>NC_142636.1:2500-5002500 GCF_059453375.1 Lepisosteus platostomus
CCTGACTCCGACCCCGACTATTACCCCCCCACACCACCACCAGCCCAACCAAGATACAGACCACACCGACATGACAAGACCACAAGAAAGCTAACGGACTGGAAGCTGGAAACCCACAAACGCTGGCTCTGCATAGGGGACTCCAATTTATCAAGAATACCCCCCTATGAAAATCCAGATCTACAGATAGAAAGCTACCCAGGAGCATCATTTTACAATGCAGCAAACCTCCTACAACACACCCCCCGGAACACAGGAGTGGAGAAAATCATTCTGTCCTTTGGAATCAATAACAAGGCACAAAAAGCAAAGGAAACAGCCATCAAACAACTACAACAGATGCTACGGGAAGCTAAGGGAGCCTTCCCATCTGCAGAAATATACATCCCACTGATTAATTACTCCAGAGACCTGGAACCAGGATTCAGGAAAAACCTGGACACAATAAACAATCACATACAGCAAAACATGCCATACCTCCCCAAACTGGAAGAAGCCCTTTTCAAGACAGAAAGAGATGGAATTCACTGGACCACCGCAACAGCTCAAAAAATGCTAGACCACTGGTCACAACATTTAAACTGGTAAGCCCCAAAGCCGCAGAACAAGATGGGGACAAGAACAACAAAAACATTGTAAATCTAAGCAACAACTTCCACCCCACAACTGAACAAATAAACCTCCTCAATAAGGGCTTATCATTTGTCCCCACAGTAGGGACAAAGAAAGGTCAGAAAACCCGACTGAAAAGCGAAATCCGACAATACCACCGTCGCCTTAAACTGACTGCCTTCTTTGAGGATAAAGACACCGACACAGAAAGGGTTCCCTTCCTGCCTAAATCCAGTTGGGAACCAAGGGAAAACCAACTGCCACCAGAAATCCAGGAAATAATCCAAGAGGACAACACAATTCTACAAAAACTCCGACCATACAGGGACTCACACAACATAACAAAGGAGGAAACCGTAGCCTTAAAACATTTAAAGGAAAACAAACATATAGTCATAAAACCAGCAGACAAAGGGAGTGCAATAGTTATCATGGATAGAGAACAATACATTGCAGAAGCACACAGACAATTAAATAATCAGGAACACTATACTACTTTGGAAGAACCGCTGTACAAACAAACAGCACTAGAAATAGGGCAAATCCTACAAACTCTGGTTGAACTAAAACACCTAACAAAAAAACAGGCATTCTACCTAAGAGGAGAGGAATCACCACGACCGAGGATCTTCTACCTCCTCCCAAAAATTCATAAAGCCCCAGAAACATGGCCACTCCCCTACGAAATTCCACCTGGGAGGCCCATAGTGTCCGACTGCAACAGTGAATCCTACAGAATAGCAGAATATCTAGACCATTTCCTCAACCCCATTTCTAAACACCACCCAAGTTACATCAAAGACACCTATGACTTTGTAGCCAAAGTCAAAAATGCTACAATACAACAGGAAGCCTTCCTGTTCACCATTGACATTGACAGTTTATACACCAACATTGAAACTACGGAGGGACTGAAAGCAGTCCGGGAGTGGTTTCTCAAATACCCTGACCGCAACAGACCAGAAACCCAAATTCTGAAGCTATTGGAAATTAGCCTCAACAAAAACGATTTTGAATTTGAAGAGCATCACTACTTACAAATAAAAGGAACTGCTATGGGGAAGCGCTTTGCTCCGGCCTATGCTGACATCTATATGGCCCATTGGGAAGCCACAGTATTCCCAAAATGCACACACAAACCTACACACTACTTCAGGTACCTCGACGACATCTGGGGAACCTGGACGCACGGCCCACAGGCCTTTCAAGAATTCATTAACACCCTCAACACACACCACAGGTCCATTAAACTCAAATACACCAAGCAGGAAAACCAGATAGATTTCCTAGACACCACCACATACAAGGGTTCCTCCTTCAACAACACAGGCAAACTGGACATTAAGGTATATTTCAAAGACACGGACACACACGGCTTACTGCACAAAGACAGCTTCCATCCAAAACATACTTTCAAAGGACTGGTAAAATCACAACTCCTACGCTTCCACAAAATCTGCACACAACAACAAGACTTTGAGGAAGCCAAACACACACTCTTCCAAGCTCTACGCCTGAGAGGATACACACGAAGTTTCCTCAGAAATGTGGCACAAACATTTCTAAACAGAAAAACACCTGATGACAGCAAAATAATACCCCTCATCACAACATACTCCCAACTCAGCGTAATAACCAACCAAAAACTAAAGTCTACATTCACCACGATATTAGAAAACACAAACCTACTGAGGGAACACAAAATCATATCTGCATATAGAAAAAACAAAAACCTACAGGATTATTTAGTCCAAAGCAAACTAAAACCTGTACAAAACAGATCAAATACACCAAAAGCCAAACACTTCAAACAGAAAACAACGATCCAAAACAACAAAACCAAAGAAATCTTCCAGTTGCAAAGGGCGCTCTCAGAAAACACCAATAACGCTGTCTATGGCATCCAGTGCAAAACGTGCGGGGTGACCTATGTGGGGGAAACAGGTAACTCCATCCGAACCCGACTGGCACAACACAGGTACAACATCCGGAACCAGCGGGAAAGGAGGACTCACCTGGTGGCACACTTCCTACAGCACGGGCTGGAAGCCCTGGAGGCCACAGGACTGGAGAGCAACCCCAACTGGACAGAGATGGAAAGAAAGAAAAAGGAAACGGAGTGGATCAAAAGACTTCATACTACCTTTCCACAAGGCCTGAACATCAGAAAATAAACTGGGAGGGTTTCAGTCGTTGGAAGGAGAGTGCAACACTCCTTGTCCCAGATGGTCCCTTTTTAGAGAAAATCTGGGAGAAAGAGCTTTGTTCCCCTACCCTAACTAGCCAGATCCTACAGGGACTGGAACTCTTCACAGTCACTGTTCCAGCACTCAGGCAACAAACAAAAGAAAACCTAAAACCAATTGAAACTTTCACAGCCCACACACCAGTCCTACCAGGAAGGAAAACAAAAGACCCTAACGGCCTATTGAGAGGTTAACGGCCCATACATAATCCTAAGCAGGAAAGCAGAAACCCATTCACCCACTGAAACTGCACCTACTCACACAGAAACAAAAGGAATAGGATTCAAACCACCCCCCTAGGAGGAACTACACTCACCGCCCCTTTGAAAACAAGATAAAAACAGGCCAACAGGGACACAGTGCCCCATAACAACGCCTGAAGAAGACCCAGGCAGGTCGAAACGTCGCGACACAAAGAAAAGCAAGATTGCCTTTTCACGGAGCCACAGACTCTACAGAGGTAAATTGCCTAACAGTGGAAACCTAACGGTGCCAACGAAGCTTTAGGCATTTTACTGGTAAGTATGGATCGTTATGGTATGCGTCAACCCAGAGTTGACAACGCACGCTGCCGTACGGTCACTCTCCACACCGCCGCCCACACCGCCTACACACCAAACCACACCACCTCAAACACATCAAACAGACAGGATACCTTCCAACTAGGAACCAGGATCATCTACAAAATGATCCAGACAGTCCACCACCTAAAAAACACAGCAGTTTCCGGAGGGGAGAACCAGGCACCCGCCAGCCTACGACGGAAGACAGAGGAACTCAAGCACCTCATAAGACCGGCCAACCCAACCGCACTCACATGTTTGAAGCTAGTAAGCAATGCCAAAAACTGGCTCCACACCTCATTGCAGATCCTCGAAGAGCACTACGAGGAAACTCTCACACATCTGTCCAGACGACTGGAGGACCTGGAGCTTCCCCGCTGGGAACAAGCTTTCGCGGTTGCCTCCAACTGGGCAAAGAAAAATTATGGGAGGAAAATACAGAAGGACACGTTGGACCATACACAAGCTATGGTTACTGCTACACTTAGCAACAAGGAATCCACTATCCCCACGTCTCCAAACAGATTCCAAATACTCGACACACTAATCAGGGAAGAGGTAAATGGCTCGGAAGAGACATACGTAACCCAGGCAGAATCCCATCCAGAACCAGTGAAGAGACACTGGGAAAGCAGACATCCAACCCAGAAATCTGGCCCCATGAGAGCCAGAGCATATACTCCGGAAATAGATGACTTTCCTCCGATCCCCATGCCACAAAGGATCCGAAGAGAGCAGAGAAGACAAGAGGGAACCATGAGAAACACCCTAACTGGAATCTGTATCCCAAACAGCACCACCAGGGTACACCTCTCCCAGGACTCTAGCTCTGACCCTAACCTCAGCCCTAACCCTAACGCTTATACTGACGTTAACACCAACCCCGACACCAACCCTAACCCTAACCTTATCCCCAACCCTAATCCTAACCCTGACATTAACCCTGATCCTAACCCCGACCCTGATCCTAACCCTAACCCTAATACTAACACTGACATTAACCCTGATCCTAACCCCGACCCTGATCCTAACCCTAACCCTAATACTAACACTGACATTAACCCTGATCCTAACCCCGACCCTGATCCTAACCCTAACCCTAATCTTAACCCTGACATCAACCCTGATCCTAACCCCGACCCTGATCCTAACCCTGACTCCGACCCCGACTATTACCCCCCCACACCACCACCAGCCCAACCAAGATACAGACCACACCGACATGACAAGACCACAAGAAAGCTAACGGACTGGAAGCTGGAAACCCACAAACGCTGGCTCTGCATAGGGGACTCCAATTTATCAAGAATACCCCCCTATGAAAATCCAGATCTACAGATAGAAAGCTACCCAGGAGCATCATTTTACAATGCAGCAAACCTCCTACAACACACCCCCCGGAACACAGGAGTGGAGAAAATCATTCTGTCCTTTGGAATCAATAACAAGGCACAAAAAGCAAAGGAAACAGCCATCAAACAACTACAACAGATGCTACGGGAAGCTAAGGGAGCCTTCCCATCTGCAGAAATATACATCCCACTGATTAATTACTCCAGAGACCTGGAACCAGGATTCAGGAAAAACCTGGACACAATAAACAATCACATACAGCAAAACATGCCATACCTCCCCAAACTGGAAGAAGCCCTTTTCAAGACAGAAAGAGATGGAATTCACTGGACCACCGCAACAGCTCAAAAAATGCTAGACCACTGGTCACAACATTTAAACTGGTAAGCCCCAAAGCCGCAGAACAAGATGGGGACAAGAACAACAAAAACATTGTAAATCTAAGCAACAACTTCCACCCCACAACTGAACAAATAAACCTCCTCAATAAGGGCTTATCATTTGTCCCCACAGTAGGGACAAAGAAAGGTCAGAAAACCCGACTGAAAAGCGAAATCCGACAATACCACCGTCGCCTTAAACTGACTGCCTTCTTTGAGGATAAAGACACCGACACAGAAAGGGTTCCCTTCCTGCCTAAATCCAGTTGGGAACCAAGGGAAAACCAACTGCCACCAGAAATCCAGGAAATAATCCAAGAGGACAACACAATTCTACAAAAACTCCGACCATACAGGGACTCACACAACATAACAAAGGAGGAAACCGTAGCCTTAAAACATTTAAAGGAAAACAAACATATAGTCATAAAACCAGCAGACAAAGGGAGTGCAATAGTTATCATGGATAGAGAACAATACATTGCAGAAGCACACAGACAATTAAATAATCAGGAACACTATACTACTTTGGAAGAACCGCTGTACAAACAAACAGCACTAGAAATAGGGCAAATCCTACAAACTCTGGTTGAACTAAAACACCTAACAAAAAAACAGGCATTCTACCTAAGAGGAGAGGAATCACCACGACCGAGGATCTTCTACCTCCTCCCAAAAATTCATAAAGCCCCAGAAACATGGCCACTCCCCTACGAAATTCCACCTGGGAGGCCCATAGTGTCCGACTGCAACAGTGAATCCTACAGAATAGCAGAATATCTAGACCATTTCCTCAACCCCATTTCTAAACACCACCCAAGTTACATCAAAGACACCTATGACTTTGTAGCCAAAGTCAAAAATGCTACAATACAACAGGAAGCCTTCCTGTTCACCATTGACATTGACAGTTTATACACCAACATTGAAACTACGGAGGGACTGAAAGCAGTCCGGGAGTGGTTTCTCAAATACCCTGACCGCAACAGACCAGAAACCCAAATTCTGAAGCTATTGGAAATTAGCCTCAACAAAAACGATTTTGAATTTGAAGAGCATCACTACTTACAAATAAAAGGAACTGCTATGGGGAAGCGCTTTGCTCCGGCCTATGCTGACATCTATATGGCCCATTGGGAAGCCACAGTATTCCCAAAATGCACACACAAACCTACACACTACTTCAGGTACCTCGACGACATCTGGGGAACCTGGACGCACGGCCCACAGGCCTTTCAAGAATTCATTAACACCCTCAACACACACCACAAGTCCATTAAACTCAAATACACCAAGCAGGAAAACCAGATAGATTTCCTAGACACCACCACATACAAGGGTTCCTCCTTCAACAACACAGGCAAACTGGACATTAAGGTATATTTCAAAGACACGGACACACACGGCTTACTGCACAAAGACAGCTTCCATCCAAAACATACTTTCAAAGGACTGGTAAAATCACAACTCCTACGCTTCCACAAAATCTGCACACAACAACAAGACTTTGAGGAAGCCAAACACACACTCTTCCAAGCTCTACGCCTGAGAGGATACACACGAAGTTTCCTCAGAAATGTGGCACAAACATTTCTAAACAGAAAAACACCTGATGACAGCAAAATAATACCCCTCATCACAACATACTCCCAACTCAGCGTAATAACCAACCAAAAACTAAAGTCTACATTCACCACGATATTAGAAAACACAAACCTACTGAGGGAACACAAAATCATATCTGCATATAGAAAAAACAAAAACCTACAGGATTATTTAGTCCAAAGCAAACTAAAACCTGTACAAAACAGATCAAATACACCAAAAGCCAAACACTTCAAACAGAAAACAACGATCCAAAACAACAAAACCAAAGAAATCTTCCAGTTGCAAAGGGCGCTCTCAGAAAACACCAATAACGCTGTCTATGGCATCCAGTGCAAAACGTGCGGGGTGACCTATGTGGGGGAAACAGGTAACTCCATCCGAACCCGACTGGCACAACACAGGTACAACATCCGGAACCAGCGGGAAAGGAGGACTCACCTGGTGGCACACTTCCTACAGCACGGGCTGGAAGCCCTGGAGGCCACAGGACTGGAGAGCAACCCCAACTGGACAGAGATGGAAAGAAAGAAAAAGGAAACGGAGTGGATCAAAAGACTTCATACTACCTTTCCACAAGGCCTGAACATCAGAAAATAAACTGGGAGGGTTTCAGTCGTTGGAAGGAGAGTGCAACACTCCTTGTCCCAGATGGTCCCTTTTTAGAGAAAATCTGGGAGAAAGAGCTTTGTTCCCCTACCCTAACTAGCCAGATCCTACAGGGACTGGAACTCTTCACAGTCACTGTTCCAGCACTCAGGCAACAAACAAAAGAAAACCTAAAACCAATTGAAACTTTCACAGCCCACACACCAGTCCTACCAGGAAGGAAAACAAAAGACCCTAACGGCCTATTGAGAGGTTAACGGCCCATACATAATCCTAAGCAGGAAAGCAGAAACCCATTCACCCACTGAAACTGCACCTACTCACACAGAAACAAAAGGAATAGGATTCAAACCACCCCCCTAGGAGGAACTACACTCACCGCCCCTTTGAAAACAAGATAAAAACAGGCCAACAGGGACACAGTGCCCCATAACAACGCCTGAAGAAGACCCAGGCAGGTCGAAACGTCGCGACACAAAGAAAAGCAAGATTGCCTTTTCACGGAGCCACAGACTCTACAGAGGTAAATTGCCTAACAGTGGAAACCTAACGGTGCCAACGAAGCTTTAGGCATTTTACTGGTAAGTATGGATCGTTATGGTATGCGTCAACCCAGAGTTGACAACGCACGCTGCCGTACGGTCACTCTCCACACCGCCGCCCACACCGCCTACACACCAAACCACACCACCTCAAACACATCAAACAGACAGGATACCTTCCAACTAGGAACCAGGATCATCTACAAAATGATCCAGACAGTCCACCACCTAAAAAACACAGCAGTTTCCGGAGGGGAGAACCAGGCACCCGCCAGCCTACGACGGAAGACAGAGGAACTCAAGCACCTCATAAGACCGGCCAACCCAACCGCACTCACATGTTTGAAGCTAGTAAGCAATGCCAAAAACTGGCTCCACACCTCATTGCAGATCCTCGAAGAGCACTACGAGGAAACTCTCACACATCTGTCCAGACGACTGGAGGACCTGGAGCTTCCCCGCTGGGAACAAGCTTTCGCGGTTGCCTCCAACTGGGCAAAGAAAAATTATGGGAGGAAAATACAGAAGGACACGTTGGACCATACACAAGCTATGGTTACTGCTACACTTAGCAACAAGGAATCCACTATCCCCACGTCTCCAAACAGATTCCAAATACTCGACACACTAATCAGGGAAGAGGTAAATGGCTCGGAAGAGACATACGTAACCCAGGCAGAATCCCATCCAGAACCAGTGAAGAGACACTGGGAAAGCAGACATCCAACCCAGAAATCTGGCCCCATGAGAGCCAGAGCATATACTCCGGAAATAGATGACTTTCCTCCGATCCCCATGCCACAAAGGATCCGAAGAGAGCAGAGAAGACAAGAGGGAACCATGAGAAACACCCTAACTGGAATCTGTATCCCAAACAGCACCACCAGGGTACACCTCTCCCAGGACTCTAGCTCTGACCCTAACCTCAGCCCTAACCCTAACGCTTATACTGACGTTAACACCAACCCCGACACCAACCCTAACCCTAACCTTATCCCCAACCCTAATCCTAACCCTGACATTAACCCTGATCCTAACCCCGACCCTGATCCTAACCCTAACCCTAATACTAACACTGACATTAACCCTGATCCTAACCCCGACCCTGATCCTAACCCTAACCCTAATACTAACACTGACATTAACCCTGATCCTAACCCCGACCCTGATCCTAACCCTAACCCTAATCTTAACCCTGACATCAACCCTGATCCTAACCCCGACCCTGATCCTAACCCTGACTCCGACCCCGACTATTACCCCCCCACACCACCACCAGCCCAACCAAGATACAGACCACACCGACATGACAAGACCACAAGAAAGCTAACGGACTGGAAGCTGGAAACCCACAAACGCTGGCTCTGCATAGGGGACTCCAATTTATCAAGAATACCCCCCTATGAAAATCCAGATCTACAGATAGAAAGCTACCCAGGAGCATCATTTTACAATGCAGCAAACCTCCTACAACACACCCCCCGGAACACAGGAGTGGAGAAAATCATTCTGTCCTTTGGAATCAATAACAAGGCACAAAAAGCAAAGGAAACAGCCATCAAACAACTACAACAGATGCTACGGGAAGCTAAGGGAGCCTTCCCATCTGCAGAAATATACATCCCACTGATTAATTACTCCAGAGACCTGGAACCAGGATTCAGGAAAAACCTGGACACAATAAACAATCACATACAGCAAAACATGCCATACCTCCCCAAACTGGAAGAAGCCCTTTTCAAGACAGAAAGAGATGGAATTCACTGGACCACCGCAACAGCTCAAAAAATGCTAGACCACTGGTCACAACATTTAAACTGGTAAGCCCCAAAGCCGCAGAACAAGATGGGGACAAGAACAACAAAAACATTGTAAATCTAAGCAACAACTTCCACCCCACAACTGAACAAATAAACCTCCTCAATAAGGGCTTATCATTTGTCCCCACAGTAGGGACAAAGAAAGGTCAGAAAACCCGACTGAAAAGCGAAATCCGACAATACCACCGTCGCCTTAAACTGACTGCCTTCTTTGAGGATAAAGACACCGACACAGAAAGGGTTCCCTTCCTGCCTAAATCCAGTTGGGAACCAAGGGAAAACCAACTGCCACCAGAAATCCAGGAAATAATCCAAGAGGACAACACAATTCTACAAAAACTCCGACCATACAGGGACTCACACAACATAACAAAGGAGGAAACCGTAGCCTTAAAACATTTAAAGGAAAACAAACATATAGTCATAAAACCAGCAGACAAAGGGAGTGCAATAGTTATCATGGATAGAGAACAATACATTGCAGAAGCACACAGACAATTAAATAATCAGGAACACTATACTACTTTGGAAGAACCGCTGTACAAACAAACAGCACTAGAAATAGGGCAAATCCTACAAACTCTGGTTGAACTAAAACACCTAACAAAAAAACAGGCATTCTACCTAAGAGGAGAGGAATCACCACGACCGAGGATCTTCTACCTCCTCCCAAAAATTCATAAAGCCCCAGAAACATGGCCACTCCCCTACGAAATTCCACCTGGGAGGCCCATAGTGTCCGACTGCAACAGTGAATCCTACAGAATAGCAGAATATCTAGACCATTTCCTCAACCCCATTTCTAAACACCACCCAAGTTACATCAAAGACACCTATGACTTTGTAGCCAAAGTCAAAAATGCTACAATACAACAGGAAGCCTTCCTGTTCACCATTGACATTGACAGTTTATACACCAACATTGAAACTACGGAGGGACTGAAAGCAGTCCGGGAGTGGTTTCTCAAATACCCTGACCGCAACAGACCAGAAACCCAAATTCTGAAGCTATTGGAAATTAGCCTCAACAAAAACGATTTTGAATTTGAAGAGCATCACTACTTACAAATAAAAGGAACTGCTATGGGGAAGCGCTTTGCTCCGGCCTATGCTGACATCTATATGGCCCATTGGGAAGCCACAGTATTCCCAAAATGCACACACAAACCTACACACTACTTCAGGTACCTCGACGACATCTGGGGAACCTGGACGCACGGCCCACAGGCCTTTCAAGAATTCATTAACACCCTCAACACACACCACAGGTCCATTAAACTCAAATACACCAAGCAGGAAAACCAGATAGATTTCCTAGACACCACCACATACAAGGGTTCCTCCTTCAACAACACAGGCAAACTGGACATTAAGGTATATTTCAAAGACACGGACACACACGGCTTACTGCACAAAGACAGCTTCCATCCAAAACATACTTTCAAAGGACTGGTAAAATCACAACTCCTACGCTTCCACAAAATCTGCACACAACAACAAGACTTTGAGGAAGCCAAACACACACTCTTCCAAGCTCTACGCCTGAGAGGATACACACGAAGTTTCCTCAGAAATGTGGCACAAACATTTCTAAACAGAAAAACACCTGATGACAGCAAAATAATACCCCTCATCACAACATACTCCCAACTCAGCGTAATAACCAACCAAAAACTAAAGTCTACATTCACCACGATATTAGAAAACACAAACCTACTGAGGGAACACAAAATCATATCTGCATATAGAAAAAACAAAAACCTACAGGATTATTTAGTCCAAAGCAAACTAAAACCTGTACAAAACAGATCAAATACACCAAAAGCCAAACACTTCAAACAGAAAACAACGATCCAAAACAACAAAACCAAAGAAATCTTCCAGTTGCAAAGGGCGCTCTCAGAAAACACCAATAACGCTGTCTATGGCATCCAGTGCAAAACGTGCGGGGTGACCTATGTGGGGGAAACAGGTAACTCCATCCGAACCCGACTGGCACAACACAGGTACAACATCCGGAACCAGCGGGAAAGGAGGACTCACCTGGTGGCACACTTCCTACAGCACGGGCTGGAAGCCCTGGAGGCCACAGGACTGGAGAGCAACCCCAACTGGACAGAGATGGAAAGAAAGAAAAAGGAAACGGAGTGGATCAAAAGACTTCATACTACCTTTCCACAAGGCCTGAACATCAGAAAATAAACTGGGAGGGTTTCAGTCGTTGGAAGGAGAGTGCAACACTCCTTGTCCCAGATGGTCCCTTTTTAGAGAAAATCTGGGAGAAAGAGCTTTGTTCCCCTACCCTAACTAGCCAGATCCTACAGGGACTGGAACTCTTCACAGTCACTGTTCCAGCACTCAGGCAACAAACAAAAGAAAACCTAAAACCAATTGAAACTTTCACAGCCCACACACCAGTCCTACCAGGAAGGAAAACAAAAGACCCTAACGGCCTATTGAGAGGTTAACGGCCCATACATAATCCTAAGCAGGAAAGCAGAAACCCATTCACCCACTGAAACTGCACCTACTCACACAGAAACAAAAGGAATAGGATTCAAACCACCCCCCTAGGAGGAACTACACTCACCGCCCCTTTGAAAACAAGATAAAAACAGGCCAACAGGGACACAGTGCCCCATAACAACGCCTGAAGAAGACCCAGGCAGGTCGAAACGTCGCGACACAAAGAAAAGCAAGATTGCCTTTTCACGGAGCCACAGACTCTACAGAGGTAAATTGCCTAACAGTGGAAACCTAACGGTGCCAACGAAGCTTTAGGCATTTTACTGGTAAGTATGGATCGTTATGGTATGCGTCAACCCAGAGTTGACAACGCACGCTGCCGTACGGTCACTCTCCACACCGCCGCCCACACCGCCTACACACCAAACCACACCACCTCAAACACATCAAACAGACAGGATACCTTCCAACTAGGAACCAGGATCATCTACAAAATGATCCAGACAGTCCACCACCTAAAAAACACAGCAGTTTCCGGAGGGGAGAACCAGGCACCCGCCAGCCTACGACGGAAGACAGAGGAACTCAAGCACCTCATAAGACCGGCCAACCCAACCGCACTCACATGTTTGAAGCTAGTAAGCAATGCCAAAAACTGGCTCCACACCTCATTGCAGATCCTCGAAGAGCACTACGAGGAAACTCTCACACATCTGTCCAGACGACTGGAGGACCTGGAGCTTCCCCGCTGGGAACAAGCTTTCGCGGTTGCCTCCAACTGGGCAAAGAAAAATTATGGGAGGAAAATACAGAAGGACACGTTGGACCATACACAAGCTATGGTTACTGCTACACTTAGCAACAAGGAATCCACTATCCCCACGTCTCCAAACAGATTCCAAATACTCGACACACTAATCAGGGAAGAGGTAAATGGCTCGGAAGAGACATACGTAACCCAGGCAGAATCCCATCCAGAACCAGTGAAGAGACACTGGGAAAGCAGACATCCAACCCAGAAATCTGGCCCCATGAGAGCCAGAGCATATACTCCGGAAATAGATGACTTTCCTCCGATCCCCATGCCACAAAGGATCCGAAGAGAGCAGAGAAGACAAGAGGGAACCATGAGAAACACCCTAACTGGAATCTGTATCCCAAACAGCACCACCAGGGTACACCTCTCCCAGGACTCTAGCTCTGACCCTAACCTCAGCCCTAACCCTAACGCTTATACTGACGTTAACACCAACCCCGACACCAACCCTAACCCTAACCTTATCCCCAACCCTAATCCTAACCCTGACATTAACCCTGATCCTAACCCCGACCCTGATCCTAACCCTAACCCTAATACTAACACTGACATTAACCCTGATCCTAACCCCGACCCTGATCCTAACCCTAACCCTAATACTAACACTGACATTAACCCTGATCCTAACCCCGACCCTGATCCTAACCCTAACCCTAATCTTAACCCTGACATCAACCCTGATCCTAACCCCGACCCTGATCCTAACCCTGACTCCGACCCCGACTATTACCCCCCCACACCACCACCAGCCCAACCAAGATACAGACCACACCGACATGACAAGACCACAAGAAAGCTAACGGACTGGAAGCTGGAAACCCACAAACGCTGGCTCTGCATAGGGGACTCCAATTTATCAAGAATACCCCCCTATGAAAATCCAGATCTACAGATAGAAAGCTACCCAGGAGCATCATTTTACAATGCAGCAAACCTCCTACAACACACCCCCCGGAACACAGGAGTGGAGAAAATCATTCTGTCCTTTGGAATCAATAACAAGGCACAAAAAGCAAAGGAAACAGCCATCAAACAACTACAACAGATGCTACGGGAAGCTAAGGGAGCCTTCCCATCTGCAGAAATATACATCCCACTGATTAATTACTCCAGAGACCTGGAACCAGGATTCAGGAAAAACCTGGACACAATAAACAATCACATACAGCAAAACATGCCATACCTCCCCAAACTGGAAGAAGCCCTTTTCAAGACAGAAAGAGATGGAATTCACTGGACCACCGCAACAGCTCAAAAAATGCTAGACCACTGGTCACAACATTTAAACTGGTAAGCCCCAAAGCCGCAGAACAAGATGGGGACAAGAACAACAAAAACATTGTAAATCTAAGCAACAACTTCCACCCCACAACTGAACAAATAAACCTCCTCAATAAGGGCTTATCATTTGTCCCCACAGTAGGGACAAAGAAAGGTCAGAAAACCCGACTGAAAAGCGAAATCCGACAATACCACCGTCGCCTTAAACTGACTGCCTTCTTTGAGGATAAAGACACCGACACAGAAAGGGTTCCCTTCCTGCCTAAATCCAGTTGGGAACCAAGGGAAAACCAACTGCCACCAGAAATCCAGGAAATAATCCAAGAGGACAACACAATTCTACAAAAACTCCGACCATACAGGGACTCACACAACATAACAAAGGAGGAAACCGTAGCCTTAAAACATTTAAAGGAAAACAAACATATAGTCATAAAACCAGCAGACAAAGGGAGTGCAATAGTTATCATGGATAGAGAACAATACATTGCAGAAGCACACAGACAATTAAATAATCAGGAACACTATACTACTTTGGAAGAACCGCTGTACAAACAAACAGCACTAGAAATAGGGCAAATCCTACAAACTCTGGTTGAACTAAAACACCTAACAAAAAAACAGGCATTCTACCTAAGAGGAGAGGAATCACCACGACCGAGGATCTTCTACCTCCTCCCAAAAATTCATAAAGCCCCAGAAACATGGCCACTCCCCTACGAAATTCCACCTGGGAGGCCCATAGTGTCCGACTGCAACAGTGAATCCTACAGAATAGCAGAATATCTAGACCATTTCCTCAACCCCATTTCTAAACACCACCCAAGTTACATCAAAGACACCTATGACTTTGTAGCCAAAGTCAAAAATGCTACAATACAACAGGAAGCCTTCCTGTTCACCATTGACATTGACAGTTTATACACCAACATTGAAACTACGGAGGGACTGAAAGCAGTCCGGGAGTGGTTTCTCAAATACCCTGACCGCAACAGACCAGAAACCCAAATTCTGAAGCTATTGGAAATTAGCCTCAACAAAAACGATTTTGAATTTGAAGAGCATCACTACTTACAAATAAAAGGAACTGCTATGGGGAAGCGCTTTGCTCCGGCCTATGCTGACATCTATATGGCCCATTGGGAAGCCACAGTATTCCCAAAATGCACACACAAACCTACACACTACTTCAGGTACCTCGACGACATCTGGGGAACCTGGACGCACGGCCCACAGGCCTTTCAAGAATTCATTAACACCCTCAACACACACCACAGGTCCATTAAACTCAAATACACCAAGCAGGAAAACCAGATAGATTTCCTAGACACCACCACATACAAGGGTTCCTCCTTCAACAACACAGGCAAACTGGACATTAAGGTATATTTCAAAGACACGGACACACACGGCTTACTGCACAAAGACAGCTTCCATCCAAAACATACTTTCAAAGGACTGGTAAAATCACAACTCCTACGCTTCCACAAAATCTGCACACAACAACAAGACTTTGAGGAAGCCAAACACACACTCTTCCAAGCTCTACGCCTGAGAGGATACACACGAAGTTTCCTCAGAAATGTGGCACAAACATTTCTAAACAGAAAAACACCTGATGACAGCAAAATAATACCCCTCATCACAACATACTCCCAACTCAGCGTAATAACCAACCAAAAACTAAAGTCTACATTCACCACGATATTAGAAAACACAAACCTACTGAGGGAACACAAAATCATATCTGCATATAGAAAAAACAAAAACCTACAGGATTATTTAGTCCAAAGCAAACTAAAACCTGTACAAAACAGATCAAATACACCAAAAGCCAAACACTTCAAACAGAAAACAACGATCCAAAACAACAAAACCAAAGAAATCTTCCAGTTGCAAAGGGCGCTCTCAGAAAACACCAATAACGCTGTCTATGGCATCCAGTGCAAAACGTGCGGGGTGACCTATGTGGGGGAAACAGGTAACTCCATCCGAACCCGACTGGCACAACACAGGTACAACATCCGGAACCAGCGGGAAAGGAGGACTCACCTGGTGGCACACTTCCTACAGCACGGGCTGGAAGCCCTGGAGGCCACAGGACTGGAGAGCAACCCCAACTGGACAGAGATGGAAAGAAAGAAAAAGGAAACGGAGTGGATCAAAAGACTTCATACTACCTTTCCACAAGGCCTGAACATCAGAAAATAAACTGGGAGGGTTTCAGTCGTTGGAAGGAGAGTGCAACACTCCTTGTCCCAGATGGTCCCTTTTTAGAGAAAATCTGGGAGAAAGAGCTTTGTTCCCCTACCCTAACTAGCCAGATCCTACAGGGACTGGAACTCTTCACAGTCACTGTTCCAGCACTCAGGCAACAAACAAAAGAAAACCTAAAACCAATTGAAACTTTCACAGCCCACACACCAGTCCTACCAGGAAGGAAAACAAAAGACCCTAACGGCCTATTGAGAGGTTAACGGCCCATACATAATCCTAAGCAGGAAAGCAGAAACCCATTCACCCACTGAAACTGCACCTACTCACACAGAAACAAAAGGAATAGGATTCAAACCACCCCCCTAGGAGGAACTACACTCACCGCCCCTTTGAAAACAAGATAAAAACAGGCCAACAGGGACACAGTGCCCCATAACAACGCCTGAAGAAGACCCAGGCAGGTCGAAACGTCGCGACACAAAGAAAAGCAAGATTGCCTTTTCACGGAGCCACAGACTCTACAGAGGTAAATTGCCTAACAGTGGAAACCTAACGGTGCCAACGAAGCTTTAGGCATTTTACTGGTAAGTATGGATCGTTATGGTATGCGTCAACCCAGAGTTGACAACGCACGCTGCCGTACGGTCACTCTCCACACCGCCGCCCACACCGCCTACACACCAAACCACACCACCTCAAACACATCAAACAGACAGGATACCTTCCAACTAGGAACCAGGATCATCTACAAAATGATCCAGACAGTCCACCACCTAAAAAACACAGCAGTTTCCGGAGGGGAGAACCAGGCACCCGCCAGCCTACGACGGAAGACAGAGGAACTCAAGCACCTCATAAGACCGGCCAACCCAACCGCACTCACATGTTTGAAGCTAGTAAGCAATGCCAAAAACTGGCTCCACACCTCATTGCAGATCCTCGAAGAGCACTACGAGGAAACTCTCACACATCTGTCCAGACGACTGGAGGACCTGGAGCTTCCCCGCTGGGAACAAGCTTTCGCGGTTGCCTCCAACTGGGCAAAGAAAAATTATGGGAGGAAAATACAGAAGGACACGTTGGACCATACACAAGCTATGGTTACTGCTACACTTAGCAACAAGGAATCCACTATCCCCACGTCTCCAAACAGATTCCAAATACTCGACACACTAATCAGGGAAGAGGTAAATGGCTCGGAAGAGACATACGTAACCCAGGCAGAATCCCATCCAGAACCAGTGAAGAGACACTGGGAAAGCAGACATCCAACCCAGAAATCTGGCCCCATGAGAGCCAGAGCATATACTCCGGAAATAGATGACTTTCCTCCGATCCCCATGCCACAAAGGATCCGAAGAGAGCAGAGAAGACAAGAGGGAACCATGAGAAACACCCTAACTGGAATCTGTATCCCAAACAGCACCACCAGGGTACACCTCTCCCAGGACTCTAGCTCTGACCCTAACCTCAGCCCTAACCCTAACGCTTATACTGACGTTAACACCAACCCCGACACCAACCCTAACCCTAACCTTATCCCCAACCCTAATCCTAACCCTGACATTAACCCTGATCCTAACCCCGACCCTGATCCTAACCCTAACCCTAATACTAACACTGACATTAACCCTGATCCTAACCCCGACCCTGATCCTAACCCTAACCCTAATACTAACACTGACATTAACCCTGATCCTAACCCCGACCCTGATCCTAACCCTAACCCTAATCTTAACCCTGACATCAACCCTGATCCTAACCCCGACCCTGATCCTAACCCTGACTCCGACCCCGACTATTACCCCCCCACACCACCACCAGCCCAACCAAGATACAGACCACACCGACATGACAAGACCACAAGAAAGCTAACGGACTGGAAGCTGGAAACCCACAAACGCTGGCTCTGCATAGGGGACTCCAATTTATCAAGAATACCCCCCTATGAAAATCCAGATCTACAGATAGAAAGCTACCCAGGAGCATCATTTTACAATGCAGCAAACCTCCTACAACACACCCCCCGGAACACAGGAGTGGAGAAAATCATTCTGTCCTTTGGAATCAATAACAAGGCACAAAAAGCAAAGGAAACAGCCATCAAACAACTACAACAGATGCTACGGGAAGCTAAGGGAGCCTTCCCATCTGCAGAAATATACATCCCACTGATTAATTACTCCAGAGACCTGGAACCAGGATTCAGGAAAAACCTGGACACAATAAACAATCACATACAGCAAAACATGCCATACCTCCCCAAACTGGAAGAAGCCCTTTTCAAGACAGAAAGAGATGGAATTCACTGGACCACCGCAACAGCTCAAAAAATGCTAGACCACTGGTCACAACATTTAAACTGGTAAGCCCCAAAGCCGCAGAACAAGATGGGGACAAGAACAACAAAAACATTGTAAATCTAAGCAACAACTTCCACCCCACAACTGAACAAATAAACCTCCTCAATAAGGGCTTATCATTTGTCCCCACAGTAGGGACAAAGAAAGGTCAGAAAACCCGACTGAAAAGCGAAATCCGACAATACCACCGTCGCCTTAAACTGACTGCCTTCTTTGAGGATAAAGACACCGACACAGAAAGGGTTCCCTTCCTGCCTAAATCCAGTTGGGAACCAAGGGAAAACCAACTGCCACCAGAAATCCAGGAAATAATCCAAGAGGACAACACAATTCTACAAAAACTCCGACCATACAGGGACTCACACAACATAACAAAGGAGGAAACCGTAGCCTTAAAACATTTAAAGGAAAACAAACATATAGTCATAAAACCAGCAGACAAAGGGAGTGCAATAGTTATCATGGATAGAGAACAATACATTGCAGAAGCACACAGACAATTAAATAATCAGGAACACTATACTACTTTGGAAGAACCGCTGTACAAACAAACAGCACTAGAAATAGGGCAAATCCTACAAACTCTGGTTGAACTAAAACACCTAACAAAAAAACAGGCATTCTACCTAAGAGGAGAGGAATCACCACGACCGAGGATCTTCTACCTCCTCCCAAAAATTCATAAAGCCCCAGAAACATGGCCACTCCCCTACGAAATTCCACCTGGGAGGCCCATAGTGTCCGACTGCAACAGTGAATCCTACAGAATAGCAGAATATCTAGACCATTTCCTCAACCCCATTTCTAAACACCACCCAAGTTACATCAAAGACACCTATGACTTTGTAGCCAAAGTCAAAAATGCTACAATACAACAGGAAGCCTTCCTGTTCACCATTGACATTGACAGTTTATACACCAACATTGAAACTACGGAGGGACTGAAAGCAGTCCGGGAGTGGTTTCTCAAATACCCTGACCGCAACAGACCAGAAACCCAAATTCTGAAGCTATTGGAAATTAGCCTCAACAAAAACGATTTTGAATTTGAAGAGCATCACTACTTACAAATAAAAGGAACTGCTATGGGGAAGCGCTTTGCTCCGGCCTATGCTGACATCTATATGGCCCATTGGGAAGCCACAGTATTCCCAAAATGCACACACAAACCTACACACTACTTCAGGTACCTCGACGACATCTGGGGAACCTGGACGCACGGCCCACAGGCCTTTCAAGAATTCATTAACACCCTCAACACACACCACAGGTCCATTAAACTCAAATACACCAAGCAGGAAAACCAGATAGATTTCCTAGACACCACCACATACAAGGGTTCCTCCTTCAACAACACAGGCAAACTGGACATTAAGGTATATTTCAAAGACACGGACACACACGGCTTACTGCACAAAGACAGCTTCCATCCAAAACATACTTTCAAAGGACTGGTAAAATCACAACTCCTACGCTTCCACAAAATCTGCACACAACAACAAGACTTTGAGGAAGCCAAACACACACTCTTCCAAGCTCTACGCCTGAGAGGATACACACGAAGTTTCCTCAGAAATGTGGCACAAACATTTCTAAACAGAAAAACACCTGATGACAGCAAAATAATACCCCTCATCACAACATACTCCCAACTCAGCGTAATAACCAACCAAAAACTAAAGTCTACATTCACCACGATATTAGAAAACACAAACCTACTGAGGGAACACAAAATCATATCTGCATATAGAAAAAACAAAAACCTACAGGATTATTTAGTCCAAAGCAAACTAAAACCTGTACAAAACAGATCAAATACACCAAAAGCCAAACACTTCAAACAGAAAACAACGATCCAAAACAACAAAACCAAAGAAATCTTCCAGTTGCAAAGGGCGCTCTCAGAAAACACCAATAACGCTGTCTATGGCATCCAGTGCAAAACGTGCGGGGTGACCTATGTGGGGGAAACAGGTAACTCCATCCGAACCCGACTGGCACAACACAGGTACAACATCCGGAACCAGCGGGAAAGGAGGACTCACCTGGTGGCACACTTCCTACAGCACGGGCTGGAAGCCCTGGAGGCCACAGGACTGGAGAGCAACCCCAACTGGACAGAGATGGAAAGAAAGAAAAAGGAAACGGAGTGGATCAAAAGACTTCATACTACCTTTCCACAAGGCCTGAACATCAGAAAATAAACTGGGAGGGTTTCAGTCGTTGGAAGGAGAGTGCAACACTCCTTGTCCCAGATGGTCCCTTTTTAGAGAAAATCTGGGAGAAAGAGCTTTGTTCCCCTACCCTAACTAGCCAGATCCTACAGGGACTGGAACTCTTCACAGTCACTGTTCCAGCACTCAGGCAACAAACAAAAGAAAACCTAAAACCAATTGAAACTTTCACAGCCCACACACCAGTCCTACCAGGAAGGAAAACAAAAGACCCTAACGGCCTATTGAGAGGTTAACGGCCCATACATAATCCTAAGCAGGAAAGCAGAAACCCATTCACCCACTGAAACTGCACCTACTCACACAGAAACAAAAGGAATAGGATTCAAACCACCCCCCTAGGAGGAACTACACTCACCGCCCCTTTGAAAACAAGATAAAAACAGGCCAACAGGGACACAGTGCCCCATAACAACGCCTGAAGAAGACCCAGGCAGGTCGAAACGTCGCGACACAAAGAAAAGCAAGATTGCCTTTTCACGGAGCCACAGACTCTACAGAGGTAAATTGCCTAACAGTGGAAACCTAACGGTGCCAACGAAGCTTTAGGCATTTTACTGGTAAGTATGGATCGTTATGGTATGCGTCAACCCAGAGTTGACAACGCACGCTGCCGTACGGTCACTCTCCACACCGCCGCCCACACCGCCTACACACCAAACCACACCACCTCAAACACATCAAACAGACAGGATACCTTCCAACTAGGAACCAGGATCATCTACAAAATGATCCAGACAGTCCACCACCTAAAAAACACAGCAGTTTCCGGAGGGGAGAACCAGGCACCCGCCAGCCTACGACGGAAGACAGAGGAACTCAAGCACCTCATAAGACCGGCCAACCCAACCGCACTCACATGTTTGAAGCTAGTAAGCAATGCCAAAAACTGGCTCCACACCTCATTGCAGATCCTCGAAGAGCACTACGAGGAAACTCTCACACATCTGTCCAGACGACTGGAGGACCTGGAGCTTCCCCGCTGGGAACAAGCTTTCGCGGTTGCCTCCAACTGGGCAAAGAAAAATTATGGGAGGAAAATACAGAAGGACACGTTGGACCATACACAAGCTATGGTTACTGCTACACTTAGCAACAAGGAATCCACTATCCCCACGTCTCCAAACAGATTCCAAATACTCGACACACTAATCAGGGAAGAGGTAAATGGCTCGGAAGAGACATACGTAACCCAGGCAGAATCCCATCCAGAACCAGTGAAGAGACACTGGGAAAGCAGACATCCAACCCAGAAATCTGGCCCCATGAGAGCCAGAGCATATACTCCGGAAATAGATGACTTTCCTCCGATCCCCATGCCACAAAGGATCCGAAGAGAGCAGAGAAGACAAGAGGGAACCATGAGAAACACCCTAACTGGAATCTGTATCCCAAACAGCACCACCAGGGTACACCTCTCCCAGGACTCTAGCTCTGACCCTAACCTCAGCCCTAACCCTAACGCTTATACTGACGTTAACACCAACCCCGACACCAACCCTAACCCTAACCTTATCCCCAACCCTAATCCTAACCCTGACATTAACCCTGATCCTAACCCCGACCCTGATCCTAACCCTAACCCTAATACTAACACTGACATTAACCCTGATCCTAACCCCGACCCTGATCCTAACCCTAACCCTAATACTAACACTGACATTAACCCTGATCCTAACCCCGACCCTGATCCTAACCCTAACCCTAATCTTAACCCTGACATCAACCCTGATCCTAACCCCGACCCTGATCCTAACCCTGACTCCGACCCCGACTATTACCCCCCCACACCACCACCAGCCCAACCAAGATACAGACCACACCGACATGACAAGACCACAAGAAAGCTAACGGACTGGAAGCTGGAAACCCACAAACGCTGGCTCTGCATAGGGGACTCCAATTTATCAAGAATACCCCCCTATGAAAATCCAGATCTACAGATAGAAAGCTACCCAGGAGCATCATTTTACAATGCAGCAAACCTCCTACAACACACCCCCCGGAACACAGGAGTGGAGAAAATCATTCTGTCCTTTGGAATCAATAACAAGGCACAAAAAGCAAAGGAAACAGCCATCAAACAACTACAACAGATGCTACGGGAAGCTAAGGGAGCCTTCCCATCTGCAGAAATATACATCCCACTGATTAATTACTCCAGAGACCTGGAACCAGGATTCAGGAAAAACCTGGACACAATAAACAATCACATACAGCAAAACATGCCATACCTCCCCAAACTGGAAGAAGCCCTTTTCAAGACAGAAAGAGATGGAATTCACTGGACCACCGCAACAGCTCAAAAAATGCTAGACCACTGGTCACAACATTTAAACTGGTAAGCCCCAAAGCCGCAGAACAAGATGGGGACAAGAACAACAAAAACATTGTAAATCTAAGCAACAACTTCCACCCCACAACTGAACAAATAAACCTCCTCAATAAGGGCTTATCATTTGTCCCCACAGTAGGGACAAAGAAAGGTCAGAAAACCCGACTGAAAAGCGAAATCCGACAATACCACCGTCGCCTTAAACTGACTGCCTTCTTTGAGGATAAAGACACCGACACAGAAAGGGTTCCCTTCCTGCCTAAATCCAGTTGGGAACCAAGGGAAAACCAACTGCCACCAGAAATCCAGGAAATAATCCAAGAGGACAACACAATTCTACAAAAACTCCGACCATACAGGGACTCACACAACATAACAAAGGAGGAAACCGTAGCCTTAAAACATTTAAAGGAAAACAAACATATAGTCATAAAACCAGCAGACAAAGGGAGTGCAATAGTTATCATGGATAGAGAACAATACATTGCAGAAGCACACAGACAATTAAATAATCAGGAACACTATACTACTTTGGAAGAACCGCTGTACAAACAAACAGCACTAGAAATAGGGCAAATCCTACAAACTCTGGTTGAACTAAAACACCTAACAAAAAAACAGGCATTCTACCTAAGAGGAGAGGAATCACCACGACCGAGGATCTTCTACCTCCTCCCAAAAATTCATAAAGCCCCAGAAACATGGCCACTCCCCTACGAAATTCCACCTGGGAGGCCCATAGTGTCCGACTGCAACAGTGAATCCTACAGAATAGCAGAATATCTAGACCATTTCCTCAACCCCATTTCTAAACACCACCCAAGTTACATCAAAGACACCTATGACTTTGTAGCCAAAGTCAAAAATGCTACAATACAACAGGAAGCCTTCCTGTTCACCATTGACATTGACAGTTTATACACCAACATTGAAACTACGGAGGGACTGAAAGCAGTCCGGGAGTGGTTTCTCAAATACCCTGACCGCAACAGACCAGAAACCCAAATTCTGAAGCTATTGGAAATTAGCCTCAACAAAAACGATTTTGAATTTGAAGAGCATCACTACTTACAAATAAAAGGAACTGCTATGGGGAAGCGCTTTGCTCCGGCCTATGCTGACATCTATATGGCCCATTGGGAAGCCACAGTATTCCCAAAATGCACACACAAACCTACACACTACTTCAGGTACCTCGACGACATCTGGGGAACCTGGACGCACGGCCCACAGGCCTTTCAAGAATTCATTAACACCCTCAACACACACCACAGGTCCATTAAACTCAAATACACCAAGCAGGAAAACCAGATAGATTTCCTAGACACCACCACATACAAGGGTTCCTCCTTCAACAACACAGGCAAACTGGACATTAAGGTATATTTCAAAGACACGGACACACACGGCTTACTGCACAAAGACAGCTTCCATCCAAAACATACTTTCAAAGGACTGGTAAAATCACAACTCCTACGCTTCCACAAAATCTGCACACAACAACAAGACTTTGAGGAAGCCAAACACACACTCTTCCAAGCTCTACGCCTGAGAGGATACACACGAAGTTTCCTCAGAAATGTGGCACAAACATTTCTAAACAGAAAAACACCTGATGACAGCAAAATAATACCCCTCATCACAACATACTCCCAACTCAGCGTAATAACCAACCAAAAACTAAAGTCTACATTCACCACGATATTAGAAAACACAAACCTACTGAGGGAACACAAAATCATATCTGCATATAGAAAAAACAAAAACCTACAGGATTATTTAGTCCAAAGCAAACTAAAACCTGTACAAAACAGATCAAATACACCAAAAGCCAAACACTTCAAACAGAAAACAACGATCCAAAACAACAAAACCAAAGAAATCTTCCAGTTGCAAAGGGCGCTCTCAGAAAACACCAATAACGCTGTCTATGGCATCCAGTGCAAAACGTGCGGGGTGACCTATGTGGGGGAAACAGGTAACTCCATCCGAACCCGACTGGCACAACACAGGTACAACATCCGGAACCAGCGGGAAAGGAGGACTCACCTGGTGGCACACTTCCTACAGCACGGGCTGGAAGCCCTGGAGGCCACAGGACTGGAGAGCAACCCCAACTGGACAGAGATGGAAAGAAAGAAAAAGGAAACGGAGTGGATCAAAAGACTTCATACTACCTTTCCACAAGGCCTGAACATCAGAAAATAAACTGGGAGGGTTTCAGTCGTTGGAAGGAGAGTGCAACACTCCTTGTCCCAGATGGTCCCTTTTTAGAGAAAATCTGGGAGAAAGAGCTTTGTTCCCCTACCCTAACTAGCCAGATCCTACAGGGACTGGAACTCTTCACAGTCACTGTTCCAGCACTCAGGCAACAAACAAAAGAAAACCTAAAACCAATTGAAACTTTCACAGCCCACACACCAGTCCTACCAGGAAGGAAAACAAAAGACCCTAACGGCCTATTGAGAGGTTAACGGCCCATACATAATCCTAAGCAGGAAAGCAGAAACCCATTCACCCACTGAAACTGCACCTACTCACACAGAAACAAAAGGAATAGGATTCAAACCACCCCCCTAGGAGGAACTACACTCACCGCCCCTTTGAAAACAAGATAAAAACAGGCCAACAGGGACACAGTGCCCCATAACAACGCCTGAAGAAGACCCAGGCAGGTCGAAACGTCGCGACACAAAGAAAAGCAAGATTGCCTTTTCACGGAGCCACAGACTCTACAGAGGTAAATTGCCTAACAGTGGAAACCTAACGGTGCCAACGAAGCTTTAGGCATTTTACTGGTAAGTATGGATCGTTATGGTATGCGTCAACCCAGAGTTGACAACGCACGCTGCCGTACGGTCACTCTCCACACCGCCGCCCACACCGCCTACACACCAAACCACACCACCTCAAACACATCAAACAGACAGGATACCTTCCAACTAGGAACCAGGATCATCTACAAAATGATCCAGACAGTCCACCACCTAAAAAACACAGCAGTTTCCGGAGGGGAGAACCAGGCACCCGCCAGCCTACGACGGAAGACAGAGGAACTCAAGCACCTCATAAGACCGGCCAACCCAACCGCACTCACATGTTTGAAGCTAGTAAGCAATGCCAAAAACTGGCTCCACACCTCATTGCAGATCCTCGAAGAGCACTACGAGGAAACTCTCACACATCTGTCCAGACGACTGGAGGACCTGGAGCTTCCCCGCTGGGAACAAGCTTTCGCGGTTGCCTCCAACTGGGCAAAGAAAAATTATGGGAGGAAAATACAGAAGGACACGTTGGACCATACACAAGCTATGGTTACTGCTACACTTAGCAACAAGGAATCCACTATCCCCACGTCTCCAAACAGATTCCAAATACTCGACACACTAATCAGGGAAGAGGTAAATGGCTCGGAAGAGACATACGTAACCCAGGCAGAATCCCATCCAGAACCAGTGAAGAGACACTGGGAAAGCAGACATCCAACCCAGAAATCTGGCCCCATGAGAGCCAGAGCATATACTCCGGAAATAGATGACTTTCCTCCGATCCCCATGCCACAAAGGATCCGAAGAGAGCAGAGAAGACAAGAGGGAACCATGAGAAACACCCTAACTGGAATCTGTATCCCAAACAGCACCACCAGGGTACACCTCTCCCAGGACTCTAGCTCTGACCCTAACCTCAGCCCTAACCCTAACGCTTATACTGACGTTAACACCAACCCCGACACCAACCCTAACCCTAACCTTATCCCCAACCCTAATCCTAACCCTGACATTAACCCTGATCCTAACCCCGACCCTGATCCTAACCCTAACCCTAATACTAACACTGACATTAACCCTGATCCTAACCCCGACCCTGATCCTAACCCTAACCCTAATACTAACACTGACATTAACCCTGATCCTAACCCCGACCCTGATCCTAACCCTAACCCTAATCTTAACCCTGACATCAACCCTGATCCTAACCCCGACCCTGATCCTAACCCTGACTCCGACCCCGACTATTACCCCCCCACACCACCACCAGCCCAACCAAGATACAGACCACACCGACATGACAAGACCACAAGAAAGCTAACGGACTGGAAGCTGGAAACCCACAAACGCTGGCTCTGCATAGGGGACTCCAATTTATCAAGAATACCCCCCTATGAAAATCCAGATCTACAGATAGAAAGCTACCCAGGAGCATCATTTTACAATGCAGCAAACCTCCTACAACACACCCCCCGGAACACAGGAGTGGAGAAAATCATTCTGTCCTTTGGAATCAATAACAAGGCACAAAAAGCAAAGGAAACAGCCATCAAACAACTACAACAGATGCTACGGGAAGCTAAGAGAGCCTTCCCATCTGCAGAAATATACATCCCACTGATTAATTACTCCAGAGACCTGGAACCAGGATTCAGGAAAAACCTGGACACAATAAACAATCACATACAGCAAAACATGCCATACCTCCCCAAACTGGAAGAAGCCCTTTTCAAGACAGAAAGAGATGGAATTCACTGGACCACCGCAACAGCTCAAAAAATGCTAGACCACTGGTCACAACATTTAAACTGGTAAGCCCCAAAGCCGCAGAACAAGATGGGGACAAAAACAACAAAAACATTGTAAATCTAAGCAACAACTTCCACCCCACAACTGAACAAATAAACCTCCTCAATAAGGGCTTATCATTTGTCCCCACAGTAGGGACAAAGAAAGGTCAGAAAACCCGACTGAAAAGCGAAATCCGACAATACCACCGTCGCCTTAAACTGACTGCCTTCTTTGAGGATAAAGACACCGACACAGAAAGGGTTCCCTTCCTGCCTAAATCCAGTTGGGAACCAAGGGAAAACCAACTGCCACCAGAAATCCAGGAAATAATCCAAGAGGACAACACAATTCTACAAAAACTCCGACCATACAGGGACTCACACAACATAACAAAGGAGGAAACCGTAGCCTTAAAACATTTAAAGGAAAACAAACATATAGTCATAAAACCAGCAGACAAAGGGAGTGCAATAGTTATCATGGATAGAGAACAATACATTGCAGAAGCACACAGACAATTAAATAATCAGGAACACTATACTACTTTGGAAGAACCGCTGTACAAACAAACAGCACTAGAAATAGGGCAAATCCTACAAACTCTGGTTGAACTAAAACACCTAACAAAAAAACAGGCATTCTACCTAAGAGGAGAGGAATCACCACGACCGAGGATCTTCTACCTCCTCCCAAAAATTCATAAAGCCCCAGAAACATGGCCACTCCCCTACGAAATTCCACCTGGGAGGCCCATAGTGTCCGACTGCAACAGTGAATCCTACAGAATAGCAGAATATCTAGACCATTTCCTCAACCCCATTTCTAAACACCACCCAAGTTACATCAAAGACACCTATGACTTTGTAGCCAAAGTCAAAAATGCTACAATACAACAGGAAGCCTTCCTGTTCACCATTGACATTGACAGTTTATACACCAACATTGAAACTACGGAGGGACTGAAAGCAGTCCGGGAGTGGTTTCTCAAATACCCTGACCGCAACAGACCAGAAACCCAAATTCTGAAGCTATTGGAAATTAGCCTCAACAAAAACGATTTTGAATTTGAAGAGCATCACTACTTACAAATAAAAGGAACTGCTATGGGGAAGCGCTTTGCTCCGGCCTATGCTGACATCTATATGGCCCATTGGGAAGCCACAGTATTCCCAAAATGCACACACAAACCTACACACTACTTCAGGTACCTCGACGACATCTGGGGAACCTGGACGCACGGCCCACAGGCCTTTCAAGAATTCATTAACACCCTCAACACACACCACAGGTCCATTAAACTCAAATACACCAAGCAGGAAAACCAGATAGATTTCCTAGACACCACCACATACAAGGGTTCCTCCTTCAACAACACAGGCAAACTGGACATTAAGGTATATTTCAAAGACACGGACACACACGGCTTACTGCACAAAGACAGCTTCCATCCAAAACATACTTTCAAAGGACTGGTAAAATCACAACTCCTACGCTTCCACAAAATCTGCACACAACAACAAGACTTTGAGGAAGCCAAACACACACTCTTCCAAGCTCTACGCCTGAGAGGATACACACGAAGTTTCCTCAGAAATGTGGCACAAACATTTCTAAACAGAAAAACACCTGATGACAGCAAAATAATACCCCTCATCACAACATACTCCCAACTCAGCGTAATAACCAACCAAAAACTAAAGTCTACATTCACCACGATATTAGAAAACACAAACCTACTGAGGGAACACAAAATCATATCTGCATATAGAAAAAACAAAAACCTACAGGATTATTTAGTCCAAAGCAAACTAAAACCTGTACAAAACAGATCAAATACACCAAAAGCCAAACACTTCAAACAGAAAACAACGATCCAAAACAACAAAACCAAAGAAATCTTCCAGTTGCAAAGGGCGCTCTCAGAAAACACCAATAACGCTGTCTATGGCATCCAGTGCAAAACGTGCGGGGTGACCTATGTGGGGGAAACAGGTAACTCCATCCGAACCCGACTGGCACAACACAGGTACAACATCCGGAACCAGCGGGAAAGGAGGACTCACCTGGTGGCACACTTCCTACAGCACGGGCTGGAAGCCCTGGAGGCCACAGGACTGGAGAGCAACCCCAACTGGACAGAGATGGAAAGAAAGAAAAAGGAAACGGAGTGGATCAAAAGACTTCATACTACCTTTCCACAAGGCCTGAACATCAGAAAATAAACTGGGAGGGTTTCAGTCGTTGGAAGGAGAGTGCAACACTCCTTGTCCCAGATGGTCCCTTTTTAGAGAAAATCTGGGAGAAAGAGCTTTGTTCCCCTACCCTAACTAGCCAGATCCTACAGGGACTGGAACTCTTCACAGTCACTGTTCCAGCACTCAGGCAACAAACAAAAGAAAACCTAAAACCAATTGAAACTTTCACAGCCCACACACCAGTCCTACCAGGAAGGAAAACAAAAGACCCTAACGGCCTATTGAGAGGTTAACGGCCCATACATAATCCTAAGCAGGAAAGCAGAAACCCATTCACCCACTGAAACTGCACCTACTCACACAGAAACAAAAGGAATAGGATTCAAACCACCCCCCTAGGAGGAACTACACTCACCGCCCCTTTGAAAACAAGATAAAAACAGGCCAACAGGGACACAGTGCCCCATAACAACGCCTGAAGAAGACCCAGGCAGGTCGAAACGTCGCGACACAAAGAAAAGCAAGATTGCCTTTTCACGGAGCCACAGACTCTACAGAGGTAAATTGCCTAACAGTGGAAACCTAACGGTGCCAACGAAGCTTTAGGCATTTTACTGGTAAGTATGGATCGTTATGGTATGCGTCAACCCAGAGTTGACAACGCACGCTGCCGTACGGTCACTCTCCACACCGCCGCCCACACCGCCTACACACCAAACCACACCACCTCAAACACATCAAACAGACAGGATACCTTCCAACTAGGAACCAGGATCATCTACAAAATGATCCAGACAGTCCACCACCTAAAAAACACAGCAGTTTCCGGAGGGGAGAACCAGGCACCCGCCAGCCTACGACGGAAGACAGAGGAACTCAAGCACCTCATAAGACCGGCCAACCCAACCGCACTCACATGTTTGAAGCTAGTAAGCAATGCCAAAAACTGGCTCCACACCTCATTGCAGATCCTCGAAGAGCACTACGAGGAAACTCTCACACATCTGTCCAGACGACTGGAGGACCTGGAGCTTCCCCGCTGGGAACAAGCTTTCGCGGTTGCCTCCAACTGGGCAAAGAAAAATTATGGGAGGAAAATACAGAAGGACACGTTGGACCATACACAAGCTATGGTTACTGCTACACTTAGCAACAAGGAATCCACTATCCCCACGTCTCCAAACAGATTCCAAATACTCGACACACTAATCAGGGAAGAGGTAAATGGCTCGGAAGAGACATACGTAACCCAGGCAGAATCCCATCCAGAACCAGTGAAGAGACACTGGGAAAGCAGACATCCAACCCAGAAATCTGGCCCCATGAGAGCCAGAGCATATACTCCGGAAATAGATGACTTTCCTCCGATCCCCATGCCACAAAGGATCCGAAGAGAGCAGAGAAGACAAGAGGGAACCATGAGAAACACCCTAACTGGAATCTGTATCCCAAACAGCACCACCAGGGTACACCTCTCCCAGGACTCTAGCTCTGACCCTAACCTCAGCCCTAACCCTAACGCTTATACTGACGTTAACACCAACCCCGACACCAACCCTAACCCTAACCTTATCCCCAACCCTAATCCTAACCCTGACATTAACCCTGATCCTAACCCCGACCCTGATCCTAACCCTAACCCTAATACTAACACTGACATTAACCCTGATCCTAACCCCGACCCTGATCCTAACCCTAACCCTAATACTAACACTGACATTAACCCTGATCCTAACCCCGACCCTGATCCTAACCCTAACCCTAATCTTAACCCTGACATCAACCCTGATCCTAACCCCGACCCTGATCCTAACCCTGACTCCGACCCCGACTATTACCCCCCCACACCACCACCAGCCCAACCAAGATACAGACCACACCGACATGACAAGACCACAAGAAAGCTAACGGACTGGAAGCTGGAAACCCACAAACGCTGGCTCTGCATAGGGGACTCCAATTTATCAAGAATACCCCCCTATGAAAATCCAGATCTACAGATAGAAAGCTACCCAGGAGCATCATTTTACAATGCAGCAAACCTCCTACAACACACCCCCCGGAACACAGGAGTGGAGAAAATCATTCTGTCCTTTGGAATCAATAACAAGGCACAAAAAGCAAAGGAAACAGCCATCAAACAACTACAACAGATGCTACGGGAAGCTAAGGGAGCCTTCCCATCTGCAGAAATATACATCCCACTGATTAATTACTCCAGAGACCTGGAACCAGGATTCAGGAAAAACCTGGACACAATAAACAATCACATACAGCAAAACATGCCATACCTCCCCAAACTGGAAGAAGCCCTTTTCAAGACAGAAAGAGATGGAATTCACTGGACCACCGCAACAGCTCAAAAAATGCTAGACCACTGGTCACAACATTTAAACTGGTAAGCCCCAAAGCCGCAGAACAAGATGGGGACAAGAACAACAAAAACATTGTAAATCTAAGCAACAACTTCCACCCCACAACTGAACAAATAAACCTCCTCAATAAGGGCTTATCATTTGTCCCCACAGTAGGGACAAAGAAAGGTCAGAAAACCCGACTGAAAAGCGAAATCCGACAATACCACCGTCGCCTTAAACTGACTGCCTTCTTTGAGGATAAAGACACCGACACAGAAAGGGTTCCCTTCCTGCCTAAATCCAGTTGGGAACCAAGGGAAAACCAACTGCCACCAGAAATCCAGGAAATAATCCAAGAGGACAACACAATTCTACAAAAACTCCGACCATACAGGGACTCACACAACATAACAAAGGAGGAAACCGTAGCCTTAAAACATTTAAAGGAAAACAAACATATAGTCATAAAACCAGCAGACAAAGGGAGTGCAATAGTTATCATGGATAGAGAACAATACATTGCAGAAGCACACAGACAATTAAATAATCAGGAACACTATACTACTTTGGAAGAACCGCTGTACAAACAAACAGCACTAGAAATAGGGCAAATCCTACAAACTCTGGTTGAACTAAAACACCTAACAAAAAAACAGGCATTCTACCTAAGAGGAGAGGAATCACCACGACCGAGGATCTTCTACCTCCTCCCAAAAATTCATAAAGCCCCAGAAACATGGCCACTCCCCTACGAAATTCCACCTGGGAGGCCCATAGTGTCCGACTGCAACAGTGAATCCTACAGAATAGCAGAATATCTAGACCATTTCCTCAACCCCATTTCTAAACACCACCCAAGTTACATCAAAGACACCTATGACTTTGTAGCCAAAGTCAAAAATGCTACAATACAACAGGAAGCCTTCCTGTTCACCATTGACATTGACAGTTTATACACCAACATTGAAACTACGGAGGGACTGAAAGCAGTCCGGGAGTGGTTTCTCAAATACCCTGACCGCAACAGACCAGAAACCCAAATTCTGAAGCTATTGGAAATTAGCCTCAACAAAAACGATTTTGAATTTGAAGAGCATCACTACTTACAAATAAAAGGAACTGCTATGGGGAAGCGCTTTGCTCCGGCCTATGCTGACATCTATATGGCCCATTGGGAAGCCACAGTATTCCCAAAATGCACACACAAACCTACACACTACTTCAGGTACCTCGACGACATCTGGGGAACCTGGACGCACGGCCCACAGGCCTTTCAAGAATTCATTAACACCCTCAACACACACCACAGGTCCATTAAACTCAAATACACCAAGCAGGAAAACCAGATAGATTTCCTAGACACCACCACATACAAGGGTTCCTCCTTCAACAACACAGGCAAACTGGACATTAAGGTATATTTCAAAGACACGGACACACACGGCTTACTGCACAAAGACAGCTTCCATCCAAAACATACTTTCAAAGGACTGGTAAAATCACAACTCCTACGCTTCCACAAAATCTGCACACAACAACAAGACTTTGAGGAAGCCAAACACACACTCTTCCAAGCTCTACGCCTGAGAGGATACACACGAAGTTTCCTCAGAAATGTGGCACAAACATTTCTAAACAGAAAAACACCTGATGACAGCAAAATAATACCCCTCATCACAACATACTCCCAACTCAGCGTAATAACCAACCAAAAACTAAAGTCTACATTCACCACGATATTAGAAAACACAAACCTACTGAGGGAACACAAAATCATATCTGCATATAGAAAAAACAAAAACCTACAGGATTATTTAGTCCAAAGCAAACTAAAACCTGTACAAAACAGATCAAATACACCAAAAGCCAAACACTTCAAACAGAAAACAACGATCCAAAACAACAAAACCAAAGAAATCTTCCAGTTGCAAAGGGCGCTCTCAGAAAACACCAATAACGCTGTCTATGGCATCCAGTGCAAAACGTGCGGGGTGACCTATGTGGGGGAAACAGGTAACTCCATCCGAACCCGACTGGCACAACACAGGTACAACATCCGGAACCAGCGGGAAAGGAGGACTCACCTGGTGGCACACTTCCTACAGCACGGGCTGGAAGCCCTGGAGGCCACAGGACTGGAGAGCAACCCCAACTGGACAGAGATGGAAAGAAAGAAAAAGGAAACGGAGTGGATCAAAAGACTTCATACTACCTTTCCACAAGGCCTGAACATCAGAAAATAAACTGGGAGGGTTTCAGTCGTTGGAAGGAGAGTGCAACACTCCTTGTCCCAGATGGTCCCTTTTTAGAGAAAATCTGGGAGAAAGAGCTTTGTTCCCCTACCCTAACTAGCCAGATCCTACAGGGACTGGAACTCTTCACAGTCACTGTTCCAGCACTCAGGCAACAAACAAAAGAAAACCTAAAACCAATTGAAACTTTCACAGCCCACACACCAGTCCTACCAGGAAGGAAAACAAAAGACCCTAACGGCCTATTGAGAGGTTAACGGCCCATACATAATCCTAAGCAGGAAAGCAGAAACCCATTCACCCACTGAAACTGCACCTACTCACACAGAAACAAAAGGAATAGGATTCAAACCACCCCCCTAGGAGGAACTACACTCACCGCCCCTTTGAAAACAAGATAAAAACAGGCCAACAGGGACACAGTGCCCCATAACAACGCCTGAAGAAGACCCAGGCAGGTCGAAACGTCGCGACACAAAGAAAAGCAAGATTGCCTTTTCACGGAGCCACAGACTCTACAGAGGTAAATTGCCTAACAGTGGAAACCTAACGGTGCCAACGAAGCTTTAGGCATTTTACTGGTAAGTATGGATCGTTATGGTATGCGTCAACCCAGAGTTGACAACGCACGCTGCCGTACGGTCACTCTCCACACCGCCGCCCACACCGCCTACACACCAAACCACACCACCTCAAACACATCAAACAGACAGGATACCTTCCAACTAGGAACCAGGATCATCTACAAAATGATCCAGACAGTCCACCACCTAAAAAACACAGCAGTTTCCGGAGGGGAGAACCAGGCACCCGCCAGCCTACGACGGAAGACAGAGGAACTCAAGCACCTCATAAGACCGGCCAACCCAACCGCACTCACATGTTTGAAGCTAGTAAGCAATGCCAAAAACTGGCTCCACACCTCATTGCAGATCCTCGAAGAGCACTACGAGGAAACTCTCACACATCTGTCCAGACGACTGGAGGACCTGGAGCTTCCCCGCTGGGAACAAGCTTTCGCGGTTGCCTCCAACTGGGCAAAGAAAAATTATGGGAGGAAAATACAGAAGGACACGTTGGACCATACACAAGCTATGGTTACTGCTACACTTAGCAACAAGGAATCCACTATCCCCACGTCTCCAAACAGATTCCAAATACTCGACACACTAATCAGGGAAGAGGTAAATGGCTCGGAAGAGACATACGTAACCCAGGCAGAATCCCATCCAGAACCAGTGAAGAGACACTGGGAAAGCAGACATCCAACCCAGAAATCTGGCCCCATGAGAGCCAGAGCATATACTCCGGAAATAGATGACTTTCCTCCGATCCCCATGCCACAAAGGATCCGAAGAGAGCAGAGAAGACAAGAGGGAACCATGAGAAACACCCTAACTGGAATCTGTATCCCAAACAGCACCACCAGGGTACACCTCTCCCAGGACTCTAGCTCTGACCCTAACCTCAGCCCTAACCCTAACGCTTATACTGACGTTAACACCAACCCCGACACCAACCCTAACCCTAACCTTATCCCCAACCCTAATCCTAACCCTGACATTAACCCTGATCCTAACCCCGACCCTGATCCTAACCCTAACCCTAATACTAACACTGACATTAACCCTGATCCTAACCCCGACCCTGATCCTAACCCTAACCCTAATACTAACACTGACATTAACCCTGATCCTAACCCCGACCCTGATCCTAACCCTAACCCTAATCTTAACCCTGACATCAACCCTGATCCTAACCCCGACCCTGATCCTAACCCTGACTCCGACCCCGACTATTACCCCCCCACACCACCACCAGCCCAACCAAGATACAGACCACACCGACATGACAAGACCACAAGAAAGCTAACGGACTGGAAGCTGGAAACCCACAAACGCTGGCTCTGCATAGGGGACTCCAATTTATCAAGAATACCCCCCTATGAAAATCCAGATCTACAGATAGAAAGCTACCCAGGAGCATCATTTTACAATGCAGCAAACCTCCTACAACACACCCCCCGGAACACAGGAGTGGAGAAAATCATTCTGTCCTTTGGAATCAATAACAAGGCACAAAAAGCAAAGGAAACAGCCATCAAACAACTACAACAGATGCTACGGGAAGCTAAGGGAGCCTTCCCATCTGCAGAAATATACATCCCACTGATTAATTACTCCAGAGACCTGGAACCAGGATTCAGGAAAAACCTGGACACAATAAACAATCACATACAGCAAAACATGCCATACCTCCCCAAACTGGAAGAAGCCCTTTTCAAGACAGAAAGAGATGGAATTCACTGGACCACCGCAACAGCTCAAAAAATGCTAGACCACTGGTCACAACATTTAAACTGGTAAGCCCCAAAGCCGCAGAACAAGATGGGGACAAGAACAACAAAAACATTGTAAATCTAAGCAACAACTTCCACCCCACAACTGAACAAATAAACCTCCTCAATAAGGGCTTATCATTTGTCCCCACAGTAGGGACAAAGAAAGGTCAGAAAACCCGACTGAAAAGCGAAATCCGACAATACCACCGTCGCCTTAAACTGACTGCCTTCTTTGAGGATAAAGACACCGACACAGAAAGGGTTCCCTTCCTGCCTAAATCCAGTTGGGAACCAAGGGAAAACCAACTGCCACCAGAAATCCAGGAAATAATCCAAGAGGACAACACAATTCTACAAAAACTCCGACCATACAGGGACTCACACAACATAACAAAGGAGGAAACCGTAGCCTTAAAACATTTAAAGGAAAACAAACATATAGTCATAAAACCAGCAGACAAAGGGAGTGCAATAGTTATCATGGATAGAGAACAATACATTGCAGAAGCACACAGACAATTAAATAATCAGGAACACTATACTACTTTGGAAGAACCGCTGTACAAACAAACAGCACTAGAAATAGGGCAAATCCTACAAACTCTGGTTGAACTAAAACACCTAACAAAAAAACAGGCATTCTACCTAAGAGGAGAGGAATCACCACGACCGAGGATCTTCTACCTCCTCCCAAAAATTCATAAAGCCCCAGAAACATGGCCACTCCCCTACGAAATTCCACCTGGGAGGCCCATAGTGTCCGACTGCAACAGTGAATCCTACAGAATAGCAGAATATCTAGACCATTTCCTCAACCCCATTTCTAAACACCACCCAAGTTACATCAAAGACACCTATGACTTTGTAGCCAAAGTCAAAAATGCTACAATACAACAGGAAGCCTTCCTGTTCACCATTGACATTGACAGTTTATACACCAACATTGAAACTACGGAGGGACTGAAAGCAGTCCGGGAGTGGTTTCTCAAATACCCTGACCGCAACAGACCAGAAACCCAAATTCTGAAGCTATTGGAAATTAGCCTCAACAAAAACGATTTTGAATTTGAAGAGCATCACTACTTACAAATAAAAGGAACTGCTATGGGGAAGCGCTTTGCTCCGGCCTATGCTGACATCTATATGGCCCATTGGGAAGCCACAGTATTCCCAAAATGCACACACAAACCTACACACTACTTCAGGTACCTCGACGACATCTGGGGAACCTGGACGCACGGCCCACAGGCCTTTCAAGAATTCATTAACACCCTCAACACACACCACAGGTCCATTAAACTCAAATACACCAAGCAGGAAAACCAGATAGATTTCCTAGACACCACCACATACAAGGGTTCCTCCTTCAACAACACAGGCAAACTGGACATTAAGGTATATTTCAAAGACACGGACACACACGGCTTACTGCACAAAGACAGCTTCCATCCAAAACATACTTTCAAAGGACTGGTAAAATCACAACTCCTACGCTTCCACAAAATCTGCACACAACAACAAGACTTTGAGGAAGCCAAACACACACTCTTCCAAGCTCTACGCCTGAGAGGATACACACGAAGTTTCCTCAGAAATGTGGCACAAACATTTCTAAACAGAAAAACACCTGATGACAGCAAAATAATACCCCTCATCACAACATACTCCCAACTCAGCGTAATAACCAACCAAAAACTAAAGTCTACATTCACCACGATATTAGAAAACACAAACCTACTGAGGGAACACAAAATCATATCTGCATATAGAAAAAACAAAAACCTACAGGATTATTTAGTCCAAAGCAAACTAAAACCTGTACAAAACAGATCAAATACACCAAAAGCCAAACACTTCAAACAGAAAACAACGATCCAAAACAACAAAACCAAAGAAATCTTCCAGTTGCAAAGGGCGCTCTCAGAAAACACCAATAACGCTGTCTATGGCATCCAGTGCAAAACGTGCGGGGTGACCTATGTGGGGGAAACAGGTAACTCCATCCGAACCCGACTGGCACAACACAGGTACAACATCCGGAACCAGCGGGAAAGGAGGACTCACCTGGTGGCACACTTCCTACAGCACGGGCTGGAAGCCCTGGAGGCCACAGGACTGGAGAGCAACCCCAACTGGACAGAGATGGAAAGAAAGAAAAAGGAAACGGAGTGGATCAAAAGACTTCATACTACCTTTCCACAAGGCCTGAACATCAGAAAATAAACTGGGAGGGTTTCAGTCGTTGGAAGGAGAGTGCAACACTCCTTGTCCCAGATGGTCCCTTTTTAGAGAAAATCTGGGAGAAAGAGCTTTGTTCCCCTACCCTAACTAGCCAGATCCTACAGGGACTGGAACTCTTCACAGTCACTGTTCCAGCACTCAGGCAACAAACAAAAGAAAACCTAAAACCAATTGAAACTTTCACAGCCCACACACCAGTCCTACCAGGAAGGAAAACAAAAGACCCTAACGGCCTATTGAGAGGTTAACGGCCCATACATAATCCTAAGCAGGAAAGCAGAAACCCATTCACCCACTGAAACTGCACCTACTCACACAGAAACAAAAGGAATAGGATTCAAACCACCCCCCTAGGAGGAACTACACTCACCGCCCCTTTGAAAACAAGATAAAAACAGGCCAACAGGGACACAGTGCCCCATAACAACGCCTGAAGAAGACCCAGGCAGGTCGAAACGTCGCGACACAAAGAAAAGCAAGATTGCCTTTTCACGGAGCCACAGACTCTACAGAGGTAAATTGCCTAACAGTGGAAACCTAACGGTGCCAACGAAGCTTTAGGCATTTTACTGGTAAGTATGGATCGTTATGGTATGCGTCAACCCAGAGTTGACAACGCACGCTGCCGTACGGTCACTCTCCACACCGCCGCCCACACCGCCTACACACCAAACCACACCACCTCAAACACATCAAACAGACAGGATACCTTCCAACTAGGAACCAGGATCATCTACAAAATGATCCAGACAGTCCACCACCTAAAAAACACAGCAGTTTCCGGAGGGGAGAACCAGGCACCCGCCAGCCTACGACGGAAGACAGAGGAACTCAAGCACCTCATAAGACCGGCCAACCCAACCGCACTCACATGTTTGAAGCTAGTAAGCAATGCCAAAAACTGGCTCCACACCTCATTGCAGATCCTCGAAGAGCACTACGAGGAAACTCTCACACATCTGTCCAGACGACTGGAGGACCTGGAGCTTCCCCGCTGGGAACAAGCTTTCGCGGTTGCCTCCAACTGGGCAAAGAAAAATTATGGGAGGAAAATACAGAAGGACACGTTGGACCATACACAAGCTATGGTTACTGCTACACTTAGCAACAAGGAATCCACTATCCCCACGTCTCCAAACAGATTCCAAATACTCGACACACTAATCAGGGAAGAGGTAAATGGCTCGGAAGAGACATACGTAACCCAGGCAGAATCCCATCCAGAACCAGTGAAGAGACACTGGGAAAGCAGACATCCAACCCAGAAATCTGGCCCCATGAGAGCCAGAGCATATACTCCGGAAATAGATGACTTTCCTCCGATCCCCATGCCACAAAGGATCCGAAGAGAGCAGAGAAGACAAGAGGGAACCATGAGAAACACCCTAACTGGAATCTGTATCCCAAACAGCACCACCAGGGTACACCTCTCCCAGGACTCTAGCTCTGACCCTAACCTCAGCCCTAACCCTAACGCTTATACTGACGTTAACACCAACCCCGACACCAACCCTAACCCTAACCTTATCCCCAACCCTAATCCTAACCCTGACATTAACCCTGATCCTAACCCCGACCCTGATCCTAACCCTAACCCTAATACTAACACTGACATTAACCCTGATCCTAACCCCGACCCTGATCCTAACCCTAACCCTAATACTAACACTGACATTAACCCTGATCCTAACCCCGACCCTGATCCTAACCCTAACCCTAATCTTAACCCTGACATCAACCCTGATCCTAACCCCGACCCTGATCCTAACCCTGACTCCGACCCCGACTATTACCCCCCCACACCACCACCAGCCCAACCAAGATACAGACCACACCGACATGACAAGACCACAAGAAAGCTAACGGACTGGAAGCTGGAAACCCACAAACGCTGGCTCTGCATAGGGGACTCCAATTTATCAAGAATACCCCCCTATGAAAATCCAGATCTACAGATAGAAAGCTACCCAGGAGCATCATTTTACAATGCAGCAAACCTCCTACAACACACCCCCCGGAACACAGGAGTGGAGAAAATCATTCTGTCCTTTGGAATCAATAACAAGGCACAAAAAGCAAAGGAAACAGCCATCAAACAACTACAACAGATGCTACGGGAAGCTAAGGGAGCCTTCCCATCTGCAGAAATATACATCCCACTGATTAATTACTCCAGAGACCTGGAACCAGGATTCAGGAAAAACCTGGACACAATAAACAATCACATACAGCAAAACATGCCATACCTCCCCAAACTGGAAGAAGCCCTTTTCAAGACAGAAAGAGATGGAATTCACTGGACCACCGCAACAGCTCAAAAAATGCTAGACCACTGGTCACAACATTTAAACTGGTAAGCCCCAAAGCCGCAGAACAAGATGGGGACAAGAACAACAAAAACATTGTAAATCTAAGCAACAACTTCCACCCCACAACTGAACAAATAAACCTCCTCAATAAGGGCTTATCATTTGTCCCCACAGTAGGGACAAAGAAAGGTCAGAAAACCCGACTGAAAAGCGAAATCCGACAATACCACCGTCGCCTTAAACTGACTGCCTTCTTTGAGGATAAAGACACCGACACAGAAAGGGTTCCCTTCCTGCCTAAATCCAGTTGGGAACCAAGGGAAAACCAACTGCCACCAGAAATCCAGGAAATAATCCAAGAGGACAACACAATTCTACAAAAACTCCGACCATACAGGGACTCACACAACATAACAAAGGAGGAAACCGTAGCCTTAAAACATTTAAAGGAAAACAAACATATAGTCATAAAACCAGCAGACAAAGGGAGTGCAATAGTTATCATGGATAGAGAACAATACATTGCAGAAGCACACAGACAATTAAATAATCAGGAACACTATACTACTTTGGAAGAACCGCTGTACAAACAAACAGCACTAGAAATAGGGCAAATCCTACAAACTCTGGTTGAACTAAAACACCTAACAAAAAAACAGGCATTCTACCTAAGAGGAGAGGAATCACCACGACCGAGGATCTTCTACCTCCTCCCAAAAATTCATAAAGCCCCAGAAACATGGCCACTCCCCTACGAAATTCCACCTGGGAGGCCCATAGTGTCCGACTGCAACAGTGAATCCTACAGAATAGCAGAATATCTAGACCATTTCCTCAACCCCATTTCTAAACACCACCCAAGTTACATCAAAGACACCTATGACTTTGTAGCCAAAGTCAAAAATGCTACAATACAACAGGAAGCCTTCCTGTTCACCATTGACATTGACAGTTTATACACCAACATTGAAACTACGGAGGGACTGAAAGCAGTCCGGGAGTGGTTTCTCAAATACCCTGACCGCAACAGACCAGAAACCCAAATTCTGAAGCTATTGGAAATTAGCCTCAACAAAAACGATTTTGAATTTGAAGAGCATCACTACTTACAAATAAAAGGAACTGCTATGGGGAAGCGCTTTGCTCCGGCCTATGCTGACATCTATATGGCCCATTGGGAAGCCACAGTATTCCCAAAATGCACACACAAACCTACACACTACTTCAGGTACCTCGACGACATCTGGGGAACCTGGACGCACGGCCCACAGGCCTTTCAAGAATTCATTAACACCCTCAACACACACCACAGGTCCATTAAACTCAAATACACCAAGCAGGAAAACCAGATAGATTTCCTAGACACCACCACATACAAGGGTTCCTCCTTCAACAACACAGGCAAACTGGACATTAAGGTATATTTCAAAGACACGGACACACACGGCTTACTGCACAAAGACAGCTTCCATCCAAAACATACTTTCAAAGGACTGGTAAAATCACAACTCCTACGCTTCCACAAAATCTGCACACAACAACAAGACTTTGAGGAAGCCAAACACACACTCTTCCAAGCTCTACGCCTGAGAGGATACACACGAAGTTTCCTCAGAAATGTGGCACAAACATTTCTAAACAGAAAAACACCTGATGACAGCAAAATAATACCCCTCATCACAACATACTCCCAACTCAGCGTAATAACCAACCAAAAACTAAAGTCTACATTCACCACGATATTAGAAAACACAAACCTACTGAGGGAACACAAAATCATATCTGCATATAGAAAAAACAAAAACCTACAGGATTATTTAGTCCAAAGCAAACTAAAACCTGTACAAAACAGATCAAATACACCAAAAGCCAAACACTTCAAACAGAAAACAACGATCCAAAACAACAAAACCAAAGAAATCTTCCAGTTGCAAAGGGCGCTCTCAGAAAACACCAATAACGCTGTCTATGGCATCCAGTGCAAAACGTGCGGGGTGACCTATGTGGGGGAAACAGGTAACTCCATCCGAACCCGACTGGCACAACACAGGTACAACATCCGGAACCAGCGGGAAAGGAGGACTCACCTGGTGGCACACTTCCTACAGCACGGGCTGGAAGCCCTGGAGGCCACAGGACTGGAGAGCAACCCCAACTGGACAGAGATGGAAAGAAAGAAAAAGGAAACGGAGTGGATCAAAAGACTTCATACTACCTTTCCACAAGGCCTGAACATCAGAAAATAAACTGGGAGGGTTTCAGTCGTTGGAAGGAGAGTGCAACACTCCTTGTCCCAGATGGTCCCTTTTTAGAGAAAATCTGGGAGAAAGAGCTTTGTTCCCCTACCCTAACCCTAACCCTAACCCTAACCCTAACCCTAACCTTCATAACAACGCCTGAAGAAGACCCAGGCAGGTCGAAACGTCGCGACACAACGAAAAGCAAGATTGCCTTTTCACGGAGCCACAGACTCTACAGAGGTAAATTGCCTAACAGTGGAAACCTAACGGTGCCAACGAAGCTTTAGGCATTTTACTGGTAAGTATGGATCGTTATGGTATGCGTCAACCCAGAGTTGACAACGCACGCTGCCGTACGGTCACTCTCCACACCGCCGCCCACACCGCCTACACACCAAACCACACCACATCAAACACATCAAACAGACAGGATACCTTCCAACTAGGAACCAGGATCATCTACAAAATGATCCAGACAGTCCACCACCTAAAAAACACAGCAGTTTCCGGAGGGGAGAACCAGGCACCCGCCAGCCTACGACGGAAGACAGAGGAACTCAAGCACCTCATAAGACCGGCCAACCCAACCGCACTCACATGTTTGAAGCTAGTAAGCAATGCCAAAAACTGGCTCCACACCTCATTGCAGATCCTCGAAGAGCACTACGAGGAAACTCTCACACATCTGTCCAGACGACTGGAGGACCTGGAGCTTCCCCGCTGGGAACAAGCTTTCGCGGTTGCCTCCAACTGGGCAAAGAAAAATTATGGGAGGAAAATACAGAAGGACACGTTGGACCATACACAAGCTATGGTTACTGCTACACTTAGCAACAAGGAATCCACTATCCCCACGTCTCCAAACAGATTCCAAATACTCGACACACTAATCAGGGAAGAGGTAAATGGCTCGGAAGAGACATACGTAACCCAGGCAGAATCCCATCCAGAACCAGTGAAGAGACACTGGGAAAGCAGACATCCAACCCAGAAATCTGGCCCCATGAGAGCCAGAGCATATACTCCGGAAATAGATGACTTTCCTCCGATCCCCATGCCACAAAGGATCCGAAGAGAGCAGAGAAGACAAGAGGGAACCATGAGAAACACCCTAACTGGAATCTGTATCCCAAACAGCACCACCAGGGTACACCTCTCCCAGGACTCTAGCTCTGACCCTAACCTCAGCCCTAACCCTAACGCTTATACTGACGTTAACACCAACCCCGACACCAACCCTAACCCTAACCTTATCTCCAACCGTAATCCTAACCCTGACATTAACCCCGATCCTAACCCCGACCCAGATCCTAACCCTAACCCTAATACTAACACTGACATTAACCCTGATCCTAACCCCGACCCTGATCCTAACCCTAACCCTAATCTTAACCCTGACATCAACCCTGATCCCAACCCCGACCCTGATCCTAACCCTAACCCTAATACTAACACTAACCCTGATCCTAACCCCGACCCTGATCCTAACCCTAACCCTAATACTAACACTGACATGAACCCTGATCCTAACCCCGACCCTGATCCTAACCCTAACCCTAATCTTAACCCTGACATCAACCCTGATCCCAACCCCGACCCTGATCCTAACCCTGACTCCGACCCCGACTATTACCCCCCCACACCACCACCAGCCCAACCAAGATACAGACCACACCGACATGACAAGACCACAAGCAAGCTAACGGACTGGAAGCTGGAAACCCACAAACGCTGGCTCTGCATAGGGGACTCCAATTTATCAAGAATACCCCCCTATGAAAATCCAGATCTACAGATAGAAAGCTACCCAGGAGCATCATTTTACAATGCAGCAAACCTCCTACAACACACCCCCCGGAGCACAGGAGTGGAGAAAATCATTCTGTCCTTTGGAATCAATAACAAGGCACAAAAAGCAAAGGAAACAGCCATCAAACAACTACAACAGATGCTACGGGAAGCTAAGGGAACCTTCCCATCTGCAGAAATATACATCCCACTGATTAATTACTCCAGAGACCTGGAACCAGGATTCAGGAAAAACCTGGACACAATAAACAATCACATACAGCAAAACATGCCATACCTCCCCAAACTGGAAGAAGCCCTTTTCAAGACAGAAAGAGATGGAATTCACTGGACCACCGCAACAGCTCAAAAAATGCTAGACCACTGGTCACAACATTTAAACTGGTAAGCCCCAAAGCCGCAGAACAAGATGGGGACAAGAACAACAAAAACATTGTAAATCTAAGCAACAACTTCCACCCCACAACTGAACAAATAAACCTCCTCAATAAGGGCTTATCATTTGTCCCCACGGTAGGGACAAAGAAAGGTCAGAAAACCCGACTGAAAAGCGAAATCCGACAATACCACCGTCGCCTTAAACTGACCGCCTTCTTTGAGGATAAAGACACCGACACAGAAAGGGTTCCCTTCCTGCCTAAATCCAGTTGGGAACCAAGGGAAAACCAACTGCCACCAGAAATCCAGGAAATAATCCAAGAGGACAACACAATTCTACAGAAACTCCGACCATACAGGGACTCACACAACATAACAAAGGAGGAAACCGTAGCCTTAAAACATTTAAAGGAAAACAAACATATAGTCATAAAACCAGCAGACAAAGGGAGTGCAATAGTTATCATGGATAGAGAACAATACATTGCAGAAGCACACAGACAATTAAACAATCAGGAACACTATACTACTTTGGAAGAACCGCTGTACAAACAAACAGCACTAGAAATAGGGCAAATCCTACAAACTCTGGTTGAACTAAAACACCTAACAAAAAAACAGGCATTCTACCTAAGAGGAGAGGAATCACCACGACCGAGGATCTTCTACCTCCTCCCAAAAATTCATAAAGCCCCAGAAACATGGCCACTCCCCTACGAAATTCCACCTGGGAGGCCCATAGTGTCCGACTGCAACAGTGAATCCTACAGAATAGCAGAATATCTAGACCATTTCCTCAACCCCATTTCTAAACACCACCCAAGTTACATCAAAGACACCTATGACTTTGTAGCCAAAGTCAAAAATACTACAATACAACAGGAAGCCTTCCTGTTCACCATTGACATTGACAGTTTATACACCAACATTGAAACTACGGAGGGACTGAAAGCAGTCCGGGAGTGGTTTCTCAAATACCCTGACCGCAACAGACCAGAAACCCAAATTCTGAAGCTATTGGAAATTAGCCTCAACAAAAACGATTTTGAATTTGAAGAGCATCACTACTTACAAATAAAAGGAACTGCTATGGGGAAGCGCTTTGCTCCGGCCTATGCTGACATCTATATGGCCCATTGGGAAGCCACAGTATTCCCAAAATGCACACACAAACCTACACACTACTTCAGGTACCTCGACGACATCTGGGGAACCTGGACGCACGGCCCACAGGCCTTTCAAGAATTCATTAACACCCTCAACACACACCACAGGTCCATTAAAATCAAATACACCAAGCAGGAAAACCAGATAGATTTCCTAGACACCACCACATACAAGGGTTCCTCCTTCAACAACACAGGCAAACTGGACATTAAGGTATATTTCAAAGACACGGACACACACGGCTTACTGCACAAAGACAGCTTCCATCCAAAACATACTTTCAAAGGACTGGTAAAATCACAACTCCTACGCTTCCACAAAATCTGCACACAACAACAAGACTTTGAGGAAGCCAAACACACACTCTTCCAAGCTCTACGCCTGAGAGGATACACACGAAGTTTCCTCAGAAATGTGGCACAAACATTTCTAAACAGAAAAACACCTGATGACAGCAAAATAATACCCCTCATCACAACATACTCCCAACTCAGTGTAATAACCAACCAAAAACTGAAGTCTACATTCACCACGATATTAGAAAACACAAACCTACTGAGGGAACACAAAATCATATCTGCATATAGAAAAAACAAAAACCTACAGGATTATTTAGTCCAAAGCAAACTAAAACCTGTACAAAACAGATCAAATACACCAAAAGCCAAACACTTCAAACAGAAAACAACGATCCAAAACAACAAAACCAAAGAAATCTTCCAGTTGCAAAGGGCGCTCTCAGAAAACACCAATAACGCTGTCTATGGCATCCAGTGCAAAACGTGCGGGGTGACCTATGTGGGGGAAACAGGTAACTCCATCCGAACCCGACTGGCACAACACAGGTACAACATCCGGAACCAGCGGGAAAGGAGGACTCACCTGGTGGCACACTTCCTACAGCACGGGCTGGAAGCGCTGGAGGCCACAGGACTGGAGAGCAACCCCAACTGGACAGAGATGGAAAGAAAGAAAAAGGAAACGGAGTGGATCAAAAGACTTCATACTACCTTTCCACAAGGCCTGAACATCAGAAAATAAACTGGGAGGGTTTCAGTCGTTGGAAGGAGAGTGCAACACTCCTTGTCCCAGATGGTCCCTTTTTGGAGAAAATCTGGGAGAAAGAGCTTTGTTCCCCTACCCTAACCCTAACCCTAACCCTAACCCTAACCCTAACCCTAACCCTAACCCCTAACCCCTAACCCTAACCTTTCCACAAGGCCTGAACATCAGAAAATAAACTGGGAGGGTTTCAGTCGTTGGAAGGAGAGTGCAACACTCCTTGTCCCAGATGGTCCCTTTTTAGAGAAAATCTGGGAGAAAGAGCTTTGTTCCCCTACCCTAACTAGCCAGATCCTACAGGGACTGGAACTCTTCACAGTCACTGTTTCAGCACTCAGGCAACAAACAAAAGAAGACCTAAAACCAATTGAAACTTTCACAGCCCACACACCAGTCCTACCAGGAAGGAAAACAAAAGACCCTAACGGCCTATTGAGAGGTTAACGGCCCATACATAATCCTAAGCAGGAAAGCAGAAACCCATTCACCCACTGAAACTGCACCTACAAACACAGAAACAAAAGGAATAGGATTCAAACCACCCCCCTGGGAGGAACTACACTCACCGCCCCTTTGAAAACAAGATAAAAACAGGCCAACAGGGACACAGTGCCCCATAACAACGCCTGAAGAAGACCCAGGCAGGTCGAAACGTCGCGACACAAAGAAAAGCAAGATTGCCTTTTCACGGAGCCACAGACTCTACAGAGGTAAATTGCCTAACAGTGGAAACCTAACGGTGCCAACGAAGCTTTAGGCATTTTACTGGTAAGTATGGATCGTTATGGTATGCGTCAACCCAGAGTTGACAACGCACGCTGCCGTACGGTCACTCTCCACACCGCCGCCCACACCGCCTACACACCAAACCACACCACATCAAACACATCAAACAGACAGGATACCTTCCAACTAGGAACCAGGATCATCTACAAAATGATCCAGACAGTCCACCACCTAAAAAACACAGCAGTTTCCGGAGGGGAGAACCAGGCACCCGCCAGCCTACGACGGAAGACAGAGGAACTCAAGCACCTCATAAGACCGGCCAACCCAACCGCACTCACATGTTTGAAGCTAGTAAGCAATGCCAAAAACTGGCTCCACACCTCATTGCAGATCCTCGAAGAGCACTACGAGGAAACTCTCACACATCTGTCCAGACGACTGGAGGACCTGGAGCTTCCCCGCTGGGAACAAGCTTTCGCGGTTGCCTCCAACTGGGCAAAGAAAAATTATGGGAGGAAAATACAGAAGGACACGTTGGACCATACACAAGCTATGGTTACTGCTACACTTAGCAACAAGGAATCCACTATCCCCACGTCTCCAAACAGATTCCAAATACTCGACACACTAATCAGGGAAGAGGTAAATGGCTCGGAAGAGACATACGTAACCCAGGCAGAATCCCATCCAGAACCAGTGAAGAGACACTGGGAAAGCAGACATCCAACCCAGAAATCTGGCCCCATGAGAGCCAGAGCATACACTCCGGAAATAGATGACTTTCCTCCGATCCCCATGCCACAAAGGATCCGAAGAGAGCAGAGAAGACAAGAGGGAACCTTGAGAAACACCCTAACTGGAATCTGTATCCCAAACAGCACCACCAGGGTACACCTCTCCCAGGACTCTAGCTCTGACCCTAACCTCAGCCCTAACCCTAACGCTTATACTGACGTTAACACCAACCCCGACACCAACCCTAACCCTAACCTTATCCCCAACCCTAATCCTAACCCTGACATTAACCCCGATCCTAACCCCGACCCTGATCCTAACCCTAACCCTAATACTAACACTGACATTAACCCTGATCCTAACCCCGACCCTGATCCTAACCCTAACCCTAATACTAACACTGACATTAACCCTGATCCTAACCCCGACCCTGATCCTAACCCTAACCCTAATACTAACACTGACATTAACCCTGATCCTAACCCCGACCCTGATCCTAACCCTAACCCTAATACTAACACTGACATTAACCCTGATCCTAACCCCGACCCTGATCCTAACCCTAACCCTAATCTTAACCCTGACATCAACCCTGATCCCAACCCCGACCCTGATCCTAACCCTGACTCCGACCCCGACTATTACCCCCCCACACCACCACCAGCCCAACCAAGATACAGACCACACCAACATGACAAGACCACAAGAAAGCTAACGGACTGGAAGCTGGAAACCCACAAACGCTGGCTCTGCATAGGGGACTCCAATTTATCAAGAATACCCCCCTATGAAAATCCAGATCTACAGATAGAAAGCTACCCAGGAGCATCATTTTACAATGCAGCAAACCTCCTACAACACACCCCCCGCAACACAGGAGTGGAGAAAATCATTCTGTCCTTTGGAATCAATAACAAGGCACAAAAAGCAAAGGAAACAGCCATCAAACAACTACAACAGATGCTACGGGAAGCTAAGGGAACCTTCCCATCTGCAGAAATATACATCCCACTGATGAATTACTCCAGAGACCTGGAACCAGGATTCAGGAAAAACCTGGACACAATAAACAATCACATACAGCAAAACATGCCATACCTCCCCAAACTGGAAGAAGCCCTTTTCAAGACAGAAAGAGATGGAATTCACTGGACCACCGCAACAGCTCAAAAAATGCTAGACCACTGGTCACAACATTTAAACTGGTAAGCCCCAAAGCCGCAGAACAAGATGGGGACAAGAACAACAAAAACATTGTAAATCTAAGCAACAACTTCCACCCCACAACTGAACAAATAAACCTCCTCAATAAGGGCTTATCATTTGTCCCCACAGTAGGGACAAAGAAAGGTCAGAAAACCCGACTGAAAAGTGAAATCCGACAATACCACCGTCGCCTTAAACTGACTGCCTTCTTTGAGGATAAAGACACCGACACAGAAAGGGTTCCCTTCCTGCCTAAATCCAGTTGGGAACCAAGGGAAAACCAACTGCCACCAGAAATCCAGGAAATAATCCAAGAGGACAACACAATTCTACAAAAACTCCGACCATACAGGGACTCACACAACATAACAAAGGAGGAAACCGTAGCCTTAAAACATTTAAAGGAAAACAAACATATAGTCATAAAACCAGCAGACAAAGGGAGTGCAATAGTTATCATGGATAGAGAACAATACATTGCAGAAGCACACAGACAATTAAATAATCAGGAACACTATACTACTTTGGAAGAACCGCTGTACAAACAAACAGCACTAGAAATAGGGCAAATCCTACAAACTCTGGTTGAACTAAAACACCTAACAAAAAAACAGGCATTCTACCTAAGAGGAGAGGAATCACCACGACCGAGGATCTTCTACCTCCTCCCAAAAATTCATAAAGCCCCAGAAACATGGCCACTCCCCTACGAAATTCCACCTGGGAGGCCCATAGTGTCCGACTGCAACAGTGAATCCTACAGAATAGCAGAATATCTAGACCATTTCCTCAACCCCATTTCTAAACACCACCCAAGTTACATCAAAGACACCTATGACTTTGTAGCCAAAGTCAAAAATGCTACAATACAACAGGAAGCCTTCCTGTTCACCATTGACATTGACAGTTTATACACCAACATTGAAACTACGGAGGGACTGAAAGCAGTCCAGGAGTGGTTTCTCAAATACCCTGACCGCAACAGACCAGAAACCCAAATTCTGAAGCTATTGGAAATTAGCCTCAACAAAAACGATTTTGAATTTGAAGAGCATCACTACTTACAAATAAAAGGAACTGCTATGGGGAAGCGCTTTGCTCCGGCCTATGCTGACATCTATATGGCCCATTGGGAAGCCACAGTATTCCCAAAATGCACACACAAACCTACACACTACTTCAGGTACCTCGATGACATCTGGGGAACCTGGACGCACGGCCCACAGGCCTTTCAAGAATTCATTAACACCCTCAACACACACCACAGGTCCATTAAACTCAAATACACCAAGCAGGAAAACCAGATAGATTTCCTAGACACCACCACGTACAAGGGTTCCTCCTTCAACAACACAGGCAAACTGGACATTAAGGTATATTTCAAAGACACGGACACACACGGCTTACTGCACAAAGACAGCTTCCATCCAAAACATACTTTCAAAGGACTGGTAAAATCACAACTCCTACGCTTCCACAAAATCTGCACACAACAACAAGACTTTGAGGAAGCCAAACACACACTCTTCCAAGCTCTACGCCTGAGAGGATACACACGAAGTTTCCTCAGAAATGTGGCACAAACATTTCTAAACAGAAAAACACCTGATGACAGCAAAATAATACCCCTCATCACAACATACTCCCAACTCAGCGTAATAACCAACCAAAAACTAAAGTCTACATTCACCACGATATTAGAAAACACAAACCTACTGAGGGAACACAAAATCATATCTGCATATAGAAAAAACAAAAACCTACAGGATTATTTAGTCCAAAGCAAACTAAAACCTGTACAAAACAGATCAAATACACCAAAAGCCAAACACTTCAAACAGAAAACAACGATCCAAAACAACAAAACCAAAGAAATTTTCCAGTTGCAAAGGGCGCTCTCAGAAAACACCAATAACGCTGTCTATGGCATCCAGTGCAAAACGTGCGGGGTGACCTATGTGGGGGAAACAGGTAACTCCATCCGAACCCGACTGGCACAACACAGGTACAACATCCGGAACCAGCGGGAAAGGAGGACTCACCTGGTGGCACACTTCCTACAGCACGGGCTGGAAGCGCTGGAGGCCACAGGACTGGAGAGCAACCCCAACTGGACAGAGATGGAAAGAAAGAAAAAGGAAACGGAGTGGATCAAAAGACTTCATACTACCTTTCCACAAGGCCTGAACATCAGAAAATAAACTGGGAGGGTTTCAGTCGTTGGAAGGAGAGTGCAACACTCCTTGTCCCAGATGGTCCCTTTTTGGAGAAAATCTGGGAGAAAGAGCTTTGTTCCCCTACCCTAACCCTAACCCTAACCCTAACCCTAACCCTAACCCTAACCCTAACCCCTAACCCCTAACCCTAACCTTTCCACAAGGCCTGAACTTCAGAAAATAAACTGGGAGGGTTTCAGTCGTTGGAAGGAGAGTGCAACACTCCTTGTCCCAGATGGTCCCTTTTTAGAGAAAATCTGGGAGAAAGAGCTTTGTTCCCCTACCCTAACTAGCCAGATCCTACAGGGACTGGAACTCTTCACAGTCACTGTTTCAGCACTCAGGCAACAAACAAAAGAAGACCTAAAACCAATTGAAACTTTCACAGCCCACACACCAGTCCTACCAGGAAGGAAAACAAAAGACCCTAACGGCCTATTGAGAGGTTAACGGCCCATACATAATCCTAAGCAGGAAAGCAGAAACCCATTCACCCACTGAAACTGCACCTACAAACACAGAAACAAAAGGAATAGGATTCAAACCACCCCCCTGGGAGGAACTACACTCACCGCCCCTTTGAAAACAAGATAAAAACAGGCCAACAGGGACACAGTGCCCCATAACAACGCCTGAAGAAGACCCAGGCAGGTCGAAACGTCGCGACACAAAGAAAAGCAAGATTGCCTTTTCACGGAGCCACAGACTCTACAGAGGTAAATTGCCTAACAGTGGAAACCTAACGGTGCCAACGAAGCTTTAGGCATTTTACTGGTAAGTATGGATCGTTATGGTATGCGTCAACCCAGAGTTGACAACGCACGCTGCCGTACGGTCACTCTCCACACCGCCGCCCACACCGCCTACACACCAAACCACACCACATCAAACACATCAAACAGACAGGATACCTTCCAACTAGGAACCAGGATCATCTACAAAATGATCCAGACAGTCCACCACCTAAAAAACACAGCAGTTTCCGGAGGGGAGAACCAGGCACCCGCCAGCCTACGACGGAAGACAGAGGAACTCAAGCACCTCATAAGACCGGCCAACCCAACCGCACTCACATGTTTGAAGCTAGTAAGCAATGCCAAAAACTGGCTCCACACCTCATTGCAGATCCTCGAAGAGCACTACGAGGAAACTCTCACACATCTGTCCAGACGACTGGAGGACCTGGAGCTTCCCCGCTGGGAACAAGCTTTCGCGGTTGCCTCCAACTGGGCAAAGAAAAATTATGGGAGGAAAATACAGAAGGACACGTTGGACCATACACAAGCTATGGTTACTGCTACACTTAGCAACAAGGAATCCACTATCCCCACGTCTCCAAACAGATTCCAAATACTCGACACACTAATCAGGGAAGAGGTAAATGGCTCGGAAGAGACATACGTAACCCAGGCAGAATCCCATCCAGAACCAGTGAAGAGACACTGGGAAAGCAGACATCCAACCCAGAAATCTGGCCCCATGAGAGCCAGAGCATACACTCCGGAAATAGATGACTTTCCTCCGATCCCCATGCCACAAAGGATCCGAAGAGAGCAGAGAAGACAAGAGGGAACCTTGAGAAACACCCTAACTGGAATCTGTATCCCAAACAGCACCACCAGGGTACACCTCTCCCAGGACTCTAGCTCTGACCCTAACCTCAGCCCTAACCCTAACGCTTATACTGACGTTAACACCAACCCCGACACCAACCCTAACCCTAACCTTATCCCCAACCCTAATCCTAACCCTGACATTAACCCCGATCCTAACCCCGACCCTGATCCTAACCCTAACCCTAATACTAACACTGACATTAACCCTGATCCTAACCCCGACCCTGATCCTAACCCTAACCCTAATACTAACACTGACATTAACCCTGATCCTAACCCCGACCCTGATCCTAACCCTAACCCTAACCCTAATACTAACACTAACCCTGATCCTAACCCCGACCCTGATCCTAACCCTAACCCTAATACTAACACTGACATGAACCCTGATCCTAACCCCGACCCTGATCCTAACCCTAACCCTAATCTTAACCCTGACATCAACCCTGATCCCAACCCCGACCCTGATCCTAACCCTGACTCCGACCCCGACTATTACCCCCCCACACCACCACCAGCCCAACCAAGATACAGACCACACCAACATGACAAGACCACAAGAAAGCTAACGGACTGGAAGCTGGAAACCCACAAACGCTGGCTCTGCATAGGGGACTCCAATTTATCAAGAATACCCCCCTATGAAAATCCAGATCTACAGATAGAAAGCTACCCAGGAGCATCATTTTACAATGCAGCAAACCTCCTACAACACACCCCCCGCAACACAGGAGTGGAGAAAATCATTCTGTCCTTTGGAATCAATAACAAGGCACAAAAAGCAAAGGAAACAGCCATCAAACAACTACAACAGATGCTACGGGAAGCTAAGGGAACCTTCCCATCTGCAGAAATATACATCCCACTGATGAATTACTCCAGAGACCTGGAACCAGGATTCAGGAAAAACCTGGACACAATAAACAATCACATACAGCAAAACATGCCATACCTCCCCAAACTGGAAGAAGCCCTTTTCAAGACAGAAAGAGATGGAATTCACTGGACCACCGCAACAGCTCAAAAAATGCTAGACCACTGGTCACAACATTTAAACTGGTAAGCCCCAAAGCCGCAGAACAAGATGGGGACAAGAACAACAAAAACATTGTAAATCTAAGCAACAACTTCCACCCCACAACTGAACAAATAAACCTCCTCAATAAGGGCTTATCATTTGTCCCCACAGTAGGGACAAAGAAAGGTCAGAAAACCCGACTGAAAAGTGAAATCCGACAATACCACCGTCGCCTTAAACTGACTGCCTTCTTTGAGGATAAAGACACCGACACAGAAAGGGTTCCCTTCCTGCCTAAATCCAGTTGGGAACCAAGGGAAAACCAACTGCCACCAGAAATCCAGGAAATAATCCAAGAGGACAACACAATTCTACAAAAACTCCGACCATACAGGGACTCACACAACATAACAAAGGAGGAAACCGTAGCCTTAAAACATTTAAAGGAAAACAAACATATAGTCATAAAACCAGCAGACAAAGGGAGTGCAATAGTTATCATGGATAGAGAACAATACATTGCAGAAGCACACAGACAATTAAATAATCAGGAACACTATACTACTTTGGAAGAACCGCTGTACAAACAAACAGCACTAGAAATAGGGCAAATCCTACAAACTCTGGTTGAACTAAAACACCTAACAAAAAAACAGGCATTCTACCTAAGAGGAGAGGAATCACCACGACCGAGGATCTTCTACCTCCTCCCAAAAATTCATAAAGCCCCAGAAACATGGCCACTCCCCTACGAAATTCCACCTGGGAGGCCCATAGTGTCCGACTGCAACAGTGAATCCTACAGAATAGCAGAATATCTAGACCATTTCCTCAACCCCATTTCTAAACACCACCCAAGTTACATCAAAGACACCTATGACTTTGTAGCCAAAGTCAAAAATGCTACAATACAACAGGAAGCCTTCCTGTTCACCATTGACATTGACAGTTTATACACCAACATTGAAACTACGGAGGGACTGAAAGCAGTCCAGGAGTGGTTTCTCAAATACCCTGACCGCAACAGACCAGAAACCCAAATTCTGAAGCTATTGGAAATTAGCCTCAACAAAAACGATTTTGAATTTGAAGAGCATCACTACTTACAAATAAAAGGAACTGCTATGGGGAAGCGCTTTGCTCCGGCCTATGCTGACATCTATATGGCCCATTGGGAAGCCACAGTATTCCCAAAATGCACACACAAACCTACACACTACTTCAGGTACCTCGATGACATCTGGGGAACCTGGACGCACGGCCCACAGGCCTTTCAAGAATTCATTAACACCCTCAACACACACCACAGGTCCATTAAACTCAAATACACCAAGCAGGAAAACCAGATAGATTTCCTAGACACCACCACGTACAAGGGTTCCTCCTTCAACAACACAGGCAAACTGGACATTAAGGTATATTTCAAAGACACGGACACACACGGCTTACTGCACAAAGACAGCTTCCATCCAAAACATACTTTCAAAGGACTGGTAAAATCACAACTCCTACGCTTCCACAAAATCTGCACACAACAACAAGACTTTGAGGAAGCCAAACACACACTCTTCCAAGCTCTACGCCTGAGAGGATACACACGAAGTTTCCTCAGAAATGTGGCACAAACATTTCTAAACAGAAAAACACCTGATGACAGCAAAATAATACCCCTCATCACAACATACTCCCAACTCAGCGTAATAACCAACCAAAAACTAAAGTCTACATTCACCACGATATTAGAAAACACAAACCTACTGAGGGAACACAAAATCATATCTGCATATAGAAAAAACAAAAACCTACAGGATTATTTAGTCCAAAGCAAACTAAAACCTGTACAAAACAGATCAAATACACCAAAAGCCAAACACTTCAAACAGAAAACAACGATCCAAAACAACAAAACCAAAGAAATTTTCCAGTTGCAAAGGGCGCTCTCAGAAAACACCAATAACGCTGTCTATGGCATCCAGTGCAAAACGTGCGGGGTGACCTATGTGGGGGAAACAGGTAACTCCATCCGAACCCGACTGGCACAACACAGGTACAACATCCGGAACCAGCGGGAAAGGAGGACTCACCTGGTGGCACACTTCCTACAGCACGGGCTGGAAGCGCTGGAGGCCACAGGACTGGAGAGCAAGCCCAACTGGACAGAGATGGAAAGAAAGAAAAAGGAAACGGAGTGGATCAAAAGACTTCATACTACCTTTCCACAAGGCCTGAACATCAGAAAATAAACTGGGAGGGTTTCAGTCGTTGGAAGGAGAGTGCAACACTCCTTGTCCCAGATGGTCCCTTTTTAGAGAAAATCTGGGAGAAAGAGCTTTGTTCCCCTACCCTAACTAGCCAGATCCTACAGGGACTGGAACTCTTCACAGTCACTGTTTCAGCACTCAGGCAACAAACAAAAGAAGACCTAAAACCAATTGAAACTTTCACAGCCCACACACCAGTCCTACCAGGAAGGAAAACAAAAGACCCTAACGGCCTATTGAGAGGTTAACGGCCCATACATAATCCTAAGCAGGAAAGCAGAAACCCATTCACCCACTGAAACTGCACCTACAAACACAGAAACAAAAGGAATAGGATTCAAACCACCCCCCTGGGAGGAACTACACTCACCGCCCCTTTGAAAACAAGATAAAAACAGGCCAACAGGGACACAGTGCCCCATAACAACGCCTGAAGAAGACCCAGGCAGGTCGAAACGTCGCGACACAAAGAAAAGCAAGATTGCCTTTTCACGGAGCCACAGACTCTACAGAGGTAAATTGCCTAACAGTGGAAACCTAACGGTGCCAACGAAGCTTTAGGCATTTTACTGGTAAGTATGGATCGTTATGGTATGCGTCAACCCAGAGTTGACAACGCACGCTGCCGTACGGTCACTCTCCACACCGCCGCCCACACCGCCTACACACCAAACCACACCACATCAAACACATCAAACAGACAGGATACCTTCCAACTAGGAACCAGGATCATCTACAAAATGATCCAGACAGTCCACCACCTAAAAAACACAGCAGTTTCCGGAGGGGAGAACCAGGCACCCGCCAGCCTACGACGGAAGACAGAGGAACTCAAGCACCTCATAAGACCGGCCAACCCAACCGCACTCACATGTTTGAAGCTAGTAAGCAATGCCAAAAACTGGCTCCACACCTCATTGCAGATCCTCGAAGAGCACTACGAGGAAACTCTCACACATCTGTCCAGACGACTGGAGGACCTGGAGCTTCCCCGCTGGGAACAAGCTTTCGCGGTTGCCTCCAACTGGGCAAAGAAAAATTATGGGAGGAAAATACAGAAGGACACGTTGGACCATACACAAGCTATGGTTACTGCTACACTTAGCAACAAGGAATCCACTATCCCCACGTCTCCAAACAGATTCCAAATACTCGACACACTAATCAGGGAAGAGGTAAATGGCTCGGAAGAGACATACGTAACCCAGGCAGAATCCCATCCAGAACCAGTGAAGAGACACTGGGAAAGCAGACATCCAACCCAGAAATCTGGCCCCATGAGAGCCAGAGCATACACTCCGGAAATAGATGACTTTCCTCCGATCCCCATGCCACAAAGGATCCGAAGAGAGCAGAGAAGACAAGAGGGAACCTTGAGAAACACCCTAACTGGAATCTGTATCCCAAACAGCACCACCAGGGTACACCTCTCCCAGGACTCTAGCTCTGACCCTAACCTCAGCCCTAACCCTAACGCTTATACTGACGTTAACACCAACCCCGACACCAACCCTAACCCTAACCTTATCCCCAACCCTAATCCTAACCCTGACATTAACCCCGATCCTAACCCCGACCCTGATCCTAACCCTAACCCTAATACTAACACTGACATTAACCCTGATCCTAACCCCGACCCTGATCCTAACCCTAACCCTAATACTAACACTGACATTAACCCTGATCCTAACCCCGACCCTGATCCTAACCCTAACCCTAATACTAACACTGACATTAACCCTGATCCTAACCCCGACCCTGATCCTAACCCTAACCCTAATACTAACACTGACATTAACCCTGATCCTAACCCCGACCCTGATCCTAACCCTAACCCTAATCTTAACCCTGACATCAACCCTGATCCCAACCCCGACCCTGATCCTAACCCTGACTCCGACCCCGACTATTACCCCCCCACACCACCACCAGCCCAACCAAGATACAGACCACACCAACATGACAAGACCACAAGAAAGCTAACGGACTGGAAGCTGGAAACCCACAAACGCTGGCTCTGCATAGGGGACTCCAATTTATCAAGAATACCCCCCTATGAAAATCCAGATCTACAGATAGAAAGCTACCCAGGAGCATCATTTTACAATGCAGCAAACCTCCTACAACACACCCCCCGCAACACAGGAGTGGAGAAAATCATTCTGTCCTTTGGAATCAATAACAAGGCACAAAAAGCAAAGGAAACAGCCATCAAACAACTACAACAGATGCTACGGGAAGCTAAGGGAACCTTCCCATCTGCAGAAATATACATCCCACTGATGAATTACTCCAGAGACCTGGAACCAGGATTCAGGAAAAACCTGGACACAATAAACAATCACATACAGCAAAACATGCCATACCTCCCCAAACTGGAAGAAGCCCTTTTCAAGACAGAAAGAGATGGAATTCACTGGACCACCGCAACAGCTCAAAAAATGCTAGACCACTGGTCACAACATTTAAACTGGTAAGCCCCAAAGCCGCAGAACAAGATGGGGACAAGAACAACAAAAACATTGTAAATCTAAGCAACAACTTCCACCCCACAACTGAACAAATAAACCTCCTCAATAAGGGCTTATCATTTGTCCCCACAGTAGGGACAAAGAAAGGTCAGAAAACCCGACTGAAAAGTGAAATCCGACAATACCACCGTCGCCTTAAACTGACTGCCTTCTTTGAGGATAAAGACACCGACACAGAAAGGGTTCCCTTCCTGCCTAAATCCAGTTGGGAACCAAGGGAAAACCAACTGCCACCAGAAATCCAGGAAATAATCCAAGAGGACAACACAATTCTACAAAAACTCCGACCATACAGGGACTCACACAACATAACAAAGGAGGAAACCGTAGCCTTAAAACATTTAAAGGAAAACAAACATATAGTCATAAAACCAGCAGACAAAGGGAGTGCAATAGTTATCATGGATAGAGAACAATACATTGCAGAAGCACACAGACAATTAAATAATCAGGAACACTATACTACTTTGGAAGAACCGCTGTACAAACAAACAGCACTAGAAATAGGGCAAATCCTACAAACTCTGGTTGAACTAAAACACCTAACAAAAAAACAGGCATTCTACCTAAGAGGAGAGGAATCACCACGACCGAGGATCTTCTACCTCCTCCCAAAAATTCATAAAGCCCCAGAAACATGGCCACTCCCCTACGAAATTCCACCTGGGAGGCCCATAGTGTCCGACTGCAACAGTGAATCCTACAGAATAGCAGAATATCTAGACCATTTCCTCAACCCCATTTCTAAACACCACCCAAGTTACATCAAAGACACCTATGACTTTGTAGCCAAAGTCAAAAATGCTACAATACAACAGGAAGCCTTCCTGTTCACCATTGACATTGACAGTTTATACACCAACATTGAAACTACGGAGGGACTGAAAGCAGTCCAGGAGTGGTTTCTCAAATACCCTGACCGCAACAGACCAGAAACCCAAATTCTGAAGCTATTGGAAATTAGCCTCAACAAAAACGATTTTGAATTTGAAGAGCATCACTACTTACAAATAAAAGGAACTGCTATGGGGAAGCGCTTTGCTCCGGCCTATGCTGACATCTATATGGCCCATTGGGAAGCCACAGTATTCCCAAAATGCACACACAAACCTACACACTACTTCAGGTACCTCGATGACATCTGGGGAACCTGGACGCACGGCCCACAGGCCTTTCAAGAATTCATTAACACCCTCAACACACACCACAGGTCCATTAAACTCAAATACACCAAGCAGGAAAACCAGATAGATTTCCTAGACACCACCACGTACAAGGGTTCCTCCTTCAACAACACAGGCAAACTGGACATTAAGGTATATTTCAAAGACACGGACACACACGGCTTACTGCACAAAGACAGCTTCCATCCAAAACATACTTTCAAAGGACTGGTAAAATCACAACTCCTACGCTTCCACAAAATCTGCACACAACAACAAGACTTTGAGGAAGCCAAACACACACTCTTCCAAGCTCTACGCCTGAGAGGATACACACGAAGTTTCCTCAGAAATGTGGCACAAACATTTCTAAACAGAAAAACACCTGATGACAGCAAAATAATACCCCTCATCACAACATACTCCCAACTCAGCGTAATAACCAACCAAAAACTAAAGTCTACATTCACCACGATATTAGAAAACACAAACCTACTGAGGGAACACAAAATCATATCTGCATATAGAAAAAACAAAAACCTACAGGATTATTTAGTCCAAAGCAAACTAAAACCTGTACAAAACAGATCAAATACACCAAAAGCCAAACACTTCAAACAGAAAACAACGATCCAAAACAACAAAACCAAAGAAATTTTCCAGTTGCAAAGGGCGCTCTCAGAAAACACCAATAACGCTGTCTATGGCATCCAGTGCAAAACGTGCGGGGTGACCTATGTGGGGGAAACAGGTAACTCCATCCGAACCCGACTGGCACAACACAGGTACAACATCCGGAACCAGCGGGAAAGGAGGACTCACCTGGTGGCACACTTCCTACAGCACGGGCTGGAAGCGCTGGAGGCCACAGGACTGGAGAGCAACCCCAACTGGACAGAGATGGAAAGAAAGAAAAAGGAAACGGAGTGGATCAAAAGACTTCATACTACCTTTCCACAAGGCCTGAACATCAGAAAATAAACTGGGAGGGTTTCAGTCGTTGGAAGGAGAGTGCAACACTCCTTGTCCCAGATGGTCCCTTTTTAGAGAAAATCTGGGAGAAAGAGCTTTGTTCCCCTACCCTAACTAGCCAGATCCTACAGGGACTGGAACTCTTCACAGTCACTGTTTCAGCACTCAGGCAACAAACAAAAGAAGACCTAAAACCAATTGAAACTTTCACAGCCCACACACCAGTCCTACCAGGAAGGAAAACAAAAGACCCTAACGGCCTATTGAGAGGTTAACGGCCCATACATAATCCTAAGCAGGAAAGCAGAAACCCATTCACCCACTGAAACTGCACCTACAAACACAGAAACAAAAGGAATAGGATTCAAACCACCCCCCTGGGAGGAACTACACTCACCGCCCCTTTGAAAACAAGATAAAAACAGGCCAACAGGGACACAGTGCCCCATAACAACGCCTGAAGAAGACCCAGGCAGGTCGAAACGTCGCGACACAAAGAAAAGCAAGATTGCCTTTTCACGGAGCCACAGACTCTACAGAGGTAAATTGCCTAACAGTGGAAACCTAACGGTGCCAACGAAGCTTTAGGCATTTTACTGGTAAGTATGGATCGTTATGGTATGCGTCAACCCAGAGTTGACAACGCACGCTGCCGTACGGTCACTCTCCACACCGCCGCCCACACCGCCTACACACCAAACCACACCACATCAAACACATCAAACAGACAGGATACCTTCCAACTAGGAACCAGGATCATCTACAAAATGATCCAGACAGTCCACCACCTAAAAAACACAGCAGTTTCCGGAGGGGAGAACCAGGCACCCGCCAGCCTACGACGGAAGACAGAGGAACTCAAGCACCTCATAAGACCGGCCAACCCAACCGCACTCACATGTTTGAAGCTAGTAAGCAATGCCAAAAACTGGCTCCACACCTCATTGCAGATCCTCGAAGAGCACTACGAGGAAACTCTCACACATCTGTCCAGACGACTGGAGGACCTGGAGCTTCCCCGCTGGGAACAAGCTTTCGCGGTTGCCTCCAACTGGGCAAAGAAAAATTATGGGAGGAAAATACAGAAGGACACGTTGGACCATACACAAGCTATGGTTACTGCTACACTTAGCAACAAGGAATCCACTATCCCCACGTCTCCAAACAGATTCCAAATACTCGACACACTAATCAGGGAAGAGGTAAATGGCTCGGAAGAGACATACGTAACCCAGGCAGAATCCCATCCAGAACCAGTGAAGAGACACTGGGAAAGCAGACATCCAACCCAGAAATCTGGCCCCATGAGAGCCAGAGCATACACTCCGGAAATAGATGACTTTCCTCCGATCCCCATGCCACAAAGGATCCGAAGAGAGCAGAGAAGACAAGAGGGAACCTTGAGAAACACCCTAACTGGAATCTGTATCCCAAACAGCACCACCAGGGTACACCTCTCCCAGGACTCTAGCTCTGACCCTAACCTCAGCCCTAACCCTAACGCTTATACTGACGTTAACACCAACCCCGACACCAACCCTAACCCTAACCTTATCCCCAACCCTAATCCTAACCCTGACATTAACCCCGATCCTAACCCCGACCCTGATCCTAACCCTAACCCTAATACTAACACTGACATTAACCCTGATCCTAACCCCGACCCTGATCCTAACCCTAACCCTAATACTAACACTGACATTAACCCTGATCCTAACCCCGACCCTGATCCTAACCCTAACACTAACCCTGATCCTAACCCCGACCCTGATCCTAACCCTAACCCTAATACTAACACTGACATGAACCCTGATCCTAACCCCGACCCTGATCCTAACCCTAACCCTAATCTTAACCCTGACATCAACCCTGATCCCAACCCCGACCCTGATCCTAACCCTGACTCCGACCCCGACTATTACCCCCCCACACCACCACCAGCCCAACCAAGATACAGACCACACCAACATGACAAGACCACAAGAAAGCTAACGGACTGGAAGCTGGAAACCCACAAACGCTGGCTCTGCATAGGGGACTCCAATTTATCAAGAATACCCCCCTATGAAAATCCAGATCTACAGATAGAAAGCTACCCAGGAGCATCATTTTACAATGCAGCAAACCTCCTACAACACACCCCCCGCAACACAGGAGTGGAGAAAATCATTCTGTCCTTTGGAATCAATAACAAGGCACAAAAAGCAAAGGAAACAGCCATCAAACAACTACAACAGATGCTACGGGAAGCTAAGGGAACCTTCCCATCTGCAGAAATATACATCCCACTGATGAATTACTCCAGAGACCTGGAACCAGGATTCAGGAAAAACCTGGACACAATAAACAATCACATACAGCAAAACATGCCATACCTCCCCAAACTGGAAGAAGCCCTTTTCAAGACAGAAAGAGATGGAATTCACTGGACCACCGCAACAGCTCAAAAAATGCTAGACCACTGGTCACAACATTTAAACTGGTAAGCCCCAAAGCCGCAGAACAAGATGGGGACAAGAACAACAAAAACATTGTAAATCTAAGCAACAACTTCCACCCCACAACTGAACAAATAAACCTCCTCAATAAGGGCTTATCATTTGTCCCCACAGTAGGGACAAAGAAAGGTCAGAAAACCCGACTGAAAAGTGAAATCCGACAATACCACCGTCGCCTTAAACTGACTGCCTTCTTTGAGGATAAAGACACCGACACAGAAAGGGTTCCCTTCCTGCCTAAATCCAGTTGGGAACCAAGGGAAAACCAACTGCCACCAGAAATCCAGGAAATAATCCAAGAGGACAACACAATTCTACAAAAACTCCGACCATACAGGGACTCACACAACATAACAAAGGAGGAAACCGTAGCCTTAAAACATTTAAAGGAAAACAAACATATAGTCATAAAACCAGCAGACAAAGGGAGTGCAATAGTTATCATGGATAGAGAACAATACATTGCAGAAGCACACAGACAATTAAATAATCAGGAACACTATACTACTTTGGAAGAACCGCTGTACAAACAAACAGCACTAGAAATAGGGCAAATCCTACAAACTCTGGTTGAACTAAAACACCTAACAAAAAAACAGGCATTCTACCTAAGAGGAGAGGAATCACCACGACCGAGGATCTTCTACCTCCTCCCAAAAATTCATAAAGCCCCAGAAACATGGCCACTCCCCTACGAAATTCCACCTGGGAGGCCCATAGTGTCCGACTGCAACAGTGAATCCTACAGAATAGCAGAATATCTAGACCATTTCCTCAACCCCATTTCTAAACACCACCCAAGTTACATCAAAGACACCTATGACTTTGTAGCCAAAGTCAAAAATGCTACAATACAACAGGAAGCCTTCCTGTTCACCATTGACATTGACAGTTTATACACCAACATTGAAACTACGGAGGGACTGAAAGCAGTCCAGGAGTGGTTTCTCAAATACCCTGACCGCAACAGACCAGAAACCCAAATTCTGAAGCTATTGGAAATTAGCCTCAACAAAAACGATTTTGAATTTGAAGAGCATCACTACTTACAAATAAAAGGAACTGCTATGGGGAAGCGCTTTGCTCCGGCCTATGCTGACATCTATATGGCCCATTGGGAAGCCACAGTATTCCCAAAATGCACACACAAACCTACACACTACTTCAGGTACCTCGATGACATCTGGGGAACCTGGACGCACGGCCCACAGGCCTTTCAAGAATTCATTAACACCCTCAACACACACCACAGGTCCATTAAACTCAAATACACCAAGCAGGAAAACCAGATAGATTTCCTAGACACCACCACGTACAAGGGTTCCTCCTTCAACAACACAGGCAAACTGGACATTAAGGTATATTTCAAAGACACGGACACACACGGCTTACTGCACAAAGACAGCTTCCATCCAAAACATACTTTCAAAGGACTGGTAAAATCACAACTCCTACGCTTCCACAAAATCTGCACACAACAACAAGACTTTGAGGAAGCCAAACACACACTCTTCCAAGCTCTACGCCTGAGAGGATACACACGAAGTTTCCTCAGAAATGTGGCACAAACATTTCTAAACAGAAAAACACCTGATGACAGCAAAATAATACCCCTCATCACAACATACTCCCAACTCAGCGTAATAACCAACCAAAAACTAAAGTCTACATTCACCACGATATTAGAAAACACAAACCTACTGAGGGAACACAAAATCATATCTGCATATAGAAAAAACAAAAACCTACAGGATTATTTAGTCCAAAGCAAACTAAAACCTGTACAAAACAGATCAAATACACCAAAAGCCAAACACTTCAAACAGAAAACAACGATCCAAAACAACAAAACCAAAGAAATTTTCCAGTTGCAAAGGGCGCTCTCAGAAAACACCAATAACGCTGTCTATGGCATCCAGTGCAAAACGTGCGGGGTGACCTATGTGGGGGAAACAGGTAACTCCATCCGAACCCGACTGGCACAACACAGGTACAACATCCGGAACCAGCGGGAAAGGAGGACTCACCTGGTGGCACACTTCCTACAGCACGGGCTGGAAGCGCTGGAGGCCACAGGACTGGAGAGCAACCCCAACTGGACAGAGATGGAAAGAAAGAAAAAGGAAACGGAGTGGATCAAAAGACTTCATACTACCTTTCCACAAGGCCTGAACATCAGAAAATAAACTGGGAGGGTTTCAGTCGTTGGAAGGAGAGTGCAACACTCCTTGTCCCAGATGGTCCCTTTTTAGAGAAAATCTGGGAGAAAGAGCTTTGTTCCCCTACCCTAACTAGCCAGATCCTACAGGGACTGGAACTCTTCACAGTCACTGTTTCAGCACTCAGGCAACAAACAAAAGAAGACCTAAAACCAATTGAAACTTTCACAGCCCACACACCAGTCCTACCAGGAAGGAAAACAAAAGACCCTAACGGCCTATTGAGAGGTTAACGGCCCATACATAATCCTAAGCAGGAAAGCAGAAACCCATTCACCCACTGAAACTGCACCTACAAACACAGAAACAAAAGGAATAGGATTCAAACCACCCCCCTGGGAGGAACTACACTCACCGCCCCTTTGAAAACAAGATAAAAACAGGCCAACAGGGACACAGTGCCCCATAACAACGCCTGAAGAAGACCCAGGCAGGTCGAAACGTCGCGACACAAAGAAAAGCAAGATTGCCTTTTCACGGAGCCACAGACTCTACAGAGGTAAATTGCCTAACAGTGGAAACCTAACGGTGCCAACGAAGCTTTAGGCATTTTACTGGTAAGTATGGATCGTTATGGTATGCGTCAACCCAGAGTTGACAACGCACGCTGCCGTACGGTCACTCTCCACACCGCCGCCCACACCGCCTACACACCAAACCACACCACATCAAACACATCAAACAGACAGGATACCTTCCAACTAGGAACCAGGATCATCTACAAAATGATCCAGACAGTCCACCACCTAAAAAACACAGCAGTTTCCGGAGGGGAGAACCAGGCACCCGCCAGCCTACGACGGAAGACAGAGGAACTCAAGCACCTCATAAGACCGGCCAACCCAACCGCACTCACATGTTTGAAGCTAGTAAGCAATGCCAAAAACTGGCTCCACACCTCATTGCAGATCCTCGAAGAGCACTACGAGGAAACTCTCACACATCTGTCCAGACGACTGGAGGACCTGGAGCTTCCCCGCTGGGAACAAGCTTTCGCGGTTGCCTCCAACTGGGCAAAGAAAAATTATGGGAGGAAAATACAGAAGGACACGTTGGACCATACACAAGCTATGGTTACTGCTACACTTAGCAACAAGGAATCCACTATCCCCACGTCTCCAAACAGATTCCAAATACTCGACACACTAATCAGGGAAGAGGTAAATGGCTCGGAAGAGACATACGTAACCCAGGCAGAATCCCATCCAGAACCAGTGAAGAGACACTGGGAAAGCAGACATCCAACCCAGAAATCTGGCCCCATGAGAGCCAGAGCATACACTCCGGAAATAGATGACTTTCCTCCGATCCCCATGCCACAAAGGATCCGAAGAGAGCAGAGAAGACAAGAGGGAACCTTGAGAAACACCCTAACTGGAATCTGTATCCCAAACAGCACCACCAGGGTACACCTCTCCCAGGACTCTAGCTCTGACCCTAACCTCAGCCCTAACCCTAACGCTTATACTGACGTTAACACCAACCCCGACACCAACCCTAACCCTAACCTTATCCCCAACCCTAATCCTAACCCTGACATTAACCCCGATCCTAACCCCGACCCTGATCCTAACCCTAACCCTAATACTAACACTGACATTAACCCTGATCCTAACCCCGACCCTGATCCTAACCCTAACCCTAATACTAACACTGACATTAACCCTGATCCTAACCCCGACCCTGATCCTAACCCTAACCCTAATACTAACACTGACATTAACCCTGATCCTAACCCCGACCCTGATCCTAACCCTAACCCTAATACTAACACTGACATTAACCCTGATCCTAACCCCGACCCTGATCCTAACCCTAACCCTAATCTTAACCCTGACATCAACCCTGATCCCAACCCCGACCCTGATCCTAACCCTGACTCCGACCCCGACTATTACCCCCCCACACCACCACCAGCCCAACCAAGATACAGACCACACCAACATGACAAGACCACAAGAAAGCTAACGGACTGGAAGCTGGAAACCCACAAACGCTGGCTCTGCATAGGGGACTCCAATTTATCAAGAATACCCCCCTATGAAAATCCAGATCTACAGATAGAAAGCTACCCAGGAGCATCATTTTACAATGCAGCAAACCTCCTACAACACACCCCCCGCAACACAGGAGTGGAGAAAATCATTCTGTCCTTTGGAATCAATAACAAGGCACAAAAAGCAAAGGAAACAGCCATCAAACAACTACAACAGATGCTACGGGAAGCTAAGGGAACCTTCCCATCTGCAGAAATATACATCCCACTGATGAATTACTCCAGAGACCTGGAACCAGGATTCAGGAAAAACCTGGACACAATAAACAATCACATACAGCAAAACATGCCATACCTCCCCAAACTGGAAGAAGCCCTTTTCAAGACAGAAAGAGATGGAATTCACTGGACCACCGCAACAGCTCAAAAAATGCTAGACCACTGGTCACAACATTTAAACTGGTAAGCCCCAAAGCCGCAGAACAAGATGGGGACAAGAACAACAAAAACATTGTAAATCTAAGCAACAACTTCCACCCCACAACTGAACAAATAAACCTCCTCAATAAGGGCTTATCATTTGTCCCCACAGTAGGGACAAAGAAAGGTCAGAAAACCCGACTGAAAAGTGAAATCCGACAATACCACCGTCGCCTTAAACTGACTGCCTTCTTTGAGGATAAAGACACCGACACAGAAAGGGTTCCCTTCCTGCCTAAATCCAGTTGGGAACCAAGGGAAAACCAACTGCCACCAGAAATCCAGGAAATAATCCAAGAGGACAACACAATTCTACAAAAACTCCGACCATACAGGGACTCACACAACATAACAAAGGAGGAAACCGTAGCCTTAAAACATTTAAAGGAAAACAAACATATAGTCATAAAACCAGCAGACAAAGGGAGTGCAATAGTTATCATGGATAGAGAACAATACATTGCAGAAGCACACAGACAATTAAATAATCAGGAACACTATACTACTTTGGAAGAACCGCTGTACAAACAAACAGCACTAGAAATAGGGCAAATCCTACAAACTCTGGTTGAACTAAAACACCTAACAAAAAAACAGGCATTCTACCTAAGAGGAGAGGAATCACCACGACCGAGGATCTTCTACCTCCTCCCAAAAATTCATAAAGCCCCAGAAACATGGCCACTCCCCTACGAAATTCCACCTGGGAGGCCCATAGTGTCCGACTGCAACAGTGAATCCTACAGAATAGCAGAATATCTAGACCATTTCCTCAACCCCATTTCTAAACACCACCCAAGTTACATCAAAGACACCTATGACTTTGTAGCCAAAGTCAAAAATGCTACAATACAACAGGAAGCCTTCCTGTTCACCATTGACATTGACAGTTTATACACCAACATTGAAACTACGGAGGGACTGAAAGCAGTCCAGGAGTGGTTTCTCAAATACCCTGACCGCAACAGACCAGAAACCCAAATTCTGAAGCTATTGGAAATTAGCCTCAACAAAAACGATTTTGAATTTGAAGAGCATCACTACTTACAAATAAAAGGAACTGCTATGGGGAAGCGCTTTGCTCCGGCCTATGCTGACATCTATATGGCCCATTGGGAAGCCACAGTATTCCCAAAATGCACACACAAACCTACACACTACTTCAGGTACCTCGATGACATCTGGGGAACCTGGACGCACGGCCCACAGGCCTTTCAAGAATTCATTAACACCCTCAACACACACCACAGGTCCATTAAACTCAAATACACCAAGCAGGAAAACCAGATAGATTTCCTAGACACCACCACGTACAAGGGTTCCTCCTTCAACAACACAGGCAAACTGGACATTAAGGTATATTTCAAAGACACGGACACACACGGCTTACTGCACAAAGACAGCTTCCATCCAAAACATACTTTCAAAGGACTGGTAAAATCACAACTCCTACGCTTCCACAAAATCTGCACACAACAACAAGACTTTGAGGAAGCCAAACACACACTCTTCCAAGCTCTACGCCTGAGAGGATACACACGAAGTTTCCTCAGAAATGTGGCACAAACATTTCTAAACAGAAAAACACCTGATGACAGCAAAATAATACCCCTCATCACAACATACTCCCAACTCAGCGTAATAACCAACCAAAAACTAAAGTCTACATTCACCACGATATTAGAAAACACAAACCTACTGAGGGAACACAAAATCATATCTGCATATAGAAAAAACAAAAACCTACAGGATTATTTAGTCCAAAGCAAACTAAAACCTGTACAAAACAGATCAAATACACCAAAAGCCAAACACTTCAAACAGAAAACAACGATCCAAAACAACAAAACCAAAGAAATTTTCCAGTTGCAAAGGGCGCTCTCAGAAAACACCAATAACGCTGTCTATGGCATCCAGTGCAAAACGTGCGGGGTGACCTATGTGGGGGAAACAGGTAACTCCATCCGAACCCGACTGGCACAACACAGGTACAACATCCGGAACCAGCGGGAAAGGAGGACTCACCTGGTGGCACACTTCCTACAGCACGGGCTGGAAGCGCTGGAGGCCACAGGACTGGAGAGCAAGCCCAACTGGACAGAGATGGAAAGAAAGAAAAAGGAAACGGAGTGGATCAAAAGACTTCATACTACCTTTCCACAAGGCCTGAACATCAGAAAATAAACTGGGAGGGTTGCAGTCGTTGGAAGGAGAGTGCAACACTCCTTGTCCCAGATGGTCCCTTTTTAGAGAAAATCTGGGAGAAAGAGCTTTGTTCCCCTACCCTAACTAGCCAGATCCTACAGGGACTGGAACTCTTCACAGTCACTGTTTCAGCACTCAGGCAACAAACAAAAGAAGACCTAAAACCAATTGAAACTTTCACAGCCCACACACCAGTCCTACCAGGAAGGAAAACAAAAGACCCTAACGGCCTATTGAGAGGTTAACGGCCCATACATAATCCTAAGCAGGAAAGCAGAAACCCATTCACCCACTGAAACTGCACCTACAAACACAGAAACAAAAGGAATAGGATTCAAACCACCCCCCTGGGAGGAACTACACTCACCGCCCCTTTGAAAACAAGATAAAAACAGGCCAACAGGGACACAGTGCCCCATAACAACGCCTGAAGAAGACCCAGGCAGGTCGAAACGTCGCGACACAAAGAAAAGCAAGATTGCCTTTTCACGGAGCCACAGACTCTACAGAGGTAAATTGCCTAACAGTGGAAACCTAACGGTGCCAACGAAGCTTTAGGCATTTTACTGGTAAGTATGGATCGTTATGGTATGCGTCAACCCAGAGTTGACAACGCACGCTGCCGTACGGTCACTCTCCACACCGCCGCCCACACCGCCTACACACCAAACCACACCACATCAAACACATCAAACAGACAGGATACCTTCCAACTAGGAACCAGGATCATCTACAAAATGATCCAGACAGTCCACCACCTAAAAAACACAGCAGTTTCCGGAGGGGAGAACCAGGCACCCGCCAGCCTACGACGGAAGACAGAGGAACTCAAGCACCTCATAAGACCGGCCAACCCAACCGCACTCACATGTTTGAAGCTAGTAAGCAATGCCAAAAACTGGCTCCACACCTCATTGCAGATCCTCGAAGAGCACTACGAGGAAACTCTCACACATCTGTCCAGACGACTGGAGGACCTGGAGCTTCCCCGCTGGGAACAAGCTTTCGCGGTTGCCTCCAACTGGGCAAAGAAAAATTATGGGAGGAAAATACAGAAGGACACGTTGGACCATACACAAGCTATGGTTACTGCTACACTTAGCAACAAGGAATCCACTATCCCCACGTCTCCAAACAGATTCCAAATACTCGACACACTAATCAGGGAAGAGGTAAATGGCTCGGAAGAGACATACGTAACCCAGGCAGAATCCCATCCAGAACCAGTGAAGAGACACTGGGAAAGCAGACATCCAACCCAGAAATCTGGCCCCATGAGAGCCAGAGCATACACTCCGGAAATAGATGACTTTCCTCCGATCCCCATGCCACAAAGGATCCGAAGAGAGCAGAGAAGACAAGAGGGAACCTTGAGAAACACCCTAACTGGAATCTGTATCCCAAACAGCACCACCAGGGTACACCTCTCCCAGGACTCTAGCTCTGACCCTAACCTCAGCCCTAACCCTAACGCTTATACTGACGTTAACACCAACCCCGACACCAACCCTAACCCTAACCTTATCCCCAACCCTAATCCTAACCCTGACATTAACCCCGATCCTAACCCCGACCCTGATCCTAACCCTAACCCTAATACTAACACTGACATTAACCCTGATCCTAACCCCGACCCTGATCCTAACCCTAACCCTAATACTAACACTGACATTAACCCTGATCCTAACCCCGACCCTGATCCTAACCCTAACACTAACCCTGATCCTAACCCCGACCCTGATCCTAACCCTAACCCTAATACTAACACTGACATGAACCCTGATCCTAACCCCGACCCTGATCCTAACCCTAACCCTAATCTTAACCCTGACATCAACCCTGATCCCAACCCCGACCCTGATCCTAACCCTGACTCCGACCCCGACTATTACCCCCCCACACCACCACCAGCCCAACCAAGATACAGACCACACCAACATGACAAGACCACAAGAAAGCTAACGGACTGGAAGCTGGAAACCCACAAACGCTGGCTCTGCATAGGGGACTCCAATTTATCAAGAATACCCCCCTATGAAAATCCAGATCTACAGATAGAAAGCTACCCAGGAGCATCATTTTACAATGCAGCAAACCTCCTACAACACACCCCCCGCAACACAGGAGTGGAGAAAATCATTCTGTCCTTTGGAATCAATAACAAGGCACAAAAAGCAAAGGAAACAGCCATCAAACAACTACAACAGATGCTACGGGAAGCTAAGGGAACCTTCCCATCTGCAGAAATATACATCCCACTGATGAATTACTCCAGAGACCTGGAACCAGGATTCAGGAAAAACCTGGACACAATAAACAATCACATACAGCAAAACATGCCATACCTCCCCAAACTGGAAGAAGCCCTTTTCAAGACAGAAAGAGATGGAATTCACTGGACCACCGCAACAGCTCAAAAAATGCTAGACCACTGGTCACAACATTTAAACTGGTAAGCCCCAAAGCCGCAGAACAAGATGGGGACAAGAACAACAAAAACATTGTAAATCTAAGCAACAACTTCCACCCCACAACTGAACAAATAAACCTCCTCAATAAGGGCTTATCATTTGTCCCCACAGTAGGGACAAAGAAAGGTCAGAAAACCCGACTGAAAAGTGAAATCCGACAATACCACCGTCGCCTTAAACTGACTGCCTTCTTTGAGGATAAAGACACCGACACAGAAAGGGTTCCCTTCCTGCCTAAATCCAGTTGGGAACCAAGGGAAAACCAACTGCCACCAGAAATCCAGGAAATAATCCAAGAGGACAACACAATTCTACAAAAACTCCGACCATACAGGGACTCACACAACATAACAAAGGAGGAAACCGTAGCCTTAAAACATTTAAAGGAAAACAAACATATAGTCATAAAACCAGCAGACAAAGGGAGTGCAATAGTTATCATGGATAGAGAACAATACATTGCAGAAGCACACAGACAATTAAATAATCAGGAACACTATACTACTTTGGAAGAACCGCTGTACAAACAAACAGCACTAGAAATAGGGCAAATCCTACAAACTCTGGTTGAACTAAAACACCTAACAAAAAAACAGGCATTCTACCTAAGAGGAGAGGAATCACCACGACCGAGGATCTTCTACCTCCTCCCAAAAATTCATAAAGCCCCAGAAACATGGCCACTCCCCTACGAAATTCCACCTGGGAGGCCCATAGTGTCCGACTGCAACAGTGAATCCTACAGAATAGCAGAATATCTAGACCATTTCCTCAACCCCATTTCTAAACACCACCCAAGTTACATCAAAGACACCTATGACTTTGTAGCCAAAGTCAAAAATGCTACAATACAACAGGAAGCCTTCCTGTTCACCATTGACATTGACAGTTTATACACCAACATTGAAACTACGGAGGGACTGAAAGCAGTCCAGGAGTGGTTTCTCAAATACCCTGACCGCAACAGACCAGAAACCCAAATTCTGAAGCTATTGGAAATTAGCCTCAACAAAAACGATTTTGAATTTGAAGAGCATCACTACTTACAAATAAAAGGAACTGCTATGGGGAAGCGCTTTGCTCCGGCCTATGCTGACATCTATATGGCCCATTGGGAAGCCACAGTATTCCCAAAATGCACACACAAACCTACACACTACTTCAGGTACCTCGATGACATCTGGGGAACCTGGACGCACGGCCCACAGGCCTTTCAAGAATTCATTAACACCCTCAACACACACCACAGGTCCATTAAACTCAAATACACCAAGCAGGAAAACCAGATAGATTTCCTAGACACCACCACGTACAAGGGTTCCTCCTTCAACAACACAGGCAAACTGGACATTAAGGTATATTTCAAAGACACGGACACACACGGCTTACTGCACAAAGACAGCTTCCATCCAAAACATACTTTCAAAGGACTGGTAAAATCACAACTCCTACGCTTCCACAAAATCTGCACACAACAACAAGACTTTGAGGAAGCCAAACACACACTCTTCCAAGCTCTACGCCTGAGAGGATACACACGAAGTTTCCTCAGAAATGTGGCACAAACATTTCTAAACAGAAAAACACCTGATGACAGCAAAATAATACCCCTCATCACAACATACTCCCAACTCAGCGTAATAACCAACCAAAAACTAAAGTCTACATTCACCACGATATTAGAAAACACAAACCTACTGAGGGAACACAAAATCATATCTGCATATAGAAAAAACAAAAACCTACAGGATTATTTAGTCCAAAGCAAACTAAAACCTGTACAAAACAGATCAAATACACCAAAAGCCAAACACTTCAAACAGAAAACAACGATCCAAAACAACAAAACCAAAGAAATTTTCCAGTTGCAAAGGGCGCTCTCAGAAAACACCAATAACGCTGTCTATGGCATCCAGTGCAAAACGTGCGGGGTGACCTATGTGGGGGAAACAGGTAACTCCATCCGAACCCGACTGGCACAACACAGGTACAACATCCGGAACCAGCGGGAAAGGAGGACTCACCTGGTGGCACACTTCCTACAGCACGGGCTGGAAGCGCTGGAGGCCACAGGACTGGAGAGCAACCCCAACTGGACAGAGATGGAAAGAAAGAAAAAGGAAACGGAGTGGATCAAAAGACTTCATACTACCTTTCCACAAGGCCTGAACATCAGAAAATAAACTGGGAGGGTTTCAGTCGTTGGAAGGAGAGTGCAACACTCCTTGTCCCAGATGGTCCCTTTTTAGAGAAAATCTGGGAGAAAGAGCTTTGTTCCCCTACCCTAACTAGCCAGATCCTACAGGGACTGGAACTCTTCACAGTCACTGTTTCAGCACTCAGGCAACAAACAAAAGAAGACCTAAAACCAATTGAAACTTTCACAGCCCACACACCAGTCCTACCAGGAAGGAAAACAAAAGACCCTAACGGCCTATTGAGAGGTTAACGGCCCATACATAATCCTAAGCAGGAAAGCAGAAACCCATTCACCCACTGAAACTGCACCTACAAACACAGAAACAAAAGGAATAGGATTCAAACCACCCCCCTGGGAGGAACTACACTCACCGCCCCTTTGAAAACAAGATAAAAACAGGCCAACAGGGACACAGTGCCCCATAACAACGCCTGAAGAAGACCCAGGCAGGTCGAAACGTCGCGACACAAAGAAAAGCAAGATTGCCTTTTCACGGAGCCACAGACTCTACAGAGGTAAATTGCCTAACAGTGGAAACCTAACGGTGCCAACGAAGCTTTAGGCATTTTACTGGTAAGTATGGATCGTTATGGTATGCGTCAACCCAGAGTTGACAACGCACGCTGCCGTACGGTCACTCTCCACACCGCCGCCCACACCGCCTACACACCAAACCACACCACATCAAACACATCAAACAGACAGGATACCTTCCAACTAGGAACCAGGATCATCTACAAAATGATCCAGACAGTCCACCACCTAAAAAACACAGCAGTTTCCGGAGGGGAGAACCAGGCACCCGCCAGCCTACGACGGAAGACAGAGGAACTCAAGCACCTCATAAGACCGGCCAACCCAACCGCACTCACATGTTTGAAGCTAGTAAGCAATGCCAAAAACTGGCTCCACACCTCATTGCAGATCCTCGAAGAGCACTACGAGGAAACTCTCACACATCTGTCCAGACGACTGGAGGACCTGGAGCTTCCCCGCTGGGAACAAGCTTTCGCGGTTGCCTCCAACTGGGCAAAGAAAAATTATGGGAGGAAAATACAGAAGGACACGTTGGACCATACACAAGCTATGGTTACTGCTACACTTAGCAACAAGGAATCCACTATCCCCACGTCTCCAAACAGATTCCAAATACTCGACACACTAATCAGGGAAGAGGTAAATGGCTCGGAAGAGACATACGTAACCCAGGCAGAATCCCATCCAGAACCAGTGAAGAGACACTGGGAAAGCAGACATCCAACCCAGAAATCTGGCCCCATGAGAGCCAGAGCATACACTCCGGAAATAGATGACTTTCCTCCGATCCCCATGCCACAAAGGATCCGAAGAGAGCAGAGAAGACAAGAGGGAACCTTGAGAAACACCCTAACTGGAATCTGTATCCCAAACAGCACCACCAGGGTACACCTCTCCCAGGACTCTAGCTCTGACCCTAACCTCAGCCCTAACCCTAACGCTTATACTGACGTTAACACCAACCCCGACACCAACCCTAACCCTAACCTTATCCCCAACCCTAATCCTAACCCTGACATTAACCCCGATCCTAACCCCGACCCTGATCCTAACCCTAACCCTAATACTAACACTGACATTAACCCTGATCCTAACCCCGACCCTGATCCTAACCCTAACCCTAATACTAACACTGACATTAACCCTGATCCTAACCCCGACCCTGATCCTAACCCTAACACTAACCCTGATCCTAACCCCGACCCTGATCCTAACCCTAACCCTAATACTAACACTGACATGAACCCTGATCCTAACCCCGACCCTGATCCTAACCCTAACCCTAATCTTAACCCTGACATCAACCCTGATCCCAACCCCGACCCTGATCCTAACCCTGACTCCGACCCCGACTATTACCCCCCCACACCACCACCAGCCCAACCAAGATACAGACCACACCAACATGACAAGACCACAAGAAAGCTAACGGACTGGAAGCTGGAAACCCACAAACGCTGGCTCTGCATAGGGGACTCCAATTTATCAAGAATACCCCCCTATGAAAATCCAGATCTACAGATAGAAAGCTACCCAGGAGCATCATTTTACAATGCAGCAAACCTCCTACAACACACCCCCCGCAACACAGGAGTGGAGAAAATCATTCTGTCCTTTGGAATCAATAACAAGGCACAAAAAGCAAAGGAAACAGCCATCAAACAACTACAACAGATGCTACGGGAAGCTAAGGGAACCTTCCCATCTGCAGAAATATACATCCCACTGATGAATTACTCCAGAGACCTGGAACCAGGATTCAGGAAAAACCTGGACACAATAAACAATCACATACAGCAAAACATGCCATACCTCCCCAAACTGGAAGAAGCCCTTTTCAAGACAGAAAGAGATGGAATTCACTGGACCACCGCAACAGCTCAAAAAATGCTAGACCACTGGTCACAACATTTAAACTGGTAAGCCCCAAAGCCGCAGAACAAGATGGGGACAAGAACAACAAAAACATTGTAAATCTAAGCAACAACTTCCACCCCACAACTGAACAAATAAACCTCCTCAATAAGGGCTTATCATTTGTCCCCACAGTAGGGACAAAGAAAGGTCAGAAAACCCGACTGAAAAGTGAAATCCGACAATACCACCGTCGCCTTAAACTGACTGCCTTCTTTGAGGATAAAGACACCGACACAGAAAGGGTTCCCTTCCTGCCTAAATCCAGTTGGGAACCAAGGGAAAACCAACTGCCACCAGAAATCCAGGAAATAATCCAAGAGGACAACACAATTCTACAAAAACTCCGACCATACAGGGACTCACACAACATAACAAAGGAGGAAACCGTAGCCTTAAAACATTTAAAGGAAAACAAACATATAGTCATAAAACCAGCAGACAAAGGGAGTGCAATAGTTATCATGGATAGAGAACAATACATTGCAGAAGCACACAGACAATTAAATAATCAGGAACACTATACTACTTTGGAAGAACCGCTGTACAAACAAACAGCACTAGAAATAGGGCAAATCCTACAAACTCTGGTTGAACTAAAACACCTAACAAAAAAACAGGCATTCTACCTAAGAGGAGAGGAATCACCACGACCGAGGATCTTCTACCTCCTCCCAAAAATTCATAAAGCCCCAGAAACATGGCCACTCCCCTACGAAATTCCACCTGGGAGGCCCATAGTGTCCGACTGCAACAGTGAATCCTACAGAATAGCAGAATATCTAGACCATTTCCTCAACCCCATTTCTAAACACCACCCAAGTTACATCAAAGACACCTATGACTTTGTAGCCAAAGTCAAAAATGCTACAATACAACAGGAAGCCTTCCTGTTCACCATTGACATTGACAGTTTATACACCAACATTGAAACTACGGAGGGACTGAAAGCAGTCCAGGAGTGGTTTCTCAAATACCCTGACCGCAACAGACCAGAAACCCAAATTCTGAAGCTATTGGAAATTAGCCTCAACAAAAACGATTTTGAATTTGAAGAGCATCACTACTTACAAATAAAAGGAACTGCTATGGGGAAGCGCTTTGCTCCGGCCTATGCTGACATCTATATGGCCCATTGGGAAGCCACAGTATTCCCAAAATGCACACACAAACCTACACACTACTTCAGGTACCTCGATGACATCTGGGGAACCTGGACGCACGGCCCACAGGCCTTTCAAGAATTCATTAACACCCTCAACACACACCACAGGTCCATTAAACTCAAATACACCAAGCAGGAAAACCAGATAGATTTCCTAGACACCACCACGTACAAGGGTTCCTCCTTCAACAACACAGGCAAACTGGACATTAAGGTATATTTCAAAGACACGGACACACACGGCTTACTGCACAAAGACAGCTTCCATCCAAAACATACTTTCAAAGGACTGGTAAAATCACAACTCCTACGCTTCCACAAAATCTGCACACAACAACAAGACTTTGAGGAAGCCAAACACACACTCTTCCAAGCTCTACGCCTGAGAGGATACACACGAAGTTTCCTCAGAAATGTGGCACAAACATTTCTAAACAGAAAAACACCTGATGACAGCAAAATAATACCCCTCATCACAACATACTCCCAACTCAGCGTAATAACCAACCAAAAACTAAAGTCTACATTCACCACGATATTAGAAAACACAAACCTACTGAGGGAACACAAAATCATATCTGCATATAGAAAAAACAAAAACCTACAGGATTATTTAGTCCAAAGCAAACTAAAACCTGTACAAAACAGATCAAATACACCAAAAGCCAAACACTTCAAACAGAAAACAACGATCCAAAACAACAAAACCAAAGAAATTTTCCAGTTGCAAAGGGCGCTCTCAGAAAACACCAATAACGCTGTCTATGGCATCCAGTGCAAAACGTGCGGGGTGACCTATGTGGGGGAAACAGGTAACTCCATCCGAACCCGACTGGCACAACACAGGTACAACATCCGGAACCAGCGGGAAAGGAGGACTCACCTGGTGGCACACTTCCTACAGCACGGGCTGGAAGCGCTGGAGGCCACAGGACTGGAGAGCAACCCCAACTGGACAGAGATGGAAAGAAAGAAAAAGGAAACGGAGTGGATCAAAAGACTTCATACTACCTTTCCACAAGGCCTGAACATCAGAAAATAAACTGGGAGGGTTTCAGTCGTTGGAAGGAGAGTGCAACACTCCTTGTCCCAGATGGTCCCTTTTTAGAGAAAATCTGGGAGAAAGAGCTTTGTTCCCCTACCCTAACTAGCCAGATCCTACAGGGACTGGAACTCTTCACAGTCACTGTTTCAGCACTCAGGCAACAAACAAAAGAAGACCTAAAACCAATTGAAACTTTCACAGCCCACACACCAGTCCTACCAGGAAGGAAAACAAAAGACCCTAACGGCCTATTGAGAGGTTAACGGCCCATACATAATCCTAAGCAGGAAAGCAGAAACCCATTCACCCACTGAAACTGCACCTACAAACACAGAAACAAAAGGAATAGGATTCAAACCACCCCCCTGGGAGGAACTACACTCACCGCCCCTTTGAAAACAAGATAAAAACAGGCCAACAGGGACACAGTGCCCCATAACAACGCCTGAAGAAGACCCAGGCAGGTCGAAACGTCGCGACACAAAGAAAAGCAAGATTGCCTTTTCACGGAGCCACAGACTCTACAGAGGTAAATTGCCTAACAGTGGAAACCTAACGGTGCCAACGAAGCTTTAGGCATTTTACTGGTAAGTATGGATCGTTATGGTATGCGTCAACCCAGAGTTGACAACGCACGCTGCCGTACGGTCACTCTCCACACCGCCGCCCACACCGCCTACACACCAAACCACACCACATCAAACACATCAAACAGACAGGATACCTTCCAACTAGGAACCAGGATCATCTACAAAATGATCCAGACAGTCCACCACCTAAAAAACACAGCAGTTTCCGGAGGGGAGAACCAGGCACCCGCCAGCCTACGACGGAAGACAGAGGAACTCAAGCACCTCATAAGACCGGCCAACCCAACCGCACTCACATGTTTGAAGCTAGTAAGCAATGCCAAAAACTGGCTCCACACCTCATTGCAGATCCTCGAAGAGCACTACGAGGAAACTCTCACACATCTGTCCAGACGACTGGAGGACCTGGAGCTTCCCCGCTGGGAACAAGCTTTCGCGGTTGCCTCCAACTGGGCAAAGAAAAATTATGGGAGGAAAATACAGAAGGACACGTTGGACCATACACAAGCTATGGTTACTGCTACACTTAGCAACAAGGAATCCACTATCCCCACGTCTCCAAACAGATTCCAAATACTCGACACACTAATCAGGGAAGAGGTAAATGGCTCGGAAGAGACATACGTAACCCAGGCAGAATCCCATCCAGAACCAGTGAAGAGACACTGGGAAAGCAGACATCCAACCCAGAAATCTGGCCCCATGAGAGCCAGAGCATACACTCCGGAAATAGATGACTTTCCTCCGATCCCCATGCCACAAAGGATCCGAAGAGAGCAGAGAAGACAAGAGGGAACCTTGAGAAACACCCTAACTGGAATCTGTATCCCAAACAGCACCACCAGGGTACACCTCTCCCAGGACTCTAGCTCTGACCCTAACCTCAGCCCTAACCCTAACGCTTATACTGACGTTAACACCAACCCCGACACCAACCCTAACCCTAACCTTATCCCCAACCCTAATCCTAACCCTGACATTAACCCCGATCCTAACCCCGACCCTGATCCTAACCCTAACCCTAATACTAACACTGACATTAACCCTGATCCTAACCCCGACCCTGATCCTAACCCTAACCCTAATACTAACACTGACATTAACCCTGATCCTAACCCCGACCCTGATCCTAACCCTAACCCTAATACTAACACTGACATTAACCCTGATCCTAACCCCGACCCTGATCCTAACCCTAACCCTAATACTAACACTGACATTAACCCTGATCCTAACCCCGACCCTGATCCTAACCCTAACCCTAATCTTAACCCTGACATCAACCCTGATCCCAACCCCGACCCTGATCCTAACCCTGACTCCGACCCCGACTATTACCCCCCCACACCACCACCAGCCCAACCAAGATACAGACCACACCAACATGACAAGACCACAAGAAAGCTAACGGACTGGAAGCTGGAAACCCACAAACGCTGGCTCTGCATAGGGGACTCCAATTTATCAAGAATACCCCCCTATGAAAATCCAGATCTACAGATAGAAAGCTACCCAGGAGCATCATTTTACAATGCAGCAAACCTCCTACAACACACCCCCCGCAACACAGGAGTGGAGAAAATCATTCTGTCCTTTGGAATCAATAACAAGGCACAAAAAGCAAAGGAAACAGCCATCAAACAACTACAACAGATGCTACGGGAAGCTAAGGGAACCTTCCCATCTGCAGAAATATACATCCCACTGATGAATTACTCCAGAGACCTGGAACCAGGATTCAGGAAAAACCTGGACACAATAAACAATCACATACAGCAAAACATGCCATACCTCCCCAAACTGGAAGAAGCCCTTTTCAAGACAGAAAGAGATGGAATTCACTGGACCACCGCAACAGCTCAAAAAATGCTAGACCACTGGTCACAACATTTAAACTGGTAAGCCCCAAAGCCGCAGAACAAGATGGGGACAAGAACAACAAAAACATTGTAAATCTAAGCAACAACTTCCACCCCACAACTGAACAAATAAACCTCCTCAATAAGGGCTTATCATTTGTCCCCACAGTAGGGACAAAGAAAGGTCAGAAAACCCGACTGAAAAGTGAAATCCGACAATACCACCGTCGCCTTAAACTGACTGCCTTCTTTGAGGATAAAGACACCGACACAGAAAGGGTTCCCTTCCTGCCTAAATCCAGTTGGGAACCAAGGGAAAACCAACTGCCACCAGAAATCCAGGAAATAATCCAAGAGGACAACACAATTCTACAAAAACTCCGACCATACAGGGACTCACACAACATAACAAAGGAGGAAACCGTAGCCTTAAAACATTTAAAGGAAAACAAACATATAGTCATAAAACCAGCAGACAAAGGGAGTGCAATAGTTATCATGGATAGAGAACAATACATTGCAGAAGCACACAGACAATTAAATAATCAGGAACACTATACTACTTTGGAAGAACCGCTGTACAAACAAACAGCACTAGAAATAGGGCAAATCCTACAAACTCTGGTTGAACTAAAACACCTAACAAAAAAACAGGCATTCTACCTAAGAGGAGAGGAATCACCACGACCGAGGATCTTCTACCTCCTCCCAAAAATTCATAAAGCCCCAGAAACATGGCCACTCCCCTACGAAATTCCACCTGGGAGGCCCATAGTGTCCGACTGCAACAGTGAATCCTACAGAATAGCAGAATATCTAGACCATTTCCTCAACCCCATTTCTAAACACCACCCAAGTTACATCAAAGACACCTATGACTTTGTAGCCAAAGTCAAAAATGCTACAATACAACAGGAAGCCTTCCTGTTCACCATTGACATTGACAGTTTATACACCAACATTGAAACTACGGAGGGACTGAAAGCAGTCCAGGAGTGGTTTCTCAAATACCCTGACCGCAACAGACCAGAAACCCAAATTCTGAAGCTATTGGAAATTAGCCTCAACAAAAACGATTTTGAATTTGAAGAGCATCACTACTTACAAATAAAAGGAACTGCTATGGGGAAGCGCTTTGCTCCGGCCTATGCTGACATCTATATGGCCCATTGGGAAGCCACAGTATTCCCAAAATGCACACACAAACCTACACACTACTTCAGGTACCTCGATGACATCTGGGGAACCTGGACGCACGGCCCACAGGCCTTTCAAGAATTCATTAACACCCTCAACACACACCACAGGTCCATTAAACTCAAATACACCAAGCAGGAAAACCAGATAGATTTCCTAGACACCACCACGTACAAGGGTTCCTCCTTCAACAACACAGGCAAACTGGACATTAAGGTATATTTCAAAGACACGGACACACACGGCTTACTGCACAAAGACAGCTTCCATCCAAAACATACTTTCAAAGGACTGGTAAAATCACAACTCCTACGCTTCCACAAAATCTGCACACAACAACAAGACTTTGAGGAAGCCAAACACACACTCTTCCAAGCTCTACGCCTGAGAGGATACACACGAAGTTTCCTCAGAAATGTGGCACAAACATTTCTAAACAGAAAAACACCTGATGACAGCAAAATAATACCCCTCATCACAACATACTCCCAACTCAGCGTAATAACCAACCAAAAACTAAAGTCTACATTCACCACGATATTAGAAAACACAAACCTACTGAGGGAACACAAAATCATATCTGCATATAGAAAAAACAAAAACCTACAGGATTATTTAGTCCAAAGCAAACTAAAACCTGTACAAAACAGATCAAATACACCAAAAGCCAAACACTTCAAACAGAAAACAACGATCCAAAACAACAAAACCAAAGAAATTTTCCAGTTGCAAAGGGCGCTCTCAGAAAACACCAATAACGCTGTCTATGGCATCCAGTGCAAAACGTGCGGGGTGACCTATGTGGGGGAAACAGGTAACTCCATCCGAACCCGACTGGCACAACACAGGTACAACATCCGGAACCAGCGGGAAAGGAGGACTCACCTGGTGGCACACTTCCTACAGCACGGGCTGGAAGCGCTGGAGGCCACAGGACTGGAGAGCAAGCCCAACTGGACAGAGATGGAAAGAAAGAAAAAGGAAACGGAGTGGATCAAAAGACTTCATACTACCTTTCCACAAGGCCTGAACATCAGAAAATAAACTGGGAGGGTTGCAGTCGTTGGAAGGAGAGTGCAACACTCCTTGTCCCAGATGGTCCCTTTTTAGAGAAAATCTGGGAGAAAGAGCTTTGTTCCCCTACCCTAACTAGCCAGATCCTACAGGGACTGGAACTCTTCACAGTCACTGTTTCAGCACTCAGGCAACAAACAAAAGAAGACCTAAAACCAATTGAAACTTTCACAGCCCACACACCAGTCCTACCAGGAAGGAAAACAAAAGACCCTAACGGCCTATTGAGAGGTTAACGGCCCATACATAATCCTAAGCAGGAAAGCAGAAACCCATTCACCCACTGAAACTGCACCTACAAACACAGAAACAAAAGGAATAGGATTCAAACCACCCCCCTGGGAGGAACTACACTCACCGCCCCTTTGAAAACAAGATAAAAACAGGCCAACAGGGACACAGTGCCCCATAACAACGCCTGAAGAAGACCCAGGCAGGTCGAAACGTCGCGACACAAAGAAAAGCAAGATTGCCTTTTCACGGAGCCACAGACTCTACAGAGGTAAATTGCCTAACAGTGGAAACCTAACGGTGCCAACGAAGCTTTAGGCATTTTACTGGTAAGTATGGATCGTTATGGTATGCGTCAACCCAGAGTTGACAACGCACGCTGCCGTACGGTCACTCTCCACACCGCCGCCCACACCGCCTACACACCAAACCACACCACATCAAACACATCAAACAGACAGGATACCTTCCAACTAGGAACCAGGATCATCTACAAAATGATCCAGACAGTCCACCACCTAAAAAACACAGCAGTTTCCGGAGGGGAGAACCAGGCACCCGCCAGCCTACGACGGAAGACAGAGGAACTCAAGCACCTCATAAGACCGGCCAACCCAACCGCACTCACATGTTTGAAGCTAGTAAGCAATGCCAAAAACTGGCTCCACACCTCATTGCAGATCCTCGAAGAGCACTACGAGGAAACTCTCACACATCTGTCCAGACGACTGGAGGACCTGGAGCTTCCCCGCTGGGAACAAGCTTTCGCGGTTGCCTCCAACTGGGCAAAGAAAAATTATGGGAGGAAAATACAGAAGGACACGTTGGACCATACACAAGCTATGGTTACTGCTACACTTAGCAACAAGGAATCCACTATCCCCACGTCTCCAAACAGATTCCAAATACTCGACACACTAATCAGGGAAGAGGTAAATGGCTCGGAAGAGACATACGTAACCCAGGCAGAATCCCATCCAGAACCAGTGAAGAGACACTGGGAAAGCAGACATCCAACCCAGAAATCTGGCCCCATGAGAGCCAGAGCATACACTCCGGAAATAGATGACTTTCCTCCGATCCCCATGCCACAAAGGATCCGAAGAGAGCAGAGAAGACAAGAGGGAACCTTGAGAAACACCCTAACTGGAATCTGTATCCCAAACAGCACCACCAGGGTACACCTCTCCCAGGACTCTAGCTCTGACCCTAACCTCAGCCCTAACCCTAACGCTTATACTGACGTTAACACCAACCCCGACACCAACCCTAACCCTAACCTTATCCCCAACCCTAATCCTAACCCTGACATTAACCCCGATCCTAACCCCGACCCTGATCCTAACCCTAACCCTAATACTAACACTGACATTAACCCTGATCCTAACCCCGACCCTGATCCTAACCCTAACCCTAATACTAACACTGACATTAACCCTGATCCTAACCCCGACCCTGATCCTAACCCTAACACTAACCCTGATCCTAACCCCGACCCTGATCCTAACCCTAACCCTAATACTAACACTGACATGAACCCTGATCCTAACCCCGACCCTGATCCTAACCCTAACCCTAATCTTAACCCTGACATCAACCCTGATCCCAACCCCGACCCTGATCCTAACCCTGACTCCGACCCCGACTATTACCCCCCCACACCACCACCAGCCCAACCAAGATACAGACCACACCAACATGACAAGACCACAAGAAAGCTAACGGACTGGAAGCTGGAAACCCACAAACGCTGGCTCTGCATAGGGGACTCCAATTTATCAAGAATACCCCCCTATGAAAATCCAGATCTACAGATAGAAAGCTACCCAGGAGCATCATTTTACAATGCAGCAAACCTCCTACAACACACCCCCCGCAACACAGGAGTGGAGAAAATCATTCTGTCCTTTGGAATCAATAACAAGGCACAAAAAGCAAAGGAAACAGCCATCAAACAACTACAACAGATGCTACGGGAAGCTAAGGGAACCTTCCCATCTGCAGAAATATACATCCCACTGATGAATTACTCCAGAGACCTGGAACCAGGATTCAGGAAAAACCTGGACACAATAAACAATCACATACAGCAAAACATGCCATACCTCCCCAAACTGGAAGAAGCCCTTTTCAAGACAGAAAGAGATGGAATTCACTGGACCACCGCAACAGCTCAAAAAATGCTAGACCACTGGTCACAACATTTAAACTGGTAAGCCCCAAAGCCGCAGAACAAGATGGGGACAAGAACAACAAAAACATTGTAAATCTAAGCAACAACTTCCACCCCACAACTGAACAAATAAACCTCCTCAATAAGGGCTTATCATTTGTCCCCACAGTAGGGACAAAGAAAGGTCAGAAAACCCGACTGAAAAGTGAAATCCGACAATACCACCGTCGCCTTAAACTGACTGCCTTCTTTGAGGATAAAGACACCGACACAGAAAGGGTTCCCTTCCTGCCTAAATCCAGTTGGGAACCAAGGGAAAACCAACTGCCACCAGAAATCCAGGAAATAATCCAAGAGGACAACACAATTCTACAAAAACTCCGACCATACAGGGACTCACACAACATAACAAAGGAGGAAACCGTAGCCTTAAAACATTTAAAGGAAAACAAACATATAGTCATAAAACCAGCAGACAAAGGGAGTGCAATAGTTATCATGGATAGAGAACAATACATTGCAGAAGCACACAGACAATTAAATAATCAGGAACACTATACTACTTTGGAAGAACCGCTGTACAAACAAACAGCACTAGAAATAGGGCAAATCCTACAAACTCTGGTTGAACTAAAACACCTAACAAAAAAACAGGCATTCTACCTAAGAGGAGAGGAATCACCACGACCGAGGATCTTCTACCTCCTCCCAAAAATTCATAAAGCCCCAGAAACATGGCCACTCCCCTACGAAATTCCACCTGGGAGGCCCATAGTGTCCGACTGCAACAGTGAATCCTACAGAATAGCAGAATATCTAGACCATTTCCTCAACCCCATTTCTAAACACCACCCAAGTTACATCAAAGACACCTATGACTTTGTAGCCAAAGTCAAAAATGCTACAATACAACAGGAAGCCTTCCTGTTCACCATTGACATTGACAGTTTATACACCAACATTGAAACTACGGAGGGACTGAAAGCAGTCCAGGAGTGGTTTCTCAAATACCCTGACCGCAACAGACCAGAAACCCAAATTCTGAAGCTATTGGAAATTAGCCTCAACAAAAACGATTTTGAATTTGAAGAGCATCACTACTTACAAATAAAAGGAACTGCTATGGGGAAGCGCTTTGCTCCGGCCTATGCTGACATCTATATGGCCCATTGGGAAGCCACAGTATTCCCAAAATGCACACACAAACCTACACACTACTTCAGGTACCTCGATGACATCTGGGGAACCTGGACGCACGGCCCACAGGCCTTTCAAGAATTCATTAACACCCTCAACACACACCACAGGTCCATTAAACTCAAATACACCAAGCAGGAAAACCAGATAGATTTCCTAGACACCACCACGTACAAGGGTTCCTCCTTCAACAACACAGGCAAACTGGACATTAAGGTATATTTCAAAGACACGGACACACACGGCTTACTGCACAAAGACAGCTTCCATCCAAAACATACTTTCAAAGGACTGGTAAAATCACAACTCCTACGCTTCCACAAAATCTGCACACAACAACAAGACTTTGAGGAAGCCAAACACACACTCTTCCAAGCTCTACGCCTGAGAGGATACACACGAAGTTTCCTCAGAAATGTGGCACAAACATTTCTAAACAGAAAAACACCTGATGACAGCAAAATAATACCCCTCATCACAACATACTCCCAACTCAGCGTAATAACCAACCAAAAACTAAAGTCTACATTCACCACGATATTAGAAAACACAAACCTACTGAGGGAACACAAAATCATATCTGCATATAGAAAAAACAAAAACCTACAGGATTATTTAGTCCAAAGCAAACTAAAACCTGTACAAAACAGATCAAATACACCAAAAGCCAAACACTTCAAACAGAAAACAACGATCCAAAACAACAAAACCAAAGAAATTTTCCAGTTGCAAAGGGCGCTCTCAGAAAACACCAATAACGCTGTCTATGGCATCCAGTGCAAAACGTGCGGGGTGACCTATGTGGGGGAAACAGGTAACTCCATCCGAACCCGACTGGCACAACACAGGTACAACATCCGGAACCAGCGGGAAAGGAGGACTCACCTGGTGGCACACTTCCTACAGCACGGGCTGGAAGCGCTGGAGGCCACAGGACTGGAGAGCAACCCCAACTGGACAGAGATGGAAAGAAAGAAAAAGGAAACGGAGTGGATCAAAAGACTTCATACTACCTTTCCACAAGGCCTGAACATCAGAAAATAAACTGGGAGGGTTTCAGTCGTTGGAAGGAGAGTGCAACACTCCTTGTCCCAGATGGTCCCTTTTTAGAGAAAATCTGGGAGAAAGAGCTTTGTTCCCCTACCCTAACTAGCCAGATCCTACAGGGACTGGAACTCTTCACAGTCACTGTTTCAGCACTCAGGCAACAAACAAAAGAAGACCTAAAACCAATTGAAACTTTCACAGCCCACACACCAGTCCTACCAGGAAGGAAAACAAAAGACCCTAACGGCCTATTGAGAGGTTAACGGCCCATACATAATCCTAAGCAGGAAAGCAGAAACCCATTCACCCACTGAAACTGCACCTACAAACACAGAAACAAAAGGAATAGGATTCAAACCACCCCCCTGGGAGGAACTACACTCACCGCCCCTTTGAAAACAAGATAAAAACAGGCCAACAGGGACACAGTGCCCCATAACAACGCCTGAAGAAGACCCAGGCAGGTCGAAACGTCGCGACACAAAGAAAAGCAAGATTGCCTTTTCACGGAGCCACAGACTCTACAGAGGTAAATTGCCTAACAGTGGAAACCTAACGGTGCCAACGAAGCTTTAGGCATTTTACTGGTAAGTATGGATCGTTATGGTATGCGTCAACCCAGAGTTGACAACGCACGCTGCCGTACGGTCACTCTCCACACCGCCGCCCACACCGCCTACACACCAAACCACACCACATCAAACACATCAAACAGACAGGATACCTTCCAACTAGGAACCAGGATCATCTACAAAATGATCCAGACAGTCCACCACCTAAAAAACACAGCAGTTTCCGGAGGGGAGAACCAGGCACCCGCCAGCCTACGACGGAAGACAGAGGAACTCAAGCACCTCATAAGACCGGCCAACCCAACCGCACTCACATGTTTGAAGCTAGTAAGCAATGCCAAAAACTGGCTCCACACCTCATTGCAGATCCTCGAAGAGCACTACGAGGAAACTCTCACACATCTGTCCAGACGACTGGAGGACCTGGAGCTTCCCCGCTGGGAACAAGCTTTCGCGGTTGCCTCCAACTGGGCAAAGAAAAATTATGGGAGGAAAATACAGAAGGACACGTTGGACCATACACAAGCTATGGTTACTGCTACACTTAGCAACAAGGAATCCACTATCCCCACGTCTCCAAACAGATTCCAAATACTCGACACACTAATCAGGGAAGAGGTAAATGGCTCGGAAGAGACATACGTAACCCAGGCAGAATCCCATCCAGAACCAGTGAAGAGACACTGGGAAAGCAGACATCCAACCCAGAAATCTGGCCCCATGAGAGCCAGAGCATACACTCCGGAAATAGATGACTTTCCTCCGATCCCCATGCCACAAAGGATCCGAAGAGAGCAGAGAAGACAAGAGGGAACCTTGAGAAACACCCTAACTGGAATCTGTATCCCAAACAGCACCACCAGGGTACACCTCTCCCAGGACTCTAGCTCTGACCCTAACCTCAGCCCTAACCCTAACGCTTATACTGACGTTAACACCAACCCCGACACCAACCCTAACCCTAACCTTATCCCCAACCCTAATCCTAACCCTGACATTAACCCCGATCCTAACCCCGACCCTGATCCTAACCCTAACCCTAATACTAACACTGACATTAACCCTGATCCTAACCCCGACCCTGATCCTAACCCTAACCCTAATACTAACACTGACATTAACCCTGATCCTAACCCCGACCCTGATCCTAACCCTAACACTAACCCTGATCCTAACCCCGACCCTGATCCTAACCCTAACCCTAATACTAACACTGACATGAACCCTGATCCTAACCCCGACCCTGATCCTAACCCTAACCCTAATCTTAACCCTGACATCAACCCTGATCCCAACCCCGACCCTGATCCTAACCCTGACTCCGACCCCGACTATTACCCCCCCACACCACCACCAGCCCAACCAAGATACAGACCACACCAACATGACAAGACCACAAGAAAGCTAACGGACTGGAAGCTGGAAACCCACAAACGCTGGCTCTGCATAGGGGACTCCAATTTATCAAGAATACCCCCCTATGAAAATCCAGATCTACAGATAGAAAGCTACCCAGGAGCATCATTTTACAATGCAGCAAACCTCCTACAACACACCCCCCGCAACACAGGAGTGGAGAAAATCATTCTGTCCTTTGGAATCAATAACAAGGCACAAAAAGCAAAGGAAACAGCCATCAAACAACTACAACAGATGCTACGGGAAGCTAAGGGAACCTTCCCATCTGCAGAAATATACATCCCACTGATGAATTACTCCAGAGACCTGGAACCAGGATTCAGGAAAAACCTGGACACAATAAACAATCACATACAGCAAAACATGCCATACCTCCCCAAACTGGAAGAAGCCCTTTTCAAGACAGAAAGAGATGGAATTCACTGGACCACCGCAACAGCTCAAAAAATGCTAGACCACTGGTCACAACATTTAAACTGGTAAGCCCCAAAGCCGCAGAACAAGATGGGGACAAGAACAACAAAAACATTGTAAATCTAAGCAACAACTTCCACCCCACAACTGAACAAATAAACCTCCTCAATAAGGGCTTATCATTTGTCCCCACAGTAGGGACAAAGAAAGGTCAGAAAACCCGACTGAAAAGTGAAATCCGACAATACCACCGTCGCCTTAAACTGACTGCCTTCTTTGAGGATAAAGACACCGACACAGAAAGGGTTCCCTTCCTGCCTAAATCCAGTTGGGAACCAAGGGAAAACCAACTGCCACCAGAAATCCAGGAAATAATCCAAGAGGACAACACAATTCTACAAAAACTCCGACCATACAGGGACTCACACAACATAACAAAGGAGGAAACCGTAGCCTTAAAACATTTAAAGGAAAACAAACATATAGTCATAAAACCAGCAGACAAAGGGAGTGCAATAGTTATCATGGATAGAGAACAATACATTGCAGAAGCACACAGACAATTAAATAATCAGGAACACTATACTACTTTGGAAGAACCGCTGTACAAACAAACAGCACTAGAAATAGGGCAAATCCTACAAACTCTGGTTGAACTAAAACACCTAACAAAAAAACAGGCATTCTACCTAAGAGGAGAGGAATCACCACGACCGAGGATCTTCTACCTCCTCCCAAAAATTCATAAAGCCCCAGAAACATGGCCACTCCCCTACGAAATTCCACCTGGGAGGCCCATAGTGTCCGACTGCAACAGTGAATCCTACAGAATAGCAGAATATCTAGACCATTTCCTCAACCCCATTTCTAAACACCACCCAAGTTACATCAAAGACACCTATGACTTTGTAGCCAAAGTCAAAAATGCTACAATACAACAGGAAGCCTTCCTGTTCACCATTGACATTGACAGTTTATACACCAACATTGAAACTACGGAGGGACTGAAAGCAGTCCAGGAGTGGTTTCTCAAATACCCTGACCGCAACAGACCAGAAACCCAAATTCTGAAGCTATTGGAAATTAGCCTCAACAAAAACGATTTTGAATTTGAAGAGCATCACTACTTACAAATAAAAGGAACTGCTATGGGGAAGCGCTTTGCTCCGGCCTATGCTGACATCTATATGGCCCATTGGGAAGCCACAGTATTCCCAAAATGCACACACAAACCTACACACTACTTCAGGTACCTCGATGACATCTGGGGAACCTGGACGCACGGCCCACAGGCCTTTCAAGAATTCATTAACACCCTCAACACACACCACAGGTCCATTAAACTCAAATACACCAAGCAGGAAAACCAGATAGATTTCCTAGACACCACCACGTACAAGGGTTCCTCCTTCAACAACACAGGCAAACTGGACATTAAGGTATATTTCAAAGACACGGACACACACGGCTTACTGCACAAAGACAGCTTCCATCCAAAACATACTTTCAAAGGACTGGTAAAATCACAACTCCTACGCTTCCACAAAATCTGCACACAACAACAAGACTTTGAGGAAGCCAAACACACACTCTTCCAAGCTCTACGCCTGAGAGGATACACACGAAGTTTCCTCAGAAATGTGGCACAAACATTTCTAAACAGAAAAACACCTGATGACAGCAAAATAATACCCCTCATCACAACATACTCCCAACTCAGCGTAATAACCAACCAAAAACTAAAGTCTACATTCACCACGATATTAGAAAACACAAACCTACTGAGGGAACACAAAATCATATCTGCATATAGAAAAAACAAAAACCTACAGGATTATTTAGTCCAAAGCAAACTAAAACCTGTACAAAACAGATCAAATACACCAAAAGCCAAACACTTCAAACAGAAAACAACGATCCAAAACAACAAAACCAAAGAAATTTTCCAGTTGCAAAGGGCGCTCTCAGAAAACACCAATAACGCTGTCTATGGCATCCAGTGCAAAACGTGCGGGGTGACCTATGTGGGGGAAACAGGTAACTCCATCCGAACCCGACTGGCACAACACAGGTACAACATCCGGAACCAGCGGGAAAGGAGGACTCACCTGGTGGCACACTTCCTACAGCACGGGCTGGAAGCGCTGGAGGCCACAGGACTGGAGAGCAAGCCCAACTGGACAGAGATGGAAAGAAAGAAAAAGGAAACGGAGTGGATCAAAAGACTTCATACTACCTTTCCACAAGGCCTGAACATCAGAAAATAAACTGGGAGGGTTGCAGTCGTTGGAAGGAGAGTGCAACACTCCTTGTCCCAGATGGTCCCTTTTTAGAGAAAATCTGGGAGAAAGAGCTTTGTTCCCCTACCCTAACTAGCCAGATCCTACAGGGACTGGAACTCTTCACAGTCACTGTTTCAGCACTCAGGCAACAAACAAAAGAAGACCTAAAACCAATTGAAACTTTCACAGCCCACACACCAGTCCTACCAGGAAGGAAAACAAAAGACCCTAACGGCCTATTGAGAGGTTAACGGCCCATACATAATCCTAAGCAGGAAAGCAGAAACCCATTCACCCACTGAAACTGCACCTACAAACACAGAAACAAAAGGAATAGGATTCAAACCACCCCCCTGGGAGGAACTACACTCACCGCCCCTTTGAAAACAAGATAAAAACAGGCCAACAGGGACACAGTGCCCCATAACAACGCCTGAAGAAGACCCAGGCAGGTCGAAACGTCGCGACACAAAGAAAAGCAAGATTGCCTTTTCACGGAGCCACAGACTCTACAGAGGTAAATTGCCTAACAGTGGAAACCTAACGGTGCCAACGAAGCTTTAGGCATTTTACTGGTAAGTATGGATCGTTATGGTATGCGTCAACCCAGAGTTGACAACGCACGCTGCCGTACGGTCACTCTCCACACCGCCGCCCACACCGCCTACACACCAAACCACACCACATCAAACACATCAAACAGACAGGATACCTTCCAACTAGGAACCAGGATCATCTACAAAATGATCCAGACAGTCCACCACCTAAAAAACACAGCAGTTTCCGGAGGGGAGAACCAGGCACCCGCCAGCCTACGACGGAAGACAGAGGAACTCAAGCACCTCATAAGACCGGCCAACCCAACCGCACTCACATGTTTGAAGCTAGTAAGCAATGCCAAAAACTGGCTCCACACCTCATTGCAGATCCTCGAAGAGCACTACGAGGAAACTCTCACACATCTGTCCAGACGACTGGAGGACCTGGAGCTTCCCCGCTGGGAACAAGCTTTCGCGGTTGCCTCCAACTGGGCAAAGAAAAATTATGGGAGGAAAATACAGAAGGACACGTTGGACCATACACAAGCTATGGTTACTGCTACACTTAGCAACAAGGAATCCACTATCCCCACGTCTCCAAACAGATTCCAAATACTCGACACACTAATCAGGGAAGAGGTAAATGGCTCGGAAGAGACATACGTAACCCAGGCAGAATCCCATCCAGAACCAGTGAAGAGACACTGGGAAAGCAGACATCCAACCCAGAAATCTGGCCCCATGAGAGCCAGAGCATACACTCCGGAAATAGATGACTTTCCTCCGATCCCCATGCCACAAAGGATCCGAAGAGAGCAGAGAAGACAAGAGGGAACCTTGAGAAACACCCTAACTGGAATCTGTATCCCAAACAGCACCACCAGGGTACACCTCTCCCAGGACTCTAGCTCTGACCCTAACCTCAGCCCTAACCCTAACGCTTATACTGACGTTAACACCAACCCCGACACCAACCCTAACCCTAACCTTATCCCCAACCCTAATCCTAACCCTGACATTAACCCCGATCCTAACCCCGACCCTGATCCTAACCCTAACCCTAATACTAACACTGACATTAACCCTGATCCTAACCCCGACCCTGATCCTAACCCTAACCCTAATACTAACACTGACATTAACCCTGATCCTAACCCCGACCCTGATCCTAACCCTAACCCTAACCCTAACCCTCAGAAATGTGGCACAAACATTTCTAAACAGAAAAACACCTGATGACAGCAAAATAATACCCCTCATCACAACATACTCCCAACTCAGCGTAATAACCAACCAAAAACTAAAGTCTACATTCACCACGATATTAGAAAACACAAACCTACTGAGGGAACACAAAATCATATCTGCATATAGAAAAAACAAAAACCTACAGGATTATTTAGTCCAAAGCAAACTAAAACCTGTACAAAACAGATCAAATACACCAAAAGCCAAACACTTCAAACAGAAAACAACGATCCAAAACAACAAAACCAAAGAAATTTTCCAGTTGCAAAGGGCGCTCTCAGAAAACACCAATAACGCTGTCTATGGCATCCAGTGCAAAACGTGCGGGGTGACCTATGTGGGGGAAACAGGTAACTCCATCCGAACCCGACTGGCACAACACAGGTACAACATCCGGAACCAGCGGGAAAGGAGGACTCACCTGGTGGCACACTTCCTACAGCACGGGCTGGAAGCGCTGGAGGCCACAGGACTGGAGAGCAACCCCAACTGGACAGAGATGGAAAGAAAGAAAAAGGAAACGGAGTGGATCAAAAGACTTCATACTACCTTTCCACAAGGCCTGAACATCAGAAAATAAACTGGGAGGGTTTCAGTCGTTGGAAGGAGAGTGCAACACTCCTTGTCCCAGATGGTCCCTTTTTAGAGAAAATCTGGGAGAAAGAGCTTTGTTCCCCTACCCTAACTAGCCAGATCCTACAGGGACTGGAACTCTTCACAGTCACTGTTTCAGCACTCAGGCAACAAACAAAAGAAGACCTAAAACCAATTGAAACTTTCACAGCCCACACACCAGTCCTACCAGGAAGGAAAACAAAAGACCCTAACGGCCTATTGAGAGGTTAACGGCCCATACATAATCCTAAGCAGGAAAGCAGAAACCCATTCACCCACTGAAACTGCACCTACAAACACAGAAACAAAAGGAATAGGATTCAAACCACCCCCCTGGGAGGAACTACACTCACCGCCCCTTTGAAAACAAGATAAAAACAGGCCAACAGGGACACAGTGCCCCATAACAACGCCTGAAGAAGACCCAGGCAGGTCGAAACGTCGCGACACAAAGAAAAGCAAGATTGCCTTTTCACGGAGCCACAGACTCTACAGAGGTAAATTGCCTAACAGTGGAAACCTAACGGTGCCAACGAAGCTTTAGGCATTTTACTGGTAAGTATGGATCGTTATGGTATGCGTCAACCCAGAGTTGACAACGCACGCTGCCGTACGGTCACTCTCCACACCGCCGCCCACACCGCCTACACACCAAACCACACCACATCAAACACATCAAACAGACAGGATACCTTCCAACTAGGAACCAGGATCATCTACAAAATGATCCAGACAGTCCACCACCTAAAAAACACAGCAGTTTCCGGAGGGGAGAACCAGGCACCCGCCAGCCTACGACGGAAGACAGAGGAACTCAAGCACCTCATAAGACCGGCCAACCCAACCGCACTCACATGTTTGAAGCTAGTAAGCAATGCCAAAAACTGGCTCCACACCTCATTGCAGATCCTCGAAGAGCACTACGAGGAAACTCTCACACATCTGTCCAGACGACTGGAGGACCTGGAGCTTCCCCGCTGGGAACAAGCTTTCGCGGTTGCCTCCAACTGGGCAAAGAAAAATTATGGGAGGAAAATACAGAAGGACACGTTGGACCATACACAAGCTATGGTTACTGCTACACTTAGCAACAAGGAATCCACTATCCCCACGTCTCCAAACAGATTCCAAATACTCGACACACTAATCAGGGAAGAGGTAAATGGCTCGGAAGAGACATACGTAACCCAGGCAGAATCCCATCCAGAACCAGTGAAGAGACACTGGGAAAGCAGACATCCAACCCAGAAATCTGGCCCCATGAGAGCCAGAGCATACACTCCGGAAATAGATGACTTTCCTCCGATCCCCATGCCACAAAGGATCCGAAGAGAGCAGAGAAGACAAGAGGGAACCTTGAGAAACACCCTAACTGGAATCTGTATCCCAAACAGCACCACCAGGGTACACCTCTCCCAGGACTCTAGCTCTGACCCTAACCTCAGCCCTAACCCTAACGCTTATACTGACGTTAACACCAACCCCGACACCAACCCTAACCCTAACCTTATCCCCAACCCTAATCCTAACCCTGACATTAACCCCGATCCTAACCCCGACCCTGATCCTAACCCTAACCCTAATACTAACACTGACATTAACCCTGATCCTAACCCCGACCCTGATCCTAACCCTAACCCTAATACTAACACTGACATTAACCCTGATCCTAACCCCGACCCTGATCCTAACCCTAACCCTAATACTAACACTGACATTAACCCTGATCCTAACCCCGACCCTGATCCTAACCCTAACCCTAATACTAACACTGACATTAACCCTGATCCTAACCCCGACCCTGATCCTAACCCTAACCCTAATCTTAACCCTGACATCAACCCTGATCCCAACCCCGACCCTGATCCTAACCCTGACTCCGACCCCGACTATTACCCCCCCACACCACCACCAGCCCAACCAAGATACAGACCACACCAACATGACAAGACCACAAGAAAGCTAACGGACTGGAAGCTGGAAACCCACAAACGCTGGCTCTGCATAGGGGACTCCAATTTATCAAGAATACCCCCCTATGAAAATCCAGATCTACAGATAGAAAGCTACCCAGGAGCATCATTTTACAATGCAGCAAACCTCCTACAACACACCCCCCGCAACACAGGAGTGGAGAAAATCATTCTGTCCTTTGGAATCAATAACAAGGCACAAAAAGCAAAGGAAACAGCCATCAAACAACTACAACAGATGCTACGGGAAGCTAAGGGAACCTTCCCATCTGCAGAAATATACATCCCACTGATGAATTACTCCAGAGACCTGGAACCAGGATTCAGGAAAAACCTGGACACAATAAACAATCACATACAGCAAAACATGCCATACCTCCCCAAACTGGAAGAAGCCCTTTTCAAGACAGAAAGAGATGGAATTCACTGGACCACCGCAACAGCTCAAAAAATGCTAGACCACTGGTCACAACATTTAAACTGGTAAGCCCCAAAGCCGCAGAACAAGATGGGGACAAGAACAACAAAAACATTGTAAATCTAAGCAACAACTTCCACCCCACATCTGAACAAATAAACCTCCTCAATAAGGGCTTATCATTTGTCCCCACAGTAGGGACAAAGAAAGGTCAGAAAACCCGACTGAAAAGTGAAATCCGACAATACCACCGTCGCCTTAAACTGACTGCCTTCTTTGAGGATAAAGACACCGACACAGAAAGGGTTCCCTTCCTGCCTAAATCCAGTTGGGAACCAAGGGAAAACCAACTGCCACCAGAAATCCAGGAAATAATCCAAGAGGACAACACAATTCTACAAAAACTCCGACCATACAGGGACTCACACAACATAACAAAGGAGGAAACCGTAGCCTTAAAACATTTAAAGGAAAACAAACATATAGTCATAAAACCAGCAGACAAAGGGAGTGCAATAGTTATCATGGATAGAGAACAATACATTGCAGAAGCACACAGACAATTAAATAATCAGGAACACTATACTACTTTGGAAGAACCGCTGTACAAACAAACAGCACTAGAAATAGGGCAAATCCTACAAACTCTGGTTGAACTAAAACACCTAACAAAAAAACAGGCATTCTACCTAAGAGGAGAGGAATCACCACGACCGAGGATCTTCTACCTCCTCCCAAAAATTCATAAAGCCCCAGAAACATGGCCACTCCCCTACGAAATTCCACCTGGGAGGCCCATAGTGTCCGACTGCAACAGTGAATCCTACAGAATAGCAGAATATCTAGACCATTTCCTCAACCCCATTTCTAAACACCACCCAAGTTACATCAAAGACACCTATGACTTTGTAGCCAAAGTCAAAAATGCTACAATACAACAGGAAGCCTTCCTGTTCACCATTGACATTGACAGTTTATACACCAACATTGAAACTACGGAGGGACTGAAAGCAGTCCAGGAGTGGTTTCTCAAATACCCTGACCGCAACAGACCAGAAACCCAAATTCTGAAGCTATTGGAAATTAGCCTCAACAAAAACGATTTTGAATTTGAAGAGCATCACTACTTACAAATAAAAGGAACTGCTATGGGGAAGCGCTTTGCTCCGGCCTATGCTGACATCTATATGGCCCATTGGGAAGCCACAGTATTCCCAAAATGCACACACAAACCTACACACTACTTCAGGTACCTCGATGACATCTGGGGAACCTGGACGCACGGCCCACAGGCCTTTCAAGAATTCATTAACACCCTCAACACACACCACAGGTCCATTAAACTCAAATACACCAAGCAGGAAAACCAGATAGATTTCCTAGACACCACCACGTACAAGGGTTCCTCCTTCAACAACACAGGCAAACTGGACATTAAGGTATATTTCAAAGACACGGACACACACGGCTTACTGCACAAAGACAGCTTCCATCCAAAACATACTTTCAAAGGACTGGTAAAATCACAACTCCTACGCTTCCACAAAATCTGCACACAACAACAAGACTTTGAGGAAGCCAAACACACACTCTTCCAAGCTCTACGCCTGAGAGGATACACACGAAGTTTCCTCAGAAATGTGGCACAAACATTTCTAAACAGAAAAACACCTGATGACAGCAAAATAATACCCCTCATCACAACATACTCCCAACTCAGCGTAATAACCAACCAAAAACTAAAGTCTACATTCACCACGATATTAGAAAACACAAACCTACTGAGGGAACACAAAATCATATCTGCATATAGAAAAAACAAAAACCTACAGGATTATTTAGTCCAAAGCAAACTAAAACCTGTACAAAACAGATCAAATACACCAAAAGCCAAACACTTCAAACAGAAAACAACGATCCAAAACAACAAAACCAAAGAAATTTTCCAGTTGCAAAGGGCGCTCTCAGAAAACACCAATAACGCTGTCTATGGCATCCAGTGCAAAACGTGCGGGGTGACCTATGTGGGGGAAACAGGTAACTCCATCCGAACCCGACTGGCACAACACAGGTACAACATCCGGAACCAGCGGGAAAGGAGGACTCACCTGGTGGCACACTTCCTACAGCACGGGCTGGAAGCGCTGGAGGCCACAGGACTGGAGAGCAACCCCAACTGGACAGAGATGGAAAGAAAGAAAAAGGAAACGGAGTGGATCAAAAGACTTCATACTACCTTTCCACAAGGCCTGAACATCAGAAAATAAACTGGGAGGGTTTCAGTCGTTGGAAGGAGAGTGCAACACTCCTTGTCCCAGATGGTCCCTTTTTAGAGAAAATCTGGGAGAAAGAGCTTTGTTCCCCTACCCTAACCCTAATACTAACACTGACATTAACCCTGATCCTAACCCCGACCCTGATCCTAACCCTAACCCTAATACTAACACTGACATTAACCCTGATCCTAACCCCGACCCTGATCCTAACCCTAACCCTAATACTAACACTGACATTAACCCTGATCCTAACCCCGACCCTGATCCTAACCCTAACCCTAATCTTAACCCTGACATCAACCCTGATCCCAACCCCGACCCTGATCCTAACCCTGACTCCGACCCCGACTATTACCCCCCCACACCACCACCAGCCCAACCAAGATACAGACCACACCAACATGACAAGACCACAAGAAAGCTAACGGACTGGAAGCTGGAAACCCACAAACGCTGGCTCTGCATAGGGGACTCCAATTTATCAAGAATACCCCCCTATGAAAATCCAGATCTACAGATAGAAAGCTACCCAGGAGCATCATTTTACAATGCAGCAAACCTCCTACAACACACCCCCCGCAACACAGGAGTGGAGAAAATCATTCTGTCCTTTGGAATCAATAACAAGGCACAAAAAGCAAAGGAAACAGCCATCAAACAACTACAACAGATGCTACGGGAAGCTAAGGGAACCTTCCCATCTGCAGAAATATACATCCCACTGATGAATTACTCCAGAGACCTGGAACCAGGATTCAGGAAAAACCTGGACACAATAAACAATCACATACAGCAAAACATGCCATACCTCCCCAAACTGGAAGAAGCCCTTTTCAAGACAGAAAGAGATGGAATTCACTGGACCACCGCAACAGCTCAAAAAATGCTAGACCACTGGTCACAACATTTAAACTGGTAAGCCCCAAAGCCGCAGAACAAGATGGGGACAAGAACAACAAAAACATTGTAAATCTAAGCAACAACTTCCACCCCACAACTGAACAAATAAACCTCCTCAATAAGGGCTTATCATTTGTCCCCACAGTAGGGACAAAGAAAGGTCAGAAAACCCGACTGAAAAGTGAAATCCGACAATACCACCGTCGCCTTAAACTGACTGCCTTCTTTGAGGATAAAGACACCGACACAGAAAGGGTTCCCTTCCTGCCTAAATCCAGTTGGGAACCAAGGGAAAACCAACTGCCACCAGAAATCCAGGAAATAATCCAAGAGGACAACACAATTCTACAAAAACTCCGACCATACAGGGACTCACACAACATAACAAAGGAGGAAACCGTAGCCTTAAAACATTTAAAGGAAAACAAACATATAGTCATAAAACCAGCAGACAAAGGGAGTGCAATAGTTATCATGGATAGAGAACAATACATTGCAGAAGCACACAGACAATTAAATAATCAGGAACACTATACTACTTTGGAAGAACCGCTGTACAAACAAACAGCACTAGAAATAGGGCAAATCCTACAAACTCTGGTTGAACTAAAACACCTAACAAAAAAACAGGCATTCTACCTAAGAGGAGAGGAATCACCACGACCGAGGATCTTCTACCTCCTCCCAAAAATTCATAAAGCCCCAGAAACATGGCCACTCCCCTACGAAATTCCACCTGGGAGGCCCATAGTGTCCGACTGCAACAGTGAATCCTACAGAATAGCAGAATATCTAGACCATTTCCTCAACCCCATTTCTAAACACCACCCAAGTTACATCAAAGACACCTATGACTTTGTAGCCAAAGTCAAAAATGCTACAATACAACAGGAAGCCTTCCTGTTCACCATTGACATTGACAGTTTATACACCAACATTGAAACTACGGAGGGACTGAAAGCAGTCCAGGAGTGGTTTCTCAAATACCCTGACCGCAACAGACCAGAAACCCAAATTCTGAAGCTATTGGAAATTAGCCTCAACAAAAACGATTTTGAATTTGAAGAGCATCACTACTTACAAATAAAAGGAACTGCTATGGGGAAGCGCTTTGCTCCGGCCTATGCTGACATCTATATGGCCCATTGGGAAGCCACAGTATTCCCAAAATGCACACACAAACCTACACACTACTTCAGGTACCTCGATGACATCTGGGGAACCTGGACGCACGGCCCACAGGCCTTTCAAGAATTCATTAACACCCTCAACACACACCACAGGTCCATTAAACTCAAATACACCAAGCAGGAAAACCAGATAGATTTCCTAGACACCACCACGTACAAGGGTTCCTCCTTCAACAACACAGGCAAACTGGACATTAAGGTATATTTCAAAGACACGGACACACACGGCTTACTGCACAAAGACAGCTTCCATCCAAAACATACTTTCAAAGGACTGGTAAAATCACAACTCCTACGCTTCCACAAAATCTGCACACAACAACAAGACTTTGAGGAAGCCAAACACACACTCTTCCAAGCTCTACGCCTGAGAGGATACACACGAAGTTTCCTCAGAAATGTGGCACAAACATTTCTAAACAGAAAAACACCTGATGACAGCAAAATAATACCCCTCATCACAACATACTCCCAACTCAGCGTAATAACCAACCAAAAACTAAAGTCTACATTCACCACGATATTAGAAAACACAAACCTACTGAGGGAACACAAAATCATATCTGCATATAGAAAAAACAAAAACCTACAGGATTATTTAGTCCAAAGCAAACTAAAACCTGTACAAAACAGATCAAATACACCAAAAGCCAAACACTTCAAACAGAAAACAACGATCCAAAACAACAAAACCAAAGAAATTTTCCAGTTGCAAAGGGCGCTCTCAGAAAACACCAATAACGCTGTCTATGGCATCCAGTGCAAAACGTGCGGGGTGACCTATGTGGGGGAAACAGGTAACTCCATCCGAACCCGACTGGCACAACACAGGTACAACATCCGGAACCAGCGGGAAAGGAGGACTCACCTGGTGGCACACTTCCTACAGCACGGGCTGGAAGCGCTGGAGGCCACAGGACTGGAGAGCAAGCCCAACTGGACAGAGATGGAAAGAAAGAAAAAGGAAACGGAGTGGATCAAAAGACTTCATACTACCTTTCCACAAGGCCTGAACATCAGAAAATAAACTGGGAGGGTTTCAGTCGTTGGAAGGAGAGTGCAACACTCCTTGTCCCAGATGGTCCCTTTTTAGAGAAAATCTGGGAGAAAGAGCTTTGTTCCCCTACCCTAACTAGCCAGATCCTACAGGGACTGGAACTCTTCACAGTCACTGTTTCAGCACTCAGGCAACAAACAAAAGAAGACCTAAAACCAATTGAAACTTTCACAGCCCACACACCAGTCCTACCAGGAAGGAAAACAAAAGACCCTAACGGCCTATTGAGAGGTTAACGGCCCATACATAATCCTAAGCAGGAAAGCAGAAACCCATTCACCCACTGAAACTGCACCTACAAACACAGAAACAAAAGGAATAGGATTCAAACCACCCCCCTGGGAGGAACTACACTCACCGCCCCTTTGAAAACAAGATAAAAACAGGCCAACAGGGACACAGTGCCCCATAACAACGCCTGAAGAAGACCCAGGCAGGTCGAAACGTCGCGACACAAAGAAAAGCAAGATTGCCTTTTCACGGAGCCACAGACTCTACAGAGGTAAATTGCCTAACAGTGGAAACCTAACGGTGCCAACGAAGCTTTAGGCATTTTACTGGTAAGTATGGATCGTTATGGTATGCGTCAACCCAGAGTTGACAACGCACGCTGCCGTACGGTCACTCTCCACACCGCCGCCCACACCGCCTACACACCAAACCACACCACATCAAACACATCAAACAGACAGGATACCTTCCAACTAGGAACCAGGATCATCTACAAAATGATCCAGACAGTCCACCACCTAAAAAACACAGCAGTTTCCGGAGGGGAGAACCAGGCACCCGCCAGCCTACGACGGAAGACAGAGGAACTCAAGCACCTCATAAGACCGGCCAACCCAACCGCACTCACATGTTTGAAGCAAGTAAGCAATGCCAAAAACTGGCTCCACACCTCATTGCAGATCCTCGAAGAGCACTACGAGGAAACTCTCACACATCTGTCCAGACGACTGGAGGACCTGGAGCTTCCCCGCTGGGAACAAGCTTTCGCGGTTGCCTCCAACTGGGCAAAGAAAAATTATGGGAGGAAAATACAGAAGGACACGTTGGACCATACACAAGCTATGGTTACTGCTACACTTAGCAACAAGGAATCCACTATCCCCACGTCTCCAAACAGATTCCAAATACTCGACACACTAATCAGGGAAGAGGTAAATGGCTCGGAAGAGACATACGTAACCCAGGCAGAATCCCATCCAGAACCAGTGAAGAGACACTGGGAAAGCAGACATCCAACCCAGAAATCTGGCCCCATGAGAGCCAGAGCATACACTCCGGAAATAGATGACTTTCCTCCGATCCCCATGCCACAAAGGATCCGAAGAGAGCAGAGAAGACAAGAGGGAACCTTGAGAAACACCCTAACTGGAATCTGTATCCCAAACAGCACCACCAGGGTACACCTCTCCCAGGACTCTAGCTCTGACCCTAACCTCAGCCCTAACCCTAACGCTTATACTGACGTTAACACCAACCCCGACACCAACCCTAACCCTAACCTTATCCCCAACCCTAATCCTAACCCTGACATTAACCCCGATCCTAACCCCGACCCTGATCCTAACCCTAACCCTAATACTAACACTGACATTAACCCTGATCCTAACCCCGACCCTGATCCTAACCCTAACCCTAATACTAACACTGACATTAACCCTGATCCTAACCCCGACCCTGATCCTAACCCTAACCCTAATACTAACACTGACATTAACCCTGATCCTAACCCCGACCCTGATCCTAACCCTAACCCTAATACTAACACTGACATTAACCCTGATCCTAACCCCGACCCTGATCCTAACCCTAACCCTAATCTTAACCCTGACATCAACCCTGATCCCAACCCCGACCCTGATCCTAACCCTGACTCCGACCCCGACTATTACCCCCCCACACCACCACCAGCCCAACCAAGATACAGACCACACCAACATGACAAGACCACAAGAAAGCTAACGGACTGGAAGCTGGAAACCCACAAACGCTGGCTCTGCATAGGGGACTCCAATTTATCAAGAATACCCCCCTATGAAAATCCAGATCTACAGATAGAAAGCTACCCAGGAGCATCATTTTACAATGCAGCAAACCTCCTACAACACACCCCCCGCAACACAGGAGTGGAGAAAATCATTCTGTCCTTTGGAATCAATAACAAGGCACAAAAAGCAAAGGAAACAGCCATCAAACAACTACAACAGATGCTACGGGAAGCTAAGGGAACCTTCCCATCTGCAGAAATATACATCCCACTGATGAATTACTCCAGAGACCTGGAACCAGGATTCAGGAAAAACCTGGACACAATAAACAATCACATACAGCAAAACATGCCATACCTCCCCAAACTGGAAGAAGCCCTTTTCAAGACAGAAAGAGATGGAATTCACTGGACCACCGCAACAGCTCAAAAAATGCTAGACCACTGGTCACAACATTTAAACTGGTAAGCCCCAAAGCCGCAGAACAAGATGGGGACAAGAACAACAAAAACATTGTAAATCTAAGCAACAACTTCCACCCCACAACTGAACAAATAAACCTCCTCAATAAGGGCTTATCATTTGTCCCCACAGTAGGGACAAAGAAAGGTCAGAAAACCCGACTGAAAAGTGAAATCCGACAATACCACCGTCGCCTTAAACTGACTGCCTTCTTTGAGGATAAAGACACCGACACAGAAAGGGTTCCCTTCCTGCCTAAATCCAGTTGGGAACCAAGGGAAAACCAACTGCCACCAGAAATCCAGGAAATAATCCAAGAGGACAACACAATTCTACAAAAACTCCGACCATACAGGGACTCACACAACATAACAAAGGAGGAAACCGTAGCCTTAAAACATTTAAAGGAAAACAAACATATAGTCATAAAACCAGCAGACAAAGGGAGTGCAATAGTTATCATGGATAGAGAACAATACATTGCAGAAGCACACAGACAATTAAATAATCAGGAACACTATACTACTTTGGAAGAACCGCTGTACAAACAAACAGCACTAGAAATAGGGCAAATCCTACAAACTCTGGTTGAACTAAAACACCTAACAAAAAAACAGGCATTCTACCTAAGAGGAGAGGAATCACCACGACCGAGGATCTTCTACCTCCTCCCAAAAATTCATAAAGCCCCAGAAACATGGCCACTCCCCTACGAAATTCCACCTGGGAGGCCCATAGTGTCCGACTGCAACAGTGAATCCTACAGAATAGCAGAATATCTAGACCATTTCCTCAACCCCATTTCTAAACACCACCCAAGTTACATCAAAGACACCTATGACTTTGTAGCCAAAGTCAAAAATGCTACAATACAACAGGAAGCCTTCCTGTTCACCATTGACATTGACAGTTTATACACCAACATTGAAACTACGGAGGGACTGAAAGCAGTCCAGGAGTGGTTTCTCAAATACCCTGACCGCAACAGACCAGAAACCCAAATTCTGAAGCTATTGGAAATTAGCCTCAACAAAAACGATTTTGAATTTGAAGAGCATCACTACTTACAAATAAAAGGAACTGCTATGGGGAAGCGCTTTGCTCCGGCCTATGCTGACATCTATATGGCCCATTGGGAAGCCACAGTATTCCCAAAATGCACACACAAACCTACACACTACTTCAGGTACCTCGATGACATCTGGGGAACCTGGACGCACGGCCCACAGGCCTTTCAAGAATTCATTAACACCCTCAACACACACCACAGGTCCATTAAACTCAAATACACCAAGCAGGAAAACCAGATAGATTTCCTAGACACCACCACGTACAAGGGTTCCTCCTTCAACAACACAGGCAAACTGGACATTAAGGTATATTTCAAAGACACGGACACACACGGCTTACTGCACAAAGACAGCTTCCATCCAAAACATACTTTCAAAGGACTGGTAAAATCACAACTCCTACGCTTCCACAAAATCTGCACACAACAACAAGACTTTGAGGAAGCCAAACACACACTCTTCCAAGCTCTACGCCTGAGAGGATACACACGAAGTTTCCTCAGAAATGTGGCACAAACATTTCTAAACAGAAAAACACCTGATGACAGCAAAATAATACCCCTCATCACAACATACTCCCAACTCAGCGTAATAACCAACCAAAAACTAAAGTCTACATTCACCACGATATTAGAAAACACAAACCTACTGAGGGAACACAAAATCATATCTGCATATAGAAAAAACAAAAACCTACAGGATTATTTAGTCCAAAGCAAACTAAAACCTGTACAAAACAGATCAAATACACCAAAAGCCAAACACTTCAAACAGAAAACAACGATCCAAAACAACAAAACCAAAGAAATTTTCCAGTTGCAAAGGGCGCTCTCAGAAAACACCAATAACGCTGTCTATGGCATCCAGTGCAAAACGTGCGGGGTGACCTATGTGGGGGAAACAGGTAACTCCATCCGAACCCGACTGGCACAACACAGGTACAACATCCGGAACCAGCGGGAAAGGAGGACTCACCTGGTGGCACACTTCCTACAGCACGGGCTGGAAGCGCTGGAGGCCACAGGACTGGAGAGCAAGCCCAACTGGACAGAGATGGAAAGAAAGAAAAAGGAAACGGAGTGGATCAAAAGACTTCATACTACCTTTCCACAAGGCCTGAACATCAGAAAATAAACTGGGAGGGTTTCAGTCGTTGGAAGGAGAGTGCAACACTCCTTGTCCCAGATGGTCCCTTTTTAGAGAAAATCTGGGAGAAAGAGCTTTGTTCCCCTACCCTAACTAGCCAGATCCTACAGGGACTGGAACTCTTCACAGTCACTGTTTCAGCACTCAGGCAACAAACAAAAGAAGACCTAAAACCAATTGAAACTTTCACAGCCCACACACCAGTCCTACCAGGAAGGAAAACAAAAGACCCTAACGGCCTATTGAGAGGTTAACGGCCCATACATAATCCTAAGCAGGAAAGCAGAAACCCATTCACCCACTGAAACTGCACCTACAAACACAGAAACAAAAGGAATAGGATTCAAACCACCCCCCTGGGAGGAACTACACTCACCGCCCCTTTGAAAACAAGATAAAAACAGGCCAACAGGGACACAGTGCCCCATAACAACGCCTGAAGAAGACCCAGGCAGGTCGAAACGTCGCGACACAAAGAAAAGCAAGATTGCCTTTTCACGGAGCCACAGACTCTACAGAGGTAAATTGCCTAACAGTGGAAACCTAACGGTGCCAACGAAGCTTTAGGCATTTTACTGGTAAGTATGGATCGTTATGGTATGCGTCAACCCAGAGTTGACAACGCACGCTGCCGTACGGTCACTCTCCACACCGCCGCCCACACCGCCTACACACCAAACCACACCACATCAAACACATCAAACAGACAGGATACCTTCCAACTAGGAACCAGGATCATCTACAAAATGATCCAGACAGTCCACCACCTAAAAAACACAGCAGTTTCCGGAGGGGAGAACCAGGCACCCGCCAGCCTACGACGGAAGACAGAGGAACTCAAGCACCTCATAAGACCGGCCAACCCAACCGCACTCACATGTTTGAAGCTAGTAAGCAATGCCAAAAACTGGCTCCACACCTCATTGCAGATCCTCGAAGAGCACTACGAGGAAACTCTCACACATCTGTCCAGACGACTGGAGGACCTGGAGCTTCCCCGCTGGGAACAAGCTTTCGCGGTTGCCTCCAACTGGGCAAAGAAAAATTATGGGAGGAAAATACAGAAGGACACGTTGGACCATACACAAGCTATGGTTACTGCTACACTTAGCAACAAGGAATCCACTATCCCCACGTCTCCAAACAGATTCCAAATACTCGACACACTAATCAGGGAAGAGGTAAATGGCTCGGAAGAGACATACGTAACCCAGGCAGAATCCCATCCAGAACCAGTGAAGAGACACTGGGAAAGCAGACATCCAACCCAGAAATCTGGCCCCATGAGAGCCAGAGCATACACTCCGGAAATAGATGACTTTCCTCCGATCCCCATGCCACAAAGGATCCGAAGAGAGCAGAGAAGACAAGAGGGAACCTTGAGAAACACCCTAACTGGAATCTGTATCCCAAACAGCACCACCAGGGTACACCTCTCCCAGGACTCTAGCTCTGACCCTAACCTCAGCCCTAACCCTAACGCTTATACTGACGTTAACACCAACCCCGACACCAACCCTAACCCTAACCTTATCCCCAACCCTAATCCTAACCCTGACATTAACCCCGATCCTAACCCCGACCCTGATCCTAACCCTAACCCTAATACTAACACTGACATTAACCCTGATCCTAACCCCGACCCTGATCCTAACCCTAACCCTAATACTAACACTGACATTAACCCTGATCCTAACCCCGACCCTGATCCTAACCCTAACCCTAACCCTAATACTAACACTAACCCTGATCCTAACCCCGACCCTGATCCTAACCCTAACCCTAATACTAACACTGACATGAACCCTGATCCTAACCCCGACCCTGATCCTAACCCTAACCCTAATCTTAACCCTGACATCAACCCTGATCCCAACCCCGACCCTGATCCTAACCCTGACTCCGACCCCGACTATTACCCCCCCACACCACCACCAGCCCAACCAAGATACAGACCACACCAACATGACAAGACCACAAGAAAGCTAACGGACTGGAAGCTGGAAACCCACAAACGCTGGCTCTGCATAGGGGACTCCAATTTATCAAGAATACCCCCCTATGAAAATCCAGATCTACAGATAGAAAGCTACCCAGGAGCATCATTTTACAATGCAGCAAACCTCCTACAACACACCCCCCGCAACACAGGAGTGGAGAAAATCATTCTGTCCTTTGGAATCAATAACAAGGCACAAAAAGCAAAGGAAACAGCCATCAAACAACTACAACAGATGCTACGGGAAGCTAAGGGAACCTTCCCATCTGCAGAAATATACATCCCACTGATGAATTACTCCAGAGACCTGGAACCAGGATTCAGGAAAAACCTGGACACAATAAACAATCACATACAGCAAAACATGCCATACCTCCCCAAACTGGAAGAAGCCCTTTTCAAGACAGAAAGAGATGGAATTCACTGGACCACCGCAACAGCTCAAAAAATGCTAGACCACTGGTCACAACATTTAAACTGGTAAGCCCCAAAGCCGCAGAACAAGATGGGGACAAGAACAACAAAAACATTGTAAATCTAAGCAACAACTTCCACCCCACAACTGAACAAATAAACCTCCTCAATAAGGGCTTATCATTTGTCCCCACAGTAGGGACAAAGAAAGGTCAGAAAACCCGACTGAAAAGTGAAATCCGACAATACCACCGTCGCCTTAAACTGACTGCCTTCTTTGAGGATAAAGACACCGACACAGAAAGGGTTCCCTTCCTGCCTAAATCCAGTTGGGAACCAAGGGAAAACCAACTGCCACCAGAAATCCAGGAAATAATCCAAGAGGACAACACAATTCTACAAAAACTCCGACCATACAGGGACTCACACAACATAACAAAGGAGGAAACCGTAGCCTTAAAACATTTAAAGGAAAACAAACATATAGTCATAAAACCAGCAGACAAAGGGAGTGCAATAGTTATCATGGATAGAGAACAATACATTGCAGAAGCACACAGACAATTAAATAATCAGGAACACTATACTACTTTGGAAGAACCGCTGTACAAACAAACAGCACTAGAAATAGGGCAAATCCTACAAACTCTGGTTGAACTAAAACACCTAACAAAAAAACAGGCATTCTACCTAAGAGGAGAGGAATCACCACGACCGAGGATCTTCTACCTCCTCCCAAAAATTCATAAAGCCCCAGAAACATGGCCACTCCCCTACGAAATTCCACCTGGGAGGCCCATAGTGTCCGACTGCAACAGTGAATCCTACAGAATAGCAGAATATCTAGACCATTTCCTCAACCCCATTTCTAAACACCACCCAAGTTACATCAAAGACACCTATGACTTTGTAGCCAAAGTCAAAAATGCTACAATACAACAGGAAGCCTTCCTGTTCACCATTGACATTGACAGTTTATACACCAACATTGAAACTACGGAGGGACTGAAAGCAGTCCAGGAGTGGTTTCTCAAATACCCTGACCGCAACAGACCAGAAACCCAAATTCTGAAGCTATTGGAAATTAGCCTCAACAAAAACGATTTTGAATTTGAAGAGCATCACTACTTACAAATAAAAGGAACTGCTATGGGGAAGCGCTTTGCTCCGGCCTATGCTGACATCTATATGGCCCATTGGGAAGCCACAGTATTCCCAAAATGCACACACAAACCTACACACTACTTCAGGTACCTCGATGACATCTGGGGAACCTGGACGCACGGCCCACAGGCCTTTCAAGAATTCATTAACACCCTCAACACACACCACAGGTCCATTAAACTCAAATACACCAAGCAGGAAAACCAGATAGATTTCCTAGACACCACCACGTACAAGGGTTCCTCCTTCAACAACACAGGCAAACTGGACATTAAGGTATATTTCAAAGACACGGACACACACGGCTTACTGCACAAAGACAGCTTCCATCCAAAACATACTTTCAAAGGACTGGTAAAATCACAACTCCTACGCTTCCACAAAATCTGCACACAACAACAAGACTTTGAGGAAGCCAAACACACACTCTTCCAAGCTCTACGCCTGAGAGGATACACACGAAGTTTCCTCAGAAATGTGGCACAAACATTTCTAAACAGAAAAACACCTGATGACAGCAAAATAATACCCCTCATCACAACATACTCCCAACTCAGCGTAATAACCAACCAAAAACTAAAGTCTACATTCACCACGATATTAGAAAACACAAACCTACTGAGGGAACACAAAATCATATCTGCATATAGAAAAAACAAAAACCTACAGGATTATTTAGTCCAAAGCAAACTAAAACCTGTACAAAACAGATCAAATACACCAAAAGCCAAACACTTCAAACAGAAAACAACGATCCAAAACAACAAAACCAAAGAAATTTTCCAGTTGCAAAGGGCGCTCTCAGAAAACACCAATAACGCTGTCTATGGCATCCAGTGCAAAACGTGCGGGGTGACCTATGTGGGGGAAACAGGTAACTCCATCCGAACCCGACTGGCACAACACAGGTACAACATCCGGAACCAGCGGGAAAGGAGGACTCACCTGGTGGCACACTTCCTACAGCACGGGCTGGAAGCGCTGGAGGCCACAGGACTGGAGAGCAACCCCAACTGGACAGAGATGGAAAGAAAGAAAAAGGAAACGGAGTGGATCAAAAGACTTCATACTACCTTTCCACAAGGCCTGAACATCAGAAAATAAACTGGGAGGGTTTCAGTCGTTGGAAGGAGAGTGCAACACTCCTTGTCCCAGATGGTCCCTTTTTAGAGAAAATCTGGGAGAAAGAGCTTTGTTCCCCTACCCTAACTAGCCAGATCCTACAGGGACTGGAACTCTTCACAGTCACTGTTTCAGCACTCAGGCAACAAACAAAAGAAGACCTAAAACCAATTGAAACTTTCACAGCCCACACACCAGTCCTACCAGGAAGGAAAACAAAAGACCCTAACGGCCTATTGAGAGGTTAACGGCCCATACATAATCCTAAGCAGGAAAGCAGAAACCCATTCACCCACTGAAACTGCACCTACAAACACAGAAACAAAAGGAATAGGATTCAAACCACCCCCCTGGGAGGAACTACACTCACCGCCCCTTTGAAAACAAGATAAAAACAGGCCAACAGGGACACAGTGCCCCATAACAACGCCTGAAGAAGACCCAGGCAGGTCGAAACGTCGCGACACAAAGAAAAGCAAGATTGCCTTTTCACGGAGCCACAGACTCTACAGAGGTAAATTGCCTAACAGTGGAAACCTAACGGTGCCAACGAAGCTTTAGGCATTTTACTGGTAAGTATGGATCGTTATGGTATGCGTCAACCCAGAGTTGACAACGCACGCTGCCGTACGGTCACTCTCCACACCGCCGCCCACACCGCCTACACACCAAACCACACCACATCAAACACATCAAACAGACAGGATACCTTCCAACTAGGAACCAGGATCATCTACAAAATGATCCAGACAGTCCACCACCTAAAAAACACAGCAGTTTCCGGAGGGGAGAACCAGGCACCCGCCAGCCTACGACGGAAGACAGAGGAACTCAAGCACCTCATAAGACCGGCCAACCCAACCGCACTCACATGTTTGAAGCTAGTAAGCAATGCCAAAAACTGGCTCCACACCTCATTGCAGATCCTCGAAGAGCACTACGAGGAAACTCTCACACATCTGTCCAGACGACTGGAGGACCTGGAGCTTCCCCGCTGGGAACAAGCTTTCGCGGTTGCCTCCAACTGGGCAAAGAAAAATTATGGGAGGAAAATACAGAAGGACACGTTGGACCATACACAAGCTATGGTTACTGCTACACTTAGCAACAAGGAATCCACTATCCCCACGTCTCCAAACAGATTCCAAATACTCGACACACTAATCAGGGAAGAGGTAAATGGCTCGGAAGAGACATACGTAACCCAGGCAGAATCCCATCCAGAACCAGTGAAGAGACACTGGGAAAGCAGACATCCAACCCAGAAATCTGGCCCCATGAGAGCCAGAGCATACACTCCGGAAATAGATGACTTTCCTCCGATCCCCATGCCACAAAGGATCCGAAGAGAGCAGAGAAGACAAGAGGGAACCTTGAGAAACACCCTAACTGGAATCTGTATCCCAAACAGCACCACCAGGGTACACCTCTCCCAGGACTCTAGCTCTGACCCTAACCTCAGCCCTAACCCTAACGCTTATACTGACGTTAACACCAACCCCGACACCAACCCTAACCCTAACCTTATCCCCAACCCTAATCCTAACCCTGACATTAACCCCGATCCTAACCCCGACCCTGATCCTAACCCTAACCCTAATACTAACACTGACATTAACCCTGATCCTAACCCCGACCCTGATCCTAACCCTAACCCTAATACTAACACTGACATTAACCCTGATCCTAACCCCGACCCTGATCCTAACCCTAACCCTAATACTAACACTGACATTAACCCTGATCCTAACCCCGACCCTGATCCTAACCCTAACCCTAATACTAACACTGACATTAACCCTGATCCTAACCCCGACCCTGATCCTAACCCTAACCCTAATCTTAACCCTGACATCAACCCTGATCCCAACCCCGACCCTGATCCTAACCCTGACTCCGACCCCGACTATTACCCCCCCACACCACCACCAGCCCAACCAAGATACAGACCACACCAACATGACAAGACCACAAGAAAGCTAACGGACTGGAAGCTGGAAACCCACAAACGCTGGCTCTGCATAGGGGACTCCAATTTATCAAGAATACCCCCCTATGAAAATCCAGATCTACAGATAGAAAGCTACCCAGGAGCATCATTTTACAATGCAGCAAACCTCCTACAACACACCCCCCGCAACACAGGAGTGGAGAAAATCATTCTGTCCTTTGGAATCAATAACAAGGCACAAAAAGCAAAGGAAACAGCCATCAAACAACTACAACAGATGCTACGGGAAGCTAAGGGAACCTTCCCATCTGCAGAAATATACATCCCACTGATGAATTACTCCAGAGACCTGGAACCAGGATTCAGGAAAAACCTGGACACAATAAACAATCACATACAGCAAAACATGCCATACCTCCCCAAACTGGAAGAAGCCCTTTTCAAGACAGAAAGAGATGGAATTCACTGGACCACCGCAACAGCTCAAAAAATGCTAGACCACTGGTCACAACATTTAAACTGGTAAGCCCCAAAGCCGCAGAACAAGATGGGGACAAGAACAACAAAAACATTGTAAATCTAAGCAACAACTTCCACCCCACAACTGAACAAATAAACCTCCTCAATAAGGGCTTATCATTTGTCCCCACAGTAGGGACAAAGAAAGGTCAGAAAACCCGACTGAAAAGTGAAATCCGACAATACCACCGTCGCCTTAAACTGACTGCCTTCTTTGAGGATAAAGACACCGACACAGAAAGGGTTCCCTTCCTGCCTAAATCCAGTTGGGAACCAAGGGAAAACCAACTGCCACCAGAAATCCAGGAAATAATCCAAGAGGACAACACAATTCTACAAAAACTCCGACCATACAGGGACTCACACAACATAACAAAGGAGGAAACCGTAGCCTTAAAACATTTAAAGGAAAACAAACATATAGTCATAAAACCAGCAGACAAAGGGAGTGCAATAGTTATCATGGATAGAGAACAATACATTGCAGAAGCACACAGACAATTAAATAATCAGGAACACTATACTACTTTGGAAGAACCGCTGTACAAACAAACAGCACTAGAAATAGGGCAAATCCTACAAACTCTGGTTGAACTAAAACACCTAACAAAAAAACAGGCATTCTACCTAAGAGGAGAGGAATCACCACGACCGAGGATCTTCTACCTCCTCCCAAAAATTCATAAAGCCCCAGAAACATGGCCACTCCCCTACGAAATTCCACCTGGGAGGCCCATAGTGTCCGACTGCAACAGTGAATCCTACAGAATAGCAGAATATCTAGACCATTTCCTCAACCCCATTTCTAAACACCACCCAAGTTACATCAAAGACACCTATGACTTTGTAGCCAAAGTCAAAAATGCTACAATACAACAGGAAGCCTTCCTGTTCACCATTGACATTGACAGTTTATACACCAACATTGAAACTACGGAGGGACTGAAAGCAGTCCAGGAGTGGTTTCTCAAATACCCTGACCGCAACAGACCAGAAACCCAAATTCTGAAGCTATTGGAAATTAGCCTCAACAAAAACGATTTTGAATTTGAAGAGCATCACTACTTACAAATAAAAGGAACTGCTATGGGGAAGCGCTTTGCTCCGGCCTATGCTGACATCTATATGGCCCATTGGGAAGCCACAGTATTCCCAAAATGCACAGACAAACCTACACACTACTTCAGGTACCTCGATGACATCTGGGGAACCTGGACGCACGGCCCACAGGCCTTTCAAGAATTCATTAACACCCTCAACACACACCACAGGTCCATTAAACTCAAATACACCAAGCAGGAAAACCAGATAGATTTCCTAGACACCACCACGTACAAGGGTTCCTCCTTCAACAACACAGGCAAACTGGACATTAAGGTATATTTCAAAGACACGGACACACACGGCTTACTGCACAAAGACAGCTTCCATCCAAAACATACTTTCAAAGGACTGGTAAAATCACAACTCCTACGCTTCCACAAAATCTGCACACAACAACAAGACTTTGAGGAAGCCAAACACACACTCTTCCAAGCTCTACGCCTGAGAGGATACACACGAAGTTTCCTCAGAAATGTGGCACAAACATTTCTAAACAGAAAAACACCTGATGACAGCAAAATAATACCCCTCATCACAACATACTCCCAACTCAGCGTAATAACCAACCAAAAACTAAAGTCTACATTCACCACGATATTAGAAAACACAAACCTACTGAGGGAACACAAAATCATATCTGCATATAGAAAAAACAAAAACCTACAGGATTATTTAGTCCAAAGCAAACTAAAACCTGTACAAAACAGATCAAATACACCAAAAGCCAAACACTTCAAACAGAAAACAACGATCCAAAACAACAAAACCAAAGAAATTTTCCAGTTGCAAAGGGCGCTCTCAGAAAACACCAATAACGCTGTCTATGGCATCCAGTGCAAAACGTGCGGGGTGACCTATGTGGGGGAAACAGGTAACTCCATCCGAACCCGACTGGCACAACACAGGTACAACATCCGGAACCAGCGGGAAAGGAGGACTCACCTGGTGGCACACTTCCTACAGCACGGGCTGGAAGCGCTGGAGGCCACAGGACTGGAGAGCAAGCCCAACTGGACAGAGATGGAAAGAAAGAAAAAGGAAACGGAGTGGATCAAAAGACTTCATACTACCTTTCCACAAGGCCTGAACATCAGAAAATAAACTGGGAGGGTTTCAGTCGTTGGAAGGAGAGTGCAACACTCCTTGTCCCAGATGGTCCCTTTTTAGAGAAAATCTGGGAGAAAGAGCTTTGTTCCCCTACCCTAACTAGCCAGATCCTACAGGGACTGGAACTCTTCACAGTCACTGTTTCAGCACTCAGGCAACAAACAAAAGAAGACCTAAAACCAATTGAAACTTTCACAGCCCACACACCAGTCCTACCAGGAAGGAAAACAAAAGACCCTAACGGCCTATTGAGAGGTTAACGGCCCATACATAATCCTAAGCAGGAAAGCAGAAACCCATTCACCCACTGAAACTGCACCTACAAACACAGAAACAAAAGGAATAGGATTCAAACCACCCCCCTGGGAGGAACTACACTCACCGCCCCTTTGAAAACAAGATAAAAACAGGCCAACAGGGACACAGTGCCCCATAACAACGCCTGAAGAAGACCCAGGCAGGTCGAAACGTCGCGACACAAAGAAAAGCAAGATTGCCTTTTCACGGAGCCACAGACTCTACAGAGGTAAATTGCCTAACAGTGGAAACCTAACGGTGCCAACGAAGCTTTAGGCATTTTACTGGTAAGTATGGATCGTTATGGTATGCGTCAACCCAGAGTTGACAACGCACGCTGCCGTACGGTCACTCTCCACACCGCCGCCCACACCGCCTACACACCAAACCACACCACATCAAACACATCAAACAGACAGGATACCTTCCAACTAGGAACCAGGATCATCTACAAAATGATCCAGACAGTCCACCACCTAAAAAACACAGCAGTTTCCGGAGGGGAGAACCAGGCACCCGCCAGCCTACGACGGAAGACAGAGGAACTCAAGCACCTCATAAGACCGGCCAACCCAACCGCACTCACATGTTTGAAGCTAGTAAGCAATGCCAAAAACTGGCTCCACACCTCATTGCAGATCCTCGAAGAGCACTACGAGGAAACTCTCACACATCTGTCCAGACGACTGGAGGACCTGGAGCTTCCCCGCTGGGAACAAGCTTTCGCGGTTGCCTCCAACTGGGCAAAGAAAAATTATGGGAGGAAAATACAGAAGGACACGTTGGACCATACACAAGCTATGGTTACTGCTACACTTAGCAACAAGGAATCCACTATCCCCACGTCTCCAAACAGATTCCAAATACTCGACACACTAATCAGGGAAGAGGTAAATGGCTCGGAAGAGACATACGTAACCCAGGCAGAATCCCATCCAGAACCAGTGAAGAGACACTGGGAAAGCAGACATCCAACCCAGAAATCTGGCCCCATGAGAGCCAGAGCATACACTCCGGAAATAGATGACTTTCCTCCGATCCCCATGCCACAAAGGATCCGAAGAGAGCAGAGAAGACAAGAGGGAACCTTGAGAAACACCCTAACTGGAATCTGTATCCCAAACAGCACCACCAGGGTACACCTCTCCCAGGACTCTAGCTCTGACCCTAACCTCAGCCCTAACCCTAACGCTTATACTGACGTTAACACCAACCCCGACACCAACCCTAACCCTAACCTTATCCCCAACCCTAATCCTAACCCTGACATTAACCCCGATCCTAACCCCGACCCTGATCCTAACCCTAACCCTAATACTAACACTGACATTAACCCTGATCCTAACCCCGACCCTGATCCTAACCCTAACCCTAATACTAACACTGACATTAACCCTGATCCTAACCCCGACCCTGATCCTAACCCTAACCCTAATACTAACACTGACATTAACCCTGATCCTAACCCCGACCCTGATCCTAACCCTAACCCTAATACTAACACTGACATTAACCCTGATCCTAACCCCGACCCTGATCCTAACCCTAACCCTAATCTTAACCCTGACATCAACCCTGATCCCAACCCCGACCCTGATCCTAACCCTGACTCCGACCCCGACTATTACCCCCCCACACCACCACCAGCCCAACCAAGATACAGACCACACCAACATGACAAGACCACAAGAAAGCTAACGGACTGGAAGCTGGAAACCCACAAACGCTGGCTCTGCATAGGGGACTCCAATTTATCAAGAATACCCCCCTATGAAAATCCAGATCTACAGATAGAAAGCTACCCAGGAGCATCATTTTACAATGCAGCAAACCTCCTACAACACACCCCCCGCAACACAGGAGTGGAGAAAATCATTCTGTCCTTTGGAATCAATAACAAGGCACAAAAAGCAAAGGAAACAGCCATCAAACAACTACAACAGATGCTACGGGAAGCTAAGGGAACCTTCCCATCTGCAGAAATATACATCCCACTGATGAATTACTCCAGAGACCTGGAACCAGGATTCAGGAAAAACCTGGACACAATAAACAATCACATACAGCAAAACATGCCATACCTCCCCAAACTGGAAGAAGCCCTTTTCAAGACAGAAAGAGATGGAATTCACTGGACCACCGCAACAGCTCAAAAAATGCTAGACCACTGGTCACAACATTTAAACTGGTAAGCCCCAAAGCCGCAGAACAAGATGGGGACAAGAACAACAAAAACATTGTAAATCTAAGCAACAACTTCCACCCCACAACTGAACAAATAAACCTCCTCAATAAGGGCTTATCATTTGTCCCCACAGTAGGGACAAAGAAAGGTCAGAAAACCCGACTGAAAAGTGAAATCCGACAATACCACCGTCGCCTTAAACTGACTGCCTTCTTTGAGGATAAAGACACCGACACAGAAAGGGTTCCCTTCCTGCCTAAATCCAGTTGGGAACCAAGGGAAAACCAACTGCCACCAGAAATCCAGGAAATAATCCAAGAGGACAACACAATTCTACAAAAACTCCGACCATACAGGGACTCACACAACATAACAAAGGAGGAAACCGTAGCCTTAAAACATTTAAAGGAAAACAAACATATAGTCATAAAACCAGCAGACAAAGGGAGTGCAATAGTTATCATGGATAGAGAACAATACATTGCAGAAGCACACAGACAATTAAATAATCAGGAACACTATACTACTTTGGAAGAACCGCTGTACAAACAAACAGCACTAGAAATAGGGCAAATCCTACAAACTCTGGTTGAACTAAAACACCTAACAAAAAAACAGGCATTCTACCTAAGAGGAGAGGAATCACCACGACCGAGGATCTTCTACCTCCTCCCAAAAATTCATAAAGCCCCAGAAACATGGCCACTCCCCTACGAAATTCCACCTGGGAGGCCCATAGTGTCCGACTGCAACAGTGAATCCTACAGAATAGCAGAATATCTAGACCATTTCCTCAACCCCATTTCTAAACACCACCCAAGTTACATCAAAGACACCTATGACTTTGTAGCCAAAGTCAAAAATGCTACAATACAACAGGAAGCCTTCCTGTTCACCATTGACATTGACAGTTTATACACCAACATTGAAACTACGGAGGGACTGAAAGCAGTCCAGGAGTGGTTTCTCAAATACCCTGACCGCAACAGACCAGAAACCCAAATTCTGAAGCTATTGGAAATTAGCCTCAACAAAAACGATTTTGAATTTGAAGAGCATCACTACTTACAAATAAAAGGAACTGCTATGGGGAAGCGCTTTGCTCCGGCCTATGCTGACATCTATATGGCCCATTGGGAAGCCACAGTATTCCCAAAATGCACAGACAAACCTACACACTACTTCAGGTACCTCGATGACATCTGGGGAACCTGGACGCACGGCCCACAGGCCTTTCAAGAATTCATTAACACCCTCAACACACACCACAGGTCCATTAAACTCAAATACACCAAGCAGGAAAACCAGATAGATTTCCTAGACACCACCACGTACAAGGGTTCCTCCTTCAACAACACAGGCAAACTGGACATTAAGGTATATTTCAAAGACACGGACACACACGGCTTACTGCACAAAGACAGCTTCCATCCAAAACATACTTTCAAAGGACTGGTAAAATCACAACTCCTACGCTTCCACAAAATCTGCACACAACAACAAGACTTTGAGGAAGCCAAACACACACTCTTCCAAGCTCTACGCCTGAGAGGATACACACGAAGTTTCCTCAGAAATGTGGCACAAACATTTCTAAACAGAAAAACACCTGATGACAGCAAAATAATACCCCTCATCACAACATACTCCCAACTCAGCGTAATAACCAACCAAAAACTAAAGTCTACATTCACCACGATATTAGAAAACACAAACCTACTGAGGGAACACAAAATCATATCTGCATATAGAAAAAACAAAAACCTACAGGATTATTTAGTCCAAAGCAAACTAAAACCTGTACAAAACAGATCAAATACACCAAAAGCCAAACACTTCAAACAGAAAACAACGATCCAAAACAACAAAACCAAAGAAATTTTCCAGTTGCAAAGGGCGCTCTCAGAAAACACCAATAACGCTGTCTATGGCATCCAGTGCAAAACGTGCGGGGTGACCTATGTGGGGGAAACAGGTAACTCCATCCGAACCCGACTGGCACAACACAGGTACAACATCCGGAACCAGCGGGAAAGGAGGACTCACCTGGTGGCACACTTCCTACAGCACGGGCTGGAAGCGCTGGAGGCCACAGGACTGGAGAGCAAGCCCAACTGGACAGAGATGGAAAGAAAGAAAAAGGAAACGGAGTGGATCAAAAGACTTCATACTACCTTTCCACAAGGCCTGAACATCAGAAAATAAACTGGGAGGGTTTCAGTCGTTGGAAGGAGAGTGCAACACTCCTTGTCCCAGATGGTCCCTTTTTAGAGAAAATCTGGGAGAAAGAGCTTTGTTCCCCTACCCTAACTAGCCAGATCCTACAGGGACTGGAACTCTTCACAGTCACTGTTTCAGCACTCAGGCAACAAACAAAAGAAGACCTAAAACCAATTGAAACTTTCACAGCCCACACACCAGTCCTACCAGGAAGGAAAACAAAAGACCCTAACGGCCTATTGAGAGGTTAACGGCCCATACATAATCCTAAGCAGGAAAGCAGAAACCCATTCACCCACTGAAACTGCACCTACAAACACAGAAACAAAAGGAATAGGATTCAAACCACCCCCCTGGGAGGAACTACACTCACCGCCCCTTTGAAAACAAGATAAAAACAGGCCAACAGGGACACAGTGCCCCATAACAACGCCTGAAGAAGACCCAGGCAGGTCGAAACGTCGCGACACAAAGAAAAGCAAGATTGCCTTTTCACGGAGCCACAGACTCTACAGAGGTAAATTGCCTAACAGTGGAAACCTAACGGTGCCAACGAAGCTTTAGGCATTTTACTGGTAAGTATGGATCGTTATGGTATGCGTCAACCCAGAGTTGACAACGCACGCTGCCGTACGGTCACTCTCCACACCGCCGCCCACACCGCCTACACACCAAACCACACCACATCAAACACATCAAACAGACAGGATACCTTCCAACTAGGAACCAGGATCATCTACAAAATGATCCAGACAGTCCACCACCTAAAAAACACAGCAGTTTCCGGAGGGGAGAACCAGGCACCCGCCAGCCTACGACGGAAGACAGAGGAACTCAAGCACCTCATAAGACCGGCCAACCCAACCGCACTCACATGTTTGAAGCTAGTAAGCAATGCCAAAAACTGGCTCCACACCTCATTGCAGATCCTCGAAGAGCACTACGAGGAAACTCTCACACATCTGTCCAGACGACTGGAGGACCTGGAGCTTCCCCGCTGGGAACAAGCTTTCGCGGTTGCCTCCAACTGGGCAAAGAAAAATTATGGGAGGAAAATACAGAAGGACACGTTGGACCATACACAAGCTATGGTTACTGCTACACTTAGCAACAAGGAATCCACTATCCCCACGTCTCCAAACAGATTCCAAATACTCGACACACTAATCAGGGAAGAGGTAAATGGCTCGGAAGAGACATACGTAACCCAGGCAGAATCCCATCCAGAACCAGTGAAGAGACACTGGGAAAGCAGACATCCAACCCAGAAATCTGGCCCCATGAGAGCCAGAGCATACACTCCGGAAATAGATGACTTTCCTCCGATCCCCATGCCACAAAGGATCCGAAGAGAGCAGAGAAGACAAGAGGGAACCTTGAGAAACACCCTAACTGGAATCTGTATCCCAAACAGCACCACCAGGGTACACCTCTCCCAGGACTCTAGCTCTGACCCTAACCTCAGCCCTAACCCTAACGCTTATACTGACGTTAACACCAACCCCGACACCAACCCTAACCCTAACCTTATCCCCAACCCTAATCCTAACCCTGACATTAACCCCGATCCTAACCCCGACCCTGATCCTAACCCTAACCCTAATACTAACACTGACATTAACCCTGATCCTAACCCCGACCCTGATCCTAACCCTAACCCTAATACTAACACTGACATTAACCCTGATCCTAACCCCGACCCTGATCCTAACCCTAACCCTAATACTAACACTGACATTAACCCTGATCCTAACCCCGACCCTGATCCTAACCCTAACCCTAATACTAACACTGACATTAACCCTGATCCTAACCCCGACCCTGATCCTAACCCTAACCCTAATCTTAACCCTGACATCAACCCTGATCCCAACCCCGACCCTGATCCTAACCCTGACTCCGACCCCGACTATTACCCCCCCACACCACCACCAGCCCAACCAAGATACAGACCACACCAACATGACAAGACCACAAGAAAGCTAACGGACTGGAAGCTGGAAACCCACAAACGCTGGCTCTGCATAGGGGACTCCAATTTATCAAGAATACCCCCCTATGAAAATCCAGATCTACAGATAGAAAGCTACCCAGGAGCATCATTTTACAATGCAGCAAACCTCCTACAACACACCCCCCGCAACACAGGAGTGGAGAAAATCATTCTGTCCTTTGGAATCAATAACAAGGCACAAAAAGCAAAGGAAACAGCCATCAAACAACTACAACAGATGCTACGGGAAGCTAAGGGAACCTTCCCATCTGCAGAAATATACATCCCACTGATGAATTACTCCAGAGACCTGGAACCAGGATTCAGGAAAAACCTGGACACAATAAACAATCACATACAGCAAAACATGCCATACCTCCCCAAACTGGAAGAAGCCCTTTTCAAGACAGAAAGAGATGGAATTCACTGGACCACCGCAACAGCTCAAAAAATGCTAGACCACTGGTCACAACATTTAAACTGGTAAGCCCCAAAGCCGCAGAACAAGATGGGGACAAGAACAACAAAAACATTGTAAATCTAAGCAACAACTTCCACCCCACAACTGAACAAATAAACCTCCTCAATAAGGGCTTATCATTTGTCCCCACAGTAGGGACAAAGAAAGGTCAGAAAACCCGACTGAAAAGTGAAATCCGACAATACCACCGTCGCCTTAAACTGACTGCCTTCTTTGAGGATAAAGACACCGACACAGAAAGGGTTCCCTTCCTGCCTAAATCCAGTTGGGAACCAAGGGAAAACCAACTGCCACCAGAAATCCAGGAAATAATCCAAGAGGACAACACAATTCTACAAAAACTCCGACCATACAGGGACTCACACAACATAACAAAGGAGGAAACCGTAGCCTTAAAACATTTAAAGGAAAACAAACATATAGTCATAAAACCAGCAGACAAAGGGAGTGCAATAGTTATCATGGATAGAGAACAATACATTGCAGAAGCACACAGACAATTAAATAATCAGGAACACTATACTACTTTGGAAGAACCGCTGTACAAACAAACAGCACTAGAAATAGGGCAAATCCTACAAACTCTGGTTGAACTAAAACACCTAACAAAAAAACAGGCATTCTACCTAAGAGGAGAGGAATCACCACGACCGAGGATCTTCTACCTCCTCCCAAAAATTCATAAAGCCCCAGAAACATGGCCACTCCCCTACGAAATTCCACCTGGGAGGCCCATAGTGTCCGACTGCAACAGTGAATCCTACAGAATAGCAGAATATCTAGACCATTTCCTCAACCCCATTTCTAAACACCACCCAAGTTACATCAAAGACACCTATGACTTTGTAGCCAAAGTCAAAAATGCTACAATACAACAGGAAGCCTTCCTGTTCACCATTGACATTGACAGTTTATACACCAACATTGAAACTACGGAGGGACTGAAAGCAGTCCAGGAGTGGTTTCTCAAATACCCTGACCGCAACAGACCAGAAACCCAAATTCTGAAGCTATTGGAAATTAGCCTCAACAAAAACGATTTTGAATTTGAAGAGCATCACTACTTACAAATAAAAGGAACTGCTATGGGGAAGCGCTTTGCTCCGGCCTATGCTGACATCTATATGGCCCATTGGGAAGCCACAGTATTCCCAAAATGCACACACAAACCTACACACTACTTCAGGTACCTCGATGACATCTGGGGAACCTGGACGCACGGCCCACAGGCCTTTCAAGAATTCATTAACACCCTCAACACACACCACAGGTCCATTAAACTCAAATACACCAAGCAGGAAAACCAGATAGATTTCCTAGACACCACCACGTACAAGGGTTCCTCCTTCAACAACACAGGCAAACTGGACATTAAGGTATATTTCAAAGACACGGACACACACGGCTTACTGCACAAAGACAGCTTCCATCCAAAACATACTTTCAAAGGACTGGTAAAATCACAACTCCTACGCTTCCACAAAATCTGCACACAACAACAAGACTTTGAGGAAGCCAAACACACACTCTTCCAAGCTCTACGCCTGAGAGGATACACACGAAGTTTCCTCAGAAATGTGGCACAAACATTTCTAAACAGAAAAACACCTGATGACAGCAAAATAATACCCCTCATCACAACATACTCCCAACTCAGCGTAATAACCAACCAAAAACTAAAGTCTACATTCACCACGATATTAGAAAACACAAACCTACTGAGGGAACACAAAATCATATCTGCATATAGAAAAAACAAAAACCTACAGGATTATTTAGTCCAAAGCAAACTAAAACCTGTACAAAACAGATCAAATACACCAAAAGCCAAACACTTCAAACAGAAAACAACGATCCAAAACAACAAAACCAAAGAAATTTTCCAGTTGCAAAGGGCGCTCTCAGAAAACACCAATAACGCTGTCTATGGCATCCAGTGCAAAACGTGCGGGGTGACCTATGTGGGGGAAACAGGTAACTCCATCCGAACCCGACTGGCACAACACAGGTACAACATCCGGAACCAGCGGGAAAGGAGGACTCACCTGGTGGCACACTTCCTACAGCACGGGCTGGAAGCGCTGGAGGCCACAGGACTGGAGAGCAACCCCAACTGGACAGAGATGGAAAGAAAGAAAAAGGAAACGGAGTGGATCAAAAGACTTCATACTACCTTTCCACAAGGCCTGAACATCAGAAAATAAACTGGGAGGGTTTCAGTCGTTGGAAGGAGAGTGCAACACTCCTTGTCCCAGATGGTCCCTTTTTAGAGAAAATCTGGGAGAAAGAGCTTTGTTCCCCTACCCTAACTAGCCAGATCCTACAGGGACTGGAACTCTTCACAGTCACTGTTTCAGCACTCAGGCAACAAACAAAAGAAGACCTAAAACCAATTGAAACTTTCACAGCCCACACACCAGTCCTACCAGGAAGGAAAACAAAAGACCCTAACGGCCTATTGAGAGGTTAACGGCCCATACATAATCCTAAGCAGGAAAGCAGAAACCCATTCACCCACTGAAACTGCACCTACAAACACAGAAACAAAAGGAATAGGATTCAAACCACCCCCCTGGGAGGAACTACACTCACCGCCCCTTTGAAAACAAGATAAAAACAGGCCAACAGGGACACAGTGCCCCATAACAACGCCTGAAGAAGACCCAGGCAGGTCGAAACGTCGCGACACAAAGAAAAGCAAGATTGCCTTTTCACGGAGCCACAGACTCTACAGAGGTAAATTGCCTAACAGTGGAAACCTAACGGTGCCAACGAAGCTTTAGGCATTTTACTGGTAAGTATGGATCGTTATGGTATGCGTCAACCCAGAGTTGACAACGCACGCTGCCGTACGGTCACTCTCCACACCGCCGCCCACACCGCCTACACACCAAACCACACCACATCAAACACATCAAACAGACAGGATACCTTCCAACTAGGAACCAGGATCATCTACAAAATGATCCAGACAGTCCACCACCTAAAAAACACAGCAGTTTCCGGAGGGGAGAACCAGGCACCCGCCAGCCTACGACGGAAGACAGAGGAACTCAAGCACCTCATAAGACCGGCCAACCCAACCGCACTCACATGTTTGAAGCTAGTAAGCAATGCCAAAAACTGGCTCCACACCTCATTGCAGATCCTCGAAGAGCACTACGAGGAAACTCTCACACATCTGTCCAGACGACTGGAGGACCTGGAGCTTCCCCGCTGGGAACAAGCTTTCGCGGTTGCCTCCAACTGGGCAAAGAAAAATTATGGGAGGAAAATACAGAAGGACACGTTGGACCATACACAAGCTATGGTTACTGCTACACTTAGCAACAAGGAATCCACTATCCCCACGTCTCCAAACAGATTCCAAATACTCGACACACTAATCAGGGAAGAGGTAAATGGCTCGGAAGAGACATACGTAACCCAGGCAGAATCCCATCCAGAACCAGTGAAGAGACACTGGGAAAGCAGACATCCAACCCAGAAATCTGGCCCCATGAGAGCCAGAGCATACACTCCGGAAATAGATGACTTTCCTCCGATCCCCATGCCACAAAGGATCCGAAGAGAGCAGAGAAGACAAGAGGGAACCTTGAGAAACACCCTAACTGGAATCTGTATCCCAAACAGCACCACCAGGGTACACCTCTCCCAGGACTCTAGCTCTGACCCTAACCTCAGCCCTAACCCTAACGCTTATACTGACGTTAACACCAACCCCGACACCAACCCTAACCCTAACCTTATCCCCAACCCTAATCCTAACCCTGACATTAACCCCGATCCTAACCCCGACCCTGATCCTAACCCTAACCCTAATACTAACACTGACATTAACCCTGATCCTAACCCCGACCCTGATCCTAACCCTAACCCTAATACTAACACTGACATTAACCCTGATCCTAACCCCGACCCTGATCCTAACCCTAACCCTAATACTAACACTGACATTAACCCTGATCCTAACCCCGACCCTGATCCTAACCCTAACCCTAATACTAACACTGACATTAACCCTGATCCTAACCCCGACCCTGATCCTAACCCTAACCCTAATCTTAACCCTGACATCAACCCTGATCCCAACCCCGACCCTGATCCTAACCCTGACTCCGACCCCGACTATTACCCCCCCACACCACCACCAGCCCAACCAAGATACAGACCACACCAACATGACAAGACCACAAGAAAGCTAACGGACTGGAAGCTGGAAACCCACAAACGCTGGCTCTGCATAGGGGACTCCAATTTATCAAGAATACCCCCCTATGAAAATCCAGATCTACAGATAGAAAGCTACCCAGGAGCATCATTTTACAATGCAGCAAACCTCCTACAACACACCCCCCGCAACACAGGAGTGGAGAAAATCATTCTGTCCTTTGGAATCAATAACAAGGCACAAAAAGCAAAGGAAACAGCCATCAAACAACTACAACAGATGCTACGGGAAGCTAAGGGAACCTTCCCATCTGCAGAAATATACATCCCACTGATGAATTACTCCAGAGACCTGGAACCAGGATTCAGGAAAAACCTGGACACAATAAACAATCACATACAGCAAAACATGCCATACCTCCCCAAACTGGAAGAAGCCCTTTTCAAGACAGAAAGAGATGGAATTCACTGGACCACCGCAACAGCTCAAAAAATGCTAGACCACTGGTCACAACATTTAAACTGGTAAGCCCCAAAGCCGCAGAACAAGATGGGGACAAGAACAACAAAAACATTGTAAATCTAAGCAACAACTTCCACCCCACATCTGAACAAATAAACCTCCTCAATAAGGGCTTATCATTTGTCCCCACAGTAGGGACAAAGAAAGGTCAGAAAACCCGACTGAAAAGTGAAATCCGACAATACCACCGTCGCCTTAAACTGACTGCCTTCTTTGAGGATAAAGACACCGACACAGAAAGGGTTCCCTTCCTGCCTAAATCCAGTTGGGAACCAAGGGAAAACCAACTGCCACCAGAAATCCAGGAAATAATCCAAGAGGACAACACAATTCTACAAAAACTCCGACCATACAGGGACTCACACAACATAACAAAGGAGGAAACCGTAGCCTTAAAACATTTAAAGGAAAACAAACATATAGTCATAAAACCAGCAGACAAAGGGAGTGCAATAGTTATCATGGATAGAGAACAATACATTGCAGAAGCACACAGACAATTAAATAATCAGGAACACTATACTACTTTGGAAGAACCGCTGTACAAACAAACAGCACTAGAAATAGGGCAAATCCTAAAAACTCTGGTTGAACTAAAACACCTAACAAAAAAACAGGCATTCTACCTAAGAGGAGAGGAATCACCACGACCGAGGATCTTCTACCTCCTCCCAAAAATTCATAAAGCCCCAGAAACATGGCCACTCCCCTACGAAATTCCACCTGGGAGGCCCATAGTGTCCGACTGCAACAGTGAATCCTACAGAATAGCAGAATATCTAGACCATTTCCTCAACCCCATTTCTAAACACCACCCAAGTTACATCAAAGACACCTATGACTTTGTAGCCAAAGTCAAAAATGCTACAATACAACAGGAAGCCTTCCTGTTCACCATTGACATTGACAGTTTATACACCAACATTGAAACTACGGAGGGACTGAAAGCAGTCCAGGAGTGGTTTCTCAAATACCCTGACCGCAACAGACCAGAAACCCAAATTCTGAAGCTATTGGAAATTAGCCTCAACAAAAACGATTTTGAATTTGAAGAGCATCACTACTTACAAATAAAAGGAACTGCTATGGGGAAGCGCTTTGCTCCGGCCTATGCTGACATCTATATGGCCCATTGGGAAGCCACAGTATTCCCAAAATGCACACACAAACCTACACACTACTTCAGGTACCTCGATGACATCTGGGGAACCTGGACGCACGGCCCACAGGCCTTTCAAGAATTCATTAACACCCTCAACACACACCACAGGTCCATTAAACTCAAATACACCAAGCAGGAAAACCAGATAGATTTCCTAGACACCACCACGTACAAGGGTTCCTCCTTCAACAACACAGGCAAACTGGACATTAAGGTATATTTCAAAGACACGGACACACACGGCTTACTGCACAAAGACAGCTTCCATCCAAAACATACTTTCAAAGGACTGGTAAAATCACAACTCCTACGCTTCCACAAAATCTGCACACAACAACAAGACTTTGAGGAAGCCAAACACACACTCTTCCAAGCTCTACGCCTGAGAGGATACACACGAAGTTTCCTCAGAAATGTGGCACAAACATTTCTAAACAGAAAAACACCTGATGACAGCAAAATAATACCCCTCATCACAACATACTCCCAACTCAGCGTAATAACCAACCAAAAACTAAAGTCTACATTCACCACGATATTAGAAAACACAAACCTACTGAGGGAACACAAAATCATATCTGCATATAGAAAAAACAAAAACCTACAGGATTATTTAGTCCAAAGCAAACTAAAACCTGTACAAAACAGATCAAATACACCAAAAGCCAAACACTTCAAACAGAAAACAACGATCCAAAACAACAAAACCAAAGAAATTTTCCAGTTGCAAAGGGCGCTCTCAGAAAACACCAATAACGCTGTCTATGGCATCCAGTGCAAAACGTGCGGGGTGACCTATGTGGGGGAAACAGGTAACTCCATCCGAACCCGACTGGCACAACACAGGTACAACATCCGGAACCAGCGGGAAAGGAGGACTCACCTGGTGGCACACTTCCTACAGCACGGGCTGGAAGCGCTGGAGGCCACAGGACTGGAGAGCAACCCCAACTGGACAGAGATGGAAAGAAAGAAAAAGGAAACGGAGTGGATCAAAAGACTTCATACTACCTTTCCACAAGGCCTGAACATCAGAAAATAAACTGGGAGGGTTTCAGTCGTTGGAAGGAGAGTGCAACACTCCTTGTCCCAGATGGTCCCTTTTTAGAGAAAATCTGGGAGAAAGAGCTTTGTTCCCCTACCCTAACTAGCCAGATCCTACAGGGACTGGAACTCTTCACAGTCACTGTTTCAGCACTCAGGCAACAAACAAAAGAAGACCTAAAACCAATTGAAACTTTCACAGCCCACACACCAGTCCTACCAGGAAGGAAAACAAAAGACCCTAACGGCCTATTGAGAGGTTAACGGCCCATACATAATCCTAAGCAGGAAAGCAGAAACCCATTCACCCACTGAAACTGCACCTACAAACACAGAAACAAAAGGAATAGGATTCAAACCACCCCCCTGGGAGGAACTACACTCACCGCCCCTTTGAAAACAAGATAAAAACAGGCCAACAGGGACACAGTGCCCCATAACAACGCCTGAAGAAGACCCAGGCAGGTCGAAACGTCGCGACACAAAGAAAAGCAAGATTGCCTTTTCACGGAGCCACAGACTCTACAGAGGTAAATTGCCTAACAGTGGAAACCTAACGGTGCCAACGAAGCTTTAGGCATTTTACTGGTAAGTATGGATCGTTATGGTATGCGTCAACCCAGAGTTGACAACGCACGCTGCCGTACGGTCACTCTCCACACCGCCGCCCACACCGCCTACACACCAAACCACACCACATCAAACACATCAAACAGACAGGATACCTTCCAACTAGGAACCAGGATCATCTACAAAATGATCCAGACAGTCCACCACCTAAAAAACACAGCAGTTTCCGGAGGGGAGAACCAGGCACCCGCCAGCCTACGACGGAAGACAGAGGAACTCAAGCACCTCATAAGACCGGCCAACCCAACCGCACTCACATGTTTGAAGCTAGTAAGCAATGCCAAAAACTGGCTCCACACCTCATTGCAGATCCTCGAAGAGCACTACGAGGAAACTCTCACACATCTGTCCAGACGACTGGAGGACCTGGAGCTTCCCCGCTGGGAACAAGCTTTCGCGGTTGCCTCCAACTGGGCAAAGAAAAATTATGGGAGGAAAATACAGAAGGACACGTTGGACCATACACAAGCTATGGTTACTGCTACACTTAGCAACAAGGAATCCACTATCCCCACGTCTCCAAACAGATTCCAAATACTCGACACACTAATCAGGGAAGAGGTAAATGGCTCGGAAGAGACATACGTAACCCAGGCAGAATCCCATCCAGAACCAGTGAAGAGACACTGGGAAAGCAGACATCCAACCCAGAAATCTGGCCCCATGAGAGCCAGAGCATACACTCCGGAAATAGATGACTTTCCTCCGATCCCCATGCCACAAAGGATCCGAAGAGAGCAGAGAAGACAAGAGGGAACCTTGAGAAACACCCTAACTGGAATCTGTATCCCAAACAGCACCACCAGGGTACACCTCTCCCAGGACTCTAGCTCTGACCCTAACCTCAGCCCTAACCCTAACGCTTATACTGACGTTAACACCAACCCCGACACCAACCCTAACCCTAACCTTATCCCCAACCCTAATCCTAACCCTGACATTAACCCCGATCCTAACCCCGACCCTGATCCTAACCCTAACCCTAATACTAACACTGACATTAACCCTGATCCTAACCCCGACCCTGATCCTAACCCTAACCCTAATACTAACACTGACATTAACCCTGATCCTAACCCCGACCCTGATCCTAACCCTAACCCTAATACTAACACTGACATTAACCCTGATCCTAACCCCGACCCTGATCCTAACCCTAACCCTAATACTAACACTGACATTAACCCTGATCCTAACCCCGACCCTGATCCTAACCCTAACCCTAATCTTAACCCTGACATCAACCCTGATCCCAACCCCGACCCTGATCCTAACCCTGACTCCGACCCCGACTATTACCCCCCCACACCACCACCAGCCCAACCAAGATACAGACCACACCAACATGACAAGACCACAAGAAAGCTAACGGACTGGAAGCTGGAAACCCACAAACGCTGGCTCTGCATAGGGGACTCCAATTTATCAAGAATACCCCCCTATGAAAATCCAGATCTACAGATAGAAAGCTACCCAGGAGCATCATTTTACAATGCAGCAAACCTCCTACAACACACCCCCCGCAACACAGGAGTGGAGAAAATCATTCTGTCCTTTGGAATCAATAACAAGGCACAAAAAGCAAAGGAAACAGCCATCAAACAACTACAACAGATGCTACGGGAAGCTAAGGGAACCTTCCCATCTGCAGAAATATACATCCCACTGATGAATTACTCCAGAGACCTGGAACCAGGATTCAGGAAAAACCTGGACACAATAAACAATCACATACAGCAAAACATGCCATACCTCCCCAAACTGGAAGAAGCCCTTTTCAAGACAGAAAGAGATGGAATTCACTGGACCACCGCAACAGCTCAAAAAATGCTAGACCACTGGTCACAACATTTAAACTGGTAAGCCCCAAAGCCGCAGAACAAGATGGGGACAAGAACAACAAAAACATTGTAAATCTAAGCAACAACTTCCACCCCACATCTGAACAAATAAACCTCCTCAATAAGGGCTTATCATTTGTCCCCACAGTAGGGACAAAGAAAGGTCAGAAAACCCGACTGAAAAGTGAAATCCGACAATACCACCGTCGCCTTAAACTGACTGCCTTCTTTGAGGATAAAGACACCGACACAGAAAGGGTTCCCTTCCTGCCTAAATCCAGTTGGGAACCAAGGGAAAACCAACTGCCACCAGAAATCCAGGAAATAATCCAAGAGGACAACACAATTCTACAAAAACTCCGACCATACAGGGACTCACACAACATAACAAAGGAGGAAACCGTAGCCTTAAAACATTTAAAGGAAAACAAACATATAGTCATAAAACCAGCAGACAAAGGGAGTGCAATAGTTATCATGGATAGAGAACAATACATTGCAGAAGCACACAGACAATTAAATAATCAGGAACACTATACTACTTTGGAAGAACCGCTGTACAAACAAACAGCACTAGAAATAGGGCAAATCCTACAAACTCTGGTTGAACTAAAACACCTAACAAAAAAACAGGCATTCTACCTAAGAGGAGAGGAATCACCACGACCGAGGATCTTCTACCTCCTCCCAAAAATTCATAAAGCCCCAGAAACATGGCCACTCCCCTACGAAATTCCACCTGGGAGGCCCATAGTGTCCGACTGCAACAGTGAATCCTACAGAATAGCAGAATATCTAGACCATTTCCTCAACCCCATTTCTAAACACCACCCAAGTTACATCAAAGACACCTATGACTTTGTAGCCAAAGTCAAAAATGCTACAATACAACAGGAAGCCTTCCTGTTCACCATTGACATTGACAGTTTATACACCAACATTGAAACTACGGAGGGACTGAAAGCAGTCCAGGAGTGGTTTCTCAAATACCCTGACCGCAACAGACCAGAAACCCAAATTCTGAAGCTATTGGAAATTAGCCTCAACAAAAACGATTTTGAATTTGAAGAGCATCACTACTTACAAATAAAAGGAACTGCTATGGGGAAGCGCTTTGCTCCGGCCTATGCTGACATCTATATGGCCCATTGGGAAGCCACAGTATTCCCAAAATGCACACACAAACCTACACACTACTTCAGGTACCTCGATGACATCTGGGGAACCTGGACGCACGGCCCACAGGCCTTTCAAGAATTCATTAACACCCTCAACACACACCACAGGTCCATTAAACTCAAATACACCAAGCAGGAAAACCAGATAGATTTCCTAGACACCACCACGTACAAGGGTTCCTCCTTCAACAACACAGGCAAACTGGACATTAAGGTATATTTCAAAGACACGGACACACACGGCTTACTGCACAAAGACAGCTTCCATCCAAAACATACTTTCAAAGGACTGGTAAAATCACAACTCCTACGCTTCCACAAAATCTGCACACAACAACAAGACTTTGAGGAAGCCAAACACACACTCTTCCAAGCTCTACGCCTGAGAGGATACACACGAAGTTTCCTCAGAAATGTGGCACAAACATTTCTAAACAGAAAAACACCTGATGACAGCAAAATAATACCCCTCATCACAACATACTCCCAACTCAGCGTAATAACCAACCAAAAACTAAAGTCTACATTCACCACGATATTAGAAAACACAAACCTACTGAGGGAACACAAAATCATATCTGCATATAGAAAAAACAAAAACCTACAGGATTATTTAGTCCAAAGCAAACTAAAACCTGTACAAAACAGATCAAATACACCAAAAGCCAAACACTTCAAACAGAAAACAACGATCCAAAACAACAAAACCAAAGAAATTTTCCAGTTGCAAAGGGCGCTCTCAGAAAACACCAATAACGCTGTCTATGGCATCCAGTGCAAAACGTGCGGGGTGACCTATGTGGGGGAAACAGGTAACTCCATCCGAACCCGACTGGCACAACACAGGTACAACATCCGGAACCAGCGGGAAAGGAGGACTCACCTGGTGGCACACTTCCTACAGCACGGGCTGGAAGCGCTGGAGGCCACAGGACTGGAGAGCAACCCCAACTGGACAGAGATGGAAAGAAAGAAAAAGGAAACGGAGTGGATCAAAAGACTTCATACTACCTTTCCACAAGGCCTGAACATCAGAAAATAAACTGGGAGGGTTTCAGTCGTTGGAAGGAGAGTGCAACACTCCTTGTCCCAGATGGTCCCTTTTTAGAGAAAATCTGGGAGAAAGAGCTTTGTTCCCCTACCCTAACCCTAACCCTAACCCTAACCCTAACCCTAGCCCTAGCCCTAACCCTAAACAAGATAAAAACAGGCCAACAGGGACACAGTGCCCCATAACAACGCCTGAAGAAGACCCAGGCAGGTCGAAACGTCGCGACACAAAGAAAAGCAAGATTGCCTTTTCACGGAGCCACAGACTCTACAGAGGTAAATTGCCTAACAGTGGAAACCTAACGGTGCCAACGAAGCTTTAGGCATTTTACTGGTAAGTATGGATCGTTATGGTATGCGTCAACCCAGAGTTGACAACGCACGCTGCCGTACGGTCACTCTCCACACCGCCGCCCACACCGCCTACACACCAAACCACACCACATCAAACACATCAAACAGACAGGATACCTTCCAACTAGGAACCAGGATCATCTACAAAATGATCCAGACAGTCCACCACCTAAAAAACACAGCAGTTTCCGGAGGGGAGAACCAGGCACCCGCCAGCCTACGACGGAAGACAGAGGAACTCAAGCACCTCATAAGACCGGCCAACCCAACCGCACTCACATGTTTGAAGCTAGTAAGCAATGCCAAAAACTGGCTCCACACCTCATTGCAGATCCTCGAAGAGCACTACGAGGAAACTCTCACACATCTGTCCAGACGACTGGAGGACCTGGAGCTTCCCCGCTGGGAACAAGCTTTCGCGGTTGCCTCCAACTGGGCAAAGAAAAATTATGGGAGGAAAATACAGAAGGACACGTTGGACCATACACAAGCTATGGTTACTGCTACACTTAGCAACAAGGAATCCACTATCCCCACGTCTCCAAACAGATTCCAAATACTCGACACACTAATCAGGGAAGAGGTAAATGGCTCGGAAGAGACATACGTAACCCAGGCAGAATCCCATCCAGAACCAGTGAAGAGACACTGGGAAAGCAGACATCCAACCCAGCAATCTGGCCCCATGAGAGCCAGAGCATATACTCCGGAAATAGATGACTTTCCTCCGATCCCCATGCCACAAAGGATCCGAAGAGAGCAGAGAAGACAAGAGGGAACCATGAGAAACACCCTAACTGGAATCTGTATCCCAAACAGCACCACCAGGGTACACCTCTCCCAGGACTCTAGCTCTGACCCTAACCTCAGCCCTAACCCTAACGCTTATACTGACGTTAACACCAACCCCGACACCAACCCTAACCCTAACCTTATCCCCAACCCTAATCCTAACCCTGACATTAACCCCGATCCTAACCCCGACCCTGATCCTAACCCTAACCCTAATACTAACACTGACATTAACCCTGATCCTAACCCCGACCCTGATCCTAACCCTAACCCTAATACTAACACTGACATTAACCCTGATCCTAACCCCGACCCTGATCCTAACCCTAACCCTAATACTAACACTGACATCAACCCTGATCCTAACCCCGACCCTGATCCTAACCCTGACTCCGACCCCGACTATTACCCCCCCACACCACCACCAGCCCAACCAAGATACAGACCACACCGACATGACAAGACCACAAGAAAGCTAACGGACTGGAAGCTGGAAACCCACAAACGCTGGCTCTGCATAGGGGACTCCAATTTATCAAGAATACCCCCCTATGAAAATCCAGATCTACAGATAGAAAGCTACCCAGGAGCATCATTTTACAATGCAGCAAACCTCCTACAACACACCCCCCGGAACACAGGAGTGGAGAAAATCATTCTGTCCTTTGGAATCAATAACAAGGCACAAAAAGCAAAGGAAACAGCCATCAAACAACTACAACAGATGCTACGGGAAGCTAAGGGAACCTTCCCATCTGCAGAAATATACATCCCACTGATTAATTACTCCAGAGACCTGGAACCAGGATTCAGGAAAAACCTGGACACAATAAACAATCACATACAGCAAAACATGCCATACCTCCCCAAACTGGAAGAAGCCCTTTTCAAGACAGAAAGAGATGGAATTCACTGGACCACCGCAACAGCTCAAAAAATGCTAGACCACTGGTCACAACATTTAAACTGGTAAGCCCCAAAGCCGCAGAACAAGATGGGGACAAGAACAACAAAAACATTGTAAATCTAAGCAACAACTTCCACCCCACAACTGAACAAATAAACCTCCTCAATAAGGGCTTATCATTTGTCCCCACAGTAGGGACAAAGAAAGGTCAGAAAACCCGACTGAAAAGCGAAATCCGACAATACCACCGTCGCCTTAAACTGACTGCCTTCTTTGAGGATAAAGACACCGACACAGAAAGGGTTCCCTTCCTGCCTAAATCCAGTTGGGAACCAAGGGAAAACCAACTGCCACCAGAAATCCAGGAAATAATCCAAGAGGACAACACACTTCTACAAAAACTCCGACCATACAGGGACTCACACAACATAACAAAGGAGGAAACCGTAGCCTTAAAACATTTAAAGGAAAACAAACATATAGTCATAAAACCAGCAGACAAAGGGAGTGCAATAGTTATCATGGATAGAGAACAATACATTGCAGAAGCACACAGACAATTAAATAATCAGGAACACTATACTACTTTGGAAGAACCTCTGTACCAACAAACAGCACTAGAAATAGGGCAAATCCTACAAACTCTGGTTGAACTAAAACACCTAACAAAAAAACAGGCATTCTACCTAAGAGGAGAGGAATCACCACGACCGAGGATCTTCTACCTCCTCCCAAAAATTCATAAAGCCCCAGAAACATGGCCACTCCCCTACGAAATTCCACCTGGGAGGCCCATAGTGTCCGACTGCAACAGTGAATCCTACAGAATAGCAGAATATCTAGACCATTTCCTCAACCCCATTTCTAAACACCACCCAAGTTACATCAAAGACACCTATGACTTTGTAGCCAAAGTCAAAAATACTACAATACAACAGGAAGCCTTCCTGTTCACCATTGACATTGACAGTTTATACACCAACATTGAAACTACGGAGGGGCTGAAAGCAGTCCGGGAGTGGTTTCTCAAATACCCTGACCGCAACAGACCAGAAACCCAAATTCTGAAGCTATTGGAAATTAGCCTCAACAAAAACGATTTTGAATTTGAAGAGCATCACTACTTACAAATAAAAGGAACTGCTATGGGGAAGCGCTTTGCTCCGGCCTATGCTGACATCTATATGGCCCATTGGGAAGCCACAGTATTCCCAAAATGCACACACAAACCTACACACTACTTCAGGTACCTCGACGACATCTGGGGAACCTGGACGCACGGCCCACAGGCCTTTCAAGAATTCATTAACACCCTCAACACACACCACAGGTCCATTAAACTCAAATACACCAAGCAGGAAAACCAGATAGATTTCCTAGACACCACCACATACAAGGGTTCCTCCTTCAACAACACAGGCAAACTGGACATTAAGGTATATTTCAAAGACACGGACACACACGGCTTACTGCACAAAGACAGCTTCCATCCAAAACATACTTTCAAAGGACTGGTAAAATCACAACTCCTACGCTTCCACAAAATCTGCACACAACAACAAGACTTTGAGGAAGCCAAACACACACTCTTCCAAGCTCTACGCCTGAGAGGATACACACGAAGTTTCCTCAGAAATGTGGCACAAACATTTCTAAACAGAAAAACACCTGATGACAGCAAAATAATACCCCTCATCACAACATACTCCCAACTCAGCGTAATAACCAACCAAAAACTGAAGTCTACATTCACCACGATATTAGAAAACACAAACCTACTGAGGGAACACAAAATCATATCTGCATATAGAAAAAACAAAAACCTACAGGATTATTTAGTCCAAAGCAAACTAAAACCTGTACAAAACAGATCAAATACACCAAAAGCCAAACACTTCAAACAGAAAACAACGATCCAAAACAACAAAACCAAAGAAATCTTCCAGTTGCAAAGGGCGCTCTCAGAAAACACCAATAACGCTGTCTATGGCATCCAGTGCAAAACGTGCGGGATGACCTATGTGGGGGAAACAGGTAACTCCATCCGAACCCGACTGGCACAACACAGGTACAACATCCGGAACCAGCGGGAAAGGAGGACGCACCTGGTGGCACACTTCCTACAGCACGGGCTGGAAGCGCTGGAGGCCACAGGACTGGAGAGCAACCCCAACTGGACAGAGATGGAAAGAAAGAAAAAGGAAACGGAGTGGATCAAAAGACTTCATACTACCTTTCCACAAGGCCTGAACATCAGAAAATAAACTGGGAGGGTTTCAGTCGTTGGAAGGAGAGTGCAACACTCCTTGTCCCAGATGGTCCCTTTTTAGAGAAAATCTGGGAGAAAGAGCTTTGTTCCCCTAACCCTAACCCTAACCCTAACCCTAACCCTAATACTAACACTGACACTGACATTAACCCTGATCCTAACCCCGACCCTGATCCTAACCCTGACTCCGACCCCGACTATTACCCCCCCACACCACCACCAGCCCAACCAAGATACAGACCACACCGACATGACAAGACCACAAGAAAGCTAACGGACTGGAAGCTGGAAACCCACAAACGCTGGCTCTGCATAGGGGACTCCAATTTATCAAGAATACCCCCCTATGAAAATCCAGATCTACAGATGGAAAGCTACCCAGGAGCATCATTTTACAATGCAGCAAACCTCCTACAACACACCCCCCGCAACACAGGAGTGGAGAAAATCATTCTGTCCTTTGGAATCAATAACAAGGCACAAAAAGCAAAGGAAACAGCCATCAAACAACTACAACAGATGCTACGGGAAGCTAAGGGAACCTTCCCATCTGCAGAAATATACATCCCACTGATTAATTACTCCAGAGACCTGGAACCAGGATTCAGGAAAAACCTGGACACAATAAACAATCACATACAGCAAAACATGCCATACCTCCCCAAACTGGAAGAAGCCCTTTTCAAGACAGAAAGAGATGGAATTCACTGGACCACCGCAACAGCTCAAAAAATGCTAGACCACTGGTCACAACATTTAAACTGGTAAGCCCCAAAGCCGCAGAACAAGATGGGGACAAGAACAAAAAAAACATTGTAAATCTAAGCAACAACTTCCAGCCCACAACTGAACAAATAAACCTCCTCAATAAGGGCTTATCATTTGTCCCCACAGTAGGGACAAAGAAAGGTCAGAAAACCCGACTGAAAAGCGAAATCCGACAATACCACCGTCGCCTTAAACTGACTGCCTTCTTTGAGGATAAAGACACCGACACAGAAAGGGTTCCCTTCCTGCCTAAATCCAGTTGGGAACCAAGGGAAAACCAACTGCCACCAGAAATCCAGGAAATAATCCAAGAGGACAACACAATTCTACAAAAACTCCGACCATACAGGGACTCACTCAACATAACAAAGGAGGAAACCGTAGCCTTAAAACATTTAAAGGAAAACAAACATATAGTCATAAAACCAGCAGACAAAGGGAGTGCAATAGTTATCATGGATAGAGAACAATACATTGCAGAAGCACACAGACAATTAAATAATCAGGAACACTATACTACTTTGGAAGAACCGCTGTACAAACAAACAGCACTAGAAATAGGGCAAATCCTACAAACTCTGGTTGAACTAAAACACCTAACAAAAAAACAGGCATTCTACCTAAGAGGAGAGGAATCACCACGACCGAGGATCTTCTACCTCCTCCCAAAAATTCATAAAGCCCCAGAAACATGGCCACTCCCCTACGAAATTCCACCTGGGAGGCCCATAGTGTCCGACTGCAACAGTGAATCCTACAGAATAGCAGAATATCTAGACCATTTCCTCAACCCCATTTCTAAACACCACCCAAGTTACATCAAAGACACCTATGACTTTGTAGCCAAAGTCAAAAATACTACAATACAACAGGAAGCCTTCCTGTTCACCATTGACATTGACAGTTTATACACCAACATTGAAACTACGGAGGGACTGAAAGCAGTCCGGGAGTGGTTTCTCAAATACCCTGACCGCAACAGACCAGAAACCCAAATTCTGAAGCTATTGGAAATTAGCCTCAACAAAAACGATTTTGAATTTGAAGAGCATCACTACTTACAAATAAAAGGAACTGCTATGGGGAAGCGCTTTGCTCCGGCCTATGCTGACATCTATATGGCCCATTGGGAAGCCACAGTATTCCCAAAATGCACACACAAACCTACACACTACTTCAGGTACCTCGACGACATCTGGGGAACCTGGACGCACGGCCCACAGGCCTTTCAAGAATTCATTAACACCCTCAACACACACCACAGGTCCATTAAAATCAAATACACCAAGCAGGAAAACCAGATAGATTTCCTAGACACCACCACATACAAGGGTTCCTCCTTCAACAACACAGGCAAACTGGACATTAAGGTATATTTCAAAGACACGGACACACACGGCTTACTGCACAAAGACAGCTTCCATCCAAAACATACTTTCAAAGGACTGGTAAAATCACAACTCCTACGCTTCCACAAAATCTGCACACAACAACAAGACTTTGAGGAAGCCAAACACACACTCTTCCAAGCTCTACGCCTGAGAGGATACACACGAAGTTTCCTCAGAAATGTGGCACAAACATTTCTAAACAGAAAAACACCTGATGACAGCAAAATAATACCCCTCATCACAACATACTCCCAACTCAGCGTAATAACCAACCAAAAACTAAAGTCTACATTCACCACGATATTAGAAAACACAAACCTACTGAGGGAACACAAAATCATATCTGCATATAGAAAAAACAAAAACCTACAGGATTATTTAGTCCAAAGCAAACTAAAACCTGTACAAAACAGATCAAATACACCAAAAGCCAAACACTTCAAACAGAAAACAACGATCCAAAACAACAAAACCAAAGAAATTTTCCAGTTGCAAAGGGCGCTCTCAGAAAACACCAATAACGCTGTCTATGGCATCCAGTGCAAAACGTGCGGGGTGACCTATGTGGGGGAAACAGGTAACTCCATCCGAACCCGACTGGCACAACACAGGTACAACATCCGGAACCAGCGGGAAAGGAGGACTCACCTGGTGGCACACCTCCTAATGCACGGGCTGGAAGCGCTGGAGGCCACAGGACTGGAGAGCAACCCCAACTGGACAGAGATGGAAAGAAAGAAAAAGGAAACTGAGTGGATCAAAAGACTTCATACTACCTTTCCACAAGGCCTGAACATCAGAAAATAAACTGGGAGGGTTTCAGTCGTTGGAAGGAGAGTGCAACACTCCTTGTCCCAGATGGTCCCTTTTTAGAGAAAATCTGGGAGAAAGAGCTTTGTTCCCCTACCCTAACCCTAACCCTAACCCTAACCCTAACCCCAACCCCAACCCAACCTATGTGGGGGAAACAGGTAACTCCATCCGAACCCGACTGGCACAACACAGGTACAACATCCGTAACCAGCGGGAAAGGAGGACTCACCTGGTGGCACACTTCCTACAGCACGGGCTGGAAGCGCTGGAGGCCACAGGACTGGAGAGCAACCCCAACTGGACAGAGATGGAAAAAAAGAAAAAGGAAACGGAGTGGATCAAAAGACTTCATACTACCTTTCCACAAGGCCTGAACATCAGAAAATAAACTGGGAAGGTTTCAGTCGTTGGAAGGAGAGTGCAACACTCCTTGTCCCAGATGGTCCCTTCTTACAGAAAATCTGGGAGAAAGAGCTTTGTTCCCCTACCCTAACCCTAACCCTAACCCTAACCCTAACCCTGACCCTGACCCTGACCCTGACCTGTACAAAACAGATCAAATACACCAAAGCCAAACACTTCAAACAGAAAACAACGATCCAAAACAACAAAACCAAAGAAATCTTCCAGTTGCAAAGGGCGCTCTCAGAAAACACCAATAACGCTGTCTATGGCATCCAGTGCAAAACGTGCGGGGTGACCTATGTGGGGGAAACAGGTAACTCCATCCGAACCCGACTGGCACAACACAGGTACAACATCCGGAACAAGCGGTAAAGGAGGCCTCACCTGGTGGCACACTTCCTACAGCACGGGCTGGAAGCGCTGGAGGCCACAGGACTGGAGAGCAACCCCAACTGGACAGAGATGGAAAGAAAGAAAAAGGAAACGGAGTGGATCAAAAGACTTCATACTACCTTTCCACAAGGCCTGAACATCAGAAAATAAACTGGGAGGGTTTCAGTCGTTGGAAGGAGAGTGCAACACTCCTTGTCCCAGATGGTCCCTTTTTAGAGAAAATCTGGGAGAAAGAGCTTTGTTCCCCTACCCTAACCCTAACCCTAACCCTAACCCTAACCCTAACCCTATACCCTATACCCTAACCCTAACCCTAACCTGATCAAAACAGATCAAATACACCAAAAGCCAAACACTTCAAAGAGAAAACAACGATCCAAAACAACAAAACCAAAGAAATCTTCCAGTTGCAAAGGGCGCTCTCAGAAAACACCAATAACGCTGTCTATGGCATCCAGTGCAAAACGTGCGGGGTGACCTATGTGGGGGAAACGGGTAACTCCATCCGAACCCGACTGGCACAACACAGGTACAACATCCGGAACAAGCGGTAAAGGAGGACTCACCTGGTGGCACACTTCCTACAGCACGGGCTGGAAGCGCTGGAGGCCACAGGACTGGAGAGCAACCCCAACTGGACAGAGATGGAAAGAAAGAAAAAGGAAACGGAGTGGATCAAAAGACTTCATACTACCTTTCCACAAGGCCTGAACATCAGAAAATAAACTGGGAGGGTTTCAGTCGTTGGAAGGAGAGTGCAACACTCCTTGTCCCAGATGGTCCCTTTTTAGAGAAAATCTGGGAGAAAGAGCTTTGTTCCCCTACCCTAACCCTAACCCAAACCCTAACCCTAACCCTAACCCTAACCCCTAACCCTAACCCCTAACCCTGACCCTGACCCTGACCCTGACCCTGACCTGTACAAAACAGATCAAATACACCAAAAGCCAAACACTTCAAACAGAAAACAACGATCCAAAACAACAAAACCAAAGAAATCTTCCAGTTGCAAAGGGCGCTCTCAGAAAACACCAAGAACGCTGTCTATGGCATCCAGTGCAAAACGTGCGGGGTGACCTATGTGGGGGAAACAGGTAACTCCATCCGAACCCGACTGGCACAACACAGGTACAACATCCGGAACAAGCGGTAAAGGAGGCCTCACCTGGTGGCACACTTCCTACAGCACGGGCTGGAAGCGCTGGAGGCCACAGGACTGGAGAGCAACCCCAACTGGACAGAGATGGAAAGAAAGAAAAAGGAAACGGAGTGGATCAAAAGACTTCATACTACCTTTCCACAAGGCCTGAACATCAGAAAATAAACTGGGAGGGTTTCAGTCGTTGGAAGGAGAGTGCAACACTCCTTGTCCCAGATGGTCCCTTTTTAGAGAAAATCTGGGAGAAAGAGCTTTGTTCCCCTACCCTAACCCTAACCCTAACCCCTAACCCCTAACCCTAACCCCAACCCCAACCCAACCTATGTGGGGGAAACAGGTAACTCCATCCGAACCCGACTGGCACAACACAGGTACAACATCCGTAACCAGCGGGAAAGGAGGACTCACCTGGTGGCACACTTCCTACAGCACGGGCTGGAAGCGCTGGAGGCCACAGGACTGGAGAGCAACCCCAACTGGACAGAGATGGAAAGAAAGAAAAAGGAAACGGAGTGGATCAAAAGACTTCATACTACCTTTCCACAAGGCCTGAACATCAGAAAATAAACTGGGAGGGTTTCAGTCGTTGGAAGGAGAGTGCAACACTCCTTGTCCCAGATGGTCCCTTTTTAGAGAAAATCTGGGAGAAAGAGCTTTGTTCCCCTACCCTAACCCTAACCCTAACCCTAACCCCCTGAAGCCTATGGGTAACAGGAAAGTCTCCGGCCCTGGTGAGGTTCCGGCTGTGGACCGCCCGGAAGCACAGAGTGATTCCTTGTTTGCCCCCACCCCGCCTCAGGATGGTCATGAGAGGCCCTGCGAGAGGCCGGGCAGGAGGGGCTCAAGAGTACGCAAACCTAAGGACAGGACTGTCCTCCCCATGGTGGCGACCCCTCCAGGGCAATGCCCTTCTCATGCCAATAGGAAGGAACACTTTCAGTTGCAAGAGGAGCTACGAAAAGTGGCCGAGGCAGAGGCCGCGCTGAAGGAGGAGCATCGCCGGAGGGAGGCCAGTCTGCAGGATGTGATGCGCCGGAAGGAGGCCATGATGAAGGACGAGATTCGCCAGAAGGAGGCCATGATGCAGGCGAAGCTCTTTAGAGCTCAGGAGGAGCTGAGGATGGTTCAGAGAGAGATGGAAGACTCCAGAGAGGTGGCCGGAAGGGAAAATAGAGGACTCCTGACCCGAAGGAAGACACTCCAGGCGAGGCAGAGCGAGCTTCGCCCCAGAGGACCGTGGGCCAACCACTGCTCTAAGGCCGTGCCTCTTCTGACCTGCAGAATGGAGAAGCAAAAAGCCTTCACTCCAAGGAAAGCCCTTCCTTTCAAAGGAGACAACCTTGATTATGGTTCTCCAATGGAAGACGGCGGATGCGCAGAATCGCACTTTCCCTCTGCGCTTTCCATCAGGAGAGACGTCAAGTGAGCCCTTACAGCCGTGGGCTAGAAGACGTCCCCTGTGGAAGGAGAAAGTACCTCAAGAAAGCAAGGCTCCCTGAAAGTGACGTGTCAGCGGCACAGGCTGCGCAGGCCCACTTCAGAAATAACACCGCATGTCTGGATGAACAAACTCTGTCAGTGGAAAACAGATATTTGTCACCTACAAGTCTGATGTGCCCTATCGCTGAGCAATTTCCATATGAGAATAGCCAGAGTGGAAACCCTCAGCTGGTGCCCTGTGAACTGTGTCACAGGAAGTTTGCTGTAGAGAGGTTGGAGAAACACAGCAAGATCTGCAAGAAGCTTCAGAATTCAAAGAGGAAGGTTTTTGACTCTTTCAAGCACAGGGCCAAGGGAACAGAACTGGAGACATACATCCATAAGAAGAAGGTTAGACCGCCAATCGTGGTAAGGGCTATCCTTACACTCTTTCCAAGCTTCCCTTGTTTTCTCCTAGTGTCAGACTCAGCTTATAAATCAATGTAAACAATAAATAAGTGTTTTATGAAGTACTCTACTGAAAAACTGCCGCAAAGGCACATTTGCCAGACAGAATAAATGGGTCTTAGTGACCTCTAAATTCTGTTGTAAAAATCTACATGAGATATCAAGCAAATAGCACTCACGGGAAACAAAACCATAACTAAATTGTACTCTCTACCCAATGACATGAAAGGTAGGCCCAGAAAGCTACGTTATTACTGTATTGATATTTTCTTGCCTTGTGAATGGTTTGCGACCAGACTGTGTACGCAGTGCTAGTCTGGACTTTTTCTGGAAGCTGTTTCATTGGTTTCATTTCCTGTTCCCAGCTGAGAAAGAACAACTGGAGGCAGAAGCACGAGGATTTCATTCGGAGCATCAAATAGGCCAGGGAGGTGCAGCAGGTGATCACGCAAGGAGGGAAGGTTGTGAACCTGCCCCAGCCCCCCGCGAATCCAAACCCCGACTACGTGCCCTGCCCTCACTGCGGCCGGCGCTTTGCCCCCAGGCCGGCACAGAGGCACATCCCCAAGTGTCAGCACATCACGAGCCGCCCCCCTCCTCCTCCTCACAGATGAAAACTGATGTGAAGAAGAGTAAAAGAGTCATGATCTTGGCTCACGACTCACGTCCTGCTTTTTCTTTTTAGAAATATATTTAGCACAGTTCATCCGTATGATGATAAAAAAAATGTTACCTTGTTTTAATAAAATGATTTTTTTTTGGTGGACTGGTGTTTGCGTAACTGTGGTTATTTCAGTTTTTTCCCTTGCGAAAATGTGTGTCGACCGTGAAAATAAATTTCAAGCTGTTCTTATCATTCATACACATTGACCTCCTAAAAATAATTGTTCAACCTGGAACGTACAATTAGCAGGCAATAGAACAGGTCACATTGGCCTTGGAACCATCAAAAAGTAGTATTCACACATTCTCGGCATCAATTTTCCTTAAAAACAACTGAAAAAGCAAGGTAAAGAGTGATTGATTTTTTTAATGAAAGTTATTTGATTTAATTTATTTAATTTTCATAATATTTGAAATATGTTGGGATTAATGTGACTCAATATTATCTGCAGCTCTTACACTCCAGGCACCTGATAAAGTGGAACGCAGTGTCTTTGCCTTACATGGCGCTCAGCTCTTCCTCAATCCCAGCAGAAGCAGCAGCCTCCTGGTCCTTCCTCATGCACAGCTTAAAATGCAACACCGAGTAATACAACAAACAACAGGGAAAACCATTCACGATCAGACACATCCGTTGATTGCTGGCTCAGTAAAGGGACATTGCTGTGGTCCACGCATGAATCTGTTTTCTAAGTGCCTTATCCAATACAGTGTTGAGGCCAGTTTTCCCAGAAGCCATCTAAAGGGGAACACACAATAACTTATAAAACCTCCAATTTACATCACAAAATAGACTACATTTCAAGGTTAAAGAATTACCATGTTCTGCGATTCAGAACGAGGCAGCAAAACTTCATGTAATCTGATGTGGCCCTGTGACATTGTAAAGGAGCAGGCTTGTGAATACATCTCGTTTAATCCAATGGAAATATTGCTCTCAACTTTTTTACGTTTTTGCCAATAAATAATATTACATTGTTAACTCTGCATAAAGAACCTTGGAATGGAACGTTTTTTGCAGTGAAATGTTTGCTGCATAACCTATACCTTTTCTCTCCTACATCACATTGCATTAGTCATTACAGTGATTAGTGAGCAGGAAGGGCTGCATCACATCGCAATTTGTGTGGAACTTGAATGCGAATTTGTTACAACATGGCGTAACTTACAGTACTTTCACAAAATTCATGATTTTGTGCTCAATTTTGAGTTTGTAAAGTTTTTCTATAATGTCAATGATTTTATTTTGTGACTGAAATTAAATACTTTTGTGTCTGCAAAATTGGGACTGTAGTTCCACCTTAACCTACTAGTACTGTATGTCTTTGGACTGTGGGAAGAAACTGGAGCACCTGGAAGAAATCCACACAAATGAAGGGAGAACATACAATTCCATCCAGACTGCACCCCAGGAATTGAACCCAGGACCCCAGCTCTGTGAACCACAGTGCCACCTCATTGCTATAGTCACTATAATTAATGTCAAAACTCATTTGCAAATGAGCAGCCTGGGATCCAAAAGGATCAAGACAAGGATCCAAACAAAGCACTATCCCAAAGCTTGGCTTTGTACAGTATATCATACAGGGCTTGATGCAGAAGGCAGATAATCTAAGTCCATGCAATAATTGCTAAGGGAAAGTGACTTTGTGTTTTTGGAGGGAAGTCACTCAACATGGAGCTGTGTTAGTGAAATGATTGTTCTGATGTACGGCTGATGTCCAAACACTGAAAACATGATTGTGTATGCAATCGCACTCCCGAACTCCATTGGGTATGGTTAAAATAACTTTTTATAGTTCATCACATTCAAAGTGTGTGTACCTGATGAAAGTGTAACACGCATTTGGAGGAGTTATTCAGGATTTTCTTTCATTCAACTATTTCAAGACCCATTATTTTCAGATGTTGTAGTATACGTGAATAATGAAAGGCCTTTATATTACACAATGAAGGAATGACTTCGCAGGTGTGAAGAATAAAAGATTAATTCAGCTCACTTTGGGGAGTTTCACAATGGCCCTCCTTAAAGAAATGTGGGTTTGATTAAAGGAGTGAAGAAAAAGCTGAATAATATTTGCTTCTGTAAACGTAATCATCTCAAAATATGGTTGAAGAAATTGAAGAAGGTTAAACATAATCCAAAACGTATACGGTCAATTTAAGTACAACCAGAATTCTAGTGTTTATGCAATGCATCTGTGGGTTGATATGAAATACGGCCGTTCTTAAACTAAACGAGGTTATCGAGAGCATATTCCGAGTACGGCTGTGGCCAGTTGTACTTTGAACTGCGAGGACCGTATCTTATCCTGAACTGGCTGTGCGAATACCGTCCTCTGCTGGCAGAAGGAATAGATTACAACGGCACTGTATTGGCGATTAGTCCTATTGCTAGAATATTGAAACAACAAGGAGTCCGCGGAGTCAAGCAATGCTGAATGAACAAGTACCTGAAATTCAATAGGATTTTGTGTATTGATTACAAATAGGTGTGAAATTCTCATGTACAGTGGTATTCATGGATTCCTTACACAAGCAGCCGTTGTTATGATACTTTCGTAATCTGAATATAAATCTTTTATCTACTTGAAACTGTAATTATTGAATAGATTAATGTCTTTGAAATGCTTCATTAACTGGGCAGTTTCCATGTTTGGAAATGTTTTTATTTTGATTGCTGATTGCTAGATACTGTATGTTTAATAGGCATGCTGTTAATATTTTCTACAAGAGCCAAATAAGACAGTTATGCTGTAGTAAGTTCTATATAAGTTATATAACATAAGTTATATTTTGTTCTGAGGTCAATTTGAATCTCATACTAAATTACTGGTGTCCTTTTATCTGAGAAACACTACCTGATTGATCACCTGATGCCTAGAAATTTGCATGCACAGTAGCCCAGCGTTTAGCATTGCTAGCTCACAGTGCTGAGGCCCTGGGTACACTTCTGGACCTGGGGTGCTATCTGTATGGAGCTTGTATGTTCTCCCCATGTTTGCATGACTTTGCTTTGGGTGCTCCGGCTTCCTCCCACAGTTCAAAGAACTACTGGTAGGTTAATTGGCTTCTGGGATAATTGGTGAGTGTCTGTGTCTTCCCTGCATTGGACTACCATCCAGTCCCAGGTATCTCCTGCTTATTACTTTCTGAGGCTCTGGCTCCCCCGTGCCCCGCGACCCCCTGACCCCCTGACCCTGAATTGGATGAAGCGGTTAGAAAATGGGTGGTTTCTGTTATGCTCTGGTCATGCTCTGCCATAGCAACAACTTGTAAAAAATGCAGATGCTAGGATTTAACTCAAAGAAGGAGCTCAGATCACTGTGTTGGCATCACTGTACAGGTGTCCGGTGTGTTTTAGAACATATGTTAAAATCTTATTTACTAACTTCTAGACTTTTTACCCCCCATATCAGCCTGCAGGTGCACAGTGGTCTGTGGACACCCTCCTTGCTCTGTCGTAAAACAGGAAATAAAAAGCAACTGGTTTTGACTTTAATGCACTGAGACTGTGGAACTCACAGAACTCTCTTGTCAGAAAGGCAGCTTCTAACAGCTTTTAAGTGAAGACTAAGAACACTTTTCTATTTTATTAAAATAGATGATATATGTTTTGTTTAAATATATGTTATAAATGTTAAAACGACAGCTCGTATAAGCTTGTATTTTTACCTTTCGATCATTTTTAGAATTGCTTTGAGTTGCTTTTACCATGATAAACAGTACAAAATATGAGGTGTTGAACTTGTCAAAAGTTTTAAAGCGCTTTATGACGTAAAGTGTGATGACAGTCCTTGGCGGTCTATGTAACAATTCTTCTTGAAGTAGGTCATCAGGCCAACAGTATATAAACATTACAGCTCAAGTGCTTTTGTATCTGAACGCTTTTAGGTAAGTAATTTAGCAGCTGCGGTATTAATCGTGATTTTAATGGCAAATTCAATTGCAGGTAAAATAAAAATGGCGGATAACTTTCTTTCTAGCTTTGTGAAGCGGTCGCGCCACATTATACATATATACCATAATAAGAAACATAATATGTACAATAGAATTTTTCACTTTAAGCTGGCATTATCCAGAACCGGGTCAGGGCCCGGACCCGGACCGTGCAGTGTGGTCCGTCGGCCTTCTAAAGATGTTTAGGAGATCGAGGCGCCCTTGGATTTGATTAGAAACTTGCATAATTTCTTAACTTGACCCCATTATCCTAAAAAAAAAAACGGCCAGGCCCAGACCAAAGCATGAAGGCTGCGAGGATCGGGGGACTCTCATTTTTGGTCACAGCGTACAGTAGTAGATCAGTAACCTCTGTTTATCGTGATAACATTTAATTATTTTCCAGTACTTTTTTAAATGATAAAACACATTGTCTCGCCAGTTTTGCTAAAGATACAGTTTTAGTGTTTACGCATAAATTTGTAAGCCGTAGGTTTAAATCTCGTGTTCTTATTTGCCTCATTTTCATCGTAAGAGAGGCGCTCGTTTGCGATTTACGCGCTGAATATTGTAAGCAGAGGAGCCTTAAGGCACAGCCTCGCCTTAACACCATCGTTTGCATTGTTATTGTCATCCAGAAAAGCAGTCGTAAGAAAATGAATCTGTGCCAGCTCCGAACATTAAAAAAACTATATCTAGACTGCAAATACATCCCAATCTTACTATCAACACGTTTTAAGAGCCCTCTCCTTTCCACCGGTATACAAGCTAAGAGAGAAATGTTGGAAATCCCATCTGAAGTAGCCCTCGTCTCAGCTTCGGAGCTGTGAGCGATGGGGATCATAATTAAAAGGGGTACAGTTACTTTGAAAATGTGTATGTGATACTTAAATTTAAATAAAATAAAAAGATAAATTATATAACACAGACTGCTATCAATGTCCATGTGTTTAAGACGTATGAATCGGTTTTAAATCAGGCACACCCCTTTACTTCTCACAAATCCAACTGGAGTCTCAGTCCATCGTCGCGATGAATTAGGAGCTCAGATGTAGGCTAAGTGATTGCAATTTACTTATTTAAAAGAACCACTTCAAATCAAAAGGGAGACATTTTGTAATGGTAGTTATCGTATTATACAGTATACGTAATTGAAGATATACAGTACATAAAGGGTATGAATAGGTGTGAGCTTTTACTGTATATTTAATATTTTATCTGACCCATTTGCAGAAACCGCCTTCTCAGATTTAGTTAAGTGGTCTGCCACCATAAAGACAGAAAAATATAATGACATCCTGTTACATTAACTGTAAAATAAACGCCGTAACTGCGGCCATATGAAAATTTGGATAAAGATTATACAAACATCCTAAGGAGCTCTATGACATATGAGCGTCGTAATAATGGTTGGTGACCTGACGTAACAGTGCTCCCTGAATTACGTGATCTGTATTTACCCAAATACAGATATATCACATAGGGAGATGCAGTCAAACATTGCATTGCTATCGTCGTGGTGAACTATTTCTCCGCTGTTTGAGACTTGTTTGGTAAGTGTCATCAAATATTCTTGTCAATTTGTAGCGAAATCGATATACTGTATCATAATCCTTCAGCTATCTATAATGTAGTGAAACGGCTAATTAATATTGATAAATTCCCTTATTCACAGTGACTTTTGCTCAAACCCCTGTTGCATAATAGGTTAACTTTATATAAAAAACATTTATATCATAGATATAATACAAGCTTTGAAATGAAATAGTACATTTCCAGGTTTCAGTTAAACATTTTTAAAAAAGCTCATGACTTTAAGCATTCTGAACATTGAGAATGTTATTTGGGAAACAAATGTTTATTATAATGTTTATGTTTAGGATCTGTCTCCTACTGAGTCAGCATGCAGCATTCAACACCATTAGGCTTAATATTAAAAAGTTGTGTATTTCCTGAATTGTTTTTTTTATTCTTTTCTATTAGACCATACTAGACTGTGCAGGATATCATTTATTTGCCATTTTTGCCTTTTCCAGATACCTGGGAAACAAAGCTCATATCTCATTTGCCAATGGAGCCCAGTCCTAAGCCTGGTGCTCTGTCCCCCTCCCCGAAGGACACAGACTCGAATCGACCCGCGCCCTTAAGGCGACAGGATCTGATCTCCACGTACTGCCCGCCTCCCAAGATACAGCTTCTGAAGGACACCTTCCAAGAGAAACTGATGCAGGAAAAGGAGAAAAAAATGATCGCCATATACAATCGACGGCAGGAGGCGGCTCTACAGAAGATGAGAAAATCTTTCCAATATGTCAAATACGCTGCGGAGAAGAAGACGGGGAACAGCTATCGCTTCCAAACCCAACAGGGCCCCGAGAAGAACATTGTGGGGTATGATCGGTCTTACCCCCTGAAGCCTATGGGTAACAGGAAAGTCTCCGGCCCTGGTGAGGTTCCGGCTGTGGACCGCCCGGAAGCACAGAGTGAATCCTTGTTTGCCCCCACCGTGCCTCAGGATGGTCATGAGAGGCCGGGCAGGAGGGACTCAAGAGTACGCAAACCTAAGGACAGGACTGTCCTCCCCATGGTGGCGACCCCTCCAGGGCAATGCCCTTCTCATGCCAATGGGAAGGAGCACTTTCAGTTGCAAGAGGAGCTACGAAAAGTGGCCGAGGCAGAGGCCGCGCTGAAGGAGGAGCATCGCCGGAGGGAGGCCAGTCTGCAGGATGTGATGCGCCGGAAGGAAGCCATGATGAAGGACGAGATTCGCCAGAAGGAGGCCATGATGCAGGCGAAGCTCTTTAGAGCTCAGGAGGAGCTGAGGATGGTTCAGAGAGAGATGGAAGAGTCCAGAGAGGTGGCCGGAAGGGAAAATAGAGGACTCCTGACCCGAAGGAAGACACTCCAGGCGAGGCAGAGCGAGCTTCGCCCCAGAGGACCGTGGGTCAACCACCGCTCTAAGGCCGTGCCTCTTCTGACCTGCAGAATGGAGAAGCAAAAAGCCTTCACTCCAAGGAAAGCCCATCCTTTCAAAGCAGACAACCTTGATTATGGTTCTCCAATGGAAGACGGCGGATGCGCAGAATCGCACTTTCCCTCTGCGCTTTCCCATCAGGAGAGACGTCAAGTGAGCCCTTGCAGCCGTGGGCTAGAAGACGTCCCCTGTGGAAGGAGAAAGTACCTCAAGAAAGCAAGGCTCCCTGAAAGTGACGTGTCAGCGGCACAGGCCGCGCAGGCCCACTTCAGAAATAACACTGCATGTCTGGATGAACAAACTCTGTCAGTGGAAAACAGATATTTGTCCCCTACAAGTCTGATCTGCCCTATCGCTGAGCAATTTCCATATGAGAATAGCCAGAGTGGAAACCCTCAGCTGGTGCCCTGTGAACAGTGTCACAGGAAGTTTGCTGTAGAGAGGTTGGAGAAACACAGCAAGATCTGCAAGAAGCTTCAGAATTCAAAGAGGAAGGTTTTTGAATCTTTCAAGCACAGGGCCAAGGGAACAGAACTGGAGACATACATCCATAAGAAGAAGGTTAGACCGCCAATCGTGGTAAGGGCTATCCTTAAACTCTTTCCAAGCTTCCCTTGTTTTCTCCTAGAGTCAGACTCAGCTTATAAATCAATGTAAACAATAAATAAGTGTTTTATGAAGTACTCTTCTGAAAAACTGCCGCAAAGGCACATTTGCCAGACAGAATAAATGGGTCTTAGTGACTTCTGAATTCTGTTGTAAAAATCTACATGAGATATCAAGCAAATAGCACTCACGGGAAACAAAACCATAACTAAATTGTACTCTCTACCCAATGACATGAAAGGTAGGCCCAGAAAGCTAAGTTATTACTGTATTAATATTTTCTTGCCTTGTGAATGGTTTGCGACCAGACTGTGTACGCAGTGCTAGTCTGGACTTTTTCTGGAAGCTGTTTCATTGGTTTCATTTCCTGTTCCCAGCTGAGAAAGAACAACTGGAGGCAGAAGCACGAGGATTTCATTCGGAGCATCAAATAGGCCAGAGAGGTGCAGCAGGTGATCACGCAAGGAGGGAAGGTTGTGAACCTGCCCCAGCCCCCCGCGAATCCAAACCCCGACTACGTGCCCTGCCCTCACTGCGGCCGGCGCTTTGCCCCCAGGCCGGCACAGAGGCACATCCCCAAGTGTCAGCACATCAGGAGCTGCCCTCCTCCTCCTCCTCACAGATGAAAACTGATGTGAAGAAGAGTAAAAGAATCATGATCTTGGCTCACGACTCACGTCCTGCTTTTTCTTTTTAGAAATATATTTAGCACAGTTCATCCGTATGATGATAAAAAAAATGTTACCTTGTTTTAATAAAATGATTTTTTTTTGGTGGACTGGTGTTTGCGTAACTGTGGTTATTTCAGTTTTTTCCCTTGCGAAAATGTGTGTCGACCGTGAAAATAAATTTCAAGCTGTTCTTATCATTCATACACCTTGACCTCCTAAAAATAACTGTTCAACCTGGAACGTACAATTAGCAGGCAATAGAACAGGTCACATTGGCCTTGGAACCATCAAAAAGTAGTATTCACACATTCTCGGCATCAATTTTCCTTTAAAACAACTGAAAAAGCAAGGTAAAGTGTGATTGATTTTTTTAATGAAAGTTATTTGATTTAATTTATTTAATTTTCATAATATTTGAAATATGTTGGGATTAATGTGACTCAATATTATCTGCAGCTCTTACACTCCAGGCACCTGATAAAGTGGAACGCAGTGTCTTTGCCTTACATGGCGCTCAGCTCTTCCTCAATCCCAGCAGAAGCAGCAGCCTCCGGGTCCTGCCTCATGCACAGCTTAAAATGCAACACCGAGTAATACAACAAACAACAGGGAAAACCATTCACGATCAGACACATCCGTTGATTGCTGGCTCTCAGTAAAGGGACATTGCTGTGGTCCACGCATGAATCTGTTTTCTAAGTGCCTTATCCAATACAGTGTTGAGGCCAGTTTTCCCAGAAGCCATCTAAAGGGGAACACACAATAACTTGTAAAACCTCCAATTTACATCACAAAATAGACTACATTTCAAGGTTAAAGAATTACCATGTTCTGCGATTCAGAACGAGGCAGCAAAACTTCCTGTAATCTGATGTGGCCCTGTGACATTGTAAAGGAGCAGGCTTGTGAATACATCTCGTTTAATCCAATGGAAATATTGCTCTCAACTTTTTTACGTTTTTGCCAATAAATAATATTACATTGTTAACTCTGCATAAAGAACCTTGGAATGGAACGGTTTTTGCAGTGAAATGTTTGCTGCATAACCTATACCTTTTCTCTCCTACATCACATTGCATTAGTCATTAAAGTGATTAGTGAGCAGGAAGGGCTGCATCACATCGCAATTTGTGTGGAACTTGAATGCGAATTTGTTACAACATGGCGTAACTTACAGTACTTTCACAAAATTCATGATTTTGTGCTCAATTTTGAGTTTGTAAAGTTTTTCTATAATGTCAATGATTTTATTTTGTGACTGAAATTAAATACTTTTGTGTCTGCAAAATTGGGACTGTAGTTCCACCTTAACCTACTAGTACTGTATGTCTTTGGACTGTGGGAAGAAACTGGAGCACCTGGAAGAAATCCACACAAATGAAGGGAGAACATACAATTCCATCCAGACTGCACCCCAGGAATTGAACCCAGGACCCCAGCTCTGTGAACCACAGTGCCACCTCATTGCTATAGTCTCTATAATTAATGTCAAAACTCATTTGCAAATGAGCCGCCTGGGATCCAAAAGGATCAAGACAAGGATCCAAACAAAGCACTATCCCAAAGCTTGGCTTTGTACAGTATGTCATACAGGGCTTGATGCAGAAGGCAGATAATCTAAGTCCATGCAATAATTGCTAAGGGAAAGTGACTTTGTGTTTTAGGAGGGAAGTCACTCAACATGGAGCTGTGTTAGTGAAATGATTGTTCTGATGTACGGCTGATGTCCAAACACTGAAAACATGATTGTGTATGGAATCGCACTCCCGAGCTCCATTGGGTATGGTTAAAATAACTTTTTATAGTTCATCACATTCAAAGTGTGTGTACCTGATGAAAGTGTAACACGCATTTGGAGGAGTTATTCAGGATTTTCTTTCATTCAACTATTTCAAGACCCATTATTTTCAGATGTTGTAGTATACGTGAATAATGAAAGGCCTTCATATTACACAATGAAGGAATGACTTCGCAGGTGTGAAGAATAAAAGATTAATTCAGCTCACTTTGGGGAGTTTCACAATGGCCCTCCTTATAGAAATGTGGGTTTGATTAAAGGAGTGAAGAAAAAGCACTTAATAATATTTGCTTCTGTAAACGTAATCATCTCAAAATATGGTTGAAGAAATTGAAGAAGGTTAAACATAATCCAAAACGTATAAGGTCAATTTAAGTACAACCAGAATTCTAGTGTTTATGCAATGCATCTGTGGGTTGATATGAAATACGGCCGTTCTTAAACTAAACGAGGTTATCGAGAGCATATTCCGAGTATGGCTGTGGCCAGTTGTACTGTGAACTGCGAGGACTGTATCTTATCCTGAACTGGCTGTGCGAATACCGTCCTCTGCTGGCAGAAGGAATAGATTACAACGGCACTGTATTGGCGATTAGTCCTATTGCTAGAATATTGAAAAAACAAGGAGTCCGCGGAGTCAAGCAATGCTGAATGAACAAGTACCTGAAATTCAATAGGATTTTGTGTATTGATTACAAATAGATGTGAAATTCTCATGTACAGTGGTATTCATAGATTCCTTACAAAAGCAGCCGTTGTTATGATACTTTCGTAATCTGAATATAAATCTGTTATCTACTTGAAACTGTAATTATTGAATAGATTAATGTCTTTGAAATGCTTCATTAACTGGGCAGTTTCCATGTTTGGAAATGTTTTTATTTTGATTGCTGATTGCTAGATACTGTATGTTTAATAGGCATGCTGTTAATATTTTCTACAAGAGCCAAATAAGACAGTTATGCTGTAGTAAGTTCTATATAAGTTATATAACATAAGTTATATTTTGTTCTGAGGTCAATTTGAATCTCATACTAAATTACTGGTGTCCTTTTATCTGAGAAACACTACCTGATTGATCACCTGATGCCTAGAAATTAGCATGCACAGTAGCCCAGCGTTTAGCATTGCTAGCTCACAGTGCTGAGGCCCTGGGTACACTTCTGGACCTGGGGTGCTATCTGTATGGAGCTTGTATGTTCTCCCCATGTTTGCATGAGTTTGCTTTGGGTGCTCCAGCTTCCTCCCAAAGTTCAAAGAACTACTGGTAGGTTAATTGGCTTCTGGGATAATTGGTGAGTGTCTGTGTCTTCCCTGCATTGGACTACCATCCAGTCCCAGGTATCTCCTGCTTATTACTTTCTGAGTCTCTGGCTCCCCCGTGACCCCCCGACCCCCTGACCACCTGACCCTGAATTGGATGAAGCGGTTAGAAAATGGGTGGTTTCTGTTATGCTCTGGTCATGCTCTGCCATAGCAACAACTTGTAAAAAATGCAGATGCTAGGATTTAACTCAAAGAAGGAGCTCAGATCACTGTGTTGGCATCACTGTACAGGTGTCCGGTGTGTTTTAGAACATATGTTAAAATCTTATTTACTAACTTCTAGACTTTTTACCCCCCATATCAGTCTGCAGGTGCACAGTGGTCTGTGGACACCCTCCTTGCTCTGTCGTAAAACAGGAAATAAAAAGCAACTGGTTTTGACTTTAATGCACTGAGACTGTGGAACTCACAGAACTCTCTTGTCAGAAAGGCAGCTTCTAACAGCTTTTAAGTGAAGACTAAGAACACTTTTCTATTTTATTAAAATAGATTATATATGTTTTGTTTAAATATATGTTATAAATGTTAAAACGACAGCTCGTATAAGCTTGTATTTTTACCTTTCGATCATTTTTAGAATTGCTTTGAGTTGCTTTTACCATGATAAACAGTACAAAATATGAGGTGTTGAACTTGTCAAAAGTTTTAAAGCGCTTTATGACGTAAAGTGTGATGACAGTCCTTGGCGGTCTATGTAACAATTCTTCTTGAAGTAGGTCATCGGGCCAACAGTATATAAACATTACAGCTCAAGTGCTTTTGTATCTGAACGCTTTTAGGTAAGTAATTTAGCAGCTGCGGTATTAATCGTGATTTTAATGGCAAATTCAATTGCAGGTAAAATAAAAATGGCGGATAACTTTCTTTCTAGCTTCGTGAAGCGGTCGCGCCACATTATACATATATACAATAATAAGAAACATAATATGTACAGTAGAATTTTTCACTTTAAGCTGGCATTATCCAGAACCGGGTCAGGGCCCGGACCCGGACCGTGCAGTGTGGTCCGTCGGCCTTCTAAAGATGTTTAGGAGATCGAGGCGCCCTTGGATTTGATTAGAAACTTGCATAATTATCCTAAAAAAAAAACGGCCAGGCCCAGACCAAAGCATGAAGGCTGCAAGGATCGGGGGACTCTCATTTTTGGTCACAGCGTACAGTAGTAGATCAGTAACCTCTGTTTATCGTGATAACCTTTAATTATTTTCCAGTACTTTTTTAAATGATAAAACACATTGTCTCGCCAGTTTTGCTAAAGATACGGTTTTAGTGTTTACGCATAAATTTGTAAGCCGTAGGTTTAAATCTCGTGTTCTTATTTGCCTCATTTTCATCGTAAGAGAGGCGCTCGTTTGCGATTTACGCGCTGAATATTGTAAGCAGAGGAGCCTTAAGGCACAGCCTCACCTTAACACCATCGTTTGCATTGTTATTGTCATCCAGAAAAGCAGTCGTAAGAAAATGAATCTGTGCCGGCTCCGAACATTAAAAAAACTATATCTAGACTGCAAATACATCCCAATCTTACTATCAACACGTTTTAAGAGCCCTCTCCTTTCCACCGGTATACAAGCTAAGAGAGAAATGTTGGAAATCCCATCTGAAGTAGCCCTCGTCTCAGCTTCGGAGCTGTGAGCGATGGGGATCATAATTAAAAGGGGTACAGTTACTTAGAAAATGTGTATGTGATACTTAAATTTAAATAAAATAAAAAGATAAATTATATAACACAGACTGCTATCAATGTCCATGTGTTTAAGACGTATGAATCGGTTTTAAATCAGGCACACCCCTTTACTTCTCACAAATCCAACTGGAGTCTCAGTCCGTCGTCGCGATGAATTAGGAGCTCAGATGTAGGCTAAGTGATTGCAATTTACTTATTTAAAAGAACCACTTCAAATCAAAAGGGAGACATTTTGTAATGGTAGTTATCGTATTATACAGTATACGTAATTGTAGATATACAGTACATAAAGGGTATGAATAGGTGTGAGCTTTTACTGTATATTTAATATTTTATCTGACCCATTTGTAGAAACCGCCTACTCAGATTTAGTTAAGTGGTCTGCCACCATAAAGACAGAAAAATATAATGACATCCTGTTACATTAACTGTAAAATAAACGCAGTAACTGCGGCCATATGAAAATTTGGATAAAGATTATACAAACATCCTAAGGAGCTCTATGACATATGAGCGTCGTAATAATGGTTGGTGACCTGACGTAACAGTGCTCCCTGAATTACGTGATCTGTATTTACCCAAATACAGATATATCACATAGGGAGATGCAGTCAAACATTGCATTGCTATCGTCGTGGTGAACTATTTCTCCGCTGTTTAAAACTTGTTTGGTAAGTGTCATCAAATATTCTTGTCAATTTGTAGCGAAATCGATATACTGTATCATAATCCTTCAGCTATCTATAATGTAGTGAAACGGCTAATTAATATTGATAAATTCCCTTATTCACAGTGACTTTTGCTCAAACCCCTGTTGCATAATGGGTTAATTTTATATAAAAAACATGTATATCATAGATATAATACAAGCTTTGAAATGAAATAGTACATTTCCAGGTTTCAGTTAAACATTTTTAAAAAAGCTCATGACTTTAAGCATTCTGAACATTGAGAATGTTATTTGGGAAACAAATGTTTATTATAATGTTTATGTTTAGGATCTGTCTCCTACTGAGTCAGCATGCAGCATTCAACACCATTAGGTTTAATATTAAAAAGTTGTGTATTTCCTGAATTGTTTTTTTTATTCTTTTCTATTAGACCATACTAGACTGTGCAGGATATCATTTATTTGCCATTTTTGCCTTTTCCAGATACCTGGGAAACAAAGCTCATATCTCATTTGCCAATGGAGCCCAGTCCTAAGCCTGGTGCTCTGTCCCCCTCCCCGAAGGACACAGACTCGAATCGACCCGCGCCCTTAAGGCGACAGGATCTGATCTCCACGTACTGCCCGCCTCCCAAGATACAGCTTCTGAAGGACACCTTCCAAGGGAAACTGATGCAGGAAAAGGAGAAAAAAATGATCGCCATATACAATCGACGGCAGGAGGCGACTCTACAGAAGATGAGAAAATCTTTCCAATATGTCAAATACGCTGCGGAGAAGAAGACGGGGAACAGCTATCGCTTCCAAACCCAACAGGGCCCCGAGAAGAACATTGTGGGGTATGATCGGTCTTACCCCCTGAAGCCTATGGGTAACAGGAAAGTCTCCGGCCCTGGTGAGGTTCGGGCTGTGGACCGCCCGGAAGCACAGAGTGATTCCTTGTTTGCCCCCACCCCGCCTCAGGATGGTCATGAGAGGCCCTGCGAGAGGCCGGGCAGGAGGGACTCAAGAGTACGCAAACCTAAGGACAGGACTGTCCTCCCCATGGTGGCGACCCCTCCAGGGCAATGCCCTTCTCATGCCAATGGGAAGGAGCACTTTCAGTTGCAAGAGGAGCTACGAAAAGTGGCCGAGGCAGAGGCTGAAGGAGGAGCATCGCCGGAGGGAGGCCAGTCTGCAGGATGTGATGCCCCGGAAGGAGGCCATGATGAAGGACGAGATTCGCCAGAAGGAGGCCATGATGCAGGCGAAGCTCTTTAGAGCTCAGGAGGAGCTGAGGATGGTTCAGAGAGAGATGGAAGACTCCAGAGAGGTGGCCGGAAGGGAAAATAGAGGACTCCTGACCCGAAGGAAGACACTCCAGGCGAGGCAGAGCGAGCTTCGCCCCAGAGGACCGTGGGCCAACCACTGCTCTAAGGCCGTGCCTCTTCTGACCTGCAGAATGGAGAAGCAAAAAGCCTTCACTCCAAGGAAAGCCCTTCCTTTCAAAGGAGACAACCTTGATTATGGTTCTCCAATGGAAGACGGCGGATGCGCAGAATCGCACTTTCCCTCTGCGCTTTCCCATCAGGAGAGACGTCAAGTGAGCCCTTGCAGCCGTGGGCTAGAAGACGTCCCCTGTGGAAGGAGAAAGTACCTCAAGAAAGCAAGGCTCCCTGAAAGTGACGTGTCAGCGGCACAGGCCGCGCAGGCCCACTTCGAATGAAATGCTCCGAATGAAATCCTCGTGCTTCTGCCTCCAGTTGTTCTTTCTCAGCTGGGAACAGGAAATGAAACCAATGAAACAGCTTCCAGAAAAAGTCCAGACTAGCACTGCGTACACAGTCTGGTCGCAAACCATTCACAAGGCAAGAAAATATCAATACAGTAATAACGTAGCTTTCTGGGCCTACCTTTCATGTCATTGGGTAGAGAGTACAATTTAGTTATGGTTTTGTTTCCCGTGAGTGCTATTTGCTTGATATCTCATGTAGATTTTTACAACAGAATTCAGAAGTCACTAAGACCCATTTATTCTGTCTGGCAAATGTGCCTTTGCGGCAGTTTTTCAGAAGAGTACTTCATAAAACACTTATTTATTGTTTACATTGATTTATAAGCTGAGTCTGACTCTAGGAGAAAACAAGGGAAGCTTGGAAAGAGTTTAAGGATAGCCCTTACCACGATTGGCGGTCTAACCTTCTTCTTATGGATGTATGTCTCCAGTTCTTTTCCCTTGGCCCTGTGCTTGAAAGAGTCAAAAACCTTCCTCTTTGAATTCTGAAGCTTCTTGCAGATCTTGCTGTGTTTCTCCAACCTCTCTACAGCAAACTTCCTGTGACACTGTTCACAGGGCACCAGCTGAGGGTTTCCACTCTGGCTATTCTCATATGGAAATTGCTCAGCGATAGGGCACATCAGACTTGTAGGGGACAAATATCTGTTTTCCACTGACAGAGTTTGTTCATCCAGACATGCAGTGTTATTTCTGAAGTGGGCCTGCGCGGCCTGTGCCGCTGACACGTCACTTTCAGGGAGCCTTGCTTTCTTGAGGTACTTTCTCCTTCCACAGGGGACGTCTTCTAGCACACGGCTGCAAGGGCTCACTTGACGTCTCTCCCGATGGGAAAGCGCAGAGGGAAAGTGCGATTCTGCGCATCCGCCGTCTTCCATTGAACCATAATCAAGGTTGTGTCCTTTGAAAGGAAGGGCTTTCCTTGGAGTGAAGGCTTTTTGCTTCTCCATTCTGCAGGTCAGAAGAGGCACGGCCTTAGAGCGGTGGTTGACCCACGGTCCTCTGGGGCGAAGCTCGCTCTGCCTCGCCTGGAGTGTCTTCCTTCGGGTCAGGAGTCCTCTATTTTCCCTTCCGGCCACCTCTCTGGAGTCTTCCATCTCTCTCTGAACCATCCTCAGCTCCTCCTGAGCTCTAAAGAGCTTCGCCTGCATCATGGCCTCCTTCTGGCGAATCTCGTCCTTCATCATGGCCTCCTTCCGGGGCATCACATCCTGCAGACTGGCCTCCCTCCGGCGATGCTCCTCCTTCAGCGCGGCCTCTGCCTCGGCCACTTTTCGTAGCTCCTCTTGCAACTGAAAGTGCTCCTTCCCATTGGCATGAGAAGGGCATTGCCCTGGAGGGGTCGCCACCATGGGGAGGACAGTCCTGTCCTTAGGTTTGCGTACTCTTGAGCCCCTCCTGCCCGGCCTCTCGCAGGGCCTCTCATGACCATCCTGAGGCGGGGTGGGGGCAAACAAGGAATCACTCTGTGCTTCCGGGCGGTCCACAGCCGGAACCTCACCAGGGCCGGAGACTTTCCTGTTACCCATAGGCTTCAGGGGGTAAGACCGATCATACCCCACAATGTTCTTCTCGGGGCCCTGTTGGGTTTGGAAGCGATAGCTGTTCCCCGTCTTCTTCTCCGCAGCGTATTTGACATATTGGAAAGATTTTCTCATCTTCTGTAGAGCCGCCTCCTGCCGTCGATTGTATATGGCGATCATTTTTTTCTCCTTTTCCTGCATCAGTTTCTCTTGGAAGGTGTCCTTCAGAAGCTGTATCTTGGGAGGCGGGCAGTACGTGGAGATCAGATCCTGTCGCCTTAAGGGCGCGGGTCGATTCGAGTCTGTGTCCTTCGGGGAGGGGGACAGAGCACCAGGCTTAGGACTGGGCTCCATTGGCAAATGAGATATGAGCTTTGTTTCCCAGGTATCTGGAAAAGGCAAAAATGGCAAATAAATGATATCCTGCACAGTCTAGTATGGTCTAATAGAAAAGAATAAAAAAAACAATTCAGGAAATACACAACTTTTTAATATTAAACCTAATGGTGTTGAATGCTGCATGCTGACTCAGTAGGAGACAGATCTTAAACATAAACATTATAATAAACATTTGATTCCCAAATAACATTCTCAATGTTCAGAATGCTTAAAGTCATGAGCTTTTTTAAAAATGTTTAACTGAAACCTGGAAATGTACTATTTCATTTCAAAGCTTGTATTATATCTATGATATAAATGTTTTTTATATAAAATTAACCCATTATGCAACAGGGGTTTGAGCAAAAGTCACTGTGAATAAGGGAATTTATCAATATTAATTAGCCGTTTCACTACATTATAGATAGCTGAAGGATTATGATACAGTATATCGATTTCGCTACAAATTTACAAGAATATTTGATGACACTAACCAAACAAGTCTCAAACAGCGGAGAAATAGTTCACCACGACGATAGCAATGCAATGTTTGACTGCATCTCCCTATGTGATATATCTGTATTTGGGTAAACCATTATTACGACGCTCATATGTCATAGAGCTCCTTAGGATGTTTGTATAATCTTTATCCAAATTTTCATATGGCCGCAGTTACGGCGTTTATTTTACAGTTAATGTAACAGGATGTCATTATATTTTTCTGTCTTTATGGTGGCAGACCACTTAACTAAATCTGAGTAGGCGGTTTCTACAAATGGGTCAGATAAAATATTAAATATACAGTAAAAGCTCACACCTATTCATACCCTTTATGTACTGTATATCTACAATTACGTATACTGTATAATACGATAACTACCATTACAAAATGTCTCCCTTTTGATTTGAAGTGGTTCTTTTAAATAAGTAAATTGCAATCACTTAGCCTACATCTGAGCTCCTAATTCATCGCGACGACGGACTGAGACTCCAGTTGGATTTGTGAGAAGTAAAGGGGTGTGCCTGATTTAAAACCGATTCATACGTCTTAAACACATGGACATTGATAGCAGTCTGTGTTATATAATTTATCTTTTTATTTTATTTAAATTTAAGTATCACATACACAATTTCAAAGTAACTGTACCCCTTTTAATTATGATCCCCATCGCTCACAGCTCCGAAGCTGAGACGAGGGCTACTTCAGATGGGATTTCCAACATTTCTCTCTTAGCTTGTATACCGGTGGAAAGGAGAGGGCTCTTAAAACGTGTTGATAGTAAGATTGGGATGTATTTGCAGTCTAGATATAGTTTTTTTAATGTTCGGAGCTGGCACAGATTCATTTTCTTACGACTGCTTTTCTGGATGACAATAACAATGCAAACGATGGTGTTAAGGCGAGGCTGTGCCTTAAGGCTCCTCTGCTTACAATATTCAGCGCGTAAATCGCAAACGAGCGCCTCTCTTACGATGAAAATGAGGCAAATAAGAACACGAGATTTAAACCTACGGCTTACAAATTTATGCGTAAACACTAAAACCGTATCTTTAGCAAAACTGGCGAGACAATGTGTTTTATCATTTAAAAAAGTACTGGAAAATAATTAAATGTTATCACGATAAACAGAGGTTACTGATCTACTACTGTACGCTGTGACCAAAAATGAGAGTCCCCCGATCCTCGCAGCCTTCATGCTTTGGTCTGGGCCTGGCCGTTTTTTTTTTAGGATAATGGGGTCAAGTTAAGAAATTATGCAAGTTTCTAATCAAATCCAAGGGCGCCTCGATCTCCTAAACATCTTTAGAAGGCCGACGGACCACACTGCACGGTCCGGGTCCGGGCCCTGACCCGGTTCTGGATAATGCCAGCTTAAAGTGAAAAATTCTATTGTACATATTATGTTTCTTATTATGGTATATATGTATAATGTGGCGCGACCGCTTCACGAAGCTAGAAAGAAAGTTATCCGCCATTTTTATTTTACCTGCAATTGAATTTGCCATTAAAATCACGATTAATACCGCAGCTGCTAAATTACTTACCTAAAAGCGTTCAGATACAAAAGCACTTGAGCTGTAATGTTTATATACTGTTGGCCTGATGACCTACTTCAAGAAGAATTGTTACATAGACCGCCAAGGACTGTCATCACACTTTACGTCATAAAGCGCTTTAAAACTTTTGACAAGTTCAACACCTCATATTTTGTACTGTTTATCATGGTAAAAGCAACTCAAAGCAATTCTAAAAATGATCGAAAGGTAAAAATACAAGCTTATACGAGCTGTCGTTTTAACATTTATAACATATATTTAAACAAAACATATATCATCTATTTTAATAAAATAGAAAAGTGTTCTTAGTCTTCACTTAAAAGCTGTTAGAAGCTGCCTTTCTGACAAGAGAGTTCTGTGAGTTCCACAGTCTCAGTGCATTAAAGTCAAAACCAGTTGCTTTTTATTTCCTGTTTTACGACAGAGCAAGGAGGGTGTCCACAGACCACTGTGCACCTGCAGGCTGATATGGGGGGTAAAAAGTCTAGAAGTTAGTAAATAAGATTTTAACATATGTTCTAAAACACACCGGACACCTGTACAGTGATGCCAACACAGTGATCTGAGCTCCTTCTTTGAGTTAAATCCTAGCATCTGCATTTTTTACAAGTTGTTGCTATGGCAGAGCATGACCAGAGCATAACAGAAACCACCCATTTTCTAACCGCTTCATCCAATTCAGGGTCAGGGGGTCAGGGGGTCGCGGGGCACGGGGGAGCCAGAGCCTCAGAAAGTAATAAGCAGGAGATACCTGGGACTGGATGGTAGTCCAGTGCAGGGAAGACACAGACACTCACCAATTATCCCAGAAGCCAATTAACCTACCAGTAGTTCTTTGAACTGTGGGAGGAAGCCGGAGCACCCAAAGCAAACTCATGCAAACATGGGGAGAACATACAAGCTCCATACAGATAGCACCCCAGGTCCAGAAGTGTACCCAGGGCCTCAGCACTGTGAGCTAGCAATGCTAAACGCTGGGCTACTGTGCATGCTAATTTCTAGGCATCAGGTGATCAATCAGGTAGTGTTTCTCAGATAAAAGGACACCAGTAATTTAGTATGAGATTCAAATTGACCTCAGAACAAAATATAACTTATGTTATATAACTTATATAGAACTTACTACAGCATAACTGTCTTATTTGGCTCTTGTAGAAAATATTAACAGCATGCCTATTAAACATACAGTATCTAGCAATCAGCAATCAAAATAAAAACATTTCCAAACATGGAAACTGCCCAGTTAATGAAGCATTTCAAAGACATTAATCTATTCAATAATTACAGTTTCAAGTAGATAAAAGATTTATATTCAGATTACGAAAGTATCATAACAACGGCTGCTTGTGTAAGGAATCCATGAATACCACTGTACATGAGAATTTCACACCTATTTGTAATCAATACACAAAATCCTATTGAATTTCAGGTACTTGTTCATTCAGCATTGCTTGACTCCGCGGACTCCTTGTTGTTTCAATATTTTAGCAATAGGACTAATCGCCAATACAGTGCCGTTGTAATCTATTCCTTCTGCCAGCAGAGGACGGTATTCGCACAGCCAGTTCAGGATAAGATACGGTCCTCGCAGATCAAAGTACAACTGGCCACAGCCGTACTCGGAATATGCTCTCGATAACCTCGTTTAGTTTAAGAACGGCCGTATTTCATATCAACCCACAGATGCATTGCATAAACACTAGAATTCTGGTTGTACTTAAATTGACCGTATACGTTTTGGATTATGTTTAACCTTCTTCAATTTCTTCAACCATATTTTGAGATGATTACGTTTACAGAAGCAAATATTATTCAGCTTTTTCTTCACTCCTTTAATCAAACCCACATTTCTTTAAGGAGGGCCATTGTGAAACTCCCCAAAGTGAGCTGAATTAATCTTTTATTCTTCACACCTGCGAAGTCATTCCTTCATTGTGTAATATAAAGGCCTTTCATTATTCACGTATACTACAACATCTGAAAATAATGGGTCTTGAAATAGTTGAATGAAAGAAAATCCTGAATAACTCCTCCAAATGCGTTAAACTTTCATCAGGTACACACACTTTGAATGTGATGAACTATAAAAAGTTATTTTAACCATACCCAATGGAGCTCGGGAGTGCGAGTGCTTTGTTTGGATCCTTGTCTTGATCCTTTTGGATCCCAGGCTGCTCATTTGCAAATGAGTTTTGACATTAATTATAGTGACTATAGCAATGAGGTGGCACTGTGGTTCACAGAGCTGGGGTCCTGGGTTCAATTCCTGGGGTGCAGTCTGGATGGAATTGTATGTTCTCCCTTCATTTGTGTGGATTTCTTCCAGGTGCTCCAGTTTCTTCCCACAGTCCAAAGACATACAGTACTAGTAGGTTAAGGTGGAACTACAGTCCCAATTTTGCAGACACAAAAGTATTTAATTTCAGTCACAAAATAAAATCATTGACATTATAGAAAAACTTTACAAACTCAAAATTGAGCACAAAATCATGAATTTTGTGAAAGTACTGTAAGTTACGCCATGTTGTAACAAATTCGCATTCAAGTTCCACACAAATTGCGATGTGATGCAGCCCTTCCTGCTCACTAATCACTGTAATGACTAATGCAATGTGATGTAGGAGAGAAAAGGTATAGGTTATGCAGCAAACATTTCACTGCAAAAAACGTTCCATTCCAAGGTTCTTTATGCAGAGTTAACAATGTAATATTATTTATTGGCAAAAACGTAAAAAAGTTGAGAGCAATATTTCCATTGGATTAAACGAGATGTATTCACAAGCCTGCTCCTTTACAATGTCACAGGGCCACATCAGATTACATGAAGTTTTGTTGCCTCGTTCTGAATCGCAGAACATGGTAATTCTTTAACCTTGAAATGTAGTCTATTTTGTGATGTAAATTGGAGGTTTTATAAGTTATTGTGTGTTCCCCTTTAGATGGCTTCTGGGAAAACTGGCCTCAACACTGTATTGGATAAGGCACTTAGAAAACAGATTCATGCGTGGACCACAGCAATGTCCCTTTACTGAGCCAGCAATCAACGGATGTGTCTGATCGTGAATGGTTTTCCCTGTTGTTTGTTGTATTACTCGGTGTTGCATTTTAAGCTGTGCATGAGGCAGGACCCGGAGGCTGCTGCTTCTGCTGGGATTGAGGAAGAGCTGAGCGCCATGTAAGGCAAAGACACTGCGTTCCACTTTATCAGGTGCCTGGAGTGTAAGAGCTGCAGATAATATTGAGTCACATTAATCCCAACATATTTCAAATATTATGAAAATTAAATAAATTAAATCAAATAACTTTCATTAAAAAAATCAATCACTCTTTACCTTGCTTTTTCAGTTGTTTTTAAGGAAAATTGATGCCGAGAATGTGTGAATACTACTTTTTGATGGTTCCAAGGCCAATGTGACCTGTTCTATTGCCTGCTAATTGTACGTTCCAGGTTGAACAATTAATTTTAGGAGGTCAAGGTGTATGAATGATAAGAACAGCTTGAAATTTATTTTCACGGTCGACACACATTTTCGCAAGGGAAAAAACTGAAATAACCACAGTTACGCAAACACCAGTCCACCAAAAAAAAATCATTTTATTAAAACAAGGTAACATTTTTTTTATCATCATACGGATGAACTGTGCTAAATATATTTCTAAAAAGAAAAAGCAGGACGTGAGTCGTGAGCCAAGATCATGACTCTTTTACTCTTCTTCACATCAGTTTTCATCTGTGAGGAGGAGGAGGGGGGCGGCTCCTGATGTGCTGACACTTGGGGATGTGCCTCTGTGCCGGCCTGGGGGCAAAGCGCCGGCCGCAGTGAGGGCAGGGCACGTAGTCGGGGTTTGGATTCGCGGGGGGCTGGGGCAGGTTCACAACCTTCCCTCCTTGCGTGATCACCTGCTGCACCTCCCTGGCCTATTTGATGCTCCGAATGAAATCCTCGTGCTTCTGCCTCCAGTTGTTCTTTCTCAGCTGGGAACAGGAAATGAAACCAATGAAACAGCTTCCAGAAAAAGTCCAGACTAGCACTGCGTACACAGTCTGGTCGCAAACCATTCACAAGGCAAGAAAATATCAATACAGTAATAACGTAGCTTTCTGGGCCTACCTTTCATGTCATTGGGTAGAGAGTACAATTTAGTTATGGTTTTGTTTCCCGTGAGTGCTATTTGCTTGATATCTCATGTAGATTTTTACAACAGAATTCAGAGGTCACTAAGACCCATTTATTCTGTCTGGCAAATGTGCCTTTGCGGCAGTTTTTCAGAAGAGTACTTCATAAAACACTTATTTATTGTTTACATTGATTTATAAGCTGAGTCTGACTCTAGGAGAAAACAAGGGAAGCTTGGAAAGAGTTTAAGGATAGCCCTTACCACGATTGGCGGTCTAACCTTCTTCTTATGGATGTATGTCTCCAGTTCTGTTCCCTTGGCCCTGTGCTTGAAAGAGTCAAAAACCTTCCTCTTTGAATTCTGAAGCTTCTTGCAGATCTTGCTGTGTTTCTCCAACCTCTCTACAGCAAACTTCCTGTGACACAGTTCACAGGGCACCAGCTGAGGGTTTCCACTCTGGCTATTCTCATATGGAAATTGCTCAGCGATAGGGCACATCAGACTTGTAGGGGACAAATATCTGTTTTCCACTGACAGAGTTTGTTCATCCAGACATGCGGTGTTATTTCTGAAGTGGGCCTGCGCAGCCTGTGCCGCTGACACGTCACTTTCAGGGAGCCTTGCTTTCTTGAGGTACTTTCTCCTTCCACAGGGGACGTCTTCTAGCCCACGGCTGTAAGGGCTCACTTGACGTCTCTCCTGATGGGAAAGCGCAGAGGGAAAGTGCGATTCTGCGCATCCGCCGTCTTCCATTGGAGAACCATAATCAAGGTTGTCTCCTTTGAAAGGAAGGGCTTTCCTTGGAGTGAAGGCTTTTTGCTTCTCCATTCTGCAGGTCAGAAGAGGCACGGCCTTAGAGCAGTGGTTGGCCCACGGTCCTCTGGGGCGAAGCTCGCTCTGCCTCGCCTGGAGTGTCTTCCTTCGGGTCAGGAGTCCTCTATTTTCCCTTCCGGCCACCTCTCTGGAGTCTTCCATCTCTCTCTGAACCATCCTCAGCTCCTCCTGAGCTCTAAAGAGCTTCGCCTGCATCATGGCCTCCTTCTGGCGAATCTCGTCCTTCATCATGGCCTCCTTCTGGCGCATCACATCCTGCAGACTGGCCTCCCTCCAGCGATGCTCCTCCTTCAGCGCGGCCTCTGCCTCGGCCACTTTTCGTAGCTCCTCTTGCAACTGAAAGTGTTCCTTCCCATTGGCATGAGAAGGGCATTGCCCTGGAGGGGTCGCCACCATGGGGAGGACAGTCCTGTCCTTAGGTTTGCGTACTCTTGAGCCCCTCCTGCCCGGCCTCTCGCAGGGCCTCTCATGACCATCCTGAGGCGGGGTGGGGGCAAACAAGGAATCACTCTGTGCTTCCGGGCGGTCCACAGCCGGAACCTCACCAGGGCCGGAGACTTTCCTGTTACCCATAGGCTTCAGGGGGTAAGACCGATCATACCTCACAATGTTCTTCTCGGGGCCCTGTTGGGCTTGGAAGCGATAGCTGTTCCCCGTCTTCTTCTCCGCAGCGTATTTGACATATTGGAAAGATTTTCATCTTCATCTGAGAAGTCATGAGCTTTTTTAAAAATGTTTAACTGAAACCTGGAAATGTACTATTTCATTTCAAAGCTTGTATTATATCTATGATATAAATGTTTTTTATATAAAATTAACCCATTATGCAACAGGGGTTTGAGCAAAAGTCACTGTGAATAAGGGAATTTATCAATATTAATTAGCCGTTTCACTACATTATAGATAGCTGAAGGATTATGATACAGTATATCGATTTCGCTACAAATTGACAAGCATATTTGATGACACTTACCAAACAAGTTTTAAACAGCGGAGAAATAGTTCACCACGACGATAGCAATGCAATGTTTGACTGCATCTCCCTAGGTGATATACCTGTATTTGGGTATATACAGATCACGTAATTCAGGGAGCACTGTTACGTCAGGTCACCAACCATTATTACAACGCTCATATGTCATAGAGCTCCTTAGGATGTTTGTATAATCTTTATCCAAATTTTCATATGGCCGCAGTTACGGCGTTTATTTTACAGTTAATGTAACAGGGTGTCATTATATTTTTCTGTCTTTATGGTGGCAGACCACTTAACTAAATCTGAGTAGGCGGTTTCTACAAATGGGTCAGATAAAATATTAAATATACAGAAAAAGCTCACACCTTTTCATACCCTTTATGTACTGTATATCTTCAATTACGTATACTGTATAATACGATAACTACCATTACAAAATGTCTCCCTTTTGATTTGAAGTGGTTCTTTTAAATAAGTAAATTGCAATCACTTAGCCTACATCTGAGCTCCTAATTCATCGCAACGACGGACTGAGACTCCAGTTGGATTTGTGAGAAGTAAAGGGGTGTGCCTGTTTTAAAACCGATTCATACGTCTTAAACACATGGACATTGATAAGCAGTCTGTGTTATATAATTTATCTTTTTATTTTATTTAAATTTATCACATACACATTTTCAAAGTAACTGTACCCCTTTTAATTATGATTCCCATCGCTCACAGCTCCGAAGCTGAGACGAGGGCTACTTCAGATGGGATTTCCAATATTTCTCTCTTAGCTTGTATACCGGTGGAAAGGAGAGCGCTCTTAAAACGTGTTGATAGTAAGATTGGGATGTATTTGCAGTCTAGATATAGTTTTTTTAATGTTCGGAGCCGGCACAGATTCATTTTAATCGCAAACGAGCGCCTCTCTTACGATGAAAATGCGGCAAATAAGAACACGAGATTTAAACCTACGGCTTACAAATTTATGCGTAAACACTAAAACCGTATCTTTAGCAAAACTGGCGAGACAATGTGTTTTATCATTTAAAAAAGTACTGGAAAATAATTAAAGGTTATCACGATAAACAAAGGTTACTGATCTACTACTGTACGCTGTGACCAAAAATGAGAGTCCCCCGATCCTCGCAGCCTTCATGCTTTGGTCTGGGCCTGGCCGTTTTTTTTTTAGGATAATGGGGTCAAGTTAAGAAATTATGCAAGTTTCTAATCAAATACAAGGGCGCCAGCTTAAGGTGAAAAATTCTACTGTACATATTATGTTTCTTATTATGGTATATATGTATAATGTGGCGCGACCGCTTCACGAAGCTAGAAAGAAAGTTATCCGCCATTTTTATTTTACCTGCAATTGAATTTGCCATTAAAATCACGATTAATACCGCAGCTGCTAAATTACTTACCTAAAAGCGTTCAGATACAAAAGCACTTGAGCTGTAATGTTTATATACTGTTGGCCCGATGACCTACTTCAAGAAGAATTGTTACATAGACCGCCAAGGACTGTCATCACACTTTACGTCATAAAGCGCTTTAAAACTTTTGACAAGTTCAACACCTCATATTTTGTACTGTTTATCATGGTAAAAGCAACTCAAAGCAATTCTAAAAATGATCGAAAGGTAAAAATACAAGCTTATACGAGCTGTCGTTTTAACATTTATAACATATATTTAAACAAAACATATATCATCTATTTTAATAAAATAGAAAAGTGTTCTTAGTCTTCACTTAAAAGCTGTTAGAAGCTGCCTTTCTGACAAGAGAGTTCTGTGAGTTCCACAGTCTCAGTGCATTAAAGTCAAAACCAGTTGCTTTTTATTTCCTGTTTTACGACAGAGCAAGGAGGGTGTCCACAGACCACTGTGCACCTGCAGACTGATATGGGGGGTAAAAAGTCTAGAAGTTAGTAAATAAGATTTTAACATATGTTCTAAAACACACCGGACACCTGTACAGTGATGCCAACACAGTGATCTGAGCTCCTTCTTTGAGTTAAATCCTAGCATCTGCATTTTTTACAAGTTGTTGCTATGGCAGAGCATGACCAGAGCATAACAGAAACCACCCATTTTCTAACCGCTTCATCCAATTCAGGGTCAGGTGGTCAGGGGGTCGCGGGGCACGGGGGAGCCAGAGCCTCAGAAAGTAATAAGCAGGAGATACCTGGGACTGGATGGTAGTCCAATGCAGGGAAGACACAGACACTCACCAATTATCCCAGAAGCCAATTAACCTACCAGTAGTTCTTTGAACTGTGGGAGGAAGCCGGAGCACCCAAAGCAAACTCATGCAAACATGGGGAGAACATACAAGCTCCATACAGATAGCACCCCAGGTCCAGAAGTGTACCCAGGGCCTCAGCACTGTGAGCTAGCAATGCTAAACGCTGGGCTACTGTGCATGCTAATTTCTAGGCATCAGGTGATCAATCAGGTAGTGTTTCTCAGATAAAAGGACACCAGTTATTTAGTATGAGATTCAAATTGACCTCAGAACAAAATATAACTTATGTTATATAACTTATATAGAACTTACTACAGCATAACTGTCTTATTTGGCTCTTGTAGAAAATATTAACAGCATGCCTATTAAACATACAGTATCTAGCAATCAGCAATCAAAATAAAAACATTTCCAAACATGGAAACTGCCCAGTTAATGAAGCATTTCAAAGACATTAATCTATTCAATAATTACAGTTTCAAGTAGATAACAGATTTATATTCAGATTACGAAAGTATCATAACAACGGCTGCTTGTGTAAGGAATCCATGAATACCACTGTACATGAGAATTTCACACCTATTTGTAATCAATACACAAAATCCTATTGAATTTCAGGTACTTGTTCATTCAGCATTGCTTGACTCCGCGGACTCCTTGTTGTTTCAATATTCTAGCAATAGGACTAATCGCCAATACAGTGCCGTTGTAATCTATTCCTTCTGCCAGCAGAGGACGGTATTCGCACAGCCAGTTCAGGATAAGATACGGTCCTCGCAGTTCACAGTACAACTGGCCACAGCCGTACTCTGAATATGCTCTCGATAACCTCGTTTAGTTTAAGTTTCATATCAACCCACAGATGCATTGCATAAACACTAGAATTCTGGTTGTACTTAAATTGACCTTATACGTTTTGGATTATGTTTAACCTTCTTCAATTTCTTCAACCATATTTTGAGATGATTACGTTTACAGAAGCAAATATTATTCAGTGCTTTTTCTTCACTCCTTTAATCAAACCCACATTTCTTTAAGGAGGGCCATTGTGAAACTCCCCAAAGTGAGATGAATTAATCTTTTATTCTTCACACCTGCGAAGTCATTCCTTCATTGTGTAATATGAAGGCCTTTCATTATTCACGTATACTACAACATCTGAAAATAATGGGTCTTGAAATAGTTGAATGAAAGAAAATCCTGAATAACTCCTCCAAATGCGTGTTACACTTTCATCAGGTACACACACTTTGAATGTGATGAACTATAAAAAGTTATTTTAACCATACCCAATGGAGCTCAGGAGTGCGATTGCATACACAATCATGTTTTCAGTGTTTGGACATCAGCCGTACATCAGAACAATCATTTCACTAACACAGCTCCATGTTGAGTGACTTCCCTCCAAAAACACAAAGTCACTTTCCCTTAGCAATTATTGCATGGACTTAGATTATCTGCCTTCTGCATCAAGCCCTGTATGATATACTGTACAAAGCCAAGCTATGGGATAGTGCTTTGTTTGGATCCTTGTCTTGATCCTTTTGGATCCCAGGCGGCTCATTTGCAAATGAGTTTTGACATTAATTATAGTGACTATAGCAATGAGGTGGCACCGTGGTTCACAGAGCTGGGGTCCTGGGTTCAATTCCTGGGGTGCAGTCTGGATGGAATTGTATGTTCTCCCTTCATTTGTGTGGATTTCTTCCAGGTGCTCCAGTTTCTTCCCACAGTCCAAAGACATACAGTACTAGTAGGTTAAGGTGGAACTACAGTCCCAATTTTGCAGACACAAAAGTATTTAATTTCAGTCACAAAATAAAATCATTGAGATTATAGAAAAACTTTATAAACTCAAAATTGAGCACAAAATCATGAATTTTGTGAAAGTACTGTAAGTTACGCCATGTTGTAACAAATTCGCATTCAAGTTCCACACAAATTGCGATGTGATGCAGCCCTTCCTGCTCACTAATCACTGTAATGACTAATGCAATGTGATGTAGGAGAGAAAAGGTATAGGTTATGCAGCAAACATTTCACTGCAAAAAACGTTCCATTCCAAGGTTCTTTATGCAGAGTTAACAATGTAATATTATTTATTGGCAAAAATGTAAAAAAGTTGAGAGCAATATTTCCATTGGATTAAACGAGATGTATTCACAAGCCTGCTCCTTTACAATGTCACAGGGCCACATCAGATTACAGGAAGTTTTGCTGCCTCGTTCTGAATCGCAGAACATGGTAATTCTTTAACCTTGAAATGTAGTCTATTTTGTGATGTAAATTGGAGGTTTTACAAGTTATTGTGTGTTCCCCTTTAGATGGCTTCTGGGAAAACTGGCCTCAACACTGTATTGGATAAGGCACTTAGAAAACAGATTCATGCGTGGACCACAGCAATGTCCCTTTACTGAGAGCCAGCAATCAACGGATGTGTCTGATCGTGAATGGTTTTCCCTGTTGTTTGTTGTATTACTCGGTGTTGCATTTTAAGCTGTGCATGAGGCAGGACCCGGAGGCTGCTGCTTCTGCTGGGATTGAGGAAGAGCTGAGCGCCACGTAAGGCAAAGACACTGCGTTCCATTTTATCAGGTGCCTGGAGTGTAAGAGCTGCAGATAATATTGAGTCACATTAATCCCAACATATTTCAAATATTATGAAAATTAAATAAATTAAATCAAATAACTTTCATTAAAAAAATCAATCACACTTTACCTTGCTTTTTCAGTTGTTTTAAAGGAAAATTGATGCAGAGAATGTGTGAATACTACTTTTTGATGGTTCCAAGGCCAATGTGACCTGTTCTATTGCCTCCTAATTGTACGTTCCAGGTTGAACAATTATTTTTAGGAGGTCAAGGTGTATGAATGATAAGAACAGCTTGAAATTTATTTTCACGGTCGACACACATTTTCGCAAGGGAAAAAAACTGAAATAACCACAGTTACGCAAACACCAGTCCACCAAAAAAAAAAATCATTTTATTAAAACAAGGTAACATTTTTTTTATCATCATACGGATGAACTGTGCTAAATATATTTCTAAAAAGAAAAAGCAGGACGTGAGTCGTGAGCCAAGATCATGACTCTTTTACTCTTCTTCACATCAGTTTTCATCTGTGAGGAGGAGGAGGAGGGCGGCTCCTGATGTGCTGACACTTGGGGATGTGCCTCTGTGCCGGCCTGGGGGCAAAGCGCCGGCCGCAGTGAGGGCAGGGCACGTAGTCGGGGTTTGGATTCGCGGGGGGCTGGGGCAGGTTCACAACCTTCCCTCTTTGCGTGATCACCTGCTGCACCTCCCTGGCCTATTTGATGCTCCGAATGAAATCCTCGTGCTTCTGCCTCCAGTTGTTCTTTCTCAGCTGGGAACAGGAAATGAAACCAATGAAACAGCTTCCAGAAAAAGTCCAGACTAGCACTGCGTACACAGTCTGGTTGCAAACCATTCACAAGGCAAGAAAATATCAATACAGTAATAACTTAGCTTTCTGGGCCTACCTTTCATGTCATTGGGTAGAGAGTACAATTTAGTTATGGTTTTGTTTCCCGTGAGTGCTATTTGCTTGATATCTCATGTAGATTTTTACAACAGAATTCAGAAGTCACTAAGACCCATTTATTCTGTCTGGCAAATGTGCCTTTGCGGCAGTTTTTCAGAAGAGTACTTCATAAAACACTTATTTATTGTTTACATTGATTTATAAGCTGAGTCTGACTCTAGGAGAAAACAAGGGAAGCTTGGAAAGAGTTTAAGGATAGCCCTTACCACGATTGGCGGTCTAACCTTCTTCTTATGGATGTATGTCTCCAGTTCTGTTCCCTTGGCCCTGTGCTTGAAAGAGTCAAAAACCTTCCTCTTTGAATTCTGAAGCTTCTTGCAGATCTTGCTGTGTTTCTCCAACCTCTCTACAGCAAACTTCCTGTGACACAGTTCACAGGGCACCAGCTGAGGGTTTCCACTCTGGCTATTCTCATATGGAAATTGCTCAGCGGTAGGGCACATCAGACTTGTAGGGGACTGTTGTAACAGAAGAAATAAGGTTCTTGATCCCGAGATGAAGTAAAACAAATGAGTTTATTGCATGCAAGGAACAATAAAGCCGAAGTCTTGTTTCCCGCAAGAAACAACAAAACCGAAGTATTGTTAGCCGTACTGTTACAAACTTTTGGGTTATATAGTGTTTTCTTCTCCGTTTCTGACGTCACTTGGTCTGATGGTAAAGAGGGGGGTTCATGGTATTTGGCCAGTTTACGATGTTCTGGACAAATGGTCAGTTTAAGATTACACCCAGGGGGGTTCCTAGCTTGCATCTGCAGTCCTTATCAGTTAACCCCCTTTCCTGCCATAAACCCCAGCTTGTGACTTAGAAGTCTAAACCCCCTACAGAAAGGATTAAATTCAAACCCCCGTCTTCACATCATTCTTCAATGTCAAGTGGCAAATGTTGACTGGTGATGTTATGTGAATCATAGGAAATGGTCATTTTTCAATCGAGTCTATATTTCTCAGAATTTGAGACAGAGAGGTCAATCTCTGCAATCCGAGCTGAGGGCATTTCTTGGAATGGAAAGGTAAGAGCAACGTGTTCTTTGATTTCTCTTAAGACTCTTCGCCAGATTTTACGATGAAAAATGTAAATAATAATAACAAACATTATTTGATATAGTGCCTTGAAAGGTGGCTTCTTTACAGAATGACAAAACCAACTACAATAAATAATACACAAGATATGCACGATGACAATACACAGTTAGAGGAAACAGTAGATGGTCATTGTCAGTGTACTCTGAAGGTAGTTTTCCAATATTTTGGAACGGGGTAAAAGAGGCCACCTCTACTAGAATCTTTGTCCTAACCAAAAATGTAACAAAGTATAATAATAATATTAAAAATAATAATGATAAACTTTATCTATAGAGCACCTTTCATACAAATAGTGCTTTGGTGCTTTAAAAACCAAACGTAAAAATAAAATATTAAAATTGAGAGATATACTTTCAGTTGTAAAGGAAAATACAGCAATACAGTAAAGCAACATACATGTCAATTAAATAAATAAAAATTAGGAAAGTCGTAATAAAATAAGAACAATTAAACAGAACTAAAAAAAGAAACAGAAATAGAAAGAACAAAGAACCACTTTAACTAAAAGCAACATTTTCAAATGTTTTTCAAAACAATGTACCGAGCTTGACTGCCTAATAAAAAGTGGAAGTGAGTTTCATAATTTAGAAGCATAAAAACAAAAAGCAGCCTCTCCACTCTTTCTGCATTTCACATGTGGTATTTGCAGTAGGCCAGTATGTGCAGATCTCAGGTCACGTATAGGAACATATGATGACAGACATTCAGTAAGGTACAGACGTGCTAGGTCGCTTAAAGCTTTAAAAACAAGTAAAAGAACTTTCAAATTTATCCTCGATAATACAGGTGACCAGTGAAGTTTTTTCAAAACAGGAATGATATTCTCTTTCTTGTATTTGTTAGGATCTGTGCTACTGCATTTCGAACAAGTAGTAAGGGATTTATTGTTTTCTTGGGAAGCTCACAAAACAGAGCAATAAAATCATATCCATATCAATGTGAGCAATGGAGAAGTCAAATTAACGTGTCTAAATATCATCTAGTTCTATCCCAGGGAAGAGGGCTGTTGCCTACACAGACGACAAGACACAAAACGCTCAACTGTGCAAAACACGCATAAGGACATCAGTCAGGAGGAACAAGGTAAAGTGTTTTTTCTTCTTCACCATGGTCATGTAGTTTCACTCCAAGCACTATCATATGAAATAACTGTGGAAACGACCTCCCCAACATTTTGGGTTGTTGCATTTTGCTTCAATGAATTTTAACCTTTTCTTTTAGACATTAAGAGGAAGGACACATTCACCCTTGGTAGAGATTCAGTTGTTCTATGAGATGTCAAGGTGAGAATTAACCACTTCAGGGATAAGTCAATCCACATAACTGAAAAAGGGGCAATGAACAGGATATGGGGATTTTGCTAGTTATAAAGTACAATAATCATCATTACATGATCTAAGACTACTGAAGTATAAGCTGTGTCCCTGACTCATTAATTAGCAAATTCAGCTTTGTAGAGTGCAGCTACTATCTATTCAGTGGCATTTCCTTAAAACAATTGTATTCCCACATTCTGAATATGGAGTGAGATCATGTAGAGAATGTTGGACTTGTAATAACTAATTGAAGGATAATAATAATCAACGAAAGTGCTTAAAAGTATCAACAAATGCCTTCAAAGTACTTGACACGTACTTTGCTTTCAAAAGTGAAACATAATTAATGCTTACGTAAGATTTCTCTTGACTTCTCAGGAGTATACTAACTCCAAGGACAAGTAACATCACAAACCATTATTTAAGTGCTGATGTTGGAGCTGCAATACTACTACCAAGACAAAAAATGATACAGGTAACACTGCTTTCAGATTTCTAAGAATTGCTAAAATAGTATGTTTACAGAGCATTCAGAGTTGAGAATATGACAAGTTCCTACCATCTCAAACACTGCCAATCTAGAACAAAAAGAAAGTACTTGAACGCCTGCAGTAATCGAACACAAACCAGAACATATCAGTGCATGACAAGGAAATGTAGTCACAAAATGATTCTACCCTTTCAAGTCCCAAAAAGGACCGAGGAACTTACCGGAGGCGATACCTGGATTTCAAACAGAGTACAATGTAGCCACTGTAGGGGAGAAGATCACAGAGAGCTCTTCTCAGATTGCTCAGAGTCAGCCCCAGCACCCTGTCCTGACTGAAGCAGACAAAGTGGTCAAACAGGTAGGTAGAAATGAGTAAGGAACAGAGAGTATGGTTATTCTTGCATTGTTTTGTTCGTCTGTCAAAGAAAAGAGTGCTTCTGACTTCTGTCAATGTTCATCTTTATTTTAGGAGAAGAACAAACGGTGGTATCACACTTTGCTCAAGTGTATGATACCATGTGTGTACAGCAGACATCACCAAAGGAACAGGAGACACCTGAGTAGAGAACAAGAATATGAAAAGACTGATGAAAAAAAGCACCAGGAGAAATCCATTGAATATGCACAATCTCGTCCAGTATTTCAATGAAAAGTTTCAGTGTTGTTTTTAGTGTCGTCGTATTGCATACATTTAAAACAATGTGTCTTATTTAATGAACAATTTCATTTACTTTAGTAAAAAGTGTTGTTTACTGTAGTCCTAGCATGGATGCAATTGTTAGAAAAAACGGGAATGAAAAACTGAATGTTTCATACAATATGGGTTTGTGTTAACCCACACACCTAAGTGAAATGTTTGATTACGTTTACAAGACATAACACATAGTTCAGTTGAGTGTGAAAGGGAACAACAGAGAAAGTCACAAACAAAACATTTGTGAAGGACTTGATGAATGTTTTTTCTTTAGAAATGACAAAAAATAAAGAATTTTTCAACAAGATGTCTTTCTATAGCGAGTTTCATTTGAGATAGTCTTTTCTTAGACGTGCAAGAGTGGTATTCCCTACAACTTATTCCCCAATTTGATCATTCTCAGAAATTAGGAGACGGAAACCACACCTACTGTAATATTAGACCTTGTAACAAGGCAACTAGGTTTCAATGGCTTAAAAGGTGCAGAAAGAGGCTCATGTATAATGACCTCCAGTGTCCCACAGGTTTCCCAAATCATTTCTTAGAGTATGGAAAAAGAGGAAATAAAGTGTCTACAGAAAGCGTATACCCCCTTGAACTTTGTTCAGTTTGTTGCGCCAGTGCCCGAGTTTCATGCAATTAAATGAGGACCTCTATCTCACACCACATATGTTATACTTTCAATGGGAAAAAAGGAAATATTACAATTGTATACATTTTCACCCACATGTTAATATTTGGTAGAAGCCCTTTTCACATCAATTTCAGCTGTGAGTCTGTTGGTAATGGGCTCCACCACCTCTGCACCAACAAGATTTGATAATATTTGAGAATTTCAGAAGTCTGTCTGGTTTAGCTGAAGAATCAGCTAAGGTAAGTTTCAGGAAGAGCATCTGATTTCTTTCAATAAAGCAGAACAGAGAAAAAACACACAATACAAAATCATGAGAATTTGTATCCATATGACACTTTGACTCGAATACTTTTATCAGACCTACACAGAGTATATACTGTACACACTTTTTCAGCCCAGGTTTATACATTTGGATCTGCCATTTGTAGGTGTTTTTGTGTCTTAGCTCAACACTGTGAAACCTGTAGTTACAAACATGGAGGATGAAGACATGAAGACATATATTGTACCTCTGACCGGCCTACCTTCCAAGAGGTGAAAGATGAAACTTTTCCTTTATCGTCAACTCAGTGAATGTCTCTAAACTTTCGAAAGCTGTAACAAAGAATAAGTTAAAAAACTTATTTTCATTGGACCCACAGAAAAGTCAAAGTTGTCCATAGAAATGCCCGTCTAAATCAGAAATCTACAGCACAAAGGCAGTGGCCTTTCGGGACATAAAAATGAAATCAGACTTTACTCAGACGAATTGCCCTTGGTCACGGACATCTTGCTATCAGTCACTACAAAGATGTTTTCTCTCGTGCCATGGCTTGCCTGACTTGCTTCTTCTGCTGGATGGCTTCTGGTCGCTGGTCAGGATCGACAGCCAGCATGTCCTGGAGCAGTGTCCTTAGCTCCGTGCTTATGGCTCTATTTACTTTCAGGGGGATGTGGAACTGCAGCCAGGGGTTCTCATCCAGGGCCTCTCCAACAGGCCCTGACAGACATATGCTCCTGTATCGGAAACACACTTTAGTTCAATTCTAAAATATTTCTCATAGGACTGAAGGAACCTTTCTAAAGATTCACATCTCTAAAGATCTAACCTGGACTGTGAACACTGACTCTATCATGAAGAAGGCTCAGCAGCGCCTCTATTTCTTAAGGTGCCTCAAGCGATGGGGGATGCCAATACATGTGTTGGTGAACTTCTACCGCTGCACTATCGAGAGCGTCCTCACCAACGGGATCACCGTGTGGTATGGCAACACCTCTTCGCGAGAAAGAAAGGCACTGCAGAGAATGGTCAATATGGCCCAGAAGATCATTGGCTGCGGTCTCACCGAGATTAAACAGCTCTATGAGGACCGCTGCCGTGGTAGAATTCTGGCCATCACAGAGGACAGTCACCACCCCGGGCATGAGCTCTTCACCCCACTGCCCTCAGGCAAGAGATATAAGAGCATACGGACACTTACCACTAGATTCTTCAATAGCTTCTATCCACAAGCAGTGAGACTGGCGAACACATTTAGCCATCCCCCTCGGACCACACCCACACCATCACCATCTACCTCATTGTAATTTATTTATTGTACGTCTTCAGTCATTGTTTACATGTCTGTATTGTTTACATTCAAACTGCCTGCATGTTTACTTGCACATTGTCTATTGTTTGCACATTGTCTTGATGCACTGTTTGCACTTTGTTTTGTTTTTACACTTGTTTTACAATCGAGAGACTTTCTGTAAGTAAGAATTCCATTGTACCAGTACCGGTTACATATGGCAATAAAGTTCAAGTTCAAGTTCAAGTTCAAGTTCTTTGCCTGTTAAGAGTTAACAATTAGGTCCTCAAGAACTGTTTTACGGTTTTCTACACTCCTGGCTGGCCAAGGTCTCTTTAAGGTCTCTTAAGTGGAGGTGTAACTCATGTATCCTACATGTGATTTAGCAACATGAAAGGGAATAGCTTCTTATCGGATTATGGTCTTGGTTAACTGCCTAAGGCTGACCTAAGTGCCTAACTTTCTGACTTTCTTTATACCTTATATGTTAAGAAGCTTCTTCTGACCAATCAGAAATGTATGCTTTATGTATGAACATTTTGCTCATCAAAGTGAGTGAGAGACAAGGTTAACAGAAATTAGCCACGGCAGTAAATGACAGCATATTTTTGGGTTCTTAAATGGTCTCTACCTGGCACACCTGCAGTGCAAACTGACACACACTGTTTAGAGAAACAGCTACTCTATTACTAATATTAATGAAACATTTCTTATTCTATGGAACAAAAACAAACAGTAAAACTAAAACACAGATCTCTTAGCTTCCTATTTCATGAACCAGATGACTGAATGACCAAGCCTAACTAGTAGCCAGAACCCCAGTTAACCCTCCGTAACACAAAGTTGAACCACACGACAGGAACTCTTTCAAACTGAGTGAAAATCATAAATGGATCCATAACTTTACATCAATTTACTATGTTGTGCCAATACCTGCATTTACATTTAGAACGAATGATGTCATAGAACCAGCATCACACCAGTTCCAGGTGTCTCCAAGGAGACAACAGAACTTCAGTTGTGTTTGCTAAAATACACACTTTGAAACATACTGTAACACTTAGTTAACATGTCTGGTTTAGTTGAAGAATCGGCTAAGGTAAGTTTCAGGCTTTAATGGTGGGATGGCACCTGTGCTTTTTTCCCCCAACCGCTAGAATATGATTCGCACCAAACCCAAAAGAAATACTGCACAGTTCAGGAACTTCATCAACCTAGCAACTGTAAAATAAGCTTACAAACAACTGAATTGAAATGCCAAAAAGTTAAGAGAAAGGCACAAACTATGTTTACTTGGGGTTTACAAAATTAAAGCTAACTAAAACTGTAATGATAAACAATCATGCTGCCAATGGACAGAGAAATATCATGTTTTTTGAATAATGTATTATTTGTTACATAGGAACCCAGTATAAGGGAATCCCTTGCGATCCTGTCTGCAGAGATAAAGGTAAGTATTGTTTTCTCTTTAGCTCTGTCACTCCAAGAAATATAATGAACATAAATATATTTGCCAATCTTTTCATAGTAATCCAAACAACTCTGCGTGTATCTGACATTTGTAATATTTATCTACCGCAGTATAACTCTTCTGGCAAGGCGATTGGTATTGTACCTTGAAAGAAAACTGATTGGAAATGTCATGTACTCTATGGTTTCTATTGATGTCAAGTGGCAAATGTTGACTGGTGATGTTATGTGAATCTTAGGAAATGGTCATTTTTCAATCGAGTCTATGTTTCTCAGAATTTGAGACAGAGAGGTCAATCTCTGCAATCCGAGCTGAGGGCATTTCTTGGAATGGAAAGGTAAGAGCAACGTGTTCTTTGATATTCTCTTAAGACTCTTCGCCAGATTTAACGATGAAAAATGTAAATAATAATAACAAACATTATTTTATATAGTGCCTTGAAAGGTGGCTTCTTTACAGAATGACAAAACCAACTACAATAAATAATACACAAGATATGCATGATGACAATACACAGTTAGAGGAGACAGTAGATGGTCATTGTCAGTGTATTCTGAAGGTAGTTTTCCAATTTTTTGGAACGGGGTAAAAGAGGCCACCTCTACTAGAATCTTTGTCCTAACCAAAAATGTAACAAAGTATAATAATAATATTAAAAATAATAATAATAAACTTTATCTATAGAGCACCTTTCATACAAATAGTGCTTTGGTGCTTTAAAAACCAAGCGTAAAAATAAAATATTAAAATTGAGAGATATACTTTCAGTTGTAAAGGAAAATACAGCAATACAGTAAAGCAACATACATGTCAATTAAATAAATTAAAATTAGGAAAGTCGTAATAAAATAAGAACAATTAAAGAGAACTAAAAAAAGAAACAGAAATAGAAAGAACAAAGAACCACTTTAACTAAAAGCAACATTTTCAAATGTTTTTTAAAACAATGTACCGAGCTTGACTGCCTAATAAAAAGTGGAAGTGAGTTTCATAATTTAGAAGCATAAAAACAAAAAGCAGCCTCTCCACTCTTTCTGCATTTCACATGTGGTATTTGCAGTAGGCCAGTATGTGCAGATCTCAGGTCACGTATAGGAACATATGATGACAGACATTCAGTAAGGTACAGACGTGCTAGGTCGCTTAAAGCTTTAAAAACAAATAAAAGAACTTTCAAATTTATCCTAGATAATACAGGTGACCAGTGAAGTTTTTTCAAAACAGGAATGATATTCTCTTTCTTGTATTTGTTAGGATCTGTGCTACTGCATTTCGAACAAGTAGTAAGGGATTTATTGTTTTCTTGGGAAGCCCACAAAACAGAGCATTATAATGATATCCACATCAATGTGAGCAATGGAGAAGTCAAATTAACGTGTCTAAATATCATCTAGTTCTATCCCAGGGAAGAGGGCTGTTGCCTACACAGACGACAAGACACAAAACGCTCAACTGTGCAAAACACGCATAAGGACATCAGTCAGGAGGAACAAGGTAAAGTGTTTTTTCTTCTTCACCATGGTCATGTAGTTTCACTCCAAGCACTGTCATATGAAATAACTGTGGAAACGACCTCCCCAACATTTTGGGTTGTTGCATTTTGCTTCAATGAATTTTAACCTTTTCTTTTAGACATTAAGAGGAAGGACACATTCACCCTTGGTAGAGATTCAGTTGTTCTATGAGATGTCAAGGTGAGAATTAACCACTTCAGGGATAAGTCAATCCACATAACTGAAAAAGGGGCAATGAACAGGATATGGGGATTTTGCTAGTTATAAAGTACAATAATCATCATTACATGATCCAAGACTACTGAAGTATAAGCTGTGTCCCTGACTGATTAATTAGCAAATTCATCTTTGTAGAGTGCAGCTACTATCTATTCAGTGGCATTTCCTTAAAACAATTGTATTCCCACATTCTGAATATGGAGTGAGATCATGTAGAGAATGTTGGACTTGTAATAACTAATTGAAGGATAATAATAATCAACGAAAGTGCTTAAAAGTATCAACAAATGCCTTCAAAGTACTTGACACGTACTTTGCTTTCAAAAGTGAAACATAATTAATGCTTACGTAAGATTTCTCTTGACTTCTCAGGAGTATACTAACTCCAAGGACAAGTAACATCACAAACCATTATTTAAGTGCTGATGTTGGAGCTGCAATACTACTACCAAGACAAAAAATGATACAGGTAACACTGCTTTCAGATTTCTAAGAATTGCTAAAATAGTATGTTTACAGAGCATTCAGAGTTGAGAATATGACAAGTTCCTACCATCTCAAACACTGCCAATCTAGAACAAAAAGAAAGTACTTGAACGCCTGCAGTAATCGAACACAAACCAGAACATATCAGTGCATGACAAGGAAATGTAGTCACAAAATGATTCTACCCTTTCAAGTCCCAAAAAGGACCGAGGAACTTACCGGAGGCGATACCTGGATTTCAAACAGAGTACAATGTAGCCACTGTAGGGGAGAAGATCACAGAGAGCTCTTCTCAGATTGCTCAGAGTCAGCCCCAGCACCCTGTCCTGACTGAAGCAGACAAAGTGGTCAAACAGGTAGGTAGAAATGAGTAAGGAACAGAGAGTATGGTTATTCTTGCATTGTTTTGTTCGTCTGTCAAAGAAAAGAGTGCTTCTGACTTTTGTCAATGTTCATCTTTATTTTAGGAGAAGAACAAACGGTGGTATCACACTTTGCTCAAGTGTATGATACCATGTGTGTACAGCAGACATCACCAAAGGAACAGGAGACACCTGAGTAGAGAACAAGAATATGAAAAGACTGATGAAAAAAAGCACCAGGAGAAATCCATTGAATATGCACAATCTCGTCCAGTATTTCAATGAAAAGTTTCAGTGTTGTTTTTAGTGTCGTCGTATTGCATACATTTAAAACAATGTGTCTTGTTTAATTAACAATTTGATTTACTTTAGTAAAAAGTGTTGTTTACTGTAGTCCTAGCATGGATGCAATTGTTAGAAAAAACGGGAATGAAAAACTGAATGTTTCATACAATATGGGTTTGTGTTAACCCACACACCTAAGTGAAATGTTTGATTACGTTTACAAGACATAACACATAGTTCAGTTGAGTGTGAAAGGGAACAACAGAGAAAGTCACAAACAAAACATTTGTGAAGGACTTGATGAATGTTTTTTCTTTAGAAATGACAAAAAATAAAGAATTTTTTATCCAAGATGTCTTTCTATAGCGAGTTTCATTTGAGATAGTCTTTTCTTAGAAGTGCAAGAGTGGTATTCCCTACAACTTATTCCCCAATTTGATCATTCTCAGAAATTAGGAGACGGAAACCACACCTACTGTAATATTAGACCTTGTAACAAGGCAACTAGGTTTCAATGTCTTAAAAGGTGCGGAAAGAGGCTCATGTATAATGACCTCCAGTGTCCCACAGGTTTCCCAAATCATTTCTTAGAGTATGGAAAAAGAGGAAATAAAGTGTCTACAGAAAGCGTATACCCCCTTGAACTTTGTTCAGTTTGTTGCGCCAGTGCCCGAGTTTCATGCAATTAAATGAGGACCTCTATCTCACACCACATATGTTATACTTTCAATGGGAAAAAAGGAAATATTACAATTGTATACATTTTCACCCACATGTTAATATTTGGTAGAAGCCCTTTTCACATCAATTTCAGCTATGAGTCTGTTGGTAATGGGCTCCACCACCTCTGCACCAACAAGATTTGATAATATTTGAGAATTTCAGAAGTCTGTCTGGTTTAGCTGAAGAATCAGCTAAGGTAAGTTTCAGGAAGAGCATCTGATTTCTTTCAATAAAGCAGAACAGAGAAAAAACACACAATACAAAATCATGAGAATTTGTATCCATATGACACTTTGACTCGAATACTTTTATCAGACCTACACAGAGTATATACTGTACACACTTTTTCAGCCCAGGTTTATACATTTGGATTTGCCATTTGTAGGTGTTTTTGTGTCTTAGCTCAACACTGTGAAACCTGTAGTTACAAACATGGAGGATGAAGACACGAAGACATATATTGTACCTCTGACCGGCCTACCTTCCAAGAGGTGAAAGATGAAACTTTTCCTTTATCGTCAACTCAGTGAATGTCTTTAAACTTTCGAAAACTGTAACAAAGAATAAGTTAAAAAACTTATTTTCATTGGACCCACAGAAAAGTCAAAGTTGTCCATAGAAATGCCCGTCTAAATCAGAAATCTACAGCAGAAAGGCAGTGGCCTTTCGGGACATAAAAATGAAATCAGACTTTACTCAGACGAATTGCCCTTGGTCACGGACATCTTGCTATCAGTCACTACAAAGATGTTTTCTCTCGTGCCATGGCTTGCCTGACTTGCTTCTTCTGCTGGATGGCTTCTGGTCGCTGGTCAGGATCGACAGCCAGCATGTCCTGGAGCAGTGTCCTTAGCTCCGTGCTTTTGGCTCTATTTACTTTCAGGGGGATGTGGAACTGCAGCCAGGGGTTCTCATCCAGGGCCTCTCCAACAGGCCCTGACAGACATATGCTCCTGTATCGGAAACACACTTTAGTTCAATTCTAAAATATTTCTCATAGGACTGAAGGAACCTTTCTAAAGATTCACATCTCTAAAGATCTAACCTGGACTGTGAACACTGACTCTATCATGAAGAAGGCTCAGCAGCGCCTCTATTTCTTAAGGTGCCTCAAGCGATGGGGGATGCCAATACATGTGTTGGTGAACTTCTACCGCTGCACTATCGAGAGCGTCCTCACCAACGGGATCACCGTGTGGTATGGCAACACCTCTTCGCGAGAAAGAAAGGCACTGCAGAGAATGGTCAATATGGCCCAGAAGATCATTGGCTGCGGTCTCACCGAGATTAAACAGCTCTATGAGGACCGCTGCCGTGGTAGAATTCTGGCCATCACAGAGGACAGTCACCACCCCGGGCATGAGCTCTTCACCCCACTGCCCTCAGGCAAGAGATATAAGAGCATACGGACACTTACCACTAGATTCTTCAATAGCTTCTATCCACAAGCAGTGAGACTGGCGAACACTTTTAGCCATCCCCCTCGGACCACACCCACACCATCACCATCTACCTCATTGTAATTTATTTATTGTACGTCTCCAGTCATTGTTTACATGTCTGTATTGTTTACATTTAAACTGCCTGCATGTTTACTTGCACATTGTCTATTGTTTGCACATTGTCTTGATGCACTGTTTGCACTTTGTTTTGTTTTTACACTTGTTTTACAATCGAGAGACTTTCTGTAAGTAAGAATTCCATTGTACCAGTACCGGTTACATATGGCAATAAAGTTCAAGTTCAAGTTCAAGTTCAAGTTCTTTGCCTGTTAAGAGTTAACAATTAGGTCCTCAAGAACTGTTTTACGGTTTTCTACACTCCTGGCTGGCCAAGGTCTCTTTAAGGTCTCTTAAGTGGAGGTGTAACTCATGTATCCTACATGTGATTTAGCAACATGAAAGGGAATAGCTTCTTATCGGATTATGGTCTTGGTTAACTGCCTAAGGCTGACCTAAGTGCCTAACTTTCTGACTTTCTTTATACCTTATATGTTAAGAAGCTTCTTCTGACCAATCAGAAATGTATGCTTTATGTATGAACATTTTGCTCATCAAAGTGAGTGAGAGACAAGGTTAACAGAAATTAGCCACGGCAGTAAATGACAGCATATTTTTGGGTTCTTAAATGGTCTCTACCTGGCACACCTGCAGTGCAAACTGACACACACTGTTTAGAGAAACAGCTACTCTATTACTAATATTAATGAAACATTTCTTATTCTATGGAACAAAAACAAACAGTAAAACTAAAACACAGATCTCTTAGCTTCCTATTTCATGAACCAGATGACTGAATGACCAAGCCTAACTAGTAGCCAGAACCCCAGTTAACCCTCCGTAACACAAAGTTTAACCACACGACAGGAACTCTTTCAAACTGAGTGAAAATCATAAATGGATCCATAACTTTACATCAATTTACTATGTTGTGCCAATACCTGCATTTACATTTAGAACGAATGATGTCATAGAACCAGCATCACACCAGTTCCAGGTGTCTCCAAGGAGACAACAGAACTTCAGTTGTGTTTGCTAAAATACACACTTTGAAACATACTGTAACACTTAGTTAACATGTCTGGTTTAGTTGAAGAATCGGCTAAGGTAAGTTTCAGGGTTTAATGGTGGGATGGCACCTGTGCTTTTTTCCCCCAACCGCTAAAATATGATTCGCACCAAACCCAAAAGAAATACTGCACAGTTCAGGAACTTCATCAACCTAGCAACTGTAAAATAAGCTTACAAACAACTGAATTGAAATGCCAAAAAGTTCAGAGAAAGGCACAAACTATGTTTACTTGGGGTTTACAAAATTAAAGCTAACTAAAACTGTAATGATAAACAATCATGCTGCCAATGGACAGAGAAATATCATGTTTTTTGAATAATGTATTATTTGTTACATAGGAACCCAGTATAAGGGAATCCCTTGCGATCCTGTCTGCAGAGATAAAGGTAAGTATTGTTTTCTCTTTAGCTCTGTCACTCCAAGAAATATAATGAACATAAATATATTTGCCAATCTTTTCATAGTAATCCAAACAACTCTGCGTGTATCTGACATTTGTAATATTTATCTACCGCAGTATAACTCTTCTGGCAAGGTGATTGGTATTGTACCTTGAAAGAAAACTGATTGGAAATGTCATGTACTCTATGGTTTCTATTGATGTCAAGTGGCAAATGTTGACTGGTGAAGTTATGTGAATCTTAGGAAATGGTCATTTTTCAATCGAGCCTATGTTTCTCAGAATTTGAGACAGAGAGGTCAATCTCTGCAATCCGAGCTGAGGGCATTTCTTGGAATGGAAAGGTAAGAGCAACGTGTTCTTTGATATTCTCTTAAGACTCTTCGCCAGATTTAACGATGAAAAATGTAAATAATAATAACAAACATTATTTTATATAGTGCCTTGAAAGGTGGCTTCTTTACAGAATGACAAAACCAACTACAATAAATAATACACAAGATATGCATGATGACAATACACAGTTAGAGGAGACAGTAGATGGTCATTGTCAGTGTATTCTGAAGGTAGTTTTCCAATTTTTTGGAACGGGGTAAAAGAGGCCACCTCTACTAGAATCTTTGTCCTAACCAAAAATGTAACAAAGTATAATAATAATATTAAAAATAATAATAATAAACTTTATCTATAGAGCACCTTTCATACAAATAGTGCTTTGGTGCTTTAAAAACCAAGCGTAAAAATAAAATATTAAAATTGAGAGATATACTTTCAGTTGTAAAGGAAAATACAGCAATACAGTAAAGCAACATACATGTCAATTAAATAAATAAAAATTAGGAAAGTCGTAATAAAATAAGAACAATTAAAGAGAACTAAAAAAAGAAACAGAAATAGAAAGAACAAAGAACCACTTTAACTTAAAGCAACATTTTCAAATGTTTTTTTAAAACAATGTACCGAGCTTGACTGCCTAATAAAAAGTGGAAGTGAGTTTCATAATTTAGAAGCATAAAAACAAAAAGCAGCCTCTCCACTCTTTCTGCATTTCACATGTGGTATTTGCAGTAGGCCAGTATGTGCAGATCTCAGGTCACGTATAGGAACATATGAAGACAGACATTCAGTAAGGTACAGACGTGCTAGGTCGCTTAAAGCTTTAAAAACAAGTAAAAGAACTTTCAAATTTATCCTAGATAATACAGGTGACCAGTGAAGTTTTTTCAAAACAGGAATGATATTCTCTTTCTTGTATTTGTTAGGATCTGTGCTACTGCATTTCGAACAAGTAGTAAGGGATTTATTGTTTTCTTGGGAAGCCCACAAAACAGAGCATTATAATCATATCCACATCAATGTGAGCAATGGAGAAGTCAAATTAACGTGTCTAAATATCATCTAGTTCTATCCCAGGGAAGAGGGCTGTTGCCTACACAGACGACAAGACACAAAACGCTCAACTGTGCAAAACACGCATAAGGACATCAGTCAGGAGGAACAAGGTAAAGTGTTTTTTCTTCTTCACCATGGTCATGTAGTTTCACTCCAAGCACTGTCATATGAAATAACTGTGGAAACGACCTCCCCAACATTTTGGGTTGTTGCATTTTGCTTCAATGAATTTTAACCTTTTCTTTTAGACATTAAGAGGAAGGACACATTCACCCTTGGTAGAGATTCAGTTGTTCTATGAGATGTCAAGGTGAGAATTAACCACTTCAGGGATAAGTCAATCCACATAACTGAAAAAGGGGCAATGAACAGGATATGGGGATTTTGCTAGTTATAAAGTACAATAATCATCATTACATGATCTAAGACTACTGAAGTATAAGCTGTGTCCCTGACTGATTAATTAGCAAATTCATCTTTGTAGAGTGCAGCTACTATCTATTCAGTGGCATTTCCTTAAAACAATTGTATTCCCACATTCTGAATATGGAGTGAGATCATGTAGAGAATGTTGGACTTGTAATAACTAATTGAAGGATAATAATAATCAACGAAAGTGCTTAAAAGTATCAACAAATGCCTTCAAAGTACTTGACACGTACTTTGCTTTCAAAAGTGAAACATAATTAATGCTTACGTAAGATTTCTCTTGACTTCTCAGGAGTATACTAACTCCAAGGACAAGTAACATCACAAACCATTATTTAAGTGCTGATGTTGGAGCTGCAATACTACTACCAAGACAAAAAATGATACAGGTAACACTGCTTTCAGATTTCTAAGAATTGCTAAAATAGTATGTTTACAGAGCATTCAGAGTTGAGAATATGACAAGTTCCTACCATCTCAAACACTGCCAATCTAGAACAAAAAGAAAGTACTTGAACGCCTGCAGTAATCGAACACAAACCAGAACATATCAGTGCATGACAAGGAAATGTAGTCACAAAATGATTCTACCCTTTCAAGTCCCAAAAAGGACCGAGGAACTTACCGGAGGCGATACCTGGATTTCAAACAGAGTACAATGTAGCCACTGTAGGGGAGAAGATCACAGAGAGCTCTTCTCAGATTGCTCAGAGTCAGCCCCAGCACCCTGTCCTGACTGAAGCAGACAAAGTGGTCAAACAGGTAGGTAGAAATGAGTAAGGAACAGAGAGTATGGTTATTCTTGCATTGTTTTGTTCGTCTGTCAAAGAAAAGAGTGCTTCTGACTTTTGTCAATGTTCATCTTTATTTTAGGAGAAGAACAAACGGTGGTATCACACTTTGCTCAAGTGTATGATACCATGTGTGTACAGCAGACATCACCAAAGGAACAGGAGACACCTGAGTAGAGAACAAGAATATGAAAAGACTGATGAAAAAAAGCACCAGGAGAAATCCATTGAATATGCACAATCTCGTCCAGTATTTCAATGAAAAGTTTCAGTGTTGTTTTTAGTGTCGTCGTATTGCATACATTTAAAACAATGTGTCTTGTTTAATGAACAATTTCATTTACTTTAGTAAAAAGTGTTGTTTACTGTAGTCCTAGCATGGATGCAATTGTTAGAAAAAACGGGAATGAAAAACTGAATGTTTCATACAATATGGGTTTGTGTTAACCCACACACCTAAGTGAAATGTTTGATTACGTTTACAAGACATAACACATAGTTCAGTTGAGTGTGAAAGGGAACAACAGAGAAAGTCACAAACAAAACATTTGTGAAGGACTTGATGAATGTTTTTTCTTTAGAAATGACAAAAAATAAAGAATTTTTCAACAAGATGTCTTTCTATAGCGAGTTTCATTTGAGATAGTCTTTTCTTAGAAGTGCAAGAGTGGTATTCCCTACAACTTATTCCCCAATTTGATCATTCTCAGAAATTAGGAGACGGAAACCACACCTACTGTAATATTAGACCTTGTAACAAGGCAACTAGGTTTCAATGGCTTAAAAGGTGCAGAAAGAGGCTCATGTATAATGACCTCCAGTGTCCCACAGGTTTCCCAAATCATTTCTTAGAGTATGGAAAAAGAGGAAATAAAGTGTCTACAGAAAGCGTATACCCCCTTGAACTTTGTTCAGTTTGTTGCGCCAGTGCCCGAGTTTCATGCAATTAAATGAGGACCTCTATCTCACACCACATATGTTATACTTTCAATGGGAAAAAAGGAAATATTACAATTGTATACATTTTCACCCACATGTTAATATTTGGTAGAAGCCCTTTTCACATCAATTTCAGCTGTGAGTCTGTTGGTAATGGGCTCCACCACCTCTGCACCAACAAGATTTGATAATATTTGAGAATTTCAGAAGTCTGTCTGGTTTAGCTGAAGAATCAGCTAAGGTAAGTTTCAGGAAGAGCATCTGATTTCTTTCAATAAAGCAGAACAGAGAAAAAACACACAATACAAAATCATGAGAATTTGTATCCATATGACACTTTGACTCGAATACTTTTATCAGACCTACACAGAGTATATACTGTACACACTTTTTCAGCCCAGGTTTATACATTTGGATCTGCCATTTGTAGGTGTTTTTGTGTCTTAGCTCAACACTGTGAAACCTGTAGTTACAAACATGGAGGATGAAGACATGAAGACATATATTGTACCTCTGACCGGCCTACCTTCCAAGAGGTGAAAGATGAAACTTTTCCTTTATCGTCAACTCAGTGAATGTCTTTAAACTTTCGAAAACTGTAACAAAGAATAAGTTAAAAAACTTATTTTCATTGGACCCACAGAAAAGTCAAAGTTGTCCATAGAAATGCCCGTCTAAATCAGAAATCTACAGCAGAAAGGCAGTGGCCTTTCGGGACATAAAAATGAAATCAGACTTTACTCAGACGAATTGCCCTTGGTCACGGACATCTTGCTATCAGTCACTACAAAGATGTTTTCTCTCGTGCCATGGCTTGCCTGACTTGCTTCTTCTGCTGGATGGCTTCTGGTCGCTGGTCAGGATCGACAGCCAGCATGTCCTGGAGCAGTGTCCTTAGCTCCGTGCTTATGGCTCTATTTACTTTCAGGGGGATGTGGAACTGCAGCCAGGGGTTCTCATCCAGGGCCTCTCCAACAGGCCCTGACAGACATATGCTCCTGTATCGGAAACACACTTTAGTTCAATTCTAAAATATTTCTCATAGGACTGAAGGAACCTTTCTAAAGATTCACATCTCTAAAGATCTAACCTGGACTGTGAACACTGACTCTATCATGAAGAAGGCTCAGCAGCGCCTCTATTTCTTAAGGTGCCTCAAGCGATGGGGGATGCCAATACATGTGTTGGTGAACTTCTACCGCTGCACTATCGAGAGCGTCCTCACCAACGGGATCACCGTGTGGTATGGCAACACCTCTTCGCGAGAAAGAAAGGCACTGCAGAGAATGGTCAATATGGCCCAGAAGATCATTGGCTGCGGTCTCACCGAGATTAAACAGCTCTATGAGGACCGCTGCCGTGGTAGAATTCTGGCCATCACAGAGGACAGTCACCACCCCGGGCATGAGCTCTTCACCCCACTGCCCTCAGGCAAGAGATATAAGAGCATACGGACACTTACCACTAGATTCTTCAATAGCTTCTATCCACAAGCAGTGAGACTGGCGAACACGTTTAGCCATCCCCCTCGGACCACACCCACACCATCACCATCTACCTCATTGTAATTTATTTATTGTACGTCTCCAGTCATTGTTTACATGTCTGTATTGTTTACATTTAAACTGCCTGCATGTTTACTTGCACATTGTCTATTGTTTGCACATTGTCTTGATGCACTGTTTGCACTTTGTTTTGTTTTTACACTTGTTTTACAATCGAGAGACTTTCTGTAAGTAAGAATTCCATTGTACCAGTACCGGTTACATATGGCAATAAAGTTCAAGTTCAAGTTCAAGTTCAAGTTCTTTGCCTGTTAAGAGTTAACAATTAGGTCCTCAAGAACTGTTTTACGGTTTTCTACACTCCTGGCTGGCCAAGGTCTCTTTAAGGTCTCTTAAGTGGAGGTGTAACTCATGTATCCTACATGTGATTTAGCAACATGAAAGGGAATAGCTTCTTATCGGATTATGGTCTTGGTTAACTGCCTAAGGCTGACCTAAGTGCCTAACTTTCTGACTTTCTTTATACCTTATATGTTAAGAAGCTTCTTCTGACCAATCAGAAATGTATGCTTTATGTATGAACATTTTGCTCATCAAAGTGAGTGAGAGACAAGGTTAACAGAAATTAGCCACGGCAGTAAATGACAGCATATTTTTGGGTTCTTAAATGGTCTCTACCTGGCACACCTGCAGTGCAAACTGACACACACTGTTTAGAGAAACAGCTACTCTATTACTAATATTAATGAAACATTTCTTATTCTATGGAACAAAAACAAACAGTAAAACTAAAACACAGATCTCTTAGCTTCCTATTTCATGAACCAGATGACTGAATGACCAAGCCTAACTAGTAGCCAGAACCCCAGTTAACCCTCCGTAACACAAAGTTTAACCACACGACAGGAACTCTTTCAAACTGAGTGAAAATCATAAATGGATCCATAACTTTACATCAATTTACTATGTTGTGCCAATACCTGCATTTACATTTAGAACGAATGATGTCATAGAACCGGCATCACACCAGTTCCAGGTGTCTCCAAGGAGACAACAGAACTTCAGTTGTGTTTGCTAAAATACACACTTTGAAACATACTGTAACACTTAGTTAACATGTCTGGTTTAGTTGAAGAATCGGCTAAGGTAAGTTTCAGGGTTTAATGGTGGGATGGCACCTGTGCTTTTTTCCCCCAACCGCTAGAATATGATTCGCACCAAACCCAAAAGAAATACTGCACAGTTCAGGAACTTCATCAACCTAGCAACTGTAAAATAAGCTTACAAACAACTGAATTGAAATGCCAAAAAGTTCAGAGAAAGGCACAAACTATGTTTACTTGGGGTTTACAAAATTAAAGCTAACTAAAACTGTAATGATAAACAATCATGCTGCCAATGGACAGAGAAATATCATGTTTTTTGAATAATGTATTATTTGTTACATAGGAACCCAGTATAAGGGAATCCCTTGCGATCCTGTCTGCAGAGATAAAGGTAAGTATTGTTTTCTCTTTAGCTCTGTCACTCCAAGAAATATAATGAACATAAATATATTTGCCAATCTTTTCATAGTAATCCAAACAACTCTGCGTGTATCTGACATTTGTAATATTTATCTACCGCAGTATAACTCTTCTGGCAAGGCGATTGGTATTGTACCTTGAAAGAAAACTGATTGGAAATGTCATGTACTCTATGGTTTCTATTGATGTCAAGTGGCAAATGTTGACTGGTGAAGTTATGTGAATCTTAGGAAATGGTCATTTTTCAATCGAGCCTATGTTTCTCAGAATTTGAGACAGAGAGGTCAATCTCTGCAATCCGAGCTGAGGGCATTTCTTGGAATGGAAAGGTAAGAGCAACGTGTTCTTTGATATTCTCTTAAGACTCTTCGCCAGATTTAACGATGAAAAATGTAAATAATAATAACAAACATTATTTTATATAGTGCCTTGAAAGGTGGCTTCTTTACAGAATGACAAAACCAACTACAATAAATAATACACAAGATATGCATGATGACAATACACAGTTAGAGGAGACAGTAGATGGTCATTGTCAGTGTATTCTGAAGGTAGTTTTCCAATTTTTTGGAACGGGGTAAAAGAGGCCACCTCTACTAGAATCTTTGTCCTAACCAAAAATGTAACAAAGTATAATAATAATATTAAAAATAATAATAATAAACTTTATCTATAGAGCACCTTTCATACAAATAGTGCTTTGGTGCTTTAAAAACCAAGCGTAAAAATAAAATATTAAAATTGAGAGATATACTTTCAGTTGTAAAGGAAAATACAGCAATACAGTAAAGCAACATACATGTCAATTAAATAAATAAAAATTAGGAAAGTCGTAATAAAATAAGAACAATTAAAGAGAACTAAAAAAAGAAACAGAAATAGAAAGAACAAAGAACCACTTTAACTTAAAGCAACATTTTCAAATGTTTTTTTAAAACAATGTACCGAGCTTGGCTGCCTAATAAAAAGTGGAAGTGAGTTTCATAATTTGGAAGCATAAAAACAAAAAGCAGCCTCTCCACTCTTTCTGCATTTCATATGTGGTATTTGCAGTAGGCCAGTATGTGCAGATCTCAGGTCACGTATAGGAACATATGAAGACAGACATTCAGTAAGGTACAGACGTGCTAGGTCGCTTAAAGCTTTAAAAACAAGTAAAAGAACTTTCAAATTTATCCTAGATAATACAGGTGACCAGTGAAGTTTTTTCAAAACAGGAATGATATTCTCTTTCTTGTATTTGGTAGGATCTGTGCTACTGCATTTCGAACAAGTAGTAAGGGATTTATTGTTTTCTTGGGAAGCCCACAAAACAGAGCATTATAATCATATCCACATCAATGTGAGCAATGGAGAAGTCAAATTAACGTGTCTAAATATCATCTAGTTCTATCCCAGGGAAGAGGGCTGTTGCCTACACAGACGACAAGACACAAAACGCTCAACTGTGCAAAACACGCATAAGGACATCAGTCAGGAGGAACAAGGTAAAGTGTTTTTTCTTCTTCACCATGGTCATGTAGTTTCACTCCAAGCACTGTCATATGAAATAACTGTGGAAACGACCTCCCCAACACTTTGGGTTGTTGCATTTTGCTTCAGGGAATTTTAACCTTTTCTTTTAGACATTAAGAGGAAGGACACATTCACCCTTGGTAGAGATTCAGTTGTTCTATGAGATGTCAAGGTGAGAATTAACCACTTCAGGGATAAGTCAATCCACATAACTGAAAAAGGGGCAATGAACAGGATATGGGGATTTTGCTAGTTATAAAGTACAATAATCATCATTACATGATCTAAGACTACTGAAGTATAAGCTGTGTCCCTGACTGATTAATTAGCAAATTCATCTTTGTAGAGTGCAGCTACTATCTATTCAGTGGCATTTCCTTAAAACAATTGTATTCCCACATTCTGAATATGGAGTGAGATCATGTAGAGAATGTTGGACTTGTAATAACTAATTGAAGGATAATAATAATCAACGAAAGTGCTTAAAAGTATCAACAAATGCCTTCAAAGTACTTGACACGTACTTTGCTTTCAAAAGTGAAACATAATTAATGCTTACGTAAGATTTCTCTTGACTTCTCAGGAGTATACTAACTCCAAGGACAAGTAACATCACAAACCATTTTTTAAGTGCTGATGTTGGAGCTGCAATACTACTACCAAGACAAAAAATGATACAGGTAACACTGCTTTCAGATTTCTAAGAATTGCTACAATAGTATGTTTACAGAGCATTCAGAGTTGAGAATATGACAAGTTCCTACCATCTCAAACACTGCCAATCTAGAACAAAAAGAAAGTACTTGAACGCCTGCAGTAATCGAACACAAACCAGAACATATCAGTGCATGACAAGGAAATGTAGTCACAAAATGATTCTACCCTTTCAAGTCCCAAAAAGGACCGAGGAACTTACCGGAGGTGATACCTGGATTTCAAACAGAGTACAATGTAGCCACTGTAGGGGAGAAGATCACAGAGAGCTCTTCTCAGATTGCTCAGAGTCAGCCCCAGCACCCTGTCCTGACTGAAGCAGACAAAGTGGTCAAACAGGTAGGTAGAAATGAGTAAGGAACAAAGAGTATGGTTATTCTTGCATTGTTTTGTTCGTCTGTCAAAGAAAAGAGTGCTTCTGACTTTTGTCAATGTTCATCTTTATTTTAGGAGAAGAACAAACGGTGGTATCACACTTTGCTCAAGTGTATGATACCATGTGTGTACAGCAGACATCACCAAAGGAACAGGAGACACCTGAGTAGAGAACAAGAATATGAAAAGACTGATGAAAAAAAGCACCAGGAGAAATCCATTGAATATGCACAATCTCGTCCAGTATTTCAATGAAAAGTTTCAGTGTTGTTTTTAGTGTCGTCGTATTGCATACATTTAAAACAATGTGTCTTGTTTAATTAACAATTTGATTTACTTTAGTAAAAAGTGTTGTTTACTGTAGTCCTAGCATGGATGCAATTGTTAGAAAAAACGGGAATGAAAAACTGAATGTTTCATACAATATGGGTTTGTGTTAACCCACACACCTAAGTGAAATGTTTGATTACGTTTACAAGACATAACACATAGTTCAGTTGAGTGTGAAAGGGAACAACAGAGAAAGTCACAAACAAAACATTTGTGAAGGACTTGATGAATGTTTTTTCTTTAGAAATGACAAAAAATAAAGAATTTTTCAACAAGATGTCTTTCTATAGTGAGTTTCATTTGAGATAGTCTTTTCTTAGAAGTGCAAGAGTGGTATTCCCTACAACTTATTCTCCAATTTGATCATTCTCAGAAATTAGGAGACGGAAACCACACCTACTGTAATATTAGACCTTGTAACAAGGCAACTAGGTTTCAATGGCTTAAAAGGTGCAGAAAGAGGCTCATGTATAATGACTTCCAGTGTCCCACAGGTTTCCCAAATCATTTCTTAGAGTATGGAAAAAGAGGAAATAAAGTGTCTACAGAAAGCGTATACCCCCTTAATAAATTATGCTAATATTAAATTCGATTCTGCTCTGAGAATGTAGGGGGAAGGAAAAATGCCAGTGGTCTTTCCACTGATGAACTTGTGCCTGATGAACACCACTGCGTCACACCACACAGCTGCAAGTGCACCTCACTGTGCCCGGCCACCACTGCATCACACAACTGCAAGTGCACCTCACTGTGCCCGGCCACCACTGCATCACACAACTGCCAGCGCACCTCACCGTGCCAGGCCACCACTGCGTCACACAGCTGCCAGCGCACCTCACCATGCCAGGCCACCACTGCGTCACACAGCTGCCAGCGCACCTCACCATGCCCAGCCACCACTGCATCACACAGCTGCAAGCGCACCTCAAAGTTCCCAGCCACTACTGAATCACACCACACAGGTGGCAGCGCACCGTACCAGACCACCACTGCGTCACACAGGTGCCAGTGCACCTCACCGTGCCCGGCCACCACTTCATCATACAACTGCCAGTACACCTGACCGTGCAAGGCCACCACTGAGTCACACAGCTGCCAGCACACCTCACCATGCCAGGCAACCACTGCGTCACACCACACAGCTGCCAGTGCACCTCACCGTGCCAAGCCACCACTGCATCACACAGCTGCCAGCACACCTCACCGAGCATGGCCACAGCTGCATCACGCAGCTGCCAGCGCACCTCACCGTATTCTGCCACAGCTGCCAGCGCACCTCACCGTGCCAGGCCACCACTACGTCACACATCTGCCAACGCACCTCACCGTGCCCAGCCACCACTGCGTCACACAGCTGCCAGCGCACCTCACCGTGCCAGGCCACCACTTCATCATACAACTGCCAGTACACCTGACCGTGCAAGGCCACCACTGCGTCACACAGCTGCCAGCGCACCTCACCGTGCCAGGCCACCACTGCGTCACACAGCTGCCAGCACACCTCACAGTGCCAGACCACCACTGCGTCAAACCACAAAAGTGCCAGTGCACCTCACTGTGCCTAGCAGCCTCTGCATCACACAGCTGAAAGCACAACTCACCGTGCCAGGACACCACTGTGTCACACCACACAGCTGCCAGTGCACCTCACCATGCCAGGCCACCACTGCGTCACACCACACAGCTGCCAGCACACCTCACCATGCCAGGCACCCACAGAGTCACACCACACATCTGCCAGCACACCTCACCGTGCCGGGCCACCACTGCGTCACACCACACAGCTGCCAGTGCACCTCAGCATGCCAGGCCGCCACTGAGTCACACCACACAGCCACCAGCGCACCTCACCTTGCCAGGCCGCCACTGAGTCACGCCACACAGCCACCAGCGTACCTCACCGTGCCAAGCCACCACTGCGTCACACAGCTGCCAGCACACCTCACCGAGCATGGCCACAGCTGCATCACGCAGCTGCCAGCGCACCTCACCGTATTCTGCCACAGCTGCCAGCGCACCTCACCATGCCAGGCCACCACTACGTCACACATCTGCCAACGCACCTCACCGTGCCCAGCCACCACTGCGTCACACAGCTGCCAGCACACCTCACCGTGCCCGGCCACCACTTCATCATACAACTGCCAGTACACTTGACCGTGCAAGGCCACCACTGCGTCACACAGCTGCCAGCGCACCTCACCGTGCCAGGCCACCACTGCGTCACACAGCTGCCAGCACACCTCACAGTGCCAGGCCACCACTACGTCAAACCACACAAGTGCCAGTGCACCTCACTGTGCCTAGCAGCCTCTGCATCACACAGCTGAAAGCACAACTCCACTGAGTCACGCCACACAGCCACCAGCGCACCTCACCGTGCCACGCCAGCACTGAGTCACGCCACACAGCCACCAGCGCACCTCACCGTGCCAGGCCACCACTGAGTCACGCCACACAGCCACCAGCGCACCTAACCGTGACAGGCCAGCACTGAGCCACGCCACACAGCCACCAGCGCACCTCACCGTGCCAGGCCACCACTGCGTCACACATCTGCCAACGCACCTCACCGTGCCAGGCCACCACTACGTCAAACCACACAGCCGCCAGTGCACCTCACCGTGCCCAGCCACCACTGCGTCACACAGCTGCCAGCGCACCTCACCATAACAGGCCACCACTACGTCAAACCACACAGCCGCCAGTACACCTCACCGTGACAGGCCACCACTGAGTCACACCACACAGCCGCCAGCGCACCTCACTGTGCCAGGCCACCATGCGTCACACAACTGAAAGCGCACCTCACCATGCCAAGCCACCACTGCATCACACAGCTGCCAGCACACCTCACCGTACCAGGCCACAACTGCGTCACACAGATGCCAGCACACCTCACCGAGCCCGGCCACAGCTGCATCACACAGCTGCCAGCGCACCTCACCGTACCCTGCCACAGCTGCGTCATACAGCTGCCAGCGCACCTCACCGTGCCAGGCCACCACTGCGTCACACCACACAGCTGCCAGCGCACCTCACCGTGCCAGGCCACCACTGCGTCACACAGCTGCCAGCGCACCTCACCGTGCCAGGCCACCACTGCGTCACTCCACACAGCCGCCAGCGCACATCACTGTGCCAGGCCACCACTGCGTCACACAGCTGAAATCGCACTTCACCGTGCCAAGCCACAACTGCGTCACACAGCTGCCAGCAGACCTCACCGTGCCCGGCCACCACTGCATCACACAGCTGCCAGCGCACCTCTCCATACCAGGCCACCACTACATCAAACCACACAGGTGCCAGTGCACCTCACTGTGCCCAGCAGCCACTGCATCACACAGCTGAAAGCACAACTCACCGTGCCAGGACACCACTGTGTCACACCACACAGCTGCCAGTGCACCTCACCGTGCCAGGCCACCACTGCGTCACACCACACAGCTGCCAGTGCACCTCAGCGTGTCAGGCCGCCACTGCGTCACACCACACAGCCACCAGCGCACCTCACCGTGCAAGGCCACCACTGTGTCACACCACACAGATGCCAGTGCACCTCACCGTGCCAGGCCACCACTTCATCATAGAATTTCCAGCGCACCTCAAAGTACCCGGCCACCAATGCGTCATTCCACACAGCTGCCAGCGCACCTCACCGTGCCAGGCCACCACTGCGTCACACCACACAGCTGCCAGTGCACCTCACCGTGCAAGGCCACCACTGCATCACACACCTGCCAGAACACCTGAGCGTGCAAGGCCACCACTGCGTCACACAGCTGCCAGCGCACCTTACCATGCCAGGCCACCACTGCGTCACACCACACAGCTGCCAGCGCACCTCACCGTGCCAGGCCACCACTGCGTCAGACCACACACAGCTGAAAGCGCACCTCACCGTGCCAAGCCACCACTGCGTCAAACAGCTGCCAGCACACCTCACCGTGCCAGGCCACCACTGCATCACACAGCTGCCAGCGCACCTCACCGTACCAGGCCACCACTGCGTCATACAGCTGCCAGCGCACCTCACCATGCCAGCCACCACTGCGTCACACCACACAGCTGCCAGCGCACCTCAACGTGCCAGGCCACCACTGCATCCCACAGCTGCCAGCACACCTCATGCCTTGTTATGTGAAACTTCTCTTTTTAGGAGAATTACAATTTGTGAACCACAATTCACGCTCAACCACATCACTGATCTACTACACATACCTCAGGATGGTGACGTCACTGCCTTTCATATGGAAACATTTTGACACCGCGCTCAACAATCTTAGGAAGATCACAAAACAAGCCTGCTAGCCTGGATTTTACCTAAAAAAATCACGCCCGAGAAAGTGAAGTACTGTAGCATTAACTAGCAAAGGTGTATTGCAGACATAGGCATAGTACGTAATACAGGCTTTATGAAATCTAATAATATTGTTTCGGCTGTGAATCCTTCTTCAGCTGTGAGGGTCTTCAGCTCATAATGAAACGCTTAGAGTTTGCAATGTACGGCGCTCTGAACGAGTTCAACTTTAATGCAGAAAAAATGGATTTCCCAGAAGCTATACTGATTCTTATGGAAGCCCGTTTCCGCCAGGGAGTAGAAAAAATGCGCCCTGGTATTCTCTGGGATGCAGTGCAGTTAAAACTGTTCACTGTTACTGACCATACTGCCTGCCTGCGGGCACTTTTCCTTTCCGTGGGGGAGGGTGGACTGTCTTTCATTAGAAGGTTAGTCTATTCTACTCGGAGAATGTAGAGGGGGTGGAAAGTGCCCGCGGTCATTTAATTAGTATTACAATTCGCACTGATTCCCTTGCGAAGATATGGACATAAGAATATTCGTGCTTGGTCAAAAAATGCCATAAAAACGACAAAATGAAGGCTGTGAAAACATTCACAATGTGCTGTATACACAAAGCACGTGTTCTCACAACTCGAGGAGGTTTCGTGAAAACTTTATATCGTCACACAAAATGTTACAAAGAATGTGGACCAGGGTAATACTTTGAGTTTACAGCTTGTCCAAGGTCATTCATTATTAATACTATTAGGGATATCTTCGGTAAAGACTGACAGCAGGAACATTCCTGTTCTTTACTCAGCAGCTTATTAAAAACAGGGTGTTCAAAACGTTTTTTTTTTTTACCCAGAAGAGTGACACAGCTTCGCGTTGTGAATCTGTTATTCCGTATTTACAAAGAAAGTGGAATACAGTAATACTACCTGCTATATAGATACATATTTTTAGATATTCAGATCCTTAAATTAATATCATTATTCATTTCTTTAGATACGTGATTCCATACTATATTCCCTATTACAAAACCAATAATTCCAGTCCTGAAATCTGATTGGCTGACACACATTCGAAGAACATACTGTAACACTTAGTTAACATGTCTGGTTTAGTTGAAGAATTGGCTAAGGTAAGTTTCAGGGTTTAATGGTGGGATGGCACCTGTGCTTTTTCCCCCCAACCGTTAGAATATGATTTGCACAAAACCCAAAAGAAATACTGCACAGTTCAGGAACCTAGCAACTGTAAAATAAGCTTAAAAACAACTGAACTGAAATGCAAAAAAGTTCAGAGAAAGGCACAAAATATGTTTACTTGGGGTTTAAAAAATTAAAACTAACTAAAACATTCCAAACAGAAGCCGGCCTACCTTCTTTTCTTTGTACCTGATAAAGATGAGGATGGCTTTAAAGATACAGCTAAACTTTTGCAGAACCATTCAAGCGCATTGTTACTGTTTGCTGTAGAAGCCAAAAATATGAGAATCTCAAAATCTAAAAATCTCATGGCGTCAGAATGTACAACTTTAAAAAAATAAATAATAATAATAATAAACATTAATTTATATAGCGCCTTGAAAGGTGGCGTCTTAATAGAATGACAAAACCAACAACAATAAATAATACACAAGATATGCATGCTGACAATACACAGTTAGAGGAGACAGTAGATGGTGGTACTAAACACAGTGAGAGCAGAAGGATAAAGAACAGGGGTGAGTTTCCCGAAAACAACTAATCTTAGAGACTTTCAAGCAACTTTAGGATGTACGTATGTACGTATGTAAACAATCGATTGACAATTCTTTCATTATATGGTGTCGGTTTTGGTCCTTCAGTGGGATGAAATAAAGTTGTGAAAAGGAATATGAAGTAAACTTGACATCATAGTTTAAGCAAAAGCATATAGATAGGCACAAAAAGGGACCTTATTGTTTCTAAGAGCAAAGAAAAGAAATGACTGACATGCCGTAAAAGAAAACCAAGATTAACTGCGTGGACAGTGTATGCGTCCCGCACGACGTCCTTGATTTAAAGCAATATTTTTTGGCGCACTTCCATAGTTAAGAATCAATATTTCATGAGAAAAAACTGTTATTTAGAGTTATTGGGTGTACTGGAACTCAATGGAAACATTAACTACTAAGTTTGGCATGTGTCACTCAACAAATACAGGACCTATAATCAAATTTAAAAACAAGTACATCTAAGCTTTACCGTCAACAATCACGACAGAACATCAAACGGTGTTGGAACTACGCGGTATCGACCGCGGGTTTGGGTGCGGAATGGAGCAGGCGTGGGACTCAGGAATGGGGCTGAACAACACATTTATTAACTCGAATCGGGAAAGGTACACACACAGGGACAGGGGTTACAGCGCTGCACCTTCACTAACACACACACACACACACACCTGAAGGGAAGAGACTGTATCCCAGCCTCCGTCCCGCTATACAGTCCGGTAGAACCCAGGTGCTGTTCTCAGCCTGCCTTGCGTGCGCATGACTAAAGCGCCCTGCGTGGCGCTACATTATAAATACATGTTAGGCCCAATGATTTCACTTAAATAATGCATTGCTGCATTTCATACTGAAAATAATATCATCTAGTCAAGTATAAAAATGAATATGAAATATACCCAGGATGACTCATAAATTCATCACTGTATAAATAAATGTTCTTTTTTCGAATTTCCTCTGACACAGTACAACACAATATCAAAGTCCTTCATATAAACTCTTAGTGTCCTGTATTCCCAGAGGATGCCCCTGCCGTGAAGTGACTGTGCTCTGTCTGGCGATCTCTGGCGCTCAGGGTGGGCAGGAGGAGGCCAGTTTAAGAAGCACTTAGTGATGAACGAGCGGGTCGGGGAGCACGTAGATGACGAAGGATTTAACGTGCTACTTCAGTTACGATGGGTTTTGGGAAACACTCGTCAATTAACGATCGAGCTTAAGAGCGAGTTTACGATGTTCTTAGCGCTACGATGCTTTCGGGAAACAGAATCATAATATCTAGAAGGATTACCATATATAAAAATAGAAAGAATGATATATGATATATACAAGTAATTATATCATATCATATATTATTAACACCATACCCACCATCTATGTACATTCACATTACCACACATATCAGATCAATATCAAATCAATCACAATGATTAGAATGCGCGCAGAAATCGCCCCTTTCTCTTCCCATCTTTCAGCACATTATACGTCCTCTCCACGATACAAGCCGATATCCGTTATCTTACTCTACAATGCACCTTTTTCCGTGTTGTACGTTAACATTTGGTTCATAAAATCGACACACCTGAAATACTAAATAAGAAAGAAAACAATTATAACACAACAGATGACAGAGCCTCTAGAACAGAAAACCCGTTGGCGTCACACACGCTGAATGTCTCTCTCTCTCCTGCTCAGCAAAACACAACATGTGGGTCAACACCGTGTGAGGCATTAAACATCACCTTCGTGCATTACCGCGATTCATCTGGCACACAACTGTACTACTACAGAAATAATATATATAATGTCGCCACACGAATCTGTAATGAAAATAAAATTAAAAATGCCGCTGGCGTCTCACCCGACTGGCGGCCACAGCGCGTCTGAGGGCTCCCCAGAGAAACGAGCCGCCTGTGACCCCAGGGGCACCTTCACTGGCGCCCCGCCACCAACAAACCCCAAGGGCTGTCGCAAAGCCAACTCCATACAGAAAAACGGAACTCATCTGGGGGAAGTTCACAAAATAAAATAATAAAATAAAAGATGACATCATATAACCACGGCTCAACGCAGCTGGCTACACGTGTGAGAAGGTGCAGTACTTGAAGTGCGCTGGGCAAACTTCCGAGGTCAAATTCTTCCAGCACGGTTGTACCTTTAAAGCGGAGACGACGGCACCGAAATTTTTTGGCGCGCCTTCTCTTTAAAGCCCTGGCCAAATATGAAGACAGTACGTACAGTTATAATTCAAACGGAATTAAAAACTACACATCCCAGTTACCATGGTGGTGCTTGTGATCATTGCGTTTAACCAACGAAACAGGGCGAAAAATCAGTCACATGACTTTGGGGCAGAGTTTCGAAAGCTTAACCTATCAGCAACAAAGCGAAATTTACACGATAGGCTACCTCAAACTGTCAGTTACACGACTGTGTATGTCGCTTAAGCCACTCCTATTTGGCATTTTAGTTATGGAGGCGAGAAGACGCCCCCCCCCCCTCTCTGGGTGCCTGATTTGCCGCCATCTTTAACCGCTTCGTGTCCAAATCGCAGTAGCTACGCGTACGAAATAAAGTTCATCCCAGCTACAAAACATATATATTTTTGTGGTAAGAGGGAGCAAAACATCAGTATTTACTGCTATTAATTAGTGTATGATTTATAGTTGAAATCTGAGCCTAAATATAAAGTCAAAATCTCGACAAAGCAATGTAGGAAATACAGAGAAAATAAATCCTTTCTGACATCTAAAATCAGTTTCGATCAAGGTCTCTAAAACGAACAAGAAAAAGAGGATTTTCGGAGGGCAATTACGCTGTATTTATATAGAATAAGTGATTTATGAGCAATCTAATTTCTTGTTCGTTTAAAACAGTGAAATATCAGCTGCAAAAGATCGCCCCAGAAACAGCACTCTCTCTGCCTGTCATAGACGTTCAGGAAAGGCTGAATGAAGTCATGGTGATCAATAATAACAGTTGTAGGACAAGAAACAAAAGATAGTGAAAACTTAAGATTTTTAAGGCTAAAACTCAAATTCATTCTACAAATTAAGGCAAATGAAAATTCACGACGTTAAAGTGCTAGAGGTGTAAAAAAATACAAAAATGCACATGAGCAAAAAGTTTTAGAAATGGAGCAAACAGAATAAAAGCCATGCCTATAGTGCAGAAGAGGGATGCAGGAACACTTGCTTAGATATACAACAACATTATTTTATTAAACCTTTACAATTTCTTGCATTAGTAATTATCTTTTCGCATACCCCAGCTTGCTCTCCATGAGATACACAGACACACAGATGAAAGAGATAGGGAGAGAGCCTGTGGTCAGAGTACAGGGTCAGCCATTGTACAGCGCCCCTGGAGCAGTTGGGGTTAAGGGCCTTGCTCAGCAGCCCAACGGAGTAGGATTCTTCTGCTGGGTGCGGGATTTATTGTTAAATTATTACTTTAAATGAATACTTTGAGTTACTGAAACAGCCCGCTAATAAAATTGTCGCAATTTTGTTCTCGTTTGGAAGAGAGAATCAAAAATGAGACATAATGATGGTTTCCGGCTTAGACCTTTAAAGGTACCCCCATCACGGAAGAATTTGACCTCGGAACGTTTACCCAGCGTAATATTGTATTTCATTTCACTTTGACCGATTGTCTTTAAATCAATTGTTGTCAGAATATCCCCACCTCCAAACAAGAACAAAATTGCAACGATTTTATTAACTGGCTGTTTCAGTAACTTAAAGTACATATTTAAAGTAATAATTTAACAAGATATGTAAATGTTTTAAGATATGTATATGTTGTGAATGTCTGTAGATTGTATCTTATGATTTAAATACTTTTATTTTTTCACAATCTGGCAATGCCAGACAGAATTCAAATGGCCTTGCAGATCAGAAAATCAAGGAACAAAACAATTATTGCGCCCAGCTCCTCAATGGGATAGCTTTAACTTGCTAATGCGTTGGTGTAACAGTCCGGGTGTGGCAAGCTTCTAATGTCTCCAGACTTCGCGAAAGGAACCCGTCTTTCATAGGCACTCTTTCCCCTAGTTTAACAGTCTGTCCAGAAACAAAACATTCCTGTTAAACAAGAGGAATGTAAAACAAATTGTACAAAAGTAAAAAACAATTACTTTTTGACAATGAAAACTGGTGTGTATCTCTCTCTTTGCTGGTGCGCGGGCGCGGTGGGGTGCTGTACCACCCACACAGAACATTAAAGTGTCCCTTTCCATTCAATGGGTGTCTGAGTTGCTGTGTCCTATCTTCTGACAGTCGCTGTTGTGAATGTCTGCAGAGTGTATCTTATTTTTAGCATTGTAGCGCTTTCGCCCTGGGGGGCGGCTGAAGAACACCCGGCTGGGGTGCGCGGTGAGGGGCAGGACAGGAGTGGTCAGGGCGGGGTTTAGGTAGGCCGCTGACTATTGCAGCTGCCACACAGTGAAAGGGGCATACGGGCTGGGGAGATCGCCCGTTTTCCATGTAAATAGTTCCCTGGTTCCGCACCCCTCTCTCCCTCCCTCTCCAGATACAGCTGTATGAGCTCCACCAGTCAGGACAGGAGGCTCTACTGTACGCACAGAGGGGTGGTAGAGGGGAACAAGTTGCAAGCCGTGGGGTTGAAGCTGATACCCTGGATCCTCTCCAGACACAGCTGTATGAGCTCCACCAGTCAGGAAGGAGGCTCTACTGTACACAGAGAGGGGTGGGAGGGGGGAACAAGCTACCCAGCCATGGGGTTGAAGCTGATACCCTGGATCCTCTCGAGACACAGCTGTATGAGCTCCACCAGTCATGAAGGAATGCTCTACTGTACACAGAGAGGGGTGGGAGGGGGGAACAAGCTACCCAGCCATGGGGTTGACCCTGATACCATGGATCCTCTCCAGACACAGTTGTATGAGCTCCACCAGTCAGGACAGGAGCCTCTACTGTACAGAGAGAGGTGCGGGAGGGGGGAACAAGCTGATACCCTGGCTTCTCACACAAACCTTAAAATCACGTAATAGGTTTATTCCATGCTGAAAAAAAGAAGAAAGAATACACATTCCATAGGAATCAGTGCCTTTATATAGCGCCTTTAAAGGTGGCTTCTCAAAGTGCCTTACGGGATAAAAACAACAAAAACAAAAACAATATTTTTTTCCATTGCACTTTGACAGATCATCTTTAAATCAATTGTTGATTTAAAGTTTGACAGTAAATGTTTATATTGTAAAGCATACAGCCGCCATTTCTTTCTAAAAATTAAAAAAATTGTTTGCGCAGTCTAAGAGGGGGGGGGGGGTCTGCTGACAATCCCCCATACACTCAAGTGAAATATTAATAACCCCAATGTAAACAGCGTATTTACAATTTGTTGATAATAAAAATGTTAAGTTCTCTAAGACTTTGTGATACTTTACCCAGGGAGCTGTGTAAGCATGCGTGGTGACTATTCATTGTTATTAAAAAATGACTTAGATTCGAACATGTTGTGATATTTAGAAATATAAAAAGTCAATTAATTGTCCATAATATTGCTATTTTATTTCTTCAAAGAAATGCTTGTTAAAAGAAAAGTCATGGCACAGGCTGGATTTGAACAGCCAACCTCTCGCTTACAAGTTCAGCACATGAATAGAATTATATCATTATTAATTTCTTTAGATATGCGATTCCATATTATATTCCCTATTAATCAAATTCTAAAAGTATGCTTGTTTGCTCCTGTATTGAGCGTATTTGCAGAAAAGCTTAAAACTACCACTTTTTATACACATGTTATTTCACGTTAGTTAAAGACTTCGATGCTTAATATTGTTTAGGGAGAAATGGAATACTGGTGTGTATTTTTGTACCGAGACCAGCCATATACAGTTTACATACTGTAATACTGTATGTTTATGTTCCAAAATTAATATCGTTTATGGCCTTCACACGCGTTATGCTCCTATTCTTTTTATGCTCAGCTACTAAGATTTCCCTTCAGTGGTAAAATTCCATATAAATATTTAATACTTAAACGGGCACAGTAAAGACATTAAATATACATATACATACTGTATACAGTACAGTTTGCATACAGTAATATGTTTATGTTCCTAAATCAATATCTCTTATGAGCATGCAAAAGGCATGGTGAATTGGAGATTCTCAAAAATGACTGTACTTTGCATGATTGGAAACAAATGCGTGATTGGATCAACGAAATGCTGTGGTGTTACTTTTACAAAGACGGTCAATGAAAAAAAGAATGTGGACCAGGGCAATACTTTGAGTTTACAGCTTGTCCAAGGTCATTCATTAGAACATGTGGTATTATGCGGTACTATGCGAGAATACACGGTATTAATATGGTAACTTGTGTTACACCGCGATAAGCACACCGCAAAATAATGCGGTATCGCCCGCTTGTTTTGAATGGCTGCATCTGTATATCCCTGCTAGTGATGATGACCATGGTCACCTCACCCTCGCAATACACCGGCTGAAAGAACTTTAGAACAGGGTAAATCAAGAACAGGGCATTGGCAATGAGTTCCCCTTCTTTTCATGGTTAAAATCATTTTTTGGGTCTTGGGGACTGTTTTTCTTAAAGCTATTCATGCCTGTTGTAGTGTTTTTGCTGTTGTGCTGTTGTCTGACTAGGGTGACCCCTATGAGGACTCTGTGGTATGAACACATTTAAGGATAAAAAGGAGGGAATGTAATGAAAAGTTACTGAGAAAAAGTGTTTTATTCTATGTTGTTTACGGACAGAGCTGTGCAGCAGAAGCAGCTGGATACTTAGAACAAAGTGTGATAGCACCCAACTTGTCAAGGGCACAGGATGTTTTAATACTGTTTATCTCGGCTGCTTGAAGAAGGGAGTGTGAGAAACCATTTGAATAACTGCTCTTCTTTGCTTAAAGGAAAAACCTATAAGGAATGGAAAATGACTGCTTTGCCTGTCCTTGAAGTGTTGCATCAGCTTAAAAAAGATATAAAACAAGGGGTCTCCCTGCTTGCTTTTGAATCAGCTTTCACTTCTCTGCGCAGACAGGTGATGGCTTTTTCCCATATTGCAAAATGAATAAAGACCTTACTGAGTGAATGAGAATACCTCTCCTGGCTAAATCCCTTACAACTTGTTCGAAATGCAGTACGGCCATATTTCATATCAACCCACAGATGCATTGCATAAACACTAGAATTCTGGTTGTACTTAAATTGACCTTATATGTTTTGGATTGTGTTTAACCTTCTTCAATTTCTTTCATTTCTTCAACCATATTTTGAGATGATTACGTTTACAGAAGCAAATATTATTCAGTGCTTTTTCTTCACTCCTTTAATCAAACCCACATTTCTATAAGGAGGGCCATTGTGAAACTCCCCAAAGTGAGCTGAATTAATCTTTTATTCTTCACACCTGCAAAGTCATTCCTTCATTGTGTAATATAAAGGCCTTTCATTATTCACGTATACTACAACATCTGAAAATAATAGGTCTTGAAATAGCTGAATGAAAGAAAATCCTGAATAACTCCTCCAAATGCGTGTTACACTTTCATCAGGTACACACACTTTGAATGTGATGAACTATAAAAAGTTATTTTAACCATACCCAATGGAGCTCGGGAGTGCGATTGCATACACAATCATGTTTTCAGTGTTTGGACATCAGCCGTACATCAGAACAATCATTTCACTAACACAGCTCCATGTTGAGTGACTTCCCTCCAAAAACACAAAGTCACGTTCCCTTAGCAATTATTGCATGGACTTAGATTATCTGCCTTCTGCATCAGGCCCTGTATGATATACTGTACAAAGCCAAGCTTTGGGAAAGTGCTTTGTTTGGATCCTTGTCTTTATCCTTTAGGATCCCAGGCTGCTCATTTGCAAATGTGTTTTGACATTAATTATAGTGACTATAGCAATGAGGTGGCACTGTGGTTCACAGAGCTGGGGTCCTGGGTTCAATTCCTGGGGTGCAGTCTGGATGGAATTGTATGTTCTCCCTTCATTTGTGTGGATTTCTTCCAGGTGCTCCAGTTTCTTCCCACAGTCCAAAGACATACAGTACTAGTAGGTTAAGTTGGAACTACAGTCCCAATTTTGCAGACACAAAATTATTTAATTTCAGTCACAAAATAAAATCATTGACATTATAGAAAAAACTTTACAAACTCAAAATTGAGCACAAAATCATTAACTTGGTGAAAGTACTGTAAGTTACGCCATGTTGTAACAAATTCGCATTCAAGTTCCACACAAATTGCGATGTGATGCAGCCCTTCCTGCTCACTAATCACTGTAATGACTAATGCAATGTGATGTAGGAGAGAAAAGGTATAGGTTATGCAGCAAACATTTCACTGCAAAAAACGTTCCATTCCAAGGTTCTTTATGCAGAGTTAACAATGTAATATTATTTATTGGCAAAAACGTAAAAAAGTTGAGAGCAATATTTCCATTGGATTAAACGAGATGTATTCACAAGCCTGCTCCTTTACAATGTCACAGGGCCACATCAGATTACAGGAAGTTTTGCTGCCTCGTTCTGAATCGCAGAACATGGTAATTCTTTAACCTTGAAATGTAGTCTATTTTGTGATGTAAATTGGAGGTTTTACAAGTTATTGTGTGTTCCCCTTTAGATGGCTTCTGGGAAAACTGGCCTCAACACTGTATTGGATAAGGCACTTAGAAAACAGATTCATGCGTGGACCACAGCAATGTCCCTTTACTGAGAGCCAGCAATCAACGGATGTGTCTGATCGTGAATGGTTTTCCCTGTTGTTTGTTGTATTACTCGGTGTTGCATTTTAAGCTGTGCATGAGGCAGGACCCGGAGGCTGCTGCTTCTGCTGGGATTGAGGAAGAGCTGAGCGCCATGTAAGGCAAAGACACTGCGTTCCACTTTATCAGGTGCCTGGAGTGTAAGAGCTGCAGATAATATTGAGTCACATTAATCCCAACATATTTCAAATATTATGAAAATTAAATAAATTAAATCAAATAACTTTCATTAAAAAAATCAATCACTCTTTACCTTGCTTTTTCAGTTGTTTTTAAGGAAAATTGATGCCGAGAATGTGTGAATACTACTTTTTGATGGTTCCAAGGCCAATGTGACCTGTTCTATTGCCTGCTAATTGTACGTTCCAGGTTGAACAATTATTTTTAGGAGGTCAAGGTGTATGAATGATAAGAACAGCTTGAAATTTATTTTCTCGGTCGACACACATTTTCGCAAGGGAAAAAACTGAAATAACCACAGTTACGCAAACACCAGTCCACCAAAAAAAAATCATTTTATTAAAACAAGGTAACATTTTTTTTATCATCATATGGATGAACTGTGCTAAATATATTTCTAAAAAGAAAAAGCAGGACGTGAGTCGTGAGCCAAGATCATGACTCTTTTACTCTTCTTCACATCAGTTTTCATCTGTGAGGAGGAGGAGGGGGGCGGCTCCTGATGTGCTGACACTTGGGGATGTGCCTCTGTGCCGGCCTGGGGGCAAAGCGCGGGCCGCAGTGAGGGCAGGGCACGTAGTCGGGGTTTGGATTCGCGGGGGGCTGGGGCAGGTTCACAACCTTCCCTCCTTGCGTGATCACCTGCTGCACCTCCCTGGCCTATTTGATGCTCCGAATGAAATCCTCGTGCTTCTGCCTCCAGTTGTTCTTTCTCAGCTGGGAACAGGAAATGAAACCAATGAAACAGCTTCCAGAAAAAGTCCAGACTAGCACTGCGTACACAGTCTGGTCGCAAACCATTCACAAGGCAAGAAAATATCAATACAGTAATAACGTAGCTTTCTGGGCCTACCTTTCATGTCATTGGGTAGAGAGTACAATTTAGTTATGGTTTTGTTTCCCGTGAGTGCTATTTGCTTGATATCTCATGTAGATTTTTACAACAGAATTCAGAGGTCACTAAGACCCATTTATTCTGTCTGGCAAATGTGCCTTTGCGGCAGTTTTTCAGAAGAGTACTTCATAAAACACTTATTTATTGTTTACATTGATTTATAAGCTGAGTCTGACTCTAGGAGAAAACAAGGGAAGCTTGGAAAGAGTTTAAGGATAGCCCTTACCACGATTGGCGGTCTAACCTTCTTCTTATGGATGTATGTCTCCAGTTCTGTTCCCTTGGCCCTGTGCTTGAAAGAGTCAAAAACCTTCCTCTTTGAATTCTGAAGCTTCTTGCAGATCTTGCTGTGTTTCTCCAACCTCTCTACAGCAAACTTCCTGTGACACAGTTCACAGGGCACCAGCTGAGGGTTTCCACTCTGGCTATTCTCATATGGAAATTGCTCAGCGGTAGGGAAGATCAGACTTGTAGGGGACAAATATCTGTTTTCCTCTGACAGAGTTTGTTCATCCAGACATGCGGTGTTATTTCTGAAGTGGGCCTGCGCGGCCTGTGCCGCTGACACGTCACTTTCAGGGAGCCTTGCTTTCTTGAGGTACTTTCTCCTTCCACAGGGGACGTCTTCTAGCCCACGGCTGCAAGGGCTCACTTGACGTCTCTCCTGATGGGAAAGCGCAGAGGGAAAGTGCGAATCTGCGCATCCGCCGTCTTCCATTGGAGAACCATAATCAAGGTTGTCTCCTTTGAAAGGAAGGGCTTTCCTTGGAGTGAAGGCTTTTTGCTTCTCCATTCTGCAGGTCAGAAGAGGCACGGCCTTAGAGCGGTGGTTGGCCCACGGTCCTCTGGGGCGAAGCTCGCTCTGCCTCGCCTGGAGTGTCTTCCTTCGGGTCAGGAGTCCTCTATTTTCCCTTCCGGCCACCTCTCTGGAGTCTTCCATCTCTCTCTGAACCATCCTCAGCTCCTCCTGAGCTCTAAAGAGCTTCACCTGCATCATGGCCTCCTTCTGGCGAATCTCGTCCTTCATCATGGCCTCCTTCCGGTGCATCACATCCTGCAGACTGGCCTCCCTCCGGCGATGCTCCTCCTTCAGCGCGGCCTCTGCCTCGGCCACTTTTCGTAGCTCCTCTTGCAACTGAAAGTGTTCCTTCCCATTGGCATGAGAAGGGCATTGCCCTGGAGGGGTCGCCACCATGGGGAGGACAGTCCTGTCCTTAGGTTTGCGTACTCTTGAGCCCCTCCTGCCCGGCCTCTCGCAGGGCCTCTCATGACCATCCTGAGGCGGGGTGGGGGCAAACAAGGAATCACTCTGTGCTTCCGGGCGGTCCACAGCCGGAACCTCACCAGGGCCGGAGACTTTCCTGTTACCCATAGGCTTCAGGGGGTAAGACCGATCATACCCCACAATGTTCTTCTCGGGGCCCTGTTGGGCTTGGAAGCGATAGCTGTTCCCCGTCTTCTTCTCCGCAGCGTATTTGACATATTGGAAAGATTTTCTCATCTTCTGTAGAGCTGCTTCCTGCCGCCAATTGTACATGGCGATCATTTTTTTCTCCTTTTCCTGCATCAGTTTCTCTTGGAAGGTGTCCTTCAGAAGCTGTATCTTGGGAGACGGGCAGTACGTGGAGATCAGATCCTGTCACCTTTAGGGCGCGGGTCGATTCGAGTCTGTGTCCTTCAGGGAGGGGGACAGAGCACCAGGCTTAGGACTGGGCTCCATTGGCAAATGAGATATGAGCTTTGTTTCCCAGGTATCTGGAAAAAGCAAAAATGGCAAATAAATAATATCCTGCACAGTCTAGTATGGTCTAATAGAAAATAATAAAAAAAACAATTCAGGAAATACACAACTTTTTAATATTAAACCTAATGGTGTTGAATGCTGCATGCTGACTCAGTAGGAGACAGATCCTAAACATAAACATTATAATAAACATTTGTTTCCCAAATAACATTCTCAATGTTCAGAATGCTTAAAGTCATGAGCTTTTTTAAAAATGTTTAACTGAAACCTGGAAATGTACTATTTCATTTCAAAGCTTGTATTATATCTATGATATAAATGTTTTTTATATAAAATTAACCCATTATGCAACAGGGGTTTGAGCAAAAGTCACTGTGAATAAGGGAATTTATCAATATTAATTAGCCGTTTCACTACATTATAGATAGCTGAAGGATTATGATACAGTATATCGATTTCGCTACAAATTGACAAGCATATTTGATGACACTTACCAAACAAGTTTTAAACAGCGGAGAAATAGTTCACCACGACGATAGCAATGCAATGTTTGACTGCATCTCCCTAGGTGATATACCTGTATTTGGGTATATACAGATCACGTAATTCAGGGAGCACTGTTACGTCAGGTCACCCACCATTATTACAACGCTGATATGTCATAGAGCTCCTTAGGATGTTTGTATAATCTTTATCCAAATTTTCATATGGCCGCAGTTACGGCGTTTATTTTACAGTTAATGTAACAGGATGTCATTATATTTTTCTGTCTTTATGGTGGCAGACCACTTAACTAAATCTGAGTAGGCGGTTTCTACAAATGGGTCAGATAAAATATTAAATATACAGTAAAAGCTCACACCTATTCATACCCTTTATGTACTGTATATCTTCAATTACGTATACTGTATAATACGATAACTACCATTACAAAATGTCTCCCTTTTGATTTGAAGTGGTTCTTTTAAATAAGTAAATTGCAATCACTTAGCCTACATCTGAGCTCCTAATTCATCGCGACGACGGACTGAGACTCCAGTTGGATTTGTGAGAAGTAAAGGGGTGTGCCTGTTTTAAAACCGATTCATACGTCTTAAACACATGGACATTGATAGCAGTCTGTGTTATATAATTTATCTTTTTATTTTATTTAAATTTAAGTATCACATACACATTTTCAAAGTAACTGTACCCCTTTTAATTATGATCCCCATCGCTCACAGCTCCGAAGCTGAGACGAGGGCTACTTCAGATGGGATTTCCAACATTTATCTCTTAGCTTGTATACCGGTGGAAAGGAGAGCGCTCTTATAACGTGTTGATAGTAAGATTGGGATGTATTTGCAGTCTAGATATAGTTTTTTTAATGTTCGGAGCCGGCACAGATTCATTTTCTTACGACTGCTTTTCTGGATGACAATAACAATGCAAACGATGGTGTTAAGGCGAGGCTGTGCCTGTACAATGTTCAGCGCGTAAATCGCAAACGAGCGCCTCTCTTACGATGAAAATGCGGCAAATAAGAACACGAGATTTAAACCTACGGCTTACAAATTTATGCGTAAACACTAAAACCGTATCTTTAGCAAAACTGGCGAGACAATGTGTTTTATCATTTAAAAAAGTACTGGAAAATAATTAAATGTTATCACGATAAACAGAGGTTACTGATCTACTACTGTACGCTGTGACCAAAAATGAGAGTCCCCCGATCCTCGCAGCCTTCATGCTTTGGTCTGGGCCTGGCCGTTTTTTTTTTAGGATAATGGGGTCAAGTTAAGAAATTATGCAAGTTTCTAATCAAATCCAAGGGCGCCTCGATCTCCTAAACATCTTTAGAAGGCCGACGGACCACACTGCACGGTCCGGGTCCGGGCCCTGACCCGGTTCTGGATAATGCCAGCTTAAAGTGAAAAATTCTATTGTACATATTATGTTTCTTATTATGGTATATATGTATAATGTGGCGCGACCGCTTCACGAAGCTAGAAAGAAAGTTATCCGCCATTTTTATTTTACCTGCAATTGAATTTGCCATTAAAATCACGATTAATACCGCAGCTGCTAAATTACTTACCTAAAAGCGTTCAGATACAAAAGCACTTGAGCTGTAATGTTTATATACTGTTGGCCCGATGACCTACTTCAAGAAGAATTGTTACATAGACCGCCAAGGACTGTCATCACACTTTACGTCATAAAGCGCTTTAAAACTTTTGACAAGTTCAACACCTCATATTTTGTACTGTTTATCATGGTAAAAGCAACTCAAAGCAATTCTAAAAATGATCGAAAGGTAAAAATACAAGCTTATACGAGCTGTCGTTTTAACATTTATAACATATATTTAAACAAACATATATAATCTATTTTAATAAAATAGAAAAGTGTTCTTAGTCTTCACTTAAAAGCTGTTAGAAGCTGCCTTTCTGACAAGAGAGTTCTGTGATTTCCACAGTCTCAGTGCATTAAAGTCAAAACCAGTTGCTTTTTATTTCCTGTTTTACAACAGAGCAAGGAGGGTGTCCACAGACCACTGTGCACCTGCAGACTGATATGGGGGGTAAAAAGTCTAGAAGTTAGTAAATAAGATTTTAACATATGTTCTAAAACACACCGGACACCTGTACAGTGATGCCAACACAGTGATCTGAGCTCCTTCTTTGAGTTAAATCCTAGCATCTGCATTTTTTACAAGTTGTTGCTATGGCAGAGCATGACCAGAGCATAACAGAAACCACCCATTTTCTAACCGCTTCATCCAATTCAGGGTCAGGGGGTCAGGGGGTCGCGGGGCACAGGCGAGCCAGAGCCTCAGAAAGTAATAAGCAGGAGATACCTGGGACTGGATGGTAGTCCAATGCAGGGAAGACACAGACACTCACCAATTATCCCAGAAGCCAATTAACCTACCAGTAGTTCTTTGAAGTGTGGGAGGAAGCCGGAGCACCCAAAGCAAACTCATGCAAACATGGGGAGAACATACAAGCTCCATACAGATAGCACCCCAGGTCCAGAAGTGTACCCAGGGCCTCAGCACTGTGAGCTAGCAATGCTAAACGCTGGGCTACTGTGCATGCTAATTTCTAGGCATCAGGTGATCAATCAGGTAGTGTTTCTCAGATAAAAGGACACCAGTAATTTAGTATGAGATTCAAATTGACCTCAGAACAAAATATAACTTATGTTATATAACTTATATAGAACTTACTACAGCATAACTGTCTTATTTGGCTCTTGTAGAAAATATTAACAGCATGCCTATTAAACATACAGTATCTAGCAATCAGCAATCAAAATAAAAACATTTCCAAACATGGAAACTGCCCAGTTAATGAAGCATTTCAAAGACATTAATCTATTCAATAATTACAGTTTCAAGTAGATAAAAGATTTATATTCAGATTACGAAAGTATCATAACAACGGCTGCTTGTGTAAGGAATCCATGAATACCACTGTACATGAGAATTTCACACCTATTTGTAATCAATACACAAAATCCTATTGAATTTCAGGTACTTGTTCATTCAGCATTGCTTGACTCCGCGGACTCCTTGTTGTTTCAATATTCTAGCAATAGGACTAATCGCCAATACAGTGCCGTTGTAATCTATTCCTTCTGCCAGCAGAGGACGGTATTCGCACAGCCAGTTCAGGATAAGATACGGTCCTCGCAGTTCACAGTACAACTGGCCACAGCCGTACTCGGAATATGCTCTCGATAACCTCGTTTAGTTTAAGAACGGCCGTATTTCATATCAACCCACAGATGCATTGCATAAACACTAGAATTCTGGTTGTACTTAAATTGACCGTATACGTTTTGGATTATGTTTAACCTTCTTCAATTTCTTCAACCATATTTTGAGATGATTACGTTTACAGAAGCAAATATTATTCAGCTTTTTCTTCACTCCTTTAATCAAACCCACATTTCTTTAAGGAGGGCCATTGTGAAACTCCCCAAAGTGAGCTGAATTAATCTTTTATTCTTCACACCTGCAAAGTCATTCCTACATTGTGTAATATAAAGGCCTTTCATTATTCACGTATACTACAACATCTGAAAATAATGGGTCTTGAAATAGTTGAATGAAAGAAAATCCTGAATAACTCCTCCAAATGCGTTACACTTTCATCAGGTACACACACTTTGAATGTGATGAACTATAAAAAGTTATTTTAACCATACCCAATGGAGCTCGGGAGTGCGATTGCATACACAATCATGTTTTCAGTGTTTGGACATCAGCCGTACATCAGAACAATCATTTCACTAACACAGCTCCATGTTGAGTGACTTCCCTCCAAAAACACAAAGTCACTTTCCCTTAGCAATTATTGATGGACTTAGATTATCTGCCTTCTGCATCAAGCCCTGTATGATATACTGTACAAAGCCAAGCTTTGGGATAGTGCTTTGTTTGGATCCTTGTCTTGATCCTTTTGGATCCCAGGCTGCTCATTTGCAAATGAGTTTTGACATTAATTATAGTGACTATAGCAATGAGGTGGCACTGTGGTTCACAGAGCTGGGGTCCTGGGTTCAATTCCTGGGGTGCAGTCTGGATGGAATTGTATGTTCTCCCTTCATTTGTGTGGATTTCTTCCAGGTGCTCCAGTTTCTTCCCACAGTCCAAAGACATACAGTACTAGTAGGTTAAGGTGGAACTACAGTCCCAATTTTGCAGACACAAAAGTATTTAATTTCAGTCACAAAATAAAATCATTGACATTATAGAAAAACTTTACAAACTCAAAATTGAGCACAAAATCATGAATTTTGTGAAAGTACTGTAAGTTACGCCATGTTGTAACAAATTCGCATTCAAGTTCCACACAAATTGCGATGTGATGCAGCCCTTCCTGCTCACTAATCACTGTAATGACTAATGCAATGTGATGTAGGAGAGAAAAGGTATAGGTTATGCAGCAAACATTTCACTGCAAAAAACGTTCCATTCCAAGGTTCTTTATGCAGAGTTAACAATGTAATATTATTTATTGGCAAAAACGTAAAAAAGTTGAGAGCAATATTTCCATTGGATTAAACGAGATGTATTCACAAGCCTGCTCCTTTACAATGTCACAGGGCCACATCAGATTACATGAAGTTTTGCTGCCTCGTTCTGAATCGCAGAACATGGTAATTCTTTAACCTTGAAATGTAGTCTATTTTGTGATGTAAATTGGAGGTTTTATAAGTTATTGTGTGTTCCCCTTTAGATGGCTTCTGGGAAAACTGGCCTCAACACTGTATTGGATAAGGCACTTAGAAAACAGATTCATGCGTGGACCACAGCAATGTCCCTTTACTGAGCCAGCAATCAACGGATGTGTCTGATCGTGAATGGTTTTCCCTGTTGTTTGTTGTATTACTCGGTGTTGCATTTTAAGCTGTGCATGAGGCAGGACCCGGAGGCTGCTGCTTCTGCTGGGATTGAGGAAGAGCTGAGCGCCATGTAAGGCAAAGACACTGCGTTCCACTTTATCAGGTGCCTGGAGTGTAAGAGCTGCAGATAATATTGAGTCACATTAATCCCAACATATTTCAAATATTATGAAAATTAAATAAATTAAATCAAATAACTTTCATTAAAAAAATCAATCACTCTTTACCTTGCTTTTTCAGTTGTTTTTAAGGAAAATTGATGCCGAGAATGTGTGAATACTACTTTTTGATGGTTCCAAGGCCAATGTGACCTGTTCTATTGCCTGCTAATTGTACGTTCCAGGTTGAACAATTATTTTTAGGAGGTCAAGGTGTATGAATGATAAGAACAGCTTGAAATTTATTTTCACGGTCGACACACATTTTCGCAAGGGAAAAAACTGAAATAACCACAGTTACGCAAACACCAGTCCACCAAAAAAAAATCATTTTATTAAAACAAGGTAACATTTTTTTTATCATCATACGGATGAACTGTGCTAAATATATTTCTAAAAAGAAAAAGCAGGACGTGAGTCGTGAGCCAAGATCATGACTCTTTTACTCTTCTTCACATCAGTTTTCATCTGTGAGGAGGAGGAGGGGGGCGGCTCCTGATGTGCTGACACTTGGGGATGTGCCTCTGTGCCGGCCTGGGGGCAAAGCGCCGGCCGCAGTGAGGGCAGGGCACGTAGTCGGGGTTTGGATTCGCGGGGGGCTGGGGCAGGTTCACAACCTTCCCTCCTTGCGTGATCACCTGCTGCACCTCCCTGGCCTATTTGATGCTCCGAATGAAATCCTCGTGCTTCTGCCTCCAGTTGTTCTTTCTCAGCTGGGAACAGGAAATGAAACCAATGAAACAGCTTCCAGAAAAAGTCCAGACTAGCACTGCGTACACAGTCTGGTCGCAAACCATTCACAAGGCAAGAAAATATCAATACAGTAATAACGTAGCTTTCTGGGCCTACCTTTCATGTCATTGGGTAGAGAGTACAATTTAGTTATGGTTTTGTTTCCCGTGAGTGCTATTTGCTTGATATCTCATGTAGATTTTTACAACAGAATTCAGAGGTCACTAAGACCCATTTATTCTGTCTGGCAAATGTGCCTTTGCGGCAGTTTTTCAGAAGAGTACTTCATAAAACACTTATTTATTGTTTACATTGATTTATAAGCTGAGTCTGACTCTAGGAGAAAACAAGGGAAGCTTGGAAAGAGTTTAAGGATAGCCCTTACCACGATTGGCGGTCTAACCTTCTTCTTATGGATGTATGTCTCCAGTTCTGTTCCCTTGGCCCTGTGCTTGAAAGAGTCAAAAACCTTCCTCTTTGAATTCTGAAGCTTCTTGCAGATCTTGCTGTGTTTCTCCAACCTCTCTACAGCAAACTTCCTGTGACACAGTTCACAGGGCACCAGCTGAGGGTTTCCACTCTGGCTATTCTCATATGGAAATTGCTCAGCGGTAGGGCACATCAGACTTGTAGGGGACTGTTGTAACAGAAGAAATAAGGTTCTTGATCCCGAGATGAAGTAAAACAAATGAGTTTATTGCATGCAAGGAACAATAAAGCCGAAGTCTTGTTTCCCGCAAGAAACAACAAAACCGAAGTATTGTTAGCCGTACTGTTACAAACTTTTGGGTTATATAGTGTTTTCTTCTCCGTTTCTGACGTCACTTGGTCTGATGGTAAAGAGGGGGGTTCATGGTATTTGGCCAGTTTACGATGTTCTGGACAAATGGTCAGTTTAAGATTACACCCAGGGGGGTTCCTAGCTTGCATCTGCAGTCCTTATCAGTTAACCCCCTTTCCTGCCATAAACCCCAGCTTGTGACTTAGAAGTCTAAACCCCCTACAGAAAGGATTAAATTCAAACCCCCGTCTTCACATCATTCTTCAATGTCAAGTGGCAAATGTTGACTGGTGATGTTATGTGAATCATAGGAAATGGTCATTTTTCAATCGAGTCTATGTTTCTCAGAATTTGAGACAGAGAGGTCAATCTCTGCAATCCGAGCTGAGGGCATTTCTTGGAATGGAAAGGTAAGAGCAACGTGTTCTTTGATTTCTCTTAAGACTCTTCGCCAGATTTTACGATGAAAAATGTAAATAATAATAACAAACATTATTTGATATAGTGCCTTGAAAGGTGGCTTCTTTACAGAATGACAAAACCAACTACAATAAATAATACACAAGATATGCATGATGACAATACACAGTTAGAGGAGACAGTAGATGGTCATTGTCAGTGTACTCTGAAGGTAGTTTTCCAATTTTTTGGAACGGGGTAAAAGAGGCCACCTCTACTAGAATCTTTGTCCTAACCAAAAATGTAACAAAGTATAATAATAATATTAAAAATAATAATGATAAACTTTATCTATAGAGCACCTTTCATACAAATAGTGCTTTGGTGCTTTAAAAACCAAACGTAAAAATAAAATATTAAAATTGAGAGATATACTTTCAGTTGTAAAGGAAAATACAGCAATACAGTAAAGCAACATACATGTCAATTAAATAAATAAAAATTAGGAAAGTCGTAATAAAATAAGAACAATTAAAGAGAACTAAAAAAAGAAACAGAAATAGAAAGAACAAAGAACCACTTTAACTAAAAGCAACATTTTCAAATGTTTTTTAAAACAATGTACCGAGCTTGACTGCCTAATAAAAAGTGGAAGTGAGTTTCATAATTTAGAAGCATAAAAACAAAAAGCAGCCTCTCCACTCTTTCTGCATTTCACATGTGGTATTTGCAGTAGGCCAGTATGTGCAGATCTCAGGTCACGTATAGGAACATATGAAGACAGACATCCAGTAAGGTACAGACGTCCTAGGTCGCTTAAAGCTTTAAAAAGAAGTAAAAGAACTTTCAAATTTATCCTCGATAATACAGGTGACCAGTGAAGTTTTTTCAAAACAGGAATGATATACTCTTTCTTGTATTTGTTAGGATCTGTGCTACTGCATTTCGAACAAGTAGTAAGGGATTTATTGTTTTCTTGGGAAGCTCCAAAACAGAGCAATAAAATCATATCCACATCAATGTGAGCAATGGAGAAGTCAAATTAACGTGTCTAAATATCATCTAGTTCTATCCCAGGGAAGAGGGCTGTTGCCTACACAGACGACAAGACACAAAACGCTCAACTGTGCAAAACACGCATAAGGACATCAGTCAGGAGGAACAGGGTAAAGTGTTTTTACTTCTTCACCATGGTCATGTAGTTTCACTCCAAGCACTGTCATATGAAATAACTGTGGAAACGACCTCCCCAACATTTTGGGTTGTTGCATTTTGCTTCAATGAATTTTAACCTTTTCTTTTAGACATTAAGAGGAAGGACACATTCACCCTTGGTAGAGATTCAGTTGTTCTATGAGATGTCAAGGTGAGAATTAACCACTTCAGGCATAAGTCAATCCACATGACTGAAAAAGGGGCAATGAACAGGATATGGGGATTTTGCTAGTTATAAAGTACAATAATCATCATTAAATGATCTAAGACTACTGAAGTATAAGCTGTGTCCCTGACTGATTAATTAGCAAATTCATCTTTGTAGAGTGCAGCTACTATCTATTCAGTGGCATTTCCTTAAAACAACTGTATTCCCACATTCTAAATATGGAGTGAGATCATGTAGAGAATGTTGGACTTGTAATAACTAATTGAAGGATAATAATAATCAACGAAAGTGCTTAAAAGTATCAACAAATGCCTTCAAAGTACTTGACACGTACTTTGCTTTCAAAAGTGAAACATAATTAATGCTTACGTAAGATTTCTCTTGACTTCTCAGGAGTATACTAACTCCAAGGACAAGTAACATCACAAACCATTATTTAAGTGCTGATGTTGGAGCTGCAATACTACTACCAAGACAAAAAATGATACAGGTAACACTGCTTTCAGATTTCTAAGAATTGCTAAAATAGTATGTTTACAGAGCATTCAGAGTCTCATAGAGAAAATAAGTTGAGAATATGACAAGTTCCTACCATCTCAAACACTGCCAATCTAGAACAAAAAGAAAGTACTTGAACGCCTACAGTAATGGAACACAAACCAGAACATATCAGTGCATGACAAGGAAATGTAGTCACAAAATGATTCTACCCTTTCAAGTCCCAAAAAGGACCGAGGAACTTACCGGAGGCGATACCTGGATTTCAAAAAGAGTACAATGTAGCCACTGTAGGGGAGAAGATCACAGAGAGCTCTTCTCAGATTGCTCAGAGTCAGCCCCAGCACCCTGTCCTGACTGAAGCAGACAAAGTGGTCAAACAGGCAGGTAGAAATGAGTAAGGAACAGAGAGTATGGTTATTCTTGCATTGTTTTGTTCGTCTGTCAAAGAAAAGAGTGCTTCTGACTTTTGTCAATGTTCATCTTTATTTTAGGAGAAGAACAAACGGTGGTATCACACTTTGCTCAAGTGTATGATACCATGTGTGTACAGCAGACATCACCAAAGGAACAGGAGACACCTGAGTAGAGAACAAGAATATGAAAAGACTGATGAAAAAAAGCACCAGGAGAAATCCATTGAATATGCACAATCTCGTCCAGTATTTCAATGAAAAGTTTCAGTGTTGTTTTTAGTGTCGTCGTATTGCATACATTTAAAACAATGTGTCTTGTTTAATGAACAATTTGATTTACTTTAGTAAAAAGTGTTGTTTACTGTAGTCCTAGCATGGATGCAATTGTTAGAAAAAACTTGAATGAAAAACTGAATGTTTCATACAATATGGGTTTGTGTTAACCCACACACCTAAGTGAAATGTTTGATTACGTTTACAAGACATAACACATAGTTCAGTTGAGTGTGAAAGGGAACAACAGAGAAAGTCACAAACAAAACATTTGTGAAGGACTTGAATGTTTTTTCTTTAGAAATGACAAAAAATAAAGAATTTTTCAACAAGATGTCTTTCTATAGCGAGTTTCATTTGAGGTAGTCTTTTCTTAGAAGTGCAAGAGTGGTATTCCCTACAACTTATTCCCCAATTTGATCATTCTCAGAAATTAGGAGACGGAAACCACACCTACTGTAATATTAGACCTTGTAACAAGGCAACTAGGTTTCAATGGCTTAAAAGGTGCAGAAAGAGGCTCATGTATAATGACCTCCAGTGTCCCACAGGTTTCCCAAATCATTTCTTAGAGTATGGAAAAAGAGGAAATAAAGTGTCTACAGAAAGCGTATACCCCCTTGAACTTTGTTCAGTTTGTTGCGCCAGTGCCAGAGTTTCATGCAATTAAATGAGGACCTCTATCTCACACCACATATGTTATACTTTCAATGGGAAAAAAGGAAATATTACAATTGTATACATTTTCACCCACATGTTAATATTTGGTAGAAGCCCTTTTCACAGCAATTTCAGCTGTGAGTCTGTTGGTAATGGGCTCAACCACCTCTGCACCAACAAGATTTGATAATATTTGAGAATTTCAGAAGTCTGTCTGGTTTAGCTGAAGAATCAGCTAAGGTAAGTTTCAGGAAGAGCATCTGATTTCTTTCAATAAAGCAGAACAGAGAAAAAACACACAATACAAAATCATGAGAATTTGTATCCATATGACACTTTGACTCGAATACTTTTATCAGACCTACACAGAGTATATACTGTACACACTTTTTCAGCCCAGGTTTATACATTTGGATCTGCCATTTGTAGGTGTTTTTGTGTCTTAGCTCAACACTGTGAAACCTGTAGTTACAAACATGGAGGATGAAGACATGAAGACATATATTGTACCTCTGACCGGCCTACCTTCCAAGAGGTGAAAGATGAAACTTTTCCTTTATCGTCAACTCAGTGAATGTCTTTAAACTTTCGAAAACTGTAACAAAGAATAAGTTAAAAAACTTATTTTCATTGGACCCACAGAAAAGTCAAAGTTGTCCATAGAAATGCCCGTCTAAATCAGAAATCTACAGCAGAAAGGCAGTGGCCTTTCGGGACATAAAAATGAAATCAGACTTTACTCAGACGAATTGCCCTTGGTCACGGACATCTTGCTATCAGTCACTACAAAGATGTTTTCTCTCGTGCCATGGCTTGCCTGACTTGCTTCTTCTGCTGGATGGCTTCTGGTCGCTGGTCAGGATCGACAGCCAGCATGTCCTGGAGCAGTGTCCTTAGCTCCGTGCTTATGGCTCTATTTACTTTCAGGGGGATGTGGAACTGCAGCCAGGGGTTCTCATCCAGGGCCTCTCCAACAGGCCCTGACAGACATATGCTCCTGTATCGGAAACACACTTTAGTTCAATTCTAAAATATTTCTCATAGGACTGAAGGAACCTTTCTAAAGATTCACATCTCTAAAGATCTAACCTGGACTGTGAACACTGACTCTATCATGAAGAAGGCTCAGCAGCGCCTCTATTTCTTAAGGTGCCTCAAGCGATGGGGGATGCCAATACATGTGTTGGTGAACTTCTACCGCTGCACTATCGAGAGCGTCCTCACCAACGGGATCACCGTGTGGTATGGCAACACCTCTTCGCGAGAAAGAAAGGCACTGCAAAGAATGGTCAATATGGCCCAGAAGATCATTGGCTGCGGTCTCACCGAGATTAAACAGCTCTATGAGGACCGCTGCCGTGGTAGAATTCTGGCCATCACAGAGGACAGTCACCACCCCGGGCATGAGCTCTTCACCCCACTGCCCTCAGGCAAGAGATATAAGAGCATACGGACACTTACCACTAGATTCTTCAATAGCTTCTATCCACAAGCAGTGAGACTGGCGAACACATTTAGCCATCCCCCTCGGACCACACCCACACCATCACCATCTACCTCATTGTAATTTATTTATTGTACGTCTCCAGTCATTGTTTACATGTCTGTATTGTTTACATTCAAACTGCCTGCATATTTACTTGCACATTGTCTATTGTTTGCACATTGTCTTGATGCACTGTTTGCACTTTGTTTTGTTTTTACACTTGTTTTACAATCGAGAGACTTTCTGTAAGTAAGAATTCCATTGTACCAGTACCGGTTACATATGGCAATAAAGTTCAAGTTCAAGTTCAAGTTCTTTGCCTGTTAAGAGTTAACAATTAGGTCCTCAAGAACTGTTTTACGGTTTTCTACACTCCTGGCTGGCCAAGGTCTCTTTAAGGTCTCTTAAGTGGAGGTGTAACTCATGTATCCTACATGTGATTTAGCAACATGAAAGGGAATAGCTTCTTATCGGATTATGGTCTTGGTTAACTGCCTAAGGCTGACCTAAGTGCCTAACTTTCTGACTTTCTTTATACCTTATATGTTAAGAAGCTTCTTCTGACCAATCAGAAATGTATGCTTTATGTATGAACATTTTGCTCATCAAAGTGAGTGAGAGACAAGGTTAACAGAAATTAGCCACGGCAGTAAATGACAGCATATTTTTGGGTTCTTAAATGGTCTCTACCTGGCACACCTGCAGTGCAAACTGACACACACTGTTTAGAGAAACAGCTACTCTATTACTAATATTAATGAAACATTTCTTATTCTATGGAACAAAAACAAACAGTAAAACTAAAACACAGATCTCTTAGCTTCCTATTTCATGAACCAGATGACTGAATGACCAAGCCTAACTAGTAGCCAGAACCCCAGTTAACCCTCCGTAACACAAAGTTTAACCACACGACAGGAACTCTTTCAAACTGAGTGAAAATCATAAATGGATCCATAACTTTACATCAATTTACTATGTTGTGCCAATACCTGCATTTACATTTAGAACGAATGATGTCATAGAACCAGCATCACACCAGTTCCAGGTGTCTCCAAGGAGACAACAGAACTTCAGTTGTGTTTGCTAAAATACACACTTTGAAACATACTGTAACAATTAGTTAACATGTCTGGTTTAGTTGAAGAATCGGCTAAGGTAAGTTTCAGGGTTTAATGGTGGGATGGCACCTGTGCTTTTTTCCCCCAACCGCTAGAATATGATTCGCACCAAACCCAAAAGAAATACTGCACAGTTCAGGAACTTCATCAACCTAGCAACTGTAAAATAAGCTTACAAACAACTGAATTGAAATGCCAAAAAGTTCAGAGAAAGGCACAAACTATGTTTACTTGGGGTTTACAAAATTAAAGCTAACTAAAACTGTAATGATAAACAATCATGCTGCCAATGGACAGAGAAATATCATGTTTTTTGAATAATGTATTATTTGTTACATAGGAACCCAGTATAAGGGAATCCCTTGCGATCCTGTCTGCAGAGATAAAGGTAAGTATTGTTTTCTCTTTAGCTCTGTCACTCCAAGAAATATAATGAACATAAATATATTTGCCAATCTTTTCATAGTAATCCAAACAACTCTGCGTGTATCTGACATTTGTAATATTTATCTACCGCAGTATAACTCTTCTGGCAAGGCGATTGGTATTGTACCTTGAAAGAAAACTGATTGGAAATGTCATGTACTCTATGGTTTCTATTGATGTCAAGTGGCAAATGTTGACTGGTGATGTTATGTGAATCTTAGGAAATGGTCATTTTTCAATCGAGTCTATGTTTCTCAGAATTTGAGACAGAGAGGTCAATCTCTGCAATCCGAGCTGAGGGCATTTCTTGGAATGGAAAGGTAAGAGCAACGTGTTCTTTGATATTCTCTTAAGACTCTTCGCCAGATTTAACGATGAAAAATGTAAATAATAATAACAAACATTATTTTATATAGTGCCTTGAAAGGTGGCTTCTTTACAGAATGACAAAACCAACTACAATAAATAATACACAAGATATGCATGATGACAATACACAGTTAGAGGAGACAGTAGATGGTCATTGTCAGTGTATTCTGAAGGTAGTTTTCCAATTTTTTGGAACGGGGTAAAAGAGGCCACCTCTACTAGAATCTTTGTCCTTACCAAAAATGTAACAAAGTATAATAATAATATTAAAAATAATAATAATAAACTTTATCTATAGAGCACCTTTCATACAAATAGTGCTTTGGTGCTTTAAAAACCAAGCGTAAAAATAAAATATTAAAATTGAGAGATATACTTTCAGTTGTAAAGGAAAAAACAGCAATACAGTAAAGCAACATACATGTCAATTAAATAAATAAAAATTAGGAAAGTCGTAATAAAATAAGAACAATTAAAGAGAACTAAAAAAAGAAACAGAAATAGAAAGAACAAAGAACCACTTTAACTTAAAGCAACATTTTCAAATGTTTTTTTAAAACAATGTACCGAGCTTGACTGCCTAATAAAAAGTGGAAGTGAGTTTCATAATTTAGAAGCATAAAAACAAAAAGCAGCCTCTCCACTCTTTCTGCATTTCACATGTGGTATTTGCAGTAGGCCAGTATGTGCAGATCTCAGGTCACGTATAGGAACATATGATGACAGACATTAAGTAAGGTACAGACGTGCTAGGTCGCTTAAAGCTTTAAAAACAAGTAAAAGAACTTTCAAATTTATCCTAGATAATACAGGTGACCAGTGAAGTTTTTTCAAAACAGGAATGATATTCTCTTTCTTGTATTTGTTAGGATCTGTGCTACTGCATTTCGAACAAGTAGTAAGGGATTTATTGTTTTCTTGGGAAGCCCACAAAACAGAGCATTATAATCATATCCACATCAATGTGAGCAATGGAGAAGTCAAATTAACGTGTCTAAATATCATCTAGTTCTATCCCAGGGAAGAGGGCTGTTGCCTACACAGACGACAAGACACAAAACGCTCAACTGTGCAAAACACGCATAAGGACATCAGTCACGAGGAACAAGGTAAAGTGTTTTTTCTTCTTCACCATGGTCATGTAGTTTCACTCCAAGCACTGTCATATGAAATAACTGTGGAAACGACCTCCCCAACATTTTGGGTTGTTGCATTTTGCTTCAATGAATTTTAACCTTTTCTTTTAGACATTAAGAGGAAGGACACATTCACCCTTGGTAGAGATTCAGTTGTTCTATGAGATGTCAAGGTGAGAATTAACCACTTCAGGGATAAGTCAATCCACATAACTGAAAAAGGGGCAATGAACAGGATATGGGGATTTTGCTAGTTATAAAGTACAATAATCATCATTACATGATCTAAGACTACTGAAGTATAAGCTGTGTCCCTGACTGATTAATTAGCAAATTCATCTTTGTAGAGTGCAGCTACTATCTATTCAGTGGCATTTCCTTAAAACAATTGTATTCCCACATTCTGAATATGGAGTGAGATCATGTAGAGAATGTTGGACTTGTAATAACTAATTGAAGGATAATAATAATCAACGAAAGTGCTTAAAAGTATCAACAAATGCCTTCAAAGTACTTGACACGTACTTTGCTTTCAAAAGTGAAACATAATTAATGCTTACGTAAGATTTCTCTTGACTTCTCAGGAGTATACTAACTCCAAGGACAAGTAACATCACAAACCATTATTTAAGTGCTGATGTTGGAGCTGCAATACTACTACCAAGACAAAAAATGATACAGGTAACACTGCTTTCAGATTTCTAAGAATTGCTACAATAGTATGTTTACAGAGCATTCAGAGTTGAGAATATGACAAGTTCCTACCATCTCAAACACTGCCAATCTAGAACAAAAAGAAAGTACTTGAACGCCTACAGTAATGGAACACAAACCAGAACATATCAGTGCATGACAAGGAAATGTAGTCACAAAATTATTCTACCCTTTCAAGTCCCAAAAAGGACCGAGGAACTTACCGGAGGCGATACCTGGATTTCAAACAGAGTACAATGTAGCCACTGTAGGGGAGAAGATCACAGAGAGCTCTTCTCAGATTGCTCAGAGTCAGCCCCAGCACCCTGTCCTGACTGAAGCAGACAAAGTGGTCAAACAGGCAGGTAGAAATGAGTAAGGAACAGAGAGTATGGTTATTCTTGCATTGTTTTGTTCGTCTGTCAAAGAAAAGAGTGCTTCTGACTTTTGTCAATGTTCATCTTTATTTTAGGAGAAGAACAAACGGTGGTATCACACTTTGCTCAAGTGTATGATACCATGTGTGTACAGCAGACATCACCAAAGGAACAGGAGACACCTGAGTAGAGAACAAGAATATGAAAAGACTGATGAAAAAAAGCACCAGGAGAAATCCATTGAATATGCACAATCTCGTCCAGTATTTCAATGAAAAGTTTCAGTGTTGTTTTTAGTGTCGTCGTATTGCATACATTTAAAACAATGTGTCTTGTTTAATGAACAATTTGATTTACTTTAGTAAAAAGTGTTGTTTACTGTAGTCCTAGCATGGATGCAATTGTTAGAAAAAACTTGAATGAAAAACTGAATGTTTCATACAATATGGGTTTGTGTTAACCCACACACCTAAGTGAAATGTTTGATTACGTTTACAAGACATAACACATAGTTCAGTTGAGTGTGAAAGGGAACAACAGAGAAAGTCACAAACAAAACATTTGTGAAGGACTTGAATGTTTTTTCTTTAGAAATGACAAAAAATAAAGAATTTTTCAACAAGATGTCTTTCTATAGCGAGTTTCATTTGAGATAGTCTTTTCTTAGAAGTGCAAGAGTGGTATTCCCTACAACTTATTCCCCAATTTGATCATTCTCAGAAATTAGGAGACGGAAACCACACCTACTGTAATATTAGACCTTGTAACAAGGCAACTAGGTTTCAATGGCTTAAAAGGTGCAGAAAGAGGCTCATGTATAATGACCTCCAGTGTCCCACAGGTTTCCCAAATCATTTCTTAGAGTATGGAAAAAGAGGAAATAAAGTGTCTACAGAAAGCGTATACCCCCTTGAACTTTGTTCAGTTTGTTGCGCCAGTGCCAGAGTTTCATGCAATTAAATGAGGACCTCTATCTCACACCACATATGTTATACTTTCAATGGGAAAAAAGGAAATATTACAATTGTATACATTTTCACCCACATGTTAATATTTGGTAGAAGCCCTTTTCACAGCAATTTCAGCTGTGAGTCTGTTGGTAATGGGCTCAACCACCTCTGCACCAACAAGATTTGATAATATTTGAGAATTTCAGAAGTCTGTCTGGTTTAGCTGAAGAATCAGCTAAGGTAAGTTTCAGGAAGAGCATCTGATTTCTTTCAATAAAGCAGAACAGAGAAAAAACACACAATACAAAATCATGAGAATTTGTATCCATATGACACTTTGACTCGAATACTTTTATCAGACCTACACAGAGTATATACTGTACACACTTTTTCAGCCCAGGTTTATACATTTGGATCTGCCATTTGTAGGTGTTTTTGTGTCTTAGCTCAACACTGTGAAACCTGTAGTTACAAACATGGAGGATGAAGACATGAAGACATATATTGTACCTCTGACCGGCCTACCTTCCAAGAGGTGAAAGATGAAACTTTTCCTTTATCGTCAACTCAGTGAATGTCTTTAAACTTTCGAAAACTGTAACAAAGAATAAGTTAAAAAACTTATTTTCATTGGACCCACAGAAAAGTCAAAGTTGTCCATAGAAATGCCCGTCTAAATCAGAAATCTACAGCAGAAAGGCAGTGGCCTTTCGGGACATAAAAATGAAATCAGACTTTACTCAGACGAATTGCCCTTGGTCACGGACATCTTGCTATCAGTCACTACAAAGATGTTTTCTCTCGTGCCATGGCTTGCCTGACTTGCTTCTTCTGCTGGATGGCTTCTGGTCGCTGGTCAGGATCGACAGCCAGCATGTCCTGGAGCAGTGTCCTTAGCTCCGTGCTTATGGCTCTATTTACTTTCAGGGGGATGTGGAACTGCAGCCAGGGGTTCTCATCCAGGGCCTCTCCAACAGGCCCTGACAGACATATGCTCCTGTATCGGAAACACACTTTAGTTCAATTCTAAAATATTTCTCATAGGACTGAAGGAACCTTTCTAAAGATTCACATCTCTAAAGATCTAACCTGGACTGTGAACACTGACTCTATCATGAAGAAGGCTCAGCAGCGCCTCTATTTCTTAAGGTGCCTCAAGCGATGGGGGATGCCAATACATGTGTTGGTGAACTTCTACCGCTGCACTATCGAGAGCGTCCTCACCAACGGGATCACCGTGTGGTATGGCAACACCTCTTCGCGAGAAAGAAAGGCACTGCAAAGAATGGTCAATATGGCCCAGAAGATCATTGGCTGCGGTCTCACCGAGATTAAACAGCTCTATGAGGACCGCTGCCGTGGTAGAATTCTGGCCATCACAGAGGACAGTCACCACCCCGGGCATGAGCTCTTCACCCCACTGCCCTCAGGCAAGAGATATAAGAGCATACGGACACTTACCACTAGATTCTTCAATAGCTTCTATCCACAAGCAGTGAGACTGGCGAACACATTTAGCCATCCCCCTCGGACCACACCCACACCATCACCATCTACCTCATTGTAATTTATTTATTGTACGTCTCCAGTCATTGTTTACATGTCTGTATTGTTTACATTCAAACTGCCTGCATATTTACTTGCACATTGTCTATTGTTTGCACATTGTCTTGATGCACTGTTTGCACTTTGTTTTGTTTTTACACTTGTTTTACAATCGAGAGACTTTCTGTAAGTAAGAATTCCATTGTACCAGTACCGGTTACATATGGCAATAAAGTTCAAGTTCAAGTTCAAGTTCTTTGCCTGTTAAGAGTTAACAATTAGGTCCTCAAGAACTGTTTTACGGTTTTCTACACTCCTGGCTGGCCAAGGTCTCTTTAAGGTCTCTTAAGTGGAGGTGTAACTCATGTATCCTACATGTGATTTAGCAACATGAAAGGGAATAGCTTCTTATCGGATTATGGTCTTGGTTAACTGCCTAAGGCTGACCTAAGTGCCTAACTTTCTGACTTTCTTTATACCTTATATGTTAAGAAGCTTCTTCTGACCAATCAGAAATGTATGCTTTATGTATGAACATTTTGCTCATCAAAGTGAGTGAGAGACAAGGTTAACAGAAATTAGCCACGGCAGTAAATGACAGCATATTTTTGGGTTCTTAAATGGTCTCTACCTGGCACACCTGCAGTGCAAACTGACACACACTGTTTAGAGAAACAGCTACTCTATTACTAATATTAATGAAACATTTCTTATTCTATGGAACAAAAACAAACAGTAAAACTAAAACACAGATCTCTTAGCTTCCTATTTCATGAACCAGATGACTGAATGACCAAGCCTAACTAGTAGCCAGAACCCCAGTTAACCCTCCGTAACACAAAGTTTAACCACACGACAGGAACTCTTTCAAACTGAGTGAAAATCATAAATGGATCCATAACTTTACATCAATTTACTATGTTGTGCCAATACCTGCATTTACATTTAGAACGAATGATGTCATAGAACCAGCATCACACCAGTTCCAGGTGTCTCCAAGGAGACAACAGAACTTCAGTTGTGTTTGCTAAAATACACACTTTGAAACATACTGTAACAATTAGTTAACATGTCTGGTTTAGTTGAAGAATCGGCTAAGGTAAGTTTCAGGGTTTAATGGTGGGATGGCACCTGTGCTTTTTTCCCCCAACCGCTAGAATATGATTCGCACCAAACCCAAAAGAAATACTGCACAGTTCAGGAACTTCATCAACCTAGCAACTGTAAAATAAGCTTACAAACAACTGAATTGAAATGCCAAAAAGTTCAGAGAAAGGCACAAACTATGTTTACTTGGGGTTTACAAAATTAAAGCTGACTAAAACTGTAATGATAAACAATCATGCTGCCAATGGACAGAGAAATATCATGTTTTTTGAATAATGTATTATTTGTTACATAGGAACCCAGTATAAGGGAATCCCTTGCGATCCTGTCTGCAGAGATAAAGGTAAGTATTGTTTTCTCTTTAGCTCTGTCACTCCAAGAAATATAATGAATATAATCCAAACAACTCTGCGTGTATCTGACATTTGTAATATTTATCTACCGCAGTATAACTCTTCTGGCAAGGCGATTGGTATTGTACCTTGAAAGAAAACTGATTGGAAATGTCATGTACTCTATGGTTTCTATTGATGTCAAGTGGCAAATGTTGACTAGTGATGTTATGTGAATCTTAGGAAATGGTCATTTTTCAATCGAGTCTATGTTTCTCAGAATTTGAGACAGAGAGGTCAATCTCTGCAATCCGAGCTGAGGGCATTTCTTGGAATGGAAAGGTAAGAGCAACGTGTTCTTTGATATTCTCTTAAGACTCTTCGCCAGATTTTACGATGAAAAATGTAAATAATAATAACAAACATTATTTTATATAGTGCCTTGAAAGGTGGCTTCTTTACAGAATGACAAAACCAACTACAATAAATAATACACAAGATATGCATGATGACAATACACAGTTAGAGGAGACAGTAGATGGTCATTGTCAGTGTATTCTGAAGGTAGTTTTCCAATTTTTTGGAACGGGGTAAAAGAGGCCACCTCTACTAGAATCTTTGTCCTAACCAAAAATGTAACAAAGTATAATAATAATATTAAAAAGAATAATAATAAACTTTATCTTTAGAGCACCTTTCATACAAATAGTGCTTTGGTGCTTTAAAAACCAAGCGTAAAAATAAAATATTAAAATTGAGAGATATACTTTCAGTTGTAAAGGAAAATACAGCAATACAGTAAAGCAACATACATGTCAATTAAATAAATAAAAATTAGGAAAGTCGTAATAAAATAAGAACAATTAAAGAGAACTAAAAAAAGAAACAGAAATAGAAAGAACAAAGAACCACTTTAACTTAAAGCAACATTTTCAAATGTTTTTTTAAAACAATGTACCGAGCTTGACTGCCTAATAAAAAGTGGAAGTGAGTTTCATAATTTAGAAGCATAAAAACAAAAAGCAGCCTCTCCACTCTTTCTGCATTTCACATGTGGTATTTGCAGTAGGCCAGTATGTGCAGATCTCAGGTCACGTATAGGAACATATGAAGACAGACATTCAGTAAGGTACAGACGTGCTAGGTCGCTTAAAGCTTTAAAAACAAGTAAAAGAACTTTCAAATGTATCCTAGATAATACAGGTGACCAGTGAAGTTTTTTCAAAACAGGAATGATATTCTCTTTCTTGTATTTGTTAGGATCTGTGCTACTGCATTTCGAACAAGTAGTAAGGGATTTATTGTTTTCTTGGGAAGCCCACAAAACAGAGCATTATAATCATATCCACATCAATGTGAGCAATGGAGAAGTCAAATTAACGTGTCTAAATATCATCTAGTTCTATCCCAGGGAAGAGGGCTGTTGCCTACACAGACGACAAGACACAAAACGCTCAACTGTGCAAAACACGCATAAGGACATCAGTCAGGAGGAACAAGGTAAAGTGTTTTTTCTTCTTCACCATGGTCATGTAGTTTCACTCCAAGCACTGTCATATGAAATAACTGTGGAAACGACCTCCCCAACATTTTGGGTTGTTGCATTTTGCTTCAATGAATTTTAACCTTTTCTTTTAGACATTAAGAGGAAGGACACATTCACCCTTGGTAGAGATTCAGTTGTTCTATGAGATGTCAAGGTGAGAATTAACCACTTCAGGGATAAGTCAATCCACATAACTGAAAAAGGGGCAATGAACAGGATATGGGGATTTTGCAAGTTATAAAGTACAATAATCATCATTACATGATCTAAGACTACTGAAGTATAAGCTGTGTCCCTGACTGATTAATTAGCAAATTCATCTTTGTAGAGTGCAGCTACTATCTATTCAGTGGCATTTCCTTAAAACAATTGTATTCCCACATTCTGAATATGGAGTGACATCATGTAGAGAATGTTGGACTTGTAATAACTAATTGAAGGATAATAATAATCAACGAAAGTGCTTAAAAGTATCAACAAATGCCTTCAAAGTACTTGACACGTACTTTGCTTTCAAAAGTGAAACATAATTAATGCTTACGTAAGATTTCTCTTGACTTCTCAGGAGTATACTAACTCCAAGGACAAGTAACATCACAAACCATTATTTAAGTGCTGATGTTGGAGCTGCAATACTACTACCAAGACAAAAAATGATACAGGTAACACTGCTTTCAGATTTCTAAGAATTGCTAAAATAGTATGTTTACAGAGCATTCAGAGTTGAGAATATGACAAGTTCCTACCATCTCAAACACTGCCAATCTAGAACAAAAAGAAAGTACTTGAACGCCTACAGTAATGGAACACAAACCAGAACATATCAGTGCATGACAAGGAAATGTAGTCACAAAATGATTCTACCCTTTCAAGTCCCAAAAAGGACCGAGGAACTTACCGGAGGCGATACCTGGATTTCAAACAGAGTACAATGTAGCCACTGTAGGGGAGAAGATCACAGAGAGCTCTTCTCAGATTGCTCAGAGTCAGCCCCAGCACCCTGTCCTGACTGAAACAGACAAAGTGGTCAAACAGGCAGGTAGAAATGAGTAAGGAACAGAGAGTATGGTTATTCTTGCATTGTTTTGTTCGTCTGTCAAAGAAAAGAGTGCTTCTGACTTTTGTCAATGTTCATCTTTATTTTAGGAGAAGAACAAACGGTGGTATCACACTTTGCTCAAGTGTATGATACCATGTGTGTACAGCAGACATCACCAAAGGAACAGGAGACACCTGAGTAGAGAACAAGAATATGAAAAGACTGATGAAAAAAAGCACCAGGAGAAATCCATTGAATATGCACAATCTCGTCCAGTATTTCAATGAAAAGTTTCAGTGTTGTTTTTAGTGTCGTCGTATTGCATACATTTAAAACAATGTGTCTTGTTTAATGAACAATTTCATTTACATTAGTAAAAAGTGTTTTTTACTGTAGTCCTAGCATGGATGCAATTGTTAGAAAAAAACGTGAATGAAAAACTGAATGTTTCATACAATATGGGTTTGTGTTAACCTACACACCTAAGTGAAATGTTTGATTACGTTTACAAGACATTACACATAGTTCAGTTGAGTGTGAAAGGGAACAACAGAGAAAGTCACAAACAAAACATTTGTGAAGGACTTGATGAATGTTTTTTCTTTAGAAATGACAAAAAATAAAGAATTTTTCAACAAGATGTCTTTGTATAGCGAGTTTCATTTGAGATAGTCTTTTTTTAGACGTGCAAGAGTGGTATTCCCTACAACTTATTCCCCAATTTGATCATTCTCAGAAATTAGGAGACAGAAACCACACCTACTGTAATATTAGACCTTGTAACAAGGCAACTAGGTTTCAATGGCTTAAAAGGTGCAGAAAGAGGCTCATGTATAATGACCTCCAGTGTCCCACAGGTTTCCCAAATCATTTCTTAGAGTATGGAAAAAGAGGAAATAAAGTGTCTACAGAAAGCGTATACCCCCTTGAACTTTGTTCAGTTTGTTGCGCCAGTGCCAGAGTTTCATGCAATTAAATGAGGACCTCTTTCTCACACCACATATGTTATACTTTCAAAGGGAAAAAAGGAAATATTACAATTGTATACATTTTCACCCACATGTTAATATTTGGTAGAAGCCCTTTTCACAGCAATTTCAGCTGTGAGTCTGTTGGTAATGGGCTCCACCACCTCTGCACCAACAAGATTTGATAATATTTGAGAATTTCAGAAGTCTGTCTGGTTTAGCTGAAGAATCAGCTAAGGTAAGTTTCAGGAAGAGCATCTGATTTCTTTCAATAAAGCAGAACAGAGAAAAAACACACAATACAAAATCATGAGAATTTGTATCCATATGACACTTTGACTCGAATACTTTTATCAGACCTACACAGAGTATATACCGTACACACTTTTTCAGCCCAGGTTTATACATTTGGATCTGCCATTTGTAGGTGTTAAGGAACAAGTAATAGGTTTATTCCATGCTGGAATAATCAGCATGGAATAAACCTATTACTTGTTCCTTTGCAGCCTACGCATGCTGACGCAGCTACCCACCCATTTGTAGGTGTTTTTGTGTCTTAGCTCAACACTGTGAAACCTGTAGTTACAAACATGGAGGATGAAGACATGAAGACATATATTGTACCTCTGACCGGCCTACCTTCCAAGAGGTGAAAGATGAAACTTTTCCTTTATCGTCAACTCAGTGAATGTCTTTAAACTTTCGAAAACTGTAACAAAGAATAAGTTAAAAAACTTATTTTCATTGGACCCACAGAAAAGTCAAAGTTGTCCATAGAAATGCCCGTCTAAATCAGAAATCTACAGCACAAAGGCAGTGGCCTTTTGGGACATAAAAATGAAATCAGAGTTTACTCAGACGAATTGCCCTTGGTCACGGACATCTTGCTATCAGTCACTACAAAGATGTTTTCTCTCGTGCCATGGCTTGCCTGACTTGCTTCTTCTGCTGGATGGCTTCTGGTCGCTGGTCAGGATCGACAGCCAGCATGTCCTGGAGCAGTGTCCTTAGCTCAGTGCTAATGGCTCTATTTACTTTCAGGGGGATGTGGAACTGCAGCCAGGGGTTCTCATCCAGGGCCTCTCCAACAGGCCCTGACAGACATATGCTCCTGTATCGGAAACACACTTTAGTTCAATTCTAAAATATTTCTCATAGGACTGAAGGAACCTTTGCCTGTTAAGAGTTAACAATTAGGTCCTCAAGAACTGTTTTACGGTTTTCTACACTCCTGGCTGGCCAAGGTCTCTTTAAGGTCTCTTAAGTGGAGGTGTAACTCATGTATCCTACATGTGATTTAGCAACATGAAAGGGAATAGCTTCTTATCGGATTATGGTCTTGGTTAACTGCCTAAGGCTGACCTAAGTGCCTAACTTTCTGACTTTCTTTATACCTTATATGTTAAGAAGCTTCTTCTGACCAATCAGAAATGTATGCTTTATGTATGAACATTTTGCTCATCAAAGTGAGTGAGAGACAAGGTTAACAGAAATTAGCCACGGCAGTAAATGACAGCATATTTTTGGGTTCTTAAATGGTCTCTACCTGGCACACCTGCAGTGCAAACTGACACACACTGTTTAGAGAAACAGCTACTCTATTACTAATATTAATTAAACATTTCTTATTCTATGGAACAAAAACAAACAGTAAAACTAAAACACAGATCTCTTAGCTTCCTATTTCATGAACCAGATGACTGAATGACCAAGCCTAACTAGTAGCCAGAACCCCAGTTAACCCTCCGTAACACAAAGTTTAACCACACGACAGGAACTCTTTCAAACTGAGTGAAAATCATAAATGGATCCATAACTTTTCATCAATTTACTATGTTGTGCCAATACCTGCATTTACATTAAGAACGAATGATGTCATAGAACCAGCATCACACCAGTTCCAGGTGTCTCCAAGGAGACAACAGAACTTCAGTTGTGTTTGCTAAAATACACACTTTGAAACATACTGTAACACTTAGTTAACATGTCTGGTTAAGTTGAAGAATCGGCTAAGGTAAGTTTCAGGGTTTAATGGTGGGATGGCACCTGTGCTTTTTTCCCCCAACCGCTAGAATATGATTCGCACCAAACCCAAAAGAAATACTGCACAGTTCAGGAACTTCATCAACCTAGCAACTGTAAAATAAGCTTACAAACAACTGAATTGAAATGCCAAAAAGTTCAGAGAAAGGCACAAACTATGTTTACTTGGGGTTTACAAAATTAAAGCTAACTAAAACTGTAATGATAAACAATCGTGCTGCCAATGGACAGAGAAATATCATGTTTTTTGAATAATGTATTATTTGTTACATAGGAACCCAGTATAAGGGAATCCCTTGCGATCCTGTCTGCAGAGATAAAGGTAAGTATTGTTTTCTCTTTAGCTCTGTCACTCCAAGAAATATAATGAACATAAATATATTTGCCAATCTTTTCATAGTAATCCAAACAACTCTGCGTGTATCTGACATTTGTAATATTTATCTACCACAGTATAACTCTTCTGGCAAGGCGATTGGTATTGTACCTTAAAAGAAAACTGATTGGAAATGTCATGTACTCTATGGTTTCTATTGATGTCAAGTGGCAAATGTTGACTGGTGATGTTATGTGAATCTTAGGAAATGGTCATTTTTCAATCGAGTCTATGTTTCTCAGAATTTGAGACAGAGAGGTCAATCTCTGCAATCCGAGCTGAGGGCATTTCTTGGAATGGAAAGGTAAGAGCAACGTGTTCTTTGATATTCTCTTAAGACTCTTCGCCAGATTTAACGATGAAAAATGTAAATAATAATAACAAACATTATTTTATATAGTGCCTTGAAAGGTGGCTTCTTTACAGAATGACAAAACCAACTACAATAAATAATACACAAGATATGCATGATGACAATACACAGTTAGAGGAGACAGTAGATGGTCATTGTCAGTGTATTCTGAAGGTAGTTTTCCAATTTTTTGGAACGGGTTAAAAGAGGCCACCTCTACTAGAATCTTTGTCCTAACCAAAAATGTAACAAAGTATAATAATAATATTAAAAAGAATAATAATAAACTTTATCTATAGAGCACCTTTCATACAAATAGTGCTTTGGTGCTTTAAAAACCAAGCGTAAAAATAAAATATTAAAATTGAGAGATATACTTTCAGTTGTAAAGGAAAATACAGCAATACAGTAAAGCAACATACATGTCAATTAAATAAATAAAAATTAGGAAAGTCGTAATAAAATAAGAACAATTAAAGAGAACTAAAAAAAGAAATAGAAATAGAAAGAACAAAGAACCACTTTAACTAAAAGCAACATTTTCAAATGTTTTTTAAAACAATGTACCGAGCTTGACTGCCTAATAAAAAGTGGAAGTGAGTTTCATAATTTAGAAGCATAAAAACAAAAAGCAGCCTCTCCACTCTTTCTGCATTTCACATGTGGTATTTGCAGTAGGCCAGTATGTGCAGATCTCAGGTCACGTATAGGAACATATGATGACAGACATTAAGTAAGGTACAGACGTGCTAGGTCGCTTAAAGCTTTAAAAACAAGTAAAAGAACATTCAAATTTATCCTAGATAATACAGGTGACCAGTGAAGTTTTTTCAAAACAGGAATGATATTCTCTTTCTTGTATTTGTTAGGATCTGTGCTACTGCATTTCGAACAAGTAGTAAGGGATTTATTGTTTTCTTGGGAAGCCCACAAAACAGAGCATTATAATCATATCCACATCAATGTGAGCAATGGAGAAGTCAAATTAACGTGTCTAAATATCATCTAGTTCTATCCCAGGGAAGAGGGCTGTTGCCTACACAGACGACAAGACACAAAACGCTCAACTGTGCAAAACACGCATAAGGACATCAGTCAGGAGGAACAAGGTAAAGTGTTTTTTCTTCTTCACCATGGTCATGTAGTTTCACTCCAAGCACTGTCATATGAAATAACTGTGGAAACGACCTCCCCAACATTTTGGGTTGTTGCATTTTGCTTCAATGAATTTTAACCTTTTCTTTTAGACATTAAGAGGAAGGACACATTCACCCTTGGTAGAGATTCAGTTGTTCTATGAGATGTCAAGGTGAGAATTAACCACTTCAGGGATAAGTCAATCCACATAACTGAAAAAGGGGCAATGAACAGGATATGGGGATTTTGCTAGTTATAAAGTACAATAATCATCATTACATGATCTAAGACTACTGAAGTATAAGCTGTGTCCCTGACTGATTAATTAGCAAATTCATCTTTGTAGAGTGCAGCTACTATCTATTCAGTGGCATTTCCTTAAAACAATTGTATTCCCACATTCTGAATATGGAGTGAGATCATGTAGAGAATGTTGGACTTGTAATAACTAATTGAAGGATAATAATAATCAACGAAAGTGCTTAAAAGTATCAACAAATGCCTTCAAAGTACTTGACACGTACTTTGCTTTCAAAAGTGAAACATAATTAATGCTTACGTAAGATTTCTCTTGACTTCTCAGGAGTATACTAACTCCAAGGACAAGTAACATCACAAACCATTATTTAAGTGCTGATGTTGGAGCTGCAATACTACTACCAAGACAAAAAATGATACAGGTAACACTGCTTTCAGATTTCTAAGAATTGCTACAATAGTATGTTTACAGAGCATTCAGAGTTGAGAATATGACAAGTTCCTACCATCTCAAACACTGCCAATCTAGAACAAAAAGAAAGTACTTGAACGCCTACAGTAATGGAACACAAACCAGAACATATCAGTGCATGACAAGGAAATGTAGTCACAAAATTATTCTACCCTTTCAAGTCCCAAAAAGGACCGAGGAACTTACCGGAGGCGATACCTGGATTTCAAACAGAGTACAATGTAGCCACTGTAGGGGAGAAGATCACAGAGAGCTCTTCTCAGATTGCTCAGAGTCAGCCCCAGCACCCTGTCCTGACTGAAGCAGACAAAGTGGTCAAACAGGCAGGTAGAAATGAGTAAGGAACAGAGAGTATGGTTATTCTTGCATTGTTTTGTTCGTCTGTCAAAGAAAAGAGTGCTTCTGACTTTTGTCAATGTTCATCTTTATTTTAGGAGAAGAACAAACGGTGGTATCACATTTTGCTCAAGTGTATGATACCATGTGTGTACAGCAGACATCACCAAAGGAACAGGAGACACCTGAGTAGAGAACAAGAATATGAAAAGACTGATGAAAAAAAGCACCAGGAGAAATCCATTGAATATGCACAATCTCGTCCAGTATTTCAATGAAAAGTTTCAGTGTTGTTTTTAGTGTCGTCGTATTGCATACATTTAAAACAATGTGTCTTGTTTAATGAACAATTTGATTTACTTTAGTAAAAAGTGTTGTTTACTGTAGTCCTAGCATGGATGCAATTGTTAGAAAAAACTTGAATGAAAAACTGAATGTTTCATACAATATGGGTTTGTGTTAACCCACACACCTAAGTGAAATGTTTGATTACGTTTACAAGACATAACACATAGTTCAGTTGAGTGTGAAAGGGAACAACAGAGAAAGTCACAAACAAAACATTTGTGAAGGACTTGAATGTTTTTTCTTTAGAAATGACAAAAAATAAAGAATTTTTCAACAAGATGTCTTTCTATAGCGAGTTTCATTTGAGGTAGTCTTTTCTTAGAAGTGCAAGAGTGGTATTCCCTACAACTTATTCCCCAATTTGATCATTCTCAGAAATTAGGAGACGGAAACCACACCTACTGTAATATTAGACCTTGTAACAAGGCAACTAGGTTTCAATGGCTTAAAAGGTGCAGAAAGAGGCTCATGTATAATGACCTCCAGTGTCCCACAGGTTTCCCAAATCATTTCTTAGAGTATGGAAAAAGAGGAAATAAAGTGTCTACAGAAAGCGTATACCCCCTTGAACTTTGTTCAGTTTGTTGCGCCAGTGCCAGAGTTTCATGCAATTAAATGAGGACCTCTATCTCACACCACATATGTTATACTTTCAATGGGAAAAAAGGAAATATTACAATTGTATACATTTTCACCCACATGTTAATATTTGGTAGAAGCCCTTTTCACAGCAATTTCAGCTGTGACTCTGTTGGTAATGGGCTCAACCACCTCTGCACCAACAAGATTTGATAATATTTGAGAATTTCAGAAGTCTGTCTGGTTTAGCTGAAGAATCAGCTAAGGTAAGTTTCAGGAAGAGCATCTGATTTCTTTCAATAAAGCAGAACAGAGAAAAAACACACAATACAAAATCATGAGAATTTGTATCCATATGACACTTTGACTCGAATACTTTTATCAGACCTACACAGAGTATATACCGTACACACTTTTTCAGCCCAGGTTTATACATTTGGATCTGCCATTTGTAGGTGTTAAGGAACAAGTAATAGGTTTATTCCATGCTGGAATAATCAGCATGGAATAAACCTATTACTTGTTCCTTTGCAGCCTACGCATGCTGACGCAGCTACCCACCCATTTGTAGGTGTTTTTGTGTCTTAGCTCAACACTGTGAAACCTGTAGTTACAAACATGGAGGATGAAGACATGAAGACATATATTGTACCTCTGACCGGCCTACCTTCCAAGAGGTGAAAGATGAAACTTTTCCTTTATCGTCAACTCAGTGAATGTCTTTAAACTTTCGAAAACTGTAACAAAGAATAAGTTAAAACACTTATTTTCATTGGACCCACAGAAAAGTCAAAGTTGTCCATAGAAATGCCCGTCTAAATCAGAAATCTACAGCAGAAAGGCAGTGGCCTTTCGGGACATAAAAATGAAATCAGACTTTACTCAGACGAATTGCCCTTGGTCACGGACATCTTGCTATCAGTCACTACAAAGATGTTTTCTCTCGTGCCATGGCTTGCCTGACTTGCTTCTTCTGCTGGATGGCTTCTGGTCGCTGGTCAGGATCGACAGCCAGCATGTCCTGGAGCAGTGTCCTTAGCTCCGTGCTTATGGCTCTATTTACTTTCAGGGGGATGTGGAACTGCAGCCAGGGGTTCTCATCCAGGGCCTCTCCAACAGGCCCTGACAGACATATGCTCCTGTATCGGAAACACACTTTAGTTCAATTCTAAAATATTTCTCATAGGACTGAAGGAACCTTTCTAAAGATTCACATCTCTAAAGATCTAACCTGGACTGTGAACACTGACTCTATCATGAAGAAGGCTCAGCAGCGCCTCTATTTCTTAAGGTGCCTCAAGCGATGGGGGATGCCAATACATGTGTTGGTGAACTTCTACCGCTGCACTATCGAGAGCGTCCTCACCAACGGGATCACCGTGTGGTATGGCAACACCTCTTCGCGAGAAAGAAAGGCACTGCAGAGAATGGTCAATATGGCCCAGAAGATCATTGGCTGCGGTCTCACCGAGATTAAACAGCTCTATGAGGACCGCTGCCGTGGTAGAATTCTGGCCATCACAGAGGACAGTCACCACCCCGGGCATGAGCTCTTCACCCCACTGCCCTCAGGCAAGAGATATAAGAGCATACGGACACTTACCACTAGATTCTTCAATAGCTTCTATCCACAAGCAGTGAGACTGGCGAACACATTTAGCCATCCCCCTCGGACCACACCCACACCATCACCATCTACCTCATTGTAATTTATTTATTGTACGTCTCCAGTCATTGTTTACATGTCTGTATTGTTTACATTCAAACTGCCTGCATGTTTACTTGCACATTGTCTATTGTTTGCACATTGTCTTGATGCACTGTTTGCACTTTGTTTTGTTTTTACACTTGTTTTACAATCGAGAGACTTTCTGTAAGTAAGAATTCCATTGTACCAGTACCGGTTACATATGGCAATAAAGTTCAAGTTCAAGTTCAAGTTCAAGTTCTTTGCCTGTTAAGAGTTAACAATTAGGTCCTCAAGAACTGTTTTACGGTTTTCTACACTCCTGGCTGGCCAAGGTCTCTTTAAGGTCTCTTAAGTGGAGGTGTAACTCATGTATCCTACATGTGATTTAGCAACATGAAAGGGAATAGCTTCTTATCGGATTATGGTCTTGGTTAACTGCCTAAGGCTGACCTAAGTGCCTAACTTTCTGACTTTCTTTATACCTTATATGTTAAGAAGCTTCTTCTGACCAATCAGAAATGTATGCTTTATGTATGAACATTTTGCTCATCAAAGTGAGTGAGAGACAAGGTTAACAGAAATTAGCCACGGCAGTAAATGACAGCATATTTTTGGGTTCTTAAATGGTCTCTACCTGGCACACCTGCAGTGCAAACTGACACACACTGTTTAGAGAAACAGCTACTCTATTACTAATATTAATGAAACATTTCTTATTCTATGGAACAAAAACAAACAGTAAAACTAAAACACAGATCTCTTAGCTTCCTATTTCATGAACCAGATGACTGAATGACCAAGCCTAACTAGTAGCCAGAACCCCAGTTAACCCTCCGTAACACAAAGTTTAACCACACGACAGGAACTCTTTCAAACTGAGTGAAAATCATAAATGGATCCATAACTTTACATCAATTTACTATGTTGTGCCAATACCTGCATTTACATTTAGAACGAATGATGTCATAGAACCAGCATCACACCAGTTCCAGGTGTCTCCAAGGAGACAACAGAACTTCAGTTGTGTTTGCTAAAATACACACTTTGAAACATACTGTAACACTTAGTTAACATGTCTGGTTAAGTTGAAGAATCGGCTAAGGTAAGTTTCAGGGTTTAATGGTGGGATGGCACCTGTGCTTTTTTCCCCCAACCGCTAGAATATGATTCGCACCAAACCCAAAAGAAATACTGCACAGTTCAGGAACTTCATCAACCTAGCAACTGTAAAATAAGCTTACAAACAACTGAATTGAAATGCCAAAAAGTTCAGAGAAAGGCACAAACTATGTTTACTTGGGGTTTACAAAATTAAAGCTAACTAAAACTGTAATGATAAACAATCATGCTGCCAATGGACAGAGAAATATCATGTTTTTTGAATAATGTATTATTTCTTACATAGGAACCCAGTATAAGGGAATCCCTTGCGATCCTGTCTGCAGAGATAAAGGTAAGTATTGTTTTCTCTTTAGCTCTGTCACTCCAAGAAATATAATGAACATAAATATATTTGCCAATCTTTTCATAGTAATCCAAACAACTCTGCGTGTATCTGACATTTGTAATATTTATCTACCGCAGTATAACTCTTCTGGCAAGGCGATTGGTATTGTACCTTGAAAGAAAACTGATTGGAAATGTCATGTACTCTATGGTTTCTATTGATGTCAAGTGGCAAATGTTGACTGGTGATGTTATGTGAATCTTAGGAAATGGTCATTTTTCAATCGAGTCTATGTTTCTCAGAATTTGAGACAGAGAGGTCAATCTCTGCAATCCGAGCTGAGGGCATTTCTTGGAATGGAAAGGTAAGAGCAACGTGTTCTTTGATATTCTCTTAAGACTCTTCGCCAGATTTAACGATGAAAAATGTAAATAATAATAACAAACATTATTTTATATAGTGCCTTGAAAGGTGGCTTCTTTACAGAATGACAAAACCAACTACAATAAATAATACACAAGATATGCATGATGACAATACACAGTTAGAGGAGACAGTAGATGGTCATTGTCAGTGTATTCTGAAGGTAGTTTTCCAATTTTTTGGAACGGGGTAAAAGAGGCCACCTCTACTAGAATCTTTGTCCTAACCAAAATTGTAACAAAGTATAATAATAATAATATTAAAAAGAATAATAATAAACTTTATCTATAGAGCACCTTTCACACAAATAGTGCTTTGGTGCTTTAAAAACCAAGCGTAAAAATAAAATATTAAAATTGAGAGATATACTTTCAGTTGTAAAGGAAAATACAGCAATACAGTAAAGCAACATACATGTCAATTAAATAAATAAAAATTAGGAAAGTCGTAATAAAATAAGAACAATTAAAGAGAACTAAAAAAAGAAACAGAAATAGAAAGAACAAAGAACCACTTTAACTAAAAGCAACATTTTCAAATGTTTTTCAAAACAATGTACCGAGCTTGACTGCCTAATAAAAAGTGGAAGTGAGTTTCATAATTTAGAAGCATAAAAACAAAAAGCAGCCTCTCCACTCTTTCTGCATTTCACATGTGGTATTTGCAGTAGGCCAGTATGTGCAGATCTCAGGTCACGTATAGGAACATATGAAGACAGACATTCAGTAAGGTACAGACGTGCTAGGTCGCTTAAAGCTTTAAAAACAAGTAAAAGAACTTTCAAATTTATCCTAGATAATACAGGTGACCAGTGAAGTTTTTTCAAAACAGGAATGCTATTCTCTTTCTTGTATTTGTTAGGATCTGTGCTACTGCATTTCGAACAAGTAGTAAGGGATTTATTGTTTTCTTGGGAAGCTCACAAAACAGAGCAATAAAATCATATCCATATCAATGTGAGCAATGGAGAAGTCAAATTAACGTGTCTAAATATCATCTAGTTCTATCCCAGGGAAGAGGGCTGTTGCCTACACAGACGACAAGACACAAAACGCTCAACTGTGCAAAACACGCATAAGGACATCAGTCAGGAGGAACAAGGTAAAGTGTTTTTTCTTCTTCACCATGGTCATGTAGTTTCACTCCAAGCACTGTCATATGAAATAACTGTGGAAACGACCTCCCCAACATTTTGGGTTGTTGCATTTTGCTTCAATGAATTTTAACCTTTTCTTTTAGACATTAAGAGGAAGGACACATTCACCCTTGGTAGAGATTCAGTTGTTCTATGAGATGTCAAGGTGAGAATTAACCACTTCAGGCATAAGTCAATCCACATAACTGAAAAAGGGGCAATGAACAGGATATGGGGATTTTGCTAGTTATAAAGTACAATAATCATCATTACATGATCTAAGACTACTGAAGTATAAGCTGTGTCCCTGACTGATTAATTAGCAAATTCATCTTTGTAGAGTGCAGCTACTATCTATTCAGTGGCATTTCCTTAAAACAACTGTATTCCCACATTCTAAATATGGAGTGAGATCATGTAGAGAATGTTGGACTTGTAATAACTAATTGAAGGATAATAATAATCAACGAAAGTGCTTAAAAGTATCAACAAATGCCTTCAAAGTACTTGACACGTACTTTGCTTTCAAAAGTGAAACATAATTAATGCTTACGTAAGATTTCTCTTGACTTCTCAGGAGTATACTAACTCCAAGGACAAGTAACATCACAAACCATTATTTAAGTGCTGATGTTGGAGCTGCAATACTACTACCAAGACAAAAAATGATACAGGTAACACTGCTTTCAGATTTCTAAGAATTGCTAAAATAGTATGTTTACAGAGCATTCAGAGTTGAGAATATGACAAGTTCCTACCATCTCAAACACTGCCAATCTAGAACAAAAAGAAAGTACTTGAACGCCTACAGTAATGGAACACAAACCAGAACATATCAGTGCATGACAAGGAAATGTAGTCACAAAATGATTCTACCCTTTCAAGTCCCAAAAAGGACCGAGGAACTTATCGGAGGCGATACCTGGATTTCAAACAGAGTACAATGTAGCCACTGTAGGGGAGAAGATCACAGAGAGCTCTTCTCAGATTGCTCAGAGTCAGCCCCAGCACCCTGTCCTGACTGAAGCAGACAAAGTGGTCAAACAGGCAGGTAGAAATGAGTAAGGAACAGAGAGTATGGTTATTCTTGCATTGTTTTGTTCGTCTGTCAAAGAAAAGAGTGCTTCTGACTTTTGTCAATGTTCATCTTTATTTTAGGAGAAGAACAAACGGTGGTATCACACTTTGCTCAAGTGTATGATACCATGTGTGTACAGCAGACATCACCAAAGGAACAGGAGACACCTGAGTAGAGAACAAGAATATGAAAAGACTGATGAAAAAAAGCACCAGGAGAAATCCATTGAATATGCACAATCTCGTCCAGTATTTCAATGAAAAGTTTCAGTGTTGTTTTTAGTGTCGTCGTATTGCATACATTTAAAACAATGTGTCTTGTTTAATGAACAATTTCATTTACTTTAGTAAAAAGTGTTGTTTACTGTAGTCCTAGCATGGATGCAATTGTTAGAAAAAACTTGAATGAAAAACTGAATGTTTCATACAATATGGGTTTGTGTTAACCCACACACCTAAGTGAAATGTTTGATTACGTTTACAAGACATAACACATAGTTCAGTTGAGTGTGAAAGGGAACAACAGAGAAAGTCACAAACAAAACATTTGTGAAGGACTTGAATGTTTTTTCTTTAGAAATGACAAAAAATAAAGAATTTTTCAACAAGATGTCTTTCTATAGCAAGTTTCATTTGAGATAGTCTTTTCTTAGAAGTGCAAGAGTGGTATTCCCTACAACTTATTCCCCAATTTGATCATTCTCAGAAATTAGGAGACGGAAACCACACCTACTGTAATATTAGACCTTGTAACAAGGCAACTAGGTTTCAATGGCTTAAAAGGTGCAGAAAGAGGCTCATGTATAATGACCTCCAGTGTCCCACAGGTTTCCCAAATCATTTCTTAGAGTATGGAAAAAGAGGAAATAAAGTGTCTACAGAAAGCGTATACCCCCTTGAACTTTGTTCAGTTTGTTGCGCCAGTGCCAGAGTTTCATGCAATTAAATGAGGACCTCTATCTCACACCACATATGTTATACTTTCAATGGGAAAAAAGGAAATATTACAATTGTATACATTTTCACCCACATGTTAATATTTGGTAGAAGCCCTTTTCACAGCAATTTCAGCTGTGAGTCTGTTGGTAATGGGCTCAACCACCTCTGCACCAACAAGATTTGATAATATTTGAGAATTTCAGAAGTCTGTCTGGTTTAGCTGAAGAATCAGCTAAGGTAAGTTTCAGGAAGAGCATCTGATTTCTTTCAATAAAGCAGAACAGAGAAAAAACACACAATACAAAATCATGAGAATTTGTATCCATATGACACTTTGACTCGAATACTTTTATCAGACCTACACAGAGTATATACTGTATACACTTTTTCAGCCCAGGTTTATACATTTGGATCTGCCATTTGTAGGTGTTTTTGTGTCTTAGCTCAACACTGTGAAACCTGTAGTTACAAACATGGAGGATGAAGACATGAAGACATATATTGTACCTCTGACCGGCCTACCTTCCAAGAGGTGAAAGATGAAACTTTTCCTTTATCGTCAACTCAGTGAATGTCTTTAAACTTTCGAAAACTGTAACAAAGAATAAGTTAAAAAACTTATTTTCATTGGACCCACAGAAAAGTCAAAGTTGTCCATAGAAATGCCCGTCTAAATCAGAAATCTACAGCAGAAAGGCAGTGGCCTTTCGGGACATAAAAATGAAATCAGACTTTACTCAGACGAATTGCCCTTGGTCACGGACATCTTGCTATCAGTCACTACAAAGATGTTTTCTCTCATGCCATGGCTTGCCTGACTTGCTTCTTCTGCTGGATGGCTTCTGGTCGCTGGTCAGGATCGACAGCCAGCATGTCCTGGAGCAGTGTCCTTAGCTCCGTGCTTATGGCTCTATTTACTTTCAGGGGGATGTGGAACTGCAGCCAGGGGTTCTCATCCAGGGCCTCTCCAACAGGCCCTGACAGACATATGCTCCTGTATCGGAAACACACTTTAGTTCAATTCTAAAATATTTCTCATAGGACTGAAGGAACCTTTCTAAAGATTCACATCTCTAAAGATCTAACCTGGACTGTGAACACTGACTCTATCATGAAGAAGGCTCAGCAGCGCCTCTATTTCTTAAGGTGCCTCAAGCGATGGGGGATGCCAATACATGTGTTGGTGAACTTCTACCGCTGCACTATCGAGAGCGTCCTCACCAACGGGATCACCGTGTGGTATGGCAACACCTCTTCGCGAGAAAGAAAGGCACTGCAGAGAATGGTCAATATGGCCCAGAAGATCATTGGCTGCGGTCTCACCGAGATTAAACAGCTCTATGAGGACCGCTGCCGTGGTAGAATTCTGGCCATCACAGAGGACAGTCACCACCCCGGGCATGAGCTCTTCACCCCACTGCCCTCAGGCAAGAGATATAAGAGCATACGGACACTTACCACTAGATTCTTCAATAGCTTCTATCCACAAGCAGTGAGACTGGCGAACACATTTAGCCATCCCCCTCGGACCACACCCACACCATCACCATCTACCTCATTGTAATTTATTTATTGTACGTCTCCAGTCATTGTTTACATGTCTGTATTGTTTACATTCAAACTGCCTGCATGTTTACTTGCACATTGTCTATTGTTTGCACATTGTCTTGATGCACTGTTTGCACTTTGTTTTGTTTTTACACTTGTTTTACAATCGAGAGACTTTCTGTAAGTAAGAATTCCATTGTACCAGTACCGGTTACATATGGCAATAAAGTTCAAGTTCAAGTTCAAGTTCAAGTTCTTTGCCTGTTAAGAGTTAACAATTAGGTCCTCAAGAACTGTTTTACGGTTTTCTACACTCCTGGCTGGCCAAGGTCTCTTTAAGGTCTCTTAAGTGGAGGTGTAACTCATGTATCCTACATGTGATTTAGCAACATGAAAGGGAATAGCTTCTTATCGGATTATGGTCTTGGTTAACTGCCTAAGGCTGACCTAAGTGCCTAACTTTCTGACTTTCTTTATACCTTATATGTTAAGAAGCTTCTTCTGACCAATCAGAAATGTATGCTTTATGTATGAACATTTTGCTCATCAAAGTGAGTGAGAGACAAGGTTAACAGAAATTAGCCACGGCAGTAAATGACAGCATATTTTTGGGTTCTTAAATGGTCTCTACCTGGCACACCTGCAGTGCAAACTGACACACACTGTTTAGAGAAACAGCTACTCTATTACTAATATTAATGAAACATTTCTTATTCTATGGAACAAAAACAAACAGTAAAACTAAAACACAGATCTCTTAGCTTCCTATTTCATGAACCAGATGACTGAATGACCAAGCCTAACTAGTAGCCAGAACCCCAGTTAACCCTCCGTAACACAAAGTTTAACCACACGACAGGAACTCTTTCAAACTGAGTGAAAATCATAAATGGATCCATAACTTTACATCAATTTACTATGTTGTGCCAATACCTGCATTTACATTTAGAACGAATGATGTCATAGAACCAGCATCACACCAGTTCCAGGTGTCTCCAAGGAGACAACAGAACTTCAGTTGTGTTTGCTAAAATACACACTTTGAAACATACTGTAACACTTAGTTAACATGTCTGGTTTAGTTGAAGAATCGGCTAAGGTAAGTTTCAGGGTTTAATGGTGGGATGGCACCTGTGCTTTTTTCCCCCAACCGCTAGAATATGATTCGCACCAAACCCAAAAGAAATACTGCACAGTTCAGGAACTTCATCAACCTAGCAACTGTAAAATAAGCTTACAAACAACTGAATTGAAATGCCAAAAAGTTCAGAGAAAGGCACAAACTATGTTTACTTGGGGTTTACAAAATTAAAGCTAACTAAAACTGTAATGATAAACAATCATGCTGCCAATGGACAGAGAAATATCATGTTTTTTGAATAATGTATTATTTCTTACATAGGAACCCAGTATAAGGGAATCCCTTGCGATCCTGTCTGCAGAGATAAAGGTAAGTATTGTTTTCTCTTTAGCTCTGTCACTCCAAGAAATATAATGAACATAAATATATTTGCCAATCTTTTCATAGTAATCCAAACAACTCTGCGTGTATCTGACATTTGTAATATTTATCTACCGCAGTATAACTCTTCTGGCAAGGCGATTGGTATTGTACCTTGAAAGAAAACTGATTGGAAATGTCATGTACTCTATGGTTTCTATTGATGTCAAGTGGCAAATGTTGACTGGTGATGTTATGTGAATCTTAGGAAATGGTCATTTTTCAATCGAGTCTATGTTTCTCAGAATTTGAGACAGAGAGGTCAATCTCTGCAATCCGAGCTGAGGGCATTTCTTGGAATGGAAAGGTAAGAGCAACGTGTTCTTTGATATTCTCTTAAGACTCTTCGCCAGATTTAACGATGAAAAATGTAAATAATAATAACAAACATTATTTTATATAGTGCCTTGAAAGGTGGCTTCTTTACAGAATGACAAAACCAACTACAATAAATAATACACAAGATATGCATGATGACAATACACAGTTAGAGGAGACAGTAGATGGTCATTGTCAGTGTATTCTGAAGGTAGTTTTCCAATTTTTTGGAACGGGGTAAAAGAGGCCACCTCTACTAGAATCTTTGTCCTAACCAAAAATGTAACAAAGTATAATAATAATAATATTAAAAAGAATAATAATAAACTTTATCTATAGAGCACCTTTCATACAAATAGTGCTTTGGTGCTTTAAAAACCAAGCGTAAAAATAAAATATTAAAATTGAGAGATATACTTTCAGTTGTAAAGGAAAATACAGCAATACAGTAAAGCAACATACATGTCAATTAAATAAATAAAAATTAGGAAAGTCGTAATAAAATAAGAACAATTAAAGAGAACTAAAAAAAGAAACAGAAATAGAAAGAACAAAGAACCACTTTAACTAAAAGCAACATTTTCAAATGTTTTTCAAAACAATGTACCGAGCTTGACTGCCTAATAAAAAGTGGAAGTGAGTTTCATAATTTAGAAGCATAAAAACAAAAAGCAGCCTCTCCACTCTTTCTGCATTTCACATGTGGTATTTGCAGTAGGCCAGTATGTGCAGATCTCAGGTCACGTATAGGAACATATGAAGACAGACATTCAGTAAGGTACAGACGTGCTAGGTCGCTTAAAGCTTTAAAAACAAGTAAAAGAACTTTCAAATTTATCCTAGATAATACAGGTGACCAGTGAAGTTTTTTCAAAACAGGAATGCTATTCTCTTTCTTGTATTTGTTAGGATCTGTGCTACTGCATTTCGAACAAGTAGTAAGGGATTTATTGTTTTCTTGGGAAGCTCACAAAACAGAGCAATAAAATCATATCCATATCAATGTGAGCAATGGAGAAGTCAAATTAACGTGTCTAAATATCATCTAGTTCTATCCCAGGGAAGAGGGCTGTTGCCTACACAGACGACAAGACACAAAACGCTCAACTGTGCAAAACACGCATAAGGACATCAGTCAGGAGGAACAAGGTAAAGTGTTTTTTCTTCTTCACCATGGTCATGTAGTTTCACTCCAAGCACTGTCATATGAAATAACTGTGGAAACGACCTCCCCAACATTTTGGGTTGTTGCATTTTGCTTCAATGAATTTTAACCTTTTCTTTTAGACATTAAGAGGAAGGACACATTCACCCTTGGTAGAGATTCAGTTGTTCTATGAGATGTCAAGGTGAGAATTAACCACTTCAGGCATAAGTCAATCCACATAACTGAAAAAGGGGCAATGAACAGGATATGGGGATTTTGCTAGTTATAAAGTACAATAATCATCATTACATGATCTAAGACTACTGAAGTATAAGCTGTGTCCCTGACTGATTAATTAGCAAATTCATCTTTGTAGAGTGCAGCTACTATCTATTCAGTGGCATTTCCTTAAAACAACTGTATTCCCACATTCTAAATATGGAGTGAGATCATGTAGAGAATGTTGGACTTGTAATAACTAATTGAAGGATAATAATAATCAACGAAAGTGCTTAAAAGTATCAACAAATGCCTTCAAAGTACTTGACACGTACTTTGCTTTCAAAAGTGAAACATAATTAATGCTTACGTAAGATTTCTCTTGACTTCTCAGGAGTATACTAACTCCAAGGACAAGTAACATCACAAACCATTATTTAAGTGCTGATGTTGGAGCTGCAATACTACTACCAAGACAAAAAATGATACAGGTAACACTGCTTTCAGATTTCTAAGAATTGCTAAAATAGTATGTTTACAGAGCATTCAGAGTTGAGAATATGACAAGTTCCTACCATCTCAAACACTGCCAATCTAGAACAAAAAGAAAGTACTTGAACGCCTACAGTAATGGAACACAAACCAGAACATATCAGTGCATGACAAGGAAATGTAGTCACAAAATGATTCTACCCTTTCAAGTCCCAAAAAGGACCGAGGAACTTACCGGAGGCGATACCTGGATTTCAAACAGAGTACAATGTAGCCACTGTAGGGGAGAAGATCACAGAGAGCTCTTCTCAGATTGCTCAGAGTCAGCCCCAGCACCCTGTCCTGACTGAAGCAGACAAAGTGGTCAAACAGGCAGGTAGAAATGAGTAAGGAACAGAGAGTATGGTTATTCTTGCATTGTTTTGTTCGTCTGTCAAAGAAAAGAGTGCTTCTGACTTTTGTCAATGTTCATCTTTATTTTAGGAGAAGAACAAACGGTGGTATCACACTTTGCTCAAGTGTATGATACCATGTGTGTACAGCAGACATCACCAAAGGAACAGGAGACACCTGAGTAGAGAACAAGAATATGAAAAGACTGATGAAAAAAAGCACCAGGAGAAATCCATTGAATATGCACAATCTCGTCCAGTATTTCAATGAAAAGTTTCAGTGTTGTTTTTAGTGTCGTCGTATTGCATACATTTAAAACAATGTGTCTTGTTTAATGAACAATTTCATTTACTTTAGTAAAAAGTGTTGTTTACTGTAGTCCTAGCATGGATGCAATTGTTAGAAAAAACTTGAATGAAAAACTGAATGTTTCATACAATATGGGTTTGTGTTAACCCACACACCTAAGTGAAATGTTTGATTACGTTTACAAGACATAACACATAGTTCAGTTGAGTGTGAAAGGGAACAACAGAGAAAGTCACAAACAAAACATTTGTGAAGGACTTGAATGTTTTTTCTTTAGAAATGACAAAAAATAAAGAATTTTTCAACAAGATGTCTTTCTATAGCGAGTTTCATTTGAGATAGTCTTTTCTTAGAAGTGCAAGAGTGGTATTCCCTACAACTTATTCCCCAATTTGATCATTCTCAGAAATTAGGAGACGGAAACCACACCTACTGTAATATTAGACCTTGTAACAAGGCAACTAGGTTTCAATGGCTTAAAAGGTGCAGAAAGAGGCTCATGTATAATGACCTCCAGTGTCCCACAGGTTTCCCAAATCATTTCTTAGAGTATGGAAAAAGAGGAAATAAAGTGTCTACAGAAAGCGTATACCCCCTTGAACTTTGTTCAGTTTGTTGCGCCAGTGCCAGAGTTTCATGCAATTAAATGAGGACCTCTATCTCACACCACATATGTTATATTTTCAATGGGAAAAAAGGAAATATTACAATTGTATACATTTTCACCCACATGTTAATATTTGGTAGAAGCCCTTTTCACAGCAATTTCAGCTGTGAGTCTGTTGGTAATGGGCTCAACCACCTCTGCACCAACAAGATTTGATAATATTTGAGAATTTCAGAAGTCTGTCTGGTTTAGCTGAAGAATCAGCTAAGGTAAGTTTCAGGAAGAGCATCTGATTTCTTTCAATAAAGCAGAACAGAGAAAAAACACACAATACAAAATCATGAGAATTTGTATCCATATGACACTTTGACTCGAATACTTTTATCAGACCTACACAGAGTATATACTGTACACACTTTTTCAGCCCAGGTTTATACATTTGGATCTGCCATTTGTAGGTGTTTTTGTGTCTTAGCTCAACACTGTGAAACCTGTAGTTACAAACATGGAGGATGAAGACATGAAGACATATATTGTACCTCTGACCGGCCTACCTTCCAAGAGGTGAAAGATGAAACTTTTCCTTTATCGTCAACTCAGTGAATGTCTTTAAACTTTCGAAAACTGTAACAAAGAATAAGTTAAAAAACTTATTTTCATTGGACCCACAGAAAAGTCAAAGTTGTCCATAGAAATGCCCGTCTAAATCAGAAATCTACAGCAGAAAGGCAGTGGCCTTTCGGGACATAAAAATGAAATCAGACTTTACTCAGACGAATTGCCCTTGGTCACGGACATCTTGCTATCAGTCACTACAAAGATGTTTTCTCTCATGCCATGGCTTGCCTGACTTGCTTCTTCTGCTGGATGGCTTCTGGTCGCTGGTCAGGATCGACAGCCAGCATGTCCTGGAGCAGTGTCCTTAGCTCCGTGCTTATGGCTCTATTTACTTTCAGGGGGATGTGGAACTGCAGCCAGGGGTTCTCATCCAGGGCCTCTCCAACAGGCCCTGACAGACATATGCTCCTGTATCGGAAACACACTTTAGTTCAATTCTAAAATATTTCTCATAGGACTGAAGGAACCTTTCTAAAGATTCACATCTCTAAAGATCTAACCTGGACTGTGAACACTGACTCTATCATGAAGAAGGCTCAGCAGCGCCTCTATTTCTTAAGGTGCCTCAAGCGATGGGGGATGCCAATACATGTGTTGGTGAACTTCTACCGCTGCACTATCGAGAGCGTCCTCACCAACGGGATCACCGTGTGGTATGGCAACACCTCTTCGCGAGAAAGAAAGGCACTGCAGAGAATGGTCAATATGGCCCAGAAGATCATTGGCTGCGGTCTCACCGAGATTAAACAGCTCTATGAGGACCGCTGCCGTGGTAGAATTCTGGCCATCACAGAGGACAGTCACCACCCCGGGCATGAGCTCTTCACCCCACTGCCCTCAGGCAAGAGATATAAGAGCATACGGACACTTACCACTAGATTCTTCAATAGCTTCTATCCACAAGCAGTGAGACTGGCGAACACATTTAGCCATCCCCCTCGGACCACACCCACACCATCACCATCTACCTCATTGTAATTTATTTATTGTACGTCTCCAGTCATTGTTTACATGTCTGTATTGTTTACATTCAAACTGCCTGCATGTTTACTTGCACATTGTCTATTGTTTGCACATTGTCTTGATGCACTGTTTGCACTTTGTTTTGTTTTTACACTTGTTTTACAATCGAGAGACTTTCTGTAAGTAAGAATTCCATTGTACCAGTACCGGTTACATATGGCAATAAAGTTCAAGTTCAAGTTCAAGTTCAAGTTCTTTGCCTGTTAAGAGTTAACAATTAGGTCCTCAAGAACTGTTTTACGGTTTTCTACACTCCTGGCTGGCCAAGGTCTCTTTAAGGTCTCTTAAGTGGAGGTGTAACTCATGTATCCTACATGTGATTTAGCAACATGAAAGGGAATAGCTTCTTATCGGATTATGGTCTTGGTTAACTGCCTAAGGCTGACCTAAGTGCCTAACTTTCTGACTTTCTTTATACCTTATATGTTAAGAAGCTTCTTCTGACCAATCAGAAATGTATGCTTTATGTATGAACATTTTGCTCATCAAAGTGAGTGAGAGACAAGGTTAACAGAAATTAGCCACGGCAGTAAATGACAGCATATTTTTGGGTTCTTAAATGGTCTCTACCTGGCACACCTGCAGTGCAAACTGACACACACTGTTTAGAGAAACAGCTACTCTATTACTAATATTAATGAAACATTTCTTATTCTATGGAACAAAAACAAACAGTAAAACTAAAACACAGATCTCTTAGCTTCCTATTTCATGAACCAGATGACTGAATGACCAAGCCTAACTAGTAGCCAGAACCCCAGTTAACCCTCCGTAACACAAAGTTTAACCACACGACAGGAACTCTTTCAAACTGAGTGAAAATCATAAATGGATCCATAACTTTACATCAATTTACTATGTTGTGCCAATACCTGCATTTACATTTAGAACGAATGATGTCATAGAACCAGCATCACACCAGTTCCAGGTGTCTCCAAGGAGACAACAGAACTTCAGTTGTGTTTGCTAAAATACACACTTTGAAACATACTGTAACACTTAGTTAACATGTCTGGTTTAGTTGAAGAATCGGCTAAGGTAAGTTTCAGGGTTTAATGGTGGGATGGCACCTGTGCTTTTTTCCCCCAACCGCTAGAATATGATTCGCACCAAACCCAAAAGAAATACTGCACAGTTCAGGAACTTCATCAACCTAGCAACTGTAAAATAAGCTTACAAACAACTGAATTGAAATGCCAAAAAGTTCAGAGAAAGGCACAAACTATGTTTACTTGGGGTTTACAAAATTAAAGCTAACTAAAACTGTAATGATAAACAATCATGCTGCCAATGGACAGAGAAATATCATGTTTTTTGAATAATGTATTATTTCTTACATAGGAACCCAGTATAAGGGAATCCCTTGCGATCCTGTCTGCAGAGATAAAGGTAAGTATTGTTTTCTCTTTAGCTCTGTCACTCCAAGAAATATAATGAACATAAATATATTTGCCAATCTTTTCATAGTAATCCAAACAACTCTGCGTGTATCTGACATTTGTAATATTTATCTACCGCAGTATAACTCTTCTGGCAAGGCGATTGGTATTGTACCTTGAAAGAAAACTGATTGGAAATGTCATGTACTCTATGGTTTCTATTGATGTCAAGTGGCAAATGTTGACTGGTGATGTTATGTGAATCTTAGGAAATGGTCATTTTTCAATCGAGTCTATGTTTCTCAGAATTTGAGACAGAGAGGTCAATCTCTGCAATCCGAGCTGAGGGCATTTCTTGGAATGGAAAGGTAAGAGCAACGTGTTCTTTGATATTCTCTTAAGACTCTTCGCCAGATTTAACGATGAAAAATGTAAATAATAATAACAAACATTATTTTATATAGTGCCTTGAAAGGTGGCTTCTTTACAGAATGACAAAACCAACTACAATAAATAATACACAAGATATGCATGATGACAATACACAGTTAGAGGAGACAGTAGATGGTCATTGTCAGTGTATTCTGAAGGTAGTTTTCCAATTTTTTGGAACGGGGTAAAAGAGGCCACCTCTACTAGAATCTTTGTCCTAACCAAAAATGTAACAAAGTATAATAATAATATTAAAAATAATAATAATAAACTTTATCTATAGAGCACCTTTCATACAAATAGTGCTTTGGTGCTTTAAAAACCAAGCGTAAAAATAAAATATTAAAATTGAGAGATATACTTTCAGTTGTAAAGGAAAATACAGCAATACAGTAAAGCAACATACATGTCAATTAAATAAATAAAAATTAGGAAAGTCGTAATAAAATAAGAACAATTAAAGAGAACTAAAAAAAGAAACAGAAATAGAAAGAACAAAGAACCACTTTAACTAAAAGCAACATTTTCAAATGTTTTTCAAAACAATGTACCGAGCTTGACTGCCTAATAAAAAGTGGAAGTGAGTTTCATAATTTAGAAGCATAAAAACAAAAAGCAGCCTCTCCACTCTTTCTGCATTTCACATGTGGTATTTGCAGTAGGCCAGTATGTGCAGATCTCAGGTCACGTATAGGAACATATGAAGACAGACATTTAGTAAGGTACAGACGTGCTAGGTCGCTTAAAGCTTTAAAAACAAGTAAAAGAACTTTCAAATTTATCCTAGATAATACAGGTGACCAGTGAAGTTTTTTCAAAACAGGAATGCTATTCTCTTTCTTGTATTTGTTAGGATCTGTGCTACTGCATTTCGAACAAGTAGTAAGGGATTTATTGTTTTCTTGGGAAGCCCACAAAACAGAGCATTATAATCATATCCACATCAATGTGAGCAATGGAGAAGTCAAATTAACGTGTCTAAATATCATCTAGTTCTATCCCAGGGAAGAGGGCTGTTGCCTACACAGACGACAAGACACAAAACGCTCAACTGTGCAAAACACGCATAAGGACATCAGTCAGGAGGAACAAGGTAAAGTGTTTTTTCTTCTTCACCATGGTCATGTAGTTTCACTCCAAGCACTGTCATATGAAATAACTGTGGAAACGACCTCCCCAACATTTTGGGTTGTTGCATTTTGCTTCAATGAATTTTAACCTTTTCTTTTAGACATTAAGAGGAAGGACACATTCACCCTTGGTAGAGATTCAGTTGTTCTATGAGATGTCAAGGTGAGAATTAACCACTTCAGGGATAAGTCAATCCACATAACTGAAAAAGGGGCAATGAACAGGATATGGGGATTTTGCTAGTTATAAAGTACAATAATCATCATTACATGATCTAAGACTACTGAAGTATAAGCTGTGTCCCTGACTGATTAATTAGCAAATTCATCTTTGTAGAGTGCAGCTACTATCTATTCAGTGGCATTTCCTTAAAACAATTGTATTCCCACATTCTGAATATGGAGTGAGATCATGTAGAGAATGTTGGACTTGTAATAACTAATTGAAGGATAATAATAATCAACGAAAGTGCTTAAAAGTATCAACAAATGCCTTCAAAGTACTTGACACGTACTTTGCTTTCAAAAGTGAAACATAATTAATGCTTACGTAAGATTTCTCTTGACTTCTCAGGAGTATACTAACTCCAAGGACAAGTAACATCACAAACCATTATTTAAGTGCTGATGTTGGAGCTGCAATACTACTACCAAGACAAAAAATGATACAGGTAACACTGCTTTCAGATTTCTAAGAATTGCTAAAATAGTATGTTTACAGAGCATTCAGAGTTGAGAATATGACAAGTTCCTACCATCTCAAACACTGCCAATCTAGAACAAAAAGAAAGTACTTGAACGCCTGCAGTAATCGAACACAAACCAGAACATATCAGTGCATGACAAGGAAATGTAGTCACAAAATTATTCTACCCTTTCAAGTCCCAAAAAGGACCGAGGAACTTACCGGAGGCGATACCTGGATTTCAAACAGAGTACAATGTAGCCACTGTAGGGGAGAAGATCACAGAGAGCTCTTCTCAGATTGCTCAGAGTCAGCCCCAGCACCCTGTCCTGACTGAAGCAGACAAAGTGGTCAAACAGGCAGGTAGAAATGAGTAAGGAACAGAGAGTATGGTTATTCTTGCATTGTTTTGTTCGTCTGTCAAAGAAAAGAGTGCTTCTGACTTTTGTCAATGTTCATCTTTATTTTAGGAGAAGAACAAACGGTGGTATCACACTTTGCTCAAGTGTATGATACCATGTGTGTACAGCAGACATCACCAAAGGAACAGGAGACACCTGAGTAGAGAACAAGAATATGAAAAGACTGATGAAAAAAAGCACCAGGAGAAATCCATTGAATATGCACAATCTCGTCCAGTATTTCAATGAAAAGTTTCAGTGTTGTTTTTAGTGTCGTCGTATTGCATACATTTAAAACAATGTGTCTTGTTTAATGAACAATTTCATTTACTTTAGTAAAAAGTGTTGTTTACTGTAGTCCTAGCATGGATGCAATTGTTAGAAAAAACTTGAATGAAAAACTGAATGTTTCATACAATATGGGTTTGTGTTAACCCACACACCTAAGTGAAATGTTTGATTACGTTTACAAGACATAACACATAGTTCAGTTGAGTGTGAAAGGGAACAACAGAGAAGGTCACAAACAAAACATTTGTGAAGGACTTGATGAATGTTTTTTCTTTAGAAATTACAAAAAATAAAGAATTTTTCAACAAGATGTCTTTCTATAGCGAGTTTCATTTGAGATAGTCTTTTCTTAGAAGTGCAAGAGTGGTATTCCCTACAACTTATTCCCCAATTTGATCATTCTCAGAAATTAGGAAACGGAAACCACACCTACTGTAATATTAGACCTTGTAACAAGGCAACTAGGTTTCAATGGCTTAAAAGGTGCAGAAAGAGGCTCATGTATAATGACCTCCAGTGTCCCACAGGTTTCCCAAATCATTTCTTAGAGTATGGAAAAAGAGGAAATAAAGTGTCTACAGAAAGCGTATACCCCCTTGAACTTTGTTCAGTTTGTTGCGCCAGTGCCAGAGTTTCATGCAATTAAATGAGGACCGCTTTCTCACACCACGTATGTTATACTTTCAAAGGGAAAAAAGGAAATATTACAATTGTATACATTTTCACCCACATGTTAATATTTGGTAGAAGCCCTTTTCACAGCAATTTCAGCTGTGAGTCTGTTGGTAATGGGCTCAACCACCTCTGCACCAACAAGATTTGATAATATTTGAGAATTTCAGAAGTCTGTCTGGTTTAGCTGAAGAATCAGCTAAGGTAAGTTTCAGGAAGAGCATCTGATTTCTTTCAATAAAGCAGAACAGAGAAAAAACACACAATACAAAATCATGAGAATTTGTATCCATATGACACTTTGACTCGAATACTTTTATCAGACCTACACAGAGTATATACTGTACACACTTTTTCAGCCCAGGTTTATACATTTGGATCTGCCATTTGTAGGTGTTTTTGTGTCTTAGCTCAACACTGTGAAACCTGTAGTTACAAACATGGAGGATGAAGACATGAAGACATATATTGTACCTCTGACCGGCCTACCTTCCAAGAGGTGAAAGATGAAACTTTTCCTTTATCGTCAACTCAGTGAATGTCTCTAAACTTTCGAAAACTGTAACAAAGAATAAGTTAAAAAACTTATTTTCATTGGACCCACAGAAAAGTCAAAGTTGTCCATAGAAATGCCCGTCTAAATCAGAAATCTACAGCACAAAGGCAGTGGCCTTTCAGGACATAAAAATGAAATCAGACTTTACTCAGACGAATTGCCCTTGGTCACGGACATCTTGCTATCAGTCACTACAAAGATGTTTTCTCTCGTGCCATGGCTTGCCTGACTTGCTTCTTCTGCTGGATGGCTTCTGGTCGCTGGTCAGGATCGACAGCCAGCATGTCCTGGAGCAGTGTCCTTAGCTCCGTGCTTATGGCTCTATTTACTTTCAGGGGGATGTGGAACTGCAGCCAGGGGTTCTCATCCAGGGCCTCTCCAACAGGCCCTGACAGACATATGCTCCTGTATCGGAAACACACTTTAGTTCAATTCTAAAATATTTCTCATAGGACTGAAGGAACCTTTGCCTGTTAAGAGTTAACAATTAGGTCCTCAAGAACTGTTTTACGGTTTTCTACACTCCTGGCTGGCCAAGGTCTCTTTAAGGTCTCTTAAGTGGAGGTGTAACTCATGTATCCTACATGTGATTTAGCAACATGAAAGGGAATAGCTTCTTATCGGATTATGGTCTTGGTTAACGGCCTAAGGCTGACCTAAGTGCCTAACTTTCTGACTTTCTTTATACCTTATATGTTAAGAAGCTTCTTCTGACCAATCAGAAATGTATGCTTTATGTATGAACATTTTGCTCATCAAAGTGAGTGAGAGACAAGGTTAACAGAAATTAGCCACGGCAGTAAATGACAGCATATTTTTGGGTTCTTAAATGGTCTCTACCTGGCACACCTGCAGTGCAAACTGACACACACTGTTTAGAGAAACAGCTACTCTATTACTAATATTAATGAAACATTTCTTATTCTATGGAACAAAAACAAACAGTAAAACTAAAACACAGATCTCTTAGCTTCCTATTTCATGAACCAGATGACTGAATGACCAAGCCTAACTAGTAGCCAGAACCCCAGTTAACCCTCCGTAACACAAAGTTTAACCACACGACAGGAACTCTTTCAAACTGAGTGAAAATCATAAATGGATCCATAACTTTACATCAATTTACTATGTTGTGCCAATACCTGCATTTACATTTAGAACGAATGATGTCATAGAACCAGCATCACACCAGTTCCAGGTGTCTCCAAGGAGACAACAGAACTTCAGTTGTGTTTGCTAAAATACACACTTTGAAACATACTGTAACACTTAGTTAACATGTCTGGTTTAGTTGAAGAATCGGCTAAGGTAAGTTTCAGGGTTTAATGGTGGGATGGCACCTGTGCTTTTTTCCCCCAACCGCTAGAATATGATTCGCACCAAACCCAAAAGAAATACTGCACAGTTCAGGAACTTCATCAACCTAGCAACTGTAAAATAAGCTTACAAACAACTGAATTGAAATGCCAAAAAGTTCAGAGAAAGGCACAAACTATGTTTACTTGGGGTTTACAAAATTAAAGCTAACTAAAACTGTAATGATAAACAATCATGCTGCCAATGGACAGAGAAATATCATGTTTTTTGAATAATGTATTATTTCTTACATAGGAACCCAGTATAAGGGAATCCCTTGCGATCCTGTCTGCAGAGATAAAGGTAAGTATTGTTTTCTCTTTAGCTCTGTCACTCCAAGAAATATAATGAACATAAATATATTTGCCAATCTTTTCATAGTAATCCAAACAACTCTGCGTGTATCTGACATTTGTAATATTTATCTACCGCAGTATAACTCTTCTGGCAAGGCGATTGGTATTGTACCTTGAAAGAAAACTGATTGGAAATGTCATGTACTCTATGGTTTCTATTGATGTCAAGTGGCAAATGTTGACTGGTGATGTTATGTGAATCTTAGGAAATGGTCATTTTTCAATCGAGTCTATGTTTCTCAGAATTTGAGACAGAGAGGTCAATCTCTGCAATCCGAGCTGAGGGCATTTCTTGGAATGGAAAGGTAAGAGCAACGTGTTCTTTGATATTCTCTTAAGACTCTTCGCCAGATTTAACGATGAAAAATTTAAATAATAATAACAAACATTATTTTATATAGTGCCTTGAAAGGTGGCTTCTTTACAGAATGACAAAACCAACTACAATAAATAATACACAAGATATGCATGATGACAATACACAGTTAGAGGAGACAGTAGATGGTCATTGTCAGTGTATTCTGAAGGTAGTTTTCCAATTTTTTGGAACGGGGTAAAAGAGGCCACCTCTACTAGAATCTTTGTCCTAACCAAAAATGTAACAAAGTATAATAATAATATTAAAAATAATAATAATAAACTTTATCTATAGAGCACCTTTCATACAAATAGTGCTTTGGTGCTTTAAAAACCAAGCGTAAAAATAAAATATTAAAATTGAGAGATATACTTTCAGTTGTAAAGGAAAATACAGCAATACAGTAAAGCAACATACATGTCAATTAAATAAATAAAAATTAGGAAAGTCGTAATAAAATAAGAACAATTAAAGAGAACTAAAAAAAGAAACAGAAATAGAAAGAACAAAGAACCACTTTAACTAAAAGCAACATTTTCAAATGTTTTTCAAAACAATGTACCGAGCTTGACTGCCTAATAAAAAGTGGAAGTGAGTTTCATAATTTAGAAGCATAAAAACAAAAAGCAGCCTCTCCACTCTTTCTGCATTTCACATGTGGTATTTGCAGTAGGCCAGTATGTGCAGATCTCAGGTCACGTATAGGAACATATGAAGACAGACATTCAGTAAGGTACAGACGTGCTAGGTCGCTTAAAGCTTTAAAAACAAGTAAAAGAACTTTCAAATTTATCCTAGATAATACAGGTGACCAGTGAAGTTTTTTCAAAACAGGAATGCTATTCTCTTTCTTGTATTTGTTAGGATCTGTGCTACTGCATTTCGAACAAGTAGTAAGGGATTTATTGTTTTCTTGGGAAGCCCACAAAACAGAGCATTATAATCATATCCACATCAATGTGAGCAATGGAGAAGTCAAATTAACGTGTCTAAATATCATCTAGTTCTATCCCAGGGAAGAGGGCTGTTGCCTACACAGACGACAAGACACAAAACGCTCAACTGTGCAAAACACGCATAAGGACATCAGTCAGGAGGAACAAGGTAAAGTGTTTTTTCTTCTTCACCATGGTCATGTAGTTTCACTCCAAGCACTGTCATATGAAATAACTGTGGAAACGACCTCCCCAACATTTTGGGTTGTTGCATTTTGCTTCAATGAATTTTAACCTTTTCTTTTAGACATTAAGAGGAAGGACACTTTCACCCTTGGTAGAGATTCAGTTGTTCTATGAGATGTCAAGGTGAGAATTAACCACTTCAGGGATAAGTCAATCCACATAACTGAAAAAGGGGCAATGAACAGGATATGGGGATTTTGCTAGTTATAAAGTACAATAATCATCATTACATGATCTAAGACTACTGAAGTATAAGCTGTGTCCCTGACTGATTAATTAGCAAATTCATCTTTGTAGAGTGCAGCTACTATCTATTCAGTGGCATTTCCTTAAAACAATTGTATTCCCACATTCTGAATATGGAGTGAGATCATGTAGAGAATGTTGGACTTGTAATAACTTATTGAAGGATAATAATAATCAACGAAAGTGCTTAAAAGTATCAACAAATGCCTTCAAAGTACTTGACACGTACTTTGCTTTCAAAAGTGAAACATAATTAATGCTTACGTAAGATTTCTCTTGACTTCTCAGGAGTATACTAACTCCAAGGACAAGTAACATCACAAACCATTATTTAAGTGCTGATGTTGGAGCTGCAATACTACTACCAAGACAAAAAATGATACAGGTAACACTGCTTTCAGATTTCTAAGAATTGCTAAAATAGTATGTTTACAGAGCATTCAGAGTTGAGAATATGACAAGTTCCTACCATCTCAAACACTGCCAATCTAGAACAAAAAGAAAGTACTTGAACGCCTGCAGTAATCGAACACAAACCAGAACATATCAGTGCATGACAAGGAAATGTAGTCACAAAATGATTCTACCCTTTCAAGTCCCAAAAAGGACCGAGGAACTTACCGGAGGCGATACCTGGATTTCAAACAGAGTACAATGTAGCCACTGTAGGGGAGAAGATCACAGAGAGCTCTTCTCAGATTGCTCAGAGTCAGCCCCAGCACCCTGTCCTGACTGAAGCAGACAAAGTGGTCAAACAGGCAGGTAGAAATGAGTAAGGAACAGAGAGTATGGTTATTCTTGCATTGTTTTGTTCGTCTGTCAAAGAAAAGAGTGCTTCTGACTTTTGTCAATGTTCATCTTTATTTTAGGAGAAGAACAAACGGTGGTATCACACTTTGCTCAAGTGTATGATACCATGTGTGTACAGCAGACATCACCAAAGGAACAGGAGACACCTGAGTAGAGAACAAGAATATGAAAAGACTGATGAAAAAAAGCACCAGGAGAAATCCATTGAATATGCACAATCTCGTCCAGTATTTCAATGAAAAGTTTCAGTGTTGTTTTTAGTGTCGTCGTATTGCATACATTTAAAACAATGTGTCTTGTTTAATGAACAATTTCATTTACTTTAGTAAAAAGTGTTGTTTACTGTAGTCCTAGCATGGATGCAATTGTTAGAAAAAACTTGAATGAAAAACTGAATGTTTCATACAATATGGGTTTGTGTTAACCCACACACCTAAGTGAAATGTTTGATTACGTTTACAAGACATAACACATAGTTCAGTTGAGTGTGAAAGGGAACAACAGAGAAGGTCACAAACAAAACATTTGTGAAGGACTTGATGAATGTTTTTTCTTTAGAAATGACAAAAAATAAAGAATTTTTCAACAAGATGTCTTTCTATAGCGAGTTTCATTTGAGATAGTCTTTTCTTAGAAGTGCAAGAGTGGTATTCCCTACAACTTATTCCCCAATTTGATCATTCTCAGAAATTAGGAGACGGAAACCACACCTACTGTAATATTAGACCTTGTAACAAGGCAACTAGGTTTCAATGGCTTAAAAGGTGCAGAAAGAGGCTCATGTATAATGACCTCCAGTGTCCCACAGGTTTCCCAAATCATTTCTTAGAGTATGGAAAAAGAGGAAATAAAGTGTCTACAGAAAGCGTATACCCCCTTGAACTTTGTTCAGTTTGTTGCGCCAGTGCCAGAGTTTCATGCAATTAAATGAGGACCTCTTTCTCACACCACATATGTTATACTTTCAAAGGGAAAAAAGGAAATATTACAATTGTATACATTTTCACCCACATGTTAATATTTGGTAGAAGCCCTTTTCACAGCAATTTCAGCTGTGAGTCTGTTGGTAATGGGCTCCACCACCTCTGCACCAACAAGATTTGATAATATTTGAGAATTTCAGAAGTCTGTCTGGTTTAGCTGAAGAATCAGCTAAGGTAAGTTTCAGGAAGAGCATCTGATTTCTTTCAATAAAGCAGAACAGAGAAAAAACACACAATACAAAATCATGAGAATTTGTATCCATATGACACTTTGACTCGAATACTTTTATCAGACCTACACAGAGTATATACTGTACACACTTTTTCAGCCCAGGTTTATACATTTGGATCTGCCATTTGTAGGTGTTTTTGTGTCTTAGCTCAACACTGTGAAACCTGTAGTTACAAACATGGAGGATGAAGACACGAAGACATATATTGTACCTCTGACCGGCCTACCTTCCAAGAGGTGAAAGATGAAACTTTTCCTTTATCGTCAACTCAGTGAATGTCTTTAAACTTTCGAAAACTGTAACAAAGAATAAGTTAAAAAACTTATTTTCATTGGACCCACAGAAAAGTCAAAGTTGTCCATAGAAATGCCCGTCTAAATCAGAAATCTACAGCACAAAGGCAGTAGCCTTTCGGGACATAAAAATGAAATCAGACTTTACTCAGACGAATTGCCCTTGGTCACGGACATCTTGCTATCAGTAACTACAAAGATGTTTTCTCTCGTGCCATGGCTTGCCTGACTTGCTTCTTCTGCTGGATGGCTTCTGGTCGCTGGTCAGGATCGACAGCCAGCATGTCCTGGAGCAGTGTCCTTAGCTCAGTGCTTATGGCTCTATTTACTTTCAGGGGGATGTGGAACTGCAGCCAGGGGTTCTCATCCAGGGCCTCTCCAACAGGCCCTGACAGACATATGCTCCTGAATCGGAAACACACTTTAGTTCAATTCTAAAATATTTCTCATAGGACTGAAGGAACCTTTGCCTGTTAAGAGTTAACAATTAGGTCCTCAAGAACTGTTTTACGGTTTTCTACACTCCTGGCTGGCCAAGGTCTCTTTAAGGTCTCTTAAGTGGAGGTGTAACTCATGTATCCTACATGTGATTTAGCAACATGAAAGGGAATAGCTTCTTATCGGATTATGGTCTTGGTTAACTGCCTAAGGCTGACCTAAGTGCCTAACTTTCTGACTTTCTTTATACCTTATATGTTAAGAAGCTTCTTCTGACCAATCAGAAATGTATGCTTTATGTATGAACATTTTGCTCATCAAAGTGAGTGAGAGACAAGGTTAACAGAAATTAGCCACGGCAGTAAATGACAGCATATTTTTGGGTTCTTAAATGGTCTCTACCTGGCACACCTGCAGTGCAAACTGACACACACTGTTTAGAGAAACAGCTACTCTATTACTAATATTAATGAAACATTTCTTATTCTATGGAACAAAAACAAACAGTAAAACTAAAACACAGATCTCTTAGCTTCCTATTTCATGAACCAGATGACTGAATGACCAAGCCTAACTAGTAGCCAGAACCCCAGTTAACCCTCCGTAACACAAAGTTTAACCACACGACAGGAACTCTTTCAAACTGAGTGAAAATCATAAATGGATCCATAACTTTACATCAATTTACTATGTTGTGCCAATACCTGCATTTACATTTAGAACGAATGATGTCATAGAACCAGCATCACACCAGTTCCAGGTGTCTCCAAGGAGACAACAGAACTTCAGTTGTGTTTGCTAAAATACACACTTTGAAACATACTGTAACACTTAGTTAACATGTCTGGTTTAGTTGAAGAATCGGCTAAGGTAAGTTTCAGGGTTTAATGGTGGGATGGCACCTGTGCTTTTTTCCCCCAACCGCTAGAATATGATTCGCACCAAACCCAAAAGAAATACTGCACAGTTCAGGAACTTCATCAACCTAGCAACTGTAAAATAAGCTTACAAACAACTGAATTGAAATGGCAAAAAGTTCAGAGAAAGGCACAAACTATGTTTACTTGGGGTTTACAAAATTAAAGCTAACTAAAACTGTAATGATAAACAATCATGCTGCCAATGGACAGAGAAATATCATGTTTTTTGAATAATGTATTATTTGTTACATAGGAACCCAGTATAAGGGAATCCCTTGCGATCCTGTCTGCAGAGATAAAGGTAAGTATTGTTTTCTCTTTAGCTCTGTCACTCCAAGAAATATAATGAATATAAATATATTTGCCAATCTTTTCATAGTAATCCAAACAACTCTGCGTGTATCTGACATTTGTAATATTTATCTACCGCAGTTTAACTCTTCTGGCAAGGCGATTGGTATTGTACCTTGAAAGAAAACTGATTGGAAATGTCATGTACTCTATGGTTTCTATTGATGTCAAGTGGCAAATGTTGACTGGTGATGTTATGTGAATCTTAGGAAATGGTCATTTTTCAATCGAGTCTATGTTTCTCAGAATTTGAGACAGAGAGGTCAATCTCTGCAATCCGAGCTGAGGGCATTTCTTGGAATGGAAAGGTAAGAGCAACGTGTTCTTTGATATTCTCTTAAGACTCTTCGCCAGATTTAACGATGAAAAATGTAAATAATAATAACAAACATTATTTTATATAGTGCCTTGAAAGGTGGCTTCTTTACAGAATGACAAAACCAACTACAATAAATAATACACAAGATATGCATGATGACAATACACAGTTAGAGGAGACAGTAGATGGTCATTGTCAGTGTATTCTGAAGGTAGTTTTCCAATTTTTTGGAACGGGGTAAAAGAGGCCACCTCTACTAGAATCTTTGTCCTAACCAAAAATGTAACAAAGTATAATAATAATATTAAAAATAATAATAATAAACTTTATCTATAGAGCACCTTTCATACAAATAGTGCTTTGGTGCTTTAAAAACCAAGCGTAAAAATAAAATATTAAAATTGAGAGATATACTTTCAGTTGTAAAGGAAAATACAGCAATACAGTAAAGCAACATACATGTCAATTAAATAAATAAAAATTAGGAAAGTCGTAATAAAATAAGAACAATTAAAGAGAACTAAAAAAAGAAACAGAAATAGAAAGAACAAAGAACCACTTTAACTAAAAGCAACATTTTCAAATGTTTTTTAAAACAATGTACCGAGCTTGACTGCCTAATAAAAAGTGGAAGTGAGTTTCATAATTTGGAAGCATAAAAACAAAAAGCAGCCTCTCCACTCTTTCTGCATTTCACATGTGGTATTTGCAGTAGGCCAGTATGTGCAGATCTCAGGTCACGTATAGGAACATATGAAGACAGACATTCAGTAAGGTACAGACGTGCTAGGTCGCTTAAAGCTTTAAAAACAAGTAAAAGAACTTTCAAATTTATCCTAGATAATACAGGTGACCAGTAAAGTTTTTTCAAAACAGGAATGCTATTCTCTTTCTTGTATTTGTTAGGATCTGTGCTACTGCATTTCGAACAAGTAGTAAGGGATTTATTGTTTTCTTGGGAAGCCCACAAAACAGAGCATTATAATCATATCCACATCAATGTGAGCAATGGAGAAGTCAAATTAACGTGTCTAAATATCATCTAGTTCTATCCCAGGGAAGAGGGCTGTTGCCTACACAGACGACAAGACACAAAACGCTCAACTGTGCAAAACACGCATAAGGACATCAGTCAGGAGGAACAAGGTAAAGTGTTTTTTCTTCTTCACCATGGTCATGTAGTTTCACTCCAAGCACTGTCATATGAAATAACTGTGGAAACGACCTCCCCAACATTTTGGGTTGTTGCATTTTGCTTCAATGAATTTTAACCTTTTCTTTTAGACATTAAGAGGAAGGACACATTCACCCTTGGTAGAGATTCAGTTGTTCTATGAGATGTCAAGGTGAGAATTAACCACTTCAGGGATAAGTCAATCCACATAACTGAAAAAGGGGCAATGAACAGGATATGGGGATTTTGCTAGTTATAAAGTACAATAATCATCATTACATGATCTAAGACTACTGAAGTATAAGCTGTGTCCCTGACTGATTAATTAGCAAATTCATCTTTGTAGAGTGCAGCTACTATCTATTCAGTGGCATTTCCTTAAAACAATTGTATTCCCACATTCTGAATATGGAGTGAGATCATGTAGAGAATGTTGGACTTGTAATAACTTATTGAAGGATAATAATAATCAACGAAAGTGCTTAAAAGTATCAACAAATGCCTTCAAAGTACTTGACACGTACTTTGCTTTCAAAAGTGAAACATAATTAATGCTTACGTAAGATTTCTCTTGACTTCTCAGGAGTATACTAACTCCAAGGACAAGTAACATCACAAACCATTATTTAAGTGCTGATGTTGGAGCTGCAATACTACTACCAAGACAAAAAATGATACAGGTAACACTGCTTTCAGATTTCTAAGAATTGCTAAAATAGTATGTTTACAGAGCATTCAGAGTTGAGAATATGACAAGTTCCTACCATCTCAAACACTGCCAATCTAGAACAAAAAGAAAGTACTTGAACGCCTGCAGTAATCGAACACAAACCAGAACATATCAGTGCATGACAAGGAAATGTAGTCACAAAATGATTCTACCCTTTCAAGTCCCAAAAAGGACCGAGGAACTTACCGGAGGCGATACCTGGATTTCAAACAGAGTACAATGTAGCCACTGTAGGGGAGAAGATCACAGAGAGCTCTTCTCAGATTGCTCAGAGTCAGCCCCAGCACCCTGTCCTGACTGAAGCAGACAAAGTGGTCAAACAGGCAGGTAGAAATGAGTAAGGAACAGAGAGTATGGTTATTCTTGCATTGTTTTGTTCGTCTGTCAAAGAAAAGAGTGCTTCTGACTTTTGTCAATGTTCATCTTTATTTTAGGAGAAGAACAAACGGTGGTATCACACTTTGCTCAAGTGTATGATACCATGTGTGTACAGCAGACATCACCAAAGGAACAGGAGACACCTGAGTAGAGAACAAGAATATGAAAAGACTGATGAAAAAAAGCACCAGGAGAAATCCATTGAATATGCACAATCTCGTCCAGTATTTCAATGAAAAGTTTCAGTGTTGTTTTTAGTGTCGTCGTATTGCATACATTTAAAACAATGTGTCTTGTTTAATGAACAATTTCATTTACTTTAGTAAAAAGTGTTGTTTACTGTAGTCCTAGCATGGATGCAATTGTTAGAAAAAACTTGAATGAAAAACTGAATGTTTCATACAATATGGGTTTGTGTTAACCCACACACCTAAGTGAAATGTTTGATTACGTTTACAAGACATAACACATAGTTCAGTTGAGTGTGAAAGGGAACAACAGAGAAAGTCACAAACAAAACATTTGTGAAGGACTTGATGAATGTTTTTTCTTTAGAAATGACAAAAAATAAAGAATTTTTCAACAAGATGTCTTTCTATAGCGAGTTTCATTTGAGATAGTCTTTTCTTAGAAGTGCAAGAGTGGTATTCCCTACAACTTATTCCCCAATTTGATCATTCTCAGAAATTAGGAGACGGAAACCACACCTACTGTAATATTAGACCTTGTAACAAGGCAACTAGGTTTCAATGGCTTAAAAGGTGCAGAAAGAGGCTCATGTATAATGACCTCCAGTGTCCCACAGGTTTCCCAAATCATTTCTTAGAGTATGGAAAAAGAGGAAATAAAGTGTCTACAGAAAGCGTATACCCCCTTGAACTTTGTTCAGTTTGTTGCGCCAGTGCCAGAGTTTCATGCAATTAAATGAGGACCGCTTTCTCACACCACATATGTTATACTTTCAAAGGGAAAAAAGGAAATATTACAATTGTATACATTTTCACCCACATGTTAATATTTGGTAGAAGCCCTTTTCACAGCAATTTCAGCTGTGAGTCTGTTGGTAATGGGCTCCACCACCTCTGCACCAACAAGATTTGATAATATTTGAGAATTTCAGAAGTCTGTCTGGTTTAGCTGAAGAATCAGCTAAGGTAAGTTTCAGGAAGAGCATCTGATTTCTTTCAATAAAGCAGAACAGAGAAAAAACACACAATACAAAATCATGAGAATTTGTATCCATATGACACTTTGACTCGAATACTTTTATCAGACCTACACAGAGTATATACTGTACACACTTTTTCAGCCCAGGTTTATACATTTGGATCTGCCATTTGTAGGTGTTTTTGTGTCTTAGCTCAACACTGTGAAACCTGTAGTTACAAACATGGAGGATGAAGACATGAAGACATATATTGTACCTCTGACCGGCCTACCTTCCAAGAGGTGAAAGATGAAACTTTTCCTTTATCGTCAACTCAGTGAATGTCTCTAAACTTTCGAAAACTGTAACAAAGAATAAGTTAAAAAACTTATTTTCATTGGACCCACAGAAAAGTCAAAGTTGTCCATAGAAATGCCCGTCTAAATCAGAAATCTACAGCACAAAGGCAGTGGCCTTTCAGGACATAAAAATGAAATCAGACTTTACTCAGACGAATTGCCCTTGGTCACGGACATCTTGCTATCAGTCACTACAAAGATGTTTTCTCTCGTGCCATGGCTTGCCTGACTTGCTTCTTCTGCTGGATGGCTTCTGGTCGCTGGTCAGGATCGACAGCCAGCATGTCCTGGAGCAGTGTCCTTAGCTCCGTGCTTATGGCTCTATTTACTTTCAGGGGGATGTGGAACTGCAGCCAGGGGTTCTCATCCAGGGCCTCTCCAACAGGCCCTGACAGACATATGCTCCTGTATCGGAAACACACTTTAGTTCAATTCTAAAATATTTCTCATAGGACTGAAGGAACCTTTGCCTGTTAAGAGTTAACAATTAGGTCCTCAAGAACTGTTTTACGGTTTTCTACACTCCTGGCTGGCCAAGGTCTCTTTAAGGTCTCTTAAGTGGAGGTGTAACTCATGTATCCTACATGTGATTTAGCAACATGAAAGGGAATAGCTTCTTATCGGATTATGGTCTTGGTTAACGGCCTAAGGCTGACCTAAGTGCCTAACTTTCTGACTTTCTTTATACCTTATATGTTAAGAAGCTTCTTCTGACCAATCAGAAATGTATGCTTTATGTATGAACATTTTGCTCATCAAAGTGAGTGAGAGACAAGGTTAACAGAAATTAGCCACGGCAGTAAATGACAGCATATTTTTGGGTTCTTAAATGGTCTCTACCTGGCACACCTGCAGTGCAAACTGACACACACTGTTTAGAGAAACAGCTACTCTATTACTAATATTAATGAAACATTTCTTATTCTATGGAACAAAAACAAACAGTAAAACTAAAACACAGATCTCTTAGCTTCCTATTTCATGAACCAGATGACTGAATGACCAAGCCTAACTAGTAGCCAGAACCCCAGTTAACCCTCCGTAACACAAAGTTTAACCACACGACAGGAACTCTTTCAAACTGAGTGAAAATCATAAATGGATCCATAACTTTACATCAATTTACTGTGTTGTGCCAATACCTGCATTTACATTTAGAACGAATGATGTCATAGAACCAGCATCACACCAGTTCCAGGTGTCTCCAAGGAGACAACAGAACTTCAGTTGTGTTTGCTAAAATACACACTTTGAAACATACTGTAACACTTAGTTAACATGTCTGGTTTAGTTGAAGAATCGGCTAAGGTAAGTTTCAGGGTTTAATGGTGAGATGGCACCTGTGCTTTTTTCCCCCAACCGCTAGAATATGATTCGCACCAAACCCAAAAGAAATACTGCACAGTTCAGGAACTTCATCAACCTAGCAACTGTAAAATAAGCTTACAAACAACTGAATTGAAATGGCAAAAAGTTCAGAGAAAGGCACAAACTATGTTTACTTGGGGTTTACAAAATTAAAGCTAACTAAAACTGTAATGATAAACAATTATGCTGCCAATGGACAGAGAAATATCATGTTTTTTGAATAATGTATTATTTGTTACATAGGAACCCAGTATAAGGGAATCCCTTGCGATCCTGTCTGCAGAGATAAAGGTAAGTATTGTTTTCTCTTTAGCTCTGTCACTCCAAGAAATATAATGAACATAAATATATTTGCCAATCTTTTCATAGTAATCCAAACAACTCTGCGTGTATCTGACATTTGTAATATTTATCTACCGCAGTATAACTCTTCTGGCAAGGCGATTGGTATTGTACCTTGAAAGAAAACTGATTGGAAATGTCATGTACTCTATGGTTTCTATTGATGTCAAGTGGCAAATGTTGACTGGTGATGTTATGTGAATCTTAGGAAATGGTCATTTTTCAATCGAGTCTATGTTTCTCAGAATTTGAGACAGAGAGGTCAATCTCTGCAATCCGAGCTGAGGGCATTTCTTGGAATGGAAAGGTAAGAGCAACGTGTTCTTTGATATTCTCTTAAGACTCTTCGCCAGATTTAACGATGAAAAATGTAAATAATAATAACAAACATTATTTTATATAGTGCCTTGAAAGGTGGCTTCTTTACAGAATGACAAAACCAACTACAATAAATAATACACAAGATATGCATGATGACAATACACAGTTAGAGGAGACAGTAGATGGTCATTGTCAGTGTATTCTGAAGGTAGTTTTCCAATTTTTTGGAACGGGGTAAAAGAGGCCACCTCTACTAGAATCTTTGTCCTAACCAAAAATGTAACAAAGTATAATAATAATATTAAAAATAATAATAATTTATCTATAGAGCACCTTTCATACAAATAGTGCTTTGGTGCTTTAAAAACCAAGCGTAAAAATAAAATATTAAAATTGAGAGATATACTTTCAGTTGTAAAGGAAAATACAGCAATACAGTAAAGCAACATACATGTCAATTAAATAAATAAAAATTAGGAAAGTCGTAATAAAATAAGAACAATTAAAGAGAACTAAAAAAAGAAACAGAAATAGAAAGAACAAAGAACCACTTTAACTAAAAGCAACATTTTCAAATGTTTTTTAAAACAATGTACCGAGCTTGGCTGCCTAATAAAAAGTGGAAGTGAGTTTCATAATTTGGAAGCATAAAAACAAAAAGCAGCCTCTCCACTCTTTCTGCATTTCATATGTGGTATTTGCAGTAGGCCAGTATGTGCAGATCTCAGGTCACGTATAGGAACATATGAAGACAGACATTCAGTAAGGTACAGACGTGCTAGGTCGCTTAAAGCTTTAAAAACAAGTAAAAGAACTTTCAAATTTATCCTAGATAATACAGGTGACCAGTGAAGTTTTTTCAAAACAGGAATGATATTCTCTTTCTTGTATTTGTTAGGATCTGTGCTACTGCATTTCGAACAAGTAGTAAGGGATTTATTGTTTTCTTGGGAAGCCCACAAAACAGAGCATTATAATCATATCCACATCAATGTGAGCAATGGAGAAGTTAAAATAACGTGTCTAAATATCATCTAGTTCTATCCCAGGGAAGAGGGCTGTTGCCTACACAGACGACAAGACACAAAACGCTCAACTGTGCAAAACACGCATAAGGACATCAGTCAGGAGGAACAAGGTAAAGTGTTTTTTCTTCTTCACCATGGTCATGTAGTTTCACTCCAAGCACTGTCATATGAAATAACTGTGGAAACGACCTCCCCAACACTTTGGGTTGTTGCATTTTGCTTCAGGGAATTTTAACCTTTTCTTTTAGACATTAAGAGGAAGGACACATTCACCCTTGGTAGAGATTCAGTTGTTCTATGAGATGTCAAGGTGAGAATTAACCACTTCAGGGATAAGTCAATCCACATAACTGAAAAAGGGGCAATGAACAGGATATGGGGATTTTGCTAGTTATAAAGTACAATAATCATCATTACATGATCTAAGACTACTGAAGTATAAGCTGTGTCCCTGACTGATTAATTAGCAAATTCATCTTTGTAGAGTGCAGCTACTATCTATTCAGTGGCATTTCCTTAAAACAATTGTATTCCCACATTCTGAATATGGAGTGAGATCATGTAGAGAATGTTGGACTTGTAATAACTAATTGAAGGATAATAATAATCAACGAAAGTGCTTAAAAGTATCAACAAATGCCTTCAAAGTACTTGACACGTACTTTGCTTTCAAAAGTGAAACATAATTAATGCTTACGTAAGATTTCTCTTGACTTCTCAGGAGTATACTAACTCCAAGGACAAGTAACATCACAAACCATTATTTAAGTGCTGATGTTGGAGCTGCAATACTACTACCAAGACAAAAAATGATACAGGTAACACTGCTTTCAGATTTCTAAGAATTGCTAAAATAGTATGTTTACAGAGCATTCAGAGTTGAGAATATGACAAGTTCCTACCATCTCAAACACTGCCAATCTAGAACAAAAAGAAAGTACCTGAACGCCTGCAGTAATCGAACACAAACCAGAACATATCAGTGCATGACAAGGAAATGTAGTCACAAAATGATTCTACCCTTTCAAGTCCCAAAAAGGACCGAGGAACTTACCGGAGGCGATACCTGGATTTCAAAAAGAGTACAATGTAGCCACTGTAGGGGAGAAGATCACAGAGAGCTCTTCTCAGATTGCTCAGAGTCAGCCCCAGCACCCTGTCCTGACTGAAGCAGACAAAGTGGTCAAACAGGCAGGTAGAAATGAGTAAGGAACAGAGAGTATGGTTATTCTTGCATTGTTTTGTTCGTCTGTCAAAGAAAAGAGTGCTTCTGACTTTTGTCAATGTTCATCTTTATTTTAGGAGAAGAACAAACGGTGGTATCACACTTTGCTCAAGTGTATGATACCATGTGTGTACAGCAGACATCACCAAAGGAACAGGAGACACCTGAGTAGAGAACAAGAATATGAAAAGACTGATGAAAAAAAGCACCAGGAGAAATCCATTGAATATGCACAATCTCGTCCAGTATTTCAATGAAAAGTTTCAGTGTTGTTTTTAGTGTCGTCGTATTGCATACATTTAAAACAATGTGTCTTGTTTAATGAACAATTTCATTTACTTTAGTAAAAAGTGTTGTTTACTGTAGTCCTAGCATGGATGCAATTGTTAGAAAAAACTTGAATGAAAAACTGAATGTTTCATACAATATGGGTTTGTGTTAACCCACACACCTAAGTGAAATGTTTGATTACGTTTACAAGACATAACACATAGTTCAGTTGAGTGTGAAAGGGAACAACAGAGAAAGTCACACACAAAACATTTGTGAAGGACTTGATGAATGTTTTTTCTTTAGAAATGACAAAAAATAAAGAATTTTTCAACAAGATGTCTTTCTATAGCGAGTTTCATTTGAGATAGTCTTTTCTTAGAAGTGCAAGAGTGGTATTCCCTACAACTTATTCCCCAATTTGATCATTCTCAGAAATTAGGAGACGGAAACCACACCTACTGTAATATTAGACCTTGTAACAAGGCAACTAGGTTTCAATGGCTTAAAAGGTGCAGAAAGAGGCTCATGTATAATGACCTCCAGTGTCCCACAGGTTTCCCAAATCATTTCTTAGAGTATGGAAAAAGAGGAAATAAAGTGTCTACAGAAAGCGTATACCCCCTTGAACTTTGTTCAGTTTGTTGCGCCAGTGCCAGAGTTTCATGCAATTAAATGAGGACCTCTTTCTCACACCACATATGTTATACTTTCAAAGGGAAAAAAGGAAATATTACAATTGTATACATTTTCACCCACATGTTAATATTTGGTAGAAGCCCTTTTCACAGCAATTTCAGCTGTGAGTCTGTTGGTAATGGGCTCCACCACCTCTGCACCAACAAGATTTGATAATATTTGAGAATTTCAGAAGTCTGTCTGGTTTAGCTGAAGAATCAGCTAAGGTAAGTTTCAGGAAGAGCATCTGATTTCTTTCAATAAAGCAGAACAGAGAAAAAACACACAATACAAAATCATGAGAATTTGTATCCATATGACATTTTGACTCGAATACTTTTATCAGACCTACACAGAGTATATACTGTACACACTTTTTCAGCCCAGGTTTATACATTTGGATCTGCCATTTGTAGGTGTTTTTGTGTCTTAGCTCAACACTGTGAAACCTGTAGTTACAAACATGGAGGATGAAGACACGAAGACATATATTGTACCTCTGACCGGCCTACCTTCCAAGAGGTGAAAGATGAAACTTTTCCTTTATCGTCAACTCAGTGAATGTCTTTAAACTTTCGAAAACTGTAACAAAGAATAAGTTAAAAAACTTATTTTCATTGGACCCACAGAAAAGTCAAAGTTGTCCATAGAAATGCCCGTCTAAATCAGAAATCTACAGCACAAAGGCAGTAGCCTTTCGGGACATAAAAATGAAATCAGACTTTACTCAGACGAATTGCCCTTGGTCACGGACATCTTGCTATCAGTCACTACAAAGATGTTTTCTCTCGTGCCATGGCTTGCCTGACTTGCTTCTTCTGCTGGATGGCTTCTGGTCGCTGGTCAGGATCGACAGCCAGCATGTCCTGGAGCAGTGTCCTTAGCTCAGTGCTTATGGCTCTATTTACTTTCAGGGGGATGTGGAACTGCAGCCAGGGGTTCTCATCCAGGGCCTCTCCAACAGGCCCTGACAGACATATGCTCCTGAATCGGAAACACACTTTAGTTCAATTCTAAAATATTTCTCATAGGACTGAAGGAACCTTTGCCTGTTAAGAGTTAACAATTAGGTCCTCAAGAACTGTTTTACGGTTTTCTACACTCCTGGCTGGCCAAGGTCTCTTTAAGGTCTCTTAAGTGGAGGTGTAACTCATGTATCCTACATGTGATTTAGCAACATGAAAGGGAATAGCTTCTTATCGGATTATGGTCTTGGTTAACTGCCTAAGGCTGACCTAAGTCCCTAACTTTCTGACTTTCTTTATACCTTATATGTTAAGAAGCTTCTTCTGACCAATCAGAAATGTATGCTTTATGTATGAACATTTTGCTCATCAAAGTGAGTGAGAGACAAGGTTAACAGAAATTAGCCACGGCAGTAAATGACAGCATATTTTTGGGTTCTTAAATGGTCTCTACCTGGCACACCTGCAGTGCAAACTGACACACACTGTTTAGAGAAACAGCTACTCTATTACTAATATTAATGAAACATTTCTTATTCTATGGAACAAAAACAAACAGTAAAACTAAAACACAGATCTCTTAGCTTCCTATTTCATGAACCAGATGACTGAATGACCAAGCCTAACTAGTAGCCAGAACCCCAGTTAACCCTCCGTAACACAAAGTTTAACCACACGACAGGAACTCTTTCAAACTGAGTGAAAATCATAAATGGATCCATAACTTTACATCAATTTACTATGTTGTGCCAATACCTGCATTTACATTTAGAACGAATGATGTCATAGAACCAGCATCACACCAGTTCCAGGTGTCTCCAAGGAGACAACAGAACTTCAGTTGTGTTTGCTAAAATACACACTTTGAAACATACTGTAACACTTAGTTAACATGTCTGGTTTAGTTGAAGAATCGGCTAAGGTAAGTTTCAGGGTTTAATGGTGGGATGGCACCTGTGCTTTTTTCCCCCAACCGCTAGAATATGATTCGCACCAAACCCAAAAGAAATACTGCACAGTTCAGGAACTTCATCAACCTAGCAACTGTAAAATAAGCTTACAAACAACTGAATTGAAATGGCAAAAAGTTCAGAGAAAGGCACAAACTATGTTTACTTGGGGTTTACAAAATTAAAGCTAACTAAAACTGTAATGATAAACAATCATGCTGCCAATGGACAGAGAAATATCATGTTTTTTGAATAATGTATTATTTGTTACATAGGAACCCAGTATAAGGGAATCCCTTGCGATCCTGTCTGCAGAGATAAAGGTAAGTATTGTTTTCTCTTTAGCTCTGTCACTCCAAGAAATATAATGAATATAAATATATTTGCCAATCTTTTCATAGTAATCCAAACAACTCTGCGTGTATCTGACATTTGTAATATTTATCTACCGCAGTTTAACTCTTCTGGCAAGGCGATTGGTATTGTACCTTGAAAGAAAACTGATTGGAAATGTCATGTACTCTATGGTTTCTATTGATGTCAAGTGGCAAATGTTGACTGGTGATGTTATGTGAATCTTAGGAAATGGTCATTTTTCAATCGAGTCTATGTTTCTCAGAATTTGAGACAGAGAGGTCAATCTCTGCAATCCGAGCTGAGGGCATTTCTTGGAATGGAAAGGTAAGAGCAACGTGTTCTTTGATATTCTCTTAAGACTCTTCGCCAGATTTAACGATGAAAAATGTAAATAATAATAACAAACATTATTTTATATAGTGCCTTGAAAGGTGGCTTCTTTACAGAATGACAAAACCAACTACAATAAATAATACACAAGATATGCATGATGACAATACACAGTTAGAGGAGACAGTAGATGGTCATTGTCAGTGTATTCTGAAGGTAGTTTTCCAATTTTTTGGAACGGGGTAAAAGAGGCCACCTCTACTAGAATCTTTGTCCTAACCAAAAATGTAACAAAGTATAATAATAATATTAAAAATAATAATAATAAACTTTATCTATAGAGCACCTTTCATACAAATAGTGCTTTGGTGCTTTAAAAACCAAGCGTAAAAATAAAATATTAAAATTGAGAGATATACTTTCAGTTGTAAAGGAAAATACAGCAATACAGTAAAGCAACATACATGTCAATTAAATAAATAAAAATTAGGAAAGTCGTAATAAAATAAGAACAATTAAAGAGAACTAAAAAAAGAAACAGAAATAGAAAGAACAAAGAACCACTTTAACTAAAAGCAACATTTTCAAATGTTTTTTAAAACAATGTACCGAGCTTGGCTGCCTAATAAAAAGTGGAAGTGAGTTTCATAATTTGGAAGCATAAAAACAAAAAGCAGCCTCTCCACTCTTTCTGCATTTCACATGTGGTATTTGCAGTAGGCCAGTATGTGCAGATCTCAGGTCACGTATAGGAACATATGAAGACAGACATTCAGTAAGGTACAGACGTGCTAGGTCGCTTAAAGCTTTAAAAACAAGTAAAAGAACTTTCAAATTTATCCTAGATAATACAGGTGACCAGTGAAGTTTTTTCAAAACAGGAATGATATTCTCTTTCTTGTATTTGTTAGGATCTGTGCTACTGCATTTCGAACAAGTAGTAAGGGATTTATTGTTTTCTTGGGAAGCCCACAAAACAGAGCATTATAATCATATCCACATCAATGTGAGCAATGGAGAAGTCAAATTAACGTGTCTAAATATCATCTAGTTCTATCCCAGGGAAGAGGGCTGTTGCCTACACAGACGACAAGACACAAAACGCTCAACTGTGCAAAACACGCATAAGGACATCAGTCAGGAGGAACAAGGTAAAGTGTTTTTTCTTCTTCACCATGGTCATGTAGTTTCACTCCAAGCACTGTCATATGAAATAACTGTGGAAACGACCTCCCCAACATTTTGGGTTGTTGCATTTTGCTTCAATGAATTTTAACCTTTTCTTTTAGACATTAAGAGGAAGGACACATTCACCCTTGGTAGAGATTCAGTTGTTCTATGAGATGTCAAGGTGAGAATTAACCACTTCAGGGATAAGTCAATCCACATAACTGAAAAAGGGGCAATGAACAGGATATGGGGATTTTGCTAGTTATAAAGTACAATAATCATCATTACATGATCTAAGACTACTGAAGTATAAGCTGTGTCCCTGACTGATTAATTAGCAAATTCATCTTTGTAGAGTGCAGCTACTATCTATTCAGTGGCATTTCCTTAAAACAATTGTATTCCCACATTCTGAATATGGAGTGAGATCATGTAGAGAATGTTGGACTTGTAATAACTAATTGAAGGATAATAATAATCAACGAAAGTGCTTAAAAGTATCAACAAATGCCTTCAAAGTACTTGACACGTACTTTGCTTTCAAAAGTGAAACATAATTAATGCTTACGTAAGATTTCTCTTGACTTCTCAGGAGTATACTAACTCCAAGGACAAGTAACATCACAAACCATTATTTAAGTGCTGATGTTGGAGCTGCAATACTACTACCAAGACAAAAAATGATACAGGTAACACTGCTTTCAGATTTCTAAGAATTGCTAAAATAGTATGTTTACAGAGCATTCAGAGTTGAGAATATGACAAGTTCCTACCATCTCAAACACTGCCATTCTAGAACAAAAAGAAAGTACTTGAACGCCTGCAGTAATCGAACACAAACCAGAACATATCAGTGCATGACAAGGAAATGTAGTCACAAAATGATTCTACCCTTTCAAGTCCCAAAAAGGACCGAGGAACTTACCGGAGGCGATACCTGGATTTCAAACAGAGTACAATGTAGCCACTGTAGGGGAGAAGATCACAGAGAGCTCTTCTCAGATTGCTCAGAGTCAGCCCCAGCACCCTGTCCTGACTGAAGCAGACAAAGTGGTCAAACAGGCAGGTAGAAATGAGTAAGGAACAGAGAGTATGGTTATTCTTGCATTGTTTTGTTCGTCTGTCAAAGAAAAGAGTGCTTCTGACTTTTGTCAATGTTCATCTTTATTTTAGGAGAAGAACAAACGGTGGTATCACACTTTGCTCAAGTGTATGATACCATGTGTGTACAGCAGACATCACCAAAGGAACAGGAGACACCTGAGTAGAGAACAAGAATATGAAAAGACTGATGAAAAAAAGCACCAGGAGAAATCCATTGAATATGCACAATCTCGTCCAGTATTTCAATGAAAAGTTTCAGTGTTGTTTTTAGTGTCGTCGTATTGCACATACATTTAAAACAATGTGTCTTGTTTAATGAACAATTTGATTTACTTTAGTAAAAAGTGTTGTTTACCGTAGTCCTAGCATGGATGCAATTGTTAGAAAAAACGTGAATGAAAAACTGAATGTTTCATACAATATGGGTTTGTGTTAACCCACACACCTAAGTGAAATGTTTGATTACGTTTACAAGACATAACACATAGTTCAGTTGAGTGTGAAAGGGAACAACAGAGAAAGTCACAAACAAAACATTTGTGAAGGACTTGATGAATGTTTTTTCTTTAGAAATGACAAAAAATAAAGAATTTTTCAACAAGATGTCTTTCTATAGCGAGTTTCATTTGAGATAGTCTTTTCTTAGAAGTGCAAGAGTGGTATTCCCTACAACTTATTCTCCAATTTGATCATTCTCAGAAATTAGGAGACGGAAACCACACCTACTGTAATATTAGACCTTGTAACAAGGCAACTAGGTTTCAATGGCTTAAAAGATGCAGAAAGAGGCTCATGTATAATGACCTCCAGTGTCCCACAGGTTTCCCAAATCATTTCTTAGAGTATGGAAAAAGAGGAAATAAAGTGTCTACAGAAAGCGTATACCCCCTTAATAAATTATGCTAATATTAAATTCGATTCTGCTCTGAGAATGTAGGGGGAAGGAAAAATGCCAGTGGTCTTTCCACTGATGAACTTGTGCCTGATGAACACCACTGCGTCACACCACACAGCTGCAAGTGCACCTCACTGTGCCCGGCCACCACTGCATCACACAACTGCCAGCGCACCTCACCGTACCAGGCCACCACTGCGTCACACAGCTGCCAGCGCACCTCACCGTGCCAGGCCACCACTGCGTCACACAGCTGCCAGCGCACCTCACCATGCCAGGCCACCACTGCGTCACACAGCTGCCAGCGCACCTCACCATGCCCAGCCACCACTGCATCACACAGCTGCAAGCGCACCTCAAAGTTCCCAGCCACTACTGAATCACACCACACAGGTGGCAGCGCACCGTACCAGACCACCACTGCGTCACACAGGTGCCAGTGCACCTCACCGTGCCCGGCCACCACTTCATCATACAACTGCCAGTACACCTGACCGTGCAAGGCCACCACTGAGTCACACAGCTGCCAGCACACCTCACCATGCCAGGCCACCACTGCGTCACACCACACAGCCGCCAGTGCACCTCACCGTGCCAAGCCACCACTGCGTTACACAGCTGCCAGCACACCTCACCGAGCATGGCCACAGCTGCATCACGCAGCTGCCAGCGCACCTCACCGTATTCTGCCACAGCTGCCAGCACACCTCACCGTGCCAGGCCACCACTACGTCACACATCTGCCAACGCACCTCACCGTGCCCAGCCACCACTGCGTCACACAGCTGCCAGCGCACCTCATCGTGCCAGGCCACCACTGCGTCACACAGCTGCCAGCACACCTCACAGTGCCAGACCACCACTGCGTCAAACCACACAAGTGCCAGTGCACCTCACTGTGCCTAGCAGCCTCTGCATCACACAGCTGAAAGCACAACTCACCGTGCCAGGACACCACTGTGTCACACCACACAGCTGCCAGTGCACCTCACCATGCCAGGCCACCACTGCGTCACACCACACAGCTGCCAGCACACCTCACCATGCCAGGCACCCACAGAGTCACACCACACATCTGCCAGCACACCTCACCGTGCCGGGCCACCACTGCGTCACACCACACAGCTGCCAGTGCACCTCAGCGTGCCAGGCCGCCACTGAGTCACACCACACAGCCACCAGCGCACCTCACCGTGCCAGGCCGCCACTGAGTCACGCCACACAGCCACCAGCGCACCTCACCGTGCCAAGCCACCACTGCGTCACACAGCTGCCAGCACACCTCACCGAGCATGGCCACAGCTGCATCACGCAGCTGCCAGCGCACCTCACCGTATTCTGCCACAGCTGCCAGCGCACCTCACCGTGCCAGGCCACCACTACGTCACACATCTGCCAACGCACCTCACAGTGCCAGGCCACCACTGCGTCAAACCACACAAGTGCCAGTGCACCTCACTGTGCCTAGCAGCCTCTGCATCACACAGCTGAAAGCACAACTCCACTGAGTCACGCCACACAGCCACCAGCGCACCTCACCGTGCCACGCCAGCACTGAGTCACGCCACACAGCCACCAGCGCACCTCACCGTGCCAGGCCACCACTGAGTCACGCCACACAGCCACCAGCGCACCTAACCGTGACAGGCCAGCACTGAGCCACGCCACACAGCCACCAGCGCACCTCACCGTGCCCAGCCACCACTGCGTCACACAGCTGCCAGCGCACCTCACCATAACAGGCCACCACTACGTCAAACCACACAGCCGCCAGTGCACCTCACCGTGACAGGCCACCTCTGAGTCACACCACACAGCCGCCAGCGCACCTCACTGTGCCAGGCCACCACTGCGTCACACAGCTGAAAGCGCACCTCACCATGCCAAGCCACCACTGCATCACACAGCTGCCAGCACACCTCACCGTACCAGGCCACAACTGCGTCACACAGATGCCAGCACACCTCACCGAGCCCGGCCACAGCTGCATCACACAGCTGCCAGCGCACCTCACCGTACCCTGCCACAGCTGCGTCATACAGCTGCCAGCGCACCTCACCGTGCCAGGCCACCACTGCGTCACACCACACAGCTGCCAGCGCACCTCACCGTGCCAGGCCACCACTGCGTCACACAGCTGCCAGCGCACCTCACCGTGCCAGGCCACCACTGCGTCACTCCACACAGCCGCCAGCGCACCTCACCGTGCCAGGCCACCACTGCGTCACTCCACACAGCCGCCAGCGCACATCACTGTGCCAGGCCACCACTGCGTCACACAGCTGAAATCGCACTTCACCGTGCCAAGCCACAACTGCGTCACACAGCTGCCAGCAGACCTCACCGTGCCCGGCCACCACTGCATCACACAGCTGCCAGCGCACCTCTCCATACCAGGCCACCACTACATCAAACCACACAGGTGCCAGTGCACCTCACTGTGCCCAGCAGCCACTGCATCACACAGCTGAAAGCACAACTCACCGTGCCAGGACACCACTGTGTCACACCACACAGCTGCCAGTGCACCTCACCGTGCCAGGCCACCACTGCGTCACACCACACAGCTGCCAGTGCACCTCAGCGTGTCAGGCCGCCACTGCGTCACACCACACAGCCACCAGCGCACCTCACCGTGCAAGGCCACCACTGTGTCACACCACACAGATGCCAGTGCACCTCACCGTGCCAGGCCACCACTTCATCATAGAATTTCCAGCGCACCTCAAAGTACCCGGCCACCAATGCGTCATTCCACACAGCTGCCAGCGCACCTCACCGTGCCAGGCCACCACTGCGTCACACCACACAGCTGCCAGTGCACCTCACCGTGCAAGGCCACCACTGCATCACACACCTGCCAGAACACCTCACCGTGCCAGGCCACCACTGCGTCACACAGCTGCCAGCGCACCTTACCATGCCAGGCCACCACTGCGTCACACCACACAGCTGCCAGCGCACCTCACCGTGCCAGGCCACCACTGCGTCAGACCACACACAGCTGAAAGCGCACCTCACCGTGCCAAGCCACCACTGCGTCAAACAGCTGCCAGCACACCTCACCGTGCCAGGCCACCACTGCATCACACAGCTGCCAGCGCACCTCACCGTGCCAGGCCACCACTGCATCACACAGCTGCCAGCGCACCTCACCGTACCAGGCCACCACTGCGTCATACAGCTGCCAGCGCACCTCACCATGCCAGCCACCACTGCGTCACACCACACAGCTGCCAGCGCACCTCAACGTGCCAGGCCACCACTGCATCCCACAGCTGCCAGCACACCTCATGCCTTGTTATGTGAAACTTTAATTCTCTTTTTAAGAGAATTACAATTTGTGAACCACAATTCACGCTCAACCACATCACAGATCTACTACACATACCTCACGATGGTGACGTCACTGCCTTTCATATGGAAACATTTTGACACCGCGCTCAACAATCTTAGGAAGATCACAAAACAAGCCTGCTAGCCTGGATTTTACCTAAAAAAATCACGCCCGAGAAAGTGAAGTACTGTAGCATTAACTAGCAAAGGTGTATTGCAGACATAGGCATAGTACGTAATACAGGCTTTATGAAATCTAATAATATTGTTTCGGCTGTGAATCCATCTTCAGCTGTGAGGGTCTTCAGCTCATAATGAAACGCTTAGAGTTTGCAATGTACGGCGCTCTGAACGAGTTCAACTTTAATGCAGAAAAAATGGATTTCCCAGAAGCTATACTGATTCTTATGGAAGCCCGTTTCCGCCAGGGAGTAGAAAAAATGCGCTCTGGTATTCTCTGGGATGCAGTGCAGTTAAAACTGTTCACTGTTACTGACCATACTGCCTGCCTGCGGGCACTTTTCCTTTCCGTGGGGGAGGGTGGACTGTCTTTCATTAGAAGGTTAGTCTATTCTACTCGGAGAATGTAGAGGGGGTGGAAAGTGCCCGCGGTCATTTAATTAGTATTACAATTCGCACTGATTCCCTTGCGAAGATATGGACATAAGAATATTCGTGCTTGGTCAAAAAATGCCATAAAAACGACAAAATGAAGGCTGTGAAAACATTCACAATGTGCTGTATACACAAAGCACGTGTTCTCACAACTCGAGGAGGTTTCGTGAAAACTTTATATCGTCACACAAAATGTTACAAAGAATGTGGACCAGGGTAATACTTTGAGTTTACAGCTTGTCCAAGGTCATTCATTATTAATACTATTAGGGATATCTTCGGTAAAGACTGACAGCAGGAACATTCCTGTTCTTTACTCAGCAGCTTATTAAAAACAGGGTGTTCAAAACGTTTTTTTTTTACCCAGAAGAGTGACACAGCTTCGCGTTGTGAATCTGTTATTCCGTATTTACAAAGAAAGTGGAATACAGTAATACTACCTGCTATATAGATACATATTTTGTCGGTTTTGGTCCTTCAGTGGGATGAAATAAAGTTGTGAAAAGGAATATGAAGTAAACTTGACATCATAGTTTAAGCAAAAGCATATAGATAGGCACAAAAAGGGACCTTATTGTTTCTAAGAGCAAAGAAAAGAAATGACTGACATGCCGTAAAAGAAAACCAAGATTAACTGCGTGGACAGTGTATGCGTCCCGCACGACGTCCTTGATTTAAAGCAATATTTTTTGGCGCGCTTCCATAGTTAAGAATCAATATTTCATGAGAAAAAACTGTTATTTAGAGTTATTGGGTGTACTGGAACTCAATGGAAACATTAACTACTAAGCTTGGCATGTGTCACTCAACAAATACAGGACCTATAATCAAATTTAAAAACAAGTACATCTAAGCTTTACCGTCAACAATCACGACAGAACATCAAACGGTGTTGGAACTGCGCGGTATCGACCGCGGGTTTGGGTACGGAATGGAGCAGGCGTGGGACTCAGGACTGGGGCTGAACAACACATTTATTAACTCGAATCGGGAAAGGTACACACACAGGGACAGGGGTTACAGCGCTGCACCTTCACTAACACACACACACACACCTGAAGGGAAGAGACTGTATCCCAGCCTCCGTCCCGCTATACAGTCCAGTAGAACCCAGGTGCTGTTCTCAGCCCGCCTTGCGTGCGCATGACTAAAGCGCCCTGCGTGGCGCTACATTATAAATACATGTTAGGCCCAATGATTTCACTTAAATAATGCATTGCTGCATTTCATACTGAAAATAATATCATCTAGTCAAGTATAAAAATGAATATGAAATATACCCAAGATGACTCATAAATTCATCACTGTATAAATAAATGTTCTTTTTTCGAATTTCCTCTGACACAGTACAACACAATATCAAAGTCCTTCATATAAACTCTTAGTGTCCTGTATTCCCAGAGGATGCCCCTGCCGTGAAGTGACTGTGCTCTGTCTGGCGATCTCTGGCGCTCAGGGTGGGCAGGAGGAGGCCAGTTTAAGAAGCACTTAGTGATGAACGAGCGGGTCGGGGAGCACGTAGATGACGAAGGATTTAACGTGCTACTTCAGTTACGATGGGTTTTGGGAAACACTCGTCAATTAACGATCGAGCTTAAGAGCGAGTTTACGATGTTCTTAGCGCTACGATGCTTTCGGGAAACAGAATCATAATATCTAGAAGGATTACCATATATAAAAATAGAAAGAATGATATATGATATATACAAGTAATTATATCATATCATATATTATTAACACCATACCCACCATCTATGTACATTCACATGACCACACATATCAGATCAATATCAAATCAATCACAATGATTAGAATGCGCGCAGAAATCGCCCCTTTCTCTTCCCATCTTTCAGCACATTATACGTCCTCTCCACGATACAAGCCGATATCCGTTATCTTACTCTACAATGCACCTTTTCCCGTGTTGTACGTTAACATTTGGTTCATAAAATCGACACACCTGAAATACTAAATAAGAAAGAAAACAATTATAACACAACGGATGACAGAGCCTCTAGAACAGAAAACCCGTTGGCGTCACACACGCTGAATGTCTCTCTCTCTCCTGCTCAGCAAAACACAACATGTGGGTCAACACCGTGTGAGGCATTAAACATCACCTTCGTGCATTACCGCGATTCATCTGGCACACAACTGTACCACTACAGAAATAATATATATATATAATGTCGCCACACGAATCTGTAATGAAAATAAAATTAAAAATGCCGCTGGCGTCTCACCCGACTGGCGGCCACAGCGCCAGTCCTTCACTTCACTCACCTTCACTGGCGCCCCGCCACCAACAAACCCCAAGGGCTGTCGCAAAGCCAACTCCATACAGAAAAACGGAACTCATCTGGGGGAAGTTCACAAAATAAAATAATAAAATAAAAGATGACATCATATAACCACGGCTCAACGCAGCTGGCTACACGTGTGAGAAGGTGCAGTACTTGAAGTGCGCTGGGCAAACTTCCGAGGTCAAATTCTTCCAGCACGGTTGTACCTTTAAAGCGGAGACGACGGCACCGAAATGTTTTGGCGCGCCTTCTCTTTAAAGCCCTGGCCAAATATGAAGACAATACGTACAGTTATAATTCAAACGGAATTAAAAACTACACATCCCAGTTACCATGGTGGTGCTTGTGATCATTGCGTTTAACCAACGAAACAGGGCGAAAAATCAGTCACATGAATTTGGGGCAGAGTTTCGAAAGCTTAACCTATCAGCAACAAAGCGAAATTTACACGATAGGCTACCTCAAACTGTCAGTTACACGACTGTGTATGTCGCTTAAGCCACTTCTATTTGGCATTTTAGTTATGGAGGCGAGAAGACGCCCCCCCCCCCCCTCTCTGGGTGCCTGATTTGCCGCCATCTTTAACCGCTTCGTGTCCAAATCGCAGTAGCTACGCGTACGAAATAAAGTTCATCCCAGCTACAAAACATATATATTTTTGTGGTAAGAGGGAGCAAAACATCAGTATTTACTGCTATTAATTAGTGTACGATTTATAGTTGAAATCTGAGCCTAAATATAAAGTTAAAATATCGACAAAGCAATGTAGGAAATACAGAGAAAATAAATCCTTTCTGACATCTAAAATCAGTTTCGATCAAGGTCTCTAAAACGAACAAGAAAAAGAGGATTTTCGGAGGGCAATTACGCTGTATGTATATAGAATAAGTGATTTATGAGCAATTTAATTTCTTGTTCGTTTAAAACAGTGAAATATCAGCTGCAAAAGATCGCACCAGAAACAGCACTCTCTCTGCCTGTCATAGACGTTCAGGAAAGACTGAATGAAGTCATGGTGATCAATAATAACAGTTGTAGGACAAGAAACAAAAGATAGTGAAAAATTAAGATTTTTAAGGCTAAAACTCAAATTCATTCTACAAATTAAGGCAAATGAAAATTCAGGACGTTAAAGTGCTAGAGGTGTAAAAAAATACAAAAATGCACATGAGCAAAAAGTTTTAGAAATGGAGCAAACAGAATAAAAGCCATGCCTATAGTGCAGAAGAGGGATGCAGGAACACTTGCTTAGATATACAACAACATTACTTTATTAACCCTTTACAATTTCTTGCATTAGTAATTATCTTTTCGCATACCCCAGCTTGCTCTCCATGAGATACACAGACACACAGATGAAAGAGATAGGGAGAGAGCCTGTGGTCAGAGTACAGGGTCAGCCATTGTACAGCGCCCCTGGAGCAGTTGGGGTTAAGGGCCTTGCTCAGCAGCCCAACGGAGTAGGATTCTTCTGCTGGGTGCGGGATTTATTGTTAAATTATTACTTTAAATAAATACTTTGAGTTACTGAAACAGCCCGCTAATAAAATTGTCGCAATTTTGTTCTCGTTTGGAAGAGAGAATCAAAAATGAGACATAATGATGGTTTCCGGCTTAGACCTTTAAAGGTACCCCCATCACGGAAGAATTTGACCTCGGAACGTTTACCCAGCGTAATATTGTATTTCATTTCACTTTGACCGATTGTCTTTAAATCAATTGTTGTCAGAATATCCCCACCTCCAAACAAGAACAAAATTGCAACGATTTTATTAACTGGCTGTTTCAGTAACTTAAAGTACATATTTAAAGTAATAATTTAACAAGATATGTAAATGTTTTAAGATATGTATATGTTGTGAATGTCTGTAGATTGTATCTTATGATTTAAATACTTTTATTTTTTCACAATCTGGCAATGCCAGACAGAATTCAAATGGCCTTGCAGATCAGAAAATCAAGGAACAAAACAATTATTGCGCCCAGCTCCTCAATGGGATAGCTTTAACTTGCTAATGCGTTGGTGTAACAGTCCGGGTGTGGCAAGCTTCTAATGTCTCCAGACTTTGCGAAAGGAACCCGTCTTTCATAGGCACTCTTTCCCCTAGTTTAACAGTCTGTCCAGAAACAAAACATTCCTGTTAAACAAGAGAAATGTAAAACAAATTGTACAAAAGTAAAAAACAATTACTTTTTGACAATGAAAACTGGTGTGTATCTCTCTCTTTGCTGGCGCGCGGGCGCGGTGGGGTGCTGTACCACCCGCACAGAACATTAAAGTGTCCCTTTCCATTCAATGGGTGTCTGAGTTGCTGTGTCCTATCTTCTGACAGTCGCTGTTGTGAATGTCTGCAGAGTGTATCTTATTTTTAGCATTGTAGCGCTTTCGCCCTGGGGGGCGGCTGAAGAACACCCGGCTGGGGTGCGCGGTGAGGGGCAGGACAGGAGTGGTCAGGGCGGGGTTTAGGTAGGCCGCTGACTATTGCAGCTGCCACACAGTGAAAGGGGCATACGGGCTAGGGAGATCGCCCGTTTTCCATGTAAATAGTTCCCTGGTTCCGCACCCCTCTCTCCCTCCCTCTCCAGATACAGCTGTATGAGCTCCACCAGTCAGGACAGGAGGCTCTACTGTTCGCACAGAGGGGTGGTAGAGGGGAACAAGTTGCCAGCCGTGGGGTTGAAGCTGATACCCTGGACCCTCTCCAGATACAGCTGTATGAGCTCCACCAGTCAAGACAGGAGGCTCTGCTGTACACAGAGAGGGGCGGGAGGGGGGAACAAGCTACCCAGCCATGGGGTTGAAGCAGATACCCTGGATCCTCTCGAGACACAGCTGTATGAGCTCCACCAGTCATGAGAAAATGCTCTACTGTACACAGAGGGGGGCAGGAGGGGGGAGCAAGCTGCCCAGCCATGGGTTTGAAGCTGATACCCCGCTTGATCCTCTCCAGATACAGCTGAATGAGCTCCACCAGTCAAGACAGGAGGCTCTACTGTACACAGAGAGGTGCAGGGGGGGAAACAAGCTGCATAGCCATGGGGTTGACCCTGATACCATGGATCCTCTCCAGACACAGTTGTATGAGCTCCACCAGTCAGGACAGGAGCCTCAACTGTACAGAGAGAGGTGCGGGAGGGGGGAACAAGCTGCCCAGCCTTGGGGTTGACGCTGATACCCTGGATCCCCTCCAGACACAGCTGTATGAGCTCCACCAGTCAGGACAGGAGGCTCTACTGTACACAGAGAGAGGCGGTGGGGAGAACAAGCTGATACCCTGGCTTCTCACACAAACCTTAAAATCACGTAATAGGTTTATTCCATGCTGAAAAAAAGAAGAAAGAATACACATTCCATAGGAATCAGTGCCTTTATATAGCGCCTTTAAAGGTGGCTTCTCAAAGCGCCTTACGGGATAAAAACAACAAAAACAAAAACAATATTGTTTTCCATTGCACTTTGACAGATCATCTTTAAATCAATTGTTGATTTAAAGTTTGACAGTAAATGTTTATATTGTAAAGCATACAGCCGCCATTTCTTTCTAAAAATTAAAAAAATTGTTTGCGCAGTCTAAGAGGGGGGGGGGTCTGCTGACAATCCCCCATACACTCAAGTGAAATATTAATAACCCCAATGTAAACAGCGTATTTACAATTTGTTGATAATAAAAATGTTAAGTTCTCTAAGACTTTGTGATACTTTACCCAGGGAGCTGTGTAAGCATGCGTGGTGACTATTCATTGTTATTAAAAAATGACTTAGATTCGAACGTGTTGTGATATTTAGAAATATAAAAAGTCAATTAATTGTCCATAATATTGCTATTTTATTTTTTCAAAGAAATGCTTGTTAAAAGAAAAGTCATGGGACAGGCTGGATTTGAACAGCCAACCTCTCACTTACAAGTTCAGCACATGAATAGAATTATATCATTATTAATTTCTTTAGATATGCGATTCCATATTATATTCCCTATTAATCAAATTCTAAAAGTATTCTTGTTTGCTCCTGTATTGAGCGTATTTGCAGAAAAGCTTAAAACTACCACTTTTTATACACACGTTATTTCACATGTTAGTTAAAGACTTCGATGCTTAATATTGTTTAGGGAGAAATGGAATACTGGTGTGTATTTTTGTACCGAGACCAGCCATATACAGTTTACATACTGTAATACTGTATGTTTATGTTCCAAAATTAATATCGTTTATGGCCTTCACACGCGTTATGCTCCTATTCTTTTTATGCTCAGCTACTAAGATTTCCCTTCAGTGGTAAAATTCCATATAAATATTTAATACTTAAACGGGCACAGTAAAGACATTAAATATACATATACATACTGTATACAGTACAGTTTGCATACAGTAATATGTTTATGTTCCTAAATCAATATCTCTTATGAGCATGCAAAAGGCATGGTGAATTGGAGATTCTCAAAAATGACTGTACTTTGCATGATTGGAAACAAATGCGTGATTGGATCAACGAAATGCTGTGGTGTTACTTTTACAAAGACGGTCAATGAAAAAAAGAATGTGGACCAGGGCAATACTTTGAGTTTACAGCTTGTCCAAGGTCATTCATTAGAACATGTGGTATTATGCGGTACTATGCGAGAATACACGGTATTAATATGGTAACTTGTGTTACACCGCGATAAGCACACCGCAAAATAATGCGGTATCGCCCGCTTGTTTTGAATGGCTGCATCTGTATATCCCTGCTAGTGATGATGACCATGGTCACCTCACCCTCGCAATACACCGCCTGAAAGAACTTAAGAACAGGGTAAATCAAGAACAGGGCATTGGCAATGAGTTCCCCTTCTTTTCATGGTTAAAATCATTTTTTGGGTCATGGGGACTGTTTTTCTTAAAGCTATTCATGCCTGTTGTAGTGTTTTTGCTGTTGTGCTGTTGTCTGACTAGGGTGACCCCTATGAGGACTCTGTGGTATGAACACATTTAAGGATAAAAAGGAGGGAATGTAATGAAAAGTTACTGAGAAAAAGTGTTTTATTCTATGTTGTTTACGGACAGAGCTGTGCTGCAGAAGCAGCTGGATACTTAGAACAAAGTGTGATAGCACCCAACTTGTCAAGGGCACAGGATGTTTTAATACTGTTTATCTCGGCTGCTTGAAGAAGGGAGTGTGAGAAACCATTTGAATAACTGCTCTTCTTTGCTTAAAGCAAAAACCGATAAGGAATGGAAAATGACTGCTTTGCCTGTCCTTGAAGTGTTGCATCAGCTTAAAAAAGATATAAAACAAGGGGTCTCCCTGCTTGCTTTTGAATCAGCTTTCACTTCTCTGCGCAGACAGGTGATGGCTTTTTCCCATATTGCAAAATGAATAAAGACCTTACAGAGTGAATGAGAATACCTCTCCTGGCTAAATCCCTTACAACTTGTTCGAAATGCAGTACGGCCATATTTCATATCAACCCACAGATGCATTGCATAAACACTAGAATTCTGGTTGTACTTAAATTGACCTTATACGTTTTGGATTATGTTTAACCTTCTTCAATTTCTTTCATTTCTTCAACCATATTTTGAGATGATTACGTTTACAGAAGCAAATATTATTCAGTGCTTTTTCTTCACTCCTTTAATCAAACCCACATTTCTATAAGGAGGGCCATTGTGAAACTCCCCAAAGTGAGCTGAATTAATCTATTATTCTTCACACCTGCAAAGTCATTCCTTCATTGTGTAATATGAAGGCATTTCATTATTCACATATACTACAACATCTGAAAATAATAGGTCTTGAAATAGTTGAATGAAAGAAAATCCTGAATAACTCCTCCAAATGCGTGTTACACTTTCATCAAGTACACACACTTTGAATGTGATGAACTATAAAAAGTTATTTTAACCATACCCAATGGAGCTCGGGAGTGCGATTGCATACACAATCATGTTTTCAGTGTTTGGACATCAGCCGTACATCAGAACAATCATTTCACTAACACAGCTCCATGTTGAGTGACTTCCCTCCAAAAACACAAAGTCACTTTCCCTTAGCAATTATTGCATGGACTTAGATTATCTGCCTTCTGCATCAAGCCCTGTATGATATACTGTACAAAGCCAAGCTTTGGGAAAGTGCTTTGTTTGGATCCTTGTCATCATCCTTTTGGATCCCAGGCTGCTCATTTGCAAATGTGTTTTGACATTAATTATAGTGACTATAGCAATGAGGTGGGACTGTGGTTCACAGAGCTGGGGTCCTGGGTTCAATTCCTGGGGTGCAGTCTGGATGGAATTGTATGTTCTCCCTTCATTTGTGTGGATTTCTTCCAGGTGCTCCAGTTTCTTCCCACAGTCCAAAGACATACAGTACTGGTAGGTTAAGGTGGAACTACAGTCCCAATTTTGCAGACACAAAATTATTTAATTTCAGTCACAAAATAAAATCATTGACATTTTAGAAAAAAAAAGTTTTGCTGCCTCGTTCTGAATCGCAGAACATGGTAATTCTTTAACCTTGAAATGTAGTCTATTTTGTGATGTAAATTGGAGGTTTTACAAGTTATTGTGTGTTCCCCTTTAATTGGCTTCTGGGAAAACTGGCCTCAACACCGTATTGGATAAGGCACTTAGAAAACAGATTCATGCGTGGACCACAGCAATGTCCCTTTACTGAGAGTCAGCAATCAACGGATGTGTCTGATCGTGAATGGTTTTCCCTGTTGTTTGTTGTATTACTCGGTGTTGCATTTTAAGCTGTGCATGAGGCAGGACCCAGAGGCTGCTGCTTCTGCTGGGATTGAGGAACAGCTGAGCGCCATGTAAGGCAAAGACACTGCGTTCCACTTTATCAGGTGCCTGGAGTGTAAGAGCTGCAGATAATATTGAGTCACATTAATCCCAACATATTTCAAATATTATGAAAATTAAATAAATTAAATCAAATAACTTTCATTAAAAAAATCAATCACTCTTTACCTTGCTTTTTCAGTTGTTTTTAAGGAAAATTGATGCCGAGAATGTGTGAATACTACTTTTTGATGGTTCCAAGGCCAATGTGACCTGTTCTATTGCCTGCTAATTGTACGTTGCAGGTTGAAAAATTATTTTTAGGAGGTCAAGGTGTATGAATGATAAGAACAGGATGAAATTTATTTTCACGGTCGACACACATTTTCGCAAGGGAAAAAAACTGAAATAACCACAGTTACGCAAACACCAGTCCACCAAAAAAAAATCATTTAATTAAAATAAGGTAACATTTTTTTTTCATCATCATACGGATGAACTGTGCTAAATGTGTTTCTAAAAAGAAAAAGCAGGACGTGAGTCGTGAGCCAAGATCATGACTCTTTTGCTCTTCTTCACATCAGTTTTCATCTGCGTGGAGGAGGAGGAGGAGGGCCGCTCCTGATGTGCTGACACTTGGGGATGTGCCTCTGTGCCGGCCTGGGGGCAAAGGGCCGGCCGCAGTGAGGGCAGGGCACATAGTCGGGGTTTGGATTTGCGGGGGGCTGGGGCAGGTTCACAACCTTCCCTCCTTGCGTGATCACCTGCTGCAGCTTCCTGGCTTGTTTGATGCTCCGAATGAAATCCTCGTGCTTCTGCCTCCAGTTGTTCTTTCTCAGCTGGGAACAGGAAATGAAACCAATGAAACAGCTTCCAGAAAAAGTCCAGACTAGCACTGCGTACACAGTCTGGTTGCAAACCATTCACAAGGCAAGAAAATATCAATACAGTAATAACTTAGCTTTCTGGGGCTACCTTTCAGGTCATTGGGTAGAGAGTACAATTTAGTTATGTTTTTTTTCCCGTGAGTGCTATTTGCTTGATATCTCATGTAGATTTTTACAACAGAATTCAGAAGTCACTAAGACCCATTTATTCTGTCTGGCAAATGTGCCTTTGCGGCAGTTTTTCAGAAGAGTACTTCATAAAACACTTATTTATTGCTTACATTGATTTATAAGCTGAGTCTGACTCTAGGAGAAAACAACGGAAGCTTGGAAAGAGTTTAAGGATAGCCCTTACCACGATTGGCGGTTTAACCTTCTTCTTATGGATGTATGTCTCCAGTTCTGTTCCCTTGGCCCTGTGCTTGAAAGAGTCAAAAACCTTCCTCTTTGAATTCTGAAGCTTTTTGCAGATCTTGCTGTGTTTCTCCAGCCTCTCTACAGCAAACTTCCTGTGACACAGTTCACAGGGCACCAGCTGAGGGTTTCCACTCTGGCTATTCTCATATGGAAATTGCTCAGTGGTAGGGCAGATCAGACTTGTAGGGGACAAATATCTGTTTTCCACTGACAGAGTTTGTTCATCCAGACATGCGGTGTTATTTCTGAAGTGGGCCTGCGCGGCCTGTGCCGCTGACACATCGCTTTCAGGGAGCCTTGCTTTCTTGAGATACTTTCTCCTTCCACAGGGGACGTCTTCTAGCCCACGGCTGCAAGGGCTCACTTGACGTCTCTCCTGATGGGAAAGCGCAGAGGGAAAGTGCGATTCTGCGCATCCGCCGTCTTCCATTGGAGAACCATAATCAAGGTTGTCTCCTTTGAAAGGAAGGGCTTTCCTTGGAGTGAAGGCTTTTTGCTTCTCCATTCTGCAGGTCAGAAGAGGCACGGCCTTAGAGCGGTGGTTGGCCCACGGTCCTCTGGGGCAAAGCTCGCTCTGCCTCGCCTGGAGTGTCTTCCTTCGGGTCAGGAGTCCTCTATTTTCCCTTCCGGCCACCTCTCTGGAGTCTTCCATCTCTCTCTGAACCATCCTCAGCTCCTCCTGAGCTCTGAAGAGCTTCGCCTGCATCATGGCCTGCCTCTGGCGAATCTCGTCCTTCATCATGACCTCCTTCCGGCGCATCTCATCCTGCAGGCTGGCCTCCCTCCGGCGATGCTCCTCCTTCAGCGCGGCCTCTGCCTCGGCCACTTTTCGTAGCTCCTCTTGCAACTGAAAGTGCTCCTTCCCATTGGCATGAGAAGGGCATTGCCCTGGAGGGGTCGCCACCATGGGGAGGACAGTCCTGTCCTTAGGTTTGCGTACTCTTGAGCCCCTCCTGCCCGGCCTCTCGCATGACCATCCTGAGGCGGGGTGGGGGCAAACAAGGAATCACTCTGTGCTTCCGGGCGGTCCACAGCCCGAACCTCACCAGGGCCGGAGACTTTCCTGTTACCCATAGGCTTCAGGGGGTAAGACCGATCATACCCCACAATGTTCTTCTCGGGGCCCTGTTGGGCTTGGAAGCGATAGCTGTTCCCCGTCTTCTTCTCCGCAGCGTATTTGACATATTGGAAAGATTTTCTCATCTTCTGTAGAGCTGCCTCCTGCCGCCGATTGTACATGGTGATCATTTTTTTCTCCTTTTCCTGCATCAGTTTCTCTTGGAAGGTGTCCTTCAGAAGCTGTTTCTTGGGAGGCGGGCAGTACATGGAGATCAGATCCTGTCGCCTTAAGGGCGCGGGTTGATTCGAGTCTGTGTCCTTCGGGGAGGGGGACAGAGCACCAGGCTTAGGACTGGGCTCCATTGGCAAATTAGATATGAGCTTTGTTTCCCAGGTATCTGGAAAAGGCAAAAATGGCAAATAAATGATATCCTGCACAGTCTAGGATGGTCTAATAGAAAAGAATAAAAAAAACAATTCAGGAAATACACAACTTTTTAATATTAAACCTAATGGTGTTGAATGCTGCATGCTGACTCAGTAGGAGACAGATCCTAAACATAAACATTGTAATAAACATTTTTTTCCCAAATAACATTCTCAATGTTCAGAATGCTTAAAGTCATGAGCTTTTTTAAAAATGTTTAACTGAAACCTGGAAATGTACTATTTCATTTAAAAGCTTGTATTATATCTATGATATAAATGTTTTTTATAAAAAATTAACCCTTTATGCAACAGGGGTTTGAGCAAAAGTCACTGTGAATAAGGGAATTTATCAATATTAATTAGCCGTTTCACTACATTATAGATAGCTGAAGGATTATGATACAGTATATCGATTTCGCTACAAATTGACAAGCATATTTGATGACACTTACCAAACAAGTTTTAAACAGCGGATAAATAATTCACCACGACGATAGCAATGCAATGTTTGACTGCATCTCCCTATGTGATATATCTGTATTTGGGTATATACAGATCACGTAATTCAGGGAGCAATGTTACGTCAGGTCACCAACCATTGTTACGACGCTCATATGTCATAGAGCTCCTTAGGATGTTTGTATAATCTTTATCCAAATTTTCATATGGCCGCAGTTACGGCGTTTATTTTACAGTTAATGTAACAGGGTGTCATTATATTTTTCTGTCTTTATGGTGGCAGACCACTTAACTAAATCTGAGTAGGCGGTTTCTACAAATGGGTCAGATAAAATATTAAATATACAGTAAAAGCTCACACCTATTCATACCCTTTATGTACTGTATATCTACAATTACGTATACTGTATAATACGATAACTACCATTACAAAATGTCTCCCTTTTGATTTGAAGTGGTTCTTTTAAATAAGTAAATTGCAATCACTTAGCCTACATCTGAGCTCCTAATTCATCGCGACGACGGACTGAGACTCCAGTTGGATTTGTGAGAAGTAAAGGGGTGTGCCTGTTTTAAAACCGATTCATACGTCTTAAACACATGGACATAGATAGCAGTCTGTGTTATATAATTTATCTTTTTATTTTATTTAAATTTAAGTATCACATACACATTTTCAAAGTAACTGTACCCCTTTTAATTATGATCCCCATCGCTCACAGCTCCGAAGCTGAGACGAGGGCTACTTCAGATGGGATTTCCAATATTTCTCTCTTAGCTTGTATACCGGTGGAAAGGAGAGCGCTCTTAAAACGTGTTGATAGTAAGATTGGGATGTATTTGCAGTCTAGATATAGTTTTTTTAATGTTCGGAGCCGCCACAGATTCATTTTCTTACGACTGCTTTTCTGGATGACAATGACAATGCAAACGATGGTGTTAAGGCGAGGCTGTGCCTTAAGGCTCCTCTGCTTACAATATTCAGCGTGTAAATCGCAAACGAGCGCCTCTCTTACGATGAAAATGCAGAAAATAAGACCACGAGATTTAAACCTACGGCTTACAAATTTATGCGTAAACACTAAAACCGTATCTTTAGCAAAACTGGCGAGACAATGTGTTTTATCATTTAAAAAAGTACTGGAAAATAATTTAAGGTTATCACGATAAACAGAGGTTACTGATCTACTACTGTACGCTGTGACCAAAAATGAGAGTCCCCCGATCCTCGCAGCCTTCATGCTTTGGTCTTGGCTTGGCCGTTTTTTTTTAAGATAATGGGGTCAAGTTAAGAAATTATGCAAGTTTCTAATCAAATCCAAGGGCGCCTCGATCTCCTAAACATCTTTAGAAGGCCGGCGGACCACACTGCACGGTCCGGGTCCGGGCCCTGACCCGGTTCTGAATAATGCCAGCTTAAAGTGAAAAATTCTAATGTACATATTATGTTTCTTATTATGGTATATATGTATAATATAGCGCGACCGCTTCACGAAGCTAGAAAGAAAGTTATCCGCCATTTTTATTTTACCTGCAATTGAATTTGCCATTAAAATCACGATTAATACCGCAGCTGCTAAATTACTTACCTAAAAGCGTTCAGATACAAAAGCACTTGAGCTGTAATGTTTATATACTGTTGGCCCGATGACCAACTTCAAGAAGAATTGTTACATAGACCGCCAAGGACTGTCATCACACTTTACGTCATAAAGCGCTTTAAAACTTTTGACAAGTTCAACACCTCATATTTTGTACTGTTTATCATGGTAAAAGCAACTCAAAGCAATTCTAAAAATGATCGAAAGGTAAAAATACAAGCTTATACGAGCTGTCATTTTAACATTTATAACATATATTTAAACAAAATATATATAATCTATTTGAATAAAATAGAAAAGTGTTCTTAGTCTTCACTTAAAAGCTGTTAGAAGCTGCCTTTCTGACAAGAGAGTTCTGTGAGTTCCACAGTCTCAGTGCATTAAAGTCAAAACCAGTTGCTTTTTATTTCCTCTTTTACGACAGAGCAAGGAGGGTGTCCACAGACCACTGTGCACCTGCAGGCTGATATGGGGGGTAAAAAGTCTAGAAGTGAGTAAATAAGATTTTAGCACATGTTCTAAAAAAAACCGGACACCTGTACAGCGATGCCAACACAGTGATCTGAGCGCCTTCTTTGAGTTAAATCCTAACATCTGCATTTTTTACAAGTTGTTGCTATGGCAGAGCATGACCAGAGCATAACAGAAACCACCCATTTTCTAACCGCTTCATCCAATTCAGGGTCAGGTGGTCAGGGGGTCGGGGGGTCACGGGGGAGCCAGAGCCTCAGAAAGTAATAAGCAGGAGATACCTGGGACTGGATGGTAGTCCAATGCAGGGAAGACACAGACACTCACCAATTATCCCAGAAGCCAATTAACCTACCAGTAGTTCTTTGAACTGTGGGAGGAAGCCGGAGCACCCAAAGCAAACTCATGCAAACATGGGGAGAACATACAAGCTCCATACAGATAGCACCCCAGGTCCAGAAGTGTACCCAGGGCCTCAGCACTGTGAGCTAGCAATGCTAAACGCTGGGCTACTGTGCATGCTAATTTCTAGGCATCAGGTGATCAATCAGGTAGTGTTTCTCAGATAAAAGGACACCAGTAATTTAGTTTGATATTCAAATTGACCTCAGAACAAAATATAACTTATGTTATATAACTTATATGGAACTTACTACAGCATAACTGTCTTATTTAGCTCTTGTAGAAAATATTAACAGCATGCCTATTAAACATACAGGATCTAGCAATCAGCAATCAAAATAAAAACATTTCCAAACATGGAAACTGCCCAGTTAATGAAGCATTTCAAAGACATTAATCTATTCAATAATTACAGTTTTAAGTAGATAACAGATTTATATTCAGATTACGAAAGTATCATAACAACGGCTGCTTGTGTAAGGAATCCATGAATAGCACTGTACATGAGAATTCCACACCTATTTGTAATCAATACACAAAATCCTATTGAATTTCAGGTACTTGTTTATTCAGCATTGCTTGACTCTGCGGACTCCTTGTTGTTTCAATATTCCAGCAATAGGACTAATCGCCAATACAGTGCCGTTGTAATCTATTCCTTCTGCCAACAGAGGACGGTATTCGCACAGCCAGTTCAGGATAAGATACGGTCCTCGCAGTTCACAGGACAACTGGCCACAGCCGTACTCGGAATATGCTCTCGATAACCTCGTTTAGTTTAAGAACGGCCGTATTTCATATCAACCCACAGATGCATTGCATAAACACTAGAATTCTGGTTGTACTTAAATTGACCTTATACGTTTTGGATTATGTTTAACCTTCTTCAATTTCTTCAACCATATTTTGAGATGATTACGTTTACAAAAGCAAATATTATTCAGTGCTTTTTCTTCACTCCTTTAATCAAACCCACATTTCTATAAGGAGGGCCATTGTGAAACTCCCCAGAGTGAGCTGAATTAATCCTTTATTCTTCACACCTGCGAAGTCATTCCTTCATTCTGTAATATGAAGGCCTTTCATTATTCACGTATACTACAACATCTGAAAATAATGGGTCTTGAAATAGTTGAATGAAAGAAAATCCTGAATAACGCCTCCAAATGCGTGTTACACTTTCATCAAGTACACACACTTTGAATGTGATGAACTATAAAAAGTTATTTTAACCATACCCAATGGAGCTCGGGAGTGCGATTGCATACACAATCATGTTTTCAGTGTTTGGACATCAGCCGTACATCAGAACAATCATTTCACTAACACAGCTCCGTGTTGAGTGACTTCCCTCCAAAAACACAAAGGCACTTTCCCTTAGCAATTATTGCATGGACTTAGATTATCTGCCTTCTGCATCAGGCCCTGTATGATATACTGTACAAAGCCAAGCTTTGGGATAGTGCTTTGTTTGGATCCTTGCCTTGATCCTTTTGGATCCCAGGCTGCTCATTTGCAAATGAGTTTTGACATTAATTATAGTGACTATAGCAATGAGGTGGCACTGTGGTTCACAGAGCTGGGGTCCTGGGTTCAATTCCTGGGGTGCAGTCTGGATGGAATTGTATGTTCTCCCTTCATTTGTGTGGATTTCTTCCAGGTGCTCCAGTTTCTTCCCACAGTCCAAAGACATACAGTACTAGTAGGTTAAGGTGGAACTACAGTCCCAATTTTGCAGACACAAAATTATTTAATTTCAGTCACAAAATAAAATAATTGACATTATAGAAAAACTTTACAAACTCAAAATTGAGCACAAAATCATGAACTTTGTGAAAGTACTGTAAGTTACGCCATGTTGTAACAAATTCGCATTCAAGTTCCACACAAATTGCGATGTGATGCAGCCCTCCCTGCTCACTAATCACTGTAATGACTAATGCAATGTGATGTAGGAGAGAACAGGTATAGGTTATGCAGCAAACATTTCACTGCAAAAAACGTTCCATTCCAAGGATCTTTATGCAGAGTTAACAATGTAATATTATTTATTGGCAAAAACGTAAAAAAGTTGAGAGTAATATTTCCATTGGATTAAACGAGATGTATTCACAAGCCTGCTCCTTTACAATGTCACAGGACCACATCAGATTACAGGAAGTTTTGCTGCCTCGTTCTGAATCGCAGAACATGGTAATTCTTTAACCTTGAAATGTAGTCTATTTTGTGATGTAAATTGGAGGTTTTACAAGTTATTGTGTGTTCCCCTTTAATTGGCTTCTGGGAAAACTGGCCTCAACACTGTATTGGATAAGGCACTTAGAAAACAGATTCATGCGTGGACCACAGCAATGTCCCTTTACTGAGAGCCAGCAATCAACGGATGTGTCTGATCGTGAATGGTTTTCCCTGTTGTTTGTTGTATTACTCGGTGTTGCATTTTAAGCTGTGCATGAGGCAGGACCCGGAGGCTGCTGCTTCTGCTGGGATTGAGGAAGAGCTGAGCGCCATGTAAGGCAAAGACACTGCGTTCCACTTTATCAGGTGCCTGGAGTGTAAGAGCTGCAGATAATATTGAGTCACATTAATCCCAACATATTTCAAATATTATGAAAATTAAATAAATTAAATCAAATAACTTTCATTAAAAAAATCAATCACACTTTACCTTGCTTTTTCAGTTGTTTTAAAGGAAAATTGATGCAGAGAATGTGTGAATACTACTTTTTGATGGTTCCAAGGCCAATGTGACCTGTTCTATTGCCTGCTAATTGTACGTTCCAGGTTGAACAATTATTTTTAGGAGGTCAAGGTGTATGAATGATAAGAACAGCTTGAAATTTATTTTCACGGTCGACACACATTTTCGCAAGGGAAAAAAACTGAAATAACCACAGTTACGCAAACACCAGTCCACCCAAAAAAAATCATTTTATTAAAACAAGATAACATTTTTTTTATCATCATACGGATGAACTGTGCTAAATATATTTCTAAAAAGAAAAAGCAGGACGTGAGTCGTGAGCCAAGATCATGACTCTTTTACTCTTCTTCACATCAGTTTTCATCTGTGAGGAGGAGGAGGGGGGCGGCTCCTGATGTGCTGACACTTGGGGATGTGCCTCTGTGCTGGCCTGGGGGCAAAGCGCCGGCCGCAGTGAGGGCAGGGCACGTAGTCGGGGTTTGGATTCGCGGGGGGCTGGGGCAGGTTCACAACCTTCCCTCCTTGCGTGATCACCTGCAAGGTGCACTCCCTGGCCTATTTGATGCTCCGAATGAAATCCTCGTGCTTCTGCCTCCAGTTGTTCTTTCTCAGCTGGGAACAGGAAATGAAACCAATGAAACAGCTTCCAGAAAAAGTCCAGACTAGCACTGCGTACACAGTCTGGTCGCAAACCATTCACAAGGCAAGAAAATATCAATACAGTAATAACGTAGCTTTCTGGGCCTACCTTTCATGTCATTGGGTAGAGAGTACAATTTAGTTATGGTTTTGTTTCCCGTGAGTGCTATTTGCTTGATATCTCATGTAGATTTTTACAACAGAATTCAGAAGTCACTAAGACCCATTTATTCTGTCTGGCAAATGTGCCTTTGCGGCAGTTTTTCAGAAGAGTACTTCATAAAACACTTATTTATTGTTTATATTGATTTATAAGCTGAGTCTGACTCTAGGAGAAAACAAGGGAAGCTTGGAAAGAGTTTAAGGATAGCCCTTACCACGATTGGCGGTCTAACCTTCTTCTTATGGATGTATGTCTCCAGTTCTGTTCCCTTGGCCCTGTGCTTGAAAGAGTCAAAAACCTTCCCCTTTGAATTCTGAAGCTTCTTGCAGATCTTGCTGTGTTTCTCCAACCTCTCTACAGCAAACTTCCTGTGACACAGTTCACAGGGCACCAGCTGAGGGTTTCCACTCTGGCTATTCTCATATGGAAATTGCTCAGCGATAGGGCACATCAGACTTGTAGGGGACAAATATCTGTTTTCCACTGACAGAGTTTGTTCATCCAGACATGCGGTGTTATTTCTGAAGTGGGCCTGCGCGGCCTGTGCCGCTGACACGTCACTTTCAGGGAGCCTTGCTTTCTTGAGGTACTTTCTCCTTCCACAGGGGACATCTTCTAGCCCACGGCTGCAAGGGCTCACTTGACGTCTCTCCTGATGGGAAAGCGCAGAGGGAAAGTGCGATTCTGCGCATCCGCCGTCTTCCATTGGAGAACCATAATCAAGGTTGTCTCCTTTGAAAGGAAGGGCTTTCCTTGGAGTGAAGGCTTTTTGGTTCTCCATTCTGCAGGTCAGAAGAGGCACGGCCTTAGAGCGGTGGTTGGCCCACGGTCCTCTGGGGCGAAGCTCGCTCTGCCTCGCCTGGAGTGTCTTCCTTCGGGTCAGGAGTCCTCTATTTTCCCTTCCGGCCACCTCTCTGGAGTCTTCCATCTCTCTCTGAACAATCCTCAGCTCCTCCTGAGCTCTAAAGAGCTTCGCCTGCATCATGGCCTCCTTCTGGCAAATCTCGTCCTTCATCATGGCCTCCTTCCGGTGCATCACATCCTGCAGACTGGCCTCCCTCCGGCGATGCTCCTCCTTCAGCGCGGCCTCTGCCTCGGCCACTTTTCGTAGCTCCTCTTGCAACTGAAAGTGCTCCTTCCCATTGGCATGAGAAGGGCATTGCCCTGGAGGGGTCGCCACCATAGGGAGGACAGTCCTGTCCTTAGGTTTGCGTACTCTTGAGTCCCTCCTGCCCGGCCTCTCGCAGGGCCTCTCATGACCATCCTGAGGCGGGGTGGGGGCAAACAAGGAATCACTCTGTGCTTCCGGGCGGTCCACATCCGGAACCTCACCAGGGCCGGAGACTTTCCTGTTACCCATAGGCTTCAGGGGGTAAGACCGATCATACCCCACAATGTTCTTCTCGGGGCCCTGTTGGGCTTGGAAGCGATAGCTGTTCCCCGTCTTCTTCTCCGCAGCGTATTTGACTTATTGGAAACATTTTCTCATCTTCTGTAGAGCCGCCTCCTGCCGTCGATTGTATATGACAATCATTTTTTTCTCCTTTTCCTGCATCAGTTTCTCTTGGAAGGTGTCCTTCAGAAGCTGTATCTTGGGAGGCGGGCAGTACATGGAGATCAGATCCTGTCGCCTTAAGGGCGCGGGTCGATTCGAGTCTGTGTCCTTCGGGGAGGGGGACAGAGCACCAGGCTTAGGACTGGGCTCCATTGGCAAATGAGATATGAGCTTTGTTTCCCAGGTATCTGGAAAAGGCAAAAATGGCAAATAAATGATATCCTGCACAGTCTAGTATGGTCTAATAGAAAAGAATAAAAAAAACAATTCAGGAAATATTCAACTTTTTAATATTAAACCTAATGGTGTTGAATGCTGCATGCTGACTCAGTAGGAGACAGATCCTAAACATAAACATTATAATAAACATTTGTTTCCCAAATAACATTCTCAATGTTCAGAATGCTTAAAGTCATGAGCTTTTTTAAAAATGTTTAACTGAAACCTGGAAATGTACTATTTCATTTCAAAGCTTGTATTATATCTATGATATAAATGTTTTTTATATAAAATTAACCCATTATGCAACAGGGGTTTGAGCAAAAGTCACTGTGAATAAGGGAATTTATCAATATTAATTAGCCGTTTCACTACATTATAGATAGCTGAAGGATTATGATACAGTATATCGATTTCGCTACAAATTGACAAGCATATTTGATGACACTTACCAAACAAGTTTTAAACAGCGGAGAAATAGTTCACCACGACGATAGCAATGCAATGTTTGACTGCATCTCCCTATGTGATATATCTGTATTTGGGTAAATACAGATCACGTAATTCAGGGAGCACTGTTACGTCAGGTCACCAACCATTATTACGACGCTCATATGTCATAGAGCTCCTTAGGATGTTTGTATAATCTTTATCCAAATTTTCATATGGCCGCAGTTACGGCGTTTATTTTACAGTTAATGTAACAGGATGTCATTATATTTTTCTGTCTTTATGGTGGCAGACCACTTAACTAAATCTGAGTAGGCGGTTTCTACAAATGGGTCAGATAAAATCACACCTATTCATACCCTTTATGTACTGTATATCTTCAATTACGTATACTGTATAATACGATAACTACCATTACAAAATGTCTCCCTTTTGATTTGAAGTGGTTCTTTTAAATAAGTAAATTGCAATCACTTAGCCTACATCTGAGCTCCTAATTCATCGCGACGACAGACTGAGACTCCAGTTGGATTTGTGAGAACTAAAAGGGGTGTGCCTGTTTTAAAACCGATTCATACGTCTTAAACACATGGGCATTGATAGCAGTCTGTGTTATATAATTTATCTTTTTATTTTATTTAAATTTAAGTATCACATACACATTTTCAAAGTAACTGTACCCCTTTTAATTATGATCCCCATCGCTCACAGCTCCGAAGCTGAGACGAGGGCTACTTCAGATGTGATTTCCAACATTTCTCTCTTAGCTTGTATACCGGTGGAAAGGAGAGGGCTCTTAAAACGTGTTGATAGTAAGATTGGGATGTATTTGCAGTCTAGATATAGTTTTTTAATGTTCGGAGCCGCCACAGATTCATTTTCTTACGACTGCTTTTCTGGATGACAATAACAATGCAAACGATGGTGTTAAGGCGAGGCTGTGCCTTAAGGCTCCTCTGCTTACAATATTCAGCGTGTAAATCGCAAACGAGCGCCTCTCTTACGATGAAAATGCGGCAAATAAGACCACGAGATTTAAACCTACGGCTTACAAATTAATGCGTAAACACTAAAACCGTATCTTTAGCAAAACTGGCGAGACAATGTGTTTTATCATTTAAAAAAGTACTGGAAAATAATTAAAGGTTATCACGATAAACAGAGGTTACTGATCTACTACTGTACGCTGTGACCAAAAATGAGAGTCCCCCGATCCTCGCAGCCTTCATGCTTTGGTCTGGGCCTGGCCGTTTTTTTTTTAGGATAATGGGGTCAAGTTAAGAAATTATGCAAGTTTCTAATCAAATCCAAGGGCGCCCAGATCTCCTAAACATCTTTAGAAGGCCGACGGACCACACTGCACGGTCCGGGTCCGGGCCCTGACCCGGTTCTGGATAATGCCAGCTTAAAGTGAAAAATTCTACTGTACATATTATGTTTCTTATTATTGTATATATGTATAATGTGGCGCGACCGCTTCACGAAGCTAGAAAGAAAGTTATCCGCCATTTTTATTTTACCTGCAATTGAATTTGCCATTAAAATCACGATTAATACCGCAGCTGCTAAATAACTTACCTAAAAGCGTTCAGATACAAAAGCACTTGAGCTGTAATGTTTGTATACTGTTGGCCCGATGACCTACTTCAAGAAGAATTGTTACATAGACCGCCAAGGACTGTCATCACACTTTACGTCATAAAGCGCTTTAAAACTTTAGACAAGTTCAACACCTCATATTTTGTACTGTTTATCATGGTAAAAGCAACTCAAAGCAATTCTAAAAATGATCGAAAGGTAAAAATACAAGCTTATACGAGCTGTCGTTTTAACATTTATAATATATATTTAAACAAAACATATATAATCTATTTTAATAAAATAGAAAAGTGTTCTTAGTCTTCACTTAAAAGCTGTTAGAAGCTGCCTTTCTGACAAGAGAGTTCTGTGAGTTCCACAGTCTCAGTGCATTAAAGTCAAAACCAGTTGCTTTTTATTTCCTGTTTTACGACAGAGCAAGGAGGGTGTCCACAGACCACTGTGCACCTGCAGACTGATATGGGGGGTAAAAAGTCTAGAAGTTAGTAAATAAGATTTTAACATATGTTCTAAAACACACCGGACACCTGTACAGTGATGCCAACACAGTGATCTGAGCTCCTTCTTTGAGTTAAATCCTAGCATCTGCATTTTTTACAAGTTGTTGCTATGGCAGAGCATGACCAGAGCATAACAGAAACCACCCATTTTCTAACCGCTTCATCCAATTCAGGGTCAGGTGGTCAGGGGGTCGGGGGGTCACGGGGGAGCCAGAGCCTCAGAAAGTAATAAGCAGGAGATGCCTGGGACTGGATGGTAGTCCAATGCAGGGAAGACACAGACACTCACCAATTATCCCAGAAGCCAATTAACCTACCAGTAGTTCTTTGAAGTGTGGGAGGAAGCCGGAGCACCCAAAGCAAACTCATGCAAACATGGGGAGAACATACAAGCTCCATACAGATAGCACCCCAGGTCCAGAAGTGTACCCAGGGCCTCAGCACTGTGAGCTAGCAATGCTAAACGCTGGGCTACTGTGCATGCTAATTTCTAGGCATCAGGTGATCAATCAGGTAGTGTTTCTCAGATAAAAGGACACCAGTAATTTAGTATGAGATTCAAATTGACCTCAGAACAAAATATAACTTATGTTATATAACTTATATAGAACTTACTACAGCATAACTGTCTTATTTGTAGAAAATATTAACAGCATGCCTATTAAACATACAGTATCTAGCAATCAGCAATCAAAATAAAAACATTTCCAAACATGGAAACTGCCCAGTTAATGAAGCATTTCAAAGACATTAATCTATTCAATAATTACAGTTTTAAGTAGATAACAGATTTATATTCAGATTACGAAAGTATCATAACAACTGCTGCTTGTGTAAGGAATCCATGAATACCACTGTACATGAGAATTTCACACCTATTTGTAATCAATACACAAAATCCTATTGAATTTCAGGTACTTGTTTATTCAGCATTGCTTGACTCCGCGGACTCCTTGTTGTTTCAATATTCTAGCAATAGGACTAATCGCCAATACAGTGCCGTTGTAATCTATTCCTTCTGCCAGCAGAGGACGGTATTCGCACAACCAGTTCAGGATAAGATACGGTCCTCGCAGTTCACAGCACAACTGGCCAAAGCCGTATTCGGAATATGCTCTCGATAACCTCGTTTAGTTTAAGTACGGCCATATTTCATATCAACCCACAGATGCATTGCATAAACACTAGAATTCTGGTTGTACTTAAATTGACCTTATACGTTTTGGATTATGTTTAACCTTCTTCAATTTCTTCAACCATATTTTGAGATGATTACGTTTACAGAGCAAATATTATTCAGTGCTTTTTTTTCATTCCTTTAATCAAACCCACATTTCTATAAGGAGGGCCATTGTGAAACTCCCCAAAGTGAGCTGAATTAATCTTTTATTCTTCACACCTGCGAAGTCATTCCTACATTGTGTAATATGAAGGCCTTTCATTATTCACGTATACTACAACATCTGAAAATAATGGGTCTTGAAATAGTTGAATGAAAGAAAATCCTGAATAACTCCTCCAAATGCGTGTTACACTTTCATCAAGTACACACACTTTGAATGTGATGAACTATAAAAAGTTATTTTAACCATACCCAATGGAGCTCAGGAGTGCGATTGCATACACAATCATGTTTTCAGTGTTTGGACATCAGCCGTACATCAGAACAATCATTTCACTAACACAGCTCCATGTTGAGTGACTTCCCTCCAAGAACACAAAGTCACTTTCCCTTAGCAATTATTGCATGGACTTTGATTATCTGCCTTCTGCATCAAGCCCTGTATTATATACGGTACAAAGCCAAGCTTTGGGATAGTGCTTTGTTTGGATCCTTGTCTTGATCCTTTTGGATCCCAGGCTGCTCATTTGCAAATGAGTTTTGACATTAATTATAGTGACTATAGCAATGAGCTGGCACTGTGGTTCACAGAGCTGGGGTCCTGGGTTCAATTCCTGGGGTGCAGTCTGGATGGAATTGTATGTTCTCCCTTCATTTGTGTGGATTTCTTCCAGGTGCTCCAGTTTCTTCCCACAGTCCAAAGACATACAGTACTAGTAGGTTAAGGTGGAACTACAGTCCCAATTTTGCAGACACAAAATTATTTAATTTCAGTCACAAAATAAAATCATTGACATTATAGAAAAACTTTACAAACTCAAAATTGAGCACAAAATCATGAACTTTGTGAAAGTACTGTAAGTTACGCCATGTTGTAACAAATTCGCATTCAAGTTCCACACAAATTGCGATGTGATGCAGCCCTTCCTGCTCACTAATCACTGTAATGACTAATGCAATGTGATGTAGGAGAGAAAGGGTATAGGTTATGCAGCAAACATTTCACTGCAAAAAACGTTCCATTCCAAGGTTCTTTATGCAGAGTTAACAATGTAGTATTATTTATTGGCAAAAACGTAAAAAAGTTGAGAGTTATATTTCCATTGGATTAAACGAGATGTATTCACAAGCCTGCTCCTTTACAATGTCATAGGGCCACAACAGATTATAGGAAGTTTTGCTGCCTCGTTCTGAATCGCAGAACATGGTAATTCTTTAACCTTGAAATGTAGTCTATTTTGTGATGTAATGATGCAATGTCCCTTTACTGAGAGCCAGCAATCAACGGATGTGTCTGATCGTGAATGGTTTTCCCTGTTGTTTGTTGTATTACTTGGTGTTGCATTTTAAGCTGTGCATGAGGCAGGACCCAGAGGCTGCTGCTTCTGCTGGTGCTTCTGCTGGGATTGAGGAAGAGCTGAGCGCCATGTAAGGCAAAGACACTGCGTTCCACTTTATCAGGTGCCTGGAGTGTAAGAGCTGCAGATAATATTGAGTCACATTAATCCCAACATATTTCAAATATTATGAAAATTAAATAAATTAAATCAAATAACTTTCATTAAAAAAATCAATCACTCTTTACCTTGCTTTTTCAGTTGTTTTTAAGGAAAATTGATGCCGAGAATGTGTGAATACTACTTTTTGATGGTTCCAAGACCAATGTGACCTGTTCTATTGCCTGCTAATTGTACGTTCCAGGTTGAAAAATTATTTTTAGGAGGTCAAGGTGTATGAATGATAAGAGAAAAACTGAAATAACCACAGCTACGCAAACACCAGTCCACCAAAAAAAAATCATTTAATTAAAATAAGGTAACATTTTTTTTTCATCATCATACGGATGAACTGTGCTAAATGTGTTTCTAAAAAGAAAAAGCAGGACGTGAGTCGTGAGCCAAGATCATGACTCTTTTGCTCTTCTTCACATCAGTTTTCATCTGCGAGGAGGAGGAGGAGGGCGGCTCCTGATGTGCTGACACTTGGGGATATGCCTCTGTGCCGGCCTGGGGGCAAAGCGCCGGCCGCAGTGAGGGCAGGGCACGTAGTCGGGGTTTGGATTCGCGGGGGGCTGGGGCAGGTTCACAACTTTCCCTCCTTGCGTGATCACATGCTGCACCTCCCTGGCCTGTTTGATGCTCCGAATGAAATCCTCGTGCTTCTGCCTCCAGTTGTTCTTTCTCAGCTGGGAACAGGGAATGAAACCAATAAAACAGCTTCCAGAAAAAGTCCAGACTAGCACTGCGTACACAGTCTGGTCGCAAACCATTCACAAGGCAAGAAAATATCAATACAGTAATAACGGGGCTTAGCTTTCTGGGGCCACCTTTCAGGTCATTGGGTAGAGAGTACAATTTACGTAGTTATGGTTTTGTTTCCTGTGAGTGCTATTTGCTTGATATGTAGATTTTTACAACAGAATTCAGAAGTCACTAAGACACATTTATTCTGTCTGGCAAATGTGCCTTTGCGGCAGTTTTTCAGAAGAGTACTTCATAAAACACTTATTTATTGTCTACATTGATTTATAAGCTGAGTCTGACTCTAGGAGAAAAAAAGGGAAGCTTGGAAAGAGTTTAAGGATAGCCCTTACCACGATTGGCGGTTTAACCTTCTTCTTATGGATGTATGTCTCCAGTTCTGTTCCCTTGGCCCTGTGCTTGAAAGAGTCAAAAACCTTCCTCTTTGAATTCTGAAGCTTCTTGCAGATCTTGCTGTGTTTCTCCAGCCTCTCTACAGCAAACTTCCCGTGACACAGTTCACAGGGCACCAGCTGAGGGTTTCCACTCTGGCTATTCTCATATGGAAATTGCTCAGCAGTAGGGCAGATCAGACTTGTAGGGGACAAATATCTGTTTTCCACTGACAGAGTTTGTTCATCCAGACATGTGGTGTTATTTCTGAAGTGGCCCTGCGCGGCCTGTGCCGCTGACACGTCGCTTTCAGGGAGCCTTGCTTTCTTGAGATACTTTCTCCTTCCACAGGGGACGTCTTCTAGCCCACGGCTGCAAGGGCTCACTTGACGTCTCTCCTGATGGGAAAGCGCAGAGGGAAAGTGCGATTCTGCGCATCCGCCATCTTCCATTGGAGAACCATAATCAAGGTTGTCTCCTCTGATAGGAAGGGCTTTCCTTGGAGTGAAGGCTTTTTGCTTCTCCATTCTGCAGGTCAGAAGAGGCACGGCCTTAGAGTGGTGGTTGGCCCATGGTCCTCTGGGGCAAAGCTCGCTCTGCCTCGCCTCTATTTTCCCTTCCGGCCACCTCTCTGGAGTCTTCCATCTCTCTCGGAACCATCCTCAGCTCCTCCTGAGCTCTGAAGAGCTTCGCCTGCATCATGGCCTCCTTCTGGCGAATCTCGTCCTTCATCATGGCCTCCTTCCGGCGCATCTCATCCTGCAGGCTGGCCTCCCTCCGGCGATGCTCCTCCTTCAGCGCGGCCTCTGCCTCGGCCACTTTTCGTAGCTCCTCTTGCAACTGAAAGTGCTCCTTCCCATTGGCATGAGAAGGGCATTGCCCTGGAGGGGTCGCCACCATGGGGAGGACAGTCCTGTCCTTAGGTTTGCATACTCTTGAGCCCCTCCTGCCTGGCCTCTCGCAGGGCCTCTCATGACCATCCTGAGGCGGGGTGGGGGCAAACAAGGAATCACTCTGTGCGTCCGGGCGGTCCACAGCCCGAACCTCACCAGGGCCGGAGACTTTCCTGTTACCCATAGGCTTCAGGGGGTAAGACCGAGCATACCCCACAATGTTCTTCTCGGGGCCCTGTTGGGCTTGGAAGCGATAGCTGTTCCCCATCTTCTTCTCCGCAGCGTATTTGACATATTGGAAACATTTTCTCATCTTCTGTAGAGCTGCCTCCTGCCGCCGATTGTACATGGCGATCATTTTTTTCTCCTTTTCCTGCATCAGTTTCTCTTGGAAGGTGTCCTTCAGAAGCTGTATCTTGGGAGGCGGGCAGTACGTGGAGATCAGATCCTGTTGCCTTAAGGGCGTGGGTCGATTCGAGTCTGTGTCCTTCGGGGAGGGGGACAGAGCACCAGGCTTAGGACTGGGCTCCATTGGCAAATGAGATATGAGCTTTGTTTCCCAGGTATCTGGAAAAGGCAAAAATGGCAAATAAATGATATCCTGCACAGTCTAGTATGGTCTAATAGAAAAGAATAAAAAAAAACAATTCAGGAAATACACAACTTTTTAATATTAAACCTAATGGTGTTGAATGCTGCATGCTGACTCAGTAGGAGACAGATCCTAAACATAAACATTATAATAAACATTTGTTTCCCAAATAACATTCTCAATGTTCAGAATGCTTAAAGTCATGAGCTTTTTTAAAAATGTTTAACTGAAACCTGGAAATGTGCTATTTCATTTCAAAGCTTGTATTATATCTATGATATAAATGTTTTTTTATATAAAATTAACCCATTATGCAACAGGGGTTTGAGCAAAAGTCACTGTGAATAAGGGAATTTATCAATATTAATTAGCCGTTTCACTACATTATAGATAGCTGAAGGATTATGATACAGTATATCGATTTCGCTACAAATTGACAAGCATATTTGATGACACTTACCAAACAAGTTTTAAACAGCGGAGAAATAGTTCACCACGACGATAGCAATGCAATGTTTGACTGCATCTCCCTATGTGATATATCTGTATTTGGGTATATACAGATCACGTAATTCAGGGAGCACTGTTACGTCAGGTCACCAACCATTATTACGACGCTCATATGTCATAGAGCTCCTTAGGATGTTTGTATAATCTTTATCCAAATTTTCATATGGCCGCAGTTACGGCGTTTATTTTACAGTTAATGTAACAGGGTGTCATTATATTTTTCTGTCTTTATGGTGGCAGACCACTTAAATAAATCTGAGTAGGCGGTTTCTACAAGTGGGTCAGATAAAATATTAAATATACAGTAAAAGCTCACACCTATTCATACCCTTTATGTACTGTATATCTACAATTACGTATACTACGTATACAGTTATCGTATACTATAATACGATAACTACCATTACAAAATGTCTCCCTTTTGATTTGAAGTGGTTCTTTTAAATAAGTAAATTGCAATCACTTAGCCTACATCTGAGCTCCTAATTCATCGCGACGACGGACTGAGACTCCAGACGGATTTGTGAGAAGGGGTGTGCCTGTTTTAAAACCGATTCATACGTCTTAAACACATGGACATAGATAGCAGTCTGTGTTATATAATTTATCTTTTTATTTTATTTAAATTTAAGTATCACATACACATTTTCAAAGTAACTGTACCCCTTTTAATTATGATCCCCATCGCTCACAGCTCCGAAGGTGAGACGAGGGCTACTTCAGATGGGATTTCCAATATTTCTCTCTTAGCTTGTATACCGGTGGAAAAGAGAGGGGTCTTAAAACGTGTTGATAGTAAGATTGGGATGTATTTGCAGTCTAGATATAGTTTTTTTAATGTTTGGAGCCGCCACAGATTCATTTTCTTACGACTGCTTTTCTGGATGACAATGACAATGCAAACGATGGTGTTAAGGCGAGGCTGTGCCTTAAGGCTCCTCTGCTTACAATATTCAGCGCGTAAATCGCAAACGAGCGCCTTCCCTTACGATGAAAATGCAGAAAATAAGACCACGAGATTTAAACCTACGGCTTACAAATTTATGCGTAAACACTAAAACCGTATCTTTAGCAAAACTGGCGAGACAATGTGTTTTATCATTTAAAAAAGTACTGGAAAATAATTAAAGGTTATCACGATAAACAGAGGTTACTGATCTACTACTGTACGCTGTGACCAAAAATGAGAGTCCCCCGATCCTCGCAGCCTTCATGCTTTGGTCTTGGCCTGGCCGTTTTTTTTAAGATAATGGGGTCAAGTTAAGAAATTATGCAAGTTTCTAATCAAATCCAAGGGCGCCCCGATCTCCTAAACATCTTTAGAAGGCCGACGGACCACACTGCACGGTCCGGGTCCGGGCCCTGACCCGGTTCTGGATAATGCCAGCTTAAAGTGAAAAATTCTACTGTACATATTATGTTTCTTATTATGGTATATATGTATAATGTGGCGCGACCGCTTCACGAAGCTAGAAAGAAAGTTATCCGCCATTTTTATTTTACCTGCAATTGAATTTGCCATTAAAATCACGATTAATACCGCAGCTGCTAAATTACTTACCTAAAAGCGTTCAGATACAAAAGCACTTGAGCTGTAATGTTTGTATACTGTTGGCCCGATGACCTACTTCAAGAAGAATTGTTACATAGACCGCCAAGGACTGTCATCACACTTTACGTCATAAAGCGCTTTAAAACTTTTGACAAGTTCAACACCTCATATTTTGTACTGTTTATCATGGTAAAAGCAACTCAAAGCAATTATAAAAATGATCGAAAGGTAAAAATACAAGCTTATACGAGCTGTCGTTTTAACATTTATAACATATATTTAAACAAAACATATATAATCCATTTTAATAAAATAGAAAAGTGTTCTTAGTCTTCACTTAAAAGCTGTTAGAAGCTGCCTTTCTGACAAGAGAGTTCTGTGAGTTCCACAGTCTCAGTGCATTAAAGTCAAAACCAGTTGCTTTTTATTTCCTGTTTTACGACAGAGCAAGGAGGGTGTCCACAGACCACTGTGCACCTGCAGACTGATATGGGGGGTAAAAAGTCTAGAAGTTAGTAAATAAGATTTTAACATATGTTCTAAAACACACCGGACACCTGTACAGTGATGCCAACACAGTGATCTGAGCTCCTTCTTTGAGTTAAATCCTAGCATCTGCATTTTTTACAAGTTGTTGCTATGGCAGAGCATGACCAGAGCATAACAGAAACCACCCATTTTCTAACCGCTTCATCCAATTCAGGGTCAGGGGGTCAGGGGGTCGCGGGGCACGGGGGAGCCAGAGCCTCAGAAAGTAATAAGCAGGAGATACCTGGGACTGGATGGTAGTCCAATGCAGGGAAGACACAGACACTCACCAATTATCCCAGAAGCCAATTAACCTACCAGTAGTTCTTTGAACTGTGGGAGGAAGCCGGAGCACCCAAAGCAAACTCATGCAAACATGGGGAGAACATACAAGCACCATACAGATAGCACCCCAGGTCCAGAAGTGTACCCAGGGCCTCAGCACTGTGAGCTAGCAATGCTAAACGCTGGGCTACTGTGCATGCTAATTTCTAGGCATCAGGTGATCAATCAGGTAGTGTTTCTCAGATAAAAGGACACCAGTAATTTAGTATGAGATTCAAATTGACCTCAGAACAAAATATAACTTATGTTATATAACTTATATAGAACTTACTACAGCATAACTGTCTTATTTGTAGAAAATATTAACAGCATGCCTATTAAACATACAGTATCTAGCAATCAGCAATCAAAATAAAAACATTTCCAAACATGGAAACTGCCCAGTTAATGAAGCATTTCAAAGACATTAATCTATTCAATAATTACAGTTTTAAGTAGATAACAGATTTATATTCAGATTACGAAAGCATCATAACAACTGCTGCTTGTGTAAGGAATCCATGAATACCACTGTACATGAGAATTCCACACCTATTTGTAATCAATACACAAAATCCTATTGAATTTCAGGTACTTGTTTATTCAGCATTGCTTGACTCCGCGGACTCCTTGTTGTTTCAATATTCTAGCAATAGGACTAATCGCCAATACAGTGCCGTTGTAATCTATTCCTTCTGCCAGCAGAGGACGGTATTCGCACAGCCAGTTCAGGATAAGATACGGTCCTCGCAGTTCACAGTACAACTGGCCAAAGCCGTATTCGGAATATGCTCTCGATAACCTCGTTTAGTTTAAGTACGGCCATATTTCATATCAACCCACAGATGCATTGCATAAACACTAGAATTCTGGTTGTACTTAAATTGACCTTATACGTTTTGGATTATGTTTAACCTTCTTCAATTTCTTCAACCATATTTTGAGATGATTACGTTTACAGAAGCAAATATTATTCAGTGCTTTTTCTTCACTCCTTTAATCAAACCCACATTTCTATAAGGAGGGCCATTGTGAAACTCCCCAAAGTGAGCTGAATTAATCTTTTATTCTTCACACCTGCGAAGTCATTCCTTCATTGTGTAATATGAAGGCCTTTCATTATTCACGTATACTACAACATCTGAAAATAATGGGTCTTGAAATAGTTGAATGAAAGAAAATCCTGAATAACTCCTCCAAATGCGTGTTACACTTTCATCAAGTACACACACTTTGAATGTGATGAACTATAAAAAGTTATTTTAACCATACCCAATGGAGCTCAGGAGTGCGATTGCATACACAATCATGTTTTCAGTGTTTGGACATCAGCCGTACATCAGAACAATCATTTCACTAACACAGCTCCGTGTTGAGTGACTTCCCTCCAAAAACACAAAGTCACTTTCCCTTAGCAATTATTGCATGGACTTTGATTATCTGCCTTCTGCATCAAGCCCTGTATTATATACGGTACAAAGCCAAGCTTTGGGATAGTGCTTTGTTTGGATCCTTGTCTTGATCCTTTTGGATCCCAGGCTGCTCATTTGCAAATGAGTTTTGACATTAATTATAGTGACTATAGCAATGAGGTGGCACTGTGGTTCACAGAGCTGGGGTCCTGGGTTCAATTCCTGGGGTGCAGTCTGCATGGAATTGTATGTTCTCCCTTCATTTGTGTGGATTTCTTCCAGGTGCTCCAGTTTCTTCCCACAGTCCAAAGACATACAGTACTAGTAGGTTAAGGTGGAACTACAGTCCCAATTTTGCAGACACAAAATTATTTAATTTCAGTCACAAAATAAAATCATTGACATTATAGAAAAACTTTACAAACTCAAAATTGAGCACAAAATCATGAATTTTGTGAAAGGACTGTAAGTTACGCCATGCATTCAAGTTCCACACAAATTGCGATGTGATGCAGCCCTTCCTGCTCACTAATCACTGTAATGTGATGTAGGAGAGAAAGGGTATAGGTTATGCAGCAAACATTTCACTGCAAAAAACGTTCCATTCCAAGGTTCTTTATGCAGAGTTAACAATGTAGTATTATTTATTGGCAAAAACGTAAAAAAGTTGAGAGCAATATTTCCATTGGATTAAACGAGATGTATTCACAAGCCTGCTCCTTTACAATGTCACAGGGCCACAACAGATTATAGGAAGTTTTGCTGCCTCGTTCTGAATCGCAGAACATGGTAATTCTTTAACCTTGAAATGTAGTCTATTTTGTGATGTAATGATGCAATGTCCCTTTACTGAGAGCCAGCAATCAACGGATGTGTCTGATCGTGAATGGTTTTCCCTGTTGTTTGTTGTATTACTGGGTGTTGCATTTTAAGCTGTGCATGAGGCAGGACCCGGAGGCTGCTGCTTCTGCTGGTGCTTCTGCTGGGATTGAGGAAGAGCTGAGCACCATGTAAGGCAAAGACACTGCGTTCCACTTTATCAGGTGCCTGGAGTGTAAGAGCTGCAGATAATATTGAGTCACATTAATCCCAACATATTTCAAATATTATGAAAATTAAATAAATTAAATCAAATAACTTTCATTAAAAAAATCAATCACTCTTTACCTTGCTTTTTCAGTTGTTTTTAAGGAAAATTGATGCCGAGAATGTGTGAATACTGCTTTTTGATGGTTCCAAGACCAATGTGACCTGTTCTATTGCCTGCTAATTGTACGTTCCAGGTTGAAAAATTATTTTTAGGAGGTCAAGGTGTATGAATGATAAGAGAAAAACTGAAATAACCACAGCTACGCAAACACCAGTCCACCAAAAAAAAATCATTTAATTAAAATAAGGTAACATTTTTTTTTCATCATCATACGGATGAACTGTGCTAAATGTGTTTCTAAAAAGAAAAAGCAGGACGTGAGTCGTGAGCCAAGATCATGACTCTTTTGCTCTTCTTCACATCAGTTTTCATCTGCGAGGAGGAGGAGGAGGGCGGCTCCTGATGTGCTGACACTTGGGGATTTGCCTCTGTGCCGGCCTGGGGGCAAAGCGCCGGCCGCAGTGAGGGCAGGGCACGTAGTCGGGGTTTGGATTCGCGGGGGGCTGGGGCAGGTTCACAACTTTCCCTCCTTGCGTGATCACCTGCTGCACCTCCCTGGCCTGTTTGATGCTCCGAATGAAATCCTCGTGCTTCTGCCTCCAGTTGTTCTTTCTCAGCTGGGAACAGGAAATGAAACCAATAAAACAGCTTCCAGAAAAAGTCCAGACTAGCACTGCGTACACAGTCTGGTCGCAAACCATTCACAAGGCAAGAAAATATCAATACAGTAATAACGTAGCTTTCTGGGGCCACCTTTCAGGTCATTGGGTAGAGAGTACAATTTACGTAGTTATGGTTTTGTTTCCTGTGAGTGCTATTTGCTTGATATGTAGATTTTTACAACAGAATTCAGAAGTCACTAAGACACATTTATTCTGTCTGGCAAATGTGCCTTTGCGGCAGTTTTTCAGAAGAGTACTTCATAAAACACTTATTTATTGTCTACATTGATTTATAAGCTGAGTCTGACTCTAGGAGAAAAAAAGGGAAGCTTGGAAAGAGTTTAAGGATAGCCCTTACCACGATTGGCGGTTTAACCTTCTTCTTATGGATGTATGTCTCCAGTTCTGTTCCCTTGGCCCTGTGCTTGAAAGAGTCAAAAACCTTCCTCTTCGAATTCTGAAGCTTCTTGCAGATCTTGCTGTGTTTCTCCAGCCTCTCTACAGCAAACTTCCCGTGACACAGTTCACAGGGCACCAGCTGAGGGTTTCCACTCTGGCTATTCTCATATGGAAATTGCTCAGCGGTAGGGCACATCAGACTTGTAGGGGACAAATATCTGTTTTCCACTGACAGAGTTTGTTCATCCAGACATGTGGTGTTATTTCTGAAGTGGCCCTGCGCGGCCTGTGCCGCTGACACGTCGCTTTCAGGGAGCCTTGCTTTCTTGAGATACTTTCTCCTTCCACAGGGGACGTCTTCTAGCCCACGGCTGCAAGGGCTCACTTGACGTCTCTCCTGATGGGAAAGCGCAGAGGGAAAGTGCGATTCTGCGCATCCGCCATCTTCCATTGGAGAACCATAATCAAGGTTGTCTCCTCTGATAGGAAGGGCTTTCCTTGGAGTGAAGGCTTTTTGCTTCTCCATTCTGCAGGTCAGAAGAGGCACGGCCTTAGAGCGGTGGTTGGCCCATGGTCCTCTGGGGCAAAGCTCGCTCTGCCTCGCCTCTATTTTCCCTTCCGGCCACCTCTCTGGAGTCTTCCATCTCTCTCGGAACCATCCTCAGCTCCTCCTGAGCTCTGAAGAGCTTCGCCTGCATCATGGCCTCCTTCTGGCGAATCTCGTCCTTCATCATGGCCTCCTTCCGGCGCATCTCATCCTGCAGGCTGGCCTCCCTCCGGCGATGCTCCTCCTTCAGCGCGGCCTCTGCCTCGGCCACTTTTCGTAGCTCCTCTTGCAACTGAAAGTGCTCCTTCCCATTGGCATGAGAAGGGCATTGCCCTGGAGGGGTCGCCACCATGGGGAGGACAGTCCTGTCCTTAGGTTTGCGTACTCTTGAGCCCCTCCTGCCCGGCCTCTCGCAGGGCCTCTCATGACCATCCTGAGGCGGGGTGGGGGCAAACAAGGAATCACTCTGTGCGTCCGGGCGGTCCACAGCCCGAACCTCACCAGGGCCGGAGACTTTCCTGTTACCCATAGGCTTCAGGGGGTAAGACCGATCATACCCCACAATGTTCTTCTCGGGGCCCTGTTGGGCTTGGAAGCGATAGCTGTTCCCCATCTTCTTCTCCGCAGCGTATTTGACATATTGGAAACATTTTCTCATCTTCTGTAGAGCTGCCTCCTGCCGCCGATTGTACATGGCGATCATTTTTTTCTCCTTTTCCTGCATCAGTTTCTCTTGGAAGGTGTCCTTCAGAAGCTGTATCTTGGGAGGCGGGCAGTACGTGGAGATCAGATCCTGTTGCCTTAAGGGCGCGGGTCGATTCGAGTCTGTGTCCTTCGGGGAGGGGGACAGAGCACCAGGCTTAGGACTGGGCTCCATTGGCAAATGAGATATGAGCCTTCTTTCCCAGGTATCTGGAAAAGGCAAAAATGGCAAATAAATGATATCCTGCACAGTCTAGTATGGTGTAATAGAAAAGAATAAAAAAAAAACAATTCAGGAAATACACAACTTTTTAATATTAAACCTAATGGTGTTGAATGCTGCATGCTGACTCAGTAGGAGACAGATCCTAAACATAAACATTATAATAAACATTTGTTTCCCAAATAACATTCTCAATGTTCAGAATGCTTAAAGTCATGAGCTTTTTTAAAAATGTTTAACTGAAACCTGGAAATGTGCTATTTCATTTCAAAGCTTGTATTATATCTATGATATAAATGTTTTTTTATATAAAATTAACCCATTATGCAACAGGGGTTTGAGCAAAAGTCACTGTGAATAAGGGAATTTATCAATATTAATTAGCCGTTTCACTACATTATAGATAGCTGTAGGATTATGATACAGTATATCGATTTCGCTACAAATTGACAAGCATATTTGATGACACTTACCAAACAAGTTTTAAACAGCGGAGAAATAGTTCACCACGACGATAGCAATGCAATGTTTGACTGCATCTCCCTATGTGATATATCTGTATTTGGGTATATACAGATCACGTAATTCAGGGAGCACTGTTACGTCAGGTCACCAACCATTATTACGACGCTCATATGTCATAGAGCTCCTTAGGATGTTTGTATAATCTTTATCCAAATTTTCATATGGCCGCAGTTACGGCGTTTATTTTACAGTTAATGTAACAGGGTGTCATTATATTTTTCTGTCTTTATGGTGGCAGACCACTTAAATAAATCTGAGTAGGCGGTTTCTACAAGTGGGTCAGATAAAATATTAAATATACAGTAAAAGCTCACACCTATTCATACCCTTTATGTACTGTATATCTACAATTACGTATACTACGTATACCGTTATCGTATACTATAATACGATAACTACCATTACAAAATGTCTCCCTTTTGATTTGAAGTGGTCTTTTAAATAAGTAAATTGCAATCACTTAGCCTACATCTGAGCTCCTAATTCATCGCGACGACGGACTGAGACTCCAGTCGGATTTGTGAGAAGGGGTGTGCCTGTTTTAAAACCGATTCATACGTCTTAAACACATGGACATAGATAGCAGTCTGTGTTATATAATTTATCTTTTTATTTTATTTAAATTTAAGTATCACATACACATTTTCAAAGTAACTGTACCCCTTTTAATTATGATCCCCATCGCTCACAGCTCCGAAGGTGAGACGAGGGCTACTTCAGATGGGATTTCCAATATTTCTCTCTTAGCTTGTATACCGGTGGAAAGGATAGGGGTCTTAAAACGTGTTGATAGTAAGATTGGGATGTATTTGCAGTCTAGATATAGTTTTTTAATGTTCGGAGCCGCCACAGATTCATTTTCTTACGACTGCTTTTCTGGATGACAATGACAATGCAAACGATGGTGTTAAGGCGAGGCTGTGCCTTAAGGCTCCTCTGCTTACAATATTCAGCGCGTAAATCGCAAACGAGCGCCTTCCCTTACGATGAAAATGCAGAAAATAAGACCACGAGATTTAAACCTACGGCTTACAAATTTATGCGTAAACACTAAAACCGTATCTTTAGCAAAACTGGCGAGACAATGTGTTTTATCATTTAAAAAAGTACTGGAAAATAATTAAAGGTTATCACGATAAACAGAGGTTACTGATCTACTACTGTACGCTGTGACGAAAAATGAGAGTCCCCCGATCCTCGCAGCCTTCATGCTTTGGTCTTGGCCTGGCCGTTTTTTTTAAGATAATGGGGTCAAGTTAAGAAATTATGCAAGTTTCTAATCAAATCCAAGGGCGCCTCGATCTCCTAAACATCTTTAGAAGGCCGACGGACCACACTGCACGGTCCGGGTCCGTTCCCTGACCCGGTTCTGGATAATGCCAGCTTAAAGTGAAAAATTCTACTGTACATATTATGTTTCTTATTATGGTATATATGTATAATATAGCGCGACCGCTTCACGAAGCTAGAAAGAAAGTTATCCGCCATTTTTATTTTACCTGCAATTGAATTTGCCATTAAAATCATTATTAATACCGCAGCTGCTAAATAACTTACCTAAAAGCGTTCAGATACAAAAGCACATGAGCTGTAATGTTTGTATACTGTTGGCCCGATGACCTACTTCAAGAAGAATTGTTACATAGACCGCCAAGGACTGTCATCACACTTTACGTCATAAAGCGCTTTAAAACTTTAGACAAGTTCAACACCTCATATTTTGTACTGTTTATCATGGTAAAAGCAACTCAAAGCAATTATAAAAATGATCGAAAGGTAAAAATACAAGCTTATACGAGCTGTCGTTTTAACATTTATAACATATATTTAAACAAAACATATATAATCTATTTTCATAAAATAGAAAAGTGTTCTTAGTCTTCACTTAAAAGCTGTTAGAAGCTGCCTTTCTGACAAGAGAGTTCTGTGAGTTCCACAGTCTCAGTGCATTAAAGTCAAAACCAGTTGCTTTTTATTTCCTCTTTTACGACAGAGCAAGGAGGGTGTCCACAGACCACTGTGCACCTGCAGAGTGATATGGGGGGTAAAAAGTCTAGAAGTTAGTAAATAAGATTTTAGCACATGTTCTAAAACAAACCGGACACCTGTACAGTGATGCCAACACAGTGATCTGAGCTCCTTCTTTGAGTTAAATCCTAGCATCTGCATTTTTTACAAGTTGTTGCTATGGCAGAGCATGACCAGAGCATAACAGAAACCACCCATTTTCTAACCGCTTCATCCAATTCAGGGTCAGGGGGTCAGGGGGTCGCGGGGCACAGGGGAGCCAGAGCCTCAGAAAGTAATAAGCAGGAGATACCTGGGACTGGATGGTAGTCCAATGCAGGGAAGACACAGACACTCACCAATTATCCCAGAAGCCAATTAACCTACCAGTAGTTCTTTGAACTGTGGGAAGAAGCCGGAGCACCCAAAGCAAACTCATGCAAACATGGGGAGAACATACAAGCTCCATACAGATAGCACCCCAGGTCCAGAAGTGTACCCAGGGCCTCAGCACTGTGAGCTAGCAATGCTAAACGCTGGGCTACTGTGCATGCTAATTTCTAGGCATCAGGTGATCAATCAGGTAGTGTTTCTCAGATAAAAGGACACCAGTTATTTAGTATGAGATTCAAATTGACCTCAGAACAAAATATAACTTATGTTATATAACTTATATAGAACTTACTACAGCATAACTGTCTTATTTGGCTCTTGTAGAAAATATTAACAGCATGCCTATTAAACATACAGTATCTAGCAATCAGCAATCAAAATAAAAACATTTCCAAACATGGAAACTGCCCAGTTAATGAAGCATTTCAAAGACATTAATCTATTCAATAATTACAGTTTTAAGTAGATAACAGATTTATATTCAGATTACGAAAGCATCATAACAACTGCTGCTTGTGTAAGGAATCCATGAATACCACTGTACATGAGAATTCCACACCTATTTGTAATCAATACACAAAATCCTATTGAATTTCAGGTACTTGTTTATTCAGCATTGCTTGACTCCGCGGACTCCTTGTTGTTTCAATATTCTAGCAATAGGACTAATCGCCAATACAGTGCCGTTGTAATCTATTCCTTCTGCCAGCAGAGGACGGTATTCGCACAGCCAGTTCAGGATAAGATACGGTCCTCGCAGTTCACAGTACAACTGGCCAAAGCCGTATTCGGAATATGCTCTCGATAACCTCGTTTAGTTTAAGTACGGCCATATTTCATATCAACCCACAGATGCATTGCATAAACGCTAGAATTCTGGTTGTACTTAAATTGACCTTGTACGTTTTGGATTATGTTTAACCTTCTTCAATTTCTTCAACCATATTTTGAGATGATTACGTTTACAGAAGCAAATATTATTCAGTGCTTTTTCTTCACTCCTTTAATCAAACCCACATTTCTATAAGGAGGGCCATTGTGAAACTCCCCAAAGTGAGCTGAATTAATCTTTTATTCTTCACACCTGCGAAGTCATTCCTACATTGTGTAATATGAAGGCCTTTCATTATTCACGTATACTACAACATCTGAAAATAATGGGTCTTGAAATAGTTGAATGAAAGAAAATCCTGAATAACTCCTCCAAATGCGTGTTACACTTTCATCAAGTACACACACTTTGAATGTGATGAACTATAAAAAGTTATTTTAACCATACCCAATGGAGCTCAGGAGTGCGATTGCATACACAATCATGTTTTCAGTGTTTGGACATCAGCCGTACATCAGAACAATCATTTCACTAACACAGCTCCGTGTTGAGTGACTTTCCTCCAAAAACACAAAGTCACTTTCCCTTAGCAATTATTGCATGGACTTAGATTATCTGCCTTCTGCATCAAGCCCTGTATGATATACTGTACAAAGCCAAGCTTTGGGATAGTGCTTTGTTTGGATCCTTGTCTTGATCCTTTTGGATCCCAGGCTGCTCATTTGCAAATGAGTTTTGACATTAATTATAGTGACTATAGCAATGAGGTGGCACTGTGGTTCACAGAGCTGGGGTCCTGGGTTCAATTCCTGGGGTGCAGTCTGGATGGAATTGTATGTTCTCCCTTCATTTGTGTGGATTTCTTCCAGGTGCTCCAGTTTCTTCCCACAGTCCAAAGACATACAGTACTAGTAGGTTAAGGTGGAACTACAGTCCCAATTTTGCAGACACAAAATTATTTAATTTCAGTCACAAAATAAAATCATTGACATTATAGAAAAACTTTACAAACTCAAAATTGAGCACAAAATCATGAATTTTGTGAAAAGACTGTAAGTTACGCCATGTTCTAACAAATTCGCATTCAAGTTCCACACAAATTGCGATGTGATGCAGCCCTTCCTGCTCACTAATCACTGTAATGACTAATGCAATGTGATGTAGGAGAGAAAGGGTATAGGTTATGCAGCAAACATTTCACTGCAAAAAACGTTCCATTCCAAGGTTCTTTATGCAGAGTTAACAATGTAGTATTATTTATTGGCAAAAACGTAAAAAAGTTGAGAGTTATATTTCCATTGGATTAAACGAGATGTATTCACAAGCCTGCTCCTTTACAATGTCATAGGGCCACAACAGATTATAGGAAGTTTTGCTGCCTCGTTCTGAATCGCAGAACATGGTAATTCTTTAACCTTGAAATGTAGTCTATTTTGTGATGTAATGATGCAATGTCCCTTTACTGAGAGCCAGCAATCAACGGATGTGTCTGATCGTGAATGGTTTTCCCTGTTGTTTGTTGTATTACTTGGTGTTGCATTTTAAGCTGTGCATGAGGCAGGACCCGGAGGCTGCTGCTTCTGCTGGTGCTTCTGCTGGGATTGAGGAAGAGCTGAGCGCCATGTAAGGCAAAGACACTGCGTTCCACTTTATCAGGTGCCTGGAGTGTAAGAGCTGCAGATAATATTGAGTCACATTAATCCCAACATATTTCAAATATTATGAAAATTAAATAAATTAAATCAAATAACTTTCATTAAAAAAATCAATCACTCTTAACCTTGCTTTTTCAGTTGTTTTTAAGGAAAATTGATGCCGAGAATGTGTGAATACTGCTTTTTGATGGTTCCAAGACCAATGTGACCTGTTCTATTGCCTGCTAATTGTACGTTCCAGGTTGAAAAATTATTTTTAGGAGGTCAAGGTGTATGAATGATAAGAGAAAAACTGAAATAACCACAGCTAAGCAAACACCAGTCCACCAAAAAAAAATCATTTAATTAAAATAAGGTAACATTTTTTTTTCATCATCATACGGGTGAACTGTGCTAAATGTGTTTCTAAAAAGAAAAAGCAGGACGTGAGTCGTGAGCCAAGATCATGACTCTTTTGCTCTTCTTCACATCAATTTTCATCTGCGAGGAGGAGGAGGAGGGCGGCTCCTGATGTGCTGACACTTGGGGATGTGCCTCTGTGCCGGCCTGGGGGCAAAGCGCCGGCCGCAGTGAGGGCAGGGCACGTAGTCGGGGTTTGGATTCGCGGGGGGCTGGGGCAGGTTCACAACTTTCCCTCCTTGCGTGATCACCTGCTGCACCTCCCTGGCCTGTTTGATGCTCTGAATGAAATCCTCGTGCTTCTGCCTCCAGTTGTTCTTTCTCAGCTGGGAACAGGAAATGAAACCAATAAAACAGCTTCCAGAAAAAGTCCAGACTAGCACTGCGTACACAGTCTGGTCGCAAACCATTCACAAGGCAAGAAAATATCAATACAGTAATAACGTAGCTTTCTGGGGCCACCTTTCAGGTCATTGGGTAGAGAGTACAATTTACGTAGTTATGGTTTTGTTTCCTGTGAGTGCTATTTGCTTGATATGTAGATTTTTACAACAGAATTCATAAGTCACTAAGACACATTTATTCTGTCTGGCAAATGTGCCTTTGCGGCAGTTTTTCAGAAGAGTACTTCATAAAACACTTATTTATTGTCTACATTGATTTATAAGCTGAGTCTGACTCTAGGAGAAAAAAAGGGAAGCTTGGAAAGAGTTTAAGGATAGCCCTTACCACGATTGGCGGTTTAACCTTCTTCTTATGGATGTCTGAGTAGGCGGTTTCTACGAGTGGGTCAGATAAAATATTAAATATACAGTAAAAGCTCACACCTATTCATACCCTTTATGTACTGTATATCTACAATTACGTATACTACGTATACAGTTATCGTATACTATAATACGATAACTACCATTACAAAATGTCTCCCTTTTGATTTGAAGTGGTTCTTTTAAATAAGTAAATTGCAATCACTTAGCCTACATCTGAGCTCCTAATTCATCGCGACGACGGACTGAGACTCCAGTCGGATTTGTGAGAAGGGGTGTGCCTGTTTTAAAACCGATTCATACGTCTTAAACACATGGACATAGATAGCAGTCTGTGTTATATAATTTATCTTTTTATTTTATTTAAATTTAAGTATCACATACACATTTTCAAAGTAACTGTACCCCTTTTAATTATGATCCCCATCGCTCACAGCTCCGAAGGTGAGACGAGGGCTACTTCAGATGGGATTTCCAATATTTCTCTCTTAGCTTGTATACCGGTGGAAAGGAGAGGGGTCTTAAAACGTGTTGATAGTAAGATTGGGATGTATTTGCAGTCTAGATATAGTTTTTTTAATGTTCGGAGCCGCCACAGATTCATTTTCTTACGACTGCTTTTCTGGATGACAATGACAATGCAAACGATGGTGTTAAGGCGAGGCTGTGCCTTAAGGCTCCTCTGCTTACAATATTCAGCGCGTAAATCGCAAACGAGCGCCTTCCCTTACGATGAAAATGCAGAAAATAAGACCACGAGATTTAAACCTACGGCTTACAAATTTATGCGTAAACACTAAAACCGTATCTTTAGCAAAACTGGCGAGACAATGTGTTTTATCATTTAAAAAAGTACTGGAAAATAATTAAAGGTTATCACGATAAACAGAGGTTACTGATCTACTACTGTACGCTGTGACAAAAAATGAGAGTCCCCCGATCCTCGCAGCCTTCATGCTTTGGTCTTGGCCTGGCCGTTTTTTTTAAGATAATGGGGTAAAGTTAAGAAATTATGCAAGTTTCTAATCAAATCCAAGGGCGCCTCGATCTCCTAAACATCTTTAGAAGGCCGACGGACCACACTGCACGGTCCGGGTCCGTTCCCTGACCCGGTTCTTGATAATGCCAGCTTAAAGTGAAAAATTCTACTGTACATATTATGTTTCTTATTATGGTACATATGTATAATATAGCGCGACCGCTTCACGAAGCTAGAAAGAAAGTTATCCGCCATTTTTATTTTACCTGCAATTGAATTTGCCATTAAAATCATTATTAATACCGCAGCTGCTAAATAACTTACCTAAAAGCGTTCAGATACAAAAGCACTTGAGCTGTAATGTTTGTATACTGTTGGCCCGATGACCTACTTCAAGAAGAATTGTTACATAGACCGCCAAGGACTGTCATCACACTTTACGTCATAAAGCGCTTTAAAACTTTAGACAAGTTCAACACCTCATATTTTGTACTGTTTATCATGGTAAAAGCAACTCAAAGCAATTATAAAAATGATCGAAAGGTAAAAATACAAGCTTATACGAGCTGTCGTTTTAACATTTATAACATATATTTAAACAAAACATATATAATCTATTTTAATAAAATAGAAAAGTGTTCTTAGTCTTCACTTAAAAGCTGTTAGAAGCTGCCTTTCTGACAAGAGAGTTCTGTGAGTTCCACAGTCTCAGTGCATTAAAGTCAAAACCAGTTGCTTTTTATTTCCTGTTTTAAGACAGAGCAAGGAGGGTGTCCACAGACCACTGTGCACCTGCAGACTGATATGGGGGGTAAAAAGTCTAGAAGTTAGTAAATAAGATTTTAGCACATGTTCTAAAACAAACCGGACACCTGTACAGTGATGCCAACACAGTGATCTGAGCTCCTTCTTTGAGTTAAATCCTAGCATCTGCATTTTTTACAAGTTGTTGCTATGGCAGAGCATGACCAGAGCATAACAGAAACCACCCATTTTCTAACCGCTTCATCCAATTCAGGGTCAGGGGGTCAGGGGGTCGCGGGGCACAGGGGAGCCAGAGCCTCAGAAAGTAATAAGCAGGAGATACCTGGGACTGGATGGTAGTCCAATGCAGGGAAGACACAGACACTCACCAATTATCCCAGAAGCCAATTAACCTACCAGTAGTTCTTTGAACTGTGGGAGGAAGCCGGAGCACCCAAAGCAAACTCATGCAAACATGGGGAGAACATACAAGCTCCATACAGATAGCACCCCAGGTCCAGAAGTGTACCCAGGGCCTCAGCACTGTGAGCTAGCAATGCTAAACGCTGGGCTACTGTGCATGCTAATTTCTAGGCATCAGGTGATCAATCAGGTAGTGTTTCTCAGATAAAAGGAGTTATTTAGTTATTTAGTATGAGATTCAAATTGACCTCAGAACAAAATATAACTTATGTTATATAACTTATATAGAACTTACTACAGCATAACTGTCTTATTTGGCTCTTGTAGAAAATATTAACAGCATGCCTATTAAACATACAGTATCTAGCAATCAGCAATCAAAATAAAAACATTTCCAAACATGGAAACTGCCCAGTTAATGAAGCATTTCAAAGACATTAATCTATTCAATAATTACAGTTTTAAGTAGATAACAGATTTATATTCAGATTACGAAAGCATCATAACAACTGCTGCTTGTGTAAGGAATCCATGAATACCACTGTACATGAGAATTCCACACCTATTTGTAATCAATACACAAAATCCTATTGAATTTCAGGTACTTGTTTATTCAGCATTGCTTGACTCCGCGGACTCCTTGTTGTTTCAATATTCTAGCAATAGGACTAATCGCCAATACAGTGCCGTTGTAATCTATTCCTTCTGCCAGCAGAGGACGGTATTCGCACAGCCAGTTCAGGATAAGATACGGTCCTCGCAGTTCACAGTACAACTGGCCAAAGCCGTATTCGGAATATGCTCTCGATAACCTCGTTTAGTTTAAGTACGGCCATATTTCATATCAACCCACAGATGCATTGCATAAACACTAGAATTCTGGTTGTACTTAAATTGACCTTATACGTTTTGGATTATGTTTAACCTTCTTCAATTTCTTCAACCATATTTTGAGATGATTACGTTTACAGAAGCAAATATTATTCAGTGCTTTTTCTTCACTCCTTTAATCAAACCCACATTTCTATAAGGAGGGCCATTGTGAAACTCCCCAAAGTGAGCTGAATTAATCTTTTATTCTTCACACCTGCGAAGTCATTCCTTCATTGTGTAATATGAAGGCCTTTCATTATTCACGTATACTACAACATCTGAAAATAATGGGTCTTGAAATAGTTGAATGAAAGAAAATCCTGAATAACTCCTCCAAATGCGTGTTACACTTTCATCAAGTACACACACTTTGAATGTGATGAACTATAAAAAGTTATTTTAACCATACCCAATGGAGCTCAGGAGTGCGATTGCATACACAATCATGTTTTCAGTGTTTGGACATCAGCCGTACATCAGAACAATCATTTCACTAACACAGCTCCGTGTTGAGTGACTTCCCTCCAAGAACACAAAGTCACTTTCCCTTAGCAATTATTGCATGGACTTTGATTATCTGCCTTCTGCATCAAGCCCTGTATTATATACGGTACAAAGCCAAGCTTTGGGATAGTGCTTTGTTTGGATCCTTGTCTTGATCCTTTTGGATCCCAGGCTGCTCATTTGCAAATGAGTTTTGACATTAATTATAGTGACTATAGCAATGAGCTGGCACTGTGGTTCACAGAGCTGGGGTCCTGGGTTCAATTCCTGGGGTGCAGTCTGGATGGAATTGTATGTTCTCCCTTCATTTGTGTGGATTTCTTCCAGGTGCTCCAGTTTCTTCCCACAGTCCAAAGACATACAGTACTAGTAGGTTAAGGTGGAACTACAGTCCCAATTTTGCAGACACAAAATTATTTAATTTCAGTCACAAAATAAAATCATTGACATTATAGAAAAACTTTACAAACTCAAAATTGAGCACAAAATCATGAATTTTGTGAAAGGACTGTAAGTTACGCCATGTTGTAACAAATTCGCATTCAAGTTCCACACAAATTGCGATGTGATGCAGCCCTTCCTGCTCACTAATCACTGTAATGACTAATGCAATGTGATGTAGGAGAGAAAGGGTATAGGTTATGCAGCAAACATTTCACTGCAAAAAACGTTTCATTCCAAGGTTCTTTATGCAGAGTTAACAATGTAGTATTATTTATTGGCAAAAACGTAAAAAAGTTGAGAGTTATATTTCCATTGGATTAAACGAGATGTATTCACAAGCCTGCTCCTTTACAATGTCATAGGGCCACAACAGATTATTGGAAGTTTTGCTGCCTCGTTCTGAATCGCAGAACATGGTAATTTTTTAACCTTGAAATGTAATCTATTTTGTGATGTAATGATGCAATGTCCCTTTACTGAGAGCCAGCAATCAACGGATGTGTCTGATCGTGAATGGTTTTCCCTGTTGTTTGTTGTATTACTTGGTGTTGCATTTTAAGCTGTGCATGAGGCAGGACCCGGAGGCTGCTGCTTCTACTGGTGCTTCTGCTGGGATTGAGGAAGAGCTGAGCGCCATGTAAGGCAAAGACACTGCGTTCCACTTTATCAGGTGCCTGGAGTGTAAGAGCTGCAGATAATATTGAGTCACATTAATCCCAACATATTTCAAATATTATGAAAATTAAATAAATTAAATCAAATAACTTTCATTAAAAAAATCAATCACTCTTTACCTTGCTTTTTCAGTTGTTTTTAAGGAAAATTGATGCCGAGAATGTGTGAATACTGCTTTTTGATGGTTCCAAGACCAATGTGACCTGTTCTATTGCCTGCTAATTGTACGTTCCAGGTTGAAAAATTATTTTTAGGAGGTCAAGGTGTATGAATGATAAGAGAAAAACTGAAATAACCACAGCTAAGCAAACACCAGTCCACCAAAAAAAAATCATTTAATTAAAATAAGGTAACATTTTTTTTTCATCATCATACGGGTGAACTGTGCTAAATGTGTTTCTAAAAAGAAAAAGCAGGACGTGAGTCGTGAGCCAAGATCATGACTCTTTTGCTCTTCTTCACATCAATTTTCATCTGCGAGGAGGAGGAGGAGGGCGGCTCCTGATGTGCTGACACTTGGGGATGTGCCTCTGTGCCGGCCTGGGGGCAAAGCGCCGGCCGCAGTGAGGGCAGGGCACGTAGTCGGGGTTTGGATTCGCGGGGGGCTGGGGCAGGTTCACAACTTTCCCTCCTTGCGTGATCACCTGCTGCACCTCCCTGGCCTGTTTGATGCTCCGAATGAAATCCTCGTGCTTCTGCCTCCAGTTGTTCTTTCTCAGCTGGGAACAGGAAATGAAACCAATAAAACAGCTTCCAGAAAAAGTCCAGACTAGCACTGCGTACACAGTCTGGTCGCAAACCATTCACAAGGCAAGAAAATATCAATACAGTAATAACGTAGCTTTCTGGGGCCACCTTTCAGGTCATTGGGTAGAGAGTACAATTTACGTAGTTATGGTTTTGTTTCCTGTGAGTGCTATTTGCTTGATATGTAGATTTTTACAACAGAATTCAGAAGTCACTAAGACACATTTATTCTGTCTGGCAAATGTGCCTTTGCGGCAGTTTTTCAGAAGAGTACTTCATAAAACACTTATTTATTGTCTACATTGATTTATAAGCTGAGTCTGACTCTAGGAGAAAAAAAGGGAAGCTTGGAAAGAGTTTAAGGATAGCCCTTACCACGATTGGCGGTTTAACCTTCTTCTTATGGATGTATGTCTCCAGTTCTGTTCCCTTGGCCCTGTGCTTGAAAGAGTCAAAAACCTTCCTCTTTGAATTCTGAAGCTTCTTGCAGATCTTGCTGTGTTTCTCCAGCCTCTCTACAGCAAACTTCCCGTGACACAGTTCACAGGGCACCAGCTGAGGGTTTCCACTCTGGCTATTCTCATATGGAAATTGCTCAGCGGTAGGGCAGATCAGACTTGTAGGGGACAAATATCTGTTTTCCACTGACAGAGTTTGTTCATCCAGACATGTGGTGTTATTTCTGAAGTGGCCCTGCGCGGCCTGTGCCGCTGACACGTCGCTTTCAGGGAGCCTTGCTTTCTTGAGATACTTTCTCCTTCCACAGGGGACGTCTTCTAGCCCACGGCTGCAAGGGTTCACTTGACGTCTCTCCTGATGGGAAAGCGCAGAGGGAAAGTGCGATTCTGCGCATCCGCCATCTTCCATTGGAGAACCATAATCAAGGTTGTCTCCTCTGATAGGAAGGGCTTTCCTTGGAGTGAAGGCTTTTTGCTTCTCCATTCTGCAGGTCAGAAGAGGCACGGCCTTAGAGCGGTGGTTGGCCCATGGTCCTCTGGGGCAAAGCTCGCTCTGCCTCGCCTCTATTTTCCCTTCCGGCCACCTCTCTGGAGTCTTCCATCTCTCTCGGAACCATCCTCAGCTCCTCCTGAGCTCTGAAGAGCTTCGCCTGCATCATGGCCTCCTTCTGGCGAATCTCGTCCTTCATCATGGCCTCCTTCCGGCGCATCTCATCCTGCAGGCTGGCCTCCCTCCGGCGATGCTCCTCCTTCAGCGCGGCCTCTGCCTCGGCCACTTTTCGTAGCTCCTCTTGCAACTGAAAGTGCTCCTTCCCATTGGCATGAGAAGGGCATTGCCCTGGAGGGGTCGCCACCATGGGGAGGACAGTCCTGTCCTTAGGTTTGCGTACTCTTGAGCCCCTCCTGCCCGGGCTCTCGCAGGGCCTCTCATGACCATCCTGAGGCGGGGTGGGGGCAAACAAGGAATCACTCTGTGCGTCCGGGCGGTCCACAGCCCGAACCTCACCAGGGCCGGAGACTTTCCTGTTACCCATAGGCTTCAGGGGGTAAGACCGATCATACCCCACAATGTTCTTCTCGGGGCCCTGTTGGGCTTGGAAGCGATAGCTGTTCCCCATCTTCTTCTCCGCAGCGTATTTGACATATTGGAAACATTTTCTCATCTTCTGTAGAGCTGCCTCCTGCCGCCGATTGTACATGGCGATCATTTTTTTCTCCTTTTCCTGCATCAGTTTCTCTTGGAAGGTGTCCTTCAGAAGCTGTATCTTGGGAGGCGGGCAGTACGTGGAAATCAGATCCTGTTGCCTTAAGGGCGCGGGTCGATTCGAGTCTGTGTCCTTCGGGGAGGAGGACAGAGCACCAGGCTTAGGGCTGGGCTCCATTGGCAAATGAGATATGAGCTTTGTTTCCCAGGTATCTGGAAAAGGCAAAAATGGCAAATAAATGATATCCTGCACAGTCTAGTATGGTCTAATAGAAAAGAATAAAAAAAAACAATTCAGGAAATACACAACTTTTTAATATTAAACCTAATGGTGTTGAATGCTGCATGCTGACTCAGTAGGAGACAGATCCTAAACATAAACATTATAATATACATTTGTTTCCCAAATAACATTCTCAATGTTCAGAATGCTTAAAGTCATGAGCTTTTTTAAAAATGTTTAACTGAAACCTGGAAATGTGCTATTTCATTTCAAAGCTTGTATTATATCTATGATATAAATGTTTTTTTATATAAAATTAACCCATTATGCAACAGGGGTTTGAGCAAAAGTCACTGTGAATAAGGGAATTTATCAATATTAATTAGTCGTTTCACTACATTATAGATAGCTGAAGGATTATGATACAGTATATCGATTTCGCTACAAATTGACAAGCATATTTGATGACACTTACCAAACAAGTTTTAAACAGCGGAGAAATAGTTCACCACGACGATAGCAATGCAATGTTTGACTGCATCTCCCTATGTGATATATCTGTATTTGGGTATATACAGATCACGTAATTCAGGGAGCACTGTTACGTCAGGTCACCAACCATTATTACGACGCTCATATGTCATAGAGCTCCTTAGGATGTTTGTATAATCTTTATCCAAATTTTCATATGGCCGCAGTTACGGCGTTTATTTTACAGTTAATGTAACAGGGTGTATTTTTCTGTCTTTATGGTGGCAGACCACTTAAATAAATCTGAGTAGGCGGTTTCTACAAGTGGGTCAGATAAAATATTAAATATACAGTAAAAGCTCACACCTATTCATACCCTTTATGTACTGTATATCTACAATTACGTATACTACGTATACAGTTATCGTATACTATAATACGATAACTACCATTACAAAATGTATCCCTTTTGATTTGAAGTGGTTCTTTTAAATAAGTAAATTGCAATCACTTAGCCTACATCTGAGCTCCTAATTCATCGCGACGACGGACTGAGACTCCAGTTGGATTTGTGAGAAGTAAAGGGGTGTGCCTGTTTTAAAACCGATTCATACGTCTTAAACACATGGACATAGATAGCAGTCTTTGTTATATAATTTATCTTTTTATTTTATTTAAATTTAAGTATCACATACACATTTTCAAAGTAACTGTACCCCTTTTAATTATGATCCCCATCGCTCACAGCTCCGAAGGTGAGACGAGGGCTACTTCAGATGGGATTTCCAATATTTCTCTCTTAGCTTGTATACCGGTGGAAAGGAGAGGGGTCTTAAAACGTGTTGATAGTTTTTTTAATGTTCGGAGCCGCCACAGATTCATTTTCTTACGACTGCTTTTCTGGATGACAATGACAATGCAAACGATGGTGTTAAGGCGAGGCTGTGCCTTAAGGCTCCTCTGCTTACAATGTTCAGCGCGTAAATCGCAAACGAGCGCCTTCCCTTACGATGAAAATGCAGAAAATAAGACCACGAGATTTAAACCTACGGCTTACAAATTTATGCGTAAACACTAAAACCGTATCTTTAGCAAAACTGGCGAGACAATGTGTTTTATCATTTAAAAAAGTACTGGAAAATAATTAAAGGTTATCACGATAAACAGAGGTTACTGATCTACTACTGTACGCTGTGACCAAAAATGAGAGTCCCCCGATCCTCGCAGCCTTCATGCTTTGGTCTTGGCCTGGCCGTTTTTTTTAAGATAATGGGGTCAAGTTAAGAAATTATGCAAGTTTCTAATCAAATCCAAGGGCGCCTCGATCTCCTAAACATCTTTAGAAGGCCGGCGGACCACACTGCACGGTCCGGGTCCGGGCCCTGACCCGGTTCTGGATAATGCCAGCTTAAAGTGAAAAATTCTACTGTACATATTATGTTTCTTATTATGGTATATATGTATAATATAGCGCGACCGCTTCACGAAGCTAGAAAGAAAGTTATCCGCCATTTTTATTTTACCTGCAATTGAATTTGCCATTAAAATCATTATTAATACCGCAGCTGCTAAATAACTTACCTAAAAGCGTTCAGATACAAAAGCACTTGAGCTGTAATGTTTGTATACTGTTGGCCCGAAGACCTACTTCAAGAAGAATTGTTACATAGACCGCCAAGGACTGTCATCACACTTTACGTCATAAAGCGCTTTAAAACTTTAGACAAGTTCAACACCTCATATTTTGTACTGTTTATCATGGTAAAAGCAACTCAAAGCAATTATAAAAATGATCGAAAGGTAAAAATACAAGCTTATACGAGCTGTCGTTTTAACATTTATAACATATATTTAAACAAAACATATATAATCTATTTTAATAAAATAGAAAAGTGTTCTTAGTCTTCACTTAAAAGCTGTTAGAAGCTGCCTTTCTGACAAGAGAGTTCTGTGAGTTCCACAGTCTCAGTGCATTAAAGTCAAAACCAGTTGCTTTTTATTTCCTGTTTTACGACAGAGCAAGGAGGGTGTCCACAGACCACTGTGCACCTGCAGACTGATATGGGGGGTAAAAAGTCTAGAAGTTAGTAAATAAGATTTTAGCACATGTTCTAAAACAAACCGGACACCTGTACAGTGATGCCAACACAGTGATCTGAGCTCCTTCTTTGAGTTAAATCCTAGCATCTGCATTTTTTACAAGTTGTTGCTATGGCAGAGCATGACCAGAGCATAACAGAAACCACCCATTTTCTAACCGCTTCATCCAATTCAGGGTCAGGTGGTCAGGGGGTCGCGGGGCACGGGGGAGCCAGAGCCTCAGAAAGTAATAAGCAGGAGATACCTGGGACTGGATGGTAGTCCAATGCAGGGAAGACACAGACACTCACCAATTATCCCAGAAGCCAATTAACCTACCAGTAGTTCTTTGAACTGTGGGAGGAAGCCGGAGCACCCAAAGCAAACTCATGCAAACATGGGGAGAACATACAAGCTCCATACAGATAGCACCCCAGGTCCAGAAGTGTACCCAGGGCCTCAGCACTGTGAGCTAGCAATGCTAAACGCTGGGCTACTGTGCATGCTAATTTCTAGGCATCAGGTGATCAATCAGGTAGTGTTTCTCAGATAAAAGGAGTTATTTAGTTATTTAGTATGAGATTCAAATTGACCTCAGAACAAAATATAACTTATGTTATATAACTTATATAGAACTTACTACAGCATAACTGTCTTATTTGGCTCTTGTAGAAAATATTAACAGCATGCCTATTAAACATACAGTATCTAGCAATCAGCAATCAAAATAAAAACATTTCCAAACATGGAAACTGCCCAGTTAATGAAGCATTTCAAAGACATTAATCTATTCAATAATTACAGTTTTAAGTAGATAACAGATTTATATTCAGATTACGAAAGCATCATACCAACTGCTGCTTGTGTAAGGAATCCATGAATACCACTGTACATGAGAATTCCACACCTATTTGTAATCAATACACAAAATCCTATTGAATTTCAGGTACTTGTTTATTCAGCATTGCTTGACTCCGCGGACTCCTTGTTGTTTCAATATTCTAGCAATAGGACTAATCGCCAATACAGTGCCGTTGTAATCTATTCCTTCTGCCAGCAGAGGACGGTATTCGCACAGCCAGTTCAGGATAAGACACGGTCCTCGCAGTTCACAGTACAACTGGCCAAAGCCGTATTCGGAATATGCTCTCGATAACCTCGTTTAGTTTAAGTACGGCCATATTTCATATCAACCCACAGATGCATTGCATAAACACTAGAATTCTGGTTGTACTTAAATTGACCTTATACGTTTTGGATTATGTTTAACCTTCTTCAATTTCTTCAACCATATTTTGAGATGATTACGTTTACAGAAGCAAATATTATTCAGTGCTTTTTCTTCACTCCTTTAATCAAACCCACATTTCTATAAGGAGGGCCATTGTGAAACTCCCCAAAGTGAGCTGAATTAATCTTTTATTCTTCACACCTGCGAAGTCATTCCTACATTGTGTAATATGAAGGCCTTTCATTATTCACGTATACTACAACATCTGAAAATAATGGGTCTTGAAATAGTTGAATGAAAGAAAATCCTGAATAACTCCTCCAAATGCGTGTTACACTTTCATCAAGTACACACACTTTGAATGTGATGAACTATAAAAAGTTATTTTAACCATACCCAATGGAGCTCAGGAGTGCGATTGCATACACAATCATGTTTTCAGTGTTTGGACATCAGCCGTACATCAGAACAATCATTTCACTAACACAGCTCCATGTTGAGTGACTTCCCTCCAAGAACACAAAGTCACTTTCCCTTAGCAATTATTGCATGGACTTTGATTATCTGCCTTCTGCATCAAGCCCTGTATTATATACGGTACAAAGCCAAGCTTTGGGATAGTGCTTTGTTTGGATCCTTGTCTTGATCCTTTTGGATCCCAGGCTGCTCATTTGCAAATGAGTTTTGAAATTAATTATAGTGACTATAGCAATGAGCTGGCACTGTGGTTCACAGAGCTGGGGTCCTGGGTTCAATTCCTGGGGTGCAGTCTGGATGGAATTGTATGTTCTCCCTTCATTTGTGTGGATTTCTTCCAGGTGCTCCAGTTTCTTCCCACAGTCCAAAGACATACAGTACTAGTAGGTTAAGGTGGAACTACATTCCCAATTTTGCAGACACAAAATTATTTAATTTCAGTCACAAAATAAAATCATTGACATTATAGAAAAACTTTACAAACTCAAAATTGAGCACAAAATCATGAATTTTGTGAAAGGACTGTAAGTTACGCCATGTTGTAACAAATTCGCATTCAAGTTCCACACAAATTGCGATGTGATGCAGCCCTTCCTGCTCACTAATCACTGTAATGACTAATGCAATGTGATGTAGGAGAGAAAGGGTATAGGTTATGCAGCAAACATTTCACTGCAAAAAACGTTCCATTCCAAGGTTCTTTATGCAGAGTTAACAATGTAGTATTATTTATTGGCAAAAACGTAAAAAAGTTGAGAGTTATATTTCCATTGGATTAAACGAGATGTATTCACAAGCCTGCTCCTTTACAATGTCATAGGGCCACAACAGATTATTGGAAGTTTTGCTGCCTCGTTCTGAATCGCAGAACATGGTAATTCTTTAACCTTGAAATGTAATCTATTTTGTGATGTAATGATGCAATGTCCCTTTACTGAGAGCCAGCAATCAACGGATGTGTCTGATCGTGAATGGTTTTCCCTGTTGTTTGTTGTATTACTTGGTGTTGCATTTTAAGCTGTGCATGAGGCAGGACCCGGAGGCTGCTGCTTCTGCTGGTGCTTCTGCTGGGATTGAGGAAGAGCTGAGCGCCATGTAAGGCAAAGACACTGCGTTCCACTTTATCAGGTGCCTGGAGTGTAAGAGCTGCAGATAATATTGAGTCACATTAATCCCAACATATTTCAAATATTATGAAAATTAAATAAATTAAATCAAATAACTTTCATTAAAAAAATCAATCACTCTTAACCTTGCTTTTTCAGTTGTTTTTAAGGAAAATTGATGCCGAGAATGTGTGAATACTGCTTTTTGATGGTTCCAAGACCAATGTGACCTGTTCTATTGCCTGCTAATTGTACGTTCCAGGTTGAAAAATTATTTTTAGGAGGTCAAGGTGTATGAATGATAAGAGAAAAACTGAAATAACCACAGCTAAGCAAACACCAGTCCACCAAAAAAAAATCATTTAATTAAAATAAGGTAACATTTTTTTTTCATCATCATACGGGTGAACTGTGCTAAATGTGTTTCTAAAAAGAAAAAGCAGGACGTGAGTCGTGAGCCAAGATCATGACTCTTTTGCTCTTCTTCACATCAATTTTCATCTGCGAGGAGGAGGAGGAGGGCGGCTCCTGATGTGCTGACACTTGGGGAAGTGCCTCTGTGCCGGCCTGGGGGCAAAGCGCCGGCCGCAGTGAGGGCAGGGCACGTAGTTGGGGTTTGGATTCGCGGGGGGCTGGGGCAGGTTCACAACTTTCCCTCCTTGCGTGATCACCTGCTGCACCTCCCTGGCCTGTTTGATGCTCCGAATGAAATCCTCGTGCTTCTGCCTCCAGTTGTTCTTTCTCAGCTGGGAACAGGAAATGAAACCAATAAAACAGCTTCCAGAAAAAGTCCAGACTAGCACTGCGTACACAGTCTGGTCGCAAACCATTCACAAGGCAAGAAAATATCAATACAGTAATAACGTAGCTTTCTGGGGCCACCTTTCAGGTCATTGGGTAGAGAGTACAATTTACGTAGTTATGGTTTTGTTTCCTGTGAGTGCTATTTGCTTGATATGTAGATTTTTACAACAGAATTCAGAAGTCACTAAGACACATTTATTCTGTCTGGCAAATGTGCCTTTGCGGCAGTTTTTCAGAAGAGTACTTCATAAAACACTTATTTATTGTCTACATTGATTTATAAGCTGAGTCTGACTCTAGGAGAAAAAAAGGGAAGCTTGGAAAGAGTTTAAGGATAGCCCTTACCACGATTGGCGGTTTAACCTTCTTCTTATGGATGTATGTCTCCAGTTCTGTTCCCTTGGCCCTGTGCTTGAAAGAGTCAAAAACCTTCCTCTTTGAATTCTGAAGCTTCTTGCAGATCTTGCTGTGTTTCTCCAGCCTCTCTACAGCAAACTTCCCGTGACACAGTTCACAGGGCACCAGCTGAGGGTTTCCACTCTGGCTATTCTCATATGGAAATTGCTCAGCGGTAGGGCACATCAGACTTCTAGGGGACAAATATCTGTTTTCCACTGACAGAGTTTGTTCATCCAGACATGTGGTGTTATTTCTGAAGTGGCCCTGCGCGGCCTGTGCCGCTGACACGTCGCTTTCAGGGAGCCTTGCTTTCTTGAGATACTTTCTCCTTCCACAGGGGACGTCTTCTAGCCCACGGCTGCAAGGGTTCACTTGACGTCTCTCCTGATGGGAAAGCGCAGAGGGAAAGTGCGATTCTGCGCATCCGCCATCTTCCATTGGAGAACCATAATCAAGGTTGTCTCCTCTGATAGGAAGGGCTTTCCTTGGAGTGAAGGCTTTTTGCTTCTCCATTCTGCAGGTCAGAAGAGGCACGGCCTTAGAGCGGTGGTTGGCCCATGGTCCTCTGGGGCAAAGCTCGCTCTGCCTCGCCTCTATTTTCCCTTCCGGCCACCTCTCTGGAGTCTTCCATCTCTCTCGGAACCATCCTCAGCTCCTCCTGAGCTCTGAAGAGCTTCGCCTGCATCATGGCCTCCTTCTGGCGAATCTCGTCCTTCATCATGGCCTCCTTCCGGCGCATCTCATCCTGCAGGCTGGCCTCCCTCCGGCGATGCTCCTCCTTCAGCGCGGCCTCTGCCTCGGCCACTTTTCGTAGCTCCTCTTGCAACTGAAAGTGCTCCTTCCCATTGGCATGAGAAGGGCATTGCCCTGGAGGGGTCGCCACCATGGGGAGGACAGTCCTGTCCTTAGGTTTGCGTACTCTTGAGCCCCTCCTGCCCGGGCTCTCGCAGGGCCTCTCATGACCATCCTGAGGCGGGGTGGGGGCAAACAAGGAATCACTCTGTGCGTCCGGGCGGTCCACAGCCCGAACCTCACCAGGGCCGGAGACTTTCCTGTTACCCATAGGCTTCAGGGGGTAAGACCGATCATACCCCACAATGTTCTTCTCGGGGCCCTGTTGGGCTTGGAAGCGATAGCTGTTCCCCATCTTCTTCTCCGCAGCGTATTTGACATATTGGAAACATTTTCTCATCTTCTGTAGAGCTGCCTCCTGCCGCCGATTGTACATGGCGATCATTTTTTTCTCCTTTTCCTGCATCAGTTTCTCTTGGAAGGTGTCCTTCAGAAGCTGTATCTTGGGAGGCGGGCAGTACGTGGAAATCAGATCCTGTTGCCTTAAGGGCGCGGGTCGATTCGAGTCTGTGTCCTTCGGGGAGGGGGACAGAACACCAGGCTTAGGACTGGGCTCCATTGGCAAATGAGATATGAGCTTTGTTTCCCAGGTATCTGGAAAAGGCAAAAATGGCAAATAAATGATATCCTGCACAGTCTAGCATGGTCTAATAGAAAAGAATAAAAAAAAACAATTCAGGAAATACACAACTTTTTAATATTAAACCTAATGGTGTTGAATGCTGCATGCTGACTCAGTAGGAGACAGATCCTAAACATAAACATTATAATATACATTTGTTTCCCAAATAACATTCTCAATGTTCAGAATGCTTAAAGTCATGAGCTTTTTTAAAAATGTTTAACTGAAACCTGGAAATGTGCTATTTCATTTCAAAGCTTGTATTATATCTATGATATAAATGTTTTTTTATATAAAATTAACCCATTATGCAACAGGGGTTTGAGCAAAAGTCACTGTGAATAAGGGAATTTATCAATATTAATTAGTCGTTTCACTACATTATAGATAGCTGAAGGATTATGATACAGTATATCGATTTCGCTACAAATTGACAAGCATATTTGATGACACTTACCAAACAAGTTTTAAACAGCGGAGAAATAGTTCACCACGACGATAGCAATGCAATGTTTGACTGCATCTCCCTATGTGATATATCTGTATTTGGGTATATACAGATCACGTAATTCAGGGAGCACTGTTACGTCAGGTCACCAACCATTATTACGACGCTCATATGTCATAGAGCTCCTTAGGATGTTTGTATAATCTTTATCCAAATTTTCATATGGCCGCAGTTACGGCGTTTATTTTACAGTTAATGTAACAGGGTGTCATTATATTTTTCTGTCTTTATGGTGGCAGACCACTTAAATAAATCTGAGTAGGCGGTTTCTACAAGTGGGTCAGATAAAATATTAAATATACAGTAAAAGCTCACACCTATTCATACCCTTTATGTACTGTATATCTACAATTACGTATACTACGTATACAGTTATCGTATACTATAATACGATAACTACCATTACAAAATGTATCCCTTTTGATTTGAAGTGGTTCTTTTAAATAAGTAAATTGCAATCACTTAGCCTACATCTGAGCTCCTAATTCATCGCGACGACGGACTGAGACTCCAGTTGGATTTGTGAGAAGTAAAGGGGTGTGCCTGTTTTAAAACCGATTCATACGTCTTAAACACATGGACATAGATAGCAGTCTTTGTTATATAATTTATCTTTTTATTTTATTTAAATTTAAGTATCACATACACATTTTCAAAGTAACTGTACCCCTTTTAATTATGATCCCCATCGCTCACAGCTCCGAAGGTGAGACGAGGGCTACTTCAGATGGGATTTCCAATATTTCTCTCTTAGCTTGTATACCGGTGGAAAGGAGAGGGGTCTTAAAACGTGTTGATAGTTTTTTTAATGTTCGGAGCCGCCACAGATTCATTTTCTTACGACTGCTTTTCTGGATGACAATGACAATGCAAACGATGGTGTTAAGGCGAGGCTGTGCCTTAAGGCTCCTCTGCTTACAATGTTCAGCGCGTAAATCGCAAACGAGCGCCTTCCCTTACGATGAAAATGCAGAAAATAAGACCACGAGATTTAAACCTACGGCTTACAAATTTATGCGTAAACACTAAAACCGTATCTTTAGCAAAACTGGCGAGACAATGTGTTTTATCATTTAAAAAAGTACTGGAAAATAATTAAAGGTTATCACGATAAACAGAGGTTACTGATCTACTACTGTACGCTGTGACGAAAAATGAGAGTCCCCCGATCCTCGCAGCCTTCATGCTTTGGTCTTGGCCTGGCCGTTTTTTTTAAGATAATGGGGTCAAGTTAAGAAATTATGCAAGTTTCTAATCAAATCCAAGGGCGCCTCGATCTCCTAAACATCTTTAGAAGGCCGGCGGACCACACTGCACGGTCCGGGTCCGGGCCCTGACCCGGTTCTGGATAATGCCAGCTTAAAGTGAAAAATTCTACTGTACATATTATGTTTCTTATTATGGTATATATGTATAATATAGCGCGACCGCTTCACGAAGCTAGAAAGAAAGTTATCCGCCATTTTTATTTTACCTGCAATTGAATTTGCCATTCAAATCATTATTAATACCGCAGCTGCTAAATAACTTACCTAAAAGCGTTCAGATACAAAAGCACTTGAGCTGTAATGTTTGTATACTGTTGGCCCGATGACCTACTTCAAGAAGAATTGTTACATAGACCGCCAAGGACTGTCATCACACTTTACGTCATAAAGCGCTTTAAAACTTTAGACAAGTTCAACACCTCATATTTTGTACTGTTTATCATGGTAAAAGCAACTCAAAGCAATTATAAAAATGATCGAAAGGTAAAAATACAAGCTTATACGAGCTGTCGTTTTAACATTTATAACATATATTTAAACAAAACATATATAATCTATTTTAATAAAATAGAAAAGTGTTCTTAGTCTTCACTTAAAAGCTGTTAGAAGCTGCCTTTCTGACAAGAGAGTTCTGTGAGTTCCACAGTCTCAGTGCATTAAAGTCAAAACCAGTTGCTTTTTATTTCCTGTTTTACGACAGAGCAAGGAGGGTGTCCACAGACCACTGTGCACCTGCAGACTGATATGGGGGGTAAAAAGTCTAGAAGTTAGTAAATAAGATTTTAGCACATGTTCTAAAACAAACCGGACACCTGTACAGTGATGCCAACACAGTGATCTGAGCTCCTTCTTTGAGTTAAATCCTAGCATCTGCATTTTTTACAAGTTGTTGCTATGGCAGAGCATGACCAGAGCATAACAGAAACCACCCATTTTCTAACCGCTTCATCCAATTCAGGGTCAGGGGGTCAGGGGGTTGCGGGGCACGGGGGAGCCAGAGCCTCAGAAAGTAATAAGCAGGAGATACCTGGGACTGGATGGTAGTCCAATGCAGGGAAGACACAGACACTCACCAATTATCCCAGAAGCCAATTAACCTACAAGTAGTTCTTTGAACTGTGGGAGGAAGCCGGAGCACCCAAAGCAAACTCATGCAAACATGGGGAGAACATACAAGCTCCATACAGATAGCACCCCAGGTCCAGAAGTGTACCCAGGGCCTCAGCACTGTGAGCTAGCAATGCTAAACGCTGGGCTACTGTGCATGCAAATTTCTAGGCATCAGGTGATCAATCAGGTAGTGTTTCTCAGATAAAAGGACACCAGTAATTTAGTATGAGATTCAAATTGACCTCAGAACAAAATATAACTTATGTTATATAACTTATATAGAACTTACTACAGCATAACTGTCTTATTTGTAGAAAATATTAACAGCATGCCTATTAAACATACAGTATCTAGCAATCAGCAATCAAAATAAAAACATTTCCAAACATGGAAACTGCCCAGTTAATGAAGCATTTCAAAGACATTAATCTATTCAATAATTACAGTTTTAAGTAGATAACAGATTTATATTCAGATTACGAAAGCATCATAACAACTGCTGCTTGTGTAAGGAATCCATGAATACCACTGTACATGAGAATTTCACACCTATTTGTAATCAATACACAAAATCCTATTGAATTTCAGGTACTTGTTTATTCAGCATTGCTTGACTCCGCGGACTCCTTGTTGTTTCAATATTCTAGCAATAGGACTAATCGCCAATACAGTGCCGTTGTAATCTATTCCTTCTGCCAGCAGAGGACGGTATTCGCACAGTCAGTTCAGGATAAGATACGGTCCTCGCAGTTCACAGTACAACTGGCCAAAGCCGTATTCGGAATATGCTCTCGATAACCTCGTTTAGTTTAAGTACGGCCATATTTCATATCAACCCACAGATGCATTGCATAAACACTAGAATTCTGGTTGTACTTAAATTGACCTTATACGTTTTGGATTATGTTTAACCTTCTTCAATTTCTTCAACCATATTTTGAGATGATTACGTTTACAGAAGCAAATATTATTCAGTGCTTTTTCTTCACTCCTTTAATCAAACCCACATTTCTATAAGGAGGGCCATTGTGAAACTCCCCAAAGTGAGCTGAATTAATCTTTTATTCTTCACACCTGCGAAGTCATTCCTTCATTGTGTAATATGAAGGCCTTTCATTATTCACGTATACTACAACATCTGAAAATAATGGGTCTTGAAATAGTTGAATGAAAGAAAATCCTGAATAACTCCTCCAAATGCGTGTTACACTTTCATCAAGTACACACACTTTGAATGTGATGAACTATAAAAAGTTATTTTAACCATACCCAATGGAGCTCAGGAGTGCGATTGCATACACAATCATGTTTTCAGTGTTTGGACATCAGCCGTACATCAGAACAATCATTTCACTAACACAGCTCTGTGTTGAGTGACTTCCCTCCAAGAACACAAAGTCACTTTCCCTTAGCAATTATTGCATGGACTTTGATTATCTGCCTTCTGCATCAAGCCCTGTATTATATACGGTACAAAGCCAAGCTTTGGGATAGTGCTTTGTTTGGATCCTTGTCTTGATCCTTTTGGATCCCAGGCTGCTCATTTGCAAATGAGTTTTGACATTAATTATAGTGACTATAGCAATGAGCTGGCACTGTGGTTCACAGAGCTGGGGTCCTGGGTTCAATTCCTGGGGTGCAGTCTGGATGGAATTATATGTTCTCCCTTCATTTGTGTGGATTTCTTCCAGGTGCTCCAGTTTCTTCCCACAGTCCAAAGACATACAGTACTAGTAGGTTAAGGTGGAACTACAGTCCCAATTTTGCAGACACAAAATTATTTAATTTCAGTCACAAAATAAAATCATTGACATTATAGAAAAACTTTACAAACTCAAAATTGAGCACAAAATCATGAATTTTGTGAAAGGACTGTAAGTTACGCCATGTTCTAACAAATTCGCATTCAAGTTCCACACAAATTGCGATGTGATGCAGCCCTTCCTGCTCACTAATCACTGTAATGACTAATGCAATGTGATGTAGGAGAGAAAGGGTATAGGTTATGCAGCAAACATTTCACTGCAAAAAACGTTCCATTCCAAGGTTCTTTATGCAGAGTTAACAATGTAGTATTATTTATTGGCAAAAACGTAAAAAAGTTGAGAGTTATATTTCCATTGGATTAAACGAGATGTATTCACAAGCCTGCTCCTTTACAATGTCATAGGGCCACAACAGATTATTGGAAGTTTTGCTGCCTCGTTCTGAATCGCAGAACATGGTAATTCTTTAACCTTGAAATGTAGTCTATTTTGTGATGTAATGATGCAATGTCCCTTTACTGAGAGCCAGCAATCAACGGATGTGTCTGATCGTGAATGGTTTTCCCTGTTGTTTGTTGTATTACTTGGTGTTGCATTTTAAGCTGTGCATGAGGCAGGACCCGGAGGCTGCTGCTTCTGCTGGTGCTTCTGCTGGGATTGAGGAAGAGCTGAGCGCCATGTAAGGCAAAGACACTGCGTTCCACTTTATCAGGTGCCTGGAGTGTAAGAGCTGCAGATAATATTGAGTCACATTAATCCCAACATATTTCAAATATTATGAAAATTAAATAAATTAAATCAAATAACTTTCATTAAAAAAATCAATCACTCTTAACCTTGCTTTTTCAGTTGTTTTTAAGGAAAATTGATGCCGAGAATGTGTGAATACTGCTTTTTGATGGTTCCAAGACCAATGTGACCTGTTCTATTGCCTGCTAATTGTACGTTCCAGGTTGAAAAATTATTTTTAGGAGGTCAAGGTGTATGAATGATAAGAGAAAAACTGAAATAACCACAGCTAAGCAAACACCAGTCCACCAAAAAAAAATCATTTAATTAAAATAAGGTAACATTTTTTTTTCATCATCATACGGGTGAACTGTGCTAAATGTGTTTCTAAAAAGAAAAAGCAGGACGTGAGTCGTGAGCCAAGATCATGACTCTTTTGCTCTTCTTCACATCAATTTTCATCTGCGAGGAGGAGGAGGAGGGCGGCTCCTGATGTGCTGACACTTGGGGAAGTGCCTCTGTGCCGGCCTGGGGGCAAAGCGCCGGCCGCAGTGAGGGCAGGGCACGTAGTCGGGGTTTGGATTCGCGGGGGGCTGGGGCAGGTTCACAACTTTCCCTCCTTGCGTGATCACCTGCTGCACCTCCCTGGCCTGTTTGATGCTCCGAATGAAATCCTCGTGCTTCTGCCTCCAGTTGTTCTTTCTCAGCTGGGAACAGGAAATGAAACCAATAAAACAGCTTCCAGAAAAAGTCCAGACTAGCACTGCGTACACAGTCTGGTCGCAAACCATTCACAAGGCAAGAAAATATCAATACAGTAATAACGTAGCTTTCTGGGGCCACCTTTCAGGTCATTGGGTAGAGAGTACAATTTACGTAGTTATGGTTTTGTTTCCTGTGAGTGCTATTTGCTTGATATGTAGATTTTTACAACAGAATTCAGAAGTCACTAAGACACATTTATTCTGTCTGGCAAATGTGCCTTTGCGGCAGTTTTTCAGAAGAGTACTTCATAAAACACTTATTTATTGTCTACATTGATTTATAAGCTGAGTCTGACTCTAGGAGAAAAAAAGGGAAGCTTGGAAAGAGTTTAAGGATAGCCCTTACCACGATTGGCGGTTTAACCTTCTTCTTATGGATGTATGTCTCCAGTTCTGTTCCCTTGGCCCTGTGCTTGAAAGAGTCAAAAACCTTCCTCTTTGAATTCTGAAGCTTCTTGCAGATCTTGCTGTGTTTCTCCAGCCTCTCTACAGCAAACTTCCCGTGACACAGTTCACAGGGCACCAGCTGAGGGTTTCCACTCTGGCTATTCTCATATGGAAATTGCTCAGCGGTAGGGCACATCAGACTTCTAGGGGACAAATATCTGTTTTCCACTGACAGAGTTTGTTCATCCAGACATGTGGTGTTATTTCTGAAGTGGCCCTGCGCGGCCTGTGCCGCTGACACGTCGCTTTCAGGGAGCCTTGCTTTCTTGAGATACTTTCTCCTTCCACAGGGGACGTCTTCTAGCCCACGGCTGCAAGGGTTCACTTGACGTCTCTCCTGATGGGAAAGCGCAGAGGGAAAGTGCGATTCTGCGCATCCGCCATCTTCCATTGGAGAACCATAATCAAGGTTGTCTCCTCTGATAGGAAGGGCTTTCCTTGGAGTGAAGGCTTTTTGCTTCTCCATTCTGCAGGTCAGAAGAGGCACGGCCTTAGAGCGGTGGTTGGCCCATGGTCCTCTGGGGCAAAGCTCGCTCTGCCTCGCCTCTATTTTCCCTTCCGGCCACCTCTCTGGAGTCTTCCATCTCTCTCGGAACCATCCTCAGCTCCTCCTGAGCTCTGAAGAGCTTCGCCTGCATCATGGCCTCCTTCTGGCGAATCTCGTCCTTCATCATGGCCTCCTTCCGGCGCATCTCATCCTGCAGGCTGGCCTCCCTCCGGCGATGCTCCTCCTTCAGCGCGGCCTCTGCCTCGGCCACTTTTCGTAGCTCCTCTTGCAACTGAAAGTGCTCCTTCCCATTGGCATGAGAAGGGCATTGCCCTGGAGGGGTCGCCACCATGGGGAGGACAGTCCTGTCCTTAGGTTTGCGTACTCTTGAGCCCCTCCTGCCCGGCCTCTCGCAGGGCCTCTCATGACCATCCTGAGGCGGGGTGGGGGCAAACAAGGAATCACTCTGTGCGTCCGGGCGGTCCACAGCCCGAACCTCACCAGGGCCGGAGACTTTCCTGTTACCCATAGGCTTCAGAGGGTAAGACCGATCATACCCCACAATGTTCTTCTCGGGGCCCTGTTGGGCTTGGAAGCGATAGCTGTTCCCCATCTTCTTCTCCGCAGCGTATTTGACATATTGGAAACATTTTCTCATCTTCTGTAGAGCTGCCTCCTGCCGCCGATTGTACATGGCGATCATTTTTTTCTCCTTTTCCTGCATCAGTTTCTCTTGGAAGGTGTCCTTCAGAAGCTGTATCTTGGGAGGCGGGCAGTACGTGGAGATCAGATCCTGTTGCCTTAAGGGCGCGGGTCGATTAGAGTCTGTGTCCTTCGGGGAGGGGGACAGAGCACCAGGCTTAGGACTGGGCTCCATTGGCAAATGAGATATGAGCTTTGTTTCCCAGGTATCTGGAAAAGGCAAAAATGGCAAATAAATGATATCCTGCACAGTCTAGTATGGTCTAATAGAAAAGAATAAAAAAAAACAATTCAGGAAATACACAACTTTTTAATATTAAACCTAATGGTGTTGAATGCTGCATGCTGACTCAGTAGGAGACAGATCCTAAACATAAACATTATAATAAACATTTGTTTCCCAAATAACATTCTCAATGTTCAGAATGCTTAAAGTCATGAGCTTTTTTAAAAATGTTTAACTGAAACCTGGAAATGTGCTATTTCATTTCAAAGCTTGTATTATATCTATGATATAAATGTTTTTTTTATATAAAATTAACCCATTATGCAACAGGGGTTTGAGCAAAAGTCACTGTGAATAAGGGAATTTATCAATATTAATTAGCCGTTTCACTACATTATAGATAGCTGAAGGATTATGATACAGTATATCGATTTCGCTACAAATTGACAAGCATATTTGATGACACTTACCAAACAAGTTTTAAACAGCGGAGAAATAGTTCACCACGACGATAGCAATGCAATGTTTGACTGCATCTCCCTATGTGATATATCTGTATTTGGGTATATACAGATCACGTAATTCAGGGAGCACTGTTACGTCAGGTCACCAACCATTATTACGACGCTCATATGTCATAGAGCTCCTTAGGATGTTTGTATAATCTTTATCCAAATTTTCATATGGCCGCAGTTACGGCGTTTATTTTACAGTTAATGTAACAGGGTGTCATTATATTTTTCTGTCTTTATGGTGGCAGACCACTTAAATAAATCTGAGTAGGCGGTTTCTACAAGTGGGTCAGATAAAATATTAAATATACAGTAAAAGCTCACACCTATTCATACCCTTTATGTACTGTATATCTACAATTACGTATACTACGTATACAGTTATCGTATACTATAATACGATAACTACCATTACAAAATGTCTCCCTTTTGATTTGAAGTGGTTCTTTTAAATAAGTAAATTGCAATCACTTAGCCTACATCTGAGCTCCTAATTCATCGCGACGACGGACTGAGACTCCAGTCGGATTTGTGAGAAGGGGTGTGCCTGTTTTAAAACCGATTCATACGTCTTAAACACATGGACATAGATAGCAGTCTGTGTTATATAATTTATCTTTTTATTTTATTTAAATTTAAGTATCACATACACATTTTCAAAGTAACTGTACCCCTTTTAATTATGATCCCCATCGCTCACAGCTCCGAAGGTGAGACGAGGGCTACTTCAGATGGGATTTCCAATATTTCTCTCTTAGCTTGTATACCGGTGGAAAGGAGAGGGGTCTTAAAACGTGTTGATAGTAAGATTGGGATGTATTTGCAGTCTAGATATAGTTTTTTTAATGTTCGGAGCCGCCACAGATTCATTTTCTTACGACTGCTTTTCTGGATGACAATGACAATGCAAACGATGGTGTTAAGGCGAGGCTGTGCCTTAAGGCTCCTCTGCTTACAATATTCAGCGCGTAAATCGCAAACGAGCGCCTTCCCTTACGATGAAAATGCAGAAAATAAGACCACGAGATTTAAACCTACGGCTTACAAATTTATGCGTAAACACTTAAACCGTATCTTTAGCAAAACTGGCGAGACAATGTGTTTTATCATTTAAAAAAGTACTGGAAAATAATTAAAGGTTATCACGATAAACAGAGGTTACTGATCTACTACTGTACGCTGTGACCAAAAATGAGAGTCCCCCGATCCTCGCAGCCTTCATGCTTTGGTCTTGGCCTGGCCGTTTTTTTTAAGATAATGGGGTCAAGTTAAGAAATTATGCAAGTTTCTAATCAAATCCAAGGGCGCCTCGATCTCCTAAACATCTTTAGAAGGCCGACGGACCACACTGCACGGTCCGGGTCCGGGCCCTGACCCGGTTCTGGATAATGCCAGCTTAAAGTGAGAAATTCTACTGTACATATTATGTTTCTTATTATGGTATATATGTATAATATAGCGCGACCGCTTCACGAAGCTAGAAAGAAAGTTATCCGCCATTTTTATTTTACCTGCAATTGAATTTGCCATTAAAATCATTATTAATACCGCAGCTGCTAAATAACTTACCTAAAAGCGTTCAGATACAAAAGCACTTGAGCTGTAATGTTTGTATACTGTTGGCCCGATGACCTACTTCAAGAAGAATTGTTACATAGACCGCCAAGGACTGTCATCACACTTTACGTCATAAAGCGCTTTAAAACTTTAGACAAGTTCAACACCTCATATTTTGTACTGTTTATCATGGTAAAAGCAACTCAAAGCAATTCTAAAAATGATCGAAAGGTAAAAATACAAGCTTATACGAGCTGTCGTTTTAACATTTATAACATATATTTAAACAAAACATATATAATCTATTTTAATAAAATAGAAAAGTGTTCTTAGTCTTCACTTAAAAGCTGTTAGAAGCTGCCTTTCTGACAAGAGAGTTCTGTGAGTTCCACAGTCTCAGTGCATTAAAGTCAAAACCAGTTGCTTTTTATTTCCTGTTTTACGACAGAGCAAGGAGGGTGTCCACAGACAACTGTGCACCTGCAGACTGATATGGGGGGTAAAAAGTCTAGAAGTTAGTAAATAAGATTTTAACATATGTTCTAAAACACACCGGACACCTGTACAGTGATGCCAACACAGTGATCTGAGCTCCTTCTTTGAGTTAAATCCTAGCATCTGCATTTTTTACAAGTTGTTGCTATGGCAGAGCATGACCAGAGCATAACAGAAACCACCCATTTTCTAACCGCTTCATCCAATTCAGGGTCAGGGGGTCAGGGGGTCGCGGGGCACGGGGGAGCCAGAGCCTCAGAAAGTAATAAGCAGGAGATACCTGGGACTGGATGGTAGTCCAATGCAGGGAAGACACAGACACTCACCAATTATCCCAGAAGCCAATTAACCTACCAGTAGTTCTTTGAACTGTGGGAGGAAGCCGGAGCACCCAAAGCAAACTCATGCAAACATGGGGAGAACATACAAGCTCCATACAGATAGCACCCCAGGTCCAGAAGTGTACCCAGGGCCTCAGCACTGTGAGCTAGCAATGCTAAACGCTGGGCTACTGTGCATGCTAATTTCTAGGCATCAGGTGATCAATCAGGTAGTGTTTCTCAGATAAAAGGACACCAGTTATTTAGTATGAGATTCAAATTGACCTCAGAACAAAGTATAACTTATGTTATATAACTTATATAGAACTTACTACAGCATAACTGTCTTATTTGGCTCTTGTAGAAAATATTAACAGCATGCCTATTAAACATACAGTATCTAGCAATCAGCAATCAAAATAAAAACATTTCCAAACATGGAAACTGCCCAGTTAATGAAGCATTTCAAAGACATTAATCTATTCAATAATTACAGTTTTAAGTAGATAACAGATTTATATTCAGATTACGAAAGTATCATAACAACGGCTGCTTGTGTAAGGAATCCATGAATACCACTGTACATGAGAATTCCACACCTATTTGTAATCAATACACAAAATCCTATTGAATTTCAGGTACTTGTTTATTCAGCATTGCTTGACTCCGCGGACTCCTTGTTGTTTCAATATTCTAGCAATAGGACTAATCGCCAATACAGTGCCGTTGTAATCTATTCCTTCTGCCAGCAGAGGACGGTATTCGCACAGCCAGTTCAGGATAAGATACGGTCCTCGCAGTTCACGGTACAACTGGCCCAAGCCGTATTCGGAATATGCTCTCGATAACCTCGTTTAGTTTAAGTACGGCCATATTTCATATCAACCCACAGATGCATTGCATAAACACTAGAATTCTGGTTGTACTTAAATTGACCTTATACGTTTTGGATTATGTTTAACCTTCTTCAATTTCTTCAACCATATTTTGAGATGATTACGTTTACAGAAGCAAATATTATTCAGTGCTTTTTCTTCACTCCTTTAATCAAACCCACATTTCTATAAGGAGGGCCATTGTGAAACTCCCCAAAGTGAGCTGAATTAATCTTTCATTCTTCACACCTGCGAAGTCATTCCTTCATTGTGTAATATGAAGGCCTTTCATTATTCACGTATACTACAACATCTGAAAATAATGGGTCTTGAAATAGTTGAATGAAAGAAAATCCTGAATAACTCCTCCAAATGCGTGTTACACTTTCATCAAGTACACACACTTTGAATGTGATGAACTATAAAAAGTTATTTTAACCATACCCAATGGAGCTCAGGAGTGCGATTGCATACACAATCATGTTTTCAGTGTTTGGACATCAGCCGTACATCAGAACAATCATTTCACTAACACAGCTCCGTGTTGAGTGACTTCCCTCCAAGAACACAAAGTCACTTTCCCTTAGCAATTATTGCATGGACTTTGATTATCTGCCTTCTGCATCAAGCCCTGTATTATATACGGTACAAAGCCAAGCTTTGGGATAGTGCTTTGTTTGGATCCTTGTCTTGATCCTTTTGGATCCCAGGCTGCTCATTTGCAAATGAGTTTTGACATTAATTATAGTGACTATAGCAATGAGCTGGCACTGTGGTTCACAGAGCTGGGGTCCTGGGTTCAATTCCTGGGGTGCAGTCTGGATGGAATTGTATGTTCTCCCTTCATTTGTGTGGATTTCTTCCAGGTGCTCCAGTTTCTTCCCACAGTCCAAAGACATACAGTACTAGTAGGTTAAGGTGGAACTACAGTCCCAATTTTGCAGACACAAAAGTATTTAATTTCAGTCACAAAATAAAATCATTGACATTATAGAAAAACTTTACAAACTCAAAATTGAGCACAAAATCATGAATTTTGTGAAAGGACTGTAAGTTACGCCATGTTGTAACAAATTCGCATTCAAGTTCCACACAAATTGCGATGTGATGCAGCCCTTCCTGCTCACTAATGACTGTAATGACTAATGCAATGTGATGTAGGAGAGAAAGGGTATAGGTTATGCAGCAAACATTTCACTGCAAAAAACGTTCCATTCCAAGGTTCTTTATGCAGAGTTAACAATGTAGTATTATTTATTGGCAAAAACGTAAAAAAGTTGAGAGTTATATTTCCATTGGATTAAACGAGATGTATTCACAAGCCTGCTCCTTTACAATGTCATAGGGCCACAACAGATTATAGGAAGTTTTGCTGCCTCGTTCTGAATCGCAGAACATGGTAATTCTTTAACCTTGAAATGTAGTCTATTTTGTGATGTAATGATGCAATGTCCCTTTACTGAGAGCCAGCAATCAACGGATGTGTCTGATCGTGAATGGTTTTCCCTGTTGTTTGTTGTATTACTTGGTGTTGCATTTTAAGCTGTGCATGAGGCAGGACCCGGAGGCTGCTGCTTCTGCTGGTGCTTCTGCTGGGATTGAGGAAGAGCTGAGCGCCATGTAAGGCAAAGACACTGCGTTCCACTTTATCAGGTGCCTGGAGTGTAAGAGCTGCAGATAATATTGAGTCACATTAATCCCAACATATTTCAAATATTATGAAAATTAAATAAATTAAATCAAATAACTTTCATTAAAAAAATCAATCACTCTTTACCTTGCTTTTTCAGTTGTTTTTAAGGAAAATTGACATCAGTTTTCATCTGCGAGGAGGAGGAGGAGGGCGGCTCCTGATGTGCTGACACTTGGGGAAGTGCCTCTGTGCCGGCCTGGGGGCAAAGCGCCGGCCGCAGTGAGGGCAGGGCACGTAGTCGGGGTTTGGATTCGCGGGGGGCTGGGGCAGGTTCACAACTTTCCCTCCTTGCATGATCACCTGCTGCACCTCCCTGGCCTGTTTGATGCTCTGAATGAAATCCTCGTGCTTCTGCCTCCAGTTGTTCTTTCTCAGCTGGGAACAGGAAATGAAACCAATAAAACAGCTTCCAGAAAAAGTCCAGACTAGCACTGCGTACACAGTCTGGTCGCAAACCATTCACAAGGCAAGAAAATATCAATACAGTAATAACGTAGCTTTCTGGGGCTACCTTTCAGGTCATTGGGTAGAGAGTACAATTTACGTAGTTATGGTTTTGTTTCCTGTGAGTGCTATTTGCTTGATATGTAGATTTTTACAACAGAATTCAGAAGTCACTAAGACACATTTATTCTGTCTGGCAAATGTGCCTTTGCGGCAGTTTTTCAGAAGAGTACTTCATAAAACACTTATTTATTGTTTACATTGATTTATAAGCTGAGTCTGACTCTAGGAGAAAAAAAGGGAAGCTTGGAAAGAGTTTAAGGATAGCCCTTACCACGATTGGCGGTTTAACCTTCTTCTTATGGATGTATGTCTCCAGTTCTGTTCCCTTGGCCCTGTGCTTGAAAGAGTCAAAAACCTTCCTCTTTGAATTCTGAAGCTTCTTGCAGATCTTGCTGTGTTTCTCCAGCCTCTCTACAGCAAACTTCCCGTGACACAGTTCACAGGGCACCAGCTGAGGGTTTCCACTCTGGCTATTCTCATATGGAAATTGCTCAGCGGTAGGGCAGATCAGACTTGTAGGGGACAAATATCTGTTTTCCACTGACAGAGTTTGTTCATCCAGTCATGTGGTGTTATTTCTGAAGTGGCCCTGCGCGGCCTGTGCCGCTGACACGTCGCTTTCAGGGAGCCTTGCTTTCTTGAGATACTTTCTCCTTCCACAGGGGACGTCTTCTAGCCCACGGCTGCAAGGGTTCACTTGACGTCTCTCCTGATGGGAAAGCGCAGAGGGAAAGTGCGATTCTGCGCATCCGCCATCTTCCATTGGAGAACCATAATCAAGGTTGTCTCCTCTGATAGGAAGGGCTTTCCTTGGAGTGAAGGCTTTTTGCTTCTCCATTCTGCAGGTCAGAAGAGGCACGGCCTTAGAGCGGTGGTTGGCCCATGGTCCTCTGGGGCAAAGCTCGCTCTGCCTCGCCTCTATTTTCCCTTCCGGCCACCTCTCTGGAGTCTTCCATCTCTCTCGGAACCATCCTCAGCTCCTCCTGAGCTCTGAAGAGCTTCGCCTGCATCATGGCCTCCTTCTGGCGAATCTCGTCCTTCATCATGGCCTCCTTCCGGCGCATCTCATCCTGCAGGCTGGCCTCCCTCCGGCGATGCTCCTCCTTCAGCGCGGCCTCTGCCTCGGCCACTTTTCGTAGCTACTCTTGCAACTGAAAGTGCTCCTTCCCATTGGCATGAGAAGGGCATTGCCCTGGTGGGGTCGCCACCATGGGGAGGACAGTCCTGTCCTTAGGTTTGCGTACTCTTGAGCCCCTCCTGCCCGGGCTCTCGCAGGGCCTCTCATGACCATCCTGAGGCGGGGTGGGGGCAAACAAGGAATCACTCTGTGCGTCCGGGCGGTCCACAGCCCGAACCTCACCAGGGCCGGAGACTTTCCTGTTACCCATAGGCTTCAGGGGGTAAGACCGATCATAACCCACAATGTTCTTCTCGGGGCCCTGTTGGGCTTGGAAGCGATAGCTGTTCCCCATCTTCTTCTCCGCAGCGTATTTGACATATTGGAAACATTTTCTCATCTTCTGTAGAGCTGCCTCCTGCCGCCGATTGTACATGGCGATCATTTTTTTCTCCTTTTCCTGCATCAGTTTCTCTTGGAAGGTGTCCTTCAGAAGCTGTATCTTGGGAGGCGGGCAGTACGTGGAAATCAGATCCTGTTGCCTTAAGGGCGCGGGTCGATTCGAGTCTGTGTCCTTCGGGGAGGGGGACAGAACACCAGGCTTAGGACTGGGCTCCATTGGCAAATGAGATATGAGCTTTGTTTCCCAGGTATCTGGAAAAGGCAAAAATGGCAAATAAATGATATCCTGCACAGTCTAGTATGGTCTAATAGAAAAGAATAAAAAAAAACAATTCAGGAAATACACAACTTTTTAATATTAAACCTAATGGTGTTGAATGCTGCATGCTGACTCAGTAGGAGACAGATCCTAAACATAAACATTATAATATACATTTGTTTCCCAAATAACATTCTCAATGTTCAGAATGCTTAAAGTCATGAGCTTTTTTAAAAATGTTTAACTGAAACCTGGAAATGTGCTATTTCATTTCAAAGCTTGTATTATATCTATGATATAAATGTTTTTTTATATAAAATTAACCCATTATGCAACAGGGGTTTGAGCAAAAGTCACTGTGAATAAGGGAATTTATCAATATTAATTAGCCGTTTCACTACATTATAGATAGCTGAAGGATTATGATACAGTATATCGATTTCGCTACAAATTGACAAGCATATTTGATGACACTTACCAAACAAGTTTTAAACAGCGGAGAAATAGTTCACCACGACGATAGCAATGCAATGTTTGACTGCATCTCCCTATGTGATATATCTGTATTTGGGTATATACAGATCACGTAATTCAGGGAGCACTGTTACGTCAGGTCACCAACCATTATTACGACGCTCATATGTCATAGAGCTCCTTAGGATGTTTGTATAATCTTTATCCAAATTTTCATATGGCCGCAGTTACGGCGTTTATTTTACAGTTAATGTAACAGGGTGTCATTATATTTTTCTGTCTTTATGGTGGCAGACCACTTAAATAAATCTGAGTAGGCGGTTTCTACAAGTGGGTCAGATAAAATATTAAATATACAGTAAAAGCTCACACCTATTCATACCCTTTATGTACTGTATATCTACAATTACGTATACTACGTATACAGTTATCGTATACTATAATACGATAACTACCATTACAAAATGTCTCCCTTTTGATTTGAAGTGGTTCTTTTAAATAAGTAAATTGCAATCACTTAGCCTACATCTGAGCTCCTAATTCATCGCGACGACGGACTGAGACTCCAGTCGGATTTGTGAGAAGGGGTGTGCCTGTTTTAAAACCGATTCATACGTCTTAAACACATGGACATAGATAGCAGTCTGTGTTATATAATTTATCTTTTTATTTTATTTAAATTTAAGTATCACATACACATTTTCAAAGTAACTGTACCCCTTTTAATTATGATCCCCATCGCTCACAGCTCCGAAGGTGAGACGAGGGCTACTTCAGATGGGATTTCCAATATTTCTCTCTTAGCTTGTATACCGGTGGAAAGGAGAGGGGTCTTAAAACGTGTTGATAGTAAGATTGGGATGTATTTGCAGTCTAGATATAGTTTTTTTAATGTTCGGAGCCGCCACAGATTCATTTTCTTACGACTGCTTTTCTGGATGACAATGACAATGCAAACGATGGTGTTAAGGCGAGGCTGTGCCTTAAGGCTCCTCTGCTTACAATATTCAGCGCGTAAATCGCAAACGAGCGCCTTCCCTTACGATGAAAATGCAGAAAATAAGACCACGAGATTTAAACCTACGGCTTACAAATTTATGCGTAAACACTAAAACCGTATCTTTAGCAAAACTGGCGAGACAATGTGTTTTATCATTTAAAAAAGTACTGGAAAATAATTAAAGGTTATCACGATAAACAGAGGTTACTGATCTACTACTGTACGCTGTGACCAAAAATGAGAGTCCCCCGATCCTCGCAGCCTTCATGCTTTGGTCTTGGCCTGGCGGTTTTTTTTTTTAGGATAATGGGGTCAAGTTAAGAAATTATGCAAGTTTCTAATCAAATCCAAGGGCGCCTCGATCTCCTAAACATCTTTAGAAGGCCGACGGACCACACTGCACGGTCCGGGTCCGGGCCCTGACCCGGTTCTGGATAATGCCAGCTTAAAGTGAAAAATTCTACTGTACATATTATGTTTCTTATTATGGTATATATGTATAATACAGCGCGACCGCTTCACGAAGCTAGAAAGAAAGTTATCCGCCATTTTTATTTTACCTGCAATTGAATTTGCCATTAAAATCATTATTAATACCGCAGCTGCTAAATAACTTACCTAAAAGCGTTCAGATACAAAAGCACTTGAGCTGTAATGTTTGTATACTGTTGGCCCGATGACCTACTTCAAGAAGAATTGTTACATAGACCGCCAAGGACTGTCATCACACTTTACGTCATAAAGCGCTTTAAAACTTTAGACAAGTTCAACACCTCATATTTTGTACTGTTTATCATGGTAAAAGCAACTCAAAGCAATTATAAAAATGATCGAAAGGTAAAAATACAAGCTTATACGAGCTGTAGTTTTAACATTTATAACATATATTTAAACAAAACATATATAATCTATTTTAATAAAATAGAAAAGTGTTCTTGGTCTTCACTTAAAAGCTGTTAGAAGCTGCCTTTCTGACAAGAGAGTTCTGTGAGTTCCACAGTCTCAGTGCATTAAAGTCAAAACCAGTTGCTTTTTATTTCCTGTTTTACGACAGAGCAAGGAGGGTGTCCACAGACCACTGTGCACCTGCAGGCTGATATGGGGGGTAAAAAGTCTAGAAGTTAGTAAATAAGATTTTAGCACATGTTCTAAAACAAACCGGACACCTGTACAGTGATGCCAACACAGTGCTCTGAGCTCCTTCTTTGAGTTAAATCCTAGCATCTGCATTTTTTACAAGTTGTTGCTATGGCAGAGCATGACCAGAGCATAACAGAAACCACCCATTTTCTAACCGCTTCATCCAATTCAGGGTCAGGGGGTCAGGGGGTCGCGGGGCACGTGGGAGCCAGAGCCTCAGAAAGTAATAAGCAGGAGATACCTGGGACTGGATGGTAGTCCAATGCAGGGAAGACACAGACACTCACCAATTATCCCAGAAGCCAATTAACCTACCAGTAGTTCTTTGAACTGTGGGAGGAAGCCGGAGCACCCAAAGCAAACTCATGCAAACATGGGGAGAACATACAAGCTCCATACAGATAGCACCCCAGGTCCAGAAGTGTACCCAGGGCCTCAGCACTGTGAGCTAGCAATGCTAAACGCTGGGCTACTGTGCATGCTAATTTCTAGGCATCAGGTGATCAATCAGGTAGTGTTTCTCAGATAAAAGGACACCAGTTATGTAGTATGAGATTCAAATTGACCTCAGAACAAAATATAACTTATGTTATATAACTTATATAGAACTTACTACAGCATAACTGTCTTATTTGGCTCTTGTAGAAAATATTAACAGCATGCCTATTAAACATACAGTATCTAGCAATCAGCAATCAAAATAAAAACATTTCCAAACATGGAAACTGCCCAGTTAATGAAGCATTTCAAAGACATTAATCTATTCAATAATTACAGTTTTAAGTAGATAACAGATTTATATTCAGATTACGAAAGCATCATAACAACTGCTGCTTGTGTAAGGAATCCATGAATACCACTGTACATGAGAATTCCACACCTATTTGTAATCAATACACAAAATCCTATTGAATTTCAGGTACTTGTTTATTCAGCATTGCTTGACTCCGCGGACTCCTTGTTGTTTCAATATTCTAGCAATAGGACTAATTGCCAATACAGTGCCGTTGTAATCTATTCCTTCTGCCAGCAGAGGACGGTATTCGCACAGCCAGTTCAGGATAAGATACGGTCCTCGCAGTTCACACTACAACTGGCCAAAGCCGTATTCGGAATATGCTCTCGATAACCTCGTTTAGTTTAAGTACGGCCATATTTCATATCAACCCACAGATGCATTGCATAAACACTAGAATTCTGGTTGTACTTAAATTGACCTTATACGTTTTGGATTATGTTTAACCTTCTTCAATTTCTTCAACCATATTTTGAGATGATTACGTTTACAGAAGCAAATATTATTCAGTGCTTTTTCTTCACTCCTTTAATCAAACCCACATTTCTATAAGGAGGGCCATTGTGAAACTCCCCAAAGTGAGCTGAATTAATCTTTTATTCTTCACACCTGCGAAGTCATTCCTACATTGTGTAATATGAAGGCCTTTCATTATTCACGTATACTACAACATCTGAAAATAATGGGTCTTGAAATAGTTGAATGAAAGAAAATCCTGAATAACTCCTCCAAATGCGTGTTACACTTTCATCAAGTACACACACTTTGAATGTGATGAACTATAAAAAGTTATTTTAACCATACCCAATGGAGCTCAGGAGTGCGATTGCATACACAATCATGTTTTCAGTGTTTGGACATCAGCCGTACATCAGAACAATCATTTCACTAACACAGCTCCATGTTGAGTGACTTCCCTCCAAAAACACAAAGTCACTTTCCCTTAGCAATTATGGCATGGACTTAGATTATCTGCCTTCTGCATCAAGCCCTGTATGATATACTGTACAAAGCCAAGCTTTGGGATAGTGCTTTGTTTGGATCCTTGTCTTGATCCTTTTGGATCCCAGGCTGCTCATTTGCAAATGAGTTTTGACATTAATTAAAGTGACTATAGCAATGAGGTGGCACTGTGGTTCACAGAGCTGGGGTCCTGGGTTCAATTCCTGGGGTGCAGTCTGGATGGAATTGTATGTTCTCCCTTCATTTGTGTGGATTTCTTCCAGGTGCTCCAGTTTCTTCCCACAGTCCAAAGACATACAGTACTAGTAGGTTAAGGTGGAACTACAGTCCCAATTTTGCAGACACAAAAGTATTTAATTTCAGTCACAAAATAAAATCATTGACATTATAGAAAAACTTTACAAACTCAAAATTGAGCACAAAATCATGAATTTTGTGAAAGGACTGTAAGTTACGCCATGTTGTAACAAATTCGCATTCAAGTTCCACACAAATTGCGATGTGATGCAGCCCTTCCTGCTCACTAATCACTGTAATGACTAATGCAATGTGATGTAGGAGAGAAAAGGTATAGGTTATGCAGCAAACATTTCACTGCAAAAAACGTTCCATTCCAAGGTTCTTTATGCAGAGTTAACAATGTAATATTATTTATTGGCAAAAACGTAAAAAAGTTGAGAGCAATATTTCCATTGGATTAAACGAGATGTATTCACAAACCTGCTCCTTTACAATGTCACAGGGCCACAACAGATTATAGGAAGTTTTGCTGCCTCGTTCTGAATCGCAGAACATGGTAATTCTTTAACCTTGAAATGTAGTCTATTTTGTGATGTAATGATGCAATGTCCCTTTACTGAGAGCCAGCAATCAACGGATGTGTCTGATCGTGAATGGTTTTCCCTGTTGTTTGTTGTATTACTTGGTGTTGCATTTTAAGCTGTGCATGAGGCAGGACCCGGAGGCTGCTGCTTCTGCTGGTGCTTCTGCTGGGATTGAGGAAGAGCTGAGCGCCATGTAAGGCAAAGACACTGCGTTCCACTTTATCAGGTGCCTGGAGTGTAAGAGCTGCAGATAATATTGAGTCACATTAATCCCAACATATTTCAAATATTATGAAAATTAAATAAATTAAATCAAATAACTTTCATTAAAAAAATCAATCACTCTTTACCTTGCTTTTTCAGTTGTTTTTAAGGAAAATTGATGCCGAGAATGTGTGAATACTACTTTTTGATGGTTCCAAGACCAATGTGACCTGTTCTATTGCCTGCCAATTGTACGTTCCAGGTTGAAAAATTATTTTTAGGAGGTCAAGGTGTATGAATGATAAGAGAAAAACTGAAATAACCACAGCTACGCAAACACCAGTCCACCAAAAAAAAAATCATTTAATTAAAATAAGGTAACATTTTTTTTTCATCATCATACGGATGAACTGTGCTAAATGTGTTTCTAAAAAGAAAAAGCAGGACGTGAGTCGTGAGCCAAGATCATGACTCTTTTGCTCTTCTTCACATCAGTTTTCATCTGCGAGGAGGAGGAGGAGGGCGGCTCCTGATGTGCTGACACTTGGGGATGTGCCTCTGTGCCGGCCTGGGGGCAAAGCGCCGGCCGCAGTGAGGGCAGGGCACGTAGTCGGGGTTTGGATTCGCGGGGGGCTGGGGCAGGTTCACAACTTTCCCTCCTTGCGTGATCACCTGCTGCACCTCCCTGGCCTGTTTGATGCTCCGAATGAAATCCTCGTGCTTCTGCCTCCAGTTGTTCTTTCTCAGCTGGGAACAGGAAATGAAACCAATAAAACAGCTTCCAGAAAAAGTCCAGACTAGCACTGCGTACACAGTCTGGTCGCAAACCATTCACAAGGCAAGAAAATATCAATACAGTAATAACTTAGCTTTCTGGGGCTACCTTTCAGGTCATTGGGTAGAGAGTACAATTTACGTAGTTATGGTTTTGTTTCCTGTGAGTGCTATTTGCTTGATATGTAGATTTTAACAACAGAATTCAGAAGTCACTAAGACACATTTATTCTGTCTGGCAAATGTGCCTTTGCGGCAGTTATTCAGAAGAGTACTTCATAAAACACTTATTTATTGTCTACATTGATTTATAAGCTGAGTCTGACTCTAGGAGAAAAAAAGGGAAGCTTGGAAAGAGTTTAAGGATAGCCCTTACCACGATTGGCGGTTTAACCTTCTTCTTATGGATGTCTGAGTAGGCGGTTTCTACGAGTGGGTCAGATAAAATATTAAATATACAGTAAAAGCTCACACCTATTCATACCCTTTATGTACTGTATATCTACAATTACGTATACTACGTATACAGTTATCGTATACTATAATACGATAACTACCATTACAAAATGTCTCCCTTTTGATTTGAAGTGGTTCTTTTAAATAAGTAAATTGCAATCACTTAGCCTACATCTGAGCTCCTAATTCATCGCGACGACGGACTGAGACTCCAGTTGGATTTGTGAGAAGTAAAGGGGTGTGCCTGTTTTAAAGCCGATTCATACGTCTTAAACACATGGACATAGATAGCAGTCTGTGTTATATAATTTATCTTTTTATTTTATTTAAATTTAAGTATCACATACACATTTTCAAAGTAACTGTACCCCTTTTAATTATGATCCCCATCGCTCACAGCTCCGAAGGTGAGACGAGGGCTACTTCAGATGGGATTTCCAATATTTCTCTCTTAGCTTGTATACCGGTGGAAAGGAGAGGGGTCTTAAAACGTGTTGATAGTAAGATTGGGATGTATTTGCAGTCTAGATATAGTTTTTTTAATGTTCGGAGCCGCCACAGATTCATTTTCTTCTGACTGCTTTTCTGGATGACAATGACAATGCAAACGATGGTGTTAAGGCGAGGCTGTGCCTTAAGGCTCCTCTGCTTACAATATTCAGCGCGTAAATCGCAAACGAGCGCCTTCCCTTACGATGAAAATGCAGAAAATAAGACCACGAGATTTAAACCTACGGCTTACAAATTTATGCGTAAACACTAAAACCGTATCTTTAGCAAAACTGGCGAGACAATGTGTTTTATCATTTAAAAAAGTACTGGAAAATAAGTAAAGGTTATCACGATAAACAGAGGTTACTGATCTACTACTGTACGCTGTGACCAAAAATGAGAGTCCCACGATCCTCGCAGCCTTCATGCTTTGGTCTTGGCCTGGCCGTTTTTTTTAAGATAATGGGGTCAAGTTAAGAAATTATGCAAGTTTCTAATCAAATCCAAGGGCGCCTCGATCTCCTAAACATCTTTAGAAGGCCGACGGACCACACTGCACGGTCCGGGTCCGTTCCCTGACCCGGTTCTGGATAATGCCAGCTTAAAGTGAAAAATTCTACTGTACATATTATGTTTCTTATTATGGTATATATGTATAATATTGCGCGACCGCTTCACGAAGCTAGAAAGAAAGTTATCCGCCATTTTTATTTTACCTGCAATTGAATTTGCCATTAAAATCATTATTAATACCGCAGCTGCTAAATAACTTACCTAAAAGCGTTCAGATACAAAAGCACTTGAGCTGTAATGTTTGTATACTGTTGGCCCGATGACCTACTTCAAGAAGAATTGTTACATAGACCGCCAAGGACTGTCATCACACTTTACGTCATAAAGCGCTTTAAAACTTTAGACAAGTTCAACACCTCATATTTTGTACTGTTTATCATGGTAAAAGCAACTCAAAGCAATTCTAAAAATGATCGAAAGGTAAAAATACAAGCTTATACGAGCTGTCGTTTTAACATTTATAACATATATTTAAACAAAACATATATAATCTATTTTAATAAAATAGAAAAGTGTTCTTAGTCTTCACTTAAAAGCTGTTAGAAGCTGCCTTTCTGACAAGAGAGTTCTGTGAGTTCCACAGTCTCAGTGCATTAAAGTCAAAACCAGTTGCTTTTTATTTCCTGTTTTACGACAGAGCAAGGAGGGTGTCCACAGACCACTGTGCACCTGCAGACTGATATGGGGGGTAAAAAGTCTAGAAGTTAGTAAATAAGATTTTAACATATGTTCTAAAACACACCGGACACCTGTACAGTGATGCCAACACAGTGATCTGAGCTCCTTCTTTGAGTTAAATCCTAGCATCTGCATTTTTTACAAGTTGTTGCTATGGCAGAGCATGACCAGAGCATAACAGAAACCACCCATTTTCTAACCGCTTCATCCAATTCAGGGTCAGGGGGTCAGGGGGTCGCGGGGCACGGGGGAGCCAGAGCCTCAGAAAGTAATAAGCAGGAGATACCTGGGACTGGATGGTAGTCCAATGCAGGGAAGACACAGACACTCACCAATTATCCCAGAAGCCAATTAACCTACCAGTAGTTCTTTGAACTGTGGGAGGAAGCCGGAGCACCCAAAGCAAACTCATGCAAACATGGGGAGAACATACAAGCTCCATACAGATAGCACCCCAGGTCCAGAAGTGTACCCAGGGCCTCAGCACTGTGAGCTAGCAATGCTAAACGCTGGGCTACTGTGCATGCTAATTTCTAGGCATCAGGTGATCAATCAGGTAGTGTTTCTCAGATAAAAGGACACCAGTTATTTAGTATGAGATTCAAATTGACCTCAGAACAAAATATAACTTATGTTATATAACTTATATAGAACTTACTACAGCATAACTGTCTTATTTGGCTCTTGTAGAAAATATTAACAGCATGCCTATTAAACATACAGTATCTAGCAATCAGCAATCAAAATAAAAACATTTCCAAACATGGAAACTGCCCAGTTAATGAAGCATTTCAAAGACATTAATCTATTCAATAATTACAGTTTTAAGTAGATAACAGATTTATATTCAGATTACGAAAGTATCATAACAACGGCTGCTTGTGTAAGGAATCCATGAATACCACTGTACATGAGAATTCCACACCTATTTGTAATCAATACACAAAATCCTATTGAATTTCAGGTACTTGTTTATTCAGCATTGCTTGACTCCGCGGACTCCTTGTTGTTTCAATATTCTAGCAATAGGACTAATCGCCAATACAGTGCCGTTGTAATCTATTCCTTCTGCCAGCAGAGGACGGTATTCGCACAGCCAGTTCAGGATAAGATACGGTCCTCGCAGTTCACGGTACAACTGGCCCAAGCCGTATTCGGAATATGCTCTCGATAACCTCGTTTAGTTTAAGTACGGCCATATTTCATATCAACCCACAGATGCATTGCATAAACACTAGAATTCTGGTTGTACTTAAATTGACCTTATACGTTTTGGATTATGTTTAACCTTCTTCAATTTCTTCAACCATATTTTGAGATGATTACGTTTACAGAAGCAAATATTATTCAGTGCTTTTTCTTCACTCCTTTAATCAAACCCACATTTCTATAAGGAGGGCCATTGTGAAACTCCCCAAAGTGAGCTGAATTAATCTTTCATTCTTCACACCTGCGAAGTCATTCCTTCATTGTGTAATATGAAGGCCTTTCATTATTCACGTATACTACAACATCTGAAAATAATGGGTCTTGAAATAGTTGAATGAAAGAAAATCCTGAATAACTCCTCCAAATGCGTGTTACACTTTCATCAAGTACACACACTTTGAATGTGATGAACTATAAAAAGTTATTTTAACCATGCCCAATGGAGCTCAGGAGTGCGATTGCATACACAATCATGTTTTCAGTGTTTGGACATCAGCCGTACATCAGAACAATCATTTCACTAACACAGCTCCGTGTTGAGTGACTTCCCTCCAAGAACACAAAGTCACTTTCCCTTAGCAATTATTGCATGGACTTTGATTATCTGCCTTCTGCATCAAGCCCTGTATTATATACGGTACAAAGCCAAGCTTTGGGATAGTGCTTTGTTTGGATCCTTGTCTTGATCCTTTTGGATCCCAGGCTGCTCATTTGCAAATGAGTTTTGACATTAATTATAGTGACTATAGCAATGAGCTGGCACTGTGGTTCACAGAGCTGGGGTCCTGGGTTCAATTCCTGGGGTGCAGTCTGGATGGAATTGTATGTTCTCCCTTCATTTGTGTGGATTTCTTCCAGGTGCTCCAGTTTCTTCCCACAGTCCAAAGACATACAGTACTAGTAGGTTAAGGTGGAACTACAGTCCCAATTTTGCAGACACAAAAGTATTTAATTTCAGTCACAAAATAAAATCATTGACATTATAGAAAAACTTTACAAACTCAAAATTGAGCACAAAATCATGAATTTTGTGAAAGGACTGTAAGTTACGCCATGTTGTAACAAATTCGCATTCAAGTTCCACACAAATTGCGATGTGATGCAGCCCTTCCTGCTCACTAATCACTGTAATGACTAATGCAATGTGATGTAGGAGAGAAAGGGTATAGGTTATGCAGCAAACATTTCACTGCAAAAAACGTTCCATTCCAAGGTTCTTTATGCAGAGTTAACAATGTAGTATTATTTATTGGCAAAAACGTAAAAAAGTTGAGAGTTATATTTCCATTGGATTAAACGAGATGTATTCACAAGCCTGCTCCTTTACAATGTCATAGGGCCACAACAGATTATAGGAAGTTTTGCTGCCTCGTTCTGAATCGCAGAACATGGTAATTCTTTAACCTTGAAATGTAGTCTATTTTGTGATGTAATGATGCAATGTCCCTTTACTGAGAGCCAGCAATCAACGGATGTGTCTGATCGTGAATGGTTTTCCCTGTTGTTTGTTGTATTACTTGGTGTTGCATTTTAAGCTGTGCATGAGGCAGGACCCGGAGGCTGCTGCTTCTGCTGGTGCTTCTGCTGGGATTGAGGAAGAGCTGAGCGCCATGTAAGGCAAAGACACTGCGTTCCACTTTATCAGGTGCCTGGAGTGTAAGAGCTGCAGATAATATTGAGTCACATTAATCCCAACATATTTCAAATATTATGAAAATTAAATAAATTAAATCAAATAACTTTCATTAAAAAAATCAATCACTCTTTACCTTGCTTTTTCAGTTGTTTTTAAGGAAAATTGATGCCGAGAATGTGTGAATACTACTTTTTGATGGTTCCAAGACCAATGTGACCTGTTCTATTGCCTGCCAATTGTACGTTCCAGGTTGAAAAATTATTTTTAGGAGGTCAAGGTGTATGAATGATAAGAGAAAAACTGAAATAACCACAGCTACGCAAACACCAGTCCACCAAAAAAAAAATCATTTAATTAAAATAAGGTAACATTTTTTTTTCATCATCATACGGATGAACTGTGCTAAATGTGTTTCTAAAAAGAAAAAGCAGGACGTGAGTCGTGAGCCAAGATCATGACTCTTTTGCTCTTCTTCACATCAGTTTTCATCTGCGAGGAGGAGGAGGAGGGCGGCTCCTGATGTGCTGACACTTGGGGAAGTGCCTCTGTGCCGGCCTGGGGGCAAAGCGCCGGCCGCAGTGAGGGCAGGGCACGTAGTCGGGGTTTGGATTCGCGGGGGGCTGGGGCAGGTTCACAACTTTCCCTCCTTGCGTGATCACCTGCTGCACCTCCCTGGCCTGTTTGATGCTCCGAATGAAATCCTCGTGCTTCTGCCTCCAGTTGTTCTTTCTCAGCTGGGAACAGGAAATGAAACCAATAAAACAGCTTCCAGAAAAAGTCCAGACTAGCACTGCGTACACAGTCTGGTCGCAAACCATTCACAAGGCAAGAAAATATCAATACAGTAATAACGTAGCTTTCTGGGGCTACCTTTCAGGTCATTGGGTAGAGAGTACAATTTACGTAGTTATGGTTTTGTTTCCTGTGAGTGCTATTTGCTTGATATGTAGATTTTTACAACAGAATTCAGAAGTCACTAAGACACATTTATTCTGTCTGGCAAATGTGCCTTTGCGGCAGTTTTTCAGAAGAGTACTTCATAAAACACTTATTTATTGTTTACATTGATTTATAAGCTGAGTCTGACTCTAGGAGAAAAAAAGGGAAGCTTGGAAAGAGTTTAAGGATAGCCCTTACCACGATTGGCGGTTTAACCTTCTTCTTATGGATGTATGTCTCCAGTTCTGTTCCCTTGGCCCTGTGCTTGAAAGAGTCAAAAACCTTCCTCTTTGAATTCTGAAGCTTCTTGCAGATCTTGCTGTGTTTCTCCAGCCTCTCTACAGCAAACTTCCCGTGACACAGTTCACAGGGCACCAGCTGAGGGTTTCCACTCTGGCTATTCTCATATGGAAATTGCTCAGCGGTAGGGCACATCAGACTTGTAGGGGACAAATATCTGTTTTCCACTGACAGAGTTTGTTCATCCAGACATGTGGTGTTATTTCTGAAGTGGCCCTGCGCGGCCTGTGCCGCTGACACGTCGCTTTCAGGGAGCCTTGCTTTCTTGAGATACTTTCTCCTTCCACAGGGGACGTCTTCTAGCCCACGGCTGCAAGGGCTCACTTGACGTCTCTCCTGATGGGAAAGCGCAGAGGGAAAGTGCGATTCTGCGCATCCGCCATCTTCCATTGGAGAACCATAATCAAGGTTGTCTCCTCTGATAGGAAGGGCTTTCCTTGGAGTGAAGGCTTTTTGCTTCTCCATTCTGCAGGTCAGAAGAGGCACGGCCTTAGAGCGGTGGTTGGCCCATGGTCCTCTGGGGCAAAGCTCGCTCTGCCTCGCCTCTATTTTCCCTTCCGGCCACCTCTCTGGAGTCTTCCATCTCTCTCGGAACCATCCTCAGCTCCTCCTGAGCTCTGAAGAGCTTCGCCTGCATCATGGCCTCCTTCTGGCGAATCTCGTCCTTCATCATGGCCTCCTTCCGGCGCATCTCATCCTGCAGGCTGGCCTCCCTCCGGCGATGCTCCTCCTTCAGCGCGGCCTCTGCCTCGGCCACTTTTCGTAGCTCCTCTTGCAACTGAAAGTGCTCCTTCCCATTGGCATGAGAAGGGCATTGCCCTGGAGGGGTCGCCACCATGGGGAGGACAGTCCTGTCCTTAGGTTTGCGTACTCTTGAGCCCCTCCTGCCCGGCCTCTCGCAGGGCCTCTCATGACCATCCTGAGGCGGGGTGGGGGCAAACAAGGAATCACTCTGTGCGTCCGGGCGGTCCACAGCCCGAACCTCACCAGGGCCGGAGACTTTCCTGTTACCCATAGGTTTCAGGGGGTAAGACCGATCATACCCCACAATGTTCTTCTCGGGGCCCTGTTGGGCTTGGAAGCGATAGCTGTTCCCCATCTTCTTCTCCGCAGCGTATTTGACATATTGGAAACATTTTCTCATCTTCTGTAGAGCTGCCTCCTGCCGCCGATTGTACATGGCGATCATTTTTTTCTCCTTTTCCTGCATCAGTTTCTCTTGGAAGGTGTCCTTCAGAAGCTGTATCTTGGGAGGCGGGCAGTACGTGGAGATCAGATCCTGTTGCCTTAAAGGCGCGGGTCGATTCGAGTCTGTGTCCTTCGGGGAGGGGGACAGAGCACCAGGCTTAGGACTGGGCTCCATTGGCAAATGAGATATGAGCTTTGTTTCCCAGGTATCTGGAAAAGGCAAAAATGGCAAATAAATGATATCCTGCACAGTCTAGTATGGTCTAATAGAAAAGAATAAAAAAAAACAATTCAGGAAATACACAACTTTTGAATATTAAACCTAATGGTGTTGAATGCTGCATGCTGACTCAGTAGGAGACAGATCCTAAACATAAACATTATAATAAACATTTGTTTCCCAAATAACATTCTCAATGTTCAGAATGCTTAAAGTCATGAGCTTTTTTAAAAATGTTTAACTGAAACCTGGAAATGTGCTATTTCATTTCAAAGCTTGTATTATATCTATGATATAAATGTTTTTTTATATAAAATTAACCCATTATGCAACAGGGGTTTGAGCAAAAGTCACTGTGAATAAGGGAATTTATCAATATTAATTAGCCGTTTCACTACATTATAGATAGCTGAAGGATTATGATACAGTATATCGATTTCGCTACAAATTGACAAGCATATTTGATGACACTTACCAAACAAGTTTTAAACAGCGGAGAAATAGTTCACCACGACGATAGCAATGCAATGTTTGACTGCATCTCCCTATGTGATATATCTGTATTTGGGTATATACAGATCACGTAATTCAGGGAGCACTGTTACGTCAGGTCACCAACCTTTATTACGACGCTCATATGTCATAGAGCTCCTTAGGATGTTTGTATAATCTTTATCCAAATTTTCATATGGCCGCAGTTACGGCGTTTATTTTACAGTTAATGTAACAGGGTGTCATTATATTTTTCTGTCTTTATGGTGGCAGACCACTTAAATAAATCTGAGTAGGCGGTTTCTACAAGTGGGTCAGATAAAATATTAAATATACAGTAAAAGCTCACACCTATTCATACCCTTTATGTACTGTATATCTACAATTACGTATACTACGTATACAGTTATCGTATACTATAATACGATAACTACCATTACAAAATGTCTCCCTTTTGATTTGAAGTGGTTCTTTTAAATAAGTAAATTGCAATCACTTAGCCTACATCTGAGCTCCTAATTCATCGCGACGACGGACTGAGACTCCAGTCGGATTTGTGAGAAGGGGTGTGCCTGTTTTAAAACCGATTCATACGTCTTAAACACATGGACATAGATAGCAGTCTGTGTTATATAATTTATCTTTTTATTTTATTTAAATTTAAGAATCACATACACATTTTCAAAGTAACTGTACCCCTTTTTTAATTATGATCCCCATCGCTCACAGCTCCGAAGGTGAGACGAGGGCTACTTCAGATGGGATTTCCAATATTTCTCTCTTAGCTTGTATACCGGTGGAAAGGAGAGGGGTCTTAAAACGTGTTGATAGTAAGATTGGGATGTATTTGCAGTCTAGATATAGTTTTTTTAATGTTCGGAGCCGCCACAGATTCATTTTCTTACGACTGCTTTTCTGGATGACAATGACAATGCAAACGATGGTGTTAAGGCGAGGCTGTGCCTTAAGGCTCCTCTGCTTACAATATTCAGCGCGTAAATCGCAAACGAGCGCCTTCCCTTACGATGAAAATGCAGAAAATAAGACCACGAGATTTAAACCTACGGCTTACAAATTTATGCGTAAACACTAAAACCGTATCTTTAGCAAAACTGGCGAGACAATGTGTTTTATCATTTAAAAAAGTACTGGAAAATAATTAAAGGTTATCACGATAAACAGAGGTTACTGATCTACTACTGTACGCTGTGACCAAAAATGAGAGTCCCCCGATCCTCGCAGCCTTCATGCTTTGGTCTTGGCCTGGCCGTTTTTTTTTTAGGATAATGGGGTCAAGTTAAGAAATTATGCAAGTTTCTAATCAAATCCAAGGGCGCCTCGATCTCCTAAACATCTTTAGAAGGCCGACGGACCACACTGCACGGTCCGGGTCCGGGCCCTGACCCGGTTCTGGATAATGCCAGCTTAAAGTGAAAAATTCTACTGTACATATTATGTTTCTTATTATGGTATATATGTATAATACAGCGCGACCGCTTCACGAAGCTAGAAAGAAAGTTATCCGCCATTTTTATTTTACCTGCAATTGAATTTGCCATTAAAATCATTATTAATACCGCAGCTGCTAAATAACTTACCTAAAAGCGTTCAGATACAAAAGCACTTGAGCTGTAATGTTTGTATACTGTTGGCCCGATGACCTACTTCAAGAAGAATTGTTACATAGACCGCCAAGGACTGTCATCACACTTTACGTCATAAAGCGCTTTAAAACTTTAGACAAGTTCAACACCTCATATTTTGTACTGTTTATCATGGTAAAAGCAACTCAAAGCAATTATAAAAATGATCGAAAGGTAAAAATACAAGCTTATACGAGCTGTCGTTTTAACATTTATAACATATATTTAAACAAAACATATATAATCTATTTTAATAAAATAGAAAAGTGTTCTTGGTCTTCACTTAAAAGCTGTTAGAAGCTGCCTTTCTGACAAGAGAGTTCTGTGAGTTCCACAGTCTCAGTGCATTAAAGTCAAAACCAGTTGCTTTTTATTTCCTGTTTTACGACAGAGCAAGGAGGGTGTCCACAGACCACTGTGCACCTGCAGACTGATATGGGGGGTAAAAAGTCTAGAAGTTAGTAAATAAGATTTTAGCACATGTTCTAAAACAAACCGGACACCTGTACAGTGATGCCAACACAGTGCTCTGAGCTCCTTCTTTGAGTTAAATCCTAGCATCTGCATTTTTTACAAGTTGTTGCTATGGCAGAGCATGACCAGAGCATAACAGAAACCACCCATTTTCTAACCGCTTCATCCAATTCAGGGTCAGGGGGTCAGGGGGTCGCGGGGCACGGGGGAGCCAGAGCCTCAGAAAGTAATAAGCAGGAGATACCTGGGACTGGATGGTAGTCCAATGCAGGGAAGACACAGACACTCACCAATTATCCCAGAAGCCAATTAACCTACCAGTAGTTCTTTGAACTGTGGGAGGAAGCCGGAGCACCCAAAGCAAACTCATGCAAACATGGGGAGAACATACAAGCTCCATACAGATAGCACCCCAGGTCCAGAAGTGTACCCAGGGCCTCAGCACTGTGAGCTAGCAATGCTAAACGCTGGGCTACTGTGCATGCTAATTTCTAGGCATCAGGTGATCAATCAGGTAGTGTTTCTCAGATAAAAGGACACCAGTTATGTAGTATGAGATTCAAATTGACCTCAGAACAAAATATAACTTATGTTATATAACTTATATAGAACTTACTACAGCATAACTGTCTTATTTGGCTCTTGTAGAAAATATTAACAGCATGCCTATTAAACATACAGTATCTAGCAATCAGCAATCAAAATAAAAACATTTCCAAACATGGAAACTGCCCAGTTAATGAAGCATTTCAAAGACATTAATCTATTCAATAATTACAGTTTTAAGTAGATAACAGATTTATATTCAGATTACGAAAGCATCATAACAACTGCTGCTTGTGTAAGGAATCCATGAATACCACTGTACATGAGAATTCCACACCTATTTGTAATCAATACACAAAATCCTATTGAATTTCAGGTACTTGTTTATTCAGCATTGCTTGACTCCGCGGACTCCTTGTTGTTTCAATATTCTAGCAATAGGACTAATCGCCAATACAGTGCCGTTGTAATCTATTCCTTCTGCCAGCAGAGGACGGTATTCGCACAGCCAGTTCAGGATAAGATACGGTCCTCGCAGTTCACACTACAACTGGCCAAAGCCGTATTCGGAATATGCTCTCGATAACCTCGTTTAGTTTAAGTACGGCCATATTTCATATCAACCCACAGATGCATTGCATAAACACTAGAATTCTGGTTGTACTTAAATTGACCTTATACGTTTTGGATTATGTTTAACCTTCTTCAATTTCTTCAACCATATTTTGAGATGATTACGTTTACAGAAGCAAATATTATTCAGTGCTTTTTCTTCACTCCTTTAATCAAACCCACATTTCTATAAGGAGGGCCATTGTGAAACTCCCCAAAGTGAGCTGAATTAATCTTTTATTCTTCACACCTGCGAAGTCATTCCTACATTGTGTAATATGAAGGCCTTTCATTATTCACGTATACTACAACATCTGAAAATAATGGGTCTTGAAATAGTTGAATGAAAGAAAATCCTGAATAACTCCTCCAAATGCGTGTTACACTTTCATCAAGTACACACACTTTGAATGTGATGAACTATAAAAAGTTATTTTAACCATACCCAATGGAGCTCAGGAGTGCGATTGCATACACAATCATGTTTTCAGTGTTTGGACATCAGCCGTACATCAGAACAATCATTTCACTAACACAGCTCCATGTTGAGTGACTTCCCTCCAAAAACACAAAGTCGCTTTCCCTTAGCAATTATTGCATGGACTTAGATTATCTGCCTTCTGCATCAAGCCCTGTATGATATACTGTACAAAGCCAAGCTTTGGGATAGTGCTTTGTTTGGATCCTTGTCTTGATCCTTTTGGATCCCAGGCTGCTCATTTGCAAATGAGTTTTGACATTAATTAAAGTGACTATAGCAATGAGGTGGCACTGTGGTTCACAGAGCTGGGGTCCTGGGTTCAATTCCTGGGGTGCAGTCTGGATGGAATTGTATGTTCTCCCTTCATTTGTGTGGATTTCTTCCAGGTGCTCCAGTTTCTTCCCACAGTCCAAAGACATACAGTACTAGTAGGTTAAGGTGGAACTACAGTCCCAATTTTGCAGACACAAAAGTATTTAATTTCAGTCACAAAATAAAATCATTGACATTATAGAAAAACTTTACAAACTCAAAATTGAGCACAAAATCATGAATTTTGTGAAAGGACTGTAAGTTACGCCATGTTGTAACAAATTCGCATTCAAGTTCCACACAAATTGCGATGTGATGCAGCCCTTCCTGCTCACTAATCACTGTAATGACTAATGCAATGTGATGTAGGAGAGAAAAGGTATAGGTTATGCAGCAAACATTTCACTGCAAAAAACGTTCCATTCCAAGGTTCTTTATGCAGAGTTAACAATGTAATATTATTTATTGGCAAAAACGTAAAAAAGTTGAGAGCAATATTTCCATTGGATTAAACGAGATGTATTCACAAACCTGCTCCTTTACAATGTCACAGGGCCACAACAGATTATAGGAAGTTTTGCTGCCTCGTTCTGAATCGCAGAACATGGTAATTCTTTAACCTTGAAATGTAGTCTATTTTGTGATGTAATGATGCAATGTCCCTTTACTGAGAGCCAGCAATCAACGGATGTGTCTGATCGTGAATGGTTTTCCCTGTTGTTTGTTGTATTACTTGGTGTTGCATTTTAAGCTGTGCATGAGGCAGGACCCGGAGGCTGCTGCTTCTGCTGGTGCTTCTGCTGGGATTGAGGAAGAGCTGAGCGCCATGTAAGGCAAAGACACTGCGTTCCACTTTATCAGGTGCCTGGAGTGTAAGAGCTGCAGATAATATTGAGTCACATTAATCCCAACATATTTCAAATATTATGAAAATTAAATAAATTAAATCAAATAACTTTCATTAAAAAAATCAATCACTCTTTACCTTGCTTTTTCAGTTGTTTTTAAGGAAAATTGATGCCGAGAATGTGTGAATACTACTTTTTGATGGTTCCAAGACCAATGTGACCTGTTCTATTGCCTGCCAATTGTACGTTCCAGGTTGAAAAATTATTTTTAGGAGGTCAAGGTGTATGAATGATAAGAGAAAAACTGAAATAACCACAGCTACGCAAACACCAGTCCACCAAAAAAAAAATCATTTAATTAAAATAAGGTAACATTTTTTTTTCATCATCATACGGATGAACTGTGCTAAATGTGTTTCTAAAAAGAAAAAGCAGGACGTGATTCGTGAGCCAAGATCATGACTCTTTTGCTCTTCTTCACATCAGTTTTCATCTGCGAGGAGGAGGAGGAGGGCGGCTCCTGATGTGCTGACACTTGGGGATGTGCCTCTGTGCCGGCCTGGGGGCAAAGCGCCGGCCGCAGTGAGGGCAGGGCACGTAGTCGGGGTTTGGATTCGCGGGGGGCTGGGGCAGGTTCACAACTTTCCCTCCTTGCGTGATCACCTGCTGCACCTCCCTGGCCTGTTTGATGCTCCGAATGAAATCCTCGTGCTTCTGCCTCCAGTTGTTCTTTCTCAGCTGGGAACAGGAAATGAAACCAATAAAACAGCTTCCAGAAAAAGTCCAGACTAGCACTGCGTACACAGTCTGGTCGCAAACCATTCACAAGGCAAGAAAATATCAATACAGTAATAACTTAGCTTTCTGGGGCTACCTTTCAGGTCATTGGGTAGAGAGTACAATTTACGTAGTTATGGTTTTGTTTCCTGTGAGTGCTATTTGCTTGATATGTAGATTTTTACAACAGAATTCAGAAGTCACTAAGACACATTTATTCTGTCTGGCAAATGTGCCTTTGCGGCAGTCTTTCAGAAGAGTACTTCATAAAACACTTATTTATTGTCTACATTGATTTATAAGCTGAGTCTGACTCTAGGAGAAAAAAAGGGAAGCTTGGAAAGAGTTTAAGGATAGCCCTTACCACGATTGGCGGTTTAACCTTCTTCTTATGGATGTCTGAGTAGGCGGTTTCTACGAGTGGGTCAGATAAAATATTAAATATACAGTAAAAGCTCACACCTATTCATACCCTTTATGTACTGTATATCTACAATTACGTATACTACGTATACAGTTATCGTATACTATAATACGATAACTACCATTACAAAATGTCTCCCTTTTGATTTGAAGTGGTTCTTTTAAATAAGTAAATTGCAATCACTTAGCCTACATCTGAGCTCCTAATTCATCGCGACGACGGACTGAGACTCCAGTTGGATTTGTGAGAAGTAAAGGGGTGTGCCTGTTTTAAAGCCGATTCATACGTCTTAAACACATGGACATAGATAGCAGTCTGTGTTATATAATTTATCTTTTTATTTTATTTAAATTTAAGTATCACATACACATTTTCAAAGTAACTGTACCCCTTTTAATTATGATCCCCATCGCTCACAGCTCCGAAGGTGAGACGAGGGCTACTTCAGATGGGATTTCCAATATTTCTCTCTTAGCTTGTATACCGGTGGAAAGGAGAGGGGTCTTAAAACGTGTTGATAGTAAGATTGGGATGTATTTGCAGTCTAGATATAGTTTTTTTAATGTTCGGAGCCGCCACAGATTCATTTTCTTCTGACTGCTTTTCTGGATGACAATGACAATGCAAACGATGGTGTTAAGGCGAGGCTGTGCCTTAAGGCTCCTCTGCTTACAATATTCAGCGCGTAAATCGCAAACGAGCGCCTTCCCTTACGATGAAAATGCAGAAAATAAGACCACGAGATTTAAACCTACGGCTTACAAATTTATGCGTAAACACTAAAACCGTATCTTTAGCAAAACTGGCGAGACAATGTGTTTTATCATTTAAAAAAGTACTGGAAAATAAGTAAAGGTTATCACGATAAACAGAGGTTACTGATCTACTACTGTACGCTGTGACCAAAAATGAGAGTCCCACGATCCTCGCAGCCTTCATGCTTTGGTCTTGGCCTGGCCGTTTTTTTTAAGATAATGGGGTCAAGTTAAGAAATTATGCAAGTTTCTAATCAAATCCAAGGGCGCCTCGATCTCCTAAACATCTTTAGAAGGCCGACGGACCACACTGCACGGTCCGGGTCCGTTCCCTGACCCGGTTCTGGATAATGCCAGCTTAAAGTGAAAAATTCTACTGTACATATTATGTTTCTTATTATGGTATATATGTATAATATAGCGCGACCGCTTCACGAAGCTAGAAAGAAAGTTATCCGCCATTTTTATTTTACCTGCAATTGAATTTGCCATTAAAATCATTATTAATACCGCAGCTGCTAAATAACTTACCTAAAAGCGTTCAGATACAAAAGCACTTGAGCTGTAATGTTTGTATACTGTTGGCCCGATGACCTACTTCAAGAAGAATTGTTACATAGACCGCCAAGGACTGTCATCACACTTTACGTCATAAAGCGCTTTAAAACTTTAGACAAGTTCAACACCTCATATTTTGTACTGTTTATCATGGTAAAAGCAACTCAAAGCAATTCTAAAAATGATCGAAAGGTAAAAATACAAGCTTATACGAGCTGTCGTTTTAACATTTATAACATATATTTAAACAAAACATATATAATCTATTTTAATAAAATAGAAAAGTGTTCTTAGTCTTCACTTAAAAGCTGTTAGAAGCTGCCTTTCTGACAAGAGAGTTCTGTGAGTTCCACAGTCTCAGTGCATTAAAGTCAAAACCAGTTGCTTTTTATTTCCTGTTTTACGACAGAGCAAGGAGGGTGTCCACAGACCACTGTGCACCTGCAGACTGATATGGGGGGTAAAAAGTCTAGAAGTTAGTAAATAAGATTTTAACATATGTTCTAAAACACACCGGACACCTGTACAGTGATGCCAACACAGTGATCTGAGCTCCTTCTTTGAGTTAAATCCTAGCATCTGCATTTTTTACAAGTTGTTGCTATGGCAGAGCATGACCAGAGCATAACAGAAACCACCCATTTTCTAACCGCTTCATCCAATTCAGGGTCAGGGGGTCAGGGGGTCGCGGGGCACGGGGGAGCCAGAGCCTCAGAAAGTAATAAGCAGGAGATACCTGGGACTGGATGGTAGTCCAATGCAGGGAAGACACAGACACTCACCAATTATCCCAGAAGCCAATTAACCTACCAGTAGTTCTTTGAACTGTGGGAGGAAGCCGGAGCACCCAAAGCAAACTCATGCAAACATGGGGAGAACATACAAGCTCCATACAGATAGCACCCCAGGTCCAGAAGTGTACCCAGGGCCTCAGCACTGTGAGCTAGCAATGCTAAACGCTGGGCTACTGTGCATGCTAATTTCTAGGCATCAGGTGATCAATCAGGTAGTGTTTCTCAGATAAAAGGACACCAGTTATTTAGTATGAGATTCAAATTGACCTCAGAACAAAATATAACTTATGTTATATAACTTATATAGAACTTACTACAGCATAACTGTCTTATTTGGCTCTTGTAGAAAATATTAACAGCATGCCTATTAAACATACAGTATCTAGCAATCAGCAATCAAAATAAAAACATTTCCAAACATGGAAACTGCCCAGTTAATGAAGCATTTCAAAGACATTAATCTATTCAATAATTACAGTTTTAAGTAGATAACAGATTTATATTCAGATTACGAAAGTATCATAACAACGGCTGCTTGTGTAAGGAATCCATGAATACCACTGTACATGAGAATTCCACACCTATTTGTAATCAATACACAAAATCCTATTGAATTTCAGGTACTTGTTTATTCAGCATTGCTTGACTCCGCGGACTCCTTGTTGTTTCAATATTCTAGCAATAGGACTAATCGCCAATACAGTGCCGTTGTAATCTATTCCTTCTGCCAGCAGAGGACGGTATTCGCACAGCCAGTTCAGGATAAGATACGGTCCTATAAGGAGGGCCATTGTGAAACTCCCCAAAGTGAGCTGAATTAATCTTTTATTCTTCACACCTGCGAAGTCATTCCTTCATTGTGTAATATGAAGGCCTTTCATTATTCACGTATACTACAACATCTGAAAATAATCGGTCTTGAAATAGTTGAATGAAAGAAAATCCTGAATAACTCCTCCAAATGCGTGTTACACTTTCATCAGGTACACACAGTTTGAATGTGATGAACTATAAAAAGTTATTTTAACCATACCCAATGGAGCTCAGGAGTGCGATTGCATACACAATCATGTTTTCAGTGTTTGGACATCAGCCGTACATCAGAACAATCATTTCACTAACACAGCTCCATGTTGAGTGACTTCCCTCCAAAAACACAAAGTCACTTTCCCTTAGCAATTATTGCATGGACTTAGATTATCTGCCTTCTGCATCAAGCCCTGTATGATATACTGTACAAAGCCAAGCTTTGGGATAGTGCTTTGTTTGGATCCTTGTCTTGATCCTTTTGGATCCCAGGCTGCTCATTTGCAATTGAGTTTTGACATTAATTAAAGTGACTATAGCAATGAGGTGGCACTGTGGTTCACAGAGCTGGGGTCCTGGGTTCAATTCCTGGGGTGCAGTCTGGATGGAATTGTATGTTCTCCCTTCATTTGTGTGGATTTCTTCCAGGTGCTCCAGTTTCTTCCCACAGTCCAAAGACATACAGTACTAGTAGGTTAAGGTGGAACTACAGTCCCAATTTTGCAGACACAAAAGTATTTAATTTCAGTCACAAAATAAAATCATTGACATTATAGAAAAACTTTACAAACTCAAAATTGAGCACAAAATCATGAATTTTGTGAAAGGACTGTAAGTTACGCCATGTTGTAACAAATTCGCATTCAAGTTCCACACAAATTGCGATGTGATGCAGCCCTTCCTGCTCACTAATCACTGTAATGACTAATGCAATGTGATGTAGGAGAGAAAAGGTATAGGTTATGCAGCAAACATTTCACTGCAAAAAACGTTCCATTCCAAGGTTCTTTATGCAGAGTTAACAATGTAATATTATTTATTGGCAAAAACGTAAAAAAGTTGAGAGCAATATTTCCATTGGATTAAACGAGATGTATTCACAAACCTGCTCCTTTACAATGTCACAGGGCCACAACAGATTATAGGAAGTTTTGCTGCCTCGTTCTGAATCGCAGAACATGGTAATTCTTTAACCTTGAAATGTAGTCTATTTTGTGATGTAATGATGCAATGTCCCTTTACTGAGAGCCAGCAATCAACGGATGTGTCTGATCGTGAATGGTTTTCCCTGTTGTTTGTTGTATTACTTGGTGTTGCATTTTAAGCTGTGCATGAGGCAGGACCCGGAGGCTGCTGCTTCTGCTGGTGCTTCTGCTGGGATTGAGGAAGAGCTGAGCGCCATGTAAGGCAAAGACACTGCGTTCCACTTTATCAGGTGCCTGGAGTGTAAGAGCTGCAGATAATATTGAGTCACATTAATCCCAACATATTTCAAATATTATGAAAATTAAATAAATTAAATCAAATAACTTTCATTAAAAAAATCAATCACTCTTTACCTTGCTTTTTCAGTTGTTTTTAAGGAAAATTGATGCCGAGAATGTGTGAATACTACTTTTTGATGGTTCCAAGACCAATGTGACCTGTTCTATTGCCTGCCAATTGTACGTTCCAGGTTGAAAAATTATTTTTAGGAGGTCAAGGTGTATGAATGATAAGAGAAAAACTGAAATAACCACAGCTACGCAAACACCAGTCCACCAAAAAAAAATCATTTAATTAAAATAAGGTAACATTTTTTTTTCATCATCATACGGATGAACTGTGCTAAATGTGTTTCTAAAAAGAAAAAGCAGGACGTGAGTCGTGAGCCAAGATCATGACTCTTTTGCTCTTCTTCACTTCAGTTTTCATCTGCGAGGAGGAGGAGGAGGGCGGCTCCTGATGTGCTGACACTTGGGGATGTGCCTCTGTGCCGGCCTGGGGGCAAAGCGCCGGCCGCAGTGAGGGCAGGGCACGTAGTCGGGGTTTGGATTCGCGGGGGGCTGGGGCAGGTTCACAACTTTCCCTCCTTGCGTGATCACCTGCTGCACCTCCCTGGCCTGTTTGATGCTCCGAATGAAATCCTCGTGCTTCTGCCTCCAGTTGTTCTTTCTCAGCTGGGAACAGGAAATGAAACCAATAAAACAGCTTCCAGAAAAAGTCCAGACTAGCACTGCGTACACAGTCTGGTCGCAAACCATTCACAAGGCAAGAAAATATCAATACAGTAATAACTTAGCTTTCTGGGGCTACCTTTCAGGTCATTGGGTAGAGAGTACAATTTACGTAGTTATGGTTTTGTTTCCTGTGAGTGCTATTTGCTTGATATGTAGATTTTAACAACAGAATTCAGAAGTCACTAAGACACATTTATTCTGTCTGGCAAATGTGCCTTTGCGGCAGTTTTTCAGAAGAGTACTTCATAAAACACTTATTTATTGTCTACATTGATTTATAAGCTGAGTCTGACTCTAGGAGAAAAAAAGGGAAGCTTGGAAAGAGTTTAAGGATAGCCCTTACCACGATTGGCGGTTTAACCTTCTTCTTATGGATGTATGTCTCCAGTTCTGTTCCCTTGGCCCTGTGCTTGAAAGAGTCAAAAACCTTCCTCTTTGAATTCTGAAGCTTCTTGCAGATCTTGCTGTGTTTCTCCAGCCTCTCTACAGCAAACTTCCTGTGACACAGTTCACAGGGCACCAGCTGAGGGTTTCCACTCTGGCTATTCTCATATGGAAATTGCTCAGCGGTAGGGCAGATCAGACTTGTAGGGGACAGATATCTGTTTTCCACTGACAGAGTTTGTTCATCCAGACATGTGGTGTTATTTCTGAAGTGGGCCTGCGCGGCCTGTGCCGCTGACACGTCGCTTTCAGGGAGCCTTGCTTTCTTGAGATACTTTCTCCTTCCACAGGGGACGTCTTCTAGCCCACGGCTGCAAGGGCTCACTTGACGTCTCTCCTGATGGGAAAGCGAAGAGGGAAAGTGCGATTCTGCGCATCCGCCATCTTCCATTGGAGAACCATAATCAAGGTTGTCTCCTCTGATAGGAAGGGCTTTCCTTGGAGTGAAGGCTTTTTGCTTCTCCATTCTGCAGGTCAGAAGAGGCACGGCCTTAGAGTGGTGGTTGGCCCATGGTCCTCTGGGGCAAAGCTCGCTCTGCCTCGCCTGGAGTGTCTTCCTTAGGGTCAGGAGTCCTCTATTTTCCCTTCCGGCCACCTCTCTGGAGTCTTCCATCTCTCTCGGAACCATCCTCAGCTCCTCCTGAGCTCTGAAGAGCTTCGCCTGCATCATGGCCTCCTTCTGGCGAATCTCATCCTTCATCATGGCCTCCTTCCGGCGCATCTCATCCTGCAGGCTGGCCTCTCTCCGGCGATGCTCCTCCTTCAGCGCGGCCTCTGCCTCGGCCACTTTTCGTAGCTCCTCTTGCAACTGAAAGTGCTCCTTCCCATTGGCATGAGAAGGGCATTGCCCTGGAGGGGTCGCCACCATGGGGAGGACAGTCCTGTCCTTAGGTTTGCGTACTCTTGAGCCCCTCCTGCCCGGCCTCTCGCAGGGCCTCTCATGACCATCCTGAGGCGGGGTGGGGGCAAACAAGGAATCACTCTGTGCTTCCGGGCGGTCCACAGCCCGAACCTCACCAGGGCCGGAGACTTTCCTGTTACCCATAGGCTTCAGGGGGTAAGACCGATCATACCCCACAATGTTCTTCTCGGGGCCCTATTGGGCTTGGAAGCGATAGCTGTTCCCCGTCTTCTTCTCCGCAGCGTATTTGACATATTGGAAACATTTTCTCATCTTCTGTAGAGCTGCCTCCTGCCGCCGATTGTACATGGCGATCATTTTTTTCTCCTTTTCCTGCATCAGTTTCTCTTGGAAGGTGTCCTTCAGAAGCTGTATCTTGGGAGGCGGGCAGTACGTGGAAATCAGATCCTGTTGCCTTAAGGGCGCGGGTCGATTCGAGTCTGTGTCCTTCGGGGAGGGGGACAGAGCACCAGGCTTAGGACTGGGCTCCATTGGCAAATGAGATATGAGCTTTGTTTCCCAGGTATCTGGAAAAGGTAAAAATGGCAAATAAATGATATCCTGCACAGTCTAGTATGGTCTAATAGAAAAGAATAAAAAAAAACAATTCAGGAAATACACAACTTTTTAATATTAAACCTAATGGTGTTGAATGCTGCATGCTGACTCAGTAGGAGACAGATCCTAAACATAAACATTATAATAAACATTTGTTTCCCAAATAACATTCTCAATGTTCAGAATGCTTAAAGTCATGAGCTTTTTTAAAAATGTTTAACTGAAACCTGGAAATGTGCTATTTCATTTCAAAGCTTGTATTATATCTATGATATAAATGTTTTTTTATATAAAATTAACCCATTATGCAACAGGGGTTTGAGCAAAAGTCACTGTGAATAAGGGAATTTATCAATATTAATTAGCCGTTTCACTACATTATAGATAGCTGAAGGATTATGATACAGTATATCGATTTCGCTACAAATTGACAAGCATATTTGATGACACTTACCAAACAAGTTTTAAACAGCGGAGAAATAGTTCACCACGACGATAGCAATGCAATGTTTGACTGCATCTCCCTATGTGATATATCTGTATTTGGGTATATACAGATCACGTAATTCAGGGAGCACTGTTACGTCAGGTCACCAACCATTATTACGACGCTCATATGTCATAGAGCTCCTTAGGATGTTTGTATAATCTTTATCCAAATTTTCATATGGCCGCAGTTACGGCGTTTATTTTACAGTTAATGTAACAGGGTGTCATTATATTTTTCTGTCTTTATGGTGGCAGACCACTTAAATAAATCTGAGTAGGCGGTTTCTACAAGTGGGTCAGATAAAATATTAAATATACAGTAAAAGCTCACACCTATTCATACCCTTTATGTACTGTATATCTACAATTACGTATACTATGTATACAGTTATCGTATACTATAATACGATAACTACCATTACAAAATGTCTCCCTTTTGATTTGAAGTGGTTCTTTTAAATAAGTAAATTGCAATCACTTAGCCTACATCTGAGCTCCTAATTCATCGCGACGACGGACTGAGACTCCAGTCGGATTTGTGAGAAGGGGTGTGCCTGTTTTAAAACCGATTCATACGTCTTAAACACATGGACATAGATAGCAGTCTGTGTTATATAATTTATCTTTTTATTTTATTTAAATTTAAGTATCACATACACATTTTCAAAGTAACTGTACCCCTTTTAATTATGATCCCCATCGCTCACAGCTCCGAAGGTGAGACGAGGGCTACTTCAGATGGGATTTCCAATATTTCTCTCTTAGCTTGTATACCGGTGGAAAGGAGAGGGGTCTTAAAACGTGTTGATAGTAAGATTGGGATGTATTTGCAGTCTAGATATAGTTTTTTTAATGTTCGGAGCCGCCACAGATTCATTTTCTTACGACTGCTTTTCTGGATGACAATGACAATGCAAACGATGGTGTTAAGGCGAGGCTGTGCCTTAAGGCTCCTCTGCTTACAATGTTCAGCGCGTAAATCGCAAACGAGCGCCTTCCCTTACGATGAAAATGCAGAAAATAAGACCACGAGATTTAAACCTCCGGCTTACAAATTTATGCGTAAACACTAAAACCGTATCTTTAGCAAAACTGGCGAGACAATGTGTTTTATCATTTAAAAAAGTACTGGAAAATAATTAAAGGTTATCACGATAAACAGAGGTTACTGATCTACTACTGTACGCTGTGACCAAAAATGAGAGTCCCCCGATCCTCGCAGCCTTCATGCTTTGGTCTGGGCCTGGCCGTTTTTTTTTTAGGATAATGGGGTCAAGTTAAGAAATTATGCAAGTTTCTAATCAAATCCAAGGGCGCCCCGATCTCCTAAACATCTTTAGAAGGCCGACGGACCACACTGCACGGTCCGGGTCCGGGCCCTGACCCGGTTCTGGATAATGCCAGCTTAAAGTGAAAAATTCTACTGTACATATTATGTTTCTTATTATGGTATATATGTATAATACAGTGCGACCGCTTCACGAAGCTAGAAAGAAAGTTATCCGCCTTTTTTATTTTACCTGCAATTGAATTTGCCATTAAAATCATTATTAATACCGCAGCTGCTAAATAACTTACCTAAAAGCGTTCAGATACAAAAGCACTTGAGCTGTAATGTTTGTATACTGTTGGCCCGATGACCTACTTCAAGAAGAATTGTTACATAGACCGCCAAGGACTGTCATCACACTTTACGTCATAAAGCGCTTTAAAACTTTTGACAAGTTCAACACCTCATATTTTGTACTGTTTATCATGTTAAAAGCAACTCAAAGCAATTATAAAAATGATCGAAAGGTAAAAATACAAGCTTATACGAGCTGTCGTTTTAACATTTATAACATATATTTAAACAAAACATATATCATCTATTTTAATAAAATAGAAAAGTGTTCTTAGTCTTCACTTAAAAGCTGTTAGAAGCTGCCTTTCTGACAAGAGAGTTCTGTGAGTTCCACAGTCTCAGTGCATTAAAGTCAAAACCAGTTGCTTTTTATTTCCTGTTTTACGACAGAGCAAGGAGGGTGTCCACAGACCACTGTGCACCTGCAGGCTGATATGGGGGGTAAAAAGTCTAGAAGTTAGTAAATAAGATTTTAACATATGTTCTAAAACAAACCGGACACCTGTACAGTGATGCCAACACAGTGATCTGAGCTCCTTCTTTGAGTTAAATCCTAGCATCTGCATTTTTTACAAGTTGTTGCTATGGCAGAGCATGACCAGAGCATAACAGAAACCACCCATTTTCTAACCGCTTCATCCAATTCAGGGTCAGGGGGTCAGGGGGTCGCGGGGCACGGGGGAGCCAGAGCCTCAGAAAGTAATAAGCAGGAGATACCTGGGACTGGATGGTAGTCCAATGCAGGGAAGACACAGACACTCACCAATTATCCCAGAAGCCAATTAACCTACCAGTAGTTCTTTGAACTGTGGGAGGAAGCCGGAGCACCCAAAGCAAACTCATGCAAACATGGGGAGAACATACAAGCTCCATACAGATAGCACCCCAGGTCCAGAAGTGTACCCAGGGCCTCAGCACTGTGATTTAGCAATGCTAAACGCTGGACTACTGTGCATGCAAATTTCTAGGCATCAGGTGATCAATCAGGTAGTGTTTCTCAGATAAAAGGACACCAGTAATTTAGTATGAGATTCAAATTGACCTCAGAACAAAATATAACTTATGTTATATAACTTATATAGAACTTACTACAGCATAACTGTCTTATTTGTAGAAAATATTAACAGCATGCCTATTAAACATACAGTATCTAGCAATCAGCAATCAAAATAAAAACATTTCCAAACATGGAAACTGCCCAGTTAATGAAGCATTTCAAAGACATTAATCTATTCAATAATTACAGTTTTAAGTAGATAACAGATTTATATTCAGATTACGAAAGCATCATAACAACTGCTGCTTGTGTAAGGAATCCATGAATACCACTGTACATGAGAATTCCACACCTATTTGTAATCAATACACAAAATCCTATTGAATTTCAGGTACTTGTTTATTCAGCATTGCTTGACTCCGCGGACTCCTTGTTGTTTCAATATTCTAGCAATAGGACTAATCGCCAATACAGTGCCGTTGTAATCTATTCCTTCTGCCAGCAGAGGACGGTATTCGCACAGCCAGTTCAGGATAAGATACGCTCCTCGCAGTTCACAGTACAACTGGCCAAAGCCGTATTCGGAATATGCTCTCGATAACCTCGTTTAGTTTAAGTACGGCCATATTTCATATCAACCCACAGATGCATTGCATAAACACTAGAATTCTGGTTGTACTTAAATTGACCTTATACGTTTTGGATTATGTTTAACCTTCTTCAATTTCTTCAACCATATTTTGAGATGATTACGTTTACAGAAGCAAATATTATTCAGTGCTTTTTCTTCACTCCTTTAATCAAACCCACATTTCTATAAGGAGGGCCATTGTGAAACTCCCCAAAGTGAGCTGAATTAATCTTTTATTCTTCACACCTGCGAAGTCATTCCTACATTGTGTAATTTGAAGGCCTTTCATTATTCACGTATACTACAACATCTGAAAATAATGGGTCTTGAAATAGTTGAATGAAAGAAAATCCTGAATAACTCCTCCAAATGCGTGTTACACTTTCATCAAGTACACACACTTTGAATGTGATGAACTATAAAAAGTTATTTTAACCATACCCAATGGAGCTCAGGAGTGCGATTGCATACACAATCATGTTTTCAGTGTTTGGACATCAGCCGTACATCAGAACAATCATTTCACTAACACAGCTCCATGTTGAGTGACTTCCCTCCAAGAACACAAAGTCACTTTCCCTTAGCAATTATTGCATGGACTTTGATTATCTGCCTTCTGCATCAAGCCCTGTATTATATACGGTACAAAGCCAAGCTTTGGGATAGTGCTTTGTTTGGATCCTTGTCTTGATCCTTTTGGATCCCAGGCTGCTCATTTGCAAATGAGTTTTGACATTAATTCTAGTGACTATAGCAATGAGCTGGCACTGTGGTTCACAGAGCTGGGGTCCTGGGTTCAATTCCTGGGGTGCAGTCTGGATGGAATTGTATGTTCTCCCTTCATTTGTGTGGATTTCTTCCAGGTGCTCCAGTTTCTTCCCACAGTCCAAAGACATACAGTACTAGTAGGTTAAGGTGGAACTACAGTCCCAATTTTGCAGACACAAAATTATTTAATTTCAGTCACAAAATAAAATCATTGACATTATAGAAAAACTTTACAAACTCAAAATTGAGCACAAAATCATGAATTTTGTGAAAGGACTGTAAGTTACGCCATGTTGTAACAAATTCGCATTCAAGTTCCACACAAATTGCGATGTGATGCAGCCCTTCCTGCTCACTAATCACTGTAATGACTAATGCAATGTGATGTAGGAGAGAAAGGGTATAGGTTATGCAGCAAACATTTCACTGCAAAAAACGTTCCATTCCAAGGTTCTTTATGCAGAGTTAACAATGTAGTATTATTTATTGGCAAAAACGTAAAAAAGTTGAGAGCAATATTTCCATTGGATTAAACGAGATGTATTCACAAGCCTGCTCCTTTACAATGTCACAGGGCCACAACAGATTATAGGAAGTTTTGCTGCCTCGTTCTGAATCGCAGAACATGGTAATTCTTTAACCTTGAAATGTAGTCTATTTTGTGATGTAATGATGCAATGTCCCTTTACTGAGAGCCAGCAATCAACGGATGTGTCTGATCGTGAATGGTTTTCCCTGTTGTTTGTTGTATTACTTGGTGTTGCATTTTAAGCTGTGCATCATCATACGGATGAACTGTGCTAAATGTGTTTCTAAAAAGAAAAAGCAGGACGTGAGTCGTGAGCCAAGATCATGACTCTTTTGCTCTTCTTCACATCAGTTTTCATCTGCGAGGAGGAGGAGGAGGGCGGCTCCTGATGTGCTGACACTTGGGGAAGTGCCTCTGTGCCGGCCTGGGGGCAAAGCGCCGGCCGCAGTGAGGGCAGGGCACGTAGTCGGGGTTTGGATTCGCGGGGGGCTGGGGCAGGTTCACAACTTTCCCTCCTTGCGTGATCACCTGCTGCACCTCCCTGGCCTGTTTGATGCTCCGAATGAAATCCTCGTGCTTCTGCCTCCAGTTGTTCTTTCTCAGCTGGGAACAGGAAATGAAACCAATAAAACAGCTTCCAGAAAAAGTCCAGACTAGCACTGCGTACACAGTCTGGTCACAAACCATTCACAAGGCAAGAAAATATCAATACAGTAATAACGTAGCTTTCTGGGGCTACCTTTCAGGTCATTGGGTAGAGAGTACAATTTACGTAGTTATGGTTTTGTTTCCTGTGAGTGCTATTTGCTTGATATGTAGATTTTTACAACAGAATTCAGAAGTCACTAAGACACATTTATTCTGTCTGGCAAATGTGCCTTTGCGGCAGTTTTTCAGAAGAGTACTTCATAAAACACTTATTTATTGTCTACATTGATTTATAAGCTGAGTCTGACTCTAGGAGAAAAAAAGGGAAGCTTGGAAAGAGTTTAAGGATAGCCCTTACCACGATTGGCGGTTTAACCTTCTTCTTATGGATGTATGTCTCCAGTTCTGTTCCCTTGGCCCTGTGCTTGAAAGAGTCAAAAACCTTCCTCTTTGAATTCTGAAGCTTCTTGCAGATCTTGCTGTGTTTCTCCAGCCTCTCTACAGCAAACTTCCCGTGACACAGTTCACAGGGCACCAGCCGAGGGTTTCCACTCTGGCTATTCTCATATGGAAATTGCTCAGCGGTAGGGCACATCAGACTTGTAGGGGACAAATATCTGTTTTCCACTGACAGAGTTTGTTCATCCAGACATGTGGTGTTATTTCTGAAGTGGCCCTGCGCGGCCTGTGCCGCTGACACGTCGCTTTCAGGGAGCCTTGCTTTCTTGAGATACTTTCTCCTTCCACAGGGGACGTCTTCTAGCCCACGGCTGCAAGGGCTCACTTGACGTCTCTCCTGATGGGAAAGCGCAGAGGGAAAGTGCGATTCTGCGCATCCGCCATCTTCCATTGGAGAACCATAATCAAGGTTGTCTCCTCTGATAGGAAGGGCTTTCCTTGGAGTGAAGGCTTTTTGCTTCTCCATTCTGCAGGTCAGAAGAGGCACGGCCTTAGAGCGGTGGTTGGCCCATGGTCCTCTGGGGCAAAGCTCGCTCTGCCTCGCCTCTATTTTCCCTTCCGGCCACCTCTCTGGAGTCTTCCATCTCTCTCGGAACCATCCTCAGCTCCTCCTGAGCTCTGAAGAGCTTCGCCTGCATCATGGCCTCCTTCTGGCGAATCTCGTCCTTCATCATGGCCTCCTTCCGGCGCATCTCATCCTGCAGGCTGGCCTCCCTCCGGCGATGCTCCTCCTTCAGCGCGGCCTCTGCCTCGGCCACTTTTCGTAGCTCCTCTTGCAACTGAAAGTGCTCCTTCCCATTGGCATGAGAAGGGCATTGCCCTGGAGGGGTCGCCACCATGGGGAGGACAGTCCTGTCCTTAGGTTTGCGTACTCTTGAGCCCCTCCTGCCCGGCCTCTCGCAGGGCCTCTCATGACCATCCTGAGGCGGGGTGGGGGCAAACAAGGAATCACTCTGTGCGTCCGGGCGGTCCACAGCCCGAACCTCACCAGGGCCGGAGACTTTCCTGTTACCCATAGGCTTCAGGGGGTAAGACCGATCATACCCCACAATGTTCTTCTCGGGGCCCTGTTGGGCTTGGAAGCGATAGCTGTTCCCCATCTTCTTCTCCGCAGCGTATTTGACATATTGGAAACATTTTCTCATCTTCTGTAGAGCTGCCTCCTGCCGCCGATTGTACATGGCGATCATTTTTTTCTCCTTTTCCTGCATCAGTTTCTCTTGGAAGGTGTCCTTCAGAAGCTGTATCTTGGGAGGCGGGCAGTACGTGGAAATCAGATCCTGTTGCCTTAAGGGCGCGGGTCGATTCGAGTCTGTGTCCTTCGGGGAGGGGGACAGAGCACCAGGCTTAGGACTGGGCTCCATTGGCAAATGAGATATGAGCTTTGTTTCCCAGGTATCTGGAAAAGGCAAAAATGGCAAATAAATGATATCCTGCACAGTCTAGTATGGTCTAATAGAAAAGAATAAAAAAAAAACAATTCAGGAAATAAACAACTTTTTAATATTAAACCTAATGGTGTTGAATGCTGCATGCTGACTCAGTAGGAGACAGATCCTAAACATAAACATTATAATAAACATTTGTTTCCCAAATAACATTCTCAATGTTCAGAATGCTTAAAGTCATGAGCTTTTTTAAAAATGTTTAACTGAAACCTGGAAATGTGCTATTTCATTTCAAAGCTTGTATTATATCTATGATATAAATGTTTTTTTATATAAAATTAACCCATTATGCAACAGGGGTTTGAGCAAAAGTCACTGTGAATAAGGGAATTTATCAATATTAATTAGCCGTTTCACTACATTATAGATAGCTGAAGGATTATGATACAGTATATCGATTTCGCTACAAATTGACAAGCATATTTGATGACACTTACCAAACAAGTTTTAAACAGCGGAGAAATAGTTCACCACGACGATAGCAATGCAATGTTTGACTGCATCTCCCTATGTGATATATCTGTATTTGGGTATATACAGATCACGTAATTCAGGGAGCACTGTTACGTCAGGTCACCAACCATTATTACGACGCTCATATGTCATAGAGCTCCTTAGGATGTTTGTATAATCTTTATCCAAATTTTCATATGGCCGCAGTTACGGCGTTTATTTTACAGTTAATGTAACAGGGTGTCATTATATTTTTCTGTCTTTATGGTGGCAGACCACTTAAATAAATCTGAGTAGGCGGTTTCTACAAGTGGGTCAGATAAAATATTAAATATACAGTAAAAGCTCACACCTATTCATACCCTTTATGTACTGTATATCTACAATTACGTATACTACGTATACAGTTATCGTATACTATAATACGATAACTACCATTACAAAATGTCTCCCTTTTGATTTGAAGTGGTTCTTTTAAATAAGTAAATTGCAATCACTTAGCCTACATCTGAGCTCCTAATTCATCGCGACGACGGACTGAGACTCCAGTCGGATTTGTGAGAAGTAAAGGGGTGTGCCTGTTTTAAAACCGATTCATACGTCTTAAACACATGGACATAGATAGCAGTCTGTGTTATATAATTTATCTTTTTATTTTATTTAAATTTAAGTATCACATACACATTTTCAAAGTAACTGTACCCCTTTTAATTATGATCCCCATCGCTCACAGCTCCGAAGGTGAGACGAGGGCTACTTCAGATGGGATTTCCAATATTTCTCTCTTAGCTTGTATACCGGTGGAAAGGAGAGGGGTCTTAAAACGTGTTGATAGTAAGATTGGGATGTATTTGCAGTCTAGATATAGTTTTTTTAATGTTCGGAGCCGCCACAGATTCATTTTCTTACGACTGCTTTTCTGGATGACAATGACAATGCAAACGATGGTGTTAAGGCGAGGCTGTGCCTTAAGGCTCCTCTGCTTACAATATTCAGCGCGTAAATCGCAAACGAGCGCCTTCCCTTACGATGAAAATGCAGAAAATAAGACCACGAGATTTAAACCTACGGCTTACAAATTTATGCGTAAACACTAAAACCGTATCTTTAGCAAAACTGGCGAGACAATGTGTTTTATCATTTAAAAAAGTACTGGAAAATAATTAAAGGTTATCACGATAAACAGAGGTTACTGATCTACTACTGTACGCTGTGACCAAAAATGAGAGTCCCCCGATCCTCGCAGCCTTCATGCTTTGGTCTGGGCCTGGCCGTTTTTTTTTTAGGATAATGGGGTCAAGTTAAGAAATTATGCAAGTTTCTAATCAAATCCAAGGGCGCCCCGATCTCCTAAACATCTTTAGAAGGCCGACGGACCACACTGCACGGTCCGGGTCCGGGCCCTGACCCGGTTCTGGATAATGCCAGCTTAAAGTGAAAAATTCTACTGTACATATTATGTTTCTTATTATGGTATATATGTATAATACAGCGCGACCGCTTCACGAAGCTAGAAAGAAAGTTATCCGCCTTTTTTATTTTACCTGCAATTGAATTTGCCATTAAAATCATTATTAATACCGCAGCTGCTAAATAACTTACCTAAAAGCGTTCAGATACAAAAGCACTTGAGCTGTAATGTTTGTATACTGTTGGCCCGATGACCTACTTCAAGAAGAATTGTTACATAGACCGCCAAGGACTGTCATCACACTTTACGTCATAAAGCGCTTTAAAACTTTTGACAAGTTCAACACCTCATATTTTGTACTGTTTATCATGTTAAAAGCAACTCAAAGCAATTATAAAAATGATCGAAAGGTAAAAATACAAGCTTATACGAGCTGTCGTTTTAACATTTATAACATATATTTAAACAAAACATATATCATCTATTTTAATCAAATAGAAAAGTGTTCTTAGTCTTCACTTAAAAGCTGTTAGAAGCTGCCTTTCTGACAAGAGAGTTCTGTGAGTTCCACAGTCTCAGTGCATTAAAGTCAAAACCAGTTGCTTTTTATTTCATGTTTTACGACAGAGCAAGGAGGGTGTCCACAGACCACTGTGCACCTGCAGGCTGATATGGGGGGTAAAAAGTCTAGAAGTTAGTAAATAAGATTTTAGCACATGTTCTAAAACAAACCGGACACCTGTACAGTGATGCCAACACAGTGATCTGAGCTCCTTCTTTGAGTTAAATCCTAGCATCTGCATTTTTTACAAGTTGTTGCTATGGCAGAGCATGACCAGAGCATAACAGAAACCACCCATTTTCTAACCGCTTCATCCAATTCAGGGTCAGGGGGTCAGGGGGTCGCGGGGCACGGGGGAGCCAGAGCCTCAGAAAGTAATAAGCAGGAGATACCTGGGACTAGATGGTAGTCCAATGCAGGGAAGACACAGACACTCACCAATTATCCCAGAAGCCAATTAACCTACCAGTAGTTCTTTGAACTGTGGGAGGAAGCCGGAGCACCCAAAGCAAACTCATGCAAACATGGGGAGAACATACAAGCTCCATACAGATAGCACCCCAGGTCCAGAAGTGTACCCAGGGCCTCAGCACTGTGAGCTAGCAATGCTAAACGCTGGGCTACTGTGCATGCAAATTTCTAGGCATCAGGTGATCAATCAGGTAGTGTTTCTCAGATAAAAGGACACCAGTAATTTAGTATGAGATTCAAATTGACCTCAGAACAAAATATAACTTATGTTATATAACTTATATAGAATTTACTACAGCATAACTGTCTTATTTGTAGAAAATATTAACAGCATGCCTATTAAACATACAGTATCTAGCAATCAGCAATCAAAATAAAAACATTTCCAAACATGGAAACTGCCCAGTTAATGAAGCATTTCAAAGACATTAATCTATTCAATAATTACAGTTTTAAGTAGATAACAGATTTATATTCAGATTACGAAAGCATCATAACAACTGCTGCTTGTGTAAGGAATCCATGAATACCACTGTACATGAGAATTCCACACCTATTTGTAATCAATACACAAAATCCTATTGAATTTCAGGTACTTGTTTATTCAGCATTGCTTGACTCCGCGGACTCCTTGTTGTTTCAATATTCTAGCAATAGGACTAATCGCCAATACAGTGCCGTTGTAATCTATTCCTTCTGCCAGCAGAGGACGGTATTCGCACAGCCAGTTCAGGATAAGATACGCTCCTCGCAGTTCACAGTACAACTGGCCAAAGCCGTATTCGGAATATGCTCTCGATAACCTCGTTTAGTTTAAGTACGGCCATATTTCATATCAACCCACAGATGCATTGCATAAACACTAGAATTCTGGTTGTACTTAAATTGACCTTATACGTTTTGGATTATGTTTAACCTTCTTCAATTTCTTCAACCATATTTTGAGATGATTACGTTTACAGAAGCAAATATTATTCAGTGCTTTTTCTTCACTCCTTTAATCAAACCCACATTTCTATAAGGAGGGCCATTGTGAAACTCCCCAAAGTGAGCTGAATTAATCTTTTATTCTTCACACCTGCGAAGTCATTCCTACATTGTGTAATTTGAAGGCCTTTCATTATTCACGTATACTTCAACATCTGAAAATAATGGGTCTTGAAATAGTTGAATGAAAGAAAATCCTGAATAACTCCTCCAAATGCGTGTTACACTTTCATCAAGTACACACACTTTGAATGTGATGAACTATAAAAAGTTATTTTAACCATACCCAATGGAGCTCAGGAGTGCGATTGCATACACAATCATGTTTTCAGTGTTTGGACATCAGCCGTACATCAGAACAATCATTTCACTAACACAGCTCCATGTTGAGTGACTTCCCTCCAAGAACACAAAGTCACTTTCCCTTAGCAATTATTGCATGGACTTTGATTATCTGCCTTCTGCATCAAGCCCTGTATTATATACGGTACAAAGCCAAGCTTTGGGATAGTGCTTTGTTTGGATCCTTGTCTTGATCCTTTTGGATCCCAGGCTGCTCATTTGCAAATGAGTTTTGACATTAATTCTAGTGACTATAGCAATGAGCTGGCACTGTGGTTCACAGAGCTGGGGTCCTGGGTTCAATTCCTGGGGTGCAGTCTGGATGGAATTGTATGTTCTCCCTTCATTTGTGTGGATTTCTTCCAGGTGCTCCAGTTTCTTCCCACAGTCCAAAGACATACAGTACTAGTAGGTTAAGGTGGAACTACAGTCCCAATTTTGCAGACACAAAATTATTTAATTTCAGTCACAAAATAAAATCATTGACATTATAGAAAAACTTTACAAACTCAAAATTGAGCACAAAATCATGAATTTTGTGAAAGGACTGTAAGTTACGCCATGTTGTAACAAATTCGCATTCAAGTTCCACACAAATTGCGATGTGATGCAGCCCTTCCTGCTCACTAATCACTGTAATGACTAATGCAATGTGATGTAGGAGAGAAAGGGTATAGGTTATGCAGCAAACATTTCACTGCAAAAAACGTTCCATTCCAAGGTTCTTTATGCAGAGTTAACAATGTAGTATTATTTATTGGCAAAAACGTAAAAAAGTTGAGAGCAATATTTCCATTGGATTAAACGAGATGTATTCACAAGCCTGCTCCTTTACAATGTCACAGGGCCACAACAGATTATAGGAAGTTTTGCTGCCTCGTTCTGAATCGCAGAACATGGTAATTCTTTAACCTTGAAATGTAGTCTATTTTGTGATGTAATGATGCAATGTCCCTTTACTGAGAGCCAGCAATCAACGGATGTGTCTGATCGTGAATGGTTTTCCCTGTTGTTTGTTGTATTACTTGGTGTTGCATTTTAAGCTGTGCATCATCATACGGATGAACTGTGCTAAATGTGTTTCTAAAAAGAAAAAGCAGGACGTGAGTCGTGAGCCAAGATCATGACTCTTTTGCTCTTCTTCACATCAGTTTTCATCTGCGAGGAGGAGGAGGAGGGCGGCTCCTGATGTGCTGACACTTGGGGAAGTGCCTCTGTGCCGGCCTGGGGGCAAAGCGCCGGCCGCAGTGAGGGCAGGGCACGTAGTCGGGGTTTGGATTCGCGGGGGGCTGGGGCAGGTTCACAACTTTCCCTCCTTGCGTGATCACCTGCTGCACCTCCCTGGCCTGTTTGATGCTCCGAATGAAATCCTCGTGCTTCTGCCTCCAGTTGTTCTTTCTCAGCTGGGAACAGGAAATGAAACCAATAAAACAGCTTCCAGAAAAAGTCCAGACTAGCACTGCGTACACAGTCTGGTCACAAACCATTCACAAGGCAAGAAAATATCAATACAGTAATAACGTAGCTTTCTGGGGCTACCTTTCAGGTCATTGGGTAGAGAGTACAATTTACGTAGTTATGGTTTTGTTTCCTGTGAGTGCTATTTGCTTGATATGTAGATTTTTACAACAGAATTCAGAAGTCACTAAGACACATTTATTCTGTCTGGCAAATGTGCCTTTGCGGCAGTTTTTCAGAAGAGTACTTCATAAAACACTTATTTATTGTCTACATTGATTTATAAGCTGAGTCTGACTCTAGGAGAAAAAAAGGGAAGCTTGGAAAGAGTTTAAGGATAGCCCTTACCACGATTGGCGGTTTAACCTTCTTCTTATGGATGTATGTCTCCAGTTCTGTTCCCTTGGCCCTGTGCTTGAAAGAGTCAAAAACCTTCCTCTTTGAATTCTGAAGCTTCTTGCAGATCTTGCTGTGTTTCTCCAGCCTCTCTACAGCAAACTTCCCGTGACACAGTTCACAGGGCACCAGCCGAGGGTTTCCACTCTGGCTATTCTCATATGGAAATTGCTCAGCGGTAGGGCACATCAGACTTGTAGGGGACAAATATCTGTTTTCCACTGACAGAGTTTGTTCATCCAGACATGTGGTGTTATTTCTGAAGTGGCCCTGCGCGGCCTGTGCCGCTGACACGTCGCTTTCAGGGAGCCTTGCTTTCTTGAGATACTTTCTCCTTCCACAGGGGACGTCTTCTAGCCCACGGCTGCAAGGGCTCACTTGACGTCTCTCCTGATGGGAAAGCGCAGAGGGAAAGTGCGATTCTGCGCATCCGCCATCTTCCATTGGAGAACCATAATCAAGGTTGTCTCCTCTGATAGGAAGGGCTTTCCTTGGAGTGAAGGCTTTTTGCTTCTCCATTCTGCAGGTCAGAAGAGGCACGGCCTTAGAGCGGTGGTTGGCCCATGGTCCTCTGGGGCAAAGCTCGCTCTGCCTCGCCTCTATTTTCCCTTCCGGCCACCTCTCTGGAGTCTTCCATCTCTCTCGGAACCATCCTCAGCTCCTCCTGAGCTCTGAAGAGCTTCGCCTGCATCATGGCCTCCTTCTGGCGAATCTCGTCCTTCATCATGGCCTCCTTCCGGCGCATCTCATCCTGCAGGCTGGCCTCCCTCCGGCGATGCTCCTCCTTCAGCGCGGCCTCTGCCTCGGCCACTTTTCGTAGCTCCTCTTGCAACTGAAAGTGCTCCTTCCCATTGGCATGAGAAGGGCATTGCCCTGGAGGGGTCGCCACCATGGGGAGGACAGTCCTGTCCTTAGGTTTGCGTACTCTTGAGCCCCTCCTGCCCGGCCTCTCGCAGGGCCTCTCATGACCATCCTGAGGCGGGGTGGGGGCAAACAAGGAATCACTCTGTGCGTCCGGGCGGTCCACAGCCCGAACCTCACCAGGGCCGGAGACTTTCCTGTTACCCATAGGCTTCAGGGGGTAAGACCGATCATACCCCACAATGTTCTTCTCGGGGCCCTGTTGGGCTTGGAAGCGATAGCTGTTCCCCATCTTCTTCTCCGCAGCGTATTTGACATATTGGAAACATTTTCTCATCTTCTGTAGAGCTGCCTCCTGCCGCCGATTGTACATGGCGATCATTTTTTTCTCCTTTTCCTGCATCAGTTTCTCTTGGAAGGTGTCCTTCAGAAGCTGTATCTTGGGAGGCGGGCAGTACGTGGAAATCAGATCCTGTTGCCTTAAGGGCGCGGGTCGATTCGAGTCTGTGTCCTTCGGGGAGGGGGACAGAGCACCAGGCTTAGGACTGGGCTCCATTGGCAAATGAGATATGAGCTTTGTTTCCCAGGTATCTGGAAAAGGCAAAAATGGCAAATAAATGATATCCTGCACAGTCTAGTATGGTCTAATAGAAAAGAATAAAAAAAAAACAATTCAGGAAATAAACAACTTTTTAATATTAAACCTAATGGTGTTGAATGCTGCATGCTGACTCAGTAGGAGACAGATCCTAAACATAAACATTATAATAAACATTTGTTTCCCAAATAACATTCTCAATGTTCAGAATGCTTAAAGTCATGAGCTTTTTTAAAAATGTTTAACTGAAACCTGGAAATGTGCTATTTCATTTCAAAGCTTGTATTATATCTATGATATAAATGTTTTTTTATATAAAATTAACCCATTATGCAACAGGGGTTTGAGCAAAAGTCACTGTGAATAAGGGAATTTATCAATATTAATTAGCCGTTTCACTACATTATAGATAGCTGAAGGATTATGATACAGTATATCGATTTCGCTACAAATTGACAAGCATATTTGATGACACTTACCAAACAAGTTTTAAACAGCGGAGAAATAGTTCACCACGACGATAGCAATGCAATGTTTGACTGCATCTCCCTATGTGATATATCTGTATTTGGGTATATACAGATCACGTAATTCAGGGAGCACTGTTACGTCAGGTCACCAACCATTATTACGACGCTCATATGTCATAGAGCTCCTTAGGATGTTTGTATAATCTTTATCCAAATTTTCATATGGCCGCAGTTACGGCGTTTATTTTACAGTTAATGTAACAGGGTGTCATTATATTTTTCTGTCTTTATGGTGGCAGACCACTTAAATAAATCTGAGTAGGCGGTTTCTACAAGTGGGTCAGATAAAATATTAAATATACAGTAAAAGCTCACACCTATTCATACCCTTTATGTACTGTATATCTACAATTACGTATACTACGTATACAGTTATCGTATACTATAATACGATAACTACCATTACAAAATGTCTCCCTTTTGATTTGAAGTGGTTCTTTTAAATAAGTAAATTGCAATCACTTAGCCTACATCTGAGCTCCTAATTCATCGCGACGACGGACTGAGACTCCAGTCGGATTTGTGAGAAGTAAAGGGGTGTGCCTGTTTTAAAACCGATTCATACGTCTTAAACACATGGACATAGATAGCAGTCTGTGTTATATAATTTATCTTTTTATTTTATTTAAATTTAAGTATCACATACACATTTTCAAAGTAACTGTACCCCTTTTAATTATGATCCCCATCGCTCACAGCTCCGAAGGTGAGACGAGGGCTACTTCAGATGGGATTTCCAATATTTCTCTCTTAGCTTGTATACCGGTGGAAAGGAGAGGGGTCTTAAAACGTGTTGATAGTAAGATTGGGATGTATTTGCAGTCTAGATATAGTTTTTTTAATGTTCGGAGCCGCCACAGATTCATTTTCTTACGACTGCTTTTCTGGATGACAATGACAATGCAAACGATGGTGTTAAGGCGAGGCTGTGCCTTAAGGCTCCTCTGCTTACAATATTCAGCGCGTAAATCGCAAACGAGCGCCTTCCCTTACGATGAAAATGCAGAAAATAAGACCACGAGATTTAAACCTACGGCTTACAAATTTATGCGTAAACACTAAAACCGTATCTTTAGCAAAACTGGCGAGACAATGTGTTTTATCATTTAAAAAAGTACTGGAAAATAATTAAAGGTTATCACGATAAACAGAGGTTACTGATCTACTACTGTACGCTGTGACCAAAAATGAGAGTCCCCCGATCCTCGCAGCCTTCATGCTTTGGTCTGGGCCTGGCCGTTTTTTTTTTAGGATAATGGGGTCAAGTTAAGAAATTATGCAAGTTTCTAATCAAATCCAAGGGCGCCCCGATCTCCTAAACATCTTTAGAAGGCCGACGGACCACACTGCACGGTCCGGGTCCGGGCCCTGACCCGGTTCTGGATAATGCCAGCTTAAAGTGAAAAATTCTACTGTACATATTATGTTTCTTATTATGGTATATATGTATAATACAGCGCGACCGCTTCACGAAGCTAGAAAGAAAGTTATCCGCCTTTTTTATTTTACCTGCAATTGAATTTGCCATTAAAATCATTATTAATACCGCAGCTGCTAAATAACTTACCTAAAAGCGTTCAGATACAAAAGCACTTGAGCTGTAATGTTTGTATACTGTTGGCCCGATGACCTACTTCAAGAAGAATTGTTACATAGACCGCCAAGGACTGTCATCACACTTTACGTCATAAAGCGCTTTAAAACTTTTGACAAGTTCAACACCTCATATTTTGTACTGTTTATCATGTTAAAAGCAACTCAAAGCAATTATAAAAATGATCGAAAGGTAAAAATACAAGCTTATACGAGCTGTCGTTTTAACATTTATAACATATATTTAAACAAAACATATATCATCTATTTTAATCAAATAGAAAAGTGTTCTTAGTCTTCACTTAAAAGCTGTTAGAAGCTGCCTTTCTGACAAGAGAGTTCTGTGAGTTCCACAGTCTCAGTGCATTAAAGTCAAAACCAGTTGCTTTTTATTTCCTGTTTTACGACAGAGCAAGGAGGGTGTCCACAGACCACTGTGCACCTGCAGGCTGATATGGGGGGTAAAAAGTCTAGAAGTTAGTAAATAAGATTTTAGCACATGTTCTAAAACAAACCGGACACCTGTACAGTGATGCCAACACAGTGATCTGAGCTCCTTCTTTGAGTTAAATCCTAGCATCTGCATTTTTTACAAGTTGTTGCTATGGCAGAGCATGACCAGAGCATAACAGAAACCACCCATTTTCTAACCGCTTCATCCAATTCAGGGTCAGGGGGTCAGGGGGTCGCGGGGCACGGGGGAGCCAGAGCCTCAGAAAGTAATAAGCAGGAGATACCTGGGACTAGATGGTAGTCCAATGCAGGGAAGACACAGACACTCACCAATTATCCCAGAAGCCAATTAACCTACCAGTAGTTCTTTGAACTGTGGGAGGAAGCCGGAGCACCCAAAGCAAACTCATGCAAACATGGGGAGAACATACAAGCTCCATACAGATAGCACCCCAGGTCCAGAAGTGTACCCAGGGCCTCAGCACTGTGAGTTAGCAATGCTAAACGCTGGGCTACTGTGCATGCAAATTTCTAGGCATCAGGTGATCAATCAGGTAGTGTTTCTCAGATAAAAGGACACCAGTAATTTAGTATGAGATTCAAATTGACCTCAGAACAAAATATAACTTATGTTATATAACTTATATAGAATTTACTACAGCATAACTGTCTTATTTGTAGAAAATATTAACAGCATGCCTATTAAACATACAGTATCTAGCAATCAGCAATCAAAATAAAAACATTTCCAAACATGGAAACTGCCCAGTTAATGAAGCATTTCAAAGACATTAATCTATTCAATAATTACAGTTTTAAGTAGATAACAGATTTATATTCAGATTACGAAAGCATCATAACAACTGCTGCTTGTGTAAGGAATCCATGAATACCACTGTACATGAGAATTCCACACCTATTTGTAATCAATACACAAAATCCTATTGAATTTCAGGTACTTGTTTATTCAGCATTGCTTGACTCCGCGGACTCCTTGTTGTTTCAATATTCTAGCAATAGGACTAATCGCCAATATAGTGCCGTTGTAATCTATTCCTTCTGCCAGCAGAGGACGGTATTCGCACAGCCAGTTCAGGATAAGATACGCTCCTCGCAGTTCACAGTACAACTGGCCAAAGCCGTATTCGGAATATGCTCTCGATAACCTCGTTTAGTTTAAGTACGGCCATATTTCATATCAACCCACAGATGCATTGCATAAACACTAGAATTCTGGTTGTACTTAAATTGACCTTATACGTTTTGGATTATGTTTAACCTTCTTCAATTTCTTCAACCATATTTTGAGATGATTACGTTTACAGAAGCAAATATTATTCAGTGCTTTTTCTTCACTCCTTTAATCAAACCCACATTTCTATAAGGAGGGCCATTGTGAAACTCCCCAAAGTGAGCTGAATTAATCTTTTATTCTTCACACCTGCGAAGTCATTCCTACATTGTGTAATTTGAAGGCCTTTCATTATTCACGTATACTACAACATCTGAAAATAATGGGTCTTGAAATAGTTGAATGAAAGAAAATCCTGAATAACTCCTCCAAATGCGTGTTACACTTTCATCAAGTACACACACTTTGAATGTGATGAACTATAAAAAGTTATTTTAACCATACCCAATGGAGCTCAGGAGTGCGATTGCATACACAATCATGTTTTCAGTGTTTGGACATCAGCCGTACATCAGAACAATCATTTCACTAACACAGCTCCATGTTGAGTGACTTCCCTCCAAGAACACAAAGTCACTTTCCCTTAGCAATTATTGCATGGACTTTGATTATCTGCCTTCTGCATCAAGCCCTGTATTATATACGGTACAAAGCCAAGCTTTGGGATAGTGCTTTGTTTGGATCCTTGTCTTGATCCTTTTGGATCCCAGGCTGCTCATTTGCAAATGAGTTTTGACATTAATTATAGTGACTATAGCAATGAGCTGGCACTGTGGTTCACAGAGCTGGGGTCCTGGGTTCAATTCCTGGGGTGCAGTCTGGATGGAATTGTATGTTCTCCCTTCATTTGTGTGGATTTCTTCCAGGTGCTCCAGTTTCTTCCCACAGTCCAAAGACATACAGTACTAGTAGGTTAAGGTGGAACTACAGTCCCAATTTTGCAGACACAAAAGTATTTAATTTCAGTCACAAAATAAAATCATTGACATTATAGAAAAACTTTACAAACTCAAAATTGAGCACAAAATCATGAATTTTGTGAAAGGACTGTAAGTTACGCCATGTTGTAACAAATTCGCATTCAAGTTCCACACAAATTGCGATGTGATGCAGCCCTTCCTGCTCACTAATCACTGTAATGACTAATGCAATGTGATGTAGGAGAGAAAGGGTATAGGTTATGCAGCAAACATTTCACTGCAAAAAACGTTCCATTCCAAGGTTCTTTATGCAGAGTTAACAATGTAGTATTATTTATTGGCAAAAACGTAAAAAAGTTGAGAGCAATATTTCCATTGGATTAAACGAGATGTATTCACAAGCCTGCTCCTTTACAATGTCACAGGGCCACAACAGATTATAGGAAGTTTTGCTGCCTCGTTCTGAATCGCAGAACATGGTAATTCTTTAACCTTGAAATGTAGTCTATTTTGTGATGTAATGATGCAATGTCCCTTTACTGAGAGCCAGCAATCAACGGATGTGTCTGATCGTGAATGGTTTTCCCTGTTGTTTGTTGTATTACTTGGTGTTGCATTTTAAGCTGTGCATGAGGCAGGACCCGGAGGCTGCTGCTTCTGCTGGTGCTTCTGCTGGGATTGAGGAAGAGCTGAGCGCCATGTAAGGCAAAGACACTGCGTTCCACTTTATCAGGTGCCTGGAGTGTAAGAGCTGCAGATAATATTGAGTCACATTAATCCCAACATATTTCAAATATTATGAAAATTAAATAAATTAAATCAAATAACTTTCATTAAAAAAATCAATCACTCTTTACCTTGCTTTTTCAGTTGTTTTTAAGGAAAATTGATGCCGAGAATGTGTGAATACTGCTTTTTGATGGTTCCAAGACCAATGTGACCTGTTCTATTGCCTGCTAATTGTACGTTCCAGGTTGAAAAATTATTTTTAGGAGGTCAAGGTGTATGAATGATAAGAGAAAAACTGAAATAACCACAGCTACGCAAACACCAGTCCACCAAAAAAAAATCATTTAATTAAAATAAGGTAACATTTTTTTTTCATCATCATACGGATGAACTGTGCTAAATGTGTTTCTAAAAAGAAAAAGCAGGACGTGAGTCGTGAGCCAAGATCATGACTCTTTTGCTCTTCTTCACATCAGTTTTCATCTGCGAGGAGGAGGAGGAGGGCGGCTCCTGATGTGCTGACACTTGGGGATGTGCCTCTGTGCCGGCCTGGGGGCAAAGCGCCGGCCGCAGTGAGGGCAGGGCACGTAGTCGGGGTTTGGATTCGCGGGGGGCTGGGGCAGGTTCACAACTTTCCCTCCTTGCGTGATCACCTGCTGCACCTCCCTGGCCTGTTTGATGCTCCGAATGAAATCCTCGTGCTTCTGCCTCCAGTTGTTCTTTCTCAGCTGGGAACAGGAAATGAAACCAATAAAACAGCTTCCAGAAAAAGTCCAGACTAGCACTGCGTACACAGTCTGGTCGCAAACCATTCACAAGGCAAGAAAATATCAATACAGTAATAACGTAGCTTTCTGGGGCTACCTTTCAGGTCATTGGGTAGAGAGTACAATTTACGTAGTTATGGTTTTGTTTCCTGTGAGTGCTATTTGCTTGGTATGTAGATTTTTACAACAGAATTCAGAAGTCACTAAGACACATTTATTCTGTCTGGCAAATGTGCCTTTGCGGCAGTTTTTCAGAAGAGTACTTCATAAAACACTTATTTATTGTTTACATTGATTTATAAGCTGAGTCTGACTCTAGGAGAAAAAAAGGGAAGCTTGGAAAGAGTTTAAGGATAGCCCTTACCACGATTGGCGGTTTAACCTTTTTCTTATGGATGTATGTCTCCAGTTCTGTTCCCTTGGCCCTGTGCTTGAAAGAGTCAAAAACCTTCCTCTTTGAATTCTGAAGCTTCTTGCAGATCTTGCTGTGTTTCTCCAGCCTCTCTACAGCAAACTTCCCGTGACACAGTTCACAGGGCACCAGCTGAGGGTTTCCACTCTGGCTATTCTCATATGGAAATTGCTCAGCGGTAGGGCACATCAGACTTGTAGGGGACAAATATCTGTTTTCCACTGACAGAGTTTGTTCATCCAGACATGTGGTGTTATTTCTGAAGTGGCCCTGCGCGGCCTATGCCGCTGACACGTCGCTTTCAGGGAGCCTTGCTTTCTTGAGATACTTTCTCCTTCCACAGGGGACGTCTTCTAGCCCACGGCTGCAAGGGCTCACTTGACGTCTCTCCTGATGGGAAAGCGCAGAGGGAAAGTGCGATTCTGCGCATCCGCCATCTTCCATTGGAGAACCATAATCAAGGTTGTCTCCTCTGATAGGAAGGGCTTTCCTTGGAGTGAAGGCTTTTTGCTTCTCCATTCTGCAGGTCAGAAGAGGCACGGCCTTAGAGCGGTGGTTGGCCCATGGTCCTCTGGGGCAAAGCTCGCTCTGCCTCGCCTCTATTTTCCCTTCCGGCCACCTCTCTGGAGTCTTCCATCTCTCTCGGAACCATCCTCAGCTCCTCCTGAGCTCTGAAGAGCTTCGCCTGCATCATGGCCTCCTTCTGGCGAATCTCGTCCTTCATCATGGCCTCCTTCCAGCGCATCTCATCCTGCAGGCTGGCCTCCCTCCGGCGATGCTCCTCCTTCAGCGCGGCCTCTGCCTCGGCCACTTTTCGTAGCTCCTCTTGCAACTGAAAGTGCTCCTTCCCATTGGCATGAGAAGGGCATTGCCCTGGAGGGGTCGCCACCATGGGGAGGACAGTCCTGTCCTTAGGTTTGCTTCCTCTTGAGCCCCTCCTGCCCGGCTTTTCGCAGGGCCTCTCATGACCATCCTGAGGCGGGGTGGGGGCAAACAAGGAATCACTCTGTGCGTCCGGGCGGTCCACAGCCCGAACCTCACCAGGGCCGGAGACTTTCCTGTTACCCATAGGCTTCAGGGGGTAAGACCGATCATACCCCACAATGTTCTTCTCGGGGCCCTGTTGGGCTTGGAAGCGATAGCTGTTCCCCATCTTCTTCTCTGCAGCGTATTTGACATATTGGAAACATTTTCTCATCTTCTGTAGAGCTGCCTCCTGCCGCCGATTGTACATGGCGATCATTTTTTTCTCCTTTTCCTGCATCAGTTTCTCTTGGAAGGTGTCCTTCAGAAGCTGTATCTTGGGAGGCGGGCAGTACGTGGAGATCAGATCCTGTTGCCTTAAGGGCGCGGGTCGATTCGAGTCTGTGTCCTTCGGGGAGGGGGACAGAGCACCAGGCTTAGGACTGGGCTCCATTGGCAAATGAGATATGAGCTTTGTTTCCCAGGTATCTGGAAAAGGCAAAAATGGCAAATAAATGATTTCCTGCACAGTCTAGTATGGTCTAATAGAAAAGAATAAAAAAAAACAATTCAGGAAATACACAACTTTTTAATATTAAACCTAATGGTGTTGAATGCTGCATGCTGACTCAGTAGGAGACAGATCCTAAACATAAACATTATAATAAACATTTGTTTCCCAAATAACATTCTCAATGTTCAGAATGCTTAAAGTCATGAGCTTTTTTAAAAATGTTTAACTGAAACCTGGAAATGTGCTATTTCATTTCAAAGCTTGTATTATATCTATGATATAAATGTTTTTTTATATAAAATTAACCCATTATGCAACAGGGGTTTGAGCAAAAGTCACTGTGAATAAGGGAATTTATCAATATTAATTAGCCGTTTCACTACATTATAGATAGCTGAAGGATTATGATACAGTATATCGATTTCGCTACAAATTGACAAGCATATTTGATGACACTTACCAAACAAGTTTTAAACAGCGGAGAAATAGTTCACCACGACGATAGCAATGCAATGTTTGACTGCATCTCCCTATGTGATATATCTGTATTTGGGTATATACAGATCACGTAATTCAGGGAGCACTGTTACGTCAGGTCACCAACCATTATTACGACGCTCATATGTCATAGAGCTCCTTAGGATGTTTGTATAATCTTTATCCAAATTTTCATATGGCCGCAGTTACGGCGTTTATTTTACAGTTAATGTAACAGGGTGTCATTATATTTTTCTGTCTTTATGGTGGCAGACCACTTAAATAAATCTGAGTAGGCGGTTTCTACAAGTGGGTCAGATAAAATATTAAATATACAGTAAAAGCTCACACCTATTCATACCCTTTATGTACTGTATATCTACAATTACGTATACTACGTATACAGTTATCGTATACTATAATACGATAACTACCATTACAAAATGTCTCCCTTTTGATTTGAAGTGGTTCTTTTAAATAAGTAAATTGCAATCACTTAGCCTACATCTGAGCTCCTAATTCATCGCGACGACGGACTGAGACTCCAGTCGGATTTGTGAGAAGTAAAGGGGTGTGCCTGTTTTAAAACCGATTCATACGTCTTAAACACATGGACATAGATAGCAGTCTGTGTTATATAATTTATCTTTTTATTTTATTTAAATTTAAGTATCACATACACATTTTCAAAGTAACTGTACCCCTTTTAATTATGATCCCCATCGCTCACAGCTCCGAAGGTGAGACGAGGGCTACTTCAGATGGGATTTCCAATATTTCTCTCTTAGCTTGTATACCGGTGGAAAGGAGAGGGGTCTTAAAACGTGTTGATAGTAAGATTGGGATGTATTTGCAGTCTAGATATAGTTTTTTTAATGTTCGGAGCCGCCACAGATTCATTTTCTTACGACTGCTTTTCTGGATGACAATGACAATGCAAACGATGGTGTTAAGGCGAGGCTGTGCCTTAAGGCTCCTCTGCTTACAATATTCAGCGCGTAAATCGCAAACGAGCGCCTTCCCTTACGATGAAAATGCAGAAAATAAGACCACGAGATTTAAACCTACGGCTTACAAATTTATGCGTAAACACTAAAACCGTATCTTTAGCAAAACTGGCGAGACAATGTGTTTTATCATTTAAAAAAGTACTGGAAAATAATTAAAGGTTATCACGATAAACAGAGGTTACTGATCTACTACTGTACGCTGTGACCAAAAATGAGAGTCCCCCGATCCTCGCAGCCTTCATGCTTTGGTCTTGGCCTGGCCGTTTTTTTTAAGATAATGGGGTCAAGTTAAGAAATTATGCAAGTTTCTAATCAAATCCAAGGGCGCCTCGATCTCCTAAACATCTTTAGAAGGCCGGCGGACCACACTGCACGGTCCGGGTCCGGGCCCTGACCCGGTTCTGGATAATGCCAGCTTAAAGTGAAAAATTCTACTGTACATATTATGTTTCTTATTATGGTATATATGTATAATATAGCGCGACCGCTTCACGAAGCTAGAAAGAAAGTTATCCGCCATTTTTATTTTACCTGCAATTGAATTTGCCATTAAAATCATTATTAATACCGCAGCTGCTAAATAACTTACCTAAAAGCGTTCAGATACAAAAGCACTTGAGCTGTAATGTTTGTATACTGTTGGCCCGATGACCTACTTCAAGAAGAATTGTTACATAGACCGCCAAGGACTGTCATCACACTTTACGTCATAAAGCGCTTTAAAACTTTTGACAAGTTCAACACCTCATATTTTGTACTGTTTATCATGGTAAAAGCAACTCAAAGCAATTATAAAAATGATCGAAAGGTAAAAATACAAGCTTATACGAGCTGTCGTTTTAACATTTATAACATATATTTAAACAAAACATATATAATCTATTTTAATAAAATAGAAAAGTGTTCTTAGTCTTCACTTAAAAGCTGTTAGAAGCTGCCTTTCTGACAAGAGAGTTCTGTGAGTTCCACAGTCTCAGTGCATTAAAGTCAAAACCAGTTGCTTTTTATTTCCTGTTTTACGACAGAGCAAGGAGGGTGTCCACAGACCACTGTGCACCTGCAGACTGATATGGGGGGTAAAAAGTCTAGAAGTTAGTAAATAAGATTTTAGCACATGTTCTAAAACAAACCGGACACCTGTACAGTGATGCCAACACAGTGCTCTGAGCTCCTTCTTTGAGTTAAATCCTAGCATCTGCATTTTTTACAAGTTGTTGCTATGGCAGAGCATGACCAGAGCATAACAGAAACCACCCATTTTCTAACCGCTTCATCCAATTCAGGGTCAGGGGGTCAGGGGGTCAGGGGGTCGCGGGGCACGGGGGAGCCAGAGCCTCAGAAAGTAATAAGCAGGAGATACCTGGGACTGGATGGTAGTCCAATGCAGGGAAGACACAGACACTCACCAATTATCCCAGAAGCCAATTAACCTACCAGTAGTTCTTTGAACTGTGGGAGGAAGCCGGAGCACCCAAAGCAAACTCATGCAAACATGGGGAGAACATACAAGCTCCATACAGATAGCACCCCAGGTCCAGAAGTGTACCCAGGGCCTCAGCACTGTGAGCTAGCAATGCTAAACGCTGGGCTACTGTGCATGCTAATTTCTAGGCATCAGGTGATCAATCAGGTAGTGTTTCTCAGATAAAAGGACACCAGTTATTTAGTATGAGATTCAAATTGACCTCAGAACAAAATATAACTTATGTTATATAACTTATATAGAACTTACTACAGCATAACTGTCTTATTTGGCTCTTGTAGAAAATATTAACAGCATGCCTATTAAACATACAGTATCTAGCAATCAGCAATCAAAATAAAAACATTTCCAAACATGGAAACTGCCCAGTTAATGAAGCATTTCAAAGACATTAATCTATTCAATAATTACAGTTTTAAGTAGATAACAGATTTATATTCAGATTACGAAAGCATCATAACAACTGCTGCTTGTGTAAGGAATCCATGAATACCACTGTACATGAGAATTCCACACCTATTTGTAATCAATACACAAAATCCTATTGAATTTCAGGTACTTGTTTATTCAGCATTGCTTGACTCCGCGGACTCCTTGTTGTTTCAATATTCTAGCAATAGGACTAATCGCCAATACAGTGCCGTTGTAATCTATTCCTTCTGCCAGCAGAGGACGGTATTCGCACAGCCAGTTCAGGATAAGATACGCTCCTCGCAGTTCACAGTACAACTGGCCAAAGCCGTATTCGGAATATGCTCTCGATAACCTCGTTTAGTTTAAGTACGGCCATATTTCATATCAACCCACAGATGCATTGCATAAACACTAGAATTCTGGTTGTACTTAAATTGACCTTATACGTTTTGGATTATGTTTAACCTTCTTCAATTTCTTCAACCATATTTTGAGATGATTACGTTTACAGAAGCAAATATTATTCAGTGCTTTTTCTTCACTCCTTTAATCAAACCCACATTTCTATAAGGAGGGCCATTGTGAAACTCCCCAAAGTGAGCTGAATTAATCTTTTATTCTTCACACCTGCGAAGTCATTCCTACATTGTGTAATATGAAGGCCTTTCATTATTCACGTATACTACAACATCTGAAAATAATGGGTCTTGAAATAGTTGAATGAAAGAAAATCCTGAATAACTCCTCCAAATGCGTGTTACACTTTCATCAAGTACACACACTTTGAATGTGATGAACTATAAAAAGTTATTTTAACCATACCCAATGGAGCTCAGGAGTGCGATTGCATACACAATCATGTTTTCAGTGTTTGGACATCAGCCGTACATCAGAACAATCATTTCACTAACACAGCTCCGTGTTGAGTGACTTCCCTCCAAGAACACAAAGTCACTTTCCCTTAGCAATTATTGCATGGACTTTGATTATCTGCCTTCTGCATCAAGCCCTGTATTATATACGGTACAAAGCCAAGCTTTGGGATAGTGCTTTGTTTGGATCCTTGTCTTGATCCTTTTGGATCCCAGGCTGCTCATTTGCAAATGAGTTTTGACATTAATTATAGTGACTATAGCAATGAGGTGGCACTGTGGTTCACAGATCTGGGGTCCTGGGTTCAATTCCTGGGGTGCAGTCTGGATGGAATTGTATGTTCTCCCTTCATTTGTGTGGATTTCTTCCAGGTGCTCCAGTTTCTTCCCACAGTCCAAAGACATACAGTACTAGTAGGTTAAGGTGGAACTACAGTCCCAATTTTGCAGACACAAAAGTATTTAATTTCAGTCACAAAATAAAATCATTGACATTATAGAAAAACTTTACAAACTCAAAATTGAGCACAAAATCATGAATTTTGTGAAAGGACTGTAAGTTACGCCATGTTGTAACAAATTCGCATTCAAGTTCCACACAAATTGCGATGTGATGCAGCCCTTCCTGCTCACTAATCACTGTAATGACTAATGCAATGTGATGTAGGAGAGAAAGGGTATAGGTTATGCAGCAAACATTTCACTGCAAAAAACGTTCCATTCCAAGGTTCTTTATGCAGAGTTAACAATGTAGTATTATTTATTGGCAAAAACGTAAAAAAGTTGAGAGCAATATTTCCATTGGATTAAACGAGATGTATTCACAAGCCTGCTCCTTTACAATGTCACAGGGCCACAACAGATTATAGGAAGTTTTGCTGCCTCGTTCTGAATCGCAGAACATGGTAATTCTTTAACCTTGAAATGTAGTCTATTTTGTGATGTAATGATGCAATGTCCCTTTACTGAGAGCCAGCAATCAACGGATGTGTCTGATCGTGAATGGTTTTCCCTGTTGTTTGTTGTATTACTTGGTGTTGCATTTTAAGCTGTGCATGAGGCAGGACCCGGAGGCTGCTGCTTCTGCTGGTGCTTCTGCTGGGATTGAGGAAGAGCTGAGCGCCATGTAAGGCAAAGACACTGCGTTCCACTTTATCAGGTGCCTGGAGTGTAAGAGCTGCAGATAATATTGAGTCACATTAATCCCAACATATTTCAAATATTATGAAAATTAAATAAATTAAATCAAATAACTTTCATTAAAAAAATCAATCACTCTTTACCTTGCTTTTTCAGTTGTTTTTAAGGAAAATTGATGCCGAGAATGTGTGAATACTGCTTTTTGATGGTTCCAAGACCAATGTGACCTGTTCTATTGCCTGCTAATTGTACGTTCCAGGTTGAAAAATTATTTTTAGGAGGTCAAGGTGTATGAATGATAAGAGAAAAACTGAAATAACCACAGCTACGCAAACACCAGTCCACCAAAAAAAAATCATTTAATTAAAATAAGGTAACATTTTTTTTTCATCATCATACGGATGAACTGTGCTAAATGTGTTTCTAAAAAGAAAAAGCAGGACGTGAGTCGTGAGCCAAGATCATGACTCTTTTGCTCTTCTTCACATCAGTTTTCATCTGCGAGGAGGAGGAGGAGGGCGGCTCCTGATGTGCTGACACTTGGGGATGTGCCTCTGTGCCGGCCTGGGGGCAAAGCGCCGGCCGCAGTGAGGGCAGGGCACGTAGTCGGGGTTTGGATTTGCGGGGGGCTGGGGCAGATTCACAACTTTCCCTCCTTGCGTGATCACCTGCTGCACCTCCCTGGGCTGTTTGATGCTCCGAATGAAATCCTCATGCTTCTGCCTCCAGTTGTTCTTTCTCAGCTGGGAACAGGAAATGAAACCAATAAAACAGCTTCCAGAAAAAGTCCAGACTAGCACTGCGTACACAGTCTGGTCGCAAACCATTCACAAGGCAAGAAAATATCAATACAGTAATAACGTAGCTTTCTGGGGCCACCTTTCAGGTCATTGGGTAGAGAGTACAATTTACGTAGTTATGGTTTTGTTTCCTGTGAGTGCTATTTGCTTGATATGTAGATTTTTACAACAGAATTCAGAAGTCACTAAGACACATTTATTCTGTCTGGCAAATGTGCCTTTGCGGCAGTTTTTCAGAAGAGTACTTCATAAAACACTTATTTATTGTCTACATTGATTTATAAGCTGAGTCTGACTCTAGGAGAAAAAAAGGGAAGCTTGGAAAGAGTTTAAGGATAGCCCTTACCACGATTGGCGGTTTAACCTTCTTCTTATGGATGTATGTCTCCAGTTCTGTTCCCTTGGCCCTGTGCTTGAAAGAGTCAAAAACCTTCCTCTTTGAATTCTGAAGCTTCTTGCAGATCTTGCTGTGTTTCTCCAGCCTCTCTACAGCAAACTTCCCGTGACACAGTTCACAGGGCACCAGCTGAGGGTTTCCACTCTGGCTATTCTCATATGGAAATTGCTCAGCGGTAGGGCACATCAGACTTGTAGGGGACAAATATCTGTTTTCCACTGACAGAGTTTGTTCATCCAGACATGTGGTGTTATTTCTGAAGTGGCCCTGCGCGGCCTGTGCCGCTGACACGTCGCTTTCAGGGAGCCTTGCTTTCTTGAGATACTTTCTCCTTCCACAGGGGACGTCTTCTAGCCCACGGCTGCAAGGGCTCACTTGACGTCTCTCCTGATGGGAAAGCGCAGAGGGAAAGTGCGATTCTGCGCATCCGCCATCTTCCATTGGAGAACCATAATCAAGGTTGTCTCCTCTGATAGAAAGGGCTTTCCTTGGAGTGAAGGCTTTTTGCTTCTCCATTCTGCAGGTCAGAAGAGGCACGGCCTTAGAGCGGTGGTTGGCCCATGGTCCTCTGGGGCAAAGCTCGCTCTGCCTCGCCTCTATTTTCCCTTCCGGCCACCTCTCTGGAGTCTTCCATCTCTCTCGGAACCATCCTCAGCTCCTCCTGAGCTCTGAAGAGCTTCGCCTGCATCATGGCCTCCTTCTGGCGAATCTCGTCCTTCATCATGGCCTCCTTCCGGCGCATCTCATCCTGCAGGCTGGCCTCCCTCCGGCGATGCTCCTCCTTCAGCGCGGCCTCTGCCTCGGCCACTTTTCGTAGCTCCTCTTGCAACTGAAAGTGCTCCTTCCCATTGGCATGAGAAGGGCATTGCCCTGGAGGGGTCGCCACCATGGGGAGGACAGTCCTGTCCTTAGGTTTGCGTACTCTTGAGCCCCTCCTGCCCGGCCTCTCGCAGGGCCTCTCATGACCATCCTGAGGCGGGGTGGGGGCAAACAAGGAATCACTCTGTGCTTCCGGGCGGTCCACAGCCCGAACCTCACCAGGGCCGGAGACTTTCCTGTTACCCATAGGCTTCAGGGGGTAAGACCGATCATACCCCACAATGTTCTTCTCGGGGCCCTGTTGGGCTTGGAAGCGATAGCTGTTCCCCATCTTCTTCTCCGCAGCGTATTTGACATATTGGAAACATTTTCTCATCTTCTGTAGAGCTGCCTCCTGCCGCCGATTGTACATGGCGATCATTTTTTTCTCCTTTTCCTGCATCAGTTTCTCTTGGAAGGTGTCCTTCAGAAGCTGTATCTTGGGAGGCGGGCAGTACGTGGAGATCAGATCCTGTTGCCTTAAGGGCGCGGGTCGATTCGAGTCTGTGTCCTTCGGGGAGGGGGACAGAGCACCAGGCTTAGGACTGGGCTCCATTGGCAAATGAGATATGAGCTTTGTTTCCCAGGTATCTGGAAAAGGCAAAAATGGCAAATAAATGATTTCCTGCACAGTCTAGTATGGTCTAATAGAAAAGAATAAAAAAAAACAATTCAGGAAATACACAACTTTTTAATATTAAACCTAATGGTGTTGAATGCTGCATGCTGACTCAGTAGGAGAAAGATCCTAAACATAAACATTATAATAAACATTTGTTTCCCAAATAACATTCTCAATGTTCAGAATGCTTAAAGTCATGAGCTTTTTTAAAAATGTTTAACTGAAACCTGGAAATGTGCTATTTCATTTCAAAGCTTGTATTATATCTATGATATAAATGTTTTTTTATATAAAATTAACCCATTATGCAACAGGGGTTTGAGCAAAAGTCACTGTGAATAAGGGAATTTATCAATATTAATTAGCCGTTTCACTACATTATAGATAGCTGAAGGATTATGATACAGTATATCGATTTCGCTACAAATTGACAAGCATATTTGATGACACTTACCAAACAAGTTTTAAACAGCGGAGAAATAGTTCACCACGACGATAGCAATGCAATGTTTGACTGCATCTCCCTATGTGATATATCTGTATTTGGGTATATACAGATCACGTAATTCAGGGAGCACTGTTACGTCAGGTCACCAACCATTATTACGACGCTCATATGTCATAGAGCTCCTTAGGATGTTTGTATAATCTTTATCCAAATTTTCATATGGCCGCAGTTACGGCGTTTATTTTACAGTTAATGTAACAGGGTGTCATTATATTTTTCTGTCTTTATGGTGGCAGACCACTTAAATAAATCTGAGTAGGCGGTTTCTACAAGTGGGTCAGATAAAATATTAAATATACAGTAAAAGCTCACACCTATTCATACCCTTTATGTACTGTATATCTACAATTACGTATACTACGTATACAGTTATCGTATACTATAATACGATAACTACCATTACAAAATGTCTCCCTTTTGATTTGAAGTGGTTCTTTTAAATAAGTAAATTGCAATCACTTAGCCTACATCTGAGCTCCTAATTCATCGCGACGACGGACTGAGACTCCAGTCGGATTTGTGAGAAGGGGTGTGCCTGTTTTAAAACCGATTCATACGTCTTAAACACATGGACATAGATAGCAGTCTGTGTTATATAATTTATCTTTTTATTTTATTTAAATTTAAGTATCACATACACATTTTCAAAGTAACTGTACCCCTTTTAATTATGATCCCCATCGCTCACAGCTCCGAAGGTGAGACGAGGGCTACTTCAGATGGGATTTCCAATATTTCTCTCTTAGCTTGTATACCGGTGGAAAGGAGAGCGCTCTTAAAACGTGTTGATAGTAAGATTGGGATGTATTTGCAGTCTAGATATAGTTTTTTTAATGTTCGGAGCCGCCACAGATTCATTTTCTTACGACTGCTTTTCTGGATGACAATGACAATGCAAACGATGGTGTTAAGGCGAGGCTGTGCCTTAAGGCTCCTCTGCTTACAATATTCAGCGCGTAAATCGCAAACGAGCGCCTTCCCTTACGATGAAAATGCAGAAAATAAGACCACGAGATTTAAACCTACGGCTTACAAATTTATGCGTAAACACTAAAACCGTATCTTTAGCAAAACTGGGGAGACAATGTGTTTTATCATTTAAAAAAGTACTGGAAAATAATTAAAGGTTATCACGATAAACAGAGGTTACTGATCTACTACTGTACGCTGTGACCAAAAATGACAGTCCCCCGATCCTCGCAGCCTTCATGCTTTGGTCTTGGCCTGGCCGTTTTTTTTAAGATAATGGGGTCAAGTTAAGAAATTATGCAAGTTTCTAATCAAATCCAAGGGCGCCTCGATCTCCTAAACATCTTTAGAAGGCCGACGGACCACACTGCACGGTCCGGGTCCGTTCCCTGACCCGGTTCTGGATAATGCCAGCTTAAAGTGAAAAATTCTACTGTACATATTATGTTTCTTATTATGGTATATATGTATAATATAGCGCGACCGCTTCACGAAGCTAGAAAGAAAGTTATCCGCCATTTTTATTTTACCTGCAATTGAATTTGCCATTAAAATCATTATTAATACCGCAGCTGCTAAATAACTTACCTAAAAGCGTTCAGATACAAAAGCACTTGAGCTGTAATGTTTGTATACTGTTGGCCCGATGACCTACCGCCAAGGACTGTCATCACACTTTACGTCATAAAGCGCTTTAAAACTTTTGACAAGTTCAACACCTCATATTTTGTACTGTTTATCATGGTAAAAGCAACTCAAAGCAATTATAAAAATGATCGAAAGGTAAAAATACAAGCTTATACGAGCTGTCGTTTTAACATTTATAACATATATTTAAACAAAACATATATAATCTATTTTAATAAAATAGAAAAGTGTTCTTAGTCTTCACTTAAAAGCTGTTAGAAGCTGCCTTTCTGACAAGAGAGTTCTGTGAGTTCCACAGTCTCAGTGCATTAAAGTCAAAACCAGTTGCTTTTTATTTCCTGTTTTACGACAGAGCAAGGAGGGTGTCCACAGACCACTGTGCACCTGCAGACTGATATGGGGGGTAAAAAGTCTAGAAGTTAGTAAATAAGATTTTAACATATGTTCTAAAACACACCGGACACCTGTACAGTGATGCCAACACAGTGATCTGAGCTCCTTCTTTGAGTTAAATCCTAGCATCTGCATTTTTTACAAGTTGTTGCTATGGCAGAGCATGACCAGAGCATAACAGAAACCACCCATTTTCTAACCGCTTCATCCAATTCAGGGTCAGGTGGTCAGGGGGTCGGGGGGTCACGGGGGAGCCAGAGCCTCAGAAAGTAATAAGCAGGAGATACCTGGGACTGGATGGTAGTCCAATGCAGGGAAGACACAGACACTCACCAATTATCCCAGAAGCCAATTAACCTACCAGTAGTTCTTTGAACTGTGGGAGGAAGCCGGAGCACCCAAAGCAAACTCATGCAAACATGGGGAGAACATACAAGCTCCATACAGATAGCACCCCAGGTCCAGAAGTGTACCCAGGGCCTCAGCACTGTGAGCTAGCAATGCTAAACGCTGGGCTACTGTGCATGCAAATTTCTAGGCATCAGGTGATCAATCAGGTAGTGTTTCTCAGATAAAAGGACACCAGTTATTTAGTATGAGATTCAAATTGACCTCAGAACAAAATATAACTTATGTTATATAACTTATATAGAACTTACTACAGCATAACTGTCTTATTTGGCTCTTGTAGAAAATATTAACAGCATGCCTATTAAACATACAGTATCTAGCAATCAGCAATCAAAATAAAAACATTTCCAAACATGGAAACTGCCCAGTTAATGAAGCATTTCAAAGACATTAATCTATTCAATAATTACAGTTTTAAGTAGATAACAGATTTATATTCAGATTACGAAAGCATCATAACAACTGCTGCTTGTGTAAGGAATCCATGAATACCACTGTACATGAGAATTCCACACCTATTTGTAATCAATACACAAAATCCTATTGAATTTCAGGTACTTGTTTATTCAGCATTGCTTGACTCCGCGGACTCCTTGTTGTTTCAATATTCTAGCAATAGGACTAATCGCCAATACAGTGCCGTTGTAATCTATTCCTTCTGCCAGCAGAGGACGGTATTCGCACAGCCAGTTCAGGATAAGATACGGTCCTCGCAGTTCACAGTACAACTGGCCAAAGCCGTATTCGGAATATGCTCTCGATAACCTCGTTTAGTTTAAGTACGGCCATATTTCATATCAACCCACAGATGCATTGCATAAACACTAGAATTCTGGTTGTACTTAAATTGACCTTATACGTTTTGGATTATGTTTAACCTTCTTCAATTTCTTCAACCATATTTTGAGATGATTACGTTTACAGAAGCAAATATTATTCAGTGCTTTTTCTTCACTCCTTTAATCAAACCCACATTTCTATAAGGAGGGCCATTGTGAAACTCCCCAAAGTGAGCTGAATTAATCTTTTATTCTTCACACCTGTGAAGTCATTCCTTCATTGTGTAATATGAAGGCCTTTCATTATTCACGTATACTACAACATCTGAAAATAATGGGTCTTGAAATAGTTGAATGAAAGAAAATCCTGAATAACTCCTCCAAATGCGTGTTACACTTTCATCAAGTACACACACTTTGAATGTGATGAACTATAAAAAGTTATTTTAACCATACCCAATGGAGCTCAGGAGTGCGATTGCATACACAATCATGTTTTCAGTGTTTGGACATCAGCCGTACATCAGAACAATCATTTCACTAACACAGCTCCGTGTTGAGTGACTTCCCTCCAAGAACACAAAGTCACTTTCCCTTAGCAATTATTGCATGGACTTTGATTATCTGCCTTCTGCATCAAGCCCTGTATTATATACGGTACAAAGCCAAGCTTTGGGATAGTGCTTTGTTTGGATCCTTGTCTTTATCCTTTTGGATCCCAGGCTGCTCATTTGCAAATGAGTTTTGACATTAATTATAGTGACTATAGCAATGAGCTGGCACTGTGGTTCACAGAGCTGGGGTCCTGGGTTCAATTCCTGGGGTGCAGTCTGGATGGAATTGTATGTTCTCCCTTCATTTGTGTGGATTTCTTCCAGGTGCTCCAGTTTCTTCCCACAGTCCAAAGACATACAGTACTAGTAGGTTAAGGTGGAACTACAGTCCCAATTTTGCAGACACAAAAGTATTTAATTTCAGTCACAAAATAAAATCATTGAAATTATAGAAAAACTTTACAAACTCAAAATTGAGCACAAAATCATGAATTTTGTGAAAGGACTGTAAGTTACGCCATGTTGTAACAAATTCGCATTCAAGTTCCACACAAATTGCGATGTGATGCAGCCCTTCCTGCTCACTAATCACTGTAATGACTAATGCAATGTGATGTAGGAGAGAAAGGGTATAGGTTATGCAGCAAACATTTCACTGCAAAAAACGTTCCATTCCAAGGTTCTTTATGCAGAGTTAACAATGTAGTATTATTTATTGGCAAAAACGTAAAAAAGTTGAGAGTTATATTTCCATTGGATTAAACGAGATGTATTCACAAGCCTGCTCCTTTACAATGTCATAGGGCCACAACAGATTATAGGAAGTTTTGCTGCCTCGTTCTGAATCGCAGAACATGGTAATTCTTTAACCTTGAAATGTAATCTATTTTGTGATGTAATGATGCAATGTCCCTTTACTGAGAGCCAGCAATCAACGGATGTGTCTGATCGTGAATGGTTTTCCCTGTTGTTTGTTGTATTACTTGGTGTTGCATTTTAAGCTGTGCATGAGGCAGGACCCGGAGGCTGCTGCTTCTGCTGGTGCTTCTGCTGGGATTGAGGAAGAGCTGAGCGCCATGTAAGGCAAAGACACTGCGTTCCACTTTATCAGGTGCCTGGAGTGTAAGAGCTGCAGATAATATTGAGTCACATTAATCCCAACATATTTCAAATATTATGAAAATTAAATAAATTAAATCAAATAACTTTCATTAAAAAAATCAATCACTCTTTACCTTGCTTTTTCAGTTGTTTTTAAGGAAAATTGATGCCGAGAATGTGTGAATACTACTTTTTGATGGTTCCAAGACCAATGTGACCTGTTCTATTGCCTGCCAATTGTACATTCCAGGTTGAAAAATTATTTTTAGGAGGTCAAGGTGTATGAATGATAAGAGAAAAACTGAAATAACCACAGCTACGCAAACACCAGTCCACCAAAAAAAAAATCATTTAATTAAAATAAGGTAACATTTTTTTTTCATCATCATACGGATGAACTGTGCTAAATGTGTTTCTAAAAAGAAAAAGCAGGACGTGAGTCGTGAGCCAAGATCATGACTCTTTTGCTCTTCTTCACATCAGTTTTCATCTGCGAGGAGGAGGAGGAGGGCGGCTCCTGATGTGCTGACACTTGGGGATGTGCCTCTGTGCCGGCCTGGGGGCAAAGCGCCGGCCGCAGTGAGGGCAGGGCACGTAGTCGGGGTTTGGATTCGCGGGGGGCTGGGGCAGGTTCACAACTTTCCCTCCTTGCGTGATCACCTGCTGCACCTCCCTGGCCTGTTTGATGCTCCGAATGAAATCCTCGTGCTTCTGCCTCCAGTTGTTCTTTCTCAGCTGGGAACAGGAAATGAAACCAATAAAACAGCTTCCAGAAAAAGTCCAGACTAGCACTGCGTACACAGTCTGGTCGCAAACCATTCACAAGGCAAGAAAATATCAATACAGTAATAACTTAGCTTTCTGGGGCTACCTTTCAGGTCATTGGGTAGAGAGTACAATTTACGTAGTTATGGTTTTGTTTCCTGTGAGTGCTATTTGCTTGATATGTAGATTTTTACAACAGAATTCAGAAGTCACTAAGACACATTTATTCTGTCTGGCAAATGTGCCTTTGTGGCAGTTTTTCAGAAGAGTACTTCATAAAACACTTATTTATTGTCTACATTGATTTATAAGCTGAGTCTGACTCTAGGAGAAAAAAAGGGAAGCTTGGAAAGAGTTTAAGGATAGCCCTTACCACGATTGGCGGTTTAACCTTCTTCTTATGGATGTATGTCTCCAGTTCTATTCCCTTGGCCCTGTGCTTGAAAGAGTCAAAAACCTTCCTCTTTGAATTCTGAAGCTTCTTGCAGATCTTGCTGTGTTTCTCCAGCCTCTCTACAGCAAACTTCCCGTGACACAGTTCACAGGGCACCAGCTGAGGGTTTCCACTCTGGCTATTCTCATATGGAAATTGCTCAGCGGTAGGGCACATCAGACTTGTAGGGGACAAATATCTGTTTTCCACTGACAGAGTTTGTTCATCCAGACATGTGGTGTTATTTCTGAAGTGGCCCTGCGCGGCCTGTGCCGCTGACACGTCGCTTTCAGGGAGCCTTGCTTTCTTGAGATACTTTCTCCTTCCACAGGGGACGTCTTCTAGCCCACGGCTGCAAGGGCTCACTTGACGTCTCTCCTGATGGGAAAGCGCAGAGGGAAAGTGCGATTCTGCGCATCCGCCATCTTCCATTGGAGAACCATAATCAAGGTTGTCTCCTCTGATAGGAAGGGCTTTCCTTGGAGTGAAGGCTTTTTGCTTCTCCATTCTGCAGGTCAGAAGAGGCACGGCCTTAGAGCGGTGGTTGGCCCATGGTCCTCTGGGGCAAAGCTCGCTCTGCCTCGCCTGGAGTGTCTTCCTTAGGGTCAGGAGTCCTCTATTTTCCCTTCCGGCCACCTCTCTGGAGTCTTCCATCTCTCTCGGAACCATCCTCAGCTCCTCCTGAGCTCTGAAGAGCTTCGCCTGCATCATGGCCTCCTTCTGGCGAATCTCGTCCTTCATCATGGCCTCCTTCCGGCGCATCTCATCCTGCAGGCTGGCCTCTCTCCGGCGATGCTCCTCCTTCAGCGCGGCCTCTGCCTCGGCCACTTTTCGTAGCTCCTCTTGCAACTGAAAGTGCTCCTTCCCATTGGCATGAGAAGGGCATTGCCCTGGAGGGGTCGCCACCATGGGGAGGACAGTCCTGTCCTTAGGTTTGCGTACTCTTGAGCCCCTCCTGCCCGGCCTCTCGCAGGGCCTCTCATGACCATCCTGAGGCGGGGTGGGGGCAAACAAGGAATCACTCTGTGCTTCCGGGCGGTCCAAAGCCCGAACCTCACCAGGGCCGGAGACTTTCCTGTTACCCATAGGCTTCAGGGGGTAAGACTGATCATACCCCACAATGTTCTTCTCGGGGCCCTGTTGGGCTTGGAAGCGATAGCTGTTCCCCATCTTCTTCTCCGCAGCGTATTTGACATATTGGAAACATTTTCTCATCTTCTGTAGAGCTGCCTCCTGCCGCCGATTGTACATGGCGATCATTTTTTTCTCCTTTTCCTGCATCAGTTTCTCTTGGAAGGTGTCCTTCAGAAGCTGTATCTTGGGAGGCGGGCAGTACGTGGAAATCAGATCCTGTTGCCTTAAGGGCGCGGGTCGATTCGAGTCTGTGTCCTTCGGGGAGGGGGACAGAGCACCAGGCTTAGGACTGGGCTCCATTGGCAAATGAGATATGAGCTTTGTTTCCCAGGTATCTGGAAAAGGCAAAAATGGCAAATAAATGATATCCTGCACAGTCTAGTATGGTCTAATAGAAAAGAATAAAAAAAAAAAATTCAGGAAATACACAACTTTTTAATATTAAACCTAATGGTGTTGAATGCTGCATGCTGACTCAGTAGGAGACAGATCCTTAACATAAACATTATAATAAACATTTGTTTCCCAAATAACATTCTCAATGTTCAGAATGCTTAAAGTCATGAGCTTTTTTAAAAATGTTTAACTGAAACCTGGAAATGTGCTATTTCATTTCAAAGCTTGTATTATATCTATGATATAAATGTTTTTTTATATAAAATTAACCCATTATGCAACAGGGGTTTGAGCAAAAGTCACTGTGAATAAGGGAATTTATCAATATTAATTAGCCGTTTCACTACATTATAGATAGCTGAAGGATTATGATACAGTATATCGATTTCGCTACAAATTGACAAGCATATTTGATGACACTTACCAAACAAGTTTTAAACAGCGGAGAAATAGTTCACCACGACGATAGCAATGCAATGTTTGACTGCATCTCCCTATGTGATATATCTGTATTTGGGTATATACAGATCACGTAATTCAGGGAGCACTGTTACGTCAGGTCACCAACCATTATTACGACGCTCATATGTCATAGAGCTCCTTAGGATGTTTGTATAATCTTTATCCAAATTTTCATATGGCCGCAGTTACGGCGTTTATTTTACAGTTAATGTAACAGGGTGTCATTATATTTTTCTGTCTTTATGGTGGCAGACCACTTAAATAAATCTGAGTAGGCGGTTTCTACAAGTGGGTCAGATAAAATATTAAATATACAGTAAAAGCTCACACCTATTCATACCCTTTATGTACTGTATATTGTAGCGTTTTGCAGGTTCTTTTTCAGAACTAAAGAACAGTGGAGACGCGATTAACCAAGCACTGGCTTTATTTTACAACCACACCAAAACCAAACACAGGATCTACACACACATGAGGAGACTGACGAACACGTACACACATTTAGGGTGGTAATTACCTAACAACACACTCTACTTTTACAGGACTACACAGGGCACTAGAATTACTAGGACATTATTTACACAGGTAGGGTCAGCCGCTGGTCATCGTGCTGACCCTCAGACTCTTCCCGGCTACCACTCCCAGCATGCCCAGCGGTACTACGAGCGCCTAGGGGCGCTTCCTCCTCACCACCAGGCGAGGGCGTTACACTGCCCCCACCTGAAGCGTCTGGCGTCTCGCCGACGTCAAACACCCCCCTCAGGCTGTACTCGTATTCGGCCAACTGCTGCGGAACCCTGCGTGAGGGGCCGCTGCGCCGCGGTGACGGCTGGCGATCCACGGACGCCCCACTATCGGCCGGCTCCGGCCCCGGCTGCTCCTCTGGAGCCTCCCCACACGGCTCCTCCTCCCGGGCCCGGTAGGGGGCCAGGCGGTCTCGGTGCAGGACCACCACTCTCCCCCGTGTTCGCAACCGGACACGGTAGCAGACCTCGCCCACCACCCCGAGTACCTCAGCGGGCCCCTCCCACGACGGCGCCAGCTTAGGACTGAGGCCTTTGCGGCGCTGCGGGTTGTACACCCAAACCGAGTCCCCGGGCTGGAAGGCAGGCCCCCTGCAGCGCAGGTCGTAGTACCGCTTCTGCCGGACCCCCGCCTGTGTCAGGTGGGTCCGTGCAAAGCTGTGCACCCGCTGCATCCGCTGCCGCAGGTCCCACTCGTAGTCCGGTCCAGCCGGCGGTGCCGACCCGTCTCCGGGCGGCGGGCCGAAGACCAGGTCCACCGGTGTTCGCATTTCCCGGCCCAGCATGAGCGAGGCCGGGGTGCACCCGGTGGATTCCTGGACCGCGGTCCGATACGCCCAGAGCGCAAGGGGGAGGTGGCGGTCCCAGTCCCATTGGTGCCGGGACACCAGGGTGGCCAGCTGGGTGGCGAGCGTCCGATTAAACTGCTCTACCAACCCGTCGCTCTGGGGATGCAGCGGGGTGGTCCGCGTCTTAGTAATCCCCAGGCGCTGGCACACTCTGGCGAAGACCTGGGACTCGAAGTTACGCCCCTGGTCACTGTGTAACTCCTCCGGCACCCCCAGCCTGGCAAACATCCCCTCCAGCAGTGCATCGGCCACCGTGGGGGCACTCTGGTCCGGGAGGGCGTAGGCCTCCGGCCACTTCGTAAAGTAATCCATAGCCACCAAGACGTAGGGGTTCCCGGCCTCGGTGCGCGGAAACGGGCCCAAAACGTCCACTCCCACCCGCTCCATAGGAGCCCCCACCTGGTGTTGTTGGAGGGGGGCCCGAGAGCGCTCGGGGGGACCCTTCTGCGCCACGCACACCGCACACGTTCGGCAGTACCGCTCCACGTCCCGGTGGCAAAGACCCCAATAAAAATGGCCTCGGAGACGCTGCAGGGTTTTTTTACCGCCGAAGTGCCCCACACCCGGTTGGCCGTGCACCGCTCGGAGCACCGCCCCGCGGGGCGACCGAGGCACCACCAGCTGCCACCGTACCTCGCCACTGGAGGGTACCCGCCACCCCCGGCGCAGCACCCCGTCCTTTACCTCCAAGGCCTCCCACAGGGCGCAGAGGGCCTTGACGGACTTCGGGTGCGGGGCGAGCTCCTCTCGTGTAGGCCGCACTCCTGCTGCCCTCCAGCGGAGCACCGGGCCCACGTCAGGATCAGCTGCCTGACGCTGCGCCAGGTCTGGCAGGCCCACCCCCAGCGGCCCCTCCCGGGCCGTGGCCGCGGCGCTCACCCCCGCCACGGTGCTGACAGCCTCCTCACGCTGCTCCCGCCGGGCGCAGTGATGGCAGTCCGCGGCCTCGCAGGGGCGCCGCGAGAGAGCGTCGGCATTGAGATGGCGAGACCCCGCACGGTGCACGACAGTGAAGTCGTACTCCTGCAGGATCTCTATCCATTGCGCCATCTGTCCCTCTGGCTCCTTAAAGTGGAGCAGCCAGGTGAGGGACGCATGGTCGGTCCTCAACCGGAACCGGGTCCCGAACAGGTACGGCCTGAAATGGTGGACCGCCGCCATCACCGCCAGCAGCTCGCGACGGGTCACGCAGTAGTTCCGCTCAGGCCTAGTCAGAGCCCGACTATAGTAGGCCACTACGCGCTCCCCATCCGGCCCCTCCTGCGCCAACACCGCCCCCACCCCCGAGTCACTCGCGTCGGTGTCGAGAATATACGGCAACCGCGGGTCGGGGTAGGCCAGCACGGGGGCCCCCACCAGAGCTTTGCGCAACCGGCCAAAGGCAGTCTCACAGCCCGAGTCCCAGTCAAAACGGCGGCCCTTGTCGGTGAGGCGGTGCAGCGGGGCGGCGATGCTGGCAAAGTCCCGGACGAACCTCCGATAGTACGAGGCCAACCCCAGAAAGCTGCGGAGCTCCGCGACGGTGCGTGGAGTCGGCCAGCCCCTCACTGCGGCGACCTTACCTGGGTCCGTAGCCACCCCTCGCGGTCCAACAACATGTCCCAGGAAGGTCACCTCCCGCCGCAGGAGCTCGCACTTGCGGGGGTTGAGCCTCAGGCCAGCACGGCGGATGCAGGCCAGCACCGCCTGGAGGTTCGTCAAGGCCTGGTCGAAACTCCGTGCATGAACCAGCAGATCGTCCAGATATAACACGCACTGGTTCCGCGGGACCGATGCCAGCACCCTCTCCATCAGCCTCTCGAACGTCGCCGGGGCATTGCACAGGCCAAAAGGCATGACAGTAAACTGCCAGAGGCCCTGGCCGATGGAAAAGGCCGTCTTCGGGCGAGCATCGGGAGCAAGCGGTACCTGCCAGTAGCCGCAGCGGAGGTCCAGGGAGCTGAACCAGGTCGACCCGGTGATGTAGTCCAGGGCGTCATCTATCCTCGGCAGGGGGTAGGAATCTTTCCGGGTGACCTCATTCAGCTTGCGGTAGTTGACGCAGAACCTCCACGAGCCGTCTTTTTTTTTAACCAGTACGGCTGGCGCCGACCACGGGCTCGCGGAGGGCTCAATCACCCCCGCTGCGGCCATCTCCCGGATCTTTTCCTCGGCGGCGGTCCGCTTGGCGTGGACCATGCGTCCTGGTGGGATGCGGATGGGCCGAGCGTCGCCGGTGTTGATCTCGTGTTGGACCAGGGCAGTGCGGGTGCAGTCCTCATCCCTCGCCGCAAAGAGGTCTTCGTTCTGGGCGAGTAGCTCCTGGAGCCGCTGCCGCTGGTCCTGATCGAGGCCCTCGCAGCTCCGCTGGAAGAGGTCCTCAACGGCACGCTTCGCTTCCACGCAACGCTCGGCCCCCGCCGCCGCCTTGTCTGGCCCCCCGGCCGACTCAGGGGCAGGATCCGGCACGCTCGCTCCCCGGCTCGCAGGCCTGGTCTGCCCCGGCGACTGACGCCGCCGCCGCCGCCTCTTGTTCCCCCGGCTCCGGCAAGCCCGCGTCCCTCGGCCTTCGCCGGACCTGCCCTCCACCAGGTGCAGTCGCTCCCCCTGCCACACCAACTCCTGCCGGTCCAAGTCCAACCTGGCCCCCACTCGATGCAGTAGGTCCAGCCCCAGAATGCAGTCCTCCTGGATGGGTGCAAGGTAGCAGGGGTGGCGCACCGTCGCTGCACCCAGACGGAAGGCAAGCACCCGTTTCCCCCGGACTGCAGCGAGCTGTCCCGTCACGGTCCTCAGCCGCAGGCTGGAGGCCTCCCATCCTGGGGGGTTGGTGCCCTCGGTGTCGGGGAGGACGCCCGGCCGAAGTAGGGTCACTGATGAACCGGTGTCGAGTAGGGCCAGGCAGGGTTGGTCCTCAATCCGGCAGTGGAGGTACAGGCCCCGGCTACAGCCGACTCGCCCCACGGTGGCGTGAGGGGCGCCGGTTTTTACAGCGCTCTCGGGAGCGGGGGTTGAGGTGTTCAAGGGCGGCCTTCCCCGCGCTGAGCCGCCCCGTTCCCGTTTCCCGACGCCGATCGGGGAGAGTGAGGTTCGGGTGCCCGGCAGAACCGGGCTCGGTGTCCTCTTTTCCCGCAGCGGTCGCAAATCAGCGTGCGGGGCTGTTCCCCCGGGGGTCGCTGCACGGGCTGGCTCCTCTTCCCCCTCGCTGGATTCCTCCGTCGCCGCCTCGGTCAGCCGGCAGGGCGCACTGCGTCTGCTGGCGCTGCCAGTCACCCCGAACACTACCTCAGCCCGTGTAGCAAGGGCCAAGGCCTGCTCCAGCGATGTTGGCGCGGCCAGCTGCACGTGGCGCCGCAGCTCCTCGGGCGAGAGGGCCTTGAGAAAGGCCTGGAGAGCCATCTCCCGCTGCGCCTCCCGGGGGAAAGTTGGGTATCCTCGGCGGGCGAGGAACATGACATCCGCGGCGACCGGGGCCCAGTCGCTCTCCTGGTCGGCGCCGCCGCAGGGCCAGCCTCTCCCGCATCAAGTCCGGCGACTCCTCTACACCGAAGCGCAACTGGAGGGCTGCTGCCAGCGCCGTTTAGTCGCCTCTGTCCTCCTCCGGGACGTCCAGGAGCACCTGGCAGGCCGCTCCTTCCAGCGCCGCCGCCAGGTGGCCGGCCATCTCCGCCCGGCTCCAGCCATTCGTCCGGGCCGCGAGCTGGAACTGCGCCTCATAGGTCTCCCAAGGCGCCTCACCATCGTAGCGACCTGGTCGCACCCGCGCCGATGGGTGTGGGAATCGCTGATCGGCTCCGGTAGGGAGGGCATCCTCTCTCCGGGGCGGCCGCCCCAATTCTACTGGCGGGACCACTACTGGGTAGCCCTGGTAAGGGCTGTGGCCACCTGTCGCACCCAGGAGTTGCTCAGGCTCCCTATGTGCGCCGCCGATGGGTTCTGCGTCTTCCAGCGTCAGCCGGCGCTTTATGGAATCGGGTAGTGTCTGCCACAAGTTGTTCATTCTGCCCGCTTCTGACACCAATGTAACGCAACGGGGGCTCAGGCGGGCGCCCTTGCCGCATTTGGTCGGCCCCTGCACCCTCCGGGGCTCGAACCCGGGACTTCCGCGTCTCTCTGCAGCGACCCAGCCCCGTGAGCTAAAGAGAGATCAATGTGTTTTATCATTTAAAAAAGTACTGGAAAATAATTAAAGGTTATCACGATAAACAGAGGTTACTGATCTACTACTGTACGCTGTGACCAAAAATGACAGTCCCCCGATCCTCGCAGCCTTCATGCTTTGGTCTTGGCCTGGCCGTTTTTTTTAAGATAATGGGGTCAAGTTAAGAAATTATGCAAGTTTCTAATCAAATCCAAGGGCGCCTCGATCTCCTAAACATCTTTAGAAGGCCGACGGACCACACTGCACGGTCCGGGTCCGTTCCCTGACCCGGTTCTGGATAATGCCAGCTTATGTTTCTTATTATGGTATATATGTATAATATAGCGCGACCGCTTCACGAAGCTAGAAAGAAAGTTATCCGCCATTTTTATTTTACCTGCAATTGAATTTGCCATTAAAATCATTATTAATACCGCAGCTGCTAAATAACTTACCTAAAAGCGTTCAGATACAAAAGCACTTGAGCTGTAATGTTTGTATACTGTTGGCCCGATGACCTACTTCAAGAAGAATTGTTACATAGACCGCCAAGGACTGTCATCACACTTTACGTCATAAAGCGCTTTAAAACTTAAGACAAGTTCAACACCTCATATTTTGTACTGCTTATCATGGTAAAAGCAACTCAAAGCAATTCTAAAAATGATCGAAAGGTAAAAATACAAGCTTATACGAGCTGTCGTTTTAACATTTATAACATATATTTAAACAAAACATATATAATCTATTTTAATAAAATAGAAAAGTGTTCTTAGTCTTCACTTAAAAGCTGTTAGAAGCTGCCTTTCTGACAAGAGAGTTCTGTGAGTTCCACAGTCTCAGTGCATTAAAGTCAAAACCAGTTGCTTTTTATTTCCTGTTTTACGACAGAGCAAGGAGGGTGTCCACAGACCACTGTGCACCTGCAGACTGATATGGGGGGTAAAAAGTCTAGAAGTTAGTAAATAAGATTTTAACATATGTTCTAAAACACACCGGACACCTGTACAGTGATGCCAACACAGTGATCTGAGCTCCTTCTTTGAGTTAAATCCTAGCATCTGCATTTTTTACAAGTTGTTGCTATGGCAGAGCATGACCAGAGCATAACAGAAACCACCCATTTTCTAACCGCTTCATCCAATTCAGGGTCAGGGGGTCAGGGGGTCGCGGGGCACGGGGGAGCCAGAGCCTCAGAAAGTAATAAGCAGGAGATACCTGGGACTGGATGGTAGTCCAATGCAGGGAAGACACAGACACTCACCAATTATCCCAGAAGCCAATTAACCTACCAGTAGTTCTTTGAACTGTGGGAGGAAGCCGGAGCACCCAAAGCAAACTCATGCAAACATGGGGAGAACATACAAGCTCCATACAGATTGCACCCCAGGTCCAGAAGTGTACCCAGGGCCTCAGCACTGTGAGCTAGCAATGCTAAACGCTGGGCTACTGTGCATGCAAATTTCTAGGCATCAGGTGATCAATCAGGTAGTGTTTCTCAGATAAAAGGACACCAGTAATTTAGTATGAGATTCAAATTGACCTCAGAACAAAATATAACTTATGTTATATAACTTATATAGAACTTACTACAGCATAACTGTCTTATTTGTAGAAAATATTAACAGCATGCCTATTAAACATACAGTATCTAGCAATCAGCAATCAAAATAAAAACATTTCCAAACATGGAAACTGCCCAGTTAATGAAGCATTTCAAAGACATTAATCTATTCAATAATTACAGTTTTAAGTAGATAACAGATTTATATTCAGATTACGAAAGCATCATAACAACTGCTGCTTGTGTAAGGAATCCATGAATACCACTGTACATGAGAATTTCACACCTATTTGTAATCAATACACAAAATCCTATTGAATTTCAGGTACTTGTTTATTCAGCATTGCTTGACTCCGCGGACTCCTTGTTGTTTCAATATTCTAGCAATAGGACTAATCGCCAATACAGTGCCGTTGTAATCTATTCCTTCTGCCAGCAGAGGACGGTATTCGCACAGTCAGTTCAGGATAAGATACGGTCCTCGCAGTTCACAGTACAACTGGCCAAAGCCGTATTCGGAATATGCTCTCGATAACCTCGTTTAGTTTAAGTACGGCCATATTTCATATCAACCCACAGATGCATTGCATAAACACTAGAATTCTGGTTGTACTTAAATTGACCTTATACGTTTTGGATTATGTTTAACCTTCTTCAATTTCTTCAACCATATTTTGAGATGATTACGTTTACAGAAGCAAATATTATTCAGTGCTTTTTCTTCACTCCTTTAATCAAACCCACATTTCTATAAGGAGGGCCATTGTGAAACTCCCCAAAGTGAGCTGAATTAATCTTTTATTCTTCACACCTGTGAAGTCATTCCTTCATTGTGTAATATGAAGGCCTTTCATTATTCACGTATACTACAACATCTGAAAATAATGGGTCTTGAAATAGTTGAATGAAAGAAAATCCTGAATAACTCCTCCAAATGCGTGTTACACTTTCATCAAGTACACACACTTTGAATGTGATGAACTATAAAAAGTTATTTTAACCATACCCAATGGAGCTCAGGAGTGCGATTGCATACACAATCATGTTTTCAGTGTTTGGACATCAGCCGTACATCAGAACAATCATTTCACTAACACAGCTCCGTTTTGAGTGACTTCCCTCCAAGAACACAAAGTCACTTTCCCTTAGCAATTATTGCATGGACTTTGATTATCTGCCTTCTGCATCAAGCCCTGTATTATATACGGTACAAAGCCAAGCTTTGGGATAGTGCTTTGTTTGGATCCTTGTCTTGATCCTTTTGGATCCCAGGCTGCTCATTTGCAAATGAGTTTTGACATTAATTATAGTGACTATAGCAATGAGCTGGCACTGTGGTTCACAGAGCTGGGGTCCTGGGTTCAATTCCTGGGGTGCAGTCTGGATGGAATTGTATGTTCTCCCTTCATTTGTGTGGATTTCTTCCAGGTGCTCCAGTTTCTTCCCACAGTCCAAAGACATACAGTACTAGTAGGTTAAGGTGGAACTACAGTCCCAATTTTGCAGACACAAAATTATTTAATTTCAGTCACAAAATAAAATCATTGACATTATAGAAAAACTTTACAAACTCAAAATTGAGCACAAAATCATGAATTTTGTGAAAGGACTGTAAGTTACGCCATGTTGTAACAAATTCGCATTCAAGTTCCACACAAATTGCGATGTGATGCAGCCCTTCCTGCTCACTAATCACTGTAATGACTAATGCAATGTGATGTAGGAGAGAAAGGGTATAGGTTATGCAGCAAACATTTCACTGCAAAAAACGTTCCATTCCAAGGTTCTTTATGCAGAGTTAACAATGTAGTATTATTTATTGGCAAAAACGTAAAAAAGTTGAGAGTTATATTTCCATTGGATTAAACGAGATGTATTCACAAGCCTGCTCCTTTACAATGTCATAGGGCCACAACAGATTATAGGAAGTTTTGCTGCCTCGTTCTGAATCGCAGAACATGGTAATTCTTTAACCTTGAAATGTAGTCTATTTTGTGATGTAATGATGCAATGTCCCTTTACTGAGAGCCAGCAATCAACGGATGTGTCTGATCGTGAATGGTTTTCCCTGTTGTTTGTTGTATTACTTGGTGTTGCATTTTAAGCTGTGCATGAGGCAGGACCCGGAGGCTGCTGCTTCTGCTGGTGCTTCTGCTGGGATTGAGGAAGAGCTGAGCGCCATGTAAGGCAAAGACACTGCGTTCCACTTTATCAGGTGCCTGGAGTGTAAGAGCTGCAGATAATATTGAGTCACATTAATCCCAACATATTTCAAATATTATGAAAATTAAATAAATTAAATCAAATAACTTTCATTAAAAAAATCAATCACTCTTTACCTTGCTTTTTCAGTTGTTTTTAAGGAAAATTGATGCCGAGAATGTGTGAATACTGCTTTTTGATGGTTCCAAGACCAATGTGACCTGTTTTATTGCCTGCTAATTGTACGTTCCAGGTTGAAAAATTATTTTTAGGAGGTCAAGGTGTATGAATGATAAGAGAAAAACTGAAATAACCACAGCTACGCAAACACCAGTCCACCAAAAAAAAATCATTTAATTAAAATAAGGTAACATTTTTTTTTCATCATCATACGGATGAACTGTGCTAAATGTGTTTCTAAAAAGAAAAAGCAGGACGTGAGTCGTGAGCCAAGATCATGACTCTTTTGCTCTTCTTCACATCAGTTTTCATCTGCGAGGAGGAGGAGGAGGGCGGCTCCTGATGTGCTGACACTTGGGGATGTGCCTCTGTGCCGGCCTGGGGGCAAAGCGCCGGCCGCAGTGAGGGCAGGGCACGTAGTCGGGGTTTGGATTCACGGGGGGCTGGGGCAGGTTCACAACTTTCCCTCCTTGCGTGATCACCTGCTGCACCTCCCTGGCCTGTTTGATGCTCCGAATGAAATCCTCGTGCTTCTGCCTCCAGTTGTTCTTTCTCAGCTGGGAACAGGAAATGAAACCAATAAAACAGCTTCCAGAAAAAGTCCAGACTAGCACTGCGTACACAGTCTGGTCGCAAACCATTCACAAGGCAAGAAAATATCAATACAGTAATAACGTAGCTTTCTGGGGCCACCTTTCAGGTTATTGGGTAGAGAGTACAATTTACGTAGTTATGGTTTTGTTTCCTGTGAGTGCTATTTGCTTGATATGTAGATTTTTACAACAGAATTCAGAAGTCACTAAGACACATTTATTCTGTCTGGCAAATGTGCCTTTGCGGCAGTTTTTCAGAAGAGTACTTCATAAAACACTTATTTATTGTCTACATTGATTTATAAGCTGAGTCTGACTCTAGGAGAAAAAAAGGGAAGCTTGGAAAGAGTTTAAGGATAGCCCTTACCACGATTGGCGGTTTAACCTTCTTCTTATGGATGTATGTCTCCAGTTCTGTTCCCTTGGCCCTGTGCTTGAAAGAGTCAAAAACCTTCCTCTTTGAATTCTGAAGCTTCTTGCAGATCTTGCTGTGTTTCTCCAGCCTCTCTACAGCAAACTTCCCGTGACACAGTTCACAGGGCACCAGCTGAGGGTTTCCACTCTGGCTATTCTCATATGGAAATTGCTCAGCGGTAGGGCACATCAGACTTGTAGGGGACAAATATCTGTTTTCCACTGACAGAGTTTGTTCATCCAGACATGTGGTGTTATTTCTGAAGTGGCCCTGCGCGGCCTGTGCCGCTGACACGTCGCTTTCAGGGAGCCTTGCTTTCTTGAGATACTTTCTCCTTCCACAGGGGACGTCTTCTAGCCCACGGCTGCAAGGGCTCACTTGACGTCTCTCCTGATGGGAAAGCGCAGAGGGAAAGTGCGATTCTGCGCATCCGCCATCTTCCATTGGAGAACCATAATCAAGGTTGTCTCCTCTGATAGGAAGGGCTTTCCTTGGAGTGAAGGCTTTTTGCTTCTCCATTCTGCAGGTCAGAAGAGGCACGGCCTTAGAGCGGTGGTTGGCCCATGGTCCTCTGGGGCAAAGCTCGCTCTGCCTCGCCTCTATTTTCCCTTCCGGCCACCTCTCTGGAGTCTTCCATCTCTCTCGGAACCATCCTCAGCTCCTCCTGAGCTCTGAAGAGCTTCGCCTGCATCATGGCCTCCTTCTGGCGAATCTCGTCCTTCATCATGGCCTCCTTCCGGCGCATCTCATCCTGCAGGCTGGCCTCTCTCCGGCGATGCTCCTCCTTCAGCGCGGCCTCTGCCTCGGCCACTTTTCGTAGCTCCTCTTGCAACTGAAAGTGCTCCTTCCCATTGGCATGAGAAGGGCATTGCCCTGGAGGGGTCGCCACCATGGGGAGGACAGTCCTGTCCTTAGGTTTGCGTACTCTTGAGCCCCTCCTGCCCGGCCTCTCGCAGGGCCTCTCATGACCATCCTGAGGCGGGGTGGGGGCAAACAAGGAATCACTCTGTGCTTCCGGGCGGTCCAAAGCCCGAACCTCACCAGGGCCGGAGACTTTCCTGTTACCCATAGGCTTCAGGGGGTAAGACTGATCATACCCCACAATGTTCTTCTCGGGGCCCTGTTGGGCTTGGAAGCGATAGCTGTTCCCCATCTTCTTCTCCGCAGCGTATTTGACATATTGGAAACATTTTCTCATCTTCTGTAGAGCTGCCTCCTGCCGCCGATTGTACATGGCGATCATTTTTTTCTCCTTTTCCTGCATCAGTTTCTCTTGGAAGGTGTCCTTCAGAAGCTGTATCTTGGGAGGCGGGCAGTACGTGGAAATCAGATCCTGTTGCCTTAAGGGCGCGGGTCGATTCGAGTCTGTGTCCTTCGGGGAGGGGGACAGAGCACCAGGCTTAGGACTGGGCTCCATTGGCAAATGAGATATGAGCTTTGTTTCCCAGGTATCTGGAAAAGGCAAAAATGGCAAATAAATGATATCCTGCACAGTCTAGTATGGTCTAATAGAAAAGAATAAAAAAAAACAATTCAGGAAATACACAACTTTTTAATATTAAACCTAATGGTGTTGAATGCTGCATGCTGACTCAGTAGGAGACAGATCCTAAACATAAACATTATAATAAACATTTGTTTCCCAAATAACATTCTCAATGTTCAGAATGCTTAAAGTCATGAGCTTTTTTAAAAATGTTTAACTGAAACCTGGAAATGTGCTATTTCATTTCAAAGCTTGTATTATATCTATGATATAAATGTTTTTTTATATAAAATTAACCCATTATGCAACAGGGGTTTGAGCAAAAGTCACTGTGAATAAGGGAATTTATCAATATTAATTAGCCGTTTCACTACATTATAGATAGCTGAAGGATTATGATACAGTATATCGATTTCGCTACAAATTGACAAGCATATTTGATGACACTTACCAAACAAGTTTTAAACAGCGGAGACATAGTTCACCACGACGATAGCAATGCAATGTTTGACTGCATCTCCCTATGTGATATATCTGTATTTGGGTATATACAGATCACGTAATTCAGGGAGCACTGTTACGTCAGGTCACCAACCATTATTACGACGCTCATATGTCATAGAGCTCCTTAGGATGTTTGTATAATCTTTATCCAAATTTTCATATGGCCGCAGTTACGGCGTTTATTTTACAGTTAATGTAACAGGGTGTCATTATATTTTTCTGTCTTTATGGTGGCAGACCACTTAAATAGATCTGAGTAGGCGGTTTCTACAAGTGGGTCAGATAAAATATTAAATATACAGTAAAAGCTCACACCTATTCATACCCTTTATGTACTGTATATCTACAATTACGTATACTACGTATACAGTTATCGTATACTATAATACGATAACTACCATTACAAAATGTCTCCCTTTTGATTTGAAGTGGTTCTTTTAAATAAGTAAATTGCAATCACTTAGCCTACATCTGAGCTCCTAATTCATCGCGACGACGGACTGAGACTCCAGTCGGATTTGTGAGAAGGGGTGTGCCTGTTTTAAAACCGATTCATACGTCTTAAACACATGGACATAGATAGCAGTCTGTGTTATATAATTTATCTTTTTATTTTATTTAAATTTAAGTATCACATACACATTTTCAAAGTAACTGTACCCCTTTTAATTATGATCCCCATCGCTCACAGCTCCGAAGGTGAGACGAGGGCTACTTCAGATGGGATTTCCAATATTTCTCTCTTAGCTTGTATACCGGTGGAAAGGAGAGGGCTCTTAAAACGTGTTGATAGTAAGATTGGGATGTATTTGCAGTCTAGATATAGTTTTTTTAATGTTCGGAGCCGCCACAGATTCATTTTCTTACGACTGCTTTTCTGGATGACAATGACAATGCAAACGATGGTGTTAAGGCGAGGCTGTGCCTTAAGGCTCCTCTGCTTACAATATTCAGCGCGTAAATCGCAAACGAGCGCCTTCCCTTACGATGAAAATGCAGAAAATAAGACCACGAGATTTAAACCTACGGCTTACAAATTTATGCGTAAACACTAAAACCGTATCTTTAGCAAAACTGGCGAGACAATGTGTTTTATCATTTAAAAAAGTACTGGAAAATAATTAAAGGTTATCACGATAAACAGAGGTTACTGATCTACTACTGTACGCTGTGACCAAAAATGACAGTCCCCCGATCCTCGCAGCCTTCATGCTTTGGTCTTGGCCTGGCCGTTTTTTTTTAAGATAATGGGGTCAAGTTAAGAAATTATGCAAGTTTCTAATCAAATCCAAGGGCGCCTCGATCTCCTAAACATCTTTAGAAGGCCGGCGGACCACACTGCACGGTCCGGGTCCGGGCCCTGACCCGGTTCTGGATAATGCCAGCTTAAAGTGAAAAATTCTACTGTACATATTATGTTTCTTATTATGGTATATATGTATAATATAGCGCGACCGCTTCACGAAGCTAGAAAGAAAGTTATCCGCCATTTTTATTTTACCTGCAATTGAATTTGCCATTAAAATCATTATTAATACCGCAGCTGCTAAATAACTTACCTAAAAGCGTTCAGATACAAAAGCACTTGAGCTGTAATGTTTGTATACTGTTGGCCCGATGACCTACTTCAAGAAGAATTGTTACATAGACCGCCAAGGACTGTCATCACACTTTACGTCATAAAGCGCTTTAAAACTTTTGACAAGTTCAACACCTCATATTTTGTACTGTTTATCATGGTAAAAGCAACTCAAAGCAATTATAAAAATGATCGAAAGGTAAAAATACAAGCTTATACGAGCTGTCGTTTTAACATTTATAACATATATTTAAACAAAACATATATAATCTATTTTAATAAAATAGAAAAGTGTTCTTAGTCTTCACTTAAAAGCTGTTAGAAGCTGCCTTTCTGACAAGAGAGTTCTGTGAGTTCCACAGTCTCAGTGCATTAAAGTCAAAACCAGTTGCTTTTTATTTCCTGTTTTACGACAGAGCAAGGAGGGTGTCCACAGACCACTGTGCACCTGCAGACTGATATGGGGGGTAAAAAGTCTAGAAGTTAGTAAATAAGATTTTAACATATGTTCTAAAACACACCGGACACCTGTACAGTGATGCCAACACAGTGATCTGAGCTCCTTCTTTGAGTTAAATCCTAGCATCTGCATTTTTTACAAGTTGTTGCTATGGCAGAGCATGACCAGAGCATAACAGAAACCACCCATTTTCTAACCGCTTCATCCAATTCAGGGTCAGGGGGTCAGGGGGTCGGGGGGCACGGGGGAGCCAGAGCCTCAGAAAGTAATAAGCAGGAGATACCTGGGACTGGATGGTAGTCCAATGCAGGGAAGACACAGACACTCACCAATTATCCCAGAAGCCAATTAACCTACCAGTAGTTCTTTGAACTGTGGGAGGAAGCCGGAGCACCCAAAGCAAACTCATGCAAACATGGGGAGAACATACAAGCTCCATACAGATAGCACCCCAGGTCCAGAAGTGTACCCAGGGCCTCAGCACTGTGAGCTAGCAATGCTAAACGCTGGGCTACTGTGCATGCTAATTTCTAGGCATCAGGTGATCAATCAGGTAGTGTTTCTCAGATAAAAGGACACCAGTAATTTAGTATGAGATTCAAATTGACCTCAGAACAAAATATAACTTATGTTATATAACTTATATAGAACTTACTACAGCATAACTGTCTTATTTGTAGAAAATATTAACAGCATGCCTATTAAACATACAGTATCTAGCAATCAGCAATCAAAATAAAAACATTTCCAAACATGGAAACTGCCCAGTTAATGAAGCATTTCAAAGACATTAATCTATTCAATAATTACAGTTTTAAGTAGATAACAGATTTATATTCAGATTACGAAAGCATCATAACAACTGCTGCTTGTGTAAGGAATCCATGAATACCACTGTACATGAGAATTTCACACCTATTTGTAATCAATACACAAAATCCTATTGAATTTCAGGTACTTGTTTATTCAGCATTGCTTGACTCCGCGGACTCCTTGTTGTTTCAATATTCTAGCAATAGGACTAATCGCCAATACAGTGCCGTTGTAATCTATTCCTTCTGCCAGCAGAGGACGGTATTCGCACAGTCAGTTCAGGATAAGATACGGTCCTCGCAGTTCACAGTACAACTGGCCAAAGCCGTATTCGGAATATGCTCTCGATAACCTCGTTTAGTTTAAGTACGGCCATATTTCATATCAACCCACAGATGCATTGCATAAACACTAGAATTCTGGTTGTACTTAAATTGACCTTATACGTTTTGGATTATGTTTAACCTTCTTCAATTTCTTCAACCATATTTTGAGATGATTACGTTTACAGAAGCAAATATTATTCAGTGCTTTTTCTTCACTCCTTTAATCAAACCCACATTTCTATAAGGAGGGCCATTGTGAAACTCCCCAAAGTGAGCTGAATTAATCTTTTATTCTTCACACCTGTGAAGTCATTCCTTCATTGTGTAATATGAAGGCCTTTCATTATTCACGTATACTACAACATCTGAAAATAATGGGTCTTGAAATAGTTGAATGAAAGAAAATCCTGAATAACTCCTCCAAATGCGTGTTACACTTTCATCAAGTACACACACTTTGAATGTGATGAACTATAAAAAGTTATTTTAACCATACCCAATGGAGCTCAGGAGTGCGATTGCATACACAATCATGTTTTCAGTGTTTGGACATCAGCCGTACATCAGAACAATCATTTCACTAACACAGCTCCGTGTTGAGTGACTTCCCTCCAAGAACACAAAGTCACTTTCCCTTAGCAATTATTGCATGGACTTTGATTATCTGCCTTCTGCATCAAGCCCTGTATTATATACGGTACAAAGCCAAGCTTTGGGATAGTGCTTTGTTTGGATCCTTGTCTTGATCCTTTTGGATCCCAGGCTGCTCATTTGCAAATGAGTTTTGACATTAATTATAGTGACTATAGCAATGAGCTGGCACTGTGGTTCACAGAGCTGGGGTCCTGGGTTCAATTCCTGGGGTGCAGTCTGGATGGAATTGTATGTTCTCCCTTCATTTGTGTGGATTTCTTCCAGGTGCTCCAGTTTCTTCCCACAGTCCAAAGACATACAGTACTAGTAGGTTAAGGTGGAACTACAGTCCCAATTTTGCAGACACAAAAGTATTTAATTTCAGTCACAAAATAAAATCATTGACATTATAGAAAAACTTTACAAACTCAAAATTGAGCACAAAATCATGAATTTTGTGAAAGGACTGTAAGTTACGCCATGTTGTAACAAATTCGCATTCAAGTTCCACACAAATTGCGATGTGATGCAGCCCTTCCTGCTCACTAATCACTGTAATGACTAATGCAATGTGATGTAGGAGAGAAAGGGTATAGGTTATGCGTTCCATTCCAAGGTTCTTTATGCAGAGTTAACAATGTAGTATTATTTATTGGCAAAAACGTAAAAAAGTTGAGAGTTATATTTCCATTGGATTAAACGAGATGTATTCACAAGCCTGCTCCTTTACAATGTCATAGGGCCACAACAGATTATAGGAAGTTTTGCTGCCTCGTTCTGAATCGCAGAACATGGTAATTCTTTAACCTTGAAATGTAGTCTATTTTGTGATGTAATGATGCAATGTCCCTTTACTGAGAGCCAGCAATCAACGGATGTGTCTGATCGTGAATGGTTTTCCCTGTTGTTTGTTGTATTACTTGGTGTTGCATTTTAAGCTGTGCATGAGGCAGGACCCGGAGGCTGCTGCTTCTGCTGGTGCTTCTGCTGGGATTGAGGAAGAGCTGAGCGCCATGTAAGGCAAAGACACTGCGTTCCACTTTATCAGGTGCCTGGAGTGTAAGAGCTGCAGATAATATTGAGTCACATTAATCCCAACATATTTCAAATATTATGAAAATTAAATAAATTAAATCAAATAACTTTCATTAAAAAAATCAATCACTCTTTACCTTGCTTTTTCAGTTGTTTTTAAGGAAAATTGATGCCGAGAATGTGTGAATACTGCTTTTTGATGGTTCCAAGACCAATGTGACCTGTTTTATTGCCTGCTAATTGTACGTTCCAGGTTGAAAAATTAATTTTAGGAGGTCAAGGTGTATGAATGATAAGAGAAAAACTGAAATAACCACAGCTACGCAAACACCAGTCCACCAAAAAAAATCATTTAATTAAATAAGGTAACATTTTTTTTTCATCATCATACGGATGAACTGTGCTAAATGTGTTTCTAAAAAGAAAAAGCAGGACGTGAGTCGTGAGCCAAGATCATGACTCTTTTGCTCTTCTTCACATCAGTTTTCATCTGCGAGGAGGAGGAGGAGGGCGGCTCCTGATGTGCTGACACTTGGGGATGTGCCTCTGTGCCGGCCTGGGGGCAAAGCGCCGGCCGCAGTGAGGGCAGGGCACGTAGTCGGGGTTTGGATTCGCGGGGGGCTGGGGCAGGTTCACAACTTTCCCTCCTTGCGTGATCACCTGCTGCACCTCCCTGGCCTGTTTGATGCTCCGAATGAAATCCTCGTGCTTCTGCCTCCAGTTGTTCTTTCTCAGCTGGGAACAGGAAATGAAACCAATAAAACAGCTTCCAGAAAAAGTCCAGACTAGCACTGCGTACACAGTCTGGTCGCAAACCATTCACAAGGCAAGAAAATATCAATACAGTAATAACGTAGCTTTCTGGGGCCACCTTTCAGGTTATTGGGTAGAGAGTACAATTTACGTAGTTATGGTTTTGTTTCCTGTGAGTGCTATTTGCTTGATATGTAGATTTTTACAACAGAATTCAGAAGTCACTAAGACACATTTATTCTGTCTGGCAAATGTGCCTTTGCGGCAGTTTTTCAGAAGAGTACTTCATAAAACACTTATTTATTGTCTACATTGATTTATAAGCTGAGTCTGACTCTAGGAGAAAAAAAGGGAAGCTTGGAAAGAGTTTAAGGATAGCCCTTACCACGATTGGCGGTTTAACCTTCTTCTTATGGATGTATGTCTCCAGTTCTGTTCCCTTGGCCCTGTGCTTGAAAGAGTCAAAAACCTTCCTCTTTGAATTCTGAAGCTTCTTGCAGATCTTGCTGTGTTTCTCCAGCCTCTCTACAGCAAACTTCCCGTGACACAGTTCACAGGGCACCAGCTGAGGGTTTCCACTCTGGCTATTCTCATATGGAAATTGCTCAGCGGTAGGGCACATCAGACTTGTAGGGGACAAATATCTGTTTTCCACTGACAGAGTTTGTTCATCCAGACATGTGGTGTTATTTCTGAAGTGGCCCTGCGCGGCCTGTGCCGCTGACACGTCGCTTTCAGGGAGCCTTGCTTTCTTGAGATACTTTCTCCTTCCACAGGGGACGTCTTCTAGCCCACGGCTGCAAGGGCTCACTTGACGTCTCTCCTGATGGGAAAGCGCAGAGGGAAAGTGCGATTCTGCGCATCCGCCATCTTCCATTGGAGAACCATAATCAAGGTTGTCTCCTCTGATAGGAAGGGCTTTCCTTGGAGTGAAGGCTTTTTGCTTCTCCATTCTGCAGGTCAGAAGAGGCACGGCCTTAGAGCGGTGGTTGGCCCATGGTCCTCTGGGGCAAAGCTCGCTCTGCCTCGCCTCCATTTTCCCTTCCGGCCACCTCTCTGGAGTCTTCCATCTCTCTCGGAACCATCCTCAGCTCCTCCTGAGCTCTGAAGAGCTTCGCCTGCATCATGGCCTCCTTCTGGCGAATCTCGTCCTTCATCATGGCCTCCTTCCGGCGCATCTCATCCTGCAGGCTGGCCTCCCTCCGGCGATGCTCCTCCTTCAGCGCGGCCTCTGCCTCGGCCACTTTTCGTAGCTCCTCTTGCAACTGAAAGTGCTCCTTCCCATTGGCATGAGAAGGGCATTGCCCTGGAGGGGTCGCCACCATGGGGAGGACAGTCCTGTCCTTAGGTTTGCGTACTCTTGAGCCCCTCCTGCCCGGCCTCTCGCAGGGCCTCTCATGACCATCCTGAGGCGGGGTGTGGGCAAACAAGGAATCACTCTGTGCGTCCGGGCGGTCCACAGCCCGAACCTCACCAGGGCCGGAGACTTTCCTGTTACCCATAGGCTTCAGGGGGTAAGACCGATCATACCCCACAATGTTCTTCTCGGGGCCCTGTTGGGCTTGGAAGCGATAGCTGTTCCCCATCTTCTTCTCCGCAGCGTATTTGACATATTGGAAACATTTTCTCATCTTCTGTAGAGCTGCCTCCTGCCGCCGATTGTACATGGCGATCATTTTTTTCTCCTTTTCCTGCATCAGTTTCTCTTGGAAGGTGTCCTTCAGAAGCTGTATCTTGGGAGGCGGGCAGTACGTGGAGATCAGATCCTGTTGCCTTAAGGGCGCGGGTCGATTCGAGTCTGTGTCCTTCGGGGAGGGGGACAGAGCACCAGGCTTAGGACTGGGCTCCATTGGCAAATGAGATATGAGCTTTGTTTCCCAGGTATCTGGAAAAGGCAAAAATGGCAAATAAATGATATCCTGCACAGTCTAGTATGGTCTAATAGAAAAGAATAAAAAAAAACAATTCAGGAAATACACAACTTTTTAATATTAAACCTAATGGTGTTGAATGCTGCATGCTGACTCAGTAGGAGACAGATCCTAAACATAAACATTATAATAAACATTTGTTTCCCAAATAACATTCTCAATGTTCAGAATGCTTAAAGTCATGAGCTTTTTTAAAAATGTTTAACTGAAACCTGGAAATGTGCTATTTCATTTCAAAGCTTGTATTATATCTATGATATAAATGTTTTTTTATATAAAATTAACCCATTATGCAACAGGGGTTTGAGCAAAAGTCACTGTGAATAAGGGAATTTATCAATATTAATTAGCCGTTTCACTACATTATAGATAGCTGAAGGATTATGATACAGTATATCGATTTCGCTACAAATTGACAAGCATATTTGATGACACTTACCAAACAAGTTTTAAACAGCGGAGAAATAGTTCACCACGACGATAGCAATGCAATGTTTGACTGCATCTCCCTATGTGATATATCTGTATTTGGGTATATACAGATCACGTAATTCAGGGAGCACTGTTACGTCAGGTCACCAACCATTATTACGACGCTCATATGTCATAGAGCTCCTTAGGATGTTTGTATAATCTTTATCCAAATTTTCATATGGCCGCAGTTACGGCGTTTATTTTACAGTTAATGTAACAGGGTGTCATTATATTTTTCTGTCTTGATGGTGGCAGACCACTTAAATAAATCTGAGTAGGCGGTTTCTACAAGTGGGTCAGATAAAATATTAAATATACAGTAAAAGCTCACACCTATTCATACCCTTTTTGTACTGTATATCTACAATTACGTATACTACGTATACAGTTATCGTATACTATAATACGATAACTACCATTACAAAATGTCTCCCTTTTGATTTGAAGTGGTTCTTTTAAATAAGTAAATTGCAATCACTTAGCCTACATCTGAGCTCCTAATTCATCGCGACGACGGACTGAGACTCCAGTCGGATTTGTGAGAAGGGGTGTGCCTGTTTTAAAACCGATTCATACGTCTTAAACACATGGACATAGATAGCAGTCTGTGTTATATAATTTATCTTTTTATTTTATTTAAATTTAAGTATCACATACACATTTTCAAAGTAACTGTACCCCTTTTAATTATGATCCCCATCGCTCACAGCTCCGAAGGTGAGACGAGGGCTACTTCAGATGGGATTTCCAATATTTCTCTCTTAGCTTGTATACCGGTGGAAAGGAGAGGGGTCTTAAAACGTGTTGATAGTAAGATTGGGATGTATTTGCAGTCTAGATATAGTTTTTTTAATGTTCGGAGCCGCCACAGATTCATTTTCTTACGACTGCTTTTCTGGATGACAATGACAATGCAAACGATGGTGTTAAGGCGAGGCTGTGCCTTAAGGCTCCTCTGCTTACAATATTCAGCGCGTAAATCGCAAACGAGCGCCTTCCCTTACGATGAAAATGCAGAAAATAAGACCACGAGATTTAAACCTCCGGCTTACAAATTTATGCGTAAACACTAAAACCGTATCTTTAGCAAAACTGGCGAGACAATGTGTTTTATCATTTAAAACAGTACTGGAAAATAATTAAAGGTTATCACGATAAACAGAGGTTACTGATCTACTACTGTACGTTGTGACCAAAAATGAGAGTCCCCCGATCCTCGCAGCCTTCATGCTTTGGTCTTGGCCTGGCCGTTTTTTTTAAGATAATGGGGTCAAGTTAAGAAATTATGCAAGTTTCTAATCAAATCCAAGGGCGCCTCGATCTCCTAAACATCTTTAGAAGGCCGGCGGACCACACTGCACGGTCCGGGTCCGGGCCCTGACCCGGTTCTGGATAATGCCAGCTTAAAGTGAAAAATTCTACTGTACATATTATGTTTCTTATTATGGTATATATGTATAATATAGCGCGACCGCTTCACGAAGCTAGAAAGAAAGTTATCCGCCATTTTTATTTTACCTGCAATTGAATTTGCCATTAAAATCATTATTAATACCGCAGCTGCTAAATAACTTACCTAAAAGCGTTCAGATACAAAAGCACTTGAGCTGTAATGTTTGTATACTGTTGGCCCGATGACCTACTTCAAGAAGAATTGTTACATAGACCGCCAAGGACTGTCATCACACTTTACGTCATAAAGCGCTTTAAAACTTTAGACAAGTTCAACACCTCATATTTTGTACTGTTTATCATGGTAAAAGCAACTCAAAGCAATTATAAAAATGATCGAAAGGTAAAAATACAAGCTTATACGAGCTGTCGTTTTAACATTTATAACATATATTTAAACAAAACATATATAATCTATTTTAATAAAATAGAAAAGTGTTCTTAGTCTTCACTTAAAAGCTGTTAGAAGCTGCCTTTCTGACAAGAGAGTTCTGTGAGTTCCACAGTCTCAGTGCATTAAAGTCAAAACCAGTTGCTTTTTATTTCCTCTTTTACGACAGAGCAAGGAGGGTGTCCACAGACCACTGTGCACCTGCAGACTGATATGGGGGGTAAAAAGTCTAGAAGTTAGTAAATAAGATTTTAGCACATGTTCTAAAACACACCGGACACCTGTACAGTGATGCCAACACAGTGATCTGAGCTCCTTCTTTGAGTTAAATCCTAGCATCTGCATTTTTTACAAGTTGTTGCTATGGCAGAGCATGACCAGAGCATAACAGAAACCACCCATTTTCTAACCGCTTCATCCAATTCAGGGTCAGGGGGTCAGGGGGTCGGGGGGCACGGGGGAGCCAGAGCCTCAGAAAGTAATAAGCAGGAGATACCTGGGACTGGATGGTAGTCCAATGCAGGGAAGACACAGACACTCACCAATTATCCCAGAAGCCAATTAACCTACCAGTAGTTCTTTGAACTGTGGGAGGAAGCCGGAGCACCCAAAGCAAACTCATGCAAACATGGGGAGAACATACAAGCTCCATACAGATAGCACCCCAGGTCCAGAAGTGTACCCAGGGCCTCAGCACTGTGAGCTAGCAATGCTAAACGCTGGGCTACTGTGCATGCTAATTTCTAGGCATCAGGTGATCAATCAGGTAGTGTTTCTCAGATAAAAGGACACCAGTTATTTAGTATGAGATTCAAATTGACCTCAGAACAAAATATAACTTATGTTATATAACTTATATAGAACTTACTACAGCATAACTGTCTTATTTGGCTCTTGTAGAAAATATTAACAGCATGCCTATTAAACATACAGTATCTAGCAATCAGCAATCAAAATAAAAACATTTCCAAACATGGAAACTGCCCAGTTAATGAAGCATTTCAAAGACATTAATCTATTCAATAATTACAGTTTTAAGTAGATAACAGATTTATATTCAGATTACGAAAGCATCATAACAACTGCTGCTTGTGTAAGGAATCCATGAATACCACTGTACATGAGAATTCCACACCTATTTGTAATCAATACACAAAATCCTATTGAATTTCAGGTACTTGTTTATTCAGCATTGCTTGACTCCGCGGACTCCTTGTTGTTTCAATATTCTAGCAATAGGACTAATCGCCAATACAGTGCCGTTGTAATCTATTCCTTTTGCCAGCAGAGGACGGTATTCGCACAGCCAGTTCAGGATAAGATACGGTCCTCGCAGTTCACAGTACAACTGGCCAAAGCCGTATTCGGAATATGCTCTCGATAACCTCGTTTAGTTTAAGTACGGCCATATTTCATATCAACCCACAGATGCATTGCATAAACACTAGAATTCTGGTTGTACTTAAATTGACCTTATACGTTTTGGATTATGTTTAACCTTCTTCAATTTCTTCAACCATATTTTGAGATGATTACGTTTACAGAAGCAAATATTATTCAGTGCTTTTTCTTCACTCCTTTAATCAAACCCACATTTCTATAAGGAGGGCCATTGTGAAACTCCCCAAAGTGAGCTGAATTAATCTTTTATTCTTCACACCTGCGAAGTCATTCCTACATTGTGTAATATGAAGGCCTTTCATTATTCACGTATACTACAACATCTGAAAATAATGGGTCTTGAAATAGTTGAATGAAAGAAAATCCTGAATAACTCCTCCAAATGCGTGTTACACTTTCATCAAGTACACACACTTTGAATGTGATGAACTATAAAAAGTTATTTTAACCATACCCAATGGAGCTCAGGAGTGCGATTGCATACACAATCATGTTTTCAGTGTTTGGACATCAGCCGTACATCAGAACAATCATTTCACTAACACAGCTCCATGTTGAGTGACTTCCCTCCAAGAACACAAAGTCACTTTCCCTTAGCAATTATTGCATGGACTTTGATTATCTGCCTTCTGCATCAAGCCCTGTATTATATACGGTACAAAGCCAAGCTTTGGGATAGTGCTTTGTTTGGATCCTTGTCTTGATCCTTTTGGATCCCAGGCTGCTCATTTGCAAATGAGTTTTGACATTAATTAAAGTGACTATAGCAATGAGGTGGTACTGTGGTTCACAGATCTGGGGTCCTGGGTTCAATTCCTGGGGTGCAGTCTGGATGGAATTGTATGTTCTCCCTTCATTTGTGTGGATTTCTTCCAGGTGCTCCAGTTTCTTCCCACAGTCCAAAGACATACAGTACTAGTAGGTTAAGGTGGAACTACAGTCCCAATTTTGCAGACACAAAATTATTTAATTTCAGTCACAAAATAAAATCATTGACATTATAGAAAAACTTTACAAACTCAAAATTGAGCACAAAATCATGAATTTTGTGAAAGGACTGTAAGTTACGCCATGTTGTAACAAATTCGCATTCAAGTTCCACACAAATTGCGATGTGATGCAGCCCTTCCTGCTCACTAATCACTGTAATGACTAATGCAATGTGATGTAGGAGAGAAAGGGTATAGGTTATGCAGCAAACATTTCACTGCAAAAAACGTTCCATTCCAAGGTTCTTTATGCAGAGTTAACAATGTAGTATTATTTATTGGCAAAAACGTAAAAAAGTTGAGAGCAATATTTCCATTGGATTAAACGAGATGTATTCACAAGCCTGCTCCTTTACAATGTCACAGGGCCACAACAGATTATAGGAAGTTTTGCTGCCTCGTTCTGAATCGCAGAACATGGTAATTCTTTAACCTTGAAATGTAGTCTATTTTGTGATGTAATGATGCAATGTCCCTTTACTGAGAGCCAGCAATCAACGGATGTGTCTGATCGTGAATGGTTTTCCCTGTTGTTTGTTGTATTACTTGGTGTTGCATTTTAAGCTGTGCATGAGGCAGGACCCGGAGGCTGCTGCTTCTGCTGGTGCTTCTGCTGGGATTGAGGAAGAGCTGAGCGCCATGTAATGCAAAGACACTGCGTTCCACTTTATCAGGTGCCTGGAGTGTAAGAGCTGCAGATAATATTGAGTCACATTAATCCCAACATATTTCAAATATTATGAAAATTAAATAAATTAAATCAAATAACTTTCATTAAAAAAATCAATCACTCTTTACCTTGCTTTTTCAGTTGTTTTTAAGGAAAATTGATGCCGAGAATGTGTGAATACTGCTTTTTGATGGTTCCAAGACCAATGTGACCTGTTCTATTGCCTGCTAATTGTACGTTCCAGGTTGAAAAATTATTTTTAGGAGGTCAAGGTGTATGAATGATAAGAGAAAAACTGAAATAACCACAGCTACGCAAACACCAGTCCACCAAAAAAAAATCATTTAATTAAAATAAGGTAACATTTTTTTTTCATCATCATACGGATGAACTGTGCTAAATGTGTTTCTAAAAAGAAAAAGCAGGACGTGAGTCGTGAGCCAAGATCATGACTCTTTTGCTCTTCTTCACATCAGTTTTCATCTGCGAGGAGGAGGAGGAGGGCGGCTCCTGATGTGCTGACACTTGGGGAAGTGCCTCTGTGCCGGCCTGGGGGCAAAGCACCGGCCGCAGTGAGGGCAGGGCACGTAGTCGGGGTTTGGATTCGCGGGGGGCTGGGGCAGGTTCACAACTTTCCCTCCTTGCGTGATCACCTGCTGCACCTCCCTGGCCTGTTTGATGCTCCGAATGAAATCCTCGTGCTTCTGCCTCCAGTTGTTCTTTCTCAGCTGGGAACAGGAAATGAAACCAATAAAACAGCTTCCAGAAAAAGTCCAGACTAGCACTGCGTACACAGTCTGGTCGCAAACCATTCACAAGGCAAGAAAATATCAATACAGTAATAACGTAGCTTTCTGGGGCTACCTTTCAGGTCATTGGGTAGAGAGTACAATTTACGTAGTTATGGTTTTGTTTCCTGTGAGTGCTATTTGCTTGGTATGTAGATTTTTACAACAGAATTCAGAAGTCACTAAGACACATTTATTCTGTCTGGCAAATGTGCCTTTGCGGCAGTTTTTCAGAAGAGTACTTCATAAAACACTTATTTATTGTCTACATTGATTTATAAGCTGAGTCTGACTCTAGGAGAAAAAAAGGGAAGCTTGGAAAGAGTTTAAGGATAGCCCTTACCACGATTGGCGGTTTAACCTTCTTCTTATGGATGTATGTCTCCAGTTCTGTTCCCTTGGCCCTGTGCTTGAAAGAGTCAAAAACCTTCCTCTTTGAATTCTGAAGCTTCTTGCAGATCTTGCTGTGTTTCTCCAGCCTCTCTACAGCAAACTTCCCGTGACACAGTTCACAGGGCACCAGCTGAGGGTTTCCACTCTGGCTATTCTCATATGGAAATTGCTCAGCGGTAGGGCACATCAGACTTGTAGGGGACAAATATCTGTTTTCCACTGACAGAGTTTGTTCATCCAGACATGTGGTGTTATTTCTGAAGTGGCCCTGCGCGGCCTGTGCCGCTGACACGTCGCTTTCAGGGAGCCTTGCTTTCTTGAGATACTTTCTCCTTCTACAGGGGACGTCTTCTAGCCCACGGCTGCAAGGGCTCACTTGACGTCTCTCCTGATGGGAAAGCGCAGAGGGAAAGTGCGATTCTGCGCATCCGCCATCTTCCATTGGAGAACCATAATCAAGGTTGTCTCCTCTGATAGGAAGGGCTTTCCTTGGAGTGAAGGCTTTTTGCTTCTCCATTCTGCAGGTCAGAAGAGGCACGGCCTTAGAGCGGTGGTTGGCCCATGGTCCTCTGGGGCAAAGCTCGCTCTGCCTCGCCTCTATTTTCCCTTCCGGCCACCTCTCTGGAGTCTTCCATCTCTCTCGGAACCATCCTCAGCTCCTCCTGAGCTCTGAAGAGCTTCGCCTGCATCATGGCCTCCTTCTGGCGAATCTCGTCCTTCATCATGGCCTCCTTCCGGCGCATCTCATCCTGCAGGCTGGCCTCCCTCCGGCGATGCTCCTCCTTCAGCGCGGCCTCTGCCTCGGCCACTTTTCGTAGCTCCTCTTGCAACTGAAAGTGCTCCTTCCCATTGGCATGAGAAGGGCATTGCCCTGGAGGGGTCGCCACCATGGGGAGGACAGTCCTGTCCTTAGGTTTGCGTACTCTTGAGCCCCTCCTGCCCGGCCTCTCGCAGGGCCTCTCATGACCATCCTGAGGCGGGGTGGGGGCAAACAAGGAATCACTCTGTGCGTCCGGGCGGTCCACAGCCCGATCCTCACCAGGGCCGGAGACTTTCCTGTTACCCATAGGCTTCAGGGGGTAAGACCGATCATACCCCACAATGTTCTTCTCGGGGCCCTGTTGGGCTTGGAAGCGATAGCTGTTCCCCATCTTCTTCTCCGCAGCGTATTTGACATATTGGAAACATTTTCTCATCTTCTGTAGAGCTGCCTCCTGCCGCCGATTGTACATGGCGATCATTTTTTTCTCCTTTTCCTGCATCAGTTTCTCTTGGAAGGTGTCCTTCAGAAGCTGTATCTTGGGAGGCGGGCAGTACGTGGAGATCAGATCCTGTTGCCTTAAGGGCGCGGGTCGATTCGAGTCTGTGTCCTTCGGGGAGGGGGACAGAGCACCAGGCTTAGGACTGGGCTCCATTGGCAAATGAGATATGAGCTTTGTTTCCCAGGTATCTGGAAAAGGCAAAAATGGCAAATAAATGATATCCTGCACAGTCTAGTATGGTCTAATAGAAAAGAATAAAAAAAAACAATTCAGGAAATACACAACTTTTTAATATTAAACCTAATGGTGTTGAATGCTGCATGCTGACTCAGTAGGAGACAGATCCTAAACATAAACATTATAATAAACATTTGTTTCCCAATGAACATTCTCAATGTTCAGAATGCTTAAAGTCATGAGCTTTTTTAAAAATGTTTAACTGAAACCTGGAAATGTGCTATTTCATTTCAAAGCTTGTATTATAGCTATGATATAAATGTTTTTTTTATATAAAATTAACCCATTATGCAACAGGGGTTTGAGCAAAAGTCACTGTGAATAAGGGAATTTATCAATATTAATTAGCCGTTTCACTACATTATAGATAGCTGAAGGATTATGATACAGTATATCGATTTCGCTACAAATTGACAAGCATATTTGATGACACTTACCAAACAAGTTTTAAACAGCGGAGAAATAGTTCACCACGACGATAGCAATGCAATGTTTGACTGCATCTCCCTATGTGATATATCTGTATTTGGGTATATACAGATCACGTAATTCAGGGAGCACTGTTACGTCAGGTCACCAACCATTATTACGACGCTCATATGTCATAGAGCTCCTTAGGATGTTTGTATAATCTTTATCCAAATTTTCATATGGCCGCAGTTACGGCGTTTATTTTACAGTTAATGTAACAGGGTGTCATTATATTTTTCTGTCTTTATGGTGGCAGACCACTTAAATAAATCTGAGTAGGCGGTTTCTACAAGTGGGTCAGATAAAATATTAAATATACAGTAAAAGCTCACACCTATTCATACCCTTTATGTACTGTATATCTACAATTACGTATACTACGTATACAGTTATCGTATACTATAATACGATAACTACCATTACAAAATGTCTCCCTTTTGATTTGAAGTGGTTCTTTTAAATAAGTAAATTGCAATCACTTAGCCTACATCTGAGCTCCTAATTCATCGCGACGACGGACTGAGACTCCAGTCGGATTTGTGAGAAGGGGTGTGCCTGTTTTAAAACCGATTCATACGTCTTAAACACATGGACATAGATAGCAGTCTGTGTTATATAATTTATCTTTTTATTTTATTTAAATTTAAGTATCACATACACATTTTCAAAGTAACTGTACCCCTTTTAATTATGATCCCCATCGCTCACAGCTCCGAAGGTGAGACGAGGGCTACTTCAGATGGGATTTCCAATATTTCTCTCTTAGCTTGTATACCGGTGGAAAGGAGAGGGGTCTTAAAACGTGTTGATAGTAAGATTGGGATGTATTTGCAGTCTAGATATAGTTTTTTTAATGTTCGGAGCCGCCACAGATTCATTTTCTTACGACTGCTTTTCTGGATGACAATGACAATGCAAACGATGGTGTTAAGGCGAGGCTGTGCCTTAAGGCTCCTCTGCTTACAATATTCAGCGCGTAAATCGCAAACGAGCGCCTTCCCTTACGATGAAAATGCAGAAAATAAGACCACGAGATTTAAACCTACGGCTTACAAATTTATGCGTAAACACTAAAACCGTATCTTTAGCAAAACTGGCGAGACAATGTGTTTTATCATTTAAAAAAGTACTGGAAAATAATTAAAGGTTATCACGATAAACAGAGGTTACTGATCTACTACTGTACGCTGTGACCAAAAATGAGAGTCCCCCGATCCTCGCAGCCTTCATGCTTTGGTCTTGGCCTGGCCGTTTTTTTTAAGATAATGGGGTGAAGTTAAGAAATTATGCAAGTTTCTAATCAAATCCAAGGGCGCCTCGATCTCCTAAACATCTTTAGAAGGCCGGCGGACCACACTGCACGGTCCGGGTCCGGGCCCTGACCCGGTTCTGGATAATGCCAGCTTAAAGTGAAAAATTCTACTGTACATATTATGTTTCTTATTATGGTATATATGTATAATATAGCGCGACCGCTTCACGAAGCTAGAAAGAAAGTTATCCGCCATTTTTATTTTACCTGCAATTGAATTTGCCATTAAAATCATTATTAATACCGCAGCTGCTAAATAACTTACCTAAAAGCGTTCAGATACAAAAGCACTTGAGCTGTAATGTTTGTATACTGTTGGCCCGATGACCTACTTCAAGAAGAATTGTTACATAGACCGCCAAGGACTGTCATCACACTTTACGTCATAAAGCGCTTTAAAACTTTTGACAAGTTCAACACCTCATATTTTGTACTGTTTATCATGGTAAAAGCAACTCAAAGCAATTATAAAAATGATCGAAAGGTAAAAATACAAGCTTATACGAGCTGTCGTTTTAACATTTATAACATATATTTAAACAAAACATATATAATCTATTTTAATAAAATAGAAAAGTGTTCTTAGTCTTCACTTAAAAGCTGTTAGAAGCTGCCTTTCTGACAAGAGAGTTCTGTGAGTTCCACAGTCTCAGTGCATTAAAGTCAAAACCAGTTGCTTTTTATTTCCTGTTTTACGACAGAGCAAGGAGGGTGTCCACAGACCACTGTGCACCTGCAGACTGATATGGGGGGTAAAAAGTCTAGAAGTTAGTAAATAAGATTTTAACATATGTTCTAAAACACACCGGACACCTGTACAGAGATGCCAACACAGTGATCTGAGCTCCTTCTTTGAGTTAAATCCTAGCATCTGCATTTTTTACAAGTTGTTGCTATGGCAGAGCATGACCAGAGCATAACAGAAACCACCCATTTTCTAACCGCTTCATCCAATTCAGGGTCAGGGGGTCAGGGGGTCGGGGGGCACGGGGGAGCCAGAGCCTCAGAAAGTAATAAGCAGGAGATACCTGGGACTGGATGGTAGTCCAATGCAGGGAAGACACAGACACTCACCAATTATCCCAGAAGCCAATTAACCTACCAGTAGTTCTTTGAACTGTGGGAGGAAGCCGGAGCACCCAAAGCAAACTCATGCAAACATGGGGAGAACATACAAGCTCCATACAGATAGCACCCCAGGTCCAGAAGTGTACCCAGGGCCTCAGCACTGTGAGCTAGCAATGCTAAACGCTGGGCTACTGTGCATGCTAATTTCTAGGCATCAGGTGATCAATCAGGTAGTGTTTCTCAGATAAACGGACACCAGTTATTTAGTATGAGATTCAAATTGACCTCAGAACAAAATATAACTTATGTTATATAACTTATATAGAACTTACTACAGCATAACTGTCTTATTTGGCTCTTGTAGAAAATATTAACAGCATGCCTATTAAACATACAGTATCTAGCAATCAGCAATCAAAATAAAAACATTTCCAAACATGGAAACTGCCCAGTTAATGAAGCATTTCAAAGACATTAATCTATTCAATAATTACAGTTTTAAGTAGATAACAGATTTATATTCAGATTACGAAAGCATCATAACAACTGCTGCTTGTGTAAGGAATCCATGAATACCACTGTACATGAGAATTTCACACCTATTTGTAATCAATACACAAAATCCTATTGAATTTCAGGTACTTGTTTATTCAGCATTGCTTGACTCCGCGGACTCCTTGTTGTTTCAATATTCTAGCAATAGGACTAATCGCCAATACAGTGCCGTTGTAATCTATTCCTTCTGCCAGCAGAGGACGGTATTCGCACAGTCAGTTCAGGATAAGATACGGTCCTCGCAGTTCACAGTACAACTGGCCAAAGCCGTATTCGGAATATGCTCTCGATAACCTCGTTTAGTTTAAGTACGGCCATATTTCATATCAACCCACAGATGCATTGCATAAACACTAGAATTCTGGTTGTACTTAAATTGACCTTATACGTTTTGGATTATGTTTAACCTTCTTCAATTTCTTCAACCATATTTTGAGATGATTACGTTTACAGAAGCAAATATTATTCAGTGCTTTTTCTTCACTCCTTTAATCAAACCCACATTTCTATAAGGAGGGCCATTGTGAAACTCCCCAAAGTGAGCTGAATTAATCTTTTATTCTTCACACCTGTGAAGTCATTCCTTCATTGTGTAATATGAAGGCCTTTCATTATTCACGTATACTACAACATCTGAAAATAATGGGTCTTGAAATAGTTGAATGAAAGAAAATCCTGAATAACTCCTCCAAATGCGTGTTACACTTTCATCAAGTACACACACTTTGAATGTGATGAACTATAAAAAGTTATTTTAACCATACCCAATGGAGCTCAGGAGTGCGATTGCATACACAATCATGTTTTCAGTGTTTGGACATCAGCCGTACATCAGAACAATCATTTCACTAACACAGCTCCGTGTTGAGTGACTTCCCTCCAAGAACACAAAGTCACTTTCCCTTAGCAATTATTGCATGGACTTTGATTATCTGCCTTCTGCATCAAGCCCTGTATTATATACGGTACAAAGCCAAGCTTTGGGATAGTGCTTTGTTTGGATCCTTGTCTTGATCCTTTTGGATCCCAGGCTGCTCATTTGCAAATGAGTTTTGACATTAATTATAGTGACTATAGCAATGAGCTGGCACTGTGGTTCACAGAGCTGGGGTCCTGGGTTCAATTCCTGGGGTGCAGTCTGGATGGAATTGTATGTTCTCCCTTCATTTGTGTGGATTTCTTCCAGGTGCTCCAGTTTCTTCCCACAGTCCAAAGACATACAGTACTAGTAGGTTAAGGTGGAACTACAGTCCCAATTTTGCAGACACAAAATTATTTAATTTCAGTCACAAAATAAAATCATTGACATTATAGAAAAACTTTACAAACTCAAAATTGAGCACAAAATCATGAATTTTGTGAAAGGACTGTAAGTTACGCCATGTTGTAACAAATTCGCATTCAAGTTCCACACAAATTGCGATGTGATGCAGCCCTTCCTGCTCACTAATCACTGTAATGACTAATGCAATGTGATGTAGGAGAGAAAGGGTATAGGTTATGCAGCAAACATTTCACTGCAAAAAACGTTCCATTCCAAGGTTCTTTAGGCAGAGTTAACAATGTAGTATTATTTATTGGCAAAAACGTAAAAAAGTTGAGAGTTATATTTCCATTGGATTAAACGAGATGTATTCACAAGCCTGCTCCTTTACAATGTCATAGGGCCACAACAGATTATAGGAAGTTTTGCTGCCTCGTTCTGAATCGCAGAACATGGTAATTCTTTAACCTTGAAATGTAGTCTATTTTGTGATGTAATGATGCAATGTCCCTTTACTGAGAGCCAGCAATCAACGGATGTGTCTGATCGTGAATGGTTTTCCCTGTTGTTTGTTGTATTACTTGGTGTTGCATTTTAAGCTGTGCATGAGGCAGGACCCGGAGGCTGCTGCTTCTGCTGGTGCTTCTGCTGGGATTGAGGAAGAGCTGAGCGCCATGTAAGGCAAAGACACTGCGTTCCACTTTATCAGGTGCCTGGAGTGTAAGAGCTGCAGATAATATTGAGTCACATTAATCCCAACATATTTCAAATATTATGAAAATTAAATAAATTAAATCAAATAACTTTCATTAAAAAAATCAATCACTCTTTACCTTGCTTTTTCAGTTGTTTTTAAGGAAAATTGATGCCGAGAATGTGTGAATACTGCTTTTTGATGGTTCCAAGACCAATGTGACCTGTTCTATTGCCTGCTAATTGTACGTTCCAGGTTGAAAAATTATTTTTAGGAGGTCAAGGTGTATGAATGATAAGAGAAAAACTGAAATAACCACAGCTACGCAAACACCAGTCCACCAAAAAAAAATCATTTAATTAAAATAAGGTAACATTTTTTTTTCATCATCATACGGATGAACTGTGCTAAATGTGTTTCTAAAAAGAAAAAGCAGGACGTGAGTCGTGAGCCAAGATCATGACTCTTTTGCTCTTCTTCACATCAATTTTCATCTGCGAGGAGGAGGAGGAGGGCGGCTCCTGATGTGCTGACACTTGGGGATGTGCCTCTGTGCCGGCCTGGGGGCAAAGCGCCGGCCGCAGTGAGGGCAGGGCACGTAGTCGGGGTTTGGATTCGCGGGGGGCTGGGGCAGGTTCACAACTTTCCCTCCTTGCGTGATCACCTGCTGCACCTCCCTGGCCTGTTTGATGCTCCGAATGAAATCCTCGTGCTTCTGCCTCCAGTTGTTCTTTCTCAGCTGGGAACAGGAAATGAAACCAATAAAACAGCTTCCAGAAAAAGTCCAGACTAGCACTGCGTACACAGTCTGGTCGCAAACCATTCACAAGGCAAGAAAATATCAATACAGTAATAACGTAGCTTTCTGGGGCTACCTTTCCATTCATTGGGTAGAGAGTACAATTTACGTAGTTATGGTTTTGTTTCCTGTGAGTGCTATTTGCTTGATATGTAGATTTTTACAACAGAATTCAGAAGTCACTAAGACACATTTATTCTGTCTGGCAAATGTGCCTTTGCGGCAGTTTTTCAGAAGAGTACTTCATAAAACACTTATTTATTGTTTACATTGATTTATAAGCTGAGTCTGACTCTAGGAGAAAAAAAGGGAAGCTTGGAAAGAGTTTAAGGATAGCCCTTACCACGATTGGCGGTTTAACCTTCTTCTTATGGATGTATGTCTCCAGTTCTGTTCCCTTGGCCCTGTGCTTGAAAGAGTCAAAAACCTTCCTCTTTGAATTCTGAAGCTTCTTGCAGATCTTGCTGTGTTTCTCCAGCCTCTCTACAGCAAACTTCCTGTGACACAGTTCACAGGGCACCAGCTGAGGGTTTCCACTCTGGCTATTCTCATATGGAAATTGCTCAGCGGTAGGGCACATCAGACTTGTAGGGGACAAATATCTGTTTTCCACTGACAGAGTTTGTTCATCCAGACATGTGGTGTTATTTCTGAAGTGGCCCTGCGCGGCCTGTGCCGCTGACACGTCGCTTTCAGGGAGCCTTGCTTTCTTGAGATACTTTCTCCTTCCACAGGGGACGTCTTCTAGCCCACGGCTGCAAGGGCTCACTTGACGTCTCTCCTGATGGGAAAGCGCAGAGGGAAAGTGCGATTCTGCGCATCCGCCATCTTCCATTGGAGAACCATAATCAAGGTTGTCTCCTCTGATAGGAAGGGCTTTCCTTGGAGTGAAGGCTTTTTGCATGGACTTTGATTATCTGCCTTCTGCATCAAGCCCTGTTTTATATACGGTACAAAGCCAAGCTTTGGGATAGTGCTTTGTTTGGATCCTTGTCTTGATCCTTTTGGATCCCAGGCTGCTCATTTGCAAATGAGTTTTGACATTAATTATAGTGACTATAGCAATGAGCTGGCACTGTGGTTCACAGAGCTGGGGTCCTGGGTTCAATTCCTGGGGTGCAGTCTGGATGGAATTGTATGTTCTCCCTTCATTTGTGTGGATTTCTTCCAGGTGCTCCAGTTTCTTCCCACAGTCCAAAGACATACAGTACTAGTAGGTTAAGGTGGAACTACAGTCCCAATTTTGCAGACACAAAATTATTTAATTTCAGTCACAAAATAAAATCATTGACATTATAGAAAAACTTTACAAACTCAAAATTGAGCACAAAATCATGAATTTTGTGAAAGGACTGTAAGTTACGCCATGTTGTAACAAATTCGCATTCAAGTTCCACACAAATTGCGATGTGATGCAGCCCTTCCTGCTCACTAATCACTGTAATGACTAATGCAATGTGATGTAGGAGAGAAAGGGTATAGGTTATGCAGCAAACATTTCACTGCAAAAAACGTTCCATTCCAAGGTTCTTTATGCAGAGTTAACAATGTAGTATTATTTATTGGCAAAAACGTAAAAAAGTTGAGAGTTATATTTCCATTGGATTAAACGAGATGTATTCACAAGCCTGCTCCTTTACAATGTCATAGGGCCACAACAGATTATAGGAAGTTTTGCTGCCTCGTTCTGAATCGCAGAACATGGTAATTCTTTAACCTTGAAATGTAGTCTATTTTGTGATGTAATGATGCAATGTCCCTTTACTGAGAGCCAGCAATCAACGGATGTGTCTGATCGTGAATGGTTTTCCCTGTTGTTTGTTGTATTACTTGGTGTTGCATTTTAAGCTGTGCATGAGGCAGGACCCGGAGGCTGCTGCTTCTGCTGGTGCTTCTGCTGGGATTGAGGAAGAGCTGAGCGCCATGTAAGGCAAAGACACTGCGTTCTACTTTATCAGGTGCCTGGAGTGTAAGAGCTGCAGATAATATTGAGTCACATTAATCCCAACATATTTCAAATATTATGAAAATTAAATAAATTAAATCAAATAACTTTCATTAAAAAAATCAATCACTCTTTACCTTGCTTTTTCAGTTGTTTTTAAGGAAAATTGATGCCGAGAATGTGTGAATACTGCTTTTTGATGGTTCCAAGACCAATGTGACCTGTTCTATTGCCTGCTAATTGTACGTTCCAGGTTGAAAAATTATTTTTAGGAGGTCAAGGTGTATGAATGATAAGAGAAAAACTGAAATAACCACAGCTACGCAAACACCAGTCCACCAAAAATAAATGTTACCTTATTTTAATTAAAATAAGGTAACATTTTTTTTTCATCATCATACGGATGAACTGTGCTAAATGTGTTTCTAAAAAGAAAAAGCAGGACGTGAGTCGTGAGCCAAGATCATGACTCTTTTGCTCTTCTTCACATCAATTTTCATCTGCGAGGAGGAGGAGGAGGGCGGCTCCTGATGTGCTGACACTTGGGGATGTGCCTCTGTGCCGGCCTGGGGGCAAAGCGCCGGCCGCAGTGAGGGCAGGGCACGTAGTCGGGGTTTGGATTCGCGGGGGGCTGGGGCAGGTTCACAACTTTCCTTCCTTGCGTGATCACCTGCTGCACCTCCCTGGCCTGTTTGATGCTCCGAATGAAATCCTCGTGCTTCTGCCTCCAGTTGTTCTTTCTCAGCTGGGAACAGGAAATGAAACCAATAAAACAGCTTCCAGAAAAAGTCCAGACTAGCACTGCGTACACAGTCTGGTCGCAAACCATTCACAAGGCAAGAAAATATCAATACAGTAATAACGTAGCTTTCTGGGGCTACCTTTCAGGTCATTGGGTAGAGAGTACAATTTACGTAGTTATGGTTTTGTTTCCTGTGAGTGCTATTTGCTTGATATGTAGATTTTTACAACAGAATTCAGAAGTCACTAAGACACATTTATTCTGTCTGGCAAATGTGCCTTTGCGGCAGTTTTTCAGAAGAGTACTTCATAAAACACTTATTTATTGTTTACATTGATTTATAAGCTGAGTCTGACTCTAGGAGAAAAAAAGGGAAGCTTGGAAAGAGTTTAAGGATAGCCCTTACCACGATTGGCGGTTTAACCTTCTTCTTATGGATGTATGTCTCCAGTTCTGTTCCCTTGGCCCTGTGCTTGAAAGAGTCAAAAACCTTCCTCTTTGAATTCTGAAGCTTCTTGCAGATCTTGCTGTGTTTCTCCAGCCTCTCTACAGCAAACTTCCTGTGACACAGTTCACAGGGCACCAGCTGAGGGTTTCCACTCTGGCTATTCTCATATGGAAATTGCTCAGCGGTAGGGCACATCAGACTTGTAGGGGACAAATATCTGTTTTCCACTGACAGAGTTTGTTCATCCAGACATGTGGTGTTATTTCTGAAGTGGCCCTGCGCGGCCTGTGCCGCTGACACGTCGCTTTCAGGGAGCCTTGCTTTCTTGAGATACTTTCTCCTTCCACAGGGGACGTCTTCTAGCCCACGGCTGCAAGGGCTCACTTGACGTCTCTCCTGATGGGAAAGCGCAGAGGGAAAGTGCGATTCTGCGCATCCGCCATCTTCCATTGGAGAACCATAATCAAGGTTGTCTCCTCTGATAGGAAGGGCTTTCCTTGGAGTGAAGGCTTTTTGCTTCTCCATTCTGCAGGTCAGAAGAGGCACGGCCTTAGAGCGGTGGTTGGCCCATGGTCCTCTGGGGCAAAGCTCGCTCTGCCTCGCCTCTATTTTCCCTTCCGGCCACCTCTCTGGAGTCTTCCATCTCTCTCGGAACCATCCTCAGCTCCTCCTGAGCTCTGAAGAGCTTCGCCTGCATCATGGCCTCCTTCTGGCGAATCTCGTCCTTCATCATGGCCTCCTTCCGGCGCATCTCATCCTGCAGGCTGGCCTCCCTCCGGCGATGCTCCTCCTTCAGCGCGGCCTCTGCCTCGGCCACTTTTCGTAGCTCCTCTTGCAACTGAAAGTGCTCCTTCCCATTGGCATGAGAAGGGCATTGCCCTGGAGGGGTCGCCACCATGGGGAGGACAGTCCTGTCCTTAGGTTTGCGTACTCTTGAGCCCCTCCTGCCCGGCCTCTCGCAGGGCCTCTCATGACCATCCTGAGGCGGGGTGGGGGCAAACAAGGAATCACTCTGTGCGTCCGGGCGGTCCACAGCCCGAACCTCACCAGGGCCGGAGACTTTCCTGTTACCCATAGGCTTCAGGGGGTAAGACCGATCATACCCCACAATGTTCTTCTCGGGGCCCTGTTGGGCTTGGAAGCGATAGCTGTTCCCCATCTTCTTCTCCGCAGCGTATTTGACATATTGGAAACATTTTCTCATCTTCTGTAGAGCTGCCTCCTGCCGCCGATTGTACATGGCGATCATTTTTTTCTCCTTTTCCTGCATCAGTTTCTCTTGGAAGGTGTCCTTCAGAAGCTGTATCTTGGGAGGCGGGCAGTACGTGGAAATCAGATCCTGTTGCCTTAAGGGCGCGGGTCGATTCGAGTCTGTGTCCTTCGGGGAGGGGGACAGAGCACCAGGCTTAGGACTGGGCTCCATTGGCAAATGAGATATGAGCTTTGTTTCCCAGGTATCTGGAAAAGGCAAAAATGGCAAATAAATGATATCCTGCACAGTCTAGTATGGTCTAATAGAAAAGAATAAAAAAAAAACAATTCAGGAAATAAACAACTTTTTAATATTAAACCTAATGGTGTTGAATGCTGCATGCTGACTCAGTAGGAGACAGATCCTAAACATAAACATTATAATAAACATTTGTTTCCCAAATAACATTCTCAATGTTCAGAATGCTTAAAGTCATGAGCTTTTTTAAAAATGTTTAACTGAAACCTGGAAATGTGCTATTTCATTTCAAAGCTTGTATTATATCTATGATATAAATGTTTTTTTATATAAAATTAACCCATTATGCAACAGGGGTTTGAGCAAAAGTCACTGTGAATAAGGGAATTTATCAATATTAATTAGCCGTTTCACTACATTATAGATAGCTGAAGGATTATGATACAGTATATCGATTTCGCTACAAATTGACAAGCATATTTGATGACACTTACCAAACAAGTTTTAAACAGCGGAGAAATAGTTCACCACGACGATAGCAATGCAATGTTTGACTGCATCTCCCTATGTGATATATCTGTATTTGGGTATATACAGATCACGTAATTCAGGGAGCACTGTTACGTCAGGTCACCAACCATTATTACGACGCTCATATGTCATAGAGCTCCTTAGGATGTTTGTATAATCTTTATCCAAATTTTCATATGGCCGCAGTTACGGCGTTTATTTTACAGTTAATGTAACAGGGTGTCATTATATTTTTCTGTCTTTATGGTGGCAGACCACTTAAATAAATCTGAGTAGGCGGTTTCTACAAGTGGGTCAGATAAAATATTAAATATACAGTAAAAGCTCACACCTATTCATACCCTTTATGTACTGTATATCTACAATTACGTATACTACGTATACAGTTATCGTATACTATAATACGATAACTACCATTACAAAATGTCTCCCTTTTGATTTGAAGTGGTTCTTTTAAATAAGTAAATTGCAATCACTTAGCCTACATCTGAGCTCCTAATTCATCGCGACGACGGACTGAGACTCCAGTCGGATTTGTGAGAAGGGGTGTGCCTGTTTTAAAACCGATTCATACGTCTTAAACACATGGACATAGATAGCAGTCTGTGTTATATAATTTATCTTTTTATTTTATTTAAATTTAAGTATCACATACACATTTTCAAAGTAACTGTACCCCTTTTAATTATGATCCCCATCGCTCACAGCTCCGAAGGTGAGACGAGGGCTACTTCAGATGGGATTTCCAATATTTCTCTCTTAGCTTGTATACCGGTGGAAAGGAGAGGGGTCTTAAAACGTGTTGATAGTAAGATTGGGATGTATTTGCAGTCTAGATATAGTTTTTTTAATGTTCGGAGCCGCCACAGATTCATTTTCTTACGACTGCTTTTCTGGATGACAATGACAATGCAAACGATGGTGTTAAGGCGAGGCTGTGCCTTAAGGCTCCTCTGCTTACAATATTCAGCGCGTAAATCGCAAACGAGCGCCTTCCCTTACGATGAAAATGCAGAAAATAAGACCACGAGATTTAAACCTACGGCTTACAAATTTATGCGTAAACACTAAAACCGTATCTTTAGCAAAACTGGCGAGACAATGTGTTTTATCATTTAAAAAAGTACTGGAAAATAATTAAAGGTTATCACGATAAACAGAGGTTACTGATCTACTACTGTACGCTGTGACCAAAAATGAGAGTCCCCCGATCCTCGCAGCCTTCATGCTTTGGTCTTGGCCTGGCCGTTTTTTTTAAGATAATGGGGTCAAGTTAAGAAATTATGCAAGTTTCTAATCAAATCCAAGGGCGCCTCGATCTCCTAAACATCTTTAGAAGGCCGACGGACCACACTGCACGGTCCGGGTGCGATTGCATACACAATCATGTTTTCAGTGTTTGGACATCAGCCGTACATCAGAACAATCATTTCACTAACACAGCTCCGTGTTGAGTGACTTCCCTCCAAGAACACAAAGTCACTTTCCCTTAGCAATTATTGCATGGACTTTGATTATCTGCCTTCTGCATCAAGCCCTGTATTATATACGGTACAAAGCCAAGCTTTGGGATAGTGCTTTGTTTGGATCCTTGTCTTGATCCTTTTGGATCCCAGGCTGCTCATTTGCAAATGAGTTTTGACATTAATTATAGTGACTATAGCAATGAGCTGGCACTGTGGTTCACAGAGCTGGGGTCCTGGGTTCAATTCCTGGGGTGCAGTCTGGATGGAATTGTATGTTCTCCCTTCATTTGTGTGGATTTCTTCCAGGTGCTCCAGTTTCTTCCCACAGTCCAAAGACATACAGTACTAGTAGGTTAAGGTGGAACTACAGTCCCAATTTTGCAGACACAAAAGTATTTAATTTCAGTCACAAAATAAAATCATTGACATTATAGAAAAACTTTACAAACTCAAAATTGAGCACAAAATCATGAATTTTGTGAAAGGACTGTAAGTTACGCCATGTTGTAACAAATTCGCATTCAAGTTCCACACAAATTGCGATGTGATGCAGCCCTTCCTGCTCACTAATCACTGTAATGACTAATGCAATGTGATGTAGGAGAGAAAGGGTATAGGTTATGCAGCAAACATTTCACTGCAAAAAACGTTCCATTCCAAGGTTCTTTAGGCAGAGTTAACAATGTAGTATTATTTATTGGCAAAAACGTAAAAAAGTTGAGAGTTATATTTCCATTGGATTAAACGAGATGTATTCACAAGCCTGCTCCTTTACAATGTCATAGGGCCACAACAGATTATAGGAAGTTTTGCTGCCTCGTTCTGAATCGCAGAACATGGTAATTCTTTAACCTTGAAATGTAGTCTATTTTGTGATGTAATGATGCAATGTCCCTTTACTGAGAGCCAGCAATCAACGGATGTGTCTGATCGTGAATGGTTTTCCCTGTTGTTTGTTGTATTACTTGGTGTTGCATTTTAAGCTGTGCATGAGGCAGGACCCGGAGGCTGCTGCTTCTGCTGGTGCTTCTGCTGGGATTGAGGAAGAGCTGAGCGCCATGTAAGGCAAAGACACTGCGTTCCACTTTATCAGGTGCCTGGAGTGTAAGAGCTGCAGATAATATTGAGTCACATTAATCCCAACATATTTCAAATATTATGAAAATTAAATAAATTAAATCAAATAACTTTCATTAAAAAAATCAATCACTCTTTACCTTGCTTTTTCAGTTGTTTTTAAGGAAAATTGATGCCGAGAATGTGTGAATACTGCTTTTTGATGGTTCCAAGACCAATGTGACCTGTTCTATTGCCTGCTAATTGTACGTTCCAGGTTGAAAAATTATTTTTAGGAGGTCAAGGTGTATGAATGATAAGAGAAAAACTGAAATAACCACAGCTACGCAAACACCAGTCCACCAAAAAAAAATCATTTAATTAAAATAAGGTAACATTTTTTTTTCATCATCATACGGATGAACTGTGCTAAATGTGTTTCTAAAAAGAAAAAGCAGGACGTGAGTCGTGAGCCAAGATCATGACTCTTTTGCTCTTCTTCACATCAATTTTCATCTGCGAGGAGGAGGAGGAGGGCGGCTCCTGATGTGCTGACACTTGGGGATGTGCCTCTGTGCCGGCCTGGGGGCAAAGCGCCGGCCGCAGTGAGGGCAGGGCACGTAGTCGGGGTTTGGATTCGCGGGGGGCTGGGGCAGGTTCACAACTTTCCCTCCTTGCGTGATCACCTGCTGCACCTCCCTGGCCTGTTTGATGCTCCGAATGAAATCCTCGTGCTTCTGCCTCCAGTTGTTCTTTCTCAGCTGGGAACAGGAAATGAAACCAATAAAACAGCTTCCAGAAAAAGTCCAGACTAGCACTGCGTACACAGTCTGGTCGCAAACCATTCACAAGGCAAGAAAATATCAATACAGTAATAACGTAGCTTTCTGGGGCTACCTTTCCATTCATTGGGTAGAGAGTACAATTTACGTAGTTATGGTTTTGTTTCCTGTGAGTGCTATTTGCTTGATATGTAGATTTTTACAACAGAATTCAGAAGTCACTAAGACACATTTATTCTGTCTGGCAAATGTGCCTTTGCGGCAGTTTTTCAGAAGAGTACTTCATAAAACACTTATTTATTGTTTACATTGATTTATAAGCTGAGTCTGACTCTAGGAGAAAAAAAGGGAAGCTTGGAAAGAGTTTAAGGATAGCCCTTACCACGATTGGCGGTTTAACCTTCTTCTTATGGATGTATGTCTCCAGTTCTGTTCCCTTGGCCCTGTGCTTGAAAGAGTCAAAAACCTTCCTCTTTGAATTCTGAAGCTTCTTGCAGATCTTGCTGTGTTTCTCCAGCCTCTCTACAGCAAACTTCCTGTGACACAGTTCACAGGGCACCAGCTGAGGGTTTCCACTCTGGCTATTCTCATATGGAAATTGCTCAGCGGTAGGGCACATCAGACTTGTAGGGGACAAATATCTGTTTTCCACTGACAGAGTTTGTTCATCCAGACATGTGGTGTTATTTCTGAAGTGGCCCTGCGCGGCCTGTGCCGCTGACACGTCGCTTTCAGGGAGCCTTGCTTTCTTGAGATACTTTCTCCTTCCACAGGGGACGTCTTCTAGCCCACGGCTGCAAGGGCTCACTTGACGTCTCTCCTGATGGGAAAGCGCAGAGGGAAAGTGCGATTCTGCGCATCCGCCATCTTCCATTGGAGAACCATAATCAAGGTTGTCTCCTCTGATAGGAAGGGCTTTCCTTGGAGTGAAGGCTTTTTGCATGGACTTTGATTATCTGCCTTCTGCATCAAGCCCTGTTTTATATACGGTACAAAGCCAAGCTTTGGGATAGTGCTTTGTTTGGATCCTTGTCTTGATCCTTTTGGATCCCAGGCTGCTCATTTGCAAATGAGTTTTGACATTAATTATAGTGACTATAGCAATGAGCTGGCACTGTGGTTCACAGAGCTGGGGTCCTGGGTTCAATTCCTGGGGTGCAGTCTGGATGGAATTGTATGTTCTCCCTTCATTTGTGTGGATTTCTTCCAGGTGCTCCAGTTTCTTCCCACAGTCCAAAGACATACAGTACTAGTAGGTTAAGGTGGAACTACAGTCCCAATTTTGCAGACACAAAATTATTTAATTTCAGTCACAAAATAAAATCATTGACATTATAGAAAAACTTTACAAACTCAAAATTGAGCACAAAATCATGAATTTTGTGAAAGGACTGTAAGTTACGCCATGTTGTAACAAATTCGCATTCAAGTTCCACACAAATTGCGATGTGATGCAGCCCTTCCTGCTCACTAATCACTGTAATGACTAATGCAATGTGATGTAGGAGAGAAAGGGTATAGGTTATGCAGCAAACATTTCACTGCAAAAAACGTTCCATTCCAAGGTTCTTTATGCAGAGTTAACAATGTAGTATTATTTATTGGCAAAAACGTAAAAAAGTTGAGAGTTATATTTCCATTGGATTAAACGAGATGTATTCACAAGCCTGCTCCTTTACAATGTCATAGGGCCACAACAGATTATAGGAAGTTTTGCTGCCTCGTTCTGAATCGCAGAACATGGTAATTCTTTAACCTTGAAATGTAGTCTATTTTGTGATGTAATGATGCAATGTCCCTTTACTGAGAGCCAGCAATCAACGGATGTGTCTGATCGTGAATGGTTTTCCCTGTTGTTTGTTGTATTACTTGGTGTTGCATTTTAAGCTGTGCATGAGGCAGGACCCGGAGGCTGCTGCTTCTGCTGGTGCTTCTGCTGGGATTGAGGAAGAGCTGAGCGCCATGTAAGGCAAAGACACTGCGTTCTACTTTATCAGGTGCCTGGAGTGTAAGAGCTGCAGATAATATTGAGTCACATTAATCCCAACATATTTCAAATATTATGAAAATTAAATAAATTAAATCAAATAACTTTCATTAAAAAAATCAATCACTCTTTACCTTGCTTTTTCAGTTGTTTTTAAGGAAAATTGATGCCGAGAATGTGTGAATACTGCTTTTTGATGGTTCCAAGACCAATGTGACCTGTTCTATTGCCTGCTAATTGTACGTTCCAGGTTGAAAAATTATTTTTAGGAGGTCAAGGTGTATGAATGATAAGAGAAAAACTGAAATAACCACAGCTACGCAAACACCAGTCCACCAAAAATAAATGTTACCTTATTTTAATTAAAATAAGGTAACATTTTTTTTTCATCATCATACGGATGAACTGTGCTAAATGTGTTTCTAAAAAGAAAAAGCAGGACGTGAGTCGTGAGCCAAGATCATGACTCTTTTGCTCTTCTTCACATCAATTTTCATCTGCGAGGAGGAGGAGGAGGGCGGCTCCTGATGTGCTGACACTTGGGGATGTGCCTCTGTGCCGGCCTGGGGGCAAAGCGCCGGCCGCAGTGAGGGCAGGGCACGTAGTCGGGGTTTGGATTCGCGGGGGGCTGGGGCAGGTTCACAACTTTCCTTCCTTGCGTGATCACCTGCTGCACCTCCCTGGCCTGTTTGATGCTCCGAATGAAATCCTCGTGCTTCTGCCTCCAGTTGTTCTTTCTCAGCTGGGAACAGGAAATGAAACCAATAAAACAGCTTCCAGAAAAAGTCCAGACTAGCACTGCGTACACAGTCTGGTCGCAAACCATTCACAAGGCAAGAAAATATCAATACAGTAATAACGTAGCTTTCTGGGGCTACCTTTCAGGTCATTGGGTAGAGAGTACAATTTACGTAGTTATGGTTTTGTTTCCTGTGAGTGCTATTTGCTTGATATGTAGATTTTTACAACAGAATTCAGAAGTCACTAAGACACATTTATTCTGTCTGGCAAATGTGCCTTTGCGGCAGTTTTTCAGAAGAGTACTTCATAAAACACTTATTTATTGTTTACATTGATTTATAAGCTGAGTCTGACTCTAGGAGAAAAAAAGGGAAGCTTGGAAAGAGTTTAAGGATAGCCCTTACCACGATTGGCGGTTTAACCTTCTTCTTATGGATGTATGTCTCCAGTTCTGTTCCCTTGGCCCTGTGCTTGAAAGAGTCAAAAACCTTCCTCTTTGAATTCTGAAGCTTCTTGCAGATCTTGCTGTGTTTCTCCAGCCTCTCTACAGCAAACTTCCTGTGACACAGTTCACAGGGCACCAGCTGAGGGTTTCCACTCTGGCTATTCTCATATGGAAATTGCTCAGCGGTAGGGCACATCAGACTTGTAGGGGACAAATATCTGTTTTCCACTGACAGAGTTTGTTCATCCAGACATGTGGTGTTATTTCTGAAGTGGCCCTGCGCGGCCTGTGCCGCTGACACGTCGCTTTCAGGGAGCCTTGCTTTCTTGAGATACTTTCTCCTTCCACAGGGGACGTCTTCTAGCCCACGGCTGCAAGGGCTCACTTGACGTCTCTCCTGATGGGAAAGCGCAGAGGGAAAGTGCGATTCTGCGCATCCGCCATCTTCCATTGGAGAACCATAATCAAGGTTGTCTCCTCTGATAGGAAGGGCTTTCCTTGGAGTGAAGGCTTTTTGCTTCTCCATTCTGCAGGTCAGAAGAGGCACGGCCTTAGAGCGGTGGTTGGCCCATGGTCCTCTGGGGCAAAGCTCGCTCTGCCTCGCCTCTATTTTCCCTTCCGGCCACCTCTCTGGAGTCTTCCATCTCTCTCGGAACCATCCTCAGCTCCTCCTGAGCTCTGAAGAGCTTCGCCTGCATCATGGCCTCCTTCTGGCGAATCTCGTCCTTCATCATGGCCTCCTTCCGGCGCATCTCATCCTGCAGGCTGGCCTCCCTCCGGCGATGCTCCTCCTTCAGCGCGGCCTCTGCCTCGGCCACTTTTCGTAGCTCCTCTTGCAACTGAAAGTGCTCCTTCCCATTGGCATGAGAAGGGCATTGCCCTGGAGGGGTCGCCACCATGGGGAGGACAGTCCTGTCCTTAGGTTTGCGTACTCTTGAGCCCCTCCTGCCCGGCCTCTCGCAGGGCCTCTCATGACCATCCTGAGGCGGGGTGGGGGCAAACAAGGAATCACTCTGTGCGTCCGGGCGGTCCACAGCCCGAACCTCACCAGGGCCGGAGACTTTCCTGTTACCCATAGGCTTCAGGGGGTAAGACCGATCATACCCCACAATGTTCTTCTCGGGGCCCTGTTGGGCTTGGAAGCGATAGCTGTTCCCCATCTTCTTCTCCGCAGCGTATTTGACATATTGGAAACATTTTCTCATCTTCTGTAGAGCTGCCTCCTGCCGCCGATTGTACATGGCGATCATTTTTTTCTCCTTTTCCTGCATCAGTTTCTCTTGGAAGGTGTCCTTCAGAAGCTGTATCTTGGGAGGCGGGCAGTACGTGGAAATCAGATCCTGTTGCCTTAAGGGCGCGGGTCGATTCGAGTCTGTGTCCTTCGGGGAGGGGGACAGAGCACCAGGCTTAGGACTGGGCTCCATTGGCAAATGAGATATGAGCTTTGTTTCCCAGGTATCTGGAAAAGGCAAAAATGGCAAATAAATGATATCCTGCACAGTCTAGTATGGTCTAATAGAAAAGAATAAAAAAAAAACAATTCAGGAAATAAACAACTTTTTAATATTAAACCTAATGGTGTTGAATGCTGCATGCTGACTCAGTAGGAGACAGATCCTAAACATAAACATTATAATAAACATTTGTTTCCCAAATAACATTCTCAATGTTCAGAATGCTTAAAGTCATGAGCTTTTTTAAAAATGTTTAACTGAAACCTGGAAATGTGCTATTTCATTTCAAAGCTTGTATTATATCTATGATATAAATGTTTTTTTATATAAAATTAACCCATTATGCAACAGGGGTTTGAGCAAAAGTCACTGTGAATAAGGGAATTTATCAATATTAATTAGCCGTTTCACTACATTATAGATAGCTGAAGGATTATGATACAGTATATCGATTTCGCTACAAATTGACAAGCATATTTGATGACACTTACCAAACAAGTTTTAAACAGCGGAGAAATAGTTCACCACGACGATAGCAATGCAATGTTTGACTGCATCTCCCTATGTGATATATCTGTATTTGGGTATATACAGATCACGTAATTCAGGGAGCACTGTTACGTCAGGTCACCAACCATTATTACGACGCTCATATGTCATAGAGCTCCTTAGGATGTTTGTATAATCTTTATCCAAATTTTCATATGGCCGCAGTTACGGCGTTTATTTTACAGTTAATGTAACAGGGTGTCATTATATTTTTCTGTCTTTATGGTGGCAGACCACTTAAATAAATCTGAGTAGGCGGTTTCTACAAGTGGGTCAGATAAAATATTAAATATACAGTAAAAGCTCACACCTATTCATACCCTTTATGTACTGTATATCTACAATTACGTATACTACGTATACAGTTATCGTATACTATAATACGATAACTACCATTACAAAATGTCTCCCTTTTGATTTGAAGTGGTTCTTTTAAATAAGTAAATTGCAATCACTTAGCCTACATCTGAGCTCCTAATTCATCGCGACGACGGACTGAGACTCCAGTCGGATTTGTGAGAAGGGGTGTGCCTGTTTTAAAACCGATTCATACGTCTTAAACACATGGACATAGATAGCAGTCTGTGTTATATAATTTATCTTTTTATTTTATTTAAATTTAAGTATCACATACACATTTTCAAAGTAACTGTACCCCTTTTAATTATGATCCCCATCGCTCACAGCTCCGAAGGTGAGACGAGGGCTACTTCAGATGGGATTTCCAATATTTCTCTCTTAGCTTGTATACCGGTGGAAAGGAGAGGGGTCTTAAAACGTGTTGATAGTAAGATTGGGATGTATTTGCAGTCTAGATATAGTTTTTTTAATGTTCGGAGCCGCCACAGATTCATTTTCTTACGACTGCTTTTCTGGATGACAATGACAATGCAAACGATGGTGTTAAGGCGAGGCTGTGCCTTAAGGCTCCTCTGCTTACAATATTCAGCGCGTAAATCGCAAACGAGCGCCTTCCCTTACGATGAAAATGCAGAAAATAAGACCACGAGATTTAAACCTACGGCTTACAAATTTATGCGTAAACACTAAAACCGTATCTTTAGCAAAACTGGCGAGACAATGTGTTTTATCATTTAAAAAAGTACTGGAAAATAATTAAAGGTTATCACGATAAACAGAGGTTACTGATCTACTACTGTACGCTGTGACCAAAAATGAGAGTCCCCCGATCCTCGCAGCCTTCATGCTTTGGTCTTGGCCTGGCCGTTTTTTTTAAGATAATGGGGTCAAGTTAAGAAATTATGCAAGTTTCTAATCAAATCCAAGGGCGCCTCGATCTCCTAAACATCTTTAGAAGGCCGACGGACCACACTGCACGGTCCGGGTCCGGGCCCTGACCCGGTTCTGGATAATGCCAGCTTAAAGTGAAAAATTCTACTGTACATATTATGTTTCTTATTATGGTATATATGTATAATGTGGCGCGACCGCTTCACGAAGCTAGAAAGAAAGTTATCCGCCATTTTTTTTTTACCTGCAATTGAATTTGCCATTAAAATCATTATTAATACCGCAGCTGCTAAATTACTTACCTAAAAGCGTTCAGATACAAAAGCACTTGAGCTGTAATGTTTATATACTGTTGGCCCGATGACCTACTTCAAGAAGAATTGTTACATAGACCGCCAAGGACTGTCATCACACTTTACGTCATAAAGCGCTTTAAAACTTTTGACAAGTTCAACACCTCATATTTTGTACTGTTTATCGTGGTAAAAGCAACTCAAAGCAATTATAAAAATGATCGAAAGGTAAAAATACAAGCTTATACGAGCTGTCATTTTAACATTTATAACATATATTTAAACAAAATATATATCATCTATTTGAATAAAATAGAAAAGTGTTCTTAGTCTTCACTTAAAAGCTGTTAGAAGCTGCCTTTCTGACAAGAGAGTTCTGTGAGTTCCACAGTCTCAGTGCATTAAAGTCAAAACCAGTTGCTTTTTATTTCCTGTTTTACGACAGAGCAAGGAGGGTGTCCACAGACCACTGTGCACCTGCAGACTGATATGGGGGGTAAAAAGTCTAGAAGTGAGTAAATAAGATTTTAGCACATGTTCTAAAACAAACCGGACACCTGTACAGCGATGCCAACACAGTGATCTGAGCTCCTTCTTTGAGTTAAATCCTAGCATCTGCATTTTTTACAAGTTGTTGCTATGGCAGAGCATGACCAGAGCATAACAGAAACCACCCATTTTCTAACCGCTTCATCCAATTCAGGGTCAGGGGGTCAGGGGGTCGCGGGGCACGGGGGAGCCAGAGCCTCAGAAAGTAATAAGCAGGAGATACCTGGGACTGGATGGTAGTCCAATGCAGGGAAGACACAGACACTCACCAATTATCCCAGAAGCCAATGAACCTACCAGTAGTTCTTTGAAGTGTGGGAGGAAGCCGGAGCACCCAAAGCAAACTCATGCAAACATGGGGAGAACATACAAGCTCCATACAGATAGCACCCCAGGTCCAGAAGTGTACCCAGGGCCTCAGCACTGTGAGCTAGCAATGCTAAACGCTGGGCTACTGTGCATGCTAATTTCTAGGCATCAGGTGATCAATCAGGTAGTGTTTCTCAGATAAAAGGACACCAGTAATTTAGTATGAGATTCAAATTGACCTCAGAACAAAAAACTGTATAACTTATGTTATATAACTTATGTATAACTTACTACAGCATAACTGTCTTATTTGGCTCTTGTAGAAAATATTAACAGCATGCCTATTAAACATACAGTATCTAGCAATCAGCAATCAAAATAAAAACATTTCCAAACATGGAAACTGCCCAGTTAATGAAGCATTTCAAAGACATTAATCTATTCAATAATTACAGTTTTAAGTAGATAACAGATTTATATTCAGATTACGAAAGTATCATAACAACGGCTGCTTGTGTAAGGAATCCATGAATACCACTGTACATGAGAATTCCACACCTATTTGTAATCAATACACAAAATCCTATTGAATTTCAGGTACTTGTTTATTCAGCATTGCTTGACTCCGCGGACTCCTTGTTGTTTCAATATTCTAGCAATAGGACTAATCGCCAATACAGTGCCGTTGTAATCTATTCCTTCTGCCAGCAAAGGACGGTATTCGCACAGCCCGTTCAGGATAAGATACGGTCCTCGCAGTTCACAGTACAACTGGCCACAGCCGTACTCGGAATATGCTCTCGATAACCTCGTTTAGTTTAAGTACGGCCGTATTTCATATCAACCCACAGATGCATTGCATAAACACTAGAATTCTGGTTGTACTTAAATTGACCTTATACGTTTTGGATTATGTTTAACCTTCTTCAATTTCTTCAACCATATTTTGAGATGATTACGTTTACAGAAGCAAATATTATTCAGTGCTTTTTCTTCACTCCTTTAATCAAACCCACATTTCTATAAGGAGGGCCATTGTGAAACTCCCCAAAGTGAGCTGAATTAATCTTTTATTCTTCACACCTGCGAAGTCATTCCTTCATTGTGTAATATGAAGGCCTTTCATTATTCACGTATACTACAACATCTGAAAATAATGGGTCTTGAAATAGTTGAATGAAAGAAAATCCTGAATAACTCCTCCAAATGCGTGTTACACTTTCATCAAGTACACACACTTTGAATGTGATGAACTATAAAAAGTTATTTTAACCATACCCAATGGAGCTCGGGAGTGCGATTGCATACACAATCATGTTTTCAGTGTTTGGACATCAGCCGTACATCAGAACAATCATTTCACTAACACAGCTCCGTGTTGAGTGATATATCTGTATTTGGGTATATACAGATCATGTAATTCAGGGAGCACTGTTACGTCAGGTCACCAACCATTATTACGACGCTCATATGTCATAGAGCTCCTTAGGATGTTTGTATAATCTTTATCCAAATTTTCATATGGCCGCAGTTACGGCGTTTATTTTACAGTTAATGTAACAGGGTGTCATTATATTTTTCTGTCTTTATGGTGGCAGACCACTTAACTAAATCTGAGTAGGCGGTTTCTACAAGTGGGTCAGATAAAATATTAAATATACAGTAAAAGCTCACACCTATTCATACCCTTTATGTACTGTATATCTACAATTACGTATACTGTATAATACGATAACTACCATTACAAAATGGCTCCCTTTTGATTTGAAGTGGTTCTTTTAAATAAGTAAATTGCAATCACTTTGCCTACATCTGAGCTCCTAATTCATCGCGACGACGGACTGAGACTCCAGTTGGATTTGTGAGAAGTAAAGGGGTGTGCCTGTTTTAAAACCGATTCATACGTCTTAAACACATGGACATAGATAGCAGTCTGTGTTATATAATTTATCTTTTTATTTTATTTAAATTTAAGTATCACATACACATTTTCAAAGTAACTGTACCCCTTTTAATTATGATCCCCATCGCTCACAGCTCCGAAGGTGAGACGAGGGCTACTTCAGATGGGATTTCCAATATTTCTCTCTTAGCTTGTATACCGGTGGAAAGGAGAGGGCTCTTAAAACGTGTTGATAGTAAGATTGGGATGTATTTGCAGTCTAGATATAGTTTTTTTAATGTTCGGAGCCGCCACAGATTCATTTTCTTACGACTGCTTTTCTGGATGACAATGACAATGCAAACGATGGTGTTAAGGCGAGGCTGTGCCTTAAGGCTCCTCTGCTTACAATGTTCAGCGCGTAAATCGCAAACGAGCGCCTTCCCTTACGATGAAAATGCAGAAAATAAGACCACGAGATTTAAACCTACGGCTTACAAATTTATGCGTAAACACTTAAACCGTATCTTTAGCAAAACTGGCGAGACAATGTGTTTTATCATTTAAAAAAGTACTGGAAAATAATTAAAGGTTATCACGATAAACAGAGGTTACTGATCTACTACTGTACGCTGTGACCAAAAATGAGAGTCCCCCGATCCTCGCAGCCTTCATGCTTTGGTCTTGGCCTGGCCGTTTTTTTTTTAAGATAATGGGGTCAAGTTAAGAAATTATGCAAGTTTCTAATCAAATCCAAGGGCTCCTCCATCTCCTAAACATCTTTAGAAGGCCGACAGACCACACTGCACGGTCCGGGTCCGGGCCCTGACCCGGTTCTGGATAATGCCAGCTTAAAGTGAAAAATTCTACTGTACATAATATGTTTCTTATTATGGTATATATGTATAATATAGCGCGACCGCTTCACGAAGCTAGAAAGAAAGTTATCCGCCATTTTTATTTTACCTGCAATTGAATTTGCCATTAAAATCATTATTAATACCGCAGCTGCTAAATTACTTACCTAAAAGCGTTCAGATACAAAAGCACTTGAGCTGTAATGTTTATATACTGTTGGCCCGATGACCTACTTCAAGAAGAATTGTTACATAGACCGCCAAGGACTGTCATCACACTTTACGTCATAAAGCGCTTTAAAACTTTTGACAAGTTCAACACCTCATATTTTGTACTGTTTATCGTGGTAAAAGCAACTCAAAGCAATTATAAAAATGATCGAAAGGTAAAAATACAAGCTTATACGAGCTGTCATTTTAACATTTATAACATATATTTAAACAAAATATATATAATCTATTTGAATAAAATAGAAAAGTGTTCTTAGTCTTCACTTAAAAGCTGTTAGAAGCTGCCTTTCTGACAAGAGAGTTCTGTGAGTTCCACAGTCTCAGTGCATTAAAGTCAAAACCAGTTGCTTTTTATTTCCTGTTTTACGACAGAGCAAGGAGGGTGTCCACAGACCACTGTGCACCTGCAGGCTGATATGGGGGGTAAAAAGTCTAGAAGTGAGTAAATAAGATTTTAGCACATGTTCTAAAACAAACCGGACACCTGTACAGCAATGCCAACACAGTGATCTGAGCTCCTTCTTTGAGTTAAATCCTAGCATCTGCATTTTTTACAAGTTGTTGCTATGGCAGAGCATGACCAGAGCATAACAGAAACCACCCATTTTCTAACCGCTTCATCCAATTCAGGGTCAGGGGGTCAGGGGGTCGCGGGGCACGGGGGAGCCAGAGCCTCAGAAAGTAATAAGCAGGAGATACCTGGGACTGGATGGTAGTCCAATGCAGGGAAGACACAGACACTCACCAATTATCCCAGAAGCCAATGAACCTACCAGTAGTTCTTTGAAGTGTGGGAGGAAGCCGGAGCACCCAAAGCAAACTCATGCAAACATGGGGAGAACATACAAGCTCCATACAGATAGCACCCCAGGTCCAGAAGTGTACCCAGGGCCTCAGCACTGTGAGCTAGCAATGCTAAACGCTGGGCTACTGTGCATGCTAATTTCTAGGCATCAGGTGATCAATCAGGTAGTGTTTCTCAGATAAAAGGACACCAGTAATTTAGTATGAGATTCAAATTGACCTCAGAACAAAAAACTGTATAACTTATGTTATATAACTTATGTATAACTTACTACAGCATAACTGTCTTATTTGGCTCTTGTAGAAAATATTAACAGCATGCCTATTAAACATACAGTATCTAGCAATCAGCAATCAAAATAAAAACATTTCCAAACATGGAAACTGCCCAGTTAATGAAGCATTTCAAAGACATTAATCTATTCAATAATTACAGTTTTAAGTAGATAACAGATTTATATTCAGATTACGAAAGTATCATAACAACGGCTGCTTGTGTAAGGAATCCATGAATACCACTGAACATGAGAATTCCACACCTATTTGTAATCAATACACAAAATCCTATTGAATTTCAGGTACTTGTTTATTCAGCATTGCTTGACTCCGCGGACTCCTTGTTGTTTCAATATTCTAGCAATAGGACTAATCGCCAATACAGTGCCGTTGTAATCTATTCCTTCTGCCAGCAGAGGACGGTATTCGCACAGCCCGTTCAGGATAAGATACGGTCCTCGCAGTTCACAGTACAACTGGCCACAGCCGTACTCGGAATATGCTCTCGATAACCTCGTTTAGTTTAAGTACGGCCGTATTTCATATCAACCCACAGATGCATTGCATAAACACTAGAATTCTGGTTGTACTTAAATTGACCTTATACGTTTTGGATTATGTTTAACCTTCTTCAATTTCTTCAACCATATTTTGAGATGATTACGTTTACAGAAGCAAATATTATTCAGTGCTTTTTCTTCACTCCTTTAATCAAACCCACATTTCTATAAGGAGGGCCATTGTGAAACTCCCCAAAGTGAGCTGAATTAATCTTTTATTCTTCACACCTGCGAAGTCATTCCTTCATTGTGTAATATGAAGGCCTTTCATTATTCACGTATACTACAACATCTGAAAATAATGGGTCTTGAAATAGTTGAATAACAGAAAATCCTGAATAACTCCTCCAAATGCGTGTTACACTTTCATCAAGTACACACACTTTGAATGTGATGAACTATAAAAAGTTATTTTAACCATACCCAATGGAGCTCGGGAGTGCGATTGCATACACAATCATGTTTTCAGTGTTTGGACATCAGCCGTACATCAGATCAATCATTTCACTAACACAGCTCCGTGTTGAGTGATATATCTGTATTTGGGTATATACAGATCATGTAATTCAGGGAGCACTGTTACGTCAGGTCACCAACCATTATTACGACGCTCACATGTCATAGAGCTCCTTAGGATGTTTGTATAATTTGTATCCAAATTTTCATATGGCCGCAGTTACGGCGTTTATTTTACAGTTAATGTAACAGGGTGTCATTATATTTTTCTGTCTTTATGGTGGCAGACCACTTAACTAAATCTGAGTAGGCGGTTTCTACAAGTGGGTCAGATAAAATATTAAATATACAGTAAAAGCTCACACCTATTCATACCCTTTATGTACTGTATATCTACAATTACGTATACTGTATAATACGATAACTACCATTACAAAATGTCTCCCTTTTGATTTGAATTGGTTCTTTTAAATAAGTAAATTGCAATCACTTAGCCTACATCTGAGCTCCTAATTCATCGCGACGATGGACTGAGACTCCAGTCGGATTTGTGAGAAGGGGTGTGCCTGTTTTAAAACCGATTCATACGTCTTAAACACATGGACATAGATAGCAGTCTGTGTTATATAATTTATCTTTTTATTTTATTTAAATTTAAGTATCACATACACATTTTCAAAGTAACTGTACCCCTTTTAATTATGATCCCCATCGCTCACAGCTCCGAAGGTGAGACGAGGGCTACTTCAGATGGGATTTCCAATATTTCTCTCTTAGCTTGTATACCGGTGGAAAGGAGAGGGCTCTTAAAACGTGTTGATAGTAAGATTGGGATGTATTTGCAGTCTAGATATAGTTTTTTTAATGTTCGGAGCCGCCACAGATTCATTTTCTTACGACTGCTTTTCTGGATGACAATGACAATGCAAACGATGGTGTTAAGGCGAGGCTGTGCCTTAAGGCTCCTCTGCTTACAATGTTCAGCGCGTAAATCGCAAACGAGCGCCTTCCCTTACGATGAAAATGCAGAAAATAAGACCACGAGATTTAAACCTACGGCTTACAAATTTATGCGTAAACACTAAAACCGTATCTTTAGCAAAACTGGCGAGACAATGTGTTTTATCATTTAAAAAAGTACTGGAAAATAATTAAAGGTTATCACGATAAACAGAGGTTACTGATCTACTACTGTACGCTGTGACCAAAAATGAGAGTCCCCCGATCCTCGCAGCCTTCATGCTTTGGTCTTGGCCTGGCCGTTTTTTTTTTAAGATAATGGGGTCAAGTTAAGAAATTATGCAAGTTTCTAATCAAATCCAAGGGCGCCTCCATCTCCTAAACATCTTTAGAAGGCCAACAGACCACACTGCACGGTCCGGGTCCGGGCCCTGACCCGGTTCTGGATAATGCCAGCTTAAAGTGAAAAATTCTACTGTACATAATATGTTTCTTATTATGGTATATATGTATAATATAGCGCGACCGCTTCACGAAGCTAGAAAGAAAGTTATCCGCCATTTTTATTTTACCTGCAATTGAATTTGCCATTAAAATCATTATTAATACCGCAGCTGCTAAATTACTTACCTAAAAGCGTTCAGATACAAAAGCACTTGAGCTGTAATGTTTATATACTGTTGGCCCGATGACCTACTTCAAGAAGAATTGTTACATAGACCGCCAAGGACTGTCATCACACTTTACGTCATAAAGCGCTTTAAAACTTTTGACAAGTTCAACACCTCATATTTTGTACTGTTTATCGTGGTAAAAGCAACTCAAAGCAATTATAAAAATGATCGAAAGGTAAAAATACAAGCTTATACGAGCTGTCATTTTAACATTTATAACATATATTTAAACAAAATATATATAATCTATTTGAATAAAATAGAAAAGTGTTCTTAGTCTTCACTTAAAAGCTGTTAGAAGCTGCCTTTCTGACAAGAGAGTTCTGTGAGTTCCACAGTCTCAGTGCATTAAAGTCAAAACCAGTTGCTTTTTATTTCCTGTTTTACGACAGAGCAAGGAGGGTGTCCACAGACCACTGTGCACCTGCAGGCTGATATGGGGGGTAAAAAGTCTAGAAGTGAGTAAATAAGATTTTAGCACATGTTCTAAAACAAACCGGACACCTGTACAGCAATGCCAACACAGTGATCTGAGCTCCTTCTTTGAGTTAAATCCTAGCATCTGCATTTTTTACAAGTTGTTGCTATGGCAGAGCATGACCAGAGCATAACAGAAACCACCCATTTTCTAACCGCTTCATCCAATTCAGGGTCAGGGGGTCAGGGGGTCGCGGGGCACGGGGGAGCCAGAGCCTCAGAAAGTAATAAGCAGGAGATACCTGGGACTGGATGGTAGTCCAATGCAGGGAAGACACAGACACTCACCAATTATCCCAGAAGCCAATGAACCTACCAGTAGTTCTTTGAAGTGTGGGAGGAAGCCGGAGCACCCAAAGCAAACTCATGCAAACATGGGGAGAACATACAAGCTCCATACAGATAGCACCCCAGGTCCAGAAGTGTACCCAGGGCCTCAGCACTGTGAGCTAGCAATGCTAAACGCTGGGCTACTGTGCATGCTAATTTCTAGGCATCAGGTGATCAATCAGGTAGTGTTTCTCAGATAAAAGGACACCAGTAATTTAGTATGAGATTCAAATTGACCTCAGAACAAAAAACTGTATAACTTATGTTATATAACTTATGTATAACTTACTACAGCATAACTGTCTTATTTGGCTCTTGTAGAAAATATTAACAGCATGCCTATTAAACATACAGTATCTAGCAATCAGCAATCAAAATAAAAACATTTCCAAACATGGAAACTGCCCAGTTAATGAAGCATTTCAAAGACATTAATCTATTCAATAATTACAGTTTTAAGTAGATAACAGATTTATATTCAGATTACGAAAGTATCATAACAACGGCTGCTTGTGTAAGGAATCCATGAATACCACTGAACATGAGAATTCCACACCTATTTGTAATCAATACACAAAATCCTATTGAATTTCAGGTACTTGTTTATTCAGCATTGCTTGACTCCGCGGACTCCTTGTTGTTTCAATATTCTAGCAATAGGACTAATCGCCAATACAGTGCCGTTGTAATCTATTCCTTCTGCCAGCAGAGGACGGTATTCGCACAGCCCGTTCAGGATAAGATACGGTCCTCGCAGTTCACAGTACAACTGGCCACAGCCGTACTCGGAATATGCTCTCGATAACCTCGTTTAGTTTAAGTACGGCCGTATTTCATATCAACCCACAGATGCATTGCATAAACACTAGAATTCTGGTTGTACTTAAATTGACCTTATACGTTTTGGATTATGTTTAACCTTCTTCAATTTCTTCAACCATATTTTGAGATGATTACGTTTACAGAAGCAAATATTATTCAGTGCTTTTTCTTCACTCCTTTAATCAAACCCACATTTCTATAAGGAGGGCCATTGTGAAACTCCCCAAAGTGAGCTGAATTAATCTTTTATTCTTCACACCTGCGAAGTCATTCCTTCATTGTGTAATATGAAGGCCTTTCATTATTCACGTATACTACAACATCTGAAAATAATGGGTCTTGAAATAGTTGAATAACAGAAAATCCTGAATAACTCCTCCAAATGCGTGTTACACTTTCATCAAGTACACACACTTTGAATGTGATGAACTATAAAAAGTTATTTTAACCATACCCAATGGAGCTCGGGAGTGCGATTGCATACACAATCATGTTTTCAGTGTTTGGACATCAGCCGTACATCAGATCAATCATTTCACTAACACAGCTCCGTGTTGAGTGATATATCTGTATTTGGGTATATACAGATCATGTAATTCAGGGAGCACTGTTACGTCAGGTCACCAACCATTATTACGACGCTCACATGTCATAGAGCTCCTTAGGATGTTTGTATAATTTGTATCCAAATTTTCATATGGCCGCAGTTACGGCGTTTATTTTACAGTTAATGTAACAGGGTGTCATTATATTTTTCTGTCTTTATGGTGGCAGACCACTTAACTAAATCTGAGTAGGCGGTTTCTACAAGTGGGTCAGATAAAATATTAAATATACAGTAAAAGCTCACACCTATTCATACCCTTTATGTACTGTATATCTACAATTACGTATACTGTATAATACGATAACTACCATTACAAAATGTCTCCCTTTTGATTTGAATTGGTTCTTTTAAATAAGTAAATTGCAATCACTTAGCCTACATCTGAGCTCCTAATTCATCGCGACGACGGACTGAGACTCCAGTCGGATTTGTGAGAAGGGGTGTGCCTGTTTTAAAACCGATTCATACGTCTTAAACACATGGACATAGATAGCAGTCTGTGTTATATAATTTATCTTTTTATTTTATTTAAATTTAAGTATCACATACACATTTTCAAAGTAACTGTACCCCTTTTAATTATGATCCCCATCGCTCACAGCTCCGAAGGTGAGACGAGGGCTACTTCAGATGGGATTTCCAATATTTCTCTCTTAGCTTGTATACCGGTGGAAAGGAGAGGGCTCTTAAAACGTGTTGATAGTAAGATTGGGATGTATTTGCAGTCTAGATATAGTTTTTTTAATGTTCGGAGCCGCCACAGATTCATTTTCTTACGACTGCTTTTCTGGATGACAATGACAATGCAAACGATGGTGTTAAGGCGAGGCTGTGCCTTAAGGCTCCTCTGCTTACAATGTTCAGCGCGTAAATCGCAAACGAGCGCCTTCCCTTACGATGAAAATGCAGAAAATAAGACCACGAGATTTAAACCTACGGCTTACAAATTTATGCGTAAACACTAAAACCGTATCTTTAGCAAAACTGTCGAGACAATGTGTTTTATCATTTAAAAAAGTACTGGAAAATAATTAAAGGTTATCACGATAAACAGAGGTTACTGATCTACTACTGTACGCTGTGACCAAAAATGAGAGTCCCCCGATCCTCGCAGCCTTCATGCTTTGGTCTTGGCCTGGCCGTTTTTTTTTTAAGATAATGGGGTCAAGTTAAGAAATTATGCAAGTTTCTAATCAAATCCAAGGGCGCCTCCATCTCCTAAACATCTTTAGAAGGCCGACAGACCACACTGCACGGTCCGGGTCCGGGCCCTGACCCGGTTCTGGATAATGCCAGCTTAAAGTGAAAAATTCTACTGTACATAATATGTTTCTTATTATGGTATATATGTATAATATAGCGCGACCGCTTCACGAAGCTAGAAAGAAAGTTATCCGCCATTTTTATTTTACCTGCAATTGAATTTGCCATTAAAATCATTATTAATACCGCAGCTGCTAAATTACTTACCTAAAAGCGTTCAGATACAAAAGCACTTGAGCTGTAATGTTTATATACTGTTGGCCCGATGACCTACTTCAAGAAGAATTGTTACATAGACCGCCAAGGACTGTCATCACACTTTACGTCATAAAGCGCTTTAAAACTTTTGACAAGTTCAACACCTCATATTTTGTACTGTTTATCGTGGTAAAAGCAACTCAAAGCAATTATAAAAATGATCGAAAGGTAAAAATACAAGCTTATACGAGCTGTCATTTTAACATTTATAACATATATTTAAACAAAATATATATAATCTATTTGAATAAAATAGAAAAGTGTTCTTAGTCTTCACTTAAAAGCTGTTAGAAGCTGCCTTTCTGACAAGAGAGTTCTGTGAGTTCCACAGTCTCAGTGCATTAAAGTCAAAACCAGTTGCTTTTTATTTCCTGTTTTACGACAGAGCAAGGAGGGTGTCCACAGACCACTGTGCACCTGCAGGCTGATATGGGGGGTAAAAAGTCTAGAAGTGAGTAAATAAGATTTTAGCACATGTTCTAAAACAAACCGGACACCTGTACAGCAATGCCAACACAGTGATCTGAGCTCCTTCTTTGAGTTAAATCCTAGCATCTGCATTTTTTACAAGTTGTTGCTATGGCAGAGCATGACCAGAGCATAACAGAAACCACCCATTTTCTAACCGCTTCATCCAATTCAGGGTCAGGGGGTCAGGGGGTCGCGGGGCACGGGGGAGCCAGAGCCTCAGAAAGTAATAAGCAGGAGATACCTGGGACTGGATGGTAGTCCAATGCAGGGAAGACACAGACACTCACCAATTATCCCAGAAGCCAATGAACCTACCAGTAGTTCTTTGAAGTGTGGGAGGAAGCCGGAGCACCCAAAGCAAACTCATGCAAACATGGGGAGAACATACAAGCTCCATACAGATAGCACCCCAGGTCCAGAAGTGTACCCAGGGCCTCAGCACTGTGAGCTAGCAATGCTAAACGCTGGGCTACTGTGCATGCTAATTTCTAGGCATCAGGTGATCAATCAGGTAGTGTTTCTCAGATAAAAGGACACCAGTAATTTAGTATGAGATTCAAATTGACCTCAGAACAAAAAACTGTATAACTTATGTTATATAACTTATGTATAACTTACTACAGCATAACTGTCTTATTTGGCTCTTGTAGAAAATATTAACAGCATGCCTATTAAACATACAGTATCTAGCAATCAGCAATCAAAATAAAAACATTTCCAAACATGGAAACTGCCCAGTTAATGAAGCATTTCAAAGACATTAATCTATTCAATAATTACAGTTTTAAGTAGATAACAGATTTATATTCAGATTACGAAAGTATCATAACAACGGCTGCTTGTGTAAGGAATCCATGAATACCACTGAACATGAGAATTCCACACCTATTTGTAATCAATACACAAAATCCTATTGAATTTCAGGTACTTGTTTATTCAGCATTGCTTGACTCCGCGGACTCCTTGTTGTTTCAATATTCTAGCAATAGGACTAATCGCCAATACAGTGCCGTTGTAATCTATTCCTTCTGCCAGCAGAGGACGGTATTCGCACAGCCCGTTCAGGATAAGATACGGTCCTCGCAGTTCACAGTACAACTGGCCACAGCCGTACTCGGAATATGCTCTCGATAACCTCGTTTAGTTTAAGTACGGCCGTATTTCATATCAACCCACAGATGCATTGCATAAACACTAGAATTCTGGTTGTACTTAAATTGACCTTATACGTTTTGGATTATGTTTAACCTTCTTCAATTTCTTCAACCATATTTTGAGATGATTACGTTTACAGAAGCAAATATTATTCAGTGCTTTTTCTTCACTCCTTTAATCAAACCCACATTTCTATAAGGAGGGCCATTGTGAAACTCCCCAAAGTGAGCTGAATTAATCTTTTATTCTTCACACCTGCGAAGTCATTCCTTCATTGTGTAATATGAAGGCCTTTCATTATTCACGTATACTACAACATCTGAAAATAATGGGTCTTGAAATAGTTGAATAACAGAAAATCCTGAATAACTCCTCCAAATGCGTGTTACACTTTCATCAAGTACACACACTTTGAATGTGATGAACTATAAAAAGTTATTTTAACCATACCCAATGGAGCTCGGGAGTGCGATTGCATACACAATCATGTTTTCAGTGTTTGGACATCAGCCGTACATCAGATCAATCATTTCACTAACACAGCTCCGTGTTGAGTGATATATCTGTATTTGGGTAAATACAGATCACGTAATTCAGGGAGCACTGTTACGTCAGGTCACCAACCATTATTACGTCGCTCACATGTCATAGAGCTCCTTAGGATGTTTGTATAATTTGTATCCAAATTTTCATATGGCCGCAGTTACGGCGTTTATTTTACAGTTAATGTAACAGGGTGTCATTATATTTTTCTGTCTTTATGGTGGCAGACCACTTAACTAAATCTGAGTAGGCGGTTTCTACAAGTGGGTCAGATAACATATTAAATATACAGTAAAAGCTCACACCTATTCATACCCTTTATGTACTGTATATCTACAATTACGTATACTGTATAATACGATAACTACCATTACAAAATGTCTCCCTTTTGATTTGAATTGGTTCTTTTAAATAAGTAAATTGCAATCACTTAGCCTACATCTGAGCTCCTAATTCATCGCGACGACGGACTGAGACTCCAGTCGGATTTGTGAGAAGGGGTGTGCCTGTTTTAAAACCGATTCATACGTCTTAAACACATGGACATAGATAGCAGTCTGTGTTATATAATTTATCTTTTTATTTTATTTAAATTTAAGTATCACATACACATTTTCAAAGTAACTGTACCCCTTTTAATTATGATCCCCATCGCTCACAGCTCCGAAGGTGAGACGAGGGCTACTTCAGATGGGATTTCCAATATTTCTCTCTTAGCTTGTATAGCGGTGGAAAGGAGAGGGCTCTTAAAACGTGTTGATAGTAAGATTGGGATGTATTTGCAGTCTAGATATAGTTTTTTTAATGTTCGGAGCCGCCACAGATTCATTTTCTTACGACTGCTTTTCTGGATGACAATGACAATGCAAACGATGGTGTTAAGGCGAGGCTGTGCCTTAAGGCTCCTCTGCTTACAATGTTCAGCGCGTAAATCGCAAACGAGCGCCTTCCCTTACGATGAAAATGCAGAAAATAAGACCACGAGATTTAAACCTACGGCTTACAAATTTATGCGTAAACACTAAAACCGTATCTTTAGCAAAACTGGCGAGACAATGTGTTTTATCATTTAAAAAAGTACTGGAAAATAATTAAAGGTTATCACGATAAACAGAGGTTACTGATCTACTACTGTACGCTGTGACCAAAAATGAGAGTCCCCCGATCCTCGCAGCCTTCATGCTTTGGTCTTGGCCTGGCCGTTTTTTTTTAAGATAATGGGGTCAAGTTAAGAAATTATGCAAGTTTCTAATCAAATCCAAGGGCGCCTCCATCTCCTAAACATCTTTAGAAGGCCGACGGACCACACTGCACGGTCCGGGTACGGGCCCTGACCCGGTTCTGGATAATGCCAGCTTAAAGTGAAAAATTCTACTGTACATATTATGTTTCTTATTATGGTATATATGTATAATATAGCGCGACCGCTTCACGAAGCTAGAAAGAAAGTTATCCGCCATTTTTATTTTACCTGCAACTGAATTTGCCATTAAAATCATTATTAATACCGCAGCTGCTAAATTACTTACCTAAAAGCGTTCAGATACAAAAGCACTTGAGCTGTAATGTTTATATACTGTTGGCCCGATGACCTACTTCAAGAAGAATTGTTACATAGACCGCCAAGGACTGTCATCACACTTTACGTCATAAAGCGCTTTAAAACTTTTGACAAGTTCAACACCTCATATTTTGTACTGTTTATCGTGGTAAAAGCAACTCAAAGCAATTATAAAAATGATCGAAAGGTAAAAATACAAGCTTATACGAGCTGTCATTTTAACATTTATAACATATATTTAAACAAAATATATATAATCTATTTGAATAAAATAGAAAAGTGTTCTTAGTCTTCACTTAAAAGCTGTTAGAAGCTGCCTTTCTGACAAGAGAGTTCTGTGAGTTCCACAGTCTCAGTGCATTAAAGTCAAAACCAGTTGCTTTTTATTTCCTGTTTTACGACAGAGCAAGGAGGGTGTCCACAGACCACTGTGCACCTGCAGGCTGATATGGGGGGTAAAAAGTCTAGAAGTGAGTAAATAAGATTTTAGCACATGTTCTAAAACAAACCGGACACCTGTACAGCGATGCCAACACAGTGATCTGAGCTCCTTCTTTGAGTTAAACCCTAGCATCTGCATTTTTTACAAGTTGTTGCTATGGCAGAGCATGACCAGAGCATAACAGAAACCACCCATTTTCTAACCGCTTCATCCAATTCAGGGTCAGGGGGTCAGGGGGTCGCGGGGCACGGGGGAGCCAGAGCCTCAGAAAGTAATAAGCAGGAGATACCTGGGACTGGATGGTAGTCCAATGCAGGGAAGACACAGACACTCACCAATTATCCCAGAAGCCAATTAACCTACCAGTAGTTCTTTGAAGTGTGGGAGGAAGCCGGAGCACCCAAAGCAAACTCATGCAAACATGGGGAGAACATACAAGCTCCATACAGATAGCACCCCAGGTCCAGAAGTGTACCCAGGGCCTCAGCACTGTGAGCTAGCAATGCTAAACGCTGGGCTACTGTGCATGCTAATTTCTAGGCATCAGGTGATCAATCAGGTAGTGTTTCTCAGATAAAAGGACACCAGTAATTTAGTATGAGATTCAAATTGACCTAAGAACAAAAAACTGTATAACTTATGTTATATAACTTATGTATAACTTACTACAGCATAACTGTCTTATTTGGCTCTTGTAGAAAATATTAACAGCATGCCTATTAAACATACAGTATCTAGCAATCAGCAATCAAAATAAAAACATTTCCAAACATGGAAACTGCCCAGTTAATGAAGCATTTCAAAGACATTAATCTATTCAATAATTACAGTTTTAAGTAGATAACAGATTTATATTCAGATTACGAAAGTATCATAACAACGGCTGCTTGTGTAAGGAATCCATGAATACCACTGTACATGAGAATTTCACACCTATTTGTAATCAATACACAAAATCCTATTGAATTTCAGGTACTTGTTTATTCAGCATTGCTTGACTCCGCGGACTCCTTGTTGTTTCAATATTCCAGCAATAGGACTAATCGCCAATACAGTGCCGTTGTAATCTATTCCTTCTGCCAGCAGAGGACGGTATTCGCACAGCCCGTTCAGGATAAGATAAGGTCCTCGCAGTTCACAGTACAACTGGCCACAGCCGTACTCGGAATATGCTCTCGATAACCTCGTTTAGTTTAAGTACGGCCGTATTTCATATCAACCCACAGATGCATTGCATAAACACTAGAATTCTGGTTGTACTTAAATTGACCTTATACGTTTTGGATTATGTTTAACCTTCTTCAATTTCTTCAACCATATTTTGAGATGATTACGTTTACAGAAGCAAATATTATTCAGTGCTTTTTCTTCACTCCTTTAATCAAACCCACATTTCTATAAGGAGGGCCATTGTGAAACTCCCCAAAGTGAGCTGAATTAATCTTTTATTCTTCACACCTGCGAAGTCATTCCTTCATTGTGTAATATGAAGGCCTTTCATTATTCACGTATACTACAACATCTGAAAATAATGGGTCTTGAAATAGTTGAATGAAAGAAAATCCTGAATAACTCCTCCAAATGCGTGTTACACTTTCATCAAGTACACACACTTTGAATGTGATGAACTATAAAAAGTTATTTTAACCATACCCAATGGAGCTCGGGAGTGCGATTGCATACACAATCATGTTTTCAGTGTTTGGACATCAGCCGTACATCAGAACAATCATTTCACTAACACAGCTCCGTGTTGAGTGATATATCTGTATTTGGGTATATACAGATCATGTAATTCAGGGAGCACTGTTACGTCAGGTCACCAACCATTATTACGACGCTCATATGTCATAGAGCTCCTTAGGATGTTTGTATAATCTTTATCCAAATTTTCATATGGCCGCAGTTACGGCGTTTATTTTACAGTTAATGTAACAGGGTGTCATTATATTTTTCTGTCTTTATGGTGGCAGACCACTTAACTAAATCTGAGTAGGCGGTTTCTACAAGTGGGTCAGATAAAATATTAAATATACAGTAAAAGCTCACACCTATTCATACCCTTTATGTACTGTATATCTACAATTAGTATACTGTATAATACGATAAATACCATTACAAAATGGCTCCCTTTTGATTTGAAGTGGTTCTTTTAAATAAGTAAATTGCAATCACTTAGCCTACATCTGAGCTCCTAATTCATCGCGACGACGGACTGAGACTCCAGTTGGATTTGTGAGAAGTAAAGGGGTGTGCCTGTTTTAAAACCGATTCATACGTCTTAAACACATGGACATAGATAGCAGTCTGTGTTATATAATTTATCTTTTTATTTTATTTAAATTTAAGTATCACATACACATTTTCAAAGTAACTGTACCCCTTTTAATTATGATCCCCATCGCTCACAGCTCCGAAGGTGAGACGAGGGCTACTTCAGATGGGATTTCCAATATTTCTCTCTTAGCTTGTATACCGGTGGAAAGGAGAGGGCTCTTAAAACGTGTTGATAGTAAGATTGGGATGTATTTGCAGTCTAGATATAGTTTTTTTAATGTTCGGAGCCGCCACAGATTCATTTTCTTACGACTGCTTTTCTGGATGACAATGACAATGCAAACGATGGTGTTAAGGCGAGGCTGTGCCTTAAGGCTCCTCTGCTTACAATGTTCAGCGCGTAAATCGCAAACGAGCGCCTTCCCTTACGATGAAAATGCAGAAAATAAGACCACGAGATTTAAACCTACGGCTTACAAATTTATGCGTAAACACTAAAACCGTATCTTTAGCAAAACTGGCGAGACAATGTGTTTTATCATTTAAAAAAGTACTGGAAAATAATTAAAGGTTATCACGATAAACAGAGGTTACTGATCTACTACTGTACGCTGTGACCAAAAATGAGAGTCCCCCGATCCTCGCAGCCTTCATGCTTTGGTCTTGGCCTGGCCGTTTTTTTTTTAAGATAATGGGGTCAAGTTAAGAAATTATGCAAGTTTCTAATCAAATCCAAGGGCGCCTCCATCTCCTAAACATCTTTAGAAGGCCGACGGACCACACTGCACGGTCCGGGTCCGGGCCCTGACCCGGTTCTGGATAATGCCAGCTTAAAGTGAAAAATTCTACTGTACATATTGTGTTTCTTATTATGGTATATATGTATAATATAGCGCGACCGCTTCACGAAGCTAGAAAGAAAGTTATCCGCCATTTTTATTTTACTTGCAACTGAATTTGCCATTAAAATCATTATTAATACCGCAGCTGCTAAATTACTTACCTAAAAGCGTTCAGATACAAAAGCACTTGAGCTGTAATGTTTATATACTGTTGGCCCGATGACCTACTTCAAGAAGAATTGTTACATAGACCGCCAAGGACTGTCATCACACTTTACGTCATAAAGCGCTTTAAAACTTTTGACAAGTTCAACACCTCATATTTTGTACTGTTTATCGTGGTAAAAGCAACTCAAAGCAATTATAAAAATGATCGAAAGGTAAAAATACAAGCTTATACGAGCTGTCATTTTAACATTTATAACATATATTTAAACAAAATATATATAATCTATTTGAATAAAATAGAAAAGTGTTCTTAGTCTTCACTTAAAAGCTGTTAGAAGCTGCCTTTCTGACAAGAGAGTTCTGTGAGTTCCACAGTCTCAGTGCATTAAAGTCAAAACCAGTTGCTTTTTATTTCCTGTTTTACGACAGAGCAAGGAGGGTGTCCACAGACCACTGTGCACCTGCAGGCTGATATGGGGGGTAAAAAGTCTAGAAGTGAGTAAATAAGATTTTAGCACATGTTCTAAAACAAACCGGACACCTGTACAGCGATGCCAACACAGTGATCTGAGCTCCTTCTTTGAGTTAAATCCTAGCATCTGCATTTTTTACAAGTTGTTGCTATGGCAGAGCATGACCAGAGCATAACAGAAACCACCCATTTTCTAACCGCTTCATCCAATTCAGGGTCAGGGGGTCAGGGGGTCGCGGGGCACGGGGGAGCCAGAGCCTCAGAAAGTAATAAGCAGGAGATACCTGGGACTGGATGGTAGTCCAATGCAGGGAAGACACAGACACTCACCAATTATCCCAGAAGCCAATGAACCTACCAGTAGTTCTTTGAAGTGTGGGAGGAAGCCGGAGCACCCAAAGCAAACTCATGCAAACATGGGGAGAACATACAAGCTCCATACAGATAGCACCCCAGGTCCAGAAGTGTACCCAGGGCCTCAGCACTGTGAGCTAGCAATGCTAAACGCTGGGCTACTGTGCATGCTAATTTCTAGGCATCAGGTGATCAATCAGGTAGTGTTTCTCAGATAAAAGGACACCAGTAATTTAGTATGAGATTCAAATTGACCTCAGAACAAAAAACTGTATAACTTATGTTATATAACTTATGTATAACTTACTACAGCATAACTGTCTTATTTGGCTCTTGTAGAAAATATTAACAGCATGCCTATTAAACATACAGTATCTAGCAATCAGCAATCAAAATAAAAACATTTCCAAACATGGAAACTGCCCAGTTAATGAAGCATTTCAAAGACATTAATCTATTCAATAATTACAGTTTTAAGTAGATAACAGATTTATATTCAGATTACGAAAGTATCATAACAACGGCTGCTTGTGTAAGGAATCCATGAATACCACTGAACATGAGAATTCCACACCTATTTGTAATCAATACACAAAATCCTATTGAATTTCAGGTACTTGTTTATTCAGCATTGCTTGACTCCGCGGACTCCTTGTTGTTTCAATATTCTAGCAATAGGACTAATCGCCAATACAGTGCCGTTGTAATCTATTCCTTCTGCCAGCAGAGGACGGTATTCGCACAGCCCGTTCAGGATAAGATACGGTCCTCGCAGTTCACAGTACAACTGGCCACAGCCGTACTCGGAATATGCTCTCGATAACCTCGTTTAGTTTAAGTACGGCCGTATTTCATATCAACCCACAGATGCATTGCATAAACACTAGAATTCTGGTTGTACTTAAATTGACCTTATACGTTTTGGATTATGTTTAACCTTCTTCAATTTCTTCAACCATATTTTGAGATGATTACGTTTACAGAAGCAAATATTATTCAGTGCTTTTTCTTCACTCCTTTAATCAAACCCACATTTCTATAAGGAGGGCCATTGTGAAACTCCCCAAAGTGAGCTGAATTAATCTTTTATTCTTCACACCTGCGAAGTCATTCCTTCATTGTGTAATATGAAGGCCTTTCATTATTCACGTATACTACAACATCTGAAAATAATGGGTCTTGAAATAGTTGAATAACAGAAAATCCTGAATAACTCCTCCAAATGCGTGTTACACTTTCATCAAGTACACACACTTTGAATGTGATGAACTATAAAAAGTTATTTTAACCATACCCAATGGAGCTCGGGAGTGCGATTGCATACACAATCATGTTTTCAGTGTTTGGACATCAGCCGTACATCAGATCAATCATTTCACTAACACAGCTCCGTGTTGAGTGATATATCTGTATTTGGGTATATACAGATCATGTAATTCAGGGAGCACTGTTACGTCAGGTCACCAACCATTATTACGACGCTCACATGTCATAGAGCTCCTTAGGATGTTTGTATAATTTGTATCCAAATTTTCATATGGCCGCAGTTACGGCGTTTATTTTACAGTTAATGTAACAGGGTGTCATTATATTTTTCTGTCTTTATGGTGGCAGACCACTTAACTAAATCTGAGTAGGCGGTTTCTACAAGTGGGTCAGATAAAATATTAAATATACAGTAAAAGCTCACACCTATTCATACCCTTTATGTACTGTATATCTACAATTACGTATACTGTATAATACGATAACTACCATTACAAAATGTCTCCCTTTTGATTTGAATTGGTTCTTTTAAATAAGTAAATTGCAATCACTTAGCCTACATCTGAGCTCCTAATTCATCGCGACGACGGACTGAGACTCCAGTCGGATTTGTGAGAAGGGGTGTGCCTGTTTTAAAACCGATTCATACGTCTTAAACACATGGACATAGATAGCAGTCTGTGTTATATAATTTATCTTTTTATTTTATTTAAATTTAAGTATCACATACACATTTTCAAAGTAACTGTACCCCTTTTAATTATGATCCCCATCGCTCACAGCTCCGAAGGTGAGACGAGGGCTACTTCAGATGGGATTTCCAATATTTCTCTCTTAGCTTGTATAGCGGTGGAAAGGAGAGGGCTCTTAAAACGTGTTGATAGTAAGATTGGGATGTATTTGCAGTCTAGATATAGTTTTTTTAATGTTCGGAGCCGCCACAGATTCATTTTCTTACGACTGCTTTTCTGGATGACAATGACAATGCAAACGATGGTGTTAAGGCGAGGCTGTGCCTTAAGGCTCCTCTGCTTACAATGTTCAGCGCGTAAATCGCAAACGAGCGCCTTCCCTTACGATGAAAATGCAGAAAATAAGACCACGAGATTTAAACCTACGGCTTACAAATTTATGCGTAAACACTAAAACCGTATCTTTAGCAAAACTGGCGAGACAATGTGTTTTATCATTTAAAAAAGTACTGGAAAATAATTAAAGGTTATCACGATAAACAGAGGTTACTGATCTACTACTGTACGCTGTGACCAAAAATGAGAGTCCCCCGATCCTCGCAGCCTTCATGCTTTGGTCTTGGCCTGGCCGTTTTTTTTTAAGATAATGGGGTCAAGTTAAGAAATTATGCAAGTTTCTAATCAAATCCAAGGGCGCCTCCATCTCCTAAACATCTTTAGAAGGCCGACGGACCACACTGCACGGTCCGGGTCCGGGCCCTGACCCGGTTCTGGATAATGCCAGCTTAAAGTGAAAAATTCTACTGTACATATTATGTTTCTTATTATGGTATATATGTATAATATAGCGCGACCGCTTCACGAAGCTAGAAAGAAAGTTATCCGCCATTTTTATTTTACCTGCAATTGAATTTGCCATTAAAATCACGATTAATACCGCAGCTGCTAAATTACTTACCTAAAAGCGTTCAGATACAAAAGCACTTGAGCTGTAATGTTTATATACTGTTGGCCCGATGACCTACTTCAAGAAGAATTGTTACATAGACCGCCAAGGACTGTCATCACACTTTACGTCATAAAGCGCTTTAAAACTTTTGACAAGTTCAACACCTCATATTTTGTACTGTTTATCGTGGTAAAAGCAACTCAAAGCAATTCTAAAAATGATCGAAAGGTAAAAATACAAGCTTATACGAGCTGTCGTTTTAACATTTATAACATATATTTAAACAAAACATATATAATCTATTTGAATAAAATAGAAAAGTGTTCTTAGTCTTCACTTAAAAGCTGTTAGAAGCTGCCTTTCTGACAAGAGAGTTCTGTGAGTTCCACAGTCTCAGTGCATTAAAGTCAAAACCAGTTGCTTTTTATTTCCTGTTTTACGACAGAGCAAGGAGGGTGTCCACAGACCACTGTGCACCTGCAGGCTGATATGGGGGGTAAAAAGTCTAGAAGTGAGTAAATAAGATTTTAGCACATGTTCTAAAACAAACCGGACACCTGTACAGCGATGCCAACACAGTGATCTGAGCTCCTTCTTTGAGTTAAATCCTAGCATCTGCATTTTTTACAAGTTGTTGCTATGCCAGAGCATGACCAGAGCATAACAGAAACCACCCATTTTCTAACCGCTTCATCCAATTCAGGGTCAGGGGGTCAGGGGGTCGCTGGGCACGGGGGAGCCAGAGCCTCAGAAAGTAATAAGCAGGAGATACCTGGGACTGGATGGTAGTCCAATGCAGGGAAGACACAGACACTCACCAATTATCCCAGAAGCCAATTAACCTACCAGTAGTTCTTTGAAGTGTGGGAGGAAGCCGGAGCACCCAAAGCAAACTCATGCAAACATGGGGAGAACATACAAGCTCCATACAGATAGCACCCCAGGTCCAGAAGTGTACCCAGGGCCTCAGCACTGTGAGCTAGCAATGCTAAACGCTGGGCTACTGTGCATGCTAATTTCTAGGCATCAGGTGATCAATCAGGTAGTGTTTCTCAGATAAAAGGACACCAGTAATTTAGTATGAGATTCAAATTGACCTAAGAACAAAAAACTGTATAACTTATGTTATATAACTTATGTATAACTTACTACAGCATAACTGTCTTATTTGGCTCTTGTAGAAAATATTAACAGCATGCCTATTAAACATACAGTATCTAGCAATCAGCAATCAAAATAAAAACATTTCCAAACATGGAAACTGCCCAGTTAATGAAGCATTTCAAAGACATTAATCTATTCAATAATTACAGTTTTAAGTAGATAACAGATTTATATTCAGATTACGAAAGTATCATAACAACGGCTGCTTGTGTAAGGAATCCATGAATACCACTGTACATGAGAATTTCACACCTATTTGTAATCAATACACAAAATCCTATTGAATTTCAGGTACTTGTTTATTCAGCATTGCTTGACTCCGCGGACTCCTTGTTGTTTCAATATTCCAGCAATAGGACTAATCGCCAATACAGTGCCGTTGTAATCTATTCCTTCTGCCAGCAGAGGACGGTATTCGCACAGCCCGTTCAGGATAAGATAAGGTCCTCGCAGTTCACAGTACAACTGGCCACAGCCGTACTCGGAATATGCTCTCGATAACCTCGTTTAGTTTAAGTACGGCCGTATTTCATATCAACCCACAGATGATTGCATAAACACTAGAATTCTGGTTGTACTTAAATTGACCTTATACGTTTTGGATTATGTTTAACCTTCTTCAATTTCTTCAACCATATTTTGAGATGATTACGTTTACAGAAGCAAATATTATTCAGTGCTTTTTCTTCACTCCTTTAATCAAACCCACATTTCTATAAGGAGGGCCATTGTGAAACTCCCCAAAGTGAGCTGAATTAATCTTTTATTCTTCACACCTGCGAAGTCATTCCTTCATTGTGTAATATGAAGGCCTTTCATTATTCACGTATACTACAACATCTGAAAATAATGGGTCTTGAAATAGTTGAATGAAAGAAAATCCTGAATAACTCCTCCAAATGCGTGTTACACTTTCATCAAGTACACACACTTTGAATGTGATGAACTATAAAAAGTTATTTTAACCATACCCAATGGAGCTCGGGAGTGCGATTGCATACACAATCATGTTTTCAGTGTTTGGACATCAGCCGTACATCAGAACAATCATTTCACTAACACAGCTCCGTGTTGAGTGATATATCTGTATTTGGGTATATACAGATCATGTAATTCAGGGAGCACTGTTACGTCAGGTCACCAACCATTATTACGACGCTCATATGTCATAGAGCTCCTTAGGATGTTTGTATAATCTTTATCCAAATTTTCATATGGCCGCAGTTACGGCGTTTATTTTACAGTTAATGTAACAGGGTGTCATTATATTTTTCTGTCTTTATGGTGGCAGACCACTTAACTAAATCTGAGTAGGCGGTTTCTACAAGTGGGTCAGATAAAATATTAAATATACAGTAAAAGCTCACACCTATTCATACCCTTTATGTACTGTATATCTACAATTACGTATACTGTATAATACGATAACTACCATTACAAAATGGCTCCCTTTTGATTTGAAGTGGTTCTTTTAAATAAGTAAATTGCAATCACTTAGCCTACATCTGAGCTCCTAATTCATCGCGACGACGGACTGAGACTCCAGTTGGATTTGTGAGAAGTAAAGGGGTGTGCCTGTTTTAAAACCGATTCATACGTCTTAAACACATGGACATAGATAGCAGTCTGTGTTATATAATTTATCTTTTTATTTTATTTAAATTTAAGTATCACATACACATTTTCAAAGTAACTGTACCCCTTTTAATTATGATCCCCATCGCTCACAGCTCCGAAGGTGAGACGAGGGCTACTTCAGATGGGATTTCCAATATTTCTCTCTTAGCTTGTATACCGGTGGAAAGGAGAGGGCTCTTAAAACGTGTTGATAGTAAGATTGGGATGTATTTGCAGTCTAGATATAGTTTTTTTAATGTTCGGAGCCGCCACAGATTCATTTTCTTACGACTGCTTTTCTGGATGACAATGACAATGCAAACGATGGTGTTAAGGCGAGGCTGTGCCTTAAGGCTCCTCTGCTTACAATGTTCAGCGCGTAAATCGCAAACGAGCGCCTTCCCTTACGATGAAAATGCAGAAAATAAGACCACGAGATTTAAACCTACGGCTTACAAATTTATGCGTAAACACTAAAACCGTATCTTTAGCAAAACTGGCGAGACAATGTGTTTTATCATTTAAAAAAGTACTGGAAAATAATTAAAGGTTATCACGATAAACAGAGGTTACTGATCTACTACTGTACGCTGTGACCAAAAATGAGAGTCCCCCGATCCTCGCAGCCTTCATGCTTTGGTCTTGGCCTGGCCGTTTTTTTTTAAGATAATGGGGTCAAGTTAAGAAATTATGCAAGTTTCTAATCAAATCCAAGGGCGCCTCCATCTCCTAAACATCTTTAGAAGGCCGACGGACCACACTGCACGGTCCGGGTACGGGCCCTGACCCGGTTCTGGATAATGCCAGCTTAAAGTGAAAAATTCTACTGTACATATTATGTTTCTTATTATGGTATATATGTATAATATAGCGCGACCGCTTCACGAAGCTAGAAAGAAAGTTATCCGCCATTTTTATTTTACCTGCAACTGAATTTGCCATTAAAATCATTATTAATACCGCAGCTGCTAAATTACTTACCTAAAAGCGTTCAGATACAAAAGCACTTGAGCTGTAATGTTTATATACTGTTGGCCCGATGACCTACTTCAAGAAGAATTGTTACATAGACCGCCAAGGACTGTCATCACACTTTACGTCATAAAGCGCTTTAAAACTTTTGACAAGTTCAACACCTCATATTTTGTACTGTTTATCGTGGTAAAAGCAACTCAAAGCAATTATAAAAATGATCGAAAGGTAAAAATACAAGCTTATACGAGCTGTCATTTTAACATTTATAACATATATTTAAACAAAATATATATAATCTATTTGAATAAAATAGAAAAGTGTTCTTAGTCTTCACTTAAAAGCTGTTAGAAGCTGCCTTTCTGACAAGAGAGTTCTGTGAGTTCCACAGTCTCAGTGCATTAAAGTCAAAACCAGTTGCTTTTTATTTCCTGTTTTACGACAGAGCAAGGAGGGTGTCCACAGACCACTGTGCACCTGCAGGCTGATATGGGGGGTAAAAAGTCTAGAAGTGAGTAAATAAGATTTTAGCACATGTTCTAAAACAAACCGGACACCTGTACAGCGATGCCAACACAGTGATCTGAGCTCCTTCTTTGAGTTAAATCCTAGCATCTGCATTTTTTACAAGTTGTTGCTATGGCAGAGCATGACCAGAGCATAACAGAAACCACCCATTTTCTAACCGCTTCATCCAATTCAGGGTCAGGGGGTCAGGGGGTCGCGGGGCACGGGGGAGCCAGAGCCTCAGAAAGTAATAAGCAGGAGATACCTGGGACTGGATGGTAGTCCAATGCAGGGAAGACACAGACACTCACCAATTATCCCAGAAGCCAATTAACCTACCAGTAGTTCTTTGAACTGTGGGAGGAAGCCGGAGCACCCAAAGCAAACTCATGCAAACATGGGGAGAACATACAAGCTCCATACAGATAGCACCCCAGGTCCAGAAGTGTACCCAGGGCCTCAGCACTGTGAGCTAGCAATGCTAAACGCTGGGCTACTGTGCATGCTAATTTCTAGGCATCAGGTGATCAATCAGGTAGTGTTTCTCAGATAAAAGGACACCAGTAATTTAGTATGAGATTCAAATTGACCTAAGAACAAAAAACTGTATAACTTATGTTATATAACTTATGTATAACTTACTACAGCATAACTGTCTTATTTGGCTCTTGTAGAAAATATTAACAGCATGCCTATTAAACATACAGTATCTAGCAATCAGCAATCAAAATAAAAACATTTCCAAACATGGAAACTGCCCAGTTAATGAAGCATTTCAAAGACATTAATCTATTCAATAATTACAGTTTTAAGTAGATAACAGATTTATATTCAGATTACGAAAGTATCATAACAACGGCTGCTTGTGTAAGGAATCCATGAATACCACTGTACATGAGAATTTCACACCTATTTGTAATCAATACACAAAATCCTATTGAATTTCAGGTACTTGTTTATTCAGCATTGCTTGACTCCGCGGACTCCTTGTTGTTTCAATATTCCAGCAATAGGACTAATCGCCAATACAGTGCCGTTGTAATCTATTCCTTCTGCCAGCAGAGGACGGTATTCGCACAGCCCGTTCAGGATAAGATACGGTCCTCGCAGTTCACAGTACAACTGGCCACAGCCGTACTCGGAATATGCTCTCGATAACCTCGTTTAGTTTAAGTACGGCCGTATTTCATATCAACCCACAGATGCATTGCATAAACACTAGAATTCTGGTTGTACTTAAATTGACCTTATACGTTTTGGATTATGTTTAACCTTCTTCAATTTCTTCAACCATATTTTGAGATGATTACGTTTACAGAAGCAAATATTATTCAGTGCTTTTTCTTCACTCCTTTAATCAAACCCACATTTCTATAAGGAGGGCCATTGTGAAACTCCCCAAAGTGAGCTGAATTAATCTTTTATTCTTCACACCTGCGAAGTCATTCCTTCATTGTGTAATATGAAGGCCTTTCATTATTCACGTATACTACAACATCTGAAAATAATGGGTCTTGAAATAGTTGAATGAAAGAAAATCCTGAATAACTCCTCCAAATGCGTGTTACACTTTCATCAAGTACACACACTTTGAATGTGATGAACTATAAAAAGTTATTTTAACCATACCCAATGGAGCTCGGGAGTGCGATTGCATACACAATCATGTTTTCAGTGTTTGGACATCAGCCGTACATCAGAACAATCATTTCACTAACACAGCTCCGTGTTGAGTGATATATCTGTATTTGGGTATATACAGATCATGTAATTCAGGGAGCACTGTTACGTCAGGTCACCAACCATTATTACGACGCTCATATGTCATAGAGCTCCTTAGGATGTTTGTATAATCTTTATCCAAATTTTCATATGGCCGCAGTTACGGCGTTTATTTTACAGTTAATGTAACAGGGTGTCATTATATTTTTCTGTCTTTATGGTGGCAGACCACTTAACTAAATCTGAGTAGGCGGTTTCTACAAGTGGGTCAGATAAAATATTAAATATACAGTAAAAGCTCACACCTATTCATACCCTTTATGTACTGTATATCTACAATTACGTATACTGTATAATACGATAACTACCATTACAAAATGGCTCCCTTTTGATTTGAAGTGGTTCTTTTAAATAAGTAAATTGCAATCACTTAGCCTACATCTGAGCTCCTAATTCATCGCGACGACGGACTGAGACTCCAGTTGGATTTGTGAGAAGTAAAGGGGTGTGCCTGTTTTAAAACCGATTCATACGTCTTAAACACATGGACATAGATAGCAGTCTGTGTTATATAATTTATCTTTTTATTTTATTTAAATTTAAGTATCACATACACATTTTCAAAGTAACTGTACCCCTTTTAATTATGATCCCCATCGCTCACAGCTCCGAAGGTGAGACGAGGGCTACTTCAGATGGGATTTCCAATATTTCTCTCTTAGCTTGTATACCGGTGGAAAGGAGAGGGCTCTTAAAACGTGTTGATAGTAAGATTGGGATGTATTTGCAGTCTAGATATAGTTTTTTTAATGTTCGGAGCCGCCACAGATTCATTTTCTTACGACTGCTTTTCTGGATGACAATGACAATGCAAACGATGGTGTTAAGGCGAGGCTGTGCCTTAAGGCTCCTCTGCTTACAATGTTCAGCGCGTAAATCGCAAACGAGCGCCTTCCCTTACGATGAAAATGCAGAAAATAAGACCACGAGATTTAAACCTACGGCTTACAAATTTATGCGTAAACACTAAAACCGTATCTTTAGCAAAACTGGCGAGACAATGTGTTTTATCATTTAAAAAAGTACTGGAAAATAATTAAAGGTTATCACGATAAACAGAGGTTACTGATCTACTACTGTACGCTGTGACCAAAAATGAGAGTCCCCCGATCCTCGCAGCCTTCATGCTTTGGTCTTGGCCTGGCCGTTTTTTTTTTAAGATAATGGGGTCAAGTTAAGAAATTATGCAAGTTTCTAATCAAATCCAAGGGCGCCTCCATCTCCTAAACATCTTTAGAAGGCCGACGGACCACACTGCACGGTCCGGGTCCGGGCCCTGACCCGGTTCTGGATAATGCCAGCTTAAAGTGAAAAATTCTACTGTACATATTATGTTTCTTATTATGGTATATATGTATAATATAGCGCGACCGCTTCACGAAGCTAGAAAGAAAGTTATCCGCCATTTTTATTTTACCTGCAACTGAATTTGCCATTAAAATCATTATTAATACCGCAGCTGCTAAATTACTTACAACTCAAAGCAATTATAAAAATGATCGAAAGGTAAAAATACAAGCTTATACGAGCTGTCATTTTAACATTTATAACATATATTTAAACAAAATATATATCATCTATTTGAATAAAATAGAAAAGTGTTCTTAGTCTTCACTTAAAAGCTGTTAGAAGCTGCCTTTCTGACAAGAGAGTTCTGTGAGTTCCACAGTCTCAGTGCATTAAAGTCAAAACCAGTTGCTTTTTATTTCCTGTTTTACGACAGAGCAAGGAGGGTGTCCACAGACCACTGTGCACCTGCAGGCTGATATGGGGGGTAAAAAGTCTAGAAGTGAGTAAATAAGATTTTAGCACATGTTCTAAAACAAACCGGACACCTGTACAGCGATGCCAACACAGTGATCTGAGCTCCTTCTTTGAGTTAAATCCTAGCATCTGCATTTTTTACAAGTTGTTGCTATGGCAGAGCATGACCAGAGCATAACAGAAACCACCCATTTTCTAACCGCTTCATCCAATTCAGGGTCAGGGGGTCAGGGGGTCGCGGGGCACGGGGGAGCCAGAGCCTCAGAAAGTAATAAGCAGGAGATACCTGGGACTGGATGGTAGTCCAATGCAGGGAAGACACAGACACTCACCAATTATCCCAGAAGCCAATTAACCTACCAGTAGTTCTTTGAACTGTGGGAGGAAGCCGGAGCACCCAAAGCAAACTCATGCAAACATGGGGAGAACATACAAGCTCCATACAGATAGCACCCCAGGTCCAGAAGTGTACCCAGGGCCTCAGCACTGTGAGCTAGCAATGCTAAACGCTGGGCTACTGTGCATGCTAATTTCTAGGCATCAGGTGATCAATCAGGTAGTGTTTCTCAGATAAAAGGACACCAGTAATTTAGTATGAGATTCAAATTGACCTAAGAACAAAAAACTGTATAACTTATGTTATATAACTTATGTATAACTTACTACAGCATAACTGTCTTATTTGGCTCTTGTAGAAAATATTAACAGCATGCCTATTAAACATACAGTATCTAGCAATCAGCAATCAAAATAAAAACATTTCCAAACATGGAAACTGCCCAGTTAATGAAGCATTTCAAAGACATTAATCTATTCAATAATTACAGTTTTAAGTAGATAACAGATTTATATTCAGATTACGAAAGTATCATAACAACAGCTGCTTGTGTAAGGAATCCATGAATACCACTGTACATGAGAATTCCACACCTATTTGTAATCAATACACAAAATCCTATTGAATTTCAGGTACTTGTTTATTCAGCATTGCTTGACTCCGCGGACTCCTTGTTGTTTCAATATTCCAGCAATAGGACTAATCGCCAATACAGTGCCGTTGTAATCTATTCCTTCTGCCAGCAGAGGACGGTATTCGCACAGCCCGTTCAGGATAAGATAAGGTCCTCGCAGTTCACAGTACAACTGGCCACAGCCGTACTCGGAATATGCTCTCGATAACCTCGTTTAGTTTAAGTACGGCCGTATTTCATATCAACCCACAGATGCATTGCATAAACACTAGAATTCTGGTTGTACTTAAATTGACCTTATACGTTTTGGATTATGTTTAACCTTCTTCAATTTCTTCAACCATATTTTGAGATGATTACGTTTACAGAAGCAAATATTATTCAGTGCTTTTTCTTCACTCCTTTAATCAAACCCACATTTCTATAAGGAGGGCCATTGTGAAACTCCCCAAAGTGAGCTGAATTAATCTTTTATTCTTCACACCTGCGAAGTCATTCCTTCATTGTGTAATATGAAGGCCTTTCATTATTCACGTATACTACAACATCTGAAAATAATGGGTCTTGAAATAGTTGAATGAAAGAAAATCCTGAATAACTCCTCCAAATGCGTGTTACACTTTCATCAAGTACACACACTTTGAATGTGATGAACTATAAAAAGTTATTTTAACCATACCCAATGGAGCTCGGGAGTGCGATTGCATACACAATCATGTTTTCAGTGTTTGGACATCAGCCGTACATCAGAACAATCATTTCACTAACACAGCTCCGTGTTGAGTGATATATCTGTATTTGGGTATATACAGATCATGTAATTCAGAGAGCACTGTTACGTCAGGTCACCAACCATTATTACGACGCTCATATGTCATAGAGCTCCTTAGGATGTTTGTATAATTTGTATCCAAATTTTCATATGGCCGCAGTTACGGCGTTTATTTGACAGTTAATGTAACAGGGTGTCATTATATTTTTCTGTCTTTATGGTGGCAGACCACTTAACTAAATCTGAGTAGGCGGTTTCTACAAGTGGGTCAGATAAAATATTAAATATACAGTAAAAGCTCACACCTATTCATACCCTTTATGTACTGTATATCTACAATTACGTATACTGTATAATACGATAACTACCATTACAAAATGTCTCCCTTTTGATTTGAAGTGGTTCTTTTAAATAAGTAAATTGCAATCACTTAGCCTACATCTGAGCTCCTAATTCATCGCGACGACGGACTGAGACTCCAGTTGGATTTGTGAGAAGTAAAGGGGTGTGCCTGTTTTAAAGCCGATTCATACGTCTTAAACACATGGACATAGATAGCAGTCTGTGTTATATAATTTATCTTTTTATTTTATTTAAATTTAAGTATCACATACACATTTTCAAAGTAACTGTACCCCTTTTAATTATGATCCCCATCGCTCACAGCTCCGAAGGTGAGACGAGGGCTACTTCAGATGGGATTTCCAATATTTCTCTCTTAGCTTGTATACCGGTGGAAAGGAGAGGGCTCTTAAAACGTGTTGATAGTAAGATTGGGATGTATTTGCAGTCTAGATATAGTTTTTTTAATGTTCGGAGCCGCCACAGATTCATTTTCTTACGACTGCTTTTCTGGATGACAATGACAATGCAAACGATGGTGTTAAGGCGAGGCTGTGCCTTAAGGCTCCTCTGCTTACAATGTTCAGCGCGTAAATCGCAAACGAGCGCCTTCCCTTACGATGAAAATGCAGAAAATAAGACCACGAGATTTAAACCTACGGCTTACAAATTTATGCGTAAACACTAAAACCGTATCTTTAGCAAAACTGGCGAGACAATGTGTTTTATCATTTAAAAAAGTACTGGAAAATAATTAAAGGTTATCACGATAAACAGAGGTTACTGATCTACTACTGTACGCTGTGACCAAAAATGAGAGTCCCCCGATCCTCGCAGCCTTTATGCTTTGGTCTTGGCCTGGCCGTTTTTTTTTTTAAGATAATGGGGTGAAGTTAAGAAATTATGCAAGTTTCTAATCAAATCCAAGGGCGCCTCCATCTCCTAAACATCTTTAGAAGGCCGACGGACCACACTGCACGGTCCGGGTCCGGGCCCTGACCTGGTTCTGGATAATGCCAGCTTAAAGTGAAAAATTCTACTGTACATATTATGTTTCTTATTATGGTATATATGTATAATATAGCGCGACCGCTTCACGAAGCTAGAAAGAAAGTTATCCGCCATTTTTATTTTACCTGCAATTGAATTTGCCATTAAAATCACGATTAATACCGCAGCTGCTAAATTACTTACCTAAAAGCGTTCAGATACAAAAGCACTTGAGCTGTAATGTTTATATACTGTTGGCCCGATGACCTACTTCAAGAAGAATTGTTACATAGACCGCCAAGGACTGTCATCACACTTTACGTCATAAAGCGCTTTAAAACTTTTGACAAGTTCAACACCTCATATTTTGTACTGTTTATCGTGGTAAAAGCAACTCAAAGCAATTCTAAAAATGATCGAAAGGTAAAAATACAAGCTTATACGAGCTGTCGTTTTAACATTTATAACATATATTTAAACAAAACATATATAATCTATTTGAATAAAATAGAAAAGTGTTCTTAGTCTTCACTTAAAAGCTGTTAGAAGCTGCCTTTCTGACAAGAGAGTTCTGTGAGTTCCACAGTCTCAGTGCATTAAAGTCAAAACCAGTTGCTTTTTATTTCCTGTTTTACGACAGAGCAAGGAGGGTGTCCACAGACCACTGTGCACCTGCAGGCTGATATGGGGGGTAAAAAGTCTAGAAGTGAGTAAATAAGATTTTAGCACATGTTCTAAAACAAACCGGACACCTGTACAGCGATGCCAACACAGTGATCTGAGCTCCTTCTTTGAGTTAAATCCTAGCATCTGCATTTTTTACAAGTTGTTGCTATGGCAGAGCATGACCAGAGCATAACAGAAACCACCCATTTTCTAACCGCTTCATCCAATTCAGGGTCAGGGGGTCAGGGGGTCGCGGGGCACGGGGGAGCCAGAGCCTCAGAAAGTAATAAGCAGGAGATACCTGGGACTGGATGGTAGTCCAATGCAGGGAAGACACAGACACTCACCAATTATCCCAGAAGCCAATTAACCTACCAGTAGTTCTTTGAAGTGTGGGAGGAAGCCGGAGCACCCAAAGCAAACTCATGCAAACATGGGGAGAACATACAAGCTCCATACAGATAGCACCCCAGGTCCAGATGTGTACCCAGGGCCTCAGCACTGTGAGCTAGCAATGCTAAACGCTGGGCTACTGTGCATGCTAATTTCTAGGCATCAGGTGATCAATCAGGTAGTGTTTCTCAGATAAAAGGACACCAGTAATTTAGTATGAGATTCAAATTGACCTCAGAACAAAAAACTGTATAACTTATGTTATATAACTTATGTATAACTTACTACAGCATAACTGTCTTATTTGGCTCTTGTAGAAAATATTAACAGCATGCCTATTAAACATACAGTATCTAGCAATCAGCAATCAAAATAAAAACATTTCCAAACATGGAAACTGCCCAGTTAATGAAGCATTTCAAAGACATTAATCTATTCAATAATTACAGTTTTAAGTAGATAACAGATTTATATTCAGATTACGAAAGTATCATAACAACGGCTGCTTGTGTAAGGAATCCATGAATACCACTGTACATGAGAATTCCACACCTATTTGTAATCAATACACAAAATCCTATTGAATTTCAGGTACTTGTTTATTCAGCATTGCTTGACTCCGCGGACTCCTTGTTGTTTCAATATTCTAGCAATAGGACTAATCGCCAATACAGTGCCGTTGTAATCTATTCCTTCTGCCAGCAGAGGACGGTATTCGCACAGCCCGTTCAGGATAAGATAAGGTCCTCGCAGTTCACAGTACAACTGGCCACAGCCGTACTCGGAATATGCTCTCGATAACCTCGTTTAGTTTAAGTACGGCCGTATTTCATATCAACCCACAGATGATTGCATAAACACTAGAATTCTGGTTGTACTTAAATTGACCTTATACGTTTTGGATTATGTTTAACCTTCTTCAATTTCTTCAACCATATTTTGAGATGATTACGTTTACAGAAGCAAATATTATTCAGTGCTTTTTCTTCACTCCTTTAATCAAACCCACATTTCTATAAGGAGGGCCATTGTGAAACTCCCCAAAGTGAGCTGAATTAATCTTTTATTCTTCACACCTGCGAAGTCATTCCTTCATTGTGTAATATGAAGGCCTTTCATTATTCACGTATACTACAACATCTGAAAATAATGGGTCTTGAAATAGTTGAATGAAAGAAAATCCTGAATAACTCCTCCAAATGCGTGTTACACTTTCATCAAGTACACACACTTTGAATGTGATGAACTATAAAAAGTTATTTTAACCATACCCAATGGAGCTCGGGAGTGCGATTGCATACACAATCATGTTTTCAGTGTTTGGACATCAGCCGTACATCAGAACAATCATTTCACTAACACAGCTCCGTGTTGAGTGATATATCTGTATTTGGGTATATACAGATCATGTAATTCAGGGAGCACTGTTACGTCAGGTCACCAACCATTATTACGACGCTCATATGTCATAGAGCTCCTTAGGATGTTTGTATAATCTTTATCCAAATTTTCATATGGCCGCAGTTACGGCATTTATTTTATAGTTAATGTAACAGGGTGTCATTATATTTTTCTGTCTTTATGGTGGCAGACCACTTAACTAAATCTGAGTAGGCGGTTTCTACAAGTGGGTCAGATAAAATATTAAATATACAGTAAAAGCTCACACCTATTCATACCCTTTATGTACTGTATATCTACAATTACGTATACTGTATAATACGATAACTACCATTACAAAATGGCTCCCTTTTGATTTGAAGTGGTTCTTTTAAATAAGTAAATTGCAATCACTTAGCCTACATCTGAGCTCCTAATTCATCGCGACGACGGACTGAGACTCCAGTTGGATTTGTGAGAAGTAAAGGGGTGTGCCTGTTTTAAAACCGATTCATACGTCTTAAACACATGGACATAGATAGCAGTCTGTGTTATATAATTTATCTTTTTATTTTATTTAAATTTAAGTATCACATACACATTTTCAAAGTAACTGTACCCCTTTTAATTATGATCCCCATCGCTCACAGCTCCGAAGGTGAGACGAGGGCTACTTCAGATGGGATTTCCAATATTTCTCTCTTAGCTTGTATACCGGTGGAAAGGAGAGGGCTCTTAAAACGTGTTGATAGTAAGATTGGGATGTATTTGCAGTCTAGATATAGTTTTTTTTATGTTCGGAGCCGGCACAGATTCATTTTCTTACGACTGCTTTTCTGGATGACAATGACAATGCAAACGATGGTGTTAAGGCGAGGCTGTGCCTTAAGGCTCCTCTGCTTACAATATTCAGCGCGTAAATCGCAAACGAGCGCCTCTCTTACGATGAAAATGCAGAAAATAAGAACACGAGATTTAAACCTACGGCTTACAAATTTATGTGTAAACACTAAAACCGTATCTTTAGCAAAACTGGCGAGACAATGTGTTTTATCATTTAAAAAAGTACTGGAAAATAATTAAAGGTTATCACGATAAACAGAGGTTACTGATCTACTACTGTACGCTGTGACCAAAAATGAGAGTCCCCCGATCCTCGCAGCCTTCATGCTTTGGTCTTGGCCTGGCCGTTTTTTTTAAGATAATGGGGTCAAGTTAAGAAATTATGCAAGTTTCTAATCAAATCCAAGGGCGCCTCGATCTCCTAAACATCTTTAGAAGGCCGACGGACCACACTGCACAGTCCGGGCCCTGACCCGGTTCTGGATAATGCCAGCTTAAAGTGAAAAATTCTACTGTACATATTATGTTTCTTATTATGGTATATATGTATAATACAGCGCGACCGCTTCACGAAGCTAGAAAGAAAGTTATCCGCCATTTTTATTTTACCTGCAATTGAATTTGCCATTAAAATCATTATTAATACCGCAGCTGCTAAATTACTTACCTAAAAGCGTTCAGATACAAAAGCACTTGAGCTGTAATGTTTGTATACTGTTGGCCCGATGACCTACTTCAAGAAGAATTGTTACATAGACCGCCAAGGACTGTCATCACACTTTACGTCATAAAGCGCTTTAAAACTTTTGACAAGTTCAACACCTCATATTTTGTACTGTTTATCGTGGTAAAAGCAACTCAAAGCAATTATAAAAATGATCGAAAGGTAAAAATACAAGCTTATACGAGCTGTCGTTTTAACATTTATAACATATATTTAAACAAAACATATATAATCTATTTTAATAAACTAGAAAAGTGTTCTTAGTCTTCACTTAAAAGCTGTTAGAAGCTGCCTTTCTGACAAGAGAGTTCTGTGAGTTCCACAGTCTCAGTGCATTAAAGTCAAAACCAGTTGCTTTTTATTTCCTGTTTTACGACAGAGCAAGGAGGGTGTCCACAGACCACTGTGCACCTGCAGACTGATATGGGGGGTAAAAAGTCTAGAAGTTAGTAAATAAGATTTTAACACATGTTCAAAAACAAACTAGACACCTGTACAGTGATGCCAACACAGTGCTCTGAGCTCCTTCTTTGAGTTAAATCCTAGCATCTGCATTTTTTACAAGTTGTTGCTATGGCAGAGCATGACCAGAGCATAACAGAAACCACCCATTTTCTAACCGCTTCATCCAATTCAGGGTCAGGGGGTCAGGGGGTCGCGGGGCACGGGGCAGCCAGAGCCTCAGAAAGTAATAAGCAGGAGATACCTGGGACTGGATGGTAGTCCAATGCAGGGAAGACACAGACACTCACCAATTATCCCAGAAGCCAATGAACCTACCAGTAGTTCTTTGAAGTGTGGGAGGAAGCCGGAGCACCCAAAGCAAACTCATGCAAACATGGGGAGAACATACAAGCTCCATACAGATAGCACCCCAGGTCCAGAAGTGTACCCAGGGCCTCAGCACTGTGAGCTAGCAATGCTAAACGCTGGGCTACTGTGCATGCTAATTTCTAGGCATCAGGTGATCAATCAGGTAGTGTTTCTCAGATAAAAGGACACCAGTTATTTAGTATGAGATTCAAATTGACCTCAGAACAAAATATAACTTATGTTATATAACTTATATAGAACTTACTACAGCATAACTGTCTTATTTGGCTCTTGTAGAAAATATTAACAGGATGCCTATTAAACATACAGTATCTAGCAATCAGCAATCAAAATAAAAACATTTCCAAACATGGAAACTGCCCAGTTAATGAAGCATTTCAAAGACATTAATCTATTCAATAATTACAGTTTTAAGTAGATAACAGATTTATATTCAGATTACGAAAGCATCATAACAACTGCTGCTTGTGTAAGGAATCCATGAATACCACTGTACATGAGAATTCCACACCTATTTGTAATCAATACACAAAATCCTATTGAATTTCAGGTACTTGTTTATTCAGCATTGCTTGACTCCGCGGACTCCTTGTTGTTTCAATATTCTAGCAATAGGACTAATCGTCAATACAGTGCCGTTGTAATCTATTCCTTCTGCCAGCAGAGGACGGTATTCGCACAGCCAGTTCAGGATAAGATACGGTCCTCGCAGTTCACAGTACAACTGGCCAAAGCCGTATTCGGAATATGCTCTCGATAACCTCGTTTAGTTTAAGTACGGCCATATTTCATATCAACCCACAGATGCATTGCATAAACACTAGAATTCTGGTTGTACTTAAATTGACCTTATACGTTTTGGATTATGTTTAACCTTCTTCAATTTCTTCAACCATATTTTGAGATGATTACGTTTACAGAAGCAAATATTATTCAGTGCTTTTTCTTCACTCCTTTAATCAAACCCACATTTCTATAAGGAGGGCCATTGTGAAACTCCCCAAAGTGAGCTGAATTAATCTTTTATTCTTCACACCTGCGAAGTCATTCCTTCATTGTGTAATATGAAGGCCTTTCATTATTCACGTATACTACAACATCTGAAAATAATGGGTCTTGAAATAGTTGAAAATCCAGAATAACTCCTCCAAATGCGTGTTACACTTTCATCAGATACACACACTTTGAATGTGATGAACTATAAAAAGTTATTTTAACCATACCCAATGGAGCTCGGGAGTGCGATTGCATACACAATCATGTTTTCAGTGTTTGGACATCAGCCGTACATCAGAACAATCATTTCACTAACACAGCTCCATGTTGAGTGACTTCCCTCCAAAAACAAAGTCACTTTCCCTTAGCAATTATTGCATGGACTTAGATTATCTGCCTTCTGCATCAAGCCCTGTATGATATACTGTACAAAGCCAAGCTTTGGGATAGTGCTTTGTTTGGATCCTTGTCTTGATCCTTTTGGATCCCAGGCTGCTCATTTGCAAATGAGTTTTGACATTAATTATAGTGACTATAGCAATGAGGTGGCACTGTGGTTCACAGAGCTGGGGTCCTGGGTTCAATTCCTGGGGTGCAGTCTGGATGGAATTGTATGTTCTCCCTTCATTTGTGTGGATTTCTTCCAGGTGCTCCAGTTTCTTCCCACAGTCCAAAGACATACAGTACTAGTAGGTTAAGGTGGAACTACAGTCCCAATTTTGCAGACACAAAATCATTTAATTTCAGTCACAAAATAAAATCATTGACATTATAGAAAACTTTACAAACTCAAAATTGAGCACAAAATCATGAATTTTGTGAAAGGACTGTAAGTTACGCCATGCTGTAACAAATTCGCATTCAAGTTCCACACAAATTGCGATGTGATGCAGCCCTTCCTGCTCACTAATCACTGTAATGACTAATGCAATGTGATGTAGGAGAGAAAAGGTATAGGTTATGCAGCAAACATTTCACTGCAAAAAACGTTCCATTCCAAGGTTCTTTATGCAGAGTTAACAATGTAATATTATTTATTGGCAAAAACGTAAAAAAGTTGAGAGCAATATTTTCATTGGATTAAACGAGATGTATTCACAAGCCTGCTCCTTTACAATGTCACAGGGCCACATCAGATTACAGGAAGTTTTGCTGCCTCGTTCTGAATCGCAGAACATGGTAATTCTTTAACCTTGAAATGTAGTCTATTTTGTGATGTAAATTGGAGGTTTTACAAGTTATTGTGTGTTCCCCTTTAGATGGCTTCTGGGAAAACTGGCCTCAACACTGTATTGGATAAGGCACTTAGAAAACAGATTCATGCGTGGACCACAGCAATGTCCCTTTACTGAGAGCCAGCAATCAACGGATGTGTCTGATCGTGAATGGTTTTCCCTGTTGTTTGTTGTATTACTCGGTGTTGCATTTTAAGCTGTGCATGAGGCAGGACCCGGAGGCTGCTGCTTCTGCTGGGATTGAGGAAGAGCTGAGCGCCATGTAAGGCAAAGACACTGCGTTCCACTTTATCAGGTGCCTGGAGTGTAAGAGCTGCAGATAATATTGAGTCACATTAATCCCAACATATTTCAAATATTATGAAAATTAAATAAATTAAATCAAATAACTTTCATTAAAAAAATCAATCACACTTTACCTTGCTTTTTCAGTTGTTTTAAAGGAAAATTGATGCCGAGAATGTGTGAATACTACTTTTTGATGGTTCCAAGGCCAATGTGACCTGTTCTATTGCCTGCTAATTGTACGTTCCAGGTTGAACAATTATTTTTAGGAGGTCAAGGTGTATGAATGATAAGAACAGCTTGAAATTTATTTTCACGGTCGACACACATTTTCGCAAGGGAAAAAAACTGAAATAACCACAGTTACGCAAACACCAGTCCACCAAAAAAAAATCATTTTATTAAAACAAGGTAACATTTTTTTTATCATCATACGGATGAACTGTGCTAAATATATTTCTAAAAAGAAAAAGCAGGACGTGAGTCATGAGCCAAGATCATGACTCTTTTACTCTTCTTCACATCAGTTTTCATCTGTGAGGAGGAGGAGGGGGGCGGCTCCTGATGTGCTGACACTTGGGGATGTGCCTCTGTGCCGGCCTGGGGGCAAAGCGCCGGCCGCAGTGAGGGCAGGGCACGTAGTCGGGGTTTGGATTCGCGGGGGGCTGGGGCAGGTTCACAACCTTCCCTCCTTGCGTGATCACCTGCTGCACCTCCCTGGCCTATTTGATGCTCCGAATGAAATCCTCGTGCTTCTGCCTCCAGTTGTTCTTTCTCAGCTGGGAACAGGAAATGAAACCAATGAAACAGCTTCCAGAAAAAGTCCAGACTAGCACTGCGTACACAGTCTGGTCACAAACCATTCACAAGGCAAGAAAATATCAATACAGTAATAACTTAGCTTTCTGGGCCTACCTTTCATGTCATTGGGTAGAGAGTACAATTTAGTTATGGTTTTGTTTCCCGTGAGTGCTATTTGCTTGATATCTCATGTAGATTTTTACAACAGAATTCAGAAGTCACTAAGACCCATTTATTCTGTCTGGCAAATGTGCCTTTGCGGCAGTTTTTCAGAAGAGTACTTCATAAAACACTTATTTATTGTTTACATTGATTTATAAGCTGAGTCTGACTCTAGGAGAAAACAAGGGAAGCTTGGAAAGAGTTTAAGGATAGCCCTTACCACGATTGGCGGTCTAACCTTCTTCTTATGGATGTATGTCTCCAGTTCTGTTCCCTTGGCCCTGTGCTTGAAAGAGTCAAAAACCTTCCTCTTTGAATTCTGAAGCTTCTTGCAGATCTTGCTGTGTTTCTCCAACCTCTCTACAGCAAACTTCCTGTGACACAGTTCACAGGGCACCAGCTGAGGGTTTCCACTCTGGCTATTCTCATATGGAAATTGCTCAGCGGTAGGGCACATCAGACTTGTAGGGGACTGTTGTAACAGAAGAAATAAGGTTCTTGATCACGAGATGAAGTAAAACAAATGAGTTTATTGCATGCAAGGAACAATAAAGCCGAAGTCTTGTTTCCCGCAAGAAACAACAAAACCGAAGTATTGTTCGCCGTACTGTTACAAACTTTTGGGTTATATAGTGTTTTCTTCTCCGTTTCTGACGTCACTTGGTCTGATGGTAAAGAGGGGGGTTCATGGTATTTGGCCAGTTTACGATGTTCTGGACAAATGGTCAGTTTAAGATTACACCCAGGGGGGTTCCTAGCTTGCATCTGCAGTCCTTATCAGTTAACCCCCTTTCCTGCCATAAACCCCAGCTTGTGACTTAGAAGTCTAAACCCCCTACAGAAAGGATTAAATTCAAACCCCTGTCTTCACATCATTCTTCAATGTCAAGTGGCAAATGTTGACTGGTGATGTTATGTGAATCTTAGGAAATGGTCATTTTTCAATCGAGTCTATGTTTCTCAGAATTTGAGACAGAGAGGTCAATCTCTGCAATCCGAGCTGAGGGCATTTCTTGGAATGGAAAGGTAAGAGCAACTTTGGTAAGAGTTCTTTGATATTCTCTTAAGACTCCTCGCCAGCTTTTACGATGAAAAATGTAAATAATAATAACAAACATTATTTTATATAGTGCCTTGAAAGGTGGCTTCTTTACAGAATGACAAAACCAACTACAATAAATAATACACAAGATATGCATGATGACAATACACAGTTAGAGGAGACAGTAGATGGTCATTGTCAGTGTATTCTGAAGGTAGTTTTCCAATTTTTTGGAACGGGGTAAAAGAGGCCACCTCTACTAGAATCTTTGTCCTAACCAAAAATGTAACAAAGTATAATAATAATATTAAAAAGAATAATAATAAACTTTATTTATAGAGCACCTTTCATACAAATAGTGCTTTGGTGCTTTAAAAACCAAGCGTAAAAATACAATATTAAAATTGAGAGATATACTTTCAGTTGTAAAGGAAAATACAGCAATACAGTAAAGCAACATACATGTCAATTAAATAAATACAAATTAGGAAAGTCGTAATAAAATAAGAACAATTAAAGAGAACTAAAAAAAGAAACAGAAATAGAAAGAACAAAGAACCACTTTAACTAAAAGCAACATTTTCAAATGTTTTTTAAAACAATGTACCGAGCTTGACTGCCTAATAAAAAGTGGAAGTGAGTTTCATAATTTAGAAGCATAAAAACAAAAAGCAGCCTCTCCACTCTTTCTGCATTTCACATGTGGTATTTGCAGTAGGCCAGTATGTGCAGATCTCAGGTCACGTATAGGAACATATGAAGACAGACATTCAGTAAGGTACAGACGTGCTAGGTCGCTTAAAGCTTTAAAAACAAGTAAAAGAACTTTCAAATTTATCCTAGATAATACAGGTGACCAGTGAAGTTTTTTCAAAACAGGAATGATATTCTCTTTCTTGTATTTGTTAGGATCTGTGCTACTGCATTTCGAACAAGTAGTAAGGGATTTATTGTTTTCTTGGGAAGCTCACAAAACAGAGCAATAAAATCATATCCACATCAATGTGAGCAATGGAGAAGTCAAATTAACGTGTCTAAATATCATCTAGTTCTATCCCAGGGAAGAGGGCTGTTGCCTACACAGACGACAAGACACAAAACGCTCAACTGTGCAAAACACGCATAAGGACATCAGTCAGGAGGAACAAGGTAAAGTGTTTTTTCTTCTTCACCATGGTCATGTAGTTTCACTCCAAGCACTGTCATATGAAATAACTGTGGAAACGACCTCCCCAACATTTTGGGTTGTTGCATTTTGCTTCAATGAATTTTAACCTTTTCTTTTAGACATTAAGAGGAAGGACACATTCACCCTTGGTAGAGATTCAGTTGTTCTATGAGATGTCAAGGTGAGAATTAACCACTTCAGGGATAAGTCAATCCACATAACTGAAAAAGGGGCAATGAACAGGATATGGGGATTTTGCTAGTTATAAAGTACAATAATCATCATTACATGATCTAAGACTACTGAAGTATAAGCTGTGTCCCTGACTGATTAATTAGCAAATTCATCTTTGTAGAGTGCAGCTTCTATCTATTCAGTGGCATTTCCTTAAAACAATTGTATTCCCACATTCTGAATATGGAGTGAGATCATGTAGAGAATGTTGGACTTGTAATAACTAATTGAAGGATAATAATAATCAACGAAAGTGCTTAAAAGTATCAACAAATGCCTTCAAAGTACTTGACACGTACTTTGCTTTCAAAAGTGAAACATAATTAATGCTTACGTAAGATTTCTCTTGACTTCTCAGGAGTATACTAACTCCAAGGACAAGTAACATCACAAACCATTATTTAAGTGCTGATGTTGGAGCTGCAATACTACTACCAAGACAAAAAATGATACAGGTAACACTGCTTTCAGATTTCTAAGAATTGCTAAAATAGTATGTTTACAGAGCATTCAGAGTTGAGAATATGACAAGTTCCTACCATCTCAAACACTGCCAATCTAGAACAAAAAGAAAGTACTTGAACGCCTGCAGTAATCGAACACAAACCAGAACATATCAGTGCATGACAAGGAAATGTAGTCACAAAATGATTCTACCCTTTCAAGTCCCAAAAAGGACCGAGGAACTTACCGGAGGCGATACCTGGATTTCAAACAGAGTACAATGTAGCCACTGTAGGGGAGAAGATCACAGAGAGCTCTTCTCAGATTGCTCAGAGTCAGCCCCAGCACCCTGTCCTGACTGAAGCAGACAAAGTGGTCAAACAGGTAGGTAGAAATGAGTAAGGAACAGAGAGTATGGTTATTCTTGCATTGTTTGTTCGTCTGTCAAAGAAAAGAGTGCTTCTGACTTTTGTCAATGTTCATCTTTATTTTAGGAGAAGAACAAACGGTGGTATCACACTTTGCTCAAGTGTATGATACCATGTGTGTACAGCAGACATCACCAAAGGAACAGGAGACACCTGAGTAGAGAACAAGAATATGAAAAGACTGATGAAAAAAAGCACCAGGAGAAATCCATTGAATATGCACAATCTCGTCCAGTATTTCAATGAAAAGTTTCAGTGTTGTTTTTAGTGTCGTCGTATTGCATACATTTAAAACAATGTGTCTTGTTTAATGAACAATTTCATTTACTTTAGTAAAAAGTGTTGTTTACTGTAGTCCTAGCATGGATGCAACTGTTAGAGAAAACTTGAATGAAAAACTGAATGTTTCATACAATATGGGTTTGTGTTAACCCACACACCTAAGTGAAATGTTTGATTACGTTTACAAGACATAACACATAGTTCAGTTGAGTGTGAAAGGGAACAACAGAGAAAGTCACAAACAAAACATTTGTGAAGGACTTGAAAAATGTTTTTTCTTTAGAAATGACAAAAAATAAAGAACTTTTCAACAAGATGTCTTTCTATAGCGAGTTTCATTTGAGATAGTCTTTTCTTAGAAGTGCAAGAGTGGTATTCCCTACAACTTATTCCCCAATTTGATCATTCTCAGAAATTAGGAGACGGAAACCACACCTACTGTAATATTAGACCTTGTAACAAGGCAACTAGGTTTCAATGGCTTAAAAGGTGCAGAAAGAGGCTCATGTATAATGACCTCCAGTGTCCCACAGGTTTCCCAAATCATTTCTTAGAGTATGGAAAAAGAGGAAATAAAGTGTCTACAGAAAGCGTATACCCCCTTGAACTTTGTTCAGTTTGTTGCGCCAGTGCCAGAGTTTCATGCAATTAAATGAGGACCTCTATCTCACACCACATATGTTATACTTTCAATGGGAAAAAAGGAAATATTACAATTGTATACATTTTCACCCACATGTTAATATTTGGTAGAAGCCCTTTTCACAGCAATTTCAGCTGTGAGTCTGTTGGTAATGGGCTCCACCACCTCTGCACCAACAAGATTTGATAATATTTGAGAATTTCAGAAGTCTGTCTGGTTTAGCTGAAGAATCAGCTAAGGTAAGTTTCAGGAAGAGCATCTGATTTCTTTCAATAAAGCAGAACAGAGAAAAAACACACAATACAAAATCATGAGAATTTGTATCCATATGACACTTTGACTCGAATACTTTTATCAGACCTACACAGAGTATATACTGTACACACTTTTTCAGCCCAGGTTTATACATTTGGAACTGCCATTTGTAGGTGTTTTTGTGTCTTAGCTCAACACTGTGAAACCTGTAGTTACAAACATGGAGGATGAAGACATGAAGACATATATTGTACCTCTGACCGGCCTACCTTCCAAGAGGTGAAAGATGAAACTTTTCCTTTATCGTCAACTCAGTGAATGTCTTTAAACTTTCGAAAACTGTAACAAAGAATAAGTTAAAAAACGTATGTTCAGTGGACCCACAGAAAAGTCAAAGTTGTCCATAGAAATGCCCGTCTAAATCAGAAATCTACAGCACAAAGGCAGTGGCCTTTCGGGACATAAAAATGAAATCAGACTTTACTCAGACGAATTGCCCTTGGTCACGGACATCTTGCTATCAGTCACTACAAAGATGTTTTCTCTCGTGCCATGGCTTGCCTGCCTTGCTTCTTCTGCTGGATGGCTTCTGGTCGCTGGTCAGGATCGACAGCCAGCATGTCCTGGAGCAGTGTCCTTAGCTCCGTGCTTATGGCTCTATTTACTTTCAGGGGGATGTGGAACTGCAGCCAGGGGTTCTCATGCAGGGCCTCTCCAACAGGCCCTGACAGACATATGCTCCTGTATCGGAAACACACTTTAGTTCAATTCTAAAATATTTCTCATAGGACTGAAGGAACCTTTGCCTGTTAAGAGTTAACAATTAGGTCCTCAAGAACTGTTTTACGGTTTTCTACACTCCTGGCTGGCCAAGGTCTCTTTAAGGTCTCTTAAGTGGAGGTGTAACTCATGTATCCTACATGTGATTTAGCAACATGAAAGGGAATAGCTTCTTATCGGATTATGGTCTTGGTTAACTGCCTAAGGCTGACCTAAGTGCCTAACTTTCTGACTTTCTTTTTACCTTATATGTTAAGAAGCTTCTTCTGACCAATCAGAAATGTATGCTTTATGTATGAACATTTTGCTCATCAAAGTGAGTGAGAGACAAGGTTAACAGAAATTAGCCACGGCAGTAAATGACAGCATATTTTTGGGTTCTTAAATGGTCTCTACCTGGCACACCTGCAGTGCAAACTGACACACACTGTTTAGAGAAACAGCTACTCTATTACTAATATTAATGAAACATTTCTTATTCAATGGAACAAAAACAAACAGTAAAACTAAAACACAGATCTCTTAGCTTCCTATTTCATGAACCAGATGACTGAATGACCAAGCTTAACTAGTAGCCAGAACCCCAGTTAACCCTCCGTAACACAAACTTTAACCACACGACAGGAACTCTTTCAAACTGAGTGAAAATCATAAATGGATCCATAACTTTACATCAATTTACTATGTTGTGCCAATACCTGCATTTACATTTAGAACGAATGATGTCATAGAACCAGCATCACACCAGTTCCAGGTGTCTCCAAGGAGACAACAGAACTTCAGTTGTGTTTGCTAAAATACACACTTTGAAACATACTGTAACACTTAGTTAACATGTCTGGTTTAGTTGAAGAATCGGCTAAGGTAAGTTTCAGGGTTTAATGGTGGGATGGCACCTGTGCTTTTTTCCCCCAACCGCTAGAATATGATTCGCACCAAACCCAAAAGAAATACTGCACAGTTCAGGAACTTCATCAACCTAGCAACTGTAAAATAAGCTTACAAACAACTGAATTGAAATGCCAAAAAGTTCAGAGAAAGGCACAAACTATGTTTACTTGGGGTTTACAAAATTAAAGCTAACTAAAACTGTAATGATAAACAATCATGCTGCCAATGGACAGAGAAATATCATGTTTTTTGAATAAAGTATTATTTGTTATATAGGAACCCAGTATAAGGGAATCCCTTGCGATCCTGTCTGCAGAGATAAAGGTAAGTATTTTTTTCTCTTTAGCTCTGTCACTCCAAGAAATATAATGAACATAAATATATTTGCCAATCTTTTCATAGTAATCCAAACAACTGCGTGCATCTGACATTTGTAATATTTATCTACCGCAGTATAACTCTTCTGGCAAGGCGATTGGTATTGTACCTTGAAAGAAAACTGATTGGAAATGTCATGTACTCTATGGTTTCTATTGATGTCAAGTGGCAAATGTTGACTGGTGATGTTATGTGAATCTTAGGAAATGGTCATTTTTCAATCGAGTCTATGTTTCTCAGAATTTGAGACAGAGAGGTCAATCTCTGCAATCCGAGCTGAGGGTATTTCTTGGAATGGAAAGGTAAGAGCAACGTGTTCTTTGATATTCTCTTAGGACTCTTCGCCAGATTTTACGACGAAAAATGTAAATAATAATAACAAACATTATTTTATATAGTGCCTTGAAAGGTGGCTTCTTTACAGAATGACAAAACCAACTCCAATAAATAATACACAAGATATGCATGATGACAATACACAGAGGAGACAGTAGATGGTCATTGTCAGTGTATCCTGAAGGTAGTTTTCCAATTTTTTGGAACGGGGTAAAAGAGGCCACCTCTACTAGAATCTTTGTCCTAACCAAAAATGTAACAAAGTATCATAATAATATTAAAAATAATAATAATAAACTTTATCTATAGAGCACCTTTCATACAAATAGTGCTTTGGTGCTTTAAAAACCAAGCGTAAAAATAAAATATTAAAATTGAGAGATATATTTTCAGTTGTAAAGGAAAAAACAGCAATACAGTAAAGTAACATACATGTCAATTAAATAAATAAAAAATTAAGAAAGTCGTAATAAAATAAGAACAATTAAAGAGAACTAAAAAAAGAAACAGAAATAGAAAGAACAAAGAACCACTTTAACTAAAAGCAACATTTTCAAATGTTTTTTAAAACAATGTACCGAGCTTGACTGCCTAATAAAAAGTGGAAGTGAGTTTCATAATTTAGAAGCATAAAAACAAAAAGCAGCCTTTCCACTCTTTCTGCATTTCACATGTGGTATTTGCAGTAGGCCAGTATGTGCAGATCTCAGGTCACGTATAGGAACATATGAAGACAGACATTCAGTAAGGTACAGACGTGCTAGGTCGCTTAAAGCTTTAAAAACAAGTAAAAGAACTTTCAAATTTATCCTAGATAATACAGGTGACCAGTGAAGTTTTTTCAAAACAGGAATGATATTCTCTTTCTTGTATTTGTTAGGATCTGTGCTACTGCATTTCGAACAAGTAGTAAGGGATTTATTGTTTTCTTGGGAAGCCCACAAAACAGAGCATTATAATCATATCCACATCAATGTGAGCAATGGAGAAGTCAAATTAACGTGTCTAAATATCATCTAGTTCTATCCCAGGGAAGAGGGCTGTTGCCTACACAGACGACAAGACACAAAACGCTCAACTGTGCAAAACACGCATAAGGACATCAGTCACGAGGAACAAGGTAAAGTGTTTTTTCTTCTTCACCATGGTCATGTAGTTTCACTCCAAGCACTGTCATATGAAATAACTGTGGAAACGACCTCCCCAACATTTTGGGTTGTTGCATTTTGCTTCAATGAATTTTAACCTTTTCTTTTAGACATTAAGAGGAAGGACACATTCACCCTTGGTAGAGATTCAGTTGTTCTATGAGATGTCAAGGTGAGAATTAACCACTTCAGGCATAAGTCAATCCACATAACTGAAAAAGGGGCAATGAACAGGATATGGGGATTTTGCTAGTTATAAAGTACAATAATCATCATTACATGATCTAAGACTACTGAAGTATAAGCTGTGTCCCTGACTGATTAATTAGCAAATTCATCTTTGTAGAGTGCAGCTACTATCTATTCAGTGGCATTTCCTTAAAACAATTGTATTCCCACATTCTGAATATGGAGTGAGATCATGTAAGAATGTTGGACTTGTAATAACTAATTGAAGGATAATAATAATCAACGAAAGTGCTTAAAAGTATCAACAAATGCCTTCAAAGTACTTGACACGTACTTTGCTTTCAAAAGTGAAACATAATTAATGCTTACGTAAGATTTCTCTTGACTTCTCAGGAGTATACTAACTCCAAGGACAAGTAACATCACAAACCATTATTTAAGTGCTGATGTTGGAGCTGCAATACTACTACCAAGACAAAAAATGATACAGGTAACACTGCTTTCAGATTTCTAAGAATTGCTAAAATAGCATGTTTACAGAGCATTCAGAGCTGAGAATATGACAAGTTCCTACCATCTCAAACACTGCCAATCTAGAACAAAAAGAAAGTACTTGAACGCCTGCAGTAATCGAACACAAACCAGAACATATCAGTGCATGACAATGAAATGTAGTAACAAAATGATTCTACCCTTTCAAGTCCCAAAAAGGACCGAGGAACTTACCGGAGGCGATACCTGGATTTCAAACAGAGTACAATGTAGCCACTGTAGGGGAGAAGATCACAGAGAGCTCTTCTCAGATTGCTCAGAGTCAGCCCCAGCACCCTGTCCTGACTGAAGCAGACAAAGTGGTCAAACAGGTAGGTAGAAATGAGTAAGGAACAGAGAGTATGGTTATTCTTGCATTGTTTTGTTCGTCTGTCAAAGAAAAGAGTGCTTCTGACTTTTGTCAACGTTCATCTTTATTTTAGGAGAAGAACAAACGGTGGTATCACACTTTGCTCAAGTGTATGATACCATGTGTGTACAGCAGACATCACCAAAGGAACAGGAGACACCTGAGTAGAGAACAAGAATATGAAAAGACTGATGAAAAAAAGCACCAGGAGAAATCCATTGAATATGCACAATCTCGTCCAGTATTTCAATGAAAAGTTTCAGTGTTGTTTTTAGTGTCGTCGTATTGCATACATTTAAAACAATGTGTCTTGTTTAATGAACAATTTCATTTACTTTAGTAAAAAGTGTTGTTTACTGTAGTCCTAGCATGGATGCAATTGTTAGAAAAAACTTGAATGAAAAACTGAATGTTTCATACAATATGGGTTTGTGTTAACCCACACACCTAAGTGAAATGTTTGATTACGTTTACAAGACATAACACATAGTTCAGTTGAGTGTGAAAGGGAACAACAGAGAAAGTCACAAACAAAACATTTGTGAAGGACTTGATGAATGTTTTCGCCAGATTTAACGATGAAAAATGTAAATAATAATAAACATTATTTTATATAGTGCCTTGAAAGGTGGCTTCTTTACAGAATGACAAAACCAACTACAATAAATAATACACAAGATATGCATGATGACAATACACAGTTAGAGGAGACAGTAGATGGTCATTGTCAGTGTATTCTGAAGGTAGTTTTCCAATTTTTTGGAACGGGGTAAAAGAGGCCACCTCTACTAGAATCTTTGTCCTAACCAAAAATGTAACAAAGCATAATAATAATATAAAAAATAATAATAATAAACTTTATCTATAGAGCACCTTTCATACAAATAGTGCTTTGGTGCTTTAAAAACCAAGCGTAAAAATAAAATATTAAAATTGAGAGATATACTTTCAGTTGTAAAGGAAAATACAGCAATACAGTAAAGCAACATACATGTCAATTAAATAAATAAAAATTAGGAAAGTCGTAATAAAATAAGAACAATTAAAGAGAACTAAAAAAAGAAACAGAAATAGAAAGAACAAAGAACCACTTTAACTAAAAGCAACATTTTCAAATGTTTTTTAAAACAATGTACCGAGCTTGACTGCCTAATAAAAAGTGGAAGTGAGTTTCATAATTTAGAAGCATAAAAACAAAAAGCAGCCTCTCCACTCTTTCTGCATTTCACATGTGGTATTTGCAGTAGGCCAGTATGTGCAGATCTCAGGTCACGTATAGGAACATATGAAGACAGACATTCAGTAAGGTACAGACGTGCTAGGTCGCTTAAAGCTTTAAAAACAAGTAAAAGAACTTTCAAATTTATCCTAGATAATACAGGTGACCAGTGAAGTTTTTTCAAAACAGGAATGATATTCTCTTTCTTGTATTTGTTAGGATCTGTGCTACTGCATTTCGAACAAGTAGTAAGGGATTTATTGTTTTCTTGGGAAGCCCACAAAACAGAGCATTATAATCATATCCACATCAATGTGAGCAATGGAGAACTCAAATTAACGTGTCTAAATATCATCTAGTTCTATCCCAGGGAAGAGGGCTGTTGCCTACACAGACGACAAGACACAAAACGCTCAACTGTGCAAAACACGCATAAGGACATCAGTCACGAGGAACAAGGTAAAGTGTTTTTTCTTCTTCACCATGGTCATGTAGTTTCACTCCAAGCACTGTCATATGAAATAACTGTGGAAACGACCTCCCCAACATTTTGGGTTGTTGCATTTTGCTTCAATGAATTTTAACCTTTTCTTTTAGACATTAAGAGGAAGGACACATTCACCCTTGGTAGAGATTCAGTTGTTCTATGAGATGTCAAGGTGAGAATTAACCACTTCAGGGATAAGTCAATCCACATAACTGAAAAAGGGGCAATGAACAGGATATGGGGATTTTGCTAGTTATAAAGTACAATAATCATCATTACATGATCTAAGACTACTGAAGTATAAGCTGTGTCCCTGACTGATTAATTAGCAAATTCATCTTTGTAGAGTGCAGCTACTATCTATTCAGTGGCATTTCCTTAAAACAATTGTATTCCCACATTCTGAATATGGAGTGAGATCATGTAGAGAATGTTGGACTTGTAATAACTAATTGAAGGATAATAATAATCAACGAAAGTGCTTAAAAGTATCAACAAATGCCTTCAAAGTACTTGACACGTACTTTGCTTTCAAAAGTGAAACATAATTAATGCTTACGTAAGATTTCTCTTGACTTCTCAGGAGTATACTAACTCCAAGGACAAGTAACATCACAAACCATTATTTAAGTGCTGATGTTGGAGCTGCAATACTACTACCAAGACAAAAAATGATACAGGTAACACTGCTTTCAGATTTCTAAGAATTGCTAAAATAGCATGTTTACAGAGCATTCAGAGCTGAGAATATGACAAGTTCCTACCATCTCAAACACTGCCAATCTAGAACAAAAAGAAAGTACTTGAACGCCTGCAGTAATCGAACACAAACCAGAACATATCAGTGCATGACAATGAAATGTAGTAACAAAATGATTCTACCCTTTCAAGTCCCAAAAAGGACCGAGGAACTTACCGGAGGCGATACCTGGATTTCAAACAGAGTACAATGTAGCCACTGTAGGGGAGAAGATCACAGAGAGCTCTTCTCAGATTGCTCAGAGTCAGCCCCAGCACCCTGTCCTGACTGAAGCAGACAAAGTGGTCAAACAGGTAGGTAGAAATGAGTAAGGAACAGAGAGTATGGTTATTCTTGCATTGTTTTGTTCGTCTGTCAAAGAAAAGAGTGCTTCTGACTTTTGTCAACGTTCATCTTTATTTTAGGAGAAGAACAAACGGTGGTATCACACTTTGCTCAAGTGTATGATACCATGTGTGTACAGCAGACATCACCAAAGGAACAGGAGACACCTGAGTAGAGAACAAGAATATGAAAAGACTGATGAAAAAAAGCACCAGGAGAAATCCATTGAATATGCACAATCTCGTCCAGTATTTCAATGAAAAGTTTCAGTGTTGTTTTTAGTGTCGTCGTATTGCATACATTTAAAACAATGTGTCTTGTTTAATGAACAATTTCATTTACTTTAGTAAAAAGTGTTGTTTACTGTAGTCCTAGCATGGATGCAATTGTTAGAAAAAACTTGAATGAAAAACTGAATGTTTCATACAATATGGGTTTGTGTTAACCCACACACCTAAGTGAAATGTTTGATTACGTTTACAAGACATAACACATAGTTCAGTTGAGTGTGAAAGGGAACAACAGAGAAAGTCACAAACAAAACATTTGTGAAGGACTTGATGAATGTTTTCGCCAGATTTAACGATGAAAAATGTAAATAATAATAAACATTATTTTATATAGTGCCTTGAAAGGTGGCTTCTTTACAGAATGACAAAACCAACTACAATAAATAATACACAAGATATGCATGATGACAATACACAGTTAGAGGAGACAGTAGATGGTCATTGTCAGTGTATTCTGAAGGTAGTTTTCCAATTTTTTGGAACGGGGTAAAAGAGGCCACCTCTACTAGAATCTTTGTCCTAACCAAAAATGTAACAAAGCATAATAATAATATAAAAAATAATAATAATAAACTTTATCTATAGAGCACCTTTCATACAAATAGTGCTTTGGTGCTTTAAAAACCAAGCGTAAAAATAAAATATTAAAATTGAGAGATATACTTTCAGTTGTAAAGGAAAATACAGCAATACAGTAAAGCAACATACATGTCAATTAAATAAATACAAATTAGGAAAGTCGTAATAAAATAAGAACAATTAAAGAGAACTAAAAAAAGAAACAGAAATAGAAAGAACAAAGAACCACTTTAACTAAAAGCAACATTTTCAAATGTTTTTTAAAACAATGTACCGAGCTTGACTGCCTAATAAAAAGTGGAAGTGAGTTTCATAATTTAGAAGCATAAAAACAAAAAGCAGCCTCTCCACTCTTTCTGCATTTCACATGTGGTATTTGCAGTAGGCCAGTATGTGCAGATCTCAGGTCACGTATAGGAACATATGAAGACAGACATTCAGTAAGGTACAGACGTGCTAGGTCGCTTAAAGCTTTAAAAACAAGTAAAAGAACTTTCAAATTTATCCTAGATAATACAGGTGACCAGTGAAGTTTTTTCAAAACAGGAATGATATTCTCTTTCTTGTATTTGTTAGGATCTGTGCTACTGCATTTCGAACAAGTAGTAAGGGATTTATTGTTTTCTTGGGAAGCCCACAAAACAGAGCATTATAATCATATCCACATCAATGTGAGCAATGGAGAAGTCAAATTAACGTGTCTAAATATCATCTAGTTCTATCCCAGGGAAGAGGGCTGTTGCCTACACAGACGACAAGACACAAAACGCTCAACTGTGCAAAACACGCATAAGGACATCAGTCACGAGGAACAAGGTAAAGTGTTTTTTCTTCTTCACCATGGTCATGTAGTTTCACTCCAAGCACTGTCATATGAAATAACTGTGGAAACGACCTCCCCAACATTTTGGGTTGTTGCATTTTGCTTCAATGAATTTTAACCTTTTCTTTTAGACATTAAGAGGAAGGACACATTCACCCTTGGTAGAGATTCAGTTGTTCTATGAGATGTCAAGGTGAGAATTAACCACTTCAGGGATAAGTCAATCCACATAACTGAAAAAGGGGCAATGAACAGGATATGGGGATTTTGCTAGTTATAAAGTACAATAATCATCATTACATGATCTAAGACTACTGAAGTATAAGCTGTGTCCCTGACTGATTAATTAGCAAATTCATCTTTGTAGAGTGCAGCTACTATCTATTCAGTGGCATTTCCTTAAAACAATTGTATTCCCACATTCTGAATATGGAGTGAGATCATGTAGAGAATGTTGGACTTGTAATAACTAATTGAAGGATAATAATAATCAACGAAAGTGCTTAAAAGTATCAACAAATGCCTTCAAAGTACTTGACACGTACTTTGCTTTCAAAAGTGAAACATAATTAATGCTTACGTAAGATTTCTCTTGACTTCTCAGGAGTATACTAACTCCAAGGACAAGTAACATCACAAACCATTATTTAAGTGCTGATGTTGGAGCTGCAATACTACTACCAAGACAAAAAATGATACAGGTAACACTGCTTTCAGATTTCTAAGAATTGCTAAAATAGCATGTTTACAGAGCATTCAGAGTTGAGAATATGACAAGTTCCTACCATCTCAAACACTGCCAATCTAGAACAAAAAGAAAGTACTTGAACGCCTGCAGTAATCGAACACAAACCAGAACATATCAGTGCATGACAAGGAAATGTAGTCACAAAATGATTCTACCCTTTCAAGTCCCAAAAAGGACCGAGGAACTTACCGGAGGCGATACCTGGATTTCAAACAGAGTACAATGTAGCCACTGTAGGGGAGAAGATCACAGAGAGCTCTTCTCAGATTGCTCAGAGTCAGCCCCAGCACCCTGTCCTGACTGAAGCAGACAAAGTGGTCAAACAGGTAGGTAGAAATGAGTAAGGAACAGAGAGTATGGTTATTCTTGCATTGTTTTGTTCGTCTGTCAAAGAAAAGAGTGCTTCTGACTTTTGTCAACGTTCATCTTCATTTTAGGAGAAGAACAAACGGTGGTATCACACTTTGCTCAAGTGTATGATACCATGTGTGTACAGCAGACATCACCAAAGGAACAGGAGACACCTGAGTAGAGAACAAGAATATGAAAAGACTGATGAAAAAAAGCACCAGGAGAAATCCATTGAATATGCACAATCTCGTCCAGTATTTCAATGAAAAGTTTCAGTGTTGTTTTTAGTGTCGTCGTATTGCATACATTTAAAACAATGTGTCTTGTTTAATGAACAATTTCATTTACTTTAGTAAAAAGTGTTGTTTACTGTAGTCCTAGCATGGATGCAATTGTTAGAAAAAACTTGAATGAAAAACTGAATGTTTCATACAATATGGGTTTGTGTTAACCCACACACCTAAGTGAAATGTTTGATTACGTTTACAAGACATAACACATAGTTCAGTTGAGTGTGAAAGGGAACAACAGAGAAAGTCACAAACAAAACATTTGTGAAGGACTTGATGAATGTTTTCGCCAGATTTAACGATGAAAAATGTAAATAATAATAAACATTATTTTATATAGTGCCTTGAAAGGTGGCTTCTTTACAGAATGACAAAACCAACTACAATAAATAATACACAAGATATGCATGATGACAATACACAGTTAGAGGAGACAGTAGATGGTCATTGTCAGTGTATTCTGAAGGTAGTTTTCCAATTTTTTGGAACGGGGTAAAAGAGGCCACCTCTACTAGAATCTTTGTCCTAACCAAAAATGTAACAAAGCATAATAATAATATAAAAAATAATAATAATAAACTTTATCTATAGAGCTCCTTTCATACAAATAGTGCTTTGGTGCTTTAAAAACCAAGCGTAAAAATAAAATATTAAAATTGAGAGATATACTTTCAGTTGTAAAGGAAAATACAGCAATACAGTAAAGCAACATACATGTCAATTAAATAAATAAAAATTAGGAAAGTCGTAATAAAATAAGAACAATTAAAGAGAACTAAAAAAAGAAACAGAAATAGAAAGAACAAAGAACCACTTTAACTAAAAGCAACATTTTCAAATGTTTTTTAAAACAATGTACCGAGCTTGACTGCCTAATAAAAAGTGGAAGTGAGTTTCATAATTTAGAAGCATAAAAACAAAAAGCAGCCTCTCCACTCTTTCTGCATTTCACATGTGGTATTTGCAGTAGGCCAGTATGTGCAGATCTCAGGTCACGTATAGGAACATATGAAGACAGACATTCAGTAAGGTACAGACGTGCTAGGTCGCTTAAAGCTTTAAAAACAAGTAAAAGAACTTTCAAATTTATCCTAGATAATACAGGTGACCAGTGAAGTTTTTTCAAAACAGGAATGATATTCTCTTTCTTGTATTTGTTAGGATCTGTGCTACTGCATTTCGAACAAGTAGTAAGGGATTTATTGTTTTCTTGGGAAGCCCACAAAACAGAGCATTATAATCATATCCACATCAATGTGAGCAATGGAGAACTCAAATTAACGTGTCTAAATATCATCTAGTTCTATCCCAGGGAAGAGGGCTGTTGCCTACACAGACGACAAGACACAAAACGCTCAACTGTGCAAAACACGCATAAGGACATCAGTCACGAGGAACAAGGTAAAGTGTTTTTTCTTCTTCACCATGGTCATGTAGTTTCACTCCAAGCACTGTCATATGAAATAACTGTGGAAACGACCTCCCCAACATTTTGGGTTGTTGCATTTTGCTTCAATGAATTTTAACCTTTTCTTTTAGACATTAAGAGGAAGGACACATTCACCCTTGGTAGAGATTCAGTTGTTCTATGAGATGTCAAGGTGAGAATTAACCACTTCAGGGATAAGTCAATCCACATGACTGAAAAAGGGGGCAATGAACAGGATATGGGGATTTTGCTAGTTATAAAGTACAATAATCATCATTACATGATCTAAGACTACTGAAGTATAAGCTGTGTCCCTGACTGATTAATTAGCAAATTCATCTTTGTAGAGTGCAGCTACTATCTATTCAGTGGCATTTCCTTAAAACAATTGTATTCCCACATTCTGAATATGGAGTGAGATCATGTAGAGAATGTTGGACTTGTAATAACTAATTGAAGGATAATAATAATCAACGAAAGTGCTTAAAAGTATCAACAAATGCCTTCAAAGTACTTGACACGTACTTTGCTTTCAAAAGTGAAACATAATTAATGCTTACGTAAGATTTCTCTTGACTTCTCAGGAGTATACTAACTCCAAGGACAAGTAACATCACAAACCATTATTTAAGTGCTGATGTTGGAGCTGCAATACTACTACCAAGACAAAAAATGATACAGGTAACACTGCTTTCAGATTTCTAAGAATTGCTAAAATAGTATGTTTACAGAGCATTCAGAGTTGAGAATATGACAAGTTCCTACCATCTCAAACACTGCCAATCTAGAACAAAAAGAAAGTACTTGAACGCCTGCAGTAATCGAACACAAACCAGAACATATCAGTGCATGACAAGGAAATGTAGTCACAAAATGATTCTACCCTTTCAAGTCCCAAAAAGGACCGAGGAACTTACCGGAGGCGATACCTGGATTTCAAACAGAGTACAATGTAGCCACTGTAGGGGAGAAGATCACAGAGAACTCTTCTCAGATTGCTCTGAGTCAGCCCCAGCACCCTGTCCTGACTGAAGCAGACAAAGTGGTCAAACAGGTAGGTAGAAATGAGTAAGGAACAGAGAGTATGGTTATTCTTGCATTGTTTTGTTTGTCTGTCAAAGAAAAGAGTGCTTCTGACTTTTGTCAATGTTCATCTTTATTTTAGGAGAAGAACAAACGGTGGTATCACACTTTGCTCAAGTGTATGATACCATGTGTGTACAGCAGACATCACCAAAGGAACAGGAGACACCTGAGTAGAGAACAAGAATATGAAAAGACTGATGAAAAAAGCACCAGGAGAAATCCATTGAATATGCACAATCTCGTACAGTATTTCAATGAAAAGTTTCAGTGTTGTTTTTAGTGTCGTCGTATTGCATACATTTAAAACAATGTGTCTTGTTTAATGAACAATTTCATTTACTTTAGTAAAAAGTGTTGTCCTAGCATGGATGCAATTGTTAGAAAAAACGTGAATGAAAAACTGAATGTTTCATACAATATGGGTTTGTGTTAACCCACACACCCAATTGAAATGTTTGATTACGTTTACAAGACATAACACATAGTTCAGTTGAGTGTGAAAGGGAACAACAGAGAAAGTCACAAACAAAACATTTGTGAAGGACTTGATGAATGTTTTTTCTTTAGAAATGACAAAAAATAAAGAATTTTTCAACAAGATGTCTTTCTATAGCGAGTTTCATTTGAGATAGTCTTTTCTTAGAAGTGCAAGAGTGGTATTCCCTACAACTTATTCCCCAATTTGATCATTCTCAGAAATTAGGAGACGGAAACCACACCTACTGTAATATTAGACCTTGTAACAAGGCTTGTAACTAGGTTTCAATGGCTTAAAAGGTGCAGAAAGAGGCTTATGTATAATGACCTCCAGTGTCCCACAGGTTTCCCAAATCATTTCTTAGAGTATGGAAAAAGAGGAAATAAAGTGTCTACAGAAAGCGTATACCCCCTTGAACTTTGTTCAGTTTGTTGCGCCAGTGCCAGAGTTTCATGCAATTAAATGAGGACCTCTTTCTCACACCACATGTTATACTTTCAATGGGAAAAAAGGAAATATTAGAATTGTATACATTTTAAAGCCATGTGTTCATATTTGGTAGAAGCCCTAACAACACCTAAAAAACACCTAACAACGGGTGCAGGACAGAATTAGGGCAGTACCCACTATTGATAAACATACAGAAAACAATATTAAAGTACTGGCTTTAATATTAGCCAGACACAGCTGGATGAGCTCTACCAGCCAGGACAGGAGGCTCTACTGTACACAGAGAGGGGAGGGAGGGGGGAACAAGCTGCCCAGCCGTGTGGAATGCTACAGAACCCTAAACAGACAAAACATACTACCCGAATATTTGACCAAGATATCCAGACACAGCTGGATGAGCTCCACCAGTCAGGACAGGCTAATAAGATACACTCCACAGACATTCACAACAGTGACATATCATAAACACTTGAATTACTTATCTACTCTCTCGAAACAAAATTTCGAGAAAAAACACATTGCCCAACGTTAGAAAGCACCTTGCATTACATTGCTTGAAAAACAATTTTATTTCGAAGGAATTATGGATCGGGAATTCTTCGAGGAAGTCGGGGTCACACAGCATGCCGCCCCATATATCAGGGAGCACAATGGATCAAGGCACAGTCTCTTTCAAGACAACGATCCGAAACACACAGCAGCAAGGGCGAGGCTTATAGCAGAACGAGTGAACTGGGTGAAAACTCCAGCCGAATCTCCAGATTTAAATCCAATAAGGATGGTATGGCATTAGCTGAAAGACTATGTTTGGAAAACTCCTAAACCCAGCACAAAGCAAGAACTGATACTGATACAATGTCTGTTGATACTGATACTGTATGAGTAGGGCTGTTTCACCACTCCTTTTTTTTTGTTGCATACAGCAGTACTTCTTATGGTAGTACTTAAGTACAGTACAGTAGGTACTTACATTAGTACTTCTCACGTTGAAAAAGTTAGGTGTTAGCATAAACTATTAGTAAATAAAAAATATTAAACTTAGCACTGTAATAAATTATGCTAATATTAAATTCGATTCTGCTCTGAGAATGTAGGGGGAGTGAAAAATGCCAGTGGTCTTTTCACTGATGAACTTGTGCCTGATGAACACCACTGCGTCACACCACACAGCTGCGAGTGCACCTCACTGTGCCCGGCCACCACTGCATCACACAACTGCCAGCGCACCTCACCGTACCAGGCCACAACTGCGTCACACAGCTGCCAGCACACCTCACCGTGCCCGGCCACCACTTCATCATACAACTGCCAGCACACCTGACCCTGCAAGGCCACCACTGCGTCACACAGCTGCCAGCGCACCTCACTGTGCCTAGCAGCCACTGCATCACACAGCTGAAAGCACAACTCACCGTGCCAGGACACCACTGTGTCACACCACACAGCTGCCAGTGCACCTCACCATGCCAGGCCACCACTGTGTCACACCACACAGCTGCCAGTGCACCTCGCCATGCCAGGCCACCACTGCGTCACACCACACAGCTGCCAGCACACCTCACCATGCCAGGCACCCACAGAGTCACACCACACATCTGCCAGCACACCTCACCGTGCCAGGCCACCACTGCGTCACACAGCTGCCAGCACACCTCACAGTGCCAGGCCACCACTGCGTCAAACCACACAGGTGCCAGTGCACCTCACTGTGCCTAGCAGCCACTGCATCACACAGCTGAAAGCACAACTCACCATGCCAGGCCACCACAGTGTCACACCACACAGCTGCCAGTGCACCTCACCATGCCAGGCCACCACTGCGTCACACCACACAGCTGCCAGCACACCTCACCATGCCAGGCACCCACAGAGTCACACCACACATCTGCCAGCACACCTCACCGTGCCGGGCCACCGCTGCGTCACACCACACAGCTGCCAGTGCACCTCAGCGTGCCAGGCCGCCACTGAGTCACACCACACAGCCACCAGCGCACCTCACCGTGCCAGGCCACCACTACGTCAAACCACACAGCCGCCAGTGCACCTCAAAGTGCCCAGCCACCACTGCGTCACACAGCTGCCAGCGCACCTCACCATAACAGGCCACCACTACGTCAAACCACACAGCCGCCAGTGTACCTCACCGTGCCAGGCCACCACTGAGTCACACCACACAGCCGCCAGCGCACCTCACCGTGCCAGGCCACCACTGAGTCACACAGCTGAAAGCGCACCTCACCGTGCCAAGCCACCACTGCATCACACAGCTGCCAGCACACCTCACCGTACCAGGCCACAACTGTGTCACACAGATGCCAGCACACCTCACCGAGCCCGGCCACAGCTGCATCACACAGCTGCCAGCGCACCTCACCGTACCCTGCCACAGCTGCGTCATACAGCTGCCAGCGCACCTCACCGTGCCAGGCCACCACTGCGTCACACCACACAGCTGCCAGCGCACCTCACCGTGCCAGGCCACCACTGCGTCACACAGCTGCCAGCGCACCTCACCATGCCAGGCCACCACTGCGTCACTTAACACAGCCGTCAGCGCACATCACTGTGCCAGGCCACCACTGTGTCACACAGCTGAAATCGCACTTCACCGTGCCAAGACACAAGTGCGTCACACAGCTGCCAGTAGACCTTACCGTGCCCGGCCACCACTGCATCACATAGCTGCCAGCGCACCTCACCATACCAGGCCACCACTACGTCAAACCACACAGGTGCCAGTGCACCTCACTGTGCCCAGCAGCCACTGCATCACACAGCTGAAAGCACAACTCACCGTGCCAGGACACCACTATGTCACACCACACAGCTGCCAGTGCACCTCACCGTGCCAGGCCACCACTGCGTCACACCACACAGCTACCAGTGCACCTCAGCGTGTCAGGCCGCCACTGCGTCACACCACACAGCCACCAGCGCACCTCACCGTGCCAGGCCACCACTGTGTCACACAGCTGCCAGGACACCTGAGCGTGCAAGGCCACCACTGCGTCACACAGCTGCCAGGACACCTCACCGTGCCAGGCCACCACTGCGTCACACCACACAGCTGCCAGCGCACCTCACCGTGCCAAGCCACCACGGCATCACAACACACAGCTGCCAGCGCACCTCACCATGCCAGGCCACCACTGCGTCACACCACACAGCTGCCAGCGCAGCTCACCATGCCAGGCCAGCACTGAGTCACACCATACAGCTGCCAGCGCACCTCACCATGCCAGGCCACCACTGCGTCACACCACACAGCTGCCAGCGCAGCTCACCATGCCAGGCCAGCACTGAGTCACACCATACAGCTGCCAGCGCACCTCACCATGCCAGGCCACCACTGCGTCACACAGCTGCCAGCGTACCTCACCATGCCAGGCCACCACTGCGTCACACCACACAGCTGCCAGCGCAGCTCACCATGCCAGGCCACCACTGAGTCACACCATACAGCTGCCAGCGCACCTCACCGTGTCAGGTCACCACTGCGTCACACCACTCAGCCGCCAGCGCACCTCACTGAACCCTGCCACAGCTGCGTCACACATCTACCAGCGCACCTCACCATGCCCAGCCACCACTGCATCACACAGCTCCAAGCGCACCTCAAAGTTCCCGGCCACTACTGAATCACACCACACAGGTGGCAGCGCACCGTACCAGACAACCACTGCGTCACACAGCTGCCAGCACACCTCACCGTGCCCGGCCAACACTGCGTCACACAAATGCCAGCGCACCTCACCGTGCCAGGCCACCACTGCGTCGCACAGCTGCCAGCGCACCTCACCGTGCCAGGCCACCACTGCGTCAAACCACACAGGTGCCAGTGCACCTCACTGTGCCTAGCAGCCACTGCATCACACAGCTGAAAGCACAACTCACCGTGCCAGGACACCACTGTGTCACACCACACATCTGCCAACGCACCTCACCGTGCCAGGCCACCACTGCATCACACAGCTGCAAGCGCACCTCAAAGTTCCCGACCACTACTGAATCACACCACACAGGTGGCAGCGCACCGTACCAGAACACCACTGCGTCACACAGGTGCCAGTGCACCTCACCGAGCATGGCCACAGCTGCATCACGCAGCTGCCAGCGCACCTCACCGTATTCTGCCACAGCTGCGTCACACAGCTGCCAGCGCACCTCACCGTGCCAGGCCACCACTACGTCACACATCTGCCAGCGCACCTCACCGTGCCAAGCCACAACTGCGTCACACAGCTGCCAGCAGACCTCACCGTGCCCGGCCACCACTGCATCACACAGCTGCCAGCGCACCTCACCATGCCAGGCCACCACTACGTCAAACCACACAGGTGCCAGTGCACCTCACTGTGCCCAGCTGCCACTGCATCACACAGCTGAAAGCACAACTCACCGTGCCAGGACACCACTGTGTCACACCACACAGCTGCCAGTGCACCTCACCGTGCCAGGCCACCACTGCGTCACACCACACAGCAGCCAGTGCACCTCAGCGTGTCAGGCCGCCACTGCGTCACACCACACAGCCACCAGCGCACCTCACCGTGCCAGGCCACCACTGTGTCACACCACACAGATGCCAGTGCACCTCACCGTGCCAGGCCACCACTTCATCATAGAATTGCCAGCGCACCTCAAAGTACCCGGCCACCAATGCGTCACACCACACAGCTGCCAGCGTACCTCACCATGCCAGGCCAGCACTGAGTCACACCACACAGCTGCCAGCGCACCTCACCATGCCAGGCCACCACTGTGTCACACCACACAGCTGCCAGTGCACCTCACCGTGCAAGACCACCACTGCATCACACACCTGCCAGAACACCTGAGCGTGCAAGGCCACCACTGCGTAACACAGCTGCCAGCGCACCTCACCGTGCCAGGCCACCACTGCGTCACACCACACAGCTGCCAGCACACCTCACCGTGCCAGGCCACCACTGCGTCAGACCACACACAGCTGAAAGCCCACCTCAACGTGCCAGGCCACCACTGCATCCCACAGCTGCCAGCACACCCCATGCCTTGTTATGTGAAACTTTAATTCTCTTTTTAGGAGAATTACAATTTGTGAACCACAATTCACGCTCAACCACATCACAGATCTACTACACACACCTCAGGATGGTGACGTCACTGCCTTTCATATGGAAACATTTTAGACACCGCGCTCAACAATCTTAGGAAGATCACAAAACAAGCCTGCTAGCCTGGATTTTACCTAAAAAAATCACGCCCGAGAAAGTGAAGTACTGTAGCATTAACTAGCAAAGGTGTATTGCAGACATAGGCATAGTACGTAATACAGGCTTTATGAACTCTAATAATATTGTTTCGGCTGTGAATCCTTTCTTCAGCTGTGAGGGTCTTCAGCTCATAATGAAACACTTGGAGTTTGCAATGTACGGCGCTCTGAACGAGTTCAACTTTAATGCAGGAAAAATGGATTTCCCAGAAGCTATACTGATTCTTATGGAAGCCCGTTTCCGCCAGGGAGTAGAAAAAATGCGCCCTGGTATTCTCTGGGATGCAGTGCAGTTAAAACTGTTCACTGTTACTGACCATACTGCCTGCCTGCGGGCACTTTTCCTTTCCGTGGGGGAGGGTGGACTGTCTTTCATTAGAAGGTTAGCCTATTCTACTCGGAGAATGTAGAGGGGGTGGAAAGTGCCCGCGGTCATTTAATTAGTATTACAATTCGCACTGATTCCCCTGCGAAGATATGGACATAAGAATATTCGTGCGTGGTCAAAAAATGCCATAAAAACGACAAAATGAAGGCTGTGAAAACATTCACAATGTGCTGTATACACAAGGCACGTGTTCTCACAACTCGAGGAGGTTTCGTGAAAACTTTATATCGTCACACAAAATAAAGTTTTTTTGTTTACAAAGACGATTACAAAGAATGTGGACCAGGGTAATACTTTGAGTTTACAGCTTGTCCAAGGTCATTCATTATTAATACTATTAGGGATATCTTCGGTAAAGACTGACAGCAGGAACATTCCTGTTCTTTACTCAGCAGCTTATTAAAAACAGGGTGTTCAAAACGTTTTTTTTTACCCAGAAGAGTGACACAGCTTCACGTTGTGAATCTGTTATTCTGTATTTACAAAGAAAGTGGAATACAGTAATACTACCTGCTATATAGATACATATTTTTAGATATTCAGATCCTTAAATTAATATCATTATTCATTTCTTTAGATACGTGATTCCATACTATATTCCCTATTACAAAACCAATAATTCCAGTCCTGAAATCTGATTGGCTAACACACATTCGAAGAACATACTGTAACACTTAGTTAACATGTCTGGTTTAGTTGAAGAATCGGCTAAGGTAAGTTTCAGGGTTTAATGGTGGGATGGCACCTGTGCTTTTTCCCCCCAACCGTTAGAATATGATTTGCACAAAACCCAAAAGAAATACTGCACAATTCAAGAACCTAGCAACTGTAAAATAAGCTTAAAAACAACTGAACTGAAATGCAAAAAAGTTCAGAGAAAGGCACAAAATATGTTTACTTGGGGTTTAAAAAATTAAAACTAACTAAAACATTCCAAACAGAAGCCGGCCTACCTTCTTTTCTTTGTACCTGATAAAGATGAGGATGGCTTTAAAGATACAGCTAAACTTTTGCAGAACCATTCAAGCGCATTGTTACTGTTTGCTGTAGAAGCCAAAAATATGAGAATCTCAAAATCTAAAAATCTCATGGCGTCAGAATGTACAACTTTAAAAAAATAAATAATAATAATAAACATTAATTTATATAGCACCTTGAAAGGTGGCGTCTTAATAGAATGACAAAACCAACAACAATAAATAATACACAAGATATGCATGCTGACAATACACAGTTAGAGGAGACAGTAGATGGCGGTAATAAACACAGTGAGAGCAGAAGGATAAAGAACAGGGGTGAGTTTCCCGAAAACAACTAATCTTAGAGACTTTCAAGCAACTTTACGATGTACGTATGTACGTATGTAAACAATCGATTGACAATTCTTTCATTATATGGTGTTTTGGTCCTTCAGTGGGATGAAATAAAGTTGTGAAGAGGAATATGAAGTAAACTTGACATCATAGTTTAAGCAAAAGCATATAGATAGGCACAAAAAGGGACCTTATTGTTTCTAAGAGCAAAGAAAAGAAATGACTGACATGCCGTAAAAGAAAACCAAGATTAACTGCGTGGACAGTGTATGAGTCCCGCACGACGTCCTTGATTTAAAGCAATATTTTTTGGCGCGCTGCCATAGTTAAGAATCAATATTTCATGAGAATAAAATGTTATTTATAGTTATTGGGTGTACTGGAACTCAATGGAAACATTAACTACTAAGCTTGGCATGTGTCACTCAACAAATACAGGACCTATAATCAAATTTAAAAACAAGTAGATCTAAGCTTTACCGTCAACAATCACGACAGAACATCAAACGGTGTTGAACTGCGCGGTATCGACCGCGGGTTTGGGTACGGAATGGAGCAGGCGTGGGACTCAGGACTGGGGCTGAACAACACATTTATTAACTCGAATCGGGAAAGGTACACACACAGGGACAGGGGTTACAGCGCTGCACCTTCACTAACACACACACACACCTGAAGGGAAGAGACTGTATCCCAGCCTCCGTCCCGCTATACAGTCCGGTAGAACCCAGGTGCTGTTCTCAGCCCGCCCTGCGTTTCATACTGAAAATAATATCATCTAGTCAAGTATAAAAATGTATATGAAATATACCCAAGATGACTCATAAATTCATGAGTATAAATAAATGTTCTTTTTTCGAATTTCCTCCGACACAGTACAACACAATATCAAAGTCCTTCATATAAACTCTTAGTGTCCTGTATTCCCAGAGGATGCCCCTGCCGTGAAGTGACTGTGCTCTGTCTGGCGATCTCTGGCGCTCAGGGTGGGCAGGAGGAGGCCAGTTTAAGAAGCACTTAGTGATGAACGAGCGGGTCGGGGAGCACGTAGATGACGAAGGATTTAACGTGCTACTTCAATTACGATGGGTTTTGGGAAACACTCGTCAATTAACGATCGAGCTTAAGAGCGAGTTTACGATGTTCTTAGCGCTACGACGCTTTCGGGAAACAGAATCATAATATCTAGAAGGATTACCATATATAAAAATAGAAAGAATGATATATGATATATACAAGTAATTATATCATATCATATATTATTAACACCATACCCACCATCTATGTACATTCACATGACCACACATATCAGATCAATATCAAATCAATCACAATGATTAGAATGCGCGCAGAAATCGCCCCTTTCTCTTCCCATCTTTCAGCACATTATACGTCCTCTCCACGATACAAGCCGATATCCGTTATCTTACTCTACAATGCACCTTTTCCCGTGTTGTACGTTAACATTTGGTTCATAAAATCGACACACCTGAAATACTAAATAAGAAAGAAAACAATTATAACACAACGGATGACAGAGCCTCTAGAACAGAAAACCCGTTGGCGTCACACACGCTGAATGTCTCTCTCTCTCCTGCTCAGCAAAACACAACATGTGGGTCAACACCGTGTGAGGCATTAAACATCACCTTCGTGCATTACCGCGATTCATCTGGCACACAACTGTACTACTACAGAAATAATATATATATATAATGTCGCCACACGAATCTGTAATGAAAATAAAATTAAAAATGCCGCTGGCGTCTCACCCGACTGGCGGCCACAGCGCGTCTGAGGGCTCCCCAGAGAAACGAGCCGCCTGTGACCCCAGGGGCACCTTCACAAACCCCAAGGGCTGTCGCAAAGCCAACTCCATACAGAAAAACGGAACTCATCTGGGGGAAGTTCACAAAATAAAATAATAAAATAAAAGATGACATCATATAACCACGGCTCAACGCAGCTGGCTACACGTGTGAGAAGGTGCAGTACTTGAAGTGCGCTAGGCAAACTTCCGAGGTCAAATTCTTCCAGCACGGTTGTACCTTTAAAGCGGAGACGACGGCACCGAAATGTTTTGGCGCGCCTTCTCTTTAAAGCCCTGGCCAAATATGAAGACAGTACGTACAGTTATAATTCAAACGGAATTAAAAACTACACATCCCAGTTACCATGGTGGTGCTTGTGATCATTGCGTTTAACCAACGAAACAGGGCGAAAAATCAGTCACATGACGTTGGGGCAGAGTTTCGAAAGCTTAACCTATCAGCAACAAAGCGAAATTTACACGATAGGCTACCTCAAACTGTCAGTTACACGACTGTGTATGTCGCTTAAGCCACTTCTATTTGGCATTTTAGTTATGGAGGCGAGAAGACGCCCCCCCCCCCCCCCCTCTGGGTGCCTGATTTGCCGCCATCTTTAACCGCTTCGTGTCCAAATCGCAGTAGCTACGCGTACGAAATAAAGTTCATCCCAGCTACAAAACATATATATTTTTGTGGTAAGAGGGAGCAATACATCAGTATTTACTGCTATTAATTAGTGTACGATTTATAGTTGAAATCTGAGCCTAAATATAAAGTTAAAATCTCGACAAAGCAATGTAGGAAATACAGAGAAAAGAAATCCTTTCTGACATCTAAAATCAGTTTCGATCAAGGTCTCTAAAACGAACAAGAAAAAGAGGATTTTCGGAGGGCAATTACACTGTATTTATATAGAATAAGTGATTTATGAGCAATCTAATTTCTTGTTCGTTTAAAACAGTGAAATGTCAGCTGCAAAAGATCGCACCAGAAACAGCACTCTCTCTGCCTGTCATAGACGTTCAGGAAAGGCTGAATGAAAGTCATGGTGATCAATAATAACAGTTGTAGGACAAGAAACAAAAGATAGTGAAAACTTAAGATTTTTAAGGCTAAAACTCAAATTCATTCTACAAATTAAGGCAAATTAAAATTCAGGACGTTAAAGTGCTAGAGGTGTAAAAAATACAAAAATGCACATGAGCAAAAAGTTTTAGAAATGGAGCAAACAGAATAAAAACCATGCCTATAGTGCAGAAGAGGGATGCAGGGACACTTGCTTAGATATACAAAAAAATCACAAAAAGGTGTATGTTACAAAAGAACATGTAAACATGTACATCAATTTCCCTACGCGATCAATAGTCTTATCTATAAACATGAAACAGAGTGAGGAATCAGAAATTAGCATGCATAAAAAACAGCAATTCTGTCAGTGAGCCCTAAATGAATTAATAGCAGCTATGGTTACATGGAGGGCTTCTCAGATAGTTGGGCATTTAGATAAACTGCCAGGTGAAAGGACTTGTAAACATATTTTGTTAAAGCAAGTCAGTTTTTTCTGCAACACATAAAATACATTTTTCCAAGAAAGTTTAGCCCTTGTCACTAATGAAACCACTAAATAAAGACATAAATATAGAAATCTTAAGATTTGTTTTATTTAATGTTGGTAGCAGGATGAACTGTCAGGTTGAGCTAAGTGTATATTTTGTCGCAGAGTTGCTATAAGCTGTTAACAGTGAAAAGGGTATTTAGAAATGAGTTATTTCAAGATGAACATTTTCAGAATAATTGCAAATCTAGCAGGATAGAGAAAGCACAAAAAACTGGCAGTTAGATTGATCAGATTAGTATGAAAAGTCATTTAGCAAAGGGAATGAGAAGAGTGACAAACTAGTATACTTTAGATCTTTTTTTCTGAACCAGGGAAAATCTGATCATGTTTCCCTATAACAATAATAAAAAACTTTATTTTATATATTACCATTAAAGGTGGCATCTCAAAGCAATACAGTAGATGTAAAAACAGATAAAAGGACCACAGATTACAAAGTAAATACATATAAGAAAGACAAGCAGTTAGAGGTGCTACCAAAATTAGAAAATGAAGCAGATACAGACACTAAGTCTTCTGAAAAGAAAGGTTCTGAGGTTAGATTTAAATGCACTCAGGGTACGTGACTGATATCACTGGGAATACAAATTGAGAGCTCTGGGGTGCAGCTAGAGAAGACCCTGTCACCCACAGAATGTAGATGTTCTTGAGGCCAGCTAGAAGACCAGAGTCAGACGGACAAAGGTGGGGGAGTAGACAGATAATAAGCCATATACTGTAGGTACTGAATGAGGATGAGGAATTTGAAGTTGACTCGAAACCTGATAGGTAACCAATGCAAGGACTTGAAAACAGGTGTAATGCATCCCTGATAGGATTCTCGCTGTCATATTCTGAACATATTGAAGATTGCTCAGTGTGGATTTAATTTCCCCAGTGAACAGGATGTGCATTTATTAATTCTAGGAAAAAAAAGCCTTTCTTAATTTCTCTAGTTCTTAGTTTCTCTAGTTCCCTTTAAAATAAACTATTATCCCACAATGCAGAGTATTAAATGGCCAGTATTTACACCTGATATTTGTGATTTAAAGAAATTAACACAAGCAGCTTTTGGGGATTTAAGTGTTGGCTGAGACATTGCAGGATAAAAGACTAGAGATGTTGGTAAGAAGAAGATAATTTTGGGAAAGCTAAGGAATACACTGATAACAAAAACACTTCCTAATTAGGCATACTTTTGATGAAGATGATGAAGTTAACAGACTGTATGTTTACATAGATACTGAAATGAGGATTGTATTTTAGATTTTGTAGGAATGCTAACCCAAACATCAAAGTTGAATTTTTTCCTCAAACTCCAAAAAATCAGTCTCAAACTATCAAAACGGTTTCTAAAACCTCTAGGAACTGTATTTTCTTTAATAATCTGTCTTGTTCAGGGAAATTTTCATGAAGCTGAAAAATGCTGTCAAATGGTAGTTAAATCGGCATGCTTTTAATCCCTGGCTAGGGTTAGGGTTACAAGAACCATAGAATTGTGCCCGCTGTTGCACTTTTAGCTGCACTTTAAATGACAAAATGAAGAGAGTTTACCCATTCGAACAAGTATTCTTCACACTTTTCATCTGGCTCAGTTTTGGATAAAATCACTGGATAGGGCAATATACAAAAAAGTGACCAAAACTGTCCGAAAACTTAAAGTGCAGATAGGAGCAAATTATCACTCATCCTAAAGATAACTGGGGGCCCGGAATGCAGCACTGACAGCAAAAAACTTCTACCTGTTGTGGGAATGCTAACCCTAACCCTAGCTAGGGTTTCAAATGTACATTCCGGCAGGGTGTCTCAGAAGCCCTCCAAACATCAAAGTTGAATTTTTTCCTCAAACCAAAAAAAATCAATCTCAAACTATCAAAACAGTTTCTAAAACTACTAGGAAATGTATCTTCTTTAATATTCTGTCTGGTTTAGGCAAATTTTCATGAAGCTGAAAAATGCTGTTAAATGGTAGTTAAATCGGCATGCTTTTAATGCCTGGCTAGGGTTAGGGTTACAAGAACCATAGAATTTTGCCAGCTGTTGCACTTTTAGCTGCACTTTAAATGACAAAATGAAGAGAGTTTACCCATTAGAACAGGTATTCTTCACACTTTTCATCTGGCTCAGTTTTGGATAAAATCACTGCATAGGGCAATATACAAAAAGGTAACCAAAACTGTCCGAAAACTACAAGTGCAGATAGGAGCAAATTGTCACACATCCTAAAGATAACTGGGGACCCGGAATGCAGCACTGACAGTAAAAAACTTCTACCTGTTGTGGGAATGCTAACCCTAACCCTAGCTAGGGTTTCAAATGTACATTCCGGCAGGGTGTCTCAGAAGCCCTCCAAACATCAAAGTTGAATATTTTCCTCAAACTCCAAAAAATCAATCTCAAACTATCAAAACGGTTTCTAAAACTTCTAGAAAATGTATCTTCTTTAATATTCTGTCTGGTTTAGGCAAATTTTCATGAAGCTGAAAAATGCTGTTAAATGGTAGTTAAATCGGCATGCTTTTAATGCCTGGCTAGGGTTAGGGTTACAAGAACCATAGAATTTTGCCCTCTGTTGCACTTTTAGCTGCACTTTAAATGACAAAATGAAGAGAGTTTACCCATTAGAACAGGTATTCTTCACATTTTTTATCTGGCTCGGTTTTGGATAAAATCACTGCATAGGGCAATATACAAAAAGATGACCAAAACTGTCCGAAAACTAAAAGTGCAGATAGGAGCAAATTATCACACATCCTAAAGATAACTGGGGGCCCGGAATGCAGCACTAGCAGTAAAAAACTTCTACCTGTTGTGGGAATGCTAACCCTAACCCTAGCTAGGGTTTCAAATGTACATTCCGGCAGGGTGTAACAGAAGCCCTCCAAACATCAAAGTTGAATTTTTTCCTCAAACCAAAAAAAATCAATCTCAAACTATCAAAACGGTTTTTAAAAACTCTAGGAAATGTATCTTCTTTAATATTCTGTCTGGTTTAGGCAAATTTTCATGAAGCTGAAAAATGCTGTTAAATGGTAGTTAAATCGGCATGCTTTTAATGCCTGGCTAGGGTTAGGGTTACAAGTACCAAAGAATTTTGCCCGGTGTTGCAGTTTAAGCTGCACTTTAAATGACAAAATGAAGAGAGTTTACCCATTAGAACAGGTATTCTTCACATTTTTCATCTGGCTCGGTTTTGGATAAAATCACTGCATAGGGCAATATACAAAAAGGTGACCAAAACTGTCCGAAAACTAAAGTGCAGATAGCAGCAAATTATCACTCATCCTAAAGATAACTGGGGACCTGGAATGCAGCACTGACAGTAAAAAACTTCTACCTGTTGTGGGAATGCTAACCCTAACCCTAGCTAGGGTTTCAAATGTGCATTCCAGCAGGGTATCTCAGAAGCCCTCCAAACATCAAAGTTGAATTTTCTCCTCAAACTCCAAAAAATCAGTCTCAAACTATCAAAACGGTTTCTAAAACCTCTAGGAAAAGTATCTTCTTTAATATTCTGTCTGGTTTAGGCAAATTTTCATTAAGCTGAAAAATGCTGTTAAATGGTAGTTAAATCGGCATGCTTTTAATGCCTGGCTAGGGTTAGGATTACAAGAACCATAGAATTTTGCCCTCTGTTGCACTTTTAGCTGCACTTTAAATGACAAAATGAAGAGAGTTTACCCATTAGAACAGGTATTCTTCACACTTTTCATCTGGCTCAGTTTTGGATAAAATCACTGCATAGGGCAATATACAAAAAGGTGACCAAAACTGTCCGAAAACTAAAAGTGCAGATAGGAGCAAATTATCACACATCCTAAAGATAACTGGGGGCCCAGAATACAGCACTAGCAGTAAAAAACTTCTACCTGTTGTGGGAATGCTAACCCTAACCCTAGCTAGGGTTTCAAATGTGCATTCCAGCAGGGTATCTCAGAAGCCCTCCAAACATCAAAGTTGAATTTTTTCCTCAAACCAAAAAAAATCAATCTCAAACTATCAAAACGGTTTTTAAAAACTCTAGGAAATGTATGTTCTTTAATATTCTGTCTGGTTTAGGCAAATTTTCATAAAGCTGAAAAATGCTGTTAAATGGTACTTAAATCGGCATGCTTTTAATGCCTGGCTAGGGTTAGGGTTACAAGAACCATAGAATTTTGCCTGCTGTTGCACTTTTAGCTGCACTTTAAATGACAAAATGAAGAGAGTTTACCCATTAGAACAGGTATTCTTCACACTTTTCATTTGGCTCAGTTTTTGATAAAATCACTGCATAGGGCAATATACAAAAAGGTGACCAAAACTGTCCGAAAACTAAAAGTGCAGATAGGAGCAAATTATCACTCATCCTAAAGATAACTGGGGACCCGGAATGCAGCACTGACAGTAAAAAACTTCTACCTGTTGTGGGAATGCTAACCCTAACCCTAGCTAGGGTTTCAAATGTACATTCCGGCAGGGTGTCTCAGAAGCCCTCCAAACATCAAAAATGATTTTTTTCCTCAAACTCCAAAAAATCAGTCTCAAACTATCAAAAGAGTTTCTAAAACTTCTAGGAAATGTAACTTCTTTAATATTCTGTCTGGTTTAGGCAAATTTTCATAAAGCTGAAAAATGCTGTTAAATGGTAGTTAAATCGGCATGCTTTTAATGCCTGGCTAGGGTTAGGGTTACAAGAACCACAGAATTTTGCCCTCTGTTGCACTTTTAGCTGCACTTTAAATGACAAAATGAAGAGAGTTTACCCATTAGAACAGGTATTCTTCACACTTTTCATTTGGCTCAGTTTTTGATAAAATCACTGCATAGGGCAATATACAAAAAGGTGACCAAAACTGTCCGAAAACTAAAAGTGCAGATAGGAGCAAATAATCACTCATCCTAAAGATAACTGGGGACCCGGAATGCAGCACTGACAGTAAAAAACTTCTACCTGTTGTGGGAATGCTAACCCTAACCCTAGCTAGGGTTTCAAATGTGCATTCCAGCAGGGTATCTCAGAAGCCCTCCAAACATCAAAGTTGAATTTTTTCCTCAAACTCCAAAAAATCAGTCTGAAACTATCAAAACGGATTCTAAAACCTCTAGGAAATGTATCTTCTGTAAAATTCTGTCTGGTTTAGGCAAATTTTCATGAAGCTGAAAAATGCTGTTAAATGGTAGTTAAATCGGCATGCTTTTAATGCCTGGCTAGGGTTAGGGTTACAAGAACCACAGAATTTTGCCCTCTGTTCACTTTTAGCTGCACTTTAAATGACAAAATGAAGAGAGTTTACCCATTAGAACAGGTATTCTTCACACTTTTCATTTGGCTCAGTTTTTGATAAAATCACTGCATAGGGCAATATACAAAAAGGTGACCAAAACTGTCCGAAAACTAAAAGTGCAGATAGGAGCAAATTATCACTCATCCTAAAGATAACTGGGGTCCCGGAATGCAGCACTAGCACTAAAAAACTTCTACCTGTTGTGGGAATGCTAACCCTATCCCTAGCTAGGGTTTCAAATGTACATTCAGGCAGGGTGTCTCAGAAGCCCTCCAAACATCAAAAATGAATTTTTTCCTCAAACTCCCAAAAAATCAGTCTCAAACTATCAAAACGGTTTCTAAAACTTCTAGGAAATGTATCTTCTTTAATATTCTGTCTGGTTTAGGCAAATTTTCATAAAGCTGAAAAATGCTGTTAAATGGTAGTTAAATCGGCATGCTTTTAATGCCTGGCTAGGGTTAGAGTTACAAGAACCATAGAATTTTGCCCTCTGTTGCACTTTTAGCTGCACTTTAAATGACAAAATGAAGAGAGTTTACCCATTAGAACAGGTATTCTTCACACTTTTCATCTGGCTCAGTTTTGGATAAAATCACTGCATAGGGCAATATACAAAAAGGTGACCAAAACTGTCCGAAAACTAAAAGTGCAGATAGGAGCAAATTATCACACATCCTAAAGATAACTGGGGGCCCAGAATACAGCACTAGCAGTAAAAAACTTCTACCTGTTGTGGGAATGCTAACCCTAACCCTAGCTAGGGTTTCAAATGTGCATTCCAGCAGGGTATCTCAGAAGCCCTCCAAACATCAAAGTTGAATTTTTTCCTCAAACCAAAAAAAATCAATCTCAAACTATCAAAACGGTTTTTAAAAACTCTAGGAAATGTATGTTCTTTAATATTCTGTCTGGTTTGGGCAAATTTTCATAAAGCTGAAAAATGCTGTTAAATGGTACTTAAATCGGCATGCTTTTAATGCCTGGCTAGGGTTAGGGTTACAAGAACCATAGAATTTTGCCTGCTGTTGCACTTTTAGCTGCACTTTAAATGACAAAATGAAGAGAGTTTACCCATTAGAACAGGTATTCTTCACACTTTTCATTTGGCTCAGTTTTTCATAAAATCACTGCATAGGGCAATATACAAAAAGGTGACCAAAACTGTCCGAAAACTAAAAGTGCAGATAGGAGCAAATTATCACTCATCCTAAAGATAACTGGGGACCCGGAATGCAGCACTGACAGTAAAAAACTTCTACCTGTTGTGGGAATGCTAACCCTAACCCTAGCTAGGGTTTCAAATGTGCATTCCAGCAGGGTATCTCAGAAGCCCTCCAAACATCAAAGTTGAATTTTTTCCTCAAACTCCAAAAAATCAGTCTGAAACTATCAAAACGGATTCTAAAACCTCTAGGAAATGTATGTTCTGTAAAATTCTGTCTGGTTTAGGCAAATTTTCATGAAGCTGAAAAATGCTGTTAAATGGTAGTTAAATCGGCATGCTTTTAATGCCTGGCTAGGGTTAGGGTTACAAGAACCACAGAATTTTGCCCTCTGTTCACTTTTAGCTGCACTTTAAATGACAAAATGAAGAGAGTTTACCCATTAGAACAGGTATTCTTCACACTTTTCATTTGGCTCAGTTTTTGATAAAATCACTGCATAGGGCAATATACAAAAAGGTGACCAAAACTGTCCGAAAACTAAAAGTGCAGATAGGAGCAAATTATCACTCATCCTAAAGATAACTGGGGGCCCGGAATGCAGCACTAGCAGTAAAAAACTTCTACCTGTTGTGGGAATGCTAACCCTAACCCTAGCTAGGGTTTCAAATGTACATTCCGGCAGGGTGTCTCAGAAGCCCTCCAAACATCAAAAATGATTTTTTTCCTCAAACTCCAAAAAATCAGTCTCAAACTATCAAAACGGTTTCTAAAACTTCTAGGAAATGTATCTTCTTTAATATTCTGTCTGGTTTAGGCAAATTTTCATAAAGCTGAAAAATGCTGTTAAATGGTAGTTAAATCGGCATGCTTTTAATGCCTGGCTAGGGTTAGAGTTACAAGAACCATAGAATTTTGCCCTCTGTTGCACTTTTAGCTGCACTTTAAATGACAAAATGAAGAGAGTTTACCCATTAGAACAGGTATTCTTCACACTTTTCATCTGGCTCAGTTTTGGATAAAATCACTGCATAGGGCAATATACAAAAAGGTGACCAAAACTGTCCGAAAACTAAAAGTGCAGATAGGAGCAAATTATCACTCATCCTAAAGGTAACTGGGGACCCGGAATGCAGCACTGACAGTAAAAAACTTCTACCTGTTGTGGGAATGCTAACCCTAACCCTAGCTAGGGTTTCAAATGTGCATTCCAGCAGGGTATCTCAGAAGCCCTCCAAACATCAAAGTTGAATTTTTTCCTCAAACCAAAAAAAATCAATCTCAAACTATCAAAACGGTTTTTAAAAACTCTAGGAAATGTATGTTCTTTAATATTCTGTCTGGTTTAGGCAAATTTTCATAAAGCTGAAAAATGCTGTTAAATGGTACTTAAATCGGCATGCTTTTAATGCCTGGCTAGGGTTAGGGTTACAAGAACCATAGAATTTTGCCCACTGTTGCACTTTTAGCTGCACTTTAAATGACAAAATGAAGAGAGTTTACCCATTAGAACAGGTATTCTTCACACTTTTCATCTGGCTCAGTTTTGGATAAAATGACTGGATAGGGCAATATACAAAAAGGTGACCAAAACTGTCCGAAAACTAAAAGTGCAGATAGGAGCAAATTATCACTCATCCTAAAGATAACTGGGGACCCGGAATGCAGCACTGACAGTAAAAAACTTCTACCTGTTGTGGGAATGCTAACCCTAACCCTAGCTAGGGTTTCAAATGTACATTCCGGCAGGGTGTCTCAGAAGCCCTCCAAACATCAAAAATGAATTTTTTCCTCAAACTCCAAAAAATCAGTCTCAAACTATCAAAACAGTTTCTAAAACTTCTAGGAAATGTATCTTCTTTAATATTCTGTCTGGTTTAGGCAAATTTTCATAAAGCTGAAAAATGCTGTTAAATGGTAGTTAAATCGGCATGCTTTTAATGCCTGGCTAGGGTTAGGGTTACAAGAACCACAGAATTTTGCCCTCTGTTGCACTTTTAGCTGCACTTTAAATGACAAAATGAAGAGAGTTTACCCATTAGAACAGGTATTCTTCACACTTTTCATTTGGCTCAGTTTTTGATAAAATCACTGCATAGGGCAATATACAAAAAGGTGACCAAAACTGTCCGAAAACTAAAAGTGCAGATAGGAGCAAATAATCACTCATCCTAAAGATAACTGGGGACCCGGAATGCAGCACTGACAGTAAAAAACTTCTACCTGTTGTGGGAATGCTAACCCTAACCCTAGCTAGGGTTTCAAATGTGCATTCCAGCAGGGTATCTCAGAAGCCCTCCAAACATCAAAGTTGAATTTTTTCCTCAAACTCCAAAAAATCAGTCTGAAACTATCAAAACGGATTCTAAAACCTCTAGGAAATGTATCTTCTGTAAAATTCTGTCTGGTTTATGCAAATTTTCATAAAGCTGAAAAATGCTGTTAAATGGTAGTTAAATCGGCATGCTTTTAGTGCCTGGCTAGGGTTAGGGTTACAAGAACCATAGAATTTTGCCCTCTGTTGCACTTTTAGCTGCACTTTAAATGACAAAATGAAGAGAGTTTACCCATTAGAACAGGTATTCTTCACACTTTTCATCTGGCTCAGTTTTGGATAAAATCACTGCATAGGGCAATATACAAAAAGGTGACCAAAACTGTCCGAAAACTAAAAGTGCAGATAGGAGCAAATTATCACACATCCTAAAGATAACTGGGGACCCGGAATGCAGCACTGACAGTAAAAAACTTCTACCTGTTGTGGGAATGCTAACCCTAACCCTAGCTAGGGTTTCAAATGTGCATTCCAGCAGGGTATCTCAGAAGCCCTCCAAACATCAAAGTTGAATTTTTTCCTCAAACTCCAAAAAATCAGTCTCAAACTATCAAAACGGTTTCTAAAACTTCTAGGAAATGTATCTTCTTTAATATTCTGTCTGGTTTAGGCAAATTTTCAAAAAGCTGAAAAATGCTGTTAAATGGTAGTTAAATCGGCATGCTTTTAATGCCTGGCTAGGGTTAGGGTTACAAGAACCATAAAATTCTGCCCTCTGTTGCACTTTTAGCTGCACTTTAAATGACAAAATGAAGAGAGTTTACCCATTAGAACATGTATTCTTCACACTTTTCATCTGGCTCAGTTTTGGATAAAATGACTGGATAGGGCAATATACAAAAAGGTGACCAAAACTGTCCGAAAACTAAAAGTGCAGATAGGAGCAAATTATCACACATCCTAAAGATAACTGGGGGCCCGGAATGCAGCACTGACAGTAAAAAACATCTACCTGTTGTGGGAATGCTAACCCTAACCCTAGCTAGGGTTACAAATGTGCATTCCAGCAGGGTGTCTCAGAAGCCCTCCAAACATCAAAGTAGAATTTTCTCCTCAAACTCCAAAAAATCAGACTCAAACCATCAAAACGGTTTCTAAAACTTCTAGGAAATGTATCTTCTTTAATATTCTGTCTGGTTTAGGCAAATTTTCATAAAGCTGAAAAATGCTGTTAAATGGTAGTTAAATCGGCATGCTTTTAATGCCTGGCTAGGGTTAGGGTTACAAGAACCATAGAATTTTGCCCACTGTTGCACTTTTAGCTGCACTTTAAATGACAAAATGAAGAGAGTTTACCCATTAGAACAGGTATTCTTCACACTTTTCATCTGGCTCAGTTTTGGATAAAATCACTGGATCGGGAAATATACAAAAAGGTGATCAAAGCTGTCCGAAAACTAAAAGTGCAGATAGGAGCAAATTATCACTCATCCTAAAGGTAACTGGGGACCCGGAATGCAGCACTGACAGTAAAAAACTTCTACCTGTTGTGGGAATGCTAACCCTAACCCTAGCTAGGGTTTCAAAAGTACATTCCGGCAGGGTGTCTCAGAAGCCCTCCAAACATCAAAGTTGAATTTTTTCCTCAAACCAAAAAAAATCAAACTCAAACTATCAAAACGGTTTTTAAAAACTCTAGGAAATGTATCTTCTTTAATATTCTGTCTGGTTTAGGCAAAATTTCATAAAGCTGAAAAATGCTGTTAAATGGTAGTTAAATCGGCATGCTTTTAATGCCTGGCTAGGCTTAGGGTTACAAGAACCATAGAATTTTGCCCTCTGTTGCACTTTTAGCTGCACTTTAAATGACAAAATGAAGAGAGTTTACCCATTAGAACAGGTATTCTTCACACTTTTCATCTGGCTCAGTTTTGGATAAAATCACTGGATCGGGAAATATACAAAAAGGTGACCAAAGCTGTCCGAAAACTAAAAGTGCAGATAGGAGCAAATTATCACTCATCCTAAAGGTAACTGGGGACCCGGAATGCAGCACTGACAGTAAAAAACTTCTACCTGTTGTGGGAATGCTAACCCTAACCCTAGCTAGGGTTTCAAATGTGCATTCCAGCAGGGTATCTCAGAAGCCCTCCAAACATCAAAGTTGAATTTTCTCCTCAAACTCCAAAAAATCAGTCTCAAACTATCAAAACGGTTTCTAAAACCTCTAGGAAAAGTATCTTCTTTAATATTCTGTCTGGTTTAGGCAAATTTTCATAAAGCTGAAAAATGCTGTTAAATGGTAGTTAAATCGGCATGCTTTTAATGCCTGGCTAGGGTTATGGTTGCAAGAACCAAAGAATTTTGCCCTCTGTTGCACTTTTAGCTGCACTTTAAATGACAAAATGAAGAGAGTTTACCCATTAGAACAGGTATTCTTCACACTTTTCATCTGGCTCAGTTTTGGATAAAATCACTGCATAGGGCAATATACAAAAAGGTGACCAAAACTGTCCGAAAACTAAAAGTGCAGATAGGAGCAAATTATCACTCATCCTAAAGATAACTGGGGACCCGGAATGCAGCACTGACAGTAAAAAACTTCTACCTGTTGTGGGAATGCTAACCCTAACCCTAGCTAGGGTTTCAAATGTGCATTCCGGCAGGGTGTCTCAGAAGCCCTCCAAACATCAAAGTTGAATTTTTTCCTCAAACTCCAAAAAATCAGTCTCAAACTATCAAAACGGTTTCTAAAACTTCTAGGAAATGTATCTTCTTTAATATTCTGTCTGGTTTAGGCAAATTTTCATAAAGCTGAAAAATGCTTTTAAATGGTAGATAAATCGGCATGCTTTTAATGCCTGGCTAGGGTTAGGGTTACAAGAACCACAGAATTTTGCCCTCTGTTGCACTTTTAGCTGCACTTTAAATGACAAAATGAAGAGAGTTTACCCATTAGAACAGGTATTCTTCACACTTTTCATTTGGCTCAGTTTTTGATAAAATCACTGCATAGGGCAATATACAAAAAGGTGACCAAAACTGTCCGAAAACTAAAAGTGCAGATAGGAGCAAATAATCACTCATCCTAAAGATAACTGGGGACCCGGAATGCAGCACTGACAGTAAAAAACTTCTACCTGTTGTGGGAATGCTAACCCTAACCCTAGCTAGGGTTTCAAATGTGCATTCCAGCAGGGTATCTCAGAAGCCCTCCAAACATCAAAGTTGAATTTTTTCCTCAAACTCCAAAAAATCAGTCTGAAACTATCAAAACGGATTCTAAAACCTCTAGGAAATGTATCTTCTGTAAAATTCTGTCTGGTTTATGCAAATTTTCATAAAGCTGAAAAATGCTGTTAAATGGTAGTTAAATCGGCATGCTTTTAATGCCTGGCTAGGGTTAGGGTTACAAGAACCATAGAATTTTGCCCTCTGTTGCACTTTTAGCTGCACTTTAAATGACAAAATGAAGAGAGTTTACCCATTAGAACAGGTATTCTTCACACTTTTCATCTGGGTCAGTTTTGGATAAAATCACTGGATAGGGCAATATACAAAAAGGTGACCAAAACTGTCCGAAAACTAAAAGTGCAGATAGGAGCAAATTATCACTCATCCTAAAGGTAACTGGGGACCCGGAATGCAGCACTGACAGTAAAAAACTTCTACCTGTTGTGGGAATGCTAACCCTAACCCTAGCTAGGGTTTCAAATGTGCATTCCAGCAGGGTATCTCAGAAGCCCTCCAAACATCAAAGTTGAATTTTCTCCTCAAACTCCAAAAAATCAGTCTCAAACTATCAAAACGGTTTCTAAAACCTTTAGGAAAAGTATCTTCTTTAATATTCTGTCTGGTTTAGGCAAATTTTCATAAAGCTGAAAAATGCTGTTAAATGGTAGTTAAATCGGCATGCTTTTAATGCCTGGCTAGGGTTAGGGTTACAAGAACCAAAGAATTTTGCCCTCTGTTGCACTTTTAGCTGCACTTTAAATGACAAAATGAAGAGAGTTTACCCATTAGAAGAGGTATTCTTCACACTTTTCATTTGGCTCAGTTTTTGATAAAATCACTGCATAGGGCAATATACAAAAAGGTGACCAAAACTGTCCGAAAACTAAAAGTGCAGATAGGAGCAAATAATCACTCATCCTAAAAATAACTGGGGACCCGAAATGCAGCACTAACAGTAAAAAACTTCTACCTGTTGTGGGAATGCTAACCCTAACCATAGCTAGGGTTTCAAATGTGCATTCCGGCAGGGTATCTCAGAAGCCCTCCAAACATCAAAGTTGAATTTTTTCCTCAAACTCCAAAAAATCAGTCTCAAACTATCAAAACGGTTTCTAAAACTTCTAGGAAATGTATTTTTTTTAATATTCTGTCTGGTTTATGCAAATTTTCATAAAGCTGAAAAATGCTGTTAAATGGTAGTTAAATCGGCATGCTTTTAATGCCTGGCTAGGGTTAGGGTTACAAGAACCATAGAATTTTGCCCTCTGTTGCACTTTTAGCTGCACTTTAAATGACAAAATGAAGAGAGTTTACCCATTAGAACAGGTATTCTTCACACTTTTCATCTGGCTCAGTTTTGGATAAAATCACTGCATAGGGCAATATACAAAAAGGTGACCAAAACTGTCCGAAAACTAAAAGTGCAGATAGGAGCAAATTATCACACATCCTAAAGATAACTGGGGACCCGGAATGCAGCACTGACAGTAAAAAACTTCTACCTGTTGTGGGAATGCTAACCCTAACCCTAGCTAGTGTTTCAAATGTGCATTCCAGCAGTGTATCTCAGAAGCCCTCCAAACATCAAAGTTGAATTTTTTCCTCAAACTCCAAAAAATCAGTCTCAAACTATCAAAACGGTTTCTAAAACTTCTAGGAAATGTATCTTCTTTAATATTCTTTCTGGTTTAGGCAAATTTTCATAAAGCTGAAAAATGCTGTTAAATGGTAGTTAAATCGGCATGCTTTTAATGCCTGGCTAGGGTTAGGGTTACAAGAACCATAAAATTTTGCCCTTTGTTGCACTTTTAGCTGCACTTTAAATGACAAAATGAAGAGAGTTTACCCATTAGAACATGTATTCTTCACACTTTTCATCTGGCTCAGTTTTGGATAAAATGACTGGATAGGGCAATATACAAAAAGGTGACCAAAACTGTCCGAAAACTAAAAGTGCAGATAGGATCTAATTATCACACATCCTAAAGATAACTGGGGGCCCGGAATGCAGCACTGACAGTAAAAAACTTCTACCTGTTGTGGAAATGCTAACCCTAACCCTAGCTAGGGTTACAAATGTGCATTCCGGCAGGGTGTCTCAGAAGCCCTCCAAACATCAAAGTTGAATTTTTTCCTCAAACTCCAAAAAATCAGTCTCAAACTATCAAAACGGTTTCTAAAACTTCTAGGAAATGTATCTTCTTTAATATTCTGTCTGGTTTAGGCAAATTTTCATAAAGCTGAAAAATGCTGTTAAATGGTAGTTAAATCGGCATGCTTTTAATGCCTGGCTAGGGTTAGGGTTACAAGAACCATAAAATTTTGCCCTCTGTTGCACTTTTAGCTGCACTTTAAATGACAAAATGAAGAGAGTTTACCCATTAGAACAGGTATTCTTCCCACTTTTCATTTGGCTCAGTTTTTGATAAAATCACTGCATAGGGCAATATACAAAAAGGTGACCAAAACTGTCCGAAAACTAAAAGTGCAGATAGGAGCAAATTATCACACATCCTAAAGATAACTGGGGGCCCGGAATGCAGCACTAGCAGTAAAAAACTTCTACTGTTGTGGGAATGCTAACCCTAACCCTAGCTAGGGTTTCAAATGTGCATTCCAGAAGGGTGTCTCTGAAGCCCTCCAAACATCAAGTTAAATTTTTTCCTCAAACTCCAAAAAATCAGTCTCAAACTATCAAAACGGTTTCTAAAACCTCTAGGAAAAGTATCTTCTTTAATATTCTGTCTGGTTTAGGCAAATTTTCATAAAGCTGAAAAATGCTGTTAAATGGTAGATAAATCGGCATGCTTTTAATGCCTGGCTAGGGTTAGGGTTACAAGAACCATAGAATTTTGCCCGCTGTTGCACTTTTAGCTGCACTATAAATGACAAAATGAAGAGAGTTTACCCATTAGAACAGGTATTCTTCACACTTTTCATCTGGCTCAGTTTTGGATAAAATCACTGCATAGGGCAATATACAAAAAGGTGACCAAAACTGTCCGAAAACTAAAAGTGCAGATAGGATCTAATTATCACACATCCTAAAGATAACTGGGGGCCCGGAATGCAGCACTGACAGTAAAAAACTTCTACATGTTGTGGAAATGCTAACCCTAACCCTAGCTAGGGTTACAAATGTGCATTCCGGCAGGGTGTCTCAGAAGCCCTCCAAACATCAAAGTTGAATTTTTTCCTCAAACTCCAAAAAATCAGTCTCAAACTATCAAAACTGTTTCTAAAACTTCTAGGAAATGTATCTTCTTTAATATTCTGTCTGGTTTAGGCAAATTTTCATAAAGCTGAAAAATGCTTTTAAATGGTAGTTAAATCGGCATGCTTTTAATGCCTGGCTAGGGTTACGGTTACAAGAACCATAGAATTTTGCCCTCTGTTGCACTTTTAGCTGCACTTTAAATGCCAAATGAAGAGAGTTTACCCATTAGAACAGGTATTCTTCACACTTTTCATCTGGCTCAGTTTTGGATAAAATCACTGGATCGGGAAATATACAAAAAGGTGACCAAAGCTGTCCGAAAACTAAAAGTGCAGATAGGAGCAAATTATCACTCATCCTAAAGGTAACTGGGGACCTGGAATGCAGCACTGACAGTAAAAAACTTCTACCTGTTGTGGGAATGCTAACACTAACCCTAGCTAGGGTTTCAAATGTGCATTCCAGGAGGGTATCTCAGAAGCCCTCCAAACATCAAAGTTGAATTTTTTCCTCAAACTCCGAAAAATCAGTCTGAAACTATCAAAACGGATTCTAAAACCTCTAGGAAATGTATCTTCTGTAAAATTCTGTCTGGTTTAGGCAAATTTTCATGAAGCTGAAAAATGCTGTTAAATGGTAGTTAAATCGGCATGCTTTTAATGCCTGGCTAGGGTTAGGGTTACAAGAACCACAGAATTTTGCCCTCTGTTCACTTTTAGCTGCACTTTAAATGACAAAATGAAGAGAGTTTACCCATTAGAACAGGTATTCTTCACACTTTTCATTTGGCTCAGTTTTTGATAAAATCACTGCATAGGGCAATATACAAAAAGGTGACCAAAACTGTCCGAAAACTAAAAGTGCAGATAGGAGCAAATTATCACTCATCCTAAAGGTAACTGGGGACCCGGAATGCAGCACTGACAGTAAAAAACTTCTACCTGTTGTGGGAATGCTAACCCTAACCCTAGCTAGGGTTTCAAATGTGCATTCCAGCAGGGTATCTCAGAAGCCCTCCAAACATCAAAGTTGAATTTTCTCCTCAAACTCCAAAAAATCAGTCTCAAACTATCAAAACGGTTTCTAAAACCTCTAGGAAAAGTATCTTCTTTAATATTCTGTCTGGTTTAGGCAAATTTTCATAAAGCTGAAAAATGCTGTTAAATGGTAGTTAAATCGGCATGCTTTTAATGCCTGGCTAGGGTTATGGTTACAAGAACCAAAGAATTTTGCCCTCTGTTGCACTTTTAGCTGCACTTTAAATGACAAAATGAAGAGAGTTTACCCATTAGAACAGGTATTCTTCACACTTTTCATCTGGCTCAGTTTTGGATAAAATCACTGCATAGGGCAATATACAAAAAGGTGACCAAAACTGTCCGAAAACTAAAAGTGCAGATAGGAGCAAATTATCACTCATCCTAAAGATAACTGGGGACCCGGAATGCAGCACTGACAGTAAAAAACTTCTACCTGTTGTGGGAATGCTAACCCTAACCCTAGCTAGGGTTTCAAATGTGCATTCCGGCAGGGTGTCTCAGAAGCCCTCCAAACATTAAAGTTGAATTTTTTCCTCAAACTCCAAAAAATCAGTCTCAAACTATCAAAACGGTTTCTAAAACTTCTAGGAAATGTATCTTCTTTAATATTCTGTCTGGTTTAGGCAAATTTTCATAAAGCTGAAAAATGCTGTTAAATGGTAGTTAAATCGGCATGCTTTTAATGCCTGGCTAGGGTTAGGGTTACAAGAACCATAAAATTTTGCCCTCTGTTGCACTTTTAGCTGCACTTTAAATGACAAAATGAAGAGAGTTTACCCATTAGAACAGGTATTCTTCACACTTTTCATCTGGCTCAGTTTTGGACAAAATCACTGCATAGGGCAATATACAAAAAGGTGACCAAAACTGTCCGAAAACTAAAAGTGCAGATAGGAGCAAATTATCACTCATCCTAAAGATAACTGGGGACCCGGAATGCAGCACTGACAGTAAAAAACTTCTACCTGTTGTGGGAATGCTAACCCTAACCCTAGCTAGGGTTTCAAATGTGCATTCCGGCAGGGTATCTCAGAAGCCCTCCAAACATCAAAGTTGAATTTTTTCCTCAAACTCCAAAAAATCAGTCTCAATCTATCAAAACGGTTTCTAAAACTTCTAGGAAATGTATCTTCTTTAATATTCTGTCTGGTTTAGGCAAATTTTCATAAAGCTGAAAAATGCTGTTAAATGGTAGTTAAATCGGCATGCTTTTAATGCCTGGCTAGGGTTAGGAATACAAGAACCATAGAATTTTGCCCTCTGTTGCACTTTTAGCTGCACTTTAAATGACAAAATGAAGAGAGTTTACCCATTAGAACATTTATTCTTCACACTTTTCATCTGGCTCAGTTTTGGATAAAATCACTGGATAGGGCAATATACAAAAAGGTGACCAAAACTGTCCGAGAACTAAAAGTGCAGATAGGAGCAAATTATCACACATCCTAAAGATAACTGGGGGCCCGGAATGCAGCACTAGCAGTAAAAAACTTCTACCTGTTGTGGGAATGCTAACCCTAAACCTAGCTAGGGTTTCAAATGTACATTCCGGCAGGGTGTCTCAGAAGCCCTCCAAACATCAAAGTTGAATTTTTTCCTCAAACTCCAAAAAATCAGTCTCAAACTATCAAAACGATTTCTAAAATCTCTAGGAAATGTATCTTCTGTAAAATTCTGTCTGGTTTAAACAAATTTTCATAAAGCTGAAAAATGCTGTTAAATGGTAGTTAAATCGGCATGCTTTTAATGCCTGGCTAGGGTTAGGGTTACAAGAACCATAGAATTTTGACCACTGTTGCACTTTTAGCTGCACTTTAAATGACAAAATGAAGAGAGTTTACCCATTAGAACAGGTATTTTTCACACTTTTCGTCTGGCTCAGTTTTGGATAAAATGACTGGATAGGGCAATATACAAAAAGGTGACCAAAACTGTCCGAAAACTAAAAGTGGAGATAGGAGCAAATTATCACACATCCTAAAGATAACCGGGGTTCCGGAATGCAGCACTGACAGTAAAAAACTTCTACCTGTTGTGGGAATGCTAACCCTAACCCTAGCTAGGGTTACAAATGTGCTTTTCCAGCAGGGTGTCTCTGAAGCCCTCCAAACATCAAAGTTGAATTTTCTCCTCAAACTCCAAAAAATCAGTCTCAAACTATCAAAACGGTTTCTAAAACCTCTAGGAAAAGTATCTTCTTTAATATTCTGTCTGGTTTAGGCAAATTTTCATAAAGCTGAAAAATGCTGTTAAATGGTAGTTAAATCGGCATGCTTTTAATGCCTGGCTAGGGTTATGGTTACAAGAACCAAAGAATTTTGCCCTCTGTTGCACTTTTAGCTGCACTTTAAATGACAAAATGAAGAGAGTTTACCCATTAGAACAGGTATTCTTCACACTTTTCATCTGGCTCAGTTTTGGATAAAATCACTGCATAGGGCAATATACAAAAAGGTGACCAAAACTGTCCGAAAACTAAAAGTGCAGATAGGAGCAAATTATCACTCATCCTAAAGATAACTGGGGACCCGGAATGCAGCACTGACAGTAAAAAACTTCTACCTGTTGTGGGAATGCTAACCCTAACCCTAGCTAGGGTTTCAAATGTGCATTCCGGCAGGGTGTCTCAGAAGCCCTCCAAACATCAAAGTTGAATTTTTTCCTCAAACTCCAAAAAATCAGTCTCAAACTATCAAAACGATTTCTAAAATCTCTAGGAAATGTATCTTCTGTAAAATTCTGTCTGGTTTAGACAAATTTTCATAAAGCTGAAAAATGCTGTTAAATGGTAGTTAAATCGGCATGCTTTTAATGCCTGGCTAGGGTTAGGGTTACAAGAACCATAGAATTTTGCCCACTGTTGCACTTTTAGCTGCACTTTAAATGACAAAATGAAGAGAGTTTACCCATTAGAACAGGTATTTTTCACACTTTTCATCTGGCTCAGTTTTGGATAAAATGACTGGATAGGGCAATATACAAAAAGGTGACCAAAACTGTCCGAAAACTAAAAGTGCAGATAGGAGCAAATTATCACACATCCTAAAGATAACCGGGGTTCCGGAATGCAGCACTGACAGTAAAAAACTTCTACCTGTTGTGGGAATGCTAACCCTAACCCTAGCTAGGGTTTCAAATGTGCATTCCGGCAGGGTGTCTCAGAAGCCCTCCAAACATTAAAGTTGAATTTTTTCCTCAAACTCCAAAAAATCAGTCTCAAACTATCAAAACGGTTTCTAAAACTTCTAGGAAATGTATCTTCTTTAATATTCTGTCTGGTTTAGGCAAATTTTCATAAAGCTGAAAAATGCTGTTAAATGGTAGTTAAATCGGCATGCTTTTAATGCCTGGCTAGGGTTAGGGTTACAAGAACCATAAAATTTTGCCCTCTGTTGCACTTTTAGCTGCACTTTAAATGACAAAATGAAGAGAGTTTACCCATTAGAACAGGTATTCTTCACACTTTTCATCTGGCTCAGTTTTGGATAAAATCACTGGATCGGGAAATATACAAAAAGGAGACCAAAGCTGTCCGAAAACTAAAAGTGCAGATAGGAGCAAATTATCACTCATCCTAAAGGTAACTAGGGACCCGGAATGCAGCACTGACAGTAAAAAACTTCTACCTGTTGTGGGAATGGTAACCCTAACCCTAGCTAGGGTTTGAAATGTGCATTCCAGCAGGGTATCTCAGAAGCCCTCCAAACATCAAAGTTGAATTTTCTCCTCAAACTCCAAAAAATCAGTCTCAAACTATCAAAATGGTTTCTAAAACCTCTAGGAAAAGTATCTTCTTTAATATTCTGTCTGGTTTAGGCAAATTTTCATAAAGCTGAAAAATGCTGTTAAATGGTAGTTAAATCGGCATGCTTTTAATGCCTGGCTAGGGTTATGGTTACAAGAACCAAAGAATTTTGCCCTCTGTTGCACTTTTAGCTGCACTTTAAATGACAAAATGAAGAGAGTTTACCCATTAGAACAGGTATTCTTCACACTTTTCATCTGGCTCAGTTTTGGATAAAATCACTGCATAGGGCAATATACAAAAAGGTGACCAAAACTGTCCGAAAACTAAAAGTGCAGATAGGAGCAAATTATCACTCATCCTAAAGATAACTGGGGACCCGGAATGCAGCACTGACAGTAAAAAACTTCTACCTGTTGTGGGAATGCTAACCCTAACCCTAGCTAGGGTTTCAAATGTGCATTCCGGCAGGGTGTCTCAGAAGCCCTCCAAACATCAAAGTTGAATTTTTTCCTCAAACTCCAAAAAATCAGTCTCAAACTATCAAAACGGTTTCTAAAACTTCTAGGAAATGTATCTTCTTTAATATTCTGTCTGGTTTAGGCAAATTTTCATAAAGCTGAAAAATGCTGTTAAATGGTAGTTAAAACGGCATGCTTTTAATGCCTGGCTAGGGTTAGGGTTACAAGAACCATAAAATTTTGCCCTCTGTTGCACTTTAAGCTGCACTTTAAATGACAAAATGAAGAGAGTTTACCCATTAGAACAGGTATTCTTCACACTTTTCATCTGGCTCAGTTTTGGATAAAATCACTGGATCGGGAAATATACAAAAAGGTGACCAAAGCTGTCCGAAAACTAAAAGTGCAGATAGGAGCAAATTATCACTCATCTTAAAGGTAACTGGGAACCCGGAATGCAGCACTGACAGTAAAAAACTTCTACCTGTTGTGGGAATGCTAACCCTAACCCTAGCTAGGGTTTGAAATGTGCATTCCAGCAGGGTATCTCAGAAGCCCTCCAAACATCAAAGTTGAATTTTCTCCTCAAACTCCAAAAAATCAGTCTCAAACTATCAAAACGGTTTCTAAAACCTCTAGGAAAAGTATCTTCTTTAATATTCTGTCTGGTTTAGGCAAATTTTCATAAAGCTGAAAAATGCTGTTAAATGGTAGTTAAACCGGCATGCTTTTAATGCCTGGCTAGGGTTATGGTTACAAGAACCAAAGAATTTTGCCCTCTGTTGCACTTTTAGCTGCACTTTAAATGACAAAATGAAGAGAGTTTACCCATTAGAACAGGTATTCTTCACACTTTTCATCTGGCTCAGTTTTGGATAAAATCACTGCATAGGGCAATATACAAAAAGGTGACCAAAACTGTCCGAAAACTAAAAGTGCAGATAGGAGCAAATTATCACTCATCCTAAAGATAACTGGGGACCCGGAATGCAGCACTGACAGTAAAAAACTTCTACCTGTTGTGGGAATGCTAACCCTAACCCTAGCTAGGGTTTCAAATGTGCATTCCGGCAGGGTGTCTCAGAAGCCCTCCAAACATCAAAGTTGAATTTTTTCCTCAAACTCCAAAAAATCAGTCTCAAACTATCAAAACGATTTCTAAAATCTCTAGGAAATGTATCTTCTGTAAAATTCTGTCTGGTTTAGACAAATTTTCATAAAGCTGAAAAATGCTGTTAAATGGTAGTTAAATCGGCATGCTTTTAATGCCTGGCTAGGGTTAGGGTTACAAGAACCATAGAATTTTGCCCTCTGTTGCACTTTTAGCTGCACTTTAAATGACAAAATGAAGAGAGTTTACCCATTAGAACAGGTATTCTTCACACTTTTCATCTGGCTCAGTTTTGGATAAAATCACTGCATAGGGCAATATACAAAAAGGTGACCAAAACTGTCCGAAAACTAAAAGTGCAGATAGGAGCAAATTATCACTCATCCTAAAGATAACTGGGGACCCGGAATGCAGCACTGACAGTAAAAAACTTCTACCTGTTGTGGGAATGCTAACCCTAACCCTAGCTAGGGTTTCAAATGTGCATTCCGGCAGGGTGTCTCAGAAGCCCTCCAAACATCAAAGTTGAATTTTTTCCTCAAACTCCAAAAAATCAGTCTCAAACTATCAAAACGATTTCTAAAATCTCTAGGAAATGTATCTTCTGTAAAATTCTGTCTGGTTTAGACAAATTTTCATAAAGCTGAAAAATGCTGTTAAATGGTAGTTAAATCGGCATGCTTTTAATGCCTGGCTAGGGTTAGGGTTACAAGAACCATAGAATTTTGCCCACTGTTGCACTTTTAGCTGCACTTTAAATGACAAAATGAAGAGAGTTTACCCATTAGAACAGGTATTCTTCACACTTTTCGTCTGGCTCAGTTTTGGATAAAATGACTGGATAGGGCAATATACAAAAAGGTGACCAAAACTGTCCGAAAACTAAAAGTGGAGATAGGAGCAAATTATCACACATCCTAAAGATAACCGGGGTTCCGGAATGCAGCACTGACAGTAAAAAACTTCTACCTGTTGTGGGAATGCTAACCCTAACCCTAGCTAGGGTTACAAATGTGCATTCCAGCAGGGTGTCTCTGAAGCCCTCCAAACATCAAAGTTGAATTTTCTCCTAAACTCCAAAAAATCAGTCTCAAACTATCAAAACGGTTTCTAAAACCTCTAGGAAAAGTATCTTCTTTAATATTCTGTCTGGTTTAGGCAAATTTTCATAAAGCTGAAAAATGCTGTTAAATGGTAGTTAAATCGGCATGCTTTTAATGCCTGGCTAGGGTTATGGTTACAAGAACCAAAGAATTTTGCCCTCTGTTGCACTTTTAGCTGCACTTTAAATGACAAAATGAAGAGAGTTTACCCATTAGAACAGGTATTCTTCACACTTTTCATCTGGCTCAGTTTTGGATAAAATCACTGCATAGGGCAATATACAAAAAGGTGACCAAAACTGTCCGAAAACTAAAAGTGCAGATAGGAGCAAATTATCACTCATCCTAAAGATAACTGGGGACCCGGAATGCAGCACTGACAGTAAAAAACTTCTACCTGTTGTGGGAATGCTAACCCTAACCCTAGCTAGGGTTTCAAATGTGCATTCCGGCAGGGTGTCTCAGAAGCCCTCCAAACATCAAAGTTGAATTTTTTCCTCAAACTCCAAAAAATCAGTCTCAAACTATCAAAACGGTTTCTAAAACTTCTAGGAAATGTATCTTCTTTAATATTCTGTCTGGTTTAGGCACATTTTCATAAAGCTGACAAATGCTGTTAAATGGTAGTTAAATCGGCATGCTTTTAATGCCTGGCTAGGGTTAGGGTTACAAGAACCATAAAATTTTGCCCTCTGTTGCACTTTTAGCTGCACTTTAAATGACAAAATGAAGAGAGTTTACCCATTAGAACAGGTATTCTTCACACTTTTCATCTGGCTCAGTTTTGGATAAAATCACTGGATCGGGAAATATACAAAAAGGTGACCAAAGCTGTCCGAAAACTAAAAGTGCAGATAGGAGCAAATTATCACTCATCTTAAAGGTAACTGGGAACCCGGAATGCAGCACTGACAGTAAAAAACTTCTACCTGTTGTGGGAATGCTAACCCTAACCCTAGCTAGGGTTTGAAATGTGCATTCCAGCAGGGTATCTCAGAAGCCCTCCAAACATCAAAGTTGAATTTTCTCCTCAAACTCCAAAAAATCAGTCTCAAACTATCAAAACGGTTTCTAAAACCTCTAGGAAAAGTATCTTCTTTAATATTCTGTCTGGTTTAGGCAAATTTTCATAAAGCTGAAAAATGCTGTTAAATGGTAGTTAAACCGGCATGCTTTTAATGCCTGGCTAGGGTTATGGTTACAAGAACCAAAGAATTTTGCCCTCTGTTGCACTTTTAGCTGCACTTTAAATGACAAAATGAAGAGAGTTTACCCATTAGAACAGGTATTCTTCACACTTTTCATCTGGCTCAGTTTTGGATAAAATCACTGCATAGGGCAATATACAAAAAGGTGACCAAAACTGTCCGAAAACTAAAAGTGCAGATAGGAGCAAATTATCACACATCCTAAAGATAACTGGGGGCCCGGAATGCAGCACTAGCAGTAAAAAACTTCTACCTGTTGTGGGAATGCTAACCCTAACCCTAGCTAGGGTTTCAATAGTACATTCCGGCAGGGTGTCTCAGAAGCCCTCCAAACATCAAAGTTGAATTTTTTCCTCAAACTCCAAAAAATCAGTCTCAAACTATCAAAACGATTTCTAAAATCTCTAGGAAATGTATCTTCTGTAAAATTCTGTCTGGTTTAGACAAATTTTCATAAAGCTGAAAAATGCTGTTAAATGGTAGTTAAATCGGCATGCTTTTAATGCCTGGCTAGGGTTAGGGTTACAAGAACCATAGAATTTTGCCCACTGTTGCACTTTTAGCTGCACTTTAAATGACAAAATGAAGAGAGTTTACCCATTAGAACAGGTATTTTTCACACTTTTCGTCTGGCTCAGTTTTGGATAAAATGACTGGATAGGGCAATATACAAAAAGGTGACCAAAACTGTCCGAAAACTAAAAGTGGAGATAGGAGCAAATTATCACACATCCTAAAGATAACCGGGGTTCCGGAATGCAGCACTGACAGTAAAAAACTTCTACCTGTTGTGGGAATGCTAACCCTAACCCTAGCTAGGGTTACAAATGTGCTTTTCCAGCAGGGTGTCTCTGAAGCCCTCCAAACATCAAAGTTGAATTTTCTCCTCAAACTCCAAAAAATCAGTCTCAAACTATCAAAACGGTTTCTAAAACCTCTAGGAAAAGTATCTTCTTTAATATTCTGTCTGGTTTAGGCAAATTTTCATAAAGCTGAAAAATGCTGTTAAATGGTAGTTAAATCGGCATGCTTTTAATGCCTGGCTAGGGTTATGGTTACAAGAACCAAAGAATTTTGCCCTCTGTTGCACTTTTAGCTGCACTTTAAATGACAAAATGAAGAGAGTTTACCCATTAGAACAGGTATTCTTCACACTTTTCATCTGGCTCAGTTTTGGATAAAATCACTGCATAGGGCAATATACAAAAAGGTGACCAAAACTGTCCGAAAACTAAAAGTGCAGATAGGAGCAAATTATCACTCATCCTAAAGATAACTGGGGACCCGGAATGCAGCACTGACAGTAAAAAACTTCTACCTGTTGTGGGAATGCTAACCCTAACCCTAGCTAGGGTTTCAAATGTGCATTCCGGCAGGGTGTCTCAGAAGCCCTCCAAACATCAAAGTTGAATTTATTCCTCAAACTCCAAAAAATCAGTCTCAAACTATCAAAACGATTTCTAAAATCTCTAGGAAATGTATCTTCTGTAAAATTCTGTCTGGTTTAGACAAATTTTCATAAAGCTGAAAAATGCTGTTAAATGGTAGTTAAATCGGCATGCTTTTAATGCCTGGCTAGGGTTAGGGTTACAAGAACCATAGAATTTTGCCCACTGTTGCACTTTTAGCTGCACTTTAAATGACAAAATGAAGAGAGTTTACCCATTAGAACAGGTATTTTTCATACTTTTCATCTGGCTCAGTTTTGGATAAAATGACTGGATAGGGCAATATACAAAAAGGTGACCAAAACTGTCCGAAAACTAAAAGTGCAGATAGGAGCAAATTATCACACATCCTAAAGATATCCGGGGTTCCGGAATGCAGCACTGACAGTAAAAAACTTCTACCTGTTGTGGGAATGCTAACCCTAACCCTAGCTAGGGTTTCAAATGTGCATTCCGGCAGGGTGTCTCAGAAGCCCACCAAACATCAAAGTTGAATTTTTTCCTCAAACTCCAAAAAATCAGTCTCAAACTATCAAAACGGTTTCTAAAACTTCTAGGAAATGTATCTTCTTTAATATTCTGTCTGGTTTAGGCAAATTTTCATAAAGCTGAAAAATGCTTTTAAATGGTAGTTAAATCGGCATGCTTTTAATGCCTGGCTAGGGTTATGGTTACAAGAACCAAAGAATTTTGCCCTCTGTTGCACTTTTAGCTGCACTTTAAATGACAAAATGAAGAGAGTTTACCCATTAGAACAGGTATTCTTCACACTTTTCATCTGGCTCAGTTTTGGACAAAATCACTGCATAGGGCAATATACAAAAAGGTGACCAAAACTGTCCGAAAACTAAAAGTGCAGATAGGAGAAAATTATCACTCATCTTAAAGGTAACTGGGAACCCGGAATGCAGCACTGACAGTAAAAAACTTCTACCTGTTGTGGGAATGCTAACCCTAACCCTAGCTAGGGTTTGAAATGTGCATTCCAGCAGGGTATCTCAGAAGCCCTCCAAACATCAAAGTTGAATTTTCTCCTCAAACTCCAAAAAATCAGTCTCAAACTATCAAAACGGTTTCTAAAACCTCTAGGAAAAGTATCTTCTTTAATATTCTGTCTGGTTTAGGCAAATTTTCATAAAGCTGAAAAATGCTGTTAAATGGTAGTTAAACCGGCATGCTTTTAATGCCTGGCTAGGGTTATGGTTACAAGAACCAAAGAATTTTGCCCTCTGTTGCACTTTTAGCTGCACTTTAAATGACAAAATGAAGAGAGTTTACCCATTAGAACAGGTATTCTTCACACTTTTCATCTGGCTCAGTTTTGGATAAAATCACTGCATAGGGCAATATACAAAAAGGTGACCAAAACTGTCCGAAAACTAAAAGTGCAGATAGGAGCAAATTATCACTCATCCTAAAGATAACTGGGGACCCGGAATGCAGCACTGACAGTAAAAAACTTCTACCTGTTGTGGGAATGCTAACCCTAACCCTAGCTAGGGTTTCAAATGTGCATTCCGGCAGGGTGTCTCAGAAGCCCACCAAACATCAAAGTTGAATTTTTTCCTCAAACTCCAAAAAATCAGTCTCAAACTATCAAAACAGTTTCTAAAACTTCTAGGAAATGTATCTTCTTTAATATTCTGTCTGGTTTAGGCAAATTTTCATAAAGCTGAAAAATGCTTTTAAATGGTAGATAAATCGGCATGCTTTTAATGCCTGGCTAGGGTTAGGAATACAAGAACCATAGAATTTTGCCCTCTGTTGCACTTTTAGCTGCACTTTAAATGACAAAATGAAGAGAGTTTACCCATTAGAACATTTATTCTTCACACTTTTCATCTGGCTCAGTTTTGGATAAAATCACTGGATAGGGCAATATACAAAAAGGTGACCAAAACTGTCCGAAAACTAAAAGTGCAGATAGGAGCAAATTATCACACATCCTAAAGATAACTGGGGGCCCGGAATGCAGCACTAGCAGTAAAAAACTTCTACCTGTTGTGGGAATGCTAACCCTAACCCTAGCTAGGGTTTCAATAGTACATTCCGGCAGGGTGTCTCAGAAGCCCTCCAAACATCAAAGTTGAATTTTTTCCTCAAACTCCAAAAAATCAGTCTCAAACTATCAAAACGATTTCTAAAATCTCTAGGAAATGTATCTTCTGTAAAATTCTGTCTGGTTTAGACAAATTTTCATAAAGCTGAAAAATGCTGTTAAATGGTAGTTAAATCGGCATGCTTTTAATGCCTGGCTAGGGTTAGGGTTACAAGAACCATAAAATTTTGCCCTCTGTTGCACTTTAAGCTGCACTTTAAATGACAAAATGAAGAGAGTTTACCCATTAGAACAGGTATTCTTCACACTTTTCATCTGGCTCAGTTTTGGATAAAATCACTGGATCGGGAAATATACAAAAAGGTGACCAAAGCTGTCCGAAAACTAAAAGTGCAGATAGGAGCAAATTATCACTCATCTTAAAGGTAACTGGGAACCCGGAATGCAGCACTGACAGTAAAAAACTTCTACCTGTTGTGGGAATGCTAACCCTAACCCTAGCTAGGGTTTGAAATGTGCATTCCAGCAGGGTATCTCAGAAGCCCTCCGAACATCAAAGTTGAATTTTCTCCTCAAACTCCAAAAAATCAGTCTCAAACTATCAAAACGGTTTCTAAAACCTCTAGGAAAAGTATCTTCTTTAATATTCTGTCTGGTTTAGGCAAATTTTCATAAAGCTGAAAAATGCTGTTAAATGGTAGTTAAACCGGCATGCTTTTAATGCCTGGCTAGGGTTATGGTTACAAGAACCAAAGAATTTTGCCCTCTGTTGCACTTTTAGCTGCACTTTAAATGACAAAATGAAGAGAGTTTACCCATTAGAACAGGTATTCTTCACACTTTTCATCTGGCTCAGTTTTGGATAAAATCACTGCATAGGGCAATATACAAAAAGGTGACCAAAACTGTCCGAAAACTAAAAGTGCAGATAGGAGCAAATTATCACTCATCCTAAAGATAACTGGGGACCCGGAATGCAGCACTGACAGTAAAAAACTTCTACCTGTTGTGGGAATGCTAACCCTAACCCTAGCTAGGGTTTCAAATGTGCATTCCGGCAGGGTGTCTCAGAAGCCCACCAAACATCAAAGTTGAATTTTTTCCTCAAACTCCAAAAAATCAGTCTCAAACTATCAAAACGGTTTCTAAAACTTCTAGGAAATGTATCTTCTTTAATATTCTGTCTGGTTTAGGCAAATTTTCATAAAGCTGAAAAATGCTGTTAAATGGTAGTTAAACCGGCATGCTTTTAATGCCTGGCTAGGGTTATGGTTACAAGAACCAAAGAATTTTGCCCTCTGTTGCACTTTTAGCTGCACTTTAAATGACAAAATGAAGAGAGTTTACCCATTAGAACAGGTATTCTTCACACTTTTCATCTGGCTCAGTTTTGGATAAAATCACTGCATAGGGCAATATACAAAAAGGTGACCAAAACTGTCCGAAAACTAAAAGTGCAGATAGGAGCAAATTATCACTCATCCTAAAGATAACTGGGGACCCGGAATGCAGCACTGACAGTAAAAAACTTCTACCTGTTGTGGGAATGCTAACCCTAACCCTAGCTAGGGTTTCAAATGTGCATTCCGGCAGGGTGTCTCAGAAGCCCACCAAACATCAAAGTTGAATTTTTTCCTCAAACTCCAAAAAATCAGTCTCAAACTATCAAAACGGTTTCTAAAACTTCTAGGAAATGTATCTTCTTTAATATTCTGTCTGGTTTAGGCAAATTTTCATAAAGCTGAAAAATGCTTTTAAATGGTAGATAAATCGGCATGCTTTTAATGCCTGGCTAGGGTTAGGAATACAAGAACCATAGAATTTTGCCCTCTGTTGCACTTTTAGCTGCACTTTAAATGACAAAATGAAGAGAGTTTACCCATTAGAACATTTATTCTTCACACTTTTCATCTGGCTCAGTTTTGGATAAAATCACTGGATAGGGCAATATACAAAAAGGTGACCAAAACTGTCCGAAAACTAAAAGTGCAGATAGGAGCAAATTATCACACATCCTAAAGATAACTGGGGGCCCGGAATGCAGCACTAGCAGTAAAAAACTTCTACCTGTTGTGGGAATGCTAACCCTAACCCTAGCTAGGGTTTCAAATGTGCATTCCGGCAGGGTGTCTCAGAAGCCCTCCAAACATCAAAGTTGAATTTTTTCCTCAAACTCCAAAAAATCAGTCTCAAACTATCAAAACGGTTTCTAAAATCTCTAGGAAATGTATCTTCTGTAAAATTCTGTCTGGTTTAGACAAATTTTCATAAAGCTGAAAAATGCTGTTAAATGGTAGTTAAATCGGCATGCTTTTAATGCCTGGCTAGGGTTAGGGTTACAAGAACCATAGAATTTTGCCCACTGTTGCACTTTTAGCTGCACTTTAAATGACAAAATGAAGAGAGTTTACCCATTAGAACAGGTATTTTTCACACTTTTCGTCTGGCTCAGTTTTGGATAAAATGACTGGATAGGGCAATATACAAAAAGGTGACCAAAACTGTCCGAAAACTAAAAGTGGAGATAGGAGCAAATTATCACACATCCTAAAGATAACCGGGGTTCCGGAATGCAGCACTGACAGTAAAAAACTTCTACCTGTTGTGGGAATGCTAACCCTAACCCTAGCTAGGGTTACAAATGTGCATTCCAGCAGGGTGTCTCTGAAGCCCTCCAAACATCAAAGTTGAATTTTCTCCTCAAACTCCAAAAAATCAGTCTCAAACTATCAAAACGGTTTCTAAAACCTCTAGGAAAAGTATCTTCTTTAATATTCTGTCTGGTTTAGGCAAATTTTCATAAAGCTGAAAAATGCTGTTAAATGGTAGATGAATCGGCATGCTTTTAATGCCTGGCTAGGGTTAGGGTTACAAGAACCATAGAATTTTGCCCTCTGTTGCACTTTTAGCTGCACTTTAAATGACAAAATGAAGAGAGTTTACCCATTAGAACAGGTATTCTTCACACTTTTCATCTGGCTCAGTTTTGGATAAAATCACTGCATAGGGCAATATACAAAAAGGTGACCAAAACTGTCCGAAAACTAAAAGTGCAGATAGGAGCAAATTATCACACATCCTAAAGATAACTGGGGGCCCGGAATGCAGCACTGACAGTAAAAAACTTCTACCTGTTGTGGAAATGCTAACCCTAACCCTAGCTAGGGTTACAAATGTGCATTCCGGCAGGGTGTCTCAGAAGCCCTCCAAACATCAAAGTTGAATTTTTTCCTCAAACTCCAAAAAATCAGTCTCAAACTATCAAAACGGTTTCTAAAACTTCTAGGAGATGTATCTTCTTTAATATTCTGTCTGGTTTAGGCAAATTTTCATAAAGCTGAAAAATGCTGTTAAATTGTAGTTAAATCGGCATGCTTTTAATGCCTGGCTAGGGTTATGGTTACAAGAACCAAAGAATTTTGCCCTCTGTTGCACTTTTAGCTGCACTTTAAATGACAAAATGAAGAGAGTTTACCCATTAGAACAGGTATTCTTCACACTTTTCATCTGGCTCAGTTTTGGATAAAATCACTGCATAGGGCAATATACAAAAAGGTGACCAAAACTGTCCGAAAACTAAAAGTGCAGATAGGAGCAAATTATCACTCATCCTAAAGATAACTGGGGACCCGGAATGCAGCACTGACAGTAAAAAACTTCTACCTGTTGTGGGAATGCTAACCCTAACCCTAGCTAGGGTTTCAAATGTGCATTCCGGCAGGGTGTCTCAGAAGCCCTCCAAACATCAAAGTTGAATTTTTTCCTCAAACTCCAAAAAATCAGTCTCAAACTATCAAAACGGTTTCTAAAACTTCTAGGAAATGTATCTTCTTTAATATTCTGTCTGGTTTAGGCAAATTTTCATAAAGCTGAAAAATGCTGTTAAATGGTAGTTAAATCGGCATGCTTTTAATGCCTGGCTAGGGTTAGGGTTACAAGAACCATAAAATTTTGCCCTCTGTTGCACTTTTAGCTGCACTTTAAATGACAAAATGAAGAGAGTTTACCCATTAGAACAGGTATTCTTCACACTTTTCATCTGGCTCAGTTTTGGATAAAATCACTGGATCGGGAAATATACAAAAAGGAGACCAAAGCTGTCCGAAAACTAAAAGTGCAGATAGGAGCAAATTATCACTCATCCTAAAGGTAACTAGGGACCCGGAATGCAGCACTGACAGTAAAAAACTTCTACCTGTTGTGGGAATGGTAACCCTAACCCTAGCTAGGGTTTGAAATGTGCATTCCAGCAGGGTATCTCAGAAGCCCTCCAAACATCAAAGTTGAATTTTCTCCTCAAACTCCAAAAAATCAGTCTCAAATTATCAAAACGGTTTCTAAAACCTCTAGGAAAAGTATCTTCTTTAATATTCTGTCTGGTTTAGGCAAATTTTCATAAAGCTGAAAAATGCTGTTAAATGGTAGTTAAATCGGCATGCTTTTAATGCCTGGCTAGGGTTATGGTTACAAGAACCAAAGAATTTTGCCCTCTGTTGCACTTTTACCTGCACTTTAAATGACAAAATGAAGAGAGTTTACCCATTAGAACAGGTATTCTTCACACTTTTCATCTGGCTCAGTTTTGGACAAAATCACTGCATAGGGCAATATACAAAAAGGTGACCAAAACTGTCCGAAAACTAAAAGTGCAGATAGGAGCAAATTATCACTCATCTTAAAGGTAACTGGGAACCCGGAATGCAGCACTGACAGTAAAAAACTTCTACCTGTTGTGGGAATGCTAACCCTAACCCTAGCTAGGGTTTGAAATGTGCATTCCAGCAGGGTATCTCAGAAGCCCTCCAAACATCAAAGTTGAATTTTCTCCTCAAACTCCAAAAAATCAGTCTCAAACTATCAAAACGGTTTCTAAAACCTCTAGGAAAAGTATCTTCTTTAATATTCTGTCTGGTTTAGGCAAATTTTCATAAAGCTGAAAAATGCTGTTAAATGGTAGTTAAACCGGCATGCTTTTAATGCCTGGCTAGGGTTATGGTTACAAGAACCAAAGAATTTTGCCCTCTGTTGCACTTTTAGCTGCACTTTAAATGACAAAATGAAGAGAGTTTACCCATTAGAACAGGTATTCTTCACACTTTTCATCTGGCTCAGTTTTGGATAAAATCACTGCATAGGGCAATATACAAAAAGGTGACCAAAACTGTCCGAAAACTAAAAGTGCAGATAGGAGCAAATTATCACTCATCCTAAAGATAACTGGGGACCCGGAATGCAGCACTGACAGTAAAAAACTTCTACCTGTTGTGGGAATGCTAACCCTAACCCTAGCTAGGGTTTCAAATGTGCATTCCGGCAGGGTGTCTCAGAAGCCCACCAAACATCAAAGTTGAATTTTTTCCTCAAACTCCAAAAAATCAGTCTCAAACTATCAAAACGGTTTCTAAAACTTCTAGGAAATGTATCTTCTTTAATATTCTGTCTGGTTTAGGCAAATTTTCATAAAGCTGAAAAATGCTTTTAAATGGTAGATAAATCGGCATGCTTTTAATGCCTGGCTAGGGTTAGGAATACAAGAACCATAGAATTTTGCCCTCTGTTGCACTTTTAGCTGCACTTTAAATGACAAAATGAAGAGAGTTTACCCATTAGAACATTTATTCTTCACACTTTTCATCTGGCTCAGTTTTGGATAAAATCACTGGATAGGGCAATATACAAAAAGGTGACCAAAACTGTCCGAAAACTAAAAGTGCAGATAGGAGCAAATTATCACACATCCTAAAGATAACTGGGGGCCCGGAATGCAGCACTAGCAGTAAAAAACTTCTACCTGTTGTGGGAATGCTAACCCTAACCCTAGCTAGGGTTTCAATAGTACATTCCGGCAGGGTGTCTCAGAAGCCCTCCAAACATCAAAGTTGAATTTTTTCCTCAAACTCCAAAAAATCAGTCTCAAACTATCAAAACGATTTCTAAAATCTCTAGGAAATGTATCTTCTGTAAAATTCTGTCTGGTTTAGACAAATTTTCATAAAGCTGAAAAATGCTGTTAAATGGTAGTTAAATCGGCATGCTTTTAATGCCTGGCTAGGGTTAGGGTTACAAGAACCATAAAATTTTGCCCTCTGTTGCACTTTAAGCTGCACTTTAAATGACAAAATGAAGAGAGTTTACCCATTAGAACAGGTATTCTTCACACTTTTCATCTGGCTCAGTTTTGGATAAAATCACTGGATCGGGAAATATACAAAAAGGTGACCAAAGCTGTCCGAAAACTAAAAGTGCAGATAGGAGCAAATTATCACTCATCTTAAAGGTAACTGGGAACCCGGAATGCAGCACTGACAGTAAAAAACTTCTACCTGTTGTGGGAATGCTAACCCTAACCCTAGCTAGGGTTTGAAATGTGCATTCCAGCAGGGTATCTCAGAAGCCCTCCAAACATCAAAGTTGAATTTTCTCCTCAAACTCCAAAAAATCAGTCTCAAACTATCAAAACGGTTTCTAAAACCTCTAGGAAAAGTATCTTCTTTAATATTCTGTCTGGTTTAGGCAAATTTTCATAAAGCTGAAAAATGCTGTTAAATGGTAGTTAAACCGGCATGCTTTTAATGCCTGGCTAGGGTTATGGTTACAAGAACCAAAGAATTTTGCCCTCTGTTGCACTTTTAGCTGCACTTTAAATGACAAAATGAAGAGAGTTTACCCATTAGAACAGGTATTCTTCACACTTTTCATCTGGCTCAGTTTTGGATAAAATCACTGCATAGGGCAATATACAAAAAGGTGACCAAAACTGTCCGAAAACTAAAAGTGCAGATAGGAGCAAATTATCACTCATCCTAAAGATAACTGGGGACCCGGAATGCAGCACTGACAGTAAAAAACTTCTACCTGTTGTGGGAATGCTAACCCTAACCCTAGCTAGGGTTTCAAATGTGCATTCCGGCAGGGTGTCTCAGAAGCCCACCAAACATCAAAGTTGAATTTTTTCCTCAAACTCCAAAAAATCAGTCTCAAACTATCAAAACGGTTTCTAAAACTTCTAGGAAATGTATCTTCTTTAATATTCTGTCTGGTTTAGGCAAATTTTCATAAAGCTGAAAAATGCTTTTAAATGGTAGATAAATCGGCATGCTTTTAATGCCTGGCTAGGGTTAGGAATACAAGAACCATAGAATTTTGCCCTCTGTTGCACTTTTAGCTGCACTTTAAATGACAAAATGAAGAGAGTTTACCCATTAGAACATTTATTCTTCACACTTTTCATCTTGCTCAGTTTTGGATAAAATCACTGGATAGGGCAATATACAAAAAGGTGACCAAAACTGTCCGAAAACTAAAAGTGCAGATAGGAGCAAATTATCACACATCCTAAAGATAACTGGGGGCCCGGAATGCAGCACTAGCAGTAAAAAACTTCTACCTGTTGTGGGAATGCTAACCCTAACCCTAGCTAGGGTTTCAATAGTACATTCCGGCAGGGTGTCTCAGAAGCCCTCCAAACATCAAAGTTGAATTTTTTCCTCAAACTCCAAAAAATCAGTCTCAAACTATCAAAACGATTTCTAAAATCTCTAGGAAATGTATCTTCTGTAAAATTCTGTCTGGTTTAGACAAATTTTCATAAAGCTGAAAAATGCTGTTAAATGGTAGTTAAATCGGCATGCTTTTAATGCCTGGCTAGGGTTAGGGTTACAAGAACCATAGAATTTTGCCCACTGTTGCACTTTTAGCTGCACTTTAAATGACAAAATGAAGAGAGTTTACCCATTAGAACAGGTATTTTTCACACTTTTCATCTGGCTCAGTTTTGGATAAAATGACTGGATAGGGCAATATACAAAAAGGTGACCAAAACTGTCCGAAAACTAAAAGTGCAGATAGGAGCAAATTATCACACATCCTAAAGATAACCGGGGTTCCGGAATATAGCACTGACAGTAAAAAACTTCTACCTGTTGTGGGAATGCTAACCCTAACCCTAGCTAGGGTTTCAAATGTGCATTCCGGCAGGGTGTCTCAGAAGCCCACCAAACATCAAAGTTGAATTTTTTCCTCAAACTCCAAAAAATCAGTCTCAAACTATCAAAACGGTTTCTAAAACTTCTAGGAAATGTATCTTCTTTAATATTCTGTCTGGTTTAGGCAAATTTTCATAAAGCTGAAAAATGCTTTTAAATGGTAGATAAATCGGCATGCTTTTAATGCCTGGCTAGGGTTAGGAATACAAGAACCATAGAATTTTGCCCTCTGTTGCACTTTTAGCTGCACTTTAAATGACAAAATGAAGAGAGTTTACCCATTAGAACATTTATTCTTCACACTTTTCATCTGGCTCAGTTTTGGATAAAATCACTGGATAGGGCAATATACAAAAAGGTGACCAAAACTGTCCGAAAACTAAAAGTGCAGATAGGAGCAAATTATCACACATCCTAAAGATAACTGGGGGCCCGGAATGCAGCACTAGCAGTAAAAAACTTCTACCTGTTGTGGGAATGCTAACCCTAACCCTAGCTAGGGTTTCAAATGTGCATTCCGGCAGGGTGTCTCAGAAGCCCTCCAAACATCAAAGTTGAATTTTTTCCTCAAACTCCAAAAAATCAGTCTCAAACTATCAAAACGGTTTCTAAAATCTCTAGGAAATGTATCTTCTGTAAAATTCTGTCTGGTTTAGACAAATTTTCATGAAGCTGAAAAATGCTGTTAAATGGTAGTTAAATCGGCATGCTTTTAATGCCTGGCTAGGGTTAGGGTTACAAGAACCATAGAATTTTGCCCACTGTTGCACTTTTAGCTGCACTTTAAATGACAAAATGAAGAGAGTTTACCCATTAGAACAGGTATTTTTCACACTTTTCGTCTGGCTCAGTTTTGGATAAAATGACTGGATAGGGCAATATACAAAAAGGTGACCAAAACTGTCCGAAAACTAAAAGTGGAGATAGGAGCAAATTATCACACATCCTAAAGATAACCGGGGTTCCGGAATGCAGCACTGACAGTAAAAAACTTCTACCTGTTGTGGGAATGCTAACCCTAACCCTAGCTAGGGTTACAAATGTGCATTCCAGCAGGGTGTCTCTGAAGCCCTCCAAACATCAAAGTTGAATTTTCTCCTCAAACTCCAAAAAATCAGTCTCAAACTATCAAAACGGTTTCTAAAACCTCTAGGAAAAGTATCTTCTTTAATATTCTGTCTGGTTTAGGCAAATTTTCATAAAGCTGAAAAATGCTGTTAAATGGTAGATGAATCGGCATGCTTTTAATGCCTGGCTAGGGTTAGGGTTACAAGAACCATAGAATTTTGCCCTCTGTTGCACTTTTAGCTGCACTTTAAATGACAAAATGAAGAGAGTTTACCCATTAGAACAGGTATTCTTCACACTTTTCATCTGGCTCAGTTTTGGATAAAATCACTGCATAGGGCAATATACAAAAAGGTGACCAAAACTGTCCGAAAACTAAAAGTGCAGATAGGAGCAAATTAAAACACATCCTAAAGATAACTGGGGGCCCGGAATGCAGCACTGACAGTAAAAAACTTCTACCTGTTGTGGAAATGCTAACCCTAATCCTAGCTAGGGTTACAAATGTGCATTCCGGCAGGGTGTCTCAGAAGCCCTCCAAACATCAAAGTTGAATTTTTTCCTCAAACTCCAAAAAATCAGTCTCAAACTATCAAAACGGTTTCTAAAACTTCTAGGAGATGTATCTTCTTTAATATTCTGTCTGGTTTAGGCAAATTTTCATAAAGCTGAAAAATGCTGTTAAATTGTAGTTAAATCGGCATGCTTTTAATGCCTGGCTAGGGTTATGGTTACAAGAACCAAAGAATTTTGCCCTCTGTTGCACTTTTAGCTGCACTTTAAATGACAAAATGAAGAGAGTTTACCCATTAGAACAGGTATTCTTCACACTTTTCATCTGGCTCAGTATTGGATAAAATGACTGGATAGGGCAATATACAAAAAGGTGACCAAAACTGTCCGAAAACTAAAAGTGCAGATAGGAGCAAATTATCACACATCCTAAAGATAACTGGGGGCCCGGAATGCAGCACTAGCAGTAAAAAACTTCTACCTGTTGTGGGAATGCTAACCCTAACCCTAGCTAGGGTTTCAAATGTACATTCCGGCAGGGTGTCTCAGAAGCCCTCCAAACATCAAAGTTGAATTTTTTCCTCAAACCAAAAAAAATCAAACTCAAACTATCAAAACGGTTTTTAAAAACTCTAGGAAATGTATCTTCTTTAATATTCTGTCTGGTTTAGGCAAATTTTCATAAAGCTGAAAAATGCTGTTAAATGGTAGTTAAATCGGCATGCTTTTAATGCCTGGCTAGGGTTAGGGTTACAAGAACCATAAAATTTTGCCCTCTGTTGCACTTTTAGCTGCACTTTAAATGACAAAATGAAGAGAGTTTACCCATTAGAACAGGTATTCTTCACACTTTTCATCTGGCTCAGTTTTGGATAAAATCACTGGATCGGGAAATATACAAAAAGGAGACCAAAGCTGTCCGAAAACTAAAAGTGCAGATAGGAGCAAATTATCACTCATCCTAAAGGTAACTAGGGACCCGGAATGCAGCACTGACAGTAAAAAACTTCTACCTGTTGTGGGAATGGTAACCCTAACCCTAGCTAGGGTTTGAAATGTGCATTCCAGCAGGGTATCTCAGAAGCCCTCCAAACATCAAAGTTGAATTTTCTCCTCAAACTCCAAAAAATCAGTCTCAAATTATCAAAACGGTTTCTAAAACCTCTAGGAAAAGTATCTTCTTTAATATTCTGTCTGGTTTAGGCAAATTTTCATAAAGCTGAAAAATGCTGTTAAATGGTAGTTAAATCGGCATGCTTTTAATGCCTGGCTAGGGTTATGGTTACAAGAACCAAAGAATTTTGCCCTCTGTTGCACTTTTACCTGCACTTTAAATGACAAAATGAAGAGAGTTTACCCATTAGAACAGGTATTCTTCACACTTTTCATCTGGCTCAGTTTTGGACAAAATCACTGCATAGGGCAATATACAAAAAGGTGACCAAAACTGTCCGAAAACTAAAAGTGCAGATAGGAGCAAATTATCACTCATCTTAAAGGTAACTGGGAACCCGGAATGCAGCACTGACAGTAAAAAACTTCTACCTGTTGTGGGAATGCTAACCCTAACCCTAGCTAGGGTTTGAAATGTGCATTCCAGCAGGGTATCTCAGAAGCCCTCCAAACATCAAAGTTGAATTTTCTCCTCAAACTCCAAAAAATCAGTCTCAAACTATCAAAACGGTTTCTAAAACCTCTAGGAAAAGTATCTTCTTTAATATTCTGTCTGGTTTAGGCAAATTTTCATAAAGCTGAAAAATGCTGTTAAATGGTAGTTAAACCGGCATGCTTTTAATGCCTGGCTAGGGTTATGGTTACAAGAACCAAAGAATTTTGCCCTCTGTTGCACTTTTAGCTGCACTTTAAATGACAAAATGAAGAGAGTTTACCCATTAGAACAGGTATTCTTCACACTTTTCATCTGGCTCAGTTTTGGATAAAATCACTGCATAGGGCAATATACAAAAAGGTGACCAAAACTGTCCGAAAACTAAAAGTGCAGATAGGAGCAAATTATCACTCATCCTAAAGATAACTGGGGACCCGGAATGCAGCACTGACAGTAAAAAACTTCTACCTGTTGTGGGAATGCTAACACTAACCCTAGCTAGGGTTTGAAATGTGCATTCCAGCAGGGTATCTCAGAAGCCCTCCAAACATCAAAGTTGAATTTTCTCCTCAAACTCCAAAAAATCAGTCTCAAACTATCAAAACGGTTTCTAAAACCTCTAGGAAAAGTATCTTCTTTAATATTCTGTCTGGTTTAGGCAAATTTTCATAAAGCTGAAAAATGCTGTTAAATGGTAGTTAAATCGGCATGCTTTTAATGCCTGGCTAGGGTTATGGTTACAAGAACCAAAGAATTTTGCCCTCTGTTGCACTTTTAGCTGCAATTTAAATGACAAAATGAAGAGAGTTTACCCTTTAGAACAGGTATTCTTCACACTTTTCATCTGGCTCAGTTTTGGATAAAATCACTGCATAGGGCAATATACAAAAAGGTGACCAAAACTGTCCGAAAACTAAAAGTGCAGATAGGAGCAAATTATCACTCATCCTAAAGATAACTGGGGACCCGGAATGCAGCACTGACAGTAAAAAACTTCTACCTGTTGTGGGAATGCTAACCCTAACCCTAGCTAGGGTTTCAAATGTGCATTCCGGCAGGGTGTCTCAGAAGCCCACCAAACATCAAAGTTGAATTTTTTCCTCAAACTCCAAAAAATCAGTCTCAAACTATCAAAACGGTTTCTAAAACTTCTAGGAAATGTATCTTCTTTAATATTCTGTCTGGTTTAGGCAAATTTTCATAAAGCTGAAAAATGCTTTTAAATGGTAGATAAATCGGCATGCTTTTAATGCCTGGCTAGGGTTAGGGTTACAAGAACCATAGAATTTTGCCCTCTGTTGCACTTTTAGCTGCACTTTAAATGACAAAATGAAGAGAGTTTACCCATTAGAACATTTATTCTTCACACTTTTCATCTGGCTCAGTTTTGGATAAAATGACTGGATAGGGCAATATACAAAAAGGTGACCAAAACTGTCCGAAAACTAAAAGTGCAGATAGGAGCAAATTATCACACATCCTAAAGATAACTGGGGGCCCGGAATGCAGCACTCGCAGTAAAAAACTTCTACCTGTTGTGGGAATGCTAACCCTAACCCTAGCTAGGGTTTCAATAGTACATTCCGGCAGGGTGTCTCAGAAGCCCTCCAAACATCAAAGTTGAATTTTTTCCTCAAACTCCAAAAAATCAGTCTCAAACTATCAAAAAGATTTCTAAAATCTCTAGGAAATGTATCTTCTGTAAAATTCTGTCTGGTTTAGACAAATTTTCATAAAGCTGAGAAATGCTGTTAAATGGTAGTTAAATCGGCATGCTTTTAATGCCTGGCTAGGGTTAGGGTTACAAGAACCATAGAATTTTGCCCTCTGTTGCACTTTTAGCTGCACTTTAAATGACAAAATGAAGAGAGTTTACCCATTAGAACATTTATTCTTCACACTTTTCATCTGGCTCAGTTTTGGATAAAATGACTGGATAGGGCAATATACAAAAAGGTGACCAAAACTGTCCGAAAACTAAAAGTGCAGATAGGAGCAAATTATCACACATCCTAAAGATAACTGGGGACCCGGAATGCAGCACTGACAGTAAAAAACTTCTACCTGTTGTGGAAATGCTAACCCTAACCCTAGCTAGGGTTACAAATGTGCATTCCGTCAGGGTGTCTCAGAAGCCCTCCAAACATCAAAGTTGAATTTTTTTCTCAAACTCCAAAAAATCAGTCTCAAACTATCAAAACGGTTTCTAAAACTTCTAGGAAATGTATCTTCTTTAATATTCTGTCTGGTTTAGGCAAATTTTCATAAAGCTGAAAAATGCTTTTAAATGGTAGTTAAATCGGCATGCTTTTAATGCCTGGCTAGGGTTAGGGTTACAAGAACCATAGAATTTTGCCCTCTGTTGCACTTTTAGCTGCACTTTAAATGCCAAATGAAGAGAGTTTACCCATTAGAACAGGTATTCTTCACACTTTTCATCTGGCTCAGTTTTGGATTAAATCACTGGATCGGGAAATATACAAAAAGGTGACCAAAACTGTCCGAAAACTAAAAGTGCAGATAGGAGCAAATTATCACACATCCTAAAGATAACTGGGGACCCGGAATGCAGCACTGACAGTAAAAAACTTCTACCTGTTGTGGGAATGCTAACCCTAACCCTAGCTAGGGTTTCAAATGTACATTCCAGCAGGGTATCTCAGAAGCCCTCCAAACATCAAAGTTGAATTTTTTCCTCAAACTCCAAAAAATCAGTCTCAAACTATCAAAACGGTTTCTAAAACTTCTAGGAAATGTATCTTCTTTAATATTCTGTCTGGTTTAGGCAAATTTTCATAAAGCTGAAAAATGCTTTTAAATGGTAGTTAAATCGGCATGCTTTTAATGCCTGGCTAGGGTTAGGGTTACAAGAACCATAGAATTTTGCCCTCTGTTGCACTTTTAGCTGCACTTTAAATGACAAAATGAAGAGAGTTTACCCATTAGAACATTTATTCTTCACACTTTTCATCTGGCTCAGTTTTGGATAAAATCACTGGATAGGGCAATATACAAAAAGGTGACCAAAACTGTCCGAAAACTAAAAGTGCAGTTAGGAGCAAATTATCACACATCCTAAAGATAACTGGGGGCCCGGAATGCAGCACTAGCAGTAAAAAACTTCTACCTGTTGTGGGAATGCTAACCCTAACCCTAGCTAGGGTTTCAATAGTACATTCCGGCAGGGTGTCTCAGAAGCCCTCCAAACATCAAAGTTGAATTTTTTCCTCAAACCAAAAAAAATCAAACTCAAACTATCAAAACGGTTTTTAAAAACTCTAGGAAATGTATCTTCTTTAATATTCTGTCTGGTTTAGGCAAATTTTCATAAAGCTGAAAAATGCTGTTAAATGGTAGTTAAATCGGTATGCTTTTAATGCCTGGCTAGGGTTAGGGTTACAAGAACCATAGAATTTTGCCCTCTGTTGCACTTTTAGCTGCACTTTAAATGACAAAATGAAGAGAGTTTACCCATTAGAACAGGTATTCTTCACACTTTTCATCTGGCTCAGTTTTGGATAAAATCACTGGATCGGGAAATATACAAAAAGGTGACCAAAGCTGTCCGAAAACTAAAAGTGCAGATAGGAGCAAATTATCACTCATCCTAAAGGTAACTGGGGACCCGGAATGCAGCACTGACAGTAAAAAACTTCTACCTGTTGTGGGAATGCTAACACTAACCCTAGCTAGGGTTTGAAATGTGCATTCCAGCAGGGTATCTCAGAAGCCCTCCAAACATCAAAGTTGAATTTTCTCCTCAAACTCCAAAAAATCAGTCTCAAACTATCAAAACGGTTTCTAAAACCTCTAGGAAAAGTATCTTCTTTAATATTCTGTCTGGTTTAGGCAAATTTTCATAAAGCTGAAAAATGCTGTTAAATGGTAGTTAAATCGGCATGCTTTTAATGCCTGGCTAGGGTTATGGTTACAAGAACCAAAGAATTTTGCCCTCTGTTGCACTTTTAGCTGCAATTTAAATGACAAAATGAAGAGAGTTTACCCATTAGAACAGGTATTCTTCACACTTTTCATCTGGCTCAGTTTTGGATAAAATCACTGCATAGGGCAATATACAAAAAGGTGACCAAAACTGTCCGAAAACTAAAAGTGCAGATAGGAGCAAATTATCACACATCCTAAAGATAACCGGAGTTCCGGAATGCAGCACTGACAGTAAAAAACATCTACCTGTTGTGGGAATGCTAACCCTAACCCTAGCTAGGGTTACAAATGTGCATTCCAGCAGGGTGTCTCTGAAGCCCTCCAAACATCAAAGTTGAATTTTCTCCTCAAACTCCAAAAAATCTGTCTCAAACTATCGAAACGGTTTCTAAAACCTCTAGGAAAAGTATGTTCTTTAATATTCTGTCTGGTTTAGGCAAATTTTCATAAAGCTGAAAAATGCTGTTAAATGGTAGTTAAATCGGCATGCTTTTAATGCCTGGCTAGGGTTAGGGTTACAAGAACCATAGAATTTTGCCCGCTGTTGCACTTTTAGCTGCACTTCAAATGACAAAATGAAGAGAGTTTACCCATTAGAACAGGTATTCTTCACACTTTTCATCTGGCTCAGTTTTGGATAAAATCACTGCATAGGGCAATATACAAAAAGGTGACCAAAACTGTCCGAAAACTAAAAGTGCAGATAGGAGCAAATTATCACTCATCCTAAAGATAACTGGGGGCCCAGAATGCAGCACTGACAGTTAAAAACATCTACCTGTTGTGGGAATGCTAACCCTAACCCTAGCTAGGGTTACAAATGTGCATTCCGGCAGGGTGTCTCAGAAGCCCTCCAAACATCAAAGTTGAATTTTTTCCTCAAACTCCAAAAAATCAGTCTCAAACTATCAAAACGGTTTCTAAAACTTCAAGGAAATGTATCTTCTTTAACATTCTGTCTGTTTTAGGCAAATTTTCATAAAGCTGAAAAATGCTGTTAAATGGTAGTTAAATCGGCATGCTTTTAATGCCTGGCTAGGGTTAGGGTTACAAGTACCAAAGAATTTTGCCCGCTGTTGCACTTTTAGCTGCACTTTAAATGACAAAATGAAGAGAGTTTACCCATTTGAACAGGTATTCTTCACACTTTTCATCTGGCTCAGTTTTAGATAAAATCACTGGATAGGGCAATATACAAAAAGGTGACCAAAACTGTCCGAAAACTAAAAGTGCAGATAGGAGCAAATTATCACACATCCTAAAGATAACTGGGGGCCCGGAATGCAGCACTGACAGTAAAAAACTTCTACCTGTTGTGGAAATGCTAACCCTAACCCTAGCTAGGGTTACAAATGTGCATTCCAGCAGGGTGTCTCTGAAGCCCTCCAAACATCAAAGTTGAATTTTCTCCTCAAACTCCAAAAAATCAGTCTCAAACTATCAAAACGGTTTCTAAAACTTCAAGGAAATGTATCTTCTTTAACATTCTGTCTGGTTTAGGCAAATTTTCATAAAGCTGAAAAATGCTGTTAAATGGTAGTTAAATCGGCATGCTTTTAATGCCTGGCTAGGGTTAGGGTTACAAGAACCATAGAATTTTGCCCGCTGTTGCACTTTTAGCTGCACTTTAAATGACAAAATGAAGAGAGTTTACCCATTAGAACAGGTATTCTTCACACTTTTCATTTGGCTCAGTTTTGGATAAAATCACTGGATAGGGCAATATACAAAAAGGTGACCAAAACTGTCCGAAAACTAAAAGTGCAGATAGGAGCAAATTATCACTCATCCTAAAGGTAATTGGGGACCCTTAGAATGCAGCACTGACAGTAAAAAACTTCTACCTGTTGTGGGAATGCTAACCCTAACCCTAGCTAGGGTTTCAATAGTACATTCCGTCAGGGTGTCTCAGAAGCCCTCCAAACATCAAAGTTGAATTTTCTCCTCAAACTCCAAAAAATCAGTCTAAAACTATCAAAACGGTTTCTAAAATCTCTAGGAAAAGTATCTTCTTTAATATTCTGTCTGGTTTAGGCAAATTTTCATAAAGCTGAAAAATGCTGTTAAATGGTAGTTAAATCGGCATGCTTTTAATGCCTGGCTAGGGTTAGGGTTACAAGAACCATAGAATTTTGCCCTCTGTTGCACTTTTAGCTGCACTTTAAATGACAAAATGAAGAGAGTTTACCCATTAGAACAGGTATTCTTCACACTTTTCATCTGGGTCAGTTTTGGATAAAATCACTGGATAGGGCAATATAAAAAAAGGTGACCAAAACTGTCCGAAAACTAAAAGTGCAGATAGGAGCAAATTATCACACATCCTAAAGATAACTGGGGGCCCGGAATGCAGCACTGACAGTAAAAAACTTCTACCTGTTGTGGGACTGCTAACCCTAACCCTAGCTAGGGTTTCAATAGTACATTCCGTCAGGGTGTCTCAGAAGCCCTCCAAACATCAAAGTTGAATTTTTTCCTCAAACTCCAAAAAATCAGTCTCAAACTATCAAAACGTTTTCTAAAACTTCTAGGAAATGTATCTTCTTTAATATTCTGTCTGGTTTAGGCAAATTTTCATAAAGCTGAAAAATGCTTTTAAATGGTAGTTAAATCGGCATGCTTTTAATGCCTGGCTAGGGTTAGGGTTACAAGAACCAAAGAATATTGCCCACTGTTGCACTTTTAGCTGCACTTTATATGACAAAATGAAGAGAGTTTACCCATTAGAACAGGTATTCTTCACACTTTTCATCTGGCTCAGTTTTGGATAAAATCACTGCATAGGGCAATATACAAAAAGGTGACCAAAACTGTCCGAAAACTAAAAGTGCAGATAGGAGCAAATTATCACTCATCCTAAAGATAACTGGGGGCCCGGAATGCAGCACTGACAGTAAAAAACATCTACCTGTTGTGGGAATGCTAACCCTAACCCTAGCTAGGTTTACAAATGTGCATTCCGGCAGGGTGTCTCAGAAGCCCTCCAAACATCAAAGTTGAATTTTTTCCTCAAACTCCAAAAAATCAGTCTCAAACTATCAAAACGGTTTCTAAAACTTCAAGGAAATGTATCTTCTTTAACATTCTGTCTGGTTTAGGCAAATTTTCATAAAGCTGAAAAATGCTGTTAAATGGTAGTTAAATCGGCATGCTTTTAATGCCTGGCTAGGGTTAGGGTTACAAGAACCATAGAATTTTGCCCTCTGTTGCACTTTTAGCTGCACTTTATATGACAAAATGAAGAGAGTTTACCCATTAGAACAGGTATTCTTCACACTTTTCATCTGGCTCAGTTTTGGATAAAATCACTGCATAGGGCAATATACAAAAAGGTGACCAAAACTGTCCGAAAACTAAAAGTGCAGATAGGAGCAAATTATCACACATCCTAAAGATAACTGGGGACCCGGAATGCAGCACTGACAGTAAAAAACTTCTACCTGTTGTGGGAATGCTAACCCTAAACCTAGCGAGGGTTTCAAATGTACATTCCGGCAGGGTGTCTCAGAAGCCCTCCATACATCAAAGTTGAATTTTCTCCTCAAACTCCAAATAATCAGTCTCAAACTATCAAAACGGTTTCTAAAACTTCAAGGAAATGTATCTTCTTTAACATTCTGTCTGGTTTAGGCAAATTTTCATAAAGCTGAAAAATGCTGTTAAATGGTAGTTAAATCGGCATGCTTTTAATGCCTGGCTAGGGTTACGGTTACAAGAACCATAGAATTTTGCCCTCTGTTGCACTTTTAGCTGCACTTTAAATGACAAAATGAAGAGAGTTTACCCATTAGAAAAGGTATTCTTCACACTTTTCATCTGGCTCAGTTTTGGATAAAATCACTGGATCGGGAAATATACAAAAAGGTGATCAAAACTGTCCGAAAACTAAAAGTGCAGATAGGAGCAAATTATCACACATCCTAAAGATAACCGGGGTTCCGGAATGCAGCACTGACAGTAAAAAACTTCTACCTGTTGTGGGAATGCTAACCCTAACCCTAGCTAGGGTTACAAATGTGCATTCCAGCAGGGTGTCTCAGAAGCCCTCCATACATCAAAGTTGAATTTTCTCCTCAAACTCCAAATAATCAGTCTCAAACTATCAAAACGGTTTCTAAAACTTCAAGGAAATGTATCTTCTTTAACATTCTGTCTGGTTTAGGCAAATTTTCATAAAGCTGAAAAATGCTGTTAAATGGTAGTTAAATCGGCATGCTTTTAATGCCTGGCTAGGGTTAGGGTTACAAGAACCATAGAATGTTGCCCGCTGTTGCACTTTTAGCTGCACTTTAAATGACAAAATGAAGAGAGTTTACCCATTAGAACAGGTATTTTTCACACTTTTCATCTTGCTCAGTTTTGGATAAAATCACTGCATAGGGCAATATACAAAAAGGTGACCAAAACTGTCCGAAAACTAAAAGTGCAGATAGGAGCAAATTATCACTCATCCTAAAGATAACTGGGGGCCCGGAATGCAGCACTGACAGTAAAAAACATCTACCTGTTGTGGGAATGCTAACCCTAACCCTAGCTAGGGTTACAAATGTGCATTCCGGCAGGGTGTCTCAGAAGCCCTCCAAACATCAAAGTTGAATTTTTTCCTCAAACTCCAAAAAATCAGTCTCAAACTATCAAAACGGTTTCTAAAACTACAAGGAAATGTATCTTCTTTAACATTCTGTCTGGTTTAGGCAAATTTTCATAAAGCTGAAAAATGCTGTTAAATGGTAGTTAAATCGGTATGCTTTTAATGCCTGGCTAGGGTTAGGGTTACAAGAACCAAAGAATTTTGCCCGCTGTTGCAGTTTTAGCTGCACTTTAAATGACAAAATGAAGAGAGTTTACCCATTAGAAAAGGTATTCTTCACACTTTTCATCTGGCTCAGTTTTGGATAAAATCACTGGATCGGGAAATATACAAAAAGGTGATCAAAACTGTCCGAAAACTAAAAGTGCAGATAGGAGCAAATTATCACACATCCTAAAGATAACCGGGGTTCCGGAATGCAGCACTGACAGTAAAAAACTTCTACCTGTTGTGGGAATGCTAACCCTAACCCTAGCTAGGGTTACAAATGTGCATTCCAGCAGGGTGTCTCAGAAGCCCTCCATACATCAAAGTTGAATTTTCTCCTCAAACTCCAAATAATCAGTCTCAAACTATCAAAACGGTTTCTAAAACTTCAAGGAAATGTATCTTCTTTAACATTCTGTCTGGTTTAGGCAAATTTTCATAAAGCTGAAAAATGCTGTTAAATGGTAGTTAAATCGGCATGCTTTTAATGCCTGGCTAGGGTTAGGGTTACAAGAACCATAGAATGTTGCCCGCTGTTGCACTTTTAGCTGCACTTTAAATGACAAAATGAAGAGAGTTTACCCATTAGAACAGGTATTTTTCACACTTTTCATCTTGCTCAGTTTTGGATAAAATCACTGCATAGGGCAATATACAAAAAGGTGACCAAAACTGTCCGAAAACTAAAAGTGCAGATAGGAGCAAATTATCACTCATCCTAAAGATAACTGGGGGCCCGGAATGCAGCACTGACAGTAAAAAACATCTACCTGTTGTGGGAATGCTAACCCTAACCCTAGCTAGGGTTACAAATGTGCATTCCGGCAGGGTGTCTCAGAAGCCCTCCAAACATCAAAGTTGAATTTTTTCCTCAAACTCCAAAAAATCAGTCTCAAACTATCAAAACGGTTTCTAAAACTACAAGGAAATGTATCTTCTTTAACATTCTGTCTGGTTTAGGCAAATTTTCATAAAGCTGAAAAATGCTGTTAAATGGTAGTTAAATCGGTATGCTTTTAATGCCTGGCTAGGGTTAGGGTTACAAGAACCAAAGAATTTTGCCCGCTGTTGCACTTTTAGCTGCACTTTAAATGACAAAATGAAGAGAGTTTACCCATTTGAACAGGTATTCTTCACACTTTTCATCTGGCTCAGTTTTAGATAAAATCACTGGATAGGGCAATATACAAAAAGGTGACCAAAACTGTCCGAAAACTAAAAGTGCAGATAGGAGCAAATTATCACACATCCTAAAGATAACTGGGGGCCCGGAATGCAGCACTGACAGTAAAAAACTTCTACCTGTTGTGGGAATGCTAACCCTAACCCTAGCTAGGGTTTCAAATGTACATTCCAGCAGGGTGTAACAGAAGCCCTCCAAACATCAAAGTTGAATTTTTTCCTCAAACTCCAAAAAATCAGTCTCAAACTATCAAAACGGTTTCTAAAACTTCTAGGAGATGTATCTTCTTTAATATTCTGTCTGGTTTAGGCAAATTTTCATAAAGCTGAAAAATGCTTTTAAATGGTAGTTAAATCGGCATGCTTTTAATGCCTGGCTAGGGTTACGGTTACAAGAACCATAGAATTTTGCCCTCTGTTGCACTTTTAGCTGCACTTTAAATGACAAAATGAAGAGAGTTTACCCATTAGAAAAGGTATTCTTCACACTTTTCATCTGGCTCAGTTTTGGATAAAATCACTGGATCGGGAAATATACAAAAAGGTGATCAAAACTGTCCGAAAACTAAAAGTGCAGATAGGAGCAAATTATCACACATCCTAAAGATAACCGGGGTTCCGGAATGCAGCACTGACAGTAAAAAACTTCTACCTGTTGTGGGAATGCTAACCCTAACCCTAGCTAGGGTTACAAATGTGCATTCCAGCAGGGTGTCTCAGAAGCCCTCCATACATCAAAGTTGAATTTTCTCCTCAAACTCCAAATAATCAGTCTCAAACTATCAAAACGGTTTCTAAAACTTCAAGGAAATGTATCTTCTTTAACATTCTGTCTGGTTTAGGCAAATTTTCATAAAGCTGAAAAATGCTGTTAAATGGTAGTTAAATCGGCATGCTTTTAATGCCTGGCTAGGGTTAGGGTTACAAGAACCATAGAATGTTGCCCGCTGTTGCACTTTTAGCTGCACTTTAAATGACAAAATGAAGAGAGTTTACCCATTAGAACAGGTATTTTTCACACTTTTCATCTTGCTCAGTTTTGGATAAAATCACTGCATAGGGCAATATACAAAAAGGTGACCAAAACTGTCCGAAAACTAAAAGTGCAGATAGGAGCAAATTATCACTCATCCTAAAGATAACTGGGGGCCCGGAATGCAGCACTGACAGTAAAAAACATCTACCTGTTGTGGGAATGCTAACCCTAACCCTAGCTAGGGTTACAAATGTGCATTCCGGCAGGGTGTCTCAGAAGCCCTCCAAACATCAAAGTTGAATTTTTTCCTCAAACTCCAAAAAATCAGTCTCAAACTATCAAAACGGTTTCTAAAACTACAAGGAAATGTATCTTCTTTAACATTCTGTCTGGTTTAGGCAAATTTTCATAAAGCTGAAAAATGCTGTTAAATGGTAGTTAAATCGGTATGCTTTTAATGCCTGGCTAGGGTTAGGGTTACAAGAACCAAAGAATTTTGCCCGCTGTTGCACTTTTAGCTGCACTTTAAATGACAAAATGAAGAGAGTTTACCCATTTGAACAGGTATTCTTCACACTTTTCATCTGGCTCAGTTTTAGATAAAATCACTGGATAGGGCAATATACAAAAAGGTGACCAAAACTGTCCGAAAACTAAAAGTGCAGATAGGAGCAAATTATCACACATCCTAAAGATAACTGGGGGCCCGGAATGCAGCACTGACAGTAAAAAACTTCTACCTGTTGTGGGAATGCTAACCCTAACCCTAGCTAGGGTTTCAAATGTACATTCCAGCAGGGTGTAACAGAAGCCCTCCAAACATCAAAGTTGAATTTTTTCCTCAAACTCCAAAAAATCAGTCTCAAACTATCAAAACGGTTTCTAAAACTTCTAGGAGATGTATCTTCTTTAATATTCTGTCTGGTTTAGGCAAATTTTCATAAAGCTGAAAAATGCTTTTAAATGGTAGTTAAATCGGCATGCTTTTAATGCCTGGCTAGGGTTACGGTTACAAGAACCAAAGAATTTTGCCCTCTGTTGCACTTTTAGCTGCACTTTAAATGACAAAATGAAGAGAGTTTACTCATTAGAACAGGTATTCTTCACACTTTTCATCTGGCTCAGTTTTGGATAAAATCACTGCATTGGGCAATATACAAAAAGGTGACCAAAACTGTCCGAAAATTAAAAGTGCAGATAGGACCAAATTATCACTCATCCTAAAGATAACTGGGGACCAGGAATGCAGCACTGACAGTAATAAACTTCTACCTGTTGTGGGAATGCTAACCCTAATCCTAGCTAGGGTTTCAAATGTGCATTCCAGCAGGGTGTCTCAGAAGCCCTCCGATCATCAAAGATGATTTTTTTTCCTCAAACCAAATAAAATCAGTCTCAAACTATCAAAACGGTTATTAAAACCTCTAGGAGATGTATTTTCTTTAATAATTTGTCTGGTTTAGGCAAATTTTCATGAAGCTGTAAAATGCTGTTAAATGGTAGTTAAATCGGCACGCTTTTAATGCCTTGCCAGTGTTAGGTTGCAAGAACCATAGAATTTTGCCCGCTGTTGATCTCCACGTACTGCCCGCCTCCCAGGATACAGCTTCTGAAGGACACCTTCCAAGAGAAACTGATGCAGGAAAAGGAGAAAAAAATGATCGCCATATACAATCGACGGCAGGAGGCGGCTCTACAGAAGATGAGAAAATCTTTCCAATATGTCAAATACGCTGCGGAGAAGAAGACGGGGAACAGCTATCGCTTCCAAACCCAACAGGGCCCCGAGAAGAACATTGTGGGGTATGATCGGTCTTACCCCCTGAAGCCTATGGGTAACAGGAAAGTCTCCGGCCCTGGTGAGGTTCGGGCTGTGGACCGCCCGGAAGCACAGAGTGATTCCTTGTTTGCCCCCACCCCGCCTCAGGATGGTCATGAGAGGCTCTGCGAAAGGCCGGGCAGGAGGGGCTCAAGAGTATGCAAACCTAAGGACAGGACTGTCCTCCCCATGGTGGCGACCCCTCCAGGGCAATGCCCTTCTCATGCCAATGGGAAGGAGCACTTTCAGTTGCAAGAGGAGCTACGAAAAGTGGCCGAGGCAGAGGCCGCGCTGAAGGAGGAGCATCGCCGGAGGGAGGCCAGTCTGCAGGATGTGATGCGCCGGAAGGAGGCCATGATGAAGGACGAGATTCGCCAGAAGGAGGCCATGATGCAGGCGAAGCTCTTTAGAGCTCAGGAGGAGCTGAGGATGGTTCAGAGAGAGATGGAAGACTCCAGAGAGGTGGCCGGAAGGGAAAATAGAGGACTCTTGACCCGAAGGAAGACACTCCAGGCGAGGCAGAGCGAGCTTCGCCCCAGAGGACCGTGGGCCAACCACCGCTCTAAGGCCGTGCCTCTTCTGACCTGCAGAATGGAGAAGCAAAAAGCCTTCACTCCAAGGAAAGCCCTTCCTTTCAAAGGAGACAACCTTGATTATGGTTCTCCAATGGAAGACGGCGGATGCGCAGAATCGCACTTTCCCTCTGCGCTTTCCCATCAGGAGAGACGTCAAGTGAGCCCTTGCAGCCGTGGGCTAGAAGACGTCCCCTGTGGAAGGAGAAAGTACCTCAAGAAAGCAAGGCTCCCTGAAAGTGACGTGTCAGCGGCACAGGCCGCGCAGGCCCACTTCAGAAATAACACCGCATGTCTGGATGAACAAACTCTGTCAGTGGAAAACAGATATTTGTCCCCTACAAGTCTGATGTGCCCTATCGCTGAGCAATTTCCATATGAGAATAGCCAGAGTGGAAACCCTCAGTTGGTGCCCTGTGAACTGTGTCACAGGAAGTTTGCTGTAGAGAGGTTGGAGAAACACAGCAAGATCTGCAAGGCTTCAGAATTCAAAGAGGAAGGTTTTTGACTCTTTCAAGCACAGGGCCAAGGGAACAGAACTGGAGACATACATCCATAAGAAGAAGGTTAGACCGCCAATCGTGGTAAGGGCTATCCTTAAACTCTTTCCAAGCTTCCCTTGTTTTCTCCTAGAGTCAGACTCAGCTTATAAATCAATGTAAACAATAAATAAGTGTTTTATGAAGTACTCTTCTGAAAAACTGCCGCAAAGGCACATTTGCCAGCAGCCATATCACCCTGCAACTCACAACTGGCAACCCACTGAAGCTAAGCAGGTGTGAGCCTGGTCAGTACCTGGATGGGAGACCTCCTGGGAAAAACTAAGGTTGCTGCTGGAAGAGGTGTTAGTGGGGCCAGCAGGGGGCGCTCACCCTGCGGTCCATGTGGGTTCTAATGCCCCAGTATAGTGACGGGGACACTATACTGTAAACAGGCGCCGTCCTTCGGATGAGATGTAAACCGAGGTCCTGACTCTCTGTGGTCATTAAAAATCCCAGGGCGCTTCTCGAAAAGAGTAGGGGTGTAACCACGGTGTCCTGGCCAAATTTCCAATTGGCCCTTACTAATCATGGCCTCCTAATAATCCCCCTCTATGAATTGGCTACATTACTTTGCTCTCCTCCCCACTGATAGCTGATGTGTGGTGAGCGTTCTGGCGCACTATGGCTGCCGTCGCATCATCCAGGTGGATGCTGCACATTGGTGGTGGAGGGGAGTCCCCATTACTGTAAAGCGCTTTGAGTGGAGTGTCCAGAAAAGCGCTATATAAGTGTAAGCAATTATTATTATTATTATTATTATTTGCCAGACAGAATAAATGGGTCTTAGTGACTTCTGAATTCTGTTGTAAAAATCTACATGAGATATCAAGCAAATAGCACTCACGGGAAACAAAACCATAACTAAATTGTACTCTCTACCCAATGACATGAAAGGTAGGCCCAGAAAGCTACGTTATTACTGTATTGATATTTTCTTGCCTTGTGAATGGTTTGCGACCAGACTGTGTACGCAGTGCTAGTCTGGACTTTTTCTGGAAGCTGTTACATTGGTTTCATTTCCTGTTCCCAGCTGAGAAAGAACAACTGGAGGCAGAAGCACGAGAATTTCATTCGGAGCATCAAATAGGCCAGGGAGGTGCAGCAGGTGATCACGCAAGGAGGGAAGGTTGTGAACCTGCCCCAGCCCCCCGCGAATCCAAACCCCGACTACGTGCCCTGCCCTCACTGTGGCCGGCGCTTTGCCCCCAGGCCGGCACAGAGGCACATCCCCAAGTGTCAGCACATCAGGAGCCGCCCTCCTCCTCCTCCTCGCAGATGAAAACTGATGTGAAGAACAGCAAAAGAGTCATGATCTTGGCTCACGACTCACGTCCTGCTTTTTCTTTTTAGAAATATATTTAGCACAGTTCATCCGTATGATGATAAAAAAAATGTTACCTTGTTTTAATAAAATGATTTTTTTTTGGTGGACTGGTGTTTGCGTAACTGTGGTTATTTCAGTTTTTTTCCCTTGCGAAAATGTGTGTCGACCGTGAAAATAAATTTCAAGCTCTTATCATTCATACACCTTGACCTCCTAAAAATAATTGTTCAACCTGGAACGTACAATTAGCAGGCAATAGAACAGGTCACATTGGCCTTGGAGCCATCAAAAAGTAGTATTCACACATTCTCTGCATCGATTTTCCTTTAAAACAACTGAAAAAGCAAGGTAAAGTGTGATTGATTTTTTTAATTAAAGTTATTTGATTTAATTTATTTAATTTTCATAATATTTGAAATATGTTGGGATTAATGTGACTCAATATTATCTGCAGCTCTTACACTCCAGGCACCTGATAAAGTGGAACGCAGTGTCTTTCCCTTACATGGCGCTCAGCTCTTCCTCAATCCCAGCAGAAGCAGCAGCCTCCGGGTCCTGCCTCATGCACAGCTTAAAATGCAACACCGAGTAATACAACAAACAACAGGGAAAACCATTCACGATCAGACACATCCGTTGAGTGCTGGCTCTCAGTAAAGGGACATTGCTGTGGTCCACGCATGAATCTGTTTTCTAAGTGCCTTATCCAATACAGTGTTGAGGCCAGTTTTCCCAGAAGCCATCTAAAGGGAACACAAAATAACTTGTAAAACCTCCAATTTACATCACAAAATAGACTACATTTCAAGGTTAAAGAATTACCATGTTCTGCGATTCAGAACGAGGCAGCAAAACTTCCTGTAATCTGATGTGGCCCTGTGACATTGTAAAGGAGCAGGCTTGTGAATACATCTCGTTTAATCCAATGGAAATATTGCTCTCAACTTTTTAACGTTTTTGCCAATAAATAATATTACATTGTTAACTCTGCATAAAGAACCTTGGAATGGAACGTTTTTTGCAGTGAAATGTTTGCTGCATAACCTATACCTTTTCTCTCCTACATCACATTGCATTAGTCATTACAGTGATTAGTGAGCAGGAAGGGCTGCATCACATCGCAATTTGTGTGGAACTTGAATGCGAATTTGTTACAACATGGCGTAAGTTACAGTACTTTCACAAAATTCATGATTTTGTGCTCAATTTTGAGTTTGTAAAGTTTTTCTATAATGTCAATGATTTTATTTTGTGACTGAAATTAAATACTTTTGTGTCTGCAAAATTGGGACTGTAGTTCCACCTTAACCTACTAGTACTGTATGTCTTTCGACTGTGGGAAGAAACTGGAGCACCTGGAAGAAATCCACACAAATGAAGGGAGAACATACAATTCCATCCAGACTGCACCCCAGGAATTGAACCCAGGACCCCAGCTCTGTGATCCACAGTGCCACCTCATTGCTATAGTCACTATAATTAATGTCAAAACACATTTGCAAATGAGCAGCCTGGGATCCAAAAGGATCAAGAAAAGGATCCAAACAAAGCACTATCCCAAAGCTTGGCTTTGTACAGTATATCATACAGGGCTTGATGCAGAAGGCAGATAATCTAAGTCCATGCAATAATTGCTAAGGGAAAGTGACTTTGTGTTTTTGGAGGGAAGTCACTCAAGATGGAGCTGTGTTAGTGAAATGATTGTTCTGATGTACGGCTGATGTCCAAACACTGAAAACATGATTGTGTATGCAATCGCACTCCTGAGCTCCATTGGGTTTGGTTAAAATAACTTTTTATAGTTCATCACATTCAAAGTGTGTGTACTTGATGAAAGTGTAACACGCATTTGGAGGAGTTATTCAGGATTTTCTTTCATTCAACTATTTCAAGACCCATTATTTTCAGATGTTGTAGTATACGTGAATAATGAAAGGCCTTCATATTACACAATGAAGGAATGACTTTGCAGGTGTGAAGAATAAAAGATTAATTCAGCTCACTTTGGGGAGTTTCACAATGGCCCTCCTTATAGAAATGTGGGTTTGATTAAAGGAGTGAAGAAAAAGCACTGAATAATATTTGCTTCTGTAAACGTAATCATCTCAAAATATGGTTGAAGAAATTGAAGAAGGTTAAACATAATCCAAAACGTATACGGTCAATTTAAGTACAACCAGAATTCTAGTGTTTATGCAATGCATCTGTGGGTTGATATGAAATACGGCCGTTCTTAAACTAAACGAGGTTATCGAGAGCATATTCCGAGTACGGCTGTGGCCAGTTCTACTGTGAACTGTAAGGACCGTATCTTATCCTGAACTGGCTGTGCGAATACCGTCCTCTGCTGGCAGAAGGAATAGATTACAACGGCACTGTATTGGCGATTAGTCCTATTGCTAGAATATTGAAACAACAAGGAGTCCGCGGAGTCAAGCAATGCTGAATGAACAAGTACCTGAAATTCAATAGGATTTTGTGTATTGATTACAAATAGGTGTGAAATTCTCATGTACAGTGGTATTCATGGATTCCTTACACAAGCAGCCGTTGTTATGATACTTTCGTAATCTGAATATAAATCTGTTATCTACCTGAAACTGTAATTATTGAATAGATTAATGTCTTTGAAATGCTTCATTAACTGGGCAGTTTCCATGTTTGGAAATGTTTTTATTTTGATTGCTGATTGCTAGATACTGTATGTTTAATAGGCATGCTGTTAATATTTTCTACAAGAGCCAAATAAGACAGTTATGCTGTAGTAAGTTCTATATAAGTTATATAACATAAGTTATATTTTGTTCTGAGGTCAATTTGAATCTCATACTAAATTACTGGTGTCCTTTTATCTGAGAAACACTACCTGATTGATCACCTGATGCCTAGAAATTAGCATGCACAGTAGCCCAGCGTTTAGCATTGCTAGCTCACAGTGCTGAGGCCCTGGGTACACTTCTGGACCTGGGGTGCTATCTGTATGGAGCTTGTATGTTCTCCCCATGTTTGCATGAGTTTGCTTTGGGTGCTCCGGCTTCCTCCCACAGTTCAAAGAACTACTGGTAGGTTAATTGGCTTCTGGGATAATTGGTGAGTGTCTGTGTCTTCCCTGCATTGGACTACCATCCAGTCCCAGGTATCTCCTGCTTATTACTTTCTGAGGCTCTGGCTCCCCCGTGCCCCGCGACCCCCTGACCCCCTGACCCTGAATTGGATGAAGCGGTTAGAAAATGGGTGGTTTCTGTTATGCTCTGGTCATGCTCTGCCATAGCAACAACTTGTAAAAAATGCAGATGCTAGGATTTAAATCAAAGAAGGAGCTCAGATCACTGTGTTGGCATCACTGTACAGGTGTCCGGTGTGTTTTAGAACATATGTTAAAATCTTATTTACTAACTTCTAGACTTTTTACCCCCCATATCAGCCTGCAGGTGCTCAGTGGTCTGTGGACACCCTCCTTGCTCTGTCGTAAAACAGGAAATAAAAAGCAACTGGTTTTGACTTTAATGCACTGAGACTGTGGAACTCACAGAACTCTCTTGTCAGAAAGGCAGCTTCTAACAGCTTTTAAGTGAAGACTAAGAACACTTTTCTATTTTATTAAAATAGATTATATATGTTTTGTTTAAATATATGTTATAAATGTTAAAACGACAGCTCGTATAAGCTTGTATTTTTACCTTTCGATCATTTTTAGAATTGCTTTGAGTTGCTTTTACCATGATAAACAGTACAAAATATGAGGTGTTGAACTTGTCAAAAGTTTTAAAGCGCTTTATGACGTAAAGTGTGATGACAGTCCTTGGCAGTCTATGTAACAATTCTTCTTGAAGTAGGTCATCGGGCCAACAGTATATAAACATTACAGCTCAAGTGCTTTTGTATCTGAACGCTTTTAGGTAAGTAATTTAGCAGCTGCGGTATTAATAATGATTTTAATGGCAAATTCAATTGCAGGTAAAATAAAAATGGCGGATAACTTTCTTTCTAGCTTCGTGAAGCGGTCGCGCCACATTATACATATATACAATAATAAGAAACATAATATGTACAGTAGAATTTTTCACTTTAAGCTGGCATTATCCAGAACCGGGTCAGGGCCCGGACCCGGACCGTGCAGTGTGGTCCGTCGGCCTTCTAAAGATGTTTAGGAGATCGAGGCGCCCTTGGATTTGATTAGAAACTTGCATAATTTCTTAACTTGACCCCATTATCCTAAAAAAAAAACGGCCAGGCCCAGACCAAAGCATGAAGGCTGCGAGGATCGGGGGACTCTCATTTTTGGTCACAGCGTACAGTAGTAGATCAGTAACCTCTGTTTATCGTGATAACCTTTAATTATTTTCCAGTACTTTTTTAAATGATAAAACACATTGTCTCGCCAGTTTTGCTAAAGAAACCGTTTTAGTGTTTACGCATAAATTTGTAAGCCGTAGGTTTAAATCTCGTGTTCTTATTTGCCGCATTTTCATCGTAAGAGAGGCGCTCGTTTGCGATTTACGCGCTGAATATTGTAAGCAGAGGAGCCTTAAGGCACAGCCTCGCCTTAACACCATCGTTTGCATTGTTATTGTCATCCAGAAAAGCAGTCATAAGAAAATGAATCTGTGCCGGCTCCGAACATTAAAAAAACTATATCTAGACTGCAAATACATCCCAATCTTACTATCAACACGTTTTAAGAGCGCTCTCCTTTCCACCGGTATACAAGCTAAGAGAGAAATGTTGGAAATCCCATCTGAAGTAGCCCTCGTCTCAGCTTCGGAGCTGTGAGCGATGGGGATTATAATTAAAAGGGGTACAGTTACTTTGAAAATGTGTATGTGATACTTAAATTTAAATAAAATAAAAAGAAAAATTATATAACACAGACTGCTATCAATGTCCATGTGTTTAAGACGTATGAATCGGTTTTAAAACAGGCACACCCCTTTACTTCTCACAAATCCAACTGGAGTCTCAGTCCGTCGTCGCGATGAATTAGGAGCTCAGATGTAGGCTAAGTGATTGCAATTTACTTATTTAAAAGAACCACTTCAAATCAAAAGGGAGACATTTTGTAATGGTAGTTATCGTATTATACAGTATACGTAATTGTAGATATACAGTACATAAAGGGTATGAATAGGTGTGAGCTTTTACTGTATATTCAATATTTTATCTGACCCATTTGTAGAAACTGCCTACTCAGATTTAGTTAAGTGGTCTGCCACCATAAAGACAGAAAAATATAATGACATCCTGTTACATTAACTGTAAAATAAACGCCGTAACTGCGGCCATATGAAAATTTGGATAAAGATTATACAAACATCCTAAGGAGCTCTATGACATATGAGCGTCGTAATAATGGTTGGTGACCTGACGTAACAGTGCTCCCTGAATTACGTGATCTGTATTTACCCAAATACAGATATATCACATAGGGAGATGCAGTCAAACATTGCATTGCTATCGTCGTGGTGAACTATTTCTCCGCTGTTTGAGACTTGTTTGGTAAGTGTCATCAAATATTCTTGTCAATTTGTAGCGAAATCGATATACTGTATCATAATCCTTCAGCTATCTATGATGTAGTGAAATGGCTAATTAATATTGATAAATTCCCTTATTCACAGTGACTTTTGCTCAAACCCCTGTTGCATAATGGGTTAATTTTATATAAAAAACATTTATATCATAGATATAATACAAGCTTTGAAATGAAATAGTACATTTCCAGGTTTCAGTTAAACATTTTTAAAAAAGCTTATGACTTTAAGCATTCTGAACATTGAGAATGTTATTTGGGAAACAAATGTTTATTATAATGTTTATGTTTAGGATCTGTCTCCTACTGAGTCAGCATTCAACACCATTAGGTTTAATATTAAAAAGTTGTGTATTTCCTGAATTGTTTTTTTTATTCTTTTCTATTAGACCATACTAGACTGTGCAGGATATCATTTATTTGCCATTTTTGCCTTTTCCAGATACCTGGGAAACAAAGCACATATCTCATTTGCCAATGGAGCCCAGTCCTAAGCCTGGTGCTCTGTCCCCCTCCCTGAAGGACACAGACTCGAATCGACCCGCGCCCTTAAGGCGACAGGATCTGATCTCCACGTACTGCCTGCCTCCCAAGATACAGCTTCTGAAGGACACCTTCCAAGAGAAACTGATGCAGGAAAAGGAGAAAAAAATGATCGCCATATACAATCGACGGCAGGAGGCGGCTCTACAGAAGATGAGAAAATCTTTCCAATATGTCAAATACGCTGCGGAGAAGAAGACGGGGAACAGCTATCGCTTCCAAACCCAATAGGGCCCCGAGAAGAACATTGTGGGGTATGATCGGTCTTATCCCCTGAAGCCTATGGGTAACAGGAAAGTCTCCGGCCCTGGTGAGGTTCGGGCTGTGGACCGCCCGGAAGCACAGAGTGATTCCTTGTTTGCCCCCACCCCGCCTCAGGATGGTCATGAGAGGCCCTGCGAGAGGCCGGGCAGGAGGGGCTCAAGAGTACGCAAACCTAAGGACAGGACTGTCCTCCCCATGGTGGCGACCCCTCCAGGGCAATGCCCTTCTCATGCCAATGGGAAGGAGCACTTTCAGTTGCAAGAGGAGCTACGAAAAAGTGGCCGAGGCAGAGGCCGCGCTGAAGGAGGAGCATCGCCGGAGGGAGGCCAGTCTGCAGGATGTGATGCGCCGGAAGGAGGCCATGATGAAGGACGAGATTCGCCAGAAGGAGGCCATGATGCAGGCGAAGCTCTTTAGAGCTCAGGAGGAGCTGAGGATGGTTCAGAGAGAGATGGAAGACTCCAGAGAGGTGGCCGGAAGGGAAAATAAAGGACTCCTGACCCGAAGGAAGACACTCCAGGCGAGGCAGAGCGAGCTTCGCCCCAGAGGACCGTGGGCCAACCACCGCTCTAAGGCCGTGCCTCTTCTGACCTGCAGAATGGAGAAGCAAAAAGCCTTCACTCCAAGGAAAGCCCTTCCTTTCAAAGGAGACAACCTTGATTATGGTTCTCCAATGGAAGACGGCGGATGCGCAGAATCGCACTTTCCCTCTGCGCTTTCCCATCAGGAGAGACGTCAAGTGAGCCCTTGCAGCCGTGGGCTAGAAGACGTCCCCTGTGGAAGGAGAAAGTACCTCAAGAAAGCAAGGCTCCCTGAAAGTGACGTGTCAGCGGCACAGGCCGCGCAGGCCCACTTCAGAAATAACACCGCATGTCTGGATGAACAAACTCTGTCAGTGGAAAACAGATATTTGTCCCCTACAAGTCTGATGTGCCCTACCGCTGAGCAATTTCCATATGAGAATAGCCAGAGTGGAAACCCTCAGCTGGTGCCCTGTGAACTGTGTCACAGGAAGTTTGCTGTAGAGAGGTTGGAGAAACACAGCAAGATCTGCAAGAAGCTTCAGAATTCAAAGAGGAAGGTTTTTGACTCTTTCAAGCACAGGGCCAAGGGAACAGAACTGGAGACATACATCCATAAGAAGAAGGTTAGACCGCCAATCGTGGTAAGGGCTATCCTTAAACTCTTTCCAAGCTTCCCTTGTTTTCTCCTAGAGTCAGACTCAGCTTATAAATCAATGTAAACAATAAATAAGTGTTTTATGAAGTACTCTTCTGAAAAACTGCCGCAAAGGCACATTTGCCAGACAGAATAAATGGGTCTTAGTGACTTCTGAATTCTGTTGTAAAAATCTACATAAGATATCAAGCAAATAGCACTCACGGGAAACAAAACCATAACTAAATTGTACTCTCTACCCAATGACATGAAAGGTAGGCCCAGAAAGCTACGTTATTACTGTATTGATATTTTCTTGCCTTGTGAATGGTTTGTGACCAGACTGTTTACGCAGTGCTAGTCTGGACTTTTTCTGGAAGCTGTTTCATTGGTTTCATTTCCTGTTCCCAGCTGAGAAAGAACAACTGGAGGCAGAAGCACGAGGATTTCATTCGGAGCATCAAATAGGCCAGGGAGGTGCAGCAGGTGATCACGCAAGGAGGGAAGGTTGTGAACCTGCCCCAGCCCCCCGCGAATCCAAACCCCGACTACGTGCCCTGCCCTCACTGCGGCCGGCGCTTTGCCCCCAGGCCGGCACAGAGGCACATCCCCAAGTGTCAGCACATCAGGAGCCACCCCCCTCCTCCTCCTCACAGATGAAAACTGATGTGAAGAAGAGTAAAAGAGTCATGATCTTGGCTCACGACTCACGTCCTGCTTTTTCTTTTTAGAAATATATTTAGCACAGTTCATCCGTATGATGATAAAAAAAATGTTACCTTGTTTTAATAAAATGATTTTTTTTTAGGTGGACTGGTGTTTGCGTTACTGTGGTTATTTCAGTTTTTTTCCCTTGCGAAAATGTGTGTCGACCGTGAAAATAAATTTCAAGCTGTTCTTATCATTCATACACCTTGACCTCCTAAAAATAATTGTTCAACCTGGAACGTACAATTAGCAGGCAATAGAACAGGTCACATTGGCCTTGGAACCATCAAAAAGTAGTATTCACACATTCTCTGCATCAATTTTCCTTTAAAACAACTGAAAAAGCAAGGTAAAGTGTGATTGATTTTTTTAATGAAAGTTATTTGATTTAATTTATTTAATTTTCATAATATTTGAAATATGTTGGGATTAATGTGACTCAATATTATCTGCAGCTCTTACACTCCAGGCACCTGATAAAGTGGAACGCAGTGTCTTTGCCTTACATGGCGCTCAGCTCTTCCTCAATCCCAGCAGAAGCAGCAGCCTCCGGGTCCTGCCTCATGCACAGCTTAAAATGCAACACCGAGTAATACAACAAACAACAGGGAAAACCATTCACGATCAGACACATCCGTTGATTGCTGGCTCTCAGTAAAGGGACATTGCTGTGGTCCACGCATGAATCTGTTTTCTAAGTGCCTTATCCAATACAGTGTTGAGGCCAGTTTTCCCAGAAGCCATCTAAAGGGGAACACACAATAACTTGTAAAACCTCCAATTTACATCACAAAATAGACTACATTTCAAGGTTAAAGAATTACCATGTTCTGCGATTCAGAACGAGGCAGCAAAACTTCCAGTAATCTGATGTGGCCCTGTGACATTGTAAAGGAGCAGGCTTGTGAATACATCTCGTTTAATCCAATGGAAATATTGCTCTCAACTTTTTTACGTTTTTGCCAATCAATAATATTACATTGTTAACTCTGCATAAAGAACCTTGGAATGGAACGTTTTTTGCAGTGAAATGTTTGCTGCATAACCTATACCTTTTCTCTCCTACATCACATTGCATTAGTCATTACAGTGATTAGTGAGCAGGAAGGGCTGCATCACATCGCAATTTGTGTGGAACTTGAATGCGAATTTGTTACAACATGGCGTAAGTTACAGTACTTTCACAAAATTCATGATTTTGTGCTCAATTTTGAGTTTGTAAAGTTTTTCTATAATGTCAATGATTTTATTTTGTGACTGAAATTAAATACTTTTGTGTCTGCAAAATTGGGACTGTAGTTCCACCTTAACCTACTAGTACTGTATGTCTTTGGACTGTGGGAAGAAACTGGAGCACCTGGAAGAAATCCACACAAATGAAGGGAGAACATACAATTCCATCCAGACTGCACCCCAGGAATTGAACCCAGGACCCCAGCTCTGTGAACCACAGTGCCACCTCATTGCTATAGTCACTATAATTAATGTCAAAACTCATTTGCAAATGAGCAGCCTGGGATCCAAAAGGATCAAGACAAGGATCCAAACAAAGCACTATCCCAAAGCTTGGCTTTGTACAGTATATCATACAGGGCTTGATGCAGAAGGCAGATAATCTAAGTCCATGCAATAATTGCTAAGGGAAAGTGACTTTGTGTTTTTGGAGGGAAGTCACTCAACATGGAGCTGTGTTAGTGAAATGATTGTTCTGATGTACGGCTGATGTCCAAACACTGAAAACATGATTGTGTATGCAATCGCACTCCCGAGCTCCATTGGGTATGGTTAAAATAACTTTTTATAGTTCATCACATTCAAAGTGTGTGTACTTGATGAAAGTGTAACACGCATTTGGAGGAGTTATTCAGGATTTTCTTTCATTCAACTATTTCAAGACCTATTATTTTCAGATGTTGTAGTATACGTGAATAATGAAAGGCCTCCATATTACACAATGAAGGAATGACTTTGCAGGTGTGAAGAATAAAAGATTAATTCAGCTCACTTTGGGGAGTTTCACAATGGCCCTCCTTATAGAAATGTGGGTTTGAATAAAGGAGTGAAGAAAAAGCACTGAATAATATTTGCTTCTGTAAACGTAATCATCTCAAAATATGGTTGAAGAAATTGAAGAAGGTTAAACATAATCCAAAACGTATAAGGTCAATTTAAGTACAACCAGAATTCTAGTGTTTATGCAATGCATCTGTGGGTTGATATGAAATATGGCCGTACTGCATTTCGAACAAGTTATAAGGGATTTAGCCAGGAGAGGTATTCTCATTCACTCAGTAAGGTCTTTATTCATTTTGCAATATGGGAAAAAGCCATCACCTGTCTGCGCAGAGAAGTGAAAGCTGATTCAAAAGCAAGCAGGGAGACCCCTTGTTTTATATCTTTTTTAAGCTGATGCAACACTTCAAGGACAGGCAAAGCAGTCATTTTCCATTCCTTATCGGTTTTTGCTTTAAGCAAAGAAGAGCAGTTATTCAAATGGTTTCTCACACTCCCTTCTTCAAGCAGCCGAGATAAACAGTATTAAAACATCCTGTGCCCTTGACAAGTTGGGTGCTATCACACTTTGTTCTAAGTATCCAGCTGCTTCTGCAGCACAGCTCTGTCCGTAAACAACATAGAATAAAACACTTTTTCTCAGTAACTTTTCATTACATTCCCTCCTTTTTATCCTTAAATGTGTTCATACCACAGAGTCCTCATAGGGGTCACCCAAGTCAGACAACAGCACAACAGCAAAAAAACTACAACAGGCATGAATAGCTTTAAGAAAAACAGTCCCCAAGACCCAAAAAATGATTTTAACCATGAAAAGAAGGGGAACTCATTGCCAATGCCCTGTTCTTGATTTACCCTGTTCTTAAGTTCTTTCAGCCGGTGTATTGCGAGGGTGAGGTGACGATGGTCATCATCACTAGCAGGGATATACAGATGCAGCCATTCAAAACAAGCGGGCGATACCGCATTATTTTGCGGTGTGCTTATCACGGTGTAACACAAGTTACCATATTAATACCGTGTATTCTCGCATAGTACCGCATAATACCACATGTTCTAATGAATGACCTTGGACAAGCTGTAAACTCAAAGTATTGTCCTGGTCCACATTCTTTTTTTCATTGACCGTCTTTGTAAAAGTAACACCACAGCATTTCGTTGATCCAATCACGCATTTGTTTCCAATCATGCAAAGTACAGTCATTTTTGAGAATCTCCAATTCACCATGCCTTTTGCATGCTCATAAGAGATATTGATTTAGGAACATAAACATATTACTGTATGCAAACTGTACTGTATACAGTATGTATATGTATATTTAATGTCTTTACTGTGCCCGTTTAAGTATTAAATATTTATATGGAATTTTACCACTGAAGGGAAATCTTAGTAGCTGAGCATAAAAAGAATAGGAGCATAACGCGTGTGAAAGCCATAAACGATATTAATTTTGGAACATAAACATACAGTATTACAGTATGTCAACTGTATATGGCTGGTCTCGGTACAAAAATACACACCAGTATTCCATTTCTCCCTAAACAATATTAAGCATCGAAGTCTTTAACTAACATGTGAAATAACGTGTGTATAAAAAGTGGTAGTTTTAAGCTTTTCTGCAAATACGCTCAATACAGGAGCAAACAAGCATACTTTTAGAATTTGATTAATAGGGAATATAATAGGGAATCGCATATCTAAAGAAATTAATAATGATATAATTCTATTCATGTGCTGAACTTGTAAGCGAGAGGTTGGCTGTTCAAATCCAGCCTCTGCCATGACTTTTCTTTTAACAAGCATTTCTTTGAAGAAATAAAATAGCAATATTATGGACAATTAATTGACTTATTATATTTCTAAATATCACAACATGTTCGAATCTAAGTCATTTTTTAATAACAATGAATAGTCACCACGCATGCTTACACAGCTCCCTGGGTAAAGTATCACAAAGTCTTAGAGAACTTAACATTTTTATTATCAACAAATTGTAAATACGCTGTTTACATTGGGGTTATTCATATTTCACTTGAGTGTATGGGGGATTGTCAGCAGATCCCCCCCCCTCTTAGACTGCGCAAACAATTTTTTTAATTTTTAGAAAGAAATGGCGGCTGTATGCTTTACAATATAAACATTTACTGTCAAACTTTAAATCAACAATTGATTTAAAGATGATCTGTCAAAGTGCAATGGAAAACAATATTGTTTTTGTTTTTGTTTTTGTTGTTTTTATCCCGTAAGGCGCTTTGAGAAGCCACCTTTAAAGGCGCTATATAAAGGCACTGATTCCTATGGAATGTGTATTCTTTCTTCTTTTTTTCAGCATGGAATAAACCTATTACGTGATTTTAAGGTTTGTGTGAGAAGCCAGGGTATCAGCTTGTTCCCCCCTCCCGCACCTCTCTCTGTACAGTAGAGGCTCCTGTCCTGACTGGTGGAGCTCATACAACTGTGTCTGGAGAGGATCCATGGTATCAGGGTCAACCCCATGGCTATGCAGCTTGTTTCCCCCCCTGCACCTCTCTGTGTACAGTAGAGCCTCCTGTCTTGACTGGTGGAGCTCATTCAGCTGTATCTGGAGAGGATCAAGCGGGGTATCAGCTTCAAACCCACGGCTGGGCAGCTTGTTCCCCCCTCCTGCCCCCCTCTGTGTACAGTAGAGCATTCCTTCATGACTGGTGGAGCTCATACAGCTGTGTCTCGAGAGGATCCAGGGTATCAGCTTCAACCCCATGGCTTGGTAGCTTGTTCCCCCCTCCCACCCCTCTCTGTGTACAGTAGAGCCTCCTTCCTGACTGGTGGAGCTCATACAGCTGTGTCTAGAGAGGATCCAGGGTATCAGCTTCAACCCCACGGCTGGCAACTTGTTCCCCTCTACCACCCCTCTGTGCGTACAGTAGAGCCTCTTGTCCTGACTGGTGGAGCTCATACAGCTGTATCTGGAGAGGGAGGGAGAGAGGGGTGCGGAACCAGGGAACTATTTACATGGAAAACGGGCGATCTCCCCAGCCCGTATGCCCCTTTCACTGTGTGGCAGCTGCAATAGTCAGCGGCCTACCTAAACCCCGCCCTGACCACTCCTGTCCTGCCCCTCACCGCACACCCCAGCCGGGTGTTCTTCAGCCGCCCCCCAGGGCGAAAGCGCTACAATGCTAAAAATAAGATACACTCTGCAGACATTCACAACAGCGACTGTCAGAAGATAGGACACAGCAACTCAGACACCCATTGAATGGAAAGGGACACTTTAATGTTCTGTGCGGGTGGTACAGCACCCCACCGCGCCCGCGCGCCAGCAAAGAGAGAGATACACACCAGTTTTCATTGTCAAAAAGTAATTGTTTTTTACTTTTGTACAATTTGTTTTACATTCCTCTTGTTTAACAGGAATGTTTTGTTTCTGGACAGACTGTTAAACTAGGGGAAAGAGTGCCTATGAAAGACGGGTTCCTTTCGCGAAGTCTGGAGACATTAGAAGCTTGCCACACCCGGACTGTTACACCAACGCATTAGCAAGTTAAAGCTATCCCATTGAGGAGCTGGGCGCAATAATTGTTTTGTTCCTTGATTTTCTGATCTGCAAGGCCATTTGAATTCTGTCTGGCATTGCCAGATTGTGAAAAAATAAAAGTATTTAAATCATAAGATACAATCTACAGACATTCACAACATATACATATCTTAAAACATTTACATATCTTGTTAAATTATTACTTTAAATATGTACTTTAAGTTACTGAAACAGCCAGTTAATAAAATCGTTGCAATTTTGTTCTTGTTTGGAGGTGGGGATATTCTGACAACAATTGATTTAAAGACAATCGGTGAAAGTGAAATGAAATACAATATTACGCTGGGTAAACGTTCCGAGGTCAAATTCTTCCGTGATGGGGGTACCTTTAAAGGTCTAAGCCGGAAACCATCATTATGTCTCATTTTTGATTCTCTCTTCCAAACGAGAACAAAATTGCAACAATTTTATTAGCGGGCTGTTTCAGTAACTCAAAGTATTCATTTAAAGTAATAATTTAACAATAAATCCCGCACCCAGCAGAATAATCCTACTCCGTTGGGCTGCTGAGCAAGGCCCTTAACCCCAACTGCTCCAGGGGCGCTGTACAATGGCTGACCCTGTACTCTGACCACAGGCTCTCTCCCTATCTCTTTCATCTGTGTGTCTGTGTATCTCATGGAGAGCAAGCTGGGGTATGCGAAAAGATAATTACTGTAACGCCACGGGGGCTCAGGCGGGCGCCCTTGCCGCATTAGGTCGGCCCCTGCACCGTCCGGGGCTCGAACCCGGGACTTCCGCGTCTCTCTGCAGCGACCTAGCTCCGTGAGCTAAAGAGAGATCTCTCCACAGCCCAGTAGCTGTGGTCCTGCTATCACAGGGAAGGGCGGTGACGTCACCCGCTCTGGTACGCCGGCTCTTACACACAGTGCTTGTCGGCCGTAAGCGTTACACTCTCCCCCGCTTAAATCGCCGTCCCCGGCAAAGGGCTATCTCATCCCACTCTGACACCAATGTAACGCCACGGGGGCTCAGGCGGGCGCCCTTGCCGCATTAGGTCGGCCCCTGCACCGTCCGGGGCTCGAACCCGGGACTTCCGCGTCTCTCTGCAGCGACCTAGCTCCGTGAGCTAAAGAGAGATCTCTCTTTGGCTCACGGGGCTAGGTCGCTGCAGAGAGACGCGGAAGTCCCGGGTTCGAGCCTCCAGTCGGGATGGGGCCGACCAGATGCGGCAAGGGCGCCCGCCTGAGCCCCCGTCGCGTTACATTACTAATGCAAGAAATTGTAAAGATTTAATAAAATAATGTTGTTGTATATCTAAGCAAGTGTTCCTGCATCCCTCTTCTGCACTATAGGCATGGCTTTTATTCTGTTTGCTCCATTTCTAAAACTTTTTGCTCATGTGCATTTTTGTATTTTTTTACACCTCTAGCACTTTAACGTCGTGAATTTTCATTTGCCTTAATTTGTAGAATGAATTTGAGTTTTAGCCTTAAAAATCTTAAGTTTTCACTATCTTTTGTTTCTTGTCCTACAACTGTTATTATTGATCACCATGACTTCATTCAGCCTTTCCTGAACGTCTATGACAGGCAGAGAGAGTGCTGTTTCTGGTGCGATCTTTTGCAGCTGACATTTCACTGTTTTAAACGAACAAGAAATTAGATTGCTCATAAATCACTTATTCTATATAAATACAGCGTAATTGCCCTCCGAAAATCCTCTTTTTCTTGTTCGTTTTAGAGACCTTGATCGAAACTGATTTTAGATGTCAGAAAGGATTTATTTTCTCTGTATTTCCTACATTGCTTTGTCGAGATTTTAACTTTATATTTAGGCTCAGATTTCAACTATAAATCGTACACTAATTAATAGCAGTAAATACTGATGTTTTGCTCCCTCTTACCACAAAAATATATGTTTTGTAGCTGGGATGAACTTTATTTCGTACGCGATTTGGACACGAAGCGGTTAAAGATGGCGGCAAATCAGGCACCCAGAGAGGGGGGGGGGCGTCTTCTCGCCTCCATAACTAAAATGCCAAATAGGAGTGGCTTAAGTGACATACACAGTCGTGTAACTGACAGTTTGAGGTAGCCTATCGTGTAAATTTCGCTTTGTTGCTGATAGGTTAAGCTTTCGAAACTCTGCCCCAAATTCATGTGACTGATTTTTCGCCCTGTTTCGTTGGTTAAACGCAATGATCACAAGCACCACCATGGTAACTGGGATGTGTAGTTTTTAATTCCGTTTGAATTATAACTGTACGTACTGTCTTCATATTTGGCCAGGGCTTTAAAGAGAAGGCGCGCCAAAAAATTTCGGTGCCGTCGTCTCCGCTTTAAAGGTACAACCGTGCTGGAAGAATTTGACCTCGGAAGTTTGCCCAGCGCACTTCAAGTACTGCACCTTCTCACACGTGTAGCCAGCTGCGTTGAGCCGTGGTTATATGATGTCATCTTTTATTTTATTATTTTATTTTGTGAACTTCCCCCAGATGAGTTCCGTTTTTCTGTATGGAGTTGGCTTTGCGACAGCCCTTGGGGTTTGTGAAGGTGCCCCTGGGGTCACAGGCGGCTCGTTTCTCTGGGGAGCCCTCAGACGCGCTGTGGCCGCCAGTCGGGTGAGACGCCAGCGGCATTTTTCATTTTATTTTCATTACAGATTCGTGTGGCGACATTATATATATATATTATTTCTGTAGTAGTACAGTTGTGTGCCAGATGAATCGCGGTAATGCACGAAGGTGATGTTTAATGCCTCACACGGTGTTGACCCACATGTTGTGTTTTGCTGAGCAGGAGAGAGAGAGACATTCAGCGTGTGTGACGCCAACGGGTTTTCTGTTCTAGAGGCTCTGTCATCCGTTGTGTTATAATTGTTTTCTTTCTTATTTAGTATTTCAGGTGTGTCGATTTTATGAACCAAATGTTAACGTACAACACGGGAAAAGGTGCATTGTAGAGTAAGATAACGGATATCGGCTTGTATCGTGGAGAGGACGTATAATGTGCTGAAAGATGGGAAGAGAAAGGGGCGATTTCTGCGCGCATTCTAATCATTGTGATTGATTTGATATTGATCTGATATGTGTGGTCATGTGAATGTACATAGATGGTGGGTATGGTGTTAATAATATATGATATGATATAATTACTTGTATATATCATATATCATTCTTTCTATTTTTATATATGGTAATCCTTCTAGATATTATGATTCTGTTTCCCGAAAGCATCGTAGCGCTAAGAACATCGTAAACTCGCTCTTAAGCTCCATCGTTAATTGACGAGTGTTTCCCAAAACCCATCGTAACTGAAGTAGCACGTTAAATCCTTCGTCATCTACGTGCTCCCCGACCCGCTCGTTCATCACTAAGTGCTTCTTAAACTGGCCTCCTCCTGCCCACCCTGAGCGCCAGAGATCGCCAGACAGAGCACAGTCACTTCACGGCAGGGGCATCCTCTGGGAATACAGGACACTAAGAGTTTATATGAAGGACTTTGATATTGTGTTGTACTGTGTCGGAGGACATTCGAAAAAAGAACATTTATTTATACAGTGATGAATTTATGAGTCATCTTGGGTATATTTCATATTCATTTTTATACTTGGCTAGATGATATTATTTTCAGTCTGAAGTGCAGCAATGCATTATTTTAGTGAAATCATTGGGCCTAACATGTATTTATAATGTAGCGCCACGCAGGGCGCTTTAGTCCTGCGCACGCAAGGCGGGCTGAGAACAGCACCTGGGTTCTACCGGACTGTATAGCGGGACGGAGGCTGGGATACAGTCTCTTCCCTTCAGGTGTGTGTGTGTGTGTTAGTGAAGGTGCAGCGCTGTAACCCCTGTCCCTGTGTGTGTACCTTTCCCGATTCGAGTTAATAAATGTGTTGTTCAGCCCCAGTCCTGAGTCCCACGCCTGCTCCATTCCGTACCCAAACCCGCGGTCGATACCGCGCAGTTCAACACCGTTTGATGTTCTGTCGTGATTGTTGACGGTAAAGCTTAGATCTACTGGTTTTTAAATTTGATTATAGGTCCTGTATTTGTTGAGTGACACATGCCAAGCTTAGTAGTTAATGTTTCCATTGAGTTCCAGTACACCCAATAACTATAAATAACAGTTTTTTCTCATGAAATATTGATTCTTAACTATGGCAGCGCGCCAAAAAATATTGCTTTAAATCAAGGACGTCGTGCGGGACGCATACACTGTCCACGCAGTTAATCTTGGTTTTCTTTTACGGCATGTCAGTCATTTCTTTTCTTTGCTCTTAGAAACAATAAGGTCCCTTTTTGTGCCTATCTATATGCTTTTGCTTAAACTATGATGTCAAGTTTACTTCATATTCCTTTTCACAACTTTATTTCATCCCACTGAAGGACCAAAACCGACACCATATAATGAAAGAATTGTCAATCGATTGTTTACATACGTACATACGTACATCGTAAAGTTGCTTGAAAGTCTCTAAGATTAGTTGTTTTCGGGAAACTCACCCCTGTTCTTTATCCTTCTGCTCTCACTGTGTTTATTACCACCATCTACTGTCTCCTCTAACTGTGTATTGTCATCATGCATATCTTGTGTATTATTTATTGTTGTTGGTTTTGTCATTCTATTAAGAAGCCACCTTTCAAGGCGCTATATAAATTAATGTTTATTATTATTATTATTATTTATTTTTTTAAAGTTGTAAATTCTGACGCCATGAGATTTTTAGATTTTGAGATTCTCATATTTTTGGCTTCTACAGCAAACAGTAACAATGCGGTTGAATGGTTCTGCAAAAGTTTAGCTGTATCTTTAAAGCCATCCTCATCTTTATCAGGTACAAAGAAAAGAAGGTAGGCCGGCTTCTGTTTGGAATGTTTTAGTTAGTTTTAATTTTTTAAACCCCAAGTAAACATATTTTGTGCCTTTCTCTGAACGTTTTTGCATTTCAGTTCAGTTGTTTTTAAGCTTATTTTACAGTTGCTAGGTTCTTGAATTGTGCAGTATTTCTTTTGGGTTTTGTGCAAATCATATTCTAACGGTTGGGGGGAAAAAGCACAGGTGCCATCCCACCATTAAACCCTGAAACTTACCTTAGCCGATTCTTCAACTAAACCAGACATGTTAACTAAGTGTTACAGTATGTTCTTCGAATGTGTGTCAGCCAATCAGATTTCAGGACTGGAATTATTGGTTTTGTAATAGGGAATATAGTATGGAATCACGTATCTAAAGAAATGAATAATGATATTAATTTAAGGATCTGAATATCTAAAAATATGTATCTATATAGCAGGTAGTATTACTGTATTCCACTTTCTTTGTAAATACGGAATAACAGATTCACAACGCGAAGCTGTGTCACTCTTCTGGGTAAAAAAAAAAAACGTTTTGAACACCCTGTTTTTAATAAGCTGCTGAGTAAAGAACAGGAATGTTCCTGCTGTCAGTCTTTACCGAAGATATCCCTAATAGTATTAATAATGAATGACCTTGGACAAGCTGTAAACTCAAAGTATTACCCTGGTCCACATTCTTTGTAATCGTCTTTGTAAACAAAAAAACTTTATTTTGTGTGACGATATAAAGTTTTCACGAAACCTCCTCGAGTTGTGAGAACACGTGCTTTGTGTATACAGCACATTGTGAATGTTTTCACAGCCTTCATTTTGTCGTTTTTATGGCATTTTTTGACCACGCACGAATATTCTTATGTCCATATCTTCGCACGGGAATCAGTGCGAATTGTAATACTAATTAAATGACCGCGGGCACTTTCCACCCCCTCTACATTCTCCGAGTAGAATAGGCTAACCTTCTAATGAAAGACAGTCCACCCTCCCCCACGGAAAGGAAAAGTGCCAGCAGGCAGGCAGTATGGTCAGTAACAGTGAACAGTTTTAACTGCACTGCATCCCAGAGAATACCAGGGCGCATTTTTTCTACTCCCTGGCGGAAACGGGCTTCCATAAGAATCAGTATAGCTTCTGGGAAATCCATTTTTCCTGCATTAAAGTTGAACTCGTTCAGAGCGCCGTACATTGCAAACTCCAAGTGTTTCATTATGAGCTGAAGACCCTCACAGCTGAAGAAGGATTCACAGCCGAAACAATATTATTAGAGTTCATAAAGCCTGTATTACGTACTATGCCTATGTCTGCAATACACCTTTGCTAGTTAATGCTACAGTACTTCACTTTCTCGGGCGTGATTTTTTTAGGTAAAATCCAGGCTAGCAGGCTTGTTTTGTGATCTTCCTAAGATTGTTGAGCGCGGTGTCAAAATGTTTCCATATGAAAGGCAGTGACGTCACCATCCTGAGGTGTGTGTAGTAGATCTGTGATGTGGTTGAGCGTGAATTGTGGTGAGCCTCTGATTGGGGGAAAAAAAGACCATGTTCAAAAAATCCTAAAAAGAGAATTAAAGTTTCACATAACAAGGCATGAGGTGTGCTGGCAGCTGTGGGATGCAGTGGTGGCCTGGCACATTGAGGTGGGCTTTCAGCTGTGTGTGGTCTGACTCAGTGGTGGCCTGGCACGGTGAGGTGCGCTGGCAGCTGTGTGGTGTGACGCAGTGGTGGCTGGCATGGTGAGGTGCGCTGGCAGCTGTGTGACGCAGTGGTGGCCTGGTACGGTGAGGTGTGCTGGCAGCTGTTTGACGCAGTGGTGGCTTGGCACGGTGAGGTGCGCTTTCAGCTGTGTGTGGTCTGACGCAGTGGTGGCCTGGCACGGTGAGGTGCGCTGGCAACTGTGTGGTGTGACGCAGTGGTGGCCTGGCACGGTGAGGTGCGCTGGCAGCTGTGTGACGCAGCGGTGGCCTGGCATAGTGAGGTGTGCTGGCAGCTGTGTGGTGTGACGCAGTGGTGGCCTGGCATGGTGAGGTGCGCTGGCAGCTGTGTGACGCAGTGGTGGCCTTGCACGCTCAGGTGTTCTGGCAGGTGTGTGATGCAGTGGTGGCCTTGCACGGTGAGGTGCACTGGCAGCTGTGTGGTGTGACACAGTGGTGGCCTGGCATGGTGAGGTGCGCTGGCAGCTGTGTGGTGTGTCTCAGTGCTGGCCTGGCATGGTGAGGTACGCTGGCAGATGTGTGGTGTGACGCATTGGTGGCCGGGTACTTTGAGGTGCGCTGGCAATTCTGTGTTGAAGTGGTGGCCTGGCACGGTGAGGTGCACTGGCATCTGTGTGGTGTGACACAGTGGTGGCCTGGCACGGTGAGGTGCGCTGGTGGCTGTGTGGTGTTACGCAGTGGCGGCCTGACACGCTGAGGTGCACTGGCAGCTGTGTGGTGTGACGCAGTGGTGGCCTGGCACGGTAAGGTGCACTGGCAGCTGTGTGGTGTGACACAGTGGTGTCCTGGCACGGTGAGTTGTGCTTTCAGCTGTGTGATGCAGTGGCTGCTGGGCACAGTGAGGTGCACTGGCACCTGTGTGGTTTGACGTAGTGGTGGCCTGGTATGGTGAGGTGCGCTGGCAGCTGTGTGATGCAGTGGTGGCCGGGCACGGTGAGGTCTGCTGGCAGCTGTATGACGCAGTTGTGGCTTGGCACGGTGAAGTGCGATTTCAGCTGTGTGACGCAGTGGTGGCCTGGCACAGTGAGGTGCGCTGCCAGCTGTGTGACGCAGTGGTGGCCTGGCACGGTGAGGTGCGCTGGCAGCTGTATGACGCAGCTGTGGCAGGGTACGGTGAGGTGCGCTGGCAGCTGTGTGATGCAGCTGTGGCCGGGCTCGGTGAGGTGTGCTGGCATCTGTGTGACGCAGTTGTGGCCTGGTACGGTGAGGTGCGCTTTCAGCTGTGTGACGCAGTGGTGGCCTGGCACAGTGAGGTGCGCTGGCGGCTGTGTGGTGTGACTCAGTGGTGGCCTGGCACGGTGAGGTGCACTGGCGGCTGTGTGGTTTGACGTAGTGGTGGCCTGTTATGGTGAGGTGCGCTGGCAGCTGTGTGATGCAGTGGTGGCTGGGCACGGTGAGGTGCACTGGCGGCTGTGTGGTTTGACGTAGTGGTGGCCTGGCACGGTGAGGTGCATTGGCAGATGTGTGGTTTGACGCAGTGGTGGCCTGGCACGGTGAGGTGCGCTGGTGTCTGTGTGGCGTGACTCAGTGGTGGCCTGGCACGGTGAGGTGCGCTGGTGGCAGTGTGGTGTGACTCAGTGGTGGCCTGGTACGGTGATGTGCGCTGGTGGCTGTGTGGTGTGACTCAGTGGCGGCCTGGCACGGTGAGGTGCGCTGGTGGCTGTGTGGTGTGACGCAATGGTGGCCTGGCACGGTGAGGTGCGCTGGTGGCAGTGTGGTGTGACGCAGTGGTGGCCTGGTACGGTGATGTGCGCTGGTGGCTGTGTGGTGTGACGCAATGGTGGCCTGGCATGCTGAGGTGCACTGGCAGCTGTGTGGTGTGACGCAGTGGTGGCCCGGCACGGTGAGGTGTGCTGGCAGATGTGTGGTGTGACTCTGTGTGTGCCTGGCATGGTGAGGTGTGCTGGCAGCTGTGTGGTGTGACGCAGTGGTGGCCTGGCATGGTGAGGTGCACTGGCAGCTGTGTGGTGTGACACAGTGGTGTCCTGGCACGGTGAGTTGTGCTTTCAGCTGTGTGATGCAGTGGCTGCTAGGCACAGTGAGGTGCACTGGCACCTGTGTGGTTTGACGCAGTGGTGGCCTGGCACGGTGAGGTGCGCTGGCAGCTGTGTGACGCAGTGGTGGCCTTGCACGGTGAGGTGCGCTGGCAGCTGTGTGACGCAGTGGTGGCCTTGCACGGTCAGGTGTACTGGCAGTTGTATGATGATGTGGTGGCCGGGCACGGTGAGGTGTGCTGGCAGCTGTGTGACGCAGTGGTGGCTGGGCACGGTGAGGTGTGCTGGCAGCTGTGTGACGCAGTGGTGGCTTGGCACGGTGAGTTGTGCTTTCAGCTGTGTGATGCAGTGGTGGCCGGGCACGGTGAGGTCTACTGGCAGCTGTGTGACGCAGTTGTGGCTTGGCACGGTGAAGTGCGATTTCAGCTGTGTGACGCAGTGGTGGCCTGGCACAGTGATGTGCGCTGGCGGCTGTGTGGAGTGACGCAGTGGGGGCCTGGCACGGTGAGGTGCGCTGGCAGCTGTGTGACGCAGTGGTGGCCTGGCACGGTGAGGTGCGCTGGCAGCTGTGTGGTGTGACGCAGTGGTGGCCTGGCACGGTGAGGTGCGCTGGCTGCTGTATGACGCAGCTGTGGCAGGGTACGGTGAGGTGCGCTGGCAGCTGTGTGACACAGTTGTGGCCTGGTACGGTGAGGTGTGCTGGCAGCTGTGTGATGCAGTGGTGGCTTGGCACGGTGAGGTGCGCTTTCAGCTGTGTGACGCAGTGTTGGCCTGGCACAGTGAGGTGCGCTGGCAGCTGTGTGACGCAGTGGTGGCTGGGCACTTTGAGGTGCACTGGTGGCTGTGTGGTTTGACGTAGTGGTGGCCTGGCACGGTGAGGTGCGTTGGCAAATGTGTGACGCAGTGGTGGCCTGGCACGGTGAGGTGCACTGGTGGCTGTGTGGCGTGACTCAGTGGTGGTCTGGCACGGTGAGGTGCGCTGGTGGCTTTGTGGCGTGACTCAGTGGTGGCCTGGCACGGTGACTTGCGCTGGTGGCAGTGTGGTGTGACGCAGTGGTGGCCTGACACGGTGAGGTGCGCTGGTGGCTGTGTGTCGTGACTCAGTGCTGGCCTAGCACGGTGAGGTGCGCTGGTGGCTGTGTGGCGTGACTCAGTGGTGGCCTGACACGGTGAGGTGCACTGGCAGCTGTGTGGTGTGATGCAGTGGTGGCCTGGCACGGTGAGGTGTGCTGGCAGATGTGTGGTGTGACGCAGTGGTGGCCTGGCATGGTGAGGTGTGCTGGCAGCTGTGTGGTGTGACGCAGTGGTGGCCTGGCATGGTGAGGTGCACTGGCAGCTGTGCGGTGTGACACAGTGGTGTCCTGGCACGGTGAGTTGTGCTTTCAACTGTGTGATGCAGTGGCTGATAGGCACAGTGAGGTGCACTGGCACCTGTGTGGTTTGACGCAGTGGTGGCCTGGCACTGTGAGGTGTGCTGGCAGCTGTGTGACGCAGTGGTGGCCTGGCACGGTGAGGTGCGCTGGCAACTGTGTGACGCAGTGGTGGGTTTGCACGGTCAGGTGTGCTGGCAGTTGTATGATGAAGTGGTGGCCGGGCACGGTGAGGTATGCTGGCAGCTGTGTGACGCAGTGGTGGCTGGGCACGGTGAGGTGCGCTGGCAGCTGTGTGACGCAGCTGTGGCAGAATACGGTGAGGTGCGCTGGTAGCTGCGTGATGCAGCTGTGGCCGTGCTCGGTGAGGTGTGCTGGCAGCTGTGTGACGCAGTTGTGGCCTGGTACGGTGAGGTGTGCTGGCAGCTGTGTGACTCAGTGGTGGCCTTGCACGGTCAGGTGTACTGGCAGTTGTATGATGAAGTTGTGGCCGGGCATGGTGAGGTGCACTGGCACCTGTGTGACGCAGTGGTGGTCTGGTACGGTGCGCTGCCACCTGTGTGGTGTGATTCAGTAGTGGCCGGGAACTTTGAGGTGCGCTTGCAGCTGTGTGATGCAGTGGTGGCTGGGCATGGTGAGGTGCGCTGGTAGATGTGTGACGCAGCTGTGGCAGGGTTCAGTGAGGTGCGCTGGCAGCTGTGTGACGCAGTTGTGGCTTGGCTCGGTGATGTGCGCTTTCAGGTGTGTGACGCAGTGGTGGCCTGGCACAGTGAGGTGCGCTGGCGGCTGTGTGGTGTGACGCAGTGGTGGCCTGGCACGGTGAGGTGTGCTGGCAGCTGTATGGTGTGACTCAGTGCTGGCCTGGCATGGTGAGCTGCGCTGGCAGCTGTGTGGTGTGACGCACTGGTGGCCGGGTACTTTGAGGTGCGCTGGCAGTTGTGTGATGCAGTGGTGGCCGGGCACAGTGAGGTGCACTCGCAGCTGTGTGGTGTGACGCAGTGGTGTTCATCAGGCACAAGTTCATCAGTGAAAAGACCACTGGCATTTTTCCTTCCCACTTCATTCTCAGAGTAGAATCGAATTTAATATTAGCATAATTAATTACAGTGCTACGTTTAATATTTTTTATTTACTAATAGTTTATGCTAACACCTAACTTTTTTAACGTGAGAAGTACGAATGTAAGTACCTACTGTACTGTACTTAAGTACTACCATAAGAAGTACAGCTGTATGCAACAAAAAAAAAGGAGTGGTGAAACAGCCCTACTCATACAGTATCAGTATCAACAGACATTGTATCAGTATCAGTTCTTGCTTTGTGCTGGGTTTAGGAGTTTTCCAAACATAGTCTTTCAGCGAATGCCATACCATCCTTATTGGATTTAAATCTGGAGATTCGGCTGGAGTTTTCACCCAGTTCACTCGTTCTGCTATAAGCCTCGCCCTTGCTGCTGTGTGTTTCGGATCGTTGTCTTGAAAGAGACTGTGCCTTGATCCAATGTGCTCCCTGATATATGGGGCGGCATGCTGTGTGACCCCGACTTCCTCGAAGAATTCCCGATCCATAATTCCTTCGAAATAAAATTGTTTTTCAAGCAATGTAATGCAAGGTGCTTTCTAACGTTGGGCAATGTGTTTTTTCTCGAAATTTTGTTTCGAGAGACTAGATAAGTAATTCAAGTGTTTATGATTTGTCGCTGTTGTGAATGTCTGTAGAGTATATCTTATTAGCCTGTCCTGACTGGTGGAGCTCATCCATCTGTGTCTGGATATCTTGGTCAAATATTCGGGTAGTGTGTTTTGTCTGTTTAGGGTTCTGTAGCATTCCACAGGGCTGGGCAGCTTGTTCCCCCCTCCCTCCCCTCTCTGTGTACAGTAGAGCCTCCTGTCCTGGCTGGTAGAGCTCATCCAGCTGTGTCTGGCTAATATTAAAGCCAGTACTTTAATATTGTTTTCTGTATGTTTATCAATAGTGGGTACTGCCCTAATTCGGTCCTGCACCCGTTGTTAGGTGTTTTTTAGGTGTTGTTAGGGCTTCTACCAAATATGAACACATGGCTGAAAATGTATACAATTCTAATATTTCCTTTTTTCCCATTGAAAGTATAACATATGTGGTGTAAGAAAGAGGTCCTCATTTAAGTGCATGAAACTCAGGCACTGGCGCAACAAACTGAACAAAGTTCAAGGGGGTATACGCTTTCTGTAGACACTTTATTTCCTCTTTTTCCATACTTTAAGAAATGATTTGGGAAACCTGTTGGACACTGGAGGTCATTACACATGAGCCTCTTTATGCACCTTTTAAGCCATTGAAACCTAGTTGCCTTGTTAAAAGGTCTAATATTACAGTAGGTGTGGTTTCTGTCTCCTAATTTCTGAGAATGATCAAATTGGGGAATAAGTTGTAGGGAATACCACTCTTGCACTTCTAAGAAAAGACTATCTTAAATGAAACTCGCTATAGAAAGACATCTTGTTGAAATTTTTTTTATTTTTTGTAATTTGTAAAGAAAAAACATTCATCAAGTCTTTCACAAATGTTTTGTTTGTGACTTTCTCTGTCGTTCCCTTTCACACTCAACTGAACTATGTGTTATGTCTTGTAAATGTAATCAAACATTTCACTTAGGTGTGTGGGTTAACACAAACCCATATTGTATGAAACATTCAGTTTTTCATTCCCGTTTTTTCTAACAATTGCATCCATGCTAGGACTACAGTAAACAACACTTTTTACTCAAGTAAATGAAATTGTTCATTAAACAAGACACATTGTTTTAAATGTATGCAATACGACGACACGAAAAACAACACTGAAACTTTTCATTGAAATACTGTACGAGATTGTGCATATTCAATGGATTTCTCCTGGTGCTTTTTTTCATCAGTCTTTTCATATTCTTGTTCTCTACTCAGGTGTCTCCTGTTCCTTTGGTGATGTCTGCTGTACACACATGGTATCATACACTTGAGCAAAGTGTGATACCACCGTTTGTTCTTCTCCTAAAATAAAGATGAACATTGACAAAAGTCAGAAGCACTCTTTTCTCTGACAGACGAACAAAACAATGCAAGAATAACCATACTCTCTGTTCCTTACTCATTTCTACCTACCTGTTTGACCACTTTGTCTCCTTCAGTCAGGACAGGGTCCTGGGGCTGACTCTGAGCAATCTGAGAAGAGCTCTCTGTGATCTTCTCCCCTACATTGGCTACATTGTGCTGTGTTTGAAATCCAGGGATCGCCTCCGGTAAGTTCCTCGGTCCTTTTTGGGACTTGAAAGCGTAGAATCATTTTGTGACTACATTTCATTGGCATGCACTGATATGTTCTGGCTTGTGTTTGATTACTGTAGGCGTTCAAACACTTTCTTTTTGTTCTAGATTGGCAGTGTTTGAGATGGTAGGAACTTGTCATATTCTCAACTTATTTGCTCTATGAGACTCTGAATGCTCTGTAAACATACTATTTTAGCAATTCTTAGAAATCTGAAAGCAGTGTTACCTGTATCATTTGTTGTCTTGGTAGTAGTATTGCAGCTCCAACATCAGCACTTAAATAATGGTTTGTGATGTTACTTGTCCTTGGAGTTAGTATACTCCTGAGAAGTCAAGAGAAATCTTACGTAAGCATTAATTATCTTTCACTTTTGAAAGCAAAGTACGTGTCAAGTACTTTGAAGGCATTTGTTGATACTTTTAAGCACTTTCATTGATTATTATTATCCTTCAATTAGTTATTACAAGTCCAACATTCTCTACATGATCTCACTCCATATTCAGAATGTGGGAATACAGTTGTTTTAAGGAAATGCCACTGAATAGATAGTAGCTGCACTCTACAAAGATGAATTTGCTAATTAATCAGTCAGGGACACAGCTTATACTTCAGTAGTCTTAGATTATTTAATGATGATTATTGTACTTTATAACTAGCAAAATCCCCATATCCTGTTCATTGCCCCTTTTTCAGTCATGTGGATTGACTTATGCCTGAAGTGGTTAATTCTCACCTTGACATCTCATAGAACAACTGAATCTCTACCAAGGGTGAATGTGTCCTTCCTCTTAATGTCTAAAAGAAAAGGTTAAAATTCATTGAAGCAAAATGCAACAACCCAAAATGTTGGGGAGGTCGTTTCTACAGTTATTTCATATGACAGTGCTTGGAGTGAAACTACATGACCATGGTGAAGATGTAAAAATACTTTACCTTGTTCCTCCTGACTGATGTCCTTATGCGTGTTTTGCACAGTTGAGTGTTTTGTGTCTTGTCGTCTGTGTAGGCAACAGCCCTCTTCCCTGGGATAGAACTAGATGATATTTAGACACGTTAATTTGACTTCTCCATTGCTCACATTGACGTGGATATGATTATAATGCTCTGTTTTGTGGGCTTCCCAAGAAAACAATAAATCCCTTACTACTTGTTCGAAATGCAGTAGCACAGATCTTAACAAATACAAGAAAGAGAATATCATTCCTGTTTTGAAAAAACTTCGCTGGTCACCTGTATTATCTAGGATAAATTTGAAAGTTCTTTTACTTGTTTTTAAAGCTTTAAGCAACCTAGCACGTCTGTACCTTACTGAATGTCTGTCTTCATATGTTCCTATACGTGACCTGAGATCTGCACATACTGGCCTACTGCAAATACCACATGTGAAATGCAGAAAGATTGGAGAGGCTGCTTTTTGTTTTTTTGCTTCTAAATTATGAAACTCACTACCACTTTTTATTAGGCAGTCAACCTCGGTACATTGTTTTAAAAAACATTTGAAAATGTTGCTTTTAGTTAAAGTGGTTCTTTTTTTTTCTATTTATGTTTCTTTTTTTAGTTTCTTTAATTGTTCTTATTTTATTACGACTTTCCTCATTTTTATTTATTTATTTGACATGTATGTTGCTTAACTGTATTGCTGTATTTTCCTTGACAACTGAAAGTATATCTCTCAATTTTAATATTTTATTTTTACGCTTGGTTTGTAAAGCACCAAAGCACTATTTGTATGAAAGGTGCTGTATAAATAAAGTTTTTTATTATTATTTTTAATCTTATTATTATGCTTTGTTACATTTTTGGTTAGGACAAAGATTATAGTAGAGGTGGCCTCTTTTACCCCGTTCCAAAAAATTGGAAAACTACAGATGCAGCCATTCAATGTGTGCGGTACAGACACGTACCGCAGGTAAGATTACACGGGGTACCGCGGTGCGTGATTGGTTGACCGACAGAGGCACTCGTGATCCGTTGGTCTGTCGTAGAAAGACTTACTGTAAACGTCTTTACTGTGCCCGTTGTAGATATTGAATTTTACCACTGAAGGGAAATCTTAGTAGCTGAGCATAAAAAGAATAGGAGCATACTGTAACGCGTGTGAAGGCCATAAACGATATTAATTTTGGAACGTAAACATACAGTATATAGCTGGTCTTGGTACTTTAAAGAAAAAAATACACACCAGTCTTCCATTTCTCCCTAAACATTGTAAGCTTCGAAGTCTTTAACTAACGTGATACCGGAGTCAACAAGCATACTTTTAGAATTTGATTAAAAGGGAATATAATATGGAATCGCGTATCTCAAGAATTTAATAACGGTATGATTATATCCGTGTACTGCGGCAGGGCTGTGTAGGGCTGTTTCGCCTGCCTGATCATGCGAGCTGTCTTGTAGCCTACTGGTCTAGGTGCGTGACTACCAACTGGCAGGTTGTGTGTTCGAATCCAGCTGGTGCTGGACCTTCCAGTTTTATTTATTTATTTTTTAATCGCATAACATAAACATATTACCGTATGCAAACTGTACTGTATACAATATGTATATGTATATTTAATGTCTTAACTGTGCCCGTTTAAGTATTGAATATTCATATCTAATTTTACCACTGAAGGGAAATCTTAACATAAACATACAGTATATGGCTGGTCTCGGTACTTTAAAGAAAAAAATACACACCAGTATTCCATTTCTCCCTAAACATTGTAAGCTTCGAAGTCTTTAACTAACGTGATACCGGAGTCAACAAGCATACTTTTAGAATTTGATTAAAAGGGAATATAATATGGAATCGCGTATCTCAAGAAATTAATAACGATATAATTATATTCATGTTGCAAAAGAACTGCAACGGACATAAAAACTCCCTTGCATGGTTTCATTACGACCAGAATTGGTCTTGAGATATTTTTAACTTGATTTACAGTATTTGAGAGGTATGTCTTAACACCGATACTACAGTGCTTAAGTACTGCTCACGTATATGTTTCTAGGTTTATATTATGCATTTCATACGGTCAAATTACTTTTGAGCAACTAATAAGAAGCATGAAACGGTATGCGTTTTAGTTTCGTTTTGTGCTGGAACCCGTGGATTGATTAGAGATATCAAGTACATACAAGTCATTTTTTAAATGTTGTAGTTCGTCTTGAAAAAATGTTACGAGTACATCATCTATCAACAATTACACAGGTTCTGTTTCCATATTGCAGATTTTGGTTAGGTATTATCAAATCCAGTGGCGCTGTGTTTTAGTTTACTGAGTCCCATGTCACATGGTCTGTGATTGAAACCTGTAAAACCGGTTTAATTCGTCACAGCCAGCACTCTTCAGGTGTGAGGGTCTTCTGCTCAGAATGAAACGCTAAAATGTTTGTGTATATTTTAATGGTAGTGGGGGCAGGGTGTGTGGGAACAGGTTTGGTTGAAATTGCATTGGAGATCTATGTTCTTCACACCTGAAACATTTTCTCTGAAAGCATTTTCTTCGCAGTTTAACCGATCTTGTTACAGCATGTTACAGTTTACTATTATTAACCATATTAATTTTAAGTGTTTAATGTAAAATCTTGTAAAAATATATTTTCATTGTTCAAATATACATTAAGTCTGACTATCATATAATAAGTTAAATACAAAACTAAAGAAAAAATAGGGTTAAATATAATTCAAAATATTTTGCTAACAATGTTAACTGTTTATGAATAATAAAATGTATTAACTAAGGAGTAGGATGGCACAGTTGTTAGTATGTTTTTTGTTTTGTTTCTTTTTCATAAATACAACAGTAGTACCTGATGTCTCAGTGGCTTTCAAAATTAAATTATTAAAGATAACTATGATATCCATCCATTATATTCTATAATATCCATGATATCTTAGATCATTTAATGATGATTATTGTACTATATAACTAGCAAAATCCCCATATCCTGTTCATTGCCCCTTTTTCAGTCATGTGGTTTGACTTATGCCTGAAGTGGTTAATTCTCACCTTGACATCTCATAGAACAACTGAATCTCTACCAAGGGTGAATGTGTCCTTCCTCTTAATGTCTAAAAGAAAAGGTTTAAAATTCATTGAAGCAAAATGCAACAACCCAAAATGTTGGGGAGGTCGTTTCCACAGTTATTTCATATGACAGTGCTTGGAGTGAAACTACATGACCATGGTGAAGAAGTAAAAACACTTTACCTTGTTCCTCCTGACTGATGTCCTTATGCGTGTTTTGCACAGTTGAGGGTTTTGTGTCTTGTCGTCTATGTAGGCAACAGCCCTCTTCCCTGGGATAGAACTAGATGATATTTAGACACGTTAATTTGACTTCTCCATTGCTCACATTGATGTGGATATGATTATAATGCTCTGTTTTGTGGGCTTCCCAAGAAAACAATAAATCCCTTACTACTTGTTCGAAATGCAGTAGCACAGATCCTAACAAATACAAGAAAGAGAATATCATTCCTGTTTTGAAAAAACTTCACTTTTCACCTGTATTATCTAGGATAAATTTGAAAGTTCTTTTACTTGTTTTTAAAGCTTTAAGCGACCTAGCACGTCTGTACCTTACTGAATGTCTGTCTTCATATGTTCCTATACGTGACCTGAGATCTGCACATACTGGCCTACTGCAAATACCACATGTGAAATGCAGAAAGAGTGGAGAGGCTGCTTTTTGTTTTTATGCTTCTAAATTATGAAACTCACTTCCACTTTTTATTAGGCAGTCAAGCTCGGTACATTGTTTTAAAAAACATTTGAAAATGTTGCTTTTAGTTAAAGTGGTTCTTTGTTCTTTCTATTTCTGTTTCTTTTTTTAGTTCTCTTTAATTGTTCTTATTTTATTACGAATTTCGTAATTTTTAATTTCTTTAATTGACATGTATGTTGCTTTACTGTATTGCTGTATTTTCCTTTACAACTGAAAGTATATCTCTCAATTTTAATATTTTCTTTTTACGCTTGGTTTTTAAAGCACCAAAGCACTATTTGTATGAAAGGTGCTCTATAAATAAAGTTTATTATTATTATTTTTAATATTATTATTATACTTTGTTACATTTTTGGTTAGGACAAAGATTCTAGTAGAGGTGGCCTCTTTTACCCCGTTCCAAAAAATTGGAAAACTACCTTCAGGATACACTGACAATGACCATCTACTGTCTCCTATGACTGTGTATTGTCATCATGCATATCTTGTGTATTATTTATTGTAGTTGGTTTTGTCATTCTGTAAAGAAGCCACCTTTCAAGGCACTATATAAAATAATGTTTGTTATTATTATTTACATTTTTCATCATTAAATCTGGCGAAGAGTCTTAAGAGAATATCAAAGAACACGTTGCTCTTACCTTTCCATTCCAAGAAATGCCCTCAGCTCGGATTGCAGAGATTGACCTCTCTGTCTCAAATTCTGAGAAACATAGACTCGATTGAAAAATGACCATTTCCTAAGATTCACATAACATCACCAGTCAACATTTGCCACTTGACATCAATAGAAACCATAGAGTACATGACATTTCCAATCAGTTTTCTTTCAAGGTACAATACCAATCGCCTTGCCAGAAGAGTTATACTGCGGTAGATAAATATTACAAATGTCAGATACACGCAGAGTTGTTTGGATTACTATGAAAAGATTGGCAAATATATTTATGTTCATTATATTTCTTGGAGTGACAGAGCTAAAGAGAAAACAGTACTTACCTTTATCTCTGCAGACAGGATCGCAAGGGATTCCCTTATACTGGGTTCCTATGTAACAAATAATACATTATTCAAAAAACATGATATTTCTCTGTACATTGGCAGCATGATTGTTTATCATTACAGTTTTAGTTAGCTTTAATTTTGTAAACCCCAAGTAAACATAGTTTGTGCCTTTCTCTGAACTTTTTGGCATTTCAATTCAGTTGTTTGTAAGCTTATTTTACAGTTGCTAGGTTGATGAAGTTCCTGAACTGTGCAGTATTTCTTTTGGGTTTGGTGCGAATCATATTCTAGCGGTTGGGGGAAAAAAGCACAGGTGCCATCCCACCATTAAACCCTGAAACTTACCTTAGCCGATTCTTCAACTAAACCAGACATGTTAACTAAGTGTTACAGTATGTTTCAAAGTGTGTATTTTAGCAAACACAACTGAAGTTCTGTTGTCTCCTTGGAGACACCTGGAACTGGTGTGATGCTGGTTCTATGACATCATTCGTTCTAAATGTAAATGCAGGTATTGGCACAAGATAGTAAATTGATGTAAAGTTATGGATCCATTTATGATTTTCACTCAGTTTGAAAGAGTTCCTGTCGTGTGGTTAAACTTTGTGTTACGGAGGGTTAACTGGGGTTCTGGCTACTAGTTAGGCTTGGTCATTCAGTCATCTGGTTCATGAAATAGGAAGCTAAGAGATCTGTGTTTTAGTTTTACTGTTTGTTTTTGTTCCATAGAATAAGAAATGTTTCATTAATATTAGTAATAGAGTAGCTGTTTCTCTATACAGTGTGTGTCAGTTTGCACTGCAGGTGTGCCAGGTAGAGACCATTTAAGAACCCAAAAATATGCTGTCATTTACTGCCGTGGCTAATTTCTGTTACCTTGTCTCTCACTCACTTTGATGAGCAAAATGTTCATACATAAAGCATACATTTCTGATTGGTCAGAAGAAGCTTCTTAACATATAAGGTATAAAGAAAGTCAGAAAGTTAGGCACTTAGGTCAGCCTTAGGCAGTTAACCAAGACCATAATCCGATAAGAAGCTATTCCCTTTCATGTTGCTAAATCACATGTAGGATACATGAGTTACACCTCCACTTAAGAGACCTTAAAGAGACCTTGGCCAGCCAGGAGTGTAGAAAACCGTAAAACAGTTCTTGAGGACCTAATTGTTAACTCTTAACAGGCAAAGGTTCCTTCAGTCCTATGAGAAATATTTTAGAATTGAACTAAAGTGTGTTTCCGATACAGGAGCATATGTCTGTCAGGGCCTGTTGGAGAGGCCCTGGATGAGAACCCCTGGCTGCAGTTCCACATCCCCCTGAAAGTAAATAGAGCCATAAGCACGGAGCTAAGGACACTGCTCCAGGACATGCTGGCTGTCGATCCTAACCAGCGACCAGAAGCCATCCAGCAGAAGAAGCAAGTCGGGCAAGCCATGGCACGAGAGAAAACATCTTTGTAGTGACTGATAGCAAGATGTCCGTGACCAAGGGCAATTCGTCTGAGTAAAGTCTGATTTCATTTTTATGTCCCGAAAGGCCACTGCCTTTGTGCTGTAGATTTCTGATTTAGACGGGCATTTCTATGGACAACTTTGACTTTTCTGTGGGTCCAATGAAAATAAGTTTTTTAACTTATTCTTTGTTACAGTTTTCGAAAGTTGAAAGACATTCACTGAGTTGACGATAAAGGAAAAGTTTCATCTTTCACCTCTTGGAAGGTAGGCCGGTCAGAGGTACAATATATGTCTTCATGTCTTCATCCTCCATGTTTGTAACTACAGGTTTCACAGTGTTGAGCTAAGACACAAAAAGACCTACAAATGGCAGTTCCAAATGTATAAACCTGGGCTGAAAAAGTGTGTACAGTATATACTCTGTGTAGGTCTGATAAAAGTATTCGAGTCAAAGTGTCATATGGATACAAATTCTCATGATTTTGTATTGTGTGTTTTTTCTCTGTTCTGCTTTATTGAAAGAAATCAGATGCTCTTCCTGAAACTTACCTTAGCTGATTCTTCAGCTAAACCAGACAGACTTCTGAAATTCTCAAATATTATCAAATCTTGTTGGTGCAGAGGTGGTGGAGCCCATTACCAACAGACTCACAGCTGAAATTGCTGTGAAAAGGGCTTCTACCAAATATTAACATGTGGGTGAAAATGTATACAATTGTAATATTTCCTTTTTTCCCATTGAAAGTATAACATATGTGGTGTGAGAAAGAGGTCCTCATTTAATTGCATGAAACTCTGGCACTGGCGCAACAAACTGAACAAAGTTCAAGGGGGTATACGCTTTCTGTAGACACTTTATTTCCTCTTTTTCCATACTCTAAGAAATGATTTGGGAAACCTGTGGGACACTGGAGGTCATTATACATGAGCCTTTTTCTGCACCTTTTAAGCCATTGAAACCTAGTTGCCTTGTTACAAGGTCTAATATTACAGTAGGTAATTTGCAGCATGATTGTTTATCATTGCAGTTTTAGTTAGCTTTAATTTTGTAAACCCCAAGTAAACATAGATTGTGCCTTTCTCTGAACTTTTTGGCATTTCAATTCAGTTGTTTGTAAGCTTATTTTACAGTTGCTAGGTTGATGAAGTTCCTGAACTGTGCAGTATTTCTTTTGGGTTTGGTGCGAATCATATTCTAGCGGTTGGGGGAAAAAAGCACAGGTGCCATCCCACCATTAAACCCTGAAACTTACCTTAGCCGATTCTTCAACTAAACCAGACATGTTAACTAAGTGTTACAGTATGTTTCAAAGTGTGTATTTTAGCAAACACAACTGAAGTTCTGTTTTCTCCTTGGAGACACCTGGAACTGGTGTGATGCTGGTTCTATGACATCATTCGTTCTAAATGTAAATGCAGGTATTGGCACAACATAGTAAATTGATGTAAAGTTATGGATCCATTTATGATTTTCACTCAGTTTGAAAGAGTTCCTGTCGTGTGGTTAAACTTTGTGTTACGGAGGGTTAACTGGGGTTCTGGCTACTAGTTAGGCTTGGTCATTCAGTCATCTGGTTCATGAAATAGGAAGCTAAGAGATCTGTGTTTTAGTTTTACTGTTTGTTTTTGTTCCATAGAATAAGAAATGTTTCATTAATATTAGTAATAGAGTAGCTGTTTCTCTAAACAGTGTGTGTCAGTTTGCACTGCAGGTGTGCCAGGTAGAGACCATTTAAGAACCCAAAAATATGCTGTCATTTACTGCCGTGGCTAATTTCTGTTACCTTGTCTCTCACTCACTTTGATGAGCAAAATGTTCATACATAAAGCATACATTTCTGATTGGTCAGAAGAAGCTTCTTAACATATAAGGTATAAAGAAAGTCAGAAAGTTAGGCACTTAGGTCAGCCTTAGGCAGTTAACCAAGACCATAATCCGATAAGAAGCTATTCCCTTTCATGTTGCTAAATCACATGTAGGATACATGAGTTACACCTCCACTTAAGAGACCTTAAAGAGACCTTGGCCAGCCAGGAGTGTAGAAAACCGTAAAACAGTTCTTGAGGACCTAATTGTTAACTCTTTACAGGCAAAGGTTCCTTCAGTCCTATGAGAAATATTTTAGAATTGAACTAAACTGTGTTTCCGATACAGGAGCATATGTCTGTCAGGGCCTGTTGGAGAGGCCCTGGATGAGAACCCCTGGCTGCAGTTCCACATCCCCCTGAAAGTAAATAGAGCCATAAGCACGGAGCTAAGGACACTGCTCCAGGACATGCTGGCTGTCGATCCTGACCAGCGACCAGAAGCCATCCAGCAGAAGAAGCAAGTCGGGCAAGCCATGGCACGAGAGAAAACATCTTTGTAGTGACTGATAGCAAGATGTCCGTGACCAAGGGCAATTCGTCTGAGTAAAGTCTGATTTCATTTTTATGTCCCGAAAGGCCACTGCCTTTGTGCTGTAGATTTCTGATTTAGACGGGCATTTCTATGGACAACTTTGACTTTTCTGTGGGTCCAATGAAAATAAGTTTTTTAACTTATTCTTTGTTACAGTTTTCGAAAGTTGAAAGACATTCACTGAGTTGACGATAAAGGAAAAGTTTCATCTTTCACCTCTTGGAAGGTAGGCCGGTCAGAGGTACAATATATGTCTTCATGTCTTCATCCTCCATGTTTGTAACTACAGGTTTCACAGTGTTGAGCTAAGACACAAAAAGACCTACAAATGGCAGTTCCAAATGTATAAACCTGGGCTGAAAAAGTGTGTACAGTATATACTCTGTGTAGGTCTGATAAAAGTATTCGAGTCAAAGTGTCATATGGATACAAATTCTCATGATTTTGTATTGTGTGTTTTTTCTCTGTTCTGCTTTATTGAAAGAAATCAGATGCTCTTCCTGAAACTTACCTTAGCTGATTCTTCAGCTAAACCAGACAGACTTCTGAAATTCTCAAATATTATCAAATCTTGTTGGTGCAGAGGTGGTGGAGCCCATTACCAACAGACTCACAGCTGAAATTGCTGTGAAAAGGGCTTCTACCAAATATTAACATGTGGGTGAAAATGTATACAATTGTAATATTTCCTTTTTTCCCATTGAAAGTATAACATATGTGGTGTGAGAAAGAGGTCCTCATTTAATTGCATGAAACTCTGGCACTGGCGCAACAAACTGAACAAAGTTCAAGGGGGTATACGCTTTCTGTAGACACTTTATTTCCTCATTTTCCATACTCTAAGAAATGATTTGGGAAACCTGTGGGACACTGGAGGTCATTATACATGAGCCTCTTTCTGCACCTTTTAAGCCATTGAAACCTAGTTGCCTTGTTACAAGGTCTAATATTACAGTAGGTGTGGTTTCCGTCTCCTAATTTCTGAGAATGATCAAATTGGGGAATAAGTTGTAGGGAATACCACTCTTGCACTTCTAAGAAAAGACTATCTCAAATGAAACTCGCTATAGAAAGACATCTTGTTGAAAAATTCTTTATTTTTTGTCATTTCTAAAGAAAAAACATTCATCAAGTCCTTCACAAATGTTTTGTTTGTGACTTTCTCTGTTGTTCCCTTTCACACTCAACTGAACTATGTGTTATGTCTTGTAAACGTAATCAAACATTTCACTTAGGTGTGTGGGTTAACACAAACCCATATTGTATGAAACATTCAGTTTTTCATTCCCGTTTTTTCTAACAATTGCATCCATGCTAGGACTACAGTAAACAACACTTTTTACTAAAGTAAATGAAATTGTTCATTAAACAAGACAGATTGTTTTAAATGTATGCAATACGACGACACTAAAAACAACACTGAAACTTTTCATTGAAATACTGGACGAGATTGTGCATATTCAATGGATTTCTCCTGGTGCTTTTTTTCATCAGTCTTTTCATATTCTTGTTCTCTGCTCAGGTGTCTCCTGTTCCTTTGGTGATGTCTGCTGTACACACATGGTATCATACACTTGAGCAAAGTGTGATACCACCGTTTGTTCTTCTCCTAAAATAAAGATGAACATTGACAAAAGTCAGAATCACTCTTTTCTTTGATAGACGAACAAAACAATGCAAGAATAACCATACTCTCTGTTCCTTACTCATTTCTACCTACCTGTTTGACCACTTTGTCTGCTTCAGTCAGGACAGGGTGCTGGGGCTGACTCTGAGCAATCTGAGAAGAGCTCTCTGTGATCTTCTCCCCTACAGTGGCTACATTGTACTCTGTTTGAAATCCAGGTATCGCCTCCGGTAAGTTCCTCGGTCCTTTTTGGGACTTGAAAGGGTAGAATCATTTTGTGACTACATTTCATTGTCATGCACTGATATGTTCTGGTTTGTGTTCGATTTCTGCAGGCGTTCAAGTACTTTCTTTTTGTTCTAGATTGGCAGTGTTTGAGATGGTAGGAACTTGTCATATTCTCAACTTATTTTCTCTATGAGACTCTGAATGCTCTGTAAACATACTATTTTAGCAATTCTTAGAAATCTGAAAGCAGTGTTACCTGTATCATTTTTTGTCTTGGTAGTAGTATTGCAGCTCCAACATCAGCACTTAAATAATGGTTTGTGATGTTACTTGTCCTTGGAGTTAGTATACTCCTGAGAAGTCAAGAGAAATCTTACGTAAGCATTAATTATGTTTCACTTTTGAAAGCAAAGTCCGTGTCAAGTACTTTGAAGGCATTTGTTGATACTTTTAAGCACTTTCGTTGATTATTATTATCCTTCAATTAGTTATTACAAGTCCAACATTCTCTACATGATCTCACTCCATTTTCAGAATGTGGGAATACAGTTGTTTTAAGGAAATGCCAATGAATAGATAGTAGCTGCACTCTACAAAGATGAATTTGCTAATTAATCAGTCAGAGACACAGCTTATACTTCAGAAGTTTTAGGTCATTTAATGATGATTATTGTACTTTATAACTAGCAAAATCCCCATATCCTGTTCATTGCCCCTTTTTCAGTCATGTGGATTGACTTATGCCTGAAGTGGTTAATTCTCACCTTGACATCTCATAGAACAACTGAATCTCTACCAAGGGTGAATGTGTCCTTCCTCTTAATGTCTAAAAGAAAAGGTTAAAATTCATTGAAGCAAAATGCAACAACCCAAACTGTTGGGGAGGTCGTTTCCAGAGTTATTTCATATGACAGTGCTTGGAGTGAAACTACATGACCATGGTGAAGAAGTAAAAACACTTTACCTTGTTCCTCCTGACTGATGTCCTTATGCGTGTTTTGCACAGTTGAGCGTTTTGTGTCTTGTCGTCTGTGTAGGCAACAGCCCTCTTCCCTGGGATAGAACTAGATGATATTTAGACACGTTAATTTGACTTCTCCATTGCTCACATTGATGTGGATATGATTATAATGCTCTGTTTTGTGGGCTTCCCAAGAAAACAATAAATCCCTTACTACTTGTTCGAAATGCAGTAGCACAGATCCTAACAAATACAAGAAAGAGAATATCATTCCTGTTTTGAAAAAACTTCACTGGTCACCTGTATTATCCAGGATAAATTTGAAAGTTCTTTTACTTGTTTTTAAAGCTTTAAGCGACCTAGCACGTCTGTACCTTACTGAATGTCTGTCTTCATATGTTCCTATACGTGACCTGAGATCTGCACATACTGGCCTACTGCAAATACCACATGTGAAATGCAGAAAGAGTGGAGAGGCTGCTTTTCGTTGTTATGCTTCTTAATTATGAAACTCACTTCCACTTTTTATTAGGCAGTCAAGCTCGGTACATTGTTTTAAAAAACATTTGAAAATTTTGCTTTTAGTTAAAGTGGTTCTTTGTTCTTTCTATTTATGTTTTTTTTATCAGTTCTCTTTAATTGTTCTTATTTTATTACGACTTTCCTAATTTTTATTTATTTAATTGACATGTATGTTGCTTTACTGTATTGCTGTATTTTCCTTTACAACTGAAAGTATATCTCTCAATTTTAATATTTTATTTTTACGCTTGGTTTTTAAAGCACCAAAGCACTATTTGTATGAAAGGTGCTCTATAAATAAAGTTTATTATTATTCTTTTTAATATTATTATTATACTTTGTTACATTTTTGGTTAGGACAAAGATTCTAGTAGAGGTGGCCTCTTTTACCCCGTTCCAAAAAATTGGAAAACTACCTTCAGAATACACTGACAATGACCATCTACTGTCTCCTCTAACTGTGTATTGTCATCATGCATATCTTGTGTATTATTTATTGTTGTTGGTTTTGTCATTCTGTAAAGAAGCCACCTTTCAAGGCACTATATAAAATAATGTTTGTTTTTATTATTTACATTTTTCATCGTTAAATCTGGCGAAGAGTCTTAAGAGAATATCAAAGAACAGGTTGCTCTTACCTTTCCATTCCAAGAAATGCCCTCAGCTCGGATTGCAGAGATTGACCTCTCTGTCTCAAATTCTGAGAAACATAGACTCGATTGAAAAATGACCATTTCCTAAGATTCACATAACATCACCAGTCAACATTTGCCACTTGACATTAATAGAAACCATAGAGTACATGACATTTACATGAAACTTACCTTAGCCGATTCTTCAACTAAACCAGACATGTTAACTAAGTATTATTTCTGTTGTTCTTTTGTCTCCTTGGAGACACTTGGAACTGGTGTGATGCTGGTTAGTGTTCCATGACATCATTCGTTCTAAATGTAAATGCAGGTATTGGCACAACATAGTAAAATGATGTAAAGTTATGGATCCATTTATGATTTTCACTCAGTTTGAAAGAGTTCCTGTCGTGTGGTTAAACTTTGTGTTACGGAGGGTTAACTGGGGTTCTGGCTACTAGTTAGGCTTGGTCATTCAGTCATCTGCTTCATGAAATAGGAAGCTAAGAGATCTGTGTTTTAGTTTTACTTTTTGTTTTTGTTCTATAGAATAAGAAATGGTTCATTAATATTAGTAATAGAGTAGCTGTTTCTCTAAACAGTGTGTGTCAGTTTGCACTGCAGGTGTGCCAGGTAGAGACCATTTAAGAACCAAAAAAATGCTGTCATTTACTGCCGTGGCTAATTTCTGTTAACCTTGTCTCTCACTCACTTTGATGAGCAAAATGTTCATACATAAAGCATACATTTCTGATTGGTCAGAAGAAGCTTCTTAACATATAAGGTATAAAGAAAGTCAGAAAGTTAGGCACTTAGGTCAGCCGTAGGCAGTTAACCAAGACCATAATCCGATAAGAAGCTATTCCGTTTCATGTTGCTAAATCACATGTAGGATACATGAGTTACACCTCCACTTAAGAGACCTTAAAGAGACCTTGGCCAGCCAGGAGTGTAGAAAACCCTAAAACAGTTCTTGAGGACCTAATTGTTAACTCTTAACAGGCAAAGGTTCCTTCAGTCCTATGAGAAATATTTTAGAATTGAACTAAAGTGTGTTTCCGATACAGGAGCATATGTCTGTCAGGGCCTATTGGAGAGGCCCTGCATGAGAACCCCTGGCTGCAGTTCCACATCCCCCTGAAAGTAAATAGAGCCATAAGCACGGAGCTAAGGACACTGCTCCAGGACATGGTGGCTGTCGATCCTGACCAGCGACCAGAAGCCATCCAGCTGAAGAAGCAAGTCAGGCAAGCCATGGCACGAGAGAAAACATCTTTGTAGTGACTGATAGCAAGATGTCCGTGACCAAGGGCAATTTGTCTAAGTAAAGTCTGATTTCATTCTTATGTCCCGAAAGGCCACTGCCTTTGTGCTGTAGATTTCTGATTTAGACGGTCATTTCTATGGACAACTTTGACTTTTCTGTGGGTCCAATGAAAATAAGTTTTTTAACTTATTCTTTGTTACAGTTTTCGAAAGTTTAAAGACATTCACTGAGTTGACGATAAAGGAAAAGTTTCATCTTTCACCTCTTCGAAGATAGGCCGGTCAGAGGTACAATATATGTCTTCATATTTTCATCCTCCATGTTTGTAACTACACGTTTCACAGTGTTGAGCTAAGACACAAAAACACCTACAAGTGGCAGTTCCAAATGTATCAAATGTATAAACCTGGGCTGAAAAAGTGTGTACAGTATATACTCTGTGTAGGTCTGATAAAAGTATTCGAGTCAAAGTGTCATATGGATACAAATTCTCATGATTTTGTATTGTGTGTTTTTTCTCTGTTCTGCTTTATTGAAAGAAATCAGATGCTCTTCCTGAAACTTACCTTAGCTGATTCTTCAGGTAAACCAGACAGACTTCTGAAATTCTCAAATATTATCAAATCTTGTTGGTGCAGAGGTGGTGGAGCCCATTACCAACAGACTCACAGCTGAAATTGCTGTGAAGAGGGCTTCTACCAAATATTAACATGTGGGTGAAAATGTATACAATTGTAATATTTCCTTTTTTCCCATTGAAAGTATAACATATGTGGTGTGAGAAAGAGGTCCTCATTTAATTGCATGAAACTCTGGCACTGGCGCAACAAACTGAACAAAGTTCAAGGGGGTATACGCTTTCTGTAGACACTTTATTTCCTCTTTTTCCATACTCTAAGCAATGATTTGGGAAACCTGTGGGACACTGGAGGTCATTATACATAAGCCTCTTTCTGCACCTTTTAAGCCATTGAAACCTAGTTGCCTTGTTACAAGGTCTAATATTACAGTAGGTGTGGTTTTCGTCTCCTAATTTCTGAGAATGATCAAATTGGGGAATAAATTGTAGGGAATACCACTCTTGCACTTCTAAGAAAAGACTATCTCAAATGAAACTCGCTATAGAAAGACATCTTGTTGAAAAATTCTTTATTTTTTGTAATTTCTTTGTAAACAAGACAAATTGTTTTAAATGTATGCAATACGACGACATGAAAAACAACACTGAAAGTTTTCATTGAAATACTGGACGAGATTGTGCATATTCAATGGATTTCTCCTGGTGCTTTTTTTCATCAGTCTTTTCATATTCTTGTTCTCTACTCAGGTGTCTCCTGTTCCTTTGGTGATGTCTGCTGTACACACATGGCATCATACACTTGAGCAAAGTGTGATACCACCGTTTGTTCTTCTCCTAAAATAAAGATGAACATTGACAAAAGTCAGAAGCACTCTTTTCTTTGACAGACGAACAAAACAATGCAAGAATAACCATACTCTCTGTTCCTTACCCATTTCTACCTACCTGTTTGACCACTTTGTCTGCTTCAGTCAGGACAGGGTGCTGGGGCTGACTCTGAGCAATCTGAGAAGAGCTCTCTGTTATCATCTCCCCTACAGTGGCTACATTGTACTCTGTTTGAAATCCAAGTATCGCCTCCGGTAAGTTCCTCGGTCCTTTTTGGGACTTGAAAGGGTAGAATCATTTTGTGACTATATTTCATTGTCATGCACTGATATGTTCTGGTTTGTGTTCGATTACTGCAGGAGTTCAAGTACTTTCTTTTTGTTCTAGATTGGCAGTTTTTGTGATGGTAGGAACTTGTCATATTCTCAACTTATTTTGTCTATGAGACTCTGAATGCTCTGTAAACATACTATTTTAGCAATTCTTAGAAATCTGAAAGCAGTGTTACCTGTATCATTTTTTGTCTTGGTAGTAGTATTGCAGCTCCAACATCAGCACTTAAATAATGGTTTGTGATGTTACTTGTCCTTGGAGTTAGTATACTCCTGAGAAGTCAAGAGAAATCTTACGTAAGCATTAATTATGTTTCACTTTTGAAAGCAAAGTACGTGTCAAGTACTTTGAAAGCATTTGTTGATACTTTTAAGCACTTTCGTTGATTATTATTATCCTTCAATTAGTTATTACAAGTCCAACATTCTCTACATGATCTCACTCCATATTCAGAATGTGGGAATACAGTTGTTTTAAGGAAATGGCACTGAATAGATAGTAGCTGCACTCTACAAAGATGAATTTGCTAATTAATCAGTCAGAGACACAGGTTATACTTCAGTAGTCTTAGATCATTTAATGATGATTATTGTACTTTATAACTAGCAAAATCCCCATATCCTGTTCATTGCCCCTTTTTCAGTCATGTGGATTGACTTATGCCTGAAGTGGTTAATTCTCACCTTGACATCTCATAGAACAACTGGATCTCTACCAAGGGTGAATGTGTCCTTCCTCTTAATGTCTAAAAGAAAAGGTTAAAATTCATTGAAGCAAAATGCAACAACCCAAACTGTTGGGGAGGTCGTTTCCAGAGTTATTTCATATGACAGTGCTTGGAGTGAAACTACATGACCATGGTGAAGAAGTAAAAACACTTTACCTTGTTCCTCCTGACTGATGTCCTTATGCGTGTTTTGCACAGTTGAGCGTTTTGTGTCTTGTCGTCTGTGTAGGCAACAGCCCTCTTCCCTGGGATAGAACTAGATGATATTTAGACACGTTAATTTGACTTCTCCATTGCTCACATTGATGTGGATATGATTATAATGCTCTGTTTTGTGGGCTTCCCAAGAAAACAATAAATCCCTTACTACTTGTTCGAAATGCAGTAGCACAGATCCTAACAAATACAAGAAAGAGAATATCATTCCTGTTTTGAAAAAACTTCACTGGTCACCTGTATTATCTAGGATAAATTTGAAAGTTCTTTTACTTGTTTTTAAAGCTTTAAGCGACTTAGCACGTCTGTACCTTACTGAATGTCTGTCTTTATATGTTCCTATACGTGACCTGAGATCTGCACATACTGGCCTACTGCAAATACCACATGTGAAATGCAGAAAGACTGGAGAGGCTGCTTTTCGTTGTTATGCTTCTTAATTATGAAACTCACTTCCACTTTTTATTAGGCAGTCAAGCTCGGTACATTGTTTTAAAAAACATTTGAAAATTTTGCTTTTAGTTAAAGTGGTTCTTTGTTCTTTCTATTTATGTTTTTTTATCAGTTCTCTTTAATTGTTCTTATTTTATTACGACTTTCCTAATTTGTATTTATTTAATTGACATGTATGTTGCTTTACTGTATTGCTGTATTTTCCTTTACAACTGAAAGTATATCTCTCAATTTTAATATTTTATTTTTACGCTTGGTTTTTAAAGCACCAAAACACTATTTGTATGAAAGGTGCTCTATAAATAAAGTTTATTATTATTCTTTTTAATATTATTATTATACTTTGTTACATTTCTGGTTAGGACAAAGATTCTAGTAGAGGTGGCCTCTTTTACCCCGTTCCAAAAAATTGGAAAACTACCTTCAGAATACACTGACAATGACCATCTACTGTCTCCTCTAAGTGTGTATTGTCATCATGCATATCTTGTGTATTATTTATTGTAGTTGGTTCTGTCATTCTGTAAAGAAGCCACCTTTCAAGGCACTATATAAAATAATGTTTGTTATTATTATTTACATTTTTCATCGTAAAATCTGGCGAAGAGTCTTAAGAGAATATCAAAGAACACGTTGCTCTTACCTTTCCATTCCAAGAAATGCCCTCAGCTCGGATTGCAGAGATTGACCTCTCTGTCTCAAATTCTGAGAAACATAGACTCGATTGAAAAATGACCATTTCCTAAGATTCACATAACATCACCAGTCAACATTTGCCACTTGACATCAATAGAAACCATAGAGTACATGACATTTCCAATCAGTTTTCTTTCAAGGTACAATAGCAATCGCCTTGCCAGAAGAGTTATACTGCGGTAGATAAATATTACAAATGTCAGATACACGCAGAGTTGTTTGGATTACTATGAAAAGATTGTCAAATATATTTATGTTCATTATATTTCTTGGAGTGACAGAGCTAAAGAGAAAAAAATACTTACCTTTATCTCTGCAGACAGGATCGCAAGGGATTCCCTTATACTGGGTTCCTATATAACAAATAATACATTATTCAAAAAACATGATATTTCTCTGTCCATTGGCAGCATGATTGTTTATCATTACAGTTTTAGTTAGCTTTAATTTTGTAAACCCCAAGTAAACATAGTTTGTGCCTTTCTCTGAACTTTTTGGCATTTCAATTCAGTTGTTTGTAAGCTTATTTTACAGTTGCTAGGTTGATGAAGTTCCTGAACTGTGCAGTATTTCTTTTGGGTTTGGTGCGAATCATATTCTAGCGGTTGGGGGGAAAAAGCACAGGTGCCATCCCACCATTAAACCCTGAAACTTACCTTAACCGATTCTTCAACTAAACCAGACATGTTAACTAAGTGTTACAGTATGTTTCAAAGTGTGTATTTTAGCAAACACAACTGAAGTTCTGTTGTCTCCTTGGAGACACCTGGAACTGGTGTGATGCTGGTTCTATGACATCATTCGTTCTAAATGTAAATGCAGGTATTGGCACAACATAGTAAATTGATGTAAAGTTATGGATCCATTTATGATTTTCACTCAGTTTGAAAGAGTTCCTGTCGTGTGGTTAAACTTTGTGTTACGGAGGGTTAACTGGGGTTCTGGCTATTAGTTAGGCTTGGTCATTCAGTTATCTGGTTCATGAAATAGGAAGCTAAGAGATCTGTGTTTTAGTTTTACTGTTTGTTTTTGTTCCATAGAATAAGAAATGTTTCATTAATATTAGTAATAGAGTAGCTGTTTCTCTAAACAGTGTGTGTCAGTTTGCACTGCAGGTGTGCCAGGTAGAGACCATTTAAGAACGAAAAAATATGCTGTCATTTACTGCCGTGGCTAATTTCTGTTAACCTTGTCTCTCACTCAATTTGATGAGCAAAATGTTCATACATAAAGCATAACAGACAAAGGTTCCTTCAGTCCTATGAGAAATATTTTAGAATTGAACTAAAGTGTGTTTCCGATACAGGAGCATATGTCTGTCAGGGCCTGTTGGAGAGGCCCTGCGTGAGAACCCCTGGCTGCAGTTCCACATTCCCCTGAAAGTAAATAGAGCCATAAGCATGGAGCTAAGGACACTGCTCCAGGACATGCTGGCTGTCGATCCTGACCAGTGACCAGAAGCCATCCAGCTGAAGAAGCAAGTCAGGCAAGCCATGGCACGAGAGAAAACATCTTTGTAGTGACTGATAGCAAGATGTCCGTGACTAAGGGCAATTCTTGTGAGCTAAGTCTGATTTCATTTTTATGTCCCGAAAGGCCACTGCCTTTGTGCTGTAGATTTCTGATTTAGACGGGCATTTCTATGGACAACTTTGACTTTTCTGTGGGTCCAATGAAAATATTTTTTTTTACTTATTCTTTGCTACAGTTTTCGAAAGTTTAAAGACATTCACTGAGTTGACGATAAAGGAAAAGTTTCATCTTTCACCTCTTGGAAGGTAGGCCGGTCAGAGGTACAATATATGTCTTCATGTCTTCATCCTCCATGTTTGTAACTACAGGTTTCACAGTGTTGAGCTAAGACACAAAAACACCTACATGTGGCAGTTCCAAATGTATCAAATGTATAAACCTGGGCTGAAAAAGTGTGTACAGTATATACTCTGTGTAGGTCTGATAAAAGTATTCGAGTCAAAGTGTCATATGGATACAAATTCTCATGATTTTGTATTGTGTGTTTTTTCTCTGTTCTGCTTTATTGAAAGGAATCAGATGCTCTTCCTGAAACTTACCTTAGCTGATTCTTCAGCTAAACCAGACAGACTTCTGAAATTCTCAAATATTATCAAATCTTGTTGGTGCAGAGGTGGTGGAGCCCATTACCAACAGACTCACAGCTGAAATTGCTGTGAAAAGGGCTTCTACCAAATATTAACATGTGGGTGAAAATGTATACAATTGTAATATTTCCTTTTTTCCCATTAAAAGTATAACATATGTGGTGTGAGAAAGAGGTCCTCATTTAATTGCATGAAACTCTGGCACTGGCGCAACAAACTGATCAAAGTTCAAGGGGGTATACGCTTTCTGTAGACACTTTATTTCCTCTTTTTCCATACTCTAAGAAATGATTTGGGAAACCTGTGGGACACTGGAGGTCATTATACATGAGCCTCTTTCTGCACCTTTAAAGCCATTGAAACCTAGTTGCCTTGTTACAAAGTCTAATATTACAGTAGGTGTGGTTTCCGTCTCCTAATTTCTGAGAATGATCAAACTGGGGAATAAATTGTAGGGAATACCACTCTTGCACTTCTAAGAGAAGACTATCTCAAATGAATCTCGCTATAGAAAGACTTCTTGTTGAAAAATTCTTTATTTTTTGTAATTTCTAAAGAAAAAACATTCATCAAGTCCTTCACAAATGTTTTGTTTGTGACTTTCTCTGTTGTTCCCTTTCACACTCAACTGAACTATGTGTTATGTCTTGTAAACGTAATCAAACATTTCACTTAGGTGTGTGGGTTAACACAAACCCATATTGTATGAAACATTCAGTTTTTCATTCCCGTTTTTTCTAACAATTGCATCCATGCTAGGACTACAGTAAACAACACTTTTTACGAAAGTAAATGAAATTGTTCATTAAACAAGACAAATTGTTTTAAATGTATGCAATACGACGACACTAAAAACAACACTGAAACTTTTTATTGAAATACTGTACGAGATTGTGCATATTCAATGGATTTCTCCTGGTGCTTTTTTTCATCAGTCTTTTCATATTCTTGTTCTCTACTCAGGTGTCTCCTGTTCCTTTGGTGATGTCTGCTGTACACACATGGCATCATACACTTGAGCAAAGTGTGATACCACCGTTTGTTCTTCTCCTAAAATAAAGATGAACATTGACAAAAGTCAGAAGCACTCTTTTCTTTGACAGACGAACAAACAATGCAAGAATAACCATACTCTCTGTTCCTTACTCATTTCTACCTACCTGTTTGACCACTTTGTCTGCTTCAGTCAGGACAGGGTGCTGGGGCTGACTCTGAGCAATCTGAGAAGAGCTCTCTGTGATCTTGCAGGGTGATATAGCCAGCAGCCATATCACCCTGCAGCCAGCAGCCATATCACCCTGCATCTCACAACTGGCAGCCCACTGAAGCTAAGCAGGTGTGAGCCTGGTCAGTACCTGGATGGGAGACCTCCTGGGAAAAACTTGGTTGCTGCTGGAAGAGGTGTTAGTGGGGCCAGCAGGGGGCGCTCACCCTGTGGTCCATGTGGGTCCTAATGCCCCAGTATAGTGATGGGGACACTATACTGTAAACAGGCGCCGTCCTTCGGATGAGACGTAAAACCGAGGTCCTGACTCTCTGTGGTCATTAAAAATCCCAGGGTGCTTCTCGAAAAGAGTAGGGGTGTAAACCCGGTGTCCTGGCCAAAATTCCAATTGGCCCTTACCAATCATGGCCTCCTAATACTCCCCCTCTATGAATTGGCTACATTACTCTGCTCTCCTCCCCACTGATAGCTGATGTGTGGTGAGTGTTCTGGCGCACTATGGCTGCCGTCGCATCATCCAGGTGGATGCTACACATTGGTGGTGGTGGAGGGGAGTCCCCATTACCTGAAAAGCGCTTTGAGTGGAGTGTCCAGAAAAGCGCTATATAAGTGTAAGCAATTATTATTAATTATTATTATTATTATCTTCTCCCCTACAGTGGCTACATTGTACTCTGTTTGAAATCCAGGTATCGCCTCCGGTAAGTTCCTCGGTCCTTTTTGGGACTTGAAAGGGTAGAATCATTTTGTGACTACATTTCATTGTCATGCACTGATATGTTCTGGTTTGTGTTCGATTACTGCAGGGGTTCAAGTACTTTCTTTTTGTTCTAGATTGGCAGTGTTTGAGATGGTAGGAACTTGTCATATTCTCAACTTATTTTCTCTATGAGACTCTGAATGCTCTGTAAACATACTATTTTAGCAATTCTTAGAAATCTGAAAGCAGTGTTACCTGTATCATTTTTTGTCTTGGTAGTAGTATTGCAGCTCCAACATCAGCACTTAAATAATGGTTTGTGATGTTACTTGTCCTTTGAGTTAGTATACTCCTGAGAAGTCAAGAGAAATCTTACGTAAGCATTAATTATGTTTCACTTTTGAAAGCAAAGTACGTGTCAAGTACTTTGAAGGCATTTGTTGATACTTTTAAGCACTTTCGTTGATTATTATTATCCTTCAATTAGTTATTACAAGTCCAACATTCTTACATGATCTCACTCCATATTCAGAATGTGGGAATACAGTTGTTTTAAGGAAATGCCACTGAATAGATAGTAGCTGCACTCTACAAAGATGAATTTGCTAATTAATCAGTCAGAGACACAGCTTATACTTCAGAAGTTTTAGATCATTTAATGATGATTATTGTACTTTATAACTAGCAAAATCCCCATATCCTGTTCATTGCCCCTTTTTCAGTCATGTGGATTGACTTATGCCTGAAGTGGTTAATTCTCACCTTGACATCTCATAGAACAACTGAATGTCTACCAAGGGTGAATGTGTCCTTCCTCTTAATGTCTAAAAGAAAAGGTTAAAATTCATTGAAGCAAAATGCAACAACCCAAAATGTTGGGGAAGTCGTTTCCACAGTTATTTCATATGACAGTGCTTGGAGTGAAACTACATGACCATGGTGAAGAAGTAAAAACACTTTACCTTGTTCCTCCTGACTGATGTCCTTATGCGTGTTTTGCACAGTTGAGCGTTTTGTGTCTTGTCGTCTGTGTAGGCAACAGCCCTCTTCCCTGGGATAGAACTAGATGATATTTAGACACGTTAATTTGACTTCTCCATTGCTCACATTGATGTGGATATGATTATAATGCTCGGTTTTGTGGGCTTCCCAAGAAAACAATAAATCCCTTACTACTTGTTCGAAATGCAGTAGCACAGATCCTAACAAATACAAGAAAGAGAATATCATTCCTGTTTTGAAAAAACTTCACTGGTCACCTGTATTATCTAGGATAAATTTGAAAGTTCTTTTACTTGTTTTTAAAGCTTTAAGCGACCTAGCACGTCTGTACCTTACTGAATGTCTGTCTTCATATGTTCCTATTCGTGACCTGAGATCTGCACATACTGGCCTACTGCAAATACCACATGTGAAATGCAGAAAGAGTGGAGAGGCTGCTTTTTGTTTTTATGCTTCTAAATTATGAAACTCACTTCCACTTTTTATTAGGCAGTCAAGCTCGGTACATTGTTTTAAAAAACATTTGAAAATGTTGCTATTAGTTAAAGTGGTTCTTTGTTCTTTCTATTTATGTTTCTTGTTTTAGTTCTCTTTAATTGTTCTTATTTTATTACGACTTTCCTAATTTGTATTTATTTAATTGACATGTATGTTGCTTTACTGTATTGCTGTATTTTCCTTTACAACTGAAAGTATATCTCTCAATTTTAATATTTTATTTTTACGCTTGGTTTTTAAAGCACCAAAACACTATTTGTATGAAAGGTGCTCTATAAATAAAGTTTATTATTATTCTTTTTAATATTATTATTATACTTTGTTACATTTTTGGTTAGGACAAAGATTCTAGTAGAGGTGGCCTCTTTTACCCTGTTCCAAAAAATTGGAAAACTACCTTCAAAATGCACTGACAATGACCATCTACTGTCTCCTCTAACTGTGTATTGTCATCATGCATATCTTGTGTATTATTTATTGTAGTCGGTTCTGTCATTCTGTAAAGAAGCCACCTTTCAAGGCACTATATAAAATAATGTTTGTTATTATTATTTACATTTTTCATCGTAAAATCTGGCGAAGAGTCTTAAGAGAATATCAAAGAACACGTTGCTCTTACCTTTCCATTCCAAGAAATACCCTCAGCTCGGATTGCAGAGATTGACCTCTCTGTCTCAAATTCTGAGAAACATAGACTCGATTGAAAAATGACCATTTCCTAAGATTCACATAACATCACCAGTCAACATTTGCCACTTGACATCAATAGAAACCATAGAGTACATGACATTTCCAATCAGTTTTCTTTCAAGGTACAATAGCAATCGCCTTGCCAGAAGAGTTATACTGCGGTAGATAAATATTACAAATGTCAGATACACGCAGAGTTGTTTGGATTACTGTGAAAAGATTGTCAAATATATTTATGTTCATTATATTTCTTGGAGTGACAGAGCTAAAGAGAAAAAAATACTTACCTTTATCTCTGCAGACAGGATCGCAAGGGATTCCCTTATACTGGGTTCCTATATAACAAATAATACATTATTCAAAAAACCTGATATTTCTCTGTCCATTGGCAGCATGATTGTTTATCATTACAGTTTTAGTTAGCTTTAATTTTGGAAACCCCAAGTAAACATAGTTTGTGCCTTTCTCTGAACTTTTTGGCATTTCAATTCAGTTGTTTGTAAGCTTATTTTACAGTTGCTAGGTTGATGAAGTTCCTGAACTGTGCAGTATTTCTTTTGGGTTTGGTGCGAATCATATTCTAGCGGTTGGGGGAAAAAAGCACAGGTGCCATCCCACCATTAAACCCTGAAACTTACCTTAGCTGATTCTTCAACTAAACCAGACATGTTAAGTAAGTGTTACAGTATGTTTCAAAGTGTGTATTTTAGCAAACACAACTGAAGTTCTGTTGTCTCCTTGGAGACACCTGGAACTGGTGTGATGCTGGTTCTATGACATCATTCGTTCTAAATGTAAATGCAGGTATTGGCACAACATAGTAAATTGATGTAAAGTTATGGATCCATTTATGATTTTCACTCAGTTTGAAAGAGTTCCTGTCGTGTGTTTAAACTTTGTCTTACGTAGGGTTAACTGGGGTTCTGGCTATTAGTTAGGCTTGGTCATTCAGTCATCTGGTTCATGAAATAGGAAGCTAAGAGATCTGTGTTTTAGTTTTACTGTTTGTTTTTGTTCCATAGAATAAGAAATGTTTCATTAATATGAGTAATAGAGTAGCTGTTTCTCTAAACAGTGTGTGTCAGTTTGCACTGCAGGTGTGCCAGGTAGAGACCATATAAGAACGAAAAAATATGCTGTCATTTACTGCCGTGGCTAATTTCTGTTAACCTTGTCTCTCACTCACTTTGATGAGCAAAATGTTCATACATAAAGCATACATTTCTGATTGGTCAGAAGAAGCTTCTTAACATATAAGATATAAAGAAAGTCAGAAAGTTAGGCACTTAGGTCAGCCTTAGGCAGTTAACCAAGACCATAATACGATAAGAAGCTATTCCCTTTCATGTTGCTAAATCACATGTAGGATACATGAGTTACACCTCCACTTAAGAGACCTTAAAGAGACCTTGGCCAGCCAGGAGTGTGGAAAACCGTAAAACAGTTCTTGAGGACCTAATTGTTAACTCTTAACAGGCAAAGGTTCCTTCAGTCCTATGAGAAATATTTTAGAATTGAACTAAAGTGTGTTTCCGATACAGGAGCATATGTCTGTCAGGGCCTGTTGGAGAGGCCCTGCGTGAGAACCCCTGGCTGCAGTTCCACATCCCCCTGAAAGTAAATAGAGCCATAAGCATGGAGCTAAGGACACTGCTCCAGGACATGCTGGCTGTCGATCCTGACCAGTGACCAGAAGCCATCCAGCTGAAGAAGCAAGTCAGGCAAGCCATGGCACGAGAGAAAACATCTTTGTAGTGACTGATAGCAAGATGTCCGTGACTAAGGGCAATTCTTGTGAGCTAAGTCTGATTTCATTTTTATGTCCCGAAAGGCCACTGCCTTTGTGCTGTAGATTTCTGATTTAGACGGGCATTTCTATGGACAACTTTGACTTTTCTGTGGGTCCAATGAAAATATTTTTTTTTACTTATTCTTTGCTACAGTTTTCGAAAGTTTAAAGACATTCACTGAGTTGACGATAAAGGAAAAGTTTCATCTTTCACCTCTTCGAAGGTAGGCCGGTCAGAGGTACAATATATGTCTTCATGTCTTCATCCTCCATGTTTGTAACTACAGGTTTCACAGTGTTGAGCTAAGACACAAAAACACCTACAAGTGGCAGTTCCAAATGTATCAAATGTATAAACCTGGGCTGAAAAAGTGTGTACAGTATATACTCTGTGTAGGTCTGATAAAAGTATTCGAGTCAAAGTGTCACATGGATACAAATTCTCATGATTTTGTATTGTGTGGTTTTTCTCTGTTCTGCTTTATTGAAAGAAATCAGATGCTCTTCCTGAAATTTACCTTAGCTGATTCTTCAGGTAAACCAGACAGACTTCTGAAATTCTCAAATATTATCAAATCTTGTTGGTGCAGAGGTGGTGGAGCCCATTACCAACAGACTCACAGCTGAAATTGCTGTGAAAAGGGCTTCTACCAAATATTAACATGTGGGTGAAAATGTATACAATTGTAATATTTCCTTTTTTCCCATTGAAAGTATAACATATGTGGTGTGAGAAAGAGGTCCTCATTTAATTGCATGAAACTCTGGCACTGGCGCAACAAACTGATCAAAGTTCAATGGGGTATACGCTTTCTGTAGACACTTTATTTCCTCTTTTTCCATACTCTAAGAAATGATTTGGGAAACCTGTGGGACACTGGAGGTCATTATACATGAGCCTCTTTCTGCACCTTTTAAGCCATTGAAACCTAGTTGCCTTGTTACAAGGTCTAATATTACAGTAGGTGTGGTTTCCGTCTCCTAATTTCTGAGAATGATCAAATTGGGGAATAAGTTGTAGGGAATACCACTCTTGCACTTCTAAGAAAAGACTATCTCAAATGAAACTCGCTATAGAAAGACATCTTGTTGAAAAATTCTTTATTTTTTGTCATTTCTAAAGAAAAAACATTCATCAAGTCCTTCACAAATGTTTTGTTTGTGACTTTCTCTGTTGTTCCCTTTCACACTCAACTGAACTATGTGTTATGTCTTGTAAACGTAATCAAACATTTCACTTAGGTGTGTGGGTTAACACAAACCCATATTGTATGAAACATTCAGTTTTTCATTCCCGTTTTTTCTAACAATTGCATCCATGCTAGGACTACAGTAAACAACACTTTTTACTAAAGTAAATGAAATTGTTCATTAAACAAGACAGATTGTTTTAAATGTATGCAATACGACGACACTAAAAACAACACTGAAACTTTTCATTGAAATACTGGACGAGATTGTGCATATTCAATGGATTTCTCCTGGTGCTTTTTTTCATCAGTCTTTTCATATTCTTGTTCTCTGCTCAGGTGTCTCCTGTTCCTTTGGTGATGTCTGCTGTACACACATGGTATCATACACTTGAGCAAAGTGTGATACCACCGTTTGTTCTTCTCCTAAAATAAAGATGAACATTGACAAAAGTCAGAATCACTCTTTTCTTTGATAGACGAACAAAACAATGCAAGAATAACCATACTCTCTGTTCCTTACTCATTTCTACCTACCTGTTTGACCACTTTGTCTGCTTCAGTCAGGACAGGGTGCTGGGGCTGACTCTGAGCAATCTGAGAAGAGCTCTCTGTGATCTTCTCCCCTACAGTGGCTACATTGTACTCTGTTTGAAATCCAGGTATCGCCTCCGGTAAGTTCCTCGGTCCTTTTTGGGACTTGAAAGGGTAGAATCATTTTGTGACTACATTTCCTTGTCATGCACTGATATGTTCTGGTTTGTGTTCGATTACTGCAGGCGTTCAAGTACTTTCTTTTTGTTCTAGATTGGCAGTGTTTGAGATGGTAGGAACTTGTCATATTCTCAACTCTGAATGCTCTGTAAACATACTATTTTAGCAATTCTTAGAAATCTGAAAGCAGTGTTACCTGTATCATTTTTTGTCTTGGTAGTAGTATTGCAGCTCCAACATCAGCACTTAAATAATGGTTTGTGATGTTACTTGTCCTTGGAGTTAGTATACTCCTGAGAAGTCAAGAGAAATCTTCCGTAAGCATTAATTATGTTTCACTTTTGAAAGCAAAGTACGTGTCAAGTGTTTTGAAGGCATTTGTTGATACTTTTAAGCACTTTCGTTGATTATTATTATCCTTCAATTAGTTATTACAAGTCCAACATTCTTACATGATCTCACTCCATATTCAGAATGTGGGAATACAGTTGTTTTAAGGAAATGCCACTGAATAGATAGTAGCTGCACTCTACAAAGATGAATTTGCTAATTAATCAGTCAGGGACACAGCTTATACTTCAGTAGTCTTAGATCATGTAATGATGATTATTGTACTTTATAACTAGCAAAATCCCCATATCCTGTTCATTGCCCCTTTTTCAGTCATGTGGATTGACTTATGCCTGAAGTGGTTAATTCTCACCTTGACATCTCATAGAACAACTGAATCTCTACCAAGGGTGAATGTGTCCTTCCTCTTAATGTCTAAAAGAAAAGGTTAAAATTCATTGAAGCAAAATGCAACAACCCAAAATGTTGGGGAGGTCGTTTCCACAGTTATTTCATATGACAGTGCTTGGAGTGAAACTACATGACCATGGTGAAGAAGTAAAAACACTTTACCCTGTTCCTCCTGACTGATGTCCTTATGCGTGTTTTGCACAGTTGAGCGTTTTGTGTCTTGTCGTCTGTGTAGGCAACAGCCCTCTTCCCTGGGATAGAACTAGATGATATTTAGACACGTTAATTTGACTTCTCCATTGCTCACATTGATGTGGATATGATTTTATTGCTCTGTTTTGTGAGCTTCCCAAGAAAACAATAAATCCCTTACTACTTGTTCGAAATGCAGTAGCACAGATCCTAACAAATACAAGAAAGAGAATATCATTCCTGTTTTGAAAAAACTTCACTGGTCACCTGTATTATCTAGGATAAATTTGAAAGTTCTTTTACTTGTTTTTAAAGCTTTAAGCGACCTAGCACGTCTGTACCTTACTGAATGTCTGTCTTCATATGTTCCTATACGTGACCTGAGATCTGCACATACTGGCTACTGCAAATACCACATGTGAAATGCAGAAAGAGTGGAGAGGCTGCTTTTTGTTTTTATGCTTCTAAATTATGAAACCCACTTCCACTTTTTATTAGGCAGTCAAGCTCGGTACATTGTTTTAAAAAACATTTGAAAATGTTGCTTTTAGTTAAAGTGGTTCTTTGTTCTTTCTATTTCTGTTTCTTTTTTTAGTTCTCTTTAATTGTTCTTATTTTATTACGGCTTTCCTAATTTTTATTTCTTTAATTGACATGTATGTTGCTTTACTGTATTGCTGTATTTTCCTTTACAACTGAAAGTATATCTCTCAATTTTAATATTGTATTTTTACGCTTGGTTTTTAAAGCACCAAAGCACTATTTGTATGAAAGGTGCTCTATAAATAAAGTTTATTATTATTCTTTTTAATATTATTATTATACTTTGTTACATTTTTGGTTAGGACAAAGATTCTAGTAGAGGTGGCCTCTTTTACCCCGTTCCAAAAAATTGGAAAACTACCTTCAGAGTACACTGACAATGACCATCTACTATCTCCTCTAACTGTGTATTGTCATCATGCATATCTTGTGTATTATTTATTGTAGTTGGTTTTGTCATTCTGTAAAGAAGCCACCTTTCAAGGCACTATATCAAATAATGTTTGTTATTATTATTTACATTTTTCATCGTAAAATCTGGCGAGTGGTCTTAAGAGAATATCAAAGAACTCTTACCAAAGTTGCTCTTACCTTTCCATTCCAAGAAATGCCCTCAGCTCGGATTGCAGAGATTGACCTCTCTGTCTCAAATTCATAGAAACATAGACTCGATTGAAAAATGACCATTTCCTAAGATTCACATAACATCACCAGTCAACATTTGCCACTTGACATTGAAGAATGATGTGAAGACAGGGGTTTGAATTTAATCCTTTCTGTAGGGGGTTTAGACTTCTAAGCCACAAGCTGGGGTTTATGGCAGGAAAGGGGATTAACTGATAAGGACTGCAGATGCAAGCTAGGAACCCCCCTGGGTGTAATGTTAAACTGACCATTTGCCCAGAACATCGTAAACTGGCCAAATACCATGAACCCCCCTCTTTACCATCAGACCGAGTGACGTCAGAAACGGAGAAGAAAACACTATATAACCCAAAAGTTTGTAACAGTATGGCGAACAATACTTTGGTTTTGTTGTTTCTTGCGGGAAACAAGACTTCGGCTTTATTGTTCCTTGCATGCAATAAACTCATTTGTTTTACTTCATCTCGGGATCAAGAACCTTATCTCTTCTGTTACACCAGTCCCCTACAAGTCTGATGTGCCCTACCGCTGAGCAATTTCCATATGAGAATAGCCAGAGTGGAAACCCTCAGCTGGTGCCCTGTGAACTGTGTCACAGGAAGTTTGCTGTAGAGAGGTTGGAGAAACACAGCAAGATCTGCAAGAAGCTTCAGAATTCAAAGAGGAAGGTTTTTGACTCTTTCAAGCACAGGGCCAAGGGAACAGAACTGGAGACATACATCCATAAGAAGAAGGTTAGACCGCCAATCGTGGTAAGGGCTATCCTTAAACTCTTTCCAAGGTTCCCTTGTTTTCTCCTAGAGTCAGACTCAGCTTATAAATCAATGTAAACAATAAATAAGTGTTTTATGAAGTACTCTTCTGAAAAACTGCCGCAAAGGCACATTTGCCAGACAGAATAAATGGGTCTTAGTGACTTCTGAATTCTGTTGTAAAAATCTACATGAGATATCAAGCAAATAGCACTCACGGGAAACAAAACCATAACTAAATTGTACTCTCTACCCAATGACATGAAAGGTAGGCCCAGAAAGCTAAGTTATTACTGTATTGATATTTTCTTGCCTTGTGAATGGTTTGCGACCAGACTGTGTACGCAGTGCTAGTCTGGACTTTTTCTGGAAGCTGTTTCATTGGTTTCATTTCCTGTTCCCAGCTGAGAAAGAACAACTGGAGGCAGAAGCACGAGGATTTCATTCGGAGCATCAAATAGGCCAGGGAGGTGCAGCAGGTGATCACGCAAGGAGGGAAGGTTGTGAACCTGCCCCAGCCCCCCGCGAATCCAAACCCCAACTACGTGCCCTGCCCTCACTGCGGCCGGCGCTTTGCCCCCAGGCCGGCACAGAGGCACATCCCCAAGTGTCAGCACATCAGGAGCCGCCCTCCTCCTCCTCCTCACAGATGAAAACTGATGTGAAGAAGAGTAAAAGAGTCATGATCTTGGCTCACGACTCACGTCTTGCTTTTTCTTTTTAGAAATATATTTAGCACAGTTCATCCGTATGATGATAAAAAAAATGTTACCTTGTTTTAATAAAATGATTTTTTTTTGGTGGACTGGTGTTTGCGTAACTGTGGTTATTTCAGTTTTTTTCCCTTGCGAAAATGTGTGTCGACCGTGAAAATAAATTTCAAGCTGTTCTTATCATTCATACACCTTGACCTCCTAAAAATAATTGTTCAACCTGGAACGTACAATTAGCAGGCAATAGAACAGGTCACATTGGCCTTGGAACCATCAAAAAGTAGTATTCACACATTCTCTGCATCAATTTTCCTTTAAAACAACTTAAAAAGCAAGGTAAAGTGTGATTGATTTTTTTAATGAAAGTTATTTGATTTAATTTATTTAATTTTCATAATATTTGAAATATGTTGGGATTAATGTGACTCAATATTATCTGCAGCTCTTACACTCCAGGCACCTGATAAAGTGGAACGCAGTGTCTTTGCCTTACATGGCGCTCAGCTCTTCCTCAATCCCAGCAGAAGCAGCAGCCTCCGGGTCCTGCCTCATGCACAGCTTAAAATGCAACACCGAGTAATACAACAAACAACAGGGAAAACCATTCACGATCAGACACATAATAATAATAATAATAATAATAAACTTTATTTTATATAGCGCCTTTAAAGGTGGCTTCTCAAAGCGCTTTACAGGATGACAATAACAATAAATAAGAAGACTACAACAATAAATAAGAAAATTTCACAAGACAGGACACAATTATTATTACAACAATACAACAATAACAATAGAGGAGACCGTGGAAGATGGTATTAAGAAGAGCAGAGGGGTGAAGAATGGAACCAGTTAAGTAAAGGCTTTTCTGAAAAGGAGGGTTTTGAGTCTGGATTTGAAGGAGTTTAGAGAAGGTGACTCTCTAATATCCTTGGGCAAGGAGTTCCAGAGCTTGGGGGCATAGCAGGAGAAGGCCCTGTCGCCCATACAATGTAGAGGGGCTTGGGGGACAGTAAGGAGGGCAGAATTTGAAGAGCGGAGGTTGCGAGGTGGGGAGTAGGGCGATAAAAGTTCAGACAGGTATTGAGGTGCCAAGCCATGTAAAGCCTTGTAGGTGAGCATGAGGATTTTAAAGTCTACGCGGAATTTGACCGGAAGCCAGTGCAAGGACTCCAGGATAGGAGTAATGTGAACACTTGCACTAGATCTGGTCAGGATTCTGGCTGCTGAATTTTGGACATACTGCAGCTTGTTCAGAGTAGATTTAGATACCCCAGGGAGCAGAGCATTGCAGTAGTCAATTCGAGAGAATACAAATATGTTGATCAGCTTTTCAGCCACAGTTAATGATAGCATAGGGCGTAGTCTTGCGATATTTCTAAGGTGAAAGAAAGATGTTTTGACAGTATGCTGTACATGTGGGTCGAATGTTAAGCCAGAATCGAATATAACCCCAAGGTTTTTCAATTTTGATTGGAGCTCAAGTACAGAGCCATCTACAGACAGGGTTACAGGACTGGCTTTACGAAGTTGATGGGGGGTACCAATAAGCATGACTTCAGTCTTGTCACAGTTAAGATGAAGGAAGTTTTGAGTCATCCAAATTTTTATGTCAGAGATGCAATTAGATAGAATAGAGACAGCCACATCAGTGTCAGGTTTGGTATGGATGTATATTTGAGTATCGTCAGCGTAGAAATGAAAGCTGAGGCCATGTGATCTTAAAAGCTGACCAAGTGGGAACATGTAAATGCTGAAGAGCAAGGGGCCCAGTATTGAGCCCTGAGGGACACCAGACTTGACAAGACCAATTTCAGACCTGTACCCATTGAGAGAGACAAAGTGACAGCGATCAGTGAGGTAAGACTTAAACCATTTGAGGGCAGTGTCAGAGACTCCAAACACAGTCTCGAGACGAGAAAGCAAGATGTTATGGTCAACAGTGTCAAAGGCAGCACTGAGATCAAGAAGGATGAGTATGGAAAGAGAACCAGAATCAGAAGCTATTAGGAGATCGTTGGTGACTTTGACTAGGGCGGTTTCTGTGCTGTGAAGTTGACGGAAGCCAGATTGGAGGGGTTCGAAAAGGTTGTTTGTCATGAGGTGGTTATGTAACTGAAGTGTGACAGCACGTTCTAGAATTTTAGAGAGAAAGGGTAAGTTGGAGATGGGGCGAAAGTTGTTAAGATTGTCGAGAGCCATGTTAGGCTTCTTTGGCACTGGGGTAATAGCAGCAGTTTTGAGGACCGTTGGTACAATGCCGGTGCTCAAGGATTCATGTATTATATTGAGGACAATGGGACAGAGAGAAGAGAAACAGGACTGGAATAAAGTGGTGGGAATGGGATCTAAAATAGATGTGGTGGGTTTCATGCGCGTAACTAGTTTGTTTAGGGATGCTGAGTCAAGAAGAGAGAAGCTGGAGAGACGGGAACCAGAGAAGTTGGATGAGGAGGGAGGAGGTGTGGAAATTATATCCGTAATGTGGTGGGGCAGTTTGGCTTGAGCAGTCTGTTGATGGTGGAGAAAAGATGTCTGGGATTGTTTTGGTGATTTTCAATGATGTGAGAGAAGTAGGTGGATCTAGCAGACTCTATAGTAACCTTATAATCAGATAAGTAATCTCTCCAGGCCTGATAATGTACATTTAGGCCGGAAAGACGCCACCTACGCTCAAGTTTGCGAGAGGCTGCCTTCATGAAGCGCAGATGGTCATTGTACCAGGGGGCAGGGCGAGAGAAGGAGATGGTTCGAGTTTTTAAAGGAGCAAAGGTGTCGAGGGTAGATAAAAGAGCATTGTCAAGTAACTGTATTTTGTCCTCTAGAGGGTCAGAGGAAGAGAAACAGGATAAGGAGGACAGAACAGAATTTGCAAACCTTGGGTGATCAATTGATCGCCAGTTGCGGAAATTTACAGAGCGTGAGGGGGAAGTGTTAGAAACAGGTAATTCCAGATTGAAGAGAATGGCTAAGTGGTCAGAGAGGCCTAGATCAAGGGGGGAGCAGTGGGAGACAAAGGAGTCATTTGCAATAATTAGATCTAAGGTGTGTCCTTTGTTATGTGTAGGGGTACAAACAAACTGAGCAAGGTCAAAGCATCCCAAAAGAGAAAGGAAGTCTTTAGCCAGACTGGAGGAAGTTGAATCAATGTGTATATTAAAGTCCCCTAGAATAAGGATCCTTTTAAATGTAAGGGATAAGAATGAGAGAAAATCAGCAAACTCACCTAAGAAGACTCCACTGGGTTTGGGTGGTCTGTAAACTGTGGCAATAATAGTAGATTGGGGGATAGAAACATTTAAAACAAGACACTCAAAAGAAGAGGGAGGAGGTATAGCTATAGGACTTAGACTGTAAAGAAGGTTGTAAATAACAATGATGCCCCCGCCTCTGCCTGAAAGACGCGGAAGGTCAAAGAAACCATATCCAGGAGGAACTAGTTGGTTGAACAGGAGTCCATCGTTTTGTTTGTGCCATGTTTCGGTTAAGCACAGAAGGTCCAGTTGTTTGTCTTTGATAATGTCACATAAAAGAAGAGCCTTGCTGTTAACGGAGCGGGTGTTGAGTAGCGCTGATCTGGCCAGTCTCGGTGATGCAGGGGGAAGCGGAGTGCGGTCCAGGTGCGGTAGTGAGAGGAGATTTTTTAGATCGGCGCCGGTACGTGATGGACTTACAGACGTGCGGCGAAAGGCAGGGATAGAGACTCCGCAGGCAGACGAAGGTAGAGAACGGTGTCCTGTGCTGCGATGGATGTAGCGAGTCGGTCGTAAAATCCCAGTAAAACGGCAGTAGTCGAATGTGTCTTTGACCAGGAAGTAGCTTTGTTTTAGTTGAAGAAGTTGCAGTGCAGTGTACCTCAGAGACATGATTGATGAAACGAGACGGGAAAGAAATCCAGAGAAGGCGGTAGCAAGAGGTGAAGGTCATCAGTTGAGTAAGTTCACAATGCAGTGGAAGTCGCACTTGTAACGTGAAGCGGATGAAAATAGATAAACTAGAAATCAGTGCAATCGAGGAGAAAAAGGGAAAAAAAAAACATAAATAAGTAGATAGAAATGAAAAACTGGTGAGAGGAGCGGCAGCCAAATGCACATCCGTTGATTGCTGGCTCTCAGTAAAGGGACATTGCTGTGGTCCACGCATGAATCTGTTTTCTAAGTGCCTTATCCAATACAGTGTTGAGGCCAGTTTTCCCAGAAGCCATCTAAAGGGGAACACACAATAACTTGTAAAACCTCCAATTTACATCACAAAATAGACTACATTTCAAGGTTAAAGAATTACCATGTTCTGCGATTCAGAACGAGGCAGCAAAACTTCCTGTAATCTGATGTGGCCCTGTGACATTGTAAAGGAGCAGGCTTGTGAATACATCTCGTTTAATCCAATGGAAATATTGCTCTCAACTTTTTTACGTTTTTGCCAATAAATAATATTACATTGTTAACTCTGCATAAAGAACCTTGGAATGGAACGTTTTTTGCAGTGAAATGTTTGCTGCATAACCTATACCCTTTCTCTCCTACATCACATTGCATTAGTCATTACAGTGATTAGTGAGCAGGAAGGGCTGCATCACATCGCAATTTGTGTGGAACTGGAATGCGAGTTTGTTACAACATGGCGTAACTTACAGCACTTTCACAAAATTCATGATTTTGTGCTCAATTTTGAGTTTGTAAAGTTTTTCTATAATGTCAATGATTTTATTTTGTGACTGAAATTAAATACTTTTGTGTCTGCAAAATTGGGACTGTAGTTCCACCTTAACCTACTAGTACTGTATGTCTTTGGACTGTGGGAAGAAACTGGAGCACCTGGAAGAAATCCACACAAATGAAGGGAGAACATACAATTCCATCCAGACTGCACCCCAGGAATTGAACCCAGGACCCCAGCTCTGTGAACCACAGTGCCACCTCATTGCTATAGTCACTATAATTAATGTCAAAACACATTTGCAAATGAGCAGCCTGGGATCCAAAAGGATAAAGACAAGGATCCAAACAAAGCACTATCCCAAAGCTTGGCTTTGTACAGTATATCATACAGGGCTTGATGCAGAAGGCAGATAATCTAAGTCCATGCAATAATTGCTAAGGGAAAGTGACTTTGTTTTTGGAGGGAAGTCACTCAACATGGAGCTGTGTTAGTGAAATGATTGTTCTGATGTACGGCTGATGTCCAAACACTGAAAACATGATTGTGTATGCAATCGCACTCCCGAGCTCAATTGGGTATGGTTAAAATAACTTTTTATAGTTTATCACATTCAAAGTGTGTGTACTTGATGAAAGTGTAACACGCATTTGGAGGAGTTATTCAGGATTTTCTTTCATTCAACTATTTCAAGACCCATTATTTTCAGATGTTGTAGTATACGTGAATAATGAAAGGCCTTCATATTACACAATGAAGGAATGACTTCGCAGGTGTGAAGAATAAAAGATTAATTCAGCTCACTTTGGGAAGTTTCACAATGGCCCTCCTTATAGAAATGTGGGTTTGATTAAAGGAGTGAAGAAAAAGCACTGAATAATATTTGCTTCTGTAAACGTAATCATCTCAAAATATGGTTGAAGAAATTGAAGAAGGTTAAACATAATCCAAAACGTATAAGGTCAATTTAAGTACAACCAGAATTCTAGTGTTTATGCAATGCATCTGTGGGTTGATATGAAATATGGCCGTACTTAAACTAAACGAGGTTATCGAGAGCATATTCCGAATACGGCTTTGGCCAGTTGTACTGTGGACTGCGAGGACCGTATCTTATCCTGAACTGGCTGTGCGAATACCGTCCTCTGCTGGCAGAAGGAATAGATTACAACGGTACTGTATTGGCGATTAGTCCTATTGCTAGAATATTGAAACAACAAGGAGTCCGCGGAGTCAAGCAATGCTGAATAAACAAGTACCTGAAATTCAATAGGATTTTGTGTATTGATTACAAATAGGTGTGGAATTCTCATGTACAGTGGTATTCATGGATTCCTTACACAAGCAGCAGTTGTTATGATGCTTTCGTAATCTGAATATAAATCTGATATCTACTTAAAACTGTAATTATTGAATAGATTTATGTCTTTGAAATGCTTCATTAACTGGGCAGTTTCCATGTTTGGAAATGTTTTTATTTTGATTGCTGATTGCTAGATACTGTATGTTTAATAGGCATGCTGTTAATATTTTCTACAAGAGCCAAATAAGACAGTTATGCTGTAGTAAGTTCTATATAAGTTATATAACATAAGTTATATTTTGTTCTGAGGTCAATTCAAATCTCATACTAAATAACTGGTGTCCTTTTATCTGAGAAACACTACCTGATTGATCACCTGATGCCTAGAAATTAGCATGCACAGTAGCCCAGCGTTTAGCATTGCTAGCTCACAGTGCTGAGGCCCTGGGTACACTTCTGGACCTGGGGTGCTATCTGTATGGAGCTTGTATGTTCTCCCCATGTTTGCCTGAGTTTGCTTTGGGTGCTCCGGCTTCCTCCCACAGTTCAAAGAACTACTGGTAGGTTAATTGGCTTCTGGGATAATTGGTGAGTGTCTGTGTCTTCCCTGCATTGGACTACCATCCAGTCCCAGGTATCTCCTGCTTATTACTTTCTGAGGCTCTGGCTCCCCCGTGCCCCGCGACCCCCTGACCCCCTGACCCTGAATTGGATGAAGCGGTTAGAAAATGGGTGGTTTCTGTTATGCTCTGGTCATGCTCTGCCATAGCAACAACTTGTAAAAAATGCAGATGCTAGGATTTAACTCAAAGAAGGAGCTCAGAGCACTGTGTTGGCATCTCTGTACAGGTGTCCGGTTTGTTTTAGAACATGTGATAAAATCTTATTTACTAACTTCTAGACTTTTTACCCCCCATATCAGTCTGCAGGTGCACAGTGGTCTGTGGACACCCTCCTTGCTCTGTCGTAAAAGAGGAAATAAAAAGCAACTGGTTTTGACTTTAAAGCACTGAGACTGTGGAACTCACAGAACTCTCTTGTCAGAAAGGCAGCTTCTAACAGCTTTTAAGTGAAGACTAAGAACACTTTTCTATTTTATTAAAATAGATTATATATGTTTTGTTTAAATATATGTTATAAATGTTAAAACGACAGCTCGTATAAGCTTGTATTTTTACCTTTCCATCATTTTTATAATTGCTTTGAGTTGCTTTTACCATGATAAACAGTACAAAATATGAGGTGTTGAACTTGTCTAAAGTTTTAAAGCGCTTTATGACGTAAAGTGTGATGACAGTCCTTGGCGGTCTATGTAACAATTCTTCTTGAAGTAGGTCATCGGGCCAACAGTATACAAACATTACAGCTCAAGTGCTTTTGTATCTGAACGCTTTTAGGTAAGTTATTTAGCAGCTGCGGTATTAATAATGATTTTAATGGCAAATTCAATTGCAGGTAAAATAAAAATGGCGGATAACTTTCTTTCTAGCTTCGTGAAGCGGTCGCGCTATATTATACATATATACCATAATAAGAAACATAATATGTACAGTAGAATTTTTCACTTTAAGCTGGCATTATCCAGACCTGGGTCAGGGCCCGGACCCGGACCGTGCAGTGTGGTCCGTCGGCCTTCTAAAGATGTTTAGGAGATCGAGGCGCCCTTGGATTTGATTAGAAACTTGCATAATTTCTTAACTTGACCCCATTATCTTAAAAAAAACGGCCAGGCCCAGACCAAAGCATGAAGGCTGCGAGGATCGGGGGACTCTCATTTTTGGTCACAGCGTACAGTAGTAGATCAGTAACCTCTGTTTATCGTGATAACCTTTAATTATTTTCCAGTACTTTTTTAAATGATAAAACACATTGTCTCGCCAGTTTTGCTAAAGATACGGTTTTAGTGTTTACGCATAAATTTGTAAGCCGTAGGTTTAAATCTCGTGTTCTTATTTTCTGCATTTTCATCGTAAGGGAAGGCGCCCGTTTGCGATTTACGCGCTGAACATTGTAAGCAGAAGAGCCTTAAGGCACAGCCTCGCCTTAACACCATCGTTTGCATTGTCATTGTCATCCAGAAAAGCAGTCGTAAGAAAATGAATCTGTGGCGGCTCCGAACATTAAAAAAACTATATCTAGACTGCAAATACATCCCAATCTTACTATCAACACGTTTTAAGAGCCCTCTCCTTTCCACCGGTATACAAGCTAAGAGAGAAATATTGGAAATCCCATCTGAAGTAGCCCTCGTCTCACCTTCGGAGCTGTGAGCGATGGGGATCATAATTAAAAGGGGCACAGTTACTTTGAAAATGTGTATGTGATACTTAAATTTAAATAAAATAAAAAGATAAATTATATAACACAGACTGCTATCTATGTCCATGTGTTTAAGACGTATGAATCGGTTTTAAAACAGGCACACCCCTTTACTTCTCACAAATCCAACTGGAGTCTCAGTCCGTCGTCGCGATGTATGAGGAGCTCAGATGTAGGCTAAGTGATTGCAATTTACTTATTTAAAAGAACCACTTCAAATCAAAAGGGAGCCATTTTGTAATGGTAGTTATCATATTATACAGTATACGTAATTGTAGATATACAGTACATAAAGGGTATGAATAGGTGTGAGCTTTTACTGTATATTTAATATTTTATCTGACCCATTTGTAGAAACCACCTACTCAGATTTAGTTAAGTGGTCTGCCACCATAAAGACAGAAAAATATAATGACATCCTGTTACATTAACTGTAAAATAAACGCCATAACTGCGGCCATATGAAAATTTGGATAAAGATTATACAAACATCCTAAGGAGCTCTATGACATATGAGCGTCGTAATAATGGTTGGTGACCTGACGTAACAGTGCTCCCTGAATTACGTGATCTGTATTTACCCAAATACAGATATATCACATAGGGAGATGCAGTCAAACATTGCATTGCTATCGTCGTGGTGAACTATTTCTCCGCTGTTTGAGACTTGTTTGGTAAGTGTCATCAAATATTCTTGTCAATTTGTAGCGAAATTGATATACTGTATCATAATCCTTCAGCTATCTATAATGTAGTGAAACGGCTAATTAATATTGATAAATTCCCTTATTCACAGTGACTTTTGCTCAAACCCCTGTTGCATAATGGGTTAATTTTATATAAAAAACATTTATATCATAGATATAATACAAGCTTTGAAATGAAATAGTACATTTCCAGGTTTCAGTTAAACATTTTTAAAAAAGCTCATGACTTTAAGCATTCTGAACATTGAGAATGTTATTTGGGAAACAAATGTTTATTATAATGTTTATGTTTAGGATCTGTCTCCTACTGAGTCAGCATGCAGCATTCAACACCATTAGGTTTAATATTAAAAAGTTGTGTATTTCCTGAATTGTTTTTTTTATTCTTTTCTATTAGACCATACCCTGCCCGCCTCCCAAGATACAGCTTCTGAAGGACACCTTCCAAGAAAAACTGATGCAGGAAAAGGAGAAAAAAATGATCGCCATATACAATCGACGGCAGGAGGCGGCTCTACAGAAGATGAGAAAATCTTTCCAATATGTCAAATACGCTGCGGAGAAGAAGACGGGGAACAGCTATCGCTTCCAAACCCAACAGGGCCCCGAGAAGAACATTGTGGGGTATGATCCGTCTTACCCCCTGAAGCCTATGGGTAACAGGAAAGTCTCCGGCCCTGGTGAGGTTCGGGCTGTGGACCGCCCGGAAGCACAGAGTGATTCCTTGTTTGCCCCCACCCCGCCTCAGGATGGTCATGAGAGGCCCTGCGAGAGGCCGGGCAGGAGGGACTCAAGAGTACACAAACCTAAGGACAGGACTGTCCTCCCCATGGTGGCGACCCCTCCAGGGCAATGCCCTTCTCATGCCAATGGGAAGGAGCACTTTCAGTTGCAAGAGGAGCTACGAAAAGTGGCCGAGGCAGAGGCCGCGCTGAAGGAGGAGCATCGCCGGAGGGAGGCCAGTCTGCAGGATGTGATACGCCGGAAGGAGGCCATGATGAAGGACGAGATTCGCCAGAAGGAGGCCATGATGCAGGCGAAGCTCTTTAGAGCTCAGGAGGAGCTGAGGATGGTTCAGAGAGAGATGGAAGACTCCAGAGAGGTGGCCGGAAGGGAAAATAGAGGACTCCTGACCCGAAGGAAGACACTCCAGGCGAGGCAGAGCGAGCTTCGCCCCAGAGGACCGTGGGCCAACCACCGCTCTAAGGCCGTGCCTCTTCTGACCTGCAGAATGGAGAAGCAAAAAGCCTTCACTCCAAGGAAAGCCCTTCCTTTCAAAGGAGACAACCTTGATTATGGTTCTCCGATGTAAGACGGCGGATGCGCAGAATCGCACTTTCCCTCTGCGCTTTCCCATCAGGAGAGACGTAAAGTGAGCCCTTGCAGCCGTGGGCTAGAAGACGTCCTCTGTGGAAGGAGAAAGTACCTCAAGAAAGCAAGGCTCCCTGAAAGTGACGTGTCAGCGGCACAGGCCGCGCAGGCCCACTTCAGAAATAACACCGCATGTCTGGATGAACAAACTCTGTCAGTGGAAAACAGATATTTGTCCCGTACAAGTCTGATGTGCCCTACCGCTGAGCAATTTCCATATGAGAATAGCCAGAGTGGAAACCCTCAGCTGGTGCCCTGTGAACTGTGTCACAGGAAGTTTGCTGTAGAGAGGTTGGAGAAACACAGCAAGATCTGCAAGAAGCTTCAGAATTCAAAGAGGAAGGTTTTTGACTCTTTCAAGCACAGGGCCAAGGGAACAGAACTGGAGACATACATCCATAAGAAGAAGGTTAGACCGCCAATCGTGGTAAGGGCTATCCTTAAACTCTTTCCAAGCTTCCCTTGTTTTCTCCTAGAGTCAGACTCAGCTTATAAATCAATGTAAACAATAAATAAGTGTTTTATGAAGTACTCTTCTGAAAAACTGCCGCAAAGGCACATTTGGCAGACAGAATAAATGGGTCTTAGTGACTTCTGAATTCTGTTGTAAAAATCTACATGAGATATCAAGCAAATAGCACTCACGGGAAACAAAACCATAACTAAATTGTACTCTCTACCCAATGACATGAAAGGTAGGCCCAGAAAGCTAAGTTATTACTGTATTGATATTTTCTTGCCTTGTGAATGGTTTGCGACCAGACTGTGTACGCAGTGCTAGTCTGGACTTTTTCTGGAAGCTGTTTCATTGGTTTCATTTCCTGTTCCCAGCTGAGAAAGAACAACTGGAGGCAGAAGCACGAGGATTTCATTCGGAGCATCAAATAGGCCAGGGAGGTGCAGCAGGTGATCACGCAAGGAGGGAAGGTTGTGAACCTGCCCCAGCCCCCCGCGAATCCAAACCCCAACTACGTGCCCTGCCCTCACTGCGGCCGGCGCTTTGCCCCCAGGCCGGCACAGAGGCACATCCCCAAGTGTCAGCACATCAGGAGCCGCCCTCCTCCTCCTCCTCACAGATGAAAACTGATGTGAAGAAGAGTAAAAGAGTCATGATCTTGGCTCACGACTCACGTCCTGCTTTTTCTTTTTAGAAATATATTTAGCACAGTTCATCCGTATGATGATAAAAAAAATGTTACCTTGTTTTAATAAAATGATTTTTTTTTGGTGGACTGGTGTTTGCGTAACTGTGGTTATTTCAGTTTTTTTCCCTTGCGAAAATGTGTGTCGACCGTGAAAATAAATTTCAAGCTGTTCTTATCATTCATACACCTTGACCTCCTAAAAATAATTGTTCAACCTGGAACGTACAATTAGCAGGCAATAGAACAGGTCACATTGGCCTTGGAACCATCAAAAAGTAGTATTCACACATTCTCTGCATCAATTTTCCTTTAAAACAACTTAAAAAGCAAGGTAAAGTGTGATTGATTTTTTTAATGAAAGTTATTTGATTTAATTTATTTAATTTTCATAATATTTGAAATATGTTGGGATTAATGTGACTCAATATTATCTGCAGCTCTTACACTCCAGGCACCTGATAAAGTGGAACGCAGTGTCTTTGCCTTACATGGCGCTCAGCTCTTCCTCAATCCCAGCAGAAGCAGCAGCCTCCGGGTCCTGCCTCATGCACAGCTTAAAATGCAACACCGAGTAATACAACAAACAACAGGGAAAACCATTCACGATCAGACACATCCGTTGATTGCTGGCTCTCAGTAAAGGGACATTGCTGTGGTCCACGCATGAATCTGTTTTCTAAGTGCCTTATCCAATACAGTGTTGAGGCCAGTTTTCCCAGAAGCCATCTAAAGGGGAACACACAATAACTTGTAAAACCTCCAATTTACATCACAAAATAGACTACATTTCAAGGTTAAAGAATTACCATGTTCTGCGATTCAGAACGAGGCAGCAAAACTTCCTGTAATCTGATGTGGCCCTGTGACATTGTAAAGGAGCAGGCTTGTGAATACATCTCGTTTAATCCAATGGAAATATTGCTCTCAACTTTTTTACGTTTTTGCCAATAAATAATATTACATTGTTAACTCTGCATAAAGAACCTTGGAATGGAACGTTTTTTGCAGTGAAATGTTTGCTGCATAACCTATACCCTTTCTCTCCTACATCACATTGCATTAGTCATTACAGTGATTAGTGAGCAGGAAGGGCTGCATCACATCGCAATTTGTGTGGAACTGGAATGCGAGTTTGTTACAACATGGCGTAACTTACAGCACTTTCACAAAATTCATGATTTTGTGCTCAATTTTGAGTTTGTAAAGTTTTTCTATAATGTCAATGATTTTATTTTGTGACTGAAATTAAATACTTTTGTGTCTGCAAAATTGGGACTGTAGTTCCACCTTAACCTACTAGTACTGTATGTCTTTGGACTGTGAAGAAACTGGAGCACCTGGAAGAAATCCACACAAATGAAGGGAGAACATACAATTCCATCCAGACTGCACCCCAGGAATTGAACCCAGGACCCCAGCTCTGTGAACCACAGTGCCACCTCATTGCTATAGTCACTATAATTAATGTCAAAACTCATTTGCAAATGAGCAGCCTGGGATCCAAAAGGATCAAGACAAGGATCCAAACAAAGCACTATCCCAAAGCTTGGCTTTGTACAGTATATCATACAGGGCTTGATGCAGAAGGCAGATAATCTAAGTCCATGCAATAATTGCTAAGGGAAAGTGACTTTGTTTTTGGAGGGAAGTCACTCAACATGGAGCTGTGTTAGTGAAATGATTGTTCTGATGTACGGCTGATGTCCAAACACTGAAAACATGATTGTGTATGCAATCGCACTCCCGAGCTCCATTGGGTATGGTTAAAATAACTTTTTATAGTTTATCACATTCAAAGTGTGTGTACTTGATGAAAGTGTAACACGCATTTGGAGGAGTTATTCAGGATTTTCTTTCATTCAACTATTTCAAGACCCATTATTTTCAGATGTTGTAGTATACGTGAATAATGAAAGGCCTTCATATTACACAATGAAGGAATGACTTCGCAGGTGTGAAGAATAAAAGATTAATTCAGCTCACTTTGGGAAGTTTCACAATGGCCCTCCTTATAGAAATGTGGGTTTGATTAAAGGAGTGAAGAAAAAGCACTGAATAATATTTGCTTCTGTAAACGTAATCATCTCAAAATATGGTTGAAGAAATTGAAGAAGGTTAAACATAATCCAAAACGTATAAGGTCAATTTAAGTACAACCAGAATTCTAGTGTTTATGCAATGCATCTGTGGGTTGATATGAAATATGGCCGTATTTAAACTAAACGAGGTTATCGAGAGCATATTCCGAATACGGCTTTGGCCAGTTGTACTGTGAACTGCGAGGACCGTATCTTATCCTGAACTGGCTGTGCGAATACCGTCCTCTGCTGGCAGAAGGAATAGATTACAACGGTACTGTATTGGCGATTAGTCCTATTGCTAGAATATTGAAACAACAAGGAGTCCGCGGAGTCAAGCAATGCTGAATAAACAAGTACCTGAAATTCAATAGGATTTTGTGTATTGATTACAAATAGGTGTGGAATTCTCATGTACAGTGGTATTCATGGATTCCTTACACAAGCAGCAGTTGTTATGATGCTTTCGTAATCTGAATATAAATCTGTTATCTACTTAAAACTGTAATTATTGAATAGATTAATGTCTTTGAAATGCTTCATTAACTGGGCAGTTTCCATGTTTGGAAATGTTTTTATTTTGATTGCTGATTGCTAGATACTGTATGTTTAATAGGCATGCTGTTAATATTTTCTACAAGAGCCAAATAAGACAGTTATGCTGTAGTAAGTTCTATATAAGTTATATAACATAAGTTATATTTTGTTCTGAGGTCAATTCAAATCTCATACTAAATAACTGGTGTCCTTTTATCTGAGAAACACTACCTGATTGATCACCTGATGCCTAGAAATTAGCATGCACAGTAGCCCAGCATTTAGCATTGCTAGCTCACAGTGCTGAGGCCCTGGGTACACTTCTGGACCTGGGGTGCTATCTGTATGGAGCTTGTATGTTCTCCCCATGTTTGCCTGAGTTTGCTTTGGGTGCTCCGGCTTCCTCCCACAGTTCAAAGAACTACTGGTAGGTTAATTGGCTTCTGGGATAATTGGTGAGTGTCTGTGTCTTCCCTGCATTGGACTACCATCCAGTCCCAGGTATCTCCTGCTTATTACTTTCTGAGGCTCTGGCTCCCCCGTGCCCCGCGACCCCCTGACCCCCTGACCCTGAATTGGATGAAGCGGTTAGAAAATGGGTGGTTTCTGTTATGCTCTGGTCATGCTCTGCCATAGCAACAACTTGTAAAAAATGCAGATGCTAGGATTTAACTCAAAGAAGGAGCTCAGAGCACTGTGTTGGCATCTCTATACAGGTGTCCGGTTTGTTTTAGAACATGTGCTAAAATCTTATTTACTAACTTCTAGACTTTTTACCCCCCATATCAGTCTGCAGGTGCACAGTGGTCTGTGGACACCCTCCTTGCTCTGTCGTAAAAGAGGAAATAAAAAGCAACTGGTTTTGACTTTAATGCACTGAGACTGTGGAACTCACAGAACTCTCTTGTCAGAAAGGCAGCTTCTAACAGCTTTTAAGTGAAGACTAAGAACACTTTTCTATTTTATTAAAATAGATTATATATGTTTTGTTTAAATATATGTTATAAATGTTAAAACGACAGCTCGTATAAGCTTGTATTTTTACCTTTCGATCATTTTTATAATTGCTTTGAGTTGCTTTTACCATGATAAACAGTACAAAATATGAGGTGTTGAACTTGTCAAAAGTTTTAAAGCGCTTTATGACGTAAAGTGTGATGACAGTCCTTGGCGGTCTATGTAACAATTCTTCTTGAAGTAGGTCATCGGGCCAACAGTATATAAACATTACAGCTCAAGTGCTTTTGTATCTGAACGCTTTTAGGTAAGTAATTTAGCAGCTGCGGTATTAAAAATGATTTTAATGGCAAATTCAATTGCAGGTAAAATAAAAATGGCGGATAACTTTCTTTCTAGCTTCGTGAAGCGGTCGCGCCATATTATACATATTGTAACGCTTACGGCCGTCAAGCAGTGTGTGTAAGAGCCGGCGTACCAGAGCGGGTGACGTCACCGCCCTTCCCTGTGATAGCAGGACCACAGCTACTGGGCTGTGGAGAGATCTCTCTTTAACTCACGGGGCTAGGTCGCTGCAGAGAGACGCGGAAGTCCCGGGTTCGAGCCTCCAGTCTGGATGGGGCCGACCAGATTTGGCAAGGGCGCCCGCTTGAGCCCCCGTTGCGTTACAATATATACCATAATAAGAAACATAATATGTACAGTAGAATTTTTCACTTTAAGCTGGCATTATCCGTAACCGGGTCAGGGCCCGGACCCAGACCGTGCTGTGTGGTCTGTCGGCCTTCTAAAGATGTTTAGGAGATCGGGGCGCCCTTGGATTTGATTAGAAACTTGCATAATTTCTTAACTTGACCCCATTATCTTAAAACAAAAACGGCCAGACCCAGACCAAAGCATGAAGGCTGCGAGGATTGGGGGACTCTCATTTTTGGTCACAGCGTACAGTAGTAGATCAGTAACCTCTGTTTATCGTGATAACCTTTAATTATTTTCCAGTTCTTTTTCAAATGATAAAACACATTGTCTCGCCAGTTTTGCTAAAGATACGGTTTTAGTGTTTACGCATAAATTTGTAAGCCGTAGGTTTAAATCTCGTGTTCTTATTTTCTGCATTTTCATCGTAAGGGAAGGCGCTCGTTTGCGATTTACGCGCTGAACATTGTAAGCAGAGGAGCCTTAAGGTACAGCCTCGCCTTATCACCATCATTTGCATTGTCATTGTCATCCAGAAAAGCAGTCATAAGAAAATGAATCTGTGGCGGCTCCGAACATTAAAAAAACTATGTCTAGACTGCAAATACATCCCAATCTTACTATCAACACGTTTTAAGAGCCCTCTCCTTTCCACCGGTATACAAGCTAAGAGAGAAGTATTGGAAATCCCATCTGAAGTAGCCCCCCAGTGGGCATTGATTCGTCGAATATACGTATATTTACGGCGAAATTTCGTCTATACGTATATATACGTCGCCTCGACGTATAATCAACGTCGAATTGCAACCGTAAAATCGACGACATGAATAAACGCATATATAACGTCGAAAACACATCTAACACAGTGCCTGAGGCTTTTTACTGTATGTATCGTGTGTGCCGCAACTAGGAGTATACGGCACTCTGCACAGTGCACGAAGTAAATTATTTTGGCAGTAATTATTTTACACGTGTATAATTAATATAGTAAATATAATAAATTAATTACTGCCAAAATAAGCTACTGGGCTGTGGAGAGATCTCTCTTTAGCTCACGGGGCTAGGTCGCTGCAGAGAGACGCAGAAGTCCCGGGTTCGAGCCACCTATACTTTGGGCCGACCAGATGCGGCAAGGGCGCCCGCCTGAGCCCCCGTTGCGTTACATTGGTGTCAGAAGCAGGGCGGGATAGCCCTTCGCCGGGGACGGCGATTTAAGCGGGGGAGAGTGTAACGCTTACGGCCGACAAGCAGTGTGTGTAAGAGCCGGCGTACCAGAGCGGGTGACGTCACCGCCCTTCCCTGTGATAGCAGGACCACAGCTACTGGGCTGTGGAGAGATCTCTCTTTAGCTCACGGGGCTAGGTCGCTGCAGAGAGACGCGGAAGTCCCGGGTTCGAGCCACCTATACTTTGGGGCGACCAGATGCGGCAAGGGCGCCCGCCTGAGCCCCCGTTGCGTTACATTGGTGTCAGAAGCGGGGCGGGATAGCCCTTCGCCGGGGACGGCGATTTAAGCGGGGGAGAGTGTAACTCTTACGGCCGACAAGCAGTGTGTGTAAGAGCCGGCGTACCAGAGCGGGTGACGTCACCGCCCTTCCCTGTGATAGCAGGACCACAGCTACTGGGCTGTGGAGAGATCTCTCTTTAGCTCACGGGGCTAGGTCGCTGCAGAGAGACGCGGAAGTCCCGGGTTCGAGCCACCTATACTTTGGGCCGACCAGATGCGGCAAGGGCGCCCGCCTGAGCCCCCGTTGCGTTACAATATTTTCCGGTTATATATCACAATGCATTGCTAGTATTCGTTGGTCACCATTTTGGACACGTTTTTCAAACGTAGAAGTATATCCGCAAATATCTCAGCAATCCTCTTTTGACGAGTAAGTATGAACAATAATAATACTATCTGAATACATACAGATCTTTCTTAATATTATTTTGATTAAAATAGTACGTGAATAAGCAAAAAAATGGCACATAAAATAGTGTGAATGGGGAAGATGACACAAAATCGTTTTGCCGTTTCTCTTATTCTTATTCTATGTTGTACTTTCAAACTTTGGGTACTCTTTAATTAGGACAGACTTTATTGATCAACTGCTATGATGCAAGCCAAATTTAATATATTTATTTCAGCTTTGAGCTTAGTAAACCGTTCATTTTTTAGATTATACTAAAGAAGATATTAATCATCATTTATTTGGGAAGTAATATTATATAATTTTCTCCTAGCTGCGGTGCTGAAGTCCCACCCTACATCAACAGAAAAAGAAATAAAGGAGCACGCAATGTGTTACTTGAAGAATGCATATGCAAGGCAGGGGGCCAGGAGATCTAATAGGTTTTTGGTTCTAACTGCTAGGACAATTAGACAGGGTTTGCAAATAGTGGACAAAAATCGTCTTAACTTCCATTGTAATATTTTTTTTTCTTGGAAATATAGAAGTTGTACATTTTAAAATGTATATTTGAATCAAAATGTGGTTTTGAGTTAGTGTGTTAATGTAATTAATTTTGTGTTTGTCATTACTATACTGTATATTGCCAGAATGTTACCAGAATTTGTAGCTGAAGTTTAAGACTAGTTGTGTTTTTTATGATTATTGCCCATATGTTGATTGTTGATTGATTGTATACAATGTATAATTTGAAATACGTATGTTTCAGGTGTGAATGTGTATTTTCAGAATAAATTTCTAAACCTAATCATTGGCTTGGTTTACTTGTTTTTACACCTATAAAATCTATCTTTGATGTATTATAGACCTCTACCCATATACGTATAATAGACGTCTAAAGTTATCCGTATAATAGACCTCTAACCATATACGTATAATAGTCCTCTAAAGTTATACGTATACTAGACCTCTAACCATATAGGTATAATAGACCTCTAAAGTTATCCGGAACTCCAACCATATATGTATAATAGTCCTCTAAATTTATCCGTATAATAAAACTCCAACCATTTATGTATAATGAACGTCTAAACATAGACGTATAATTGACGTATAACTTTAGACGTATATTAGAATTTCATTCTAGACGAATTGTAGACCACATTTAGACGTCTAAGGTATGCGTTTAATAGACGTATATTATACGTCTTTTGCCCACTGGGCCTCATCTCACCTTCGGAGCTGTGAGCGATGGGGATCATAATTAAAAGGGGTACAGTTACTTTGAAAATGTGTATGTGATACTTAAATTTAAATAAAATAAAAAGATAAATTATATAACACAGACTGTGCTATCTACGTCCATGTGTTTAAGACGTATGAATCGGTTTTAAAACAGGCACACCCCTTCTCACAAATCCGACTGGAGTCTCAGTCCGTCGTCGCGATGAATTAGGAGCTCAGATGTAGGCTAAGTGATTGCGATTTACTTATTTAAAAGAACCACTTCAAATCAAAAGGGAGACATTTTGTAATGGTAGTTATCGTATTATATAGTATACGTAATTGTAGATATACAGTACATAAAGGGTATGAATAGGTGTGAGCTTTTACTGTATATTTAATATTTTATCTGACCCACTTGTAGAAACCGCCTAGTTAAGTGGTCTGCCACCATAAAGACAGAAAAATATAATGACACCCTGTTACATTAACTGTAAAATAAACGCTGTAACTGCGGCCATATGAAAATTTGGATAAAGATTATACAAACATCCTAAGGAGCTCAATGACATATGAGCGTCGTAATAATGGTTGGTGACCTGACGTAACAGTGCTCCCTGAATTACGTGATCTGTATATACCCAAATACAGATATATCACATAGGGAGATGCAGTCAAACATTGCATTGCTATCGTCGTGGTGAACTATTTCTCCGCTGTTTAAAACTTGTTTGGTAAGTGTCATTAAATATGCTTGTCAATTTGTAGCGAAATCGATATACTGTATCATAGTCCTTCAGCTATCTATAATGTAGTGAAACGGCTAATTAATATTGATAAATTACCTTATTCACAGTGACTTTTGCTCAAACCCCTGACTAGACTGTGCAGGATATCATTTATTTGCCATTTTTGCCTTTTCCAGATACCTGGGAAACAAAGCTCATATCTCATTTGCCAATGGAGCCCAGTCCTAAGCCTGGTGCTCTGTCCCCCTCCCCGAAGGACACAGACTCGAATCGACCCGCGCCCTTAAGGCGACAGGATCTGATCTCCACGTACTGCCCGCCTCCCAAGATACAGCTTCTGAAGGACACCTTCCAAGAGAAACTGATGCAGGGAAAGGAGAAAAAAATGATCGCCATGTACAATCGGCGGCAGGAGGCAGCTCTACAGAAGATGAGAAAATCTTTCCAATATGTCAAATACGCTGCGGAGAAGAAGACGGGGAACAGCTATCGCTTCCAAGCCCAACAGGGCCCCGAGAAGAACATTGTGGGGTATGATCGGTCTTACCCCCTGAAGCCTATGGGTAACAGGAAAGTCTCTGGCCCTGGTGAGGTTCGGGCTGTGGACCGCCCGGAAGCACAGAGTGATTCCTTGTTTGCCCCCACCCCGCCTCAGGATGGTCATGAGAGGCCCTGCGAGAGGCCGGGCAGGAGGGGCTCAAGAGTACGCAAACCTAAGGACAGGACTGTCCTCCCCATGGTGGCGACCCCTCCAGGGCAATGCCCTTCTCATGCCAATGGGAAGGAGCACTTTCAGTTGCAAGAGGAGCTACGAAAAGTGGCCGAGCAAAGGCCGCGCTGAAGGAGGAGCATCGCCAGAGGGAGGCCAGCCTGCAGGATGAGATGCGCCGGAAGGAGACCATGATGAAGGACGAGATTCGCCAGAAGGAGGCCATGATGCAGGCGAAGCTCTTCAGAGCTCAGGAGGAGCTGAGGATGGTTCAGAGAGAGATGGAAGACTCCAGAGAGGTGGTCGGAAGGGAAAATAGAGGACTCCTGACCCGAAGGAAGACACTCCAGGCGAGGCAGAGCGAGCTTCGCCCCAGAGGACCGTGGGCCAACCACCGCTCTAAGGCCATGCCTCTTCTGACCTGCTGAATGGAGAAGCAAAAAGCCTATCTCTCCAAGGAAAGCCCTTCCTTTCAGAGGAGACAACCTTGATTATGCTTCTCCAATGGAAGATGGCGGATGCGCAGAATCGCACTTTCCCTCTGTGCTTTCCCATCAGGAGAGACGTCAAGTGAGCCCTTGCAGCCGTGGGCTAGAAGACGTCCCCTGTGGAAGGACAAAGTATCTCAAGAAAGCAAGGCTCCGTGAAAGCGACGTGTCAGCAGCACAGGCCGCGCAGGCCCACTTCAGAAATAACACCGCATGTCTGGATGAACAAACTCTGTCAGTGGAAAACAGATATTTGTCCCCTACAAGTCTGATGTGCCCTACCACTGAGCAATTTCCATATGAGAATAGCCAGAGTGGAAACCCTCAGTTTGTGCCCTGTGAACTGTGTCACAGGAAGTTTGCTGTAGAGAGGTTGGAGAAACACAGCAAGATCTGCAAGAAGCTTCAGAATTCAAAGAGGAAGGTTTTTGACTCTTTCAAGCACAGGGCCAAGGGAACAGAACTGGAGACATACATCCATAAGAAGAAGGTTAAACCGCCAATCGTGGTAAGGGCTATCCTTAAACTCTTTCCAAGCTTCCCTTGTTTTCTCCTAGAGTCAGACTCAGCTTATAAATCAATGTAAACAATAAATAAGTGTTTTATGAAGTAGTCTTCTGAAAAACTGCCGCAAAGGCACATTTGCCAGACAGAAAAATGGGTCTTAGTGACTTCTGAATTCTGTTGTAAAAATCTACATGAGATATCAAGCAAATAGCACTCACAGGAAACAAAACCATAACTAAATTGTACTCTCTACCCAATGACATGAAAGGTAGGCCCAGAAAGCTACATTATTACTGTATTGATATTTTCTTGCCTTGTGAATGGTTTGCGACCAGACTGTGTACGCAGTGCTAGTCTGGACTTTTTCTGGAAGCTGTTTCATTGGTTTCATTTCCTGTTCCCAGCTGAGAAAGAACAACTGGATGCAGAAGCACGAGGATTTCATTCGGAGCATCAAACAGGCCAGGGAGGTGCAGCAGGTGATCACGCAAGGAGGGAAGGTTGTGAACCTGCCCCAGCCCCCCGCGAATCCAAACCCCGACTACGTGCCCTGCCCTCACTGCGGCCGGCGCTTTGCCCCCAGGCCGGCACAGAGGCACATCCCCAAGTGTCAGCACATCAGGAGCCGCCCTCCTCCTCCTCCTCGCAGATGAAAACTGATGTGAAGAACAGCAAAAGAGTCATGATCTTGGCTCACGACTCACGTCCTGCTTTTTCTTTTTAGAAATACATTTAGCACAGTTCATCCGTATGATGATAAAAAAAAATGTTACCTTGTTTTAATAAAATGATTTTTTTTTTGGTGGACTGGTGTTTGCGTAACTGTGGTTATTTCAGTTTTTTTCCCTTGCGAAAATGTGTGTCGACCGTGAAAATAAATTTCAAGCTGTTCTTATCATTCATACACCTTGACCTCCTAAAAATAATTTTTCAACCTGGAGCGTACAATTAGCAGGCAATAGAACAGGTCACATTGGCCTTGGAACCATCAAAAAGTAGTATTCACACATTCTCGGCATCAATTTTCCTTAAAAACAACTGAAAAAGCAAGGTAAAGAGTGATTGATTTTTTAATGAAAGTTATTTGATTGAATTTATTTAATTTTCATAATATGTGAAATATGTTGGGATTAATGTGACTCAATATTATCTGCAGCTCTTACACTCCAGGCACCTGATAAAGTGGAACGAAGTGTCTTTGCCTTACATGGCCCTCAGCTCTTCCTCAATCCCAGCAGAAGCAGCAGCCTCCGGGTCCTGCCTCATGCACAGCTTAAAATGCAACACAGAGTAAAACAACAAACAACAGGGAAAACCATTCACGATCAGACACATCCGTTGATTGCTGGCTCTCAGTAAAGGGACATTGCTGTGGTCCACGCATGAATCTGTTTTCCAAGTGCCTTATCCAATACAGTGTTGAGGCCAGTTTTCCCAGAAGCCATCTAAAGGGGAACACACAATAACTTGTAAAACCTCCAATTTACATCACAAAATAGACTACATTTCAAGGTTAAAGATTTACCATGTTCTGCGATTCAGAACGAGGCAGCAAAACTTCCTGTAATCTGATGTGGCCCTGTGACATTGTAAAGGAGCAGGCTTGTGAATATATCTCGTTTAATCCAATGGAAATATTGCTCTCAACTTTTTTACGTTTTTGTAAAGTTTTCTATAATGTCAATGATTTTATTTTGTGACTGAAATTAAATACTTTTGTGTCTGCAAAATTGGGACTGTAGTTCCACCTTAACCTAGTAGTACTGTATGTCTTTGGACTGTGGGAAGAAACTGGAGCACCTGGAAGAAATCCACACAAATGAAGGGAGATCATACAATTCCATCCAGACTGCACCCCAGGAATTGAACCCAGGACCCCAGCTCTGTGAACCACAGTGCCACCTCATTGCTATAGTCACTATAATTAAATGGAGTTTTTAATGAAAGTTCGGGAGGTATGAAGGCAGCCGCACGCATTCGACAGAGCTGCTGCAATTCTCACTAATCCTGACGTAAGCAACTGGTCTCCATAAATATCAAACGTCACCCTCTCCTCTTCCTCGTTCGTTTTCTGCATGGTTTGTTTTCACCTAGCTCGAATCCGTGCTCCCTTCTCACGGATCTACAAATCTGCCGCTCCGATGAAGACCTTTTCTGCAGCCCAGGAGACTCTCCTACTCTTCTCGTCCAGTCCACAACCCACAGCTCCCCTCACCTCCGTCTCATCGCCTCCTTCAGCCGCCGTGCCACATCAGCGCTGCTCATCTCCCAGCCAGTCCTCACAAGATCTAACTCCTCGCCAAAGACTGCGTTCCGCCGTCGTAGTCCCTCTCTCATTACAAACCCAGCCTTCCCGCTCCTCCACGGCAAAATCTCCAAATAACCCCCGCTTCTCTCGAGGATGTCCCTGCCGCTGCGCTTCACGCACATCGGCTCCCCCTTCTCCTGGATCATCTCTCGCGACTTCCAACCGGACCGTAGCAAGCCTCCAGAGGATACTTCGAAAACATGGCGTCCATTTTAAAAGAAACGCTTCCAAAAAAAAAACCTCTGTTTTCCCTGTACTTAACCGCAGTCTACACAAGGAAACATCAACTCCCCAGCTTCCCCCGGCGCCCTCTGATGACATCATCCGCGCCGCCGCCTCTCATCCCAACGTGAGGACCCCAAGGCCGCTCGCGCCTCTGCCTGTCACATCTTCTGTCTTGTCTTGTCCTGATATATCCGTTTCTGTCTCTTCCCCCAAGCAATCCATTCCTCTGCTGAACAACTGCACCTAGCCTCTTCCACCGAGCCTCCTGCCCTAATCTCCTCACTGCCGAGTCTAAGGCCCCAGGCTCACACCCCTCCCCCCCCTCTCTCCGCTTAATCTAATTTCTGCACTCTCCTCTGTCTCTACCTCCGGCGTCCAACACGGCTCACGCTCCGCCAGCTTGGTGCCTTCGGCCCCGGTTTCTTTTCTTTCGGCCCCTGCTGCTGTCTCCATGGCCCGAAGGCCAGCTAGTAAACGACCCCCAGCTCAGCCAGCCAGCCCTTACCCTCCCCCACCCCCTGGCATCCAAGACGACTCGGCAGCCTCCTCAGTCCCTAACGCAGCCTTCGCCCCTGCTTCAATGGAAACAAAAAAAAAAACATCCTCATCCATTTGGCCATCCATGCAGTAGTTCATATAATCAACAAAGGAAAGTCTTCATCCCAATCCATCACGAAATTCCTCTGCCGCTTTAAATGGATTTCTCTCACATCAATTCATCTGCGCAGCTGCTCACATTCCAGGTCACCTTAATAAGATAGCTCTCTCTCTCGCTTTCAATTCAGGAACTCGGCACCAGATGCAAGACCGAACCCCTGCACAGTACCTCCCTATTCGGAACTCGCGTTCCTCTGAATCATCCTTTCCATCGCTATCTCCAGCTGGCCCAGCAAACTATCCCCTTAGGGATCGCCCCTCGAACTCTCAATTCTTACTGCACTGCCTGGAATGGCTTCCAATCCTTCCACCTCTCCGTGAACATAAAATTCCGTTCTTTCGATATTCTCACCGTATCATCCTTCGTTTGCTATCGTAGAAACTCACTCAAGGTACAAGCATCCATCACCAAAGTATACCTGTGCGGCATCCACTCCTTTTCGGCACGATCTGTCCATCCCTTATCTACCCTCAAATTACTCTCCTTAAAGGCTTTCGGTGGGTTGAAAAACCACTTCCGAACCTACGCATCTACGTTGTCAGGTCAGGTTACCACTCACCCTGGGCCAACCGCCCTCTTGAATCTTTATTCTTGTTAGCCTTCTTTATCTCCCTAAGGTGCTCCAAAATTACCGCTCATTCCACATCCTTCGATCCTTCTTCTCAACCCTGCTTATCCAACATCTCCATCTTATCTTCCAAGACACTGACCTTCTATCTCAAAAGCAAAACCAACCAACTCGGATCCGCCACTCTCATTTATTTCAAACTCTGTTCCTACATAAGCCTTTATGAGCCTCTATCCCATTACGCACATCTTCGCACCTCTGCCAGAGCTTACCCTACTGTCCCTCTGTTCGCAAATGAGAAGGGCCGTATCATGATACCCTCCTAAACAATTCTCCGGGCACTCCTTTAGATCAGGGGCCGCATCCTCCGGATGCGCTCGCCAAGGCATACCCCAGTATCTCATCAAGCAACTCGGCCGTCGATCCTCCGAGGCTTACCATGCATACATCAAAACTAACCCCGGTATCCTCAAGCAGGCACTTTCTCTCCTCAGCCGAATTCGCCCAATAATCTTTTGTTTTTGTTTTTTCTGCACTGGTTACTGGGGGTCCCGCTTGGTTCTTTTGGGGGGTCCTATCCTCCCTGTCCAACGGCGGGGAGGATGGCCCTCAGCCAAGCGGGTTACGCCAAATCTCCACATCACAATAAACAATTCTAATTTCTCCCAAGCTTTCAGATGCTGTCATTCCTCGTGAAATGGAGTTTCTAATGAAAGTTCGGGAGGAACGAAGGCAGCCGCGCTCATTCGACACAGCTGCTGCGATTCTCACTAATCCTGACGTAAGCAACCGGTCTCCATAAATATCAAACATCACCCTCTCCTCTTCCTCGTTCGTTTTCTGCATCCCTCCTCCACCCCCTCTCCACCTTTGCAGCTACCCAATTGGTCGCATGGTGGTCCTATCCTCCCCGTCCAACGGCCGGGAGGTTGGCCCTCAGCCAAGCGGGTTACGCCAAATCTCCACATCACAATAAACAATTCTAATTTCTCCCAAGCTTTCAGATGCTGTCATTCCTCGTGAATGTCAAAACTCATTTGCAAATGAGCAGCCTGGGATCCAAAAGGATAAAGACAAGGATCCAAACAAAGCACTATCCCAAAGCTTGGCTTTGTACAGTATTTCATACAGGGCTTGATGCAGAAGGCAGATAATCTAAGTCCATGCAATAATTGCTAAGGGAAAGTGACTTTGTGTTTTTGGAGGGAAGTCACTCAACACGGAGCTGTGTTAGTGAAATGATTGTTCTGATGTACGTCTGATGTCCAAACACTGAAAACATGATTGTGTATGCAATCGCACTCCCGAGCTCCATTGGGTATGGTTAAAATAACTTTTTATAGTTCATCACATTCAAAGTGTGTGTACTTGATGAAAGTGTAACACGCATTTGGAGGAGTTATTCAGGATTTTCTTTCATTCAACTATTTCAAGACCCATTATTTTCAGATGTTGTAGTATACGTGAATAATGAAAGGCCTTCATATTACACAATGAAGGAATGACTTCGCAGGTGTGAAGAATAAAAGATTAATTCAGCTCACTTTGGGGAGTTTCACAATGGCCCTCCTTATAGAAATGTGGGTTTGATTAAAGGAGTGAAGAAAAAGCACTGAATAATATTTGCTTCTGTAAACGTAATCATCTCAAAATATGGTTGAAGAAATTGAAGAAGGTTAAACATAATCCAAAACGTATAAGGTCAATTTAAGTACAACCAGAATTCTAGTGTTTATGCAATGCATCTGTGGGTTGATATGAAATACGGCCGTACTTAAACTAAACGAGGTTATCGAGAGCATATTCCGAGTACGGCTGTGGCCAGTTGTACTGTGAACTGCGAGGACCGTATCTTATCCTGAACGGGCTGTGCGAATACCGTCCTCTGCTGGCAGAAGGAATAGATTACAACGGCACTGTATTGGCGATTAGTCCTATTGCTAGAATATTGAAACAACAAGGAGTCCGCGGAGTCAAGCAATGCTGAATAAACAAGTACCTGAAATTCAATAGGATTTTGTGTATTGATTACAAATAGGTGTGGAATTCTCATGTACAGTGGTATTCATGGATTCCTTACACAAGCAGCCGTTGTTATGATACTTTCGTAATCTGAATATAAATCTGTTATCTACTTAAAACTGTAATTATTGAATAGATTAATGTCTTTGAAATGCTTCATTAACTGGGCAGTTTCCATGTTTGGAAATGTTTTTATTTTGATTGCTGATTGCTAGATAGTGTATGTTTAATAGGCATGCTGTTAATATTTTCTACAAGAGCCAAATAAGACAGTTATGCTGTAGTAAGTTATACATAAGTTATATAACATAAGTTATACAGTTTTTTGTTCTGAGGTCAATTTGAATCTCATACTAAATTACTGGTGTCCTTTTATCTGAGAAACACTACCTGATTGATCACCTGATGCCTAGAAATTAGCATGCACAGTAGCCCAGCGTTTAGCATTGCTAGCTCACAGTGCTGAGGCCCTGGGTACACTTCTGGACCTGGGGTGCTATCTGTATGGAGCTTGTATGTTCTCCCCATGTTTGCATGAGTTTGCTTTGGGTGCTCCGGCTTCCTCCCACACTTCAAAGAACTACTGGTAGGTTAATTGGCTTCTGGGATAATTGGTGAGTGTCTGTGTCTTCCCTGCATTGGACTACCATCCAGTCCCAGGTATCTCCTGCTTATTACTTTCTGAGGCTCTGGCTCCCCCGTGACCCCCCGACCCCCTGACCACCTGACCCTGAATTGGATGAAGCGGTTAGAAAATGGGTGGTTTCTGTTATGCTCTGGTCATGCTCTGCCATAGCAACAACTTGTAAAAAATGCAGATGCTAGGATTTAACTCAAAGAAGGAGCTCAGGTCACTGTGTTGGCATCGCTGTACAGGTGTCCGGTTTGTTTTAGAACATGTGCTAAAATCTTATTTACTCACTTCTAGACTTTTTACCCCCCATATCAGCCTGCAGGTGCACAGTGGTCTGTGGACACCCTCCTTGCTCTGTCGTAAAACAGGAAATAAAAAGCAACTGGTTTTGACTTTAATGCACTGAGACTGTGGAACTCACAGAACTCTCTTGTCAGAAAGGCAGCTTCTAACAGCTTTTAAGTGAAGACTAAGAACACTTTTCTATTTTATTCAAATAGATTATATATATTTTGTTTAAATATATGTTATAAATGTTAAAATGACAGCTCGTATAAGCTTGTATTTTTACCTTTCGATCATTTTTATAATTGCTTTGAGTTGCTTTTACCATGATAAACAGTACAAAATATGAGGTGTTGAACTTGTCAAAAGTTTTAAAGCGCTTTATGACGTAAAGTGTGATGACAGTCCTTGGCGGTCTATGTAACAATTCTTCTTGAAGTAGGTCATCGGGCCAACAGTATATAAACATTACAGCTCAAGTGCTTTTGTATCTGAACGCTTTTAGGTAAGTAATTTAGCAGCTGCGGTATTAATAATGATTTTAATGGCAAATTCAATTGCAGGTAAAATAAAAATGGCGGATAACTTTCTTTCTAGCTTCGTGAAGCGGTCGCGCTATATTATACATATATACCATAATAAGAAACATAATATGTACAGTAGAATTTTTCACTTTAAGCTGGCATTATCCAGAACCGGGTCAGGGCCCGGACCCGGACCGTGCAGTGTGGTCCGTCGGCCTTCTAAAGATGTTTAGGAGATCGGGGCGCCCTTGGATTTGATTAGAAACTTGCATAATTTCTTAACTTGACCCCATTATCTTAAAAAAAAAACGGCCAGGCCAAGACCAAAGCATGAAGGCTGCGAGGATCGGGGGACTCTCATTTTTGGTCACAGCGTACAGTAGTAGATCAGTAACCTCTGTTTATCGTGATAACCTTTAATTATTTTCCAGTACTTTTTCAAATGATAAAACACATTGTCTCGCCAGTTTTGCTAAAGATATGGTTTTAGTGTTTACGCATAAATTTGTAAGCCGTAGGTTTAAATCTCGTGGTCTTATTTTCTGCATTTTCATCGTAAGGGAAGGCGCTCGTTTGCGATTTACGCGCTGAATATTGTAAGCAGAGGAGCCTTAAGGCACAGCCTCGCCTTAACACCATCGTTTGCATTGTCATTGTCATCCAGAAAAGCAGTCGTAAGAAAATGAATCTGTGGCGGCTCCGAACATTAAAAAAACTATATCTAGACTGCAAATACATCCCAATCTTACTATCAACACGTTTTAAGAGCCCTCTCCTTTCCACCGGTATACAAGCTAAGAGAGAAATATTGGAAATCCCATCTGAAGTAGCCCTCGTCTCACCTTCGGAGCTGTGAGCGATGGGGATCATAATTAAAAGGGGTACAGTTACTTTGAAAATGTGTATGTGATACTTAAATTTAAATAAAATAAAAAGATAAATTATATAACACAGACTGCTATCTATGTCCATGTGTTTAAGACGTATGAATCGGTTTTAAAACAGGCACACCCCTTTACTTCTCACAAATCCAACTGGAGTCTCAGTCCGTCGTCGCGATGAATTAGGAGCTCAGATGTAGGCTAAGTGATTGCAATTTACTTATTTAAAAGAACCACTTCAAATCAAAAGGGAGCCATTTTGTAATGGTAGTTATCGTATTATACAGTATACGTAATTGTAGATATACAGTACATAAAGGGTATGAATAGGTGTGAGCTTTTACTGTATATTTAATATTTTATCTGACCCACTTGTAGAAACCGCCTACTCAGATTTAGTTAAGTGGTCTGCCACCATAAAGACAGAAAAATATAATGACACCCTGTTACATTAACTGTAAAATAAACGCCGTAACTGCGGCCATATGAAAATTTGGATACAAATTATACAAACATCCTAAGGAGCTCTATGACATATGAGCGTCGTAATAATGGTTGGTGACCTGACGTAACAGTGCTCCCTGAATTACATGATCTGTATATACCCAAATACAGATATATCACTCAACACGGAGCTGTGTTAGTGAAATGATTGTTCTGATGTACGGCTGATGTCCAAACACTGAAAACATGATTGTGTATGCAATCGCACTCCCGAGCTCCATTGGGTATGGTTAAAATAACTTTTTATAGTTCATCACATTCAAAGTGTGTGTACTTGATGAAAGTGTAACACGCATTTGGAGGAGTTATTCAGGATTTTCTTTCATTCAACTATTTCAAGACCCATTATTTTCAGATGTTGTAGTATACGTGAATAATGAAAGGCCTTCATATTACACAATGAAGGAATGACTTCGCAGGTGTGAAGAATAAAAGATTAATTCAGCTCACTTTGGGGAGTTTCACAATGGCCCTCCTTATAGAAATGTGGGTTTGATTAAAGGAGTGAAGAAAAAGCACTGAATAATATTTGCTTCTGTAAACGTAATCATCTCAAAATATGGTTGAAGAAATTGAAGAAGGTTAAACATAATCCAAAACGTATAAGGTCAATTTAAGTACAACCAGAATTCTAGTGTTTATGCAATGCATCTGTGGGTTGATATGAAATACGGCCGTACTTAAACTAAACGAGGTTATCGAGAGCATATTCCGAGTACGGCTGTGGCCAGTTGTACTGTGAACTGCCAGGACCGTATCTTATCCTGAACGGGCTGTGCGAATACCGTCCTCTGCTGGCAGAAGGAATAGATTACAACGGCACTGTATTGGCGATTAGTCCTATTGCTAGAATATTGAAACAACAAGGAGTCCGCGGAGTCAAGCAATGCTGAATAAACAAGTACCTGAAATTCAATAGGATTTTGTGTATTGATTACAAATAGGTGTGGAATTCTCATGTACAGTGGTATTCATGGATTCCTTACACAAGCAGCCGTTGTTATGATACTTTCGTAATCTGAATATAAATCTGTTATCTACTTAAAACTGTAATTATTGAATAGATTAATGTCTTTGAAATGCTTCATTAACTGGGCAGTTTCCATGTTTGGAAATGTTTTTATTTTGATTGCTGATTGCTAGATAGTGTATGTTTAATAGGCATGCTGTTAATATTTTCTACAAGAGCCAAATAAGACAGTTATGCTGTAGTAAGTTATACATAAGTTATATAACATAAGTTATACAGTTTTTTGTTCTGAGGTCAATTTGAATCTCATACTAAATTACTGGTGTCCTTTTATCTGAGAAACACTACCTGATTGATCACCTGATGCCTAGAAATTAGCATGCACAGTAGCCCAGCGTTTAGCATTGCTAGCTCACAGTGCTGAGGCCCTGGGTACACTTCTGGACCTGGGGTGCTATCTGTATGGAGCTTGTATGTTCTCCCCATGTTTGCATGAGTTTGCTTTGGGTGCTCCGGCTTCCTCCCACACTTCAAAGAACTACTGGTAGGTTAATTGGCTTCTGGGATAATTGGTGAGTGTCTGTGTCTTCCCTGCATTGGACTACCATCCAGTCCCAGGTATCTCCTGCTTATTACTTTCTGAGGCTCTGGCTCCCCCGTGACCCCCCGACCCCCTGACCACCTGACCCTGAATTGGATGAAGCGGTTAGAAAATGGGTGGTTTCTGTTATGCTCTGGTCATGCTCTGCCATAGCAACAACTTGTAAAAAATGCAGATGCTAGGATTTAACTCAAAGAAGGAGCTCAGGTCACTGTGTTGGCATCGCTGTACAGGTGTCCGGTTTGTTTTAGAACATGTGCTAAAATCTTATTTACTCACTTCTAGACTTTTTACCCCCCATATCAGCCTGCAGGTGCACAGTGGTCTGTGGACACCCTCCTTGCTCTGTCGTAAAACAGGAAATAAAAAGCAACTGGTTTTGACTTTAATGCACTGAGACTGTGGAACTCACAGAACTCTCTTGTCAGAAAGGCAGCTTCTAACAGCTTTTAAGTGAAGACTAAGAACACTTTTCTATTTTATTCAAATAGATTATATATATTTTGTTTAAATATATGTTATAAATGTTAAAATGACAGCTCGTATAAGCTTGTATTTTTACCTTTCGATCATTTTTATAATTGCTTTGAGTTGCTTTTACCACGATAAACAGTACAAAATATGAGGTGTTGAACTTGTCAAAAGTTTTAAAGCGCTTTATGACGTAAAGTGTGATGACAGTCCTTGGCGGTCTATGTAACAATTCTTCTTGAAGTAGGTCATCGGGCCAACAGTATATAAACATTACAGCTCAAGTGCTTTTGTATCTGAACGCTTTTAGGTAAGTAATTTAGCAGCTGCGGTATTAATAATGATTTTAATGGCAAATTCAATTGCAGGTAAAATAAAAATGGCGGATAACTTTCTTTCTAGCTTCGTGAAGCGGCCGCGCTATATTATACATATATACCATAATAAGAAACATAATATGTACAGTAGAATTTTTCACTTTAAGCTGGCATTATCCAGAACCGGGTCAGGGCCCGGACCCGGACCGTGCAGTGTGGTCCGTCGGCCTTCTAAAGATGTTTAGGAGATCGGGGCGCCCTTGGATTTGATTAGAAACTTGCATAATTTCTTAACTTGACCCCATTATCTTAAAAAAAAAAACGGCCAGGCCAAGACCAAAGCATGAAGGCTGCGAGGATCGGGGGACTCTCATTTTTGGTCACAGCGTACAGTAGTAGATCAGTAACCTCTGTTTATCGTGATAACCTTTAATTATTTTCCAGTACTTTTTCAAATGATAAAACACATTGTCTCGCCAGTTTTGCTAAAGATATGGTTTTAGTGTTTACGCATAAATTTGTAAGCCGTAGGTTTAAATCTCGTGGTCTTATTTTCTGCATTTTCATCGTAAGGGAAGGCGCTCGTTTGCGATTTACGCGCTGAACATTGTAAGCAGAGGAGCCTTAAGGCACAGCCTCGCCTTAACACCATCGTTTGCATTGTCATTGTCATCCAGAAAAGCAGTCGTAAGAAAATGAATCTGTGGCGGCTCCGAACATTAAAAAAACTATATCTAGACTGCAAATACATCCCAATCTTACTATCAACACGTTTTAAGAGCCCTCTCCTTTCCACCGGTATACAAGCTAAGAGAGAAATATTGGAAATCCCATCTGAAGTAGCCCTCGTCTCACCTTCGGAGCTGTGAGCGATGGGGATCATAATTAAAAGGGGTACAGTTACTTTGAAAATGTGTATGTGATACTTAAATTTAAATAAAATAAAAAGATAAATTATATAACACAGACTGCTATCTATGTCCATGTGTTTAAGACGTATGAATCGGTTTTAAAACAGGCACACCCCTTTACTTCTCACAAATCCAACTGGAGTCTCAGTCCGTCGTCGCGATGAATTAGGAGCTCAGATGTAGGCTAAGTGATTGCAATTTACTTATTTAAAAGAACCACTTCAAATCAAAAGGGAGCCATTTTGTAATGGTAGTTATCGTATTATACAGTATACGTAATTGTAGATATACAGTACATAAAGGGTATGAATAGGTGTGAGCTTTTACTGTATATTTAATATTTTATCTTACCCACTTGTAGAAACCGCCTACTCAGATTTAGTTAAGTGGTCTGCCACCATAAAGACAGAAAAATATAATGACACCCTGTTACATTAACTGTAAAATAAACGCCGTAACTGCGGCCATATGAAAATTTGGATACAAATTATACAAACATCCTAAGGAGCTCTATGACATATGAGCGTCGTAATAATGGTTGGTGACCTGACGTAACAGTGCTCCCTGAATTACATGATCTGTATATACCCAAATACAGATATATCACTCAACACGGAGCTGTGTTAGTGAAATGATTGTTCTGATGTACGGCTGATGTCCAAACACTGAAAACATGATTGTGTATGCAATCGCACTCCCGAGCTCCATTGGGTATGGTTAAAATAACTTTTTATAGTTCATCACATTCAAAGTGTGTGTACTTGATGAAAGTGTAACACGCATTTGGAGGAGTTATTCAGGATTTTCTTTCATTCAACTATTTCAAGACCCATTATTTTCAGATGTTGTAGTATACGTGAATAATGAAAGGCCTTCATATTACACAATGAAGGAATGACTTCGCAGGTGTGAAGAATAAAAGATTAATTCAGCTCACTTTGGGGAGTTTCACAATGGCCCTCCTTATAGAAATGTGGGTTTGATTAAAGGAGTGAAGAAAAAGCACTGAATAATATTTGCTTCTGTAAACGTAATCATCTCAAAATATGGTTGAAGAAATTGAAGAAGGTTAAACATAATCCAAAACGTATAAGGTCAATTTAAGTACAACCAGAATTCTAGTGTTTATGCAATGCATCTGTGGGTTGATATGAAATACGGCCGTACTTAAACTAAACGAGGTTATCGAGAGCATATTCCGAGTACGGCTGTGGCCAGTTGTACTGTGAACTGCCAGGACCGTATCTTATCCTGAACGGGCTGTGCGAATACCGTCCTCTGCTGGCAGAAGGAATAGATTACAACGGCACTGTATTGGCGATTAGTCCTATTGCTAGAATATTGAAACAACAAGGAGTCCGCGGAGTCAAGCAATGCTGAATAAACAAGTACCTGAAATTCAATAGGATTTTGTGTATTGATTACAAATAGGTGTGGAATTCTCATGTACAGTGGTATTCATGGATTCCTTACACAAGCAGCCGTTGTTATGATACTTTCGTAATCTGAATATAAATCTGTTATCTACTTAAAACTGTAATTATTGAATAGATTAATGTCTTTGAAATGCTTCATTAACTGGGCAGTTTCCATGTTTGGAAATGTTTTTATTTTGATTGCTGATTGCTAGATAGTGTATGTTTAATAGGCATGCTGTTAATATTTTCTACAAGAGCCAAATAAGACAGTTATGCTGTAGTAAGTTATACATAAGTTATATAACATAAGTTATACAGTTTTTTGTTCTGAGGTCAATTTGAATCTCATACTAAATTACTGGTGTCCTTTTATCTGAGAAACACTACCTGATTGATCACCTGATGCCTAGAAATTAGCATGCACAGTAGCCCAGCGTTTAGCATTGCTAGCTCACAGTGCTGAGGCCCTGGGTACACTTCTGGACCTGGGGTGCTATCTGTATGGAGCTTGTATGTTCTCCCCATGTTTGCATGAGTTTGCTTTGGGTGCTCCGGCTTCCTCCCACACTTCAAAGAACTACTGGTAGGTTAATTGGCTTCTGGGATAATTGGTGAGTGTCTGTGTCTTCCCTGCATTGGACTACCATCCAGTCCCAGGTATCTCCTGCTTATTACTTTCTGAGGCTCTGGCTCCCCCGTTCCCCGCGACCCCCTGACCCCCTGACCCTGAATTGGATGAAGCGGTTAGAAAATGGGTGGTTTCTGTTATGCTCTGGTCATGCTCTGCCATAGCAACAACTTGTAAAAAATGCAGATGCTAGGATTTAACTCAAAGAAGGAGCTCAGATCACTGTGTTGGCATCGCTGTACAGGTGTCCGGTTTGTTTTAGAACATGTGCTAAAATCTTATTTACTCACTTCTAGACTTTTTACCCCCCATATCAGCCTGCAGGTGCACAGTGGTCTGTGGACACCCTCCTTGCTCTGTCGTAAAACAGGAAATAAAAAGCAACTGGTTTTGACTTTAATGCACTGAGACTGTGGAACTCACAGAACTCTCTTGTCAGAAAGGCAGCTTCTAACAGCTTTTAAGTGAAGACTAAGAACACTTTTCTATTTTATTCAAATAGATTATATATATTTTGTTTAAATATATGTTATAAATGTTAAAATGACAGCTCGTATAAGCTTGTATTTTTACCTTTCGATCATTTTTATAATTGCTTTGAGTTGCTTTTACCACGATAAACAGTACAAAATATGAGGTGTTGAACTTGTCAAAAGTTTTAAAGCGCTTTATGACGTAAAGTGTGATGACAGTCCTTGGCGGTCTATGTAACAATTCTTCTTGAAGTAGGTCATCGGGCCAACAGTATATAAACATTACAGCTCAAGTGCTTTTGTATCTGAACGCTTTTAGGTAAGTAATTTAGCAGCTGCGGTATTAATAATGATTTTAATGGCAAATTCAATTGCAGGTAAAATAAAAATGGCGGATAACTTTCTTTCTAGCTTCGTGAAGCGGTCGCGCTATATTATACATATATACCATAATAAGAAACATAATATGTACAGTAGAATTTTTCACTTTAAGCTGGCATTATCCAGAACCGGGTCAGGGCCCGGGCCCGGACCGTGCAGTGTGGTCCGTCGGCCTTCTAAAGATGTTTAGGAGATGGAGGCGCCCTTGGATTTGATTAGAAACTTGCATAATTTCTTAACTTGACCCCATTATCTTAAAAAAAAAACGGCCAGGCCAAGACCAAAGCATGAAGGCTGCGAGGATCGGGGGACTCTCATTTTTGGTCACAGCGTACAGTAGTAGATCAGTAACCTCTGTTTATCGTGATAACCTTTAATTATTTTCCAGTACTTTTTTAAATGATAAAACACATTGTCTCGCCAGTTTTGCTAAAGATACGGTTTTAGTGTTTACGCATAAATTTGTAAGCCGTAGGTTTAAATCTCGTGGTCTTATTTTCTGCATTTTCATCGTAAGGGAAGGCGCTCGTTTGCGATTTACGCGCTGAACATTGTAAGCAGAGGAGCCTTAAGGCACAGCCTCGCCTTAACACCATCGTTTGCATTGTCATTGTCATCCAGAAAAGCAGTCGTAAGAAAATGAATCTGTGGCGGCTCCGAACATTAAAAAAACTATATCTAGACTGCAAATACATCCCAATCTTACTATCAACACGTTTTAAGAGCCCTCTCCTTTCCACCGGTATACAAGCTAAGAGAGAAATATTGGAAATCCCATCTGAAGTAGCCCTCGTCTCACCTTCGGAGCTGTGAGCGATGGGGATCATAATTAAAAGGGGTACAGTTACTTTGAAAATGTGTATGTGATACTTAAATTTAAATAAAATAAAAAGATAAATTATATAACACAGACTGCTATCTATGTCCATGTGTTTAAGACGTATGAATCGGTTTGAAAACAGGCACACCCCTTTACTTCTCACAAATCCAACTGGAGTCTCAGTCCGTCGTCGCGATGAATTAGGAGCTCAGATGTAGGCTAAGTGATTGCAATTTACTTATTTAAAAGAACCACTTCAAATCAAAAGGGAGCCATTTTGTAATGGTAGTTATCGTATTATACAGTATACGTAATTGTAGATATACAGTACATAAAGGGTATGAATAGGTGTGAGCTTTTACTGTATATTTAATATTTTATCTGACCCACTTGTAGAAACCGCCTACTCAGATTTAGTTAAGTGGTCTGCCACCATAAAGACAGAAAAATATAATGACACCCTGTTACATTAACTGTAAAATAAACGCCGTAACTGCGGCCATATGAAAATTTGGATACAAATTATACAAACATCCTAAGGAGCTCTATGACATATGAGCGTCGTAATAATGGTTGGTGACCTGACGTAACAGTGCTCCCTGAATTACATGATCCGTATATACCCAAATACAGATATATCACTCAACACGGAGCTGTGTTAGTGAAATGATTGTTCTGATGTACGGCTGATGTCCAAACACTGAAAACATGATTGTGTATGCAATCGCACTCCCGAGCTCCATTGGGTATGGTTAAAATAACTTTTTATAGTTCATCACATTCAAAGTGTGTGTACTTGATGAAAGTGTAACACGCATTTGGAGGAGTTATTCAGGATTTTCTTTCATTCAACTATTTCAAGACCCATTATTTTCAGATGTTGTAGTATACGTGAATAATGAAAGGCCTTCATATTACACAATGAAGGAATGACTTCGCAGGTGTGAAGAATAAAAGATTAATTCAGCTCACTTTGGGGAGTTTCACAATGGCCCTCCTTATAGAAATGTGGGTTTGATTAAAGGAGTGAAGAAAAAGCACTGAATAATATTTGCTTCTGTAAACGTAATCATCTCAAAATATGGTTGAAGAAATTGAAGAAGGTTAAACATAATCCAAAACGTATAAGGTCAATTTAAGTACAACCAGAATTCTAGTGTTTATGCAATGCATCTGTGGGTTGATATGAAATACGGCCGTACTTAAACTAAACGAGGTTATCGAGAGCATATTCCGAGTACGGCTGTGGCCAGTTGTACTGTGAACTGCGAGGACCGTATCTTATCCTGAACGGGCTGTGCGAATACCGTCCTCTGCTGGCAGAAGGAATAGATTACAACGGCACTGTATTGGCGATTAGTCCTATTGCTAGAATATTGAAACAACAAGGAGTCCGCGGAGTCAAGCAATGCTGAATAAACAAGTACCTGAAATTCAATAGGATTTTGTGTATTGATTACAAATAGGTGTGGAATTCTCATGTACAGTGGTATTCATGGATTCCTTACACAAGCAGCCGTTGTTATGATACTTTCGTAATCTGAATATAAATCTGTTATCTACTTAAAACTGTAATTATTGAATAGATTAATGTCTTTGAAATGCTTCATTAACTGGGCAGTTTCCATGTTTGGAAATGTTTTTATTTTGATTGCTGATTGCTAGATACTGTATGTTTAATAGGCATGCTGTTAATATTTTCTACAAGAGCCAAATAAGACAGTTATGCTGTAGTAAGTTATACATAAGTTATATAACATAAGTTATACAGTTTTTTGTTCTGAGGTCAATTTGAATCTCATACTAAATTACTGGTGTCCTTTTATCTGAGAAACACTACCTGATTGATCACCTGATGCCTAGAAATTAGCATGCACAGTAGCCCAGCGTTTAGCATTGCTAGCTCACAGTGCTGAGGCCCTGGGTACACTTCTGGACCTGGGGTGCTATCTGTATGGAGCTTGTATGTTCTCCCCATGTTTGCATGAGTTTGCTTTGGGTGCTCCGGCTTCCTCCCACACTTCAAAGAACTACTGGTAGGTTAATTGGCTTCTGGGATAATTGGTGAGTGTCTGTGTCTTCCCTGCATTGGACTACCATCCAGTCCCAGGTATCTCCTGCTTATTACTTTCTGAGGCTCTGGCTCCCCCGTGACCCCCCGACCCCCTGACCACCTGACCCTGAATTGGATGAAGCGGTTAGAAAATGGGTGGTTTCTGTTATGCTCTGGTCATGCTCTGCCATAGCAACAACTTGTAAAAAATGCAGATGCTAGGATTTAACTCAAAGAAGGAGCTCAGGTCACTGTGTTGGCATCGCTGTACAGGTGTCCGGTTTGTTTTAGAACATGTGCTAAAATCTTATTTACTCACTTCTAGACTTTTTACCCCCCATATCAGCCTGCAGGTGCACAGTGGTCTGTGGACACCCTCCTTGCTCTGTCGTAAAACAGGAAATAAAAAGCAACTGGTTTTGACTTTAATGCACTGAGACTGTGGAACTCACAGAACTCTCTTGTCAGAAAGGCAGCTTCTAACAGCTTTTAAGTGAAGACTAAGAACACTTTTCTATTTTATTCAAATAGATTATATATATTTTGTTTAAATATATGTTATAAATGTTAAAATGACAGCTCGTATAAGCTTGTATTTTTACCTTTCGATCATTTTTATAATTGCTTTGAGTTGCTTTTACCACGATAAACAGTACAAAATATGAGGTGTTGAACTTGTCAAAAGTTTTAAAGCGCTTTATGACGTAAAGTGTGATGACAGTCCTTGGCGGTCTATGTAACAATTCTTCTTGAAGTAGGTCATCGGGCCAACAGTATATAAACATTACAGCTCAAGTGCTTTTGTATCTGAACGCTTTTAGGTAAGTAATTTAGCAGCTGCGGTATTAATAATGATTTTAATGGCAAATTCAATTGCAGGTAAAATAAAAATGGCGGATAACTTTCTTTCTAGCTTCGTCAAGCGGTCGCGCCACATTATACATATATACCATAATAAGAAACATAATATGTACAGTAGAATTTTTCACTTTAAGCTGGCATTATCCAGAACCGGGTCAGGGCCCGGACCCGGACCGTGCAGTGTGGTCCGTCGGCCTTCTAAAGATGTTTAGGAGATGGAGGCGCCCTTGGATTTGATTAGAAACTTGCATAATGTCTTAACTTGACCCCATTATCTTAAAAAAAAAACGGCCAGGCCAAGACCAAAGCATGAAGGCTGCGAGGATCGGGGGACTCTCATTTTTGGTCACAGCGTACAGTAGTAGATCAGTAACCTCTGTTTATCGTGATAACCTTTAATTATTTTCCAGTACTTTTTTAAATGATAAAACACATTGTCTCGCCAGTTTTGCTAAAGATACGGTTTTAGTGTTTACGCATAAATTTGTAAGCCGTAGGTTTAAATCTCGTGGTCTTATTTTCTGCATTTTCATCGTAAGGGAAGGCGCTCGTTTGCGATTTACGCGCTGAACATTGTAAGCAGAGGAGCCTTAAGGCACAGCCTCGCCTTAACACCATCGTTTGCATTGTCATTGTCATCCAGAAAAGCAGTCGTAAGAAAATGAATCTGTGGCGGCTCCGAACATTAAAAAAACTATATCTAGACTGCAAATACATCCCAATCTTACTATCAACACGTTTTAAAAGCCCTCTCCTTTCCACCGGTATACAAGCTAAGAGAGAAATATTGGAAATCTCATCTGAAGTAGCCCTCGTCTCACCTTCGGAGCTGTGAGCGATGGGGATCATAATTAAAAGGGGTACAGTTACTTTGAAAATGTGTATGTGATACTTAAATTTAAATAAAATAAAAAGATAAATTATATAACACAGACTGCTATCTATGTCCATGTGTTTAAGACGTATGAATCGGTTTTAAAACAGGCACACCCCTTTACTTCTCACAAATCCAACTGGAGTCTCAGTCCGTCGTCGCGATGAATTAGGAGCTCAGATGTAGGCTAAGTGATTGCAATTTACTTATTTAAAAGAACCACTTCAAATCAAAAGGGAGACATTTTGTAATGGTAGTTATCGTATTATACAGTATTCGTAATTGTAGATATACAGTACATAAAGGGTATGAATAGGTGTGAGCTTTTACTGTATATTTAATATTTTATCTGACCCACTTGTAGAAACCGCCTACTCAGATTTAGTTAAGTGGTCTGCCACCATAAAGACAGAAAAATATAATGACACCCTGTTACATTAACTGTAAAATAAACGCCGTAACTGCGGCCATATGAAAATTTGGATACAAATTATACAAACATCCTAAGGAGCTCTATGACATATGAGCGTCGTAATAATGGTTGGTGACCTGACGTAACAGTGCTCCCTGAATTACATGATCCGTATATACCCAAATACAGATATATCACTCAACACGGAGCTGTGTTAGTGAAATGATTGTTCTGATGTACGGCTGATGTCCAAACACTGAAAACATGATTGTGTATGCAATCGCACTCCCGAGCTCCATTGGGTATGGTTAAAATAACTTTTTATAGTTCATCACATTCAAAGTGTGTGTACTTGATGAAAGTGTAACACGCATTTGGAGGAGTTATTCAGGATTTTCTTTCATTCAACTATTTCAAGACCCATTATTTTCAGATGTTGTAGTATACGTGAATAATGAAAGGCCTTCATATTACACAATGAAGGAATGACTTCGCAGGTGTGAAGAATAAAAGATTAATTCAGCTCACTTTGGGGAGTTTCACAATGGCCCTCCTTATAGAAATGTGGGTTTGATTAAAGGAGTGAAGAAAAAGCACTGAATAATATTTGCTTCTGTAAACGTAATCATCTCAAAATATGGTTGAAGAAATTGAAGAAGGTTAAACATAATCCAAAACGTATAAGGTCAATTTAAGTACAACCAGAATTCTAGTGTTTATGCAATGCATCTGTGGGTTGATATGAAATACGGCCGTACTTAAACTAAACGAGGTTATCGAGAGCATATTCCGAGTACGGCTGTGGCCAGTTGTACTGTGAACTGCGAGGACCGTATCTTATCCTGAACGGGCTGTGCGAATACCGTCCTCTGCTGGCAGAAGGAATAGATTACAACGGCACTGTATTGGCGATTAGTCCTATTGCTAGAATATTGAAACAACAAGGAGTCCGCGGAGTCAAGCAATGCTGAATAAACAAGTACCTGAAATTCAATAGGATTTTGTGTATTGATTACAAATAGGTGTGGAATTCTCATGTACAGTGGTATTCATGGATTCCTTACACAAGCAGCCGTTGTTATGATACTTTCGTAATCTGAATATAAATCTGTTATCTACTTAAAACTGTAATTATTGAATAGATTAATGTCTTTGAAATGCTTCATTAACTGGGCAGTTTCCATGTTTGGAAATGTTTTTATTTTGATTGCTGATAGCTAGATACTGTATGTTTAATACTGTATGCTGTTAATATTTTCTACAAGAGCCAAATAAGACAGTTATGCTGTAGTAAGTTATACATAAGTTATATAACATAAGTTATACAGTTTTTTGTTCTGAGGTCAATTTGAATCTCATACTAAATTACTGGTGTCCTTTTATCTGAGAAACACTACCTGATTGATCACCTGATGCCTAGAAATTAGCATGCACAGTAGCCCAGCGTTTAGCATTGCTAGCTCACAGTGCTGAGGCCCTGGGTACACTTCTGGACCTGGGGTGCTATCTGTATGGAGCTTGTATGTTCTCCCCATGTTTGCATGAGTTTGCTTTGGGTGCTCCGGCTTCCTCCCACACTTCAAAGAACTACTGGTAGGTTAATTGGCTTCTGGGATAATTGGTGAGTGTCTGTGTCTTCCCTGCATTGGACTACCATCCAGTCCCAGGTATCTCCTGCTTATTACTTTCTGAGGCTCTGGCTCCCCCGTTCCCCGCGACCCCCTGACCCCCTGACCCTGAATTGGATGAAGCGGTTAGAAAATGGGTGGTTTCTGTTATGCTCTGGTCATGCTCTGCCATAGCAACAACTTGTAAAAAATGCAGATGCTAGGATTTAACTCAAAGAAGGAGCTCAGATCACTGTGTTGGCATCGCTGTACAGGTGTCCGGTTTGTTTTAGAACATGTGCTAAAATCTTATTTACTCACTTCTAGACTTTTTACCCCCCATATCAGCCTGCAGGTGCACAGTGGTCTGTGGACACCCTCCTTGCTCTGTCGTAAAACAGGAAATAAAAAGCAACTGGTTTTGACTTTAATGCACTGAGACTGTGGAACTCACAGAACTCTCTTGTCAGAAAGGCAGCTTCTAACAGCTTTTAAGTGAAGACTAAGAACACTTTTCTATTTTATTCAAATAGATTATATATATTTTGTTTAAATATATGTTATAAATGTTAAAATGACAGCTCGTATAAGCTTGTATTTTTACCTTTCGATCATTTTTATAATTGCTTTGAGTTGCTTTTACCACGATAAACAGTACAAAATATGAGGTGTTGAACTTGTCAAAAGTTTTAAAGCGCTTTATGACGTAAAGTGTGATGACAGTCCTTGGCGGTCTATGTAACAATTCTTCTTGAAGTAGGTCATCGGGCCAACAGTATATAAACATTACAGCTCAAGTGCTTTTGTATCTGAACGCTTTTAGGTAAGTAATTTAGCAGCTGCGGTATTAATAATGATTTTAATGGCAAATTCAATTGCAGGTAAAATAAAAATGGCGGATAACTTTCTTTCTAGCTTCGTGAAGCGGTCGCGCTATATTATACATATATACCATAATAAGAAACATAATATGTACAGTAGAATTTTTCACTTTAAGCTGGCATTATCCAGAACCGGGTCAGGGCCCGGACCCGGACCGTGCAGTGTGGTCCGTCGGCCTTCTAAAGATGTTTAGGAGATGGAGGCGCCCTTGGATTTGATTAGAAACTTGCATAATTTCTTAACTTGACCCCATTATCTTAAAAAAAAAACGGCCAGGCCAAGACCAAAGCATGAAGGCTGCGAGGATCGGGGGACTCTCATTTTTGGTCACAGCGTACAGTAGTAGATCAGTAACCTCTGTTTATCGTGATAACCTTTAATTATTTTCCAGTACTTTTTTAAATGATAAAACACATTGTCTCGCCAGTTTTGCTAAAGATACGGTTTTAGTGTTTACGCATAAATTTGTAAGCCGTAGGTTTAAATCTCGTGGTCTTATTTTCTGCATTTTCATCGTAAGGGAAGGCGCTCGTTTGCGATTTACGCGCTGAACATTGTAAGCAGAGGAGCCTTAAGGCACAGCCTCGCCTTAACACCATCGTTTGCATTGTCATTGTCATCCAGAAAAGCAGTCGTAAGAAAATGAATCTGTGGCGGCTCCGAACATTAAAAAAACTATATCTAGACTGCAAATACATCCCAATCTTACTATCAACACATTTTAAGAGCCCTCTCCTTTCCACCGGTATACAAGCTAAGAGAGAAATATTGGAAATCCCATCTGAAGTAGCCCTCGTCTCACCTTCGGAGCTGTGAGCGATGGGGATCATAATTAAAAGGGGTACAGTTACTTTGAAAATGTGTATGTGATACTTAAATTTAAATAAAATAAAAAGATAAATTATATAACACAGACTGCTATCTATGTCCATGTGTTTAAGACGTATGAATCGGTTTTAAAACAGGCACACCCCTTTACTTCTCACAAATCCAACTGGAGTCTCAGTCCGTCGTCGCGATGAATTAGGAGCTCAGATGTAGGCTAAGTGATTGCAATTTACTTATTTAAAAGAACCACTTCAAATCAAAAGGGAGACATTTTGTAATGGTAGTTATCGTATTATACAGTATTCGTAATTGTAGATATACAGTACATAAAGGGTATGAATAGGTGTGAGCTTTTACTGTATATTTAATATTTTATCTGACCCACTTGTAGAAACCGCCTACTCAGATTTAGTTAAGTGGTCTGCCACCATAAAGACAGAAAAATATAATGACACCCTGTTACATTAACTGTAAAATAAACGCCGTAACTGCGGCCATATGAAAATTTGGATACAAATTATACAAACATCCTAAGGAGCTCTATGACATATGAGCGTCGTAATAATGGTTGGTGACCTGACGTAACAGTGCTCCCTGAATTACATGATCCGTATATACCCAAATACAGATATATCACTCAACACGGAGCTGTGTTAGTGAAATGATTGTTCTGATGTACGGCTGATGTCCAAACACTGAAAACATGATTGTGTATGCAATCGCACTCCCGAGCTCCATTGGGTATGGTTAAAATAACTTTTTATAGTTCATCACATTCAAAGTGTGTGTACTTGATGAAAGTGTAACACGCATTTGGAGGAGTTATTCAGGATTTTCTTTCATTCAACTATTTCAAGACCCATTATTTTCAGATGTTGTAGTATACGTGAATAATGAAAGGCCTTCATATTACACAATGAAGGAATGACTTCGCAGGTGTGAAGAATAAAAGATTAATTCAGCTCACTTTGGGGAGTTTCACAATGGCCCTCCTTATAGAAATGTGGGTTTGATTAAAGGAGTGAAGAAAAAGCACTGAATAATATTTGCTTCTGTAAACGTAATCATCTCAAAATATGGTTGAAGAAATTGAAGAAGGTTAAACATAATCCAAAACGTATAAGGTCAATTTAAGTACAACCAGAATTCTAGTGTTTATGCAATGCATCTGTGGGTTGATATGAAATACGGCCGTACTTAAACTAAACGAGGTTATCGAGAGCATATTCCGAGTACGGCTGTGGCCAGTTGTACTGTGAACTGCCAGGACCGTATCTTATCCTGAACGGGCTGTGCGAATACCGTCCTCTGCTGGCAGAAGGAATAGATTACAACGGCACTGTATTGGCGATTAGTCCTATTGCTAGAATATTGAAACAACAAGGAGTCCGCGGAGTCAAGCAATGCTGAATAAACAAGTACCTGAAATTCAATAGGATTTTGTGTATTGATTACAAATAGGTGTGGAATTCTCATGTACAGTGGTATTCATGGATTCCTTACACAAGCAGCCGTTGTTATGATACTTTCGTAATCTGAATATAAATCTGTTATCTACTTAAAACTGTAATTATTGAATAGATTAATGTCTTTGAAATGCTTCATTAACTGGGCAGTTTCCATGTTTGGAAATGTTTTTATTTTGATTGCTGATAGCTAGATACTGTATGTTTAATACTGTATGCTGTTAATATTTTCTACAAGAGCCAAATAAGACAGTTATGCTGTAGTAAGTTATACATAAGTTATATAACATAAGTTATACAGTTTTTTGTTCTGAGGTCAATTTGAATCTCATACTAAATTACTGGTGTCCTTTTATCTGAGAAACACTACCTGATTGATCACCTGATGCCTAGAAATTAGCATGCACAGTAGCCCAGCGTTTAGCATTGCTAGCTCACAGTGCTGAGGCCCTGGGTACACTTCTGGACCTGGGGTGCTATCTGTATGGAGCTTGTATGTTCTCCCCATGTTTGCATGAGTTTGCTTTGGGTGCTCCGGCTTCCTCCCACACTTCAAAGAACTACTGGTAGGTTAATTGGCTTCTGGGATAATTGGTGAGTGTCTGTGTCTTCCCTGCATTGGACTACCATCCAGTCCCAGGTATCTCCTGCTTATTACTTTCTGAGGCTCTGGCTCCCCCGTTCCCCGCGACCCCCTGACCCCCTGACCCTGAATTGGATGAAGCGGTTAGAAAATGGGTGGTTTCTGTTATGCTCTGGTCATGCTCTGCCATAGCAACAACTTGTAAAAAATGCAGATGCTAGGATTTAACTCAAAGAAGGAGCTCAGATCACTGTGTTGGCATCGCTGTACAGGTGTCCGGTTTGTTTTAGAACATGTGCTAAAATCTTATTTACTCACTTCTAGACTTTTTACCCCCCATATCAGCCTGCAGGTGCACAGTGGTCTGTGGACACCCTCCTTGCTCTGTCGTAAAACAGGAAATAAAAAGCAACTGGTTTTGACTTTAATGCACTGAGACTGTGGAACTCACAGAACTCTCTTGTCAGAAAGGCAGCTTCTAACAGCTTTTAAGTGAAGACTAAGAACACTTTTCTATTTTATTCAAATAGATTATATATATTTTGTTTAAATATATGTTATAAATGTTAAAATGACAGCTCGTATAAGCTTGTATTTTTACCTTTCGATCATTTTTATAATTGCTTTGAGTTGCTTTTACCACGATAAACAGTACAAAATATGAGGTGTTGAACTTGTCAAAAGTTTTAAAGCGCTTTATGACGTAAAGTGTGATGACAGTCCTTGGCGGTCTATGTAACAATTCTTCTTGAAGTAGGTCATCGGGCCAACAGTATATAAACATTACAGCTCAAGTGCTTTTGTATCTGAACGCTTTTAGGTAAGTAATTTAGCAGCTGCGGTATTAATAATGATTTTAATGGCAAATTCAATTGCAGGTAAAATAAAAATGGCGGATAACTTTCTTTCTAGCTTCGTGAAGCGGTCGCGCTATATTATACATATATACCATAATAAGAAACATAATATGTACAGTAGAATTTTTCACTTTAAGCTGGCATTATCCAGAACCGGGTCAGGGCCCGGGCCCGGACCGTGCAGTGTGGTCCGTCGGCCTTCTAAAGATGTTTAGGAGATGGAGGCGCCCTTGGATTTGATTAGAAACTTGCATAATTTCTTAACTTGACCCCATTATCTTAAAAAAAAAACGGCCAGGCCAAGACCAAAGCATGAAGGCTGCGAGGATCGGGGGACTCTCATTTTTGGTCACAGCGTACAGTAGTAGATCAGTAACCTCTGTTTATCGTGATAACCTTTAATTATTTTCCAGTACTTTTTTAAATGATAAAACACATTGTCTCGCCAGTTTTGCTAAAGATACGGTTTTAGTGTTTACGCATAAATTTGTAAGCCGTAGGTTTAAATCTCGTGGTCTTATTTTCTGCATTTTCATCGTAAGGGAAGGCGCTCGTTTGCGATTTACGCGCTGAACATTGTAAGCAGAGGAGCCTTAAGGCACAGCCTCGCCTTAACACCATCGTTTGCATTGTCATTGTCATCCAGAAAAGCAGTCGTAAGAAAATGAATCTGTGGCGGCTCCGAACATTAAAAAAACTATATCTAGACTGCAAATACATCCCAATCTTACTATCAACACGTTTTAAGAGCCCTCTCCTTTCCACCGGTATACAAGCTAAGAGAGAAATATTGGAAATCCCATCTGAAGTAGCCCTCGTCTCACCTTCGGAGCTGTGAGCGATGGGGATCATAATTAAAAGGGGTACAGTTACTTTGAAAATGTGTATGTGATACTTAAATTTAAATAAAATAAAAAGATAAATTATATAACACAGACTGCTATCTATGTCCATGTGTTTAAGACGTATGAATCGGTTTGAAAACAGGCACACCCCTTTACTTCTCACAAATCCAACTGGAGTCTCAGTCCGTCGTCGCGATGAATTAGGAGCTCAGATGTAGGCTAAGTGATTGCAATTTACTTATTTAAAAGAACCACTTCAAATCAAAAGGGAGCCATTTTGTAATGGTAGTTATCGTATTATACAGTATACGTAATTGTAGATATACAGTACATAAAGGGTATGAATAGGTGTGAGCTTTTACTGTATATTTAATATTTTATCTGACCCACTTGTAGAAACCGCCTACTCAGATTTAGTTAAGTGGTCTGCCACCATAAAGACAGAAAAATATAATGACACCCTGTTACATTAACTGTAAAATAAACGCCGTAACTGCGGCCATATGAAAATTTGGATACAAATTATACAAACATCCTAAGGAGCTCTATGACATATGAGCGTCGTAATAATGGTTGGTGACCTGACGTAACAGTGCTCCCTGAATTACATGATCCGTATATACCCAAATACAGATATATCACTCAACACGGAGCTGTGTTAGTGAAATGATTGTTCTGATGTACGGCTGATGTCCAAACACTGAAAACATGATTGTGTATGCAATCGCACTCCCGAGCTCCATTGGGTATGGTTAAAATAACTTTTTATAGTTCATCACATTCAAAGTGTGTGTACTTGATGAAAGTGTAACACGCATTTGGAGGAGTTATTCAGGATTTTCTTTCATTCAACTATTTCAAGACCCATTATTTTCAGATGTTGTAGTATACGTGAATAATGAAAGGCCTTCATATTACACAATGAAGGAATGACTTCGCAGGTGTGAAGAATAAAAGATTAATTCAGCTCACTTTGGGGAGTTTCACAATGGCCCTCCTTATAGAAATGTGGGTTTGATTAAAGGAGTGAAGAAAAAGCACTGAATAATATTTGCTTCTGTAAACGTAATCATCTCAAAATATGGTTGAAGAAATTGAAGAAGGTTAAACATAATCCAAAACGTATAAGGTCAATTTAAGTACAACCAGAATTCTAGTGTTTATGCAATGCATCTGTGGGTTGATATGAAATACGGCCGTACTTAAACTAAACGAGGTTATCGAGAGCATATTCCGAGTACGGCTGTGGCCAGTTGTACTGTGAACTGCGAGGACCGTATCTTATCCTGAACGGGCTGTGCGAATACCGTCCTCTGCTGGCAGAAGGAATAGATTACAACGGCACTGTATTGGCGATTAGTCCTATTGCTAGAATATTGAAACAACAAGGAGTCCGCGGAGTCAAGCAATGCTGAATAAACAAGTACCTGAAATTCAATAGGATTTTGTGTATTGATTACAAATAGGTGTGGAATTCTCATGTACAGTGGTATTCATGGATTCCTTACACAAGCAGCCGTTGTTATGATACTTTCGTAATCTGAATATAAATCTGTTATCTACTTAAAACTGTAATTATTGAATAGATTAATGTCTTTGAAATGCTTCATTAACTGGGCAGTTTCCATGTTTGGAAATGTTTTTATTTTGATTGCTGATTGCTAGATACTGTATGTTTAATAGGCATGCTGTTAATATTTTCTACAAGAGCCAAATAAGACAGTTATGCTGTAGTAAGTTATACATAAGTTATATAACATAAGTTATACAGTTTTTTGTTCTGAGGTCAATTTGAATCTCATACTAAATTACTGGTGTCCTTTTATCTGAGAAACACTACCTGATTGATCACCTGATGCCTAGAAATTAGCATGCACAGTAGCCCAGCGTTTAGCATTGCTAGCTCACAGTGCTGAGGCCCTGGGTACACTTCTGGACCTGGGGTGCTATCTGTATGGAGCTTGTATGTTCTCCCCATGTTTGCATGAGTTTGCTTTGGGTGCTCCGGCTTCCTCCCACACTTCAAAGAACTACTGGTAGGTTAATTGGCTTCTGGGATAATTGGTGAGTGTCTGTGTCTTCCCTGCATTGGACTACCATCCAGTCCCAGGTATCTCCTGCTTATTACTTTCTGAGGCTCTGGCTCCCCCGTTCCCCGCAACCCCTGACCCCCTGACCCTGAATTGGATGAAGCGGTTAGAAAATGGGTGGTTTCTGTTATGCTCTGGTCATGCTCTGCCATAGCAACAACTTGTAAAAAATGCAGATGCTAGGATTTAACTCAAAGAAGGAGCTCAGATCACTGTGTTGGCATCGCTGTAGAGGTGTCCGGTTTGTTTTAGAACATGTGCTAAAATCTTATTTACTCACTTCTAGACTTTTTACCCCCCATATCAGCCTGCAGGTGCACAGTGGTCTGTGGACAACCTCCTTGCTCTGTCGTAAAACAGGAAATAAAAAGCAACTGGTTTTGACTTTAATGCACTGAGACTGTGGAACTCACAGAACTCTCTTGTCAGAAAGGCAGCTTCTAAAAGCTTTTAAGTGAAGACTAAGAACACTTTTCTATTTTATTCAAATAGATTATATATATTTTGTTTAAATATATGTTATAAATGTTAAAATGACAGCTCGTATAAGCTTGTATTTTTACCTTTCGATCATTTTTATAATTGCTTTGAGTTGCTTTTACCACGATAAACAGTACAAAATATGAGGTGTTGAACTTGTCAAAAGTTTTAAAGCGCTTTATGACGTAAAGTGTGATGACAGTCCTTGGCGGTCTATGTAACAATTCTTCTTGAAGTAGGTCATCGGGCCAACAGTATATAAACATTACAGCTCAAGTGCTTTTGTATCTGAACGCTTTTAGGTTAGTAATTTAACAGCTGCGGTATTAATAATGATTTTAATGGCAAATTCAATTGCAGGTAAAATAAAAATGGCGGATAACTTTCTTTCTAGCTTCGTGACGCGGTCCCGCCACATTATACATATATACCATAATAAGAAACATAATATGTACAGTAGAATTTTTCACTTTAAGCTGGCATTATCCAGAACCGGGTCAGGACCCGGACCCGGACCGTGCAGTGTGGTCCGTCGGCCTTCTAAAGATGTTTAGGAGATCGAGGCGCCCTTGGATTTGATTAGAAACTTGCATAATTTCTTAACTTGACCCCATTATCCTAAAAAAAAAACTGCCAGGCCCAGACCAAAGCATGAAGGCTGCGAGGATCGGGGGACTCTCATTTTTGGTCACAGCGTACAGTAGTAGATCAGTAACCTCTGTTTATCGTGATAACCTTTAATTATTTTCCAGTACTTTTTTAAATGATAAAACACATTGTCTCGCCAGTTTTGCTAAAGATACGGTTTTAGTGTTTACGCATAAATTTGTAAGCCGTAGGTTTAAATCTCGTGGTCTTATTTTCTGCATTTTCATCGTAAGGGAAGGCGCTCGTTTGCGATTTACGCGCTGAACATTGTAAGCAGAGGAGCCTTAAGGCACAGCCTCGCCTTAACACCATCGTTTGCATTGTTATTGTCATCCAGAAAAGCAGTCGTAAGAAAATGAATCTGTGGCGGCTCCGAACATTAAAAAAACTATATCTAGACTGCAAATACATCCCAATCTTTCTATCAACACGTTTTAAGAGCGCTCTCCTTTCCACCGGTATACAAGCTAAGAGAGAAATGTTGGAAATCCCATCTGAAGTAGCCCTCGTCTCAGCTTCGGAGCTGTGAGCGATGGGGATCATAATTAAAAGGGGTACAGTTACTTTGAAAATGTGTATGTGATACTTAAATTTAAATAAAATAAAAAGATAAATTATATAACACAGACTGCTATCAATGTCCATGTGTTTAAGACGTATGAATCGGTTTTAAAACAGGCACACCCCTTTACTTCTCACAAATCCAACTGGAGTCTCAGTCCGTCGTCGCGATGAATTAGGAGCTCAGATGTAGGCTAAGTGATTGCAATTTACTTATTTAAAAGAACCACTTCAAATCAAAAGGGAGCCATTTTGTAATGGTAGTTATCGTATTATACAGTATACGTAATTGTAGATATACAGTACATAAAGGGTATGAATAGGTGTGAGCTTTTACTGTATATTTAATATTTTATCTGACCCATTTGTAGAAACCGCCTACTCAGATTTAGTTAAGTGGTCTGCCACCATAAAGACAGAAAAATATAATGACATCCTGTTACATTAACTGTAAAATAAATGCCGTAACTGCGGCCATATGAAAATTTGGATAAAGATTATACAAACATCCTAAGGAGCTCTATGACATATGAGCGTCGTAATAATGGTTGGTGACCTGACGTAACAGTGCTCCCTGAATTACGTGATCTGTATTTACCCAAATACAGATATATCACATAGGGAGATGCAGTCAAACATTGCATTGCTATCGTCGTGGTGAACTATTTCTCCGCTGTTTGAGACTTGTTTGGTAAGTGTCATCAAATATTCTTGTCAATTTGTAGCGAAATTGATATACTGTATCATAATCCTTCAGCTATCTATAATGTAGTGAAACGGCTAATTAATATTGATAAATTCCCTTATTCACAGTGACTTTTGCTCAAACCCCTGTTGCATAATGGGTTAATTTTATATAAAAAACATTTATATCATAGATATAATACAAGCTTTGAAATGAAATAGTACATTTCCAGGTTTCAGTTAAACATTTTTAAAAAAGCTCATGACTTTAAGCATTCTGAACATTGAGAATGTTATTTGGGAAACAAATGTTTATTATAATGTTTATGTTTAGGATCTGTCTCCTACTGAGTCAGCATGCAGCATTCAACACCATTAGGTTTAATATTAAAAAGTTGTGTGTTTCCTGAATTGTTTTTTTTATTCTTTTCTATTAGACCATACTAGACTCTGCAGGATATAATTTATTTGCCATTTTTGCCTTTTCCAGATACCTGGGAAACAAAGCTCATATCTCATTTGCCAATGGAGCCCAGTCCTAAGCCTGGTGCTCTGTCCCCCTCCCCGAAGGACACAGACTCGAATCGACCCGCGCCCTTAAGGCGACAGGATCTGATCTCCACGTACTGCCCGCCTCCCAAGATACAGCTTCTGAAGGACACCTTCCAAGAGAAACTGATGCAGGAAAAGGAGAAAAAAATTATCGTCATATACAATCGACGGCAGGAGGCGGCTCTACAGAAGATGAGAAAATCTTTCCAATAAGTCAAATACGCTGCGGAGAAGAAGACGGGGAACAGCTATCGCTTCCAAACCCAACAGGGCCCCGAGAAGAACATTGTGGGGTATGATCGGTCTTACCCCCTGAAGCCTATGGGTAACAGGAAAGTCTCCGGCCCTGGTGAGGTTCCGGCTGTGGACCGCCCGGAAGCACAGAGTGATTCCTTGTTTGCCCCCACCCCGCCTCAGGATGGTCATGAGAGGCCCTGCGAGAGGCCGGGCAGGAAGGACTCAAGAGTACGCAAACCTAAGGACAGGACTGTCCTCCCCATGGTGGCGACCCCTCCAGGGCAATGCCCTTCTCATGCCAATGGGAAGGAGCACTTTCAGTTGCAAGAGGAGCTACGAAAAGTGGCCGAGGCAGAGGCCGCGCTGAAGGAGGAGCATCGCCGGAGGGAGGCCAGTCTGCAGGATGTGATGCGCCGGAAGGAGGCCATGATGAAGGACGAGATTCGCCAGAAGGAGGCCATGATGCAGGCGAAGCTCTTTAGAGCTCAGGAGGAGCTGAGGATGGTTCAGAGAGAGATGGAAGACTCCAGAGAGGTGGCCGGAAGGGAAAATAGAGGACTCCTGACCCGAAGGAAGACACTCCAGGTGAGGCAGAGCGAGATTCGCCCCAGAGGACCGTGGGCCAACCACCGCTCTAAGGCCGTGCCTCTTCTGACCTGCAGAATGGAGAAGCAAAAAGCCTTCACTCCAAGGAAAGCCCTTCCTTTCAAAGGAGACAACCTTGATTATGGTTCTCCAATGGAAGACGGCGGATGCACAGAATCGCACTTTCCCTCTGCGCTTTCCCATCAGGAGAGACGTCAAGTGAGGCCTTGCAGCCGTGGGCTAGAAGACGTCCCCTGTGGAAGGAGAAAGTACCTCAAGAAAGCAAGGCTCCCTGAAAGTGACGTGTCAGCGGCACAGGCCGCGCAGGCCCACTTCAGAAATAACACCGCATGTCTGGATGAACAAACTCTGTCAGTGGAAAACAGATATTTGTCCCCTACAAGTCTGATGTGCCCTACCGCTGAGCAATTTCCATATGAGAATAGCCAGAGTGGAAACCCTCAGCTGGTGCCCTGTGAACTGTGTCACAGGAAGTTTGCTGTAGAGAGGTTGGAGAAACACAGCAAGATCTGCAAGAAGCTTCAGAATTCAAAGAGGAAGGTTTTTGACTCTTTCAAGCACAGGGCCAAGGGAACAGAACTGGAGACATACATCCATAAGAAGAAGGTTAGACCGCCAATCGTGGTAAGGGCTATCCTTAAACTCTTTCCAAGCTTCCCTTGTTTTCTCCTAGAGTCAGACTCAGCTTATAAATCAATGTAAACAATAAATAAGTGTTTTATGAAGTACTCTTCTGAAAAACTGCCACAAAGGCACATTTGCCAGACAGAATAAATGGGTCTTAGTGACTTCTGAATTCTGTTGTAAAAATCTACATGAGATATCAAGCAAATAGCACTCACGGGAAACAAAACCATAACTAAATTGTACTCTCTACCCAATGACATGAAAGGTAGGCCCAGAAAGCTAAGTTATTACTGTATTGATATTTTCTTGCCTTGTGAATGGTTTGCGACCAGACTGTGTACGCAGTGCTAGTCTGGACTTTTTCTGGAAGCTGTTTCATTGGTTTCATTTCCTGTTCCCAGCTGAGAAAGAACAACTGGAGGCAGAAGCACGAGGATTTCATTCGGAGCATCAAATAGGCCAGGGAGGTGCAGCAGGTGATCACGCAAGGAGGGAAGGTTGTGAACCTGCCCCAGCCCCCCGCGAATCCAAACCCCGACTACGTGCCCTGCCCTCACTGCGGCCGGCGCTTTGCCCCCAGGCCGGCACAGAGGCGCATCCCCAAGTGTCAGCACTCTTCTTCACATCAGCACATCCCCCTCCTCCTCCTCACAGATGAAAACTGATGTGAAGAAGAGTAAAAGAGTCATGATCTTGGCTCACGACTCACGTCCTGCTTTTTCTTTTTAGAAATATATTTAGCACAGTTCGTCCGTATGATGATAAAAAAAATGTTACCTTGTTTTAATAAAATGATTTTTTTTTGGTGGACTGGTGTTTGCGTAACTGTGGTTATTTCAGTTTTTTTCCCTTGTGAAAATATGTGTCGACCGTGAAAATAAATTTCAAGCTGTTCTTATCATTCATACACCTTGACCTCCTAAAAATAATTGTTCAACCTGGAACGTACAATTAGCAGGCAATAGAACAGGTCACATTGGCCTTGGAACCATCAAAAAGTAGTATTCACACATTCTCTGCATCAATTTTCCTTTAAAACAACTGAAAAAGCAAGGTAAAGTGTGATTGATTTTTTTAATGAAAGTTATTTGATTTAATTTATTTAATTTTCATAATATTTGAAATATGTTGGGATTAATGTGACTCAATATTATCTGCAGCTCTTACACTCCAGGCACCTGATAAAGTGGAACGCAGTGTCTTTGCCTTACATGGCGCTCAGCTCTTCCTCAATCCCAGCAGAAGCAGCAGCCTCCGGGTCCTGCCTCATGCACAGCTTAAAATGCAACACCGAGTAATACAACAAACAACAGGGAAAACCATTCACGATCAGACACATCCGTTGATTGCTGGCTCTCAGTAAAGGGACATTGCTGTGGTCCACGCATGAATCTGTTTTCCAAGTGCCTTATCCAATACAGTGTTGAGGCCAGTTTTCCCAGAAGCCATCTAAAGGGGAACACACAATAACTTGTAAAACCTCCAATTTACATCACAAAATAGACTACATTTCAAGGTTAAAGAATTACCATGTTCTGCGATTCAGAACGAGGCAGCAAAACTTCCTGTAATCTGATGTGGCCCTGTGACATTGTAAAGGAGCAGGCTTGTGAATACATCTCGTTTAATCCAATGGAAATATTGCTCTCAACTTTTTTACGTTTTTGCCAATAAATAATATTACATTGTTAACTCTGCATAAAGAACCTTGGAATGGAACGTTTTTTGCAGTGAAATGTTTGCTGCATAACCTATACCTTTTCTCTCCTACATCACATTGCATTAGTCATTACAGTGATTAGTGAGCAGGAAGGGCTGCATCACATCGTAATTTGTGTGGAACTTGAATGCGAATTTGTTACAACATGGCGTAACTTACAGTACTTTCACAAAATTCATGATTTTGTGCTCAATTTTGAGTTTGTAAAGTTTTTCTATAATGTCAATGATTTTACTTTGTGACTGAAATTAAATACTTTTGTGTCTGCAAAATTGGGACTGTAGTTCCACCTTAACCTACTAGTACTGTATGTCTTTGGACTGTGGGAAGAAACTGGAGCACCTGGAAGAAATCCACACAAATGAAGGGAGAACATACAATTCCATCCAGACTGCACCCCAGGAATTGAACCCAGGACCCCAGCTCTGTGAACCACAGTGCCACCTCATTGCTATAGTCACTATAATTAATGTCAAAACTCATTTGCAAATGAGCAGCCTGGGATCCAAAAGGATCAAGACAAGGATCTCTGTGGCTAAGGATCTGCGCCTGTGACCGGAAGGTTGCCAGTTCAAATCCCATGGCCGGCAGAAAATCCTACTCCGTTGGGCCCCTGAGCAAGGCCCTTAACCCCAACTGCTCCAGGGGCCCCGTACAATGGCAGACCCTTGGCTCTGACCCCAAGCTTCTCTCCCTGTCTCTGTGTCTGTGTCTCCCTGGAGAAAAAGCTGGGGTATGCGAAAAGACGCATTCCTAATGCAAGAAATTGTATAGGGGTAATAAAGAAACATTATTATTATTATTACAAAGCACTATCCCAAGGCTTGGCTTTGTACAGTATATCATACAGGGCTTGATGCAGAAGGCACATAATCTAAGTCCATGCAATAGTTGCTAAGGGAAAGTGACTTTGTGTTTTTGGAGGGAAGTCACTCAACATGGAGCTGTGTTAGTGAAATGATTGTTCTGATGTACGGCTGATGGCCAAACACTGAAAACATGATTGTGTATGCAATCGCACTCCCGAGCTCCATTGGGTATGGTTAAAATAACTTTTTATAGTTCATCACATTCAAAGTGTGTGTACCTGATGAAAGTGTAACACGCATTTGGAGGAGTTATTCAGGATTTTCTTTCATTCAACTATTTCAAGACCCATTATTTTCAGATGTTGTAGTATACGTGAATAATGAAAGGCCTTCATATTACACAATGAAGGAATGACTTCGCAGGTGTGAAGAATAAAAGATTAATTCAGCTCACTTTGGGGAGTTTCACAATGGCCCTCCTTAAAGAAATGTGGGTTTGATTAAAGGAGTGAAGAAAAAGCACTGAATAATATTTGCTTCTGTAAACGTAATCATCTCAAAATATGGTTGAAGAAATTGAAGAAGGTTAAACATAATCCAAAACGTATAAGGTCAATTTAAGTACAACCAGAATTCTAGTGTTTATGCAATGCATCTGTGGGTTGATATGAAATATGGCCGTACTGCATTTCGAACAAGTTGTAAGGGATTTAGCCAGGAGAGGTATTCTCATTCACTCAGTAAGGTCTTTATTCATTTTGCAATATGGGAAAAACCCATCACCTGTCTGCGCAGAGAAGTGAAAGCTGATTCAAAAGCAAGCAGGGAGACCCCTAGTTTTATATCTTTTTTAAGCTGATGCAACACTTCAAGGACAGGCAAAGCAGTCATTTTCCATTCCTTATAGGTTTTTGCTTTAAGCAAAGAAGAGCAGTTATTCAAATGGTTTCTCACACTCCCTTCTTCAAGCAGCCGAGATAAACAGTATTAAAACATCCTGTGCCCTTGACAAGTTGGGTGCTATCACACTTTGTTCTAAGTATCCAGCTGCTTCTGCAGCACAGCTCTGTCCGTAAACAACATAGAATAAAACACTTTTTCTCAGTAACTTTTCATTACATTCCCTCCTTTTTATCCTTAAATGTGTTCATACCACAGAGTCCTCATAGGGGTCACCCAAGTCAGACAACAGCACAACAGCAAAAACACTACAACAGGCATGAATAGCTTTAAGAAAAACAGTCCCCAAGACCCAAAAAATGATTTTAACCATGAAAAGAAGGGGAACTCATTGCCAATGCCCTGTTCTTGATTTACCCTGTTCTTAAGTTCTTTCAGCCGGTGTATTGCGAGGGTGAGGTGACCATGGTCATCATCACTAGCAGGGATATACAGATGCAGCCATTCAAAACAAGCGGGCGATACCGCATTATTTTGCGGTGTGCTTATCGCGGTGTAACACAAGTTACCATATTAATACCGTGTATTCTCGCATAGTACCGCATAATACCACATGTTCTAATGAATGACCTTGGACAAGCTGTAAACTCAAAGTATTGCCCTGGTCCACATTCTTTTTTTCATTGACCGTCTTTGTAAAAGTAACACCACAGCATTTCGTTGATCCAATCACGCATTTGTTTCCAATCATGCAAAGTACAGTCATTTTTGAGAATCTCCAATTCACCATGCCTTTTGCATGCTCATAAGAGATATTGATTTAGGAACATAAACATATTACTGTATGCAAACTGTACTGTATACAGTATGTATATGTATATTTAATGTCTTTACTGTGCCCGTTTAAGTATTAAATATTTATATGGAATTTTACCACTGAAGGGAAATCTTAGTAGCTGAGCATAAAAAGAATAGGAGCATAACGCGTGTGAAAGCCATAAACGATATTAATTTTGGAACATAAATATACAGTATTACAGTATGTAAACTGTATATGGCTGGTCTCGGTACAAAAATACACACCAGTATTCCATTTCTCCCTAAACAATATTAAGCATCGAAGTCTTTAACTAACATGTGAAATAACGTGTGTATAAAAAGTGGTAGTTTTAAGCTTTTCTGCAAATACGCTCAATACAGGAGCAAACAAGCATACTTTTAGAATTTGATTAATAGGGAATATAATATGGAATCGCATATCTAAAGAAATTAATAATGATATAATTCTATTCATGTGCTGAACTTGTAAGCGAGAGGTTGGCTGTTCAAATCCAGCCTGTGCCATGACTTTTCTTTTAACAAGCATTTCTTTGAAGAAATAAAATAGCAATATTATGGACAATTAATTGACTTTTTATATTTCTAAATATCACAACATGTTCGAATCTAAGTCATTTTTTAATAACAATGAATAGTCACCACGCATGCTTACACAGCTCCCTGGGTAAAGTATCACAAAGTCTTAGAGAACTTAACATTTTTATTATCAACAAATTGTAAATACGCTGTTTACATTGGGGTTATTCATATTTCACTTGAGTGTATGGGGGATTGTCAGCAGACCCCCCCCCCCTCTTAGACTGCGCAAACAATTTTTTTAATTTTTAGAAAGAAATGGCGGCTGTATGCTTTACAATATAAACATTTACTGTCAAACTTTAAATCAACAATTGATTTAAAGATGATCTGTCAAAGTGCAATGGAAAACAATATTGTTTTTGTTTTTGTTTTTGTTGTTTTTATCCCGTAAGGCGCTTTGAGAAGCCACCTTTAAAGGCGCTATATAAAGGCACTGATTCCTATGGAATGTGTATTCTTTCTTCTTTTTTTCAGCATGGAATAAACCTATTACGTGATTTTAAGGTTTGTGTGAGAAGCCAGGGTATCAGCTTGTTCCCCCCTCCCGCACCTCTCTCTGTACAGTAGAGGCTCCTGTCCTGACTGGTGGAGCTCATACAACTGTGTCTGGAGAGGATCCATGGTATCAGGGTCAACCCCATGGCTATGCAGCTTGTTTCCCCCCCTGCACCTCTCTGTGTACAGTAGAGCCTCCTGTCTTGACTGGTGGAGCTCATTCAGCTGTATCTGGAGAGGATCAAGCGGGGTATCAGCTTCAAACCCACGGCTGGGCAGCTTGTTCCCCCCTCCTGCCCCCCTCTGTGTACAGTAGAGCATTCCTTCATGACTGGTGGAGCTCATACAGCTGTGTCTCGAGAGGATCCAGGGTATCAGCTTCAACCCCATGGCTGGGCAGCTTGTTCCCCCCTCCCACCCCTCTCTGTGTACAGTAGAGCCTCCTTCCTGACTGGTGGAGCTCATACAGCTGTGTCTAGAGAGGATCCAGGGTATCAGCTTCAACCCCACGGCTGGCAACTTGTTCCCCTCTACCACCCCTCTGTGCGTACAGTAGAGCCTCCAGTCCTGACTGGTGGAGCTCATACAGCTGTATCTGGAGAGGGAGGGAGAGAGGGGTGCGGAACCAGGGAACTATTTACATGGAAAACGGGCGATCTCCCCAGCCCGTATGCCCCTTTCACTGTGTGGCAGCTGCAATAGTCAGCGGCCTACCTAAACCCCGCCCTGACCACTCCTGTCCTGCCCCTCACCGCGCACCCCAGCCGGGTGTTCTTCAGCCGCCCCCCAGGGCGAAAGCGCTACAATGCTAAAAATAAGATACACTCTGCAGACATTCACAACAGCGACTGTCAGAAGATAGGACACAGCAACTCAGACACCCATTGAATGGAAAGGGACACTTTAATGTTCTGTGCGGGTGGTACAGCACCCCACCGCGCCCGCGCGCCAGCAAAGAGAGAGATACACACCAGTTTTCATTGTCAAAAAGTAATTGTTTTTTACTTTTGTACAATTTGTTTTACATTCCTCTTGTTTAACAGGAATGTTTTGTTTCTGGACAGACTGTTAAACTAGGGGAAAGAGTGCCTATGAAAGACGGGTTCCTTTCGCGAAGTCTGGAGACATTAGAAGCTTGCCACACCCGGACTGTTACACCAACGCATTAGCAAGTTAAAGCTATCCCATTGAGGAGCTGGGCGCAATAATTGTTTTGTTCCTTGATTTTCTGATCTGCAAGGCCATTTGAATTCTGTCTGGCATTGCCAGATTGTGAAAAAATAAAAGTATTTAAATCATAAGATACAATCTACAGACATTCACAACATATACATATCTTAAAACATTTACATATCTTGTTAAATTATTACTTTAAATATGTACTTTAAGTTACTGAAACAGCCAGTTAATAAAATCGTTGCAATTTTGTTCTTGTTTGGAGGTGGGGATATTCTGACAACAATTGATTTAAAGACAATCGGTCAAAGTGAAATGAAATACAATATTACGCTGGGTAAACGTTCCGAGGTCAAATTCTTCCGTGATGGGGGTACCTTTAAAGGTCTAAGCCGGAAACCATCATTATGTCTCATTTTTGATTCTCTCTTCCAAACGAGAACAAAATTGCGACAATTTTATTAGCAGGCTGTTTCAGTAACTCAAAGTATTTATTTAAAGTAATAATTTAACAATAAATCCCGCACCCAGCAGAAGAATCCTACTCCGTTGGGCTGCTGAGCAAGGCCCTTAACCCCAACTGCTCCAGGGGCGCTGTACAATGGCTGACCCTGTACTCTGACCACAGGCTCTCTCCCTATCTCTTTCATCTGTGTGTCTGTGTATCTCATGGAGAGCAAGCTGGGGTATGCGAAAAGATAATTACTAATGCAAGAAATTGTAAAGGGTTAATAAAGTAATGTTGTTGTATATCTAAGCAAGTGTTCCTGCATCCCTCTTCTGCACTATAGGCATGGCTTTTATTCTGTTTGCTCCATTTCTAAAACTTTTTGCTCATGTGCATTTTTGTATTTTTTTACACCTCTAGCACTTCCGTCCTGAATTTTCATTTGCCTTAATTTGTAGAATGAATTTGAGTTTTAGCCTTAAAAATCTTAATTTTTCACTATCTTTTGTTTCTTGTCCTACAACTGTTATTATTGATCACCATGACTTCATTCAGCCTTTCCTGAACGTCTATGACAGGCAGAGAGATTGCTGTTTCTGGGGCGATCTTTTGCAGCTGACATTTCACTGTTTTAAACGAACAAGAAATTAGATTGCTCATAAATCACTTATTCTATATAAATACAGCGTAATTGCCCTCCGAAAATCCTCTTTTTCTTGTTCGTTTTAGAGACCTTGATCGAAACTGATTTTAGATGTCAGAAAGGATTTATTTTCTCTGTATTTCCTACATTGGTTTGTCGAGATTTTAACTTTATATTTAGGCTCAGATTTCAACTATAAATCGTACACTAATTAATAGCAGTAAATACTGATGTTTAGCTCCCTCTTACCACAAAAATATATATGTTTTGTAGCTGGGATGAACTTTATTTCGTACGCGTAGCTACTGCGATTTGGACACGAAGCGGTTAAAGATGGCGGCAAATCAGGCACCCAGGGGGGGGGGGGGGGCGTCTTCTCGCCTCCATAACTAAAATGCCAAATAGGAGTGGCTTAAGCGACATACACAGTCGTGTAACTGACAGTTTGAGGTAGCCTATCGTGTAAATTTCGCTTTGTTGCTGATAGGTTAAGCTTTCGAAACTCTGCCCCAAAGTCATGTGACTGATTTTTCGCCCTGTTTCGTTGGTTAAACGCAATGATCACAAGCACCACCATGGTAACTGGGATGTGTAGTTTTTAATTCCGTTTGAATTATAACTGTACGTACTGTCTTCATATTTGGCCAGGGCTTTAAAGAGAAGGCGCGCCAAAAAATGTCGGTGCCGTCGTCTCCGCTTTAAAGGTACAACCGTGCTGGAAGAATTTGACCTCGGAAGTTTGCCCAGCGCACTTCAAGTACTGCACCTTCTCACACGTGTAGCCAGCTGCGTTGAGCCGTGGTTATATGATGTCATCTTTTATTTTATTATTTTATTTTGTGAACTTCCCCCAGATGAGTTCCGTTTTTCTGTATGGAGTTGGCTTTGCGACAGCCCTTGGGGTTTGTGAAGGTGCCCCTGGGGTCACAGGCGGCTCGTTTCTCTGGGGAGCCCTCAGACGCGCTGTGGCCGCCAGTCGGGTGAGACGCCAGCGGCATTTTTAATTTTATTTTCATTACAGATTCGTGTGGCGACATTATATATATTATTTCTGTAGTAGTACAGTTGTGTGCCAGATGAATCGCGGTAATGCACGAAGGTGATGTTTAATGCCTCACACGGTGTTGACCCACATGTTGTGTTTTGCTGAGCAGGAGAGAGAGAGACATTCAGCGTGTGTGACGCCAACGGGTTTTCTGTTCTAGAGGCTCTGTCATCCGTTGTGTTATAATTGTTTTCTTTCTTATTTAGTATTTCAGGTGTGTCGATTTTATGAACCAAATGTTAACGTACAACACGGGAAAAGGTGCATTGTAGAGTAAGATAACGGATATCGGCTTGTATCGTGGAGAGGACGTATAATGTGCTGAAAGATGGGAAGAGAAAGGGGCGATTTCTGCGCGCATTCTAATCATTGTGATTGATTTGATATTGATCTGATATGTGTGGTCATGTGAATGTACATAGATGGTGGGTATGGTGTTAATAATATATGATATGATATAATTACTTGTATATATCATATATCATTCTTTCTATTTTTATATATGGTAATCCTTCTAGATATTATGATTCTGTTTCCCGAAAGCATCGTAGCGCTAAGAACATCGTAAACTCGCTCTTAAGCTCCATCGTTAATTGACGAGTGTTTCCCAAAACCCATCGTAACTGAAGTAGCACGTTAAATCCTTCGTCATCTACGTGCTCCCCGACCCGCTCGTTCATCACTAAGTGCTTCTTAAACTGGCCTCCTCCTGCCCACCCTGAGCGCCAGAGATCGCCAGACAGAGCACAGTCACTTCACGGCAGGGGCATCCTCTGGGAATACAGGACACTAAGAGTTTATATGAAGGACTTTGATATTGTGTTGTACTGTGTCGGAGGAAATTCGAAAAAAGAACATTTATTTATACTCATGAATTTATGAGTCATCTTGGGTATATTTCATATTCATTTTTATACTTGACTAGATGATATTATTTTCAGTATGAAACGCAGGGCGGGCTGAGAGCAGCACCTGGGTTCTACCGGACTGTATAGCGGGACGGAGGCTGGGATACAGTCTCTTCCCTTCAGGTGTGTGTGTGTGTTAGTGAAGGTGCAGCGCTGTAACCCCTGTCCCTGTGTGTGTACCTTTCCCGATTCGAGTTAATAAATGTGTTGTTCAGCCCCAGTCCTGAGTCCCACGCCTGCTCCATTCCGTACCCAAACCCGCGGTCGATACCGCGTAGTTCAACACCGTTTGATGTTCTGTCGTGATTGTTGACGGTAAAGCTTAGATCTGCTTGTTTTTAAATTTGATTATAGGTCCTGTATTTGTTGAGTGACACATGCCAAGCTTAGTAGTTAATGTTTCCATTGAGTTCCAGTACACCCAATAACTCTAAATAACAGTTTTTTCTCATGAAATATTGATTCTTAACTATGGCAGCGCGCCAAAAAATATTGCTTTAAATCAAGGACGTCGTGCGGGACGCATACACTGTCCACGCAGTTAATCTTGGTTTTCTTTTACGGCATGTCAGTCATTTCTTTTCTTTGCTCTTAGAAACAATAAGGTCCCTTTTTGTGCCTATCTATATGCTTTTGCTTAAACTATGATGTCAAGTTTACTTCATATTCCTTTTCACAACTTTATTTCATCCCACTGAAGGACCAAAACCGACACCATATAATGAAAGAATTGTCAATCGATTGTTTACATACGTACATACGTACATCGTAAAGTTGCTTGAAAGTCTCTAAGATTAGTTTTCGGGAAACTCACCCCTGTTCTTTATCCTTCTGCTCTCACTGTGTTTATTACCGCCATCTACTGTCTCCTCTAACTGTGTATTGTCATCATGCATATCTTGTGTATTATTTATTGTTGTTGGTTTTGTCATTCTATTAAGACGCCACCTTTCAAGGCGCTATATAAATTAATGTTTATTATTATTATTATTTATTTTTTTAAAGTTGTACATTCTGACGCCATGAGATTTTTAGATTTTGAGATTCTCATATTTTTGGCTTCTACAGCAAACAGTAACAATGCGCTTGAATGGTTCTGCAAAAGTTTAGCTGTATCTTTAAAGCCATCCTCATCCTTATCAGGTACAAAGAAAAGAAGGTAGGTCGGCTTCTGTTTGGAATGTTTTAGTTAGTTTTAATTTTTTAAACCCCAAGTAAACATATTTTGTGCCTTTCTCTGAACTTTTTTGCATTTCAGTTCAGTTGTTTTTAAGCTTATTTTACAGTTGCTAGGTTCTTGAATTGTGCAGTATTTCTTTTGGGTTTTGTGCAAATCATATTCTAACGGTTGGGGGGAAAAAGCACAGGTGCCATCCCACCATTAAACCCTGAAACTTACCTTAGCCGATTCTTCAACTAAACCAGACATGTTAACTAAGTGTTACAGTATGTTCTTCGAATGTGTGTCAGCCAATCAGATTTCAGGACTGGAATTATTGGTTTTGTAATAGGGAATATAGTATGGAATCACGTATCTAAAGAAATGAATAATGATATTAATTTAAGGATCTGAATATCTAAAAATATGTATCTATATAGCAGGTAGTATTACTGTATTCCACTTTCTTTGTAAATACGGAATAACAGATTCACAACGCGAAGCTGTGTCACTCTTCTGGGTAAAAAAAAAACGTTTTGAACACCCTGTTTTAAATAAGCTGCTGAGTAAAGAACAGGAATGTTCCTGCTGTCAGTCTTTACCGAAGATATCCCTAATAGTATTAATAATGAATGACCTTGGACAAGCTGTAAACTCAAAGTATTACCCTGGTCCACATTCTTTGTAATCGTCTTTGTAAAGAAAAAAACTTTATTTTGTGTGACGATATAAAGTTTTCACGAAACCTCCTCGAGTTGTGAGAACACGTGCTTTGTGTATACAGCACATTGTGAATGTTTTCACAGCCTTCATTTTGTCATTTTTATGGCATTTTTTGACCACGCACGAATATTCTTATGTCCATATCTTCGCAGGGGAATCAGTGCGAATTGTAATACTAATTAAATGACCGCGGGCACTTTCCACCCCCTCTACATTCTCCGAGTAGAATAGGCTAACCTTCTAATGAAAGACAGTCCACCCTCCCCCACGGAAAGGAAAAGTGCCCGCAGGCAGGCAGTATGGTCAGTAACAGTGAACAGTTTTAACTGCACTGCATCCCAGAGAATACCAGGGCGCATTTTTTCTACTCCCTGGCGGAAACGGGCTTCCATAAGAATCAGTATAGCTTCTGGGAAATCCATTTTTCCTGCATTAAAGTTGAACTCGTTCAGAGCGCCGTACATTGCAAACTCCAAGTGTTTCATTATGAGCTGAAGACCCTCACAGCTGAAGAAGGATTCACAGCCGAAACAATATTATTAGAGTTCATAAAGCCTGTATTACGTACTATGCCTATGTCTGCAATACACCTTTGCTAGTTAATGCTACAGTACTTCACTTTCTCGGGCGTGATTTTTTTAGGTAAAATCCAGGCTAGCAGGCTTGTTTTGTGATCTTCCTAAGATTGTTGAGCGCGGTGTCAAAATGTTTCCATATGAAAGGCAGTGACGTCACCATCCTGAGGTGTGTGTAGTAGATCTGTGATGTGGTTGAGCGTGAATTGTGGTTCACGAATTGTAATTCTCCTAAAAAGAGAATTAAAGTTTCACATAACAAGGCATGAGGTGTGCTGGCAGCTGTGGGATGCAGTGGTGGCCTGGCACGTTGAGGTGGGCTTTCAGCTGTGTGTGGTCTGACGCAGTGGTGGCCTGGCACGGTGAGGTGTGCTGGCAGCTGTTTGACGCAGTGGTGGCTTGGCACGGTGAGGTGCGCTTTCAGCTGTGTGTGGTCTGACGCATTGGTGGCCTGGCACGGTGAGGTGCGCTGGCAGCTGTGTGGTGTGACGCAGTGGTGGCCTGGCACGGTGAGGTGCGCTGGCAGCTGTGTGACGCAGAGGTGGCCTTGCACGCTCAGGTGTTCTGGCAGGTGTGTGACGCAGTGGTGGCCTGGCACGGTGAGGTACGCTGGCAGCTGTGTGGTGTGACGCATTGGTGGCCGGGTACTTTGAGGTGCGCTGGCAATTCTATGATGAAGTGGTGGCCTGGCACGGTGAGGTGCACTGGCATCTGTGTGGTGTGACACAGTGGTGGCCTGGCACGGTGAGGTGCGCTGGTGGCTGTGTGGTGTGACGCAGTGGCGGCCTGACACGCTGAGGTGCACTGGCAGCTGTGTGGTGTGACGCAGTGGTGGCCTGGCACGGTGAGGTGCACTGGCAGCTGTGTGGTGTGACACAGTGGTGGCCTGGCACGGTGAGTTGTGCTTTCAGCTGTATGATGCAGTGGCTGCTGGGCACAGTGAGGTGCTCTGGCACCTGTGTGGTTTGATGTAGTGGTGGCCTGGTATGGTGAGGTGCGCTGGCAGCTGTGTGATGCAGTGGTGGCCGGGCACGGTGAGGTCTGCTGGCAGCTGTGTGACGCAGCTGTGGCTTGGCACGGTGAAGTGCGATTTCAGCTGTGTGACGCAGTGGTGGCCTGGCACGGTGAGGTGCGCTGGCGGCTGTGTGGAGTGACGCAGTGGTGGCCTGGCACGGTGAGGTGCGCTGGCAGCTGTGTGACACAGTGGTGGCCTTGCACGGTCAGGTGTACTGGCAGTTGTATGATGAAGTGGTGGCCGGGCACGGTGAGGTGTGCTGGCAGCTGTGTGACGCAGTGGTGGCTGGGCACGGTGAGGTGCGTTGGCAGATGTGTGACGTAGTGGTGGCCTGGCATGGTGAGGTGTGCTGGCACCTGTGTGACGCAGTGGTGGTCTGGTACGGTGCGCTGCCACCTGTGTGGTGTGATTCAGTAGTGGCCGGGAACTTTGAGGTGCGCTTGCAGCTGTGTGATGCAGTGGTGGCTGGGCATGGTGAGGTGCGCTGGTAGATGTGTGACGCACCTGTGGCAGGGTTCAGTGAGGTGCGTTGGCAGATGTGTGACGCAGTGGTGGCCTGGCACGGTGAGGTGCACTGGTGGCTGTGTGGCGTGACTCAGTGGTGGCCTGGCACGGTGAGGTGCGCTGGTGGCAGTGTGGTGTGACGCAGTGGTGGCCTGACACGGTGAGGTGCGCTGGTGGCTGTGTGGCGTGACTCAGTGCTGGCCTGGCACGGTGAGGTGCGCTGGTGGCTGTGTGGTGTGACTCAGTGCTGGCCTGGCACGGTGAGGTGCGCTGGTGGCTGTGTGGTGTGACTCAGTGGTGGCCTGGCACGGTGAGGTGCGCTGGTGGTTGTGTGGTGTGACTCAGTGGCGGCCTGGCACGCTGAGGTGCACTGGCAGCTGTGTGGTGTGACGCAGTGGTGGCCCGGCACGGTGAGGTGTGCTGGCAGATGTGTGGTGTGACTCTGTGTGTGCCTGGCATGGTGAGGTGTGCTGGCAGCTGTGTGGTGTGACACAGTGGTGTCCTGGCACGGTGAGTTGTGCTTTCAGCTTTGTGATGCAGTGGCTGCTAGGCACAGTGAGGTGCACTGGCACCTGTGTGGTTTGACGCAGTGGTGGCCTGGCACTGTGAGGTGTCCTGGCAGCTCTGTGACGCAGTGGTGGCCTGGCACGGTGAGGTGCGCTGGCAGCTGTGTGACGCAGTGGTGGCCTGGCACGGTGAGGTGCGCTGGCAGCTGTGTGACGCAGTGGTGGCCTTGCACGGTCAGGTGTACTGGCAGTTGTATGATGAAGTGGTGGCTGGGCACGGTGAGGTGTGCTGGCAGCTGTGTGACGCAGTGGTGGCTGGGCACGGTGAGGTGCGTTGGCAGATGTGTGACGTAGTGGTGGCCTGGCACGGTGAGGTGCGCTGGCAGCTGCGTGATGCAGCTGTGGCCGTGCTCGGTGAGGTGTGCTGGCAGTTGTATGATGTGTGACGCAGTGGTGGTCTGGTACGGTGCGCTGCCACCTGTGTGGTGTGATTCAGTAGTGGCAGAATACGGTGAGGTGCGCTGGCAGCTGTGTGACGCAGTGGTGGCCTTGCACGGTCAGGTGTACTGGCAGTTGTATGATGAAGTGGTGGCCGGGCACGGTGAGGTGTGCTGGCAGCTGTGTGACGCAGTGGTGGTCTGATACGGTGCGCTGCCACCTGCGTGGTGTGATTCAGTAGTGGCCGGGAACTTTGAGGTGCGCTTGCAGCTGTGTGATGCAGTGGTGGCTGGGCATGGTGAGGTGCGCTGGTAGATGTGTGACGCAGCTGTGGCAGGGTTCAGTGAGGTGCGCTGGCAGCTGTGTGACGCAGTTGTGGCCTGGTACGGTGAGGTGTGCTGGCAGCTGTGTGACGCAGTGGTGGCTTGGCACGGTGAGGTGCGCTTTCAGCTGTGTGACGCAGTTGTGGCCTGGCACGGTGAGGTGCGCTTTCAGCTGTGTGACGCAGTGGTGGCCTGGCACGTTGAGGTGCGCTGGCAGCTCTATGGTGTGACTCAGTGCTGGCCTGGCATGGTGAGCTGCCCGGCAGCTGTGTGGTGTGACGCACTGGTGGCCGGGTACTTTGAGGTGCGCTGGCAGCTGTGTGGTGTGATGCAGTGGTGGCCTGGTATGGTGAGGTGCGCTGGCAGCTGTGTGACGCAGTGGTGGCCTGGCATGGTGAGGTGCGCTGGCAGCTGTGTGTTGTGACGCCGTGGTGGCTTGGTACGGTGAGGTGCGCTTTCAGCTGTGTGTGGTCTGACGCAGTGGTGGCCTGGTACGGTGAGGTGTCCTGGCAGCTGTGTGACGCAGTGGTGGCCTGGCACGCTGAGGTGCACTGGTAGCTGTGTGGTGTGACGCAGTGGTGGCCTGGCACGGTGAGGTGCACTGGCAGCTGTGTGGTGTGACACAGTGGTGTCCTGTCACGGTGAGTTGTGCTTTCAGCTGTGTGATGCAGTGGCTGCTGGGCACAGTGAGGTGCACTGGCACCTGTGTGGTTTGACGTAGTGGTGGCCTGGCACGGTGAGGTGCGCTGGCAGCTGTATGACGCAGTGGTGGCCGTGCTCGGTGAGGTGTGCTGGCAGCTGTGTGACGCAGTGGTGGCTTGGCACGGTGAGGTGCGCTGGCAGCTGTGTGGTGTGACGCAGTGGTGGCCTGGCACGGTGAGGTGTCCTGGCAGCTGTGTGACGCAGTGGTGGCCTGGCACGCTGAGGTGCACTGGTAGCTGTGTGGTGTGACGCAGTGGTGGCCTGGCACGGTGAGGTGCACTGGCAGCTGTGTGGTGTGACACAGTGGTGTCCTGTCACGGTGAGTTGTGCTTTCAGCTGTGTGATGCAGTGGCTGCTGGGCACAGTGAGGTGCACTGGCACCTGTGTGGTTTGACGTAGTGGTGGCCTGGCACGGTGAGGTGCGCTGGCAGCTGTATGACGCAGTGGTGGCCGTGCTCGGTGAGGTGTGCTGGCAGCTGTGTGACGCAGTGGTGGCTTGGCACGGTGAGGTGCGCTGGCAGCTGTGTGGTGTGACGCAGTGGTGGCCTGGCACGGTGAGGTGCGCTGGCAGCTGTATGACGCAGCTGTGGCAGGGTACGGTGAGGTGCGCTGGCAGCTGTGTGATGCAGCTGTGGCCGGGCTCGGTGAGGTGTGCTGGCATCTGTGTGACACAGTTGTGGCCTGGTACGGTGAGGTGTGCTGGCAGCTGTGTGATGCAGTGGTGGCTTGGCACAGTGAGGTGCGCTGGCGGCTGTGTGGTGTGACTCAGTGGCGGCCTGACACGCTGAGGTGCACTGGTAGCTGTGTGGTGTGACGCAGTGGTGGCCTGGCACGGTGAGGTGCGCTGGCGGCTGTGTGGTTTGACGTAGTGGTGGCCTGTTATGGTGAGGTGCGCTGGCAGCTGTGTGACGCAGTGGTGGCTGGGCACTTTGAGGTGCACTGGCGGCTGTGTGGTTTGACGTAGTGGTGGCCTGGCACGGTGAGGTGCGTTGGCAGATGTGTGACGCAGTGGTGGTCTGGCACGGTGAGTTGCACTGGCAGCTGTGTGGTGTGACGCAGCGGTGGCCCGGCACGGTGAGGTGTGCTGGCAGATGTGTGGTGTGACTCTGTGGGTGCCTGGCATGGTGAGGTTTGCTGGCAGCTGTGTGGTGTGACGCAGTGGTGTCCTGGCATGGTGAGGTGCACTGGCAGCTGTGTGGTGTGACACAGTGGTGGCCTGGCATGGTGAGGTGCACTGGCAGCTGTGTGGTGTGACACAGTGGTGTCCTGGCACGGTGAGTTGTGCTTTCAGCTGTGTGATGCAGTGGCTGCTAGGCACAGTGAGGTGCACTGGCACCTGTGTGGTTTGACGCAGTGGTGGCCTGGCACTGTGAGGTGTGCTGGCAGCTGTGTGACGCAGTGGTGGCCTGGCACGGTGAAGTGCGCTGGCAGCTGTGTGACGCAGTGGTGGCCTTGCAGGGTCAGGTGTGCTGGCAGTTGTATGATGAAGTGGTGGCCGGGCAGGGTGAGGTGTGCTGGCAGCTGTGTGACGCAGTGGTGTCCTGGTACGGTGAGGTGCGTTGGCAGATGTGTGACGTAGTGGTGGCCTGGCACGGTGAGGTGCGCTGACAGCTGTGTGACGCAGCTGTGGCAGAATACGGTGAGGTGCGCTGGTAGCTGTGTGATGCAGCTGTGGCCGTGCTCGGTGAGGTGTGCTGGCAGCTGTGTGACGCAGTTGTGGCCTGGTACGGTGAGGTGTGCTGGCAGCTGTGTGACGCAGTGGTGGCCTTGTACGGTCAGGTGTACTGGCAGTTGTATGATGAAGTGGTGGCCGGGCACGGTGAGGTGCACTGGCACCTGTGTGACGCAGTGGTGTTCTGGTACGGTGCGCTGCCACCTGTGTGGTGTGATTCAGTAGTGGCCGGGAACTTTGAGGTGCGCTTGCAGCTGTGTGACGCAGTTGTGGCTTGGCACGGTGAGGTGCGCTTTCTGCTGTGTGACGCAGTGGTGGCCTGGCACAGTGAGGTGCGCTGGCGGCTGTGTGGTGTGACGCAGTGGTGGCCTGGCACGGTGAGGTGCGCTGGCAGCTGTATGGTGTGACTCAGTGCTGGCCTGGCATGGTGAGCTGCGCTGGCAGGTGTGTGGTGTGACGCACTGGTGGCCGGGCACAGTGAGGTGCACTCGCAGCTGTGTGGTGTGACGCAGTGGTGTTCATCAGGCACAAGTTCATCAGTGAAAAGACCACTGGCATTTTTGCTTCCCCCTACATTCTCAGAGCAGAATCGAATTTAATATTAGCATAATTTATTACAGTGCTAAGTTTAATATTTTTTATTTACTAATAGTTTATGCTAACACCTAACTTTTTTAACGTGAGAAGTACTAATGTAAGTACCTACTGTACTGTACTTAAGTACTACCATAAGAAGTACTGCTGTATGCAACAAAAAAAAAGGAGTGGTGAAACAGCCCTACTCATACAGTAATAGTATCAACAGACATTGTATCAGTATCAGTTCTTGCTTTGTGCTGGGTTTAGGAGTTTTCCAAACATAGTCTTTCAGCTAATGCCATACCATCCTTATTGGATTTAAATCTGGAGATTCGGCTGGAGTTTTCACCCAGTTCACTCGTTCTGCTATAAGCCTCGCCCTTGCTGCTGTGTGTTTCGGATCGTTGTCTTGAAAGAGACTGTGCCTTGATCCAATGTGCTCCCTGATATATGGGGCGGCATGCTGTGTGACCCCGACTTCCTCGAAGAATTCCCGATCCATAATTCCTTCTAAATAAAATTGTTTTTCAAGCAATGTAATGCAAGGTGCTTTCTAACGTTGGGCAATGTGTTTTTTCTCGAAATTTTGTTTTGAGAGAGTAGATAAGTAATTCAAGTGTTTATGATATGTCACTGTTGTGAATGTCTGTGGAGTGTATCTTATTAGCCTGTCTTGACTGGTGGAGCTCATCCAGCTGTGTCTGGATATCTTGGTCAAATATTCGGGTAGTATGTTTTTTCTGTTTAGGGTTCTGTAGCATTCCACACGGCTGGGCAGCTTGTTCCCCCCTCCCTCCCCTCTCTGTGTACAGTAGAGCCTCCTGTCCTGGCTGGTAGAGCTCATCCAGCTGTGTCTGGCTAAAATTAAAGCCAGTACTTTAATATTGTTTTCTGTATGTTTATCAATAGTGGGTACTGCCCTAATTCGGTCCTGCACCCGTTGTTAGGTGTTTTTTAGGTGTTGTTAGGGCTTCTACCAAATATGAACACATGGCTTTAAAATGTATACAATTGTAATATTTCCTTTTTTCCCATTGAAAGTATAACATATGTGGTGTGAGAAAGAGGTCCTCATTTAATTGCATGAAACTCTGGCACTGGCGCAACAAACTGAACAAAGTTCAAGGGGGTATACGCTTTCTGTAGACACTTTATTTCCTCTTTTTCCATACTCTAAGAAATGATTTGGGAAACCTGTGGGACACTGGAGGTCATCATACATGAGCCTCTTTCTGCACCTTTTAAGCCATTGAAACCTAGTTGCCTTGTTACAAGGTCTAATATTACAGTAGGTGTGGTTTCTGTCTCCTAATTTCTGAGAATGATCAAATTGGGGAATAAGTTGTAGGGAATACCACTCTTGCACTTCTAAGAAAAGACTATCTCAAATGAAACTCGCTATAGAAAGACATCTTGTTGAAAAATTCTTTATTTTTTGTCATTTCTAAAGAAAAAACATTCATCAAGTCCTTCACAAATGTTTTGTTTGTGACTTTCTCTGTTGTTCCCTTTCACACTCAACTGAACTATGTGTTATGTCTTGTAAACGTAATCAAACATTTCACTTAGGTGTGTGGGTTAACACAAACCCATATTGTATGAAACATTCAGTTTTTCATTCAAGTTTTTTCTAACAATTGCATCCATGCTAGGACTACAGTAAACAACACTTTTTACTAAAGTAAATGAAATTGTTCATTAAACAAGACACATTGTTTTAAATGTATGCAATACAACGACACTAAAAACAACACTGAAACTTTTCATTGAAATACTGTACGAGATTGTGCATATTCAATGGATTTCTCCTGGTGCTTTTTTTCATCAGTCTTTTCATATTCTTGTTCTCTACTCAGGTGTCTCCTGTTCCTTTGGTGATGTCTGCTGTACACACATGGTATCATACACTTGAGCAAAGTGTGATACCACCGTTTGTTCTTCTCCTAAAATAAAGATGAACATTGACAAAAGTCAGAAGCACACTTTTCTTTGACAGACGAACAAAACAATGCAAGAATAACCATACTCTCTGTTCCTTACTCATTTCTACCTACCTGTTTGACCACTTTGTCTGCTTCAGTCAGGACAGGGTGCTGGGGCTGACTCTGAGCAATCTGAGAAGAGCTCTCTGTGATCTTCTCCCCTACAGTGGCTACATTGTACTCTGTTTGAAATCCAGGTATCGCCTCCGGTAAGTTCCTCGGTCCTTTTTGGGACTTGAAAGGGTAGAATCATTTTGTGACTACATTTCCTTGTCATGCACTGATATGTTCTGGTTTGTGTTCGATTACTGCAGGCGTTCAAGTACTTTCTTTTTGTTCTAGATTGGCAGTGTTTGAGATGGTAGGAACTTGTCATATTCTCAACTCTGAATGCTCTGTAAACATACTATTTTAGCAATTCTTAGAAATCTGAAAGCAGTGTTACCTGTATCATTTTTTGTCTTGGTAGTAGTATTGCAGCTCCAACATCAGCACTTAAATAATGGTTTGTGATGTTACTTGTCCTTGGAGTCAGTATACTCCTGAGAAGTCAAGAGAAATCTTACGTAAGCATTAATTATGTTTCACTTTTGAAAGCAAAGTACGTGTCAAGTACTTTGAAGGCATTTGTTGATACTTTTAAGCACTTTCGTTGATTATTATTATCCTTCAATTAGTTATTACAAGTCCAACATTCTCTACATGATCTCACTCCATATTCAGAATGTGGGAATACAATTGTTTTATGGAAATGCCACTGAATAGATAGTAGCTGCACTCTACAAAGATGAATTTGCTAATTAATCAGTGAGGGACACAGCTTATACTTCAGTAGTCTTAGATCATGTAATGATGATTATTGTACTTTATAACTAGCAAAATCCCCATATCCTGTTCATTGCCCCTTTTTCAATTATGTGGATTGACTTATCCCTGAAGTGGTTAATTCTCACCTTGACATCTCATAGAACAACTGAATCTCTACCAAGGGTGAATGTTTCCTTCCTCTTAATGTCTAAAAGAAAAGGTTAAAATTCATTGAAGCAAAATGCAACAACCCAAAATGTTGGGGAGGTCGTTTCCACAGTTATTTCATATGACAGTGCTTGGAGTGAAACTACATGACCATGGTGGAGAAGAAAAAACACTTTACCTTATTCCTCCTGACTGATGTCCTTATGCGTGTTTTGCACAGTTGAGCGTTTTGTGTCTTGTCGTCTGTGTAGGCAACAGCCCTCTTCCCTGGGATAGAACTAGATGATATTTAGACACGTTAATTTGACTTCTCCATTGCTCACATTGATGTGGATATGATTATAATGCTCTGTTTTGTGGGCTTCCCAAGAAAACAATAAATCCCTTACTACTTGTTCGAAATGCAGTAGCACAGATCCTAACAAATACAAGAAAGAGAATATCATTCCTGTTTTGAAAAATGTTCACTGGTCACCTGTATTATCTAGGATAAATTTGAAAGTTCTTTTACTTGTTTTTAAAGCTTTAAGCGACCTAGCACGTCTGTACCTTACTGAATGTCTGTCTTCATATGTTCCTATACGTGACCTGAGATCTGCACATACTGGCCTACTGCAAATACCACATGTGAAATGCAGAAAGAGTGGAGAGGCTGCTTTTTGTTTTTATGCTTCCAAATTATGAAACTCACTTCCACTTTTTATTAGGCAGTCAAGCTCGGTACATTGTTTTAAAAAACATTTGAAAATGTTGCTTTTAGTTAAAGTGGTTCTTTGTTCTTTCTATTTCTGTTTCTTTTTTTAGTTCTCTTTAATTGTTCTTATTTTATTACGACTTTCCTAATTTTTATTTATTTAATTGACATGTATGTTGCTTTACTGTATTGCTGTATTTTCCTTTACAACTGAAAGTATATCTCTCAATTTTAATATTTTATTTTTACGCTTGGTTTTTAAAGCACCAAAGCACTATTTGTATGAAAGGTGCTCTATAGATAAAGTTTATCATTATTATTTTTAATATTATTATTATACTTTGTTACATTTTTGGTTAGGACAAAGATTCTAGTAGAGGTGGCCTCTTTTACCCCGTTCCAAAAAATTGGAAAATTGGAATGACCATCTACTGTCTCCTCTAACTGTGTATTGTCATCATGCATATCTTGTGTATTATTTATTGTAGTTGGTTTTGTCATTCTGTAAAGAAGCCACCTTTCAAGGCACTATATAAAATAATGTTTGTTATTATTATTTACATTTTTCATCGTCAAATCTGGCGAAGAGTCTTAAGAGAATATCAAAGAACACGTTGCTCTTACCTTTCCATTCCAAGAAATGCCCTCAGCTCGGATTGCAGAGATTGACCTCTCTGTCTCAAATTCTGAGAAACATAGACTCGATTGAAAAATGACCATTTCCTAAGATTCACATAACATCACCAGTCAACATTTGCCACTTGACATCAATAGAAACCATAGAGTACATGACATTTCCAATCAGTTTTCTTTCAAGGTACAATACCAATCGCCTTGCCAGAAGAGTTATACTGCGGTAGATAAATATTACAAATGTCAGATACACGCAGAGTTGTTTGGATTACTATGAAAAGATTGTCAAATATATTTATGTTCATTATATTTCTTGGAGTGACAGAGTTAAAGAGAAAAAAATACTTACCTTTATCTCTGCAGACAGGATCGCAAGGGATTCCCTTATACTGGGTTCCTATGTAACAAATAATACATTATTCAAAAAACATGATATTTCTCTGTCCATTGGCAGCATGATTGTTTATCATTACAGTTTTAGTTAGCTTTAATTTTGTAAACCCCAAGTAAACATAGTTTGTGCCTTTCTCTGAACTTTTTGGCATTTCAATTCAGTTGTTTGTAAGCTTATTTTACAGTTGCTAGGTTGATGAAGTTCCTGAACTGTGCAGTATTTCTTTTGGGTTTGGTGCGAATCATATTCTAGCGGTTGGGGGAAAAAAGCACATGTGCCATCCCACCATTAAACCCTGAAACTTACCTTAGCCGATTCTTCAACTAAACCAGACATGTTAACTAAGTGTTACAGTATGTTTCAAAGTGTGTATTTTAGCAAACACAACTGAAGTTCTGTTGTCTCCTTGGAGACACCTGGAACTGGTGTGATGCTGGTTCTATGACATCATTCGTTCTAAATGTAAATGCAGGTATTGGCACAACATAGTAAATTGATGTAAAGTTATGGATCCATTTATGATTTTCACTCAGTTTGAAAGAGTTCCTGTCGTGTGGTTAAACTTTGTGTTACGGAGGGTTAACTGGGGTTCTGGCTACTAGTTAGGCTTGGTCATTCAGTCATCTGGTTCATGAAATAGGAAGCTAAGAGATCTGTGTTTTAGTTTTACTGTTTGTTTTTGTTCCATAGAATAAGAAATGTTTCATTAATATTAGTAATAGAGTAGCTGTTTCTCTAAACAGTGTGTGTCAGTTTGCACTGCAGGTGTGCCAGGTAGAGACCATTTAAGAACCCAAAAATATGCTGTCATTTACTGCCGTGGCTAATTTCTGTTAACCTTGTCTCTCACTCACTTTGATGAGCAAAATGTTCATACATAAAGCATACATTTCTGATTGGTCAGAAGAAGCTTCTTAACATATAAGGTATAAAGAAAGTCAGAAAGTTAGGCACTTAGGTCAGCCTTAGGCAGTTAACCAAGACCATAATCCGATAAGAAGCTATTCCCTTTCATGTTGCTAAATCACATGTAGGATACATGAGTTACACCTCCACTTAAGAGACCTTAAAGAGACCTTGGCCAGCCAGGAGTGTAGAAAACCATAAAACAGTTCTTGAGGACCTAATTGTTAACTCTTAACAGGCAAAGGTTCCTTCAGTCCTATGAGAAATATTTTAGAATTGAACTAAAGTGTGTTTCCGATACAGGAGCATATGTCTGTCAGGGCCTGTTGGAGAGGCCCTGGATGAGAACCCCTGGCTGCAGTTCCACATCCCCCTGAAAGTAAATAGAGCCATAAGCACTGAGCTAAGGACACTGCTCCAGGACATGCTGGCTGTCGATCCTGACCAGCGACCAGAAGCCATCCAGCAGAAGAAGCAAGTCAGGCAAGCCATGGCACGAGAGAAAACATCTTTGTAGTGACTGATAGCAAGATGTCCGTGACCAAGGGCAATTCGTCCGAGTAAAGTGTGATTTCATTTTTATGTCCCGAAAGGCCACTGCCTTTGTGCTGTAGATTTCTGATTTAGACGGGCATTTCTATGGACAACTTTGACTTTTCTGTGGGTCCAATGAAAATAAGTTTTTTAACTTATTCTTTGTTACAGTTTTCGAAAGTTTAAAGACATTCACTGAGTTGACGATAAAGGAAAAGTTTCATCTTTCACCTCTTGGAAGGTAGGCCGGTCAGAGGTACAATATATGTCTTCATGTCTTCATCCTCCATGTTTGTAACTACAGGTTTCACAGTGTTGAGCTAAGACACAAAACACCTACAAATGGCAGATCCAAATGTATAAACCTGGGCTGAAAAAGTGTGTACAGTATATACTCTGTGTAGGTCTGATAAAAGTATTCGAGTCAAAGTGTCATATGGATACAAATTCTCATGATTTTGTATTGTGTGTTTTTTCTCTGTTCTGCTTTATTGAAAGAAATCAGATGCTCTTCCTGAAACTTACCTTAGCTGATTCTTCAGCTAAACCAGACAGACTTCTGAAATTCTCAAATATTATCAAATCTTGTTGGTGCAGAGGTGGTGGAGCCCATTACCAACAGACTCACAGCTGAAATTGCTGTGAAAAGGGCTTCTACCAAATATTAACATGTGGGTGAAAATGTAAACAATTGTAATATTTCCTTTTTTCCCATTGAAAGTATAACATATGTGGTGTGAGAAAGAGGTCCTCATTTAATTGCATGAAACTCTGGCACTGGCGCAACAAACTGAACAAAGTTCAAGGGGGTATACGCTTTCTGTAGACACTTTATTTCCTCTTTTTCCATACTCTAAGAAATGATTTGGGAAACCTGTGGGACACTGGAGGTCATCATACATGAGCCTCTTTCTGCACCTTTTAAGCCATTGAAACCTAGTTGCCTTGTTACAAGGTCTAATATTACAGTAGGTGTGGTTTCTGTCTCCTAATTTCTGAGAATGATCAAATTGGGGAATAAGTTGTAGGGAATACCACTCTTGCACTTCTAAGAAAAGACTATCTCAAATGAAACTCGCTATGGAAAGACATCTTGTTGAAAAATTCTTTATTTTTTGTCATTTCTAAAGAAAAAACATTCATCAAGTCCTTCACAAATGTTTTGTTTGTGACTTTCTCTGTTGTTCCCTTTCACACTCAACTGAACTATGTGTTATGTCTTGTAAACGTAATCAAACATTTCACTTAGGTGTGTGGGTTAACACAAACCCATATTGTATGAAACATTCAGTTTTTCATTCAAGTTTTTTCTAACAATTGCATCCATGCTAGGACTACAGTAAACAACACTTTTTACTAAAGTAAATGAAATTGTTCATTAAACAAGACACATTGTTTTAAATGTATGCAATACAACGACACTAAAAACAACACTGAAACTTTTCATTGAAATACTGTACGAGATTGTGCATATTCAATGGATTTCTCCTGGTGCTTTTTTTCATCAGTCTTTTCATATTCTTGTTCTCTACTCAGGTGTCTCCTGTTCCTTTGGTGATGTCTGCTGTACACACATGGTATCATACACTTGAGCAAAGTGTGATACCACCGTTTGTTCTTCTCCTAAAATAAAGATGAACATTGACAAAAGTCAGAAGCACACTTTTCTTTGACAGACGAACAAAACAATGCAAGAATAACCATACTCTCTGTTCCTTACTCATTTCTACCTACCTGTTTGACCACTTTGTCTGCTTCAGTCAGGACAGGGTGCTGGGGCTGACTCGGAGCAATCTGAGAAGAGCTCTCTGTGATCTTCTCCCCTACAGTGGCTACATTGTACTCTGTTTGAAATCCAGGTATCGCCTCCGGTAAGTTCCTCGGTCCTTTTTGGGACTTGAAAGGGTAGAATCATTTTGGGACTACATTTCCTTGTCATGCACTGATATGTTCTGGTTTGTGTTCGATTACTGCAGGCGTTCAAGTACTTTCTTTTTGTTCTAGATTGGCAGTGTTTGAAATGGTAGGAACTTGTCATTCTCAACTCTGAATGCTCTGTAAACATACTATTTTAGCAATTCTTAGAAATCTGAAAGCAGTGTTACCTGTATCATTTTTTGTCTTGGTAGTAGTATTGCAGCTCCAACATCAGCACTTAAATAATGGTTTGTGATGTTACTTGTCCTTGGAGTTAGTATACTCCTGAGAAGTCAAGAGAAATCTTACGTAAGCATTAATTATGTTTCACTTTTGAAAGCAAAGTACGTGTCAAGTACTTTGAAGGCATTTGTTGATACTTTTAAGCACTTTCGTTGATTATTATTATCCTTCAATTAGTTATTACAAGTCCAACATTCTCTACATGATCTCACTCCATATTCAGAATGTGGGAATACAATTGTTTTAAGGAAATGCCACTGAATAGATAGTAGCTGCACTCTACAAAGATGAATTTGCTAATTAATCAGTCAGGGACACAGCGTATACTTCAGTAGTCTTAGGTCATGTAATGATGATTATTGTACTTTATAACTAGCAAAATCCCCATATGCTGTTCATTGCCCCTTTTTCAGTTATGTGGATTGACTTATCCCTGAAGTGGTTAATTCTCACCTTGACATCTCATAGAACAACTGAATCTCTACCAAGGGTGAATGTGTCCTTCCTCTTAATGTCTAAAAGAAAAGGTTAAAATTCATTGAAGCAAAATGCAACAACCCAAAATGTTGGGGAGGTCGTTTCCACAGTTATTTCATATGACAGTGCTTGGAGTGAAACTACATGACCATGGTGGAGAAGAAAAAACACTTTACCTTGTTCCTCCTGACTGATGTCCTTATGCGTGTTTTGCACAGTTGAGCGTTTTGTGTCTTGTCGTCTGTGTAGGCAACAGCCCTCTTCCCTGGGATAGAACTAGATGATATTTAGACACGTTAATTTGACTTCTCCATTGCTCACATTGATGTGGATATGATTATAATGCTCTGTTTTGTGGGCTTCCCAAGAAAACAATAAATCCCTTACTACTTGTTCGAAATGCAGTAGCACAGATCCTAACAAATACAAGAAAGAGAATATCATTCCTGTTTTGAAAAAACTTCACTGGTCACCTGTATTATCTAGGATAAATTTGAAAGTTCTTTTACTTGTTTTTAAAGCTTTAAGCGACCTAGCACGTCTGTACCTTACTGAATGTCTGTCTTCATATGTTCGTATACGTGACCTGAGATCTGCACATACTGGCCTACTGCAAATACCACATGTGAAATGCAGAAAGAGTGGAGAGGCTGCTTTTTGTTTTTATGCTTCTAAATTATGAAACTCACTTCCACTTTTTATTAGGCAGTCAAGCTCGGTACATTGTTTTAAAAAACATTTGAAAATGTTGCTTTTAGTTAAAGTGGTTCTTTGTTCTTTCTATTTCTGTTTCTTTTTTTAGTTCTCTTTAATTGTTCTTATTTTATTACGACTTTCCTAATTTTTATTTATTTAATTGACATGTATGTTGCTTTACTGTATTGCTGTATTTTCCTTTACAACTGAAAGTATATCTCTCAATTTTAATATTTTATTTTTACGCTTGGTTTTTAAAGCACCAAAGCACTATTTGTATGAAAGGTGCTCTATAGATAAAGTTTATCATTATTATTTTTAATATTATTATTATACTTTGTTACATTTTTGGTTAGGACAAAGATTCTAGTAGAGGTGGCCTCTTTTACCCCGTTCCAAAAAATTGGAAAACTACCTTCAGAATACACTGACAATGACCATCTACTGTCTCCTCTAACTGTGTATTGTCATCATGCATATCTTGTGTATTATTTTTTGTAGTTGGTTTTGTCATTCTGTAAAGAAGCCACCTTTCAAGGCACTATATAAAATAATGTTTGTTATTATTATTTACATTTTTCATCGTCAAATCTGGCGAAGAGTCTTAAGAGAATATCAAAGAACACGTTGCTCTTACCTTTCCATTCCAAGAAATGCCCTCAGCTCGGATTGCAGAGATTGACCTCTCTGTCTCAAATTCTGAGAAACATAGACTCGATTGAAAAATGACCATTTCCTAAGATTCACATAACATCACCAGTCAACATTTGCCACTTGACATCAATAGAAACCATAGAGTACATGTCATTTCCAATCAGTTTTCTTTCAAGGTACAATACCAATCGCCTTGCCAGAAGAGTTATACTGCGGTAGATAAATATTACAAATGTCAGATACACGCAGAGTTGTTTGGATTACTATGAAAAGATTGGCAAATATATTTATGTTCATTATATTTCTTGGAGTGACAGAGCTAAAGAGAAAACAATACTTACCTTTATCTCTGCAGACAGGATCGCAAGGGATTCCCTTATACTGGGTTCCTATGTAACAAATAATACATTATTCAAAAAACATGATATTTCTCTGTCCATTGGCAGCATGATTGTTTATCATTACAGTTTTAGTTAGCTTTAATTTTGTAAACCCCAAGTAAACATAGTTTGTGCCTTTCTCTGAACTTTTTGGCATTTCAATTCAGTTGTTTGTAAGCTTATTTTACAGTTGCTAGGTTGATGAAGTTCCTGAACTGTGCAGTATTTCTTTTGGGTTTGGTGCAAATCATATTCTAGCGGTTGGGGGAAAAAAGCACAGGTGCCATCCCACCATTAAACCCTGAAACTTACCTTAGCCGATTCTTCAACTAAACCAGACATGTTAACTAAGTGTTACAGTATGTTTCAAAGTGTGTATTTTAGCAAACACAACTGAAGTTCTGTTGTCTCCTTGGAGACACCTGGAACTGGTGTGATGCTGGTTCTATGACATCATTCGTTCTAAATGTAAATGCAGGTATTGGCACAACATAGTAAATTGATGTAAAGTTATGGATCCATTTATGATTTTCACTCAGTTTGAAAGAGTTCCTGTCGTGTGGTTAAACTTTGTGTTACGGAGGGTTAACTGGGGTTCTGGCTACTAGTTAGGCTTGGTCATTCAGTCATCTGGTTCATGAAATAGGAAGCTAAGAGATCTGTGTTTTAGTTTTACTGTTTGTTTTTGTTCCATAGAATAAGAAATGTTTCATTAATATTAGTAATAGAGTAGCTGTTTCTCTAAACAGTGTGTGTCAGTTTGCACTGCAGGTGTGCCAGGTAGAGACCATTTAAGAACCCAAAAATATGCTGTCATTTACTGCCGTGGCTAATTTCTGTTAACCTTGTCTCTCACTCACTTTGATGAGCAAAATGTTCATACATAAAGCATACATTTCTGATTGGTCAGAAGAAGCTTCTTAACATATAAGGTATAAAGAAAGTCAGAAAGTTAGGCACTTAGGTCAGCCTTAGGCAGTTAACCAAGACCATAATCCGATAAGAAGCTATTCCCTTTCATGTTGCTAAATCACATGTAGGATACATGAGTTACACCTCCACTTAAGAGACCTTAAAGAGACCTTGGCCAGCCAGGAGTGTAGAAAACCGTAAAACAGTTCTTGAGGACCTAATTGTTAACTCTTAACAGGCAAAGGTTCCTTCAGTCCTATGAGAAATATTTTAGAATTGAACTAAAGTGTGTTTCCGATACAGGAGCATATGTCTGTCAGGGCCTGTTGGAGAGGCCCTGGATGAGAACCCCTGGCTGCAGTTCCACATCCCCCTGAAAGTAAATAGAGCCATAAGCACTGAGCTAAGGACACTGCTCCAGGACATGCTGGCTGTCGATCCTGACCAGCGACCAGAAGCCATCCAGCAGAAGAAGCAAGTCAGGCAAGCCATGGCACGAGAGAAAACATCTTTGTAGTGACTGATAGCAAGATGTCCGTGACCAAGGGCAATTCGTCCGAGTAAAGTCTGATTTCATTTTTATGTCCCGAAAGGCCACTGCCTTTGTGCTGTAGATTTCTGATTTAGATGGGCATTTCTATGGACAACTTTGACTTTTCTGTGGGTCCAATGAAAATAAGTTTTTTAACTTATTCTTTGTTACAGTTTTCGAAAGTTTAAAGACATTCACTGAGTTGACGATAAAGGAAAAGTTTCATCTTTCACCTCTTGGAAGGTAGGCCGGTCAGAGGTACAATATATGTCTTCATGTCTTCATCCTCCATGTTTGTAACTACAGGTTTCACAGTGTTGAGCTAAGACACAAAAACACCTACAAATGGCAGTTCCAAATGTATAAACCTGGGCTGAAAAAGTGTGTACAGTATATACTCTGTGTAGGTCTGATAAAAGTATTCGAGTCAAAGTGTCATATGGATACAAATTCTCATGATTTTGTATTGTGTGTTTTTTCTCTGTTCTGCTTTATTGAAAGAAATCAGATGCTCTTCCTGAAACTTACCTTAGCTGATTCTTCAGCTAAACCAGACAGACTTCTGAAATTCTCAAATATTATCAAATCTTGTTGGTGCAGAGGTGGTGGAGCCCATTACCAACAGACTCACAGCTGAAATTGCTGTGAAAAGGGCTTCTACCAAATATTAACATGTGGGTGAAAATGTAAACAATTGTAATATTTCCTTTTTTTCCCATTGAAAGTATAACATATGTGGTGTGAGAAAGAGGTCCTCATTTAATTGCATGAAACTCTGGCACTGGCGCAACAAACTGAACAAAGTTCAAGGGGGTATACGCTTTCTGTAGACACTTTATTTCCTCTTTTTCCATACTCTAAGAAATGATTTGGGAAACCTGTGGGACACTGGAGGTCATTATACATGAGCCTCTTTCTGCACCTTTTAAGCCATTGAAACCTAGTTGCCTTGTTACAAGTTCTAATATTACAGTAGGTGTGGTTTCTGTCTCCTAATTTCTGAGAATGATCAAATTGGGGAATAAGTTGTAGGGAATACCACTCTTGCACTTCTAAGAAAAGACTATCTCAAATGAAACTCGCTATAGAAAGACATCTTGTTGAAAAATTCTTTATTTTTTGTCATTTCTAAAGAAAAAACATTCATCAAGTCCTTCACAAATGTTTTGTTTGTGACTTTCTCTGTTGTTCCCTTTCACACTCAACTGAACTATGTGTTATGTCTTGTAAACGTAATCAAACATTTCACTTAGGTGTGTGGGTTAACACAAACCCATATTGTATGAAACATTCAGTTTTTCATTCAAGTTTTTTCTAACAATTGCATCCATGCTAGGACTACAGTAAACAACACTTTTTACTAAAGTAAATGAAATTGTTCATTAAACAAGACACATTGTTTTAAATGTATGCAATACGACGACACTAAAAACAACACTGAAACTTTTCATTGAAATACTGTACGAGATTGTGCATATTCAATGGATTTCTCCTGGTGCTTTTTTTCATCAGTCTTTTCATATTCTTGTTCTCTACTCAGGTGTCTCCTGTTCCTTTGGTGATGTCTGCTGTACACACATGGTATCATACACTTGAGCAAAGTGTGATACCACCGTTTGTTCTTCTCCTAAAATAAAGATGAACATTGACAAAAGTCAGAAGCACTCTTTTCTTTGACAGACGAACAAAACAATGCAAGAATAACCATACTCTCTGTTCCTTACTCATTTCTACCTACCTGTTTGACCACTTTGTCTGCTTCAGTCAGGACAGGGTGCTGGGGCTGACTCGGAGCAATCTGAGAAGAGCTCTCTGTGATCTTCTCCCCTACAGTGGCTACATTGTACTCTGTTTGAAATCCAGGTATCGCCTCCGGTAAGTTCCTCGGTCCTTTTTGGGACTTGAAAGGGTAGAATCATTTTGTGACTACATTTCCTTGTCATGCACTGATATGTTCTGGTTTGTGTTCGATTACTGCAGGCGTTCAAGTACTTTCTTTTTGTTCTAGATTGGCAGTGTTTGAAATGGTAGGAACTTGTCATATTCTCAACTCTGAATGCTCTGTAAACATACTATTTTAGCAATTCTTAGAAATCTGAAAGCAGTGTTACCTGTATCATTTTTTGTCTTGGTAGTAGTATTGCAGCTCCAACATCAGCACTTAAATAATGGTTTGTGATGTTACTTGTCCTTGGAGTTAGTATACTCCTGAGAAGTCAAGAGAAATCTTACGTAAGCATTAATTATGTTTCACTTTTGAAAGCAAAGTACGTGTCAAGTACTTTGAAGGCATTTGTTGATACTTTTAAGCACTTTCGTTGATTATTATTATCCTTCAATTAGTTATTACAAGTCCAACATTCTCTACATGATCTCACTCCATATTCAGAATGTGGGAATACAATTGTTTTAAGGAAATGCCACTGAATAGATAGTAGCTGCACTCTACAAAGATGAATTTGCTAATTAATCAGTCAGGGACACAGCTTATACTTCAGTAGTCTTAGATCATGTAATGATGATTATTGTACTTTATAACTAGCAAAATCCCCATATCCTGTTCATTGCCCCTTTTTCAGTTATGTGGATTGACTTATCCCTGAAGTGGTTAATTCTCACCTTGACATCTCATAGAACAACTGAATCTCTACCAAGGGTGAATGTGTCCTTCCTCTTAATGTCTAAAAGAAAAGGTTAAAATTCATTGAAGCAAAATGCAACAACCCAAAATGTTGGGGAGGTCGTTTCCACAGTTATTTCATATGACAGTGCTTGGAGTGAAACTACATGACCATGGTGGAGAAGAAAAAACACTTTACCTTGTTCCTCCTGACTGATGTCCTTATGCGTGTTTTGCACAGTTGAGCGTTTTGTGTCTTGTCGTCTGTGTAGGCAACAGCCCTCTTCCCTGGGATAGAACTAGATGATATTTAGACACGTTAATTTGACTTCTCCATTGCTCACATTGATGTGGATATGATTATAATGCTCTGTTTTGTGGGCTTCCCAAGAAAACAATAAATCCCTTACTACTTGTTCGAAATGCAGTAGCACAGATCCTAACAAATACAAGAAAGAGAATATCATTCCTGTTTTGAAAAAACTTCACTGGTCACCTGTATTATCTAGGATAAATTTAAAAGTTCTTTTACTTGTTTTTAAAGCTTTAAGCGACCTAGCACGTCTGTACCTTACTGAATGTCTGTCTTCATATGTTCGTATACGTGACCTGAGATCTGCACATACTGGCCTACTGCAAATACCACATGTGAAATGCAGAAAGAGTGGAGAGGCTGCTTTTTGTTTTTATGCTTCTAAATTATGAAACTCACTTCCACTTTTTATTAGGCAGTCAAGCTCGGTACATTGTTTTAAAAAACATTTGAAAATGTTGCTTTTAGTTAAAGTGGTTCTTTGTTCTTTCTATTTCTGTTTCTTTTTTTAGTTCTCTTTAATTGTTCTTATTTTATTACGACTTTCCTAATTTTTATTTATTTAATTGACATGTATGTTGCTTTACTTTATTGCTGTATTTTCCTTTACAACTGAAAGTATATCTCTCAATTTTAATATTTTATTTTTACGCTTGGTTTTTAAAGCACCAAAGCACTATTTGTATGAAAGGTGCTCTATAGATAAAGTTTATCATTATTATTTTTAATATTATTATTATACTTTGTTACATTTTTGGTTAGGACAAAGATTCTAGTAGAGGTGGCCTCTTTTACCCCGTTCCAAAAAATTGGAAAACTACCTTCAGAATACACTGACAATGACCATCTACTGTCTCCTCTAACTGTGTATTGTCATCATGCATATCTTGTGTATTATTTTTTGTAGTTGGTTTTGTCATTCTGTAAAGAAGCCACCTTTCAAGGCACTATATAAAATAATGTTTGTTATTATTATTTACATTTTTCATCGTCAAATCTGGCGAAGAGTCTTAAGAGAATATCAAAGAACACGTTGCTCTTACCTTTCCATTCCAAGAAATGCCCTCAGCTCGGATTGCAGAGATTGACCTCTCTGTCTCAAATTCTGAGAAACATAGACTCGATTGAAAAATGACCATTTCCTAAGATTCACATAACATCACCAGTCAACATTTGCCACTTGACATCAATAGAAACCATAGAGTACATGTCATTTCCAATCAGTTTTCTTTCAAGGTACAATACCAATCGCCTTGCCAGAAGAGTTATACTGCGGTAGATAAATATTACAAATGTCAGATACACGCAGAGTTGTTTGGATTACTATGAAAAGATTGGCAAATATATTTATGTTCATTATATTTCTTGGAGTGACAGAGCTAAAGAGAAAACAATACTTACCTTTATCTCTGCAGACAGGATCGCAAGGGATTCCCTTATACTGGGTTCCTATGTAACAAATAATACATTATTCAAAAAACATGATATTTCTCTGTCCATTGGCAGCATGATTGTTTATCATTACAGTTTTAGTTAGCTTTAATTTTGTAAACCCCAAGTAAACATAGTTTGTGCCTTTCTCTGAACTTTTTGGCATTTCAATTCAGTTGTTTGTAAGCTTATTTTACAGTTGCTAGGTTGATGAAGTTCCTGAACTGTGCAGTATTTCTTTTGGGTTTGGTGCGAATCATATTCTAGCGGTTGGGGGAAAAAAGCACAGGTGCCATCCCACCATTAAACCCTGAAACTTACCTTAGCCGATTCTTCAACTAAACCAGACATGTTAACTAAGTGTTACAGTATGTTTCAAAGTGTGTATTTTAGCAAACACAACTGAAGTTCTGTTGTCTCCTTGGAGACACCTGGAACTGGTGTGATGCTGGTTCTATGACATCATTCGTTCTAAATGTAAATGCAGGTATTGGCACAACATAGTAAATTGATGTAAAGTTATGGATCTATTTATGATTTTCACTCAGTTTGAAAGAGTTCCTGTCGTGTGGTTAAACTTTGTGTTACGGAGGGTTAACTGGGGTTCTGGCTACTAGTTAGGCTTGGTCATTCAGTCATCTGGTTCATGAAATAGGAAGCTAAGAGATCTGTGTTTTAGTTTTACTGTTTGTTTTTGTTCCATAGAATAAGAAATGTTTCATTAATATTAGTAATAGAGTAGCTGTTTCTCTAAACAGTGTGTGTCAGTTTGCACTGCAGGTGTGCCAGGTAGAGACCATTTAAGAACCCAAATATATGCTGTCATTTACTGCCGTGGCTAATTTCTGTTAACCTTGTCTCTCACTCACTTTGATGAGCAAAATGTTCATACATAAAGCATACATTTCTGATTGGTCAGAAGAAGCTTCTTAACATATAAGGTATAAAGAAAGTCAGAAAGTTAGGCACTTAGGTCAGCCTTAGGCAGTTAACCAAGACCATAATCCGATAAGAAGCTATTCCCTTTCATGTTGCTAAATCACATGTAGGATACATGAGTTACACCTCCACTTAAGAGACCTTAAAGAGACCTTGGCCAGCCAGGAGTGTAGAAAACCATAAAACAGTTCTTGAGGACCTAATTGTTAACTCTTAACAGGCAAAGGTTCCTTCAGTCCTATGAGAAATATTTTAGAATTGAACTAAAGTGTGTTTCCGATACAGGAGCATATGTCTGTCAGGGCCTGTTGGAGAGGCCCTGGATGAGAACCCCTGGCTGCAGTTCCACATCCCCCTGAAAGTAAATAGAGCCATAAGCACTGAGCTAAGGACACTGCTCCAGGACATGCTGGCTGTCGATCCTGACCAGCGACCAGAAGCCATCCAGCAGAAGAAGCAAGTCAGGCAAGCCATGGCACGAGAGAAAACATCTTTGTAGTGACTGATAGCAAGATGTCCGTGACCAAGGGCAATTCGTCCGAGTAAAGTCTGATTTCATTTTTATGTCCCGAAAGGCCACTGCCTTTGTGCTGTAGATTTCTGATTTAGACGGGCATTTCTATGGACAACTTTGACTTTTCTGTGGGTCCAATGAAAATAAGTTTTTTAACTTATTCTTTGTTACAGTTTTCGAAAGTTTAAAGACATTCACTGAGTTGACGATAAAGGAAAAGTTTCATCTTTCACCTCTTGGAAGGTAGGCCGGTCAGAGGTACAATATATGTCTTCATGTCTTCATCCTCCATGTTTGTAACTACAGGTTTCACAGTGTTGAGCTAAGACACAAAAACACCTACAAATGGCAGTTCCAAATGTATAAACCTGGGCTGAAAAAGTGTGTACAGTATATACTCTGTGTAGGTCTGATAAAAGTATTCGAGTCAAAGTGTCATATGGATACAAATTCTCATGATTTTGTATTGTGTGTTTTTTCTCTGTTCTGCTTTATTGAAAGAAATCAGATGCTCTTCCTGAAACTTACCTTAGCTGATTCTTCAGCTAAACCAGACAGACTTCTGAAATTCTCAAATATTATCAAATCTTGTTGGTGCAGAGGTGGTGGAGCCCATTACCAACAGACTCACAGCTGAAATTGCTGTGAAAAGGGCTTCTACCAAATATTAACATGTGGGTGAAAATGTAAACAATTGTAATATTTCCTTTTTTTCCCATTGAAAGTATAACATATGTGGTGTGAGAAAGAGGTCCTCATTTAATTGCATGAAACTCTGGCACTGGCGCAACAAACTGAACAAAGTTCAAGGGGGTATACGCTTTCTGTAGACACTTTATTTCCTCTTTTTCCATACTCTAAGAAATGATTTGGGAAACCTGTGGGACACTGGAGGTCATTATACATGAGCCTCTTTCTGCACCTTTTAAGCCATTGAAACCTAGTTGCCTTGTTACAAGGTCTAATATTACAGTAGGTGTGGTTTCTGTCTCCTAATTTCTGAGAATGATCAAATTGGGGAATAAGTTGTAGGGAATACCACTCTTGCACTTCTAAGAAAAGACTATCTCAAATGAAACTCGCTATAGAAAGACATCTTGTTGAAAAATTCTTTATTTTTTGTCATTTCTAAAGAAAAAACATTCATCAAGTCCTTCACAAATGTTTTGTTTGTGACTTTCTCTGTTGTTCCCTTTCACACTCAACTGAACTATGTGTTATGTCTTGTAAACGTAATCAAACATTTCACTTAGGTGTGTGGGTTAACACAAACCCATATTGTATGAAACATTCAGTTTTTCATTCAAGTTTTTTCTAACAATTGCATCCATGCTAGGACTACAGTAAACAACACTTTTTACTAAAGTAAATGAAATTGTTCATTAAACAAGACACATTGTTTTAAATGTATGCAATACGACGACACTAAAAACAACACTGAAACTTTTCATTGAAATACTGTACGAGATTGTGCATATTCAATGGATTTCTCCTGGTGCTTTTTTTCATCAGTCTTTTCATATTCTTGTTCTCTACTCAGGTGTCTCCTGTTCCTTTGGTGATGTCTGCTGTACACACATGGTATCATACACTTGAGCAAAGTGTGATACCACCGTTTGTTCTTCTCCTAAAATAAAGATGAACATTGACAAAAGTCAGAAGCACTCTTTTCTTTGACAGACGAACAAAACAATGCAAGAATAACCATACTCTCTGTTCCTTACTCATTTCTACCTACCTGTTTGACCACTTTGTCTGCTTCAGTCAGGACAGGGTGCTGGGGCTGACTCGGAGCAATCTGAGAAGAGCTCTCAGAGTGGCTACATTGTACTCTGTTTGAAATCCAGGTATCGCCTCCGGTAAGTTCCTCGGTCCTTTTTGGGACTTGAAAGGGTAGAATCATTTTGTGACTACATTTCCTTGTCATGCACTGATATGTTCTGGTTTGTGTTCGATTACTGCAGGCGTTCAAGTACTTTCTTTTTGTTCTAGATTGGCAGTGTTTGAAATGGTAGGAACTTGTCATATTCTCAACTCTGAATGCTCTGTAAACATACTATTTTAGCAATTCTTAGAAATCTGAAAGCAGTGTTACCTGTATCATTTTTTGTCTTGGTAGTAGTATTGCAGCTCCAACATCAGCACTTAAATAATGGTTTGTGATGTTACTTGTCCTTGGAGTTAGTATACTCCTTAGAAGTCAAGAGAAATCTTACGTAAGCATTAATTATGTTTCACTTTTGAAAGCAAAGTACGTGTCAAGTACTTTGAAGGCATTTGTTGATACTTTTAAGCACTTTCGTTGATTATTATTATCCTTCAATTAGTTATTACAAGTCCAACATTCTCTACATGATCTCACTCCATATTCAGAATGTGGGAATACAATTGTTTTAAGGAAATGCCACTGAATAGATAGTAGCTGCACTCTACAAAGATGAATTTGCTAATTAATCAGTCAGGAACACAGCTTATACTTCAGTAGTCTTAGATCATGTAATGATGATTATTGTACTTTATAACTAGCAAAATCCCCATATCCTGTTCATTGCCCCTTTTTCAGTTATGTGGATTGACTTATCCCTGAAGTGGTTAATTCTCACCTTGACATCTCATAGAACAACTGAATCTCTACCAAGGGTGAATGTGTCCTTCCTCTTAATGTCTAAAAGAAAAGGTTAAAATTCATTGAAGCAAAATGCAACAACCCAAAATGTTGGGGAGGTCGTTTCCACAGTTATTTCATATGACAGTGCTTGGAGTGAAACTACATGACCATGGTGGAGAAGAAAAAACACTTTACCTTGTTCCTCCTGACTGATGTCCTTATGCGTGTTTTGCACAGTTGAGCGTTTTGTGTCTTGTCGTCTGTGTAGGCAACAGCCCTCTTCCCTGGGATAGAACTAGATGATATTTAGACACGTTAATTTGACTTCTCCATTGCTCACATTGATGTGGATATGATTATAATGCTCTGTTTTGTGGGCTTCCCAAGAAAACAATAAATCCCTTACTACTTGTTCGAAATGCAGTAGCACAGATCCTAACAAATACAAGAAAGAGAATATCATTCCTGTTTTGAAAAAACTTCACTGGTCACCTGTATTATCTAGGATAAATTTGAAAGTTCTTTTACTTGTTTTTAAAGCTTTAAGCGACCTAGCACGTCTGTACCTTACTGAATGTCTGTCTTCATATGTTCGTATACGTGACCTGAGATCTGCACATACTGGCCTACTGCAAATACCACATATGAAATGCAGAAAGAGTGGAGAGGCTGCTTTTTGTCTTTATGCTTCTAAATTATGAAACTCACTTCCACTTTTTATTAGGCAGTCAAGCTCGGTACATTGTTTTAAAAAACATTTGAAAATGTTGCTTTTAGTTAAAGTGGTTCTTTGTTCTTTCTATTTCTGTTTCTTTTTTTAGTTCTCTTTAATTGTTCTTATTTTATTACGACTTTCCTAATTTTTATTTATTTAATTGACATGTATGTTGCTTTACTGTATTGCTGTATTTTCCTTTACAACTGAAAGTATATCTCTCAATTTTAATATTTTATTTTTACGCTTGGTTTTTAAAGCACCAAAGCACTATTTGTATGAAAGGTGCTCTATAGATAAAGTTTATCATTATTATTTTTAATATTATTATTATACTTTGTTACATTTTTGGTTAGGACAAAGATTCTAGTAGAGGTGGCCTCTTTTACCCCGTTCCAAAAAATTGGAAAACTACCTTCAGAATACACTGACAATGACCATCTACTGTCTCCTCTAACTGTGTATTGTCATCATGCATATCTTGTGTATTATTTTTTGTAGTTGGTTTTGTCATTCTGTAAAGAAGCCACCTTTCAAGGCACTATATAAAATAATGTTTGTTATTATTATTTACATTTTTCATCGTCAAATCTGGCGAAGAGTCTTAAGAGAATATCAAAGAACACGTTGCTCTTACCTTTCCATTCCAAGAAATGCCCTCAGCTCGGATTGCAGAGATTGACCTCTCTGTCTCAAATTCTGAGAAACATAGACTCGATTGAAAAATGACCATTTCCTAAGATTCACATAACATCACCAGTCAACATTTGCCACTTGACATCAATAGAAACCATAGAGTACATGTCATTTCCAATCAGTTTTCTTTCAAGGTACAATACCAATCGCCTTGCCAGAAGAGTTATACTGCGGTAGATAAATATTACAAATGTCAGATACACGCAGAGTTGTTTGGATTACTATGAAAAGATTGGCAAATATATTTATGTTCATTATATTTCTTGGAGTGACAGAGCTAAAGAGAAAACAATACTTACCTTTATCTCTGCAGACAGGATCGCAAGGGATTCCCTTATACTGGGTTCCTATGTAACAAATAATACATTATTCAAAAAACATGATATTTCTCTGTCCATTGGCAGCATGATTGTTTATCATTACAGTTTTAGTTAGCTTTAATTTTGTAAACCCCAAGTAAACATAGTTTGTGCCTTTCTCTGAACTTTTTGGCATTTCAATTCAGTTGTTTGTAAACTTATTTTACAGTTGCTAGGTTGATGAAGTTCCTGAACTGTGCAGTATTTCTTTTGGGTTTGGTGCGAATCATATTCTAGCGGTTGGGGGAAAAAAGCACAGGTGCCATCCCACCATTAAACCCTGAAACTTACCTTAGCCGATTCTTCAACTAAACCAGACATGTTAACTAAGTGTTACAGTATGTTTCAAAGTGTGTATTTTAGCAAACACAACTGAAGTTCTGTTGTCTCCTTGGAGACACCTGGAACTGGTGTGATGCTGGTTCTATGACATCATTCGTTCTAAATGTAAATGCAGGTATTGGCACAACATAGTAAATTGATGTAAAGTTATGGATCCATTTATGATTTTCACTCAGTTTGAAAGAGTTCCTGTCGTGTGGTTAAACTTTGTGTTACGGAGGGTTAACTGGGGTTCTGGCTACTAGTTAGGCTTGGTCATTCAGTCATCTGGTTCATGAAATAGGAAGCTAAGAGATCTGTGTTTTAGTTTTACTGTTTGTTTTTGTTCCATAGAATAAGAAATGTTTCATTAATATTAGTAATAGAGTAGCTGTTTCTCTAAACAGTGTGTGTCAGTTTGCACTGCAGGTGTGCCAGGTAGAGACCATTTAAGAACCCAAAAATATGCTGTCATTTACTGCCGTGGCTAATTTCTGTTAACCTTGTCTCTCACTCACTTTGATGAGCAAAATGTTCATACATAAAGCATACATTTCTGATTGGTCAGAAGAAGCTTCTTAACATATAAGGTATAAAGAAAGTCAGAAAGTTAGGCACTTAGGTCAGCCTTAGGCAGTTAACCAAGACCATAATCCGATAAGAAGCTATTCCCTTTCATGTTGCTAAATCACATGTAGGATACATGAGTTACACCTCCACTTAAGAGACCTTAAAGAGACCTTGGCCAGCCAGGAGTGTAGAAAACCATAAAACAGTTCTTGAGGACCTAATTGTTAACTCTTAACAGGCAAAGGTTCCTTCAGTCCTATGAGAAATATTTTAGAATTGAACTAAAGTGTGTTTCCGATACAGGAGCATATGTCTGTCAGGGCCTGTTGGAGAGGCCCTGGATGAGAACCCCTGGCTGCAGTTCCACATCCCCCTGAAAGTAAATAGAGCCATAAGCACTGAGCTAAGGACACTGCTCCAGGACATGCTGGCTGTCGATCCTGACCAGCGACCAGAAGCCATCCAGCAGAAGAAGCAAGTCAGGCAAGCCATGGCACGAGAGAAAACATCTTTGTAGTGACTGATAGCAAGATGTCCGTGACCAAGGGCAATTCGTCCGAGTAAAGTCTGATTTCATTTTTATGTCCCGAAAGGCCACTGCCTTTGTGCTGTAGATTTCTGATTTAGACGGGCATTTCTATGGACAACTTTGACTTTTCTGTGGGTCCAATGAAAATAAGTTTTTTAACTTATTCTTTGTTACAGTTTTCGAAAGTTTAAAGACATTCACTGAGTTGACGATAAAGGAAAAGTTTCATCTTTCACCTCTTGGAAGGTAGGCCGGTCAGAGGTACAATATATGTCTTCATGTCTTCATCCTCCATGTTTGTAACTACAGGTTTCACAGTGTTGAGCTAAGACACAAAAAGACCTACAAATGGCAGTTCCAAATGTATAAACCTGGGCTGAAAAAGTGTGTACAGTATATACTCTGTGTAGGTCTGATAAAAGTATTCGAGTCAAAGTGTCATATGGATACAAATTCTCATGATTTTGTATTGTGTGTTTTTTCTCTGTTCTGCTTTATTGAAAGAAATCAGATGCTCTTCCTGAAACTTACCTTAGCTGATTCTTCAGCTAAACCAGACAGACTTCTGAAATTCTCAAATATTATCAAATCTTGTTGGTGCAGAGGTGGTGGAGCCCATTACCAACAGACTCACAGCTGAAATTGCTGTGAAAAGGGCTTCTACCAAATATTAACATGTGGGTGAAAATGTAAACAATTGTAATATTTCCTTTTTTTCCCATTGAAAGTATAACATATGTGGTGTGAGAAAGAGGTCCTCATTTAATTGCATGAAACTCTGGCACTGGCGCAACAAACTGAACAAAGTTCAAGGGGGTATACGCTTTCTGTAGACACTTTATTTCCTCTTTTTCCATACTCTAAGAAATGATTTGGGAAACCTGTGGGACACTGGAGGTCATTATACATGAGCCTCTTTCTGCACCTTTTAAGCCATTGAAACCTAGTTGCCTTGTTACAAGTTCTAATATTACAGTAGGTGTGGTTTCTGTCTCCTAATTTCTGAGAATGATCAAATTGGGGAATAAGTTGTAGGGAATACCACTCTTGCACTTCTAAGAAAAGACTATCTCAAATGAAACTCGCTATAGAAAGACATCTTGTTGAAAAATTCTTTATTTTTTGTCATTTCTAAAGAAAAAACATTCATCAAGTCCTTCACAAATGTTTTGTTTGTGACTTTCTCTGTTGTTCCCTTTCACACTCAACTGAACTATGTGTTATGTCTTGTAAACGTAATCAAACATTTCACTTAGGTGTGTGGGTTAACACAAACCCATATTGTATGAAACATTCAGTTTTTCATTCAAGTTTTTTCTAACAATTGCATCCATGCTAGGACTACAGTAAACAACACTTTTTACTAAAGTAAATGAAATTGTTCATTAAACAAGACACATTGTTTTAAATGTATGCAATACGACGACACTAAAAACAACACTGAAACTTTTCATTGAAATACTGTACGAGATTGTGCATATTCAATGGATTTCTCCTGGTGCTTTTTTTCATCAGTCTTTTCATATTCTTGTTCTCTACTCAGGTGTCTCCTGTTCCTTTGGTGATGTCTGCTGTACACACATGGTATCATACACTTGAGCAAAGTGTGATACCACCGTTTGTTCTTCTCCTAAAATAAAGATGAACATTGACAAAAGTCAGAAGCACTCTTTTCTTTGACAGACGAACAAAACAATGCAAGAATAACCATACTCTCTGTTCCTTACTCATTTCTACCTACCTGTTTGACCACTTTGTCTGCTTCAGTCAGGACAGGGTGCTGGGGCTGACTCGGAGCAATCTGAGAAGAGCTCTCTGTGATCTTCTCCCCTACAGTGGCTACATTGTACTCTGTTTGAAATCCAGGTATCGCCTCCGGTAAGTTCCTCGGTCCTTTTTGGGACTTGAAAGGGTAGAATCATTTTGTGACTACATTTCCTTGTCATGCACTGATATGTTCTGGTTTGTGTTCGATTACTGCAGGCGTTCAAGTACTTTCTTTTTGTTCTAGATTGGCAGTGTTTGAAATGGTAGGAACTTGTCATATTCTCAACTCTGAATGCTCTGTAAACATACTATTTTAGCAATTCTTAGAAATCTGAAAGCAGTGTTACCTGTATCATTTTTTGTCTTGGTAGTAGTATTGCAGCTCCAACATCAGCACTTAAATAATGGTTTGTGATGTTACTTGTCCTTGGAGTTAGTATACTCCTGAGAAGTCAAGAGAAATCTTACGTAAGCATTAATTATGTTTCACTTTTGAAAGCAAAGTACGTGTCAAGTACTTTGAAGGCATTTGTTGATACTTTTAAGCACTTTCGTTGATTATTATTATCCTTCAATTAGTTATTACAAGTCCAACATTCTCTACATGATCTCACTCCATATTCAGAATGTGGGAATACAATTGTTTTAAGGAAATGCCACTGAATAGATAGTAGCTGCACTCTACAAAGATGAATTTGCTAATTAATCAGTCAGGGACACAGCTTATACTTCAGTAGTCTTAGATCATGTAATGATGATTATTGTACTTTATAACTAGCAAAATCCCCATATCCTGTTCATTGCCCCTTTTTCAGTTATGTGGATTGACTTATCCCTGAAGTGGTTAATTCTCACCTTGACATCTCATAGAACAACTGAATCTCTACCAAGGGTGAATGTGTCCTTCCTCTTAATGTCTAAAAGAAAAGGTTAAAATTCATTGAAGCAAAATGCAACAACCCAAAATGTTGGGGAGGTCGTTTCCACAGTTATTTCATATGACAGTGCTTGGAGTGAAACTACATGACCATGGTGGAGAAGAAAAAACACTTTACCTTGTTCCTCCTGACTGATGTCCTTATGCGTGTTTTGCACAGTTGAGCGTTTTGTGTCTTGTCGTCTGTGTAGGCAACAGCCCTCTTCCCTGGGATAGAACTAGATGATATTTAGACACGTTAATTTGACTTCTCCATTGCTCACATTGATGTGGATATGATTATAATGCTCTGTTTTGTGGGCTTCCCAAGAAAACAATAAATCCCTTACTACTTGTTCGAAATGCAGTAGCACAGATCCTAACAAATACAAGAAAGAGAATATCATTCCTGTTTTGAAAAAACTTCACTGGTCACCTGTATTATCTAGGATAAATTTGAAAGTTCTTTTACTTGTTTTTAAAGCTTTAAGCGACCTAGCACGTCTGTACCTTACTGAATGTCTGTCTTCATATGTTCGTATACGTGACCTGAGATCTGCACATACTGGCCTACTGCAAATACCACATGTGAAATGCAGAAAGAGTGGAGAGGCTGCTTTTTGTTTTTATGCTTCTAAATTATGAAACTCACTTCCACTTTTTATTAGGCAGTCAAGCTCGGTACATTGTTTTAAAAAACATTTGAAAATGTTGCTTTTAGTTAAAGTGGTTCTTTGTTCTTTCTATTTCTGTTTCTTTTTTTAGTTCTCTTTAATTGTTCTTATTTTATTACGACTTTCCTAATTTTTATTTATTTAATTGACATGTATGTTGCTTTACTGTATTGCTGTATTTTCCTTTACAACTGAAAGTATATCTCTCAATTTTAATATTTTATTTTTACGCTTGGTTTTTAAAGCACCAAAGCACTATTTGTATGAAAGGTGCTCTATAGATAAAGTTTATCATTATTATTTTTAATATTATTATTATACTTTGTTACATTTTTGGTTAGGACAAAGATTCTAGTAGAGGTGGCCTCTTTTACCCCGTTCCAAAAAATTGGAAAACTACCTTCAGAATACACTGACAATGACCATCTACTGTCTCCTCTAACTGTGTATTGTCATCATGCATATCTTGTGTATTATTTTTTGTAGTTGGTTTTGTCATTCTGTAAAGAAGCCACCTTTCAAGGCACTTTATAAAATAATGTTTGTTATTATTATTTACATTTTTCATCGTCAAATCTGGCGAAGAGTCTTAAGAGAATATCAAAGAACACGTTGCTCTTACCTTTCCATTCCAAGAAATGCCCTCAGCTCGGATTGCAGAGATTGACCTCTCTGTCTCAAATTCTGAGAAACATAGACTCGATTGAAAAATGACCATTTCCTAAGATTCACATAACATCACCAGTCAACATTTGCCACTTGACATCAATAGAAACCATAGAGTACATGTCATTTCCAATCAGTTTTCTTTCAAGGTACAATACCAATCGCCTTGCCAGAAGAGTTATACTGCGGTAGATAAATATTACAAATGTCAGATACACGCAGAGTTGTTTGGATTACTATGAAAAGATTGGCAAATATATTTATGTTCATTATATTTCTTGGAGTGACAGAGCTAAAGAGAAAACAATACTTACCTTTATCTCTGCAGACAGGATCGCAAGGGATTCCCTTATACTGGGTTCCTATGTAACAAATAATACATTATTCAAAAAACATGATATTTCTCTGTCCATTGGCAGCATGATTGTTTATCATTACAGTTTTAGTTAGCTTTAATTTTGTAAACCCCAAGTAAACATAGTTTGTGCCTTTCTCTGAACTTTTTGGCATTTCAATTCAGTTGTTTGTAAACTTATTTTACAGTTGCTAGGTTGATGAAGTTCCTGAACTGTGCAGTATTTCTTTTGGGTTTGGTGCGAATCATATTCTAGCGGTTGGGGGAAAAAAGCACAGGTGCCATCCCACCATTAAACCCTGAAACTTACCTTAGCCGATTCTTCAACTAAACCAGACATGTTAACTAAGTGTTACAGTATGTTTCAAAGTGTGTATTTTAGCAAACACAACTGAAGTTCTGTTGTCTCCTTGGAGACACCTGGAACTGGTGTGATGCTGGTTCTATGACATCATTCGTTCTAAATGTAAATGCAGGTATTGGCACAACATAGTAAATTGATGTAAAGTTATGGATCCATTTATGATTTTCACTCAGTTTGAAAGAGTTCCTGTCGTGTGGTTAAACTTTGTGTTACGGAGGGTTAACTGGGGTTCTGGCTACTAGTTAGGCTTGGTCATTCAGTCATCTGGTTCATGAAATAGGAAGCTAAGAGATCTGTGTTTTAGTTTTACTGTTTGTTTTTGTTCCATAGAATAAGAAATGTTTCATTAATATTAGTAATAGAGTAGCTGTTTCTCTAAACAGTGTGTGTCAGTTTGCACTGCAGGTGTGCCAGGTAGAGACCATTTAAGAACCCAAAAATATGCTGTCATTTACTGCCGTGGCTAATTTCTGTTAACCTTGTCTCTCACTCACTTTGATGAGCAAAATGTTCATACATAAAGCATACATTTCTGATTGGTCAGAAGAAGCTTCTTAACATATAAGGTATAAAGAAAGTCAGAAAGTTAGGCACTTAGGTCAGCCTTAGGCAGTTAACCAAGACCATAATCCGATAAGAAGCTATTCCCTTTCATGTTGCTAAATCACATGTAGGATACATGAGTTACACCTCCACTTAAGAGACCTTAAAGAGACCTTGGCCAGCCAGGAGTGTAGAAAACCATAAAACAGTTCTTGAGGACCTAATTGTTAACTCTTAACAGGCAAAGGTTCCTTCAGTCCTATGAGAAATATTTTAGAATTGAACTAAAGTGTGTTTCCGATACAGGAGCATATGTCTGTCAGGGCCTGTTGGAGAGGCCCTGGATGAGAACCCCTGGCTGCAGTTCCACATCCCCCTGAAAGTAAATAGAGCCATAAGCACTGAGCTAAGGACACTGCTCCAGGACATGCTGGCTGTCGATCCTGACCAGCGACCAGAAGCCATCCAGCAGAAGAAGCAAGTCAGGCAAGCCATGGCACGAGAGAAAACATCTTTGTAGTGACTGATAGCAAGATGTCCGTGACCAAGGGCAATTCGTCCGAGTAAAGTCTGATTTCATTTTTATGTCCCGAAAGGCCACTGCCTTTGTGCTGTAGATTTCTGATTTAGATGGGCATTTCTATGGACAACTTTGACTTTTCTGTGGGTCCAATGAAAATAAGTTTTTTAACTTATTCTTTGTTACAGTTTTCGAAAGTTTAAAGACATTCACTGAGTTGACGATAAAGGAAAAGTTTCATCTTTCACCTCTTGGAAGGTAGGCCGGTCAGAGGTACAATATATGTCTTCATGTCTTCATCCTCCATGTTTGTAACTACAGGTTTCACAGTGTTGAGCTAAGACACAAAAACACCTACAAATGGCAGTTCCAAATGTATAAACCTGGGCTGAAAAAGTGTGTACAGTATATACTCTGTGTAGGTCTGATAAAAGTATTCGAGTCAAAGTGTCATATGGATACAAATTCTCATGATTTTGTATTGTGTGTTTTTTCTCTGTTCTGCTTTATTGAAAGAAATCAGATGCTCTTCCTGAAACTTACCTTAGCTGATTCTTCAGCTAAACCAGACAGACTTCTGAAATTCTCAAATATTATCAAATCTTGTTGGTGCAGAGGTGGTGGAGCCCATTACCAACAGACTCACAGCTGAAATTGCTGTGAAAAGGGCTTCTACCAAATATTAACATGTGGGTGAAAATGTAAACAATTGTAATATTTCCTTTTTTTCCCATTGAAAGTATAACATATGTGGTGTGAGAAAGAGGTCCTCATTTAATTGCATGAAACTCTGGCACTGGCGCAACAAACTGAACAAAGTTCAAGGGGGTATACGCTTTCTGTAGACACTTTATTTCCTCTTTTTCCATACTCTAAGAAATGATTTGGGAAACCTGTGGGACACTGGAGGTCATTATACATGAGCCTCTTTCTGCACCTTTTAAGCCATTGAAACCTAGTTGCCTTGTTACAAGTTCTAATATTACAGTAGGTGTGGTTTCTGTCTCCTAATTTCTGAGAATGATCAAATTGGGGAATAAGTTGTAGGGAATACCACTCTTGCACTTCTAAGAAAAGACTATCTCAAATGAAACTCGCTATAGAAAGACATCTTGTTGAAAAATTCTTTATTTTTTGTCATTTCTAAAGAAAAAACATTCATCAAGTCCTTCACAAATGTTTTGTTTGTGACTTTCTCTGTTGTTCCCTTTCACACTCAACTGAACTATGTGTTATGTCTTGTAAACGTAATCAAACATTTCACTTAGGTGTGTGGGTTAACACAAACCCATATTGTATGAAACATTCAGTTTTTCATTCAAGTTTTTTCTAACAATTGCATCCATGCTAGGACTACAGTAAACAACACTTTTTACTAAAGTAAATGAAATTGTTCATTAAACAAGACACATTGTTTTAAATGTATGCAATACGACGACACTAAAAACAACACTGAAACTTTTCATTGAAATACTGTACGAGATTGTGCATATTCAATGGATTTCTCCTGGTGCTTTTTTTCATCAGTCTTTTCATATTCTTGTTCTCTACTCAGGTGTCTCCTGTTCCTTTGGTGATGTCTGCTGTACACACATGGTATCATACACTTGAGCAAAGTGTGATACCACCGTTTGTTCTTCTCCTAAAATAAAGATGAACATTGACAAAAGTCAGAAGCACTCTTTTCTTTGACAGACGAACAAAACAATGCAAGAATAACCATACTCTCTGTTCCTTACTCATTTCTACCTACCTGTTTGACCACTTTGTCTGCTTCAGTCAGGACAGGGTGCTGGGGCTGACTCTGAGCAATCTGAGAAGAGCTCTCTGTGATCTTCTCCCCTACAGTGGCTACATTGTACTCTGTTTGAAATCCAGGTATCGCCTCCGGTAAGTTCCTCGGTCCTTTTTGGGACTTGAAAGGGTAGAATCATTTTGTGACTACATTTCCTTGTCATGCACTGATATGTTCTGGTTTGTGTTCGATTACTGCAGGCGTTCAAGTACTTTCTTTTTGTTCTAGATTGGCAGTGTTTGAAATGGTAGGAACTTGTCATATTCTCAACTCTGAATGCTCTGTAAACATACTATTTTAGCAATTCTTAGAAATCTGAAAGCAGTGTTACCTGTATCATTTTTTGTCTTGGTAGTAGTATTGCAGCTCCAACCTCAGCACTTAAATAATGGTTTGTGATGTTACTTGTCCTTGGAGTTAGTATACTCCTGAGAAGTCAAGAGAAATCTTACGTAAGCATTAATTATGTTTCACTTTTGAAAGCAAAGTACGTGTCAAGTACTTTGAAGGCATTTGTTGATACTTTTAAGCACTTTCGTTGATTATTATTATCCTTCAATTAGTTATTACAAGTCCAACATTCTCTACATGATCTCACTCCATATTCAGAATGTGGGAATACAATTGTTTTAAGGAAATGCCACTGAATAGATAGTAGCTGCACTCTACAAAGATGAATTTGCTAATTAATCAGTCAGGGACACAGCTTATACTTCAGTAGTCTTAGATCATGTAATGATGATTATTGTACTTTATAACTAGCAAAATCCCCATATCCTGTTCATTGCCCCTTTTTCAGTTATGTGGATTGACTTATCCCTGAAGTGGTTAATTCTCACCTTGACATCTCATAGAACAACTGAATCTCTACCAAGGGTGAATGTGTCCTTCCTCTTAATGTCTAAAAGAAAAGGTTAAAATTCATTGAAGCAAAATGCAACAACCCAAAATGTTGGGGAGGTCGTTTCCACAGTTATTTCATATGACAGTGCTTGGAGTGAAACTACATGACCATGGTGGAGAAGAAAAAACACTTTACCTTGTTCCTCCTGACTGATGTCCTTATGCGTGTTTTGCACAGTTGAGCGTTTTGTGTCTTGTCGTCTGTGTAGGCAACAGCCCTCTTCCCTGGGATAGAACTAGATGATATTTAGACACGTTAATTTGACTTCTCCATTGCTCACATTGATGTGGATATGATTATAATGCTCTGTTTTGTGGGCTTCCCAAGAAAACAATAAATCCCTTACTACTTGTTTGAAATGCAGTAGCACAGATCCTAACAAATACAAGAAAGAGAATATCATTCCTGTTTTGAAAAAACTTCACTGGTCACCTGTATTATCTAGGATAAATTTGAAAGTTCTTTTACTTGTTTTTAAAGCTTTAAGCGACCTAGCACGTCTGTACCTTACTGAATGTCTGTCTTCATATGTTCGTATACGTGACCTGAGATCTGCACATACTGGCCTACTGCAAATACCACATGTGAAATGCAGAAAGAGTGGAGAGGCTGCTTTTTGTTTTTATGCTTCTAAATTATGAAACTCACTTCCACTTTTTATTAGGCAGTCAAGCTCGGTACATTGTTTTAAAAAACATTTGAAAATGTTGCTTTTAGTTAAAGTGGTTCTTTGTTCTTTCTATTTCTGTTTCTTTTTTTAGTTCTCTTTAATTGTTCTTATTTTATTACGACTTTCCTAATTTTTATTTATTTAATTGACATGTATGTTGCTTTACTTTATTGCTGTATTTTCCTTTACAACTGAAAGTATATCTCTCAATTTTAATATTTTATTTTTACGCTTGGTTTTTAAAGCACCAAAGCACTATTTGTATGAAAGGTGCTCTATAGATAAAGTTTATCATTATTATTTTTAATATTATTATTATACTTTGTTACATTTTTGGTTAGGACAAAGATTCTAGTAGAGGTGGCCTCTTTTACCCCGTTCCAAAAAATTGGAAAACTACCTTCAGAATACACTGACAATGACCATCTACTGTCTCCTCTAACTGTGTATTGTCATCATGCATATCTTGTGTATTATTTTTTGTAGTTGGTTTTGTCATTCTGTAAAGAAGCCACCTTTCAAGGCACTATATAAAATAATGTTTGTTATTATTATTTACATTTTTCATCGTCAAATCTGGCGAAGAGTCTTAAGAGAATATCAAAGAACACGTTGCTCTTACCTTTCCATTCCAAGAAATGCCCTCAGCTCGGATTGCAGAGATTGACCTCTCTGTCTCAAATTCTGAGAAACATAGACTCGATTGAAAAATGACCATTTCCTAAGATTCACATAACATCACCAGTCAACATTTGCCACTTGACATCAATAGAAACCATAGAGTACATGTCATTTCCAATCAGTTTTCTTTCAAGGTACAATACCAATCGCCTTGCCAGAAGAGTTATACTGCGGTAGATAAATATTACAAATGTCAGATACACGCAGAGTTGTTTGGATTACTATGAAAAGATTGGCAAATATATTTATGTTCATTATATTTCTTGGAGTGACAGAGCTAAAGAGAAAACAATACTTACCTTTATCTCTGCAGACAGGATCGCAAGGGATTCCCTTATACTGGGTTCCTATGTAACAAATAATACATTATTCAAAAAACATGATATTTCTCTGTCCATTGGCAGCATGATTGTTTATCATTACAGTTTTAGTTAGCTTTAATTTTGTAAACCCCAAGTAAACATAGTTTGTGCCTTTCTCTGAACTTTTTGGCATTTCAATTCAGTTGTTTGTAAGCTTATTTTACAGTTGCTAGGTTGATGAAGTTCCTGAACTGTGCAGTATTTCTTTTGGGTTTGGTGCGAATCATATTCTAGCGGTTGGGGGAAAAAAGCACAGGTGCCATCCCACCATTAAACCCTGAAACTTACCTTAGCCGATTCTTCAACTAAACCAGACATGTTAACTAAGTGTTACAGTATGTTTCAAAGTGTGTATTTTAGCAAACACAACTGAAGTTCTGTTGTCTCCTTGGAGACACCTGGAACTGGTGTGATGCTGGTTCTATGACATCATTCGTTCTAAATGTAAATGCAGGTATTGGCACAACATAGTAAATTGATGTAAAGTTATGGATCTATTTATGATTTTCACTCAGTTTGAAAGAGTTCCTGTCGTGTGGTTAAACTTTGTGTTACGGAGGGTTAACTGGGGTTCTGGCTACTAGTTAGGCTTGGTCATTCAGTCATCTGGTTCATGAAATAGGAAGCTAAGAGATCTGTGTTTTAGTTTTACTGTTTGTTTTTGTTCCATAGAATAAGAAATGTTTCATTAATATTAGTAATAGAGTAGCTGTTTCTCTAAACAGTGTGTGTCAGTTTGCACTGCAGGTGTGCCAGGTAGAGACCATTTAAGAACCCAAAAATATGCTGTCATTTACTGCCGTGGCTAATTTCTGTTAACCTTGTCTCTCACTCACTTTGATGAGCAAAATGTTCATACATAAAGCATACATTTCTGATTGGTCAGAAGAAGCTTCTTAACATATAAGGTATAAAGAAAGTCAGAAAGTTAGGCACTTAGGTCAGCCTTAGGCAGTTAACCAAGACCATAATCCGATAAGAAGCTATTCCCTTTCATGTTGCTAAATCACATGTAGGATACATGAGTTACACCTCCACTTAAGAGACCTTAAAGAGACCTTGGCCAGCCAGGAGTGTAGAAAACCATAAAACAGTTCTTGAGGACCTAATTGTTAACTCTTAACAGGCAAAGGTTCCTTCAGTCCTATGAGAAATATTTTAGAATTGAACTAAAGTGTGTTTCCGATACAGTAGCATATGTCTGTCAGGGCCTGTTGGAGAGGCCCTGGATGAGAACCCCTGGCTGCAGTTCCACATCCCCCTGAAAGTAAATAGAGCCATAAGCACTGAGCTAAGGACACTGCTCCAGGACATGCTGGCTGTCGATCCTGACCAGCGACCAGAAGCCATCCAGCAGAAGAAGCAAGTCAGGCAAGCCATGGCACGAGAGAAAACATCTTTGTAGTGACTGATAGCAAGATGTCCGTGACCAAGGTCAATTCGTCCGAGTAAAGTCTGATTTCATTTTTATGTCCCGAAAGGCCACTGCCTTTGTGCTGTAGATTTCTGATTTAGACGGGCATTTCTATGGACAACTTTGACTTTTCTGTGGGTCCAATGAAAATAAGTTTTTTAACTTATTCTTTGTTACAGTTTTCGAAAGTTTAAAGACATTCACTGAGTTGACGATAAAGGAAAAGTTTCATCTTTCACCTCTTGGAAGGTAGGCCGGTCAGAGGTACAATATATGTCTTCATGTCTTCATCCTCCATGTTTGTAACTACAGGTTTCACAGTGTTGAGCTAAGACACAAAAACACCTACAAATGGCAGTTCCAAATGTATAAACCTGGGCTGAAAAAGTGTGTACAGTATATACTCTGTGTAGGTCTGATAAAAGTATTCGAGTCAAAGTGTCATATGGATACAAATTCTCATGATTTTGTATTGTGTGTTTTTTCTCTGTTCTGCTTTATTGAAAGAAATCAGATGCTCTTCCTGAAACTTACCTTAGCTGATTCTTCAGCTAAACCAGACAGACTTCTGAAATTCTCAAATATTATCAAATCTTGTTGGTGCAGAGGTGGTGGAGCCCATTACCAACAGACTCACAGCTGAAATTGCTGTGAAAAGGGCTTCTACCAAATATTAACATGTGGGTGAAAATGTAAACAATTGTAATATTTCCTTTTTTTCCCATTGAAAGTATAACATATGTGGTGTGAGAAAGAGGTCCTCATTTAATTGCATGAAACTCTGGCACTGGCGCAACAAACTGAACAAAGTTCAAGGGGGTATACGCTTTCTGTAGACACTTTATTTCCTCTTTTTCCATACTCTAAGAAATGATTTGGGAAACCTGTGGGACACTGGAGGTCATTATACATGAGCCTCTTTCTGCACCTTTTAAGCCATTGAAACCTAGTTGCCTTGTTACAAGGTCTAATATTACAGTAGGTGTGGTTTCTGTCTCCTAATTTCTGAGAATGATCAAATTGGGGAATAAGTTGTAGGGAATACCACTCTTGCACTTCTAAGAAAAGACTATCTCAAATGAAACTCGCTATAGAAAGACATCTTGTTGAAAAATTCTTTATTTTTTGTCATTTCTAAAGAAAAAACATTCATCAAGTCCTTCACAAATGTTTTGTTTGTGACTTTCTCTGTTGTTCCCTTTCACACTCAACTGAACTATGTGTTATGTCTTGTAAACGTAATCAAACATTTCACTTAGGTGTGTGGGTTAACACAAACCCATATTGTATGAAACATTCAGTTTTTCATTCAAGTTTTTTCTAACAATTGCATCCATGCTAGGACTACAGTAAACAACACTTTTTACTAAAGTAAATGAAATTGTTCATTAAACAAGACACATTGTTTTAAATGTATGCAATACGACGACACTAAAAACAACACTGAAACTTTTCATTGAAATACTGTACGAGATTGTGCATATTCAATGGATTTCTCCTGGTGCTTTTTTTCATCAGTCTTTTCATATTCTTGTTCTCTACTCAGGTGTCTCCTGTTCCTTTGGTGATGTCTGCTGTACACACATGGTATCATACACTTGAGCAAAGTGTGATACCACCGTTTGTTCTTCTCCTAAAATAAAGATGAACATTGACAAAAGTCAGAAGCACTCTTTTCTTTGACAGACGAACAAAACAATGCAAGAATAACCATACTCTCTGTTCCTTACTCATTTCTACCTACCTGTTTGACCACTTTGTCTGCTTCAGTCAGGACAGGGTGCTGGGGCTGACTCGGAGCAATCTGAGAAGAGCTCTCTGTGATCTTCTCCCCTACAGTGGCTACATTGTACTCTGTTTGAAATCCAGGTATCGCCTCCGGTAAGTTCCTCGGTCCTTTTTGGGACTTGAAAGGGTAGAATCATTTTGTGACTACATTTCCTTGTCATGCACTGATATGTTCTGGTTTGTGTTCGATTACTGCAGGCGTTCAAGTACTTTCTTTTTGTTCTAGATTGGCAGTGTTTGAAATGGTAGGAACTTGTCATATTCTCAACTCTGAATGCTCTGTAAACATACTATTTTAGCAATTCTTAGAAATCTGAAAGCAGTGTTACCTGTATCATTTTTTGTCTTGGTAGTAGTATTGCAGCTCCAACATCAGCACTTAAATAATGGTTTGTGATGTTACTTGTCCTTGGAGTTAGTATACTCCTTAGAAGTCAAGAGAAATCTTACGTAAGCATTAATTATGTTTCACTTTTGAAAGCAAAGTACGTGTCAAGTACTTTGAAGGCATTTGTTGATACTTTTAAGCACTTTCGTTGATTATTATTATCCTTCAATTAGTTATTACAAGTCCAACATTCTCTACATGATCTCACTCCATATTCAGAATGTGGGAATACAATTGTTTTAAGGAAATGCCACTGAATAGATAGTAGCTGCACTCTACAAAGATGAATTTGCTAATTAATCAGTCAGGGACACAGCTTATACTTCAGTAGTCTTAGATCATGTAATGATGATTATTGTACTTTATAACTAGCAAAATCCCCATATCCTGTTCATTGCCCCTTTTTCAGTTATGTGGATTGACTTATCCCTGAAGTGGTTAATTCTCACCTTGACATCTCATAGAACAACTGAATCTCTACCAAGGGTGAATGTGTCCTTCCTCTTAATGTCTAAAAGAAAAGGTTAAAATTCATTGAAGCAAAATGCAACAACCCAAAATGTTGGGGAGGTCGTTTCCACAGTTATTTCATATGACAGTGCTTGGAGTGAAACTACATGACCATGGTGGAGAAGAAAAAACACTTTACCTTGTTCCTCCTGACTGATGTCCTTATGCGTGTTTTGCACAGTTGAGCGTTTTGTGTCTTGTCGTCTGTGTAGGCAACAGCCCTCTTCCCTGGGATAGAACTAGATGATATTTAGACACGTTAATTTGACTTCTCCATTGCTCACATTGATGTGGATATGATTATAATGCTCTGTTTTGTGGGCTTCCCAAGAAAACAATAAATCCCTTACTACTTGTTCGAAATGCAGTAGCACAGATCCTAACAAATACAAGAAAGAGAATATCATTCCTGTTTTGAAAAAACTTCACTGGTCACCTGTATTATCTAGGATAAATTTGAAAGTTCTTTTACTTGTTTTTAAAGCTTTAGGCGACCTAGCACGTCTGTACCTTACTGAATGTCTGTCTTCATATGTTCGTATACGTGACCTGAGATCTGCACATACTGGCCTACTGCAAATACCACATGTGAAATGCAGAAAGAGTGGAGAGGCTGCTTTTTGTCTTTATGCTTCTAAATTATGAAACTCACTTCCACTTTTTATTAGGCAGTCAAGCTCGGTACATTGTTTTAAAAAACATTTGAAAATGTTGCTTTTAGTTAAAGTGGTTCTTTGTTCTTTCTATTTCTGTTTCTTTTTTTAGTTCTCTTTAATTGTTCTTATTTTATTACGACTTTCCTAATTTTTATTTATTTAATTGACATGTATGTTGCTTTACTGTATTGCTGTATTTTCCTTTACAACTGAAAGTATATCTCTCAATTTTAATATTTTATTTTTACGCTTGGTTTTTAAAGCACCAAAGCACTATTTGTATGAAAGGTGCTCTATAGATAAAGTTTATCATTATTATTTTTAATATTATTATTATACTTTGTTACATTTTTGGTTAGGACAAAGATTCTAGTAGAGGTGGCCTCTTTTACCCCGTTCCAAAAAATTGGAAAACTACCTTCAGAATACACTGACAATGACCATCTACTGTCTCCTCTAACTGTGTATTGTCATCATGCATATCTTGTGTATTATTTATTGTAGTTGGTTTTGTCATTCTGTAAAGAAGCCACCTTTCAAGGCACTATATAAAATAATGTTTGTTATTATTATTTACATTTTTCATCGTCAAATCTGGCGAAGAGTCTTAAGAGAATATCAAAGAACACGTTGCTCTTACCTTTCCATTCCAAGAAATGCCCTCAGCTCGGATTGCAGAGATTGACCTCTCTGTCTCAAATTCTGAGAAACATAGACTCGATTGAAAAATGACCATTTCCTAAGATTCACATAACATCACCAGTCAACATTTGCCACTTGACATCAATAGAAACCATAGAGTACATGTCATTTCCAATCAGTTTTCTTTCAAGGTACAATACCAATCGCCTTGCCAGAAGAGTTATACTGCGGTAGATAAATATTACAAATGTCAGATACACGCAGAGTTGTTTGGATTACTATGAAAAGATTGGCAAATATATTTATGTTCATTATATTTCTTGGAGTGACAGAGCTAAAGAGAAAACAATACTTACCTTTATCTCTGCAGACAGGATCGCAAGGGATTCCCTTATACTGGGTTCCTATGTAACAAATAATACATTATTCAAAAAACATGATATTTCTCTGTCCATTGGCAGCATGATTGTTTATCATTACAGTTTTAGTTAGCTTTAATTTTGTAAACCCCAAGTAAACATAGTTTGTGCCTTTCTCTGAACTTTTTGGCATTTCAATTCAGTTGTTTGTAAGCTTATTTTACAGTTGCTAGGTTGATGAAGTTCCTGAACTGTGCAGTATTTCTTTTGGGTTTGGTGCGAATCATATTCTAGCGGTTGGGGGAAAAAAGCACAGGTGCCATCCCACCATTAAACCCTGAAACTTACCTTAGCCGATTCTTCAACTAAACCAGACATGTTAACTAAGTGTTACAGTATGTTTCAAAGTGTGTATTTTAGCAAACACAACTGAAGTTCTGTTGTCTCCTTGGAGACACCTGGAACTGGTGTGATGCTGGTTCTATGACATCATTCGTTCTAAATGTAAATGCAGGTATTGGCACAACATAGTAAATTGATGTAAAGTTATGGATCTATTTATGATTTTCACTCAGTTTGAAAGAGTTCCTGTCGTGTGGTTAAACTTTGTGTTACGGAGGGTTGACTGGGGTTCTGGCTACTAGTTAGGCTTGGTCATTCAGTCATCTGGTTCATGAAATAGGAAGCTAAGAGATCTGTGTTTTAGTTTTACTGTTTGTTTTTGTTCCATAGAATAAGAAATGTTTCATTAATATTAGTAATAGAGTAGCTGTTTCTCTAAACAGTGTGTGTCAGTTTGCACTGCAGGTGTGCCAGGTAGAGACCATTTAAGAACCCAAATATATGCTGTCATTTACTGCCGTGGCTAATTTCTGTTAACCTTGTCTCTCACTCACTTTGATGAGCAAAATGTTCATACATAAAGCATACATTTCTGATTGGTCAGAAGAAGCTTCTTAACATATAAGGTATAAAGAAAGTCAGAAAGTTAGGCACTTAGGTCAGCCTTAGGCAGTTAACCAAGACCATAATCCGATAAGAAGCTATTCCCTTTCATGTTGCTAAATCACATGTAGGATACATGAGTTACACCTCCACTTAAGAGACCTTAAAGAGACCTTGGCCAGCCAGGAGTGTAGAAAACCATAAAACAGTTCTTGAGGACCTAATTGTTAACTCTTAACAGGCAAAGGTTCCTTCAGTCCTATGAGAAATATTTTAGAATTGAACTAAAGTGTGTTTCCGATACAGTAGCATATGTCTGTCAGGGCCTGTTGGAGAGGCCCTGGATGAGAACCCCTGGCTGCAGTTCCACATCCCCCTGAAAGTAAATAGAGCCATAAGCACTGAGCTAAGGACACTGCTCCAGGACATGCTGGCTGTCGATCCTGACCAGCGACCAGAAGCCATCCAGCAGAAGAAGCAAGTCAGGCAAGCCATGGCACGAGAGAAAACATCTTTGTAGTGACTGATAGCAAGATGTCCGTGACCAAGGTCAATTCGTCCGAGTAAAGTCTGATTTCATTTTTATGTCCCGAAAGGCCACTGCCTTTGTGCTGTAGATTTCTGATTTAGACGGGCATTTCTATGGACAACTTTGACTTTTCTGTGGGTCCAATGAAAATAAGTTTTTTAGCTTATTCTTTGTTACAGTTTTCGAAAGTTTAAAGACATTCACTGAGTTGACGATAAAGGAAAAGTTTCATCTTTCACCTCTTGGAAGGTAGGCCGGTCAGAGGTACAATATATGTCTTCATGTCTTCATCCTCCATGTTTGTAACTACAGGTTTCACAGTGTTGAGCTAAGACACAAAAACACCTACAAATGGCAGTTCCAAATGTATAAACCTGGGCTGAAAAAGTGTGTACAGTATATACTCTGTGTAGGTCTGATAAAAGTATTCGAGTCAAAGTGTCATATGGATACAAATTCTCATGATTTTGTATTGTGTGTTTTTTCTCTGTTCTGCTTTATTGAAAGAAATCAGATGCTCTTCCTGAAACTTACCTTAGCTGATTCTTCAGCTAAACCAGACAGACTTCTGAAATTCTCAAATATTATCAAATCTTGTTGGTGCAGAGGTGGTGGAGCCCATTACCAACAGACTCACAGCTGAAATTGCTGTGAAAAGGGCTTCTACCAAATATTAACATGTGGGTGAAAATGTAAACAATTGTAATATTTCCTTTTTTTCCCATTGAAAGTATAACATATGTGGTGTGAGAAAGAGGTCCTCATTTAATTGCATGAAACTCTGGCACTGGCGCAACAAACTGAACAAAGTTCAAGGGGGTATACGCTTTCTGTAGACACTTTATTTCCTCTTTTTCCATACTCTAAGAAATGATTTGGAAAACCTGTGGGACACTGGAGGTCATTATACATGAGCCTCTTTCTGCACCTTTTAAGCCATTGAAACCTAGTTGCCTTGTTACAAGGTCTAATATTACAGTAGGTGTGGTTTCTGTCTCCTAATTTCTGAGAATGATCAAATTGGGGAATAAGTTGTAGGGAATACCACTCTTGCACTTCTAAGAAAAGACTATCTCAAATGAAACTCGCTATAGAAAGACATCTTGTTGAAAAATTCTTTATTTTTTGTCATTTCTAAAGAAAAAACATTCATCAAGTCCTTCACAAATGTTTTGTTTGTGACTTTCTCTGTTGTTCCCTTTCACACTCAACTGAACTATGTGTTATGTCTTGTAAACGTAATCAAACATTTCACTTAGGTGTGTGGGTTAACACAAACCCATATTGTATGAAACATTCAGTTTTTCATTCAAGTTTTTTCTAACAATTGCATCCATGCTAGGACTACAGTAAACAACACTTTTTACTAAAGTAAATGAAATTGTTCATTAAACAAGACACATTGTTTTAAATGTATGCAATACGACGACACTAAAAACAACACTGAAACTTTTCATTGAAATACTGTACGAGATTGTGCATATTCAATGGATTTCTCCTGGTGCTTTTTTTCATCAGTCTTTTCATATTCTTGTTCTCTACTCAGGTGTCTCCTGTTCCTTTGGTGATGTCTGCTGTACACACATGGTATCATACACTTGAGCAAAGTGTGATACCACCGTTTGTTTTTCTCCTAAAATAAAGATGAACATTGACAAAAGTCAGAAGCACTCTTTTCTTTGACAGACGAACAAAACAATGCAAGAATAACCATACTCTCTGTTCCTTACTCATTTCTACCTACCTGTTTGACCACTTTGTCTGCTTCAGTCAGGACAGGGTGCTGGGGCTGACTCGGAGCAATCTGAGAAGAGCTCTCTGTGATCTTCTCCCCTACAGTGGCTACATTGTACTCTGTTTGAAATCCAGGTATCGCCTCCGGTAAGTTCCTCGGTCCTTTTTGGGACTTGAAAGGGTAGAATCATTTTGTGACTACATTTCCTTGTCATGCACTGATATGTTCTGGTTTGTGTTCGATTACTGCAGGCGTTCAAGTACTTTCTTTTTGTTCTAGATTGGCAGTGTTTGAAATGGTAGGAACTTGTCATATTCTCAACTCTGAATGCTCTGTAAACATACTATTTTAGCAATTCTTAGAAATCTGAAAGCAGTGTTACCTGTATCATTTTTTGTCTTGGTAGTAGTATTGCAGCTCCAACATCAGCACTTAAATAATGGTTTGTGATGTTACTTGTCCTTGGAGTTAGTATACTCCTTAGAAGTCAAGAGAAATCTTACGTAAGCATTAATTATGTTTCACTTTTGAAAGCAAAGTACGTGTCAAGTACTTTGAAGGCATTTGTTGATACTTTTAAGCACTTTCGTTGATTATTATTATCCTTCAATTAGTTATTACAAGTCCAACATTCTCTACATGATCTCACTCCATATTCAGAATGTGGGAATACAATTGTTTTAAGGAAATGCCACTGAATAGATAGTAGCTGCACTCTACAAAGATGAATTTGCTAATTAATCAGTCAGGGACACAGCTTATACTTCAGTAGTCTTAGATCATGTAATGATGATTATTGTACTTTATAACTAGCAAAATCCCCATATCCTGTTCATTGCCCCTTTTTCAGTTATGTGGATTGACTTATCCCTGAAGTGGTTAATTCTCACCTTGACATCTCATAGAACAACTGAATCTCTACCAAGGGTGAATGTGTCCTTCCTCTTAATGTCTAAAAGAAAAGGTTAAAATTCATTGAAGCAAAATGCAACAACCCAAAATGTTGGGGAGGTCGTTTCCACAGTTATTTCATATGACAGTGCTTGGAGTGAAACTACATGACCATGGTGGAGAAGAAAAAACACTTTACCTTGTTCCTCCTGACTGATGTCCTTATGCGTGTTTTGCACAGTTGAGCGTTTTGTGTCTTGTCGTCTGTGTAGGCAACAGCCCTCTTCCCTGGGATAGAACTAGATGATATTTAGACACGTTAATTTGACTTCTCCATTGCTCACATTGATGTGGATATGATTATAATGCTCTGTTTTGTGGGCTTCCCAAGAAAACAATAAATCCCTTACTACTTGTTCGAAATGCAGTAGCACAGATCCTAACAAATACAAGAAAGAGAATATCATTCCTGTTTTGAAAAAACTTCACTGGTCACCTGTATTATCTAGGATAAATTTGAAAGTTCTTTTACTTGTTTTTAAAGCTTTAAGCGACCTAGCACGTCTGTACCTTACTGAATGTCTGTCTTCATATGTTCGTATACGTGACCTGAGATCTGCACATACTGGCCTACTGCAAATACCACATGTGAAATGCAGAAAGAGTGGAGAGGCTGCTTTTTGTTTTTATGCTTCTAAATTATGAAACTCACTTCCACTTTTTATTAGGCAGTCAAGCTCGGTACATTGTTTTAAAAAACATTTGAAAATGTTGCTTTTAGTTAAAGTGGTTCTTTGTTCTTTCTATTTCTGTTTCTTTTTTTAGTTCTCTTTAATTGTTCTTATTTTATTACGACTTTCCTAATTTTTATTTATTTAATTGACATGTATGTTGCTTTACTGTATTGCTGTATTTTCCTTTACAACTGAAAGTATATCTCTCAATTTTAATATTTTATTTTTACGCTTGGTTTTTAAAGCACCAAAGCACTATTTGTATGAAAGGTGCTCTATAGATAAAGTTTATCATTATTATTTTTAATATTATTATTATACTTTGTTACATTTTTGGTTAGGACAAAGATTCTAGTAGAGGTGGCCTCTTTTACCCCGTTCCAAAAAATTGGAAAACTACCTTCAGAATACACTGACAATGACCATCTACTGTCTCCTCTAACTGTGTATTGTCATCATGCATATCTTGTGTATTATTTATTGTAGTTGGTTTTGTCATTCTGTAAAGAAGCCACCTTTCAAGGCACTATATAAAATAATGTTTGTTATTATTATTTACATTTTTCATCGTCAAATCTGGCGAAGAGTCTTAAGAGAATATCAAAGAACACGTTGCTCTTACCTTTCCATTCCAAGAAATGCCCTCAGCTCGGATTGCAGAGATTGACCTCTCTGTCTCAAATTCTGAGAAACATAGACTCGATTGAAAAATGACCATTTCCTAAGATTCACATAACATCACCAGTCAACATTTGCCACTTGACATCAATAGAAACCATAGAGTACATGTCATTTCCAATCAGTTTTCTTTCAAGGTACAATACCAATCGCCTTGCCAGAAGAGTTATACTGCGGTAGATAAATATTACAAATGTCAGATACACGCAGAGTTGTTTGGATTACTATGAAAAGATTGGCAAATATATTTATGTTCATTATATTTCTTGGAGTGACAGAGCTAAAGAGAAAACAATACTTACCTTTATCTCTGCAGACAGGATCGCAAGGGATTCCCTTATACTGGGTTCCTATGTAACAAATAATACATTATTCAAAAAACATGATATTTCTCTGTCCATTGGCAGCATGATTGTTTATCATTACAGTTTTAGTTAGCTTTAATTTTGTAAACCCCAAGTAAACATAGTTTGTGCCTTTCTCTGAACTTTTTGGCATTTCAATTCAGTTGTTTGTAAGCTTATTTTACAGTTGCTAGGTTGATGAAGTTCCTGAACTGTGCAGTATTTCTTTTGGGTTTGGTGCGAATCATATTCTAGCGGTTGGGGGAAAAAAGCACAGGTGCCATCCCACCATTAAACCCTGAAACTTACCTTAGCCGATTCTTCAACTAAACCAGACATGTTAACTAAGTGTTACAGTATGTTTCAAAGTGTGTATTTTAGCAAACACAACTGAAGTTCTGTTGTCTCCTTGGAGACACCTGGAACTGGTGTGATGCTGGTTCTATGACATCATTCGTTCTAAATGTAAATGCAGGTATTGGCACAACATAGTAAATTGATGTAAAGTTATGGATCCATTTATGATTTTCACTCAGTTTGAAAGAGTTCCTGTCGTGTGGTTAAACTTTGTGTTACGGAGGGTTGACTGGGGTTCTGGCTACTAGTTAGGCTTGGTCATTCAGTCATCTGGTTCATGAAATAGGAAGCTAAGAGATCTGTGTTTTAGTTTTACTGTTTGTTTTTGTTCCATAGAATAAGAAATGTTTCATTAATATTAGTAATAGAGTAGCTGTTTCTCTAAACAGTGTGTGTCAGTTTGCACTGCAGGTGTGCCAGGTAGAGACCATTTAAGAACCCAAAAATATGCTGTCATTTACTGCCGTGGCTAATTTCTGTTAACCTTGTCTCTCACTCACTTTGATGAGCAAAATGTTCATACATAAAGCATACATTTCTGATTGGTCAGAAGAAGCTTCTTAACATATAAGGTATAAAGAAAGTCAGAAAGTTAGGCACTTAGGTCAGCCTTAGGCAGTTAACCAAGACCATAATCTGATAAGAAGCTATTCCCTTTCATGTTGCTAAATCACATGTAGGATACATGAGTTACACCTCCACTTAAGAGACCTTAAAGAGACCTTGGCCAGCCAGGAGTGTAGAAAACCATAAAACAGTTCTTGAGGACCTAATTGTTAACTCTTAACAGGCAATGGTTCCTTCAGTCCTATGAGAAATATTTTAGAATTGAACTAAAGTGTGTTTCCGATACAGTAGCATATGTCTGTCAGGGCCTGTTGGAGAGGCCCTGTATGAGAACCCCTGGCTGCAGTTCCACATCCCCCTGAAAGTAAATAGAGCCATAAGCACTGAGCTAAGGACACTGCTCCAGGACATGCTGGCTGTCGATCCTGACCAGCGACCAGAAGCCATCCAGCAGAAGAAGCAAGTCAGGCAAGCCATGGCACGAGAGAAAACATCTTTGTAGTGACTGATAGCAAGATGTCCGTGACCAAGGTCAATTCGTCCGAGTAAAGTCTGATTTCATTTTTATGTCCCGAAAGGCCACTGCCTTTGTGCTGTAGATTTCTGATTTAGACGGGCATTTCTATGGACAACTTTGACTTTTCTGTGGGTCCAATGAAAATAAGTTTTTTAACTTATTCTTTGTTACAGTTTTCGAAAGTTTAAAGACATTCACTGAGTTGACGATAAAGGAAAAGTTTCATCTTTCACCTCTTGGAAGGTAGGCCGGTCAGAGGTACAATATATGTCTTCATGTCTTCATCCTCCATGTTTGTAACTACAGGTTTCACAGTGTTGAGCTAAGACACAAAAACACCTACAAATGGCAGTTCCAAATGTATAAACCTGGGCTGAAAAAGTGTGTACAGTATATACTCTGTGTAGGTCTGATAAAAGTATTCGAGTCAAAGTGTCATATGGATACAAATTCTCATGATTTTGTATTGTGTGTTTTTTCTCTGTTCTGCTTTATTGAAAGAAATCAGATGCTCTTCCTGAAACTTACCTTAGCTGATTCTTCAGCTAAACCAGACAGACTTCTGAAATTCTCAAATATTATCAAATCTTGTTGGTGCAGAGGTGGTGGAGCCCATTACCAACAGACTCACAGCTGAAATTGCTGTGAAAAGGGCTTCTACCAAATATTAACATGTGGGTGAAAATGTAAACAATTGTAATATTTCCTTTTTTTCCCATTGAAAGTATAACATATGTGGTGTGAGAAAGAGGTCCTCATTTAATTGCATGAAACTCTGGCACTGGCGCAACAAACTGAACAAAGTTCAAGGGGGTATACGCTTTCTGTAGACACTTTATTTCCTCTTTTTCCATACTCTAAGAAATGATTTGGGAAACCTGTGGGACACTGGAGGTCATTATACATGAGCCTCTTTCTGCACCTTTTAAGCCATTGAAACCTAGTTGCCTTGTTACAAGGTCTAATATTACAGTAGGTGTGGTTTCTGTCTCCTAATTTCTGAGAATGATCAAATTGGGGAATAAGTTGTAGGGAATACCACTCTTGCACTTCTAAGAAAAGACTATCTCAAATGAAACTCGCTATAGAAAGACATCTTGTTGAAAAATTCTTTATTTTTTGTCATTTCTAAAGAAAAAACATTCATCAAGTCCTTCACAAATGTTTTGTTTGTGACTTTCTCTGTTGTTCCCTTTCACACTCAACTGAACTATGTGTTATGTCTTGTAAACGTAATCAAACATTTCACTTAGGTGTGTGGGTTAACACAAACCCATATTGTATGAAACATTCAGTTTTTCATTCAAGTTTTTTCTAACAATTGCATCCATGCTAGGACTACAGTAAACAACACTTTTTACTAAAGTAAATGAAATTGTTCATTAAACAAGACACATTGTTTTAAATGTATGCAATACGACGACACTAAAAACAACACTGAAACTTTTCATTGAAATACTGTACGAGATTGTGCATATTCAATGGATTTCTCCTGGTGCTTTTTTTCATCAGTCTTTTCATATTCTTGTTCTCTACTCAGGTGTCTCCTGTTCCTTTGGTGATGTCTGCTGTACACACATGGTATCATACACTTGAGCAAAGTGTGATACCACCGTTTGTTCTTCTCCTAAAATAAAGATGAACATTGACAAAAGTCAGAAGCACTCTTTTCTTTGACAGACGAACAAAACAATGCAAGAATAACCATACTCTCTGTTCCTTACTCATTTCTACCTACCTGTTTGACCACTTTGTCTGCTTCAGTCAGGACAGGGTGCTGGGGCTGACTCGGAGCAATCTGAGAAGAGCTCTCTGTGATCTTCTCCCCTACAGTGGCTACATTGTACTCTGTTTGAAATCCAGGTATCGCCTCCGGTAAGTTCCTCGGTCCTTTTTGGGACTTGAAAGGGTAGAATCATTTTGTGACTACATTTCCTTGTCATGCACTGATATGTTCTGGTTTGTGTTCGATTACTGCAGGCGTTCAAGTACTTTCTTTTTGTTCTAGATTGGCAGTGTTTGAGATGGTAGGAACTTGTCATATTCTCAACTCTGAATGCTCTGTAAACATACTATTTTAGCAATTCTTAGAAATCTGAAAGCAGTGTTACCTGTATCATTTTTAGTCTTGGTAGTAGTATTGCAGCTCCAACATCAGCACTTAAATAATGGTTTGTGATGTTACTTGTCCTTGGAGTTAGTATACTCCTGAGAAGTCAAGAGAAATCTTACGTAAGCATTAATTATGTTTCACTTTTGAAAGCAAAGTACGTGTCAAGTACTTTGAAGGCATTTGTTGATACTTTTAAGCACTTTCGTTGATTATTATTATCCTTCAATTAGTTATTACAAGTCCAACATTCTCTACATGATCTCACTCCATATTCAGAATGTGGGAATACAATTGTTTTAAGGAAATGCCACTGAATAGATAGTAGCTGCACTCTACAAAGATGAATTTGCTAATTAATCAGTCAGGGACACAGCTTATACTTCAGTAGTCTTAGATCATGTAATGATGATTATTGTACTTTATAACTAGCAAAATCCCCATATCCTGTTCATTGCCCCTTTTTCAGTTATGTGGATTGACTTATCCCTGAAGTGGTTAATTCTCACCTTGACATCTCATAGAACAACTGAATCTCTACCAAGGGTGAATGTGTCCTTCCTCTTAATGTCTAAAAGAAAAGGTTAAAATTCATTGAAGCAAAATGCAACAACCCAAAATGTTGGGGAGGTCGTTTCCACAGTTATTTCATATGACAGTGCTTGGAGTGAAACTACATGACCATGGTGAAGAAGTAAAAACACTTTACCCTGTTCCTCCTGACTGATGTCCTTATGCGTGTTTTGCACAGTTGAGCGTTTTGTGTCTTGTCGTCTGTGTAGGCAACAGCCCTCTTCCCTGGGATAGAACTAGATGATATTTAGACACGTTAATTTGACTTCTCCATTGCTCACATTGATGTGGATATGATTTTATTGCTCTGTTTTGTGAGCTTCCCAAGAAAACAATAAATCCCTTACTACTTGTTCGAAATGCAGTAGCACAGATCCTAACAAATACAAGAAAGAGAATATCATTCCTGTTTTGAAAAAACTTCACTGGTCACCTGTATTATCTAGGATAAATTTGAAAGTTCTTTTACTTGTTTTTAAAGCTTTAAGCGACCTAGCACGTCTGTACCTTACTGAATGTCTGTCTTCATATGTTCGTATACATGACCTGAGATCTGCACATACTGGCCTACTGCAAATACCACATGTGAAATGCAGAAAGAGTGGAGAGGCTGCTTTTTGTTTTTATGCTTCTAAATTATGAAACTCACTTCCACTTTTTATTAGGCAGTCAAGCTCGGTACATTGTTTTAAAAAACATTTGAAAATGTTGCTTTTAGTTAAAGTGGTTCTTTGTTCTTTCTATTTCTGTTTCTTTTTTTAGTTATCTTTAATTGTTCTTATTTTATTACGACTTTCCTAATTTTTATTTATTTAATTGACATGTATGTTGCTTTACTGTATTGCTGTATTTTCCTTTACAACTGAAAGTATATCTCTCAATTTTAATATTTTATTTTTACGCTTGGTTTTTAAAGCACCAAAGCACTATTTGTATGAAAGGTGCTCTATAGATAAAGTTTATCATTATTATTTTTAATATTATTATTATACTTTGTTACATTTTTGGTTAGGACAAAGATTCTAGTAGAGGTGGCCTCTTTTACCCCGTTCCAAAAAATTGGAAAACTACCTTCAGAATACACTGACAATGACCATCTACTGTCTCCTCTAACTGTGTATTGTCATCATGCATATCTTGTGTATTATTTATTGTAGTTGGTTTTGTCATTCTGTAAAGAAGCCACCTTTCAAGGCACTATATAAAATAATGTTTGTTATTATTATTTACATTTTTCATCGTCAAATCTGGCGAAGAGTCTTAAGAGAATATCAAAGAACACGTTGCTCTTACCTTTCCATTCCAAGAAATGCCCTCAGCTCGGATTGCAGAGATTGACCTCTCTGTCTCAAATTCTGAGAAACATAGACTCGATTGAAAAATGACCATTTCCTAAGATTCACATAACATCACCAGTCAACATTTGCCACTTGACATCAATAGAAACCATAGAGTACATGTCATTTCCAATCAGTTTTCTTTCAAGGTACAATACCAATCGCCTTGCCAGAAGAGTTATACTGCGGTAGATAAATATTACAAATGTCAGATACACGCAGAGTTGTTTGGATTACTATGAAAAGATTGGCAAATATATTTATGTTCATTATATTTCTTGGAGTGACAGAGCTAAAGAGAAAACAATACTTACCTTTATCTCTGCAGACAGGATCGCAAGGGATTCCCTTATACTGGGTTCCTATGTAACAAATAATACATTATTCAAAAAACATGATATTTCTCTGTCCATTGGCAGCATGATTGTTTATCATTACAGTTTTAGTTAGCTTTAATTTTGTAAACCCCAAGTAAACATAGTTTGTGCCTTTCTCTGAACTTTTTGGCATTTCAATTCAGTTGTTTGTAAGCTTATTTTACAGTTGCTAGGTTGATGAAGTTCCTGAACTGTGCAGTATTTCTTTTGGGTTTGGTGCGAATCATATTCTAGCGGTTGGGGGAAAAAAGCACAGGTGCCATCCCACCATTAAACCCTGAAACTTACCTTAGCCGATTCTTCAACTAAACCAGACATGTTAACTAAGTGTTACAGTATGTTTCAAAGTGTGTATTTTAGCAAACACAACTGAAGTTCTGTTGTCTCCTTGGAGACACCTGGAACTGGTGTGATGCTGGTTCTATGACATCATTCGTTCTAAATGTAAATGCAGGTATTGGCACAACATAGTAAATTGATGTAAAGTTATGGATCTATTTATGATTTTCACTCAGTTTGAAAGAGTTCCTGTCGTGTGGTTAAACTTTGTGTTACGGAGGGTTAACTGGGGTTCTGGCTACTAGTTAGGCTTGGTCATTCAGTCATCTGGTTCATGAAATAGGAAGCTAAGAGATCTGTGTTTTAGTTTTACTGTTTGTTTTTGTTCCATAGAATAAGAAATGTTTCATTAATATTAGTAATAGAGTAGCTGTTTCTCTAAACAGTGTGTGTCAGTTTGCACTGCAGGTGTGCCAGGTAGAGACCATTTAAGAACCCAAAAATATGCTGTCATTTACTGCCGTGGCTAATTTCTGTTAACCTTGTCTCTCACTCACTTTGATGAGCAAAATGTTCATACATAAAGCATACATTTCTGATTGGTCAGAAGAAGCTTCTTAACATATAAGGTATAAAGAAAGTCAGAAAGTTAGGCACTTAGGTCAGCCTTAGGCAGTTAACCAAGACCATAATCTGATAAGAAGCTATTCCCTTTCATGTTGCTAAATCACATGTAGGATACATGAGTTACACCTCCACTTAAGAGACCTTAAAGAGACCTTGGCCAGCCAGGAGTGTAGAAAACCATAAAACAGTTCTTGAGGACCTAATTGTTAACTCTTAACAGGCAATGGTTCCTTCAGTCCTATGAGAAATATTTTAGAATTGAACTAAAGTGTGTTTCCGATACAGTAGCATATGTCTGTCAGGGCCTGTTGGAGAGGCCCTGTATGAGAACCCCTGGCTGCAGTTCCACATCCCCCTGAAAGTAAATAGAGCCATAAGCACTGAGCTAAGGACACTGCTCCAGGACATGCTGGCTGTCGATCCTGACCAGCGACCAGAAGCCATCCAGCAGAAGAAGCAAGTCAGGCAAGCCATGGCACGAGAGAAAACATCTTTGTAGTGACTGATAGCAAGATGTCCGTGACCAAGGTCAATTCGTCCGAGTAAAGTCTGATTTCATTTTTATGTCCCGAAAGGCCACTGCCTTTGTGCTGTAGATTTCTGATTTAGACGGGCATTTCTATGGACAACTTTGACTTTTCTGTGGGTCCAATGAAAATAAGTTTAATTTATTCTTTGTTACAGTTTTCGAAAGTTTAAAGACATTCACTGAGTTGACGATAAAGGAAAAGTTTCATCTTTCACCTCTTGGAAGGTAGGCCGGTCAGAGGTACAATATATGTCTTCATGTCTTCATCCTCCATGTTTGTAACTACAGGTTTCACAGTGTTGAGCTAAGACACAAAAACACCTACAAATGGCAGTTCCAAATGTATAAACCTGGGCTGAAAAAGTGTGTACAGTATATACTCTGTGTAGGTCTGATAAACGTATTCGAGTCAAAGTGTCATATGGATACAAATTCTCATGATTTTGTATTGTGTGTTTTTTCTCTGTTCTGCTTTATTGAAAGAAATCAGATGCTCTTCCTGAAACTTACCTTAGCTGATTCTTCAGCTAAACCAGACAGACTTCTGAAATTCTCAAATATTATCAAATCTTGTTGGTGCAGAGGTGGTGGAGCCCATTACCAACAGACTCACAGCTGAAATTGCTGTGAAAAGGGCTTCTACCAAATATTAACATGTGGGTGAAAATGTAAACAATTGTAATATTTCCTTTTTTCCCATTGAAAGTATAACATATGTGGTGTGAGAAAGAGGTCCTCATTTAATTGCATGAAACTCTGGCACTGGCGCAACAAACTGAACAAAGTTCAAGGGGGTATACGCTTTCTGTAGACACTTTATTTCCTCTTTTTCCATACTCTAAGAAATGATTTGGGAAACCTGTGGGACACTGGAGGTCATTATACATGAGCCTCTTTCTGCACCTTTTAAGCCATTGAAACCTAGTTGCCTTGTTACAAGGTCTAATATTACAGTAGGTGTGGTTTCTGTCTCCTAATTTCTGAGAATGATCAAATTGGGGAATAAGTTGTAGGGAATACCACTCTTGCACTTCTAAGAAAAGACTATCTCAAATGAAACTCGCTATAGAAAGACATCTTGTTGAAAAATTCTTTATTTTTTGTCATTTCTAAAGAAAAAACATTCATCAAGTCCTTCACAAATGTTTTGTTTGTGACTTTCTCTGTTGTTCCCTTTCACACTCAACTGAACTATGTGTTATGTCTTGTAAACGTAATCAAACATTTCACTTAGGTGTGTGGGTTAACACAAACCCATATTGTATGAAACATTCAGTTTTTCATTCAAGTTTTTTCTAACAATTGCATCCATGCTAGGACTACAGTAAACAACACTTTTTACTAAAGTAAATGAAATTGTTCATTAAACAAGACACATTGTTTTAAATGTATGCAATACGACGACACTAAAAACAACACTGAAACTTTTCATTGAAATACTGTACGAGATTGTGCATATTCAATGGATTTCTCCTGGTGCTTTTTTTCATCAGTCTTTTCATATTCTTGTTCTCTACTCAGGTGTCTCCTGTTCCTTTGGTGATGTCTGCTGTACACACATGGTATCATACACTTGAGCAAAGTGTGATACCACCGTTTGTTCTTCTCCTAAAATAAAGATGAACATTGACAAAAGTCAGAAGCACTCTTTTCTTTGACAGACGAACAAAACAATGCAAGAATAACCATACTCTCTGTTCCTTACTCATTTCTACCTACCTGTTTGACCACTTTGTCTGCTTCAGTCAGGACAGGGTGCTGGGGCTGACTCGGAGCAATCTGAGAAGAGCTCTCTGTGATCTTCTCCCCTACAGTGGCTACATTGTACTCTGTTTGAAATCCAGGTATCGCCTCCGGTAAGTTCCTCGGTCCTTTTTGGGACTTGAAAGGGTAGAATCATTTTGTGACTACATTTCCTTGTCATGCACTGATATGTTCTGGTTTGTGTTCGATTACTGCAGGCGTTCAAGTACTTTCTTTTTGTTCTAGATTGGCAGTGTTTGAGATGGTAGGAACTTGTCATATTCTCAACTCTGAATGCTCTGTAAACATACTATTTTAGCAATTCTTAGAAATCTGAAAGCAGTGTTACCTGTATCATTTTTAGTCTTGGTAGTAGTATTGCAGCTCCAACATCAGCACTTAAATAATGGTTTGTGATGTTACTTGTCCTTGGAGTTAGTATACTCCTGAGAAGTCAAGAGAAATCTTACGTAAGCATTAATTATGTTTCACTTTTGAAAGCAAAGTACGTGTCAAGTACTTTGAAGGCATTTGTTGATACTTTTAAGCACTTTCGTTGATTATTATTATCCTTCAATTAGTTATTACAAGTCCAACATTCTCTACATGATCTCACTCCATATTCAGAATGTGGGAATACAATTGTTTTAAGGAAATGCCACTGAATAGATAGTAGCTGCACTCTACAAAGATGAATTTGCTAATTAATCAGTCAGGGACACAGCTTATACTTCAGTAGTCTTAGATCATGTAATGATGATTATTGTACTTTATAACTAGCAAAATCCCCATATCCTGTTCATTGCCCCTTTTTCAGTTATGTGGATTGACTTATCCCTGAAGTGGTTAATTCTCACCTTGACATCTCATAGAACAACTGAATCTCTACCAAGGGTGAATGTGTCCTTCCTCTTAATGTCTAAAAGAAAAGGTTAAAATTCATTGAAGCAAAATGCAACAACCCAAAATGTTGGGGAGGTCGTTTCCACAGTTATTTCATATGACAGTGCTTGGAGTGAAACTACATGACCATGGTGGAGAAGAAAAAACACTTTACCTTGTTCCTCCTGACTGATGTCCTTATGCGTGTTTTGCACAGTTGAGCGTTTTGTGTCTTGTCGTCTGTGTAGGCAACAGCCCTCTTCCCTGGGATAGAACTAGATGATATTTAGACACGTTAATTTGACTTCTCCATTGCTCACATTGATGTGGATATGATTATAATGCTCTGTTTTGTGGGCTTCCCAAGAAAACAATAAATCCCTTACTACTTGTTCGAAATGCAGTAGCACAGATCCTAACAAATACAAGAAAGAGAATATCATTCCTGTTTTGAAAAAACTTCACTGGTCACCTGTATTATCTAGGATAAATTTGAAAGTTCTTTTACTTGTTTTTAAAGCTTTAAGCGACCTAGCACGTCTGTACCTTACTGAATGTCTGTCTTCATATGTTCGTATACGTGACCTGAGATCTGCACATACTGGCCTACTGCAAATACCACATGTGAAATGCAGAAAGAGTGGAGAGGCTGCTTTTTGTTTTTATGCTTCTAAATTATGAAACTCACTTCCACTTTTTATTAGGCAGTCAAGCTCGGTACATTGTTTTAAAAAACATTTGAAAATGTTGCTTTTAGTTAAAGTGGTTCTTTGTTCTTTCTATTTCTGTTTCTTTTTTTAGTTCTCTTTAATTGTTCTTATTTTATTACGACTTTCCTAATTTTTATTTATTTAATTGACATGTATGTTGCTTTACTGTATTGCTGTATTTTCCTTTACAACTGAAAGTATATCTCTCAATTTTAATATTTTATTTTTACGCTTGGTTTTTAAAGCACCAAAGCACTATTTGTATGAAAGGTGCTCTATAGATAAAGTTTATCATTATTATTTTTAATATTATTATTATACTTTGTTACATTTTTGGTTAGGACAAAGATTCTAGTAGAGGTGGCCTCTTTTACCCCGTTCCAAAAAATTGGAAAACTACCTTCAGAATACACTGACAATGACCATCTACTGTCTCCTCTAACTGTGTATTGTCATCATGCATATCTTGTGTATTATTTATTGTAGTTGGTTTTGTCATTCTGTAAAGAAGCCACCTTTCAAGGCACTATATAAAATAATGTTTGTTATTATTATTTACATTTTTCATCGTAAAATCTGGCGAAGAGTCTTAAGAGAATATCAAAGAACACGTTGCTCTTACCTTTCCATTCCAAGAAATGCCCTCAGCTCGGATTGCAGAGATTGACCTCTCTGTCTCAAATTCTGAGAAACATAGACTCGATTGAAAAATGACCATTTCCTAAGATTCACATAACATCACCAGTCAACATTTGCCACTTGACATCAATAGAAACCATAGAGTACATGACATTTCCAATCAGTTTTCTTTCAAGGTACAATACCAATCGCCTTGCCAGAAGAGTTATACTGCGGTAGATAAATATTACAAATGTCAGATACACGCAGAGTTGTTTGGATTACTATGAAAAGATTGGCAAATATATTTATGTTCATTATATTTCTTGGAGTGACAGAGCTAAAGAGAAAACAATACTTACCTTTATCTCTGCAGACAGGATCGCAAGGGATTCCCTTATACTGGGTTCCTATGTAACAAATAATACATTATTCAAAAAACATGATATTTCTCTGTCCATTGGCAGCATGATTGTTTATCATTACAGTTTTAGTTAGCTTTAATTTTGTAAACCCCAAGTAAACATAGTTTGTGCCTTTCTCTGAACTTTTTGGCATTTCAATTCAGTTGTTTGTAAGCTTATTTTACAGTTGCTAGGTTGATGAAGTTCCTGAACTGTGCAGTATTTCTTTTGGGTTTGGTGCGAATCATATTCTAGCGGTTGGGGGAAAAAAGCACAGGTGCCATCCCACCATTAAACCCTGAAACTTACCTTAGCCGATTCTTCAACTAAACCAGACATGTTAACTAAGTGTTACAGTATGTTTCAAAGTGTGTATTTTAGCAAACACAACTGAAGTTCTGTTGTCTCCTTGGAGACACCTGGAACTGGTGTGATGCTGGTTCTATGACATCATTCGTTCTAAATGTAAATGCAGGTATTGGCACAACATAGTAAATTGATGTAAAGTTATGGATCCATTTATGATTTTCACTCAGTTTGAAAGAGTTCCTGTCGTGTGGTTAAACTTTGTGTTACGGAGGGTTGACTGGGGTTCTGGCTACTAGTTAGGCTTGGTCATTCAGTCATCTGGTTCATGAAATAGGAAGCTAAGAGATCTGTGTTTTAGTTTTACTGTTTGTTTTTGTTCCATAGAATAAGAAATGTTTCATTAATATTAGTAATAGAGTAGCTGTTTCTCTAAACAGTGTGTGTCAGTTTGCACTGCAGGTGTGCCAGGTAGAGACCATTTAAGAACCCAAAAATATGCTGTCATTTACTGCCGTGGCTAATTTCTGTTAACCTTGTCTCTCACTCACTTTGATGAGCAAAATGTTCATACATAAAGCATACATTTCTGATTGGTCAGAAGAAGCTTCTTAACATATAAGGTATAAAGAAAGTCAGAAAGTTAGGCACTTAGGTCAGCCTTAGGCAGTTAACCAAGACCATAATCCGATAAGAAGCTATTCCCTTTCATGTTGCTAAATCACATGTAGGATACATGAGTTACACCTCCACTTAAGAGACCTTAAAGAGACCTTGGCCAGCCAGGAGTGTAGAAAACCGTAAAACAGTTCTTGAGGACCTAATTGTTAACTCTTAACAGGCAAAGGTTCCTTCAGTCCTATGAGAAATATTTTAGAATTGAACTAAAGTGTGTTTCCGATACAGGAGCATATGTCTGTCAGGGCCTGTTGGAGAGGCCCTGGATGAGAACCCCTGGCTGCAGTTCCACATCCCCCTGAAAGTAAATAGAGCCATAAGCACTGAGCTAAGGACACTGCTCCAGGACATGCTGGCTGTCGATCCTGACCAGCGACCAGAAGCCATCCAGCAGAAGAAGCAAGTCAGGCAAGCCATGGCACGAGAGAAAACATCTTTGTAGTGAGTGATAGCAAGATGTCCGTGACCAAGGGCAATTCGTCCGAGTAAAGTCTGATTTCATTTTTATGTCCCGAAAGGCCACTGCCTTTGTGCTGTAGATTTCTGATTTAGACGGGCATTTCTATGGACAACTTTGACTTTTCTGTGGGTCCAATGAAAATAAGTTTAATTTATTCTTTGTTACAGTTTTCGAAAGTTTAAAGACATTCACTGAGTTGACGATAAAGGAAAAGTTTCATCTTTCACCTCTTGGAAGGTAGGCCGGGCAGAGGTACAATATATGTCTTCATGTCTTCATCCTCCATGTTTGTAACTACAGGTTTCACAGTGTTGAGCTAAGACACAAAAACACCTACAAATGGCAGTTCCAAATGTATAAACCTGGGCTGAAAAAGTGTGTACAGTATATACTCTGTGTAGGTCTGATAAACGTATTCGAGTCAAAGTGTCATATGGATACAAATTCTCATGATTTTGTATTGTGTGTTTTTTCTCTGTTCTGCTTTATTGAAAGAAATCAGATGCTCTTCCTGAAACTTACCTTAGCTGATTCTTCAGCTAAACCAGACAGACTTCTGAAATTCTCAAATATTATCAAATCTTGTTGGTGCAGAGGTGGTGGAGCCCATTACCAACAGACTCACAGCTGAAATTGCTGTGAAAAGGGCTTCTACCAAATATTAACATGTGGGTGAAAATGTAAACAATTGTAATATTTCCTTTTTTCCCATTGAAAGTATAACATATGTGGTGTGAGAAAGAGGTCCTCATTTAATTGCATGAAACTCTGGCACTGGCGCAACAAACTGAACAAAGTTCAAGGGGGTATACGCTTTCTGTAGACACTTTATTTCCTCTTTTTCCATACTCTAAGAAATGATTTGGGAAACCTGTGGGACACTGGAGGTCATTATACATGAGCCTCTTTCTGCACCTTTTAAGCCATTGAAACCTAGTTGCCTTGTTACAAGGTCTAATATTACAGTAGGTGTGGTTTCTGTCTCCTAATTTCTGAGAATGATCAAATTGGGGAATACCACTCTTGCACTTCTAAGAAAAGACTATCTCAAATGAAACTCGCTATAGAAAGACATCTTGTTGAAAAATTCTTTATTTTTTGTCATTTCTAAAGAAAAAACATTCATCAAGTCCTTCACAAATGTTTTGTTTGTGACTTTCTCTGTTGTTCCCTTTCACACTCAACTGAACTATGTGTTATGTCTTGTAAACGTAATCAAACATTTCACTTAGGTGTGTGGGTTAACACAAACCCATATTGTATGAAACATTCAGTTTTTCATTCAAGTTTTTTCTAACAATTGCATCCATGCTAGGACTACAGTAAACAACACTTTTTACTAAAGTAAATGAAATTGTTCATTAAACAAGACACATTGTTTTAAATGTATGCAATACGACGACACTAAAAACAACACTGAAACTTTTCATTGAAATACTGTACGAGATTGTGCATATTCAATGGATTTCTCCTGGTGCTTTTTTTCATCAGTCTTTTCATATTCTTGTTCTCTACTCAGGTGTCTCCTGTTCCTTTGGTGATGTCTGCTGTACACACATGGTATCATACACTTGAGCAAAGTGTGATACCACCGTTTGTTCTTCTCCTAAAATAAAGATGAACATTGACAAAAGTCAGAAGCACTCTTTTCTTTGACAGACGAACAAAACAATGCAAGAATAACCATACTCTCTGTTCCTTACTCATTTCTACCTACCTGTTTGACCACTTTGTCTGCTTCAGTCAGGACAGGGTGCTGGGGCTGACTCGGAGCAATCTGAGAAGAGCTCTCTGTGATCTTCTCCCCTACAGTGGCTACATTGTACTCTGTTTGAAATCCAGGTATCGCCTCCGGTAAGTTCCTCGGTCCTTTTTGGGACTTGAAAGGGTAGAATCATTTTGTGACTACATTTCCTTGTCATGCACTGATATGTTCTGGTTTGTGTTCGATTACTGCAGGCGTTCAAGTACTTTCTTTTTGTTCTAGATTGGCAGTGTTTGAGATGGTAGGAACTTGTCATATTCTCAACTCTGAATGCTCTGTAAACATACTATTTTAGCAATTCTTAGAAATCTGAAAGCAGTGTTACCTGTATCATTTTTAGTCTTGGTAGTAGTATTGCAGCTCCAACATCAGCACTTAAATAATGGTTTGTGATGTTACTTGTCCTTGGAGTTAGTATACTCCTGAGAAGTCAAGAGAAATCTTACGTAAGCATTAATTATGTTTCACTTTTGAAAGCAAAGTACGTGTCAAGTACTTTGAAGGCATTTGTTGATACTTTTAAGCACTTTCGTTGATTATTATTATCCTTCAATTAGTTATTACAAGTCCAACATTCTCTACATGATCTCACTCCATATTCAGAATGTGGGAATACAATTGTTTTAAGGAAATGCCACTGAATAGATAGTAGCTGCACTCTACAAAGATGAATTTGCTAATTAATCAGTCAGGGACACAGCTTATACTTCAGTAGTCTTAGATCATGTAATGATGATTATTGTACTTTATAACTAGCAAAATCCCCATATCCTGTTCATTGCCCCTTTTTCAGTTATGTGGATTGACTTATCCCTGAAGTGGTTAATTCTCACCTTGACATCTCATAGAACAACTGAATCTCTACCAAGGGTGAATGTGTCCTTCCTCTTAATGTCTAAAAGAAAAGGTTAAAATTCATTGAAGCAAAATGCAACAACCCAAAATGTTGGGGAGGTCGTTTCCACAGTTATTTCATATGACAGTGCTTGGAGTGAAACTACATGACCATGGTGAAGAAGAAAAAACACTTTACCTTGTTCCTCCTGACTGATGTCCTTATGCGTGTTTTGCACAGTTGAGCGTTTTGTGTCTTGTCGTCTGTGTAGGCAACAGCCCTCTTCCCTGGGATAGAACTAGATGATATTTAGACACGTTAATTTGACTTCTCCATTGCTCACATTGATGTGGATATGATTATAATGCTCTGTTTTGTGGGCTTCCCAAGAAAACAATAAATCCCTTACTACTTGTTCGAAATGCAGTAGCACAGATCCTAACAAATACAAGAAAGAGAATATCATTCCTGTTTTGAAAAAACTTCACTGGTCACCTGTATTATCTAGGATAAATTTGAAAGTTCTTTTACTTGTTTTTAAAGCTTTAAGCGACCTAGCACGTCTGTACCTTACTGAATGTCTGTCTTCATATGTTCGTATACATGACCTGAGATCTGCACATACTGGCCTACTGCAAATACCACATGTGAAATGCAGAAAGAGTGGAGAGGCTGCTTTTTGTTTTTATGCTTCTAAATTATGAAACTCACTTCCACTTTTTATTAGGCAGTCAAGCTCGGTACATTGTTTTAAAAAACATTTGAAAATGTTGCTTTTAGTTAAAGTGGTTCTTTGTTCTTTCTATTTCTGTTTCTTTTTTTAGTTCTCTTTAATTGTTCTTATTTTATTACGACTTTCCTAATTTGTATTTATTTAATTGACATGTATGTTGCTTTACTGTATTGCTGTATTTTCCTTTACAACTGAAAGTATATCTCTCAATTTTAATATTTTATTTTTACGCTTGGTTTTTAAAGCACCAAAGCACTATTTGTATGAAAGGTGCTCTATAGATAAAGTTTATCATTATTATTTTTTATATTATTATTATGCTTTGTTACATTTTTGGTTAGGACAAAGATTCTAGTAGAGGTGGCCTCTTTTACCCCGTTCCAAAAAATTGGAAAACTACCTTCAGAATACACTGACAATGACCATCTACTGTCTCCTCTAACTGTGTATTGTCATCATGCATATCTTGTGTATTATTTATTGTAGTTGGTTTTGTCATTCTGTAAAGAAGCCACCTTTCAAGGCACTATATAAAATAATGTTTGTTATTATTATTTACATTTTTCATCGTCAAATCTGGCGAAGAGTCTTAAGAGAATATCAAAGAACACGTTGCTCTTACCTTTCCATTCCAAGAAATGCCCTCAGCTCGGATTGCAGAGATTGACCTCTCTGTCTCAAATTCTGAGAAACATAGACTCGATTGAAAAATGACCATTTCCTAAGATTCACATAACATCACCAGTCAACATTTGCCACTTGACATCAATAGAAACCATAGAGTACATGACATTTTTAATCAGTTTTCTTTCAAGGTACAATACCAATCGCCTTGCCAGAAGAGTTATACTGCGGTAGATAAATATTACAAATGTCAGATGCAAGCAGAGTTGTTTGGATTACTATGAAAAGATTGGCAAATATATTTATGTTCATTATATTTCTTGGAGTGACAGAGCTAAAGAGAAAACAATACTTACCTTTATCTCTGCAGACAGGATCGCAAAGGAATTCCCTTATACTGGGTTCCTATGTAACAAATAATACATTATTCAAAAAACATGATATTTCTCTGTCCATTGGCAGCATGATTATTTATCATTACAGTTTTAGTTAGCTTTAATTTTGTAAACCCCAAGTAAACATAGTTTGTGCCTTTCTCTGAACTTTTTGGCATTTCAATTCAGTTGTTTGTAAGCTTATTTTACAGTTGCTAGGTTGATGAAGTTCCTGAACTGTGCAGTATTTCTTTTGGGTTTGGTGCGAATCATATTCTAGCGGTTGGGGGAAAAAAGCACAGGTGCCATCCCACCATTAAACCCTGAAACTTACCTTAGCCGATTCTTCAACTAAACCAGACATGTTAACTAAGTGTTACAGTATGTTTCAAAGTGTGTATTTTAGCAAACACAACTGAAGTTCTGTTGTCTCCTTGGAGACACCTGGAACTGGTGTGATGCTGGTTCTATGACATCATTCGTTCTAAATGTAAATGCAGGTATTGGCACAACATAGTAAATTGATGTAAAGTTATGGATCCATTTATGATTTTCACTCAGTTTGAAAGAGTTCCTGTCGTGTGGTTAAACTTTGTGTTACGGAGGGTTAACTGGGGTTCTGGCTACTAGTTAGGCTTGGTCATTCAGTCATCTGGTTCATGAAATAGGAAGCTAAGAGATCTGTGTTTTAGTTTTACTGTTTGTTTTTGTTCCATAGAATAAGAAATGTTTCATTAATATTAGTAATAGAGTAGCTGTTTCTCTAAACAGTGTGTGTCAGTTTGCACTGCAGGTGTGCCAGGTAGAGACCATTTAAGAACCCAAAAATATGCTGTCATTTACTGCCGTGGCTAATTTCTGTTAACCTTGTCTCTCACTCACTTTGATGAGCAAAATGTTCATACATAAAGCATACATTTCTGATTGGTCAGAAGAAGCTTCTTAACATATAAGGTATAAAGAAAGTCAGAAAGTTAGGCACTTAGGTCAGCCTTAGGCAGTTAACCAAGACCATAATCCGATAAGAAGCTATTCCCTTTCATGTTGCTAAATCACATGTAGGATACATGAGTTACACCTCCACTTAAGAGACCTTAAAGAGACCTTGGCCAGCCAGGAGTGTAGAAAAACGTAAAACAGTTCTTGAGGACCTAATTGTTAACTCTTAACAGGCAAAGGTTCCTTCAGTCCTATGAGAAATATTTTAGAATTGAACTAAAGTGTGTTTTTCCGATACAGGAGCATATGTCTGTCAGGGCCTGTTGGAGAGGCCCTGGATGAGAACCCCTGGCTGCAGTTCCACATCCCCCTGAAAGTAAATAGAGCCATAAGCACTGAGCTAAAGACACTGCTCCAGGACATGCTGGCTGTCGATCCTGACCAGCGACCAGAAGCCATCCAGCAGAAGAAGCAAGTCAGGCAAGCCATGGCACGAGAGAAAACATCTTTGTAGTGAGTGATAGCAAGATGTCCGTGACCAAGGGCAATTCGTCCGAGTAAAGTCTGATTTCATTTTTATGTCCCGAAAGGCCACTGCCTTTGTGCTGTAGATTTCTGATTTAGACGGGCATTTCTATGGACAACTTTGACTTTTCTGTGGGTCCAATGAAAATAAGTTTTTTAACTTATTCTTTGTTACAGTTTTCGAAAGTTTAAAGACATTCACTGAGTTGACGATAAAGGAAAAGTTTCATCTTTCACCTCTTGGAAGGTAGGCCGGTCAGAGGTACAATATATGTCTTCATGTCTTCATCCTCCATGTTTGTAACTACAGGTTTCACAGTGTTGAGCTAAGACACAAAAACACCTACAAATGGCAGTTCCAAATGTATAAACCTGGGCTGAAAAAGTGTGTACAGTATATACTCTGTGTAGGTCTGATAAAAGTATTCGAGTCAAAGTGTCATATGGATACAAATTCTCATGATTTTGTATTGTGTGTTTTTTCTCTGTTCTGCTTTATTGAAAGAAATCAGATGCTCTTCCTGAAACTTACCTTAGCTGATTCTTCAGCTAAACCAGACAGACTTCTGAAATTCTCAAATATTATCAAATCTTGTTGGTGCAGAGGTGGTGGAGCCCATTACCAACAGACTCACAGCTGAAATTGCTGTGAAAAGGGCTTCTACCAAATATTAACATGTGGGTGAAAATGTAAACAATTGTAATATTTCCTTTTTTCCCATTGAAAGTATAACATATGTGGTGTGAGAAAGAGGTCCTCATTTAATTGCATGAAACTCTGGCACTGGCGCAACAAACTGAACAAAGTTCAAGGGGGTATACGCTTTCTGTAGACACTTTATTTCCTCTTTTTCCATACTCTAAGAAATGATTTGGGAAACCTGTGGGACACTGGAGGTCATTATACATGAGCCTCTTTCTGCACCTTTTAAGCCATTGAAACCTAGTTGCCTTGTTACAAGGTCTAATATTACAGTAGGTGTGGTTTCTGTCTCCTAATTTCTGAGAATGATCAAATTGGGGAATAAGTTGTAGGGAATACCACTCTTGCACTTCTAAGAAAAGACTATCTCAAATGAAACTCGCTATAGAAAGACATCTTGTTGAAAAATTCTTTATTTTTTGTCATTTCTAAAGAAAAAACATTCATCAAGTCCTTCACAAATGTTTTGTTTGTGACTTTCTCTGTTGTTCCCTTTCACACTCAACTGAACTATGTGTTATGTCTTGTAAACGTAATCAAACATTTCACTTAGGTGTGTGGGTTAACACAAACCCATATTGTATGAAACATTCAGTTTTTCATTCAAGTTTTTTCTAACAATTGCATCCATGCTAGGACTACAGTAAACAACACTTTTTACTAAAGTAAATGAAATTGTTCATTAAACAAGACACATTGTTTTAAATGTATGCAATACGACGACACTAAAAACAACACTGAAACTTTTCATTGAAATACTGTACGAGATTGTGCATATTCAATGGATTTCTCCTGGTGCTTTTTTTCATCAGTCTTTTCATATTCTTGTTCTCTACTCAGGTGTCTCCTGTTCCTTTGGTGATGTCTGCTGTACACACATGGTATCATACACTTGAGCAAAGTGTGATACCACCGTTTGTTCTTCTCCTAAAATAAAGATGAACATTGACAAAAGTCAGAAGCACACTTTTCTTTGACAGACGAACAAAACAATGCAAGAATAACCATACTCTCTGTTCCTTACTCATTTCTACCTACCTGTTTGACCACTTTGTCTGCTTCAGTCAGGACAGGGTGCTGGGGCTGACTCTGAGCAATCTGAGAAGAGCTCTCTGTGATCTTCTCCCCTACAGTGGCTACATTGTACTCTGTTTGAAATCCAGGTATCGCCTCCGGTAAGTTCCTCGGTCCTTTTTGGGACTTGAAAGGGTAGAATCATTTTGTGACTACATTTCCTTGTCATGCACTGATATGTTCTGGTTTGTGTTCGATTACTGCAGGCGTTCAAGTACTTTCTTTTTGTTCTAGATTGGCAGTGTTTGAGATGGTAGGAACTTGTCATATTTTCAACTCTGAATGCTCTGTAAACATACTATTTTAGCAATTCTTAGAAATCTGAAAGCAGTGTTACCTGTATCATTTTTTGTCTTGGTAGTAGTATTGCAGCTCCAACATCAGCACTTAAATAATGGTTTGTGATGTTACTTGTCCTTGGAGTCAGTATACTCCTGAGAAGTCAAGAGAAATCTTACGTAAGCATTAATTATGTTTCACTTTTGAAAGCAAAGTACGTGTCAAGTACTTTGAAGGCATTTGTTGATACTTTTAAGCACTTTCGTTGATTATTATTATCCTTCAATTAGTTATTACAAGTCCAACATTCTCTACATGATCTCACTCCATATCCAGAATGTGGGAATACAATTGTTTTATGGAAATGCCACTGAATAGATAGTAGCTGCACTCTACAAAGATGAATTTGCTAATTAATCAGTGAGGGACACAGCTTATACTTCAGTAGTCTTAGATCATGTAATGATGATTATTGTACTTTATAACTAGCAAAATCCCCATATCCTGTTCATTGCCCCTTTTTCAATTATGTGGATTGACTTATCCCTGAAGTGGTTAATTCTCACCTTGACATCTCATAGAACAACTGAATCTCTACCAAGGGTGAATGTGTCCTTCCTCTTAATGTCTAAAAGAAAAGGTTAAAATTCATTGAAGCAAAATGCAACAACCCAAAATGTTGGGGAGGTCGTTTCCACAGTTATTTCATATGACAGTGCTTGGAGTGAAACTACATGACCATGGTGAAGAAGAAAAAACACTTTACCTTGTTCCTCCTGACTGATGTCCTTATGCGTGTTTTGCACAGTTGAGCGTTTTGTGTCTCGTCGTCTGTGTAGGCAACAGCCCTCTTCCCTGGGATAGAACTAGATGATATTTAGACACGTTAATTTGACTTCTCCATTGCTCACATTGATGTGGATATGATTATAATGCTCTGTTTTGTGGGCTTCCCAAGAAAACAATAAATCCCTTACTACTTGTTCGAAATGCAGTAGCACAGATCCTAACAAATACAAGAAAGAGAATATCATTCCTGTTTTGAAAAAACTTCACTGGTCACCTGTATTATCTAGGATAAATTTGAAAGTTCTTTTACTTGTTTTTAAAGCTTTAAGCGACCTAGCACGTCTGTACCTTACTGAATGTCTGTCTTCATATGTTCGTATACATGACCTGAGATCTGCACATACTGGCCTACTGCAAATACCACATGTGAAATGCAGAAAGAGTGGAGAGGCTGCTTTTTGTTTTTATGCTTCTAAATTATGAAACTCACTTCCACTTTTTATTAGGCAGTCAAGCTCGGTACATTGTTTTAAAAAACATTTGAAAATGTTGCTTTTAGTTAAAGTGGTTCTTTGTTCTTTCTATTTCTGTTTCTTTTTTTAGTTCTCTTTAATTGTTCTTATTTTATTACGACTTTCCTAATTTTTATTTATTTAATTGACATGTATGTTGCTTTACTGTATTGCTGTATTTTCCTTTACAACTGAAAGTATATCTCTCAATTTTAATATTTTATTTTTACACTTGGTTTTTAAAGCACCAAAGCACTATTTGTATGAAAGGTGCTCTATAGATAAAGTTTATCATTATTATTTTTAATATTATTATTATACTTTGTTACATTTTTGGTTAGGACAAAGATTCTAGTAGAGGTGGCCTCTTTTACCCCGTTCCAAAAAATTGGAAAACTACCTTCAGAATACACTGACAATGACCATCTACTGTCTCCTCTAACTGTGTATTGTCATCATGCATATCTTGTGTATTATTTATTGTAGTTGGTTTTGTCATTCTGTAAAGAAGCCACCTTTCAAGGCACTATATAAAATAATGTTTGTTATTATTATTTACATTTTTCATCGTCAAATCTGGCGAAGAGTCTTAAGAGAATATCAAAGAACACGTTGCTCTTACCTTTCCATTCCAAGAAATGCCCTCAGCTCGGATTGCAGAGATTGACCTCTCTGTCTCAAATTCTGAGAAACATAGACTCGATTGAAAAATGACCATTTCCTAAGATTCACATAACATCACCAGTCAACATTTGCCACTTGACATCAATAGAAACCATAGAGTACATGACATTTTTAATCAGTTTTCTTTCAAGGTACAATACCAATCGCCTTGCCAGAAGAGTTATACTGCGGTAGATAAATATTACAAATGTCAGATGCAAGCAGAGTTGTTTGGATTACTATGAAAAGATTGGCAAATATATTTATGTTCATTATATTTCTTGGAGTGACAGAGCTAAAGAGAAAACAATACTTACCTTTATCTCTGCAGACAGGATCGCAAGGGATTCCCTTATACTGGGTTCCTATGTAACAAATAATACATTATTCAAAAAACATGATATTTCTCTGTCCATTGGCAGCATGATTATTTATCATTACAGTTTTAGTTAGCTTTAATTTTGTAAACCCCAAGTAAACATAGTTTGTGCCTTTCTCTGAACTTTTTGGCATTTCAATTCAGTTGTTTGTAAGCTTATTTTACAGTTGCTAGGTTGATGAAGTTCCTGAACTGTGCAGTATTTCTTTTGGGTTTGGTGCGAATCATATTCTAGCGGTTGGGGGAAAAAAGCACAGGTGCCATCCCACCATTAAACCCTGAAACTTACCTTAGCCGATTCTTCAACTAAACCAGACATGTTAACTAAGTGTTACAGTATGTTTCAAAGTGTGTATTTTAGCAAACACAACTGAAGTTCTGTTGTCTCCTTGGAGACACCTGGAACTGGTGTGATGCTGGTTCTATGACATCATTCGTTCTAAATGTAAATGCAGGTATTGGCACAACATAGTAAATTGATGTAAAGTTATGGATCCATTTATGATTTTCACTCAGTTTGAAAGAGTTCCTGTCGTGTGGTTAAACTTTGTGTTACGGAGGGTTAACTGGGGTTCTGGCTACTAGTTAGGCTTGGTCATTCAGTCATCTGGTTCATGAAATAGGAAGCTAAGAGATCTGTGTTTTAGTTTTACTGTTTGTTTTTGTTCCATAGAATAAGAAATGTTTCATTAATATTAGTAATAGAGTAGCTGTTTCTCTAAACAGTGTGTGTCAGTTTGCACTGCAGGTGTGCCAGGTAGAGACCATTTAAGAACCCAAAAATATGCTGTCATTTACTGCCGTGGCTAATTTCTGTTAACCTTGTCTCTCACTCACTTTGATGAGCAAAATGTTCATACATAAAGCATACATTTCTGATTGGTCAGAAGAAGCTTCTTAACATATAAGGTATAAAGAAAGTCAGAAAGTTAGGCACTTAGGTCAGCCTTAGGCAGTTAACCAAGACCATAATCCGATAAGAAGCTATTCCCTTTCATGTTGCTAAATCACATGTAGGATACATGAGTTACACCTCCACTTAAGAGACCTTAAAGAGACCTTGGCCAGCCAGGAGTGTAGAAAAACGTAAAACAGTTCTTGAGGACCTAATTGTTAACTCTTAACAGGCAAAGGTTCCTTCAGTCCTATGAGAAATATTTTAGAATTGAACTAAAGTGTGTTTTTCCGATACAGGAGCATATGTCTGTCAGGGCCTGTTGGAGAGGCCCTGGATGAGAACCCCTGGCTGCAGTTCCACATCCCCCTGAAAGTAAATAGAGCCATAAGCACTGAGCTAAAGACACTGCTCCAGGACATGCTGGCTGTCGATCCTGACCAGCGACCAGAAGCCATCCAGCAGAAGAAGCAAGTCAGGCAAGCCATGGCACGAGAGAAAACATCTTTGTAGTGAGTGATAGCAAGATGTCCGTGACCAAGGGCAATTCGTCCGAGTAAAGTCTGATTTCATTTTTATGTCCCGAAAGGCCACTGCCTTTGTGCTGTAGATTTCTGATTTAGACGGGCATTTCTATGGACAACTTTGACTTTTCTGTGGGTCCAATGAAAATAAGTTTTTTAACTTATTCTTTGTTACAGTTTTCGAAAGTTTAAAGACATTCACTGAGTTGACGATAAAGGAAAAGTTTCATCTTTCACCTCTTGGAAGGTAGGCCGGTCAGAGGTACAATATATGTCTTCATGTCTTCATCCTCCATGTTTGTAACTACAGGTTTCACAGTGTTGAGCTAAGACACAAAAACACCTACAAATGGCAGTTCCAAATGTATAAACCTGGGCTGAAAAAGTGTGTACAGTATATACTCTGTGTAGGTCTGATAAAAGTATTCGAGTCAAAGTGTCATATGGATACAAATTCTCATGATTTTGTATTGTGTGTTTTTTCTCTGTTCTGCTTTATTGAAAGGAATCAGATGCTCTTCCTGAAACTTACCTTAGCTGATTCTTCAGCTAAACCAGACAGACTTCTGAAATTCTCAAATATTATCAAATCTTGTTGGTGCAGAGGTGGTGGAGCCCATTACCAACAGACTCACAGCTGAAATTGCTGTGAAAAGGGCTTCTACCAAATATTAACATGTGGGTGAAAATGTAAACAATTGTAATATTTCCTTTTTTCCCATTGAAAGTATAACATATGTGGTGTGAGAAAGAGGTCCTCATTTAATTGCATGAAACTCTGGCACTGGCGCAACAAACTGAACAAAGTTCAAGGGGGTATACGCTTTCTGTAGACACTTTATTTCCTCTTTTTCCATACTCTAAGAAATGATTTGGGAAACCTGTGGGACACTGGAGGTCATTATACATGAGCCTCTTTCTGCACCTTTTAAGCCATTGAAACCTAGTTGCCTTGTTACAAGGTCTAATATTACAGTAGGTGTGGTTTCTGTCTCCTAATTTCTGAGAATGATCAAATTGGGGAATAAGTTGTAGGGAATACCACTCTTGCACTTCTAAGAAAAGACTATCTCAAATGAAACTCGCTATAGAAAGACATCTTGTTGAAAAATTCTTTATTTTTTGTCATTTCTAAAGAAAAAACATTCATCAAGTCCTTCACAAATGTTTTGTTTGTGACTTTCTCTGTTGTTCCCTTTCACACTCAACTGAACTATGTGTTATGTCTTGTAAACGTAATCAAACATTTCACTTAGGTGTGTGGGTTAACACAAACCCATATTGTATGAAACATTCAGTTTTTCATTCAAGTTTTTTCTAACAATTGCATCCATGCTAGGACTACAGTAAACAACACTTTTTACTAAAGTAAATGAAATTGTTCATTAAACAAGACACATTGTTTTAAATGTATGCAATACGACGACACTAAAAACAACACTGAAACTTTTCATTGAAATACTGTACGAGATTGTGCATATTCAATGGATTTCTCCTGGTGCTTTTTTTCATCAGTCTTTTCATATTCTTGTTCTCTACTCAGGTGTCTCCTGTTCCTTTGGTGATGTCTGCTGTACACACATGGTATCATACACTTGAGCAAAGTGTGATACCACCGTTTGTTCTTCTCCTAAAATAAAGATGAACATTGACAAAAGTAAGGAAGCACTCTTTTCTTTGACAGACGAACAAACAATGCAAGAATAACCATACTCTCTGTTCCTTACTCATTTCTACCTACCTGTTTGACCACTTTGTCTGCTTCAGTCAGGACAGGGTGCTGGGGCTGACTCGGAGCAATCTGAGAAGAGCTCTCTGTGATCTTCTCCCCTACAGTGGCTACATTGTACTCTGTTTGAAATCCAGGTATCGCCTCCGGTAAGTTCCTCGGTCCTTTTTGGGACTTGAAAGGGTAGAATCATTTTGTGACTACATTTCCTTGTCATGCACTGATATGTTCTGGTTTGTGTTCGATTACTGCAGGCGTTCAAGTACTTTCTTTTTGTTCTAGATTGGCAGTGTTTGAAATGGTAGGAACTTGTCATATTCTCAACTCTGAATGCTCTGTAAACATACTATTTTAGCAATTCTTAGAAATCTGAAAGCAGTGTTACCTGTATCATTTTTTGTCTTGGTAGTAGTATTGCAGCTCCAACATCAGCACTTAAATAATGGTTTGTGATGTTACTTGTCCTTGGAGTTAGTATACTCCTGAGAAGTCAAGAGAAATCTTACGTAAGCATTAATTATGTTTCACTTTTGAAAGCAAAGTACGTGTCAAGTACTTTGAAGGCATTTGTTGATACTTTTAAGCACTTTCGTTGATTATTATTATCCTTCAATTAGTTATTACAAGTCCAACATTCTCTACATGATCTCACTCCATATTCAGAATGTGGGAATACAATTGTTTTAAGGAAATGCCACTGAATAGATAGTAGCTGCACTCTACAAAGATGAATTTGCTAATTAATCAGTCAGGGACACAGCTTATACTTCAGTAGTCTTAGATCATGTAATGATGATTATTGTACTTTATAACTAGCAAAATCCCCATATCCTGTTCATTGCCCCTTTTTCAGTTATGTGGATTGACTTATCCCTGAAGTGGTTAATTCTCACCTTGACATCTCATAGAACAACTGAATCTCTACCAAGGGTGAATGTGTCCTTCCTCTTAATGTCTAAAAGAAAAGGTTAAAATTCATTGAAGCAAAATGCAACAACTTAAAATGTTGGGGAGGTCGTTTCCACAGTTATTTCATATGACAGTGCTTGGAGTGAAACTACATGACCATGGTGAAGAAGAAAAAACACTTTACCTTGTTCCTCCTGACTGATGTCCTTATGCGTGTTTTGCACAGTTGAGCGTTTTGTGTCTTGTCGTCTGTGTAGGCAACAGCCCTCTTCCCTGGGATAGAACTAGATGAAATTTAGACACGTTAATTTGACTTCTCCATTGCTCACATTGATGTGGATATGATTATAATGCTCTGTTTTGTGGGCTTCCCAAGAAAACAATAAATCCCTTACTACTTGTTCGAAATGCAGTAGCACAGATCCTAACAAATACAAGAAAGAGAATATCATTCCTGTTTTGAAAAAACTTCACTGGTCACCTGTATTATCTAGGATAAATTTGAAAGTTCTTTTACTTGTTTTTAAAGCTTTAAGCGACCTAGCACGTCTGTACCTTACTGAATGTCTGTCTTCATATGTTCCTATACGTGACCTGAGATCTGCACATACTGGCCTACTGCAAATACCACATGTGAAATGCAGAAAGAGTGGAGAGGCTGCTTTTTGTTTTTATGCTTCCAAATTATGAAACTCACTTCCACTTTTTATTAGGCAGTCAAGCTCGGTACATTGTTTTAAAAAACATTTGAAAATGTTGCTTTTAGTTAAAGTGGTTCTTTGTTCTTTCTATTTCTGTTTCTTTTTTTAGTTCTCTTTAATTGTTCTTATTTTATTACGACTTTCCTAATTTTTATTTATTTAATTGACATGTATGTTGCTTTACTGTATTGCTGTATTTTCCTTTACAACTGAAAGTATATCTCTCAATTTTAATATTTTATTTTTACGCTTGGTTTTTAAAGCACCAAAGCACTATTTGTATGAAAGGTGCTCTATAGATAAAGTTTATCATTATTATTTTTAATATTATTATTATACTTTGTTACATTTTTGGTTAGGACAAAGATTCTAGTAGAGGTGGCCTCTTTTACCCCGTTCCAAAAAATTGGAAAACTACCTTCAGAATACACTGACAATGACCATCTACTGTCTCCTCTAACTGTGTATTGTCATCATGCATATCTTGTGTATTATTTATTGTAGTTGGTTTTGTCATTCTGTAAAGAAGCCACCTTTCAAGGCACTATATAAAATAATGTTTGTTATTATTATTTACATTTTTCATCGTCAAATCTGGCGAAGAGTCTTAAGAGAATATCAAAGAACACGTTGCTCTTACCTTTCCATTCCAAGAAATGCCCTCAGCTCGGATTGCAGAGATTTACCTCTCTGTCTCAAATTCTGAGAAACATAGACTCGATTGAAAAATGACCATTTCCTAAGATTCACATAACATCACCAGTCAACATTTGCCACTTGACATCAATAGAAACCATAGAGTACATGACATTTCCAATCAGTTTTCTTTCAAGGTACAATACCAATCGCCTTGCCAGAAGAGTTATACTGCGGTAGATAAATATTACAAATGTCAGATACACGCAGAGTTGTTTGGATTACTATGAAAAGATTGGCAAATATATTTATGTTCATTATATTTCTTGGTGTGACAGAGCTAAAGAGAAAACAATACTTACCTTTATCTCTGCAGACAGGATCGCAAGGGATTCCCTTATACTGGGTTCCTATGTAACAAATAATACATTATTCAAAAAACATGATATTTCTCTGTCCATTGGCAGCATGATTGTTTATCATTACAGTTTTAGTTAGCTTTAATTTTGTAAACCCCAAGTAAACATAGTTTGTGCCTTTCTCTGAACTTTTTGGCATTTCAATTCAGTTGTTTGTAAGCTTATTTTACAGTTGCTAGGTTGATGAAGTTCCTGAACTGTACAGTATTTCTTTTGGGTTTGGTGCGAATCATATTCTAGCGGTTGGGGGAAAAAAGCACAGGTGCCATCCCACCATTAAACCCTGAAACTTACCTTAGCCGATTCTTCAACTAAACCAGACATGTTAACTAAGTGTTACAGTATGTTTCAAAGTGTGTATTTTAGCAAACACAACTGAAGTTCTGTTGTCTCCTTGGAGACACCTGGAACTGGTGTGATGCTGGTTCTATGACATCATTCGTTCTAAATGTAAATGCAGGTATTGGCACAACATAGTAAATTGATGTAAAGTTATGGATCCATTTATGATTTTCACTCAGTTTGAAAGAGTTCCTGTCGTGTGGTTAAACTTTGTGTTACGGAGGGTTAACTGGGGTTCTGGCTACTAGTTAGGCTTGGTCATTCAGTCATCTGGTTCATGAAATAGGAAGCTAAGAGATCTGTGTTTTAGTTTTACTGTTTGTTTTTGTTCCATAGAATAAGAAATGTTTCATTAATATTAGTAATAGAGTAGCTGTTTCTCTAAACAGTGTGTGTCAGTTTGCACTGCAGGTGTGCCAGGTAGAGACCATTTAAGAACCCAAAAATATGCTGTCATTTACTGCCGTGGCTAATTTCTGTTAACCTTGTCTCTCACTCACTTTGATGAGCAAAATGTTCATACATAAAGCATACATTTCTGATTGGTCAGAAGAAGCTTCTTAACATATAAGGTATAAAGAAAGTCAGAAAGTTAGGCACTTAGGTCAGCCTTAGGCAGTTAACCAAGACCATAATCCGATAAGAAGCTATTCCCTTTCATGTTGCTAAATCACATGTAGGATACATGAGTTACACCTCCACTTAAGAGACCTTAAAGAGACCTTGGCCAGCCAGGAGTGTAGAAAACCGTAAAACAGTTCTTGAGGACCTAATTGTTAACTCTTAACAGGCAAAGGTTCCTTCAGTCCTATGAGAAATATTTTAGAATTGAACTAAAGTGTGTTTTTCCGATACAGGAGCATATGTCTGTCAGGGCCTGTTGGAGAGGCCCTGGATGAGAACCCCTGGCTGCAGTTCCACATCCCCCTGAAAGTAAATAGAGCCATAAGCACTGAGCTAAGGACACTGCTCCAGGACATGCTGGCTGTCGATCCTGACCAGCGACCAGAAGCCATCCAGCAGAAGAAGCAAGTCAGGCAAGCCATGGCACGAGAGAAAACATCTTTGTAGTGAGTGATAGCAAGATGTCCGTGACCAAGGGCAATTCGTCCGAGTAAAGTCTGATTTCATTTTTATGTCCCGAAAGGCCACTGCCTTTGTGCTGTAGATTTCTGATTTAGACGGGCATTTCTATGGACAACTTTGACTTTTCTGTGGGTCCAATGAAAATAAGTTTAATTTATTCTTTGTTACAGTTTTCGAAAGTTTAAAGACATTCACTGAGTTGACGATAAAGGAAAAGTTTCATCTTTCACCTCTTGGAAGGTAGGCCGGTCAGAGGTACAATATATGTCTTCATGTCTTCATCCTCCATGTTTGTAACTACAGGTTTCACAGTGTTGAGCTAAGACACAAAAACACCTACAAATGGCAGTTCCAAATGTATAAACCTGGGCTGAAAAAGTGTGTACAGTATATACTCTGTGTAGGTCTGATAAAAGTATTCGAGTCAAAGTGTCATATGGATACAAATTCTCATGATTTTGTATTGTGTGTTTTTTCTCTGTTCTGCTTTATTGAAAGAAATCAGATGCTCTTCCTGAAACTTACCTTAGCTGATTCTTCAGCTAAACCAGACAGACTTCTGAAATTCTCAAATATTATCAAATCTTGTTGGTGCAGAGGTGGTGGAGCCCATTACCAACAGACTCACAGCTGAAATTGCTGTGAAAAGGGCTTCTACCAAATATTAACATGTGGGTGAAAATGTAAACAATTGTAATATTTCCTTTTTTCCCATTGAAAGTATAACATATGTGGTGTGAGAAAGAGGTCCTCATTTAATTGCATGAAACTCTGGCACTGGCGCAACAAACTGAACAAAGTTCAAGGGGGTATACGCTTTCTGTAGACACTTTATTTCCTCTTTTTCCATACTCTAAGAAATGATTTGGGAAACCTGTGGGACACTGGAGGTCATTATACATGAGCCTCTTTCTGCACCTTTTAAGCCATTGAAACCTAGTTGCCTTGTTACAAGGTCTAATATTACAGTAGGTGTGGTTTCTGTCTCCTAATTTCTGAGAATGATCAAATTGGGGAATAAGTTGTAGGGAATACCACTCTTGCACTTCTAAGAAAAGACTATCTCAAATGAAACTCGCTATAGAAAGACATCTTGTTGAAAAATTCTTTATTTTTTGTCATTTCTAAAGAAAAAACATTCATCAAGTCCTTCACAAATGTTTTGTTTGTGACTTTCTCTGTTGTTCCCTTTCACACTCAACTGAACTATGTGTTATGTCTTGTAAACGTAATCAAACATTTCACTTAGGTGTGTGGGTTAACACAAACCCATATTGTATGAAACATTCAGTTTTTCATTCAAGTTTTTTCTAACAATTGCATCCATGCTAGGACTACAGTAAACAACACTTTTTACTAAAGTAAATGAAATTGTTCATTAAACAAGACACATTGTTTTAAATGTATGCAATACGACGACACTAAAAACAACACTGAAACTTTTCATTGAAATACTGTACGAGATTGTGCATATTCAATGGATTTCTCCTGGTGCTTTTTTTCATCAGTCTTTTCATATTCTTGTTCTCTACTCAGGTGTCTCCTGTTCCTTTGGTGATGTCTGCTGTACACACATGGTATCATACACTTGAGCAAAGTGTGATACCACCGTTTGTTCTTCTCCTAAAATAAAGATGAACATTGACAAAAGTCAGAAGCACACTTTTCTTTGACAGACGAACAAAACAATGCAAGAATAACCATACTCTCTGTTCCTTACTCATTTCTACCTACCTGTTTGACCACTTTGTCTGCTTCAGTCAGGACAGGGTGCTGGGGCTGACTCTGAGCAATCTGAGAAGAGCTCTCTGTGATCTTCTCCCCTACAGTGGCTACATTGTACTCTGTTTGAAATCCAGGTATCGCCTCCGGTAAGTTCCTCGGTCCTTTTTGGGACTTGAAAGGGTAGAATCATTTTGTGACTACATTTCCTTGTCATGCACTGATATGTTCTGGTTTGTGTTCGATTACTGCAGGCGTTCAAGTACTTTCTTTTTGTTCTAGATTGGCAGTGTTTGAGATGGTAGGAACTTGTCATATTCTCAACTCTGAATGCTCTGTAAACATACTATTTTAGCAATTCTTAGAAATCTGAAAGCAGTGTTACCTGTATCATTTTTTGTCTTGGTAGTAGTATTGCAGCTCCAACATCAGCACTTAAATAATGGTTTGTGATGTTACTTGTCCTTGGAGTCAGTATACTCCTGAGAAGTCAAGAGAAATCTTACGTAAGCATTAATTATGTTTCACTTTTGAAAGCAAAGTACGTGTCAAGTACTTTGAAGGCATTTGTTGATACTTTTAAGCACTTTCGTTGATTATTATTATCCTTCAATTAGTTATTACAAGTCCAACATTCTCTACATGATCTCACTCCATATTCAGAATGTGGGAATACAATTGTTTTAAGGAAATGCCACTGAATAGATAGTAGCTGCACTCTACAAAGATAAATTTGCTAATTAATCAGTGAGGGACACAGCTTATACTTCAGTAGTCTTAGATCATGTAATGATGATTATTGTACTTTATAACTAGCAAAATCCCCATATCCTGTTCATTGCCCCTTTTTCAATTATGTGGATTGACTTATCCCTGAAGTGGTTAATTCTCACCTTGACATCTCATAGAACAACTGAATCTCTACCAAGGGTGAATGTGTCCTTCCTCTTAATGTCTAAAAGAAAAGGTTAAAATTCATTGAAGCAAAATGCAACAACCCAAAATGTTGGGGAGGTCGTTTCCACAGTTATTTCATATGACAGTGCTTGGAGTGAAACTACATGACCATGGTGGAGAAGAAAAAACACTTTACCTTGTTCCTCCTGACTGATGTCCTTATGCGTGTTTTGCACAGTTGAGCGTTTTGTGTCTTGTCGTCTGTGTAGGCAACAGCCCTCTTCCCTGGGATAGAACTAGATGATATTTAGACACGTTAATTTGACTTCTCCGTTGCTCACATTGATGTGGATATGATTATAATGCTCTGTTTTGTGGGCTTCCCAAGAAAACAATAAATCCCTTACTACTTGTTCGAAATGCAGTAGCACAGATCCTAACAAATACAAGAAAGAGAATATCATTCCTGTTTTGAAAAAACTTCACTGGTCACCTGTATTATCTAGGATAAATTTGAAAGTTCTTTTACTTGTTTTTAAAGCTTTAAGCGACCTAGCACGTCTGTACCTTACTGAATGTCTGTCTTCATATGTTCCTATACGTGACCTGAGATCTGCACATACTGGCCTACTGCAAATACCACATGTGAAATGCAGAAAGAGTGGAGAGGCTGCTTTTTGTTTTTATGCTTCCAAATTATGAAACTCACTTCCACTTTTTATTAGGCAGTCAAGCTCGGTACATTGTTTTAAAAAACATTTGAAAATGTTGCTTTTAGTTAAAGTGGGTCTTTGTTCTTTCTGTTTATGTTTCTTTTTTTAGTTCTCTTTAATTGTTCTTATTTTATTACGACTTTCCTAATTTTTATTTATTTAATTGACATGTATGTTGCTTTACTGTATTGCTGTATTTTCCTTTACAACTGAAAGTATATCTCTCAATTTTAATATTTTATTTTTAAGCTTGGTTTTTAAAGCACCAAAGCACTATTTGTATGAAAGGTGCTCTATGGATAAAGTTTATCATTATTATTTTTAATATTATTATTATACTTTGTTACATTTTTGGTTAGGACAAAGACTCTAGTAGAGGTGGCCTCTTTTACCCCGTTCCAAAAAATTGGAAAACTACCTTCAGAATACACTGACAATGACCATCTACTGTCTCCTCTAACTGTGTATTGTCATCATGCATATCTTGTGTATTATTTATTGTAGTTGGTTTTGTCATTCTGTAAAAAAGCCACCTTTCAAGGCACTATATAAAATAATGTTTGTTATTATTATTTACATTTTTCATCGTCAAATCTGGCGAAGAGTCTTAAGAGAATAACAAAGAACACGTTGCTCTTACCTTTCCATTCCAAGAAATGCCCTCAGCTCGGATTGCAGAGATTGACCTCTCTGTCTCAAATTCTGAGAAACATAGACTCGATTGAAAAATGACCATTTCCTAAGATTCACATAACATCACCAGTCAACATTTGCCACTTGACATCAATAGAAACCATAGAGTACATGACATTTCCAATCAGTTTTCTTTCAAGGTACAATACCAATCGCCTTGCCAGAAGAGTTATACTGCGGTAGATAAATATTACAAATGTCAGATACACGCAGAGTTGTTTGGATTACTATGAAAAGATTGGCAAATATATTTATGTTCATTATATTTCTTGGAGTGACAGAGCTAAAGAGAAAACAATACTTACCTTTATCTCTGCAGACAGGATCGCAAGGGATTCCCTTATACTGGGTTCCTATGTAACAAATAATACATTATTCAAAAAACATGATATTTCTCTGTCCATTGGCAGCATGATTGTTTATCATTACAGTTTTAGTTAGCTTTAATTTTGTAAACCCCAAGTAAACATAGTTTGTGCCTTTCTCTGAACTTTTTGGCATTTCAATTCAGTTGTTTGTAAGCTTATTTTACAGTTGCTAGGTTGATGAAGTTCCTGAACTGTGCAGTATTTCTTTTGGGTTTGGTGCGAATCATATTCTAGCGGTTGGGGGAAAAAAGCACAGGTGCCATCCCACCATTAAACCCTGAAACTTACCTTAGCCGATTCTTCAACTAAACCAGACATGTTAACTAAGTGTTACAGTATGTTTCAAAGTGTGTATTTTAGCAAACACAACTGAAGTTCTGTTGTCTCCTTGGAGACACCTGGAACTGGTGTGATGCTGGTTCTATGACATCATTCGTTCTAAATGTAAATGCAGGTATTGGCACAACATAGTAAATTGATGTAAAGTTATGGATCCATTTATGATTTTCACTCAGTTTGAAAGAGTTCCTGTCGTGTGGTTAAACTTTGTGTTACGGAGGGTTAACTGGGCTTCTGGCTACTAGTTAGGCTTGGTCATTCAGTCATCTGGTTCATGAAATAGGAAGCTAAGAGATCTGTGTTTTAGTTTTACTGTTTGTTTTTGTTCCATAGAATAAGAAATGTTTCATTAATATTAGTAATAGAGTAGCTGTTTCTCTAAACAGTGTGTGTCAGTTTGCACTGCAGGTGTGCCAGGTAGAGACCATTTAAGAACCCAAAAATATGCTGTCATTTACTGCCGTGGCTAATTTCTGTTAACCTTGTCTCTCACTCACTTTGATGAGCAAAATGTTCATACATAAAGCATACATTTCTGATTGGTCAGAAGAAGCTTCTTAACATATAAGGTATAAAGAAAGTCAGAAAGTTAGGCACTTAGGTCAGCCTTAGGCAGTTAACCAAGACCATAATCCGATAAGAAGCTATTCCCTTTCATGTTGCTAAATCACATGTAGGATACATGAGTTACACCTCCACTTAAGAGACCTTAAAGAGACCTTGGCCAGCCAGGAGTGTAGAAAACCGTAAAACAGTTCTTGAGGACCTAATTGTTAACTCTTAACAGGCAAAGGTTCCTTCAGTCCTATGAGAAATATTTTAGAATTGAACTAAAGTGTGTTTTTCCGATACAGGAGCATATGTCTGTCAGGGCCTGTTGGAGAGGCCCTGGATGAGAACCCCTGGCTGCAGTTCCACATCCCCCTGAAAGTAAATAGAGCCATAAGCACTGAGCTAAGGACACTGCTCCAGGACATGCTGGCTGTCGATCCTGACCAGCGACCAGAAGCCATCCAGCAGAAGAAGCAAGTCAGGCAAGCCATGGCACGAGAGAAAACATCTTTGTAGTGAGTGATAGCAAGATGTCCGTGACCAAGGGCAATTCGTCCGAGTAAAGTCTGATTTCATTTTTATGTCCCGAAAGGCCACTGCCTTTGTGCTGTAGATTTCTGATTTAGACGGGCATTTCTATGGACAACTTTGACTTTTCTGTGGGTCCAATGAAAATAAGTTTAATTTATTCTTTGTTACAGTTTTCGAAAGTTTAAAGACATTCACTGAGTTGACGATAAAGGAAAAGTTTCATCTTTCATCTCTTGGAAGGTAGGCCGGTCAGAGGTACAATATATGTCTTCATGTCTTCATCCTCCATGTTTGTAACTACAGGTTTCACAGTGTTGAGCTAAGACACAAAAACACCTACAAATGGCAGTTCCAAATGTATAAACCTGGGCTGAAAAAGTGTGTACAGTATATACTCTGTGTAGGTCTGATAAAAGTATTCGAGTCAAAGTGTCATATGGATACAAATTCTCATGATTTTGTATTGTGTGTTTTTTCTCTGTTCTGCTTTATTGAAAGAAATCAGATGCTCTTCCTGAAACTTACCTTAGCTGATTCTTCAGCTAAACCAGACAGACTTCTGAAATTCTCAAATATTATCAAATCTTGTTGGTGCAGAGGTGGTGGAGCCCATTACCAACAGACTCACAGCTGAAATTGCTGTGAAAAGGGCTTCTACCAAATATTAACATGTGGGTGAACATGTAAACAATTGTAATATTTCCTTTTTTCCCATTGAAAGTATAACATATGTGGTGTGAGAAAGAGGTCCTCATTTAATTGCATGAAACTCTGGCACTGGCGCAACAAACTGAACAAAGTTCAAGGGGGTATACGCTTTCTGTAGACACTTTATTTCCTCTTTTTCCATACTCTAAGAAATGATTTGGGAAACATGTGGGACACTGGAGGTCATTATACATGAGCCTCTTTCTGCACCTTTTAAGCCATTGAAACCTAGTTGCCTTGTTACAAGGTCTAATATTACAGTAGGTGTGGTTTCTGTCTCCTAATTTCTGAGAATGATCAAATTGGGGAATAAGTTGTAGGGAATACCACTCTTGCACTTCTAAGAAAAGACTATCTCAAATGAAACTCGCTATAGAAAGACATCTTGTTGAAAAATTCTTTATTTTTTGTCATTTCTAAAGAAAAAACATTCATCAAGTCCTTCACAAATGTTTTGTTTGTGACTTTCTCTGTTGTTCCCTTTCACACTCAACTGAACTATGTGTTATGTCTTGTAAACGTAATCAAACATTTCACTTAGGTGTGTGGGTTAACACAAACCCATATTGTATGAAACATTCAGTTTTTCATTCAAGTTTTTTCTAACAATTGCATCCATGCTAGGACTACAGTAAACAACACTTTTTACTAAAGTAAATGAAATTGTTCATTAAACAAGACACATTGTTTTAAATGTATGCAATACGACGACACTAAAAACAACACTGAAACTTTTCATTGAAATACTGTACGAGATTGTGCATATTCAATGGATTTCTCCTGGTGCTTTTTTTCATCAGTCTTTTCATATTCTTGTTCTCTACTCAGGTGTCTCCTGTTCCTTTGGTGATGTCTGCTGTACACACATGGTATCATACACTTGAGCAAAGTGTGATACCACCGTTTGTTCTTCTCCTAAAATAAAGATGAACATTGACAAAAGTCAGAAGCACACTTTTCTTTGACAGACGAACAAAACAATGCAAGAATAACCATACTCTCTGTTCCTTACTCATTTCTACCTACCTGTTTGACCACTTTGTCTGCTTCAGTCAGGACAGGGTGCTGGGGCTGACTCTGAGCAATCTGAGAAGAGCTCTCTGTGATCTTCTCCCCTACAGTGGCTACATTGTACTCTGTTTGAAATCCAGGTATCGCCTCCGGTAAGTTCCTCGGTCCTTTTTGGGACTTGAAAGGGTAGAATCATTTTGTGACTACATTTCCTTGTCATGCACTGATATGTTCTGGTTTGTGTTCGATTACTGCAGGCGTTCTAGTACTTTCTTTTTGTTCTAGATTGGCAGTGTTTGAGATGGTAGGAACTTGTCATATTCTCAACTCTGAATGCTCTGTAAACATACTATTTTAGCAATTCTTAGAAGTCTGAAAGCAGTGTTACCTGTATCATTTTTTGTCTTGGTAGTAGTATTGCAGCTCCAACATCAGCACTTAAATAATGGTTTGTGATGTTACTTGTCCTTGGAGTCAGTATACTCCTGAGAAGTCAAGAGAAATCTTACGTAAGCATTAATTATGTTTCACTTTTGAAAGCAAAGTACGTGTCATGTACTTTGAAGGCATTTGTTGATACTTTTAAGCACTTTCGTTGATTATTATTATCCTTCAATTAGTTATTACAAGTCCAACATTCTCTACATGATCTCACTCCATATTCAGAATGTGGGAATACAATTGTTTTAAGGAAATGCCACTGAATAGATAGTAGCTGCACTCTACAAAGATGAATTTGCTAATTAATCAGTGAGGGACACAGCTTATACTTCAGTAGTCTTAGATCATGTAATGATGATTATTGTACTTTATAACTAGCAAAATCCCCATATCCTGTTCATTGCCCCTTTTTCAATTATGTGGATTGACTTATCCCTGAAGTGGTTAATTCTCACCTTGACATCTCATAGAACAACTGAATCTCTACCAAGGGTGAATGTGTCCTTCCTCTTAATGTCTAAAAGAAAAGGTTAAAATTCATTGAAGCAAAATGCAACAACCCAAAATGTTGGGGAGGTCGTTTCCACAGTTATTTCATATGACAGTGCTTGGAGTGAAACTACATGACCATGGTGGAGAAGAAAAAACACTTTACCTTGTTCCTCCTGACTGATGTCCTTATGCGTGTTTTGCACAGTTGAGCGTTTTGTGTCTTGTCGTCTGTGTAGGCAACAGCCCTCTTCCCTGGGATAGAACTAGATGATATTTAGACACGTTAATTTGACTTCTCCGTTGCTCACATTGATGTGGATATGATTATAATGCTCTGTTTTGTGGGCTTCCCAAGAAAACAATAAATCCCTTACTACTTGTTCGAAATGCAGTAGCACAGATCCTAACAAATACAAGAAAGAGAATATCATTCCTGTTTTGAAAAAACTTCACTGGTCACCTGTATTATCTAGGATAAATTTGAAAGTTCTTTTACTTGTTTTTAAAGCTTTAAGCGACCTAGCACGTCTGTACCTTACTGAATGTCTGTCTTCATATGTTCCTATACGTGACCTGAGATCTGCACATACTGGCCTACTGCAAATACCACATGTGAAATGCAGAAAGAGTGGAGAGGCTGCTTTTTGTTTTTATGCTTCCAAATTATGAAACTCACTTCCACTTTTTATTAGGCAGTCAAGCTCGGTACATTGTTTTAAAAAACATTTGAAAATGTTGCTTTTAGTTAAAGTGGTTCTTTGTTCTTTCTATTTCTGTTTCTTTTTTTAGTTCTCTTTAATTGTTCTTATTTTATTACGACTTTCCTAATTTTTATTTATTTAATTGACATGTATGTTGCTTTACTGTATTGCTGTATTTTCCTTTACAACTGAAAGTATATCTCTCAATTTTAATATTTTATTTTTACGCTTGGTTTTTAAAGCACCAAAGCACTATTTGTATGAAAGGTGCTCTATAGATAAAGTTTATCATTATTATTTTTAATATTATTATTATACTTTGTTACATTTTTGGTTAGGACAAAGATTCTAGTAGAGGTGGCCTCTTTTACCCCGTTCCAAAAAATTGGAAAACTACCTTCAGAATACACTGACAATGACCATCTACTGTCTCCTCTAACTGTGTATTGTCATCATGCATATCTTGTGTATTATTTATTGTAGTTGGTTTTGTCATTCTGTAAAGAAGCCACCTTTCAAGGCACTATATAAAATAATGTTTGTTATTATTATTTACATTTTTCATCGTCAAATCTGGCGAAGAGTCTTAAGAGAATATCAAAGAACACGTTGCTCTTACCTTTCCATTCCAAGAAATGCCCTCAGCTCGGATTGCAGAGATTTACCTCTCTGTCTCAAATTCTGAGAAACATAGACTCGATTGAAAAATGACCATTTCCTAAGATTCACATAACATCACCAGTCAACATTTGCCACTTGACATCAATAGAAACCATAGAGTACATGACATTTCCAATCAGTTTTCTTTCAAGGTACAATACCAATCGCCTTGCCAGAAGAGTTATACTGCGGTAGATAAATATTACAAATGTCAGATACACGCAGAGTTGTTTGGATTACTATGAAAAGATTGGCAAATATATTTATGTTCATTATATTTCTTGGTGTGACAGAGCTAAAGAGAAAACAATACTTACCTTTATCTCTGCAGACAGGATCGCAAGGGATTCCCTTATACTGGGTTCCTATGTAACAAATAATACATTATTCAAAAAACATGATATTTCTCTGTCCATTGGCAGCATGATTGTTTATCATTACAGTTTTAGTTAGCTTTAATTTTGTAAACCCCAAGTAAACATAGTTTGTGCCTTTCTCTGAACTTTTTGGCATTTCAATTCAGTTGTTTGTAAGCTTATTTTACAGTTGCTAGGTTGATGAAGTTCCTGAACTGTACAGTATTTCTTTTGGGTTTGGTGCGAATCATATTCTAGCGGTTGGGGGAAAAAAGCACAGGTGCCATCCCACCATTAAACCCTGAAACTTACCTTAGCCGATTCTTCAACTAAACCAGACATGTTAACTAAGTGTTACAGTATGTTTCAAAGTGTGTATTTTAGCAAACACAACTGAAGTTCTGTTGTCTCCTTGGAGACACCTGGAACTGGTGTGATGCTGGTTCTATGACATCATTCGTTCTAAATGTAAATGCAGGTATTGGCACAACATAGTAAATTGATGTAAAGTTATGGATCCATTTATGATTTTCACTCAGTTTGAAAGAGTTCCTGTCGTGTGGTTAAACTTTGTGTTACGGAGGGTTAACTGGGGTTCTGGCTACTAGTTAGGCTTGGTCATTCAGTCATCTGGTTCATGAAATAGGAAGCTAAGAGATCTGTGTTTTAGTTTTACTGTTTGTTTTTGTTCCATAGAATAAGAAATGTTTCATTAATATTAGTAATAGAGTAGCTGTTTCTCTAAACAGTGTGTGTCAGTTTGCACTGCAGGTGTGCCAGGTAGAGACCATTTAAGAACCCAAAAATATGCTGTCATTTACTGCCGTGGCTAATTTCTGTTAACCTTGTCTCTCACTCACTTTGATGAGCAAAATGTTCATACATAAAGCATACATTTCTGATTGGTCAGAAGAAGCTTCTTAACATATAAGGTATAAAGAAAGTCAGAAAGTTAGGCACTTAGGTCAGCCTTAGGCAGTTAACCAAGACCATAATCCGATAAGAAGCTATTCCCTTTCATGTTGCTAAATCACATGTAGGATACATGAGTTACACCTCCACTTAAGAGACCTTAAAGAGACCTTGGCCAGCCAGGAGTGTAGAAAACCGTAAAACAGTTCTTGAGGACCTAATTGTTAACTCTTAACAGGCAAAGGTTCCTTCAGTCCTATGAGAAATATTTTAGAATTGAACTAAAGTGTGTTTTTCCGATACAGGAGCATATGTCTGTCAGGGCCTGTTGGAGAGGCCCTGGATGAGAACCCCTGGCTGCAGTTCCACATCCCCCTGAAAGTAAATAGAGCCATAAGCACTGAGCTAAGGACACTGCTCCAGGACATGCTGGCTGTCGATCCTGACCAGCGACCAGAAGCCATCCAGCAGAAGAAGCAAGTCAGGCAAGCCATGGCACGAGAGAAAACATCTTTGTAGTGAGTGATAGCAAGATGTCCGTGACCAAGGGCAATTCGTCCGAGTAAAGTCTGATTTCATTTTTATGTCCCGAAAGGCCACTGCCTTTGTGCTGTAGATTTCTGATTTAGACGGGCATTTCTATGGACAACTTTGACTTTTCTGTGGGTCCAATGAAAATAAGTTTAATTTATTCTTTGTTACAGTTTTCGAAAGTTTAAAGACATTCACTGAGTTGACGATAAAGGAAAAGTTTCATCTTTCACCTCTTGGAAGGTAGGCCGGTCAGAGGTACAATATATGTCTTCATGTCTTCATCCTCCATGTTTGTAACTACAGGTTTCACAGTGTTGAGCTAAGACACAAAAACACCTACAAATGGCAGTTCCAAATGTATAAACCTGGGCTGAAAAAGTGTGTACAGTATATACTCTGTGTAGGTCTGATAAAAGTATTCGAGTCAAAGTGTCATATGGATACAAATTCTCATGATTTTGTATTGTGTGTTTTTTCTCTGTTCTGCTTTATTGAAAGAAATCAGATGCTCTTCCTGAAACTTACCTTAGCTGATTCTTCAGCTAAACCAGACAGACTTCTGAAATTCTCAAATATTATCAAATCTTGTTGGTGCAGAGGTGGTGGAGCCCATTACCAACAGACTCACAGCTGAAATTGCTGTGAAAAGGGCTTCTACCAAATATTAACATGTGGGTGAAAATGTAAACAATTGTAATATTTCCTTTTTTCCCATTGAAAGTATAACATATGTGGTGTGAGAAAGAGGTCCTCATTTAATTGCATGAAACTCTGGCACTGGCGCAACAAACTGAACAAAGTTCAAGGGGGTATACGCTTTCTGTAGACACTTTATTTCCTCTTTTTCCATACTCTAAGAAATGATTTGGGAAACCTGTGGGACACTGGAGGTCATTATACATGAGCCTCTTTCTGCACCTTTTAAGCCATTGAAACCTAGTTGCCTTGTTACAAGGTCTAATATTACAGTAGGTGTGGTTTCTGTCTCCTAATTTCTGAGAATGATCAAATTGGGGAATAAGTTGTAGGGAATACCACTCTTGCACTTCTAAGAAAAGACTATCTCAAATGAAACTCGCTATAGAAAGACATCTTGTTGAAAAATTCTTTATTTTTTGTCATTTCTAAAGAAAAAACATTCATCAAGTCCTTCACAAATGTTTTGTTTGTGACTTTCTCTGTTGTTCCCTTTCACACTCAACTGAACTATGTGTTATGTCTTGTAAACGTAATCAAACATTTCACTTAGGTGTGTGGGTTAACACAAACCCATATTGTATGAAACATTCAGTTTTTCATTCAAGTTTTTTCTAACAATTGCATCCATGCTAGGACTACAGTAAACAACACTTTTTACTAAAGTAAATGAAATTGTTCATTAAACAAGACACATTGTTTTAAATGTATGCAATACGACGACACTAAAAACAACACTGAAACTTTTCATTGAAATACTGTACGAGATTGTGCATATTCAATGGATTTCTCCTGGTGCTTTTTTTCATCAGTCTTTTCATATTCTTGTTCTCTACTCAGGTGTCTCCTGTTCCTTTGGTGATGTCTGCTGTACACACATGGTATCATACACTTGAGCAAAGTGTGATACCACCGTTTGTTCTTCTCCTAAAATAAAGATGAACATTGACAAAAGTCAGAAGCACACTTTTCTTTGACAGACGAACAAAACAATGCAAGAATAACCATACTCTCTGTTCCTTACTCATTTCTACCTACCTGTTTGACCACGTCTGCTTCAGTCAGGACAGGGTGCTGGGGCTGACTCTGAGCAATCTGAGAAGAGCTCTCTGTGATCTTCTCCCCTACAGTGGCTACATTGTACTCTGTTTGAAATCCAGGTATCGCCTCCGGTAAGTTCCTCGGTCCTTTTTGGGACTTGAAAGGGTAGAATCATTTTGTGACTACATTTCCTTGTCATGCACTGATATGTTCTGGTTTGTGTTCGATTACTGCAGGCGTTCTAGTACTTTCTTTTTGTTCTAGATTGGCAGTGTTTGAGATGGTAGGAACTTGTCATATTCTCAACTCTGAATGCTCTGTAAACATACTATTTTAGCAATTCTTAGAAGTCTGAAAGCAGTGTTACCTGTATCATTTTTTGTCTTGGTAGTAGTATTGCAGCTCCAACATCAGCACTTAAATAATGGTTTGTGATGTTACTTGTCCTTGGAGTCAGTATACTCCTGAGAAGTCAAGAGAAATCTTACGTAAGCATTAATTATGTTTCACTTTTGAAAGCAAAGTACGTGTCATGTACTTTGAAGGCATTTGTTGATACTTTTAAGCACTTTCGTTGATTATTATTATCCTTCAATTAGTTATTACAAGTCCAACATTCTCTACATGATCTCACTCCATATTCAGAATGTGGGAATACAATTGTTTTAAGGAAATGCCACTGAATAGATAGTAGCTGCACTCTACAAAGATAAATTTGCTAATTAATCAGTGAGGGACACAGCTTATACTTCAGTAGTCTTAGATCATGTAATGATGATTATTGTACTTTATAACTAGCAAAATCCCCATATCCTGTTCATTGCCCCTTTTTCAATTATGTGGATTGACTTATCCCTGAAGTGGTTAATTCTCACCTTGACATCTCATAGAACAACTGAATCTCTACCAAGGGTGAATGTGTCCTTCCTCTTAATGTCTAAAAGAAAAGGTTAAAATTCATTGAAGCAAAATGCAACAACCCAAAATGTTGGGGAGGTCGTTTCCACAGTTATTTCATATGACAGTGCTTGGAGTGAAACTACATGACCATGGTGGAGAAGAAAAAACACTTTACCTTGTTCCTCCTGACTGATGTCCTTATGCGTGTTTTGCACAGTTGAGCGTTTTGTGTCTTGTCGTCTGTGTAGGCAACAGCCCTCTTCCCTGGGATAGAACTAGATGATATTTAGACACGTTAATTTGACTTCTCCGTTGCTCACATTGATGTGGATATGATTATAATGCTCTGTTTTGTGGGCTTCCCAAGAAAACAATAAATCCCTTACTACTTGTTCGAAATGCAGTAGCACAGATCCTAACAAATACAAGAAAGAGAATATCATTCCTGTTTTGAAAAAACTTCACTGGTCACCTGTATTATCTAGGATAAATTTGAAAGTTCTTTTACTTGTTTTTAAAGCTTTAAGCGACCTAGCACGTCTGTACCTTACTGAATGTCTGTCTTCATATGTTCCTATACGTGACCTGAGATCTGCACATACTGGCCTACTGCAAATACCACATGTGAAATGCAGAAAGAGTGGAGAGGCTGCTTTTTGTTTTTATGCTTCCAAATTATGAAACTCACTTCCACTTTTTATTAGGCAGTCAAGCTCGGTACATTGTTTTAAAAAACATTTGAAAATGTTGCTTTTAGTTAAAGTGGGTCTTTGTTCTTTCTGTTTATGTTTCTTTTTTTAGTTCTCTTTAATTGTTCTTATTTTATTACGACTTTCCTAATTTTTATTTATTTAATTGACATGTATGTTGCTTTACTGTATTGCTGTATTTTCCTTTACAACTGAAAGTATATCTCTCAATTTTAATATTTTATTTTTACGCTTGGTTTTTAAAGCACCAAAGCACTATTTGTATGAAAGGTGCTCTATGGATAAAGTTTATCATTATTATTTTTAATATTATTATTATACTTTGTTACATTTTTGGTTAGGACAAAGACTCTAGTAGAGGTGGCCTCTTTTACCCCGTTCCAAAAAATTGGAAAACTACCTTCAGAATACACTGACAATGACCATCTACTGTCTCCTCTAACTGTGTATTGTCATCATGCATATCTTGTGTATTATTTATTGTAGTTGGTTTTGTCATTCTGTAAAAAAGCCACCTTTCAAGGCACTATATAAAATAATGTTTGTTATTATTATTTACATTTTTCATCGTCAAATCTGGCGAAGAGTCTTAAGAGAATAACAAAGAACACGTTGCTCTTACCTTTCCATTCCAAGAAATGCCCTCAGCTCGGATTGCAGAGATTGACCTCTCTGTCTCAAATTCTGAGAAACATAGACTCGATTGAAAAATGACCATTTCCTAAGATTCACATAACATCACCAGTCAACATTTGCCACTTGACATCAATAGAAACCATAGAGTACATGACATTTCCAATCAGTTTTCTTTCAAGGTACAATACCAATCGCCTTGCCAGAAGAGTTATACTGCGGTAGATAAATATTACAAATGTCAGATACACGCAGAGTTGTTTGGATTACTATGAAAAGATTGGCAAATATATTTATGTTCATTATATTTCTTGGAGTGACAGAGCTAAAGAGAAAACAATACTTACCTTTATCTCTGCAGACAGGATCGCAAGGGATTCCCTTATACTGGGTTCCTATGTAACAAATAATACATTATTCAAAAAACATGATATTTCTCTGTCCATTGGCAGCATGATTGTTTATCATTACAGTTTTAGTTAGCTTTAATTTTGGAAACCCCAAGTAAACATAGTTTGTGCCTTTCTCTGAACTTTTTGGCATTTCAATTCAGTTGTTTGTAAGCTTATTTTACAGTTGCTAGGTTGATGAAGTTCCTGAACTGTGCAGTATTTCTTTTGGGTTTGGTGCGAATCATATTCTAGCGGTTGGGGGAAAAAAGCACAGGTGCCATCCCACCATTAAACCCTGAAACTTACCTTAGCCGATTCTTCAACTAAACCAGACATGTTAACTAAGTGTTACAGTATGTTTCAAAGTGTGTATTTTAGCAAACACAACTGAAGTTCTGTTGTCTCCTTGGAGACACCTGGAACTGGTGTGATGCTGGTTCTATGACATCATTCGTTCTAAATGTAAATGCAGGTATTGGCACAACATAGTAAATTGATGTAAAGTTATGGATCCATTTATGATTTTCACTCAGTTTGAAAGAGTTCCTGTCGTGTGGTTAAACTTTGTGTTACGGAGGGTTAACTGGGGTTCTGGCTACTAGTTAGGCTTGGTCATTCAGTCATCTGGTTCATGAAATAGGAAGCTAAGAGATCTGTGTTTTAGTTTTACTGTTTGTTTTTGTTCCATAGAATAAGAAATGTTTCATTAATATTAGTAATAGAGTAGCTGTTTCTCTAAACAGTGTGTGTCAGTTTGCACTGCAGGTGTGCCAGGTAGAGACCATTTAAGAACCCAAAAATATGCTGTCATTTACTGCCGTGGCTAATTTCTGTTAACCTTGTCTCTCACTCACTTTGATGAGCAAAATGTTCATACATAAAGCATACATTTCTGATTGGTCAGAAGAAGCTTCTTAACATATAAGGTATAAAGAAAGTCAGAAAGTTAGGCACTTAGGTCAGCCTTAGGCAGTTAACCAAGACCATAATCCGATAAGAAGCTATTCCCTTTCATGTTGCTAAATCACATGTAGGATACATGAGTTACACCTCCACTTAAGAGACCTTAAAGAGACCTTGGCCAGCCAGGAGTGTAGAAAACCGTAAAACAGTTCTTGAGGACCTAATTGTTAACTCTTAACAGGCAAAGGTTCCTTCAGTCCTATGAGAAATATTTTAGAATTGAACTAAAGTGTGTTTCCGATACAGGAGCATATGTCTGTCAGGGCCTGTTGGAGAGGCCCTGGATGAGAACCCCTGGCTGCAGTTCCACATCCCCCTGAAAGTAAATAGAGCCATAAGCACTGAGCTAAGGACACTGCTCCAGGACATGCTGGCTGTCGATCCTGACCAGCGACCAGAAGCCATCCAGCAGAAGAAGCAAGTCAGGCAAGCCATGGCACGAGAGAAAACATCTTTGTAGTGAGTGATAGCAAGATGTCCGTGACCAAGGGCAATTCGTCCGAGTAAAGTCTGATTTCATTTTTATGTCCCGAAAGGCCACTGCCTTTGTGCTGTAGATTTCTGATTTAGACGGGCATTTCTATGGACAACTTTGACTTTTCTGTGGGTCCAATGAAAATAAGTTTAATTTATTCTTTGTTACAGTTTTCGAAAGTTTAAAGACATTCACTGAGTTGACGATAAAGGAAAAGTTTCATCTTTCATCTCTTGGAAGGTAGGCCGGTCAGAGGTACAATATATGTCTTCATGTCTTCATCCTCCATGTTTGTAACTACAGGTTTCACAGTGTTGAGCTAAGACACAAAAACACCTACAAATGGCAGTTCCAAATGTATAAACCTGGGCTGAAAAAGTGTGTACAGTATATACTCTGTGTAGGTCTGATAAAAGTATTCGAGTCAAAGTGTCATATGGATACAAATTCTCATGATTTTGTATTGTGTGTTTTTTCTCTGTTCTGCTTTATTGAAAGAAATCAGATGCTCTTCCTGAAACTTACCTTAGCTGATTCTTCAGCTAAACCAGACAGACTTCTGAAATTCTCAAATATTATCAAATCTTGTTGGTGCAGAGGTGGTGGAGCCCATTACCAACAGACTCACAGCTGAAATTGCTGTGAAAAGGGCTTCTACCAAATATTAACATGTGGGTGAACATGTAAACAATTGTAATATTTCCTTTTTTCCCATTGAAAGTATAACATATGTGGTGTGAGAAAGAGGTCCTCATTTAATTGCATGAAACTCTGGCACTGGCGCAACAAACTGAACAAAGTTCAAGGGGGTATACGCTTTCTGTAGACACTTTATTTCCTCTTTTTCCATACTCTAAGAAATGATTTGGGAAACATGTGGGACACTGGAGGTCATTATACATGAGCCTCTTTCTGCACCTTTTAAGCCATTGAAACCTAGTTGCCTTGTTACAAGGTCTAATATTACAGTAGGTGTGGTTTCTGTCTCCTAATTTCTGAGAATGATCAAATTGGGGAATAAGTTGTAGGGAATACCACTCTTGCACTTCTAAGAAAAGACTATCTCAAATGAAACTCGCTATAGAAAGACATCTTGTTGAAAAATTCTTTATTTTTTGTCATTTCTAAAGAAAAAACATTCATCAAGTCCTTCACAAATGTTTTGTTTGTGACTTTCTCTGTTGTTCCCTTTCACACTCAACTGAACTATGTGTTATGTCTTGTAAACGTAATCAAACATTTCACTTAGGTGTGTGGGTTAACACAAACCCATATTGTATGAAACATTCAGTTTTTCATTCAAGTTTTTTCTAACAATTGCATCCATGCTAGGACTACAGTAAACAACACTTTTTACTAAAGTAAATGAAATTGTTCATTAAACAAGACACATTGTTTTAAATGTATGCAATACGACGACACTAAAAACAACACTGAAACTTTTCATTGAAATACTGTACGAGATTGTGCATATTCAATGGATTTCTCCTGGTGCTTTTTTTCATCAGTCTTTTCATATTCTTGTTCTCTACTCAGGTGTCTCCTGTTCCTTTGGTGATGTCTGCTGTACACACATGGTATCATACACTTGAGCAAAGTGTGATACCACCGTTTGTTCTTCTCCTAAAATAAAGATGAACATTGACAAAAGTCAGAAGCACACTTTTCTTTGACAGACGAACAAAACAATGCAAGAATAACCATACTCTCTGTTCCTTACTCATTTCTACCTACCTGTTTGACCACTTTGTCTGCTTCAGTCAGGACAGGGTGCTGGGGCTGACTCTGAGCAATCTGAGAAGAGCTCTCTGTGATCTTCTCCCCTACAGTGGCTACATTGTACTCTGTTTGAAATCCAGGTATCGCCTCCGGTAAGTTCCTCGGTCCTTTTTGGGACTTGAAAGGGTAGAATCATTTTGTGACTACATTTCCTTGTCATGCACTGATATGTTCTGGTTTGTGTTCGATTACTGCAGGCGTTCTAGTACTTTCTTTTTGTTCTAGATTGGCAGTGTTTGAGATGGTAGGAACTTGTCATATTCTCAACTCTGAATGCTCTGTAAACATACTATTTTAGCAATTCTTAGAAGTCTGAAAGCAGTGTTACCTGTATCATTTTTTGTCTTGGTAGTAGTATTGCAGCTCCAACATCAGCACTTAAATAATGGTTTGTGATGTTACTTGTCCTTGGAGTCAGTATACTCCTGAGAAGTCAAGAGAAATCTTACGTAAGCATTAATTATGTTTCACTTTTGAAAGCAAAGTACGTGTCATGTACTTTGAAGGCATTTGTTGATACTTTTAAGCACTTTCGTTGATTATTATTATCCTTCAATTAGTTATTTCAAGTCCAACATTCTCTACATGATCTCACTCCATATTCAGAATGTGGGAATACAATTGTTTTAAGGAAATGCCACTGAATAGATAGTAGCTGCACTCTACAAAGATGAATTTGCTAATTAATCAGTGAGGGACACAGCTTATACTTCAGTAGTCTTAGATCATGTAATGATGATTATTGTACTTTATAACTAGCAAAATCCCCATATCCTGTTCATTGCCCCTTTTTCAATTATGTGGATTGACTTATCCCTGAAGTGGTTAATTCTCACCTTGACATCTCATAGAACAACTGAATCTCTACCAAGGGTGAATGTGTCCTTCCTCTTAATGTCTAAAAGAAAAGGTTAAAATTCATTGAAGCAAAATGCAACAACCCAAAATGTTGGGGAGGTCGTTTCCACAGTTATTTCATATGACAGTGCTTGGAGTGAAACTACATGACCATGGTGGAGAAGAAAAAACACTTTACCTTGTTCCTCCTGACTGATGTCCTTATGCGTGTTTTGCACAGTTGAGCGTTTTGTGTCTTGTCGTCTGTGTAGGCAACAGCCCTCTTCCCTGGGATAGAACTAGATGATATTTAGACACGTTAATTTGACTTCTCCATTGCTCACATTGATGTGGATATGATTATAATGCTCTGTTTTGTGGGCTTCCCAAGAAAACAATAAATCCCTTACTACTTGTTCGAAATGCAGTAGCACAGATCCTAACAAATACAAGAAAGAGAATATCATTCCTGTTTTGAAAAAACTTCACTGGTCACCTGTATTATCTAGGATAAATTTGAAAGTTCTTTTACTTGTTTTTAAAGCTTTAAGCGACCTAGCACGTCTGTACCTTACTGAATGTCTGTCTTCATATGTTCCTATACGTGACCTGAGATCTGCACATACTGGCCTACTGCAAATACCACATGTGAAATGCAGAAAGAGTGGAGAGGCTGCTTTTTGTTTTTATGCTTCCAAATTATGAAACTCACTTCCACTTTTTATTAGGCAGTCAAGCTCGGTACATTGTTTTAAAAAACATTTGAAAATGTTGCTTTTAGTTAAAGTGGGTCTTTGTTCTTTCTGTTTATGTTTCTTTTTTTAGTTCTCTTTAATTGTTCTTATTTTATTACGACTTTCCTAATTTTTATTTATTTAATTGACATGTATGTTGCTTTACTGTATTGCTGTATTTTCCTTTACAACTGAAAGTATATCTCTCAATTTTAATATTTTATTTTTACGCTTGGTTTTTAAAGCACCAAAGCACTATTTGTATGAAAGGTGCTCTATGGATAAAGTTTATCATTATTATTTTTAATATTATTATTATACTTTGTTACATTTTTGGTTAGGACAAAGACTCTAGTAGAGGTGGCCTCTTTTACCCCGTTCCAAAAAATTGGAAAACTACCTTCAGAATACACTGACAATGACCATCTACTGTCTCCTCTAACTGTGTATTGTCATCATGCATATCTTGTGTATTATTTATTGTAGTTGGTTTTGTCATTCTGTAAAAAAGCCACCTTTCAAGGCACTATATAAAATAATGTTTGTTATTATTATTTACATTTTTCATCGTAAAATCTGGCGAAGAGTCTTAAGAGAATAACAAAGAACACGTTGCTCTTACCTTTCCATTCCAAGAAATGCCCTCAGCTCGGATTGCAGAGATTGACCTCTCTGTCTCAAATTCTGAGAAACATAGACTCGATTGAAAAATGACCATTTCCTAAGATTCACATAACATCACCAGTCAACATTTGCCACTTGACATCAATAGAAACCATAGAGTACATGACATTTCCAATCAGTTTTCTTTCAAGGTACAATACCAATCGCCTTGCCAGAAGAGTTATACTGCGGTAGATAAATATTACAAATGTCAGATACACGCAGAGTTGTTTGGATTACTATGAAAAGATTGGCAAATATATTTATGTTCATTATATTTCTTGGAGTGACAGAGCTAAAGAGAAAACAATACTTACCTTTATCTCTGCAGACAGGATCGCAAGGGATTCCCTTATACTGGGTTCCTATGTAACAAATAATACATTATTCAAAAAACATGATATTTCTCTGTCCATTGGCAGCATGATTGTTTATCATTACAGTTTTAGTTAGCTTTAATTTTGGAAACCCCAAGTAAACATAGTTTGTGCCTTTCTCTGAACTTTTTGGCATTTCAATTCAGTTGTTTGTAAGCTTATTTTACAGTTGCTAGGTTGATGAAGTTCCTGAACTGTGCAGTATTTCTTTTGGGTTTGGTGCGAATCATATTCTAGCGGTTGGGGGAAAAAAGCACAGGTGCCATCCCACCATTAAACCCTGAAACTTACCTTAGCCGATTCTTCAACTAAACCAGACATGTTAACTAAGTGTTACAGTATGTTTCAAAGTGTGTATTTTAGCAAACACAACTGAAGTTCTGTTGTCTCCTTGGAGACACCTGGAACTGGTGTGATGCTGGTTCTATGACATCATTCGTTCTAAATGTAAATGCAGGTATTGGCACAACATAGTAAATTGATGTAAAGTTATGGATCCATTTATGATTTTCACTCAGTTTGAAAGAGTTCCTGTCGTGTGGTTAAACTTTGTGTTACGGAGGGTTAACTGGGGTTCTGGCTACTAGTTAGGCTTGGTCATTCAGTCATCTGGTTCATGAAATAGGAAGCTAAGAGATCTGTGTTTTAGTTTTACTGTTTGTTTTTGTTCCATAGAATAAGAAATGTTTCATTAATATTAGTAATAGAGTAGCTGTTTCTCTAAACAGTGTGTGTCAGTTTGCACTGCAGGTGTGCCAGGTAGAGACCATTTAAGAACCCAAAAATATGCTGTCATTTACTGCCGTGGCTAATTTCTGTTAACCTTGTCTCTCACTCACTTTGATGAGCAAAATGTTCATACATAAAGCATACATTTCTGATTGGTCAGAAGAAGCTTCTTAACATATAAGGTATAAAGAAAGTCAGAAAGTTAGGCACTTAGGTCAGCCTTAGGCAGTTAACCAAGACCATAATCCGATAAGAAGCTATTCCCTTTCATGTTGCTAAATCACATGTAGGATACATGAGTTACACCTCCACTTAAGAGACCTTAAAGAGACCTTGGCCAGCCAGGAGTGTAGAAAACCGTAAAACAGTTCTTGAGGACCTAATTGTTAACTCTTAACAGGCAAAGGTTCCTTCAGTCCTATGAGAAATATTTTAGAATTGAACTAAAGTGTGTTTTTCCGATACAGGAGCATATGTCTGTCAGGGCCTGTTGGAGAGGCCCTGGATGAGAACCCCTGGCTGCAGTTCCACATCCCCCTGAAAGTAAATAGAGCCATAAGCACTGAGCTAAGGACACTGCTCCAGGACATGCTGGCTGTCGATCCTGACCAGCGACCAGAAGCCATCCAGCAGAAGAAGCAAGTCAGGCAAGCCATGGCACGAGAGAAAACATCTTTGTAGTGAGTGATAGCAAGATGTCCGTGACCAAGGGCAATTCGTCCGAGTAAAGTCTGATTTCATTTTTATGTCCCGAAAGGCCACTGCCTTTGTGCTGTAGATTTCTGATTTAGACGGGCATTTCTATGGACAACTTTGACTTTTCTGTGGGTCCAATGAAAATAAGTTTAATTTATTCTTTGTTACAGTTTTCGAAAGTTTAAAGACATTCACTGAGTTGACGATAAAGGAAAAGTTTCATCTTTCACCTCTTGGAAGGTAGGCCGGTCAGAGGTACAATATATGTCTTCATGTCTTCATCCTCCATGTTTGTAACTACAGGTTTCACAGTGTTGAGCTAAGACACAAAAACACCTACAAATGGCAGTTCCAAATGTATAAACCTGGGCTGAAAAAGTGTGTACAGTATATACTCTGTGTAGGTCTGATAAAAGTATTCGAGTCAAAGTGTCATATGGATACAAATTCTCATGATTTTGTATTGTGTGTTTTTTCTCTGTTCTGCTTTATTGAAAGAAATCAGATGCTCTTCCTGAAACTTACCTTAGCTGATTCTTCAGCTAAACCAGACAGACTTCTGAAATTCTCAAATATTATCAAATCTTGTTGGTGCAGAGGTGGTGGAGCCCATTACCAACAGACTCACAGCTGAAATTGCTGTGAAAAGGGCTTCTACCAAATATTAACATGTGGGTGAAAATGTAAACAATTGTAATATTTCCTTTTTTCCCATTGAAAGTATAACATATGTGGTGTGAGAAAGAGGTCCTCATTTAATTGCATGAAACTCTGGCACTGGCGCAACAAACTGAACAAAGTTCAAGGGGGTATACGCTTTCTGTAGACACTTTATTTCCTCTTTTTCCATACTCTAAGAAATGATTTGGGAAACCTGTGGGACACTGGAGGTCATTATACATGAGCCTCTTTCTGCACCTTTTAAGCCATTGAAACCTAGTTGCCTTGTTACAAGGTCTAATATTACAGTAGGTGTGGTTTCTGTCTCCTAATTTCTGAGAATGATCAAATTGGGGAATAAGTTGTAGGGAATACCACTCTTGCACTTCTAAGAAAAGACTATCTCAAATGAAACTCGCTATAGAAAGACATCTTGTTGAAAAATTCTTTATTTTTTGTCATTTCTAAAGAAAAAACATTCATCAAGTCCTTCACAAATGTTTTGTTTGTGACTTTCTCTGTTGTTCCCTTTCACACTCAACTGAACTATGTGTTATGTCTTGTAAACGTAATCAAACATTTCACTTAGGTGTGTGGGTTAACACAAACCCATATTGTATGAAACATTCAGTTTTTCATTCAAGTTTTTTCTAACAATTGCATCCATGCTAGGACTACAGTAAACAACACTTTTTACTAAAGTAAATGAAATTGTTCATTAAACAAGACACATTGTTTTAAATGTATGCAATACGACGACACTAAAAACAACACTGAAACTTTTCATTGAAATACTGTACGAGATTGTGCATATTCAATGGATTTCTCCTGGTGCTTTTTTTCATCAGTCTTTTCATATTCTTGTTCTCTACTCAGGTGTCTCCTGTTCCTTTGGTGATGTCTGCTGTACACACATGGTATCATACACTTGAGCAAAGTGTGATACCACCGTTTGTTCTTCTCCTAAAATAAAGATGAACATTGACAAAAGTCAGAAGCACACTTTTCTTTGACAGACGAACAAAACAATGCAAGAATAACCATACTCTCTGTTCCTTACTCGTTTCTACCTACCTGTTTGACCACTTTGTCTGCTTCAGTCAGGACAGGGTGCTGGGGCTGACTCTGAGCAATCTGAGAAGAGCTCTCTGTGATCTTCTCCCCTACAGTGGCTACATTGTACTCTGTTTGAAATCCAGGTATCGCCTCCGGTAAGTTCCTCGGTCCTTTTTGGGACTTGAAAGGGTAGAATCATTTTGTGACTACATTTCCTTGTCATGCACTGATATGTTCTGGTTTGTGTTCGATTACTGCAGGCGTTCTAGTACTTTCTTTTTGTTCTAGATTGGCAGTGTTTGAGATGGTAGGAACTTGTCATATTCTCAACTCTGAATGCTCTGTAAACATACTATTTTAGCAATTCTTAGAAGTCTGAAAGCAGTGTTACCTGTATCATTTTTTGTCTTGGTAGTAGTATTGCAGCTCCAACATCAGCACTTAAATAATGGTTTGTGATGTTACTTGTCCTTGGAGTCAGTATACTCCTGAGAAGTCAAGAGAAATCTTACGTAAGCATTAATTATGTTTCACTTTTGAAAGCAAAGTACGTGTCATGTACTTTGAAGGCATTTGTTGATACTTTTAAGCACTTTCGTTGATTATTATTATCCTTCAATTAGTTATTACAAGTCCAACATTCTCTACATGATCTCACTCCATATTCAGAATGTGGGAATACAATTGTTTTAAGGAAATGCCACTGAATAGATAGTAGCTGCACTCTACAAAGATAAATTTGCTAATTAATCAGTGAGGGACACAGCTTATACTTCAGTAGTCTTAGATCATGTAATGATGATTATTGTACTTTATAACTAGCAAAATCCCCATATCCTGTTCATTGCCCCTTTTTCAATTATGTGGATTGACTTATCCCTGAAGTGGTTAATTCTCACCTTGACATCTCATAGAACAACTGAATCTCTACCAAGGGTGAATGTGTCCTTCCTCTTAATGTCTAAAAGAAAAGGTTAAAATTCATTGAAGCAAAATGCAACAACCCAAAATGTTGGGGAGGTCGTTTCCACAGTTATTTCATATGACAGTGCTTGGAGTGAAACTACATGACCATGGTGGAGAAGAAAAAACACTTTACCTTGTTCCTCCTGACTGATGTCCTTATGCGTGTTTTGCACAGTTGAGCGTTTTGTGTCTTGTCGTCTGTGTAGGCAACAGCCCTCTTCCCTGGGATAGAACTAGATGATATTTAGACACGTTAATTTGACTTCTCCGTTGCTCACATTGATGTGGATATGATTATAATGCTCTGTTTTGTGGGCTTCCCAAGAAAACAATAAATCCCTTACTACTTGTTCGAAATGCAGTAGCACAGATCCTAACAAATACAAGAAAGAGAATATCATTCCTGTTTTGAAAAAACTTCACTGGTCACCTGTATTATCTAGGATAAATTTGAAAGTTCTTTTACTTGTTTTTAAAGCTTTAAGCGACCTAGCACGTCTGTACCTTACTGAATGTCTGTCTTCATATGTTCCTATACGTGACCTGAGATCTGCACATACTGGCCTACTGCAAATACCACATGTGAAATGCAGAAAGAGTGGAGAGGCTGCTTTTTGTTTTTATGCTTCCAAATTATGAAACTCACTTCCACTTTTTATTAGGCAGTCAAGCTCGGTACATTGTTTTAAAAAACATTTGAAAATGTTGCTTTTAGTTAAAGTGGGTCTTTGTTCTTTCTGTTTATGTTTCTTTTTTTAGTTCTCTTTAATTGTTCTTATTTTATTACGACTTTCCTAATTTTTATTTATTTAATTGACATGTATGTTGCTTTACTGTATTGCTGTATTTTCCTTTACAACTGAAAGTATATCTCTCAATTTTAATATTTTATTTTTACGCTTGGTTTTTAAAGCACCAAAGCACTATTTGTATGAAAGGTGCTCTATGGATAAAGTTTATCATTATTATTTTTAATATTATTATTATACTTTGTTACATTTTTGGTTAGGACAAAGACTCTAGTAGAGGTGGCCTCTTTTACCCCGTTCCAAAAAATTGGAAAACTACCTTCAGAATACACTGACAATGACCATCTACTGTCTCCTCTAACTGTGTATTGTCATCATGCATATCTTGTGTATTATTTATTGTAGTTGGTTTTGTCATTCTGTAAAAAAGCCACCTTTCAAGGCACTATATAAAATAATGTTTGTTATTATTATTTACATTTTTCATCGTAAAATCTGGCGAAGAGTCTTAAGAGAATAACAAAGAACACGTTGCTCTTACCTTTCCATTCCAAGAAATGCCCTCAGCTCGGATTGCAGAGATTGACCTCTCTGTCTCAAATTCTGAGAAACATAGACTCGATTGAAAAATGACCATTTCCTAAGATTCACATAACATCACCAGTCAACATTTGCCACTTGACATCAATAGAAACCATAGAGTACATGACATTTCCAATCAGTTTTCTTTCAAGGTACAATACCAATCGCCTTGCCAGAAGAGTTATACTGCGGTAGATAAATATTACAAATGTCAGATACACGCAGAGTTGTTTGGATTACTATGAAAAGATTGGCAAATATATTTATGTTCATTATATTTCTTGGAGTGACAGAGCTAAAGAGAAAACAATACTTACCTTTATCTCTGCAGACAGGATCGCAAGGGATTCCCTTATACTGGGTTCCTATGTAACAAATAATACATTATTCAAAAAACATGATATTTCTCTGTCCATTGGCAGCATGATTGTTTATCATTACAGTTTTAGTTAGCTTTAATTTTGTAAACCCCAAGTAAACATAGTTTGTGCCTTTCTCTGAACTTTTTGGCATTTCAATTCAGTTGTTTGTAAGCTTATTTTACAGTTGCTAGGTTGATGAAGTTCCTGAACTGTGCAGTATTTCTTTTGGGTTTGGTGCGAATCATATTCTAGCGGTTGGGGGAAAAAAGCACAGGTGCCATCCCACCATTAAACCCTGAAACTTACCTTAGCCGATTCTTCAACTAAACCAGACATGTTAACTAAGTGTTACAGTATGTTTCAAAGTGTGTATTTTAGCAAACACAACTGAAGTTCTGTTGTCTCCTTGGAGACACCTGGAACTGGTGTGATGCTGGTTCTATGACATCATTCGTTCTAAATGTAAATGCAGGTATTGGCACAACATAGTAAATTGATGTAAAGTTATGGATCCATTTATGATTTTCACTCAGTTTGAAAGAGTTCCTGTCGTGTGGTTAAACTTTGTGTTACGGAGGGTTAACTGGGGTTCTGGCTACTAGTTAGGCTTGGTCATTCAGTCATCTGGTTCATGAAATAGGAAGCTAAGAGATCTGTGTTTTAGTTTTACTGTTTGTTTTTGTTCCATAGAATAAGAAATGTTTCATTAATATTAGTAATAGAGTAGCTGTTTCTCTAAACAGTGTGTGTCAGTTTGCACTGCAGGTGTGCCAGGTAGAGACCATTTAAGAACCCAAAAATATGCTGTCATTTACTGCCGTGGCTAATTTCTGTTAACCTTGTCTCTCACTCACTTTGATGAGCAAAATGTTCATACATAAAGCATACATTTCTGATTGGTCAGAAGAAGCTTCTTAACATATAAGGTATAAAGAAAGTCAGAAAGTTAGGCACTTAGGTCAGCCTTAGGCAGTTAACCAAGACCATAATCCGATAAGAAGCTATTCCCTTTCATGTTGCTAAATCACATGTAGGATACATGAGTTACACCTCCACTTAAGAGACCTTAAAGAGACCTTGGCCAGCCAGGAGTGTAGAAAACCGTAAAACAGTTCTTGAGGACCTAATTGTTAACTCTTAACAGGCAAAGGTTCCTTCAGTCCTATGAGAAATATTTTAGAATTGAACTAAAGTGTGTTTCCGATACAGGAGCATATGTCTGTCAGGGCCTGTTGGAGAGGCCCTGGATGAGAACCCCTGGCTGCAGTTCCACATCCCCCTGAAAGTAAATAGAGCCATAAGCACTGAGCTAAGGACACTGCTCCAGGACATGCTGGCTGTCGATCCTGACCAGCGACCAGAAGCCATCCAGCAGAAGAAGCAAGTCAGGCAAGCCATGGCACGAGAGAAAACATCTTTGTAGTGAGTGATAGCAAGATGTCCGTGACCAAGGGCAATTCGTCCGAGTAAAGTCTGATTTCATTTTTATGTCCCGAAAGGCCACTGCCTTTGTGCTGTAGATTTCTGATTTAGACGGGCATTTCTATGGACAACTTTGACTTTTCTGTGGGTCCAATGAAAATAAGTTTAATTTATTCTTTGTTACAGTTTTCGAAAGTTTAAAGACATTCACTGAGTTGACGATAAAGGAAAAGTTTCATCTTTCATCTCTTGGAAGGTAGGCCGGTCAGAGGTACAATATATGTCTTCATGTCTTCATCCTCCATGTTTGTAACTACAGGTTTCACAGTGTTGAGCTAAGACACAAAAACACCTACAAATGGCAGTTCCAAATGTATAAACCTGGGCTGAAAAAGTGTGTACAGTATATACTCTGTGTAGGTCTGATAAAAGTATTCGAGTCAAAGTGTCATATGGATACAAATTCTCATGATTTTGTATTGTGTGTTTTTTCTCTGTTCTGCTTTATTGAAAGAAATCAGATGCTCTTCCTGAAACTTACCTTAGCTGATTCTTCAGCTAAACCAGACAGACTTCTGAAATTCTCAAATATTATCAAATCTTGTTGGTGCAGAGGTGGTGGAGCCCATTACCAACAGACTCACAGCTGAAATTGCTGTGAAAAGGGCTTCTACCAAATATTAACATGTGGGTGAACATGTAAACAATTGTAATATTTCCTTTTTTCCCATTGAAAGTATAACATATGTGGTGTGAGAAAGAGGTCCTCATTTAATTGCATGAAACTCTGGCACTGGCGCAACAAACTGAACAAAGTTCAAGGGGGTATACGCTTTCTGTAGACACTTTATTTCCTCTTTTTCCATACTCTAAGAAATGATTTGGGAAACATGTGGGACACTGGAGGTCATTATACATGAGCCTCTTTCTGCACCTTTTAAGCCATTGAAACCTAGTTGCCTTGTTACAAGGTCTAATATTACAGTAGGTGTGGTTTCTGTCTCCTAATTTCTGAGAATGATCAAATTGGGGAATAAGTTGTAGGGAATACCACTCTTGCACTTCTAAGAAAAGACTATCTCAAATGAAACTCGCTATAGAAAGACATCTTGTTGAAAAATTCTTTATTTTTTGTCATTTCTAAAGAAAAAACATTCATCAAGTCCTTCACAAATGTTTTGTTTGTGACTTTCTCTGTTGTTCCCTTTCACACTCAACTGAACTATGTGTTATGTCTTGTAAACGTAATCAAACATTTCACTTAGGTGTGTGGGTTAACACAAACCCATATTGTATGAAACATTCAGTTTTTCATTCAAGTTTTTTCTAACAATTGCATCCATGCTAGGACTACAGTAAACAACACTTTTTACTAAAGTAAATGAAATTGTTCATTAAACAAGACACATTGTTTTAAATGTATGCAATACGACGACACTAAAAACAACACTGAAACTTTTCATTGAAATACTGTACGAGATTGTGCATATTCAATGGATTTCTCCTGGTGCTTTTTTTCATCAGTCTTTTCATATTCTTGTTCTCTACTCAGGTGTCTCCTGTTCCTTTGGTGATGTCTGCTGTACACACATGGTATCATACACTTGAGCAAAGTGTGATACCACCGTTTGTTCTTCTCCTAAAATAAAGATGAACATTGACAAAAGTCAGAAGCACACTTTTCTTTGACAGACGAACAAAACAATGCAAGAATAACCATACTCTCTGTTCCTTACTCATTTCTACCTACTTGTTTGACCACTTTGTCTGCTTCAGTCAGGACAGGGTGCTGGGGCTGACTCTGAGCAATCTGAGAAGAGCTCTCTGTGATCTTCTCCCCTACAGTGGCTACATTGTACTCTGTTTGAAATCCAGGTATCGCCTCCGGTAAGTTCCTCGGTCCTTTTTGGGACTTGAAAGGGTAGAATCATTTTGTGACTACATTTCCTTGTCATGCACTGATATGTTCTGGTTTGTGTTCGATTACTGCAGGCGTTCTAGTACTTTCTTTTTGTTCTAGATTGGCAGTGTTTGAGATGGTAGGAACTTGTCATATTCTCAACTCTGAATGCTCTGTAAACATACTATTTTAGCAATTCTTAGAAGTCTGAAAGCAGTGTTACCTGTATCATTTTTTGTCTTGGTAGTAGTATTGCAGCTCCAACATCAGCACTTAAATAATGGTTTGTGATGTTACTTGTCCTTGGAGTCAGTATACTCCTGAGAAGTCAAGAGAAATCTTACGTAAGCATTAATTATGTTTCACTTTTGAAAGCAAAGTACGTGTCATGTACTTTGAAGGCATTTGTTGATACTTTTAAGCACTTTCGTTGATTATTATTATCCTTCAATTAGTTATTACAAGTCCAACATTCTCTACATGATCTCACTCCATATTCAGAATGTGGGAATACAATTGTTTTAAGGAAATGCCACTGAATAGATAGTAGCTGCACTCTACAAAGATGAATTTGCTAATTAATCAGTGAGGGACACAGCTTATACTTCAGTAGTCTTAGATCATGTAATGATGATTATTGTACTTTATAACTAGCAAAATCCCCATATCCTGTTCATTGCCCCTTTTTCAATTATGTGGATTGACTTATCCCTGAAGTGGTTAATTCTCACCTTGACATCTCATAGAACAACTGAATCTCTACCAAGGGTGAATGTGTCCTTCCTCTTAATGTCTAAAAGAAAAGGTTAAAATTCATTGAAGCAAAATGCAACAACCCAAAATGTTGGGGAGGTCGTTTCCACAGTTATTTCATATGACAGTGCTTGGAGTGAAACTACATGACCATGGTGGAGAAGAAAAAACACTTTACCTTGTTCCTCCTGACTGATGTCCTTATGCGTGTTTTGCACAGTTGAGCGTTTTGTGTCTTGTCGTCTGTGTAGGCAACAGCCCTCTTCCCTGGGATAGAACTAGATGATATTTAGACACGTTAATTTGACTTCTCCATTGCTCACATTGATGTGGATATGATTATAATGCTCTGTTTTGTGGGCTTCCCAAGAAAACAATAAATCCCTTACTACTTGTTCGAAATGCAGTAGCACAGATCCTAACAAATACAAGAAAGAGAATATCATTCCTGTTTTGAAAAAACTTCACTGGTCACCTGTATTATCTAGGATAAATTTGAAAGTTCTTTTACTTGTTTTTAAAGCTTTAAGCGACCTAGCACGTCTGTACCTTACTGAATGTCTGTCTTCATATGTTCCTATACGTGACCTGAGATCTGCACATACTGGCCTACTGCAAATACCACATGTGAAATGCAGAAAGAGTGGAGAGGCTGCTTTTTGTTTTTATGCTTCCAAATTATGAAACTCACTTCCACTTTTTATTAGGCAGTCAAGCTCGGTACATTGTTTTAAAAAACATTTGAAAATGTTGCTTTTAGTTAAAGTGGGTCTTTGTTCTTTCTGTTTATGTTTCTTTTTTTAGTTCTCTTTAATTGTTCTTATTTTATTACGACTTTCCTAATTTTTATTTATTTAATTGACATGTATGTTGCTTTACTGTATTGCTGTATTTTCCTTTACAACTGAAAGTATATCTCTCAATTTTAATATTTTATTTTTACGCTTGGTTTTTAAAGCACCAAAGCACTATTTGTATGAAAGGTGCTCTATGGATAAAGTTTATCATTATTATTTTTAATATTATTATTATACTTTGTTACATTTTTGGTTAGGACAAAGACTCTAGTAGAGGTGGCCTCTTTTACCCCGTTCCAAAAAATTGGAAAACTACCTTCAGAATACACTGACAATGACCATCTACTGTCTCCTCTAACTGTGTATTGTCATCATGCATATCTTGTGTATTATTTATTGTAGTTGGTTTTGTCATTCTGTAAAAAAGCCACCTTTCAAGGCACTATATAAAATAATGTTTGTTATTATTATTTACATTTTTCATCGTAAAATCTGGCGAAGAGTCTTAAGAGAATAACAAAGAACACGTTGCTCTTACCTTTCCATTCCAAGAAATGCCCTCAGCTCGGATTGCAGAGATTGACCTCTCTGTCTCAAATTCTGAGAAACATAGACTCGATTGAAAAATGACCATTTCCTAAGATTCACATAACATCACCAGTCAACATTTGCCACTTGACATCAATAGAAACCATAGAGTACATGACATTTCCAATCAGTTTTCTTTCAAGGTACAATACCAATCGCCTTGCCAGAAGAGTTATACTGCGGTAGATAAATATTACAAATGTCAGATACACGCAGAGTTGTTTGGATTACTATGAAAAGATTGGCAAATATATTTATGTTCATTATATTTCTTGGAGTGACAGAGCTAAAGAGAAAACAATACTTACCTTTATCTCTGCAGACAGGATCGCAAGGGATTCCCTTATACTGGGTTCCTATGTAACAAATAATACATTATTCAAAAAACATGATATTTCTCTGTCCATTGGCAGCATGATTGTTTATCATTACAGTTTTAGTTAGCTTTAATTTTGGAAACCCCAAGTAAACATAGTTTGTGCCTTTCTCTGAACTTTTTGGCATTTCAATTCAGTTGTTTGTAAGCTTATTTTACAGTTGCTAGGTTGATGAAGTTCCTGAACTGTGCAGTATTTCTTTTGGGTTTGGTGCGAATCATATTCTAGCGGTTGGGGGAAAAAAGCACAGGTGCCATCCCACCATTAAACCCTGAAACTTACCTTAGCCGATTCTTCAACTAAACCAGACATGTTAACTAAGTGTTACAGTATGTTTCAAAGTGTGTATTTTAGCAAACACAACTGAAGTTCTGTTGTCTCCTTGGAGACACCTGGAACTGGTGTGATGCTGGTTCTATGACATCATTCGTTCTAAATGTAAATGCAGGTATTGGCACAACATAGTAAATTGATGTAAAGTTATGGATCCATTTATGATTTTCACTCAGTTTGAAAGAGTTCCTGTCGTGTGGTTAAACTTTGTGTTACGGAGGGTTAACTGGGGTTCTGGCTACTAGTTAGGCTTGGTCATTCAGTCATCTGGTTCATGAAATAGGAAGCTAAGAGATCTGTGTTTTAGTTTTACTGTTTGTTTTTGTTCCATAGAATAAGAAATGTTTCATTAATATTAGTAATAGAGTAGCTGTTTCTCTAAACAGTGTGTGTCAGTTTGCACTGCAGGTGTGCCAGGTAGAGACCATTTAAGAACCCAAAAATATGCTGTCATTTACTGCCGTGGCTAATTTCTGTTAACCTTGTCTCTCACTCACTTTGATGAGCAAAATGTTCATACATAAAGCATACATTTCTGATTGGTCAGAAGAAGCTTCTTAACATATAAGGTATAAAGAAAGTCAGAAAGTTAGGCACTTAGGTCAGCCTTAGGCAGTTAACCAAGACCATAATCCGATAAGAAGCTATTCCCTTTCATGTTGCTAAATCACATGTAGGATACATGAGTTACACCTCCACTTAAGAGACCTTAAAGAGACCTTGGCCAGCCAGGAGTGTAGAAAACCGTAAAACAGTTCTTGAGGACCTAATTGTTAACTCTTAACAGGCAAAGGTTCCTTCAGTCCTATGAGAAATATTTTAGAATTGAACTAAAGTGTGTTTCCGATACAGGAGCATATGTCTGTCAGGGCCTGTTGGAGAGGCCCTGGATGAGAACCCCTGGCTGCAGTTCCACATCCCCCTGAAAGTAAATAGAGCCATAAGCACTGAGCTAAGGACACTGCTCCAGGACATGCTGGCTGTCGATCCTGACCAGCGACCAGAAGCCATCCAGCAGAAGAAGCAAGTCAGGCAAGCCATGGCACGAGAGAAAACATCTTTGTAGTGAGTGATAGCAAGATGTCCGTGACCAAGGGCAATTCGTCCGAGTAAAGTCTGATTTCATTTTTATGTCCCGAAAGGCCACTGCCTTTGTGCTGTAGATTTCTGATTTAGACGGGCATTTCTATGGACAACTTTGACTTTTCTGTGGGTCCAATGAAAATAAGTTTAATTTATTCTTTGTTACAGTTTTCGAAAGTTTAAAGACATTCACTGAGTTGACGATAAAGGAAAAGTTTCATCTTTCACCTCTTGGAAGGTAGGCCGGTCAGAGGTACAATATATGTCTTCATGTCTTCATCCTCCATGTTTGTAACTACAGGTTTCACAGTGTTGAGCTAAGACACAAAAACACCTACAAATGGCAGTTCCAAATGTATAAACCTGGGCTGAAAAAGTGTGTACAGTATATACTCTGTGTAGGTCTGATAAAAGTATTCGAGTCAAAGTGTCATATGGATACAAATTCTCATGATTTTGTATTGTGTGTTTTTTCTCTGTTCTGCTTTATTGAAAGAAATCAGATGCTCTTCCTGAAACTTACCTTAGCTGATTCTTCAGCTAAACCAGACAGACTTCTGAAATTCTCAAATATTATCAAATCTTGTTGGTGCAGAGGTGGTGGAGCCCATTACCAACAGACTCACAGCTGAAATTGCTGTGAAAAGGGCTTCTACCAAATATTAACATGTGGGTGAAAATGTAAACAATTGTAATATTTCCTTTTTTCCCATTGAAAGTATAACATATGTGGTGTGAGAAAGAGGTCCTCATTTAATTGCATGAAACTCTGGCACTGGCGCAACAAACTGAACAAAGTTCAAGGGGGTATACGCTTTCTGTAGACACTTTATTTCCTCTTTTTCCATACTCTAAGAAATGATTTGGGAAACCTGTGGGACACTGGAGGTCATTATACATGAGCCTCTTTCTGCACCTTTTAAGCCATTGAAACCTAGTTGCCTTGTTACAAGGTCTAATATTACAGTAGGTGTGGTTTCTGTCTCCTAATTTCTGAGAATGATCAAATTGGGGAATAAGTTGTAGGGAATACCACTCTTGCACTTCTAAGAAAAGACTATCTCAAATGAAACTCGCTATAGAAAGACATCTTGTTGAAAAATTCTTTATTTTTTGTCATTTCTAAAGAAAAAACATTCATCAAGTCCTTCACAAATGTTTTGTTTGTGACTTTCTCTGTTGTTCCCTTTCACACTCAACTGAACTATGTGTTATGTCTTGTAAACGTAATCAAACATTTCACTTAGGTGTGTGGGTTAACACAAACCCATATTGTATGAAACATTCAGTTTTTCATTCAAGTTTTTTCTAACAATTGCATCCATGCTAGGACTACAGTAAACAACACTTTTTACTAAAGTAAATGAAATTGTTCATTAAACAAGACACATTGTTTTAAATGTATGCAATACGACAACACTAAAAACAACACTGAAACTTTTCATTGAAATACTGTACGAGATTGTGCATATTCAATGGATTTCTCCTGGTGCTTTTTTTCATCAGTCTTTTCATATTCTTGTTCTCTACTCAGGTGTCTCCTGTTCCTTTGGTGATGTCTGCTGTACACACATGGTATCATACACTTGAGCAAAGTGTGATACCACCGTTTGTTCTTCTCCTAAAATAAAGATGAACATTGACAAAAGTCAGAAGCACACTTTTCTTTGACAGACGAACAAAACAATGCAAGAATAACCATACTCTCTGTTCCTTACTCATTTCTACCTACCTGTTTGACCACTTTGTCTGCTTCAGTCAGGACAGGGTGCTGGGGCTGACTCTGAGCAATCTGAGAAGAGCTCTCTGTGATCTTCTCCCCTACAGTGGCTACATTGTACTCTGTTTGAAATCCAGGTATCGCCTCCGGTAAGTTCCTCGGTCCTTTTTGGGACTTGAAAGGGTAGAATCATTTTGTGACTACATTTCCTTGTCATGCACTGATATGTTCTGGTTTGTGTTCGATTACTGCAGGCGTTCTAGTACTTTCTTTTTGTTCTAGATTGGCAGTGTTTGAGATGGTAGGAACTTGTCATATTCTCAACTCTGAATGCTCTGTAAACATACTATTTTAGCAATTCTTAGAAGTCTGAAAGCAGTGTTACCTGTATCATTTTTTGTCTTGGTAGTAGTATTGCAGGTCCAACATCAGCACTTAAATAATGGTTTGTGATGTTACTTGTCCTTGGAGTCAGTATACTCCTGAGAAGTCAAGAGAAATCTTACGTAAGCATTAATTATGTTTCACTTTTGAAAGCAAAGTACGTGTCATGTACTTTGAAGGCATTTGTTGATACTTTTAAGCACTTTCGTTGATTATTATTATCCTTCAATTAGTTATTACAAGTCCAACATTCTCTACATGATCTCACTCCATATTCAGAATGTGGGAATACAATTGTTTTAAGGAAATGCCACTGAATAGATAGTAGCTGCACTCTACAAAGATGAATTTGCTAATTAATCAGTGAGGGACACAGCTTATACTTCAGTAGTCTTAGATCATGTAATGATGATTATTGTACTTTATAACTAGCAAAATCCCCATATCCTGTTCATTGCCCCTTTTTCAATTATGTGGATTGACTTATCCCTGAAGTGGTTAATTCTCACCTTGACATCTCATAGAACAACTGAATCTCTACCAAGGGTGAATGTGTCCTTCCTCTTAATGTCTAAAAGAAAAGGTTAAAATTCATTGAAGCAAAATGCAACAACCCAAAATGTTGGGGAGGTCGTTTCCACAGTTATTTCATATGACAGTGCTTGGAGTGAAACTACATGACCATGGTGGAGAAGAAAAAACACTTTACCTTGTTCCTCCTGACTGATGTCCTTATGCGTGTTTTGCACAGTTGAGCGTTTTGTGTCTTGTCGTCTGTGTAGGCAACAGCCCTCTTCCCTGGGATAGAACTAGATGATATTTAGACACGTTAATTTGACTTCTCCATTGCTCACATTGATGTGGATATGATTTTATTGCTCTGTTTTGTGAGCTTCCCAAGAAAACAATAAATCCCTTACTACTTGTTCGAAATGCAGTAGCACAGATCCTAACAAATACAAGAAAGAGAATATCATTCCTGTTTTGAAAAAACTTCACTGGTCACCTGTATTATCTAGGATAAATTTGAAAGTTCTTTTACTTGTTTTTAAAGCTTTAAGCGACCTAGCACGTCTGTACCTTACTGAATGTCTGTCTTCATATGTTCCTATACGTGACCTGAGATCTGCACATACTGGCCTACTGCAAATACCACATGTGAAATGCAGAAAGAGTGGAGAGGCTGCTTTTTGTTTTTATGCTTCCAAATTATGAAACTCACTTCCACTTTTTATTAGGCAGTCAAGCTCGGTACATTGTTTTAAAAAACATTTGAAAATGTTGCTTTTAGTTAAAGTGGGTCTTTGTTCTTTCTGTTTATGTTTCTTTTTTTAGTTCTCTTTAATTGTTCTTATTTTATTACGACTTTCCTAATTTTTATTTATTTAATTGACATGTATGTTGCTTTACTGTATTGCTGTATTTTCCTTTACAACTGAAAGTATATCTCTCAATTTTAATATTTTATTTTTACACTTGGTTTTTAAAGCACCAAAGCACTATTTGTATGAAAGGTGCTCTATAGATAAAGTTTATCATTATTATTTTTAATATTATTATACTTTGTTACATTTTTGGTTAGGACAAAGATTCTAGTAGAGGTGGCCTCTTTTACCCCGTTCCAAAAAATTGGAAAACTACCTTCAGAATACACTGACAATGACCATCTACTGTCTCCTCTAACTGTGTATTGTCATCATGCATATCTTGTGTATTATTTATTGTAGTTGGTTTTGTCATTCTGTAAAAAAGCCACCTTTCAAGGCACTATATAAAATAATGTTTGTTATTATTATTTACATTTTTCATCGTAAAATCTGGCGAAGAGTCTTAAGAGAATAACAAAGAACACGTTGCTCTTACCTTTCCATTCCAAGAAATGCCCTCAGCTCGGATTGCAGAGATTGACCTCTCTGTCTCAAATTCTGAGAAACATAGACTCGATTGAAAAATGACCATTTCCTAAGATTCACATAACATCACCAGTCAACATTTGCCACTTGACATCAATAGAAACCATAGAGTACATGACATTTCCAATCAGTTTTCTTTCAAGGTACAATACCAATCGCCTTGCCAGAAGAGTTATACTGCGGTAGATAAATATTACAAATGTCAGATACACGCAGAGTTGTTTGGATTACTATGAAAAGATTGGCAAATATATTTATGTTCATTATATTTCTTGGAGTGACAGAGCTAAAGAGAAAACAATACTTACCTTTATCTCTGCAGACAGGATCGCAAGGGATTCCCTTATACTGGGTTCCTATGTAACAAATAATACATTATTCAAAAAACATGATATTTCTCTGTCCATTGGCAGCATGATTGTTTATCATTACAGTTTTAGTTAGCTTTAATTTTGTAAACCCCAAGTAAACATAGTTTGTGTCTTTCTCTGAACTTTTTGGCATTTCAATTCAGTTGTTTGTAAGCTTATTTTACAGTTGCTAGGTTGATGAAGTTCCTGAACTGTGCAGTATTTCTTTTGGGTTTGGTGCGAATCATATTCTAGCGGTTGGGGGAAAAAAGCACAGGTGCCATCCCACCATTAAACCCTGAAACTTACCTTAGCCGATTCTTCAACTAAACCAGACATGTTAACTAAGTGTTACAGTATGTTTCAAAGTGTGTATTTTAGCAAACACAACTGAAGTTCTGTTGTCTCCTTGGAGACACCTGGAACTGGTGTGATGCTGGTTCTATGACATCATTCGTTCTAAATGTAAATGCAGGTATTGGCACAACATAGTAAATTGATGTAAAGTTATGGATCCATTTATGATTTTCACTCAGTTTGAAAGAGTTCCTGTCGTGTGGTTAAACTTTGTGTTACGGAGGGTTAACTGGGGTTCTGGCTACTAGTTAGGCTTGGTCATTCAGTCATCTGGTTCATGAAATAGGAAGCTAAGAGATCTGTGTTTTAGTTTTACTGTTTGTTTTTGTTCCATAGAATAAGAAATGTTTCATTAATATTAGTAATAGAGTAGCTGTTTCTCTAAACAGTGTGTGTCAGTTTGCACTGCAGGTGTGCCAGGTAGAGACCATTTAAGAACCCAAAAATATGCTGTCATTTACTGCCGTGGCTAATTTCTGTTAACCTTGTCTCTCACTCACTTTGATGAGCAAAATGTTCATACATAAAGCATACATTTCTGATTGGTCAGAAGAAGCTTCTTAACATATAAGGTATAAAGAAAGTCAGAAAGTTAGGCACTTAGGTCAGCCTTAGGCAGTTAACCAAGACCATAATCCGATAAGAAGCTATTCCCTTTCATGTTGCTAAATCACATGTAGGATACATGAGTTACACCTCCACTTAAGAGACCTTAAAGAGACCTTGGCCAGCCAGGAGTGTAGAAAACCGTAAAACAGTTCTTGAGGACCTAATTGTTAACTCTTAACAGGCAAAGGTTCCTTCAGTCCTATGAGAAATATTTTAGAATTGAACTAAAGTGTGTTTTTCCGATACAGGAGCATATGTCTGTCAGGGCCTGTTGGAGAGGCCCTGGATGAGAACCCCTGGCTGCAGTTCCACATCCCCCTGAAAGTAAATAGAGCCATAAGCACTGAGCTAAGGACACTGCTCCAGGACATGCTGGCTGTCGATCCTGACCAGCGACCAGAAGCCATCCAGCAGAAGAAGCAAGTCAGGCAAGCCATGGCACGAGAGAAAACATCTTTGTAGTGAGTGATAGCAAGATGTCCGTGACCAAGGGCAATTCGTCCGAGTAAAGTCTGATTTCATTTTTATGTCCCGAAAGGCCACTGCCTTTGTGCTGTAGATTTCTGATTTAGACGGGCATTTCTATGGACAACTTTGACTTTTCTGTGGGTCCAATGAAAATAAGTTTAATTTATTCTTTGTTACAGTTTTCGAAAGTTTAAAGACATTCACTGAGTTGACGATAAAGGAAAAGTTTCATCTTTCACCTCTTGGAAGGTAGGCCGGTCAGAGGTACAATATATGTCTTCATGTCTTCATCCTCCATGTTTGTAACTACAGGTTTCACAGTGTTGAGCTAAGACACAAAAACACCTACAAATGGCAGTTCCAAATGTATAAACCTGGGCTGAAAAAGTGTGTACAGTATATACTCTGTGTAGGTCTGATAAAAGTATTCGAGTCAAAGTGTCATATGGATACAAATTCTCATGATTTTGTATTGTGTGTTTTTTCTCTGTTCTGCTTTATTGAAAGAAATCAGATGCTCTTCCTGAAACTTACCTTAGCTGATTCTTCAGCTAAACCAGACAGACTTCTGAAATTCTCAAATATTATCAAATCTTGTTGGTGCAGAGGTGGTGGAGCCCATTACCAACAGACTCACAGCTGAAATTGCTGTGAAAAGGGCTTCTACCAAATATTAACATGTGGGTGAAAATGTAAACAATTGTAATATTTCCTTTTTTCCCATTGAAAGTATAACATATGTGGTGTGAGAAAGAGGTCCTCATTTAATTGCATGAAACTCTGGCACTGGCGCAACAAACTGAACAAAGTTCAAGGGGGTATACGCTTTCTGTAGACACTTTATTTCCTCTTTTTCCATACTCTAAGAAATGATTTGGGAAACCTGTGGGACACTGGAGGTCATTATACATGAGCCTCTTTCTGCACCTTTTAAGCCATTGAAACCTAGTTGCCTTGTTACAAGGTCTAATATTACAGTAGGTGTGGTTTCTGTCTCCTAATTTCTGAGAATGATCAAATTGGGGAATAAGTTGTAGGGAATACCACTCTTGCACTTCTAAGAAAAGACTATCTCAAATGAAACTCGCTATAGAAAGACATCTTGTTGAAAAATTCTTTATTTTTTGTCATTTCTAAAGAAAAAACATTCATCAAGTCCTTCACAAATGTTTTGTTTGTGACTTTCTCTGTTGTTCCCTTTCACACTCAACTGAACTATGTGTTATGTCTTGTAAACGTAATCAAACATTTCACTTAGGTGTGTGGGTTAACACAAACCCATATTGTATGAAACATTCAGTTTTTCATTCAAGTTTTTTCTAACAATTGCATCCATGCTAGGACTACAGTAAACAACACTTTTTACTAAAGTAAATGAAATTGTTCATTAAACAAGACACATTGTTTTAAATGTATGCAATACGACGACACTAAAAACAACACTGAAACTTTTCATTGAAATACTGTACGAGATTGTGCATATTCAATGGATTTCTCCTGGTGCTTTTTTTCATCAGTCTTTTCATATTCTTGTTCTCTACTCAGGTGTCTCCTGTTCCTTTGGTGATGTCTGCTGTACACACATGGTATCATACACTTGAGCAAAGTGTGATACCACCGTTTGTTCTTCTCCTAAAATAAAGATGAACATTGACAAAAGTCAGAAGCACACTTTTCTTTGACAGACGAACAAAACAATGCAAGAATAACCATACTCTCTGTTCCTTACTCATTTCTACCTACCTGTTTGACCACTTTGTCTGCTTCAGTCAGGACAGGGTGCTGGGGCTGACTCTGAGCAATCTGAGAAGAGCTCTCTGTGATCTTCTCCCCTACAGTGGCTACATTGTACTCTGTTTGAAATCCAGGTATCGCCTCCGGTAAGTTCCTCGGTCCTTTTTGGGACTTGAAAGGGTAGAATCATTTTGTGACTACATTTCCTTGTCATGCACTGATATGTTCTGGTTTGTGTTCGATTACTGCAGGCGTTCTAGTACTTTCTTTTTGTTCTAGATTGGCAGTGTTTGAGATGGTAGGAACTTGTCATATTCTCAACTCTGAATGCTCTGTAAACATACTATTTTAGCAATTCTTAGAAGTCTGAAAGCAGTGTTACCTGTATCATTTTTTGTCTTGGTAGTAGTATTGCAGGTCCAACATCAGCACTTAAATAATGGTTTGTGATGTTACTTGTCCTTGGAGTCAGTATACTCCTGAGAAGTCAAGAGAAATCTTACGTAAGCATTAATTATGTTTCACTTTTGAAAGCAAAGTACGTGTCATGTACTTTGAAGGCATTTGTTGATACTTTTAAGCACTTTCGTTGATTATTATTATCCTTCAATTAGTTATTACAAGTCCAACATTCTCTACATGATCTCACTCCATATTCAGAATGTGGGAATACAATTGTTTTAAGGAAATGCCACTGAATAGATAGTAGCTGCACTCTACAAAGATGAATTTGCTAATTAATCAGTGAGGGACACAGCTTATACTTCAGTAGTCTTAGATCATGTAATGATGATTATTGTACTTTATAACTAGCAAAATCCCCATATCCTGTTCATTGCCCCTTTTTCAATTATGTGGATTGACTTATCCCTGAAGTGGTTAATTCTCACCTTGACATCTCATAGAACAACTGAATCTCTACCAAGGGTGAATGTGTCCTTCCTCTTAATGTCTAAAAGAAAAGGTTAAAATTCATTGAAGCAAAATGCAACAACCCAAAATGTTGGGGAGGTCGTTTCCACAGTTATTTCATATGACAGTGCTTGGAGTGAAACTACATGACCATGGTGGAGAAGAAAAAACACTTTACCTTGTTCCTCCTGACTGATGTCCTTATGCGTGTTTTGCACAGTTGAGCGTTTTGTGTCTTGTCGTCTGTGTAGGCAACAGCCCTCTTCCCTGGGATAGAACTAGATGATATTTAGACACGTTAATTTGACTTCTCCATTGCTCACATTGATGTGGATATGATTTTATTGCTCTGTTTTGTGAGCTTCCCAAGAAAACAATAAATCCCTTACTACTTGTTCGAAATGCAGTAGCACAGATCCTAACAAATACAAGAAAGAGAATATCATTCCTGTTTTGAAAAAACTTCACTGGTCACCTGTATTATCTAGGATAAATTTGAAAGTTCTTTTACTTGTTTTTAAAGCTTTAAGCGACCTAGCACGTCTGTACCTTACTGAATGTCTGTCTTCATATGTTCCTATACGTGACCTGAGATCTGCACATACTGGCCTACTGCAAATACCACATGTGAAATGCAGAAAGAGTGGAGAGGCTGCTTTTTGTTTTTATGCTTCCAAATTATGAAACTCACTTCCACTTTTTATTAGGCAGTCAAGCTCGGTACATTGTTTTAAAAAACATTTGAAAATGTTGCTTTTAGTTAAAGTGGGTCTTTGTTCTTTCTGTTTATGTTTCTTTTTTTAGTTCTCTTTAATTGTTCTTATTTTATTACGACTTTCCTAATTTTTATTTATTTAATTGACATGTATGTTGCTTTACTGTATTGCTGTATTTTCCTTTACAACTGAAAGTATATCTCTCAATTTTAATATTTTATTTTTACGCTTGGTTTTTAAAGCACCAAAGCACTATTTGTATGAAAGGTGCTCTATGGATAAAGTTTATCATTATTATTTTTAATATTATTATTATACTTTGTTACATTTTTGGTTAGGACAAAGATTCTAGTAGAGGTGGCCTCTTTTACCCCGTTCCAAAAAATTGGAAAACTACCTTCAGAATACACTGACAATGACCATCTACTGTCTCCTCTAACTGTGTATTGTCATCATGCATATCTTGTGTATTATTTATTGTAGTTGGTTTTGTCATTCTGTAAAAAAGCCACCTTTCAAGGCACTATATAAAATAATGTTTGTTATTATTATTTACATTTTTCATCGTAAAATCTGGCGAAGAGTCTTAAGAGAATAACAAAGAACACGTTGCTCTTACCTTTCCATTCCAAGAAATGCCCTCAGCTCGGATTGCAGAGATTGACCTCTCTGTCTCAAATTCTGAGAAACATAGACTCGATTGAAAAATGACCATTTCCTAAGATTCACATAACATCACCAGTCAACATTTGCCACTTGACATCAATAGAAACCATAGAGTACATGACATTTCCAATCAGTTTTCTTTCAAGGTACAATACCAATCGCCTTGCCAGAAGAGTTATACTGCGGTAGATAAATATTACAAATGTCAGATACACGCAGAGTTGTTTGGATTACTATGAAAAGATTGGCAAATATATTTATGTTCATTATATTTCTTGGAGTGACAGAGCTAAAGAGAAAACAATACTTACCTTTATCTCTGCAGACAGGATCGCAAGGGATTCCCTTATACTGGGTTCCTATGTAACAAATAATACATTATTCAAAAAACATGATATTTCTCTGTCCATTGGCAGCATGATTGTTTATCATTACAGTTTTAGTTAGCTTTAATTTTGTAAACCCCAAGTAAACATAGTTTGTGCCTTTCTCTGAACTTTTTGGCATTTCAATTCAGTTGTTTGTAAGCTTATTTTACAGTTGCTAGGTTGATGAAGTTCCTGAACTGTGCAGTATTTCTTTTGGGTTTGGTGCGAATCATATTCTAGCGGTTGGGGGAAAAAAGCACAGGTGCCATCCCACCATTAAACCCTGAAACTTACCTTAGCCGATTCTTCAACTAAACCAGACATGTTAACTAAGTGTTACAGTATGTTTCAAAGTGTGTATTTTAGCAAACACAACTGAAGTTCTGTTGTCTCCTTGGAGACACCTGGAACTGGTGTGATGCTGGTTCTATGACATCATTCGTTCTAAATGTAAATGCAGGTATTGGCACAACATAGTAAATTGATGTAAAGTTATGGATCCATTTATGATTTTCACTCAGTTTGAAAGAGTTCCTGTCGTGTGGTTAAACTTTGTGTTACGGAGGGTTAACTGGGCTTCTGGCTACTAGTTAGGCTTGGTCATTCAGTCATCTGGTTCATGAAATAGGAAGCTAAGAGATCTGTGTTTTAGTTTTACTGTTTGTTTTTGTTCCATAGAATAAGAAATGTTTCATTAATATTAGTAATAGAGTAGCTGTTTCTCTAAACAGTGTGTGTCAGTTTGCACTGCAGGTGTGCCAGGTAGAGACCATTTAAGAACCCAAAAATATGCTGTCATTTACTGCCGTGGCTAATTTCTGTTAACCTTGTCTCTCACTCACTTTGATGAGCAAAATGTTCATACATAAAGCATACATTTCTGATTGGTCAGAAGAAGCTTCTTAACATATAAGGTATAAAGAAAGTCAGAAAGTTAGGCACTTAGGTCAGCCTTAGGCAGTTAACCAAGACCATAATCCGATAAGAAGCTATTCCCTTTCATGTTGCTAAATCACATGTAGGATACATGAGTTACACCTCCACTTAAGAGACCTTAAAGAGACCTTGGCCAGCCAGGAGTGTAGAAAACCGTAAAACAGTTCTTGAGGACCTAATTGTTAACTCTTAACAGGCAAAGGTTCCTTCAGTCCTATGAGAAATATTTTAGAATTGAACTAAAGTGTGTTTTTCCGATACAGGAGCATATGTCTGTCAGGGCCTGTTGGAGAGGCCCTGGATGAGAACCCCTGGCTGCAGTTCCACATCCCCCTGAAAGTAAATAGAGCCATAAGCACTGAGCTAAGGACACTGCTCCAGGACATGCTGGCTGTCGATCCTGACCAGCGACCAGAAGCCATCCAGCAGAAGAAGCAAGTCAGGCAAGCCATGGCACGAGAGAAAACATCTTTGTAGTGAGTGATAGCAAGATGTCCGTGACCAAGGGCAATTCGTCCGAGTAAAGTCTGATTTCATTTTTATGTCCCGAAAGGCCACTGCCTTTGTGCTGTAGATTTCTGATTTAGACGGGCATTTCTATGGACAACTTTGACTTTTCTGTGGGTCCAATGAAAATAAGTTTAATTTATTCTTTGTTACAGTTTTCGAAAGTTTAAAGACATTCACTGAGTTGACGATAAAGGAAAAGTTTCATCTTTCACCTCTTGGAAGGTAGGCCGGTCAGAGGTACAATATATGTCTTCATGTCTTCATCCTCCATGTTTGTAACTACAGGTTTCACAGTGTTGAGCTAAGACACAAAAACACCTACAAATGGCAGTTCCAAATGTATAAACCTGGGCTGAAAAAGTGTGTACAGTATATACTCTGTGTAGGTCTGATAAAAGTATTCGAGTCAAAGTGTCATATGGATACAAATTCTCATGATTTTGTATTGTGTGTTTTTTCTCTGTTCTGCTTTATTGAAAGAAATCAGATGCTCTTCCTGAAACTTACCTTAGCTGATTCTTCAGCTAAACCAGACAGACTTCTGAAATTCTCAAATATTATCAAATCTTGTTGGTGCAGAGGTGGTGGAGCCCATTACCAACAGACTCACAGCTGAAATTGCTGTGAAAAGGGCTTCTACCAAATATTAACATGTGGGTGAAAATGTAAACAATTGTAATATTTCCTTTTTTCCCATTGAAAGTATAACATATGTGGTGTGAGAAAGAGGTCCTCATTTAATTGCATGAAACTCTGGCACTGGCGCAACAAACTGAACAAAGTTCAAGGGGGTATACGCTTTCTGTAGACACTTTATTTCCTCTTTTTCCATACTCTAAGAAATGATTTGGGAAACCTGTGGGACACTGGAGGTCATTATACATGAGCCTCTTTCTGCACCTTTTAAGCCATTGAAACCTAGTTGCCTTGTTACAAGGTCTAATATTACAGTAGGTGTGGTTTCTGTCTCCTAATTTCTGAGAATGATCAAATTGGGGAATAAGTTGTAGGGAATACCACTCTTGCACTTCTAAGAAAAGACTATCTCAAATGAAACTCGCTATAGAAAGACATCTTGTTGAAAAATTCTTTATTTTTTGTCATTTCTAAAGAAAAAACATTCATCAAGTCCTTCACAAATGTTTTGTTTGTGACTTTCTCTGTTGTTCCCTTTCACACTCAACTGAACTATGTGTTATGTCTTGTAAACGTAATCAAACATTTCACTTAGGTGTGTGGGTTAACACAAACCCATATTGTATGAAACATTCAGTTTTTCATTCAAGTTTTTTCTAACAATTGCATCCATGCTAGGACTACAGTAAACAACACTTTTTACTAAAGTAAATGAAATTGTTCATTAAACAAGACACATTGTTTTAAATGTATGCAATACGACGACACTAAAAACAACACTGAAACTTTTCATTGAAATACTGTACGAGATTGTGCATATTCAATGGATTTCTCCTGGTGCTTTTTTTCATCAGTCTTTTCATATTCTTGTTCTCTACTCAGGTGTCTCCTGTTCCTTTGGTGATGTCTGCTGTACACACATGGTATCATACACTTGAGCAAAGTGTGATACCACCGTTTGTTCTTCTCCTAAAATAAAGATGAACATTGACAAAAGTCAGAAGCACACTTTTCTTTGACAGACGAACAAAACAATGCAAGAATAACCATACTCTCTGTTCCTTACTCATTTCTACCTACCTGTTTGACCACTTTGTCTGCTTCAGTCAGGACAGGGTGCTGGGGCTGACTCTGAGCAATCTGAGAAGAGCTCTCTGTGATCTTCTCCCCTACAGTGGCTACATTGTACTCTGTTTGAAATCCAGGTATCGCCTCCGGTAAGTTCCTCGGTCCTTTTTGGGACTTGAAAGGGTAGAATCATTTTGTGACTACATTTCCTTGTCATGCACTGATATGTTCTGGTTTGTGTTCGATTACTGGAGGCGTTCAAGTACTTTCTTTTTGTTCTAGATTGGCAGTGTTTGAGATGGTAGGAACTTGTCATATTCTCAACTCTGAATGCTCTGTAAACATACTATTTTAGCAATTCTTAGAAATCTGAAAGCAGTGTTACCTGTATCATTTTTTGTCTTGGTAGTAGTATTGCAGCTCCAACATCAGCACTTAAATAATGGTTTGTGATGTTACTTGTCCTTGGAGTCAGTATACTCCTGAGAAGTCAAGAGAAATCTTACGTAAGCATTAATTATGTTTCACTTTTGAAAGCAAAGTACGTGTCAAGTACTTTGAAGGCATTTGTTGATACTTTTAAGCACTTTCGTTGATTATTATTATCCTTCAATTAGTTATTACAAGTCCAACATTCTCTACATGATCTCACTCCATATTCAGAATGTGGGAATACAATTGTTTTAAGGAAATGCCACTGAATAGATAGTAGCTGCACTCTACAAAGATGAATTTGCTAATTAATCAGTGAGGGACACAGCTTATACTTCAGTAGTCTTAGATCATGTAATGATGATTATTGTACTTTATAACTAGCAAAATCCCCATATCCTGTTCATTGCCCCTTTTTCAATTATGTGGATTGACTTATCCCTGAAGTGGTTAATTCTCACCTTGACATCTCATAGAACAACTGAATCTCTACCAAGGGTGAATGTGTCCTTCCTCTTAATGTCTAAAAGAAAAGGTTAAAATTCATTGAAGCAAAATGCAACAACCCAAAATGTTGGGGAGGTCGTTTCCACAGTTATTTCATATGACAGTGCTTGGAGTGAAACTACATGACCATGGTGGAGAAGAAAAAACACTTTACCTTGTTCCTCCTGACTGATGTCCTTATGCGTGTTTTGCACAGTTGAGCGTTTTGTGTCTTGTCGTCTGTGTAGGCAACAGCCCTCTTCCCTGGGATAGAACTAGATGATATTTAGACACGTTAATTTGACTTCTCCGTTGCTCACATTGATGTGGATATGATTATAATGCTCTGTTTTGTGGGCTTCCCAAGAAAACAATAAATCCCTTACTACTTGTTCGAAATGCAGTAGCACAGATCCTAACAAATACAAGAAAGAGAATATCATTCCTGTTTTGAAAAAACTTCACTGGTCACCTGTATTATCTAGGATAAATTTGAAAGTTCTTTTACTTGTTTTTAAAGCTTTAAGCGACCTAGCACGTCTGTACCTTACTGAATGTCTGTCTTCATATGTTCCTATACGTGACCTGAGATCTGCACATACTGGCCTACTGCAAATACCACATGTGAAATGCAGAAAGAGTGGAGAGGCTGCTTTTTGTTTTTATGCTTCCAAATTATGAAACTCACTTCCACTTTTTATTAGGCAGTCAAGCTCGGTACATTGTTTTAAAAAACATTTGAAAATGTTGCTTTTAGTTAAAGTGGGTCTTTGTTCTTTCTGTTTATGTTTCTTTTTTTAGTTCTCTTTAATTGTTCTTATTTTATTACGACTTTCCTAATTTTTATTTATTTAATTGACATGTATGTTGCTTTACTGTATTGCTGTATTTTCCTTTACAACTGAAAGTATATCTCTCAATTTTAATATTTTATTTTTACGCTTGGTTTTTAAAGCACCAAAGCACTATTTGTATGAAAGGTGCTCTATGGATAAAGTTTATCATTATTATTTTTAATATTATTATTATACTTTGTTACATTTTTGGTTAGGACAAAGATTCTAGTAGAGGTGGCCTCTTTTACCCCGTTCCAAAAAATTGGAAAACTACCTTCAGAATACACTGACAATGACCATCTACTGTCTCCTCTAACTGTGTATTGTCATCATGCATATCTTGTGTATTATTTATTGTAGTTGGTTTTGTCATTCTGTAAAAAAGCCACCTTTCAAGGCACTATATAAAATAATGTTTGTTATTATTATTTACATTTTTCATCGTAAAATCTGGCGAAGAGTCTTAAGAGAATAACAAAGAACACGTTGCTCTTACCTTTCCATTCCAAGAAATGCCCTCAGCTCGGATTGCAGAGATTGACCTCTCTGTCTCAAATTCTGAGAAACATAGACTCGATTAAAAAATGACCATTTCCTAAGATTCACATAACATCACCAGTCAACATTTGCCACTTGACATCAATAGAAACCATAGAGTACATGACATTTCCAATCAGTTTTCTTTCAAGGTACAATACCAATCGCCTTGCCAGAAGAGTTATACTGCGGTAGATAAATATTACAAATGTCAGATACACGCAGAGTTGTTTGGATTACTATGAAAAGATTGGCAAATATATTTATGTTCATTATATTTCTTGGAGTGACAGAGCTAAAGAGAAAACAATACTTACCTTTATCTCTGCAGACAGGATCGCAAGGGATTCCCTTATACTGGGTTCCTATGTAACAAATAATACATTATTCAAAAAACATGATATTTCTCTGTCCATTGGCAGCATGATTGTTTATCATTACAGTTTTAGTTAGCTTTAATTTTGTAAACCCCAAGTAAACATAGTTTGTGCCTTTCTCTGAACTTTTTGGCATTTCAATTCAGTTGTTTGTAAGCTTATTTTACAGTTGCTAGGTTGATGAAGTTCCTGAACTGTGCAGTATTTCTTTTGGGTTTGGTGCGAATCATATTCTAGCGGTTGGGGGAAAAAAGCACAGGTGCCATCCCACCATTAAACCCTGAAACTTACCTTAGCCGATTCTTCAACTAAACCAGACATGTTAACTAAGTGTTACAGTATGTGTGTATTTTAGCAAACACAACTGAAGTTCTGTTGTCTCCTTGGAGACACCTGGAACTGGTGTGATGCTGGTTCTATGACATCATTCGTTCTAAATGTAAATGCAGGTATTGGCACAACATAGTAAATTGATGTAAAGTTATGGATCCATTTATGATTTTCACTCAGTTTGAAAGAGTTCCTGTCGTGTGGTTAAACTTTGTGTTACAGAGGGTTAACTGGGGTTCTGGCTATTAGTTAGGCTTGGTCATTCAGTCATCTGGTTCATGAAATAGGAAGCTAAGAGATCTGTGTTTTAGTTTTACTGTTTGTTTTTGTTCCATAGAATAAGAAATGTTTCATTAATATTAGTAATAGAGTAGCTGTTTCTCTAAACAGTGTGTGTCAGTTTGCACTGCAGGTGTGCCAGGTAGAGACCATTTAAGAACGAAAAAATATGCTGTCATTTACTGCCGTGGCTAATTTCTGTTAACCTTGTCTCTCACTCACTTTGATGAGCAAAATGTTCATACATAAAGCATACATTTCTGATTGGTCAGAAGAAGCTTCTTAACATATAAGGTATAAAGAAAGTCAGAAAGTTAGGCACTTAGGTCAGCCTTAGGCAGTTAACCAAGACCATAATCCGATAAGAAGCTATTCCCTTTCATGTTGCTAAATCACATGTAGGATACATGAGTTACACCTCCACTTAAGAGACCTTAAAGAGACCTTGGCCAGCCAGGAGTGTAGAAAACCGTAAAACAGTTCTTGAGGACCTAATTGTTAACTCTTAACAGGCAAAGGTTCCTTCAGTCCTATGAGAAATATTTTAGAATTGAACTAAAGTGTGTTTCCGATACAGGAGCATATGTCTGTCAGGGCCTGTTGGAGAGGCCCTGGATGAGAACCCCTGGCTGCAGTTCCACATCCCCCTGAAAGTAAATAGAGCCATAAGCACTGAGCTAAGGACACTGCTCCAGGACATGCTGGCTGTCGATCCTGACCAGCGACCAGAAGCCATCCAGCAGAAGAAGCAAGTCAGGCAAGCCATGGCACGAGAGAAAACATCTTTGTAGTGAGTGATAGCAAGATGTCCGTGACCAAGGGCAATTCGTCCGAGTAAAGTCTGATTTCATTTTTATGTCCCGAAAGGCCACTGCCTTTGTGCTGTAGATTTCTGATTTAGACGGGCATTTCTATGGACAACTTTGACTTTTCTGTGGGTCCAATGAAAATAAGTTTAATTTATTCTTTGTTACAGTTTTCGAAAGTTTAAAGACATTCACTGAGTTGACGATAAAGGAAAAGTTTCATCTTTCACCTCTTGGAAGGTAGGCCGGTCAGAGGTACAATATATGTCTTCATGTCTTCATCCTCCATGTTTGTAACTACAGGTTTCACAGTGTTGAGCTAAGACACAAAAACACCTACAAATGGCAGTTCCAAATGTATAAACCTGGGCTGAAAAAGTGTGTACAGTATATACTCTGTGTAGGTCTGATAAAAGTATTCGAGTCAAAGTGTCATATGGATACAAATTCTCATGATTTTGTATTGTGTGTTTTTTCTCTGTTCTGCTTTATTGAAAGAAATCAGATGCTCTTCCTGAAACTTACCTTAGCTGATTCTTCAGCTAAACCAGACAGACTTCTGAAATTCTCAAATATTATCAAATCTTGTTGGTGCAGAGGTGGTGGAGCCCATTACCAACAGACTCACAGCTGAAATTGCTGTGAAAAGGGCTTCTACCAAATATTAACATGTGGGTGAAAATGTAAACAATTGTAATATTTCCTTTTTTCCCATTGAAAGTATAACATATGTGGTGTGAGAAAGAGGTCCTCATTTAATTGCATGAAACTCTGGCACTGGCGCAACAAACTGAACAAAGTTCAAGGGGGTATACGCTTTCTGTAGACACTTTATTTCCTCTTTTTCCATACTCTAAGAAATGATTTGGGAAACCTGTGGGACACTGGAGGTCATTATACATGAGCCTCTTTCTGCACCTTTTAAGCCATTGAAACCTAGTTGCCTTGTTACAAGGTCTAATATTACAGTAGGTGTGGTTTCTGTCTCCTAATTTCTGAGAATGATCAAATTGGGGAATAAGTTGTAGGGAATACCACTCTTGCACTTCTAAGAAAAGACTATCTCAAATGAAACTCGCTATAGAAAGACATCTTGTTGAAAAATTCTTTATTTTTTGTCATTTCTAAAGAAAAAACATTCATCAAGTCCTTCACAAATGTTTTGTTTGTGACTTTCTCTGTTGTTCCCTTTCACACTCAACTGAACTATGTGTTATGTCTTGTAAACGTAATCAAACATTTCACTTAGGTGTGTGGGTTAACACAAACCCATATTGTATGAAACATTCAGTTTTTCATTCAAGTTTTTTCTAACAATTGCATCCATGCTAGGACTACAGTAAACAACACTTTTTACTAAAGTAAATGAAATTGTTCATTAAACAAGACACATTGTTTTAAATGTATGCAATACGACGACACTAAAAACAACACTGAAACTTTTCATTGAAATACTGTACGAGATTGTGCATATTCAATGGATTTCTCCTGGTGCTTTTTTTCATCAGTCTTTTCATATTCTTGTTCTCTACTCAGGTGTCTCCTGTTCCTTTGGTGATGTCTGCTGTACACACATGGTATCATACACTTGAGCAAAGTGTGATACCACCGTTTGTTCTTCTCCTAAAATAAAGATGAACATTGACAAAAGTCAGAAGCACACTTTTCTTTGACAGACGAACAAAACAATGCAAGAATAACCATACTCTCTGTTCCTTACTCATTTCTACCTACCTGTTTGACCACTTTGTCTGCTTCAGTCAGGACAGGGTGCTGGGGCTGACTCTGAGCAATCTGAGAAGAGCTCTCTGTGATCTTCTCCCCTACAGTGGCTACATTGTACTCTGTTTGAAATCCAGGTATCGCCTCCGGTAAGTTCCTCGGTCCTTTTTGGGACTTGAAAGGGTAGAATCATTTTGTGACTACATTTCCTTGTCATGCACTGATATGTTCTGGTTTGTGTTCGATTACTGGAGGCGTTCAAGTACTTTCTTTTTGTTCTAGATTGGCAGTGTTTGAGATGGTAGGAACTTGTCATATTCTCAACTCTGAATGCTCTGTAAACATACTATTTTAGCAATTCTTAGAAATCTGAAAGCAGTGTTACCTGTATCATTTTTTGTCTTGGTAGTAGTATTGCAGCTCCAACATCAGCACTTAAATAATGGTTTGTGATGTTACTTGTCCTTGGAGTCAGTATACTCCTGAGAAGTCAAGAGAAATCTTACGTAAGCATTAATTATGTTTCACTTTTGAAAGCAAAGTACGTGTCAAGTACTTTGAAGGCATTTGTTGATACTTTTAAGCACTTTCGTTGATTATTATTATCCTTCAATTAGTTATTACAAGTCCAACATTCTCTACATGATCTCACTCCATATTCAGAATGTGGGAATACAATTGTTTTAAGGAAATGCCACTGAATAGATAGTAGCTGCACTCTACAAAGATGAATTTGCTAATTAATCAGTGAGGGACACAGCTTATACTTCAGTAGTCTTAGATCATGTAATGATGATTATTGTACTTTATAACTAGCAAAATCCCCATATCCTGTTCATTGCCCCTTTTTCAATTATGTGGATTGACTTATCCCTGAAGTGGTTAATTCTCACCTTGACATCTCATAGAACAACTGAATCTCTACCAAGGGTGAATGTGTCCTTCCTCTTAATGTCTAAAAGAAAAGGTTAAAATTCATTGAAGCAAAATGCAACAACCCAAAATGTTGGGGAGGTCGTTTCCACAGTTATTTCATATGACAGTGCTTGGAGTGAAACTACATGACCATGGTGGAGAAGAAAAAACACTTTACCTTGTTCCTCCTGACTGATGTCCTTATGCGTGTTTTGCACAGTTGAGCGTTTTGTGTCTTGTCGTCTGTGTAGGCAACAGCCCTCTTCCCTGGGATAGAACTAGATGATATTTAGACACGTTAATTTGACTTCTCCGTTGCTCACATTGATGTGGATATGATTATAATGCTCTGTTTTGTGGGCTTCCCAAGAAAACAATAAATCCCTTACTACTTGTTCGAAATGCAGTAGCACAGATCCTAACAAATACAAGAAAGAGAATATCATTCCTGTTTTGAAAAAACTTCACTGGTCACCTGTATTATCTAGGATAAATTTGAAAGTTCTTTTACTTGTTTTTAAAGCTTTAAGCGACCTAGCACGTCTGTACCTTACTGAATGTCTGTCTTCATATGTTCCTATACGTGACCTGAGATCTGCAAATACCACATGTGAAATGCAGAAAGAGTGGAGAGGCTGCTTTTTGTTTTTATGCTTCCAAATTATGAAACTCACTTCCACTTTTTATTAGGCAGTCAAGCTCGGTACATTGTTTTAAAAAACATTTGAAAATGTTGCTTTTAGTTAAAGTGGGTCTTTGTTCTTTCTGTTTATGTTTCTTTTTTTAGTTCTCTTTAATTGTTCTTATTTTATTACGACTTTCCTAATTTTTATTTATTTAATTGACATGTATGTTGCTTTACTGTATTGCTGTATTTTCCTTTACAACTGAAAGTATATCTCTCAATTTTAATATTTTATTTTTACACTTGGTTTTTAAAGCACCAAAGCACTATTTGTATGAAAGGTGCTCTATAGATAAAGTTTATCATTATTATTTTTAATATTATTATACTTTGTTACATTTTTGGTTAGGACAAAGATTCTAGTAGAGGTGGCCTCTTTTACCCCGTTCCAAAAAATTGGAAAACTACCTTCAGAATACACTGACAATGACCATCTACTGTCTCCTCTAACTGGTGTATTGTCATCATGCATATCTTGTGTATTATTTATTGTAGTTGGTTTTGTCATTCTGTAAAAAAGCCACCTTTCAAGGCACTATATAAAATAATGTTTGTTATTATTATTTACATTTTTCATCGTAAAATCTGGCGAAGAGTCTTAAGAGAATAACAAAGAACACGTTGCTCTTACCTTTCCATTCCAAGAAATGCCCTCAGCTCGGATTGCAGAGATTGACCTCTCTGTCTCAAATTCTGAGAAACATAGACTCGATTGAAAAATGACCATTTCCTAAGATTCACATAACATCACCAGTCAACATTTGCCACTTGACATCAATAGAAACCATAGAGTACATGACATTTCCAATCAGTTTTCTTTCAAGGTACAATACCAATCGCCTTGCCAGAAGAGTTATACTGCGGTAGATAAATATTACAAATGTCAGATACACGCAGAGTGGTTTGGATTACTATGAAAAGATTGGCAAATATATTTATGTTCATTATATTTCTTGGAGTGACAGAGCTAAAGAGAAAACAATACTTACCTTTATCTCTGCAGACAGGATCGCAAGGGATTCCCTTATACTGGGTTCCTATGTAACAAATAATACATTATTCAAAAAACATGATATTTCTCTGTCCATTGGCAGCATGATTGTTTATCATTACAGTTTTAGTTAGCTTTAATTTTGTAAACCCCAAGTAAACATAGTTTGTGCCTTTCTCTGAACTTTTTGGCATTTCAATTCAGTTGTTTGTAAGCTTATTTTACAGTTGCTAGGTTGATGAAGTTCCTGAACTGTGCAGTATTTCTTTTGGGTTTGGTGCGAATCATATTCTAGCGGTTGGGGGAAAAAAGCACAGGTGCCATCCCACCATTAAACCCTGAAACTTACCTTAGCCGATTCTTCAACTAAACCAGACATGTTAACTAAGTGTTACAGTATGTTTCAAAGTGTGTATTTTAGCAAACACAACTGAAGTTCTGTTGTCTCCTTGGAGACACCTGGAACTGGTGTGATGCTGGTTCTATGACATCATTCGTTCTAAATGTAAATGCAGGTATTGGCACAACATAGTAAATTGATGTAAAGTTATGGATCCATTTATGATTTTCACTCAGTTTGAAAGAGTTCCTGTCGTGTGGTTAAACTTTGTGTTACGGAGGGTTAACTGGGCTTCTGGCTACTAGTTAGGCTTGGTCATTCAGTCATCTGGTTCATGAAATAGGAAGCTAAGAGATCAGTGTTTTAGTTTTACTGTTTGTTTTTGTTCCATAGAATAAGAAATGTTTCATTAATATTAGTAATAGAGTAGCTGTTTCTCTAAACAGTGTGTGTCAGTTTGCACTGCAGGTGTGCCAGGTAGAGACCATTTAAGAACCCAAAAATATGCTGTCATTTACTGCCGTGGCTCATTTCTGTTAACCTTGTCTCTCACTCACTTTGATGAGCAAAATGTTCATACATAAAGCATACATTTCTGATTGGTCAGAAGAAGGTTCTTAACATATAAGGTATAAAGAAAGTCAGAAAGTTAGGCACTTAGGTCAGCCTTAGGCAGTTAACCAAGACCATAATCCAATAAGAAGCTATTCCCTTTCATGTTGCTAAATCACATGTAGGATTCATGAGTTACACCTCCACTTAAGAGACCTTAAAGAGACCTTGGCCAGCCAGGAGTGTAGAAAACCGTAAAACAGTTCTTGAGGACCTAATTGTTAACTCTTAACAGGCAAAGGTTCCTTCAGTCCTATGAGAAATATTTTAGAATTGAACTAAAGTGTGTTTCCGATACAGGAGCATATGTCTGTCAGGGCCTGTTGGAGAGGCCCTGGATGAGAACCCCTGGCTGCAGTTCCACATCCCCCTGAAAGTAAATAGAGCCATAAGCACTGAGCTAAGGACACTGCTCCAGGACATGCTGGCTGTCGATCCTGACCAGCGACCAGAAGCCATCCAGCAGAAGAAGCAAGTCAGGCAAGCCATGGCACGAGAGAAAACATCTTTGTAGTGAGTGATAGCAAGATGTCCGTGACCAAGGGCAATTCGTCCGAGTAAAGTCTGATTTCATTTTTATGTCCCGAAAGGCCACTGCCTTTGTGCTGTAGATTTCTGATTTAGACGGGCATTTCTATGGACAACTTTGACTTTTCTGTGGGTCCAATGAAAATAAGTTTAATTTATTCTTTGTTACAGTTTTCGAAAGTTTAAAGACATTCACTGAGTTGACGATAAAGGAAAAGTTTCATCTTTCACCTCTTGGAAGGTAGGCCGGTCAGAGGTACAATATATGTCTTCATGTCTTCATCCTCCATGTTTGTAACTACAGGTTTCACAGTGTTGAGCTAAGACACAAAAACACCTACAAATGGCAGTTCCAAATGTATAAACCTGGGCTGAAAAAGTGTGTACAGTATATACTCTGTGTAGGTCTGATAAAAGTATTCGAGTCAAAGTGTCATATGGATACAAATTCTCATGATTTTGTATTGTGTGTTTTTTCTCTGTTCTGCTTTATTGAAAGAAATCAGATGCTCTTCCTGAAACTTACCTTAGCTGATTCTTCAGCTAAACCAGACAGACTTCTGAAATTCTCAAATATTATCAAATCTTGTTGGTGCAGAGGTGGTGGAGCCCATTACCAACAGACTCACAGCTGAAATTGCTGTGAAAAGGGCTTCTACCAAATATTAACATGTGGGTGAAAATGTAAACAATTGTAATATTTCCTTTTTTCCCATTGAAAGTATAACATATGTGGTGTGAGAAAGAGGTCCTCATTTAATTGCATGAAACTCTGGCACTGGCGCAACAAACTGAACAAAGTTCAAGGGGGTATACGCTTTCTGTAGACACTTTATTTCCTCTTTTTCCATACTCTAAGAAATGATTTGGGAAACCTGTGGGACACTGGAGGTCATTATACATGAGCCTCTTTCTGCACCTTTTAAGCCATTGAAACCTAGTTGCCTTGTTACAAGGTCTAATATTACAGTAGGTGTGGTTTCTGTCTCCTAATTTCTGAGAATGATCAAATTGGGGAATAAGTTGTAGGGAATACCACTCTTGCACTTCTAAGAAAAGACTATCTCAAATGAAACTCGCTATAGAAAGACATCTTGTTGAAAAATTCTTTATTTTTTGTCATTTCTAAAGAAAAAACATTCATCAAGTCCTTCACAAATGTTTTGTTTGTGACTTTCTCTGTTGTTCCCTTTCACACTCAACTGAACTATGTGTTATGTCTTGTAAACGTAATCAAACATTTCACTTAGGTGTGTGGGTTAACACAAACCCATATTGTATGAAACATTCAGTTTTTCATTCAAGTTTTTTCTAACAATTGCATCCATGCTAGGACTACAGTAAACAACACTTTTTACTAAAGTAAATGAAATTGTTCATTAAACAAGACACATTGTTTTAAATGTATGCAATACGACGACACTAAAAACAACACTGAAACTTTTCATTGAAATACTGTACGAGATTGTGCATATTCAATGGATTTCTCCTGGTGCTTTTTTTCATCAGTCTTTTCATATTCTTGTTCTCTACTCAGGTGTCTCCTGTTCCTTTGGTGATGTCTGCTGTACACACATGGTATCATACACTTGAGCAAAGTGTGATACCACCGTTTGTTCTTCTCCTAAAATAAAGATGAACATTGACAAAAGTCAGAAGCACACTTTTCTTTGACAGACGAACAAAACAATGCAAGAATAACCATACTCTCTGTTCCTTACTCATTTCTACCTACCTGTTTGACCACTTTGTCTGCTTCAGTCAGGACAGGGTGCTGGGGCTGACTCTGAGCAATCTGAGAAGAGCTCTCTGTGATCTTCTCCCCTACAGTGGCTACATTGTACTCTGTTTGAAATCCAGGTATCGCCTCCGGTAAGTTCCTCGGTCCTTTTTGGGACTTGAAAGGGTAGAATCATTTTGTGACTACATTTCTTTGTCATGCACTGATATGTTCTGGTTTGTGTTCGATTACTGGAGGCGTTCAAGTACTTTCTTTTTGTTCTAGATTGGCAGTGTTTGAGATGGTAGGAACTTGTCATATTCTCAACTCTGAATGCTCTGTAAACATACTATTTTAGCAATTCTTAGAAGTCTGAAAGCAGTGTTACCTGTATCATTTTTTGTCTTGGTAGTAGTATTGCAGCTCCAACATCAGCACTTAAATAATGGTTTGTGATGTTACTTGTCCTTGGAGTCAGTATACTCCTGAGAAGTCAAGAGAAATCTTACGTAAGCATTAATTATGTTTCACTTTTGAAAGCAAAGTACGTGTCATGTACTTTGAAGGCATTTGTTGATACTTTTAAGCACTTTCGTTGATTATTATTATCCTTCAATTAGTTATTACAAGTCCAACATTCTCTACATGATCTCACTCCATATTCAGAATGTGGGAATACAATTGTTTTAAGGAAATGCCACTGAATAGATAGTAGCTGCACTCTACAAAGATGAATTTGCTAATTAATCAGTGAGGGACACAGCTTATACTTCAGTAGTCTTAGATCATGTAATGATGATTATTGTACTTTATAACTAGCAAAATCCCCATATCCTGTTCATTGCCCCTTTTTCAATTATGTGGATTGACTTATCCCTGAAGTGGTTAATTCTCACCTTGACATCTCATAGAACAACTGAATCTCTACCAAGGGTGAATGTGTCCTTCCTCTTAATGTCTAAAAGAAAAGGTTAAAATTCATTGAAGCAAAATGCAACAACCCAAAATGTTGGGGAGGTCGTTTCCACAGTTATTTCATATGACAGTGCTTGGAGTGAAACTACATGACCATGGTGGAGAAGAAAAAACACTTTACCTTGTTCCTCCTGACTGATGTCCTTATGCGTGTTTTGCACAGTTGAGCGTTTTGTGTCTTGTCGTCTGTGTAGGCAACAGCCCTCTTCCCTGGGATAGAACTAGATGATATTTAGACACGTTAATTTGACTTCTCCATTGCTCACATTGATGTGGATATGATTATAATGCTCTGTTTTGTGGGCTTCCCAAGAAAACAATAAATCCCTTACTACTTGTTCGAAATGCAGTAGCAGAGATCCTAACAAATACAAGAAAGAGAATATCATTCCTGTTTTGAAAAAACTTCACTGGTCACCTGTATTATCTAGGATAAATTTGAAAGTTCTTTTACTTGTTTTTAAAGCTTTAAGCGACCTAGCACGTCTGTACCTTACTGAATGTCTGTCTTCATATGTTCCTATACGTGACCTGAGATCTGCACATACTGGCCTACTGCAAATACCACATGTGAAATGCAGAAAGAGTGGAGAGGCTGCTTTTTGTTTTTATGCTTCCAAATTATGAAACTCACTTCCACTTTTTATTAGGCAGTCAAGCTCGGTACATTGTTTTAAAAAACATTTGAAAATGTTGCTTTTAGTTAAAGTGGGTCTTTGTTCTTTCTGTTTATGTTTCTTTTTTTAGTTCTCTTTAATTGTTCTTATTTTATTACGACTTTCCTAATTTTTATTTATTTAATTGACATGTATGTTGCTTTACTGTATTGCTGTATTTTCCTTTACAACTGAAAGTATATCTCTCAATTTTAATATTTTATTTTTACGCTTGGTTTTTAAAGCACCAAAGCACTATTTGTATGAAAGGTGCTCTATGGATAAAGTTTATCATTATTATTTTTAATATTATTATTATACTTTGTTACATTTTTGGTTAGGACAAAGACTCTAGTAGAGGTGGCCTCTTTTACCCCGTTCCAAAAAATTGGAAAACTACCTTCAGAATACACTGACAATGACCATCTACTGTCTCCTCTAACTGTGTATTGTCATCATGCATATCTTGTGTATTATTTATTGTAGTTGGTTTTGTCATTCTGTAAAAAAGCCACCTTTCAAGGCACTATATAAAATAATGTTTGTTATTATTATTTACATTTTTCATCGTAAAATCTGGCGAAGAGTCTTAAGAGAATAACAAAGAACACATTGCTCTTACCTTTCCATTCCAAGAAATGCCCTCAGCTCGGATTGCAGAGATTGACCTCTCTGTCTCAAATTCTGAGAAACATAGACTCGATTGAAAAATGACCATTTCCTAAGATTCACATAACATCACCAGTCAACATTTGCCACTTGACATCAATAGAAACCATAGAGTACATGACATTTCCAATCAGTTTTCTTTCAAGGTACAATACCAATCGCCTTGCCAGAAGAGTTATACTGCGGTAGATAAATATTACAAATGTCAGATACACGCAGAGTTGTTTGGATTACTATGAAAAGATTGGCAAATATATTTATGTTCATTATATTTCTTGGAGTGACAGAGCTAAAGAGAAAACAATACTTACCTTTATCTCTGCAGACAGGATCGCAAGGGATTCCCTTATACTGGGTTCCTATGTAACAAATAATACATTATTCAAAAAACATGATATTTCTCTGTCCATTGGCAGCATGATTGTTTATCATTACAGTTTTAGTTAGCTTTAATTTTGGAAACCCCAAGTAAACATAGTTTGTGCCTTTCTCTGAACTTTTTGGCATTTCAATTCAGTTGTTTGTAAGCTTATTTTACAGTTGCTAGGTTGATGAAGTTCCTGAACTGTGCAGTATTTCTTTTGGGTTTGGTGCGAATCATATTCTAGCGGTTGGGGGAAAAAAGCACAGGTGCCATCCCACCATTAAACCCTGAAACTTACCTTAGCCGATTCTTCAACTAAACCAGACATGTTAACTAAGTGTTACAGTATGTTTCAAAGTGTGTATTTTAGCAAACACAACTGAAGTTCTGTTGTCTCCTTGGAGACACCTGGAACTGGTGTGATGCTGGTTCTATGACATCATTCGTTCTAAATGTAAATGCAGGTATTGGCACAACATAGTAAATTGATGTAAAGTTATGGATCCATTTATGATTTTCACTCAGTTTGAAAGAGTTCCTGTCGTGTGGTTAAACTTTGTGTTACGGAGGGTTAACTGGGCTTCTGGCTACTAGTTAGGCTTGGTCATTCAGTCATCTGGTTCATGAAATAGGAAGCTAAGAGATCTGTGTTTTAGTTTTACTGTTTGTTTTTGTTCCATAGAATAAGAAATGTTTCATTAATATTAGTAATAGAGTAGCTGTTTCTCTAAACAGTGTGTGTCAGTTTGCACTGCAGGTGTGCCAGGTAGAGACCATTTAAGAACCCAAAAATATGCTGTCATTTACTGCCGTGGCTAATTTCTGTTAACCTTGTCTCTCACTCACTTTGATGAGCAAAATGTTCATACATAAAGCATACATTTCTGATTGGTCAGAAGAAGCTTCTTAACATATAAGGTATAAAGAAAGTCAGAAAGTTAGGCACTTAGGTCAGCCTTAGGCAGTTAACCAAGACCATAATCCGATAAGAAGCTATTCCCTTTCATGTTGCTAAATCACATGTAGGATACATGAGTTACACCTCCACTTAAGAGACCTTAAAGAGACCTTGGCCAGCCAGGAGTGTAGAAAACCGTAAAACAGTTCTTGAGGACCTAATTGTTAACTCTTAACAGGCAAAGGTTCCTTCAGTCCTATGAGAAATATTTTAGAATTGAACTAAAGTGTGTTTCCGATACAGGAGCATATGTCTGTCAGGGCCTGTTGGAGAGGCCCTGGATGAGAACCCCTGGCTGCAGTTCCACATCCCCCTGAAAGTAAATAGAGCCATAAGCACTGAGCTAAGGACACTGCTCCAGGACATGCTGGCTGTCGATCCTGACCAGCGACCAGAAGCCATCCAGCAGAAGAAGCAAGTCAGGCAAGCCATGGCACGAGAGAAAACATCTTTGTAGTGAGTGATAGCAAGATGTCCGTGACCAAGGGCAATTCGTCCGAGTAAAGTCTGATTTCATTTTTATGTCCCGAAAGGCCACTGCCTTTGTGCTGTAGATTTCTGATTTAGACGGGCATTTCTATGGACAACTTTGACTTTTCTGTGGGTCCAATGAAAATAAGTTTAATTTATTCTTTGTTACAGTTTTCGAAAGTTTAAAGACATTCACTGAGTTGACGATAAAGGAAAAGTTTCATCTTTCATCTCTTGGAAGGTAGGCCGGTCAGAGGTACAATATATGTCTTCATGTCTTCATCCTCCATGTTTGTAACTACAGGTTTCACAGTGTTGAGCTAAGACACAAAAACACCTACAAATGGCAGTTCCAAATGTATAAACCTGGGCTGAAAAAGTGTGTACAGTATATACTCTGTGTAGGTCTGATAAAAGTATTCGAGTCAAAGTGTCATATGGATACAAATTCTCATGATTTTGTATTGTGTGTTTTTTCTCTGTTCTGCTTTATTGAAAGAAATCAGATGCTCTTCCTGAAACTTACCTTAGCTGATTCTTCAGCTAAACCAGACAGACTTCTGAAATTCTCAAATATTATCAAATCTTGTTGGTGCAGAGGTGGTGGAGCCCATTACCAACAGACTCACAGCTGAAATTGCTGTGAAAAGGGCTTCTACCAAATATTAACATGTGGGTGAACATGTAAACAATTGTAATATTTCCTTTTTTCCCATTGAAAGTATAACATATGTGGTGTGAGAAAGAGGTCCTCATTTAATTGCATGAAACTCTGGCACTGGCGCAACAAACTGAACAAAGTTCAAGGGGGTATACGCTTTCTGTAGACACTTTATTTCCTCTTTTTCCATACTCTAAGAAATGATTTGGGAAACCTGTGGGACACTGGAGGTCATTATACATGAGCCTCTTTCTGCACCTTTTAAGCCATTGAAACCTAGTTGCCTTGTTACAAGGTCTAATATTACAGTAGGTGTGGTTTCTGTCTCCTAATTTCTGAGAATGATCAAATTGGGGAATAAGTTGTAGGGAATACCACTCTTGCACTTCTAAGAAAAGACTATCTTAAATGAAACTCGCTATAGAAAGACATCTTGTTGAAAAATTCTTTATTTTTTGTCATTTCTAAAGAAAAAACATTCATCAAGTCCTTCACAAATGTTTTGTTTGTGACTTTCTCTGTTGTTCCCTTTCACACTCAACTGAACTATGTGTTATGTCTTGTAAACGTAATCAAACATTTCACTTAGGTGTGTGGGTTAACACAAACCCATATTGTATGAAACATTCAGTTTTTCATTCAAGTTTTTTCTAACAATTGCATCCATGCTAGGACTACAGTAAACAACACTTTTTACTAAAGTAAATGAAATTGTTCATTAAACAAGACACATTGTTTTAAATGTATGCAATACGACGACACTAAAAACAACACTGAAACTTTTCATTGAAATACTGTACGAGATTGTGCATATTCAATGGATTTCTCCTGGTGCTTTTTTTCATCAGTCTTTTCATATTCTTGTTCTCTACTCAGGTGTCTCCTGTTCCTTTGGTGATGTCTGCTGTACACACATGGTATCATACACTTGAGCAAAGTGTGATACCACCGTTTGTTCTTCTCCTAAAATAAAGATGAACATTGACAAAAGTCAGAAGCACACTTTTCTTTGACAGACGAACAAAACAATGCAAGAATAACCATACTCTCTGTTCCTTACTCATTTCTACCTACCTGTTTGACCACTTTGTCTGCTTCAGTCAGGACAGGGTGCTGGGGCTGACTCTGAGCAATCTGAGAAGAGCTCTCTGTGATCTTCTCCCCTACAGTGGCTACATTGTACTCTGTTTGAAATCCAGGTATCGCCTCCGGTAAGTTCCTCGGTCCTTTTTGGGACTTGAAAGGGTAGAATCATTTTGTGACTACATTTCCTTGTCATGCACTGATATGTTCTGGTTTGTGTTCGATTACTGGAGGCGTTCAAGTACTTTCTTTTTGTTCTAGATTGGCAGTGTTTGAGATGGTAGGAACTTGTCATATTCTCAACTCTGAATGCTCTGTAAACATACTATTTTAGCAATTCTTAGAAATCTGAAAGCAGTGTTACCTGTATCATTTTTTGTCTTGGTAGTAGTATTGCAGCTCCAACATCAGCACTTAAATAATGGTTTGTGATGTTACTTGTCCTTGGAGTCAGTATACTCCTGAGAAGTCAAGAGAAATCTTACGTAAGCATTAATTATGTTTCACTTTTGAAAGCAAAGTACGTGTCAAGTACTTTGAAGGCATTTGTTGATACTTTTAAGCACTTTCGTTGATTATTATTATCCTTCAATTAGTTATTACAAGTCCAACATTCTCTACATGATCTCACTCCATATTCAGAATGTGGGAATACAATTGTTTTAAGGAAATGCCACTGAATAGATAGTAGCTGCACTCTACAAAGATGAATTTGCTAATTAATCAGTGAGGGACACAGCTTATACTTCAGTAGTCTTAGATCATGTAATGATGATTATTGTACTTTATAACTAGCAAAATCCCCATATCCTGTTCATTGCCCCTTTTTCAATTATGTGGATTGACTTATCCCTGAAGTGGTTAATTCTCACCTTGACATCTCATAGAACAACTGAATCTCTACCAAGGGTGAATGTGTCCTTCCTCTTAATGTCTAAAAGAAAAGGTTAAAATTCATTGAAGCAAAATGCAACAACCCAAAATGTTGGGGAGGTCGTTTCCACAGTTATTTCATATGACAGTGCTTGGAGTGAAACTACATGACCATGGTGGAGAAGAAAAAACACTTTACCTTGTTCCTCCTGACTGATGTCCTTATGCGTGTTTTGCACAGTTGAGCGTTTTGTGTCTTGTCGTCTGTGTAGGCAACAGCCCTCTTCCCTGGGATAGAACTAGATGATATTTAGACACGTTAATTTGACTTCTCCGTTGCTCACATTGATGTGGATATGATTATAATGCTCTGTTTTGTGGGCTTCCCAAGAAAACAATAAATCCCTTACTACTTGTTCGAAATGCAGTAGCACAGATCCTAACAAATACAAGAAAGAGAATATCATTCCTGTTTTGAAAAAACTTCACTGGTCACCTGTATTATCTAGGATAAATTTGAAAGTTCTTTTACTTGTTTTTAAAGCTTTAAGCGACCTAGCACGTCTGTACCTTACTGAATGTCTGTCTTCATATGTTCCTATACGTGACCTGAGATCTGCACATACTGGCCTACTGCAAATACCACATGTGAAATGCAGAAAGAGTGGAGAGGCTGCTTTTTGTTTTTATGCTTCCAAATTATGAAACTCACTTCCACTTTTTATTAGGCAGTCAAGCTCGGTACATTGTTTTAAAAAACATTTGAAAATGTTGCTTTTAGTTAAAGTGGGTCTTTGTTCTTTCTGTTTATGTTTCTTTTTTTAGTTCTCTTTAATTGTTCTTATTTTATTACGACTTTCCTAATTTTTATTTATTTAATTGACATGTATGTTGCTTTACTGTATTGCTGTATTTTCCTTTACAACTGAAAGTATATCTCTCAATTTTAATATTTTATTTTTACGCTTGGTTTTTAAAGCACCAAAGCACTATTTGTATGAAAGGTGCTCTATGGATAAAGTTTATCATTATTATTTTTAATATTATTATTATACTTTGTTACATTTTTGGTTAGGACAAAGACTCTAGTAGAGGTGGCCTCTTTTACCCCGTTCCAAAAAATTGGAAAACTACCTTCAGAATACACTGACAATGACCATCTACTGTCTCCTCTAACTGTGTATTGTCATCATGCATATCTTGTGTATTATTTATTGTAGTTGGTTTTGTCATTCTGTAAAAAAGCCACCTTTCAAGGCACTATATAAAATAATGTTTGTTATTATTATTTACATTTTTCATCGTAAAATCTGGCGAAGAGTCTTAAGAGAATAACAAAGAACACGTTGCTCTTACCTTTCCATTCCAAGAAATGCCCTCAGCTCGGATTGCAGAGATTGACCTCTCTGTCTCAAATTCTGAGAAACATAGACTCGATTGAAAAATGACCATTTCCTAAGATTCACATAACATCACCAGTCAACATTTGCCACTTGACATCAATAGAAACCATAGAGTACATGACATTTCCAATCAGTTTTCTTTCAAGGTACAATACCAATCGCCTTGCCAGAAGAGTTATACTGCGGTAGATAAATATTACAAATGTCAGATACACGCAGAGTTGTTTGGATTACTATGAAAAGATTGGCAAATATATTTATGTTCATTATATTTCTTGGAGTGACAGAGCTAAAGAGAAAACAATACTTACCTTTATCTCTGCAGACAGGATCGCAAGGGATTCCCTTATACTGGGTTCCTATGTAACAAATAATACATTATTCAAAAAACATGATATTTCTCTGTCCATTGGCAGCATGATTGTTTATCATTACAGTTTTAGTTAGCTTTAATTTTGGAAACCCCAAGTAAACATAGTTTGTGCCTTTCTCTGAACTTTTTGGCATTTCAATTCAGTTGTTTGTAAGCTTATTTTACAGTTGCTAGGTTGATGAAGTTCCTGAACTGTGCAGTATTTCTTTTGGGTTTGGTGCGAATCATATTCTAGCGGTTGGGGGAAAAAAGCACAGGTGCCATCCCACCATTAAACCCTGAAACTTACCTTAGCCGATTCTTCAACTAAACCAGACATGTTAACTAAGTGTTACAGTATGTTTCAAAGTGTGTATTTTAGCAAACACAACTGAAGTTCTGTTGTCTCCTTGGAGACACCTGGAACTGGTGTGATGCTGGTTCTATGACATCATTCGTTCTAAATGTAAATGCAGGTATTGGCACAACATAGTAAATTGATGTAAAGTTATGGATCCATTTATGATTTTCACTCAGTTTGAAAGAGTTCCTGTCGTGTGGTTAAACTTTGTGTTACGGAGGGTTAACTGGGCTTCTGGCTACTAGTTAGGCTTGGTCATTCAGTCATCTGGTTCATGAAATAGGAAGCTAAGAGATCTGTGTTTTAGTTTTACTGTTTGTTTTTGTTCCATAGAATAAGAAATGTTTCATTAATATTAGTAATAGAGTAGCTGTTTCTCTAAACAGTGTGTGTCAGTTTGCACTGCAGGTGTGCCAGGTAGAGACCATTTAAGAACCCAAAAATATGCTGTCATTTACTGCCGTGGCTAATTTCTGTTAACCTTGTCTCTCACTCACTTTGATGAGCAAAATGTTCATACATAAAGCATACATTTCTGATTGGTCAGAAGAAGCTTCTTAACATATAAGGTATAAAGAAAGTCAGAAAGTTAGGCACTTAGGTCAGCCTTAGGCAGTTAACCAAGACCATAATCCGATAAGAAGCTATTCCCTTTCATGTTGCTAAATCACATGTAGGATACATGAGTTACACCTCCACTTAAGAGACCTTAAAGAGACCTTGGCCAGCCAGGAGTGTAGAAAACCGTAAAACAGTTCTTGAGGACCTAATTGTTAACTCTTAACAGGCAAAGGTTCCTTCAGTCCTATGAGAAATATTTTAGAATTGAACTAAAGTGTGTTTCCGATACAGGAGCATATGTCTGTCAGGGCCTGTTGGAGAGGCCCTGGATGAGAACCCCTGGCTGCAGTTCCACATCCCCCTGAAAGTAAATAGAGCCATAAGCACTGAGCTAAGGACACTGCTCCAGGACATGCTGGCTGTCGATCCTGACCAGCGACCAGAAGCCATCCAGCAGAAGAAGCAAGTCAGGCAAGCCATGGCACGAGAGAAAACATCTTTGTAGTGAGTGATAGCAAGATGTCCGTGACCAAGGGCAATTCGTCCGAGTAAAGTCTGATTTCATTTTTATGTCCCGAAAGGCCACTGCCTTTGTGCTGTAGATTTCTGATTTAGACGGGCATTTCTATGGACAACTTTGACTTTTCTGTGGGTCCAATGAAAATAAGTTTAATTTATTCTTTGTTACAGTTTTCGAAAGTTTAAAGACATTCACTGAGTTGACGATAAAGGAAAAGTTTCATCTTTCATCTCTTGGAAGGTAGGCCGGTCAGAGGTACAATATATGTCTTCATGTCTTCATCCTCCATGTTTGTAACTACAGGTTTCACAGTGTTGAGCTAAGACACAAAAACACCTACAAATGGCAGTTCCAAATGTATAAACCTGGGCTGAAAAAGTGTGTACAGTATATACTCTGTGTAGGTCTGATAAAAGTATTCGAGTCAAAGTGTCATATGGATACAAATTCTCATGATTTTGTATTGTGTGTTTTTTCTCTGTTCTGCTTTATTGAAAGAAATCAGATGCTCTTCCTGAAACTTACCTTAGCTGATTCTTCAGCTAAACCAGACAGACTTCTGAAATTCTCAAATATTATCAAATCTTGTTGGTGCAGAGGTGGTGGAGCCCATTACCAACAGACTCACAGCTGAAATTGCTGTGAAAAGGGCTTCTACCAAATATTAACATGTGGGTGAACATGTAAACAATTGTAATATTTCCTTTTTTCCCATTGAAAGTATAACATATGTGGTGTGAGAAAGAGGTCCTCATTTAATTGCATGAAACTCTGGCACTGGCGCAACAAACTGAACAAAGTTCAAGGGGGTATACGCTTTCTGTAGACACTTTATTTCCTCTTTTTCCATACTCTAAGAAATGATTTGGGAAACCTGTGGGACACTGGAGGTCATTATACATGAGCCTCTTTCTGCACCTTTTAAGCCATTGAAACCTAGTTGCCTTGTTACAAGGTCTAATATTACAGTAGGTGTGGTTTCTGTCTCCTAATTTCTGAGAATGATCAAATTGGGGAATAAGTTGTAGGGAATACCACTCTTGCACTTCTAAGAAAAGACTATCTTAAATGAAACTCGCTATAGAAAGACATCTTGTTGAAAAATTCTTTATTTTTTGTCATTTCTAAAGAAAAAACATTCATCAAGTCCTTCACAAATGTTTTGTTTGTGACTTTCTCTGTTGTTCCCTTTCACACTCAACTGAACTATGTGTTATGTCTTGTAAACGTAATCAAACATTTCACTTAGGTGTGTGGGTTAACACAAACCCATATTGTATGAAACATTCAGTTTTTCATTCAAGTTTTTTCTAACAATTGCATCCATGCTAGGACTACAGTAAACAACACTTTTTACTAAAGTAAATGAAATTGTTCATTAAACAAGACACATTGTTTTAAATGTATGCAATACGACGACACTAAAAACAACACTGAAACTTTTCATTGAAATACTGTACGAGATTGTGCATATTCAATGGATTTCTCCTGGTGCTTTTTTTCATCAGTCTTTTCATATTCTTGTTCTCTACTCAGGTGTCTCCTGTTCCTTTGGTGATGTCTGCTGTACACACATGGTATCATACACTTGAGCAAAGTGTGATACCACCGTTTGTTCTTCTCCTAAAATAAAGATGAACATTGACAAAAGTCAGAAGCACACTTTTCTTTGACAGACGAACAAAACAATGCAAGAATAACCATACTCTCTGTTCCTTACTCATTTCTACCTACCTGTTTGACCACTTTGTCTGCTTCAGTCAGGACAGGGTGCTGGGGCTGACTCTGAGCAATCTGAGAAGAGCTCTCTGTGATCTTCTCCCCTACAGTGGCTACATTGTACTCTGTTTGAAATCCAGGTATCGCCTCCGGTAAGTTCCTCGGTCCTTTTTGGGACTTGAAAGGGTAGAATCATTTTGTGACTACATTTCCTTGTCATGCACTGATATGTTCTGGTTTGTGTTCGATTACTGGAGGCGTTCAAGTACTTTCTTTTTGTTCTAGATTGGCAGTGTTTGAGATGGTAGGAACTTGTCATATTCTCAACTCTGAATGCTCTGTAAACATACTATTTTAGCAATTCTTAGAAATCTGAAAGCAGTGTTACCTGTATCATTTTTTGTCTTGGTAGTAGTATTGCAGCTCCAACATCAGCACTTAAATAATGGTTTGTGATGTTACTTGTCCTTGGAGTCAGTATACTCCTGAGAAGTCAAGAGAAATCTTACGTAAGCATTAATTATGTTTCACTTTTGAAAGCAAAGTACGTGTCAAGTACTTTGAAGGCATTTGTTGATACTTTTAAGCACTTTCGTTGATTATTATTATCCTTCAATTAGTTATTACAAGTCCAACATTCTCTACATGATCTCACTCCATATTCAGAATGTGGGAATACAATTGTTTTAAGGAAATGCCACTGAATAGATAGTAGCTGCACTCTACAAAGATGAATTTGCTAATTAATCAGTGAGGGACACAGCTTATACTTCAGTAGTCTTAGATCATGTAATGATGATTATTGTACTTTATAACTAGCAAAATCCCCATATCCTGTTCATTGCCCCTTTTTCAATTATGTGGATTGACTTATCCCTGAAGTGGTTAATTCTCACCTTGACATCTCATAGAACAACTGAATCTCTACCAAGGGTGAATGTGTCCTTCCTCTTAATGTCTAAAAGAAAAGGTTAAAATTCATTGAAGCAAAATGCAACAACCCAAAATGTTGGGGAGGTCGTTTCCACAGTTATTTCATATGACAGTGCTTGGAGTGAAACTACATGACCATGGTGGAGAAGAAAAAACACTTTACCTTGTTCCTCCTGACTGATGTCCTTATGCGTGTTTTGCACAGTTGAGCGTTTTGTGTCTTGTCGTCTGTGTAGGCAACAGCCCTCTTCCCTGGGATAGAACTAGATGATATTTAGACACGTTAATTTGACTTCTCCGTTGCTCACATTGATGTGGATATGATTATAATGCTCTGTTTTGTGGGCTTCCCAAGAAAACAATAAATCCCTTACTACTTGTTCGAAATGCAGTAGCACAGATCCTAACAAATACAAGAAAGAGAATATCATTCCTGTTTTGAAAAAACTTCACTGGTCACCTGTATTATCTAGGATAAATTTGAAAGTTCTTTTACTTGTTTTTAAAGCTTTAAGCGACCTAGCACGTCTGTACCTTACTGAATGTCTGTCTTCATATGTTCCTATACGTGACCTGAGATCTGCAAATACCACATGTGAAATGCAGAAAGAGTGGAGAGGCTGCTTTTTGTTTTTATGCTTCCAAATTATGAAACTCACTTCCACTTTTTATTAGGCAGTCAAGCTCGGTACATTGTTTTAAAAAACATTTGAAAATGTTGCTTTTAGTTAAAGTGGGTCTTTGTTCTTTCTGTTTATGTTTCTTTTTTTAGTTCTCTTTAATTGTTCTTATTTTATTACGACTTTCCTAATTTTTATTTATTTAATTGACATGTATGTTGCTTTACTGTATTGCTGTATTTTCCTTTACAACTGAAAGTATATCTCTCAATTTTAATATTTTATTTTTACACTTGGTTTTTAAAGCACCAAAGCACTATTTGTATGAAAGGTGCTCTATAGATAAAGTTTATCATTATTATTTTTAATATTATTATACTTTGTTACATTTTTGGTTAGGACAAAGATTCTAGTAGAGGTGGCCTCTTTTACCCCGTTCCAAAAAATTGGAAAACTACCTTCAGAATACACTGACAATGACCATCTACTGTCTCCTCTAACTGGTGTATTGTCATCATGCATATCTTGTGTATTATTTATTGTAGTTGGTTTTGTCATTCTGTAAAAAAGCCACCTTTCAAGGCACTATATAAAATAATGTTTGTTATTATTATTTACATTTTTCATCGTAAAATCTGGCGAAGAGTCTTAAGAGAATAACAAAGAACACGTTGCTCTTACCTTTCCATTCCAAGAAATGCCCTCAGCTCGGATTGCAGAGATTGACCTCTCTGTCTCAAATTCTGAGAAACATAGACTCGATTGAAAAATGACCATTTCCTAAGATTCACATAACATCACCAGTCAACATTTGCCACTTGACATCAATAGAAACCATAGAGTACATGACATTTCCAATCAGTTTTCTTTCAAGGTACAATACCAATCGCCTTGCCAGAAGAGTTATACTGCGGTAGATAAATATTACAAATGTCAGATACACGCAGAGTGGTTTGGATTACTATGAAAAGATTGGCAAATATATTTATGTTCATTATATTTCTTGGAGTGACAGAGCTAAAGAGAAAACAATACTTACCTTTATCTCTGCAGACAGGATCGCAAGGGATTCCCTTATACTGGGTTCCTATGTAACAAATAATACATTATTCAAAAAACATGATATTTCTCTGTCCATTGGCAGCATGATTGTTTATCATTACAGTTTTAGTTAGCTTTAATTTTGTAAACCCCAAGTAAACATAGTTTGTGCCTTTCTCTGAACTTTTTGGCATTTCAATTCAGTTGTTTGTAAGCTTATTTTACAGTTGCTAGGTTGATGAAGTTCCTGAACTGTGCAGTATTTCTTTTGGGTTTGGTGCGAATCATATTCTAGCGGTTGGGGGAAAAAAGCACAGGTGCCATCCCACCATTAAACCCTGAAACTTACCTTAGCCGATTCTTCAACTAAACCAGACATGTTAACTAAGTGTTACAGTATGTTTCAAAGTGTGTATTTTAGCAAACACAACTGAAGTTCTGTTGTCTCCTTGGAGACACCTGGAACTGGTGTGATGCTGGTTCTATGACATCATTCGTTCTAAATGTAAATGCAGGTATTGGCACAACATAGTAAATTGATGTAAAGTTATGGATCCATTTATGATTTTCACTCAGTTTGAAAGAGTTCCTGTCGTGTGGTTAAACTTTGTGTTACGGAGGGTTAACTGGGCTTCTGGCTACTAGTTAGGCTTGGTCATTCAGTCATCTGGTTCATGAAATAGGAAGCTAAGAGATCAGTGTTTTAGTTTTACTGTTTGTTTTTGTTCCATAGAATAAGAAATGTTTCATTAATATTAGTAATAGAGTAGCTGTTTCTCTAAACAGTGTGTGTCAGTTTGCACTGCAGGTGTGCCAGGTAGAGACCATTTAAGAACCCAAAAATATGCTGTCATTTACTGCCGTGGCTCATTTCTGTTAACCTTGTCTCTCACTCACTTTGATGAGCAAAATGTTCATACATAAAGCATACATTTCTGATTGGTCAGAAGAAGCTTCTTAACATATAAGGTATAAAGAAAGTCAGAAAGTTAGGCACTTAGGTCAGCCTTAGGCAGTTAACCAAGACCATAATCCGATAAGAAGCTATTCCCTTTCATGTTGCTAAATCACATGTAGGATACATGAGTTACACCTCCACTTAAGAGACCTTAAAGAGACCTTGGCCAGCCAGGAGTGTAGAAAACCGTAAAACAGTTCTTGAGGACCTAATTGTTAACTCTTAACAGGCAAAGGTTCCTTCAGTCCTATGAGAAATATTTTAGAATTGAACTAAAGTGTGTTTCCGATACAGGAGCATATGTCTGTCAGGGCCTGTTGGAGAGGCCCTGGATGAGAACCCCTGGCTGCAGTTCCACATCCCCCTGAAAGTAAATAGAGCCATAAGCACTGAGCTAAGGACACTGCTCCAGGACATGCTGGCTGTCGATCCTGACCAGCGACCAGAAGCCATCCAGCAGAAGAAGCAAGTCAGGCAAGCCATGGCACGAGAGAAAACATCTTTGTAGTGAGTGATAGCAAGATGTCCGTGACCAAGGGCAATTCGTCCGAGTAAAGTCTGATTTCATTTTTATGTCCCGAAAGGCCACTGCCTTTGTGCTGTAGATTTCTGATTTAGACGGGCATTTCTATGGACAACTTTGACTTTTCTGTGGGTCCAATGAAAATAAGTTTAATTTATTCTTTGTTACAGTTTTCGAAAGTTTAAAGACATTCACTGAGTTGACGATAAAGGAAAAGTTTCATCTTTCACCTCTTGGAAGGTAGGCCGGTCAGAGGTACAATATATGTCTTCATGTCTTCATCCTCCATGTTTGTAACTACAGGTTTCACAGTGTTGAGCTAAGACACAAAAACACCTACAAATGGCAGTTCCAAATGTATAAACCTGGGCTGAAAAAGTGTGTACAGTATATACTCTGTGTAGGTCTGATAAAAGTATTCGAGTCAAAGTGTCATATGGATACAAATTCTCATGATTTTGTATTGTGTGTTTTTTCTCTGTTCTGCTTTATTGAAAGAAATCAGATGCTCTTCCTGAAACTTACCTTAGCTGATTCTTCAGCTAAACCAGACAGACTTCTGAAATTCTCAAATATTATCAAATCTTGTTGGTGCAGAGGTGGTGGAGCCCATTACCAACAGACTCACAGCTGAAATTGCTGTGAAAAGGGCTTCTACCAAATATTAACATGTGGGTGAAAATGTAAACAATTGTAATATTTCCTTTTTTCCCATTGAAAGTATAACATATGTGGTGTGAGAAAGAGGTCCTCATTTAATTGCATGAAACTCTGGCACTGGCGCAACAAACTGAACAAAGTTCAAGGGGGTATACGCTTTCTGTAGACACTTTATTTCCTCTTTTTCCATACTCTAAGAAATGATTTGGGAAACCTGTGGGACACTGGAGGTCATTATACATGAGCCTCTTTCTGCACCTTTTAAGCCATTGAAACCTAGTTGCCTTGTTACAAGGTCTAATATTACAGTAGGTGTGGTTTCTGTCTCCTAATTTCTGAGAATGATCAAATTGGGGAATAAGTTGTAGGGAATACCACTCTTGCACTTCTAAGAAAAGACTATCTCAAATGAAACTCGCTATAGAAAGACATCTTGTTGAAAAATTCTTTATTTTTTGTCATTTCTAAAGAAAAAACATTCATCAAGTCCTTCACAAATGTTTTGTTTGTGACTTTCTCTGTTGTTCCCTTTCACACTCAACTGAACTATGTGTTATGTCTTGTAAACGTAATCAAACATTTCACTTAGGTGTGTGGGTTAACACAAACCCATATTGTATGAAACATTCAGTTTTTCATTCAAGTTTTTTCTAACAATTGCATCCATGCTAGGACTACAGTAAACAACACTTTTTACTAAAGTAAATGAAATTGTTCATTAAACAAGACATATTGTTTTAAATGTATGCAATACGACGACACTAAAAACAACACTGAAACTTTTCATTGAAATACTGTACGAGATTGTGCATATTCAATGGATTTCTCCTGGTGCTTTTTTTCATCAGTCTTTTCATATTCTTGTTCTCTACTCAGGTGTCTCCTGTTCCTTTGGTGATGTCTGCTGTACACACATGGTATCATACACTTGAGCAAAGTGTGATACCACCGTTTGTTCTTCTCCTAAAATAAAGATGAACATTGACAAAAGTCAGAAGCACACTTTTCTTTGACAGACGAACAAAACAATGCAAGAATAACCATACTCTCTGTTCCTTACTCATTTCTACCTACCTGTTTGACCACTTTGTCTGCTTCAGTCAGGACAGGGTGCTGGGGCTGACTCTGAGCAATCTGAGAAGAGCTCTCTGTGATCTTCTCCCCTACAGTGGCTACATTGTACTCTGTTTGAAATCCAGGTATCGCCTCCGGTAAGTTCCTCGGTCCTTTTTGGGACTTGAAAGGGTAGAATCATTTTGTGACTACATTTCTTTGTCATGCACTGATATGTTCTGGTTTGTGTTCGATTACTGCAGGCGTTCAAGTACTTTCTTTTTGTTCTAGATTGGCAGTGTTTGAGATGGTAGGAACTTGTCATATTCTCAACTCTGAATGCTCTGTAAACATACTATTTTAGCAATTCTTAGAAGTCTGAAAGCAGTGTTACCTGTATCATTTTTTGTCTTGGTAGTAGTATTGCAGCTCCAACATCAGCACTTAAATAATGGTTTGTGATGTTACTTGTCCTTGGAGTCAGTATACTCCTGAGAAGTCAAGAGAAATCTTACGTAAGCATTAATTATGTTTCACTTTTGAAAGCAAAGTACGTGTCATGTACTTTGAAGGCATTTGTTGATACTTTTAAGCACTTTCGTTGATTATTATTATCCTTCAATTAGTTATTACAAGTCCAACATTCTCTACATGATCTCACTCCATATTCAGAATGTGGGAATACAATTGTTTTAAGGAAATGCCACTGAATAGATAGTAGCTGCACTCTACAAAGATGAATTTGCTAATTAATCAGTGAGGGACACAGCTTATACTTCAGTAGTCTTAGATCATGTAATGATGATTATTGTACTTTATAACTAGCAAAATCCCCATATCCTGTTCATTGCCCCTTTTTCAATTATGTGGATTGACTTATCCCTGAAGTGGTTAATTCTCACCTTGACATCTCATAGAACAACTGAATCTCTACCAAGGGTGAATGTGTCCTTCCTCTTAATGTCTAAAAGAAAAGGTTAAAATTCATTGAAGCAAAATGCAACAACCCAAAATGTTGGGGAGGTCGTTTCCACAGTTATTTCATATGACAGTGCTTGGAGTGAAACTACATGACCATGGTGGAGAAGAAAAAACACTTTACCTTGTTCCTCCTGACTGATGTCCTTATGCGTGTTTTGCACAGTTGAGCGTTTTGTGTCTTGTCGTCTGTGTAGGCAACAGCCCTCTTCCCTGGGATAGAACTAGATGATATTTAGACACGTTAATTTGACTTCTCCATTGCTCACATTGATGTGGATATGATTATAATGCTCTGTTTTGTGGGCTTCCCAAGAAAACAATAAATCCCTTACTACTTGTTCGAAATGCAGTAGCAGAGATCCTAACAAATACAAGAAAGAGAATATCATTCCTGTTTTGAAAAAACTTCACTGGTCACCTGTATTATCTAGGATAAATTTGAAAGTTCTTTTACTTGTTTTTAAAGCTTTAAGCGACCTAGCACGTCTGTACCTTACTGAATGTCTGTCTTCATATGTTCCTATACGTGACCTGAGATCTGCACATACTGGCCTACTGCAAATACCACATGTGAAATGCAGAAAGAGTGGAGAGGCTGCTTTTTGTTTTTATGCTTCCAAATTATGAAACTCACTTCCACTTTTTATTAGGCAGTCAAGCTCGGTACATTGTTTTAAAAAACATTTGAAAATGTTGCTTTTAGTTAAAGTGGGTCTTTGTTCTTTCTGTTTATGTTTCTTTTTTTAGTTCTCTTTAATTGTTCTTATTTTATTACGACTTTCCTAATTTTTATTTATTTAATTGACATGTATGTTGCTTTACTGTATTGCTGTATTTTCCTTTACAACTGAAAGTATATCTCTCAATTTTAATATTTTATTTTTACGCTTGGTTTTTAAAGCACCAAAGCACTATTTGTATGAAAGGTGCTCTATGGATAAAGTTTATCATTATTATTTTTAATATTATTATTATACTTTGTTACATTTTTGGTTAGGACAAAGACTCTAGTAGAGGTGGCCTCTTTTACCCCGTTCCAAAAAATTGGAAAACTACCTTCAGAATACACTGACAATGACCATCTACTGTCTCCTCTAACTGTGTATTGTCATCATGCATATCTTGTGTATTATTTATTGTAGTTGGTTTTGTCATTCTGTAAAAAAGCCACCTTTCAAGGCACTATATAAAATAATGTTTGTTATTATTATTTACATTTTTCATCGTAAAATCTGGCGAAGAGTCTTAAGAGAATAACAAAGAACACGTTGCTCTTACCTTTCCATTCCAAGAAATGCCCTCAGCTCGGATTGCAGAGATTGACCTCTCCGTCTCAAATTCTGAGAAACATAGACTCGATTGAAAAATGACCATTTCCTAAGATTCACATAACATCACCAGTCAACATTTGCCACTTGACATCAATAGAAACCATAGAGTACATGACATTTCCAATCAGTTTTCTTTCAAGGTACAATACCAATCGCCTTGCCAGAAGAGTTATACTGCGGTAGATAAATATTACAAATGTCAGATACACGCAGAGTTGTTTGGATTACTATGAAAAGATTGGCAAATATATTTATGTTCATTATATTTCTTGGAGTGACAGAGCTAAAGAGAAAACAATACTTACCTTTATCTCTGCAGACAGGATCGCAAGGGATTCCCTTATACTGGGTTCCTATGTAACAAATAATACATTATTCAAAAAACATGATATTTCTCTGTCCATTGGCAGCATGATTGTTTATCATTACAGTTTTAGTTAGCTTTAATTTTGTAAACCCCAAGTAAACATAGTTTGTGCCTTTCTCTGAACTTTTTGGCATTTCAATTCAGTTGTTTGTAAGCTTATTTTATAGTTGCTAGGTTGATGAAGTTCCTGAACTGTGCAGTATTTCTTTTGGGTTTGGTGCGAATCATATTCTAGCGGTTGGGGGAAAAAAGCACAGGTGCCATCCCACCATTAAACCCTGAAACTTACCTTAGCCGATTCTTCAACTAAACCAGACATGTTAACTAAGTGTTACAGTATGTTTCAAAGTGTGTATTTTAGCAAACACAACTGAAGTTCTGTTGTCTCCTTGGAGACACCTGGAACTGGTGTGATGCTGGTTCTATGACATCATTCGTTCTAAATGTAAATGCAGGTATTGGCACAACATAGTAAATTGATGTAAAGTTATGGATCCATTTATGATTTTCACTCAGTTTGAAAGAGTTCCTGTCGTGTGGTTAAACTTTGTGTTACGGAGGGTTAACTGGGCTTCTGGCTACTAGTTAGGCTTGGTCATTCAGTCATCTGGTTCATGAAATAGGAAGCTAAGAGATCTGTGTTTTAGTTTTACTGTTTGTTTTTGTTCCATAGAATAAGAAATGTTTCATTAATATTAGTAATAGAGTAGCTGTTTCTCTAAACAGTGTGTGTCAGTTTGCACTGCAGGTGTGCCAGGTAGAGACCATTTAAGAACCCAAAAATATGCTGTCATTTACTGCCGTGGCTAATTTCTGTTAACCTTGTCTCTCACTCACTTTGATGAGCAAAATGTTCATACATAAAGCATACATTTCTGATTGGTCAGAAGAAGCTTCTTAACATATAAGGTATAAAGAAAGTCAGAAAGTTAGGCACTTAGGTCAGCCTTAGGCAGTTAACCAAGACCATACTCCGATAAGAAGCTATTCCCTTTCATGTTGCTAAATCACATGTAGGATACATGAGTTACACCTCCACTTAAGAGACCTTAAAGAGACCTTGGCCAGCCAGGAGTGTAGAAAACCGTAAAACAGTTCTTGAGGACCTAATTGTTAACTCTTAACAGGCAAAGGTTCCTTCAGTCCTATGAGAAATATTTTAGAATTGAACTAAAGTGTGTTTCCGATACAGGAGCATATGTCTGTCAGGGCCTGTTGGAGAGGCCCTGGATGAGAACCCCTGGCTGCAGTTCCACATCCCCCTGAAAGTAAATAGAGCCATAAGCACTGAGCTAAGGACACTGCTCCAGGACATGCTGGCTGTCGATCCTGACCAGCGACCAGAAGCCATCCAGCAGAAGAAGCAAGTCAGGCAAGCCATGGCACGAGAGAAAACATCTTTGTAGTGAGTGATAGCAAGATGTCCGTGACCAAGGGCAATTCGTCCGAGTAAAGTCTGATTTCATTTTTATGTCCCGAAAGGCCACTGCCTTTGTGCTGTAGATTTCTGATTTAGACGGGCATTTCTATGGACAACTTTGACTTTTCTGTGGGTCCAATGAAAATAAGTTTAATTTATTCTTTGTTACAGTTTTCGAAAGTTTAAAGACATTCACTGAGTTGACGATAAAGGAAAAGTTTCATCTTTCACCTCTTGGAAGGTAGGCCGGTCAGAGGTACAATATATGTCTTCATGTCTTCATCCTCCATGTTTGTAACTACAGGTTTCACAGTGTTGAGCTAAGACACAAAAACACCTACAAATGGCAGTTCCAAATGTATAAACCTGGGCTGAAAAAGTGTGTACAGTATATACTCTGTGTAGGTCTGATAAAAGTATTCGAGTCAAAGTGTCATATGGATACAAATTCTCATGATTTTGTATTGTGTGTTTTTTCTCTGTTCTGCTTTATTGAAAGAAATCAGATGCTCTTCCTGAAACTTACCTTAGCTGATTCTTCAGCTAAACCAGACAGACTTCTGAAATTCTCAAATATTATCAAATCTTGTTGGTGCAGAGGTGGTGGAGCCCATTACCAACAGACTCACAGCTGAAATTGCTGTGAAAAGGGCTTCTACCAAATATTAACATGTGGGTGAAAATGTAAACAATTGTAATATTTCCTTTTTTCCCATTGAAAGTATAACATATGTGGTGTGAGAAAGAGGTCCTCATTTAATTGCATGAAACTCTGGCACTGGCGCAACAAACTGAACAAAGTTCAAGGGGGTATACGCTTTCTGTAGACACTTTATTTCCTCTTTTTCCATACTCTAAGAAATGATTTGGGAAACCTGTGGGACACTGGAGGTCATTATACATGAGCCTCTTTCTGCACCTTTTAAGCCATTGAAACCTAGTTGCCTTGTTACAAGGTCTAATATTACAGTAGGTGTGGTTTCTGTCTCCTAATTTCTGAGAATGATCAAATTGGGGAATAAGTTGTAGGGAATACCACTCTTGCACTTCTAAGAAAAGACTATCTCAAATGAAACTCGCTATAGAAAGACATCTTGTTGAAAAATTCTTTATTTTTTGTCATTTCTAAAGAAAAAACATTCATCAAGTCCTTCACAAATGTTTTGTTTGTGACTTTCTCTGTTGTTCCCTTTCACACTCAACTGAACTATGTGTTATGTCTTGTAAACGTAATCAAACATTTCACTTAGGTGTGTGGGTTAACACAAACCCATATTGTATGAAACATTCAGTTTTTCATTCAAGTTTTTTCTAACAATTGCATCCATGCTAGGACTACAGTAAACAACACTTTTTACTAAAGTAAATGAAATTGTTCATTAAACAAGACACATTGTTTTAAATGTATGCAATACGACAACACTAAAAACAACACTGAAACTTTTCATTGAAATACTGTACGAGATTGTGCATATTCAATGGATTTCTCCTGGTGCTTTTTTTCATCAGTCTTTTCATATTCTTGTTCTCTACTCAGGTGTCTCCTGTTCCTTTGGTGATGTCTGCTGTACACACATGGTATCATACACTTGAGCAAAGTGTGATACCACCGTTTGTTCTTCTCCTAAAATAAAGATGAACATTGACAAAAGTCAGAAGCACACTTTTCTTTGACAGACGAACAAAACAATGCAAGAATAACCATACTCTCTGTTCCTTACTCATTTCTACCTACCTGTTTGACCACTTTGTCTGCTTCAGTCAGGACAGGGTGCTGGGGCTGACTCTGAGCAATCTGAGAAGAGCTCTCTGTGATCTTCTCCCCTACAGTGGCTACATTGTACTCTGTTTGAAATCCAGGTATCGCCTCCGGTAAGTTCCTCGGTCCTTTTTGGGACTTGAAAGGGTAGAATCATTTTGTGACTACATTTCTTTGTCATGCACTGATATGTTCTGGTTTGTGTTCGATTACTGCAGGCGTTCAAGTACTTTCTTTTTGTTCTAGATTGGCAGTGTTTGAGATGGTAGGAACTTGTCATATTCTCAACTCTGAATGCTCTGTAAACATACTATTTTAGCAATTCTTAGAAGTCTGAAAGCAGTGTTACCTGTATCATTTTTTGTCTTGGTAGTAGTATTGCAGCTCCAACATCAGCACTTAAATAATGGTTTGTGATGTTACTTGTCCTTGGAGTCAGTATACTCCTGAGAAGTCAAGAGAAATCTTACGTAAGCATTAATTATGTTTCACTTTTGAAAGCAAAGTACGTGTCATGTACTTTGAAGGCATTTGTTGATACTTTTAAGCACTTTCGTTGATTATTATTATCCTTCAATTAGTTATTACAAGTCCAACATTCTCTACATGATCTCACTCCATATTCAGAATGTGGGAATACAATTGTTTTAAGGAAATGCCACTGAATAGATAGTAGCTGCACTCTACAAAGATGAATTTGCTAATTAATCAGTGAGGGACACAGCTTATACTTCAGTAGTCTTAGATCATGTAATGATGATTATTGTACTTTATAACTAGCAAAATCCCCATATCCTGTTCATTGCCCCTTTTTCAATTATGTGGATTGACTTATCCCTGAAGTGGTTAATTCTCACCTTGACATCTCATAGAACAACTGAATCTCTACCAAGGGTGAATGTGTCCTTCCTCTTAATGTCTAAAAGAAAAGGTTAAAATTCATTGAAGCAAAATGCAACAACCCAAAATGTTGGGGAGGTCGTTTCCACAGTTATTTCATATGACAGTGCTTGGAGTGAAACTACATGACCATGGTGGAGAAGAAAAAACACTTTACCTTGTTCCTCCTGACTGATGTCCTTATGCGTGTTTTGCACAGTTGAGCGTTTTGTGTCTTGTCGTCTGTGTAGGCAACAGCCCTCTTCCCTGGGATAGAACTAGATGATATTTAGACACGTTAATTTGACTTCTCCATTGCTCACATTGATGTGGATATGATTATAATGCTCTGTTTTGTGGGCTTCCCAAGAAAACAATAAATCCCTTACTACTTGTTCGAAATGCAGTAGCAGAGATCCTAACAAATACAAGAAAGAGAATATCATTCCTGTTTTGAAAAAACTTCACTGGTCACCTGTATTATCTAGGATAAATTTGAAAGTTCTTTTACTTGTTTTTAAAGCTTTAAGCGACCTAGCACGTCTGTACCTTACTGAATGTCTGTCTTCATATGTTCCTATACGTGACCTGAGATCTGCACATACTGGCCTACTGCAAATACCACATGTGAAATGCAGAAAGAGTGGAGAGGCTGCTTTTTGTTTTTATGCTTCCAAATTATGAAACTCACTTCCACTTTTTATTAGGCAGTCAAGCTCGGTACATTGTTTTAAAAAACATTTGAAAATGTTGCTTTTAGTTAAAGTGGGTCTTTGTTCTTTCTGTTTATGTTTCTTTTTTTAGTTCTCTTTAATTGTTCTTATTTTATTACGACTTTCCTAATTTTTATTTATTTAATTGACATGTATGTTGCTTTACTGTATTGCTGTATTTTCCTTTACAACTGAAAGTATATCTCTCAATTTTAATATTTTATTTTTACGCTTGGTTTTTAAAGCACCAAAGCACTATTTGTATGAAAGGTGCTCTATGGATAAAGTTTATCATTATTATTTTTAATATTATTATTATACTTTGTTACATTTTTGGTTAGGACAAAGACTCTAGTAGAGGTGGCCTCTTTTACCCCGTTCCAAAAAATTGGAAAACTACCTTCAGAATACACTGACAATGACCATCTACTGTCTCCTCTAACTGTGTATTGTCATCATGCATATCTTGTGTATTATTTATTGTAGTTGGTTTTGTCATTCTGTAAAAAAGCCACCTTTCAAGGCACTATATAAAATAATGTTTGTTATTATTATTTACATTTTTCATCGTAAAATCTGGCGAAGAGTCTTAAGAGAATAACAAAGAACACGTTGCTCTTACCTTTCCATTCCAAGAAATGCCCTCAGCTCGGATTGCAGAGATTGACCTCTCTGTCTCAAATTCTGAGAAACATAGACTCGATTGAAAAATGACCATTTCCTAAGATTCACATAACATCACCAGTCAACATTTGCCACTTGACATCAATAGAAACCATAGAGTACATGACATTTCCAATCAGTTTTCTTTCAAGGTACAATACCAATCGCCTTGCCAGAAGAGTTATACTGCGGTAGATAAATATTACAAATGTCAGATACACGCAGAGTTGTTTGGATTACTATGAAAAGATTGGCAAATATATTTATGTTCATTATATTTCTTGGAGTGACAGAGCTAAAGAGAAAACAATACTTACCTTTATCTCTGCAGACAGGATCGCAAGGGATTCCCTTATACTGGGTTCCTATGTAACAAATAATACATTATTCAAAAAACATGATATTTCTCTGTCCATTGGCAGCATGATTGTTTATCATTACAGTTTTAGTTAGCTTTAATTTTGTAAACCCCAAGTAAACATAGTTTGTGCCTTTCTCTGAACTTTTTGGCATTTCAATTCAGTTGTTTGTAAGCTTATTTTATAGTTGCTAGGTTGATGAAGTTCCTGAACTGTGCAGTATTTCTTTTGGGTTTGGTGCGAATCATATTCTAGCGGTTGGGGGAAAAAAGCACAGGTGCCATCCCACCATTAAACCCTGAAACTTACCTTAGCCGATTCTTCAACTAAACCAGACATGTTAACTAAGTGTTACAGTATGTTTCAAAGTGTGTATTTTAGCAAACACAACTGAAGTTCTGTTGTCTCCTTGGAGACACCTGGAACTGGTGTGATGCTGGTTCTATGACATCATTCGTTCTAAATGTAAATGCAGGTATTGGCACAACATAGTAAATTGATGTAAAGTTATGGATCCATTTATGATTTTCACTCAGTTTGAAAGAGTTCCTGTCGTGTGGTTAAACTTTGTGTTACGGAGGGTTAACTGGGCTTCTGGCTACTAGTTAGGCTTGGTCATTCAGTCATCTGGTTCATGAAATAGGAAGCTAAGAGATCTGTGTTTTAGTTTTACTGTTTGTTTTTGTTCCATAGAATAAGAAATGTTTCATTAATATTAGTAATAGAGTAGCTGTTTCTCTAAACAGTGTGTGTCAGTTTGCACTGCAGGTGTGCCAGGTAGAGACCATTTAAGAACCCAAAAATATGCTGTCATTTACTGCCGTGGCTAATTTCTGTTAACCTTGTCTCTCACTCACTTTGATGAGCAAAATGTTCATACATAAAGCATACATTTCTGATTGGTCAGAAGAAGCTTCTTAACATATAAGGTATAAAGAAAGTCAGAAAGTTAGGCACTTAGGTCAGCCTTAGGCAGTTAACCAAGACCATACTCCGATAAGAAGCTATTCCCTTTCATGTTGCTAAATCACATGTAGGATACATGAGTTACACCTCCACTTAAGAGACCTTAAAGAGACCTTGGCCAGCCAGGAGTGTAGAAAACCGTAAAACAGTTCTTGAGGACCTAATTGTTAACTCTTAACAGGCAAAGGTTCCTTCAGTCCTATGAGAAATATTTTAGAATTGAACTAAAGTGTGTTTCCGATACAGGAGCATATGTCTGTCAGGGCCTGTTGGAGAGGCCCTGGATGAGAACCCCTGGCTGCAGTTCCACATCCCCCTGAAAGTAAATAGAGCCATAAGCACTGAGCTAAGGACACTGCTCCAGGACATGCTGGCTGTCGATCCTGACCAGCGACCAGAAGCCATCCAGCAGAAGAAGCAAGTCAGGCAAGCCATGGCACGAGAGAAAACATCTTTGTAGTGAGTGATAGCAAGATGTCCGTGACCAAGGGCAATTCGTCCGAGTAAAGTCTGATTTCATTTTTATGTCCCGAAAGGCCACTGCCTTTGTGCTGTAGATTTCTGATTTAGACGGGCATTTCTATGGACAACTTTGACTTTTCTGTGGGTCCAATGAAAATAAGTTTAATTTATTCTTTGTTACAGTTTTCGAAAGTTTAAAGACATTCACTGAGTTGACGATAAAGGAAAAGTTTCATCTTTCATCTCTTGGAAGGTAGGCCGGTCAGAGGTACAATATATGTCTTCATGTCTTCATCCTCCATGTTTGTAACTACAGGTTTCACAGTGTTGAGCTAAGACACAAAAACACCTACAAATGGCAGTTCCAAATGTATAAACCTGGGCTGAAAAAGTGTGTACAGTATATACTCTGTGTAGGTCTGATAAAAGTATTCGAGTCAAAGTGTCATATGGATACAAATTCTCATGATTTTGTATTGTGTGTTTTTTCTCTGTTCTGCTTTATTGAAAGAAATCAGATGCTCTTCCTGAAACTTACCTTAGCTGATTCTTCAGCTAAACCAGACAGACTTCTGAAATTCTCAAATATTATCAAATCTTGTTGGTGCAGAGGTGGTGGAGCCCATTACCAACAGACTCACAGCTGAAATTGCTGTGAAAAGGGCTTCTACCAAATATTAACATGTGGGTGAACATGTAAACAATTGTAATATTTCCTTTTTTCCCATTGAAAGTATAACATATGTGGTGTGAGAAAGAGGTCCTCATTTAATTGCATGAAACTCTGGCACTGGCGCAACAAACTGAACAAAGTTCAAGGGGGTATACGCTTTCTGTAGACACTTTATTTCCTCTTTTTCCATACTCTAAGAAATGATTTGGGAAACCTGTGGGACACTGGAGGTCATTATACATGAGCCTCTTTCTGCACCTTTTAAGCCATTGAAACCTAGTTGCCTTGTTACAAGGTCTAATATTACAGTAGGTGTGGTTTCTGTCTCCTAATTTCTGAGAATGATCAAATTGGGGAATAAGTTGTAGGGAATACCACTCTTGCACTTCTAAGAAAAGACTATCTCAAATGAAACTCGCTATAGAAAGACATCTTGTTGAAAAATTCTTTATTTTTTGTCATTTCTAAAGAAAAAACATTCATCAAGTCCTTCACAAATGTTTTGTTTGTGACTTTCTCTGTTGTTCCCTTTCACACTCAACTGAACTATGTGTTATGTCTTGTAAACGTAATCAAACATTTCACTTAGGTGTGTGGGTTAACACAAACCCATATTGTATGAAACATTCAGTTTTTCATTCAAGTTTTTTCTAACAATTGCATCCATGCTAGGACTACAGTAAACAACACTTTTTACTAAAGTAAATGAAATTGTTCATTAAACAAGACACATTGTTTTAAATGTATGCAATACGACGACACTAAAAACAACACTGAAACTTTTCATTGAAATACTGTACGAGATTGTGCATATTCAATGGATTTCTCCTGGTGCTTTTTTTCATCAGTCTTTTCATATTCTTGTTCTCTACTCAGGTGTCTCCTGTTCCTTTGGTGATGTCTGCTGTACACACATGGTATCATACACTTGAGCAAAGTGTGATACCACCGTTTGTTCTTCTCCTAAAATAAAGATGAACATTGACAAAAGTCAGAAGCACACTTTTCTTTGACAGACGAACAAAACAATGCAAGAATAACCATACTCTCTGTTCCTTACTCATTTCTACCTACCTGTTTGACCACTTTGTCTGCTTCAGTCAGGACAGGGTGCTGGGGCTGACTCTGAGCAATCTGAGAAGAGCTCTCTGTGATCTTCTCCCCTACAGTGGCTACATTGTACTCTGTTTGAAATCCAGGTATCGCCTCCGGTAAGTTCCTCGGTCCTTTTTGGGACTTGAAAGGGTAGAATCATTTTGTGACTACATTTCCTTGTCATGCACTGATATGTTCTGGTTTGTGTTCGATTACTGCAGGCGTTCAAGTACTTTCTTTTTGTTCTAGATTGGCAGTGTTTGAGATGGTAGGAACTTGTCATATTTTCAACTCTGAATGCTCTGTAAACATACTATTTTAGCAATTCTTAGAAATCTGAAAGCAGTGTTACCTGTATCATTTTTTGTCTTGGTAGTAGTATTGCAGCTCCAACATCAGCACTTAAATAATGGTTTGTGATGTTACTTGTCCTTGGAGTCAGTATACTCCTGAGAAGTCAAGAGAAATCTTACGTAAGCATTAATTATGTTTCACTTTTGAAAGCAAAGTACGTGTCAAGTACTTTGAAGGCATTTGTTGATACTTTTAAGCACTTTCGTTGATTATTATTATCCTTCAATTAGTTATTACAAGTCCAACATTCTCTACATGATCTCACTCCATATCCAGAATGTGGGAATACAATTGTTTTATGGAAATGCCACTGAATAGATAGTAGCTGCACTCTACAAAGATGAATTTGCTAATTAATCAGTGAGGGACACAGCTTATACTTCAGTAGTCTTAGATCATGTAATGATGATTATTGTACTTTATAACTAGCAAAATCCCCATATCCTGTTCATTGCCCCTTTTTCAATTATGTGGATTGACTTATCCCTGAAGTGGTTAATTCTCACCTTGACATCTCATAGAACAACTGAATCTCTACCAAGGGTGAATGTGTCCTTCCTCTTAATGTCTAAAAGAAAAGGTTAAAATTCATTGAAGCAAAATGCAACAACCCAAAATGTTGGGGAGGTCGTTTCCACAGTTATTTCATATGACAGTGCTTGGAGTGAAACTACATGACCATGGTGAAGAAGAAAAAACACTTTACCTTGTTCCTCCTGACTGATGTCCTTATGCGTGTTTTGCACAGTTGAGCGTTTTGTGTCTCGTCGTCTGTGTAGGCAACAGCCCTCTTCCCTGGGATAGAACTAGATGATATTTAGACACGTTAATTTGACTTCTCCATTGCTCACATTGATGTGGATATGATTATAATGCTCTGTTTTGTGGGCTTCCCAAGAAAACAATAAATCCCTTACTACTTGTTCGAAATGCAGTAGCACAGATCCTAACAAATACAAGAAAGAGAATATCATTCCTGTTTTGAAAAAACTTCACTGGTCACCTGTATTATCTAGGATAAATTTGAAAGTTCTTTTACTTGTTTTTAAAGCTTTAAGCGACCTAGCACGTCTGTACCTTACTGAATGTCTGTCTTCATATGTTCGTATACATGACCTGAGATCTGCACATACTGGCCTACTGCAAATACCACATGTGAAATGCAGAAAGAGTGGAGAGGCTGCTTTTTGTTTTTATGCTTCTAAATTATGAAACTCACTTCCACTTTTTATTAGGCAGTCAAGCTCGGTACATTGTTTTAAAAAACATTTGAAAATGTTGCTTTTAGTTAAAGTGGTTCTTTGTTCTTTCTATTTCTGTTTCTTTTTTTAGTTCTCTTTAATTGTTCTTATTTTATTACGACTTTCCTAATTTTTATTTATTTAATTGACATGTATGTTGCTTTACTGTATTGCTGTATTTTCCTTTACAACTGAAAGTATATCTCTCAATTTTAATATTTTATTTTTACACTTGGTTTTTAAAGCACCAAAGCACTATTTGTATGAAAGGTGCTCTATAGATAAAGTTTATCATTATTATTTTTAATATTATTATTATACTTTGTTACATTTTTGGTTAGGACAAAGATTCTAGTAGAGGTGGCCTCTTTTACCCCGTTCCAAAAAATTGGAAAACTACCTTCAGAATACACTGACAATGACCATCTACTGTCTCCTCTAACTGTGTATTGTCATCATGCATATCTTGTGTATTATTTATTGTAGTTGGTTTTGTCATTCTGTAAAGAAGCCACCTTTCAAGGCACTATATAAAATAATGTTTGTTATTATTATTTACATTTTTCATCGTCAAATCTGGCGAAGAGTCTTAAGAGAATATCAAAGAACACGTTGCTCTTACCTTTCCATTCCAAGAAATGCCCTCAGCTCGGATTGCAGAGATTGACCTCTCTGTCTCAAATTCTGAGAAACATAGACTCGATTGAAAAATGACCATTTCCTAAGATTCACATAACATCACCAGTCAACATTTGCCACTTGACATCAATAGAAACCATAGAGTACATGACATTTTTAATCAGTTTTCTTTCAAGGTACAATACCAATCGCCTTGCCAGAAGAGTTATACTGCGGTAGATAAATATTACAAATGTCAGATGCAAGCAGAGTTGTTTGGATTACTATGAAAAGATTGGCAAATATATTTATGTTCATTATATTTCTTGGAGTGACAGAGCTAAAGAGAAAACAATACTTACCTTTATCTCTGCAGACAGGATCGCAAGGGATTCCCTTATACTGGGTTCCTATGTAACAAATAATACATTATTCAAAAAACATGATATTTCTCTGTCCATTGGCAGCATGATTATTTATCATTACAGTTTTAGTTAGCTTTAATTTTGTAAACCCCAAGTAAACATAGTTTGTGCCTTTCTCTGAACTTTTTGGCATTTCAATTCAGTTGTTTGTAAGCTTATTTTACAGTTGCTAGGTTGATGAAGTTCCTGAACTGTGCAGTATTTCTTTTGGGTTTGGTGCGAATCATATTCTAGCGGTTGGGGGAAAAAAGCACAGGTGCCATCCCACCATTAAACCCTGAAACTTACCTTAGCCGATTCTTCAACTAAACCAGACATGTTAACTAAGTGTTACAGTATGTTTCAAAGTGTGTATTTTAGCAAACACAACTGAAGTTCTGTTGTCTCCTTGGAGACACCTGGAACTGGTGTGATGCTGGTTCTATGACATCATTCGTTCTAAATGTAAATGCAGGTATTGGCACAACATAGTAAATTGATGTAAAGTTATGGATCCATTTATGATTTTCACTCAGTTTGAAAGAGTTCCTGTCGTGTGGTTAAACTTTGTGTTACGGAGGGTTAACTGGGGTTCTGGCTACTAGTTAGGCTTGGTCATTCAGTCATCTGGTTCATGAAATAGGAAGCTAAGAGATCTGTGTTTTAGTTTTACTGTTTGTTTTTGTTCCATAGAATAAGAAATGTTTCATTAATATTAGTAATAGAGTAGCTGTTTCTCTAAACAGTGTGTGTCAGTTTGCACTGCAGGTGTGCCAGGTAGAGACCATTTAAGAACCCAAAAATATGCTGTCATTTACTGCCGTGGCTAATTTCTGTTAACCTTGTCTCTCACTCACTTTGATGAGCAAAATGTTCATACATAAAGCATACATTTCTGATTGGTCAGAAGAAGCTTCTTAACATATAAGGTATAAAGAAAGTCAGAAAGTTAGGCACTTAGGTCAGCCTTAGGCAGTTAACCAAGACCATAATCCGATAAGAAGCTATTCCCTTTCATGTTGCTAAATCACATGTAGGATACATGAGTTACACCTCCACTTAAGAGACCTTAAAGAGACCTTGGCCAGCCAGGAGTGTAGAAAACCGTAAAACAGTTCTTGAGGACCTAATTGTTAACTCTTAACAGGCAAAGGTTCCTTCAGTCCTATGAGAAATATTTTAGAATTGAACTAAAGTGTGTTTTTCCGATACAGGAGCATATGTCTGTCAGGGCCTGTTGGAGAGGCCCTGGATGAGAACCCCTGGCTGCAGTTCCACATCCCCCTGAAAGTAAATAGAGCCATAAGCACTGAGCTAAAGACACTGCTCCAGGACATGCTGGCTGTCGATCCTGACCAGCGACCAGAAGCCATCCAGCAGAAGAAGCAAGTCAGGCAAGCCATGGCACGAGAGAAAACATCTTTGTAGTGAGTGATAGCAAGATGTCCGTGACCAAGGGCAATTCGTCCGAGTAAAGTCTGATTTCATTTTTATGTCCCGAAAGGCCACTGCCTTTGTGCTGTAGATTTCTGATTTAGACGGGCATTTCTATGGACAACTTTGACTTTTCTGTGGGTCCAATGAAAATAAGTTTTTTAACTTATTCTTTGTTACAGTTTTCGAAAGTTTAAAGACATTCACTGAGTTGACGATAAAGGAAAAGTTTCATCTTTCACCTCTTGGAAGGTAGGCCGGTCAGAGGTACAATATATGTCTTCATGTCTTCATCCTCCATGTTTGTAACTACAGGTTTCACAGTGTTGAGCTAAGACACAAAAACACCTACAAATGGCAGTTCCAAATGTATAAACCTGGGCTGAAAAAGTGTGTACAGTATATACTCTGTGTAGGTCTGATAAAAGTATTCGAGTCAAAGTGTCATATGGATACAAATTCTCATGATTTTGTATTGTGTGTTTTTTCTCTGTTCTGCTTTATTGAAAGGAATCAGATGCTCTTCCTGAAACTTACCTTAGCTGATTCTTCAGCTAAACCAGACAGACTTCTGAAATTCTCAAATATTATCAAATCTTGTTGGTGCAGAGGTGGTGGAGCCCATTACCAACAGACTCACAGCTGAAATTGCTGTGAAAAGGGCTTCTACCAAATATTAACATGTGGGTGAAAATGTAAACAATTGTAATATTTCCTTTTTTCCCATTGAAAGTATAACATATGTGGTGTGAGAAAGAGGTCCTCATTTAATTGCATGAAACTCTGGCACTGGCGCAACAAACTGAACAAAGTTCAAGGGGGTATACGCTTTCTGTAGACACTTTATTTCCTCTTTTTCCATACTCTAAGAAATGATTTGGGAAACCTGTGGGACACTGGAGGTCATTATACATGAGCCTCTTTCTGCACCTTTTAAGCCATTGAAACCTAGTTGCCTTGTTACAAGGTCTAATATTACAGTAGGTGTGGTTTCTGTCTCCTAATTTCTGAGAATGATCAAATTGGGGAATAAGTTGTAGGGAATACCACTCTTGCACTTCTAAGAAAAGACTATCTCAAATGAAACTCGCTATAGAAAGACATCTTGTTGAAAAATTCTTTATTTTTTGTCATTTCTAAAGAAAAAACATTCATCAAGTCCTTCACAAATGTTTTGTTTGTGACTTTCTCTGTTGTTCCCTTTCACACTCAACTGAACTATGTGTTATGTCTTGTAAACGTAATCAAACATTTCACTTAGGTGTGTGGGTTAACACAAACCCATATTGTATGAAACATTCAGTTTTTCATTCAAGTTTTTTCTAACAATTGCATCCATGCTAGGACTACAGTAAACAACACTTTTTACTAAAGTAAATGAAATTGTTCATTAAACAAGACACATTGTTTTAAATGTATGCAATACGACGACACTAAAAACAACACTGAAACTTTTCATTGAAATACTGTACGAGATTGTGCATATTCAATGGATTTCTCCTGGTGCTTTTTTTCATCAGTCTTTTCATATTCTTGTTCTCTACTCAGGTGTCTCCTGTTCCTTTGGTGATGTCTGCTGTACACACATGGTATCATACACTTGAGCAAAGTGTGATACCACCGTTTGTTCTTCTCCTAAAATAAAGATGAACATTGACAAAAGTCAGAAGCACACTTTTCTTTGACAGACGAACAAAACAATGCAAGAATAACCATACTCTCTGTTCCTTACTCATTTCTACCTACCTGTTTGACCACTTTGTCTGCTTCAGTCAGGACAGGGTGCTGGGGCTGACTCTGAGCAATCTGAGAAGAGCTCTCTGTGATCTTCTCCCCTACAGTGGCTACATTGTACTCTGTTTGAAATCCAGGTATCGCCTCCGGTAAGTTCCTCGGTCCTTTTTGGGACTTGAAAGGGTAGAATCATTTTGTGACTACATTTCCTTGTCATGCACTGATATGTTCTGGTTTGTGTTCGATTACTGCAGGCGTTCAAGTACTTTCTTTTTGTTCTAGATTGGCAGTGTTTGAGATGGTAGGAACTTGTCATATTCTCAACTCTGAATGCTCTGTAAACATACTATTTTAGCAATTCTTAGAAATCTGAAAGCAGTGTTACCTGTATCATTTTTTGTCTTGGTAGTAGTATTGCAGCTCCAACATCAGCACTTAAATAATGGTTTGTGATGTTACTTGTCCTTGGAGTCAGTATACTCCTGAGAAGTCAAGAGAAATCTTACGTAAGCATTAATTATGTTTCACTTTTGAAAGCAAAGTACGTGTCAAGTACTTTGAAGGCATTTGTTGATACTTTTAAGCACTTTCGTTGATTATTATTATCCTTCAATTAGTTATTACAAGTCCAACATTCTCTACATGATCTCACTCCATATTCAGAATGTGGGAATACAATTGTTTTAAGGAAATGCCACTGAATAGATAGTAGCTGCACTCTACAAAGATAAATTTGCTAATTAATCAGTGAGGGACACAGCTTATACTTCAGTAGTCTTAGATCATGTAATGATGATTATTGTACTTTATAACTAGCAAAATCCCCATATCCTGTTCATTGCCCCTTTTTCAATTATGTGGATTGACTTATCCCTGAAGTGGTTAATTCTCACCTTGACATCTCATAGAACAACTGAATCTCTACCAAGGGTGAATGTGTCCTTCCTCTTAATGTCTAAAAGAAAAGGTTAAAATTCATTGAAGCAAAATGCAACAACCCAAAATGTTGGGGAGGTCGTTTCCACAGTTATTTCATATGACAGTGCTTGGAGTGAAACTACATGACCATGGTGGAGAAGAAAAAACACTTTACCTTGTTCCTCCTGACTGATGTCCTTATGCGTGTTTTGCACAGTTGAGCGTTTTGTGTCTTGTCGTCTGTGTAGGCAACAGCCCTCTTCCCTGGGATAGAACTAGATGATATTTAGACACGTTAATTTGACTTCTCCGTTGCTCACATTGATGTGGATATGATTATAATGCTCTGTTTTGTGGGCTTCCCAAGAAAACAATAAATCCCTTACTACTTGTTCGAAATGCAGTAGCACAGATCCTAACAAATACAAGAAAGAGAATATCATTCCTGTTTTGAAAAAACTTCACTGGTCACCTGTATTATCTAGGATAAATTTGAAAGTTCTTTTACTTGTTTTTAAAGCTTTAAGCGACCTAGCACGTCTGTACCTTACTGAATGTCTGTCTTCATATGTTCCTATACGTGACCTGAGATCTGCACATACTGGCCTACTGCAAATACCACATGTGAAATGCAGAAAGAGTGGAGAGGCTGCTTTTTGTTTTTATGCTTCCAAATTATGAAACTCACTTCCACTTTTTATTAGGCAGTCAAGCTCGGTACATTGTTTTAAAAAACATTTGAAAATGTTGCTTTTAGTTAAAGTGGGTCTTTGTTCTTTCTGTTTATGTTTCTTTTTTTAGTTCTCTTTAATTGTTCTTATTTTATTACGACTTTCCTAATTTTTATTTATTTAATTGACATGTATGTTGCTTTACTGTATTGCTGTATTTTCCTTTACAACTGAAAGTATATCTCTCAATTTTAATATTTTATTTTTAAGCTTGGTTTTTAAAGCACCAAAGCACTATTTGTATGAAAGGTGCTCTATGGATAAAGTTTATCATTATTATTTTTAATATTATTATTATACTTTGTTACATTTTTGGTTAGGACAAAGACTCTAGTAGAGGTGGCCTCTTTTACCCCGTTCCAAAAAATTGGAAAACTACCTTCAGAATACACTGACAATGACCATCTACTGTCTCCTCTAACTGTGTATTGTCATCATGCATATCTTGTGTATTATTTATTGTAGTTGGTTTTGTCATTCTGTAAAAAAGCCACCTTTCAAGGCACTATATAAAATAATGTTTGTTATTATTATTTACATTTTTCATCGTCAAATCTGGCGAAGAGTCTTAAGAGAATAACAAAGAACACGTTGCTCTTACCTTTCCATTCCAAGAAATGCCCTCAGCTCGGATTGCAGAGATTGACCTCTCTGTCTCAAATTCTGAGAAACATAGACTCGATTGAAAAATGACCATTTCCTAAGATTCACATAACATCACCAGTCAACATTTGCCACTTGACATCAATAGAAACCATAGAGTACATGACATTTCCAATCAGTTTTCTTTCAAGGTACAATACCAATCGCCTTGCCAGAAGAGTTATACTGCGGTAGATAAATATTACAAATGTCAGATACACGCAGAGTTGTTTGGATTACTATGAAAAGATTGGCAAATATATTTATGTTCATTATATTTCTTGGAGTGACAGAGCTAAAGAGAAAACAATACTTACCTTTATCTCTGCAGACAGGATCGCAAGGGATTCCCTTATACTGGGTTCCTATGTAACAAATAATACATTATTCAAAAAACATGATATTTCTCTGTCCATTGGCAGCATGATTGTTTATCATTACAGTTTTAGTTAGCTTTAATTTTGGAAACCCCAAGTAAACATAGTTTGTGCCTTTCTCTGAACTTTTTGGCATTTCAATTCAGTTGTTTGTAAGCTTATTTTACAGTTGCTAGGTTGATGAAGTTCCTGAACTGTGCAGTATTTCTTTTGGGTTTGGTGCGAATCATATTCTAGCGGTTGGGGGAAAAAAGCACAGGTGCCATCCCACCATTAAACCCTGAAACTTACCTTAGCCGATTCTTCAACTAAACCAGACATGTTAACTAAGTGTTACAGTATGTTTCAAAGTGTGTATTTTAGCAAACACAACTGAAGTTCTGTTGTCTCCTTGGAGACACCTGGAACTGGTGTGATGCTGGTTCTATGACATCATTCGTTCTAAATGTAAATGCAGGTATTGGCACAACATAGTAAATTGATGTAAAGTTATGGATCCATTTATGATTTTCACTCAGTTTGAAAGAGTTCCTGTCGTGTGGTTAAACTTTGTGTTACGGAGGGTTAACTGGGCTTCTGGCTACTAGTTAGGCTTGGTCATTCAGTCATCTGGTTCATGAAATAGGAAGCTAAGAGATCTGTGTTTTAGTTTTACTGTTTGTTTTTGTTCCATAGAATAAGAAATGTTTCATTAATATTAGTAATAGAGTAGCTGTTTCTCTAAACAGTGTGTGTCAGTTTGCACTGCAGGTGTGCCAGGTAGAGACCATTTAAGAACCCAAAAATATGCTGTCATTTACTGCCGTGGCTAATTTCTGTTAACCTTGTCTCTCACTCACTTTGATGAGCAAAATGTTCATACATAAAGCATACATTTCTGATTGGTCAGAAGAAGCTTCTTAACATATAAGGTATAAAGAAAGTCAGAAAGTTAGGCACTTAGGTCAGCCTTAGGCAGTTAACCAAGACCATAATCCGATAAGAAGCTATTCCCTTTCATGTTGCTAAATCACATGTAGGATACATGAGTTACACCTCCACTTAAGAGACCTTAAAGAGACCTTGGCCAGCCAGGAGTGTAGAAAACCGTAAAACAGTTCTTGAGGACCTAATTGTTAACTCTTAACAGGCAAAGGTTCCTTCAGTCCTATGAGAAATATTTTAGAATTGAACTAAAGTGTGTTTCCGATACAGGAGCATATGTCTGTCAGGGCCTGTTGGAGAGGCCCTGGATGAGAACCCCTGGCTGCAGTTCCACATCCCCCTGAAAGTAAATAGAGCCATAAGCACTGAGCTAAGGACACTGCTCCAGGACATGCTGGCTGTCGATCCTGACCAGCGACCAGAAGCCATCCAGCAGAAGAAGCAAGTCAGGCAAGCCATGGCACGAGAGAAAACATCTTTGTAGTGAGTGATAGCAAGATGTCCGTGACCAAGGGCAATTCGTCCGAGTAAAGTCTGATTTCATTTTTATGTCCCGAAAGGCCACTGCCTTTGTGCTGTAGATTTCTGATTTAGACGGGCATTTCTATGGACAACTTTGACTTTTCTGTGGGTCCAATGAAAATAAGTTTAATTTATTCTTTGTTACAGTTTTCGAAAGTTTAAAGACATTCACTGAGTTGACGATAAAGGAAAAGTTTCATCTTTCATCTCTTGGAAGGTAGGCCGGTCAGAGGTACAATATATGTCTTCATGTCTTCATCCTCCATGTTTGTAACTACAGGTTTCACAGTGTTGAGCTAAGACACAAAAACACCTACAAATGGCAGTTCCAAATGTATAAACCTGGGCTGAAAAAGTGTGTACAGTATATACTCTGTGTAGGTCTGATAAAAGTATTCGAGTCAAAGTGTCATATGGATACAAATTCTCATGATTTTGTATTGTGTGTTTTTTCTCTGTTCTGCTTTATTGAAAGAAATCAGATGCTCTTCCTGAAACTTACCTTAGCTGATTCTTCAGCTAAACCAGACAGACTTCTGAAATTCTCAAATATTATCAAATCTTGTTGGTGCAGAGGTGGTGGAGCCCATTACCAACAGACTCACAGCTGAAATTGCTGTGAAAAGGGCTTCTACCAAATATTAACATGTGGGTGAACATGTAAACAATTGTAATATTTCCTTTTTTCCCATTGAAAGTATAACATATGTGGTGTGAGAAAGAGGTCCTCATTTAATTGCATGAAACTCTGGCACTGGCGCAACAAACTGAACAAAGTTCAAGGGGGTATACGCTTTCTGTAGACACTTTATTTCCTCTTTTTCCATACTCTAAGAAATGATTTGGGAAACATGTGGGACACTGGAGGTCATTATACATGAGCCTCTTTCTGCACCTTTTAAGCCATTGAAACCTAGTTGCCTTGTTACAAGGTCTAATATTACAGTAGGTGTGGTTTCTGTCTCCTAATTTCTGAGAATGATCAAATTGGGGAATAAGTTGTAGGGAATACCACTCTTGCACTTCTAAGAAAAGACTATCTCAAATGAAACTCGCTATAGAAAGACATCTTGTTGAAAAATTCTTTATTTTTTGTCATTTCTAAAGAAAAAACATTCATCAAGTCCTTCACAAATGTTTTGTTTGTGACTTTCTCTGTTGTTCCCTTTCACACTCAACTGAACTATGTGTTATGTCTTGTAAACGTAATCAAACATTTCACTTAGGTGTGTGGGTTAACACAAACCCATATTGTATGAAACATTCAGTTTTTCATTCAAGTTTTTTCTAACAATTGCATCCATGCTAGGACTACAGTAAACAACACTTTTTACTAAAGTAAATGAAATTGTTCATTAAACAAGACACATTGTTTTAAATGTATGCAATACGACGACACTAAAAACAACACTGAAACTTTTCATTGAAATACTGTACGAGATTGTGCATATTCAATGGATTTCTCCTGGTGCTTTTTTTCATCAGTCTTTTCATATTCTTGTTCTCTACTCAGGTGTCTCCTGTTCCTTTGGTGATGTCTGCTGTACACACATGGTATCATACACTTGAGCAAAGTGTGATACCACCGTTTGTTCTTCTCCTAAAATAAAGATGAACATTGACAAAAGTCAGAAGCACACTTTTCTTTGACAGACGAACAAAACAATGCAAGAATAACCATACTCTCTGTTCCTTACTCATTTCTACCTACCTGTTTGACCACTTTGTCTGCTTCAGTCAGGACAGGGTGCTGGGGCTGACTCTGAGCAATCTGAGAAGAGCTCTCTGTGATCTTCTCCCCTACAGTGGCTACATTGTACTCTGTTTGAAATCCAGGTATCGCCTCCGGTAAGTTCCTCGGTCCTTTTTGGGACTTGAAAGGGTAGAATCATTTTGTGACTACATTTCCTTGTCATGCACTGATATGTTCTGGTTTGTGTTCGATTACTGCAGGCGTTCTAGTACTTTCTTTTTGTTCTAGATTGGCAGTGTTTGAGATGGTAGGAACTTGTCATATTCTCAACTCTGAATGCTCTGTAAACATACTATTTTAGCAATTCTTAGAAGTCTGAAAGCAGTGTTACCTGTATCATTTTTTGTCTTGGTAGTAGTATTGCAGCTCCAACATCAGCACTTAAATAATGGTTTGTGATGTTACTTGTCCTTGGAGTCAGTATACTCCTGAGAAGTCAAGAGAAATCTTACGTAAGCATTAATTATGTTTCACTTTTGAAAGCAAAGTACGTGTCATGTACTTTGAAGGCATTTGTTGATACTTTTAAGCACTTTCGTTGATTATTATTATCCTTCAATTAGTTATTACAAGTCCAACATTCTCTACATGATCTCACTCCATATTCAGAATGTGGGAATACAATTGTTTTAAGGAAATGCCACTGAATAGATAGTAGCTGCACTCTACAAAGATGAATTTGCTAATTAATCAGTGAGGGACACAGCTTATACTTCAGTAGTCTTAGATCATGTAATGATGATTATTGTACTTTATAACTAGCAAAATCCCCATATCCTGTTCATTGCCCCTTTTTCAATTATGTGGATTGACTTATCCCTGAAGTGGTTAATTCTCACCTTGACATCTCATAGAACAACTGAATCTCTACCAAGGGTGAATGTGTCCTTCCTCTTAATGTCTAAAAGAAAAGGTTAAAATTCATTGAAGCAAAATGCAACAACCCAAAATGTTGGGGAGGTCGTTTCCACAGTTATTTCATATGACAGTGCTTGGAGTGAAACTACATGACCATGGTGGAGAAGAAAAAACACTTTACCTTGTTCCTCCTGACTGATGTCCTTATGCGTGTTTTGCACAGTTGAGCGTTTTGTGTCTTGTCGTCTGTGTAGGCAACAGCCCTCTTCCCTGGGATAGAACTAGATGATATTTAGACACGTTAATTTGACTTCTCCGTTGCTCACATTGATGTGGATATGATTATAATGCTCTGTTTTGTGGGCTTCCCAAGAAAACAATAAATCCCTTACTACTTGTTCGAAATGCAGTAGCACAGATCCTAACAAATACAAGAAAGAGAATATCATTCCTGTTTTGAAAAAACTTCACTGGTCACCTGTATTATCTAGGATAAATTTGAAAGTTCTTTTACTTGTTTTTAAAGCTTTAAGCGACCTAGCACGTCTGTACCTTACTGAATGTCTGTCTTCATATGTTCCTATACGTGACCTGAGATCTGCACATACTGGCCTACTGCAAATACCACATGTGAAATGCAGAAAGAGTGGAGAGGCTGCTTTTTGTTTTTATGCTTCCAAATTATGAAACTCACTTCCACTTTTTATTAGGCAGTCAAGCTCGGTACATTGTTTTAAAAAACATTTGAAAATGTTGCTTTTAGTTAAAGTGGTTCTTTGTTCTTTCTATTTCTGTTTCTTTTTTTAGTTCTCTTTAATTGTTCTTATTTTATTACGACTTTCCTAATTTTTATTTATTTAATTGACATGTATGTTGCTTTACTGTATTGCTGTATTTTCCTTTACAACTGAAAGTATATCTCTCAATTTTAATATTTTATTTTTACGCTTGGTTTTTAAAGCACCAAAGCACTATTTGTATGAAAGGTGCTCTATAGATAAAGTTTATCATTATTATTTTTAATATTATTATTATACTTTGTTACATTTTTGGTTAGGACAAAGATTCTAGTAGAGGTGGCCTCTTTTACCCCGTTCCAAAAAATTGGAAAACTACCTTCAGAATACACTGACAATGACCATCTACTGTCTCCTCTAACTGTGTATTGTCATCATGCATATCTTGTGTATTATTTATTGTAGTTGGTTTTGTCATTCTGTAAAGAAGCCACCTTTCAAGGCACTATATAAAATAATGTTTGTTATTATTATTTACATTTTTCATCGTCAAATCTGGCGAAGAGTCTTAAGAGAATATCAAAGAACACGTTGCTCTTACCTTTCCATTCCAAGAAATGCCCTCAGCTCGGATTGCAGAGATTTACCTCTCTGTCTCAAATTCTGAGAAACATAGACTCGATTGAAAAATGACCATTTCCTAAGATTCACATAACATCACCAGTCAACATTTGCCACTTGACATCAATAGAAACCATAGAGTACATGACATTTCCAATCAGTTTTCTTTCAAGGTACAATACCAATCGCCTTGCCAGAAGAGTTATACTGCGGTAGATAAATACTACAAATGTCAGATACACGCAGAGTTGTTTGGATTACTATGAAAAGATTGGCAAATATATTTATGTTCATTATATTTCTTGGAGTGACAGAGCTAAAGAGAAAACAATACTTACCTTTATCTCTGCAGACAGGATCGCAAGGGATTCCCTTATACTGGGTTCCTATGTAACAAATAATACATTATTCAAAAAACATGATATTTCTCTGTCCATTGGCAGCATGATTGTTTATCATTACAGTTTTAGTTAGCTTTAATTTTGTAAACCCCAAGTAAACATAGTTTGTGCCTTTCTCTGAACTTTTTGGCATTTCAATTCAGTTGTTTGTAAGCTTATTTTACAGTTGCTAGGTTGATGAAGTTCCTGAACTGTACAGTATTTCTTTTGGGTTTGGTGCGAATCATATTCTAGCGGTTGGGGGAAAAAAGCACAGGTGCCATCCCACCATTAAACCCTGAAACTTACCTTAGCCGATTCTTCAACTAAACCAGACATGTTAACTAAGTGTTACAGTATGTTTCAAAGTGTGTATTTTAGCAAACACAACTGAAGTTCTGTTGTCTCCTTGGAGACACCTGGAACTGGTGTGATGCTGGTTCTATGACATCATTCGTTCTAAATGTAAATGCAGGTATTGGCACAACATAGTAAATTGATGTAAAGTTATGGATCCATTTATGATTTTCACTCAGTTTGAAAGAGTTCCTGTCGTGTGGTTAAACTTTGTGTTACGGAGGGTTAACTGGGGTTCTGGCTACTAGTTAGGCTTGGTCATTCAGTCATCTGGTTCATGAAATAGGAAGCTAAGAGATCTGTGTTTTAGTTTTACTGTTTGTTTTTGTTCCATAGAATAAGAAATGTTTCATTAATATTAGTAATAGAGTAGCTGTTTCTCTAAACAGTGTGTGTCAGTTTGCACTGCAGGTGTGCCAGGTAGAGACCATTTAAGAACCCAAAAATATGCTGTCATTTACTGCCGTGGCTAATTTCTGTTAACCTTGTCTCTCACTCACTTTGATGAGCAAAATGTTCATACATAAAGCATACATTTCTGATTGGTCAGAAGAAGCTTCTTAACATATAAGGTATAAAGAAAGTCAGAAAGTTAGGCACTTAGGTCAGCCTTAGGCAGTTAACCAAGACCATAATCCGATAAGAAGCTATTCCCTTTCATGTTGCTAAATCACATGTAGGATACATGAGTTACACCTCCACTTAAGAGACCTTAAAGAGACCTTGGCCAGCCAGGAGTGTAGAAAACCGTAAAACAGTTCTTGAGGACCTAATTGTTAACTCTTAACAGGCAAAGGTTCCTTCAGTCCTATGAGAAATATTTTAGAATTGAACTAAAGTGTGTTTTTCCGATACAGGAGCATATGTCTGTCAGGGCCTGTTGGAGAGGCCCTGGATGAGAACCCCTGGCTGCAGTTCCACATCCCCCTGAAAGTAAATAGAGCCATAAGCACTGAGCTAAGGACACTGCTCCAGGACATGCTGGCTGTCGATCCTGACCAGCGACCAGAAGCCATCCAGCAGAAGAAGCAAGTCAGGCAAGCCATGGCACGAGAGAAAACATCTTTGTAGTGAGTGATAGCAAGATGTCCGTGACCAAGGGCAATTCGTCCGAGTAAAGTCTGATTTCATTTTTATGTCCCGAAAGGCCACTGCCTTTGTGCTGTAGATTTCTGATTTAGACGGGCATTTCTATGGACAACTTTGACTTTTCTGTGGGTCCAATGAAAATAAGTTTAATTTATTCTTTGTTACAGTTTTCGAAAGTTTAAAGACATTCACTGAGTTGACGATAAAGGAAAAGTTTCATCTTTCACCTCTTGGAAGGTAGGCCGGTCAGAGGTACAATATATGTCTTCATGTCTTCATCCTCCATGTTTGTAACTACAGGTTTCACAGTGTTGAGCTAAGACACAAAAACACCTACAAATGGCAGTTCCAAATGTATAAACCTGGGCTGAAAAAGTGTGTACAGTATATACTCTGTGTAGGTCTGATAAAAGTATTCGAGTCAAAGTGTCATATGGATACAAATTCTCATGATTTTGTATTGTGTGTTTTTTCTCTGTTCTGCTTTATTGAAAGAAATCAGATGCTCTTCCTGAAACTTACCTTAGCTGATTCTTCAGCTAAACCAGACAGACTTCTGAAATTCTCAAATATTATCAAATCTTGTTGGTGCAGAGGTGGTGGAGCCCATTACCAACAGACTCACAGCTGAAATTGCTGTGAAAAGGGCTTCTACCAAATATTAACATGTGGGTGAAAATGTAAACAATTGTAATATTTCCTTTTTTCCCATTGAAAGTATAACATATGTGGTGTGAGAAAGAGGTCCTCATTTAATTGCATGAAACTCTGGCACTGGCGCAACAAACTGAACAAAGTTCAAGGGGGTATACGCTTTCTGTAGACACTTTATTTCCTCTTTTTCCATACTCTAAGAAATGATTTGGGAAACCTGTGGGACACTGGAGGTCATTATACATGAGCCTCTTTCTGCACCTTTTAAGCCATTGAAACCTAGTTGCCTTGTTACAAGGTCTAATATTACAGTAGGTGTGGTTTCTGTCTCCTAATTTCTGAGAATGATCAAATTGGGGAATAAGTTGTAGGGAATACCACTCTTGCACTTCTAAGAAAAGACTATCTCAAATGAAACTCGCTATAGAAAGACATCTTGTTGAAAAATTCTTTATTTTTTGTCATTTCTAAAGAAAAAACATTCATCAAGTCCTTCACAAATGTTTTGTTTGTGACTTTCTCTGTTGTTCCCTTTCACACTCAACTGAACTATGTGTTATGTCTTGTAAACGTAATCAAACATTTCACTTAGGTGTGTGGGTTAACACAAACCCATATTGTATGAAACATTCAGTTTTTCATTCAAGTTTTTTCTAACAATTGCATCCATGCTAGGACTACAGTAAACAACACTTTTTACTAAAGTAAATGAAATTGTTCATTAAACAAGACACATTGTTTTAAATGTATGCAATACGACGACACTAAAAACAACACTGAAACTTTTCATTGAAATACTGTACGAGATTGTGCATATTCAATGGATTTCTCCTGGTGCTTTTTTTCATCAGTCTTTTCATATTCTTGTTCTCTACTCAGGTGTCTCCTGTTCCTTTGGTGATGTCTGCTGTACACACATGGTATCATACACTTGAGCAAAGTGTGATACCACCGTTTGTTCTTCTCCTAAAATAAAGATGAACATTGACAAAAGTCAGAAGCACACTTTTCTTTGACAGACGAACAAAACAATGCAAGAATAACCATACTCTCTGTTCCTTACTCATTTCTACCTACCTGTTTGACCACGTCTGCTTCAGTCAGGACAGGGTGCTGGGGCTGACTCTGAGCAATCTGAGAAGAGCTCTCTGTGATCTTCTCCCCTACAGTGGCTACATTGTACTCTGTTTGAAATCCAGGTATCGCCTCCGGTAAGTTCCTCGGTCCTTTTTGGGACTTGAAAGGGTAGAATCATTTTGTGACTACATTTCCTTGTCATGCACTGATATGTTCTGGTTTGTGTTCGATTACTGCAGGCGTTCTAGTACTTTCTTTTTGTTCTAGATTGGCAGTGTTTGAGATGGTAGGAACTTGTCATATTCTCAACTCTGAATGCTCTGTAAACATACTATTTTAGCAATTCTTAGAAGTCTGAAAGCAGTGTTACCTGTATCATTTTTTGTCTTGGTAGTAGTATTGCAGCTCCAACATCAGCACTTAAATAATGGTTTGTGATGTTACTTGTCCTTGGAGTCAGTATACTCCTGAGAAGTCAAGAGAAATCTTACGTAAGCATTAATTATGTTTCACTTTTGAAAGCAAAGTACGTGTCATGTACTTTGAAGGCATTTGTTGATACTTTTAAGCACTTTCGTTGATTATTATTATCCTTCAATTAGTTATTACAAGTCCAACATTCTCTACATGATCTCACTCCATATTCAGAATGTGGGAATACAATTGTTTTAAGGAAATGCCACTGAATAGATAGTAGCTGCACTCTACAAAGATAAATTTGCTAATTAATCAGTGAGGGACACAGCTTATACTTCAGTAGTCTTAGATCATGTAATGATGATTATTGTACTTTATAACTAGCAAAATCCCCATATCCTGTTCATTGCCCCTTTTTCAATTATGTGGATTGACTTATCCCTGAAGTGGTTAATTCTCACCTTGACATCTCATAGAACAACTGAATCTCTACCAAGGGTGAATGTGTCCTTCCTCTTAATGTCTAAAAGAAAAGGTTAAAATTCATTGAAGCAAAATGCAACAACCCAAAATGTTGGGGAGGTCGTTTCCACAGTTATTTCATATGACAGTGCTTGGAGTGAAACTACATGACCATGGTGAAGAAGAAAAAACACTTTACCTTTTTCCTCCTGACTGATGTCCTTATGCGTGTTTTGCACAGTTGAGCGTTTTGTGTCTTGTCGTCTGTGTAGGCAACAGCCCTCTTCCCTGGGATAGAACTAGATGATATTTAGACACGTTAATTTGACTTCTCCGTTGCTCACATTGATGTGGATATGATTATAATGCTCTGTTTTGTGGGCTTCCCAAGAAAACAATAAATCCCTTACTACTTGTTCGAAATGCAGTAGCACAGATCCTAACAAATACAAGAAAGAGAATATCATTCCTGTTTTGAAAAAACTTCACTGGTCACCTGTATTATCTAGGATAAATTTGAAAGTTCTTTTACTTGTTTTTAAAGCTTTAAGCGACCTAGCACGTCTGTACCTTACTGAATGTCTGTCTTCATATGTTCCTATACGTGACCTGAGATCTGCACATACTGGCCTACTGCAAATACCACATGTGAAATGCAGAAAGAGTGGAGAGGCTGCTTTTTGTTTTTATGCTTCCAAATTATGAAACTCACTTCCACTTTTTATTAGGCAGTCAAGCTCGGTACATTGTTTTAAAAAACATTTGAAAATGTTGCTTTTAGTTAAAGTGGGTCTTTGTTCTTTCTGTTTATGTTTCTTTTTTTAGTTCTCTTTAATTGTTCTTATTTTATTACGACTTTCCTAATTTTTATTTATTTAATTGACATGTATGTTGCTTTACTGTATTGCTGTATTTTCCTTTACAACTGAAAGTATATCTCTCAATTTTAATATTTTATTTTTACGCTTGGTTTTTAAAGCACCAAAGCACTATTTGTATGAAAGGTGCTCTATGGATAAAGTTTATCATTATTATTTTTAATATTATTATTATACTTTGTTACATTTTTGGTTAGGACAAAGACTCTAGTAGAGGTGGCCTCTTTTACCCCGTTCCAAAAAATTGGAAAACTACCTTCAGAATACACTGACAATGACCATCTACTGTCTCCTCTAACTGTGTATTGTCATCATGCATATCTTGTGTATTATTTATTGTAGTTGGTTTTGTCATTCTGTAAAAAAGCCACCTTTCAAGGCACTATATAAAATAATGTTTGTTATTATTATTTACATTTTTCATCGTCAAATCTGGCGAAGAGTCTTAAGAGAATAACAAAGAACACGTTGCTCTTACCTTTCCATTCCAAGAAATGCCCTCAGCTCGGATTGCAGAGATTGACCTCTCTGTCTCAAATTCTGAGAAACATAGACTCGATTGAAAAATGACCATTTCCTAAGATTCACATAACATCACCAGTCAACATTTGCCACTTGACATCAATAGAAACCATAGAGTACATGACATTTCCAATCAGTTTTCTTTCAAGGTACAATACCAATCGCCTTGCCAGAAGAGTTATACTGCGGTAGATAAATATTACAAATGTCAGATACACGCAGAGTTGTTTGGATTACTATGAAAAGATTGGCAAATATATTTATGTTCATTATATTTCTTGGAGTGACAGAGCTAAAGAGAAAACAATACTTACCTTTATCTCTGCAGACAGGATCGCAAGGGATTCCCTTATACTGGGTTCCTATGTAACAAATAATACATTATTCAAAAAACATGATATTTCTCTGTCCATTGGCAGCATGATTGTTTATCATTACAGTTTTAGTTAGCTTTAATTTTGGAAACCCCAAGTAAACATAGTTTGTGCCTTTCTCTGAACTTTTTGGCATTTCAATTCAGTTGTTTGTAAGCTTATTTTACAGTTGCTAGGTTGATGAAGTTCCTGAACTGTGCAGTATTTCTTTTGGGTTTGGTGCGAATCATATTCTAGCGGTTGGGGGAAAAAAGCACAGGTGCCATCCCACCATTAAACCCTGAAACTTACCTTAGCCGATTCTTCAACTAAACCAGACATGTTAACTAAGTGTTACAGTATGTTTCAAAGTGTGTATTTTAGCAAACACAACTGAAGTTCTGTTGTCTCCTTGGAGACACCTGGAACTGGTGTGATGCTGGTTCTATGACATCATTCGTTCTAAATGTAAATGCAGGTATTGGCACAACATAGTAAATTGATGTAAAGTTATGGATCCATTTATGATTTTCACTCAGTTTGAAAGAGTTCCTGTCGTGTGGTTAAACTTTGTGTTACGGAGGGTTAACTGGGCTTCTGGCTACTAGTTAGGCTTGGTCATTCAGTCATCTGGTTCATGAAATAGGAAGCTAAGAGATCTGTGTTTTAGTTTTACTGTTTGTTTTTGTTCCATAGAATAAGAAATGTTTCATTAATATTAGTAATAGAGTAGCTGTTTCTCTAAACAGTGTGTGTCAGTTTGCACTGCAGGTGTGCCAGGTAGAGACCATTTAAGAACCCAAAAATATGCTGTCATTTACTGCCGTGGCTAATTTCTGTTAACCTTGTCTCTCACTCACTTTGATGAGCAAAATGTTCATACATAAAGCATACATTTCTGATTGGTCAGAAGAAGCTTCTTAACATATAAGGTATAAAGAAAGTCAGAAAGTTAGGCACTTAGGTCAGCCTTAGGCAGTTAACCAAGACCATAATCCGATAAGAAGCTATTCCCTTTCATGTTGCTAAATCACATGTAGGATACATGAGTTACACCTCCACTTAAGAGACCTTAAAGAGACCTTGGCCAGCCAGGAGTGTAGAAAACCGTAAAACAGTTCTTGAGGACCTAATTGTTAACTCTTAACAGGCAAAGGTTCCTTCAGTCCTATGAGAAATATTTTAGAATTGAACTAAAGTGTGTTTCCGATACAGGAGCATATGTCTGTCAGGGCCTGTTGGAGAGGCCCTGGATGAGAACCCCTGGCTGCAGTTCCACATCCCCCTGAAAGTAAATAGAGCCATAAGCACTGAGCTAAGGACACTGCTCCAGGACATGCTGGCTGTCGATCCTGACCAGCGACCAGAAGCCATCCAGCAGAAGAAGCAAGTCAGGCAAGCCATGGCACGAGAGAAAACATCTTTGTAGTGAGTGATAGCAAGATGTCCGTGACCAAGGGCAATTCGTCCGAGTAAAGTCTGATTTCATTTTTATGTCCCGAAAGGCCACTGCCTTTGTGCTGTAGATTTCTGATTTAGACGGGCATTTCTATGGACAACTTTGACTTTTCTGTGGGTCCAATGAAAATAAGTTTAATTTATTCTTTGTTACAGTTTTCGAAAGTTTAAAGACATTCACTGAGTTGACGATAAAGGAAAAGTTTCATCTTTCATCTCTTGGAAGGTAGGCCGGTCAGAGGTACAATATATGTCTTCATGTCTTCATCCTCCATGTTTGTAACTACAGGTTTCACAGTGTTGAGCTAAGACACAAAAACACCTACAAATGGCAGTTCCAAATGTATAAACCTGGGCTGAAAAAGTGTGTACAGTATATACTCTGTGTAGGTCTGATAAAAGTATTCGAGTCAAAGTGTCATATGGATACAAATTCTCATGATTTTGTATTGTGTGTTTTTTCTCTGTTCTGCTTTATTGAAAGAAATCAGATGCTCTTCCTGAAACTTACCTTAGCTGATTCTTCAGCTAAACCAGACAGACTTCTGAAATTCTCAAATATTATCAAATCTTGTTGGTGCAGAGGTGGTGGAGCCCATTACCAACAGACTCACAGCTGAAATTGCTGTGAAAAGGGCTTCTACCAAATATTAACATGTGGGTGAACATGTAAACAATTGTAATATTTCCTTTTTTCCCATTGAAAGTATAACATATGTGGTGTGAGAAAGAGGTCCTCATTTAATTGCATGAAACTCTGGCACTGGCGCAACAAACTGAACAAAGTTCAAGGGGGTATACGCTTTCTGTAGACACTTTATTTCCTCTTTTTCCATACTCTAAGAAATGATTTGGGAAACATGTGGGACACTGGAGGTCATTATACATGAGCCTCTTTCTGCACCTTTTAAGCCATTGAAACCTAGTTGCCTTGTTACAAGGTCTAATATTACAGTAGGTGTGGTTTCTGTCTCCTAATTTCTGAGAATGATCAAATTGGGGAATAAGTTGTAGGGAATACCACTCTTGCACTTCTAAGAAAAGACTATCTCAAATGAAACTCGCTATAGAAAGACATCTTGTTGAAAAATTCTTTATTTTTTGTCATTTCTAAAGAAAAAACATTCATCAAGTCCTTCACAAATGTTTTGTTTGTGACTTTCTCTGTTGTTCCCTTTCACACTCAACTGAACTATGTGTTATGTCTTGTAAACGTAATCAAACATTTCACTTAGGTGTGTGGGTTAACACAAACCCATATTGTATGAAACATTCAGTTTTTCATTCAAGTTTTTTCTAACAATTGCATCCATGCTAGGACTACAGTAAACAACACTTTTTACTAAAGTAAATGAAATTGTTCATTAAACAAGACACATTGTTTTAAATGTATGCAATACGACGACACTAAAAACAACACTGAAACTTTTCATTGAAATACTGTACGAGATTGTGCATATTCAATGGATTTCTCCTGGTGCTTTTTTTCATCAGTCTTTTCATATTCTTGTTCTCTACTCAGGTGTCTCCTGTTCCTTTGGTGATGTCTGCTGTACACACATGGTATCATACACTTGAGCAAAGTGTGATACCACCGTTTGTTCTTCTCCTAAAATAAAGATGAACATTGACAAAAGTCAGAAGCACACTTTTCTTTGACAGACGAACAAAACAATGCAAGAATAACCATACTCTCTGTTCCTTACTCATTTCTACCTACCTGTTTGACCACTTTGTCTGCTTCAGTCAGGACAGGGTGCTGGGGCTGACTCTGAGCAATCTGAGAAGAGCTCTCTGTGATCTTCTCCCCTACAGTGGCTACATTGTACTCTGTTTGAAATCCAGGTATCGCCTCCGGTAAGTTCCTCGGTCCTTTTTGGGACTTGAAAGGGTAGAATCATTTTGTGACTACATTTCCTTGTCATGCACTGATATGTTCTGGTTTGTGTTCGATTACTGCAGGCGTTCTAGTACTTTCTTTTTGTTCTAGATTGGCAGTGTTTGAGATGGTAGGAACTTGTCATATTCTCAACTCTGAATGCTCTGTAAACATACTATTTTAGCAATTCTTAGAAGTCTGAAAGCAGTGTTACCTGTATCATTTTTTGTCTTGGTAGTAGTATTGCAGCTCCAACATCAGCACTTAAATAATGGTTTGTGATGTTACTTGTCCTTGGAGTCAGTATACTCCTGAGAAGTCAAGAGAAATCTTACGTAAGCATTAATTATGTTTCACTTTTGAAAGCAAAGTACGTGTCATGTACTTTGAAGGCATTTGTTGATACTTTTAAGCACTTTCGTTGATTATTATTATCCTTCAATTAGTTATTACAAGTCCAACATTCTCTACATGATCTCACTCCATATTCAGAATGTGGGAATACAATTGTTTTAAGGAAATGCCACTGAATAGATAGTAGCTGCACTCTACAAAGATGAATTTGCTAATTAATCAGTGAGGGACACAGCTTATACTTCAGTAGTCTTAGATCATGTAATGATGATTATTGTACTTTATAACTAGCAAAATCCCCATATCCTGTTCATTGCCCCTTTTTCAATTATGTGGATTGACTTATCCCTGAAGTGGTTAATTCTCACCTTGACATCTCATAGAACAACTGAATCTCTACCAAGGGTGAATGTGTCCTTCCTCTTAATGTCTAAAAGAAAAGGTTAAAATTCATTGAAGCAAAATGCAACAACCCAAAATGTTGGGGAGGTCGTTTCCACAGTTATTTCATATGACAGTGCTTGGAGTGAAACTACATGACCATGGTGGAGAAGAAAAAACACTTTACCTTGTTCCTCCTGACTGATGTCCTTATGCGTGTTTTGCACAGTTGAGCGTTTTGTGTCTTGTCGTCTGTGTAGGCAACAGCCCTCTTCCCTGGGATAGAACTAGATGATATTTAGACACGTTAATTTGACTTCTCCATTGCTCACATTGATGTGGATATGATTATAATGCTCTGTTTTGTGGGCTTCCCAAGAAAACAATAAATCCCTTACTACTTGTTCGAAATGCAGTAGCACAGATCCTAACAAATACAAGAAAGAGAATATCATTCCTGTTTTGAAAAAACTTCACTGGTCACCTGTATTATCTAGGATAAATTTGAAAGTTCTTTTACTTGTTTTTAAAGCTTTAAGCGACCTAGCACGTCTGTACCTTACTGAATGTCTGTCTTCATATGTTCCTATACGTGACCTGAGATCTGCACATACTGGCCTACTGCAAATACCACATGTGAAATGCAGAAAGAGTGGAGAGGCTGCTTTTTGTTTTTATGCTTCCAAATTATGAAACTCACTTCCACTTTTTATTAGGCAGTCAAGCTCGGTACATTGTTTTAAAAAACATTTGAAAATGTTGCTTTTAGTTAAAGTGGGTCTTTGTTCTTTCTGTTTATGTTTCTTTTTTTAGTTCTCTTTAATTGTTCTTATTTTATTACGACTTTCCTAATTTTTATTTATTTAATTGACATGTATGTTGCTTTACTGTATTGCTGTATTTTCCTTTACAACTGAAAGTATATCTCTCAATTTTAATATTTTATTTTTACGCTTGGTTTTTAAAGCACCAAAGCACTATTTGTATGAAAGGTGCTCTATGGATAAAGTTTATCATTATTATTTTTAATATTATTATTATACTTTGTTACATTTTTGGTTAGGACAAAGACTCTAGTAGAGGTGGCCTCTTTTACCCCGTTCCAAAAAATTGGAAAACTACCTTCAGAATACACTGACAATGACCATCTACTGTCTCCTCTAACTGTGTATTGTCATCATGCATATCTTGTGTATTATTTATTGTAGTTGGTTTTGTCATTCTGTAAAAAAGCCACCTTTCAAGGCACTATATAAAATAATGTTTGTTATTATTATTTACATTTTTCATCGTAAAATCTGGCGAAGAGTCTTAAGAGAATAACAAAGAACACGTTGCTCTTACCTTTCCATTCCAAGAAATGCCCTCAGCTCGGATTGCAGAGATTGACCTCTCTGTCTCAAATTCTGAGAAACATAGACTCGATTGAAAAATGACCATTTCCTAAGATTCACATAACATCACCAGTCAACATTTGCCACTTGACATCAATAGAAACCATAGAGTACATGACATTTCCAATCAGTTTTCTTTCAAGGTACAATACCAATCGCCTTGCCAGAAGAGTTATACTGCGGTAGATAAATATTACAAATGTCAGATACACGCAGAGTTGTTTGGATTACTATGAAAAGATTGGCAAATATATTTATGTTCATTATATTTCTTGGAGTGACAGAGCTAAAGAGAAAACAATACTTACCTTTATCTCTGCAGACAGGATCGCAAGGGATTCCCTTATACTGGGTTCCTATGTAACAAATAATACATTATTCAAAAAACATGATATTTCTCTGTCCATTGGCAGCATGATTGTTTATCATTACAGTTTTAGTTAGCTTTAATTTTGGAAACCCCAAGTAAACATAGTTTGTGCCTTTCTCTGAACTTTTTGGCATTTCAATTCAGTTGTTTGTAAGCTTATTTTATAGTTGCTAGGTTGATGAAGTTCCTGAACTGTGCAGTATTTCTTTTGGGTTTGGTGCGAATCATATTCTAGCGGTTGGGGGAAAAAAGCACAGGTGCCATCCCACCATTAAACCCTGAAACTTACCTTAGCCGATTCTTCAACTAAACCAGACATGTTAACTAAGTGTTACAGTATGTTTCAAAGTGTGTATTTTAGCAAACACAACTGAAGTTCTGTTGTCTCCTTGGAGACACCTGGAACTGGTGTGATGCTGGTTCTATGACATCATTCGTTCTAAATGTAAATGCAGGTATTGGCACAACATAGTAAATTGATGTAAAGTTATGGATCCATTTATGATTTTCACTCAGTTTGAAAGAGTTCCTGTCGTGTGGTTAAACTTTGTGTTACGGAGGGTTAACTGGGGTTCTGGCTACTAGTTAGGCTTGGTCATTCAGTCATCTGGTTCATGAAATAGGAAGCTAAGAGATCTGTGTTTTAGTTTTACTGTTTGTTTTTGTTCCATAGAATAAGAAATGTTTCATTAATATTAGTAATAGAGTAGCTGTTTCTCTAAACAGTGTGTGTCAGTTTGCACTGCAGGTGTGCCAGGTAGAGACCATTTAAGAACCCAAAAATATGCTGTCATTTACTGCCGTGGCTAATTTCTGTTAACCTTGTCTCTCACTCACTTTGATGAGCAAAATGTTCATACATAAAGCATACATTTCTGATTGGTCAGAAGAAGCTTCTTAACATATAAGGTATAAAGAAAGTCAGAAAGTTAGGCACTTAGGTCAGCCTTAGGCAGTTAACCAAGACCATAATCCGATAAGAAGCTATTCCCTTTCATGTTGCTAAATCACATGTAGGATACATGAGTTACACCTCCACTTAAGAGACCTTAAAGAGACCTTGGCCAGCCAGGAGTGTAGAAAACCGTAAAACAGTTCTTGAGGACCTAATTGTTAACTCTTAACAGGCAAAGGTTCCTTCAGTCCTATGAGAAATATTTTAGAATTGAACTAAAGTGTGTTTTTCCGATACAGGAGCATATGTCTGTCAGGGCCTGTTGGAGAGGCCCTGGATGAGAACCCCTGGCTGCAGTTCCACATCCCCCTGAAAGTAAATAGAGCCATAAGCACTGAGCTAAGGACACTGCTCCAGGACATGCTGGCTGTCGATCCTGACCAGCGACCAGAAGCCATCCAGCAGAAGAAGCAAGTCAGGCAAGCCATGGCACGAGAGAAAACATCTTTGTAGTGAGTGATAGCAAGATGTCCGTGACCAAGGGCAATTCGTCCGAGTAAAGTCTGATTTCATTTTTATGTCCCGAAAGGCCACTGCCTTTGTGCTGTAGATTTCTGATTTAGACGGGCATTTCTATGGACAACTTTGACTTTTCTGTGGGTCCAATGAAAATAAGTTTAATTTATTCTTTGTTACAGTTTTCGAAAGTTTAAAGACATTCACTGAGTTGACGATAAAGGAAAAGTTTCATCTTTCACCTCTTGGAAGGTAGGCCGGTCAGAGGTACAATATATGTCTTCATGTCTTCATCCTCCATGTTTGTAACTACAGGTTTCACAGTGTTGAGCTAAGACACAAAAACACCTACAAATGGCAGTTCCAAATGTATAAACCTGGGCTGAAAAAGTGTGTACAGTATATACTCTGTGTAGGTCTGATAAAAGTATTCGAGTCAAAGTGTCATATGGATACAAATTCTCATGATTTTGTATTGTGTGTTTTTTCTCTGTTCTGCTTTATTGAAAGAAATCAGATGCTCTTCCTGAAACTTACCTTAGCTGATTCTTCAGCTAAACCAGACAGACTTCTGAAATTCTCAAATATTATCAAATCTTGTTGGTGCAGAGGTGGTGGAGCCCATTACCAACAGACTCACAGCTGAAATTGCTGTGAAAAGGGCTTCTACCAAATATTAACATGTGGGTGAAAATGTAAACAATTGTAATATTTCCTTTTTTCCCATTGAAAGTATAACATATGTGGTGTGAGAAAGAGGTCCTCATTTAATTGCATGAAACTCTGGCACTGGCGCAACAAACTGAACAAAGTTCAAGGGGGTATACGCTTTCTGTAGACACTTTATTTCCTCTTTTTCCATACTCTAAGAAATGATTTGGGAAACCTGTGGGACACTGGAGGTCATTATACATGAGCCTCTTTCTGCACCTTTTAAGCCATTGAAACCTAGTTGCCTTGTTACAAGGTCTAATATTACAGTAGGTGTGGTTTCTGTCTCCTAATTTCTGAGAATGATCAAATTGGGGAATAAGTTGTAGGGAATACCACTCTTGCACTTCTAAGAAAAGACTATCTCAAATGAAACTCGCTATAGAAAGACATCTTGTTGAAAAATTCTTTATTTTTTGTCATTTCTAAAGAAAAAACATTCATCAAGTCCTTCACAAATGTTTTGTTTGTGACTTTCTCTGTTGTTCCCTTTCACACTCAACTGAACTATGTGTTATGTCTTGTAAACGTAATCAAACATTTCACTTAGGTGTGTGGGTTAACACAAACCCATATTGTATGAAACATTCAGTTTTTCATTCAAGTTTTTTCTAACAATTGCATCCATGCTAGGACTACAGTAAACAACACTTTTTACTAAAGTAAATGAAATTGTTCATTAAACAAGACACATTGTTTTAAATGTATGCAATACGACGACACTAAAAACAACACTGAAACTTTTCATTGAAATACTGTACGAGATTGTGCATATTCAATGGATTTCTCCTGGTGCTTTTTTTCATCAGTCTTTTCATATTCTTGTTCTCTACTCAGGTGTCTCCTGTTCCTTTGGTGATGTCTGCTGTACACACATGGTATCATACACTTGAGCAAAGTGTGATACCACCGTTTGTTCTTCTCCTAAAATAAAGATGAACATTGACAAAAGTCAGAAGCACACTTTTCTTTGACAGACGAACAAAACAATGCAAGAATAACCATACTCTCTGTTCCTTACTCGTTTCTACCTACCTGTTTGACCACTTTGTCTGCTTCAGTCAGGACAGGGTGCTGGGGCTGACTCTGAGCAATCTGAGAAGAGCTCTCTGTGATCTTCTCCCCTACAGTGGCTACATTGTACTCTGTTTGAAATCCAGGTATCGCCTCCGGTAAGTTCCTCGGTCCTTTTTGGGACTTGAAAGGGTAGAATCATTTTGTGACTACATTTCCTTGTCATGCACTGATATGTTCTGGTTTGTGTTCGATTACTGCAGGCGTTCTAGTACTTTCTTTTTGTTCTAGATTGGCAGTGTTTGAGATGGTAGGAACTTGTCATATTCTCAACTCTGAATGCTCTGTAAACATACTATTTTAGCAATTCTTAGAAGTCTGAAAGCAGTGTTACCTGTATCATTTTTTGTCTTGGTAGTAGTATTGCAGCTCCAACATCAGCACTTAAATAATGGTTTGTGATGTTACTTGTCCTTGGAGTCAGTATACTCCTGAGAAGTCAAGAGAAATCTTACGTAAGCATTAATTATGTTTCACTTTTGAAAGCAAAGTACGTGTCATGTACTTTGAAGGCATTTGTTGATACTTTTAAGCACTTTCGTTGATTATTATTATCCTTCAATTAGTTATTACAAGTCCAACATTCTCTACATGATCTCACTCCATATTCAGAATGTGGGAATACAATTGTTTTAAGGAAATGCCACTGAATAGATAGTAGCTGCACTCTACAAAGATAAATTTGCTAATTAATCAGTGAGGGACACAGCTTATACTTCAGTAGTCTTAGATCATGTAATGATGATTATTGTACTTTATAACTAGCAAAATCCCCATATCCTGTTCATTGCCCCTTTTTCAATTATGTGGATTGACTTATCCCTGAAGTGGTTAATTCTCACCTTGACATCTCATAGAACAACTGAATCTCTACCAAGGGTGAATGTGTCCTTCCTCTTAATGTCTAAAAGAAAAGGTTAAAATTCATTGAAGCAAAATGCAACAACCCAAAATGTTGGGGAGGTCGTTTCCACAGTTATTTCATATGACAGTGCTTGGAGTGAAACTACATGACCATGGTGGAGAAGAAAAAACACTTTACCTTGTTCCTCCTGACTGATGTCCTTATGCGTGTTTTGCACAGTTGAGCGTTTTGTGTCTTGTCGTCTGTGTAGGCAACAGCCCTCTTCCCTGGGATAGAACTAGATGATATTTAGACACGTTAATTTGACTTCTCCGTTGCTCACATTGATGTGGATATGATTATAATGCTCTGTTTTGTGGGCTTCCCAAGAAAACAATAAATCCCTTACTACTTGTTCGAAATGCAGTAGCACAGATCCTAACAAATACAAGAAAGAGAATATCATTCCTGTTTTGAAAAAACTTCACTGGTCACCTGTATTATCTAGGATAAATTTGAAAGTTCTTTTACTTGTTTTTAAAGCTTTAAGCGACCTAGCACGTCTGTACCTTACTGAATGTCTGTCTTCATATGTTCCTATACGTGACCTGAGATCTGCACATACTGGCCTACTGCAAATACCACATGTGAAATGCAGAAAGAGTGGAGAGGCTGCTTTTTGTTTTTATGCTTCCAAATTATGAAACTCACTTCCACTTTTTATTAGGCAGTCAAGCTCGGTACATTGTTTTAAAAAACATTTGAAAATGTTGCTTTTAGTTAAAGTGGGTCTTTGTTCTTTCTGTTTATGTTTCTTTTTTTAGTTCTCTTTAATTGTTCTTATTTTATTACGACTTTCCTAATTTTTATTTATTTAATTGACATGTATGTTGCTTTACTGTATTGCTGTATTTTCCTTTACAACTGAAAGTATATCTCTCAATTTTAATATTTTATTTTTACGCTTGGTTTTTAAAGCACCAAAGCACTATTTGTATGAAAGGTGCTCTATGGATAAAGTTTATCATTATTATTTTTAATATTATTATTATACTTTGTTACATTTTTGGTTAGGACAAAGACTCTAGTAGAGGTGGCCTCTTTTACCCCGTTCCAAAAAATTGGAAAACTACCTTCAGAATACACTGACAATGACCATCTACTGTCTCCTCTAACTGTGTATTGTCATCATGCATATCTTGTGTATTATTTATTGTAGTTGGTTTTGTCATTCTGTAAAAAAGCCACCTTTCAAGGCACTATATAAAATAATGTTTGTTATTATTATTTACATTTTTCATCGTAAAATCTGGCGAAGAGTCTTAAGAGAATAACAAAGAACACGTTGCTCTTACCTTTCCATTCCAAGAAATGCCCTCAGCTCGGATTGCAGAGATTGACCTCTCTGTCTCAAATTCTGAGAAACATAGACTCGATTGAAAAATGACCATTTCCTAAGATTCACATAACATCACCAGTCAACATTTGCCACTTGACATCAATAGAAACCATAGAGTACATGACATTTCCAATCAGTTTTCTTTCAAGGTACAATACCAATCGCCTTGCCAGAAGAGTTATACTGCGGTAGATAAATATTACAAATGTCAGATACACGCAGAGTTGTTTGGATTACTATGAAAAGATTGGCAAATATATTTATGTTCATTATATTTCTTGGAGTGACAGAGCTAAAGAGAAAACAATACTTACCTTTATCTCTGCAGACAGGATCGCAAGGGATTCCCTTATACTGGGTTCCTATGTAACAAATAATACATTATTCAAAAAACATGATATTTCTCTGTCCATTGGCAGCATGATTGTTTATCATTACAGTTTTAGTTAGCTTTAATTTTGTAAACCCCAAGTAAACATAGTTTGTGCCTTTCTCTGAACTTTTTGGCATTTCAATTCAGTTGTTTGTAAGCTTATTTTACAGTTGCTAGGTTGATGAAGTTCCTGAACTGTGCAGTATTTCTTTTGGGTTTGGTGCGAATCATATTCTAGCGGTTGGGGGAAAAAAGCACAGGTGCCATCCCACCATTAAACCCTGAAACTTACCTTAGCCGATTCTTCAACTAAACCAGACATGTTAACTAAGTGTTACAGTATGTTTCAAAGTGTGTATTTTAGCAAACACAACTGAAGTTCTGTTGTCTCCTTGGAGACACCTGGAACTGGTGTGATGCTGGTTCTATGACATCATTCGTTCTAAATGTAAATGCAGGTATTGGCACAACATAGTAAATTGATGTAAAGTTATGGATCCATTTATGATTTTCACTCAGTTTGAAAGAGTTCCTGTCGTGTGGTTAAACTTTGTGTTACGGAGGGTTAACTGGGCTTCTGGCTACTAGTTAGGCTTGGTCATTCAGTCATCTGGTTCATGAAATAGGAAGCTAAGAGATCTGTGTTTTAGTTTTACTGTTTGTTTTTGTTCCATAGAATAAGAAATGTTTCATTAATATTAGTAATAGAGTAGCTGTTTCTCTAAACAGTGTGTGTCAGTTTGCACTGCAGGTGTGCCAGGTAGAGACCATTTAAGAACCCAAAAATATGCTGTCATTTACTGCCGTGGCTAATTTCTGTTAACCTTGTCTCTCACTCACTTTGATGAGCAAAATGTTCATACATAAAGCATACATTTCTGATTGGTCAGAAGAAGCTTCTTAACATATAAGGTATAAAGAAAGTCAGAAAGTTAGGCACTTAGGTCAGCCTTAGGCAGTTAACCAAGACCATAATCCGATAAGAAGCTATTCCCTTTCATGTTGCTAAATCACATGTAGGATACATGAGTTACACCTCCACTTAAGAGACCTTAAAGAGACCTTGGCCAGCCAGGAGTGTAGAAAACCGTAAAACAGTTCTTGAGGACCTAATTGTTAACTCTTAACAGGCAAAGGTTCCTTCAGTCCTATGAGAAATATTTTAGAATTGAACTAAAGTGTGTTTCCGATACAGGAGCATATGTCTGTCAGGGCCTGTTGGAGAGGCCCTGGATGAGAACCCCTGGCTGCAGTTCCACATCCCCCTGAAAGTAAATAGAGCCATAAGCACTGAGCTAAGGACACTGCTCCAGGACATGCTGGCTGTCGATCCTGACCAGCGACCAGAAGCCATCCAGCAGAAGAAGCAAGTCAGGCAAGCCATGGCACGAGAGAAAACATCTTTGTAGTGAGTGATAGCAAGATGTCCGTGACCAAGGGCAATTCGTCCGAGTAAAGTCTGATTTCATTTTTATGTCCCGAAAGGCCACTGCCTTTGTGCTGTAGATTTCTGATTTAGACGGGCATTTCTATGGACAACTTTGACTTTTCTGTGGGTCCAATGAAAATAAGTTTAATTTATTCTTTGTTACAGTTTTCGAAAGTTTAAAGACATTCACTGAGTTGACGATAAAGGAAAAGTTTCATCTTTCATCTCTTGGAAGGTAGGCCGGTCAGAGGTACAATATATGTCTTCATGTCTTCATCCTCCATGTTTGTAACTACAGGTTTCACAGTGTTGAGCTAAGACACAAAAACACCTACAAATGGCAGTTCCAAATGTATAAACCTGGGCTGAAAAAGTGTGTACAGTATATACTCTGTGTAGGTCTGATAAAAGTATTCGAGTCAAAGTGTCATATGGATACAAATTCTCATGATTTTGTATTGTGTGTTTTTTCTCTGTTCTGCTTTATTGAAAGAAATCAGATGCTCTTCCTGAAACTTACCTTAGCTGATTCTTCAGCTAAACCAGACAGACTTCTGAAATTCTCAAATATTATCAAATCTTGTTGGTGCAGAGGTGGTGGAGCCCATTACCAACAGACTCACAGCTGAAATTGCTGTGAAAAGGGCTTCTACCAAATATTAACATGTGGGTGAACATGTAAACAATTGTAATATTTCCTTTTTTCCCATTGAAAGTATAACATATGTGGTGTGAGAAAGAGGTCCTCATTTAATTGCATGAAACTCTGGCACTGGCGCAACAAACTGAACAAAGTTCAAGGGGGTATACGCTTTCTGTAGACACTTTATTTCCTCTTTTTCCATACTCTAAGAAATGATTTGGGAAACATGTGGGACACTGGAGGTCATTATACATGAGCCTCTTTCTGCACCTTTTAAGCCATTGAAACCTAGTTGCCTTGTTACAAGGTCTAATATTACAGTAGGTGTGGTTTCTGTCTCCTAATTTCTGAGAATGATCAAATTGGGGAATAAGTTGTAGGGAATACCACTCTTGCACTTCTAAGAAAAGACTATCTCAAATGAAACTCGCTATAGAAAGACATCTTGTTGAAAAATTCTTTATTTTTTGTCATTTCTAAAGAAAAAACATTCATCAAGTCCTTCACAAATGTTTTGTTTGTGACTTTCTCTGTTGTTCCCTTTCACACTCAACTGAACTATGTGTTATGTCTTGTAAACGTAATCAAACATTTCACTTAGGTGTGTGGGTTAACACAAACCCATATTGTATGAAACATTCAGTTTTTCATTCAAGTTTTTTCTAACAATTGCATCCATGCTAGGACTACAGTAAACAACACTTTTTACTAAAGTAAATGAAATTGTTCATTAAACAAGACACATTGTTTTAAATGTATGCAATACGACGACACTAAAAACAACACTGAAACTTTTCATTGAAATACTGTACGAGATTGTGCATATTCAATGGATTTCTCCTGGTGCTTTTTTTCATCAGTCTTTTCATATTCTTGTTCTCTACTCAGGTGTCTCCTGTTCCTTTGGTGATGTCTGCTGTACACACATGGTATCATACACTTGAGCAAAGTGTGATACCACCGTTTGTTCTTCTCCTAAAATAAAGATGAACATTGACAAAAGTCAGAAGCACACTTTTCTTTGACAGACGAACAAAACAATGCAAGAATAACCATACTCTCTGTTCCTTACTCATTTCTACCTACTTGTTTGACCACTTTGTCTGCTTCAGTCAGGACAGGGTGCTGGGGCTGACTCTGAGCAATCTGAGAAGAGCTCTCTGTGATCTTCTCCCCTACAGTGGCTACATTGTACTCTGTTTGAAATCCAGGTATCGCCTCCGGTAAGTTCCTCGGTCCTTTTTGGTACTTGAAAGGGTAGAATCATTTTGTGACTACATTTCCTTGTCATGCACTGATATGTTCTGGTTTGTGTTCGATTACTGCAGGCGTTCTAGTACTTTCTTTTTGTTCTAGATTGGCAGTGTTTGAGATGGTAGGAACTTGTCATATTCTCAACTCTGAATGCTCTGTAAACATACTATTTTAGCAATTCTTAGAAGTCTGAAAGCAGTGTTACCTGTATCATTTTTTGTCTTGGTAGTAGTATTGCAGCTCCAACATCAGCACTTAAATAATGGTTTGTGATGTTACTTGTCCTTGGAGTCAGTATACTCCTGAGAAGTCAAGAGAAATCTTACGTAAGCATTAATTATGTTTCACTTTTGAAAGCAAAGTACGTGTCATGTACTTTGAAGGCATTTGTTGATACTTTTAAGCACTTTCGTTGATTATTATTATCCTTCAATTAGTTATTACAAGTCCAACATTCTCTACATGATCTCACTCCATATTCAGAATGTGGGAATACAATTGTTTTAAGGAAATGCCACTGAATAGATAGTAGCTGCACTCTACAAAGATGAATTTGCTAATTAATCAGTGAGGGACACAGCTTATACTTCAGTAGTCTTAGATCATGTAATGATGATTATTGTACTTTATAACTAGCAAAATCCCCATATCCTGTTCATTGCCCCTTTTTCAATTATGTGGATTGACTTATCCCTGAAGTGGTTAATTCTCACCTTGACATCTCATAGAACAACTGAATCTCTACCAAGGGTGAATGTGTCCTTCCTCTTAATGTCTAAAAGAAAAGGTTAAAATTCATTGAAGCAAAATGCAACAACCCAAAATGTTGGGGAGGTCGTTTCCACAGTTATTTCATATGACAGTGCTTGGAGTGAAACTACATGACCATGGTGGAGAAGAAAAAACACTTTACCTTGTTCCTCCTGACTGATGTCCTTATGCGTGTTTTGCACAGTTGAGCGTTTTGTGTCTTGTCGTCTGTGTAGGCAACAGCCCTCTTCCCTGGGATAGAACTAGATGATATTTAGACACGTTAATTTGACTTCTCCATTGCTCACATTGATGTGGATATGATTATAATGCTCTGTTTTGTGGGCTTCCCAAGAAAACAATAAATCCCTTACTACTTGTTCGAAATGCAGTAGCACAGATCCTAACAAATACAAGAAAGAGAATATCATTCCTGTTTTGAAAAAACTTCACTGGTCACCTGTATTATCTAGGATAAATTTGAAAGTTCTTTTACTTGTTTTTAAAGCTTTAAGCGACCTAGCACGTCTGTACCTTACTGAATGTCTGTCTTCATATGTTCCTATACGTGACCTGAGATCTGCACATACTGGCCTACTGCAAATACCACATGTGAAATGCAGAAAGAGTGGAGAGGCTGCTTTTTGTTTTTATGCTTCCAAATTATGAAACTCACTTCCACTTTTTATTAGGCAGTCAAGCTCGGTACATTGTTTTAAAAAACATTTGAAAATGTTGCTTTTAGTTAAAGTGGGTCTTTGTTCTTTCTGTTTATGTTTCTTTTTTTAGTTCTCTTTAATTGTTCTTATTTTATTACGACTTTCCTAATTTTTATTTATTTAATTGACATGTATGTTGCTTTACTGTATTGCTGTATTTTCCTTTACAACTGAAAGTATATCTCTCAATTTTAATATTTTATTTTTACGCTTGGTTTTTAAAGCACCAAAGCACTATTTGTATGAAAGGTGCTCTATGGATAAAGTTTATCATTATTATTTTTAATATTATTATTATACTTTGTTACATTTTTGGTTAGGACAAAGACTCTAGTAGAGGTGGCCTCTTTTACCCCGTTCCAAAAAATTGGAAAACTACCTTCAGAATACACTGACAATGACCATCTACTGTCTCCTCTAACTGTGTATTGTCATCATGCATATCTTGTGTATTATTTATTGTAGTTGGTTTTGTCATTCTGTAAAAAAGCCACCTTTCAAGGCACTATATAAAATAATGTTTGTTATTATTATTTACATTTTTCATCGTAAAATCTGGCGAAGAGTCTTAAGAGAATAACAAAGAACACGTTGCTCTTACCTTTCCATTCCAAGAAATGCCCTCAGCTCGGATTGCAGAGATTGACCTCTCTGTCTCAAATTCTGAGAAACATAGACTCGATTGAAAAATGACCATTTCCTAAGATTCACATAACATCACCAGTCAACATTTGCCACTTGACATCAATAGAAACCATAGAGTACATGACATTTCCAATCAGTTTTCTTTCAAGGTACAATACCAATCGCCTTGCCAGAAGAGTTATACTGCGGTAGATAAATATTACAAATGTCAGATACACGCAGAGTTGTTTGGATTACTATGAAAAGATTGGCAAATATATTTATGTTCATTATATTTCTTGGAGTGACAGAGCTAAAGAGAAAACAATACTTACCTTTATCTCTGCAGACAGGATCGCAAGGGATTCCCTTATACTGGGTTCCTATGTAACAAATAATACATTATTCAAAAAACATGATATTTCTCTGTCCATTGGCAGCATGATTGTTTATCATTACAGTTTTAGTTAGCTTTAATTTTGGAAACCCCAAGTAAACATAGTTTGTGCCTTTCTCTGAACTTTTTGGCATTTCAATTCAGTTGTTTGTAAGCTTATTTTACAGTTGCTAGGTTGATGAAGTTCCTGAACTGTGCAGTATTTCTTTTGGGTTTGGTGCGAATCATATTCTAGCGGTTGGGGGAAAAAAGCACAGGTGCCATCCCACCATTAAACCCTGAAACTTACCTTAGCCGATTCTTCAACTAAACCAGACATGTTAACTAAGTGTTACAGTATGTTTCAAAGTGTGTATTTTAGCAAACACAACTGAAGTTCTGTTGTCTCCTTGGAGACACCTGGAACTGGTGTGATGCTGGTTCTATGACATCATTCGTTCTAAATGTAAATGCAGGTATTGGCACAACATAGTAAATTGATGTAAAGTTATGGATCCATTTATGATTTTCACTCAGTTTGAAAGAGTTCCTGTCGTGTGGTTAAACTTTGTGTTACGGAGGGTTAACTGGGGTTCTGGCTACTAGTTAGGCTTGGTCATTCAGTCATCTGGTTCATGAAATAGGAAGCTAAGAGATCTGTGTTTTAGTTTTACTGTTTGTTTTTGTTCCATAGAATAAGAAATGTTTCATTAATATTAGTAATAGAGTAGCTGTTTCTCTAAACAGTGTGTGTCAGTTTGCACTGCAGGTGTGCCAGGTAGAGACCATTTAAGAACCCAAAAATATGCTGTCATTTACTGCCGTGGCTAATTTCTGTTAACCTTGTCTCTCACTCACTTTGATGAGCAAAATGTTCATACATAAAGCATACATTTCTGATTGGTCAGAAGAAGCTTCTTAACATATAAGGTATAAAGAAAGTCAGAAAGTTAGGCACTTAGGTCAGCCTTAGGCAGTTAACCAAGACCATAATCCGATAAGAAGCTATTCCCTTTCATGTTGCTAAATCACATGTAGGATACATGAGTTACACCTCCACTTAAGAGACCTTAAAGAGACCTTGGCCAGCCAGGAGTGTAGAAAACCGTAAAACAGTTCTTGAGGACCTAATTGTTAACTCTTAACAGGCAAAGGTTCCTTCAGTCCTATGAGAAATATTTTAGAATTGAACTAAAGTGTGTTTCCGATACAGGAGCATATGTCTGTCAGGGCCTGTTGGAGAGGCCCTGGATGAGAACCCCTGGCTGCAGTTCCACATCCCCCTGAAAGTAAATAGAGCCATAAGCACTGAGCTAAGGACACTGCTCCAGGACATGCTGGCTGTCGATCCTGACCAGCGACCAGAAGCCATCCAGCAGAAGAAGCAAGTCAGGCAAGCCATGGCACGAGAGAAAACATCTTTGTAGTGAGTGATAGCAAGATGTCCGTGACCAAGGGCAATTCGTCCGAGTAAAGTCTGATTTCATTTTTATGTCCCGAAAGGCCACTGCCTTTGTGCTGTAGATTTCTGATTTAGACGGGCATTTCTATGGACAACTTTGACTTTTCTGTGGGTCCAATGAAAATAAGTTTAATTTATTCTTTGTTACAGTTTTCGAAAGTTTAAAGACATTCACTGAGTTGACGATAAAGGAAAAGTTTCATCTTTCACCTCTTGGAAGGTAGGCCGGTCAGAGGTACAATATATGTCTTCATGTCTTCATCCTCCATGTTTGTAACTACAGGTTTCACAGTGTTGAGCTAAGACACAAAAACACCTACAAATGGCAGTTCCAAATGTATAAACCTGGGCTGAAAAAGTGTGTACAGTATATACTCTGTGTAGGTCTGATAAAAGTATTCGAGTCAAAGTGTCATATGGATACAAATTCTCATGATTTTGTATTGTGTGTTTTTTCTCTGTTCTGCTTTATTGAAAGAAATCAGATGCTCTTCCTGAAACTTACCTTAGCTGATTCTTCAGCTAAACCAGACAGACTTCTGAAATTCTCAAATATTATCAAATCTTGTTGGTGCAGAGGTGGTGGAGCCCATTACCAACAGACTCACAGCTGAAATTGCTGTGAAAAGGGCTTCTACCAAATATTAACATGTGGGTGAAAATGTAAACAATTGTAATATTTCCTTTTTTCCCATTGAAAGTATAACATATGTGGTGTGAGAAAGAGGTCCTCATTTAATTGCATGAAACTCTGGCACTGGCGCAACAAACTGAACAAAGTTCAAGGGGGTATACGCTTTCTGTAGACACTTTATTTCCTCTTTTTCCATACTCTAAGAAATGATTTGGGAAACCTGTGGGACACTGGAGGTCATTATACATGAGCCTCTTTCTGCACCTTTTAAGCCATTGAAACCTAGTTGCCTTGTTACAAGGTCTAATATTACAGTAGGTGTGGTTTCTGTCTCCTAATTTCTGAGAATGATCAAATTGGGGAATAAGTTGTAGGGAATACCACTCTTGCACTTCTAAGAAAAGACTATCTCAAATGAAACTCGCTATAGAAAGACATCTTGTTGAAAAATTCTTTATTTTTTGTCATTTCTAAAGAAAAAACATTCATCAAGTCCTTCACAAATGTTTTGTTTGTGACTTTCTCTGTTGTTCCCTTTCACACTCAACTGAACTATGTGTTATGTCTTGTAAACGTAATCAAACATTTCACTTAGGTGTGTGGGTTAACACAAACCCATATTGTATGAAACATTCAGTTTTTCATTCAAGTTTTTTCTAACAATTGCATCCATGCTAGGACTACAGTAAACAACACTTTTTACTAAAGTAAATGAAATTGTTCATTAAACAAGACACATTGTTTTAAATGTATGCAATACGACAACACTAAAAACAACACTGAAACTTTTCATTGAAATACTGTACGAGATTGTGCATATTCAATGGATTTCTCCTGGTGCTTTTTTTCATCAGTCTTTTCATATTCTTGTTCTCTACTCAGGTGTCTCCTGTTCCTTTGGTGATGTCTGCTGTACACACATGGTATCATACACTTGAGCAAAGTGTGATACCACCGTTTGTTCTTCTCCTAAAATAAAGATGAACATTGACAAAAGTCAGAAGCACACTTTTCTTTGACAGACGAACAAAACAATGCAAGAATAACCATACTCTCTGTTCCTTACTCATTTCTACCTACCTGTTTGACCACTTTGTCTGCTTCAGTCAGGACAGGGTGCTGGGGCTGACTCTGAGCAATCTGAGAAGAGCTCTCTGTGATCTTCTCCCCTACAGTGGCTACATTGTACTCTGTTTGAAATCCAGGTATCGCCTCCGGTAAGTTCCTCGGTCCTTTTTGGGACTTGAAAGGGTAGAATCATTTTGTGACTACATTTCCTTGTCATGCACTGATATGTTCTGGTTTGTGTTCGATTACTGCAGGCGTTCTAGTACTTTCTTTTTGTTCTAGATTGGCAGTGTTTGAGATGGTAGGAACTTGTCATATTCTCAACTCTGAATGCTCTGTAAACATACTATTTTAGCAATTCTTAGAAGTCTGAAAGCAGTGTTACCTGTATCATTTTTTGTCTTGGTAGTAGTATTGCAGGTCCAACATCAGCACTTAAATAATGGTTTGTGATGTTACTTGTCCTTGGAGTCAGTATACTCCTGAGAAGTCAAGAGAAATCTTACGTAAGCATTAATTATGTTTCACTTTTGAAAGCAAAGTACGTGTCATGTACTTTGAAGGCATTTGTTGATACTTTTAAGCACTTTCGTTGATTATTATTATCCTTCAATTAGTTATTACAAGTCCAACATTCTCTACATGATCTCACTCCATATTCAGAATGTGGGAATACAATTGTTTTAAGGAAATGCCACTGAATAGATAGTAGCTGCACTCTACAAAGATGAATTTGCTAATTAATCAGTGAGGGACACAGCTTATACTTCAGTAGTCTTAGATCATGTAATGATGATTATTGTACTTTATAACTAGCAAAATCCCCATATCCTGTTCATTGCCCCTTTTTCAATTATGTGGATTGAGTTATCCCTGAAGTGGTTAATTCTCACCTTGACATCTCATAGAACAACTGAATCTCTACCAAGGGTGAATGTGTCCTTCCTCTTAATGTCTAAAAGAAAAGGTTAAAATTCATTGAAGCAAAATGCAACAACCCAAAATGTTGGGGAGGTCGTTTCCACAGTTATTTCATATGACAGTGCTTGGAGTGAAACTACATGACCATGGTGGAGAAGAAAAAACACTTTACCTTGTTCCTCCTGACTGATGTCCTTATGCGTGTTTTGCACAGTTGAGCGTTTTGTGTCTTGTCGTCTGTGTAGGCAACAGCCCTCTTCCCTGGGATGGAACTAGATGATATTTAGACACGTTAATTTGACTTCTCCATTGCTCACATTGATGTGGATATGATTTTATTGCTCTGTTTTGTGAGCTTCCCAAGAAAACAATAAATCCCTTACTACTTGTTCGAAATGCAGTAGCACAGATCCTAACAAATACAAGAAAGAGAATATCATTCCTGTTTTGAAAAAACTTCACTGGTCACCTGTATTATCTAGGATAAATTTGAAAGTTCTTTTACTTGTTTTTAAAGCTTTAAGCGACCTAGCACGTCTGTACCTTACTGAATGTCTGTCTTCATATGTTCCTATACGTGACCTGAGATCTGCACATACTGGCCTACTGCAAATACCACATGTGAAATGCAGAAAGAGTGGAGAGGCTGCTTTTTGTTTTTATGCTTCCAAATTATGAAACTCACTTCCACTTTTTATTAGGCAGTCAAGCTCGGTACATTGTTTTAAAAAACATTTGAAAATGTTGCTTTTAGTTAAAGTGGGTCTTTGTTCTTTCTGTTTATGTTTCTTTTTTTAGTTCTCTTTAATTGTTCTTATTTTATTACGACTTTCCTAATTTTTATTTATTTAATTGACATGTATGTTGCTTTACTGTATTGCTGTATTTTCCTTTACAACTGAAAGTATATCTCTCAATTTTAATATTTTATTTTTACACTTGGTTTTTAAAGCACCAAAGCACTATTTGTATGAAAGGTGCTCTATAGATAAAGTTTATCATTATTATTTTTAATATTATTATACTTTGTTACATTTTTGGTTAGGACAAAGATTCTAGTAGAGGTGGCCTCTTTTACCCCGTTCCAAAAAATTGGAAAACTACCTTCAGAATACACTGACAATGACCATCTACTGTCTCCTCTAACTGTGTATTGTCATCATGCATATCTTGTGTATTATTTATTGTAGTTGGTTTTGTCATTCTGTAAAAAAGCCACCTTTCAAGGCACTATATAAAATAATGTTTGTTATTATTATTTACATTTTTCATCGTAAAATCTGGCGAAGAGTCTTAAGAGAATAACAAAGAACACGTTGCTCTTACCTTTCCATTCCAAGAAATGCCCTCAGCTCGGATTGCAGAGATTGACCTCTCTGTCTCAAATTCTGAGAAACATAGACTCGATTGAAAAATGACCATTTCCTAAGATTCACATAACATCACCAGTCAACATTTGCCACTTGACATCAATAGAAACCATAGAGTACATGACATTTCCAATCAGTTTTCTTTCAAGGTACAATACCAATCGCCTTGCCAGAAGAGTTATACTGCGGTAGATAAATATTACAAATGTCAGATACACGCAGAGTTGTTTGGATTACTATGAAAAGATTGGCAAATATATTTATGTTCATTATATTTCTTGGAGTGACAGAGCTAAAGAGAAAACAATACTTACCTTTATCTCTGCAGACAGGATCGCAAGGGATTCCCTTATACTGGGTTCCTATGTAACAAATAATACATTATTCAAAAAACATGATATTTCTCTGTCCATTGGCAGCATGATTGTTTATCATTACAGTTTTAGTTAGCTTTAATTTTGTAAACCCCAAGTAAACATAGTTTGTGCCTTTCTCTGAACTTTTTGGCATTTCAATTCAGTTGTTTGTAAGCTTATTTTACAGTTGCTAGGTTGATGAAGTTCCTGAACTGTGCAGTATTTCTTTTGGGTTTGGTGCGAATCATATTCTAGCGGTTGGGGGAAAAAAGCACAGGTGCCATCCCACCATTAAACCCTGAAACTTACCTTAGCCGATTCTTCAACTAAACCAGACATGTTAACTAAGTGTTACAGTATGTTTCAAAGTGTGTATTTTAGCAAACACAACTGAAGTTCTGTTGTCTCCTTGGAGACACCTGGAACTGGTGTGATGCTGGTTCTATGACATCATTCGTTCTAAATGTAAATGCAGGTATTGGCACAACATAGTAAATTGATGTAAAGTTATGGATCCATTTATGATTTTCACTCAGTTTGAAAGAGTTCCTGTCGTGTGGTTAAACTTTGTGTTACGGAGGGTTAACTGGGGTTCTGGCTACTAGTTAGGCTTGGTCATTCAGTCATCTGGTTCATGAAATAGGAAGCTAAGAGATCTGTGTTTTAGTTTTACTGTTTGTTTTTGTTCCATAGAATAAGAAATGTTTCATTAATATTAGTAATAGAGTAGCTGTTTCTCTAAACAGTGTGTGTCAGTTTGCACTGCAGGTGTGCCAGGTAGAGACCATTTAAGAACCCAAAAATATGCTGTCATTTACTGCCGTGGCTAATTTCTGTTAACCTTGTCTCTCACTCACTTTGATGAGCAAAATGTTCATACATAAAGCATACATTTCTGATTGGTCAGAAGAAGCTTCTTAACATATAAGGTATAAAGAAAGTCAGAAAGTTAGGCACTTAGGTCAGCCTTAGGCAGTTAACCAAGACCATAATCCGATAAGAAGCTATTCCCTTTCATGTTGCTAAATCACATGTAGGATACATGAGTTACACCTCCACTTAAGAGACCTTAAAGAGACCTTGGCCAGCCAGGAGTGTAGAAAACCGTAAAACAGTTCTTGAGGACCTAATTGTTAACTCTTAACAGGCAAAGGTTCCTTCAGTCCTATGAGAAATATTTTAGAATTGAACTAAAGTGTGTTTTTCCGATACAGGAGCATATGTCTGTCAGGGCCTGTTGGAGAGGCCCTGGATGAGAACCCCTGGCTGCAGTTCCACATCCCCCTGAAAGTAAATAGAGCCATAAGCACTGAGCTAAGGACACTGCTCCAGGACATGCTGGCTGTCGATCCTGACCAGCGACCAGAAGCCATCCAGCAGAAGAAGCAAGTCAGGCAAGCCATGGCACGAGAGAAAACATCTTTGTAGTGAGTGATAGCAAGATGTCCGTGACCAAGGGCAATTCGTCCGAGTAAAGTCTGATTTCATTTTTATGTCCCGAAAGGCCACTGCCTTTGTGCTGTAGATTTCTGATTTAGACGGGCATTTCTATGGACAACTTTGACTTTTCTGTGGGTCCAATGAAAATAAGTTTAATTTATTCTTTGTTACAGTTTTCGAAAGTTTAAAGACATTCACTGAGTTGACGATAAAGGAAAAGTTTCATCTTTCACCTCTTGGAAGGTAGGCCGGTCAGAGGTACAATATATGTCTTCATGTCTTCATCCTCCATGTTTGTAACTACAGGTTTCACAGTGTTGAGCTAAGACACAAAAACACCTACAAATGGCAGTTCCAAATGTATAAACCTGGGCTGAAAAAGTGTGTACAGTATATACTCTGTGTAGGTCTGATAAAAGTATTCGAGTCAAAGTGTCATATGGATACAAATTCTCATGATTTTGTATTGTGTGTTTTTTCTCTGTTCTGCTTTATTGAAAGAAATCAGATGCTCTTCCTGAAACTTACCTTAGCTGATTCTTCAGCTAAACCAGACAGACTTCTGAAATTCTCAAATATTATCAAATCTTGTTGGTGCAGAGGTGGTGGAGCCCATTACCAACAGACTCACAGCTGAAATTGCTGTGAAAAGGGCTTCTACCAAATATTAACATGTGGGTGAAAATGTAAACAATTGTAATATTTCCTTTTTTCCCATTGAAAGTATAACATATGTGGTGTGAGAAAGAGGTCCTCATTTAATTGCATGAAACTCTGGCACTGGCGCAACAAACTGAACAAAGTTCAAGGGGGTATACGCTTTCTGTAGACACTTTATTTCCTCTTTTTCCATACTCTAAGAAATGATTTGGGAAACCTGTGGGACACTGGAGGTCATTATACATGAGCCTCTTTCTGCACCTTTTAAGCCATTGAAACCTAGTTGCCTTGTTACAAGGTCTAATATTACAGTAGGTGTGGTTTCTGTCTCCTAATTTCTGAGAATGATCAAATTGGGGAATAAGTTGTAGGGAATACCACTCTTGCACTTCTAAGAAAAGACTATCTCAAATGAAACTCGCTATAGAAAGACATCTTGTTGAAAAATTCTTTATTTTTTGTCATTTCTAAAGAAAAAACATTCATCAAGTCCTTCACAAATGTTTTGTTTGTGACTTTCTCTGTTGTTCCCTTTCACACTCAACTGAACTATGTGTTATGTCTTGTAAACGTAATCAAACATTTCACTTAGGTGTGTGGGTTAACACAAACCCATATTGTATGAAACATTCAGTTTTTCATTCAAGTTTTTTCTAACAATTGCATCCATGCTAGGACTACAGTAAACAACACTTTTTACTAAAGTAAATGAAATTGTTCATTAAACAAGACACATTGTTTTAAATGTATGCAATACGACGACACTAAAAACAACACTGAAACTTTTCATTGAAATATTGTACGAGATTGTGCATATTCAATGGATTTCTCCTGGTGCTTTTTTTCATCAGTCTTTTCATATTCTTGTTCTCTACTCAGGTGTCTCCTGTTCCTTTGGTGATGTCTGCTGTACACACATGGTATCATACACTTGAGCAAAGTGTGATACCACCGTTTGTTCTTCTCCTAAAATAAAGATGAACATTGACAAAAGTCAGAAGCACACTTTTCTTTGACAGACGAACAAAACAATGCAAGAATAACCATACTCTCTGTTCCTTACTCATTTCTACCTACCTGTTTGACCACTTTGTCTGCTTCAGTCAGGACAGGGTGCTGGGGCTGACTCTGAGCAATCTGAGAAGAGCTCTCTGTGATCTTCTCCCCTACAGTGGCTACATTGTACTCTGTTTGAAATCCAGGTATCGCCTCCGGTAAGTTCCTCGGTCCTTTTTGGGACTTGAAAGGGTAGAATCATTTTGTGACTACATTTCCTTGTCATGCACTGATATGTTCTGGTTTGTGTTCGATTACTGCAGGCGTTCTAGTACTTTCTTTTTGTTCTAGATTGGCAGTGTTTGAGATGGTAGGAACTTGTCATATTCTCAACTCTGAATGCTCTGTAAACATACTATTTTAGCAATTCTTAGAAGTCTGAAAGCAGTGTTACCTGTATCATTTTTTGTCTTGGTAGTAGTATTGCAGGTCCAACATCAGCACTTAAATAATGGTTTGTGATGTTACTTGTCCTTGGAGTCAGTATACTCCTGAGAAGTCAAGAGAAATCTTACGTAAGCATTAATTATGTTTCACTTTTGAAAGCAAAGTACGTGTCATGTACTTTGAAGGCATTTGTTGATACTTTTAAGCACTTTCGTTGATTATTATTATCCTTCAATTAGTTATTACAAGTCCAACATTCTCTACATGATCTCACTCCATATTCAGAATGTGGGAATACAATTGTTTTAAGGAAATGCCACTGAATAGATAGTAGCTGCACTCTACAAAGATGAATTTGCTAATTAATCAGTGAGGGACACAGCTTATACTTCAGTAGTCTTAGATCATGTAATGATGATTATTGTACTTTATAACTAGCAAAATCCCCATATCCTGTTCATTGCCCCTTTTTCAATTATGTGGATTGACTTATCCCTGAAGTGGTTAATTCTCACCTTGACATCTCATAGAACAACTGAATCTCTACCAAGGGTGAATGTGTCCTTCCTCTTAATGTCTAAAAGAAAAGGTTAAAATTCATTGAAGCAAAATGCAACAACCCAAAATGTTGGGGAGGTCGTTTCCACAGTTATTTCATATGACAGTGCTTGGAGTGAAACTACATGACCATGGTGGAGAAGAAAAAACACTTTACCTTGTTCCTCCTGACTGATGTCCTTATGCGTGTTTTGCACAGTTGAGCGTTTTGTGTCTTGTCGTCTGTGTAGGCAACAGCCCTCTTCCCTGGGATAGAACTAGATGATATTTAGACACGTTAATTTGACTTCTCCATTGCTCACATTGATGTGGATATGATTTTATTGCTCTGTTTTGTGAGCTTCCCAAGAAAACAATAAATCCCTTACTACTTGTTCGAAATGCAGTAGCACAGATCCTAACAAATACAAGAAAGAGAATATCATTCCTGTTTTGAAAAAACTTCACTGGTCACCTGTATTATCTAGGATAAATTTGAAAGTTCTTTTACTTGTTTTTAAAGCTTTAAGCGACCTAGCACGTCTGTACCTTACTGAATGTCTGTCTTCATATGTTCCTATACGTGACCTGAGATCTGCACATACTGGCCTACTGCAAATACCACATGTGAAATGCAGAAAGAGTGGAGAGGCTGCTTTTTGTTTTTATGCTTCCAAATTATGAAACTCACTTCCACTTTTTATTAGGCAGTCAAGCTCGGTACATTGTTTTAAAAAACATTTGAAAATGTTGCTTTTAGTTAAAGTGGGTCTTTGTTCTTTCTGTTTATGTTTCTTTTTTTAGTTCTCTTTAATTGTTCTTATTTTATTACGACTTTCCTAATTTTTATTTATTTAATTGACATGTATGTTGCTTTACTGTATTGCTGTATTTTCCTTTACAACTGAAAGTATATCTCTCAATTTTAATATTTTATTTTTACACTTGGTTTTTAAAGCACCAAAGCACTATTTGTATGAAAGGTGCTCTATAGATAAAGTTTATCATTATTATTTTTAATATTATTATACTTTGTTACATTTTTGGTTAGGACAAAGATTCTAGTAGAGGTGGCCTCTTTTACCCCGTTCCAAAAAATTGGAAAACTACCTTCAGAATACACTGACAATGACCATCTACTGTCTCCTCTAACTGTGTATTGTCATCATGCATATCTTGTGTATTATTTATTGTAGTTGGTTTTGTCATTCTGTAAAAAAGCCACCTTTCAAGGCACTATATAAAATAATGTTTGTTATTATTATTTACATTTTTCATCGTAAAATCTGGCGAAGAGTCTTAAGAGAATAACAAAGAACACGTTGCTCTTACCTTTCCATTCCAAGAAATGCCCTCAGCTCGGATTGCAGAGATTGACCTCTCTGTCTCAAATTCTGAGAAACATAGACTCGATTGAAAAATGACCATTTCCTAAGATTCACATAACATCACCAGTCAACATTTGCCACTTGACATCAATAGAAACCATAGAGTACATGACATTTCCAATCAGTTTTCTTTCAAGGTACAATACCAATCGCCTTGCCAGAAGAGTTATACTGCGGTAGATAAATATTACAAATGTCAGATACACGCAGAGTTGTTTGGATTACTATGAAAAGATTGGCAAATATATTTATGTTCATTATATTTCTTGGAGTGACAGAGCTAAAGAGAAAACAATACTTACCTTTATCTCTGCAGACAGGATCGCAAGGGATTCCCTTATACTGGGTTCCTATGTAACAAATAATACATTATTCAAAAAACATGATATTTCTCTGTCCATTGGCAGCATGATTGTTTATCATTACAGTTTTAGTTAGCTTTAATTTTGTAAACCCCAAGTAAACATAGTTTGTGCCTTTCTCTGAACTTTTTGGCATTTCAATTCAGTTGTTTGTAAGCTTATTTTACAGTTGCTAGGTTGATGAAGTTCCTGAACTGTGCAGTATTTCTTTTGGGTTTGGTGCGAATCATATTCTAGCGGTTGGGGGAAAAAAGCACAGGTGCCATCCCACCATTAAACCCTGAAACTTACCTTAGCCGATTCTTCAACTAAACCAGACATGTTAACTAAGTGTTACAGTATGTTTCAAAGTGTGTATTTTAGCAAACACAACTGAAGTTCTGTTGTCTCCTTGGAGACACCTGGAACTGGTGTGATGCTGGTTCTATGACATCATTCGTTCTAAATGTAAATGCAGGTATTGGCACAACATAGTAAATTGATGTAAAGTTATGGATCCATTTATGATTTTCACTCAGTTTGAAAGAGTTCCTGTCGTGTGGTTAAACTTTGTGTTACGGAGGGTTAACTGGGCTTCTGGCTACTAGTTAGGCTTGGTCATTCAGTCATCTGGTTCATGAAATAGGAAGCTAAGAGATCTGTGTTTTAGTTTTACTGTTTGTTTTTGTTCCATAGAATAAGAAATGTTTCATTAATATTAGTAATAGAGTAGCTGTTTCTCTAAACAGTGTGTGTCAGTTTGCACTGCAGGTGTGCCAGGTAGAGACCATTTAAGAACCCAAAAATATGCTGTCATTTACTGCCGTGGCTAATTTCTGTTAACCTTGTCTCTCACTCACTTTGATGAGCAAAATGTTCATACATAAAGCATACATTTCTGATTGGTCAGAAGAAGCTTCTTAACATATAAGGTATAAAGAAAGTCAGAAAGTTAGGCACTTAGGTCAGCCTTAGGCAGTTAACCAAGACCATAATCCGATAAGAAGCTATTCCCTTTCATGTTGCTAAATCACATGTAGGATACATGAGTTACACCTCCACTTAAGAGACCTTAAAGAGACCTTGGCCAGCCAGGAGTGTAGAAAACCGTAAAACAGTTCTTGAGGACCTAATTGTTAACTCTTAACAGGCAAAGGTTCCTTCAGTCCTATGAGAAATATTTTAGAATTGAACTAAAGTGTGTTTTTCCGATACAGGAGCATATGTCTGTCAGGGCCTGTTGGAGAGGCCCTGGATGAGAACCCCTGGCTGCAGTTCCACATCCCCCTGAAAGTAAATAGAGCCATAAGCACTGAGCTAAGGACACTGCTCCAGGACATGCTGGCTGTCGATCCTGACCAGCGACCAGAAGCCATCCAGCAGAAGAAGCAAGTCAGGCAAGCCATGGCACGAGAGAAAACATCTTTGTAGTGAGTGATAGCAAGATGTCCGTGACCAAGGGCAATTCGTCCGAGTAAAGTCTGATTTCATTTTTATGTCCCGAAAGGCCACTGCCTTTGTGCTGTAGATTTCTGATTTAGACGGGCATTTCTATGGACAACTTTGACTTTTCTGTGGGTCCAATGAAAATAAGTTTAATTTATTCTTTGTTACAGTTTTCGAAAGTTTAAAGACATTCACTGAGTTGACGATAAAGGAAAAGTTTCATCTTTCACCTCTTGGAAGGTAGGCCGGTCAGAGGTACAATATATGTCTTCATGTCTTCATCCTCCATGTTTGTAACTACAGGTTTCACAGTGTTGAGCTAAGACACAAAAACACCTACAAATGGCAGTTCCAAATGTATAAACCTGGGCTGAAAAAGTGTGTACAGTATATACTCTGTGTAGGTCTGATAAAAGTATTCGAGTCAAAGTGTCATATGGATACAAATTCTCATGATTTTGTATTGTGTGTTTTTTCTCTGTTCTGCTTTATTGAAAGAAATCAGATGCTCTTCCTGAAACTTACCTTAGCTGATTCTTCAGCTAAACCAGACAGACTTCTGAAATTCTCAAATATTATCAAATCTTGTTGGTGCAGAGGTGGTGGAGCCCATTACCAACAGACTCACAGCTGAAATTGCTGTGAAAAGGGCTTCTACCAAATATTAACATGTGGGTGAAAATGTAAACAATTGTAATATTTCCTTTTTTCCCATTGAAAGTATAACATATGTGGTGTGAGAAAGAGGTCCTCATTTAATTGCATGAAACTCTGGCACTGGCGCAACAAACTGAACAAAGTTCAAGGGGGTATACGCTTTCTGTAGACACTTTATTTCCTCTTTTTCCATACTCTAAGAAATGATTTGGGAAACCTGTGGGACACTGGAGGTCATTATACATGAGCCTCTTTCTGCACCTTTTAAGCCATTGAAACCTAGTTGCCTTGTTACAAGGTCTAATATTACAGTAGGTGTGGTTTCTGTCTCCTAATTTCTGAGAATGATCAAATTGGGGAATAAGTTGTAGGGAATACCACTCTTGCACTTCTAAGAAAAGACTATCTCAAATGAAACTCGCTATAGAAAGACATCTTGTTGAAAAATTCTTTATTTTTTGTCATTTCTAAAGAAAAAACATTCATCAAGTCCTTCACAAATGTTTTGTTTGTGACTTTCTCTGTTGTTCCCTTTCACACTCAACTGAACTATGTGTTATGTCTTGTAAACGTAATCAAACATTTCACTTAGGTGTGTGGGTTAACACAAACCCATATTGTATGAAACATTCAGTTTTTCATTCAAGTTTTTTCTAACAATTGCATCCATGCTAGGACTACAGTAAACAACACTTTTTACTAAAGTAAATGAAATTGTTCATTAAACAAGACACATTGTTTTAAATGTATGCAATACGACGACACTAAAAACAACACTGAAACTTTTCATTGAAATACTGTACGAGATTGTGCATATTCAATGGATTTCTCCTGGTGCTTTTTTTCATCAGTCTTTTCATATTCTTGTTCTCTACTCAGGTGTCTCCTGTTCCTTTGGTGATGTCTGCTGTACACACATGGTATCATACACTTGAGCAAAGTGTGATACCACCGTTTGTTCTTCTCCTAAAATAAAGATGAACATTGACAAAAGTCAGAAGCACACTTTTCTTTGACAGACGAACAAAACAATGCAAGAATAACCATACTCTCTGTTCCTTACTCATTTCTACCTACCTGTTTGACCACTTTGTCTGCTTCAGTCAGGACAGGGTGCTGGGGCTGACTCTGAGCAATCTGAGAAGAGCTCTCTGTGATCTTCTCCCCTACAGTGGCTACATTGTACTCTGTTTGAAATCCAGGTATCGCCTCCGGTAAGTTCCTCGGTCCTTTTTGGGACTTGAAAGGGTAGAATCATTTTGTGACTACATTTCCTTGTCATGCACTGATATGTTCTGGTTTGTGTTCGATTACTGGAGGCGTTCAAGTACTTTCTTTTTGTTCTAGATTGGCAGTGTTTGAGATGGTAGGAACTTGTCATATTCTCAACTCTGAATGCTCTGTAAACATACTATTTTAGCAATTCTTAGAAATCTGAAAGCAGTGTTACCTGTATCATTTTTTGTCTTGGTAGTAGTATTGCAGCTCCAACATCAGCACTTAAATAATGGTTTGTGATGTTACTTGTCCTTGGAGTCAGTATACTCCTGAGAAGTCAAGAGAAATCTTACGTAAGCATTAATTATGTTTCACTTTTGAAAGCAAAGTACGTGTCAAGTACTTTGAAGGCATTTGTTGATACTTTTAAGCACTTTCGTTGATTATTATTATCCTTCAATTAGTTATTACAAGTCCAACATTCTCTACATGATCTCACTCCATATTCAGAATGTGGGAATACAATTGTTTTAAGGAAATGCCACTGAATAGATAGTAGCTGCACTCTACAAAGATGAATTTGCTAATTAATCAGTGAGGGACACAGCTTATACTTCAGTAGTCTTAGATCATGTAATGATGATTATTGTACTTTATAACTAGCAAAATCCCCATATCCTGTTCATTGCCCCTTTTTCAATTATGTGGATTGACTTATCCCTGAAGTGGTTAATTCTCACCTTGACATCTCATAGAACAACTGAATCTCTACCAAGGGTGAATGTGTCCTTCCTCTTAATGTCTAAAAGAAAAGGTTAAAATTCATTGAAGCAAAATGCAACAACCCAAAATGTTGGGGAGGTCGTTTCCACAGTTATTTCATATGACAGTGCTTGGAGTGAAACTACATGACCATGGTGGAGAAGAAAAAACACTTTACCTTGTTCCTCCTGACTGATGTCCTTATGCGTGTTTTGCACAGTTGAGCGTTTTGTGTCTTGTCGTCTGTGTAGGCAACAGCCCTCTTCCCTGGGATAGAACTAGATGATATTTAGACACGTTAATTTGACTTCTCCATTGCTCACATTGATGTGGATATGATTTTATTGCTCTGTTTTGTGAGCTTCCCAAGAAAACAATAAATCCCTTACTACTTGTTCGAAATGCAGTAGCACAGATCCTAACAAATACAAGAAAGAGAATATCATTCCTGTTTTGAAAAAACTTCACTGGTCACCTGTATTATCTAGGATAAATTTGAAAGTTCTTTTACTTGTTTTTAAAGCTTTAAGCGACCTAGCACGTCTGTACCTTACTGAATGTCTGTCTTCATATGTTCCTATACGTGACCTGAGATCTGCACATACTGGCCTACTGCAAATACCACATGTGAAATGCAGAAAGAGTGGAGAGGCTGCTTTTTGTTTTTATGCTTCCAAATTATGAAACTCACTTCCACTTTTTATTAGGCAGTCAAGCTCGGTACATTGTTTTAAAAAACATTTGAAAATGTTGCTTTTAGTTAAAGTGGGTCTTTGTTCTTTCTGTTTATGTTTCTTTTTTTAGTTCTCTTTAATTGTTCTTATTTTATTACGACTTTCCTAATTTTTATTTATTTAATTGACATGTATGTTGCTTTACTGTATTGCTGTATTTTCCTTTACAACTGAAAGTATATCTCTCAATTTTAATATTTTATTTTTACACTTGGTTTTTAAAGCACCAAAGCACTATTTGTATGAAAGGTGCTCTATAGATAAAGTTTATCATTATTATTTTTAATATTATTATACTTTGTTACATTTTTGGTTAGGACAAAGATTCTAGTAGAGGTGGCCTCTTTTACCCCGTTCCAAAAAATTGGAAAACTACCTTCAGAATACACTGACAATGACCATCTACTGTCTCCTCTAACTGTGTATTGTCATCATGCATATCTTGTGTATTATTTATTGTAGTTGGTTTTGTCATTCTGTAAAAAAGCCACCTTTCAAGGCACTATATAAAATAATGTTTGTTATTATTATTTACATTTTTCATCGTAAAATCTGGCGAAGAGTCTTAAGAGAATAACAAAGAACACGTTGCTCTTACCTTTCCATTCCAAGAAATGCCCTCAGCTCGGATTGCAGAGATTGACCTCTCTGTCTCAAATTCTGAGAAACATAGACTCGATTGAAAAATGACCATTTCCTAAGATTCACATAACATCACCAGTCAACATTTGCCACTTGACATCAATAGAAACCATAGAGTACATGACATTTCCAATCAGTTTTCTTTCAAGGTACAATACCAATCGCCTTGCCAGAAGAGTTATACTGCGGTAGATAAATATTACAAATGTCAGATACACGCAGAGTTGTTTGGATTACTATGAAAAGATTGGCAAATATATTTATGTTCATTATATTTCTTGGAGTGACAGAGCTAAAGAGAAAACAATACTTACCTTTATCTCTGCAGACAGGATCGCAAGGGATTCCCTTATACTGGGTTCCTATGTAACAAATAATACATTATTCAAAAAACATGATATTTCTCTGTCCATTGGCAGCATGATTGTTTATCATTACAGTTTTAGTTAGCTTTAATTTTGTAAACCCCAAGTAAACATAGTTTGTGCCTTTCTCTGAACTTTTTGGCATTTCAATTCAGTTGTTTGTAAGCTTATTTTACAGTTGCTAGGTTGATGAAGTTCCTGAACTGTGCAGTATTTCTTTTGGGTTTGGTGCGAATCATATTCTAGCGGTTGGGGGAAAAAAGCACAGGTGCCATCCCACCATTAAACCCTGAAACTTACCTTAGCCGATTCTTCAACTAAACCAGACATGTTAACTAAGTGTTACAGTATGTGTGTATTTTAGCAAACACAACTGAAGTTCTGTTGTCTCCTTGGAGACACCTGGAACTGGTGTGATGCTGGTTCTATGACATCATTCGTTCTAAATGTAAATGCAGGTATTGGCACAACATAGTAAATTGATGTAAAGTTATGGATCCATTTATGATTTTCACTCAGTTTGAAAGAGTTCCTGTCGTGTGGTTAAACTTTGTGTTACAGAGGGTTAACTGGGGTTCTGGCTATTAGTTAGGCTTGGTCATTCAGTCATCTGGTTCATGAAATAGGAAGCTAAGAGATCTGTGTTTTAGTTTTACTGTTTGTTTTTGTTCCATAGAATAAGAAATGTTTCATTAATATTAGTAATAGAGTAGCTGTTTCTCTAAACAGTGTGTGTCAGTTTGCACTGCAGGTGTGCCAGGTAGAGACCCTTTAAGAACGAAAAAATATGCTGTCATTTACTGCCGTGGCTAATTTCTGTTAACCTTGTCTCTCACTCACTTTGATGAGCAAAATGTTCATACATAAAGCATACATTTCTGATTGGTCAGAAGAAGCTTCTTAACATATAAGGTATAAAGAAAGTCAGAAAGTTAGGCACTTAGGTCAGCCTTAGGCAGTTAACCAAGACCATAATCCGATAAGAAGCTATTCCCTTTCATGTTGCTAAATCACATGTAGGATACATGAGTTACACCTCCACTTAAGAGACCTTAAAGAGACCTTGGCCAGCCAGGAGTGTAGAAAACCGTAAAACAGTTCTTGAGGACCTAATTGTTAACTCTTAACAGGCAAAGGTTCCTTCAGTCCTATGAGAAATATTTTAGAATTGAACTAAAGTGTGTTTCCGATACAGGAGCATATGTCTGTCAGGGCCTGTTGGAGAGGCCCTGGATGAGAACCCCTGGCTGCAGTTCCACATCCCCCTGAAAGTAAATAGAGCCATAAGCACTGAGCTAAGGACACTGCTCCAGGACATGCTGGCTGTCGATCCTGACCAGCGACCAGAAGCCATCCAGCAGAAGAAGCAAGTCAGGCAAGCCATGGCACGAGAGAAAACATCTTTGTAGTGAGTGATAGCAAGATGTCCGTGACCAAGGGCAATTCGTCCGAGTAAAGTCTGATTTCATTTTTATGTCCCGAAAGGCCACTGCCTTTGTGCTGTAGATTTCTGATTTAGACGGGCATTTCTATGGACAACTTTGACTTTTCTGTGGGTCCAATGAAAATAAGTTTAATTTATTCTTTGTTACAGTTTTCGAAAGTTTAAAGACATTCACTGAGTTGACGATAAAGGAAAAGTTTCATCTTTCACCTCTTGGAAGGTAGGCCGGTCAGAGGTACAATATATGTCTTCATGTCTTCATCCTCCATGTTTGTAACTACAGGTTTCACAGTGTTGAGCTAAGACACAAAAACACCTACAAATGGCAGTTCCAAATGTATAAACCTGGGCTGAAAAAGTGTGTACAGTATATACTCTGTGTAGGTCTGATAAAAGTATTCGAGTCAAAGTGTCATATGGATACAAATTCTCATGATTTTGTATTGTGTGTTTTTTCTCTGTTCTGCTTTATTGAAAGAAATCAGATGCTCTTCCTGAAACTTACCTTAGCTGATTCTTCAGCTAAACCAGACAGACTTCTGAAATTCTCAAATATTATCAAATCTTGTTGGTGCAGAGGTGGTGGAGCCCATTACCAACAGACTCACAGCTGAAATTGCTGTGAAAAGGGCTTCTACCAAATATTAACATGTGGGTGAAAATGTAAACAATTGTAATATTTCCTTTTTTCCCATTGAAAGTATAACATATGTGGTGTGAGAAAGAGGTCCTCATTTAATTGCATGAAACTCTGGCACTGGCGCAACAAACTGAACAAAGTTCAAGGGGGTATACGCTTTCTGTAGACACTTTATTTCCTCTTTTTCCATACTCTAAGAAATGATTTGGGAAACCTGTGGGACACTGGAGGTCATTATACATGAGCCTCTTTCTGCACCTTTTAAGCCATTGAAACCTAGTTGCCTTGTTACAAGGTCTAATATTACAGTAGGTGTGGTTTCTGTCTCCTAATTTCTGAGAATGATCAAATTGGGGAATAAGTTGTAGGGAATACCACTCTTGCACTTCTAAGAAAAGACTATCTCAAATGAAACTCGCTATAGAAAGACATCTTGTTGAAAAATTCTTTATTTTTTGTCATTTCTAAAGAAAAAACATTCATCAAGTCCTTCACAAATGTTTTGTTTGTGACTTTCTCTGTTGTTCCCTTTCACACTCAACTGAACTATGTGTTATGTCTTGTAAACGTAATCAAACATTTCACTTAGGTGTGTGGGTTAACACAAACCCATATTGTATGAAACATTCAGTTTTTCATTCAAGTTTTTTCTAACAATTGCATCCATGCTAGGACTACAGTAAACAACACTTTTTACTAAAGTAAATGAAATTGTTCATTAAACAAGACACATTGTTTTAAATGTATGCAATACGACGACACTAAAAACAACACTGAAACTTTTCATTGAAATACTGTACGAGATTGTGCATATTCAATGGATTTCTCCTGGTGCTTTTTTTCATCAGTCTTTTCATATTCTTGTTCTCTACTCAGGTGTCTCCTGTTCCTTTGGTGATGTCTGCTGTACACACATGGTATCATACACTTGAGCAAAGTGTGATACCACCGTTTGTTCTTCTCCTAAAATAAAGATGAACATTGACAAAAGTCAGAAGCACACTTTTCTTTGACAGACGAACAAAACAATGCAAGAATAACCATACTCTCTGTTCCTTACTCATTTCTACCTACCTGTTTGACCACTTTGTCTGCTTCAGTCAGGACAGGGTGCTGGGGCTGACTCTGAGCAATCTGAGAAGAGCTCTCTGTGATCTTCTCCCCTACAGTGGCTACATTGTACTCTGTTTGAAATCCAGGTATCGCCTCCGGTAAGTTCCTCGGTCCTTTTTGGGACTTGAAAGGGTAGAATCATTTTGTGACTACATTTCCTTGTCATGCACTGATATGTTCTGGTTTGTGTTCGATTACTGGAGGCGTTCAAGTACTTTCTTTTTGTTCTAGATTGGCAGTGTTTGAGATGGTAGGAACTTGTCATATTCTCAACTCTGAATGCTCTGTAAACATACTATTTTAGCAATTCTTAGAAATCTGAAAGCAGTGTTACCTGTATCATTTTTTGTCTTGGTAGTAGTATTGCAGCTCCAACATCAGCACTTAAATAATGGTTTGTGATGTTACTTGTCCTTGGAGTCAGTATACTCCTGAGAAGTCAAGAGAAATCTTACGTAAGCATTAATTATGTTTCACTTTTGAAAGCAAAGTACGTGTCAAGTACTTTGAAGGCATTTGTTGATACTTTTAAGCACTTTCGTTGATTATTATTATCCTTCAATTAGTTATTACAAGTCCAACATTCTCTACATGATCTCACTCCATATTCAGAATGTGGGAATACAATTGTTTTAAGGAAATGCCACTGAATAGATAGTAGCTGCACTCTACAAAGATGAATTTGCTAATTAATCAGTGAGGGACACAGCTTATACTTCAGTAGTCTTAGATCATATAATGATGATTATTGTACTTTATAACTAGCAAAATCCCCATATCCTGTTCATTGCCCCTTTTTCAATTATGTGGATTGACTTATCCCTGAAGTGGTTAATTCTCACCTTGACATCTCATAGAACAACTGAATCTCTACCAAGGGTGAATGTGTCCTTCCTCTTAATGTCTAAAAGAAAAGGTTAAAATTCATTGAAGCAAAATGCAACAACCCAAAATGTTGGGGAGGTCGTTTCCACAGTTATTTCATATGACAGTGCTTGGAGTGAAACTACATGACCATGGTGGAGAAGAAAAAACACTTTACCTTGTTCCTCCTGACTGATGTCCTTATGCGTGTTTTGCACAGTTGAGCGTTTTGTGTCTTGTCGTCTGTGTAGGCAACAGCCCTCTTCCCTGGGATAGAACTAGATGATATTTAGACACGTTAATTTGACTTCTCCGTTGCTCACATTGATGTGGATATGATTATAATGCTCTGTTTTGTGGGCTTCCCAAGAAAACAATAAATCCCTTACTACTTGTTCGAAATGCAGTAGCACAGATCCTAACAAATACAAGAAAGAGAATATCATTCCTGTTTTGAAAAAACTTCACTGGTCACCTGTATTATCTAGGATAAATTTGAAAGTTCTTTTACTTGTTTTTAAAGCTTTAAGCGACCTAGCACGTCTGTACCTTACTGAATGTCTGTCTTCATATGTTCCTATACGTGACCTGAGATCTGCACATACTGGCCTACTGCAAATACCACATGTGAAATGCAGAAAGAGTGGAGAGGCTGCTTTTTGTTTTTATGCTTCCAAATTATGAAACTCACTTCCACTTTTTATTAGGCAGTCAAGCTCGGTACATTGTTTTAAAAAACATTTGAAAATGTTGCTTTTAGTTAAAGTGGGTCTTTGTTCTTTCTGTTTATGTTTCTTTTTTTAGTTCTCTTTAATTGTTCTTATTTTATTACGACTTTCCTAATTTTTATTTATTTAATTGACATGTATGTTGCTTTACTGTATTGCTGTATTTTCCTTTACAACTGAAAGTATATCTCTCAATTTTAATATTTTATTTTTACACTTGGTTTTTAAAGCACCAAAGCACTATTTGTATGAAAGGTGCTCTATAGATAAAGTTTATCATTATTATTTTTAATATTATTATACTTTGTTACATTTTTGGTTAGGACAAAGATTCTAGTAGAGGTGGCCTCTTTTACCCCGTTCCAAAAAATTGGAAAACTACCTTCAGAATACACTGACAATGACCATCTACTGTCTCCTCTAACTGGTGTATTGTCATCATGCATATCTTGTGTATTATTTATTGTAGTTGGTTTTGTCATTCTGTAAAAAAGCCACCTTTCAAGGCACTATATAAAATAATGTTTGTTATTATTATTTACATTTTTCATCGTAAAATCTGGCGAAGAGTCTTAAGAGAATAACAAAGAACACGTTGCTCTTACCTTTCCATTCCAAGAAATGCCCTCAGCTCGGATTGCAGAGATTGACCTCTCTGTCTCAAATTCTGAGAAACATAGACTCGATTGAAAAATGACCATTTCCTAAGATTCACATAACATCACCAGTCAACATTTGCCACTTGACATCAATAGAAACCATAGAGTACATGACATTTCCAATCAGTTTTCTTTCAAGGTACAATACCAATCGCCTTGCCAGAAGAGTTATACTGCGGTAGATAAATATTACAAATGTCAGATACACGCAGAGTGGTTTGGATTACTATGAAAAGATTGGCAAATATATTTATGTTCATTATATTTCTTGGAGTGACAGAGCTAAAGAGAAAACAATACTTACCTTTATCTCTGCAGACAGGATCGCAAGGGATTCCCTTATACTGGGTTCCTATGTAACAAATAATACATTATTCAAAAAACATGATATTTCTCTGTCCATTGGCAGCATGATTGTTTATCATTACAGTTTTAGTTAGCTTTAATTTTGTAAACCCCAAGTAAACATAGTTTGTGCCTTTCTCTGAACTTTTTGGCATTTCAATTCAGTTGTTTGTAAGCTTATTTTACAGTTGCTAGGTTGATGAAGTTCCTGAACTGTGCAGTATTTCTTTTGGGTTTGGTGCGAATCATATTCTAGCGGTTGGGGGAAAAAAGCACAGGTGCCATCCCACCATTAAACCCTGAAACTTACCTTAGCCGATTCTTCAACTAAACCAGACATGTTAACTAAGTGTTACAGTATGTTTCAAAGTGTGTATTTTAGCAAACACAACTGAAGTTCTGTTGTCTCCTTGGAGACACCTGGAACTGGTGTGATGCTGGTTCTATGACATCATTCGTTCTAAATGTAAATGCAGGTATTGGCACAACATAGTAAATTGATGTAAAGTTATGGATCCATTTATGATTTTCACTCAGTTTGAAAGAGTTCCTGTCGTGTGGTTAAACTTTGTGTTACGGAGGGTTAACTGGGCTTCTGGCTACTAGTTAGGCTTGGTCATTCAGTCATCTGGTTCATGAAATAGGAAGCTAAGAGATCAGTGTTTTAGTTTTACTGTTTGTTTTTGTTCCATAGAATAAGAAATGTTTCATTAATATTAGTAATAGAGTAGCTGTTTCTCTAAACAGTGTGTGTCAGTTTGCACTGCAGGTGTGCCAGGTAGAGACCATTTAAGAACCCAAAAATATGCTGTCATTTACTGCCGTGGCTCATTTCTGTTAACCTTGTCTCTCACTCACTTTGATGAGCAAAATGTTCATACATAAAGCATACATTTCTGATTGGTCAGAAGAAGCTTCTTAACATATAAGGTATAAAGAAAGTCAGAAAGTTAGGCACTTAGGTCAGCCTTAGGCAGTTAACCAAGACCATAATCCAATAAGAAGCTATTCCCTTTCATGTTGCTAAATCACATGTAGGATACATGAGTTACACCTCCACTTAAGAGACCTTAAAGAGACCTTGGCCAGCCAGGAGTGTAGAAAACCGTAAAACAGTTCTTGAGGACCTAATTGTTAACTCTTAACAGGCAAAGGTTCCTTCAGTCCTATGAGAAATATTTTAGAATTGAACTAAAGTGTGTTTCCGATACAGGAGCATATGTCTGTCAGGGCCTGTTGGAGAGGCCCTGGATGAGAACCCCTGGCTGCAGTTCCACATCCCCCTGAAAGTAAATAGAGCCATAAGCACTGAGCTAAGGACACTGCTCCAGGACATGCTGGCTGTCGATCCTGACCAGCGACCAGAAGCCATCCAGCAGAAGAAGCAAGTCAGGCAAGCCATGGCACGAGAGAAAACATCTTTGTAGTGAGTGATAGCAAGATGTCCGTGACCAAGGGCAATTCGTCCGAGTAAAGTCTGATTTCATTTTTATGTCCCGAAAGGCCACTGCCTTTGTGCTGTAGATTTCTGATTTAGACGGGCATTTCTATGGACAACTTTGACTTTTCTGTGGGTCCAATGAAAATAAGTTTAATTTATTCTTTGTTACAGTTTTCGAAAGTTTAAAGACATTCACTGAGTTGACGATAAAGGAAAAGTTTCATCTTTCACCTCTTGGAAGGTAGGCCGGTCAGAGGTACAATATATGTCTTCATGTCTTCATCCTCCATGTTTGTAACTACAGGTTTCACAGTGTTGAGCTAAGACACAAAAACACCTACAAATGGCAGTTCCAAATGTATAAACCTGGGCTGAAAAAGTGTGTACAGTATATACTCTGTGTAGGTCTGATAAAAGTATTCGAGTCAAAGTGTCATATGGATACAAATTCTCATGATTTTGTATTGTGTGTTTTTTCTCTGTTCTGCTTTATTGAAAGAAATCAGATGCTCTTCCTGAAACTTACCTTAGCTGATTCTTCAGCTAAACCAGACAGACTTCTGAAATTCTCAAATATTATCAAATCTTGTTGGTGCAGAGGTGGTGGAGCCCATTACCAACAGACTCACAGCTGAAATTGCTGTGAAAAGGGCTTCTACCAAATATTAACATGTGGGTGAAAATGTAAACAATTGTAATATTTCCTTTTTTCCCATTGAAAGTATAACATATGTGGTGTGAGAAAGAGGTCCTCATTTAATTGCATGAAACTCTGGCACTGGCGCAACAAACTGAACAAAGTTCAAGGGGGTATACGCTTTCTGTAGACACTTTATTTCCTCTTTTTCCATACTCTAAGAAATGATTTGGGAAACCTGTGGGACACTGGAGGTCATTATACATGAGCCTCTTTCTGCACCTTTTAAGCCATTGAAACCTAGTTGCCTTGTTACAAGGTCTAATATTACAGTAGGTGTGGTTTCTGTCTCCTAATTTCTGAGAATGATCAAATTGGGGAATAAGTTGTAGGGAATACCACTCTTGCACTTCTAAGAAAAGACTATCTCAAATGAAACTCGCTATAGAAAGACATCTTGTTGAAAAATTCTTTATTTTTTGTCATTTCTAAAGAAAAAACATTCATCAAGTCCTTCACAAATGTTTTGTTTGTGACTTTCTCTGTTGTTCCCTTTCACACTCAACTGAACTATGTGTTATGTCTTGTAAACGTAATCAAACATTTCACTTAGGTGTGTGGGTTAACACAAACCCATATTGTATGAAACATTCAGTTTTTCATTCAAGTTTTTTCTAACAATTGCATCCATGCTAGGACTACAGTAAACAACACTTTTTACTAAAGTAAATGAAATTGTTCATTAAACAAGACACATTGTTTTAAATGTATGCAATACGACGACACTAAAAACAACACTGAAACTTTTCATTGAAATACTGTACGAGATTGTGCATATTCAATGGATTTCTCCTGGTGCTTTTTTTCATCAGTCTTTTCATATTCTTGTTCTCTACTCAGGTGTCTCCTGTTCCTTTGGTGATGTCTGCTGTACACACATGGTATCATACACTTGAGCAAAGTGTGATACCACCGTTTGTTCTTCTCCTAAAATAAAGATGAACATTGACAAAAGTCAGAAGCACACTTTTCTTTGACAGACGAACAAAACAATGCAAGAATAACCATACTCTCTGTTCCTTACTCATTTCTACCTACCTGTTTGACCACTTTGTCTGCTTCAGTCAGGACAGGGTGCTGGGGCTGACTCTGAGCAATCTGAGAAGAGCTCTCTGTGATCTTCTCCCCTACAGTGGCTACATTGTACTCTGTTTGAAATCCAGGTATCGCCTCCGGTAAGTTCCTCGGTCCTTTTTGGGACTTGAAAGGGTAGAATCATTTTGTGACTACATTTCTTTGTCATGCACTGATATGTTCTGGTTTGTGTTCGATTACTGCAGGCGTTCAAGTACTTTCTTTTTGTTCTAGATTGGCAGTGTTTGAGATGGTAGGAACTTGTCATATTCTCAACTCTGAATGCTCTGTAAACATACTATTTTAGCAATTCTTAGAAGTCTGAAAGCAGTGTTACCTGTATCATTTTTTGTCTTGGTAGTAGTATTGCAGCTCCAACATCAGCACTTAAATAATGGTTTGTGATGTTACTTGTCCTTGGAGTCAGTATACTCCTGAGAAGTCAAGAGAAATCTTACGTAAGCATTAATTATGTTTCACTTTTGAAAGCAAAGTACGTGTCATGTACTTTGAAGGCATTTGTTGATACTTTTAAGCACTTTCGTTGATTATTATTATCCTTCAATTAGTTATTACAAGTCCAACATTCTCTACATGATCTCACTCCATATTCAGAATGTGGGAATACAATTGTTTTAAGGAAATGCCACTGAATAGATAGTAGCTGCACTCTACAAAGATGAATTTGCTAATTAATCAGTGAGGGACACAGCTTATACTTCAGTAGTCTTAGATCATGTAATGATGATTATTGTACTTTATAACTAGCAAAATCCCCATATCCTGTTCATTGCCCCTTTTTCAATTATGTGGATTGACTTATCCCTGAAGTGGTTAATTCTCACCTTGACATCTCATAGAACAACTGAATCTCTACCAAGGGTGAATGTGTCCTTCCTCTTAATGTCTAAAAGAAAAGGTTAAAATTCATTGAAGCAAAATGCAACAACCCAAAATGTTGGGGAGGTCGTTTCCACAGTTATTTCATATGACAGTGCTTGGAGTGAAACTACATGACCATGGTGGAGAAGAAAAAACACTTTACCTTGTTCCTCCTGACTGATGTCCTTATGCGTGTTTTGCACAGTTGAGCGTTTTGTGTCTTGTCGTCTGTGTAGGCAACAGCCCTCTTCCCTGGGATAGAACTAGATGATATTTAGACACGTTAATTTGACTTCTCCATTGCTCACATTGATGTGGATATGATTATAATGCTCTGTTTTGTGGGCTTCCCAAGAAAACAATAAATCCCTTACTACTTGTTCGAAATGCAGTAGCAGAGATCCTAACAAATACAAGAAAGAGAATATCATTCCTGTTTTGAAAAAACTTCACTGGTCACCTGTATTATCTAGGATAAATTTGAAAGTTCTTTTACTTGTTTTTAAAGCTTTAAGCGACCTAGCACGTCTGTACCTTACTGAATGTCTGTCTTCATATGTTCCTATACGTGACCTGAGATCTGCACATACTGGCCTACTGCAAATACCACATGTGAAATGCAGAAAGAGTGGAGAGGCTGCTTTTTGTTTTTATGCTTCCAAATTATGAAACTCACTTCCACTTTTTATTAGGCAGTCAAGCTCGGTACATTGTTTTAAAAAACATTTGAAAATGTTGCTTTTAGTTAAAGTGGGTCTTTGTTCTTTCTGTTTATGTTTCTTTTTTTAGTTCTCTTTAATTGTTCTTATTTTATTACGACTTTCCTAATTTTTATTTATTTAATTGACATGTATGTTGCTTTACTGTATTGCTGTATTTTCCTTTACAACTGAAAGTATATCTCTCAATTTTAATATTTTATTTTTACGCTTGGTTTTTAAAGCACCAAAGCACTATTTGTATGAAAGGTGCTCTATGGATAAAGTTTATCATTATTATTTTTAATATTATTATTATACTTTGTTACATTTTTGGTTAGGACAAAGACTCTAGTAGAGGTGGCCTCTTTTACCCCGTTCCAAAAAATTGGAAAACTACCTTCAGAATACACTGACAATGACCATCTACTGTCTCCTCTAACTGTGTATTGTCATCATGCATATCTTGTGTATTATTTATTGTAGTTGGTTTTGTCATTCTGTAAAAAAGCCACCTTTCAAGGCACTATATAAAATAATGTTTGTTATTATTATTTACATTTTTCATCGTAAAATCTGGCGAAGAGTCTTAAGAGAATAACAAAGAACACGTTGCTCTTACCTTTCCATTCCAAGAAATGCCCTCAGCTCGGATTGCAGAGATTGACCTCTCTGTCTCAAATTCTGAGAAACATAGACTCGATTGAAAAATGACCATTTCCTAAGATTCACATAACATCACCAGTCAACATTTGCCACTTGACATCAATAGAAACCATAGAGTACATGACATTTCCAATCAGTTTTCTTTCAAGGTACAATACCAATCGCCTTGCCAGAAGAGTTATACTGCGGTAGATAAATATTACAAATGTCAGATACACGCAGAGTTGTTTGGATTACTATGAAAAGATTGGCAAATATATTTATGTTCATTATATTTCTTGGAGTGACAGAGCTAAAGAGAAAACAATACTTACCTTTATCTCTGCAGACAGGATCGCAAGGGATTCCCTTATACTGGGTTCCTATGTAACAAATAATACATTATTCAAAAAACATGATATTTCTCTGTCCATTGGCAGCATGATTGTTTATCATTACAGTTTTAGTTAGCTTTAATTTTGGAAACCCCAAGTAAACATAGTTTGTGCCTTTCTCTGAACTTTTTGGCATTTCAATTCAGTTGTTTGTAAGCTTATTTTACAGTTGCTAGGTTGATGAAGTTCCTGAACTGTGCAGTATTTCTTTTGGGTTTGGTGCGAATCATATTCTAGCGGTTGGGGGAAAAAAGCACAGGTGCCATCCCACCATTAAACCCTGAAACTTACCTTAGCCGATTCTTCAACTAAACCAGACATGTTAACTAAGTGTTACAGTATGTTTCAAAGTGTGTATTTTAGCAAACACAACTGAAGTTCTGTTGTCTCCTTGGAGACACCTGGAACTGGTGTGATGCTGGTTCTATGACATCATTCGTTCTAAATGTAAATGCAGGTATTGGCACAACATAGTAAATTGATGTAAAGTTATGGATCCATTTATGATTTTCACTCAGTTTGAAAGAGTTCCTGTCGTGTGGTTAAACTTTGTGTTACGGAGGGTTAACTGGGCTTCTGGCTACTAGTTAGGCTTGGTCATTCAGTCATCTGGTTCATGAAATAGGAAGCTAAGAGATCTGTGTTTTAGTTTTACTGTTTGTTTTTGTTCCATAGAATAAGAAATGTTTCATTAATATTAGTAATAGAGTAGCTGTTTCTCTAAACAGTGTGTGTCAGTTTGCACTGCAGGTGTGCCAGGTAGAGACCATTTAAGAACCCAAAAATATGCTGTCATTTACTGCCGTGGCTAATTTCTGTTAACCTTGTCTCTCACTCACTTTGATGAGCAAAATGTTCATACATAAAGCATACATTTCTGATTGGTCAGAAGAAGCTTCTTAACATATAAGGTATAAAGAAAGTCAGAACGTTAGGCACTTAGGTCAGCCTTAGGCAGTTAACCAAGACCATAATCCGATAAGAAGCTATTCCCTTTCATGTTGCTAAATCACATGTAGGATACATGAGTTACACCTCCACTTAAGAGACCTTAAAGAGACCTTGGCCAGCCAGGAGTGTAGAAAACCGTAAAACAGTTCTTGAGGACCTAATTGTTAACTCTTAACAGGCAAAGGTTCCTTCAGTCCTATGAGAAATATTTTAGAATTGAACTAAAGTGTGTTTCCGATACAGGAGCATATGTCTGTCAGGGCCTGTTGGAGAGGCCCTGGATGAGAACCCCTGGCTGCAGTTCCACATCCCCCTGAAAGTAAATAGAGCCATAAGCACTGAGCTAAGGACACTGCTCCAGGACATGCTGGCTGTCGATCCTGACCAGCGACCAGAAGCCATCCAGCAGAAGAAGCAAGTCAGGCAAGCCATGGCACGAGAGAAAACATCTTTGTAGTGAGTGATAGCAAGATGTCCGTGACCAAGGGCAATTCGTCCGAGTAAAGTCTGATTTCATTTTTATGTCCCGAAAGGCCACTGCCTTTGTGCTGTAGATTTCTGATTTAGACGGGCATTTCTATGGACAACTTTGACTTTTCTGTGGGTCCAATGAAAATAAGTTTAATTTATTCTTTGTTACAGTTTTCGAAAGTTTAAAGACATTCACTGAGTTGACGATAAAGGAAAAGTTTCATCTTTCATCTCTTGGAAGGTAGGCCGGTCAGAGGTACAATATATGTCTTCATGTCTTCATCCTCCATGTTTGTAACTACAGGTTTCACAGTGTTGAGCTAAGACACAAAAACACCTACAAATGGCAGTTCCAAATGTATAAACCTGGGCTGAAAAAGTGTGTACAGTATATACTCTGTGTAGGTCTGATAAAAGTATTCGAGTCAAAGTGTCATATGGATACAAATTCTCATGATTTTGTATTGTGTGTTTTTTCTCTGTTCTGCTTTATTGAAAGAAATCAGATGCTCTTCCTGAAACTTACCTTAGCTGATTCTTCAGCTAAACCAGACAGACTTCTGAAATTCTCAAATATTATCAAATCTTGTTGGTGCAGAGGTGGTGGAGCCCATTACCAACAGACTCACAGCTGAAATTGCTGTGAAAAGGGCTTCTACCAAATATTAACATGTGGGTGAACATGTAAACAATTGTAATATTTCCTTTTTTCCCATTGAAAGTATAACATATGTGGTGTGAGAAAGAGGTCCTCATTTAATTGCATGAAACTCTGGCACTGGCGCAACAAACTGAACAAAGTTCAAGGGGGTATACGCTTTCTGTAGACACTTTATTTCCTCTTTTTCCATACTCTAAGAAATGATTTGGGAAACCTGTGGGACACTGGAGGTCATTATACATGAGCCTCTTTCTGCACCTTTTAAGCCATTGAAACCTAGTTGCCTTGTTACAAGGTCTAATATTACAGTAGGTGTGGTTTCTGTCTCCTAATTTCTGAGAATGATCAAATTGGGGAATAAGTTGTAGGGAATACCACTCTTGCACTTCTAAGAAAAGACTATCTTAAATGAAACTCGCTATAGAAAGACATCTTGTTGAAAAATTCTTTATTTTTTGTCATTTCTAAAGAAAAAACATTCATCAAGTCCTTCACAAATGTTTTGTTTGTGACTTTCTCTGTTGTTCCCTTTCACACTCAACTGAACTATGTGTTATGTCTTGTAAACGTAATCAAACATTTCACTTAGGTGTGTGGGTTAACACAAACCCATATTGTATGAAACATTCAGTTTTTCATTCAAGTTTTTTCTAACAATTGCATCCATGCTAGGACTACAGTAAACAACACTTTTTACTAAAGTAAATGAAATTGTTCATTAAACAAGACACATTGTTTTAAATGTATGCAATACGACGACACTAAAAACAACACTGAAACTTTTCATTGAAATACTGTACGAGATTGTGCATATTCAATGGATTTCTCCTGGTGCTTTTTTTCATCAGTCTTTTCATATTCTTGTTCTCTACTCAGGTGTCTCCTGTTCCTTTGGTGATGTCTGCTGTACACACATGGTATCATACACTTGAGCAAAGTGTGATACCACCGTTTGTTCTTCTCCTAAAATAAAGATGAACATTGACAAAAGTCAGAAGCACACTTTTCTTTGACAGACGAACAAAACAATGCAAGAATAACCATACTCTCTGTTCCTTACTCATTTCTACCTACCTGTTTGACCACTTTGTCTGCTTCAGTCAGGACAGGGTGCTGGGGCTGACTCTGAGCAATCTGAGAAGAGCTCTCTGTGATCTTCTCCCCTACAGTGGCTACATTGTACTCTGTTTGAAATCCAGGTATCGCCTCCGGTAAGTTCCTCGGTCCTTTTTGGGACTTGAAAGGGTAGAATCATTTTGTGACTACATTTCCTTGTCATGCACTGATATGTTCTGGTTTGTGTTCGATTACTGGAGGCGTTCAAGTACTTTCTTTTTGTTCTAGATTGGCAGTGTTTGAGATGGTAGGAACTTGTCATATTCTCAACTCTGAATGCTCTGTAAACATACTATTTTAGCAATTCTTAGAAATCTGAAAGCAGTGTTACCTGTATCATTTTTTGTCTTGGTAGTAGTATTGCAGCTCCAACATCAGCACTTAAATAATGGTTTGTGATGTTACTTGTCCTTGGAGTCAGTATACTCCTGAGAAGTCAAGAGAAATCTTACGTAAGCATTAATTATGTTTCACTTTTGAAAGCAAAGTACGTGTCAAGTACTTTGAAGGCATTTGTTGATACTTTTAAGCACTTTCGTTGATTATTATTATCCTTCAATTAGTTATTACAAGTCCAACATTCTCTACATGATCTCACTCCATATTCAGAATGTGGGAATACAATTGTTTTAAGGAAATGCCACTGAATAGATAGTAGCTGCACTCTACAAAGATGAATTTGCTAATTAATCAGTGAGGGACACAGCTTATACTTCAGTAGTCTTAGATCATGTAATGATGATTATTGTACTTTATAACTAGCAAAATCCCCATATCCTGTTCATTGCCCCTTTTTCAATTATGTGGATGGACTTATCCCTGAAGTGGTTAATTCTCACCTTGACATCTCATAGAACAACTGAATCTCTACCAAGGGTGAATGTGTCCTTCCTCTTAATGTCTAAAAGAAAAGGTTAAAATTCATTGAAGCAAAATGCAACAACCCAAAATGTTGGGGAGGTCGTTTCCACAGTTATTTCATATGACAGTGCTTGGAGTGAAACTACATGACCATGGTGGAGAAGAAAAAACACTTTACCTTGTTCCTCCTGACTGATGTCCTTATGCGTGTTTTGCACAGTTGAGCGTTTTGTGTCTTGTCGTCTGTGTAGGCAACAGCCCTCTTCCCTGGGATAGAACTAGATGATATTTAGACACGTTAATTTGACTTCTCCGTTGCTCACATTGATGTGGATATGATTATAATGCTCTGTTTTGTGGGCTTCCCAAGAAAACAATAAATCCCTTACTACTTGTTCGAAATGCAGTAGCACAGATCCTAACAAATACAAGAAAGAGAATATCATTCCTGTTTTGAAAAAACTTCACTGGTCACCTGTATTATCTAGGATAAATTTGAAAGTTCTTTTACTTGTTTTTAAAGCTTTAAGCGACCTAGCACGTCTGTACCTTACTGAATGTCTGTCTTCATATGTTCCTATACGTGACCTGAGATCTGCACATACTGGCCTACTGCAAATACCACATGTGAAATGCAGAAAGAGTGGAGAGGCTGCTTTTTGTTTTTATGCTTCCAAATTATGAAACTCACTTCCACTTTTTATTAGGCAGTCAAGCTCGGTACATTGTTTTAAAAAACATTTGAAAATGTTGCTTTTAGTTAAAGTGGGTCTTTGTTCTTTCTGTTTATGTTTCTTTTTTTAGTTCTCTTTAATTGTTCTTATTTTATTACGACTTTCCTAATTTTTATTTATTTAATTGACATGTATGTTGCTTTACTGTATTGCTGTATTTTCCTTTACAACTGAAAGTATATCTCTCAATTTTAATATTTTATTTTTACGCTTGGTTTTTAAAGCACCAAAGCACTATTTGTATGAAAGGTGCTCTATGGATAAAGTTTATCATTATTATTTTTAATATTATTATTATACTTTGTTACATTTTTGGTTAGGACAAAGACTCTAGTAGAGGTGGCCTCTTTTACCCCGTTCCAAAAAATTGGAAAACTACCTTCAGAATACACTGACAATGACCATCTACTGTCTCCTCTAACTGTGTATTGTCATCATGCATATCTTGTGTATTATTTATTGTAGTTGGTTTTGTCATTCTGTAAAAAAGCCACCTTTCAAGGCACTATATAAAATAATGTTTGTTATTATTATTTACATTTTTCATCGTAAAATCTGGCGAAGAGTCTTAAGAGAATAACAAAGAACACGTTGCTCTTACCTTTCCATTCCAAGAAATGCCCTCAGCTCGGATTGCAGAGATTGACCTCTCTGTCTCAAATTCTGAGAAACATAGACTCGATTGAAAAATGACCATTTCCTAAGATTCACATAACATCACCAGTCAACATTTGCCACTTGACATCAATAGAAACCATAGAGTACATGACATTTCCAATCAGTTTTCTTTCAAGGTACAATACCAATCGCCTTGCCAGAAGAGTTATACTGCGGTAGATAAATATTACAAATGTCAGATACACGCAGAGTTGTTTGGATTACTATGAAAAGATTGGCAAATATATTTATGTTCATTATATTTCTTGGAGTGACAGAGCTAAAGAGAAAACAATACTTACCTTTATCTCTGCAGACAGGATCGCAAGGGATTCCCTTATACTGGGTTCCTATGTAACAAATAATACATTATTCAAAAAACATGATATTTCTCTGTCCATTGGCAGCATGATTGTTTATCATTACAGTTTTAGTTAGCTTTAATTTTGGAAACCCCAAGTAAACATAGTTTGTGCCTTTCTCTGAACTTTTTGGCATTTCAATTCAGTTGTTTGTAAGCTTATTTTACAGTTGCTAGGTTGATGAAGTTCCTGAACTGTGCAGTATTTCTTTTGGGTTTGGTGCGAATCATATTCTAGCGGTTGGGGGAAAAAAGCACAGGTGCCATCCCACCATTAAACCCTGAAACTTACCTTAGCCGATTCTTCAACTAAACCAGACATGTTAACTAAGTGTTACAGTATGTTTCAAAGTGTGTATTTTAGCAAACACAACTGAAGTTCTGTTGTCTCCTTGGAGACACCTGGAACTGGTGTGATGCTGGTTCTATGACATCATTCGTTCTAAATGTAAATGCAGGTATTGGCACAACATAGTAAATTGATGTAAAGTTATGGATCCATTTATGATTTTCACTCAGTTTGAAAGAGTTCCTGTCGTGTGGTTAAACTTTGTGTTACGGAGGGTTAACTGGGCTTCTGGCTACTAGTTAGGCTTGGTCATTCAGTCATCTGGTTCATGAAATAGGAAGCTAAGAGATCTGTGTTTTAGTTTTACTGTTTGTTTTTGTTCCATAGAATAAGAAATGTTTCATTAATATTAGTAATAGAGTAGCTGTTTCTCTAAACAGTGTGTGTCAGTTTGCACTGCAGGTGTGCCAGGTAGAGACCATTTAAGAACCCAAAAATATGCTGTCATTTACTGCCGTGGCTAATTTCTGTTAACCTTGTCTCTCACTCACTTTGATGAGCAAAATGTTCATACATAAAGCATACATTTCTGATTGGTCAGAAGAAGCTTCTTAACATATAAGGTATAAAGAAAGTCAGAAAGTTAGGCACTTAGGTCAGCCTTAGGCAGTTAACCAAGACCATAATCCGATAAGAAGCTATTCCCTTTCATGTTGCTAAATCACATGTAGGATACATGAGTTACACCTCCACTTAAGAGACCTTAAAGAGACCTTGGCCAGCCAGGAGTGTAGAAAACCGTAAAACAGTTCTTGAGGACCTAATTGTTAACTCTTAACAGGCAAAGGTTCCTTCAGTCCTATGAGAAATATTTTAGAATTGAACTAAAGTGTGTTTCCGATACAGGAGCATATGTCTGTCAGGGCCTGTTGGAGAGGCCCTGGATGAGAACCCCTGGCTGCAGTTCCACATCCCCCTGAAAGTAAATAGAGCCATAAGCACTGAGCTAAGGACACTGCTCCAGGACATGCTGGCTGTCGATCCTGACCAGCGACCAGAAGCCATCCAGCAGAAGAAGCAAGTCAGGCAAGCCATGGCACGAGAGAAAACATCTTTGTAGTGAGTGATAGCAAGATGTCCGTGACCAAGGGCAATTCGTCCGAGTAAAGTCTGATTTCATTTTTATGTCCCGAAAGGCCACTGCCTTTGTGCTGTAGATTTCTGATTTAGACGGGCATTTCTATGGACAACTTTGACTTTTCTGTGGGTCCAATGAAAATAAGTTTAATTTATTCTTTGTTACAGTTTTCGAAAGTTTAAAGACATTCACTGAGTTGACGATAAAGGAAAAGTTTCATCTTTCATCTCTTGGAAGGTAGGCCGGTCAGAGGTACAATATATGTCTTCATGTCTTCATCCTCCATGTTTGTAACTACAGGTTTCACAGTGTTGAGCTAAGACACAAAAACACCTACAAATGGCAGTTCCAAATGTATAAACCTGGGCTGAAAAAGTGTGTACAGTATATACTCTGTGTAGGTCTGATAAAAGTATTCGAGTCAAAGTGTCATATGGATACAAATTCTCATGATTTTGTATTGTGTGTTTTTTCTCTGTTCTGCTTTATTGAAAGAAATCAGATGCTCTTCCTGAAACTTACCTTAGCTGATTCTTCAGCTAAACCAGACAGACTTCTGAAATTCTCAAATATTATCAAATCTTGTTGGTGCAGAGGTGGTGGAGCCCATTACCAACAGACTCACAGCTGAAATTGCTGTGAAAAGGGCTTCTACCAAATATTAACATGTGGGTGAACATGTAAACAATTGTAATATTTCCTTTTTTCCCATTGAAAGTATAACATATGTGGTGTGAGAAAGAGGTCCTCATTTAATTGCATGAAACTCTGGCACTGGCGCAACAAACTGAACAAAGTTCAAGGGGGTATACGCTTTCTGTAGACACTTTATTTCCTCTTTTTCCATACTCTAAGAAATGATTTGGGAAACCTGTGGGACACTGGAGGTCATTATACATGAGCCTCTTTCTGCACCTTTTAAGCCATTGAAACCTAGTTGCCTTGTTACAAGGTCTAATATTACAGTAGGTGTGGTTTCTGTCTCCTAATTTCTGAGAATGATCAAATTGGGGAATAAGTTGTAGGGAATACCACTCTTGCACTTCTAAGAAAAGACTATCTTAAATGAAACTCGCTATAGAAAGACATCTTGTTGAAAAATTCTTTATTTTTTGTCATTTCTAAAGAAAAAACATTCATCAAGTCCTTCACAAATGTTTTGTTTGTGACTTTCTCTGTTGTTCCCTTTCACACTCAACTGAACTATGTGTTATGTCTTGTAAACGTAATCAAACATTTCACTTAGGTGTGTGGGTTAACACAAACCCATATTGTATGAAACATTCAGTTTTTCATTCAAGTTTTTTCTAACAATTGCATCCATGCTAGGACTACAGTAAACAACACTTTTTACTAAAGTAAATGAAATTGTTCATTAAACAAGACACATTGTTTTAAATGTATGCAATACGACGACACTAAAAACAACACTGAAACTTTTCATTGAAATACTGTACGAGATTGTGCATATTCAATGGATTTCTCCTGGTGCTTTTTTTCATCAGTCTTTTCATATTCTTGTTCTCTACTCAGGTGTCTCCTGTTCCTTTGGTGATGTCTGCTGTACACACATGGTATCATACACTTGAGCAAAGTGTGATACCACCGTTTGTTCTTCTCCTAAAATAAAGATGAACATTGACAAAAGTCAGAAGCACACTTTTCTTTGACAGACGAACAAAACAATGCAAGAATAACCATACTCTCTGTTCCTTACTCATTTCTACCTACCTGTTTGACCACTTTGTCTGCTTCAGTCAGGACAGGGTGCTGGGGCTGACTCTGAGCAATCTGAGAAGAGCTCTCTGTGATCTTCTCCCCTACAGTGGCTACATTGTACTCTGTTTGAAATCCAGGTATCGCCTCCGGTAAGTTCCTCGGTCCTTTTTGGGACTTGAAAGGGTAGAATCATTTTGTGACTACATTTCCTTGTCATGCACTGATATGTTCTGGTTTGTGTTCGATTACTGGAGGCGTTCAAGTACTTTCTTTTTGTTCTAGATTGGCAGTGTTTGAGATGGTAGGAACTTGTCATATTCTCAACTCTGAATGCTCTGTAAACATACTATTTTAGCAATTCTTAGAAATCTGAAAGCAGTGTTACCTGTATCATTTTTTGTCTTGGTAGTAGTATTGCAGCTCCAACATCAGCACTTAAATAATGGTTTGTGATGTTACTTGTCCTTGGAGTCAGTATACTCCTGAGAAGTCAAGAGAAATCTTACGTAAGCATTAATTATGTTTCACTTTTGAAAGCAAAGTACGTGTCAAGTACTTTGAAGGCATTTGTTGATACTTTTAAGCACTTTCGTTGATTATTATTATCCTTCAATTAGTTATTACAAGTCCAACATTCTCTACATGATCTCACTCCATATTCAGAATGTGGGAATACAATTGTTTTAAGGAAATGCCACTGAATAGATAGTAGCTGCACTCTACAAAGATGAATTTGCTAATTAATCAGTGAGGGACACAGCTTATACTTCAGTAGTCTTAGATCATGTAATGATGATTATTGTACTTTATAACTAGCAAAATCCCCATATCCTGTTCATTGCCCCTTTTTCAATTATGTGGATTGACTTATCCCTGAAGTGGTTAATTCTCACCTTGACATCTCATAGAACAACTGAATCTCTACCAAGGGTGAATGTGTCCTTCCTCTTAATGTCTAAAAGAAAAGGTTAAAATTCATTGAAGCAAAATGCAACAACCCAAAATGTTGGGGAGGTCGTTTCCACAGTTATTTCATATGACAGTGCTTGGAGTGAAACTACATGACCATGGTGGAGAAGAAAAAACACTTTACCTTGTTCCTCCTGACTGATGTCCTTATGCGTGTTTTGCACAGTTGAGCGTTTTGTGTCTTGTCGTCTGTGTAGGCAACAGCCCTCTTCCCTGGGATAGAACTAGATGATATTTAGACACGTTAATTTGACTTCTCCGTTGCTCACATTGATGTGGATATGATTATAATGCTCTGTTTTGTGGGCTTCCCAAGAAAACAATAAATCCCTTACTACTTGTTCGAAATGCAGTAGCACAGATCCTAACAAATACAAGAAAGAGAATATCATTCCTGTTTTGAAAAAACTTCACTGGTCACCTGTATTATCTAGGATAAATTTGAAAGTTCTTTTACTTGTTTTTAAAGCTTTAAGCGACCTAGCACGTCTGTACCTTACTGAATGTCTGTCTTCATATGTTCCTATACGTGACCTGAGATCTGCAAATACCACATGTGAAATGCAGAAAGAGTGGAGAGGCTGCTTTTTGTTTTTATGCTTCCAAATTATGAAACTCACTTCCACTTTTTATTAGGCAGTCAAGCTCGGTACATTGTTTTAAAAAACATTTGAAAATGTTGCTTTTAGTTAAAGTGGGTCTTTGTTCTTTCTGTTTATGTTTCTTTTTTTAGTTCTCTTTAATTGTTCTTATTTTATTACGACTTTCCTAATTTTTATTTATTTAATTGACATGTATGTTGCTTTACTGTATTGCTGTATTTTCCTTTACAACTGAAAGTATATCTCTCAATTTTAATATTTTATTTTTACACTTGGTTTTTAAAGCACCAAAGCACTATTTGTATGAAAGGTGCTCTATAGATAAAGTTTATCATTATTATTTTTAATATTATTATACTTTGTTACATTTTTGGTTAGGACAAAGATTCTAGTAGAGGTGGCCTCTTTTACCCCGTTCCAAAAAATTGGAAAACTACCTTCAGAATACACTGACAATGACCATCTACTGTCTCCTCTAACTGGTGTATTGTCATCATGCATATCTTGTGTATTATTTATTGTAGTTGGTTTTGTCATTCTGTAAAAAAGCCACCTTTCAAGGCACTATATAAAATAATGTTTGTTATTATTATTTACATTTTTCATCGTAAAATCTGGCGAAGAGTCTTAAGAGAATAACAAAGAACACGTTGCTCTTACCTTTCCATTCCAAGAAATGCCCTCAGCTCGGATTGCAGAGATTGACCTCTCTGTCTCAAATTCTGAGAAACATAGACTCGATTGAAAAATGACCATTTCCTAAGATTCACATAACATCACCAGTCAACATTTGCCACTTGACATCAATAGAAACCATAGAGTACATGACATTTCCAATCAGTTTTCTTTCAAGGTACAATACCAATCGCCTTGCCAGAAGAGTTATACTGCGGTAGATAAATATTACAAATGTCAGATACACGCAGAGTGGTTTGGATTACTATGAAAAGATTGGCAAATATATTTATGTTCATTATATTTCTTGGAGTGACAGAGCTAAAGAGAAAACAATACTTACCTTTATCTCTGCAGACAGGATCGCAAGGGATTCCCTTATACTGGGTTCCTATGTAACAAATAATACATTATTCAAAAAACATGATATTTCTCTGTCCATTGGCAGCATGATTGTTTATCATTACAGTTTTAGTTAGCTTTAATTTTGTAAACCCCAAGTAAACATAGTTTGTGCCTTTCTCTGAACTTTTTGGCATTTCAATTCAGTTGTTTGTAAGCTTATTTTACAGTTGCTAGGTTGATGAAGTTCCTGAACTGTGCAGTATTTCTTTTGGGTTTGGTGCGAATCATATTCTAGCGGTTGGGGGAAAAAAGCACAGGTGCCATCCCACCATTAAACCCTGAAACTTACCTTAGCCGATTCTTCAACTAAACCAGACATGTTAACTAAGTGTTACAGTATGTTTCAAAGTGTGTATTTTAGCAAACACAACTGAAGTTCTGTTGTCTCCTTGGAGACACCTGGAACTGGTGTGATGCTGGTTCTATGACATCATTCGTTCTAAATGTAAATGCAGGTATTGGCACAACATAGTAAATTGATGTAAAGTTATGGATCCATTTATGATTTTCACTCAGTTTGAAAGAGTTCCTGTCGTGTGGTTAAACTTTGTGTTACGGAGGGTTAACTGGGCTTCTGGCTACTAGTTAGGCTTGGTCATTCAGTCATCTGGTTCATGAAATAGGAAGCTAAGAGATCAGTGTTTTAGTTTTACTGTTTGTTTTTGTTCCATAGAATAAGAAATGTTTCATTAATATTAGTAATAGAGTAGCTGTTTCTCTAAACAGTGTGTGTCAGTTTGCACTGCAGGTGTGCCAGGTAGAGACCATTTAAGAACCCAAAAATATGCTGTCATTTACTGCCGTGGCTCATTTCTGTTAACCTTGTCTCTCACTCACTTTGATGAGCAAAATGTTCATACATAAAGCATACATTTCTGATTGGTCAGAAGAAGCTTCTTAACATATAAGGTATAAAGAAAGTCAGAAAGTTAGGCACTTAGGTCAGCCTTAGGCAGTTAACCAAGACCATAATCCGATAAGAAGCTATTCCCTTTCATGTTGCTAAATCACATGTAGGATACATGAGTTACACCTCCACTTAAGAGACCTTAAAGAGACCTTGGCCAGCCAGGAGTGTAGAAAACCGTAAAACAGTTCTTGAGGACCTAATTGTTAACTCTTAACAGGCAAAGGTTCCTTCAGTCCTATGAGAAATATTTTAGAATTGAACTAAAGTGTGTTTCCGATACAGGAGCATATGTCTGTCAGGGCCTGTTGGAGAGGCCCTGGATGAGAACCCCTGGCTGCAGTTCCACATCCCCCTGAAAGTAAATAGAGCCATAAGCACTGAGCTAAGGACACTGCTCCAGGACATGCTGGCTGTCGATCCTGACCAGCGACCAGAAGCCATCCAGCAGAAGAAGCAAGTCAGGCAAGCCATGGCACGAGAGAAAACATCTTTGTAGTGAGTGATAGCAAGATGTCCGTGACCAAGGGCAATTCGTCCGAGTAAAGTCTGATTTCATTTTTATGTCCCGAAAGGCCACTGCCTTTGTGCTGTAGATTTCTGATTTAGACGGGCATTTCTATGGACAACTTTGACTTTTCTGTGGGTCCAATGAAAATAAGTTTAATTTATTCTTTGTTACAGTTTTCGAAAGTTTAAAGACATTCACTGAGTTGACGATAAAGGAAAAGTTTCATCTTTCACCTCTTGGAAGGTAGGCCGGTCAGAGGTACAATATATGTCTTCATGTCTTCATCCTCCATGTTTGTAACTACAGGTTTCACAGTGTTGAGCTAAGACACAAAAACACCTACAAATGGCAGTTCCAAATGTATAAACCTGGGCTGAAAAAGTGTGTACAGTATATACTCTGTGTAGGTCTGATAAAAGTATTCGAGTCAAAGTGTCATATGGATACAAATTCTCATGATTTTGTATTGTGTGTTTTTTCTCTGTTCTGCTTTATTGAAAGAAATCAGATGCTCTTCCTGAAACTTACCTTAGCTGATTCTTCAGCTAAACCAGACAGACTTCTGAAATTCTCAAATATTATCAAATCTTGTTGGTGCAGAGGTGGTGGAGCCCATTACCAACAGACTCACAGCTGAAATTGCTGTGAAAAGGGCTTCTACCAAATATTAACATGTGGGTGAAAATGTAAACAATTGTAATATTTCCTTTTTTCCCATTGAAAGTATAACATATGTGGTGTGAGAAAGAGGTCCTCATTTAATTGCATGAAACTCTGGCACTGGCGCAACAAACTGAACAAAGTTCAAGGGGGTATACGCTTTCTGTAGACACTTTATTTCCTCTTTTTCCATACTCTAAGAAATGATTTGGGAAACCTGTGGGACACTGGAGGTCATTATACATGAGCCTCTTTCTGCACCTTTTAAGCCATTGAAACCTAGTTGCCTTGTTACAAGGTCTAATATTACAGTAGGTGTGGTTTCTGTCTCCTAATTTCTGAGAATGATCAAATTGGGGAATAAGTTGTAGGGAATACCACTCTTGCACTTCTAAGAAAAGACTATCTCAAATGAAACTCGCTATAGAAAGACATCTTGTTGAAAAATTCTTTATTTTTTGTCATTTCTAAAGAAAAAACATTCATCAAGTCCTTCACAAATGTTTTGTTTGTGACTTTCTCTGTTGTTCCCTTTCACACTCAACTGAACTATGTGTTATGTCTTGTAAACGTAATCAAACATTTCACTTAGGTGTGTGGGTTAACACAAACCCATATTGTATGAAACATTCAGTTTTTCATTCAAGTTTTTTCTAACAATTGCATCCATGCTAGGACTACAGTAAACAACACTTTTTACTAAAGTAAATGAAATTGTTCATTAAACAAGACATATTGTTTTAAATGTATGCAATACGACGACACTAAAAACAACACTGAAACTTTTCATTGAAATACTGTACGAGATTGTGCATATTCAATGGATTTCTCCTGGTGCTTTTTTTCATCAGTCTTTTCATATTCTTGTTCTCTACTCAGGTGTCTCCTGTTCCTTTGGTGATGTCTGCTGTACACACATGGTATCATACACTTGAGCAAAGTGTGATACCACCGTTTGTTCTTCTCCTAAAATAAAGATGAACATTGACAAAAGTCAGAAGCACACTTTTCTTTGACAGACGAACAAAACAATGCAAGAATAACCATACTCTCTGTTCCTTACTCATTTCTACCTACCTGTTTGACCACTTTGTCTGCTTCAGTCAGGACAGGGTGCTGGGGCTGACTCTGAGCAATCTGAGAAGAGCTCTCTGTGATCTTCTCCCCTACAGTGGCTACATTGTACTCTGTTTGAAATCCAGGTATCGCCTCCGGTAAGTTCCTCGGTCCTTTTTGGGACTTGAAAGGGTAGAATCATTTTGTGACTACATTTCTTTGTCATGCACTGATATGTTCTGGTTTGTGTTCGATTACTGCAGGCGTTCAAGTACTTTCTTTTTGTTCTAGATTGGCAGTGTTTGAGATGGTAGGAACTTGTCATATTCTCAACTCTGAATGCTCTGTAAACATACTATTTTAGCAATTCTTAGAAGTCTGAAAGCAGTGTTACCTGTATCATTTTTTGTCTTGGTAGTAGTATTGCAGCTCCAACATCAGCACTTAAATAATGGTTTGTGATGTTACTTGTCCTTGGAGTCAGTATACTCCTGAGAAGTCAAGAGAAATCTTACGTAAGCATTAATTATGTTTCACTTTTGAAAGCAAAGTACGTGTCATGTACTTTGAAGGCATTTGTTGATACTTTTAAGCACTTTCGTTGATTATTATTATCCTTCAATTAGTTATTACAAGTCCAACATTCTCTACATGATCTCACTCCATATTCAGAATGTGGGAATACAATTGTTTTAAGGAAATGCCACTGAATAGATAGTAGCTGCACTCTACAAAGATGAATTTGCTAATTAATCAGTGAGGGACACAGCTTATACTTCAGTAGTCTTAGATCATGTAATGATGATTATTGTACTTTATAACTAGCAAAATCCCCATATCCTGTTCATTGCCCCTTTTTCAATTATGTGGATTGACTTATCCCTGAAGTGGTTAATTCTCACCTTGACATCTCATAGAACAACTGAATCTCTACCAAGGGTGAATGTGTCCTTCCTCTTAATGTCTAAAAGAAAAGGTTAAAATTCATTGAAGCAAAATGCAACAACCCAAAATGTTGGGGAGGTCGTTTCCACAGTTATTTCATATGACAGTGCTTGGAGTGAAACTACATGACCATGGTGGAGAAGAAAAAACACTTTACCTTGTTCCTCCTGACTGATGTCCTTATGCGTGTTTTGCACAGTTGAGCGTTTTGTGTCTTGTCGTCTGTGTAGGCAACAGCCCTCTTCCCTGGGATAGAACTAGATGATATTTAGACACGTTAATTTGACTTCTCCATTGCTCACATTGATGTGGATATGATTATAATGCTCTGTTTTGTGGGCTTCCCAAGAAAACAATAAATCCCTTACTACTTGTTCGAAATGCAGTAGCAGAGATCCTAACAAATACAAGAAAGAGAATATCATTCCTGTTTTGAAAAAACTTCACTGGTCACCTGTATTATCTAGGATAAATTTGAAAGTTCTTTTACTTGTTTTTAAAGCTTTAAGCGACCTAGCACGTCTGTACCTTACTGAATGTCTGTCTTCATATGTTCCTATACGTGACCTGAGATCTGCACATACTGGCCTACTGCAAATACCACATGTGAAATGCAGAAAGAGTGGAGAGGCTGCTTTTTGTTTTTATGCTTCCAAATTATGAAACTCACTTCCACTTTTTATTAGGCAGTCAAGCTCGGTACATTGTTTTAAAAAACATTTGAAAATGTTGCTTTTAGTTAAAGTGGGTCTTTGTTCTTTCTGTTTATGTTTCTTTTTTTAGTTCTCTTTAATTGTTCTTATTTTATTACGACTTTCCTAATTTTTATTTATTTAATTGACATGTATGTTGCTTTACTGTATTGCTGTATTTTCCTTTACAACTGAAAGTATATCTCTCAATTTTAATATTTTATTTTTACGCTTGGTTTTTAAAGCACCAAAGCACTATTTGTATGAAAGGTGCTCTATGGATAAAGTTTATCATTATTATTTTTAATATTATTATTATACTTTGTTACATTTTTGGTTAGGACAAAGACTCTAGTAGAGGTGGCCTCTTTTACCCCGTTCCAAAAAATTGGAAAACTACCTTCAGAATACACTGACAATGACCATCTACTGTCTCCTCTAACTGTGTATTGTCATCATGCATATCTTGTGTATTATTTATTGTAGTTGGTTTTGTCATTCTGTAAAAAAGCCACCTTTCAAGGCACTATATAAAATAATGTTTGTTATTATTATTTACATTTTTCATCGTAAAATCTGGCGAAGAGTCTTAAGAGAATAACAAAGAACACGTTGCTCTTACCTTTCCATTCCAAGAAATGCCCTCAGCTCGGATTGCAGAGATTGACCTCTCTGTCTCAAATTCTGAGAAACATAGACTCGATTGAAAAATGACCATTTCCTAAGATTCACATAACATCACCAGTCAACATTTGCCACTTGACATCAATAGAAACCATAGAGTACATGACATTTCCAATCAGTTTTCTTTCAAGGTACAATACCAATCGCCTTGCCAGAAGAGTTATACTGCGGTAGATAAATATTACAAATGTCAGATACACGCAGAGTTGTTTGGATTACTATGAAAAGATTGGCAAATATATTTATGTTCATTATATTTCTTGGAGTGACAGAGCTAAAGAGAAAACAATACTTACCTTTATCTCTGCAGACAGGATCGCAAGGGATTCCCTTATACTGGGTTCCTATGTAACAAATAATACATTATTCAAAAAACATGATATTTCTCTGTCCATTGGCAGCATGATTGTTTATCATTACAGTTTTAGTTAGCTTTAATTTTGTAAACCCCAAGTAAACATAGTTTGTGCCTTTCTCTGAACTTTTTGGCATTTCAATTCAGTTGTTTGTAAGCTTATTTTACAGTTGCTAGGTTGATGAAGTTCCTGAACTGTGCAGTATTTCTTTTGGGTTTGGTGCGAATCATATTCTAGCGGTTGGGGGAAAAAAGCACAGGTGCCATCCCACCATTAAACCCTGAAACTTACCTTAGCCGATTCTTCAACTAAACCAGACATGTTAACTAAGTGTTACAGTATGTGTGTATTTTAGCAAACACAACTGAAGTTCTGTTGTCTCCTTGGAGACACCTGGAACTGGTGTGATGCTGGTTCTATGACATCATTCGTTCTAAATGTAAATGCAGGTATTGGCACAACATAGTAAATTGATGTAAAGTTATGGATCCATTTATGATTTTCACTCAGTTTGAAAGAGTTCCTGTCGTGTGGTTAAACTTTGTGTTACGGAGGGTTAACTGGGCTTCTGGCTACTAGTTAGGCTTGGTCATTCAGTCATCTGGTTCATGAAATAGGAAGCTAAGAGATCTGTGTTTTAGTTTTACTGTTTGTTTTTGTTCCATAGAATAAGAAATGTTTCATTAATATTAGTAATAGAGTAGCTGTTTCTCTAAACAGTGTGTGTCAGTTTGCACTGCAGGTGTGCCAGGTAGAGACCATTTAAGAACCCAAAAATATGCTGTCATTTACTGCCGTGGCTAATTTCTGTTAACCTTGTCTCTCACTCACTTTGATGAGCAAAATGTTCATACATAAAGCATACATTTCTGATTGGTCAGAAGAAGCTTCTTAACATATAAGGTATAAAGAAAGTCAGAAAGTTAGGCACTTAGGTCAGCCTTAGGCAGTTAACCAAGACCATACTCCGATAAGAAGCTATTCCCTTTCATGTTGCTAAATCACATGTAGGATACATGAGTTACACCTCCACTTAAGAGACCTTAAAGAGACCTTGGCCAGCCAGGAGTGTAGAAAACCGTAAAACAGTTCTTGAGGACCTAATTGTTAACTCTTAACAGGCAAAGGTTCCTTCAGTCCTATGAGAAATATTTTAGAATTGAACTAAAGTGTGTTTCCGATACAGGAGCATATGTCTGTCAGGGCCTGTTGGAGAGGCCCTGGATGAGAACCCCTGGCTGCAGTTCCACATCCCCCTGAAAGTAAATAGAGCCATAAGCACTGAGCTAAGGACACTGCTCCAGGACATGCTGGCTGTCGATCCTGACCAGCGACCAGAAGCCATCCAGCAGAAGAAGCAAGTCAGGCAAGCCATGGCACGAGAGAAAACATCTTTGTAGTGAGTGATAGCAAGATGTCCGTGACCAAGGGCAATTCGTCCGAGTAAAGTCTGATTTCATTTTTATGTCCCGAAAGGCCACTGCCTTTGTGCTGTAGATTTCTGATTTAGACGGGCATTTCTATGGACAACTTTGACTTTTCTGTGGGTCCAATGAAAATAAGTTTAATTTATTCTTTGTTACAGTTTTCGAAAGTTTAAAGACATTCACTGAGTTGACGATAAAGGAAAAGTTTCATCTTTCATCTCTTGGAAGGTAGGCCGGTCAGAGGTACAATATATGTCTTCATGTCTTCATCCTCCATGTTTGTAACTACAGGTTTCACAGTGTTGAGCTAAGACACAAAAACACCTACAAATGGCAGTTCCAAATGTATAAACCTGGGCTGAAAAAGTGTGTACAGTATATACTCTGTGTAGGTCTGATAAAAGTATTCGAGTCAAAGTGTCATATGGATACAAATTCTCATGATTTTGTATTGTGTGTTTTTTCTCTGTTCTGCTTTATTGAAAGAAATCAGATGCTCTTCCTGAAACTTACCTTAGCTGATTCTTCAGCTAAACCAGACAGACTTCTGAAATTCTCAAATATTATCAAATCTTGTTGGTGCAGAGGTGGTGGAGCCCATTACCAACAGACTCACAGCTGAAATTGCTGTGAAAAGGGCTTCTACCAAATATTAACATGTGGGTGAAAATGTAAACAATTGTAATATTTCCTTTTTTCCCATTGAAAGTATAACATATGTGGTGTGAGAAAGAGGTCCTCATTTAATTGCATGAAACTCTGGCACTGGCGCAACAAACTGAACAAAGTTCAAGGGGGTATACGCTTTCTGTAGACACTTTATTTCCTCTTTTTCCATACTCTAAGAAATGATTTGGGAAACCTGTGGGACACTGGAGGTCATTATACATGAGCCTCTTTCTGCACCTTTTAAGCCATTGAAACCTAGTTGCCTTGTTACAAGGTCTAATATTACAGTAGGTGTGGTTTCTGTCTCCTAATTTCTGAGAATGATCAAATTGGGGAATAAGTTGTAGGGAATACCACTCTTGCACTTCTAAGAAAAGACTATCTCAAATGAAACTCGCTATAGAAAGACATCTTGTTGAAAAATTCTTTATTTTTTGTCATTTCTAAAGAAAAAACATTCATCAAGTCCTTCACAAATGTTTTGTTTGTGACTTTCTCTGTTGTTCCCTTTCACACTCAACTGAACTATGTGTTATGTCTTGTAAACGTAATCAAACATTTCACTTAGGTGTGTGGGTTAACACAAACCCATATTGTATGAAACATTCAGTTTTTCATTCAAGTTTTTTCTAACAATTGCATCCATGCTAGGACTACAGTAAACAACACTTTTTACTAAAGTAAATGAAATTGTTCATTAAACAAGACACATTGTTTTAAATGTATGCAATACGACGACACTAAAAACAACACTGAAACTTTTCATTGAAATACTGTACGAGATTGTGCATATTCAATGGATTTCTCCTGGTGCTTTTTTTCATCAGTCTTTTCATATTCTTGTTCTCTACTCAGGTGTCTCCTGTTCCTTTGGTGATGTCTGCTGTACACACATGGTATCATACACTTGAGCAAAGTGTGATACCACCGTTTGTTCTTCTCCTAAAATAAAGATGAACATTGACAAAAGTCAGAAGCACACTTTTCTTTGACAAACAATGCAAGAATAACCATACTCTCTGTTCCTTACTCATTTCTACCTACCTGTTTGACCACTTTGTCTGCTTCAGTCAGGACGGTGCTGGGGCTGACTCTGAGCAATCTGAGAAGAGTTCTCTGTGATCTTCTCCCCTACAGTGGCTACATTGTACTCTGTTTGAAATCCAGGTATCGCCTCCGGTAAGTTCCTCGGTCCTTTTTGGGACTTGAAAGGGTAGAATCATTTTGTGACTACATTTCCTTGTCATGCACTGATATGTTCTGGTTTGTGTTCGATTACTGCAGGCGTTCTAGTACTTTCTTTTTGTTCTAGATTGGCAGTGTTTGAGATGGTAGGAACTTGTCATATTCTCAACTCTGAATGCTCTGTAAACATACTATTTTAGCAATTCTTAGAAGTCTGAAAGCAGTGTTACCTGTATCATTTTTTGTCTTGGTAGTAGTATTGCAGCTCCAACATCAGCACTTAAATAATAGTTTTTGATGTTACTTGTCCTTGGAGTCAGTATACTCCTGAGAAGTCAAGAGAAATCTTACGTAAGCATTAATTATGTTTCACTTTTGAAAGCAAAGTACGTGTCATGTACTTTGAAGGCATTTGTTGATACTTTTAAGCACTTTCGTTGATTATTATTATCCTTCAATTAGTTATTACAAGTCCAACATTCTCTACATGATCTCACTCCATATTCAGAATGTGGGAATACAATTGTTTTAAGGAAATGCCACTGAATAGATAGTAGCTGCACTCTACAAAGATGAATTTGCTAAATAATCAGTGAGGGACACAGCTTATACTTCAGTAGTCTTAGATCATGTAATGATGATTATTGTACTTTATAACTAGCAAAATCCCCATATCCTGTTCATTGCCCCTTTTTCAATTATGTGGATTGACTTATCCCTGAAGTGGTTAATTCTCACCTTGACATCTCATAGAACAACTGAATCTCTACCAAGGGTGAATGTGTCCTTCCTCTTAATGTCTAAAAGAAAAGGTTAAAATTCATTGAAGCAAAATGCAACAACCCAAAATGTTGGGGAGGTCGTTTCCACAGTTATTTCATATGACAGTGCTTGGAGTGAAACTACATGACCATGGTGGAGAAGAAAAAACACTTTACCTTGTTCCTCCTGACTGATGTCCTTATGCGTGTTTTGCACAGTTGAGCGTTTTGTGTCTTGTCGTCTGTGTAGGCAACAGCCCTCTTCCCTGGGATAGAACTAGATGATATTTAGACACGTTAATTTGACTTCTCCATTGCTCACATTGATGTGGATATGATTATAATGCTCTGTTTTGTGGGCTTCCCAAGAAAACAATAAATCCCTTACTACTTGTTCGAAATGCAGTAGCACAGATCCTAACAAATACAAGAAAGAGAATATCATTCCTGTTTTGAAAAAACTTCACTGGTCACCTGTATTATCTAGGATAAATTTGAAAGTTCTTTTACTTGTTTTTAAAGCTTTAAGCGACCTAGCACGTCTGTACCTTACTGAATGTCTGTCTTCATATGTTCCTATACGTGACCTGAGATCTGCACATACTGGCCTACTGCAAATACCACATGTGAAATGCAGAAAGAGTGGAGAGGCTGCTTTTTGTTTTTATGCTTCCAAATTATGAAACTCACTTCCACTTTTTATTAGGCAGTCAAGCTCGGTACATTGTTTTAAAAAACATTTGAAAATGTTGCTTTTAGTTAAAGTGGGTCTTTGTTCTTTCTGTTTATGTTTCTTTTTTTAGTTCTCTTTAATTGTTCTTATTTTATTACGACTTTCCTAATTTTTATTTATTTAATTGACATGTATGTTGCTTTACTGTATTGCTGTATTTTCCTTTACAACTGAAAGTATATCTCTCAATTTTAATATTTTATTTTTACGCTTGGTTTTTAAAGCACCAAAGCACTATTTGTATGAAAGGTGCTCTATGGATAAAGTTTATCATTATTATTTTTAATATTATTATTATACTTTGTTACATTTTTGGTTAGGACAAAGACTCTAGTAGAGGTGGCCTCTTTTACCCCGTTCCAAAAAATTGGAAAACTACCTTCAGAATACACTGACAATGACCATCTACTGTCTCCTCTAACTGTGTATTGTCATCATGCATATCTTGTGTATTATTTATTGTAGTTGGTTTTGTCATTCTGTAAAAAAGCCACCTTTCAAGGCACTATATAAAATAATGTTTGTTATTATTATTTACATTTTTCATCGTAAAATCTGGCGAAGAGTCTTAAGAGAATAACAAAGAACACGTTGCTCTTACCTTTCCATTCCAAGAAATGCCCTCAGCTCGGATTGCAGAGATTGACCTCTCTGTCTCAAATTCTGAGAAACATAGACTCGATTGAAAAATGACCATTTCCTAAGATTCACATAACATCACCAGTCAACATTTGCCACTTGACATCAATAGAAACCATAGAGTACATGACATTTCCAATCAGTTTTCTTTCAAGGTACAATACCAATCGCCTTGCCAGAAGAGTTATACTGCGGTAGATAAATATTACAAATGTCAGATACACGCAGAGTTGTTTGGATTACTATGAAAAGATTGGCAAATATATTTATGTTCATTATATTTCTTGGAGTGACAGAGCTAAAGAGAAAACAATACTTACCTTTATCTCTGCAGACAGGATCGCAAGGGATTCCCTTATACTGGGTTCCTATGTAACAAATAATACATTATTCAAAAAACATGATATTTCTCTGTCCATTGGCAGCATGATTGTTTATCATTACAGTTTTAGTTAGCTTTAATTTTGGAAACCCCAAGTAAACATAGTTTGTGCCTTTCTCTGAACTTTTTGGCATTTCAATTCAGTTGTTTGTAAGCTTATTTTACAGTTGCTAGGTTGATGAAGTTCCTGAACTGTGCAGTATTTCTTTTGGGTTTGGTGCGAATCATATTCTAGCGGTTGGGGGAAAAAAGCACAGGTGCCATCCCACCATTAAACCCTGAAACTTACCTTAGCCGATTCTTCAACTAAACCAGACATGTTAACTAAGTGTTACAGTATGTTTCAAAGTGTGTATTTTAGCAAACACAACTGAAGTTCTGTTGTCTCCTTGGAGACACCTGGAACTGGTGTTATGCTGGTTCTATGACATCATTCGTTCTAAATGTAAATGCAGGTATTGGCACAACATAGTAAATTGATGTAAAGTTATGGATCCATTTATGATTTTCACTCAGTTTGAAAGAGTTCCTGTCGTGTGGTTAAACTTTGTGTTACGGAGGGTTAACTGGGGTTCTGGCTACTAGTTAGGCTTGGTCATTCAGTCATCTGGTTCATGAAATAGGAAGCTAAGAGATCTGTGTTTTAGTTTTACTGTTTGTTTTTGTTCCATAGAATAAGAAATGTTTCATTAATATTAGTAATAGAGTAGCTGTTTCTCTAAACAGTGTGTGTCAGTTTGCACTGCAGGTGTGCCAGGTAGAGACCATTTAAGAACCCAAAAATATGCTGTCATTTACTGCCGTGGCTAATTTCTGTTAACCTTGTCTCTCACTCACTTTGATGAGCAAAATGTTCATACATAAAGCATACATTTCTGATTGGTCAGAAGAAGCTTCTTAACATATAAGGTATAAAGAAAGTCAGAAAGTTAGGCACTTAGGTCAGCCTTAGGCAGTTAACCAAGACCATAATCCGATAAGAAGCTATTCCCTTTCATGTTGCTAAATCACATGTAGGATACATGAGTTACACCTCCACTTAAGAGACCTTAAAGAGACCTTGGCCAGCCAGGAGTGTAGAAAACCGTAAAACAGTTCTTGAGGACCTAATTGTTAACTCTTAACAGGCAAAGGTTCCTTCAGTCCTATGAGAAATATTTTAGAATTGAACTAAAGTGTGTTTCCGATACAGGAGCATATGTCTGTCAGGGCCTGTTGGAGAGGCCCTGGATGAGAACCCCTGGCTGCAGTTCCACATCCCCCTGAAAGTAAATAGAGCCATAAGCACTGAGCTAAGGACACTGCTCCAGGACATGCTGGCTGTCGATCCTGACCAGCGACCAGAAGCCATCCAGCAGAAGAAGCAAGTCAGGCAAGCCATGGCACGAGAGAAAACATCTTTGTAGTGAGTGATAGCAAGATGTCCGTGACCAAGGGCAATTCGTCCGAGTAAAGTCTGATTTCATTTTTACGTCCCGAAAGGCCACTGCCTTTGTGCTGTAGATTTCTGATTTAGACGGGCATTTCTATGGACAACTTTGACTTTTCTGTGGGTCCAATGAAAATAAGTTTAATTTATTCTTTGTTACAGTTTTCGAAAGTTTAAAGACATTCACTGAGTTGACGATAAAGGAAAAGTTTCATCTTTCACCTCTTGGAAGGTAGGCCGGTCAGAGGTACAATATATGTCTTCATGTCTTCATCCTCCATGTTTGTAACTACAGGTTTCACAGTGTTGAGCTAAGACACAAAAACACCTACAAATGGCAGTTCCAAATGTATAAACCTGGGCTGAAAAAGTGTGTACAGTATATACTCTGTGTAGGTCTGATAAAAGTATTCGAGTCAAAGTGTCATATGGATACAAATTCTCATGATTTTGTATTGTGTGTTTTTTCTCTGTTCTGCTTTATTGAAAGAAATCAGATGCTCTTCCTGAAACTTACCTTAGCTGATTCTTCAGCTAAACCAGACAGACTTCTGAAATTCTCAAATATTATCAAATCTTGTTGGTGCAGAGGTGGTGGAGCCCATTACCAACAGACTCACAGCTGAAATTGCTGTGAAAAGGGCTTCTACCAAATATTAACATGTGGGTGAAAATGTAAACAATTGTAATATTTCCTTTTTTCCCATTGAAAGTATAACATATGTGGTGTGAGAAAGAGGTCCTCATTTAATTGCATGAAACTCTGGCACTGGCGCAACAAACTGAACAAAGTTCAAGGGGGGTATACGCTTTCTGTAGACACTTTATTTCCTCTTTTTCCATACTCTAAGAAATGATTTGGGAAACCTGTGGGACACTGGAGGTCATTATACATGAGCCTCTTTCTGCACCTTTTAAGCCATTGAAACCTAGTTGCCTTGTTACAAGGTCTAATATTACAGTAGGTGTGGTTTCTGTCTCCTAATTTCTGAGAATGATCAAATTGGGGAATAAGTTGTAGGGAATACCACTCTTGCACTTCTAAGAAAAGACTATCTCAAATGAAACTCGCTATAGAAAGACATCTTGTTGAAAAATTCTTTATTTTTTGTCATTTCTAAAGAAAAAACATTCATCAAGTCCTTCACAAATGTTTTGTTTGTGACTTTCTCTGTTGTTCCCTTTCACACTCAACTGAACTATGTGTTATGTCTTGTAAACGTAATCAAACATTTCACTTAGGTGTGTGGGTTAACACAAACCCATATTGTATGAAACATTCAGTTTTTCATTCAAGTTTTTTCTAACAATTGCATCCATGCTAGGACTACAGTAAACAACACTTTTTACTAAAGTAAATGAAATTGTTCATTAAACAAGACACATTGTTTTAAATGTATGCAATACGACGACACTAAAAACAACACTGAAACTTTTCATTGAAATACTGTACGAGATTGTGCATATTCAATGGATTTCTCCTGGTGCTTTTTTTCATCAGTCTTTTCATATTCTTGTTCTCTACTCAGGTGTCTCCTGTTCCTTTGGTGATGTCTGCTGTACACACATGGTATCATACACTTGAGCAAAGTGTGATACCACCGTTTGTTCTTCTCCTAAAATAAAGATGAACATTGACAAAAGTCAGAAGCACACTTTTCTTTGACAGACGAACAAACAATGCAAGAATAACCATACTCTCTGTTCCTTACTCATTTCTACCTACCTGTTTGACCACTTTGTCTGCTTCAGTCAGGACAGGGTGCTGGGGCTGACTCTGAGCAATCTGAGAAGAGCTCTCTGTGATCTTCTCCCCTACAGTGGCTACATTGTACTCTGTTTGAAATCCAGGTATCGCCTCCGGTAAGTTCCTCGGTCCTTTTTGGGACTTGAAAGGGTAGAATCATTTTGTGACTACATTTCCTTGTCATGCACTGATATGTTCTGGTTTGTGTTCGATTACTGCAGGCGTTCAAGTACTTTCTTTTTGTTCTAGATTTGCAGTGTTTGAGATGGTAGGAACTTGTCATATTCTCAACTCTGAATGCTCTGTAAACATACTATTTTAGCAATTCTTAGAAATCTGAAAGCAGTGTTACCTGTATCATTTTTTGTCTTGGTAGTAGTATTGCAGCTCCAACATCAGCACTTAAATAATGGTTTGTGATGTTACTTGTCCTTGGAGTCAGTATACTCCTGAGAAGTCAAGAGAAATCTTACGTAAGCATTAATTATGTTTCACTTTTGAAAGCAAAGTACGTGTCAAGTACTTTGAAGGCATTTGTTGATACTTTTAAGCACTTTCGTTGATTATTATTATCCTTCAATTAGTTATTACAAGTCCAACATTCTCTACATGATCTCACTCCATATTCAGAATGTGGGAATACAATTGTTTTAAGGAAATGCCACTGAATAGATAGTAGCTGCACTCTACAAAGATGAATTTGCTAATTAATCAGTGAGGGACACAGCTTATACTTCAGTAGTCTAAGATCATGTAATGATGATTATTGTACTTTATAACTAGCAAAATCCCCATATCCTGTTCATTGCCCCTTTTTCAATTATGTGGATTGACTTATCCCTGAAGTGGTTAATTCTCACCTTGACATCTCATAGAGCAACTGAATCTCTACCAAGGGTGAATGTGTCCTTCCTCTTAATGTCTAAAAGAAAAGGTTAAAATTCATTGAAGCAAAATGCAACAACCCAAAATGTTGGGGAGGTCGTTTCCACAGTTATTTCATATGACAGTGCTTGGAGTGAAACTACATGACCATGGTGGAGAAGAAAAAACACTTTACCTTGTTCCTCCTGACTGATGTCCTTATGCGTGTTTTGCACAGTTGAGGGTTTTGTGTCTTGTCGTCTATGTAGGCAACAGCCCTCTTCCCTGGGATAGAACTAGATGATATTTAGACACGTTAATTTGACTTCTCCATTGCTCACATTGATGTGGATATGATTATAATGCTCTGTTTTGTGGGCTTCCCAAGAAAACAATAAATCCCTTACTACTTGTTCGAAATGCAGTAGCACAGATCCTAACAAATACAAGAAAGAGAATATCATTCCTGTTTTGAAAAAACTTCACTGGTCACCTGTATTATCTAGGATAAATTTGAAAGTTCTTTTACTTGTTTTTAAAGCTTTAAGCGACCTAGCACGTCTGTACCTTACTGAATGTCTGTCTTCATATGTTCCTATACGTGACCTGAGATCTGCACATACTGGCCTACTGCAAATACCACATGTGAAATGCAGAAAGAGTGGAGAGGCTGCTTTTTGTTTTTATGCTTCCAAATTATGAAACTCACTTCCACTTTTTATTAGGCAGTCAAGCTCGGTACATTGTTTTAAAAAACATTTGAAAATGTTGCTTTTAGTTAAAGTGGGTCTTTGTTCTTTCTGTTTATGTTTCTTTTTTTAGTTCTCTTTAATTGTTCTTATTTTATTACGACTTTCCTAATTTTTATTTATTTAATTGACATGTATGTTGCTTTACTGTATTGCTGTATTTTCCTTTACAACTGAAAGTATATCTCTCAATTTTAATATTTTATTTTTAAGCTTGGTTTTTAAAGCACCAAAGCACTATTTGTATGAAAGGTGCTCTATAGATAAAGTTTATCATTATTATTTTTAATATTATTATTATACTTTATTACATTTTTGGTTAGGACAAAGATTCTAGTAGAGGTGGCCTCTTTTACCCCGTTCCAAAAAATTGGAAAACTACCTTCAGAATACACTGACAATGACCATCTACTGTCTCCTCTAACTGTGTATTGTCATCATGCATATCTTGTGTATTATTTATTGTAGTTGGTTTTGTCATTCTGTAAAAAAGCCACCTTTCAAGGCACTATATAAAATAATGTTTGTTATTATTATTTACATTTTTCATCGTAAAATCTGGCGAAGAGTCTTAAGAGAATAACAAAGAACACGTTGCTCTTACCTTTCCATTCCAAGAAATGCCCTCAGCTCGGATTGCAGAGATTGACCTCTCTGTCTCAAATTCTGAGAAACATAGACTCGATTAAAAAATGACCATTTCCTAAGATTCACATAACATCACCAGTCAACATTTGCCACTTGACATCAATAGAAACCATAGAGTTCATGACATTTCCAATCAGTTTTCTTTCAAGGTACAATACCAATCGCCTTGCCAGAAGAGTTATACTGCGGTAGATAAATATTACAAATGTCAGATACACGCAGAGTTGTTTGGATTACTATGAAAAGATTGGCAAATATATTTATGTTCATTATATTTCTTGGAGTGACAGAGCTAAAGAGAAAACAATACTTACCTTTATCTCTGCAGACAGGATCGCAAGGGATTCCCTTATACTGGGTTCCTATGTAACAAATAATACATTATTCAAAAAACATGATATTTCTCTGTCCATTGGCAGCATGATTGTTTATCATTACAGTTTTAGTTAGCTTTAATTTTGGAAACCCCAAGTAAACATAGTTTGTGCCTTTCTCTGAACTTTTTGGCATTTCAATTCAGTTGTTTGTAAGCTTATTTTACAGTTGCTAGGTTGATGAAGTTCCTGAACTGTGCAGTATTTCTTTTGGGTTTGGTGCGAATCATATTCTAGCGGTTGGGGGAAAAAAGCACAGGTGCCATCCCACCATTAAACCCTGAAACTTACCTTAGCCGATTCTTCAACTAAACCAGACATGTTAACTAAGTGTTACAGTATGTGTGTATTTTAGCAAACACAACTGAAGTTCTGTTGTCTCCTTGGAGACACCTGGAACTGGTGTGATGCTGGTTCTATGACATCATTCGTTCTAAATGTAAATGCAGGTATTGGCACAACATAGTAAATTGATGTAAAGTTATGGATCCATTTATGATTTTCACTCAGTTTGAAAGAGTTCCTGTCGTGTGGTTAAACTTTGTGTTACAGAGGGTTAACTGGGGTTCTGGCTATTAGTTAGGCTTGGTCATTCAGTCATCTGGTTCATGAAATAGGAAGCTAAGAGATCTGTGTTTTAGTTTTACTGTTTGTTTTTGTTCCATAGAATAAGAAATGTTTCATTAATATTAGTAATAGAGTAGCTGTTTCTCTAAACAGTGTGTGTCAGTTTGCACTGCAGGTGTGCCAGGTAGAGACCATTTAAGAACGAAAAAATATGCTGTCATTTACTGCCGTGGCTAATTTCTGTTAACCTTGTCTCTCACTCACTTTGATGAGCAAAATGTTCATACATAAAGCATACATTTGTGATTGGTCAGAAGAAGCTTCTTAACATATAAGATATAAAGAAAGTCAGAAAGTTAGGCACTTAGGTCAGCCTTAGGCAGTTAACCAAGACCATAATCCGATAAGAAGCTATTCCCTTTCATGTTGCTAAATCACATGTAGGATACATGAGTTACACCTCCACTTAAGAGACCTTAAAGAGACCTTGGCCAGCCAGGAGTGTGGAAAACCGTAAAACAGTTCTTGAGGACCTAATTGTTAACTCTTAACAGGCAAAGGTTCCTTCAGTCCTATGAGAAATATTTTAGAATTGAACTAAAGTGTGTTTCCGATACAGGAGCATATGTCTGTCAGGGCCTGTTGGAGAGGCCCTGCGTGAGAACCCCTGGCTGCAGTTCCACATCCCCCTGAAAGTAAATAGAGCCATAAGCATGGAGCTAAGGACACTGCTCCAGGACATGCTGGCTGTCGATCCTGACCAGCGACCAGAAGCCATCCAGCTGAAGAAGCAAGTCAGGCAAGCCATGGCACGAGAGAAAACATCTTTGTAGTGACTGATAGCAAGATGTCCGTGACCAAGGGCAATTCTTCTGAGCTAAGTCTGATTTCATTTTTATGTCCCGAAAGGCCACTGCCTTTTTGCTGTAGATTTCTGATTTAGACGGGCATTTCTATGGACAACTTTGACTTTTCTGTGGGTCCAATGAAAATATTTATTTTTACTTATTCTTTGCTACAGTTTTCGAAAGTTTAAAGACATTCACTGAGTTGACGATAAAGGAAAAGTTTCATCTTTCACCTCTTGGAATGTAGGCCGGTCAGAGGTACAATATATGTCTTCATGTCTTCATCCTCCATGTTTGTAACTACAGGTTTCACAGTGTTGAGCTAAGACACAAAAACACCTACAAGTGGCAGTTCCAAATGTATCAAATGTATAAACCTGGGCTGAAAAAGTGTGTACAGTATATACTCTGTGTAGGTCTGATAAAAGTATTCGAGTCAAAGTGTCATATGGATACAAATTCTCATGATTTTGTATTGTGTGTTTTTTCTCTGTTCTGCTTTATTGAAAGAAATCAGATGCTCTTCCTGAAACTTACCTTAGCTGATTCTTCAGCTAAACCAGACAGACTTCTGAAATTCTCAAATATTATCAAATCTTGTTGGTGCAGAGGTGGTGGTGCCCATTACCAACAGACTCACAGCTGAAATTGCTGTGAAAAGGGCTTCTACCAAATATTAACATGTGGGTGAAAATGTATACAATTGTAATATTTCCTTTTTTCCCATTGAAAGTATAACATATGTGGTGTGAGAAAGAGGTCCTCATTTAATTGCATGAAACTCTGGCACTGGCGCAACAAACTGAACAAAGTTCAAGGGGGTATACGCTTTCTATAGACACTTTATTTCCTCTTTTTCCATACTCTAAGAAATGATTTGGGAAACCTGTGGGACACTGGAGGTCATTATACATGAGCCTCTTTCTGCACCTTTTAAGCCATTGAAACCTAGTTGCCTTGTTACAAGGTCTAATATTACAGTAGGTGTGGTTTCCGTCTCCTAATTTCTGAGAATGATCAAATTGGGGAATAAATTGTAGGGAATACCACTCTTGCACTTCTAAGAAAAGACTATCTCAAATGAAACTCGCTATAGAAAGACATCTTGTTGAAAAATTCTTTATTTTTTGTAATTTCTAAAGAAAAAACATTCATCAAGTCCTTCACAAATGTTTTGTTTGTGACTTTCTCTGTTGTTCCCTTTCACACTCAACTGAACTATGTGTTATGTCTTGTAAACGTAATCAAACATTTCACTTAGGTGTGTGGGTTAACACAAACCCATATTGTATGAAACATTCAGTTTTTCATTCCCGTTTTTTCTAACAATTGCATCCATGCTAGGACTACAGTAAACAACACTTTTTACGAAAGTAAATGAAATTGTTCATTAAACAAGACAAATTGTTTTAAATGTATGCAATACGACGACACTAAAAACAACACTGAAACTTTTTATTGAAATACTGTACGAGATTGTGCATATTCAATGGATTTCTCCTGGTGCTTTTTTTCATCAGTCTTTTCATATTCTTGTTCTCTACTCAGGTGTCTCCTGTTCCTTTGGTGATGTCTACTGTACACACATGGCATCATACACTTGAGCAAAGTGTGATACCACCGTTTGTTCTTCTCCTAAAATAAAGATGAACATTGACAAAAGTCAGAAGCACTCTTTTCTTTGACAGACGAACAAACAATGCAAGAATAACCATACTCTCTGTTCCTTACTCATTTCTACCTACCTGTTTGACCACTTTGTCTGCTTCAGTCAGGACAGGGTGCTGGGGCTGACTCTGAGCAATCTGAGAAGAGCTCTCTGTGATCTTCTCCCCTACAGTGGCTACATTGTACTCTGTTTGAAATCCAGGTATCGCCTCCGGTAAGTTCCTCGGTCCTTTTTGGGACTTGAAAGGGTTGAATCATTTTGTGACTACATTTCATTGTCATGCACTGATATGTTCTGGTTTGTGTTCCATTACTGTAGGCGTTCAAGTACTTTCTTTTTGTTCTAGATTGGCAGTGTTTGAGATGGTAGGAACTTGTCATATTCTCAACTTATTTTCTCTATGAGACTCTGAATGCTCTGTAAACATACTATTTTAGCAATTCTTAGAAATCTGAAAGTAGTGTTACCTGTATCATTTTTTGTCTTGGTAGTAGTATTGCAGCTCCAACATCAGCATTTAAATAATGGTTTGTGATGTTACTTGTCCTTGGAGTTAGTATACTCCTGAGAAGTCAAGAGAAATCTTCCGTAAGCATTAATTATGTTTCACTTTTGAAAGCAAAGTACGTGTCAAGTACTTATAAGGCATTTGTTGATACTTTTAAGCACTTTCGTTGATTATTATTATCCTTCAATTAGTTATTACAAGTCCAACATTCTCTACATGATCTCACTCCATATTCAGAATGTGGGAATACAGTTGTTTTAAGGAAATGGCACTGAATAGATAGTAGCTGCATTCTACAAAGATGAATTTGCTAATTAATCAGTTAGGGACACAGCTTATACTTCAGTAGTCTTAGATCATTTAATGATGATTATTGTACTTTATAACTAGCAAAATCCCCATATCCTGTTCATTGCCCCTTTTTCAGTCATGTGGATTGACTTATGCCTGAAGTGGTTAATTCTCACCTTGACATCTCATAGAACAACTGAATCTCTACCAAGGGTGAATGTGTCCTTCCTCTTAATGTCTAAAAGAAAAGGTTAAAATTCATTGAAGCAAAATGCAACAACCCAAAATGTTGGGGAGGTCGTTTCCACAGTTATTTCATATGACAGTGCTTGGAGTGAAACTAAATGACCATGGTGAAGAAGTAAAAACACTTTACCCTGTTCCTCCTGACTGATGTCCTTATGCGTGTTTTACACAGTTGAGCGTTTTGTGTCTTGTCGTCTGTGTAGGCAACAGCCCTCTTCCCTGGGATAGAACTAGATGATATTTAGACACGTTAATTTGACTTCTCCATTGCTCACATTGATGTGGATATGATTTTATTGCTCTGTTTTGTGAGCTTCCCAAGAAAACAATAAATCCCTTACTACTTGTTCGAAATGCAGTAGCACAGATCCTAACAAATACAAGAAAGAGAATATCATTCCTGTTTTGAAAAAACTTCACTGGTCACCTGTATTATCTAGGATAAATTTGAAAGTTCTTTTACTTGTTTTTAAAGCTTTAAGCGACCTAGCACGTCTGTACCTTACTGAATGTCTGTCTTCATATGTTCCTATACGTGACCTGAGATCTGCACATACTGGCCTACTGCAAATACAGATGCAGCCATTCAAAATGGGTGAGGTATTTCGCGGCATACCCCGGTGGGCGTGTCACAGTATCACGCAGTATCACGCGGTATCACGTGTGTCACGTGTGTCACGTGACTAACTATCCGGCGTCGCCTTGTAAAACCGCCAGGGGGAGCTTAACCTCTCATGTACAGCATTTGAGCCTTTAATTTTGAACTGTGTATTACAGCATGTTAATCATCAGTCATTAAAATGTTGGTATATATTATGAAAGCAAGATTGCTCAGTTGGACAGAAGTACACAACCTACCTTTATCAGAAATATTTATGCATCAAAGCCTTTACTGAAGATATTACTAATAGTATTGATAATGGATGACTTTGGACAAGCTGTATACTCAAAGTATAATTTCTTTAGCACATTTGTACAAGCACTTGGAATCTGTCCAAGCCATACTTTGTCAGGCATTTTGTTTTACTTCAACGGGGCATAAAAACTTCCTTGCTTTTAACAGGGCATTTCATAATTTCTAGCTACGAAAATGATTTAAAATGACACCTATCATTCAACTAGAGCTTAAAATATCACAAGGAAAAATACACACCGGTATTCCATTTCTCCCTAAACATTGCTTCGAAGTCTTTAACTAACGTGATACCGGAGTCAACAAGCATACTTTTAGAATTTGATTAAAAGGGAATATAATATGGAATCGCGTATCTAAAGAATTTAATAACGGTATGATTATATCCGTGTACTGCGGCAGGACTGTGTAAGGCTGTTTCGCCTACCTGATCATGCGAGCTGTCTTGTAGCCTACTGGTCTAGGTGCGTGACTAACAACGCACAGGTTGTGTGTTCGAATCCAGCTGGTGCTGGGCTTTTCTTTTAACAAACATTTCTTTGAAAAAATAGAATAGCGATATTATGGACAATCAATTGACTTTTATATTTCAAAATATCGCAACATGATCGATATTTGCGATATTTTGAATATATCTTCCCTTCTGACAGCGGTTCCTGCTTCTATTGTGTGTGTGTGTGCAACAGTAAATTTTTATAGAGAAATGGAGGCTGGACAGTATGCGTTACAATATAAACATTTATATTGATTTAAATCGTGTTCTGATTTAAATCGCAAACGCGTGTTTAATTATGTGTTTTTTAATCATGATCAGGCTAATGCATTTCTACATTTTCTGTATGAACCAGCTTAGAGGTTCATACAGAAAGACAGCTTGTGTTTAAATTGAGTGTAAGGTAATTTATGCTTCTAAAGTCATGGTCAGTATTGTTGTACTGTGCTGTACTGTGTCACATTATTTTATAGCGTTTTTATTGCGTTATTAAATCCGGTGGCGCTGTGTTAGTTTCCTGACTCACATTATTTAAACTGCGACACTGATCATTCATCTCTAAATAAACTTTATTTTATATAGCGTTTTAAGCAAATAGGTAATTAGATTGCTCATAAACCTAATCACTTTTTCTACATAAACACAGCGTGATTGCTCTCTGAAAATGCTTTTCCTTTATTTTTAAAGTAGGCTCAGATTTCAACTATAGATCGTATTATTATAAACTTTCTTGGAAAAATGTATTTTATGTAAACCATGTTTGCTATTAATTCATTTAGGGCTAAAATACGTTCATTGTCTTCTAATCGAGTCGAGTTGACATTGGAAGCCTGCCACACCCGGACCGTTAAACCAACGCATTAGCACGTCAAAGCCCATTGAGCCAGTATTGGCTTTAGTATCCCCCCCTTCTCCCCTCAATTCAATTCAGTTCAAGGTGTTTTATTTGCATGACAGATGGGTACAAGCAGTGTTGGGTACTGTATGTATATTGTAACGCTTACGGCAGACAGGCACTGTGTAGGAGCCGACGCACCAGAGCAGCGCCTGCAAATTTTATATTTATAACTTAGTTTTTAAAATTAGTCAAGCAATACGAAGCATCTCCTTTTACTTAGTGCCTGAGCATACTGCAACGCGTGTGAAGCCCATAAACGATATTAATTTTGGAACTTAAACATACAGTATATGGCTGGTCTCGGTACTTTAAAGAAAACATACACACCAGTATTCCATTTCTCCCTAAACATTGTAAGCTTCGAAGTCTTTAACTAACGCGATACCGGAGTCAACAAGCATACTTTTAGAATTTGATTAAAAGGGAATATAATATGGAATCGCGTATCTAAAGAATTTAATAACGATATAATTATATTCATGTTGCAAAAGAACTGCAACGGACATAAAAACTCCCTTGCATGGTTTCATTACGACCAGAATCGGTCTTGAGATATTTTTAACTTGATTTACAGTATTTGAGAGGTATGTCTTAACACCGATACTACAGTGCTTAAGTACTGCTCACGTATATGTTTCTAGGTTTATATTATGCATTTCATACGGTCAAATTACTTTTGAGCAATAAGAAGCGAGAAACGGTATGCGTTTTACTTTCGTTTTGTGCTGGGACCCGTAGATTGATTAGAGATATCAAGTACATACAAGTCATTTTTTAAATGTTGTAGTTCGTCTTGAAAAAATGTTACGAGTACATCATCTATCAACAATTACACAGGTTCTGTTTCCATATTGCGGATTTTGGTTACGTAATATTATTTTCTAGATTTCACGTTGTGAATATGATGGGATGTCTGATGGGATGTTCCTAAAAATCCATCCTCTGTAAAACGTCTTCTCTAGTTGTCCTGCATATGTATTCGCTAATGAAGCTGTGTGTTCTGAGCCTAGCCAGCTTAGAGGGCTAAAGACAGCTTGTGTTTAAATTGAGTGTAAGGCAATTTATGCTTCTAAAGTCATGGTCAGCATTTATCTTTGTACTGTGTTGTAAACTTGTTCTGTGCCAATCACAAACTCGTTTTCAATAAAATTATTTTATTAATTCAGCAGTTTGTGAGAGGGACATCCAGCAGGGAGACACACACACACACCGGTTTTCATTGACAACATTGTTTTTTTTTCAATTCCTCTTGTCTAACAGGAATGTTTTGTTTGTGGACAGACTGTTAGACAAGAGGAAAAGACCGCCTCCTCCTACGAAGCATTTCGTTGATCCGATCACGAATTCTTTTCCAGTCGTACGCAGCAAGGGTTGAGAATCTCCGATTCACCATCGTACTAATGGTTTCCCGGAGATTGGGTTAAAAAAAAAAACATACTAACAACTGTGCCATCCTACTCCTTAGTTAATACATTTTATTATTCATGAACAGTTAACATTGTTAGCAAAATATTTTGAATTATATTTAACCCTATTTTTTCTTTAGTTTTGTATTTAACTTATATGATAGTCAGACTTAATGTATATTTGAACAATGAAAATATATTTTTACAAGATTTTACATTAAGCACTTAAAATTAATATGGTTAATAATAGTAAACTGTAACATGCTGTAACAAGATCGGTTACAAGAAGAAAATGCTTTCAGAGAAAATGTTTCAACCAAACCTGTTCCCACACACCCCGCCCCCACTACCATTAGAATATACACAAACATTTTAGCGTTTCATTCTGAGCAGAAGACACTCACACCTGAAGAGTGCTGGCTGTGACGAATTAAACCGGTTTTACAGGTTTCAATCACAGACCATGTGACATGGGACTCAGTAAACTACGGTAACACCGTATTTGATAACGCTTTAAAAACGCTATAAAATAATGTGACTTGGCACAGAACAAGTTTACAACACAGTACAAAGATAAATGCTGACCATGACTTTAGAAGCATAAATTGCCTTACACTCAATTTAAACACAAGCTGTCTTTAGCCCTCTAAGCTGGCTAGGCTCAGAACACACAGCTTCATTAGCGAATACATATGCAGGACAACTAGAGAAGACGTTTTACAGAGGATGGATTTTTAGGAACATCCCATCAGACATCCCATCATATTCACAACGTGAAATCTAGAAAATAATATTATGTAACCAAAATCCGCAATATGGAAACAGAACCTGTGTAATTGTTGATAGATGATGTACTCGTAACATTTTTTCAAGACGAACTACAACATTTAAAAAATGACTTGTATGTACTTGATATCTCTAATCAATCCACGGGTCCCAGCACAAAACGAAAGTAAAACGCATACCGTTTCTCGCTTCTTATTGCTCAAAAGTAATTTGACCGTATGAAATGCATAATATAAACCTAGAAACATATACGTGAGCAGTACTTAAGCACTGTAGTATCGGTGTTAAGACATACCTCTCAAATACTGTAAATCAAGTTAAAAATATCTCAAGACCGATTCTGGTCGTAATGAAACCATGCAAGGGAGTTTTTATGTCCGTTGCAGTTCTTTTGCAACATGAATATAATTATATCGTTATTAAATTCTTTAGATACGCGATTCCATATTATATTCCCTTTTAATCAAATTCTAAAAGTATGCTTGTTGACTCCGGTATCACGTTAGTTAAAGACTTCGAAGCTTACAATGTTTAGGGAGAAATGGAATACCGGTGTGTATTTTTTTCTTTAAAGTACCGAGACCAGCCATATACTGTATGTTTATGTTAAGATTTCCCTTCAGTGGTAAACTTAGATATGAATATTCAATACTTAAACGGGCACAGTTAAGACATTAAATATACATATACATATTGTATACAGTACAGTTTGCATACGGTAATATGTTTATGTTACGCGATTAAAAAATAAATAAATAAAACTGGAAGGTCCAGCACCACCATTATGTTTATATGGTTGTTTTTGTTGGTTGGTTGTTATTATGGTTATTAATAATACGATCTATAGTTGAAATCTGAGCCTAAATAAAAAGAAAAAGCAAGTGATTAGGTTTATGAGCAATCTAATTACTTATTCGTTTAAAACGCTATATAAAATAAAGTTTATTATTAATTTGCTGGACAGAGCGGTGAACATTATTATGCATAAGACAAAGATAACGATCCTGGTCAGTTTAGAATTCTGTGTACGCTGTAAGGTTTTTACTTCTTAAACTTTTAAAATACACGTTTTGAATATGAAGAATTCCTCTTCCTGGTAGTGTGTATAGCACGCCAGCATGTCTTTTTTCTCCAATCAGAGGGGTGTCAGATGGTGTCAGCCAATCACCATTCTGCGTTGGGTAGCAACGGGTGACTGTTCTCAGGCGGAAGATGTAAACAGCTTAATGTTCGTGTTAAATAATTTTTTTTAATTCAATTAAACGGGCACAGTTAAGACATCAAATATACATATACATACTGTATACAGTACAGTTTGCATACGCTAATATGTTTGTTACGCGATTAAAAAATAAATAAATAAAAATGAAAAGCCCAGCACCAGCTGGATTCGAACACACAACCTGTGCGTTGTTAGTCACGCACCTAGACCAGTAGGCTACAAGACAGCTCGCATGATCAGGCAGGCGAAACAGCCTTACACAGTCCTGCCGCAGTACACGGATATAATCATACCGTTATTAAATTCTTTAGATACGCGATTCCATATTATATTCCCTTTTAATCAAATTCTAAAAGTATGCTTGTTGACTCCGGTATCACGTTAGTTAAAGACTTCGAAGCTTACAATGTTTAGGGAGAAATGGAATACTGGTGTGTATTTTTTTCTTTAAAGTACCAAGACCAGCCATATACTGTATGTTTACGTTCCAAAATTAATATCATTTCTGGCCTTCACACGCGTTACAGTATGCTCCTATTCTTTTTATGCTCAGCTACTAAGATTTCCCTTCAGTGGTAAAATTCAATATCTACAACGGGCACAGTAAAGGCGTTTACAGTAAGTCTTTCTACGACAGACCAACGGACCACGAGTGCCCCTGTCGGTCAACCAATCACGCACCGCGGTATCGCGTGTCATCTTACCTGCGGTATCTGTACTGCGGTGTCTGTACCGCGCACTTTGAATGGCTGCATCTGTACCACATGTGAAATGCAGAAAGAGTGGAGAGGCTGCTTTTTGTTTTTATGCTTCTAAATTATGAAACTCACTTCCACTTTTTATTAGGCAGTCAAGCTCGGTACATTGTTTTAAAAAACATTTGAAAATGTTGCTTTTAGTTAAAGTGGTTCTTTGTTCTTTCTATTTCTGTTTCTTTTTTTAGTTCTCTTTAATTGTTCTTATTTTATTACGGCTTTCCTAATTTTTATTTCTTTAATTGACATGTATGTTGCTTTACTGTATTGCTGTATTTTCCTTTACAACTGAAAGTATATCTCTCAATTTTAATATTGTATTTTTACGCTTGGTTTTTAAAGCACCAAAGCACTATTTGTATGAAAGGTGCTCTATAAATAAAGTTTATTATTATTCTTTTTAATATTATTATTATACTTTGTTACATTTTTGGTTAGGACAAAGATTCTAGTAGAGGTGGCCTCTTTTACCCCGTTCCAAAAAATTGGAAAACTACCTTCAGAGTACACTGACAATAACCATCTACTATCTCCTCTAACTGTGTATTGTCATCATGCATATCTTGTGTATTATTTATTGTAGTTGGTTTTGTCATTCTGTAAAGAAGCCACCTTTCAAGGCACTATATCAAATAATGTTTGTTATTATTATTTCCATTTTTCATCGTAAAATCTGGCGAGGGGTCTTAAGAGAATATCAAAGAACTCTTACCAAAGTTGCTCTTACCTTTCCATTCCAAGAAATGCCCTCAGCTCGGATTGCAGAGATTGACCTCTCTGTCTCAAATTCTGAGAAACATAGACTCGATTGAAAAATGACCATTTCCTAAGATTCACATAACATCACCAGTCAACATTTGCCACTTGACATTGAAGAATGATGTGAAGACGGGGGTTTGATTTTAATCCTTTCTGTAGGGGGTTTAGACTTCTAAGTCACAAGCTGGGGTTTATGGCAGGAAAGGGGATTAACTGATAAGGACTGCAGATGCAAGCTAGGAACCCCCCTGGGTGTAATGTTAATCTGACCATTTGCCCAGAACATCGTAAACTGGCCAAATACCATGAACCCCCCTCTCTACCATCAGACCGAGTGACGTCAGAAACGGAGAAGAAAACACTATATAACCCAAAAGTTTGTAACAGTACGGCGAACAATACTTCGGTTTTGTTGTTTCTTGCGGGAAACAAGACTTCGGCTTTATTGTTCTTTGCATGCAATAAACTCATTTGTTTTACTTCATCTCGGGATCAAGAACCTTATCTCTTCTGTTACACCAGTCCCCTACAAGTCTGATGTGCCCTACCGCTGATCAATTTCCATATGAGAATAGCCAGAGTGGAAACCCTCAGCTGGTGCCCTGTGAACTGTGTCACAGGAAGTTTGCTGTAGAGAGGCTGGAGAAACACAGCAAGATCTGCAAGAAGCTTCAGAATTCAAAGAGGGAGGTTTTTGACTCTTTCAAGCACAGGGCCAAGGGAACAGAACTGGAGACATACATCCATAAGAAGAAGGTTAGACCGCCAATTGTGGTAAGGGCTATCCTTAAACTCTTTCCAAGCTTCCCTTGTTTTCTCCTAGAGTCAGACTCAGCTTATAAATCAATGTAAACAATAAATAAGTGTTTTATGAAGTACTCTTCTGAAAAACTGCCGCAAAGGCACATTTGCCAGACAGAATAAATGGGTCTTAGTGACTTCTGAATTCTGTTGTAAAAATCTACATGAGATATCAAGCAAATAGCACTCACGGGAAACAAAACCATAACTAAATTGTACTCTCTACCCAATGACATGAAAGGTAGGCCCAGAAAGCTACGTTATTACTGTATTGATATTTTCTTGCCTTGTGAATGGTTTGCGACCAGACTGTGTACGCAGTGCTAGTCTGGACTTTTTCTGGAAGCTGTTTCATTGGTTTCATTTCCTGTTCCCAGCTGAGAAAGAACAACTGGAGGCAGAAACACGAGGATTTCATTCGGAGCATCAAATAGGCCAGGGAGGTGCAGCAGGTGATCACGCAAGGAGGGAAGGTTGTGAACCTGCCCCAGCCCCCCGCGAATCCAAACCCCGACTACGTGCCCTGCCCTCACTGCGGCCGGCGCTTTGCCCCCAGGCCGGCACAGAGGCACATCCCCAAGTGTCAGCACATCAGGAGCCGCCCTCCTCCTCCTCCTCACAGATGAAAACTGATGTGAAGAAGAGTAAAAGAGTCATGATCTTGGCTCACGACTCACGTCCTGCTTTTTCTTTTTAGAAATATATTTAGCACAGTTCATCCGTATGATGATAAAAAAAATGTTACCTTGTTTTAATAAAATGATTTTTTTTTGGTGGACTGGTGTTTGCGTAACTGTGGTTATTTCAGTTTTTTTCCCTTGCGAAAATGTGTGTTGACCGTGAAAATAAATTTCAAGCTGTTCTTATCATTCATACACCTTGACCTCCTAAAAATAATTGTTCAACCTGGAACGTACAATTAGCAGGCAATAGAACAGGTCACATTGGCCTTGGAACCATCAAAAAGTAGTATTCACACATTCTCTGCATCAATTTTCCTTTAAAACAACTGAAAAAGCAAGGTAAAGTGTGATTGATTTTTTAATGAAAGTTATTTGATTTAATTTATTTAATTTTCATAATATTTGAAATATGTTGAGATTAATGTGACTCAATATTATCTGCAGCTCTTACACTCCAGGCACCTGATAAAGTGGAACGCAGTGTCTTTGCCTTACATGGCGCTCAGCTCTTCCTCAATCCCAGCAGAAGCAGCAGCCTCCGGGTCCTGCCTCATGCACAGCTTAAAATGCAACACCGAGTAATACAACAAACAACAGGGAAAACCATTCACGATCAGACACATCCGTTGATTGCTGGCTCTCAGTAAAGGGACATTGCTGTGGTCCACGCATGAATCTGTTTTCCAAGTGCCTTATCCAATACAGTGTTGAGGCCAGTTTTCCCAGAAGCCATCTAAAGGGGAACACACAATAACTTGTAAAACCTCCAATTTACATCACAAAATAGACTACATTTCAAGGTTAAAGAATTACCATGTTCTGCGATTCAGAACGAGGCAGCAAAACTTCCTGTAATCTGATGTGGCCCTGTGACATTGTAAAGGAGCAGGCTTGTGAATACATCTCGTTTAATCCAATGGAAATATTGCTCTCAACTTTTTTACGTTTTTGCCAATAAATAATATTACATTGTTAACTCTGCATAAAGAACCTTGGAATGGAACGTTTTTTGCAGTGAAATGTTTGCTGCATAACCTATACCTTTTCTCTCCTACATCACATTGCATTAGTCATCACAGTGATTAGTGAGCAGGAAGGGCTGCATCACATTGCAATTTGTGTGGAACTTGAATGCGAATTTGTTACAACATGGCGTAACTTACAGTACTTTCACAAAATTCATGATTTTGTGCTCAATTTTGAGTTTGTAGTTTTTCTATAATGTCAATGATTTTATTTTGTGACTGAAATTAAATACTTTTGTGTCTGCAAAATTGGGACTGTAGTTCCACCTTAACCTACTAGTACTGTATGTCTTTGGACTGTGGGAAGAAACTTGAGCACCTGGAAGAAATCCACACAAATGAAGGGAGAACATACAATTCCATCCAGACTGCACCCCAGGAATTGAACCCAGGACCCCAGCTCTGTGAACCACAGTGCCACCTCATTGCTATAGTCACTATAATTAATGTCAAAACTCATTTGCAAATGAGCCGCCTGGGATCCAAAAGGATCAAGACAAGGATCCAAACAAAGCACTATCCCAAAGCTTGGCTTTGTACAGTATATCATACAGGGCTTGATGCAGAAGGCAGATAATCTAAGTCCATGCAATAATTGCTAAGGGAAAGTGACTTTGTGTTTTTGGAGGGAAGTCACTCAACATGGAGCTGTGTTAGTGAAATGATTGTTCTGATGTACGGCTGATGTCCAAACACTGAAAACATGATTGTGTATGCAATCGCACTCCTGAGCTCCATTGGGTATGGTTAAAATAACTTTTTATAGTTCATCACATTCAAAGTGTGTGTACCTGATGAAAGTGTAACACGCATTTGGAGGAGTTATTCAGGATTTTCTTTCATTCAACTATTTCAAGACCCATTATTTTCAGATGTTGTAGTATACGTGAATAATGAAAGGCCTTCATATTACACAATGAAGGAATGACTTTGCAGGTGTGAAGAATAAAAGATTAATTCAGCTCACTTTGGGGAGTTTCACAATGGCCCTCCTTATAGAAATGTGGGTTTGATTAAAGGAGTGAAGAAAAAGCACTGAATAATATTTGCTTCTGTAAACGTAATCATCTCAAAATATGGTTGAAGAAATTGAAGAAGGTTAAACATAATCCAAAACGTATACGGTCAATTTAAGTACAACCAGAATTCTAGTGTTTATGCAATGCATCTGTGGGTTGATATGAAATACGGCCGTTCTTAAACTAAACGAGGTTATCGAGAGCATATTCCGAGTACGGCTGTGGCCAGTTCTACTGTGAACTGTGAGGACCGTATCTTATCCTGAACTGGCTGTGCGAATACCGTCCTCTGCTGGCAGAAGGAATAGATTACAACGGCACTGTATTGGCGATTAGTCCTATTGCTAGAATATTGAAACAACAAGGAGTCCGCGGAGTCAAGCAATGCTGAATGAACAAGTACCTGAAATTCAATAGGATTTTGTGTATTGATTACAAATAGGTGTGAAATTCTCATGTACAGTGGTATTCATGGATTCCTTACACAAGCAGCCGTTGTTATGATACTTTCGTAATCTGAATATAAATCTGTTATCTACCTGAAACTGTAATTATTGAATAGATTAATGTCTTTGAAATGCTTCATTAACTGGGCAGTTTCCATGTTTGGAAATGTTTTTATTTTGATTGCTGATTGCTAGATACTGTATGTTTAATAGGCATGCTGTTAATATTTTCTACAAGAGCCAAATAAGACAGTTATGCTGTAGTAAGTTCTATATAAGTTAAATAACATAAGTTATAATTTGTTCTGAGGTCAATTTGAATCTCATACTAAATTACTGGTGTCCTTTTATCTGAGAAACACTACCTGATTGATCACCTGATGCCTAGAAATTAGCATGCACAGTAGCCCAGCGTTTAGCATTGCTAGCTCACAGTGCTGAGGCCCTGGGTACACTTATGGACCTGGGGTGCTATCTGTATGGAGCTTGTATGTTCTCCCCATGTTTGCATGAGTTTGCTTTGGGTGCTCCGGCTTCCTCCCACAGTTCAAAGAACTACTGGTAGGTTAATTGGCTTCTGGGATAATTGGTGAGTGTCTGTGTCTTCCCTGCATTGGACTACCATCCAGTCCCAGGTATCTCCTGCCTATTACTTTCTGAGGCTCTGGCTCCCCCGTGCCCCGCGACCCCCTGACCCCCTGACCCTGAATTGGATGAAGCGGTTAGAAAATGGGTGGTTTCTGTTATGCTCTGGTCATGCTCTGCCATAGCAACAACTTGTAAAAAATGCAGATGCTAGGATTTAACTCAAAGAAGGAGCTCAGATCACTGTGTTGGCATCACTGTACAGGTGTCCGGTGTGTTTTAGAACATATGTTAAAATCTTATTTACTAACTTCTAGACTTTTTACCCCCCATATCAGTCTGCAGGTGCACAGTGGTCTGTGGACACCCTCCTTGCTCTGTCGTAAAACAGGAAATAAAAAGCAACTGGTTTTGACTTTAATGCACTGAGACTGTGGAACTCACAGAACTCTCTTGTCAGAAAGGCAGCTTCTAACAGCTTTTAAGTGAAGACTAAGAACACTTTTCTATTTTATTAAAATAGATTATATATGTTTTGTTTAAATATATGTTATAAATGTTAAAACGACAGCTCGTATAAGCTTGTATTTTTACCTTTCGATCATTTTTAGAATTGCTCTGAGTTGCTTTTACCATGATAAACAGTACAAAATATGAGGTGTTGAACTTGTCAAAAGTTTTAAAGCGCTTTATGACGTAAAGTGTGATGACAGTCCTTGGCGGTCTATGTAACAATTCTTCTTGAAGTAGGTCATCGGGCTAACAGTACATAAACATTACAGCTCAAGTGCTTTTGTATCTGAACACTTTTAGGTAAGTAATTTAGCAGCTGCGGTATTAATCGTGATTTTAATGGCAAATTCAATTGCAGGTAAAATAAAAATGGCGGATAACTTTCTTTCTAGCTCCGTGAAGCGGTCGCGCCACATTATACATATATACAATAATAAGAAACATAATATGTACAGTAGAATTTTTCACTTTAAGCTGGCATTATCCAGAACCGGGTCAGGGCCCGGACCCGGACCGTGCAGTGTGGTCCGTCGGCCTTCTAAAGATGTTTAGGAGATCGAGGCGCCCTTGGATTTGATTAGAAACTTGCATAATTTCTTAACTTGACCCCATTATCCTAAAAAAAAAACGGCCAGGCCCAGACCAAAGCATGAAGGCTGCGAGGATCGGGGGACTCTCATTTTTGGTCACAGCGTACAGTAGTAGATCAGTAACCTCTGTTTATCGTGATAACCTTTAATTATTTTCCAGTACTTTTTTAAATGATAAAACACATTGTCTCGCCAGTTTTGCTAAAGAAACCGTTTTAGTGTTTACGCATAAATTTGTAAGCCGTAGGTTTAAATCTCGTGTTCTTATTTGCCGCATTTTCATCGTAAGAGAGGCGCTCGTTTGCGATTTACGCGCTGAATATTGTAAGCAGAGGAGCCTTAAGGCACAGCCTCGCCTTAACACCATCGTTTGCATTGTTATTGTCATCCAGAAAAGCAGTCGTAAGAAAATGAATCTGTGGCGGCCCCGAACATTAAAAAACTATAACTAGACTGCAAATACATCCCAATCTTACTATCAACACGTTTTAAGAGCCCTCTCCTTTCCACCGGTATACAAGCTAAGAGAGAAATGTTGGAAATCCCATCTGAAGTAGCCCTCGTCTCAGCTTCGGAGCTGTGAGCGATGGGGATCATAATTAAAAGGGGGTACAGTTACTTTGAAAATGTGTATGTGATACTTAAATTTAAATAAAATAAAAAGATAAATTATATAACACAGACTGCTATCAATGTCCATGTGTTTAAGACGTATGAATCGGTTTTAAAACAGGCACACCCCTTTACTTCTCACAAATCCAACTGGAGTCTCAGTCCGTCGTCGCGATGAATTAGGAGCTCAGATGTAGGCTAAGTGATTGCAATTTACTTATTTAAAAGAACCACTTCAAATCAAAAGGGAGACATTTTGTAATGGTAGTTATCGTATTATACAGTATACGTAATTGTAGATATACAGTACATAAAGGGTATGAATAGGTGTGAGCTTTTACTGTATATTTAATATTTTATCTGACCCATTTGTAGAAACCGCCTACTCAGATTTAGTTAAGTGGTCTGCCACCATAAAGACAGAAAAATATAATGACATCCTGTTACATTAACTTCAAAATAAACGCCGTAACTGCGGCCATATGAAAATTTGGATAAAGATTATACAAACATCCTAAGGAGCTCTATGACATATGAGCGTCGTAATAATGGTTGGTGACCTGACGTAACAGTGCTCCCTGAATTACGTGATCTGTATTTACCCAAATACAGATATATCACAGGGAGATGCAGTCAAACATTGCATTGCTATCGTCGTGGTGAACTATTTCTCCGCTGTTTGAGACTTGTTTGGTAAGTGTCATCAAATATTCTTGTCAATTTGTAGCGAAATAGATATACTGTATCATAATCCTTCAGCTATCTATAATGTAGTGAAACGGCTAATTAATATTGATAAATTCCCTTATTCACAGTGACTTTTGCTCAAACCCCTGTTGCATAATGGGTTAATTTTATATAAAAAACATTTATATCATAGATATAATACAAGCTTTGAAATGAAATAGTACATTTCCAGGTTTCAGTTAAACATTTTTAAAAAAGCTCATGACTTTAAGCATTCTGAACATTGAGAATGTTATTTGGGAAACAAATGTTTTTTATAATGTTTATGTTTAGGATCTGTCTCCTACTGAGTCAGCATGCAGCATTCAACACCATTATGTTTAATATTAAAAAGTTGTGTATTTCCTGAATTGTTTTTTTTATTCTTTTCTATTAGACCATACTAGACTGTGCAGGATATCATTTATTTGCCATTTTTGCCTTTTCCAGATACCTGGGAAACAAAGCTCATATCTCATTTGCCAATGGAGCCCAGTCCTAAGCCTGGTGCTCTGTCCCCCTCCCCGAAGGACACAGACTCGAATCGACCCGCGCCCTTAAGGCGACAGGATCTGATCTCCACGTACTGCCCGCCTCCCAAGATACAGCTTCTGAAGGACACCTTCCAAGAGAAACTGATGCAGGAAAAGGAGAAAAAAATGATCGCCATATACAATCGACGGCAGGAGGCGGCTCTACAGAAGATGAGAAAATCTTTCCAATATGTCAAATACGCTGCGGAGAAGAAGACGGGGAACAGCTATCGCTTCCAAACCCAACAGGGCCCCGAGAAGAACATTGTGGGGTATGATCGGTCTTACCCCCTGAAGCCTATGGGTAACAGGAAAGTCTCCGGCCCTGGTGAGGCTCGGGCTGTGGACCGCCCGGAAGCACAGAGTGATTCCTTGTTTGCCCCCACCCCGCCTCAGGATGGTCATGAGAGGCCCTGCGAGAGGCCGGGCAGGAGGGACTCAAGAGTACACAAACCTAAGGACAGGACTGTCCTCCCCATGGTGGCGACCCCTCCAGGGCAATGCCCTTCTCATGCCAATGGGAAGGAGCACTTTCAGTTGCAAGAGGAGCTACGAAAAGTGGCCGAGGCAGAGGCCGCGCTGAAGGAGGAGCATCGCCGGAGGGAGGCCAGTCTGCAGGATGTGATGCGCCGGAAGGAGGCCATGATGAAGGACGAGATTCGCCAGAAGGAGGCCATGATGCAGGCGAAGCTCTTTAGAGCTCAGGAGGAGCTGAGGATGGTTCAGAGAGAGATGGAAGACTCCAGAGAGGTGGCCGGAAGGGAAAATAGAGGACTCCTGACCCGAAGGAAGACACTCCAGGCGAGGCAGAGCGAGCTTCGCCCCAGAGGACCTCAAGAGAAAGTACCTCAAGAAAGCAAGGCTCCCTGAAAGTGACGTGTCAGCGGCACAGGCCGCGCAGGCCCACTTCAGAAATAACACCGCATGTCTGGATGAACAAACTCTGTCAGTGGAAAACAGATATTTGTCCCCTACAAGTCTGATGTGCCCTACCGCTGAGCAATTTCCATATGAGAATAGCCAGAGTGGAAACCCTCAGCTGGTGCCCTGTGAACTGTGTCACAGGAAGTTTGCTGTAGAGAGGTTGGAGAAACACAGCAAGATCTGCAAGAAGCTTCAGAATTCAAAGAGGAAGGTTTTTGACTCTTTCAAGCACAGGGCCAAGGGAACAGAACTGGAGACATACATCCATAAGAAGAAGGTTAGACCGCCAATCGTGGTAAGGGCTATCCTTAAACTCTTTCCAAGCTTCCCTTGTTTTCTCCTAGAGTCAGACTCAGCTTATAAATCAATGTAAACAATAAATAAGTGTTTTATGAAGTACTTTTCTGAAAAACTGCCGCAAAGGCACATTTGCCAGACAGAATAAATGGGTCTTAGTGACTTCTGAATTCTGTTGTAAAAATCTACATGAGATATCAAGCAAATAGCACTCACGGGAAACAAAACCATAACTAAATTGTACTCTCTACCCAATGACATGAAAGGTAGGCCCAGAAAGCTACGTTATTACTGTATTGATATTTTCTTGCCTTGTGAATGGTTTGCGACCAGACTGTGTACGCAGTGCTAGTCTGGACTTTTTCTGGAAGCTGTTTCATTGGTTTCATTTCCTGTTCCCAGCTGAGAAAGAACAACTGGAGGCAGAAGCACGAGGATTTCATTCGGAGCATCAAATAGGCCAGGGAGGTGCAGCAGGTGATCACGCAAGGAGGGAAGGTTGTGAACCTGCCCCAGCCCCCCGCGAATCCAAACCCCGACTACGTGCCCTGCCCTCACTGCGGCCGGCGCTTTGCCCCCAGGCCGGCACAGAGGCACATCCCCAAGTGTCAGCACATCAGGAGCCGCCCTCCTCCTCCTCCTCGCAGATGAAAACTGATGTGAAGAAGAGTAAAAGAGTCATGATCTTGGCTCACGACTCACGTCCTGCTTTTTCTTTTTAGAAATATATTTAGCACAGTTCATCCGTATGATGATAAAAAAAATGTTACCTTGTTTTAATAAAATGATTTTTTTTTGGTGGACTGGTGTTTGCGTAACTGTGGTTATTTCAGTTTTTTTCCCTTGCGAAAATGTGTGTCGACCGTGAAAATAAATTTCAAGCTGTTCTTATCATTCATACACCTTGACCTCCTAAAAATAATTGTTCAACCTGGAACGTACAATTAGCAGGCAATAGAACAGGTCACATTGGCCTTGGAACCATCAAAAAGTAGTATTCACACATTCTCTGCATCAATTTTCCTTTAAAACAACTGAAAAAGCAAGGTAAAGTGTGATTGATTTTTTTAATGAAAGTTATTTGATTTAATTTATTTAATTTTCATAATATTTGAAATATGTTGGGATTAATGTGACTCAATATTATCTGCAGCTCTTACACTCCAGGCACCTGATAAAGTGGAACGCAGTGTCTTTGCCTTACATGGCGCTCAGCTCTTCCTCAATCCCAGCAGAAGCAGCAGCCTCCGGGTCCTGCCTCATGCACAGCTTAAAATGCAACACCGAGTAATACAACAAACAACAGGGAAAACCATTCACGATCAGACACATCCATTGATTGCTGGCTCTCAGTAAAGGGACATTGCTGTGGTCCACGCATGAATCTGTTTTCTAAGTGCCTTATCCAATACAGTGTTGAGGCCAGTTTTCCCAGAAGCCATCTAAAGGGGAACACACAATAACTTGTACAACCTCCAATTTACATCACAAAATAGACTACATTTCAAGGTTAAAGAATTATCATGTTCTGCGATTCAGAACGAGGCAGCAAAACTTCCTGTAATCTGATGTGGCCCTGTGACATTGTAAAGGAGCAGGCTTGTGAATACATCTCGTTTAATCCAATGGAAATATTGCTCTCAACTTTTTAACGTTTTTGCCAATAAATAATATTACATTGTTAACTCTGCATAAAGAACCTTGGAATGGAACGTTTTTTGCAGTGAAATGTTTGCTGCATAACCTATACCTTTTCTCTCCTACATCACATTGCATTAGTCATTACAGTGATTAGTGAGCAGGAAGGGCTGCATCACATCGCAATTTGTGTGGAATTTGAATGCGAATTTGTTACAACATGGCGTAACTTACAGTACTTTCACAAAATTCATGATTTTGTGCTCAATTTTGAGTTTGTAAAGTTTTCTATAATGTCAATGATTTTATTTTGTGACTGAAATTAAATACTTTTGTGTCTGCAAAATTGGGACTGTAGTTCCACCTTAACCTACTAGTACTGTATGTCTTTGGACTGTGGGAAGAAACTGGAGCACCTGGAAGAAATCCACACAAATGAAGGGAGAACATACAATTCCATCCAGACTGCACCCCAGGAATTGAACCCAGGGCCCCAGCTCTGTGAACCACAGTGCCACCTCATTGCTATAGTCACTATAATTAATGTCAAAACTCATTTGCAAATGAGCAGCCTGGGATCCAAAAGGATCAAGACAAGGATCCAAACAAAGCACTATCCCAAAGCTTGGCTTTGTACAGTATATCATACAGGGCTTGATGCAGAAGGCAGATAATCTAAGTCCATGCAATAATTGCTTAGGGAAAGTGACTTTGTGTTTTTGGAGGGAAGTCACTCAACATGGAGCTGTGTTAGTGAAATGATTGTTCTGATGTACGGCTGATGTCCAAACACAGCCTACATGAGCTCATGAGCTTGTGTATGCAATCGCACTCCCGAGCTCCATTGGGTATGGTTAAAATAACTTTTTATAGTTCATCACATTCAAAGTGTGTGTACCTGATGAGAGTGTAACACGCATTTGGAGGAGTTATTCAGGATTTTCTTTCATTCAACTATTTCAAGACCCATTATTTTCAGATGTTGTAGTATACGTGAATAATGAATGGCCTTTATATTACACAATGAAGGAATGACTTCGCAGGTGTGAAGAATAAAAGATTAATTCAGCTCACTTTGGGGAGTTTCACAATGGCCCTCCTTAAAGAAATGTGGGTTTGATTAAAGGAGTGAAGAAAAAGCACTGAATAATATTTGCTTCTGTAAACGTAATCATCTCAAAATATGGCTGAAGAAATTGAAGAAGGTTAAACATAATCCAAAACGTATAAGGTCAATTTAAGTACAACCAGAATTCTAGTGTTTATGCAATGCATCTGTGGGTTGATATGAAATTTGGCCGTACTGCATTTCGAACAAGTTGTAAGGGATTTAGCCAGGAGAGGTATTCTCATTCACTCAGTAAGGTCTTTATTCATTTTGCAATATGGGAAAAAGCCATCACCTGTCTGCGCAGAGAAGTGAAAGCTGATTCAAAAGCAAGCAGGGAGACCCCTTGTTTTATATCTTTTTTAAGCTGATGCAACACTTCAAGGACAGGCAAAGCAGTCATTTTCCATTCCTTATAGTTTTTTGTTTTAAGCAAAGAAGAGCAGTTATTCAAATGGTTTCTCACACTCCCTTCTTCAAGCAGCCGAGATAAACAGTATTAAAACATCCTGTGCCCTTGACAAGTTGGGTGCTATCACACTTTGTTCTAAGTATCCAGCTGCTTCTGCAGCACAGCTCTGTCCGTAAACAACATAGAATAAAACACTTTTTCTCAGTAACTTTTCATTACATTCCCTCCTTTTTATCCTTAAATGTGTTCAAACCACAGAGTCCTCATAGGGGTCACCCTAGTCAGACAACAGCACAACAGCAAAAACACTACAACAGGCATGAATAGCTTTAAGAAAAACAGTCCCCAAGACCCAAAAAATGATTTTAACCATGAAAAGAAGGGGAACTCATTGCCAATGCCCTGTTCTTGATTTACCCTGTTCTTAAGTTCTTTCAGCCGGTGTATTGCGAGGGTGAGGTGACCATGGTCATCATCACTAGCAGGGATATACAGATGCAGCCATTCAAAACAAGCGGGCGATACCGCATTATTTTGCGGTGTGCTTATCGCGGTGTAACACAAGTTACCATATTAATACCGTGTATTCTCGCATAGTACCGCATAATACCACATGTTCTAATGAATGACCTTGGACAAGCTGTAAACTCAAAGTATTGCCCTGGTCCACATTCTTTTTTTCATTGACCGTCTTTGTAAAAGTAACACCACAGCATTTCGTTGATCCAATCACGCATTTGTTTCCAATCATGCAAAGTACAGTCATTTTTGAGAATCTCCAATTCACCATGCCTTTTGCATGCTCATAAGAGATATTGATTTAGGAACATAAACATATTACTGTATGCAAACTGTACTGTATACAGTATGTATATGTATATTTAATGTCTTTACTGTGCCCGTTTAAGTATTAAATATTTATATGGAATTTTACCACTGAAGGGAAATCTTAGTAGCTGAGCATAAAAAGAATAGGAGCATAACGCGTGTGAAGGCCATTTTGGAACATAAACATACAGTATTACAGTATGTAAACTGTATATGGCTGGTCTCGGTACAAAAATACACACCAGTATTCCATTTCTCCCTAAACAATATTAAGCATCGAAGTCTTTAACTAACATGTGAAATAACGTGTGTATAAAAAGTGGTAGTTTTAAGCTTTTCTGCAAATACGCTCAATACAGGAGCAAACAAGCATACTTTTAGAATTTGATTAATAGGGAATATAATATGGAATCGCATATCTAAAGAAATTAATAATGATATAATTCTATTCATGTGCTGAACTTGTAAGCGAGAGGTTGACTGTTCAAATCCAGCCTGTGCCATGACTTTTCTTTTAACAAGCATTTCTTTGAAGAAATAAAATAGCAATATTATGGACAATTAATTGACTTTTTATATTTCTAAATATCACAACATGTTCGAATCTAAGTCATTTTTTAATAACAATGAATAGTCACCACGCATGCTTACACAGCTCCCTGGGTAAAGTATCACAAAGTCTTAGAGAACTTAACATTTTTATTATCAACAAATTGTAAATATGCTGTTTACATTGGGGTTATTAATATTTCACTTGAGTGTATGGGGGATTGTCAGCAGACCCCCCCCCCCTCTTAGACTGCGCAAACAATTTTTTTAATTTTTAGAAAGAAATGGCGGCTGTATGCTTTACAATATAAACATTTACTGTCAAACTTTAAATCAACAATTGATTTAAAGATGATCTGTCAAAGTTCAATGGAAAACAATATTGTTTTTGTTTTTGTTGTTTTTATCCCGTAAGGCACTTTGAGAAGCCACCTTTAAAGGCGCTATATAAAGGCACTGATTCCTATGGAATGTGTATTCTTTCTTCTTTTTTTCAGCATGGAATAAACCTATTACGTGATTTTAAGGTTTGTGTGAGAAGCCAGGGTATCAGCTTGTTCTCCCCACCGCCTCTCTCTGTGTACATTAGAGCCTCCTGACCTGACTGGTGGAGCTTATACAGCTGTGTCTGGAGGGGATCCAGGGTATCAGCGTCAACCTCACGGCTGGGCAGCTTGTTCCCCCCTCCCGCACCTCTCTCTGTACAGTTGAGGCTCCTGTCCTGACTGGTGGAGCTCATACAGCTGTATCTGGAGAGGATCAAGCGGGGTATCAGCTTCAAACCTACGGCTGGGCAGCTTGTTCCCCCCTCCTGCCCCCCTCTGTGTACAGTAGAGCATTCTCTCATGACTGGTGGAGCTCATACAGCTGTGTCTCTAGAGGATCCAGGGTATCAGCTTCAACCCCATGGCTGGGTAGCTTGTTCCCCCCTCCCGCCCCTCTCTGTGTACAGTAGAGCCTCCTGTCTTGACTGGTGGAGCTCATACAGCTGTGTCTGGAGAGATCCAGGGTATCAGCTTCAACCCCACGGCTTGCAACTTGTTCCCCTCTACCACCCCTCTGTGCGTACAGTAGAGCCTCCAGTCCTGACTGGTGGAGCTCATACAGCTGTATCTGGAGAGGGAGGGAGAGAGGGGTGCGGAACCAGGGAACTATTTTCATGGAAAACGGGCGATCTCCCCAGCCCGTATGCCCCTTTCACTGTGTGGCAGCTGCAATAGTCAGCGGCCTACCTAAACCCCGCCCTGACCACTCCTGTCCTGCCCCTCACCGCACACCCCAGCCGGGTGTTCTTCAGCCGCCCCCCAGGGCGAAAGCGCTACAATGCTAAAAATAAGACACACTCTGCAGACATTCACAACAGCGACTGTCAGAAGATAGGACACAGCAACTCAGACACCCATTGAATGGAAAGGGACACTTTAATGTTCTGTGCGGGTGGTACAGCACCCCACCGTGCCCGCACGCCAGCAAAGAGAGAGATACACACCAGTTTTCATTGTCAAAAAGTAATTGTTTTTTACTTTTGTACAATTTGTTTTACATTCCTCTTGTTTAACAGGAATGTTTTGTTTCTGGACAGACTGTTAAACTAGGGGAAAGAGTGCCTATGAAAGACGGGTTCCTTTCGCGAAGTCTGGAGACATTAGAAGCTTGCCACACCCGGACTGTTACACCAACGCATTAGCAAGTTAAAGCTATCCCATTGAGGAGCTGGGCGCAATAATTGTTTTGTTCCTTGATTTTCTGATCTGCAAGGCCATTTGAATTCTGTCTGGCATTGCCAGATTGTGAAAAAATAAAAGTATTTAAATCATAAGATACAATCTACAGACATTCACAACATATACATATCTTAAAACATTTACATATCTTGTTAAATTATTACTTTAAATATGTACTTTAAGTTACTGAAACAGCCAGTTAATAAAATCGTTGCAATTTTGTTCTTGTTTGGAGGTGGGGATATTCTGACAACAATTGATTTAAAGACAATCGGTCAAAGTGAAATGAAATACAATATTACGCTGGGTAAACGTTCCGAGGTCAAATTCTTCCGTGATGGGGGTACCTTTAAAGGTCTAAGCTGGAAACCATCATTATGTCTCATTTTTGATTCTCTCTTCCAAACGAGAACAAAATTGCGACAATTTTATTAGCGGGCTGTTTCAGTAACTCAAAGTATTTATTTAAAGTAATAATTTAACAATAAATCCCGCACCCAGCAGAAGAATCCTACTATGTTGGGCTGCTGAGCAAGGCCCTTAACCCCAACTGCTCCAGGGGCGCTGTACAATGGCTGACCCTGTACTCTGACCACAGGCTCTCTCCCTATCTCTTTCATCTGTGTGTCTGTGTATCTCATGGAGAGCAAGCTGGGGTATGCGAAAAGATAATTACTAATGCAAGAAATTGTAAAGGGTTAATAAAGTAATGTTGTTGTATATCTAAGCAAGTGTTCCTGCATCCCTCTTCTGCACTATAGGCATGGCTTTTATTCTGTTTGCTCCATTTCTAAAACTTTTTGCTCATGTGCATTTTTGTATTTTTTTACACCTCTAGCACTTTAACGTCCTGAATTTTAATTTGCCTTAATTTGTAGAATGAATTTGAGTTTTAGCCTTAAAAATCTTAAGTTTTCACTATCTTTTGTTTCTTGTCCTACAACTGTTATTATTGATCACCATGACTTCATTCAGCCTTTCCTGAACATCTATGACAGGCAGAGAGATTGCTGTTTCTGGTGCGATCTTTTGCAGCTGACATTTCACTGTTTTAAACGAACAAGAAATTAGATTGCTCATAAATCACTTATTCTATATAAATACAGCGTAATTGCCCTCCGAAAATCCTCTTTTTCTTGTTCGTTTTAGAGACCTTGATCGAAACTGATTTTAGATGTCAGAAAGGATTTATTTTCTCTGTATTTCCTACATTGCTTTGTCGAGATTTTAACTTTATATTTAGGCTCAGATTTCAACTATAAATCGCACACTAATTAATAGCAGTAAATACTGATGTTTTGCTCCCTCTTACCACAAAAATATATATGTTTTGTAGCTGGGATGAACTTTATTTCGTACGCGTAGCTACTGCGATTTGGACACGAAGCGGTTAAAGATGGCGGCAAATCAGGCACCCAGAGAGGGGGGGGGGCGTCTTCTCGCCTCCATAACTAAAATGCCAAATAGGAGTGGCTTAAGCGACATACACAGTCGTGTAACTGACAGTTTGAGGTAGCCTATCGTGTAAATTTCGCTCTGTTGCTGATAGGTTAAGCTTTCGAAACTCTGCCCCAAAGTCATGTGACTGATTTTTCGCCCTGTTTCGTTGGTTAAACGCAATGATCACAAGCACCACCATGGTAACTGGGATGTGTAGTTTTTAATTCCGTTTGAATTATAACTGTACGTACTGTCTTCATATTTGGCCAGGGCTTTAAAGAGAAGGCGCGCCAAAAAATGTCGGTGCCGTCGTCTCCGCTTTAAAGGTACAACCGTGCTGGAAGAATTTGACCTCGGAAGTTTGCCCAGCGCACTTCAAGTACTGCACCTTCTCACACGTGTAGCCAGCTGCGTTGAGCCGTGGTTATATGATGTCATCTTTTATTTTATTATTTTATTTTGTGAACTTCCCCCAGATGAGTTCCGTTTTTCTGTATGGAGTTGGCTTTGCGACAGCCCTTGGGGTTTGTGAAGGTGCCCCTGGGGTCACAGGCGGCTCGTTTCTCTGGGGAGCCCTCAGACGCGCTGTGGCCGCCAGTCGGGTGAGACGCCAGCGGCATTTTTAATTTTATTTTCATTACAGATTCGTGTGGCGACATTATATATATTATTTCTCTAGTGGTACAGTTGTGTGCCAGATGAATCGCGGTAATGCACGAAGGTGATGTTTAATGCCTCACACGGTGTTGACCCACATGTTGTGTTTTGCTGAGCAGGAGAGAGAGAGACATTCAGCGTGTGTGACGCCAACGGGTTTTCTGTTCTAGAGGCTCTGTCATCCGTTGTGTTATAATTGTTTTCTTTCTTATTTAGTATTTCAGGTGTGTCGATTTTATGAACCAAATGTTAACGTACAACACGGGAAAAGGTGCATTGTAGAGTAAGATAACGGATATCGGCTTGTATCGTGGAGAGGACGTATAATGTGCTGAAAGATGGGAAGAGAAAGGGGCGATTTCTGCGCGCATTCTAATCATTGTGATTGATTTGATATTGATCTGATATGTGTGGTCATGTGAATGTACATAGATGGTGGGTATGGTGTTAATAATATATGATATGATATAATTACTTGTATATATCATATATCATTCTTTCTATTTTTATATATGGTAATCCTTCTAGATATTATGATTCTGTTTCCCGAAAGCGTCGTAGCGCTAAGAACATCGGAAACTCGCTCTTAAGCTCGATCGTTAATTGACGAGTGTTTCCCAAAACCCATCGTAACTGAAGTAGCACGTTAAATCCTTCGTCATCTACGTGCTCCCCGACCCGCTCGTTCATCACTAAGTGCTTCTTAAACTGGCCTCCTCCTGCCCACCCTGAGCGCCAGAGATCGCCAGACAGAGCACAGTCACTTCACGGCAGGGGCATCCTCTGGGAATACAGGACACTAAGAGTTTATATGAAGGACTTTGATATTGTGTTGTACTGTGTCAGAGGAAATTCGAAAAAAGAACATTTATTTATACAGTGATCAATTTATGAGTCATCCTGGGTATATTTCATATTCATTTTTATACTTGACTAGATGATATTATTTTCAGTATGAAATGCAGCAATGCATTATTTTAGTGAAATCATTGGGCCTAACATGTATTTATAATGTAGCGCCACGCAGGGCGCTTTAGTCCTGCGCACGCAAGGCGGGCTGAGAACAGCACCTGGGTTCTACCGGACTGTATAGCGGGACGGAGGCTGGGATACAGTCTCTTCCCTTCAGGTGTGTGTGTGTGTTAGTGAAGGTGCAGCGCTGTAACCCCTGTCCCTGTGTGTGTACCTTTCCCGATTCGAGTTAATAAATGTGTTGTTCAGCCCCAGTCCTGAGTCCCACGCCTGCTCCATTCCGTACCCAAACCCGCGGTCGATACCGCGTAGTTCAACACCGTTTGATGTTCTGTCGTGATTGTTGACGGTAAAGCTTAGATCTACTTGTTTTTAAATTTGATTATAGGTCCTGTATTTGTTGAGTGACACATGCCAAGCTTAGTAGTTAATGTTTCCATTGAGTTCCAGTACACCCAATAACTCTAAATAACAGTTTTTTCTCATGAAATATTGATTCTTAACTATGGCAGCGCGCCAAAAAATATTGCTTTAAATCAAGGACGTCGTGCGGGACGCATACACTGTCCACGCAGTTAATCTTGGTTTTCTTTTACGGCATGTCAGTCATTTCTTTTCTTTGCTCTTAGAAACAATAAGGTCCCTTTTTGTGCCTATTTATATGCTTTTGCTTAAACTATGATGTCAAGTTTACTTCATATTCCTTTTCACAACTTTATTTCATCCCACTGAAGGACCAAAACCGACACCATATAATGAAAGAATTGTCAATCGATTGTTTACATACGTACATACGTACATCGTAAAGTTGCTTGAAAGTCTCTAAGATTAGTTGTTTTCGGGAAACTCACCCCTGTTCTTTATCCTTCTGCTCTCACTGTGTTTATTACCACCATCTACTGTCTCCTCTAACTGTGTATTGTCATCATGCATATCTTGTGTATTATTTATTGTTGTTGGTTTTGTCATTCTATTAAGAAGCCACCTTTCAAGGCGCTATATAAATTAATGTTTATTATTATTATTATTATTTATTTTTTTAAAGTTGTACATTCTGACGCCATGAGATTTTTAGATTTTGAGATTCTCATATTTTTGGCTTCTACAACAAACAGTAACAATGCGCTTGAATGGTTCTGCAAAAGTTTAGCTGTATCTTTAAAGCCATCCTCATCTTTATCAGGTACAAAGAAAAGAAGATAGGCCGGCTTCTGTTTGGAATGTTTTAGTTAGTTTTAATTTTTTAAACCCCAAGTAAACATATTTTGTGCCTTTCTCTGAACTTTTTTGCATTTCAGTTCAGTTGTTTTTAAGCTTATTTTACAGTTGCTAGGTTCTTGAACTGTGCAGTATTTCTTTTGGGTTTGGTGCGAATCATATTCTAGCGGTTGGGGGAAAAAAGCACAGGTGCCATCCCACCATTAAACCCTGAAACTTACCTTAGCCGATTCTTCAACTAAACCAGACATGTTAACTAAGTGTTACAGTATGTTCTTCGAATGTGTAGCAGCCAAACAGATTTCAGGACTGGAATTATTGGTTTTGTAATAGGGAATATAGTATGGAATCACGTATCTAAAGAAATGAATAATGATATTAATTTAAGGATCTGAATATCTAAAAATATGTATCTATATAGCAGGTAGTATTACTGTATTCCACTTTCTTTGTAAATACGGAATAACAGATTCACAACGCAAAGCTGTGTCACTCTTCTGGGTAAAAAAAACTTTTTGAACACCCTGTTTTTAATAAGCTGCTGAGTAAAGAACAGCTAAACTGGGAAGAAAACACTTTCAGAAAAAATGTTTCAGGTTTCAAGAACACAGATCCCCAATGCAATTTCAACCAAACCTGTCCCCACACACCCTCTCCCCACTGCGATTAAAATACACAAAGCACTAAAATCTTTCGAGTAGATGATCAAGTGTTTCGCAGACGTAGGCAAAGTACGTAAATCAGGCCTTATGAACTCACCTGGGATTCGATTAATTAGGGTTATTTATTATTCATAAAGTTCATAAAGCCTGAATTACGTACTATGCCTATGTCTGCAAAACACCTTTTCTAGTTAATGCTACAGTACTTCTCTTTCTCGGGCGTGATTTTTTTAAGTAAAATCCAGGCTAGCAGGCTTGTTTTGTGATCTTCAAAAAGACCATGTTGAAAAAATCCTACAAAGAGATTTAAAGGCATGAGGTGTGCTGGCAGCTGTGGGACGCAGTGGTGGCCTGGCACGTTGAGGTGCGCTGGCAGCTGTGTGTTGTGACTCAGCGGTGGCCTGGCATGGTGATGTGCGCTGGCAGCTGTGTGGTGTGACTCAGTGGTGGCCTGGTACGGTGAGGTGCGCTTTCAGCTGTGTGTGGTCTGACGCAGTGGTGGCCTGGCATGGTGAGGTGCGCTGGCAGCTGTGTGACGCAGCTGTGGCAGGGTATGGTGAGGTGTGCTGGCAGCTGTGTGACGCAGTGGTGGCCTGGCACAGTGAGGTGCACTGGCACCTGTGTGGTTTGACGTAGTGGTGGCCTGGCACGGTGAGATGCCTTGGCATCTGTGTAATGAAATGGTGGCCGGGGAGAGTGATGTGCACTGGCAACTGTGTGGTGTGATGCAGTGGTGGCCTGGCACGGTGAGTTGCGCTGGTAGCTGTGTGGTATGACGCAGTGGCGGCCTGGTACGGTGAGGTGTGCTGGCAGCTTTGGGACGCAGTGGTGGCCTGGCACTGTGAGGTTCGCCGGCAGCTGCGTGACGCAGCTGTGGCCGGGCACGGTGAGGTGCGCTGGCGGCTGTGTGGTGTGACTCAGTGGTGGCCTGGCACGGTGAGGTGTGCTTGCAGCTGTGTGGTGTGACGCAGTGGTGGCCTGGCATGGTGACGTGCGCTGGCAGCTGTGTGATGTGACGCAGTGGTGTTCATCAGGCACAAGTTCATCAGTGGAAAGACCACTGGCATTTTTCCTTCCCCCTACATTCTCAGAGCAGAATCGAATTTAATATTAGCATAATTTATTACAGTGCTAAGTTTAATATTATTTATTACTAATAGTTTATGCTAACACCTAACTTTCTTAACGCGAGAAGTACTAATGTAAGTACCTACTGTACTGTACTTAAGTACTACCATAAGAAGTACTGCTGTATGCAACAAAAAAAAAGGAGTGGTGAAACAGCCCTACTCATACAGTATCAGTATCAACAGACATTGTATCAGTATCAGTTCTTGCTTTGTGCTGGGTTTAGCAGTTTTCCAAACATAGTCTTTCAGCGAATGCCATACCATCTCTATTGGATTTAAATCTGGAGATTCGGCTGGAGTTTTCACCCAGTTCACTCGTTCTGCTATAAGCCTCGCCCTTGCTGCTGTGTGTTTCGGATCGTTTTCTTGAAAGAGACTGTGCCTTGATCCAATGTGCTCCCTGATATATGGGGCGGCATGCTGTGTGACCCCGACTTCCTCGAAGAATTCCCGATCCATAATTCCTTCGAAATAAAATTGTTTTTCAAGCAATGTAATGCAAGGTGCTTTCTAACATTGGGCAATGTGTTTTTTCTCGAAATTTTGTTTCGAGAGACTAGATAAGTAATTCAAGTGTTTATGATATGTCACTGTTGTGAATGTCTGTGGAGTGTATCTTATTAGCCTGTCCTGACTGGTTGAGCTCATCCAGCTGTGTCTGGATATCTTGGTCAAATATTTGGGTAGTATGTTTTGTCTGTTTGGGGTTCTGTAGCATTCCACACGGCTGGGCAGCTTGTTCCCCCCTCCCTCCCCTCTCTGTGTACAGTAGAGCCTCCTGTCCTGGCTGGTAGAGCTCATCCAGCTGTGTCTGGCTAATATTAAAGCCAGTACTTTAATATTGTTTTCTGTATGTTTATCAATAGTGGGTACTGCCCTAATTCGGTCCTGCACCCGTTGTTAGGTGTTTTTTAGGTGTTGTTAGGGCTTCTACCAAATATGAACACATAGCTGAAAATGTATACAATTCTAATATTTCCTTTTTTCCCATTGAAGGTATAACATATGTGGTGTGAGAATGAGGTCCTCATTTAAGTGCATAAAACTCAGGCACTGGCGCAACAAACTGAACAAAGTTCAAGGGGGTATACGCTTTCTGTAGACACTTTATTTCCTCTTTTTCCATACTCTAAGAAATGATTTGGGAAACCTGTGGGACACTGGAGGTCATTATACATGAGCCTCTTTCTGCACCTTTTAAGCCATTGAAACCTAGTTGCCTTGTTACAAGGTCTAATATTACAGTAGGTGTGGTTTCCGTCTCCTAATTTTTGAGAATGATCAAATTGGGGAATAAGTTGTAGGGAATACCACTCTTGCACTTCTAAGAAAAGACTATCTCAAATGAAACTCGCTATAGAAAGACATCTTGTTGAAAAATTCTTTATTTTTTGTAATTTCTAAAGAAAAAACATTCATCAAGTCCTTCACAAATGTTTTGTTTGTGACTTTCTCTGTTGTTCCCTTTTACACTCAACTGAACTATGTGTTATGTCTTGTAAACGTAATCAAACATTTCACTTAGGTGTGTGGGTTAACACAAACCCATATTGTATGAAACATTCAGTTTTTCATTCACATTTTTTCTAACAATTGCATCCATGCTAGGACTACAGTAAACAACAGTTTTTACTAAAGTAAATGAAATTGTTGATTAAACAAGACACATTGTTTTAAATGTATGCAATACGAGGACATGAAAAACAACACTGAAACTTTTCATTGAAATACTGGACGAGATTGTGCATATTCAATGGATTTCTCCTGGTGCTTTTTTTCATCAGTCTTTTCATATTCTTGTTCTCTACTCAGGTGTCTCCTGTTCCTTTGGTGATGTCTGCTGTACACACATGGCGTCATACACTTGAGCAAAGTGTGATACCACCGTTTGTTTTTCTCCTAAAATAAAGATGAACATTGACAAAAGTCAGAAGCACTCTTTTCTTTGACAGACGAACAAAACAATGCAAGAATAACCATACTCTCTGTTCCTTACTCATTTCTACCTACCTGTTTGACCACTTTGTCTGCTTCAGTCAGGACAGGGTGCTGGGGCTGACTCTGAGCAATCTGAGAAGAGCTCTCTGTGATCTTCTCCCCTACAGTGGCTACATTGTACTCTGTTTGAAATCCAGGTATCGCCTCCAGTAAGTTCCTCGGTCCTTTTTGGGACTTGAAAGGGTAGAATCATTTTGTGACTACATTTCATTGTCATGCACTGATGTGTTCTGGTTTGTGTTCGATTACTGCAGGCGTTCAAGTACTTTCTTTTTGTTCTAGATTGGCAGTGTTTGAGATGGTAGGAACTTGTCATATTCTCAACTTATTTTGTCTATGAGACTCTGAATGCTCTGTAAACATACTATTTTAGCAATTCCTTGGAGTTAGTATACTCCTGAGAAGTTAAGAGAAATCTTAAGTAAGCATTAATTGTGTTTCACTTTTGAAAGCAAAGTACGTGTCAAGTACTTTGAAGGCATTTGTTGATACTTTTAAGCACTTTTGTTGATTATTATTATCCTTCAATTAGTTATTACAAGTCCAACATTCTCTACATGATCTCACTCCATTTTCAGAATGTGGGAATACAGTTGTTTTAAGGAAATGCCACTGAATAGATAGTAGCTGCACTCTACAAAGATGAATTTGCTAATTAATCAGTCAGAGACACAGCTTATACTTCAGAAGTTTTAGATCATTTAATGATGATTATTGTACTTTATAACTAGCAAAATCCCCATATCCTGTTCATTGCCCCTTTTTCAGTCATGTGGATTGACTTACGCCTGAAGTGGTTAATTCTCACCTTGACATCTCATAGAACAACTGAATCTCTACCAAGGGTGAATGTGTCCTTCCTCTTAATGTCTAAAAGAAAAGGTTAAAATTCATTGAAGCAAAATGCAACAACCCAAAATGTTGGGGAGGTCGTTTCCACAGTTATTTCATATGACAGTGCTTGGAGTGAAACTACATGACCATGGTGAAGAAGTAAAAACACTTTACCTTGTTCCTCCTGACTGATGTCCTTATGCGTGTTTTGCACAGTTGAGCGTTTTGTGTCTTGTCGTCTGTGTAGGCAACAGCCCTCTTCCCTGGGATAGAACTAGATGATATTTAGACACGTTAATTTGACTTCTCCATTGCTCACATTGATGTGGATATGATTATAATGCTCTGTTTTGTGGGCTTCCCAAGAAAACAATAAATCCCTTACTACTTGTTCGAAATGCAGTAGCACAGATCCTAACAAATACAAGAAAGAGAATATCATTCCTGTTTTGAAAAAACTTCACTGGTCACCTGTATTATCTAGGATAAATTTGAAAGTTCTTTTACTTGTTTTTAAAGCTTTAAGCGACCTAGCACGTCTGTACCTTACTGAATGTCTGTCTTCATATGTTCCTATACGTGACCTGAGATCTGCACATACTGGCCTACTGCAAATACCACATGTGAAATGCAGAAAGAGTGGAGAGGCTTCTTTTCGTTGTTATGCTTCTTAATTATGAAACTCACTTCCACTTTTTATTAGGCAGTCAAGCTCGGTACATTGTTTTAAAAAACATTTGAAAATTTTGCTTTTAGTTAAAGTGGTTCTTTCTATTTATGTTTCTTTTATCAGTTCTCTTTAATTGTTCTTATTTTATTATGACTTTCCTAATTTGTATTTATTTAATTGACATGTATGTTGCTTTACTGTATTATTGTATTTTCCTTGACAACTGAAAGTATATCTCTCAATTTTAATATTTTATTTTTACGCTTGGTTTTTAAAGCACCAAAGCACTATTTGTATGAAAGGTGCTCTATAAATAAAGTTTATTATTATTATTTTTAATCTTTTTATTATACTTTGTTACATTTTTGGTTAGGACAAAGATTCTAGTAGAGGTGGCCTCTTTTACCCCGTTCCAAAAAATTGGAAAACTACATTCAGGATACACTGACAATGACCATCTACTGTCTCCTCTAACTGTGTATTGTCATCATGCATATCTTGTGTATTATTTATTGTTGTTGGTTTTGTCATTCTGTAACGAAGCCACCTTTCAAGGCACTATATAAAATAATGTTTGTTTTTATTATTTACATTTTTCATCGTTAAATCTGGCGAAGAGTCTTAAGAGAATATCAAAGAACACGTTGCTCTTACCTTTCCATTCCAAGAAATGCCCTCAGCTCGGATTGCAGAGATTGACCTCTCTGTCTCAAATTCTGAGAAACATAGACTCGATTGAAAAATGACCATTTCCTAAGATTCACATAACATCACCAGTCAACATTTGCCACTTGACATCAATAGAAACCATAGAGTACATGACATTTACATGAAACTTACCTTAGCTGATTCTTCAACTAAACCAGACATGTTAACTAAGTATTATTTCTGTTGTTCTTTTGTCTCCTTGGAGACACTTGGAACTGGTGTGATGCTGGTTAGTGTTCCATGACATCATTCGTTCTAAATGTAAATGCAGGTATTGGCACAACATAGTAAAATGATGTAAAGTTCTGGATCCATTTATGATTTTCACTCAGTTTGAAAGAGTTCCTGTCGTGTGGTTAAACTTTGTGTTACGGAGGGTTAACTGGGGTTCTGGCTACTAGTTAGGCTTGGTCATTCAGTCATCTGGTTCATGAAATAGGAAGCTAAGAGATCTGTGTTTTAGTTTTACTGTTTGTTTTTGTTCTATAGAATAAGAAATGTTTCATTAATATTAGTAATAGAGTAGCTGTTTCTCTAAACAGTGTGTGTCAGTTTGCACTGCAGGTGTGCCAGGTAGAGACCATTTAAGAACCAAAAAATATGCTGTCATTTACTGCCGTGGCTAATTTCTGTTAACCTTGTCTCTCACTCACTTTGATGAGCAAAATGTTCATACATAAAGCATACATTTCTGATTGGTCAGAAGAAGCTTCTTAACATATAAGGTATAAAGAAAGTCAGAAAGTTAGGCACTTAGGTCAGCCTTAGGCAGTTAACCAAGACCATAATCCGATAAGAAGCTATTCCCTTTTGTATTGTGTATTGTGTGTTTTTTCTCTGTTCTGCTTTATTGAAAGAAATCAGATGCTCTTCCTGAAACTTACCTTAGCTGATTCTTCAGCTAAACCAGACAGACTTCTGAAATTCTCAAATATTATCAAATCTTGTTGGTGCAGAGGTGGTGGAGCCCATTACCAACAGACTCACAGCTGAAATTGCTGTGAAAAGGGCTTCTACCAAATATTAACATGTGGGTGAAAATGTATACAATTGTAATATTTCCTTTTTTCCCATTGAAAGTATAACATATGATGTGTGAGAAAGAGGTCCTCATTTAATTGCATGAAACTCTGGCACTGGCGCAACAAACTGATCAAAGTTCAAGGGGGTATACGCTTTCTGTAGACACTTTATTTCCTCTTTTTCCATAGTCTAAGAAATGATTTGGGAAACCTGTGGGACACTGGAGGTCATTATACATGAGCCTCTTTCTGCACCTTTTAAGCCATTGAAACCTAGTTGCCTTGTTACAAGGTCTAATATTACAGTAGGTGTGGTTTCCGTCTCCTAATTTCTGAGAATGATCAAATTGGGGAATAAGTTGTAGGGAATACCACTCTTGCACTTCTAAGAAAAGACTATCTCAAATGAAACTCGCTATAGAAAGACATCTTGTTGAAAAATTCTTTATTTTTTGTAATTTCTAAAGAAAAAACATTCATCAAGTCCTTCACAAATGTTTTGTTTGTGACTTTCTCTGTTGTTCCCTTTTACACTCAACTGAACTATGTGTTATGTCTTGTAAACGTAATCAAACATTTCACTTAGGTGTGTGGGTTAACACAAACCCATATTGTATGAAACATTCAGTTTTTCATTCACATTTTTTCTAACAATTGCATCCATGCTAGGACTACAGTAAACAACAGTTTTTACTAAAGTAAATGAAATTGTTGATTAAACAAGACACATTGTTTTAAATGTATGCAATACGAGGACATGAAAAACAACACTGAAACTTTTCATTGAAATACTGGACGAGATTGTGCATATTCAATGGATTTCTCCTGGTGCTTTTTTTCATCAGTCTTTTCATATTCTTGTTCTCTACTCAGGTGTCTCCTGTTCCTTTGGTGATGTCTGCTGTACACACATGGCATCATACACTTGAGCAAAGTGTGATACCACCGTTTGTTTTTCTCCTAAAATAAAGATGAACATTGACAAAAGTCAGAAGCACTCTTTTCTTTGACAGACGAACAAAACAATGCAAGAATAACCATACTCTCTGTTCCTTACTCATTTCTACCTACCTGTTTGACCACTTTGTCTGCTTCAGTCAGGACAGGGTGCTGGGGCTGACTCTGAGCAATCTGAGAAGAGCTCTCTGTGATCTTCTCCCCTACAGTGGCTACATTGTACTCTGTTTGAAATCCAGGTATCGCCTCCGGTAAGTTCCTCGGTCCTTTTTGGGACTTGAAAGGGTAGAATCATTTTGTGACTACATTTCATTGTCATGCACTGATGTGTTCTGGTTTGTGTTCGATTACTGCAGGCGTTCAAGTACTTTCTTTTTGTTCTAGATTGGCAGTGTTTGAGATGGTAGGAACTTGTCATATTCTCAACTTATTTTGTCTATGAGACTCTGAATGCTCTGTAAACATACTATTTTAGCAATTCCTTGGAGTTAGTATACTCCTGAGAAGTTAAGAGAAATCTTAAGTAAGCATTAATTGTGTTTCACTTTTGAAAGCAAAGTACGTGTCAAGTACTTTGAAGGCATTTGTTGATACTTTTAAGCACTTTTGTTGATTATTATTATCCTTCAATTAGTTATTACAAGTCCAACATTCTCTACATGATCTCACTCCATTTTCAGAATGTGGGAATACAGTTGTTTTAAGGAAATGCCACTGAATAGATAGTAGCTGCACTCTACAAAGATGAATTTGCTAATTAATCAGTCAGAGACACAGCTTATACTTCAGAAGTTTTAGATCATTTAATGATGATTATTGTACTTTATAACTAGCAAAATCCCCATATCCTGTTCATTGCCCTTTTTCAGTCATGTGGATTGACTTACGCCTGAAGTGGTTAATTCTCACCTTGACATCTCATAGAACAACTGAATCTCTACCAAGGGTGAATGTGTCCTTCCTCTTAATGTCTAAAAGAAAAGGTTAAAATTCATTGAAGCAAAATGCAACAACCCAAAATGTTGGGGAGGTCGTTTCCACAGTTATTTCATATGACAGTGCTTGGAGTGAAACTACATGACCATGGTGAAGAAGTAAAAACACTTTACCTTGTTCCTCCTGACTGATGTCCTTATGCGTGTTTTGCACAGTTGAGCGTTTTGTGTCTTGTCGTCTGTGTAGGCAACAGCCCTCTTCCCTGGGATAGAACTAGATGATATTTAGACACGTTAATTTGACTTCTCCATTGCTCACATTGATGTGGATATGATTATAATGCTCTGTTTTGTGGGCTTCCCAAGAAAACAATAAATCCCTTACTACTTGTTCGAAATGCAGTAGCACAGATCCTAACAAATACAAGAAAGAGAATATCATTCCTGTTTTGAAAAAACTTCACTGGTCACCTGTATTATCTAGGATAAATTTGAAAGTTCTTTTACTTGTTTTTAAAGCTTTAAGCGACCTAGCACGTCTGTACCTTACTGAATGTCTGTCTTCATATGTTCCTATACGTGACCTGAGATCTGCACATACTGGCCTACTGCAAATACCACATGTGAAATGCAGAAAGAGTGGAGAGGCTTCTTTTCGTTGTTATGCTTCTTAATTATGAAACTCACTTCCACTTTTTATTAGGCAGTCAAGCTCGGTACATTGTTTTAAAAAACATTTGAAAATTTTGCTTTTAGTTAAAGTGGTTCTTTCTATTTATGTTTCTTTTATCAGTTCTCTTTAATTGTTCTTATTTTATTATGACTTTCCTAATTTGTATTTATTTAATTGACATGTATGTTGCTTTACTGTATTATTGTATTTTCCTTGACAACTGAAAGTATATCTCTCAATTTTAATATTTTATTTTTACGCTTGGTTTTTAAAGCACCAAAGCACTATTTGTATGAAAGGTGCTCTATAAATAAAGTTTATTATTATTATTTTTAATCTTTTTATTATACTTTGTTACATTTTTGGTTAGGACAAAGATTCTAGTAGAGGTGGCCTCTTTTACCCCGTTCCAAAAAATTTGAAAACTACATTCAGGATACACTGACAATGACCATCTACTGTCTCCTCTAACTGTGTATTGTCATCATGCATATCTTGTGTATTATTTATTGTTGTTGGTTTTGTCATTCTGTAACGAAGCCACCTTTCAAGGCACTATATAAAATAATGTTTGTTTTTATTATTTACATTTTTCATCGTTAAATCTGGCGAAGAGTCTTAAGAGAATATCAAAGAACACGTTGCTCTTACCTTTCCATTCCAAGAAATGCCCTCAGCTCGGATTGCAGAGATTGACCTCTCTGTCTCAAATTCTGAGAAACATAGACTCGATTGAAAAATGACCATTTCCTAAGATTCACATAACATCACCAGTCAACATTTGCCACTTGACATCAATAGAAACCATAGAGTACATGACATTTCCAATCAGTTTTCTTTCAAGGTACAATAGCAATCGCCTTGCCAGAAGAGTTATACTGCGGTAGATAAATATTACAAATGTCAGATACACGCAGAGTTGTTTGGATTACTATGAAAAGATTGGCAAATATATTTATGTTCATTATATTTCTTGGAGTGACAGAGCTAAAGAGAAAAAATACTTACCTTTATCTCTGCAGACAGGATCGCAAGGGATTCCCTTATACTGGGTTCCTATATAACAAATAATACATTATTCAAAAAACATGATATTTCTCTGTCCATTGGCAGCATGATTGTTTATCATTACAGTTTTAGTTAGCTTTAATTTTGGAAACCCCAAGTAAACATAGTTTGTGCCTTTCTCCGAACTTTTTGGCATTTCAATTCAGTTGTTTGTAAGCTTATTTTACAGTTGCTAGGTTGATGAAGTTCCTGAACTGTGCAGTATTTCTTTTGGGTTTGGTGCGAATCATATTCTAGCGGTTGGGGGAAAAAAGCACAGGTGCCATCCCACCATTAAACCCTGAAACTTACCTTAGCCGATTCTTCAACTAAACCAGACATGTTAACTAAGTGTTACAGTATGTTTCAAAGTGTGTATTTTAGCAAACACAACTGAAGTTCTGTTGTCTCCTTGGAGACACCTGGAACTGGTGTGATGCTGGTTCTATGACATCATTCGTTCTAAATGTAAATGCAGGTATTGGCACAACATAGTAAATTGATGTAAAGTTATGGATCCATTTATGATTTTCACTCAGTTTGAAAGAGTTCCTGTCGTGTGGTTAAACTTTGTGTTACGGAGGGTTAACTGGGGTTCTGGCTACTAGTTAGGCTTGGTCATTCAGTCATCTGGTTCATGAAATAGGAAGGTAAGAGATCTGTGTTTTAGTTTTACTGTTTGTTTTTGTTCCATAGAATAAGAAACGTTTCATTAATATTAGTAATAGAGTAGCTGTTTCTCTAAACAGTGTGTGTCAGTTTGCACTGCAGGTGTGCCAGGTAGAGACCATTTAAGAACCCAAAAATATGCTGTCATTTACTGCCGTGGCTAATTTCTGTTAACCTTGTCTCTCACTCACTTTGATGAGCAAAATGTTCATACATAAAGCATACATTTCTGATTGGTCAGAAGAAGCTTCTTAACATATAAGGTATAAGGAAAGTCAGAAAGTTAAGCACTTAGGTCAGCCTTAGGCAGTTAACCAAGACCATAATCCGATAAGAAGCTATTCCCTTTCATGTTGCTAAATCACATGTAGGATACATGAGTTACACCTCCACTTAAGAGACCTTAAAGAGACCTTGGCCAGCCAGGAGTGTAGAAAAACGTAAAACAGTTCTTGAGGACCTAATTGTTAACTCTTAACAGGCAAAGGTTCCTTCAGTCCTATGAGAAATATTTTAGAATTGAACTAAAGTGTGTTTCCGATACAGGACCATATGTCTGTCAGGGCCTGTTGGAGAGGCCCTGCATGAGAACCCCTGGCTGCAGTTCCACATCCCCCTGAAAGTAAATAGAGCCATAAGCACGGAGCTAAGGACACTGCTCCAGGACATGCTGGCTGTCGATCCTGACCAGCGACCAGAAGCCATCCAGCTGAAGAAGCAAGTCAGGCAAGCCATGGCACGAGAGAAAACATCTTTGTAGTGACTGAAAGCAAGATGTCCGTGACCAAGGGCAATTCGTCTGAGTAAAGTCTGATTTCATTCTTATGTCCCGAAAGGCCACTGCCTTTGTGCTGTAGATTTCTGATTTAGACGGGCATTTCTATGGACAACTTTGACTTTTCTGTGGGTCCAATGAAAATAAGTTTTTTAACTTATTCTTTGTTACAGTTTTCGAAAGTTTAAAGACATTCACTGAGTTGACGATAAAGGAAAAGTTTCATCTTTCACCTCTTGGAAGGTAGGCCGGTCAGAGGTACAATATATGTCTTCATGTCTTCATCCTCCATGTTTGTAACTACAGGTTTCACAGTGTTGAGCTAAGACACAAAAACACCTACAAATGGCAGTTCCAAATGTATCAAATGTATAAACCTGGGCTGAAAAAGTGTGTACAGTATATACTCTGTGTAGGTCTGATAAAAGTATTCGAGTCAAAGTGTCATATGGATACAAATTCTCATGATTTTGTATTGTGTGTTTTTTCTCTGTTCTGCTTTATTGAAAGAAATCAGATGCTCTTCCTGAAACTTACCTTAGCTGATTCTTCAGCTAAACCAGACAGACTTCTGAAATTCTCAAATATTATCAAATCTTGTTGGTGCAGAGGTGGTGGAGCCCATTACCAACAGACTCACAGCTGAAATTGCTGTGAAAAGGGCTTCTACCAAATATTAACATGTGGGTGAAAATGTATACAATTGTAATATTTCCTTTTTTCCCATTGAAAGTATAACATATGTGGTGTGAGAAAGAGGTCCTCATTTAATTGCATGAAACTCTGGCACTGGCGCAACAAACTGAACAAAGTTCAAGGGGGTATACGCTTTCTGTAGACACTTTATTTCCTCTTTTTCCATAGTCTAAGAAATGATTTGGGAAACCTGTGGGACACTGGAGGTCATTATACATGAGCCTCTTTCTGCACCTTTTAAGCCATTGAAACCTAGTTGCCTTGTTACAAGGTCTAATATTACAGTAGGTGTGGTTTCCGTCTCCTAATTTCTGAGAATGATCAAATTGGGGAATAAGTTGTAGGGAATACCACTCTTGCACTTCTAAGAAAAGACTATCTCAAATGAAACTCGCTATAGAAAGACATCTTGTTGAAAAATTCTTTATTTTTTGTAATTTCTAAAGAAAAAACATTCATCAAGTCCTTCACAAATGTTTTGTATGTGACTTTCTCTGTTGTTCCCTTTCACACTCAACTGAACTATGTGTTATGTCTTGTAAACGTAATCAAACATTTCACTTAGGTGTGTGGGTTAACACAAACCCATATTGTATGAAACATTCAGTTTTTCATTCACATTTTTTCTAACAATTGCATCCATGCTAGTACTACAGTAAACAACAGTTTTTACTAAAGTAAATGAAATTGTTGATTAAACAAGACAAATTGTTTTAAATGTATGCAATACGACGACATGAAAAACAACACTGAAACTTTTCATTGAAATACTGGACGAGATTGTGCATATTCAATGGATTTCTCCTGGTGCTTTTTTTCATCAGTCTTTTCATATTCTTGTTCTCTACTCAGGTGTCTCCTGTTCCTTTGGTGATGTCTACTGTACACACATGGTATCATACACTTGAGCAAAGTGTGATACCACCGTTTGTTCTTCTCCTAAAATAAAGATGAATATTGACAAAAGTCAGAAGCACTCTTTTCTTTGACAGACGAACAAAACAATGCAAGAATAACCATACTCTCTGTTCCTTACTCATTTCTACCTACCTGTTTGACCACTTTGTCTGCTTCAGTCAGGACAGGGTGCTGGGGCTGACTCTGAGCAATCTGAGAAGAGCTCTCTGTGATCTTCTCCCCTACAGTGGCTACATTGTACTCTGTTTGAAATCCAGGTATCGCCTCCGGTAAGTTCCTCGGTCCTTTTTGGGACTTGAAAGGGTAGAATCATTTTGTGACTACATTTCATTGTCATGCACTGATGTGTTCTGGTTTGTGTTTGATTACTGCAGGCGTTCAAGTACTTTCTTTTTGTTTTAGATTGGCAGTGTTTGAGATGGTAGGAACTTGTCATATTCTCAACTTATTTTGTCTATGAGACTCTGAATGCTCTGTAAACATACTATTTTAGCAATTCTTAGAAATCTGAAAGCAGTGTTACCTGTATCATTTTTTGTCTTGGTAGTAGTATTGCAGCTCCAACATCAGCACTTAAATAATGGTTTGTGATGTTACTTGTCCTTTGAGTTAGTATACTCCTGAGAAGTCAAGAGAAATCTTACGTAAGCATTAATTGTGTTTCACTTTTGAAAGCAAAGTACGTGTCAAGTACTTTGAAGGCATTTGTTGATACTTTTAAGCACTTTCGTTGATTATTATTATCCTTCAATTAGTTATTACAAGTCCAACATTCTTACATGATCTCACTCCATATTCAGAATGTGGGAATACAGTTGTTTTAAGGAAATGCCACTGAATAGATAGGAGCTGCACTCTACAAAGATGAATTTGCTAATTAATCAGTCAGGGACACAGCTTATACTTCAGTAGTCTTAGATCATGTAATGATGATTATTGTACTTTATAACTAGCAAAATCCCCATATCCTGTTCATTGCCCCTTTTTCAGTCATGTGGATTGACTTATGCCTGAGGTGGTTAATTCTCACCTTGACATCTCATAGAACAACTGAATCTCTACCAAGGGTGAATGTGTCCTTCCTCTTAATGTCTAAAAGAAAAGGTTAAAATTCATTGAAGCAAAATGCAACAACCCAAAATGTTGGGGAGGTCGTTTCCACAGTTATTTCATATGACAGTGCTTGGAGTGAAACTACATGACCATGGTGAAGAAGTAAAAACACTTTACCTTGTTCCTCCTGACTGATGTCCTTATGCGTGTTTTGCACAGTTGAGCGTTTTGTGTCTTGTCGTCTGTGTAGGCAACAGCCCTCTTCCCTGGGATAGAACTAGATGATATTTAGACACGTAAATTTGACTTCTCCATTGCTCACATTGTTGTGGATATGATTATAATGCTCTGTTTTGTGGGCTTCCCAAGAAAACAATAAATCCCTTACTACTTGTTCGAAATGCAGTAGCACAGATCCTAACAAATACAAGAAAGAGAATATCATTCCTGTTTTGAAAAAACTTCACTGGTCACCTGTATTATCTAGGATAAATTTGAAAGTTCTTTTACTTGTTTTTAAAGCTTTAAGCGACCTAGCAAGTCTGTACCTTACTGAATGTCTGTCTTCATATGTTCCTATACGTGACCTGAGATCTGCACATACTGGCCTACTGCAAATACCACATGTGAAATGCAGAAAGAGTGGAGAGGCTGCTTTTTGTTTTTATGCTTCTAAATTATGAAACTCACTTCCACTTTTTTTTTTTATTAGGCAGTCAAGCTCGGTACATTGTTTTAAAAAACATTTGAAAATGTTGCTTTTAGTTAAAGTGGTTCTTTGTTCTTTCTATTTATGTTTCTTGTTTTAGTTCTCTTTAATTGTTCTTATTTTATTACGACTTTCCTAATTTGTATTTATTTAATTGACATGTATGTTGCTTTACTGTATTGCTGTATTTTCCTTTACAACTGAAAGTATATCTCTCAATTTTAATATTTTATTTTTACGCTTGCTTTTTAAAGCACCAAAGCACTATTTGTATGAAAGGTGCTCTATAAATAAAGTTTATTATTATTATTTTTAATATTATTATTATACTTTGTTACATTTTTGGTTAGGACAAAGATTCTAGTAGAGGTGGCCTCTTTTACCCCGTTCCAAAAAATTGTAAAACTACCTTCAGAGTACACTGACAATGACCATCTACTGTCTCCTCTAACTGTGTATTGTCATCATGCATATCTTGTGTATTATTTATTGTAGTTGGTTTTGTCATTCTGTAAAGAAGCCACCTTTCAAGGCACTATATCAAATAATGTTTGTTATTATTATTTACATTTTTCATCGTAAAATCTGGCGAAGAGTCTTAAGAGAATATCAAAGAACACGTTGCTCTTACCTTTCCATTCCAAGAAATGCCCACAGCTTGGATTGCAGAGATTGACCTCTCTGTCTCAAATTCTGAGAAACATAGACTTGATTGAAAAATGACCATTTCCTAAGATTCACATAACATCACCAGTCAACATTTGCCACTTGACATCAATAGAAACCATAGAGTACATGACATTTCCAATCAGTTTTCTTTCAAGGTACAATAGCAATCGCCTTGCCAGAAGAGTTATACTGCGGTAGATAAATATTACAAATGTCAGATACACGCAGAGTTGTTTGGATTACTATGAAAAGATTGGCAAATATATTTATGTTCATTATATTTCTTGGAGTGACAGAGCTAAAGAGAAAAAAATACTTACCTTTATCTCTGCAGACAGGATCGCAAGGGATTCCCTTATACTGGGTTCCTATATAACAAATAATACATTATTCAAAAAACATGATATTTCTCTGTCCATTGGCAGCATGATTGTTTATCATTACAGTTTTAGTTAGCTTTAATTTTGGAAACCCCAAGTAAACATAGTTTGTGCCTTTCTCCGAACTTTTTGGCATTTCAATTCAGTTGTTTGTAAGCTTATTTTACAGTTGCTAGGTTGATGAAGTTCCTGAACTGTGCAGTATTTCTTTTGGGTTTGGTGCGAATCATATTCTAGCGGTTGGGGGAAAAAAGCACAGGTGCCATCCCACCATTAAACCCTGAAACTTACCTTAGCCGATTCTTCAACTAAACCAGACATGTTAACTAAGTGTTACAGTATGTTTCAAAGTGTGTATTTTAGCAAACACAACTGAAGTTCTGTTGTCTCCTTGGAGACACCTGGAACTGGTGTGATGCTGGTTCTATGACATCATTCGTTCTAAATGTAAATGCAGGTATTGGCACAACATAGTAAATTGATGTAAAGTTATGGATCCATTTATGATTTTCACTCAGTTTGAAAGAGTTCCTGTCGTGTGGTTAAACTTTGTGTTACGGAGGGTTAACTGGGGTTCTGGCTACTAGTTAGGCTTGGTCATTCAGTCATCTGGTTCATGAAATAGGAAGCTAAGAGATCTGTGTTTTAGTTTTACTGTTTGTTTTTGTTCCATAGAATAAGAAAAGTTTCATTAATATTAGTAATAGAGTAGCTGTTTCTCTAAGCAGTGTGTGTCAGTTTGCACTGCAGGTGTGCCAGGTAGAGACCATTTAAGAACCCAAAAATATGCTGTCATTTACTGCCGTGGCTAATTTCTGTTAACCTTGTCTCTCACTCACTTTGATGAGCAAAATGTTCATACATAAAGCATACATTTCTGATTGGTCAGAAGAAGCTTCTTAACATATAAGGTATAAAGAAAGTCAGAAAGTTAGGCACTTAGGTCAGCCTTAGGCAGTTAACCAAGACCATAATCCGATAAGAAGCTATTCCCTTTCATGTTGCTAAATCACATGTAGGATACATGAGTTACACCTCCACTTAAGAGACCTTGGCCAGCCAGGAGTGTAGAAAACCGTAAAACAGTTCTTGAGGACCTAATTGTTAACTCTTAACAGGCAAAGGTTCCTTCAGTCCTATGAGAAATATTTTAGAATTGAACTAAAGTGTGTTTCCGATACAGGAGCATATGTCTGTCAGGGCCTGTTGGAGAGGCCCTGCGTGAGAACCCCTGGCTGCAGTTCCACATCCCCCTGAAAGTAAATAGAGCCATAAGCACGGAGCTAAGGACACTGCTCCAGGACATGCTGGCTGTCGATCCTGACCAGCGACCAGAAGCCATCCAGCTGAAGAAGCAAGTCAGGCAAGCCATGGCACGAGAGAAAACATCTTTGTAGTGACTGATAGCAAGATGTCCGTGACCAAGGGCAATTCGTCTGAGTAAAGTCTGATTTCATTCTTATGTCCCGAAAGGCCACTGCCTTTGTGCTGTAGATTTCTGATTTAGACGGGCATTTCTATGGACAACTTTGACTTTTCTGTGGGTCCAATGAAAATAAGTTTTTTAACTTATTCTTTGTTACAGTTTTCGAAAATTTAAAGACATTCACTGAGTTGACGATAAAGGAAAAGTTTCATCTTTCACCTCTTGGAAGGTAGGCCGGTCAGAGGTACAATATATGTCTTCATGTCTTCATCCTCCATGTTTGTAACTACAGGTTTCACAGTGTTGAGCTAAGACACAAAAACACCTACAAATGGCAGTTCCAAATGTATCAAATGTATAAACCTGGGCTGAAAAAGTGTGTACAGTATATACTCTGTGTAGGTCTGATAAAAGTATTCGAGTCAAAGTGTCATATGGATACAAATTCTCATGATTTTGTATTGTGTGTTTTTTCTCTGTTCTGCTTTATTGAAAGAAATCAGATACTCTTCCTGAAACTTACCTTAGCTGATTCTTCAGCTAAACCAGACAGACTTCTGAAATTCTCAAATATTATCAAATCTTGTTGGTGCAGAGGTGGTGGAGCCCATTACCAACAGACTCACAGCTGAAATTGCTGTGAAAAGGGCTTCTACCAAATATTAACATGTGGGTGAAAATGTATACAATTGTAATATTTCCTTTTTTCCCATTGAAAGTATAACATATGTGGTGTGAGAAAGAGGTCCTCATTTAATTGCATGAAACTCTGGCACTGGCGCAACAAACTGAACAAAGTTCAAGGGGGTATACGCTTTCTGTAGACACTTTATTTCCTCTTTTTCCATAGTCTAAGAAATGATTTGGGAAACCTGTGGGACACTGGAGGTCATTATACATGAGCCTCTTTCTGCACCTTTTAAGCCATTGAAACCTAGTTGCCTTGTTACAAGGTCTAATATTACAGTAGGTGTGGTTTCCGTCTCCTAATTTCTGAGAATGATCAAATTGGGGAATAAGTTGTAGGGAATACCACTCTTGCACTTCTAAGAAAAGACTATCTCAAATGAAACTCGCTATAGAAAGACATCTTGTTGAAAAATTCTTTATTTTTTGTAATTTCTAAAGAAAAAACATTCATCAAGTCCTTCACAAATGTTTTGTTTGTGACTTTCTCTGTTGTTCCCTTTCACACTCAACTGAACTATGTGTTATGTCTTGTAAACGTAATCAAACATTTCACTTAGGTGTGTGGGTTAACACAAACCCATGTTGTATTAAACATTCAGTTTTTCATTCCCGTTTTTTCTAACAATTGCATCCATGCTAGGACTACAGTAAACAACACTTTTTACGAAAGTAAATGAAATTGTTCATTAAACAAGACACATTGTTTTAAATGTATGCAATACGACGACACTAAAAACAACACTGAAACTTTTCATTGAAATACTGGACGAGATTGTGCATATTCAATGGATTTCTCCTGGTGCTGTTTTTCATCAGTCTTTTCATATTCTTGTTCTCTACTCAGGTGTCTCCTGTTCCTTTGGTGATGTCTGCTGTACACACATGGCATCATACACTTGAGCAAAGTGTGATACCACCGTTTGTTCTTCTCCTAAAATAAAGATGAATATTGACAAAAGTCAGAAGCACTCTTTTCTTTGACAGACGAACAAACAATGCAAGAATAACCATACTCTCTGTTCCTTACTCATTTCTACCTACCTGTTTGACCACTTTGTCTGCTTCAGTCAGGACAGGGTGCTGGGGCTGACTCTGAGCAATCTGAGAAGAGCTCTCTGTGATCTTCTCCCCTACAGTGGCTACATTGTACTCTGTTTGAAATCCAGGTATCGCCTCCCGTAAGTTCCTCGGTCCTTTTTGGGACTTGAAAGGGTAGAATCATTTTGTGACTACATTTCATTGTCATGCACTGATATGTTCTGGTTTGTGTTCGATTACTGCAGGCGTTCAAGTACTTTCTTTTTGTTCTAGATTGGCAGTGTTTGAGATGGTAGGAACTTGTCATATTCTCAACTTATTTTCTCTATGAGACTCTGAATGCTCTGTAAACATACTATTTTAGCAATTCTTAGAAATCTGAAAGCAGTGTTACCTGTATCATTTTTTGTCTTGGTAGTAGTATTGCAGCTCCAACATCAGCACTTAAATAATGGTTTGTGATGTTACTTGTCCTTGGAGTTAGTATACTCCTGAGAAGTCAAGAGAAATCTTACGTAAGCATTAATTATGTTTCACTTTTGAAAGCAAAGTACGTGTCAAGTACTTTGAAGGCATTTGTTGATACTTTTAAGCACTTTCGTTGATTATTATTATCCTTCAATTAGTTATTACAAGTCCAACATTCTTACATGATCTCACTCCATATTCAGAATGTGGGAATACAGTTGTTTTAAGGAAATGCCACTGAATAGATAGGAGCTGCACTCTACAAAGATGAATTTGCTAATTAATCAGTCAGGGACACAGCTTATACTTCAGTAGTCTTAGATCATGAAATGATGATTATTGTACTTTATAACTAGCAAAATCCCCATATCCTGTTCATTGCCCCTTTTTCAGTCATGTGGATTGACTTATGCCTGAGGTGGTTAATTCTCACCTTGACATCTCATAGAACAACTGAATCTCTACCAAGGGTGAATGTGTCCTTCCTCTTAATGTCTAAAAGAAAAGGTTAAAATTCATTGAAGCAAAATGCAACAACCCAAAATGTTGGGGAGGTCGTTTCCACAGTTATTTCATATGACAGTGCTTGGAGTGAAACTACATGACCATGGTGAAGAAGTAAAAACACTTTACCTTGTTCCTCCTGACTGATGTCCTTATGCGTGTTTTGCACAGTTGAGCGTTTTGTGTCTTGTCGTCTGTGTAGGCAACAGCCCTCTTCCCTGGGATAGAACTAGATGATATTTAGACACGTTAATTTGACTTCTCCATTGCTCACATTGATGTGGATATGATTATAATGCTCTGTTTTGTGGGCTTCCCAAGAAAACAATAAATCCCTTACTACTTGTTCGAAATGCAGTAGCACAGATCCTAACAAATACAAGAAAGAGAATATCATTCCTGTTTTGAAAAAACTTCACTGGTCACCTGTATTATCTAGGATAAATTTGAAAGTTCTTTTACTTGTTTTTAAAGCTTTAAGCGACCTAGCACGTCTGTACCTTACTGAATGTCTGTCTTCATATGTTCCTATACGTGACCTGAGATCTGCACATACTGGCCTACTGCAAATACCACATGTGAAATGCAGAAAGAGTGGAGAGGCTGCTTTTTGTTTTTATGCTTCTAAATTATGAAACTCACTTCCACTTTTTATTAGGCAGTCAAGCTCGGTACATTGTTTTAAAAAACATTTGAAAATGTTGCTTTTAGTTAAAGTGGTTCTTTGTTCTTTCTATTTATGTTTCTTGTTTTAGTTCTCTTTAATTGTTCTTATTTTATTACGACTTTCCTAATTTGTATTTATTTAATTGACATGTATGTTGCTTTACTGTATTGCTGTATTTTCCTTTACAACTGAAAGTATATCTCTCAATTTTAATATTTTATTTTTACGCTTGCTTTTTAAAGCACCAAAGCACTATTTGTATGAAAGGTGCTCTATAAATAAAGTTTATTATTATTATTTTTAATATTATTATTATACTTTGTTACATTTTTGGTTAGGACAAAGATTCTAGTAGAGGTGGCCTCTTTTACCCTGTTCCAAAAAATTGGAAAACTACCTTCAGAATGCACTGACAATGACCATCTACTGTCTCCTCTAACTGTGTATTGTCATCATGCATTTCTTGTGTGTTATTTATTGTAGTTGGTTCTGTCATTCTGTAAAGAAGCCACCTTTCAAGGCACTATATAAAATAATGTTTGTTATTATTATTTACATTTTTCATCGTAAAATCTGGCGAAGAGTCTTAAGAGAATATCAAAGAACACGTTGCTCTTACCTTTCCATTCCAAGAAATGCCCTCAGCTCGGATTGCAGAGATTGACCTCTCTGTCTCAAATTCTGAGAAACATAGACTCGATTGAAAAATGACCATTTCCTAAGATTCACATAACATCACCAGTCAACATTTGCCACTTGACATCAATAGAAACCATAGAGTACATGACATTTCCAATCAGTTTTCTTTCAAGGTACAATAGCAATCGCCTTGCCAGAAGAGTTATACTGCGGTAGATAAATATTACAAATGTCAGATACACGCAGAGTTGTTTGGATTACTATGAAAAGATTGGCAAATATATTTATGTTCATTATATTTCTTGGAGTGACAGAGCTAAAGAGAAAAAAATACTTACCTTTATCTCTGCAGACAGGATCGCAAGGGATTCCCTTATACTGGGTTCCTATATAACAAATAATACATTATTCAAAAAACATGATATTTCTCTGTCCATTGGCAGCATGATTGTTTAGCATTACAGTTTTAGTTAGCTTTAATTTTGGAAACCCCAAGTAAACATAGTTTGTGCCTTTCTCCGAACTTTTTGGCATTTCAATTCAGTTGTTTGTAAGCTTATTTTACAGTTGCTAGGTTGATGAAGTTCCTGAACTGTGCAGTATTTCTTTTGGGTTTGGTGCGAATCATATTCTAGCGGTTGGGGGAAAAAAGCACAGGTGCCATCCCACCATTAAATCCTGAAACTTACCTTAGCCGATTCTTCAACTAAACCAGACATGTTAACTAAGTGTTACAGTATGTTTCAAAGTGTGTATTTTAGCAAACACAACTGAAGTTCTGTTGTCTCCTTGGAGACACCTGGAACTGGTGTGATGCTGGTTCTATGACATCATTCGTTCTAAATGTAAATGCAGGTATTGGCACAACATAGTAAATTGATGTAAAGTTATGGATCCATTTATGATTTTCACTCAGTTTGAAAGAGTTCCTGTCGTGTGGTTAAACTTTGTCTTACGGAGGGTTAACTGGGGTTCTGGCTACTAGTTAGGCTTGGTCATTCAGTCATCTGGTTCATGAAATAGGAAGCTAAGAGATCTGTGTTTTAGTTTTACTGTTTGTTTTTGTTCCATAGAATAAGAAACGTTTCATTAATATTAGTAATAGAGTAGCTGTTTCTCTAAGCAGTGTGTGTCAGTTTGCACTGCAGGTGTGCCAGGTAGAGACCATTTAAGAACCCAAAAATATGCTGTCATTTACTGCCGTGGCTAATTTCTGTTAACCTTGTCTCTCACTCACTTTGATGAGCAAAATGTTCATACATAAAGCATACATTTCTGATTGGTCAGAAGAAGCTTCTTAACATATAAGGTATAAAGAAAGTCAGAAAGTTAGGCACTTAGGTCAGCCTTAGGCAGTTAACCAAGACCATAATCCGATAAGAAGCTATTCCCTTTCATGTTGCTAAATCACATGTAGGATACATGAGTTACACCTCCACTTAAGAGACCTTGGCCAGCCAGGAGTGTAGAAAACCGTAAAACAGTTCTTGAGGACCTAATTGTTAACTCTTAACAGGCAAAGGTTCCTTCAGTCCTATGAGAAATATTTTAGAATTGAACTAAAGTGTGTTTCCGATACAGGAGCATATGTCTGTCAGGGCCTGTTGGAGAGGCCCTGCGTGAGAACCCCTGGCTGCAGTTCCACATCCCCCTGAAAGTAAATAGAGCCATAAGCACGGAGCTAAGGACACTGCTCCAGGACATGCTGGCTGTCGATCCTGACCAGCGACCAGAAGCCATCCAGCTGAAGAAGCAAGTCAGGCAAGCCATGGCATGAGAGAAAACATCTTTGTAGTGACTGATAGCAAGATGTCCGTGACCAAGGGCAATTCGTCTGAGTAAAGTCTGATTTCATTCTTATGTCCCGAAAGGCCACTGCCTTTGTGCTGTAGATTTCTGATTTAGACGGGCATTTCTATGGACAACTTTGACTTTTCTGTGGGTCCAATGAAAATAAGTTTTTTAACTTATTCTTTGTTACAGTTTTCGAAAGTTTAAAGACATTCACTGAGTTGACGATAAAGGAAAAGTTTCATCTTTCACCTCTTGGAAGGTAGGCCGGTCAGAGGTACAATATATGTCTTCATGTCTTCATCCTCCATGTTTGTAACTACAGGTTTCACAGTGTTGAGCTAAGACACAAAAACACCTACAAATGGCAGTTCCAAATGTATCAAATGTATAAACCTGGGCTGAAAAAGTGTGTACAGTATATACTCTGTGTAGGTCTGATAAAAGTATTCGAGTCAAAGTGTCATATGGATACAAATTCTCATGATTTTGTATTGTGTGTTTTTTCTCTGTTCTGCTTTATTGAAAGAAATCAGATGCTCTTCCTGAAACTTACCTTAGCTGATTCTTCAGCTAAACCAGACAGACTTCTGAAATTCTCAAATATTATCAAATCTTGTTGGTGCAGAGGTGGTGGAGCCCATTACCAACAGACTCACAGCTGAAATTGCTGTGAAAAGGGCTTCTACCAAATATTAACATGTGGGTGAAAATGTATACAATTGTAATATTTCCTTTTTTCCCATTGAAAGTATAACATATGTGGTGTGAGAAAGAGGTCCTCATTTAATTGCATGAAACTCTGGCACTGGCGCAACAAACTGAACAAAGTTCAAGGGGGTATACGCTTTCTGTAGACACTTTATTTCCTCTTTTTCCATAGTCTAAGAAATGATTTGGGAAACCTGTGGGACACTGGAGGTCATTATACATGAGCCTCTTTCTGCACCTTTTAAGCCATTGAAACCTAGTTGCCTTGTTACAAGGTCTAATATTACAGTAGGTGTGGTTTCCGTCTCCTAATTTCTGAGAATGATCAAATTGGGGAATAAGTTGTAGGGAATACCACTCTTGCACTTCTAAGAAAAGACTATCTCAAATGAAACTCGCTATAGAAAGACATCTTGTTGAAAAATTCTTTATTTTTTGTAATTTCTAAAGAAAAAACATTCATCAAGTCCTTCACAAATGTTTTGTTTGTGACTTTCTCTGTTGTTCCCTTTCACACTCAACTGAACTATGTGTTATGTCTTGTAAACGTAATCAAACATTTCACTTAGGTGTGTGGGTTAACACAAACCCATGTTGTATTAAACATTCAGTTTTTCATTCCCGTTTTTTCTAACAATTGCATCCATGCTAGGACTACAGTAAACAACACTTTTTACTAAAGTAAATGAAATTGTTCATTAAACAAGACACATTGTTTTAAATGTATGCAATACGACGACACTAAAAACAACACTGAAACTTTTCATTGAAATACTGGACGAGATTGTGCATATTCAATGGATTTCTCCTGGTGCTTTTTTTCATCAGTCTTTTCATATTCTTGTTCTCTACTCAGGTGTCTCCTGTTCCTTTGGTGATGTCTGCTGTACACACATGGCATCATACACTTGAGCAAAGTGTGATACCACCGTTTGTTCTTCTCCTAAAATAAAGATGAATATTGACAAAAGTCAGAAGCACTCTTTTCTTTGACAGACGAACAAACAATGCAAGAATAACCATACTCTCTGTTCCTTACTCATTTCTACCTACCTGTTTGACCACTTTGTCTGCTTCAGTCAGGACAGGGTGCTGGGGCTGACTCTGAGCAATCTGAGAAGAGCTCTCTGTGATCTTCTCCCCTACAGTGGCTACATTGTACTCTGTTTGAAATCCAGGTATCGCCTCCGGTTAGTTCCTCGGTCCTTTTTGGGACTTGAAAGGGTAGAATCATTTTGTGACTACATTTCATTGTCATGCACTGATATGTTCTGGTTTGTGTTCGATTACTGCAGGCGTTCAAGTACTTTCTTTTTGTTCTAGATTGGCAGTGTTTTGAGATGGTAGGAACTTGTCATATTCTCAACTTATTTTCTCTATGAGACTCTGAATGCTCTGTAAACATACTATTTTAGCAATTCTTAGAAATCTGAAAGCAGTGTTACCTGTATCATTTTTTGTCTTGGTAGTAGTATTGCAGCTCCAACATCAGCACTTAAATAATGGTTTGTGATGTTACTTGTCCTTGGAGTTAGTATACTCCTGAGAAGTCAAGAGAAATCTTACGTAAGCATTAATTATGTTTCACTTTTGAAAGCAAAGTACGTGTCAAGTACTTTGAAGGCATTTGTTGATACTTTTAAGCACTTTCGTTGATTATTATTATCCTTCAATTAGTTATTACAAGTCCAACATTCTTACATGATCTCACTCCATATTCAGAATGTGGGAATACAGTTGTTTTAAGGAAATGCCACTGAATAGATAGGAGCTGCACTCTACAAAGATGAATTTGCTAATTAATCAGTCAGGGACACAGCTTATACTTCAGTAGTCTTAGATCATGAAATGATGATTATTGTACTTTATAACTAGCAAAATCCCCATATCCTGTTCATTGCCCCTTTTTCAGTCATGTGGATTGACTTATGCCTGAGGTGGTTAATTCTCACCTTGACATCTCATAGAACAACTGAATCTCTACCAAGGGTGAATGTGTCCTTCCTCTTAATGTCTAAAAGAAAAGGTTAAAATTCATTGAAGCAAAATGCAACAACCCAAAATGTTGGGGAGGTCGTTTCCACAGTTATTTCATATGACAGTGCTTGGAGTGAAACTACATGACCATGGTGAAGAAGTAAAAACACTTTACCTTGTTCCTCCTGACTGATGTCCTTATGCGTGTTTTGCACAGTTGAGCGTTTTGTGTCTTGTCGTCTGTGTAGGCAACAGCCCTCTTCCCTGGGATAGAACTAGATGATATTTAGACACGTTAATTTGACTTCTCCATTGCTCACATTGATGTGGATATGATTATAATGCTCTGTTTTGTGGGCTTCCCAAGAAAACAATAAATCCCTTACTACTTGTTCGAAATGCAGTAGCACAGATCCTAACAAATACAAGAAAGAGAATATCATTCCTGTTTTGAAAAAACTTCACTGGTCACCTGTATTATCTAGGATAAATTTGAAAGTTCTTTTACTTGTTTTTAAAGCTTTAAGCGACCTAGCACGTCTGTACCTTACTGAATGTCTGTCTTCATATGTTCCTATACGTGACCTGAGATCTGCACATACTGGCCTACTGCAAATACCACATGTGAAATGCAGAAAGAGTGGAGAGGCTGCTTTTTGTTTTTATGCTTCTAAATTATGAAACTCACTTCCACTTTTTATTAGGCAGTCAAGCTCGGTACATTGTTTTAAAAAACATTTGAAAATGTTGCTTTTAGTTAAAGTGGTTCTTTGTTCTTTCTATTTATGTTTCTTGTTTTAGTTCTCTTTAATTGTTCTTATTTTATTACGACTTTCCTAATTTGTATTTATTTAATTGACATGTATGTTGCTTTACTGTATTGCTGTATTTTCCTTTACAACTGAAAGTATATCTCTCAATTTTAATATTTTATTTTTACGCTTGCTTTTTAAAGCACCAAAGCACTATTTGTATGAAAGGTGCTCTATAAATAAAGTTTATTATTATTATTTTTAATATTATTATTATACTTTGTTACATTTTTGGTTAGGACAAAGATTCTAGTAGAGGTGGCCTCTTTTACCCTGTTCCAAAAAATTGGAAAACTACCTTCAGAATGCACTGACAATGACCATCTACTGTCTCCTCTAACTGTGTATTGTCATCATGCATTTCTTGTGTGTTATTTATTGTAGTTGGTTCTGTCATTCTGTAAAGAAGCCACCTTTCAAGGCACTATATAAAATAATGTTTGTTATTATTATTTACATTTTTCATCGTAAAATCTGGCGAAGAGTCTTAAGAGAATATCAAAGAACACGTTGCTCTTACCTTTCCATTCCAAGAAATGCCCTCAGCTCGGATTGCAGAGATTGACCTCTCTGTCTCAAATTCTGAGAAACATAGACTCGATTGAAAAATGACCATTTCCTAAGATTCACATAACATCACCAGTCAACATTTGCCACTTGACATCAATAGAAACCATAGAGTACATGACATTTCCAATCAGTTTTCTTTCAAGGTACAATAGCAATCGCCTTGCCAGAAGAGTTATACTGCGGTAGATAAATATTACAAATGTCAGATACACGCAGAGTTGTTTGGATTACTATGAAAAGATTGGCAAATATATTTATGTTCATTATATTTCTTGGAGTGACAGAGCTAAAGAGAAAAAAATACTTACCTTTATCTCTGCAGACAGGATCGCAAGGGATTCCCTTATACTGGGTTCCTATATAACAAATAATACATTATTCAAAAAACATGATATTTCTCTGTCCATTGGCAGCATGATTGTTTAGCATTACAGTTTTAGTTAGCTTTAATTTTGGAAACCCCAAGTAAACATAGTTTGTGCCTTTCTCCGAACTTTTTGGCATTTCAATTCAGTTGTTTGTAAGCTTATTTTACAGTTGCTAGGTTGATGAAGTTCCTGAACTGTGCAGTATTTCTTTTGGGTTTGGTGCGAATCATATTCTAGCGGTTGGGGGAAAAAAGCACAGGTGCCATCCCACCATTAAACCCTGAAACTTACCTTAGCCGATTCTTCAACTAAACCAGACATGTTAACTAAGTGTTACAGTATGTTTCAAAGTGTGTATTTTAGCAAACACAACTGAAGTTCTGTTGTCTCCTTGGAGACACCTGGAACTGGTGTGATGCTGGTTCTATGACATCATTCGTTCTAAATGTAAATGCAGGTATTGGCACAACATAGTAAATTGATGTAAAGTTATGGATCCATTTATGATTTTCACTCAGTTTGAAAGAGTTCCTGTCGTGTGGTTAAACTTTGTCTTACGGAGGGTTAACTGGGGTTCTGGCTACTAGTTAGGCTTGGTCATTCAGTCATCTGGTTCATGAAATAGGAAGCTAAGAGATCTGTGTTTTAGTTTTACTGTTTGTTTTTGTTCCATAGAATAAGAAACGTTTCATTAATATTAGTAATAGAGTAGCTGTTTCTCTAAGCAGTGTGTGTCAGTTTGCACTGCAGGTGTGCCAGGTAGAGACCATTTAAGAACCCAAAAATATGCTGTCATTTACTGCCGTGGCTAATTTCTGTTAACCTTGTCTCTCACTCACTTTGATGAGCAAAATGTTCATACATAAAGCATACATTTCTGATTGGTCAGAAGAAGCTTCTTAACATATAAGGTATAAAGAAAGTCAGAAAGTTAGGCACTTAGGTCAGCCTTAGGCAGTTAACCAAGACCATAATCCGATAAGAAGCTATTCCCTTTCATGTTGCTAAATCACATGTAGGATACATGAGTTACACCTCCACTTAAGAGACCTTGGCCAGCCAGGAGTGTAGAAAACCGTAAAACAGTTCTTGAGGACCTAATTGTTAACTCTTAACAGGCAAAGGTTCCTTCAGTCCTATGAGAAATATTTTAGAATTGAACTAAAGTGTGTTTCCGATACAGGAGCATATGTCTGTCAGGGCCTGTTGGAGAGGCCCTGCGTGAGAACCCCTGGCTGCAGTTCCACATCCCCCTGAAAGTAAATAGAGCCATAAGCACGGAGCTAAGGACACTGCTCCAGGACATGCTGGCTGTCGATCCTGACCAGCGACCAGAAGCCATCCAGCTGAAGAAGCAAGTCAGGCAAGCCATGGCATGAGAGAAAACATCTTTGTAGTGACTGATAGCAAGATGTCCGTGACCAAGGGCAATTCGTCTGAGTAAAGTCTGATTTCATTCTTATGTCCCGAAAGGCCACTGCCTTTGTGCTGTAGATTTCTGATTTAGACGGGCATTTCTATGGACAACTTTGACTTTTCTGTGGGTCCAATGAAAATAAGTTTTTTAACTTATTCTTTGTTACAGTTTTCGAAAGTTTAAAGACATTCACTGAGTTGACGATAAAGGAAAAGTTTCATCTTTCACCTCTTGGAAGGTAGGCCGGTCAGAGGTACAATATATGTCTTCATGTCTTCATCCTCCATGTTTGTAACTACAGGTTTCACAGTGTTGAGCTAAGACACAAAAACACCTACAAATGGCAGTTCCAAATGTATCAAATGTATAAACCTGGGCTGAAAAAGTGTGTACAGTATATACTCTGTGTAGGTCTGATAAAAGTATTCGAGTCAAAGTGTCATATGGATACAAATTCTCATGATTTTGTATTGTGTGTTTTTTCTCTGTTCTGCTTTATTGAAAGAAATCAGATGCTCTTCCTGAAACTTACCTTAGCTGATTCTTCAGCTAAACCAGACAGACTTCTGAAATTCTCAAATATTATCAAATCTTGTTGGTGCAGAGGTGGTGGAGCCCATTACCAACAGACTCACAGCTGAAATTGCTGTGAAAAGGGCTTCTACCAAATATTAACATGTGGGTGAAAATGTATACAATTGTAATATTTCCTTTTTTCCCATTGAAAGTATAACATATGTGGTGTGAGAAAGAGGTCCTCATTTAATTGCATGAAACTCTGGCACTGGCGCAACAAACTGAACAAAGTTCAAGGGGGTATACGCTTTCTGTAGACACTTTATTTCCTCTTTTTCCATAGTCTAAGAAATGATTTGGGAAACCTGTGGGACACTGGAGGTCATTATACATGAGCCTCTTTCTGCACCTTTTAAGCCATTGAAACCTAGTTGCCTTGTTACAAGGTCTAATATTACAGTAGGTGTGGTTTCCGTCTCCTAATTTCTGAGAATGGTCAAATTGGGGAATAAGTTGTAGGGAATACCACTCTTGCACTTCTAAGAAAAGACTATCTCAAATGAAACTCGCTATAGAAAGACATCTTGTTGAAAAATTCTTTATTTTTTGTAATTTCTAAAGAAAAAACATTCATCAAGTCCTTCACAAATGTTTTGTTTGTGACTTTCTCTGTTGTTCCCTTTCACACTCAACTGAACTATGTGTTATGTCTTGTAAACGTAATCAAACATTTCACTTAGGTGTGTGGGTTAACACAAACCCATGTTGTATTAAACATTCAGTTTTTCATTCCCGTTTTTTCTAACAATTGCATCCATGCTAGGACTACAGTAAACAACACTTTTTACTAAAGTAAATGAAATTGTTCATTTAACAAGACACATTGTTTTAAATGTATGCAATACGACGACACTAAAAACAACACTGAAACTTTTCATTGAAATACTGGACGAGATTGTGCATATTCAATGGATTTCTCCTGGTGCTTTTTTTCATCAGTCTTTTCATATTCTTGTTCTCTACTCAGGTGTCTCCTGTTCCTTTGGTGATGTCTGCTGTACACACATGGCATCATACACTTGAGCAAAGTGTGATACCACCGTTTGTTCTTCTCCTAAAATAAAGATGAATATTGACAAAAGTCAGAAGCACTCTTTTCTTTGACAGACGAACAAACAATGCAAGAATAACCATACTCTCTGTTCCTTACTCATTTCTACCTACCTGTTTGACCACTTTGTCTGCTTCAGTCAGGACAGGGTGCTGGGGCTGACTCTGAGCAATCTGAGAAGAGCTCTCTGTGATCTTCTCCCCTACAGTGGCTACATTGTACTCTGTTTGAAATCCAGGTATCGCCTCCGGTAAGTTCCTCGGTCCTTTTTGGGACTTGAAAGGGTAGAATCATTTTGTGACTACATTTCATTGTCATGCACTGATATGTTCTGGTTTGTGTTCGATTACTGCAGGCGTTCAAGTACTTTCTTTTTGTTCTAGATTGGCAGTGTTTTGAGATGGTAGGAACTTGTCATATTCTCAACTTATTTTCTCTATGAGACTCTGAATGCTCTGTAAACATACTATTTTAGCAATTCTTAGAAATCTGAAAGCAGTGTTACCTGTATCATTTTTTGTCTTGGTAGTAGTATTGCAGCTCCAACATCAGCACTTAAATAATGGTTTGTGATGTTACTTGTCCTTGGAGTTAGTATACTCCTGAGAAGTCAAGAGAAATCTTACGTAAGCATTAATTATGTTTCACTTTTGAAAGCAAAGTACGTGTCAAGTACTTTGAAGGCATTTGTTGATACTTTTAAGCACTTTCGTTGATTATTATTATCCTCCAATTAGTTATTACAAGTCCAACATTCTTACATGATCTCACTCCATATTCAGAATGTGGGAATACAGTTGTTTTAAGGAAATGCCACTGAATAGATAGGAGCTGCACTCTACAAAGATGAATTTGCTAATTAATCAGTCAGGGACACAGCTTATACTTCAGTAGTCTTAGATCATGAAATGATGATTATTGTACTTTATAACTAGCAAAATCCCCATATCCTGTTCATTGCCCCTTTTTCAGTCATGTGGATTGACTTATGCCTGAGGTGGTTAATTCTCACCTTGACATCTCATAGAACAACTGAATCTCTACCAAGGGTGAATGTGTCCTTCCTCTTAATGTCTAAAAGAAAAGGTTAAAATTCATTGAAGCAAAATGCAACAACCCAAAATGTTGGGGAGGTCGTTTCCACAGTTATTTCATATGACAGTGCTTGGAGTGAAACTACATGACCATGGTGAAGAAGTAAAAACACTTTACCTTGTTCCTCCTGACTGATGTCCTTATGCGTGTTTTGCACAGTTGAGCGTTTTGTGTCTTGTCGTCTGTGTAGGCAACAGCCCTCTTCCCTGGGATAGAACTAGATGATATTTAGACACGTTAATTTGACTTCTCCATTGCTCACATTGATGTGGATATGATTATAATGCTCTGTTTTGTGGGCTTCCCAAGAAAACAATAAATCCCTTACTACTTGTTCGAAATGCAGTAGCACAGATCCTAACAAATACAAGAAAGAGAATATCATTCCTGTTTTGAAAAAACTTCACTGGTCACCTGTATTATCTAGGATAAATTTGAAAGTTCTTTTACTTGTTTTTAAAGCTTTAAGCGACCTAGCACGTCTGTACCTTACTGAATGTCTGTCTTCATATGTTCCTATACGTGACCTGAGATCTGCACATACTGGCCTACTGCAAATACCACATGTGAAATGCAGAAAGAGTGGAGAGGCTGCTTTTTGTTTTTATGCTTCTAAATTATGAAACTCACTTCCAATTTTTATTAGGCAGTCAAGCTCGGTACATTGTTTTAAAAAACATTTGAAAATGTTGCTTTTAGTTAAAGTGGTTCTTTGTTCTTTCTATTTATGTTTCTTGTTTTAGTTCTCTTTAATTGTTCTTATTTTATTACGACTTTCCTAATTTGTATTTATTTAATTGACATGTATGTTGCTTTACTGTATTGCTGTATTTTCCTTTACAACTGAAAGTATATCTCTCAATTTTAATATTTTATTTTTACGCTTGCTTTTTAAAGCACCAAAGCACTATTTGTATGAAAGGTGCTCTATAAATAAAGTTTATTATTATTATTTTTAATATTATTATTATACTTTGTTACATTTTTGGTTAGGACAAAGATTCTAGTAGAGGTGGCCTCTTTTACCCTGTTCCAAAAAATTGGAAAACTACCTTCAGAATGCACTGACAATGACCATCTACTGTCTCCTCTAACTGTGTATTGTCATCATGCATTTCTTGTGTGTTATTTATTGTAGTTGGTTCTGTCATTCTGTAAAGAAGCCACCTTTCAAGGCACTATATAAAATAATGTTTGTTATTATTATTTACATTTTTCATCGTAAAATCTGGCGAAGAGTCTTAAGAGAATATCAAAGAACACGTTGCTCTTACCTTTCCATTCCAAGAAATGCCCTCAGCTCGGATTGCAGAGATTGACCTCTCTGTCTCAAATTCTGAGAAACATAGACTCGATTGAAAAATGACCATTTCCTAAGATTCACATAACATCACCAGTCAACATTTGCCACTTGACATCAATAGAAACCATAGAGTACATGACATTTCCAATCAGTTTTCTTTCAAGGTACAATAGCAATCGCCTTGCCAGAAGAGTTATACTGCGGTAGATAAATATTACAAATGTCAGATACACGCAGAGTTGTTTGGATTACTATGAAAAGATTGGCAAATATATTTATGTTCATTATATTTCTTGGAGTGACAGAGCTAAAGAGAAAAAAATACTTACCTTTATCTCTGCAGACAGGATCGCAAGGGATTCCCTTATACTGGGTTCCTATATAACAAATAATACATTATTCAAAAAACATGATATTTCTCTGTCCATTGGCAGCATGATTGTTTAGCATTACAGTTTTAGTTAGCTTTAATTTTGGAAACCCCAAGTAAACATAGTTTGTGCCTTTCTCCGAACTTTTTGGCATTTCAATTCAGTTGTTTGTAAGCTTATTTTACAGTTGCTAGGTTGATGAAGTTCCTGAACTGTGCAGTATTTCTTTTGGGTTTGGTGCGAATCATATTCTAGCGGTTGGGGGAAAAAAGCACAGGTGCCATCCCACCATTAAACCCTGAAACTTACCTTAGCCGATTCTTCAACTAAACCAGACATGTTAACTAAGTGTTACAGTATGTTTCAAAGTGTGTATTTTAGCAAACACAACTGAAGTTCTGTTGTCTCCTTGGAGACACCTGGAACTGGTGTGATGCTGGTTCTATGACATCATTCGTTCTAAATGTAAATGCAGGTATTGGCACAACATAGTAAATTGATGTAAAGTTATGGATCCATTTATGATTTTCACTCAGTTTGAAAGAGTTCCTGTCGTGTGGTTAAACTTTGTCTTACGGAGGGTTAACTGGGGTTCTGGCTACTAGTTAGGCTTGGTCATTCAGTCATCTGGTTCATGAAATAGGAAGCTAAGAGATCTGTGTTTTAGTTTTACTGTTTGTTTTTGTTCCATAGAATAAGAAACGTTTCATTAATATTAGTAATAGAGTAGCTGTTTCTCTAAGCAGTGTGTGTCAGTTTGCACTGCAGGTGTGCCAGGTAGAGACCATTTAAGAACCCAAAAATATGCTGTCATTTACTGCCGTGGCTAATTTCTGTTAACCTTGTCTCTCACTCACTTTGATGAGCAAAATGTTCATACATAAAGCATACATTTCTGATTGGTCAGAAGAAGCTTCTTAACATATAAGGTATAAAGAAAGTCAGAAAGTTAGGCACTTAGGTCAGCCTTAGGCAGTTAACCAAGACCATAATCTGATAAGAAGCTATTCCCTTTCATGTTGCTAAATCACATGTAGGATACATGAGTTACACCTCCACTTAAGAGACCTTGGCCAGCCAGGAGTGTAGAAAACCGTAAAACAGTTCTTGAGGACCTAATTGTTAACTCTTAACAGGCAAAGGTTCCTTCAGTCCTATGAGAAATATTTTAGAATTGAACTAAAGTGTGTTTCCGATACAGGAGCATATGTCTGTCAGGGCCTGTTGGAGAGGCCCTGCGTGAGAACCCCTGGCTGCAGTTCCACATCCCCCTGAAAGTAAATAGAGCCATAAGCACGGAGCTAAGGACACTGCTCCAGGACATGCTGGCTGTCGATCCTGACCAGCGACCAGAAGCCATCCAGCTGAAGAAGCAAGTCAGGCAAGCCATGGCATGAGAGAAAACATCTTTGTAGTGACTGATAGCAAGATGTCCGTGACCAAGGGCAATTCGTCTGAGTAAAGTCTGATTTCATTCTTATGTCCCGAAAGGCCACTGCCTTTGTGCTGTAGATTTCTGATTTAGACGGGCATTTCTATGGACAACTTTGACTTTTCTGTGGGTCCAATGAAAATAAGTTTTTTAACTTATTCTTTGTTACAGTTTTCGAAAGTTTAAAGACATTCACTGAGTTGACGATAAAGGAAAAGTTTCATCTTTCACCTCTTGGAAGGTAGGCCGGTCAGAGGTACAATATATGTCTTCATGTCTTCATCCTCCATGTTTGTAACTACAGGTTTCACAGTGTTGAGCTAAGACACAAAAACACCTACAAATGGCAGTTCCAAATGTATCAAATGTATAAACCTGGGCTGAAAAAGTGTGTACAGTATATACTCTGTGTAGGTCTGATAAAAGTATTCGAGTCAAAGTGTCATATGGATACAAATTCTCATGATTTTGTATTGTGTGTTTTTTCTCTGTTCTGCTTTATTGAAAGAAATCAGATGCTCTTCCTGAAACTTACCTTAGCTGATTCTTCAGCTAAACCAGACAGACTTCTGAAATTCTCAAATATTATCAAATCTTGTTGGTGCAGAGGTGGTGGAGCCCATTACCAACAGACTCACAGCTGAAATTGCTGTGAAAAGGGCTTCTACCAAATATTAACATGTGGGTGAAAATGTATACAATTGTAATATTTCCTTTTTTCCCATTGAAAGTATAACATATGTGGTGTGAGAAAGAGGTCCTCATTTAATTGCATGAAACTCTGGCACTGGCGCAACAAACTGAACAAAGTTCAAGGGGGTATACGCTTTCTGTAGACACTTTATTTCCTCTTTTTCCATAGTCTAAGAAATGATTTGGGAAACCTGTGGGACACTGGAGGTCATTATACATGAGCCTCTTTCTGCACCTTTTAAGCCATTGAAACCTAGTTGCCTTGTTACAAGGTCTAATATTACAGTAGGTGTGGTTTCCGTCTCCTAATTTCTGAGAATGATCAAATTGGGGAATAAGTTGTAGGGAATACCACTCTTGCACTTCTAAGAAAAGACTATCTCAAATGAAACTCGCTATAGAAAGACATCTTGTTGAAAAATTCTTTATTTTTTGTAATTTCTAAAGAAAAAACATTCATCAAGTCCTTCACAAATGTTTTGTTTGTGACTTTCTCTGTTGTTCCCTTTCACACTCAACTGAACTATGTGTTATGTCTTGTAAACGTAATCAAACATTTCACTTAGGTGTGTGGGTTAACACAAACCCATGTTGTATTAAACATTCAGTTTTTCATTCCCGTTTTTTCTAACAATTGCATCCATGCTAGGACTACAGTAAACAACACTTTTTACTAAAGTAAATGAAATTGTTCATTAAACAAGACACATTGTTTTAAATGTATGCAATACGACGACACTAAAAACAACACTGAAACTTTTCATTGAAATACTGGACGAGATTGTGCATATTCAATGGATTTCTCCTGGTGCTTTTTTTCATCAGTCTTTTCATATTCTTGTTCTCTACTCAGGTGTCTCCTGTTCCTTTGGTGATGTCTGCTGTACACACATGGCATCATACACTTGAGCAAAGTGTGATACCACCGTTTGTTCTTCTCCTAAAATAAAGATGAATATTGACAAAAGTCAGAAGCACTCTTTTCTTTGACAGACGAACAAACAATGCAAGAATAACCATACTCTCTGTTCCTTACTCATTTCTACCTACCTGTTTGACCACTTTGTCTGCTTCAGTCAGGACAGGGTGCTGGGGCTGACTCTGAGCAATCTGAGAAGAGCTCTCTGTGATCTTCTCCCCTACAGTGGCTACATTGTACTCTGTTTGAAATCCAGGTATCGCCTCCGGTAAGTTCCTCGGTCCTTTTTGGGACTTGAAAGGGTAGAATCATTTTGTGACTACATTTCATTGTCATGCACTGATATGTTCTGGTTTGTGTTCGATTACTGCAGGCGTTCAAGTACTTTCTTTTTGTTCTAGATTGGCAGTGTTTTGAGATGGTAGGAACTTGTCATATTCTCAACTTATTTTCTCTATGAGACTCTGAATGCTCTGTAAACATACTATTTTAGCAATTCTTAGAAATCTGAAAGCAGTGTTACCTGTATCATTTTTTGTCTTGGTAGTAGTATTGCAGCTCCAACATCAGCACTTAAATAATGGTTTGTGATGTTACTTGTCCTTGGAGTTAGTATACTCCTGAGAAGTCAAGAGAAATCTTACGTAAGCATTAATTATGTTTCACTTTTGAAAGCAAAGTACGTGTCAAGTACTTTGAAGGCATTTGTTGATACTTTTAAGCACTTTCGTTGATTATTATTATCCTTCAATTAGTTATTACAAGTCCAACATTCTTACATGATCTCACTCCATATTCAGAATGTGGGAATACAGTTGTTTTAAGGAAATGCCACTGAATAGATAGGAGCTGCACTCTACAAAGATGAATTTGCTAATTAATCAGTCAGGGACACAGCTTATACTTCAGTAGTCTTAGATCATGAAATGATGATTATTGTACTTTATAACTAGCAAAATCCCCATATCCTGTTCATTGCCCCTTTTTCAGTCATGTGGATTGACTTATGCCTGAGGTGGTTAATTCTCACCTTGACATCTCATAGAACAACTGAATCTCTACCAAGGGTGAATGTGTCCTTCCTCTTAATGTCTAAAAGAAAAGGTTAAAATTCATTGAAGCAAAATGCAACAACCCAAAATGTTGGGGAGGTCGTTTCCACAGTTATTTCATATGACAGTGCTTGGAGTGAAACTACATGACCATGGTGAAGAAGTAAAAACACTTTACCTTGTTCCTCCTGACTGATGTCCTTATGCGTGTTTTGCACAGTTGAGCGTTTTGTGTCTTGTCGTCTGTGTAGGCAACAGCCCTCTTCCCTGGGATAGAACTAGATGATATTTAGACACGTTAATTTGACTTCTCCATTGCTCACATTGATGTGGATATGATTATAATGCTCTGTTTTGTGGGCTTCCCAAGAAAACAATAAATCCCTTACTACTTGTTCGAAATGCAGTAGCACAGATCCTAACAAATACAAGAAAGAGAATATCATTCCTGTTTTGAAAAAACTTCACTGGTCACCTGTATTATCTAGGATAAATTTGAAAGTTCTTTTACTTGTTTTTAAAGCTTTAAGCGACCTAGCACGTCTGTACCTTACTGAATGTCTGTCTTCATATGTTCCTATACGTGACCTGAGATCTGCACATACTGGCCTACTGCAAATACCACATGTGAAATGCAGAAAGAGTGGAGAGGCTGCTTTTTGTTTTTATGCTTCTAAATTATGAAACTCACTTCCACTTTTTATTAGGCAGTCAAGCTCGGTACATTGTTTTAAAAAACATTTGAAAATGTTGCTTTTAGTTAAAGTGGTTCTTTGTTCTTTCTATTTATGTTTCTTGTTTTAGTTCTCTTTAATTGTTCTTATTTTATTACGACTTTCCTAATTTGTATTTATTTAATTGACATGTATGTTGCTTTACTGTATTGCTGTATTTTCCTTTACAACTGAAAGTATATCTCTCAATTTTAATATTTTATTTTTACGCTTGCTTTTTAAAGCACCAAAGCACTATTTGTATGAAAGGTGCTCTATAAATAAAGTTTATTATTATTATTTTTAATATTATTATTATACTTTGTTACATTTTTGGTTAGGACAAAGATTCTAGTAGAGGTGGCCTCTTTTACCCTGTTCCAAAAAATTGGAAAACTACCTTCAGAATGCACTGACAATGACCATCTACTGTCTCCTCTAACTGTGTATTGTCATCATGCATTTCTTGTGTGTTATTTATTGTAGTTGGTTCTGTCATTCTGTAAAGAAGCCACCTTTCAAGGCACTATATAAAATAATGTTTGTTATTATTATTTACATTTTTCATCGTAAAATCTGGCGAAGAGTCTTAAGAGAATATCAAAGAACACGTTGCTCTTACCTTTCCATTCCAAGAAATGCCCTCAGCTCGGATTGCAGAGATTGACCTCTCTGTCTCAAATTCTGAGAAACATAGACTCGATTGAAAAATGACCATTTCCTAAGATTCACATAACATCACCAGTCAACATTTGCCACTTGACATCAATAGAAACCATAGAGTACATGACATTTCCAATCAGTTTTCTTTCAAGGTACAATAGCAATCGCCTTGCCAGAAGAGTTATACTGCGGTAGATAAATATTACAAATGTCAGATACACGCAGAGTTGTTTGGATTACTATGAAAAGATTGGCAAATATATTTATGTTCATTATATTTCTTGGAGTGACAGAGCTAAAGAGAAAAAAATACTTACCTTTATCTCTGCAGACAGGATCGCAAGGGATTCCCTTATACTGGGTTCCTATATAACAAATAATACATTATTCAAAAAACATGATATATCTCTGTCCATTGGCAGCATGATTGTTTATCATTACAGTTTTAGTTAGCTTTAATTTTGGAAACCCCAAGTAAACATAGTTTGTGCCTTTCTCCGAACTTTTTGGCATTTCAATTCAGTTGTTTGTAAGCTTATTTTACAGTTGCTAGGTTGATGAAGTTCCTGAACTGTGCAGTATTTCTTTTGGGTTTGGTGCGAATCATATTCTAGCGGTTGGGGGAAAAAAGCACAGGTGCCATCCCACCATTAAACCCTGAAACTTACCTTAGCCGATTCTTCAACTAAACCAGACATGTTAACTAAGTGTTACAGTATGTTTCAAAGTGTGTATTTTAGCAAACACAACTGAAGTTCTGTTGTCTCCTTGGAGACACCTGGAACTGGTGTGATGCTGGTTCTATGACATCATTCGTTCTAAATGTAAATGCAGGTATTGGCACAACATAGTAAATTGATGTAAAGTTATGGATCCATTTATGATTTTCACTCAGTTTGAAAGAGTTCCTGTCGTGTGGTTAAACTTTGTGTTACGGAGGGTTAACTGGGGTTCTGGCTACTAGTTAGGCTTGGTCATTCAGTCATCTGGTTCATGAAATAGGAAGCTAAGAGATCTGTGTTTTAGTTTTACTGTTTGTTTTTGTTCCATAGAATAAGAAACGTTTCATTAATATTAGTAATAGAGTAGCTGTTTCTCTAAGCAGTGTGTGTCAGTTTGCACTGCAGGTGTGCCAGGTAGAGACCATTTAAGAACCCAAAAATATGCTGTCATTTACTGCCGTGGCTAATTTCTGTTAACCTTGTCTCTCACTCACTTTGATGAGCAAAATGTTCATACATAAAGCATACATTTCTGATTGGTCAGAAGAAGCTTCTTAACATATAAGGTATAAAGAAAGTCAGAAAGTTAGGCACTTAGGTCAGCCTTAGGCAGTTAACCAAGACCATAATCTGATAAGAAGCTATTCCCTTTCATGTTGCTAAATCACATGTAGGATACATGAGTTACACCTCCACTTAAGAGACCTTGGCCAGCCAGGAGTGTAGAAAACCGTAAAACAGTTCTTGAGGACCTAATTGTTAACTCTTAACAGGCAAAGGTTCCTTCAGTCCTATGAGAAATATTTTAGAATTGAACTAAAGTGTGTTTCCGATACAGGAGCATATGTCTGTCAGGGCCTGTTGGAGAGGCCCTGCGTGAGAACCCCTGGCTGCAGTTCCACATCCCCCTGAAAGTAAATAGAGCCATAAGCACGGAGCTAAGGACACTGCTCCAGGACATGCTGGCTGTCGATCCTGACCAGCGACCAGAAGCCATCCAGCTGAAGAAGCAAGTCAGGCAAGCCATGGCATGAGAGAAAACATCTTTGTAGTGACTGATAGCAAGATGTCCGTGACCAAGGGCAATTCGTCTGAGTAAAGTCTGATTTCATTCTTATGTCCCGAAAGGCCACTGCCTTTGTGCTGTAGATTTCTGATTTAGACGGGCATTTCTATGGACAACTTTGACTTTTCTGTGGGTCCAATGAAAATAAGTTTTTTAACTTATTCTTTGTTACAGTTTTCGAAAGTTTAAAGACATTCACTGAGTTGACGATAAAGGAAAAGTTTCATCTTTCACCTCTTGGAAGGTAGGCCGGTCAGAGGTACAATATATGTCTTCATGTCTTCATCCTCCATGTTTGTAACTACAGGTTTCACAGTGTTGAGCTAAGACACAAAAACACCTACAAATGGCAGTTCCAAATGTATCAAATGTATAAACCTGGGCTGAAAAAGTGTGTACAGTATATACTCTGTGTAGGTCTGATAAAAGTATTCGAGTCAAAGTGTCATATGGATACAAATTCTCATGATTTTGTATTGTGTGTTTTTTCTCTGTTCTGCTTTATTGAAAGAAATCAGATGCTCTTCCTGAAACTTACCTTAGCTGATTCTTCAGCTAAACCAGACAGACTTCTGAAATTCTCAAATATTATCAAATCTTGTTGGTGCAGAGGTGGTGGAGCCCATTACCAACAGACTCACAGCTGAAATTGCTGTGAAAAGGGCTTCTACCAAATATTAACATGTGGGTGAAAATGTATACAATTGTAATATTTCCTTTTTTCCCATTGAAAGTATAACATATGTGGTGTGAGAAAGAGGTCCTCATTTAATTGCATGAAACTCTGGCACTGGCGCAACAAACTGAACAAAGTTCAAGGGGGTATACGCTTTCTGTAGACACTTTATTTCCTCTTTTTCCATAGTCTAAGAAATGATTTGGGAAACCTGTGGGACACTGGAGGTCATTATACATGAGCCTCTTTCTGCACCTTTTAAGCCATTGAAACCTAGTTGCCTTGTTACAAGGTCTAATATTACAGTAGGTGTGGTTTCCGTCTCCTAATTTCTGAGAATGATCAAATTGGGGAATAAGTTGTAGGGAATACCACTCTTGCACTTCTAAGAAAAGACTATCTCAAATGAAACTCGCTATAGAAAGACATCTTGTTGAAAAATTCTTTATTTTTTGTAATTTCTAAAGAAAAAACATTCATCAAGTCCTTCACAAATGTTTTGTTTGTGACTTTCTCTGTTGTTCCCTTTCACACTCAACTGAACTATGTGTTATGTCTTGTAAACGTAATCAAACATTTCACTTAGGTGTGTGGGTTAACACAAACCCATGTTGTATTAAACATTCAGTTTTTCATTCCCGTTTTTTCTAACAATTGCATCCATGCTAGGACTACAGTAAACAACACTTTTTACTAAAGTAAATGAAATTGTTCATTAAACAAGACACATTGTTTTAAATGTATGCAATACGACGACACTAAAAACAACACTGAAACTTTTCATTGAAATACTGGACGAGATTGTGCATATTCAATGGATTTCTCCTGGTGCTTTTTTTCATCAGTCTTTTCATATTCTTGTTCTCTACTCAGGTGTCTCCTGTTCCTTTGGTGATGTCTGCTGTACACACATGGCATCATACACTTGAGCAAAGTGTGATACCACCGTTTGTTCTTCTCCTAAAATAAAGATGAATATTGACAAAAGTCAGAAGCACTCTTTTCTTTGACAGACGAACAAACAATGCAAGAATAACCATACTCTCTGTTCCTTACTCATTTCTACCTACCTGTTTGACCACTTTGTCTGCTTCAGTCAGGACAGGGTGCTGGGGCTGACTCTGAGCAATCTGAGAAGAGCTCTCTGTGATCTTCTCCCCTACAGTGGCTACATTGTACTCTGTTTGAAATCCAGGTATCGCCTCCGGTAAGTTCCTCGGTCCTTTTTGGGACTTGAAAGGGTAGAATCATTTTGTGACTACATTTCATTGTCATGCACTGATATGTTCTGGTTTGTGTTCGATTACTGCAGGCGTTCAAGTACTTTCTTTTTGTTCTAGATTGGCAGTGTTTTGAGATGGTAGGAACTTGTCATATTCTCAACTTATTTTCTCTATGAGACTCTGAATGCTCTGTAAACATACTATTTTAGCAATTCTTAGAAATCTGAAAGCAGTGTTACCTGTATCATTTTTTGTCTTGGTAGTAGTATTGCAGCTCCAACATCAGCACTTAAATAATGGTTTGTGATGTTACTTGTCCTTGGAGTTAGTATACTCCTGAGAAGTCAAGAGAAATCTTACGTAAGCATTAATTATGTTTCACTTTTGAAAGCAAAGTACGTGTCAAGTACTTTGAAGGCATTTGTTGATACTTTTAAGCACTTTCGTTGATTATTATTATCCTTCAATTAGTTATTACAAGTCCAACATTCTTACATGATCTCACTCCATATTCAGAATGTGGGAATACAGTTGTTTTAAGGAAATGCCACTGAATAGATAGGAGCTGCACTCTACAAAGATGAATTTGCTAATTAATCAGTCAGGGACACAGCTTATACTTCAGTAGTCTTAGATCATGAAATGATGATTATTGTACTTTATAACTAGCAAAATCCCCATATCCTGTTCATTGCCCCTTTTTCAGTCATGTGGATTGACTTATGCCTGAGGTGGTTAATTCTCACCTTGACATCTCATAGAACAACTGAATCTCTACCAAGGGTGAATGTGTCCTTCCTCTTAATGTCTAAAAGAAAAGGTTAAAATTCATTGAAGCAAAATGCAACAACCCAAAATGTTGGGGAGGTCGTTTCCACAGTTATTTCATATGACAGTGCTTGGAGTGAAACTACATGACCATGGTGAAGAAGTAAAAACACTTTACCTTGTTCCTCCTGACTGATGTCCTTATGCGTGTTTTGCACAGTTGAGCGTTTTGTGTCTTGTCGTCTGTGTAGGCAACAGCCCTCTTCCCTGGGATAGAACTAGATGATATTTAGACACATTAATTTGACTTCTCCATTGCTCACATTGATGTGGATATGATTATAATGCTCTGTTTTGTGGGCTTCCCAAGAAAACAATAAATCCCTTACTACTTGTTCGAAATGCAGTAGCACAGATCCTAACAAATACAAGAAAGAGAATATCATTCCTGTTTTGAAAAAACTTCACTGGTCACCTGTATTATCTAGGATAAATTTGAAAGTTCTTTTACTTGTTTTTAAAGCTTTAAGCGACCTAGCACGTCTGTACCTTACTGAATGTCTGTCTTCATATGTTCCTATACGTGACCTGAGATCTGCACATACTGGCCTACTGCAAATACCACATGTGAAATGCAGAAAGAGTGGAGAGGCTGCTTTTTGTTTTTATGCTTCTAAATTATGAAACTCACTTCCAATTTTTATTAGGCAGTCAAGCTCGGTACATTGTTTTAAAAAACATTTGAAAATGTTGCTTTTAGTTAAAGTGGTTCTTTGTTCTTTCTATTTATGTTTCTTGTTTTAGTTCTCTTTAATTGTTCTTATTTTATTACGACTTTCCTAATTTGTATTTATTTAATTGACATGTATGTTGCTTTACTGTATTGCTGTATTTTCCTTTACAACTGAAAGTATATCTCTCAATTTTAATATTTTATTTTTACGCTTGCTTTTTAAAGCACCAAAGCACTATTTGTATGAAAGGTGCTCTATAAATAAAGTTTATTATTATTATTTTTAATATTATTATTATACTTTGTTACATTTTTGGTTAGGACAAAGATTCTAGTAGAGGTGGCCTCTTTTACCCTGTTCCAAAAAATTGGAAAACTACCTTCAGAATGCACTGACAATGACCATCTACTGTCTCCTCTAACTGTGTATTGTCATCATGCATTTCTTGTGTGTTATTTATTGTAGTTGGTTCTGTCATTCTGTAAAGAAGCCACCTTTCAAGGCACTATATAAAATAATGTTTGTTATTATTATTTACATTTTTCATCGTAAAATCTGGCGAAGAGTCTTAAGAGAATATCAAAGAACACGTTGCTCTTACCTTTCCATTCCAAGAAATGCCCTCAGCTCGGATTGCAGAGATTGACCTCTCTGTCTCAAATTCTGAGAAACATAGACTCGATTGAAAAATGACCATTTCCTAAGATTCACATAACATCACCAGTCAACATTTGCCACTTGACATCAATAGAAACCATAGAGTACATGACATTTCCAATCAGTTTTCTTTCAAGGTACAATAGCAATCGCCTTGCCAGAAGAGTTATACTGCGGTAGATAAATATTACAAATGTCAGATACACGCAGAGTTGTTTGGATTACTATGAAAAGATTGGCAAATATATTTATGTTCATTATATTTCTTGGAGTGACAGAGCTAAAGAGAAAAAAATACTTACCTTTATCTCTGCAGACAGGATCGCAAGGGATTCCCTTATACTGGGTTCCTATATAACAAATAATACATTATTCAAAAAACATGATATATCTCTGTCCATTGGCAGCATGATTGTTTATCATTACAGTTTTAGTTAGCTTTAATTTTGGAAACCCCAAGTAAACATAGTTTGTGCCTTTCTCCGAACTTTTTGGCATTTCAATTCAGTTGTTTGTAAGCTTATTTTACAGTTGCTAGGTTGATGAAGTTCCTGAACTGTGCAGTATTTCTTTTGGGTTTGGTGCGAATCATATTCTAGCGGTTGGGGGAAAAAAGCACAGGTGCCATCCCACCATTAAACCCTGAAACTTACCTTAGCCGATTCTTCAACTAAACCAGACATGTTAACTAAGTGTTACAGTATGTTTCAAAGTGTGTATTTTAGCAAACACAACTGAAGTTCTGTTGTCTCCTTGGAGACACCTGGAACTGGTGTGATGCTGGTTCTATGACATCATTCGTTCTAAATGTAAATGCAGGTATTGGCACAACATAGTAAATTGATGTAAAGTTATGGATCCATTTATGATTTTCACTCAGTTTGAAAGAGTTCCTGTCGTGTGGTTAAACTTTGTGTTACGGAGGGTTAACTGGGGTTCTGGCTACTAGTTAGGCTTGGTCATTCAGTCATCTGGTTCATGAAATAGGAAGCTAAGAGATCTGTGTTTTAGTTTTACTGTTTGTTTTTGTTCCATAGAATAAGAAACGTTTCATTAATATTAGTAATAGAGTAGCTGTTTCTCTAAGCAGTGTGTGTCAGTTTGCACTGCAGGTGTGCCAGGTAGAGACCATTTAAGAACCCAAAAATATGCTGTCATTTACTGCCGTGGCTAATTTCTGTTAACCTTGTCTCTCACTCACTTTGATGAGCAAAATGTTCATACATAAAGCATACATTTCTGATTGGTCAGAAGAAGCTTCTTAACATATAAGGTATAAAGAAAGTCAGAAAGTTAGGCACTTAGGTCAGCCTTAGGCAGTTAACCAAGACCATAATCTGATAAGAAGCTATTCCCTTTCATGTTGCTAAATCACATGTAGGATACATGAGTTACACCTCCACTTAAGAGACCTTGGCCAGCCAGGAGTGTAGAAAACCGTAAAACAGTTCTTGAGGACCTAATTGTTAACTCTTAACAGGCAAAGGTTCCTTCAGTCCTATGAGAAATATTTTAGAATTGAACTAAAGTGTGTTTCCGATACAGGAGCATATGTCTGTCAGGGCCTGTTGGAGAGGCCCTGCGTGAGAACCCCTGGCTGCAGTTCCACATCCCCCTGAAAGTAAATAGAGCCATAAGCACGGAGCTAAGGACACTGCTCCAGGACATGCTGGCTGTCGATCCTGACCAGCGACCAGAAGCCATCCAGCTGAAGAAGCAAGTCAGGCAAGCCATGGCATGAGAGAAAACATCTTTGTAGTGACTGATAGCAAGATGTCCGTGACCAAGGGCAATTCGTCTGAGTAAAGTCTGATTTCATTCTTATGTCCCGAAAGGCCACTGCCTTTGTGCTGTAGATTTCTGATTTAGACGGGCATTTCTATGGACAACTTTGACTTTTCTGTGGGTCCAATGAAAATAAGTTTTTTAACTTATTCTTTGTTACAGTTTTCGAAAGTTTAAAGACATTCACTGAGTTGACGATAAAGGAAAAGTTTCATCTTTCACCTCTTGGAAGGTAGGCCGGTCAGAGGTACAATATATGTCTTCATGTCTTCATCCTCCATGTTTGTAACTACAGGTTTCACAGTGTTGAGCTAAGACACAAAAACACCTACAAATGGCAGTTCCAAATGTATCAAATGTATAAACCTGGGCTGAAAAAGTGTGTACAGTATATACTCTGTGTAGGTCTGATAAAAGTATTTGAGTCAAAGTGTCATATGGATACAAATTCTCATGATTTTGTATTGTGTGTTTTTTCTCTGTTCTGCTTTATTGAAAGAAATCAGATGCTCTTCCTGAAACTTACCTTAGCTGATTCTTCAGCTAAACCAGACAGACTTCTGAAATTCTCAAATATTATCAAATCTTGTTGGTGCAGAGGTGGTGGAGCCCATTACCAACAGACTCACAGCTGAAATTGCTGTGAAAAGGGCTTCTACCAAATATTAACATGTGGGTGAAAATGTATACAATTGTAATATTTCCTTTTTTCCCATTGAAAGTATAACATATGTGGTGTGAGAAAGAGGTCCTCATTTAATTGCATGAAACTCTGGCACTGGCGCAACAAACTGAACAAAGTTCAAGGGGGTATACGCTTTCTGTAGACACTTTATTTCCTCTTTTTCCATAGTCTAAGAAATGATTTGGGAAACCTGTGGGACACTGGAGGTCATTATACATGAGCCTCTTTCTGCACCTTTTAAGCCATTGAAACCTAGTTGCCTTGTTACAAGGTCTAATATTACAGTAGGTGTGGTTTCCGTCTCCTAATTTCTGAGAATGATCAAATTGGGGAATAAGTTGTAGGGAATACCACTCTTGCACTTCTAAGAAAAGACTATCTCAAATGAAACTCGCTATAGAAAGACATCTTGTTGAAAAATTCTTTATTTTTTGTAATTTCTAAAGAAAAAACATTCATCAAGTCCTTCACAAATGTTTTGTCTGTGACTTTCTCTGTTGTTCCCTTTCACACTCAACTGAACTATGTGTTATGTCTTGTAAACGTAATCAAACATTTCACTTAGGTGTGTGGGTTAACACAAACCCATGTTGTATGACACATTCAGTTTTTCATTCCCGTTTTTTCTAACAATTGCATCCATGCTAGGACTACAGTAAACAACACTTTTTACTAAAGTAAATGAAATTGTTCATTAAACAAGACACATTGTTTTAAATGTATGCAATACGACGACACTAAAAACAACACTGAAACTTTTCATTGAAATACTGGACGAGATTGTGCATATTCAATGGATTTCTCCTGGTGCTTTTTTTCATCAGTCTTTTCATATTCTTGTTCTCTACTCAGGTGTCTCCTGTTCCTTTGGTGATGTCTGCTGTACACACATGGCATCATACACTTGAGCAAAGTGTGATACCACCGTTTGTTCTTCTCCTAAAATAAAGATGAATATTGACAAAAGTCAGAAGCACTCTTTTCTTTGACAGACGAACAAACAATGCAAGAATAACCATACTCTCTGTTCCTTACTCATTTCTACCTATCTGTTTGACCACTTTGTCTGCTTCAGTCAGGACAGGGTGCTGGGGCTGACTCTGAGCAATCTGAGAAGAGCTCTCTGTGATCTTCTCCCCTACAGTGGCTACATTGTACTCTGTTTGAAATCCAGGTATCGCCTCCGGTAAGTTCCTCGGTCCTTTTTGGGACTTGAAAGGGTAGAATCATTTTGTGACTACATTTCATTGTCATGCACTGATATGTTCTGGTTTGTGTTCGATTACTGCAGGCGTTCAAGTACTTTCTTTTTGTTCTAGATTGGCAGTGTTTTGAGATGGTAGGAACTTGTCATATTCTCAACTTATTTTCTCTATGAGACTCTGAATGCTCTGTAAACATACTATTTTAGCAATTCTTAGAAATCTGAAAGCAGTGTTACCTGTATCATTTTTTGTCTTGGTAGTAGTATTGCAGCTCCAACATCAGCACTTAAATAATGGTTTGTGATGTTACTTGTCCTTGGAGTTAGTATACTCCTGAGAAGTCAAGAGAAATCTTACGTAAGCATTAATTATGTTTCACTTTTGAAAGCAAAGTACGTGTCAAGTACTTTGAAGGCATTTGTTGATACTTTTAAGCACTTTCGTTGATTATTATTATCCTTCAATTAGTTATTACAAGTCCAACATTCTTACATGATCTCACTCCATATTCAGAATGTGGGAATACAGTTGTTTTAAGGAAATGCCACTGAATAGATAGGAGCTGCACTCTACAAAGATGAATTTGCTAATTAATCAGTCAGGGACACAGCTTATACTTCAGTAGTCTTAGATCATGAAATGATGATTATTGTACTTTATAACTAGCAAAATCCCCATATCCTGTTCATTGCCCCTTTTTCAGTCATGTGGATTGACTTATGCCTGAGGTGGTTAATTCTCACCTTGACATCTCATAGAACAACTGAATCTCTACCAAGGGTGAATGTGTCCTTCCTCTTAATGTCTAAAAGAAAAGGTTAAAATTCATTGAAGCAAAATGCAACAACCCAAAATGTTGGGGAGGTCGTTTCCACAGTTATTTCATATGACAGTGCTTGGAGTGAAACTACATGACCATGGTGAAGAAGTAAAAACACTTTACCTTGTTCCTCCTGACTGATGTCCTTATGCGTGTTTTGCACAGTTGAGCGTTTTGTGTCTTGTCGTCTGTGTAGGCAACAGCCCTCTTCCCTGGGATAGAACTAGATGATATTTAGACACGTTAATTTGACTTCTCCATTGCTCACATTGATGTGGATATGATTATAATGCTCTGTTTTGTGGGCTTCCCAAGAAAACAATAAATCCCTTACTACTTGTTCGAAATGCAGTAGCACAGATCCTAACAAATACAAGAAAGAGAATATCATTCCTGTTTTGAAAAAACTTCACTGGTCACCTGTATTATCTAGGATAAATTTGAAAGTTCTTTTACTTGTTTTTAAAGCTTTAAGCGACCTAGCACGTCTGTACCTTACTGAATGTCTGTCTTCATATGTTCCTATACGTGACCTGAGATCTGCACATACTGGCCTACTGCAAATACCACATGTGAAATGCAGAAAGAGTGGAGAGGCTGCTTTTTGTTTTTATGCTTCTAAATTATGAAACTCACTTCCAATTTTTATTAGGCAGTCAAGCTCGGTACATTGTTTTAAAAAACATTTGAAAATGTTGCTTTTAGTTAAAGTGGTTCTTTGTTCTTTCTATTTATGTTTCTTGTTTTAGTTCTCTTTAATTGTTCTTATTTTATTACGACTTTCCTAATTTGTATTTATTTAATTGACATGTATGTTGCTTTACTGTATTGCTGTATTTTCCTTTACAACTGAAAGTATATCTCTCAATTTTAATATTTTATTTTTACGCTTGCTTTTTAAAGCACCAAAGCACTATTTGTATGAAAGGTGCTCTATAAATAAAGTTTATTATTATTATTTTTAATATTATTATTATACTTTGTTACATTTTTGGTTAGGACAAAGATTCTAGTAGAGGTGGCCTCTTTTACCCTGTTCCAAAAAATTGGAAAACTACCTTCAGAATGCACTGACAATGACCATCTACTGTCTCCTCTAACTGTGTATTGTCATCATGCATTTCTTGTGTGTTATTTATTGTAGTTGGTTCTGTCATTCTGTAAAGAAGCCACCTTTCAAGGCACTATATAAAATAATGTTTGTTATTATTATTTACATTTTTCATCGTAAAATCTGGCGAAGAGTCTTAAGAGAATATCAAAGAACACGTTGCTCTTACCTTTCCATTCCAAGAAATGCCCTCAGCTCGGATTGCAGAGATTGACCTCTCTGTCTCAAATTCTGAGAAACATAGACTCGATTGAAAAATGACCATTTCCTAAGATTCACATAACATCACCAGTCAACATTTGCCACTTGACATCAATAGAAACCATAGAGTACATGACATTTCCAATCAGTTTTCTTTCAAGGTACAATAGCAATCGCCTTGCCAGAAGAGTTATACTGCGGTAGATAAATATTACAAATGTCAGATACACGCAGAGTTGTTTGGATTACTATGAAAAGATTGGCAAATATATTTATGTTCATTATATTTCTTGGAGTGACAGAGCTAAAGAGAAAAAAATACTTACCTTTATCTCTGCAGACAGGATCGCAAGGGATTCCCTTATACTGGGTTCCTATATAACAAATAATACATTATTCAAAAAACATGATATATCTCTGTCCATTGGCAGCATGATTGTTTATCATTACAGTTTTAGTTAGCTTTAATTTTGGAAACCCCAAGTAAACATAGTTTGTGCCTTTCTCCGAACTTTTTGGCATTTCAATTCAGTTGTTTGTAAGCTTATTTTACAGTTGCTAGGTTGATGAAGTTCCTGAACTGTGCAGTATTTCTTTTGGGTTTGGTGCGAATCATATTCTAGCGGTTGGGGGAAAAAAGCACAGGTGCCATCCCACCATTAAACCCTGAAACTTACCTTAGCCGATTCTTCAACTAAACCAGACATGTTAACTAAGTGTTACAGTATGTTTCAAAGTGTGTATTTTAGCAAACACAACTGAAGTTCTGTTGTCTCCTTGGAGACACCTGGAACTGGTGTGATGCTGGTTCTATGACATCATTCGTTCTAAATGTAAATGCAGGTATTGGCACAACATAGTAAATTGATGTAAAGTTATGGATCCATTTATGATTTTCACTCAGTTTGAAAGAGTTCCTGTCGTGTGGTTAAACTTTGTCTTACGGAGGGTTAACTGGGGTTCTGGCTACTAGTTAGGCTTGGTCATTCAGTCATCTGGTTCATGAAATAGGAAGCTAAGAGATCTGTGTTTTAGTTTTACTGTTTGTTTTTGTTCCATAGAATAAGAAACGTTTCATTAATATTAGTAATAGAGTAGCTGTTTCTCTAAGCAGTGTGTGTCAGTTTGCACTGCAGGTGTGCCAGGTAGAGACCATTTAAGAACCCAAAAATATGCTGTCATTTACTGCCGTGGCTAATTTCTGTTAACCTTGTCTCTCACTCACTTTGATGAGCAAAATGTTCATACATAAAGCATACATTTCTGATTGGTCAGAAGAAGCTTCTTAACATATAAGGTATAAAGAAAGTCAGAAAGTTAGGCACTTAGGTCAGCCTTAGGCAGTTAACCAAGACCATAATCCGATAAGAAGCTATTCCCTTTCATGTTGCTAAATCACATGTAGGATACATGAGTTACACCTCCACTTAAGAGACCTTAAAGAGACCTTGGCCAGCCAGGAGTGTAGAAAACCGTAAAACAGTTCTTGAGGACCTAATTGTTAACTCTTAACAGGCAAAGGTTCCTTCAGTCCTATGAGAAATATTTTAGAATTGAACTAAAGTGTGTTTCCGATACAGGAGCATATGTCTGTCAGGGCCTGTTGGAGAGGCCCTACGTGAGAACCCCTGGCTGCAGTTCCACATCCCCCTGAAAGTAAATAGAGCCATAAGCACGGAGCTAAGGACACTGCTCCAGGACATGCTGGCTGTCGATCCTGACCAGCGACCAGAAGCCATCCAGCTGAAGAAGCAAGTCAGGCAAGCCATGGCACGAGAGAAAACATCTTTGTAGTGACTGATAGCAAGATGTCCGTGACCAAGGGCAATTCGTCTGAGTAAAGTCTGATTTCATTCTTATGTCCCGAAAGGCCACTGCCTTTGTGCTGTAGATTTCTGATTTAGACGGGCATTTCTATGGACAACTTTGACTTTTCTGTGGGTCCAATGAAAATAAGTTTTTTAACTTATTCTTTGTTACAGTTTTCGAAAGTTTAAAGACATTCACTGAGTTGACGATAAAGGAAAAGTTTCATCTTTCACCTCTTGGAAGGTAGGCCGGTCAGAGGTACAATATATGTCTTCATGTCTTCATCCTCCATGTTTGTAACTACAGGTTTCACAGTGTTGAGCTAAGACACAAAAACACCTACAAATGGCAGTTCCAAATGTATCAAATGTATAAACCTGGGCTGAAAAAGTGTGTACAGTATATACTCTGTGTAGGTCTGATAAAAGTATTCGAGTCAAAGTGTCATATGGATACAAATTCTCATGATTTTGTATTGTGTGTTTTTTCTCTGTTCTGCTTTATTGAAAGAAATCAGATGCTCTTCCTGAAACTTACCTTAGCTGATTCTTCAGCTAAACCAGACAGACTTCTGAAATTCTCAAATATTATCAAATCTTGTTGGTGCAGAGGTGGTGGAGCCCATTACCAACAGACTCACAGCTGAAATTGCTGTGAAAAGGGCTTCTACCAAATATTAACATGTGGGTGAAAATGTAAACAATTGTAATATTTCCTTTTTTCCCATTGAAAGTATAACATATGTGGTGTGAGAAAGAGGTCCTCATTTAATTGCATGAAACTCTGGCACTGGCGCAACAAACTGAACAAAGTTCAAGGGGGTATACGCTTTCTGTAGACACTTTATTTCCTCTTTTTCCATAGTCTAAGAAATGATTTGGGAAACCTGTGGGACACTGGAGGTCATTATACATGAGCCTCTTTCTGCACCTTTTAAGCCATTGAAACCTAGTTGCCTTGTTACAAGGTCTAATATTACAGTAGGTGTGGTTTCCGTCTCCTAATTTCTGAGAATGATCAAATTGGGGAATAAGTTGTAGGGAATACCACTCTTGCACTTCTAAGAAAAGACTATCTCAAATGAAACTCGCTATAGAAAGACATCTTGTTGAAAAATTCTTTATTTTTTGTAATTTCTAAAGAAAAAACATTCATCAAGTCCTTCACAAATGTTTTGTCTGTGACTTTCTCTGTTGTTCCCTTTCACACTCAACTGAACTATGTGTTATGTCTTGTAAACGTAATCAAACATTTCACTTAGGTGTGTGGGTTAACACAAACCCATGTTGTATGACACATTCAGTTTTTCATTCCCGTTTTTTCTAACAATTGCATCCATGCTAGGACTACAGTAAACAACACTTTTTACTAAAGTAAATGAAATTGTTCATTAAACAAGACACATTGTTTTAAATGTATGCAATACGACGACACTAAAAACAACACTGAAACTTTTCATTGAAATACTGGACGAGATTGTGCATATTCAATGGATTTCTCCTGGTGCTTTTTTTCATCAGTCTTTTCATATTCTTGTTCTCTACTCAGGTGTCTCCTGTTCCTTTGGTGATGTCTGCTGTACACACATGGCATCATACACTTGAGCAAAGTGTGATACCACCGTTTGTTCTTCTCCTAAAATAAAGATGAATATTGACAAAAGTCAGAAGCACTCTTTTCTTTGACAGACGAACAAACAATGCAAGAATAACCATACTCTCTGTTCCTTACTCATTTCTACCTATCTGTTTGACCACTTTGTCTGCTTCAGTCAGGACAGGGTGCTGGGGCTGACTCTGAGCAATCTGAGAAGAGCTCTCTGTGATCTTCTCCCCTACAGTGGCTACATTGTACTCTGTTTGAAATCCAGGTATCGCCTCCGGTAAGTTCCTCGGTCCTTTTTGGGACTTGAAAGGGTAGAATCATTTTGTGACTACATTTCATTGTCATGCACTGATATGTTCTGGTTTGTGTTCGATTACTGCAGGCGTTCAAGTACTTTCTTTTTGTTCTAGATTGGCAGTGTTTTGAGATGGTAGGAACTTGTCATATTCTCAACTTATTTTCTCTATGAGACTCTGAATGCTCTGTAAACATACTATTTTAGCAATTCTTAGAAATCTGAAAGCAGTGTTACCTGTATCATTTTTTGTCTTGGTAGTAGTATTGCAGCTCCAACATCAGCACTTAAATAATGGTTTGTGATGTTACTTGTCCTTGGAGTTAGTATACTCCTGAGAAGTCAAGAGAAATCTTACGTAAGCATTAATTATGTTTCACTTTTGAAAGCAAAGTACGTGTCAAGTACTTTGAAGGCATTTGTTGATACTTTTAAGCACTTTCGTTGATTATTATTATCCTTCAATTAGTTATTACAAGTCCAACATTCTTACATGATCTCACTCCATATTCAGAATGTGGGAATACAGTTGTTTTAAGGAAATGCCACTGAATAGATAGGAGCTGCACTCTACAAAGATGAATTTGCTAATTAATCAGTCAGGGACACAGCTTATACTTCAGTAGTCTTAGATCATGAAATGATGATTATTGTACTTTATAACTAGCAAAATCCCCATATCCTGTTCATTGCCCCTTTTTCAGTCATGTGGATTGACTTATGCCTGAGGTGGTTAATTCTCACCTTGACATCTCATAGAACAACTGAATCTCTACCAAGGGTGAATGTGTCCTTCCTCTTAATGTCTAAAAGAAAAGGTTAAAATTCATTGAAGCAAAATGCAACAACCCAAAATGTTGGGGAGGTCGTTTCCACAGTTATTTCATATGACAGTGCTTGGAGTGAAACTACATGACCATGGTGAAGAAGTAAAAACACTTTACCTTGTTCCTCCTGACTGATGTCCTTATGCGTGTTTTGCACAGTTGAGCGTTTTGTGTCTTGTCGTCTGTGTAGGCAACAGCCCTCTTCCCTGGGATAGAACTAGATGATATTTAGACACGTTAATTTGACTTCTCCATTGCTCACATTGATGTGGATATGATTATAATGCTCTGTTTTGTGGGCTTCCCAAGAAAACAATAAATCCCTTACTACTTGTTCGAAATGCAGTAGCACAGATCCTAACAAATACAAGAAAGAGAATATCATTCCTGTTTTGAAAAAACTTCACTGGTCACCTGTATTATCTAGGATAAATTTGAAAGTTCTTTTACTTGTTTTTAAAGCTTTAAGCGACCTAGCACGTCTGTACCTTACTGAATGTCTGTCTTCATATGTTCCTATACGTGACCTGAGATCTGCACATACTGGCCTACTGCAAATACCACATGTGAAATGCAGAAAGAGTGGAGAGGCTGCTTTTTGTTTTTATGCTTCTAAATTATGAAACTCACTTCCAATTTTTATTAGGCAGTCAAGCTCGGTACATTGTTTTAAAAAACATTTGAAAATGTTGCTTTTAGTTAAAGTGGTTCTTTGTTCTTTCTATTTATGTTTCTTGTTTTAGTTCTCTTTAATTGTTCTTATTTTATTACGACTTTCCTAATTTGTATTTATTTAATTGACATGTATGTTGCTTTACTGTATTGCTGTATTTTCCTTTACAACTGAAAGTATATCTCTCAATTTTAATATTTTATTTTTACGCTTGCTTTTTAAAGCACCAAAGCACTATTTGTATGAAAGGTGCTCTATAAATAAAGTTTATTATTATTATTTTTAATATTATTATTATACTTTGTTACATTTTTGGTTAGGACAAAGATTCTAGTAGAGGTGGCCTCTTTTACCCTGTTCCAAAAAATTGGAAAACTACCTTCAGAATGCACTGACAATGACCATCTACTGTCTCCTCTAACTGTGTATTGTCATCATGCATTTCTTGTGTGTTATTTATTGTAGTTGGTTCTGTCATTCTGTAAAGAAGCCACCTTTCAAGGCACTATATAAAATAATGTTTGTTATTATTATTTACATTTTTCATCGTAAAATCTGGCGAAGAGTCTTAAGAGAATATCAAAGAACACGTTGCTCTTACCTTTCCATTCCAAGAAATGCCCTCAGCTCGGATTGCAGAGATTGACCTCTCTGTCTCAAATTCTGAGAAACATAGACTCGATTGAAAAATGACCATTTCCTAAGATTCACATAACATCACCAGTCAACATTTGCCACTTGACATCAATAGAAACCATAGAGTACATGACATTTCCAATCAGTTTTCTTTCAAGGTACAATAGCAATCGCCTTGCCAGAAGAGTTATACTGCGGTAGATAAATATTACAAATGTCAGATACACGCAGAGTTGTTTGGATTACTATGAAAAGATTGGCAAATATATTTATGTTCATTATATTTCTTGGAGTGACAGAGCTAAAGAGAAAAAAATACTTACCTTTATCTCTGCAGACAGGATCGCAAGGGATTCCCTTATACTGGGTTCCTATATAACAAATAATACATTATTCAAAAAACATGATATATCTCTGTCCATTGGCAGCATGATTGTTTATCATTACAGTTTTAGTTAGCTTTAATTTTGGAAACCCCAAGTAAACATAGTTTGTGCCTTTCTCCGAACTTTTTGGCATTTCAATTCAGTTGTTTGTAAGCTTATTTTACAGTTGCTAGGTTGATGAAGTTCCTGAACTGTGCAGTATTTCTTTTGGGTTTGGTGCGAATCATATTCTAGCGGTTGGGGGAAAAAAGCACAGGTGCCATCCCACCATTAAACCCTGAAACTTACCTTAGCCGATTCTTCAACTAAACCAGACATGTTAACTAAGTGTTACAGTATGTTTCAAAGTGTGTATTTTAGCAAACACAACTGAAGTTCTGTTGTCTCCTTGGAGACACCTGGAACTGGTGTGATGCTGGTTCTATGACATCATTCGTTCTAAATGTAAATGCAGGTATTGGCACAACATAGTAAATTGATGTAAAGTTATGGATCCATTTATGATTTTCACTCAGTTTGAAAGAGTTCCTGTCGTGTGGTTAAACTTTGTCTTACGGAGGGTTAACTGGGGTTCTGGCTACTAGTTAGGCTTGGTCATTCAGTCATCTGGTTCATGAAATAGGAAGCTAAGAGATCTGTGTTTTAGTTTTACTGTTTGTTTTTGTTCCATAGAATAAGAAACGTTTCATTAATATTAGTAATAGAGTAGCTGTTTCTCTAAGCAGTGTGTGTCAGTTTGCACTGCAGGTGTGCCAGGTAGAGACCATTTAAGAACCCAAAAATATGCTGTCATTTACTGCCGTGGCTAATTTCTGTTAACCTTGTCTCTCACTCACTTTGATGAGCAAAATGTTCATACATAAAGCATACATTTCTGATTGGTCAGAAGAAGCTTCTTAACATATAAGGTATAAAGAAAGTCAGAAAGTTAGGCACTTAGGTCAGCCTTAGGCAGTTAACCAAGACCATAATCCGATAAGAAGCTATTCCCTTTCATGTTGCTAAATCACATGTAGGATACATGAGTTACACCTCCACTTAAGAGACCTTAAAGAGACCTTGGCCAGCCAGGAGTGTAGAAAACCGTAAAACAGTTCTTGAGGACCTAATTGTTAACTCTTAACAGGCAAAGGTTCCTTCAGTCCTATGAGAAATATTTTAGAATTGAACTAAAGTGTGTTTCCGATACAGGAGCATATGTCTGTCAGGGCCTGTTGGAGAGGCCCTACGTGAGAACCCCTGGCTGCAGTTCCACATCCCCCTGAAAGTAAATAGAGCCATAAGCACGGAGCTAAGGACACTGCTCCAGGACATGCTGGCTGTCGATCCTGACCAGCGACCAGAAGCCATCCAGCTGAAGAAGCAAGTCAGGCAAGCCATGGCACGAGAGAAAACATCTTTGTAGTGACTGATAGCAAGATGTCCGTGACCAAGGGCAATTCGTCTGAGTAAAGTCTGATTTCATTCTTATGTCCCGAAAGGCCACTGCCTTTGTGCTGTAGATTTCTGATTTAGACGGGCATTTCTATGGACAACTTTGACTTTTCTGTGGGTCCAATGAAAATAAGTTTTTTAACTTATTCTTTGTTACAGTTTTCGAAAGTTTAAAGACATTCACTGAGTTGACGATAAAGGAAAAGTTTCATCTTTCACCTCTTGGAAGGTAGGCCGGTCAGAGGTACAATATATGTCTTCATGTCTTCATCCTCCATGTTTGTAACTACAGGTTTCACAGTGTTGAGCTAAGACACAAAAACACCTACAAATGGCAGTTCCAAATGTATCAAATGTATAAACCTGGGCTGAAAAAGTGTGTACAGTATATACTCTGTGTAGGTCTGATAAAAGTATTCGAGTCAAAGTGTCATATGGATACAAATTCTCATGATTTTGTATTGTGTGTTTTTTCTCTGTTCTGCTTTATTGAAAGAAATCAGATGCTCTTCCTGAAACTTACCTTAGCTGATTCTTCAGCTAAACCAGACAGACTTCTGAAATTCTCAAATATTATCAAATCTTGTTGGTGCAGAGGTGGTGGAGCCCATTACCAACAGACTCACAGCTGAAATTGCTGTGAAAAGGGCTTCTACCAAATATTAACATGTGGGTGAAAATGTAAACAATTGTAATATTTCCTTTTTTCCCATTGAAAGTATAACATATGTGGTGTGAGAAAGAGGTCCTCATTTAATTGCATGAAACTCTGGCACTGGCGCAACAAACTGAACAAAGTTCAAGGGGGTATACGCTTTCTGTAGACACTTTATTTCCTCTTTTTCCATAGTCTAAGAAATGATTTGGGAAACCTGTGGGACACTGGAGGTCATTATACATGAGCCTCTTTCTGCACCTTTTAAGCCATTGAAACCTAGTTGCCTTGTTACAAGGTCTAATATTACAGTAGGTGTGGTTTCCGTCTCCTAATTTCTGAGAATGATCAAATTGGGGAATAAGTTGTAGGGAATACCACTCTTGCACTTCTAAGAAAAGACTATCTCAAATGAAACTCGCTATAGAAAGACATCTTGTTGAAAAATTCTTTATTTTTTGTAATTTCTAAAGAAAAAACATTCATCAAGTCCTTCACAAATGTTTTGTTTGTGACTTTCTCTGTTGTTCCCTTTCACACTCAACTGAACTATGTGTTATGTCTTGTAAACGTAATCAAACATTTCACTTAGGTGTGTGGGTTAACACAAACCCATGTTGTATTAAACATTCAGTTTTTCATTCCCGTTTTTTCTAACAATTGCATCCATGCTAGGACTACAGTAAACAACACTTTTTACTAAAGTAAATGAAATTGTTCATTAAACAAGACACATTGTTTTAAATGTATGCAATACGACGACACTAAAAACAACACTGAAACTTTTCATTGAAATACTGGACGAGATTGTGCATATTCAATGGATTTCTCCTGGTGCTTTTTTTCATCAGTCTTTTCATATTCTTGTTCTCTACTCAGGTGTCTCCTGTTCCTTTGGTGATGTCTGCTGTACACACATGGCATCATACACTTGAGCAAAGTGTGATACCACCGTTTGTTCTTCTCCTAAAATAAAGATGAATATTGACAAAAGTCAGAAGCACTCTTTTCTTTGACAGACGAACAAACAATGCAAGAATAACCATACTCTCTGTTCCTTACTCATTTCTACCTACCTGTTTGACCACTTTGTCTGCTTCAGTCAGGACAGGGTGCTGGGGCTGACTCTGAGCAATCTGAGAAGAGCTCTCTGTGATCTTCTCCCCTACAGTGGCTACATTGTACTCTGTTTGAAATCCAGGTATCGCCTCCGGTAAGTTCCTCGGTCCTTTTTGGGACTTGAAAGGGTAGAATCATTTTGTGACTACATTTCATTGTCATGCACTGATATGTTCTGGTTTGTGTTCGATTACTGCAGGCGTTCAAGTACTTTCTTTTTGTTCTAGATTGGCAGTGTTTTGAGATGGTAGGAACTTGTCATATTCTCAACTTATTTTCTCTATGAGACTCTGAATGCTCTGTAAACATACTATTTTAGCAATTCTTAGAAATCTGAAAGCAGTGTTACCTGTATCATTTTTTGTCTTGGTAGTAGTATTGCAGCTCCAACATCAGCACTTAAATAATGGTTTGTGATGTTACTTGTCCTTGGAGTTAGTATACTCCTGAGAAGTCAAGAGAAATCTTACGTAAGCATTAATTATGTTTCACTTTTGAAAGCAAAGTACGTGTCAAGTACTTTGAAGGCATTTGTTGATACTTTTAAGCACTTTCGTTGATTATTATTATCCTTCAATTAGTTATTACAAGTCCAACATTCTTACATGATCTCACTCCATATTCAGAATGTGGGAATACAGTTGTTTTAAGGAAATGCCACTGAATAGATAGGAGCTGCACTCTACAAAGATGAATTTGCTAATTAATCAGTCAGGGACACAGCTTATACTTCAGTAGTCTTAGATCATGAAATGATGATTATTGTACTTTATAACTAGCAAAATCCCCATATCCTGTTCATTGCCCCTTTTTCAGTCATGTGGATTGACTTATGCCTGAGGTGGTTAATTCTCACCTTGACATCTCATAGAACAACTGAATCTCTACCAAGGGTGAATGTGTCCTTCCTCTTAATGTCTAAAAGAAAAGGTTAAAATTCATTGAAGCAAAATGCAACAACCCAAAATGTTGGGGAGGTCGTTTCCACAGTTATTTCATATGACAGTGCTTGGAGTGAAACTACATGACCATGGTGAAGAAGTAAAAACACTTTACCTTGTTCCTCCTGACTGATGTCCTTATGCGTGTTTTGCACAGTTGAGCGTTTTGTGTCTTGTCGTCTGTGTAGGCAACAGCCCTCTTCCCTGGGATAGAACTAGATGATATTTAGACACGTTAATTTGACTTCTCCATTGCTCACATTGATGTGGATATGATTATAATGCTCTGTTTTGTGGGCTTCCCAAGAAAACAATAAATCCCTTACTACTTGTTCGAAATGCAGTAGCACAGATCCTAACAAATACAAGAAAGAGAATATCATTCCTGTTTTGAAAAAACTTCACTGGTCACCTGTATTATCTAGGATAAATTTGAAAGTTCTTTTACTTGTTTTTAAAGCTTTAAGCGACCTAGCACGTCTGTACCTTACTGAATGTCTGTCTTCATATGTTCCTATACGTGACCTGAGATCTGCACATACTGGCCTACTGCAAATACCACATGTGAAATGCAGAAAGAGTGGAGAGGCTGCTTTTTGTTTTTATGCTTCTAAATTATGAAACTCACTTCCACTTTTTATTAGGCAGTCAAGCTCGGTACATTGTTTTAAAAAACATTTGAAAATGTTGCTTTTAGTTAAAGTGGTTCTTTGTTCTTTCTATTTATGTTTCTTGTTTTAGTTCTCTTTAATTGTTCTTATTTTATTACGACTTTCCTAATTTGTATTTATTTAATTGACATGTATGTTGCTTTACTGTATTGCTGTATTTTCCTTTACAACTGAAAGTATATCTCTCAATTTTAATATTTTATTTTTACGCTTGCTTTTTAAAGCACCAAAGCACTATTTGTATGAAAGGTGCTCTATAAATAAAGTTTATTATTATTATTTTTAATATTATTATTATACTTTGTTACATTTTTGGTTAGGACAAAGATTCTAGTAGAGGTGGCCTCTTTTACCCCGTTCCAAAAAATTGTAAAACTACCTTCAGAGTACACTGACAATGACCATCTACTGTCTCCTCTAACTGTGTATTGTCATCATGCATTTCTTGTGTGTTATTTATTGTAGTTGGTTCTGTCATTCTGTAAAGAAGCCACCTTTCAAGGCACTATATAAAATAATGTTTGTTATTATTATTTACATTTTTCATCGTAAAATCTGGCGAAGAGTCTTAAGAGAATATCAAAGAACACGTTGCTCTTACCTTTCCATTCCAAGAAATGCCCTCAGCTCGGATTGCAGAGATTGACCTCTCTGTCTCAAATTCTGAGAAACATAGACTCGATTGAAAAATGACCATTTCCTAAGATTCACATAACATCACCAGTCAACATTTGCCACTTGACATCAATAGAAACCATAGAGTACATGACATTTCCAATCAGTTTTCTTTCAAGGTACAATAGCAATCGCCTTGCCAGAAGAGTTATACTGCGGTAGATAAATATTACAAATGTCAGATACACGCAGAGTTGTTTGGATTACTATGAAAAGATTGGCAAATATATTTATGTTCATTATATTTCTTGGAGTGACAGAGCTAAAGAGAAAAAAATACTTACCTTTATCTCTGCAGACAGGATCGCAAGGGATTCCCTTATACTGGGTTCCTATATAACAAATAATACATTATTCAAAAAACATGATATATCTCTGTCCATTGGCAGCATGATTGTTTATCATTACAGTTTTAGTTAGCTTTAATTTTGGAAACCCCAAGTAAACATAGTTTGTGCCTTTCTCCGAACTTTTTGGCATTTCAATTCAGTTGTTTGTAAGCTTATTTTACAGTTGCTAGGTTGATGAAGTTCCTGAACTGTGCAGTATTTCTTTTGGGTTTGGTGCGAATCATATTCTAGCGGTTGGGGGGAAAAAGCACAGGTGCCATCCCACCATTAAACCCTGAAACTTACCTTAGCCGATTCTTCAACTAAACCAGACATGTTAACTAAGTGTTACAGTATGTTTCAAAGTGTGTATTTTAGCAAACACAACTGAAGTTCTGTTGTCTCCTTGGAGACACCTGGAACTGGTGTGATGCTGGTTCTATGACATCATTCGTTCTAAATGTAAATGCAGGTATTGGCACAACATAGTAAATTGATGTAAAGTTATGGATCCATTTATGATTTTCACTCAGTTTGAAAGAGTTCCTGTCGTGTGGTTAAACTTTGTCTTACGGAGGGTTAACTGGGGTTCTGGCTACTAGTTAGGCTTGGTCATTCAGTCATCTGGTTCATGAAATAGGAAGCTAAGAGATCTGTGTTTTAGTTTTACTGTTTGTTTTTGTTCCATAGAATAAGAAACGTTTCATTAATATTAGTAATAGAGTAGCTGTTTCTCTAAGCAGTGTGTGTCAGTTTGCACTGCAGGTGTGCCAGGTAGAGACCATTTAAGAACCCAAAAATATGCTGTCATTTACTGCCGTGGCTAATTTCTGTTAACCTTGTCTCTCACTCACTTTGATGAGCAAAATGTTCATACATAAAGCATACATTTCTGATTGGTCAGAAGAAGCTTCTTAACATATAAGGTATAAAGAAAGTCAGAAAGTTAGGCACTTAGGTCAGCCTTAGGCAGTTAACCAAGACCATAATCCGATAAGAAGCTATTCCCTTTCATGTTGCTAAATCACATGTAGGATACATGAGTTACACCTCCACTTAAGAGACCTTGGCCAGCCAGGAGTGTAGAAAACCGTAAAACAGTTCTTGAGGACCTAATTGTTAACTCTTAACAGGCAAAGGTTCCTTCAGTCCTATGAGAAATATTTTAGAATTGAACTAAAGTGTGTTTCCAATACAGGAGCATATATCTGTCAGGGCCTGTTGGAGAGGCCCTGCGTGAGAACCCCTGGCTGCAGTTCCACATCCCCCTGAAAGTAAATAGAGCCATAAGCACGGAGCTAAGGACACTGCTCCAGGACATGCTGGCTGTCGATCCTGACCAGCGACCAGAAGCCATCCAGCTGAAGAAGCAAGTCAGGCAAGCCATGGCACGAGAGAAAACATCTTTGTAGTGACTGATAGCAAGATGTCCGTGACCAAGGGCAATTCGTCTGAGTAAAGTCTGATTTCATTCTTATGTCCCGAAAGGCCACTGCCTTTGTGCTGTAGATTTCTGATTTAGACGGGCATTTCTATGGACAACTTTGACTTTTCTGTGGGTCCAATGAAAATAAGTTTTTTAACTTATTCTTTGTTACAGTTTTCGAAAGTTTAAAGACATTCACTGAGTTGACGATAAAGGAAAAGTTTCATCTTTCACCTCTTGGAAGGTAGGCCGGTCAGAGGTACAATATATGTCTTCATGTCTTCATCCTCCATGTTTGTAACTACAGGTTTCACAGTGTTGAGCTAAGACACAAAAACACCTACAAATGGCAGTTCCAAATGTATCAAATGTATAAACCTGGGCTGAAAAAGTGTGTACAGTATATACTCTGTGTAGGTCTGATAAAAGTATTTGAGTCAAAGTGTCATATGGATACAAATTCTCATGATTTTGTATTGTGTGTTTTTTCTCTGTTCTGCTTTATTGAAAGAAATCAGATGCTCTTCCTGAAACTTACCTTAGCTGATTCTTCAGCTAAACCAGACAGACTTCTGAAATTCTCAAATATTATCAAATCTTGTTGGTGCAGAGGTGGTGGAGCCCATTACCAACAGACTCACAGCTGAAATTGCTGTGAAAAGGGCTTCTACCAAATATTAACATGTGGGTGAAAATGTATACAATTGTAATATTTCCTTTTTTCCCATTGAAAGTATAACATATGTGGTGTGAGAAAGAGGTCCTCATTTAATTGCATGAAACTCTGGCACTGGCGCAACAAACTGAACAAAGTTCAAGGGGGTATACGCTTTCTGTAGACACTTTATTTCCTCTTTCCATAGTCTAAGAAATGATTTGGGAAACCTGTGGGACACTGGAGGTCATTATACATGAGCCTCTTTCTGCACCTTTTAAGCCATTGAAACCTAGTTGCCTTGTTACAAGGTCTAATATTACAGTAGGTGTGGTTTCCGTCTCCTAATTTCTGAGAATGATCAAATTGGGGAATAAGTTGTAGGGAATACCACTCTTGCACTTCTAAGAAAAGACTATCTCAAATGAAACTCGCTATAGAAAGACATCTTGTTGAAAAATTCTTTATTTTTTGTAATTTCTAAAGAAAAAACATTCATCAAGTCCTTCACAAATGTTTTGTTTGTGACTTTCTCTGTTGTTCCCTTTCACACTCAACTGAACTATGTGTTATGTCTTGTAAACGTAATCAAACATTTCACTTAGGTGTGTGGGTTAACACAAACCCATGTTGTATTAAACATTCAGTTTTTCATTCCCGTTTTTTCTAACAATTGCATCCATGCTAGGACTACAGTAAACAACACTTTTTACTAAAGTAAATGAAATTGTTCATTAAACAAGACACATTGTTTTAAATGTATGCAATACGACGACACTAAAAACAACACTGAAACTTTTCATTGAAATACTGGACGAGATTGTGCATATTCAATGGATTTCTCCTGGTGCTTTTTTTCATCAGTCTTTTCATATTCTTGTTCTCTACTCAGGTGTCTCCTGTTCCTTTGGTGATGTCTGCTGTACACACATGGCATCATACACTTGAGCAAAGTGTGATACCACCGTTTGTTCTTCTCCTAAAATAAAGATGAATATTGACAAAAGTCAGAAGCACTCTTTTCTTTGACAGACGAACAAACAATGCAAGAATAACCATACTCTCTGTTCCTTACTCATTTCTACCTACCTGTTTGACCACTTTGTCTGCTTCAGTCAGGACAGGGTGCTGGGGCTGACTCTGAGCAATCTGAGAAGAGCTCTCTGTGATCTTCTCCCCTACAGTGGCTACATTGTACTCTGTTTGAAATCCAGGTATCGCCTCCGGTAAGTTCCTCGGTCCTTTTTGGGACTTGAAAGGGTAGAATCATTTTGTGACTACATTTCATTGTCATGCACTGATATGTTCTGGTTTGTGTTCGATTACTGCAGGCGTTCAAGTACTTTCTTTTTGTTCTAGATTGGCAGTGTTTGAGATGGTAGGAACTTGTCATATTCTCAACTTATTTTCTCTATGAGACTCTGAATGCTCTGTAAACATACTATTTTAGCAATTCTTAGAAATCTGAAAGCAGTGTTACCTGTATCATTTTTTGTCTTGGTAGTAGTATTGCAGCTCCAACATCAGCACTTAAATAATGGTTTGTGATGTTACTTGTCCTTGGAGTTAGTATACTCCTGAGAAGTCAAGAGAAATCTTACGTAAGCATTAATTATGTTTCACTTTTGAAAGCAAAGTACGTGTCAAGTACTTTGAAGGCATTTGTTGATACTTTTAAGCACTTTCGTTGATTATTATTATCCTTCAATTAGTTATTACAAGTCCAACATTCTTACATGATCTCACTCCATATTCAGAATGTGGGAACACAGTTGTTTTAAGGAAATGCCACTGAATAGATAGGAGCTGCACTCTACAAAGATGAATTTGCTAATTAATCAGTCAGGGACACAGCTTATACTTCAGTAGTCTTAGATCATGTAATGATGATTATTGTACTTTATAACTAGCAAAATCCCCATATCCTGTTCATTGCCCCTTTTTCAGTCATGTGGATTGACTTATGCCTGAGGTGGTTAATTCTCACCTTGACATCTCATAGAACAACTGAATCTCTACCAAGGGTGAATGTGTCCTTCCTCTTAATGTCTAAAAGAAAAGGTTAAAATTCATTGAAGCAAAATGCAACAACCCAAAATGTTGGGGAGGTCGTTTCCACAGTTATTTCATATGACAGTGCTTGGAGTGAAACTACATGACCATGGTGAAGAAGTAAAAACACTTTACCTTTTTCCTCCTGACTGATGTCCTTATGCGTGTTTTGCACAGTTGAGCGTTTTGTGTCTTGTCGTCTGTGTAGGCAACAGCCCTCTTCCCTGGGATAGAACTAGATGATATTTAGACACGTTAATTTGACTTCTCCATTGCTCACATTGATGTGGATATGATTATAATGCTCTGTTTTGTGGGCTTCCCAAGAAAACAATAAATCCCTTACTACTTGTTCGAAATGCAGTAGCACAGATCCTAACAAATACAAGAAAGAGAATATCATTCCTGTTTTGAAAAAACTTCACTGGTCACCTGTATTATCTAGGATAAATTTGAAAGTTCTTTTACTTGTTTTTAAAGCTTTAAGCGACCTAGCACGTCTGTACCTTACTGAATGTCTGTCTTCATATGTTCCTATACGTGACCTGAGATCTGCACATACTGGCCTACTGCAAATACCACATGTGAAATGCAGAAAGAGTGGAGAGGCTGCTTTTTGTTTTTATGCTTCTAAATTATGAAACTCACTTCCACTTTTTATTAGGCAGTCAAGCTCGGTACATTGTTTTAAAAAACATTTGAAAATGTTGCTTTTAGTTAAAGTGGTTCTTTGTTCTTTCTATTTATGTTTCTTGTTTTAGTTCTCTTTAATTGTTCTTATTTTATTACGACTTTCCTAATTTGTATTTATTTAATTGACATGTATGTTGCTTTACTGTATTGCTGTATTTTCCTTTACAACTGAAAGTATATCTCTCAATTTTAATATTTTATTTTTACGCTTGCTTTTTAAAGCACCAAAGCACTATTTGTATTAAAGGTGCTCTGTAAATAAAGTTTATTATTATTATTTTTAATATTATTATTATACTTTGTTACATTTTTGGTTAGGACATAGATTCTAGTAGAGGTGGCCTCTTTTACCCTGTTCCAAAAAATTGGAAAACTACCTTCAGAATGCACTGACAATGACCATCTACTGTCTCCTCTAACTGTATATTGTCATCATGCATATCTTGTGTGTTATTTATTGTAGTTGGTTCTGTCATTCTGTAAAGAAGCCACCTTTCAAGGCACTATATAAAATAATGTTTGTTATTATTATTTACATTTTTCATCGTAAAATCTGGCGAAGAGTCTTAAGAGAATATCAAAGAACACGTTGCTCTTACCTTTCCATTCCAAGAAATGCCCTCAGCTCGGATTGCAGAGATTGACCTCTCTGTCTCAAATTCTGAGAAACATAGACTCGATTGAAAAATGACCATTTCCTAAGATTCACATAACATCACCAGTCAACATTTGCCACTTGACATCAATAGAAACCATAGAGTATATGACATTTCCAATCAGTTTTCTTTCAAGGTACAATAGCAATCGCCTTGCCAGAAGAGTTATACTGCGGTAGATAAATATTACAAATGTCAGATACACGCAGAGTTGTTTGGATTACTATGAAAAGATTGGCAAATATATTTATGTTCATTATATTTCTTGGAGTGACAGAGCTAAAGAGAAAAAAATACTTACCTTTATCTCTGCAGACAGGATCGCAAGGGATTCCCTTATACTGGGTTCCTATATAACAAATAATACATTATTCAAAAAACATGATATTTCTCTGTCCATTGGCAGCATGATTGTTTATCATTACAGTTTTAGTTAGCTTTAATTTTGTAAACCCCAAGTAAACATAGTTTGTGCCTTTCTCTGAACTTTTTGGCATTTCAATTCAGTTGTTTGTAAGCTTATTTTACAGTTGCTAGGTTGATGAAGTTCCTGAACTGTGCAGTATTTCTTTTGGGTTTGGTGCGAATCATATTCTAGCGGTTGGGGGAAAAAAGCACAGGTGCCATCCCACCATTAAACCCTGAAACTTACCTTAGCCGATTCTTCAACTAAACCAGACATGTTAACTAAGTGTTACAGTATGTTTCAAAGTGTGTATTTTAGCAAACACAACTGAAGTTCTGTTGTCTCCTTGGAGACACCTGGAACTGGTGTGATGCTGGTTCTATGACATCATTCGTTCTAAATATAAATGCAGGTATTGGCACAACATAGTAAATTGATGTAAAGTTATGGATCCATTTATGATTTTCACTCAGTTTGAAAGAGTTCCTGTCGTGTGGTTAAACTTTGTGTTACGGAGGGTTAACTGGGGTTCTGGCTACTAGTTAGGCTTGGTCATTCAGTCATCTGGTTCATGAAATAGGAAGCTAAGAGATCTGTGTTTTAGTTTTACTGTTTGTTTTTGTTCCATAGAATAAGAAACGTTTCATTAATATTAGTAATAGAGTAGCTGTTTCTCTAAGCAGTGTGTGTCAGTTTGCACTGCAGGTGTGCCAGGTAGAGACCATTTAAGAACCCAAAAATATGCTGTCATTTACTGCCGTGGCTAATTTCTGTTAACCTTGTCTCTCACTCACTTTGATGAGCAAAATGTTCATACATAAAGCATACATTTCTGATTGGTCAGAAGAAGCTTCTTAACATATAAGGTATAAAGAAAGTCAGAAAGTTAGGCACTTAGGTCAGCCTTAGGCAGTTAACCAAGACCATAATCCGATAAGAAGCTATTCCCTTTCATGTTGCTAAATCACATGTAGGATACATGAGTTACACCTCCACTTAAGAGACCTTAAAGAGACCTTGGCCAGCCAGGAGTGTAGAAAACCATAAAACAGTTCTTGAGGACCTAATTGTTAACTCTTAACAGGCAAAGGTTCCTTCAGTCCTATGAGAAATATTTTAGAATTGAACTAAAGTGTGTTTCCGATACAGGAGCATATGTCTGTCAGGGCCTGTTGGAGAGGCCCTGCATGAGAACCCCTGGCTGCAGTTCCACATCCCCCTGAAAGTAAATAGAGCCATAAGCACAGAGCTAAGGACACTGCTCCAGGACATGCTGGCTGTCGATCCTGACCAGCGACCAGAAGCCATCCAGCTGAAGAAGCAAGTCAGGCAAGCCATGGCACGAGAGAAAACATCTTTGTAGTGACTGATAGCAAGATGTCCGTGACCAAGGGCAATTCGTCTGAGTAAAGTCTGATTTCATTCTTATGTCCCGAAAGGCCACTGCCTTTGTGCTGTAGATTTCTGATTTAGACAGGCATTTCTATGGACAACTTTGACTTTTCTGTGGGTCCAATGAAAATAAGTTTTTTAACTTATTCTTTGTTACAGTTTTCGAAAGTTTAAAGACATTCACTGAGTTGACGATAAAGGAAAAGTTTCATCTTTCACCTCTTCGAAGGTAGGCCGGTCAGAGGTACAATATATTTCTTCATGTCTTCATCCTCCATGTTTGTAACTGCAGGTTTCACAGTGTTGAGCTAAGACACAAAAACACCTACAAATGGCAGTTCCAAATGTATCAAATGTATAAACCTGGGCTGAAAAAGTGTGTACAGTATATACTCTGTGTAGGTCTGATAAAAGTATTCGAGTCAAAGTGTCATATGGATACAAATTCTCATGATCTTGTATTGTGTGTTTTTTCTCTGTTCTGCTTTATTGAAAGAAATCAGATGCTCTTCCTGAAACTTACCTTAGCTGATTCTTCAGCTTAACCAGACAGACTTCTGAAATTCTCAAATATTATCAAATCTTGTTGGTGCAGAGGTGGTGGAGCCCATTACCAACAGACTCACAGCTGAAATTGCTGTGAAAAGGGCTTCTACCAAATATTAACATGTGGGTGAAAATGTATACAATTGTAATATTTCCTTTTTTCCCATTGAAAGTATAACATATGTGGTGTGAGAAAGAGGTCCTCATTTAATTGCATGAAACTCTGGCACTGGCGCAACAAACTGAACAAAGTTCAAGGGGGTATACGCTTTCTGTAGACACTTTATTTCCTCTTTTTCCATAGTCTAAGAAATGATTTGGGAAACCTGTGGGACACTGGAGGTCATTATCCATGAGCCTCTTTCTGCACCTTTTAAGCCATTGAAACCTAGTTGCCTTGTTACAAGGTCTAATATTACAGTAGGTGTGGTTTCCGTCTCCTAATTTCTGAGAATGATCAAATTGGGGAATAAGTTGTAGGGAATACCACTCTTGCACTTCTAAGAAAAGACTATCTCAAATGAAACTCGCTATAGAAAGACATCTTGTTGAAAAATTCTTTATTTTTTGTAATTTCTAAAGAAAAAACATTCATCAAGTCCTTCACAAATGTTTTGTTTGTGACTTTCTCTGTTGTTCCCTTTCACACTCAACTGAACTATGTGTTATGTCTTGTAAACGTAATCAAACATTTCACTTAGGTGTGTGGGTTAACACAAACCCATGTTGTATTAAACATTCAGTTTTTCATTCCCGTTTTTTCTAACAATTGCATCCATGCTAGGACTACAGTAAACAACACTTTTTACTAAAGTAAATGAAATTGTTCATTAAACAAGACACATTGTTTTAAATGTATGCAATACGACGACACTAAAAACAACACTGAAACTTTTCATTGAAATACTGGACGAGATTGTGCATATTCAATGGATTTCTCCTGGTGCTTTTTTTCATCAGTCTTTTCATATTCTTGTTCTCTACTCAGGTGTCTCCTGTTCCTTTGGTGATGTCTGCTGTACACACATGGCATCATACACTTGAGCAAAGTGTGATACCACCGTTTGTTCTTCTCCTAAAATAAAGATGAATATTGACAAAAGTCAGAAGCACTCTTTTCTTTGACAGACGAACAAACAATGCAAGAATAACCATACTCTCTGTTCCTTACTCATTTCTACCTACCTGTTTGACCACTTTGTCTGCTTCAGTCAGGACAGGGTGCTGGGGCTGACTCTGAGCAATCTGAGAAGAGCTCTCTGTGATCTTCTCCCCTACAGTGGCTACATTGTACTCTGTTTGAAATCCAGGTATCGCCTCCGGTAAGTTCCTCGGTCCTTTTTGGGACTTGAAAGGGTAGAATCATTTTGTGACTACATTTCATTGTCATGCACTGATATGTTCTGGTTTGTGTTCGATTACTGCAGGCGTTCAAGTACTTTCTTTTTGTTCTAGATTGGCAGTGTTTGAGATGGTAGGAACTTGTCATATTCTCAACTTATTTTCTCTATGAGACTCTGAATGCTCTGTAAACATACTATTTTAGCAATTCTTAGAAATCTGAAAGCAGTGTTACCTGTATCATTTTTTGTCTTGGTAGTAGTATTGCAGCTCCAACATCAGCACTTAAATAATGGTTTGTGATGTTACTTGTCCTTGGAGTTAGTATACTCCTGAGAAGTCAAGAGAAATCTTACGTAAGCATTAATTATGTTTCACTTTTGAAAGCAAAGTACGTGTCAAGTACTTTGAAGGCATTTGTTGATACTTTTAAGCACTTTCGTTGATTATTATTATCCTTCAATTAGTTATTACAAGTCCAACATTCTTACATGATCTCACTCCATATTCAGAATGTGGGAACACAGTTGTTTTAAGGAAATGCCACTGAATAGATAGGAGCTGCACTCTACAAAGATGAATTTGCTAATTAATCAGTCAGGGACACAGCTTATACTTCAGTAGTCTTAGATCATGTAATGATGATTATTGTACTTTATAACTAGCAAAATCCCCATATCCTGTTCATTGCCCCTTTTTCAGTCATGTGGATTGACTTATGCCTGAGGTGGTTAATTCTCACCTTGACATCTCATAGAACAACTGAATCTCTACCAAGGGTGAATGTGTCCTTCCTCTTAATGTCTAAAAGAAAAGGTTAAAATTCATTGAAGCAAAATGCAACAACCCAAAATGTTGGGGAGGTCGTTTCCACAGTTATTTCATATGACAGTGCTTGGAGTGAAACTACATGACCATGGTGAAGAAGTAAAAACACTTTACCTTGTTCCTCCTGACTGATGTCCTTATGCGTGTTTTGCACAGTTGAGCGTTTTGTGTCTTGTCGTCTGTGTAGGCAACAGCCCTCTTCCCTGGGATAGAACTAGATGATATTTAGACACGTTAATTTGACTTCTCCATTGCTCACATTGATGTGGATATGATTATAATGCTCTGTTTTGTGGGCTTCCCAAGAAAACAATAAATCCCTTACTACTTGTTCGAAATGCAGTAGCACAGATCCTAACAAATACAAGAAAGAGAATATCATTCCTGTTTTGAAAAAACTTCACTGGTCACCTGTATTATCTAGGATAAATTTGAAAGTTCTTTTACTTGTTTTTAAAGCTTTAAGCGACCTAGCACGTCTGTACCTTACTGAATGTCTGTCTTCATATGTTCCTATACGTGACCTGAGATCTGCACATACTGGCCTACTGCAAATACCACATGTGAAATGCAGAAAGAGTGGAGAGGCTGCTTTTTGTTTTTATGCTTCTAAATTATGAAACTCACTTCCACTTTTTATTAGGCAGTCAAGCTCGGTACATTGTTTTAAAAAACATTTGAAAATGTTGCTTTTAGTTAAAGTGGTTCTTTGTTCTTTCTATTTATGTTTCTTGTTTTAGTTCTCTTTAATTGTTCTTATTTTATTACGACTTTCCTAATTTGTATTTATTTAATTGACATGTATGTTGCTTTACTGTATTGCTGTATTTTCCTTTACAACTGAAAGTATATCTCTCAATTTTAATATTTTATTTTTACGCTTGCTTTTTAAAGCACCAAAGCACTATTTGTATGAAAGGTGCTCTATAAATAAAGTTTATTATTATTATTTTTAATATTATTATTATACTTTGTTACATTTTTGGTTAGGACAAAGATTCTAGTAGAGGTGGCCTCTTTTACCCTGTTCCAAAAAATTGGAAAACTACCTTCAGAATGCACTGACAATGACCATCTACTGTCTCCTCTAACTGTGTATTGTCATCATGCATATCTTGTGTGTTATTTATTGTAGTTGGTTCTGTCATTCTGTAAAGAAGCCACCTTTCAAGGCACTATATAAAATAATGTTTGTTATTATTATTTACATTTTTCATCGTAAAATCTGGCGAAGAGTCTTAAGAGAATATCAAAGAACACGTTGCTCTTACCTTTCCATTCCAAGAAATGCCCTCAGCTCGGATTGCAGAGATTGACCTCTCTGTCTCAAATTCTGAGAAACATAGACTCGATTGAAAAATGACCATTTCCTAAGATTCACATAACATCACCAGTCAACATTTGCCACTTGACATCAATAGAAACCATAGAGTACATGACATTTCCAATCAGTTTTCTTTCAAGGTACAATAGCAATCGCCTTGCCAGAAGAGTTATACTGCGGTAGATAAATATTACAAATGTCAGATACACGCAGAGTTGTTTGGATTACTATGAAAAGATTGGCAAATATATTTATGTTCATTATATTTCTTGGAGTGACAGAGCTATAGAGAAAAAAATACTTACCTTTATCTCTGCAGACAGGATCGCAAGGGATTCCCTTATACTGGGTTCCTATATAACAAATAATACATTATTCAAAAAACATGATATTTCTCTGTCCATTGGCAGCATGATTGTTTATCATTACAGTTTTAGTTAGCTTTAATTTTGGAAACCCCAAGTAAACATAGTTTGTGCCTTTCTCCGAACTTTTTGGCATTTCAATTCAGTTGTTTGTAAGCTTATTTTACAGTTGCTAGGTTGATGAAGTTCCTGAACTGTGCAGTATTTCTTTTGGGTTTGGTGCGAATCATATTCTAGCGGTTGGGGGAAAAAAGCACAGGTGCCATCCCACCATTAAACCCTGAAACTTACCTTAGCCGATTCTTCAACTAAACCAGACATGTTAACTAAGTGTTACAGTATGTTTCAAAGTGTGTATTTTAGCAAACACAACTGAAGTTCTGTTGTCTCCTTGGAGACACCTGGAACTGGTGTGATGCTGGTTCTATGACATCATTCGTTCTAAATGTAAATGCAGGTATTGGCACAACATAGTAAATTGATGTAAAGTTATGGATCCATTTATGATTTTCACTCAGTTTGAAAGAGTTCCTGTCGTGTGGTTAAACTTTGTGTTACGGAGGGTTAACTGGGGTTCTGGCTACTAGTTAGGCTTGGTCATTCAGTCATCTGGTTCATGAAATAGGAAGCTAAGAGATCTGTGTTTTAGTTTTACTGTTTGTTTTTGTACCATAGAATAAGAAACGTTTCATTAATATTAGTAATAGAGTAGCTGTTTCTCTAAGCAGTGTGTGTCAGTTTGCACTGCAGGTGTGCCAGGTAGAGACCATTTAAGAACCCAAAAATATGCTGTCATTTACTGCCGTGGCTAATTTCTGTTAACCTTGTCTCTCACTCACTTTGATGAGCAAAATGTTCATACATAAAGCATACATTTCTGATTGGTCAGAAGAAGCTTCTTAACATATAAGGTATAAAGAAAGTCAGAAAGTTAGGCACTTAGGTCAGCCTTAGGCAGTTAACCAAGACCATAATCCGATAAGAAGCTATTCCCTTTCATGTTGCTAAATCACATGTAGGATACATGAGTTACACCTCCACTTAAGAGACCTTAAAGAGACCTTGGCCAGCCAGGAGTGTAGAAAACCGTAAAACAGTTCTTGAGGACCTAATTGTTAACTCTTAACAGGCAAAGGTTCCTTCAGTCCTATGAGAAATATTTTAGAATTGAACTAAAGTGTGTTTCCGATACAGGAGCATATGTCTGTCAGGGCCTGTTGGAGAGGCCCTACGTGAGAACCCCTGGCTGCAGTTCCACATCCCCCTGAAAGTAAATAGAGCCATAAGCACGGAGCTAAGGACACTGCTCCAGGACATGCTGGCTGTCGATCCTGACCAGCGACCAGAAGCCATCCAGCTGAAGAAGCAAGTCAGGCAAGCCATGGCACGAGAGAAAACATCTTTGTAGTGACTGATAGCAAGATGTCCGTGACCAAGGGCAATTCGTCTGAGTAAAGTCTGATTTCATTCTTATGTCCCGAAAGGCCACTGCCTTTGTGCTGTAGATTTCTGATTTAGACGGGCATTTCTATGGACAACTTTGACTTTTCTGTGGGTCCAATGAAAATAAGTTTTTTAACTTATTCTTTGTTACAGTTTTCGAAAGTTTAAAGACATTCACTGAGTTGACGATAAAGGAAAAGTTTCATCTTTCACCTCTTCGAAGGTAGGCCGGTCAGAGGTACAATATATGTCTTCATGTCTTCATCCTCCATGTTTGTAACTACAGGTTTCACAGTGTTGAGCTAAGACACAAAAACACCTACAAATGGCAGTTCCAAATGTATCAAATGTATAAACCTGGGCTGAAAAAGTGTGTACAGTATATACTCTGTGTAGGTCTGATAAAAGTATTCGAGTCAAAGTGTCATATGGATACAAATTCTCATGATTTTGTATTGTGTGTTTTTTCTCTGTTCTGCTTTATTGAAAGAAATCAGATGCTCTTCCTGAAACTTACCTTAGCTGATTCTTCAGCTAAACCAGACAGACTTCTGAAATTCTCAAATATTATCAAATCTTGTTGGTGCAGAGGTGGTGGAGCCCATTACCAACAGACTCACAGCTGAAATTGCTGTGAAAAGGGCTTCTACCAAATATTAACATGTGGGTGAAAATGTATACAATTGTAATATTTCCTTTTTTCCCATTGAAAGTATAACATATGTGGTGTGAGAAAGAGGTCCTCATTTAATTGCATGAAACTCTGGCACTGGCGCAACAAACTGAACAAAGTTCAAGGGGGTATACGCTTTCTGTAGACACTTTATTTCCTCTTTTTCCATAGTCTAAGAAATGATTTGGGAAACCTGTGGGACACTGGAGGTCATTATCCATGAGCCTCTTTCTGCACCTTTTAAGCCATTGAAACCTAGTTGCCTTGTTACAAGGTCTAATATTACAGTAGGTGTGGTTTCCGTCTCCTAATTTCTGAGAATGATCAAATTGGGGAATAAGTTGTAGGGAATACCACTCTTGCACTTCTAAGAAAAGACTATCTCAAATGAAACTCGCTATAGAAAGACATCTTGTTGAAAAATTCTTTATTTTTTGTAATTTCTAAAGAAAAAACATTCATCAAGTCCTTCACAAATGTTTTGTTTGTGACTTTCTCTGTTGTTCCCTTTCACACTCAACTGAACTATGTGTTATGTCTTGTAAACGTAATCAAACATTTCACTTAGGTGTGTGGGTTAACACAAACCCATGTTGTATTAAACATTCAGTTTTTCATTCCCGTTTTTTCTAACAATTGCATCCATGCTAGGACTACAGTAAACAACACTTTTTACTAAAGTAAATGAAATTGTTCATTAAACAAGACACATTGTTTTAAATGTATGCAATACGACGACACTAAAAACAACACTGAAACTTTTCATTGAAATACTGGACGAGATTGTGCATATTCAATGGATTACTCCTGGTGCTTTTTTTCATCAGTCTTTTCATATTCTTGTTCTCTACTCAGGTGTCTCCCGTTCCTTTGGTGATGTCTGCTGTACACACATGGCATCATACACTTGAGCAAAGTGTGATACCACCGTTTGTTCTTCTCCTAAAATAAAGATGAATATTGACAAAAGTCAGAAGCACTCTTTTCTTTGACAGACGAACAAACAATGCAAGAATAACCATACTCTCTGTTCCTTACTCATTTCTACCTACCTGTTTGACCACTTTGTCTGCTTCAGTCAGGACAGGGTGCTGGGGCTGACTCTGAGCAATCTGAGAAGAGCTCTCTGTGATCTTCTCCCCTACAGTGGCTACATTGTACTCTGTTTGAAATCCAGGTATCGCCTCCGGTAAGTTCCTCGGTCCTTTTTGGGACTTGAAAGGGTAGAATCATTTTGTGACTACATTTCATTGTCATGCACTGATATGTTCTGGTTTGTGTTCGATTACTGCAGGCGTTCAAGTACTTTCTTTTTGTTCTAGATTGGCAGTGTTTGAGATGGTAGGAACTTGTCATATTCTCAACTTATTTTCTCTATGAGACTCTGAATGCTCTGTAAACATACTATTTTAGCAATTCTTAGAAATCTGAAAGCAGTGTTACCTGTATCATTTTTTGTCTTGGTAGTAGTATTGCAGCTCCAACATCAGCACTTAAATAATGGTTTGTGATGTTACTTGTCCTTGGAGTTAGTATACTCCTGAGAAGTCAAGAGAAATCTTACGTAAGCATTAATTATGTTTCACTTTTGAAAGCAAAGTACGTGTCAAGTACTTTGAAGGCATTTGTTGATACTTTTAAGCACTTTCGTTGATTATTATTATCCTTCAATTAGTTATTACAAGTCCAACATTCTTACATGATCTCACTCCATATTCAGAATGTGGGAATACAGTTGTTTTAAGGAAATGCCACTGAATAGATAGTAGCTGCACTCTACAAAGATGAATTTGCTAATTAATCAGTCAGGGACACAGCTTATACTTCAGTAGTCTTAGATCATGTAATGATGATTATTGTACTTTATAACTAGCAAAATCCCCATATCCTGTTCATTGCCCCTTTTTCAGTCATGTGGATTGACTTATGCCTGAGGTGGTTAATTCTCACCTTGACATCTCATAGAACAACTGAATCTCTACCAAGGGTGAATGTGTCCTTCCTCTTAATGTCTAAAAGAAAAGGTTAATATTCATTGAAGCAAAATGCAACAACCCAAAATGTTGGGGAGGTCGTTTCCACAGTTATTTCATATGACAGTGCTTGGAGTGAAACTACATGACCATGGTGAAGAAGTAAAAACACTTTACCTTGTTCCTCCTGACTGATGTCCTTATGCGTGTTTTGCACAGTTGAGCGTTTTGTGTCTTGTCGTCTGTGTAGGCAACAGCCCTCTTCCCTGGGATAGAACTAGATGATATTTAGACACGTTAATTTGACTTCTCCATTGCTCACATTGATGTGGATATGATTATAATGCTCTGTTTTGTGGGCTTCCCAAGAAAACAATAAATCCCTTACTACTTGTTCGAAATGCAGTAGCACAGATCCTAACAAATACAAGAAAGAGAATATCATTCCTGTTTTGAAAAAACTTCACTGGTCACCTGTATTATCTAGGATAAATTTGAAAGTTCTTTTACTTGTTTTTAAAGCTTTAAGCGACCTAGCACGTCTGTACCTTACTGAATGTCTGTCTTCATATGTTCCTATACGTGACCTGAGATCTGCACATACTGGCCTACTGCAAATACCACATGTGAAATGCAGAAAGAGTGGAGAGGCTGCTTTTTGTTTTTATGCTTCTAAATTATGAAACTCACTTCCACTTTTTATTAGGCAGTCAAGCTCGGTACATTGTTTTAAAAAACATTTGAAAATGTTGCTTTTAGTTAAAGTGGTTCTTTGTTCTTTCTATTTATGTTTCTTGTTTTAGTTCTCTTTAATTGTTCTTATTTTATTACGACTTTCCTAATTTGTATTTTTTTAATTGACATGTATGTTGCTTTACTGTATTGCTGTATTTTCCTTTACAACTGAAAGTATATCTCTCAATTTTAATATTTTATTTTTACGCTTGCTTTTTAAAGCACCAAAGCACTATTTGTATGAAAGGTGCTCTATAAATAAAGTTTATTATTATTATTTTTAATATTATTATTATACTTTGTTACATTTTTGGTTAGGACAAAGATTCTAGTAGAGGTGGCCTCTTTTACCCCGTTCCAAAAAATTGGAAAACTACCTTCAGAATGCACTGACAATGACCATCTACTGTCTCCTCTAACTGTGTATTGTCATCATGCATATCTTGTGTGTTATTTATTGTAGTTGGTTCTGTCATTCTGTAAAGAAGCCACCTTTCAAGGCACTATATAAAATAATGTTTGTTATTATTATTTACATTTTTCATCGTAAAATCTGGCGAAGAGTCTTAAGAGAATATCAAAGAACACGTTGCTCTTACCTTTCCATTCCAAGAAATGCCCTCAGCTCGGATTGCAGAGATTGACCTCTCTGTCTCAAATTCTGAGAAACATAGACTCGATTGAAAAATGACCATTTCCTAAGATTCACATAACATCACCAGTCAACATTTGCCACTTGACATCAATAGAAACCATAGAGTACATGACATTTCCAATCAGTTTTCTTTCAAGGTACAATAGCAATCGCCTTGCCAGAAGAGTTATACTGCGGTAGATAAATATTACAAATGTCAGATACACGCAGAGTTGTTTGGATTACTATGAAAAGATTGTCAAATATATTTATGTTCATTATATTTCTTGGAGTGACAGAGCTAAAGAGAAAAAAAATACTTACCTTTATCTCTGCAGACAGGATCGCAAGGGATTCCCTTATACTGGGTTCCTATATAACAAATAATACATTATTCAAAAAACATGATATTTCTCTGTCCATTGGCAGCATGATTGTTTATCATTACAGTTTTAGTTAGCTTTAATTTTGTAAACCCCAAGTAAACATAGTTTGTGCCTTTCTCTGAACTTTTTGGCATTTCAATTCAGTTGTTTGTAAGCTTATTTTACAGTTGCTAGGTTGATGAAGTTCCTGAACTGTGCAGTATTTCTTTTGGGTTTGGTGCGAATCATATTCTAGCGGTTGGGGGAAAAAAGCACAGGTGCCATCCCACCATTAAACCCTGAAACTTACCTTAGCCGATTCTTCAACTAAACCAGACATGTTAACTAAGTGTTACAGTATGTTTCAAAGTGTGTATTTTAGCAAACACAACTGAAGTTCTGTTGTCTCCTTGGAGACACCTGGAACTGGTGTGATGCTGGTTCTATGACATCATTCGTTCTAAATATAAATGCAGGTATTGGCACAACATAGTAAATTGATGTAAAGTTATGGATCCATTTATGATTTTCACTCAGTTTGAAAGAGTTCCTGTCGTGTGGTTAAACTTTGTGTTACGGAGGGTTAACTGGGGTTCTGGCTACTAGTTAGGCTTGGTCATTCAGTCATCTGGTTCATGAAATAGGAAGCTAAGAGATCTGTGTTTTAGTTTTACTGTTTGTTTTTGTTCCATAGAATAAGAAACGTTTCATTAATATTAGTAATAGAGTAGCTGTTTCTCTAAGCAGTGTGTGTCAGTTTGCACTGCAGGTGTGCCAGGTAGAGACCATTTAAGAACCCAAAAATATGCTGTCATTTACTGCCGTGGCTAATTTCTGTTAACCTTGTCTCTCACTCACTTTGATGAGCAAAATGTTCATACATAAAGCATACATTTCTGATTGGTCAGAAGAAGCTTCTTAACATATAAGGTATAAAGAAAGTCAGAAAGTTAGGCACTTAGGTCAGCCTTAGGCAGTTAACCAAGACCATAATCCGATAAGAAGCTATTCCCTTTCATGTTGCTAAATCACATGTAGGATACATGAGTTACACCTCCACTTAAGAGACCTTAAAGAGACCTTGGCCAGCCAGGAGTGTAGAAAACCATAAAACAGTTCTTGAGGACCTAATTGTTAACTCTTAACAGGCAAAGGTTCCTTCAGTCCTATGAGAAATATTTTAGAATTGAACTAAAGTGTGTTTCCGATACAGGAGCATATGTCTGTCAGGGCCTGTTGGAGAGGCCCTGCATGAGAACCCCTGGCTGCAGTTCCACATCCCCCTGAAAGTAAATAGAGCCATAAGCACAGAGCTAAGGACACTGCTCCAGGACATGCTGGCTGTCGATCCTGACCAGCGACCAGAAGCCATCCAGCTGAAGAAGCAAGTCAGGCAAGCCATGGCACGAGAGAAAACATCTTTGTAGTGACTGATAGCAAGATGTCCGTGACCAAGGGCAATTCGTCTGAGTAAAGTCTGATTTCATTCTTATGTCCCGAAAGGCCACTGCCTTTGTGCTGTAGATTTCTGATTTAGACAGGCATTTCTATGGACAACTTTGACTTTTCTGTGGGTCCAATGAAAATAAGTTTTTTAACTTATTCTTTGTTACAGTTTTCGAAAGTTTAAAGACATTCACTGAGTTGACGATAAAGGAAAAGTTTCATCTTTCACCTCTTCGAAGGTAGGCCGGTCAGAGGTACAATATATTTCTTCATGTCTTCATCCTCCATGTTTGTAACTGCAGGTTTCACAGTGTTGAGCTAAGACACAAAAACACCTACAAATGGCAGTTCCAAATGTATCAAATGTATAAACCTGGGCTGAAAAAGTGTGTACAGTATATACTCTGTGTAGGTCTGATAAAAGTATTCGAGTCAAAGTGTCATATGGATACAAATTCTCATGATCTTGTATTGTGTGTTTTTTCTCTGTTCTGCTTTATTGAAAGAAATCAGATGCTCTTCCTGAAACTTACCTTAGCTGATTCTTCAGCTTAACCAGACAGACTTCTGAAATTCTCAAATATTATCAAATCTTGTTGGTGCAGAGGTGGTGGAGCCCATTACCAACAGACTCACAGCTGAAATTGCTGTGAAAAGGGCTTCTACCAAATATTAACATGTGGGTGAAAATGTATACAATTGTAATATTTCCTTTTTTCCCATTGAAAGTATAACATATGTGGTGTGAGAAAGAGGTCCTCATTTAATTGCATGAAACTCTGGCACTGGCGCAACAAACTGAACAAAGTTCAAGGGGGTATACGCTTTCTGTAGACACTTTATTTCCTCTTTTTCCATAGTCTAAGAAATGATTTGGGAAACCTGTGGGACACTGGAGGTCATTATCCATGAGCCTCTTTCTGCACCTTTTAAGCCATTGAAACCTAGTTGCCTTGTTACAAGGTCTAATATTACAGTAGGTGTGGTTTCCGTCTCCTAATTTCTGAGAATGATCAAATTGGGGAATAAGTTGTAGGGAATACCACTCTTGCACTTCTAAGAAAAGACTATCTCAAATGAAACTCGCTATAGAAAGACATCTTGTTGAAAAATTCTTTATTTTTTGTAATTTCTAAAGAAAAAACATTCATCAAGTCCTTCACAAATGTTTTGTTTGTGACTTTCTCTGTTGTTCCCTTTCACACTCAACTGAACTATGTGTTATGTCTTGTAAACGTAATCAAACATTTCACTTAGGTGTGTGGGTTAACACAAACCCATGTTGTATTAAACATTCAGTTTTTCATTCCCGTTTTTTCTAACAATTGCATCCATGCTAGGACTACAGTAAACAACACTTTTTACTAAAGTAAATGAAATTGTTCATTAAACAAGACACATTGTTTTAAATGTATGCAATACGACGACACTAAAAACAACACTGAAACTTTTCATTGAAATACTGGACGAGATTGTGCATATTCAATGGATTTCTCCTGGTGCTTTTTTTCATCAGTCTTTTCATATTCTTGTTCTCTACTCAGGTGTCTCCTGTTCCTTTGGTGATGTCTGCTGTACACACATGGCATCATACACTTGAGCAAAGTGTGATACCACCGTTTGTTCTTCTCCTAAAATAAAGATGAATATTGACAAAAGTCAGAAGCACTCTTTTCTTTGACAGACGAACAAACAATGCAAGAATAACCATACTCTCTGTTCCTTACTCATTTCTACCTACCTGTTTGACCACTTTGTCTGCTTCAGTCAGGACAGGGTGCTGGGGCTGACTCTGAGCAATCTGAGAAGAGCTCTCTGTGATCTTCTCCCCTACAGTGGCTACATTGTACTCTGTTTGAAATCCAGGTATCGCCTCCGGTAAGTTCCTCGGTCCTTTTTGGGACTTGAAAGGGTAGAATCATTTTGTGACTACATTTCATTGTCATGCACTGATATGTTCTGGTTTGTGTTCGATTACTGCAGGCGTTCAAGTACTTTCTTTTTGTTCTAGATTGGCAGTGTTTGAGATGGTAGGAACTTGTCATATTCTCAACTTATTTTCTCTATGAGACTCTGAATGCTCTGTAAACATACTATTTTAGCAATTCTTAGAAATCTGAAAGCAGTGTTACCTGTATCATTTTTTGTCTTGGTAGTAGTATTGCAGCTCCAACATCAGCACTTAAATAATGGTTTGTGATGTTACTTGTCCTTGGAGTTAGTATACTCCTGAGAAGTCAAGAGAAATCTTACGTAAGCATTAATTATGTTTCACTTTTGAAAGCAAAGTACGTGTCAAGTACTTTGAAGGCATTTGTTGATACTTTTAAGCACTTTCGTTGATTATTATTATCCTTCAATTATTTATTACAAGTCCAACATTCTTACATGATCTCACTCCATATTCAGAATGTGGGAACACAGTTGTTTTAAGGAAATGCCACTGAATAGATAGTAGCTGCACTCTACAAAGATGAATTTGCTAATTAATCAGTCAGGGACACAGCTTATACTTCAGTAGTCTTAGATCATGTAATGATGATTATTGTACTTTATAACTAGCAAAATCCCCATATCCTGTTCATTGCCCCTTTTTCAGTCATGTGGATTGACTTATGCCTGAGGTGGTTAATTCTCACCTTGACATCTCATAGAACAACTGAATCTCTACCAAGGGTGAATGTGTCCTTCCTCTTAATGTCTAAAAGAAAAGGTTAAAATTCATTGAAGCAAAATGCAACAACCCAAAATGTTGGGGAGGTCGTTTCCACAGTTATTTCATATGACAGTGCTTGGAGTGAAACTACATGACCATGGTGAAGAAGTAAAAACACTTTACCTTGTTCCTCCTGACTGATGTCCTTATGCGTGTTTTGCACAGTTGAGCGTTTTGTGTCTTGTCGTCTGTGTAGGCAACAGCCCTCTTCCCTGGGATAGAACTAGATGATATTTAGACACGTTAATTTGACTTCTCCATTGCTCACATTGATGTGGATATGATTATAATGCTCTGTTTTGTGGGCTTCCCAAGAAAACAATAAATCCCTTACTACTTGTTCGAAATGCAGTAGCACAGATCCTAACAAATACAAGAAAGAGAATATCATTCCTGTTTTGAAAAAACTTCACTGGTCACCTGTATTATCTAGGATAAATTTGAAAGTTCTTATACTTGTTTTTAAAGCTTTAAGCGACCTAGCACGTCTGTACCTTACTGAATGTCTGTCTTCATATGTTCCTATACGTGACCTCAGATCTGCACATACTGGCCTACTGCAAATACCACATGTGAAATGCAGAAAGAGTGGAGAGGCTGCTGTAGGGAAAACCGGCTCAGGGACGCCAAATATGTAATCATAGTGGCTCTCTGAAGGCACCAGTTCTGTAGGGTTTGGGCATTTACTGAGACAATTATTAATTGTAGCAGTAAATCACAAAGTTGATTCTTTTGATGGCTTTAGAATCCAACCATGCGACATAACTCAAACAACGCACACACACAGGTACTAATACACGAGGATACATTTATTAATACATAGAATATGCATATAAACCTAACAGATCTTATCGAGAGGGCTATCAGAATACAAAAGGTATATTCGGTCAGTTACAAAGTGTTACACATATCAAGAGGACATACGTTCAGTATATCATTCATTAAGACCGTTTCGTAAATGATCTTGGTTATAACTTCTACATTAGATACTCAAAACAAGTACATAACTCTTAGGAATTAAATTGATTTCAACTGGTTGGGATAACAATTGAATTCTCGAGCTGTAATGCATTGAAGTTGAATACTCATCCAATCTCTGGGGATTCAGATCTCCTGCGGGCACAAAGAAACAGCTGCAGGCTGTTGCTGTCCAATCCGCGCTCTCTGGCTCCGTGCCAGGTTGTGCCGTGCTGCTTGCGGCGGTGCGCTGCTGATGCTCACTGTTGGCTTTAACTAGCAAAGTTTGTGCACAGGAGAAAAGATGACTGTGGGTCCCAGCAAGTCAGGAAGAGGACCGGTTCGTTCCTGATGAAGAGCTAGTTCTGAATAGTGATTCAGCTGTCCACAGTTCCGACCTGTTCACGAGGCCTGCTGCTGGTTACTCTCTGGCAACCTCCACTCTAGACTCTTAGAACAAAGGAAAGTTCTGGCACTCGGACACACTGGCCGTTTCGTGGTTGTCCAGGCTGAGTCTCAGGATGGTCAGGAGGCGCGCTGCGAGAATGTCCTGCCCTTGGGAGCCTTCTGCTCCTGGGCCGTCCTGCCCTGGAATTCTCCTTTGAATTCCCTTTAGAACAGTCCACAGAATCCTCTCCAGAATCTTACTGAATCTTACTGAATCTGAATCTTGTTGAATCTGAATCTCCCTTTCTTGTTGAATCTGAATCTGAATCTGAATCTTGCAGGCTCTCTGTGTTGCCTGTTTTTACCTGGAGGAACTTCAGCTCATTGATTGGCTGAAAGTTCCATGGGCATCAGAGTCCCACGTGGGTTACTCGGCCCTACCAGTCCCTGATTGGTTGATCAAGGTGAGATATGAGTCACTTAGTCCTGACACTTAGTAATGCAGTCCAGATGTCCAACTGGCACTCCCTAGACAGATAGGCGCCAATAGATGACCATTGATCATGATAGCCAGGCTTAGCTAAGTGCATCCCCCTTTGGGAGCTGTCCTTATCAAAAGAAAACATCTTGCATGAATGGTTTCTCTGTGGCTGCACCACAGAGATGAACAGAGAAATGGGGCCTCATTTGGGAAGGCTCAGAACACTTAATTCTTTCTTATTAATACGCCTCGCCGCTACACTGCTTTTTGTTTTTATGCTTCTAAATTATGAAACTCACTACCACTTTTTATTAGGCAGTCAAGCTTGGTACATTGTTTTAAAAAACATTTGAAATTGTTGCTTTTAGTTAAAGTGGTTCTTTGTTCTTTCTATTTCTGTTTCTTTTTTTAGTTCTCTTTAATTGTTCTTATTTTATTTCGACTTTCCTAATTTTTATTTATTTAATTGACATGTATGTTGCTTTACTGTATTGCTGCATTTTCCTTTACAACTGAAAGTATATCTCTCAATTTTAATATTTTATTTTTACGCTTGGTTTGTAAAGCACCAAAGCACTATTTGTATGAAAGGTGCTTTATAAATAAAGTTTATTATTATTATTTTTAATATTATTATTATACTTTGTTACATTTTTGGTTAGGACAAAGATTCTAGTAGAGGTGGCCTCTTTTACCCCGTTCCAAAAAATTGGAAAACTACCTTCAGAATACACTGACAATGACCATCTACTGTCTCCTCTAACTGTGTATTGTCATCATGCATATCTTGTGTATTATTTATTGTTGTTGGTTTTGTCATTCTGTAAAGAAGCCACCTTTCAAGGCACTATATAAAATAATGTTTGTTTTTATTATTTACATTTTTCATTGTTAAATCTGGCGAAGAGTCTTAAGAGAATATCAAAGAAAACGTTGCTCTTACCTTTCCATTCCAAGAAATGCCCTCAGCTCGGATTGCAGAGATTTACCTCTCTGTCTCAAATTCTGAGAAACATAGACCAGGGCAATACTTTGAGTTTACAAATTGTTTACATGACATTTCCAATCAGTTTTCTTTCAAGGTACAATAGCAATCGCCTTGCCAGAAGAGTTATACTGCGGTAGATAAATATTACAAATGTCAGATACACGCAGAGTTGTTTGGATTACTATGAAAAGATTGGCAAATATATTTATGTTCATTATATTTCTTGGAGTGACAGAGCTAAAGAGAAAAAAATACTTACCTTTATCTCTGCAGACAGGATCGCAAGGGATTCCCTTATACTGGGTTCCTATATAACAAATAATACATTATTCAAAAAACATGATATTTCTCTGTCCATTGGCAGCATGATTGTTTATCATTACAGTTTTAGTTAGCTTTAATTTTGGAAACCCCAAGTAAACATAGTTTGTGCCTTTCTCTGAACTTTTTGGCATTTCAATTCAGTTGTTTGTAAGCTTATTTTACAGTTGCTAGGTTGATGAAGTTCCTGAACTGTGCAGTATTTCTTTTGGGTTTGGTGCGAATCATATTCTAGCGGTTGGGGGAAAAAAACACAGGTGCCATCCCACCATTAAACCCTGAAACTTACCTTAGCCGATTCTTCAACTAAACCAGACATGTTAACTAAGTGTTACAGTATGTTTCAAAGTGTGTATTTTAGCAAACACAACTGAAGTTCTGTTGTCTCCTTGGACACTCCCTGAGTTGTTTGGATTACTATGAAAAGATTGGCAAAATATATTTATGTTCATTATATTTCTTGGAGTGATATATACACTTAGCACAGTTCATCCTGCTACCAACATTGAATAAAAAAAATCTTATGATTTCTATATTTATGTCTTTATTTAGTGGTTTCATTAGTGACAAAGGCTAAACTTTCTTGGAAAAATGTATTTTATGTGTTGCGGAAAAAACTGACTTGCTTTAACAAAGTATGTTTACAAATCCTTTCACCTGGCAATCTACCTGAATGCCCAACTATCTGAGAAGCCCTCCATGAAACCATGGTTGCTATTAATTCATTTAGGGCTCATTGACAGAATTGCTGTTTTTTATGCATGCTAATTTTCTGATTCCTCACTCTGTTTCATGTTTATAGATAAGACTTTATTGATCGCGAAGGGAAATTGATGTACATGATGAACATGTTTGCATGTTCTTTTGTAACATACACCTTTTTGTGATTTTTTTGTATATCTAAGCAAGTGTTCCTGCATCCCTCTTCTGCACTATAGGCATGGCTTTTTTTCGGTGTGCTCCATTTCTAAAACTTTTTGCTCATGTGCATTTTTGTATTTTTTTACACCTCTAGCACTTTAACGTCCTGAATTTTCATTTGCCTTAATTTGTAGAATGAATTTGACTTTTAGCCTTAAAAATCTTAAGTTTTCACTATCACTAATTTGACCGTATGAAATGCATAATATAAACCTATAAACATATACGTGAGCAGTATTTACGTACTGTAGTATCGGTGCTAAGACATACCTCTCAAAAACTATCAATCAAGTTAAAAATATCTCAAGACCGATTCTGGTCATAATGAAACCATGTTTCGTGTATGTTTTCTTTAAAGTACCGAGACCAGCCATATACTGTATGTTTATGTTCCAAAATTAATATCGTTTATGGCCTTCACACGCGTTGCAGTATGCTCCTATTCTTTTTATGCTCATGCACTAAGATTTCCCTTCAGTTGTAAAATTCCATATAAAAATTCAATACTTAAACGGGCACAGTTAAGACATTAAATATACATATACATACTGTATACAGTACAGTTTGCATACGGTAATATGTTTATGTTCCTAAATCAATCTCTTTTATGAGCATGTGAAAGGCATGGTGAATCGATTCTCAAAAATTACTGTAGTTTGCTTGACTGGAAAAAAATGCGTCTTTTACAAAGACGGTCAATGAAAAAAAGAATGTGGACCAGGGCAATACTTTGAGTTTACACTTACAGCTTGTCCAAGGTCATTCATTATTAATACTATTAGTAATATCTTCGTTAAAGACTTTGATGGCGACAGCTCAAACATGAGAGGTTGAGCTTTATTAGCTCCACCTTGCGGAAATTCCGGATACTATTATTTTGCTTGTCGTATTATAGGAGAATTTACGGTAACTCGCGGTATTTACCGGTAACTCGCGGTATTTAACGGTAGCTTGCGGTAGATTGCGTACAGCGTACCGGAAAATAATGCGGTATCGCCTGCACATTTTGAATGGCTGCATCTGTATTAATTTGTTTGGTGCGAGTAAGGTTTTTTTCCCCCAACAACTTTCCAGAGGAGCTATAAATATTTTAAATAAATACACACAGTATTGCTCATAAGGTCTGCTATTTGATGTCCAGTTATTTAGATGCAAACATCTTATTTTATCTCAGCTTTTCAGCTGAGATACACAGATCATACATAAACAATGCAGTAAAAAAATGTCTCATCAAGTATTTAATCATTAGGTATAACAGTTTCCTTTTAGGCCTCTGAAAACACCACCTTCTACCTTGTGAATACCAGTACCTCCTAATTGTCTTAAGGCTTTATTTAAAAAATTAAAAAAAAAAACTGATGTGCTGAAACAGTACAATTAAACACGCTCTGCAGAAAAGGGGATGGTTGTTAGGTCAGCTTCAGTTTTACACGTACAGTACACATTTGATTTCATTTAAATTATGAGGTACCCTGTATCTGCAGGACTCAAGAGGCTCTCAGTCATGTCACTTTGCAGTTGATTTCTTCTAGAGGTTCCCAGATTCTTATTGTAAATAAAAGGAACAGCATACAGTGGGACGTTTTCAAAAACGGGGAACAAATTTCAACATCCGACTGCACCGAGCACACAAATATTGGTTCTAGGCTCCTGAATCACCTTTGGTCCCTGGATCATTGCTTTTAACCATTTACACAAGGTTTTAACTGTAAAGCACTTTCACAGCTCAACATAAATGGACCTTCTGGGGCACAGGCTTTAAAGGAGCTTTTTAAAAAAAACAGACTTTGCCTTTCCTGTTATAAGCTATTCTTTTAGCATATGACAAGCATGCCTTTATTATGGCGATATCCTCCTAAACATTGGAGAAATAACTTTGTTAGGATCTGAGCTACTGCATTTCGAACAAGTAGTAAGGGATTTATTGTTTTCTTGGGAAGCCCACAAAACGGAGCATTACAATCATATCCACATCAATGTGAGCGATGGAGAAGTCAAATAACGTGTCTAAATATCATCTAGTTCTATCCCAGGGAAGAGGGCTGTTGCCTTCACAGACGACAAGACAAGATGACTTAGACATTAAGAGGAAGGACACATTCACCCTTGGTAGAGATTCAGTTGTTCTATGAGATGTCAAGGTGAGAATTAACCACTTCAGGCATAATTCAATTCACATGACTGAAAAAGGGGCAATGAACAGGATATGGGGATTTTTCTAGTTATAAACTACAATAATCATCATTAAATGATCTAAGACTACTGAAGTATAAGCTGTGTCCCTGACTGATTAATTAGCAAATTCATCTTTGTAGAGTGCAGCTACTATCTATTCAGTGGCATTTCCTTAAAACAACTGTATTCCCACATTCTGAATATGGAGTGAGATAATGTAGAGAATGTTGGACTTGTAATAACTAATTGAAGGATAATAATAATCAACGAAAGTGCTTAAAAGTATCAACAAATGCCTTCAAAGTACTTGACACGTACTTTGCTTTCAAAAGTGAAACATAATTAATGCTTACGTAAGATTTCTCTTGACTTCTCAGGAGTATACTCCAAGGACAAGTAACATCACAAACCATTATTTAAGTGCTGATGTTGGAGCTGCAATACTATTACCAAGACAAAAAATGATACAGGTAACACTGCTTTCAGATTTCTAAGAATTGCTAAAATAGTATATTTACAGAGCATTCAGAGTCTCATAGAGAAAATAAGTTGAGAAAACGACAAGTTCCTACCATCTCAAACACTGCCAATCTAGAACAAAAAGAAAGCACTTGAACGCCTGCAGTAATCGAACACAAACCAGAACATATCAGTGCATGACAATGAAATGTAGTCACAAAATGATTCTACCCTTTCAAGTCCCAAAAAGGACTGAGGAACTTACCGGAGGCGAAACCTGGATTTCAAACAGAGTACAGTAGCCACTGTAGGAGAGAAGATCACAGCGAGCTCTTCTCAGATTGCTCAGAGTCAGCCCCAGCACCCTGTCCTGACTGAAGCAGACAAAGTGGTCAAACAGGTAGGTAGAAATGAGTAAGGAACAGAGAGTATGGTTATTCTTGCATTGTTTTGTTCGTCTGTCAAAGAAAAGAGTGCTTCTGACTTTTGTCAATGTTCATCTTTAATTTAGGAGAAGAACAAACGGTGGTATCACACTTTGCTCAAGTGTATGATACCATGTGTGTACAGTAGACATCACCAAAGGAACAGGAGACACCTGAGTAGAGAACAAGAATATGAAAAGACTGATGAAAGAAAGCACCAGGAGAAATCCATTGAATATGCACAATCTCGTACAGTATTTCAATGAAAAGTTTCAGTGTTGTTTTTAGTGTCATCGTATTGCATACATTTAAAACAATGTGTCTTGTTTAATGAACAATTTCATTTACTTTAGTAAAACGTGTTGTTTACTGTAGTCCTAGCATGGATGCAATTGTTAGAAAAAACGGGAATGAAAAACTGAATGTTTCATACAATATGGGTTTGTGTTAACCCACACACCTAAGTGAAATGTTTGATTACGTTTACAAGACATAACACATAGTTCAGTTGAGTGTGAAAGGGAACAACAGAGAAAGTCACAAACAAAACATTTGTGAAGGACTTGATGAATGTTTTTTCTTTAGAAATTACAAAAAATAAAGAATTTTTCAACAAGATGTCTTTCTATAGCGAGTTTCATTTGAGATAGTCTTTTCTTAGAAGTGCAAGAGTGGTATTCCCTACACCTTATTCCCCAATTTGATCATTCTCAGAAATTAGGAGACGGAAACCACATCTACTGTAATATTAGACCTTGTAACAAGGCAACTAGGTTTCAATGGCTTAAAAGGTGCAGAAAGAGGCTCATGGATAATGACCTCCAGTGTCCCACAGGTTTCCCAAATCATTTCTTAGACTATGGAAAAAGAGGAAATAAAGTGTCTACAGAAAGCGTATACCCCCTTGAACTTTGTTCAGTTTGTTGCGCCAGTGCCAGAGTTTCATGCAATTAAATGAGGACCTCTTTCTCACACCACATATGTTATACTTTCAATGGGAAAAAAGGAAATATTACAATTGTATACATTTTCACCCACATGTTAATATTTGGTAGAAGCCCTTTTCACAGCAATTTCAGCTGTGAGTCTGTTGGTATAGGGCTCCACCACCTCTGCACCAACAAGATTTGATAATATTTGAGAATTTGAGAAGTCTGTCTGGTTTAGCCTAAGAATCAGCTAAGGTAAGTTTCAGGAAGAGCACTTGTTAATATTTGGTAGAAGCCCTAACAACACCTAAAAAACACCTAACAACGGGTGCAGGACTGAATTAGGCCACTACCCACTATTGATAAACATACATAAAACAATATTAAAGTACTGGCTTTAATATTAGCCAGACACAGCTGGATGAGCTCTACCAGCCATGACAGGAGGCTCTACTGTACACAGAGAGGGGTGGGAGGGGAGAACAAGCTGCCCAGCCCTGTGGAATGCTACAGAACCCTAAACACAGTACACACTAGCTGAATATTTAACCAAGATATCCAGACACAGCTGGATGAGCTCCACCAGTCAGGACAGGCTAATAAGATACACTCCACAGACATTCACAACAGTGACATATCATAAACACTTGAATAACTTATCTAGTCTCTCGAAACAAAATTTCGAGAAAAAACACATTGCCCAATGTTAGAAAGCATCTTGCATTATATTGCTTGAAAAATAATTTTATTTCGAAGGGATTATAGATCGTGAATTCTTCGAGGAAGTCGTGGTCACACAGCATGCCGCCCCATATATCAGGGAGCACATTGGATCAATGCACCGACTCTTTCAAGATAACGATCCGAAACACAAAGCAGCAAGGGTGAGGCTTATAGAAGAACGAGTGAACTGGATGAAAACTCCAGCCGAATCTCCAGATTTAAATCCAATAGAGATGGTATGGCATTCGCTGAAAGACAATGTTTGGAAAACTGCTAAACCCAGCACAAAGTAAGAACTGATACTGATACAATCTCTGTTCATACTGACACTGTATGTGTAGGGCTGTTTCACCACTCCTCCTTTTTTGTTGCATACAGCAGTACTTCTTATGGTAGTACTTAAGTACAGTACAGTAGGTACTTACATTAGTACTTCTCGCGTTAAGAAAGTTAGGTTTTAGCATAAACTATTAGTAATAAATAATATTAAACTTAGCACTGTAATAAATTATGCTAATATTAAATTCGATTCTGTTCTGAGAATGTAGGGGGAAGGAAAAATGCCAGTGGTCTTTTCACTGATGAACTTGTGCCTGATGAACACCACTGCGTCACACCACACAGCTGGCAGCGCACCTCACCGTTCCAGGCCACCAATGCGTCACCCAGCTACCGGCGAAACTCACCCTGCCCGGCCATAACTGCATCACACCACACAGCTACCAGCGCACCTCACCGTGCTAGGCCACCACTGCGTCACACAGATGCCAGCACACCTCACCGTGCCAGGCCACCACTGCGTCACACAACTCCCAGCGCACCTCACCGTGCCCGGCCACCACTGCGTCACACCACACAGTTCCCAGCGCACCTCACCGTGCTAGGCCACCACTGCGTCACACAGCTGCCATCGCACCTCACCGTGCCAGACAACCACTGCGTCACACAGCTGCCAGCGCTCCTCACCGTGCCCGGCCACAGCTGCGTCACACCACACAGCTGCCAGCGCACCTCACCGTGCCGGGCCACCACTGCGTCACACCACACAGCTGCCAGCGCACCTCACCGTGCTGGGCCACCACTGCGTCACACAGCTCCCAGCGCACCTCACCGTGTCAGGCCACCACTGCATCAAACCACACAGCTGCAAGCGAACTTCACCGTGCCAGGCCACCACTGCATCATACACCTGCCAGCGCACCTAACCGTGTCAGGCCACCACTGCGTCACACAACTCCCAGCGCACCTCAATGTGCCAGGCCACCACTGCGTCATACCACACACCTGCCAGCTCACCTCACTGTGCCAGGCCACCACTGCGTCACACAGCTGCCAGTGCACCTCACTGCGCCAAGCCACCACTGCGTCACACAGCTGAAAGCGCACCTCACTGTGCCCGGCCACAGCAGCGTCACACACCTGCCGGCGCACCTCACCGTGCCCGGCCACCACTGCGTCACACCACACAGATCCCAGCGCACCTCACCATGCTAGGCCACCACTGCGTCAAACAGCTGCCAGCGCACCTCACCATGCAAGGACAACACTGCGTCACACCACACAGCTTCCAGCACACCTCACCGTACCAGGCCACCACTGCGTCACTCCACACAGCTGCCAGTGCACCTCACCGTGCTAGGCCACCACAGAGTCACACCAGCGCACCTCACCGTGCCACGCAACCACTGCGTCACACAGCTGCCAGCGCACCTCACTGTGCCAGGCCTACACTCCATCACACAGCTGCCAGCGCACCTCACAGTGCCGGGCCACCACTGCGATATACCACACACCTGCCATCCAACCTCACTGTGACAGGCCACCACTGCATCACACAGCTGAAAGCGCACCTCACCGTGCCAGGCCACCACTACATCACACAGCTGCCAGCGCACCTCACCGTGCCCAGCCACAGCTGCGTCACACAGCTACCAGCGCACCTCACTGTGCTAGACCAACACTGCATCACACAGCTGCCAGTGCACCTCAGCATGCCAGGCCACCACTATGTCATACCACAGCTGCCAGCTCACCTCACTGTGCCAGGCCTCCACTACGTCATACCACACACCTGCCAGCGCACCTCACTGTGCCAGGCCACCAGTGCGTCACACAGATGCCAGCACACCTCACCGTGCCAGGCCACCACTGCGTCACACAACTCCCAGCGCACCTCACCGTGCCCGGCCACCACTGCGTCACACCACACAGTTCCCAGCGCACCTCACCGTGCTAGGCCACCACTGCGTCACACAGCTGCCATCGCACCTCACCGTGCCAGACAACCACTGCGTCACACAGCTGCCAGCGCTCCTCACCGTGCCCGGCCACAGCTGCGTCACACCACACAGCTGCCAGCGCACCTCACCGTGCCGGGCCACCACTGCGTCACACCACACAGCTGCCAGCGCACCTCACCGTGCTGGGCCACCACTGCGTCACACAGCTCCCAGCGCACCTCACCGTGTCAGGCCACCACTGCATCAAACCACACAGCTGCAAGCGAACTTCACCGTGCCAGGCCACCACTGCATCATACAGCTGCCAGCGCACCTAACCGTGTCAGGCCACCACTGCGTCACACAACTCCCAGCGCACCTCAACGTGCCAGGCCACCACTGCGTCATACCACACACCTGCCAGCTCACCTCACTGTGCCAGGCCACCACTGCGTCACACAGCTGCCAGCACACCTCACCGTGCCCGGCCACAACTGCGTCACACAGCTGCCAGCGCACCTCACCGTGCTGGGCCACCACTGCGTCACACAGCTGCCAGTGCACCTCACTGAGCCAAGCCACCACTGCGTCACACAGCTGAAAGCGCACCTCACTGTGCCCGGCCACAGCAGCGTCACACACCTGCCAGCGCACCTCACCATACCAGGCCACCACTGCGTCAAACAGCTGCCAGCGCACCTCACCGTGCCAGACCACCACTGCATCAAACCACACAGCTGCCAGCGTACTTCACCTTGCCAGACCACCACTGCATCATACAGCTGCCAGCGCACCTTACCGTGCAAGGACAACACTGCGTCACACCACACAGCTTCCAGCACACCTCACCGTACCAGGCCACCACTGCGTCACTTCACACAGCTGCCGGCGCACCTCACCATGCTAGGCCACCACAGAGTCACACCACACAGCTACCAGCGCACCTCACCGTGCTAGGCAACCACTGCGTCACACAGCTGCCAGCGCACCTCACTGTGCCAGGCCTACACTCCATCACACAGCTGCCAGCGCACCTCACAGTGCCAGGCCACCACTGCGATATACCACACACCTGCCATCCAACCTCACTGTGACAGGCCACCACTGCGTCACACAACTCCCAGCGCACCTCACCATGCCAGGCCACCACTGCATCACATAGATACCAGCACACCTCACCGTACCAGGCCACCACTACATCACACAGCTGCCAGCGCACCTCACCGTGCCCAGCCACAGCTGCGTCACACAGCTACCAGCGCACCTCACTGTGCTAGACCAACACTGCATCACACAGCTGCCAGTGCACCTCAGCATGCCAGGCCACCACTATGTCATACCACAGCTGCCAGCTCACCTCACTGTGCCAGGCCACCACTGCGTCACACAACTCCCAGCGCATCTCACTGTGCCAGGCCACCACTACGTCATACCACACACCTGCCAGCGCACCTCACTGTGCCAGGCCACCAGTGCGTCACACAGATACCAGCACACCTCACCGTGCCAGGCCACCACTGCGTCACACAACTCCCAGCGCACCTCGCCGTGCCCGGCCACCACTGCGTCACACCACACAGTTCCCAGCGCACCTCACCGTGCTAGGCCACCACTGCGTCACACAGCTGCCAGCGTACCTCAACGTGCCAGGCCAGCACTATCTCACACCACACAGTTGCCAGTGCACCTCACTGTGATCGTTCTACCACTGAATCACACAGCTGCCAGCGCATCTCACCGTGCCAGGCCACCACTGCGTCACACCACACAATTGATAGTGCACCTCACTGTGCCAAGCCACCAATCCATCACACAACTGCCAGTGCACCACGCAGTGCCAGGCCACCACTGCATCACATATCACACATCTACGAGTGCACCTCACCATACCAGGCCACCACTGGGTCACACCACATAGCTGCCAGCGCACCTCACCATGCCAGCCCACACTGCGTCAAACCACACAGCTGCAAGCGCACCTCACCGTATCAGGCCACCACTGCGTCACACTACACAACTGCCAATGCACCTCACCATGAAAGGCCACCACTGCGTCACACACACAATTGCCAGTGCACCTCACTGTGCCCAGCCACCAATTCATCACACAGCTGCAAGCGCACCTCACTGTGTCAGGCCACCACTGTGTCGCACTACACAACTGCCAGTGCACCTCACCGTACCAGGCCACCACTGAGTTACACTACACAACTGCCAGCGCACCTCACCGTACCAGGCAACCAATGCGTCACACTACACAACTGCCAACGCACCTCACCGTGCCAGGCCACCACTACGTCACACACACAATTGCCAGTGCACCTCACTGTGCCCAGCCACCACCGCGTCACACAGCTGCCAGCGCACCTCAACGTGCCAGGCCACCACTGCATCACATATCACAAATCTGCCAGTGCATCTCACCATACCAGGCCACCACTGCGTCTCACAAGTGCCAGCGCACCTTACCTTGCCAGCACTACGTCACACCACACAGCTGCCAGCGCACCTCACAGTGCCAGGCCACCACTGCATAACATATCACACAGCTGCCAGTGCACCTTACCGTACCCGGCCACAACTGCATCACACACCCGCCATCGCACCTCACCGTACCAGACCACCACTGCGTCACACCACACAGCAGCCAGCACACATCACCGTACCAGACCACCACTGCGTTATACAGTTCCCAGTGCACCTCACCATGCCAGCCCACCACTGCGACACCCTACACAGCTGGCAGTGCACCTCAGTGTGCCCAGCCAACACTGAATCACACAGCTGCCAGCGCACCTCACCGTGCCAGGCCACCACTGCGTCACAGAGCTGCAAGCGCTCCTCACCGTGCCAGGCCACCTCTGCTTCACACCACACAGCTGCCAGTGCACCTCACTGTGCCAGGCAACCACTCCATCACCAAGCTGCCAGCGCACCTCACCGTGCCCGGCCACCACTTCGTCACACCACACAGCTGGCAGTGCAGCTCACCGTGCCCGGCCACCATTGTGTCATACAGTTCCCAGCGCAGCTCACCATGCCAGCCCACCACTGCGTCACACTACACAACTGCCAACGTACCTCACCGTGCAAAGCCACCACAGCGTCATACCACACAGTTGCCAGCACACCACACTGTGCCAGGCCACCACTGCGTCACACAGCTGCCAGCATACCTCACCGTACCAGGCACCACAGCGTCACACACCTGCCAGCGCACCTCACCAAGCAAAGCCACCACTGCGTCATACCACACAGCTGTCAGCACACCACACTGTGCCAGGCAACCAATGCATCACACAGCTGCCAGCGCACCTCACCGTACCAGGCCACCACTGCGTCACACAGCTGCCAGCGCACCTCAACGTGCCAGGCAACCACTGCCTCACACCACACAATTGCCAGTGCAACTCACAGTGCCATGCCACCACTGCATGACATATCACAGAGCTGCCAGTGCACCTCACCGTGCCAGGCCACCACTGCATCACACCACACAGCTGCCAGTACACCTCACTGTACCCGGCCACCACTGCATCACACAGCTGCCAGCGCATCTCACCGTACCAGGCCACCACTGCGTCACACCACACAGCTGCCAGCGCACCTCACCATGCCAGCCCACCACTGCGTCAAACCACACAGCTGCAAGCGCACCTCACCGTACCAGGCCACCACTGCGTCACACACACAATTGCCAGTAGCACCTCACTGTGCCCAGCCACCAATGCATCACACAGCTGCCAACGCACCTCACAGTGCCAGGCCACCACTGCGTCACATATCACACATCTGCCAGTGCACTTCACCGTGCCAGGCCACCACTGCGTCACACTACACAACTGTCAACGCACCTGACCATGAAAGGCCACCAGTGTGTCATACCACACATCTGCCAGCACACCACACTGTGCCAGGCCACCACTGCGTCACACAGCTGCCAGCGTACCTCACCATGCCAGCCCACCACTGCGACATACTACACAGCTGCCAGTGCACTTCACCGTGCCAGGCCACCACTGCGTCACACTACACAACTGCCAACGCACCTCACCGTGCAAAGCCACCACAGCGTCATACCACACAGCTGCCAGCACACCACACTGTGCCAGGCCACCACTGCGTCACACAGCTGCCAGCATACCTCACCGTACCAGGCACCACAGCGTCACACACCTGCCAGCGTACCTCACCATGCCAGCCCACCACTGCGTCACACTACACAACTGCCAACGCACCTGACCATGAAAGGCCACCAGTGTGTCATACCACACATCTGCCAGCACACCACACTGTGCCAGGCCACCACTGCGTCACACAGCTGCCAGCGTACCTCACCGTGCCAGCCCACCACTGCGTCACACAGCTGCCAGCGCACCTCAACGTGCCAGGCCAGCACTACGTCACACCACACAGTTACCAGTGCACCTCACTGTGCCCTGCTACCACTGCATCACACAGCTGCCAGCGCACCTCACTGTGCCAGGCCACCACTGCGTCACAGAGGTGCAAGCGCACCTCACCGTGCCAGGCCACCACTGTTTCACACCACACAGCTGCCAGCACACCTCACCGTGCCAGGCCACCACTCTATCACACCACACAGCTGCCAGCGCACCTCACCGTACCAGGCCACCACTGCGTCACACTAAACCACTGCCAGCGCACCTCACCGTGCCAGCCCACCACTGCGTCAAACCACACAGCTGCCAGCGCACCTCACCGTGCCAGGCCACCACTGCGTCACACTACACAACTGCCAGCGCACCTCACTGTGCCAGGCCACCACTGCGTCACGCATCTGCCAGTGCACCTCACCGTACCAGGCCACCACGGCGTCACACCACACAGCTGCCAGCGCACCTCACCGTGCCAGCCCACCACTGCGTCACACCACACAGCTACCAGTGTACCTCACTGTGCCCTGCTACCACTGCATCACACAGCTGCCAGCGCACCTCACCGTGCCCGGCCACAGCTGCATCACACAGCTACCAGCGCACCATACCGTGCCAGGCCACCACTGCGTCACAACACACAGCTGCCAGCACACTGCACCGTGTTGTGCACACTAGTCAGGCCTATTGACCTTTCACAGTCTTGCCTTGTTGTGTGAAACTTTTGTGGCACATTGTGTGACACATTTTTAGATATTCAGATCCTAATTAATATCATTATTCATGTCTTTAGATACGTGATTCCATACTATATTCCCTATTACAAAACCAATAATTCCGGTCCTAAAATCTGATTGGCTGAAACACATTCGAAGGAGTGCTATATTCTCTAATATACGCACACACCGGAATTTTGACTTCACTGTTTGATAAAGAAATCTTTAAGACTACGTCTTAGCGTAGATAAAAAACCTTGGATTCTCATGTATCTTTTGCTGCTGTCTGTTGCATTCTTGAGGATACTTGTGATATTTTGAGCTCTCGTTGAATGATAAGGGTCGCAGTGTAAATCATTTGCGTTGTTAGAAATTATGAAATGCTCTGTTAAAAGCAAGGAAGTTTTTATGTCTGTTATGGTAAAAGAAAATTCCTCACGAACTAGGGATTGGACAGTTTTTCAGTGCTTGTAGAATTGATGGAAATGTTCAAATAAATGTGCTGAAGAAATAAAAAAAGTAGTTTATTCCTTTATCATATTGGCTAGCTAGTGTCCTCTCTTTGCTAGTTACTCGTGGCTGTGTTTCTGCGTTGCGCAGCAACAAGGGACTATATTCTCAGGCGGAGGAACGTAAAAAGCTTAATTTTCGTGTTAAATAATTTTTTTAAATTAAAATTCATTCTATACAGCAATCGCATATTTGGGGACCATTTTTGAAAATTTTGATGCTTAAAATGTTTAGGGAGAAATGGAAGACTGCTGTGTATTTTTTCTTTAATGTACCGAGACCAGCCATATACAGTTTACATAATATGTTTATGTTCCAAAATTAATATTGTTTATGGCCTTCACATGCGTTATGCTCCTATTCTTTTTATGCTCAGCTACTAAAATTTCCCTACAGTGGTACAATTCCATATAAATACTCAATACTAAGCGGATAAAAAAATTCACAGTAAAGACATTATATGATTAGATCCTTCCACGACCGACCAACGCACCACGAGTGCCCGTCGGTCATTTTGGCCAGCCAATCACGTACCGCGGTAGGGCGTAGATACCAGCGGTACGGGTTTGTACCGCAAACTCTGAATGGCTGCATCTGTATAAACAAACTCTACATGCATCTGACATTTCTACGTTTAATCTACTGGAGTATATATTTTCTGGCAAGATGAATGGTATTATACCTTAAAATGTTTTGAAACAGTTAAAATTGTAAAAAAGTTTTTAAATCCCCCACCAAAAATTCAGACTTCAGGAAGAGCATCTGATTTCTTTCAATAAAGCAGAACAATGCAAAAGCACACAATACAAAATCTCCATACTTACAAACATGGAGAATGAAGACATGTAGACACATATACCTCTGACCAGCCTACCATCGAAGAGGTGAAAGATGAAACTTTTCCTTTATCGTCAACTCAGTGAATGTCTTTAAACTTTCGAAAACTGTAACAAAGAATAAGTTAAAAAACTTATTTTCATTGGACCCACAGAAAAGTCAAAGTTGTCCATAGAAATGCCCATCTAAATCAGAAATCTACAGCACAAAGGCAGTGGCCTTTCGGGACATAAAAATGCCCAATTGCCCTTGGTCACGGACATCTTGCTATCAGTCACTACAAAGATGTTTTCTCTCGTGCCATGGCTTGCCTGACTTGCTTCTTCAGCTGGATGGCTTCTGGTCGCTGGTCAGGATCGACAGCCAGCATGTCCTGGAGCAGTGTCCTTAGCTCCGTGCTTATGGCTCTATTTACTTTCAGGGGGATGTGGAACTGCAGCCAGGGGTTCTCACGCAGGGCCTCTCCAACAGGCCCTGACAGACATATGCTCCTGTATCGGAAACACACTTTAGTTCAATTCTAAAATATTTCTCATAGGACTGAAGGAACCTTTGCCTGTTAAGAGTTAACAATTAGGTCCTCAAGTACTGTTTTACGGTTTTGTACACTCTTGGCTGGCCAAGGTCTCTTTAAGGTCTCTTAAGTGGAGGTGTAACTCATGTATCCTACATGTGATTTAGCAACATGAAAGGGAATAGCTTCTTATCGGATTATGGTCTTGGTTAACTGCCTAAGGCTGACCTAAGTGCCTAACTTTCTGACTTTGTTTATACCTTATATGTTAAGAAGCTTCTTCTGACCAATCAGAAATGTATGCTTTATGTATGAACATTTTGCTCATCAAAGTAAGTGAGAGACAAGGTTAACAGAAATTAGCCACGGCAGTAAATGACAGCATATGTTTTGGTTCTTAAATGGTCTCTACCTGGCACACCTGCAGTGCAAACTGACACACACTGTTTAGAGAAACATCTACTCTATTACTAATATTAATGAAACATTTCTTATTCTATGGAACAAAAACAAACAGTAAAACTAAAACACAGATCTCTTAGCTTCCTATTTCATGAACCAGATGACTGAATGACCAAGCCTAACTAGTAGCCAGAACCCCAGTTAACCCTCCGTAACACAAAGTTTAACCACACGACAGGAACTCTTTCAAACTGAGTGAAAATCATAAATGGATCCATAACTTTACATCAATTTACTATGTTGTGCCAATACCTGCATTTACATTTAGAACGATTGATGTCATAGAACCAGCATCACACCAGTTCCAGGTGTCTCCAAGGAGACAACAGAACTTCAGTTGTGTTTGCTAAAATACACACTTTGAAACATACTGTAACACTTAGTTAACATGTCTGGTTTAGTTGAAGAATCGGCTAAGGTAAGTTTCAGGGTTTAATGGTGGGATGGCACCTGTGCTTTTTTCCCCCAACCGCTAGAATATGATTCGCACCAAACCCAAAAGAAATACTGCACAGTTCAGGAACTTCATCAACCTAGCAACTGTAAAATAAGCTTACAAACAACTGAATTGAAATGCCAAAAAGTTCAGAGAAAGGCACAAACTATGTTTACTTGGGGTTTACAAAATTAAAGCTAACTAAAACTGTAATGATAAACAATCATGCTGCCAATGGACAGAGAAATATCATGTTTTTTGAATAATGTATTATTTGTTATACAGGAACCCAGTATAAGGGAATCCCTTGCAATCCTGTCTGCAGAGATAAAGGTAAGTATTTTTTTCTCTTTAGCTCTGTCACTCCAAGAAATATAATGAACATAAATATATTTGCCAATCTTTTCATAGTAATCCAAACAACTCTGCGTGTATCTGACACTTTGTAATATTTATCTACCGCAGTATAACTCTTCTGGCAAGGCGATTGCTATTGTACCTTGAAAGAAAACTGATTGGAAATGTCATGTACTCTATGGTTTCTATTGATGTCAAGTGGCAAATGTTGACTGGTGATGTTATGTGAATCTTAGGAAATGGTCATTTTTCAATCGAGTCTATGTTTCTCAGAATTTGAGACAGAGAGGTCAATCTCTGCAATCCGAGCTGAGGGCATTTCTTGGAATGGAAAGGTAAGAGCAACGTGTTCTTTGATATTCTCTTAAGACTCTTCGCCAGATTTTACGATGAAAAATGTAAATAATAATAACAAACATTATTTTATATAGTGCCTTGAAAGGTGGCTTCTTTACAGAATGACAAAACCAACTACAATAAATAATACACAAGATATGCATGATGACAATACACAGTTAGAGGAGACAGTAGATGGTCATTGTCAGTGTATTCTGAAGGTAGTTTTCCAATTTTTTGGAACGGGGTAAAAGAGGCCACCTCTACTAGAATCTTTGTCCTAACCAAAAATGTAACAAAGTATAATAATAATATTAAAAATAATAATAATAAACTTTATTTATAGAGCACCTTTCATACAAATAGTGCTTTGGTGCTTTAAAAAACAAGCGTAAAAATAAAATATTAAAATTGAGAGATATACTTTCAGTTGTAAAGGAAAATACAGCAAAACAGTAAAGCAACATACATGTCAATTAAATAAATAAAAATTAGGAAAGTCGTAATAAAATAAGAACAATTAAAGAGAACTGAAAAAAGAAACATAAATAGAAAGAACAAAGAACCACTTTAACTAAAAGCAACATTTTCAAATGTTTTTTAAAACAATGTACCGAGCTTGACTGCCTAATAAAAAGTTGAAGTGAGTTTCATAATTTAGAAGCATAAAAACGAAAAGCAGCCTCTCCACTCTTTCTGCATTTCACATGTGGTATTTGCAGTAGGCCAGTATGTGCAGATCTCAGGTCACGTATAGGAACATATGAAGACAGACATTCAGTAAGGTACAGACGTGCTAGGTCGCTTAAAGCTTTAAAAACAAGTAAAAGAACTTTCAAATTTATCCTAGATAATACAGGTGACCAGTGAAGTTTTTTCAAAACAGGAATGATATTCTCTTTCTTGTATTTGTTAGGATCTGTGCTACTGCATTTCGAACAAGTAGTAAGGGATTTATTGTTTTCTTGGGAAGCCCACAAAACCGAGCATTACAATCATATCCACATCAATGTGAGCAATGGAGAAGTCAAATTAACGTGTCTAAATATCATCTAGTTCTATCCCAGGGAAGAGGGCCTACACAGACGACAAGACACAAAACGCTCAACTGTGCAAAACACGCATAAGGACATCAGTCAGGAGGAAAAAGGTAAAGTGTTTTTTCTTCTTCACCATGGTCATGTAGTTTCACTCCAAGCACTGTCATATGAAATAACTGTGGAAACGACCTCCCCAACATTTTGGGTTGTTGCATTTTGCTTCAATGAATTTTAACCTTTTCTTTTAGACATTAAGAGGAAGGACACATTCACCCTTGGTAGAGATTCAGTTGTTCTATGAGATGTCAAGGTGAGAATTAACCACTTCAGGCATAAGTGAATCCACATGACTGAAAAAGGGGCAATGAACAGGATATGGGGATTTTGCTAGTTATAAAGTACAATAATCATCATTACATGATCTAAGACTACTGAAGTATAAGCTGTGTCCCTGACTGATTAATTAGCAAATTCATCTTTGTAGAGTGCAGCTACTATCTATTCAGTGGCATTTCCTTAAAACAACTGTATTCCCACATTCTGAATATGGAGTGAGATCATGTAGAGAATGTTGGACTTGTAATAACTAATTGAAGGATAATAATAATCAACGAAAGTGCTTACAAGTATCAACAAATGCCTTCAAAGTACTTGACACGTACTTTGCTTTCAAAAGTGAAACATAATTCATGCTTACGTAAGATTTCTCTTGACTTCTCAGGAGTATACTAACTCCAAGGACAAGTAACATCAAAAACCATTATTTAAGTGCTGATGTTGGAGCTGCAATACTATTACCAAGACAAAAAATGATACAGGTAATACTGCTTTCAGAATTCTAAGAATTGCTAAAATAGTATGTTTACAGAGCATTCAGAGTCTCATAGAGAAAATAAGTTGAGAATATGACAAGTTCCTACCATCTCAAACACTGCCAATCTAGAACAAAAAGAAAATACTTGAACGCCTACAGTAATCGAACACAAACCAGAACATATCAGTGCATGACAATGAAATGTAGTCACAAAATGATTCTACCCTTTCAAGTCCCAAAAAGGACCGAGGAACTTACCGGAGGCGATCCCTGGATTTCAAACACAGCACGATGTAGCCAATGTAGGGGAGAAGATTACAGAGAGCTCTTCTCAGATTGCTCAGAGTCAGCCCCAGGACCCTTTCCTGACTGAAGCAGACAAAGTTGTCAAACAGGTAGGTAGAAATGAGTAAGGAACAGAGAGTATGGTTATTCTTGCATTGTTTTGTTCGTCTGTCAAAGAAAAGAGTGCTTCTGACTTTTGTCAATGTTCATCTTTATTTTAGGAGAAGAACAAACGGTGGTATCACACTTTGCTCAAGTGTATGATGCCATGTGTGTACAGCAGACATCACCAAAGGAACAGGAGACACCTGAGTAGAGAACAAGAATATGAAAAGACTGATGAAAAAAAGCACCAGGAGAAATCCATTGAATATGCACAATCTCGTCCAGTATTTCAATGAAAAGTTTCAGTGTTGTTTTTAGTGTCGTCGTATTGCATACATTTAAAACAATGTGTCTTGTTTAATGAACAATTTCATTTACTTTCGTAAAAAGTGTTGTTTACTGTAGTCCTACACTCCACAGACATTCACAACAGCGACATATCATAAACACTTGAATTACTTATCTAGTCTCTCGAAACAAAATTTCGAGAAAAAACACATTGCCCAACGTTAGAAAGCACCTTGCATTATATTGCTTGAAAAACAATTTTATTTCGAAGGAATTATGGATCGGGAATTCTTCGAGGAAGTCGTGGTCACACAGCATGCCGCCCCATATATCAGGGAGCACATTGGATCAAGGCACCGTCTCTTTCAAGACAACGATCCGAAACACAAAGCAGCAAGGGCGAGGCTTACAGAAGAACGAGTGAACTGGGTGAAAACTCCAGCCGAATCTCCAGATTTAAATCCAATAGAGATGGTATGGCATTCGCTGAAAGACTATGTTTGGAAAACTGCTAAACCCAGCACAAAGCAAGAACTGATACTGATACAATGTCTTTTGATACTGATACTGTATGAGTAGGGCTGTTTCGCCACTCCTTTTTTTTTGTTGCATGCAGCAGTACTTCTTATGGTAGTACTTAAGTACAGTACAGTAGGTACTTACATTAGTACTTCTCGCGTTAAAAAAGTTAGGTGTTAGCATAAACTATTAGTAATAAATAATATTAAACTTAGCACTGTAATAAATTATGCTAATATTAAATTCGATTCTGCTCTGAGAATGTAGGGGGAAGAAAAATGCCAGTGGTCTTTTCACTGATGAACTTGTGCCTGATGAACACCACTGCGTCACACCACACAGCTGCGAGTACACCTCACTGTGCCCGGCCACCACTGCATCACACAACTGCCAGCGCACCTCACCGTACCAGGCCACCACTGCGTCACACAGCTGCAAGCACACCTCACCGTGCCAGGCCACCACTGCGTCACACCACGCAGCTGGCAGCGCACCTCACCGTTCCAGGCCACCAATGCGTCACCCAGCTACCAGCGAAACTCACCCTGCCCGGCCACAACTGCATCACACCACACAGCTGCAAGTGCACCTCACCGTACCCGGCCACCTCTTCATCATACAGCTGCCAGCGCACCTGACCATGCAAGGCCACCACTGCGTCACACAGATGCCAGCGCACCTCACCGTGCCCGGCCACCACTGCGTCACACCACACAGATCCCAGCGCACCTCACAGTGCTAGACCACCACTGCGTCACACAGCTGCCATCGCACCTCACCATGCCAGATAACCACTGCGTCACACAACACAGCTGCAAGCGTACTTCACCGTGCCAGGCCACCACTGCGTCACACAGCTGCCAACGCACCTCACCATACCAGGCCACCACTGCGTCACACCACACAGCTGCCAGCGCACCTCAAAGTACCCGGCCACCAATGCGTCACACCACACAGCTGCCAGCGCACCTCACCGTGCCAAGCCACCACTGCGTCACACAGCTGCCAGCACACCTCACCGTACCAGACCACAACTGCGTCACACAGCTGCCAGCGCACCTCACTGAACCCTGCCACAGCTGCGTCACACATCTACCAGCGCACCTCACCATGCCCAGCCACCACTGCATCACACAGCTGCCACCACTGCGTCAGACCACACACGAAGTAGGTCATCGGGCCAACAGTATACAAACATTACAGCTCAAGTGCTTTTGTATCTGAACGCTTTTAGGTAAGTAATTTAGCAGCTGCGGTATTAATAATGATTTTAATGGCAAATTCAATTGCAGGTAAAATAAAAATGGCGGATAACTTTCTTTCTAGCTTCGTGAAGCGGTCGCGCCATATTATACATATATACCATAATAAGAAACATAATATGTACAGTAGAATTTTTCACTTTAAGCTGGCATTATCCAGAACCGGGTCAGGGCCCGGACCCGGACCGTGCAGTGTGGTCCGTCGGCCTTCTAAAGATGTTTAGGAGATCGAGGCGCCCTTGGATTTGATTAGAAACTTGCATAATTTCTTAACTTGACCCCATTATCTTAAAAAAAACGGCCAGGCCCAGACCAAAGCATGAAGGCTGAGAGGATCGGGGGACTCTCATTTTTGGTCACAGCGTACAGTAGTAGATCAGTAACCTCTGTTTATCGTGATAACCTTTAATTATTTTCCAGTACTTTTTCAATGATAAAACACATTGTTTCGCCAGTTTTGCTAAAGATACGGTTTTAGTGTTTACGCGTAAATTTGTAAGCCGTAGGTTTAAATCTCGTGGTCTTATTTTCTGCATTTTCATCGTAAGGGAAGGCGCTAGTTTGGATTTACGCGCTGAACATTGTAAGCAGAGGAGCCTTAAGGCACAGCCTCGCCTTAACACCATCGTTTGCATTGTCATTGTCATCCAGAAAAGCAGTCGTAAGAAAATGAATCTGTGGCGGCTCCGAACATTAAAAAAACTATATCTAGACTGCAAATACATCCCAATCTTACTATCAACACGTTTTAAGAGCTCTCTCCTTTCCACCGGTATACAAGCTAAGAGAGAAATATTGGAAATCCCATCTGAAGTAGCCCTCGTCTCACCTTCGGAGCTGTGAGCGATGGGGATCATAATTAAAAGGGGTACAGTTACTTTGAAAATGTGTATGTGATACTTAAATTTAAATAAAATAAAAAGATAAATTATATAACACATACTGTGCTATCTACGTCCATGTGTTTAAGACGTATGAATCGGTTTTAAAACAGGCACACCCCTTCTCACAAATCCGACTGGCGTCTCAGTCCGTCATCGCGATGAAATAGGAGCTCAGATGTAGGCTAAGTGATTGCAATTTACTTATTTAAAAGAACCACTTCAAATCAAAAGGGAGACATTTTGTAATGGTAGTTATCGTATTATACAGTATACGTAATTGTAGATATACAGTACATAAAGGGTATGAATAGGTGTGAGCTTTTACTGTATATTTAATATTTTATCTGACCCATTTGTAGAAACCGCCTACTCAGATTTAGTTAAGTGGTCTGCCACCATAAAGACAGAAAAATATAATGACACCCTGTTACATTAACTGTAAAATAAACGCCGTAACTGCGGCCATATGAAAATTTGGATAAAGATTATACAAACATCCTAAGGAGCTCTATGACATATGAGCGTCGAAATAATGGTTGGTGACCTGACGTAACATTGCTCCCTGAATTACGTCATCTGTATATACCCAAATACAGATATATCACATAGGGAGATGCAGTCAAACATTGCATTGCTATCGTCGTGGTGAACTATTTCTCCGCTGTTTAAAACTTGTTTGGTAAGTGTCATCAAATATGCTTGTCAATTTGTAGCGAAATCGATATACTGTATCATAATCCTTCAGCTATCTATAATGTAGTGAAACGGCTAATTAATATTGATAAATTCCCTTATTCACAGTGACTTTTGCTCAAACCCCTGTTGCATAATGGGTTAATTTTATATAAAAAACATTTATATCATAGATATAATACAAGCTTTGAAATGAAATAGTACATTTCCAGGTTTCAGTTAAACATTTTTAAAAAAGCTCATGACTTTAAGCATTCTGAACATTGAGAATGTTATTTGGGAAACAAATGTTTATTATAATGTTTATGTTTAGGATCTGTCTCCTACTGAGTCAGCATGCAGCATTCAACACCATTAGGTTTAATATTAAAACGTTGTGTATTTCCTGAATTGTTTTTTTTATTCTTTTCTATTAGACCATACTAGACTGTGCAGGATATCATTTATTTGCCATTTTTGCCTTTTCCAGATACCTGGGAAACAAAGCTCATATCTCATTTGCCAATGGAGCCCAGTCCTAAGCCTGGTGCTCTGCCCCCCTCCCCGAAGGACACAGACTCGAATCAACCCGCGCCCTTAAGGCGACAGGATCTGATCTCCACGTACTGCCCGCCTCCCAAGATACAGCTTCTGAAGGACACCTTCCAAGAGAAACTGATGCAGGAAAAGGAGAAAAAAATGATCGCCATATACAATCGGCGACAGGAGGCAGCTCTACAGAAGATGAGAAAATGTTTCCAATATGTCAAATACGCTGCGGAGAAGAAGACGGGGAACAGCTATCGCTTCCAAGCCCAACAGGGCCCCGAGAAGAACATTGTGGGGTATGATCGTCCTTACCCCCTGAAGCCTATGGGTAACAGGAAAGTCTCCGGCCCTGGTGAGGTTCAGGCTGTGGACCGCCCGGAAGCACAGAGTGATTCCTTGTTTGCCCCCACCCCGCCTCAGGATGGTCATGAGAGGCCCTGCGAGAGGCCGGGCAGGAGGGGCTCAAGAGTACGCAAACCTAAGGACAGGACTGTCCTCCCCATGGTTGCGACCCCTCCAGGGCAATGCCCTTCTCATGCCAATGGGAAGGAGCACTTTCAGTTGCAAGAGGAGCTACGAAAAGTGGCCGAGGCAGAGGCTGCGCTGAAGGAGGAGCATCGCCGGAGGGAGGCCAGTCTGCAGGATGAGATGCGCCGGAAGGAGGCCATGATGAAGGACGAGATTCGCCAGAGGGAGGCCATGATGCAGGCGAAGCTCTTCAGAGCTCAGGAGGAACTGAGGATGGTTTAGAGAGAGATGGAAGACTCCAGAGAGGTGGCCGGAAGGGAAAATAGAGGACTCCTGACCCGAAGGAAGACACTCCAGGCGAGGCAGAGCGAGCTTCGCCCCAGAGGACCGTGGGCCAACCACCGCTCTAAGGCCGTGCCTCTTCTGACCTGCAGAATGGAGAATAAAAAAAACTTCACTCCAAGGAAAGCCCTTCCTTTCAAAGGAGACAACCTTGATTATGGTTCTCCAATGGAAGACGGCGGATGCGCAGAATCGCACTTTCCCTCTGCGCTTTCCCATCAGGAGAGACGTCAAGTGAGCCCTTGCAGCCGTGGGCTAGAAGACGTCCCCTGTGGAAGGAGAAAGTACCTCAAGAAAGCAAGGCTCCCTGAAAGTGACGTGTCAGCGGCACAGGCCGCGCAGGCCCACTTCAGAAATAACACCGCATGTCTGGATGAACAAACTCTGTCAGTGGAAAACAGATATTTGTCCCCTACAAGTCTGATGTGCCCTATCGCTGAGCAATTTCCATATGAGAATAGCCAGAGTGGAAACCCTCAGCTGGTGCCCTGTGAACTGTGTCACAGGAAGTTTGCTGTAGAGAGGTTGGAGAAACACAGCAAGATCTTCAAGAAGCTTCAGAATTCAAAGAGGAAGGTTTTTGACTCTTTCAAGCACAGGGCCAAGGGAACAGAACTGGAGACATACATCCATAAGAAGAAGGTTAAACCGCCAATCGTGGTAAGGGCTATCCTTAAACTCTTTCCAAGCTTCCCTTGTTTTCTCCTAGAGTCAGACTTAGCTTATAAATCAATGTAAACAATAAATAAGTGTTTTGTGAAGTACTCCTCTGAAAAACTGCCGCAAAGGCACATTTGCCAGACAGAATAAATGGGTCTTAGTGACTTCTGAATTCTGTTGTAAAAATTTACATGAGATATCAAGCAAATAGCACTCACGGGAAAAAAACCATAACTAAATTGTACTCTCTACCCAATGACCTGAAAGGTAGCCCCAGAAAGCTAAGTTATTACTGTATTGATATTTTCTTGTCTTGTGAATGGTTTGTGACCAGACTGTGTACGCAGTGCTAGTCTGGACTTTTTCTGGAAGCTGTTTTATTGGTTTCATTTCCTGTTCCCAGCTGAGAAAGATCAACTGGAGGCAGATGTCACGACCACCAGCCAGCTGAGATCAACACGTAAGCGAGCCAATCAGCACCAGCAGCGGATTACTACTAACAAGCGCCGCCGCACGAGTTATCACACCTGCAATTGCTCTACCGTGCGGCACGCCGGGTTATTTATACCTTTCTTACCTGATTCCTGTTGCTCGGTATTGAGTTCTCTACTTGTTGCTCAGCCTAGCGTTCTTACCCCTCTTTTGCCTTCCTGGAATTCTGCCTGCACCTTTTGCCTTCGGACTTCGGATCTCGTCTCGCCCCTTGGATTGTTTGCCATCATTGGCTGTTTTGGATTTGACGCTGTAGCTCTCTTTTCGACCACGATTCTGTCTCACGTTTTGGATTGTTCGCCATCAGTGCCTTTACCGGATCTCGACCTACCTTCGCCTTCGGACTACGACTCAGCTCCTGGATTTGCTCGGTACGTTTACTTACCTCCCTGCGACTCCTGCATCTGCATCGGATCCTTTTCACCTCTACAGAGCAGCGTTACAGAATACCGAGCCTGATTATGGATCCCGCAGACGCACAGACCCTTCGTTCCCTTCTCCCGCAGCATTCCCAAACCATCGCCCAGCTTCAATCTTCTCTCCAACTGCTCACTAACCAGGTCGCCTGGCTTTTTTCTTCCCCTGTTTCGCCGGCTCCCGCACCGATTCCTGCAACGCCTTTTTTACAAACACCTGCTCCAACCCCTGCGGCCCCGCCCACCACTCCCTCAACTTTACCATTTGTACTCCCGGAGAAGTATGACGGCAATCCTGCAGGCTGCAGGGGCTTTATTGCCCAGTGCTCCCTGGCTTTTCAGCTGCAGCCTGAGCGTTTTTCTACTTCTCGAGAGAGGATCGGATTCGCACTTTCCTTGCTCACAGGCAAAGCATTGGATTGGGCTGCAGTATTGCTTGCTAGAGGAGATCAGCTGTTCTCTGACTTTCAGCTTTTTGCTGACCGTCTCCAGGCGCGTTTTTCTCAAAGCAACCCGGATTTGACTTGCCTTCGGCTTTCCTCTCTTCGCCAGGGCGACAGACCACTGCAAGATTATGTGGCTGAATTCCAAGCCCTCGCCACGGAGTCTGCCTGGAACCCTGAAGCTTTGGTTTGCCTCTTCCCTAAGGGTCTCTCGGAGGATCTAAAGGACCACCTGGTGCTCATGTCTTTGCCCACCTGGTCTCTAGAGGCGGCTATCGCTGCGGTAGTTGAATTGGACACTCGCATTCGGCTGCGGAGAGCGGAGAGACACCCAGGAAGCAGACCTGTGCGCCCCATGGGTCCTCCCCTCGTGGCGCCCACCCTGCCACATGCACCCCTGTCCTTGGAGGAAAAGGAAAGGCGCCATCAGGAGGGGCTGTGTCTGTACTGCTCTGCGTCGGGTCACCTGCTCGCTACTTGTCCTTTGAGACCCCCACATCCACCTCGAGCTCCCCCACTGCCTACTGTTAGTGTCAGTAGTGCTGTTTTTTCACAATCCTCTTCAGGGCCTTAATTCCCAGTTGAGATTTCCTGGATGGACACGCACCTTCCCCTTTAGGTTTTGGTGGATTCAGGGGCAGCTGGGAATTTTATGGATTCCTCTTTTGCTAAGAAGTGGGATATTTTGGACCTTACACTAATCAGTGACTTTCACATGGACTATCCTAATCGGCCGTCTCGGGCGTCGGGAGCCGCCCGTGAAGGGGGGGGTACTGTCACGACCACCAGCCAGCTGAGATCAACACGTAAGCGAGCCAATCAGCACCAGCAGCGGATTACTACTAACAAGCGCCGCCGCACGAGTTAACACACCTGCAATTGCTCTACCGTGCGGCACGCCGGGTTATTTATACCATTCTTACCTGATTCCTGTTGCTCGGTATTGAGTTCTCTACTTGTTGCTCAGCCTAGCGTTCTTACCCCTCTTTTGCCTTCCTGGAATTCTGCCTGCACCTTTTGCCTTCGGACTTCGGATCTCGTCTCGCCCCTTGGATTGTTTGCTATCATTGCCTGTTTTGGACTTGACCCTGTAGCTCTCTTTTCGACCACGATTCTGTCTCACGTTTTGGATTGTTCGCCATCAGTGCCTTTACCGGATCTCGACCTACCTTCGCCTTCAGACTACGACTCAGCTCCTGGATTTGCTCGGTACGTTTACTTACCTCCCTGCGACTCCTGCATCTGCATCGGATCCTTTTCACCTCTACAGAGCAGCGTTACAGCAGAAGCACGAGGATTTCATTCCGAGCATCAAACAGGCCAGGAAGGTGCAGCAGGTGATCACGCAAGGAGGGAAGGTTGTGAACCTTCCCCAGCCCCCCTTGAATCCAAACCCCGACTACGTGCCCTGCCCTCACTGCGTCCGGCGCTTTGCCCCCAGGCCGGCACAGAGGCACATCCCCAAGTGTCAGCACATCAGGAGCCGCCCTCCTCCTCCTCCTCCTCCCACATGATAGTTGTCCCCTACAAGTCTGATGTGCCCTATCGCTGAGCAATTTCCATATGAGAATAGCCAGAGTGGAAACCCTCAGCTGGTGCCCTGTGAACTGTGTCACAGGAAGTTTGCTGTAGAGAGGTTGGAGAAAAACAGCAAGATCTGCAAGAAGCTTCAGAATTCAAAGAGGAAGGTTTTTGACTCTTTCAAGCACAGGGCCAAGGGAACAGAACTGTAGACATACATCCATAAGAAGAAGGTTAAACCGCCAATCGTGGTAAGGGCTATCCTTAAACTCTTTCCAAGCTTCCGTTGTTTTCTCCTAGAGTCAGACTCAGCTTATAAATCAATGTAAACAATAAATAAGTGTTTTATGAAGTACTCTTCTGAAAAACTGCCGCAAAGGCACATTTGCCAGACAGAATAAATGGGTCTTAGTGACTTCTGAATTCTGTTGTAAAAATGTACATGAGATATCAAGCAAATAGCACTCACGGGAAAAAAAAACATAACTAAATTGTACTCTCTACCCAATGACCTGAAAGGTAGCCCCAGAAAGCTAAGTTATTACTGTATTGATATTTTCTTGCCTTGTGAATGGTTTGTGACCAGACTGTGTACGCAGTGCTAGTCTGGACTTTTTCTGGAAGCTGTTTCATTGGTTTCATTTCCTGTTCCCAGCTGAGAAAGAACAACTGGAGGCAGAAGCACAAGGATTTCATTCGGAGCATCAAACAGGCCAGGAAGCTGCAGCAGGTGATCACGCAAGGAGGGAAGGTTGTGAACCTTCCCCAGCCCCCCGCGAATCCAAACCCCGACTACGTGCCCTGCCCTCACTGCGTCCGGCGCTTTGCCCCCAGGCCGGCACAGAGGCACATCCCCAAGTGTCAGCACATCAGGAGCCGCCCTCCTCCTCCTCCTCCTCGCAGATGAAAACTGATGTGAAGAAGAGCAAAAGAGTAATGATCTTGGCTCACGACTCACGTCCTGCTTTTTCTTTTTAGAAATATATTTAGCACAGTTCATCCGTATGATGATAAAAAAAATGTTACCTTGTTTTAATAAAATGATTTTTTTTTGGTGGACTGGTGTTTGCGTAACTGTGGTTATTTCAGTTTTTTTCCCTTGCGAAAATGTGTGTCGACCGTGAAAATAAATTTCAAGCTGTTCTTATCATTCATACACCTTGACCTCCTAAAAATAATTTTTCAACCTGCAACGTACAATTAGCAGGCAATAGAACAGGTCACATTGGCCTTGGAACCATCAAAAAGTAGTATTCACACATTCTCGGCATCAATTTTCCTTAAAAACAACTGAAAAAGCAAGGTAAAGAGTGATTGATTTTTTTTAATGAAAGTTATTTGATTTAATTTATTTAATTTTCATAATATTTGAAATATGTTGGGATTAATGTGACTCAATATTATCTGCAGCTCTTACACTCCAGGCACCTGATAAAGTGGAACGCAGTGTCTTTGCCTTACATGGCGCTCAGCTCTTCCTCAATCCCAGCAGAAGCAGCAGCCTCCGGGTCCTGCCTCATGCACAGCTTAAAATGCAACACCGAGTAATACAACAAACAACAGGGAAAACCATTCATGATCAGACACATCCGTTGATTGCTGGCTCTCAGTAAAGGGACATTGCTGTGGTCCACGCATGAATCTGTTTTCTAAGTGCCTTATCCAATACAGTGTTGGGGCCAGTTTTCCCAGAAGCCAATTAAAGGGGAACACACAATAACTTGTAAAACCTCCAATTTACATCACAAAATAGACTACATTTCAAGGTTAAAGAATTACCATGTTCTGCGATTCAGAACGAGGCAGCAAAACTTCCTGTAATCTGATGTGGCCCTGTGACATTGTAAAGGAGCAGGCTTGTGAATACACCTCGTTTAATCCAATGGAAATATTACTCTAAACTTTTTTACGTTTTTGCCAATAAATAATACTACATTGTTAACTCTGCATAAAGAACCTTGGAATGGAATGTTTTTTGCTGTGAAATGTTTGCTGCATAACCTATACCTTTTCTCTCCTACATCACATTGCATTAGTCATTACAGTGATTAGTGAGCAGGAAGGGCTGCATCACATCGCAATTTGTGTGGAACTTGAATGCGAATTTGTTACAACATGGCGTAACTTACAGTACTTTCACAAAGTTCATGATTTTGTGCTCAATTTTGAGTTTGTAAAGTTTTTCTATAATGTCAATGATTTTATTTTGTGACTGAAATTAAATAATTTTGTGTCTGCAAAATTCGGACTGTAGTTCCACCTTAACCTACTAGTACTGTATGTCTTTGGACTGTGGGAAGAAACTGGAGCACCTGAAAGAAATCCACACAAATGAAGGGAGAACATACAATTCCATCCAGACTGCACCCCAGGAATTGAACCCAGGACCCCAGCTCTGTGAACCACAGTGCCACCTCATTGCTATAGTCACTATAATTAATGTCAAAACTTATTTGCAAATGAGCAGCCTGGGATCCAAAAGGATCAAGACAAGGATCCAAACAAAGCACTATCCCAAAGCTTGGCTTTGTACAGTATATCATACAGGGCTTGATGCAGAAGGCAGATAATCTAAGTCCATGCAATAATTGCTAAGGGAAAGTGACTTTGTGTTTTTGGAGGGAAGTCACTCAACATGGAGCTGTGTTAGTGAAATGATTGTTCTGATGTACAGCTGATGTCCAAACACTGAAAACATGATTGTGTATGCAATCGCACTCCTGAGCTCCATTGGGTATGGTTAAAATAATTTTTTATAGTTCATCACATTCAAAGTGTGTGTACTTGATGAAAGTGTAACACGCATTTGGAGGAGTTATTCAGGATTTTCTTTCATTCAACTATTTCAAGACCCATTATTTTCAGATGTTGTAGTATACGTGAATAATGAAAGGCCTTCATATTACACAATGAAGGAATGACTTCACAGGTGTGAAGAATAAAAGATTAATTCAGCTCACTTTGGGGAGTTTCACAATGGCCCTCCTTATAGAAATGTGGGTTTGATTAAAGGAGTGAAGAAAAAGCACTGAATAATATTTGCTTCTGTAAACGTAATCATCTCAAAATATGGTTGAAGAAATGAAAGAAATTGAAGAAGGTTAAACATAATCCAAAACGTATAAGGTCAATTTAAGTACAACCAGAATTCTAGTGTTTATGCAATGCATCTGTGGGTTGATATGAAATACGGCCGTACTTAAACTAAATGAGGTTATAATAATAATTAATAATAATAATTGCTTACACTTATATAGCGCTTTTCTGGACACTCCACTCAAAGCGCTTTACAGGTAATGGGGACTCCCCTCCACCACCACCAATGTGCAGCATCCACCTGGATGATGCGACGGCAGCCATAGTGCGCCAGAACGCTCACCACACATCAGCTATTATCTCGATATTATCGAGAGCATATTCCGAGTACGACTGTGGCCAGTTGTACTGTGAACTGCGAGGACCGTATCTTATCCTGAACTGGCTGTGCGAATACCGTCCTCTGCTGGCAGAAGGAATAGATTACAACGGCACTGTATTGGCGATTAGTCCTATTGCTAGAATATTGAAACAACAAGGAGTCCGCGGAGTCAAGCAATGCTGAATAAACAAGTACCTGAAATTCAATAGGATTTTGTGTATTGATTACAAATAGGTGTGGAATTCTCATGTACAGTGGTATTCATGGATTCCTTACACAAGCAGCCGTTGTTATCATACTTTCGTAATCTGAATATAAATCTGTTATCTACTTGAAACTGTAATTATTGAATAGATTAATGTCTTTGAAATGCTTCATTAACTGGGCAGTTTCCATGTTTGGAAATGTTTTTATTTTGATTGCTGATTGCTAGATACTGTATGTTTAATAGGCATGCTGTTAATATTTTCTACAAGAGCCAAATAAGACAGTTATGCTGTAGTACGCGATATATAAGTTATATAACATAAGTTATATTTTGTTCTGAGGTCAATTTCAATCTCATACTAAATTACTGGTGTCCTTTTATCTGAGAAACACTACCTGATTGATCACCTGATGCCTAGAAATTAGCATGCACAGTAGCCCAGCGTTTAGCATTGCTAGCTCACCTGGGGTGCTATCTGTATGGAGCTTGTATGTTCTCCCCATGTTTGCATGAGTTTGCTTTGGGTGCTCCGGCTTCCTCCCACACTTCAAAGAACTACTGGTAGGTTAATTGGCTTCTGGGATAATTGGTGAGTGTCTGTGTCTTCCCTGCATTGGACTACCATCCAGTCCCAGGTATCTCCTGCTTATTACTTTCTGAGGCTCTGGTTCCCCCGTGCCCCGCGACCCCCTGACCCCCTGACCCTGAATTGGATGAAGCGGTTAGAAAATGGGTGGTTTCTGTTATGCTCTGGTCATGCTCTGCCATAGCAACAACTTGTAAAAAATGCAGATGCTAGGATTTAACTCAAAGAAGGAGCTCAGAGCACTGTGTTGGCATCACTGTACAGGTGTCCAGTTTGTTTTAGAACATGTGCTAAAATCTTATTTACTAACTTCTAGACTTTTTACCCCCCATATCAGCCTGCAGGTGCACAGTGGTCTGTGGACACCCTCCTTGCTCTGTCGTAAAACAGGAAATAAAAAGCAACTGGTTTTGACTTTAATGCACTGAGACTGTGGAACTCACAGAACTCTCTTGTCAGAAAGGCAGCTTCTAACAGCTTTTAAGTGAAGACTAAGAACACTTTTCTATTTTATTAAAATAGATTATATATGTTTTGTTTAAATATATGTTATAAATGTTAAAATGACAGCTCGTATAAGCTTGTATTTTTACCTTTCGATCATTTTTATAATTGCTTTGAGTTGCTTTTACCATGATAAACAGTACAAAATATGGGGTGTTGAACTTGTCTAAAGTTTTAAAGCGCTTTATGATGTAAAGTGTGATGACAGTCCTTGGCGGTCTATGTAACAATTTTTCTTGAAGTAGGTCATCGGGCCAACAGTATATAAACATTACAGCTCAAGTGCTTTTGTATCTGAACGCTTTTAGGTAAGTATTTTAGCAGCTGCGGTATTAATAATGATTTTAATGGCAAATTCAATTGCAGGTAAAATAAAAATGGCGGATAACTTTCTTTCTAGCTTCGTGAAGCGGTCGCGCCATATTATACATATATACCATAATAAGAAACATAATATGTACAGTAGAATTTTTCACTTTAAGCTGGCGTTATCCAGAACCGGGTCAGGGCCCGGACCCGGACCGTGCAGTGTGGTCCGTCAGCCTTCTAAAGATGTTTAGGAGATCAGGGCGCCCTTGGATTTGATTAGAAACTTGCATAATTTCTTAACTTGACCCCATTATCTTAAAAAAAAAACGGCCAGGCCCAGACCAAAGTATGAAGGCTGCGAGGATCGGGGAACTCTCATTTTTGGTCACAGCATACAGTAGTAGATCAGTAACCTCTGTTTATCGTGATAACCTTTAATTATTTTCCAGTACTTTTTCAAATGATAAAACACATTATCTCGCCAGTTTTGCTAAACATACGGTTTTAGTGTTTACGCATAAATTTGTAAGCCGTAGGCTTAAATCTCGTGTTCTTATTTTCTGCATTTTCATCGTAAGGGAAGGTGCTCGTTTGCGATTTACGCACTGAATATTGTAAGCAGAGGAGCCTCAAGGCACAGCCTCGTCTTAACACCATCGTTTGCATTGTTATTGTCATCCAGAAAAGCAGTCGTAAGAAAATGAATCTGTGCCGGCTCCGAACATTAAAAAAACTATGTCTAGACTGCAAATACATCCCAATCTTACTATCAACACATTTTAAGAGCCCTCTCCTTTCCACCGGTATACAAGCTAAGAGAGAAATATTGGAAATCCCATCTGAAGTAGCCCTCGTCTCACCTTCGGAGCTGTGAGCGATGGGGATCATAATTAAAAGGGGTACAGTTACTTTGAAAATGTGTATGTGATACTTAAATTTAAATAAAATAAAAAGATAAATTATATAACACAGACTGCTATCTATGTCCATGTGTTTAAGACGTATGAATCGGTTTTAAAACAGGCACACCCCTTTACTTCTCACAAATCCAACTGGAGTCTCAGTCCGTCGTCGCGATGAATTAGGAGCTCAGATGTAGGCTAAGTGATTGCAATTTACTTATTTAAAAGAACCACTTCAAATCAAAAGGGAGACATTTTGTAATGGTAGTTATCGTATTATACAGTATACGTAATTGTAGATATACAGTACATAAAGGGTATGAATAGGTGTGAGCTTTTACTGTATATTTAATATTTTATCTGACCCATTTGTAGAAACCGCCTACTCAGATTTAGTTAAGTGGTCTGCCACCATAAAGACAGAAAAATATAATGACACCCTGTTACATTAACTGTAAAATAAACGCCGTAACTGCGGCCATATGAAAATTTGGATAAAGATTATACAAACATCCTAAGGAGCTCTATGACATATGAGCGTCGTAATAATGGTTGGTGACCTGACGTAACAGTGCTCCCTGAATTACGTGATCTGTATATACCCAAATACAGATATATCACATAGGGAGATGCAGTCAAACATTGCATTGCTATCGTCGTGGTGAACTATTTCTCCGCTGTTTGAGACTTGTTTGGTAAGTGTCATCAAATATGCTTGTCAATTTGTAGCGAAATCGATATATTGTATCATAATCCTTCAGCTATCTATAATGTAGTGAAACGGCTAATTAATATTGATAAATTCCCTTATTCACAGTGACTTTTGCTCAAACCCCTGTTGCATAATGGGTTAATTTTATATAAAAAAAACATTTATATCATAGATATAATACAAGCTTTGAAATGAAATAGTACATTTCCAGGTTTCAGTTAAACATATTTAAAAAAGCTCGTGACTTTAAGCATTCTGAACATTGAGAATGTTATTTGGGAAACAAATGTTTATTATAATGTTTATGTTTAGGATCTGTCTCCTACTGAGTCAGCATGCAGCATTCAACACCATTAGGTTTAATATTAAAAAGTTGTGTGTTTCCTGAATTGTTTTTTTTATTCTTTTCTATTAGACCATACTAGACTGTGCAGGATATCATTTATTTGCCATTTTTGCCTTTTCCAGATACCTGGGAAACAAAGCTCATATCTCATTTGCCAATGGAGCCCAGTCCTAAGCCTGGTGCTCTGTCCCCCTCCCCGAAGGACACAGACTCGAATAGACCCGCGCCCTTAAGGCAACAGGATCTGATCTCCACGTACTGCCCGCCTCCCAAGATACAGCTTCTGAAGGACACCTTCCAAGAGAAACTGATGCAGGAAAAGGAGAAAAAAATGATCGCCATGTACAATCGGCGGCAGGAGGCAGCTCTACAGAAGATGAGAAAATCTTTCCAATATGTCAAATACGCTGCGGAGAAGAAGACGGGGAACAGCTATCGCTTCCAAGCCCAACAGGGCCCCGAGAAGAACATTGTGGGGTATGATCGGTCTTACCCCCTGAAGCCTATGGGTAACAGGAAAGTCTCCGGCCCTGGTGAGGTTCGGGCTGTGGACCGCCCGGAAGCACAGAGTGATTCCTTGTTTGCCCCCACCCCGCCTCAGGATGGTCATGAGAGGCCCTGCGAGAGGCTGGGCAGGAGGGGCTCAAGAGTACGCAAACCTAAGGACAGGACTGTCCTCCCCATGGTGGCGACCCCTCCAGGGCAATGCCTTTCTCATGCCAATGGGAAGGAGCACTTTCAGTTGCTACGAAAAGTGGCCGAGGCAGAGGCCGCGCTGAAGTAGGAGCATCGCTGGAGGGAGGCCAATCTGCAGGATGAGATGCGCCGGAAGGAGGCCATGATGAAGGACGAGATTCGCCAGAAGGAGGCCATGATGCAGGCGAAGCTCTTCAGAGCTCAGGAGGAGCTGAGGATGGTTCCGAGAGAGATGGAAGACTCCAGAGAGGTGGCCGGAAGGGAAAATAGAGGACTCCTGACCCTAAGGAAGACACTCCAGGCGAAGCAGAGCGAGCTTCGCCCCAGAGGACCGTGGGCCAACCACCGCTCTAAGGCCGTGCCTCTTCTGACCTGCAGAATGGAGAAGCAAAAAGCCTTCACTCCAAGGAAAGCCCTTCCTTTCAAAGGAGACAACCTTGATTATGGTTCTCCAATGGAAGACGGCGGATGCGCAGAATCGCACTTTCCCTCTGCGCTTTCCCATCAGGAGAGACGTCAAGTGAGCCCTTGCAGCCGTGGGCTAGAAGACGTCCCCTGTGGAAGGAGAAAGTACCTCAAGAAAGCAAGGCTCCCTGAAAGTGACGTGTCAGCGGCACAGGCCGCGCAGGCCCACTTCAGAAATAACACCGCATGTCTGGATGAACAAACTCTGTCAGTGGAAAACAGATAGTTGTCCCCTACAAGTCTGATGTGCCCTATCGCTGAGCAATTTCCATATGAGAATAGCCAGAGTGGAAACCCTCAGCTGGTGCCCTGTGAACTGTGTCACAGGAAGTTTGCTGTAGAGAGGTTGGAGAAAAACAGCAAGATCTGCAAGAAGCTTCAGAATTCAAAGAGGAAGGTTTTTGACTCTTTCAAGCACAGGGCCAAGGGAACAGAACTGTAGACATACATCCATAAGAAGAAGGTTAAACCGCCAATCGTGGTAAGGGCTATCCTTAAACTCTTTCCAAGCTTCCGTTGTTTTCTCCTAGAGTCAGACTCAGCTTATAAATCAATGTAAACAATAAATAAGTGTTTTATGAAGTACTCTTCTGAAAAACTGCCGCAAAGGCACATTTGCCAGACAGAATAAATGGGTCTTAGTGACTTCTGAATTCTGTTGTAAAAATGTACATGAGATATCAAGCAAATAGCACTCACGGGAAAAAAAACATAACTAAATTGTACTCTCTACCCAATGACCTGAAAGGTAGCCCCAGAAAGCTAAGTTATTACTGTATTGATATTTTCTTGCCTTGTGAATGGTTTGTGACCAGACTGTGTACGCAGTGCTAGTCTGGACTTTTTCTGGAAGCTGTTTCATTGGTTTCATTTCCTGTTCCCAGCTGAGAAAGAACAACTGGAGGCAGAAGCACAAGGATTTCATTCGGAGCATCAAACAGGCCAGGAAGCTGCAGCAGGTGATCACGCAAGGAGGGAAGGTTGTGAACCTTCCCCAGCCCCCCGCGAATCCAAACCCCGACTACGTGCCCTGCCCTCACTGCGTCCGGCGCTTTGCCCCCAGGCCGGCACAGAGGCACATCCCCAAGTGTCAGCACATCAGGAGCCGCCCTCCTCCTCCTCCTCCTCCCACATGAAAACTGATGTGAAGAAGAGCAAAAGAGTCATGATCTTGGCTCACGACTCACGTCCTGCTTTTTCTTTTTAGAAATATATTTAGCACAGTTCATCCGTATGATGATAAAAAAAATGTTACCTTGTTTTAATAAAATGATTTTTTTTTGGTGGACTGGTGTTTGCGTAACTGTGGTTATTTCAGTTTTTTTCCCTTGCGAAAATGTGTGTCGACCGTGAAAATAAATTTCAAGCTGTTCTTATCATTCATACACCTTGACCTCCTAAAAATAATTTTTCAACCTGCAACGTACAATTAGCAGGCAATAGAACAGGTCACATTGGCCTTGGAACCATCAAAAAGTAGTATTCACACATTCTCGGCATCAATTTTCCTTAAAAACAACTGAAAAAGCAAGGTAAAGAGTGATTGATTTTTTTTAATGAAAGTTATTTGATTTAATTTATTTAATTTTCATAATATTTGAAATATGTTGGGATTAATGTGACTCAATATTATCTGCAGCTCTTACACTCCAGGCACCTGATAAAGTGGAACGCAGTGCCTTACATGGCGCTCAGCTCTTCCTCAATCCCAGCAGAAGCAGCAGCCTCCGGGTCCTGCCTCATGCACAGCTTAAAATGCAACACCGAGTAATACAACAAACAACAGGGAAAACCATTCACGATCAGACACATCCGTTGATTGCTGGCTCTCAGTAAAGGGACATTGCTGTGGTCCACGCATGAATCTGTTTTCTAAGTGCCTTATCCAATACGGTGTTGAGGCCAGTTTTCCCAGAAGCCAATTAAAGGGGAACACACAATAACTTGTGAAACCTCCAATTCACATCACAAAATAGACTACATTTCAAAGTTAAAGAATTACCATGTTCTGCGATTCAGAACGAGGCAGCAAAACTTCCTGTAATCTGATGTGGCCCTATGACATTGTAAAGGAGCAGGCTTGTGAATACATCTCGTTTAATCCAATGGAAATATTACTCTCAACTTTTTTACGTTTTTGCCAATAAATAATTATATATTGTTAACTCTGCATAAAGAACTTTGGAATGGAACGTTTTTTGCAGTGAAATGTTTGCTGCATAACCTATACCTTTTCTCTCCTACATCACATTGCATTAGTCATTACAGTGATTAGTGAGCAGGAAGGGCTGCATCACATCGCAATTTGTGTGGAACTTGAATGCGAATTTGTTACAACATGGCATAACTTACAGTACTTTCACAAAGTTCATGATTTTGTGCTCAATTTTGAGTTTGTAAAGTTTTTTCTAAAATGTCAATGATTTTATTTTGTGACTGAAATTAAATAATTTTGTGTCTGCAAAATTGGGACTGTAGTTCCACCTTAACCTACTAGTACTGTATGTCTTTGGACTGTGGGAAGAAACTGGAGCACCTGGAAGAAATCCACACAAATGAAGGGAGAACATACAATTCCATCCAGACTGCACCCCAGAAATTGAACCCAGGACCCCAGCTCTGAGAACCACAGTGCCACCTCATTGCTATAGTCACTATAATTAATGTCAAAACACATTTGCAAATGAGCAGCCTGGGATCCAAAAGGATCAAGACAAGGATCCAAACAAAGCACTTTCCCAAAGCTTGGCTTTGTACAGTATATCATACAGGGCTTGATGCAGAAGGCAGATAATCTAAGTCCATGCAATAATTGCTAAGGGAAAGTGACTTTGTGTTTTTGGAAGGAAGTCACTCAACATGGAGCTGTGTTAGTGAAATGATTGTTCTGATGTACGGCTGATGTCCAAACACTGAAAACATGATTGTGTATGCAATCGCACTCCCGAGCTCCATTGGGTATGGTTAAAATAACTTTTTATAGTTCATCACATTCAAAGTGTGTGTACTTGATGAAAGTGTAACACGCATTTGGAGGAGTTATTCAGGATTTTCTTTCATTCAACTATTTCAAGACCTATTATTTTCAGATGTTGTAGTATATGTGAATAATGAAAGGCCTTCATATTTCACAATGAAGGAATGACTTTGCAGGTGTGAAGAATAAAAGATTAATTCAGCTCACTTTGGGGAGTTTCACAATGGCCCTCCTTATAGAAATGTGGGTTTGATTAAAGGAGTGAAGAAAAAGCACTGAATAATATTTGCTTCTGTAAACGTAATCATCTCAAAATATGGTTGAAGAAATGAAAGAAATTGAAGAAGGTTAAACATAATCCAAAACGTATAAGGTCAATTTAAGTACAACCAGAATTCTAGTGTTTATGCAATGCATCTGTGGGTTGATATGAAATATGGCCGTACTGCATTTCGAACAAGTTGTAAGGGATTTAGCCAGGAGAGGTATTCTCATTCACTCAGTAAGGTCTTTATTCATTTTGCAATATGGGAAAAAGCCATCACCTGTCTGCGCAGAGAAGTGAAAGCTGATTCAAAAGCAAGCAGGGAGACCCCTTGTTTTATATCTTTTTTAAGCTGATGCAACACTTCAAGGACAGGCAAAGCAGTCATTTTCCATTCCTTATAGGTTTTTGCTTTAAGCAAAGAAGAGCAGTTATTCAAATGGTTTCTCACACTCCCTTCTTCAAGCAGCCGAGATAAACAGTATTAAAACATCCTGTGCCCTTGACAAGTTGGGTGCTATCTTTGTTCTAAGTATCCAGCTGCTTCTGCAGCACAGCTCTGTCCGTAAACAACATAGAATAAAACACTTTTTCTCAGTAACTTTTCATTACATTCCCTCCTTTTTATCCTTAAATGTGTTCATACCACAGAGTCCTCATAGGGGTCACCCTAGTCAGACAACAGCACAACAGCAAAAACACTACAACAGGCATGAATAGCTTTAAGAAAAACAGTCCCCATGACCCAAAAATGATTTTAACCATGAAAAGAAGGGGAACTCATTGCCAATGCCCTGTTCTTGATTTACCCTGTTCTTAAGTTCTTTCAGCCGGTGTATTGCGAGGGTGAGGTGACCATGGTCATCATCACTAGCAGGGATATACAGATGCAGCCATTCAAAACAAGCGGGCGATACCGCATTATTTTGCGGTGTGCTTATCGCGGTGTAACACAAGTTACCATATTAATACCGTGTATTCTCGCATAGTACCGCATAATACCACATGTTCTAATGAATGACCTTGGACAAGCTGTAAACTCAAAGTATTGCCCTGGTCCACATTCTTTTTTTCATTGACCGTCTTTGTAAAAGTAACACCACAGCATTTCGTTGATCCAATCACGCATTTGTTTCCAATCATGCAAAGTACAGTCATTTTTGAGAATCTCCAATTCACCATGCCTTTTGCATGCTCATAAGAGATATTGATTTAGGAACATAAACATATTACTGTATGCAAACTGTACTGTATACAGTATGTATATGTATATTTAATGTCTTTACTGTGCCCGTTTAAGTATTAAATATTTATATGGAATTTTACCACTGAAGGGAAATCTTAGTAGCTGAGCATAAAAAGAATAGGAGCATAACGCGTGTGAAGGCCATTTTGGAACATAAACATACAGTATTACAGTATGTAAACTGTATATGGCTGGTCTCGGTACAAAAATACACACCAGTATTCCATTTCTCCCTAAACAATATTAAGCATCGAAGTCTTTAACTAACATGTGAAATAACGTGTGTATAAAAAGTGGTAGTTTTAAGCTTTTCTGCAAATACGCTCAATACAGGAGCAAACAAGCATACTTTTAGAATTTGATTAATAGGGAATATAATATGGAATCGCATATCTAAAGAAATTAATAATGATATAATTCTATTCATGTGCTGAACTTGTAAGTGAGAGGTTGGCTGTTCAAATCCAGCCTGTGCCATGACTTTTCTTTTAACAAGCATTTCTTTGAAAAAATAAAATAGCAATATTATGGACAATTAATTGACTTTTTATATTTCTAAATATCACAACACGTTCGAATCTAAGTCATTTTTTAATAACAATGAATAGTCACCACGCATGCTTACACAGCTCCCTGGGTAAAGTATCACAAAGTCTTAGAGAACTTAACATTTTTATTATCAACAAATTGTAAATACGCTGTTTACATTGGGGTTATTAATATTTCACTTGAGTGTATGGGGGATTGTCAGCAGACCCCCCCCCCTCTTAGACTGCGCAAACAATTTTTTTAATTTTTAGAAAGAAATGGCAGCTGTATGCTTTACAATATAAACATTTACTGTCAAACTTTAAATCAACAATTGATTTAAAGATGATCTGTCAAAGTGCAATGGAAAACAATATTGTTTTTGTTTTTGTTGTTTTTATCCCGTAAGGCGCTTTGAGAAGCCACCTTTAAAGGCGTTATATAAAGGCACTGATTCCTATGGAATGTGTATTCTTTCTTCTTTTTTTCAGCATGGAATAAACCTATTACGTGATTTTAAGGTTTGTGTGAGAAGCCAGGGTATCAGCTTGTTCTCCCCACCGCCTCTCTCTGTGTACAGTAGAGCCTCCTGTCCTGACTGGTGGAGCTCATACAGCTGTGTCTGGAGGGGATCCAGGGTATCAGCGTCAACCCCACGGCTGGGCAGCTTGTTCCCCCCTCCCGCACCTCTCTCTGTACAGTTGAGGCTCCTGTCCTGACTGGTGGAGCTCATACAACTGTGTCTGGAGAGGATCCATGGTATCAGGGTCAACCCCATGGCTATGCAGCTTGTTTCCCCCCCTGCACCTCTCTGTGTACAGTAGAGCCTCCTGTCTCGACTGGTGGAGCTCATTCAGCTGTATCTGGAGAGGATCAAGCGGGGTATCAGCTTCAAACCCACGGCTGGGCAGCTTGTTCCCCTCTCCTGCCCTCCTCTGTGTACAGTAGAGCATTCTCTCATGACTGGTGGAGCTCATACAGCTGTGTCTCGAGAGGATCCAGGGTATCAGCTTCAACCCCATGGCTGGGTAGCTTGTTCCCCCCTCCCGCCCCTCTCTGTGTACAGTAGAGCCTCCTGTCCTGACTGGTGGAGCTCATACAGCTGTGTCTGGAGAGGATCCAGGGTATCAGCTTCAACCCCACGGCTGGCAACTTGTTCCCCTCTACCACCCCTCTGTGCGTACAGTAGAGCCTCCTGTCCTGACTGGTGGAGCTCATACAGCTGTATCTGGAGAGGGAGAGAGAGAGGGGTGCGGAACCAGGGAACTATTTACATGGAAAACGGGCGATCTCCCCAGCCCGTATGCCCCTTTCACTGTGTGGCAGCTGCAATAGTCAGCGGCCTACCTAAACCCCGCCCTGACCACTCCTGTCCTGCCCCTCACCGCGCACCCCAGCCGGGTGTTCTTCAGCCGCCCCCCAGGGCGAAAGCGCTACCTTGCTAAAAATAAGATACACTCTGCAGACATTCACAACAGCGACTGTCAGAAGATAGGACACCGCAACTCAGACACCCATTGAATGGAAAGGGACACTTTAATGTTCTGTGCGGGTGGTACAGCACCCCACCGCGCCAGCAAAGAGAGAGATACACACCAGTTTTCATTGTCAAAAAGTAATTGTTTTTTACTTTTGTACAATTTGTTTTACATTCCTCTTGTTTAACAGGAATGTTTTGTTTCTGGACAGACTGTTAAACTAGGGGAAAGAGTGCCTATGAAAGACGGGTTCCTTTCGCGAAGTCTGGAGACATTAGAAGCTTGCCACACCAGGACTGTTACACCAACGCATTAGCAAGTTAAAGCTATCCCATTGAGGAGCTGGGCGCAATAATTGTTTTGTTCCTTGATTTTCTGATCTGCAAGGCCATTTGAATTCTGTCTGGCATTGCCAGATTGTGAAAAAATAAAAGTATTTAAATCATAAGATACAATCTACAGACATTCACAACATATACATATCTTAAAACATTTACATATCTTGTTAAATTATTACTTTAAATATGTACTTTAAGTTACTGAAACAGCCAGTTAATAAAATCGTTGCAATTTTGTTCTTGTTTGGAGGTGGGGATATTCTGACAACAATTGATTTAAAGACAATCGGTCAAAGTGAAATGAAATACAATATTACGCTGGGTAAACGTTCCGAGGTCAAATTCTTCCGTGATGGGGGTACCTTTAAAGGTCTAAGCTGGAAACCATCATTATGTCTCATTTTTGATTCTCTCTTCCAAACGAGAACAAAATTGCGACAATTTTATAAGCGGGCTGTTTCAGTAACTCAAAGTAACTCCGTTGGGCTGCTGAGCAAGGCCCTTAACCCCAACTGCTCCAGGGGAGCTGTACAATGGCTGACCCTGTACTCTGACCACAGGCTCTCTCCCTATCTCTTTCATCTGTGTGTCTGTGTATCTGATGGAGAGCAAGCTGGGGTATGCGAAAAGATAATTACTGATGAAAGAAATTGTAAAGGGTTAATAAAGTAATGTTGTTGTATATCTAAGCAAGTGTTCCTGCATCCCTCTTCTGCACTATAGGCATGGCTTTTATTCTGTTTGCTCATTTCTAAAACTTTTTGCTCATGTGCATTTTTGTATTTTTTTACACCTCTAGCACTTTAACGTCCTGAATTTTCATTTGCCTTAATTTGTAGAATGAATTTGAGTTTTAGCCTTAAAAATCTTAAGTTTTCACTATCTTTTGTTTCTTGTCCTACAACTGTTATTATTGATCACCACGACTTCATTCAGCCTTTCCTGAACGTCTATGACAGGCAGAGAGATTGCTGTTTCTGGGGCGATCTTTTGCAGCTGACATTTCACTGTTTTAAACGAACAAGAAATTAGATTGCTCATAAATTACTTATTCTATATAAATACAGCGTAATTGCCCTCCGAAAATCCTCTTTTTCTTGTTCGTTTTAGAGACCTTGATCGAAACTGATTTTAGATGTCAGAAAGGATTTATTTTCTCTGTATTTCCTACATTGCTTTGTCGAGATTTTAACTTTATATTTAGGCTCAGATTTCAACTATAAATCGTACACTAATTAATAGCAGTAAATACTGATGTTTTGCTCCCTCTTACCACAAAAATATATATGTTTTGTAGCTGGGATGAACTTTATTTCGTACGCGTAGCTACTGCGATTTGGACACGAAGCGGTTAAAGATGGCGGCAAATCAGGCACCCAGAGGGGGGGGGGGCGTCTTCTCGCCTCCATAACTAAAATGCCAAATAGGAGTGGCTTAAGCGACATACACAGTCGTGTAACTGACAGTTTGACGTAGCCTATCGTGTAAATTTCGCTTTGTTGCTGATAGGTTAAGCTTTCGAAACGCTGCCCCAAAGTCATGTGACTGATTTTTCGCCCTGTTTCGTTGGTTAAACGCAATGATCACAAGCACCACCATGGTAACTGGGATGTGTAGTTTTTAATTCCGTTTGAATTATAACTGTACGTACTGTCTTCATATTTGGCCAGGGCTTTAAAGAGAAGGCGCGCCAAAAAATTTCGGTGCCGTCGTCTCCGCTTTAAAGGTACAACCGTGCTGAAGAATTTGACCTCGGAAGTTTGCCCAGCGCACTTCAAGTACTGCACCTTCTCACACGTGTAGCCAGCTGCGTTGAGCCGTGGTTATATGATGTCATCTTTTATTTTATTATTTTATTTTGTGAACTTCCCCCAGATGAGTTCCGTTTTTCTGTATGGAGTTGGCTTTGCGACAGCCCTTGGGGTTTGTTGGTGGCGGGGCGCCAGTGAAGGTGCCCCTGGGGTCACAGGCGGCTCGTTTCTCTGGGGAGCCCTCAGACGCGCTGTGGCCGCCAGTCGGGTGAGACGCCAGCGGCATTTTTAATTTTATTTTCATTACAGATTCGTGTGGCGACATTATATATATATATTATTTCTGTAGTAGTACAGTTGTGTGCCAGATGAATCGCGGTAATGCACGAAGGTGATGTTTAATGCCTCACACGGTGTTGACCCACATGTTGTGTTTTGCTGAGCAGGAGAGAGAGAGACATTCAGCGTGTGTGACGCCAACGGGTTTTCTGTTCTAGAGGCTCTGTCATCCGTTGTGTTATAATTGTTTCTTTCTTATTTAGTATTTCAGGTGTGTCGATTTTATGAACCGAATGTTAACGTACAACACGGGAAAAGGTGCATTGTAGAGTAAGATAACGGATATCGGCTTGTATCGTGGAGAGGACGTATAATGTGCTGAAAGATGGGAAGAGAAAGGGGCGATTTCTGCGCGCATTCTAATCATTGTGATTGATTTGATATTTATCTGATATGTGTGGTCATGTGAATGTACATAGATGGTGGGTATGGTGTTAATAATATATGATATGATATAATTACTTGTATATATCATATATCATTCTTTCTATTTTTATATATGGTAATCCTTCTAGATATTATGATTCTGTTTCCCGAAAGCATCGTAGCGCTAAGAACATCGTAAACTCGCTCTTAAGCTCCATCGTTAATTGACGAGTGTTTCCCAAAACCCATCGTAACTGAAGTAGCACGTTAAATCCTTCGTCATCTACGTGCTCCCCGACCCGCTCGTTCATCACTAAGTGCTTCTTAAACTGGCCTCCTCCTGCCCACCCTGAGCGCCAGAGATCGCCAGACAGAGCACAGTCACTTCACGGCAGGGGCATCCTCTGGGAATACAGGACACTAAGAGTTTATATGAAGGACTTTGATATTGTGTTGTACTGTGTCAGAGGAAATTCGAAAAAAGAACATTTATTTATACTCATGAATTTATGAGTCATCTTGGGTATATTTCATATTCATTTTTATACTTGACTAGATGATATTATTTTCAGTATGAAGTGCAGCAATGCATTATTTTAGTGAAATCATTGGGCCTAACATGTATTTATAATGTAGCGCCACGCAGGGCGCTTTAGTCATGCGCACGCAAGGCGGGCTGAGAGCAGCACCTGGGTTCTACCGGACTGTATAGCGGGACGGAGGCTGGGATACAGTCTCTTCCCTTCAGGTGTGTGTGTGTGTTAGTGAAGGTGCAGCGCTGTAACCCCTGTCCCTGTGTGTGTACCTTTCCCGATTCGAGTTAATAAATGTGTTGTTCAGCCCCAGTCCTGAGTCCCACGCCTGCTCCATTCCGTACCCAAACCCGCGGTCGATACCGCGTAGTTCAACACCGTTTGATGTTCTGTCGTGATTGTTGACGGTAAAGCTTAGATCTGCTTGTTTTTAAATTTGATTATAGGTCCTGTATTTGTTGAGTGACACATGCCAAGCTTAGTAGTTAATGTTTCCATTGAGTTCCAGTACACCCAATAACTCTAAATAACAGTTTTTTCTCATGAAATATTGATTCTTAACTATGGCAGCGCGCCAAAAAATATTGCTTTAAATCAAGGACGTCGTGCGGGACGCATACACTGTCCACGCAGTTAATCTTGGTTTTCTTTTACGGCATGTCAGTCATTTCTTTTCTTTGCTCTTAGAAACAATAAGGTCCCTTTTTGTGCCTATCTATATGCTTTTGCTTAAACTATGATGTCAAGTTTACTTCATATTCCTTTTCACAACTTTATTTCATCCCACTGAAGGACCAAAACCGACACCATATAATGAAAGAATTGTCAATCGATTGTTTACATACGTACATACGTACATCGTAAAGTTGCTTGAAAGTCTCTAAGATTAGTTGTTTTCGGGAAACTCACCCCTGTTCTTTATCCTTCTGCTCTCACTGTGTTTATTACCGCCATCTACTGTCTCCTCTAACTGTGTATTGTCATCATGCATATCTTGTGTATTATTTATTGTTGTTGGTTTTGTCATTCTATTTAGAAGCCACCTTTCAAGGCGCTATATAAATTAATGTTTATTTTTATTATTATTATTTATTTTTTTAAAGTTGTACATTCTGACGCCATGAGATTTTTAGATTTTGAGATTCTCATATTTTTGGCTTCTACAACAAACAGTAACAACGCGCTTGAATGGTTCTGCAAAAGTTTAGCTGTATCTTTAAAGCCATCCTCATCCTTATCAGGTACAAAGAAAAGAGGGTAGGTCGGCTTCTGTTTGGAATCTTTTAGTTAGTTTTAATTTTCTAAACCCCAGGTAAACATATTTTGTGCCTTTCTCTGAACTTTTTTGCATTTCAGTTCAGTTGTTTTTAAGCTTATTTTACAGTTGCTAGGTTCCTGAACTGTGCAGTATTTCTTTTGGGTTTTGTGCAAATCATATTCTAACGGTTGGGGGGAAAAAGCACAGGTGCCATCCCACCATTAAACCCTGAAACTTACCTTAGCCGATTCTTCAACTAAACCAGACATGTTAACTAAGTGTTACAGTATGTTCTTCGAATGTGTGTCAGCCAATCAGATTTCAGGACTGGAATTATTGGTTTTGTAATAGGGAATATAGTATGGAATCACGTATCTAAAGAAATGAATAATTATATTAATTTAAGGATCTGAATATCTAAAAATATGTATCTATATAGCAGGTAGTATTACTGTATTCCACTTTCTTTGTAAATACAGAATAACAGATTCACAACGCAAAGCTGTGTCACTCTTCTGGGTAAAAAAAACTTTTTGAACACCCTGTTTTTAATAAGCTGCTGAGTAAAGAACAGCTAAACTGGGAAGAAAACACTTTCAGAAAAAATGTTTCAGGTTTCAAGAACACAGATCCCCAATGCAATTTCAACCAAACCTGTCCCCACACACCCTCTCCCCACTGCGATTAGAATATACACAAAGCACTAAAATCTTTCGAGTAGATGATCAGGTGTTTCGCAGACGTAGGCATAGTACGTAAATCAGGCCTTATGAACTCACACCTGGGATTTGATTAATTAGGGTTATTTATTATTCATAAAGTTCATAAAGCCTGAATAACGTACTATGCCTATGTCTGCAAAACACCTTTTCTAGTTAATGCTACAGTACTTCTCTTTCTCGGGCGTGATTTTTTTAAGTAAAATCCAGGCTAGCAGGCTTGTTTTGTGATCTTCAAAAAGACCATGTTGAAAAAATCCTACAAAGAGATTTAAAGGCATGAGGTGTGCTGGCAGCTGTGGGACGCAGTGGTGGCCTGGCACGTTGAGGTGCGCTGGCAGCTGTGTGTTGTGACTCAGTGGTGGCCTGGCACGGTGAGGTGCACTGGCAGCTGTGTGGTGTGACTCAGTGGTGGCCTGGCATGGTGATGTGCGCTGGCAGCTGTGTGGTGTGACTCAGTGGTGGCCTGGTACGGTGAGGTGCGCTTTCAGCTGTGTGTGGTCTGACGCAGTGGTGGCCTGGCATGGTGAGGTGTGCTGGCAGCTGTGTGACGCAGTGGTGGCCTGGCACAGTGAGGTGCACTGGCACCTGTGTGGTTTGACGTAGTGGTGGCCTGGCACGGTGAGATGCCTTGGCATCTGTGTAATGAAATGGTGGCCGGGGAGAGTGATGTGCACTGGCAACTGTGTGGTGTGATGCAGTGGTGGCCTGGCACGGTGAGTTGCGCTGGTAGCTATGTGGTATGACGCAGTGGCGGCCTGGTACGGTGAGGTGTGCTGGCAGCTTTGGGACGCAGTGGTGGCCTGGCACTGTGAGGTTCGCTGGCAGCTGTGTGATGTGACGCAGTGGTGTTCATCAGGCACAAGTTCATCAGTGAAAAGACCACTGGCATTTTTCCTTCCCCCTACATTCTCAGAGCAGAATCGAATTTAATATTAGCATAATTTATTACAGTGCTAAGTTTAATATTATTTATTACTAATAGTTTATGCTAACACCTAACTTTCTTAACGCGAGAAGTACTAATGTAAGTACCTACTGTATTGTACTTAAGTACTACCATAAGAAGTACTGCTGTATGCAACAAAAAAAAAGGAGTGGTGAAACAGCCCTACTCATACAGTATCAGTATCAACAGACATTGTATCAGTATCAGTTCTTGCTTTGTGCTGGGTTTAGGAGTTTTCCAAACATAGTCTTTCAGCTAATGCCATACCATCCTTATTGGATTTAAATCTGGAGATTCGGCTGGAGTTTTCACCCAGTTCACTCGTTCTGCTATAAGCCTCGCCCTTGCTGCTTTGTGTTTCGGATCGTTGTCTTGAAAGAGACTGTGCCTTGATCCATTGTGCTCCCTGATATATGGGGCGGCATGCTGTGTGACCCCGACTTCCTCGAAGAATTCCCGATCCATAATTCCTTCGAAATAAAATTGTTTTTCAAGCAATGTAATGCAAGTTGCTTTCTAACATTGGGCAATGTGTATTTTCTCGAAATTTTGTTTCGAGAGACTAGATAAGTAATTCAAGTGTTTATGATATGTCACTGTTGTGATTGTCTGTGGAGTGTATCTTATTAGCCTGTCCTGACTGGTGGAGCTCATCCAGCTGTGTCTGGATATCTTGGTCAAATATTCGGGTAGTATGTTTTGTCTGTTTAGGGTTCTGTAGCATTCCACAGGGCTGGGCAGCTTGTTCCCCCCTCCCTCCCCTCTCTGTGTACAGTAGAGCCTCCTGTCCTGGCTGGTAGAGCTCATCCAGCTGTGTCTGGCTAATATTAAAGCCAGTACTTTAATATTGTTTTCTGTATGTTTATCAATAGTGGATATTGCCCTAATTCGGTTCTGCACCCGTTGTTAGGTGTTTTTTAGGTGTTGTTAGGGCTTCTACCAAATATGAACACATGGCTTTAAAATGTATACAATTGTAATATTTCCTTTTTTCCCATTGAAAGTATAACATATGTGGTGTGAGAAAGAGGTCCTCATTTAATTGCATGAAACTCTGGCACTGGCGCAACAAACTGAACAAAGTTCAAGGGGGTATACGCTTTCTGTAGACACTTTATTTCCTCTTTTTCCATACTCTAAGAAATGATTTGGGAAACCTGTGGGACACTGGAGGTCATTATACATGAGCCTCTTTCTGCACCTTTTAAGCCATTGAAACCTAGTTGCCTTGTTACAAGGTCTAATATTACAGTAGGTGTGGTTTCCGTCTCCTAATTTCTGAGAATGATCAAATTGGGGAATAAGTTGTAGGGAATACCACTCTTGCACTTCTAAGAAAAGACTATCTCAAATGAAACTCGCTATAGAAAGACATCTTGTTGAAAAATTCTTTATTTTTTGTAATTTCTAAAGAAAAAACATTCAAGTCCTTCACAAATGTTTTGTTTGTGACTTTCTCTGTTGTTCCCTTTCACACTCAACTGAACTATGTGTTATGTCTTGTAAACGTAATCAAACATTTCACTTAGGTGTGTGGGTTAACACAAACCCATATTGTATGAAACATTCAGTTTTTCATTCACGTTTTTTCTAACAATTGCATCCATGCTAGGACTACAGTAAACAACACTTTTTACTAAAGTAAATGAAATTGTTCATTAAACAAGACACATTGTTTTAAATGTATGCAATACGACGACACTAAAAACAATACTGAAACTTTTCATTGAAATATTGGACGAGATTGTGCATATTCAATGGATTTCTCCTGGTGCTTTTTTCATCAGTCTTTTCATATTCTTGTTCTCTACTCAGGTGTCTCCTGTTCCTTTGGTGATGTCTGCTGTACACACATGGTATCATACACTTGAGCAAAGTGTGATACCACCGTTTGTTCTTCTCCTAAAATAAAGATGAACATTGACAAAAGTCAGAAGCACTCTTTTCTTTGACAGACGAACAAACAATGCAAGAATAACCTTACTCTCTGTTCCTTACTCATTTCTACCTACCTGTTTGACCACTTTGTCTGCTTCAGTCAGGACAGGGTTTTGGGGCTGACTCTGAGCAATCTGAGAAGAGCTCTCTGTGATCTTCTCCCCTACAGTGGCTACATTGTACTCTGTTTGAAATCCAGGTATCGCCTCCGGTAAGTTCCTCGGTCCTTTTTGGGACTTGAAAGGGTAGAATCATTTTGTGACTACATTTCCTTGTCATGCACTGATATGTTCTGGTTTGTGTTCGATTACTGCAGGCGTTCAAGTACTTTCTTTTTGTTCTAGATTGGCAGTGTTTGAGATGGTAGGAACTTGTCATATTCTCAACTCTGAATGCTCTGTAAACATACTATTTTAGCAATTCTTAGAAATCTGAAAGCAGTGTTACCTGTATCATTTTTTGTCTTGGTAGTAGTATTGCAGCTCCAACATCAGCACTTAAATAATGGTTTGTGATGTTACTTGTCCTTGGAGTTAGTATACTCCTGAGAAGTCAAGAGAAATCTTACGTAAGCATTAATTATGTTTCACTTTTGAAAGCAAAGTACGTGTCAAGTACTTTGAAGGCATTTGTTGATACTTTTAAGCACTTTCGTTGATTATTATTATCCTTCAATTAGTTATTACAAGTCCAACATTCTCTACATGATCTCACTCCATATTCAGAATGTAGGAATACAATTGTTTTAAGGAAATGCCACTGAATAGACAGAAGCTGCACTCTACAAAGATGAATTTGCTAATTAATCAGTCAGGGACACAGCTTATACTCCAGTAGTCTTAGATCATGTAATGATGATTATTGTACTTTATAACTAGCAAAATCCCCATATCCTGTTCATTGCCCCTTTTTCAGTTATGTGGATTGACTTATCCCTGAAGTGGTTAATTCTCACCTTGACATCTCATAGAACAACTGAATCTCTACCAAGGGTGAATGTGTCCTTTCACTTAATGTCTAAAAGAAAAGGTTAAAATTCATTGAAGCAAAATGCAACAACCCAAAATGTTGGGGAGGTCGTTTCCACAGTTATTTCATAAGACAGTGCTTGGAGTGAAACTACATGACCATGGTGAAGAAGGAAAAACACTTTACCTTGTTCCTCCTGACTGATGTCCTTATGCGTGTTTTGCACAGTTGAGCGTTTTGTGTCTTGTCGTCTGTGTAGGCAACAGCCCTCTTCCCTGGGATAGAACTAGATGATATTTAGACACGTTAATTTGACTTCTCCATTGCTCACATTGATGTGGATATGATTATAATGCTCTGTTTTGTGGGCTTCCCAAGAAAACAATAAATCCCTTACTACTTGTTCGAAATGCAGTAGCACAGATCCTAACAAATACAAGAAAGAGAATATCATTCCTGTTTTGAAAAAACTTCACTGGTCACCTGTATTATCTAGGATAAATTTGAAAGTTCTTTTACTTGTTTTTAAAGCTTTAAGCGACCTAGCACGTCTGTACCTTACTGAATGTCTGTGTTCATATGTTCGTATACGTGACCTGAGATCTGCACATACTGGCCTACTGCAAATACCACATGTGAAATGCAGAAAGAGTGGAGAGGCTGCTTTTTGTTTTTATGCTTCCAAATTATGAAACTCACTTCCACTTTTTATTAGGCAGTCAAGCTCGGTACATTGTTTTAAAAAACATTTGAAAATGTTGCTTTTAGTTAAAGTGGTTCTTTGTTCTTTCTATTTCTGTTTCTTTTTTTAGTTCTCTTTAATTGTTCTTATTTTATTACGACTTTCCTAATTTTTATTTCTTTAATTGACATGTATGTTGCTTTACTGTATTGCTGTATTTTCCTTTACAACTGAAAGTATATCTCTCAATTTTAATATTTTATTTTTACGCTTGGTTTTTAAAGCACCAAAGCACTATTTGTATGAAAGGTGCTCTATAGATAAAGTTTATTATTATTATTTTTAATATTATTATTATACTTTGTTACATTTTTGGTTAGGACAAAGATTCTAGTAGAGGTGGCCTCTTTTACCCCGTTCCAAAAAAGTGGAAAACTACCTTCAGAATACACTGACAATGACCATCTACTGTCTCCTCTAACTGTGTATTGTCATCATGCATATCTTGTGTATTATTTATTGTAGTTGGTTTTGTCATTCTGTAAAGAAGCCACCTTTCAAGGCACTATATAAAATAATGTTTGTTATTATTATTTACATTTTTCATCGTTAAATCTGGCGAAGAGTCTTAAGAGAATATCAAAGAACACGTTGCTCTTACCTTTCCATTCCAAGAAATGCCCTCAGCTCGGATTGCAGAGATTGACCTCTCTGTCTCAAATTCTGAGAAACATAGACTCGATTGAAAAATGACCATTTCCTAAGATTCACATAACATCACCAGTCAACATTTGCCACTTGACATCAATAGAAACCATAGAGTACATGACATTTCCAATCAGTTTTCTTTCAAGGTACAATACCAATCGCCTTGCCAGAAGAGTTATACTGCGGTAGATAAATATTACAAATGTCAGATACACGCAGAGTTGTTTGGATTACTATGAAAAGATTGGCAAATATATTTATGTTCATTATATTTCTTGGAGTGACAGAGCTAAAGAGAAAACAATACTTACCTTTATCTCTGCAGACAGGATCGCAAGGGATTCCCTTATACTGGGTTCCTATGTAACAAATAATACATTATTCAAAAAACATGATATTTCTCTGTCCATTGGCAGCATGATTGTTTATCATTACAGTTTTAGTTAGCTTTAATTTTGTAAACCCCAAGTAAACATAGTTTGTGCCTTTCTCTGAACTTTTTGGCATTTCAATTCAGTTGTTTGTAAGTTTATTTTACAGTTGCTAGGTTGATGAAGTTCCTGAACTGCGCAGTATTTCTTTTGGGTTTGGTGCGAATCATATTCTAGCGGTTGGGGGAAAAAAGCACAGGTGCCATCCCACCATTAAACCCTGAAACTTACCTTAGCCGATTGTTCAACTAAACCAGACATGTTAACTAAGTGTTACAGTATGTTTCAAAGTGTGTATTTTAGCAAACACAACTGAAGTTCTGTTGTCTCCTTGGAGACACATGGAACTGGTGTGATGCTGGTTCTATGACATCATTCGTTCTAAATGTAAATGCAGGTATTGGCACAACATAGTAAATTGATGTAAAGTTATGGATCCATTTATGATTTTCACTCAGTTTGAAAGAGTTCCTGTCGTGTGGTTAAACTTTGTGTTACGGAGGGTTAACTGGGGTTCTGGCTACTAGTTAGGCTTGGTCATTCAGTCATCTGGTTCATGAAATAGGAAGCTAAGAGATCTGTGTTTTAGTTTTACTGATTGTTTTTGTTCCATAGAATATGAAATGTTTCATTAATATTAGTAATAGAGTAGCTGTTTCTCTAAACAGTGTGTGTCAGTTTGCACTGCAGGTGTGCCAGGTAGAGACCATTTAAGAACCCAAAAATATGCTGTCATTTACTGCCGTGGCTAATTTCTGTTAACCTTGTCTCTCACTCACTTTGATGAGCAAAATGTTCATACATAAAGCATACATTTCTGATTGGTCAGAAGAAGCTTCTTAACATATAAGGTATAAAGAAAGTCAGAAAGTTAGGCACTTAGGTCAGCCTTAGGCAGTTAACCAAGACCATAATCCGATAAGAAGCTATTCCCTTTCATGTTGCTAAATCACATGTAGGATACATGAGTTACACCTCCACTTAAGAGACCTTAAAGAGACCTTGGCCAGCCAGGAGTGTAGAAAACCGTAAAACAGTTCTTGAGGACCTAATTGTTAACTCTTAACAGGCAAAGGTTCCTTCAGTCCTATGAGAAATATTTTAGAATTGAACTAAAGTGTGTTTCCGATACAGGAGCATATGTCTGTCAGGGCCTGTTGGAGAGGCCCTGGATGAGAACCCCTGGCTGCAGTTCCACATCCCCCTGAAAGTAAATAGAGCCATAAGCACTGAGCTAAGGACACTGCTCCAGGACATGCTGGCTGTCGATCCTGACCAGCGACCAGAAGCCATCCAGCAGAAGAAGCAAGTCAGGCAAGCCATGGCACGAGAGAAAACATCTTTGTAGTGACTGATAGCAAGATGTCCGTGACCAAGGGCAATTCGTCTGAGTAAAGTCTGATTTCATTTTTATGTCCCGAAAGGCCACTGCCTTTGTGTTGTAGATTTCTGATTTAGACGGGCATTTCTATGGACAACTTTGACTTTTCTGTGGGTCCAATGAAAATAAGTTTTTTAACTTATTCTTTGTTACAGTTTTCGAAAGTTTAAAGACATTCACTGAGTTGACGATAAAGGAAAAGTTTCATCTTTCACCTCTTGGAAGGTAGGCCGGTCAGAGGTACAATATATGTCTTCATGTCTTCATCCTCCATGTTTGTAACTACAGGTTTCACAGTGTTGAGCTAAGACACAAAAACACCTACAAATGGCAGATCCAAATGTATAAACCTGGGCTGAAAAAGTGTGTACAGTATATACTCTGTGTAGGTCTGATAAAAGTATTCGAGTCAAAGTGTCATATGGATACAAATTCTCATGATTTTGTATTGTGTGTTTTTTCTCTGTTCTGCTTTATTGAAAGAAATCAGATGCTCTTCCTGAAACTTACCTTAGCTGATTCTTCAGCTAAACCAGACAGACTTCTGAAATTCTCAAATATTATCAAATCTTGTTGGTGCAGAGGTGGTGGAGCCCATTACCAACAGACTCACAGCTGAAATTGCTGTGAAAAGGGCTTCTACCAAATATTAACATGTGGGTGAAAATGTATACAATTGTAATATTTCCTTTTTTCCAATTGAAAGTATAACATATGTGGTGTGAGATAGAGGTCCTCATTTAGTTGCATGAAACTCTGGCACTGGCGCAACAAACTGAACAAAGTTCAAGGGGGTATACGCTTTCTGTAGACACTTTATTTCCTCTCTTTCCATACTCTAAGAAATGATTTGGGAAACCTGTGGGACACTGGAGGTCATTATACATGAGCCTCTTTCTGCACCTTTTAAGCCATTGAAACCCAGTTGCCTTGTTACAAGGTCTAATATTACAGTAGGTGTGGTTTCCGTCTCCTAATTTCTGAGAATGATCAAATTGGGGAATAAGTTGTAGGGAATACCACTCTTGCACTTCTAAGAAAAGACTATCTCAAATGAATTTGCTATAGAAAGACATCTTGTTGAAAAATTCTTTATTTTTTGTCATTTCTAAAGAAAAAACATTCATCAAGTCCTTCACAAATGTTTTGTTTGTGACTTTCTCTGTTGTTCCCTTTCACACTCAACTGAACTATGTGTTATGTCTTGTAAACGTAATCAAACATTTCACTTAGGTGTGTGGGTTAACACAAACCCATATTGTATGACACATTCAGTTTTTCATTCAAGTTTTTTCTAACAATTGCATCCATGCTAGGACTACAGTAAACAACACTTTTTACTAAAGTAAATGAAATTGTTCATTAAACAAGACACATTGTTTTAAATGTATGCAATACGACGACACTAAAAACAACACTGAAACTTTTCATTGAAATACTGGACGAGATTGTGCATATTCAATGGATTTCTCCTGGTGCTTTTTTTCATCAGTCTTTTCATATTCTTGTTCTCTACTCAGGTGTCTCCTGTTCCTTTGGTGATGTCTGCTGTACACACATGGTATCATACACTTGAGCAAAGTGTGATACCACCGTTTGTTCTTCTCCTAAAATAAAGATGAACATTGACAAAAGTCAGAAGCACTCTTTTCTTTGACAGACGAACAAAACAATGCAAGAATAACCATACTCTCTGTTCCTTACTCATTTCTACCTACCTGTTTGACCACTTTGTCTGCTTCAGTCAGGACAGGGTTTTGGGGCTGACTCTGAGCAATCTGAGAAGAGCTCTCTGTGATCTTCTCCCCTACAGTGGCTACATTGTACTCTGTTTGAAATCCAGGTATCGCCTCCGGTAAGTTCCTCGGTCCTTTTTGGGACTTGAAAGGGTAGAATCATTTTGTGACTACATTTCCTTGTCATGCACTGATATGTTCTGGTTTGTGTTCGATTACTGCAGGCGTTCAAGTACTTTCTTTTTGTTCTAGATTGGCAGTGTTTGAGATGGTAGGAACTTGTCATATTCTCAACTTATTTTCTCTATGAGACTCTGAATGCTCTGCAAACATACTATTTTAGCAATTCTTAGAAATCTGAAAGCAGTGTTACCTGTATCATTTTTTGTCTTGGTAGTAGTATTGCAGCTCCAACATCAGCACTTAAATAATGGTTTGTGATGTTACTTGTCCTTGGAGTTAGTATACTCCTGAGAAGTCAAGAGAAATCTTACGTAAGCATTAATTATGTTTCACTTTTGAAAGCAAAGTACGTGTCAAGTACTTTGAAGGCATTTGTTGATACTTTTAAGCACTTTCGTTGATTATTATTATCCTTCAATTAGTTATTACAAGTCCAACATTCCCTACATGATCTCACTCCATATTCAGTGTAGCTCCACTCTACGAAGATGAATTTGCTAATTAATCAGTCAGGGACACAGCTTATACTTCAGTAGTCTTAGATCATTTAATGATGATTATTGTACTTTATAACTAGCAAAATCCCCATATCCTGTTCATTGCCCCATTTCCGGTCATGTGGATTGACTTATGCCTGAAGTGGTTAATTCTCACCTTGACATCTCGTAGAACAACTGAATCTCTACCAAGGGTGAATGTGTCCTTCCTCTTAATGTCTAAAAGAAAAGGTTAAAATTCATTGAAGCAAAATGCAACAACCCAAAATGTTGGGGAGGTCGTTTCCACAGTTATTTCATAAGACAGTGCTTGGAGTGAAACTACATGACCATGGTGAAGAAGTAAAAACACTTTACCTTGTTCCTCCTGACTGATGTCCTTATGCGTGTTTTGCACAGTTGAGCGTTTTGTGTCTTGTCGTCTGTGTAGGCAACAGCCCTCTTCCCTGGGATAGAACTAGATGATATTTAGACACGTTAATTTGACTTCTCCATTGCTCACATTGATGTGGATATGATTATAATGCTCTGTTTTGTGGGCTTCCCAAGAAAACAATAAATCCCTTACTACTTGTTCGAAATGCAGTAGCACAGATCCTAACAAATACAAGAAAGAGAATATCATTCCTGTTTTGAAAAAACTTCACTGGTCACCTGTATTATCTAGGATAAATTCGAAAGTTCTTTTACTTGTTTTTAAAGCTTTAAGCGACCTAGCACGTCTGTACCTTACTGAATGTCTGTGTTCATATGTTCGTATACGTGACCTGAGATCTGCACATACTGGCCTAATGCAAATACCACATGTGAAATGCAGAAAGAGTGGAGAGGCTGCTTTTTGTTTTTATGCTTCCAAATTATGAAACTCACTTCCACTTTTTATTAGGCAGTCAAGCTCGGTACATTGTTTTAAAAAACATTTGAAAATGTTGCTTTTAGTTAAAGTGGTTCTTTGTTCTTTCTATTTCTGTTTCTTTTTTAGTTCTCTTTAATTGTTCTTATTTTATTACGACTTTCCTAATTTTTATTTCTTTAATTGACATGTATGTTGCTTTACTGTATTGCTGTATTTTCCTTTACAACTGAAAGTATATCTCTCAATTTTAATATTTTATTTTTACGCTTGGTTTTTAAAGCACCAAAGCACTATTTGTATGAAAGGTGCTCTATAAATAAAGTTTATTATTATTCTTTTTAATATTATTATTATACTTTGTTACATTTTTGGTTAGGACAAAGATTCTAGTAGAGGTGGCCTCTTTTACCCCGTTCCAAAAAATTGGAAAACTACCTTCAGAATACACTGACAATGACCATCTACTGTCTCCTCTAACTGTGTATTGTCATCATGCGTATCTTGTGTATTATTTATTGTAGTTGGTTTTGTCATTCTGTAAAGAAGCCACCTTTCAAGGCACTATATAAAATAATGTTTGTTATTATTATTTACATTTTTCATCGTTAAATCTGGCGAAGAGTCTTAAGAGAATATCAAAGAACACGTTGCTCTTACCTTTCCATTCCAAGAAATGCCCTCAGCTCGGATTGCAGAGATTGACCTCTCTGTCTCAAATTCTGAGAAACATAGACTCGATTGAAAAATGACCATTTCCTAAGATTCACATAACATCACCAGTCAACATTTGCCACTTGACATTGAAGAATGATTTGAAGACGGGGGTTTGAATTTAATCCTTTCTGTAGGGGGTTTAGACTTCTAAGTCACAAGCTGGGGTTTATGGCAGGAAAGGGGGTTAACTGATAAGGACTGCAGATGCAAGCTAGGAACCCCCCTGGGTGTAATCTTAAACTGACCATTTGTCCAGAACATCGTAAACTGGCCAAATACCATGAACCCCCCTCTTTACCATCAGACCAAGTGAAGTCAGAAACGGAGAAGAAAACACTATATAACCCAAAAGTTTGTAACAGTACGGCTAACAATACTTCGGTTTTGTTGTTTCTTGCGGGAAACAAGACTTCGGCTTTATTGTTCCTTGCATGCAATAAACTCATTTGTTTTACTTCATCTCGGGATCAAGAACCTTATTTCTTCTGTTACAACAGTCCCCTACAAGTCTGATGTGCCCTACCGCTGAGCAATTTCCATATGAGAATAGCCAGAGTGGAAACCCTCAGCTGGTGCCCTGTGAACTGTGTCACAGGAAGTTTGCTGTAGAGAGGTTGGAGAAACACAGCAAGATCTGCAAGAAGCTTCAGAATTCAAAGAGGAAGGTTTTTGACTCTTTCAAGCACAGGGCCAAGGGAACAGAACTGGAGACATACATCCATAAGAAGAAGGTTAGACCGCCAATCGTGGTAAGGGCTATCCTTAAACTCTTTCCAAGCTTCCCTTGTTTTCTCCTAGAGTCAGACTCAGCTTATAAATCAATGTAAACAATAAATAAGTGTTTTATGAAGTACTCTTCTGAAAAACTGCCGCAAAGGCACATTTGCCAGACAGAATAAATGGGTCTTAGTGACTTCTGAATTCTGTTGTAAAAATCTACATGAGATATCAAGCAAATAGCACTCACGGGAAACAAAACCATAACTAAATTGTACTCTCTACCCAATGACATGAAAGGTAGGCCCAGAAAGCTAAGTTATTACTGTATTGATATTTTCTTGCCTTGTGAATGGTTTGCGACCAGACTGTGTACGTAGTGCTAGTCTGGACTTTTTCTGGAAGCTGTTTCATTGGTTTCATTTCCTGTTCCCAGCTGAGAAAGAACAACTGGAGGCAGAAGCACGAGGATTTCATTCGGAGCATCAAATAGGCCAGGGAGGTGCAGCAGGTGATCACGCAAGGAGGGAAGGTTGTGAACCTGCCCCAGCCCCCCGCGAATCCAAACCTCGACTACGTGCCCTGCCCTCACTGCGGCCGGCGCTTTGCCCCTAGGCCGGCACAGAGGCACATCCCCAAGTGTCAGCACATCAGGAGCCGCCCTCCTCCTCCTCCTCACAGATGAAAACTGATGTGAAGAAGAGTAAAAGAGTCATGATCTTGGCTCACGACTCACGTCCTGCTTTTTCTTTTTAGAAATATGTTTAGCACAGTTTATCTGTATGATGATAAAAAAAATGTTACCTTGTTTTAATAAAATGATTTTTTTTTTGGTGGACTGGTGTTTGCGTAACTGTGGTTATTTCAGTTTTTTTCCCTTGCGAAAATGTGTGTCGACCGTGAAAATAAATTTCAAGCTGTTCTTATCATTCATACACCTTGACCTCCTAAAAATAATTGTTCAACCTGGAACGTACAATTAGCAGGCAATAGAACAGGTCACATTGGCCTTGGAACCATCAAAAAGTAGTATTCACACATTCTCTGCATCAATTTTCCTTTAAAACAACTGAAAAAGCAAGGTAAAGAGTGATTGATTTTTTTAATGAAAGTTATTTGATTTAATTTATTTAATTTTCATAATATTTGAAATATGTTGGGATTAATGTGACTCAATATTATCTGCAGCTCTTACACTCCAGGCACCTGATAAAGTGGAACGCAGTGTCTTTGCCTTACATGGCGCTCAGCTCTTCCTCAATCCCAGCAGAAGCAGCAGCCTCCGGGTCCTGCCTCATGCACAGCTTAAAATGCAACACCGAGTAATACAACAAACAACAGGGAAAACCATTCACGATCGGACACATCCGTTGATTGCTGGCTCTCAGTTAAGGGACATTGCTGTGGTCCACGCATGAATCTGTTTTCTAAGTGCCTTATCCAATACAGTGTTGAGGCCAGTTTTCCCAGAAGCCATCTAAAGGGGAACACACAATAACTTGTAAAACCTCCAATTTACATCACAAAATAGACTACATTTCAAGGTTAAAGAATTACCATGTTCTGCGATTCAGAACGAGGCAGCAAAACTTCCTGTAATCTGATGTGGCCCTGTGACATTGTAAAGGAGCAGGCTTGTGAATACATCTCGTTTAATCCAATGGAAATATTGCTCTCAACTTTTTAACGTTTTTGCCAATAAATAATATTACATTGTTAACTCTGCATAAAGAACCTTGGAATGGAACGTTTTTTGCAGTGAAATGTTTGCTGCATAACCTATACTTTTTCTCTCCTACATCACATTGCATTAGTCATTACAGTGATTAGTGAGCAGGAAGGGCTGCATCACATCGCAATTTGTGTGGAACTGGAATGCGAATTTGTTACAACATGGCGTAACTTACAGTACTTTCACAAAATTCATGATTTTGTGCTCAATTTTGAGTTTGTAAAGTTTTTCTATAATGTCAATGATTTTATTTTGTGACTGAAATTAAATACTTTTGTGTCTGCAAAATTGGGACTGTAGTTCCACCTTAACCTACTAGTACTGTATGTCTTTGGACTGTGGGAAGAAACTGGAGCACCCGGAAGAAATCCACACAAATGAAGGGAGAACATACAATTCCATCCAGACTGCACCCCAGGAATTGAACCCAGGACCCCAGCTCTGTGAACCACAGTGCCACCTCATTGCTATAGTCACTATAATTAATGTCAAAACTCATTTGCAAATGAGCAGCCTGGGATCCAAAAGGATCAAGACAAGGATCCAAACAAAGCACTATCCCAAAGCTTGGCTTTGTACAGTATATCATACAGGGCTTGATGCAGAAGGCAGATAATCTAAGTCCATGCAATAATTGCTAAGGGAAAGTGACTTTGTGTTTTTGGAGGGAAGTCACTCAACATGGAGCTGTGTTAGTGAAATGATTGTTCTGATGTACGGCTGATGTCCAAACACTGAAAACATGATTGTGTATGCAATCGCACTCCCGAGCTCCATTGGGTATGGTTAAAATAACTTTTTATAGTTCATCACATTCAAAGTGTGTGTACCTGATGAAAGTGTAACACGCATTTGGAGGAGTTATTCAGGATTTTCTTTCATTCAACTATTTCAAGACCGATTATTTTCAGATGTTGTAGTATACGTGAATAATGAAAGGCCTTCATATTAGACAATGAAGGAATGACTTCGCAGGTGTGAAGAATAAAAGATTAATTCAGCTCACTTTGGGGAGTTTCACAATGGCCCTCCTTAAAGAAATGTGGGTTTGATTAAAGGAGTGAAGAAAAAGCACTGAATAATATTTGCTTCTGTAAACGTAATCATGTCAAAATATGGTTGAAGAAATTGAAGAAGGTTAAACATAATCCAAAACGTATAAGGTCAATTTAAGTACAACCAGAATTCTAGTGTTTATGCAATGCATCTGTGGGTTGATATGAAATACGGCCGTTCTTAAACTAAACGAGGTTATCGAGAGCATATTCCGAGTACGGCTGTGGCCAGTTGTACTGTGAACTGCGAGGACCGTATCTTATCCTGAACGGGCTGTGCGAATACCGTCCTCTGCTGGTAGAAGGAATAGATTACAACGGCACTGTATTGGCGATTAGTCCTATTGCTAGAATATTGAAACAACAAGGAGTCCGCGGAGTCAAGCAATGCTGAATAAACAAGTACCTGAAATTCAATAGGATTTTGTGTATTGATTACAAATAGGTGTGGAATTCTCATGTACAGTGGTATTCATGGATTCCTTACACAAGCAGCCGTTGTTATGATACTTTCGTAATCTGAATATAAATCTGTTATCTACTTGAAACTGTAATTATTGAATAGATTAATGTCTTTGAAATGCTTCATTAACTGGGCAGTTTCCATGTTTGGAAATGTTTTTATTTTGATTGCTGATTGCTAGATACTGTATGTTTAATAGGCATGCATTTAATATTTTCTACAAATAAGACAGTTATGCTGTAGTAAGTTCTATATAAGTTATATAACATAAGTTATATTTTGTTCTGAGGTCAATTTGAATCTCATACTAAATTACTGGTGTCCTTTTATCTGAGAAACACTACCTGATTGATCACCTGATGCCTAGAAATTAGCATGCACAGTAGCCCAGCGTTTAGCATTGCTAGCTCACAGTGCTGAGGCCCTGGGTACACTTCTGGACCTGGGGTGCTATCTGTATGGAGCTTGTATGTTCTCCCCATGTTTGCATGAGTTTGCTTTGGGTGCTCCGGCTTCCTCCCACAGTTCAAAGAACTACTGGTAGGTTAATTGGCTTCTGGGATAATTGGTGAGTGTCTGTGTCTTCCCTGCATTGGACTACCATCCAGTCCCAGGTATCTCCTGCTTATTACTTTCTGAGGCTCTGGCTCCCCCGTGACCCCCCGACCCCCTGACCACCTGACCCTGAATTGGATGAAGCGGTTAGAAAATGGGTGGTTTCTGTTATGCTCTGGTCATGCTCTGCCATAGCAACAACTTGTAAAAAATGCAGATGCTAGGATTTAACTCAAAGAAGGAGCTCAGATCACTGTGTTGGCATCACTGTACAGGTGTCCGGTGTGTTTTAGAACATATGTTAAAATCTTATTTACTAACTTCTAGACTTTTTACCCCCCATATCAGTCTGCAGGTGCACAGTGGTCTGTGGACACCCTCCTTGCTCTGTCATAAAAGAGGAAATAAAAAGCAACTGGTTTTGACTTTAATGCACTGAGACTGTGGAACTCACAGAACTCTCTTGTCAGAAAGGCAGCTTCTAACAGCTTTTAAGTGAAGACTAAGAACACTTTTCTATTTTATTAAAATAGATTATATATGTTTTGTTTAAATATATGTTATAAATGTTAAAACGACAGCTCGTATAAGCTTGTATTTTTACCTTTCGATCATTTTTATAATTGCTTTGAGTTGCTTTTACCATGATAAACAGTACAAAATATGAGGTGTTGAACTTGTCAAAAGTTTTAAAGCGCTTTATGACGTAAAGTGTGATGACAGTCTATGTAACAATTCTTCTTGAAGTAGGTCATCGGGCCAACAGTATATAAACATTACAGCTCAAGTGCTTTTGTATCTGAACGCTTTTAGGTAAGTAATTTAGCAGCTGCGGTATTAATAATGATTTTAATGGCAAATTCAATTGCAGGTAAAATAAAAATGGCGGATAACTTTCTTTCTAGCTTCGTGAAGCGGTCGCGCCACATTATACATATATACAATAATAAGAAACATAATATGTACAGTAGAATTTTTCACTTTAAGCTGGCATTATCCAGAACCGGGTCAGGGCCCGGACCCGGACCGTGCAGTGTGGTCCGTCGGCCTTCTAAAGATGTTTAGGAGATCGAGGCGCCCTTGGATTTGATTAGAAACTTGCATAATTTCTTAACTTGACCCCATTATCTTAAAAAAAAAACGGCCAGGCCAAGACCAAAGCATGAAGGCTGCGAGGATCGGGGGGACTCTCATTTTTGGTCACAGCGTACAGTAGTAGATCAGTAACCTCTGTTTATCGTGATAACCTTTAATTATTTTCCAGTACTTTTTGAAATGATAAAACACATTGTCTCGCCAGTTTTGCTAAAGATACGGTTTTAGTGTTTACGCATAAATTTGTAAGCCGTAGGTTTAAATCTCGTGGTCTTATTTTATGCATTTTCATCGTAAGGGAAGTCGCTCGTTTGCGATTTACGCGCTGAACATTGTAAGCAGAGGAGCCTTAAGGCACAGCCTCGCCTTAACACCATCGTTTGCATTGTCATTGTCATCCAGAAAAGCAGTCGTAAGAAAATGAATCTGTGGCGGCTCCGAACATTAAAAAAACTATATCTAGACTGCAAATACATCCCAATCTTACTATCAACACGTTTTAAGAGCCCTCTCCTTTCCACCGGTATACAAGCTAAGAGAGAAATATTGGAAATCCCATCTGAAGTAGCCCTCGTCTCACCTTCGGAGCTGTGAGCGATGGGGATCATAATTAAAAGGGGTACAGTTACTTTGAAAATGTGTATGTGATACTTAAATTTAAATAAAATAAAAAGATAAATTATATAACACAGACTGCTATCTATGTCCATGTGTTTAAGACGTATGAATCGGTTTTAAAACAGGCACACCCCTTTACTTCTCAGAAATCCAACTGGAGTCTCAGTCCGTCGTCGCGATGAATTAGGAGCTCAGATGTAGGCTAAGTGATTGCAATTTACTTATTTAAAAGAACCACTTCAAATCAAAAGGGAGCCATTTTGTAATGGTAGTTATCGTATTATACAGTATACGTAATTGTAGATATACAGTACATAAAGGGTATGAATAGGTGTGAGCTTTTACTGTATATTTAATATTTTATCTGACCCACTTGTAGAAACCGCCTACTCAGATTTAGTTAAGTGGTCTGCCACCATAAAGACAGAAAAATATAATGACACCCTGTTACATTAACTGTAAAATAAACGCCGTAACTGCGGCCATATGAAAATTTGGATAAAGATTATACAAACATCCTAAGGAGCTCTATGACATATGAGCGTCGTAATAATGGTTGGTGTCCTGACGTAACAGTGCTCCCTGAATTACATGATCTGTATATACCCAAATACAGATATATCACTCAACACGGAGCTGTGTTAGTGAAATGATTGTTCTGATGTACGGCTGATGTCCAAACACTGAAAACATGATTGTGTATGCAATCGCACTCCCGAGCTCCATTGGGTATGGTTAAAATAACTTTTTATAGTTCATCACATTCAAAGTGTGTGTACTTGATGAAAGTGTAACACGCATTTGGAGGAGTTATTCAGGATTTTCTTTCATTCAACTATTTCAAGACCCATTATTTTCAGATGTTGTAGTATACGTGAATAATGAAAGGCCTTCATATTACAGAATGAAGGAATGACTTCGCAGGTGTGAAGAATAAAAGATTAATTCAGCTCACTTTGGGGAGTTTCACAATGGCCCTCCTTATAGAAATGTGGGTTTGATTAAAGGAGTGAAGAAAAAGCACTGAATAATATTTGCTTCTGTAAACGTAATCATCTCAAAATATGGTTGAAGAAATTGAAGAAGGTTAAACATAATCCAAAACGTATAAGGTCAATTTAAGTACAACCAGAATTCTAGTGTTTATGCAATGCATCTGTGGGTTGATATGAAATACGGCCGTACTTAAACTAAACGAGGTTATCGAGAGCATATTCCGAGTACGGCTGTGGCCAGTTGTACTGTGAACTGCGAGGACCGTATCTTATCCTGAACGGGCTGTGCAAATACCGTCCTCTGCTGGCAGAAGGAATAGATTACAACGGCACTGTATTGGCGATTAGTCCTATTGCTAGAATATTGAAACAACAAGGAGTCCGCGGAGTCAAGCAATGCTGAATAAACAAGTACCTGAAATTCAATAGGATTTTGTGTATTGATTACAAATAGGTGTGGAATTCTCATGTACAGTGGTATTCATGGATTCCTTACACAAGCAGCCGTTGTTATGATACTTTCGTAATCTGAATATAAATCTGTTATCTACTTAAAACTGTAATTATTGAATAGATTAATGTCTTTGAAATGCTTCATTAACTGGCCAGTTTCCATGTTTGGAAATGTTTTTATTTTGATTGCTGATTGCTAGATACTGTATGTTTAATAGGCATGCTGTTAATATTTTCTACAAAAGCCAAATAAGACAGTTATGCTGTAGTAAGTTATATAACATAAGTTATACAGTTTTTTGTTCTGAGGTCAATTTGAATCTCATACTAAATTACTGGTGTCCTTTTATCTGAGAAACACTACCTGATTGATCACCTGATGCCTAGAAATTAGCATGCACAGTAGCCCAGCGTTTAGCATTGCTAGCTCACAGTGCTGAGGCCCTGGGTACACTTCTGGACCTGGGGTGCTATCTGTATGGAGCTTGTATGTTCTCCCCATGTTTGCATGAGTTTGCTTTGGGTGCTCCGGCTTCCTCCCACACTTCAAAGAACTACTGGTAGGTTAATTGGCTTCTGGGATAATTGGTGAGTGTCTGTGTCTTCCCTGCATTGGACTACCATCCAGTCCCAGGTATCTCCTGCTTATTACTTTCTGAGGCTCTGGCTCCCCCGTGCCCCGCGACCCCCTGACCCCCTGACCCTGAATTAGATGAAGCGGTTAGAAAATGGGTGGTTTCTGTTATGCTCTGGTCATGCTCTGCCATAGCAACAACTTGTAAAAAATGCAGATGCTAGGATTTAACTCAAAGAAGGAGCTCAGATCACTGTGTTGGCATCGCTGTACAGGTGTCCGGTTTGTTTTAGAACATGTGCTAAAATCTTATTTACTCACTTCTAGACTTTTTACCCCCCATATCAGCCTGCAGGTGCACAGTGGTCTGTGGACACCCTCCTTGCTCTGTCGTAAAACAGGAAATAAAAAGCAACTGGTTTTGACTTTAATGCACTGAGACTGTGGAACTCACAGAACTCTCTTGTCAGAAAGGCAGCTTCTAACAGCTTTTAAGTGAAGACTAAGAACACTTTTCTATTTTATTCAAATAGATTATATATATTTTGTTTAAATATATGTTATAAATGTTAAAATGACAGCTCGTATAAGCTTGTATTTTTACCTTTCGATCATTTTTATAATTGCTTTGAGTTGCTTTTACCACGATAAACAGTACAAAATATGAGGTGTTGAACTTGTCAAAAGTTTTAAAGCGCTTTATGACGTAAAGTGTGATGACAGTCCTTGGCGGTCTATGTAACAATTCTTCTTGAAGTAGGTCATCGGGCCAACAGTATATAAACATTACAGCTCAAGTGCTTTTGTATCTGAACGCTTTTAGGTAAGTAATTTAGCAGCTGCGGTATTAATAATGATTTTAATGGCAAATTCAATTGCAGGTAAAATAAAAATGGCGGATAACTTTCTTTCTAGCTTCGTGAAGCGGTCGCGCTATATTATACATATATACCATAATAAGAAACATAATATGTACAGTAGAATTTTTCACTTTAAGCTGGCATTATCCAGAACCGGGTCAGGGCCCGGACCCGGACCGTGCAGTGTGGTCCGTCGGCCTTCTAAAGATGTTTAGGAGATGGAGGCGCCCTTGGATTTGATTAGAAACTTGCATAATTTCTTAACTTGACCCTATTATCTTAAAAAAAAAACGGCCAGGCCAAGACCAAAGCATGAAGGCTGCGAGGATCGGGGGACTCTCATTTTTGGTCACAGCGTACAGTAGTAGATCAGTAACCTCTGTTTATCGTGATAACCTTTAATTATTTTCCAGTACTTTTTGAAATGATAAAACACATTGTCTCGCCAGTTTTGCTAAAGATACGGTTTTAGTGTTTACGCATAAATTTGTAAGCCGTAGGTTTAAATCTCGTGGTCTTATTTTCTGCATTTTCATCGTAAGGGAAGGCGCTCGTTTGCGATTTACGCGCTGAACATTGTAAGCAGAGGAGCCTTAAGGCACAGCCTCGCCTTAACACCATCGTTTGCATTGTCATTGTCATCCAGAAAAGCAGTCGTAAGAAAATGAATCTGTGGCGGCTCCGAACATTAAAAAAACTATGTCTAGACTGCAAATACATCCCAATCTTACTATCAACACGTTTTAAGAGCCCTCTCCTTTCCACCGGTATACAAGCTAAGAGAGAAATACTGGAAATCCCATCTGAAGTAGCCCTCGTCTCAGCTTCGGAGCTGTGAGCGATGGGGATCGTAATTAAAAGGGGTACAGTTACTTTGAAAATGTGTATGTGATACTTAAATTTAAATAAAATAAAAAGATAAATTATATAACACAGACTGCTATCTATGTCCATGTGTTTAAGACGTATGAATCGGTTTTAAAACAGGCACACCCCTTTACTTCTCACAAATCCAACTGGAGTCTCAGTCCGTCGTCGCGATGAATTAGGAGCTCAGATGTAGGCTAAGTGATTGCAATTTACTTATTTAAAAGAACCACTTCAAATCAAAAGGGAGCCATTTTGTAATGGTAGTTATCGTATTATACAGTATACGTAATTGTAGATATACAGTACATAAAGGGTATGAATAGGTGTGAGCTTTTACTGTATATTTAATATTTTATCTGACCCACTTGTAGAAACCGCCTACTCAGATTTAGTTAAGTGGTCTGCCACCATAAAGACAGAAAAATATAATGACACCCTGTTACATTAACTGTAAAATAAACGCCGTAACTGCGGCCATAAGAAAATTTGGATAAAGATTATACAAACATCCTAAGGAGCTCTATGACATATGAGCGTCGTAATAATGGTTGGTGACCTGACGTAACAGTGCTCCCTGAATTACATGATCTGCATATACCCAAATACAGATATATCACTCAACACGGAGCTGTGTTAGTGAAATGATTGTTCTGATGTACGGCTGATGTCCAAACACTGAAAACATGATTGTGTATGCAGTCGCACTCCCGAGCTCCATTGGGTATGGTTAAAATAACTTTTTATAGTTCATCACATTCAAAGTGTGTGTACTTGATGAAAGTGTAACACGCATTTGGAGGAGTTATTCAGGATTTTCTTTCATTCAACTATTTCAAGACCCATTATTTTCAGATGTTGTACTATACGTGAATAATGAAAGGCCTTCATATTACAGAATGAAGGAATGACTTTGCAGGTGTGAAGAATAAAAGATTAATTCAGCTCACTTTGGGGAGTTTCACAATGGCCCTCCTTATAGAAATGTGGGTTTGATTAAAGGAGTGAAGAATAAGCACTGAATAATATTTGCTTCTGTAAACGTAATCATCTCAAAATATGGTTGAAGAAATTGAAGAAGGTTAAACATAATCCAAAACGTATAAGGTCAATTTAAGTACAACAAGAATTCTAGTGTTTATGCAATGCATCTGTGGGTTGATATGAAATACGGCCGTACTTAAACTAAACGAGGTTATCGAGAGCATATTCCGAGTACGGCTGTGGCCAGTTGTACTGTGAACTGCGAGGACCGTATCTTATCCTGAACGGGCTGTGCGAATACCGTCCTCTGCTGGCAGAAGGAATAGATTACAACGGCACTGTATTGGCGATTAGTCCTATTGCTAGAATATTGAAACAACAAAGAGTCCGCGGAGTCAAGCAATGCTGAATAAACAAGTACCTGAAATTCAATAGGATTTTGTGTATTGATTACAAATAGGTGTGGAATTCTCATGTACAGTGGTATTCATGGATTCCTTACAAAAGCAGCCGTTGTTATGATACTTTCGTAATCTGAATATAAATCTGTTATCTACTTAAAACTGTAATTATTGAATAGATTAATGTCTTTGAAATGCTTCATTAACTGGGCAGTTTCCATGTTTGGAAATGTTTTTATTTTGATTGCTGATTGCTAGATACTGTATGTTTAATAGGCATGCTGTTAATATTTTCTACAAGAGCCAAATAAGACAGTTATGCTGTAGTAAGTTATATAACATAAGTTATACAGTTTTTTGTTCTGAGGTCAATTTGAATCTCATACTAAATTACTGGTGTCCTTTTATCTGAGAAACACTACCTGATTGATCACCTGATGCCTAGAAATTAGCATGCACAGTAGCCCAGCGTTTAGCATTGCTAGCTCACAGTGCTGAGGCCCTGGGTACACTTCTGGACCTGGGGTGCTATCTGTATGGAGCTTGTATGTTCTCCCCATGTTTGCATGAGTTTGCTTTGGGTGCTCCGGCTTCCTCCCACACTTCAAAGAACTACTGGTAGGTTAATTGGCTTCTGGGATAATTGGTGAGTGTCTGTGTCTTCCCTGCATTGGACTACCATCCAGTCCCAGGTATCTCCTGCTTATTACTTTCTGAGGCTCTGGCTCCCCCGTGCCCCGCGACCCCCTGACCCCCTGACCCTGAATTGGATGAAGCGGTTAGAAAATGGGTGGTTTCTGTTATGCTCTGGTCATGCTCTGCCATAGCAACAACTTGTAAAAAATGCAGATGCTAGGATTTAACTCAAAGAAGGAGCTCAGATCACTGTGTTGGCATCGCTGTACAGGTGTCCGGTTTGTTTTAGAACATGTGCTAAAATCTTATTTACTCACTTCTAGACTTTTTACCCCCCATATCAGCCTGCAGGTGCACAGTGGTCTGTGGACACCCTCCTTGCTCTGTCGTAAAACAGGAAATAAAAAGCAACTGGTTTTGACTTTAATGCACTGAGACTGTGGAACTCACAGAACTCTCTTGTCAGAAAGGCAGCTTCTAACAGCTTTTAAGTGAAGACTAAGAACACTTTTCTATTTTATTCAAATAGATTATATATATTTTGTTTAAATATATGTTATAAATGTTAAAATGACAGCTCGTATAAGCTTGTATTTTTACCTTTCGATCATTTTTATAATTGCTTTGAGTTGCTTTTACCACGATAAACAGTACAAAATATGAGGTGTTGAACTTGTCAAAAGTTTTAAAGCGCTTTATGACGTAAAGTGTGATGACAGTCCTTGGCGGTCTATGTAACAATTCTTCTTGAAGTAGGTCATCGGGCCAACAGTATATAAACATTACAGCTCAAGTGCTTTTGTATCTGAACGCTTTTAGGTAAGTAATTTAGCAGCTGCGGTATTAATAATGATTTTAATGGCAAATTCAATTGCAGGTAAAATAAAAATGGCGGATAACTTTCTTTCTAGCTTCGTGAAGCGGTCGCCCCATATTATACATATATACCATAATAAGAAACATAATATGTACCGTAGAATTTTTCACTTTAAGCTGGCATTATCCAGAACCGGGTCAGGGCCCGGACCCGGACCGTGCAGTGTGGTCCGTCGGCCTTCTAAAGATGTTTAGGAGATGGAGGTGCCCTTGGATTTGATTAGAAACTTGCATAATTTCTTAACTTGACCCCATTATCTTAAAAAAAAAACGGCCAGGCCCAGACCAAAGCATGAAGGCTGCGAGGATCGGGGGACTCTCATTTTTGGTCACAGCGTACAGTAGTAGATCAGTAACCTCTGTTTATCGTGATAACCTTTAATTATTTTCCAGTACTTTTTGAAATGATAAAACACATTGTCTCGCCAGTTTTGCTAAAGATACGGTTTTAGTGTTTACGCATAAATTTGTAAGCCGTAGGTTTAAATCTCGTGGTCTTATTTTCTGCATTTTCATCGTAAGGGAAGGCGCTCGTTTGCGATTTACGCGCTGAATATTGTAAGCAGAGGAGCCTTAAGGCACAGCTTCGCCTTAACACCATCGTTTGCATTGTCATTGTCATCCAGAAAAGCAGTCGTAAGAAAATGAATCTGTGGCGGCTCCGAACATTAAAAAAACTATGTCTAGACTGCAAATACATCCCAATCTTACTATCAACACGTTTTAAGAGCCCTCTCCTTTCCACCGGTATACAAGCTAAGAGAGAAATACTGGAAATCCCATCTGAAGTAGCCCTCGTCTCAGCTTCGGAGCTGTGAGCGATGGGGATCGTAATTAAAAGGGGTACAGTTACTTTGAAAATGTGTATGTGATACTTAAATTTAAATAAAATAAAAAGATAAATTATATAACACAGACTGCTATCTATGTCCATGTGTTTAAGACGTATGAATCGGTTTTAAAACAGGCACACCCCTTTACTTCTCACAAATCCAACTGGAGTCTCAGTCCGTCGTCGCGATGAAATAGGAGCTCAGATGTAGGCTAAGTGATTGCAATTTACTTATTTAAAAGAACCACTTCAAATCAAAAGGGAGACATTTTGTAATGGTAGTTATCGTATTATACAGTATACGTAATTGTAGATATACAGTACATAAAGGGTATGAATAGGTGTGAGCTTTTACTGTATATTTAATATTTTATCTGACCCACTTGTAGAAACTGCCTACTCAGATTTAGTTAAGTGGTCTGCCACCATAAAGACAGAAAAATATAATGACACCCTGTTACATTAACTGTAAAATAAACGCCGTAACTGCGGCCCAAACATCCTAAGGAGCTCAATGACATATGAGCGTAGTAATAATGGTTGGTGACCTGACGTAACAGTGCTCCCTGAATTACGTGATCTGTATATACCCAAATACAGATATATCACATAGGGAGATGCAGTCAAACATTGCATTGCTATCGTCGTGGTGAACTATTTCTCCGCTGTTTAAAACTTGTTTGGTAAGTGTCATCAAATATGCAAGTCAATTTGTATCGAAATCGATATACTGTATCATAGTCCTTCAGCTATCTATAATGTAGTGAAACTGCTAATTAATATTGATAAATTCCCTTATTCACAGTGACTTTTGCTCAAACCCCTGTTGCATAATGGGTTAATTTTATATAAAAAACATGTATATCATAGATATAATACAAGCTTTGAAATGAAATAGCACATTTCCAGGTTTCAGTTAAACATTTTTAAAAAAGCTCATGACTTTAAGCATTCTGAACATTGAGAATGTTATTTGGGAAACAAATGTTTATTATAATGTTTATGTTTAGGATCTGTCTCCTACTGAGTCAGCATGCAGCATTCAACACCATTAGGTTTAATATTAAAAAGTTGTGTATTTCCTGAATTGTTTTTTTTTATTCTTTTCTATTAGACCATACTAGACTGTGCAGGATATCATTTATTTGCCATTTTTGCCTTTTCCAGATACCTGGGAAACAAAGCTCATATCTCATTTGCCAATGGAGCCCAGCCCTAAGCCTGGTGCTCTGTCCCCCTCCCCGAAGGACACAGACTCGAATCGACCCGCGCCCTTAAGGCGACAGGATCTGATCTCCACGTACTGCCCGCCTCCCAAGATACAGCTTCTGAAGGACACCTTCCAAGAGAAACTGATGCAGGAAAAGGAGAAAAAAATGATCGCCATGTACAATCGGCGGCAGGAGGCAGCTGTACAGAAGATGAGAAAATGTTTCCAATATGTCAAATACGCTGCGGAGAAGAAGACGGGGAACAGCTATCGCTTCCAAGCCCAACAGGGCCCCGAGAAGAACATTGTGGGGTATGATCGGTCTTACCCCCTGAAGCCTATGGGTAACAGGAAAGTCTCCGGCCCTGGTGAGGTTCGGGCTGTGGACCGCCCGGAAGCACAGAGTGATTCCTTGTTTGCCCCCACCCCGCCTCAGGATGGTCATGAGAGGCCCTGCGAGAGGCCGGGCAGGAGGGGCTCAAGAGTACGCAAACCTAAGGACAGGACTGTCCTCCCCATGGTGGCGACCCCTCCAGGGCAATGCCCTTCTCATGCCAATGGGAAGGAGCACTTTCAGTTGCAAGAGGAGCTACGAAAAGTGGCCGAGGCAGAGGCCGCGCTGAAGGAGGAGAATCGCCGGAGGGAGGCCAGCCTGCAGGATGAGATGCGCCGGAAGGAGGCCATGATGAAGGACGAGATTCGCCAGAAGGAGGCCATGATGCAGGCGAAGCTCTTCAGAGCTCAGGAGGAGCTGAGGATGGTTCAGAGAGAGATGGAAGACTCCAGAGAGGTGGCCGGAAGGGAAAATAGAGGACTCCTGACCCGAAGGAAGACACTCCAGGCGAGGCAGAGCGAGCTTCGCCCCAGAGGACCGTGGGCCAACCACCGCTCTAAGGCCGTGCCTCTTCTGACCTGCAGAATGGAGAAGCAAAAAGCCTTCACTCCAAGGAAAGCCCTTCCTATCAGAGGAGACAACCTTGATTATGGTTCTCCAATGGAAGACGGCAGATGAACAGAATCGCACTTTCCCTCTGCGCTTTCCCATCAGGAGAGACGTCAAGTGAGCCCTTGCAGCCGTGGGCTAGAAGACGTCCCCTGTGGAAGGAGAAAGTATCTCAAGAAAGCAAGGCTCCCTGAAAGCGACGTGTCAGCGGCACAGGCCGCGCAGGCCCACTTCAGAAATAACACTGCATGTCTGGATGAACAAACTCTGTCAGTGGAAAACAGATATTTGTCCCCTACAAGTTTGATCTGCCCTACCGCTGAGCAATTTCCATATGAGAATAGCCAGAGTGGAAACCCTCAGCTGGTGCCCTGTGAACTGTGTCACAGGAAGTTTGCTGTAGAGAGGCTGGAGAAACACAGCAAGATCTGCAAGAAGCTTCAGAATTCAAAGAGAAAGGTTTTTGACTCTTTCAAGCACAGGGCCAAAGGAACAGAACTGGAGACATACATCCATAAGAAGAAGGTTAAACCGCCAATCGTGGTAAGGGCTATCCTTAAACTCTTTCCAAGCTTCCCTTGTTTTCTCCTAGAGTCAGACTCAGCTTATAAATCAATGTAAACAATAAATAAGTGTTTTATGAAGTACACTTCTGAAAAATTCCCGCAAAGGCACATTTGCCAGTCAGAATAAATGGGTCTAAGTGACTTCTGAATTCTGTTGTAAAAATCTACATGAGATATCAAGCAAATAGCACTCACAGGAAACAAAACCATAACTACATAAATTGTACTCTCTACCCAATGACCTGCCCTCACTGCGGCCGGCGCTTTGCCCCCAGGCCGGCACAGAGGCACATCCCCAAGTGTCAGCACATCAGGAGCCGCCCTCCTCCTCCTCCTCGCAGATGAAAACTGATGTGAAGAACAGCAAAAGAGTCATGATCTTGGCTCACGACTCACGTCCTGCTTTTTCTTTTTAGAAATATATTTAGCACAGTTCATCCGTATGATGATAAAAAAAATGTTACCTTGTTTTAATAAAATGATTTTTTTTTTGGTGGACTGGTGTTTGCGTAACTGTGGTTATTTCAGCTTTTTTCCCTTGCGAAAATGTGTGTCGACCGTGAAAATAAATTTCAAGCTGTTCTTATCATTCATACACCTTGACCTCCTAAAAATAATTTTTCAACCTGGAACGTACAATTAGCAGGCAATAGAACAGGTCACATTGGCCTTGGAACCATCAAAAAGTAGTATTCACACATTCTCGGCATCAATTTTCCTTAAAAACAACTGAAAAAGCAAGGTAAAGAGTGATTGATTTTTTAATGAAAGTTATTTGATTTAATTTATTTAATTTTCATAATATTTGAAATATGTTGGGATTAATGTGACTCAATATTGTCTGCAGCTCTTACACTCCAGGCACCTGATAAAGTGGAACGCAGTGTCTTTGCCTTAGATGGCGCTCAGCTCTTCCTCAATCCCAGCAGAAGTAGCAGCCTCCGGGTCCTGCCTCATGCACAGCTTAAAATGCAACACCGAGTAATACAACAAACAACAGGGAAAACCATTCACGATCAGACACATCCGTTGATTGCTGGCTCTCAGTAAAGGGACATTGCTGTGGTCCACGCATGAATCTGTTTTCTAAGTGCCTAATCCAATACAGTGTTGAGGCCAGTTTTCCCAGAAGCCAATTAAAGGGGAACACACAATAACTTGTAAAACCTCCAATTTACATCACAAAATAGACTACATTTCAAGGTTAAAGAATTACCATGTTCTGCGATTCAGAACGAGGCAGCAAAACTTCCTGTAATCTGATGTGGCCCTATGACATTGTAAAGGAGCAGGCTTGTGAATACATCTCATTTAATCCAATGGAAATATTACTCTTTTTTACATTTTTGCCAATAAATAATTTTATATTGTTAATATTATATTGTTAACTCTGCATAAAGAACCTTGGAATGGAACGTTTTTTGCTGTGAAATGTTTGCTGCATAACCTATGCCTTTTCTCTCCTACATCACATTGCATTAGTCATTAGTCATTAGTCATTACAGTCATTACAGTGATTAGTGAGCAGGAAAGGCTGCATCACATCGCAATTTGTGTGGAACTTGAATGCGAATTTGTTACAACATGGCGTAACTTACAGTACTTTCATAAAGTTCATGATTTTGTGCTCAATTTTGAGTTTGTAAAGTTTTTTCTATAATGTCAATGATTTTATTTTGTGACTGAAATTAAATAATTTTGTGTCTGCAAAATTGGGACTGTAGTTCCACCTTAACCTACTAGTACTGTATGTCTTTGGACTGTGGGAAGAAACTGGAGCACCTGGAAGAAATCCACACAAATGAAGGGAGAACATACAATTCCATCCAGACTGCACCCCAGGAATTGAACCCAGGACCCCAGCTCTGTGAACCACAGTGCCACCTCATTGCTATAGTCACTATAATTAATGTCAAAACACATTTGCAAATGAGCAGCCTGGGATCCAAAAGGATAAAGACAAGGATCCAAACAAAGCACTTTCCCAAAGCTTGGCTTTGTACAGTATATCCTACAGGGCTTGATGCAGAAGGCAGATAATCTAAGTCCATGCAATAATTGCTAAGGGAAAGTGACTTTGTGTTTTTGGAGGGATGTCACTCAATATGGAGCTGTGTTAGAGAAATGATTGTTCTGATGTACGGCTGATGTCCAAACACTGAAAACATGATTGTGTATGCAATCGCACTCCCGAGCTCCATTGGGTATGGTTAAAATAACTTTTTATAGTTCATCACATTCAAAGTGTGTGTACTTGATGAAAGTGTAACACGCATTTGGAGGAGTTATTCAGGATTTTCTTTCTTTTGAAAACATGATTGTGTATGCAATCGCACTCCCGAGCTCCATTGGGTATGGTTAAAATAACTTTTTATAGTTCATCACATTCAAAGTGTGTGTACTTGATGAAAGTGTAACACGCATTTGGAGGAGTTATTCAGGATTTTCTTTCTTTTGAAAACATGATTGTGTATGCAATCGCACTCCCGAGCTCCATTGGGTATGGTTAAAATAACTTTTTATAGTTCATCACATTCAAAGTGTGTGTACTTGATGAAAGTGTAACACGCATTTGGAGGAGTTATTCAGGATTTTCTTTCATTCAACTATTTCAAGACCTATTATTTTCAGATGTTGTAGTATATGTGAATAATGAAAGGCCTTCATATTACACAATGAAGGAATGACTTTGCAGGTGTGAAGAATAAAAGATTAATTCAGCTCACTTTGGGGAGTTTCACAATGGCCCTCCTTATAGAAATGTGGGTTTGATTAAAGGAGTGAAGAAAAAGCACTGAATAATATTTGCTTCTGTAAATGTAATCATCTCAAAACATGGTTGAAGAAATGAAAGAAATTGAAGAAGGTTAAACATAATCCAAAAAAAATAGGAGCATAATGCGTGTGAAGGCCATAAACGATATTAATTTTGGAACATAAACATACAGTATTACAGTATGTAAACTGTATATGGCTGGTCTCGGTACAAAAATACACACCAGTATTCCATTTCTCCCTAAACAATATTAAGCATCGAAGTCTTTAACTAACATGTGAAATAACGTGTGTATAAAAAGTGGTAGTTTTAAGCTTTTCTGCAAATACGCTCAATACAGGAGCAAACAAGCATACTTTTAGAATTTGATTAATAGGGAATATAATATGGAATCCCATATCTAAAGATTAATAATGTTATAATTCTATTCATGTGCTGAACTTGTAAGTGAGAGGTTGGCTGTTCAAATCCAGCCTGTGCCATGACTTTTCTTTTAACAAGCATTTCTTTGAAAAAATAAAATAGCAATATTATGGACAATTAATTGACTTTTTATATTTCTAAATATCACAACATGTTCGAATCTAAGTCATTTTTTAATAACAATGAATAGTCACCACGCATGCTTACACAGCTCCCTGGGTAAAGTATCACAAAGTCTTAGGGAACATTTTTATTATCAACAAATTGTAAATACGCTGTTTACATTGGGGTTATTAATATTTCACTTGAGTGTATGGGGGATTGTCAGCAGACCCCCCCCCCCCTCTTAGACTGCGCAAACAATTTTTTTAATTTTTAGAAAGAAATGGCGGCTGTATGCTTTACAATATAAACATTTACTGTCAAACTTTAAATCAACAATTGATTTAAAGATGATCTGTCAAAGTGCAATGGAAAACAATATTGTTTTTGTTTTTGTTGTTTTTATCCCGTAAGGCGCTTTGAGAAGCCACCTTTAAAGGCGCTATATAAAGGCACTGATTCCTATGGAATGTGTATTCTTCTTTTTTTCAGCATGGAATAAACCTATTACAATCCTATACAATGCTAAAAATAAGATACACTCTGCAGACATTCACAACAGCGACTGTCAGAAGATAGGACACAGCAACTCAGACACCCATTGAATGGAAAGGGACACTTTAATGTTCTGTGCGGGTGGTACAGCACCCCACCGCGCCCGCGCGCCAGCAAAGAGAGAGATACACACCAGTTTTCATTGTCAAAAAGTAATTGTGTTTTACTTTTGTACAATTTGTTTTACATTCCTCTTGTTTAACAGGAATGTTTTGTTTCTGGACAGACTGTTAAACTAGGGGAAAGAGTGCCTATGAAAGACGGGTTCCTTTCGCGAAGTCTGGAGACATTAGAAGCTTGCCACACCCGGACTGTTACACCAACGCATTAGCAAGTTAAAGCTATCCCATTGAGGAGCTGGGCGCAATAATTGTTTTGTTCCTTGATTTTCTGATCTGCAAGGCCATTTGAATTCTGTCTGGCATTGCCAGATTGTGAAAAAATAAAAGTATTTAAATCATAAGATACAATCTACAGACATTCACAACATATACATATCTTAAAACATTTACATATCTTGTTAAATTATTACTTTAAATATGTACTTTAAGTTACTGAAACAGCCAGTTAATAAAATCGTTGCAATTTTGTTCTTGTTTGGAGGTGGGGATATTCTGACAACAATTGATTTAAAGACAATCGGTCAAAGTGAAATGAAATACAATATTACGCTGGGTAAACGTTCCGAGGTCAAATTCTTCCGTGATGGGGGTACCTTTAAAGGTCTAAGCCGGAAACCATCATTATGTCTCATTTTTGATTCTCTCTTCCAAACGAGAACAAAATTGCGACATTTTATTAGCGGGCTGTTTCAGTAACTCAAAGTATTTATTTAAAGTAATAATTTAACAATAAATCCCGCACCCAGCAGAAGAATCCTACTCCGTTGGGCTGCTGAGCAAGGCCCTTAACCCCAACTGCTCCAGGGGCGCTGTACAATGGCTGACCCTGTACTCTGACCACAGGCTCTCTCCCTATCTCTTTCATCTGTGTGTCTGTGTATCTCATGGAGAGCAAGCTGGGGTATGCGAAAAGATAATTACTAATGCAAGAAATTGTAAAGGGTTAATAAAGTAATGTTGTTGTATATCTAAGCAAGTGTTCCTGCATCCCTCTTCTGCACTATAGGCATGGCTTTTATTTTGTTTGCTCCATTTCTAAAACTTTTTGCTCATGTGCATTTTTGTATTTTTTTACACCTCTAGCACTTTAACGTCCTGAATTTTAATTTGCCTTAATTTGTAGAATGAATTTGAGTTTTAGCCTTAAAAATCTTAAGTTTTCACTATCTTTTGTTTCTTGTCCTACAACTGTTATTATTGATCACCATGACTTCATTCAGCCTTTCCTGAACGTCTATGACAGGCAGAGAGAGTGCTGTTTCTGGTGCGATCTTTTGCAGCTGACATTTCACTGTTTTAAACGAACAAGAAATTAGATTGCTCATAAATCACTTATTCTATATAAATACAGCGTAATTGCCCTCCGAAAATCCTCTTTTTCTTGTTCGTTTTAGAGACCTTGATCGAAACTGATTTTAGATGTCAGAAAGGATTTATTTTCTCTGTATTTCCTACATTGCTTTGTCGAGATTTTAACTTTATATTTAGGCTCAGATTTCAACTATAAATCGTACACTAATTAATAGCAGTAAATACTGATGTTTTGCTCCCTCTTACCACAAAAATATATATGTTTTGTAGCTGGGATGAACTTTATTTCGTACGCGTAGCTACTGCGATTTGGACACGAAGCGGTTAAAGATGGCGGCAAATCAGGCACCCGGGGGGGGGGGGGGGTGCGTCTTCTCGCCTCCATAACTAAAATGTCAACTAGGAGTGGCTTAAGCGACATACACAGTCGTGTAACTGACAGTTTGAGGTAGCCTATCGTGTAAATTTCGCTTTGTTGCTGATAGGTTAAGCTTTCGAAACTCTGCCCCTGTTTTCGTTGGTTAAACGCAATGATCACAAGCACCACCATGGTAACTGGGATGTGTAGTTTTTCATTCCGTTTGAATTATAACTGTACGTACTGTCTTCATATTTGGCCAGGGCTTTAAAGAGAAGGCGCGCCAAAAAATTTCGGTGCCGTCGTCTCCGCTTTAAAGGTACAACCGTGCTGAAGAATTTGACCTCGGAAGTTTGCCCAGCGCACTTCAAGTACTGCACCTTCTCACACGTGTAGCCAGCTGCGTTGAGCCGTGGTTATATGATGTCATCTTTTATTTTATTATTTTATTTTGTGAACTTCCCCCAGATGAGTTCCGTTTTTCTGTATGGAGTTGGCTTTGCGACAGCCCTTGGGGTTTGTGAAGGTGCCCCTGGGGTCACAGGCGGCTCGTTTCTCTGGGGAGCCCTCAGACGCGCTGTGGCCGCCAGTCGGGTGAGACGCCAGCGGCATTTTTAATTTTATTTTCATTACAGATTCGTGTGGCGACATTATATATATATATATTATTTCTGTAGTAGTACAGTTGTGTGCCAGATGAATCGCGGTAATGCACGAAGGTGATGTTTAATGCCTCACACGGTGTTGACCCACATGTTGTGTTTTGCTGAGCAGGAGAGAGAGAGACATTCAGCGTGTGTGACGCCAACGGGTTTTCTGTTCTAGAGGCTCTGTCATCCGTTGTGTTATAATTGTTTCTTTCTTATTTAGTATTTCAGGTGTGTCGATTTTATGAACCGAATGTTAACGTACAACACGGGAAAAGGTGCATTGTAGAGTAAGATAACGGATATCGGCTTGTATCGTGGAGAGGACGTATAATGTGCTGAAAGATGGGAAGAGAAAGGGGCGATTTCTGCGCGCATTCTAATCATTGTGATTGATTTGATATTTATCTGATATGTGTGGTCATGTGAATGTACATAGATGGTGGGTATGGTGTTAATAATATATGATATGATATAATTACTTGTATATATCATATATCATTCTTTCTATTTTTATATATGGTAATCCTTCTAGATATTATGATTCTGTTTCCCGAAAGCATCGTAGCGCTAAGAACATCGTAAACTCGCTCTTAAGCTCGATCGTTAATTGACGAGTGTTTCCCAAAACCCATCGTAACTGAAGTAGCACGTTAAATCCTTCGTCATCTACGTGCTCCCCGACCCGCTCGTTCATCACTAAGTGCTTCTTAAACTGGCCTCCTCCTGCCCACCCTGAGCGCCAGAGATCGCCAGACAGAGCACAGTCACTTCACGGCAGGGGCATCCTCTGGGAATACAGGACACTAAGAGTTTATATGAAGGACTTTGATATTGTGTTGTACTGTGTCAGAGGAAATTCGAAAAAAGAACATTTATTTATACTCATGAATTTATGAGTCATCTTGGGTATATTTCATATTCATTTTTATACTTGACTAGATGATATTATTTTCAGTATGAAGTGCAGCAATGCATTATTTTAGTGAAATCATTGGGCCTAACATGTATTTATAATGTAGCGCCACGCAGGGCGCTTTAGTCATGCGCACGCAAGGCGGGCTGAGAGCAGCACCTGGGTTCTACCGGACTGTATAGCGGGACGGAGGCTGGGATACAGTCTCTTCCCTTCAGGTGTGTGTGTGTGTTAGTGAAGGTGCAGCGCTGTAACCCCTGTCCCTGTGTGTGTACCTTTCCCGATTCGAGTTAATAAATGTGTTGTTCAGCCCCAGTCCTGAGTCCCACGCCTGCTCCATTCCGTACCCAAACCCGCGGTCGATACCGCGTAGTTCAACACCGTTTGATGTTCTGTCGTGATTGTTGACGGTAAAGCTTAGATCTGCTTGTTTTTAAATTTGATTATAGGTCCTGTATTTGTTGAGTGACACATGCCAAGCTTAGTAGTTAATGTTTCCATTGAGTTCCAGTACACCCAATAACTCTAAATAACAGTTTTTTCTCATGAAATATTGATTCTTAACTATGGCAGCGCGCCAAAAAATATTGCTTTAAATCAAGGACGTCGTGCGGGACGCATACACTGTCCACGCAGTTAATCTTGGTTTTCTTTTACGGCATGTCAGTCATTTCTTTTCTTTGCTCTTAGAAACAATAAGGTCCCTTTTTGTGCCTATCTATATGCTTTTGCTTAAACTATGATGTCAAGTTTACTTCATATTCCTTTTCACAACTTTATTTCATCCCACTGAAGGACCAAAACCGACACCATATAATGAAAGAATTGTCAATCGATTGTTTACATACGTACATACGTACATCGTAAAGTTGCTTGAAAGTCTCTAAGATTAGTTGTTTTCGGGAAACTCACCCCTGTTCTTTATCCTTCTGCTCTCACTGTGTTTATTACCGCCATCTACTGTCTCCTCTAACTGTGTATTGTCATCATGCATATCTTGTGTATTATTTATTGTTGTTGGTTTTGTCATTCTATTTAGAAGCCACCTTTCAAGGCGCTATATAAATTAATGTTTATTTTTATTATTATTATTTATTTTTTTAAAGTTGTACATTCTGACGCCATGAGATTTTTAGATTTTGAGATTCTCATATTTTTGGCTTCTACAACAAACAGTAACAACGCGCTTGAATGGTTCTGCAAAAGTTTAGCTGTATCTTTAAAGCCATCCTCATCCTTATCAGGTACAAAGAAAAGAGGGTAGGTCGGCTTCTGTTTGGAATCTTTTAGTTAGTTTTAATTTTCTAAACCCCAGGTAAACATATTTTGTGCCTTTCTCTGAACTTTTTTGCATTTCAGTTCAGTTGTTTTTAAGCTTATTTTACAGTTGCTAGGTTCCTGAACTGTGCAGTATTTCTTTTGGGTTTTGTGCAAATCATATTCTAACGGTTGGGGGGAAAAAGCACAGGTGCCATCCCACCATTAAACCCTGAAACTTACCTTAGCCGATTCTTCAACTAAACCAGACATGTTAACTAAGTGTTACAGTATGTTCTTCGAATGTGTGTCAGCCAATCAGATTTCAGGACTGGAATTATTGGTTTTGTAATAGGGAATATAGTATGGAATCACGTATCTAAAGAAATGAATAATTATATTAATTTAAGGATCTGAATATCTAAAAATATGTATCTATATAGCAGGTAGTATTACTGTATTCCACTTTCTTTGTAAATACAGAATAACAGATTCACAACGCAAAGCTGTGTCACTCTTCTGGGTAAAAAAAACTTTTTGAACACCCTGTTTTTAATAAGCTGCTGAGTAAAGAACAGCTAAACTGGGAAGAAAACACTTTCAGAAAAAATGTTTCAGGTTTCAAGAACACAGATCCCCAATGCAATTTCAACCAAACCTGTCCCCACACACCCTCTCCCCACTGCGATTAGAATATACACAAAGCACTAAAATCTTTCGAGTAGATGATCAGGTGTTTCGCAGACGTAGGCATAGTACGTAAATCAGGCCTTATGAACTCACACCTGGGATTTGATTAATTAGGGTTATTTATTATTCATAAAGTTCATAAAGCCTGAATAACGTACTATGCCTATGTCTGCAAAACACCTTTTCTAGTTAATGCTACAGTACTTCTCTTTCTCGGGCGTGATTTTTTTAAGTAAAATCCAGGCTAGCAGGCTTGTTTTGTGATCTTCAAAAAGACCATGTTGAAAAAATCCTACAAAGAGATTTAAAGGCATGAGGTGTGCTGGCAGCTGTGGGACGCAGTGGTGGCCTGGCACGTTGAGGTGCGCTGGCAGCTGTGTGTTGTGACTCAGTGGTGGCCTGGCACGGTGAGGTGCACTGGCAGCTGTGTGGTGTGACTCAGTGGTGGCCTGGCATGGTGATGTGCGCTGGCAGCTGTGTGGTGTGACTCAGTGGTGGCCTGGTACGGTGAGGTGCGCTTTCAGCTGTGTGTGGTCTGACGCAGTGGTGGCCTGGCATGGTGAGGTGTGCTGGCAGCTGTGTGACGCAGTGGTGGCCTGGCACAGTGAGGTGCACTGGCACCTGTGTGGTTTGACGTAGTGGTGGCCTGGCACGGTGAGATGCCTTGGCATCTGTGTAATGAAATGGTGGCCGGGGAGAGTGATGTGCACTGGCAACTGTGTGGTGTGATGCAGTGGTGGCCTGGCACGGTGAGTTGCGCTGGTAGCTATGTGGTATGACGCAGTGGCGGCCTGGTACGGTGAGGTGTGCTGGCAGCTTTGGGACGCAGTGGTGGCCTGGCACTGTGAGGTTCGCTGGCAGCTGTGTGATGTGACGCAGTGGTGTTCATCAGGCACAAGTTCATCAGTGAAAAGACCACTGGCATTTTTCCTTCCCCCTACATTCTCAGAGCAGAATCGAATTTAATATTAGCATAATTTATTACAGTGCTAAGTTTAATATTATTTATTACTAATAGTTTATGCTAACACCTAACTTTCTTAACGCGAGAAGTACTAATGTAAGTACCTACTGTATTGTACTTAAGTACTACCATAAGAAGTACTGCTGTATGCAACAAAAAAAAAGGAGTGGTGAAACAGCCCTACTCATACAGTATCAGTATCAACAGACATTGTATCAGTATCAGTTCTTGCTTTGTGCTGGGTTTAGGAGTTTTCCAAACATAGTCTTTCAGCTAATGCCATACCATCCTTATTGGATTTAAATCTGGAGATTCGGCTGGAGTTTTCACCCAGTTCACTCGTTCTGCTATAAGCCTCGCCCTTGCTGCTTTGTGTTTCGGATCGTTGTCTTGAAAGAGACTGTGCCTTGATCCATTGTGCTCCCTGATATATGGGGCGGCATGCTGTGTGACCCCGACTTCCTCGAAGAATTCCCGATCCATAATTCCTTCGAAATAAAATTGTTTTTCAAGCAATGTAATGCAAGTTGCTTTCTAACATTGGGCAATGTGTATTTTCTCGAAATTTTGTTTCGAGAGACTAGATAAGTAATTCAAGTGTTTATGATATGTCACTGTTGTGATTGTCTGTGGAGTGTATCTTATTAGCCTGTCCTGACTGGTGGAGCTCATCCAGCTGTGTCTGGATATCTTGGTCAAATATTCGGGTAGTATGTTTTGTCTGTTTAGGGTTCTGTAGCATTCCACAGGGCTGGGCAGCTTGTTCCCCCCTCCCTCCCCTCTCTGTGTACAGTAGAGCCTCCTGTCCTGGCTGGTAGAGCTCATCCAGCTGTGTCTGGCTAATATTAAAGCCAGTACTTTAATATTGTTTTCTGTATGTTTATCAATAGTGGATATTGCCCTAATTCGGTTCTGCACCCGTTGTTAGGTGTTTTTTAGGTGTTGTTAGGGCTTCTACCAAATATGAACACATGGCTTTAAAATGTATACAATTGTAATATTTCCTTTTTTCCCATTGAAAGTATAACATATGTGGTGTGAGAAAGAGGTCCTCATTTAATTGCATGAAACTCTGGCACTGGCGCAACAAACTGAACAAAGTTCAAGGGGGTATACGCTTTCTGTAGACACTTTATTTCCTCTTTTTCCATACTCTAAGAAATGATTTGGGAAACCTGTGGGACACTGGAGGTCATTATACATGAGCCTCTTTCTGCACCTTTTAAGCCATTGAAACCTAGTTGCCTTGTTACAAGGTCTAATATTACAGTAGGTGCGGTTTCCGTCTCCTAATTTCTGAGAATGATCAAATTGGGGAATAAGTTGTAGGGAATACCACTCTTGCACTTCTAAGAAAAGACTATCTCAAATGAAACTCGCTATAGAAAGACATCTTGTTGAAAAATTCTTTATTTTTTGTAATTTCTAAAGAAAAAACATTCAAGTCCTTCACAAATGTTTTGTTTGTGACTTTCTCTGTTGTTCCCTTTCACACTCAACTGAACTATGTGTTATGTCTTGTAAACGTAATCAAACATTTCACTTAGGTGTGTGGGTTAACACAAACCCATATTGTATGAAACATTCAGTTTTTCATTCACGTTTTTTCTAACAATTGCATCCATGCTAGGACTACAGTAAACAACACTTTTTACTAAAGTAAATGAAATTGTTCATTAAACAAGACACATTGTTTTAAATGTATGCAATACGACGACACTAAAAACAATACTGAAACTTTTCATTGAAATATTGGACGAGATTGTGCATATTCAATGGATTTCTCCTGGTGCTTTTTTCATCAGTCTTTTCATATTCTTGTTCTCTACTCAGGTGTCTCCTGTTCCTTTGGTGATGTCTGCTGTACACACATGGTATCATACACTTGAGCAAAGTGTGATACCACCGTTTGTTCTTCTCCTAAAATAAAGATGAACATTGACAAAAGTCAGAAGCACTCTTTTCTTTGACAGACGAACAAACAATGCAAGAATAACCTTACTCTCTGTTCCTTACTCATTTCTACCTACCTGTTTGACCACTTTGTCTGCTTCAGTCAGGACAGGGTTTTGGGGCTGACTCTGAGCAATCTGAGAAGAGCTCTCTGTGATCTTCTCCCCTACAGTGGCTACATTGTACTCTGTTTGAAATCCAGGTATCGCCTCCGGTAAGTTCCTCGGTCCTTTTTGGGACTTGAAAGGGTAGAATCATTTTGTGACTACATTTCCTTGTCATGCACTGATATGTTCTGGTTTGTGTTCGATTACTGCAGGCGTTCAAGTACTTTCTTTTTGTTCTAGATTGGCAGTGTTTGAGATGGTAGGAACTTGTCATATTCTCAACTCTGAATGCTCTGTAAACATACTATTTTAGCAATTCTTAGAAATCTGAAAGCAGTGTTACCTGTATCATTTTTTGTCTTGGTAGTAGTATTGCAGCTCCAACATCAGCACTTAAATAATGGTTTGTGATGTTACTTGTCCTTGGAGTTAGTATACTCCTGAGAAGTCAAGAGAAATCTTACGTAAGCATTAATTATGTTTCACTTTTGAAAGCAAAGTACGTGTCAAGTACTTTGAAGGCATTTGTTGATACTTTTAAGCACTTTCGTTGATTATTATTATCCTTCAATTAGTTATTACAAGTCCAACATTCTCTACATGATCTCACTCCATATTCAGAATGTAGGAATACAATTGTTTTAAGGAAATGCCACTGAATAGACAGAAGCTGCACTCTACAAAGATGAATTTGCTAATTAATCAGTCAGGGACACAGCTTATACTCCAGTAGTCTTAGATCATGTAATGATGATTATTGTACTTTATAACTAGCAAAATCCCCATATCCTGTTCATTGCCCCTTTTTCAGTTATGTGGATTGACTTATCCCTGAAGTGGTTAATTCTCACCTTGACATCTCATAGAACAACTGAATCTCTACCAAGGGTGAATGTGTCCTTTCACTTAATGTCTAAAAGAAAAGGTTAAAATTCATTGAAGCAAAATGCAACAACCCAAAATGTTGGGGAGGTCGTTTCCACAGTTATTTCATAAGACAGTGCTTGGAGTGAAACTACATGACCATGGTGAAGAAGGAAAAACACTTTACCTTGTTCCTCCTGACTGATGTCCTTATGCGTGTTTTGCACAGTTGAGCGTTTTGTGTCTTGTCGTCTGTGTAGGCAACAGCCCTCTTCCCTGGGATAGAACTAGATGATATTTAGACACGTTAATTTGACTTCTCCATTGCTCACATTGATGTGGATATGATTATAATGCTCTGTTTTGTGGGCTTCCCAAGAAAACAATAAATCCCTTACTACTTGTTCGAAATGCAGTAGCACAGATCCTAACAAATACAAGAAAGAGAATATCATTCCTGTTTTGAAAAAACTTCACTGGTCACCTGTATTATCTAGGATAAATTTGAAAGTTCTTTTACTTGTTTTTAAAGCTTTAAGCGACCTAGCACGTCTGTACCTTACTGAATGTCTGTCTTCATATGTTCCTATACGTGACCTGAGATCTGCACATACTGGCCTACTGCAAATACCACATGTGAAATGCAGAAAGAGTGGAGAGGCTGCTTTTTGTTTTTATGCTTCCAAATTATGAAACTCACTTCCACTTTTTATTAGGCAGTCAAGCTCGGTACATTGTTTTAAAAAACATTTGAAAATGTTGCTTTTAGTTAAAGTGGTTCTTTGTTCTTTCTATTTCTGTTTCTTTTTTTAGTTCTCTTTAATTGTTCTTATTTTATTACGACTTTCCTAATTTTTATTTCTTTAATTGACATGTATGTTGCTTTACTGTATTGCTGTATTTTCCTTTACAACTGAAAGTATATCTCTCAATTTTAATATTTTATTTTTACGCTTGTTTTTTAAAGCACCAAAGCACTATTTGTATGAAAGGTGCTCTATAAATAAAGTTTATTATTATTATTTTTAATATTATTATTATACTTTGTTACATTTTTGGTTAGGACAAAGATTCTAGTAGAGGTGGCCTCTTTTACCCCGTTCCAAAAAAGTGGAAAACTACCTTCAGAATACACTGACAATGACCATCTACTGTCTCCTCTAACTGTGTATTGTCATCATGCATATCTTGTGTATTATTTATTGTAGTTGGTTTTGTCATTCTGTAAAGAAGCCACCTTTCAAGGCACTATATAAAATAATGTTTGTTATTATTATTTACATTTTTCATCGTTAAATCTGGCGAAGAGTCTTAAGAGAATATCAAAGAACACGTTGCTCTTACCTTTCCATTCCAAGAAATGCCCTCAGCTCGGATTGCAGAGATTGACCTCTCTGTCTCAAATTCTGAGAAACATAGACTCGATTGAAAAATGACCATTTCCTAAGATTCACATAACATCACCAGTCAACATTTGCCACTTGACATCAATAGAAACCATAGAGTACGTGACATTTCCAATCAGTTTTCTTTCAAGGTACAATACCAATCGCCTTGCCAGAAGAGTTATACTGCGGTAGATAAATATTACAAATGTCAGATACACGCAGAGTTGTTTGGATTACTATGAAAAGATTGGCAAATATATTTATGTTCATTATATTTCTTGGAGTGACAGAGCTAAAGAGAAAACAATACTTACCTTTATCTCTGCAGACAGGATCGCAAGGGATTCCCTTATACTGGGTTCCTATGTAACAAATAATACATTATTCAAAAAACATGATATTTCTCTGTCCATTGGCAGCATGATTGTTTATCATTACAGTTTTAGTTAGCTTTAATTTTGTAAACCCCAAGTAAACATAGTTTGTGCCTTTCTCTGAACTTTTTGGCATTTCAATTCAGTTGTTTGTAAGCTTATTTTACAGTTGCTAGGTTGATGAAGTTCCTGAACTGTGCAGTATTTCTTTTGGGTTTGGTGCGAATCATATTCTAGCGGTTGGGGGAAAAAAGCACAGGTGCCATCCCACCATTAAACCCTGAAACTTACCTTAGCCGATTCTTCAACTAAACCAGACATGTTAACTAAGTGTTACAGTATGTTTCAAAGTGTGTATTTTAGCAAACACAACTGAAGTTCTGTTGTCTCCTTGGAGACACCTGGAACTGGTGTGATGCTGGTTCTATGACATCATTCGTTCTAAATGTAAATGCAGGTATTGGCACAACATAGTAAATTGATGTAAAGTTATGGATCCATTTATGATTTTCACTCAGTTTGAAAGAGTTCCTGTCGTGTGGTTAAACTTTGTGTTACGGAGGGTTAACTGGGGTTCTGGCTACTAGTTAGGCTTGGTCATTCAGTCATCTGGTTCATGAAATAGGAAGCTAAGAGATCTGTGTTTTAGTTTTACTGTTTGTTTTTGTCCCATAGAATAAGAAATGTTTCATTAATATTAGTAATAGAGTAGCTGTTTCTCTAAACAGTGTGTGTCAGTTTGCACTGCAGGTGTGCCAGGTAGAGACCATTTAAGAACCCAAAAATATGCTGTCATTTACTGCCGTGGCTAATTTCTGTTAACCTTGTCTCTCACTCACTTTGATGAGCAAAATGTTCATACATAAAGCATACATTTCTGATTGGTCAGAAGAAGCTTCTTAACATATAAGGTATAAAGAAAGTCAGAAAGTTAGGCACTTAGGTCAGCCTTAGGCAGTTAACCAAGACCATAATCCGATAAGAAGCTATTCCCTTTCATGTTGCTAAATCACGTGTAGGATACATGAGTTACACCTCCACTTAAGAGACCTTAAAGAGACCTTGGCCAGCCAGGAGTGTAGAAAACCGTAAAACAGTTCTTGAGGACCTAATTGTTAACTCTTAACAGGCAAAGGTTCCTTCAGTCCTATGAGAAATATTTTAGAATTGAACTAAAGTGTGTTTCCGATACAGGAGCATATGTCTGTCAGGGCCTGTTGGAGAGGCCCTGGATGAGAACCCCTGGCTGCAGTTCCACATCCCCCTGAAAGTAAATAGAGCCATAAGCACTGAGCTAAGGACACTGCTCCAGGACATGCTGGCTGTCGATCCTGACCAGCGACCAGAAGCCATCCAGCAGAAGAAGCAAGTCAGGCAAGCCATGGCACGAGAGAAAACATCTTTGTAGTGACTGATAGCAAGATGTCCGTGACCAAGGGCAATTCGTCTGAGTAAAGTCTGATTTCATTTTTATGTCCCGAAAGGCCACTGCCTTTGTGCTGTAGATTTCTGATTTAGACGGGCATTTCTATGGACAACTTTGACTTTTCTGTGGGTCCAATGAAAATAAGTTTTTTAACTTATTCTTTGTTACAGTTTTCGAAAGTTTAAAGACATTCACTGAGTTGACGATAAAGGAAAAGTTTCATCTTTCACCTCTTGGAAGGTAGGCCGGTCAGAGGTACAATATATGTCTTCATGTCTTCATCCTCCATGTTTGTAACTACAGGTTTCACAGTGTTGAGCTAAGACACAAAAACACCTACAAATGGCAGTTCCAAATGTATAAACCTGGGCTGAAAAAGTGTGTACAGTATATACTCTGTGTAGGTCTGATAAAAGTATTCGAGTCAAAGTGTCATATGGATACAAATTCTCATGATTTTGTATTGTGTGTTTTTTCTCTGTTCTGCTTTATTGAAAGAAATCAGATGCTCTTCCTGAAACTTACCTTAGCTGATTCTTCAGCTAAACCAGACAGACTTCTGAAATTCTCAAATATTATCAAATCTTGTTGGTGCACAGGTGGTGGAGCCCATTACCAACAGACTCACAGCTGAAATTGCTGTGAAAAGGGCTTCTACCAAATATTAACATGTGGGTGAAAATGTAAACAATTGTAATATTTCCTTTTTTCCCATTGAAAGTATAACATATGTGGTGTGAGATAGAGGTCCTCATTTAATTGCATGAAACTCTGGTACTGGCGCAACAAACTGATCAAAGTTCAAGGGGGTATACGCTTTCTGTAGACACTTTATTTCCTCTTTTTCCATACTCTAAGAAATGATTTGGGAAACCTGTGGGACACTGGAGGTCATTATACATGAGCCTCTTTCTGCACCTTTTAAGCCATTGAAACCTAGTTGCCTTGTTACAAGGTCTAATATTACAGTAGGTGTGGTTTCCGTCTCCTAATTTCTGAGAATGATCAAATTGGGGAATAAGTTGTAGGGAATACCACTCTTGCACTTCTAAGAAAAGACTATCTCAAATGAAACTCGCTATAGAAAGACATCTTGTTGAAAAATTCTTTATTTTTTGTCATTTCTAAAGAAAAAACATTCATCAAGTCCTTCACAAATGTTTTGTTTGTGACTTTCTCTGTTGTTCCCTTTCACACTCAACTGAACTATGTGTTATGTCTTGTAAACGTAATCAAACATTTCACTTAGGTGTGTGGGTTAACACAAACCCATATTGTATGAAACATTCAGTTTTTCATTCACGTTTTTTCTAACAATTGCATCCATGCTAGGACTACAGTAAACACCACTTTTTACTAAAGTAAATGAAATTGTTCATTAAACAAGACACATTGTTTTAAATGTATGCAATACGACGACACTAAAAACAACACTGAAACTTTTCATTGAAATACTGGACGAGATTGTGCATATTCAATGGATTTCTCCTGGTGCTTTTTTTCATCAGTCTTTTCATATTCTTGTTCTCTACTCAGGTGTCTCCTGTTCCTTTGGTGATGTCTGCTGTACACACATGGTATCATACACTTGAGCAAAGTGTGATACCACCGTTTGTTCTTCTCCTAAAATAAAGATGAACATTGACAAAAGTCAGAAGCACTCTTTTCTTTGACAGACGAACAAAACAATGCAAGAATAACCATACTCTCTGTTCCTTACTCATTTCTACCTACCTGTTTGACCACTTTGTCTGCTTCAGTCAGGACAGGGTGCTGGGGCTGACTCTGAGCAATCTGAGAAGAGCTCTCTGTGATCTTCTCCCCTACAGTGGCTACATTGTACTCTGTTTGAAATCCAGGTATCGCCTCCGGTAAGTTCCTCGGTCCTTTTTGGGACTTGAAAGGGTAGAATCATTTTGTGACTACATTTCCTTGTCATGCACTGATATGTTCTGGTTTGTGTTCGATTACTGCAGGCGTTCAAGTACTTTCTTTTTGTTCTAGATTGGCAGTGTTTGAGATGGTAGGAACTTGTCATATTCTCAACTCTGAATGCTCTGTAAACATACTATTTTAGCAATTCTTAGAAATCTGAAAGCAGTGTTACCTGTATCATTTTTTGTCTTGGTAGTAGTATTGCAGCTCCAACATCAGCACTTAAATAATGGTTTGTGATGTTACTTGTCCTTGGAGTTAGTATACTCCTGAGAAGTCAAGAGAAATCTTACGTAAGCATTAATTATGTTTCACTTTTGAAAGCAAAGTACGTGTCAAGTACTTTGAAGGCATTTGTTGATACTTTTAAGCACTTTCGTTGATTATTATTATCCTTCAATTAGTTATTACAAGTCCAACATTCTCTACATGATCTCACTCCATATTCAGAATGTGGGAATACAGTTGTTTTAAGGAAATGCCACTGAATAGATAGTAGCTGCACTCTACAAAGATGAATTTGCTAATTAATCAGTCAGGGACACAGCTTATACTTCAGTAGTCTTAGATCATAAAATGATGATTATTGTACTTTATAACTAGCAAAATCCCCATATCCTGTTCATTGCCCCTTTTTCAGTTATGCGGATTGACTTATCCCTGAAGTGGTTAATTCTCACCTTGACATCTCATAGAACAACTGAATCTCTACCAAGGGTGAATGTGTCCTTCCTCTTAATGTCTAAAAGAAAAGGTTAAAATTCATTGAAGCAAAATGCAACAACCCAAAATGTTGGGGAGGTCGTTTCCACAGTTATTTCATATGACAGTGCTTGGAGTGAAACTACATGACCATGGTGAAGAAGAAAAAACACTTTACCTTGTTCCTCCTGACTGATGTCCTTATGCGTGTTTTGCACAGTTGAGCGTTTTGTGTCTTGTCGTCTGTGTAGGCAACAGCCCTCTTCCCTGGGATAGAACTAGATGATATTTAGACACATTAATTTGACTTCTCCATTGCTCACATTGATGTGGATATGATTATAATGCTCTGTTTTGTGGGCTTCCCAAGAAAACAATAAATCCCTTACTACTTGTTCGAAATGCAGTAGCACAGATCCTAACAAATACAAGAAAGAGAATATCATTCCTGTTTTGAAAAAACTTCACTGGTCACCTGTATTATCTAGGATAAATTTGAAAGTTCTTTTACTTGTTTTTAAAGCTTTAAGCGACCTAGCACGTCTGTACCTTACTGAATGTCTGTCTTCATATGTTCGTATACGTGACCTGAGATCTGCACATACTGGCCTACTGCAAATACCACATGTGAAATGCAGAAAGAGTGGAGAGGCTGCTTTTTGTTTTTATGCTTCTAAATTATGAAACTCACTTCCACTTTTTATTAGGCAGTCAAGCTAGGTACATTGTTTTAAAAAACATTTGAAAATGTTGCTTTTAGTTAAAGTGGTTCTTTGTTCTTTCTATTTCTGTTTCTTTTTTTAGTTCTCTTTAATTGTTCTTATTTTATTACGACTTTCCTAATTTTTATTTATTTAATTGACATGTATGTTGCTTTACTGTATTGCTGTATTTTCCTTGACAACTGAAAGTATATCTCTCAATTTTAATATTTTATTTTTACGCTTGGTTTTTAAAGCACCAAAGCACTATTTGTATGAAAGGTGCTCTATAGATAAAGTTTATCATTATTATTTTTAATATTATTATTATACTTTGTTACATTTTTGGTTAGGACAAAGATTCTAGTAGAGGTGGCCTCTTTTACCCCGTTCCAAAAAATTGGAAAACTACCTTCAGAATACACTGACAATGACCATCTACTGTCTCCTCTAACTGTGTATTGTCATCATGCATATCTTGTGTATTATTTATTGTAGTTGGTTTTGTCATTCTGTAAAGAAGCCACCTTTCAAGGCACTATATAAAATAATGTTTGTTATTATTATTTACATTTTTCATCGTAAAATCTGGCAAAGAGTCTTAAGAGAATAACAAAGAACACGTTGCTCTTACCTTTCCATTCCAAGAAATGCCCTCAGCTCGGATTGCAGAGATTGACCTCTCTGTCTCAAATTCTGAGAAACATAGACTCGATTGAAAAATGACCATTTCCTAAGATTCACATAACATCACCAGTCAACATTTGCCACTTGACATCAATAGAAACCATAGAGTACATGACATTTCCAATCAGTTTTCTTTCAAGGTACAATACCAATCGCCTTGCCAGAAGAGTTATACTGCGGTAGATAAATATTACAAATGTCAGATACACGCAGAGTTGTTTGGATTACTATGAAAAGATTGGCAAATATATTTATGTTCATTATATTTCTTGGAGTGACAGAGCTAAAGAGAAAACAATACTTACCTTTATCTCTGCAGACAGGATCGCAAGGGATTCCCTTATACTGGGTTCCTATGTAACAAATAATACATTATTCAAAAAACATGATATTTCTCTGTCCATTGGCAGCATGATTGTTTATCATTACAGTTTTAGTTAGCTTTAATTTTGTAAACCCCAAGTAAACATAGTTTGTGCCTTTCTCTGAACTTTTTGGCATTTCAATTCAGTTGTTTGTAAGCTTATTTTACAGTTGCTAGGTTGATGAAGTTCCTGAACTGTGCAGTATTTCTTTTGGGTTTGGTGCGAATCATATTCTAGCGGTTGGGGGAAAAAAGCACAGGTGCCATCCCACCATTAAACCCTGAAACTTACCTTAGCCGATTCTTCAACTAAACCAGACATGTTAACTAAGTGTTACAGTATGTTTCAAAGTGTGTATTTTAGCAAACACAACTGAAGTTCTGTTGTCTCCTTGGAGACACCTGGAACTGGTGTGATGCTGGTTCTATGACATCATTCGTTCTAAATGTAAATGCAGGTATTGGCACAACATAGTAAATTGATGTAAAGTTATGGATCCATTTATGATTTTCACTCAGTTTGAAAGAGTTCCTGTCGTGTGGTTAAACTTTGTGTTACGGAGGGTTAACTGGGGTTCTGGCTACTAGTTAGGCTTGGTCATTCAGTCATCTGGTTCATGAAATAGGAAGCTAAGAGATCTGTGTTTTAGTTTTACTGTTTGTTTTTGTCCCATAGAATAAGAAATGTTTCATTAATATTAGTAATAGAGTAGCTGTTTCTCTAAACAGTGTGTGTCAGTTTGCACTGCAGGTGTGCCAGGTAGAGACCATTTAAGAACCCAAAAATATGCTGTCATTTACTGCCGTGGCTAATTTCTGTTAACCTTGTCTCTCACTCACTTTGATGAGCAAAATGTTCATACATAAAGCATACATTTCTGATTGGTCAGAAGAAGCTTCTTAACATATAAGGTATAAAGAAAGTCAGAAAGTTAGGCACTTAGGTCAGCCTTAGGCAGTTAACCAAGACCATAATCCGATAAGAAGCTATTCCCTTTCATGTTGCTAAATCACGTGTAGGATACATGAGTTACACCTCCACTTAAGAGACCTTAAAGAGACCTTGGCCAGCCAGGAGTGTAGAAAACCGTAAAACAGTTCTTGAGGACCTAATTGTTAACTCTTAACAGGCAAAGGTTCCTTCAGTCCTATGAGAAATATTTTAGAATTGAACTAAAGTGTGTTTCCGATACAGGAGCATATGTCTGTCAGGGCCTGTTGGAGAGGCCCTGGATGAGAACCCCTGGCTGCAGTTCCACATCCCCCTGAAAGTAAATAGAGCCATAAGCACTGAGCTAAGGACACTGCTCCAGGACATGCTGGCTGTCGATCCTGACCAGCGACCAGAAGCCATCCAGCAGAAGAAGCAAGTCAGGCAAGCCATGGCACGAGAGAAAACATCTTTGTAGTGACTGATAGCAAGATGTCCGTGACCAAGGGCAATTCGTCTGAGTAAAGTCTGATTTCATTTTTATGTCCCGAAAGGCCACTGCCTTTGTGCTGTAGATTTCTGATTTAGACGGGCATTTCTATGGACAACTTTGACTTTTCTGTGGGTCCAATGAAAATAAGTTTTTTAACTTATTCTTTGTTACAGTTTTCGAAAGTTTAAAGACATTCACTGAGTTGACGATAAAGGAAAAGTTTCATCTTTCACCTCTTGGAAGGTAGGCCGGTCAGAGGTACAATATATGTCTTCATGTCTTCATCCTCCATGTTTGTAACTACAGGTTTCACAGTGTTGAGCTAAGACACAAAAACACCTACAAATGGCAGTTCCAAATGTATAAACCTGGGCTGAAAAAGTGTGTACAGTATATACTCTGTGTAGGTCTGATAAAAGTATTCGAGTCAAAGTGTCATATGGATACAAATTCTCATGATTTTGTATTGTGTGTTTTTTCTCTGTTCTGCTTTATTGAAAGAAATCAGATGCTCTTCCTGAAACTTACCTTAGCTGATTCTTCAGCTAAACCAGACAGACTTCTGAAATTCTCAAATATTATCAAATCTTGTTGGTGCACAGGTGGTGGAGCCCATTACCAACAGACTCACAGCTGAAATTGCTGTGAAAAGGGCTTCTACCAAATATTAACATGTGGGTGAAAATGTAAACAATTGTAATATTTCCTTTTTTCCCATTGAAAGTATAACATATGTGGTGTGAGATAGAGGTCCTCATTTAATTGCATGAAACTCTGGTACTGGCGCAACAAACTGAACAAAGTTCAAGGGGGTATACGCTTTCTGTAGACACTTTATTTCCTCTTTTTCCATACTCTAAGAAATGATTTGGGAAACCTGTGGGACACTGGAGGTCATTATACATGAGCCTCTTTCTGCACCTTTTAAGCCATTGAAACCTAGTTGCCTTGTTACAAGGTCTAATATTACAGTAGGTGTGGTTTCCGTCTCCTAATTTCTGAGAATGATCAAATTGGGGAATAAGTTGTAGGGAATACCACTCTTGCACTTCTAAGAAAAGACTATCTCAAATGAAACTCGCTATAGAAAGACATCTTGTTGAAAAATTCTTTATTTTTTGTCATTTCTAAAGAAAAAACATTCATCAAGTCCTTCACAAATGTTTTGTTTGTGACTTTCTCTGTTGTTCCCTTTCACACTCAACTGAACTATGTGTTATGTCTTGTAAACGTAATCAAACATTTCACTTAGGTGTGTGGGTTAACACAAACCCATATTGTATGAAACATTCAGTTTTTCATTCACGTTTTTTCTAACAATTGCATCCATGCTAGGACTACAGTAAACAACACTTTTTACTAAAGTAAATGAAATTGTTCATTAAACAAGACACATTGTTTTAAATGTATGCAATACGACGACACTAAAAACAACACTGAAACTTTTCATTGAAATACTGGACGAGATTGTGCATATTCAATGGATTTCTCCTGGTGCTTTTTTTCATCAGTCTTTTCATATTCTTGTTCTCTACTCAGGTGTCTCCTGTTCCTTTGGTGATGTCTGCTGTACACACATGGTATCATACACTTGAGCAAAGTGTGATACCACCGTTTGTTCTTCTCCTAAAATAAAGATGAACATTGACAAAAGTCAGAAGCACTCTTTTCTTTGACAGACGAACAAAACAATGCAAGAATAACCATATTCTCTGTTCCTTACTCATTTCTACCTACCTGTTTGACCACTTTGTCTGCTTCAGTCAGGACAGGGTGCTGGGGCTGACTCTGAGCAATCTGAGAAGAGCTCTCTGTGATCTTCTCCCCTACAGTGGCTACATTGTACTCTGTTTGAAATCCAGGTATCACCTCCGGTAAGTTCCTCGGTCCTTTTTGGGACTTGAAAGGGTAGAATCATTTTGTGACTACATTTCCTTGTCATGCACTGATATGTTCTGGTTTGTGTTCGATTACTGCAGGCGTTCAAGTACTTTCTTTTTGTTCTAGATTGGCAGTGTTTGAGATGGTAGGAACTTGTCATATTCTCAACTCTGAATGCTCTGTAAACATACTATTTTAACAATTCTTAGAAATCTGAAAGCAGTGTTACCTGTATCATTTTTTGTCTTGGTAGTAGTATTGCAGCTCCAACATCAGCACTTAAATAATGGTTTGTGATGTTACTTGTCCTTGGAGTTAGTATACTCCTGAGAAGTCAAGAGAAATCTTACGTAAGCATTAATTATGTTTCACCTTTGAAAGCAAAGTACGTGTCAAGTACTTTGAAGGTATTTGTTGATACTTTTAAGCACTTTCGTTGATTATTATTATCCTTCAATTAGTTATTACAAGTCCAACATTCTCTACATGATCTCACTCCATATTTAGAATGTGGGAATACAGTTGTTTTAAGGAAATGCCACTGAATAGATAGTAGCTGCATTCTACAAAGATGAATTTGCTAATTAATCAGTCAGGGACACAGCTTATACTTCAGTAGTCTTAGATCATGTAATGATGATTATTGTACTTTATAACTAGCAAAATCCCCATATCCTGTTCATTGCCCCTTTTTCAGTCATGTGGATTGACTTATGCCTGAAGTGGTTAATTCTCACCTTGACATCTCATAGAACAACTGAATCTCTACCAAGGGTGAATGTGTCCTTCCTCTTAATGTCTAAAAGAAAAGGTTAAAATTCATTGAAGCAAAATGCAACAACCCAAAATGTTGGGGAGGTCGTTTCCACAGTTATTTCATATGACAGTGCTTGGAGTGAAACTACATGACCATGGTGAAGAAGAAAAAACACTTTACCTTGTTCCTCCTGACTGATGTCCTTATGCGTGTTTTGCACAGTTGAGCGTTTTGTGTCTTGTCGTCTGTGTAGGCAACAGCCCTCTTCCCTGGGATAGAACTAGATGATATTTAGACACATTAATTTGACTTCTCCATTGCTCACATTGATGTGGATATGATTATAATGCTCTGTTTTGTGGGCTTCCCAAGAAAACAATAAATCCCTTACTACTTGTTCGAAATGCAGTAGCACAGATCCTAACAAATACAAGAAAGAGAATATCATTCCTGTTTTGAAAAAACTTCACTGGTCACCTGTATTATCTAGGATAAATTTGAAAGTTCTTTTACTTGTTTTTAAAGCTTTAAGCGACCTAGCACGTCTGTACCTTACTGAATGTCTGTCTTCATATGTTCCTATACGTGACCTGAGATCTGCACATACTGGCCTACTGCAAATACCACATGTGAAATGCAGAAAGAGTGGAGAGGCTGCTTTTTGTTTTTATGCTTCCAAATTATGAAACTCACTTCCACTTTTTATTAGGCAGTCAAGCTCGGTACATTGTTTTAAAAAACATTTGAAAATGTTGCTTTTAGTTAAAGTGGTTCTTTGTTCTTTCTATTTCTGTTTCTTTTTTTAGTTCTCTTTAATTGTTCTTATTTTATTACGACTTTCCTAATTTTTATTTATTTAATTGACATGTATGTTGCTTTACTGTATTGCTGTATTTTCCTTGACAACTGAAAGTATATCTCTCAATTTTAATATTTTATTTTTACGCTTGGTTTTTAAAGCACCAAAGCACTATTTGTATGAAAGGTGCTCTATAGATAAAGTTTATCATTATTATTTTTAATATTATTGTTATACTTTGTTACATTTTTGGTTAGGACAAAGATTCTAGTAGAGATGGCCTCTTTTACCCAGTTCCAAAAAATTGGAAAACTACCTTCAGAATACACTGACAATGACCATCTACTGTCTCCTCTAACTGTGTATTGTCATCATGCATATCTTGTGTATTATTTATTGTAGTTGGTTTTGTCATTCTGTAAAGAAGCCACCTTTCAAGGCACTATATAAAATAATGTTTGTTATTATTATTTACATTTTTCATCGTAAAATCTGGCAAAGAGTCTTAAGAGAATAACAAAGAACACGTTGCTCTTACCTTTCCATTCCAAGAAATGCCCTCAGCTCGGATTGCAGAGATTGACCTCTCTGTCTCAAATTCTGAGAAACATAGACTCGATTGAAAAATGACCATTTCCTAAGATTCACATAACATCACCAGTCAACATTTGCCACTTGACATCAATAGAAACCATAGAGTACATGACATTTCCAATCAGTTTTCTTTCAAGGTACAATACCAATCGCCTTGCCAGAAGAGTTATACTGCGGTAGATAAATATTACAAATGTCAGATACACGCAGAGTTGTTTGGATTACTATGAAAAGATTGGCAAATATATTTATGTTCATTATATTTCTTGGAGTGACAGAGCTAAAGAGAAAACAATACTTACCTTTATCTCTGCAGACAGGATCGCAAGGGATTCCCTTATACTGGGTTCCTATGTAACAAATAATACATTATTCAAAAAACATGATATTTCTCTGTCCATTGGCAGCATGATTGTTTATCATTACAGTTTTAGTTAGCTTTAATTTTGTAAACCCCAAGTAAACATAGTTTGTGCCTTTCTCTGAACTTTTTGGCATTTCAATTCAGTTGTTTGTAAGCTTATTTTACAGTTGCTAGGTTGATGAAGTTCCTGAACTGTGCAGTATTTCTTTTGGGTTAGGTGCGAATCATATTCTAGCGGTTGGGGGAAAAAAGCACAGGTGCCATCCCACCATTAAACCCTGAAACTTACCTTAGCCGATTCTTCAACTAAACCAGACATGTTAACTAAGTGTTACAGTATGTTTCAAAGTGTGTATTTTAGCAAACACAACTGAAGTTCTGTTGTCTCCTTGGAGACACCTGGAACTGGTGTGATGCTGGTTCTATGACATCATTCGTTCTAAATGTAAATGCAGGTATTGGCACAACATAGTAAATTGATGTAAAGTTATGGATCCATTTATGATTTTCACTCAGTTTGAAAGAGTTCCTGTCGTGTGGTTAAACTTTGTGTTACGGAGGGTTAACTGGGGTTCTGGCTACTAGTTAGGCTTGGTCATTCAGTCATCTGGTTCATGAAATAGGAAGCTAAGAGATCTGTGTTTTAGTTTTACTGTTTGTTTTTGTTCCATAGAATAAGAAATGTTTCATTAATATTAGTAATAGAGTAGCTGTTTCTCTAAACAGTGTGTGTCAGTTTGCACTGCAGGTGTGCCAGGTAGAGACCATTTAAGAACCCAAAAATATCCTGTCATTTACTGCCGTGGATAATTTCTGTTAACCTTCTCTCTCACTCACTTTGATGAGCAAAATGTTCATGTCACGATTATAGTCCCCCCTCCTTAAGGGTGCTCCAGCCCTTTCACTAAAGACTTCATTCTGTGCACCTGATCCCTTTTACCTAGCCCACCTTAAAAGCCAGGCGCTGATGCTCATCCGGGTTCTGCATCTGGTTTCCGCATCGTGCGAGTCCTGGACCTGGAAGCGCCTGGTCCCGCTAAGATTTTAACCTCTGTTCCCATTCCTGTTCCCCGTCCGCCGGTTCCGACCCGGCCTTCGTGGTTTTTAATCCTTCTTCTGATGGATCTCCTGGTTTTGGACTTACTCGTGTGTTTTGGATACTCTAAGGACTACTCTCGGATTGTTTGCCTCGGCCACACCTCCCCGTGCACCAGCGCACCTTGGACACTTCAGCCCCGTTTTCCTGCATGACGTTTCCCTAGTGTTTCCCCCACTCCGTGGGACTGTGTTGTCCGCATAGGGTCCGGAAAGAACTGTTCGTTACAGTTCATATATAAAGCATACATTTCTGATTGGTCAGAAGAAACTTCTTAACATATAAGGTATAAAGAAAGTCAGAAAGTTAGGCACTTAGGTCAGCCTTAGGCAGTTAACCAAGACCATAATCCGATAAGAAGCTATTCCCTTTCATGTTGCTAAATCACATGTAGGATACATGAGTTACGCCTCCACTTAAGAGACCTTAAAGAGACCTTGGCCAGCCAGGAGTGTAGAAAACCGTAAAACAGTTCTTGAGGACCTAATTGTTAACTCTTAACAGGCAAAGGTTCCTTCAGTCCTATGAGAAATATTTTAGAATTGAACTAAAGTGTGTTTCTGATACAGGAGCATATGTCTGTCAGGGCCTGTTGGAGAGGCCCTGCATGAGAACCCCTGGCTGCAGTTCCACATCCCCCTGAAAGTAAATAGAGCCATAAGCACGGAGCTAAGGACACTGCTCCAGGACATGCTGGCTGTCGATCCTGACCAGCGACCAGAAGCCATCTAGCGGAAGAAGCAAGTCAGGCAAGCCATGGCACGAGAGAAAACATCTTTGTAGTGACTGATAGCAAGATGTCCGTGACCAAGGGCAATTCGTCTGAGTAAAGTCTGATTTCATTTTTATGTCCCGAAAGGCCACTGCCTTTGTGCTGTAGATTTCTGATTTAGACAGGCATTTCTATGGACAACTTTGACTTTTCTGTGGGTCCAATGAAAATAAGTTTTTTAACTTATTCTTTGTTACAGTTTTCGAAAGTTTCACTGAGTTGACGATAAAGGAAAAGTTTCATCTTTCACCTCTTCGAAGGTAGTCCGGTCAGAGGTACAATATATGTCTTCATTTCTTCATCCTCCATGTTTGAAACTACAGGTTTCACAGTGTTGAGCTAAGACACAAAAACACCTACAAATGGCAGTTCCAAATGTATCAAATGTATAAACCTGGGCTGAAAAAGTGTGTACAGTATATACTCTGTGTAGGTCTGATAAAAGTATTCGAGTCAAAGTGTCATATGGATACAAATTCTCATGATTTTGTATTGTGTGCTTTTTCTCTGTTCTGCTTTATTGAAAGATATCAGATGCTCTTCCTGAAACTTACCTTAGCTGATTCTTCAGCTAAACCAGACAGACTTCTGAAATTCTCAAATATTATCAAATCTTGTTGGTGCAGAGGTGGTGGAGCCCTATACCAACAGACTCACAGCTGAAATTGCTGTGAAAAGGGCTTCTACCAAATATTAACACGTGGGTGAAAATGTATGCAGTTCTAATATTTCCTTTTTTCCCATTGAAAGTATAACATATGTGGTGTGAGAAAGAGGTCCTCATTTAAGTGCATGAAACTCAGGCACTGGCGCAACAAACTGAACAAAGTTCAAGGGGGTATACGCTTTCTGTAGACACTTTATTTCCTTTTTTTCCATACTCTAAGAAATGATTTAGGAAACCTGTGGGACACTGGAGGTCATTATACATGAGCCTCTTTCTGCACCTTTTAAGCCATTGAAACCTAGTTGCCTTGTTACAAGGTCTAATATTACAGTAGGTGTGGTTTCCGTCTCCTAATTTCTGAGAATGATCAAATTGGGGAATAAGTTGTAGGGAATACCACTCTTGCACTTCTAAGAAAAGACTATCTCAAATGAAACATTTTCATTCAAGTTTTTTCTAACAATTGCATCCATTCTAGGACTACAGTAAACAACACTTTTTACTAAAGTAAACGAAATTGTTCATTAAACAAGACACATTGTTTTAAATGTATGCAATACGACGACACTAAAAACAACACTGAAACTTTTAATTGAAATACTGGATGAGATTGTGCATATTCAGTGGATTTCTCCTGGTGCTTTTTTTCATCAGTCTTTTCATTTTCTTGTTCTCTACTCAGGTGTCTCCTGTTCCTTTGGTGATGTGTGCTGTATACACATGGTATCATACACTTGAGCAATGTGTGATACCACCGTTTGTTCTTCTCCTAAAATAAAGATGAACATTGACAAAAGTTAGAAGCACTCTTTTCTTTGACAGACGAACAAAACAATGCAAGAATAACCATACTCTCTGTTCCTTACTCATTTCTACCTACCTGTTTGACCACTTTGTCTCCTTCAGTCAGGACAGGGTCCTGGGGCTGACTCTGAGCAACCTGAGAAGAGCTCTCTGTGATCTTCTCCCCTACATTGGCTACATTGTGCTGTGTTTGAAATCTAGGGATCGCCTCCGGTAAGTTCCTCGGTCATTTTTGGGACTTGAAAGCGTAGAATCATTTTGTGACTACATTTCATTGTCATGCACTGATATGTTCTGGTTTGTGTTTGATTACTGTAGGCGTTCAAGTACTTTCTTTTTGTTCTAGATTGGCAGTGTTTGAGATGGTAGAAACTTGTCATATTCTCAACTTATTTTCTCTATGAGACTCTGAATGCTCTGTAAACATACTATTTAAGCGATTCTTAGAAATCTGAAAGCAGTGTTACCTGTATCATTTTTCGTCTTGGTACAGATGCAGCCATTCAAAATGGGTGAGGTATTTCGCGGCATACCCCGGTGGGCGTGTCGCGGTATCACGCGGTATCACGTGGTGTCACGTATGATTTGACGCTCTGCCGGAAACTATCCGGCGTCACCTTGTAAAACCGACAGGGGGAGCTTAACCTCTCATTTACAGCATTTGAGCCTTTAATTTTGAACTGTGTATTACAGCATGTTAATCATCAGTCATTAAAATGTTGGTATATTTTATGAAAGCAAGATTGCTCAGTTGGACAAAAGTACACAACCTACCTTTACCAGAAATATTTATGCATCAAAGCCTTTACTGAAGATATTACTAATAGTATTAATAATGGATGACTTTGGCCAAGCTGTATACTCAAAGTATAATTTCTTTAGCACATTTGTACAAGCACTTGGAATCTGTCCAAGCCATACATTGTCAGGCATTTTGTTTTACTTCAACGGGCATAAAAACTTCCTTGCTTTTAACAGGGCGTTTCATAATTTCTAAATACGAAAATGATTTAAAATGCGACACTTATCATTCAACTAGAGCTTAAAATATCACAAGGATCATCAAGAGCACAGCAAAGAGTGTATTAAAAGACACTTGTATTTATCAACGCTTTCTTTTCCGTATACCAGATTTTATGGAACCACTTCAGAGGGGTGTCAGCCAGTCAGATTCCAGAAATCGGCACTTTAAAGAAAAAATACACACCGGTATTCCATTTCTCCCTAACGATTTTAAGCATCGAAGTATTTAACTAGCATGTGAAATAGCGTGTGAAAAAGTGGTAGTTTTAAGCATTTCTGCTAATATAATATGGAATCGCGTATCTAAAGAATTTAATAACGGTATGATTATATTCGTGTGCTGCGACAGGGCTGTGTAGGGCTGTTTCGCCTGCCTGTTCATGCGAGCTGTCTTATAGTCTACTGGTCTAGGTGCGTGACTAACAACTGGCAGGTTGTGTGTTCAAATCCAGCTGGTACTGGACTTTTCTTTTAACAAACATTTCTTCGAAGAAATAGAATAGCGATATTATGGACAATCAATTGACTTTTATATGTCAAAATATCGCAACATGATCGATTCTCAGTCATTTTTGATAACAATGAATAGTCACCTTCTTCCCTTTAAAAGCTAGCAAGACAGGTTTCGATTCACATTAGCTGGCGAGCCTTGTTAAAAAAACTAATGATAATGTAACATGCCACTGTTTGTTCATGAACTAAGTTATACTGAGATTTCCTTAGATACGCGATTAAAAAATAAATAAATAAACATTTGAATCTCCTGCGGAACACATTCCATAAGAATCACCGGTTTTACAGTATATTTCGCCTTTAAAGGTGGCTTCTCAAAACGCTTTACGGGATAAAAACAACCAGAACAGCAGCAACAACAATATTGTATTTCATTGCACTTTGAAAACCAAGTAATAACTTAACTTAATACGTGCAAACGTTTTGTATGTTGCTGTCGTGAATGCCTGCGTACCCATAAGTATCTTATTTGCCTTGAGTCCTGTCTACAGTATATTTGTCCCCCTACCCCCCTCTCTCCCTCAATTGAATTCAATTCAAGGTGTTTTATTTGCATGACAGATGGGTACAATTCTTGTTGGGAATGTATACTTTGATATTTACACCCGGCGCGGCCCCGAGGGAGCGTCTGCATTTATAACTTAGTTTTTAAAATTAGTCAAGCAATATGAAGCATCTCCTTTTACTTTTAAGTCCCTTAAATACATTGAGCACAGCTTTCTCACCACTTAAGATTGCTTTTCGATACCATCCTTACACAAAGCAGAAACTTTCCGATGACTCACAGTACAAGTGGAAAGATTACAGATTTTAATCGTCTTTAATTTTATTACATTATATGTTTTAGGAACGTTGCATCTAAACAAACACCACAAAACTATTCTCGATTGTATTTCTGAATGTTATGTTACACCTGCAGTAGTTCTCTGTTTTAAATACATCGAATTAAGAAAGTTATGTGTAGCACTTTAGATCTTTTTTTCTGAACCAGGGAAAATCTGATCATGTTTCTCTATAACAATAATAAAAAACTTTATTTTACATATCGCCTTTAAAAGTGTTTCGCCGGGGATTCAAAAAAAATATTTTAAATAGGCTGATAAAGCTTAGGCTACTGTAACTGTATTCTAGCCTGTATTACAACAGAACATTGAACAATGCAACGTAAGTTGCAAAAATGCACTTGGAATCTGTCCAAGCCCTCCTACAAAAATTATTTAAACTGCGACACTGATCATTCATCTCTAAATAAACTTTATTTTATATAGCGTTTTAAGCGAATAGGTAATTAGATTGCTCATAAACCTAATCGCTTTTTCTACATAAACACAGCGTGATTGCTCTCTGAAAATGCTTTTCCTTTATATTTACAGTAGGTACTGTTAAACCAACAGCGTACTGTTAAACCAACGCATTAGCATGTTAAAGCGATTCTATTGAGGGAGGAGCCCAGCTACCACTTAACACTGTACTTCCTACTTTGAATACCTGTGAGACCGGTTTAATTCGTCACAGCCAGCACTCCTTGAGAGAGGGGTTGAGTAGGCGAGATTTCCAGCGAAAGACACCTCCCCCTCAAAAACCCAGTAAGCAGTAATGCTTTAAGTTGAAAGTCGAGGTAGATTTTGAGGATGATAAAGAGGGTAAACTGGGATGGGAGGAGGGTTTGGTTTTGCATAAGGGGCAGAAGATTTCCCTTGTAAGGATGGTATCAAAAGCAATCTTAAGTGGTGAGAAAGCTGTGCTCATTGTATTTAAGGGACTTAAAAGTAAAAGGAGATGCTTCATATTGCTTGACTAATTTTAAAAACTAAGTTATAAATGCAGACGCTCCCTCGGTGCGCTGCTCTGGTATGCCGGCTCTTACACAGTGCCTGTCGGCAGTAAGCATTACAATATACATGCCCAACACTGCTTGTACCCATCTGTCATGCAAATGAAACACCTTGAATTGAATTGAATTCACACGCGTTGCAGTATGCTCCTATTCTTTTTATGCTCAGCTACTAAGATTTCCCTTCAGTGGTAAAATTAGATATGAATATTCAATACTTAAACAGGCACAGTTAAGACATTAAATATACATATACATACTGTATACAGTACAGTTTGCATACGGTAATATGTTTATGTTCCTAAATCAATCTCTTTTATGAGCATGTGAAAGGCATGGTGAATCACTGTACTTTGCATGATTTGAAACAAATGCGTGATTGCGAAATGCTGTGGTGTTACTTTTACAAAGACGGTCAATGAAAAAAATAATGTTGACCAGGGCAATACTTTGAGTTTACACTTACAGCTTGTCCAAGGTCATTCATTATTAATACTATTAGTAATATGAAGACAGTACGTACAGTTATAATTCAAACGGAATTAAAAACTACACATCCCAGTTACCATGGTCGTGCTTGTGATCATTGCGTTTAACCAACGAAACAGGGCAAAAAATCAGTCACATGACTTTGGGGCAGAGTTTCAAAAGCTTAACCTATCAGCAACAAAGTTAAATTTACACGATAGGCTACCTCAAACTGTCAGTTACACGACTTTTAAGTCCCTTAAATACATTGAGCACACCTTTCTCACCACTTAAGTTTGCTTTTGATACCATCCTTACAAGGGAAACACACTCCATAGGAATCAGCGCTTTTATACAGTATATCGCCTTTAAACACATATATTTAAACACGCATTTACGATTTAAATCAAAACGCGATTCAAATCAATATAAATGTATATTTTGTAACGCATAGGTGACTATTCATTGTTATTAAAAAGACTTAAATTAGATCATGTCGTGATATTTAGAAATATAAATTTATTTGGTGCGAGTGAGGTTTTATTTAATCTCTGACCAAGGGAAACATTTCATTTTTTCAAAGAAATGTTTGTTAAAAAATAAAGTCATAGTTCCATGGGATTCAATCACAGACCATGTGACATGGGAGTCAGGAAACTAACACACAGCGCCACCGGATTTAATAACGCAATAAAAACGCTATAAAATAATGTGACTAGGCACGGAAAAAGTTTACAGCACAGTACAATAATAAATGCTGACCATGACTTTAGAAGCATAAAGTACCTAACACTCAATTTAAACACAAGCTGTCTTTCTGTATGAACCTCTAAGCTGGTTCATACAGAAAATGTAGAAATGCATTAGCCTGATTATGATTAAAAAACACATAATTAAACACGCGTTTGCGATTTAAATCAGAACACGATTTAAATCAATATAGATGTTTATATTGTAACGCATACTGTCCAGCCTCCATTTCTCTATAATAATTTACTGTTGCACACACACACACACAATAGAAGCAGGAACCGCTGTCAGAAAGGAAGAAGGTGACTATTCATTGTTATCAAAAATGACTTAGAATCGATCATGTTGCGATATTTTGAAACATAAAAGTCAATTGTCCATAATATCGCTATTCTATTTTTTCAAAGAAATGTTTGTTAAAAGAAAAGTCCAGCACCAGCTGGATTCGAACACACAACCTGTGTGTTGTTAGTCACGCACCTAGACCAGTAGGCTACAAGACAACTCACATTCACAGGGAGGCGAAACAGCCTTACACAGCCCTGTCGCAGTACACGGATATAATCATACCGTTATTAAATTCTTTAGATACGCGATTCCATATTATATTCCCTTTTAATCAAATTCTAAAAGTATGCTTGTTGACTCCAGTATCACGTTAGTTAAAGACTTCGAAGCTTAAAATGTTTAGGGAGAAATGGAATACTGGTGTGTATTTTTTTCTTTAAAGTACCAAGACCAGCTATATACTGTATGTTTATGTTCCAAAATTAATATCGTTTATGGCCTTCACACGCGTTACACTATGCTCCTACTCTTTTTATGCTCAGCTACTAAGATTTCCCTTCAGTGGTAAAATTCAATATCTACAACAGGCACAGTAAAGACTTTTACAGTAAGTCTTTCTACGACAGACAAACAGACCACGTGTGCCCCTGTCGGTCAACCAATCACGCACCGCGTCATATTGCGTAATGATATGCGATACCGCAGCCAATTACCTGCGGTACGTGTCTGTACCGCACACTTTGAATGGCTGCATCTGTAGTAGTATTGCAGCTCCAACATCAGCACTTAAATAATGGTTTGTGATCTTACTTGTCCTTGGAGTTAGTATACTCCTGAGAAGTCAAGAGAAATCTTACGTAAGCATTAATTATGTTTCACTTTTGAAAGCAAAGTACGTGTCAAGTACTATGAAGGTATTTGTTGATACTTTTAAGCACTTTCGTTGATTATTATTATCCTTCAATTAGTTATTACAAGTCCAACATTCTCTACATGATCTCACTCCATATTCAGAATGTGGGAATACAGTTGTTTTAAGGAAATGGCACTGAATATATAGTAGCTGCACTCTATAAAGATGAATTTGCTAATTATTCAGTCATGGACACAGCTTATACTTCAATAGTCTTAGATCATTTAATGATGATTATTGTACTTTATAACTATCAAAATCCCCATATCCTGTTCATTGCCCCTTTTTCAGTCTTGTGGATTGACTTATGCCTGAAGTGGTTAATTTTCACCTTGACATCTCATAGAACAACTGAATCTCTACCAAGGGTGAATGTGTCCTTCCTCTTAATGTCTAAGTCGTCTTGTCTTGTCGTCTGTGAAGGCAACAGCCCTCCTCCCTGGGATAGAACTAGATGATATTTAGTCACGTTATTTGACTTCTCCATTGCTCACATTGATGTGGATATGATTGCAATGCTCTGTTTTGTGGGCTTCCCAAGTGTTGTAACAGAAGAAATAAGGTTCTTGATCCCGAGATGAAGTAAAACAAATGAGTTTATTGCATGCAAGGAACAATAAAGCCGAAGTCTTGTTTCCCGCAAGAAACAACAAAACCGCAGTATTGTTCAACGTACTGTTACAAACTTTTGGGTTATATAGTGTTTTCTTCTCCGTTTCTGACGTCACTCGGTCTGATGGTAAAGAGGGGGGTTCATGGTATTTGGCCAGTTTATGATGTTCTGGACAAATGGTCAGTTTAAGATTACACCCAGGGGGGTTCCTAGCTTGCATCTGCAATCCTTATCACTTAACCCCCTTTCCTGCCATAAACCCCAGCTTGTGACTTAGAAGTCTAAACCCCCTACAGAAAGGATTAAATTCAAACCCCCGTCTTCACATCTTTCTTCACAAGAAAACAATAAATCCCTACTTGTTCAAAATGCAGTAGCTCAGATCCTAACAAAGTTATTTCTCCAATGTTTAGGAGGATATCGCCATAATAAGGGCATTACAATTGTATACATTTTCAGCCACATGTTAATATTTGGTAGAAGCCCTTTTCACAGCAATTTCAGCTGTGAGTCTGTTGGTAATGGGTTCCACCACCTCTGCACCAACAAGATTTGATAATATTTGAGAATTTGAGAAGTCTGTCTGGTTTAGCTGAAGAATCAGCTAAGGTAAGTTTCAGGAAGAGCATCTGATTTCTTTCACTAAAGCAGAACAGAAAAAACACACAATACAAAATCATGAGAATTTGTATCCATATGACACTTTGACTCGAATACTTTTATCAGACCTACACAGAGTGTATACTGTACACACTTTTTCAGCCCAGGTTTATACATTTGATACATTTGGAACTGCCATTTGTAGGTGTTTTTGTATCTTAGCTCAACACTGTGAAACCTGTAGTTACAAACATGGAGGATGAAGACATGAAGACATATATTGTACCTCTGACCGGCCTACCTTCGAAGAGGTGAAAGATGAAACTTTTTCTTTATCGTCAACTCAGTGAATGTCTTTAAACTTTCGAAAACTGTAACAAAGAATAAGTTAAAAAACGTATTTTCATTGGACCCACAGAAAAGTCAAAGTTGTCCATAGAAATGCCCGTCTAAATCAGAAGTCTACAGCACAAAGGCAGTGGCCTTTCGGGACATAAAAATGAAATCAGCCTTTACTCAGACGAATTGCCCTTGGTCACGGACATCTTGCTATCAGTCACTACAAAGATGTTTTCTCTCGTGCCATGGCTTGCCTGACTTGCTTCTTCAGCTGGATGGCTTCTGGTCGCTGGTCAGGATCGACAGCCAGCATGTCCTGGAGCAGTGTCCTTAGCTCCGTGCTTATGGCTCTATTTACTTTCAGGGGGATGTGGAACTGCAGCCAGGGGTTCTCATGCAGGGCCTCTCCAACAGGCCCTGACAGACATATGCTCCTGTATCGGAAACACACTTTAGTTCAATTCTAAAATATTTCTCATAGGACTGAAGGAACCTTTGCCTGTTAAGAGTTAACAATTACGTCCTCAAGAACTGTTTTAAGGTTTTCTACACTCCTGGCTGGCCAAGGTCTCTTTAAGGTCTCTTAAGTGGAGGTGTAACTCATGTATCCTACATGTGATTTAGCAACATGAAAGGGAATAGCTTCTTATCGGATTATGGTCTTGGTTAACTGCCTAAGGCTGACCTAAGTGCCTAACTTTCTGACTTTGTTTATACCTTATATGTTAAGAAGCTTCTTCTGACCAATCAGAAATGTATGCTTTATGTATGAACATTTTGCTCATCAAAGTGAGTGAGAGACAAGGTTAACAGAAATTAGCCACGGCAGTAAATGACAGCATGTTTTTTGGTTCTTAAATGGTCTCTACCTGGCACACCTGCAGTGCAAACTGACACACACTGTTTAGAGAAACAGCTACTCTATTACTTATATTAATGAAACATTTCTTATTCTATGGAACAAAAACAAACAGTAAAACTAAAACACAGATCTCTTAGCTTCCTATTTCATGAACCAGATGACTGAATGACCAAGCCTAACTAGTAGCCAGAACCCCAGTTAACCCTCCGTAACACAAAGTTTAACCACAAGACAGGAACTCTTTCAAACTGAGTGAAAATCATAAATGGATCCATAACTTTACATCAATTTACTATGTTGTGCCAATACCTGCATTTACATTTAGAACGAATGATGTCATAGAACCAGCATCACACCAGTTCCAGGTGTCTCCAAGAAGACAACAGAACTTCAATTGTGTTTGCTAAAATACACACTTTGAAACATACTGTAACACTTAGTTAACATGTCTGGTTTAGTTGAAGAATCGGCTAAGGTAAGTTTCAGGGTTTAATGGTGGGATGGCACCTGTGCTTTTTTCCCCCAACCGCTAGAATATGATTCGCACCAAACCCAAAAGAAATACTGCACAGTTCAGGAACTTCATCAACCTAGCAACTGTAAAATAAGCTTACAAACAACTGAATTGAAATGCCAAAAAGTTCAGAGAAAGGCACAAACTATGTTTACTTGGGGTTTCCAAAATTAAAGCTAACTAAAACTGTAATGATAAACAATCATGCTGCCAATGGACAGAGAAATATCATGTTTTTTGAATAATGTATTATCTGTTATATAGGAACCCAGTATAAGGGAATCCCTTGCGATCCTGTCTGCAGAGATAAAGGTAAGTATTTTTTTCTCTTTAGCTCTGTCACTCCAAGAAATATAATGAACATAAATATATTTGCCAATCTTTTCATAGTAATCCAAACAACTCTGCGTGTATCTGACATTTGTAATATTTATCTACCGCAGTATAACTCTTCTGGCAAGGCGATTGGTATTGTACCTTGAAAGAAAACTGATTGGAAATGTCATGTACTCTATGGTTTCTATTGATGTCAAGTGGCAAATGTTGACTGGTGATGTTATGTGAATCTTAGGAAATGGTCATTTTTCAATCGAGTCTATGTTTCTCAGAATTTGAGACAGAGAGGTCAATCTCTGCAATCCGAGCTGAGGGCATTTCTTGGAATGGAAAGGTAAGAGCAACGTGTTCTTTGATATTCTCTTAAGACTCTTCGCCAGATTTAACGATGAAAAATATAAATAATAATAACAAACATTATTTGATATAGTGCCTTGAAAGGTGGCTTTTTTACAGAATGACAAAACCAACAACAATAAAGAATACACAAGATATGCATGATGACAATACACAGTTAGAGGAGACAGTAGATGGTCATTGTCAGTGTATTCTGAAGGTAGTTTTCCAATTTTTTGGAATGGGGTAAAAGAGGCCACCTCTACTAGAATCTTTTTCCTAACCAAAAATGTAACAAAGTATAATAATAATATTAAAAATAATAATAATAAACTTTATTTATAGAGCACCTTTCATACAAAGAGTGCTTTGGTGCTTTAAAAACCAAGCGTAAAAATCAAATATTAAAATTGAGAGATATACTTTCAGTTGTAAAGGAAAATACAGCAATACAGTAAAGCAACATACATGTCAATTAAATAAATAAAAATAAGGAAAGTCGTAATAAAATAAGAACAATTAAAGAGAACTAAAAAAAGAAACAGAAATAGAAAGAACAAAGAACCACTTTAACTAAAAGCAACATTTTCAAATGTTTTTTAAAACAATGTACCGAGCTTGACTGCCTAATAAAAAGTGGAAGTGAGTTTCATAATTTAGAAGCATAAAAACAAAAAGCAGCCTCTCCACTCTTTCTGCATTTCACATGTGGTATTTGCAGTAGGCCAGTATGTGCAGATCTCAGGTCACGTATAGGAACATATGAAGACAGACATTCAGTAAGGTACAGACGTGCTAGGTCGCTTAAAGCTTTAAAAACAAGTAAAAGAACTTTCAAATTTATCCTAGATAATACAGGTGACCAGTGAAGTTTTTTCAAAACAGGAATGATATTCTCTTTCTTGTATTTGTTAGGATCTGCGCTACTGCATTTCGAACAAGTAGTAAGGGATTTATTGTTTTCTTGGGAAGCCCACAAAACAGAGCATTACAATCATATCCACATCAATGTGAGCAATGGAGAAGTCAAATTAACGTGTCTAAATATCATCTAGTTCTATCCCAGGGAAGAGGGCTGTTGCCTACACAGACGACAAGACACAAAACGCTCAACTGTGCAAAACACGCATAAGGACATCAGTCAGGAGGAACAAGGTAAAGTGTTTTTACTTCTTCACCATGGTCATGTAGTTTCACTCCAAGCACTGTCATATGAAATAACTGTGGAAACGACCTCCCCAACATTTTGGGTTGTTGCATTTTGCTTCAATGAATTTTAACCTTTTCTTTTAGACATTTAGACAAGAGGAAGGACACATTCACCCTTGGTAGAGATTCAGTTGTTCTATGAGATGTCAAGGTGAGAATGAACCACTTCAGGCATAAGTCAATCCACATGACTGAAAAAGGGGCAATGAACAGGATATGGGGATTTTGCTAGTTATAAAGTACAATAATCATCATTAAATGATCTAAGACTACTGAACTATAAGCTGTGTCCCTGACTGATTAATTAGCAAATTCATCTTTGTAGAGTGCAGCTACTATCTATTCAGTGGCATTTCCTTAAAACAACTGTATTCCCACATTCTGAATATGGAGTGAGATCATGTAGAGAATTTTGGACTTGTAATAACTAATTGAAGGATAATAATAATCAACGAAAGTGCTTAAAAGTATCAACAAATGCCTTCAAAGTACTTGACACGTACTTTGCTTTCAAAAGTGAAACATAATTAATGCTTACGTAAGATTTCTCTTGACTTCTCAGGAGTATACTAACTCCAAGGACAAGTAAGATCACAAACCATTATTTAAGTGCTGATGTTGGAGCTGCAATACTACTACCAAGACAAGAAATGATACAGGTAACACTGCTTTCAGATTTCTAAGAATTGCTAATATAGTATGTTTACAGAGCATTCAGAGTCTCATAGAGAAAATAAGTTGAGAATATGACAAGTTCCTACCATCTCAAACACTGCCAATCTAGAACAAAAAGAAAGTACTTGAACGCCTGCAGTAATCGAACACAAACCAGAACATATCAGTGCATGACAATGAAATGTTGTCACAAAATGATTCTACCCTTTCAAGTCCCAAAAAGGACCGAGGAACTTACCGGAGGCGATACCTGGATTTCAAACACAGCACAATGTAGCCAATGTAGGGGAGAAGATCACAGAGAGCTCTTCTCAGATTGCTCAGAGTCAGCCCCAGGACCCTGTCCTGACTGAAGCAGACAAAGTGGTCAAACAGGTAGGTAGAAATGAGTAAGGAACAGAGAGTATGGTTATTCTTGCATTGTTTTGTTCGTCTGTCAAAGAAAAGAGTGCTTCTGACTTTTGTCAATGTTCATCCTTATTTTAGGAGAAGAACAAACGGTGGTATCACACTTTGCTCAAGTGTATGATACCATGTGTGTACAGCAGACATCACCAAAGGAAAAGAAGACACCTGAGTAGAGAACAAGAATATGAAAAGACTGATGAAAAAAAGCACCAGGAGAAACCATTGAATATGCACAATCTCGTACAGTATTTCAATGAGACGTTTCAGTGTTGTTTTTAGTGTCGTCGTATTGCATACATTTAAAACAATGTGTCTTGTTTAATGAACAATTTCATTTACTTTAGTAAAAAGTGTTGTTTACTGTAGTCCTAGCATGGATGCAATTGTTAGAAAAAACGGGAATGAAAAACTGAATGTTTCATACAATATGAGTTTGTGTTAACCCACACACCTAAGTGAAATGTTTGATTACGTTTACAAGACATAAGACATAGTTCAGTTGAGTGTGAAAGGGAACGACAGAGAAAGTCACAAACAAAGCATTTGTGAAGGACTTGATGAATGTTTTTTCTTTAGAAATGACAAAAAATAAAGAATTTTTCAACAAGATGTCTTTCTATAGCGAGTTTCATTTGAGATAGTCTTTTCTTAGAAGTGCAAGAGTGGTATTCCCTACAACTTATTCCCCAATTTGATAATTCTCAGAAATTAGGAGACAGAAACCACACCTACTGTAATATTAGACCTTTTAACAAGGCAACTAGGTTTCAATGGCTTAAAAGGTGCAGAAAGAGGCTCATGTATAATGACCTCCAGTGGCCCAACAGGTTTCCCAAATCATTTCTTAAAGTATGGAAAAAGAGGAAATAAAGTGTCTACAGAAAGCGTATACCCCCTTGAACTTTGTTCAGTTTGTTGCGCCAGTGCCTGAGTTTCATGCACTTAAATGAGGACCTCATTCTCACACCACATATGTTATACCTTCAATGGGAAAAAAGGAAATATTAGAATTGTATACATTTTCAGCCATGTGTTCATATTTGGTTGAAGCCCTAACAACACCTAAAAAACACCTAACAACGGGTGCAGGACCGAATTAGGGCAGTACCCACTATTGATAAACATACAGAAAACGATATTAAAGTACTGGTTTTATTATTAGCCAGACACAGCTGGATGAGCTCTACCAGCCAGGACAGGAGGCTCTACTGTACACAGAGAGGGGAGGGAGGGGGGAACAAGCTGCCCAGCCGTGTGGAATGCTACAGAACCCTAAACAGACAAAACATACTACCCGAATATTTGACCAAGATATCCAGACACAGCTGGATGAGCTCCACCAGTCAGGACAGGCTAATAAGATACACTCCACAGACACTCCACAGACATTCACAACAGTGACATATCATAAACACTTAACTTATCTAGTCTCTCGAAAAAAAAATTCGAGAAAAAACACATTCCCCAACATTAGAAAGCACCTTGCATTACATTGCTTGAAAAACAATCTTATTTCGAAGGAATTATGGATCGGGAATTCTTCGATTAAGTCGGGGTCACACAGCATGCCGCCCCATATATCAGGGAGCACATTGGATCAAGGCACAGTCTCTTTCAAGACAACAATCCGAAACACACAGCACCAAGGTCTAGGCTTATAGCAGAACGAGTGAACTGGGTGAAAACTCCAGCCGAATCTCCAGATTTAAATCCAATAGAGATGGTATGGCATTCGCTGAAAGACTATGTTTGGAAAACTGCTAAACCCAGCACAAAGCAAGAACTGATACTGATACAATGTCTGTTGATACTGATACTGTATGAGTAGGGCTGTTTCACCACTCCTTTTTTTTTTTGTTGCATACAGCTGTACTTGTTATGGTAGTACTTAAGTACAGTACAGTAGGTTCTTACATTAGTACTTCTCGCGTTAAGAAAGTTAGGTGTTAGCATAAACTATTAGTAATAAATAATATTAAACTTAGCACTGTAATAAATTATGCTAATATTAAATTCGATTCTGCTCTGAGAATGTAGGGGGATGGAAAAATGCCAGTGGTCTTTTCACTGATGAACTAGTGCCTGATGAACACCACTGTGTCACACCACACAGCTGCAAGTGCACCTCACTGTGCCCGGCCACCACTGCATCACACAGCTGCCAGCGCACCTCACCGTACCAGGCCACCACTGCGTCACACAGCTGCAAGCACACCTCACCGTACCAGGCCACCACGGCGTCACAACACAGAGCTGCCAGAGCACCTCACCATGACAGGCAACCACTGCGTCACACCACACAGCTACCAGCACACCTCACCGTACCAGGCCACAACTGCATCACACAGCTGCCAGCACACCTCCCATGCCCAGCCACCACTGTATCACACAGCTGCCAGCGCACCTCACCATACCAGGCCACCACTACGTCAAACCACACAGGTGCCAGTGCACCTCACTGTGCCCAGAAGCCACTACATCACACAGCTGCCAGCGCACCTCACCATACCAGGCCACCACTACGTCAAACCACACAGGTGCCAGTGCACCTCACTGTGCCCAGAAGCCACTACATCTCACAGCTGCCAGTGCACCTCACCGTGCCAGGCCACCACTGAGTCACACCACACAGCTGCCAGCGCACATCACCGTGCCAGGCCACCACTGAGTCACACCACACAGCTGCCAGCGCACATCACCATGCCAGGCCACCACTGCGTCACACCACACAGCTGCCAGCGCACCTCACCGTGCCAGGCCACCTCTGAGTCACACCACACAGATGCCAGTGCACCTCACTGTGCCAGGCCACCCATGCGTCCCACAGCTGCCAGCACACCTCATGCCTTGTTATGTGAAACTTTAAATCTCTTTTTAGGATTTTTTGAACATGGTCTTTTTTTCCCCGAATCAGAGGCTCACCACAATTCACGCTCAACCACAGATCTACCACACGCACCTCAGGATGGTGACGTCACTACCTTTCATATGGAAACATTTTGACACAGCGTTCAACAATCTTAGGAAGATCACAAAACAAGCCTGCTAGCCTGGATTTTACCTAAAAAAATCACGCCCGAGAAAGTGAAGTACTGTAGCATTAACTAGAAAAGGTGTTTTGCAGACATAGGCATAGTACGTAATTCAGGCTTTATGAACTTTATGAATAATAAATAACCCTAATTAATCAAATCCCAGGTGTGAGTTCATAAAGCCTGATTTACGTACTATGCCTACGTCTGCGAAACACCTGATCATCTACTCGAAAGATTTCAGTGCTTTGTGTATATTCTAATCGCAGTGGGGACAGCGCGACAGGGTGTGTGGGGACAGGTTTGGTTGAAATTGCATTGGGGATCTGTGTTCTTGAAACCTGAAACATTTTTTCTGAAAGTGTTTTCTTCCCAGTTTAGCTGATCTTTTGCTGCCTACACATGCTTACACAGCTCCCTAGGTAAATTATCATACTCGACTGAGAAAGCTTTAGAGAACTTAACATTTTTATTATCAACAAATTGTAAATAAAACGTTTACTTTGGCGTTATTCATTTTTCACTTGAGTGTATGGAGGAGTGTCAGCCGCGTCAGCCTGCTACGTTTCGGCTGTGAATCCTTCTTCAGCTGTGAGGGTCTTCAGCTCAAAATGAAACGCTTAGAGTTTGCATTGTACGGCGCTCTGAACGACTTCAACTTTAATGCAGGAAAAATGGATTTCCCAGAAGCTATACTGATTCTTATGGAAGCCTGTTTCCGCCAGGGAGTAAAAAAAATGCGCTCTGGTATTCTCTGGGATGCAGTGCAGTTAAAACTGTTCACTGTTACTGACCATACTGCCTGCCTGCTGGCACTTTTCCTGTCCGTGGAGGGATGACTGTCTTTCATTAGAAGGTTAGCCTATTCTACTCAGAGAATGTATAGGGGGTGGAAAGTGCCCGCGGTCATTTAATTAGTATTACAATTCGCACTGATTCCCCTGCGAAGATATGGACATAAGAATATTCGTGCGTGGTCAAAAAATGACATAAAAACGACAAAGTGAAGGCTGTGAAAACATTCAGAATGTGCTGTATACACAAAGCACGTGTTCTCACAACTCGAGGAGGTTTCGTGAAAACTTTATATCGTCACACAAAATAAAGTTTTTTCGTTTACAAAGACTACAAAGAATGTGGACCAGGGTAATACTTTGAGTTTACAGCTTGTCCAAGGTCATTCATTATTAATAATATTAGGGATATCTTCGGTAAAGACTGACAGCAGGAACATTCCTGTTCTTTACTCAGCAGCTTATTAAAAACAGGGTGTTCAAAACGTTTTTTTTTTACCCAGAAGAGTGACACAGCTATGCGTTGTGAATCTGTTATTCCGTATTTACAAGAAAGTGGAATACAGTAATACTACCTGCTATATAGATACATATTTTTAGATATTCAGATCCTTAAATTAATATCATTATTCATTTCTTTAGATACGTGATTCCATACTATATATCCTATTACAAAACCAATAATTCCGGTCCTGAAATCTGATTGGCTGACACACATTCGAAGAACATACTGTAACACTTAGTTAACATGTCTGGTTTAGTTGAAGAATCGGCTAAGGTAAGTTTCAGGGTTTAATGGTGGGATGGCACCTGTGCTTTTTCCCCCCAACCGTTAGAATATGATTTGCACAAAACCCAAAAGAAATACTGCACAGTTCAGGAACCTAGCAACTGTAAAATAAGCTTAAAAAAACTGAACTGAAATGCAAAAAAGTTCAGAGAAAGGCACAAAATATGTTTACTTGGGGTTTAAAAAATTAAAACTAACTAAAACATTCCAAACAGAAGCCGGCTTACCTTCTTTTCTTTGTACCTGATAAGGATGAGGATGGCTTTAAAGATACAGCTAAACTTTTGCAGAACCATTCAAGCGCATTGTTACTGTTTGTTGTAGAAGCCAAAAATATGAGAATCTCAAAATCTAAAAATCTCATGGCGTCAGAATGTACAACTTTAAAAAAATAAATAATAATAATAATAATAAACATTAACTTATATAGCGCCTTGAAAGGTGGCTTCTTAATAGAATGACAAAACCAACAACAATAAATAATACACAAGATATGCATGATGACAATACACAGTTAGAGGAGACAGTAGATGGTGGTACTAAACACAGTGAGAGCAGAAGGATAAAGAACAGGGGTGAGTTTCCCGAAAACAACTAATCTTAGAGACTTTCAAGCAACTTTACAATGTACGTATGTAAACAATCGATTGACAATTCTTTCATTATATGGTGTCGGTTTTGGTCCTTCAGTGGGATGAAATAAAGTTGTGAAAAGTAATATGAAGTAAACTTGACATCATAATTTAAGCAAAAGCATATAGACACAAAAAGGGACCTTATTGTTTCTAAGAGCAAAGAAAAGAAATGACTGACATGCCGTAAAAGAAAACCAAGATTAACTGCGTGGACAGTGTATGCGTCCTGCACGACGTCCTTGATTTAAAGCAATATTTTTTGGCGCGCTGCCATAGTTAAGAATCACAATATTTCATAAGAAAAAACTGTTATTTATAGTTATTGGGTGTACTGGAACTCAATGGAAACATTAACTACTAAGCTTGGCATGTGTCACTCAACAAATACAGGACCTATAATCAAATTTAAAAACAAGTAGATCTAAGCTTTACCGTAAACAATCACGACAGAACATCAAACGGTGTTGGAACTACGCGGTATCGACCGCGGGTTTGGGTACGGAATGGAGCAGGCGTGGGACTCAGGAATGGGGCTTAACAACACATTTATTAACTCGAATCGGGAAAGGTACACACACAGGGACAGGGGTTACAGCGCTGCACCTTCACTAACACACACACACACCTGAAGGGAAGAGACTGTATCCCAGCCTCCGTCCCGCTATACAGTCCGGTAGAACCCAGGTGCTGTTCTCAGCCCGCCTTGCGTGCGCATGACTAAAGCGCCCTGCGTGGCGCTACATTATAAATACATGTTAGGCCCAATGATTTCACTAAAATAATGCATTGCTGCACTTCATACTGAAAATAATATCATCTAGTCAAGTATAAAAATGAATATGAAATATACCCAAGATGACTCATAAATTCATCACTGTATAAATAAATGTTCTTTTTTCGAATTTCCTCTGACACAGTACAACACAATATCAAAGTCCTTCATATAAACTCTTAGTGTCCTGTATTCCCAGAGGATGCCCCTGGCGTGAAGTGACTGTGCTCTGTCTGGCGATCTCTGGCGCTCAGGGTGGGTAGGAGGAGGCCAGTTTAAGAAGCACTTAGTGATGAACGAGCGGGTCGGGGAGCACGTAGATGACGAAGGATTTAACCTGCTACTTCAGTTACGATGGGTTTTGGGAAACACTCGTCAATTAACGATCGAGCTTAAGAGCGAGTTTACGATGTTCTTAGCGCTACGATGCTTTCGGGAAACAGAATCATAATATCTAGAAGGATTACCATATATAAAAATAGAAAGAATGATATATGATATATACAAGTAATTATATCATATCATATATTATTAACACCATACCCACCATCTATGTACATTCACATGACCACACATATCAGATCAATATCAAATCAATCACAATGATTAGAATGCGCGCAGAAATCGCCCCTTTCTCTTCCCATCTTTCAGCACATTATACGTCCTCTCCACGATACAAGCCGATATCCGTTATCTTACTCTACAATGCACCTTTTCCCGTGTTGTACGTTAACATTTGGTTCATAAAATCGACACACCTGAAATACTAAATAAGAAAGAAAACAATTATAACACAACGGATGACAGAGCCTCTAGAACAGAAAACCCGTTGGTGTCACACACGCTGAATGTCTCTCTCTCTCCTGCTCAGCAAAACACAACATGTGGGTCAACACCGTGTGAGGCATTAAACATCACCTTCGTGCATTACCGCGATTCATCTGGCACACAACTGTACCACTACAGAAATAATATATATAATGTCGCCACACGAATCTGTAATGAAAATAAAATTAAAAATGCCGCTGGCGTCTCACCCGACTGGCGGCCACAGCGCGTCTGAGGGCTCCCCAGAGAAACGAGCCGCCTGTGACCCCAGGGGCACCTTCACTGGCGCCCCGCCACCAACAAACCCCAAGGGCTGTCGCAAAGCCAACTCCATACAGAAAAACGGAACTCATCTGGGGGAAGTTCACAAAATAAAATAATAAAATAAAAGATGACATCATATAACCACGGCTCAACGCAGCTGGCTACACGTGTGAGAAGGTGCAGTACTTGAAGTGCGCTGGGCAAACTTCCGAGGTCAAATTCTTCCAGCACGGTTGTACCTTTAAAGCGGAGACGACGGCACCGAAATTTTTTGGCGCGCCTTCTCTTTAAAGCCCTGGCCAAATATGAAGACAGTACGTACAGTTATAATTCAAACGGAATTAAAAACTACACATCCCAGTTACCATGGTGGTGCTTGTGATCATTGCGTTTAACCAACGAAACAGGGCGAAAAATCAGTCACATGACTTTGGGGCAGAGTTTCGAAAGCTTAACCTATCAGCAACAAAGCGAAATTTACACGATAGGCTACCTCAAACTGTCAGTTACACGACTGTGTATGTCGCTTAAGCCACTCCTATTTGGCATTTTAGTTATGGAGGCGAGAAGACGCCCCCCCCCCCCTCTCTGGGTGCCTGATTTGCCGCCATCTTTAACCGCTTCTTGTCCAAATCGCAGTAGCTACGCGTACGAAATAAAGTTCATCCCAGCTACAAAACATATATATTTTTGTGGTAAGAGGGAGCAATACATCAGTATTTACTGCTATTAATTAGTGTACGATTTATAGTTGAAATCTGAGCCTAAATATAAAGTTTAAATCTCGACAAAGCAATGTAGGAAATACAGAGAAAATAAATCCTTTCTGACATCTAAAATCAGTTTCGATCAAGGTCTCTAAAACGAACAAGAAAAAGAGGATTTTCGGAGGGCAATTACGCTGTATTTATATAGAATAAGTGATTTATGAGCAATCTAATTTCTTGTTCGTTTAAAACAGTGAAATGTCAGCTGCAAAAGATCGCACCAGAAACAGCACTCTCTCTGCCTGTCATAGACGTTCAGGAAAGGCTGAATGAAGTCATGGTGATCAATAATAACAGTTGTAGGACAAGAAACAAAAGATAGTGAAAACTTAAGATTTTTAAGGCTAAAACTCAAATTCATTCTACAAATTAAGGCAAATTAAAATTCAGGACGTTAAAGTGCTAGAGGTGTAAAAAAATACAAAAATGCACATGAGCAAAAAGTTTTAGAAATGGAGCAAACAGAATAAAAACCATGCCTATAGTGCAGAAGAGGGATGCAGGGACACTTGCTTAGATATACAAAAAAATCACAAAAAGGTGTATGTTACAAAAGAACATGTAAACATGTACATCAATTTCCCTTCGCGATCAATAGTCTTATCTATAAACATGAAACAGAGTGAGGAATCAGAAATTAGCATGCATAAAAAACAGCAATTCTGTCAGTGAGCCCTAAATGAATTAATAGCAGCTATGGTTACATGGAGGGCTTCTCAGATAGTTGGGCATTTAGGTAAACTGCCAGGTGAAAGGACTTGTAAACATATTTTGTTAAAGCAAGTCAGTTTTTTCTGCAACACATAAAAGACATTTTTCCAAGAAAGTTTAGCCCTTGTCACTAATGAAACCACTAAATAAAGACATAAATATAGAAATCTTAAGATTTGTTTTATTTAATGTTGGTAGCAGGATGAACTGTCAGGTTGAGCTAAGTGTATATTCTGTCGCAGAGTTGCTATAAGATGTTAACAGTGAAAAGGGTATTTAGAAATGAGTTATTTCAAGATGAACATTTTCAGAATAATTGCAAATCTAGCAGGATAGAGAAAGCACAGAAAACTGGCAGTTAGATTGATCAGATTAGTATGAAAAGTCATTTAGCAAAGGGAATGAGAAGAGTGACAAACTAGTATACTTTAGATCTTTTTTTCTGAACCAGGGAAAATCTGATCATGTTTCCCTATAACAATAATAAAAAACTTTATTTTATATATTACCATTAAAGGTGGCATCTCAAAGCAATACAGTAGATGTAAAAACAGATAAAAGGACCACAGATTACAAAGTAAATACATATAAGAAAGACAAGCAGTTAGAGGTGCTACCAAAATTAGAAAATGAAGCAGATACAGACACTAAGTCTTCTGAAAAGAAAGGTTCTGAGGTTAGATTTAAATGCACTCAGGGTACGTGACTGATATCACTGGGAATACAAATTGAGAGCTCTGGGGTGCAGCTAGAGAAGACCACAGAATGTAGATGTTCTTGAGGACAGCTAGAAGACCATAGTCAGACGGACAAAGGTGGGGGAGTAGACAGATAATAAGCCATATACTGTAGGTACTGAATGAGGATGAGGAATTTGAAGTTGACTCGAAACCTGATAGGTAACCAGTGCAAGGACTTGAAAACAGGTGTAATGCATCCCTGATAGGATTCTCGCTGTCATATTCTGAACATATTGAAGATTGCTCAGTGTGGATTTAATTTCCCCAGTGAACAGGATGTGCATTTATTAATTCCAGGGAAAAAAAGCCTTTCTTAATTTCTTTAGTTCTTAGTTTCTCTAGTTCCCTTTAAAATAAACTATTATCCCACAATGCAGAGTATTAAATGGCCAGTATTTACACCTGATATTTGTGATTTAAAGAAATTAACACAAGCAGCTTTTGGGGATTTAAGTGTTGGCTGAGATATTGCAGGATAAAAGACTAGAGATGTTGATAAGAAGAAGATAATTTTGGGAAAGCTAAGGAATACACTGATAACAAAAACACTTCCTAATTAGGCATACTTTTGATGAAGATGATGAAGTTAACAGACTGTATGTTTACATAGATACTGAAATGAGGATTGTATTTTAGATTTTGTAGGAATGCTAACCCAAACATCAAAGTTGAATTTTTTCCTCAAACTCCAAAAAATCAGTCTCAAACTATTAAAACGGTTTTTAAAACCTCTAGGAACTGTATCTTCTTTAATATTCTGTCTGGTTTAGGCAAATTTTCATAAAGCTGAAAAATGCTGTTAAATGGTAGTTCAATCGGCATGCTTTTAATGCCTGGCTAGGGTTAGGGTTACAAGAACCACAGAATTTTGCCCGCTGTTGCACTTTTAGCTGCACTTTAAATGACAAAATGAAGAGAGTTTACCCATTAGAACAGGTATTCTTCACACTTTTCATCTGGCTCAGTTTTGGATAAAATCAATGGATAGGGCAAAATACAAAAAGGTGACCAAAACTGTCCGAAAACTAAAAGTGCAGATAGGAGCAAATTATCACTCATCCTAAAGATAACTGGGGACCCGGAATGCAGCACTGACAGTAAAAAACTTCTACCTGTTGTGGGAATGCTAACCCTAACCCTAGCTAGGGTTTCAAATGTACATTCCGGCAGGGTGTCTCAGAAGCCCTCCAAACATCAAAGTTGAATTTTTTCCTCAAACTCCAAAAAATCAGTCTCAAACTATCAAAACGTTTTCTAAAACTACTAGGAAATGTATCTTCTTTAATATTCTGTCTGGTTTACGCAAATTTTCATAAAGCTGAAAAATGCTGTTAAATGGTAGTTAAATCGGCATGCTTTTAATGCCTGGCTAGGGTTAGGGTTACAAGAACCATAGAATGTTGCCCGCTGTTGCACTTTTAGCTGCACTTTAAATGACAAAATGAAGACAGTTTACCCATTAGAACATGTATTCTTCACACTTTTCATTTGGCTCAGTTTTGGATAAAATCACTGGATAGGGCAATATACAAAAAGGTGACCAAAACTGTCCGAAAACTAAAAGTGCAGATAGGAGCAAATTATCACACATCCTAAAGATAACTGGGGGCCCGGAATGCAGCACTAGCAGTAAAAAACTTCTACCTGTTGTGGGAATGCTAACCCTAACCCTAGCTAGGGTTTCAAATGTGCATTCCAGCAGGGTATCTCAGAAGCCCTCCAAACATCAAAGTTGAATTTTCTCCTCAAACTCCAAAAAATCAGTCTCAAACTATCAAAACGGTTTCTAAAACTTCTAGGAAATGTATCTTCTTTAATATTCTGTCTGGTTTAGGCAAATTTTCATAAAGCTGAAAAATGCTGTTAAATGGTAGTTAAATCGGCATGCTTTTAATGCCTGGCTAGGGTTAGGGTTACAAGAACCACAGAATTTTGCCCGCTGTTGCACTTTTAGCTGCACTTTAAATGACAAAATGAAGAGAGTTTACCCATTAGAACAGGTATTCTTCACACTTTTCATCTGGCTCAGTTTTGGATAAAATCACTGGATAGGGCAAAATACAAAAAGGTGACCAAAACTGTCCGAAAACTAAAAGTGCAGATAGGAGCAAATTATCACTCATCCTAAAGATAACTGGGGACCCGGAATGCAGCACTGACAGTAAAAAACTTCTACCTGTTGTGGGAATGCTAACCCTAACCCTAGCTAGGGTTTCAAATGTACATTCCGGCAGGGTGTCTCAGAAGCCCTCCAAACATCAAAGTTGAATTTTTTCCTCAAACTCCAAAAAATCAGTCTCAAACTATCAAAACGTTTTCTAAAACTACTAGGAAATGTATCTTCTTTAATATTCTGTCTGGTTTACGCAAATTTTCATAAAGCTGAAAAATGCTGTTAAATGGTAGTTAAATCGGCATGCTTTTAATGCCTGGCTAGGGTTAGGGTTACAAGAACCATAGAATGTTGCCCGCTGTTGCACTTTTAGCTGCACTTTAAATGACAAAATGAAGACAGTTTACCCATTAGAACATGTATTCTTCACACTTTTCATTTGGCTCAGTTTTGGATAAAATCACTGGATAGGGCAATATACAAAAAGGTGACCAAAACTGTCCGAAAACTAAAAGTGCAGATAGGAGCAAATTATCACACATCCTAAAGATAACTGGGGGCCCGGAATGCAGCACTAGCAGTAAAAAACTTCTACCTGTTGTGGGAATGCTAACCCTAACCCTAGCTAGGGTTTCAAATGTGCATTCCAGCAGGGTATCTCAGAAGCCCTCCAAACATCAAAGTTGAATTTTCTCCTCAAACTCCAAAAAATCAGTCTCAAACTATCAAAACGGTTTCTAAAACTTCTAGGAAATGTATCTTCTTTAATATTCTGTCTGGTTTAGGCAAATTTTCATAAAGCTGAAAAATGCTGTTAAATGGTAGTTAAATCGGCATGCTTTTAATGCCTGGCTAGGGTTAGGGTTACAAGAACCAAAGAATTTTGCCCTCTGTTGCACTTTTAGCTGCACTTTAAATGACAAAATGAAGAGAGGTTACCCATTAGAACAGGAATTCTTCACACTTTTCATCTGGCTCAGTTTTAGATAAAATCGCTGGATAGGGCAATATACAAAAAGATGACCAAAACTGTCCGAAAACTAAAAGTGCAGATAGGAGCAAATTATCACACATCCTAAAGATAACTGGGGGCCCGGAATGCAGCACTAGCAGTAAAAAACTTCTACCTGTTGTGGGAATGCTAACCCTAACCCTAGCTAGGGTTTCAAATGTACATTCCGGCAGGGTGTCTCAGAAGCCCCCCAAACATCAAAGTTGAATATTTTCCTCAAACTCCAAAAAATCAGTCTCAAACTATCAAAACGGTTTCTAAAACTTCTAGGAAATGTATCTCTTTAATATTCTGTCTGGTTTAGGCAAATTTTCATAAAGCTGAAAAATGCTGTTAAATGGTAGTTAAATCGGCATGCTTTTAATGCCTGGCTAGGGTTAGGGTTACAAGAACCATAGAATTTTGCCCGCTGTTGCACTTTTAGCTGCACTTTAAATGACAAAATGAAGAGAGTTTACCCATTAGAACAGGTATTCTTCACACTTTTCATCTGGCTCAGTTTTGGATAAAATCACTGGATAGGGCAAAATACAAAAAGGTGACCAAAACTGTCCAAAAACTAAAAGTGGAGATTGGAGCAAATTATCACACATCCTAAAGATAACTGGGGGCCCGGAATGCAGCACTAGCAGTAAAAAACTTCTACCTGTTGTGGGAATGCTAACCCTAACCCTAGCTAGGGTTTCAAATGTACATTCCGGCAGGGTGTCTCAGAAGCCCTCCAAACATCAAAGTTGAATTTTTTCCTCAAACTCCAAAAAATCAGTCTCAAACTATCAAAACGTTTTCTAAAACTACTAGGAAATGTATCTTCTTTAATATTCTGTCTGGTTTAGGTAAATTTTCATAAAGCTGAAAAATGCTGTTAAATGGTAGTTAAATCGGCATGCTTTTAATGCCTGGCTAGGGTTAGGGTTACAAGAACCATAGAATTTTGCCCGCTGTTGCACTTTTAGCTGCACTTTAAATGACAAAATGAAGAGAGGTTACCTATTAGAACAGGAATTCTTCACACTTTTCATCTGGCTCAGTTTTAGATAAAATCGCTGGATAGGGCAATATACAAAAAGATGACCAAAACTGTCCGAAAACTAAAAGTGCAGATAGGAGCAAATTATCACACATCCTAAAGATAACTGGGGGCCCGGAATGCAGCACTAGCAGTAAAAAACTTCTACCTGTTGTGGGAATGCTAACCCTAACCCTAGCTAGGGTTTCAAATGTACATTCCGGCAGGGTGTCTCAGAAGCCCTCCAAACATCTGTAGCGGCGAGGCTTAATAATAAGGCAGAATTAAGTGTTTCTGAGCTTCCCAAATGAGGCCCCATTTCTCTGTTCATCTCTGTGGTGCAGCCACAGAGAAACTATTCATGCAAGATGTTTTCTTTTGATAAGGACAGCTCCCAAAGGGGGATGCACTTAGCTAAGCCTGGCTATCATGATCAATGGTCACCCATTGGCGCCTATCTGTCTAGGGAGTGCGAGTTGGACATCTGGATTGCATTCCTAAGTGTCAGGACTAAGTGACTCATATCTCACCTTGATCAACCAATCAGGGACCGGTAGGGCCGAGTAACCCACGTAGGACTCTGATGCCCATGGAACTTTCAGCCAATCAATGAGTTGAAGTTCCTCCAGGTAAAAACAGGCAACACAGAGAGCCTGTGAGATTCAGATTCAGATTCAGATCCAACAATTCTAAAGGGAATTCAAAGGAGAATTCCAGGGCAGGACGGCCCAGGAGCAGAAGGCTCCCAAGGGCAGGACATTCTCGCAGCGCGCCTCCTGACCATCCTGAGACTCAGCCCGGACAACCACGGAACGGCCAGTGTGTCCGAGTGCCAGAACTTTCCTTTGTTCTAAGAGTCTAGAGTGGAGGTTGCCAGAGAGTAACCAGCAGCAGGCCTCGTGAACAGGTCGGAACTGTGGACAGCTGAATCACTATTCAGAACTAGCTCTTCATCAGGGACGAACCGGTCCTCTTCCTGACTTGCTGGGACCCACAGTCATCTTTTCTCCTGTGCACAAACTTTGCTAGTTAAAGCCAACAGTGAGCATCAGCAGCGCACCGTCGCAAGCCACACAGCACAGCCTGGCACGGAGCCAGAGAGCGCGGATTGGACAGCAACAGCCTGCAACTGTTTCTTTGTGCCCGCAGGAGATCTGAATCCCGAGAGATTGGATGAGTATTCAACTTCAATGCATTACAGCTCGAGAATTCAATTGTTATCCCAACCAGTTGATATCAATTTAATTCCTAAGAGTTATGTACTTGTTTGAGTATCTAATGTAGAAGTTGTAACCAAGTTCACTTTACGAAACGGTCTTAATGAATGATATACTGAACGTATGTCCTCTTGATATGTGTAACTCTTTGTAACTGACTGAATATATATCTTTTGTATTCTGATAACCCTCTCGATAAGATCTGTTAGGTTTATATGCATATTCTATGTATTAATAAATGTATCCTCGTGTATTAGTACCTGTGTGTGTGCGTTGTTTGAGTTATATCGCATGGTTGGATTCTAAAGCCACCAAAAGAATCAACTTTGTGATTTACTGCTACAATTAATAATTGTCTCAGTAAATGCCCAAACCCTACAGAACTGGTGCCTTCAGAAAGCCACTATGATTACATATTTGGCGTCCCTGAACCGGCATAATCTACATTATTTGGCGTCCCTGGGTGGGCGTGGCAAGACTGAAATGAGTCAACCAAGCGGAATAATTCAATATAATACGCCGCGGGTTTCATACACGACAATACAGTGTGCTGAAAGCAGAAAGAAAAAAAGTTCCCCTTGCTCTTTAAGCAGTGCTTGATTGTTTTGTGATCTTTTGCGATCTACCGGGTTGATTGCATACTTGATCTTGTGGTTTTCTGTGGTAAAACTGTGATTTCGTACTTAAAAGTAATACTCTTTAAGTTTAACGATGGTTGCTAAAAGGTCTGAATTCGAGTCGCTATTAAGCACTCTCTCTAGCAGCGACAAGTCTGACCACGATCTCTTCCATATCTCCGTCAGCGGAGAAGCTAGAAGAATAAATCTCCATTCTCTGAGAGAGCTAGCGAAGGACATAGAGAGATTTGACCCCGCAGTGTCAGAGAATAATATCGAGAGTTATATTAAAGACCTCAGGTATAACCTGCAGTACCTGCCAAACGCCACAGAACAGGAGAAAGTGTTTCTGGTCAGGAAAACTACCAGCAGAGCCGTACATGAGTGGATGGCTAGGCAGATGAAAGAAGTCTGTAATGATTTTGAGGAGCTGTGTCAAGCACTTATCGAAGAATACAGTGCGTTTATTGACCCGACTGCCGCGACAGTCGCCGCACTTAACATTAAGCACGAGAGAGCAGAGTCCCCTCGCGAATATTACGAGAGACTTAGACGAACTTATTTTGCAGGGCGAAATGATGAGGGTTGCGAAGAGAACACACATTTCAAGGGTTTATTCATTGCGAATCTCCACCCGTCAGTCAGAAAGATGATCTTAATGCATACAGATGCACAGACCATGAAAATGACTGATATCAAGAGATTCGTGCAGAAAGCCTGGGAGTATGATGTCCAAAGTCGCTCTGAGCAAAAAGTTGCTAAAGCGACTGCGTTCGCCGTCAGAGCCAGCAGGGTTAATTCCCCCCTGCTCGAAGGAGCACAGGCTCCTGAGCTGGCTAAGCCCAGTTCCAAAGCACTCACACAGGACCGCACCCAGCGTCCTAAGTGCCATGAGAACACCGGGGGAGGGAAAGGGCTAGAAAAAGCTGAACAAAAGGATTCAGTAGCCGCCCGCCTGGCCAGGCTTGAACAAGCTTTATTAGGACAGGGACAACCGCTCCCCAAGGCTGCCGGAAGCGTGAATGAGCTGATACTCTCCACTGGAGGAGGCGGAGACCCGCCCCCTCTCCCTCCCTCAGTCTATCTGATTGAGCGGAAGAGTTCCTGCCTGGATGAGGTCAGCCACTCCCAAGCGAGTGCTGACTCCACCCCTGAAGTCACAGAGCAGGCAGTAAAACGCAGAGGAAAAGCAAGAAGCTTTTACTTCAAGGCTGCCATGGGAGATGTCTTACCCAGTGAGACACTGATTGACACTGAGGTTGAAAGGTGTTTGATGTCACACGGCAAGCTCAAACGGGTAGAAAAAGGAAAGGGCATGCGACTCAGAGAGGAACCTTTGGTGAATCACCAGAAAGGCAAGGTGTGGAAACAGGTCAAGGCTCCTAAGCCTTCTGTACAGAAGGAAAGGGGGGCCAAGAGGCAGACTGTGCTCACACAGTGCCCACCGAACACAGAAGCCTATGCGGAGATTCCTTCTGTTCCCTCTGGACAAGAAATAAAAATATTTCCTTGTTCCCCAGATATACAGGGAAGTCCTGTCCCGGCTGAGGTCCCAACAGCCTCCCTGCCACAGGAGCGCTGCTCCGAGCAGCCGCCTGATCCACCAGGTAAAGCACACACCTTTTACATCCCTAAAGAGGAGCAGATCTCCCCACCTGGCGATGAAAAGGAGCTTTCCCTGTACACCCTGGCACCCAAGAGGGGTCAGGACCACCACCCTGCAGTGGTGGAAGGGATCCAGATGGCAGGAGAGCAGGTTGGTGATGTAGCCCTCACCCTTAGCGCTGAGAGGTCCTCTATTAGTGAGGATCTGCTTGAGCAGCTGTCACAGGGCCACCGCCAGGTGCCCCTGGTGCAACATTCACAGGTTAGACAGGAGGTCCAGCTGGACGCTGAGACTACTGCGCTGTGGACACACCTGTTCCCAGATGCCGATTCCCTCTGCTTTGACCCAGGGAACCTGCAGTCAGGTAACATTATTTCTCACAACTACCTGGTAGTGAGTGAGACTGACCTGATTGTTCCTGCCTCAACGGCAGGGTTGCCAACACACCCAGTCCCCCAGAAGGGACAGGGAATGAAAGCCGAGATGGTTTTCTTACAGCCACCAGCTCAGTCTGTCAGTCTGAGTCTGACCAACAGTGGTTCAGCCAGACTGGAGCTGGATGGTAAAGTCACCCGCCTGCCAGTGCAGGACATCGCAAAGAGGGGTGTCAGAACCCCAGCCTGCACTGACATGGGCCTGGTGAGTGATAGTAAGTTCAGAGACAGTGAACTAGCTATCTCACTGCTGGGGCAGCTCCCTGAAGCCCTAGCGAGGGAAGGGGGGAGCGAGCAGGTGTCCTACACCTACCCCCAGCAAACGATTGTAAACATGCCGATAGAGGGATTCCTCAATCAGGAAGTGTGCAGGGTGGACCTGAACAGTGAGAATGGGATAACAATCCCAGATCACTCAGGTGCTCCAGATGACCACTCAGCCGAGGGTCAGGCATGCTCCACCGCTGCACCGCCCCCTGCAGGGTTACTAGAGCACAGGCATGAACAAATCGAAAAAACAGATGCCCTGGAAACGGAGGAGCAGCATCAGCCGCTGCGTCAGATCTCCCCAGATTTCCAGGATGTTGGTGCCCAAGATGCCACAGGGCATACTGAGAAAGACACCATGTACACGCCACGCCAGCTTAGAAAGGCAACAGTCACTCAGAAGGAGATGACTGGGATCAGCCACCCGAAAAGACTTTTGGGAGGACTGATTGCTGCCACCACTGTTGTGCATTTGCTATTTCTGGTAGGTTTGTGTGCTACTGGCACTCTCACCCTGACTGCCCCAAGAAGGCAGGGGTCAGAGATGCCAGAGGGTAGTGACAGACTGTATCGACAGCAGCAAAAGTTGGAAAGCTTAGGGAAAACCCTACAGGCAATTTCCTATGCAACAGGGTTAAATCTTATTCCCCAACCAGTGGACATGATTGTTGGTGTTATACAGTGGGTTTATGCTTGTGTGCAACAGGCCAGAATGTTGACACAAGACCTGTTAAGGGAGTTTAGTGCCACTGTAGCCAGTCTAACCACGGCACAAATCCCAACCCACTTGATTCCACTCTTCTCAGTAGAGGAGCATGTGACATTAACCCCATCGCTCATAGCTCACCCAGAAGGCAATCCAAGATTGAATTCGGTTCCAAATCTTGAGATGGGTATGGCTACCAAAGCTATCCATTGGCTGTGTCTAAACGATTCACCAATGAAGGGGGTAAAGCTACTGACGAGCAGAGGGAGGTTAATGAACCCCATGAAGAGCAGGTGGGAAGTAAATGGCTGGTCAGCACACCACATTTAACAGACACTGTGACTTGTGACAGGTATGATACAGCTACCACAATGCAGCTATCTAACCAATAGTTTTCCTGTAAGTTCCCGAGGAGGCCATAGTACAGCATGGTAACTTAACACTGTACGGTCTGGAACCAGACAATATAAGACCAAACTTGAGGTCTAAGATGCCTTTAGGTGCCACACTATTCAATTGGATAGAAATCCAAGAAACAGTAAGCCCTGAAGAGGTACAGGTAGTTAGTTTGCTTTAATGGAACAAACCTCCAAATCACCCTAGCAGATACCCAACACAGGTGTTGTGGTTTATCGGGGGGCTGGGAACAGGAACTGTTGTTATTGTAACACTACTGCCAGGTACCTGGATCATGACTGACAGTGTACTCTGAATGATGTACTCTCACATCAAGATGTACTCTGGGTAGCATGAATGAGTCAAAGGTAGCATGTCAAAAGAAAGGAAGTGACTTCTCCCCAAATATCTACCACAGAGGTATCAGATATTGACAGTGAACTTCCTGATGTGTAATTCCTAGACTGAGATAATGTCTCCTACCGTGTTTATACATACTCCAGATGTTATTCATCCTGTTTGTATCCAATGCTGGTTCCGGTATGAATTCTCGAGGAGTAATGTAGACATTTAAGATTAATGTTCTAATGGCAAGGGACATCACTTAACTCTGTTTTGTTTTGAAGGCAACAACGCCTCAGGACCTCGTGACCTTCAAAAAGGGGGGATATGTAGCGGCGAGGCTTAATAATAAGGCAGAATTAAGTGTTTCTGAGCTTCCCAAATGAGGCCCCATTTCTCTGTTCATCTCTGTGGTGCAGCCACAGAGAAACTATTCATGCAAGATGTTTTCTTTTGATAAGGACAGCTCCCAAAGGGGGATGCACTTAGCTAAGCCTGGCTATCATGATCAATGGTCACCCATTGGCGCCTATCTGTCTAGGGAGTGCGAGTTGGACATCTGGATTGCATTCCTAAGTGTCAGGACTAAGTGACTCATATCTCACCTTGATCAACCAATCAGGGACCGGTAGGGCCGAGTAACCCACGTGGGACTCTGATGCCCATGGAACTTTCAGCCAATCAATGAGTTGAAGTTCCTCCAGGTAAAAACAGGCAACACAGAGAGCCTGTGAGATTCAGATTCAGATTCAGATCCAACAATTCTAAAGGGAATTCAAAGGAGAATTCCAGGGCAGGACGGCCCAGGAGCAGAAGGCTCCCAAGGGCAGGACATTCTCGCAGCGCGCCTCCTGACCATCCTGACAACCGGACAACCACGGAACGGCCAGTGTGTCCGAGTGCCAGAACTTTCCTTTGTTCTAAGAGTCTAGAGTGGAGGTTGCCAGAGAGTAACCAGCAGCAGGCCTCGTGAACAGGTCGGAACTGTGGACAGCTGAATCACTATTCAGAACTAGCTCTTCATCAGGGACGAACCGGTCCTCTTCCTGACTTGCTGGGACCCACAGTCATCTTTTCTCCTGTGCACAAACTTTGCTAGTTAAAGCCAACAGTGAGCATCAGCAGCGCACCGTCGCAAGCCGCACAGCACAGCCTGGCACGGAGCCAGAGAGCGCGGATTGGACAGCAACAGCCTGCAACTGTTTCTTTGTGCCCGCAGGAGATCTGAATCCCCAGAGATTGGATGAGTATTCAACTTCAATGCATTACAGCTCGAGAATTCAATTGTTATCCCAACCAGTTGATATCAATTTAATTCCTAAGAGTTATGTACTTGTTTGAGTATCTAATGTAGAAGTTGTAACCAAGTTCACTTTACGAAACGGTCTTAATGAATGATATACTGAACGTATGTCCTCTTGATATGTGTAACTCTTTGTAACTGACTGAATATATATCTTTTGTATTCTGATAACCCTCTCGATAAGATCTGTTAGGTTTATATGCATATTCTATGTATTAATAAATGTATCCTCGTGTATTAGTACCTGTGTGTGTGCGTTGTTTGAGTTATATCGCATGGTTGGATTCTAAAGCCACCAAAAGAATCAACTTTGTGATTTACTGCTACAATTAATAATTGTCCCAGTAAATGCCCAAACCCTACAGAACTGGTGCCTTCAGAAAGCCACTATGATTACATATTTGGCGTCCCTGAACCGGCATAATCTACAGATCAAAGTTGAATATTTTCCTCAAACTCCAAAAAATCAGTCTCAAACTATCAGAACGTTTTCTAAAACTACTAGGAAATGTATCTTCTTTAATATTCTGTCTGGTTTAGGCAAATTTTCATAAAGCTGAAAAATGCTGTTAAATGGTAGTTAAATCGGCATGCTTTTAATGCCTGGCTAGGGTTAGGGTTACAAGAACCATCGAATTTTGCCCGCTGTTGCACTTTTAGCTGCACTTTAAATGACAAAATGAAGACAGTTTACCCATTAGAACATGTATTCTTCACACTTTTCATTTGGCTCAGTTTTGGATAAAATCACTGGATAGGGCAATATACAAAAAGGTGACCAAAACTGTCCGAAAACTAAAAGTGCAGATAGGAGCAAATTATCACACATCCTAAAGATAACTGGGGGCCCGGAATGCAGCACTAGCAGTAAAAAACTTCTACCTGTTGTGGGAATGCTAACCCTAACCCTAGCTAGGGTTTCAAATGTACATTCCGGCAGGGTGTAACAGAAGCCCTCCAAACATCAAAGTTGAATTTTTTCCTCAAACCAAAAAAAATCAATCTCAAACTATCAAAACAGTTTTTAAAAACGCTAGGAAATGTATCTTCTTTAATATTCTGTCATGTTTAGGCAAATTTTCATGAAGCTGAAAAATGCTGTTAAATGGTAGTTAAATCGGCATGCTTTTAATGCCTGGCTAGGGTTAGGGTTACAAGAACCACAGAATTTTGCCCGCTGTTGCACTTTTAGCTGCACTTTAAATGACAAAATGAAGAGAGTTTACCCATTAGAACATGTATTCTTCACACTTTTCATCTGGCTCAGTTTTGGATAAAATCACTGGATAGGGCAATATACAAAAAGGTGACCAAAACTGTCCGAAAACTAAAAGTGCAGATAGGAGCAAATTATCACACATCCTAAAGATAATGGGGGCCCGGAATGCAGCACTAGCAGTAAAAAACTTCTACCTGTTGTGGGAATGCTAACCCTAACCCTAGCTAGGGTTTCAAATGTACATTCCGGCAGGGTGTCTCAGAAGCCCTCCAAACATCAAAGTTGAATTTTTTCCTCAAACCAAAAAATCAGTCTCAAACTATCAAAACGTTTTTTAAAAACTCTAGGAAATGTATCTTCTTTAATATTCTGTCTGGTTTAGGCAAATTTTCATGAAGCTGAAAAATGCTGTTAAATGGTAGTTAAATCGGCATGCTTTTAATGCCTGGCTAGGGTTAGGGTTACAAGAACCATCGAATTTTGCCCGCTGTTGCACTTTTAGCTGCACTTTAAATGACAAAATGACGAGAGTTTACCCATTAGAACATGTATTCTTCACACTTTTCATCTGGCTCAGTTTTGGATAAAATCACTGGATAGGGCAATATACAAAAAGGTGACCAAAACTGTCCGAAAACTAATAGTGCAGATAGGAGCAAATTATCACACATCCTAAAGATAACTGGGGGCCCGGAATGCAGCACTAGCAGTAAAAAACTTCTACCTGTTGTGGGAATGCTAACCCTAACCCTAGCTAGGGTTCCAAACGTACATTCCGGCAGGGTGTCTCAGAAGCCCTCCAAACATCAAAGTTGAATTTTTTCCTCAAACTCCAAAAAATCAGTCTCAAACTATCAGAACGTTTTCTAAAACTACTAGGAAATGTATCTTCTTTAATATTCTGTCTGGTTTAGGCAAATTTTCATAAAGCTGAAAAATGCTGTTAAATGGTAGTTAAATCGGCATGCTTTTAATGCCTGGCTAGGGTTAGGGTTACAAGAACCATCGAATTTTGCCCGCTGTTGCACTTTTAGCTGCACTTTAAATGACAAAATGAAGAGAGTTTACCCATTAGAACATGTATTCTTCACACTTTTCATTTGGCTCAGTTTTGGATAAAATCACTGGATAGGGCAATATACAAAAAGGTGACCAAAACTGTCCGAAAACTAAAAGTGCAGATAGGAGCAAATTATCACACATCCTAAAGATAACTGGGGGCCCGGAATGCAGCACTAGCAGTAAAAAACTTCTACCTGTTGTGGGAATGCTAACCCTAACCCTAGCTAGGGTTTCAAATGTACATTCCGGCAGGGTGTAACAGAAGCCCTCCAAACATCAAAGTTGAATTTTTTCCTCAAACCAAAAAAAATCAATCTCAAACTATCAAAACAGTTTTTAAAAACGCTAGGAAATGTATCTTCTTTAATATTCTGTCATGTTTAGGCAAATTTTCATGAAGCTGAAAAATGCTGTTAAATGGTAGTTAAATCGGCATGCTTTTAATGCCTGGCTAGGGTTAGGGTTACAAGAACCACAGAATTTTGCCCGCTGTTGCACTTTTAGCTGCACTTTAAATGACAAAATGAAGAGAGTTTACCCATTAGAACATGTATTCTTCACACTTTTCATCTGGCTCAGTTTTGGATAAAATCACTGGATAGGGCAATATACAAAAAGGTGACCAAAACTGTCCGAAAACTAAAAGTGCAGATAGGAGCAAATTATCACACATCCTAAAGATAATGGGGGCCCGGAATGCAGCACTAGCAGTAAAAAACTTCTACCTGTTGTGGGAATGCTAACCCTAACCCTAGCTAGGGTTTCAAATGTACATTCCGGCAGGGTGTCTCAGAAGCCCTCCAAACATCAAAGTTGAATTTTTTCCTCAAACCAAAAAATCAGTCTCAAACTATCAAAACGTTTTTTAAAAACTCTAGGAAATGTATCTTCTTTAATATTCTGTCTGGTTTAGGCAAATTTTCATGAAGCTGAAAAATGCTGTTAAATGGTAGTTAAATCGGCATGCTTTTAATGCCTGGCTAGGGTTAGGGTTACAAGAACCATCGAATTTTGCCCGCTGTTGCACTTTTAGCTGCACTTTAAATGACAAAATGAAGAGAGTTTACCCATTAGAACATGTATTCTTCACACTTTTCATCTGGCTCAGTTTTGGATAAAATCACTGGATAGGGCAATATACAAAAAGGTGACCAAAACTGTCCGAAAACTAAAAGTACAGATAGGAGCAAATTATCACACATCCTAAAGATAACTGGGGGCCCGGAATGCAGCACTAGCAGTAAAAAACTTCTACCTGCTGTGGGAATGCTAACCCTAACCCTAGCTAGGGTTTCAAATGTACATTCCGGCAGGGTGTAACAGAAGCCCTCCAAACATCAAAGTTGAATTTTTTCCTCAAACCAGAAAAAATCAATCTCAAACTATCAAAACAGTTTTTAAAAACGCTAGGAAATGTATCTTCTTTAATATTCTGTCTGGTTTAGGCAAATTTTCATGAAGCTGAAAAATGCTGTTAAATGGTAGTTAAATCGGCATGCTTTTAATGCCTGGCTAGGGTTAGGGTTACAAGAACCACAGAATTTTGCCCGCTGTTGCACTTTTAGCTGCACTTTAAATGACAAAATGAAGAGAGTTTACCCATTAGAACATGTATTCTTCACACTTTTCATCTGGCTCAGTTTTGGATAAAATCACTGGATAGGGCAATATACAAAAAGGTGACCAAAACTGTCCGAAAACTAAAAGTGCAGATAGGAGCAAATTATCACACATCCTAAAATAATGGGGGCCCGGAATGCAGCACTAGCAGTAAAAAACTTCTACCTGTTGTGGGAATGCTAACCCTAACCCTAGCTAGGGTTTCAAATGTACATTCCGGCAGGGTGTCTCAGAAGCCCTCCAAACATCAAAGTTGAATTTTTTCCTCAAACTCCAAAAAATCAGTCTCAAACTATCAAAACTTTTTCTAAAACTACTAGGAAATGTATCTTCTTTAATATTCTGTCTGGTTTAGGCAAATTTTCATAAAGCTGAAAAATGCTGTTAAATGGTAGTTAAATCGGCATGCTTTTAATGCCTGGCTAGGGTTCGGGTTACAAGAACCAAAGAATTTTGCACGCTGTTGCACTTTTAGCTGCACTTTAAATGACAAAATGAAGAGAGGTTACCTATTAGAACAGGAATTCTTCACACTTTTCATCTGGCTCAGTTTTAGATAAAATCGCTGGATAGGGCAATATACAAAAAGATGACCAAAACTGTCCGAAAACTAAAAGTGCAGATAGGAGCAAATTATCACACATCCTAAAGATAACTGGGGGCCCGGAATGCAGCACTAGCAGTAAAAAACTTCAACCTGTTGTGGGAATGCTAACCCTAACCCTAGCTAGGGTTTCAAATGTACATTCCGGCAGGGTGTCTCAGAAGCCCTCCAAACATCAAAGTTGAATTTTTTCCTCAAACCAAAAAAAATCAATCTCAAACTATCAAAACGGTTTTTAAAAACGCTAGGAAATGTATCTTCTTTAATATTCTGTCTGGTTTAGGCAAATTTTCATGAAGCTGAAAAATGCTGTTAAATGGTAGTTAAATCGGCATGCTTTTAATGCCTGGCTAGGGTTAGGGTTACAAGAACCACAGAATTTTGCCCGCTGTTGCACTTTTAGCTGCACTTTAAATGACAAAATGAAGAGAGTTTACACATTAGAACAGGTATTCTTCACACTTTTCATCTGGCTCAGTTTTGGATAAAATCACTGGATAGGGCAAAATACAAAAAGGTGACCAAAACTGTCCGAAAACTAAAAGTGCAGATAGGAGCAAATTATCACTCATTCTAAAGATAACTGGGGACCCGGAATGCAGCACTGACAGTAAAAAACTTCTACCTGTTGTGGGAATGCTAACCCTAACCCTAGCTAGGGTTTCAAATGTGCATTCCAGCAGGGTGTCTCAGAAGCCCTCCAAACATCAAAGTTGAATTTTCTCCTCAAACTCCAAAAAATCAGTCTCAAACTATCAAAACGGTTTCTAAAAACTCTAGGAAAACGTATCTTCTTTAATATTCTGTTTGGTTTAGGCAAATTTTCATAAAGCTGAAAAATGCTGTTAAATGGTAGTTAAATCGGCATGCTTTTAATGCCTGGCTAGGGTTAGGGTTACAAGAACCATAGAATTTTGCCCGCTGTTGCACTTTTAGCTGCACTTTAAATGACAAAATGAAGAGAGTTTACCCATTAGAACATGTATTCTTCACACTTTTCATCTGGCTCAGTTTTGGATAAAATCACTGGATAGGGCAATATACAAAAAGGTGACCAAAACTGTCCGAAAACTAAAAGTGCAGATAGGAGCAAATTATCACACATCCTAAAGATAACTGGAGGCCCGGAATGCAGCACTAGCAGTAAAAAACTTCTACCTGTTGTGGGAATGCTAACCCTAACCCTAGGTAGGGTTTCAAATGTACATTCCGGCAGGGTGTAACAGAAGCCCTCCAAACATCAAAGTTGAATTTTTTCCTCAAACCAAAAAAAATCAATCTCAAACTATCAAAACGGTTTTTAAAAACGCTAGGAAATGTATCTTCTTTAATATTCTGTCTGGTTTAGGCAAATTTTCATGAAGCTGAAAAATGCTGTTAAATGGTAGTTAAATCGGCATGCTTTTAATGCCTGGCTAGGGTTAGGGTTACAAGAACCACAGAATTTTGCCCGCTGTTGCACTTTTAGCTGCACTTTAAATGACAAAATGAAGAGAGTTTACCCATTAGAACAGGTATTCTTCACACTTTTCATCTGGCTCAGTTTTGGATAAAATCACTGGATAGGGCAAAATACAAAAAGGTGACCAAAACTGTCCGAAAACTAAAAGTGCAGATAGGAGCAAATTATCACACATCCTAAAGATAACTGGGGGCCCGGAATGCAGCACTAGCAGTAAAAAACTTCTACCTGTTGTGGGAATGCTAACCCTAACCCTAGCTAGGGTTTCAAATGTACATTCCGGCAGGGTGTAACAGAAGCCCTCCAAACATCAAAGTTGAATTTTTTCCTCAAACCAAAAAAAATCAATCTCAAACTATCAAAACAGTTTTTAAAAACGCTAGGAAATGTATCTTCTTTAATATTCTGTCATGTTTAGGCAATTTTCATGAAGCTGAAAAATGCTGTTAAATGGTAGTTAAATCGGCATGCTTTTAATGCCTGGCTAGGGTTAGGGTTACAAGAACCACAGAATTTTGCCCGCTGTTGCACTTTTAGCTGCACTTTAAATGACAAAATGAAGAGAGTTTACCCATTAGAACATGTATTCTTCACACTTTTCATCTGGCTCAGTTTTGGATAAAATCACTGGATAGGGCAATATACAAAAAGGTGACCAAAACTGTCCGAAAACTAAAAGTGCAGATAGGAGCAAATTATCACACATCCTAAAGATAATGGGGGCCCGGAATGCAGCACTAGCAGTAAAAAACTTCTACCTGTTGTGGGAATGCTAACCCTAACCCTAGCTAGGGTTTCAAATGTACATTCCGGCAGGGTGTCTCAGAAGCCCTCCAAACATCAAAGTTGAATTTTTTCCTCAAACCAAAAAATCAGTCTCAAACTATCAAAACGTTTTTTAAAAACTCTAGGAAATGTATCTTCTTTAATATTCTGTCTGGTTTAGGCAAATTTTCATGAAGCTGAAAAATGCTGTTAAATGGTAGTTAAATCGGCATGCTTTTAATGCCTGGCTAGGGTTAGGGTTACAAGAACCATCGAATTTTGCCCGCTGTTGCACTTTTAGCTGCACTTTAAATGACAAAATGAAGAGAGTTTACCCATTAGAACATGTATTCTTCACACTTTTCATCTGGCTCAGTTTTGGATAAAATCACTGGATAGGGCAATATACAAAAAGGTGACCAAAACTGTCCGAAAACTAAAAGTACAGATAGGAGCAAATTATCACACATCCTAAAGATAACTGGGGGCCCGGAATGCAGCACTAGCAGTAAAAAACTTCTACCTGCTGTGGGAATGCTAACCCTAACCCTAGCTAGGGTTTCAAATGTACATTCCGGCAGGGTGTAACAGAAGCCCTCCAAACATCAAAGTTGAATTTTTTCCTCAAACCAGAAAAAATCAATCTCAAACTATCAAAACAGTTTTTAAAAACGCTAGGAAATGTATCTTCTTTAATATTCTGTCTGGTTTAGGCAAATTTTCATGAAGCTGAAAAATGCTGTTAAATGGTAGTTAAATCGGCATACTTTTAATGCCTGGCTAGGGTTAGGGTTACAAGAACCACAGAATTTTGCCCGCTGTTGCACTTTTAGCTGCACTTTAAATGACAAAATGAAGAGAGTTTACCCATTAGAACATGTATTCTTCACACTTTTCATCTGGCTCAGTTTTGGATAAAATCACTGGATAGGGCAATATACAAAAAGGTGACCAAAACTGTCCGAAAACTAAAAGTGCAGATAGGAGCAAATTATCACACATCCTAAAATAATGGGGGCCCGGAATGCAGCACTAGCAGTAAAAAACTTCTACCTGTTGTGGGAATGCTAACCCTAACCCTAGCTAGGGTTTCAAATGTACATTCCGGCAGGGTGTCTCAGAAGCCCTCCAAACATCAAAGTTGAATTTTTTCCTCAAACTCCAAAAAATCAGTCTCAAACTATCAAAACTTTTTCTAAAACTACTAGGAAATGTATCTTCTTTAATATTCTGTCTGGTTTAGGCAAATTTTCATAAAGCTGAAAAATGCTGTTAAATGGTAGTTAAATCGGCATGCTTTTAATGCCTGGCTAGGGTTCGGGTTACAAGAACCAAAGAATTTTGCACGCTGTTGCACTTTTAGCTGCACTTTAAATGACAAAATGAAGAGAGGTTACCTATTAGAACAGGAATTCTTCACACTTTTCATCTGGCTCAGTTTTAGATAAAATCGCTGGATAGGGCAATATACAAAAAGATGACCAAAACTGTCCGAAAACTAAAAGTGCAGATAGGAGCAAATTATCACACATCCTAAAGATAACTGGGGGCCCGGAATGCAGCACTAGCAGTAAAAAACTTCAACCTGTTGTGGGAATGCTAACCCTAACCCTAGCTAGGGTTTCAAATGTACATTCCGGCAGGGTGTCTCAGAAGCCCTCCAAACATCAAAGTTGAATTTTTTCCTCAAACCAAAAAAAATCAATCTCAAACTATCAAAACGGTTTTTAAAAACGCTAGGAAATGTATCTTCTTTAATATTCTGTCTGGTTTAGGCAAATTTTCATGAAGCTGAAAAATGCTGTTAAATGGTAGTTAAATCGGCATGCTTTTAATGCCTGGCTAGGGTTAGGGTTACAAGAACCACAGAATTTTGCCCGCTGTTGCACTTTTAGCTGCACTTTAAATGACAAAATGAAGAGAGTTTACACATTAGAACAGGTATTCTTCACACTTTTCATCTGGCTCAGTTTTGGATAAATTCACTGGATAGGGCAAAATACAAAAAGGTGACCAAAACTGTCCGAAAACTAAAAGTGCAGATAGGAGCAAATTATCACACATCCTAAAGATAACTGGGGGCCCGGAATGCAGCACTAGCAGTAAAAAACTTCTACCTGTTGTGGGAATGCTAACCCTAACCCTAGCTAGGGTTTCAAATGTACATTCCGGCAGGGTGTAACAGAAGCCCTCCAAACATCAAAGTTGAATTTTTTCCTCAAACCAAAAAAAATCAATCTCAAACTATCAAAACAGTTTTTAAAAACGCTAGGAAATGTATCTTCTTTAATATTCTGTCATGTTTAGGCAATTTTCATGAAGCTGAAAAATGCTGTTAAATGGTAGTTAAATCGGCATGCTTTTAATGCCTGGCTAGGGTTAGGGTTACAAGAACCATCGAATTTTGCCCGCTGTTGCACTTTTAGCTGCACTTTAAATGACAAAATGAAGAGAGTTTACCCATTAGAACATGTATTCTTCACACTTTTCATCTGGCTCAGTTTTGGATAAAATCACTGGATAGGGCAATATACAAAAAGGTGACCAAAACTGTCCGAAAACTAAAAGTGCAGATAGGAGCAAATTATCACACATCCTAAAATAATGGGGGCCCGGAATGCAGCACTAGCAGTAAAAAACTTCTACCTGCTGTGGGAATGCTAACCCTAACCCTAGCTAGGGTTTCAAATGTACATTCCGGCAGGGTGTAACAGAAGCCCTCCAAACATCAAAGTTGAATTTTTTCCTCAAACCAGAAAAAATCAATCTCAAACTATCAAAACAGTTTTTAAAAACGCTAGGAAATGTATCTTCTTTAATATTCTGTCTGGTTTAGGCAAATTTTCATGAAGCTGAAAAATGCTGTTAAATGGTAGTTAAATCGGCATGCTTTTAATGCCTGGCTAGGGTTCGGGTTACAAGAACCACAGAATTTTGCCCGCTGTTGCACTTTTAGCTGCACTTTAAATGACAAAATGAAGAGAGTTTACCCATTAGAACATGTATTCTTCACACTTTTCATCTGGCTCAGTTTTGGATAAAATCACTGGATAGGGCAATATACAAAAAGGTGACCAAAACTGTCCGAAAACTAAAAGTGCAGATAGGAGCAAATTATCACACATCCTAAAATAATGGGGGCCCGGAATGCAGCACTAGCAGTAAAAAACTTCTACCTGTTGTGGGAATGCTAACCCTAACCCTAGCTAGGGTTTCAAATGTACATTCCGGCAGGGTGTCTCAGAAGCCCTCCAAACATCAAAGTTGAATTTTTTCCTCAAACTCCAAAAAATCAGTCTCAAACTATCAAAACGTTTTCTAAAACTACTAGGAAATGTATCTTCTTTAATATTCTGTCTGGTTTAGGCAAATTTTCATAAAGCTGAAAAATGCTGTTAAATGGTAGTTAAATCGGCATGCTTTTAATGCCTGGCTAGGGTTCGGGTTACAAGAACCAAAGAATTTTGCACGCTGTTGCACTTTTAGCTGCACTTTAAATGACAAAATGAAGAGAGGTTACCTATTAGAACAGGAATTCTTCACACTTTTCATCTGGCTCAGTTTTAGATAAAATCGCTGGATAGGGCAATATACAAAAAGATGACCAAAACTGTCCGAAAACAAAAAGTGCAGATAGGAGCAAATTATCACACATCCTAAAGATAACTGGGGGCCCGGAATGCAGCACTAGCAGTAAAAAACTTCAACCTGTTGTGGGAATGCTAACCCTAACCCTAGCTAGGGTTTCAAATGTACATTCCGGCAGGGTGTCTCAGAAGCCCTCCAAACATCAAAGTTGAATATTTTCCTCAAACTCCAAAAAATCAGCCTCAAACTATCAAAACGGTTTTTAAAAACGCTAGGAAATGTATCTTCTTTAATATTCTGTCTGGTTTAGGCAAATTTTCATGAAGCTGAAAAATGCTGTTAAATGGTAGTTAAATCGGCATGCTTTTAATGCCTGGCTAGGGTTAGGGTTACAAGAACCACAGAATTTTGCCCGCTGTTGCACTTTTAGCTGCACTTTAAATGACAAAATGAAGAGAGTTTACCCATTAGAACAGGTATTCTTCACACTTTTCATCTGGCTCAGTTTTGGATAAAATCACTGGATAGGGCAAAATACAAAAAGGTGACCAAAACTGTCCGAAAACTAAAAGTGCAGATAGGAGCAAATTATCACTCATTCTAAAGATAACTGGGGACCCGGAATGCAGCACTGACAGTAAGAAACTTCTACCTGTTGTGGGAATGCTAACCCTAACCCTAGCTAGGGTTTCAAATGTGCATTCCAGCAGGGTATCTCAGAAGCCCTCCAAACATCAAAGTTGAATTTTCTCCTCAAACTCCAAAAAATCAGTCTCAAACTATCAAAACGGTTTCTAAAAACTCTAGGAAAACGTATCTTCTTTAATATTCTGTCTGGTTTAGGCAAATTTTCATGAAGCTGAAAAATGCTGTTAAATGGTAGTTAAATCGGCATGCTTTTAATGCCTGGCTAGGGTTAGGATTACAAGAACCATAGAATTTTGCCCGCTGTTGCACTTTTAGCTGCACTTTAAATGACAAAATGAAGAGAGTTTACCCATTAGAACATGTATTCTTCACACTTTTCATTTGGCTCAGTTTTGGATAAAATCACTGGATAGGGCAATATACAAAAAGGTGACCAAAACTGTCCGAAAACTAAAAGTGCAGATAGGAGCAAATTATCACACATCCTAAAGATAACTGGGGGCCCGGAATGCAGCACTAGCAGTAAAAAACTTCTACCTGTTGTGGGAATGCTAACCCTAACCCTAGGTAGGGTTTCAAATGTACATTCCGGCAGGGTGTAACAGAAGCCCTCCAAACATCAAAGTTGAATTTTTTCCTCAAACCAAAAAAAATCAATCTCAAACTATCAAAACGGTTTTTAAAAACGCTAGGAAATGTATCTTCTTTAATATTCTGTCTGGTTTAGGCAAATTTTCATGAAGCTGAAAAATGCTGTTAAATGGTAGTTAAATCGGCATGCTTTTAATGCCTGGCTAGGGTTAGGGTTACAAGAACCACAGAATTTTGCCCGCTGTTGCACTTTTAGCTGCACTTTAAATGACAAAATGAAGAGAGTTTACCCATTAGAACAGGTATTCTTCACACTTTTCATTTGGCTCAGTTTTGGATAAAATCACTGGATAGGGCAATATACAAAAAGGTGACCAAAACTGTCCGAAAACTAAAAGTGCAGATAGGAGCAAATTATCACACATCCTAAAGATAACTGGGGGCCCGGAATGCAGCACTAGCAGTAAAAAACTTCTACCTGTTGTGGGAATGCTAACCCTAACCCTAGCTAGGGTTTCAAATGTATATTCCGGCAGGGTGTAACAGAAGCCCTCCAAACATCAAAGTTGAATTTTTTCCTCAAACTCCAAAAAAATCAATCTCAAACTATCAAAACGGTTTTTAAAAACGCTAGGAAATGTATCTTCTTTAATATTCTGTCTGGTTTAGGCAAATTTTCATGAAGCTGAAAAATGCTGTTAAATGGTAGTTAAATCGGCATGCTTTTAATGCCTGGCTAGGGTTAGGGTTACAAGAACCATAGAATTTTGCCCTCTCTTGCACTTTTAGCTGCACTTTAAATGACAAAATGAAGAGAGTTTACCCATTAGAACATGTATTCTTCACACTTTTCATCTGGCTCAGTTTTGGATAAAATCACTGGATAGGGCAATATACAAAAAGGTGACCAAAACTGTCCGAAAACTAAAAGTGCAGATAGGAGCAAATTATCACACATCCTAAAGATAACTGGGGGCCCGGAATGCAGCACTAGCAGTAAAAAACTTCTACCTGTTGTGGGAATGCTAACCCTAACCCTAGCTAGGGTTTCAAATGTGCATTCCAGCAGGGTATCTCAGAAGCCCTCCAAACATCAAAGTTGAATTTTCTCCTCAAACTCCAAAAAATCAGTCTCAAACTATCAAAACGGTTTCTAAAAACTCTAGGAAAACGTATCTTCTTTAATATTCTGTTTGGTTTAGGCAAATTTTCATGAAGCTGAAAAATGCTGTTAAATGGTAGTTAAATCGGCATGCTTTTAATGCCTGGCTAGGGTTAGGGTTACAAGAACCATAGAATTTTGCCCGCTGTTGCACTTTTAGCTGCACTTTAAATGACAAAATGAAGAGAGTTTACCCATTAGAACATGTATTCTTCACACTTTTCATTTGGCTCAGTTTTGGATAAAATCACTGGATAGGGCAATATACAAAAAGGTGACCAAAACTGTCCGAAAACTAAAAGTGCAGATAGGAGCAAATTATCACACATCCTAAAGATAAATGGAGGCCCGGAATGCAGCACTAGCAGTAAAAAACTTCTACCTGTTGTGGGAATGCTAACCCTAACCCTAGCTAGGGTTTCAAATGTACATTCCGGCAGGGTGTAACAGAAGCCCTCCAAACATCAAAGTTGAATTTTTTCCTCAAACCAAAAAAAATCAATCTCAAACTATCAAAACGGTTTTTAAAAACGCTAGGAAATGTATCTTCTTTAATATTCTGTCTGGTTTAGGCAAATTTTCATGAAGCTGAAAAATGCTGTTAAATGGTAGTTAAATCGGCATGCTTTTAATGCCTGGCTAGGGTTAGGGTTACAAGAACCATAGAATTTTGCCCTCTCTGGCACTTTTAGCTGCACTTTAAATGACAAAATGAAGAGAGTTTACCCATTAGAACATGTATTCTTCACACTTTTCATCTGGCTCAGTTTTGGATAAAATCACTGGATAGGGCAATATACAAAAAGGTGACCAAAACTGTCCGAAAACTAAAAGTGCAGATAGGAGCAAATTATCACACATCCTAAAGATAACTGGGGGCCCGGAATGCAGCACTAGCAGTAAAAAACTTCTACCTGTTGTGGGAATGCTAACCCTAACCCTAGCTAGGGTTTCAAATGTACATTCCGGCAGGGTGTCTCAGAAGCCCTCCAAACATCAAAGTTGAATTTTTTCCTCAAACTCCAAAAAATCAGTCTCAAACTATCAAAACGGTTTCTAAAACTTCTAGGAAATGTATCTTCTTTAATATTCTGTCTGGTTTAGGCAAATTTTCATGAAGCTGAAAAATGCTGTTAAATGGTAGTTAAATCGGCATGCTTTTAATGCCTGGCTAGGGTTAGGGTTACAAGAACCACAGAATTTTGCCCGCTGTTGCACTTTTAGCTGCACTTTAAATGACAAAATGAAGAGAGTTTACCCATTAGAACAGGTATTCTTCACACTTTTCATTTGGCTCAGTTTTGGATAAAATCACTGGATAGGGCAATATACAAAAAGGTGACCAAAACTGTCCGAAAACTAAAAGTGCAGATAGGAGCAAATTATCACACATCCTAAAGATAACTGGGGGCCCGGAATGCAGCACTAGCAGTAAAAAACTTCTACCTGTTGTGGGAATGCTAACCCTAACCCTAGCTAGGGTTTCAAATGTACATTCCGGCAGGGTGTAACAGAAGCCCTCCAAACATCAAAGTTGAATTTTTTCCTCAAACCAAAAAAAATCAATCTCAAACTATCAAAACGGTTTTTAAAAACGCTAGGAAATGTATCTTCTTTAATATTCTGTCTGGTTTAGGCAAATTTTCATGAAGCTGAAAAATGCTGTTAAATGGTAGTTAAATCGGCATGCTTTTAATGCCTGGCTAGGGTTAGGGTTACAAGAACCACAGAATTTTGCCCGCTGTTGCACTTTTAGCTGCACTTTAAATGACAAAATGAAGAGAGTTTACCCATTAGAACAGGTATTCTTCACACTTTTCATCTGGCTCAGTTTTGGATAAAATCACTGGATAGGGCAAAATACAAAAAGGTGACCAAAACTGTCCGAAAACTAAAAGTGCAGATAGGAGCAAATTATCACTCATTCTAAAGATAACTGGGGACCCGGAATGCAGCACTGACAGTAAGAAACTTCTACCTGTTGTGGGAATGCTAACCCTAACCCTAGCTAGGGTTTCAAATGTGCATTCCAGCAGGGTATCTCAGAAGCCCTCCAAACATCAAAGTTGAATTTTCTCCTCAAACTCCAAAAAATCAGTCTCAAACTATCAAAACGGTTTCTAAAAACTCTAGGAAAACGTATCTTCTTTAATATTCTGTCTGGTTTAGGCAAATTTTCATGAAGCTGAAAAATGCTGTTAAATGGTAGTTAAATCGGCATGCTTTTAATGCCTGGCTAGGGTTAGGATTACAAGAACCATAGAATTTTGCCCGCTGTTGCACTTTTAGCTGCACTTTAAATGACAAAATGAAGAGAGTTTACCCATTAGAACATGTATTCTTCACACTTTTCATTTGGCTCAGTTTTGGATAAAATCACTGGATAGGGCAATATACAAAAAGGTGACCAAAACTGTCCGAAAACTAAAAGTGCAGATAGGAGCAAATTATCACACATCCTAAAGATAACTGGGGGCCCGGAATGCAGCACTAGCAGTAAAAAACTTCTACCTGTTGTGGGAATGCTAACCCTAACCCTAGGTAGGGTTTCAAATGTACATTCCGGCAGGGTGTAACAGAAGCCCTCCAAACATCAAAGTTGAATTTTTTCCTCAAACCAAAAAAAATCAATCTCAAACTATCAAAACGGTTTTTAAAAACGCTAGGAAATGTATCTTCTTTAATATTCTGTCTGGTTTAGGCAAATTTTCATGAAGCTGAAAAATGCTGTTAAATGGTAGTTAAATCGGCATGCTTTTAATGCCTGGCTAGGGTTAGGGTTACAAGAACCACAGAATTTTGCCCGCTGTTGCACTTTTAGCTGCACTTTAAATGACAAAATGAAGAGAGTTTACCCATTAGAACAGGTATTCTTCACACTTTTCATTTGGCTCAGTTTTGGATAAAATCACTGGATAGGGCAATATACAAAAAGGTGACCAAAACTGTCCGAAAACTAAAAGTGCAGATAGGAGCAAATTATCACACATCCTAAAGATAACTGGGGGCCCGGAATGCAGCACTAGCAGTAAAAAACTTCTACCTGTTGTGGGAATGCTAACCCTAACCCTAGCTAGGGTTTCAAATGTATATTCCGGCAGGGTGTAACAGAAGCCCTCCAAACATCAAAGTTGAATTTTTTCCTCAAACTCCAAAAAAATCAATCTCAAACTATCAAAACGGTTTTTAAAAACGCTAGGAAATGTATCTTCTTTAATATTCTGTCTGGTTTAGGCAAATTTTCATGAAGCTGAAAAATGCTGTTAAATGGTAGTTAAATCGGCATGCTTTTAATGCCTGGCTAGGGTTAGGGTTACAAGAACCATAGAATTTTGCCCTCTCTTGCACTTTTAGCTGCACTTTAAATGACAAAATGAAGAGAGTTTACCCATTAGAACATGTATTCTTCACACTTTTCATCTGGCTCAGTTTTGGATAAAATCACTGGATAGGGCAATATACAAAAAGGTGACCAAAACTGTCCGAAAACTAAAAGTGCAGATAGGAGCAAATTATCACACATCCTAAAGATAACTGGGGGCCCGGAATGCAGCACTAGCAGTAAAAAACTTCTACCTGTTGTGGGAATGCTAACCCTAACCCTAGCTAGGGTTTCAAATGTGCATTCCAGCAGGGTATCTCAGAAGCCCTCCAAACATCAAAGTTGAATTTTCTCCTCAAACTCCAAAAAATCAGTCTCAAACTATCAAAACGGTTTCTAAAAACTCTAGGAAAACGTATCTTCTTTAATATTCTGTTTGGTTTAGGCAAATTTTCATGAAGCTGAAAAATGCTGTTAAATGGTAGTTAAATCGGCATGCTTTTAATGCCTGGCTAGGGTTAGGGTTACAAGAACCATAGAATTTTGCCCGCTGTTGCACTTTTAGCTGCACTTTAAATGACAAAATGAAGAGAGTTTACCCATTAGAACATGTATTCTTCACACTTTTCATTTGGCTCAGTTTTGGATAAAATCACTGGATAGGGCAATATACAAAAAGGTGACCAAAACTGTCCGAAAACTAAAAGTGCAGATAGGAGCAAATTATCACACATCCTAAAGATAAATGGAGGCCCGGAATGCAGCACTAGCAGTAAAAAACTTCTACCTGTTGTGGGAATGCTAACCCTAACCCTAGCTAGGGTTTCAAATGTACATTCCGGCAGGGTGTAACAGAAGCCCTCCAAACATCAAAGTTGAATTTTTTCCTCAAACCAAAAAAAATCAATCTCAAACTATCAAAACGGTTTTTAAAAACGCTAGGAAATGTATCTTCTTTAATATTCTGTCTGGTTTAGGCAAATTTTCATGAAGCTGAAAAATGCTGTTAAATGGTAGTTAAATCGGCATGCTTTTAATGCCTGGCTAGGGTTAGGGTTACAAGAACCATAGAATTTTGCCCTCTCTTGCACTTTTAGCTGCACTTTAAATGACAAAATGAAGAGAGTTTACCCATTAGAACATGTATTCTTCACACTTTTCATCTGGCTCAGTTTTGGATAAAATCACTGGATAGGGCAATATACAAAAAGGTGACCAAAACTGTCCGAAAACTAAAAGTGCAGATAGGAGCAAATTATCACACATCCTAAAGATAACTGGGGGCCCGGAATGCAGCACTAGCAGTAAAAAACTTCTACCTGTTGTGGGAATGCTAACCCTAACCCTAGCTAGGGTTTCAAATGTACATTCCGGCAGGGTGTCTCAGAAGCCCTCCAAACATCAAAGTTGAATTTTTTCCTCAAACTCCAAAAAATCAGTCTCAAACTATCAAAACGGTTTCTAAAACTTCTAGGAAATGTATCTTCTTTAATATTCTGTCTGGTTTAGGCAAATTTTCATGAAGCTGAAAAATGCTGTTAAATGGTAGTTAAATCGGCATGCTTTTAATGCCTGGCTAGGGTTAGGGTTACAAGAACCACAGAATTTTGCCCGCTGTTGCACTTTTAGCTGCACTTTAAATGACAAAATGAAGAGAGTTTACCCATTAGAACAGGTATTCTTCACACTTTTCATTTGGCTCAGTTTTGGATAAAATCACTGGATAGGGCAATATACAAAAAGGTTACCAAAACTGTCCGAAAACTAAAAGTGCAGATAGGAGCAAATTATCACACATCCTAAAGATAACTGGGGGCCCGGAATGCAGCACTAGCAGTAAAAAACTTCTACCTGTTGTGGGAATGCTAACCCTAACCCTAGGTAGGGTTTCAAATGTACATTCCGGCAGGGTGTAACAGAAGCCCTCCAAACATCAAAGTTGAATTTTTTCCTCAAACCAAAAAAAATCAATCTCAAACTATCAAAACGGTTTTTAAAAACGCTAGGAAATGTATCTTCTTTAATATTCTGTCTGGTTTAGGCAAATTTTCATGAAGCTGAAAAATGCTGTTAAATGGTAGTTAAATCGGCATGCTTTTAATGCCTGGCTAGGGTTAGGGTTACAAGAACCATAGAATTTTGCCCTCTCTTGCACTTTTAGCTGCACTTTAAATGACAAAATGAAGAGAGTTTACCCATTAGAACATGTATTCTTCACACTTTTCATCTGGCTCAGTTTTGGATAAAATCACTGGATAGGGCAATATACAAAAAGGTGACCAAAACTGTCCGAAAACTAAAAGTGCAGATAGGAGCAAATTATCACACATCCTAAAGATAACTGGGGGCCCGGAATGCAGCACTAGCAGTAAAAAACTTCTACCTGTTGTGGGAATGCTAACCCTAACCCTAGCTAGGGTTTCAAATGTACATTCCGGCAGGGTGTCTCAGAAGCCCTCCAAACATCAAAGTTGAATTTTTTCCTCAAACTCCAAACAATCAGTCTCAAACTATCAAAACGGTTTCTAAAACTTCTAGGAAATGTATCTTCTTTAATATTCTGTCTGGTTTAGGCAAATTTTCATGAAGCTGAAAAATGCTGTTAAATGGTAGTTAAATCGGCATGCTTTTAATGCCTGGCTAGGGTTAGGGTTACAAGAACCACAGAATTTTGCCCGCTGTTGCACTTTTAGCTGCACTTTAAATGACAAAATGAAGAGAGTTTACCCATTAGAACAGGTATTCTTCACACTTTTCATCTGGCTCAGTTTTGGATAAAATCACTGGATAGGGCAAAATACAAAAAGGTGACCAAAACTGTCCGAAAACTAAAAGTGCAGATAGGAGCAAATTATCACTCATTCTAAAGATAACTGGGGACCCCGAATGCAGCACTGACAGTAAAAAACTTCTACCTGTTGTGGGAATGCTAACCCTAACCCTAGCTAGGGTTTCAAATGTGCATTCCAGCAGGGTATCTCAGAAGCCCTCCAAACATCAAAGTTGAATTTTCTCCTCAAACTCCAAAAAATCAGTCTCAAACTATCAAAACGGTTTCTAAAAACTCTAGGAAAACGTATCTTCTTTAATATTCTGTTTGGTTTAGGCAAATTTTCATGAAGCTGAAAAATGCTGTTAAATGGTAGTTAAATCGGCATGCTTTTAATGCCTGGCTAGGGTTAGGGTTACAAGAACCATAGAATTTTGCCCGCTGTTGCACTTTTAGCTGCACTTTAAATGACAAAATGAAGAGAGTTTACCCATTAGAACATGTATTCTTCACACTTTTCATTTGGCTCAGTTTTGGATAAAATCACTGGATAGGGCAATATACAAAAAGGTGACCAAAACTGTCCGAAAACTAAAAGTGCAGATAGGAGCAAATTATCACACATCCTAAAGATAAATGGAGGCCCGGAATGCAGCACTAGCAGTAAAAAACTTCTACCTGTTGTGGGAATGCTAACCCTAACCCTAGCTAGGGTTTCAAATGTACATTCCGGCAGGGTGTAACAGAAGCCCTCCAAACATCAAAGTTGAATTTTTTCCTCAAACCAAAAAAAATCAATCTCAAACTATCAAAACGGTTTTTAAAAACGCTAGGAAATGTATCTTCTTTAATATTCTGTCTGGTTTAGGCAAATTTTCATGAAGCTGAAAAATGCTGTTAAATGGTAGTTAAATCGGCATGCTTTTAATGCCTGGCTAGGGTTAGGGTTACAAGAACCATAGAATTTTGCCCTCTCTTGCACTTTTAGCTGCACTTTAAATGACAAAATGAAGAGAGTTTACCCATTAGAACATGTATTCTTCACACTTTTCATCTGGCTCAGTTTTGGATAAAATCACTGGATAGGGCAATATACAAAAAGGTGACCAAAACTGTCCGAAAACTAAAAGTGCAGATAGGAGCAAATTATCACACATCCTAAAGATAACTGGGGGCCCGGAATGCAGCACTAGCAGTAAAAAACTTCTACCTGTTGTGGGAATGCTAACCCTAACCCTAGCTAGGGTTTCAAATGTACATTCCGGCAGGGTGTCTCAGAAGCCCTCCAAACATCAAAGTTGAATTTTTTCCTCAAACTCCAAAAAATCAGTCTCAAACTATCAAAACGGTTTCTAAAACTTCTAGGAAATGTATCTTCTTTAATATTCTGTCTGGTTTAGGCAAATTTTCATGAAGCTGAAAAATGCTGTTAAATGGTAGTTAAATCGGCATGCTTTTAATGCCTGGCTAGGGTTAGGGTTACAAGAACCACAGAATTTTGCCCGCTGTTGCACTTTTAGCTGCACTTTAAATGACAAAATGAAGAGAGTTTACCCATTAGAACAGGTATTCTTCACACTTTTCATCTGGCTCAGTTTTGGATAAAATCACTGGATAGGGCAAAATACAAAAAGGTGACCAAAACTGTCCGAAAACTAAAAGTGCAGATAGGAGCAAATTATCACTCATTCTAAAGATAACTGGGGACCCCGAATGCAGCACTGACAGTAAAAAACTTCTACCTGTTGTGGGAATGCTAACCCTAACCCTAGCTAGGGTTTCAAATGTGCATTCCAGCAGGGTATCTCAGAAGCCCTCCAAACATCAAAGTTGAATTTTCTCCTCAAACTCCAAAAAATCAGTCTCAAACTATCAAAACGGTTTCTAAAAACTCTAGGAAAACGTATCTTCTTTAATATTCTGTTTGGTTTAGGCAAATTTTCATGAAGCTGAAAAATGCTGTTAAATGGTAGTTAAATCGGCATGCTTTTAATGCCTGGCTAGGGTTAGGGTTACAAGAACCATAGAATTTTGCCCTCTCTTGCACTTTTAGCTGCACTTTAAATGACAAAATGAAGAGAGTTTACCCATTAGAACATGTATTCTTCACACTTTTCATCTGGCTCAGTTTTGGATAAAATCACTGGATAGGGCAATATACAAAAAGGTGACCAAAACTGTCCGAAAACTAAAAGTGCAGATAGGAGCAAATTATCACACATCCTAAAGATAACTGGGGGCCCGGAATGCAGCACTAGCAGTAAAAAACTTCTACCTGTTGTGGGAATGCTAACCCTAACCCTAGCTAGGGTTTCAAATGTGCATTCCAGCAGGGTATCTCAGAAGCCCTCCAAACATCAAAGTTGAATTTTCTCCTCAAACTCCAAAAAATCAGTCTCAAACTATCAAAACGGTTTCTAAAAACTCTAGGAAAACGTATCTTCTTTAATATTCTGTTTGGTTTAGGCAAATTTTCATGAAGCTGAAAAATGCTGTTAAATGGTAGTTAAATCGGCATGCTTTTAATGCCTGGCTAGGGTTAGGGTTACAAGAACCATAGAATTTTGCCCGCTGTTGCACTTTTAGCTGCACTTTAAATGACAAAATGAAGAGAGTTTACCCATTAGAACATGTATTCTTCACACTTTTCATTTGGCTCAGTTTTGGATAAAATCACTGGATAGGGCAATATACAAAAAGGTGACCAAAACTGTCCGAAAACTAAAAGTGCAGATAGGAGCAAATTATCACACATCCTAAAGATAAATGGAGGCCCGGAATGCAGCACTAGCAGTAAAAAACTTCTACCTGTTGTGGGAATGCTAACCCTAACCCTAGCTAGGGTTTCAAATGTACATTCCGGCAGGGTGTAACAGAAGCCCTCCAAACATCAAAGTTGAATTTTTTCCTCAAACCAAAAAAAATCAATCTCAAACTATCAAAACGGTTTTTAAAAACGCTAGGAAATGTATCTTCTTTAATATTCTGTCTGGTTTAGGCAAATTTTCATGAAGCTGAAAAATGCTGTTAAATGGTAGTTAAATCGGCATGCTTTTAATGCCTGGCTAGGGTTAGGGTTACAAGAACCATAGAATTTTGCCCTCTCTTGCACTTTTAGCTGCACTTTAAATGACAAAATGAAGAGAGTTTACCCATTAGAACATGTATTCTTCACACTTTTCATCTGGCTCAGTTTTGGATAAAATCACTGGATAGGGCAATATACAAAAAGGTGACCAAAACTGTCCGAAAACTAAAAGTGCAGATAGGAGCAAATTATCACACATCCTAAAGATAACTGGGGGCCCGGAATGCAGCACTAGCAGTAAAAAACTTCTACCTGTTGTGGGAATGCTAACCCTAACCCTAGCTAGGGTTTCAAATGTACATTCCGGCAGGGTGTCTCAGAAGCCCTCCAAACATCAAAGTTGAATTTTTTCCTCAAACTCCAAAAAATCAGTCTCAAACTATCAAAACGGTTTCTAAAACTTCTAGGAAATGTATCTTCTTTAATATTCTGTCTGGTTTAGGCAAATTTTCATGAAGCTGAAAAATGCTGTTAAATGGTAGTTAAATCGGCATGCTTTTAATGCCTGGCTAGGGTTAGGGTTACAAGAACCACAGAATTTTGCCCGCTGTTGCACTTTTAGCTGCACTTTAAATGACAAAATGAAGAGAGTTTACCCATTAGAACAGGTATTCTTCACACTTTTCATTTGGCTCAGTTTTGGATAAAATCACTGGATAGGGCAATATACAAAAAGGTTACCAAAACTGTCCGAAAACTAAAAGTGCAGATAGGAGCAAATTATCACACATCCTAAAGATAACTGGGGGCCCGGAATGCAGCACTAGCAGTAAAAAACTTCTACCTGTTGTGGGAATGCTAACCCTAACCCTAGGTAGGGTTTCAAATGTACATTCCGGCAGGGTGTAACAGAAGCCCTCCAAACATCAAAGTTGAATTTTTTCCTCAAACCAAAAAAAATCAATCTCAAACTATCAAAACGGTTTTTAAAAACGCTAGGAAATGTATCTTCTTTAATATTCTGTCTGGTTTAGGCAAATTTTCATGAAGCTGAAAAATGCTGTTAAATGGTAGTTAAATCGGCATGCTTTTAATGCCTGGCTAGGGTTAGGGTTACAAGAACCATAGAATTTTGCCCTCTCTTGCACTTTTAGCTGCACTTTAAATGACAAAATGAAGAGAGTTTACCCATTAGAACATGTATTCTTCACACTTTTCATCTGGCTCAGTTTTGGATAAAATCACTGGATAGGGCAATATACAAAAAGGTGACCAAAACTGTCCGAAAACTAAAAGTGCAGATAGGAGCAAATTATCACACATCCTAAAGATAACTGGGGGCCCGGAATGCAGCACTAGCAGTAAAAAACTTCTACCTGTTGTGGGAATGCTAACCCTAACCCTAGCTAGGGTTTCAAATGTACATTCCGGCAGGGTGTCTCAGAAGCCCTCCAAACATCAAAGTTGAATTTTTTCCTCAAACTCCAAACAATCAGTCTCAAACTATCAAAACGGTTTCTAAAACTTCTAGGAAATGTATCTTCTTTAATATTCTGTCTGGTTTAGGCAAATTTTCATGAAGCTGAAAAATGCTGTTAAATGGTAGTTAAATCGGCATGCTTTTAATGCCTGGCTAGGGTTAGGGTTACAAGAACCACAGAATTTTGCCCGCTGTTGCACTTTTAGCTGCACTTTAAATGACAAAATGAAGAGAGTTTACCCATTAGAACAGGTATTCTTCACACTTTTCATCTGGCTCAGTTTTGGATAAAATCACTGGATAGGGCAAAATACAAAAAGGTGACCAAAACTGTCCGAAAACTAAAAGTGCAGATAGGAGCAAATTATCACTCATTCTAAAGATAACTGGGGACCCCGAATGCAGCACTGACAGTAAAAAACTTCTACCTGTTGTGGGAATGCTAACCCTAACCCTAGCTAGGGTTTCAAATGTGCATTCCAGCAGGGTATCTCAGAAGCCCTCCAAACATCAAAGTTGAATTTTCTCCTCAAACTCCAAAAAATCAGTCTCAAACTATCAAAACGGTTTCTAAAAACTCTAGGAAAACGTATCTTCTTTAATATTCTGTTTGGTTTAGGCAAATTTTCATGAAGCTGAAAAATGCTGTTAAATGGTAGTTAAATCGGCATGCTTTTAATGCCTGGCTAGGGTTAGGGTTACAAGAACCATAGAATTTTGCCCGCTGTTGCACTTTTAGCTGCACTTTAAATGACAAAATGAAGAGAGTTTACCCATTAGAACATGTATTCTTCACACTTTTCATTTGGCTCAGTTTTGGATAAAATCACTGGATAGGGCAATATACAAAAAGGTGACCAAAACTGTCCGAAAACTAAAAGTGCAGATAGGAGCAAATTATCACACATCCTAAAGATAAATGGAGGCCCGGAATGCAGCACTAGCAGTAAAAAACTTCTACCTGTTGTGGGAATGCTAACCCTAACCCTAGCTAGGGTTTCAAATGTACATTCCGGCAGGGTGTAACAGAAGCCCTCCAAACATCAAAGTTGAATTTTTTCCTCAAACCAAAAAAAATCAATCTCAAACTATCAAAACGGTTTTTAAAAACGCTAGGAAATGTATCTTCTTTAATATTCTGTCTGGTTTAGGCAAATTTTCATGAAGCTGAAAAATGCTGTTAAATGGTAGTTAAATCGGCATGCTTTTAATGCCTGGCTAGGGTTAGGGTTACAAGAACCATAGAATTTTGCCCTCTCTTGCACTTTTAGCTGCACTTTAAATGACAAAATGAAGAGAGTTTACCCATTAGAACATGTATTCTTCACACTTTTCATCTGGCTCAGTTTTGGATAAAATCACTGGATAGGGCAATATACAAAAAGGTGACCAAAACTGTCCGAAAACTAAAAGTGCAGATAGGAGCAAATTATCACACATCCTAAAGATAACTGGGGGCCCGGAATGCAGCACTAGCAGTAAAAAACTTCTACCTGTTGTGGGAATGCTAACCCTAACCCTAGCTAGGGTTTCAAATGTACATTCCGGCAGGGTGTCTCAGAAGCCCTCCAAACATCAAAGTTGAATTTTTTCCTCAAACTCCAAAAAATCAGTCTCAAACTATCAAAACGGTTTCTAAAACTTCTAGGAAATGTATCTTCTTTAATATTCTGTCTGGTTTAGGCAAATTTTCATGAAGCTGAAAAATGCTGTTAAATGGTAGTTAAATCGGCATGCTTTTAATGCCTGGCTAGGGTTAGGGTTACAAGAACCACAGAATTTTGCCCGCTGTTGCACTTTTAGCTGCACTTTAAATGACAAAATGAAGAGAGTTTACCCATTAGAACAGGTATTCTTCACACTTTTCATCTGGCTCAGTTTTGGATAAAATCACTGGATAGGGCAAAATACAAAAAGGTGACCAAAACTGTCCGAAAACTAAAAGTGCAGATAGGAGCAAATTATCACTCATTCTAAAGATAACTGGGGACCCCGAATGCAGCACTGACAGTAAAAAACTTCTACCTGTTGTGGGAATGCTAACCCTAACCCTAGCTAGGGTTTCAAATGTGCATTCCAGCAGGGTATCTCAGAAGCCCTCCAAACATCAAAGTTGAATTTTCTCCTCAAACTCCAAAAAATCAGTCTCAAACTATCAAAACGGTTTCTAAAAACTCTAGGAAAACGTATCTTCTTTAATATTCTGTTTGGTTTAGGCAAATTTTCATGAAGCTGAAAAATGCTGTTAAATGGTAGTTAAATCGGCATGCTTTTAATGCCTGGCTAGGGTTAGGGTTACAAGAACCATAGAATTTTGCCCGCTGTTGCACTTTTAGCTGCACTTTAAATGACAAAATGAAGAGAGTTTACCCATTAGAACATGTATTCTTCACACTTTTCATTTGGCTCAGTTTTGGATAAAATCACTGGATAGGGCAATATACAAAAAGGTGACCAAAACTGTCCGAAAACTAAAAGTGCAGATAGGAGCAAATTATCACACATCCTAAAGATAAATGGAGGCCCGGAATGCAGCACTAGCAGTAAAAAACTTCTACCTGTTGTGGGAATGCTAACCCTAACCCTAGCTAGGGTTTCAAATGTACATTCCGGCAGGGTGTAACAGAAGCCCTCCAAACATCAAAGTTGAATTTTTTCCTCAAACCAAAAAAAATCAATCTCAAACTATCAAAACGGTTTTTAAAAACGCTAGGAAATGTATCTTCTTTAATATTCTGTCTGGTTTAGGCAAATTTTCATGAAGCTGAAAAATGCTGTTAAATGGTAGTTAAATCGGCATGCTTTTAATGCCTGGCTAGGGTTAGGGTTACAAGAACCATAGAATTTTGCCCTCTCTTGCACTTTTAGCTGCACTTTAAATGACAAAATGAAGAGAGTTTACCCATTAGAACATGTATTCTTCACACTTTTCATCTGGCTCAGTTTTGGATAAAATCACTGGATAGGGCAATATACAAAAAGGTGACCAAAACTGTCCGAAAACTAAAAGTGCAGATAGGAGCAAATTATCACACATCCTAAAGATAACTGGGGGCCCGGAATGCAGCACTAGCAGTAAAAAACTTCTACCTGTTGTGGGAATGCTAACCCTAACCCTAGCTAGGGTTTCAAATGTACATTCCGGCAGGGTGTCTCAGAAGCCCTCCAAACATCAAAGTTGAATTTTTTCCTCAAACTTCAAAAAATCAGTCTCAAACTATCAAAACGGTTTCTAAAACTTCTAGGAAATGTATCTTCTTTAATATTCTGTCTGGTTTAGGCAAATTTTCATGAAGCTGAAAAATGCTGTTAAATGGTAGTTAAATCGGCATGCTTTTAATGCCTGGCTAGGGTTAGGGTTACAAGAACCACAGAATTTTGCCCGCTGTTGCACTTTTAGCTGCACTTTAAATGACAAAATGAAGAGAGTTTACCCATTAGAACAGGTATTCTTCACACTTTTCATCTGGCTCAGTTTTGGATAAAATCACTGGATAGGGCAAAATACAAAAAGGTGACCAAAACTGTCCGAAAACTAAAAGTGCAGATAGGAGCAAATTATCACTCATTCTAAAGATAACTGGGGACCCGGAATGCAGCACTGACAGTAAAAAACTTCTACCTGTTGTGGGAATGCTAACCCTAACCCTAGCTAGGGTTTCAAATGTGCATTCCAGCAGGGTATCTCAGAAGCCCTCCAAACATCAAAGTTGAATTTTCTCCTCAAACTCCAAAAAATCAGTCTCAAACTATCAAAACGGTTTCTAAAAACTCTAGGAAAACGTATCTTCTTTAATATTCTGTTTGGTTTAGGCAAATTTTCATGAAGCTGAAAAATGCTGTTAAATGGTAGTTAAATCGGCATGCTTTTAATGCCTGGCTAGGGTTAGGGTTACAAGAACCATAGAATTTTGCCCGCTGTTGCACTTTTAGCTGCACTTTAAATGACAAAATGAAGAGAGTTTACCCATTAGAACATGTATTCTTCACACTTTTCATTTGGCTCAGTTTTGGATAAAATCACTGGATAGGGCAATATACAAAAAGGTGACCAAAACTGTCCGAAAACTAAAAGTGCAGATAGGAGCAAATTATCACACATCCTAAAGATAAATGGAGGCCCGGAATGCAGCACTAGCAGTAAAAAACTTCTACCTGTTGTGGGAATGCTAACCCTAACCATAGCTAGGGTTTCAAATGTACATTCCGGCAGGGTGTAACAGAAGCCCTCCAAACATCAAAGTTGAATTTTTTCCTCAAACCAAAAAAAATCAATCTCAAACTATCAAAACGGTTTTTAAAAACGCTAGGAAATGTATCTTCTTTAATATTCTGTCTGGTTTAGGCAAATTTTCATGAAGCTGAAAAATGCTGTTAAATGGTAGTTAAATCGGCATGCTTTTAATGCCTGGCTAGGGTTAGGGTTACAAGAACCATAGAATTTTGCCCTCTCTTGCACTTTTAGCTGCACTTTAAATGACAAAATGAAGAGAGTTTACCCATTAGAACATGTATTCTTCACACTTTTCATCTGGCTCAGTTTTGGATAAAATCACTGGATAGGGCAATATACAAAAAGGTGACCAAAACTGTCCGAAAACTAAAAGTGCAGATAGGAGCAAATTATCACACATCCTAAAGATAACTGGGGGCCCGGAATGCAGCACTAGCAGTAAAAAACTTCTACCTGTTGTGGGAATGCTAACCCTAACCCTAGCTAGGGTTTCAAATGTACATTCCGGCAGGGTGTCTCAGAAGCCCTCCAAACATCAAAGTTGAATTTTTTCCTCAAACTCCAAAAAATCAGTCTCAAACTATTAAAACGGTTTCTAAACCTTCTAGGAAATGTATCTTCTTTAATATTCTGTCTGGTTTAGGCAAATTTTCATGAAGCTGAAAAATGCTGTTAAATGGTAGTTAAATCGGCATGCTTTTAATGCCTGGCTAGGGTTAGGGTTACAAGAACCACAGAATTTTGCCCTCTGTTGCACTTTTAGCTGCACTTTAAATGACAAAATGAAGAGAGTTTACCCATTAGAACAGGTATTCTTCACACTTTTCATCTGGCTCAGTTTTGGATAAAATCACTGGATAGGGCAAAATACAAAAAGGTGACCAAAACTGTCCGAAAACTAAAAGTGCAGATAGGAGCAAATTATCACTCATTCTAAAGATAACTGGGGACCCGGAATGCAGCACTGACAGTAAAAAACTTCTACCTGTTGTGGGAATGCTAACCCTAACCCTAGCTAGGGTTTCAAATGTGCATTCCAGCAGGGTATCTCAGAAGCCCTCCAAACATCAAAGTTGAATTTTCTCCTCAAACTCCAAAAAATCAGTCTCAAACTATCAAAACGGTTTCTAAAAACTCTAGGAAAACGTATCTTCTTTAATATTCTGTTTGGTTTAGGCAAATTTTCATGAAGCTGAAAAATGCTGTTAAATGGTAGTTAAATCGGCATGCTTTTAATGCCTGGCTAGGGTTAGGGTTACAAGAACCATAGAATTTTGCCCGCTGTTGCACATTTAGCTGCACTTTAAATGACAAAATGAAGAGAGTTTACCCATTAGAACATGTATTCTTCACACTTTTCATCTGGCTCAGTTTTGGATAAAATCACTGGATAGGGCAATATACAAAAAGGTGACCAAAACTGTCCGAAAACTAAAAGTGCAGATAGGAGCAAATTATCACACATCCTAAAGATAACTGGGGGCCCGGAATGCAGCACTAGCAGTAAAAAACTTCTACCTGTTGTAGGAATGCTAACCCTAACCCTAGCTAGGGTTTCAAATGTACATTCCGGCAGGGTGTCTCAGAAGCCCTCCAAACATCAAAGTTGAATTTTTTCCTCAAACTCCAAAAAATCAGTCTCAAACTATCAAAACGGTTTCTAAAACTTCTAGGAAATGTATCTTCTTTAATATTCTGTCTGGTTTAGGCAAATTTTCATGAAGCTGAAAAATGCTGTTAAATGGTAGTTAAATCGGCATGCTTTTAATGCCTGGCTAGGGTTAGGGTTACAAGAACCACAGAATTTTGCCCGCTGTTGCACTTTTAGCTGCACTTTAAATGACAAAATGAAGAGAGTTTACCCATTAGAACAGGTATTCTTCACACTTTTCATCTGGCTCAGTTTTGGATAAAATCACTGGATAGGGCAAAATACAAAAAGGTGACCAAAACTGTCCGAAAACTAAAAGTGCAGATAGGAGCAAATTATCACTCATTCTAAAGATAACTGGGGACCCGGAATGCAGCACTGACAGTAAAAAACGTCTACCTGTTGTGGGAATGCTAACCCTAACCCTAGCTAGGGTTTCAAATGTGCATTCCAGCAGGGATCTCAGAAGCCCTCCAAACATCAAAGTTGAATTTTCTCCTCAAACTCCAAAAAATCAGTCTCAAACTATCAAAACGGTTTCTAAAAACTCTAGGAAAACGTATCTTCTTTAATATTCTGTTTGGTTTAGGCAAATTTTCATGAAGCTGAAAAATGCTGTTAAATGGTAGTTAAATCGGCATGCTTTTAATGCCTGGCTAGGGTTAGGGTTACAAGAACCATAGAATTTTGCCCTCTGTTGCACTTTTAGCTGCACTTTAAATGACAAAATGAAGAGAGTTTACCCATTAGAACATGTATTCTTCACACTTTTCATTTGGCTCAGTTTTGGATAAAATCACTGGATAGGGCAATATACAAAAAGGTGACCAAAACTGTCCGAAAACTAAAAGTGCAGATAGGAGCAAATTATCACACATCCTAAAGATAACTGGAGGCCCGGAATGCAGCACTAGCAGTAAAAAACTTCTACCTGTTGTGGGAATGCTAACCCTAACCCTAGCTAGGGTTTCAAATGTACATTCCGGCAGGGTGTAACAGAAGCCCTCCAAACATCAATTTTGAATTTTTTCCTCAAACCAAAAAAAATCAATCTCAAACTATCAAAACGGTTTTTAAAAACGCTAGGAAATGTATCTTCTTTAATATTCTGTCTGGTTTAGGCAAATTTTCATGAAGCTGAAAAATGCTGTTAAATGGTAACTAAATCGGCATGCTTTTAATGCCTGGCTAGGGTTAGGGTTACAAGAACCATAGAATTTTGCCCTCTCTTGCACTTTTAGCTGCACTTTAAATGACAAAATGAAGAGAGTTTACCCATTAGAACATGTATTCTTCACACTTTTCATCTGGCTCAGTTTTGGATAAAATCACTGGATAGGGCAATATACAAAAAGGTGACCAAAACTGTCCGAAAACTAAAAGTGCAGATAGGAGCAAATTATCACACATCCTAAAAATAACTGGGGGCCCGGAATGCAGCACTAGCAGTAAAAAACTTCTACCTGTTGTGGGAATGCTAACCCTAACCCTAGCTAGGGTTTCAAATGTAGATTCCGGCAGGGTGTCTCAGAAGCCCTCCAAACATCAAAGTTGAATTATTTCCTCAAACTCCAAAAAATCAGTCTCAAACTATCAAAACGGTTTCTAAAACTTCTAGGAAATGTATCTTCTTTAATATTCTGTCTGGTTTAGGCAAATTTTCATGAAGCTGAAAAATGCTGTTAAATGGTAGTTAAATCGGCATGCTTTTAATGCCTGGCTAGGGTTAGGGTTACAAGAACCAAAGAATTTTGCCCGCTGTTGCACTTTTAGCTGCACTTTAAATGACAAAATGAAGAGAGGTTACCCATTAGAACATGTATTTTTCACACTTTTCATCTGGCTCAGTTTTGGATAAAATCACTGGATAGGGCAATATACAAAAAGGTGACCAAAACTGTCCGAAAACTAAAAGTGCAGATAGGAGCAAATTATCACACATCCTAAAGATAACTGGGGGCCCGGAATGCAGCACTAGCAGTAAAAAACTTCTACCTGTTGTGGGAATGCTAACCCTAACCCTAGCTAGGGTTTCAAATGTACATTCCGGCAGGGTGTCTCAGAAGCCCTCCAAACATCAAAGTTGAATTTTTTCCTCAAACTCCAAAAAATCAGTCTCAAACTATCAAAACGGTTTCTAAAAACTCTAGGAAAACGTATCTTCTTTAATATTCTGTTTGGTTTAGGCAAATTTTCATGAAGCTGAAAAATGCTGTTAAATGGTAGTTAAATCGGCATGCTTTTAATGCCTGGCTAGGGTTAGGGTTACAAGAACCATAGAATTTTGCCCGCTGTTGCACTTTTAGCTGCACTTTAAATGACAAAATGAAGAGAGTTTACCCATTAGAACATGTATTCTTCACACTTTTCATTTGGCTCAGTTTTGGATAAAATCACTGGATAGGGCAATATACAAAAAGGTGACCAAAACTGTCCGAAAACTAAAAGTGCAGATAGGAGCAAATTATCACACATCCTAAAGATAAATGGAGGCCCGGAATGCAGCACTAGCAGTAAAAAACTTCTACCTGTTGTGGGAATGCTAACCCTAACCCTAGCTAGGGTTTCAAATGTACATTCCGGCAGGTTGTAACAGAAGCCCTCCAAACATCAAAGTTGAATTTTTTCCTCAAACCAAAAAAAATCAATCTCAAACTATCAAAACGGTTTTTAAAAACGCTAGGAAATGTATCTTCTTTAATATTTTGTCTGGTTTAGGCAAATTTTCATGAAGCTGAAAAATGCTGTTAAATGGTAGTTAAATCGGCATGCTTTTAATGCCTGGCTAGGGTTAGGGTTACAAGAACCATAGAATTTTGCCCTCTCTTGCACTTTTAGTTGCACTTTAAATGACAAAATGAAGAGAGTTTACCCATTAGAACATGTATTCTTCACACTTTTCATCTGGCTCAGTTTTGGATAAAATCACTGGATAGGGCAATATACAAAAAGGTGACCAAAACTGTCCGAAAACTAAAAGTGCAGATAGGAGCAAATTATCACACATCCTAAAGATAACTGGGGGCCCGGAATGCAGCACTAGCAGTAAAAAACTTCTACCTGTTGTGGGAATGCTAACCCTAACCCTAGCTAGGGTTTCAAATGTACATTCCGGCAGGGTGTCTCAGAAGCCCTCCAAACATCAAAGTTGAATTTTTTCCTCAAACTCCAAAAAATCAGTCTCAAACTATCAAAACGGTTTCTAAAACTTCTAGGAAATGTATCTTCTTTAATATTCTGTCTGGTTTAGGCAAATTTTCATGAAGCTGAAAAATGCTGTTAAATGGAAGTTAAATCGGCATGCTTTTAATGCCTGGCTAGGGTTAGGGTTACAAGAACCACAGAATTTTGCCCGCTGTTGCACTTTTAGCTGCACTTTAAATGACAAAATGAAGAGAGTTTACCCATTAGAACAGGTATTCTTCACACTTTTCATCTGGCTCAGTTTTGGATAAAATCACTGGATAGGGCAAAATACAAAAAGGTGACCAAAACTGTCCGAAAACTAAAAGTGCAGATAGGAGCAAATTATCACTCATTCTAAAGATAACTGGGGACCCGGAATGCAGCACTGACAGTAAAAAACGTCTACCTGTTGTGGGAATGCTAACCCTAACCCTAGCTAGGGTTTCAAATGTGCATTCCAGCAGGGATCTCAGAAGCCCTCCAAACATCAAAGTTGAATTTTCTCCTCAAACTCCAAAAAATCAGTCTCAAACTATCAAAACGGTTTCTAAAAACTCTAGGAAAACGTATCTTCTTTAATATTCTGTTTGGTTTAGGCAAATTTTCATGAAGCTGAAAAATGCTGTTAAATGGTAGTTAAATCGGCATGCTTTTAATGCCTGGCTAGGGTTAGGGTTACAAGAACCATAGAATTTTGCCCTCTGTTGCACTTTTAGCTGCACTTTAAATGACAAAATGAAGAGAGTTTACCCATTAGAACATGTATTCTTCACACTTTTCATTTGGCTCAGTTTTGGATAAAATCACTGGATAGGGCAATATACAAAAAGGTGACCAAAACTGTCCGAAAACTAAAAGTGCAGATAGGAGCAAATTATCACACATCCTAAAGATAACTGGAGGCCCGGAATGCAGCACTAGCAGTAAAAAACTTCTACCTGTTGTGGGAATGCTAACCCTAACCCTAGCTAGGGTTTCAAATGTACATTCCGGCAGGGTGTAACAGAAGCCCTCCAAACATCAATTTTGAATTTTTTCCTCAAACCAAAAAAAATCAATCTCAAACTATCAAAACGGTTTCTAAAACTTCTAGGAAATGTATCTTCTTTAATATTCTGTCTGGTTTAGGCAAATTTTCATAAAGCTGAAAAATGCTGTTAAATGGTAGTTAAATCGGCATGCTTTTAATGCCTGGCTAGGGTTAGGGTTACAAGAACCAAAGAATTTTGCCCGCTGTTGCACTTTTAGCTGCACTTAAAATGACAAAATGAAGAGAGGTTACCCATTAGAACATGTATTTTTCACACTTTTCATCTGGCTCAGTTTTGGATAAAATCACTGGATAGGGCAATATACAAAAAGGTGACCAAAACTGTCCGAAAACTAAAAGTGCAGATAGGAGCAAATTATCACACATCCTAAAGATAACTGGGGGCCCGGAATGCAGCACTAGCAGTAAAAAACTTCTACCTGTTGTGGGAATGCTAACCCTAACCCTAGCTAGGCTTTCAAATGTACATTCCGGCAGGGTGTCTCAGAAGCCCTCCAAACATCAAAGTTGAATTTTTTCCTCAAACTCCAAAAAATCAGTCTCAAACTATCAAAACGGTTTCTAAAACTTCTAGGAAATGTATCTTCTTTAATATTCTGTCTGGTTTAGGCAAATTTTCATAAAGCTGAAAAATGCTGTTAAATGGTAGTTAAATCGGCATGCTTTTAATGCCTGGCTAGGGTTAGGGTTACAAGAACCATAGAATATTGCCCTCTGTTGCACTTTTAGCTGCACTTTAAATGACAAAATGAAGAGAGTTTACCCATTAGAACAGGTATTCTTCACACTTTTCATTTGGCTCAGTTTTGGATAAAATCACTGGATAGGGCAATATACAAAAAGGTGACCAAAACTGTCCGAAAACTAAAAGTGCAGATAGGAGCAAATTATCACACATCCTAAAGATAACTGGGGGCCCGGAATGCAGCACTAGCAGTAAAAAACTTCTACCTGTTGTGGGAATGCTAACCCTAACCCTAGCTAGGGTTTCAAATGTACATTCCGGCAGGGTGTAACAGAAGCCCTCCAAACATCAAAGTTGAATTTTTTCCTCAAACCAAAAAAAATCAATCTCAAACTATCAAAACGGTTTTTAAAAACGCTAGGAAATGTATCTTCTTTAATATTCTGTCTGGTTTAGGCAAATTTTCATGAAGTTGAAAAATGCTGTTAAATGGTAGTTAAATCGGCATGCTTTTAATGCCTGGCTAGGGTTAGGGTTACAAGAACCATAGAATTTTGCCCTCTCTTGCACTTTTAGCTGCACTTTAAATGACAAAATGAAGAGAGTTTACCCATTAGAACATGTATTCTTCACACTTTTCATCTGGCTCAGTTTTGGATAAAATCACTGGATAGGGCAATATACAAAAAGGTTACCAAAACTGTCCGAAAACTAAAAGTGCAGATAGGAGCAAATTATCACTCATCCTAAAGATAACTGGGGACCCGGAATGCAGCACTGACAGTAAAAAACTTCTACGTGTTGTGGGAATGCTAACCCTAACCCTAGCTAGGGTTTCAAATGTACATTCCGGCAGGGTGTCTCAGAAGCCCTCCAAACATCAAAGTTGAATTTTTTCCTCAAACTCCAAAAAATCAGTCTCAATTTATCAAAACGGTTTCTAAAACTTCTAGGAAATGTATCTTCTTTAATATTCTGTCTGGTTTAGGCAAATTTTCATAAAGCTGAAAAATGCTGTTAAATTGTAGTTAAATCGGCATGCTTTTAATGCCTGGCTAGGGTTAGGGTTACAAGAACCATAGAATATTGCCCGCTGTTGCACTTTTAGCTGCACTTTAAATGACAAAATGAAGAGAGTTTACCCATTAGAACAGGTATTCTTCACACTTTTCATTTGGCTCAGTTTTGGATAAAATCACTGGATAGGGCAATATACAAAAAGGTGACCAAAACTGTCCGAAAACTAAAAGTGCAGATAGGAGCAAATTATCACACATCCTAAAGATAACTGGAGGCCCGGAATGCAGCACTAGCAGTAAAAAACTTCTACCTGTTGTGGGAATGCTAACCCTAACCCTAGCTAGGGTTTCAAATGTACATTCCGGCAGGGTGTAACAGAAGCCCTCCAAACATCAAAGTTGAATTTTTTCCTCAAACCAAAAAAAATCAATCTCAAACTATCAAAACGGTTTTTAAAAACGCTAGGAAATGTATCTTCTTTAATATTCTGTCTGGTTTAGGCAAATTTTCATGAAGCTGAAAAATGCTGTTAAATGGTAGTTAAATCGGCATGCTTTTAATGCGTGGCTAGGGTTAGGGTTACAAGAACCATAGAATTTTGCCCGCTGTTTCACTTTTAGCTGCACTTTAAATGACAAAATGAAGAGAGTTTACCCATTAAAACAGGTATTCTTCACACTTTTCATCTGGCTCAGTTTTGGATAAAATCACTGGATAGGGCAAAATACAAAAAGGTGACCAAAACTGTCCGAAAACTAAAAGTGCAGATAGGAGCAAATTATCACTCATTCTAAAGATAACTGGGGACCCGGAATGCAGCACTAGCAGTAAAAAACTTCTACCTGTTGTGGGAATGCTATCCCTAACCCTAGGTAGGGTTTCAAATGTAGATTCCGGCAGGGTGTCTCAGAAGCCCTCCAAACATCAAAGTTGAATTTTTTCCTCAAATTCCAAAAAATCAGTCTCAAACTATCAAAACGGTTTCTAAAACTCTAGGAAATGTATCTTCTTTAATATTCTGTCTGGTTTAGGCAAATTTTCATAAAGCTGAAAAATGCTGTTAAATGGTAGTTAAATCGGCATGCTTTTAATGCCTGGCTAGGGTTAGGGTTACAAGAACCAAAGAATTTTGCCCGCTGTTGCACTTTTAGCTGCACTTTAAATGACAAAATGAAGAGAGGTTGCCTATTAGAACAGGAATACTTCACACTTTTCATCTGGCTCAGTTTTAGATAAAATCGCTGGATAGGGCAATATACAAAAAGATGACCAAAACTGTCCGAAAACTAAAAGTGCAGATAGGAGCAAATTATCACACATCCTAAAGATAACTGGGGGCCCGGAATGCAGCACTAGCAGTAAAAAACTTCTACCTGTTGTGGGAATGCTAACCCTAACCCTAGCTAGGGTTTCAAATGTACATTCCGGCAGGGTGTAACAGAAGCCCTCCAAACATCAAAGTTGAATTTTTTCCTCAAACCAAAAAAAATCAATCTCAAACTATCAAAACGGTTTTTAAAAACGCTAGGAAATGTATCTTCTTTAATATTCTGTCTGGTTTAGGCAAATTTTCATGAAGCTGAAAAATGCTGTTAAATGGTAGTTAAATCGGCATGCTTTTAATGCCTGGCTAGGGTTAGGGTTACAAGAACCACAGAATTTTGCCCGCTGTTGCACTTTTAGCTGCACTTTAAATGACAAAATGAAGAGAGTTTACCCATTAGAACAGGTATTCTTCACACTTTTCATCTGGCTCAGTTTTGGATAAAATCACTGGATAGGGCAAAATACAAAAAGGTGACCAAAACTGTCCGAAAACTAAAAGTGCAGATAGGAGCAAATTATCACTCATTCTAAAGATAACTGGGGACCCGGAATGCAGCACTGACAGTAAAAAACTTCTACCTGTTGTGGGAATGCTAACCCTAACCCTAGCTAGGGTTTCAAATTTGCATTCCAGCAGGATATCTCAGAAGCCCTCCAAACATCAAAGTTGAACTTTCTCCTCAAACTCCAAAAAATCAGTCTCAAACTATCAAAACGGTTTCTAAAAACTTTAGGAAAACGTATCTTCTTTAATATTCTGTCTGGTTTAGGCAAATTTTCATAAAGCTGAAAAATGCTGTTAAATGGTAGTTAATTATCACACATCCTAAAGATAACTGGGGGCCCGGAATGCAGCACTAGCAGTAAAAAACTTCTACCTGTTGTGGGAATGCTAACCCTAACCCTAGCTAGGGTTTCAAATGTACATTCCGGCAGGGTGTCTCAGAAGCCCTCCAAACATCAAAGTTGAATTTTTTCCTCAAACTCCAAAAAATCAGTCTCAAACTATCAAAACGGTTTCTAAAACTTCTAGGAAATGTATCTTCTTTAATATTCTGTCTGGTTTAGGCAAATTTTAATAAAGCTGAAAAATGCTGTTAAATGGTAGTTAAATCGGCATGCTTTTAATGCCTGGCTAGGGTTAGGGTTACAAGAACCATAGAATTTTGCCCTCTGTTGCACTTTTAGCTGCACTTTAAATGACAAAATGAAGAGAGTTTACCCATTAGAACAGGTATTCTTCACACTTTTCATTTGGCTCAGTTTTGGATAAAATCACTGGATAGGGCAATATACAAAAAGGTGACCAAAACTGTCCGAAAACTAAAAGTGCAGATAGGAGCAAATTATCACACATCCTAAAGATAACTGGGGGCCCGGAATGCAGCACTAGCAGTAAAAAACTTCTACCTGTTGTGGGAATGCTAACCCTAACCCTAGCTAGGGTTTCAAATGTACATTCCGGCAGGGTGTAACAGAAGCCCTCCAAACATCAAAGTTGAATTTTTTCCTCAAACCAAAAAAAATCAATCTCAAACTATCAAAACGGTTTTTAAAAACGCTAGGAAGTGTATCTTCTTTAATATTCTGTCTGGTTTAGGCAAATTTTCATGAAGCTGAAAAATGCTGTTAAATGGTAGTTAAATCGGCATGCTTTTAATGCCTGGCTAGGGTTAGGGTTACAAGAACCATAGAATTTTGCCCTCTCTTGCACTTTTAGCTGCACTTTAAATGACAAAATGAAGAGAGTTTACCCATTAGAACATGTATTCTTCACACTTTTCATCTGGCTCAGTTTTGGATAAAATCACTGGATAGGGCAATATACAAAAAGGTGACCAAAACTGTCCGAAAACTAAAAGTGCAGATAGGAGCAAATTATCACACATCCTAAAGATAACTGGGGGCCCGGAATGCAGCACTAGCAGTAAAAAACTTCTACCTGTTGTGGGAATGCTATCCCTAACCCTAGCTAGGGTTTCAAATGTACATTCCGGCAGGGTGTCTCAGAAGCCCTCCAAACATCAAAGTTGAATATTTTCCTCAAACTCCAAAAAATCAGCCTCAAACTATCAAAACGGTTTCTAAAAACTTTAGGAAAACGTATCTTCTTTAATATTCTGTCTGGTTTAGGCAAATTTTCATGAAGCTGAAAAATGCTGTTAAATGGTAGTTAAATCGGCATGCTTTTAATGCCTGGCTAGGGTTAGGGTTACAAGAACCACAGAATTTTGCCCGCTGTTGCACTTTTAGCTGCACTTTAAATGACAAAATGAAGAGAGTTTACCCATTAGAACAGGTATTCTTCACACTTTTCATCTGGCTCAGTTTTGGATAAAATCACTGGATAGGGCAAAATACAAAAAGGTGACCAAAACTGTCCGAAAACTAAAAGTGCAGATAGGAGCAAATTATCACTCATTCTAAAGATAACTGGGGACCCGGAATGCAGCACTGACAGTAAAAAACTTCTACCTGTTGTGGGAATGCTAACCCTAACCCTAGCTAGGGTTTCAAATGTGCATTCCAGCAGGATATCTCAGAAGCCCTCCAAACATCAAAGTTGAACTTTCTCCTCAAACTCCAAAAAATCAGTCTCAAACTATCAAAACGGTTTCTAAAAACTTTAGGAAAACGTATCTTCTTTAATATTCTGTCTGGTTTAGGCAAATTTTCATAAAGCTGAAAAATGCTGTTAAATGGTAGTTAAATCGGCATGCTTTTAATGCCTGGCTAGGGTTAGGGTTATAAGAACCATAGAATTTTGCCCTCTCTTGCACTTTTAGCTGCACTTTAAATGACAAAATGAAGAGAGTTTACCCATTAGAACATGTATTCTTCACACTTTTCATCTGGCTCAGTTTTGGATAAAATCACTGGATAGGGCAATATACAAAAAGGTGACCAAAACTGTCCGAAAACTAAAAGTGCAGATAGGAGCAAATTATCACACATCCTAAAGATAACTGGGGGCCCGGAATGCAGCACTAGCAGTAAAAAACTTCTACCTGTTGTGGGAATGCTATCCCTAACCCTAGCTAGGGTTTCAAATGTAGATTCCGGCAGGGTGTCTCAGAAGCCCTCCAAACATCAAAGTTGAATATTTTCCTCAAACTCCAAAAAATCAGCCTCAAACTATCAAAACGGTTTCTAAAACTTCTAGGAAATGTATCTTCTTTAATATTCTGTCTGGTTTAGGCAAATTTTCATAAAGCTGAAAAATGCTGTTAAATGGTAGTTAAATCGGCATGCTTTTAATGCGTGGCTAGGGTTAGGGTTACAAGAACCATAGAATTTTGCCCGCTGTTTCACTTTTAGCTGCACTTTAAATGACAAAATGAAGAGAGTTTACCCATTAGAACAGGTATTCTTCACACTTTTCATCTGGCTCAGTTTTGGATAAAATCACTGGATAGGGCAAAATACAAAAAGGTGACCAAAACTGTCCGAAAACTAAAAGTGCAGATAGGAGCAAATTATCACACATCCTAAAGATAACTGGGGGCCCGGAATGCAGCACTAGCAGTAAAAAACTTCTACCTGTTGTGGGAATGCTATCCCTAACCCTAGGTAGGGTTTCAAATGTAGATTCCGGCAGGGTGTCTCAGAAGCCCTCCAAACATCAAAGTTGAATTTTTTCCTCAAACTCCAAAAAATCAGTCTCAAACTATCAAAACGGTTTCTAAAACTCTAGGAAATGTATCTTCTTTAATATTCTGTCTGGTTTAGGCAAATTTTCATAAAGCTGAAAAATGCTGTTAAATGGTAGTTAAATCGGCATGCTTTTAATGCCTGGCTAGGGTTAGGGTTACAAGAACCAAAGAATTTTGCCCGCTGTTGCACTTTTAGCTGCACTTTAAATGACAAAATGAAGAGAGGTTGCCTATTAGAACAGGAATTCTTCACACTTTTCATCTGGCTCAGTTTTAGATAAAATCGCTGGATAGGGCAATATACAAAAAGATGACCAAAACTGTCCGAAAACTAAAAGTGCAGATAGGAGCAAATTATCACACATCCTAAAGATAACTGGGGGCCCGGAATGCAGCACTAGCAGTAAAAAACTTCTACCTGTTGTGGGAATGCTAACCCTAACCCTAGCTAGGGTTTCAAATGTACATTCCGGCAGGGTGTCTCAGAAGCCCTCCAAACATCAAAGTTGAATATTTTCCTCAAACTCCAAAAAATCAGTCTCAAACTATCAAAACGGTTTCTAAAAACTCTAGGAAAACGTATCTTCTTTAATATTCTGTCTGGTTTAGGCAAATTTTCATGAAGCTGAAAAATGCTGTTAAATGGTAGTTAAATCGGCATGCTTTTAATGCCTGGCTAGTGTTAGGGTTACAAGAACCACAGAATTTTGCCCGCTGTTGCACTTTTAGCTGCACTTTAAATGACAAAATGAAGAGAGTTTACCCATTAGAACAGGTATTCTTCACACTTTTCATCTGGCTCAGTTTTGGATAAAATCACTGGATAGGGCAAAATACAAAAAGGTGACCAAAACTGTCCGAAAACTAAAAGTGCAGATAGGAGCAAATTATCACTCATTCTAAAGATAACTGGGGACCCGGAATGCAGCACTGACAGTAAAAAACTTCTACGTTTTGTGGGAATGCTAACCCTAACCCTAGCTAGGGTTTCAAATGTACATTCCGGCAGGGTGTCTCAGAAGCCCTCCAAACATCAAAGTTGAATTTTTTCCTCAAACTCCAAAAAATCAGTCTCAATTTATCAAAACGGTTTCTAAAACTTCTAGGAAATGTATCTTCTTTAATATTCTGTCTGGTTTAGGCAAATTTTCATAAAGCTGAAAAATGCTGTTAAATTGTAGTTAAATCGGCATGCTTTTAATGCCTGGCTAGGGTTAGGGTTACAAGAACCATAGAATTTTGCCCGCTGTTGCACTTTTAGCTGCACTTTAAATGACAAAATGAAGAGAGTTTACCCATTAGAACAGGTATTCTTCACACTTTTCATTTGGCTCAGTTTTGGATAAAATCACTGGATAGGGCAATATACAAAAAGGTGACCAAAACTGTCCGAAAACTAAAAGTGCAGATAGGAGCAAATTATCACACATCCTAAAGATAACTGGAGGCCCGGAATGCAGCACTAGCAGTAAAAAACTTCTACCTGTTGTGGGAATGCTATCCCTAACCCTAGCTAGGGTTTCAAATGTAGATTCCGGCAGGGTGTCTCAGAAGCCCTCCAAACATCAAAGTTGAATATTTTCCTCAAACTCCAAAAAATCAGCCTCAAACTATCAAAACGGTTTCTAAAACTTCTAGGAAATGTATCTTCTTTAATATTCTGTCTGGTTTAGGCAAATTTTCATAAAGCTGAAAAATGCTGTTAAATGGTAGTTAAATCGGCATGCTTTTAATGCGTGGCTAGGGTTAGGGTTACAAGAACCATAGAATTTTGCCCGCTGTTGCACTTTTAGCTGCACTTTAAATGACAAAATGAAGAGAGTTTACCCATTAGAACAGGTATTCTTCACACTTTTCATCTGGCTCAGTTTTGGATAAAATCACTGGATAGGGCAAAATACAAAAAGGTGACCAAAACTGTCCGAAAACTAAAAGTGCAGAGAGGAGCAAATTATCACACATCCTAAAGATAACTGGGGGCCCGGAATGCAGCACTAGCAGTAAAAAACTTCTACCTGTTGTGGGAATGCTATCCCTAACCCTAGGTAGGGTTTCAAATGTAGATTCCGGCAGGGTGTCTCAGAAGCCCTCCAAACATCAAAGTTGAATTTTTTCCTCAAACTCCAAAAAATCAGTCTCAAACTATCAAAACGGTTTCTAAAACTCTAGGAAATGTATCTTCTTTAATATTCTGTCTGGTTTAGGCAAATTTTCATAAAGCTGAAAAATGCTGTTAAATGGTAGTTAAATCGGCATGCTTTTAATGCCTGGCTAGGGTTAGGGTTACAAGAACCAAAGAATTTTGCCCGCTGTTGCACTTTTAGCTGCACTTTAAATGACAAAATGAAGAGAGGTTGCCTATTAGAACAGGAATTCTTCACACTTTTCATCTGGCTCAGTTTTAGATAAAATCGCTGGATAGGGCAATATACAAAAAGATGACCAAAACTGTCCGAAAACTAAAAGTGCAGATAGGAGCAAATTATCACACATCCTAAAGATAACTGGGGGCCCGGAATGCAGCACTAGCAGTAAAAAACTTCTACCTGTTGTGGGAATGCTAACCCTAACCCTAGCTAGGGTTTCAAATGTACATTCCGGCAGGGTGTCTCAGAAGCCCTCCAAACATCAAAGTTGAATATTTTCCTCAAACTCCAAAAAATCAGTCTCAAACTATCAAAACGGTTTCTAAAAACTCTAGGAAAACGTATCTTCTTTAATATTCTGTCTGGTTTAGGCAAATTTTCATGAAGCTGAAAAATGCTGTTAAATGGTAGTTAAATCGGCATGCTTTTAATGCCTGGCTAGTGTTAGGGTTACAAGAACCACAGAATTTTGCCCGCTGTTGCACTTTTAGCTGCACTTTAAATGACAAAATGAAGAGAGTTTACCCATTAGAACAGGTATTCTTCACACTTTTCATCTGGCTCAGTTTTGGATAAAATCACTGGATAGGGCAAAATACAAAAAGGTGACCAAAACTGTCCGAAAACTAAAAGTGCAGATAGGAGCAAATTATCACTCATCCTAAAGATAACTGGGGACCCGGAATGCAGCACTGACAGTAAAAAACTTCTACGTGTTGTGGGAATGCTAACCCTAACCCTAGCTAGGGTTTCAAATGTACATTCCGGCAGGGTGTCTCAGAAGCCCTCCAAACATCAAAGTTGAATTTTTTCCTCAAACTCCAAAAAATCAGTCTCAATTTATCAAAACGGTTTCTAAAACTTCTAGGAAATGTATCTTCTTTAATATTCTGTCTGGTTTAGGCAAATTTTCATAAAGCTGAAAAATGCTGTTAAATTGTAGTTAAATCGGCATGCTTTTAATGCCTGGCTAGGGTTAGGGTTACAAGAACCATAGAATTTTGCCCGCTGTTGCACTTTTAGCTGCACTTTAAATGACAAAATGAAGAGAGTTTACCCATTAGAACAGGTATTCTTCACACTTTTCATTTGGCTCAGTTTTGGATAAAATCACTGGATAGGGCAATATACAAAAAGGTGACCAAAACTGTCCGAAAACTAAAAGTGCAGATAGGAGCAAATTATCACACATCCTAAAGATAACTGGAGGCCCGGAATGCAGCACTAGCAGTAAAAAACTTCTACCTGTTGTGGGAATGCTATCCCTAACCCTAGCTAGGGTTTCAAATGTAGATTCCGGCAGGGTGTCTCAGAAGCCCTCCAAACATCAAAGTTGAATATTTTCCTCAAACTCCAAAAAATCAGCCTCAAACTATCAAAACGGTTTCTAAAACTTCTAGGAAATGTATCTTCTTTAATATTCTGTCTGGTTTAGGCAAATTTTCATAAAGCTGAAAAATGCTGTTAAATGGTAGTTAAATCGGCATGCTTTTAATGCGTGGCTAGGGTTAGGGTTACAAGAACCATAGAATTTTGCCCGCTGTTGCACTTTTAGCTGCACTTTAAATGACAAAATGAAGAGAGTTTACCCATTAGAACAGGTATTCTTCACACTTTTCATCTGGCTCAGTTTTGGATAAAATCACTGGATAGGGCAAAATACAAAAAGGTGACCAAAACTGTCCGAAAACTAAAAGTGCAGATAGGAGCAAATTATCACACATCCTAAAGATAACTGGGGGCCCGGAATGCAGCACTAGCAGTAAAAAACTTCTACCTGTTGTGGGAATGCTATCCCTAACCCTAGGTAGGGTTTCAAATGTAGATTCCGGCAGGGTGTCTCAGAAGCCCTCCAAACATCAAAGTTGAATTTTTTCCTCAAACTCCAAAAAATCAGTCTCAAACTATCAAAACGGTTTCTAAAACTCTAGGAAATGTATCTTCTTTAATATTCTGTCTGGTTTAGGCAAATTTTCATAAAGCTGAAAAATGCTGTTAAATGGTAGTTAAATCGGCATGCTTTTAATGCCTGGCTAGGGTTAGGGTTACAAGAACCAAAGAATTTTGCCCGCTGTTGCACTTTTAGCTGCACTTTAAATGACAAAATGAAGAGAGGTTGCCTATTAGAACAGGAATTCTTCACACTTTTCATCTGGCTCAGTTTTAGATAAAATCGCTGGATAGGGCAATATACAAAAAGATGACCAAAACTGTCCGAAAACTAAAAGTGCAGATAGGAGCAAATTATCACACATCCTAAAGATAACTGGGGGCCCGGAATGCAGCACTAGCAGTAAAAAACTTTTACCTGTTGTGGGAATGCTAACCCTAACCCTAGCTAGGGTTTCAAATGTACATTCCGGCAGGGTGTCTCAGAAGCCCTCCAAACATCAAAGTTGAATATTTTCCTCAAACTCCAAAAAATCAGTCTCAAACTATCAAAACGGTTTCTAAAAACTCTAGGAAAACGTATCTTCTTTAATATTCTGTCTGGTTTAGGCAAATTTTCATGAAGCTGAAAAATGCTGTTAAATGGTAGTTAAATCGGCATGCTTTTAATGCCTGGCTAGAGTTAGGGTTACAAGAACCACAGAATTTTGCCCGCTGTTGCACTTTTAGCTGCACTTTAAATGACAAAATGAAGAGAGTTTACCCATTAGAACAGGTATTCTTCACACTTTTCATCTGGCTCAGTTTTGGATAAAATCACTGGATAGGGCAAAATACAAAAAGGTGACCAAAACTGTCCGAAAACTAAAAGTGCAGATAGGAGCAAATTATCACTCATCCTAAAGATAACTGGGGACCCGGAATGCAGCACTGACAGTAAAAAACTTCTACGTGTTGTGGGAATGCTAACCCTAACCCTAGCTAGGGTTTCAAATGTACATTCCGGCAGGGTGTCTCAGAAGCCCTCCAAACATCAAAGTTGAATTTTTTCCTCAAACCAAAAAAAATCAATCTCAAACTATCAAAACGGTTTTTAAAAACGCTAGGAAATGTATCTTCTTTAATATTCTGTCTGGTTTAGGCAAATTTTCATGAAGCTGAAAAATGCTGTTAAATGGTAGTTAAATCGGCATGCTTTTAATGCCTGGTTAGGGTCAGGGTTACAAGAACCACAGAATTTTGCCCGCTGTTGCACTTTTAGCTGCACTTTAAATGACAAAATGAAGAGAGTTTACCCATTAGAACAGGTATTCTTCACACTTTTCATCTGGCTCAGTTTTGGATAAAATCACTGGATAGGGCAAAATACAAAAAGGTGACCAAAACTGTCCGAAAACTAAAAGTGCAGATAGGAGCAAATTATCACTCATTCTAAAGATAACTGGGGACCCGGAATGCAGCACTGACAGTAAAAAACTTCTACCTGTTGTGGGAATGCTAACCCTAACCCTAGCTAGGGTTTCAAATGTGCATTCCAGCAGGATATCTCAGAAGCTCTCCAAACATCAAAGTTGAACTTTCTCCTCAAACTCCAAAAAATCAGTCTCAAACTATCAAAACGGTTTCTAAAAACTTTAGGAAAACGTATCTTCTTTAATATTCTGTCTGGTTTAGGCAAATTTTCATAAAGCTGAAAAATGCTGTTAAATGGTAGTTAAATCGGCATGCTTTTAATGCCTGGCTAGGGTTAGGGTTACAAGAACCATAGAATTTTGCCCGCTGTTGCACTTTTAGCTGCACTTTAAATGACAAAATGAAGAGAGTTTACCCATTAGAACAGGTATTCTTCACACTTTTCATCTGGCTCAGTTTTGGATAAAATCACTGGATAGGGCAAAATACAAAAAGGTGACCAAAACTGTCCGAAAACTAAAAGTGCAGATAGGAGCAAATTATCACTCATTCTAAAGATAACTGGGGACCCGGAATGCAGCACTGACAGTAAAAAACTTCTACCTGTTGTGGGAATGCTAACCCTAACCCTAGCTAGGGTTTCAAATGTGCATTCCAGCAGGATATCTCAGAAGCTCTCCAAACATCAAAGTTGAACTTTCTCCTCAAACTCCAAAAAATCAGTCTCAAACTATCAAAACGGTTTCTAAAAACTTTAGGAAAACGTATCTTCTTTAATATTCTGTCTGGTTTAGGCAAATTTTCATAAAGCTGAAAAATGCTGTTAAATGGTAGTTAAATCGGCATGCTTTTAATGCCTGGCTAGGGTTAGGGATACAAGAACCAAAGAATTTTGCCCGCTGTTGCACTTTTAGCTGCACTTTAAATGACAAAATGAAGAGAGGTTGCCTATTAGAACAGGAATTCTTCACACTTTTCATCTGGCTCAGTTTTAGATAAAATCGCTGGATAGGGCAATATACAAAAAGATGACCAAAACTGTACGAAAACTAAAAGTGCAGATAGGAGCAAATTATCACACATCCTAAAGATAACTGGGGGCCCGGAATGCAGCACTAGCAGTAAAAAACTTCTACCTGTTGTGGGAATGCTAACCCTAACCCTAGCTAGGGTTTCAAATGTACATTCCGGCAGGGTGTCTCAGAAGCCCTCCAAACATCAAAGCTGAATATTTTCCTCAAACTCCAAAAAATCAGTCTCAAACTATCAAAACGGTTTCTAAAACTTCTAGGAAATGTATCTTCTTTAATTTTCTGTCTGGTTTAGGCAAATTTTCATGAAGCTGAAAAATGCTGTTAAATGGTAGTTAAATCGGCATGCTTTTAATGCCTGGCTAGGGTTAGGGTTACAAGAACCATAGAATTTTGCCCTCTGTTGCACTTTTAGCTGCACTTTAAATGACAAAATGAAGAGAGTTTACCCATTAGAACAGGTATTCTTCACACTTTTCATTTGGCTCAGTTTTGGATAAAATCACTGGATAGGGCAATATACAAAAAGGTGACCAAAACTGTCCGAAAACTAAAAGTGCAGATAGGAGCAAATTATCACACATCCTAAAGATAACTGGGGGCCCGGAATGCAGCACTAGCAGTAAAAAACTTCTACCTGTTGTGGGAATGCTATCCCTAACCCTAGCTAGGGTTTCAAATGTACATTCCGGCAGGGTGTCTCAGAAGCCCTCCAAACATCAAAGTTGAATATTTTCCTCAAACTCCAAAAAATCAGCCTCAAACTATCAAAACGGTTTCTAAAAACTTTAGGAAAACGTATCTTCTTTAATATTCTGTCTGGTTTAGGCAAATTTTCATAAAGCTGAAAAATGCTGTTAAATGGTAGTTAATTATCACACATCCTAAAGATAACTGGGGGCCCGGAATGCAGCACTAGCAGTAAAAAACTTCTACCTGTTGTGGGAATGCTAACCCTAACCCTAGCTAGGGTTTCAAATGTACATTCCGGCAGGGTGTCTCAGAAGCCCTCCAAACATCAAAGTTGAATTTTTTCCTCAAACTCCAAAAAATCAGTCTCAAACTATCAAAACGGTTTCTAAAACTTCTAGGAAATGTATCTTCTTTAATATTCTGTCTGGTTTAGGCAGATTTTCATAAAGCTGAAAAATGCTGTTAAATGGTAGTTAAATCGGCATGCTTTTAATGCCTGGCTAGGGTTAGGGTTACAAGAACCATAGAATTTTGCCCTCTGTTGCACTTTTAGCTGCACTTTAAATGACAAAATGAAGAGAGTTTACCCATTAGAACAGGTATTCTTCACACTTTTCATTTGGCTCAGTTTTGGATAAAATCACTGGATAGGGCAATATACAAAAAGGTGACCAAAACTGTCCGAAAACTAAAAGTGCAGATCGGAGCAAATTATCACACATCCTAAAGATAACTGGGGGCCCGGAATGCAGCACTAGCAGTAAAAAACTTCTACCTGTTGTGGGAATGCTAACCCTAACCCTAGCTAGGGTTTCAAATGTACATTCCGGCAGGGTGTAACAGAAGCCCTCCAAACATCAAAGTTGAATTTTTTCCTCAAACCAAAAAAAATCAATCTCAAACTATCAAAACGGTTTTTAAAAACGCTAGGAAGTGTATCTTCTTTAATATTCTGTCTGGTTTAGGCAAATTTTCATGAAGCTGAAAAATGCTGTTAAATGGTAGTTAAATCGGCATGCTTTTAATGCCTGGCTAGGGTTAGGGTTACAAGAACCATAGAATTTTGCCCTCTCTTGCACTTTTAGCTGCACTTTAAATGACAAAATGAAGAGAGTTTACCCATTAGAACATGTATTCTTCACACTTTTCATCTGGCTCAGTTTTGGATAAAATCACTGGATAGGGCAATATACAAAAAGGTGACCAAAACTGTCCGAAAACTAAAAGTGCAGATAGGAGCAAATTATCACACATCCTAAAGATAACTGGGGGCCCGGAATGCAGCACTAGCAGTAAAAAACTTCTACCTGTTGTGGGAATGCTAACCCTAACCCTAGCTAGGGTTTCAAATGTACATTCCGGCAGGGTGTAACAGAAGCCCTCCAAACATCAAAGTTGAATTTTTTCCTCAAACTCCAAAAAATCAGTCTCAAACTATCAAAACGGTTTTTAAAAACGCTAGGAAATGTATCTTCTTTAATATTCTGTCTGGTTTAGGCAAATTTTCATGAAGCTGAAAAATGCTGTTAAATGGTAGTTAAATCGGCATGCTTTTAATGCCTGGCTAGGGTTAGGGTTACAAGAACCACAGAATTTTGCCCGCTGTTGCACTTTTAGCTGCACTTTAAATGACAAAATGAAGAGAGTTTACCCATTAGAACAGGTATTCTTCACACTTTTCATCTGGCTCAGTTTTGGATAAAATCACTGGATAGGGCAAAATACAAAAAGGTGACCAAAACTGTCCGAAAACTAAAAGTGCAGATAGGAGCAAATTATCACTCATTCTAAAGATAACTGGGGACCCGGAATGCAGCACTGACAGTAAAAAACTTCTACCTGTTGTGGGAATGCTAACCCTAACCCTAGCTAGGGTTTCAAATGTGCATTCCAGCAGGATATCTCAGAAGCCCTCCAAACATCAAAGTTGAACTTTCTCCTCAAACTCCAAAAAATCAGTCTCAAACTATCAAAACGGTTTCTAAAAACTTTAGGAAAACGTATCTTCTTTAATATTCTGTCTGGTTTAGGCAAATTTTCATAAAGCTGAAAAATGCTGTTAAATGGTAGTTAAATCGGCATGCTTTTAATGCCTGGCTAGGGTTAGGGTTATAAGAACCATAGAATTTTGCCCTCTCTTGCACTTTTAGCTGCACTTTAAATGACAAAATGAAGAGAGTTTACCCATTAGAACATGTATTCTTCACACTTTTCATCTGGCTCAGTTTTGGATAAAATCACTGGATAGGGCAATATACAAAAAGGTGACCAAAACTGTCCGAAAACTAAAAGTGCAGATAGGAGCAAATTATCACACATCCTAAAGATAACTGGGGGCCCGGAATGCAGCACTAGCAGTAAAAAACTTCTACCTGTTGTGGGAATGCTATCCCTAACCCTAGCTAGGGTTTCAAATGTAGATTCCGGCAGGGTGTCTCAGAAGCCCTCCAAACATCAAAGTTGAATATTTTCCTCAAACTCCAAAAAATCAGCCTCAAACTATCAAAACGGTTTCTAAAACTTCTAGGAAATGTATCTTCTTTAATATTCTGTCTGGTTTAGGCAAATTTTCATAAAGCTGAAAAATGCTGTTAAATGGTAGTTAAATCGGCATGCTTTTAATGCGTGGCTAGGGTTAGGGTTACAAGAACCATAGAATTTTGCCCGCTGTTTCACTTTTAGCTGCACTTTAAATGACAAAATGAAGAGAGTTTACCCATTAGAACAGGTATTCTTCACACTTTTCATCTGGCTCAGTTTTGGATAAAATCACTGGATAGGGCAAAATACAAAAAGGTGACCAAAACTGTCCGAAAACTAAAAGTGCAGATAGGAGCAAATTATCACACATCCTAAAGATAACTGGGGGCCCGGAATGCAGCACTAGCAGTAAAAAACTTCTACCTGTTGTGGGAATGCTATCCCTAACCCTAGGTAGGGTTTCAAATGTAGATTCCGGCAGGGTGTCTCAGAAGCCCTCCAAACATCAAAGTTGAATTTTTTCCTCAAACTCCAAAAAATCAGTCTCAAACTATCAAAACGGTTTCTAAAACTCTAGGAAATGTATCTTCTTTAATATTCTGTCTGGTTTAGGCAAATTTTCATAAAGCTGAAAAATGCTGTTAAATGGTAGTTAAATCGGCATGCTTTTAATGCCTGGCTAGGGTTAGGGTTACAAGAACCAAAGAATTTTGCCCGCTGTTGCACTTTTAGCTAAACTTTAAATGACAAAATGAAGAGAGGTTGCCTATTAGAACAGGAATTCTTCACACTTTTCATCTGGCTCAGTTTTAGATAAAATCGCTGGATAGGGCAATATACAAAAAGATGACCAAAACTGTCCGAAAACTAAAAGTGCAGATAGGAGCAAATTATCACACATCCTAAAGATAACTGGGGGCCCGGAATGCAGCACTAGCAGTAAAAAACTTCTACCTGTTGTGGGAATGCTAACCCTAACCCTAGCTAGGGTTTCAAATGTACATTCCGGCAGGGTGTCTCAGAAGCCCTCCAAACATCAAAGTTGAATATTTTCCTCAAACTCCAAAAAATCAGTCTCAAACTATCAAAACGGTTTCTAAAAACTCTAGGAAAACGTATCTTCTTTAATATTCTGTCTGGTTTAGGCAAATTTTCATGAAGCTGAAAAATGCTGTTAAATGGTAGTTAAATCGGCATGCTTTTAATGCCTGGCTAGTGTTAGGGTTACAAGAACCACAGAATTTTGCCCGCTGTTGCACTTTTAGCTGCACTTTAAATGACAAAATGAAGAGAGTTTACCCATTAGAACAGGTATTCTTCACACTTTTCATCTGGCTCAGTTTTGGATAAAATCACTGGATAGGGCAAAATACAAAAAGGTGACCAAAACTGTCCGAAAACTAAAAGTGCAGATAGGAGCAAATTATCACTCATCCTAAAGATAACTGGGGACCCGGAATGCAGCACTGACAGTAAAAAACTTCTACGTTTTGTGGGAATGCTAACCCTAACCCTAGCTAGGGTTTCAAATGTACATTCCGGCAGGGTGTCTCAGAAGCCCTCCAAACATCAAAGTTGAATTTTTTCCTCAAACTCCAAAAAATCAGTCTCAATTTATCAAAACGGTTTCTAAAACTTCTAGGAAATGTATCTTCTTTAATATTCTGTCTGGTTTAGGCAAATTTTCATAAAGCTGAAAAATGCTGTTAAATTGTAGTTAAATCGGCATGCTTTTAATGCCTGGCTAGGGTTAGGGTTACAAGAACCATAGAATTTTGCCCGCTGTTGCACTTTTAGCTGCACTTTAAATGACAAAATGAAGAGAGTTTACCCATTAGAACAGGTATTCTTCACACTTTTCATTTGGCTCAGTTTTGGATAAAATCACTGGATAGGGCAATATACAAAAAGGTGACCAAAACTGTCCGAAAACTAAAAGTGCAGATAGGAGCAAATTATCACACATCCTAAAGATAACTGGAGGCCCGGAATGCAGCACTAGCAGTAAAAAACTTCTACCTGTTGTGGGAATGCTATCCCTAACCCTAGCTAGGGTTTCAAATGTAGATTCCGGCAGGGTGTCTCAGAAGCCCTCCAAACATCAAAGTTGAATATTTTCCTCAAACTCCAAAAAATCAGCCTCAAACTATCAAAACGGTTTCTAAAACTTCTAGGAAATGTATCTTCTTTAATATTCTGTCTGGTTTAGGCAAATTTTCATAAAGCTGAAAAATGCTGTTAAATGGTAGTTAAATCGGCATGCTTTTAATGCGTGGCTAGGGTTAGGGTTACAAGAACCATAGAATTTTGCCCGCTGTTGCACTTTTAGCTGCACTTTAAATGACAAAATGAAGAGAGTTTACCCATTAGAACAGGTATTCTTCACACTTTTCATCTGGCTCAGTTTTGGATAAAATCACTGGATAGGGCAAAATACAAAAAGGTGACCAAAACTGTCCGAAAACTAAAAGTGCAGATAGGAGCAAATTATCACACATCCTAAAGATAACTGGGGGCCCGGAATGCAGCACTAGCAGTAAAAAACTTCTACCTGTTGTGGGAATGCTATCCCTAACCCTAGGTAGGGTTTCAAATGTAGATTCCGGCAGGGTGTCTCAGAAGCCCTCCAAACATCAAAGTTGAATTTTTTCCTCAAACTCCAAAAAATCAGTCTCAAACTATCAAAACGGTTTCTAAAACTCTAGGAAATGTATCTTCTTTAATATTCTGTCTGGTTTAGGCAAATTTTCATAAAGCTGAAAAATGCTGTTAAATGGTAGTTAAATCGGCATGCTTTTAATGCCTGGCTAGGGTTAGGGTTACAAGAACCAAAGAATTTTGCCCGCTGTTGCACTTTTAGCTGCACTTTAAATGACAAAATGAAGAGAGGTTGCCTATTAGAACAGGAATTCTTCACACTTTTCATCTGGCTCAGTTTTAGATAAAATCGCTGGATAGGGCAATATACAAAAAGATGACCAAAACTGTCCGAAAACTAAAAGTGCAGATAGGAGCAAATTATCACACATCCTAAAGATAACTGGGGGCCCGGAATGCAGCACTAGCAGTAAAAAACTTTTACCTGTTGTGGGAATGCTAACCCTAACCCTAGCTAGGGTTTCAAATGTACATTCCGGCAGGGTGTCTCAGAAGCCCTCCAAACATCAAAGTTGAATATTTTCCTCAAACTCCAAAAAATCAGTCTCAAACTATCAAAACGGTTTCTAAAAACTCTAGGAAAACGTATCTTCTTTAATATTCTGTCTGGTTTAGGCAAATTTTCATGAAGCTGAAAAATGCTGTTAAATGGTAGTTAAATCGGCATGCTTTTAATGCCTGGCTAGAGTTAGGGTTACAAGAACCACAGAATTTTGCCCGCTGTTGCACTTTTAGCTGCACTTTAAATGACAAAATGAAGAGAGTTTACCCATTAGAACAGGTATTCTTCACACTTTTCATCTGGCTCAGTTTTGGATAAAATCACTGGATAGGGCAAAATACAAAAAGGTGACCAAAACTGTCCGAAAACTAAAAGTGCAGATAGGAGCAAATTATCACTCATCCTAAAGATAACTGGGGACCCGGAATGCAGCACTGACAGTAAAAAACTTCTACGTGTTGTGGGAATGCTAACCCTAACCCTAGCTAGGGTTTCAAATGTACATTCCGGCAGGGTGTCTCAGAAGCCCTCCAAACATCAAAGTTGAATTTTTTCCTCAAACCAAAAAAAATCAATCTCAAACTATCAAAACGGTTTTTAAAAACGCTAGGAAATGTATCTTCTTTAATATTCTGTCTGGTTTAGGCAAATTTTCATGAAGCTGAAAAATGCTGTTAAATGGTAGTTAAATCGGCATGCTTTTAATGCCTGGTTAGGGTCAGGGTTACAAGAACCACAGAATTTTGCCCGCTGTTGCACTTTTAGCTGCACTTTAAATGACAAAATGAAGAGAGTTTACCCATTAGAACAGGTATTCTTCACACTTTTCATCTGGCTCAGTTTTGGATAAAATCACTGGATAGGGCAAAATACAAAAAGGTGACCAAAACTGTCCGAAAACTAAAAGTGCAGATAGGAGCAAATTATCACTCATTCTAAAGATAACTGGGGACCCGGAATGCAGCACTGACAGTAAAAAACTTCTACCTGTTGTGGGAATGCTAACCCTAACCCTAGCTAGGGTTTCAAATGTGCATTCCAGCAGGATATCTCAGAAGCTCTCCAAACATCAAAGTTGAACTTTCTCCTCAAACTCCAAAAAATCAGTCTCAAACTATCAAAACGGTTTCTAAAAACTTTAGGAAAACGTATCTTCTTTAATATTCTGTCTGGTTTAGGCAAATTTTCATAAAGCTGAAAAATGCTGTTAAATGGTAGTTAAATCGGCATGCTTTTAATGCCTGGCTAGGGTTAGGGATACAAGAACCAAAGAATTTTGCCCGTTGTTGCACTTTTAGCTGCACTTTAAATGACAAAATGAAGAGAGGTTGCCTATTAGAACAGGAATTCTTCACACTTTTCATCTGGCTCAGTTTTAGATAAAATCGCTGGATAGGGCAATATACAAAAAGATGACCAAAACTGTACGAAAACTAAAAGTGCAGATAGGAGCAAATTATCACACATCCTAAAGATAACTGGGGGCCCGGAATGCAGCACTAGCAGTAAAAAACTTCTACCTGTTGTGGGAATGCTAACCCTAACCCTAGCTAGGGTTTCAAATGTACATTCCGGCAGGGTGTCTCAGAAGCCCTCCAAACATCAAAGCTGAATATTTTCCTCAAACTCCAAAAAATCAGTCTCAAACTATCAAAACGGTTTCTAAAACTTCTAGGAAATGTATCTTCTTTAATTTTCTGTCTGGTTTAGGCAAATTTTCATGAAGCTGAAAAATGCTGTTAAATGGTAGTTAAATCGGCATGCTTTTAATGCCTGGCTAGGGTTAGGGTTACAAGAACCATAGAATTTTGCCCTCTGTTGCACTTTTAGCTGCACTTTAAATGACAAAATGAAGAGAGTTTACCCATTAGAACAGGTATTCTTCACACTTTTCATTTGGCTCAGTTTTGGATAAAATCACTGGATAGGGCAATATACAAAAAGGTGACCAAAACTGTCCGAAAACTAAAAGTGCAGATAGGAGCAAATTATCACACATCCTAAAGATAACTGGAGGCCCGGAATGCAGCACTAGCAGTAAAAAACTTCTACCTGTTGTGGGAATGCTAACCCTAACCCTAGCTAGGGTTTCAAATGTACATTCCGGCAGGGTGTAACAGAAGCCCTCCAAACATCAAAGTTGAATTTTTTCCTCAAACCAAAAAAAATCAATCTCAAACTATCAAAACGGTTTTTAAAAACGCTAGGAAATGTATCTTCTTTAATATTCTGTCTGGTTTAGGCAAATTTTCATAAAGCTGAAAAATGCTGTTAAATGGTAGTTAAATCGGCATGCTTTTAATGCCTGGCTAGGGTTAGGGTTACAAGAACCATAGAATTTTGCCCTCTCTTGCACTTTTAGCTGCACTTTAAATGACAAAATGAAGAGAGTTTACCCATTAGAACAGGTATTCTTCACACTTTTCATTTGGCTCAGTTTTGGATAAAATCACTGGATAGGGCAATATACAAAAAGGTGACCAAAACTGTCCGAAAACTAATAGTGCAGATAGGAGCAAATTATCACACATCCTAAAAATAACTGGGGGCCCGGAATGCAGCACTAGCAGTAAAAAACTTCTACCTGTTGTGGGAATGCTAACCCTAACCCTAGCTAGGGTTTCAAATGTACATTCCGGCAGGGTGTCTCAGAAGCCCTCCAAACATCAAAGTTGAATATTTTCCTCAAACTCCAAAAAATCAGTCTCAAACTATCAAAACGGTTTCTAAAACTTCTAGGAAATGTATCTTCTTTAATATTCTGTCTGGTTTAGGCAAATTTTCATGAAGCTGAAAAATGCTGTTAAATGGTAGTTAAATCGGCATGCTTTTAATGCCTGGCTAGGGTTAGGGTTACAAGAACCATAGAATTTTGCCCTCTGTTGCACTTTTAGCTGCACTTTAAATGACAAAATGAAGAGAGTTTACCCATTAGAACAGGTATTCTTCACACTTTTCATTTGGCTCAGTTTTGGATAAAATCACTGGATAGGGCAATATACAAAAAGGTGACCAAAACTGTCCGAAAACTAAAAGTGCAGATAGGAGCAAATTATCACACATCCTAAAGATAACTGGAGGCCCGGAATGCAGCACTAGCAGTAAAAAACTTCTACCTGTTGTGGGAATGCTAACCCTAACCCTAGCTAGGGTTTCAAATGTACATTCCGGCAGGGTGTAACAGAAGCCCTCCAAACATCAAAGTTGAATTTTTTCCTCAAACCAAAAAAAATCAATCTCAAACTATCAAAACGGTTTTTAAAAACGCTAGGAAATGTATCTTCTTTAATATTCTGTCTGGTTTAGGCAAATTTTCATGAAGCTGAAAAATGCTGTTAAATTGTAGTTAAATCGGCATGCTTTTAATGCCTGGCTAGGGTTAGGGTTACAAGAACCATAGAATTTTGCCCTCTGTTGCACTTTTAGCTGCACTTTAAATGACAAAATGAAGAGAGTTTACCCATTAGAACAGGTATTCTTCACACTTTTCATTTGGCTCAGTTTTGGATAAAATCACTGGATAGGGCAATATACAAAAAGGTGACCAAAACTGTCCGAAAAATAAAAGTGCAGATAGGAGCAAATTATCACACATCCTAAAGATAACTGGAGGCCCGGAATGCAGCACTTGCAGTAAAAAACTTCTACCTGTTGTGGGAATGCTAACCCTAACCCTAGCTAGGGTTTCAAATGTACATTCCGGCAGGGTGTAACAGAAGCCCTCCAAACATCAAAGTTGAATTTTTTCCTCAAACCAAAAAAAATCAATCTCAAACTATCAAAACGGTTTTTAAAAACGCTAGGAAATGTATCTTCTTTAATATTCTGTCTGGTTTAGGCAAATTTTCATAAAGCTGAAAAATGCTGTTAAATGGTAGTTAAATCGGCATGCTTTTAATGCCTGGCTAGGGTTAGGGTTACAAGAACCATAGAATTTTGCCCTCTGTTGCACTTTTAGCTGCACTTTAAATGACAAAATGAAGAGAGTTTACCCATTAGAACAGGTATTCTTCACACTTTTCATTTGGCTCAGTTTTGGATAAAATCACTGGATAGGGCAATATACAAAAAGGTGACCAAAACTGTCCGAAAACTAAAAGTGCAGATAGGAGCAAATTATCACACATCCTAAAGATAACTGGAGGCCCGGAATGCAGCACTTGCAGTAAAAAACTTCTACCTGTTGTGGGAATGCTAACCCTAACCCTAGCTAGGGTTTCAAATGTACATTCCGGCAGGGTGTAACAGAAGCCCTCCAAACATCAAAGTTGAATTTTTTCCTCAAACCAAAAAAAATCAATCTCAAACTATCAAAACGGTTTTTAAAAACGCTAGGAAATGTATCTTCTTTAATATTCTGTCTGGTTTAGGCAAATTTTCATAAAGCTGAAAAATGCTGTTAAATGGTAGTTAAATCGGCATGCTTTTAATGCCTGGCTAGGGTTAGGGTTACAAGAACCATAGAATTTTGCCCTCTCTTGCACTTTTAGCTGCACTTTAAATGACAAAATGAAGAGAGTTTACCCATTAGAACAGGTATTCTTCACACTTTTCATTTGGCTCAGTTTTGGATAAAATCACTGGATAGGGCAATATACAAAAAGGTGACCAAAACTGTCCGAAAACTAAAAGTGCAGATAGGAGCAAATTATCACACATCCTAAAAATAACTTGGGGCCCGGAATGCAGCACTAGCAGTAAAAAACTTCTACCTGTTGTGGGAATGCTAACCCTAACCCTAGCTAGGGTTTCAAATGTACATTCCGGCAGGGTGTCTCAGAAGCCCTCCAAACATCAAAGTTGAATATTTTCCTCAAACTCCAAAAAATCAGTCTCAAACTATCAAAACGGTTTCTAAAACTTCTAGGAAATGTATCTTCTTTAATATTCTGTCTGGTTTAGGCAAATTTTCATGAAGCTGAAAAATGCTGTTAAATGGTAGTTAAATCGGCATGCTTTTAATGCCTGGCTAGGGTTAGGGTTACAAGAACCATAGAATTTTGCCCTCTGTTGCACTTTTAGCTGCACTTTAAATGACAAAATGAAGAGAGTTTACCCATTAGAACAGGTATTCTTCACACTTTTCATTTGGCTCAGTTTTGGATAAAATCACTGGATAGGGCAATATACAAAAAGGTGACCAAAACTGTCCGAAAACTAAAAGTGCAGATAGGAGCAAATTATCACACATCCTAAAAATAACTGGGGGCCCGGAATGCAGCACTAGCAGTAAAAAACTTCTACCTGTTGTGGGAATGCTAACCCTAACCCTAGCTAGGGTTTCAAATGTACATTCCGGCAGGGTGTCTCAGAAGCCCTCCAAACATCAAAGTTGAATATTTTCCTCAAACTCCAAAAAATCAGTCTCAAACTATCAAAACGGTTTCTAAAACTCTAGGAAATGTATCTTCTTTAATATTCTGTCTGGTTTAGGCAAATTTTCATAAAGCTGAAAAATGCTGTTAAATGGTAGTTAAATCGGCATGCTTTTAATGCCTGGCTAGGGTTAGGGTTACAAGAACCAAAGAATTTTGCCCGCTGTTGCACTTGTAGCTGCACTTTAAATGACAAAATGAAGAGAGGTTGCCTATTAGAACAGGAATACTTCACACTTTTCATCTGGCTCAGTTTTAGATAAAATCGCTGGATAGGGCAATATACAAAAAGATGACCAAAACTGTCCGAAAACTAAAAGTGCAGATAGGAGCAAATTATCACACATCCTAAAGATAACTGGGGGCCCGGAATGCAGCACTAGCAGTAAAAAACTTCTACCTGTTGTGGGAATGCTAACCCTAACCCTAGCTAGGGTTTCAAATGTACATTCCGGCAGGGTGTAACAGAAGCCCTCCAAACATCAAAGTTGAATTTTTTCCTCAAACCAAAAAAAATCAATCTCAAACTATCAAAACGGTTTTTAAAAACGCTAGGAAATGTATCTTCTTTAATATTCTGTCTGGTTTAGGCAAATTTTCATGAAGCTGAAAAATGCTGTTAAATGGTAGTTAAATCGGCATGCTTTTAATGCCTGGCTAGGGTTAGGGTTACAAGAACCACAGAATTTTGCCCGCTGTTGCACTTTTAGCTGCACTTTAAATGACAAAATGAAGAGAGTTTACCCATTAGAACAGGTATTCTTCACACTTTTCATCTGGCTCAGTTTTGGATAAAATCACTGGATAGGGCAAAATACAAAAAGGTGACCAAAACTGTCCGAAAACTAAAAGTGCAGATAGGAGCAAATTATCACTCATTCTAAAGATAACTGGGGACCCGGAATGCAGCACTGACAGTAAAAAACTTCTACCTGTTGTGGGAATGCTAACCCTAACCCTAGCTAGGGTTTCAAATGTGCATTCCAGCAGGATATCTCAGAAGCCCTCCAAACATCAAAGTTGAACTTTCTCCTCAAACTCCAAAAAATCAGTCTCAAACTATCAAAACGGTTTCTAAAAACTTTAGGAAAACGTATCTTCTTTAATATTCTGTCTGGTTTAGGCAAATTTTCATAAAGCTGAAAAATGCTGTTAAATGGTAGTTAATTATCACACATCCTAAAGATAACTGGGGGCCCGGAATGCAGCACTAGCAGTAAAAAACTTCTACCTGTTGTGGGAATGCTAACCCTAACCCTAGCTAGGGTTTCAAATGTACATTCCGGCAGGGTGTCTCAGAAGCCCTCCAAACATCAAAGTTGAATTTTTTCCTCAAACTCCAAAAAATCAGTCTCAAACTATCAAAACGGTTTCTAAAACTTCTAGGAAATGTATCTTCTTTAATATTCTGTCTGGTTTAGGCAAATTTTCATAAAGCTGAAAAATGCTGTTAAATGGTAGTTAAATCGGCATGCTTTTAATGCCTGGCTAGGGTTAGGGTTACAAGAACCATAGAATTTTGCCCTCTGTTGCACTTTTAGCTGCACTTTAAATGACAAAATGAAGAGAGTTTACCCATTAGAACAGGTATTCTTCACACTTTTCATTTGGCTCAGTTTTGGATAAAATCACTGGATAGGGCAATATACAAAAAGGTGACCAAAACTGTCCGAAAACTAAAAGTGCAGATAGGAGCAAATTATCACACATCCTAAAGATAACTGGGGGCCCGGAATGCAGCACTAGCAGTAAAAAACTTCTACCTGTTGTGGGAATGCTAACCCTAACCCTAGCTAGGGTTTCAAATGTACATTCCGAAAGGGTGTAACAGAAGCCCTCCAAACATCAAAGTTGAATTTTTTCCTCAAACCAAAAAAAATCAATCTCAAACTATCAAAACGGTTTTTAAAAACGCTAGGAAGTGTATCTTCTTTAATATTCTGTCTGGTTTAGGCAAATTTTCATGAAGCTGAAAAATGCTGTTAAATGGTAGTTAAATCGGCATGCTTTTAATGCCTGGCTAGGGTTAGGGTTACAAGAACCATAGAATTTTGCCCTCTCTTGCACTTTTAGCTGCACTTTAAATGACAAAATGAAGAGAGTTTACCCATTAGAACATGTATTCTTCACACTTTTCATCTGGCTCAGTTTTGGATAAAATCACTGGATAGGGCAATATACAAAAAGGTGACCAAAACTGTCCGAAAACTAAAAGTGCAGATAGGAGCAAATTATCACACATCCTAAAGATAACTGGGGGCCCGGAATGCAGCACTAGCAGTAAAAAACTTCTACCTGTTGTGGGAATGCTATCCCTAACCCTAGCTAGGGTTTCAAATGTACATTCCGGCAGGGTGTCTCAGAAGCCCTCCAAACATCAAAGTTGAATATTTTCCTCAAACTCCAAAAAATCAGCCTCAAACTATCAAAACGGTTTCTAAAAACTTTAGGAAAACGTATCTTCTTTAATATTCTGTCTGGTTTAGGCAAATTTTCATAAAGCTGAAAAATGCTGTTAAATGGTAGTTAATTATCACACATCCTAAAGATAACTGGGGGCCCGGAATGCAGCACTAGCAGTAAAAAACTTCTACCTGTTGTGGGAATGCTAACCCTAACCCTAGCTAGGGTTTCAAATGTACATTCCGGCAGGGTGTCTCAGAAGCCCTCCAAACATCAAAGTTGAATTTTTTCCTCAAACTCCAAAAAATCAGTCTCAAACTATCAAAACGGTTTCTAAAACTTCTAGGAAATGTATCTTCTTTAATATTCTGTCTGGTTTAGGCAGATTTTCATAAAGCTGAAAAATGCTGTTAAATGGTAGTTAAATCGGCATGCTTTTAATGCCTGGCTAGGGTTAGGGTTACAAGAACCATAGAATTTTGCCCTCTGTTGCACTTTTAGCTGCACTTTAAATGACAAAATGAAGAGAGTTTACCCATTAGAACAGGTATTCTTCACACTTTTCATTTGGCTCAGTTTTGGATAAAATCACTGGATAGGGCAATATACAAAAAGGTGACCAAAACTGTCCGAAAACTAAAAGCGCAGATAGGAGCAAATTATCACACATCCTAAAGATAACTGGGGGCCCGGAATGCAGCACTAGCAGTAAAAAACTTCTACCTGTTGTGGGAATGCTAACCCTAACCCTAGCTAGGGTTTCAAATGTACATTCCGGCAGGGTGTAACAGAAGCCCTCCAAACATCAAAGTTGAATTTTTTCCTCAAACCAAAAAAAATCAATCTCAAACTATCAAAACGGTTTTTAAAAACGCTAGGAAGTGTATCTTCTTTAATATTCTGTCTGGTTTAGGCAAATTTTCATGAAGCTGAAAAATGCTGTTAAATGGTAGTTAAATCGGCATGCTTTTAATGCCTGGCTAGGGTTAGGGTTACAAGAACCATAGAATTTTGCCCTCTCTTGCACTTTTAGCTGCACTTTAAATGACAAAATGAAGAGAGTTTACCCATTAGAACATGTATTCTTCACACTTTTCATCTGGCTCAGTTTTGGATAAAATCACTGGATAGGGCAATATACAAAAAGGTGACCAAAACTGTCCGAAAACTAAAAGTGCAGATAGGAGCAAATTATCACACATCCTAAAGATAACTGGGGGCCCGGAATGCAGCACTAGCAGTAAAAAACTTCTACCTGTTGTGGGAATGCTAACCCTAACCCTAGCTAGGGTTTCAAATGTACATTCCGGCAGGGTGTAACAGAAGCCCTCCAAACATCAAAGTTGAATTTTTTCCTCAAACTCCAAAAAATCAGTCTCAAACTATCAAAACGGTTTTTAAAAACGCTAGGAAATGTATCTTCTTTAATATTCTGTCTGGTTTAGGCAAATTTTCATGAAGCTGAAAAATGCTGTTAAATGGTAGTTAAATCGGCATGCTTTTAATGCCTGGCTAGGGTTAGGGTTACAAGAACCACAGAATTTTGCCCGCTGTTGCACTTTTAGCTGCACTTTAAATGACAAAATGAAGAGAGTTTACCCATTAGAACAGGTATTCTTCACACTTTTCATCTGGCTCAGTTTTGGATAAAATCACTGGATAGGGCAAAATACAAAAAGGTGACCAAAACTGTCCGAAAACTAAAAGTGCAGATAGGAGCAAATTATCACTCATTCTAAAGATAACTGGGGACCCGGAATGCAGCACTGACAGTAAAAAACTTCTACCTGTTGTGGGAATGCTAACCCTAACCCTAGCTAGGGTTTCAAATGTGCATTCCAGCAGGATATCTCAGAAGCCCTCCAAACATCAAAGTTGAACTTTCTCCTCAAACTCCAAAAAATCAGTCTCAAACTATCAAAACGGTTTCTAAAAACTTTAGGAAAACGTATCTTCTTTAATATTCTGTCTGGTTTAGGCAAATTTTCATAAAGCTGAAAAATGCTGTTAAATGGTAGTTAAATCGGCATGCTTTTAATGCCTGGCTAGGGTTAGGGTTATAAGAACCATAGAATTTTGCCCTCTCTTGCACTTTTAGCTGCACTTTAAATGACAAAATGAAGAGAGTTTACCCATTAGAACATGTATTCTTCACACTTTTCATCTGGCTCAGTTTTGGATAAAATCACTGGATAGGGCAATATACAAAAAGGTGACCAAAACTGTCCGAAAACTAAAAGTGCAGATAGGAGCAAATTATCACACATCCTAAAGATAACTGGGGGCCCGGAATGCAGCACTAGCAGTAAAAAACTTCTACCTGTTGTGGGAATGCTATCCCTAACCCTAGCTAGGGTTTCAAATGTAGATTCCGGCAGGGTGTCTCAGAAGCCCTCCAAACATCAAAGTTGAATATTTTCCTCAAACTCCAAAAAATCAGCCTCAAACTATCAAAACGGTTTCTAAAACTTCTAGGAAATGTATCTTCTTTAATATTCTGTCTGGTTTAGGCAAATTTTCATAAAGCTGAAAAATGCTGTTAAATGGTAGTTAAATCGGCATGCTTTTAATGCGTGGCTAGGGTTAGGGTTACAAGAACCATAGAATTTTGCCCGCTGTTTCACTTTTAGCTGCACTTTAAATGACAAAATGAAGAGAGTTTACCCATTAGAACAGGTATTCTTCACACTTTTCATCTGGCTCAGTTTTGGATAAAATCACTGGATAGGGCAAAATACAAAAAGGTGACCAAAACTGTCCGAAAACTAAAAGTGCAGATAGGAGCAAATTATCACACATCCTAAAGATAACTGGGGGCCCGGAATGCAGCACTAGCAGTAAAAAACTTCTACCTGTTGTGGGAATGCTATCCCTAACCCTAGGTAGGGTTTCAAATGTAGATTCCGGCAGGGTGTCTCAGAAGCCCTCCAAACATCAAAGTTGAATTTTTTCCTCAAACTCCAAAAAATCAGTCTCAAACTATCAAAACGGTTTCTAAAACTCTAGGAAATGTATCTTCTTTAATATTCTGTCTGGTTTAGGCAAATTTTCATAAAGCTGAAAAATGCTGTTAAATGGTAGTTAAATCGGCATGCTTTTAATGCCTGGCTAGGGTTAGGGTTACAAGAACCAAAGAATTTTGCCCGCTGTTGCACTTTTAGCTGCACTTTAAATGACAAAATGAAGAGAGGTTGCCTATTAGAACAGGAATTCTTCACACTTTTCATCTGGCTCAGTTTTAGATAAAATCGCTGGATAGGGCAATATACAAAAAGATGACCAAAACTGTCCGAAAACTAAAAGTGCAGATAGGAGCAAATTATCACACATCCTAAAGATAACTGGGGGCCCGGAATGCAGCACTAGCAGTAAAAAACTTTTACCTGTTGTGGGAATGCTAACCCTAACCCTAGCTAGGGTTTCAAATGTACATTCCGGCAGGGTGTCTCAGAAGCCCTCCAAACATCAAAGTTGAATATTTTCCTCAAACTCCAAAAAATCAGTCTCAAACTATCAAAACGGTTTCTAAAAACTCTAGGAAAACGTATCTTCTTTAATATTCTGTCTGGTTTAGGCAAATTTTCATGAAGCTGAAAAATGCTGTTAAATGGTAGTTAAATCGGCATGCTTTTAATGCCTGGCTAGTGTTAGAGTTACAAGAACCACAGAATTTTGCCCGCTGTTGCACTTTTAGCTGCACTTTAAATGACAAAATGAAGAGAGTTTACCCATTAGAACAGGTATTCTTCACACTTTTCATCTGGCTCAGTTTTGGATAAAATCACTGGATAGGGCAAAATACAAAAAGGTGACCAAAACTGTCCGAAAACTAAAAGTGCAGATAGGAGCAAATTATCACTCATCCTAAAGATAACTGGGGACCCGGAATGCAGCACTGACAGTAAAAAACTTCTACGTGTTGTGGGAATGCTAACCCTAACCCTAGCTAGGGTTTCAAATGTACATTCCGGCAGGGTGTCTCAGAAGCCCTCCAAACATCAAAGTTGAATTTTTTCCTCAAACTCCAAAAAATCAGTCTCAATTTATCAAAACGGTTTCTAAAACTTCTAGGAAATGTATCTTCTTTAATATTCTGTCTGGTTTAGGCAAATTTTCATAAAGCTGAAAAATGCTGTTAAATTGTAGTTAAATCGGCATGCTTTTAATGCCTGGCTAGGGTTAGGGTTACAAGAACCATAGAATTTTGCCCGCTGTTGCACTTTTAGCTGCACTTTAAATGACAAAATGAAGAGAGTTTACCCATTAGAACAGGTATTCTTCACACTTTTCATTTGGCTCAGTTTTGGATAAAATCACTGGATAGGGCAATATACAAAAAGGTGACCAAAACTGTCCGAAAACTAAAAGTGCAGATAGGAGCAAATTATCACACATCCTAAAGATAACTGGAGGCCCGGAATGCAGCACTAGCAGTAAAAAACTTCTACCTGTTGTGGGAATGCTATCCCTAACCCTAGCTAGGGTTTCAAATGTAGATTCCGGCAGGGTGTCTCAGAAGCCCTCCAAACATCAAAGTTGAATATTTTCCTCAAACTCCAAAAAATCAGCCTCAAACTATCAAAACGGTTTCTAAAACTTCTAGGAAATGTATCTTCTTTAATATTCTGTCTGGTTTAGGCAAATTTTCATAAAGCTGAAAAATGCTGTTAAATGGTAGTTAAATCGGCATGCTTTTAATGCGTGGCTAGGGTTAGGGTTACAAGAACCATAGAATTTTGCCCGCTGTTGCACTTTTAGCTGCACTTTAAATGACAAAATGAAGAGAGTTTACCCATTAGAACAGGTATTCTTCACACTTTTCATCTGGCTCAGTTTTGGATAAAATCACTGGATAGGGCAAAATACAAAAAGGTGACCAAAACTGTCCGAAAACTAAAAGTGCAGATAGGAGCAAATTATCACACATCCTAAAGATAACTGGGGGCCCGGAATGCAGCACTAGCAGTAAAAAACTTCTACCTGTTGTGGGAATGCTATCCCTAACCCTAGGTAGGGTTTCAAATGTAGATTCCGGCAGGGTGTCTCAGAAGCCCTCCAAACATCAAAGTTGAATTTTTTCCTCAAACTCCAAAAAATCAGTCTCAAACTATCAAAACGGTTTCTAAAACTCTAGGAAATGTATCTTCTTTAATATTCTGTCTGGTTTAGGCAAATTTTCATAAAGCTGAAAAATGCTGTTAAATTGTAGTTAAATCGGCATGCTTTTAATGCCTGGCTAGGGTTAGGGTTACAAGAACCATAGAATTTTGCCCGCTGTTGCACTTTTAGCTGCACTTTAAATGACAAAATGAAGAGAGTTTACCCATTAGAACAGGTATTCTTCACACTTTTCATTTGGCTCAGTTTTGGATAAAATCACTGGATAGGGCAATATACAAAAAGGTGACCAAAACTGTCCGAAAACTAAAAGTGCAGATAGGAGCAAATTATCACACATCCTAAAGATAACTGGAGGCCCGGAATGCAGCACTAGCAGTAAAAAACTTCTACCTGTTGTGGGAATGCTAACCCTAACCCTAGCTAGGGTTTCAAATGTACATTCCGGCATGGTGTAACAGAAGCCCTCCAAACATCAAAGTTGAATTTTTTCCTCAAACCAAAAAAAATCAATCTCAAACTATCAAAACGGTTTTTAAAAACGCTAGGAAATGTATCTTCTTTAATATTCTGTCTGGTTTAGGCAAATTTTCATGAAGCTGAAAAATGCTGTTAAATGGTAGTTAAATCGGCATGCTTTTAATGCCTGGTTAGGGTCAGGGTTACAAGAACCACAGAATTTTGCCCGCTGTTGCACTTTTAGCTGCACTTTAAATGACAAAATGAAGAGAGTTTACCCATTAGAACAGGTATTCTTCACACTTTTCATCTGGCTCAGTTTTGGATAAAATCACTGGATAGGGCAAAATACAAAAAGGTGACCAAAACTGTCCGAAAACTAAAAGTGCAGATAGGAGCAAATTATCACTCATTCTAAAGATAACTGGGGACCCGGAATGCAGCACTGACAGTAAAAAACTTCTACCTGTTGTGGGAATGCTAACCCTAACCCTAGCTAGGGTTTCAAATGTGCATTCCAGCAGGATATCTCAGAAGCTCTCCAAACATCAAAGTTGAACTTTCTCCTCAAACTCCAAAAAATCAGTCTCAAACTATCAAAACGGTTTCTAAAAACTTTAGGAAAACGTATCTTCTTTAATATTCTGTCTGGTTTAGGCAAATTTTCATAAAGCTGAAAAATGCTGTTAAATGGTAGTTAAATCGGCATGCTTTTAATGCCTGGCTAGGGTTAGGGTTACAAGAACCAAAGAATTTTGCCCGCTGTTGCACTTTTAGCTGCACTTTAAATGACAAAATGAAGAGAGGTTGCCTATTAGAACAGGAATTCTTCACACTTTTCATCTGGCTCAGTTTTAGATAAAATCGCTGGATAGGGCAATATACAAAAAGATGACCAAAACTGTCCGAAAACTAAAAGTGCAGATAGGAGCAAATTATCACACATCCTAAAGATAACTGGGGGCCCGGAATGCAGCACTAGCAGTAAAAAACTTCTACCTGTTGTGGGAATGCTAACCCTAACCCTAGCTAGGGTTTCAAATGTACATTCCGGCAGGGTGTCTCAGAAGCCCTCCAAACATCAAAGTTGAATATTTTCCTCAAACTCCAAAAAATCAGTCTCAAACTATCAAAACGGTTTCTAAAACTTCTAGGAAATGTATCTTCTTTAATTTTCTGTCTGGTTTAGGCAAATTTTCATGAAGCTGAAAAATGCTGTTAAATGGTAGTTAAATCGGCATGCTTTTAATGCCTGGCTAGGGTTAGGGTTACAAGAACCATAGAATTTTGCCCTCTGTTGCACTTTTAGCTGCACTTTAAATGACAAAATGAAGAGAGTTTACCCATTAGAACAGGTATTCTTCACACTTTTCATTTGGCTCAGTTTTGGATAAAATCACTGGATAGGGCAATATACAAAAAGGTGACCAAAACTGTCCGAAAACTAAAAGTGCAGATAGGAGCAAATTATCACACATCCTAAAGATAACTGGAGGCCCGGAATGCAGCACTAGCAGTAAAAAACTTCTACCTGTTGTGGGAATGCTAACCCTAACCCTAGCTAGGGTTTCAAATGTACATTCCGGCAGGGTGTAACAGAAGCCCTCCAAACATCAAAGTTGAATTTTTTCCTCAAACCAAAAAAAATCAATCTCAAACTATCAAAACGGTTTTTAAAAACGCTAGGAAATGTATCTTCTTTAATATTCTGTCTGGTTTAGGCAAATTTTCATAAAGCTGAAAAATGCTGTTAAATGGTAGTTAAATCGGCATGCTTTTAATGCCTGGCTAGGGTTAGGGTTACAAGAACCATAGAATTTTGCCCTCTCTTGCACTTTTAGCTGCACTTTAAATGACAAAATGAAGAGAGTTTACCCATTAGAACAGGTATTCTTCACACTTTTCATTTGGCTCAGTTTTGGATAAAATCACTGGATAGGGCAATATACAAAAAGGTGACCAAAACTGTCCGAAAACTAAAAGTGCAGATAGGAGCAAATTATCACACATCCTAAAAATAACTGGGGGCCCGGAATGCAGCACTAGCAGTAAAAAACTTCTACCTGTTGTGGGAATGCTAACCCTAACCCTAGCTAGGGTTTCAAATGTACATTCCGGCAGGGTGTCTCAGAAGCCCTCCAAACATCAAAGTTGAATATTTTCCTCAAACTCCAAAAAATCAGTCTCAAACTATCAAAACGGTTTCTAAAACTTCTAGGAAATGTATCTTCTTTAATATTCTGTCTGGTTTAGGCAAATTTTCATGAAGCTGAAAAATGCTGTTAAATGGTAGTTAAATCGGCATGCTTTTAATGCCTGGCTAGGGTTAGGGTTACAAGAACCATAGAATTTTGCCCTCTGTTGCACTTTTAGCTGCACTTTAAATGACAAAATGAAGAGAGTTTACCCATTAGAACAGGTATTCTTCACACTTTTCATTTGGCTCAGTTTTGGATAAAATCACTGGATAGGGCAATATACAAAAAGGTGACCAAAACTGTCCGAAAACTAAAAGTGCAGATAGGAGCAAATTATCATACATCCTAAAGATAACTGGAGGCCCGGAATGCAGCACTAGCAGTAAAAAACTTCTACCTGTTGTGGGAATGCTAACCCTAACCCTAGCTAGGGTTTCAAATGTACATTCCGGCAGGGTGTAACAGAAGCCCTCCAAACATCAAAGTTGAATTTTTTCCTCAAACCAAAAAAAATCAATCTCAAACTATCAAAACGGTTTTTAAAAACGCTAGGAAATGTATCTTCTTTAATATTCTGTCTGGTTTAGGCAAATTTTCATAAAGCTGAAAAATGCTGTTAAATGGTAGTTAAATCGGCATGCTTTTAATGCCTGGCTAGGGTTAGGGTTACAAGAACCATAGAATTTTGCTTTCTGTTGCACTTTTAGCTGCACTTTAAATGACAAAATGAAGAGAGTTTACCCATTAGAACAGGTATTCTTCACACTTTTCATTTGGCTCAGTTTTGGATAAAATCACTGGATAGGGCAATATACAAAAAGGTGAACAAAACTGTCCGAAAACTAAAAGTGCAGATAGGAGCAAATTATCACACATCCTAAAGATAACTGGGGTCCCGGAATGCAGCACTAGCAGTAAAAAACTTCTACCTGTTGTGGGAATGCTAACCCTAACCCTAGCTATGGTTTCAAATGTACATTCCGGCAGGGTGTAACAGAAGCCCTCCAAACATCAAAGTTGAATTTTTTCCTCAAACCAAAAAAAATCAATCTCAAACTATCAAAACGGTTTTTAAAAACGCTAGGAAATGTATCTTCTTTAATATTCTGTCTGGTTTAGGCAAATTTTCATGAAGCTGAAAAATGCTGTTAAATGGTAGTTAAATCGGCATGCTTTTAATGCCTGGCTAGGGTTAGGGTTACAAGAACCATAGAATTTTGCCCTCTGTTGCACTTTTAGCTGCACTTTAAATGACAAAATGAAGAGAGTTTACCCATTAGAACAGGTATTCTTTACACTTTTCATTTGGCTCAGTTTTGGATAAAATCACTGGATAGGGCAATATACAAAAAGGTGACCAAAACTGTCCGAAAAATAAAAGTGCAGATAGGAGCAAATTATCACACATCCTAAAGATAACTGGAGGCCCGGAATGCAGCACTAGCAGTAAAAAACTTCTACCTGTTGTGGGAATGCTAACCCTAACCCTAGCTAGGGTTTCAAATGTACATTCCGGCAGGGTGTAACAGAAGCCCTCCAAACATCAAAGTTGAATTTTTTCCTCAAACCAAAAAAAATCAATCTCAAACTATCAAAACGGTTTTTAAAAACGCTAGGAAATGTATCTTCTTTAATATTCTGTCTGGTTTAGGCAAATTTTCATAAAGCTGAAAAATGCTGTTAAATGGTAGTTAAATCGGCATGCTTTTAATGCCTGGCTAGGGTTAGGGTTACAAGAACCATAGAATTTTGCCCTCTGTTGCACTTTTAGCTGCACTTTAAATGACAAAATGAAGAGAGTTTACCCATTAGAACAGGTATTCTTCACACTTTTCATTTGGCTCAGTTTTGGATAAAATCACTGGATAGGGCAATATACAAAAAGGTGACCAAAACTGTCCGAAAACTAAAAGTGCAGATAGGAGCAAATTATCACACATCCTAAAAATAACTGGGGGCCCGGAATGCAGCACTAGCAGTAAAAAACTTCTACCTGTTGTGGGAATGCTAACCCTAACCCTAGCTAGGGTTTCAAATGTACATTCCGGCAGGGTGTCTCAGAAGCCCTCCAAACATCAAAGTTGAAATTTCTCCTCAAACTCCAAAAAATCAGTCTCAAACTATCAAAACGGTTTCTAAAACTTCTAGGAAATGTATCTTCTTTAATATTCTGTCTGGTTTAGGCAAATTTTCATGAAGCTGAAAAATGCTGTTAAATGGTAGTTAAATCGGCATGCTTTTAATGCCTGGCTAGGATTAGGGTTACAAGAACCATAGAATTTTGCCCTCTGTTGCACTTTTAGCTGCACTTTAAATGACAAAATGAAGAGAGTTTACCCATTAGAACAGGTATTCTTCACACTTTTCATTTGGCTCAGTTTTGGATAAAATCACTGGATAGGGCAATATACAAAAAGGTGACCAAAACTGTCCGAAAACTAAAAGTGCAGATAGGAGCAAATTATCACACATCCTAAAGATAACTGGAGGCCCGGAATGCAGCACTAGCAGTAAAAAACTTCTACCTGTTGTGGGAATGCTAACCCTAACCCTAGCTAGGGTTTCAAATGTACATTCCGGCAGGGTGTAACAGAAGCCCTCCAAACATCAAAGTTGAATTTTTTCCTCAAACCAAAAAAAATCAATCTCAAACTATCAAAACGGTTTTGAAAAACGCTAGGAAATGTATCTTCTTTAATATTCTGTCTGGTTTAGGCAAATTTTCATAAAGCTGAAAAATGCTGTTAAATGGTAGTTAAATCGGCATGCTTTTAATGCCTGGCTAGGGTTAGGGTTACAAGAACCATAGAATTTTGCCCGCTGTTGCACTTTTAGCTGCACTTTAAATGACAAAATGAAGAGAGTTTACCCATTAGAACAGGTATTCTTCACACTTTTCATCTGGCTCAGTTTTGGATAAAATCACTGGATAGGGCAATATACAAAAAGGTGACCAAAACTGTCCGAAAACTTAAAGTGCAGATAGGAGCAAATTATCACACATCCTAAAGATAACTGGGGGCCCGGAATGCAGCACTAGCAGTAAAAAACTTCTACCTGTTGTGGGAATGCTAACCCTAACCCTAGCTAGGGTTTCAAATGTACATTCCGGCAGGGTGTCTCAGATACCCTCCAAACATCAAAGTTGAATTTTTTCTCAAACTCCAAAAAATCAGTCTCAAACTATCAAAACGGTTTCTAAAACTTCTAGGAAATGTATCTTCTTTAATATTCTGTCTTGTTCAGGCAAATTTTCATGAAGCTGAAAAATGCTGTTAAATGGTATTTAAATCGGCATGCTTTTAATGCCTGGCTAGGGTTAGGGTTACAAGAAGCAAAGAATTTGCCCGCTGTTGCACTTTTAGCTGCACTTTAAATGACAAAATGAAGAGAGTTTACCCATTAGAACAGGTATTCTTCACACTTTTCATCTGGCTCAGTTTTGGATAAAATCACTGGATAGGGCAATATACAAAAAGATGACCAAAACTGTCCGAAAACTAAAAGTGCAGATAGGAGCAAATTATCACGCATCCTAAAGATAACTGGGGACCCGGAATGCAGCACTGACAGTAAAAAACTTCTACCTGTTGTGGGAATGCTAACCCTAACCCTAGCTAGGGTTTCAAATGTGCATTCCAGCAGGGTATCTCAGAAGCCCTCCAAACATCAAAGTTGAAATTTCTCCTCAAACTCCAAAAAATCAGTCTCAAACTATCAAAACGGTTTCTAAAACCTCTAGGAAAAGTATCTTCTTTAATATTCTGTCTGGCTTAGGCAAATTTTCATAAAGCTGAAAAATGCTGTTAAATGGTATTTAAATCGGCATGCTTTTAATGCCTGGCTAGGGTTACAAGAACCATAGAATTTTGCCCTCTGTTGCACTTTTAGCTGCACTTTAAATGACAAAATGAAGAGAGTTTACCCATTAGAACATGTATTCTTCACACTTTTCATCTGGCTCAGTTTTGGATAAAATCACTGGATAGGGCAATATACAAAAAGGTGACCAAAACTGTCCGAAAACTAAAAGTGCAGATAGGAGCAAATTATCACGCATCCTAAAGATAACTGGGGACCCGGAATGCAGCACTGACAGTAAAAAACTTCTACCTGTTGTGGGAATGCTAACCCTAATCCTAGCTAGGGTTTCAAATGTGCATTCCAGCAGGGTATCTCAGAAGCCCTCCAAACATCAAAGTTGAAATTTCTCCTCAAACAACAAAAAATCAGTCTCAAACTATCAAAACGGTTTCTAAAACCTCTAGGAAATGTATCTTCTTTAATATTCTGTCTGGTTTAGGCAAATTTTCATAAAGCTGAAAAAATGCTGTTAAATGGCAGTTAAATCGGCATGCTTTTAATGCCTGGCTAGGGTTACGGTTACAAGAACCAAAAAATTTTGCCCGCTGTTGCACTTTTAGCTGCACTTTAAATGACAAAATGAAGAGAGTTTACCCATTAGAACATGTATTCTTCACACTTTTCATCTGGCTCAGTTTTGGATAAAATCACTGGATAGGGCAATATACAAAAAGGTGACCAAAACTGTCCGAAAACTTAAAGTGCAGATAGGAGCAAATTATCACACATCCTAAAGATAACTGGGGGCCCGGAATGCAGCACTAGCAGTAAAAAACTTCTACCTGTTGTGGGAATGCTAACCCTAACCCTAGCTAGGGTTTCAAATGTACATTCCGGCAGGGTGTCTCAGAAGCCCTCCAAACATCAAAGTTGAATTTTTTCCTCAATCTCCAAAAAATCAGTCTCAAACTATCAAAACGGTTTCTAAAACTTCTAGGAAATGTATCTTCTTTAATATTCTGTCTTGTTCAGGCAAATTTTCATGAAGCTGAAAAATGCTGTTAAATGGTAGTTAAATCGGCATGCTTTTAATGCCTGGCTAGGGTTAGGGTTACAAGAAGCAAAGAATTTGCCCGCTGTTGCACTTTTAGCTGCACTTTAAATGACAAAATGAAGAGAGTTTACCCATTAGAACAGGTATTCTTCACACTTTTCATCTGGCTCAGTTTTGGATAAAATCACTGGATAGGGCAATATACAAAAAGATGACCAAAACTGTCCGAAAACTAAAAGTGCAGATAGGAGCAAATTATCACGCATCCTAAAGATAACTGGGGACCCGGAATGCAGCACTGACAGTAAAAAACTTCTACCTGTTGTGGGAATGCTAACCCTAACCCTAGCTAGGGTTTCAAATGTGCATTCCAGCAGGGTATCTCAGAAGCCCTCCAAACATCAAAGTTGAAATTTCTCCTCAAACTCCAAAAAATCAGTCTCAAACTATCAAAACGGTTTCTAAAACCTCTAGGAAAAGTATCTTCTTTAATATTCTGTCTGGCTTAGGCATATTTTCATAAAGCTGAAAAATGCTGTTAAATGGTAGTTAAATCGGCATGCTTTTAATGCCTGGCTAGGGTTAGGGTTACAAGAACCATAGAATTTTGCCCTCTGTTGCACTTTTAGCTGCACTTTAAATGACAAAATGAAGAGAGTTTACCCATTAGAACATGTATTCTTCACACTTTTCATCTGGCTCAGTTTTGGATAAAATCACTGGATAGGGCAATATACAAAAAGGTGACCAAAACTGTCCGAAAACTAAAAGTGCAGATAGGAGCAAATTATCACGCATCCTAAAGATAACTGGGGACCCGGAATGCAGCACTGACAGTAAAAAACTTCTACCTGTTGTGGGAATGCTAACCCTAATCCTAGCTAGGGTTTCAAATGTGCATTCCTGCAGGGTATCTCAGAAGCCCTCCAAACATCAAAGTTGAAATTTCTCCTCAAACTCCAAAAAATCAGTCTCAAACTATCAAAACGGTTTCTAAAACCTCTAGGAAAAGTATCTTCTTTAATTTTCTGTCTGGCTTAGGCAAATTTTCATAAAGCTGAAAAATGCTGTTAAATGGTAGTTAAATCGGCATGCTTTTAATGCCTGGCTAGGGTTAGGGTTACAAGAACCATAGAATTTTGCCCTCTGTTGCACTTTTAGCTGCACTTTAAATGACAAAATGAAGAGAGTTTACCCATTAGAACATGTATTCTTCACACTTTTCATCTGGCTCAGTTTTGGATAAAATCACTGGATAGGGCAATATACAAAAAGGTGACCAAAACTGTCCGAAAACTTAAAGTGCAGATAGGAGCAAATTATCACACATCCTAAAGATAACTGGGGGCCCGGAATGCAGCACTAGCAGTAAAAAACTTCTACCTGTTGTGGGAATGCTAACCCTAACCCTAGCTAGGGTTTCAAATGTACATTCCGGCAGGGTGTCTCAGAAGCCCTCCAAACATCAAAGTTGAATTTTTTCCTCAAACTCCAGAAAATCAGTCTCAAACTATCAAAACGGTATCTAAAACTTCTAGGAAATGTATCTTCTTTAATATTCTGTCTGGTTTAGGCAAATTTTCATAAAGCTGAAAAAATGCTGTTAAATGGTAGTTAAATCGGCATGCTTTTAATGCCTGGCTAGGGTTACGGTTACAAGAACCAAAAAATTTTGCCCGCTGTTGCACTTTTAGCTGCACTTTAAATGACAAAATGAAGAGAGTTTACCCATTAGAACATGTATTCTTCACACTTTTCATCTGGCTCAGTTTTGGATAAAATCACTGGATAGGGCAATATACAAAAAGGTGACCAAAACTGTCCGAAAACTTAAAGTGCAGATAGGAGCAAATTATCACACATCCTAAAGATAACTGGGGGCCCGGAATGCAGCACTAGCAGTAAAAAACTTCTACCTGTTGTGGGAATGCTAACCCTAACCCTAGCTAGGGTTTCAAATGTACATTCCGGCAGGGTGTCTCAGAAGCCCTCCAAACATCAAAGTTGAATTTTTTCCTCAAACTCCAAAAAATCAGTCTCAAACTATCAAAACGGTTTCTAAAACTTCTAGGAAAAGCATCTTCTTTAATATTCTGTCTGGCTTAGGCAAATTTTCATAAAGCTGAAAAATGCTGTTAAATGGTAGTTAAATCGGCATGCTTTTAATGCCTGGCTAGGGTTAGGGTTACAAGAACCAAAGAATTTTGCCCGCTGTTGCACTTTTAGCTGCACTTTAAATGACAAAATAAAGAGAGTTTACCCATTAGAACAGGTATTCTTCACACTTTTCATCTGGCTCAGTTTTGGATAAAATCACTGGATAGGGCAATATACAAAAAGGTGACCAAAACTGTCCGAAAACTTAAAGTGCAGATAGGAGCAAATTATCACACATCCTAAAGATAACTGGGGGCCCGGAATGCAGCACTAGCAGTAAAAAACTTCTACCTGTTGTGGGAATGCTAACCCTAACCCTAGCTAGGGTTTCAAATGTACATTCCGGCAGGGTGTCTCAGAAGCCCTCCAAACATCAAAGTTGAATTTTTTCCTCAAACTCCAAAAAATCAGTCTCAAACTATCAAAACGGTTTCTAAAACTCTAGGAAATGTATCTTCTTTAATATTCTGTCTGGTTTAGGCAAATTTTCATAAAGCTGAAAAATGCTGTTAAATGGTAGTTAAATCGGCATGCTTTTAATGCCTGGCTAGGGTTAGGGTTACAAGAAGCAAAGAATTTTGCCCGCTGTTGCACAAATAGCTGCACTTTAAATGACAAAATGAAGAGAGTTTACCCATTAGAACAGGTATTCTTCACACTTTTCATCTGGCTCAGTTTTGGATAAAATCACTGGATAGGGCAATATACAAAAAGGTGACCAAAACTGTCCGAAAACTAAAAGTGCAGATAGGAGCAAATTATCACGCATCCTAAAGATAACTGGGGACCCGGAATGCAGCACTGACAGTAAAAAACTTCTACCTGTTGTGGGAATGCTAACCCTAACCCTAGCTAGGGTTTCAAATGTGCATTCCAGCAGGGTATCTCAGAAGCCCTCCAAACATCAAAGTTGAAATTTCTCCTCAAACTCCAAAAAATCAGTCTCAAACTATCAAAACGGTTTCTCAAACCTCTAGGAAAAGTATCTTCTTTAATATTCTGTCTGGCTTAGGCAAATTTTCATAAAGCTGAAAAATGCTGTTAAATGGTAGTTAAATCGGCATGCTTTTAATCCTGGCTAGGGTTAGGGTTACAAGAACCATAGAATTTTGCCCTCTGTTGCACTTTTAGCTGCACTTTAAATGACAAAATGAAGAGAGTTTACCCATTAGAACATGTATTCTTCACACTTTTCATCTGGCTCAGTTTTGGATAAAATCACTGGATAGGGCAATATACAAAAAGGTGACCAAAACTGTCCGAAAACTTAAAGTGCAGATAGGAGCAAATTATCACACATCCTAAAGATAACTGGGGGCCCGGAATGCAGCACTAGCAGTAAAAAACTTCTACCTGTTGTGGGAATGCTAACCCTAACCCTAGCTGGGGTTTCAAATGTACATTCCGGCAGGGTGTCTCAGAAGCCCTCCAAACATCAAAGTTGAATTTTTTCCTCAAACTCCAGAAAATCAGTCTCAAACTATCAAAACGGTATCTAAAACTTCTAGGAAATGTATCTTCTTTAATATTCTGTCTGGTTTAGGCAAATTTTCATAAAGCTGAAAAAATGCTGTTAAATGGTAGTTAAATCGGCATGCTTTTAATGCCTGGCTAGGGTTACGGTTACAAGAACCAAAAAATTTTGCCCGCTGTTGCACTTTTAGCTGCACTTTAAATGACAAAATGAAGAGAGTTTACCCATTAGAACATGTATTCTTCACACTTTTCATCTGGCTCAGTTTTGGATAAAATCACTGGATAGGGCAATATACAAAAAGGTGACCAAAACTGTCCGAAAACTTAAAGTGCAGATAGGAGCAAATTATCACACATCCTAAAGATAACTGGGGGCCCGGAATGCAGCACTAGCAGTAAAAAACTTCTACCTGTTGTGGGAATGCTAACCCTAACCCTAGCTAGGGTTTCAAATGTACATTCCGGCAGGGTGTCTCAGAAGCCCTCCAAACATCAAAGTTGAATTTTTTCCTCAAACTCCAAAAAATCAGTCTCAAACTATCAAAACGGTTTCTAAAACTTCTAGGAAAAGCATCTTCTTTAATATTCTGTCTGGCTTAGGCAAATTTTCATAAAGCTGAAAAATGCTGTTAAATGGTAGTTAAATCGGCATGCTTTTAATGCCTGGCTAGGGTTAGGGTTACAAGAAGCAAAGAATTTTGCCCGCTGTTGCACTTTTAGCTGCACTTTAAATGACAAAATGAAGAGAGTTTACCCATTAGAACAGGTATTCTTCACACTTTTCATCTGGCTCAGTTTTGGATAAAATCACTGGATAGGGCAATATACAAAAAGGTGACCAAAACTGTCCGAAAACTAAAAGTGCAGATAGGAGCAAATTATCACGCATCCTAAAGATAACTGGGGACCCGGAATGCAGCACTGACAGTAAAAAACTTCTACCTGTTGTGGGAATGCTAACCCTAATCCTAGCTAGGGTTTCAAATGTGCATTCCTGCAGGGTATCTCAGAAGCCCTCCAAACATCAAAGTTGAAATTTCTCCTCAAACTCCAAAAAATCAGTCTCAAACTATCAAAACGGTTTCTAAAACCTCTAGGAAAAGTATCTTCTTTAATTTTCTGTCTGGCTTAGGCAAATTTTCATAAAGCTGAAAAATGCTGTTAAATGGTAGTTAAATCGGCATGCTTTTAATGCCTGGCTAGGGTTAGGGTTACAAGAACCATAGAATTTTGCCCTCTGTTGCACTTTTAGCTGCACTTTAAATGACAAAATGAAGAGAGTTTACCCATTAGAACATGTATTCTTCACACTTTTCATCTGGCTCAGTTTTGGATAAAATCACTGGATAGGGCAATATACAAAAAGGTGACCAAAACTGTCCGAAAACTTAAAGTGCAGATAGGAGCAAATTATCACACATCCTAAAGATAACTGGGGGCCCGGAATGCAGCACTAGCAGTAAAAAACTTCTACCTGTTGTGGGAATGCTAACCCTAACCCTAGCTAGGGTTTCAAATGTACATTCCGGCAGGGTGTCTCAGAAGCCCTCCAAACATCAAAGTTGAATTTTTTCCTCAAACTCCAAAAAATCAGTCTCAAACTATCAAAACGGTTTCTAAAACTTCTAGGAAAAGCATCTTCTTTAATATTCTGTCTGGCTTAGGCAAATTTTCATAAAGCTGAAAAATGCTGTTAAATGGTAGTTAAATCGGCATGCTTTTAATGCCTGGCTAGGGTTAGGGTTACAAGAAGCAAAGAATTTTGCCCGCTGTTGCACTTTTAGCTGCACTTTAAATGACAAAATGAAGAGAGTTTACCCATTAGAACAGGTATTCTTCACACTTTTCATCTGGCTCAGTTTTGGATAAAATCACTGGATAGGGCAATATACAAAAAGGTGACCAAAACTGTCCGAAAACTTAAAGTGCAGATAGGAGCAAATTATCACACATCCTAAAGATAACTGGGGGCCCGGAATGCAGCACTAGCAGTAAAAAACTTCTACCTGTTGTGGGAATGCTAACCCTAACCCTAGCTAGGGTTTCAAATGTACATTCTGGCAGGGTGTCTCAGAAGCCCTCCAAACATCAAAGTTGAATTTTTTCCTCAAACTCCAGAAAATCAGTCTCAAACTATCAAAACGGTTTCTAAAACTTCTAGGAAATGTATATTCTTTAATATTCTGTCTGGTTTAGGCAAATTTTCATAAAGCTGAAAAATGCTGTTAAATGGTAGTTAAATCGGCATGCTTTTAATGCCTGGCTAGGGTTAGGGTTACAAGAACCAAAAAATTTTGCCCGCTGTTGCACTTTTAGCTGCACTTTAAATGACAAAATGAAGAGAGTTTACCCATTAGAACAGGTATTCTTCACAATTTTCATCTGGCTCAGTTTTGGATAAAATCACTGGATAGGGCAATATACAAAAAGGTGAACAAAACTGTCCGAAAACTAAAAGTGCAGATAGGAGCAAATTATCACACATCCTAAAGATAACTGGGGGCCCGGAATGCAGCACTAGCAGTAAAAAACTTCTACCTTTTGTGGGAATGCTAACCCTAACCCTAGCTAGGGTTTCAAATGTACATTCCGGCAGGGTGTAACAGAAGCCCTCCAAACATCAAAGTTGAATTTTTTCCTCAAACCAAAAAAAATCAATCTGAAACTATCAAAACGGTTTTTAAAAACTCTAGGAAATGTATTTTCTTTAATATTCTGTCTGGTTTAGGCAAATTTTCATGAAACTGAAAAATGCTGTTAAATGGTAGTTAAATCGGCATGCTTTTAATGCCTGGCTAGGGTTAGGGTTACAAGAACCATAGAATTTTGCCCGCTGTTGCACTTTTAGCTGCACTTTAAATGACAAAATGAAGAGAGTTTACCCATTAGAACAGGTATTCTTCACACTTTTCATCTGGCTCAGTTTTGGATAAAATCAATGGATAGGGCAATATACAAAAAGGTGACCAAAACTGTCCGAAAACTAAAAGTGCAGATAGGAGCAAATTATCACGCATCCTAAAGATAACTGGGGACCCAGAATGCAGCACTGACAGTAAAAAACTTCTACCTGTTGTGGGAATGCTAACCCTAACCCTAGCTAGGGTTTCAAATGTGCATTCCAGCAGGGTATCTTAGAAGCCCTCCAAACATCAAAGTTGATTTTTTTCCTCAAACTCCAAAAAATCAGTCTCAAACTATCAAAACGGTTTCTAAAACCTCTAGGAAAAGTATCTTCTTTAATATTCTGTCTGGCTTAGGCAAATTTTCATAAAGCTGAAAAATGCTGTTAAATGGTAGTTAAATCGGCATGCTTTTAATGCCTGGCTAGGGTTAGGGTTACAAGAACCATAGAATTTTGCCCTCTGTTGCACTTTTTGCTGCACTTTAAATGACAAAATGAAGAGAGTTTACCCATTAGAACATGTATTCTTTACACTTTTCATCTGGCTCAGTTTTGGATAAAATCACTGGATAGGGCAATATACAAAAAGGTGACCAAAACTGTCCGAAAACTTAAAGTGCAGATAGGAGCAAATTATCACACATCCTAAAGATAACTGGGGGCCCGGAATGCAGCACTAGCAGTAAAAAACTTCTACCTGTTGTGGGAATGCTAACCCTAACCCTAGCTAGGGTTTCAAATGTACATTCCGGCAGGGTGTCTCAGAAGCCCTCCAAACATCAAAGTTGAATTTTCTCCTCAAACTCCAAAAAATCAGTCTCAAACTATCAAAACGGTTTCTAAAACTTCTAGGAAATGTATCTTCTTTAATATTCTGTCTTGTTCAGGCAAATTTTCATGAAGCTGAAAAATGCTGTTAAATGGTAGTTAAATCGGCATGCTTTTAATGCCTGGCTAGGGTTAGGGTTACAAGAACCATAGAATTTTGCCCTCTGTTGCACTTTTTGCTGCACTTTAAATACAAAATGAAGAGAGTTTACCCATTAGAACAGGTATTCTTCACACTTTTCATTTGGCTCAGTTTTGGATAAAATCACTGGATAGGGCAATATACAAAAAGGTGACCAAAACTGTCCGAAAACTTAAAGTGCAGATAGGAGCAAATTATCACACATCCTAAAGATAACTGGGGGCCCGGAATGCAGCACTAGCAGTAAAAAACTTCTACCTGTTGTGGGAATGCTAACCCTAACCCTAGCTAGGGTTTCAAATGTGTATTCCAGCAGGGTATCTCAAAAGCCCTCCAAACATCAAAGTTGAATTTTCTCCTCAAACTCCAAAAAATCAGTCTCAAACTATCAAAACGGTTTCTAAAACCTCTAGGAAAAGTATCTTCTTTTATATTCTGTCTGGCTTAGGCAAATTTTCATAAAGCTGAAAAATGCTGTTAAATGGTAGTTAAATCGGCATGCTTTTAATGCCTGGCTAGGGTTAGGGTTACAAGAACCATAGAATTTTGCCCTCTGTTGCACTTTTAGCTGCACTTTAAATGACAAAATGAAGAGAGTTTACCCATTAGAACATGTATTCTTCACACTTTTCATCTGGCTCAGTTTCGGATAAAATCACTGGATAGGGCAATATACAAAAAGGTGACCAAAACTGTCCGAAAACTAAAAGTGCAGATAGGAGCAAATTATCACGCATCCTAAAGATAACTGGGGACCCGGAATGCAGCACTGACAGTAAAAAACTTCTACCTGTTGTGGGAATGCTAACCCTAACCCTAGCTAGGGTTTCAAATGTGCATTCCAGCAGGGTATCTCAGAAGCCCTCCAAACATCAAAGTTGAATTTTTTCCTCAAACTCCAAAAAATCAGTCTCAAACTATCAAAACGGTTTCTAAAACCTCTAGGAAAAGTATCTTCTTTAATATTCTTTCTGGTTTAGGCAAATTTTCATAAAGCTGAAAAATGCTGTTAAATGGTAGTTAAATCGGCATGCTTTTAATGCCTGGCTAGGGTTAGGGTTACAAGAACCATAGAATTTTGCCCTCTGTTGCACTTTTTGCTGCACTTTAAATGACAAAATGAAGAGAGTTTACCCATTAGAACATGTATTCTTCACACTTTTCATCTGGCTCAGTTTTGGATAAAATCACTGGATAGGGCAATATACAAAAAGGTGACCAAAACTGTCCGAAAACTTAAAGTGCAGATAGGAGCAAATTATCACACATCCTAAAGATAACTGGGGGCCCGGAATGCAGCACTAGCAGTAAAAAACTTCTACCTGTTGTGGGAATGCTAACCCTAACCCTAGCTAGGGTTTCAAATGTGCATTCCAGCAGGGTATCTCAGAAGCCCTCCAAACATCAAAGTTGAATTTTCTCCTCAAACTCCAAAAAATCAGTCTCAAACTATCAAAACGGTTTCTAAAACCTCTAGGAAAAGTATCTTCATTAATATTCTGTCTGGCTTAGGCAAATTTTCATAAAGCTGAAAAATGCTGTTAAATGGTAGTTAAATCGGCATGCTTTTAATGCCTGGCTAGGGTTAGGGTTACAAGAACCATAGAATTTTGCCCTCTGTTGCACTTTTAGCTGCACTTTAAATGACAAAATGAAGAGAGTTTACCCATTAGAACATGTATTCTTCACACTTTTCATCTGGCTCAGTTTCGGATAAAATCACTGGATAGGGCAATATACAAAAAGGTAACCAAAACTGTCCGAAAACTTAAAGTGCAGATAGGAGCAAATTATCACACATCCTAAAGATAACTGGGGGCCCGGAATGCAGCACTAGCAGTAAAAAACTTCTACCTGTTGTGGGAATGCTAACCCTAACCCTAGCTAGGGTTTCAAATGTACATTCCGGCAGGGTGTCTCAGAAGCCCTCCAAACATCAAAGTTGAATTTTTTCCTCAAACTCCAAAAAATCAGTCTCAAACTATCAAAACGGTTTCTAAAACCTCTAGGAAAAGTATCTTCTTTAATATTCTGTCTGGCTTAGTCAAATTTTCATAAAGCTGAAAAATGCTGTTAAATGGTAGTTAAATCGGCATGCTTTTAATGCCTGGCTAGGGTTAGGGTTACAAGAACCATAGAATTTTGCCCTCTGTTGCACTTTTAGCTGCACTTTAAATGACAAAATGAAGAGAGTTTACCCATTAGAACATGTATTCTTCACACTTTTCATCTGGCTCAGTTTTGGATAAAATCACTGGATAGGGCAATATACAAAAAGGTAACCAAAACTGTCCGAAAACTTAAAGTGCAGATAGGAGCAAATTATCACACATCCTAAAGATAACTGGGGGCCCGGAATGCAGCACTAGCAGTAAAAAACTTCTACCTTTTGTGGGAATGCTAACCCTAACCCTAGCTAGGATTTCAAATGTACATTCCGGCAGGGTGTCTCAGAAGCCCTCCAAACATCAAAGTTGAATTTTTTCCTCAAACTCCAAAAAATCAGTCTCAAACTATCAAAACGGTTTCTAAAACTTCTAGGAAATGTATCTTCTTTAATATTCTGTCTGGTTTAGGCAAATTTTCATGAAGCTGAAAAATGCTGTTAAATGGTAGTTAAATCGGCATGCTTTTAATGCCTGGCTAGGGTTAGGGTTACAAGAACCATAGAATTTTGCCCGCTGTTGCACTTTTAGCTGCACTTTAACTGACAAAATGAAGAGAGTTTACCCATTAGAACAGGTATTCTTCACACTTTTCATCTGGCTCAGTTTTGGATAAAATCACTGGATAGGGCAATATACAAAAAGGTGACCAAAACTGTCCGAAAACTAAAAGTGCAGATAGGAGCAAATTATCACGCATCCTAAAGATAACTGGGGACCCGGAATGCAGCACTGACAGTAAAAAACTTCTACCTGTTGTGGGAATGCTAACCCTAACCCTAGCTAGGGTTTCAAATGTGCATTCCAGCAGGGTATCTCAGAAGCCCTCCAAACATCAAAGTTGAATTTTTTCCTCAAACTCCAAAAAATCAGTCTCAAACTATCAAAACGGTTTCTAAAACCTCTAGGAAAAGTATCTTCTTTAATATTCTTTCTGGTTTAGGCAAATTTTCATAAAGCTGAAAAATGCTGTTAAATGGTAGTTAAATCGGCATGCTTTTAATGCCTGGCTAGGGTTAGGGTTACAAGAACCATAGAATTTTGCCCTCTGTTGCACTTTTTGCTGCACTTTAAATGACAAAATGAAGAGAGTTTACCCATTAGAACATGTATTCTTCACACTTTTCATCTGGCTCAGTTTTGGATAAAATCACTGGATAGGGCAATATACAAAAAGGTGACCAAAACTGTCCGAAAACTTAAAGTGCAGATAGGAGCAAATTATCACACATCCTAAAGATAACTGGGGGCCCGGAATGCAGCACTAGCAGTAAAAAACTTCTACCTGTTGTGGGAATGCTAACCCTAACCCTAGCTAGGGTTTCAAATGTGCATTCCAGCAGGGTATCTCAGAAGCCCTCCAAACATCAAAGTTGAATTTTCTCCTCAAACTCCAAAAAATCAGTCTCAAACTATCAAAACGGTTTCTAAAACCTCTAGGAAAAGTATCTTCATTAATATTCTGTCTGGCTTAGGCAAATTTTCATAAAGCTGAAAAATGCTGTTAAATGGTAGTTAAATCGGCATGCTTTTAATGCCTGGCTAGGGTTAGGGTTACAAGAACCATAGAATTTTGCCCTCTGTTGCACTTTTAGCTGCACTTTAAATGACAAAATGAAGAGAGTTTACCCATTAGAACATGTATTCTTCACACTTTTCATCTGGCTCAGTTTCTTATAAAATCACTGGATAGGGCAATATACAAAAAGGTAACCAAAACTGTCCGAAAACTTAAAGTGCAGATAGGAGCAAATTATCACACATCCTAAAGATAACTGGGGGCCCGGAATGCAGCACTAGCAGTAAAAAACTTCTACCTGTTGTGGGAATGCTAACCCTAACCCTAGCTAGGGTTTCAAATGTACATTCCGGCAGGGTGTCTCAGAAGCCCTCCAAACATCAAAGTTGAATTTTTTCCTCAAACTCCAAAAAATCAGTCTCAAACTATCAAAACGGTTTCTAAAACTTCTAGGAAATATATCTTCTTTAATATTCTGTCTGGTTTAGGCAAATTTTCATAAAGCTGAAAAATGCTGTTAAATGGTAGTTAAATCGGCATGCTTTTAATGCCTGGCTAGGGTTAGGGTTACAAGAAGCAAAGAATTTTGCCCGCTGTTGCACTTTTAGCTGCACTTTAAATGACAAAATGAAGAGAGTTTACCCATTAGAACAGGTATTCTTCACACTTTTCATCTGGCTCAGTTTTGGATAAAATCACTGGATAGGGCAATATACAAAAAGGTAACCAAAACTGTCCGAAAACTTAAAGTGCAGATAGGAGCAAATTATCACACATCCTAAAGATAACTGGGGGCCCGGAATGCAGCACTAGCAGTAAAAAACTTCTACCTGTTGTGGGAATGCTAACCCTAACCCTAGCTAGGATTTCAAATGTACATTCCGGCAGGGTGTCTCAGAAGCCCTCCAAACATCAAAGTTGAATTTTTTCCTCAAACTCCAAAAAATCAGTCTCAAACTATCAAAACGGTTTCTAAAACTTCTAGGAAATGTATCTTCTTTAATATTCTGTCTGGTTTAGGCAAATTTTCATGAAGCTGAAAAATGCTGTTAAATGGTAGTAAAATCGGCATGCTTTTAATGCCTGGCTAGGGTTAGGGTTACAAGAACCATAGAATTTTGCCCGCTGTTGCACTTTTAGCTGCACTTTAAATGACAAAATGAAGAGAGTTTACCCATTAGAACAGGTATTCTTCACACTTTTCATCTGGCTCAGTTTTGGATAAAATCACTGGATAGGGCAATATACAAAAAGGTGACCAAAACTGTCCGAAAACTAAAAGTGCAGATAGGAGCAAATTATCACGCATCCTAAAGATAACTGGGGACCCGGAATGCAGCACTGACAGTAAAAAACTTCTACCTGTTGTGGGAATGCTAACCCTAACCCTAGCTAGGGTTTCAAATGTGCATTCCAGCAGGGTATCTCAGAAGCCCTCCAAACATCAAAGTTGAATTTTTTCCTCAAACTCCAAAAAATCAGTCTCAAACTATCAAAACGGTTTCTAAAACCTCTAGGAAAAGTATCTTCTTTAATATTCTTTCTGGTTTAGGCAAATTTTCATAAAGCTGAAAAATGCTGTTAAATGGTAGTTAAATCGGCATGCTTTTAATGCCTGGCTAGGGTTAGGGTTACAAGAACCATAGAATTTTGCCCTCTGTTGCACTTTTTGCTGCACTTTAAATGACAAAATGAAGAGAGTTTACCCATTAGAACATGTATTCTTCACACTTTTCATCTGGCTCAGTTTTGGATAAAATCACTGGATAGGGCAATATACAAAAAGGTGACCAAAACTGTCCGAAAACTTAAAGTGCAGATAGGAGCAAATTATCACACATCCTAAAGATAACTGGGGGCCCGGAATGCAGCACTAGCAGTAAAAAACTTCTACCTGTTGTGGGAATGCTAACCCTAACCCTAGCTAGGGTTTCAAATGTGCATTCCAGCAGGGTATCTCAGAAGCCCTCCAAACATCAAAGTTGAATTTTCTCCTCAAACTCCAAAAAATCAGTCTCAAACTATCAAAACGGTTTCTAAAACCTCTAGGAAAAGTATCTTCATTAATATTCTGTCTGGCTTAGGCAAATTTTCATAAAGCTGAAAAATGCTGTTAAATGGTAGTTAAATCGGCATGCTTTTAATGCCTGGCTAGGGTTAGGGTTACAAGAACCATAGAATTTTGCCCTCTGTTGCACTTTTAGCTGCACTTTAAATGACAAAATGAAGAGAGTTTACCCATTAGAACATGTATTCTTCACACTTTTCATCTGGCTCAGTTTCTTATAAAATCACTGGATAGGGCAATATACAAAAAGGTAACCAAAACTGTCCGAAAACTTAAAGTGCAGATAGGAGCAAATTATCACACATCCTAAAGATAACTGGGGGCCCGGAATGCAGCACTAGCAGTAAAAAACTTCTACCTGTTGTGGGAATGCTAACCCTAACCCTAGCTAGGGTTTCAAATGTGCATTCCAGCAGGGTATCTCAGAAGCCCTCCAAACATCAAAGTTGAATTTTTTCCTCAAACTCCAAAAAATCAGTCTCAAACTATCAAAACGGTTTCTAAAACCTCTAGGAAAAGTATCTTCTTTAATATTCTTTCTGGTTTAGGCAAATTTTCATAAAGCTGAAAAATGCTGTTAAATGGTAGTTAAATCGGCATGCTTTTAATGCCTGGCTAGGGTTAGGGTTACAAGAACCATAGAATTTTGCCCTCTGTTGCACTTTTTGCTGCACTTTAAATGACAAAATGAAGAGAGTTTACCCATTAGAACATGTATTCTTCACACTTTTCATCTGGCTCAGTTTCTTATAAAATCACTGGATAGGGCAATATACAAAAAGGTAACCAAAACTGTCCGAAAACTTAAAGTGCAGATAGGAGCAAATTATCACACATCCTAAAGATAACTGGGGGCCCGGAATGCAGCACTAGCAGTAAAAAACTTCTACCTGTTGTGGGAATGCTAACCCTAACCCTAGCTAGGGTTTCAAATGTACATTCCGGCAGGGTGTCTCAGAAGCCCTCCAAACATCAAAGTTGAATTTTTTCCTCAAACTCCAAAAAATCAGTCTCAAACTATCAAAACGGTTTCTAAAACTTCTAGGAAATATATCTTCTTTAATATTCTGTCTGGTTTAGGCAAATTTTCATAAAGCTGAAAAATGCTGTTAAATGGTAGTTAAATCGGCATGCTTTTAATGCCTGGCTAGGGTTAGGGTTACAAGAAGCAAAGAATTTTGCCCGCTGTTGCACTTTTAGCTGCACTTTAAATGACAAAATGAAGAGAGTTTACCCATTAGAACAGGTATTCTTCACACTTTTCATCTGGCTCAGTTTTGGATAAAATCACTGGATAGGGCAATATACAAAAAGGTAACCAAAACTGTCCGAAAACTTAAAGTGCAGATAGGAGCAAATTATCACACATCCTAAAGATAACTGGGGGCCCGGAATGCAGCACTAGCAGTAAAAAACTTCTACCTGTTGTGGGAATGCTAACCCTAACCCTAGCTAGGATTTCAAATGTACATTCCGGCAGGGTGTCTCAGAAGCCCTCCAAACATCAAAGTTGAATTTTTTCCTCAAACTCCAAAAAATCAGTCTCAAACTATCAAAACGGTTTCTAAAACTTCTAGGAAATGTATCTTCTTTAATATTCTGTCTGGTTTAGGCAAATTTTCATGAAGCTGAAAAATGCTGTTAAATGGTAGTAAAATCGGCATGCTTTTAATGCCTGGCTAGGGTTAGGGTTACAAGAACCATAGAATTTTGCCCGCTGTTGCACTTTTAGCTGCACTTTAAATGACAAAATGAAGAGAGTTTACCCATTAGAACAGGTATTCTTCACACTTTTCATCTGGCTCAGTTTTGGATAAAATCACTGGATAGGGCAATATACAAAAAGGTGACCAAAACTGTCCGAAAACTAAAAGTGCAGATAGGAGCAAATTATCACGCATCCTAAAGATAACTGGGGACCCGGAATGCAGCACTGACAGTAAAAAACTTCTACCTGTTGTGGGAATGCTAACCCTAACCCTAGCTAGGGTTTCAAATGTGCATTCCAGCAGGGTATCTCAGAAGCCCTCCAAACATCAAAGTTGAATTTTTTCCTCAAACTCCAAAAAATCAGTCTCAAACTATCAAAACGGTTTCTAAAACCTCTAGGAAAAGTATCTTCTTTAATATTCTTTCTGGTTTAGGCAAATTTTCATAAAGCTGAAAAATGCTGTTAAATGGTAGTTAAATCGGCATGCTTTTAATGCCTGGCTAGGGTTAGGGTTACAAGAACCATAGAATTTTGCCCTCTGTTGCACTTTTTGCTGCACTTTAAATGACAAAATGAAGAGAGTTTACCCATTAGAACATGTATTCTTCACACTTTTCATCTGGCTCAGTTTTGGATAAAATCACTGGATAGGGCAATATACAAAAAGGTGACCAAAACTGTCCGAAAACTTAAAGTGCAGATAGGAGCAAATTATCACACATCCTAAAGATAACTGGGGGCCCGGAATGCAGCACTAGCAGTAAAAAACTTCTACCTGTTGTGGGAATGCTAACCCTAACCCTAGCTAGGGTTTCAAATGTGCATTCCAGCAGGGTATCTCAGAAGCCCTCCAAACATCAAAGTTGAATTTTCTCCTCAAACTCCAAAAAATCAGTCTCAAACTATCAAAACGGTTTCTAAAACCTCTAGGAAAAGTATCTTCATTAATATTCTGTCTGGCTTAGGCAAATTTTCATAAAGCTGAAAAATGCTGTTAAATGGTAGTTAAATCGGCATGCTTTTAATGCCTGGCTAGGGTTAGGGTTACAAGAACCATAGAATTTTGCCCTCTGTTGCACTTTTAGCTGCACTTTAAATGACAAAATGAAGAGAGTTTACCCATTAGAACATGTATTCTTCACACTTTTCATCTGGCTCAGTTTCTTATAAAATCACTGGATAGGGCAATATACAAAAAGGTAACCAAAACTGTCCGAAAACTTAAAGTGCAGATAGGAGCAAATTATCACACATCCTAAAGATAACTGGGGGCCCGGAATGCAGCACTAGCAGTAAAAAACTTCTACCTGTTGTGGGAATGCTAACCCTAACCCTAGCTAGGGTTTCAAATGTACATTCCGGCAGGGTGTCTCAGAAGCCCTCCAAACATCAAAGTTGAATTTTTTCCTCAAACTCCAAAAAATCAGTCTCAAACTATCAAAACGGTTTCTAAAACTTCTAGGAAATATATCTTCTTTAATATTCTGTCTGGTTTAGGCAAATTTTCATAAAGCTGAAAAATGCTGTTAAATGGTAGTTAAATCGGCATGCTTTTAATGCCTGGCTAGGGTTAGGGTTACAAGAAGCAAAGAATTTTGCCCGCTGTTGCACTTTTAGCTGCACTTTAAATGACAAAATGAAGAGAGTTTACCCATTAGAACAGGTATTCTTCACACTTTTCATCTGGCTCAGTTTTGGATAAAATCACTGGATAGGGCAATATACAAAAAGGTAACCAAAACTGTCCGAAAACTTAAAGTGCAGATAGGAGCAAATTATCACACATCCTAAAGATAACTGGGGGCCCGGAATGCAGCACTAGCAGTAAAAAACTTCTACCTGTTGTGGGAATGCTAACCCTAACCCTAGCTAGGATTTCAAATGTACATTCCGGCAGGGTGTCTCAGAAGCCCTCCAAACATCAAAGTTGAATTTTTTCCTCAAACTCCAAAAAATCAGTCTCAAACTATCAAAACGGTTTCTAAAACTTCTAGGAAATGTATCTTCTTTAATATTCTGTCTGGTTTAGGCAAATTTTCATGAAGCTGAAAAATGCTGTTAAATGGTAGTAAAATCGGCATGCTTTTAATGCCTGGCTAGGGTTAGGGTTACAAGAACCATAGAATTTTGCCCGCTGTTGCACTTTTAGCTGCACTTTAAATGACAAAATGAAGAGAGTTTACCCATTAGAACAGGTATTCTTCACAATTTTCATCTGGCTCAGTTTTGGATAAAATCACTGGATAGGGCAATATACAAAAAGGTGACCAAAACTGTCCGAAAACTTAAAGTGCAGATAGGAGCAAATTATCACACATCCTAAAGATAACTGGGGGCCCGGAATGCAGCACTAGCAGTAAAAAACTTCTAGCTGTTGTGGGAATGCTAACCCTAACCCTAGCTAGGGTTTCAAATGTACATTCCGGTAGGGTGTCTCAGAAGCCCTCCAAACATCAAAGTTGAATTTTTTCCTCAAACTCCAAAAAATCAGTCTCAAACTATCAAAACGGTTTCTAAAACTTCTCGGAAATGTATCTTCTTTAATATTCTGTCTTGTTCAGGCAAATTTTCATGAAGCTGAAAAATGCTGTCAAATGGTAGTTAAATCGGCATGCTTTTAATCCCTGGCTAGGATTAGGGTTACAAGAACCATAGAATTGTGCCCGCTGTTGCACTTTTAGCTGCACTTTAAATGACAAAATGAAGAGAGTTTACCCATTAGAACAAGTATTCTTCACACTTTTCATCTGGCTCAGTTTTGGATAAAATCACTGGATAGGGCAATATACAAAAAGGTGACCAAAACTGTCCGAAAACTAAAAGTGCAGATAGGAGCAAATTATCACGCATCCTAAAGATAACTGGGGACCCGGAATGCAGCACTGACAGTAAAAAACTTCTACCTGTTGTGGGAATGCTAACCCTAACCCTAGCTAGAGTTTCAAATGTGCATTCCAGCAGGGTATCTCAGAAGCCCTCCAAACATCAAAGTTGAATTTTCTCCTCAAGCTCCAAAAAATCAGTCTCAAACTATCAAAACGGTTTCTAAAACCTCTAGGAAAAGTATCTTCTTTAATATTCTGTCTGGCTTAGGCAAATTTTCATAAAGCTGAAAAATGTTGTTAAATGGTAGTTAAATCGGCATGCTTTTAATGCCTGGCTAGGGTTAGGGTTACAAGAACCATAGAATTTTGCCCTCTGTTGCACTTTTAGCTGCACTTTAAATGACAAAATGAAGAGAGTTTACCCATTAGAACATGTATTCTTCACACTTTTCATCTGGCTCAGTTTCTTATAAAATCACTGGATAGGGCAATATACAAAAAGGTGACCAAAACTGTCCGAAAACTTAAAGTGCAGATAGGAGCAAATTATCACACATCCTAAAGATAACTGGGGGCCCGGAATGCAGCACTAGCAGTAAAAAACTTCTACCTGTTGTGGGAATGCTAACCCTAACCCTAGCTAGGGTTTCAAATGTGCATTCCAGCAGGGTATCTCAGAAGCCCTCCAAACATCAAAGTTGAATTTTCTCCTCAAACTCCAAAAAATCAGTCTCAAACTATCAAAACGGTTTCTAAAACCTCTAGGAAAAGTATCTTCATTAATATTCTGTCTGGCTTAGGCAAATTTTCATAAAGCTGAAAAATGCTGTTAAATGGTAGTTAAATCGGCATGCTTTTAATGCCTGGCTAGGGTTAGGGTTACAAGAACCATAGAATTTTGCCCTCTGTTGCACTTTTAGCTGCACTTTAAATGACAAAATGAAGAGAGTTTACCCATTAGAACATGTATTCTTCACACTTTTCATCTGGCTCAGTTTCTTATAAAATCACTGGATAGGGCAATATACAAAAAGGTAACCAAAACTGTCCGAAAACTTAAAGTGCAGATAGGAGCAAATTATCACACATCCTAAAGATAACTGGGGGCCCGGAATGCAGCACTAGCAGTAAAAAACTTCTACCTGTTGTGGGAATGCTAACCCTAACCCTAGCTAGGGTTTCAAATGTACATTCCGGCAGGGTGTCTCAGAAGCCCTCCAAACATCAAAGTTGAATTTTTTCCTCAAACTCCAAAAAATCAGTCTCAAACTATCAAAACGGTTTCTAAAACTTCTAGGAAATATATCTTCTTTAATATTCTGTCTGGTTTAGGCAAATTTTCATAAAGCTGAAAAATGCTGTTAAATGGTAGTTAAATCGGCATGCTTTTAATGCCTGGCTAGGGTTAGGGTTACAAGAAGCAAAGAATTTTGCCCGCTGTTGCACTTTTAGCTGCACTTTAAATGACAAAATGAAGAGAGTTTACCCATTAGAACAGGTATTCTTCACACTTTTCATCTGGCTCAGTTTTGGATAAAATCACTGGATAGGGCAATATACAAAAAGGTAACCAAAACTGTCCGAAAACTTAAAGTGCAGATAGGAGCAAATTATCACACATCCTAAAGATAACTGGGGGCCCGGAATGCAGCACTAGCAGTAAAAAACTTCTACCTGTTGTGGGAATGCTAACCCTAACCCTAGCTAGGATTTCAAATGTACATTCCGGCAGGGTGTCTCAGAAGCCCTCCAAACATCAAAGTTGAATTTTTTCCTCAAACTCCAAAAAATCAGTCTCAAACTATCAAAACGGTTTCTAAAACTTCTAGGAAATGTATCTTCTTTAATATTCTGTCTGGTTTAGGCAAATTTTCATGAAGCTGAAAAATGCTGTTAAATGGTAGTAAAATCGGCATGCTTTTAATGCCTGGCTAGGGTTAGGGTTACAAGAACCATAGAATTTTGCCCGCTGTTGCACTTTTAGCTGCACTTTAAATGACAAAATGAAGAGAGTTTACCCATTAGAACAGGTATTCTTCACACTTTTCATCTGGCTCAGTTTTGGATAAAATCACTGGATAGGGCAATATACAAAAAGGTGACCAAAACTGTCCGAAAACTAAAAGTGCAGATAGGAGCAAATTATCACGCATCCTAAAGATAACTGGGGACCCGGAATGCAGCACTGACAGTAAAAAACTTCTACCTGTTGTGGGAATGCTAACCCTAACCCTAGCTAGGGTTTCAAATGTGCATTCCAGCAGGGTATCTCAGAAGCCCTCCAAACATCAAAGTTGAATTTTTTCCTCAAACTCCAAAAAATCAGTCTCAAACTATCAAAACGGTTTCTAAAACCTCTAGGAAAAGTATCTTCTTTAATATTCTTTCTGGTTTAGGCAAATTTTCATAAAGCTGAAAAATGCTGTTAAATGGTAGTTAAATCGGCATGCTTTTAATGCCTGGCTAGGGTTAGGGTTACAAGAACCATAGAATTTTGCCCTCTGTTGCACTTTTTGCTGCACTTTAAATGACAAAATGAAGAGAGTTTACCCATTAGAACATGTATTCTTCACACTTTTCATCTGGCTCAGTTTTGGATAAAATCACTGGATAGGGCAATATACAAAAAGGTGACCAAAACTGTCCGAAAACTTAAAGTGCAGATAGGAGCAAATTATCACACATCCTAAAGATAACTGGGGGCCCGGAATGCAGCACTAGCAGTAAAAAACTTCTACCTGTTGTGGGAATGCTAACCCTAACCCTAGCTAGGGTTTCAAATGTGCATTCCAGCAGGGTATCTCAGAAGCCCTCCAAACATCAAAGTTGAATTTTCTCCTCAAACTCCAAAAAATCAGTCTCAAACTATCAAAACGGTTTCTAAAACCTCTAGGAAAAGTATCTTCATTAATATTCTGTCTGGCTTAGGCAAATTTTCATAAAGCTGAAAAATGCTGTTAAATGGTAGTTAAATCGGCATGCTTTTAATGCCTGGCTAGGGTTAGGGTTACAAGAACCATAGAATTTTGCCCTCTGTTGCACTTTTAGCTGCACTTTAAATGACAAAATGAAGAGAGATTACCCATTAGAACATGTATTCTTCACACTTTTCATCTGGCTCAGTTTCTTATAAAATCACTGGATAGGGCAATATACAAAAAGGTAACCAAAACTGTCCGAAAACTTAAAGTGCAGATAGGAGCAAATTATCACACATCCTAAAGATAACTGGGGGCCCGGAATGCAGCACTAGCAGTAAAAAACTTCTACCTGTTGTGGGAATGCTAACCCTAACCCTAGCTAGGGTTTCAAATGTTCATTCCAGCAGGGTATCTCAGAAGCCCTCCAAACATCAAAGTTGAATTTTTTCCTCAAACTCCAAAAAATCAGTCTCAAACTATCAAAACGGTTTCTAAAACCTCTAGGAAAAGTATCTTCTTTAATATTCTTTCTGGTTTAGGCAAATTTTCATAAAGCTGAAAAATGCTGTTAAATGGTAGTTAAATCGGCATGCTTTTAATGCCTGGCTAGGGTTAGGGTTACAAGAACCATAGAATTTTGCCCTCTGTTGCACTTTTTGCTGCACTTTAAATGACAAAATGAAGAGAGTTTACCCATTAGAACATGTATTCTTCACACTTTTCATCTGGCTCAGTTTTGGATAAAATCACTGGATAGGGCAATATACAAAAAGGTGACCAAAACTGTCCGAAAACTTAAAGTGCAGATAGGAGCAAATTATCACACATCCTAAAGATAACTGGGGGCCCGGAATGCAGCACTAGCAGTAAAAAACTTCTACCTGTTGTGGGAATGCTAACCCTAACCCTAGCTAGGGTTTCAAATGTGCATTCCAGCAGGGTATCTCAGAAGCCCTCCAAACATCAAAGTTGAATTTTCTCCTCAAACTCCAAAAAATCAGTCTCAAACTATCAAAACGGTTTCTAAAACCTCTAGGAAAAGTATCTTCATTAATATTCTGTCTGGCTTAGGCAAATTTTCATAAAGCTGAAAAATGCTGTTAAATGGTAGTTAAATCGGCATGCTTTTAATGCCTGGCTAGGGTTAGGGTTACAAGAACCATAGAATTTTGCCCTCTGTTGCACTTTTAGCTGCACTTTAAATGACAAAATGAAGAGAGTTTACCCATTAGAACATGTATTCTTCACACTTTTCATCTGGCTCAGTTTCTTATAAAATCACTGGATAGGGCAATATACAAAAAGGTAACCAAAACTGTCCGAAAACTTAAAGTGCAGATAGGAGCAAATTATCACACATCCTAAAGATAACTGGGGGCCCGGAATGCAGCACTAGCAGTAAAAAACTTCTACCTGTTGTGGGAATGCTAACCCTAACCCTAGCTAGGGTTTCAAATGTACATTCCGGCAGGGTGTCTCAGAAGCCCTCCAAACATCAAAGTTGAATTTTTTCCTCAAACTCCAAAAAATCAGTCTCAAACTATCAAAACGGTTTCTAAAACTTCTAGGAAATATATCTTCTTTAATATTCTGTCTGGTTTAGGCAAATTTTCATAAAGCTGAAAAATGCTGTTAAATGGTAGTTAAATCGGCATGCTTTTAATGCCTGGCTAGGGTTAGGGTTACAAGAAGCAAAGAATTTTGCCCGCTGTTGCACTTTTAGCTGCACTTTAAATGACAAAATGAAGAGAGTTTACCCATTAGAACAGGTATTCTTCACACTTTTCATCTGGCTCAGTTTTGGATAAAATCACTGGATAGGGCAATATACAAAAAGGTAACCAAAACTGTCCGAAAACTTAAAGTGCAGATAGGAGCAAATTATCACACATCCTAAAGATAACTGGGGGCCCGGAATGCAGCACTAGCAGTAAAAAACTTCTACCTGTTGTGGGAATGCTAACCCTAACCCTAGCTAGGATTTCAAATGTACATTCCGGCAGGGTGTCTCAGAAGCCCTCCAAACATCAAAGTTGAATTTTTTCCTCAAACTCCAAAAAATCAGTCTCAAACTATCAAAACGGTTTCTAAAACTTCTAGGAAATGTATCTTCTTTAATATTCTGTCTGGTTTAGGCAAATTTTCATGAAGCTGAAAAATGCTGTTAAATGGTAGTAAAATCGGCATGCTTTTAATGCCTGGCTAGGGTTAGGGTTACAAGAACCATAGAATTTTGCCCGCTGTTGCACTTTTAGCTGCACTTTAAATGACAAAATGAAGAGAGTTTACCCATTAGAACAGGTATTCTTCACACTTTTCATCTGGCTCAGTTTTGGATAAAATCACTGGATAGGGCAATATACAAAAAGGTGACCAAAACTGTCCGAAAACTAAAAGTGCAGATAGGAGCAAATTATCACGCATCCTAAAGATAACTGGGGACCCGGAATGCAGCACTGACAGTAAAAAACTTCTACCTGTTGTGGGAATGCTAACCCTAACCCTAGCTAGGGTTTCAAATGTGCATTCCAGCAGGGTATCTCAGAAGCCCTCCAAACATCAAAGTTGAATTTTTTCCTCAAACTCCAAAAAATCAGTCTCAAACTATCAAAACGGTTTCTAAAACCTCTAGGAAAAGTATCTTCTTTAATATTCTTTCTGGTTTAGGCAAATTTTCATAAAGCTGAAAAATGCTGTTAAATGGTAGTTAAATCGGCATGCTTTTAATGCCTGGCTAGGGTTAGGGTTACAAGAACCATAGAATTTTGCCCTCTGTTGCACTTTTTGCTGCACTTTAAATGACAAAATGAAGAGAGTTTACCCATTAGAACATGTATTCTTCACACTTTTCATCTGGCTCAGTTTTGGATAAAATCACTGGATAGGGCAATATACAAAAAGGTGACCAAAACTGTCCGAAAACTTAAAGTGCAGATAGGAGCAAATTATCACACATCCTAAAGATAACTGGGGGCCCGGAATGCAGCACTAGCAGTAAAAAACTTCTACCTGTTGTGGGAATGCTAACCCTAACCCTAGCTAGGGTTTCAAATGTGCATTCCAGCAGGGTATCTCAGAAGCCCTCCAAACATCAAAGTTGAATTTTCTCCTCAAACTCCAAAAAATCAGTCTCAAACTATCAAAACGGTTTCTAAAACCTCTAGGAAAAGTATCTTCATTAATATTCTGTCTGGCTTAGGCAAATTTTCATAAAGCTGAAAAATGCTGTTAAATGGTAGTTAAATCGGCATGCTTTTAATGCCTGGCTAGGGTTAGGGTTACAAGAACCATAGAATTTTGCCCTCTGTTGCACTTTTAGCTGCACTTTAAATGACAAAATGAAGAGAGTTTACCCATTAGAACATGTATTCTTCACACTTTTCATCTGGCTCAGTTTCTTATAAAATCACTGGATAGGGCAATATACAAAAAGGTAACCAAAACTGTCCGAAAACTTAAAGTGCAGATAGGAGCAAATTATCACACATCCTAAAGATAACTGGGGGCCCGGAATGCAGCACTAGCAGTAAAAAACTTCTACCTGTTGTGGGAATGCTAACCCTAACCCTAGCTAGGGTTTCAAATGTACATTCCGGCAGGGTGTCTCAGAAGCCCTCCAAACATCAAAGTTGAATTTTTTCCTCAAACTCCAAAAAATCAGTCTCAAACTATCAAAACGGTTTCTAAAACTTCTAGGAAATATATCTTCTTTAATATTCTGTCTGGTTTAGGCAAATTTTCATAAAGCTGAAAAATGCTGTTAAATGGTAGTTAAATCGGCATGCTTTTAATGCCTGGCTAGGGTTAGGGTTACAAGAAGCAAAGAATTTTGCCCGCTGTTGCACTTTTAGCTGCACTTTAAATGACAAAATGAAGAGAGTTTACCCATTAGAACAGGTATTCTTCACACTTTTCATCTGGCTCAGTTTTGGATAAAATCACTGGATAGGGCAATATACAAAAAGGTGACCAAAACTGTCCGAAAACTAAAAGTGCAGATAGGAGCAAATTATCACGCATCCTAAAGATAACTGGGGACCCGGAATGCAGCACTGACAGTAAAAAACTTCTACCTGTTGTGGGAATGCTAACCCTAACCCTAGCTAGGGTTTCAAATGTGCATTCCAGCAGGGTATCTCAGAAGCCCTCCAAACATCAAAGTTGAATTTTTTCCTCAAACTCCAAAAAATCAGTCTCAAACTATCAAAACGGTTTCTAAAACCTCTAGGAAAAGTATCTTCTTTAATATTCTTTCTGGTTTAGGCAAATTTTCATAAAGCTGAAAAATGCTGTTAAATGGTAGTTAAATCGGCATGCTTTTAATGCCTGGCTAGGGTTAGGGTTACAAGAACCATAGAATTTTGCCCTCTGTTGCACTTTTTGCTGCACTTTAAATGACAAAATGAAGAGAGTTTACCCATTAGAACATGTATTCTTCACACTTTTCATCTGGCTCAGTTTTGGATAAAATCACTGGATAGGGCAATATACAAAAAGGTGACCAAAACTGTCCGAAAACTTAAAGTGCAGATAGGAGCAAATTATCACACATCCTAAAGATAACTGGGGGCCCGGAATGCAGCACTAGCAGTAAAAAACTTCTACCTGTTGTGGGAATGCTAACCCTAACCCTAGCTAGGGTTTCAAATGTGCATTCCAGCAGGGTATCTCAGAAGCCCTCCAAACATCAAAGTTGAATTTTCTCCTCAAACTCCAAAAAATCAGTCTCAAACTATCAAAACGGTTTCTAAAACCTCTAGGAAAAGTATCTTCATTAATATTCTGTCTGGCTTAGGCAAATTTTCATAAAGCTGAAAAATGCTGTTAAATGGTAGTTAAATCGGCATGCTTTTAATGCCTGGCTAGGGTTAGGGTTACAAGAACCATAGAATTTTGCCCTCTGTTGCACTTTTAGCTGCACTTTAAATGACAAAATGAAGAGAGTTTACCCATTAGAACATGTATTCTTCACACTTTTCATCTGGCTCAGTTTCTTATAAAATCACTGGATAGGGCAATATACAAAAAGGTAACCAAAACTGTCCGAAAACTTAAAGTGCAGATAGGAGCAAATTATCACACATCCTAAAGATAACTGGGGGCCCGGAATGCAGCACTAGCAGTAAAAAACTTCTACCTGTTGTGGGAATGCTAACCCTAACCCTAGCTAGGGTTTCAAATGTGCATTCCAGCAGGGTATCTCAGAAGCCCTCCAAACATCAAAGTTGAATTTTTTCCTCAAACTCCAAAAAATCAGTCTCAAACTATCAAAACGGTTTCTAAAACCTCTAGGAAAAGTATCTTCTTTAATATTCTTTCTGGTTTAGGCAAATTTTCATAAAGCTGAAAAATGCTGTTAAATGGTAGTTAAATCGGCATGCTTTTAATGCCTGGCTAGGGTTAGGGTTACAAGAACCATAGAATTTTGCCCTCTGTTGCACTTTTTGCTGCACTTTAAATGACAAAATGAAGAGAGTTTACCCATTAGAACATGTATTCTTCACACTTTTCATCTGGCTCAGTTTTGGATAAAATCACTGGATAGGGCAATATACAAAAAGGTGACCAAAACTGTCCGAAAACTTAAAGTGCAGATAGGAGCAAATTATCACACATCCTAAAGATAACTGGGGGCCCGGAATGCAGCACTAGCAGTAAAAAACTTCTACCTGTTGTGGGAATGCTAACCCTAACCCTAGCTAGGGTTTCAAATGTGCATTCCAGCAGGGTATCTCAGAAGCCCTCCAAACATCAAAGTTGAATTTTCTCCTCAAACTCCAAAAAATCAGTCTCAAACTATCAAAACGGTTTCTAAAACCTCTAGGAAAAGTATCTTCATTAATATTCTGTCTGGCTTAGGCAAATTTTCATAAAGCTGAAAAATGCTGTTAAATGGTAGTTAAATCGGCATGCTTTTAATGCCTGGCTAGGGTTAGGGTTACAAGAACCATAGAATTTTGCCCTCTGTTGCACTTTTAGCTGCACTTTAAATGACAAAATGAAGAGAGTTTACCCATTAGAACATGTATTCTTCACACTTTTCATCTGGCTCAGTTTCTTATAAAATCACTGGATAGGGCAATATACAAAAAGGTAACCAAAACTGTCCGAAAACTTAAAGTGCAGATAGGAGCAAATTATCACACATCCTAAAGATAACTGGGGGCCCGGAATGCAGCACTAGCAGTAAAAAACTTCTACCTGTTGTGGGAATGCTAACCCTAACCCTAGCTAGGGTTTCAAATGTACATTCCGGCAGGGTGTCTCAGAAGCCCTCCAAACATCAAAGTTGAATTTTTTCCTCAAACTCCAAAAAATCAGTCTCAAACTATCAAAACGGTTTCTAAAACTTCTAGGAAATATATCTTCTTTAATATTCTGTCTGGTTTAGGCAAATTTTCATAAAGCTGAAAAATGCTGTTAAATGGTAGTTAAATCGGCATGCTTTTAATGCCTGGCTAGGGTTAGGGTTACAAGAAGCAAAGAATTTTGCCCGCTGTTGCACTTTTAGCTGCACTTTAAATGACAAAATGAAGAGAGTTTACCCATTAGAACAGGTATTCTTCACACTTTTCATCTGGCTCAGTTTTGGATAAAATCACTGGATAGGGCAATATACAAAAAGGTAACCAAAACTGTCCGAAAACTTAAAGTGCAGATAGGAGCAAATTATCACACATCCTAAAGATAACTGGGGGCCCGGAATGCAGCACTAGCAGTAAAAAACTTCTAGCTGTTGTGGGAATGCTAACCCTAACCCTAGCTAGGGTTTCAAATGTACATTCCGGTAGGGTGTCTCAGAAGCCCTCCAAACATCAAAGTTGAATTTTTTCCTCAAACTCCAAAAAATCAGTCTCAAACTATCAAAACGGTTTCTAAAACTTCTCGGAAATGTATCTTCTTTAATATTCTGTCTTGTTCAGGCAAATTTTCATGAAGCTGAAAAATGCTGTCAAATGGTAGTTAAATCGGCATGCTTTTAATCCCTGGCTAGGATTAGGGTTACAAGAACCATAGAATTGTGCCCGCTGTTGCACTTTTAGCTGCACTTTAAATGACAAAATGAAGAGAGTTTACCCATTAGAACAAGTATTCTTCACACTTTTCATCTGGCTCAGTTTTGGATAAAATCACTGGATAGGGCAATATACAAAAAGGTGACCAAAACTGTCCGAAAACTAAAAGTGCAGATAGGAGCAAATTATCACGCATCCTAAAGATAACTGGGGACCCGGAATGCAGCACTGACAGTAAAAAACTTCTACCTGTTGTGGGAATGCTAACCCTAACCCTAGCTAGAGTTTCAAATGTGCATTCCAGCAGGGTATCTCAGAAGCCCTCCAAACATCAAAGTTGAATTTTCTCCTCAAGCTCCAAAAAATCAGTCTCAAACTATCAAAACGGTTTCTAAAACCTCTAGGAAAAGTATCTTCTTTAATATTCTGTCTGGCTTAGGCAAATTTTCATAAAGCTGAAAAATGTTGTTAAATGGTAGTTAAATCGGCATGCTTTTAATGCCTGGCTAGGGTTAGGGTTACAAGAACCATAGAATTTTGCCCTCTGTTGCACTTTTAGCTGCACTTTAAATGACAAAATGAAGAGAGTTTACCCATTAGAACATGTATTCTTCACACTTTTCATCTGGCTCAGTTTCGGATAAAATCACTGGATAGGGCAATATACAAAAAGGTAACCAAAACTGTCCGAAAACTTAAAGTGCAGATAGGAGCAAATTATCACAGATCCTAAAGATAACTGGGGGCCCGGAATGCAGCACTAGCAGTAAAAAACTTCTACCTGTTGTGGGAATGCTAACCCTAACCCTAGCTAGGGTTTCAAATGTACATTCCGGCAGGGTGTCTCAGAAGCCCTCCAAACATCAAAGTTGAATTTTTTCCTCAAACTCCAAAAAATCAGTCTCAAACTATCAAAACGGTTTCTAAAACTTCTAGGAAATGTATCTTCTTTAATATTCTGTCTGGTTTAGGCAAATTTTCATGAAGCTGAAAAATGCTGTTAAATGGTAGTAAAATCGGCATGCTTTTAATGCCTGGCTAGGGTTAGGGTTACAAGAACCATAGAATTTTGCCCGCTGTTGCACCTTTAGCTGCACTTTAAATGACAAAATGAAGAGAGTTTACCCATTAGAACAGGTATTCTTCACACTTTTCATCTGGCTCAGTTTTGGATAAAATCACTGGATAGGTCAATATACAAAAAGGTGACCAAAACTGTCCGAAAACTAAAAGTGCAGATAGGAGCAAATTATCACGCATCCTAAAGATAACTGGGGACCCGGAATGCAGCACTGACAGTAAAAAACTTCTACCTGTTGTGGGAATGCTAACCCTAACCCTAGCTAGGGTTTCAAATGTGCATTCCAGCAGGGTATCTCAGAAGCCCTCCAAACATCAAAGTTGAATTTTCTCCTCAAACTCCAAAAAATCAGTCTCAAACTATCAAAACGGTTTCTAAAACCTCTAGGAAAAGTATCTTCATTAATATTCTGTCTGGCTTAGGCAAATTTTCATAAAGCTGAAAAATGCTGTTAAATGGTAGTTAAATCGGCATGCTTTTAATGCCTGGCTAGGGTTAGGGTTACAAGAACCATAGAATTTTGCCCTCTGTTGCACTTTTAGCTGCACTTTAAATGACAAAATGAAGAGAGTTTACCCATTAGAACATGTATTCTTCACACTTTTCATCTGGCTCAGTTTCTTATAAAATCACTGGATAGGGCAATATACAAAAAGGTAACCAAAACTGTCCGAAAACTTAAAGTGCAGATAGGAGCAAATTATCACACATCCTAAAGATAACTGGGGGCCCGGAATGCAGCACTAGCAGTAAAAAACTTCTACCTGTTGTGGGAATGCTAACCCTAACCCTAGCTAGGGTTTCAAATGTGCATTCCAGCAGGGTATCTCAGAAGCCCTCCAAACATCAAAGTTGAATTTTTTCCTCAAACTCCAAAAAATCAGTCTCAAACTATCAAAACGGTTTCTAAAACCTCTATTAAAAGTATCTTCTTTAATATTCTTTCTGGTTTAGGCAAATTTTCATAAAGCTGAAAAATGCTGTTAAATGGTAGTTAAATCGGCATGCTTTTAATGCCTGGCTAGGGTTAGGGTTACAAGAACCATAGAATTTTGCCCTCTGTTGCACTTTTTGCTGCACTTTAAATGACAAAATGAAGAGAGTTTACCCATTAGAACATGTATTCTTCACACTTTTCATCTGGCTCAGTTTTGGATAAAATCACTGGATAGGGCAATATACAAAAAGGTGACCAAAACTGTCCGAAAACTTAAAGTGCAGATAGGAGCAAATTATCACACATCCTAAAGATAACTGGGGGCCCGGAATGCAGCACTAGCAGTAAAAAACTTCTACCTGTTGTGGGAATGCTAACCCTAACCCTAGCTAGGGTTTCAAATGTGCATTCCAGCAGGGTATCTCAGAAGCCCTCCAAACATCAAAGTTGAATTTTCTCCTCAAACTCCAAAAAATCAGTCTCAAACTATCAAAACGGTTTCTAAAACCTCTAGGAAAAGTATCTTCATTAATATTCTGTCTGGCTTAGGCAAATTTTCATAAAGCTGAAAAATGCTGTTAAATGGTAGTTAAATCGGCATGCTTTTAATGCCTGTCTAGGGTTAGGGTTACAAGAACCATAGAATTTTGCCCTCTGTTGCACTTTTAGCTGCACTTTAAATGACAAAATGAAGAGAGTTTACCCATTAGAACATGTATTCTTCACACTTTTCATCTGGCTCAGTTTCGGATAAAATCACTGGATAGGGCAATATACAAAAAGGTAACCAAAACTGTCCGAAAACTTAAAGTGCAGATAGGAGCAAATTATCACACATCCTAAAGATAACTGGGGGCCCGGAATGCAGCACTAGCAGTAAAAAACTTCTACCTGTTGTGGGAATGCTAACCCTAACCCTAGCTAGGGTTTCAAATGTGCATTCCAGCAGGGTATCTCAGAAGCCCTCCAAACATCAAAGTTGAATTTTTTCCTCAAACTCCAAAAAATCAGTCTCAAACTATCAAAACGGTTTCTAAAACCTCTAGGAAAAGTATCTTCTTTAATATTCTGTCTGGTTTAGGCAAATTTTCATAAAGCTGAAAAATGCTGTTAAATGGTAGTTAAATCGGCATGCTTTTAATGCCTGGCTAGGGTTAGGGTTACAAGAAGCAAAGAATTTTGCCCGCTGTTGCACTTTTAGCTGCACTTTAAATGACAAAATGAAGAGAGTTTACCCATTAGAACAGGTATTCTTCACACTTTTCATTTGGCTCAGTTTTGGATAAAATCACTGGATAGGGCAATATACAAAAAGGTGACCAAAACTGTCCGAAAACTAAAAGTGCAGATAGGAGCAAATTATCACACATCCTAAAGATAACTGGGGGCCCGGAATGCAGCACTAGCAGTAAAAAACTTCTAGCTGTTGTGGGAATGCTAACCCTAACCCTAGCTAGGGTTTCAAATGTACATTCCGGTAGGGTGTCTCAGAAGCCCTCCAAACATCAAAGTTGAATTTTTTCCTCAAACTCCAAAAAATCAGTCTCAAACTATCAAAACGGTTTCTAAAACTTCTCGGAAATGTATCTTCTTTAATATTCTGTCTTGTTCAGGCAAATTTTCATGAAGCTGAAAAATGCTGTCAAATGGTAGTTAAATCGGCATGCTTTTAATCCCTGGCTAGGATTAGGGTTACAAGAACCATAGAATTGTGCCCGCTGTTGCACTTTTAGCTGCACTTTAAATGACAAAATGAAGAGAGTTTACCCATTAGAACAAGTATTCTTCACACTTTTCATCTGGCTCAGTTTTGGATAAAATCACTGGATAGGGCAATATACAAAAAGGTGACCAAAACTGTCCGAAAACTAAAAGTGCAGATAGGAGCAAATTATCACGCATCCTAAAGATAACTGGGGACCCGGAATGCAGCACTGACAGTAAAAAACTTCTACCTGTTGTGGGAATGCTAACCCTAACCCTAGCTAGAGTTTCAAATGTGCATTCCAGCAGGGTATCTCAGAAGCCCTCCAAACATCAAAGTTGAATTTTCTCCTCAAGCTCCAAAAAATCAGTCTCAAACTATCAAAACGGTTTCTAAAACCTCTAGGAAAAGTATCTTCTTTAATATTCTGTCTGGCTTAGGCAAATTTTCATAAAGCTGAAAAATGTTGTTAAATGGTAGTTAAATCGGCATGCTTTTAATGCCTGGCTAGGGTTAGGGTTACAAGAACCATAGAATTTTGCCCTCTGTTGCACTTTTAGCTGCACTTTAAATGACAAAATGAAGAGAGTTTACCCATTAGAACATGTATTCTTCACACTTTTCATCTGGCTCAGTTTCGGATAAAATCACTGGATAGGGCAATATACAAAAAGGTAACCAAAACTGTCCGAAAACTTAAAGTGCAGATAGGAGCAAATTATCACAGATCCTAAAGATAACTGGGGGCCCGGAATGCAGCACTAGCAGTAAAAAACTTCTACCTGTTGTGGGAATGCTAACCCTAACCCTAGCTAGGGTTTCAAATGTACATTCCGGCAGGGTGTCTCAGAAGCCCTCCAAACATCAAAGTTGAATTTTTTCCTCAAACTCCAAAAAATCAGTCTCAAACTATCAAAACGGTTTCTAAAACTTCTAGGAAATGTATCTTCTTTAATATTCTGTCTGGTTTAGGCAAATTTTCATGAAGCTGAAAAATGCTGTTAAATGGTAGTAAAATCGGCATGCTTTTAATGCCTGGCTAGGGTTAGGGTTACAAGAACCATAGAATTTTGCCCGCTGTTGCACCTTTAGCTGCACTTTAAATGACAAAATGAAGAGAGTTTACCCATTAGAACAGGTATTCTTCACACTTTTCATCTGGCTCAGTTTTGGATAAAATCACTGGATAGGTCAATATACAAAAAGGTGACCAAAACTGTCCGAAAACTAAAAGTGCAGATAGGAGCAAATTATCACGCATCCTAAAGATAACTGGGGACCCGGAATGCAGCACTGACAGTAAAAAACTTCTACCTGTTGTGGGAATGCTAACCCTAACCCTAGCTAGGGTTTCAAATGTACATTCCGGCAGGGTGTCTCAGAAGCCCTCCAAACATCAAAGTTGAATTTTTTCCTCAAACTCCAAAAAATCAGTCTCAAACTATCAAAACGGTTTCTAAAACTTCTAGGAAATATATCTTCTTTAATATTCTGTCTGGTTTAGGCAAATTTTCATAAAGCTGAAAAATGCTGTTAAATGGTAGTTAAATCGGCATGCTTTTAATGCCTGGCTAGGGTTAGGGTTACAAGAAGCAAAGAATTTTGCCCGCTGTTGCACTTTTAGCTGCACTTTAAATGACAAAATGAAGAGAGTTTACCCATTAGAACAGGTATTCTTCACACTTTTCATCTGGCTCAGTTTTGGATAAAATCACTGGATAGGGCAATATACAAAAAGGTGACCAAAACTGTCCGAAAACTAAAAGTGCAGATAGGAGCAAATTATCACGCATCCTAAAGATAACTGGGGACCCGGAATGCAGCACTGACAGTAAAAAACTTCTACCTGTTGTGGGAATGCTAACCCTAACCCTAGCTAGGGTTTCAAATGTGCATTCCAGCAGGGTATCTCAGAAGCCCTCCAAACATCAAAGTTGAATTTTCTCCTCAAACTCCAAAAAATCAGTCTCAAACTATCAAAACGGTTTCTAAAACCTCTAGGAAAAGTATCTTCATTAATATTCTGTCTGGCTTAGGCAAATTTTCATAAAGCTGAAAAATGCTGTTAAATGGTAGTTAAATCGGCATGCTTTTAATGCCTGTCTAGGGTTAGGGTTACAAGAACCATAGAATTTTGCCCTCTGTTGCACTTTTAGCTGCACTTTAAATGACAAAATGAAGAGAGTTTACCCATTAGAACATGTATTCTTCACACTTTTCATCTGGCTCAGTTTCGGATAAAATCACTGGATAGGGCAATATACAAAAAGGTAACCAAAACTGTCCGAAAACTTAAAGTGCAGATAGGAGCAAATTATCACACATCCTAAAGATAACTGGGGGCCCGGAATGCAGCACTAGCAGTAAAAAACTTCTACCTGTTGTGGGAATGCTAACCCTAACCCTAGCTAGGGTTTCAAATGTACATTCCGGCAGGGTGTCTCAGAAGCCCTCTAAACATCAAAGTTGAATTTTTTCCTCAAACTCCAAAAAATCAGTCTCAAACTATCAAAACGGTTTCTAAAACTTCTAGGAAATATATCTTCTTTAATATTCTGTCTGGTTTAGGCAAATTTTCATAAAGCTGAAAAATGCTGTTAAATGGTAGTTAAATCGGCATGCTTTTAATGCCTGGCTAGGGTTAGGGTTACAAGAAGCAAAGAATTTTGCCCGCTGTTGCACTTTTAGCTGCACTTTAAATGACAAAATGAAGAGAGTTTACCCATTAGAACAGGTATTCTTCACACTTTTCATCTGGCTCAGTTTTGGATAAAATCACTGGATAGGGCAATATACAAAAAGGTAACCAAAACTGTCCGAAAACTTAAAGTGCAGATAGGAGCAAATTATCACACATCCTAAAGATAACTGGGGGCCCGGAATGCAGCACTAGCAGTAAAAAACTTCTACCTGTTGTGGGAATGCTAACCCTAACCCTAGCTAGGATTTCAAATGTACATTCCGGCAGGGTGTCTCAGAAGCCCTCCAAACATCAAAGTTGAATTTTTTCCTCAAACTCCAAAAAATCAGTCTCAAACTATCAAAACGGTTTCTAAAACTTCTAGGAAATGTATCTTCTTTAATATTCTGTCTGGTTTAGGCAAATTTTCATGAAGCTGAAAAATGCTGTTAAATGGTAGTAAAATCGGCATGCTTTTAATGCCTGGCTAGGGTTAGGGTTACAAGAACCATAGAATTTTGCCCGCTGTTGCACTTTTAGCTGCACTTTAAATGACAAAATGAAGAGAGTTTACCCATTAGAACAGGTATTCTTCACAATTTTCATCTGGCTCAGTTTTGGATAAAATCACTGGATAGGGCAATATACAAAAAGGTGACCAAAACTGTCCGAAAACTTAAAGTGCAGATAGGAGCAAATTATCACACATCCTAAAGATAACTGGGGGCCCGGAATGCAGCACTAGCAGTAAAAAACTTCTACCTGTTGTGGGAATGCTAACCCTAACCCTAGCTAGGGTTTCAAATGTACATTCCGGTAGGGTGTCTCAGAAGCCCTCCAAACATCAAAGTTGAATTTTTTCCTCAAACTCCAAAAAATCAGTCTCAAACTATCAAAACGGTTTCTAAAACTTCTCGGAAATGTATCTTCTTTAATATTCTGTCTTGTTCAGGCAAATTTTCATGAAGCTGAAAAATGCTGTCAAATGGTAGTTAAATCGGCATGCTTTTAATCCCTGGCTAGGATTAGGGTTACAAGAACCATAGAATTGTGCCCGCTGTTGCACTTTTAGCTGCACTTTAAATGACAAAATGAAGAGAGTTTACCCATTAGAACAAGTATTCTTCACACTTTTCATCTGGCTCAGTTTTGGATAAAATCACTGGATAGGGCAATATACAAAAAGGTGACCAAAACTGTCCGAAAACTAAAAGTGCAGATAGGAGCAAATTATCACGCATCCTAAAGATAACTGGGGACCCGGAATGCAGCACTGACAGTAAAAAACTTCTACCTGTTGTGGGAATGCTAACCCTAACCCTAGCTAGAGTTTCAAATGTGCATTCCAGCAGGGTATCTCAGAAGCCCTCCAAACATCAAAGTTGAATTTTCTCCTCAAGCTCCAAAAAATCAGTCTCAAACTATCAAAACGGTTTCTAAAACCTCTAGGAAAAGTATCTTCTTTAATATTCTGTCTGGCTTAGGCAAATTTTCATAAAGCTGAAAAATGTTGTTAAATGGTAGTTAAATCGGCATGCTTTTAATGCCTGGCTAGGGTTAGGGTTACAAGAACCATAGAATTTTGCCCTCTGTTGCACTTTTAGCTGCACTTTAAATGACAAAATGAAGAGAGTTTACCCATTAGAACATGTATTCTTCACACTTTTCATCTGGCTCAGTTTCGGATAAAATCACTGGATAGGGCAATATACAAAAAGGTAACCAAAACTGTCCGAAAACTTAAAGTGCAGATAGGAGCAAATTATCACACATCCTAAAGATAACTGGGGGCCCGGAATGCAGCACTAGCAGTAAAAAACTTCTACCTGTTGTGGGAATGCTAACCCTAACCCTAGCTAGGGTTTCAAATGTACATTCCGGCAGGGTGTCTCAGAAGCCCTCCAAACATCAAAGTTGAATTTTTTCCTCAAACTCCAAAAAATCAGTCTCAAACTATCAAAACGGTTTCTAAAACTTCTAGGAAATGTATCTTCTTTAATATTCTGTCTGGTTTAGGCAAATTTTCATGAAGCTGAAAAATGCTGTTAAATGGTAGTAAAATCGGCATGCTTTTAATGCCTGGCTAGGGTTAGGGTTACAAGAACCATAGAATTTTGCCCGCTGTTGCACTTTTAGCTGCACTTTAAATGACAAAATGAAGAGAGTTTACCCATTAGAACAGGTATTCTTCACACTTTTCATCTGGCTCAGTTTTGGATAAAATCACTGGATAGGGCAATATACAAAAAGGTGACCAAAACTGTCCGAAAACTAAAAGTGCAGATAGGAGCAAATTATCACGCATCCTAAAGATAACTGGGGACCCGGAATGCAGCACTGACAGTAAAAAACTTCTACCTGTTGTGGGAATGCTAACCCTAACCCTAGCTAGGGTTTCAAATGTACATTCCGGCAGGGTGTCTCAGAAGCCCTCCAAACATCAAAGTTGAATTTTTTCCTCAAACTCCAAAAAATCAGTCTCAATTTATCAAAACGGTTTCTAAAACTTCTAGGAAATGTATCTTCTTTAATATTCTGTCTTGTTCAGGCAAATTTTCATGAAGCTGAAAAATGCTGTCAAATGGTAGTTAAATCGGCATGCTTTTAATCCCTGGCTAGGATTAGGGTTACAAGAACCATAGAATTGTGCCCGCTGTTGCACTTTTAGCTGCACTTTAAATGACAAAATGAAGAGAGTTTACCCATTAGAACAAGTATTCTTCACACCTTTCATCTGGCTCAGTTTTGGATAAAATCACTGGATAGGGCAATATACAAAAAGGTGACCAAAACTGTCCGAAAACTAAAAGTGCAGATAGGAGCAAATTATCACGCATCCTAAAGATAACTGGGGACCCGGAATGCAGCACTGACAGTAAAAAACTTCTACCTGTTGTGGGAATGCTAACCCTAACCCTAGCTAGGGTTTCAAATGTGCATTCCAGCAGGGTATCTCAGAAGCCCTCCAAACATCAAAGTTGAATTTTCTCCTCAAACTCCAAAAAATCAGTCTCAAACTATCAAAACGGTTTCTAAAACCTCTAGGAAAAGTATCTTCATTAATATTCTGTCTGGCTTAGGCAAATTTTCATAAAGCTGAAAAATGCTGTTAAATGGTAGTTAAATCGGCATGCTTTTAATGCCTGGCTAGGGTTAGGGTTACAAGAACCATAGAATTTTGCCCTCTGTTGCACTTTTAGCTGCACTTTAAATGACAAAATGAAGAGAGTTTACCCATTAGAACATGTATTCTTCACACTTTTCATCTGGCTCAGTTTCGGATAAAATCACTGGATAGGGCAATATACAAAAAGGTAACCAAAACTGTCCGAAAACTTAAAGTGCAGATAGGAGCAAATTATCACACATCCTAAAGATAACTGGGGGCCCGGAATGCAGCACTAGCAGTAAAAAACTTCTACCTGTTGTGGGAATGCTAACCCTAACCCTAGCTAGGGTTTCAAATGTACATTCCGGCAGGGTGTCTCAGAAGCCCTCCAAACATCAAAGTTGAATTTTTTCCTCAAACTCCAAAAAATCAGTCTCAAACTATCAAAACGGTTTCTAAAACTTCTAGGAAATATATCTTCTTTAATATTCTGTCTGGTTTAGGCAAATTTTCATAAAGCTGAAAAATGCTGTTAAATGGTAGTTAAATCGGCATGCTTTTAATGCCTGGCTAGGGTTAGGGTTACAAGAAGCAAAGAATTTTGCCCGCTGTTGCACTTTTAGCTGCACTTTAAATGACAAAATGAAGAGAGTTTACCCATTAGAACAGGTATTCTTCACAATTTTCATCTGGCTCAGTTTTGGATAAAATCACTGGATAGGGCAATATACAAAAAGGTGACCAAAACTGTCCGAAAACTTAAAGTGCAGATAGGAGCAAATTATCACACATCCTAAAGATAACTGGGGGCCCGGAATGCAGCACTAGCAGTAAAAAACTTCTACCTGTTGTGGGAATGCTAACCCTAACCCTAGCTAGGGTTTCAAATGTACATTCCGGTAGGGTGTCTCAGAAGCCCTCCAAACATCAAAGTTGAATTTTTTCCTCAAACTCCAAAAAATCAGTCTCAAACTATCAAAACGGTTTCTAAAACTTCTCGGAAATGTATCTTCTTTAATATTCTGTCTTGTTCAGGCAAATTTTCATGAAGCTGAAAAATGCTGTCAAATGGTAGTTAAATCGGCATGCTTTTAATCCCTGGCTAGGATTAGGGTTACAAGAACCATAGAATTGTGCCCGCTGTTGCACTTTTAGCTGCACTTTAAATGACAAAATGAAGAGAGTTTACCCATTAGAACAAGTATTCTTCACACTTTTCATCTGGCTCAGTTTTGGATAAAATCACTGGATAGGGCAATATACAAAAAGGTGACCAAAACTGTCCGAAAACTAAAAGTGCAGATAGGAGCAAATTATCACGCATCCTAAAGATAACTGGGGACCCGGAATGCAGCACTGACAGTAAAAAACTTCTACCTGTTGTGGGAATGCTAACCCTAACCCTAGCTAGAGTTTCAAATGTGCATTCCAGCAGGGTATCTCAGAAGCCCTCCAAACATCAAAGTTGAATTTTCTCCTCAAGCTCCAAAAAATCAGTCTCAAACTATCAAAACGGTTTCTAAAACCTCTAGGAAAAGTATCTTCTTTAATATTCTGTCTGGCTTAGGCAAATTTTCATAAAGCTGAAAAATGTTGTTAAATGGTAGTTAAATCGGCATGCTTTTAATGCCTGGCTAGGGTTAGGGTTACAAGAACCATAGAATTTTGCCCTCTGTTGCACTTTTAGCTGCACTTTAAATGACAAAATGAAGAGAGTTTACCCATTAGAACATGTATTCTTCACACTTTTCATCTGGCTCAGTTTCGGATAAAATCACTGGATAGGGCAATATACAAAAAGGTAACCAAAACTGTCCGAAAACTTAAAGTGCAGATAGGAGCAAATTATCACACATCCTAAAGATAACTGGGGGCCCGGAATGCAGCACTAGCAGTAAAAAACTTCTACCTGTTGTGGGAATGCTAACCCTAACCCTAGCTAGGGTTTCAAATGTACATTCCGGCAGGGTGTCTCAGAAGCCCTCCAAACATCAAAGTTGAATTTTTTCCTCAAACTCCAAAAAATCAGTCTCAAACTATCAAAACGGTTTCTAAAACTTCTAGGAAATGTATCTTCTTTAATATTCTGTCTGGTTTAGGCAAATTTTCATGAAGCTGAAAAATGCTGTTAAATGGTAGTAAAATCGGCATGCTTTTAATGCCTGGCTAGGGTTAGGGTTACAAGAACCATAGAATTTTGCCCGCTGTTGCACTTTTAGCTGCACTTTAAATGACAAAATGAAGAGAGTTTACCCATTAGAACAGGTATTCTTCACACTTTTCATCTGGCTCAGTTTTGGATAAAATCACTGGATAGGGCAATATACAAAAAGGTGACCAAAACTGTCCGAAAACTAAAAGTGCAGATAGGAGCAAATTATCACGCATCCTAAAGATAACTGGGGACCCGGAATGCAGCACTGACAGTAAAAAACTTCTACCTGTTGTGGGAATGCTAACCCTAACCCTAGCTAGGGTTTCAAATGTACATTCCGGCAGGGTGTCTCAGAAGCCCTCCAAACATCAAAGTTGAATTTTTTCCTCAAACTCCAAAAAATCAGTCTCAATTTATCAAAACGGTTTCTAAAACTTCTAGGAAATGTATCTTCTTTAATATTCTGTCTTGTTCAGGCAAATTTTCATGAAGCTGAAAAATGCTGTCAAATGGTAGTTAAATCGGCATGCTTTTAATCCCTGGCTAGGATTAGGGTTACAAGAACCATAGAATTGTGCCCGCTGTTGCACTTTTAGCTGCACTTTAAATGACAAAATGAAGAGAGTTTACCCATTAGAACAAGTATTCTTCACACCTTTCATCTGGCTCAGTTTTGGATAAAATCACTGGATAGGGCAATATACAAAAAGGTGACCAAAACTGTCCGAAAACTAAAAGTGCAGATAGGAGCAAATTATCACGCATCCTAAAGATAACTGGGGACCCGGAATGCAGCACTGACAGTAAAAAACTTCTACCTGTTGTGGGAATGCTAACCCTAACCCTAGCTAGGGTTTCAAATGTACATTCCAGCAGGGTATCTCAGAAGCCCTCCAAACATCAAAGTTGAATTTTCTCCTCAAACTCCAAAAAATCAGTCTCAAACTATCAAAACGGTTTCTAAAACCTCTAGGAAAAGTATCTTCATTAATATTCTGTCTGGCTTAGGCAAATTTTCATAAAGCTGAAAAATGCTTTTAAATGGTAGTTAAATCGGCATGCTTTTAATGCCTGGCTAGGGTTAGGGTTACAAGAACCATAGAATTTTGCCCTCTGTTGCACTTTTAGCTGCACTTTAAATGACAAAATGAAGAGAGTTTACCCATTAGAACATGTATTCTTCACACTTTTCATCTGGCTCAGTTTCGGATAAAATCACTGGATAGGGCAATATACAAAAAGGTAACCAAAACTGTCCGAAAACTTAAAGTGCAGATAGGAGCAAATTATCACACATCCTAAAGATAACTGGGGGCCCGGAATGCAGCACTAGCAGTAAAAAACTTCTACCTGTTGTGGGAATGCTAACCCTAACCCTAGCTAGGGTTTCAAATGTACATTCCGGCAGGGTGTCTCAGAAGCCCTCCAAACATCAAAGTTGAATTTTTTCCTCAAACTCCAAAAAATCAGTCTCAAACTATCAAAACGGTTTCTAAAACTTCTAGGAAATATATCTTCTTTAATATTCTGTCTGGTTTAGGCAAATTTTCATAAAGCTGAAAAATGCTGTTAAATGGTAGTTAAATCGGCATGCTTTTAATGCCTGGCTAGGGTTAGGGTTACAAGAAGCAAAGAATTTTGCCCGCTGTTGCACTTTTAGCTGCACTTTAAATGACAAAATGAAGAGAGTTTACCCATTAGAACAGGTATTCTTCACACTTTTCATCTGGCTCAGTTTTGGATAAAATCACTGGATAGGGCAATATACAAAAAGGTGACCAAAACTGTCCGAAAACTAAAAGTGCAGATAGGAGCAAATTATCACGCATCCTAAAGATAACTGGGGACCTGGAATGCAGCACTGACAGTAAAAAACTTCTACCTGTTGTGGGAATGCTAACCCTAACCCTAGCTAGGGTTTCAAATGTACATTCCGGCAGGGTGTCTCAGAAGCCCTCCAAACATCAAAGTTGAATTTTTTCCTCAAACTCCAAAAAATCAGTCTCAAACTATCAAAACGGTTTCTAAAACTTCTAGGAAATATATCTTCTTTAATATTCTGTCTGGTTTAGGCAAATTTTCATAAAGCTGAAAAATGCTGTTAAATGGTAGTTAAATCGGCATGCTTTTAATGCCTGGCTAGGGTTAGGGTTACAAGAAGCAAAGAATTTTGCCCGCTGTTGCACTTTTAGCTGCACTTTAAATGACAAAATGAAGAGAGTTTACCCATTAGAACAGGTATTCTTCACACTTTTCATCTGGCTCAGATTTGGATAAAATCACTGGATAGGGCAATATACAAAAAGGTGACCAAAACTGTCCGAAAACTAAAAGTGCAGATAGGAGCAAATTATCACGCATCCTAAAGATAACTGGGGACCCGGAATGCAGCACTGACAGTAAAAAACTTCTACCTGTTGTGGGAATGCTAACCCTAACCCTAGCTAGGGTTTCAAATGTACATTCCGGCAGGGTGTCTCAGAAGCCCTCCAAACATCAAAGTTGAATTTTTTCCTCAAACTCCAAAAAATCAGTCTCAAACTATCAAAACGGTTTCTAAAACTTCTAGGAAATGTATCTTCTTTAATATTCTGTCTTGTTCAGGCAAATTTTCATGAAGCTGAAAAATGCTGTCAAATGGTAGTTAAATCGGCATGCTTTTAATCCCTGGCTAGGATTAGGGTTACAAGAACCATAGAATTGTGCCCGCTGTTGCACTTTTAGCTGCACTTTAAATGACAAAATGAAGAGAGTTTACCCATTAGAACAAGTATTCTTCACACTTTTCATCTGGCTCAGTTTTGGATAAAATCACTGGATAGGGCAATATACAAAAAGGTGACCAAAACTGTCCGAAAACTAAAAGTGCAGATAGGAGCAAATTATCACGCATCCTAAAGATAACTGGGGACCCGGAATGCAGCACTGACAGTAAAAAACTTCTACCTGTTGTGGGAATGCTAACCCTAACCCTAGCTAGGGTTTCAAATGTGCATTCCAGCAGGGTATCTCAGAAGCCCTCCAAACATCAAAGTTGAATTTTCTCCTCAAACTCCAAAAAATCAGTCTCAAACTATCAAAACGGTTTCTAAAACCTCTAGGAAAAGTATCTTCATTAATATTCTGTCTGGCTTAGGCAAATTTTCATAAAGCTGAAAAATGCTGTTAAATGGTAGTTAAATCGGCATGCTTTTAATGCCTGGCTAGGGTTAGGGTTACAAGAACCATAGAATTTTGCCCTCTGTTGCACTTTTAGCTGCACTTTAAATGACAAAATGAAGAGAGTTTACCCATTAGAACATGTATTCTTCACACTTTTCATCTGGCTCAGTTTCGGATAAAATCACTGGATAGGGCAATATACAAAAAGGTAACCAAAACTGTCCGAAAACTTAAAGTGCAGATAGGAGCAAATTATCACACATCCTAAAGATAACTGGGGGCCCGGAATGCAGCACTAGCAGTAAAAAACTTCTACCTGTTGTGGGAATGCTAACCCTAACCCTAGCTAGGGTTTCAAATGTACATTCCGGCAGGGTGTCTCAGAAGCCCTCTAAACATCAAAGTTGAATTTTTTCCTCAAACTCCAAAAAATCAGTCTCAAACTATCAAAACGGTTTCTAAAACTTCTAGGAAATATATCTTCTTTAATATTCTGTCTGGTTTAGGCAAATTTTCATAAAGCTGAAAAATGCTGTTAAATGGTAGTTAAATCGGCATGCTTTTAATGCCTGGCTAGGGTTAGGGTTACAAGAAGCAAAGAATTTTGCCCGCTGTTGCACTTTTAGCTGCACTTTAAATGACAAAATGAAGAGAGTTTACCCATTAGAACAGGTATTCTTCACACTTTTCATCTGGCTCAGTTTTGGATAAAATCACTGGATAGGGCAATATACAAAAAGGTAACCAAAACTGTCCGAAAACTTAAAGTGCAGATAGGAGCAAATTATCACACATCCTAAAGATAACTGGGGGCCCGGAATGCAGCACTAGCAGTAAAAAACTTCTACCTGTTGTGGGAATGCTAACCCTAACCCTAGCTAGGATTTCAAATGTACATTCCGGCAGGGTGTCTCAGAAGCCCTCCAAACATCAAAGTTGAATTTTTTCCTCAAACTCCAAAAAATCAGTCTCAAACTATCAAAACGGTTTCTAAAACTTCTAGGAAATGTATCTTCTTTAATATTCTGTCTGGTTTAGGCAAATTTTCATGAAGCTGAAAAATGCTGTTAAATGGTAGTAAAATCGGCATGCTTTTAATGCCTGGCTAGGGTTAGGGTTACAAGAACCATAGAATTTTGCCCGCTGTTGCACTTTTAGCTGCACTTTAAATGACAAAATGAAGAGAGTTTACCCATTAGAACAGGTATTCTTCACAATTTTCATCTGGCTCAGTTTTGGATAAAATCACTGGATAGGGCAATATACAAAAAGGTGACCAAAACTGTCCGAAAACTTAAAGTGCAGATAGGAGCAAATTATCACACATCCTAAAGATAACTGGGGGCCCGGAATGCAGCACTAGCAGTAAAAAACTTCTACCTGTTGTGGGAATGCTAACCCTAACCCTAGCTAGGGTTTCAAATGTACATTCCGGTAGGGTGTCTCAGAAGCCCTCCAAACATCAAAGTTGAATTTTTTCCTCAAACTCCAAAAAATCAGTCTCAAACTATCAAAACGGTTTCTAAAACTTCTCGGAAATGTATCTTCTTTAATATTCTGTCTTGTTCAGGCAAATTTTCATGAAGCTGAAAAATGCTGTCAAATGGTAGTTAAATCGGCATGCTTTTAATCCCTGGCTAGGATTAGGGTTACAAGAACCATAGAATTGTGCCCGCTGTTGCACTTTTAGCTGCACTTTAAATGACAAAATGAAGAGAGTTTACCCATTAGAACAAGTATTCTTCACACTTTTCATCTGGCTCAGTTTTGGATAAAATCCCTGGATAGGGCAATATACAAAAAGGTGACCAAAACTGTCCGAAAACTAAAAGTGCAGATAGGAGCAAATTATCACGCATCCTAAAGATAACTGGGGACCCGGAATGCAGCACTGACAGTAAAAAACTTCTACCTGTTGTGGGAATGCTAACCCTAACCCTAGCTAGAGTTTCAAATGTGCATTCCAGCAGGGTATCTCAGAAGCCCTCCAAACATCAAAGTTGAATTTTCTCCTCAAGCTCCAAAAAATCAGTCTCAAACTATCAAAACGGTTTCTAAAACCTCTAGGAAAAGTATCTTCTTTAATATTCTGTCTGGCTTAGGCAAATTTTCATAAAGCTGAAAAATGTTGTTAAATGGTAGTTAAATCGGCATGCTTTTAATGCCTGGCTAGGGTTAGGGTTACAAGAACCATAGAATTTTGCCCTCTGTTGCACTTTTAGCTGCACTTTAAATGACAAAATGAAGAGAGTTTACCCATTAGAACATGTATTCTTCACACTTTTCATCTGGCTCAGTTTCGGATAAAATCACTGGATAGGGCAATATACAAAAAGGTAACCAAAACTGTCCGAAAACTTAAAGTGCAGATAGGAGCAAATTATCACACATCCTAAAGATAACTGGGGGCCCGGAATGCAGCACTAGCAGTAAAAAACTTCTACCTGTTGTGGGAATGCTAACCCTAACCCTAGCTAGGGTTTCAAATGTACATTCCGGCAGGGTGTCTCAGAAGCCCTCCAAACATCAAAGTTGAATTTTTTCCTCAAACTCCAAAAAATCAGTCTCAAACTATCAAAACGGTTTCTAAAACTTCTAGGAAATGTATCTTCTTTAATATTCTGTCTGGTTTAGGCAAATTTTCATGAAGCTGAAAAATGCTGTTAAATGGTAGTAAAATCGGCATGCTTTTAATGCCTGGCTAGGGTTAGGGTTACAAGAACCATAGAATTTTGCCCGCTGTTGCACTTTTAGCTGCACTTTAAATGACAAAATGAAGAGAGTTTACCCATTAGAACAGGTATTCTTCACACTTTTCATCTGGCTCAGTTTTGGATAAAATCACTGGATAGGGCAATATACAAAAAGGTGACCAAAACTGTCCGAAAACTAAAAGTGCAGATAGGAGCAAATTATCACGCATCCTAAAGATAACTGGGGACCCGGAATGCAGCACTGACAGTAAAAAACTTCTACCTGTTGTGGGAATGCTAACCCTAACCCTAGCTAGGGTTTCAAATGTACATTCCGGCAGGGTGTCTCAGAAGCCCTCCAAACATCAAAGTTGAATTTTTTCCTCAAACTCCAAAAAATCAGTCTCAATTTATCAAAACGGTTTCTAAAACTTCTAGGAAATGTATCTTCTTTAATATTCTGTCTTGTTCAGGCAAATTTTCATGAAGCTGAAAAATGCTGTCAAATGGTAGTTAAATCGGCATGCTTTTAATCCCTGGCTAGGATTAGGGTTACAAGAACCATAGAATTGTGCCCGCTGTTGCACTTTTAGCTGCACTTTAAATGACAAAATGAAGAGAGTTTACCCATTAGAACAAGTATTCTTCACACTTTTCATCTGGCTCAGTTTTGGATAAAATCACTGGATAGGGCAATATACAAAAAGGTGACCAAAACTGTCCGAAAACTAAAAGTGCAGATAGGAGCAAATTATCACGCATCCTAAAGATAACTGGGGACCCGGAATGCAGCACTGACAGTAAAAAACTTCTACCTGTTGTGGGAATGCTAACCCTAACCCTAGCTAGGGTTTCAAATGTGCATTCCAGCAGGGTATCTCAGAAGCCCTCCAAACATCAAAGTTGAATTTTCTCCTCAAACTCCAAAAAATCAGTCTCAAACTATCAAAACGGTTTCTAAAACCTCTAGGAAAAGTATCTTCATTAATATTCTGTCTGGCTTAGGCAAATTTTCATAAAGCTGAAAAATGCTGTTAAATGGTAGTTAAATCGGCATGCTTTTAATGCCTGGCTAGGGTTAGGGTTACAAGAACCATAGAATTTTGCCCTCTGTTGCACTTTTAGCTGCACTTTAAATGACAAAATGAAGAGAGTTTACCCATTAGAACATGTATTCTTCACACTTTTCATCTGGCTCAGTTTCGGATAAAATCACTGGATAGGGCAATATACAAAAAGGTAACCAAAACTGTCCGAAAACTTAAAGTGCAGATAGGAGCAAATTATCACACATCCTAAAGATAACTGGGGGCCCGGAATGCAGCACTAGCAGTAAAAAACTTCTACCTGTTGTGGGAATGCTAACCCTAACCCTAGCTAGGGTTTCAAATGTACATTCCGGCAGGGTGTCTCAGAAGCCCTCCAAACATCAAAGTTGAATTTTTTCCTCAAACTCCAAAAAATCAGTCTCAAACTATCAAAACGGTTTCTAAAACTTCTAGGAAATATATCTTCTTTAATATTCTGTCTGGTTTAGGCAAATTTTCATAAAGCTGAAAAATGCTGTTAAATGGTAGTTAAATCGGCATGCTTTTAATGCCTGGCTAGGGTTAGGGTTACAAGAAGCAAAGAATTTTGCCCGCTGTTGCACTTTTAGCTGCACTTTAAATGACAAAATGAAGAGAGTTTACCCATTAGAACAGGTATTCTTCACAATTTTCATCTGGCTCAGTTTTGGATAAAATCACTGGATAGGGCAATATACAAAAAGGTGACCAAAACTGTCCGAAAACTTAAAGTGCAGATAGGAGCAAATTATCACACATCCTAAAGATAACTGGGGGCCCGGAATGCAGCACTAGCAGTAAAAAACTTCTACCTGTTGTGGGAATGCTAACCCTAACCCTAGCTAGGGTTTCAAATGTACATTCCGGTAGGGTGTCTCAGAAGCCCTCCAAACATCAAAGTTGAATTTTTTCCTCAAACTCCAAAAAATCAGTCTCAAACTATCAAAACGGTTTCTAAAACTTCTCGGAAATGTATCTTCTTTAATATTCTGTCTTGTTCAGGCAAATTTTCATGAAGCTGAAAAATGCTGTCAAATGGTAGTTAAATCGGCATGCTTTTAATCCCTGGCTAGGATTAGGGTTACAAGAACCATAGAATTGTGCCCGCTGTTGCACTTTTAGCTGCACTTTAAATGACAAAATGAAGAGAGTTTACCCATTAGAACAAGTATTCTTCACACTTTTCATCTGGCTCAGTTTTGGATAAAATCACTGGATAGGGCAATATACAAAAAGGTGACCAAAACTGTCCGAAAACTAAAAGTGCAGATAGGAGCAAATTATCACGCATCCTAAAGATAACTGGGGACCCGGAATGCAGCACTGACAGTAAAAAACTTCTACCTGTTGTGGGAATGCTAACCCTAACCCTAGCTAGAGTTTCAAATGTGCATTCCAGCAGGGTATCTCAGAAGCCCTCCAAACATCAAAGTTGAATTTTCTCCTCAAGCTCCAAAAAATCAGTCTCAAACTATCAAAACGGTTTCTAAAACCTCTAGGAAAAGTATCTTCTTTAATATTCTGTCTGGCTTAGGCAAATTTTCATAAAGCTGAAAAATGTTGTTAAATGGTAGTTAAATCGGCATGCTTTTAATGCCTGGCTAGGGTTAGGGTTACAAGAACCATAGAATTTTGCCCTCTGTTGCACTTTTAGCTGCACTTTAAATGACAAAATGAAGAGAGTTTACCCATTAGAACATGTATTCTTCACACTTTTCATCTGGCTCAGTTTCGGATAAAATCACTGGATAGGGCAATATACAAAAAGGTAACCAAAACTGTCCGAAAACTTAAAGTGCAGATAGGAGCAAATTATCACACATCCTAAAGATAACTGGGGGCCCGGAATGCAGCACTAGCAGTAAAAAACTTCTACCTGTTGTGGGAATGCTAACCCTAACCCTAGCTAGGGTTTCAAATGTACATTCCGGCAGGGTGTCTCAGAAGCCCTCCAAACATCAAAGTTGAATTTTTTCCTCAAACTCCAAAAAATCAGTCTCAAACTATCAAAACGGTTTCTAAAACTTCTAGGAAATGTATCTTCTTTAATATTCTGTCTGGTTTAGGCAAATTTTCATGAAGCTGAAAAATGCTGTTAAATGGTAGTAAAATCGGCATGCTTTTAATGCCTGGCTAGGGTTAGGGTTACAAGAACCATAGAATTTTGCCCGCTGTTGCACTTTTAGCTGCACTTTAAATGACAAAATGAAGAGAGTTTACCCATTAGAACAGGTATTCTTCACACTTTTCATCTGGCTCAGTTTTGGATAAAATCACTGGATAGGGCAATATACAAAAAGGTGACCAAAACTGTCCGAAAACTAAAAGTGCAGATAGGAGCAAATTATCACGCATCCTAAAGATAACTGGGGACCCGGAATGCAGCACTGACAGTAAAAAACTTCTACCTGTTGTGGGAATGCTAACCCTAACCCTAGCTAGGGTTTCAAATGTACATTCCGGCAGGGTGTCTCAGAAGCCCTCCAAACATCAAAGTTGAATTTTTTCCTCAAACTCCAAAAAATCAGTCTCAATTTATCAAAACGGTTTCTAAAACTTCTAGGAAATGTATCTTCTTTAATATTCTGTCTTGTTCAGGCAAATTTTCATGAAGCTGAAAAATGCTGTCAAATGGTAGTTAAATCGGCATGCTTTTAATCCCTGGCTAGGATTAGGGTTACAAGAACCATAGAATTGTGCCCGCTGTTGCACTTTTAGCTGCACTTTAAATGACAAAATGAAGAGAGTTTACCCATTAGAACAAGTATTCTTCACACCTTTCATCTGGCTCAGTTTTGGATAAAATCACTGGATAGGGCAATATACAAAAAGGTGACCAAAACTGTCCGAAAACTAAAAGTGCAGATAGGAGCAAATTATCACGCATCCTAAAGATAACTGGGGACCCGGAATGCAGCACTGACAGTAAAAAACTTCTACCTGTTGTGGGAATGCTAACCCTAACCCTAGCTAGGGTTTCAAATGTACATTCCGGCAGGGTATCTCAGAAGCCCTCCAAACATCAAAGTTGAATTTTCTCCTCAAACTCCAAAAAATCAGTCTCAAACTATCAAAACGGTTTCTAAAACCTCTAGGAAAAGTATCTTCATTAATATTCTGTCTGGCTTAGGCAAATTTTCATAAAGCTGAAAAATGCTTTTAAATGGTAGTTAAATCGGCATGCTTTTAATGCCTGGCTAGGGTTAGGGTTACAAGAACCATAGAATTTTGCCCTCTGTTGCACTTTTAGCTGCACTTTAAATGACAAAATGAAGAGAGTTTACCCATTAGAACATGTATTCTTCACACTTTTCATCTGGCTCAGTTTCGGATAAAATCACTGGATAGGGCAATATACAAAAAGGTAACCAAAACTGTCCGAAAACTTAAAGTGCAGATAGGAGCAAATTATCACACATCCTAAAGATAACTGGGGGCCCGGAATGCAGCACTAGCAGTAAAAAACTTCTACCTGTTGTGGGAATGCTAACCCTAACCCTAGCTAGGGTTTCAAATGTACATTCCGGCAGGGTGTCTCAGAAGCCCTCCAAACATCAAAGTTGAATTTTTTCCTCAAACTCCAAAAAATCAGTCTCAAACTATCAAAACGGTTTCTAAAACTTCTAGGAAATATATCTTCTTTAATATTCTGTCTGGTTTAGGCAAATTTTCATAAAGCTGAAAAATGCTGTTAAATGGTAGTTAAATCGGCATGCTTTTAATGCCTGGCTAGGGTTAGGGTTACAAGAAGCAAAGAATTTTGCCCGCTGTTGCACTTTTAGCTGCACTTTAAATGACAAAATGAAGAGAGTTTACCCATTAGAACAGGTATTCTTCACACTTTTCATCTGGCTCAGTTTTGGATAAAATCACTGGATAGGGCAATATACAAAAAGGTGACCAAAACTGTCCGAAAACTAAAAGTGCAGATAGGAGCAAATTATCACGCATCCTAAAGATAACTGGGGACCTGGAATGCAGCACTGACAGTAAAAAACTTCTACCTGTTGTGGGAATGCTAACCCTAACCCTAGCTAGGGTTTCAAATGTACATTCCGGCAGGGTGTCTCAGAAGCCCTCCAAACATCAAAGTTGAATTTTTTTCTCAAACTCCAAAAAATCAGTCTCAAACTATCAAAACGGTTTCTAAAACTTCTAGGAAATATATCTTCTTTAATATTCTGTCTGGTTTAGGCAAATTTTCATAAAGCTGAAAAATGCTGTTAAATGGTAGTTAAATCGGCATGCTTTTAATGCCTGGCTAGGGTTAGGGTTACAAGAAGCAAAGAATTTTGCCCGCTGTTGCACTTTTAGCTGCACTTTAAATGACAAAATGAAGAGAGTTTACCCATTAGAACATGTATTCTTCACACTTTTCATCTGGCTCAGTTTTGGATAAAATCACTGGATAGGGCAATATACAAAAAGGTGACCAAAACTGTCCGAAAACTAAAAGTGCAGATAGGAGCAAATTATCACGCATCCTAAAGATAACTGGGGACCCGGAATGCAGCACTGACAGTAAAAAACTTCTACCTGTTGTGGGAATGCTAACCCTAACCCTAGCTAGGGTTTCAAATGTGCATTCCAGCAGGGTATCTCAGAAGCCCTCCAAACATCAAAGTTGAATTTTCTCCTCAAACTCCAAAAAATCAGTCTCAAACTATCAAAACGGTTTCTAAAACCTCTAGGAAAAGTATCTTCATTAATATTCTGTCTGGCTTAGGCAAATTTTCATAAAGCTGAAAAATGCTGTTAAATGGTAGTTAAATCGGCATGCTTTTAATGCCTGGCTAGGGTTAGGGTTACAAGAACCATAGAATTTTGCCCTCTGTTGCACTTTTAGCTGCACTTTAAATGACAAAATGAAGAGAGTTTACCCATTAGAACATGTATTCTTCACACTTTTCATCTGGCTCAGTTTCGGATAAAATCACTGGATAGGGCAATATACAAAAAGGTAACCAAAACTGTCCGAAAACTTAAAGTGCAGATAGGAGCAAATTATCACACATCCTAAAGATAACTGGGGGCCCGGAATGCAGCACTAGCAGTAAAAAACTTCTACCTGTTGTGGGAATGCTAACCCTAACCCTAGCTAGGGTTTCAAATGTACATTCCGGCAGGGTGTCTCAGAAGCCCTCCAAACATCAAAGTTGAATTTTTTCCTCAAACTCCAAAAAATCAGTCTCAAACTATCAAAACGGTTTCTAAAACTTCTAGGAAATGTATCTTCTTTAATATTCTGTCTGGTTTAGGCAAATTTTCATGAAGCTGAAAAATGCTGTTAAATGGTAGTAAAATCGGCATGCTTTTAATGCCTGGCTAGGGTTAGGGTTACAAGAACCATAGAATTTTGCCCGCTGTTGCACTTTTAGCTGCACTTTAAATGACAAAATGAAGAGAGTTTACCCATTAGAACAGGTATTCTTCACACTTTTCATCTGGCTCAGTTTTGGATAAAATCACTGGATAGGGCAATATACAAAAAGGTGACCAAAACTGTCCGAAAACTAAAAGTGCAGATAGGAGCAAATTATCACGCATCCTAAAGATAACTGGGGACCCGGAATGCAGCACTGACAGTAAAAAACTTCTACCTGTTGTGGGAATGCTAACCCTAACCCTAGCTAGGGTTTCAAATGTACATTCCGGCAGGGTGTCTCAGAAGCCCTCCAAACATCAAAGTTGAATTTTTTCCTCAAACTCCAAAAAATCAGTCTCAATTTATCAAAACGGTTTCTAAAACTTCTAGGAAATGTATCTTCTTTAATATTCTGTCTTGTTCAGGCAAATTTTCATGAAGCTGAAAAATGCTGTCAAATGGTAGTTAAATCGGCATGCTTTTAATCCCTGGCTAGGATTAGGGTTACAAGAACCATAGAATTGTGCCCGCTGTTGCACTTTTAGCTGCACTTTAAATGACAAAATGAAGAGAGTTTACCCATTAGAACAAGTATTCTTCACACCTTTCATCTGGCTCAGTTTTGGATAAAATCACTGGATAGGGCAATATACAAAAAGGTGACCAAAACTGTCCGAAAACTAAAAGTGCAGATAGGAGCAAATTATCACGCATCCTAAAGATAACTGGGGACCCGGAATGCAGCACTGACAGTAAAAAACTTCTACCTGTTGTGGGAATGCTAACCCTAACCCTAGCTAGGGTTTCAAATGTACATTCCGGCAGGGTATCTCAGAAGCCCTCCAAACATCAAAGTTGAATTTTCTCCTCAAACTCCAAAAAATCAGTCTCAAACTATCAAAACGGTTTCTAAAACCTCTAGGAAAAGTATCTTCATTAATATTCTGTCTGGCTTAGGCAAATTTTCATAAAGCTGAAAAATGCTTTTAAATGGTAGTTAAATCGGCATGCTTTTAATGCCTGGCTAGGGTTAGGGTTACAAGAACCATAGAATTTTGCCCTCTGTTGCACTTTTAGCTGCACTTTAAATGACAAAATGAAGAGAGTTTACCCATTAGAACATGTATTCTTCACACTTTTCATCTGGCTCAGTTTCGGATAAAATCACTGGATAGGGCAATATACAAAAAGGTAACCAAAACTGTCCGAAAACTTAAAGTGCAGATAGGAGCAAATTATCACACATCCTAAAGATAACTGGGGGCCCGGAATGCAGCACTAGCAGTAAAAAACTTCTACCTGTTGTGGGAATGCTAACCCTAACCCTAGCTAGGGTTTCAAATGTACATTCCGGCAGGGTGTCTCAGAAGCCCTCCAAACATCAAAGTTGAATTTTTTCCTCAAACTCCAAAAAATCAGTCTCAAACTATCAAAACGGTTTCTAAAACTTCTAGGAAATATATCTTCTTTAATATTCTGTCTGGTTTAGGCAAATTTTCATAAAGCTGAAAAATGCTGTTAAATGGTAGTTAAATCGGCATGCTTTTAATGCCTGGCTAGGGTTAGGGTTACAAGAAGCAAAGAATTTTGCCCGCTGTTGCACTTTTAGCTGCACTTTAAATGACAAAATGAAGAGAGTTTACCCATTAGAACAGGTATTCTTCACACTTTTCATCTGGCTCAGTTTTGGATAAAATCACTGGATAGGGCAATATACAAAAAGGTGACCAAAACTGTCCGAAAACTAAAAGTGCAGATAGGAGCAAATTATCACGCATCCTAAAGATAACTGGGGACCTGGAATGCAGCACTGACAGTAAAAAACTTCTACCTGTTGTGGGAATGCTAACCCTAACCCTAGCTAGGGTTTCAAATGTACATTCCGGCAGGGTGTCTCAGAAGCCCTCCAAACATCAAAGTTGAATTTTTTTCTCAAACTCCAAAAAATCAGTCTCAAACTATCAAAACGGTTTCTAAAACTTCTAGGAAATATATCTTCTTTAATATTCTGTCTGGTTTAGGCAAATTTTCATAAAGCTGAAAAATGCTGTTAAATGGTAGTTAAATCGGCATGCTTTTAATGCCTGGCTAGGGTTAGGGTTACAAGAAGCAAAGAATTTTGCCCGCTGTTGCACTTTTAGCTGCACTTTAAATGACAAAATGAAGAGAGTTTACCCATTAGAACATGTATTCTTCACACTTTTCATCTGGCTCAGTTTTGGATAAAATCACTGGATAGGGCAATATACAAAAAGGTGACCAAAACTGTCCGAAAACTAAAAGTGCAGATAGGAGCAAATTATCACGCATCCTAAAGATAACTGGGGACCCGGAATGCAGCACTGACAGTAAAAAACTTCTACCTGTTGTGGGAATGCTAACCCTAACCCTAGCTAGGGTTTCAAATGTACATTCCGGCAGGGTGTCTCAGAAGCCCTCCAAACATCAAAGTTGAATTTTTTCCTCAAACTCCAAAAAATCAGTCTCAAACTATCAAAACGGTTTCTAAAACTTCTAGGAAATGTATCTTCTTTAATATTCTGTCTTGTTCAGGCAAATTTTCATGAAGCTGAAAAATGCTGTCAAATGGTAGTTAAATCGGCATGCTTTTAATCCCTGGCTAGGATTAGGGTTACAAGAACCATAGAATTGTGCCCGCTGTTGCACTTTTAGCTGCACTTTAAATGACAAAATGAAGAGAGTTTACCCATTAGAACAAGTATTCTTCACACTTTTCATCTGGCTCAGTTTTGGATAAAATCACTGGATAGGGCAATATACAAAAAGGTGACCAAAACTGTCCGAAAACTAAAAGTGCAGATAGGAGCAAATTATCACGCATCCTAAAGATAACTGGGGACCCGGAATGCAGCACTGACAGTAAAAAACTTCTACCTGTTGTGGGAATGCTAACCCTAACCCTAGCTAGGGTTTCAAATGTGCATTCCAGCAGGGTATCTCAGAAGCCCTCCAAACTTCAAAGTTGAATTTTCTCCTCAAACTCCAAAAAATCAGTCTCAAACTATCAAAACGGTTTCTAAAACCTCTAGGAAAAGTATCTTCATTAATATTCTGTCTGGCTTAGGCAAATTTTCATAAAGCTGAAAAATGCTGTTAAATGGTAGTTAAATCGGCATGCTTTTAATGCCTGGCTAGGGTTAGGGTTACAAGAACCATAGAATTTTGCCCTCTGTTGCACTTTTAGCTGCACTTTAAATGACAAAATGAAGAGAGTTTACCCATTAGAACATGTATTCTTCACACTTTTCATCTGGCTCAGTTTCGGATAAAATCACTGGATAGGGCAATATACAAAAAGGTAACCAAAACTGTCCGAAAACTTAAAGTGCAGATAGGAGCAAATTATCACACATCCTAAAGATAACTGGGGGCCCGGAATGCAGCACTAGCAGTAAAAAACTTCTACCTGTTGTGGGAATGCTAACCCTAACCCTAGCTAGGATTTCAAATGTACATTCCGGCAGGGTGTCTCAGAAGCCCTCCAAACATCAAAGTTGAATTTTTTCCTCAAACTCCAAAAAATCAGTCTCAAACTATCAAAACGGTTTCTAAAACTTCTAGGAAATGTATCTTCTTTAATATTCTGTCTGGTTTAGGCAAATTTTCATGAAGCTGAAAAATGCTGTTAAATGGTAGTAAAATCGGCATGCTTTTAATGCCTGGCTAGGGTTAGGGTTACAAGAACCATAGAATTTTGCCCGCTGTTGCACTTTTAGCTGCACTTTAAATGACAAAATGAAGAGAGTTTACCCATTAGAACAGGTATTCTTCACACTTTTCATCTGGCTCAGTTTTGGATAAAATCACTGGATAGGGCAATATACAAAAAGGTGACCAAAACTGTCCGAAAACTAAAAGTGCAGATAGGAGCAAATTATCACGCATCCTAAAGATAACTGGGGACCCGGAATGCAGCACTGACAGTAAAAAACTTCTACCTGTTGTGGGAATGCTAACCCTAACCCTAGCTAGGGTTTCAAATGTACATTCCGGCAGGGTGTCTCAAAAGCCCTCCAAACACCAAAGTTGAATTTTTTCCTCAAACTCCAAAAAATCAGTCTCAATTTATCAAAACGGTTTCTAAAACTTCTAGGAAATGTATCTTCTTTAATATTCTGTCTGGTTTAGGCAAATTTTCATGAAGCTGAAAAATGCTGTTAAATGGTAGTAAAATCGGCATGCTTTTAATGCCTGGCTAGGGTTAGGGTTACAAGAACCATAGAATTTTGCCCGCTGTTGCACTTTTAGCTGCACTTTAAATGACAAAATGAAGAGAGTTTACCCATTAGAACAGGTATTCTTCACAATTTTCATCTGGCTCAGTTTTGGATAAAATCACTGGATAGGGCAATATACAAAAAGGTGACCAAAACTGTCCGAAAACTTAAAGTGCAGATAGGAGCAAATTATCACACATCCTAAAGATAACTGGGGGCCCGGAATGCAGCACTAGCAGTAAAAAACTTCTACCTGTTGTGGGAATGCTAACCCTAACCCTAGCTAGGGTTTCAAATGTACATTCCGGTAGGGTGTCTCAAAAGCCCTCCAAACATCAAAGTTGAATTTTTTCCTCAAACTCCAAAAAATCAGTCTCAAACTATCAAAACGGTTTCTAAAACTTCTCGGAAATGTATCTTCTTTAATATTCTGTCTTGTTCAGGCAAATTTTCATGAAGCTGAAAAATGCTGTCAAATGGTAGTTAAATCGGCATGCTTTTAATCCCTGGCTAGGATTAGGGTTACAAGAACCATAGAATTGTGCCCGCTGTTGCACTTTTAGCTGCACTTTAAATGACAAAATGAAGAGAGTTTACCCATTAGAACAAGTATTCTTCACACTTTTCATCTGGCTCAGTTTTGGATAAAATCACTGGATAGGGCAATATACAAAAAGGTGACCAAAACTGTCCGAAAACTAAAAGTGCAGATAGGAGCAAATTATCACGCATCCTAAAGATAACTGGGGACCCGGAATGCAGCACTGACAGTAAAAAACTTCTACCTGTTGTGGGAATGCTAACCCTAACCCTAGCTAGAGTTTCAAATGTGCATTCCAGCAGGGTATCTCAGAAGCCCTCCAAACATCAAAGTTGAATTTTCTCCTCAAGCTCCAAAAAATCAGTCTCAAACTATCAAAACGGTTTCTAAAACCTCTAGGAAAAGTATCTTCTTTAATATTCTGTCTGGCTTAGGCAAATTTTCATAAAGCTGAAAAATGTTGTTAAATGGTAGTTAAATCGGCATGCTTTTAATGCCTGGCTAGGGTTAGGGTTACAAGAACCATAGAATTTTGCCCTCTGTTGCACTTTTAGCTGCACTTTAAATGACAAAATGAAGAGAGTTTACCCATTAGAACATGTATTCTTCACACTTTTCATCTGGCTCAGTTTCGGATAAAATCACTGGATAGGGCAATATACAAAAAGGTAACCAAAACTGTCCGAAAACTTAAAGTGCAGATAGGAGCAAATTATCACACATCCTAAAGATAACTGGGGGCCCGGAATGCAGCACTAGCAGTAAAAAACTTCTACCTGTTGTGGGAATGCTAACCCTAACCCTAGCTAGGGTTTCAAATGTACATTCCGGCAGGGTGTCTCAGAAGCCCTCCAAACATCAAAGTTGAATTTTTTCCTCAAACTCCAAAAAATCAGTCTCAAACTATCAAAACGGTTTCTAAAACTTCTAGGAAATGTATCTTCTTTAATATTCTGTCTGGTTTAGGCAAATTTTCATGAAGCTGAAAAATGCTGTTAAATGGTAGTAAAATCGGCATGCTTTTAATGCCTGGCTAGGGTTAGGGTTACAAGAACCATAGAATTTTGCCCGCTGTTGCACTTTTAGCTGCACTTTAAATGACAAAATGAAGAGAGTTTACCCATTAGAACAGGTATTCTTCACACTTTTCATCTGGCTCAGTTTTGGATAAAATCACTGGATAGGGCAATATACAAAAAGGTGACCAAAACTGTCCGAAAACTAAAAGTGCAGATAGGAGCAAATTATCACGCATCCTAAAGATAACTGGGGACCCGGAATGCAGCACTGACAGTAAAAAACTTCTACCTGTTGTGGGAATGCTAACCCTAACCCTAGCTAGGGTTTCAAATGTACATTCCGGCAGGGTGTCTCAGAAGCCCTCCAAACATCAAAGTTGAATTTTTTCCTCAAACTCCAAAAAATCAGTCTCAATTTATCAAAACGGTTTCTAAAACTTCTAGGAAATGTATCTTCTTTAATATTCTGTCTTGTTCAGGCAAATTTTCATGAAGCTGAAAAATGCTGTCAAATGGTAGTTAAATCGGCATGCTTTTAATCCCTGGCTAGGATTAGGGTTACAAGAACCATCGAATTGTGCCCGCTGTTGCACTTTTAGCTGCACTTTAAATGACAAAATGAAGAGAGTTTACCCATTAGAACAAGTATTCTTCACACTTTTCATCTGGCTCAGTTTTGGATAAAATCACTGGATAGGGCAATATACAAAAAGGTGACCAAAACTGTCCGAAAACTAAAAGTGCAGATAGGAGCAAATTATCACGCATCCTAAAGATAACTGGGGACCCGGAATGCAGCACTGACAGTAAAAAACTTCTACCTGTTGTGGGAATGCTAACCCTAACCCTAGCTAGGGTTTCAAATGTGCATTCCAGCAGGGTATCTCAGAAGCCCTCCAAACATCAAAGTTGAATTTTCTCCTCAAACTCCAAAAAATCAGTCTCAAACTATCAAAACGGTTTCTAAAACCTCTAGGAAAAGTATCTTCATTAATATTCTGTCTGGCTTAGGCAAATTTTCATAAAGCTGAAAAATGCTGTTAAATGGTAGTTAAATCGGCATGCTTTTAATGCCTGGCTAGGGTTAGGGTTACAAGAACCATAGAATTTTGCCCTCTGTTGCACTTTTAGCTGCACTTTAAATGACAAAATGAAGAGAGTTTACCCATTAGAACAGGTATTCTTCACACTTTTCATCTGGCTCAGTTTTGGATAAAATCACTGGATAGGGCAATATACAAAAAGGTAACCAAAACTGTCCGAAAACTTAAAGTGCAGATAGGAGCAAATTATCACACATCCTAAAGATAACTGGGGGCCCGGAATGCAGCACTAGCAGTAAAAAACTTCTACCTGTTGTGGGAATGCTAACCCTAACCCTAGCTAGGATTTCAAATGTACATTCCGGCAGGGTGTCTCAGAAGCCCTCCAAACATCAAAGTTGAATTTTTTCCTCAAACTCCAAAAAATCAGTCTCAAACTATCAAAACGGTTTCTAAAACTTCTAGGAAATGTATCTTCTTTAATATTCTGTCTGGTTTAGGCAAATTTTCATGAAGCTGAAAAATGCTGTTAAATGGTAGTAAAATCGGCATGCTTTTAATGCCTGGCTAGGGTTAGGGTTACAAGAACCATAGAATTTTGCCCGCTGTTGCACTTTTAGCTGCACTTTAAATGACAAAATGAAGAGAGTTTACCCATTAGAACAGGTATTCTTCACACTTTTCATCTGGCTCAGTTTTGGATAAAATCACTGGATAGGGCAATATACAAAAAGGTGACCAAAACTGTCCGAAAACTAAAAGTGCAGATAGGAGCAAATTATCACGCATCCTAAAGATAACTGGGGACCCGGAATGCAGCACTGACAGTAAAAAACTTCTACCTGTTGTGGGAATGCTAACCCTAACCCTAGCTAGGGTTTCAAATGTACATTCCGGCAGGGTGTCTCAGAAGCCCTCCAAACATCAAAGTTGAATTTTTTCCTCAAACTCCAAAAAATCAGTCTCAATTTATCAAAACGGTTTCTAAAACTTCTAGGAAATGTATCTTCTTTAATATTCTGTCTTGTTCAGGCAAATTTTCATGAAGCTGAAAAATGCTGTCAAATGGTAGTTAAATCGGCATGCTTTTAATCCCTGGCTAGGATTAGGGTTACAAGAACCATAGAATTGTGCCCGCTGTTGCACTTTTAGCTGCACTTTAAATGACAAAATGAAGAGAGTTTACCCATTAGAACAAGTATTCTTCACACTTTTCATCTGGCTCAGTTTTGGATAAAATCACTGGATAGGGCAATATACAAAAAGGTGACCAAAACTGTCCGAAAACTAAAAGTGCAGATAGGAGCAAATTATCACGCATCCTAAAGATAACTGGGGACCCGGAATGCAGCACTGACAGTAAAAAACTTCTACCTGTTGTGGGAATGCTAACCCTAACCCTAGCTAGGGTTTCAAATGTGCATTCCAGCAGGGTATCTCAGAAGCCCTCCAAACATCAAAGTTGAATTTTCTCCTCAAACTCCAAAAAATCAGTCTCAAACTATCAAAACGGTTTCTAAAACCTCTAGGAAAAGTATCTTCATTAATATTCTGTCTGGCTTAGGCAAATTTTCATAAAGCTGAAAAATGCTGTTAAATGGTAGTTAAATCGGCATGCTTTTAATGCCTGGCTAGGGTTAGGGTTACAAGAACCATAGAATTTTGCCCTCTGTTGCACTTTTAGCTGCACTTTAAATGACAAAATGAAGAGAGTTTACCCATTAGAACATGTATTCTTCACACTTTTCATCTGGCTCAGTTTTGGATAAAATCACTGGATAGGGCAATATACAAAAAGGTGACCAAAACTGTCCGAAAACTAAAAGTGCAGATAGGAGCAAATTATCACGCATCCTAAAGATAACTGGGGACCCGGAATGCAGCACTGACAGTAAAAAACTTCTACCTGTTGTGGGAATGCTAACCCTAACCCTAGCTAGGGTTTCAAATGTGCATTCCAGCAGGGTATCTCAGAAGCCCTCCAAACATCAAAGTTGAATTTTCTCCTCAAACTCCAAAAAATCAGTCTCAAACTATCAAAACGGTTTCTAAAACCTCTAGGAAAAGTATCTTCATTAATATTCTGTCTGGCTTAGGCAAATTTTCATAAAGCTGAAAAATGCTGTTAAATGGTAGTTAAATCGGCATGCTTTTAATGCCTGGCTAGGGTTAGGGTTACAAGAACCATAGAATTTTGCCCTCTGTTGCACTTTTAGCTGCACTTTAAATGACAAAATGAAGAGAGTTTACCCATTAGAACATGTATTCTTCACACTTTTCATCTGGCTCAGTTTCGGATAAAATCACTGGATAGGGCAATATACAAAAAGGTAACCAAAACTGTCCGAAAACTTAAAGTGCAGATAGGAGCAAATTATCACACATCCTAAAGATAACTGGGGGCCCGGAATGCAGCACTAGCAGTAAAAAACTTCTACCTGTTGTGGGAATGCTAACCCTAACCCTAGCTAGGGTTTCAAATGTACATTCCGGCAGGGTGTCTCAGAAGCCCTCCAAACATCAAAGTTGAATTTTTTCCTCAAACTCCAAAAAATCAGTCTCAAACTATCAAAACGGTTTCTAAAACTTCTAGGAAATGTATCTTCTTTAATATTCTGTCTGGTTTAGGCAAATTTTCATGAAGCTGAAAAATGCTGTTAAATGGTAGTAAAATCGGCATGCTTTTAATGCCTGGCTAGGGTTAGGGTTACAAGAACCATAGAATTTTGCCCGCTGTTGCACTTTTAGCTGCACTTTAAATGACAAAATGAAGAGAGTTTACCCATTAGAACAGGTATTCTTCACAATTTTCATCTGGCTCAGTTTTGGATAAAATCACTGGATAGGGCAATATACAAAAAGGTGACCAAAACTGTCCGAAAACTTAAAGTGCAGATAGGAGCAAATTATCACACATCCTAAAGATAACTGGGGGCCCGGAATGCAGCACTAGCAGTAAAAAACTTCTACCTGTTGTGGGAATGCTAACCCTAACCCTAGCTAGGGTTTCAAATGTACATTCCGGTAGGGTGTCTCAGAAGCCCTCCAAACATCAAAGTTGAATTTTTTCCTCAAACTCCAAAAAATCAGTCTCAAACTATCAAAACGGTTTCTAAAACTTCTCGGAAATGTATCTTCTTTAATATTCTGTCTTGTTCAGGCAAATTTTCATGAAGCTGAAAAATGCTGTCAAATGGTAGTTAAATCGGCATGCTTTTAATCCCTGGCTAGGATTAGGGTTACAAGAACCATAGAATTGTGCCCGCTGTTGCACTTTTAGCTGCACTTTAAATGACAAAATGAAGAGAGTTTACCCATTAGAACAAGTATTCTTCACACTTTTCATCTGGCTCAGTTTTGGATAAAATCACTGGATAGGGCAATATACAAAAAGGTGACCAAAACTGTCTGAAAACTAAAAGTGCAGATAGGAGCAAATTATCACGCATCCTAAAGATAACTGGGGACCCGGAATGCAGCACTGACAGTAAAAAACTTCTACCTGTTGTGGGAATGCTAACCCTAACCCTAGCTAGAGTTTCAAATGTGCATTCCAGCAGGGTATCTCAGAAGCCCTCCAAACATCAAAGTTGAATTTTCTCCTCAAACTCCAAAAAATCAGTCTCAAACTATCAAAACGGTTTCTAAAACCTCTAGGAAAAGTATCTTCTTTAATATTCTGTCTGGTTTAGGCAAATTTTCATAAAGCTGAAAAATGTTGTTAAATGGTAGTTAAATCGGCATGCTTTTAATCCCTGGCTAGGATTAGGGTTACAAGAACCATAGAATTGTGCCCGCTGTTGCACTTTTAGCTGCATTTTAAATGACAAAATGAAGAGAGTTTACCCATTAGAACAAGTATTCTTCACACTTTTCATCTGGCTCAGTTTTGGATAAAATCACTGGATAGGGCAATATACAAAAAGGTGACCAAAACTGTCCGAAAACTAAAAGTGCAGATAGGAGCAAATTATCACGCATCCTAAAGATAACTGGGGACCCGGAATGCAGCACTGACAGTAAAAAACTTCTACCTGTTGTGGGAATGCTAACCCTAACCCTAGCTAGGGTTTCAAATGTGCATTCCAGCAGGGTATCTCAGAAGCCCTCCAAACATCAAAGTTGAATTTTCTCCTCAAACTCCAAAAAATCAGTCTCAAACTATCAAAACGGTTTCTAAAACCTCTAGGAAAAGTATCTTCATTAATATTCTGTCTGGCTTAGGCAAATTTTCATAAAGCTGAAAAATGCTGTTAAATGGTAGTTAAATCGGCATGCTTTTAATGCCTGGCTAGGGTTAGGGTTACAAGAACCATAGAATTTTGCCCTCTGTTGCACTTTTAGCTGCACTTTAAATGACAAAATGAAGAGAGTTTACCCATTAGAACATGTATTCTTCACACTTTTCATCTGGCTCAGTTTTGGATAAAATCACTGGATAGGGCAATATACAAAAAGGTGACCAAAACTGTCCGAAAACTAAAAGTGCAGATAGGAGCAAATTATCACGCATCCTAAAGATAACTGGGGACCCGGAATGCAGCACTGACAGTAAAAAAATTCTACCTGTTGTGGGAATGCTAACCCTAACCCTAGCTAGGGTTTCAAATGTGCATTCCAGCAGGGTATCTCAGAAGCCCTCCAAACATCAAAGTTGAATTTTCTCCTCAAACTCCAAAAAATCAGTCTCAAACTATCAAAACGGTTTCTAAAACCTCTAGGAAAAGTATCTTCATTAATATTCTGTCTGGCTTAGGCAAATTTTCATAAAGCTGAAAAATGCTGTTAAATGGTAGTTAAATCGGCATGCTTTTAATGCCTGGCTAGGGTTAGGGTTACAAGAACCATAGAATTTTGCCCTCTGTTGCACTTTTAGCTGCACTTTAAATGACAAAATGAAGAGAGTTTACCCATTAGAACATGTATTCTTCACACTTTTCATCTGGCTCAGTTTCGGATAAAATCACTGGATAGGGCAATATACAAAAAGGTAACCAAAACTGTCCGAAAACTTAAAGTGCAGATAGGAGCAAATTATCACACATCCTAAAGATAACTGGGGGCCCGGAATGCAGCACTAGCAGTAAAAAACTTCTACCTGTTGTGGGAATGCTAACCCTAACCCTAGCTAGGGTTTCAAATGTACATTCCGGCAGGGTGTCTCAGAAGCCCTCCAAACATCAAAGTTGAATTTTTTCCTCAAACTCCAAAAAATCAGTCTCAAACTATCAACACGGTTTCTAAAACTTCTAGGAAATGTATCTTCTTTAATATTCTGTCTGGTTTAGGCAAATTTTCATGAAGCTGAAAAATGCTGTTAAATGGTAGTAAAATCGGCATGCTTTTAATGCCTGGCTAGGGTTAGGGTTACAAGAACCATAGAATTTTGCCCGCTGTTGCACTTTTAGCTGCACTTTAAATGACAAAATGAAGAGAGTTTACCCATTAGAACAGGTATTCTTCACAATTTTCATCTGGCTCAGTTTTGGATAAAATCACTGGATAGGGCAATATACAAAAAGGTGACCAAAACTGTCCGAAAACTTAAAGTGCAGATAGGAGCAAATTATCACACATCCTAAAGATAACTGGGGGCCCGGAATGCAGCACTAGCAGTAAAAAACTTCTACCTGTTGTGGGAATGCTAACCCTAACCCTAGCTAGGGTTTCAAATGTACATTCCGGTAGGGTGTCTCAGAAGCCCTCCAAACATCAAAGTTGAATTTTTTCCTCAAACTCCAAAAAATCAGTCTCAAACTATCAAAACGGTTTCTAAAACTTCTCGGAAATGTATCTTCTTTAATATTCTGTCTTGTTCAGGCAAATTTTCATGAAGCTGAAAAATGCTGTCAAATGGTAGTTAAATCGGCATGCTTTTAATCCCTGGCTAGGATTAGGGTTACAAGAACCATAGAATTGTGCCCGCTGTTGCACTTTTAGCTGCACTTTAAATGACAAAATGAAGAGAGTTTACCCATTAGAACAAGTATTCTTCACACTTTTCATCTGGCTCAGTTTTGGATAAAATCACTGGATAGGGCAATATACAAAAAGGTGACCAAAACTGTCCGAAAACTAAAAGTGCAGATAGGAGCAAATTATCACGCATCCTAAAGATAACTGGGGACCCGGAATGCAGCACTGACAGTAAAAAACTTCTACCTGTTGTGGGAATGCTAACCCTAACCCTAGCTAGAGTTTCAAATGTGCATTCCAGCAGGGTATCTCAGAAGCCCTCCAAACATCAAAGTTGAATTTTCTCCTCAAACTCCAAAAAATCAGTCTCAAACTATCAAAACGGTTTCTAAAACCTCTAGGAAAAGTATCTTCTTTAATATTCTGTCTGGCTTAGGCAAATTTTCATAAAGCTGAAAAATGTTGTTAAATGGTAGTTAAATCGGCATGCTTTTAATGCCTGGCTAGGGTTAGGGTTAAAAGAACCATAGAATTTTGCCCTCTGTTGCACTTTTAGCTGCACTTTAAATGACAAAATGAAGAGAGTTTACCCATTAGAACATGTATTCTTCACACTTTTCATCTGGCTCAGTTTCGGATAAAATCACTGGATAGGGCAATATACAAAAAGGTAACCAAAACTGTCCGAAAACTTAAAGTGCAGATAGGAGCAAATTATCACACATCCTAAAGATAACTGGGGGCCCGGAATGCAGCACTAGCAGTAAAAAACTTCTACCTGTTGTGGGAATGCTAACCCTAACCCTAGCTAGGGTTTCAAATGTACATTCCGGCAGGGTGTCTCAGAAGCCCTCCAAACATCAAAGTTGAATTTTTTCCTCAAACTCCAAAAAATCAGTCTCAAACTATCAAAACGGTTTCTAAAACTTCTAGGAAATGTATCTTCTTTAATATTCTGTCTGGTTTAGGCAAATTTTCATGAAGCTGAAAAATGCTGTTAAATGGTAGTAAAATCGGCATGCTTTTAATGCCTGGCTAGGGTTAGGGTTACAAGAACCATAGAATTTTGCCCGCTGTTGCACTTTTAGCTGCACTTTAAATGACAAAATGAAGAGAGTTTACCCATTAGAACAGGTATTCTTCACACTTTTCATCTGGCTCAGTTTTGGATAAAATCACTGGATAGGGCAATATACAAAAAGGTGACCAAAACTGTCCGAAAACTAAAAGTGCAGATAGGAGCAAATTATCACGCATCCTAAAGATAACTGGGGACCCGGAATGCAGCACTGACAGTAAAAAACTTCTACCTGTTGTGGGAATGCTAACCCTAACCCTAGCTAGGGTTTCAAATGTACATTCCGGCAGGGTGTCTCAGAAGCCCTCCAAACATCAAAGTTGAATTTTTTCCTCAAACTCCAAAAAATCAGTCTCAAACTATCAAAACGGTTTCTAAAACTTCTAGGAAATATATCTTCTTTAATATTCTGTCTGGTTTAAGCAAATTTTCATAAAGCTGAAAAATGCTGTTAAATGGTAGTTAAATCGGCATGCTTTTAATGCCTGGCTAGGGTTAGGGTTACAAGAAGCAAAGAATTTTGCCCGCTGTTGCACTTTTAGCTGCACTTTAAATGACAAAATGAAGAGAGTTTACCCATTAGAACAGGTATTCTTCACACTTTTCATCTGGCTCAGTTTTGGATAAAATCACTGGATAGGGCAATATACAAAAAGGTGACCAAAACTGTCCGAAAACTTAAAGTGCAGATAGGAGCAAATTATCACACATCCTAAAGATAACTGGGGGCCCGGAATGCAGCACTAGCAGTAAAAAACTTCTACCTGTTGTGGGAATGCTAACCCTAACACTAGCTAGGGTTTCAAATGTACATTCCGGCAGGGTGTCTCAGAAGCCCTCCAAACATCAAAGTTGAATTTTTTCCTCAAACTCCAAAAAATCAGTCTCAAACTATCAAAACGGTTTCTAAAACTTCTAGGAAATGTATCTTCTTTAATATTCTGTCTGGTTTAGGCAAATTTTCATAAAGCTGAAAAATGCTGTTAAATGGTAGTTAAATCGGCATGCTTTTAATGCCTGGCTAGGGTTAGGGTTACAAGAACCATAGAATTTTGCCCTCTGTTGCACTTTTAGCTGCACTTTAAATGACAAAATGAAGAGAGTTTACCCATTAGAACATGTATTCTTCACACTTTTCATCTGGCTCAGTTTTGGATAAAATCACTGGATAGGGCAATATACAAAAAGGTGACCAAAACTGTCCGAAAACTTAAAGTGCAGATAGGAGCAAATTATCACACATCCTAAAGATAACTGGGGGCCCGGAATGCAGCACTAGCAGTAAAAAACTTCTACCTGTTGTGGGAATGCTAACCCTAACCCTAGCTAGGATTTCAAATGTACATTCCGGCAGGGTGTCTCAGAAGCCCTCCAAACATCAAAGTTGAATTTTTTCCTCAAACCAAAAAAAATCAGTCTCAAACTATCAAAACGGTTTCTAAAACTTCTAGGAAATGTATCTTCTTTAATATTCTGTCTGGTTTAGGCAAATTTTCATGAAGCTGAAAAATGCTGTTAAATGGTAGTAAAATCGGCATGCTTTTAATGCCTGGCTAGGGTTAGGGTTACAAGAACCATAGAATTTTGCCCTCTGTTGCACTTTTTGCTGCACTTAAAATAACAAAATGAAGAGAGTTTACCCATTACAACATGTATTCTTCACACTTTTTATCTGGCTCAGTTTTGGATAAAATCACTGGATAGGGCAATATACAAAAAGGTGACCAAAACTGTCCGAAAACTTAAAGTGCAGATAGGAGCAAATTATCACACATCCTAAAGATAACTGGGGGCCCGGAATGCAGCACTAGCAGTAAAAAACTTCTACCTGTTGTGGGAATGCTAACCCTAACCCTAGCTAGGGTTTCAAATGTACATTCCGGCAGGGTGTCTCAGAAGCCCTCCAAACATCAAAGTTGAATTTTTTCCTCAAACTCCAAAAAATTAGTCTCAAACTATCAAAACGGTTTCTAAAACTTCTCGGAAATGTATCTTCTTTAATATTCTGTCTTGTTCAGGCAAATTTTCATGAAGCTGAAAAATGCTGTCAAATGGTAGTTAAATCGGCATGCTTTTAATCCCTGGCTAGGATTAGGGTTACAAGAACCATAGAATTGTGCCCGCTGTTGCACTTTTAGCTGCACTTTAAATGACAAAATGAAGAGAGTTTACCCATTAGAACATGTATTCTTCACACTTTTCATCTGGCTCAGTTTTGGATATAATCACTGGATAGGGCAAAATACAAAAAGGTGACCAAAACTGTCCGAAAACTAAAAGTGCAGATAAGAGCAAATTATCACACATCCTAAAGATAACTGGGGGCCCGGAATGCAGCACTAGCAGTAAAAAACGTCTACCTGTTGTGGGAATGCTAACCCTAACCCTAGCTAGGGTTTCAAATGTACATTCCGGCAGGGTGTAACAGAAGCCCTCCAAACATCAAAGTTGAATTTTTTCCTCAAACTCCAAAAAATCAGTCTCAAACTATCAAAACGGTTTTTAAAAACTCTAGGAAATGTATCTTCTTTAATATTCTGTCTGATTTAGGCAAATTTTCATGAAGCTGAAAAATGCTGTTAAATGGTAGTTAAATCGGCATGCTTTTAATGCCTGGCTAGGGTTAGGGTTACAAGAACCATAGAATTTTGCCCGCTGTTGCACTTTTAGCTGCACTTTAAATACAAAATGAAGAGAGTTTACCCATTAGAACAGGTATTCTTCACACTTTTCATCTGGCTCAGTTTTGGATAAAATCACTGGATAGGGCAATATACAAAAAGGTGACCAAAACTGTCCGAGAACTAAAAGTGCAGATAGGAGCAAATTATCACACATCCTAAAGATAACTGGGGTCCCGGAATGCAGCACTAGCAGTAAAAAACTTCTACCTGTTGTTTGAATGCTAACCCTAACCCTCGCTAGGGTTTCAAATGTACATTCCGGCAGGTTGTCTCAGAAGCCCTCCAAACATCAAAGTTGAATTTTTTCCTCAAACTCCAAAAAATCAGTCTCAAACTATCAAAACGGTTTCTAAAACTTCTAGGAAATGTATCTTCTTTAATATTCTGTCTGGTTTATGCAAATTTTCATAAAGCTGAAAAATGCTGTTAAATGGTAGTTAAATCGGCATGCTTTTAATGCCTGGCTAGGGTTAGGGTTACAAGAAGCAAAGAATTTTGCCCGCTGTTGCACAAATAGCTGCACTTTAAATGACAAAATGAAGAGAGTTTACCCATTAGAACAGGTATTCTTCACACTTTTCATCTGGCTCAGTTTTGGATAAAATCACTGGATAGGGCAATATACAAAAAGGTGACCAAAACTGTCCGAAAACTAAAAGTGCAGATAGGAGCAAATTATCAAGCATCCTAAAGATAACTGGGGACCCGGAATGCAGCACTGACAGTAAAAAACTTCTACCTGTTGTGGGAATGCTAACCCTAACCCTAGCTAGGGTTTCAAATGTGCATTCCAGCAGGGTATCTCAGAAGCCCTCCAAACATCAAAGTTGAAATTTCTCCTCAAACTCCAAAAAATCAGTCTCAAACTATCAAAACGGTTTCTAAAACCTCTAGGAAAAGTATCTTCTTTAATATTCTGTCTGGCTTTGGCAAATTTTCATAAAGCTGAAAAATGCTGTTAAATGGTAGTTAAATCGGCATGCTTTTAATGCCTGGCTAGGGTTAGGGTTACAAGAACCATAGAATTTTGCCCTCTGTTGCACTTTTAGCTGCACTTTAAATGACAAAATGAAGAGAGTTTACCCATTAGAACATGTATTCTTCACACTTTTCATCTGGCTCAGTTTTGGATAAAATCACTGGATAGGGCAATATACAAAAAGGTGACCAAAACTGTCCGAAAACTTAAAGTGCAGATAGGAGCAAATTATCACACATCCTAAAGATAACTGGGGGCCCGGAATGCAGCACTAGCAGTAAAAAACTTCTACCTGTTGTGGGAATGCTAACCCTAACCCTAGCTGGGGTTTCAAATGTACATTCCGGCAGGGTGTCTCAGAAGCCCTCCAAACATCAAAGTTGAATTTTTTCCTCAAACTCCAGAAAATCAGTCTCAAACTATCAAAACGGTTTCTAAAACTTCTAGGAAATGTATCTTCTTTAATATTCTGTCTGGTTTAGGCAAATTTTCATAAAGCTGAAAAATGCTGTTAAATGGTAGTTAAATCGGCATGCTTTTAATGCCTGGCTAGGGTTAGGGTTACAAGAACCAAAAAATTTTGCCCGCTGTTGCACTTTTAGCTGCACTTTAAATGACAAAATGAAGAGAGTTTACCCATTAGAAGAGGTATTCTTCACAATTTTCATCTGGCTCAGTTTTGGATAAAATCACTGGATAGGGCAATATACAAAAAGGTGACCAAAACTGTCCGAAAACTAAAAGTGCAGATAGGAGCAAATTATCACACATCCTAAAGATAACTGGGGGCCCGGAATGCAGCACTAGCAGTAAAAAACTTCTACCTTTTGTGGGAATGCTAACCCTAACCCTAGCTAGGGTTTCAAATGTACATTCCGGCAGGGTGTAACAGAAGCCCTCCAAACATCAAAGTTGAATTTTTTCCTCAAACCAAAAAAAATCAATCTCAAACTATCAAAACGGTTTTTAAAAACTCTAGGAAATGTATCTTCTTTAATATTCTGTCTGGTTTAGGCAAATTTTCATGAAGCTGAAAAATGCTGTTAAATGGTAGTTAAATCGGCATGCTTTTAATGCCTGGCTAGGGTTAAGGTTACAAGAACCATAGAATTTTGCCCGCTGTTGCACTTTTAGCTGCACTTTAAATGACAAAATGAAGAGAGTTTACCCATTAGAACAGGTATTCTTCACACTTTTCATCTGGCTCAGTTTTGGATAAAATCACTGGATAGGGCAATATACAAAAAGGTGACCAAAACTGTCCGAAAACTAAAAGTGCAGATAGGAGCAAATTATCATGCATCCTAAAGATAACTGGGGACCCGGAATGCAGCACTGACAGTAAAAAACTTCTACCTGTTGTGGGAATGCTAACCCTAACCCTAGCTAGGGTTTCAAATGTGCATTCCAGCAGGGTATCTCAGAAGCCCTCCAAACATCAAAGTTGAATTTTTTCCTCAAACTCCAAAAAATCAGTCTCAAACTATCAAAACGGTTTCTAAAACTTCTAGGAAATGTATCTTCTTTAATATTCTGTCTTGTTCAGGCAAATTTTCATGAAGCTGAAAAATGCTGTCAAATGGTAGTTAAATCGGCATGCTTTTAATGCCTGTCTAGGGTTAGGGTTACAAGAACCATAGAATTTTGCCCTCTGTTGCACTTTTAGCTGCACTTTAAATGACAAAATGAAGAGAGTTTACCCATTAGAACATGTATTCTTCACACTTTTCATCTGGCTCAGTTTCGGATAAAATCACTGGATAGGGCAATATACAAAAAGGTAACCAAAACTGTCCGAAAACTTAAAGTGCAGATAGGAGCAAATTATCACACATCCTAAAGATAACTGGGGGCCCGGAATGCAGCACTAGCAGTAAAAAACTTCTACCTGTTGTGGGAATGCTAACCCTAACCCTAGCTAGGGTTTCAAATGTACATTCCGGCAGGGTGTCTCAGAAGCCCTCTAAACATCAAAGTTGAATTTTTTCCTCAAACTCCAAAAAATCAGTCTCAAACTATCAAAACGGTTTCTAAAACTTCTAGGAAATATATCTTCTTTAATATTCTGTCTGGTTTAGGCAAATTTTCATAAAGCTGAAAAATGCTGTTAAATGGTAGTTAAATCGGCATGCTTTTAATGCCTGGCTAGGGTTAGGGTTACAAGAAGCAAAGAATTTTGCCCGCTGTTGCACTTTTAGCTGCACTTTAAATGACAAAATGAAGAGAGTTTACCCATTAGAACAGGTATTCTTCACACTTTTCATCTGGCTCAGTTTTGGATAAAATCACTGGATAGGGCAATATACAAAAAGGTAACCAAAACTGTCCGAAAACTTAAAGTGCAGATAGGAGCAAATTATCACACATCCTAAAGATAACTGGGGGCCCGGAATGCAGCACTAGCAGTAAAAAACTTCTACCTGTTGTGGGAATGCTAACCCTAACCCTAGCTAGGATTTCAAATGTACATTCCGGCAGGGTGTCTCAGAAGCCCTCCAAACATCAAAGTTGAATTTTTTCCTCAAACTCCAAAAAATCAGTCTCAAACTATCAAAACGGTTTCTAAAACTTCTAGGAAATGTATCTTCTTTAATATTCTGTCTGGTTTAGGCAAATTTTCATGAAGCTGAAAAATGCTGTTAAATGGTAGTAAAATCGGCATGCTTTTAATGCCTGGCTAGGGTTAGGGTTACAAGAACCATAGAATTTTGCCCGCTGTTGCACTTTTAGCTGCACTTTAAATGACAAAATGAAGAGAGTTTACCCATTAGAACAGGTATTCTTCACAATTTTCATCTGGCTCAGTTTTGGATAAAATCACTGGATAGGGCAATATACAAAAAGGTGACCAAAACTGTCCGAAAACTTAAAGTGCAGATAGGAGCAAATTATCACACATCCTAAAGATAACTGGGGGCCCGGAATGCAGCACTAGCAGTAAAAAACTTCTACCTGTTGTGGGAATGCTAACCCTAACCCTAGCTAGGGTTTCAAATGTACATTCCGGTAGGGTGTCTCAGAAGCCCTCCAAACATCAAAGTTGAATTTTTTCCTCAAACTCCAGAAAATCAGTCTCAAACTATCAAAACGGTTTCTAAAACTTCTCGGAAATGTATCTTCTTTAATATTCTGTCTTGTTCAGGCAAATTTTCATGAAGCTGAAAAATGCTGTCAAATGGTAGTTAAATCGGCATGCTTTTAATCCCTGGCTAGGATTAGGGTTACAAGAACCATAGAATTGTGCCCGCTGTTGCACTTTTAGCTGCACTTTAAATGACAAAATGAAGAGAGTTTACCCATTAGAACAAGTATTCTTCACACTTTTCATCTGGCTCAGTTTTGGATAAAATCACTGGATAGGGCAATATACAAAAAGGTGACCAAAACTGTCCGAAAACTAAAAGTGCAGATAGGAGCAAATTATCACGCATCCTAAAGATAACTGGGGACCCGGAATGCAGCACTGACAGTAAAAAACTTCTACCTGTTGTGGGAATGCTAACCCTAACCCTAGCTAGAGTTTCAAATGTGCATTCCAGCAGGGTATCTCAGAAGCCCTCCAAACATCAAAGTTGAATTTTCTCCTCAAGCTCCAAAAAATCAGTCTCAAACTATCAAAACGGTTTCTAAAACCTCTAGGAAAAGTATCTTCTTTAATATTCTGTCTGGCTTAGGCAAATTTTCATAAAGCTGAAAAATGTTGTTAAATGGTAGTTAAATCGGCATGCTTTTAATGCCTGGCTAGGGTTAGGGTTACAAGAACCATAGAATTTTGCCCTCTGTTGCACTTTTAGCTGCACTTTAAATGACAAAATGAAGAGAGTTTACCCATTAGAACATGTATTCTTCACACTTTTCATCTGGCTCAGTTTCGGATAAAATCACTGGATAGGGCAATATACAAAAAGGTAACCAAAACTGTCCGAAAACTTAAAGTGCAGATAGGAGCAAATTATCACACATCCTAAAGATAACTGGGGGCCCGGAATGCAGCACTAGCAGTAAAAAACTTCTACCTGTTGTGGGAATGCTAACCCTAACCCTAGCTAGGGTTTCAAATGTACATTCCGGCAGGGTGTCTCAGAAGCCCTCCAAACATCAAAGTTGAATTTTTTCCTCAAACTCCAAAAAATCAGTCTCAAACTATCAAAACGGTTTCTAAAACTTCTAGGAAATGTATCTTCTTTAATATTCTGTCTGGTTTAGGCAAATTTTCATGAAGCTGAAAAATGCTGTTAAATGGTAGTAAAATCGGCATGCTTTTAATGCCTGGCTAGGGTTAGGGTTACAAGAACCATAGAATTTTGCCCGCTGTTGCACTTTTAGCTGCACTTTAAATGACAAAATGAAGAGAGTTTACCCATTAGAACAGGTATTCTTCACACTTTTCATCTGGCTCAGTTTTGGATAAAATCACTGGATAGGGCAATATACAAAAAGGTGACCAAAACTGTCCGAAAACTAAAAGTGCAGATAGGAGCAAATTATCACGCATCCTAAAGATAACTGGGGACCCGGAATGCAGCACTGACAGTAAAAAACTTCTACCTGTTGTGGGAATGCTAACCCTAACCCTAGCTAGGGTTTCAAATGTACATTCCGGCAGGGTGTCTCAGAAGCCCTCCAAACATCAAAGTTGAATTTTTTCCTCAAACTCCAAAAAATCAGTCTCAATTTATCAAAACGGTTTCTAAAACTTCTAGGAAATGTATCTTCTTTAATATTCTGTCTTGTTCAGGCAAATTTTCATGAAGCTGAAAAATGCTGTCAAATGGTAGTTAAATCGGCATGCTTTTAATCCCTGGCTAGGATTAGGGTTACAAGAACCATAGAATTGTGCCCCCTGTTGCACTTTTAGCTGCACTTTAAATGACAAAATGAAGAGAGTTTACCCATTAGAACAAGTATTCTTCACACTTTTCATCTGGCTCAGTTTTGGATAAAATCACTGGATAGGGCAATATACAAAAAGGTGACCAAAACTGTCCGAAAACTAAAAGTGCAGATAGGAGCAAATTATCACGCATCCTAAAGATAACTGGGGACCCGGAATGCAGCACTGACAGTAAAAAACTTCTACCTGTTGTGGGAATGCTAACCCTAACCCTAGCTAGGGTTTCAAATGTGCATTCCAGCAGGGTATCTCAGAAGCCCTCCAAACATCAAAGTTGAATTTTCTCCTCAAACTCCAAAAAATCAGTCTCAAACTATCAAAACGGTTTCTAAAACCTCTAGGAAAAGTATCTTCATTAATATTCTGTCTGGCTTAGGCAAATTTTCATAAAGCTGAAAAATGCTGTTAAATGGTAGTTAAATCGGCATGCTTTTAATGCCTGGCTAGGGTTAGGGTTACAAGAACCATAGAATTTTGCCCTCTGTTGCACTTTTAGCTGCACTTTAAATGACAAAATGAAGAGAGTTTACCCATTAGAACATGTATTCTTCACACTTTTCATCTGGCTCAGTTTCGGATAAAATCACTGGATAGGGCAATATACAAAAAGGTAACCAAAACTGTCCGAAAACTTAAAGTGCAGATAGGAGCAAATTATCACACATCCTAAAGATAACTGGGGGCCCGGAATGCAGCACTAGCAGTAAAAAACTTCTACCTGTTGTGGGAATGCTAACCCTAACCCTAGCTAGGGTTTCAAATGTACATTCCGGCAGGGTGTCTCAGAAGCCCTCCAAACATCAAAGTTGAATTTTTTCCTCAAACTCCAAAAAATCAGTCTCAAACTATCAAAACGGTTTCTAAAACTTCTAGGAAATATATCTTCTTTAATATTCTGTCTGGTTTAGGCAAATTTTCATAAAGCTGAAAAATGCTGTTAAATGGTAGTTAAATCGGCATGCTTTTAATGCCTGGCTAGGGTTAGGGTTACAAGAAGCAAAGAATTTTGCCCGCTGTTGCACTTTTAGCTGCACTTTAAATGACAAAATGAAGAGAGTTTACCCATTAGAACAGGTATTCTTCACAATTTTCATCTGGCTCAGTTTTGGATAAAATCACTGGATAGGGCAATATACAAAAAGGTGACCAAAACTGTCCGAAAACTTAAAGTGCAGATAGGAGCAAATTATCACACATCCTAAAGATAACTGGGGGCCCGGAATGCAGCACTAGCAGTAAAAAACTTCTACCTGTTGTGGGAATGCTAACCCTAACCCTAGCTAGGGTTTCAAATGTACATTCCGGTAGGGTGTCTCAGAAGCCCTCCAAACATCAAAGTTGAATTTTTTCCTCAAACTCCAAAAAATCAGTCTCAAACTATCAAAACGGTTTCTAAAACTTCTCGGAAATGTATCTTCTTTAATATTCTGTCTTGTTCAGGCAAATTTTCATGAAGCTGAAAAATGCTGTCAAATGGTAGTTAAATCGGCATGCTTTTAATCCCTGGCTAGGATTAGGGTTACAAGAACCATAGAATTGTGCCCGCTGTTGCACTTTTAGCTGCACTTTAAATGACAAAATGAAGAGAGTTTACCCATTAGAACAAGTATTCTTCACACTTTTCATCTGGCTCAGTTTTGGATAAAATCACTGGATAGGGCAATATACAAAAAGGTGACCAAAACTGTCCGAAAACTAAAAGTGCAGATAGGAGCAAATTATCACGCATCCTAAAGATAACTGGGGACCCGGAATGCAGCACTGACAGTAAAAAACTTCTACCTGTTGTGGGAATGCTAACCCTAACCCTAGCTAGAGTTTCAAATGTGCATTCCAGCAGGGTATCTCAGAAGCCCTCCAAACATCAAAGTTGAATTTTCTCCTCAAGCTCCAAAAAATCAGTCTCAAACTATCAAAACGGTTTCTAAAACCTCTAGGAAAAGTATCTTCTTTAATATTCTGTCTGGCTTAGGCAAATTTTCATAAAGCTGAAAAATGTTGTTAAATGGTAGTTAAATCGGCATGCTTTTAATGCCTGGCTAGGGTTAGGGTTACAAGAACCATAGAATTTTGCCCTCTGTTGCACTTTTAGCTGCACTTTAAATGACAAAATGAAGAGAGTTTACCCATTAGAACATGTATTCTTCACACTTTTCATCTGGCTCAGTTTCGGATAAAATCACTGGATAGGGCAATATACAAAAAGGTAACCAAAACTGTCCGAAAACTTAAAGTGCAGATAGGAGCAAATTATCACACATCCTAAAGATAACTGGGGGCCCGGAATGCAGCACTAGCAGTAAAAAACTTCTACCTGTTGTGGGAATGCTAACCCTAACCCTAGCTAGGGTTTCAAATGTACATTCCGGCAGGGTGTCTCAGAAGCCCTCCAAACATCAAAGTTGAATTTTTTCCTCAAACTCCAAAAAATCAGTCTCAAACTATCAAAACGGTTTCTAAAACTTCTAGGAAATGTATCTTCTTTAATATTCTGTCTGGTTTAGGCAAATTTTCATGAAGCTGAAAAATGCTGTTAAATGGTAGTAAAATCGGCATGCTTTTAATGCCTGGCTAGGGTTAGGGTTACAAGAACCATAGAATTTTGCCCGCTGTTGCACTTTTAGCTGCACTTTAAATGACAAAATGAAGAGAGTTTACCCATTAGAACAGGTATTCTTCACACTTTTCATCTGGCTCAGTTTTGGATAAAATCACTGGATAGGGCAATATACAAAAAGGTGACCAAAACTGTCCGAAAACTAAAAGTGCAGATAGGAGCAAATTATCACGCATCCTAAAGATAACTGGGGACCCGGAATGCAGCACTGACAGTAAAAAACTTCTACCTGTTGTGGGAATGCTAACCCTAACCCTAGCTAGGGTTTCAAATGTACATTCCGGCAGGGTGTCTCAGAAGCCCTCCAAACATCAAAGTTGAATTTTTTCCTCAAACTCCAAAAAATCAGTCTCAATTTATCAAAACGGTTTCTAAAACTTCTAGGAAATGTATCTTCTTTAATATTCTGTCTTGTTCAGGCAAATTTTCATGAAGCTGAAAAATGCTGTCAAATGGTAGTTAAATCGGCATGCTTTTAATCCCTGGCTAGGATTAGGGTTACAAGAACCATAGAATTGTGCCCGCTGTTGCACTTTTAGCTGCACTTTAAATGACAAAATGAAGAGAGTTTACCCATTAGAACAAGTATTCTTCACACCTTTCATCTGGCTCAGTTTTGGATAAAATCACTGGATAGGGCAATATACAAAAAGGTGACCAAAACTGTCCGAAAACTAAAAGTGCAGATAGGAGCAAATTATCACGCATCCTAAAGATAACTGGGGACCCGGAATGCAGCACTGACAGTAAAAAACTTCTACCTGTTGTGGGAATGCTAACCCTAACCCTAGCTAGGGTTTCAAATGTACATTCCAGCAGGGTATCTCAGAAGCCCTCCAAACATCAAAGTTGAATTTTCTCCTCAAACTCCAAAAAATCAGTCTCAAACTATCAAAACGGTTTCTAAAACCTCTAGGAAAAGTATCTTCATTAATATTCTGTCTGGCTTAGGCAAATTTTCATAAAGCTGAAAAATGCTTTTAAATGGTAGTTAAATCGGCATGCTTTTAATGCCTGGCTAGGGTTAGGGTTACAAGAACCATAGAATTTTGCCCTCTGTTGCACTTTTAGCTGCACTTTAAATGACAAAATGAAGAGAGTTTACCCATTAGAACATGTATTCTTCACACTTTTCATCTGGCTCAGTTTCGGATAAAATCACTGGATAGGGCAATATACAAAAAGGTAACCAAAACTGTCCGAAAACTTAAAGTGCAGATAGGAGCAAATTATCACACATCCTAAAGATAACTGGGGGCCCGGAATGCAGCACTAGCAGTAAAAAACTTCTACCTGTTGTGGGAATGCTAACCCTAACCCTAGCTAGGGTTTCAAATGTACATTCCGGCAGGGTGTCTCAGAAGCCCTCCAAACATCAAAGTTGAATTTTTTCCTCAAACTCCAAAAAATCAGTCTCAAACTATCAAAACGGTTTCTAAAACTTCTAGGAAATATATCTTCTTTAATATTCTGTCTGGTTTAGGCAAATTTTCATAAAGCTGAAAAATGCTGTTAAATGGTAGTTAAATCGGCATGCTTTTAATGCCTGGCTAGGGTTAGGGTTACAAGAAGCAAAGAATTTTGCCCGCTGTTGCACTTTTAGCTGCACTTTAAATGACAAAATGAAGAGAGTTTACCCATTAGAACAGGTATTCTTCACACTTTTCATCTGGCTCAGTTTTGGATAAAATCACTGGATAGGGCAATATACAAAAAGGTGACCAAAACTGTCCGAAAACTAAAAGTGCAGATAGGAGCAAATTATCACGCATCCTAAAGATAACTGGGGACCTGGAATGCAGCACTGACAGTAAAAAACTTCTACCTGTTGTGGGAATGCTAACCCTAACCCTAGCTAGGGTTTCAAATGTACATTCCGGCAGGGTGTCTCAGAAGCCCTCCAAACATCAAAGTTGAATTTTTTCCTCAAACTCCAAAAAATCAGTCTCAAACTATCAAAACGGTTTCTAAAACTTCTAGGAAATATATCTTCTTTAATATTCTGTCTGGTTTAGGCAAATTTTCATAAAGCTGAAAAATGCTGTTAAATGGTAGTTAAATCGGCATGCTTTTAATGCCTGGCTAGGGTTAGGGTTACAAGAAGCAAAGAATTTTGCCCGCTGTTGCACTTTTAGCTGCACTTTAAATGACAAAATGAAGAGAGTTTACCCATTAGAACAGGTATTCTTCACACTTTTCATCTGGCTCAGTTTTGGATAAAATCACTGGATAGGGCAATATACAAAAAGGTGACCAAAACTGTCCGAAAACTAAAAGTGCAGATAGGAGCAAATTATCACGCATCCTAAAGATAACTGGGGACCCGGAATGCAGCACTGACAGTAAAAAACTTCTACCTGTTGTGGGAATGCTAACCCTAACCCTAGCTAGGGTTTCAAATGTACATTCCGGCAGGGTGTCTCAGAAGCCCTCCAAACATCAAAGTTGAATTTTTTCCTCAAACTCCAAAAAATCAGTCTCAAACTATCAAAACGGTTTCTAAAACTTCTAGGAAATGTATCTTCTTTAATATTCTGTCTTGTTCAGGCAAATTTTCATGAAGCTGAAAAATGCTGTCAAATGGTAGTTAAATCGGCATGCTTTTAATCCCTGGCTAGGATTAGGGTTACAAGAACCATAGAATTGTGCCCGCTGTTGCACTTTTAGCTGCACTTTAAATGACAAAATGAAGAGAGTTTACCCATTAGAACAAGTATTCTTCACACTTTTCATCTGGCTCAGTTTTGGATAAAATCACTGGATAGGGCAATATACAAAAAGGTGACCAAAACTGTCCGAAAACTAAAAGTGCAGATAGGAGCAAATTATCACGCATCCTAAAGATAACTGGGGACCCGGAATGCAGCACTGACAGTAAAAAACTTCTACCTGTTGTGGGAATGCTAACCCTAACCCTAGCTAGGGTTTCAAATGTGCATTCCAGCAGGGTATCTCAGAAGCCCTCCAAACATCAAAGTTGAATTTTCTCCTCAAACTCCAAAAAATCAGTCTCAAACTATCAAAACGGTTTCTAAAACCTCTAGGAAAAGTATCTTCATTAATATTCTGTCTGGCTTAGGCAAATTTTCATAAAGCTGAAAAATGCTGTTAAATGGTAGTTAAATCGGCATGCTTTTAATGCCTGGCTAGGGTTAGGGTTACAAGAACCATAGAATTTTGCCCTCTGTTGCACTTTTAGCTGCACTTTAAATGACAAAATGAAGAGAGTTTACCCATTAGAACATGTATTCTTCACACTTTTCATCTGGCTCAGTTTCGGATAAAATCACTGGATAGGGCAATATACAAAAAGGTAACCAAAACTGTCCGAAAACTTAAAGTGCAGATAGGAGCAAATTATCACACATCCTAAAGATAACTGGGGGCCCGGAATGCAGCACTAGCAGTAAAAAACTTCTACCTGTTGTGGGAATGCTAACCCTAACCCTAGCTAGGGTTTCAAATGTACATTCCGGCAGGGTGTCTCAGAAGCCCTCTAAACATCAAAGTTGAATTTTTTCCTCAAACTCCAAAAAATCAGTCTCAAACTATCAAAACGGTTTCTAAAACTTCTAGGAAATATATCTTCTTTAATATTCTGTCTGGTTTAGGCAAATTTTCATAAAGCTGAAAAATGCTGTTAAATGGTAGTTAAATCGGCATGCTTTTAATGCCTGGCTAGGGTTAGGGTTACAAGAAGCAAAGAATTTTGCCCGCTGTTGCACTTTTAGCTGCACTTTAAATGACAAAATGAAGAGAGTTTACCCATTAGAACAGGTATTCTTCACACTTTTCATCTGGCTCAGTTTTGGATAAAATCACTGGATAGGGCAATATACAAAAAGGTAACCAAAACTGTCCGAAAACTTAAAGTGCAGATAGGAGCAAATTATCACACATCCTAAAGATAACTGGGGGCCCGGAATGCAGCACTAGCAGTAAAAAACTTCTACCTGTTGTGGGAATGCTAACCCTAACCCTAGCTAGGATTTCAAATGTACATTCCGGCAGGGTGTCTCAGAAGCCCTCCAAACATCAAAGTTGAATTTTTTCCTCAAACTCCAAAAAATCAGTCTCAAACTATCAAAACGGTTTCTAAAACTTCTAGGAAATGTATCTTCTTTAATATTCTGTCTGGTTTAGGCAAATTTTCATGAAGCTGAAAAATGCTGTTAAATGGTAGTAAAATCGGCATGCTTTTAATGCCTGGCTAGGGTTAGGGTTACAAGAACTATAGAATTTTGCCCGCTGTTGCACTTTTAGCTGCACTTTAAATGACAAAATGAAGAGAGTTTACCCATTAGAACAGGTATTCTTCACAATTTTCATCTGGCTCAGTTTTGGATAAAATCACTGGATAGGGCAATATACAAAAAGGTGACCAAAACTGTCCGAAAACTTAAAGTGCAGATAGGAGCAAATTATCACACATCCTAAAGATAACTGGGGGCCCGGAATGCAGCACTAGCAGTAAAAAACTTCTACCTGTTGTGGGAATGCTAACCCTAACCCTAGCTAGGGTTTCAAATGTACATTCCGGTAGGGTGTCTCAGAAGCCCTCCAAACATCAAAGTTGAATTTTTTCCTCAAACTCCAAAAAATCAGTCTCAAACTATCAAAACGGTTTCTAAAACTTCTCGGAAATGTATCTTCTTTAATATTCTGTCTTGTTCAGGCAAATTTTCATGAAGCTGAAAAATGCTGTCAAATGGTAGTTAAATCGGCATGCTTTTAATCCCTGGCTAGGATTAGGGTTACAAGAACCATAGAATTGTGCCCGCTGTTGCACTTTTAGCTGCACTTTAAATGACAAAATGAAGAGAGTTTACCCATTAGAACAAGTATTCTTCACACTTTTCATCTGGCTCAGTTTTGGATAAAATCCCTGGATAGGGCAATATACAAAAAGGTGACCAAAACTGTCCGAAAACTAAAAGTGCAGATAGGAGCAAATTATCACGCATCCTAAAGATAACTGGGGACCCGGAATGCAGCACTGACAGTAAAAAACTTCTACCTGTTGTGGGAATGCTAACCCTAACCCTAGCTAGAGTTTCAAATGTGCATTCCAGCAGGGTATCTCAGAAGCCCTCCAAACATCAAAGTTGAATTTTCTCCTCAAGCTCCAAAAAATCAGTCTCAAACTATCAAAACGGTTTCTAAAACCTCTAGGAAAAGTATCTTCTTTAATATTCTGTCTGGCTTAGGCAAATTTTCATAAAGCTGAAAAATGTTGTTAAATGGTAGTTAAATCGGCATGCTTTTAATGCCTGGCTAGGGTTAGGGTTACAAGAACCATAGAATTTTGCCCTCTGTTGCACTTTTAGCTGCACTTTAAATGACAAAATGAAGAGAGTTTACCCATTAGAACATGTATTCTTCACACTTTTCATCTGGCTCAGTTTCGGATAAAATCACTGGATAGGGCAATATACAAAAAGGTAACCAAAACTGTCCGAAAACTTAAAGTGCAGATAGGAGCAAATTATCACACATCCTAAAGATAACTGGGGGCCCGGAATGCAGCACTAGCAGTAAAAAACTTCTACCTGTTGTGGGAATGCTAACCCTAACCCTAGCTAGGGTTTCAAATGTACATTCCGGCAGGGTGTCTCAGAAGCCCTCCAAACATCAAAGTTGAATTTTTTCCTCAAACTCCAAAAAATCAGTCTCAAACTATCAAAACGGTTTCTAAAACTTCTAGGAAATGTATCTTCTTTAATATTCTGTCTGGTTTAGGCAAATTTTCATGAAGCTGAAAAATGCTGTTAAATGGTAGTAAAATCGGCATGCTTTTAATGCCTGGCTAGGGTTAGGGTTACAAGAACCATAGAATTTTGCCCGCTGTTGCACTTTTAGCTGCACTTTAAATGACAAAATGAAGAGAGTTTACCCATTAGAACAGGTATTCTTCACACTTTTCATCTGGCTCAGTTTTGGATAAAATCACTGGATAGGGCAATATACAAAAAGGTGACCAAAACTGTCCGAAAACTAAAAGTGCAGATAGGAGCAAATTATCACGCATCCTAAAGATAACTGGGGACCCGGAATGCAGCACTGACAGTAAAAAACTTCTACCTGTTGTGGGAATGCTAACCCTAACCCTAGCTAGGGTTTCAAATGTACATTCCGGCAGGGTGTCTCAGAAGCCCTCCAAACATCAAAGTTGAATTTTTTCCTCAAACTCCAAAAAATCAGTCTCAATTTATCAAAACGGTTTCTAAAACTTCTAGGAAATGTATCTTCTTTAATATTCTGTCTTGTTCAGGCAAATTTTCATGAAGCTGAAAAATGCTGTCAAATGGTAGTTAAATCGGCATGCTTTTAATCCCTGGCTAGGATTAGGGTTACAAGAACCATAGAATTGTGCCCGCTGTTGCACTTTTAGCTGCACTTTAAATGACAAAATGAAGAGAGTTTACCCATTAGAACAAGTATTCTTCACACTTTTCATCTGGCTCAGTTTTGGATAAAATCACTGGATAGGGCAATATACAAAAAGGTGACCAAAACTGTCCGAAAACTAAAAGTGCAGATAGGAGCAAATTATCACGCATCCTAAAGATAACTGGGGACCCGGAATGCAGCACTGACAGTAAAAAACTTCTACCTGTTGTGGGAATGCTAACCCTAACCCTAGCTAGGGTTTCAAATGTGCATTCCAGCAGGGTATCTCAGAAGCCCTCCAAACATCAAAGTTGAATTTTCTCCTCAAACTCCAAAAAATCAGTCTCAAACTATCAAAACGGTTTCTAAAACCTCTAGGAAAAGTATCTTCATTAATATTCTGTCTGGCTTAGGCAAATTTTCATAAAGCTGAAAAATGCTGTTAAATGGTAGTTAAATCGGCATGCTTTTAATGCCTGGCTAGGGTTAGGGTTACAAGAACCATAGAATTTTGCCCTCTGTTGCACTTTTAGCTGCACTTTAAATGACAAAATGAAGAGAGTTTACCCATTAGAACATGTATTCTTCACACTTTTCATCTGGCTCAGTTTCGGATAAAATCACTGGATAGGGCAATATACAAAAAGGTAACCAAAACTGTCCGAAAACTTAAAGTGCAGATAGGAGCAAATTATCACACATCCTAAAGATAACTGGGGGCCCGGAATGCAGCACTAGCAGTAAAAAACTTCTACCTGTTGTGGGAATGCTAACCCTAACCCTAGCTAGGGTTTCAAATGTACATTCCGGCAGGGTGTCTCAGAAGCCCTCCAAACATCAAAGTTGAATTTTTTCCTCAAACTCCAAAAAATCAGTCTCAAACTATCAAAACGGTTTCTAAAACTTCTAGGAAATATATCTTCTTTAATATTCTGTCTGGTTTAGGCAAATTTTCATAAAGCTGAAAAATGCTGTTAAATGGTAGTTAAATCGGCATGCTTTTAATGCCTGGCTAGGGTTAGGGTTACAAGAAGCAAAGAATTTTGCCCGCTGTTGCACTTTTAGCTGCACTTTAAATGACAAAATGAAGAGAGTTTACCCATTAGAACAGGTATTCTTCACAATTTTCATCTGGCTCAGTTTTGGATAAAATCACTGGATAGGGCAATATACAAAAAGGTGACCAAAACTGTCCGAAAACTTAAAGTGCAGATAGGAGCAAATTATCACACATCCTAAAGATAACTGGGGGCCCGGAATGCAGCACTAGCAGTAAAAAACTTCTACCTGTTGTGGGAATGCTAACCCTAACCCTAGCTAGGGTTTCAAATGTACATTCCGGTAGGGTGTCTCAGAAGCCCTCCAAACATCAAAGTTGAATTTTTTCCTCAAACTCCAAAAAATCAGTCTCAAACTATCAAAACGGTTTCTAAAACTTCTCGGAAATGTATCTTCTTTAATATTCTGTCTTGTTCAGGCAAATTTTCATGAAGCTGAAAAATGCTGTCAAATGGTAGTTAAATCGGCATGCTTTTAATCCCTGGCTAGGATTAGGGTTACAAGAACCATAGAATTGTGCCCGCTGTTGCACTTTTAGCTGCACTTTAAATGACAAAATGAAGAGAGTTTACCCATTAGAACAAGTATTCTTCACACTTTTCATCTGGCTCAGTTTTGGATAAAATCACTGGATAGGGCAATATACAAAAAGGTGACCAAAACTGTCCGAAAACTAAAAGTGCAGATAGGAGCAAATTATCACGCATCCTAAAGATAACTGGGGACCCGGAATGCAGCACTGACAGTAAAAAACTTCTACCTGTTGTGGGAATGCTAACCCTAACCCTAGCTAGAGTTTCAAATGTGCATTCCAGCAGGGTATCTCAGAAGCCCTCCAAACATCAAAGTTGAATTTTCTCCTCAAGCTCCAAAAAATCAGTCTCAAACTATCAAAACGGTTTCTAAAACCTCTAGGAAAAGTATCTTCTTTAATATTCTGTCTGGCTTAGGCAAATTTTCATAAAGCTGAAAAATGTTGTTAAATGGTAGTTAAATCGGCATGCTTTTAATGCCTGGCTAGGGTTAGGGTTACAAGAACCATAGAATTTTGCCCTCTGTTGCACTTTTAGCTGCACTTTAAATGACAAAATGAAGAGAGTTTACCCATTAGAACATGTATTCTTCACACTTTTCATCTGGCTCAGTTTCGGATAAAATCACTGGATAGGGCAATATACAAAAAGGTAACCAAAACTGTCCGAAAACTTAAAGTGCAGATAGGAGCAAATTATCACACATCCTAAAGATAACTGGGGGCCCGGAATGCAGCACTAGCAGTAAAAAACTTCTACCTGTTGTGGGAATGCTAACCCTAACCCTAGCTAGGGTTTCAAATGTACATTCCGGCAGGGTGTCTCAGAAGCCCTCCAAACATCAAAGTTGAATTTTTTCCTCAAACTCCAGAAAATCAGTCTCAAACTATCAAAACGGTTTCTAAAACTTCTCGGAAATGTATCTTCTTTAATATTCTGTCTTGTTCAGGCAAATTTTCATGAAGCTGAAAAATGCTGTCAAATGGTAGTTAAATCGGCATGCTTTTAATCCCTGGCTAGGATTAGGGTTACAAGAACCATAGAATTGTGCCCGCTGTTGCACTTTTAGCTGCACTTTAAATGACAAAATGAAGAGAGTTTACCCATTAGAACAAGTATTCTTCACACCTTTCATCTGGCTCAGTTTTGGATAAAATCACTGGATAGGGCAATATACAAAAAGGTGACCAAAACTGTCCGAAAACTAAAAGTGCAGATAGGAGCAAATTATCACGCATCCTAAAGATAACTGGGGACCCGGAATGCAGCACTGACAGTAAAAAACTTCTACCTGTTGTGGGAATGCTAACCCTAACCCTAGCTAGGGTTTCAAATGTACATTCCGGCAGGGTATCTCAGAAGCCCTCCAAACATCAAAGTTGAATTTTCTCCTCAAACTCCAAAAAATCAGTCTCAAACTATCAAAACGGTTTCTAAAACCTCTAGGAAAAGTATCTTCATTAATATTCTGTCTGGCTTAGGCAAATTTTCATAAAGCTGAAAAATGCTTTTAAATGGTAGTTAAATCGGCATGCTTTTAATGCCTGGCTAGGGTTAGGGTTACAAGAACCATAGAATTTTGCCCTCTGTTGCACTTTTAGCTGCACTTTAAATGACAAAATGAAGAGAGTTTACCCATTAGAACATGTATTCTTCACACTTTTCATCTGGCTCAGTTTCGGATAAAATCACTGGATAGGGCAATATACAAAAAGGTAACCAAAACTGTCCGAAAACTTAAAGTGCAGATAGGAGCAAATTATCACACATCCTAAAGATAACTGGGGGCCCGGAATGCAGCACTAGCAGTAAAAAACTTCTACCTGTTGTGGGAATGCTAACCCTAACCCTAGCTAGGGTTTCAAATGTACATTCCGGTAGGGTGTCTCAGAAGCCCTCCAAACATCAAAGTTGAATTTTTTCCTCAAACTCCAAAAAATCAGTCTCAAACTATCAAAACGGTTTCTAAAACTTCTCGGAAATGTATCTTCTTTAATATTCTGTCTTGTTCAGGCAAATTTTCATGAAGCTGAAAAATGCTGTCAAATGGTAGTTAAATCGGCATGCTTTTAATCCCTGGCTAGGATTAGGGTTACAAGAACCATAGAATTGTGCCCGCTGTTGCACTTTTAGCTGCACTTTAAATGACAAAATGAAGAGAGTTTACCCATTAGAACAAGTATTCTTCACACTTTTCATCTGGCTCAGTTTTGGATAAAATCACTGGATAGGGCAATATACAAAAAGGTGACCAAAACTGTCCGAAAACTAAAAGTGCAGATAGGAGCAAATTATCACGCATCCTAAAGATAACTGGGGACCCGGAATGCAGCACTGACAGTAAAAAACTTCTACCTGTTGTGGGAATGCTAACCCTAACCCTAGCTAGAGTTTCAAATGTGCATTCCAGCAGGGTATCTCAGAAGCCCTCCAAACATCAAAGTTGAATTTTCTCCTCAAGCTCCAAAAAATCAGTCTCAAACTATCAAAACGGTTTCTAAAACCTCTAGGAAAAGTATCTTCTTTAATATTCTGTCTGGCTTAGGCAAATTTTCATAAAGCTGAAAAATGTTGTTAAATGGTAGTTAAATCGGCATGCTTTTAATGCCTGGCTAGGGTTAGGGTTACAAGAACCATAGAATTTTGCCCTCTGTTGCACTTTTAGCTGCACTTTAAATGACAAAATGAAGAGAGTTTACCCATTAGAACATGTATTCTTCACACTTTTCATCTGGCTCAGTTTCGGATAAAATCACTGGATAGGGCAATATACAAAAAGGTAACCAAAACTGTCCGAAAACTTAAAGTGCAGATAGGAGCAAATTATCACACATCCTAAAGATAACTGGGGGCCCGGAATGCAGCACTAGCAGTAAAAAACTTCTACCTGTTGTGGGAATGCTAACCCTAACCCTAGCTAGGGTTTCAAATGTACATTCCGGCAGGGTGTCTCAGAAGCCCTCCAAACATCAAAGTTGAATTTTTTCCTCAAACTCCAGAAAATCAGTCTCAAACTATCAAAACGGTTTCTAAAACTTCTCGGAAATGTATCTTCTTTAATATTCTGTCTTGTTCAGGCAAATTTTCATGAAGCTGAAAAATGCTGTCAAATGGTAGTTAAATCGGCATGCTTTTAATCCCTGGCTAGGATTAGGGTTACAAGAACCATAGAATTGTGCCCGCTGTTGCACTTTTAGCTGCACTTTAAATGACAAAATGAAGAGAGTTTACCCATTAGAACAAGTATTCTTCACACCTTTCATCTGGCTCAGTTTTGGATAAAATCACTGGATAGGGCAATATACAAAAAGGTGACCAAAACTGTCCGAAAACTAAAAGTGCAGATAGGAGCAAATTATCACGCATCCTAAAGATAACTGGGGACCCGGAATGCAGCACTGACAGTAAAAAACTTCTACCTGTTGTGGGAATGCTAACCCTAACCCTAGCTAGGGTTTCAAATGTACATTCCGGCAGGGTATCTCAGAAGCCCTCCAAACATCAAAGTTGAATTTTCTCCTCAAACTCCAAAAAATCAGTCTCAAACTATCAAAACGGTTTCTAAAACCTCTAGGAAAAGTATCTTCATTAATATTCTGTCTGGCTTAGGCAAATTTTCATAAAGCTGAAAAATGCTTTTAAATGGTAGTTAAATCGGCATGCTTTTAATGCCTGGCTAGGGTTAGGGTTACAAGAACCATAGAATTTTGCCCTCTGTTGCACTTTTAGCTGCACTTTAAATGACAAAATGAAGAGAGTTTACCCATTAGAACATGTATTCTTCACACTTTTCATCTGGCTCAGTTTCGGATAAAATCACTGGATAGGGCAATATACAAAAAGGTAACCAAAACTGTCCGAAAACTTAAAGTGCAGATAGGAGCAAATTATCACACATCCTAAAGATAACTGGGGGCCCGGAATGCAGCACTAGCAGTAAAAAACTTCTACCTGTTGTGGGAATGCTAACCCTAACCCTAGCTAGGGTTTCAAATGTACATTCCGGCAGGGTGTAACAGAAGCCCTCCAAACATCAAAGTTGAATTTTTTCCTCAAACCAAAAAAAATCAATCTCAAACTATCAAAACGGTTTTTAAAAACTCTAGGAAATGTATCTTCTTTAATATTCTGTCTGGTTTAGGCAAATTTTCATGAAGCTGAAAAATGCTGTTAAATGGTAGTTAAATCGGCATGCTTTTAATGCCTGGCTAGGGTTAAGGTTACAAGAACCATAGAATTTTGCCCGCTGTTGCACTTTTAGCTGCACTTTAAATGACAAAATGAAGAGAGTTTACCCATTAGAACAGGTATTCTTCACACTTTTCATCTGGCTCAGTTTTGGATAAAATCACTGGATAGGGCAATATACAAAAAGGTGACCAAAACTGTCCGAAAACTAAAAGTGCAGATAGGAGCAAATTATCATGCATCCTAAAGATAACTGGGGGCCCGGAATGCAACACTAGCAGTAAAAAACTTCTACCTGTTGTGGGAATGCTAACCCTAACCCTAGCTAGGGTTTCAAATGTACATTCCGGCAGGGTGTCTCAGAAGCCCTCTAAACATCAAAGTTGAATTTTTTCCTCAAACTCCAAAAAATCAGTCTCAAACTATCAAAACGGTTTCTAAAACTTCTAGGAAATATATCTTCTTTAATATTCTGTCTGGTTTAGGCAAATTTTCATAAAGCTGAAAAATGCTGTTAAATGGTAGTTAAATCGGCATGCTTTTAATGCCTGGCTAGGGTTAGGGTTACAAGAAGCAAAGAATTTTGCCCGCTGTTGCACTTTTAGCTGCACTTTAAATGACAAAATGAAGAGAGTTTACCCATTAGAACAGGTATTCTTCACACTTTTCATCTGGCTCAGTTTTGGATAAAATCACTGGATAGGGCAATATACAAAAAGGTAACCAAAACTGTCCGAAAACTTAAAGTGCAGATAGGAGCAAATTATCACACATCCTAAAGATAACTGGGGGCCCGGAATGCAGCACTAGCAGTAAAAAACTTCTACCTGTTGTGGGAATGCTAACCCTAACCCTAGCTAGGATTTCAAATGTACATTCCGGCAGGGTGTCTCAGAAGCCCTCCAAACATCAAAGTTGAATTTTTTCCTCAAACTCCAAAAAATCAGTCTCAAACTATCAAAACGGTTTCTAAAACTTCTAGGAAATGTATCTTCTTTAATATTCTGTCTGGTTTAGGCAAATTTTCATGAAGCTGAAAAATGCTGTTAAATGGTAGTAAAATCGGCATGCTTTTAATGCCTGGCTAGGGTTAGGGTTACAAGAACCATAGAATTTTGCCCGCTGTTGCACTTTTAGCTGCACTTTAAATGACAAAATGAAGAGAGTTTACCCATTAGAACAGGTATTCTTCACAATTTTCATCTGGCTCAGTTTTGGATAAAATCACTGGATAGGGCAATATACAAAAAGGTGACCAAAACTGTCCGAAAACTTAAAGTGCAGATAGGAGCAAATTATCACACATCCTAAAGATAACTGGGGGCCCGGAATGCAGCACTAGCAGTAAAAAACTTCTACCTGTTGTGGGAATGCTAACCCTAACCCTAGCTAGGGTTTCAAATGTACATTCCGGTAGGGTGTCTCAGAAGGCCTCCAAACATCAAAGTTGAATTTTTTCCTCAAACTCCAAAAAATCAGTCTCAAACTATCAAAACGGTTTCTAAAACTTCTCGGAAATGTATCTTCTTTAATATTCTGTCTTGTTCAGGCAAATTTTCATGAAGCTGAAAAATGCTGTCAAATGGTAGTTAAATCGGCATGCTTTTAATCCCTGGCTAGGATTAGGGTTACAAGAACCATAGAATTGTGCCCGCTGTTGCACTTTTAGCTGCACTTTAAATGACAAAATGAAGAGAGTTTACCCATTAGAACAAGTATTCTTCACACTTTTCATCTGGCTCAGTTTTGGATAAAATCACTGGATAGGGCAATATACAAAAAGGTGACCAAAACTGTCCGAAAACTAAAAGTGCAGATAGGAGCAAATTATCACGCATCCTAAAGATAACTGGGGACCCGGAATGCAGCACTGACAGTAAAAAACTTCTACCTGTTGTGGGAATGCTAACCCTAACCCTAGCTAGAGTTTCAAATGTGCATTCCAGCAGGGTATCTCAGAAGCCCTCCAAACATCAAAGTTGAATTTTCTCCTCAAGCTCCAAAAAATCAGTCTCAAACTATCAAAACGGTTTCTAAAACCTCTAGGAAAAGTATCTTCTTTAATATTCTGTCTGGCTTAGGCAAATTTTCATAAAGCTGAAAAATGTTGTTAAATGGTAGTTAAATCGGCATGCTTTTAATGCCTGGCTAGGGTTAGGGTTACAAGAACCATAGAATTTTGCCCTCTGTTGCACTTTTAGCTGCACTTTAAATGACAAAATGAAGAGAGTTTACCCATTAGAACATGTATTCTTCACACTTTTCATCTGGCTCAGTTTCGGATAAAATCACTGGATAGGGCAATATACAAAAAGGTAACCAAAACTGTCCGAAAACTTAAAGTGCAGATAGGAGCAAATTATCACACATCCTAAAGATAACTGGGGGCCCGGAATGCAGCACTAGCAGTAAAAAACTTCTACCTGTTGTGGGAATGCTAACCCTAACCCTAGCTAGGGTTTCAAATGTACATTCCGGCAGGGTGTCTCAGAAGCCCTCCAAACATCAAAGTTGAATTTTTTCCTCAAACTCCAAAAAATCAGTCTCAAACTATCAAAACGGTTTCTAAAACTTCTAGGAAATGTATCTTCTTTAATATTCTGTCTGGTTTAGGCAAATTTTCATGAAGCTGAAAAATGCTGTTAAATGGTAGTAAAATCGGCATGCTTTTAATGCCTGGCTAGGGTTAGGGTTACAAGAACCATAGAATTTTGCCCGCTGTTGCACTTTTAGCTGCACTTTAAATGACAAAATGAAGAGAGTTTACCCATTAGAACAGGTATTCTTCACACTTTTCATCTGGCTCAGTTTTGGATAAAATCACTGGATAGGGCAATATACAAAAAGGTGACCAAAACTGTCCGAAAACTAAAAGTGCAGATAGGAGCAAATTATCACGCATCCTAAAGATAACTGGGGACCCGGAATGCAGCACTGACAGTAAAAAACTTCTACCTGTTGTGGGAATGCTAACCCTAACCCTAGCTAGGGTTTCAAATGTACATTCCGGCAGGGTGTCTCAGAAGCCCTCCAAACATCAAAGTTGAATTTTTTCCTCAAACTCCAAAAAATCAGTCTCAATTTATCAAAACGGTTTCTAAAACTTCTAGGAAATGTATCTTCTTTAATATTCTGTCTTGTTCAGGCAAATTTTCATGAAGCTGAAAAATGCTGTCAAATGGTAGTTAAATCGGCATGCTTTTAATCCCTGGCTAGGATTAGGGTTACAAGAACCATAGAATTGTGCCCCCTGTTGCACTTTTAGCTGCACTTTAAATGACAAAATGAAGAGAGTTTACCCATTAGAACAAGTATTCTTCACACTTTTCATCTGGCTCAGTTTTGGATAAAATCACTGGATAGGGCAATATACAAAAAGGTGACCAAAACTGTCCGAAAACTAAAAGTGCAGATAGGAGCAAATTATCACGCATCCTAAAGATAACTGGGGACCCGGAATGCAGCACTGACAGTAAAAAACTTCTACCTGTTGTGGGAATGCTAACCCTAACCCTAGCTAGGGTTTCAAATGTGCATTCCAGCAGGGTATCTCAGAAGCCCTCCAAACATCAAAGTTGAATTTTCTCCTCAAACTCCAAAAAATCAGTCTCAAACTATCAAAACGGTTTCTAAAACCTCTAGGAAAAGTATCTTCATTAATATTCTGTCTGGCTTAGGCAAATTTTCATAAAGCTGAAAAATGCTGTTAAATGGTAGTTAAATCGGCATGCTTTTAATGCCTGGCTAGGGTTAGGGTTACAAGAACCATAGAATTTTGCCCTCTGTTGCACTTTTAGCTGCACTTTAAATGACAAAATGAAGAGAGTTTACCCATTAGAACATGTATTCTTCACACTTTTCATCTGGCTCAGTTTCGGATAAAATCACTGGATAGGGCAATATACAAAAAGGTAACCAAAACTGTCCGAAAACTTAAAGTGCAGATAGGAGCAAATTATCACACATCCTAAAGATAACTGGGGGCCCGGAATGCAGCACTAGCAGTAAAAAACTTCTACCTGTTGTGGGAATGCTAACCCTAACCCTAGCTAGGGTTTCAAATGTACATTCCGGCAGGGTGTCTCAGAAGCCCTCCAAACATCAAAGTTGAATTTTTTCCTCAAACTCCAAAAAATCAGTCTCAAACTATCAAAACGGTTTCTAAAACTTCTAGGAAATATATCTTCTTTAATATTCTGTCTGGTTTAGGCAAATTTTCATAAAGCTGAAAAATGCTGTTAAATGGTAGTTAAATCGGCATGCTTTTAATGCCTGGCTAGGGTTAGGGTTACAAGAAGCAAAGAATTTTGCCCGCTGTTGCACTTTTAGCTGCACTTTAAATGACAAAATGAAGAGAGTTTACCCATTAGAACAGGTATTCTTCACAATTTTCATCTGGCTCAGTTTTGGATAAAATCACTGGATAGGGCAATATACAAAAAGGTGACCAAAACTGTCCGAAAACTTAAAGTGCAGATAGGAGCAAATTATCACACATCCTAAAGATAACTGGGGGCCCGGAATGCAGCACTAGCAGTAAAAAACTTCTACCTGTTGTGGGAATGCTAACCCTAACCCTAGCTAGGGTTTCAAATGTACATTCCGGTAGGGTGTCTCAGAAGCCCTCCAAACATCAAAGTTGAATTTTTTCCTCAAACTCCAAAAAATCAGTCTCAAACTATCAAAACGGTTTCTAAAACTTCTCGGAAATGTATCTTCTTTAATATTCTGTCTTGTTCAGGCAAATTTTCATGAAGCTGAAAAATGCTGTCAAATGGTAGTTAAATCGGCATGCTTTTAATCCCTGGCTAGGATTAGGGTTACAAGAACCATAGAATTGTGCCCGCTGTTGCACTTTTAGCTGCACTTTAAATGACAAAATGAAGAGAGTTTACCCATTAGAACAAGTATTCTTCACACTTTTCATCTGGCTCAGTTTTGGATAAAATCACTGGATAGGGCAATATACAAAAAGGTGACCAAAACTGTCCGAAAACTAAAAGTGCAGATAGGAGCAAATTATCACGCATCCTAAAGATAACTGGGGACCCGGAATGCAGCACTGACAGTAAAAAACTTCTACCTGTTGTGGGAATGCTAACCCTAACCCTAGCTAGAGTTTCAAATGTGCATTCCAGCAGGGTATCTCAGAAGCCCTCCAAACATCAAAGTTGAATTTTCTCCTCAAGCTCCAAAAAATCAGTCTCAAACTATCAAAACGGTTTCTAAAACCTCTAGGAAAAGTATCTTCTTTAATATTCTGTCTGGCTTAGGCAAATTTTCATAAAGCTGAAAAATGTTGTTAAATGGTAGTTAAATCGGCATGCTTTTAATGCCTGGCTAGGGTTAGGGTTACAAGAACCATAGAATTTTGCCCTCTGTTGCACTTTTAGCTGCACTTTAAATGACAAAATGAAGAGAGTTTACCCATTAGAACATGTATTCTTCACACTTTTCATCTGGCTCAGTTTCGGATAAAATCACTGGATAGGGCAATATACAAAAAGGTAACCAAAACTGTCCGAAAACTTAAAGTGCAGATAGGAGCAAATTATCACACATCCTAAAGATAACTGGGGGCCCGGAATGCAGCACTAGCAGTAAAAAACTTCTACCTGTTGTGGGAATGCTAACCCTAACCCTAGCTAGGGTTTCAAATGTACATTCCGGCAGGGTGTCTCAGAAGCCCTCCAAACATCAAAGTTGAATTTTTTCCTCAAACTCCAAAAAATCAGTCTCAAACTATCAAAACGGTTTCTAAAACTTCTAGGAAATGTATCTTCTTTAATATTCTGTCTGGTTTAGGCAAATTTTCATGAAGCTGAAAAATGCTGTTAAATGGTAGTAAAATCGGCATGCTTTTAATGCCTGGCTAGGGTTAGGGTTACAAGAACCATAGAATTTTGCCCGCTGTTGCACTTTTAGCTGCACTTTAAATGACAAAATGAAGAGAGTTTACCCATTAGAACAGGTATTCTTCACACTTTTCATCTGGCTCAGTTTTGGATAAAATCACTGGATAGGGCAATATACAAAAAGGTGACCAAAACTGTCCGAAAACTAAAAGTGCAGATAGGAGCAAATTATCACGCATCCTAAAGATAACTGGGGACCCGGAATGCAGCACTGACAGTAAAAAACTTCTACCTGTTGTGGGAATGCTAACCCTAACCCTAGCTAGGGTTTCAAATGTACATTCCGGCAGGGTGTCTCAGAAGCCCTCCAAACATCAAAGTTGAATTTTTTCCTCAAACTCCAAAAAATCAGTCTCAATTTATCAAAACGGTTTCTAAAACTTCTAGGAAATGTATCTTCTTTAATATTCTGTCTTGTTCAGGCAAATTTTCATGAAGCTGAAAAATGCTGTCAAATGGTAGTTAAATCGGCATGCTTTTAATCCCTGGCTAGGATTAGGGTTACAAGAACCATAGAATTGTGCCCGCTGTTGCACTTTTAGCTGCACTTTAAATGACAAAATGAAGAGAGTTTACCCATTAGAACAAGTATTCTTCACACCTTTCATCTGGCTCAGTTTTGGATAAAATCACTGGATAGGGCAATATACAAAAAGGTGACCAAAACTGTCCGAAAACTAAAAGTGCAGATAGGAGCAAATTATCACGCATCCTAAAGATAACTGGGGACCCGGAATGCAGCACTGACAGTAAAAAACTTCTACCTGTTGTGGGAATGCTAACCCTAACCCTAGCTAGGGTTTCAAATGTACATTCCAGCAGGGTATCTCAGAAGCCCTCCAAACATCAAAGTTGAATTTTCTCCTCAAACTCCAAAAAATCAGTCTCAAACTATCAAAACGGTTTCTAAAACCTCTAGGAAAAGTATCTTCATTAATATTCTGTCTGGCTTAGGCAAATTTTCATAAAGCTGAAAAATGCTTTTAAATGGTAGTTAAATCGGCATGCTTTTAATGCCTGGCTAGGGTTAGGGTTACAAGAACCATAGAATTTTGCCCTCTGTTGCACTTTTAGCTGCACTTTAAATGACAAAATGAAGAGAGTTTACCCATTAGAACATGTATTCTTCACACTTTTCATCTGGCTCAGTTTCGGATAAAATCACTGGATAGGGCAATATACAAAAAGGTAACCAAAACTGTCCGAAAACTTTAAGTGCAGATAGGAGCAAATTATCACACATCCTAAAGATAACTGGGGGCCCGGAATGCAGCACTAGCAGTAAAAAACTTCTACCTGTTGTGGGAATGCTAACCCTAACCCTAGCTAGGGTTTCAAATGTACATTCCGGCAGGGTGTCTCAGAAGCCCTCCAAACATCAAAGTTGAATTTTTTCCTCAAACTCCAAAAAATCAGTCTCAAACTATCAAAACGGTTTCTAAAACTTCTAGGAAATATATCTTCTTTAATATTCTGTCTGGTTTAGGCAAATTTTCATAAAGCTGAAAAATGCTGTTAAATGGTAGTTAAATCGGCATGCTTTTAATGCCTGGCTAGGGTTAGGGTTACAAGAAGCAAAGAATTTTGCCCGCTGTTGCACTTTTAGCTGCACTTTAAATGACAAAATGAAGAGAGTTTACCCATTAGAACAGGTATTCTTCACACTTTTCATCTGGCTCAGTTTTGGATAAAATCACTGGATAGGGCAATATACAAAAAGGTGACCAAAACTGTCCGAAAACTAAAAGTGCAGATAGGAGCAAATTATCACGCATCCTAAAGATAACTGGGGACCTGGAATGCAGCACTGACAGTAAAAAACTTCTACCTGTTGTGGGAATGCTAACCCTAACCCTAGCTAGGGTTTCAAATGTACATTCCGGCAGGGTGTCTCAGAAGCCCTCCAAACATCAAAGTTGAATTTTTTCCTCAAACTCCAAAAAATCAGTCTCAAACTATCAAAACGGTTTCTAAAACTTCTAGGAAATATATCTTCTTTAATATTCTGTCTGGTTTAGGCAAATTTTCATAAAGCTGAAAAATGCTGTTAAATGGTAGTTAAATCGGCATGCTTTTAATGCCTGGCTAGGGTTAGGGTTACAAGAAGCAAAGAATTTTGCCCGCTGTTGCACTTTTAGCTGCACTTTAAATGACAAAATGAAGAGAGTTTACCCATTAGAACAGGTATTCTTCACACTTTTCATCTGGCTCAGTTTTGGATAAAATCACTGGATAGGGCAATATACAAAAAGGTGACCAAAACTGTCCGAAAACTAAAAGTGCAGATAGGAGCAAATTATCACGCATCCTAAAGATAACTGGGGACCCGGAATGCAGCACTGACAGTAAAAAACTTCTACCTGTTGTGGGAATGCTAACCCTAACCCTAGCTAGGGTTTCAAATGTACATTCCGGCAGGGTGTCTCAGAAGCCCTCCAAACATCAAAGTTGAATTTTTTCCTCAAACTCCAAAAAATCAGTCTCAAACTATCAAAACGGTTTCTAAAACTTCTAGGAAATGTATCTTCTTTAATATTCTGTCTTGTTCAGGCAAATTTTCATGAAGCTGAAAAATGCTGTCAAATGGTAGTTAAATCGGCATGCTTTTAATCCCTGGCTAGGATTAGGGTTACAAGAACCATAGAATTGTGCCCGCTGTTGCACTTTTAGCTGCACTTTAAATGACAAAATGAAGAGAGTTTACCCATTAGAACAAGTATTCTTCACACTTTTCATCTGGCTCAGTTTTGGATAAAATCACTGGATAGGGCAATATACAAAAAGGTGACCAAAACTGTCCGAAAACTAAAAGTGCAGATAGGAGCAAATTATCACGCATCCTAAAGATAACTGGGGACCCGGAATGCAGCACTGACAGTAAAAAACTTCTACCTGTTGTGGGAATGCTAACCCTAACCCTAGCTAGGGTTTCAAATGTGCATTCCAGCAGGGTATCTCAGAAGCCCTCCAAACATCAAAGTTGAATTTTCTCCTCAAACTCCAAAAAATCAGTCTCAAACTATCAAAACGGTTTCTAAAACCTCTAGGAAAAGTATCTTCATTAATATTCTGTCTGGCTTAGGCAAATTTTCATAAAGCTGAAAAATGCTGTTAAATGGTAGTTAAATCGGCATGCTTTTAATGCCTGGCTAGGGTTAGGGTTACAAGAACCATAGAATTTTGCCCTCTGTTGCACTTTTAGCTGCACTTTAAATGACAAAATGAAGAGAGTTTACCCATTAGAACATGTATTCTTCACACTTTTCATCTGGCTCAGTTTCGGATAAAATCACTGGATAGGGCAATATACAAAAAGGTAACCAAAACTGTCCGAAAACTTAAAGTGCAGATAGGAGCAAATTATCACACATCCTAAAGATAACTGGGGGCCCGGAATGCAGCACTAGCAGTAAAAAACTTCTACCTGTTGTGGGAATGCTAACCCTAACCCTAGCTAGGGTTTCAAATGTACATTCCGGCAGGGTGTCTCAGAAGCCCTCTAAACATCAAAGTTGAATTTTTTCCTCAAACTCCAAAAAATCAGTCTCAAACTATCAAAACGGTTTCTAAAACTTCTAGGAAATATATCTTCTTTAATATTCTGTCTGGTTTAGGCAAATTTTCATAAAGCTGAAAAATGCTGTTAAATGGTAGTTAAATCGGCATGCTTTTAATGCCTGGCTAGGGTTAGGGTTACAAGAAGCAAAGAATTTTGCCCGCTGTTGCACTTTTAGCTGCACTTTAAATGACAAAATGAAGAGAGTTTACCCATTAGAACAGGTATTCTTCACACTTTTCATCTGGCTCAGTTTTGGATAAAATCACTGGATAGGGCAATATACAAAAAGGTAACCAAAACTGTCCGAAAACTTAAAGTGCAGATAGGAGCAAATTATCACACATCCTAAAGATAACTGGGGGCCCGGAATGCAGCACTAGCAGTAAAAAACTTCTACCTGTTGTGGGAATGCTAACCCTAACCCTAGCTAGGATTTCAAATGTACATTCCGGCAGGGTGTCTCAGAAGCCCTCCAAACATCAAAGTTGAATTTTTTCCTCAAACTCCAAAAAATCAGTCTCAAACTATCAAAACGGTTTCTAAAACTTCTAGGAAATGTATCTTCTTTAATATTCTGTCTGGTTTAGGCAAATTTTCATGAAGCTGAAAAATGCTGTTAAATGGTAGTAAAATCGGCATGCTTTTAATGCCTGGCTAGGGTTAGGGTTACAAGAACCATAGAATTTTGCCCGCTGTTGCACTTTTAGCTGCACTTTAAATGACAAAATGAAGAGAGTTTACCCATTAGAACAGGTATTCTTCACAATTTTCATCTGGCTCAGTTTTGGATAAAATCACTGGATAGGGCAATATACAAAAAGGTGACCAAAACTGTCCGAAAACTTAAAGTGCAGATAGGAGCAAATTATCACACATCCTAAAGATAACTGGGGGCCCGGAATGCAGCACTAGCAGTAAAAAACTTCTACCTGTTGTGGGAATGCTAACCCTAACCCTAGCTAGGGTTTCAAATGTACATTCCGGTAGGGTGTCTCAGAAGCCCTCCAAACATCAAAGTTGAATTTTTTCCTCAAACTCCAAAAAATCAGTCTCAAACTATCAAAACGGTTTCTAAAACTTCTCGGAAATGTATCTTCTTTAATATTCTGTCTTGTTCAGGCAAATTTTCATGAAGCTGAAAAATGCTGTCAAATGGTAGTTAAATCGGCATGCTTTTAATCCCTGGCTAGGATTAGGGTTACAAGAACCATAGAATTGTGCCCGCTGTTGCACTTTTAGCTGCACTTTAAATGACAAAATGAAGAGAGTTTACCCATTAGAACAAGTATTCTTCACACTTTTCATCTGGCTCAGTTTTGGATAAAATCACTGGATAGGGCAATATACAAAAAGGTGACCAAAACTGTCCGAAAACTAAAAGTGCAGATAGGAGCAAATTATCACGCATCCTAAAGATAACTGGGGACCCGGAATGCAGCACTGACAGTAAAAAACTTCTACCTGTTGTGGGAATGCTAACCCTAACCCTAGCTAGAGTTTCAAATGTGCATTCCAGCAGGGTATCTCAGAAGCCCTCCAAACATCAAAGTTGAATTTTCTCCTCAAGCTCCAAAAAATCAGTCTCAAACTATCAAAACGGTTTCTAAAACCTCTAGGAAAAGTATCTTCTTTAATATTCTGTCTGGCTTAGGCAAATTTTCATAAAGCTGAAAAATGTTGTTAAATGGTAGTTAAATCGGCATGCTTTTAATGCCTGGCTAGGGTTAGGGTTACAAGAACCATAGAATTTTGCCCTCTGTTGCACTTTTAGCTGCACTTTAAATGACAAAATGAAGAGAGTTTACCCATTAGAACATGTATTCTTCACACTTTTCATCTGGCTCAGTTTCGGATAAAATCACTGGATAGGGCAATATACAAAAAGGTAACCAAAACTGTCCGAAAACTTAAAGTGCAGATAGGAGCAAATTATCACACATCCTAAAGATAACTGGGGGCCCGGAATGCAGCACTAGCAGTAAAAAACTTCTACCTGTTGTGGGAATGCTAACCCTAACCCTAGCTAGGGTTTCAAATGTACATTCCGGCAGGGTGTCTCAGAAGCCCTCCAAACATCAAAGTTGAATTTTTTCCTCAAACTCCAAAAAATCAGTCTCAAACTATCAAAACGGTTTCTAAAACTTCTAGGAAATGTATCTTCTTTAATATTCTGTCTGGTTTAGGCAAATTTTCATGAAGCTGAAAAATGCTGTTAAATGGTAGTAAAATCGGCATGCTTTTAATGCCTGGCTAGGGTTAGGGTTACAAGAACCATAGAATTTTGCCCTCTGTTGCACTTTTAGCTGCACTTTAAATGACAAAATGAAGAGAGTTTACCCATTAGAACATGTATTCTTCACACTTTTCATCTGGCTCAGTTTCGGATAAAATCACTGGATAGGGCAATATACAAAAAGGTAACCAAAACTGTCCGAAAACTTAAAGTGCAGATAGGAGCAAATTATCACACATCCTAAAGATAACTGGGGGCCCGGAATGCAGCACTAGCAGTAAAAAACTTCTACCTGTTGTGGGAATGCTAACCCTAACCCTAGCTAGGGTTTCAAATGTACATTCCGGCAGGGTGTCTCAGAAGCCCTCTAAACATCAAAGTTGAATTTTTTCCTCAAACTCCAAAAAATCAGTCTCAAACTATCAAAACGGTTTCTAAAACTTCTAGGAAATATATCTTCTTTAATATTCTGTCTGGTTTAGGCAAATTTTCATAAAGCTGAAAAATGCTGTTAAATGGTAGTTAAATCGGCATGCTTTTAATGCCTGGCTAGGGTTAGGGTTACAAGAAGCAAAGAATTTTGCCCGCTGTTGCACTTTTAGCTGCACTTTAAATGACAAAATGAAGAGAGTTTACCCATTAGAACAGGTATTCTTCACACTTTTCATCTGGCTCAGTTTTGGATAAAATCACTGGATAGGGCAATATACAAAAAGGTAACCAAAACTGTCCGAAAACTTAAAGTGCAGATAGGAGCAAATTATCACACATCCTAAAGATAACTGGGGGCCCGGAATGCAGCACTAGCAGTAAAAAACTTCTACCTGTTGTGGGAATGCTAACCCTAACCCTAGCTAGGATTTCAAATGTACATTCCGGCAGGGTGTCTCAGAAGCCCTCCAAACATCAAAGTTGAATTTTTTCCTCAAACTCCAAAAAATCAGTCTCAAACTATCAAAACGGTTTCTAAAACTTCTAGGAAATGTATCTTCTTTAATATTCTGTCTGGTTTAGGCAAATTTTCATGAAGCTGAAAAATGCTGTTAAATGGTAGTAAAATCGGCATGCTTTTAATGCCTGGCTAGGGTTAGGGTTACAAGAACCATAGAATTTTGCCCGCTGTTGCACTTTTAGCTGCACTTTAAATGACAAAATGAAGAGAGTTTACCCATTAGAACAGGTATTCTTCACAATTTTCATCTGGCTCAGTTTTGGATAAAATCACTGGATAGGGCAATATACAAAAAGGTGACCAAAACTGTCCGAAAACTTAAAGTGCAGATAGGAGCAAATTATCACACATCCTAAAGATAACTGGGGGCCCGGAATGCAGCACTAGCAGTAAAAAACTTCTACCTGTTGTGGGAATGCTAACCCTAACCCTAGCTAGGGTTTCAAATGTACATTCCGGTAGGGTGTCTCAGAAGCCCTCCAAACATCAAAGTTGAATTTTTTCCTCAAACTCCAAAAAATCAGTCTCAAACTATCAAAACGGTTTCTAAAACTTCTCGGAAATGTATCTTCTTTAATATTCTGTCTTGTTCAGGCAAATTTTCATGAAGCTGAAAAATGCTGTCAAATGGTAGTTAAATCGGCATGCTTTTAATCCCTGGCTAGGATTAGGGTTACAAGAACCATAGAATTGTGCCCGCTGTTGCACTTTTAGCTGCACTTTAAATGACAAAATGAAGAGAGTTTACCCATTAGAACAAGTATTCTTCACACTTTTCATCTGGCTCAGTTTTGGATAAAATCACTGGATAGGGCAATATACAAAAAGGTGACCAAAACTGTCCGAAAACTAAAAGTGCAGATAGGAGCAAATTATCACGCATCCTAAAGATAACTGGGGACCCGGAATGCAGCACTGACAGTAAAAAACTTCTACCTGTTGTGGGAATGCTAACCCTAACCCTAGCTAGAGTTTCAAATGTGCATTCCAGCAGGGTATCTCAGAAGCCCTCCAAACATCAAAGTTGAATTTTCTCCTCAAGCTCCAAAAAATCAGTCTCAAACTATCAAAACGGTTTCTAAAACCTCTAGGAAAAGTATCTTCTTTAATATTCTGTCTGGCTTAGGCAAATTTTCATAAAGCTGAAAAATGTTGTTAAATGGTAGTTAAATCGGCATGCTTTTAATGCCTGGCTAGGGTTAGGGTTACAAGAACCATAGAATTTTGCCCTCTGTTGCACTTTTAGCTGCACTTTAAATGACAAAATGAAGAGAGTTTACCCATTAGAACATGTATTCTTCACACTTTTCATCTGGCTCAGTTTCGGATAAAATCACTGGATAGGGCAATATACAAAAAGGTAACCAAAACTGTCCGAAAACTTAAAGTGCAGATAGGAGCAAATTATCACACATCCTAAAGATAACTGGGGGCCCGGAATGCAGCACTAGCAGTAAAAAACTTCTACCTGTTGTGGGAATGCTAACCCTAACCCTAGCTAGGGTTTCAAATGTACATTCCGGCAGGGTGTCTCAGAAGCCCTCCAAACATCAAAGTTGAATTTTTTCCTCAAACTCCAAAAAATCAGTCTCAAACTATCAAAACGGTTTCTAAAACTTCTAGGAAATGTATCTTCTTTAATATTCTGTCTGGTTTAGGCAAATTTTCATGAAGCTGAAAAATGCTGTTAAATGGTAGTAAAATCGGCATGCTTTTAATGCCTGGCTAGGGTTAGGGTTACAAGAACCATAGAATTTTGCCCGCTGTTGCACTTTTAGCTGCACTTTAAATGACAAAATGAAGAGAGTTTACCCATTAGAACAGGTATTCTTCACACTTTTCATCTGGCTCAGTTTTGGATAAAATCACTGGATAGGGCAATATACAAAAAGGTGACCAAAACTGTCCGAAAACTAAAAGTGCAGATAGGAGCAAATTATCACGCATCCTAAAGATAACTGGGGACCCGGAATGCAGCACTGACAGTAAAAAACTTCTACCTGTTGTGGGAATGCTAACCCTAACCCTAGCTAGGGTTTCAAATGTACATTCCGGCAGGGTGTCTCAGAAGCCCTCCAAACATCAAAGTTGAATTTTTTCCTCAAACTCCAAAAAATCAGTCTCAATTTATCAAAACGGTTTCTAAAACTTCTAGGAAATGTATCTTCTTTAATATTCTGTCTTGTTCAGGCAAATTTTCATGAAGCTGAAAAATGCTGTCAAATGGTAGTTAAATCGGCATGCTTTTAATCCCTGGCTAGGATTAGGGTTACAAGAACCATAGAATTGTGCCCGCTGTTGCACTTTTAGCTGCACTTTAAATGACAAAATGAAGAGAGTTTACCCATTAGAACAAGTATTCTTCACACTTTTCATCTGGCTCAGTTTTGGATAAAATCACTGGATAGGGCAATATACAAAAAGGTGACCAAAACTGTCCGAAAACTAAAAGTGCAGATAGGAGCAAATTATCACGCATCCTAAAGATAACTGGGGACCCGGAATGCAGCACTGACAGTAAAAAACTTCTACCTGTTGTGGGAATGCTAACCCTAACCCTAGCTAGGGTTTCAAATGTGCATTCCAGCAGGGTATCTCAGAAGCCCTCCAAACATCAAAGTTGAATTTTCTCCTCAAACTCCAAAAAATCAGTCTCAAACTATCAAAACGGTTTCTAAAACCTCTAGGAAAAGTATCTTCATTAATATTCTGTCTGGCTTAGGCAAATTTTCATAAAGCTGAAAAATGCTGTTAAATGGTAGTTAAATCGGCATGCTTTTAATGCCTGGCTAGGGTTAGGGTTACAAGAACCATAGAATTTTGCCCTCTGTTGCACTTTTAGCTGCACTTTAAATGACAAAATGAAGAGAGTTTACCCATTAGAACATGTATTCTTCACACTTTTCATCTGGCTCAGTTTCGGATAAAATCACTGGATAGGGCAATATACAAAAAGGTAACCAAAACTGTCCGAAAACTTAAAGTGCAGATAGGAGCAAATTATCACACATCCTAAAGATAACTGGGGGCCCGGAATGCAGCACTAGCAGTAAAAAACTTCTACCTGTTGTGGGAATGCTAACCCTAACCCTAGCTAGGGTTTCAAATGTACATTCCGGCAGGGTGTCTCAGAAGCCCTCCAAACATCAAAGTTGAATTTTTTCCTCAAACTCCAAAAAATCAGTCTCAAACTATCAAAACGGTTTCTAAAACTTCTAGGAAATATATCTTCTTTAATATTCTGTCTGGTTTAGGCAAATTTTCATAAAGCTGAAAAATGCTGTTAAATGGTAGTTAAATCGGCATGCTTTTAATGCCTGGCTAGGGTTAGGGTTACAAGAAGCAAAGAATTTTGCCCGCTGTTGCACTTTTAGCTGCACTTTAAATGACAAAATGAAGAGAGTTTACCCATTAGAACAGGTATTCTTCACAATTTTCATCTGGCTCAGTTTTGGATAAAATCACTGGATAGGGCAATATACAAAAAGGTGACCAAAACTGTCCGAAAACTTAAAGTGCAGATAGGAGCAAATTATCACACATCCTAAAGATAACTGGGGGCCCGGAATGCAGCACTAGCAGTAAAAAACTTCTACCTGTTGTGGGAATGCTAACCCTAACCCTAGCTAGGGTTTCAAATGTACATTCCGGTAGGGTGTCTCAGAAGCCCTCCAAACATCAAAGTTGAATTTTTTCCTCAAACTCCAAAAAATCAGTCTCAAACTATCAAAACGGTTTCTAAAACTTCTCGGAAATGTATCTTCTTTAATATTCTGTCTTGTTCAGGCAAATTTTCATGAAGCTGAAAAATGCTGTCAAATGGTAGTTAAATCGGCATGCTTTTAATCCCTGGCTAGGATTAGGGTTACAAGAACCATAGAATTGTGCCCGCTGTTGCACTTTTAGCTGCACTTTAAATGACAAAATGAAGAGAGTTTACCCATTAGAACAAGTATTCTTCACACTTTTCATCTGGCTCAGTTTTGGATAAAATCACTGGATAGGGCAATATACAAAAAGGTGACCAAAACTGTCCGAAAACTAAAAGTGCAGATAGGAGCAAATTATCACGCATCCTAAAGATAACTGGGGACCCGGAATGCAGCACTGACAGTAAAAAACTTCTACCTGTTGTGGGAATGCTAACCCTAACCCTAGCTAGAGTTTCAAATGTGCATTCCAGCAGGGTATCTCAGAAGCCCTCCAAACATCAAAGTTGAATTTTCTCCTCAAGCTCCAAAAAATCAGTCTCAAACTATCAAAACGGTTTCTAAAACCTCTAGGAAAAGTATCTTCTTTAATATTCTGTCTGGCTTAGGCAAATTTTCATAAAGCTGAAAAATGTTGTTAAATGGTAGTTAAATCGGCATGCTTTTAATGCCTGGCTAGGGTTAGGGTTACAAGAACCATAGAATTTTGCCCTCTGTTGCACTTTTAGCTGCACTTTAAATGACAAAATGAAGAGAGTTTACCCATTAGAACATGTATTCTTCACACTTTTCATCTGGCTCAGTTTCGGATAAAATCACTGGATAGGGCAATATACAAAAAGGTAACCAAAACTGTCCGAAAACTTAAAGTGCAGATAGGAGCAAATTATCACACATCCTAAAGATAACTGGGGGCCCGGAATGCAGCACTAGCAGTAAAAAACTTCTACCTGTTGTGGGAATGCTAACCCTAACCCTAGCTAGGGTTTCAAATGTACATTCCGGCAGGGTGTCTCAGAAGCCCTCCAAACATCAAAGTTGAATTTTTTCCTCAAACTCCAAAAAATCAGTCTCAAACTATCAAAACGGTTTCTAAAACTTCTAGGAAATGTATCTTCTTTAATATTCTGTCTGGTTTAGGCAAATTTTCATGAAGCTGAAAAATGCTGTTAAATGGTAGTAAAATCGGCATGCTTTTAATGCCTGGCTAGGGTTAGGGTTACAAGAACCATAGAATTTTGCCCGCTGTTGCACTTTTAGCTGCACTTTAAATGACAAAATGAAGAGAGTTTACCCATTAGAACAGGTATTCTTCACACTTTTCATCTGGCTCAGTTTTGGATAAAATCACTGGATAGGGCAATATACAAAAAGGTGACCAAAACTGTCCGAAAACTAAAAGTGCAGATAGGAGCAAATTATCACGCATCCTAAAGATAACTGGGGACCCGGAATGCAGCACTGACAGTAAAAAACTTCTACCTGTTGTGGGAATGCTAACCCTAACCCTAGCTAGGGTTTCAAATGTACATTCCGGCAGGGTGTCTCAGAAGCCCTCCAAACATCAAAGTTGAATTTTTTCCTCAAACTCCAAAAAATCAGTCTCAATTTATCAAAACGGTTTCTAAAACTTCTAGGAAATGTATCTTCTTTAATATTCTGTCTTGTTCAGGCAAATTTTCATGAAGCTGAAAAATGCTGTCAAATGGTAGTTAAATCGGCATGCTTTTAATCCCTGGCTAGGATTAGGGTTACAAGAACCATAGAATTGTGCCCGCTGTTGCACTTTTAGCTGCACTTTAAATGACAAAATGAAGAGAGTTTACCCATTAGAACAAGTATTCTTCACACCTTTCATCTGGCTCAGTTTTGGATAAAATCACTGGATAGGGCAATATACAAAAAGGTGACCAAAACTGTCCGAAAACTAAAAGTGCAGATAGGAGCAAATTATCACGCATCCTAAAGATAACTGGGGACCCGGAATGCAGCACTGACAGTAAAAAACTTCTACCTGTTGTGGGAATGCTAACCCTAACCCTAGCTAGGGTTTCAAATGTACATTCCGGCAGGGTATCTCAGAAGCCCTCCAAACATCAAAGTTGAATTTTCTCCTCAAACTCCAAAAAATCAGTCTCAAACTATCAAAACGGTTTCTAAAACCTCTAGGAAAAGTATCTTCATTAATATTCTGTCTGGCTTAGGCAAATTTTCATAAAGCTGAAAAATGCTTTTAAATGGTAGTTAAATCGGCATGCTTTTAATGCCTGGCTAGGGTTAGGGTTACAAGAACCATAGAATTTTGCCCTCTGTTGCACTTTTAGCTGCACTTTAAATGACAAAATGAAGAGAGTTTACCCATTAGAACATGTATTCTTCACACTTTTCATCTGGCTCAGTTTCGGATAAAATCACTGGATAGGGCAATATACAAAAAGGTAACCAAAACTGTCCGAAAACTTAAAGTGCAGATAGGAGCAAATTATCACACATCCTAAAGATAACTGGGGGCCCGGAATGCAGCACTAGCAGTAAAAAACTTCTACCTGTTGTGGGAATGCTAACCCTAACCCTAGCTAGGGTTTCAAATGTACATTCCGGCAGGGTGTCTCAGAAGCCCTCCAAACATCAAAGTTGAATTTTTTCCTCAAACTCCAAAAAATCAGTCTCAAACTATCAAAACGGTTTCTAAAACTTCTAGGAAATATATCTTCTTTAATATTCTGTCTGGTTTAGGCAAATTTTCATAAAGCTGAAAAATGCTGTTAAATGGTAGTTAAATCGGCATGCTTTTAATGCCTGGCTAGGGTTAGGGTTACAAGAAGCAAAGAATTTTGCCCGCTGTTGCACTTTTAGCTGCACTTTAAATGACAAAATGAAGAGAGTTTACCCATTAGAACAGGTATTCTTCACACTTTTCATCTGGCTCAGTTTTGGATAAAATCACTGGATAGGGCAATATACAAAAAGGTGACCAAAACTGTCCGAAAACTAAAAGTGCAGATAGGAGCAAATTATCACGCATCCTAAAGATAACTGGGGACCCGGAATGCAGCACTGACAGTAAAAAACTTCTACCTGTTGTGGGAATGCTAACCCTAACCCTAGCTAGGGTTTCAAATGTACATTCCGGCAGGGTGTCTCAGAAGCCCTCCAAACATCAAAGTTGAATTTTTTCCTCAAACTCCAAAAAATCAGTCTCAAACTATCAAAACGGTTTCTAAAACTTCTAGGAAATGTATCTTCTTTAATATTCTGTCTTGTTCAGGCAAATTTTCATGAAGCTGAAAAATGCTGTCAAATGGTAGTTAAATCGGCATGCTTTTAATCCCTGGCTAGGATTAGGGTTACAAGAACCATAGAATTGTGCCCGCTGTTGCACTTTTAGCTGCACTTTAAATGACAAAATGAAGAGAGTTTACCCATTAGAACAAGTATTCTTCACACTTTTCATCTGGCTCAGTTTTGGATAAAATCACTGGATAGGGCAATATACAAAAAGGTGACCAAAACTGTCCGAAAACTAAAAGTGCAGATAGGAGCAAATTATCACGCATCCTAAAGATAACTGGGGACCCGGAATGCAGCACTGACAGTAAAAAACTTCTACCTGTTGTGGGAATGCTAACCCTAACCCTAGCTAGGGTTTCAAATGTGCATTCCAGCAGGGTATCTCAGAAGCCCTCCAAACATCAAAGTTGAATTTTCTCCTCAAACTCCAAAAAATCAGTCTCAAACTATCAAAACGGTTTCTAAAACCTCTAGGAAAAGTATCTTCATTAATATTCTGTCTGGCTTAGGCAAATTTTCATAAAGCTGAAAAATGCTGTTAAATGGTAGTTAAATCGGCATGCTTTTAATGCCTGGCTAGGGTTAGGGTTACAAGAACCATAGAATTTTGCCCTCTGTTGCACTTTTAGCTGCACTTTAAATGACAAAATGAAGAGAGTTTACCCATTAGAACATGTATTCTTCACACTTTTCATCTGGCTCAGTTTCGGATAAAATCACTGGATAGGGCAATATACAAAAAGGTAACCAAAACTGTCCGAAAACTTAAAGTGCAGATAGGAGCAAATTATCACACATCCTAAAGATAACTGGGGGCCCGGAATGCAGCACTAGCAGTAAAAAACTTCTACCTGTTGTGGGAATGCTAACCCTAACCCTAGCTAGGGTTTCAAATGTACATTCCGGCAGGGTGTCTCAGAAGCCCTCCAAACATCAAAGTTGAATTTTTTCCTCAAACTCCAAAAAATCAGTCTCAAACTATCAAAACGGTTTCTAAAACTTCTAGGAAATATATCTTCTTTAATATTCTGTCTGGTTTAGGCAAATTTTCATAAAGCTGAAAAATGCTGTTAAATGGTAGTTAAATCGGCATGCTTTTAATGCCTGGCTAGGGTTAGGGTTACAAGAAGCAAAGAATTTTGCCCGCTGTTGCACTTTTAGCTGCACTTTAAATGACAAAATGAAGAGAGTTTACCCATTAGAACAGGTATTCTTCACACTTTTCATCTGGCTCAGTTTTGGATAAAATCACTGGATAGGGCAATATACAAAAAGGTAACCAAAACTGTCCGAAAACTTAAAGTGCAGATAGGAGCAAATTATCACACATCCTAAAGATAACTGGGGGCCCGGAATGCAGCACTAGCAGTAAAAAACTTCTACCTGTTGTGGGAATGCTAACCCTAACCCTAGCTAGGATTTCAAATGTACATTCCGGCAGGGTGTCTCAGAAGCCCTCCAAACATCAAAGTTGAATTTTTTCCTCAAACTCCAAAAAATCAGTCTCAAACTATCAAAACGGTTTCTAAAACTTCTAGGAAATGTATCTTCTTTAATATTCTGTCTGGTTTAGGCAAATTTTCATGAAGCTGAAAAATGCTGTTAAATGGTAGTAAAATCGGCATGCTTTTAATGCCTGGCTAGGGTTAGGGTTACAAGAACCATAGAATTTTGCCCGCTGTTGCACTTTTAGCTGCACTTTAAATGACAAAATGAAGAGAGTTTACCCATTAGAACAGGTATTCTTCACACTTTTCATCTGGCTCAGTTTTGGATAAAATCACTGGATAGGGCAATATACAAAAAGGTGACCAAAACTGTCCGAAAACTAAAAGTGCAGATAGGAGCAAATTATCACGCATCCTAAAGATAACTGGGGACCCGGAATGCAGCACTGACAGTAAAAAACTTCTACCTGTTGTGGGAATGCTAACCCTAACCCTAGCTAGGGTTTCAAATGTACATTCCGGCAGGGTGTCTCAAAAGCCCTCCAAACACCAAAGTTGAATTTTTTCCTCAAACTCCAAAAAATCAGTCTCAATTTATCAAAACGGTTTCTAAAACTTCTAGGAAATGTATCTTCTTTAATATTCTGTCTGGTTTAGGCAAATTTTCATGAAGCTGAAAAATGCTGTTAAATGGTAGTAAAATCGGCATGCTTTTAATGCCTGGCTAGGGTTAGGGTTACAAGAACCATAGAATTTTGCCCGCTGTTGCACTTTTAGCTGCACTTTAAATGACAAAATGAAGAGAGTTTACCCATTAGAACAGGTATTCTTCACAATTTTCATCTGGCTCAGTTTTGGATAAAATCACTGGATAGGGCAATATACAAAAAGGTGACCAAAACTGTCCGAAAACTTAAAGTGCAGATAGGAGCAAATTATCACACATCCTAAAGATAACTGGGGGCCCGGAATGCAGCACTAGCAGTAAAAAACTTCTACCTGTTGTGGGAATGCTAACCCTAACCCTAGCTAGGGTTTCAAATGTACATTCCGGTAGGGTGTCTCAGAAGCCCTCCAAACATCAAAGTTGAATTTTTTCCTCAAGCTCCAAAAAATCAGTCTCAAACTATCAAAACGGTTTCTAAAACCTCTAGGAAAAGTATCTTCTTTAATATTCTGTCTGGCTTAGGCAAATTTTCATAAAGCTGAAAAATGTTGTTAAATGGTAGTTAAATCGGCATGCTTTTAATGCCTGGCTAGGGTTAGGGTTACAAGAACCATAGAATTTTGCCCTCTGTTGCACTTTTAGCTGCACTTTAAATGACAAAATGAAGAGAGTTTACCCATTAGAACATGTATTCTTCACACTTTTCATCTGGCTCAGTTTCGGATAAAATCACTGGATAGGGCAATATACAAAAAGGTAACCAAAACTGTCCGAAAACTTAAAGTGCAGATAGGAGCAAATTATCACACATCCTAAAGATAACTGGGGGCCCGGAATGCAGCACTAGCAGTAAAAAACTTCTACCTGTTGTGGGAATGCTAACCCTAACCCTAGCTAGGGTTTCAAATGTACATTCCGGCAGGGTGTCTCAGAAGCCCTCCAAACATCAAAGTTGAATTTTTTCCTCAAACTCCAAAAAATCAGTCTCAAACTATCAAAACGGTTTCTAAAACTTCTAGGAAATGTATCTTCTTTAATATTCTGTCTGGTTTAGGCAAATTTTCATGAAGCTGAAAAATGCTGTTAAATGGTAGTAAAATCGGCATGCTTTTAATGCCTGGCTAGGGTTAGGGTTACAAGAACCATAGAATTTTGCCCGCTGTTGCACTTTTAGCTGCACTTTAAATGACAAAATGAAGAGAGTTTACCCATTAGAACAGGTATTCTTCACACTTTTCATCTGGCTCAGTTTTGGATAAAATCACTGGATAGGGCAATATACAAAAAGGTGACCAAAACTGTCCGAAAACTAAAAGTGCAGATAGGAGCAAATTATCACGCATCCTAAAGATAACTGGGGACCCGGAATGCAGCACTGACAGTAAAAAACTTCTACCTGTTGTGGGAATGCTAACCCTAACCCTAGCTAGGGTTTCAAATGTACATTCCGGCAGGGTGTCTCAGAAGCCCTCCAAACATCAAAGTTGAATTTTTTCCTCAAACTCCAAAAAATCAGTCTCAATTTATCAAAACGGTTTCTAAAACTTCTAGGAAATGTATCTTCTTTAATTTTCTGTCTTGTTCAGGCAAATTTTCATGAAGCTGAAAAATGCTGTCAAATGGTAGTTAAATCGGCATGCTTTTAATCCCTGGCTAGGATTAGGGTTACAAGAACCATCGAATTGTGCCCGCTGTTGCACTTTTAGCTGCACTTTAAATGACAAAATGAAGAGAGTTTACCCATTAGAACAAGTATTCTTCACACTTTTCATCTGGCTCAGTTTTGGATAAAATCACTGGATAGGGCAATATACAAAAAGGTGACCAAAACTGTCCGAAAACTAAAAGTGCAGATAGGAGCAAATTATCACGCATCCTAAAGATAACTGGGGACCCGGAATGCAGCACTGACAGTAAAAAACTTCTACCTGTTGTGGGAATGCTAACCCTAACCCTAGCTAGGGTTTCAAATGTGCATTCCAGCAGGGTATCTCAGAAGCCCTCCAAACATCAAAGTTGAATTTTCTCCTCAAACTCCAAAAAATCAGTCTCAAACTATCAAAACGGTTTCTAAAACCTCTAGGAAAAGTATCTTCATTAATATTCTGTCTGGCTTAGGCAAATTTTCATAAAGCTGAAAAATGCTGTTAAATGGTAGTTAAATCGGCATGCTTTTAATGCCTGGCTAGGGTTAGGGTTACAAGAACCATAGAATTTTGCCCTCTGTTGCACTTTTAGCTGCACTTTAAATGACAAAATGAAGAGAGTTTACCCATTAGAACAGGTATTCTTCACACTTTTCATCTGGCTCAGTTTTGGATAAAATCACTGGATAGGGCAATATACAAAAAGGTAACCAAAACTGTCCGAAAACTTAAAGTGCAGATAGGAGCAAATTATCACACATCCTAAAGATAACTGGGGGCCCGGAATGCAGCACTAGCAGTAAAAAACTTCTACCTGTTGTGGGAATGCTAACCCTAACCCTAGCTAGGATTTCAAATGTACATTCCGGCAGGGTGTCTCAGAAGCCCTCCAAACATCAAAGTTGAATTTTTTCCTCAAACTCCAAAAAATCAGTCTCAAACTATCAAAACGGTTTCTAAAACTTCTAGGAAATGTATCTTCTTTAATATTCTGTCTGGTTTAGGCAAATTTTCATGAAGCTGAAAAATGCTGTTAAATGGTAGTAAAATCGGCATGCTTTTAATGCCTGGCTAGGGTTAGGGTTACAAGAACCATAGAATTTTGCCCGCTGTTGCACTTTTAGCTGCACTTTAAATGACAAAATGAAGAGAGTTTACCCATTAGAACAGGTATTCTTCACACTTTTCATCTGGCTCAGTTTTGGATAAAATCACTGGATAGGGCAATATACAAAAAGGTGACCAAAACTGTCCGAAAACTAAAAGTGCAGATAGGAGCAAATTATCACGCATCCTAAAGATAACTGGGGACCCGGAATGCAGCACTGACAGTAAAAAACTTCTACCTGTTGTGGGAATGCTAACCCTAACCCTAGCTAGGGTTTCAAATGTACATTCCGGCAGGGTGTCTCAGAAGCCCTCCAAACATCAAAGTTGAATTTTTTCCTCAAACTCCAAAAAATCAGTCTCAATTTATCAAAACGGTTTCTAAAACTTCTAGGAAATGTATCTTCTTTAATTTTCTGTCTTGTTCAGGCAAATTTTCATGAAGCTGAAAAATGCTGTCAAATGGTAGTTAAATCGGCATGCTTTTAATCCCTGGCTAGGATTAGGGTTACAAGAACCATCGAATTGTGCCCGCTGTTGCACTTTTAGCTGCACTTTAAATGACAAAATGAAGAGAGTTTACCCATTAGAACAAGTATTCTTCACACTTTTCATCTGGCTCAGTTTTGGATAAAATCACTGGATAGGGCAATATACAAAAAGGTGACCAAAACTGTCCGAAAACTAAAAGTGCAGATAGGAGCAAATTATCACGCATCCTAAAGATAACTGGGGACCCGGAATGCAGCACTGACAGTAAAAAACTTCTACCTGTTGTGGGAATGCTAACCCTAACCCTAGCTAGGGTTTCAAATGTGCATTCCAGCAGGGTATCTCAGAAGCCCTCCAAACATCAAAGTTGAATTTTCTCCTCAAACTCCAAAAAATCAGTCTCAAACTATCAAAACGGTTTCTAAAACCTCTAGGAAAAGTATCTTCATTAATATTCTGTCTGGCTTAGGCAAATTTTCATAAAGCTGAAAAATGCTGTTAAATGGTAGTTAAATCGGCATGCTTTTAATGCCTGGCTAGGGTTAGGGTTACAAGAACCATAGAATTTTGCCCTCTGTTGCACTTTTAGCTGCACTTTAAATGACAAAATGAAGAGAGTTTACCCATTAGAACAGGTATTCTTCACACTTTTCATCTGGCTCAGTTTTGGATAAAATCACTGGATAGGGCAATATACAAAAAGGTAACCAAAACTGTCCGAAAACTTAAAGTGCAGATAGGAGCAAATTATCACACATCCTAAAGATAACTGGGGGCCCGGAATGCAGCACTAGCAGTAAAAAACTTCTACCTGTTGTGGGAATGCTAACCCTAACCCTAGCTAGGATTTCAAATGTACATTCCGGCAGGGTGTCTCAGAAGCCCTCCAAACATCAAAGTTGAATTTTTTCCTCAAACTCCAAAAAATCAGTCTCAAACTATCAAAACGGTTTCTAAAACTTCTAGGAAATGTATCTTCTTTAATATTCTGTCTGGTTTAGGCAAATTTTCATGAAGCTGAAAAATGCTGTTAAATGGTAGTAAAATCGGCATGCTTTTAATGCCTGGCTAGGGTTAGGGTTACAAGAACCATAGAATTTTGCCCGCTGTTGCACTTTTAGCTGCACTTTAAATGACAAAATGAAGAGAGTTTACCCATTAGAACAGGTATTCTTCACACTTTTCATCTGGCTCAGTTTTGGATAAAATCACTGGATAGGGCAATATACAAAAAGGTGACCAAAACTGTCCGAAAACTAAAAGTGCAGATAGGAGCAAATTATCACGCATCCTAAAGATAACTGGGGACCCGGAATGCAGCACTGACAGTAAAAAACTTCTACCTGTTGTGGGAATGCTAACCCTAACCCTAGCTAGGGTTTCAAATGTACATTCCGGCAGGGTGTCTCAGAAGCCCTCCAAACATCAAAGTTGAATTTTTTCCTCAAACTCCAAAAAATCAGTCTCAATTTATCAAAACGGTTTCTAAAACTTCTAGGAAATGTATCTTCTTTAATATTCTGTCTTGTTCAGGCAAATTTTCATGAAGCTGAAAAATGCTGTCAAATGGTAGTTAAATCGGCATGCTTTTAATCCCTGGCTAGGATTAGGGTTACAAGAACCATAGAATTGTGCCCGCTGTTGCACTTTTAGCTGCACTTTAAATGACAAAATGAAGAGAGTTTACCCATTAGAACAAGTATTCTTCACACTTTTCATCTGGCTCAGTTTTGGATAAAATCACTGGATAGGGCAATATACAAAAAGGTGACCAAAACTGTCCGAAAACTAAAAGTGCAGATAGGAGCAAATTATCACGCATCCTAAAGATAACTGGGGACCCGGAATGCAGCACTGACAGTAAAAAACTTCTACCTGTTGTGGGAATGCTAACCCTAACCCTAGCTAGGGTTTCAAATGTGCATTCCAGCAGGGTATCTCAGAAGCCCTCCAAACATCAAAGTTGAATTTTCTCCTCAAACTCCAAAAAATCAGTCTCAAACTATCAAAACGGTTTCTAAAACCTCTAGGAAAAGTATCTTCATTAATATTCTGTCTGGCTTAGGCAAATTTTCATAAAGCTGAAAAATGCTGTTAAATGGTAGTTAAATCGGCATGCTTTTAATGCCTGGCTAGGGTTAGGGTTACAAGAACCATAGAATTTTGCCCTCTGTTGCACTTTTAGCTGCACTTTAAATGACAAAATGAAGAGAGTTTACCCATTAGAACATGTATTCTTCACACTTTTCATCTGGCTCAGTTTTGGATAAAATCACTGGATAGGGCAATATACAAAAAGGTGACCAAAACTGTCCGAAAACTAAAAGTGCAGATAGGAGCAAATTATCACGCATCCTAAAGATAACTGGGGACCCGGAATGCAGCACTGACAGTAAAAAACTTCTACCTGTTGTGGGAATGCTAACCCTAACCCTAGCTAGGGTTTCAAATGTGCATTCCAGCAGGGTATCTCAGAAGCCCTCCAAACATCAAAGTTGAATTTTCTCCTCAAACTCCAAAAAATCAGTCTCAAACTATCAAAACGGTTTCTAAAACCTCTAGGAAAAGTATCTTCATTAATATTCTGTCTGGCTTAGGCAAATTTTCATAAAGCTGAAAAATGCTGTTAAATGGTAGTTAAATCGGCATGCTTTTAATGCCTGGCTAGGGTTAGGGTTACAAGAACCATAGAATTTTGCCCTCTGTTGCACTTTTAGCTGCACTTTAAATGACAAAATGAAGAGAGTTTACCCATTAGAACATGTATTCTTCACACTTTTCATCTGGCTCAGTTTCGGATAAAATCACTGGATAGGGCAATATACAAAAAGGTAACCAAAACTGTCCGAAAACTTAAAGTGCAGATAGGAGCAAATTATCACACATCCTAAAGATAACTGGGGGCCCGGAATGCAGCACTAGCAGTAAAAAACTTCTACCTGTTGTGGGAATGCTAACCCTAACCCTAGCTAGGGTTTCAAATGTACATTCCGGCAGGGTGTCTCAGAAGCCCTCCAAACATCAAAGTTGAATTTTTTCCTCAAACTCCAAAAAATCAGTCTCAAACTATCAACACGGTTTCTAAAACTTCTAGGAAATGTATCTTCTTTAATATTCTGTCTGGTTTAGGCAAATTTTCATGAAGCTGAAAAATGCTGTTAAATGGTAGTAAAATCGGCATGCTTTTAATGCCTGGCTAGGGTTAGGGTTACAAGAACCATAGAATTTTGCCCGCTGTTGCACTTTTAGCTGCACTTTAAATGACAAAATGAAGAGAGTTTACCCATTAGAACAGGTATTCTTCACAATTTTCATCTGGCTCAGTTTTGGATAAAATCACTGGATAGGGCAATATACAAAAAGGTGACCAAAACTGTCCGAAAACTTAAAGTGCAGATAGGAGCAAATTATCACACATCCTAAAGATAACTGGAGGCCCGGAATGCAGCACTAGCAGTAAAAAACTTCTACCTGTTGTGGGAATGCTAACCCTAACCCTAGCTAGGGTTTCAAATGTACATTCCGGTAGGGTGTCTCAGAAGCCCTCCAAACATCAAAGTTGAATTTTTTCCTCAAACTCCAAAAAATCAGTCTCAAACTATCAAAACGGTTTCTAAAACTTCTCGGAAATGTATCTTCTTTAATATTCTGTCTTGTTCAGGCAAATTTTCATGAAGCTGAAAAATGCTGTCAAATGGTAGTTAAATCGGCATGCTTTTAATCCCTGGCTAGGATTAGGGTTACAAGAACCATAGAATTGTGCCCGCTGTTGCACTTTTAGCTGCACTTTAAATGACAAAATGAAGAGAGTTTACCCATTAGAACAAGTATTCTTCACACTTTTCATCTGGCTCAGTTTTGGATAAAATCACTGGATAGGGCAATATACAAAAAGGTGACCAAAACTGTCTGAAAACTAAAAGTGCAGATAGGAGCAAATTATCACGCATCCTAAAGATAACTGGGGACCCGGAATGCAGCACTGACAGTAAAAAACTTCTACCTGTTGTGGGAATGCTAACCCTAACCCTAGCTAGAGTTTCAAAAGTGCATTCCAGCAGGGTATCTCAGAAGCCCTCCAAACATCAAAGTTGAATTTTCTCCTCAAACTCCAAAAAATCAGTCTCAAACTATCAAAACGGTTTCTAAAACCTCTAGGAAAAGTATCTTCTTTAATATTCTGTCTGGTTTAGGCAAATTTTCATAAAGCTGAAAAATGTTGTTAAATGGTAGTTAAATCGGCATGCTTTTAATCCCTGGCTAGGATTAGGGTTACAAGAACCATAGAATTGTGCCCGCTGTTGCACTTTTAGCTGCATTTTAAATGACAAAATGAAGAGAGTTTACCCATTAGAACAAGTATTCTTCACACTTTTCATCTGGCTCAGTTTTGGATAAAATCACTGGATAGGGCAATATACAAAAAGGTGACCAAAACTGTCCGAAAACTAAAAGTGCAGATAGGAGCAAATTATCACGCATCCTAAAGATAACTGGGGACCCGGAATGCAGCACTGACAGTAAAAAACTTCTACCTGTTGTGGGAATGCTAACCCTAACCCTAGCTAGGGTTTCAAATGTGCATTCCAGCAGGGTATCTCAGAAGCCCTCCAAACATCAAAGTTGAATTTTCTCCTCAAACTCCAAAAAATCAGTCTCAAACTATCAAAACGGTTTCTAAAACCTCTAGGAAAAGTATCTTCATTAATATTCTGTCTGGCTTAGGCAAATTTTCATAAAGCTGAAAAATGCTGTTAAATGGTAGTTAAATCGGCATGCTTTTAATGCCTGGCTAGGGTTAGGGTTACAAGAACCATAGAATTTTGCCCTCTGTTGCACTTTTAGCTGCACTTTAAATGACAAAATGAAGAGAGTTTACCCATTAGAACATGTATTCTTCACACTTTTCATCTGGCTCAGTTTTGGATAAAATCACTGGATAGGGCAATATACAAAAAGGTGACCAAAACTGTCCGAAAACTAAAAGTGCAGATAGGAGCAAATTATCACGCATCCTAAAGATAACTGGGGACCCGGAATGCAGCACTGACAGTAAAAAAATTCTACCTGTTGTGGGAATGCTAACCCTAACCCTAGCTAGGGTTTCAAATGTGCATTCCAGCAGGGTATCTCAGAAGCCCTCCAAACATCAAAGTTGAATTTTCTCCTCAAACTCCAAAAAATCAGTCTCAAACTATCAAAACGGTTTCTAAAACCTCTAGGAAAAGTATCTTCATTAATATTCTGTCTGGCTTAGGCAAATTTTCATAAAGCTGAAAAATGCTGTTAAATGGTAGTTAAATCGGCATGCTTTTAATGCCTGGCTAGGGTTAGGGTTACAAGAACCATAGAATTTTGCCCTCTGTTGCACTTTTAGCTGCACTTTAAATGACAAAATGAAGAGAGTTTACCCATTAGAACATGTATTCTTCACACTTTTCATCTGGCTCAGTTTCGGATAAAATCACTGGATAGGGCAATATACAAAAAGGTAACCAAAACTGTCCGAAAACTTAAAGTGCAGATAGGAGCAAATTATCACACATCCTAAAGATAACTGGGGGCCCGGAATGCAGCACTAGCAGTAAAAAACTTCTACCTGTTGTGGGAATGCTAACCCTAACCCTAGCTAGGGTTTCAAATGTACATTCCGGCAGGGTGTCTCAGAAGCCCTCCAAACATCAAAGTTGAATTTTTTCCTCAAACTCCAAAAAATCAGTCTCAAACTATCAACACGGTTTCTAAAACTTCTAGGAAATGTATCTTCTTTAATATTCTGTCTGGTTTAGGCAAATTTTCATGAAGCTGAAAAATGCTGTTAAATGGTAGTAAAATCGGCATGCTTTTAATGCCTGGCTAGGGTTAGGGTTACAAGAACCATAGAATTTTGCCCGCTGTTGCACTTTTAGCTGCACTTTAAATGACAAAATGAAGAGAGTTTACCCATTAGAACAGGTATTCTTCACAATTTTCATCTGGCTCAGTTTTGGATAAAATCACTGGATAGGGCAATATACAAAAAGGTGACCAAAACTGTCCGAAAACTTAAAGTGCAGATAGGAGCAAATTATCACACATCCTAAAGATAACTGGGGGCCCGGAATGCAGCACTAGCAGTAAAAAACTTCTACCTGTTGTGGGAATGCTAACCCTAACCCTAGCTAGGGTTTCAAATGTACATTCCGGTAGGGTGTCTCAGAAGGCCTCCAAACATCAAAGTTGAATTTTTTCCTCAAACTCCAAAAAATCAGTCTCAAACTATCAAAACGGTTTCTAAAACTTCTCGGAAATGTATCTTCTTTAATATTCTGTCTTGTTCAGGCAAATTTTCATGAAGCTGAAAAATGCTGTCAAATGGTAGTTAAATCGGCATGCTTTTAATCCCTGGCTAGGATTAGGGTTACAAGAACCATAGAATTGTGCCCGCTGTTGCACTTTTAGCTGCACTTTAAATGACAAAATGAAGAGAGTTTACCCATTAGAACAAGTATTCTTCACACTTTTCATCTGGCTCAGTTTTGGATAAAATCACTGGATAGGGCAATATACAAAAAGGTGACCAAAACTGTCCGAAAACTAAAAGTGCAGATAGGAGCAAATTATCACGCATCCTAAAGATAACTGGGGACCCGGAATGCAGCACTGACAGTAAAAAACTTCTACCTGTTGTGGGAATGCTAACCCTAACCCTAGCTAGAGTTTCAAATGTGCATTCCAGCAGGGTATCTCAGAAGCCCTCCAAACATCAAAGTTGAATTTTCTCCTCAAACTCCAAAAAATCAGTCTCAAACTATCAAAACGGTTTCTAAAACCTCTAGGAAAAGTATCTTCTTTAATATTCTGTCTGGCTTAGGCAAATTTTCATAAAGCTGAAAAATGTTGTTAAATGGTAGTTAAATCGGCATGCTTTTAATGCCTGGCTAGGGTTAGGGTTAAAAGAACCATAGAATTTTGCCCTCTGTTGCACTTTTAGCTGCACTTTAAATGACAAAATGAAGAGAGTTTACCCATTAGAACATGTATTCTTCACACTTTTCATCTGGCTCAGTTTCGGATAAAATCACTGGATAGGGCAATATACAAAAAGGTAACCAAAACTGTCCGAAAACTTAAAGTGCAGATAGGAGCAAATTATCACACATCCTAAAGATAACTGGGGGCCCGGAATGCAGCACTAGCAGTAAAAAACTTCTACCTGTTGTGGGAATGCTAACCCTAACCCTAGCTAGGGTTTCAAATGTACATTCCGGCAGGGTGTCTCAGAAGCCCTCCAAACATCAAAGTTGAATTTTTTCCTCAAACTCCAAAAAATCAGTCTCAAACTATCAAAACGGTTTCTAAAACTTCTAGGAAATGTATCTTCTTTAATATTCTGTCTGGTTTAGGCAAATTTTCATGAAGCTGAAAAATGCTGTTAAATGGTAGTAAAATCGGCATGCTTTTAATGCCTGGCTAGGGTTAGGGTTACAAGAACCATAGAATTTTGCCCGCTGTTGCACTTTTAGCTGCACTTTAAATGACAAAATGAAGAGAGTTTACCCATTAGAACAGGTATTCTTCACACTTTTCATCTGGCTCAGTTTTGGATAAAATCACTGGATAGGGCAATATACAAAAAGGTGACCAAAACTGTCCGAAAACTAAAAGTGCAGATAGGAGCAAATTATCACGCATCCTAAAGATAACTGGGGACCCGGAATGCAGCACTGACAGTAAAAAACTTCTACCTGTTGTGGGAATGCTAACCCTAACCCTAGCTAGGGTTTCAAATGTACATTCCGGCAGGGTGTCTCAGAAGCCCTCCAAACATCAAAGTTGAATTTTTTCCTCAAACTCCAAAAAATCAGTCTCAAACTATCAAAACGGTTTCTAAAACTTCTAGGAAATATATCTTCTTTAATATTCTGTCTGGTTTAAGCAAATTTTCATAAAGCTGAAAAATGCTGTTAAATGGTAGTTAAATCGGCATGCTTTTAATGCCTGGCTAGGGTTAGGGTTACAAGAAGCAAAGAATTTTGCCCGCTGTTGCACTTTTAGCTGCACTTTAAATGACAAAATGAAGAGAGTTTACCCATTAGAACAGGTATTCTTCACACTTTTCATCTGGCTCAGTTTTGGATAAAATCACTGGATAGGGCAATATACAAAAAGGTGACCAAAACTGTCCGAAAACTTAAAGTGCAGATAGGAGCAAATTATCACACATCCTAAAGATAACTGGGGGCCCGGAATGCAGCACTAGCAGTAAAAAACTTCTACCTGTTGTGGGAATGCTAACCCTAACCCTAGCTAGGGTTTCAAATGTACATTCCGGCAGGGTGTCTCAGAAGCCCTCCAAACATCAAAGTTGAATTTTTTCCTCAAACTCCAAAAAATCAGTCTCAAACTATCAAAACGGTTTCTAAAACTTCTAGGAAATGTATCTTCTTTAATATTCTGTCTGGTTTAGGCAAATTTTCATAAAGCTGAAAAATGCTGTTAAATGGTAGTTAAATCGGCATGCTTTTAATGCCTGGCTAGGGTTAGGGTTACAAGAACCATAGAATTTTGCCCTCTGTTGCACTTTTAGCTGCACTTTAAATGACAAAATGAAGAGAGTTTACCCATTAGAACATGTATTCTTCACACTTTTCATCTGGCTCAGTTTTGGATAAAATCACTGGATAGGGCAATATACAAAAAGGTGACCAAAACTGTCCGAAAACTTAAAGTGCAGATAGGAGCAAATTATCACACATCCTAAAGATAACTGGGGGCCCGGAATGCAGCACTAGCAGTAAAAAACTTCTACCTGTTGTGGGAATGCTAACCCTAACCCTAGCTAGGATTTCAAATGTACATTCCGGCAGGGTGTCTCAGAAGCCCTCCAAACATCAAAGTTGAATTTTTTCCTCAAACCAAAAAAAATCAGTCTCAAACTATCAAAACGGTTTCTAAAACTTCTAGGAAATGTATCTTCTTTAATATTCTGTCTGGTTTAGGCAAATTTTCATGAAGCTGAAAAATGCTGTTAAATGGTAGTAAAATCGGCATGCTTTTAATGCCTGGCTAGGGTTAGGGTTACAAGAACCATAGAATTTTGCCCTCTGTTGCACTTTTTGCTGCACTTAAAATAACAAAATGAAGAGAGTTTACCCATTACAACATGTATTCTTCACACTTTTTATCTGGCTCAGTTTTGGATAAAATCACTGGATAGGGCAATATACAAAAAGGTGACCAAAACTGTCCGAAAACTTAAAGTGCAGATAGGAGCAAATTATCACACATCCTAAAGATAACTGGGGGCCCGGAATGCAGCACTAGCAGTAAAAAACTTCTACCTGTTGTGGGAATGCTAACCCTAACCCTAGCTAGGGTTTCAAATGTACATTCCGGCAGGGTGTCTCAGAAGCCCTCCAAACATCAAAGTTGAATTTTTTCCTCAAACTCCAAAAAATTAGTCTCAAACTATCAAAACGGTTTCTAAAACTTCTCGGAAATGTATCTTCTTTAATATTCTGTCTTGTTCAGGCAAATTTTCATGAAGCTGAAAAATGCTGTCAAATGGTAGTTAAATCGGCATGCTTTTAATCCCTGGCTAGGATTAGGGTTACAAGAACCATAGAATTGTGCCCGCTGTTGCACTTTTAGCTGCACTTTAAATGACAAAATGAAGAGAGTTTACCCATTAGAACATGTATTCTTCACACTTTTCATCTGGCTCAGTTTTGGATATAATCACTGGATAGGGCAAAATACAAAAAGGTGACCAAAACTGTCCGAAAACTAAAAGTGCAGATAAGAGCAAATTATCACACATCCTAAAGATAACTGGGGGCCCGGAATGCAGCACTAGCAGTAAAAAACGTCTACCTGTTGTGGGAATGCTAACCCTAACCCTAGCTAGGGTTTCAAATGTACATTCCGGCAGGGTGTAACAGAAGCCCTCCAAACATCAAAGTTGAATTTTTTCCTCAAACTCCAAAAAATCAGTCTCAAACTATCAAAACGGTTTTTAAAAACTCTAGGAAATGTATCTTCTTTAATATTCTGTCTGATTTAGGCAAATTTTCATGAAGCTGAAAAATGCTGTTAAATGGTAGTTAAATCGGCATGCTTTTAATGCCTGGCTAGGGTTAGGGTTACAAGAACCATAGAATTTTGCCCGCTGTTGCACTTTTAGCTGCACTTTAAATGACAAAATGAAGAGAGTTTACCCATTAGAACATGTATTCTTCACACTTTTCATCTGGCTCAGTTTCGGATAAAATCACTGGATAGGGCAATATACAAAAAGGTAACCAAAACTGTCCGAAAACTTAAAGTGCAGATAGGAGCAAATTATCACACATCCTAAAGATAACTGGGGGCCCGGAATGCAGCACTAGCAGTAAAAAACTTCTACCTGTTGTGGGAATGCTAACCCTAACCCTAGCTAGGGTTTCAAATGTACATTCCGGCAGGGTGTCTCAGAAGCCCTCCAAACATCAAAGTTGAATTTTTTCCTCAAACTCCAAAAAATCAGTCTCAAACTATCAACACGGTTTCTAAAACTTCTAGGAAATGTATCTTCTTTAATATTCTGTCTGGTTTAGGCAAATTTTCATGAAGCTGAAAAATGCTGTTAAATGGTAGTAAAATCGGCATGCTTTTAATGCCTGGCTAGGGTTAGGGTTACAAGAACCATAGAATTTTGCCCGCTGTTGCACTTTTAGCTGCACTTTAAATGACAAAATGAAGAGAGTTTACCCATTAGAACAGGTATTCTTCACAATTTTCATCTGGCTCAGTTTTGGATAAAATCACTGGATAGGGCAATATACAAAAAGGTGACCAAAACTGTCCGAAAACTTAAAGTGCAGATAGGAGCAAATTATCACACATCCTAAAGATAACTGGGGGCCCGGAATGCAGCACTAGCAGTAAAAAACTTCTACCTGTTGTGGGAATGCTAACCCTAACCCTAGCTAGGGTTTCAAATGTACATTCCGGTAGGGTGTCTCAGAAGCCCTCCAAACATCAAAGTTGAATTTTTTCCTCAAACTCCAAAAAATCAGTCTCAAACTATCAAAACGGTTTCTAAAACTTCTCGGAAATGTATCTTCTTTAATATTCTGTCTTGTTCAGGCAAATTTTCATGAAGCTGAAAAATGCTGTCAAATGGTAGTTAAATCGGCATGCTTTTAATCCCTGGCTAGGATTAGGGTTACAAGAACCATAGAATTGTGCCCGCTGTTGCACTTTTAGCTGCACTTTAAATGACAAAATGAAGAGAGTTTACCCATTAGAACAAGTATTCTTCACACTTTTCATCTGGCTCAGTTTTGGATAAAATCACTGGATAGGGCAATATACAAAAAGGTGACCAAAACTGTCCGAAAACTAAAAGTGCAGATAGGAGCAAATTATCACGCATCCTAAAGATAACTGGGGACCCGGAATGCAGCACTGACAGTAAAAAACTTCTACCTGTTGTGGGAATGCTAACCCTAACCCTAGCTAGAGTTTCAAATGTGCATTCCAGCAGGGTATCTCAGAAGCCCTCCAAACATCAAAGTTGAATTTTCTCCTCAAACTCCAAAAAATCAGTCTCAAACTATCAAAACGGTTTCTAAAACCTCTAGGAAAAGTATCTTCTTTAATATTCTGTCTGGCTTAGGCAAATTTTCATAAAGCTGAAAAATGTTGTTAAATGGTAGTTAAATCGGCATGCTTTTAATGCCTGGCTAGGGTTAGGGTTAAAAGAACCATAGAATTTTGCCCTCTGTTGCACTTTTAGCTGCACTTTAAATGACAAAATGAAGAGAGTTTACCCATTAGAACATGTATTCTTCACACTTTTCATCTGGCTCAGTTTCGGATAAAATCACTGGATAGGGCAATATACAAAAAGGTAACCAAAACTGTCCGAAAACTTAAAGTGCAGATAGGAGCAAATTATCACACATCCTAAAGATAACTGGGGGCCCGGAATGCAGCACTAGCAGTAAAAAACTTCTACCTGTTGTGGGAATGCTAACCCTAACCCTAGCTAGGGTTTCAAATGTACATTCCGGCAGGGTGTCTCAGAAGCCCTCCAAACATCAAAGTTGAATTTTTTCCTCAAACTCCAAAAAATCAGTCTCAAACTATCAAAACGGTTTCTAAAACTTCTAGGAAATGTATCTTCTTTAATATTCTGTCTGGTTTAGGCAAATTTTCATGAAGCTGAAAAATGCTGTTAAATGGTAGTAAAATCGGCATGCTTTTAATGCCTGGCTAGGGTTAGGGTTACAAGAACCATAGAATTTTGCCCGCTGTTGCACTTTTAGCTGCACTTTAAATGACAAAATGAAGAGAGTTTACCCATTAGAACAGGTATTCTTCACACTTTTCATCTGGCTCAGTTTTGGATAAAATCACTGGATAGGGCAATATACAAAAAGGTGACCAAAACTGTCCGAAAACTAAAAGTGCAGATAGGAGCAAATTATCACGCATCCTAAAGATAACTGGGGACCCGGAATGCAGCACTGACAGTAAAAAACTTCTACCTGTTGTGGGAATGCTAACCCTAACCCTAGCTAGGGTTTCAAATGTACATTCCGGCAGGGTGTCTCAGAAGCCCTCCAAACATCAAAGTTGAATTTTTTCCTCAAACTCCAAAAAATCAGTCTCAAACTATCAAAACGGTTTCTAAAACTTCTAGGAAATATATCTTCTTTAATATTCTGTCTGGTTTAAGCAAATTTTCATAAAGCTGAAAAATGCTGTTAAATGGTAGTTAAATCGGCATGCTTTTAATGCCTGGCTAGGGTTAGGGTTACAAGAAGCAAAGAATTTTGCCCGCTGTTGCACTTTTAGCTGCACTTTAAATGACAAAATGAAGAGAGTTTACCCATTAGAACAGGTATTCTTCACACTTTTCATCTGGCTCAGTTTTGGATAAAATCACTGGATAGGGCAATATACAAAAAGGTGACCAAAACTGTCCGAAAACTTAAAGTGCAGATAGGAGCAAATTATCACACATCCTAAAGATAACTGGGGGCCCGGAATGCAGCACTAGCAGTAAAAAACTTCTACCTGTTGTGGGAATGCTAACCCTAACCCTAGCTAGGGTTTCAAATGTACATTCCGGCAGGGTGTCTCAGAAGCCCTCCAAACATCAAAGTTGAATTTTTTCCTCAAACTCCAAAAAATCAGTCTCAAACTATCAAAACGGTTTCTAAAACTTCTAGGAAATGTATCTTCTTTAATATTCTGTCTGGTTTAGGCAAATTTTCATAAAGCTGAAAAATGCTGTTAAATGGTAGTTAAATCGGCATGCTTTTAATGCCTGGCTAGGGTTAGGGTTACAAGAACCATAGAATTTTGCCCTCTGTTGCACTTTTAGCTGCACTTTAAATGACAAAATGAAGAGAGTTTACCCATTAGAACATGTATTCTTCACACTTTTCATCTGGCTCAGTTTTGGATAAAATCACTGGATAGGGCAATATACAAAAAGGTGACCAAAACTGTCCGAAAACTTAAAGTGCAGATAGGAGCAAATTATCACACATCCTAAAGATAACTGGGGGCCCGGAATGCAGCACTAGCAGTAAAAAACTTCTACCTGTTGTGGGAATGCTAACCCTAACCCTAGCTAGGATTTCAAATGTACATTCCGGCAGGGTGTCTCAGAAGCCCTCCAAACATCAAAGTTGAATTTTTTCCTCAAACCAAAAAAAATCAGTCTCAAACTATCAAAACGGTTTCTAAAACTTCTAGGAAATGTATCTTCTTTAATATTCTGTCTGGTTTAGGCAAATTTTCATGAAGCTGAAAAATGCTGTTAAATGGTAGTAAAATCGGCATGCTTTTAATGCCTGGCTAGGGTTAGGGTTACAAGAACCATAGAATTTTGCCCTCTGTTGCACTTTTTGCTGCACTTAAAATAACAAAATGAAGAGAGTTTACCCATTACAACATGTATTCTTCACACTTTTTATCTGGCTCAGTTTTGGATAAAATCACTGGATAGGGCAATATACAAAAAGGTGACCAAAACTGTCCGAAAACTTAAAGTGCAGATAGGAGCAAATTATCACACATCCTAAAGATAACTGGGGGCCCGGAATGCAGCACTAGCAGTAAAAAACTTCTACCTGTTGTGGGAATGCTAACCCTAACCCTAGCTAGGGTTTCAAATGTACATTCCGGCAGGGTGTCTCAGAAGCCCTCCAAACATCAAAGTTGAATTTTTTCCTCAAACTCCAAAAAATTAGTCTCAAACTATCAAAACGGTTTCTAAAACTTCTCGGAAATGTATCTTCTTTAATATTCTGTCTTGTTCAGGCAAATTTTCATGAAGCTGAAAAATGCTGTCAAATGGTAGTTAAATCGGCATGCTTTTAATCCCTGGCTAGGATTAGGGTTACAAGAACCATAGAATTGTGCCCGCTGTTGCACTTTTAGCTGCACTTTAAATGACAAAATGAAGAGAGTTTACCCATTAGAACATGTATTCTTCACACTTTTCATCTGGCTCAGTTTTGGATATAATCACTGGATAGGGCAAAATACAAAAAGGTGACCAAAACTGTCCGAAAACTAAAAGTGCAGATAAGAGCAAATTATCACACATCCTAAAGATAACTGGGGGCCCGGAATGCAGCACTAGCAGTAAAAAACGTCTACCTGTTGTGGGAATGCTAACCCTAACCCTAGCTAGGGTTTCAAATGTACATTCCGGCAGGGTGTAACAGAAGCCCTCCAAACATCAAAGTTGAATTTTTTCCTCAAACTCCAAAAAATCAGTCTCAAACTATCAAAACGGTTTTTAAAAACTCTAGGAAATGTATCTTCTTTAATATTCTGTCTGATTTAGGCAAATTTTCATGAAGCTGAAAAATGCTGTTAAATGGTAGTTAAATCGGCATGCTTTTAATGCCTGGCTAGGGTTAGGGTTACAAGAACCATAGAATTTTGCCCGCTGTTGCACTTTTAGCTGCACTTTAAATACAAAATGAAGAGAGTTTACCCATTAGAACAGGTATTCTTCACACTTTTCATCTGGCTCAGTTTTGGATAAAATCACTGGATAGGGCAATATACAAAAAGGTGACCAAAACTGTCCGAGAACTAAAAGTGCAGATAGGAGCAAATTATCACACATCCTAAAGATAACTGGGGTCCCGGAATGCAGCACTAGCAGTAAAAAACTTCTACCTGTTGTTTGAATGCTAACCCTAACCCTCGCTAGGGTTTCAAATGTACATTCCGGCAGGTTGTCTCAGAAGCCCTCCAAACATCAAAGTTGAATTTTTTCCTCAAACTCCAAAAAATCAGTCTCAAACTATCAAAACGGTTTCTAAAACTTCTAGGAAATGTATCTTCTTTAATATTCTGTCTGGTTTATGCAAATTTTCATAAAGCTGAAAAATGCTGTTAAATGGTAGTTAAATCGGCATGCTTTTAATTCCTGGCTAGGGTTAGGGTTACAAGAAGCAAAGAATTTTGCCCGCTGTTGCACAAATAGCTGCACTTTAAATGACAAAATGAAGAGAGTTTACCCATTAGAACAGGTATTCTTCACACTTTTCATCTGGCTCAGTTTTGGATAAAATCACTGGATAGGGCAATATACAAAAAGGTGACCAAAACTGTCCGAAAACTAAAAGTGCAGATAGGAGCAAATTATCAAGCATCCTAAAGATAACTGGGGACCCGGAATGCAGCACTGACAGTAAAAAACTTCTACCTGTTGTGGGAATGCTAACCCTAACCCTAGCTAGGGTTTCAAATGTGCATTCCAGCAGGGTATCTCAGAAGCCCTCCAAACATCAAAGTTGAAATTTCTCCTCAAACTCCAAAAAATCAGTCTCAAACTATCAAAACGGTTTCTAAAACCTCTAGGAAAAGTATCTTCTTTAATATTCTGTCTGGCTTTGGCAAATTTTCATAAAGCTGAAAAATGCTGTTAAATGGTAGTTAAATCGGCATGCTTTTAATGCCTGGCTAGGGTTAGGGTTACAAGAACCATAGAATTTTGCCCTCTGTTGCACTTTTAGCTGCACTTTAAATGACAAAATGAAGAGAGTTTACCCATTAGAACATGTATTCTTCACACTTTTCATCTGGCTCAGTTTTGGATAAAATCACTGGATAGGGCAATATACAAAAAGGTGACCAAAACTGTCCGAAAACTTAAAGTGCAGATAGGAGCAAATTATCACACATCCTAAAGATAACTGGGGGCCCGGAATGCAGCACTAGCAGTAAAAAACTTCTACCTGTTGTGGGAATGCTAACCCTAACCCTAGCTGGGGTTTCAAATGTACATTCCGGCAGGGTGTCTCAGAAGCCCTCCAAACATCAAAGTTGAATTTTTTCCTCAAACTCCAGAAAATCAGTCTCAAACTATCAAAACGGTTTCTAAAACTTCTAGGAAATGTATCTTCTTTAATATTCTGTCTGGTTTAGGCAAATTTTCATAAAGCTGAAAAATGCTGTTAAATGGTAGTTAAATCGGCATGCTTTTAATGCCTGGCTAGGGTTAGGGTTACAAGAACCAAAAAATTTTGCCCGCTGTTGCACTTTTAGCTGCACTTTAAATGACAAAATGAAGAGAGTTTACCCATTAGAAGAGGTATTCTTCACAATTTTCATCTGGCTCAGTTTTGGATAAAATCACTGGATAGGGCAATATACAAAAAGGTGACCAAAACTGTCCGAAAACTAAAAGTGCAGATAGGAGCAAATTATCACACATCCTAAAGATAACTGGGGGCCCGGAATGCAGCACTAGCAGTAAAAAACTTCTACCTTTTGTGGGAATGCTAACCCTAACCCTAGCTAGGGTTTCAAATGTACATTCCGGCAGGGTGTAACAGAAGCCCTCCAAACATCAAAGTTGAATTTTTTCCTCAAACCAAAAAAAATCAATCTCAAACTATCAAAACGGTTTTTAAAAACTCTAGGAAATGTATCTTCTTTAATATTCTGTCTGGTTTAGGCAAATTTTCATGAAGCTGAAAAATGCTGTTAAATGGTAGTTAAATCGGCATGCTTTTAATGCCTGGCTAGGGTTAAGGTTACAAGAACCATAGAATTTTGCCCGCTGTTGCACTTTTAGCTGCACTTTAAATGACAAAATGAAGAGAGTTTACCCATTAGAACAGGTATTCTTCACACTTTTCATCTGGCTCAGTTTTGGATAAAATCACTGGATAGGGCAATATACAAAAAGGTGACCAAAACTGTCCGAAAACTAAAAGTGCAGATAGGAGCAAATTATCATGCATCCTAAAGATAACTGGGGACCCGGAATGCAGCACTGACAGTAAAAAACTTCTACCTGTTGTGGGAATGCTAACCCTAACCCTAGCTAGGGTTTCAAATGTGCATTCCAGCAGGGTATCTCAGAAGCCCTCCAAACATCAAAGTTGAATTTTTTCCTCAAACTCCAAAAAATCAGTCTCAAACTATCAAAACGGTTTCTAAAACTTCTAGGAAATGTATCTTCTTTAATATTCTGTCTTGTTCAGGCAAATTTTCATGAAGCTGAAAAATGCTGTCAAATGGTAGTTAAATCGGCATGCTTTTAATCCCTGGCTAGGATTAGGGTTACAAGAACCATAGAATTGTGCCCGCTGTTGCACTTTTAGCTGCACTTTAAATGACAAAATGAAGAGAGTTTACCCATTAGAACAAGTATTCTTCACACTTTTCATCTGGCTCAGTTTTGGATAAAATCACTGGATAGGGCAATATACAAAAAGGTGACCAAAACTGTCCGAAAACTAAAAGTGCAGATAGGAGCAAATTATCACGCATCCTAAAGATAACTGGGGACCCGGAATGCAGCACTGACAGTAAAAAACTTCTACCTGTTGTGGGAATGCTAACCCTAATCCTAGCTAGGGTTTCAAATGTACATTCCGGCAGGGTGTCTCAGAAGCCCTCCAAACATCAAAGTTGAATTTTTTCCTCAAACTCCAAAAAATCAGTCTCAAACTATCAAAACGGTTTCTAAAACTTCTAGGAAATATATCTTTTTTAATATTCTGTCTGGTTTAGGCAAATTTTCATAAACCTGAAAAATGCTGTTAAATGGTAGTTAAATCGGCATGCTTTTAATGCCTGGCTAGGGTTAGGGTTACAAGAAGCAAAGAATTTTGCCCGCTGTTGCACTTTTAGCTGACTTTAAATGACAAAATGAAGAGAGTTTACCCATTAGAACAGGTATTCTTCACACTTTTCATCTGGCTCAGTTTTGGATAAAATCACTGGATAGGGCAATATACAAAAAGGTGACCAAAACTGTCCGAAAACTTAAAGTGCAGATAGGAGCAAATTATCACACATCCTAAAGATAACTGGGGGCCCGGAATGCAGCACTAGCAGTAAAAAACTTCTACCTGTTGTGGGAATGCTAACCCTAACCCTAGCTAGGGTTTCAAATGTACATTCCGGCAGGGTGTCTCAGAAGCCCTCCAAACATCAAAGTTGAATTTTTTCCTCAAACTCCAAAAAATCAGTCTCAAACTATCAAAACGGTTTCTAAAACTTCTAGGAAATGTATCTTCTTTAATATTCTGTCTTGTTCAGGCAAATTTTCATAAAGCTGAAAAATGCTGTCAAATGGTAGTTAAATCGGCATGCTTTTAATCCCTGGCTAGGATTAGGGTTACAAGAACCATAGAATTGTGCCCGCTGTTGCACTTTTAGCTGCACTTTAAATGACAAAATGAAGAGAGTTTACCCATTAGAACAAGTATTCTTCACACTTTTCATCTGGCTCAGTTTTGGATAAAATCACTGGATAGGGCAATATACAAAAAGGTAACCAAAACTGTCCGAAAACTTAAAGTGCAGATAGGAGCAAATTATCACACATCCTAAAGATAACTGGGGGCCCGGAATGCAGCACTAGCAGTAAAAAACTTCTACCTGTTGTGGGAATGCTAACCCTAACCCTAGCTAGGATTTCAAATGTACATTCCGGCAGGGTGTCTCAGAAGCCCTCCAAACATCAAAGTTGAATTTTTTCCTCAAACCAAAAAAAATCAGTCTCAAACTATCAAAACGGTTTCTAAAACTTCTAGGAAATGTATCTTCTTTAATATTCTGTCTGGTTTAGGCAAATTTTCATGAAGCTGAAAAATGCTGTTAAATGGTAGTAAAATCGGCATGCTTTTAATGCCTGGCTAGGGTTAGGGTTACAAGAACCATAGAATTTTGCCCGCTGTTGCACTTTTAGCTGCACTTTAAATGACAAAATGAAGAGAGTTTACCCATTAGAACATGTATTCTTCACACTTTTCATCTGGCTCAGTTTTGGATAAAATCACTGGATAGGGCAATATACAAAAAGGTGACCAAAACTGTCCGAAAACTAAAAGTGCAGATAGGAGCAAATTATCACGCATCCTAAAGATAACTGGGGACCCGGAATGCAGCACTGACAGTAAAAAACTTCTACCTGTTGTGGGAATGCTAACCCTAACCCTAGCTAGGGTTTCAAATGTACATTCCGGCAGGGTGTCTCAGAAGCCCTCCAAACATCAAAGTTGAATTTTTTCCTCAAACTCCAAAAAATCAGTCTCAAACTATCAAAACGGTTTCTAAAACTTCTAGGAAATATATCTTCTTTAATATTCTGTCTGGTTTAGGCAAATTTTCATAAAGCTGAAAAATGCTGTTAAATGGTAGTAAAATCGGCATGCTTTTAATGCCTGGCTAGGGTTAGGGTTACAAGAACCATAGAATTTTGCCCGCTGTTGCACTTTTAGCTGCACTTTAAATGACAAAATGAAGAGAGTTTACCCATTAGAACAGGTATTCTTCACACTTTTCATCTGGCTCAGTTTTGGATAAAATCACTGGATAGGGCAAAATACAAAAAGGTGACCAAAACTGTCCGAAAACTAAAAGTGCAGATAAGAGCAAATTATCACACATCCTAAAGATAACTGGGGGCCCGGAATGCAGCACTAGCAGTAAAAAACGTCTACCTGTTGTGGGAATGCTAACCCTAACCCTAGCTAGGGTTTCAAATGTACATTCCGGCAGGGTGTAACAGAAGTCCTCCAAACATCAAAGTTGAATTTTTTCCTCAAACTCCAAAAAATCAGTCTCAAACTATCAAAACGGTTTTTAAAAACTCTAGGAAATGTATCTTCTTTAATATTCTGTCTGATTTAGGCAAATTGTCATGAAGCTGAAAAATGCTGTTAAATGGTAGTTAAATCGGCATGCTTTTAATGCCTGGCTAGGGTTAGGGTTACAAGAACCATAGAATTTTGCCCGCTGTTGCACTTTTAGCTGCACTTTAAATACAAAATGAAGAGAGTTTACCCATTAGAACAGGTATTCTTCACACTTTTCATCTGGCTCAGTTTTGGATAAAATCACTGGATAGGGCAATATACAAAAAGGTGACCAAAACTGTCCGAGAACTAAAAGTGCAGATAGGAGCAAATTATCACACATCCTAAAGATAACTGGGGGCCCGGAATGCAGCACTAGCAGTAAAAAACTTCTACCTGTTGTGGGAATGCTAACCCTAACCCTAGCTAGGGTTTCAAATGTACATTCCGGCAGGGTGTCTCAGAAGCCCTCCAAACATCAAAGTTGAATTTTTTCCTCAAACTCCAAAAAATCAGTCTCAAACTATCAAAACGGTTTCTAAAACCTCTAGGAAAAGTATCTTCTTTAATATTCTGTCTGGCTTTGGCAAATTTTCATAAAGCTGAAAAATGCTGTTAAATGGTAGTTAAATCGGCATGCTTTTAATGCCTGGCTAGGGTTAGGGTTACAAGAACCATAGAATTTTGCCCTCTGTTGCACTTTTAGCTGCACTTTAAATGACAAAATGAAGAGAGTTTACCCATTAGAACATGTATTCTTCACACTTTTCATCTGGCTCAGTTTTGGATAAAATCACTGGATAGGGCAATATACAAAAAGGTGACCAAAACTGTCCGAAAACTAAAAGTGCAGATAGGAGCAAATTATCACACATCCTAAAGATAACTGGGGGCCCGGAATGCAGCACTAGCAGTAAAAAACTTCTACCTTTTGTGGGAATGCTAACCCTAACCCTAGCTAGGGTTTCAAATGTACATTCCGGCAGGGTGTAACAGAAGCCCTCCAAACATCAAAGTTGAATTTTTTCCTCAAACCAAAAAAAATCAATCTGAAACTATCAAAACGGTTTTTAAAAACTCTAGGAAATGTATCTTCTTTAGTATTCTGTCTGGTTTAGGCAAATTTTCATGAAGCTGAAAAATGATGTTAAATGGTAGTTAAATCGGCATGCTTTTAATGCCTGGCTAGGGTTAGGGTTACAAGAACCATAGAATTTTGCCCGCTGTTGCACTTTTAGCTGCACTTTAAATGACAAAATGAAGAGAGTTTACCCATTAGAACAGGTATTCTTCACACTTTTCATCTGGCTCAGTTTTGGATAAAATCACTGGATAGGGCAATATAAAAAAAGGTGACCAAAACTGTCCGAAAACTAAAAGTGCAGATAGGAGCAAATTATCACGCATCCTAAAGATAACTGGGGACCCAGAATGCAGCACTGACAGTAAAAAACTTCTACCTGTTGTGGGAATGCTAACCCTAACCCTAGCTAGAGTTTCAAATGTGCATTCCAGCAGGGTATCTCAGAAGCCCTCCAAACATCAAAGTTGAATTTTTTCCTCAAACTCCAAAAAATCAGTCTCAAACTATCAAAACGGTTTCTAAAACTTCTAGGAAATGTATCTTCTTTAATATTCTGTCTGGCTTAGGCAAATTTTCATAAAGCTGAAAAATGCTGTTAAATCGTAGTTAAATCGGCATGCTTTGAATGCCTGGCTATGGTTAGGGTTACAAGAACCATAGAATTTTGCCCTCTGTTGCACTTTTTGCTGCACTTTAAATGACAAAATGAAGAGAGTTTACCCATTAGAACATGTATTCTTCACACTTTTCATCTGGCTCAGTTTTGGATAAAATCACTGGATAGGGCAATATACAAAAAGGTGACCAAAACTGTCCGAAAACTTAAAGTGCAGATAGGAGCAAATTATCACACATCCTAAAGATAACTGGGGGCCCGGAATGCAGCACTAGCAGTAAAAAACGTCTACCTGTTGTGGGAATGCTAACCCTAACCCTAGCTAGGGTTTCAAATGTACATTCCGGCAGGGTGTAACAGAAGTCCTCCAAACATCAAAGTTGAATTTTTTCCTCAAACTCCAAAAAATCAGTCTCAAACTATCAAAACGGTTTTTAAAAACTCTAGGAAATGTATCTTCTTTAATATTCTGTCTGATTTAGGCAAATTGTCATGAAGCTGAAAAATGCTGTTAAATGGTAGTTAAATCGGCATGCTTTTAATGCCTGGCTAGGGTTAGGGTTACAAGAACCATAGAATTTTGCCCGCTGTTGCACTTTTAGCTGCACTTTAAATACAAAATGAAGAGAGTTTACCCATTAGAACAGGTATTCTTCACACTTTTCATCTGGCTCAGTTTTGGATAAAATCACTGGATAGGGCAATATACAAAAAGGTGACCAAAACTGTCCGAGAACTAAAAGTGCAGATAGGAGCAAATTATCACACATCCTAAAGATAACTGGGGGCCCGGAATGCAGCACTAGCAGTAAAAAACTTCTACCTGTTGTGGGAATGCTAACCCTAACCCTAGCTAGGGTTTCAAATGTACATTCCGGCAGGGTGTCTCAGAAGCCCTCCAAACATCAAAGTTGAATTTTTTCCTCAAACTCCAAAAAATCAGTCTCAAACTATCAAAACGGTTTCTAAAACCTCTAGGAAAAGTATCTTCTTTAATATTCTGTCTGGCTTTGGCAAATTTTCATAAAGCTGAAAAATGCTGTTAAATGGTAGTTAAATCGGCATGCTTTTAATGCCTGGCTAGGGTTAGGGTTACAAGAACCATAGAATTTTGCCCTCTGTTGCACTTTTAGCTGCACTTTAAATGACAAAATGAAGAGAGTTTACCCATTAGAACATGTATTCTTCACACTTTTCATCTGGCTCAGTTTTGGATAAAATCACTGGATAGGGCAATATACAAAAAGGTGACCAAAACTGTCCGAAAACTAAAAGTGCAGATAGGAGCAAATTATCACACATCCTAAAGATAACTGGGGGCCCGGAATGCAGCACTAGCAGTAAAAAACTTCTACCTTTTGTGGGAATGCTAACCCTAACCCTAGCTAGGGTTTCAAATGTACATTCCGGCAGGGTGTAACAGAAGCCCTCCAAACATCAAAGTTGAATTTTTTCCTCAAACCAAAAAAAATCAATCTGAAACTATCAAAACGGTTTTTAAAAACTCTAGGAAATGTATCTTCTTTAGTATTCTGTCTGGTTTAGGCAAATTTTCATGAAGCTGAAAAATGATGTTAAATGGTAGTTAAATCGGCATGCTTTTAATGCCTGGCTAGGGTTAGGGTTACAAGAACCATAGAATTTTGCCCGCTGTTGCACTTTTAGCTGCACTTTAAATGACAAAATGAAGAGAGTTTACCCATTAGAACAGGTATTCTTCACACTTTTCATCTGGCTCAGTTTTGGATAAAATCACTGGATAGGGCAATATAAAAAAAGGTGACCAAAACTGTCCGAAAACTAAAAGTGCAGATAGGAGCAAATTATCACGCATCCTAAAGATAACTGGGGACCCAGAATGCAGCACTGACAGTAAAAAACTTCTACCTGTTGTGGGAATGCTAACCCTAACCCTAGCTAGAGTTTCAAATGTGCATTCCAGCAGGGTATCTCAGAAGCCCTCCAAACATCAAAGTTGAATTTTTTCCTCAAACTCCAAAAAATCAGTCTCAAACTATCAAAACGGTTTCTAAAACTTCTAGGAAATGTATCTTCTTTAATATTCTGTCTGGCTTAGGCAAATTTTCATAAAGCTGAAAAATGCTGTTAAATCGTAGTTAAATCGGCATGCTTTGAATGCCTGGCTATGGTTAGGGTTACAAGAACCATAGAATTTTGCCCTCTGTTGCACTTTTTGCTGCACTTTAAATGACAAAATGAAGAGAGTTTACCCATTAGAACATGTATTCTTCACACTTTTCATCTGGCTCAGTTTTGGATAAAATCACTGGATAGGGCAATATACAAAAAGGTGACCAAAACTGTCCGAAAACTTAAAGTGCAGATAGGAGCAAATTATCACACATCCTAAAGATAACTGGGGGCCCGGAATGCAGCACTAGCAGTAAAAAACTTCTACCTGTTGTGGGAATGCTAACCCTAACCCTAGCTAGGGTTTCAAATGTACATTCCGGCAGGGTGTCTCAGAAGCCCTCCAAACATCAAAGTTGAATTTTTTCCTCAAACTCCAAAAAATCAGTCTCAAACTATCAAAACGGTTTCTAAAACTTCTAGGAAATGTATCTTCTTTAATATTCTGTCTGGTTTAGGCAAATTTTCATAAAGCTGAAAAATGCTGTTAAATGGTAGTTAAATCGGCATGCTTTTAATGCCTGGCTAGGGTTAGGGTTACAAGAAGCAAAGAATTTTGCCCGCTGTTGCACAAATAGCTGCACTTTAAATGACAAAATGAAGAGAGTTTACCCATTAGAACAGGTATTCTTCAAACTTTTCATCTGGCTCAGTTTTGGATAAAATCACAGGATAGGGCAATATACAAAAAGGTGACCAAAACTGTCCGAAAACTAAAAGTGCAGATAGGAGCAAATTATCACGCATCCTAAAGATAACTGGGGACCCGGAATGCAGCACTGACAGTAAAAAACTTCTACCTGTTGTGGGAATGCTAACCCTAACCCTAGCTAGGGTTTCAAATGTGCATTCCAGCAGGGTATCTCAGAAGCCCTCCAAATATCAAAGTTGAATTTTCTCCTCAAACTCCAAAAAATCAGTCTCAAACTATCAAAACGGTTTCTAAAACCTCTAGGAAAAGTATCTTCTTTAATATTCTGTCTGGCTTAGCCAAATTTTCATAAAGCTGAAAAATGCTGTTAAATGGTAGTAAAATCGGCATGCTTTTAATGCCTGGCTAGGGTTAGGGTTACAAGAACCATAGAATTTTGCCCTCTGTTGCACTTTTAGCTGCACTTTAAATGACAAAATGAAGAGAGTTTACCCATTAGAACATGTATTCTTCACAATTTTCATCTGGCTCAGTTTTGGATAAAATCACTGGATAGGGCAATATACAAAAAGGTGACCAAAACTGTCCGAAAACTTAAAGTGCAGATAGGAGCAAATTATCACACATCCTAAAGATAACTGGGGGCCCGGAATGCAGCACTAGCAGTAAAAAACTTCTACCTGTTGTGGGAATGCTAACCCTAACCCTAGCTAGGGTTTCAAATTTACATTCCGGCAGGGTGTCTCAGAAGCCCTCCAAACATCAAAGTTGAATTTTTTCCTCAAACTCCAAAAAATCAGTCTCAAACTAGCAAAACGGTTTCTAAAACTTCTAGGAAATGTATCTTCTTTAATATTCGGTCTGGTTTAAGCAAATTTTCATAAAGCTGAAAAATGCTGTTTAATGGTAGTTAAATCGGCATGATTTCAATGCCTGGCTAGGGTTAGGGTTACAAGAACCAAAGAATTTTGCCCTCTGTTGCACTTTTAGCTGCACTTTAAATACAAAATGAAGAGAGTTTACCCATTAGAACAGGTATTCTTCACACTTTTCATCTGGCTCAGTTTTGGATAAAATCACTGGATAGGGCAATATACAAAAAGGTGACCAAAACTGTCCGAAAACTAAAAGTGCAGATAGGAGCAAATTATCACACATCCTAAAGATAACTGGGGGCCCGGAATGCAGCACTAGCAGTAAAAAACTTCTACCTGTTGTGGGAATGCTAACCCTAACCCTAGCTAGGGTTTCAAACGTACATTCCAGCAGGGTATCTCAGAAGCCCTCCAAATATCAAAGTTGAATTTTCTCCTCAAACTCCAAAAAATCAGTCTCAAACTATCAAAACGGTTTCTAAAACCTCAAGGAAAAGTATCTTCTTTAATATTCTGTCTGGCTTAGGCAAATTTTCATAAAGCTGAAAAATGCTGTTAAATGGTAGTAAAATCGGCATGCTTTTAATGCCTGGCTAGGGTTAGGGTTACAAGAACCATAGAATTTTGCCCTCTGTTGCACTTTTAGCTGCACTTTAAATGACAAAATGAAGAGAGTTTACCCATTAGAACATGTATTCTTCACAATTTTCATCTGGCTCAGTTTTGGATAAAATCACTGGATAGGGCAATATACAAAAAGGTGACCAAAACTGTCCGAAAACTTAAAGTGCAGATAGGAGCAAATTATCACACATCCTAAAGATAACTGGGGGCCCGGAATGCAGCACTAGCAGTAAAAAACTTCTACCTGTTGTGGGAATGCTAACACTAACCCTAGCTAGGGTTTGAAATGTACATTCCGGCAGGGTGTCTCAGAAGCCCTCCAAACATCAAAGTTGAATTTTTTCCTCAAACTCCAAAAAATCAGTCTCAAACTATCAAAACGGTTTCTAAAACTTCTAGGAAATGTATCTTCTTTAATATTCGGTCTGGTTTAAGCAAATTTTCATAAAGCTGAAAAATGCTGTTTAATGGTAGTTAAATCGGCATGATTTCAATGCCTGGCTAGGATTAGGGTTACAAGAACCAAAGAATTTTGCCCGCTGCTGCACTTTTAGCTGCACTTTAAATGACAAAATGAAGAGAGTTTACCCATTAGAACAGGTATTCTTCACACTTTTCATCTGGCTCAGTTTTGGATTAAATCACTGGATAGGGTAATATACAAAAAGGTGACCAAAACTGTCCGAAAACTAAAAGTGCAGATAGGAGCAAATTATCACACATCCTAAAGATAACTGGGGGCCCGGAATGCAGCACTAGCAGTAAAAAACTTCTACCTGTTGTGGGAATGCTAACCCTAACCCTAGCTAGGGTTTCAAATGTACATTCCCGCAGGGTGTAACAGAAGCCCTCCAAACATCAAAGTTGAATTTTTTCCTCAAACTCCAAAAAATCAGTCTCAAACTATCAAAACGGTTTCTAAAACTTCTAGGAAATGTATCTTCTTTAATATTCTGTCTGGTTTAGGCAAATTTTCATAAAGCTGAAAAATGCTGTTAAATGGTAGTTAAATCGGCATGCTTTTAATGCCTGGCTAGGGTTAGGGTTACAAGACCCAAAAAATTTTGCACGCTGTTGCACTTTTAGCTGCACTTTAAATGACAAAATGAAGAGAGTTTACCCATTAGAACAGGTATTCTTCACACTTTTCATCTGGCTCAGTTTTGGATAAAATCACTGGATAGGGCAATATACAAAAAGGTGACCAAAACTGTCCGAAAACTAAAAGTGCAGATAGGAGCAAATTATCACACATCCTAAAGATAACTGGGGGCCCGGAATGCAGCACTAGCAGTAAAAAACTTCTACCTGTTGTGGGAATGCTAACCCTAACCCTAGCTAGGGTTTCAAATGTACATTCCAGCAGGGTATCTCAGAAGCCCTCCAAATATCAAAGTTGAATTTTCTCCTCAAACTCCAAAAAATCAGTCTCAAACTATCAAAACGGTTTCTAAAACCTCAAGGAAAAGTATCTTCTTTAATATTCTGTCTGGCTTAGGCAAATTTTTATAAAGCTGAAAAATGCTGTTAAATGGTAGTAAAATCGGCATGCTTTTAATGCCTGGCTAGGGTTAGGGTTACAAGAACCATAGAATTTTACCCTCTGTTGCACTTTTAGCTGCACTTTAAATGACAAAATGAAGAGAGTTTACCCATTAGAACATGTATTCTTCACAATTTTCATCTGGCTCAGTTTTGGATAAAATCACTGGATAGGGCAATATAAAAAAAGGTGACCAAAACTGTCCGAAAACTTAAAGTGCAGATAGGAGCAAATTATCACACATCCTAAAGATAACTGGGGGCCCGGAATGCAGCACTAGCAGTAAAAAACTTCTACCTGTTGTGGGAATGCTAACCCTAACCCTAGCTAGGGTTTCAAATGTACATTCCGGCAGGGTGTCTCAGAAGCCCTCCAAACATCAAAGTTGAATTTTTTCCTCAAACTCCAAAAAATCAGTCTCAAACTATCAAAACGGTTTCTAAAACTTCTAGGAAATGTATCTTCTTTAATATTCGGTCTGGTTTAAGCAAATTTTCATAAAGCTGAAAAATGCTGTTTAATGGTAGTTAAATCGGCATGATTTCAATGCCTGGCTAGGGTTAGGGTTACAAGAACCAAAGAATTTTGCCCGCTGTTGCACTTTTAGCTGCACTTTAAATACAAAATGAAGAGAGTTTACCCATTAGAACAGGTATTCTTCACACTTTTCATCTGGCTCAGTTTTGGATAAAATCACTGGATAGGGCAATATACAAAAAGGTGACCAAAACTGTCCGAAAACTAAAAGTGCAGATAGGAGCAAATTATCACACATCCTAAAGATAACTGGGGGCCCGGAATGCAGCACTAGCAGTAAAAAACTTCTACCTGTTGTGGGAATGCTAACCCTAACCCTAGCTAGGGTTTCAAATGTACATTCCGGCAGGGTGTCTCAGAAGCCCTCCAAACATCAAAGTTGAATTTTTTCCTCAAACTCCAGAAAATCTGTCTCAAACTATCCAAACAGTTTCTAAAACTTCTAGGAAATGTATCTTCTTTAATATTCTGTCTGGTTTAGGCAAATTTTCATAAAGCTGAAAAATGCTGTTAAATGGTAGTTAAATCGGCATGCTTTTAATGCCTGGCTAGGGTTAGGGTTACAAGAAGCAAAGAATTTTGCCCGCTGTTGCACTTTTAGCTGCACTTTAAATGACAAAATGAAGAGAGTTTACCCATTAGAACAGGTATTCTTCACACTTTTCATCTGGCTCAGTTTTGGATAAAATCACTGGATAGGGCAATATACAAAAAGGTGACCAAAACTGTCCGAAAACTAAAAGTGCAGATAGGAGCAAATTATCACGCATCCTAAAGATAACTGGGGACCCGGAATGCAGCACTGACAGTAAAAAACTTCTACCTGTTGTGGGAATGCTAACCCTAACCCTAGCTAGGGTTTCAAATGTGCATTCCAGCAGGGTATCTCAGAAGCCCTCCAAACATCAAAATTGAATTTTCTCCTCAAACTCCAAAAAATCAGTCTCAAACTATCAAAACGGTTTCTAAAACCTCTAGGAAAAGTATCTTCTTTAATATTCTGTCTGGCTTAGGCAAATTTTCATAAAGCTGAAAAATGCTGTTAAATGGTAGTTAAATCGGCATGCTTTTAATGCCTGGCTAGGGTTAGGGTTACAAGAAGCAAAGAATTTTGCCCGCTGTTGCACTTTTAGCTGCACTTTAAATGACAAAATGAAGAGAGTTTACCCATTAGAACAGGTATTCTTCACACTTTTCATCTGGCTCAGTTTTGGATAAAATCACTGGATAGGGCAATATACAAAAAGGTGACCAAAACTGTCCAAAAACTAAAAGTGCAGATAGGAGAAAATTATCACACATCCTAAAGATAACTGGGGACCCGGAATGCAGCACTGACAGTAAAAAACTTCTACCTGTTGTGGGAATGCTAACCCTAACCCTAGCTAGGGTTTCAAAAGTGCATTACAGCAGGGTATCTCAGAAGCCCTCCAAACATCAAAGTTGAATTTTCTCCTCAAACTCCAAAAAATCAGTCTCAAACTATCAAAACGGTATCTAAAACCTCAAGGAAAAGTATCTTCTTTAATATTCTGTCCGGCTTAGGCAAATTTTCATAAAGCTGAAAAATGCTGTTAAATGGTAGTAAAATCGGCATGCTTTTAATGCCTGGCTAGGGTTAGGGTTACAAGAACCATAGAATTTTGCCCTCTGTTGCACTTTTATCTGCACTTTAAATGACAAAATGAAGAGAGTTTACCCATTAGAACATGTATTCTTCACAATTTTCATCTGGCTCAGTTTTGGATAAAATCACTGGATAGGGCAATATACAAAAAGGTGACCAAAACTGTCCAAAAACTTAAAGTGCAGATAGGAGCAAATTATCACACATCCTAAAGATAACTGGGGGCCCGGAATGCAGCACTAGCAGTAAAAAACTTTTACCTGTTGTGGGAATGCTAACCCTAACCCTAGCTAGGGTTTCAAATGTACATTCCGGCAGGGTGTCTCAGAAGCCCTCCAAACATCAAAGTTGAATTTTTTCCTCAAACTCCAAAAAATCAGTCTCAAACTATCAAAACGGTTTCTAAAATTTCTAGGAAATGTATCTTCTTTAATATTCGGTCTGGTTTAAGCAAATTTTCATAAAGCTGAAAAATGCTGTTTAATGGTAGTTAAATCGGCATGATTTCAATGCCTGGCTAGGGTTAGGGTTACAAGAACCAAAGAATTTTGCCCGCTGTTGCACTTTTAGCTGCACTTTAAATACAAAATGAAGAGAGTTTACCCATTAGAACAGGTATTCTTCACACTTTTCATCTGGCTCAGTTTTGGATAAAATCACTGGATAGGGCAATATACAAAAAGGTGACCAAAACTGTCCGAAAACTAAAAGTGCAGATAGGAGCAAATTATCACACATCCTAAAGATAACTGGGGGCCCGGAATGCAGCACTAGCAGTAAAAAACTTCTACCTGTTGTGGGAATGCTAACCCTAACTCTAGCTAGGGTTTCAAATGTACATTCCGGCAGGGTGTCTCAGAAGCCCTCCAAACATCAAAGTTGAATTTTTTCCTCAAACTCCAGAAAATCAGTCTCAAACTATCAAAACAGTTTCTAAAACTTCTAGGAAATGTATCTTCTTTAATATTCTGTCTGGTTTAGGCAAATTTTCATAAAGCTGAAAAATGCTGTTAAATGGTAGTTAAATCGGCATGCTTTTAATGCCTGGCTAGGTTTAGGGTTGCAAGAACCAAAAAATTTTGCCCTCTGTTGCACTTTTAGCTGCACTTTAAATGACAAAATGAAGAGAGTTTACCCATTAGAACATGTATTCTTCACACTTTTCATCTGGCTCAGTTTTGGATAAAATCACTGGATAGGGCAATATACAAAAAGGTGACCAAAACTGTCCGAAAACTAAAAGTGCAGATAGGAGCAAATTATCACACATCCTAAAGATAACTGGGGGCCCGGAATGCAGCACTAGCAGTAAAAAACTTCTACCTGTTGTGGGAATGCTAACCCTAACTCTAGCTAGGGTTTCAAATGTACATTCCGGCAGGGTGTCTCAGAAGCCCTCCAAACATCAAAGTTGAATTTTTTCCTCAAACTCCAGAAAATCAGTCTCAAACTATCAAAACAGTTTCTAAAACTTCTAGGAAATGTATCTTCTTTAATATTCTGTCTGGTTTAGGCAAATTTTCATAAAGCTGAAAAATGCTGTTAAATGGTAGTTAAATCGGCATGCTTTTAATGCCTGGCTAGGTTTAGGGTTGCAAGAACCAAAAAATTTTGCCCTCTGTTGCACTTTTAGCTGCACTTTAAATGACAAAATGAAGAGAGTTTACCCATTAGAACATGTATTCTTCACACTTTTCATCTGGCTCAGTTTTGGATAAAATCACTGGATAGGGCAATATACAAAAAGGTGACCAAAACTGTCCGAAAACTAAAAGTGCAGATAGGAGCAAATTATCACACATCCTAAAGATAACTGGGGGCCCGGAATGCAGCACTAGCAGTAAAAAACTTCTACCTGTTGTGGGAATGCTAACCCTAACTCTAGCTAGGGTTTCAAATGTACATTCCGGCAGGGTGTCTCAGAAGCCCTCCAAACATCAAAGTTGAATTTTTTCCTCAAACTCCAGAAAATCAGTCTCAAACTATCAAAACAGTTTCTAAAACTTCTAGGAAATGTATCTTCTTTAATATTCTGTCTGGTTTAGGCAAATTTTCATAAAGCTGAAAAATGCTGTTAAATGATAGTTAAATCGGCATGCTTTTAATGCCTGGCTAGGTTTAGGGTTACAAGAACCAAAAAATTTTGCCCTCTGTTGCACTTTTAGCTGCACTTTAAATGACAAAATGAAGAGAGTTTACCCATTAGAACATGTATTCTTCACACTTTTCATCTGGCTCAGTTTTGGATAAAATCACTGGATAGGGCAATATACAAAAAGGTAACCAAAACTGTCCGAAAACTTAAAGTGCAGATAGGAGCAAATTATCATACATCCTAAAGATAACTGGGGGCCCGGAATGCAGCACTAGCAGTAAAAAACTTCTACCTGTTGTGGGAATGCTAACCCTAACCCTAGCTAGGGTTTCAAATGTACATTCCGGCAGGGTGTAACAGAAGCCCTCCAAACATCAAAGTTGAATTTTTTCCTCAAACCAAAAAAAATCAATCTCAAACTATCAAAACGGTTTTTAAAAACTCTAGGAAATGTATCTTCTTTAATATTCTGTCTGATTTAGGCAAATTTTCATGAAGCTGAAAAATGCTGTTAAATGGTAGTTAAATCGGCATGCTTTTAATGCCTGGCTTGGGTTAGGGTTACAAGAAAAATAGAATTTTGCCCGCTGTTGCACTTTTAGCTGCACTTTAAATGACAAAATGAAGAGAGTTTACCCATTAGAACATGTATTCTTCACACTTTTCATCTGGCTCAGTTTTGGATAAAATCACTGGATAGGGCAATATACAAAAAGGTGACCAAAACTGTCCGAAAACTAAAAGTGCAGATAGGAGCAAATTATCACGCATCCTAAAGATAACTGGGGACCCGGAATGCAGCACTGACAGTAAAAAACTTCTACCTGTTGTGGGAATGCTAACCCTAACCCTAGCTAGGGTTTCAAATGTGCATTCCAGCAGGGTATCTCAGAAGCCCTCCAAACATCAAAGTTGAATTTTCTCCTCAAACTCCAAAAAATCAGTCTCAAACTATCAAAACGGTTTCTAAAACCTCTAGGAAAAGTATCTTCTTTAATATTCTGTCTGGCTTAGGCAAATTTTCATAAAGCTGAAAAATGCTGTTAAATGGTAGTTAAATCGGCATGCTTTTAATGCCTGGCTAGGCTTAGGGTTACAAGAACCATAGAATTTTGCCCTCTGTTGCACTTTTTGCTGCACTTTAAATGACAAAATGAAGAGAGTTTACCCATTAGAATAGGTATTCTTCACACTTTTCATCTGGCTCAGTTTTGGATAAAATCACTGGATAGGGCAATATACACAAAGGTGACCAAAACTGTCCGAAAACTTAAAGTGCAGATAGGAGCAAATTATCACACATCCTAAAGATAACTGGGGGCCCGGAATGCAGCACTAGCAGTAAAAAACTTCTACCTGTTCTGGGAATCCTAACCCTAACCCTAGCTAGGGTTTCAAATGTACATTCCGGCAGGGTGTCTCAGTAACCCTCCAAACATCAAAGTTGAATTTTTTCCTCAAACTCGAGAAAATCAGTCTCAAACTATCAAAACAGTTTCTAAAACTTCTAGGAAATGTATCTTCTTTAACATTCTGTCTGGTTTAGGCAAATTTTCATAAAGCTGAAAAATGCTGTTAAATGGTAGTTAAATCGGCATGCTTTTAATGCCTGGCTAGGTTTAGGGTTACAAGAACCAAAAAATTTTGCCCGCTGTTGCACTTTTAGCTGCACTTTAAATGACAAAATGAAGAGAGTTTACCCATTAGAACAGGTATTCCTCACACTTTTCATCTGGCTCAGTTTTGGATAAAATCACTGGATAGGGCAATATACAAAAAGGTGACCAAAACTGTCCGAAAACTAAAATTGCAGATAGGAGCAAATTATCACACATCCTAAAGATAACTGGGGGCCCGGAATGCAGCACTAGCAGTAAAAAACTTCTACCTGTTGTGGGAATGCTAACCCTAACCCTAGCTAGGGTTTCAAAAGTGCATTCCAGCAGGGTATCTCAGAAGCCCTCCAAACATCAAAGTTGAATTTTCTCCTCACACTCCAAAAAATCAGTCTCAAACTATCAAAACGGTTTCCAAAACCTCTAGGAAAAGTATCTTCTTTAATATTCTGTCTGGCTTAGGCAAATTTTCATAAAGCTGAAAAATGCTGTTAGATGGTGGTTAAATCGGCTTGCTTTTAATGCCTGGCTAGGGTTAGGGTTACAAGAACCATAGAATTTTGCCCGCTGTTGCACTTTTAGCTGCACTTTAAATGACAAAATGAAGAGAGTTTACCCATTAGAACATGTATTCTTCACACTTTTCATCTGGCTCAGTTTTGGATAAAATCACTGGATAGGGCAATATACAAAAAGGTGACCAAAACTGTCCGAAAACTAAAATTGCAGATAGGAGCAAATTATCACACATCCTAAAGATAACTGGGGGCCCGGAATGCAGCACTAGCAGTAAAAAACTTCTACCTGTTGTGGGAATGCTAACCCTAACCCTAGCTAGGGTTTCAAAAGTGCATTCCAGCAGGGTATCTCAGAAGCCCTCCAAACATCAAAGTTGAATTTTCTCCTCACACTCCAAAAAATCAGTCTCAAACTATCAAAACGGTTTCTAAAACCTCTAGGAAAAGTATCTTCTTTAATATTCTGTCTGGCTTAGGCAAATTTTCATAAAGCTGAAAAATGCTGTTAGATGGTGGTTAAATCGGCTTGCTTTTAATGCCTGGCTAGGGTTAGGGTTACAAGAACCATAGAATTTTGCCCGCTGTTGCACTTTTAGCTGCACTTTAAATGACAAAATGAAGAGAGTTTACCCATTAGAACATGTATTCTTCACACTTTTCATCTGGCTCAGTTTTGGATAAAATCACTGGATAGGGCAATATACACAAAGGTGACCAAAACTGTCCGAAAACTAAAAGTGCAGATAGGAGCAAATTATCACCCATCCTAAAGATAACTGGGGACCCGGAATGCAGCACTGACAGTAAAAAACTTCTACCTGTTGTGGGAATGCTAACCCTAACCCTAGCTAGGGTTTCAAATGTGCATTCCAGCAGGGTATCTCAGAAGCCCTCCAAACATCAAAGTTGAATTTTCTCCTCACACTCCAAAAAATCAGTCTCAAACTATCAAAACGGTTTCTAAAAACTCTAGGAAAAGTATCTTCTTTAATATTCTGTCTGGCTTAGGCAAATTTTCATAAAGCTGAAAAATGCTGTTAAATGGTAGTTAAATCGGCATGCTTTTAATGCCTGGCTAGGGTTAGGGTTACAAGAACCATAGAATTTTGCCCTCTGTTGCACTTTTTGCTGCACTTTAAATGACAAAATGAAGAGAGTTTACCCATTAGAACATGTATTCTTCACACTTTTCATCTGGCTCAGTTTTAGATAATATCACTGGATAGGGCAATATACAAAAAGGTGACCAAAACTGTCCGAAAACTTAAAGTGCAGATAGGAGCAAATTATCACACATCCTAAAGATAACTGGGGGCCCGGAATGCAGCACTAGCAGTAAAAAACTTCTACCTGTTGTGGGAATGCTAACCCTAACCCTAGCTAGGGTTTCAAATGTACATTCCGGCAGGGTGTCTCAGAAGCCCTCCAAACATCAAAGTTGAATTTTTACTGCCCCATAAATTACATGGGGTTGACCAAACTTGCAGAAACATGTTTATTTCTGCTGAAAAACATGTTTTGACACTTTCAGCACACTGGGGTTAAGACCTGAGTGTGTGGGCTCTTCTGAGCCTTGCAGTTACATAGGGATACAGCTGTCTGAAAAATCGTGTTTATTTCGGGCTGAAAAACACGTTTTGAAAAGTGTGCTGTTACTGACCCATAACTTACATGGGGTTGACCAAACTTGCAGAAACATGTTTATTTCTGCTGAAAAACATGTTTTGACACTTTCAGCACACTGGGGTTAAGACCTGAGTGTGTGGGCTCTTCTGAGCCTTGCAGTTACATAGGGATACAGCTGTCTGAAAAAACGCATTAATTTCGGACTGAAAAACACGTTTTGAAAAGTGTGCTGTTACTGCCCCATAACTTACATGGGGTTGACCAAACTTGCAGAAACATGTTTATTTCTGCTGAAAAACACGTTTTGACACTTTCAGCACACTGGGGTTAAGACCTGAGTGTGTGGGCTCTTCTGAGCATTGCAGTTACATAGGGATACAGCTGTCTGAAAAAATGCGTTTATTTCGGGCTGAAAAACACGTTTTGAAAAGTGAGCTGTTACTGACCCATAACTTACATGGGGGTGACCAAACTTGCAGAAACATGTTTATTTCTGCTGAAAAACATGTTTTGACACTTTCAGCACACTGGGGTTAAGACCTGAGTGTGTGGGCTCTTCTGAGCCTTGCAGTTACATAGGGATACAGCTGTCTGAAAAAACGCATTAATTTCGGGCTGAAAACACGTTTTGAAAAGTGTGCTGTTACTGCCCCATAACTTACATGGGGTTGACCAAACTTGCAGAAACATGTTTATTTCTGCTGAAAAACACGTTTTGACACTTTCAGCACACTGGGGTTAAGACCTGAGTGTGTGGGCTCTTCTGAGCCTTGCAGTTACATAGGGATACAGCTGTCTGAAAAAACGCGTTTATTTCGGGCTGAAAAACACGTTTTGAAAAGTGAGCTGTTACTGCCCCATAACTTACATGGGGTTGACCAAACTTGCAGAAACATGTTTATTTCTGCTGAAAAACATGTTTTGACACTTTCAGTACACTGGGGTTAAGACCTGAGTGTGTGGGCTCTTCTGAGCCTTGCAGTTACATAGGGATACAGCTGTCTGAAAAAAACGCGTTTATTTCGGGCTGAAAAACACGTTCTGAAAAGTGTGCTGTTACTGCCCCATAAGTTGCATGGGGGTGACCAAACTTGCAGAAACATGTTTATTTCTGCTGAAAAAACACGTTTTGGTACTTTCTGCATACTGGGGTAAAGAGCTGAGTGTGTGGGCTCTTCTGAGCCTTGCAGTTACATTGGGATACAGCTGTCTGAAAAAACGGGTTTATTTCGGGCTGAAAAACACGTTTTGAAAAGTGTGCTGTTACTGCCCCATAAGTTGCATGGGGTTGACCAAACTTGCAGAAACATGTTTATTTCTGCTGAAAAACATGTTTAGACACTTTCTGCACACTGGGGTTAAGAGCGGAGTGTGTGGGCTCTTCTGAGCCTTGCAGTTACATGGGAATTCAGTTGACTGAAAAAACGAGTTTATTTCGGGTTGAAAAACACGTTTTGAAAAGTGAGCTGTTACTGCCCCATAACTTACATGGGGTTGACCAAACTTGCAGAAACATGTTTATTTCTGCTGAAAAACATGTTTTGACACTTTCAGCACACTGGGGTTAAGACCTGAGTGTGTGGGCTCTTCTGAGCCTTGCAGTTACATAGGGATACAGCTGTCTGAAAAAACACGTTTATTTCGAACTGAAAAACACGTTTTGAAAAGTGAGCTGTTACTGCCCCATAAGTTACATGGGGTTGACCAAACTTGCAGAAACATGTTTATTTCTGCTGAAAAACATGTTTTGACACTTTCAGCACACTGGGGTTAAGACCTGGGTGTGTGGGATCTTCTGAGCCTTGCAGTTACATAGGGATACAGCTGTCTGAAAAAACGCATTAATTTCGGGCTGAAAAACACGTTTTGAAAAGTGTGCTGTTACTGCCCCATAACTTACATGGGGTTGACCAAACTTGCAGAAACATGTTTATTTCTGCTGAAAAACACGTTTTGACACTTTCAGCACACTGGGGTAAAGACCTGAGTGTGTGGGCTCTTCTGAGCCTTGCAGTTACATAGGGATACAGCTGTCTGAAAAAACGCGTTTATTTCGGGCTGAAAAACACGTTCTGAAAAGTGTGCTGTTACTGCCCCATAAGTTGCATGGGGGTGACCAAACTTGCAGAAACATGTTTATTTCTGCTGAAAAAACACGTTTTGGCACTTTCTGCATTCTGGGGTAAAGAGCTGAGTGTGTGGGCTCTTCTTAGCCTTGCAGTTACATAGGTATAGAGCTGTCTGAAAAAACGCGTTTATTTCGGGCTGAAAAACACGTTTTGAAAAGTGTGCTGTTACTGCCCCATAAGTTGCATGGGGGTGACCAAACTTGCAGAAACATGTTTATTTCTGCTGAAAAACATGTTTAGACACTTTCTGCACACTGGGGTTAAGAGCTGAGTGTGTGGGCTCTTCTGAGCCTTGCAGTTACATAGGGATACAGCTGTCTGAAAAAAACGCGTTTATTTCGGGCTGAAAAACACGTTTTGAAAAGTGTGCTGTTACTGCCCCGTAACTTACATGGGGGTGACCAAACTTGCAGAAACATGTTTATTTCTGCTGAAAAAACACGTTTTGGCACTTTCTGCATACTGGGGTTAAGAGCTGAGTGTGTGGGCTCTTCTGAGCCTTGCAGATACATAGGGATACAGCTGTCTGAAAAAACGTGTTTATTTCGGGCTGAAAAACACGTTTTGAAAAGTGAGCTGTTACTGCCCCATAAGTTACATGGGGTTGACCAAACTTGCAGAAACATGTTTATTTCTGCTGAAAAACATGTTTTGACACTTTCAGCACACTGGGGTTAAGACCTGAGTGTGTGGGCTCTTTCTGAGCCTTGCACTTACATAGGGATACAGCTGTCTGAAAAAACGCGTTTATTTCGGGCTGAAAAACACGTTTTGAAAAGTGAGCTGTTACTGCCCCATAAGTTACATGGGGTTGACCAAACTTGCAGAAACATGTTTATTTCTGCTGAAAAACATGTTTAGACACTTTCTGCACACTGGGGTTAAGAGCTGAGTGTGTGGGCTCTTCTGAGCCTTGCAGTTACATGGGAATTCAGTTGTCTGAAAAAACGCGTTTATTTAGGGCTGAAAAACACGTTTTGAAAAGTGTGCTGTTACTGCCCCATAACTTACATGGGGGTGACCAAACTTGCAGAAACATGTTTATTTCTGCTGAAAAAACACGTTTTGGCACTTTCTGCATACTGGGGTTAAGAGCTGAGTGTGTGGGCTCTTCTGAGCCTTGCAGATACATAGGGATACAGCTGTCTGAAAAAACGTGTTTATTTCGGGCTGAAAAACACGTTTTGAAAAGTGAGCTGTTACTGCCCCATAAGTTACATGGGGTTGACCAAACTTGCAGAAACATGTTTATTTCTGCTGAAAAACATGTTTTGACACTTTCAGCACACTGGGGTTAAGACCTGAGTGTGTGGGCTCTTCTGAGCCTTGCACTTACATAGGGATACAGCTGTCTGAAAAAACGCGTTTATTTCGGGCTGAAAAACACGTTTTGAAAAGTGAGCTGTTACTGCCCCAGAAGTTACATGGGGTTGACCAAACTTGCAGAAACATGTTTATTTCTGCTGAAAAACATGTTTAGACACTTTCTGCACACTGGGGTTAAGAGCTGAGTGTGTGGGCTCTTCTGAGCCTTGCAGTTACATGGGAATTCAGTTGTCTGAAAAAACGCGTTTATTTAGGGCTGAAAAACACGTTTTGAAAAGTGTGCTGTTACTGCCCCATAACTTACATGGGGGTGACCAAACTTGCAGAAACATGTTTATTTCTGCTGAAAAACATGTTTAGACACTTTCTGCATACTGGGGTAAGGAGCTGAGTGTGTGGGCTCTTCTGAGCCTTGCAGTTACATTGGGATCCTGAAGTCTGAAAAAACGCGTTTATTTCGGGCTGAAAAACACGTTTTGAAAAGTGTGCTGTTATTGCCCCATAACTTACATGGGGTTGATCAAACTTGCAGAAACATGTTAATTTCTGCTGAAAAAAACGTTTTGGCACTTTATGCACACTGGGGTTAAGAGCTGAGTGTGTGGGCTCTTCTGAGCCTTGCAGTTACATAGGGATACAGCTGTCTGAAAAAATGCGTTTATTTCGGGCTGAAAAACACGTTCTGAAAAGTGTGCTGTTACTGCCCCATAAGTTGCATGGGGGTGACCAAACTTGCAGAAACATGTTTATTTCTGCTGAAAAAACACGTTTTGGCACTTTCTGCATACTGGGGTTAAGAGCTGAGTGTGTGGGCTCTTCTGAGCCTTGCAGATACATAGGGAAACAGCTGTCTGAAAAAAACGCGTTTATTTCGGGCGTAAAAACACGTTTTGAAAAGTGTTCTGTTACTGCCCCATAAGTTGCATGGGGGTGACCAAACTTGCAGAAACATGTTTATTTCTGCTGAAAAACATGTTTAGACACTTTCTGCACACTGGGGTTAAGAGCTGAGTGTGTGGGCTCTTCTGAGCCTTGCAGTTACATAGGGATACAGCTGTCTGAAAAAAACGCGTTTATTTCGGGCTGAAAAACACGTTTTGAAAAGTGTGCTGTTACTGCCCGATAAGTTGCATGGGGGGTGACCAAACTTGCAGAAACATGTTTATTTCTGCTGAAAAACATGTTTCGGCACTTTCTGCACACTGGGGTTAAGAGCTGAGTGTGTGGGCTCTTCTGAGCCTTGCAGTTACATTGGGATACAGCTGTCTGAAAAAACTGGTTTATTTCGGGCTGAAAAACATGTTTTGAAAAGTGTGCTGTTACTGCCCCATAAGTTGCATGGGGGTGACCAAACTTGCAGAAACATGTTTATTTCTGCTGAAAAACATGTTTAGACATTTCTGCACACTGAGGTTAAGAGCTGAGTGTGTGGGCTCTTCTGAGCCTTGCTGTTACATGGGAATTCAGTTGACTGAAAAAACGCGTTTATTTGGGGCTGAAAAACGCGTTTTGAAAAGTGTGCTGTTACTGCCCATAACTTACATGGGGGTGACCAAACTTGCAGAAACATGTTTATTTCTGCTGAAAAACATGTTTAGACACTTTCTGCACACTGGGGTTAAGAGCTGAGTGTGTGGGCTCTTCTGAGCCTTGCAGTTACATGGGAATTCAGTTGACTGAAAAAACGAGTTTATTTCGGGTTGAAAAACACGTTTTGAAAAGTGTGCTGTTACTGCCCCGTAACTTACATAGGGTTGACCAAACTTGCAGAAACATGTTTATTTCTGCTGAAAAACATGTTTTGACACTTTTAGCACACTGGGGTTAAGAGCTGAGTGTTTGGGCTCTTCTGAGCCTTGCAGTTACATAGGGATACAGCTGTCTGAAAAAACGCGTTTATTTCGGGCTGAAAAACACGTTTTGAAAAGTGTGCTGTTACTCCCCCATAAGTTGCATGGGGGTGACCAAACTTGCAGAAACATGTTAATTTCTGCTGAAAAACACGTTTTGGCACTTTCTGCACACTGGGGTTAAGAGCTGAGTGTGTGGGCTCTTCTGAGCCTTGCAGTTACATTGGGATCCTGAAGACTGAAAAAACGAGTTTATTTCGGGTTGAAAAACACGTTTTGAAAAGTGTGCTGTTACTGCCCCGTAACTTACATAGGGTTGACCAAACTTGCAGAAACATGTTTATTTCTGCTGAAAAACATGTTTTGACACTTTTAGCACACTGGGGTTAAGAGCTGAGTGTTTGGGCTCTTCTGAGCCTTGCAGTTACATAGGGATACAGCTGTCTGAAAAAACGCGTTTATTTCGGGCTGAAAAACACGTTTTGAAAAGTGTGCTGTTACTGCCCCATAAGTTGCATGGGGGTGACCAAACTTGCAGAAACATGTTAATTTCTGCTGAAAAACACGTTTTGGCACTTTCTGCACACTGGGGTTAAGAGCTGAGTGTGTGGGCTCTTCTGAGCCTTGCAGTTACATTGGGATCCTGAAGACTGAAAAAACGCGTTCATTTCGGGCTGAAAAGCACGTTTTGAAAAGTGTGCTGTTATTGCCCCATAACTTTATTTCTGCTGAAAAACATGTTTAGACACTTTCTGCACACTGGGATTAAGAGCTGAGTGTGTGGGCTCCTCTGAGCCTTACAGTTACATGGGAATTCAGTTGTCTGAAAAAACGCTTTATTTAGGGCTGAAAAACACGTTTTGAAAAGTGTGCTGTTACTGCCCCATGAGTTGCATGGGGGTGACCAAACTTGCCGAAACATGTTTATTTCTGCTGAAAAACACGTTTTGGCACTTTCTGCACACTGGGGTAAAGAGCTGAGTGTGTGGGCTCTTCTGAGCCTTGCAGTTACATAGGGATACAGCTGTCTGAAAAAACGCGTTTATTTCGGGCTGAAAAGCACGTTTTGAAAAGTGTGCTGTTATTGCCCCATAACTTTATTTCTGCTGAAAAACATGTTTAGACACTTTCTGCACACTGGGATTAAGAGCTGAGTGTGTGGGCTCCTCTGAGCCTTACAGTTACATGGGAATTCAGTTGTCTGAAAAAACGCTTTATTTAGGGCTGAAAAACACGTTTTGAAAAGTGTGCTGTTACTGCCCCATGAGTTGCATGGGGGTGACCAAACTTGCCGAAACATGTTTATTTCTGCTGAAAAACACGTTTTGGCACTTTCTGCACACTGGGGTAAAGAGCTGAGTATGTGGGCTCTTCTGAGCCTTGCAGTTACATAGGGATACAGCTGTCTGAAAAAACGCGTTTATTTCGGGCTGAAAAACACGTTTTGAAAAGTGTGCTGTTACTGCCCCATAAGTTGCATGGGGGTGACCAAACGTGCAGAAACATGTTTATTTCTGCTGAAAAACATGTTTAGACACTTTCTGCACACTGGGGTTAAGAGCTGAGTGTGTGGGCTCTTCTGAGCCTTGCAGTTACATTTGGATCCTGAAGTCTGAAAAAACGCCTTCATTTCGGGCTGAAAAGCACGTTTTGAAAAGTGTGCTGTTACCGCCCCATAACTTACATGGGGTTGACCAAACTTGCAGAAACATGTTTATTTCTGCTGAAAACCACGTTTTGGCACTTTCAGCACACTGGAGTAAAGAGCTGAGTGTGTGGGCTCTTCTGAGCCTTGCAGTTACATGGGAATTCAGTTGACTGAAAAAACGCTTTTATTTCGGGCTGAAAAACACGTTTTGAAAAGTGTTCTGTTACTGCCCCATGAGTTGCATGGGGGTGACCAAACTTGCAGAAACATGTTTATTTCTGCTGAAAAACATGTTTTGACACTTTCAGCACACTTGGGTTAAGAGCTGAGTGTTTGGGCTCTTCTGAGACTTGCAGTTACATTGGGATTCTGAAGCCTGAAAAAACGCGTTTATTTCGGGCTGAAAAACACGTTTTGAAAAGTGTGCTGTTACTGCCCCATAACTTACATGGGGTTGACCAAACTTGCAGAAACATGTTTATTTCTGCTGAAAACCACGTTTTGGCACTTTCAGCACACTGGAGTAAAGAGCTGAGTGTGTGGGCTTTTCTGAGCCTTGCAGTTACATAGGGATACAGCTGTCAGAAAAAACGCGTTTATTTCGGGCTGAAAAACATGTTTTGAAAAGTGTGCTGTTACTGCCCCATAAGTTGCATGGGGGTGACCAAACTTGCAGAAACATGTTTATTTCTGCTGAAAAACATGTTTAGACACTTTCTGCACACTGGGGTTAAGAGCTAAGTGTGTGGGCTCTTCTGAGCCTTGCAGTTACATTTGGATCCTGAAGTCTGAAAAAACGCCTTCATTTCGGGCTGAAAAGCACGTTTTGAAGTGTGCTGTTATTGCCCCATAATTTACATGGGGTTGACCAAACTTGCAGAAACATGTTAATTTCTGCTGAAAAACACGTTTTGGCACTTTCTGCACACTGGGGTTAAGAGCTGAGTGTGTGGGCTCTTCTGAGCCTTGCAGTTACATTGGGATTCTGAAGCCTGAAAAAACGCGTTTATTTCGGGCTGAAAAACACGTTTTGAAAAGTGTGCTGTTACTGCCCCATAACTTGCATGGGGTTGACCAAACTTGCAGAAACATGTTTATTTCTGCTGAAAACCACGTTTTGGCACTTTCAGCACACTGGGGTAAAGAGCTGAGTGTGTGGGCTTTTCTGAGCCTTGCAGGTACATAGGGATACAGCTGTCTGAAAAAACGCGTTTATTTCGGGCTGAAAAACACGTTTTGAAAAGTGTGCTGTTACTGCCCCATAAGTTGCATGGGGGTGACCAAACTTGCAGAAACATGTTTATTTCTGCTGAAAAACATGTTTTGGCACTTTCTGCATACTGGGGTTAAGAGCTGAGTGTGTGGGCTCTTCTGAGCCTTGCAGATACTTAGGGATACAGCTGTCTGAAAAAACGCGTTTATTTCGGGCTGAAAAACACGTTTTGAAAAGTGTGCTGTTACTGCCCCATAAGTTTCATGGGGGTGACCAAACTTGCAGAAACATGTTTATTTCTGCTGAAAAACATGTTTAGACACTTTCTGCACACTGGGGTTAAGATCTGAGTGTGTGGGCTCTTCTGAGCCTTTCAGTTACATGGGAATTCAGTTGTCTGAAAAAACGCGTTTATTTCGGGCTGAAAAACACGTTTTGAAAAGTGTGCTGTTACTGCCCCATAACTTACATGGGGGTGACCAAACTTGCAGAAACATGCTTATTTCTGCTGAAAAACATGTTTAGATACTTTCTGCACACTGGGGTTAAGAGCTGAGTGTGTGGGCTCTTCTGAGCCTTGCAGTTACATTGGGATCCTGTAGTCTGAAAAAACACGTTTATTTCGGGCTGAAAAACACGTTTTGAAAAGTGTGCTGTTACTGCCCCATAACTTACATGGGGTTGACCAAACTTGCAGAAACATGTTTATTTCTGCTGAAAAACACGTTTTGGCACTTTCTGCATACTGGGGTTAAGAGCTGAGTGTATGGGCTCTTCTGAGCCTTGCAGATACATAGGGTTACAGCTGTCTGAAAAAATGCGTTTATTTCGGGCTGAAAAACACGTTCTGAAAAGTGTGCTGTTACTGCCCCATAAGTTGCATGGGGGTGACCAAACTTGCAGAAACATGTTTATTTCTGCTGAAAAAACACGTTTTGGCACTTTCTGCATACTGGGGTTAAGAGCTGAGTGTGTGGGCTCTTCTGAGCCTTGCAGATACTTAGGGATACAGCTGTCTGAAAAAACGCGTTTATTTCGGGCTGAAAAACACGTTTTGAAAAGTGTGCTGTTACTGCCCCATAAGTTTCATGGGGGTGACCAAACTTGCAGAAACATGTTTATTTCTGCTGAACAACATGTTTAGACACTTTCTGCACACTGGAGTTAAGATCTGAGTGTGTGGGCTCTTCTGAGCCTTGCAGTTACATGGGAATTCAGTTGTCTGAAAAAACGCGTTTATTTCGGGCTGAAAAACACGTTTTGAAAAGTGTGCTGTTACTGCCCCATAACTTACATGGGGGTGACCAAACTTGCAGAAACATGCTTATTTCTGCTGAAAAACATGTTTAGATACTTTCTGCACACTGGGGTTAAGAGCTGAGTGTGTGGGCTCTTCTGAGCCTTGCAGTTACATTGGGATCCTGTAGTCTGAAAAAACACGTTTATTTCGGGCTGAAAAACACGTTTTGAAAAGTGTGCTGTTACTGCCCCATAACTTACATGGGGTTGACCAAACTTGCAGAAACATGTTTATTTCTGCTGAAAAACACGTTTTGGCACTTTCTGCATACTGGGGTTAAGAGCTGAGTGTATGGGCTCTTCTGAGCCTTGCAGATACTTAGGGATACAGCTGTCTGAAAAAATGCGTTTATTTCGGGCTGAAAAACACGTTCTGAAAAGTGTGCTGTTACTGCCCCATAAGTTGCATGGGGGTGACCAAACTTGCAGAAACATGTTTATTTCTGCTGAAAAAACACGTTTTGGCACTTTCTGCATACTGGGGTTAAGAGCTGAGTGTGTGGGCTCTTCTGAGCCTTGCAGATACTTAGGGATACAGCTGTCTGAAAAAACGCGTTTATTTCGGGCTGAAAAACACGTTTTGAAAAGTGTGCTGTTACTGCCCCATAAGTTTCATGGGGGTGACCAAACTTGCAGAAACATGTTTATTTCTGCTGAAAAACATGTTTAGACACTTTCTGCACACTGGGGTTAAGATCTGAGTGTGTGGGCTCTTCTGAGCCTTGCAGTTACATGGGAATTCAGTTGTCTGAAAAAACGCGTTTATTTCGGGCTGAAAAACACGTTTTGAAAAGTGTGCTGTTACTGCCCCATAAGTTTCATGGGGGTGACCAAACTTGCAGAAACATGTTTATTTCTGCTGAAAAACATGTTTAGACACTTTCTGCACACTGGGGTTAAGATCTGAGTGTGTGGGCTCTTCTGAGCCTTTCAGTTACATGGGAATTCAGTTGTCTGAAAAAACGCTTTATTTAGGGCTGAAAAACACGTTTTGAAAAGTGTGCTGTTACTGCCCCATGAGTTGCATGGGGGTGACCAAACTTGCCGAAACATGTTTATTTCTGCTGAAAAACACGTTTAGACACTTTCTGCACACTGGGGTAAAGAGCTGAGTGTATGGGCTCTTCTGAGCCTTGCAGATACATAGGGATACAGCTGTCTGAAAAAATGTGTTTATATCGGGCTGAAAAACACGTTCTGAAAAGTGTGCTGTTACTGCCCCATAAGTTGCATGGGGGTGACCAAACTTGCAGAAACATGTTTATTTCTGCTGAAAAACATGTTTAGACACTTTCTGCACACTGGGGTTAAGAGCTGAGTGTGTGGGCTCTTCTGAGCCTTGCAGTTACATTTGGATCCTGAAGTCTGAAAAAACGCCTTCATTTCGGGCTGAAAAGCACGTTTTGAAGTGTGCTGTTATTGCCCCATAATTTACATGGGGTTGACCAAACTTGCAGAAACATGTTAATTTCTGCTGAAAAACACGTTTTGGCACTTTCTGCACACTGGGGTTAAGAGCTGAGTGTGTGGGCTCTTCTGAGCCTTGCAGTTACATGGGAATTCAGTTGACTGAAAAAACGCTTTTATTTCGGGCTGAAAAACACGTTTTGAAAAGTGTTCTGTTACTGCCCCATGAGTTGCATGGGGGTGACCAAACTTGCAGAAACATGTTTATTTCTGCTGAAAAACATGTTTTGACACTTTCAGCACACTTGGGTTAAGAGCTGAGTGTTTGGGCTCTTCTGAGACTTGCAGTTACATTGGGATTCTGAAGCCTGAAAAAACGTGTTTATTTCGGGCTGAAAAACACGTTTTGAAAAGTGTGCTGTTACTGCCCCATAACTTGCATGGGGTTGACCAAACTTGCAGAAACATGTTTATTTCTGCTGAAAACCACGTTTTGGCACTTTCAGCACACTGGGGTAAAGAGCTGAGTGTGTGGGCTTTTCTGAGCCTTGCAGTTACATAGGGATACAGCTGTCTGAAAAAACGCGTTTATTTCGGGCTGAAAAACACGTTTTGTAAAGTGTGCTGTTACTGCCCCATAACTTACATGGGGTTGACCAAACTTGCAGAAACATGTTTATTTCTGCTGAAAAACACGTTTTGGCACATTCTGCATACTGGGGTTAAGAGCTGAGTGTATGGGCTCTTCTGAGCCTTGCAGATACATAGGGATACAGCTGTCTGAAAAAATGCGTTTATTTCGGGCTGAAAAACACGTTTTGAAAAGTGTGCTGTTACTGCCCCATAAGTTGCATGGGGGTGACCAAACTTGCAGAAACATGTTTATTTCTGCTGAAAAAACACGTTTTGGCAATTCTGCATACTGGGGTTAAGAGCTGAGTGTGTGGGCTCTTCTGAGCCTTGCAGATACATAGGGATACAGCTGTCTGAAAAAACGCGTTTATTTCGGGCTGAAAAACACGTTTTGAAAAGTGTGCTGTTACTGCCCCATAAGTTGCATGGGGGTGACCAAACTTGCAGAAACATGTTTATTTCTGCTGAAAAAACACGTTTTGGCAATTCTGCATACTGGGGTTAAGAGCTGAGTGTGTGGGCTCTTCTGAGCCTTGCAGATACATAGGGATACAGCTGTCTGAAAAAACGCGTTTATTTCGGGCTGAAAAACACGTTTTGAAAAGTGTGCTGTTACTGCCCCATAAGTTGCATGGGGGTGACCAAACTTGCAGAAACATGTTTATTTCTGCTGAAAAACATGTTTAGACACTTTCTGCACACTGGGGTTAAGAGCTGACTGTGTGGGCTCTTCTGAGCCTTGCAGTTACATTTGGATCCTGAAGTCTGAAAAAACGCCTTCATTTCGGGCTGAAAAGCATGTTTTGAAGTGTGCTGTTATTGCCCCATAATTTACATGGGGTTGACCAAACTTGCAGAAACATGTTAATTTCTGCTGAAAAACACGTTTTGGCACTTTCTGCACACTGGGGTTAAGAGCTGAGTGTGTGGGCTCTTCTGAGCCTTGCAGTTACATGGGAATTCAGTTGACTGAAAAAACGCTTTTATTTCGGGCTGAAAAACACGTTTTGAAAAGTGTTCTGTTACTGCCCCATGAGTTGCATGGGGGTGACCAAACTTGCAGAAACATGTTTATTTCTGCTGAAAAACATGTTTTGACACTTTCAGCACACTTGGGTTAAGAGCTGAGTGTTTGGGCTCTTCTGAGACTTGCAGTTACATTGGGATTCTGAAGCCTGAAAAAACGCGTTTATTTCGGGCTGAAAAACACGTTTTGAAAAGTGTGCTGTTACTGCCCCATAACTTGCATGGGGTTGACCAAACTTGCAGAAACATGTTTATTTCTGCTGAAAACCACGTTTTGGCACTTTCAGCACACTGGGGTAAAGAGCTGAGTGTGTGGGCTTTTCTGAGCCTTGCAGTTACATAGGGATACAGCTGTCTGAAAAAACGCGTTTATTTCGGGCTGAAAAACACGTTTTGAAAAGTGTGCTGTTACTGCCCCATAAGTTGCATGGGGGTGACCAAACTTGCAGAAATATGTTTATTTCTGCTGAAAAACACGTTTTGGCACTTTCTGCATACTGGGGTTAAGAGCTGAGTGTATGGGCTCTTCTGAGCCTTGCAGATACATAGGGATACAGCTGTCTGAAAAAATGCGTTTATTTCGGGCTGAAAAACACGTTCTGAAAAGTGTGCTGTTACTGCCCCTTAAGTTGCATGGGGGTGACCAAACTTGCAGAAACATGTTTTTTTCTGCTGAAAAACATGTTTTGGCACTTTCTGCATACTGGGGTTAAGAGCTGAGTGTGTGGGCTCTTCTGAGCCTTGCAGATACTTAGGGATACAGCTGTCTGAAAAAACGCGTTTATTTCGGCCTGAAAAACACGTTTTGAAAAGTGTGCTGTTACTGCCCCATAAGTTGCATGGGGGTGACCAAACTTGCAGAAACATGTTTATTTCTGCTGAAAAACATGTTTAGACACTTTCTGAATACAGGGGTAAAGAGTTGAGTGTGTGGGCTCTTCTGAGCCTTGCAGTTACATTGGGATCCTGAAGTCTGAAAAACGCGTTCATTTCGGGCTGAAAAGCACGTTTTGAAATGTGTGCTGTTATTGCCCCATAATTTACATGGGGTGACCAAACTTGCAGAAACATGTTAATTTCTGCTGAAAAACACGTTTTGGCACTTTCTGTACACTGGGGTTAGGAGCTGAGTGTGTGGGCTCCTCTGAGCCTTGCAGTTACATGGGAATTCAGTTGACTGAAAAAACGCGTTTATTTCGGGCTGAAAAACACGTTTTGAAAAGTGTGCTGTTACTGCCCCATAACTTACATGGGGTTGACCAAACTTGCCGAAACATGTTTATTTCTGCTGAAAAACACGTTTAGACACTTTCTGCACACTGGGGTAAAGAGCTGAGTGTATGGGCTCTTCTGAGCCTTGCAGATACATAGGGATACAGCTGTCTGAAAAAATGTGTTTATATCGGGCTGAAAAACACGTTCTGAAAAGTGTGCTGTTACTGCCCCATAAGTTGCATGGGGGTGACCAAACTTGCAGAAACATGTTTATTTCTGCTGAAAAACATGTTTAGACACTTTCTGCACACTGGGGTTAAGAGCTGAGTGTGTGGGCTCTTCTGAGCCTTGCAGTTACATTTGGATCCTGAAGTCTGAAAAAACGCCTTCATTTCGGGCTGAAAAGCACGTTTTGAAGTGTGCTGTTATTGCCCCATAATTTACATGGGGTTGACCAAACTTGCAGAAACATGTTAATTTCTGCTGAAAAACACGTTTTGGCACTTTCTGCACACTGGGGTTAAGAGCTGAGTGTGTGGGCTCTTCTGAGCCTTGCAGTTACATGGGAATTCAGTTGACTGAAAAAACGCTTTTATTTCGGGCTGAAAAACACGTTTTGAAAAGTGTTCTGTTACTGCCCCATGAGTTGCATGGGGGTGACCAAACTTGCAGAAACATGTTTATTTCTGCTGAAAAACATGTTTTGACACTTTCAGCACACTTGGGTTAAGAGCTGAGTGTTTGGGCTCTTCTGAGACTTGCAGTTACATTGGGATTCTGAAGCCTGAAAAAACGTGTTTATTTCGGGCTGAAAAACACGTTTTGAAAAGTGTGCTGTTACTGCCCCATAACTTGCATGGGGTTGACCAAACTTGCAGAAACATGTTTATTTCTGCTGAAAACCACGTTTTGGCACTTTCAGCACACTGGGGTAAAGAGCTGAGTGTGTGGGCTTTTCTGAGCCTTGCAGTTACATAGGGATACAGCTGTCTGAAAAAACGCGTTTATTTCGGGCTGAAAAACACGTTTTGTAAAGTGTGCTGTTACTGCCCCATAACTTACATGGGGTTGACCAAACTTGCAGAAACATGTTTATTTCTGCTGAAAAACACGTTTTGGCACATTCTGCATACTGGGGTTAAGAGCTGAGTGTATGGGCTCTTCTGAGCCTTGCAGATACATAGGGATACAGCTGTCTGAAAAAATGCGTTTATTTCGGGCTGAAAAACACGTTTTGAAAAGTGTGCTGTTACTGCCCCATAAGTTGCATGGGGGTGACCAAACTTGCAGAAACATGTTTATTTCTGCTGAAAAAACACGTTTTGGCAATTCTGCATACTGGGGTTAAGAGCTGAGTGTGTGGGCTCTTCTGAGCCTTGCAGATACATAGGGATACAGCTGTCTGAAAAAACGCGTTTATTTCGGGCTGAAAAACACGTTTTGAAAAGTGTGCTGTTACTGCCCCATAAGTTGCATGGGGGTGACCAAACTTGCAGAAACATGTTTATTTCTGCTGAAAAAACACGTTTTGGCAATTCTGCATACTGGGGTTAAGAGCTGAGTGTGTGGGCTCTTCTGAGCCTTGCAGATACATAGGGATACAGCTGTCTGAAAAAACGCGTTTATTTCGGGCTGAAAAACACGTTTTGAAAAGTGTGCTGTTACTGCCCCATAAGTTGCATGGGGGTGACCAAACTTGCAGAAACATGTTTATTTCTGCTGAAAAACATGTTTAGACACTTTCTGCACACTGGGGTTAAGAGCTGACTGTGTGGGCTCTTCTGAGCCTTGCAGTTACATTTGGATCCTGAAGTCTGAAAAAACGCCTTCATTTCGGGCTGAAAAGCATGTTTTGAAGTGTGCTGTTATTGCCCCATAATTTACATGGGGTTGACCAAACTTGCAGAAACATGTTAATTTCTGCTGAAAAACACGTTTTGGCACTTTCTGCACACTGGGGTTAAGAGCTGAGTGTGTGGGCTCTTCTGAGCCTTGCAGTTACATGGGAATTCAGTTGACTGAAAAAACGCTTTTATTTCGGGCTGAAAAACACGTTTTGAAAAGTGTTCTGTTACTGCCCCATGAGTTGCATGGGGGTGACCAAACTTGCAGAAACATGTTTATTTCTGCTGAAAAACATGTTTTGACACTTTCAGCACACTTGGGTTAAGAGCTGAGTGTTTGGGCTCTTCTGAGACTTGCAGTTACATTGGGATTCTGAAGCCTGAAAAAACGCGTTTATTTCGGGCTGAAAAACACGTTTTGAAAAGTGTGCTGTTACTGCCCCATAACTTGCATGGGGTTGACCAAACTTGCAGAAACATGTTTATTTCTGCTGAAAACCACGTTTTGGCACTTTCAGCACACTGGGGTAAAGAGCTGAGTGTGTGGGCTTTTCTGAGCCTTGCAGTTACATAGGGATACAGCTGTCTGAAAAAACGCGTTTATTTCGGGCTGAAAAACACGTTTTGAAAAGTGTGCTGTTACTGCCCCATAAGTTGCATGGGGGTGACCAAACTTGCAGAAATATGTTTATTTCTGCTGAAAAACACGTTTTGGCACTTTCTGCATACTGGGGTTAAGAGCTGAGTGTATGGGCTCTTCTGAGCCTTGCAGATACATAGGGATACAGCTGTCTGAAAAAATGCGTTTATTTCGGGCTGAAAAACACGTTCTGAAAAGTGTGCTGTTACTGCCCCTTAAGTTGCATGGGGGTGACCAAACTTGCAGAAACATGTTTTTTTCTGCTGAAAAACATGTTTTGGCACTTTCTGCATACTGGGGTTAAGAGCTGAGTGTGTGGGCTCTTCTGAGCCTTGCAGATACTTAGGGATACAGCTGTCTGAAAAAACGCGTTTATTTCGGGCTGAAAAACACGTTTTGAAAAGTGTGCTGTTACTGCCCCATAACTTACATGGGGGTGACCAAACTTGCAGAAACATGCTTATTTCTGCTGAAAAACATGTTTAGATACTTTCTGCACACTGGGGTTAAGAGCTGAGTGTGTGGGCTCTTCTGAGCCTTGCAGTTACATTGGGATCCTGTAGTCTGAAAAAACACGTTTATTTCGGGCTGAAAAACACGTTTTGAAAAGTGTGCTGTTACTGCCCCATAACTTACATGGGGTTGACCAAACTTGCAGAAACATGTTTATTTCTGCTGAAAAACACGTTTTGGCACTTTCTGCATACTGGGGTTAAGAGCTGAGTGTATGGGCTCTTCTGAGCCTTGCAGATACTTAGGGATACAGCTGTCTGAAAAAATGCGTTTATTTCGGGCTGAAAAACACGTTCTGAAAAGTGTGCTGTTACTGCCCCATAAGTTGCATGGGGGTGACCAAACTTGCAGAAACATGTTTATTTCTGCTGAAAAAACACGTTTTGGCACTTTCTGCATACTGGGGTTAAGAGCTGAGTGTGTGGGCTCTTCTGAGCCTTGCAGATACTTAGGGATACAGCTGTCTGAAAAAACGCGTTTATTTCGGGCTGAAAAACACGTTTTGAAAAGTGTGCTGTTACTGCCCCATAAGTTTCATGGGGGTGACCAAACTTGCAGAAACATGTTTATTTCTGCTGAAAAACATGTTTAGACACTTTCTGCACACTGGGGTTAAGATCTGAGTGTGTGGGCTCTTCTGAGCCTTGCAGTTACATGGGAATTCAGTTGTCTGAAAAAACGCGTTTATTTCGGGCTGAAAAACACGTTTTGAAAAGTGTGCTGTTACTGCCCCATAAGTTTCATGGGGGTGACCAAACTTGCAGAAACATGTTTATTTCTGCTGAAAAACATGTTTAGACACTTTCTGCACACTGGGGTTAAGATCTGAGTGTGTGGGCTCTTCTGAGCCTTTCAGTTACATGGGAATTCAGTTGTCTGAAAAAACGCTTTATTTAGGGCTGAAAAACACGTTTTGAAAAGTGTGCTGTTACTGCCCCATGAGTTGCATGGGGGTGACCAAACTTGCCGAAACATGTTTATTTCTGCTGAAAAACACGTTTAGACACTTTCTGCACACTGGGGTAAAGAGCTGAGTGTATGGGCTCTTCTGAGCCTTGCAGATACATAGGGATACAGCTGTCTGAAAAAATGTGTTTATATCGGGCTGAAAAACACGTTCTGAAAAGTGTGCTGTTACTGCCCCATAAGTTGCATGGGGGTGACCAAACTTGCAGAAACATGTTTATTTCTGCTGAAAAACATGTTTAGACACTTTCTGCACACTGGGGTTAAGAGCTGAGTGTGTGGGCTCTTCTGAGCCTTGCAGTTACATTTGGATCCTGAAGTCTGAAAAAACGCCTTCATTTCGGGCTGAAAAGCACGTTTTGAAGTGTGCTGTTATTGCCCCATAATTTACATGGGGTTGACCAAACTTGCAGAAACATGTTAATTTCTGCTGAAAAACACGTTTTGGCACTTTCTGCACACTGGGGTTAAGAGCTGAGTGTGTGGGCTCTTCTGAGCCTTGCAGTTACATGGGAATTCAGTTGACTGAAAAAACGCTTTTATTTCGGGCTGAAAAACACGTTTTGAAAAGTGTTCTGTTACTGCCCCATGAGTTGCATGGGGGTGACCAAACTTGCAGAAACATGTTTATTTCTGCTGAAAAACATGTTTTGACACTTTCAGCACACTTGGGTTAAGAGCTGAGTGTTTGGGCTCTTCTGAGACTTGCAGTTACATTGGGATTCTGAAGCCTGAAAAAACGTGTTTATTTCGGGCTGAAAAACACGTTTTGAAAAGTGTGCTGTTACTGCCCCATAACTTGCATGGGGTTGACCAAACTTGCAGAAACATGTTTATTTCTGCTGAAAACCACGTTTTGGCACTTTCAGCACACTGGGGTAAAGAGCTGAGTGTGTGGGCTTTTCTGAGCCTTGCAGTTACATAGGGATACAGCTGTCTGAAAAAACGCGTTTATTTCGGGCTGAAAAACACGTTTTGTAAAGTGTGCTGTTACTGCCCCATAACTTACATGGGGTTGACCAAACTTGCAGAAACATGTTTATTTCTGCTGAAAAACACGTTTTGGCACATTCTGCATACTGGGGTTAAGAGCTGAGTGTATGGGCTCTTCTGAGCCTTGCAGATACATAGGGATACAGCTGTCTGAAAAAATGCGTTTATTTCGGGCTGAAAAACACGTTTTGAAAAGTGTGCTGTTACTGCCCCATAAGTTGCATGGGGGTGACCAAACTTGCAGAAACATGTTTATTTCTGCTGAAAAAACACGTTTTGGCAATTCTGCATACTGGGGTTAAGAGCTGAGTGTGTGGGCTCTTCTGAGCCTTGCAGATACATAGGGATACAGCTGTCTGAAAAAACGCGTTTATTTCGGGCTGAAAAACACGTTTTGAAAAGTGTGCTGTTACTGCCCCATAAGTTGCATGGGGGTGACCAAACTTGCAGAAACATGTTTATTTCTGCTGAAAAAACACGTTTTGGCAATTCTGCATACTGGGGTTAAGAGCTGAGTGTGTGGGCTCTTCTGAGCCTTGCAGATACATAGGGATACAGCTGTCTGAAAAAACGCGTTTATTTCGGGCTGAAAAACACGTTTTGAAAAGTGTGCTGTTACTGCCCCATAAGTTGCATGGGGGTGACCAAACTTGCAGAAACATGTTTATTTCTGCTGAAAAACATGTTTAGACACTTTCTGCACACTGGGGTTAAGAGCTGACTGTGTGGGCTCTTCTGAGCCTTGCAGTTACATTTGGATCCTGAAGTCTGAAAAAACGCCTTCATTTCGGGCTGAAAAGCATGTTTTGAAGTGTGCTGTTATTGCCCCATAATTTACATGGGGTTGACCAAACTTGCAGAAACATGTTAATTTCTGCTGAAAAACACGTTTTGGCACTTTCTGCACACTGGGGTTAAGAGCTGAGTGTGTGGGCTCTTCTGAGCCTTGCAGTTACATGGGAATTCAGTTGACTGAAAAAACGCTTTTATTTCGGGCTGAAAAACACGTTTTGAAAAGTGTTCTGTTACTGCCCCATGAGTTGCATGGGGGTGACCAAACTTGCAGAAACATGTTTATTTCTGCTGAAAAACATGTTTTGACACTTTCAGCACACTTGGGTTAAGAGCTGAGTGTTTGGGCTCTTCTGAGACTTGCAGTTACATTGGGATTCTGAAGCCTGAAAAAACGCGTTTATTTCGGGCTGAAAAACACGTTTTGAAAAGTGTGCTGTTACTGCCCCATAACTTGCATGGGGTTGACCAAACTTGCAGAAACATGTTTATTTCTGCTGAAAACCACGTTTTGGCACTTTCAGCACACTGGGGTAAAGAGCTGAGTGTGTGGGCTTTTCTGAGCCTTGCAGTTACATAGGGATACAGCTGTCTGAAAAAACGCGTTTATTTCGGGCTGAAAAACACGTTTTGAAAAGTGTGCTGTTACTGCCCCATAAGTTGCATGGGGGTGACCAAACTTGCAGAAATATGTTTATTTCTGCTGAAAAACACGTTTTGGCACTTTCTGCATACTGGGGTTAAGAGCTGAGTGTATGGGCTCTTCTGAGCCTTGCAGATACATAGGGATACAGCTGTCTGAAAAAATGCGTTTATTTCGGGCTGAAAAACACGTTCTGAAAAGTGTGCTGTTACTGCCCCTTAAGTTGCATGGGGGTGACCAAACTTGCAGAAACATGTTTTTTTCTGCTGAAAAACATGTTTTGGCACTTTCTGCATACTGGGGTTAAGAGCTGAGTGTGTGGGCTCTTCTGAGCCTTGCAGATACTTAGGGATACAGCTGTCTGAAAAAACGCGTTTATTTCGGCCTGAAAAACACGTTTTGAAAAGTGTGCTGTTACTGCCCCATAAGTTGCATGGGGGTGACCAAACTTGCAGAAACATGTTTATTTCTGCTGAAAAACATGTTTAGACACTTTCTGAATACAGGGGTAAAGAGTTGAGTGTGTGGGCTCTTCTGAGCCTTGCAGTTACATTGGGATCCTGAAGTCTGAAAAACGCGTTCATTTCGGGCTGAAAAGCACGTTTTGAAATGTGTGCTGTTATTGCCCCATAATTTACATGGGGTGACCAAACTTGCAGAAACATGTTAATTTCTGCTGAAAAACACGTTTTGGCACTTTCTGTACACTGGGGTTAGGAGCTGAGTGTGTGGGCTCCTCTGAGCCTTGCAGTTACATGGGAATTCAGTTGACTGAAAAAACGCGTTTATTTCGGGCTGAAAAACACGTTTTGAAAAGTGTGCTGTTACTGCCCCATAACTTACATGGGGTTGACCAAACTTGCCGAAACATGTTTATTTCTGCTGAAAAACACGTTTAGACACTTTCTGCACACTGGGGTAAAGAGCTGAGTGTGTGGGCTCTTCTGAGCCTTGCAGTTACATTTGGATCCTGAAGTCTGAAAAAACGCCTTCATTTCGGGCTGAAAAGCACGTTTTGAAGTGTGCTGTTATTGCCCCATAATTTACATGGGGTTGACCAAACTTGCAGAAACATGTTAATTTCTGCTGAAAAACACGTTTTGGCACTTTCTGCACACTGGGGTTAAGAGCTGAGTGTGTGGGCTCTTCTGAGCCTTGCAGTTACATGGGAATTCAGTTGACTGAAAAAACGCTTTTATTTCGGGCTGAAAAACACGTTTTGAAAAGTGTTCTGTTACTGCCCCATGAGTTGCATGGGGGTGACCAAACTTGCAGAAACATGTTTATTTCTGCTGAAAAACATGTTTTGACACTTTCAGCATACTTGGGTTAAGAGCTGAGTGTTTGGGCTCTTCTGAGACTTGCAGTTACATTGGGATTCTGAAGCCTGAAAAAACGTGTTTATTTCGGGCTGAAAAACACGTTTTGAAAAGTGTGCTGTTACTGCCCCATAACTTGCATGGGGTTGACCAAACTTGCAGAAACATGTTTATTTCTGCTGAAAACCACGTTTTGGCACTTTCAGCACACTGGGGTAAAGAGCTGAGTGTGTGGGCTTTTCTGAGCCTTGCAGTTACATAGGGATACAGCTGTCTGAAAAAACGCGTTTATTTCGGGCTGAAAAACACGTTTTGTAAAGTGTGCTGTTACTGCCCCATAACTTACATGGGGTTGACCAAACTTGCAGAAACATGTTTATTTCTGCTGAAAAACACGTTTTGGCACATTCTGCATACTGGGGTTAAGAGCTGAGTGTATGGGCTCTTCTGAGCCTTGCAGATACATAGGGATACAGCTGTCTGAAAAAATGCGTTTATTTCGGGCTGAAAAACACGTTTTGAAAAGTGTGCTGTTACTGCCCCATAAGTTGCATGGGGGTGACCAAACTTGCAGAAACATGTTTATTTCTGCTGAAAAAACACGTTTTGGCAATTCTGCATACTGGGGTTAAGAGCTGAGTGTGTGGGCTCTTCTGAGCCTTGCAGATACATAGGGATACAGCTGTCTGAAAAAACGCGTTTATTTCGGGCTGAAAAACACGTTTTGAAAAGTGTGCTGTTACTGCCCCATAAGTTGCATGGGGGTGACCAAACTTGCAGAAACATGTTTATTTCTGCTGAAAAAACACGTTTTGGCAATTCTGCATACTGGGGTTAAGAGCTGAGTGTGTGGGCTCTTCTGAGCCTTGCAGATACATAGGGATACAGCTGTCTGAAAAAACGCGTTTATTTCGGGCTGAAAAACACGTTTTGAAAAGTGTGCTGTTACTGCCCCATAAGTTGCATGGGGGTGACCAAACTTGCAGAAACATGTTTATTTCTGCTGAAAAACATGTTTAGACACTTTCTGCACACTGGGGTTAAGAGCTGACTGTGTGGGCTCTTCTGAGCCTTGCAGTTACATTTGGATCCTGAAGTCTGAAAAAACGCCTTCATTTCGGGCTGAAAAGCATGTTTTGAAGTGTGCTGTTATTGCCCCATAATTTACATGGGGTTGACCAAACTTGCAGAAACATGTTAATTTCTGCTGAAAAACACGTTTTGGCACTTTCTGCACACTGGGGTTAAGAGCTGAGTGTGTGGGCTCTTCTGAGCCTTGCAGTTACATGGGAATTCAGTTGACTGAAAAAACGCTTTTATTTCGGGCTGAAAAACACGTTTTGAAAAGTGTTCTGTTACTGCCCCATGAGTTGCATGGGGGTGACCAAACTTGCAGAAACATGTTTATTTCTGCTGAAAAACATGTTTTGACACTTTCAGCACACTTGGGTTAAGAGCTGAGTGTTTGGGCTCTTCTGAGACTTGCAGTTACATTGGGATTCTGAAGCCTGAAAAAACGCGTTTATTTCGGGCTGAAAAACACGTTTTGAAAAGTGTGCTGTTACTGCCCCATAACTTGCATGGGGTTGACCAAACTTGCAGAAACATGTTTATTTCTGCTGAAAACCACGTTTTGGCACTTTCAGCACACTGGGGTAAAGAGCTGAGTGTGTGGGCTTTTCTGAGCCTTGCAGTTACATAGGGATACAGCTGTCTGAAAAAACGCGTTTATTTCGGGCTGAAAAACACGTTTTGAAAAGTGTGCTGTTACTGCCCCATAAGTTGCATGGGGGTGACCAAACTTGCAGAAATATGTTTATTTCTGCTGAAAAACACGTTTTGGCACTTTCTGCATACTGGGGTTAAGAGCTGAGTGTATGGGCTCTTCTGAGCCTTGCAGATACATAGGGATACAGCTGTCTGAAAAAATGCGTTTATTTCGGGCTGAAAAACACGTTCTGAAAAGTGTGCTGTTACTGCCCCTTAAGTTGCATGGGGGTGACCAAACTTGCAGAAACATGTTTTTTTCTGCTGAAAAACATGTTTTGGCACTTTCTGCATACTGGGGTTAAGAGCTGAGTGTGTGGGCTCTTCTGAGCCTTGCAGATACTTAGGGATACAGCTGTCTGAAAAAACGCGTTTATTTCGGGCTGAAAAACACGTTTTGAAAAGTGTGCTGTTACTGCCCCATAAGTTGCATGGGGGTGACCAAACTTGCAGAAACATGTTTATTTCTGCTGAAAAACATGTTTAGACACTTTCTGAATACAGGGGTAAAGAGCTGAGTGTGTGGGCTCTTCTGAGCCTTGCAGTTACATTGGGATCCTGAATTCTGAAAAACGCGTTCATTTCGGGCTGAAAAGCACGTTTTGAAATGTGTGCTGTTATTGCCCCATAATTTACATGGGGTTGACCAAACTTGCAGAAACATGTTAATTTCTGCTGAAAAACACGTTTTGGCACTTTCTGTACACTGGGGTTAGGAGCTGAGTGTGTGGGCTCCTCTGAGCCTTGCAGTTACATGGGAATTCAGTTGACTGAAAAAACGCGTTTATTTCGGGCTGAAAAATACGTTTTGAAAAGTGTGCTGTTACTGCCCCATAACTTACATGGGGTTGACCAAACTTGTAGAAACATGTTTATTTCTGCTGAAAAACATGTTTAGACACTTTCTGCACACTGGGATTAAGAGCTGAGAGTGTGGGCTCCTCTGAGCCTTGCTGTTACATGGGTATTCAGTTGTCTGAAAAAACGCTTTATTTCGGGCTGAAAAACACGTTTTGAAAAGTGTGCTGTTACTGCCCCATAAGTTGCATGGGGGTGACCAAACTTGCAGAAACATGTTTATTTCTGCTGAAAAACATGTTTAGACACTTTCTGCACACTGGGGTTAAGAGCTGACTGTGTGGGCTCTTCTGAGCCTTGCAGTTACATTTGGATCCTGAAGTCTGAAAAAACGCCTTCATTTCGGGCTGAAAAGCACGTTTTGAAGTGTGCTGTTATTGCCCCATAATTTACATGGGGTTGACCAAACTTGCAGAAACATGTTAATTTCTGCTGAAAAACACGTTTTGGCACTTTCTGCACACTGGGGTTAAGAGCTGAGTGTGTGGGCTCTTCTGAGCCTTGCAGTTACATGGGAATTCAGTTGACTGAAAAAACGCTTTTATTTCGGGCTGAAAAACACGTTTTGAAAAGTGTTCTGTTACTGCCCCATGAGTTGCATGGGGGTGACCAAACTTGCAGAAACATGTTTATTTCTGCTGAAAAACATGTTTTGACACTTTCAGCACACTTGGGTTAAGAGCTGAGTGTTTGGGCTCTTCTGAGACTTGCAGTTACATTGGGATTCTGAAGCCTGAAAAAACGCGTTTATTTCGGGCTGAAAAACACGTTTTGAAAAGTGTGCTGTTACTGCCCCATAACTTGCATGGGGTTGACCAAACTTGCAGAAACATGTTTATTTCTGCTGAAAACCACGTTTTGGCACTTTCAGCACACTGGGGTAAAGAGCTGAGTGTGTGGGCTTTTCTGAGCCTTGCAGTTACATAGGGATACAGCTGTCTGAAAAAACGCGTTTATTTCGGGCTGAAAAACACGTTTTGAAAAGTGTGCTGTTACTGCCCCATAAGTTGCATGGGGGTGACCAAACTTGCAGAAATATGTTTATTTCTGCTGAAAAACACGTTTTGGCACTTTCTGCATACTGGGGTTAAGAGCTGAGTGTATGGGCTCTTCTGAGCCTTGCAGATACATAGGGATACAGCTGTCTGAAAAAATGCGTTTATTTCGGGCTGAAAAACACGTTCTGAAAAGTGTGCTGTTACTGCCCCTTAAGTTGCATGGGGGTGACCAAACTTGCAGAAACATGTTTTTTTCTGCTGAAAAACATGTTTTGGCACTTTCTGCATACTGGGGTTAAGAGCTGAGTGTGTGGGCTCTTCTGAGCCTTGCAGATACTTAGGGATACAGCTGTCTGAAAAAACGCGTTTATTTCGGCCTGAAAAACACGTTTTGAAAAGTGTGCTGTTACTGCCCCATAAGTTGCATGGGGGTGACCAAACTTGCAGAAACATGTTTATTTCTGCTGAAAAACATGTTTAGACACTTTCTGAATACAGGGGTAAAGAGTTGAGTGTGTGGGCTCTTCTGAGCCTTGCAGTTACATTGGGATCCTGAAGTCTGAAAAACGCGTTCATTTCGGGCTGAAAAGCACGTTTTGAAATGTGTGCTGTTATTGCCCCATAATTTACATGGGGTGACCAAACTTGCAGAAACATGTTAATTTCTGCTGAAAAACACGTTTTGGCACTTTCTGTACACTGGGGTTAGGAGCTGAGTGTGTGGGCTCCTCTGAGCCTTGCAGTTACATGGGAATTCAGTTGACTGAAAAAACGCGTTTATTTCGGGCTGAAAAACACGTTTTGAAAAGTGTGCTGTTACTGCCCCATAACTTACATGGGGTTGACCAAACTTGCAGAAACATGTTTATTTCTGCTGAAAAACATGTTTAGACACTTTCTGCACACTGGGATTAAGAGCTGAGAGTGTGGGCTCCTCTGAGCCTTGCTGTTACATGGGTATTCAGTTGTCTGAAAAAACGCTTTATTTCGGGCTGAAAAACACGTTTTGAAAAGTGTTCTGTTACTGCCCCATAAGTTTCATGGGGGTGACCAAACTTGCAGAAACATGTTTATTTCTGCTGAAAAACATGTTTTGGCACTTTCTGCATACTGGGGTTAAGAGCTGAGTGTGTGGGCTCTTCTGAGCCTTGCAGATACTTAGGGATACAGCTGTCTGAAAAAACGCGTTTATTTCGGGCTGAAAAACACGTTTTGAAAAGTGTGCTGTTACTGCCCCATAAGTTTCATGGGGGTGACCAAACTTGCAGAAACATGTTTATTTCTGCTGAAAAACATGTTTAGACACTTTCTGCACACTGGGGTTAAGATCTGAGTGTGTGGGCTCTTCTGAGCCTTTCAGTTACATGGGAATTCAGTTGTCTGAAAAAACGCGTTTATTTCGGGCTGAAAAACACGTTTTGAAAAGTGTGCTGTTACTGCCCCATAACTTACATGGGGGTGACCAAACTTGCAGAAACATGCTTATTTCTGCTGAAAAACATGTTTAGATACTTTCTGCACACTGGGGTTAAGAGCTGAGTGTGTGGGCTCTTCTGAGCCTTGCAGTTACATTGGGATCCTGTAGTCTGAAAAAACACGTTTATTTCGGGCTGAAAAACACGTTTTGAAAAGTGTGCTGTTACTGCCCCATAACTTACATGGGGTTGACCAAACTTGCAGAAACATGTTTATTTCTGCTGAAAAACACGTTTTGGCACTTTCTGCATACTGGGGTTAAGAGCTGAGTGTATGGGCTCTTCTGAGCCTTGCAGATACATAGGGTTACAGCTGTCTGAAAAAATGCGTTTATTTCGGGCTGAAAAACACGTTCTGAAAAGTGTGCTGTTACTGCCCCATAAGTTGCATGGGGGTGACCAAACTTGCAGAAACATGTTTATTTCTGCTGAAAAAACACGTTTTGGCACTTTCTGCATACTGGGGTTAAGAGCTGAGTGTGTGGGCTCTTCTGAGCCTTGCAGATACTTAGGGATACAGCTGTCTGAAAAAACGCGTTTATTTCGGGCTGAAAAACACGTTTTGAAAAGTGTGCTGTTACTGCCCCATAAGTTTCATGGGGGTGACCAAACTTGCAGAAACATGTTTATTTCTGCTGAAAAACATGTTTAGACACTTTCTGCACACTGGGGTTAAGATCTGAGTGTGTGGGCTCTTCTGAGCCTTGCAGTTACATGGGAATTCAGTTGTCTGAAAAAACGCGTTTATTTCGGGCTGAAAAACACGTTTTGAAAAGTGTGCTGTTACTGCCCCATAAGTTTCATGGGGGTGACCAAACTTGCAGAAACATGTTTATTTCTGCTGAAAAACATGTTTAGACACTTTCTGCACACTGGGGTTAAGATCTGAGTGTGTGGGCTCTTCTGAGCCTTTCAGTTACATGGGAATTCAGTTGTCTGAAAAAACGCTTTATTTAGGGCTGAAAAACACGTTTTGAAAAGTGTGCTGTTACTGCCCCATGAGTTGCATGGGGGTGACCAAACTTGCCGAAACATGTTTATTTCTGCTGAAAAACATGTTTTGGCACTTTCTGCATACTGGGGTTAAGAGCTGAGTGTGTGGGCTCTTCTGAGCCTTGCAGATACTTAGGGATACAGCTGTCTGAAAAAACGCGTTTATTTCGGGCTGAAAAACACGTTCTGAAAAGTGTGCTGTTACTGCCCCATAAGTTGCATGGGGGTGACCAAACTTGCAGAAACATGTTTATTTCTGCTGAAAAAACACGTTTTGGCACTTTCTGCATACTGGGGTTAAGAGCTGAGTGTGTGGGCTCTTCTGAGCCTTGCAGATACTTAGGGATACAGCTGTCTGAAAAAACGCGTTTATTTCGGGCTGAAAAACACGTTTTGAAAAGTGTGCTGTTACTGCCCCATAAGTTTCATGGGGGTGACCAAACTTGCAGAAACATGTTTATTTCTGCTGAAAAACATGTTTAGACACTTTCTGCACACTGGGGTTAAGATCTGAGTGTGTGGGCTCTTCTGAGCCTTGCAGTTACATGGGAATTCAGTTGTCTGAAAAAACGCGTTTATTTCGGGCTGAAAAACACGTTTTGAAAAGTGTGCTGTTACTGCCCCATAAGTTTCATGGGGGTGACCAAACTTGCAGAAACATGTTTATTTCTGCTGAAAAACATGTTTAGACACTTTCTGCACACTGGGGTTAAGATCTGAGTGTGTGGGCTCTTCTGAGCCTTTCAGTTACATGGGAATTCAGTTGTCTGAAAAAACGCTTTATTTAGGGCTGAAAAACACGTTTTGAAAAGTGTGCTGTTACTGCCCCATGAGTTGCATGGGGGTGACCAAACTTGCCGAAACATGTTTATTTCTGCTGAAAAACACGTTTAGACACTTTCTGCACACTGGGGTAAAGAGCTGAGTGTATGGGCTCTTCTGAGCCTTGCAGATACATAGGGATACAGCTGTCTGAAAAAATGTGTTTATATCGGGCTGAAAAACACGTTCTGAAAAGTGTGCTGTTACTGCCCCATAAGTTGCATGGGGGTGACCAAACTTGCAGAAACATGTTTATTTCTGCTGAAAAACATGTTTAGACACTTTCTGCACACTGGGGTTAAGAGCTGAGTGTGTGGGCTCTTCTGAGCCTTGCAGTTACATTTGGATCCTGAAGTCTGAAAAAACGCCTTCATTTCGGGCTGAAAAGCACGTTTTGAAGTGTGCTGTTATTGCCCCATAATTTACATGGGGTTGACCAAACTTGCAGAAACATGTTAATTTCTGCTGAAAAACACGTTTTGGCACTTTCTGCACACTGGGGTTAAGAGCTGAGTGTGTGGGCTCTTCTGAGCCTTGCAGTTACATGGGAATTCAGTTGACTGAAAAAACGCTTTTATTTCGGGCTGAAAAACACGTTTTGAAAAGTGTTCTGTTACTGCCCCATGAGTTGCATGGGGGTGACCAAACTTGCAGAAACATGTTTATTTCTGCTGAAAAACATGTTTTGACACTTTCAGCACACTTGGGTTAAGAGCTGAGTGTTTGGGCTCTTCTGAGACTTGCAGTTACATTGGGATTCTGAAGCCTGAAAAAACGTGTTTATTTCGGGCTGAAAAACACGTTTTGAAAAGTGTGCTGTTACTGCCCCATAACTTGCATGGGGTTGACCAAACTTGCAGAAACATGTTTATTTCTGCTGAAAACCACGTTTTGGCACTTTCAGCACACTGGGGTAAAGAGCTGAGTGTGTGGGCTTTTCTGAGCCTTGCAGTTACATAGGGATACAGCTGTCTGAAAAAACGCGTTTATTTCGGGCTGAAAAACACGTTTTGTAAAGTGTGCTGTTACTGCCCCATAACTTACATGGGGTTGACCAAACTTGCAGAAACATGTTTATTTCTGCTGAAAAACACGTTTTGGCACATTCTGCATACTGGGGTTAAGAGCTGAGTGTATGGGCTCTTCTGAGCCTTGCAGATACATAGGGATACAGCTGTCTGAAAAAATGCGTTTATTTCGGGCTGAAAAACACGTTTTGAAAAGTGTGCTGTTACTGCCCCATAAGTTGCATGGGGGTGACCAAACTTGCAGAAACATGTTTATTTCTGCTGAAAAAACACGTTTTGGCAATTCTGCATACTGGGGTTAAGAGCTGAGTGTGTGGGCTCTTCTGAGCCTTGCAGATACATAGGGATACAGCTGTCTGAAAAAACGCGTTTATTTCGGGCTGAAAAACACGTTTTGAAAAGTGTGCTGTTACTGCCCCATAAGTTGCATGGGGGTGACCAAACTTGCAGAAACATGTTTATTTCTGCTGAAAAAACACGTTTTGGCAATTCTGCATACTGGGGTTAAGAGCTGAGTGTGTGGGCTCTTCTGAGCCTTGCAGATACATAGGGATACAGCTGTCTGAAAAAACGCGTTTATTTCGGGCTGAAAAACACGTTTTGAAAAGTGTGCTGTTACTGCCCCATAAGTTGCATGGGGGTGACCAAACTTGCAGAAACATGTTTATTTCTGCTGAAAAACATGTTTAGACACTTTCTGCACACTGGGGTTAAGAGCTGACTGTGTGGGCTCTTCTGAGCCTTGCAGTTACATTTGGATCCTGAAGTCTGAAAAAACGCCTTCATTTCGGGCTGAAAAGCATGTTTTGAAGTGTGCTGTTATTGCCCCATAATTTACATGGGGTTGACCAAACTTGCAGAAACATGTTAATTTCTGCTGAAAAACACGTTTTGGCACTTTCTGCACACTGGGGTTAAGAGCTGAGTGTGTGGGCTCTTCTGAGCCTTGCAGTTACATGGGAATTCAGTTGACTGAAAAAACGCTTTTATTTCGGGCTGAAAAACACGTTTTGAAAAGTGTTCTGTTACTGCCCCATGAGTTGCATGGGGGTGACCAAACTTGCAGAAACATGTTTATTTCTGCTGAAAAACATGTTTTGACACTTTCAGCACACTTGGGTTAAGAGCTGAGTGTTTGGGCTCTTCTGAGACTTGCAGTTACATTGGGATTCTGAAGCCTGAAAAAACGCGTTTATTTCGGGCTGAAAAACACGTTTTGAAAAGTGTGCTGTTACTGCCCCATAACTTGCATGGGGTTGACCAAACTTGCAGAAACATGTTTATTTCTGCTGAAAACCACGTTTTGGCACTTTCAGCACACTGGGGTAAAGAGCTGAGTGTGTGGGCTTTTCTGAGCCTTGCAGTTACATAGGGATACAGCTGTCTGAAAAAACGCGTTTATTTCGGGCTGAAAAACACGTTTTGAAAAGTGTGCTGTTACTGCCCCATAAGTTGCATGGGGGTGACCAAACTTGCAGAAATATGTTTATTTCTGCTGAAAAACACGTTTTGGCACTTTCTGCATACTGGGGTTAAGAGCTGAGTGTATGGGCTCTTCTGAGCCTTGCAGATACATAGGGATACAGCTGTCTGAAAAAATGCGTTTATTTCGGGCTGAAAAACACGTTCTGAAAAGTGTGCTGTTACTGCCCCTTAAGTTGCATGGGGGTGACCAAACTTGCAGAAACATGTTTTTTTCTGCTGAAAAACATGTTTTGGCACTTTCTGCATACTGGGGTTAAGAGCTGAGTGTGTGGGCTCTTCTGAGCCTTGCAGATACTTAGGGATACAGCTGTCTGAAAAAACGCGTTTATTTCGGGCTGAAAAACACGTTTTGAAAAGTGTGCTGTTACTGCCCCATAAGTTGCATGGGGGTGACCAAACTTGCAGAAACATGTTTATTTCTGCTGAAAAACATGTTTAGACACTTTCTGAATACAGGGGTAAAGAGCTGAGTGTGTGGGCTCTTCTGAGCCTTGCAGTTACATTGGGATCCTGAATTCTGAAAAACGCGTTCATTTCGGGCTGAAAAGCACGTTTTGAAATGTGTGCTGTTATTGCCCCATAATTTACATGGGGTTGACCAAACTTGCAGAAACATGTTAATTTCTGCTGAAAAACACGTTTTGGCACTTTCTGTACACTGGGGTTAGGAGCTGAGTGTGTGGGCTCCTCTGAGCCTTGCAGTTACATGGGAATTCAGTTGACTGAAAAAACGCGTTTATTTCGGGCTGAAAAATACGTTTTGAAAAGTGTGCTGTTACTGCCCCATAACTTACATGGGGTTGACCAAACTTGTAGAAACATGTTTATTTCTGCTGAAAAACATGTTTAGACACTTTCTGCACACTGGGATTAAGAGCTGAGAGTGTGGGCTCCTCTGAGCCTTGCTGTTACATGGGTATTCAGTTGTCTGAAAAAACGCTTTATTTCGGGCTGAAAAACACGTTTTGAAAAGTGTGCTGTTACTGCCCCATAAGTTGCATGGGGGTGACCAAACTTGCAGAAACATGTTTATTTCTGCTGAAAAACATGTTTAGACACTTTCTGCACACTGGGGTTAAGAGCTGACTGTGTGGGCTCTTCTGAGCCTTGCAGTTACATTTGGATCCTGAAGTCTGAAAAAACGCCTTCATTTCGGGCTGAAAAGCACGTTTTGAAGTGTGCTGTTATTGCCCCATAATTTACATGGGGTTGACCAAACTTGCAGAAACATGTTAATTTCTGCTGAAAAACACGTTTTGGCACTTTCTGCACACTGGGGTTAAGAGCTGAGTGTGTGGGCTCTTCTGAGCCTTGCAGTTACATGGGAATTCAGTTGACTGAAAAAACGCTTTTATTTCGGGCTGAAAAACACGTTTTGAAAAGTGTTCTGTTACTGCCCCATGAGTTGCATGGGGGTGACCAAACTTGCAGAAACATGTTTATTTCTGCTGAAAAACATGTTTTGACACTTTCAGCACACTTGGGTTAAGAGCTGAGTGTTTGGGCTCTTCTGAGACTTGCAGTTACATTGGGATTCTGAAGCCTGAAAAAACGCGTTTATTTCGGGCTGAAAAACACGTTTTGAAAAGTGTGCTGTTACTGCCCCATAACTTGCATGGGGTTGACCAAACTTGCAGAAACATATTTATTTCTGCTGAAAACCACGTTTTGGCACTTTCAGCACACTGGGGTAAAGAGCTGAGTGTGTGGGCTTTTCTGAGCCTTGCAGTTACATAGGGATACAGCTGTCTGAAAAAACGCGTTTATTTCGGGCTGAAAAACACGTTTTGAAAAGTGTGCTGTTACTGCCCCATAAGTTGCATGGGGGTGACCAAACTTGCAGAAACATGTTTATTTCTGCTGAAAAACATGTTTAGACACTTTCTGAATACAGGGGTAAAGAGTTGAGTGTGTGGGCTCTTCTGAGCCTTGCAGTTACATTGGGATCCTGAAGTCTGAAAAACGCGTTCATTTCGGGCTGAAAAGCACGTTTTGAAATGTGTGCTGTTATAGCCCCATAATTTACATGGGGTGACCAAACTTGCAGAAACATGTTAATTTCTGCTGAAAAACACGTTTTGGCACTTTCTGTACACTGGGGTTAGGAGCTGAGTGTGTGGGCTCCTCTGAGCCTTGCAGTTACATGGGAATTCAGTTGACTGAAAAAACGCGTTTATTTCGGGCTGAAAAATACGTTTTGAAAAGTGTGCTGTTACTGCCCCATAACTTACATGGGGTTGACCAAACTTGCAGAAACATGTTTATTTCTGCTGAAAAACATGTTTAGACACTTTCTGCACACTGGGATTAAGAGCTGAGAGTGTGGGCTCCTCTGAGCCTTGCTGTTACATGGGTATTCAGTTGTCTGAAAAAACGCTTTATTTCGGGCTGAAAAACACGTTTTGAAAAGTGTTCTGTTACTGCCCCATAAGTTTCATGGGGGTGACCAAACTTGCAGAAACATGTTTATTTCTGCTGAAAAACATGTTTTGGCACTTTCTGCATACTGGGGTTAAGAGCTGAGTGTGTGGGCTCTTCTGAGCCTTGCAGATACTTAGGGATACAGCTGTCTGAAAAAACGCGTTTATTTCGGGCTGAAAAACACGTTTTGAAAAGTGTGCTGTTACTGCCCCATAAGTTTCATGGGGGTGACCAAACTTGCAGAAACATGTTTATTTCTGCTGAAAAACATGTTTAGACACTTTCTGCACACTGGGGTTAAGATCTGAGTGTGTGGGCTCTTCTGAGCCTTTCAGTTACATGGGAATTCAGTTGTCTGAAAAAACGCGTTTATTTCGGGCTGAAAAACACGTTTTGAAAAGTGTGCTGTTACTGCCCCATAACTTACATGGGGGTGACCAAACTTGCAGAAACATGCTTATTTCTGCTGAAAAACATGTTTAGATACTTTATGCACACTGGGGTTAAGAGCTGAGTGTGTGGGCTCTTCTGAGCCTTGCAGTTACATTGGGATCCTGTAGTCTGAAAAAACACGTTTATTTCGGGCTGAAAAACACGTTTTGAAAAGTGTGCTGTTACTGCCCCATAACTTACATGGGGTTGACCAAACTTGCAGAAACATGTTTATTTCTGCTGAAAAACACGTTTTGGTACTTTCTGCATACTGGGGTTAAGAGCTGAGTGTATGGGCTCTTCTGAGCCTTGCAGATACATAGGGTTACAGCTGTCTGAAAAAATGCGTTTATTTCGGGCTGAAAAACACGTTCTGAAAAGTGTGCTGTTACTGCCCCATAAGTTGCATGGGGGTGACCAAACTTGCAGAAACATGTTTATTTCTGCTGAAAAAACACGTTTTGGCACTTTCTGCATACTGGGGTTAAGAGCTGAGTGTGTGGGCTCTTCTGAGCCTTGCAGATACTTAGGGATACAGCTGTCTGAAAAAACGCGTTTATTTCGGGCTGAAAAACACGTTTTGAAAAGTGTGCTGTTACTTCCCCATAACTTACATGGGGGTGACCAAACTTGCAGAAACATGCTTATTTCTGCTGAAAAACATGTTTAGATACTTTCTGCACACTGGGGTTAAGAGCTGAGTGTGTGGGCTCTTCTGAGCCTTGCAGTTACATTGGGATCCTGTAGTCTGAAAAAACACGTTTATTTCGGGCTGAAAAACACGTTTTGAAAAGTGTGCTGTTACTGCCCCATAACTTACATGGGGTTGACCGAACTTGCAGAAACATGTTTATTTCTGCTCAAAAACACGTTTTGGCACTTTCTGCATACTGGGGTTAAGAGCTGAGTGTGTATGGGCTCTTCTGAGCCTTGCAGATACTTAGGGATACAGCTGTCTGAAAAAATGCGTTTATTTCGGGCTGAAAAACACGTTCTGAAAAGTGTGCTGTTACTGCCCCATAAGTTGCATGGGGGTGACCAAACTTGCAGAAACATGTTTATTTCTGCTGAAAAAACACGTTTTGGCACTTTGTGCATACTGGGGTTAAGAGCTGAGTGTGTGGGCTCTTCTGAGCCTTGCAGATACTTAGGGATACAGCTGTCTGAAAAAATGCGTTTATTTCGGGCTGAAAAACACGTTTTGAAAAGTGTGCTGTTACTGCCCCATAAGTTTCATGGGGGTGACCAAACTTGCAGAAACATGTTTATTTCTGCTGAAAAACATGTTTAGACACTTTCTGCACACTGGGGTTAAGATCTGAGTGTGTGGGCTCTTCTGAGCCTTGCAGTTACATGGGAATTCAGTTGTCTGAAAAAACGCGTTTATTTCGGGCTGAAAAACACGTTTTGAAAAGTGTGCTGTTACTGCCCCATAAGTTTCATGGGGGTGACCAAACTTGCAGAAACATGTTTATTTCTGCTGAAAAACATGTTTAGACACTTTCTGCACACTGGGGTTAAGATCTGAGTGTGTGGGCTCTTCTGAGCCTTTCAGTTACATGGGAATTCAGTTGTCTGAAAAAACGCGTTTATTTCGGGCTGAAAAACACGTTTTGAAAGGTGTGCTGTTACTGCCCCATGATTTGCATGGGGGTGACCAAACTTGCCGAAACATGTTTATTTCTGCTGAAAAACACGTTTAGACACTTTCTGCACACTGGGGTAAAGAGCTGAGTGTATGGGCTCTTCTGAGCCTTGCAGATACATAGGGATACAGCTGTCTGAAAAAATGCGTTTATTTCGGGCTGAAAAACACGTTTTGAAAAGTGTGCTGTTACTGCCCCATAAGTTTCATGGGGGTGACCAAACTTGCAGAAACATGTTTATTTCTGCTGAAAAACATGTTTAGACACTTTCTGCACACTGGGGTTAAGATCTGAGTGTGTGGGCTCTTCTGAGCCTTGCAGTTACATGGGAATTCAGTTGTCTGAAAAAACGCGTTTATTTCGGGCTGAAAAACACGTTTTGAAAAGTGTGCTGTTACTGCCCCATAAGTTTCATGGGGGTGACCAAACTTGCAGAAACATGTTTATTTCTGCTGAAAAACATGTTTAGACACTTTCTGCACACTGGGATTAAGAGCTGAGTGTGTGGGCTCCTCTGAGCCTTACAGTTACATGGGAATTCAGTTGTCTGAAAAAACGCTTTATTTAGGGCTGAAAAACACGTTTTGAAAAGTGTGCTGTTACTGCCCCATGATTTGCATGGGGGTGACCAAACTTGCAGAAACATGTTTATTTCTGCTGAAAAACATGTTTAGACACTTTCTGCACACTGGGGTTAAGAGCTGAGTGTGTGGGCTCTTCTGAGCCTTGCAGTTACATTTGGATCCTGAAGTCTGAAAAAACGCCTTCATTTCGGGCTGAAAAGCACGTCTTGAAGTGTGCTGTTATTGCCCCATAATTTACATGGGGTTGACCAAACTTGCAGAAACATGTTAATTTCTGCTGAAAAACACGTTTTGGCACTTTCTGCACACTGGGGTTAAGAGCTGAGTGTGTGGGCTCTTCTGAGCCTTGCAGTTACATGGGAATTCAGTTGACTGAAAAAACGCTTTTATTTCGGGTTGAAAAACACGTTTTGAAAAGTGTTCTGTTACTGCCCCATGAGTTGCATGGGGGTGACCAAACTTGCAGAAACATGTTTATTTCTGCTGAAAAACATGTTTTGACACTTTCAGCACACTTGGGTTAAGAGCTGAGTGTTTGGGCTCTTCTGAGACTTGCAGTTACATTGGGATTCTGAAGCCTGAAAAAACGCGTTTATTTCGGGCTGAAAAACACGTTTTGAAAAGTGTGCTGTTACTGCCCCATAACTTGCATGGGGTTGACCAAACTTGCAGAAACATGTTTATTTCTGCTGAAAACCACGTTTTGGCACTTTCAGCACACTGGGGTAAAGAGCTGAGTGTGTGGGCTTTTCTGAGCCTTGCAGTTACAAAGGGATACAGCTGTCTGAAAAAACGCGTTTATTTCGGGCTGAAAAACACGTTTTGTAAAGTGTGCTGTTACTGCCCCATAAGTTGCATGGGGGTGACCAAACTTGCAGAAATATGTTTATTTCTGCTGAAAAACACGTTTTGGCACTTTCTGCATACTGGGGTTAAGAGCTGAGTGTATGGGCTCTTCTGAGCCTTGCAGATACATAGGGATACAGCTGTCTGAAAAAATGCGTTTATTTCGGGCTGAAAAACACGTTCTGAAAAGTGTGCTGTTACTGCCCCTTAAGTTGCATGGGGGTGACCAAACTTGCAGAAACATGTTTTTTTCTGCTGAAAAACATGTTTTGGCACTTTCTGCATACTGGGGTTAAGAGCTGAGTGTGTGGGCTCTTCTGAGCCTTGGAGTTACATAGGTATAGAGCTGTCTGAAAAAACGCGTTTATTTCGGGCTGAAAAACACGTTTTGTAAAGTGTGCTGTTACTGCCCCATAACTTACATGGGGTTGACCAAACTTGCAGAAACATGTTTATTTCTGCTGAAGAACACGTTTTGGCACATTCTGCATACTGGGGTTAAGAGCTGAGTGTATGGGCTCTTCTGAGCCTTGCAGATACATAGGGATACAGCTGTCTGAAAAAATGCGTTTATTTCGGGCTGAAAAACACGTTCTGAAAAGTGTGCTGTCACTGCCCCATAAGTTGCATGGGGGTGACCAAACTTGCAGAAACATGTTTATTTCTGCTGAAAAAACACGTTTTGGCAATTTCTGCATACTGGGGTTAAGAGCTGAGTGTGTGGGCTCTTCTGAGCCTTGCAGTTACATGGCAATTCAGTTGTCTGAAAAAACGCGTTTATTTCGGGCTGAAAAACACGTTTTGAAAAGTGTGCTTTTACTGCCCCATAAGTTGCATGGGGGTGACCAAACTTGCAGAAACATGTTTATTTCTGCTGAAAAAACACGTTTTGGCACTTTCTGCATACTGGGGTTAAGAGCTAAGTGTGTGGGCTCTTCTGAGCTTTGCAGATACTTAGGGATACAGCTGTCTGGAAAAACGCGTTTATTTCGGGCTGAAAAACACGTTTTGAAAAGTGTGCTGTTACTGCCCCATAAGTTTCATGGGGGTGACCAAAGTTGCAGAAACATGTTTATTTCTGCTGAAAAACATGTTTAGACACTTTCTGCACACTGGGGTTAAGATCTGAGTGTGTGGGCTCTTCTGAGCCTTGCAGTTACATGGGAATTCAGTTGTCTGAAAAAACGCGTGTATTTCGGGCTGAAAAACACGTTTTGAAAAGTGTGCTGTTACTGCCCCATAAGTTTCATGGGGGTGACCAAACTTGCAGAAACATGTTTATTTCTGCTGAAAAACATGTTTAGACACTTTCTGCACACTGGGGTTAAGATCTGAGTGTGTGGGCTCTTCTGAGACTTGCAGTTACATTGGGATTCTGAAGCCTGAAAAAACGCGTTTATTTCGGGCTGAAAAACACGTTTTGAAAATTGTGCTGTTACTGCCCCATAACTTACATGGGGTTGACCAAACTTGCAGAAACATGTTTATTTCTGCTGCAAAAAAACGTTTTGGCACTTTCTGCACACTGGGGTAAAGAGCTGAGTGTGTGGGCTTTTCTGAGCCTTGCAGTTACATAGGGATACAGCTGTCTGAAAAAACGTGTTTATTTCGGGCTGAAAAACACGTTTTGAAAAGTGTGCTGTTACTGCCCCATAAGTTGCATGGGGGTGACCAAACTTGCAGAAACATGTTTATTTCTGCTGAAAAACATGTTTTGACACTTTCTGCACACTGGGGTAAAGAACTGAGTGTGTGGGCTCTTCTGAGCCTTGCAGTTACATAGGGATACAGCTGTCTGAAAAAACGCGTTTATTTCGGGATGAAAAACACGTTTTGAAAAGTGTTCTGTTACTGCCCCATGAGTTGCATGGGGGTGACCAAAATTGCAGAAACATGTTTATTTCTGCTGAAAAACATGTTTTGACACTTTCAGCACACTTGGGTTAAGAGCTGAGTGTTTGGGCTCTTCTGAGCCTTGCAGATACATAGGGATACAGCTGTCTGAAAAAATGCGTTTATTTCGGGCTGAAAAACACGTTCTGAAAAGTGTGCTGTCACTGCCCCATAAGTTGCTTAGGGGTGACCAAACTTGCAGAAACATGTTTATTTCTGCTGAAAAAACACGTTTTGGCAATTTCTGCATACTGGGGTTAAGAGCTGAGTGTGTGGGCTCTTCTGAGCCTTGCAGTTACATGGGAATTCAGTTGTCTGAAAAAACGCGTTTATTTCGGGCTGAAAAACACGTTTTGAAAAGTGTGCTTTTACTGCCCCATAAGTTGCATGGGGGTGACCAAACTTGCAGAAACATGTTTATTTCTGCTGAAAAACATGTTTAGACACTTTCTGCATACTGGGGTAAAGAGCTGAGTGTGTGGGCTCTTCTGAGCCTTGCAGTTACATTGGGATCCTGAAGACTGAAAAACGCGTTCATTTCGGGATGAAAAGCACGTTTTGAAAAGTGTGCTGTTATTGCCCCATAATTTACATGGGGTTGACCAAACTTGCAGAAACATGTTAATTTCTGCTGAAAAACACGTTTTGGCACTTTCTGTACACTGGGGTTAAGAGCTGAGTGTGTGGGCTCCTCTGAGCCTTGCAGTTACATGGGAATTCAGTTGACTGAAAAAACGCGTTTATTTCGGGCTGAAAAATACGTTTTGAAAAGTGTGCTGTTACTGCCCCATAACTTACATGGGGTTGACCAAACTTGCAGAAACATGTTTATTTCTGCTGAAAAACATGTTTAGACACTTTCTGCACACTGGGATTAAGAGCTGAGAGTGTGGGCTCCTCTGAGCCTTGCAGTTACATGGGTATTCAGTTGTCTGAAAAAACGCTTTATTTCGGGCTGAAAAACACGTTTTGAAAAGTGTTCTGTTACTGCCCCATAAGTTTCATGGGGGTGACCAAACTTGCAGAAACATGTTTATTTCTGCTGAAAAACACGTTTTGGCACTTTCTGCATACTGGGGTTAAGAGCTGAGTGTATGGGCTCTTCTGAGCCTTGCAGATACATAGGGTTACAGCTGTCTGAAAAAATGCGTTTATTTCGGGCTGAAAAACACGTTCTGAAAAGTGTGCTGTTACTGCCCCATAAGTTGCATGGGGGTGACCAAACTTGCAGAAACATGTTTATTTCTGCTGAAAAAACACGTTTTGGCACTTTCTGCATACTGGGGTTAAGAGCTAAGTGTATGGGCTCTTCTGAGCCTTGCAGATACTTAGGGATACAGCTGTCTGAAAAACGCGTTTATTTCGGGCTGAAAAACACGTTTTGAAAAGTGTGCTGTTACTGCCCCATAAGTTTCATGGGGGTGACCAAACTTGCAGAAACATGTTTATTTCTGCTGAAAAACATGTTTAGACACTTTCTGCACACTGGGGTTAAGATCTGAGTGTGTGGGCTCTTCTGAGCCTTGCAGTTACATGGGAATTCAGTTGTCTGAAAAAACGCGTTTATTTCGGGCTGAAAAACACGTTTTGAAAAGTGTGCTGTTACTGCCCCATAAGTTTCATGGGGGTGACCAAACTTGCAGAAACATGTTTATTTCTGCTGAAAAACATGTTTAGACACTTTCTGCACACTGGGGTTAAGATCTGAGTGTGTGGGCTCTTCTGAGCCTTTCAGTTACATGGGAATTCAGTTGTCTGAAAAAACGCGTTTATTTCGGGCTGAAAAACACGTTTTGAAAGGTGTTCTGTTACGGCCCCATAAGTTTCATGGGGGTGACCAAACTTGCAGAAACGTTTATTTCTGCTGAAAAACATGTTTTGGCACTTTCAGCACACTTGGGTTAAGAGCTCAGTGTTTGGGCTCTTCTGAGACTTGCAGTTACATTGGGATTCTGAAGCCTGAAAAAACGCGTTTATTTCGGGCTGAAAAACACGTTTTGAAAATTGTGCTGTTACTGCCCCATAACTTACTTGGGGTTGACCAAACTTGCAGAAACATGTTTATTTCTGCTGAAAAACACGTTTTGGCACTTTCTGCACACTGGGGTAAAGAGCTGAGTGTGTGGGCTTTTCTGAGCCTTGCAGTTACATAGGGATACAGCTGTCTGAAAAAACGCGTTTATTTCGGGCTGAAAAACACGTTTTGAAAAGTGTGCTGGTACTGCCCCATAAGTTGCATGGGGGTGACCAAACTTGCAGAAACATGTTTATTTCTGCTGAAAAACATGTTTTGACACTTTCTGCACACTGGGGTAAAGAACTGAGTGTGTGGGCTCTTCTGAGCCTTGCAGTTACATAGGGATACAGCTGTCTGAAAAAACGCGTTTATTTCGGGCTGAAAAACACGTTTTGAAAAGTGTTCTGTTACTGCCCCATGAGTTGCATGGGGGTGACCAAAATTGCAGAAACATGTTTATTTCTGCTGAAAAACATGTTTTGACACTTTCAGCACACTTGGGTTAAGAGCTGAGTGTTTGGGCTCTTCTGAGACTTGCAGTTATATTGGGATTCTGAAGCCTGAAAAAACGCGTTTATTTCGGGCTGAAAAACACGTTTTGAAAATTGTGCTTTTACTGCCCCATAACTTACATGGGGTTAACCAAACTTGCAGAAACATGTTTATTTCTGCTGAAAAACACGTTTTGGCACTTTCTGCATACTGGGGTTAAGAGCTGAGTGTATGGGCTCTTCTGAGCCTTGCAGATACATAGGGATACAGCTGTCTGAAAAAATGCGTTTATTTCGGGCTGAAAAACACGTTCTGAAAAGTGTGCTGTTACTGCCCCACAAGTTGCATGGGCGTGACCAAACTTGCAGAAACATGTTTATTTCTGCTGAAAAAACACGTTTTGGCACTTTCTGCATACTGGGGTTAAGAGCTGAGTGTGTGGGCTCTTCTGAGCCTTGCAGATACTTAGGGATACAGCTGTCTGAAAAAACGCGTTTATTTCGGGCTGAAAAACACGTTTTGAAAAGTGTGCTGTTACTGCCCCATAAGTTTCATGGGGGTGACCAAACTTGCAGAAACATGTTTATTTCTGCTGAAAAACATGTTTAGAAACTTTCTGCACACTGGGGTTAAGATCTGAGTGTGTGGGCTCTTCTGAGCCTTGCAGTTACATGGGATTTCAGTTGTCTGAAATAACGTGTTTATTTCGGGCTGAAAAACACGTTTTGAAAAGTGTGCTGTTACTGCCCCATAACTTACATGGGGGTGACCAAACTTGCAGAAACATGCTTATTTCTGCTGAAAAACATGTTTAGACACTTTCTGCACACTGGGGTTAAGAGCTGAGTGTGTGGGCTCTTCTGAGCCTTGCAGTTACATTGGGATCCTGTAGTCTGAAAAAACGCGTTTATTTCGGGCTGAAAAACACGTTTTGAAAAGTGTGCTGTTACTGCCCCATAAGTTTCATGGGGGTGACCAAACTTGCAGAAACATGTTTATTTCTGCTGAAAAACATGTTTAGACACTTTCTGCACACTGGGGTTAAGATCTGAGTGTGTGGGCTCTTCTGAGCCTTGCAGTTACATGGGAATTCAGTTGTCTGAAAAAACGCGTTTATTTCGGGCTGAAAAGCACGTTTTGAAAAGTGTGCTGTTATTGCCCCATAACTTACATGGGGTTGACCAAACTTGCAGAAACATGTTAATTTCTGCTGAAAAACACGTTTTGGCACTTTCTGCACACTGGGGTTAAGAGCTGAGTGTGTGGGCTCTTGTGAGCCTTGCAGTTACATGGGAATTCAGTTGACTGAAAAAACGCGTTTATTTCGGGCTGAAAAACACGTTCTGAAAAGTGTGCTGTTACTGCCCCATAAGTTGCATGGGGGTGACCAAACTTGCAGAAACATGTTTATTTCTGCTGAAAAAACACGTTTTGGCACTTTCTGCATACTGGGGTTAAGAGCTGAGTGTGTGGGCTCTTCTGAGCCTTGCAGTTACATGGGAATTCAGTTGACTGAAAAAACGCGTTTATTTCGGGCTGAAAAACACGTTTTGAAAAGTGTGCTGTTACTGCCCCATAACTTAAATGGGGTTGACCAAACTTGCAGAAACATATTTATTTCTGCTGAAAAACACGTTTTGGCACTTTCTGCATACTGGGGTTAAGAGCTGAGTGTGTGGGCTCTTCTGAGCCTTGCAGATACATAGGGATACAGCTGTCTGAAAAAATGCGTTTATTTCGGGCTGAAAAACACGTTCTGAAAAGTGTGCTGTTACTGCCCCATAAGTTGCATGGGGGTGACCAAACTTGCAGAAACATGTTTATTTCTGCTGAAAAAACACGTTTTGGCATTTTCTGCATACTGGGGTTAAGGTCTGAGTGTGTGGGCTCTTCTGAGCCTTGCAGTTACATGGGAAATCAGTTGTCTGAAAAAACGCGTTTATTTCGGGCTGAAAAACACGTTTTGAAAAGTGTGCTGTTACTGCCCCATAAGTTGCATGGGGGTGACCAAACTTGCAGAAACATGTTTATTTCTGCTGAAAAACATGTTTTGACACTTTCTGCACACTGGGGTAAAGAACTGAGTGTGTGGGCTCTTCTGAGCCTTGCAGTTACATAGGGATACAGCTGTCTGAAAAAACGCGTTTATTTCGGGATGAAAAACACGTTTTGAAAAGTGTTCTGTTACTGCCCCATGAGTTGCATGGGGGTGACCAAAATTGCAGAAACATGTTTATTTCTGCTGAAAAACATGTTTTGACACTTTCAGCACACTTGGGTTAAGAGCTGAGTGTTTGGGCTCTTCTGAGCCTTGCAGATACATAGGGATACAGCTGTCTGAAAAAATGCGTTTATTTCGGGCTGAAAAACACGTTCTGAAAAGTGTGCTGTCACTGCCCCATAAATTGCATGGGGGTGACCAAACTTGCAGAAACATGTTTATTTCTGCTGAAAAAACACGTTTTGGCAATTTCTGCATACTGGGGTTAAGAGCTGAGTGTGTGGGCTCTTCTGAGCCTTGCAGTTACATGGGAATTCAGTTGTCTGAAAAAACGCGTTTATTTCGGGCTGAAAAACACGTTTTGAAAAGTGTGCTTTTACTGCCCCATAAGTTGCATGGGGGTGACCAAACTTGCAGAAACATGTTTATTTCTGCTGAAAAACATGTTTAGACACTTTCTGCATACTGGGGTAAAGAGCTGAGTGTGTGGGCTCTTCTGAGCCTTGCAGTTACATTGGGATCCTGAAGTCTGAAAAACGCGTTCATTTCGGGATGAAAAGCACGTTTTGAAAAGTGTGCTGTTATTGCCCCATAATTTACATGGGGTTGACCAAACTTGCAGAAACATGTTAATTTCTGCTGAAAAACACGTTTTGGCACTTTCTGTACACTGGGGTTAAGAGCTGAGTGTGTGGGCTCCTCTGAGCCTTGCAGTTACATGGGAATTCAGTTGACTGAAAAAACGCGTTTATTTCGGGCTGAAAAATACGTTTTGAAAAGTGTGCTGTTACTGCCCCATAACTTACATGGGGTTGACCAAACTTGCAGAAACATGTTTATTTCTGCTGAAAAACATGTTTAGACACTTTCTGCACACTGGGATTAAGAGCTGAGAGTGTGGGCTCCTCTGAGCCTTGCAGTTACATGGGTATTCAGTTGTCTGAAAAAACGCTTTATTTCGGGCTGAAAAACACGTTTTGAAAAGTGTTCTGTTACTGCCCCATAAGTTTCATGGGGGTGACCAAACTTGCAGAAACATGTTTATTTCTGCTGAAAAACACGTTTTGGCACTTTCTGCATACTGGGGTTAAGAGCTGAGTGTATGGGCTCTTCTGAGCCTTGCAGATACATAGGGTTACAGCTGTCTGAAAAAATGCGTTTATTTCGGGCTGAAAAACACGTTCTGAAAAGTGTGCTGTTACTGCCCCATAAGTTGCATGGGGGTGACCAAACTTGCAGAAACATGTTTATTTCTGCTGAAAAAACACGTTTTGGCACTTTCTGCATACTGGGGTTAAGAGCTAAGTGTATGGGCTCTTCTGAGCCTTGCAGATACTTAGGGATACAGCTGTCTGAAAAACGCGTTTATTTCGGGCTGAAAAACACGTTTTGAAAAGTGTGCTGTTACTGCCCCATAAGTTTCATGGGGTTGACCAAACTTGCAGAAACATGTTAATTTCTGCTGAAAAACACGTTTTGGCACTTTCTGTACACTGGGGTTAAGAGCTGAGTGTGTGGGCTCCTCTGAGCCTTGCAGTTACATGGGAATTCAGTTGACTGAAAAAACGCGTTTATTTCGGGCTGAAAAATACGTTTTGAAAAGTGTGCTGTTACTGCCCCATAACTTACATGGGGTTGACCAAACTTGCAGAAACATGTTTATTTCTGCTGAAAAACATGTTTAGACACTTTCTGCACACTGGGATTAAGAGCTGAGAGTGTGGGCTCCTCTGAGCCTTGCAGTTACATGGGTATTCAGTTGTCTGAAAAAACGCTTTATTTCGGGCTGAAAAACACGTTTTGAAAAGTGTTCTGTTACTGCCCCATAAGTTTCATGGGGGTGACCAAACTTGCAGAAACATGTTTATTTCTGCTGAAAAACACGTTTTGGCACTTTCTGCATACTGGGGTTAAGAGCTGAGTGTATGGGCTCTTCTGAGCCTTGCAGATACATAGGGTTACAGCTGTCTGAAAAAATGCGTTTATTTCGGGCTGAAAAACACGTTCTGAAAAGTGTGCTGTTACTGCCCCATAAGTTGCATGGGGGTGACCAAACTTGCAGAAACATGTTTATTTCTGCTGAAAAAACACGTTTTGGCACTTTCTGCATACTGGGGTTAAGAGCTAAGTGTATGGGCTCTTCTGAGCCTTGCAGATACTTAGGGATACAGCTGTCTGAAAAACGCGTTTATTTCGGGCTGAAAAACACGTTTTGAAAAGTGTGCTGTTACTGCCCCATAAGTTTCATGGGGGTGACCAAACTTGCAGAAACATGTTTATTTCTGCTGAAAAACATGTTTAGACACTTTCTGCACACTGGGGTTAAGATCTGAGTGTGTGGGCTCTTCTGAGCCTTGCAGTTACATGGGAATTCAGTTGTCTGAAAAAACGCGTTTATTTCGGGCTGAAAAACACGTTTTGAAAAGTGTGCTGTTACTGCCCCATAAGTTTCATGGGGGTGACCAAACTTGCAGAAACATGTTTATTTCTGCTGAAAAACATGTTTAGACACTTTCTGCACACTGGGGTTAAGATCTGAGTGTGTGGGCTCTTCTGAGCCTTTCAGTTACATGGGAATTCAGTTGTCTGAAAAAACGCGTTTATTTCGGGCTGAAAAACACGTTTTGAAAGGTGTTCTGTTACGGCCCCATAAGTTTCATGGGGGTGACCAAACTTGCAGAAACGTTTATTTCTGCTGAAAAACATGTTTTGGCACTTTCAGCACACTTGGGTTAAGAGCTCAGTGTTTGGGCTCTTCTGAGACTTGCAGTTACATTGGGATTCTGAAGCCTGAAAAAACGCGTTTATTTCGGGCTGAAAAACACGTTTTGAAAATTGTGCTGTTACTGCCCCATAACTTACTTGGGGTTGACCAAACTTGCAGAAACATGTTTATTTCTGCTGAAAAACACGTTTTGGCACTTTCTGCACACTGGGGTAAAGAGCTGAGTGTGTGGGCTTTTCTGAGCCTTGCAGTTACATAGGGATACAGCTGTCTGAAAAAACGCGTTTATTTCGGGCTGAAAAACACGTTTTGAAAAGTGTGCTGGTACTGCCCCATAAGTTGCATGGGGGTGACCAAACTTGCAGAAACATGTTTATTTCTGCTGAAAAACATGTTTTGACACTTTCTGCACACTGGGGTAAAGAACTGAGTGTGTGGGCTCTTCTGAGCCTTGCAGTTACATAGGGATACAGCTGTCTGAAAAAACGCGTTTATTTCGGGCTGAAAAACACGTTTTGAAAAGTGTTCTGTTACTGCCCCATGAGTTGCATGGGGGTGACCAAAATTGCAGAAACATGTTTATTTCTGCTGAAAAACATGTTTTGACACTTTCAGCACACTTGGGTTAAGAGCTGAGTGTTTGGGCTCTTCTGAGACTTGCAGTTATATTGGGATTCTGAAGCCTGAAAAAACGCGTTTATTTCGGGCTGAAAAACACGTTTTGAAAATTGTGCTTTTACTGCCCCATAACTTACATGGGGTTAACCAAACTTGCAGAAACATGTTTATTTCTGCTGAAAAACACGTTTTGGCACTTTCTGCATACTGGGGTTAAGAGCTGAGTGTATGGGCTCTTCTGAGCCTTGCAGATACATAGGGATACAGCTGTCTGAAAAAATGCGTTTATTTCGGGCTGAAAAACACGTTCTGAAAAGTGTGCTGTTACTGCCCCACAAGTTGCATGGGCGTGACCAAACTTGCAGAAACATGTTTATTTCTGCTGAAAAAACACGTTTTGGCACTTTCTGCATACTGGGGTTAAGAGCTGAGTGTGTGGGCTCTTCTGAGCCTTGCAGATACTTAGGGATACAGCTGTCTGAAAAAACGCGTTTATTTCGGGCTGAAAAACACGTTTTGAAAAGTGTGCTGTTACTGCCCCATAAGTTTCATGGGGGTGACCAAACTTGCAGAAACATGTTTATTTCTGCTGAAAAACATGTTTAGAAACTTTCTGCACACTGGGGTTAAGATCTGAGTGTGTGGGCTCTTCTGAGCCTTGCAGTTACATGGGATTTCAGTTGTCTGAAATAACGTGTTTATTTCGGGCTGAAAAACACGTTTTGAAAAGTGTGCTGTTACTGCCCCATAACTTACATGGGGGTGACCAAACTTGCAGAAACATGCTTATTTCTGCTGAAAAACATGTTTAGACACTTTCTGCACACTGGGGTTAAGAGCTGAGTGTGTGGGCTCTTCTGAGCCTTGCAGTTACATTGGGATCCTGTAGTCTGAAAAAACGCGTTTATTTCGGGCTGAAAAACACGTTTTGAAAAGTGTGCTGTTACTGCCCCATAAGTTTCATGGGGGTGACCAAACTTGCAGAAACATGTTTATTTCTGCTGAAAAACATGTTTAGACACTTTCTGCACACTGGGGTTAAGATCTGAGTGTGTGGGCTCTTCTGAGCCTTGCAGTTACATGGGAATTCAGTTGTCTGAAAAAACGCGTTTATTTCGGGCTGAAAAGCACGTTTTGAAAAGTGTGCTGTTATTGCCCCATAACTTACATGGGGTTGACCAAACTTGCAGAAACATGTTAATTTCTGCTGAAAAACACGTTTTGGCACTTTCTGCACACTGGGGTTAAGAGCTGAGTGTGTGGGCTCTTGTGAGCCTTGCAGTTACATGGGAATTCAGTTGACTGAAAAAACGCGTTTATTTCGGGCTGAAAAACACGTTCTGAGAAGTGTGCTGTTACTGCCCCATAAGTTGCATGGGGGTGACCAAACTTGCAGAAACATGTTTATTTCTGCTGAAAAAACACGTTTTGGCACTTTCTGCATACTGGGGTTAAGAGCTGAGTGTGTGGGCTCTTCTGAGCCTTGCAGTTACATGGGAATTCAGTTGACTGAAAAAACGCGTTTATTTCGGGCTGAAAAACACGTTTTGAAAAGTGTGCTGTTACTGCCCCATAACTTAAATGGGGTTGACCAAACTTGCAGAAACATATTTATTTCTGCTGAAAAACACGTTTTGGCACTTTCTGCATACTGGGGTTAAGAGCTGAGTGTGTGGGCTCTTCTGAGCCTTGCAGATACATAGGGATACAGCTGTCTGAAAAAATGCGTTTATTTCGGGCTGAAAAACACGTTCTGAAAAGTGTGCTGTTACTGCCCCATAAGTTGCATGGGGGTGACCAAACTTGCAGAAACATGTTTATTTCTGCTGAAAAAACACGTTTTGGCATTTTCTGCATACTGGGGTTAAGGTCTGAGTGTGTGGGCTCTTCTGAGCCTTGCAGTTACATGGGAAATCAGTTGTCTGAAAAAACGCGTTTATTTCGGGCTGAAAAACACGTTTTGAAAAGTGTGCTGTTACTGCCCCATAAGTTGCATGGGGGTGACCAAACTTGCAGAAACATGTTTATTTCTGCTGAAAAACATGTTTTGACACTTTCTGCACACTGGGGTAAAGAACTGAGTGTGTGGGCTCTTCTGAGCCTTGCAGTTACATAGGGATACAGCTGTCTGAAAAAACGCGTTTATTTCGGGATGAAAAACACGTTTTGAAAAGTGTTCTGTTACTGCCCCATGAGTTGCATGGGGGTGACCAAAATTGCAGAAACATGTTTATTTCTGCTGAAAAACATGTTTTGACACTTTCAGCACACTTGGGTTAAGAGCTGAGTGTTTGGGCTCTTCTGAGCCTTGCAGATACATAGGGATACAGCTGTCTGAAAAAATGCGTTTATTTCGGGCTGAAAAACACGTTCTGAAAAGTGTGCTGTCACTGCCCCATAAATTGCATGGGGGTGACCAAACTTGCAGAAACATGTTTATTTCTGCTGAAAAAACACGTTTTGGCAATTTCTGCATACTGGGGTTAAGAGCTGAGTGTGTGGGCTCTTCTGAGCCTTGCAGTTACATGGGAATTCAGTTGTCTGAAAAAACGCGTTTATTTCGGGCTGAAAAACACGTTTTGAAAAGTGTGCTTTTACTGCCCCATAAGTTGCATGGGGGTGACCAAACTTGCAGAAACATGTTTATTTCTGCTGAAAAACATGTTTAGACACTTTCTGCATACTGGGGTAAAGAGCTGAGTGTGTGGGCTCTTCTGAGCCTTGCAGTTACATTGGGATCCTGAAGTCTGAAAAACGCGTTCATTTCGGGATGAAAAGCACGTTTTGAAAAGTGTGCTGTTATTGCCCCATAATTTACATGGGGTTGACCAAACTTGCAGAAACATGTTAATTTCTGCTGAAAAACACGTTTTGGCACTTTCTGTACACTGGGGTTAAGAGCTGAGTGTGTGGGCTCCTCTGAGCCTTGCAGTTACATGGGAATTCAGTTGACTGAAAAAACGCGTTTATTTCGGGCTGAAAAATACGTTTTGAAAAGTGTGCTGTTACTGCCCCATAACTTACATGGGGTTGACCAAACTTGCAGAAACATGTTTATTTCTGCTGAAAAACATGTTTAGACACTTTCTGCACACTGGGATTAAGAGCTGAGAGTGTGGGCTCCTCTGAGCCTTGCAGTTACATGGGTATTCAGTTGTCTGAAAAAACGCTTTATTTCGGGCTGAAAAACACGTTTTGAAAAGTGTTCTGTTACTGCCCCATAAGTTTCATGGGGGTGACCAAACTTGCAGAAACATGTTTATTTCTGCTGAAAAACACGTTTTGGCACTTTCTGCATACTGGGGTTAAGAGCTGAGTGTATGGGCTCTTCTGAGCCTTGCAGATACATAGGGTTACAGCTGTCTGAAAAAATGCGTTTATTTCGGGCTGAAAAACACGTTCTGAAAAGTGTGCTGTTACTGCCCCATAAGTTGCATGGGGGTGACCAAACTTGCAGAAACATGTTTATTTCTGCTGAAAAAACACGTTATGGCACTTTCTGCATACTGGGGTTAAGAGCTAAGTGTATGGGCTCTTCTGAGCCTTGCAGATACTTAGGGATACAGCTGTCTGAAAAACGCGTTTATTTCGGGCTGAAAAACACGTTTTGAAAAGTGTGCTGTTACTGCCCCATAAGTTTCATGGGGGTGACCAAACTTGCAGAAACATGTTTATTTCTGCTGAAAAACATGTTTAGACACTTTCTGCACACTGGGGTTAAGATCTGAGTGTGTGGGCTCTTCTGAGCCTTGCAGTTACATGGGAATTCAGTTGTCTGAAAAAACGCGTTTATTTCGGGCTGAAAAACACGTTTTGAAAAGTGTGCTGTTACTGCCCCATAAGTTTCATGGGGGTGACCAAACTTGCAGAAACATGTTTATTTCTGCTGAAAAACATGTTTAGACACTTTCTGCACACTGGGGTTAAGATCTGAGTGTGTGGGCTCTTCTGAGCCTTTCAGTTACATGGGAATTCAGTTGTCTGAAAAAACGCGTTTATTTCGGGCTGAAAAACACGTTTTGAAAGGTGTTCTGTTACGGCCCCATAAGTTTCATGGGGGTGACCAAACTTGCAGAAACGTTTATTTCTGCTGAAAAACATGTTTTGGCACTTTCAGCACACTTGGGTTAAGAGCTCAGTGTTTGGGCTCTTCTGAGACTTGCAGTTACATTGGGATTCTGAAGCCTGAAAAAACGCGTTTATTTCGGGCTGAAAAACACGTTTTGAAAATTGTGCTGTTACTGCCCCATAACTTACATGGGGTTGACCAAACTTGCAGAAACATGTTTATTTCTGCTGAAAAACACGTTTTGGCACTTTCTGCACACTGGGGTAAAGAGCTGAGTGTGTGGGCTTTTCTGAGCCTTGCAGTTACATAGGGATACAGCTGTCTGAAAAAACGCGTTTATTTCGGGCTGAAAAACACGTTTTGAAAAGTGTGCTGTTACTGCCCCATAAGTTGCATGGGGGTGACCAAACTTGCAGAAACATGTTTATTTCTGCTGAAAAACATGTTTAGAAACTTTCTGCACACTGGGGTTAAGAGCTGAGTGTGTGGGCTCTTCTGAGCCTTGCAGTTACATAGGGATACAGCTGTCTGAAAAAACGTGTTTATTTCGGGATGAAAAACACGTTTTGAAAAGTGTTCTGTTACTGCCCCATGAGTTGCATGGGGGTGACCAAAATTGCAGAAACATGTTTATTTCTGCTGAAAAACATGTTTTGACACTTTCAGCACACTTGGGTTAAGAGCTGAGTGTTTGGGCTCTTCTGAGACTTGCAGTTATATTGGGATTCTGAAGCCTGAAAAAACGCGTTTATTTCGGGCTGAAAAACACGTTTTGAAAATTGTGCTTTTACTGCCCCATAACTTACATGGGGTTAACCAAACTTGCAGAAACATGTTTATTTCTGCTGAAAAACACGTTTTGGCACTTTCTGCATACTGGGGTTAAGAGCTGAGTGTATGGGCTCTTCTGAGCCTTGCAGATACATAGGGATACAGCTGTCTGAAAAAATGCGTTTATTTTGGGCTGAAAAACACGTTCTGAAAAGTGTGCTGTTACTGCCCCACAAGTTGCATGGGCGTGACCAAACTTGCAGAAACATGTTTATTTCTGCTGAAAAAACACGTTTTGGCACTTTCTGCATACTGGGGTTAAGAGCTGAGTGTGTGGGCTCTTCTGAGCCTTGCAGATACTTAGGGATACAGCTGTCTGAAAAAACGCGTTTATTTCGGGCTGAAAAACACGTTTTGAAAAGTGTGCTGTTACTGCCCCATAAGTTTCATGGGGGTGACCAAACTTGCAGAAACATGTTTATTTCTGCTGAAAAACATGTTTAGAAACTTTCTGCACACTGGGGTTAAGATCTGAGTGTGTGGGCTCTTCTGAGCCTTGCAGTTACATGGGATTTCAGTTGTCTGAAATAACGTGTTTATTTCGGGCTGAAAAACACGTTTTGAAAAGTGTGCTGTTACTGCCCCATAACTTACATGGGGGTGACCAAACTTGCAGAAACATGCTTATTTCTGCTGAAAAACATGTTTAGACACTTTCTGCACACTGGGGTTAAGAGCTGAGTGTGTGGGCTCTTCTGAGCCTTGCAGTTACATTGGGATCCTGTAGTCTGAAAAAACGCGTTTATTTCGGGCTGAAAAACACGTTTTGAAAAGTGTGCTGTTACTGCCCCATAAGTTTCATGGGGGTGACCAAACTTGCAGAAACATGTTTATTTCTGCTGAAAAACATGTTTAGACACTTTCTGCACACTGGGGTTAAGATCTGAGTGTGTGGGCTCTTCTGAGCCTTGCAGTTACATGGGAATTCAGTTGTCTGAAAAAACGTGTTTATTTCGGGCTGAAAAGCACGTTTTGAAAAGTGTGCTGTTATTGCCCCATAACTTACATGGGGTTGACCAAACTTGCAGAAACATGTTAATTTCTGCTGAAAAACACGTTTTGGCACTTTCTGCACACTGGGGTTAAGAGCTGAGTGTGTGGGCTCTTGTGAGCCTTGCAGTTACATGGGAATTCAGTTGACTGAAAAAACGCGTTTATTTCGGGCTGAAAAACACGTTTTGAAAAGTGTGCTGTTACTGCCCCATAAGTTGCATGGGGGTGACCAAACTTGCAGAAACATGTTTATTTCTGCTGAAAAAACACGTTTTGGCACTTTCTGCATACTGGTGTTAAGAGCTGAGTGTGTGGGCTCTTCTGAGCCTTGCAGTTACATGGGAATTCAGTTGACTGAAAAAACGCGTTTATTTCGGGCTGAAAAACACGTTTTGAAAAGTGTGCTGTTACTGCCCCATAACTTAAATGGGGTTGACCAAACTTGCAGAAACATATTTATTTCTGCTGAAAAACACGTTTTGGCACTTTCTGCATACTGGGGTTAAGAGCTGAGTGTGTGGGCTCTTCTGAGCCTTGCAGATACATAGGGATACAGCTGTCTGAAAAAATGCGTTTATTTCGGGCTGAAAAACACGTTCTGAAAAGTGTGCTGTTACTGCCCCATAAGTTGCATGGGGGTGACCAAACTTGCAGAAACATGTTTATTTCTGCTGAAAAAACACGTTTTGGCATTTTCTGCATACTGGGGTTAAGATCTGAGTGTGTGGGCTCTTCTGAGCCTTGCAGTTACATGGGAAATCAGTTGTCTGAAAAAACGCGTTTATTTCGGGCTGAAAAACACGTTTTGAAAAGTGTGCTGTTACTGCCCCATAAGTTTCATGGGGGTGACCAAACTTGCAGAAACATGTTTATTTCTGCTGAAAAACATGTTTTGGCACTTTCTGCATACTGGGGTTAAGAGCTCAGTGTTTGGGCTCTTCTGAGACTTGCAGTTACATGGGATTTCAGTTGTCTGAAAAAACGCGTTTATTTCGGGCTGAAAAACACGTTTTGAAAAGTGTGCTGTTACTGCCCCATAACTTACATGGGGGTGACCAAACTTGCAGAAACATGCTTATTTCTGCTGAAAAACATGTTTAGACACTTTCTGCACACTGGGGTTAAGAGCTGAGTGTGTGGGCTCTTCTGAGCCTTGCAGTTACATTGGGATCCTGTAGTCTGAAAAAACGCATTTATTTCGGGCTGAAAAACACGTTCTGAAAAGTGTGCTGTTACTGCCCCATAAGTTGCATGGGCGTGACCAAACTTGCAGAAACATGTTTATTTCTGCTGAAAAAACACGTTTTGGCACTTTCTGCATACTGGGGTTAAGAGCTGAGTGTGTGGGCTCTTCTGAGCCTTGCAGATACTTAGGGATACAGCTGTCTGAAAAAACGCGTTTATTTCGGGCTGAAAAACACGTTTTGAAAAGTGTGCTGTTACTGCCCCATAAGTTTCATGGGGGTGACCAAACTTGCAGAAACATGTTTATTTCTGCTGAAAAACATGTTTAGAAACTTTCTGCACACTGGGGTTAAGATCTGAGTGTGTGGGCTCTTCTGAGCCTTGCAGTTACATGGGATTTCAGTTGTCTGAAAAAACGCGTTTATTTCGGGCTGAAAAACACGTTTTGAAAAGTGTGCTGTTACTGCCCCATAACTTACATGGGGGTGACCAAACTTGCAGAAACATGCTTATTTCTGCTGAAAAACATGTTTAGACACTTTCTGCACACTGGGGTTAAGAGCTGAGTGTGTGGGCTCTTCTGAGCCTTGCAGTTACATTGGGAACCTGTAGTCTGAAAAAACGCGTTTATTTCGGGCTGAAAAACACGTTCTGAAAAGTGTGCTGTTACTGCCCCATAAGTTGCATGGGCGTGACCAAACTTGCAGAAACATGTTTATTTCTGCTGAAAAAACACGTTTTGGCACTTTCTGCATACTGGGGTTAAGAGCTGAGTGTGTGGGCTCTTCTGAGCCTTGCAGATACTTAGGGATACAGCTGTCTGAAAAAACGCGTTTATTTCGGGCTGAAAAACACGTTTTGAAAAGTGTGCTGTTACTGCCCCATAAGTTTCATGGGGGTGACCAAACTTGCAGAAACATGTTTATTTCTGCTGAAAAACATGTTTAGAAACTTTCTGCACACTGGGGTTAAGATCTGAGTGTGTGGGCTCTTCTGAGCCTTGCAGTTACATGGGATTTCAGTTGTCTGAAAAAACGCGTTTATTTCGGGCTGAAAAACACGTTTTGAAAAGTGTGCTGTTACTGCCCCATAACTTACATGGGGTTGACCAAACTTGCAGAAACACGTTTATTTCTGCTGAAAAACACGTTTTGGCACTTTCTGCATACTGGGGTTAAGAGCTGAGTGTATGGGCTCTTCTGAGCCTTGCAGATACATAGGGATACAGCTGTCTGAAAAAATGCGTTTATTTCGGGCTGAAAAACACGTTCTGAAAAGTGTGCTGTTACTGCCCCATAAGTTGCATGGGGGTGACCAAACTTGCAGAAACATGTTTATTTCTGCTGAAAAAACACGTTTTGGCACTTTCTGCATACTGGGGTTAAGAGCTGAGTGTGTGGGCTCTTCTGAGCCTTGCAGATACTTAGGGATACAGCTGTCTGAAAAAACGCGTTTATTTCGGGCTGAAAAACACGTTTTGAAAAGTGTGCTGTTACTGCCCCATAAGTTTCATGGGGGTGACCAAACTTGCAGAAACGTTTATTTCTGGTGAAAAACATGTTTAGACACTTTCTGCACACTGGGGTTAAGATCTGAGTGTGTGGGCTCTTCTGAGCCTTGCAGTTACATGGGAATTCAGTTGTCTGAAAAAACGCGTTTATTTCGGGCTGAAAAACACGTTTTGAAAAGTGTGCTGTTATTGCCCCATAACTTACATGGGGTTGACCAAACTTGCAGAAACATGTTAATTTCTGCTGAAAAACACGTTTTGGCACTTTCTGCACACTGGGGTTAAGAGCTGAGTGTGTGGGCTCTTCTGAGCCTTGCAGTTACATGGGAATTCAGTTGACTGAAAAAACGCGTTTATTTCGGGCTGAAAAACACGTTTTGAAAAGTGTGCTGTTACTGCCCCATAAGTTGCATGGGGGTGACCAAACTTGCAGAAACATGTTTATTTCTGCTGAAAAAACACGTTTTGGCACTATCTGCATACTGGGATTAAGAGCTGAGAGTGTGGGCTCCTCTGAGCCTTGCAGTTACATGGGTATTCAGTTGTCTGAAAAAACGCTTTATTTCGGGCTGAAAAACACGTTTTGAAAAGTGTTCTGTTACTGCCCCATAAGTTTCATGGGGGTGACCAAACTTGCAGAAACATGTTTATTTCTGCTGAAAAAACACGTTTTGGCACTTTCTGCATACTGGGGTTAAGAGCTGAGTGTGTGGGCTCTTCTGAGCCTTGCAGTTACATTGGGATCCTGTAGTCTGAAAAAACGCGTTTATTTCGGGCTGAAAAACACGTTTTGAAAAGTGTGCTGTTACTGCCCCATAAGTTTCATGGGGGTGACCAAACTTGCAGAAACATGTTTATTTCTGCTGAAAAACATGTTTAGACACTTTCTGCACACTGGGGTTAAGATCTGAGTGTGTGGGCTCTTCTGAGCCTTGCAGTTACATGGGAATTCAGTTGTCTGAAAAAACGCGTTTATTTCGGGCTGAAAAGCACGTTTTGAAAAGTGTGCTGTTATTGCCCCATAACTTACATGGGGTTGACCAAACTTGCAGAAACATGTTAATTTCTGCTGAAAAACACGTTTTGGCACTTTCTGCACACTGGGGTTAAGAGCTGAGTGTGTGGGCTCTTGTGAGCCTTGCAGTTACATGGGAATTCAGTTGACTGAAAAAACGCGTTTATTTCGGGCTGAAAAACACGTTTTGAAAAGTGTGCTGTTACTGCCCCATAAGTTGCATGGGGGTGACCAAACTTGCAGAAACATGTTTATTTCTGCTGAAAAAACACGTTTTGGCACTTTCTGCATACTGGGGTTAAGAGCTGAGTGTGTGGGCTCTTCTGAGCCTTGCAGTTACATGGGAATTCAGTTGACTGAAAAAACGCGTTTATTTCGGGCTGAAAAACACGTTTTGAAAAGTGTGCTGTTACTGCCCCATAACTTAAATGGGGTTGACCAAACTTGCAGAAACATATTTATTTCTGCTGAAAAACACGTTTTGGCACTTTCTGCATACTGGGGTTAAGAGCTGAGTGTGTGGGCTCTTCTGAGCCTTGCAGATACATAGGGATACAGCTGTCTGAAAAAATGCGTTTATTTCGGGCTGAAAAACACGTTCTGAAAAGTGTGCTGTTACTGCCCCATAAGTTGCATGGGGGTGACCAAACTTGCAGAAACATGTTTATTTCTGCTGAAAAAACACGTTTTGGCATTTTCTGCATACTGGGGTTAAGATCTGAGTGTGTGGGCTCTTCTGAGCCTTGCAGTTACATGGGAAATCAGTTGTCTGAAAAAACGCGTTTATTTCGGGCTGAAAAACACGTTTTGAAAAGTGTGCTGTTACTGCCCCATAAGTTTCATGGGGGTGACCAAACTTGCAGAAACATGTTTATTTCTGCTGAAAAACATGTTTTGGCACTTTCTGCATACTGGGGTTAAGAGCTCAGTGTTTGGGCTCTTCTGAGACTTGCAGTTACATGGGATTTCAGTTGTCTGAAAAAACGCGTTTATTTCGGGCTGAAAAACACGTTTTGAAAAGTGTGCTGTTACTGCCCCATAACTTACATGGGGGTGACCAAACTTGCAGAAACATGCTTATTTCTGCTGAAAAACATGTTTAGACACTTTCTGCACACTGGGGTTAAGAGCTGAGTGTGTGGGCTCTTCTGAGCCTTGCAGTTACATTGGGATCCTGTAGTCTGAAAAAACGCATTTATTTCGGGCTGAAAAACACGTTCTGAAAAGTGTGCTGTTACTGCCCCATAAGTTGCATGGGCGTGACCAAACTTGCAGAAACATGTTTATTTCTGCTGAAAAAACACGTTTTGGCACTTTCTGCATACTGGGGTTAAGAGCTGAGTGTGTGGGCTCTTCTGAGCCTTGCAGATACTTAGGGATACAGCTGTCTGAAAAAACGCGTTTATTTCGGGCTGAAAAACACGTTTTGAAAAGTGTGCTGTTACTGCCCCATAAGTTTCATGGGGGTGACCAAACTTGCAGAAACATGTTTATTTCTGCTGAAAAACATGTTTAGAAACTTTCTGCACACTGGGGTTAAGATCTGAGTGTGTGGGCTCTTCTGAGCCTTGCAGTTACATGGGATTTCAGTTGTCTGAAAAAACGCGTTTATTTCGGGCTGAAAAACACGTTTTGAAAAGTGTGCTGTTACTGCCCCATAACTTACATGGGGGTGACCAAACTTGCAGAAACATGCTTATTTCTGCTGAAAAACATGTTTAGACACTTTCTGCACACTGGGGTTAAGAGCTGAGTGTGTGGGCTCTTCTGAGCCTTGCAGTTACATTGGGAACCTGTAGCTGAAAAAACGCGTTTATTTCGGGCTGAAAAACACGTTCTGAAAAGTGTGCTGTTACTGCCCCATAAGTTGCATGGGGGTGACCAAACTTGCAGAAACATGTTTATTTCTGCTGAAAAAACACGTTTTGGCACTTTCTGCATACTGGGGTTAAGAGCTGAGTGTGTGGGCTCTTCTGAGCCTTGCAGATACTTAGGGATACAGCTGTCTGAAAAAACGCGTTTATTTCGGGCTGAAAAACACGTTTTGAAAAGTGTGCTGTTACTGCCCCATAAGTTTCATGGGGGTGACCAAACTTGCAGAAACGTTTATTTCTGGTGAAAAACATGTTTAGACACTTTCTGCACACTGGGGTTAAGATGTGAGTGTGTGGGCTCTTCTGAGCCTTGCAGTTACATGGGAATTCAGTTGTCTGAAAAAACGCGTTTATTTCGGGCTGAAAAACACGTTTTGAAAAGTGTGCTGTTATTGCCCCATAACTTACATGGGGTTGACCAAACTTGCAGAAACATGTTAATTTCTGCTGAAAAAACACGTTTTGGCACTATCTGCATACTGGGATTAAGAGCTGAGAGTGTGGGCTCCTCTGAGCCTTGCAGTTACATGGGTATTCAGTTGTCTGAAAAAACGCTTTATTTCGGGCTGAAAAACACGTTTTGAAAAGTGTTCTGTTACTGCCCCATAAGTTTCATGGGGGTGACCAAACTTGCAGAAACATGTTTATTTCTGCTGAAAAAACACGTTTTGGCACTTTCTGCATACTGGGGTTAAGAGCTGAGTGTGTGGGCTCTTCTGAGCCTTGCAGTTACATTGGGATCCTGTAGTCTGAAAAAACGCGTTTATTTCGGGCTGAAAAACACGTTTTGAAAAGTGTGCTGTTACTGCCCCATAAGTTTCATGGGGGTGACCAAACTTGCAGAAACATGTTTATTTCTGCTGAAAAACATGTTTAGACACTTTCTGCACACTGGGGTTAAGATCTGAGTGTGTGGGCTCTTCTGAGCCTTGCAGTTACATGGGAATTCAGTTGTCTGAAAAAACGCGTTTATTTCGGGCTGAAAAGCACGTTTTGAAAAGTGTGCTGTTATTGCCCCATAACTTACATGGGGTTGACCAAACTTGCAGAAACATGTTAATTTCTGCTGAAAAACACGTTTTGGCACTTTCTGCACACTGGGGTTAAGAGCTGAGTGTGTGGGCTCTTGTGAGCCTTGCAGTTACATGGGAATTCAGTTGACTGAAAAAACGCGTTTATTTCGGGCTGAAAAACACGTTTTGAAAAGTGTGCTGTTACTGCCCCATAAGTTGCATGGGGGTGACCAAACTTGCAGAAACATGTTTATTTCTGCTGAAAAAACACGTTTTGGCACTTTCTGCATACTGGGGTTAAGAGCTGAGTGTGTGGGCTCTTCTGAGCCTTGCAGTTACATGGGAATTCAGTTGACTGAAAAAACGCATTTATTTCGGGCTGAAAAACACGTTTTGAAAAGTGTGCTGTTACTGCCCCATAACTTAAATGGGGTTGACCAAACTTGCAGAAACATATTTATTTCTGCTGAAAAACACGTTTTGGCACTTTCTGCATACTGGGGTTAAGAGCTGAGTGTGTGGGCTCTTCTGAGCCTTGCAGATACATAGGGATACAGCTGTCTGAAAAAATGCGTTTATTTCGGGCTGAAAAACACGTTCTGAAAAGTGTGCTGTTACTGCCCCATAAGTTGCATGGGGGTGACCAAACTTGCAGAAACATGTTTATTTCTGCTGAAAAAACACGTTTTGGCATTTTCTGCATACTGGGGTTAAGATCTGAGTGTGTGGGCTCTTCTGAGCCTTGCAGTTACATGGGAAATCAGTTGTCTGAAAAAACGCGTTTATTTCGGGCTGAAAAACACGTTTTGAAAAGTGTGCTGTTACTGCCCCATAAGTTTCATGGGGGTGACCAAACTTGCAGAAACATGTTTATTTCTGCTGAAAAACATGTTTTGGCACTTTCTGCATACTGGGGTTAAGAGCTCAGTGTTTGGGCTCTTCTGAGACTTGCAGTTACATGGGATTTCAGTTGTCTGAAAAAACGCGTTTATTTCGGGCTGAAAAACACGTTTTGAAAAGTGTGCTGTTACTGCCCCATAACTTACATGGGGGTGACCAAACTTGCAGAAACATGCTTATTTCTGCTGAAAAAACACGTTTTGGCACTTTCTGCATACTGGGGTTAAGAGCTGAGTGTGTGGGCTCTTCTGAGCCTTGCAGATACTTAGGGATACAGCTGTCTGAAAAAACGCGTTTATTTCGGGCTGAAAAACACGTTTTGAAAAGTGTGCTGTTACTGCCCCATAAGTTTCATGGGGGTGACCAAACTTGCAGAAACATGTTTATTTCTGCTGAAAAACATGTTTAGAAACTTTCTGCACACTGGGGTTAAGATCTGAGTGTGTGGGCTCTTCTGAGCCTTGCAGTTACATGGGATTTCAGTTGTCTGAAAAAACGCGTTTATTTCGGGCTGAAAAACACGTTTTGAAAAGTGTGCTGTTACTGCCCCATAACTTACATGGGGTTGACCAAACTTGCAGAAACATGTTTATTTCTGCTGAAAAACACGTTTTGGCACTTTCTGCATACTGGGGTTAAGAGCTGAGTGTATGGGCTCTTCTGAGCCTTGCAGATACATAGGGATACAGCTGTCTGAAAAAATGCGTTTATTTCGGGCTGAAAAACACGTTCTGAAAAGTGTGCTGTTACTGCCCCATAAGTTGCATGGGGGTGACCAAACTTGCAGAAACATGTTTATTTCTGCTGAAAAAACACGTTTTGGCACTTTCTGCATACTGGGGTTAAGAGCTGAGTGTGTGGGCTCTTCTGAGCCTTGCAGATACTTAGGGATACAGCTGTCTGAAAAAACGCGTTTATTTCGGGCTGAAAAACACGTTTTGAAAAGTGTGCTGTTACTGCCCCATAAGTTTCATGGGGGTGACCAAACTTGCAGAAACGTTTATTTCTGGTGAAAAACATGTTTAGACACTTTCTGCACACTGGGGTTAAGATCTGAGTGTGTGGGCTCTTCTGAGCCTTGCAGTTACATGGGAATTCAGTTGTCTGAAAAAACGCGTTTATTTCGGGCTGAAAAACACGTTTTGAAAAGTGTGCTGTTATTGCCCCATAACTTACATGGGGTTGACCAAACTTGCAGAAACATGTTAATTTCTGCTGAAAAACACGTTTTGGCACTTTCTGCACACTGGGGTTAAGAGCTGAGTGTGTGGGCTCTTCTGAGCCTTGCAGTTACATGGGAATTCAGTTGACTGAAAAAACGCGTTTATTTCGGGCTGAAAAACACGTTTTGAAAAGTGTGCTGTTACTGCCCCATAAGTTGCATGGGGGTGACCAAACTTGCAGAAACATGTTTATTTCTGCTGAAAAAACACGTTTTGGCACTATCTGCATACTGGGATTAAGAGCTGAGAGTGTGGGCTCCTCTGAGCCTTGCAGTTACATGGGTATTCAGTTGTCTGAAAAAACGCTTTATTTCGGGCTGAAAAACACGTTTTGAAAAGTGTTCTGTTACTGCCCCATAAGTTTCATGGGGGTGACCAAACTTGCAGAAACATGTTTATTTCTGCTGAAAAACACGTTTTGGCACTTTCTGCATACTGGGGTTAAGAGCTGAGTGTATGGGCTCTTCTGAGCCTTGCAGATACATAGGGTTACAGCTGTCTGAAAAAATGCGTTTATTACGGGCTGAAAAACACGTTCTGAAAAGTGTGCTGTTACTGCCCCATAAGTTGCATGGGGGTGACCAAACTTGCAGAAACATGTTTATTTCTGCTGAAAAAACACGTTTTGGCACTTTCTGCATACTGGGGTTAAGAGCTAAGTGTGTGGGCTCTTCTGAGCCTTGCAGATACTTAGGGATACAGCTATCTGAAAAAACGCGTTTATTTCGGGCTGAAAAACACGTTTTGAAAAGTGTGCTGTTACTGCCCCATAAGTTTCATGGGGGTGACCAAACTTGCAGAAACATGTTTATTTCTGCTGAAAAACATGTTTAGACACTTTCTGCACACTGGGGTTAAGATCTGAGTGTGTGGGCTCTTCTGAGCCTTGCAGTTACATGGGAATTCAGTTGTCTGAAAAAACGCGTTTATTTCGGGCTGAAAAACACGTTTTGAAAAGTGTGCTGTTACTGCCCCATAAGTTTCATGGGGGTGACCAAACTTGCAGAAACATGTTTATTTCTGCTGAAAAACATGTTTAGACACTTTCTGCACACTGGGGTTAAGATCTGAGTGTGTGGGCTCTTCTGAGCCTTTCAGTTACATGGGAATTCAGTTGTCTGAAAAAACGCGTTTATTTCGGGCTGAAAAACACGTTTTGAAAGGTGTTCTGTTACGGCCCCATAAGTTTCATGGGGGTGACCAAACTTGCAGAAACATGTTTATTTCTGCTGAAAAACATGTTTTGGCACTTTCAGCACACTTGGGTTAAGAGCTCAGTGTTTGGGCTCTTCTGAGACTTGCAGTTACATTGGGATTCTGAAGCCTGAAAAAACGCGTTTATTTCGGGCTGAAAAACACGTTTTGAAAATTGTGCTGTTACTGCCCCATAACTTACATGGGGTTGACCAAACTTGCAGAAACATGTTTATTTCTGCTGCAAAAAAACGTTTTTGCACTTTCTGCACACTGGGGTAAAGAGCTGAGTGTGTGGGCTTTTCTGAGCCTTGCAGTTACATAGGGATACAGCTGTCTGAAAAAACGCGTTTATTTCGGGCTGAAAAACACGTTTTGAAAAGTGTGCTGTTACTGCCCCATAAGTTGCATGGGGGTGACCAAACTTGCAGAAACATGTTTATTTCTGCTGAAAAACACGTTTTGGCACTTTCTGCATACTGGGGTTAAGAGCTGAGTGTATGGGCTCTTCTGAGCCTTGCAGATACATAGGGATACAGCTGTCTGAAAAAATGCGTTTATTTCGGGCTGAAAAACACGTTCTGAAAAGTGTGCTGTTACTGCCCCATAAGTTGCATGGGGGTGACCAAACTTGCAGAAACATGTTTATTTCTGCTGAAAAAACACGTTTTGGCACTTTCTGCATACTGGGGTTAAGAGCTGAGTGTGTGGGCTCTTCTGAGCCTTGCAGATACTTAGGGATACAGCTGTCTGAAAAAACGCGTTTATTTCGGGCTGAAAAACACGTTTTGAAAAGTGTGCTGTTACTGCCCCATAAGTTTCATGGGGGTGACCAAACTTGCAGAAACGTTTATTTCTGGTGAAAAACATGTTTAGACACTTTCTGCACACTGGGGTTAAGATCTGAGTGTGTGGGCTCTTCTGAGCCTTGCAGTTACATGGGAATTCAGTTGTCTGAAAAAACGCGTTTATTTCGGGCTGAAAAACACGTTTTGAAAAGTGTGCTGTTATTGCCCCATAACTTACATGGGGTTGACCAAACTTGCAGAAACATGTTAATTTCTGCTGAAAAACACGTTTTGGCACTTTCTGCACACTGGGGTTAAGAGCTGAGTGTGTGGGCTCTTCTGAGCCTTGCAGTTACATGGGAATTCAGTTGACTGAAAAAACGCGTTTATTTCGGGCTGAAAAACACGTTTTGAAAAGTGTGCTGTTACTGCCCCATAAGTTGCATGGGGGTGACCAAACTTGCAGAAACATGTTTATTTCTGCTGAAAAAACACGTTTTGGCACTATCTGCATACTGGGATTAAGAGCTGAGAGTGTGGGCTCCTCTGAGCCTTGCAGTTACATGGGTATTCAGTTGTCTGAAAAAACGCTTTATTTCGGGCTGAAAAACACGTTTTGAAAAGTGTTCTGTTACTGCCCCATAAGTTTCATGGGGGTGACCAAACTTGCAGAAACATGTTTATTTCTGCTGAAAAACACGTTTTGGCACTTTCTGCATACTGGGGTTAAGAGCTGAGTGTATGGGCTCTTCTGAGCCTTGCAGATACATAGGGTTACAGCTGTCTGAAAAAATGCGTTTATTACGGGCTGAAAAACACGTTCTGAAAAGTGTGCTGTTACTGCCCCATAAGTTGCATGGGGGTGACCAAACTTGCAGAAACATGTTTATTTCTGCTGAAAAATACGTTTTGGCACTTTCTGCATACTGGGGTTAAGAGCTAAGTGTGTGGGCTCTTCTGAGCCTTGCAGATACTTAGGGATACAGCTGTCTGAAAAAACGCGTTTATTTCGGGCTGAAAAACACGTTTTGAAAAGTGTGCTGTTACTGCCCCATAAGTTTCATGGGGGTGACCAAACTTGCAGAAACATGTTTATTTCTGCTGAAAAACATGTTTAGACACTTTCTGCACACTGGGGTTAAGATCTGAGTGTGTGGGCTCTTCTGAGCCTTGCAGTTACATGGGAATTCAGTTGTCTGAAAAAACGCGTTTATTTCGGGCTGAAAAACACGTTTTGAAAAGTGTGCTGTTACTGCCCCATAAGTTTCATGGGGGTGACCAAACTTGCAGAAACATGTTTATTTCTGCTGAAAAACATGTTTAGACACTTTCTGCACACTGGGGTTAAGATCTGAGTGTGTGGGCTCTTCTGAGCCTTTCAGTTACATGGGAATTCAGTTGTCTGAAAAAACGCGTTTATTTCGGGCTGAAAAACACGTTTTGAAAGGTGTTCTGTTACGGCCCCATAAGTTTCATGGGGGTGACCAAACTTGCAGAAACATGTTTATTTCTGCTGAAAAACATGTTTTGGCACTTTCAGCACACTTGGGTTAAGAGCTCAGTGTTTGGGCTCTTCTGAGACTTGCAGTTACATTGGGATTCTGAAGCCTGAAAAAACGCGTTTATTTCGGGCTGAAAAACACGTTTTGAAAATTGTGCTGTTACTGCCCCATAACTTACATGGGGTTGACCAAACTTGCAGAAACATGTTTATTTCTGCTGCAAAAAAACGTTTTGGCACTTTCTGCACACTGGGGTAAAGAGCTGAGTGTGTGGGCTTTTCTGAGCCTTGCAGTTACATAGGGATACAGCTGTCTGAAAAAACGCGTTTATTTCGGGCTGAAAAACACGTTTTGAAAAGTGTGCTGTTACTGCCCCATAAGTTGCATGGGGGTGACCAAACTTGCAGAAACATGTTTATTTCTGCTGAAAAACATGTTTTGACACTTTCTGCACACTGGGGTAAAGAACTGAGTGTGTGGGCTCTTCTGAGCCTTGCAGTTACATAGGGATACAGCTGTCTGAAAAAACGCGTTTATTTCGGGATGAAAAACACGTTTTGAAAAGTGTTCTGTTACTGCCCCATGAGTTGCATGGGGGTGACCAAAATTGCAGAAACATGTTTATTTCTGCTGAAAAACATGTTTTGACACTTTCAGCACACTTGGGTTAAGAGCTGAGTGTTTGGGCTCTTCTGAGCCTTGCAGATACATAGGGATACAGCTGTCTGAAAAAATGCGTTTATTTCGGGCTGAAAAACACGTTCTGAAAAGTGTGCTGTCACTGCCCCATAAGTTGCATGGGGGTGACCAAACTTGCAGAAACGTTTATTTCTGCTGAAAAAACACGTTTTGGCAATTTCTGCATACTGGGGTTAAGAGCTGAGTGTGTGGGCTCTTCTGAGCCTTGCAGTTACATGGGAATTCAGTTGTCTGAAAAAACGCGTTTATTTCGGGCTGAAAAACACGTTTTGAAAAGTGTGCTTTTACTGCCCCATAAGTTGCATGGGGGTGACCAAACTTGCAGAAACATGTTTATTTCTGCTGAAAAACATGTTTAGACACTTTCTGCATACTGGGGTAAAGAGCTGAGTGTGTGGGCTCTTCTGAGCCTTGCAGTTACATTGGGATCCTAAAGTCTGAAAAACGCGTTCATTTCGGGATGAAAAGCACGTTTTGAAAAGTGTGCTGTTATTGCCCCATAATTTACATGGGGTTGACCAAACTTGCAGAAACATGTTAATTTCTGCTGAAAAACACGTTTTGGCACTTTCTGTACACTGGGGTTAAGAGCTGAGTGTGTGGGCTCCTCTGAGCCTTGCAGTTACATGGGAATTCAGTTGACTGAAAAAACGCGTTTATTTCGGGCTGAAAAATACGTTTTGAAAAGTGTGCTGTTACTGCCCCATAACTTACATGGGGTTGACCAAACTTGCAGAAACATGTTTATTTCTGCTGAAAAACATGTTTAGACACTTTCTGCACACTGGGATTAAGAGCTGAGAGTGTGGGCTCCTCTGAGCCTTGCAGTTACATGGGTATTCAGTTGTCTGAAAAAACGCTTTATTTCGGGCTGAAAAACACGTTTTGAAAAGTGTTCTGTTACTGCCCCATAAGTTTCATGGGGTTGACCAAACTTGCAGAAACATGTTTATTTCTGCTGAAAAACACGTTTTGGCACTTTCTGCATACTGGGGTTAAGAGCTGAGTGTATGGGCTCTTCTGAGCCTTGCAGATACATAGGGTTACAGCTGTCTGAAAAAATGCGTTTATTTCGGGCTGAAAAACACGTTCTGAAAAGTGTGCTGTTACTGCCCCATAAGTTGCATGGGGGTGACCAAACTTGCAGAAACATGTTTATTTCTGCTGAAAAAACACGTTTTGGCACTTTCTGCATACTGGGGTTAAGAGCTAAGTGTATGGGCTCTTCTGAGCCTTGCAGATACTTAGGGATACAGCTGTCTGAAAAACGCGTTTATTTCGGGCTGAAAAACACGTTTTGAAAAGTGTGCTGTTACTGCCCCATAAGTTTCATGGGGGTGACCAAACTTGCAGAAACATGTTTATTTCTGCTGAAAAACATGTTTAGACACTTTCTGCACACTGGGGTTAAGATCTGAGTGTGTGGGCTCTTCTGAGCCTTGCAGTTACATGGGAATTCAGTTGTCTGAAAAAACGCGTTTATTTCGGGCTGAAAAACACGTTTTGAAAAGTGTGCTGTTACTGCCCCATAAGTTTCATGGGGGTGACCAAACTTGCAGAAACATGTTTATTTCTGCTGAAAAACATGTTTAGACACTTTCTGCACACTGGGGTTAAGATCTGAGTGTGTGGGCTCTTCTGAGCCTTTCAGTTACATGGGAATTCAGTTGTCTGAAAAAACGCGTTTATTTCGGGCTGAAAAACACGTTTTGAAAGGTGTTCTGTTACGGCCCCATAAGTTTCATGGGGGTGACCAAACTTGCAGAAACGTTTATTTCTGCTGAAAAACATGTTTTGGCACTTTCAGCACACTTGGGTTAAGAGCTCAGTGTTTGGGCTCTTCTGAGACTTGCAGTTACATTGGGATTCTGAAGCCTGAAAAAACGCGTTTATTTCGGGCTGAAAAACACGTTTTGAAAATTGTGCTGTTACTGCCCCATAACTTACATGGGGTTGACCAAACTTGCAGAAACATGTTTATTTCTGCTGAAAAACACGTTTTGGCACTTTCTGCACACTGGGGTAAAGAGCTGAGTGTGTGGGCTTTTCTGAGCCTTGCAGTTACATGGGATTTCAGTTGTCTGAAAAAACGCGTTTATTTCGGGCTGAAAAACACGTTTTGAAAAGTGTGCTGTTACTGCCCCATAACTTACATGGGGTTGACCAAACTTGCAGAAACATGTTTATTTCTGCTGAAAAACACGTTTTGGCACTTTCTGCATACTGGGGTTAAGAGCTGAGTGTATGGGCTCTTCTGAGCCTTGCAGATACATAGGGATACAGCTGTCTGAAAAAATGCGTTTATTTCGGGCTGAAAAACACGTTCTGAAAAGTGTGCTGTTACTGCCCCATAAGTTGCATGGGGGTGACCAAACTTGCAGAAACATGTTTATTTCTGCTGAAAAAACACGTTTTGGCACTTTCTGCATACTGGGGTTAAGAGCTGAGTGTGTGGGCTCTTCTGAGCCTTGCAGATACTTAGGGATACAGCTGTCTGAAAAAACGCGTTTATTTCGGGCTGAAAAACACGTTTTGAAAAGTGTGCTGTTACTGCCCCATAAGTTTCATGGGGGTGACCAAACTTGCAGAAACGTTTATTTCTGGTGAAAAACATGTTTAGACACTTTCTGCACACTGGGGTTAAGATCTGAGTGTGTGGGCTCTTCTGAGCCTTGCAGTTACATGGGAATTCAGTTGTCTGAAAAAACGCGTTTATTTCGGGCTGAAAAACACGTTTTGAAAAGTGTGCTGTTATTGCCCCATAACTTACATGAGGTTGACCAAACTTGCAGAAACATGTTAATTTCTGCTGAAAAACACGTTTTGGCACTTTCTGCACACTGGGGTTAAGAGCTGAGTGTGTGGGCTCTTCTGAGCCTTGCAGTTACATGGGAATTCAGTTGACTGAAAAAACGCGTTTATTTCGGGCTGAAAAACACGTTTTGAAAAGTGTGCTGTTACTGCCCCATAAGTTGCATGGGGGTGACCAAACTTGCAGAAACATGTTTATTTCTGCTGAAAAAACACGTTTTGGCACTATCTGCATACTGGGATTAAGAGCTGAGAGTGTGGGCTCCTCTGAGCCTTGCAGTTACATGGGTATTCAGTTGTCTGAAAAAACGCTTTATTTCGGGCTGAAAAACACGTTTTGAAAAGTGTTCTGTTACTGCCCCATAAGTTTCATGGGGGTGACCAAACTTGCAGAAACATGTTTATTTCTGCTGAAAAACACGTTTTGGCACTTTCTGCATACTGGGGTTAAGAGCTGAGTGTATGGGCTCTTCTGAGCCTTTCAGATACATAGGGTTACAGCTGTCTGAAAAAATGCGTTTATTACGGGCTGAAAAACACGTTCTGAAAAGTGTGCTGTTACTGCCCCATAAGTTGCATGGGGGTGACCAAACTTGCAGAAACATGTTTATTTCTGCTGAAAAAACACGTTTTGGCACTTTCTGCATACTGGGGTTAAGAGCTGAGTGTGTGGGCTCTTCTGAGCCTTGCAGTTACATGGGAATTCAGTTGACTGAAAAAACGCGTTTATTTCGGGCTGAAAAACACGTTTTGAAAAGTGTGCTGTTACTGCCCCATAAGTTTCATGGGGGTGACCAAACTTGCAGAAACATGTTTATTTCTGCTGAAAAACATGTTTAGACACTTTCTGCACACTGGGGTTAAGATCTGAGTGTGTGGGCTCTTCTGAGCCTTTCAGTTACATGGGAATTCAGTTGTCTGAAAAAACGCGTTTATTTCGGGCTGAAAAACACGTTTTGAAAGGTGTTCTGTTACGGCCCCATAAGTTTCATGGGGGTGACCAAACTTGCAGAACCATGTTTATTTCTGCTGAAAAACATGTTTTGGCACTTTCAGCACACTTGGGTTAAGAGCTCAGTGTTTGGGCTCTTCTGAGACTTGCAGTTCCATTGGGATTCTGAAGCCTGAAAAAACGCGTTTATTTCGGGCTGAAAAACACGTTTTGAAAATTGTGCTGTTACTGCCCCATAACTTACATGGGGTTGACCAAACTTGCAGAAACATGTTTATTTCTGCTGCAAAAAAACGTTTTGGCACTTTCTGCACACTGGGGTAAAGAGCTGAGTGTGTGGGCTTTTCTGAGCCTTGCAGTTACATAGGGATACAGCTGTCTGAAAAAACGCGTTTATTTCGGGCTGAAAAACACGTTTTGAAAAGTGTGCTGTTACTGCCCCATAAGTTGCATGGGGGTGACCAAACTTGCAGAAACATGTTTATTTCTGCTGAAAAACACGTTTTGGCACTTTCTGCATACTGGGGTTAAGAGCTGAGTGTATGGGCTCTTCTGAGCCTTGCAGATACATAGGGATACAGCTGTCTGAAAAAATGCGTTTATTTCGGGCTGAAAAACACGTTCTGAAAAGTGTGCTGTTACTGCCCCATAAGTTGCATGGGGGTGACCAAACTTGCAGAAACATGTTTATTTCTGCTGAAAAAACACGTTTTGGCACTTTCTGCATACTGGGGTTAAGAGCTGAGTGTGTGGGCTCTTCTGAGCCTTGCAGATACTTAGGGATACAGCTGTCTGAAAAAACGCGTTTATTTCGGGCTGAAAAACACGTTTTGAAAAGTGTGCTGTTACTGCCCCATAAGTTTCATGGGGGTGACCAAACTTGCAGAAACGTTTATTTCTGGTGAAAAACATGTTTAGACACTTTCTGCACACTGGGGTTAAGATCTGAGTGTGTGGGCTCTTCTGAGCCTTGCAGTTACATGGGAATTCAGTTGTCTGAAAAAACGCGTTTATTTCGGGCTGAAAAACACGTTTTGAAAAGTGTGCTGTTATTGCCCCATAACTTACATGGGGTTGACCAAACTTGCAGAAACATGTTAATTTCTGCTGAAAAACACGTTTTGGCACTTTCTGCACACTGGGGTTAAGAGCTGAGTGTGTGGGCTCTTCTGAGCCTTGCAGTTACATGGGAATTCAGTTGACTGAAAAAACGCGTTTATTTCGGGCTGAAAAACACGTTTTGAAAAGTGTGCTGTTACTGCCCCATAAGTTGCATGGGGGTGACCAAACTTGCAGAAACATGTTTATTTCTGCTGAAAAAACACGTTTTGGCACTATCTGCATACTGGGATTAAGAGCTGAGAGTGTGGGCTCCTCTGAGCCTTGCAGTTACATGGGTATTCAGTTGTCTGAAAAAACGCTTTATTTCGGGCTGAAAAACACGTTTTGAAAAGTGTTCTGTTACTGCCCCATAAGTTTCATGGGGGTGACCAAACTTGCAGAAACATGTTTATTTCTGCTGAAAAACACGTTTTGGCACTTTCTGCATACTGGGGTTAAGAGCTGAGTGTATGGGCTCTTCTGAGCCTTGCAGATACATAGGGTTACAGCTGTCTGAAAAAATGCGTTTATTACGGGCTGAAAAACACGTTCTGAAAAGTGTGCTGTTACTGCCCCATAAGTTGCATGGGGGTGACCAAACTTGCAGAAACATGTTTATTTCTGCTGAAAAATACGTTTTGGCACTTTCTGCATACTGGGGTTAAGAGCTAAGTGTGTGGGCTCTTCTGAGCCTTGCAGATACTTAGGGATACAGCTGTCTGAAAAAACGCGTTTATTTCGGGCTGAAAAACACGTTTTGAAAAGTGTGCTGTTACTGCCCCATAAGTTTCATGGGGGTGACCAAACTTGCAGAAACATGTTTATTTCTGCTGAAAAACATGTTTAGACACTTTCTGCACACTGGGGTTAAGATCTGAGTGTGTGGGCTCTTCTGAGCCGTGCAGTTACATGGGAATTCAGTTGTCTGAAAAAACGCGTTTATTTCGGGCTGAAAAACACGTTTTGAAAAGTGTGCTGTTACTGCCCCATAAGTTTCATGGGGGTGACCAAACTTGCAGAAACATGTTTATTTCTGCTGAAAAACATGTTTAGACACTTTCTGCACACTGGGGTTAAGATCTGAGTGTGTGGGCTCTTCTGAGCCTTTCAGTTACATGGGAATTCAGTTGTCTGAAAAAACGCGTTTATTTCGGGCTGAAAAACACGTTTTGAAAGGTGTTCTGTTACGGCCCCATAAGTTTCATGGGGGTGACCAAACTTGCAGAAACATGTTTATTTCTGCTGAAAAACATGTTTTGGCACTTTCAGCACACTTGGGTTAAGAGCTCAGTGTTTGGGCTCTTCTGAGACTTGCAGTTACATTGGGATTCTGAAGCCTGAAAAAACGTGTTTATTTCGGGCTGAAAAACACGTTTTGAAAATTGTGCTGTTACTGCCCCATAACTTACATGGGGTTGACCAAACTTGCAGAAACATGTTTATTTCTGCTGCAAAAAAAACGTTTTGGCACTTTCTGCACACTGGGGTAAAGAGCTGAGTGTGTGGGCTTTTCTGAGCCTTGCAGTTACATAGGGATACAGCTGTCTGAAAAAACGCGTTTATTTCGGGCTGAAAAACACGTTTTGAAAAGTGTGCTGTTACTGCCCCATAAGTTGCATGGGGGTGACCAAACTTGCAGAAACATGTTTATTTCTGCTGAAAAACATGTTTTGACACTTTCTGCACACTGGGGTAAAGAACTGAGTGTGTGGGCTCTTCTGAGCCTTGCAGTTACATAGGGATACAGCTGTCTGAAAAAACGCGTTTATTTCGGGATGAAAAACACGTTTTGAAAAGTGTTCTGTTACTGCCCCATGAGTTGCATGGGGGTGACCAAAATTGCAGAAACATGTTTATTTCTGCTGAAAAACATGTTTTGACACTTTCAGCACACTTGGGTTAAGAGCTGAGTGTTTGGGCTCTTCTGAGCCTTGCAGATACATAGGGATACAGCTGTCTGAAAAAATACGTTTATTTCGGGCTGAAAAACACGTTCTGAAAAGTGTGCTGTCACTGCCCCATAAGTTGCATGGGGGTGACCAAACTTGCAGAAACGTTTATTTCTGCTGAAAAAACACGTTTTGGCAATTTCTGCATACTGGGGTTAAGAGCTGAGTGTGTGGGCTCTTCTGAGCCTTGCAGTTACATGGGAATTCAGTTGTCTGAAAAAACGCGTTTATTTCGGGCTGAAAAACACGTTTTGAAAAGTGTGCTTTTACTGCCCCATAAGTTGCATGGGGGTGACCAAACTTGCAGAAACATGTTTATTTCTGCTGAAAAACATGTTTAGACACTTTCTGCATACTGGGGTAAAGAGCTGAGTGTGTGGGCTCTTCTGAGCCTTGCAGTTACATTGGGATCCTAAAGTCTGAAAAACGCGTTCATTTCGGGATGAAAAGCACGTTTTGAAAAGTGTGCTGTTATTGCCCCATAATTTACATGGGGTTGACCAAACTTGCAGAAACATGTTAATTTCTGCTGAAAAACACGTTTTGGCACTTTCTGTACACTGGGGTTAAGAGCTGAGTGTGTGGGCTCCTCTGAGCCTTGCAGTTACATGGGAATTCAGTTGACTGAAAAAACGCGTTTATTTCGGGCTGAAAAATACGTTTTGAAAAGTGTGCTGTTACTGCCCCATAACTTACATGGGGTTGACCAAACTTGCAGAAACATGTTTATTTCTGCTGAAAAACATGTTTAGACACTTTCTGCACACTGGGATTAAGAGCTGAGAGTGTGGGCTCCTCTGAGCCTTGCAGTTACATGGGTATTCAGTTGTCTGAAAAAACGCTTTATTTCGGGCTGAAAAACACGTTTTGAAAAGTGTTCTGTTACTGCCCCATAAGTTTCATGGGGTTGACCAAACTTGCAGAAACATGTTTATTTCTGCTGAAAAACACGTTTTGGCACTTTCTGCATACTGGGGTTAAGAGCTGAGTGTATGGGCTCTTCTGAGCCTTGCAGATACATAGGGTTACAGCTGTCTGAAAAAATGCGTTTATTTCGGGCTGAAAAACACGTTCTGAAAAGTGTGCTGTTACTGCCCCATAAGTTGCATGGGGGTGACCAAACTTGCAGAAACATGTTTATTTCTGCTGAAAAAACACGTTTTGGCACTTTCTGCATATTGGGGTTAAGAGCTAAGTGTATGGGCTCTTCTGAGCCTTGCAGATACTTAGGGATACAGCTGTCTGAAAAACGCGTTTATTTCGGGCTGAAAAACACGTTTTGAAAAGTGTGCTGTTACTGCCCCATAAGTTTCATGGGGGTGACCAAACTTGCAGAAACATGTTTATTTCTGCTGAAAAACATGTTTAGACACTTTCTGCACACTGGGGTTAAGATCTGAGTGTGTGGGCTCTTCTGAGCCTTGCAGTTACATGGGAATTCAGTTGTCTGAAAAAACGTGTTTATTTCGGGCTGAAAAACACGTTTTGAAAAGTGTGCTGTTACTGCCCCATAAGTTTCATGGGGGTGACCAAACTTGCAGAAACATGTTTATTTCTGCTGAAAAACATGTTTAGACACTTTCTGCACACTGGGGTTAAGATCTGAGTGTGTGGGCTCTTCTGAGCCTTTCAGTTACATGGGAATTCAGTTGTCTGAAAAAACGCGTTTATTTCGGGCTGAAAAACACGTTTTGAAAGGTGTTCTGTTACGGCCCCATAAGTTTCATGGGGGTGACCAAACTTGCAGAAACGTTTATTTCTGCTGAAAAACATGTTTTGGCACTTTCAGCACACTTGGGTTAAGAGCTCAGTGTTTGGGCTCTTCTGAGACTTGCAGTTACATTGGGATTCTGAAGCCTGAAAAAACGCGTTTATTTCGGGCTGAAAAACACGTTTTGAAAATTGTGCTGTTACTGCCCCATAACTTACATGGGGTTGACCAAACTTGCAGAAACATGTTTATTTCTGCTGAAAAACACGTTTTGGCACTTTCTGCACACTGGGGTAAAGAGCTGAGTGTGTGGGCTTTTCTGAGCCTTGCAGTTACATAGGGATACAGCTGTCTGAAACAACGCGTTTATTTCGGGCTGAAAAACACGTTTTGAAAAGTGTGCTGTTACAGCCCCATAAGTTGCATGGGGGTGACCAAACTTGCAGAAACATGTTTATTTCTGCTGAAAAACATGTTTTGACACTTTCTGCACACTGGGGTAAAGAACTGAGTGTGTGGGCTCTTCTGAGCCTTGCAGTTACATAGGGATACAGCTGTCTGAAAAAACGTGTTTATTTCGGGATGAAAAACACGTTTTGAAAAGTGTTCTGTTACTGCCCCATGAGTTGCATGGGGGTGACCAAAATTGCAGAAACATGTTTATTTCTGCTGAAAAACATGTTTTGACACTTTCAGCACACTTGGGTTAAGAGCTGAGTGTTTGGGCTCTTCTGAGACTTGCAGTTATATTGGGATTCTGAAGCCTGAAAAACGCGTTTATTTCGGGCTGAAAAACACGTTTTGAAAATTGTGCTTTTACTGCCCCATAACTTACATGGGGTTGACCAAACTTGCAGAAACATGTTTATTTCTGCTGAAAAACACGTTTTGGCACTTTCTGCATACTGGGGTTAAGAGCTGAGTGTATGGGCTCTTCTGAGCCTTGCAGATACATAGGGATACAGCTGTCTGAAAAAATGCGTTTATTTCGGGCTGAAAAACACGTTCTGAAAAGTGTGCTGTTACTGCCCCACAAGTTGCATGGGCGTGACAAAACTTGCAGAAACATGTTTATTTCTGCTGAAAAAACACGTTTTGGCACTTTCTGCATACTGGGGTTAAGAGCTGAGTGTGTGGGCTCTTCTGAGCCTTGCAGATACTTAGGGATACAGCTGTCTGAAAAAACGCGTTTATTTCGGGCTGAAAAACACGTTTTGAAAAGTGTGCTGTTACTGCCCCATAAGTTGCATGGGGGTGACCAAACTTGCAGAAACATGTTTATTTCTGCTGAAAAACATGTTTAGAAACTTTCTGCACACTGGGGTTAAGATCTGAGTGTGTGGGCTCTTCTGAGCCTTGCAGTTACATGGGATTTCAGTTGTCTGAAATAACGTGTTTATTTCGGGCTGAAAAACACGTTTTGAAAAGTGTGCTGTTACTGCCCCATAACTTACATGGGGGTGACCAAACTTGCAGAAACATGCTTATTTCTGCTGAAAAACATGTTTAGACACTTTCTGCACACTGGGGTTAAGAGCTGAGTGTGTGGGCTCTTCTGAGCCTTGCAGTTACATTGGGATCCTGTAGTCTGAAAAAACGCGTTTATTTCGGGCTGAAAAACACGTTTTGAAAAGTGTGCTGTTACTGCCCCATAAGTTTCATGGGGGTGACCAAACTTGCAGAAACATGTTTATTTCTGCTGAAAAACATGTTTAGACACTTTCTGCACACTGGGGTTAAGATCTGAGTGTGTGGGCTCTTCTGAGCCTTGCAGTTACATGGGAATTCAGTTGTCTGAAAAAACGCGTTTATTTCGGGCTGAAAAGCACGTTTTGAAAAGTGTGCTGTTATAGCCCCATAACTTACATGGGGTTGACCAAACTTGCAGAAACATGTTAATTTCTGCTGAAAAACACGTTTTGGCACTTTCTGCACACTGGGGTTAAGAGCTGAGTGTGTGGGCTCTTGTGAGCCTTGCAGTTACATGGGAATTCAGTTGACTGAAAAAACGCGTTTATTTCGGGCTGAAAAACACGTTTTGAAAAGTGTGCTGTTACTGCCCCATAAGTTGCATGGGGGTGACCAAACTTGCAGAAACATGTTTATTTCTGCTGAAAAAACACGTTTTGGCACTTTCTGCATACTGGGGTTAAGAGCTGAGTGTGTGGGCTCTTCTGAGCCTTGCAGTTACATGGGAATTCAGTTGACTGAAAAAACGCGTTTATTTCGGGCTGAAAAACACGTTTTGAAAAGTGTGCTGTTACTGCCCCATAACTTACATGGGGTTGACCAAACTTGCAGAAATATATTTATTTCTGCTGAAAAACACGTTTTGGCACTTTCTGCATACTGGGGTTAAGAGCTGAGTGTGTGGGCTCTTCTGAGCCTTGCAGATACATAGGGATACAGCTGTCTGAAAAAATGCGTTTATTTCGGGCTGAAAAACACGTTCTGAAAAGTGTGCTGTTACTGCCCCATAAGTTGCATGGGGGTGACCAAACTTGCAGAAACATGTTTATTTCTGCTGAAAAAACACGTTTTGGCATTTTCTGCATACTGGGGTTAAGATCTGAGTGTGTGGGCTCTTCTGAGCCTTGCAGTTACATGGGAATTCAGTTGTCTGAAAAAACGCGTTTATTTCGGGCTGAAAAACACGTTTTGAAAAGTGTGCTGTTACTGCCCCATAAGTTTCATGGGGGTGACCAAACTTGCAGAAACATGTTTATTTCTGCTGAAAAACATGTTTTGGCACTTTCTGCATACTGGGGTTAAGAGCTGAGTGTGTGGGCTCTTCTGAGCCTTGCAGATACCTAGGGATACAGCTGTCTGAAAAAACGCGTTTATTTCGGGCTGAAAAACACGTTTTGAAAAGTGTTCTGTTACGGCCCCATAAGTTTCATGGGGGTGACCAAACTTGCAGAAACATGTTTATTTCTGCTGAAAAACGTGTTTTGGCACTTTCAGCACACTTGGGTTAAGAGCTCAGTGTTTGGGCTCTTCTGAGACTTGCAGATACCTAGGGATACAGCTGTCTGAAAAAACGCGTTTATTTCGGGCTGAAAAACACGTTTTGAAAAGTGTTCTGTTACGGCCCCATAAGTTTCATGGGGGTGACCAAACTTGCAGAAACATGTTTATTTCTGCTGAAAAACATGTTTTGGCACTTTCTGCATACTGGGGTTAAGAGCTGAGTGTGTGGGCTCTTCTGAGCCTTGCAGATACCTAGGGATACAGCTGTCTGAAAAAACGCGTTTATTTCGGGCTGAAAAACACGTTTTGAAAAGTGTGCTGTTACTGCCCCATAAGTTTCATGGGGGTGACCAAACTTGCAGAAACATGTTTATTTCTGCTGAAAAACATGTTTAGAAACTTTCTGCACACTGGGGTTAAGATCTGAGTGTGTGGGCTCTTCTGAGCCTTGCAGTTACATGGGATTTCAGTTGTCTGAAAAAACGCGTTTATTTCGGGCTGAAAAACACGTTTTGAAAAGTGTGCTGTTACTGCCCCATAACTTACATGGGGTTGACCAAACTTGCAGAAACATGTTTATTTGTGCTGAAAAACACGTTTTGGCACTTTCTGCATACTGGGGTTAAGAGCTGAGTGTATGGGCTCTTCTGAGCCTTGCAGATACATAGGGATACAGCTGTCTGAAAAAATGCGTTTATTTCGGGCTGAAAAACACGTTCTGAAAAGTGTGCTGTTACTGCCCCATAAGTTGCATGGGGGTGACCAAACTTGCAGAAACATATTTATTTCTGCTGAAAAAACACGTTTTGGCACTTTCTGCATACTGGGGTTAAGAGCTGAGTGTGTGGGCTCTTCTGAGCCTTGCAGATACTTAGGGATACAGCTGTCTGAAAAAACGCGTTTATTTCGGGCTGAAAAACACGTTTTGAAAAGTGTGCTGTTACTGCCCCATAAGTTTCATGGGGGTGACCAAACTTGCAGAAACGTTTATTTCTGGTGAAAAACATGTTTAGACACTTTCTGCACACTGGGGTTAAGATCTGAGTGTGTGGGCTCTTCTGAGCCTTGCAGTTACATGGGAATTCAGTTGTCTGAAAAAACGCGTTTATTTCGGGCTGAAAAACACGTTTTGAAAAGTGTGCTGTTATTGCCCCATAACTTACATGGGGTTGACCAAACTTGCAGAAACATGTTAATTTCTGCTGAAAAACACGTTTTGGCACTTTCTGCACACTGGGGTTAAGAGCTGAGTGTGTGGGCTCTTCTGAGCCTTGCAGTTACATGGGAATTCAGTTGACTGAAAAAACGCGTTTATTTCGGGCTGAAAAACACGTTTTGAAAAGTGTGCTGTTACTGCCCCAGAAGTTGCATGGGGGTGACCAAACTTGCAGAAACATGTTTATTTCTGCTGAAAAAACACGTTTTGGCACTATCTGCATACTGGGGTTAAGAGCTGAGTGTGTGGGCTCTTCTGAGCCTTGCAGATACATAGGGATACAGCTGTCTGAAAAAATGCGTTTATTTCGGGCTGAAAAACACGTTCTGAAAAGTGTGCTGTTACTGCCCCATAAGTTGCATGGGGGTGACCAAACTTGCAGAAACATGTTTATTTCTGCTGAAAAACACGTTTTGGCACTTTCTGCATACTGGGGTTAAGAGCTGAGTGTATGGGCTCTTCTGAGCCTTGCAGATACATAGGGTTACAGCTGTCTGAAAAAATGCGTTTATTTCGGGCTGAAAAACACGTTCTGAAAAGTGTGCTGTTACTGCCCCATAAGTTGCATGGGGGTGACCAAACTTGCAGAAACATGTTTATTTCTGCTGAAAAAACACGTTTTGGCACTTTCTGCATACTGGGGTTAAGAGCTAAGTGTATGGGCTCTTCTGAGCCTTGCAGATACTTAGGGATACAGCTGTCTGAAAAACGCGTTTATTTCGGGCTGAAAAACACGTTTTGAAAAGTGTGCTGTTACTGCCCCATAAGTTTCATGGGGGTGACCAAACTTGCAGAAACATGTTTATTTCTGCTGAAAAACATGTTTAGACACTTTCTGCACACTGGGGTTAAGATCTGAGTGTGTGGGCTCTTCTGAGCCTTGCAGTTACATGGGAATTCAGTTGTCTGAAAAAACGCGTTTATTTCGGGCTGAAAAACACGTTTTGAAAAGTGTGCTGTTACTGCCCCATAAGTTTCATGGGGGTGACCAAACTTGCAGAAACATGTTTATTTCTGCTGAAAAACATGTTTAGACACTTTCTGCACACTGGGGTTAAGATCTGAGTGTGTGGGCTCTTCTGAGCCTTTCAGTTACATGGGAATTCAGTTGTCTGAAAAAACGCGTTTATTTCGGGCTGAAAAACACGTTTTGAAAGGTGTTCTGTTACGGCCCCATAAGTTTCATGGGGGTGACCAAACTTGCAGAAACGTTTATTTCTGCTGAAAAACATGTTTTGGCACTTTCAGCACACTTGGGTTAAGAGCTCAGTGTTTGGGCTCTTCTGAGACTTGCAGTTACATTGGGATTCTGAAGCCTGAAAAAACGCGTTTATTTCGGGCTGAAAAACACGTTTTGAAAATTGTGCTGTTACTGCCCCATAACTTACATGGGGTTGACCAAACTTGCAGAAACATGTTTATTTCTGCTGAAAAACACGTTTTGGCACTTTCTGCACACTGGGGTAAAGAGCTGAGTGTGTGGGCTTTTCTGAGCCTTGCAGTTACATAGGGATACAGCTGTCTGAAAAAACGCGTTTATTTCGGGCTGAAAAACACGTTTTGAAAAGTGTGCTGTTACAGCCCCATAAGTTGCATGGGGGTGACCAAACTTGCAGAAACATGTTTATTTCTGCTGAAAAACATGTTTTGACACTTTCTGCACACTGGGGTAAAGAACTGAGTGTGTGGGCTCTTCTGAGCCTTGCAGTTACATAGGGATACAGCTGTCTGAAAAAACGTGTTTATTTCGGGATGAAAAACACGTTTTGAAAAGTGTTCTGTTACTGCCCCATGAGTTGCATGGGGGTGACCAAAATTGCAGAAACATGTTTATTTCTGCTGAAAAACATGTTTTGACACTTTCAGCACACTTGGGTTAAGAGCTGAGTGTTTGGGCTCTTCTGAGACTTGCAGTTATATTGGGATTCTGAAGCCTGAAAAAACGCGTTTATTTCGGGCTGAAAAACACGTTTTGAAAATTGTGCTTTTACTGCCCCATAACTTACATGGGGTTGACCAAACTTGCAGAAACATGTTTATTTCTGCTGAAAAACACGTTTTGGCACTTTCTGCATACTGGGGTTAAGAGCTGAGTGTATGGGCTCTTCTGAGCCTTGCAGATACATAGGGATACAGCTGTCTGAAAAAATGCGTTTATTTCGGGCTGAAAAACACGTTCTGAAAAGTGTGCTGTTACTGCCCCACAAGTTGCATGGGCGTGACAAAACTTGCAGAAACATGTTTATTTCTGCTGAAAAAACACGTTTTGGCACTTTCTGCATACTGGGGTTAAGAGCTGAGTGTGTGGGCTCTTCTGAGCCTTGCAGATACTTAGGGATACAGCTGTCTGAAAAAACGCGTTTATTTCGGGCTGAAAAACACGTTTTGAAAAGTGTGCTGTTACTGCCCCATAAGTTGCATGGGGGTGACCAAACTTGCAGAAACATGTTTATTTCTGCTGAAAAACATGTTTAGAAACTTTCTGCACACTGGGGTTAAGATCTGAGTGTGTGGGCTCTTCTGAGCCTTGCAGTTACATGGGATTTCAGTTGTCTGAAATAACGTGTTTATTTCGGGCTGAAAAACACGTTTTGAAAAGTGTGCTGTTACTGCCCCATAACTTACATGGGGGTGACCAAACTTGCAGAAACATGCTTATTTCTGCTGAAAAACATGTTTAGACACTTTCTGCACACTGGGGTTAAGAGCTGAGTGTGTGGGCTCTTCTGAGCCTTGCAGTTACATTGGGATCCTGTAGTCTGAAAAAACGCGTTTATTTCGGGCTGAAAAACACGTTTTGAAAAGTGTGCTGTTACTGCCCCATAAGTTTCATGGGGGTGACCAAACTTGCAGAAACATGTTTATTTCTGCTGAAAAACATGTTTAGACACTTTCTGCACACTGGGGTTAAGATCTGAGTGTGTGGGCTCTTCTGAGCCTTGCAGTTACATGGGAATTCAGTTGTCTGAAAAAACGCGTTTATTTCGGGCTGAAAAGCACGTTTTGAAAAGTGTGCTGTTATTGCCCCATAACTTACATGGGGTTGACCAAACTTGCAGAAACATGTTAATTTCTGCTGAAAAACACGTTTTGGCACTTTCTGCACACTGGGGTTAAGAGCTGAGTGTGTGGGCTCTTGTGAGCCTTGCAGTTACATGGGAATTCAGTTGACTGAAAAAACGCGTTTATTTCGGGCTGAAAAACACGTTTTGAAAAGTGTGCTGTTACTGCCCCATAAGTTGCATGGGGGTGACCAAACTTGCAGAAACATGTTTATTTCTGCTGAAAAAACACGTTTTGGCACTTTCTGCATACTGGGGTTAAGAGCTGAGTGTGTGGGCTCTTCTGAGCCTTGCAGTTACATGGGAATTCAGTTGACTGAAAAAACGCGTTTATTTCGGGCTGAAAAACACGTTTTGAAAAGTGTGCTGTTACTGCCCCATAACTTACATGGGGTTGACCAAACTTGCAGAAATATATTTATTTCTGCTGAAAAACACGTTTTGGCACTTTCTGCATACTGGGGTTAAGAGCTGAGTGTGTGGGCTCTTCTGAGCCTTGCAGATACATAGGGATACAGCTGTCTGAAAAAATGCGTTTATTTCGGGCTGAAAAACACGTTCTGAAAAGTGTGCTGTTACTGCCCCATAAGTTGCATGGGGGTGACCAAACTTGCAGAAACATGTTTATTTCTGCTGAAAAAACACGTTTTGGCATTTTCTGCATACTGGGGTTAAGATCTGAGTGTGTGGGCTCTTCTGAGCCTTGCAGTTACATGGGAATTCAGTTGTCTGAAAAAACGCGTTTATTTCGGGCTGAAAAACACGTTTTGAAAAGTGTGCTGTTACTGCCCCATAAGTTTCATGGGGGTGACCAAACTTGCAGAAACATGTTTATTTCTGCTGAAAAACATGTTTTGGCACTTTCTGCATACTGGGGTTAAGAGCTGAGTGTGTGGGCTCTTCTGAGCCTTGCAGATACCTAGGGATACAGCTGTCTGAAAAAACACGTTTATTTCGGGCTGAAAAACACGTTTTGAAAAGTGTTCTGTTACGGCCCCATAAGTTTCATGGGGGTGACCAAACTTGCAGAAACATGTTTATTTCTGCTGAAAAACATGTTTTGGCACTTTCAGCACACTTGGGTTAAGAGCTCAGTGTTTGGGCTCTTCTGAGACTTGCAGATACCTAGGGATACAGCTGTCTGAAAAAACGCGTTTATTTCGGGCTGAAAAACACGTTTTGAAAAGTGTTCTGTTACGGCCCCATAAGTTTCATGGGGGTGACCAAACTTGCAGAAACATGTTTATTTCTGCTGAAAAACATGTTTTGGCACTTTCTGCATACTGGGGTTAAGAGCTGAGTGTGTGGGCTCTTCTGAGCCTTGCAGATACCTAGGGATACAGCTGTCTGAAAAAACGCGTTTATTTCGGGCTGAAAAACACGTTTTGAAAAGTGTGCTGTTACTGCCCCATAAGTTTCATGGGGGTGACCAAACTTGCAGAAACATGTTTATTTCTGCTGAAAAACATGTTTAGAAACTTTCTGCACACTGGGGTTAAGATCTGAGTGTGTGGGCTCTTCTGAGCCTTGCAGTTACATGGGATTTCAGTTGTCTGAAAAAACGCGTTTATTTCGGGCTGAAAAACACGTTTTGAAAAGTGTGCTGTTACTGCCCCATAACTTACATGGGGTTGACCAAACTTGCAGAAACATGTTTATTTGTGCTGAAAAACACGTTTTGGCACTTTCTGCATACTGGGGTTAAGAGCTGAGTGTATGGGCTCTTCTGAGCCTTGCAGATACATAGGGATACAGCTGTCTGAAAAAATGCGTTTATTTCGGGCTGAAAAACACGTTCTGAAAAGTGTGCTGTTACTGCCCCATAAGTTGCATGGGGGTGACCAAACTTGCAGAAACATGTTTATTTCTGCTGAAAAAACACGTTTTGGCACTTTCTGCATACTGGGGTTAAGAGCTGAGTGTGTGGGCTCTTCTGAGCCTTGCAGATACTTAGGGATACAGCTGTCTGAAAAAACGCGTTTATTTCGGGCTGAAAAACACGTTTTGAAAAGTGTGCTGTTACTGCCCCATAAGTTTCATGGGGGTGACCAAACTTGCAGAAACGTTTATTTCTGGTGAAAAACATGTTTAGACACTTTCTGCACACTGGGGTTAAGATCTGAGTGTGTGGGCTCTTCTGAGCCTTGCAGTTACATGGGAATTCAGTTGTCTGAAAAAACGCGTTTATTTCGGGCTGAAAAACACGTTTTGAAAAGTGTGCTGTTATTGCCCCATAACTTACATGGGGTTGACCAAACTTGCAGAAACATGTTAATTTCTGCTGAAACACACGTTTTGGCACTTTCTGCACACTGGGGTTAAGAGCTGAGTGTGTGGGCTCTTCTGAGCCTTGCAGTTACATGGGAATTCAGTTGACTGAAAAAACGCGTTTATTTCGGGCTGAAAAACACGTTTTGAAAAGTGTGCTGTTACTGCCCCAGAAGTTGCATGGGGGTGACTAAACTTGCAGAAACATGTTTATTTCTGCTGAAAAAACACGTTTTGGCACTATCTGCATACTGGGGTTAAGAGCTGAGTGTGTGGGCTCTTCTGAGCCTTGCAGATACATAGGGATACAGCTGTCTGAAAAAATGCGTTTATTTCGGGCTGAAAAACACGTTCTGAAAAGTGTGCTGTTACTGCCCCATAAGTTGCATGGGGGTGACCAAACTTGCAGAAACATGTTTATTTCTGCTGAAAAAACACGTTTTGGCACTTTCTGCATACTGGGGTTAAGAGCTGAGTGTGTGGGCTCTTCTGAGCCTTGCAGATACTTAGGGATACAGCTGTCTGAAAAAACGCGTTTATTTCGGGCTGAAAAACACGTTTTGAAAAGTGTGCTGTTACTACCCCATAAGTTTCATGGGGGTGACCAAACTTGCAGAAACATGTTTATTTCTGGTGAAAAACATGTTTAGACACTTTCTGCACACTGGGGTTAAGATCTGAGTGTGTGGGCTCTTCTGAGCCTTGCAGTTACATGGGAATTCAGTTGTCTGAAAAAACGCGTTTATTTCGGGCTGAAAAACACGTTTTGAAAAGTGTGCTGTTACTGCCCCATAACTTACATGGGGTTGACCAAACTTGCAGAAACATGTTTATTTCTGCTGGAAAAACACGTTTTGGCACTTTCTGCACACTGGGGTTAAGAGCTGAGTGTGTTGGCTCTTCTGAGCCTTGCAGTTACATGGGAATTCAGTTGACTGAAAAAACGCGTTTATTTCGGGCTGAAAAACACGTTTTGAAAAGTGTGCTGTTACTGCCCCATAAGTTGCATGGGGGTGACCAAACTTGCAGAAACATCTTTATTTCTGCTGAAAAAACACGTTTTGGCACTTTCTGCATACTGGGGTTAAGAGCTGAGTGTGTGGGCTCTTCTGAGCCTTGCAGTTACATGGGGATTCAGTTGACTGAAAAAACGCGTTTATTTCGGGCTGAAAAACACGTTTTGAAAAGTGTGCTGTTACTGCCCCATAACTTACATGGGGTTGACCAAACTTGCAGAAACATGTTTATTTCTGCTGAAAAACATGTTTAGACACTTTCTGCACACTGGGATTAAGAGCTGAGTGTGTGGGCTCCTCTGAGCCTTGCAGTTACATGGGAATTCAGTTGTCTGAAAAAACGCTTTTATTTCGGGCTGAAAAACACGTTTTGAAAAGTGTGCTGTTACTGCCCCATAACTTACATGGGGTTGACCAAACTTGCAGAAACATGTTTATTTCTGCTGAAAAACATGTTTAGACACGTTCTGCACACTGGGGTTAAGATCTTAGTGTGTGGGCTCTTCTGAGCCTTGCAGTTACATGGGAATTCAGTTGTCTGAAAAAACGCGTTTATTTCGGGATGAAAAACACGTTTTGAAAAGTGTTCTGTTACTGCCCCATGAGTTGCATGGGGGTGACCAAACTTGCAGAAACATGCTTATTTCTGCTGAAAAACATGTTTTGACACTTTCAGCACACTTGGGTTAAGAGCTGAGTGTTTGGGCTCTTCTGAGACTTGCAGTTATATTGGGATTCTGAAGCCTGAAAAAACGCGTTTATTTCGGGATGAAAAACACGTTTTGAAAAGTGTGCTGTTACTGCCCCATAAGTTGCATGGGGGTGACCAAACTTGCAGAAACATGTTTATTTCTGCTGAAAAAACACGTTTTGGCACTTTCTGCATACTGGGGTTAAGAGCTGAGTGTATGGGCTCTTCTGAGCCTTGCAGATACATAGGGATACAGCTGTCTGAAAAAATGCGTTTATTTCGGGCTGAAAAACACGTTCTGAAAAGTGTGCTGTTACTGCCCCATAAGTTGCATGGGGGTGACCAAACTTGCAGAAACATGTTTATTTCTGCTGAAAAAACACGTTTTGGCACTTTCTGCATACTGGGGTTAAGAGCTGAGTGTGTGGGCTATTCTGAGCCTTGCAGATACTTAGGGATACAGCTGTCTGAAAAAACGCGTTTATTTCGGGCTGAAAAACACGTTTTGAAAAGTGTGCTGTTACTGCCCCATAAGTTGCATGGGGGTGACCAAACTTGCAGAAACATGTTTATTTCTGCTGAAAAACATGTTTAAACACTTTCTGCACACTGGGGTTAAGATCTGAGTGTGTGGGCTCTTCTGAGCCTTGCAGTTACATGGGAATTCAGTTGTCTGAAAAAACGCGTTTATTTCGGGCTGAAAAACACGTTTTGAAAAGTGTGCTGTTACTGCCCCATAACTTACATGGGGGTGACCAAACTTGCAGAAACATGCTTATTTCTGCTGAAAAACATGTTTAGACACTTTCTGCACACTGGGGTTAAGAGCTGAGTGTGTGGGCTCTTCTGAGCCTTGCAATTACATTGGGATCCTGAAGTCTGAAAAAACGCGTTCATTTCGGGCTGAAAAGCACGTTTTGAAAAGTGTGCTGTTATTGCCCCATAACTTACATGGGGTTGACCAAACTTGCAGAAACATGTTAATTTCTGCTGAAAAACACGTTTTGGCACTTTCTGCACACTGGGGTTAAGAGCTGAGTGTGTTGGCTCTTCTGAGCCTTGCAGTTACATGGGAATTCAGTTGACTGAAAAAACGCGTTTATTTCGGGCTGAAAAACACGTTCTGAAAAGTGTGCTGTTACTGCCCCATAAGTTGCATGGGGGTGACCAAACTTGCAGAAACATGTTTATTTCTGCTGAAAAAACACGTTTTGGCACTTTCTGCATACTGGGGTTAAGAGCTGAGTGTGTGGGCTCTTCTGAGCCTTGCAGATACTTAGGGATACAGCTGTCTGAAAAAACGCGTTTATTTCGGGCTGAAAAACACGTTTTGAAAAGTGTGCTGTTACTGCCCCATAAGTTGCATGGGGGTGACCAAACTTGCAGAAACATGTTTATTTCTGCTGAAAAACATGTTTAAACACTTTCTGCACACTGGGGTTAAGAGCTGAGTGTGTGGGCTCTTCTGAGCCTTGCAATTACATTGGGATCCTGAAGTCTGAAAAAACGCGTTCATTTCGGGCTGAAAAGCACGTTTTGAAAAGTGTGCTGTTATTGCCCCATAACTTACATGGGGTTGACCAAACTTGCAGAAACATGTTAATTTCTGCTGAAAAACACGTTTTGGCACTTTCTGCACACTGGGGTTAAGAGCTGAGTGTGTTGGCTCTTCTGAGCCTTGCAGTTACATGGGAATTCAGTTGACTGAAAAAACGCGTTTATTTCGGGCTGAAAAACACGTTTTGAAAAGTGTGCTGTTACTGCCCCATAAGTTGAAAGGGGGTGACCAAACTTGCAGAAACATGTTTATTTCTGCTGAAAAAACACGTTTTGGCACTTTCTGCATACTGGGGTTAAGAGCTGAGTGTGTGGGCTCTTCTGAGCCTTGCAGATACCTAGGGATACAGCTGTCTGAAAAAACGCGTTTATTTCGGGCTGAAAAACACGTTTTGAAAAGTGTGCTGTTACTGCCCCATAAGTTTCATGGGGGTGACCAAACTTGCAGAAACATGTTTATTTCTGCTGAAAAACATGTTTAGAAACTTTCTGCACACTGGGGTTAAGATCTGAGTGTGTGGGCTCTTCTGAGCCTTGCAGTTACATGGGATTTCAGTTGTCTGAAAAAACGCGTTTATTTCGGGCTGAAAAACACGTTTTGAAAAGTGTGCTGTTACTGCCCCATAACTTACATGGGGTTGACCAAACTTGCAGAAACATGTTTATTTGTGCTGAAAAACACGTTTTGGCACTTTCTGCATACTGGGGTTAAGAGCTGAGTGTATGGGCTCTTCTGAGCCTTGCAGATACATAGGGATACAGCTGTCTGAAAAAATGCGTTTATTTCGGGCTGAAAAACACGTTCTGAAAAGTGTGCTGTTACTGCCCCATAAGTTGCATGGGGGTGACCAAACTTGCAGAAACATGTTTATTTCTGCTGAAAAAACACGTTTTGGCACTTTCTGCATACTGGGGTTAAGAGCTGAGTGTGTGGGCTCTTCTGAGCCTTGCAGATACTTAGGGATACAGCTGTCTGAAAAAACGCGTTTATTTCGGGCTGAAAAACACGTTTTGAAAAGTGTGCTGTTACTGCCCCATAAGTTTCATGGGGGTGACCAAACTTGCAGAAACGTTTATTTCTGGTGAAAAACATGTTTAGACACTTTCTGCACACTGGGGTTAAGATCTGAGTGTGTGGGCTCTTCTGAGCCTTGCAGTTACATGGGAATTCAGTTGTCTGAAAAAACGCGTTTATTTCGGGCTGAAAAACACGTTTTGAAAAGTGTGCTGTTATTGCCCCATAACTTACATGGGGTTGACCAAACTTGCAGAAACATGTTAATTTCTGCTGAAACACACGTTTTGGCACTTTCTGCACACTGGGGTTAAGAGCTGAGTGTGTGGGCTCTTCTGAGCCTTGCAGTTACATGGGAATTCAGTTGACTGAAAAAACGCGTTTATTTCGGGCTGAAAAACACGTTTTGAAAAGTGTGCTGTTACTGCCCCAGAAGTTGCATGGGGGTGACTAAACTTGCAGAAACATGTTTATTTCTGCTGAAAAAACACGTTTTGGCACTATCTGCATACTGGGGTTAAGAGCTGAGTGTGTGGGCTCTTCTGAGCCTTGCAGATACATAGGGATACAGCTGTCTGAAAAAATGCGTTTATTTCGGGCTGAAAAACACGTTCTGAAAAGTGTGCTGTTACTGCCCCATAAGTTGCATGGGGGTGACCAAACTTGCAGAAACATGTTTATTTCTGCTGAAAAAACACGTTTTGGCACTTTCTGCATACTGGGGTTAAGAGCTGAGTGTGTGGGCTCTTCTGAGCCTTGCAGATACTTAGGGATACAGCTGTCTGAAAAAACGCGTTTATTTCGGGCTGAAAAACACGTTTTGAAAAGTGTGCTGTTACTACCCCATAAGTTTCATGGGGGTGACCAAACTTGCAGAAACATGTTTATTTCTGGTGAAAAACATGTTTAGACACTTTCTGCACACTGGGGTTAAGATCTGAGTGTGTGGGCTCTTCTGAGCCTTGCAGTTACATGGGAATTCAGTTGTCTGAAAAAACGCGTTTATTTCGGGCTGAAAAACACGTTTTGAAAAGTGTGCTGTTATTGCCCCATAACTTACATGGGGTTGACCAAACTTGCAGAAACATGTTAATTTCTGCTGAAAAACACGTTTTGGCACTTTCTGCACACTGGGGTTAAGAGCTGAGTGTTTGGGCTCTTCTGAGACTTGCAGTTATATTGGGATTCTGAAGCCTGAAAAAACGCGTTTATTTCGGGCTGAAAAACACGTTTTGAAAAGTGTGCTGTTACTGCCCCATAACTTACATGGGGTTGACCAAACTTGCAGAAACATGTTTATTTCTGCTGGAAAAACACGTTTTGGCACTTTCTGCACACTGGGGTTAAGAGCTGAGTGTGTTGGCTCTTCTGAGCCTTGCAGTTACATGGGAATTCAGTTGACTGAAAAAACGCGTTTATTTCAGGCTGAAAAACACGTTTTGAAAAGTGTGCTGTTACTGCCCCATAAGTTGCATGGGGGTGACCAAACTTGCAGAAACATCTTTATTTCTGCTGAAAAAACACGTTTTGGCACTTTCTGCATACTGGGGTTAAGAGCTGAGTGTGTGGGCTCTTCTGAGCCTTGCAGTTACATGGGGATTCAGTTGACTGAAAAAACGCGTTTATTTCGGGCTGAAAAACACGTTTTGAAAAGTGTGCTGTTACTGCCCCATAACTTACATGGGGTTGACCAAACTTGCAGAAACATGTTTATTTCTGCTGAAAAACATGTTTAGACACTTTCTGCACACTGGGATTAAGAGCTGAGTGTGTGGGCTCCTCTGAGCCTTGCAGTTACATGGGAATTCAGTTGTCTGAAAAAACGCTTTTATTTCGGGCTGAAAAACACGTTTTGAAAAGTGTGCTGTTACTGCCCCATAACTTACATGGGGTTGACCAAACTTGCAGAAACATGTTTATTTCTGCTGAAAAACATGTTTAGACACGTTCTGCACACTGGGGTTAAGATCTTAGTGTGTGGGCTCTTCTGAGCCTTGCAGTTACATGGGAATTCAGTTGTCTGAAAAAACGCGTTTATTTCGGGATGAAAAACACGTTTTGAAAAGTGTTCTGTTACTGCCCCATGAGTTGCATGGGGGTGACCAAACTTGCAGAAACATGCTTATTTCTGCTGAAAAACATGTTTTGACACTTTCAGCACACTTGGGTTAAGAGCTGAGTGTTTGGGCTCTTCTGAGACTTGCAGTTATATTGGGATTCTGAAGCCTGAAAAAACGCGTTTATTTCGGGATGAAAAACACGTTTTGAAAAGTGTGCTGTTACTGCCCCATAAGTTGCATGGGGGTGACCAAACTTGCAGAAACATGTTTATTTCTGCTGAAAAAACACGTTTTGGCACTTTCTGCATACTGGGGTTAAGAGCTGAGTGTATGGGCTCTTCTGAGCCTTGCAGATACATAGGGATACAGCTGTCTGAAAAAATGCGTTTATTTCGGGCTGAAAAACACGTTCTGAAAAGTGTGCTGTTACTGCCCCATAAGTTGCATGGGGGTGACCAAACTTGCAGAAACATGTTTATTTCTGCTGAAAAAACACGTTTTGGCACTTTCTGCATACTGGGGTTAAGAGCTGAGTGTGTGGGCTATTCTGAGCCTTGCAGATACTTAGGGATACAGCTGTCTGAAAAAACGCGTTTATTTCGGGCTGAAAAACACGTTTTGAAAAGTGTGCTGTTACTGCCCCATAAGTTGCATGGGGGTGACCAAACTTGCAGAAACATGTTTATTTCTGCTGAAAAACATGTTTAAACACTTTCTGCACACTGGGGTTAAGATCTGAGTGTGTGGGCTCTTCTGAGCCTTGCAGTTACATGGGAATTCAGTTGTCTGAAAAAACGCGTTTATTTCGGGCTGAAAAACACGTTTTGAAAAGTGTGCTGTTACTGCCCCATAACTTACATGGGGGTGACCAAACTTGCAGAAACATGCTTATTTCTGCTGAAAAACATGTTTAGACACTTTCTGCACACTGGGGTTAAGAGCTGAGTGTGTGGGCTCTTCTGAGCCTTGCAATTACATTGGGATCCTGAAGTCTGAAAAAACGCGTTCATTTCGGGCTGAAAAGCACGTTTTGAAAAGTGTGCTGTTATTGCCCCATAACTTACATGGGGTTGACCAAACTTGCAGAAACATGTTAATTTCTGCTGAAAAACACGTTTTGGCACTTTCTGCACACTGGGGTTAAGAGCTGAGTGTGTTGGCTCTTCTGAGCCTTGCAGTTACATGGGAATTCAGTTGACTGAAAAAACGCGTTTATTTCGGGCTGAAAAACACGTTCTGAAAAGTGTGCTGTTACTGCCCCATAAGTTGCATGGGGGTGACCAAACTTGCAGAAACATGTTTATTTCTGCTGAAAAAACACGTTTTGGCACTTTCTGCATACTGGGGTTAAGAGCTGAGTGTGTGGGCTCTTCTGAGCCTTGCAGATACTTAGGGATACAGCTGTCTGAAAAAACGCGTTTATTTCGGGCTGAAAAACACGTTTTGAAAAGTGTGCTGTTACTGCCCCATAAGTTGCATGGGGGTGACCAAACTTGCAGAAACATGTTTATTTCTGCTGAAAAACATGTTTAAACACTTTCTGCACACTGGGGTTAAGAGCTGAGTGTGTGGGCTCTTCTGAGCCTTGCAATTACATTGGGATCCTGAAGTCTGAAAAAACGCGTTCATTTCGGGCTGAAAAGCACGTTTTGAAAAGTGTGCTGTTATTGCCCCATAACTTACATGGGGTTGACCAAACTTGCAGAAACATGTTAATTTCTGCTGAAAAACACGTTTTGGCACTTTCTGCACACTGGGGTTAAGAGCTGAGTGTGTTGGCTCTTCTGAGCCTTGCAGTTACATGGGAATTCAGTTGACTGAAAAAACGCGTTTATTTCGGGCTGAAAAAGACGTTTTGAAAAGTGTGCTGTTACTGCCCCATAAGTTGAAAGGGGGTGACCAAACTTGCAGAAACATGTTTATTTCTGCTGAAAAAACACGTTTTGGCACTTTCTGCATACTGGGGTTAAGAGCTGAGTGTGTGGGCTCTTCTGAGCCTTGCAGATACATAGGGATACAGCTGTCTGAAAAAATGCGTTTATTTCGGGCTGAAAAACACGTTCTGAAAAGTGTGCTGTTACTGCCCCATAAGTTTCATGGGGGTGACCAAACTTGCAGAAACATGTTTATTTCTGGTGAAAAACATGTTTAGACACTTTCTGCACACTGGGGTTAAGAACTGAGTGTGTGGGCTCTTCTGAGCCTTGCAGTTACATGGGAATTCAGTTGTCTGAAAAAACACGTTTATTTCGGGCTGAAAAACACGTTTTGAAAAGTGTGCTGTTACTGCCCCATAACTTACATGGGGTTGACCAAACTTGCAGAAACATGTTTATTTCTGCTGAAAAACATGTTTAGACACGTTCTGCACACTGGGGTTAAGATCTTAGTGTGTGGGCTCTTCTGAGCCTTGCAGTTACATGGGAATTCAGTTGTCTGAAAAAACGCGTTTATTTCGGGATGAAAAACACGTTTTGAAAAGTGTTCTGTTACTGCCCCATGAGTTGCATGGGGGTGACCAAACTTGCAGAAACATGCTTATTTCTGCTGAAAAACATGTTTTGACACTTTCAGCACACGTGGGTTAAGAGCTGAGTGTTTGGGCTCTTCTGAGACTTGCAGTTATATTGGGATTCTGAAGCCTGAAAAAACGCGTTTATTTCGGGCTGAAAAACACGTTTTGAAAAGTGTGCTGTTACTGCCCCATAACTTACATGGGGTTGACCAAACTTGCAGAAACATGTTTATTTCTGCTGAAAAACACGTTTTGGCACTTTCTGCATACTGGGGTTAAGAGCTGAGTGTATGGGCTCTTCTGAGCCTTGCAGATACATAGGGATACAGCTGTCTGAAAAAATGCGTTTATTTCTGGCTGAAAAACACGTTCTGAAAAGTGTGCTGTTACTGCCCCATAAGTTGCATGGGGGTGACCAAACTTGCAGAAACATGTTTATTTCTGCTGAAAAAACACGTTTTGGCACTTTCTGCATACTGGGGTTAAGAGCTGAGTGTGTGGGCTCTTCTGAGCCTTGCAGATACTTAGGGATACAGCTGTCTGAAAAAACGCGTTTATTTCGGGCTGAAAAACACGTTTTGAAAAGTGTGCTGTTACTGCCCCATAAGTTGCATGGGGGTGACCAAACTTGCAGAAACATGTTTATTTCTGCTGAAAAACATGTTTAAACACTTTCTGCACACTGGGGTTAAGATCTGAGTGTGTGGGCTCTTCTGAGCCTTGCAGTTACATGGGAATTCAGTTGTCTGAAAAAACGCGTTTATTTCGGGCTGAAAAACACGTTTTGAAAAGTGTGCTGTTACTGCCCCATAACTTACATGGGGGTGACCAAACTTGCAGAAACATGCTTATTTCTGCTGAAAAACATGTTTAGACACTTTCTGCACACTGGGGTTAAGAGCTGAGTGTGTGGGCTCTTCTGAGCCTTGCAGTTACATTGGGATCCTGAAGTCTGAAAAAACGCGTTCATTTCGGGCTGAAAAGCACGTTTTGAAAAGTGTGCTGTTATTGCCCCATAACTTACATGGGGTTGACCAAACTTGCAGAAACATGTTAATTTCTGCTGAAAAACACGTTTTGGCACTTTCTGCACACTGGGGTTAAGAGCTGAGTGTGTGGGCTCTTCTGAGCCTTGCAGTTACATGGGGATTCAGTTGACTGAAAAAACGCGTTTATTTCGGGCTGAAAAACACGTTTTGAAAAGTGTGCTGTTACTGCCCCATAACTTACATGGGGTTGACCAAACTTGCAGAAACATGTTTATTTCTGCTGAAAAACATGTTTAGACACTTTCTGCACACTGGGATTAAGAGCTGAGTGTGTGGGCTCCTCTGAGCCTTGCAGTTACATGGGAATTCAGTTGTCTGAAAAAACGCTTTTATTTCGGGCTGAAAAACACGTTTTGAAAAGTGTGCTGTTACTGCCCCATAACTTACATGGGGTTGACCAAACTTGCAGAAACATGTTTATTTCTGCTGAAAAAAACGTTTTGGCACTTTCTGCATACTGGGGTTAAGAGCTGAGTGTATGGGCTCTTCTGAGCCTTGCAGATACATAGGGATACAGCTGTCTGAAAAAATGCGTTTATTTCGGGCTGAAAAACACGTTCTGAAAAGTGTGCTGTTACTGCCCCATAAGTTGCATGGGGGTGACCAAACTTGCAGAAACATGTTTATTTCTGCTGAAAAACATGTTTAAACACTTTCTGCACACTGGGGTTAAGATCTGAGTGTGTGGGCTCTTCTGAGCCTTGCAGTTACATGGGAATTCAGTTGTCTGAAAAAACGCGTTTATTTCGGGCTGAAAAACACGTTTTGAAAAGTGTGCTGTTACTGCCCCATAACTTACATGGGGGTGACCAAACTTGCAGAAACATGCTTATTTCTGCTGAAAAACATGTTTAGACACTTTCTGCACACTGGGGTTAAGAGCTGAGTGTGTGGGCTCTTCTGAGCCTTGCAGTTACATTGGGATCCTGAAGTCTGAAAAAACGCGTTCATTTCGGGCTGAAAAGCACGTTTTGAAAAGTGTGCTGTTATTGCCCCATAACTTACATGGGGTTGACCAAACTTGCAGAAACATGTTAATTTCTGCTGAAAAACACGTTTTGGCACTTTCTGCACACTGGGGTTAAGAGCTGAGTGTGTGGGCTCTTCTGAGCCTTGCAGTTACATTGGGATCCTGAAGTCTGAAAAAACGCATTCATTTCGGGCTGAAAAGCACGTTTTGAAAAGTGTGCTGTTATTGCCCCATAACTTACATGGGGTTGACCAAACTTGCAGAAACATGTTTATTTCTGCTGAAAAAACACGTTTTGGCACTTTCTGCATACTGGGGTTAAGAGCTGAGTGTGTGGGCTCTTCTGAGCCTTGCAGATACTTAGGGATACAGCTGTCTGAAAAAACGCGTTTATTTCGGGCTGAAAAACACGTTTTGAAAAGTGTGCTGTTACTGCCCCATAAGTTTCATGGGGGTGACCAAACTTGCAGAAACATGTTTATTTCTGGTGAAAAACATGTTTAGACACTTTCTGCACACTGGGGTTAAGATCTGAGTGTGTGGGCTCTTCTGAGCCTTGCAGTTACATGGGAATTCAGTTGTCTGAAAAAACACGTTTATTTCGGGCTGAAAAACACGTTTTGAAAAGTGTGCTGTTATTGCCCCATAACTTACATGGGGTTGACCAAACTTGCAGAAACATGTTAATTTCTGCTGAAAAACACGTTTTGGCACTTTCTGCACACTGGGGTTAAGAGCTGAGTGTGTGGGCTCTTCTGAGCCTTGCAGTTACATGGGAATTCAGTTGACTGAAAAAACGCGTTTATTTCGGGCTGAAAAACACGTTTTGAAAAGTGTGCTGTTACTGCCCCATAAGTTGCATGGGGGTGACCAAACTTGCAGAAACATGTTTATTTCTGCTGAAAAAACATGTTTAGACACTTTCTGCACACTGGGATTAAGAGCTGAGTGTGTGGGCTCCTCTGAGCCTTGCAGTTACATGGGAATTCAGTTGTCTGAAGAAACGCTTTTATTTCGGGCTGAAAAACACGTTTTGAAAAGTGTGCTGTTTTGCCCCATAACTTACATGGGGTTGACCAAACTTGCAGAAACATGTTTATTTCTGCTGAAAAACATGTTTAGACACGTTCTGCACACTGGGGTTAAGATCTTAGTGTGTGGGCTCTTCTGAGCCTTGCAGTTACATGGGAATTCAGTTGTCTGAAAAAACGCGTTTATTTCGGGATGAAAAACACGTTTTGAAAAGTGTTCTGTTACTGCCCCATGAGTTGCATGGGGGTGACCAAACTTGCAGAAACATGCTTATTTCTGCTGAAAAACATGTTTTGACACTTTCAGCACACTTGGGTTAAGAGCTGAGTGTTTGGGCTCTTCTGAGACTTGCAGTTATATTGGGATTCTGAAGCCTGAAAAAACGCGTTTATTTCGGGCTGAAAAACACGTTTTGAAAAGTGTGCTGTTACTGCCCCATAACTTACATGGGGTTGACCAAACTTGCAGAAACATGTTTATTTCTGCTGAAAAACACGTTTTGGGACTTTCTGCATACTGGGGTTAAGAGCTGAGTGTATGGGCTCTTCTGAGCCTTGCAGATACATAGGGATACAGCTGTCTGAAAAAATGCGTTTATTTCGGGCTGAAAAACACGTTCTGAAAAGTGTGCTGTTACTGCCCCATAAGTTGCATGGGGGTGACCAAACTTGCAGAAACATGTTTATTTCTGCTGAAAAAACACGTTTTGGCACTTTCTGCATACTGGGGTTAAGAGCTGAGTGTGTGGGCTCTTCTGAGCCTTGCAGTTACATGGGGATTCAGTTGACTGAAAAAACGCGTTTATTTCGGGCTGAAAAACACGTTTTGAAAAGTGTGCTGTTACTGCCCCATAACTTACATGGGGTTGACCAAACTTGCAGAAACATGTTTATTTCTGCTGAAAAACATGTTTAGACACTTTCTGCACACTGGGATTAAGAGCTGAGTGTGTGGGCTCTTCTGAGCCTTGCAGTTACATTGGGATCCTGAAGTCTGAAAAAACGCGTTCATTTCGGGCTGAAAAGCACGTTTTGAAAAGTGTGCTGTTATTGCCCCATAACTTACATGGGGTTGACCAAACTTGCAGAAACATGTTTATTTCTGCTGAAAAAACACGTTTTGGCACTTTCTGCATACTGGGGTTAAGAGCTGAGTGTGTGGGCTCTTCTGAGCCTTGCAGATACTTAGGGATACAGCTGTCTGAAAAAACGCGTTTATTTCGGGCTGAAAAACACGTTTTGAAAAGTGTGCTGTTACTGCCCCATAAGTTTCATGGGGGTGACCAAACTTGCAGAAACATGTTTATTTCTGGTGAAAAACATGTTTAGACACTTTCTGCACACTGGGGTTAAGATCTGAGTGTGTGGGCTCTTCTGAGCCTTGCAGTTACATGGGAATTCAGTTGTCTGAAAAAACGCGTTTATTTCGGGCTGAAAAACACGTTTTGAAAAGTGTGCTGTTATTGCCCCATAACTTACATGGGGTTGACCAAACTTGCAGAAACATGTTAATTTCTGCTGAAAAACACGTTTTGGCACTTTCTGCACACTGGGGTTAAGAGCTGAGTGTGTGGGCTCTTCTGAGCCTTGCAGTTACATGGGAATTCAGTTGACTGAAAAAACGCGTTTATTTCGGGCTGAAAAACACGTTTTGAAAAGTGTGCTGTTACTGCCCCATAAGTTGCATGGGGGTGACCAAACTTGCAGAAACATGTTTATTTCTGCTGAAAAAACATGTTTAGACACTTTCTGCACACTGGGATTAAGAGCTGAGTGTGTGGGCTCCTCTGAGCCTTGCAGTTACATGGGAATTCAGTTGTCTGAAAAAACGCTTTTATTTCGGGCTGAAAAACACGTCTTGAAAAGTGTGCTGTTACTGCCCCATAACTTACATGGGGTTGACCAAACTTGCAGAAACATGTTTATTTCTGCTGAAAAACATGTTTAGACACGTTCTGCACACTGGGGTTAAGATCTTAGTGTGTGGGCTCTTCTGAGCCTTGCAGTTACATGGGAATTCAGTTGTCTGAAAAAACGCGTTTATTTCGGGATGAAAAACACGTTTTGAAAAGTGTTCTGTTACTGCCCCATGAGTTGCATGGGGGTGACCAATCTTGCAGAAACATGCTTATTTCTGCTGAAAAACATGTTTTGACACTTTCAGCACACTTGGGTTAAGAGCTGAGTGTTTGGGCTCTTCTGAGCCTTGCAGTTACATGGGAATTCAGTTGTCTGAAAAAACGCGTTTATTTCGGGATGAAAAACACGTTTTGAAAAGTGTGCTGTTATTGCCCCATAACTTACATGGGGTTGACCAAACTTGCAGAAACATGTTTATTTCTGCTGAAAAAACACGTTTTGGCACTTTCTGCATACTGGGGTTAAGAGCTGAGTGTGTGGGCTCTTCTGAGCCTTGCAGATACTTAGGGATACAGCTGTCTGAAAAAACGCGTTTATTTCGGGCTGAAAAACACGTTTTGAAAAGTGTGCTGTTACTGCCCCATAAGTTTCATGGGGGTGACCAAACTTGCAGAAACATGTTTATTTCTGGTGAAAAACATGTTTAGACACTTTCTGCACACTGGGGTTAAGATCTGAGTGTGTGGGCTCTTCTGAGCCTTGCAGTTACATGGGAATTCAGTTGTCTGAAAAAACGCGTTTATTTCGGGCTGAAAAACACGTTTTGAAAAGTGTGCTGTTATTGCCCCATAACTTACATGGGGTTGACCAAACTTGCAGAAACATGTTAATTTCTGCTGAAAAACACGTTTTGGCACTTTCTGCACACTGGGGTTAAGAGCTGAGTGTGTGGGCTCTTCTGAGCCTTGCAGTTACATGGGAATTCAGTTGACTGAAAAAACGCGTTTATTTCGGGCTGAAAAACACGTTTTGAAAAGTGTGCTGTTACTGCCCCATAAGTTGCATGGGGGTGACCAAACTTGCAGAAACATGTTTATTTCTGCTGAAAAAACATGTTTAGACACTTTCTGCACACTGGGATTAAGAGCTGAGTGTGTGGGCTCCTCTGAGCCTTGCAGTTACATGGGAATTCAGTTGTCTGAAAAAACGCTTTTATTTCGGGCTGAAAAACACGTCTTGAAAAGTGTGCTGTTACTGCCCCATAACTTACATGGGGTTGACCAAACTTGCAGAAACATGTTTATTTCTGCTGAAAAACATGTTTAGACACGTTCTGCACACTGGGGTTAAGATCTTAGTGTGTGGGCTCTTCTGAGCCTTGCAGTTACATGGGAATTCAGTTGTCTGAAAAAACGCGTTTATTTCGGGATGAAAAACACGTTTTGAAAAGTGTTCTGTTACTGCCCCATGAGTTGCATGGGGGTGACCAATCTTGCAGAAACATGCTTATTTCTGCTGAAAAACATGTTTTGACACTTTCAGCACACTTGGGTTAAGAGCTGAGTGTTTGGGCTCTTCTGAGCCTTGCAGTTACATGGGAATTCAGTTGTCTGAAAAAACGCGTTTATTTCGGGATGAAAAACACGTTTTGAAAAGTGTGCTGTTATTGCCCCATAACTTACATGGGGTTGACCAAACTTGCAGAAACATGTTTATTTCTGCTGAAAAAACACGTTTTGGCACTTTCTGCATACTGGGGTTAAGAGCTGAGTGTGTGGGCTCTTCTGAGCCTTGCAGATACTTAGGGATACAGCTGTCTGAAAAAACGCGTTTATTTCGGGCTGAAAAACACGTTTTGAAAAGTGTGCTGTTACTGCCCCATAAGTTTCATGGGGGTGACCAAACTTGCAGAAACATGTTTATTTCTGGTGAAAAACATGTTTAGACACTTTCTGCACACTGGGGTTAAGATCTGAGTGTGTGGGCTCTTCTGAGCCTTGCAGTTACATGGGAATTCAGTTGTCTGAAAAAACGCGTTTATTTCGGGCTGAAAAACACGTTTTGAAAAGTGTGCTGTTATTGCCCCATAACTTACATGGGGTTGACCAAACTTGCAGAAACATGTTAATTTCTGCTGAAAAACACGTTTTGGCACTTTCTGCACACTGGGGTTAAGAGCTGAGTGTGTGGGCTCTTCTGAGCCTTGCAGTTACATGGGAATTCAGTTGACTGAAAAAACGCGTTTATTTCGGGCTGAAAAACACGTTTTGAAAAGTGTGCTGTTACTGCCCCATAAGTTGCATGGGGGTGACCAAACTTGCAGAAACATGTTTATTTCTGCTGAAAAAACATGTTTAGACACTTTCTGCACACTGGGATTAAGAGCTGAGTGTGTGGGCTCCTCTGAGCCTTGCAGTTACATGGGAATTCAGTTGTCTGAAAAAACGCTTTTATTTCGGGCTGAAAAACACGTCTTGAAAAGTGTGCTGTTACTGCCCCATAACTTACATGGGGTTGACCAAACTTGCAGAAACATGTTTATTTCTGCTGAAAAACATGTTTAGACACGTTCTGCACACTGGGGTTAAGATCTTAGTGTGTGGGCTCTTCTGAGCCTTGCAGTTACATGGGAATTCAGTTGTCTGAAAAAACGCGTTTATTTCGGGATGAAAAACACGTTTTGAAAAGTGTTCTGTTACTGCCCCATGAGTTGCATGGGGGTGACCAATCTTGCAGAAACATGCTTATTTCTGCTGAAAAACATGTTTTGACACTTTCAGCACACTTGGGTTAAGAGCTGAGTGTTTGGGCTCTTCTGAGCCTTGCAGTTATATTGGGATTCTGAAGCCTGAAAAAACGCGTTTATTTCGGGCTGAAAAACACGTTTTGAAAAGTGTGCTGTTACTGCCCCATAACTTACATGGGGTTGACCAAACTTGCAGAAACATGTTTATTTCTGCTGAAAAACACGTTTTGGCACTTTCTGCATACTGGGGTTAAGAGCTGAGTGTATGGGCTCTTCTGAGCCTTGCAGATACATAGGGATACAGCTGTCTGAAAAAATGCGTTTATTTCGGGCTGAAAAACACGTTCTGAAAAGTGTGCTGTTACTGCCCCATAAGTTGCATGGGGGTGACCAAACTTGCAGAAACATGTTTATTTCTGCTGAAAAAACACGTTTTGGCACTTTCTGCATACTGGGGTTAAGAGCTGAGTGTGTGGGCTCTTCTGAGCCTTGCAGATACTTAGGGATACAGCTGTCTGAAAAAACGCGTTTATTTCGGGCTGAAAAACACGTTTTGAAAAGTGTGCTGTTACTGCCCCATAAGTTGCATGGGGGTGACCAAACTTGCAGAAACATGTTTATTTCTGCTGAAAAACATGTTTAAACACTTTCTGCACACTGGGGTTAAGATCTGAGTGTGTGGGCTCTTCTGAGCCTTGCAGTTACATGGGAATTCAGTTGTCTGAAAAAACGCGTTTATTTCGGGCTGAAAAACACGTTTTGAAAAGTGTGCTGTTACTGCCCCATAACTTACATGGGGGTGACCAAACTTGCAGAAACATGCTTATTTCTGCTGAAAAACATGTTTAGACACTTTCTGCACACTGGGGTTAAGAGCTGAGTGTGTGGGCTCTTCTGAGCCTTGCAGTTACATTGGGATCCTGAAGTCTGAAAAAACGCGTTCATTTCGGGCTGAAAAGCACGTTTTGAAAAGTGTGCTGTTATTGCCCCATAACTTACATGGGGTTGACCAAACTTGCAGAAACATGTTAATTTCTGCTGAAAAACACGTTTTGGCACTTTCTGCACACTGGGGTTAAGAGCTGAGTGTGTTGGCTCTTCTGAGCCTTGCAGTTACATGGGAATTCAGTTGACTGAAAAAACGCGTTTATTTCGGGCTGAAAAACACGTTTTGAAAAGTGTGCTGTTACTGCCCCATAAGTTGCATGGGGGTGACCAAACTTGCAGAAACATGTTTATTTCTGCTGAAAAAACACGTTTTGGCACTTTCTGCATACTGGGGTTAAGAGCTGAGTGTGTGGGCTCTTCTGAGCCTTGCAGTTACATGGGGATTCAGTTGACTGAAAAAACGCGTTTATTTCGGGCTGAAAAACACGTTTTGAAAAGTGTGCTGTTACTGCCCCATAAGTTGCATGGGGGTGACCAAACTTGCAGAAACATGTTTATTTCTGCTGAAAAAACATGTTTAGACACTTTCTGCACACTGGGATTAAGAGCTGAGTGTGTGGGCTCCTCTGAGCCTTGCAGTTACATGGGAATTCAGTTGTCTGAAGAAACGCTTTTATTTCGGGCTGAAAAACACGTTTTGAAAAGTGTGCTGTTACTGCCCCATAACTTACATGGGGTTGACCAAACTTGCAGAAACATGTTTATTTCTGCTGAAAAACATGTTTAGACACGTTCTGCACACTGGGGTTAAGATCTTAGTGTGTGGGCTCTTCTGAGCCTTGCAGTTACATGGGAATTCAGTTGTCTGAAAAAACGCGTTTATTTCGGGATGAAAAACACGTTTTGAAAAGTGTTCTGTTACTGCCCCATGAGTTGCATGGGGGTGACCAAACTTGCAGAAACATGCTTATTTCTGCTGAAAAACATGTTTTGACACTTTCAGCACACTTGGGTTAAGAGCTGAGTGTTTGGGCTCTTCTGAGACTTGCAGTTATATTGGGATTCTGAAGCCTGAAAAAACGCGTTTATTTCGGGCTGAAAAACACGTTTTGAAAAGTGTGCTGTTACTGCCCCATAACTTACATGGGGTTGACCAAACTTGCAGAAACATGTTTATTTCTGCTGAAAAACACGTTTTGGGACTTTCTGCATACTGGGGTTAAGAGCTGAGTGTATGGGCTCTTCTGAGCCTTGCAGATACATAGGGATACAGCTGTCTGAAAAAATGCGTTTATTTCAGGCTGAAAAACACGTTCTGAAAAGTGTGCTGTTACTGCCCCATAAGTTGCATGGGGGTGACCAAACTTGCAGAAACATGTTTATTTCTGCTGAAAAAACACGTTTTGGCACTTTCTGCATACTGGGGTTAAGAGCTGAGTGTGTGGGCTCTTCTGAGCCTTGCAGTTACATGGGGATTCAGTTGACTGAAAAAACGCGTTTATTTCGGGCTGAAAAACACGTTTTGAAAAGTGTGCTGTTACTGCCCCATAACTTACATGGGGTTGACCAAACTTGCAGAAACATGTTTATTTCTGCTGAAAAACATGTTTAGACACTTTCTGCACACTGGGATTAAGAGCTGAGTGTGTGGGCTCTTCTGAGCCTTGCAGTTACATTGGGATCCTGAAGTCTGAAAAAACGCGTTCATTTCGGGCTGAAAAGCACGTTTTGAAAAGTGTGCTGTTATTGCCCCATAACTTACATGGGGTTGACCAAACTTGCAGAAACATGTTTATTTCTGCTGAAAAAACACGTTTTGGCACTTTCTGCATACTGGGGTTAAGAGCTGAGTGTGTGGGCTCTTCTGAGCCTTGCAGATACTTAGGGATACAGCTGTCTGAAAAAACGCGTTTATTTCGGGCTGAAAAACACGTTTTGAAAAGTGTGCTGTTACTGCCCCATAAGTTTCATGGGGGTGACCAAACTTGCAGAAACATGTTTATTTCTGGTGAAAAACATGTTTAGACACTTTCTGCACACTGGGGTTAAGATCTGAGTGTGTGGGCTCTTCTGAGCCTTGCAGTTACATGGGAATTCAGTTGTCTGAAAAAACGCGTTTATTTCGGGCTGAAAAACACGTTTTGAAAAGTGTGCTGTTATTGCCCCATAACTTACATGGGGTTGACCAAACTTGCAGAAACATGTTAATTTCTGCTGAAAAACACGTTTTGGCACTTTCTGCACACTGGGGTTAAGAGCTGAGTGTGTGGGCTCTTCTGAGCCTTGCAGTTACATGGGAATTCAGTTGACTGAAAAAACGCGTTTATTTCGGGCTGAAAAACACGTTTTGAAAAGTGTGCTGTTACTGCCCCATAAGTTGCATGGGGGTGACCAAACTTGCAGAAACATGTTTATTTCTGCTGAAAAAACATGTTTAGACACTTTCTGCACACTGGGATTAAGAGCTGAGTGTGTGGGCTCCTCTGAGCCTTGCAGTTACATGGGAATTCAGTTGTCTGAAAAAACGCTTTTATTTCGGGCTGAAAAACACGTCTTGAAAAGTGTGCTGTTACTGCCCCATAACTTACATGGGGTTGACCAAACTTGCAGAAACATGTTTATTTCTGCTGAAAAACATGTTTAGACACGTTCTGCACACTGGGGTTAAGATCTTAGTGTGTGGGCTCTTCTGAGCCTTGCAGTTACATGGGAATTCAGTTGTCTGAAAAAACGCGTTTATTTCGGGATGAAAAACACGTTTTGAAAAGTGTTCTGTTACTGCCCCATGAGTTGCATGGGGGTGACCAATCTTGCAGAAACATGCTTATTTCTGCTGAAAAACATGTTTTGACACTTTCAGCACACTTGGGTTAAGAGCTGAGTGTTTGGGCTCTTCTGAGCCTTGCAGTTACATGGGAATTCAGTTGTCTGAAAAAACGCGTTTATTTCGGGATGAAAAACACGTTTTGAAAAGTGTGCTGTTATTGCCCCATAACTTACATGGGGTTGACCAAACTTGCAGAAACATGTTTATTTCTGCTGAAAAAACACGTTTTGGCACTTTCTGCATACTGGGGTTAAGAGCTGAGTGTGTGGGCTCTTCTGAGCCTTGCAGATACTTAGGGATACAGCTGTCTGAAAAAACGCGTTTATTTCGGGCTGAAAAACACGTTTTGAAAAGTGTGCTGTTACTGCCCCATAAGTTTCATGGGGGTGACCAAACTTGCAGAAACATGTTTATTTCTGGTGAAAAACATGTTTAGACACTTTCTGCACACTGGGGTTAAGATCTGAGTGTGTGGGCTCTTCTGAGCCTTGCAGTTACATGGGAATTCAGTTGTCTGAAAAAACGCGTTTATTTCGGGCTGAAAAACACGTTTTGAAAAGTGTGCTGTTATTGCCCCATAACTTACATGGGGTTGACCAAACTTGCAGAAACATGTTAATTTCTGCTGAAAAACACGTTTTGGCACTTTCTGCACACTGGGGTTAAGAGCTGAGTGTGTGGGCTCTTCTGAGCCTTGCAGTTACATGGGAATTCAGTTGACTGAAAAAACGCGTTTATTTCGGGCTGAAAAACACGTTTTGAAAAGTGTGCTGTTACTGCCCCATAAGTTGCATGGGGGTGACCAAACTTGCAGAAACATGTTTATTTCTGCTGAAAAAACATGTTTAGACACTTTCTGCACACTGGGATTAAGAGCTGAGTGTGTGGGCTCCTCTGAGCCTTGCAGTTACATGGGAATTCAGTTGTCTGAAAAAACGCTTTTATTTCGGGCTGAAAAACACGTCTTGAAAAGTGTGCTGTTACTGCCCCATAACTTACATGGGGTTGACCAAACTTGCAGAAACATGTTTATTTCTGCTGAAAAACATGTTTAGACACGTTCTGCACACTGGGGTTAAGATCTTAGTGTGTGGGCTCTTCTGAGCCTTGCAGTTACATGGGAATTCAGTTGTCTGAAAAAACGCGTTTATTTCGGGATGAAAAACACGTTTTGAAAAGTGTTCTGTTACTGCCCCATGAGTTGCATGGGGGTGACCAATCTTGCAGAAACATGCTTATTTCTGCTGAAAAACATGTTTTGACACTTTCAGCACACTTGGGTTAAGAGCTGAGTGTTTGGGCTCTTCTGAGCCTTGCAGTTATATTGGGATTCTGAAGCCTGAAAAAACGCGTTTATTTCGGGCTGAAAAACACGTTTTGAAAAGTGTGCTGTTACTGCCCCATAACTTACATGGGGTTGACCAAACTTGCAGAAACATGTTTATTTCTGCTGAAAAACACGTTTTGGCACTTTCTGCATACTGGGGTTAAGAGCTGAGTGTATGGGCTCTTCTGAGCCTTGCAGATACATAGGGATACAGCTGTCTGAAAAAATGCGTTTATTTCGGGCTGAAAAACACGTTCTGAAAAGTGTGCTGTTACTGCCCCATAAGTTGCATGGGGGTGACCAAACTTGCAGAAACATGTTTATTTCTGCTGAAAAAACACGTTTTGGCACTTTCTGCATACTGGGGTTAAGAGCTGAGTGTGTGGGCTCTTCTGAGCCTTGCAGATACTTAGGGATACAGCTGTCTGAAAAAACGCGTTTATTTCGGGCTGAAAAACACGTTTTGAAAAGTGTGCTGTTACTGCCCCATAAGTTGCATGGGGGTGACCAAACTTGCAGAAACATGTTTATTTCTGCTGAAAAACATGTTTAAACACTTTCTGCACACTGGGGTTAAGATCTGAGTGTGTGGGCTCTTCTGAGCCTTGCAGTTACATGGGAATTCAGTTGTCTGAAAAAACGCGTTTATTTCGGGCTGAAAAACACGTTTTGAAAAGTGTGCTGTTACTGCCCCATAACTTACATGGGGGTGACCAAACTTGCAGAAACATGCTTATTTCTGCTGAAAAACATGTTTAGACACTTTCTGCACACTGGGGTTAAGAGCTGAGTGTGTGGGCTCTTCTGAGCCTTGCAGTTACATTGGGATCCTGAAGTCTGAAAAAACGCGTTCATTTCGGGCTGAAAAGCACGTTTTGAAAAGTGTGCTGTTATTGCCCCATAACTTACATGGGGTTGACCAAACTTGCAGAAACATGTTAATTTCTGCTGAAAAACACGTTTTGGCACTTTCTGCACACTGGGGTTAAGAGCTGAGTGTGTTGGCTCTTCTGAGCCTTGCAGTTACATGGGAATTCAGTTGACTGAAAAAACGCGTTTATTTCGGGCTGAAAAACACGTTTTGAAAAGTGTGCTGTTACTGCCCCATAAGTTGCATGGGGGTGACCAAACTTGCAGAAACATGTTTATTTCTGCTGAAAAAACACGTTTTGGCACTTTCTGCATACTGGGGTTAAGAGCTGAGTGTGTGGGCTCTTCTGAGCCTTGCAGTTACATGGGGATTCAGTTGACTGAAAAAACGCGTTTATTTCGGGCTGAAAAACACGTTTTGAAAAGTGTGCTGTTACTGCCCCATAACTTACATGGGGTTGACCAAACTTGCAGAAACATGTTTATTTCTGCTGAAAAACATGTTTAGACACTTTCTGCACACTGGGATTAAGAGCTGAGTGTGTGGGCTCCTCTGAGCCTTGCAGTTACATGGGAATTCAGTTGTCTGAAAAAACGCTTTTATTTCGGGCTGAAAAACACGTTTTGAAAAGTGTGCTGTTACTGCCCCATAAGTTGCATGGGGGTGACCAAACTTGCAGAAACATGTTTATTTCTGCTGAAAAAACACGTTTTGGCACTTTCTGCATACTGGGGTTAAGAGCTGAGTGTGTGGGCTCTTCTGAGCCTTGCAGTTACATTGGGATCCTGAAGTCTGAAAAAACGCGTTCATTTCGGGCTGAAAAGCACGTTTTGAAAAGTGTACTGTTATTGCCCCATAACTTACATGGGGTTGACCAAACTTGCAGAAACATGTTTATTTCTGCTGAAAAAACACGTTTTGGCACTTTCTGCATACTGGGGTTAAGAGCTGAGTGTGTGGGCTCTTCTGAGCCTTGCAGTTACATTGGGATCCTGAAGTCTGAAAAAACGCGTTCATTTCGGGCTGAAAAGCACGTTTTGAAAAGTGTGCTGTTACTGCCCCATAACTTACATGGGGTTGACCAAACTTGCAGAAACATGTTTATTTCTGCTGAAAAACATGTTTAGACACTTTCTGCACACTGGGGTTAAGATCTTAGTGTGTGGGCTCCTCTGAGCCTTGCAGTTACATGGGAATTCAGTTGTCTGAAAAAACGCTTTTATTTCGGGCTGAAAAACACGTTTTGAAAAGTGTGCTGTTACTGCCCCATAACTTACATGGGGTTGACCAAACTTGCAGAAACATGTTTATTTCTGCTGAAAAACACGTTTTGGCACTTTCTGCATACTGGGGTTAAGAGCTGAGTGTATGGGCTCTTCTGAGCCTTGCAGATACATAGGGATACAGCTGTCTGAAAAAATGCGTTTATTTCGGGCTGAAAAACACGTTCTGAAAAGTGTGCTGTTACTGCCCCATAAGTTGCATGGGGGTGACCAAACTTGCAGAAACATGTTTATTTCTGCTGAAAAAACACGTTTTGGCACTTTCTGCATACTGGGGTTAAGAGCTGAGTGTGTGGGCTCTTCTGAGCCTTGCAGATACTTAGGGATACAGCTGTCTGAAAAAACGCGTTTATTTCGGGCTGAAAAACACGTTTTGAAAAGTGTGCTGTTACTGCCCCATAAGTTGCATGGGGGTGACCAAACTTGCAGAAACATGTTTATTTCTGCTGAAAAACATGTTTAAACACTTTCTGCACACTGGGGTTAAGATCTCAGTGTGTGGGCTCTTCTGAGCCTTGCAGTTACATGGGAATTCAGTTGTCTGAAAAAACGCGTTTATTTCGGGCTGAAAAACACGTTTTGAAAAGTGTGCTGTTACTGCCCCATAACTTACATGGGGGTGACCAAACTTGCAGAAACATGCTTATTTCTGCTGAAAAACATGTTTAGACACTTTCTGCACACTGGGGTTAAGAGCTGAGTGTGTGGGCTCTTCTGAGCCTTGCAGTTACATTGGGATCCTGAAGTCTGAAAAAACGCGTTCATTTCGGGCTGAAAAGCACGTTTTGAAAAGTGTGCTGTTATTGCCCCATAACTTACATGGGGTTGACCAAACTTGCAGAAACATGTTAATTTCTGCTGAAAAACACGTTTTGGCACTTTCTGCACACTGGGGTTAAGAGCTGAGTGTGTTGGCTCTTCTGAGCCTTGCAGTTACATGGGAATTCAGTTGACTGAAAAAACGCGTTTATTTCGGGCTGAAAAACATGTTTTGAAAAGTGTGCTGTTACTGCCCCATAAGTTGCATGGGGGTGACCAAACTTGCAGAAACATGTTTATTTCTGCTGAAAAAACACGTTTTGGCACTTTCTGCATACTGGGGTTAAGAGCTGAGTGTGTGGGCTCTTCTGAGCCTTGCAGTTACATGGGGATTCAGTTGACTGAAAAAACGCGTTTATTTCGGGCTGAAAAACACGTTTTGAAAAGTGTGCTGTTACTGCCCCATAACTTACATGGGGTTGACCAAACTTGCAGAAACATGTTTATTTCTGCTGAAAAACATGTTTAGACACTTTCTGCACACTGGGATTAAGAGCTGAGTGTGTGGGCTCCTCTGAGCCTTGCAGTTACATGGGAATTCAGTTGTCTGAAAAAACGCTTTTATTTCGGGCTGAAAAACACGTTTTGAAAAGTGTGCTGTTACTGCCCCATAACTTACATGGGGTTGACCAAACTTGCAGAAACATGTTTATTTCTGCTGAAAAACATGTTTAGACACGTTCTGCACACTGGGGTTAAGATCTTAGTGTGTGGGCTCTTCTGAGCCTTGCAGTTACATGGGAATTCAGTTGTCTGAAAAAACGCGTTTATTTCGGGATGAAAAACACGTTTTGAAAAGTGTTCTGTTACTGCCCCATGAGTTGCATGGGGGTGACCAAACTTGCAGAAACATGCTTATTTCTGCTGAAAAACATGTTTTGACACTTTCAGCACACTTGGGTTAAGAGCTTAGTGTTTGGGCTCTTCTGAGACTTGCAGTTATATTGGGATTCTGAAGCCTGAAAAAACGTGTTTATTTCGGGCTGAAAAACACGTTTTGAAAAGTGTGCTGTTACTGCCCCATAACTTACATGGGGGTGACCAAACTTGCAGAAACATGTTTATTTCTGCTGAAAAAACACGTTTTGGCACTTTCTGCATACTGGGGTTAAGAGCTGAGTGTGTGGGCTCTTCTGAGCCTTGCAGTTACATTGGGATCCTGAAGTCTGAAAAAACGCGTTCATTTCGGGCTGAAAAGCACGTTTTGAAAAGTGTGCTGTTATTGCCCCATAACTTACATGGGGTTGACCAAACTTGCAGAAACATGTTTATTTCTGCTGAAAAAACACGTTTTGGCACTTTCTGCATACTGGGGTTAAGAGCTGAGTGTGTGGGCTCTTCTGAGCCTTGCAGATACTTAGGGATACAGCTGTCTGAAAAAACGCGTTTATTTCGGGCTGAAAAACACGTTTTGAAAAGTGTGCTGTTACTGCCCCATAAGTTTCATGGGGGTGACCAAACTTGCAGAAACATGTTTATTTCTGGTGAAAAACATGTTTAGACACTTTCTGCACACTGGGGTTAAGATCTGAGTGTGTGGGCTCTTCTGAGCCTTGCAGTTACATGGGAATTCAGTTGTCTGAAAAAACGCTTTTATTTCGGGCTGAAAAACACGTTTTGAAAAGTGTGCTGTTACTGCCCCATAACTTACATGGGGTTGACCAAACTTGCAGAAACATGTTTATTTCTGCTGAAAAACATGTTTAGACACGTTCTGCACACTGGGGTTAAGATCTTAGTGTGTGGGCTCTTCTGAGCCTTGCAGTTACATGGGAATTCAGTTGTCTGAAAAAACGCGTTTATTTCGGGATGAAAAACACTTTTTGAAAAGTGTTCTGTTACTGCCCCATGAGTTGCATGGGGGTGACCAAACTTGCAGAAACATGCTTATTTCTGCTGAAAAACATGTTTTGACACTTTCAGCACACTTGGGTTAAGAGCTGAGTGTTTGGGCTCTTCTGAGCCTTGCAGTTATATTGGGATTCTGAAGCCTGAAAAAACGCGTTTATTTCGGGCTGAAAAACACGTTTTGAAAAGTGTGCTGTTACTGCCCCATAACTTACATGGGGTTGACCAAACTTGCAGAAACATGTTTATTTCTGCTGAAAAACACGTTTTGGCACTTTCTGCATACTGGGGTTAAGAGCTGAGTGTATGGGCTCTTCTGAGCCTTGCAGATACATAGGGATACAGCTGTCTGAAAAAATGCGTTTATTTCGGGCTGAAAAACACGTTCTGAAAAGTGTGCTGTTACTGCCCCATAAGTTGCATGGGGGTGACCAAACTTGCAGAAACATGTTTATTTCTGCTGAAAAAACACGTTTTGGCACTTTCTGCATACTGGGGTTAAGAGCTGAGTGTGTGGGCTCTTCTGAGCCTTGCAGATACTTAGGGATACAGCTGTCTGAAAAAACGCGTTTATTTCGGGCTGAAAAACACGTTTTGAAAAGTGTGCTGTTACTGCCCCATAAGTTGCATGGGGGTGACCAAACTTGCAGAAACATGTTTATTTCTGCTGAAAAACATGTTTAAACACTTTCTGCACACTGGGGTTAAGATCTGAGTGTGTGGGCTCTTCTGAGCCTTGCAGTTACATGGGAATTCAGTTGTCTGAAAAAACGCGTTTATTTCGGGCTGAAAAACACGTTTTGAAAAGTGTGCTGTTACTGCCCCATAACTTACATGGGGGTGACCAAACTTGCAGAAACATGCTTATTTCTGCTGAAAAACATGTTTAGACACTTTCTGCACACTGGGGTTAAGAGCTGAGTGTGTGGGCTCTTCTGAGCCTTGCAGTTACATTGGGATCCTGAAGTCTGAAAAAACGCGTTCATTTCGGGCTGAAAAGCACGTTTTGAAAAGTGTGCTGTTATTGCCCCATAACTTACATGGGGTTGACCAAACTTGCAGAAACATGTTAATTTCTGCTGAAAAACACGTTTTGGCACTTTCTGCACACTGGGGTTAAGAGCTGAGTGTGTTGGCTCTTCTGAGCCTTGCAGTTACATGGGAATTCAGTTGACTGAAAAAACGCGTTTATTTCGGGCTGAAAAACACGTTTTGAAAAGTGTGCTGTTACTGCCCCATAAGTTGCATGGGGGTGACCAAACTTGCAGAAACATGTTTATTTCTGCTGAAAAACATGTTTAAACACTTTCTGCACACTGGGGTTAAGATCTGAGTGTGTGGGCTCTTCTGAGCCTTGCAGTTACATAGGAATTCAGTTGTCTGAAAAAACGCGTTTATTTCGGGCTGAAAAACACGTTTTGAAAAGTGTGCTGTTACTGCCCCATAACTTACATGGGGGTGACCAAACTTGCAGAAACATGCTTATTTCTGCTGAAAAACATGTTTAGACACTTTCTGCACACTGGGGTTAAGAGCTGAGTGTGTGGGCTCTTCTGAGCCTTGCAGTTACATTGGGATCCTGAAGTCTGAAAAAACGCGTTCATTTCGGGCTGAAAAGCACGTTTTGAAAAGTGTGCTGTTATTGCCCCATAACTTACATGGGGTTGACCAAACTTGCAGAAACATGTTAATTTCTGCTGAAAAACACGTTTTGGCACTTTCTGCACACTGGGGTTAAGAGCTGAGTGTGTTGGCTCTTCTGAGCCTTGCAGTTACATGGGAATTCAGTTGACTGAAAAAACGCGTTTATTTCGGGCTGAAAAACATGTTTTGAAAAGTGTGCTGTTACTGCCCCATAAGTTGCATGGGGGTGACCAAACTTGCAGAAACATGTTTATTTCTGCTGAAAAAACACGTTTTGGCACTTTCTGCATACTGGGGTTAAGAGCTGAGTGTGTGGGCTCTTCTGAGCCTTGCAGTTACATGGGGATTCAGTTGACTGAAAAAACGCGTTTATTTCGGGCTGAAAAACACGTTTTGAAAAGTGTGCTGTTACTGCCCCATAACTTACATGGGGTTGAAAAAACTTGCAGAAACATGTTTATTTCTGCTGAAAAACATGTTTAGACACTTTCTGCACACTGGGATTAAGAGCTGAGTGTGTGGGCTCCTCTGAGCCTTGCAGTTACATGGGAATTCAGTTGTCTGAAAAAACGCTTTTATTTCGGGCTGAAAAACACGTTTTGAAAAGTGTGCTGTTACTGCCCCATAACTTACATGGGGTTGACCAAACTTGCAGAAACATGTTTATTTCTGCTGAAAAACATGTTTAGACACGTTCTGCACACTGGGGTTAAGATCTTAGTGTGTGGGCTCTTCTGAGCCTTGCAGTTACATGGGAATTCAGTTGTCTGAAAAAACGCGTTTATTTCGGGATGAAAAACACGTTTTGAAAAGTGTTCTGTTACTGCCCCATGAGTTGCATGGGGGTGACCAAACTTGCAGAAACATGCTTATTTCTGCTGAAAAACATGTTTTGACACTTTCAGCACACTTGGGTTAAGAGCTTAGTGTTTGGGCTCTTCTGAGACTTGCAGTTATATTGGGATTCTGAAGCCTGAAAAAACGTGTTTATTTCGGGCTGAAAAACACGTTTTGAAAAATGTGCTGTTACTGCCCCATAACTTACATGGGGTTGACCAAACTTGCAGAAACATGTTTATTTCTGCTGAAAAACACGTTTTGGCACGTTCTGCATACTGGGGTTAAGAGCTGAGTGTATGGGCTCTTCTGAGCCTTGCAGATACATAGGGATACAGCTGTCTGAAAAAATGCGTTTATTTCAAGCTGAAAAACACGTTCTGAAAAGTGCGCTGTTACTGCCCCATAAGTTGCATGGGGGTGACCAAACTTGCAGAAACATGTTTATTTCTGCTGAAAAAACACGTTTTGGCACTTTCTGCATACTGGGGTTAAGAGCTGAGTGTGTGGGCTCTTCTGAGCCTTGCAGTTACATTGGGATCCTGAAGTCTGAAAAAACGCGTTCATTTCGGGCTGAAAAGCACGTTTTGAAAAGTGTGCTGTTATTGCCCCATAACTTACATGGGGTTGACCAAACTTGCAGAAACATGTTTATTTCTGCTGAAAAAACACGTTTTGGCACTTTCTGCATACTGGGGTTAAGAGCTGAGTGTGTGGGCTCTTCTGAGCCTTGCAGATACTTAGGGATACAGCTGTCTGAAAAAACGCGTTTATTTCGGGCTGAAAAACACGTTTTGAAAAGTGTGCTGTTACTGCCCCATAAGTTTCATGGGGGTGACCAAACTTGCAGAAACATGTTTATTTCTGGTGAAAAACATGTTTAGACACTTTCTGCACACTGGGGTTAAGATCTGAGTGTGTGGGCTCTTCTGAGCCTTGCAGTTACATGGGAATTCAGTTGTCTGAAAAAACGCTTTTATTTCGGGCTGAAAAACACGTTTTGAAAAGTGTGCTGTTACTGCCCCATAACTTACATGGGGTTGACCAAACTTGCAGAAACATGTTTATTTCTGCTGAAAAACATGTTTAGACACGTTCTGCACACTGGGGTTAAGATCTTAGTGTGTGGGCTCTTCTGAGCCTTGCAGTTACATGGGAATTCAGTTGTCTGAAAAAACGCGTTTATTTCGGGATGAAAAACACTTTTTGAAAAGTGTTCTGTTACTGCCCCATGAGTTGCATGGGGGTGACCAAACTTGCAGAAACATGCTTATTTCTGCTGAAAAACATGTTTTGACACTTTCAGCACACTGGGGTTAAGACCTGAGTGTGTGGGCTCTTCTGAGCCTTGCAGTTACATAGGGATACAGCTGTCTGAAAAAATGCGTTTATTTCGGGCTGAAAAACACGTTCTGAAAAGTGTGCTGTTACTGCCCCATAAGTTGCATGGGGGTGACCAAACTTGCAGAAACATGTTTATTTCTGCTGAAAAAACACGTTTTGGCACTTTCTGCATACTGGGGTTAAGAGCTGAGTGTGTGGGCTCTTCTGAGCCTTGCAGATACTTAGGGATACAGCTGTCTGAAAAAACGCGTTTATTTCGGGCTGAAAAACACGTTTTGAAAAGTGTGCTGTTACTGCCCCATAAGTTGCATGGGGGTGACCAAACTTGCAGAAACATCTTTATTTCTGCTGAAAAACATGTTTAAACACTTTCTGCACACTGGGGTTAAGATCTGAGTGTGTGGGCTCTTCTGAGCCTTGCAGTTACATGGGAATTCAGTTGTCTGAAAAAACGCGTTTATTTCGGGCTGAAAAACACGTTTTGAAAAGTGTGCTGTTACTGCCCCATAACTTACATGGGGGTGACCAAACTTGCAGAAACATGCTTATTTCTGCTGAAAAACATGTTTAGACACTTTCTGCACACTGGGGTTAAGAGCTGAGTGTGTGGGCTCTTCTGAGCCTTGCAGTTACATTGGGATCCTGAAGTCTGAAAAAACGCGTTCATTTCGGGCTGAAAAGCACGTTTTGAAAAGTGTGCTGTTATTGCCCCATAACTTACATGGGGTTGACCAAACTTGCAGAAACATGTTAATTTCTGCTGAAAAACACGTTTTGGCACTTTCTGCACACTGGGGTTAAGAGCTGAGTGTGTTGGCTCTTCTGAGCCTTGCAGTTACATGGGAATTCAGTTGACTGAAAAAACGCGTTTATTTCGGGCTGAAAAACACGTTTTGAAAAGTGTGCTGTTACTGCCCCATAAGTTGCATGGGGGTGACCAAACTTGCAGAAACATGTTTATTTCTGCTGAAAAAACACGTTTTGGCACTTTCTGCATACTGGGGTTAAGAGCTGAGTGTGTGGGCTCTTCTGAGCCTTGCAGTTACATGGGAATTCAGTTGACTGAAAAAACGCGTTTATTTCGGGCTGAAAAACACGTTTTGAAAAGTGTGCTGTTACTGCCCCATAACTTACATGGGGTTGACCAAACTTGCAGAAACATGTTTATTTCTGCTGAAAAACATGTTTAGACACTTTCTGCACACTGGGATTAAGAGCTGAGTGTGTGGGCTCCTCTGAGCCTTGCAGTTACATGGGAATTCAGTTGTCTGAAAAAACGCTTTTATTTCGGGCTGAAAAACACGTTTTGAAAAGTGTGCTGTTACTGCCCCATAAGTTGCATGGGGGTGACCAAACTTGCAGAAACATGTTTATTTCTGCTGAAAAAACACGTTTTGGCACTTTCTGCATACTGGGGTTAAGAGCTGAGTGTGTGGGCTCTTCTGAGCCTTGCAGTTACATTGGGATCCTGAAGTCTGAAAAAACGCGTTCATTTCGGGCTGAAAAGCACGTTTTGAAAAGTGTACTGTTATTGCCCCATAACTTACATGGGGTTGACCAAACTTGCAGAAACATGTTTATTTCTGCTGAAAAAACACGTTTTGGCACTTTCTGCATACTGGGGTTAAGAGCTGAGTGTGTGGGCTCTTCTGAGCCTTGCAGTTACATTGGGATCCTGAAGTCTGAAAAAACGCGTTCATTTCGGGCTGAAAAGCACGTTTTGAAAAGTGTGCTGTTACTGCCCCATAACTTACATGGGGTTGACCAAACTTGCAGAAACATGTTTATTTCTGCTGAAAAACATGTTTAGACACGTTCTGCACACTGGGGTTAAGATCTTAGTGTGTGGGCTCTTCTGAGCCTTGCAGTTACATGGGAATTCAGTTGTCTGAAAAAACGCGTTTATTTCGGGATGAAAAACACTTTTTGAAAAGTGTTCTGTTACTGCCCATGAGTTGCATGGGGGTGACCAAACTTGCAGAAACATGCTTATTTCTGCTGAAAAATATGTTTTGACACTTTCAGCACACTTGGGTTAAGAGCTGAGTGTTTGGGCTCTTCTGAGCCTTGCAGTTATATTGGGATTCTGAAGCCTGAAAAAACGCGTTTATTTCGGGCTGAAAAACACGTTTTGAAAAGTGTGCTGTTACTGCCCCATAACTTACATGGGGTTGACCAAACTTGCAGAAACATGTTTATTTCTGCTGAAAAACACGTTTTGGCACTTTCTGCATACTGGGGTTAAGAGCTGAGTGTATGGGCTCTTCTGAGCCTTGCAGATACATAGGGATACAGCTGTCTGAAAAAATGCGTTTATTTCGGGCTGAAAAACACGTTTTAAAAAGTGTTCTGTTACTGCCCCATGAGTTGCATGGGGGTGACCAAACTTGCAGAAACATGTTTATTTCTGCTGAAAAAACACGTTTTGGCACTTTCTGCATACTGGGGTTAAGAGCTGAGTGTGTGGGCTCTTCTGAGCCTTGCAGATACTTAGGGATACAGCTGTCTGAAAAAACGCGTTTATTTCGGGCTGAAAAACACGTTTTGAAAAGTGTGCTGTTACTGCCCCATAAGTTGCATGGGGGTGACCAAACTTGCAGAAACATGTTTATTTCTGCTGAAAAACATGTTTAAACACTTTCTGCACACTGGGGTTAAGATCTGAGTGTGTGGGCTCTTCTGAGCCTTGCAGTTACATGGGAATTCAGTTGTCTGAAAAAACGCGTTTATTTCGGGCTGAAAAACACGTTTTGAAAAGTGTGCTGTTACTGCCCCATAACTTACATGGGGGTGACCAAACTTGCAGAAACATGCTTATTTCTGCTGAAAAACATGTTTAGACACTTTCTGCACACTGGGGTTAAGAGCTGAGTGTGTGGGCTCTTCTGAGCCTTGCAGTTACATTGGGATCCTGAAGTCTGAAAAAACGCGTTCATTTCGGGCTGAAAAGCACGTTTTGAAAAGTGTGCTGTTATTGCCCCATAACTTACATGGGGTTGACCAAACTTGCAGAAACATGTTAATTTCTGCTGAAAAACACGTTTTGGCACTTTCTGCACACTGGGGTTAAGAGCTGAGTGTGTTGGCTCTTCTGAGCCTTGCAGTTACATGGGAATTCAGTTGACTGAAAAAACGCGTTTATTTCGGGCTGAAAAACACGTTTTGAAAAGTGTGCTGTTACTGCCCCATAAGTTGCATGGGGGTGACCAAACTTGCAGAAACATGTTTATTTCTGCTGAAAAAACACGTTTTGGCACTTTCTGCATACTGGGGTTAAGAGCTGAGTGTGTGGGCTCTTCTGAGCCTTGCAGTTACATGGGGATTCAGTTGACTGAAAAAACGCGTTTATTTCGGGCTGAAAAACACGTTTTGAAAAGTGTGCTGTTACTGCCCCATAACTTACATGGGGTTGACCAAACTTGCAGAAACATGTTTATTTCTGCTGAAAAACATGTTTAGACACTTTCTGCACACTGGGATTAAGAGCTGAGTGTGTGGGCTCCTCTGAGCCTTGCAGTTACATGGGAATTCAGTTGTCTGAAAAAACGCTTTTATTTCGGGCTGAAAAACACGTTTTGAAAAGTGTGCTGTTACTGCCCCATAAGTTGCATGGGGGTGACCAAACTTGCAGAAACATGTTTATTTCTGCTGAAAAAACACGTTTTGGCACTTTCTGCATACTGGGGTTAAGAGCTGAGTGTGTGGGCTCTTCTGAGCCTTGCAGTTACATTGGGATCCTGAAGTCTGAAAAAACGCGTTCATTTCGGGCTGAAAAGCACGTTTTGAAAAGTGTACTGTTATTGCCCCATAACTTACATGGGGTTGACCAAACTTGCAGAAACATGTTTATTTCTGCTGAAAAAACACGTTTTGGCACTTTCTGCATACTGGGGTTAAGAGCTGAGTGTGTGGGCTCTTCTGAGCCTTGCAGTTACATTGGGATCCTGAAGTCTGAAAAAACGCGTTCATTTCGGGCTGAAAAGCACGTTTTGAAAAGTGTGCTGTTACTGCCCCATAACTTACATGGGGTTGACCAAACTTGCAGAAACATTTTTATTTCTGCTGAAAAACATGTTTAGACACTTTCTGCACACTGGGATTAAGAGCTGAGTGTGTGGGCTCCTCTGAGCCTTGCAGTTACATGGGAATTCAGTTGTCTGAAAAAACGCTTTTATTTCGGGCTGAAAAACACGTTTTGAAAAGTGTGCTGTTACTGCCCCATAACTTACATGGGGTTGACTAAACTTGCAGAAACATGTTTATTTCTGCTGAAAAACATGTTTAGACACGTTCTGCACACTGGGGTTAAGATCTTAGTGTGTGGGCTCTTCTGAGCCTTGCAGTTACATGGGAATTCAGTTGTCTGAAAAAACGCGTTTATTTCGGGATGAAAAACACGTTTTAAAAAGTGTTCTGTTACTGCCCCATGAGTTGCATGGGGGTGACCAAACTTGCAGAAACATGCTTATTTCTGCTGAAAAACATGTTTTGACACTTTCAGCACACTTGGGTTAAGAGCTGAGTGTTTGGGCTCTTCTGAGACTTGCAGTTATATTGGGATTCTGAAGCCTGAAAAAACGTGTTTATTTCGGGCTGAAAAACACGTTTTGAAAAGTGTGCTGTTACTGCCCCATAACTTACATGGGTCTGACCAAACTTGCAGAAACATGTTTATTTCTGCTGAAAAACACGTTTTGGCACTTTCTGCATACTGGGGTTAAGAGCTGAGTGTATGGGCTCTTCTGAGCCTTGCAGATACATAGGGATACAGCTGTCTGAAAAAATGCGTTTATTTCAAGCTGAAAAACACGTTCTGAAAAGTGTGCTGTTACTGCCCCTTAAGTTGCATGGGGGTGACCAAACTTGCAGAAACATGTTTATTTCTGCTGAAAAAACACGTTTTGGCACTTTCTGCATACTGGGGTTAAGAGCTGAGTGTGTGGGCTCTTCTGAGCCTTGCAGTTACATTGGGATCCTGAAGTCTGAAAAAACGCGTTCATTTCGGGCTGAAAAGCACGTTTTGAAAAGTGTGCTGTTATTGCCCCATAACTTACATGGGGTTGACCAAACTTGCAGAAACATGTTTATTTCTGCTGAAAAAACACGTTTTGGCACTTTCTGCATACTGGGGTTAAGAGCTGAGTGTGTGGGCTCTTCTGAGCCTTGCAGATACTTAGGGATACAGCTGTCTGAAAAAACGCGTTTATTTCGGGCTGAAAAACACGTTTTGAAAAGTGTGCTGTTACTGCCCCATAAGTTGCATGGGGGTGACCAAACTTGCAGAAACATGTTTATTTCTGGTGAAAAACATGTTTAGACACTTTCTGCACACTGGGGTTAAGATCTGAGTGTGTGGGCTCTTCTGAGCCTTGCAGTTACATGGGAATTCAGTTGTCTGAAAAAACGCGTTTATTTCGGGCTGAAAAACACGTTTTGAAAAGTGTGCTGTTACTGCCCCATAAGTTGCATGGGGGTGACCAAACTTGCGGAAACATGTTTATTTCTGCTGAAAAAACACGTTTTGGCTCTTTCTGCATACTGGGGTTAAGAGCTGAGTGTGTGGGCTCTTCTGAGCCTTGCAGTTACATGGGGATTCAGTTGACTGAAAAAACGCGTTTATTTCGGCCTGAAAAACACGTTTTGAAAAGTGTGCTGTTACTGCCCCATAACTTACATGGGGTTGACCAAACTTGCAGAAACATGTTTATTTCTGCTGAAAAACATGTTTAGACACTTTCTGCATACTGGGGTAATGAGCTGAGTGTGTGGGCTCTTCTGAGCCTTGCAGTTACATTGGGATCCTGAAGTCTGAAAAAACCAATCATTTCGGGCTGAAAAGCACGTTTTGAAAAGTGTGCTGTTATTGCCCCATAACTTACATGGGGTTGACCAAACTTGCAGAAACATGTTAATTTCTGCTGAAAAACACGTTTTGGCACTTTATGCACACTGGGGTTAAGAGGTGAGAGTGTGGGCTCTTCTGAGCCTTGCAGTTACATAGGGATACAGCTGTCTGAAAAAATGCGTTTATTTCAGGCTGAAAAACACGTTCTGAAAAGTGTTCTGTTACTGCCCCATAAGTTGCATGGGGGTGACCAAACTTGCAGAAACATGTTAATTTCTGCTGAAAAAACACGTTTTGACACTTTCTGCATACTGGGGTTAAGAGCTGAGTGTGTGGGCTCTTCTGAGCCTTGCAGATACATAGGGATACAGCTGTCTGAAAAAACGCGTTTATTTCGGGCGTAAAAACACGTTTTGAAAATTGTTCTGTTACTGCCCCATAAGTTGCATGGGGGTGACCAAACTTGCAGAAACATGTTTATTTCTGCTGAAAAACACGTTTTGGCACTTTCTGCACACTGGGGTTAAGAGCTGAGTGCATGGGCTCTTCTGAGCCTTGCAGATACATAGGGATACAGCTGTCTGAAAAAATGCGTTTATTTCGGGCTGAAAAACACGTTCTGAAAAGTGTGCTGTTACTGCCCCATAAGTTGCATGGGGGTGACCAAACTTGCAGAAACATGTTTATTTCTGCTGAAAAAACACGTTTTGGCACTTTCTGCATACTGGGGTTAAGAGCTGAGTGTGTGGGCTCTTCTGAGCCTTGCAGATACTTAGGGATACAGCTGTCTGAAAAAACGCGTTTATTTCGGGCTGAAAAACACGTTTTGAAAAGTGTGCTGTTACTGCCCCATAAGTTGCATGGGGGTGACCAAACTTGCAGAAACATGTTTATTTCTGCTGAAAAACATGTTTAAACACTTTCTGCACACTGGGGTTAAGATCTGAGTGTGTGGGCTCTTCTGAGCCTTGCAGTTACATGGGAATTCAGTTGTCTGAAAAAACGCGTTTATTTCGGGCTGAAAAACACGTTTTGAAAAGTGTGCTGTTACTGCCCCATAACTTACATGGGGGTGACCAAACTTGCAGAAACATGCTTATTTCTGCTGAAAAACATGTTTAGACACTTTCTGCACACTGGGGTTAAGAGCTGAGTGTGTGGGCTCTTCTGAGCCTTGCAGTTACATTGGGATCCTGAAGTCTGAAAAAACGCGTTCATTTCGGGCTGAAAAGCACGTTTTGAAAAGTGTGCTGTTATTGCCCCATAACTTACATGGGGTTGACCAAACTTGCAGAAACATGTTAATTTCTGCTGAAAAAGACGTTTTGGCACTTTCTGCACACTGGGGTTAAGAGCTGAGTGTGTTGGCTCTTCTGAGCCTTGCAGTTACATGGGAATTCAGTTGACTGAAAAAACGCGTTTATTTCGGGCTGAAAAACACGTTTTGAAAAGTGTGCTGTTACTGCCCCATAAGTTGCATGGGGGTGACCAAACTTGCAGAAACATGTTTATTTCTGCTGAAAAAACACGTTTTGGCACTTTCTGCATACTGGGGTTAAGAGCTGAGTGTGTGGGCTCTTCTGAGCCTTGCAGTTACATGGGGATTCAGTTGACTGAAAAAACGCGTTTATTTCGGGCTGAAAAACACGTTTTGAAAAGTGTGCTGTTACTGCCCCATAACTTACATGGGGTTGACCAAACTTGCAGAAACATGTTTATTTCTGCTGAAAAACATGTTTAGACACTTTCTGCACACTGGGATTAAGAGCTGAGTGTGTGGGCTCCTCTGAGCCTTGCAGTTACATGGGAATTCAGTTGTCTGAAAAAACGCTTTTATTTCGGGCTGAAAAACACGTTTTGAAAAGTGTGCTGTTACTGCCCCATAAGTTGCATGGGGGTGACCAAACTTGCAGAAACATGTTTATTTCTGCTGAAAAAACACATTTTGGCACTTTCTGCATACTGGGGTTAAGAGCTGAGTGTGTGGGCTCTTCTGAGCCTTGCAGTTACATTGGGATCCTGAAGTCTGAAAAAACGCGTTCATTTCGGGCTGAAAAGCACGTTTTGAAAAGTGTGCTGTTATTGCCCCATAACTTACATGGGGTTGACCAAACTTGCAGAAACATGTTTATTTCTGCTGAAAAAACACGTTTTGGCACTTTCTGCATACTGGGGTTAAGAGCTGAGTGTGTGGGCTCTTCTGAGCCTTGCAGTTACATTGGGATCCTGAAGTCTGAAAAAACGCGTTCATTTCGGGCTGAAAAGCACGTTTTGAAAAGTGTGCTGTTACTGCCCCATAACTTACATGGGGTTGACCAAACTTGCAGAAACATGTTTATTTCTGCTGAAAAACATGTTTAGACACTTTCTGCACACTGGGATTAAGAGCTGAGTGTGTGGGCTCCTCTGAGCCTTGCAGTTACATGGGAATTCAGTTGTCTGAAAAAACGCTTTTATTTCGGGCTGAAAAACACGTTTTGAAAAGTGTGCTGTTACTGCCCCATAACTTACATGGGGTTGACCAAACTTGCAGAAACATGTTTATTTCTGCTGAAAAACATGTTTAGACACGTTCTGCACACTGGGGTTAAGATCTTAGTGTGTGGGCTCTTCTGAGCCTTGCAGTTACATGGGAATTCAGTTGTCTGAAAAAACGCGTTTATTTCGGGATGAAAAACACGTTTTAAAAAGTGTTCTGTTACTGCCCCATGAGTTGCATGGGGGTGACCAAACTTGCAGAAACATGCTTATTTCTGCTGAAAAACATGTTTTGACACTTTCAGCACACTTGGGTTAAGAGCTGAGTGTTTGGGCTCTTCTGAGACTTGCAGTTATATTGGGATTCTGAAGCCTGAAAAAACGTGTTTATTTCGGGCTGAAAAACACGTTTTGAAAAGTGTGCTGTTACTGCCCCATAACTTACATGGGGTTGACCAAACTTGCAGAAACATGTTTATTTCTGCTGAAAAACACGTTTTGGCACTTTCTGCATACTGGGGTTAAGAGCTGAGTGTATGGGCTCTTCTGAGCCTTGCAGATACATAGGGATACAGCTGTCTGAAAAAATGCGTTTATTTCAAGCTGAAAAACACGTTCTGAAAAGTGTGCTGTTACTGCCCCATAAGTTGCATGGGGGTGACCAAACTTGCAGAAACATGTTTATTTCTGCTGAAAAAACACGTTTTGGCACTTTCTGCATACTGGGGTTAAGAGCTGAGTGTGTGGGCTCTTCTGAGCCTTGCAGTTACATGGGGATTCAGTTGACTGAAAAAACGCGTTTATTTCGGGCTGAAAAACACGTTTTGAAAAGTGTGCTGTTACTGCCCCATAACTTACATGGGGTTGACCAAACTTGCAGAAACATGTTTATTTCTGCTGAAAAACATGTTTAGACACTTTCTGCACACTGGGATTAAGAGCTGAGTGTGTGGGCTCCTCTGAGCCTTGCAGTTACATGGGAATTCAGTTGTCTGAAAAAACGCTTTTATTTCGGGCTGAAAAACACGTTTTGAAAAGTGTGCTGTTACTGCCCCATAAGTTGCATGGGGGTGACCAAACTTGCAGAAACATGTTTATTTCTGCTGAAAAAACACGTTTTGGCACTTTCTGCATACTGGGGTTAAGAGCTGAGTGTGTGGGCTCTTCTGAGCCTTGCAGTTACATTGGGATCCTGAAGTCTGAAAAAACGCGTTCATTTCGGGCTGAAAAGCACGTTTTGAAAAGTGTGCTGTTATTGCCCCATAACTTACATGGGGTTGACCAAACTTGCAGAAACATGTTTATTTCTGCTGAAAAAACACGTTTTGGCACTTTCTGCATACTGGGGTTAAGAGCTGAGTGTGTGGGCTCTTCTGAGCCTTGCAGTTACATTGGGATCCTGAAGTCTGAAAAAACGCGTTCATTTCGGGCTGAAAAGCACGTTTTGAAAAGTGTGCTGTTACTGCCCCATAACTTACATGGGGTTGACCAAACTTGCAGAAACATGTTTATTTCTGCTGAAAAACATGTTTAGACACTTTCTGCACACTGGGATTAAGAGCTGAGTGTGTGGGCTCCTCTGAGCCTTGCAGTTACATGGGAATTCAGTTGTCTGAAAAAACGCGTTTATTTCGGGCTGAAAAACACGTTTTGAAAAGTGTGCTGTTATTGCCCCATAACTTACATGGGGTTGACCAAACTTGCAGAAACATGTTAATTTCTGCTGAAAAACACGTTTTGGCACTTTCTGCACACTGGGGTTAAGAGCTGAGTGTGTGGGCTCTTCTGAGCCTTGCAGTTACATGGGAATTCAGTTGACTGAAAAAACGCGTTTATTTCGGGCTGAAAAACACGTTTTGAAAAGTGTGCTGTTATTGCCCCATAACTTACATGGGGTTGACCAAACTTGCAGAAACATGTTTATTTCTGCTGAAAAAACACGTTTTGGCACTTTCTGCATACTGGGGTTAAGAGCTGAGTGTGTGGGCTCTTCTGAGCCTTGCAGTTACATGGGGATTCAGTTGACTGAAAAAACGCGTTTATTTCGGCCTGAAAAACACGTTTTGAAAAGTGTGCTGTTACTGCCCCATAACTTACATGGGGTTGACCAAACTTGCAGAAACATGTTTATTTCTGCTGAAAAACATGTTTAGACACTTTCTGCATACTGGGGTAATGAGCTGAGTGTGTGGGCTCTTCTGAGCCTTGCAGTTACATTGGGATCCTGAAGTCTGAAAAAACGCGTTCATTTCGGGCTGAAAAGCACGTTTTGAAAAGTGTGCTGTTATTGCCCCATAACTTACATGGGGTTGACCAAACTTGCAGAAACATGTTAATTTCTGCTGAAAAACACGTTTTGGCACTTTATGCACACTGGGGTTAAGAGGTGAGAGTGTGGGCTCTTCTGAGCCTTGCAGTTACATAGGGATACAGCTGTCTGAAAAAATGCGTTTATTTCGGGCTGAAAAACACGTTCTGAAAAGTGTTCTGTTACTGCCCCATAAGTTGCATGGGGGTGACCAAACTTGCAGAAACATGTTAATTTCTGCTGAAAAAACACATTTTGACACTTTCTGCATACTGGGGTTAAGAGCTGAGTGTGTGGGCTCTTCTGAGCCTTGCAGATACATAGGGATACAGCTGTCTGAAAAAACGCGTTTATTTCGGGCGTAAAAACACGTTTTGAAAATTGTTCTGTTACTGCCCCATAAGTTGCATGGGGGTGACCAAACTTGCAGAAACATGTTTATTTCTGCTGAAAAACACGTTTTGGCACTTTCTGCACACTGGGGTTAAGAGCTGAGTGCATGGGCTCTTCTGAGCCTTGCAGATACATAGGGATACAGCTGTCTGAAAAAATGCGTTTATTTCGGGCTGAAAAACACGTTCTGAAAAGTGTGCTGTTACTGCCCCATAAGTTGCATGGGGGTGACCAAACTTGCAGAAACATGTTAATTTCTGCTGAAAAACATGTTTAAACACTTTCTGCACACTGGGGTTAAGATCTGAGTGTGTGGGCTCTTCTGAGCCTTGCAGTTACATGGGAATTCAGTTGTCTGAAAAAACGCGTTTATTTCGGGCTGAAAAACACGTTTTGAAAAGTGTGCTGTTACTGCCCCATAACTTACATGGGGGTGACCAAACTTGCAGAAACATGCTTATTTCTGCTGAAAAACATGTTTAGACACTTTCTGCACACTGGGGTTAAGAGCTGAGTGTGTGGGCTCTTCTGAGCCTTGCAGTTACATTGGGATCCTGAAGTCTGAAAAAACGCGTTCATTTCGGGCTGAAAAGCACGTTTTGAAAAGTGTGCTGTTATTGCCCCATAACTTACATGGGGTTGACCAAACTTGCAGAAACATGTTAATTTCTGCTGAAAAACACGTTTTGGCACTTTCTGCACACTGGGGTTAAGAGCTGAGTGTGTTGGCTCTTCTGAGCCTTGCAGTTACATGGGAATTCAGTTGCCTGAAAAAACGCGTTTATTTCGGGCTGAAAAACACGTTCTGAAAAGTGTGCTGTTACTGCCCCATAAGTTGCATGGGGGTGACCAAACTTGCAGAAACATGTTTATTTCTGCTGAAAAAACACGTTTTGGCACTTTCTGCATACTGGGGTTAAGAGCTGAGTGTGTGGGCTCTTCTGAGCCTTGCAGTTACATGGGGATTCAGTTGTCTGAAAAAACGCTTTTATTTCGGGATGAAAAACACGTTTTGAAAAGTGTTCTGTTACTGCCCCATGAGTTGCATGGGGGTGACCAAACTTGCAGAAACATGCTTATTTCTGCTGAAAAACATGTTTTGACACTTTCAGCACACTTGGGTTAAGAGCTGAGTGTTTGGGCTCTTCTGAGACTTGCAGTTATATTGGGATTCTGAAGCCTGAAAAAACGTGTTTATTTCGGGCTGAAAAACACGTTTTGAAAAGTGTGCTGTTACTGCCCCATAACTTACATGGGGTTGACCAAACTTGCAGAAACATGTTTATTTCTGCTGAAAAACATGTTTAGACACGTTCTGCACACTGGGGTTAAGATCTTAGTGTGTGGGCTCTTCTGAGCCTTGCAGTTACATGGGAATTCAGTTGTCTGAAAAAACGCGTTTATTTCGGGATGAAAAACACGTTTTGAAAAGTGTTCTGTTACTGCCCCATGAGTTGCATGGGGGTGACCAAACTTGCAGAAACATGCTTATTTCTGCTGAAAAACATGTTTTGACACTTTCAGCACACTTGGGTTAAGAGCTGAGTGTTTGGGCTCTTCTGAGACTTGCAGTTATATTGGGATTCTGAAGCCTGAAAAAACGTGTTTATTTCGGGCTGAAAAACACGTTTTGAAAAGTGTGCTGTTACTGCCCCATAACTTACATGGGGTTGACCAAACTTGCAGAAACATGTTTATTTCTGCTGAAAAACACGTTTTGGTCCTTTCTGCATACTGGGGTTAAGAGCTGAGTGTATGGGCTCTTCTGAGCCTTGCAGATACATAGGGATACAGCTGTCTGAAAAAATGCGTTTATTTCAAGCTGAAAAACACGTTCTGAAAAGTGTGCTGTTACTGCCCCATAAGTTGCATGGGGGTGACCAAACTTGCAGAAACATGTTTATTTCTGCTGAAAAAACACGTTTTGGCACTTTCTGCATACTGGGGTTAAGAGCTGAGTGTGTGGGCTCTTCTGAGCCTTGCAGATACTTAGGGATACAGCTGTCTGAAAAAACGCGTTTATTTCGGGCTGAAAAACACGTTTTGAAAAGTGTGCTGTTACTGCCCCATAAGTTGCATGGGGGTGACCAAACTTGCAGAAACATGTTTATTTCTGCTGAAAAACATGTTTAAACACTTTCTGCACACTGGGGTTAAGATCTGAGTGTGTGGGCTCTTCTGAGCCTTGCAGTTACATGGGAATTCAGTTGTCTGAAAAAACGCGTTTATTTCGGGATGAAAAACACGTTTTGAAAAGTGAGCTGTTACTGACCCATAACTTACATGGGGTTGACCAAACTTGCAGAAACATGTTTATTTCTGCTGAAAAACATGTTTTGACACTTTCAGCACACTGGGGTTAAGACCTGAGTGTGTGGGCTCTTCTGAGCCTTGCAGTTACATAGGGATACAGCTGTCTGAAAAAACGCGTTTATTTCGGGCTGAAAAACACGTTTTGAAAAGTGAGCTGTTACTGACCCATAACTTACATGGGGTTGACCAAACTTGCAGAAACATGTTTATTTCTGCTGAAAAACATGTTTTGACACTTTCAGCGCACTGGGGTTAAGACCTGAGTGTGTGGGCTCTTCTGAGCCTTGCAGTTACATAGGGTAACAGCTATCTGAAAAAACGCGTTTATTTCGGGCTGAAAAACACGTTTTGAAAAGTGAGCTGTTACTGACCCATAACTTACATGGGGTTGACCAAACTTGCAGAAACATGTTTATTTCTGCTGAAAAACATGTTTTGACACTTTCAGCACACTGGGGTTAAGACCTGAGTGTGTGGGCTCTTCTGAGCCTTGCAGTTACATAGGGATACAGCTGTCTGAAAAAACGCGTTTATTTCGGGCTGAAAAACACGTTTTGAAAAGTGAGCTGTTACTGACCCATAACTTACATGGGGTTGACCAAACTTGCAGAAACATGTTTATTTCTGCTGAAAAACATGTTTTGACACTTTCAGCACAGTGGGGTTAAGACCTGAGTGTGTGGGCTCTTCTGAGGCTTGCAGTTACATAGGGATACAGCTGTCTGAAAAAACGCGTTTATTTCGGGCTGAAAAACACGTTTTGAAAAGTGAGCTGTTACTGACCCATAACTTACATGGGGTTGACCAAACTTGCAGAAACAAGTTTATTTCTGCTGAAAAACATGTTTTGACACTTTCAGCACACTGGGGTTAAGACCTGAGTGTGTGGGCTCTTCTGAGCCTTGCAGTTACATAGGGATACAGCTGTCTGAAAAAACGCGTTTATTTCGGGCTGAAAAACATGTTTTGAAAAGTGAGCTGTTACTGACCCATAACTTACATGGGGTTGACCAAACTTGCAGAAACATGTTTATTTCTGCTGAAAAACATGTTTTGACACTTTCAGCACACTGGGGTTAAGACCTGAGTGTGTGGGCTCTTCTGAGCCTTGCAGTTACATAGGGATACAGCTGTCTGAAAAAACGCGTTTATTTCGGGCTGAAAAACACGTTTTGAAAAGTGAGCTGTTACTGACCCATAACTTACATGGGGTTGACCAAACTTGCAGAAACAAGTTTATTTCTGCTGAAAAACATGTTTTGACTCTTTCAGCACAGTGGGGTTAAGACCTGAGTGTGTGGGCTCTTCTGAGCCTTGCAGATACATAGGGATACAGCTGTCTGAAAAAACGCGTTTATTTCGGGCTGAAAAACACGTTTTGAAAAGTGAGCTGTTACTGACCCATAACTTACATGGGGTTGACCAAACTTGCAGAAACATTCTTATTTCTGCTGAAAAACATGTTTTGACACTTTCAGCGCACTGGTGTTAAGACCTGAGTGTGTGGGCTCTTCTGAGCCTTGCAGTTACATAGGGTAACAGCTATCTGAAAAAACGCGTTTATTTCGGGCTGAAAAACACGTTTTGAAAAGTGAGCTGTTACTGACCCATAACTTACATGGAGTTGACCAAACTTGCAGAAACATGCTTATTTCTGCTGAAAAACATGTTTTGACACTTTCAGCTCACTGGGGTTAAGACCTGAGTGTGTGGGCTCTTCTGAGCCTTGCAGTTACATAGGGTAACAGCTGTCTAAAAAAACGCGTTTATTTCGGGCTGAAAAACACGTTTTGAAAAGTGAGCTGTTACTGACCCATAACTTACATGGGGTTGACCAAACTTGCAGAAACATGCTTATTTCTGCTGAAAAACATGTTTTGACACTTTCAGCGCACTGGGGTTAAGACCTGAGTGTGTGGGCTCTTCTGAGCCTTGCAGTTACATAGGGTAACAGCTGTCTGAAAAAACGCGTTTATTTCGGGCTGAAAAACACGTTTTGAAAAGTGAGCTGTTACTGACCCATAACTTACATGGGGTTGACCAAACTTGCAGAAACATGTTTATTTCTGCTGAAAAACATGTTTTGACACTTTCAGCACACTGGGGTTAAGACCTGAGTGTGTGGGCTCTTCTGAGCCTTGCAGTTACATAGGGATACAGCTGTCTGAAAAAACGCGTTTATTTCGGGCTGAAAAACACGTTTTGAAAAGTGAGCTGTTACTGCCCCATAAGTTACATGGGGTTGACCAAACTTGCAGAAACATGTTTATTTCTGCTGAAAAACATGTTTTGACACTTTCAGCACACTGGGGTTAAGACCTGAGTGTGTGGGCTCTTCTGAGCCTTGCAGTTACATAGGGATACAGCTGTCTGAAAAAACGCGTTTATTTCGGGCTGAAAAACACGTTTTGAAAAGTGAGCTGTTACTGACCCATAACTTACATGGGGTTGACCAAACTTGCAGAAACAAGTTTATTTCTGCTGAAAAACATGTTTTGACACTTTCAGCACACTGGGGTTAAGACCTGAGTGTGTGGGCTCTTCTGAGCCTTGCAGTTACATAGGGATACAGCTGTCTGAAAAAACGCGTTTATTTCGGGCTGAAAAACACGTTTTGAAAAGTGAGCTGTTACTGACCCATAACTTACATGGGGTTGACCAAACTTGCAGAAACAAGTTTATTTCTGCTGAAAAACATGTTTTGACACTTTCAGCACACTGGGGTTAAGACCTGAGTGTGTGGGCTCTTCTGAGCCTTGCAGTTACATAGGGATACAGCTGTCTGAAAAAACGCGTTTATTTCGGGCTGAAAAACACGTTTTGAAAAGTGAGCTGTTACTGCCCCATAAGTTACATGGGGTTGACCAAACTTGCAGAAACATGTTTATTTCTGCTGAAAAACATGTTTTGACACTTTCAGCACACTGGGGTTAAGACCTGAGTGTGTGGGCTCTTCTGAGCCTTGCAGTTACATAGGGATACAGCTGTCTGAAAAAACGCGTTTATTTCGGGCTGAAAAACACGTTTTGAAAAGTGAGCTGTTACTGACCCATAACTTACATGGGGTTGACCAAACTTGCAGAAACAAGTTTATTTCTGCTGAAAAACATGTTTTGACACTTTCAGCACACTGGGGTTAAGACCTGAGTGTGTGGGCTCTTCTGAGCCTTGCAGTTACATAGGGATACAGCTGTCTGAAAAAACGCGTTTATTTCGGGCTGAAAAACACGTTTTGAAAAGTGAGCTGTTACTGACCCATAACTTACATGGGGTTGACCAAACTTGCAGAAACAAGTTTATTTCTGCTGAAAAACATGTTTTGACACTTTCAGCACACTGGGGTTAAGACCTGAGTGTGTGGGCTCTTCTGAGCCTTGCAGTTACATAGGGATACAGCTGTCTGAAAAAACGCGTTTATTTCGGGCTGAAAAACACGTTTTGAAAAGTGAGCTGTTACTGACCCATAACTTACATGGGGTTGACCAAACTTGCAGAAACATGTTTATTTCTGCTGAAAAACATGTTTTGACACTTTCAGCACACTGGGGTTAAGACCTGAGTGTGTGGGCTCTTCTGAGCCTTGCAGTTACATAGGGATACAGCTGTCTGAAAAAACGCGTTTATTTCGGGCTGAAAAACACGTTTTGAAAAGTGAGCTGTTACTGACCCATAACTTACATGGGGTTGACCAAACTTGCAGAAACATGCTTATTTCTGCTGAAAAACATGTTTTGACACTTTCAGCGCACTGGGGTTAAGACCTGAGTGTGTGGGCTCTTCTGAGCCTTGCAGTTACATAGGGTAACAGCTATCTGAAAAAACGCGTTTATTTCGGGCTGAAAAACACGTTTTGAAAAGTGAGCTGTTACTGACCCATAACTTACATGGGGTTGACCAAACTTGCAGAAACATGTTTATTTCTGCTGAAAAACATGTTTTGACACTTTCAGCACAGTGGGGTTAAGACCTGAGTGTGTGGGCTCTTCTGAGGCTTGCAGTTACATAGGGATACAGCTGTCTGAAAAAACGCGTTTATTTCGGGCTGAAAAACACGTTTTGAAAAGTGAGCTGTTACTGCCCCATAAGTTACATGGGGTTGACCAAACTTGCAGACACATGTTTATTTCTGCTGAAAAACATGTTTTGACACTTTCAGCACACTGGGGTTAAGACCTGAGTGTGTGGGCTCTTCTGAGCCTTGCAGTTACATAGGGATACAGCTGTCTGAAAAAACGTGTTTATTTCGGGCTGAAAAACACGTTTTGAAAAGTGAGTTGTTACTGACCCATAACTTACATGGGGTTGACCAAACTTGCAGAAACATGTTTATTACTGCTGAAAAACATGTTTTGACACTTTCAGCACACTGGGGTTAAGACCTGAGTGTGTGGGCTCTTCTGAGCCTTGCAGTTACATAGGGATACAGCTGTCTGAAAAAACGCGTTTATTTCGGGCTGAAAAACACGTTTTGAAAAGTGAGCTGTTACTGACCCATAACTTACATGGGGTTGACCAAACTTGCAGAAACATGTTTATTTCTGCTGAAAAACATGTTTTGACACTTTCAGCGCACTGGGGTTAAGACCTGAGTGTGTGGGCTCTTCTGAGCCTTGCAGTTACATAGGGTAACAGCTATCTGAAAAAAACGCGTTTATTTCGGGCTGAAAAACACGTTTTGAAAAGTGAGCTGTTACTGACCCATAACTTACATGGGGTTGACCAAACTTGCAGAAACATGTTTATTTCTGCTGAAAAACATGTTTTGACACTTTCAGCACACTGGGGTTAAGACCTGAGTGTGTGGGCTCTTCTGAGCCTTGCAGTTACATAGGGATACAGCTGTCTGAAAAAACGCGTTTATTTCGGGCTGAAAAACACGTTTTGAAAAGTGAGCTGTTACTGACCCATAACTTACATGGGGTTGACCAAACTTGCAGAAACAAGTTTATTTCTGCTGAAAAACATGTTTTGACACTTTCAGCACACTGGGGTTAAGACCTGAGTGTGTGGGCTCTTCTGAGCCTTGCAGTTACATAGGGATACAGCTGTCTGAAAAAACGCGTTTATTTCGGGCTGAAAAACACGTTTTGAAAAGTGAGCTGTTACTGCCCCATAAGTTACATGGGGTTGACCAAACTTGCAGACACATGTTTATTTCTGCTGAAAAACATGTTTTGACACTTTCAGCACACTGGGGTTAAGACCTGAGTGTGTGGGCTCTTCTGAGCCTTGCAGTTACATAGGGATACAGCTGTCTGAAAAAACGCGTTTATTTCGGGCTGAAAAACACGTTTTGAAAAGTGAGCTGTTACTGACCCATAACTTACATGGGGTTGACCAAACTTGCAGAAACATGTTTATTTCTGCTGAAAAACATGTTTTGACACTTTCAGCGCACTGGTGTTAAGACCTGAGTGTGTGGGCTCTTCTGAGCCTTGCAGTTACATAGGGTAACAGCTATCTGAAAAAACGCGTTTATTTCGGGCTGAAAAACACGTTTTGAAAAGTGAGCTGTTACTGACCCATAACTTACATGGGGTTGACCAAACTTGCAGAAACATGCTTATTTCTGCTGAAAAACATGTTTTGACACTTTCAGCGCACTGGGGTTAAGACCTGAGTGTGTGGGCTCTTCTGAGCCTTGCAGTTACATAGGGTAACAGCTGTCTGAAAAAACGCGTTTATTTCGGGCTGAAAAACACGTTTTGAAAAGTGAGCTGTTACTGACCCATAACTTACATGGGGTTGACCAAACTTGCAGAAACATGTTTATTTCTGCTGAAAAACATGTTTTGACACTTTCAGCACACTGGGGTTAAGACCTGAGTGTGTGGGCTCTTCTGAGCCTTGCAGTTACATAGGGATACAGCTGTCTGAAAAAACGCGTTTATTTCGGGCTGAAAAACACGTTTTGAAAAGTGAGCTGTTACTGCCCCATAAGTTACATGGGGTTGACCAAACTTGCAGAAACATGTTTATTTCTGCTGAAAAACATGTTTTGACACTTTCAGCACACTGGGGTTAAGACCTGAGTGTGTGGGCTCTTCTGAGCCTTGCAGTTACATAGGGATACAGCTGTCTGAAAAAACGCGTTTATTTCGGGCTGAAAAACACGTTTTGAAAAGTGAGCTGTTACTGACCCATAACTTACATGGGGTTGACCAAACTTGCAGAAACATGCTTATTTCTGCTGAAAAACATGTTTTGACACTTTCAGCGCACTGGGGTTAAGACCTGAGTGTGTGGGCTCTTCTGAGCCTTGTAGTTACATAGGGTAACAGCTATCTGAAAAAACGCGTTTATTTCGGGCTGAAAAACACGTTTTGAAAAGTGAGCTGTTACTGACCCATAACTTACATGGGGTTGACCAAACTTGCAGAAACATGTTTATTTCTGCTGAAAAACATGTTTTGACACTTTCAGCACAGTGGGGTTAAGACCTGAGTGTGTGGGCTCTTCTGAGGCTTGCAGTTACATAGGGATACAGCTGTCTGAAAAAACGCGTTTATTTCGGGCTGAAAAACACGTTTTGAAAAGTGAGCTGTTACTGCCCCATAAGTTACATGGGGTTGACCAAACTTGCAGACACATGTTTATTTCTGCTGAAAAACATGTTTTGACACTTTCAGCACACTGGGGTTAAGACCTGAGTGTGTGGGCTCTTCTGAGCCTTGCAGTTACATAGGGATACAGCTGTCTGAAAAAACGCGTTTATTTCGGGCTGAAAAACACGTTTTGAAAAGTGAGCTGTTACTGACCCATAACTTACATGGGGTTGACCAAACTTGCAGAAACATGTTTATTTCTGCTGAAAAACATGTTTTGACACTTTCAGCACACTGGGGTTAAGACCTGAGTGTGTGGGCTCTTCTGAGCCTTGCAGTTACATAGGGATACAGCTGTCTGAAAAAACGCGTTTATTTCGGGCTGAAAAACACGTTTTGAAAAGTGAGCTGTTACTGACCCATAACTTACATGGGGTTGACCAAACTTGCAGAAACATGTTTATTTCTGCTGAAAAACATGTTTTGACACTTTCAGCACACTGGGGTTAAGACCTGAGTGTGTGGGCTCTTCTGAGCCTTGCAGTTACATAGGGATACAGCTGTCTGAAAAAACGCGTTTATTTCGGGCTGAAAAACACGTTTTGAAAAGTGAGCTGTTACTGACCCATAACTTACATGGGGTTGACCAAACTTGCAGAAACATGTTTATTTCTGCTGAAAAACATGTTTTGACACTTTCAGCACACTGGGGTTAAGACCTGAGTGTGTGGGCTCTTCTGAGCCTTGCAGTTACATAGGGATACAGCTGTCTGAAAAAACGCGTTTATTTCGGGCTGAAAAACACGTTTTGAAAAGTGAGCTGTTACTGACCCATAACTTACATGGGGTTGACCAAACTTGCAGAAACATGTTTATTTCTGCTGAAAAACATGTTTTGACACTTTCAGCACAGTGGGGTTAAGACCTGAGTGTGTGGGCTCTTCTGAGGCTTGCAGTTACATAGGGATACAGCTGTCTGAAAAAACGCGTTTATTTCGGGCTGAAAAACACGTTTTGAAAAGTGAGCTGTTACTGCCCCATAAGTTACATGGGGTTGACCAAACTTGCAGACACATGTTTATTTCTGCTGAAAAACATGTTTTGACACTTTCAGCACACTGGGGTTAAGACCTGAGTGTGTGGGCTCTTCTGAGCCTTGCAGTTACATAGGGATACAGCTGTCTGAAAAAACGCGTTTATTTCGGGCTGAAAAACACGTTTTGAAAAGTGAGCTGTTACTGACCCATAAGTTACATGGGGTTGACCAAACTTGCAGACACATGTTTATTTCTGCTGAAAAACATGTTTTGACACTTTCAGCACACTGGGGTTAAGACCTGAGTGTGTGGGCTCTTCTGAGCCTTGCAGTTACATAGGGATACAGCTGTCTGAAAAAACGCGTTTATTTCGGGCTGAAAAACACGTTTTGAAAAGTGAGCTGTTACTGACCCATAACTTACATGGGGTTGACCAAACTTGCAGAAACATGTTTATTTCTGCTGAAAAACATGTTTTGACACTTTCAGCACACTGGGGTTAAGACCTGAGTGTGTGGGCTCTTCTGAGCCTTGCAGTTACATAGGGATACAGCTGTCTGAAAAAACGCGTTTATTTCGGGCTGAAAAACACGTTTTGAAAAGTGAGCTGTTACTGACCCATAACTTACATGGGGTTGACCAAACTTGCAGAAACATGTTTATTTCTGCTGAAAAACATGTTTTGACACTTTCAGCACACTGGGGTTAAGACCTGAGTGTGTGGGCTCTTCTGAGGCTTGCAGTTACATAGGGATACAGCTGTCTGAAAAAACGCGTTTATTTCGGGCTGAAAAACACGTTTTGAAAAGTGAGCTGTTACTGCCCCATAAGTTACATGGGGTTGACCAAACTTGCAGACACATGTTTATTTCTGCTGAAAAACATGTTTTGACACTTTCAGCACACTGGGGTTAAGACCTGAGTGTGTGGGCTCTTCTGAGCCTTGCAGTTACATAGGGATACAGCTGTCTGAAAAAACGCGTTTATTTCGGGCTGAAAAACACGTTTTGAAAAGTGAGCTGTTACTGACCCATAACTTACATGGGGTTGACCAAACTTGCAGAAACATGTTTATTTCTGCTGAAAAACATGTTTTGACACTTTCAGCACACTGGGGTTAAGACCTGAGTGTGTGGGCTCTTCTGAGCCTTGCAGTTACATAGGGATACAGCTGTCTGAAAAAACGCGTTTATTTCGGGCTGAAAAACACGTTTTGAAAAGTGAGCTGTTACTGCCCCATAAGTTACATGGGGTTGACCAAACTTGCAGACACATGTTTATTTCTGCTGAAAAACATGTTTTGACACTTTCAGCACACTGGGGTTAAGACCTGAGTGTGTGGGCTCTTCTGAGCCTTGCAGTTACATAGGGATACAGCTGTCTGAAAAAACGCGTTTATTTCGGGCTGAAAAACACGTTTTGAAAAGTGAGCTGTTACTGACCCATAACTTACATGGGGTTGACCAAACTTGCAGAAACATGCTTATTTCTGCTGAAAAACATGTTTTGACACTTTCAGCGCACTGGGGTTAAGACCTGAGTGTGTGGGCTCTTCTGAGCCTTGCAGTTACATAGGGTAACAGCTATCTGAAAAAACGCGTTTATTTCGGGCTGAAAAACACGTTTTGAAAAGTGAGCTGTTACTGACCCATAACTTACATGGGGTTGACCAAACTTGCAGAAACATGTTTATTTCTGCTGAAAAACATGTTTTGACACTTTCAGCACAGTGGGGTTAAGACCTGAGTGTGTGGGCTCTTCTGAGCCTTGCAGTTACATAGGGATACAGCTGTCTGAAAAAACGCGTTTATTTCGGGCTGAAAAACACGTTTTGAAAAGTGAGCTGTTACTGACCCATAACTTACATGGGGTTGACCAAACTTGCAGAAACATGTTTATTTCTGCTGAAAAACATGTTTTGACACTTTCAGCACACTGGGGTTAAGACCTGAGTGTGTGGGCTCTTCTGAGCCTTGCAGTTACATAGGGATACAGCTGTCTGAAAAAACGCGTTTATTTCGGGCTGAAAAACACGTTTTGAAAAGTGAGCTGTTACTGACCCATAACTTACATGGGGTTGACCAAACTTGCAGAAACATGTTTATTTCTGCTGAAAAACATGTTTTGACACTTTCAGCACACTGGGGTTAAGACCTGAGTGTGTGGGCTCTTCTGAGCCTTGCAGTTACATAGGGATACAGCTGTCTGAAAAAACGCGTTTATTTCGGGCTGAAAAACACGTTTTGAAAAGTGAGCTGTTACTGACCCATAACTTACATGGGGTTGACCAAACTTGCAGAAACAAGTTTATTTCTGCTGAAAAACATGTTTTGACACTTTCAGCACACTGGGGTTAAGACCTGAGTGTGTGGGCTCTTCTGAGCCTTGCAGTTACATAGGGATACAGCTGTCTGAAAAAACGCGTTTATTTCGGGCTGAAAAACACGTTTTGAAAAGTGAGCTGTTACTGACCCATAACTTACATGGGGTTGACCAAACTTGCAGAAACATGTTTATTTCTGCTGAAAAACATGTTTTGACACTTTCAGCACACTGGGGTTAAGACCTGAGTGTGTGGGCTCTTCTGAGGCTTGCAGTTACATAGGGATACAGCTGTCTGAAAAAACGCGTTTATTTCGGGCTGAAAAACACGTTTTGAAAAGTGAGCTGTTACTGCCCCATAAGTTACATGGGGTTGACCAAACTTGCAGAAACATGTTTATTTCTGCTGAAAAACATGTTTTGACACTTTCAGCACACTGGGGTTAAGACCTGAGTGTGTGGGCTCTTCTGAGCCTTGCAGTTACATAGGGATACAGCTGTCTGAAAAAACGCGTTTATTTCGGGCTGAAAAACACGTTTTGAAAAGTGAGCTGTTACTGACCCATAACTTACATGGGGTTGACCAAACTTGCAGAAACATGCTTATTTCTGCTGAAAAACATGTTTTGACACTTTCAGCGCACTGGGGTTAAGACCTGAGTGTGTGGGCTCTTCTGAGCCTTGCAGTTACATAGGGTAACAGCTATCTGAAAAAACGCGTTTATTTCGGGCTGAAAAACACGTTTTGAAAAGTGAGCTGTTACTGACCCATAACTTACATGGGGTTGACCAAACTTGCAGAAACATGTTTATTTCTGCTGAAAAACATGTTTTGACACTTTCAGCACAGTGGGGTTAAGACCTGAGTGTGTGGGCTCTTCTGAGGCTTGCAGTTACATAGGGATACAGCTGTCTGAAAAAACGCGTTTATTTCGGGCTGAAAAACACGTTTTGAAAAGTGAGCTGTTACTGCCCCATAAGTTACATGGGGTTGACCAAACTTGCAGACACATGTTTATTTCTGCTGAAAAACATGTTTTGACACTTTCAGCACACTGGGGTTAAGACCTGAGTGTGTGGGCTCTTCTGAGCCTTGCAGTTACATAGGGATACAGCTGTCTGAAAAAACGCGTTTATTTCGGGCTGAAAAACACGTTTTGAAAAGTGAGCTGTTACTGACCCATAACTTACATGGGGTTGACCAAACTTGCAGAAACATGTTTATTTCTGCTGAAAAACATGTTTTGACACTTTCAGCACACTGGGGTTAAGACCTGAGTGTGTGGGCTCTTCTGAGCCTTGCAGTTACATAGGGATACAGCTGTCTGAAAAAACGCGTTTATTTCGGGCTGAAAAACACGTTTTGAAAAGTGAGCTGTTACTGACCCATAACTTACATGGGGTTGACCAAACTTGCAGAAACATGTTTATTTCTGCTGAAAAACATGTTTTGACACTTTCAGCGCACTGGGGTTAAGACCTGAGTGTGTGGGCTCTTCTGAGCCTTGCAGTTACATAGGGTAACAGCTATCTGAAAAAACGCGTTTATTTCGGGCTGAAAAACACGTTTTGAAAAGTGAGCTGTTACTGACCCATAACTTACATGGGGTTGACCAAACTTGCAGAAACATGTTTATTTCTGCTGAAAAACATGTTTTGACACTTTCAGCACACTGGGGTTAAGACCTGAGTGTGTGGGCTCTTCTGAGCCTTGCAGTTACATAGGGATACAGCTGTCTGAAAAAACGCGTTTATTTCGGGCTGAAAAACACGTTTTGAAAAGTGAGCTGTTACTGACCCATAACTTACATGGGGTTGACCAAACTTGCAGAAACATGTTTATTTCTGCTGAAAAACATGTTTTGACACTTTCAGCACACTGGGGTTAAGACCTGAGTGTGTGGGCTCTTCTGAGCCTTGCAGTTACATAGGGATACAGCTGTCTGAAAAAACGCGTTTATTTCGGGCTGAAAAACACGTTTTGAAAAGTGAGCTGTTACTGACCCATAACTTACATGGGGTTGACCAAACTTGCAGAAACATGCTTATTTCTGCTGAAAAACATGTTTTGACACTTTCAGCACACTGGGGTTAAGACCTGAGTGTGTGGGCTCTTCTGAGCCTTGCAGTTACATAGGGTAACAGCTATCTGAAAAAACGCGTTTATTTCGGGCTGAAAAACACGTTTTGAAAAGTGAGCTGTTACTGACCCATAACTTACATGGGGTTGACCAAACTTGCAGAAACATGTTTATTTCTGCTGAAAAACATGTTTTGACACTTTCAGCACAGTGGGGTTAAGACCTGAGTGTGTGGGCTCTTCTGAGGCTTGCAGTTACATAGGGATACAGCTGTCTGAAAAAACGCGTTTATTTCGGGCTGAAAAACACGTTTTGAAAAGTGAGCTGTTACTGCCCCATAAGTTACATGGGGTTGACCAAACTTGCAGACACATGTTTATTTCTGCTGAAAAACATGTTTTGACACTTTCAGCACACTGGGGTTAAGACCTGAGTGTGTGGGCTCTTCTGAGCCTTGCAGTTACATAGGGATACAGCTGTCTGAAAAAACGCGTTTATTTCGGGCTGAAAAACACGTTTTGAAAAGTGAGCTGTTACTGACCCATAACTTACATGGGGTTGACCAAACTTGCAGAAACATGTTTATTTCTGCTGAAAAACATGTTTTGACACTTTCAGCACACTGGGGTTAAGAGCTGAGTGTGTGGGCTCTTCTGAGCCTTGCAGTTACATAGGGATACAGCTGTCTGAAAAAACGCGTTTATTTCGGGCTGAAAAACACGTTTTGAAAAGTGAGCTGTTACTGACCCATAACTTACATGGGGTTGACCAAACTTGCAGAAACATGTTTATTTCTGCTGAAAAACATGTTTTGACACTTTCAGCGCACTGGGGTTAAGACCTGAGTGTGTGGGCTCTTCTGAGCCTTGCAGTTACATAGGGTAACAGCTATCTGAAAAAACGCGTTTATTTCGGGCTGAAAAACACGTTTTGAAAAGTGAGCTGTTACTGACCCATAACTTACATGGGGTTGACCAAACTTGCAGAAACATGCTTATTTCTGCTGAAAAACATGTTTTGACACTTTCAGCGCACTGGGGTTAAGACCTGAGTGTGTGGGCTCTTCTGAGCCTTGCAGTTACATAGGGTAACAGCTATCTGAAAAAACGCGTTTATTTCGGGCTGAAAAACACGTTTTGAAAAGTGAGCTGTTACTGACCCATAACTTACATGGGGTTGACCAAACTTGCAGAAACATGTTTATTTCTGCTGAAAAACATGTTTTGACACTTTCAGCACAGTGGGGTTAAGACCTGAGTGTGTGGGCTCTTCTGAGGCTTGCAGTTACATAGGGATACAGCTGTCTGAAAAAACGCGTTTATTTCGGGCTGAAAAACACGTTTTGAAAAGTGAGCTGTTACTGCCCCATAAGTTACATGGGGTTGACCAAACTTGCAGACACATGTTTATTTCTGCTGAAAAACATGTTTTGACACTTTCAGCACACTGGGGTTAAGACCTGAGTGTGTGGGCTCTTCTGAGCCTTGCAGTTACATAGGGATACAGCTGTCTGAAAAAACGCGTTTATTTCGGGCTGAAAAACACGTTTTGAAAAGTGAGCTGTTACTGACCCATAACTTACATGGGGTTGACCAAACTTGCAGAAACATGTTTATTTCTGCTGAAAAACATGTTTTGACACTTTCAGCACACTGGGGTTAAGACCTGAGTGTGTGGGCTCTTCTGAGCCTTGCAGTTACATAGGGATACAGCTGTCTGAAAAAACGCGTTTATTTCGGGCTGAAAAACACGTTTTGAAAAGTGAGCTGTTACTGACCCATAACTTACATGGGGTTGACCAAACTTGCAGAAACATGTTTATTTCTGCTGAAAAACATGTTTTGACACTTTCAGCGCACTGGGGTTAAGACCTGAGTGTGTGGGCTCTTCTGAGCCTTGCAGTTACATAGGGTAACAGCTATCTGAAAAAACGCGTTTATTTCGGGCTGAAAAACACGTTTTGAAAAGTGAGCTGTTACTGACCCATAACTTACATTTGGTTGACCAAACTTGCAGAAACAAGTTTATTTCTGCTGAAAAACATGTTTTGACACTTTCAGCACACTGGGGTTAAGACCTGAGTGTGTGGGCTCTTCTGAGCCTTGCAGTTACATAGGGATACAGCTGTCTGAAAAAACGCGTTTATTTCGGGCTGAAAAACACGTTTTGAAAAGTGAGCTGTTACTGACCCATAACTTACATGGGGTTGACCAAACTTGCAGAAACATGTTTATTTCTGCTGAAAAACATGTTTTGACACTTTCAGCACACTGGGGTTAAGACCTGAGTGTGTGGGCTCTTCTGAGCTTTGCAGTTACATAGGGATACAGCTGTCTGAAAAAACGCGTTTATTTCGGGCTGAAAAACACGTTTTGAAAAGTGAGCTGTTACTGACCCATAACTTACATGGGGTTGACCAAACTTGCAGAAACATGCTTATTTCTGCTGAAAAACATGTTTTGACACTTTCAGCACACTGGGGTTAAGACCTGAGTGTGTGGGCTCTTCTGAGGCTTGCAGTTACATAGGGATACAGCTGTCTGAAAAAACGCGTTTATTTCGGGCTGAAAAACACGTTTTGAAAAGTGAGCTGTTACTGCCCCATAAGTTACATGGGGTTGACCAAACTTGCAGACACATGTTTATTTCTGCTGAAAAACATGTTTTGACACTTTCAGCACACTGGGGTTAAGACCTGAGTGTGTGGGCTCTTCTGAGCCTTGCAGTTACATAGGGATACAGCTGTCTGAAAAAACGCGTTTATTTCGGGCTGAAAAACACGTTTTGAAAAGTGAGCTGTTACTGACCCATAACTTACATGGGGTTGACCAAACTTGCAGAAACATGTTTATTTCTGCTGAAAAACATGTTTTGACACTTTCAGCACAGTGGGGTTAAGACCTGAGTGTGTGGGCTCTTCTGAGGCTTGCAGTTACATAGGGATACAGCTGTCTGAAAAAACACGTTTATTTCGGGCTGAAAAACACGTTTTGAAAAGTGAGCTGTTACTGCCCCATAAGTTACATGGGGTTGACCAAACTTGCAGACACATGTTTATTTCTGCTGAAAAACATGTTTTGACACTTTCAGCACACTGGGGTTAAGACCTGAGTGTGTGGGCTCTTCTGAGCCTTGCAGTTACATAGGGATACAGCTGTCTGAAAAAACGCGTTTATTTCGGGCTGAAAAACACGTTTTGAAAAGTGAGCTGTTACTGACCCATAACTTACATGGGGTTGACCAAACTTGCAGAAACATGTTTATTTCTGCTGAAAAACATGTTTTGACACTTTCAGCACACTGGGGTTAAGACCTGAGTGTGTGGGCTCTTCTGAGCCTTGCAGTTACATAGGGATACAGCTGTCTGAAAAAACGCGTTTATTTCGGGCTGAAAAACACGTTTTGAAAAGTGAGCTGTTACTGACCCATAACTTACATGGGGTTGACCAAACTTGCAGAAACATGTTTATTTCTGCTGAAAAACATGTTTTGACACTTTCAGCGCACTGGGGTTAAGACCTGAGTGTGTGGGCTCTTCTGAGCCTTGCAGTTACATAGGGTAACAGCTATCTGAAAAAACGCGTTTATTTCGGGCTGAAAAACACGTTTTGAAAAGTGAGCTGTTACTGACCCATAACTTACATGGGGTTGACCAAACTTGCAGAAACATGTTTATTTCTGCTGAAAAACATGTTTTGACACTTTCAGCACAGTGGGGTTAAGACCTGAGTGTGTGGGCTCTTCTGAGGCTTGCAGTTACATAGGGATACAGCTGTCTGAAAAAACGCGTTTATTTCGGGCTGAAAAACACGTTTTGAAAAGTGAGCTGTTACTGCCCCATAAGTTACATGGGGTTGACCAAACTTGCAGACACATGTTTATTTCTGCTGAAAAACATGTTTTGACACTTTCAGCACACTGGGGTTAAGACCTGAGTGTGTGGGCTCTTCTGAGCCTTGCAGTTACATAGGGATACAGCTGTCTGAAAAAACGCGTTTATTTCGGGCTGAAAAACACGTTTTGAAAAGTGAGCTGTTACTGACCCATAACTTACATGGGGTTGACCAAACTTGCAGAAACATGCTTATTTCTGCTGAAAAACATGTTTTGACACTTTCAGCGCACTGGGGTTAAGACCTGAGTGTGTGGGCTCTTCTGAGCCTTGCAGTTACATAGGGTAACAGCTGTCTGAAAAAACGCGTTTATTTCGGGCTGAAAAACACGTTTTGAAAAGTGAGCTGTTACTGACCCATAACTTACATGGGGTTGACCAAACTTGCAGAAACATGTTTATTTCTGCTGAAAAACATGTTTTGACACTTTCAGCACACTGGGGTTAAGACCTGAGTGTGTGGGCTCTTCTGAGCCTTGCAGTTACATAGGGATACAGCTGTCTGAAAAAACGCGTTTATTTCGGGCTGAAAAACACGTTTTGAAAAGTGAGCTGTTACTGCCCCATAAGTTACATGGGGTTGACCAAACTTGCAGAAACATGTTTATTTCTGCTGAAAAACATGTTTTGACACTTTCAGCACACTGGGGTTAAGACCTGAGTGTGTGGGCTCTTCTGAGCCTTGCAGTTACATAGGGATACAGCTGTCTGAAAAAACGCGTTTATTTCGGGCTGAAAAACACGTTTTGAAAAGTGAGCTGTTACTGACCCATAACTTACATGGGGTTGACCAAACTTGCAGAAACAAGTTTATTTCTGCTGAAAAACATGTTTTGACACTTTCAGCACACTGGGGTTAAGACCTGAGTGTGTGGGCTCTTCTGAGCCTTGCAGTTACATAGGGATACAGCTGTCTGAAAAAACGCGTTTATTTCGGGCTGAAAAACACGTTTTGAAAAGTGAGCTGTTACTGACCCATAACTTACATGGGGTTGACCAAACTTGCAGAAACATGTTTATTTCTGCTGAAAAACATGTTTTGACACTTTCAGCACACTGGGGTTAAGACCTGAGTGTGTGGGCTCTTCTGAGGCTTGCAGTTACATAGGGATACAGCTGTCTGAAAAAACGCGTTTATTTCGGGCTGAAAAACACGTTTTGAAAAGTGAGCTGTTACTGCCCCATAAGTTACATGGGGTTGACCAAACTTGCAGAAACATGTTTATTTCTGCTGAAAAACATGTTTTGACACTTTCAGCACACTGGGGTTAAGACCTGAGTGTGTGGGCTCTTCTGAGCCTTGCAGTTACATAGGGATACAGCTGTCTGAAAAAACGCGTTTATTTCGGGCTGAAAAACACGTTTTGAAAAGTGAGCTGTTACTGACCCATAACTTACATGGGGTTGACCAAACTTGCAGAAACATGCTTATTTCTGCTGAAAAACATGTTTTGACACTTTCAGCGCACTGGGGTTAAGACCTGAGTGTGTGGGCTCTTCTGAGCCTTGCAGTTACATAGGGTAACAGCTATCTGAAAAAACGCGTTTATTTCGGGCTGAAAAACACGTTTTGAAAAGTGAGCTGTTACTGACCCATAACTTACATGGGGTTGACCAAACTTGCAGAAACATGTTTATTTCTGCTGAAAAACATGTTTTGACACTTTCAGCACAGTGGGGTTAAGACCTGAGTGTGTGGGCTCTTCTGAGGCTTGCAGTTACATAGGGATACAGCTGTCTGAAAAAACGCGTTTATTTCGGGCTGAAAAACACGTTTTGAAAAGTGAGCTGTTACTGCCCCATAAGTTACATGGGGTTGACCAAACTTGCAGACACATGTTTATTTCTGCTGAAAAACATGTTTTGACACTTTCAGCACACTGGGGTTAAGACCTGAGTGTGTGGGCTCTTCTGAGCCTTGCAGTTACATAGGGATACAGCTGTCTGAAAAAACGCGTTTATTTCGGGCTGAAAAACACGTTTTGAAAAGTGAGCTGTTACTGACCCATAACTTACATGGGGTTGACCAAACTTGCAGAAACAAGTTTATTTCTGCTGAAAAACATGTTTTGACACTTTCAGCACACTGGGGTTAAGACCTGAGTGTGTGGGCTCTTCTGAGCCTTGCAGTTACATAGGGATACAGCTGTCTGAAAAAACGCGTTTATTTCGGGCTGAAAAACACGTTTTGAAAAGTGAGCTGTTACTGACCCATAACTTACATGGGGTTGACCAAACTTGCAGAAACATGTTTCTTTCTGCTGAAAAACATGTTTTGACACTTTCAGCACACTGGGGTTAAGAACTGAGTGTGTGGGCTCTTCTGAGCCTTGCAGTTACATAGGGATACAGCTGTCTGAAAAAACGCGTTTATTTCGGGCTGAAAAACACGTTTTGAAAAGTGAGCTGTTACTGACCCATAACTTACATGGGGTTGACCAAACTTGCAGAACCATGTTTATTTCTGCTGAAAAACATGTTTTGACACTTTCAGCACAGTGGGGTTAAGACCTGAGTGTGTGGGCTCTTCTGAGGCTTGCAGTTACATAGGGATACAGCTGTCTGAAAAAACGCGTTTATTTCGGGCTGAAAAACACGTTTTGAAAAGTGAGCTGTTACTGCCCCATAAGTTACATGGGGTTGACCAAACTTGCAGACACATGTTTATTTCTGCTGAAAAACATGTTTTGACACTTTCAGCACACTGGGGTTAAGACCTGAGTGTGTGGGCTCTTCTGAGCCTTGCAGTTACATAGGGATACAGCTGTCTGAAAAAACGCGTTTATTTCGGGCTGAAAAACACGTTTTGAAAAGTGAGCTGTTACTGACCCATAACTTACATGGGGTTGACCAAACTTGCAGAAACATGTTTATTTCTGCTGAAAAACATGTTTTGACACTTTCAGCACACTGGGGTTAAGACCTGAGTGTGTGGGCTCTTCTGAGCCTTGCAGTTACATAGGGTAACAGCTATCTGAAAAAACGCGTTTATTTCGGGCTGAAAAACACGTTTTGAAAAGTGAGCTGTTACTGACCCATAACTTACATGGGGTTGACCAAACTTGCAGAAACATGCTTATTTCTGCTGAAAAACATGTTTTGACACTTTCAGCGCACTGGGGTTAAGACCTGAGTGTGTGGGCTCTTCTGAGCCTTGCAGTTACATAGGGTAACAGCTGTCTGAAAAAACGCGTTTATTTCGGGCTGAAAAACACGTTCTGAAAAGTGAGCTGTTACTGACCCATAACTTACATGGGGTTGACCAAACTTGCAGAAACATGTTTATTTCTGCTGAAAAACATGTTTTGACACTTTCAGCACACTGGGGTTAAGACCTGAGTGTGTGGGCTCTTCTGAGCCTTGCAGTTACATAGGGATACAGCTGTCTGAAAAAACGCGTTTATTTCGGGCTGAAAAACACGTTTTGAAAAGTGAGCTGTTACTGCCCCATATGTTACATGGGGTTGACCAAACTTGCAGAAACATGCTTATTTCTGCTGAAAAACATGTTTTGACACTTTCAGCGCACTGGGGTTAAGACCTGAGTGTGTGGGCTCTTCTGAGCCTTGCAGTTACATAGGGATACAGCTGTCTGAAAAAACGCGTTTATTTCGGGCTGAAAAACACGTTTTGAAAAGTGAGCTGTTACTGACCCATAACTTACATGGGGTTGACCAAACTTGCAGAAACAAGTTTATTTCTGCTGAAAAACATGTTTTGACTCTTTCAGCACAGTGGGGTTAAGACCTGAGTGTGTGGGCTCTTCTGAGCCTTGCAGATACATAGGGATACAGCTGTCTGAAAAAACGCGTTTATTTCGGGCTGAAAAACACGTTTTGAAAAGTGAGCTGTTACTGACCCATAACTTACATGGGGTTGACCAAACTTGCAGAAACATGCTTATTTCTGCTGAAAAACATGTTTTGACACTTTCAGCGCACTGGGGTTAAGACCTGAGTGTGTGGGCTCTTCTGAGCCTTGCAGTTACATAGGGTAACAGCTATCTGAAAAAACGCGTTTATTTCGGGCTGAAAAACACATTTTGAAAAGTGAGCTGTTACTGACCCATAACTTACATGGGGTTGACCAAACTTGCAGAAACATGTTTATTTCTGCTGAAAAACATGTTTTGACACTTTCAGCACAGTGGGGTTAAGACCTGAGTGTGTGGGCTCTTCTGAGGCTTGCAGTTACATAGGGATACAGCTGTCTGAAAAAACGCGTTTATTTCGGGCTGAAAAACACGTTTTGAAAAGTGAGCTGTTACTGCCCCATAAGTTACATGGGGTTGACCAAACTTGCAGACACATGTTTATTTCTGCTGAAAAACATGTTTTGACACTTTCAGCACAGTGGGGTTAAGACCTGAGTGTGTGGGCTCTTCTGAGGCTTGCAGTTACATAGGGATACAGCTGTCTGAAAAAATGCGTTTATTTCGGGCTGAAAAACACGTTTTGAAAAGTGAGCTGTTACTGACCCATAACTTACATGGGGTTGACCAAACTTGCAGAAACATGTTTATTTCTGCTGAAAAACATGTTTTGACACTTTCAGCACACTGGGGTTAAGACCTGAGTGTGTGGGCTCTTCTGAGCCTTGCAGTTACATAGGGATACAGCTGTCTGAAAAAACGCGTTTATTTCGGGCTGAAAAACACGTTTTGAAAAGTGAGCTGTTACTGACCCATAACTTACATGGGGTTGACCAAACTTGCAGAAACATGTTTATTTCTGCTGAAAAACATGTTTTGACACTTTCAGCGCACTGGGGTTAAGACCTGAGTGTGTGGGCTCTTCTGAGCCTTGCAGTTACATAGGGTAACAGCTATCTGAAAAAACGCGTTTATTTCGGGCTGAAAAACACGTTTTGAAAAGTGAGCTGTTACTGACCCATAACTTACATGGGGTTGACCAAACTTGCAGAAACAGGTTTATTTCTGCTGAAAAACATGTTTTGACACTTTCAGCACACTGGGGTTAAGACCTGAGTGTGTGGGCTCTTCTGAGCCTTGCAGTTACATAGGGATACAGCTGTCTGAAAAAACGCGTTTATTTCGGGCTGAAAAACACGTTTTGAAAAGTGAGCTGTTACTGACCCATAACTTACATGGGGTTGACCAAACTTGCAGAAACATGTTTATTTCTGCTGAAAAACATGTTTTGACACTTTCAGCGCACTGGGGTTAAGACCTGAGTGTGTGGGCTCTTCTGAGCCTTGCAGTTACATAGGGTAACAGCTATCTGAAAAAACGCGTTTATTTCGGGCTGAAAAACACGTTTTGAAAAGTGAGCTGTTACTGACCCATAACTTACATGGGGTTGACCAAACTTGCAGAAACATGCTTATTTCTGCTGAAAAACATGTTTTGACACTTTCAGCGCACTGGGGTTAAGACCTGAGTGTGTGGGCTCTTCTGAGCCTTGCAGTTACATAGGGATACAGCTGTCTGAAAAAACGCGTTTATTTCGGGCTGAAAAACACGTTTTGAAAAGTGAGCTGTTACTGCCCCATAAGTTACATGGGGTTGACCAAACTTGCAGAAACATGCTTATTTCTGCTGAAAAACATGTTTTGACACTTTCAGCACACTGGGGTTAAGACCTGAGTGTGTGGGCTCTTCTGAGCCTTGCAGTTACATAGGGTAACAGCTATCTGAAAAAACGCGTTTATTTCGGGCTGAAAAACACGTTTTGAAAAGTGAGCTGTTACTGACCCATAACTTACATGGGGTTGACCAAACTTGCAGAAACATGCTTATTTCTGCTGAAAAACATGTTTTGACACTTTCAGCGCACTGGGGTTAAGACCTGAGTGTGTGGGCTCTTCTGAGCCTTGCAGTTACATAGGGTAACAGCTGTCTGAAAAAACGCGTTTATTTCGGGCTGAAAAACACGTTCTGAAAAGTGAGCTGTTACTGACCCATAACTTACATGGGGTTGACCAAACTTGCAGAAACATGTTTATTTCTGCTGAAAAACATGTTTTGACACTTTCAGCACACTGGGGTTAAGACCTGAGTGTGTGGGCTCTTCTGAGCCTTGCAGTTACATAGGGATACAGCTGTCTGAAAAAACGCGTTTATTTCGGGCTGAAAAACACGTTTTGAAAAGTGAGCTGTTACTGCCCCATATGTTACATGGGGTTGACCAAACTTGCAGAAACATGCTTATTTCTGCTGAAAAACATGTTTTGACACTTTCAGCGCACTGGGGTTAAGACCTGAGTGTGTGGGCTCTTCTGAGCCTTGCAGTTACATAGGGATACAGCTGTCTGAAAAAACGCGTTTATTTCGGGCTGAAAAACACGTTTTGAAAAGTGAGCTGTTACTGACCCATAACTTACATGGGGTTGACCAAACTTGCAGAAACAAGTTTATTTCTGCTGAAAAACATGTTTTGACTCTTTCAGCACAGTGGGGTTCAGACCTGAGTGTGTGGGCTCTTCTGAGCCTTGCAGATACATAGGGATACAGCTGTCTGAAAAAACGCGTTTATTTCGGGCTGAAAAACACGTTTTGAAAAGTGAGCTGTTACTGACCCATAACTTACATGGGGTTGACCAAACTTGCAGAAACATGCTTATTTCTGCTGAAAAACATGTTTTGACACTTTCAGCGCACTGGGGTTAAGACCTGAGTGTGTGGGCTCTTCTGAGCCTTGCAGTTACATAGGGTAACAGCTATCTGAAAAAACGCGTTTATTTCGGGCTGAAAAACACATTTTGAAAAGTGAGCTGTTACTGACCCATAACTTACATGGGGTTGACCAAACTTGCAGAAACATGTTTATTTCTGCTGAAAAACATGTTTTGACACTTTCAGCACAGTGGGGTTAAGACCTGAGTGTGTGGGCTCTTCTGAGGCTTGCAGTTACATAGGGATACAGCTGTCTGAAAAAACGCGTTTATTTCGGGCTGAAAAACACGTTTTGAAAAGTGAGCTGTTACTGCCCCATAAGTTACATGGGGTTGACCAAACTTGCAGACACATGTTTATTTCTGCTGAAAAACATGTTTTGACACTTTCAGCACAGTGGGGTTAAGACCTGAGTGTGTGGGCTCTTCTGAGGCTTGCAGTTACATAGGGATACAGCTGTCTGAAAAAATGCGTTTATTTCGGGCTGAAAAACACGTTTTGAAAAGTGAGCTGTTACTGACCCATAACTTACATGGGGTTGACCAAACTTGCAGAAACATGTTTATTTCTGCTGAAAAACATGTTTTGACACTTTCAGCACACTGGGGTTAAGACCTGAGTGTGTGGGCTCTTCTGAGCCTTGCAGTTACATAGGGATACAGCTGTCTGAAAAAACGCGTTTATTTCGGGCTGAAAAACACGTTTTGAAAAGTGAGCTGTTACTGACCCATAACTTACATGGGGTTGACCAAACTTGCAGAAACATGTTTATTTCTGCTGAAAAACATGTTTTGACACTTTCAGCGCACTGGGGTTAAGACCTGAGTGTGTGGGCTCTTCTGAGCCTTGCAGTTACATAGGGTAACAGCTATCTGAAAAAACGCGTTTATTTCGGGCTGAAAAACACGTTTTGAAAAGTGAGCTGTTACTGACCCATAACTTACATGGGGTTGACCAAACTTGCAGAAACAGGTTTATTTCTGCTGAAAAACATGTTTTGACACTTTCAGCACACTGGGGTTAAGACCTGAGTGTGTGGGCTCTTCTGAGCCTTGCAGTTACATAGGGATACAGCTGTCTGAAAAAACGCGTTTATTTCGGGCTGAAAAACACGTTTTGAAAAGTGAGCTGTTACTGACCCATAACTTACATGGGGTTGACCAAACTTGCAGAAACATGTTTATTTCTGCTGAAAAACATGTTTTGACACTTTCAGCGCACTGGGGTTAAGACCTGAGTGTGTGGGCTCTTCTGAGCCTTGCAGTTACATAGGGTAACAGCTATCTGAAAAAACGCGTTTATTTCGGGCTGAAAAACACGTTTTGAAAAGTGAGCTGTTACTGACCCATAACTTACATGGGGTTGACCAAACTTGCAGAAACATGCTTATTTCTGCTGAAAAACATGTTTTGACACTTTCAGCGCACTGGGGTTAAGACCTGAGTGTGTGGGCTCTTCTGAGCCTTGCAGTTACATAGGGATACAGCTGTCTGAAAAAACGCGTTTATTTCGGGCTGAAAAACACGTTTTGAAAAGTGAGCTGTTACTGCCCCATAAGTTACATGGGGTTGACCAAACTTGCAGAAACATGCTTATTTCTGCTGAAAAACATGTTTTGACACTTTCAGCGCACTGGGGTTAAGACCTGAGTGTGTGGGCTCTTCTGAGCCTTGCAGTTACATAGGGATACAGCTGTCTGAAAAAACGCGTTTATTTCGGGCTGAAAAACACGTTTTGAAAAGTGAGCTGTTACTGACCCATAACTTACATGGGGTTGACCAAACTTGCAGAAACAAGTTTATTTCTGCTGAAAAACATGTTTTGACACTTTCAGCACACTGGGGTTAAGACCTGAGTGTGTGGGCTCTTCTGAGCCTTGCAGTTACATAGGGATACAGCTGTCTGAAAAAACGCGTTTATTTCGGGCTGAAAAACACGTTTTGAAAAGTGAGCTGTTACTGACCCCTAACTTACATGGGGTTGACCAAACTTGCAGAAACATGTTTATTTCTGCTGAAAAACATGTTTTGACACTTTCAGCACACTGGGGTTAAGACCTGAGTGTGTGGGCTCTTCTGAGCCTTGCAGTTACATAGGGATACAGCTGTCTGAAAAAACGCGTTTATTTCGGGCTGAAAAACACGTTTTGAAAAGTGAGCTGTTACTGACCCATAACTTACATGGGGTTGACCAAACTTGCAGAAACAAGTTTATTTCTGCTGAAAAACATGTTTTGACACTTTCAGCACACTGGGGTTAAGACCTGAGTGTGTGGGCTCTTCTGAGCCTTGCAGTTACATAGGGATACAGCTGTCTGAAAAAACGCGTTTATTTCGGGCTGAAAAACACGTTTTGAAAAGTGAGCTGTTACTGCCCCATAAGTTACATGGGGTTGACCAAACTTGCAGACACATGTTTATTTCTGCTGAAAAACATGTTTTGACACTTTCAGCACACTGGGGTTAAGACCTGAGTGTGTGGGCTCTTCTGAGCCTTGCAGTTACATAGGGATACAGCTGTCTGAAAAAACGCGTTTATTTCGGGCTGAAAAACACGTTTTGAAAAGTGAGCTGTTACTGACCCATAACTTACATGGGGTTGACCAAACTTGCAGAAACATGTTTATTTCTGCTGAAAAACATGTTTTGACACTTTCAGCACACTGGGGTTAAGACCTGAGTGTGTGGGCTCTTCTGAGCCTTGCAGTTACATAGGGTAACAGCTATCTGAAAAAACGCGTTTATTTCGGGCTGAAAAACACGTTTTGAAAAGTGAGCTGTTACTGACCCATAACTTACATGGGGTTGACCAAACTTGCAGAAACAAGTTTATTTCTGCTGAAAAACATGTTTTGACACTTTCAGCACACTGGGGTTAAGACCTGAGTGTGTGGGCTCTTCTGAGCCTTGCAGTTACATAGGGATACAGCTGTCTGAAAAAACGCGTTTATTTCGGGCTGAAAAACACGTTTTGAAAAGTGAGCTGTTACTGACCCATAACTTACATGGGGTTGACCAAACTTGCAGAAACATGTTTATTTCTGCTGAAAAACATGTTTTGACACTTTCAGCACACTGGGGTTAAGACCTGAGTGTGTGGGCTCTTCTGAGCCTTGCAGTTACATAGGGATACAGCTGTCTGAAAAAACGCGTTTATTTCGGGCTGAAAAACACGTTTTGAAAAGTGAGCTGTTACTGACCCATAACTTACATGGGGTTGACCAAACTTGCAGAAACATGCTTATTTCTGCTGAAAAACATGTTTTGACACTTTCAGCACACTGGGGTTAAGACCTGAGTGTGTGGGCTCTTCTGAGGCTTGCAGTTACATAGGGATACAGCTGTCTGAAAAAACGCGTTTATTTCGGGCTGAAAAACACGTTTTGAAAAGTGAGCTGTTACTGCCCCATAAGTTACATGGGGTTGACCAAACTTGCAGACACATGTTTATTTCTGCTGAAAAACATGTTTTGACACTTTCAGCACACTGGGGTTAAGACCTGAGTGTGTGGGCTCTTCTGAGCCTTGCAGTTACATAGGGATACAGCTGTCTGAAAAAACGCGTTTATTTCGGGCTGAAAAACACGTTTTGAAAAGTGAGCTGTTACTGACCCATAACTTACATGGGGTTGACCAAACTTGCAGAAACATGTTTATTTCTGCTGAAAAACATGTTTTGACACTTTCAGCACAGTGGGGTTAAGACCTGAGTGTGTGGGCTCTTCTGAGGCTTGCAGTTACATAGGGATACAGCTGTCTGAAAAAACGCGTTTATTTCGGGCTGAAAAACACGTTTTGAAAAGTGAGCTGTTACTGCCCCATAAGTTACATGGGGTTGACCAAACTTGCAGACACATGTTTATTTCTGCTGAAAAACATGTTTTGACACTTTCAGCACACTGGGGTTAAGACCTGAGTGTGTGGGCTCTTCTGAGCCTTGCAGTTACATAGGGATACAGCTGTCTGAAAAAACGCGTTTATTTCGGGCTGAAAAACACGTTTTGAAAAGTGAGCTGTTACTGACCCATAACTTACATGGGGTTGACCAAACTTGCAGAAACATGTTTATTTCTGCTGAAAAACATGTTTTGACACTTTCAGCACACTGGGGTTAAGACCTGAGTGTGTGGGCTCTTCTGAGCCTTGCAGTTACATAGGGATACAGCTGTCTGAAAAAACGCGTTTATTTCGGGCTGAAAAACACGTTTTGAAAAGTGAGCTGTTACTGACCCATAACTTACATGGGGTTGACCAAACTTGCAGAAACATGTTTATTTCTGCTGAAAAACATGTTTTGACACTTTCAGCGCACTGGGGTTAAGACCTGAGTGTGTGGGCTCTTCTGAGCCTTGCAGTTACATAGGGTAACAGCTATCTGAAAAAACGCGTTTATTTCGGGCTGAAAAACACGTTTTGAAAAGTGAGCTGTTACTGACCCATAACTTACATGGGGTTGACCAAACTTGCAGAAACATGTTTATTTCTGCTGAAAAACATGTTTTGACACTTTCAGCACAGTGGGGTTAAGACCTGAGTGTGTGGGCTCTTCTGAGGCTTGCAGTTACATAGGGATACAGCTGTCTGAAAAAACGCGTTTATTTCGGGCTGAAAAACACGTTTTGAAAAGTGAGCTGTTACTGCCCCATAAGTTACATGGGGTTGACCAAACTTGCAGACACATGTTTATTTCTGCTGAAAAACATGTTTTGACACTTTCAGCACACTGGGGTTAAGACCTGAGTGTGTGGGCTCTTCTGAGCCTTGCAGTTACATAGGGATACAGCTGTCTGAAAAAACGCGTTTATTTCGGGCTGAAAAACACGTTTTGAAAAGTGAGCTGTTACTGACCCATAACTTACATGGGGTTGACCAAACTTGCAGAAACATGCTTATTTCTGCTGAAAAACATGTTTTGACACTTTCAGCGCACTGGGGTTAAGACCTGAGTGTGTGGGCTCTTCTGAGCCTTGCAGTTACATAGGGTAACAGCTGTCTGAAAAAACGCGTTTATTTCGGGCTGAAAAACACGTTTTGAAAAGTGAGCTGTTACTGACCCATAACTTACATGGGGTTGACCAAACTTGCAGAAACATGCTTATTTCTGCTGAAAAACATGTTTTGACACTTTCAGCGCACTGGGGTTAAGACCTGAGTGTGTGGGCTCTTCTGAGCCTTGCAGTTACATAGGGTAACAGCTGTCTGAAAAAACGCGTTTATTTCGGGCTGAAAAACACGTTTTGAAAAGTGAGCTGTTACTGACCCATAACTTACATGGGGTTGACCAAACTTGCAGAAACATGTTTATTTCTGCTGAAAAACATGTTTTGACACTTTCAGCACACTGGGGTTAAGACCTGAGTGTGTGGGCTCTTCTGAGCCTTGCAGTTACATAGGGATACAGCTGTCTGAAAAAACGCGTTTATTTCGGGCTGAAAAACACGTTTTGAAAAGTGAGCTGTTACTGCCCCATAAGTTACATGGGGTTGACCAAACTTGCAGAAACATGTTTATTTCTGCTGAAAAACATGTTTTGACACTTTCAGCACACTGGGGTTAAGACCTGAGTGTGTGGGCTCTTCTGAGCCTTGCAGTTACATAGGGATACAGCTGTCTGAAAAAACGCGTTTATTTCGGGCTGAAAAACACGTTTTGAAAAGTGAGCTGTTACTGACCCATAACTTACATGGGGTTGACCAAACTTGCAGAAACAAGTTTATTTCTGCTGAAAAACATGTTTTGACACTTTCAGCACACTGGGGTTAAGACCTGAGTGTGTGGGCTCTTCTGAGCCTTGCAGTTACATAGGGATACAGCTGTCTGAAAAAACGCGTTTATTTCGGGCTGAAAAACACGTTTTGAAAAGTGAGCTGTTACTGACCCATAACTTACATGGGGTTGACCAAACTTGCAGAAACATGTTTATTTCTGCTGAAAAACATGTTTTGACACTTTCAGCACACTGGGGTTAAGACCTGAGTGTGTGGGCTCTTCTGAGGCTTGCAGTTACATAGGGATACAGCTGTCTGAAAAAACGCGTTTATTTCGGGCTGAAAAACACGTTTTGAAAAGTGAGCTGTTACTGCCCCATAAGTTACATGGGGTTGACCAAACTTGCAGAAACATGTTTATTTCTGCTGAAAAACATGTTTTGACACTTTCAGCACACTGGGGTTAAGACCTGAGTGTGTGGGCTCTTCTGAGCCTTGCAGTTACATAGGGATACAGCTGTCTGAAAAAACGCGTTTATTTCGGGCTGAAAAACACGTTTTGAAAAGTGAGCTGTTACTGACCCATAACTTACATGGGGTTGACCAAACTTGCAGAAACATGCTTATTTCTGCTGAAAAACATGTTTTGACACTTTCAGCGCACTGGGGTTAAGACCTGAGTGTGTGGGCTCTTCTGAGCCTTGCAGTTACATAGGGTAACAGCTATCTGAAAAAACGCGTTTATTTCGGGCTGAAAAACACGTTTTGAAAAGTGAGCTGTTACTGACCCATAACTTACATGGGGTTGACCAAACTTGCAGAAACATGTTTATTTCTGCTGAAAAACATGTTTTGACACTTTCAGCACAGTGGGGTTAAGACCTGAGTGTGTGGGCTCTTCTGAGGCTTGCAGTTACATAGGGATACAGCTGTCTGAAAAAACGCGTTTATTTCGGGCTGAAAAACACGTTTTGAAAAGTGAGCTGTTACTGCCCCATAAGTTACATGGGGTTGACCAAACTTGCAGACACATGTTTATTTCTGCTGAAAAACATGTTTTGACACTTTCAGCACACTGGGGTTAAGACCTGAGTGTGTGGGCTCTTCTGAGCCTTGCAGTTACATAGGGATACAGCTGTCTGAAAAAACGCGTTTATTTCGGGCTGAAAAACACGTTTTGAAAAGTGAGCTGTTACTGACCCATAACTTACATGGGGTTGACCAAACTTGCAGAAACATGTTTATTTCTGCTGAAAAACATGTTTTGACACTTTCAGCACACTGGGGTTAAGACCTGAGTGTGTGGGCTCTTCTGAGCCTTGCAGTTACATAGGGATACAGCTGTCTGAAAAAACGCGTTTATTTCGGGCTGAAAAACACGTTTTGAAAAGTGAGCTGTTACTGACCCATAACTTACATGGGGTTGACCAAACTTGCAGAAACAAGTTTATTTCTGCTGAAAAACATGTTTTGACACTTTCAGCACACTGGGGTTAAGACCTGAGTGTGTGGGCTCTTCTGAGCCTTGCAGTTACATAGGGATACAGCTGTCTGAAAAAACGCGTTTATTTCGGGCTGAAAAACACGTTTTGAAAAGTGAGCTGTTACTGACCCATAACTTACATGGGGTTGACCAAACTTGCAGAAACATGTTTATTTCTGCTGAAAAACATGTTTTGACACTTTCAGCACACTGGGGTTAAGAACTGAGTGTGTGGGCTCTTCTGAGCCTTGCAGTTACATAGGGATACAGCTGTCTGAAAAAACGCGTTTATTTCGGGCTGAAAAACACGTTTTGAAAAGTGAGCTGTTACTGACCCACAACTTACATGGGGTTGACCAAACTTGCAGAAACATGCTTATTTCTGCTGAAAAACATGTTTTGACACTTTCAGCACACTGGGGTTAAGACCTGAGTGTGTGGGCTCTTCTGAGCCTTGCAGTTACATAGGGTAACAGCTATCTGAAAAAACGCGTTTATTTCGGGCTGAAAAACACGTTTTGAAAAGTGAGCTGTTACTGACCCATAACTTACATGGGGTTGACCAAACTTGCAGAAACATGTTTATTTCTGCTGAAAAACATGTTTTGACACTTTCAGCACAGTGGGGTTAAGACCTGAGTGTGTGGGCTCTTCTGAGGCTTGCAGTTACATAGGGATACAGCTGTCTGAAAAAACGCGTTTATTTCGGGCTGAAAAACACGTTTTGAAAAGTGAGCTGTTACTGCCCCATAAGTTACATGGGGTTGACCAAACTTGCAGACACATGTTTATTTCTGCTGAAAAACATGTTTTGACACTTTCAGCACACTGGGGTTAAGACCTGAGTGTGTGGGCTCTTCTGAGCCTTGCAGTTACATAGGGATACAGCTGTCTGAAAAAACGCGTTTATTTCGGGCTGAAAAACACGTTTTGAAAAGTGAGCTGTTACTGACCCATAACTTACATGGGGTTGACCAAACTTGCAGAAACATGTTTATTTCTGCTGAAAAACATGTTTTGACACTTTCAGCACACTGGGGTTAAGACCTGAGTGTGTGGGCTCTTCTGAGCCTTGCAGTTACATAGGGTAACAGCTATCTGAAAAAACGCGTTTATTTCGGGCTGAAAAACACGTTTTGAAAAGTGAGCTGTTACTGACCCATAACTTACATGGGGTTGACCAAACTTGCAGAAACATGCTTATTTCTGCTGAAAAACATGTTTTGACACTTTCAGCGCACTGGGGTTAAGACCTGAGTGTGTGGGCTCTTCTGAGCCTTGCAGTTACATAGGGTAACAGCTGTCTGAAAAAACGCGTTTATTTCGGGCTGAAAAACACGTTCTGAAAAGTGAGCTGTTACTGACCCATAACTTACATGGGGTTGACCAAACTTGCAGAAACATGTTTATTTCTGCTGAAAAACATGTTTTGACACTTTCAGCACACTGGGGTTAAGACCTGAGTGTGTGGGCTCTTCTGAGCCTTGCAGTTACATAGGGATACAGCTGTCTGAAAAAACGCGTTTATTTCGGGCTGAAAAACACGTTTTGAAAAGTGAGCTGTTACTGCCCCATATGTTACATGGGGTTGACCAAACTTGCAGAAACATGCTTATTTCTGCTGAAAAACATGTTTTGACACTTTCAGCGCACTGGGGTTAAGACCTGAGTGTGTGGGCTCTTCTGAGCCTTGCAGTTACATAGGGATACAGCTGTCTGAAAAAACGCGTTTATTTCGGGCTGAAAAACACGTTTTGAAAAGTGAGCTGTTACTGACCCATAACTTACATGGGGTTGACCAAACTTGCAGAAACATGTTTATTTCTGCTGAAAAACATGTTTTGACACTTTCAGCACACTGGGGTTAAGACCTGAGTGTGTGGGCTCTTCTGAGCCTTGCAGTTACATAGGGATACAGCTGTCTGAAAAAACGCGTTTATTTCGGGCTGAAAAACACGTTTTGAAAAGTGAGCTGTTACTGACCCATAACTTACATGGGGTTGACCAAACTTGCAGAAACATGCTTATTTCTGCTGAAAAACATGTTTTGACACTTTCAGCACACTGGGGTTAAGACCTGAGTGTGTGGGCTCTTCTGAGGCTTGCAGTTACATAGGGATACAGCTGTCTGAAAAAACGCGTTTATTTCGGGCTGAAAAACACGTTTTGAAAAGTGAGCTGTTACTGCCCCATAAGTTACATGGGGTTGACCAAACTTGCAGACACATGTTTATTTCTGCTGAAAAACATGTTTTGACACTTTCAGCACACTGGGGTTAAGACCTGAGTGTGTGGGCTCTTCTGAGCCTTGCAGTTACATAGGGATACAGCTGTCTGAAAAAACGCGTTTATTTCGGGCTGAAAAACACGTTTTGAAAAGTGAGCTGTTACTGACCCATAACTTACATGGGGTTGACCAAACTTGCAGAAACATGTTTATTTCTGCTGAAAAACATGTTTTGACACTTTCAGCACAGTGGGGTTAAGACCTGAGTGTGTGGGCTCTTCTGAGGCTTGCAGTTACATAGGGATACAGCTGTCTGAAAAAACGCGTTTATTTCGGGCTGAAAAACACGTTTTGAAAAGTGAGCTGTTACTGCCCCATAAGTTACATGGGGTTGACCAAACTTGCAGACACATGTTTATTTCTGCTGAAAAACATGTTTTGACACTTTCAGCACACTGGGGTTAAGACCTGAGTGTGTGGGCTCTTCTGAGCCTTGCAGTTACATAGGGATACAGCTGTCTGAAAAAACGCGTTTATTTCGGGCTGAAAAACACGTTTTGAAAAGTGAGCTGTTACTGACCCATAACTTACATGGGGTTGACCAAACTTGCAGAAACATGTTTATTTCTGCTGAAAAACATGTTTTGACACTTTCAGCACACTGGGGTTAAGACCTGAGTGTGTGGGCTCTTCTGAGCCTTGCAGTTACATAGGGATACAGCTGTCTGAAAAAACGCGTTTATTTCGGGCTGAAAAACACGTTTTGAAAAGTGAGCTGTTACTGACCCATAACTTACATGGGGTTGACCAAACTTGCAGAAACATGTTTATTTCTGCTGAAAAACATGTTTTGACACTTTCAGCGCACTGGGGTTAAGACCTGAGTGTGTGGGCTCTTCTGAGCCTTGCAGTTACATAGGGTAACAGCTATCTGAAAAAACGCGTTTATTTCGGGCTGAAAAACACGTTTTGAAAAGTGAGCTGTTACTGACCCATAACTTACATGGGGTTGACCAAACTTGCAGAAACATGTTTATTTCTGCTGAAAAACATGTTTTGACACTTTCAGCACAGTGGGGTTAAGACCTGAGTGTGTGGGCTCTTCTGAGGCTTGCAGTTACATAGGGATACAGCTGTCTGAAAAAACGCGTTTATTTCGGGCTGAAAAACACGTTTTGAAAAGTGAGCTGTTACTGCCCCATAAGTTACATGGGGTTGACCAAACTTGCAGACACATGTTTATTTCTGCTGAAAAACATGTTTTGACACTTTCAGCACACTGGGGTTAAGACCTGAGTGTGTGGGCTCTTCTGAGCCTTGCAGTTACATAGGGATACAGCTGTCTGAAAAAACGCGTTTATTTCGGGCTGAAAAACACGTTTTGAAAAGTGAGCTGTTACTGACCCATAACTTACATGGGGTTGACCAAACTTGCAGAAACATGCTTATTTCTGCTGAAAAACATGTTTTGACACTTTCAGCGCACTGGGGTTAAGACCTGAGTGTGTGGGCTCTTCTGAGCCTTGCAGTTACATAGGGTAACAGCTGTCTGAAAAAACGCGTTTATTTCGGGCTGAAAAACACGTTTTGAAAAGTGAGCTGTTACTGACCCATAACTTACATGGGGTTGACCAAACTTGCAGAAACATGCTTATTTCTGCTGAAAAACATGTTTTGACACTTTCAGCGCACTGGGGTTAAGACCTGAGTGTGTGGGCTCTTCTGAGCCTTGCAGTTACATAGGGTAACAGCTGTCTGAAAAAACGCGTTTATTTCGGGCTGAAAAACACGTTTTGAAAAGTGAGCTGTTACTGACCCATAACTTACATGGGGTTGACCAAACTTGCAGAAACATGTTTATTTCTGCTGAAAAACATGTTTTGACACTTTCAGCACACTGGGGTTAAGACCTGAGTGTGTGGGCTCTTCTGAGCCTTGCAGTTACATAGGGATACAGCTGTCTGAAAAAACGCGTTTATTTCGGGCTGAAAAACACGTTTTGAAAAGTGAGCTGTTACTGCCCCATAAGTTACATGGGGTTGACCAAACTTGCAGAAACATGTTTATTTCTGCTGAAAAACATGTTTTGACACTTTCAGCACACTGGGGTTAAGACCTGAGTGTGTGGGCTCTTCTGAGCCTTGCAGTTACATAGGGATACAGCTGTCTGAAAAAACGCGTTTATTTCGGGCTGAAAAACACGTTTTGAAAAGTGAGCTGTTACTGACCCATAACTTACATGGGGTTGACCAAACTTGCAGAAACAAGTTTATTTCTGCTGAAAAACATGTTTTGACACTTTCAGCACACTGGGGTTAAGACCTGAGTGTGTGGGCTCTTCTGAGCCTTGCAGTTACATAGGGATACAGCTGTCTGAAAAAACGCGTTTATTTCGGGCTGAAAAACACGTTTTGAAAAGTGAGCTGTTACTGACCCATAACTTACATGGGGTTGACCAAACTTGCAGAAACATGTTTATTTCTGCTGAAAAACATGTTTTGACACTTTCAGCACACTGGGGTTAAGACCTGAGTGTGTGGGCTCTTCTGAGGCTTGCAGTTACATAGGGATACAGCTGTCTGAAAAAACGCGTTTATTTCGGGCTGAAAAACACGTTTTGAAAAGTGAGCTGTTACTGCCCCATAAGTTACATGGGGTTGACCAAACTTGCAGAAACATGTTTATTTCTGCTGAAAAACATGTTTTGACACTTTCAGCACACTGGGGTTAAGACCTGAGTGTGTGGGCTCTTCTGAGCCTTGCAGTTACATAGGGATACAGCTGTCTGAAAAAACGCGTTTATTTCGGGCTGAAAAACACGTTTTGAAAAGTGAGCTGTTACTGACCCATAACTTACATGGGGTTGACCAAACTTGCAGAAACATGCTTATTTCTGCTGAAAAACATGTTTTGACACTTTCAGCGCACTGGGGTTAAGACCTGAGTGTGTGGGCTCTTCTGAGCCTTGCAGTTACATAGGGTAACAGCTATCTGAAAAAACGCGTTTATTTCGGGCTGAAAAACACGTTTTGAAAAGTGAGCTGTTACTGACCCATAACTTACATGGGGTTGACCAAACTTGCAGAAACATGTTTATTTCTGCTGAAAAACATGTTTTGACACTTTCAGCACAGTGGGGTTAAGACCTGAGTGTGTGGGCTCTTCTGAGGCTTGCAGTTACATAGGGATACAGCTGTCTGAAAAAACGCGTTTATTTCGGGCTGAAAAACACGTTTTGAAAAGTGAGCTGTTACTGCCCCATAAGTTACATGGGGTTGACCAAACTTGCAGACACATGTTTATTTCTGCTGAAAAACATGTTTTGACACTTTCAGCACACTGGGGTTAAGACCTGAGTGTGTGGGCTCTTCTGAGCCTTGCAGTTACATAGGGATACAGCTGTCTGAAAAAACGCGTTTATTTCGGGCTGAAAAACACGTTTTGAAAAGTGAGCTGTTACTGACCCATAACTTACATGGGGTTGACCAAACTTGCAGAAACATGTTTATTTCTGCTGAAAAACATGTTTTGACACTTTCAGCACACTGGGGTTAAGACCTGAGTGTGTGGGCTCTTCTGAGCCTTGCAGTTACATAGGGATACAGCTGTCTGAAAAAACGCGTTTATTTCGGGCTGAAAAACACGTTTTGAAAAGTGAGCTGTTACTGACCCATAACTTACATGGGGTTGACCAAACTTGCAGAAACAAGTTTATTTCTGCTGAAAAACATGTTTTGACACTTTCAGCACACTGGGGTTAAGACCTGAGTGTGTGGGCTCTTCTGAGCCTTGCAGTTACATAGGGATACAGCTGTCTGAAAAAACGCGTTTATTTCGGGCTGAAAAACACGTTTTGAAAAGTGAGCTGTTACTGACCCATAACTTACATGGGGTTGACCAAACTTGCAGAAACATGTTTATTTCTGCTGAAAAACATGTTTTGACACTTTCAGCACACTGGGGTTAAGAACTGAGTGTGTGGGCTCTTCTGAGCCTTGCAGTTACATAGGGATACAGCTGTCTGAAAAAACGCGTTTATTTCGGGCTGAAAAACACGTTTTGAAAAGTGAGCTGTTACTGACCCATAACTTACATGGGGTTGACCAAACTTGCAGAAACATGCTTATTTCTGCTGAAAAACATGTTTTGACACTTTCAGCACACTGGGGTTAAGACCTGAGTGTGTGGGCTCTTCTGAGCCTTGCAGTTACATAGGGTAACAGCTATCTGAAAAAACGCGTTTATTTCGGGCTGAAAAACACGTTTTGAAAAGTGAGCTGTTACTGACCCATAACTTACATGGGGTTGACCAAACTTGCAGAAACATGTTTATTTCTGCTGAAAAACATGTTTTGACACTTTCAGCACAGTGGGGTTAAGACCTGAGTGTGTGGGCTCTTCTGAGGCTTGCAGTTACATAGGGATACAGCTGTCTGAAAAAACGCGTTTATTTCGGGCTGAAAAACACGTTTTGAAAAGTGAGCTGTTACTGCCCCATAAGTTACATGGGGTTGACCAAACTTGCAGACACATGTTTATTTCTGCTGAAAAACATGTTTTGACACTTTCAGCACACTGGGGTTAAGACCTGAGTGTGTGGGCTCTTCTGAGCCTTGCAGTTACATAGGGATACAGCTGTCTGAAAAAACGCGTTTATTTCGGGCTGAAAAACACGTTTTGAAAAGTGAGCTGTTACTGACCCATAACTTACATGGGGTTGACCAAACTTGCAGAAACATGTTTATTTCTGCTGAAAAACATGTTTTGACACTTTCAGCACACTGGGGTTAAGACCTGAGTGTGTGGGCTCTTCTGAGCCTTGCAGTTACATAGGGTAACAGCTATCTGAAAAAACGCGTTTATTTCGGGCTGAAAAACACGTTTTGAAAAGTGAGCTGTTACTGACCCATAACTTACATGGGGTTGACCAAACTTGCAGAAACATGCTTATTTCTGCTGAAAAACATGTTTTGACACTTTCAGCGCACTGGGGTTAAGACCTGAGTGTGTGGGCTCTTCTGAGCCTTGCAGTTACATAGGGTAACAGCTGTCTGAAAAAACGCGTTTATTTCGGGCTGAAAAACACGTTCTGAAAAGTGAGCTGTTACTGACCCATAACTTACATGGGGTTGACCAAACTTGCAGAAACATGTTTATTTCTGCTGAAAAACATGTTTTGACACTTTCAGCACACTGGGGTTAAGACCTGAGTGTGTGGGCTCTTCTGAGCCTTGCAGTTACATAGGGATACAGCTGTCTGAAAAAACGCGTTTATTTCGGGCTGAAAAACACGTTTTGAAAAGTGAGCTGTTACTGCCCCATATGTTACATGGGGTTGACCAAACTTGCAGAAACATGCTTATTTCTGCTGAAAAACATGTTTTGACACTTTCAGCGCACTGGGGTTAAGACCTGAGTGTGTGGGCTCTTCTGAGCCTTGCAGTTACATAGGGATACAGCTGTCTGAAAAAACGCGTTTATTTCGGGCTGAAAAACACGTTTTGAAAAGTGAGCTGTTACTGACCCATAACTTACATGGGGTTGACCAAACTTGCAGAAACAAGTTTATTTCTGCTGAAAAACATGTTTTGACTCTTTCAGCACAGTGGGGTTAAGACCTGAGTGTGTGGGCTCTTCTGAGCCTTGCAGATACATAGGGATACAGCTGTCTGAAAAAACGCGTTTATTTCGGGCTGAAAAACACGTTTTGAAAAGTGAGCTGTTACTGACCCATAACTTACATGGGGTTGACCAAACTTGCAGAAACATGCTTATTTCTGCTGAAAAACATGTTTTGACACTTTCAGCGCACTGGGGTTAAGACCTGAGTGTGTGGGCTCTTCTGAGCCTTGCAGTTACATAGGGTAACAGCTATCTGAAAAAACGCGTTTATTTCGGGCTGAAAAACACATTTTGAAAAGTGAGCTGTTACTGACCCATAACTTACATGGGGTTGACCAAACTTGCAGAAACATGTTTATTTCTGCTGAAAAACATGTTTTGACACTTTCAGCACAGTGGGGTTAAGACCTGAGTGTGTGGGCTCTTCTGAGGCTTGCAGTTACATAGGGATACAGCTGTCTGAAAAAACGCGTTTATTTCGGGCTGAAAAACACGTTTTGAAAAGTGAGCTGTTACTGCCCCATAAGTTACATGGGGTTGACCAAACTTGCAGACACATGTTTATTTCTGCTGAAAAACATGTTTTGACACTTTCAGCACAGTGGGGTTAAGACCTGAGTGTGTGGGCTCTTCTGAGGCTTGCAGTTACATAGGGATACAGCTGTCTGAAAAAATGCGTTTATTTCGGGCTGAAAAACACGTTTTGAAAAGTGAGCTGTTACTGACCCATAACTTACATGGGGTTGACCAAACTTGCAGAAACATGTTTATTTCTGCTGAAAAACATGTTTTGACACTTTCAGCACACTGGGGTTAAGACCTGAGTGTGTGGGCTCTTCTGAGCCTTGCAGTTACATAGGGATACAGCTGTCTGAAAAAACGCGTTTATTTCGGGCTGAAAAACACGTTTTGAAAAGTGAGCTGTTACTGACCCATAACTTACATGGGGTTGACCAAACTTGCAGAAACATGTTTATTTCTGCTGAAAAACATGTTTTGACACTTTCAGCGCACTGGGGTTAAGACCTGAGTGTGTGGGCTCTTCTGAGCCTTGCAGTTACATAGGGTAACAGCTATCTGAAAAAACGCGTTTATTTCGGGCTGAAAAACACGTTTTGAAAAGTGAGCTGTTACTGACCCATAACTTACATGGGGTTGACCAAACTTGCAGAAACATGTTTATTTCTGCTGAAAAACATGTTTTGACACTTTCAGCACACTGGGGTTAAGACCTGAGTGTGTGGGCTCTTCTGAGCCTTGCAGTTACATAGGGATACAGCTGTCTGAAAAAACGCGTTTATTTCGGGCTGAAAAACACGTTTTGAAAAGTGAGCTGTTACTGACCCATAACTTACATGGGGTTGACCAAACTTGCAGAAACATGTTTATTTCTGCTGAAAAACATGTTTTGACACTTTCAGCGCACTGGGGTTAAGACCTGAGTGTGTGGGCTCTTCTGAGCCTTGCAGTTACATAGGGTAACAGCTATCTGAAAAAACGCGTTTATTTCGGGCTGAAAAACACGTTTTGAAAAGTGAGCTGTTACTGACCCATAACTTACATGGGGTTGACCAAACTTGCAGAAACATGCTTATTTCTGCTGAAAAACATGTTTTGACACTTTCAGCGCACTGGGGTTAAGACCTGAGTGTGTGGGCTCTTCTGAGCCTTGCAGTTACATAGGGATACAGCTGTCTGAAAAAACGCGTTTATTTCGGGCTGAAAAACACGTTTTGAAAAGTGAGCTGTTACTGCCCCATAAGTTACATGGGGTTGACCAAACTTGCAGAAACATGCTTATTTCTGCTGAAAAACATGTTTTGACACTTTCAGCGCACTGGGGTTAAGACCTGAGTGTGTGGGCTCTTCTGAGCCTTGCAGTTACATAGGGATACAGCTGTCTGAAAAAACGCGTTTATTTCGGGCTGAAAAACACGTTTTGAAAAGTGAGCTGTTACTGACCCATAACTTACATGGGGTTGACCAAACTTGCAGAAACAAGTTTATTTCTGCTGAAAAACATGTTTTGACACTTTCAGCACACTGGGGTTAAGACCTGAGTGTGTGGGCTCTTCTGAGCCTTGCAGTTACATAGGGATACAGCTGTCTGAAAAAACGCGTTTATTTCGGGCTGAAAAACACGTTTTGAAAAGTGAGCTGTTACTGACCCCTAACTTACATGGGGTTGACCAAACTTGCAGAAACATGTTTATTTCTGCTGAAAAACATGTTTTGACACTTTCAGCACACTGGGGTTAAGACCTGAGTGTGTGGGCTCTTCTGAGCCTTGCAGTTACATAGGGATACAGCTGTCTGAAAAAACGCGTTTATTTCGGGCTGAAAAACACGTTTTGAAAAGTGAGCTGTTACTGACCCATAACTTACATGGGGTTGACCAAACTTGCAGAAACAAGTTTATTTCTGCTGAAAAACATGTTTTGACACTTTCAGCACACTGGGGTTAAGACCTGAGTGTGTGGGCTCTTCTGAGCCTTGCAGTTACATAGGGATACAGCTGTCTGAAAAAACGCGTTTATTTCGGGCTGAAAAACACGTTTTGAAAAGTGAGCTGTTACTGCCCCATAAGTTACATGGGGTTGACCAAACTTGCAGACACATGTTTATTTCTGCTGAAAAACATGTTTTGACACTTTCAGCACACTGGGGTTAAGACCTGAGTGTGTGGGCTCTTCTGAGCCTTGCAGTTACATAGGGATACAGCTGTCTGAAAAAACGCGTTTATTTCGGGCTGAAAAACACGTTTTGAAAAGTGAGCTGTTACTGACCCATAACTTACATGGGGTTGACCAAACTTGCAGAAACATGTTTATTTCTGCTGAAAAACATGTTTTGACACTTTCAGCACACTGGGGTTAAGACCTGAGTGTGTGGGCTCTTCTGAGCCTTGCAGTTACATAGGGTAACAGCTATCTGAAAAAACGCGTTTATTTCGGGCTGAAAAACACGTTTTGAAAAGTGAGCTGTTACTGACCCATAACTTACATGGGGTTGACCAAACTTGCAGAAACATGCTTATTTCTGCTGAAAAACATGTTTTGACACTTTCAGCGCACTGGGGTTAAGACCTGAGTGTGTGGGCTCTTCTGAGCCTTGCAGTTACATAGGGTAACAGCTGTCTGAAAAAACGCGTTTATTTCGGGCTGAAAAACACGTTCTGAAAAGTGAGCTGTTACTGACCCATAACTTACATGGGGTTGACCAAACTTGCAGAAACATGTTTATTTCTGCTGAAAAACATGTTTTGACACTTTCAGCACACTGGGGTTAAGACCTGAGTGTGTGGGCTCTTCTGAGCCTTGCAGTTACATAGGGATACAGCTGTCTGAAAAAACGCGTTTATTTCGGGCTGAAAAACACGTTTTGAAAAGTGAGCTGTTACTGCCCCATATGTTACATGGGGTTGACCAAACTTGCAGAAACATGCTTATTTCTGCTGAAAAACATGTTTTGACACTTTCAGCGCACTGGGGTTAAGACCTGAGTGTGTGGGCTCTTCTGAGCCTTGCAGTTACATAGGGATACAGCTGTCTGAAAAAACGCGTTTATTTCGGGCTGAAAAACACGTTTTGAAAAGTGAGCTGTTACTGACCCATAACTTACATGGGGTTGACCAAACTTGCAGAAACAAGTTTATTTCTGCTGAAAAACATGTTTTGACTCTTTCAGCACAGTGGGGTTAAGACCTGAGTGTGTGGGCTCTTCTGAGCCTTGCAGATACATAGGGATACAGCTGTCTGAAAAAACGCGTTTATTTCGGGCTGAAAAACACGTTTTGAAAAGTGAGCTGTTACTGACCCATAACTTACATGGGGTTGACCAAACTTGCAGAAACATGCTTATTTCTGCTGAAAAACATGTTTTGACACTTTCAGCGCACTGGGGTTAAGACCTGAGTGTGTGGGCTCTTCTGAGCCTTGCAGTTACATAGGGTAACAGCTATCTGAAAAAACGCGTTTATTTCGGGCTGAAAAACACATTTTGAAAAGTGAGCTGTTACTGACCCATAACTTACATGGGGTTGACCAAACTTGCAGAAACATGTTTATTTCTGCTGAAAAACATGTTTTGACACTTTCAGCACAGTGGGGTTAAGACCTGAGTGTGTGGGCTCTTCTGAGGCTTGCAGTTACATAGGGATACAGCTGTCTGAAAAAACGCGTTTATTTCGGGCTGAAAAACACGTTTTGAAAAGTGAGCTGTTACTGCCCCATAAGTTACATGGGGTTGACCAAACTTGCAGACACATGTTTATTTCTGCTGAAAAACATGTTTTGACACTTTCAGCACAGTGGGGTTAAGACCTGAGTGTGTGGGCTCTTCTGAGGCTTGCAGTTACATAGGGATACAGCTGTCTGAAAAAATGCGTTTATTTCGGGCTGAAAAACACGTTTTGAAAAGTGAGCTGTTACTGACCCATAACTTACATGGGGTTGACCAAACTTGCAGAAACATGTTTATTTCTGCTGAAAAACATGTTTTGACACTTTCAGCACACTGGGGTTAAGACCTGAGTGTGTGGGCTCTTCTGAGCCTTGCAGTTACATAGGGATACAGCTGTCTGAAAAAACGCGTTTATTTCGGGCTGAAAAACACGTTTTGAAAAGTGAGCTGTTACTGACCCATAACTTACATGGGGTTGACCAAACTTGCAGAAACATGTTTATTTCTGCTGAAAAACATGTTTTGACACTTTCAGCACACTGGGGTTAAGACCTGAGTGTGTGGGCTCTTCTGAGCCTTGCAGTTACATAGGGATACAGCTGTCTGAAAAAACGCGTTTATTTCGGGCTGAAAAACACGTTTTGAAAAGTGAGCTGTTACTGACCCATAACTTACATGGGGTTGACCAAACTTGCAGAAACATGTTTATTTCTGCTGAAAAACATGTTTTGACACTTTCAGCGCACTGGGGTTAAGACCTGAGTGTGTGGGCTCTTCTGAGCCTTGCAGTTACATAGGGTAACAGCTATCTGAAAAAACGCGTTTATTTCGGGCTGAAAAACACGTTTTGAAAAGTGAGCTGTTACTGACCCATAACTTACATGGGGTTGACCAAACTTGCAGAAACATGCTTATTTCTGCTGAAAAACATGTTTTGACACTTTCAGCGCACTGGGGTTAAGACCTGAGTGTGTGGGCTCTTCTGAGCCTTGCAGTTACATAGGGATACAGCTGTCTGAAAAAACGCGTTTATTTCGGGCTGAAAAACACGTTTTGAAAAGTGAGCTGTTACTGCCCCATAAGTTACATGGGGTTGACCAAACTTGCAGAAACATGCTTATTTCTGCTGAAAAACATGTTTTGACACTTTCAGCGCACTGGGGTTAAGACCTGAGTGTGTGGGCTCTTCTGAGCCTTGCAGTTACATAGGGATACAGCTGTCTGAAAAAACGCGTTTATTTCGGGCTGAAAAACACGTTTTGAAAAGTGAGCTGTTACTGACCCATAACTTACATGGGGTTGACCAAACTTGCAGAAACAAGTTTATTTCTGCTGAAAAACATGTTTTGACACTTTCAGCACACTGGGGTTAAGACCTGAGTGTGTGGGCTCTTCTGAGCCTTGCAGTTACATAGGGATACAGCTGTCTGAAAAAACGCGTTTATTTCGGGCTGAAAAACACGTTTTGAAAAGTGAGCTGTTACTGACCCCTAACTTACATGGGGTTGACCAAACTTGCAGAAACATGTTTATTTCTGCTGAAAAACATGTTTTGACACTTTCAGCACACTGGGGTTAAGACCTGAGTGTGTGGGCTCTTCTGAGCCTTGCAGTTACATAGGGATACAGCTGTCTGAAAAAACGCGTTTATTTCGGGCTGAAAAACACGTTTTGAAAAGTGAGCTGTTACTGACCCATAACTTACATGGGGTTGACCAAACTTGCAGAAACAAGTTTATTTCTGCTGAAAAACATGTTTTGACACTTTCAGCACACTGGGGTTAAGACCTGAGTGTGTGGGCTCTTCTGAGCCTTGCAGTTACATAGGGATACAGCTGTCTGAAAAAACGCGTTTATTTCGGGCTGAAAAACACGTTTTGAAAAGTGAGCTGTTACTGCCCCATAAGTTACATGGGGTTGACCAAACTTGCAGACACATGTTTATTTCTGCTGAAAAACATGTTTTGACACTTTCAGCACACTGGGGTTAAGACCTGAGTGTGTGGGCTCTTCTGAGCCTTGCAGTTACATAGGGATACAGCTGTCTGAAAAAACGCGTTTATTTCGGGCTGAAAAACACGTTTTGAAAAGTGAGCTGTTACTGACCCATAACTTACATGGGGTTGACCAAACTTGCAGAAACATGTTTATTTCTGCTGAAAAACATGTTTTGACACTTTCAGCACACTGGGGTTAAGACCTGAGTGTGTGGGCTCTTCTGAGCCTTGCAGTTACATAGGGTAACAGCTATCTGAAAAAACGCGTTTATTTCGGGCTGAAAAACACGTTTTGAAAAGTGAGCTGTTACTGACCCATAACTTACATGGGGTTGACCAAACTTGCAGAAACATGCTTATTTCTGCTGAAAAACATGTTTTGACACTTTCAGCGCACTGGGGTTAAGACCTGAGTGTGTGGGCTCTTCTGAGCCTTGCAGTTACATAGGGTAACAGCTGTCTGAAAAAACGCGTTTATTTCGGGCTGAAAAACACGTTCTGAAAAGTGAGCTGTTACTGACCCATAACTTACATGGGGTTGACCAAACTTGCAGAAACATGTTTATTTCTGCTGAAAAACATGTTTTGACACTTTCAGCACAGTGGGGTTAAGACCTGAGTGTGTGGGCTCTTCTGAGGCTTGCAGTTACATAGGGATACAGCTGTCTGAAAAAACGCGTTTATTTCGGGCTGAAAAACACGTTTTGAAAAGTGAGCTGTTACTGCCCCATAAGTTACATGGGGTTGACCAAACTTGCAGACACATGTTTATTTCTGCTGAAAAACATGTTTTGACACATTCAGCACACTGGGGTTAAGACCTGAGTGTGTGGGCTCTTCTGAGCCTTGCAGTTACATAGGGATACAGCTGTCTGAAAAAACGCGTTTATTTCGGGCTGAAAAACACGTTTTGAAAAGTGAGCTGTTACTGACCCATAACTTACATGGGGTTGACCAAACTTGCAGAAACATGTTTATTTCTGCTGAAAAACATGTTTTGACACTTTCAGCACACTGGGGTTAAGACCTGAGTGTGTGGGCTCTTCTGAGCCTTGCAGTTACATAGGGTAACAGCTATCTGAAAAAACGCGTTTATTTCGGGCTGAAAAACACGTTTTGAAAAGTGAGCTGTTACTGACCCATAATTTACATGGGGTTGACCAAACTTGCAGAAACATGCTTATTTCTGCTGAAAAACATGTTTTGACACTTTCAGCGCACTGGGGTTAAGACCTGAGTGTGTGGGCTCTTCTGAGCCTTGCAGTTACATAGGGTAACAGCTGTCTGAAAAAACGCGTTTATTTCGGGCTGAAAAACACGTTCTGAAAAGTGAGCTGTTACTGACCCATAACTTACATGGGGTTGACCAAACTTGCAGAAACATGTTTATTTCTGCTGAAAAACATGTTTTGACACTTTCAGCACACTGGGGTTAAGACCTGAGTGTGTGGGCTCTTCTGAGCCTTGCAGTTACATAGGGATACAGCTGTCTGAAAAAACGCGTTTATTTCGGGCTGAAAAACACGTTTTGAAAAGTGAGCTGTTACTGCCCCATATGTTACATGGGGTTGACCAAACTTGCAGAAACATGCTTATTTCTGCTGAAAAACATGTTTTGACACTTTCAGCGCACTGGGGTTAAGACCTGAGTGTGTGGGCTCTTCTGAGCCTTGCAGTTACATAGGGATACAGCTGTCTGAAAAAACGCGTTTATTTCGGGCTGAAAAACACGTTTTGAAAAGTGAGCTGTTACTGACCCATAACTTACATGGGGTTGACCAAACTTGCAGAAACAAGTTTATTTCTGCTGAAAAACATGTTTTGACTCTTTCAGCACAGTGGGGTTAAGACCTGAGTGTGTGGGCTCTTCTGAGCCTTGCAGATACATAGGGATACAGCTGTCTGAAAAAACGCGTTTATTTCGGGCTGAAAAACACGTTTTGAAAAGTGAGCTGTTACTGACCCATAACTTACATGGGGTTGACCAAACTTGCAGAAACATGCTTATTTCTGCTGAAAAACATGTTTTGACACTTTCAGCGCACTGGGGTTAAGACCTGAGTGTGTGGGCTCTTCTGAGCCTTGCAGTTACATAGGGTAACAGCTATCTGAAAAAACGCGTTTATTTCGGGCTGAAAAACACATTTTGAAAAGTGAGCTGTTACTGACCCATAACTTACATGGGGTTGACCAAACTTGCAGAAACATGTTTATTTCTGCTGAAAAACATGTTTTGACACTTTCAGCACACTGGGGTTAAGACCTGAGTGTGTGGGCTCTTCTGAGGCTTGCAGTTACATAGGGATACAGCTGTCTGAAAAAACGCGTTTATTTCGGGCTGAAAAACACGTTTTGAAAAGTGAGCTGTTACTGCCCCATAAGTTACATGGGGTTGACCAAACTTGCAGACACATGTTTATTTCTGCTGAAAAACATGTTTTGACACTTTCAGCACAGTGGGGTTAAGACCTGAGTGTGTGGGCTCTTCTGAGGCTTGCAGTTACATAGGGATACAGCTGTCTGAAAAAACGCGTTTATTTCGGGCTGAAAAACACGTTTTGAAAAGTGAGCTGTTACTGCCCCATATGTTACATGGGGTTGACCAAACTTGCAGAAACATGCTTATTTCTGCTGAAAAACATGTTTTGACACTTTCAGCGCACTGGGGTTAAGACCTGAGTGTGTGGGCTCTTCTGAGCCTTGCAGTTACATAGGGATACAGCTGTCTGAAAAAACGCGTTTATTTCGGGCTGAAAAACACGTTTTGAAAAGTGAGCTGTTACTGACCCTTAACTTACATGGGGTTGACCAAACTTGCAGAAACAAGTTTATTTCTGCTGAAAAACATGTTTTGACTCTTTCAGCACAGTGGGGTTAAGACCTGAGTGTGTGGGCTCTTCTGAGCCTTGCAGATACATAGGGATACAGCTGTCTGAAAAAACGCGTTTATTTCGGGCTGAAAAACACGTTTTGAAAAGTGAGCTGTTACTGACCCATAACTTACATGGGGTTGACCAAACTTGCAGAAACATGCTTATTTCTGCTGAAAAACATGTTTTGACACTTTCAGCGCACTGGGGTTAAGACCTGAGTGTGTGGGCTCTTCTGAGCCTTGCAGTTACATAGGGTAACAGCTATCTGAAAAAACGCGTTTATTTCGGGCTGAAAAACACATTTTGAAAAGTGAGCTGTTACTGACCCATAACTTACATGGGGTTGACCAAACTTGCAGAAACATGTTTATTTCTGCTGAAAAACATGTTTTGACACTTTCAGCACAGTGGGGTTAAGACCTGAGTGTGTGGGCTCTTCTGAGGCTTGCAGTTACATAGGGATACAGCTGTCTGAAAAAACGCGTTTATTTCGGGCTGAAAAACACGTTTTGAAAAGTGAGCTGTTACTGCCCCATAAGTTACATGGGGTTGACCAAACTTGCAGACACATGTTTATTTCTGCTGAAAAACATGTTTTGACACTTTCAGCACAGTGGGGTTAAGACCTGAGTGTGTGGGCTCTTCTGAGGCTTGCAGTTACATAGGGATACAGCTGTCTGAAAAAATGCGTTTATTTCGGGCTGAAAAACACGTTTTGAAAAGTGAGCTGTTACTGACCCATAACTTACATGGGGTTGACCAAACTTGCAGAAACATGTTTATTTCTGCTGAAAAACATGTTTTGACACTTTCAGCACACTGGGGTTAAGACCTGAGTGTGTGGGCTCTTCTGAGCCTTGCAGTTACATAGGGATACAGCTGTCTGAAAAAACGCGTTTATTTCGGGCTGAAAAACACGTTTTGAAAAGTGAGCTGTTACTGACCCATAACTTACATGGGGTTGACCAAACTTGCAGAAACATGTTTATTTCTGCTGAAAAACATGTTTTGACACTTTCAGCGCACTGGGGTTAAGACCTGAGTGTGTGGGCTCTTCTGAGCCTTGCAGTTACATAGGGTAACAGCTATCTGAAAAAACGCGTTTATTTCGGGCTGAAAAACACGTTTTGAAAAGTGAGCTGTTACTGACCCATAACTTACATGGGGTTGACCAAACTTGCAGAAACATGTTTATTTCTGCTGAAAAACATGTTTTGACACTTTCAGCACACTGGGGTTAAGACCTGAGTGTGTGGGCTCTTCTGAGCCTTGCAGTTACATAGGGATACAGCTGTCTGAAAAAACGCGTTTATTTCGGGCTGAAAAACACGTTTTGAAAAGTGAGCTGTTACTGACCCATAACTTACATGGGGTTGACCAAACTTGCAGAAACATGTTTATTTCTGCTGAAAAACATGTTTTGACACTTTCAGCGCACTGGGGTTAAGACCTGAGTGTGTGGGCTCTTCTGAGCCTTGCAGTTACATAGGGTAACAGCTATCTGAAAAAACGCGTTTATTTCGGGCTGAAAAACACGTTTTGAAAAGTGAGCTGTTACTGACCCATAACTTACATGGGGTTGACCAAACTTGCAGAAACATGCTTATTTCTGCTGAAAAACATGTTTTGACACTTTCAGCGCACTGGGGTTAAGACCTGAGTGTGTGGGCTCTTCTGAGCCTTGCAGTTACATAGGGATACAGCTGTCTGAAAAAACGCGTTTATTTCGGGCTGAAAAACACGTTTTGAAAAGTGAGCTGTTACTGCCCCATAAGTTACATGGGGTTGACCAAACTTGCAGAAACATGCTTATTTCTGCTGAAAAACATGTTTTGACACTTTCAGCGCACTGGGGTTAAGACCTGAGTGTGTGGGCTCTTCTGAGCCTTGCAGTTACATAGGGATACAGCTGTCTGAAAAAACGCGTTTATTTCGGGCTGAAAAACACGTTTTGAAAAGTGAGCTGTTACTGACCCATAACTTACATGGGGTTGACCAAACTTGCAGAAACAAGTTTATTTCTGCTGAAAAACATGTTTTGACACTTTCAGCACACTGGGGTTAAGACCTGAGTGTGTGGGCTCTTCTGAGCCTTGCAGTTACATAGGGATACAGCTGTCTGAAAAAACGCGTTTATTTCGGGCTGAAAAACACGTTTTGAAAAGTGAGCTGTTACTGACCCCTAACTTACATGGGGTTGACCAAACTTGCAGAAACATGTTTATTTCTGCTGAAAAACATGTTTTGACACTTTCAGCGCACTGGGGTTAAGACCTGAGTGTGTGGGCTCTTCTGAGCCTTGCAGTTACATAGGGATACAGCTGTCTGAAAAAACGCGTTTATTTCGGGCTGAAAAACACGTTTTGAAAAGTGAGCTGTTACTGACCCATAACTTACATGGGGTTGACCAAACTTGCAGAAACAAGTTTATTTCTGCTGAAAAACATGTTTTGACACTTTCAGCACACTGGGGTTAAGACCTGAGTGTGTGGGCTCTTCTGAGCCTTGCAGTTACATAGGGATACAGCTGTCTGAAAAAACGCGTTTATTTCGGGCTGAAAAACACGTTTTGAAAAGTGAGCTGTTACTGCCCCATAAGTTACATGGGGTTGACCAAACTTGCAGACACATGTTTATTTCTGCTGAAAAACATGTTTTGACACTTTCAGCAAACTGGGGTTAAGACCTGAGTGTGTGGGCTCTTCTGAGCCTTGCAGTTACATAGGGATACAGCTGTCTGAAAAAACGCGTTTATTTCGGGCTGAAAAACACGTTTTGAAAAGTGAGCTGTTACTGACCCATAACTTACATGGGGTTGACCAAACTTGCAGAAACATGTTTATTTCTGCTGAAAAACATGTTTTGACACTTTCAGCACACTGGGGTTAAGACCTGAGTGTGTGGGCTCTTCTGAGCCTTGCAGTTACATAGGGTAACAGCTATCTGAAAAAACGCGTTTATTTCGGGCTGAAAAACACGTTTTGAAAAGTGAGCTGTTACTGACCCATAACTTACATGGGGTTGACCAAACTTGCAGAAACATGCTTATTTCTGCTGAAAAACATGTTTTGACACTTTCAGCGCACTGGGGTTAAGACCTGAGTGTGTGGGCTCTTCTGAGCCTTGCAGTTACATAGGGTAACAGCTGTCTGAAAAAACGCGTTTATTTCGGGCTGAAAAACACGTTCTGAAAAGTGAGCTGTTACTGACCCATAACTTACATGGGGTTGACCAAACTTGCAGAAACATGTTTATTTCTGCTGAAAAACATGTTTTGACACTTTCAGCACAGTGGGGTTAAGACCTGAGTGTGTGGGCTCTTCTGAGGCTTGCAGTTACATAGGGATACAGCTGTCTGAAAAAACGCGTTTATTTCGGGCTGAAAAACACGTTTTGAAAAGTGAGCTGTTACTGCCCCATAAGTTACATGGGGTTGACCAAACTTGCAGACACATGTTTATTTCTGCTGAAAAACATGTTTTGACACTTTCAGCACACTGGGGTTAAGACCTGAGTGTGTGGGCTCTTCTGAGCCTTGCAGTTACGTAGGGATACAGCTGTCTGAAAAAACGCGTTTATTTCGGGCTGAAAAACACGTTTTGAAAAGTGAGCTGTTACTGACCCATAACTTACATGGGGTTGACCAAACTTGCAGAAACATGTTTATTTCTGCTGAAAAACATGTTTTGACACTTTCAGCACACTGGGGTTAAGACCTGAGTGTGTGGGCTCTTCTGAGCCTTGCAGTTACATAGGGATACAGCTGTCTGAAAAAACGCGTTTATTTCGGGCTGAAAAACACGTTTTGAAAAGTGAGCTGTTACTGCCCCATAAGTTACATGGGGTTGACCAAACTTGCAGAAACATGCTTATTTCTGCTGAAAAACATGTTTTGACACTTTCAGCGCACTGGGGTTAAGACCTGAGTGTGTGGGCTCTTCTGAGCCTTGCAGTTACATAGGGATACAGCTGTCTGAAAAAACGCGTTTATTTCGGGCTGAAAAACACGTTTTGAAAAGTGAGCTGTTACTGACCCATAACTTACATGGGGTTGACCAAACTTGCAGAAACATGCTTATTTCTGCTGAAAAACATGTTTTGACACTTTCAGCGCACTGGGGTTAAGACCTGAGTGTGTGGGCTCTTCTGAGCCTTGCAGTTACATAGGGTAACAGCTGTCTGAAAAAACGCGTTTATTTCGGGCTGAAAAACACGTTCTGAAAAGTGAGCTGTTACTGACCCATAACTTACATAGGGTTGACCAAACTTGCAGAAACATGTTTATTTCTGCTGAAAAACATGTTTTGACACTTTCAGCACACTGGGGTTAAGACCTGAGTGTGTGGGCTCTTCTGAGCCTTGCAGTTACATAGGGATACAGCTGTCTGAAAAAACGCGTTTATTTCGGGCTGAAAAACACGTTTTGAAAAGTGAGCTGTTACTGCCCCATAAGTTACATGGGGTTGACCAAACTTGCAGAAACATGCTTATTTCTGCTGAAAAACATGTTTTGACACTTTCAGCGCACTGGGGTTAAGACCTGAGTGTGTGGGCTCTTCTGAGCCTTGCAGTTACATAGGGATACAGCTGTCTGAAAAAACGCGTTTATTTCGGGCTGAAAAACACGTTTTGAAAAGTGAGCTGTTACTGACCCATAACTTACATGGGGTTGACCAAACTTGCAGAAACAAGTTTATTTCTGCTGAAAAACATGTTTTGACACTTTCAGCACACTGGGGTTAAGAACTGAGTGTGTGGGCTCTTCTGAGCCTTGCAGTTACATAGGGATACAGCTGTCTGAAAAAACGCGTTTATTTCGGGCTGAAAAACACGTTTTGAAAAGTGAGCTGTTACTGACCCCTAACTTACATGGGGTTGACCAAACTTGCAGAAACATGTTTATTTCTGCTGAAAAACATGTTTTGACACTTTCAGCGCACTGGGGTTAAGACCTGAGTGTGTGGGCTCTTCTGAGCCTTGCAGTTACATAGGGATACTAGTTCAGGTGGGTAGCTGCGTCAGCATGCGAAGGCTGCAAAGGAACAAGTAATAGGTTTATTCCATGCTGAAAAAAAGAAGAAAGAGAACACGACGTTTCGGCCGTGGAGCCTTAGCTGTATACATAGGGATACAGCTGTCTGAAAAAACGCGTTTATTTCGGGCTGAAAAACACGTTTTGAAAAGTGAGCTGTTACTGACCCATAACTTACATGGGGTTGACCAAACTTGCAGAAACAAGTTTATTTCTGCTGAAAAACATGTTTTGACACTTTCAGCACACTGGGGTTAAGACCTGAGTGTGTGGGCTCTTCTGAGGCTTGCAGTTACATAGGGATACAGCTGTCTGAAAAAACGCGTTTATTTCGGGCTGAAAAACACGTTTTGAAAAGTGAGCTGTTACTGCCCCATAAGTTACATGGGGTTGACCAAACTTGCAGACACATGTTTATTTCTGCTGAAAAACATGTTTTGACACTTTCAGCACACTGGGGTTAAGACCTGAGTGTGTGGGCTCTTCTGAGCCTTGCAGTTACATAGGGATACAGCTGTCTGAAAAAACGCGTTTATTTCGGGCTGAAAAACACGTTTTGAAAAGTGAGCTGTTACTGCCCCATAAGTTACATGGGGTTGACCAAACTTGCAGAAACATGCTTATTTCTGCTGAAAAACATGTTTTGACACTTTCAGCGCACTGGGGTTAAGACCTGAGTGTGTGGGCTCTTCTGAGCCTTGCAGTTACATAGGGATACAGCTGTCTGAAAAAACGCGTTTATTTCGGGCTGAAAAACACGTTTTGAAAAGTGAGCTGTTACTGCCCCATAAGTTACATGGGGTTGACCAAACTTGCAGAAACATGCTTATTTCTGCTGAAAAACATGTTTTGACACTTTCAGCGCACTGGGGTTAAGACCTGAGTGTGTGGGCTCTTCTGAGCCTTGCAGTTACATAGGGATACAGCTGTCTCAAAAAACGCGTTTATTTCGGGCTGAAAAACACGTTTTGAAAAGTGAGCTGTTACTGACCCATAACTTACATGGGGTTGACCAAACTTGCAGAAACAAGTTTATTTCTGCTGAAAAACATGTTTTGACACTTTCAGCACACTGGGGTTAAGACCTGAGTGTGTGGGCTCTTCTGAGCCTTGCAGTTACATAGGGATACAGCTGTCTGAAAAAACGCGTTTATTTCGGGCTGAAAAACACGTTTTGAAAAGTGAGCTGTTACTGACCCCTAACTTACATGGGGTTGACCAAACTTGCAGAAACATGTTTATTTCTGCTGAAAAACATGTTTTGACACTTTCAGCGCACTGGGGTTAAGACCTGAGTGTGTGGGCTCTTCTGAGCCTTGCAGTTACATAGGGATACAGCTGTCTGAAAAAACGCGTTTATTTCGGGCTGAAAAACACGTTTTGAAAAGTGAGCTGTTACTGACCCATAACTTACATGGGGTTGACCAAACTTGCAGAAACAAGTTTATTTCTGCTGAAAAACATGTTTTGACACTTTCAGCACACTGGGGTTAAGACCTGAGTGTGTGGGCTCTTCTGAGGCTTGCAGTTACATAGGGATACAGCTGTCTGAAAAAACGCGTTTATTTCGGGCTGAAAAACACGTTTTGAAAAGTGAGCTGTTACTGCCCCATAAGTTACATGGGGTTGACCAAACTTGCAGACACATGTTTATTTCTGCTGAAAAACATGTTTTGACACTTTCAGCACACTGGGGTTAAGACCTGAGTGTGTGGGCTCTTCTGAGCCTTGCAGTTACATAGGGATACAGCTGTCTGAAAAAACGCGTTTATTTCGGGCTGAAAAACACGTTTTGAAAAGTGAGCTGTTACTGACCCATAACTTACATGGGGTTGACCAAACTTGCAGAAACATGTTTATTTCTGCTGAAAAACATGTTTTGACACTTTCAGCACACTGGGGTTAAGACCTGAGTGTGTGGGCTCTTCTGAGCCTTGCAGTTACATAGGGTAACAGCTATCTGAAAAAACGCGTTTATTTCGGGCTGAAAAACACGTTTTGAAAAGTGAGCTGTTACTGACCCATAACTTACATGGGGTTGACCAAACTTGCAGAAACATGCTTATTTTTGCTGAAAAACATGTTTTGACACTTTCAGCGCACTGGGGTTAAGACCTGAGTGTGTGGGCTCTTCTGAGCCTTGCAGTTACATAGGGTAACAGCTGTCTGAAAAAACGCGTTTATTTCGGGCTGAAAAACACGTTCTGAAAAGTGAGCTGTTACTGACCCATAACTTACATGGGGTTGACCAAACTTGCAGAAACATGTTTATTTCTGCTGAAAAACATGTTTTGACACTTTCAGCACAGTGGGGTTAAGACCTGAGTGTGTGGGCTCTTCTGAGGCTTGCAGTTACATAGGGATACAGCTGTCTGAAAAAACGCGTTTATTTCGGGCTGAAAAACACGTTTTGAAAAGTGAGCTGTTACTGCCCCATAAGTTACATGGGGTTGACCAAACTTGCAGAAACATGCTTATTTCTGCTGAAAAACATGTTTTGACACTTTCAGCGCACTGGGGTTAAGACCTGAGTGTGTGGGCTCTTCTGAGCCTTGCAGTTACATAGGGATACAGCTGTCTGAAAAAACGCGTTTATTTCGGGCTGAAAAACACGTTTTGAAAAGTGAGCTGTTACTGACCCATAACTTACATGGGGTTGACCAAACTTGCAGAAACAAGTTTATTTCTGCTGAAAAACATGTTTTGACTCTTTCAGCACAGTGGGGTTAAGACCTGAGTGTGTGGGCTCTTCTGAGCCTTGCAGATACATAGGGATACAGCTGTCTGAAAAAACGCGTTTATTTCGGGCTGAAAAACACGTTTTGAAAAGTGAGCTGTTACTGACCCATAACTTACATGGGCGTTGACCAAACTTGCAGAAACATGCTTATTTCTGCTGAAAAACATGTTTTGACACTTTCAGCGCACTGGGGTTAAGACCTGAGTGTGTGGGCTCTTCTGAGCCTTGCAGTTACATAGGGTAACAGCTATCTGAAAAAACGCGTTTATTTCGGGCTGAAAAACACATTTTGAAAAGTGAGCTGTTACTGACCCATAACTTACATGGGGTTGACCAAACTTGCAGAAACATGTTTATTTCTGCTGAAAAACATGTTTTGACACTTTCAGCACAGTGGGGTTAAGACCTGAGTGTGTGGGCTCTTCTGAGGCTTGCAGTTACATAGGGATACAGCTGTCTGAAAAAACGCGTTTATTTCGGGCTGAAAAACACGTTTTGAAAAGTGAGCTGTTACTGCCCCATAAGTTACATGGGGTTGACCAAACTTGCAGACACATGTTTATTTCTGCTGAAAAACATGTTTTGACACTTTCAGCACAGTGGGGTTAAGACCTGAGTGTGTGGGCTCTTCTGAGCCTTGCAGTTACATAGGGATACAGCTGTCTGAAAAAACGCGTTTATTTCGGGCTGAAAAACACGTTTTGAAAAGTGAGCTGTTACTGACCCATAACTTACATGGGGTTGACCAAACTTGCAGAAACATGTTTATTTCTGCTGAAAAACATGTTTTGACACTTTCAGCGCACTGGGGTTAAGACCTGAGTGTGTGGGCTCTTCTGAGCCTTGCAGTTACATAGGGTAACAGCTATCTGAAAAAACGCGTTTATTTCGGGCTGAAAAACACGTTTTGAAAAGTGAGCTGTTACTGACCCATAACTTACATGGGGTTGACCAAACTTGCAGAAACATGCTTATTTCTGCTGAAAAACATGTTTTGACACTTTCAGCGCACTGGGGTTAAGACCTGAGTGTGTGGGCTCTTCTGAGCCTTGCAGTTACATAGGGTAACAGCTGTCTGAAAAAACGCGTTTATTTCGGGCTGAAAAACACGTTCTGAAAAGTGAGCTGTTACTGACCCATAACTTACATAGGGTTGACCAAACTTGCAGAAACATGTTTATTTCTGCTGAAAAACATGTTTTGACACTTTCAGCACACTGGGGTTAAGACCTGAGTGTGTGGGCTCTTCTGAGCCTTGCAGTTTTATAGGGATACAGCTGTCTGAAAAAACGCGTTTATTTCGGGCTGAAAAACACGTTTTGAAAAGTGAGCTGTTACTGACCCCTAACTTACATGGGGTTGACCAAACTTGCAGAAACATGTTTATTTCTGCTGAAAAACATGTTTTGACACTTTCAGCGCACTGGGGTTAAGACCTGAGTGTGTGGGCTCTTCTGAGCCTTGCAGTTACATAGGGATACAGCTGTCTGAAAAAACGCGTTTATTTCGGGCTGAAAAACACGTTTTGAAAAGTGAGCTGTTACTGACCCATAACTTACATGGGGTTGACCAAACTTGCAGAAACAAGTTTATTTCTGCTGAAAAACATGTTTTGACACTTTCAGCACACTGGGGTTAAGACCTGAGTGTGTGGGCTCTTCTGAGGCTTGCAGTTACATAGGGATACAGCTGTCTGAAAAAACGCGTTTATTTCGGGCTGAAAAACACGTTTTGAAAAGTGAGCTGTTACTGCCCCATAAGTTACATGGGGTTGACCAAACTTGCAGACACATGTTTATTTCTGCTGAAAAACATGTTTTGACACTTTCAGCACACTGGGGTTAAGACCTGAGTGTGTGGGCTCTTCTGAGCCTTGCAGTTACATAGGGATACAGCTGTCTGAAAAAACGCGTTTATTTCGGGCTGAAAAACACGTTTTGAAAAGTGAGCTGTTACTGACCCATAACTTACATGGGGTTGACCAAACTTGCAGAAACATGTTTATTTCTGCTGAAAAACATGTTTTGACACTTTCAGCACAGTGGGGTTAAGACCTGAGTGTGTGGGCTCTTCTGAGCCTTGCAGTTACATAGGGTAACAGCTATCTGAAAAAACGCGTTTATTTCGGGCTGAAAAACACGTTTTGAAAAGTGAGCTGTTACTGACCCATAACTTACATGGGGTTGACCAAACTTGCAGAAACATGCTTATTTCTGCTGAAAAACATGTTTTGACACTTTCAGCGCACTGGGGTTAAGACCTGAGTGTGTGGGCTCTTCTGAGCCTTGCAGTTACATAGGGTAACAGCTGTCTGAAAAAACGCGTTTATTTCGGGCTGAAAAACACGTTCTGAAAAGTGAGCTGTTACTGACCCATAACTTACATGGGGTTGACCAAACTTGCAGAAACATGTTTATTTCTGCTGAAAAACATGTTTTGACACTTTCAGCACAGTGGGGTTAAGACCTGAGTGTGTGGGCTCTTCTGAGGCTTGCAGTTACATAGGGATACAGCTGTCTGAAAAAACGCGTTTATTTCGGGCTGAAAAACACGTTTTGAAAAGTGAGCTGTTACTGCCCCATAAGTTACATGGGGTTGACCAAACTTGCAGACACATGTTTATTTCTGCTGAAAAACATGTTTTGACACTTTCAGCACACTGGGGTTAAGACCTGAGTGTGTGGGCTCTTCTGAGCCTTGCAGTTACATAGGGATACAGCTGTCTGAAAAAACGCGTTTATTTCGGGCTGAAAAACACGTTTTGAAAAGTGAGCTGCTACTGCCCCATAAGTTACATGGGGTTGACCAAACTTGCAGAAACATGCTTATTTCTGCTGAAAAACATGTTTTGACACTTTCAGCGCACTGGGGTTAAGACCTGAGTGTGTGGGCTCTTCTGAGCCTTGCAGTTACATAGGGATACAGCTGTCTGAAAAAACGCGTTTATTTCGGGCTGAAAAACACGTTTTGAAAAGTGAGCTGTTACTGACCCATAACTTACATGGGGTTGACCAAACTTGCAGACACATGTTTATTTCTGCTGAAAAACATGTTTTGACACTTTCAGCACACTGGGGTTAAGACCTGAGTGTGTGGGCTCTTCTGAGCCTTGCAGTTACATAGGGATACAGCTGTCTGAAAAAACGCGTTTATTTCGGGCTGAAAAACACGTTTTGAAAAGTGAGCTGCTACTGCCCCATAAGTTACATGGGGTTGACCAAACTTGCAGAAACATGCTTATTTCTGCTGAAAAACATGTTTTGACACTTTCAGCGCACTGGGGTTAAGACCTGAGTGTGTGGGCTCTTCTGAGCCTTGCAGTTACATAGGGATACAGCTGTCTGAAAAAACGCGTTTATTTCGGGCTGAAAAACACGTTTTGAAAAGTGAGCTGTTACTGACCCATAACTTACATGGGGTTGACCAAACTTGCAGAAACAAGTTTATTTCTGCTGAAAAACATGTTTTGACTCTTTCAGCACAGTGGGGTTAAGACCTGAGTGTGTGGGCTCTTCTGAGCCTTGCAGATACATAGGGATACAGCTGTCTGAAAAAACGCGTTTATTTCGGGCTGAAAAACACGTTTTGAAAAGTGAGCTGTTACTGACCCATAACTTACATGGGCGTTGACCAAACTTGCAGAAACATGCTTATTTCTGCTGAAAAACATGTTTTGACACTTTCAGCGCACTGGGGTTAAGACCTGAGTGTGTGGGCTCTTCTGAGCCTTGCAGTTACATAGGGTAACAGCTATCTGAAAAAACGCGTTTATTTCGGGCTGAAAAACACATTTTGAAAAGTGAGCTGTTACTGACCCATAACTTACATGGGGTTGACCAAACTTGCAGAAACATGTTTATTTCTGCTGAAAAACATGTTTTGACACTTTCAGCACAGTGGGGTTAAGACCTGAGTGTGTGGGCTCTTCTGAGGCTTGCAGTTACATAGGGATACAGCTGTCTGAAAAAACGCGTTTATTTCGGGCTGAAAAACACGTTTTGAAAAGTGAGCTGTTACTGCCCCATAAGTTACATGGGGTTGACCAAACTTGCAGACACATGTTTATTTCTGCTGAAAAACATGTTTTGACACTTTCAGCACAGTGGGGTTAAGACCTGAGTGTGTGGGCTCTTCTGAGCCTTGCAGTTACATAGGGATACAGCTGTCTGAAAAAACGCGTTTATTTCGGGCTGAAAAACACGTTTTGAAAAGTGAGCTGTTACTGACCCATAACTTACATGGGGTTGACCAAACTTGCAGAAACATGTTTATTTCTGCTGAAAAACATGTTTTGACACTTTCAGCGCACTGGGGTTAAGACCTGAGTGTGTGGGCTCTTCTGAGCCTTGCAGTTACATAGGGTAACAGCTATCTGAAAAAACGCGTTTATTTCGGGCTGAAAAACACGTTTTGAAAAGTGAGCTGTTACTGACCCATAACTTACATGGGGTTGACCAAACTTGCAGAAACATGCTTATTTCTGCTGAAAAACATGTTTTGACACTTTCAGCGCACTGGGGTTAAGACCTGAGTGTGTGGGCTCTTCTGAGCCTTGCAGTTACATAGGGTAACAGCTGTCTGAAAAAACGCGTTTATTTCGGGCTGAAAAACACGTTCTGAAAAGTGAGCTGTTACTGACCCATAACTTACATAGGGTTGACCAAACTTGCAGAAACATGTTTATTTCTGCTGAAAAACATGTTTTGACACTTTCAGCACACTGGGGTTAAGACCTGAGTGTGTGGGCTCTTCTGAGCCTTGCAGTTACATAGGGTAACAGCTATCTGAAAAAACGCGTTTATTTCGGGCTGAAAAACACGTTTTGAAAAGTGAGCTGTTACTGACCCATAACTTACATGGGGTTGACCAAACTTGCAGAAACATGCTTATTTCTGCTGAAAAACATGTTTTGACACTTTCAGCGCACTGGGGTTAAGACCTGAGTGTGTGGGCTCTTCTGAGCCTTGCAGTTACATAGGGTAACAGCTGTCTGAAAAAACGCGTTTATTTCGGGCTGAAAAACACATTCTGAAAAGTGAGCTGTTACTGACCCATAACTTACATGGGGTTGACCAAACTTGCAGAAACATGTTTATTTCTGCTGAAAAACATGTTTTGACACTTTCAGCACAGTGGGGTTAAGACCTGAGTGTGTGGGCTCTTCTGAGGCTTGCAGTTACATAGGGATACAGCTGTCTGAAAAAACGCGTTTATTTCGGGCTGAAAAACACGTTTTGAAAAGTGAGCTGTTACTGCCCCATAAGTTACATGGGGTTGACCAAACTTGCAGACACATGTTTATTTCTGCTGAAAAACATGTTTTGACACTTTCAGCACACTGGGGTTAAGACCTGAGTGTGTGGGCTCTTCTGAGCCTTGCAGTTACATAGGGATACAGCTGTCTGAAAAAACGCGTTTATTTCGGGCTGAAAAACACGTTTTGAAAAGTGAGCTGTTACTGACCCATAACTTACATGGGGTTGACCAAACTTGCAGAAACATGTTTATTTCTGCTGAAAAACATGTTTTGACACTTTCAGCACACTGGGGTTAAGACCTGAGTGTGTGGGCTCTTCTGAGCCTTGCAGTTACATAGGGATACAGCTGTCTGAAAAAACGCGTTTATTTCGGGCTGAAAAACACGTTTTGAAAAGTGAGCTGTTACTGCCCCATAAGTTACATGGGGTTGACCAAACTTGCAGAAACAAGTTTATTTCTGCTGAAAAACATGTTTTGACACTTTCAGCGCACTGGGGTTAAGACCTGAGTGTGTGGGCTCTTCTGAGCCTTGCAGTTACATAGGGATACAGCTGTCTGAAAAAACGCGTTTATTTCGGGCTGAAAAACACTTTTTGAAAAGTGAGCTGTTACTGACCCATAACTTACATGGGGTTGACCAAACTTGCAGAAACAAGTTTATTTCTGCTGAAAAACATGTTTTGACTCTTTCAGCACAGTGGGGTTAAGACCTGAGTGTGTGGGCTCTTCTGAGCCTTGCAGATACATAGGGATACAGCTGTCTGAAAAAACGCGTTTATTTCGGGCTGAAAAACACGTTTTGAAAAGTGAGCTGTTACTGCCCCATAAGTTACATGGGGTTGACCAAACTTGCAGACACATGTTTATTTCTGCTGAAAAACATGTTTTGACACTTTCAGCACACTGGGGTTAAGACCTGAGTGTGTGGGCTCTTCTGAGCCTTGCAGTTACATAGGGATACAGCTGTCTGAAAAAACGCGTTTATTTCGGGCTGAAAAACACGTTTTGAAAAGTGAGCTGTTACTGACCCATAACTTACATGGGGTTGACCAAACTTGCAGAAACATGTTTATTTCTGCTGAAAAACATGTTTTGACACTTTCAGCACACTGGGGTTAAGACCTGAGTGTGTGGGCTCTTCTGAGCCTTGCAGTTACATAGGGATACAGCTGTCTGAAAAAACGCGTTTATTTCGGGCTGAAAAACACGTTTTGAAAAGTGAGCTGTTACTGACCCATAACTTACATGGGGTTGACCAAACTTGCAGAAACATGTTTATTTCTGCTGAAAAACATGTTTTGACACTTTCAGCGCACTGGTGTTAAGACCTGAGTGTGTGGGCTCTTCTGAGCCTTGCAGTTACATAGGGTAACAGCTATCTGAAAAAACGCGTTTATTTCGGGCTGAAAAACACGTTTTGAAAAGTGAGCTGTTACTGACCCATAACTTACATGGGGTTGACCAAACTTGCAGAAACATGCTTATTTCTGCTGAAAAACATGTTTTGACACTTTCAGCGCACTGGGGTTAAGACCTGAGTGTGTGGGCTCTTCTGAGCCTTGCAGTTACATAGGGTAACAGCTGTCTGAAAAAACGCGTTTATTTCGGGCTGAAAAACACGTTTTGAAAAGTGAGCTGTTACTGACCCATAACTTACATGGGGTTGACCAAACTTGCAGAAACATGTTTATTTCTGCTGAAAAACATGTTTTGACACTTTCAGCACACTGGGGTTAAGACCTGAGTGTGTGGGCTCTTCTGAGCCTTGCAGTTACATAGGGATACAGCTGTCTGAAAAAACGCGTGTATTTCGGGCTGAAAAACACGTTTTGAAAAGTGAGCTGTTACTGCCCCATAAGTTACATGGGGTTGACCAAACTTGCAGAAACATGTTTATTTCTGCTGAAAAACATGTTTTGACACTTTCAGCACACTGGGGTTAAGACCTGAGTGTGTGGGCTCTTCTGAGCCTTGCAGTTACATAGGGATACAGCTGTCTGAAAAAACGCGTTTATTTCGGGCTGAAAAACACGTTTTGAAAAGTGAGCTGTTACTGACCCATAACTTACATGGGGTTGACCAAACTTGCAGAAACATGCTTATTTCTGCTGAAAAACATGTTTTGACACTTTCAGCGCACTGGGGTTAAGACCTGAGTGTGTGGGCTCTTCTGAGCCTTGCAGTTACATAGGGTAACAGCTATCTGAAAAAACGCGTTTATTTCGGGCTGAAAAACACGTTTTGAAAAGTGAGCTGTTACTGACCCATAACTTACATGGGGTTGACCAAACTTGCAGAAACATGTTTATTTCTGCTGAAAAACATGTTTTGACACTTTCAGCACAGTGGGGTTAAGACCTGAGTGTGTGGGCTCTTCTGAGGCTTGCAGTTACATAGGGATACAGCTGTCTGAAAAAACGCGTTTATTTCGGGCTGAAAAACACGTTTTGAAAAGTGAGCTGTTACTGCCCCATAAGTTACATGGGGTTGACCAAACTTGCAGAAACATGTTTATTTCTGCTGAAAAACATGTTTTGACACTTTCAGCACAGTGGGGTTAAGACCTGAGTGTGTGGGCTCTTCTGAGGCTTGCAGTTACATAGGGATACAGCTGTCTGAAAAAACGCGTTTATTTCGGGCTGAAAAACACGTTTTGAAAAGTGAGCTGTTACTGCCCCATAAGTTACATGGGGTTGACCAAACTTGCAGACACATGTTTATTTCTGCTGAAAAACATGTTTTGACACTTTCAGCACACTGGGGTTAAGACCTGAGTGTGTGGGCTCTTCTGAGCCTTGCAGTTACATAGGGATACAGCTGTCTGAAAAAACGCGTTTATTTCGGGCTGAAAAACACGTTTTGAAAAGTGAGCTGTTACTGACCCATAACTTACATGGGGTTGACCAAACTTGCAGAAACATGTTTATTTCTGCTGAAAAACATGTTTTGACACTTTCAGCACACTGGGGTTAAGACCTGAGTGTGTGGGCTCTTCTGAGCCTTGCAGTTACATAGGGATACAGCTGTCTGAAAAAACGCGTTTATTTCGGGCTGAAAAACACGTTTTGAAAAGTGAGCTGTTACTGCCCCATAAGTTACATGGGGTTGACCAAACTTGCAGAAACAAGTTTATTTCTGCTGAAAAACATGTTTTGACACTTTCAGCGCACTGGGGTTAAGACCTGAGTGTGTGGGCTCTTCTGAGCCTTGCAGTTACATAGGGATACAGCTGTCTGAAAAAACGCGTTTATTTCGGGCTGAAAAACACGTTTTGAAAAGTGAGCTGTTACTGACCCATAACTTACATGGGGTTGACCAAACTTGCAGAAACAAGTTTATTTCTGCTGAAAAACATGTTTTGACTCTTTCAGCACAGTGGGGTTAAGACCTGAGTGTGTGGGCTCTTCTGAGCCTTGCAGATACATAGGGATACAGCTGTCTGAAAAAACGCGTTTATTTCGGGCTGAAAAACACGTTTTGAAAAGTGAGCTGTTACTGCCCCATAAGTTACATGGGGTTGACCAAACTTGCAGACACATGTTTATTTCTGCTGAAAAACATGTTTTGACACTTTCAGCATACTGGGGTTAAGACCTGAGTGTGTGGGCTCTTCTGAGCCTTGCAGTTACATAGGGATACAGCTGTCTGAAAAAACGCGTTTATTTCGGGCTGAAAAACACGTTTTGAAAAGTGAGCTGTTACTGACCCATAACTTACATGGGGTTGACCAAACTTGCAGAAACATGTTTATTTCTGCTGAAAAACATGTTTTGACACTTTCAGCACACTGGGGTTAAGACCTGAGTGTGTGGGCTCTTCTGAGCCTTGCAGTTACATAGGGATACAGCTGTCTGAAAAAACGCGTTTATTTCGGGCTGAAAAACACGTTTTGAAAAGTGAGCTGTTACTGACCCATAACTTACATGGGGTTGACCAAACTTGCAGAAACATGTTTATTTCTGCTGAAAAACATGTTTTGACACTTTCAGCGCACTGGTGTTAAGACCTGAGTGTGTGGGCTCTTCTGAGCCTTGCAGTTACATAGGGTAACAGCTATCTGAAAAAACGCGTTTATTTCGGGCTGAAAAACACGTTTTGAAAAGTGAGCTGTTACTGACCCATAACTTACATGGGGTTGACCAAACTTGCAGAAACATGCTTATTTCTGCTGAAAAACATGTTTTGACACTTTCAGCGCACTGGGGTTAAGACCTGAGTGTGTGGGCTCTTCTGAGCCTTGCAGTTACATAGGGTAACAGCTGTCTGAAAAAACGCGTTTATTTCGGGCTGAAAAACACGTTTTGAAAAGTGAGCTGTTACTGACCCATAACTTACATGGGGTTGACCAAACTTGCAGAAACATGTTTATTTCTGCTGAAAAACATGTTTTGACACTTTCAGCACACTGGGGTTAAGACCTGAGTGTGTGGGCTCTTCTGAGCCTTGCAGTTACATAGGGATACAGCTGTCTGAAAAAACGCGTTTATTTCGGGCTGAAAAACACGTTTTGAAAAGTGAGCTGTTACTGCCCCATAAGTTACATGGGGTTGACCAAACTTGCAGAAACATGTTTATTTCTGCTGAAAAACATGTTTTGACACTTTCAGCACACTGGGGTTAAGACCTGAGTGTGTGGGCTCTTCTGAGCCTTGCAGTTACATAGGGATACAGCTGTCTGAAAAAACGCGTTTATTTCGGGCTGAAAAACACGTTTTGAAAAGTGAGCTGTTACTGACCCATAACTTACATGGGGTTGACCAAACTTGCAGAAACATGTTTATTTCTGCTGAAAAACATGTTTTGACACTTTCAGCGCACTGGGGTTAAGACCTGAGTGTGTGGGCTCTTCTGAGCCTTGCAGTTACATAGGGTAACAGCTATCTGAAAAAACGCGTTTATTTCGGGCTGAAAAACACGTTTTGAAAAGTGAGCTGTTACTGACCCATAACTTACATGGGGTTGACCAAACTTGCAGAAACATGTTTATTTCTGCTGAAAAACATGTTTTGACACTTTCAGCACACTGGGGTTAAGACCTGAGTGTGTGGGCTCTTCTGAGCCTTGCAGTTACATAGGGATACAGCTGTCTGAAAAAACGCGTTTATTTCGGGCTGAAAAACACGTTTTGAAAAGTGAGCTGTTACTGACCCATAACTTACATGGGGTTGACCAAACTTGCAGAAACAAGTTTATTTCTGCTGAAAAACATATTTTGACACTTTCAACACACTGGGGTTAAGACCTGAGTGTGTGGGCTCTTCTGAGCCTTGCAGTTACATAGGGATACAGCTGTCTGAAAAAACGCGTTTATTTCGGGCTGAAAAACACGTTTTGAAAAGTGAGCTGTTACTGACCCATAACTTACATGGGGTTGACCAAACTTGCAGAAACATGTTTATTTCTGCTGAAAAACATGTTTTGACACTTTCAGCACACTGGGGTTAAGACCTGAGTGTGTGGGCTCTTCTGAGCCTTGCAGTTACATAGGGATACAGCTGTCTGAAAAAACGCGTTTATTTCGGGCTGAAAAACACGTTTTGAAAAGTGAGCTGTTACTGACCCATAACTTACATGGGGTTGACCAAACTTGCAGAAACATGCTTATTTCTGCTGAAAAACATGTTTTGACACTTTCAGCGCACTGGGGTTAAGACCTGAGTGTGTGGGCTCTTCTGAGCCTTGCAGTTACATAGGGTAACAGCTATCTGAAAAAACGCGTTTATTTCGGGCTGAAAAACACGTTTTGAAAAGTGAGCTGTTACTGACCGATAACTTACATGGGGTTGACCAAACTTGCAGAAACATGTTTATTTCTGCTGAAAAACATGTTTTGACACTTTCAGCACAGTGGGGTTAAGACCTGAGTGTGTGGGCTCTTCTGAGGCTTGCAGTTACATAGGGATACAGCTGTCTGAAAAAACGCGTTTATTTCGGGCTGAAAAACACGTTTTGAAAAGTGAGCTGTTACTGCCCCATAAGTTACATGGGGTTGACCAAACTTGCAGACACATGTTTATTTCTGCTGAAAAACATGTTTTGACACTTTCAGCACACTGGGGTTAAGACCTGAGTGTGTGGGCTCTTCTGAGCCTTGCAGTTACATAGGGATACAGCTGTCTGAAAAAACGCGTTTATTTCGGGCTGAAAAACACGTTTTGAAAAGTGAGCTGTTACTGACCCATAACTTACATGGGGTTGACCAAACTTGCAGAAACATGTTTATTTCTGCTGAAAAACATGTTTTGACACTTTCAGCGCACTGGGGTTAAGACCTGAGTGTGTGGGCTCTTCTGAGCCTTGCAGTTACATAGGGTAACAGCTATCTGAAAAAACGCGTTTATTTCGGGCTGAAAAACACGTTTTGAAAAGTGAGCTGTTACTGACCCATAACTTACATGGGGTTGACCAAACTTGCAGAAACATGTTTATTTCTGCTGAAAAACATGTTTTGACACTTTCAGCACACTGGGGTTAAGACCTGAGTGTGTGGGCTCTTCTGAGCCTTGCAGTTACATAGGGATACAGCTGTCTGAAAAAACGCGTTTATTTCGGGCTGAAAAACACGTTTTGAAAAGTGAGCTGTTACTGACCCATAACTTACATGGGGTTGACCAAACTTGCAGAAACATGTTTATTTCTGCTGAAAAACATGTTTTGACACTTTCAGCACAGTGGGGTTAAGACCTGAGTGTGTGGGCTCTTCTGAGCCTTGCAGTTACATAGGGATACAGCTGTCTGAAAAAACTCGTTTATTTCGGGCTGAAAAACACGTTTTGAAAAGTGAGCTGTTACTGACCCATAACTTACATGGGGTTGACCAAACTTGCAGAAACATGTTTATTTCTGCTGAAAAACATGTTTTGACACTTTCAGCACACTGGGGTTAAGACCTGAGTGTGTGGGCTCTTCTGAGCCTTGCAGTTACATAGGGATACAGCTGTCTGAAAAAACGCGTTTATTTCGGGCTGAAAAACACGTTTTGAAAAGTGAGCTGTTACTGACCCATAACTTACATGGGGTTGACCAAACTTGCAGAAACAAGTTTATTTCTGCTGAAAAACATGTTTTGACACTTTCAGCACACTGGGGTTAAGACCTGAGTGTGTGGGCTCTTCTGAGCCTTGCAGTTACATAGGGATACAGCTGTCTGAAAAAACGCGTTTATTTCGGGCTGAAAAACACGTTTTGAAAAGTGAGCTGTTACTGACCCATAACTTACATGGGGTTGACCAAACTTGCAGAAACATGTTTATTTCTGCTGAAAAACATGTTTTGACACTTTCAGCACACTGGGGTTAAGACCTGAGTGTGTGGGCTCTTCTGAGCCTTGCAGTTACATAGGGATACAGCTGTCTGAAAAAACGCGTTTATTTCGGGCTGAAAAACACGTTTTGAAAAGTGAGCTGTTACTGACCCATAACTTACATGGGGTTGACCAAACTTGCAGAAACATGTTTATTTCTGCTGAAAAACATGTTTTGACACTTTCAGCGCACTGGTGTTAAGACCTGAGTGTGTGGGCTCTTCTGAGCCTTGCAGTTACATAGGGTAACAGCTATCTGAAAAAACGCGTTTATTTCGGGCTGAAAAACACGTTTTGAAAAGTGAGCTGTTACTGACCCATAACTTACATGGGGTTGACCAAACTTGCAGAAACATGCTTATTTCTGCTGAAAAACATGTTTTGACACTTTCAGCGCACTGGGGTTAAGACCTGAGTGTGTGGGCTCTTCTGAGCCTTGCAGTTACATAGGGTAACAGCTGTCTGAAAAAACGCGTTTATTTCGGGCTGAAAAACACGTTTTGAAAAGTGAGCTGTTACTGACCCATAACTTACATGGGGTTGACCAAACTTGCAGAAACATGTTTATTTCTGCTGAAAAACATGTTTTGACACTTTCAGCACACTGGGGTTAAGACCTGAGTGTGTGGGCTCTTCTGAGCCTTGCAGTTACATAGGGATACAGCTGTCTGAAAAAACGCGTTTATTTCGGGCTGAAAAACACGTTTTGAAAAGTGAGCTGTTACTGACCCATAACTTACATGGGGTTGACCAAACTTGCAGAAACAAGTTTATTTCTGCTGAAAAACATGTTTTGACACTTTCAGCACACTGGGGTTAAGACCTGAGTGTGTGGGCTCTTCTGAGCCTTGCAGTTACACAGGGATACAGCTGTCTGAAAAAACGCGTTTATTTCGGGCTGAAAAACACGTTTTGAAAAGTGAGCTGTTACTGACCCATAACTTACATGGGGTTGACCAAACTTGCAGAAACAAGTTTATTTCTGCTGAAAAACATGTTTTGACACTTTCAGCACACTGGGGTTAAGACCTGAGTGTGTGGGCTCTTCTGAGCCTTGCAGTTACATAGGGATACAGCTGTCTGAAAAAACGCGTTTATTTCGGGCTGAAAAACACGTTTTGAAAAGTGAGCTGTTACTGCCCCATAAGTTACATGGGGTTGACCAAACTTGCAGAAACATGTTTATTTCTGCTGAAAAACATGTTTTGACACTTTCAGCACACTGGGGTTAAGACCTGAGTGTGTGGGCTCTTCTGAGCCTTGCAGTTACATAGGGATACAGCTGTCTGAAAAAACGCGTTTATTTCGGGCTGAAAAACACGTTTTGAAAAGTGAGCTGTTACTGACCCATAACTTACATGGGGTTGACCAAACTTGCAGAAACAAGTTTATTTCTGCTGAAAAAAATGTTTTGACACTTTCAGCACACTGGGGTTAAGACCTGAGTGTGTGGGCTCTTCTGAGCCTTGCAGTTACATAGGGATACAGCTGTCTGAAAAAACGCGTTTATTTCGGGCTGAAAAACACGTTTTGAAAAGTGAGCTGTTACTGACCCATAACTTACATGGGGTTGACCAAACTTGCAGAAACATGCTTATTTCTGCTGAAAAACATGTTTTGACACTTTCAGCGCACTGGGGTTAAGACCTGAGTGTGTGGGCTCTTCTGAGCCTTGCAGTTACATAGGGTAACAGCTATCTGAAAAAACGCGTTTATTTCGGGCTGAAAAACACGTTTTGAAAAGTGAGCTGTTACTGACCCATAACTTACATGGGGTTGACCAAACTTGCAGAAACATGCTTATTTCTGCTGAAAAACATGTTTTGACACTTTCAGCGCACTGGGGTTAAGACCTGAGTGTGTGGGCTCTTCTGAGCCTTGCAGTTACATAGGGTAACAGCTGTCTGAAAAAACGCGTTTATTTCGGGCTGAAAAACACGTTTTGAAAAGTGAGCTGTTACTGACCCATAACTTACATGGGGTTGACCAAACTTGCAGAAACATGTTTATTTCTGTTGAAAAACATGTTTTGACACTTTCAGCACACTGGGGTTAAGACCTGAGTGTGTGGGCTCTTCTGAGCCTTGCAGTTACATAGGGATACAGCTGTCTGAAAAAACGCGTTTATTTCGGGCTGAAAAACACGTTTTGAAAAGTGAGCTGTTACTGACCCATAACTTACATGGGGTTGACCAAACTTGCAGAAACAAGTTTATTTCTGCTGAAAAACATGTTTTGACACTTTCAGCACACTGGGGTTAAGACCTGAGTGTGTGGGCTCTTCTGAGCCTTGCAGTTACACAGGGATACAGCTGTCTGAAAAAACGCGTTTATTTCGGGCTGAAAAACACGTTTTGAAAAGTGAGCTGTTACTGACCCATAACTTACATGGGGTTGACCAAACTTGCAGAAACAAGTTTATTTCTGCTGAAAAACATGTTTTGACACTTTCAGCACACTGGGGTTAAGACCTGAGTGTGTGGGCTCTTCTGAGCCTTGCAGTTACATAGGGATACAGCTGTCTGAAAAAACGCGTTTATTTCGGGCTGAAAAACACGTTTTGAAAAGTGAGCTGTTACTGCCCCATAAGTTACATGGGGTTGACCAAACTTGCAGAAACATGTTTATTTCTGCTGAAAAACATGTTTTGACACTTTCAGCACACTGGGGTTAAGACCTGAGTGTGTGGGCTCTTCTGAGCCTTGCAGTTACATAGGGATACAGCTGTCTGAAAAAACGCGTTTATTTCGGGCTGAAAAACACGTTTTGAAAAGTGAGCTGTTACTGACCCATAACTTACATGGGGTTGACCAAACTTGCAGAAACAAGTTTATTTCTGCTGAAAAAAATGTTTTGACACTTTCAGCACACTGGGGTTAAGACCTGAGTGTGTGGGCTCTTCTGAGCCTTGCAGTTACATAGGGATACAGCTGTCTGAAAAAACGCGTTTATTTCGGGCTGAAAAACACGTTTTGAAAAGTGAGCTGTTACTGACCCATAACTTACATGGGGTTGACCAAACTTGCAGAAACATGCTTATTTCTGCTGAAAAACATGTTTTGACACTTTCAGCGCACTGGGGTTAAGACCTGAGTGTGTGGGCTCTTCTGAGCCTTGCAGTTACATAGGGTAACAGCTATCTGAAAAAACGCGTTTATTTCGGGCTGAAAAACACGTTTTGAAAAGTGAGCTGTTACTGACCCATAACTTACATGGGGTTGACCAAACTTGCAGAAACATGTTTATTTCTGCTGAAAAACATGTTTTGACACTTTCAGCACAGTGGGGTTAAGACCTGAGTGTGTGGGCTCTTCTGAGGCTTGCAGTTACATAGGGATACAGCTGTCTGAAAAAACGCGTTTATTTCGGGCTGAAAAACACGTTTTGAAAAGTGAGCTGTTACTGCCCCATAAGTTACATGGGGTTGACCAAACTTGCAGACACATGTTTATTTCTGCTGAAAAACATGTTTTGACACTTTCAGCACACTGGGGTTAAGACCTGAGTGTGTGGGCTCTTCTGAGCCTTGCAGTTACATAGGGATACAGCTGTCTGAAAAAACGCGTTTATTTCGGGCTGAAAAACACGTTTTGAAAAGTGAGCTGTTACTGACCCATAACTTACATGGGGTTGACCAAACTTGCAGAAACATGTTTATTTCTGCTGAAAAACATGTTTTGACACTTTCAGCACAGTGGGGTTAAGACCTGAGTGTGTGGGCTCTTCTGAGCCTTGCAGTTACATAGGGATACAGCTGTCTGAAAAAACGCGTTTATTTCGGGCTGAAAAACACGTTTTGAAAAGTGAGCTGTTACTGACCCATAACTTACATGGGGTTGACCAAACTTGCAGAAACATGCTTATTTCTGCTGAAAAACATGTTTTGACACTTTCAGCGCACTGGGGTTAAGACCTGAGTGTGTGGGCTCTTCTGAGCCTTGCAGTTACATAGGGTAACAGCTATCTGAAAAAACGCGTTTATTTCGGGCTGAAAAACACGTTTTGAAAAGTGAGCTGTTACTGACCCATAACTTACATGGGGTTGACCAAACTTGCAGAAACATGTTTATTTCTGCTGAAAAACATGTTTTGACACTTTCAGCACAGTGGGGTTAAGACCTGAGTGTGTGGGCTCTTCTGAGGCTTGCAGTTACATAGGGATACAGCTGTCTGAAAAAACGCGTTTATTTCGGGCTGAAAAACACGTTTTGAAAAGTGAGCTGTTACTGCCCCATAAGTTACATGGGGTTGACCAAACTTGCAGAAACATGTTTATTTCTGCTGAAAAACATGTTTTGACACTTTCAGCACAGTGGGGTTAAGACCTGAGTGTGTGGGCTCTTCTGAGGCTTGCAGTTACATAGGGATACAGCTGTCTGAAAAAACGCGTTTATTTCGGGCTGAAAAACACGTTTTGAAAAGTGAGCTGTTACTGCCCCATAAGTTACATGGGGTTGACCAAACTTGCAGACACATGTTTATTTCTGCTGAAAAACATGTTTTGACACTTTCAGCACACTGGGGTTAAGACCTGAGTGTGTGGGCTCTTCTGAGCCTTGCAGTTACATAGGGATACAGCTGTCTGAAAAAACGCGTTTATTTCGGGCTGAAAAACACGTTTTGAAAAGTGAGCTGTTACTGACCCATAACTTACATGGGGTTGACCAAACTTGCAGAAACATGTTTATTTCTGCTGAAAAACATGTTTTGACACTTTCAGCACACTGGGGTTAAGACCTGAGTGTGTGGGCTCTTCTGAGCCTTGCAGTTACATAGGGATACAGCTGTCTGAAAAAACGCGTTTATTTCGGGCTGAAAAACACGTTTTGAAAAGTGAGCTGTTACTGCCCCATAAGTTACATGGGGTTGACCAAACTTGCAGAAACAAGTTTATTTCTGCTGAAAAACATGTTTTGACACTTTCAGCGCACTGGGGTTAAGACCTGAGTGTGTGGGCTCTTCTGAGCCTTGCAGTTACATAGGGATACAGCTGTCTGAAAAAACGCGTTTATTTCGGGCTGAAAAACACGTTTTGAAAAGTGAGCTGTTACTGACCCATAACTTACATGGGGTTGACCAAACTTGCAGAAACAAGTTTATTTCTGCTGAAAAACATGTTTTGACTCTTTCAGCACAGTGGGGTTAAGACCTGAGTGTGTGGGCTCTTCTGAGCCTTGCAGATACATAGGGATACAGCTGTCTGAAAAAACGCGTTTATTTCGGGCTGAAAAACACGTTTTGAAAAGTGAGCTGTTACTGCCCCATAAGTTACATGGGGTTGACCAAACTTGCAGACACATGTTTATTTCTGCTGAAAAACATGTTTTGACACTTTCAGCACACTGGGGTTAAGACCTGAGTGTGTGGGCTCTTCTGAGCCTTGCAGTTACATAGGGATACAGCTGTCTGAAAAAACGCGTTTATTTCGGGCTGAAAAACACGTTTTGAAAAGTGAGCTGTTACTGACCCATAACTTACATGGGGTTGACCAAACTTGCAGAAACATGTTTATTTCTGCTGAAAAACATGTTTTGACACTTTCAGCACACTGGGGTTAAGACCTGAGTGTGTGGGCTCTTCTGAGCCTTGCAGTTACATAGGGATACAGCTGTCTGAAAAAACGCGTTTATTTCGGGCTGAAAAACACGTTTTGAAAAGTGAGCTGTTACTGACCCATAACTTACATGGGGTTGACCAAACTTGCAGAAACATGTTTATTTCTGCTGAAAAACATGTTTTGACACTTTCAGCGCACTGGTGTTAAGACCTGAGTGTGTGGGCTCTTCTGAGCCTTGCAGTTACATAGGGTAACAGCTATCTGAAAAAACGCGTTTATTTCGGGCTGAAAAACACGTTTTGAAAAGTGAGCTGTTACTGACCCATAACTTACATGGGGTTGACCAAACTTGCAGAAACATGCTTATTTCTGCTGAAAAACATGTTTTGACACTTTCAGCGCACTGGGGTTAAGACCTGAGTGTGTGGGCTCTTCTGAGCCTTGCAGTTACATAGGGTAACAGCTGTCTGAAAAAACGCGTTTATTTCGGGCTGAAAAACACGTTTTGAAAAGTGAGCTGTTACTGACCCATAACTTACATGGGGTTGACCAAACTTGCAGAAACATGTTTATTTCTGCTGAAAAACATGTTTTGACACTTTCAGCACACTGGGGTTAAGACCTGAGTGTGTGGGCTCTTCTGAGCCTTGCAGTTACATAGGGATACAGCTGTCTGAAAAAACGCGTTTATTTCGGGCTGAAAAACACGTTTTGAAAAGTGAGCTGTTACTGCCCCATAAGTTACATGGGGTTGACCAAACTTGCAGAAACATGTTTATTTCTGCTGAAAAACATGTTTTGACACTTTCAGCACACTGGGGTTAAGACCTGAGTGTGTGGGCTCTTCTGAGCCTTGCAGTTACATAGGGATACAGCTGTCTGAAAAAACGCGTTTATTTCGGGCTGAAAAACACGTTTTGAAAAGTGAGCTGTTACTGACCCATAACTTACATGGGGTTGACCAAACTTGCAGAAACATGCTTATTTCTGCTGAAAAACATGTTTTGACACTTTCAGCGCACTGGGGTTAAGACCTGAGTGTGTGGGCTCTTCTGAGCCTTGCAGTTACATAGGGTAACAGCTATCTGAAAAAACGCGTTTATTTCGGGCTGAAAAACACGTTTTGAAAAGTGAGCTGTTACTGACCCATAACTTACATGGGGTTGACCAAACTTGCAGAAACATGTTTATTTCTGCTGAAAAACATGTTTTGACACTTTCAGCACAGTGGGGTTAAGACCTGAGTGTGTGGGCTCTTCTGAGGCTTGCAGTTACATAGGGATACAGCTGTCTGAAAAAACGCGTTTATTTCGGGCTGAAAAACACGTTTTGAAAAGTGAGCTGTTACTGCCCCATAAGTTACATGGGGTTGACCAAACTTGCAGACACATGTTTATTTCTGCTGAAAAACATGTTTTGACACTTTCAGCACACTGGGGTTAAGACCTGAGTGTGTGGGCTCTTCTGAGCCTTGCAGTTACATAGGGATACAGCTGTCTGAAAAAACGCGTTTATTTCGGGCTGAAAAACACGTTTTGAAAAGTGAGCTGTTACTGACCCATAACTTACATGGGGTTGACCAAACTTGCAGAAACATGTTTATTTCTGCTGAAAAACATGTTTTGACACTTTCAGCACACTGGGGTTAAGACCTGAGTGTGTGGGCTCTTCTGAGCCTTGCAGTTACATAGGGATACAGCTGTCTGAAAAAACGCGTTTATTTCGGGCTGAAAAACACGTTTTGAAAAGTGAGCTGTTACTGACCCATAACTTACATGGGGTTGACCAAACTTGCAGAAACATGTTTATTTCTGCTGAAAAACATGTTTTGACACTTTCAGCACACTGGGGTTAAGACCTGAGTGTGTGGGCTCTTCTGAGCCTTGCAGTTACATAGGGATACAGCTGTCTGAAAAAACGCGTTTATTTCGGGCTGAAAAACACGTTTTGAAAAGTGAGCTGTTACTGACCCATAACTTACATGGGGTTGACCAAACTTGCAGAAACAAGTTTATTTCTGCTGAAAAACATGTTTTGACACTTTCAGCACACTGGGGTTAAGACCTGAGTGTGTGGGCTCTTCTGAGCCTTGCAGTTACATAGGGATACAGCTGTCTGAAAAAACGCGTTTATTTCGGGCTGAAAAACACGTTTTGAAAAGTGAGCTGTTACTGACCCATAACTTACATGGGGTTGACCAAACTTGCAGAAACAAGTTTATTTCTGCTGAAAAACATGTTTTGACACTTTCAGCACACTGGGGTTAAGACCTGAGTGTGTGGGCTCTTCTGAGCCTTGCAGTTACATAGGGATACAGCTGTCTGAAAAAACGCGTTTATTTCGGGCTGAAAAACACGTTTTGAAAAGTGAGCTGTTACTGACCCATAACTTACATGGGGTTGACCAAACTTGCAGAAACATGCTTATTTCTGCTGAAAAACATGTTTTGACACTTTCAGCACACTGGGGTTAAGACCTGAGTGTGTGGGCTCTTCTGAGCCTTGCAGTTACATAGGGTAACAGCTATCTGAAAAAACGCGTTTATTTCGGGCTGAAAAACACGTTTTGAAAAGTGAGCTGTTACTGACCCATAACTTACATGGGGTTGACCAAACTTGCAGAAACATGTTTATTTCTGCTGAAAAACATGTTTTGACACTTTCAGCACAGTGGGGTTAAGACCTGAGTGTGTGGGCTCTTCTGAGGCTTGCAGTTACATAGGGATACAGCTGTCTGAAAAAACGCGTTTATTTCGGGCTGAAAAACACGTTTTGAAAAGTGAGCTGTTACTGCCCCATAAGTTACATGGGGTTGACCAAACTTGCAGACACATGTTTATTTCTGCTGAAAAACATGTTTTGACACTTTCAGCACACTGGGGTTAAGACCTGAGTGTGTGGGCTCTTCTGAGCCTTGCAGTTACATAGGGATACAGCTGTCTGAAAAAACGCGTTTATTTCGGGCTGAAAAACACGTTTTGAAAAGTGAGCTGTTACTGACCCATAACTTACATGGGGTTGACCAAACTTGCAGAAACATGTTTATTTCTGCTGAAAAACATGTTTTGACACTTTCAGCACAGTGGGGTTAAGACCTGAGTGTGTGGGCTCTTCTGAGCCTTGCAGTTACATAGGGATACAGCTGTCTGAAAAAACGCGTTTATTTCGGGCTGAAAAACACGTTTTGAAAAGTGAGCTGTTACTGACCCATAACTTACATGGGGTTGACCAAACTTGCAGAAACATGCTTATTTCTGCTGAAAAACATGTTTTGACACTTTCAGCGCACTGGGGTTAAGACCTGAGTGTGTGGGCTCTTCTGAGCCTTGCAGTTACATAGGGTAACAGCTATCTGAAAAAACGCGTTTATTTCGGGCTGAAAAACACGTTTTGAAAAGTGAGCTGTTACTGACCCATAACTTACATGGGGTTGACCAAACTTGCAGAAACATGTTTATTTCTGCTGAAAAACATGTTTTGACACTTTCAGCACAGTGGGGTTAAGACCTGAGTGTGTGGGCTCTTCTGAGGCTTGCAGTTACATAGGGATACAGCTGTCTGAAAAAACGCGTTTATTTCGGGCTGAAAAACACGTTTTGAAAAGTGAGCTGTTACTGCCCCATAAGTTACATGGGGTTGACCAAACTTGCAGAAACATGTTTATTTCTGCTGAAAAACATGTTTTGACACTTTCAGCACAGTGGGGTTAAGACCTGAGTGTGTGGGCTCTTCTGAGGCTTGCAGTTACATAGGGATACAGCTGTCTGAAAAAACGCGTTTATTTCGGGCTGAAAAACACGTTTTGAAAAGTGAGCTGTTACTGCCCCATAAGTTACATGGGGTTGACCAAACTTGCAGACACATGTTTATTTCTGCTGAAAAACATGTTTTGACACTTTCAGCACACTGGGGTTAAGACCTGAGTGTGTGGGCTCTTCTGAGCCTTGCAGTTACATAGGGATACAGCTGTCTGAAAAAACGCGTTTATTTCGGGCTGAAAAACACGTTTTGAAAAGTGAGCTGTTACTGACCCATAACTTACATGGGGTTGACCAAACTTGCAGAAACATGTTTATTTCTGCTGAAAAACATGTTTTGACACTTTCAGCACACTGGGGTTAAGACCTGAGTGTGTGGGCTCTTCTGAGCCTTGCAGTTACATAGGGATACAGCTGTCTGAAAAAACGCGTTTATTTCGGGCTGAAAAACACGTTTTGAAAAGTGAGCTGTTACTGCCCCATAAGTTACATGGGGTTGACCAAACTTGCAGAAACAAGTTTATTTCTGCTGAAAAACATGTTTTGACACTTTCAGCGCACTGGGGTTAAGACCTGAGTGTGTGGGCTCTTCTGAGCCTTGCAGTTACATAGGGATACAGCTGTCTGAAAAAACGCGTTTATTTCGGGCTGAAAAACACGTTTTGAAAAGTGAGCTGTTACTGACCCATAACTTACATGGGGTTGACCAAACTTGCAGAAACAAGTTTATTTCTGCTGAAAAACATGTTTTGACTCTTTCAGCACAGTGGGGTTAAGACCTGAGTGTGTGGGCTCTTCTGAGCCTTGCAGATACATAGGGATACAGCTGTCTGAAAAAACGCGTTTATTTCGGGCTGAAAAACACGTTTTGAAAAGTGAGCTGTTACTGCCCCATAAGTTACATGGGGTTGACCAAACTTGCAGACACATGTTTATTTCTGCTGAAAAACATGTTTTGACACTTTCAGCACACTGGGGTTAAGACCTGAGTGTGTGGGCTCTTCTGAGCCTTGCAGTTACATAGGGATACAGCTGTCTGAAAAAACGCGTTTATTTCGGGCTGAAAAACACGTTTTGAAAAGTGAGCTGTTACTGACCCATAACTTACATGGGGTTGACCAAACTTGCAGAAACATGTTTATTTCTGCTGAAAAACATGTTTTGACACTTTCAGCACACTGGGGTTAAGACCTGAGTGTGTGGGCTCTTCTGAGCCTTGCAGTTACATAGGGATACAGCTGTCTGAAAAAACGCGTTTATTTCGGGCTGAAAAACACGTTTTGAAAAGTGAGCTGTTACTGACCCATAACTTACATGGGGTTGACCAAACTTGCAGAAACATGTTTATTTCTGCTGAAAAACATGTTTTGACACTTTCAGCGCACTGGTGTTAAGACCTGAGTGTGTGGGCTCTTCTGAGCCTTGCAGTTACATAGGGTAACAGCTATCTGAAAAAACGCGTTTATTTCGGGCTGAAAAACACGTTTTGAAAAGTGAGCTGTTACTGACCCATAACTTACATGGGGTTGACCAAACTTGCAGAAACATGCTTATTTCTGCTGAAAAACATGTTTTGACACTTTCAGCGCACTGGGGTTAAGACCTGAGTGTGTGGGCTCTTCTGAGCCTTGCAGTTACATAGGGTAACAGCTGTCTGAAAAAACGCGTTTATTTCGGGCTGAAAAACACGTTTTGAAAAGTGAGCTGTTACTGACCCATAACTTACATGGGGTTGACCAAACTTGCAGAAACATGTTTATTTCTGCTGAAAAACATGTTTTGACACTTTCAGCACACTGGGGTTAAGACCTGAGTGTGTGGGCTCTTCTGAGCCTTGCAGTTACATAGGGATACAGCTGTCTGAAAAAACGCGTTTATTTCGGGCTGAAAAACACGTTTTGAAAAGTGAGCTGTTACTGCCCCATAAGTTACATGGGGTTGACCAAACTTGCAGAAACATGTTTATTTCTGCTGAAAAACATGTTTTGACACTTTCAGCACACTGGGGTTAAGACCTGAGTGTGTGGGCTCTTCTGAGCCTTGCAGTTACATAGGGATACAGCTGTCTGAAAAAACGCGTTTATTTCGGGCTGAAAAACACGTTTTGAAAAGTGAGCTGTTACTGACCCATAACTTACATGGGGTTGACCAAACTTGCAGAAACATGTTTATTTCTGCTGAAAAACATGTTTTGACACTTTCAGCACACTGGGGTTAAGACCTGAGTGTGTGGGCTCTTCTGAGCCTTGCAGTTACATAGGGATACAGCTGTCTGAAAAAACGCGTTTATTTCGGGCTGAAAAACACGTTTTGAAAAGTGAGCTGTTACTGACCCATAACTTACATGGGGTTGACCAAACTTGCAGAAACATGTTTATTTCTGCTGAAAAACATGTTTTGACACTTTCAGCACACTGGGGTTAAGACCTGAGTGTGTGGGCTCTTCTGAGCCTTGCAGTTACATAGGGATACAGCTGTCTGAAAAAACGCGTTTATTTCGGGCTGAAAAACACGTTTTGAAAAGTGAGCTGTTACTGACCCATAACTTACATGGGGTTGACCAAACTTGCAGAAACAAGTTTATTTCTGCTGAAAAACATGTTTTGACACTTTCAGCACACTGGGGTTAAGACCTGAGTGTGTGGGCTCTTCTGAGCCTTGCAGTTACATAGGGATACAGCTGTCTGAAAAAACGCGTTTATTTCGGGCTGAAAAACACGTTTTGAAAAGTGAGCTGTTACTGACCCATAACTTACATGGGGTTGACCAAACTTGCAGAAACAAGTTTATTTCTGCTGAAAAACATGTTTTGACACTTTCAGCACACTGGGGTTAAGACCTGAGTGTGTGGGCTCTTCTGAGCCTTGCAGTTACATAGGGATACAGCTGTCTGAAAAAACGCGTTTATTTCGGGCTGAAAAACACGTTTTGAAAAGTGAGCTGTTACTGACCCATAACTTACATGGGGTTGACCAAACTTGCAGAAACATGTTTATTTCTGCTGAAAAACATGTTTTGACACTTTCAGCACACTGGGGTTAAGACCTGAGTGTGTGGGCTCTTCTGAGCCTTGCAGTTACATAGGGATACAGCTGTCTGAAAAAACGCGTTTATTTCGGGCTGAAAAACACGTTTTGAAAAGTGAGCTGTTACTGACCCATAACTTACATGGGGTTGACCAAACTTGCAGAAACATGCTTATTTCTGCTGAAAAACATGTTTTGACACTTTCAGCGCACTGGGGTTAAGACCTGAGTGTGTGGGCTCTTCTGAGCCTTGCAGTTACATAGGGTAACAGCTATCTGAAAAAACGCGTTTATTTCGGGCTGAAAAACACGTTTTGAAAAGTGAGCTGTTACTGACCCATAACTTACATGGGGTTGACCAAACTTGCAGAAACATGTTTATTTCTGCTGAAAAACATGTTTTGACACTTTCAGCACAGTGGGGTTAAGACCTGAGTGTGTGGGCTCTTCTGAGGCTTGCAGTTACATAGGGATACAGCTGTCTGAAAAAACGCGTTTATTTCGGGCTGAAAAACACGTTTTGAAAAGTGAGCTGTTACTGCCCCATAAGTTACATGGGGTTGACCAAACTTGCAGACACATGTTTATTTCTGCTGAAAAACATGTTTTGACACTTTCAGCACACTGGGGTTAAGACCTGAGTGTGTGGGCTCTTCTGAGCCTTGCAGTTACATAGGGATACAGCTGTCTGAAAAAACGCGTTTATTTCGGGCTGAAAAACACGTTTTGAAAAGTGAGCTGTTACTGACCCATAACTTACATGGGGTTGACCAAACTTGCAGAAACATGTTTATTTCTGCTGAAAAACATGTTTTGACACTTTCAGCACACTGGGGTTAAGACCTGAGTGTGTGGGCTCTTCTGAGCCTTGCAGTTACATAGGGATACAGCTGTCTGAAAAAACGTGTTTATTTCGGGCTGAAAAACACGTTTTGAAAAGTGAGCTGTTACTGACCCATAACTTACATGGGGTTGACCAAACTTGCAGAAACATGTTTATTTCTGCTGAAAAACATGTTTTGACACTTTCAGCGCACTGGGGTTAAGACCTGAGTGTGTGGGCTCTTCTGAGCCTTGCAGTTACATAGGGTAACAGCTATCTGAAAAAACGCGTTTATTTCGGGCTGAAAAACACGTTTTGAAAAGTGAGCTGTTACTGACCCATAACTTACATGGGGTTGACCAAACTTGCAGAAACATGTTTATTTCTGCTGAAAAACATGTTTTGACACTTTCAGCACACTGGGGTTAAGACCTGAGTGTGTGGGCTCTTCTGAGCCTTGCAGTTACATAGGGATACAGCTGTCTGAAAAAACGCGTTTATTTCGGGCTGAAAAACACGTTTTGAAAAGTGAGCTGTTACTGACCCATAACTTACATGGGGTTGACCAAACTTGCAGAAACATGTTTATTTCTGCTGAAAAACATGTTTTGACACTTTCAGCACAGTGGGGTTAAGACCTGAGTGTGTGGGCTCTTCTGAGCCTTGCAGTTACATAGGGATACAGCTGTCTGAAAAAACTCGTTTATTTCGGGCTGAAAAACACGTTTTGAAAAGTGAGCTGTTACTGACCCATAACTTACATGGGGTTGACCAAACTTGCAGAAACATGTTTATTTCTGCTGAAAAACATGTTTTGACACTTTCAGCACACTGGGGTTAAGACCTGAGTGTGTGGGCTCTTCTGAGCCTTGCAGTTACATAGGGATACAGCTGTCTGAAAAAACGCGTTTATTTCGGGCTGAAAAACACGTTTTGAAAAGTGAGCTGTTACTGACCCATAACTTACATGGGGTTGACCAAACTTGCAGAAACAAGTTTATTTCTGCTGAAAAACATGTTTTGACACTTTCAGCACACTGGGGTTAAGACCTGAGTGTGTGGGCTCTTCTGAGCCTTGCAGTTACATAGGGATACAGCTGTCTGAAAAAACGCGTTTATTTCGGGCTGAAAAACACGTTTTGAAAAGTGAGCTGTTACTGACCCATAACTTACATGGGGTTGACCAAACTTGCAGAAACATGTTTATTTCTGCTGAAAAACATGTTTTGACACTTTCAGCACACTGGGGTTAAGACCTGAGTGTGTGGGCTCTTCTGAGCCTTGCAGTTACATAGGGATACAGCTGTCTGAAAAAACGCGTTTATTTCGGGCTGAAAAACACGTTTTGAAAAGTGAGCTGTTACTGACCCATAACTTACATGGGGTTGACCAAACTTGCAGAAACATGTTTATTTCTGCTGAAAAACATGTTTTGACACTTTCAGCGCACTGGTGTTAAGACCTGAGTGTGTGGGCTCTTCTGAGCCTTGCAGTTACATAGGGTAACAGCTATCTGAAAAAACGCGTTTATTTCGGGCTGAAAAACACGTTTTGAAAAGTGAGCTGTTACTGACCCATAACTTACATGGGGTTGACCAAACTTGCAGAAACATGCTTATTTCTGCTGAAAAACATGTTTTGACACTTTCAGCGCACTGGGGTTAAGACCTGAGTGTGTGGGCTCTTCTGAGCCTTGCAGTTACATAGGGTAACAGCTGTCTGAAAAAACGCGTTTATTTCGGGCTGAAAAACACGTTTTGAAAAGTGAGCTGTTACTGACCCATAACTTACATGGGGTTGACCAAACTTGCAGAAACATGTTTATTTCTGCTGAAAAACATGTTTTGACACTTTCAGCACACTGGGGTTAAGACCTGAGTGTGTGGGCTCTTCTGAGCCTTGCAGTTACATAGGGATACAGCTGTCTGAAAAAACGCGTTTATTTCGGGCTGAAAAACACGTTTTGAAAAGTGAGCTGTTACTGACCCATAACTTACATGGGGTTGACCAAACTTGCAGAAACAAGTTTATTTCTGCTGAAAAACATGTTTTGACACTTTCAGCACACTGGGGTTAAGACCTGAGTGTGTGGGCTCTTCTGAGCCTTGCAGTTACATAGGGATACAGCTGTCTGAAAAAACGCGTTTATTTCGGGCTGAAAAACACGTTTTGAAAAGTGAGCTGTTACTGACCCATAACTTACATGGGGTTGACCAAACTTGCAGAAACAAGTTTATTTCTGCTGAAAAACATGTTTTGACACTTTCAGCACACTGGGGTTAAGACCTGAGTGTGTGGGCTCTTCTGAGCCTTGCAGTTACATAGGGATACAGCTGTCTGAAAAAACGCGTTTATTTCGGGCTGAAAAACACGTTTTGAAAAGTGAGCTGTTACTGACCCATAACTTACATGGGGTTGACCAAACTTGCAGAAACATGCTTATTTCTGCTGAAAAACATGTTTTGACACTTTCAGCGCACTGGGGTTAAGACCTGAGTGTGTGGGCTCTTCTGAGCCTTGCAGTTACATAGGGTAACAGCTATCTGAAAAAACGCGTTTATTTCGGGCTGAAAAACACGTTTTGAAAAGTGAGCTGTTACTGACCCATAACTTACATGGGGTTGACCAAACTTGCAGAAACATGTTTATTTCTGCTGAAAAACATGTTTTGACACTTTCAGCACAGTGGGGTTAAGACCTGAGTGTGTGGGCTCTTCTGAGGCTTGCAGTTACATAGGGATACAGCTGTCTGAAAAAACGCGTTTATTTCGGGCTGAAAAACACGTTTTGAAAAGTGAGCTGTTACTGCCCCATAAGTTACATGGGGTTGACCAAACTTGCAGACACATGTTTATTTCTGCTGAAAAACATGTTTTGACACTTTCAGCACACTGGGGTTAAGACCTGAGTGTGTGGGCTCTTCTGAGCCTTGCAGTTACATAGGGATACAGCTGTCTGAAAAAACGCGTTTATTTCGGGCTGAAAAACACGTTTTGAAAAGTGAGCTGTTACTGACCCATAACTTACATGGGGTTGACCAAACTTGCAGAAACATGTTTATTTCTGCTGAAAAACATGTTTTGACACTTTCAGCACACTGGGGTTAAGACCTGAGTGTGTGGGCTCTTCTGAGCCTTGCAGTTACATAGGGATACAGCTGTCTGAAAAAACGCGTTTATTTCGGGCTGAAAAACACGTTTTGAAAAGTGAGCTGTTACTGACCCATAACTTACATGGGGTTGACGAAACTTGCAGAAACATGTTTATTTCTGCTGAAAAACATGTTTTGACACTTTCAGCGCACTGGGGTTAAGACCTGAGTGTGTGGGCTCTTCTGAGCCTTGCAGTTACATAGGGTAACAGCTATCTGAAAAAACGCGTTTATTTCGGGCTGAAAAACACGTTTTGAAAAGTGAGCTGTTACTGACCCATAACTTACATGGGGTTGACCAAACTTGCAGAAACATGTTTATTTCTGCTGAAAAACATGTTTTGACACTTTCAGCACACTGGGGTTAAGACCTGAGTGTGTGGGCTCTTCTGAGCCTTGCAGTTACATAGGGATACAGCTGTCTGAAAAAACGCGTTTATTTCGGGCTGAAAAACACGTTTTGAAAAGTGAGCTGTTACTGACCCATAACTTACATGGGGTTGACCAAACTTGCAGAAACATGTTTATTTCTGCTGAAAAACATGTTTTGACACTTTCAGCACAGTGGGGTTAAGACCTGAGTGTGTGGGCTCTTCTGAGCCTTGCAGTTACATAGGGATACAGCTGTCTGAAAAAACTCGTTTATTTCGGGCTGAAAAACACGTTTTGAAAAGTGAGCTGTTACTGACCCATAACTTACATGGGGTTGACCAAACTTGCAGAAACATGTTTATTTCTGCTGAAAAACATGTTTTGACACTTTCAGCACACTGGGGTTAAGACCTGAGTGTGTGGGCTCTTCTGAGCCTTGCAGTTACATAGGGATACAGCTGTCTGAAAAAACGCGTTTATTTCGGGCTGAAAAACACGTTTTGAAAAGTGAGCTGTTACTGACCCATAACTTACATGGGGTTGACCAAACTTGCAGAAACAAGTTTATTTCTGCTGAAAAACATGTTTTGACACTTTCAGCACACTGGGGTTAAGACCTGAGTGTGTGGGCTCTTCTGAGCCTTGCAGTTACATAGGGATACAGCTGTCTGAAAAAACGCGTTTATTTCGGGCTGAAAAACACGTTTTGAAAAGTGAGCTGTTACTGACCCATAACTTACATGGGGTTGACCAAACTTGCAGAAACATGTTTATTTCTGCTGAAAAACATGTTTTGACACTTTCAGCACACTGGGGTTAAGACCTGAGTGTGTGGGCTCTTCTGAGCCTTGCAGTTACATAGGGATACAGCTGTCTGAAAAAACGCGTTTATTTCGGGCTGAAAAACACGTTTTGAAAAGTGAGCTGTTACTGACCCATAACTTACATGGGGTTGACCAAACTTGCAGAAACATGTTTATTTCTGCTGAAAAACATGTTTTGACACTTTCAGCGCACTGGTGTTAAGACCTGAGTGTGTGGGCTCTTCTGAGCCTTGCAGTTACATAGGGTAACAGCTATCTGAAAAAACGCGTTTATTTCGGGCTGAAAAACACGTTTTGAAAAGTGAGCTGTTACTGACCCATAACTTACATGGGGTTGACCAAACTTGCAGAAACATGCTTATTTCTGCTGAAAAACATGTTTTGACACTTTCAGCGCACTGGGGTTAAGACCTGAGTGTGTGGGCTCTTCTGAGCCTTGCAGTTACATAGGGTAACAGCTGTCTGAAAAAACGCGTTTATTTCGGGCTGAAAAACACGTTTTGAAAAGTGAGCTGTTACTGACCCATAACTTACATGGGGTTGACCAAACTTGCAGAAACATGTTTATTTCTGCTGAAAACCATGTTTTGACACTTTCAGCACACTGGGGTTAAGACCTGAGTGTGTGGGCTCTTCTGAGCCTTGCAGTTACATAGGGATACAGCTGTCTGAAAAAACGCGTTTATTTCGGGCTGAAAAACACGTTTTGAAAAGTGAGCTGTTACTGACCCATAACTTACATGGGGTTGACCAAACTTGCAGAAACAAGTTTATTTCTGCTGAAAAACATGTTTTGACACTTTCAGCACACTGGGGTTAAGACCTGAGTGTGTGGGCTCTTCTGAGCCTTGCAGTTACATAGGGATACAGCTGTCTGAAAAAACGCGTTTATTTCGGGCTGAAAAACACGTTTTGAAAAGTGAGCTGTTACTGACCCATAACTTACATGGGGTTGACCAAACTTGCAGAAACAAGTTTATTTCTGCTGAAAAACATGTTTTGACACTTTCAGCACACTGGGGTTAAGACCTGAGTGTGTGGGCTCTTCTGAGCCTTGCAGTTACATAGGGATACAGCTGTCTGAAATAACGCGTTTATTTCGGGCTGAAAAACACGTTTTGAAAAGTGAGCTGTTACTGCCCCATAAGTTACATGGGGTTGACCAAACTTGCAGAAACATGTTTATTTCTGCTGAAAAACATGTTTTGACACTTTCAGCACACTGGGGTTAAGACCTGAGTGTGTGGGCTCTTCTGAGCCTTGCAGTTACATAGGGATACAGCTGTCTGAAAAAACGCGTTTATTTCGGGCTGAAAAACACGTTTTGAAAAGTGAGCTGTTACTGACCCATAACTTACATGGGGTTGACCAAACTTGCAGAAACAAGTTTATTTCTGCTGAAAAACATGTTTTGACACTTTCAGCACACTGGGGTTAAGACCTGAGTGTGTGGGCTCTTCTGAGCCTTGCAGTTACATAGGGATACAGCTGTCTGAAAAAACGCGTTTATTTCGGGCTGAAAAACACGTTTTGAAAAGTGAGCTGTTACTGACCCATAACTTACATGGGGTTGACCAAACTTGCAGAAACATGTTTATTTCTGCTGAAAAACATGTTTTGACACTTTCAGCACACTGGGGTTAAGACCTGAGTGTGTGGGCTCTTCTGAGCCTTGCAGTTACATAGGGATACAGCTGTCTGAAAAAACGCGTTTATTTCGGGCTGAAAAACACGTTTTGAAAAGTGAGCTGTTACTGACCCATAACTTACATGGGGTTGACCAAACTTGCAGAAACATGCTTATTTCTGCTGAAAAACATGTTTTGACACTTTCAGCGCACTGGGGTTAAGACCTGAGTGTGTGGGCTCTTCTGAGCCTTGCAGTTACATAGGGATACAGCTGTCTGAAAAAACGCGTTTATTTCGGGCTGAAAAACACGTTTTGAAAAGTGAGCTGTTACTGACCCATAACTTACATGGGGTTGACCAAACTTGCAGAAACAAGTTTATTTCTGCTGAAAAACATGTTTTGACACTTTCAGCACACTGGGGTTAAGACCTGAGTGTGTGGGCTCTTCTGAGCCTTGCAGTTACATAGGGATACAGCTGTCTGAAAAAACGCGTTTATTTCGGGCTGAAAAACACGTTTTGAAAAGTGAGCTGTTACTGACCCATGACTTACATGGGGTTGACCAAACTTGCAGAAACATGTTTATTTCTGCTGAAAAACATGTTTTGACACTTTCAGCACACTGGGGTTAAGACCTGAGTGTGTGGGCTCTTCTGAGCCTTGCAGTTACATAGGGATACAGCTGTCTGAAAAAACGCGTTTATTTCGGGCTGAAAAACACGTTTTGAAAAGTGAGCTGTTACTGACCCATAACTTACATGGGGTTGACCAAACTTGCAGAAACATGCTTATTTCTGCTGAAAAACATGTTTTGACACTTTCAGCGCACTGGGGTTAAGACCTGAGTGTGTGGGCTCTTCTGAGCCTTGCAGTTACATAGGGTAACAGCTATCTGAAAAAACGCGTTTATTTCGGGCTGAAAAACACGTTTTGAAAAGTGAGCTGTTACTGACCCATAACTTACATGGGGTTGACCAAACTTGCAGAAACATGTTTATTTCTGCTGAAAAACATGTTTTGACACTTTCAGCACAGTGGGGTTAAGACCTGAGTGTGTGGGCTCTTCTGAGGCTTGCAGTTACATAGGGATACAGCTGTCTGAAAAAACGCGTTTATTTCGGGCTGAAAAACACGTTTTGAAAAGTGAGCTGTTACTGCCCCATAAGTTACATGGGGTTGACCAAACTTGCAGACACATGTTTATTTCTGCTGAAAAAACATGTTTTGACACTTTCAGCACACTGGGGTTAAGACCTGAGTGTGTGGGCTCTTCTGAGCCTTGCAGTTACATAGGGATACAGCTGTCTGAAAAAACGCGTTTATTTCGGGCTGAAAAACACGTTTTGAAAAGTGAGCTGTTACTGACCCATAACTTACATGGGGTTGACCAAACTTGCAGAAACATGTTTATTTCTGCTGAAAAACATGTTTTGACACTTTCAGCACACTGGGGTTAAGACCTGAGTGTGTGGGCTCTTCTGAGCCTTGCAGTTACATAGGGATACAGCTGTCTGAAAAAACGCGTTTATTTCTGGCTGAAAAACACGTTTTGAAAAGTGAGCTGTTACTGACCCATAACTTACATGGGGTTGACCAAACTTGCAGAAACATGTTTATTTCTGCTGAAAAACATGTTTTGACACTTTCAGCGCACTGGGGTTAAGACCTGAGTGTGTGCTCTCTTCTGAGCCTTGCAGTTACATAGGGTAACAGCTATCTGAAAAAACGCGTTTATTTCGGGCTGAAAAACACGTTTTGAAAAGTGAGCTGTTACTGACCCATAACTTACATGGTGTTGACCAAACTTGCAGAAACATGTTTATTTCTGCTGAAAAACATGTTTTGACACTTTCAGCACACTGGGGTTAAGACCTGAGTGTGTGGGCTCTTCTGAGCCTTGCAGTTACATAGGGATACAGCTGTCTGAAAAAACGCGTTTATTTCGGGCTGAAAAACACGTTTTGAAAAGTGAGCTGTTACTGACCCATAACTTACATGGGGTTGACCAAACTTGCAGAAACATGTTTATTTCTGCTGAAAAACATGTTTTGACACTTTCAGCACAGTGGGGTTAAGACCTGAGTGTGTGGGCTCTTCTGAGGCTTGCAGTTACATAGGGATACAGCTGTCTGAAAAAACTCGTTTATTTCGGGCTGAAAAACACGTTTTGAAAAGTGAGCTGTTACTGACCCATAACTTACATGGGGTTGACCAAACTTGCAGAAACATGTTTATTTCTGCTGAAAAACATGTTTTGACACTTTCAGCACACTGGGGTTAAGACCTGAGTGTGTGGGCTCTTCTGAGCCTTGCAGTTACATAGGGATACAGCTGTCTGAAAAAACGTGTTTATTTCGGGCTGAAAAACACGTTTTGAAAAGTGAGCTGTTACTGACCCATAACTTACATGGGGTTGACCAAACTTGCAGAAACATGTTTATTTCTGCTGAAAAACATGTTTTGACACTTTCAGCGCACTGGGGTTAAGACCTGAGTGTGTGGGCTCTTCTGAGCCTTGCAGTTACATAGGGTAACAGCTATCTGAAAAAACGCGTTTATTTCGGGCTGAAAAACACGTTTTGAAAAGTGAGCTGTTACTGACCCATAACTTACATGGGGTTGACCAAACTTGCAGAAACATGTTTATTTCTGCTGAAAAACATGTTTTGACACTTTCAGCACACTGGGGTTAAGACCTGAGTGTGTGGGCTCTTCTGAGCCTTGCAGTTACATAGGGATACAGCTGTCTGAAAAAACGCGTTTATTTCGGGCTGAAAAACACGTTTTGAAAAGTGAGCTGTTACTGACCCATAACTTACATGGGGTTGACCAAACTTGCAGAAACATGTTTATTTCTGCTGAAAAACATGTTTTGACACTTTCAGCACAGTGGGGTTAAGACCTGAGTGTGTGGGCTCTTCTGAGCCTTGCAGTTACATAGGGATACAGCTGTCTGAAAAAACTCGTTTATTTCGGGCTGAAAAACACGTTTTGAAAAGTGAGCTGTTACTGACCCATAACTTACATGGGGTTGACCAAACTTGCAGAAACATGTTTATTTCTGCTGAAAAACATGTTTTGACACTTTCAGCACACTGGGGTTAAGACCTGAGTGTGTGGGCTCTTCTGAGCCTTGCAGTTACATAGGGATACAGCTGTCTGAAAAAACGCGTTTATTTCGGGCTGAAAAACACGTTTTGAAAAGTGAGCTGTTACTGACCCATAACTTACATGGGGTTGACCAAACTTGCAGAAACAAGTTTATTTCTGCTGAAAAACATGTTTTGACACTTTCAGCACACTGGGGTTAAGACCTGAGTGTGTGGGCTCTTCTGAGCCTTGCAGTTACATAGGGATACAGCTGTCTGAAAAAACGCGTTTATTTCGGGCTGAAAAACACGTTTTGAAAAGTGAGCTGTTACTGACCCATAACTTACATGGGGTTGACCAAACTTGCAGAAACATGTTTATTTCTGCTGAAAAACATGTTTTGACACTTTCAGCACACTGGGGTTAAGACCTGAGTGTGTGGGCTCTTCTGAGCCTTGCAGTTACATAGGGATACAGCTGTCTGAAAAAACGCGTTTATTTCGGGCTGAAAAACACGTTTTGAAAAGTGAGCTGTTACTGACCCATAACTTACATGGGGTTGACCAAACTTGCAGAAACATGTTTATTTCTGCTGAAAAACATGTTTTGACACTTTCAGCGCACTGGTGTTAAGACCTGAGTGTGTGGGCTCTTCTGAGCCTTGCAGTTACATAGGGTAACAGCTATCTGAAAAAACGCGTTTATTTCGGGCTGAAAAACACGTTTTGAAAAGTGAGCTGTTACTGACCCATAACTTACATGGGGTTGACCAAACTTGCAGAAACATGCTTATTTCTGCTGAAAAACATGTTTTGACACTTTCAGCGCACTGGGGTTAAGACCTGAGTGTGTGGGCTCTTCTGAGCCTTGCAGTTACATAGGGTAACAGCTGTCTGAAAAAACGCGTTTATTTCGGGCTGAAAAACACGTTTTGAAAAGTGAGCTGTTACTGACCCATAACTTACATGGGGTTGACCAAACTTGCAGAAACATGTTTATTTCTGCTGAAAAACATGTTTTGACACTTTCAGCACACTGGGGTTAAGACCTGAGTGTGTGGGCTCTTCTGAGCCTTGCAGTTACATAGGGATACAGCTGTCTGAAAAAACGCGTTTATTTCGGGCTGAAAAACACGTTTTGAAAAGTGAGCTGTTACTGACCCATAACTTACATGGGGTTGACCAAACTTGCAGAAACAAGTTTATTTCTGCTGAAAAACATGTTTTGACACTTTCAGCACACTGGGGTTAAGACCTGAGTGTGTGGGCTCTTCTGAGCCTTGCAGTTACATAGGGATACAGCTGTCTGAAAAAACGCGTTTATTTCGGGCTGAAAAACACGTTTTGAAAAGTGAGCTGTTACTGACCCATAACTTACATGGGGTTGACCAAACTTGCAGAAACAAGTTTATTTCTGCTGAAAAACATGTTTTGACACTTTCAGCACACTGGGGTTAAGACCTGAGTGTGTGGGCTCTTCTGAGCCTTGCAGTTACATAGGGATACAGCTGTCTGAAAAAACGCGTTTATTTCGGGCTGAAAAACACGTTTTGAAAAGTGAGCTGTTACTGCCCCATAAGTTACATGGGGTTGACCAAACTTGCAGAAACATGTTTATTTCTGCTGAAAAACATGTTTTGACACTTTCAGCACACTGGGGTTAAGACCTGAGTGTGTGGGCTCTTCTGAGCCTTGCAGTTACATAGGGATACAGCTGTCTGAAAAAACGCGTTTATTTCGGGCTGAAAAACACGTTTTGAAAAGTGAGCTGTTACTGACCCATAACTTACATGGGGTTGACCAAACTTGCAGAAACAAGTTTATTTCTGCTGAAAAAAATGTTTTGACACTTTCAGCACACTGGGGTTAAGACCTGAGTGTGTGGGCTCTTCTGAGCCTTGCAGTTACATAGGGATACAGCTGTCTGAAAAAACGCGTTTATTTCGGGCTGAAAAACACGTTTTGAAAAGTGAGCTGTTACTGACCCATAACTTACATGGGGTTGACCAAACTTGCAGAAACATGCTTATTTCTGCTGAAAAACATGTTTTGACACTTTCAGCGCACTGGGGTTAAGACCTGAGTGTGTGGGCTCTTCTGAGCCTTGCAGTTACATAGGGTAACAGCTATCTGAAAAAACGCGTTTATTTCGGGCTGAAAAACACGTTTTGAAAAGTGAGCTGTTACTGACCCATAACTTACATGGGGTTGACCAAACTTGCAGAAACATGTTTATTTCTGCTGAAAAACATGTTTTGACACTTTCAGCACAGTGGGGTTAAGACCTGAGTGTGTGGGCTCTTCTGAGGCTTGCAGTTACATAGGGATACAGCTGTCTGAAAAAACGCGTTTATTTCGGGCTGAAAAACACGTTTTGAAAAGTGAGCTGTTACTGCCCCATAAGTTACATGGGGTTGACCAAACTTGCAGACACATGTTTATTTCTGCTGAAAAACATGTTTTGACACTTTCAGCACACTGGGGTTAAGACCTGAGTGTGTGGGCTCTTCTGAGCCTTGCAGTTACATAGGGATACAGCTGTCTGAAAAAACGCGTTTATTTCGGGCTGAAAAACACGTTTTGAAAAGTGAGCTGTTACTGACCCATAACTTACATGGGGTTGACCAAACTTGCAGAAACATGTTTATTTCTGCTGAAAAACATGTTTTGACACTTTCAGCACACTGGGGTTAAGACCTGAGTGTGTGGGCTCTTCTGAGCCTTGCAGTTACATAGGGATACAGCTGTCTGAAAAAACGCGTTTATTTCGGGCTGAAAAACACGTTTTGAAAAGTGAGCTGTTACTGACCCATAACTTACATGGGGTTGACCAAACTTGCAGAAACATGTTTATTTCTGCTGAAAAACATGTTTTGACACTTTCAGCGCACTGGGGTTAAGACCTGAGTGTGTGGGCTCTTCTGAGCCTTGCAGTTACATAGGGTAACAGCTATCTGAAAAAACGCGTTTATTTCGGGCTGAAAAACACGTTTTGAAAAGTGAGCTGTTACTGACCCATAACTTACATGGGGTTGACCAAACTTGCAGAAACATGTTTATTTCTGCTGAAAAACATGTTTTGACACTTTCAGCACACTGGGGTTAAGACCTGAGTGTGTGGGCTCTTCTGAGCCTTGCAGTTACATAGGGATACAGCTGTCTGAAAAAACGCGTTTATTTCGGGCTGAAAAACACGTTTTGAAAAGTGAGCTGTTACTGACCCATAACTTACATGGGGTTGACCAAACTTGCAGAAACATGTTTATTTCTGCTGAAAAACATGTTTTGACACTTTCAGCACAGTGGGGTTAAGACCTGAGTGTGTGGGCTCTTCTGAGCCTTGCAGTTACATAGGGATACAGCTGTCTGAAAAAACTCGTTTATTTCGGGCTGAAAAACACGTTTTGAAAAGTGAGCTGTTACTGACCCATAACTTACATGGGGTTGACCAAACTTGCAGAAACATGTTTATTTCTGCTGAAAAACATGTTTTGACACTTTCAGCACACTGGGGTTAAGACCTGAGTGTGTGGGCTCTTCTGAGCCTTGCAGTTACATAGGGATACAGCTGTCTGAAAAAACGCGTTTATTTCGGGCTGAAAAACACGTTTTGAAAAGTGAGCTGTTACTGACCCATAACTTACATGGGGTTGACCAAACTTGCAGAAACAAGTTTATTTCTGCTGAAAAACATGTTTTGACACTTTCAGCACACTGGGGTTAAGACCTGAGTGTGTGGGCTCTTCTGAGCCTTGCAGTTACATAGGGATACAGCTGTCTGAAAAAACGCGTTTATTTCGGGCTGAAAAACACGTTTTGAAAAGTGAGCTGTTACTGACCCATAACTTACATGGGGTTGACCAAACTTGCAGAAACATGTTTATTTCTGCTGAAAAACATGTTTTGACACTTTCAGCACACTGGGGTTAAGACCTGAGTGTGTGGGCTCTTCTGAGCCTTGCAGTTACATAGGGATACAGCTGTCTGAAAAAACGCGTTTATTTCGGGCTGAAAAACACGTTTTGAAAAGTGAGCTGTTACTGACCCATAACTTACATGGGGTTGACCAAACTTGCAGAAACATGTTTATTTCTGCTGAAAAACATGTTTTGACACTTTCAGCGCACTGGTGTTAAGACCTGAGTGTGTGGGCTCTTCTGAGCCTTGCAGTTACATAGGGTAACAGCTATCTGAAAAAACGCGTTTATTTCGGGCTGAAAAACACGTTTTGAAAAGTGAGCTGTTACTGACCCATAACTTACATGGGGTTGACCAAACTTGCAGAAACATGCTTATTTCTGCTGAAAAACATGTTTTGACACTTTCAGCGCACTGGGGTTAAGACCTGAGTGTGTGGGCTCTTCTGAGCCTTGCAGTTACATAGGGTAACAGCTGTCTGAAAAAACGCGTTTATTTCGGGCTGAAAAACACGTTTTGAAAAGTGAGCTGTTACTGACCCATAACTTACATGGGGTTGACCAAACTTGCAGAAACATGTTTATTTCTGCTGAAAACCATGTTTTGACACTTTCAGCACACTGGGGTTAAGACCTGAGTGTGTGGGCTCTTCTGAGCCTTGCAGTTACATAGGGATACAGCTGTCTGAAAAAACGCGTTTATTTCGGGCTGAAAAACACGTTTTGAAAAGTGAGCTGTTACTGACCCATAACTTACATGGGGTTGACCAAACTTGCAGAAACAAGTTTATTTCTGCTGAAAAACATGTTTTGACACTTTCAGCACACTGGGGTTAAGACCTGAGTGTGTGGGCTCTTCTGAGCCTTGCAGTTACATAGGGATACAGCTGTCTGAAAAAACGCGTTTATTTCGGGCTGAAAAACACGTTTTGAAAAGTGAGCTGTTACTGACCCATAACTTACATGGGGTTGACCAAACTTGCAGAAACAAGTTTATTTCTGCTGAAAAACATGTTTTGACACTTTCAGCACACTGGGGTTAAGACCTGAGTGTGTGGGCTCTTCTGAGCCTTGCAGTTACATAGGGATACAGCTGTCTGAAATAACGCGTTTATTTCGGGCTGAAAAACACGTTTTGAAAAGTGAGCTGTTACTGCCCCATAAGTTACATGGGGTTGACCAAACTTGCAGAAACATGTTTATTTCTGCTGAAAAACATGTTTTGACACTTTCAGCACACTGGGGTTAAGACCTGAGTGTGTGGGCTCTTCTGAGCCTTGCAGTTACATAGGGATACAGCTGTCTGAAAAAACGCGTTTATTTCGGGCTGAAAAACACGTTTTGAAAAGTGAGCTGTTACTGACCCATAACTTACATGGGGTTGACCAAACTTGCAGAAACAAGTTTATTTCTGCTGAAAAACATGTTTTGACACTTTCAGCACACTGGGGTTAAGACCTGAGTGTGTGGGCTCTTCTGAGCCTTGCAGTTACATAGGGATACAGCTGTCTGAAAAAACGCGTTTATTTCGGGCTGAAAAACACGTTTTGAAAAGTGAGCTGTTACTGACCCATAACTTACATGGGGTTGACCAAACTTGCAGAAACATGTTTATTTCTGCTGAAAAACATGTTTTGACACTTTCAGCACACTGGGGTTAAGACCTGAGTGTGTGGGCTCTTCTGAGCCTTGCAGTTACATAGGGATACAGCTGTCTGAAAAAACGCGTTTATTTCGGGCTGAAAAACACGTTTTGAAAAGTGAGCTGTTACTGACCCATAACTTACATGGGGTTGACCAAACTTGCAGAAACATGCTTATTTCTGCTGAAAAACATGTTTTGACACTTTCAGCGCACTGGGGTTAAGACCTGAGTGTGTGGGCTCTTCTGAGCCTTGCAGTTACATAGGGATACAGCTGTCTGAAAAAACGCGTTTATTTCGGGCTGAAAAACACGTTTTGAAAAGTGAGCTGTTACTGACCCATAACTTACATGGGGTTGACCAAACTTGCAGAAACAAGTTTATTTCTGCTGAAAAACATGTTTTGACACTTTCAGCACACTGGGGTTAAGACCTGAGTGTGTGGGCTCTTCTGAGCCTTGCAGTTACATAGGGATACAGCTGTCTGAAAAAACGCGTTTATTTCGGGCTGAAAAACACGTTTTGAAAAGTGAGCTGTTACTGACCCATGACTTACATGGGGTTGACCAAACTTGCAGAAACATGTTTATTTCTGCTGAAAAACATGTTTTGACACTTTCAGCACACTGGGGTTAAGACCTGAGTGTGTGGGCTCTTCTGAGCCTTGCAGTTACATAGGGATACAGCTGTCTGAAAAAACGCGTTTATTTCGGGCTGAAAAACACGTTTTGAAAAGTGAGCTGTTACTGACCCATAACTTACATGGGGTTGACCAAACTTGCAGAAACATGCTTATTTCTGCTGAAAAACATGTTTTGACACTTTCAGCGCACTGGGGTTAAGACCTGAGTGTGTGGGCTCTTCTGAGCCTTGCAGTTACATAGGGTAACAGCTATCTGAAAAAACGCGTTTATTTCGGGCTGAAAAACACGTTTTGAAAAGTGAGCTGTTACTGACCCATAACTTACATGGGGTTGACCAAACTTGCAGAAACATGTTTATTTCTGCTGAAAAACATGTTTTGACACTTTCAGCACAGTGGGGTTAAGACCTGAGTGTGTGGGCTCTTCTGAGGCTTGCAGTTACATAGGGATACAGCTGTCTGAAAAAACGCGATTATTTCGGGCTGAAAAACACGTTTTGAAAAGTGAGCTGTTACTGCCCCATAAGTTACATGGGGTTGACCAAACTTGCAGACACATGTTTATTTCTGCTGAAAAACATGTTTTGACACTTTCAGCACACTGGGGTTAAGACCTGAGTGTGTGGGCTCTTCTGAGCCTTGCAGTTACATAGGGATACAGCTGTCTGAAAAAACGCGTTTATTTCGGGCTGAAAAACACGTTTTGAAAAGTGAGCTGTTACTGACCCATAACTTACATGGGGTTGACCAAACTTGCAGAAACATGTTTATTTCTGCTGAAAAACATGTTTTGACACTTTCAGCACACTGGGGTTAAGACCTGAGTGTGTGGGCTCTTCTGAGCCTTGCAGTTACATAGGGATACAGCTGTCTGAAAAAACGCGTTTATTTCTGGCTGAAAAACACGTTTTGAAAAGTGAGCTGTTACTGACCCATAACTTACATGGGGTTGACCAAACTTGCAGAAACATGTTTATTTCTGCTGAAAAACATGTTTTGACACTTTCAGCGCACTGGGGTTAAGACCTGAGTGTGTGCTCTCTTCTGAGCCTTGCAGTTACATAGGGTAACAGCTATCTGAAAAAACGCGTTTATTTCGGGCTGAAAAACACGTTTTGAAAAGTGAGCTGTTACTGACCCATAACTTACATGGTGTTGACCAAACTTGCAGAAACATGTTTATTTCTGCTGAAAAACATGTTTTGACACTTTCAGCACACTGGGGTTAAGACCTGAGTGTGTGGGCTCTTCTGAGCCTTGCAGTTACATAGGGATACAGCTGTCTGAAAAAACGCGTTTATTTCGGGTGAAAAACACGTTTTGAAAAGTGAGCTGTTACTGACCCATAACTTACATGGGGTTGACCAAACTTGCAGAAACATGTTTATTTCTGCTGAAAAACATGTTTTGACACTTTCAGCACAGTGGGGTTAAGACCTGAGTGTGTGGGCTCTTCTGAGGCTTGCAGTTACATAGGGATACAGCTGTCTGAAAAAACTCGTTTATTTCGGGCTGAAAAACACGTTTTGAAAAGTGAGCTGTTACTGACCCATAACTTACATGGGGTTGACCAAACTTGCAGAAACATGTTTATTTCTGCTGAAAAACATGTTTTGACACTTTCAGCACAGTGGGGTTAAGACCTGAGTGTGTGGGCTCTTCTGAGGCTTGCAGTTACATAGGGATACAGCTGTCTGAAAAAACGCGTTTATTTCGGGCTGAAAAACACGTTTTGAAAAGTGAGCTGTTACTGCCCCATAAGTTACATGGGGTTGACCAAACTTGCAGACACATGTTTATTTCTGCTGAAAAACATGTTTTGACACTTTCAGCACACTGGGGTTAAGACCTGAGTGTGTGGGCTCTTCTGAGCCTTGCAGTTACATAGGGATACAGCTGTCTGAAAAAACGCGTTTATTTCGGGCTGAAAAACACGTTTTGAAAAGTGAGCTGTTACTGACCCATAACTTACATGGGGTTGACCAAACTTGCAGAAACATGTTTATTTCTGCTGAAAAACATGTTTTGACACTTTCAGCACACTGGGGTTAAGACCTGAGTGTGTGGGCTCTTCTGAGCCTTGCAGTTACATAGGGTAACAGCTATCTGAAAAAACGCGTTTATTTCGGGCTGAAAAACACGTTTTGAAAAGTGAGCTGTTACTGACCCATAACTTACATGGGGTTGACCAAACTTGCAGAAACATGCTTATTTCTGCTGAAAAACATGTTTTGACACTTTCAGCGCACTGGGGTTAAGACCTGAGTGTGTGGGCTCTTCTGAGCCTTGCAGTTACATAGGGTAACAGCTGTCTGAAAAAACGCGTTTATTTCGGGCTGAAAAACACGTTCTGAAAAGTGAGCTGTTACTGACCCATAACTTACATGGGGTTGACCAAACTTGCAGAAACATGTTTATTTCTGCTGAAAAACATGTTTTGACACTTTCAGCACAGTGGGGTTAAGACCTGAGTGTGTGGGCTCTTCTGAGGCTTGCAGTTACATAGGGATACAGCTGTCTGAAAAAACGCGTTTATTTCGGGCTGAAAAACACGTTTTGAAAAGTGAGCTGTTACTGCCCCATAAGTTACATGGGGTTGACCAAACTTGCAGACACATGTTTATTTCTGCTGAAAAACATGTTTTGACACATTCAGCACACTGGGGTTAAGACCTGAGTGTGTGGGCTCTTCTGAGCCTTGCAGTTACATAGGGATACAGCTGTCTGAAAAAACGCGTTTATTTCGGGCTGAAAAACACGTTTTGAAAAGTGAGCTGTTACTGACCCATAACTTACATGGGGTTGACCAAACTTGCAGAAACATGTTTATTTCTGCTGAAAAACATGTTTTGACACTTTCAGCACACTGGGGTTAAGACCTGAGTGTGTGGGCTCTTCTGAGCCTTGCAGTTACATAGGGTAACAGCTATCTGAAAAAACGCGTTTATTTCGGGCTGAAAAACACGTTTTGAAAAGTGAGCTGTTACTGACCCATAACTTACATGGGGTTGACCAAACTTGCAGAAACATGCTTATTTCTGCTGAAAAACATGTTTTGACACTTTCAGCGCACTGGGGTTAAGACCTGAGTGTGTGGGCTCTTCTGAGCCTTGCAGTTACATAGGGATACAGCTGTCTGAAAAAACGCGTTTATTTCGGGCTGAAAAACACGTTTTGAAAAGTGAGCTGTTACTGCCCCATATGTTACATGGGGTTGACCAAACTTGCAGAAACATGCTTATTTCTGCTGAAAAACATGTTTTGACACTTTCAGCGCACTGGGGTTAAGACCTGAGTGTGTGGGCTCTTCTGAGCCTTGCAGTTACATAGGGATACAGCTGTCTGAAAAAACGCGTTTATTTCGGGCTGAAAAACACGTTTTGAAAAGTGAGCTGTTACTGACCCATAACTTACATGGGGTTGACCAAACTTGCAGAAACAAGTTTATTTCTGCTGAAAAACATGTTTTGACTCTTTCAGCACAGTGGGGTTAAGACCTGAGTGTGTGGGCTCTTCTGAGCCTTGCAGATACATAGGGATACAGCTGTCTGAAAAAACGCGTTTATTTCGGGCTGAAAAACACGTTTTGAAAAGTGAGCTGTTACTGACCCATAACTTACATGGGGTTGACCAAACTTGCAGAAACATGCTTATTTCTGCTGAAAAACATGTTTTGACACTTTCAGCGCACTGGGGTTAAGACCTGAGTGTGTGGGCTCTTCTGAGCCTTGCAGTTACATAGGGTAACAGCTATCTGAAAAAACGCGTTTATTTCGGGCTGAAAAACACATTTTGAAAAGTGAGCTGTTACTGACCCATAACTTACATGGGGTTGACCAAACTTGCAGAAACATGTTTATTTCTGCTGAAAAACATGTTTTGACACTTTCAGCACAGTGGGGTTAAGACCTGAGTGTGTGGGCTCTTCTGAGGCTTGCAGTTACATAGGGATACAGCTGTCTGAAAAAACGCGTTTATTTCGGGCTGAAAAACACGTTTTGAAAAGTGAGCTGTTACTGCCCCATAAGTTACATGGGGTTGACCAAACTTGCAGACACATGTTTATTTCTGCTGAAAAACATGTTTTGACACTTTCAGCACAGTGGGGTTAAGACCTGAGTGTGTGGGCTCTTCTGAGGCTTGCAGTTACATAGGGATACAGCTGTCTGAAAAAATGCGTTTATTTCGGGCTGAAAAACACGTTTTGAAAAGTGAGCTGTTACTGACCCATAACTTACATGGGGTTGACCAAACTTGCAGAAACATGTTTATTTCTGCTGAAAAACATGTTTTGACACTTTCAGCACACTGGGGTTAAGACCTGAGTGTGTGGGCTCTTCTGAGCCTTGCAGTTACATAGGGATACAGCTGTCTGAAAAAACGCGTTTATTTCGGGCTGAAAAACACGTTTTGAAAAGTGAGCTGTTACTGACCCATAACTTACATGGGGTTGACCAAACTTGCAGAAACATGTTTATTTCTGCTGAAAAACATGTTTTGACACTTTCAGCGCACTGGGGTTAAGACCTGAGTGTGTGGGCTCTTCTGAGCCTTGCAGTTACATAGGGTAACAGCTATCTGAAAAAACGCGTTTATTTCGGGCTGAAAAACACGTTTTGAAAAGTGAGCTGTTACTGACCCATAACTTACATGGGGTTGACCAAACTTGCAGAAACATGTTTATTTCTGCTGAAAAACATGTTTTGACACTTTCAGCACACTGGGGTTAAGACCTGAGTGTGTGGGCTCTTCTGAGCCTTGCAGTTACATAGGGATACAGCTGTCTGAAAAAACGCGTTTATTTCGGGCTGAAAAACACGTTTTGAAAAGTGAGCTGTTACTGACCCATAACTTACATGGGGTTGACCAAACTTGCAGAAACATGTTTATTTCTGCTGAAAAACATGTTTTGACACTTTCAGCGCACTGGGGTTAAGACCTGAGTGTGTGGGCTCTTCTGAGCCTTGCAGTTACATAGGGTAACAGCTATCTGAAAAAACGCGTTTATTTCGGGCTGAAAAACACGTTTTGAAAAGTGAGCTGTTACTGACCCATAACTTACATGGGGTTGACCAAACTTGCAGAAACATGCTTATTTCTGCTGAAAAACATGTTTTGACACTTTCAGCGCACTGGGGTTAAGACCTGAGTGTGTGGGCTCTTCTGAGCCTTGCAGTTACATAGGGATACAGGTGTCTGAAAAAACGCGTTTATTTCGGGCTGAAAAACACGTTTTGAAAAGTGAGCTGTTACTGCCCCATAAGTTACATGGGGTTGACCAAACTTGCAGAAACATGCTTATTTCTGCTGAAAAACATGTTTTGACACTTTCAGCGCACTGGGGTTAAGACCTGAGTGTGTGGGCTCTTCTGAGCCTTGCAGTTACATAGGGATACAGCTGTCTGAAAAAACGCGTTTATTTCGGGCTGAAAAACACGTTTTGAAAAGTGAGCTGTTACTGACCCATAAGTTACATGGGGTTGACCAAACTTGCAGACACATGTTTATTTCTGCTGAAAAACATGTTTTGACACTTTCAGCACACTGGGGTTAAGACCTGAGTGTGTGGGCTCTTCTGAGCCTTGCAGTTACATAGGGATACAGCTGTCTGAAAAAACGCGTTTATTTCGGGCTGAAAAACACGTTTTGAAAAGTGAGCTGTTACTGACCCATAACTTACATGGGGTTGACCAAACTTGCAGAAACATGTTTATTTCTGCTGAAAAACATGTTTCGACACTTTCAGCACACTGGGGTTAAGACCTGAGTGTGTGGGCTCTTCTGAGCCTTGCAGTTACATAGGGTAACAGCTGTCTGAAAAAACGCGTTTATTTCGGGCTGAAAAACACGTTCTGAAAAGTGAGCTGTTACTGACCCATAACTTACATGGGGTTGACCAAACTTGCAGAAACATGTTTATTTCTGCTGAAAAACATGTTTTGACACTTTCAGCACAGTGGGGTTAAGACCTGAGTGTGTGGGCTCTTCTGAGGCTTGCAGTTACATAGGGATACAGCTGTCTGAAAAAACGCGTTTATTTCGGGCTGAAAAACACGTTTTGAAAAGTGAGCTGTTACTGCCCCATAAGTTACATGGGGTTGACCAAACTTGCAGACACATGTTTATTTCTGCTGAAAAACATGTTTTGACACATTCAGCACACTGGGGTTAAGACCTGAGTGTGTGGGCTCTTCTGAGCCTTGCAGTTACATAGGGATACAGCTGTCTGAAAAAACGCGTTTATTTCGGGCTGAAAAACACGTTTTGAAAAGTGAGCTGTTACTGACCCATAACTTACATGGGGTTGACCAAACTTGCAGAAACATGTTTATTTCTGCTGAAAAACATGTTTTGACACTTTCAGCACACTGGGGTTAAGACCTGAGTGTGTGGGCTCTTCTGAGCCTTGCAGTTACATAGGGATACAGCTGTCTGAAAAAACGCGTTTATTTCGGGCTGAAAAACACGTTTTGAAAAGTGAGCTGTTACTGCCCCATATGTTACATGGGGTTGACCAAACTTGCAGAAACATGCTTATTTCTGCTGAAAAACATGTTTTGACACTTTCAGCGCACTGGGGTTAAGACCTGAGTGTGTGGGCTCTTCTGAGCCTTGCAGTTACATAGGGATACAGCTGTCTGAAAAAACGCGTTTATTTCGGGCTGAAAAACACGTTTTGAAAAGTGAGCTGTTACTGACCCATAACTTACATGGGGTTGACCAAACTTGCAGAAACAAGTTTATTTCTGCTGAAAAACATGTTTTGACTCTTTCAGCACAGTGGGGTTAAGACCTGAGTGTGTGGGCTCTTCTGAGCCTTGCAGATACATAGGGATACAGCTGTCTGAAAAAACGCGTTTATTTCGGGCTGAAAAACACGTTTTGAAAAGTGAGCTGTTACTGACCCATAACTTACATGGGGTTGACCAAACTTGCAGAAACATGCTTATTTCTGCTGAAAAACATGTTTTGACACTTTCAGCGCACTGGGGTTAAGACCTGAGTGTGTGGGCTCTTCTGAGCCTTGCAGTTACATAGGGTAACAGCTATCTGAAAAAACGCGTTTATTTCGGGCTGAAAAACACATTTTGAAAAGTGAGCTGTTACTGACCCATAACTTACATGGGGTTGACCAAACTTGCAGAAACATGTTTATTTCTGCTGAAAAACATGTTTTGACACTTTCAGCACAGTGGGGTTAAGACCTGAGTGTGTGGGCTCTTCTGAGGCTTGCAGTTACATAGGGATACAGCTGTCTGAAAAAACGCGTTTATTTCGGGCTGAAAAACACGTTTTGAAAAGTGAGCTGTTACTGCCCCATAAGTTACATGGGGTTGACCAAACTTGCAGACACATGTTTATTTCTGCTGAAAAACATGTTTTGACACTTTCAGCACAGTGGGGTTAAGACCTGAGTGTGTGGGCTCTTCTGAGGCTTGCAGTTACATAGGGATACAGCTGTCTGAAAAAACGCGTTTATTTCGGGCTGAAAAACACGTTTTGAAAAGTGAGCTGTTACTGACCCATAACTTACATGGGGTTGACCAAACTTGCAGAAACATGTTTATTTCTGCTGAAAAACATGTTTTGACACTTTCAGCACACTGGGGTTAAGACCTGAGTGTGTGGGCTCTTCTGAGCCTTGCAGTTACATAGGGATACAGCTGTCTGAAAAAACGCGTTTATTTCGGGCTGAAAAACACGTTTTGAAAAGTGAGCTGTTACTGACCCATAACTTACATGGGGTTGACCAAACTTGCAGAAACATGTTTATTTCTGCTGAAAAACATGTTTTGACACTTTCAGCGCACTGGGGTTAAGACCTGAGTGTGTGGGCTCTTCTGAGCCTTGCAGTTACATAGGGTAACAGCTATCTGAAAAAACGCGTTTATTTCGGGCTGAAAAACACGTTTTGAAAAGTGAGCTGTTACTGACCCATAACTTACATGGGGTTGACCAAACTTGCAGAAACATGTTTATTTCTGCTGAAAAACATGTTTTGACACTTTCAGCACACTGGGGTTAAGACCTGAGTGTGTGGGCTCTTCTGAGCCTTGCAGTTACATAGGGATACAGCTGTCTGAAAAAACGCGTTTATTTCGGGCTGAAAAACACGTTTTGAAAAGTGAGCTGTTACTGACCCATAACTTACATGGGGTTGACCAAACTTGCAGAAACATGTTTATTTCTGCTGAAAAACATGTTTTGACACTTTCAGCGCACTGGGGTTAAGACCTGAGTGTGTGGGCTCTTCTGAGCCTTGCAGTTACATAGGGTAACAGCTATCTGAAAAAACGCGTTTATTTCGGGCTGAAAAACACGTTTTGAAAAGTGAGCTGTTACTGACCCATAACTTACATGGGGTTGACCAAACTTGCAGAAACATGCTTATTTCTGCTGAAAAACATGTTTTGACACTTTCAGCGCACTGGGGTTAAGACCTGAGTGTGTGGGCTCTTCTGAGCCTTGCAGTTACATAGGGATACAGCTGTCTGAAAAAACGCGTTTATTTCGGGCTGAAAAACACGTTTTGAAAAGTGAGCTGTTACTGCCCCATAAGTTACATGGGGTTGACCAAACTTGCAGAAACATGCTTATTTCTGCTGAAAAACATGTTTTGACACTTTCAGCGCACTGGGGTTAAGACCTGAGTGTGTGGGCTCTTCTGAGCCTTGCAATTACATAGGGATACAGCTGTCTGAAAAAACGCGTTTATTTCGGGCTGAAAAACACGTTTTGAAAAGTGAGCTGTTACTGACCCATAACTTACATGGGGTTGACCAAACTTGCAGAAACAAGTTTATTTCTGCTGAAAAACATGTTTTGACACTTTCAGCACACTGGGGTTAAGACCTGAGTGTGTGGGCTCTTCTGAGCCTTGCAGTTACATAGGGATACAGCTGTCTGAAAAAACGCGTTTATTTCGGGCTGAAAAACACGTTTTGAAAAGTGAGCTGTTACTGACCCCTAACTTACATGGGGTTGACCAAACTTGCAGAAACATGTTTATTTCTGCTGAAAAACATGTTTTGACACTTTCAGCGCACTGGGGTTAAGACCTGAGTGTGTGGGCTCTTCTGAGCCTTGCAGTTACATAGGGATACAGCTGTCTGAAAAAACGCGTTTATTTCGGGCTGAAAAACACGTTTTGAAAAGTGAGCTGTTACTGACCCATAACTTACATGGGGTTGACCAAACTTGCAGAAACAAGTTTATTTCTGCTGAAAAACATGTTTTGACACTTTCAGCACACTGGGGTTAAGACCTGAGTGTGTGGGCTCTTCTGAGCCTTGCAGTTACATAGGGATACAGCTGTCTGAAAAAACGCGTTTATTTCGGGCTGAAAAACACGTTTTGAAAAGTGAGCTGTTACTGACCCATAACTTACATGGGGTTGACCAAACTTGCAGAAACATGTTTATTTCTGCTGAAAAACATGTTTTGACACTTTCAGCACACTGGGGTTAAGACCTGAGTGTGTGGGCTCTTCTGAGCCTTGCAGTTACATAGGGATACAGCTGTCTGAAAAAACGCGTTTATTTTGGGCTGAAAAACACGTTTTGAAAAGTGAGCTGTTACTGCCCCATAAGTTACATGGGGTTGACCAAACTTGCAGAAACATGCTTATTTCTGCTGAAAAACATGTTTTGACACTTTCAGCGCACTGGGGTTAAGACCTGAGTGTGTGGGCTCTTCTGAGCCTTGCAGTTACATAGGGATACAGCTGTCTGAAAAAACGCGTTTATTTCGGGCTGAAAAACACGTTTTGAAAAGTGAGCTGTTACTGACCCATAACTTACATGGGGTTGACCAAACTTGCAGAAACATGCTTATTTCTGCTGAAAAACATGTTTTGACACTTTCAGCGCACTGGGGTTAAGACCTGAGTATGTGGGCTCTTCTGAGCCTTGCAGTTACATAGGGTAACAGCTGTCTGAAAAAACGCGTTTATTTCGGGCTGAAAAACACGTTCTGAAAAGTGAGCTGTTACTGACCCATAACTTACATGGGGTTGACCAAACTTGCAGAAACATGTTTATTTCTGCTGAAAAACATGTTTTGACACTTTCAGCACACTGGGGTTAAGACCTGAGTGTGTGGGCTCTTCTGAGCCTTGCAGTTACATAGGGATACAGCTGTCTGAAAAAACGCGTTTATTTCGGGCTGAAAAACACGTTTTGAAAAGTGAGCTGTTACTGCCCCATAAGTTACATGGGGTTGACCAAACTTGCAGAAACATGCTTATTTCTGCTGAAAAACATGTTTTGACACTTTCAGCGCACTGGGGTTAAGACCTGAGTGTGTGGGCTCTTCTGAGCCTTGCAGTTACATAGGGATACAGCTGTCTGAAAAAACGCGTTTATTTCGGGCTGAAAAACACGTTTTGAAAAGTGAGCTGTTACTGACCCATAACTTACATGGGGTTGACCAAACTTGCAGAAACATGCTTATTTCTGCTGAAAAACATGTTTTGACACTTTCAGCGCACTGGGGTTAAGACCTGAGTGTGTGGGCTCTTCTGAGCCTTGCAGTTACATAGGGTAACAGCTGTCTGAAAAAACGCGTTTATTTCGGGCTGAAAAACACGTTCTGAAAAGTGAGCTGTTACTGACCCATAACTTACATAGGGTTGACCAAACTTGCAGAAACATGTTTATTTCTGCTGAAAAACATGTTTTGACACTTTCAGCACACTGGGGTTAAGACCTGAGTGTGTGGGCTCTTCTGAGCCTTGCAGTTACATAGGGATACAGCTGTCTGAAAAAACGCGTTTATTTCGGGCTGAAAAACACGTTTTGAAAAGTGAGCTGTTACTGCCCCATAAGTTACATGGGGTTGACCAAACTTGCAGAAACATGCTTATTTCTGCTGAAAAACATGTTTTGACACTTTCAGCGCACTGGGGTTAAGACCTGAGTGTGTGGGCTCTTCTGAGCCTTGCAGTTACATAGGGATACAGCTGTCTGAAAAAACGCGTTTATTTCGGGCTGAAAAACACGTTTTGAAAAGTGAGCTGTTACTGACCCATAACTTACATGGGGTTGACCAAACTTGCAGAAACAAGTTTATTTCTGCTGAAAAACATGTTTTGACACTTTCAGCACACTGGGGTTAAGACCTGAGTGTGTGGGCTCTTCTGAGCCTTGCAGTTACATAGGGATACAGCTGTCTGAAAAAACGCGTTTATTTCGGGCTGAAAAACACGTTTTGAAAAGTGAGCTGTTACTGACCCCTAACTTACATGGGGTTGACCAAACTTGCAGAAACATGTTTATTTCTGCTGAAAAACATGTTTTGACACTTTCAGCGCACTGGGGTTAAGACCTGAGTGTGTGGGCTCTTCTGAGCCTTGCAGTTACATAGGGATACAGCTGTCTGAAAAAACGCGTTTATTTCGGGCTGAAAAACACGTTTTGAAAAGTGAGCTGTTACTGACCCATAACTTACATGGGGTTGACCAAACTTGCAGAAACAAGTTTATTTCTGCTGAAAAACATGTTTTGACACTTTCAGCACACTGGGGTTAAGACCTGAGTGTGTGGGCTCTTCTGAGGCTTGCAGTTACATAGGGATACAGCTGTCTGAAAAAACGCGTTTATTTCGGGCTGAAAAACACGTTTTGAAAAGTGAGCTGTTACTGCCCCATAAGTTACATGGGGTTGACCAAACTTGCAGACACATGTTTATTTCTGCTGAAAAACATGTTTTGACACTTTCAGCACACTGGGGTTAAGACCTGAGTGTGTGGGCTCTTCTGAGCCTTGCAGTTACATAGGGATACAGCTGTCTGAAAAAACGCCTTTATTTCGGGCTGAAAAACACGTTTTGAAAAGTGAGCTGTTACTGCCCCATAAGTTACATGGGGTTGACCAAACTTGCAGAAACATGCTTATTTCTGCTGAAAAACATGTTTTGACACTTTCAGCGCACTGGGGTTAAGACCTGAGTGTGTGGGCTCTTCTGAGCCTTGCAGTTACATAGGGATACAGCTGTCTGAAAAAACGCGTTTATTTCGGGCTGAAAAACACGTTTTGAAAAGTGAGCTGTTACTGACCCATAACTTACATGGGGTTGACCAAACTTGCAGAAACAAGTTTATTTCTGCTGAAAAACATGTTTTGACTCTTTCAGCACAGTGGGGTTAAGACCTGAGTGTGTGGGCTCTTCTGAGCCTTGCAGATACATAGGGATACAGCTGTCTGAAAAAACGCGTTTATTTCGGGCTGAAAAACACGTTTTGAAAAGTGAGCTGTTACTGACCCATAACTTACATGGGCGTTGACCAAACTTGCAGAAACATGCTTATTTCTGCTGAAAAACATGTTTTGACACTTTCAGCGCACTGGGGTTAAGACCTGAGTGTGTGGGCTCTTCTGAGCCTTGCAGTTACATAGGGTAACAGCTATCTGAAAAAACGCGTTTATTTCGGGCTGAAAAACACATTTTGAAAAGTGAGCTCTTACTGACCCATAACTTACATGGGGTTGACCAAACTTGCAGAAACATGTTTATTTCTGCTGAAAAACATGTTTTGACACTTTCAGCACAGTGGGGTTAAGACCTGAGTGTGTGGGCTCTTCTGAGGCTTGCAGTTACATAGGGATACAGCTGTCTGAAAAAACGCGTTTATTTCGGGCTGAAAAACACGTTTTGAAAAGTGAGCTGTTACTGCCCCATAAGTTACATGGGGTTGACCAAACTTGCAGACACATGTTTATTTCTGCTGAAAAACATGTTTTGACACTTTCAGCACAGTGGGGTTAAGACCTGAGTGTGTGGGCTCTTCTGAGCCTTGCAGTTACATAGGGATACAGCTGTCTGAAAAAACGCGTTTATTTCGGGCTGAAAAACACATTTTGAAAAGTGAGCTGTTACTGACCCATAACTTACATGGGGTTGACCAAACTTGCAGAAACATGCTTATTTCTGCTGAAAAACATGTTTTGACACTTTCAGTGCACTGGGGTTAAGACCTGAGTGTGTGGGCTCTTCTGAGCCTTGCAGTTACATAGGGTAACAGCTGTCTGAAAAAACGCGTTTATTTCGGGCTGAAAAACACGTTCTGAAAAGTGAGCTGTTACTGACCCATAACTTACATAGGGTTGACCAAACTTGCAGAAACATGTTTATTTCTGCTGAAAAACATGTTTTGACACTTTCAGCACACTGGGGTTAAGACCTGAGTGTGTGGGCTCTTCTGAGCCTTGCAGTTACATAGGGATACAGCTGTCTGAAAAAACGCGTTTATTTCGGGCTGAAAAACACGTTTTGAAAAGTGAGCTGTTACTGCCCCATAAGTTACATGGGGTTGACCAAACTTGCAGAAACATGCTTATTTCTGCTGAAAAACATGTTTTGACACTTTCAGCGCACTAGGGTTAAGACCTGAGTGTGTGGGCTCTTCTGAGCCTTGCAGTTACATAGGGATACAGCTGTCTGAAAAAACGCGTTTATTTCGGGCTGAAAAACACGTTTTGAAAAGTGAGCTGTTACTGACCCATAACTTACATGGGGTTGACCAAACTTGCAGAAACAAGTTTATTTCTGCTGAAAAACATGTTTTGACACTTTCAGCACACTGGGGTTAAGACCTGAGTGTGTGGGCTCTTCTGAGCCTTGCAGTTACATAGGGATACAGCTGTCTGAAAAAACGCGTTTATTTCGGGCTGAAAAACACGTTTTGAAAAGTGAGCTGTTACTGACCCCTAACTTACATGGGGTTGACCAAACTTGCAGAAACATGTTTATTTCTGCTGAAAAACATGTTTTGACACTTTCAGCGCACTGGGGTTAAGACCTGAGTGTGTGGGCTCTTCTGAGCCTTGCAGTTACATAGGGATACAGCTGTCTGAAAAAACGCGTTTATTTCGGGCTGAAAAACACGTTTTGAAAAGTGAGCTGTTACTGACCCATAACTTACATGGGGTTGACCAAACTTGCAGAAACAAGTTTATTTCTGCTGAAAAACATGTTTTGACACTTTCAGCACACTGGGGTTAAGACCTGAGTGTGTGGGCTCTTCTGAGGCTTGCAGTTACATAGGGATACAGCTGTCTGAAAAAACGCGTTTATTTCGGGCTGAAAAACACGTTTTGAAAAGTGAGCTGTTACTGCCCCATAAGTTACATGGGGTTGACCAAACTTGCAGACACATGTTTATTTCTGCTGAAAAACATGTTTTGACACTTTCAGCGCACTGGGGTTAAGACCTGAGTGTGTGGGCTCTTCTGAGCCTTGCAGTTACATAGGGATACAGCTGTCTGAAAAAACGCGTTTATTTCGGGCTGAAAAACACGTTTTGAAAAGTGAGCTGTTACTGACCCATAACTTACATGGGGTTGACCAAACTTGCAGAAACATGCTTATTTCTGCTGAAAAACATGTTTTGACACTTTCAGCGCACTGGGGTTAAGACCTGAGTGTGTGGGCTCTTCTGAGCCTTGCAGTTACATAGGGTAACAGCTGTCTGAAAAAACGCGTTTATTTCGGGCTGAAAAACACGTTCTGAAAAGTGAGCTGTTACTGACCCATAACTTACATAGGGTTGACCAAACTTGCAGAAACATGTTTATTTCTGCTGAAAAACATGTTTTGACACTTTCAGCACACTGGGGTTAAGACCTGAGTGTGTGGGCTCTTCTGAGCCTTGCAGTTACATAGGGATACAGCTGTCTGAAAAAACGCGTTTATTTCGGGCTGAAAAACACGTTTTGAAAAGTGAGCTGTTACTGCCCCATAAGTTACATGGGGTTGACCAAACTTGCAGAAACATGCTTATTTCTGCTGAAAAACATGTTTTGACACTTTCAGCGCACTGGGGTTAAGACCTGAGTGTGTGGGCTCTTCTGAGCCTTGCAGTTACATAGGGATACAGCTGTCTGAAAAAACGCGTTTATTTCGGGCTGAAAAACACGTTTTGAAAAGTGAGCTGTTACTGACCCATAACTTACATGGGGTTGACCAAACTTGCAGAAACAAGTTTATTTCTGCTGAAAAACATGTTTTGACACTTTCAGCACACTGGGGTTAAGACCTGAGTGTGTGGGCTCTTCTGAGCCTTGCAGTTACATAGGGATACAGCTGTCTGAAAAAACGCGTTTATTTCGGGCTGAAAAACACGTTTTGAAAAGTGAGCTGTTACTGACCCCTAACTTACATGGGGTTGACCAAACTTGCAGAAACATGTTTATTTCTGCTGAAAAACATGTTTTGACACTTTCAGCGCACTGGGGTTAAGACCTGAGTGTGTGGGCTCTTCTGAGCCTTGCAGTTACATAGGGATACAGCTGTCTGAAAAAACGCGTTTATTTCGGGCTGAAAAACACGTTTTGAAAAGTGAGCTGTTACTGACCCATAACTTACATGGGGTTGACCAAACTTGCAGAAACAAGTTTATTTCTGCTGAAAAACATGTTTTGACACTTTCAGCACACTGGGGTTAAGACCTGAGTGTGTGGGCTCTTCTGAGGCTTGCAGTTACATAGGGATACAGCTGTCTGAAAAAACGCGTTTATTTCGGGCTGAAAAACACGTTTTGAAAAGTGAGCTGTTACTGACCCCTAACTTACATGGGGTTGACCAAACTTGCAGAAACATGTTTATTTCTGCTGAAAAACATGTTTTGACACTTTCAGCACACTGGGGTTAAGACCTGAGTGTGTGGGCTCTTCTGAGCCTTGCAGTTACATAGGGATACAGCTGTCTGAAAAAACGCGTTTATTTCGGGCTGAAAAACACGTTTTGAAAAGTGAGCTGTTACTGACCCATAACTTACATGGGGTTGACCAAACTTGCAGAAACATGTTTATTTCTGCTGAAAAACATGTTTTGACACTTTCAGCACAGTGGGGTTAAGACCTGAGTGTGTGGGCTCTTCTGAGGCTTGCAGTTACATAGGGATACAGCTGTCTGAAAAAAACGCGTTTATTTCGGGCTGAAAAACACGTTTTGAAAAGTGAGCTGTTACTGCCCCATAAGTTACATGGGGTTGACCAAACTTGCAGACACATGTTTATTTCTGCTGAAAAACATGTTTTGACACTTTCAGCACAGTGGGTTTAAGACCTGAGTGTGTGGGCTCTTCTGAGGCTTGCAGTTACATAGGGATACAGCTGTCTGAAAAAACGCGTTTATTTCGGGCTGAAAAACACGTTTTGAAAAGTGAGCTGTTACTGACCCATAACTTACATGGGGTTGACCAAACTTGCAGAAACATGTTTATTTCTGCTGAAAAACATGTTTTGACACTTTCAGCACACTGGGGTTAAGACCTGAGTGTGTGGGCTCTTCTGAGCCTTGCAGATACATAGGGATAAAGCTGTCTGAAAAAACACGTTTATTTCTGGCTGAAAAACACGTTTTGAAAAGTGAGCTGTTACTGACCCATAACTTACATGGGGTTGACCAAACTTGCAGAAACATGTTTATTTCTGCTGAAAAACATGTTTTGACACTTTCAGCACACTCGGGTTAAGACCTGAGTGTGTGGGCTCTTCTGAGCCTTGCAGTTACATAGGGATACAGCTGTCTGAAAAAACGCGTTTATTTCGGGCTGAAAAACACGTTTTGAAAAGTGAGCTGTTACTGACCCATAACTTACATGGGGTTGACCAAACTTGCAGAAACATGTTTATTTCTGCTGAAAAACATGTTTTGACACTTTCAGCACACTGGGGTTAAGACCTGAGTGTGTGGGCTCTTCTGAGCCTTGCAGTTACATAGGGATACAGCTGTCTGAAAAAACGCGTTTATTTCTGGCTGAAAAACACGTTTTGAAAAGTGAGCTGTTACTGACCCATAACTTACATGGGGTTGACCAAACTTGCAGAAACATGTTTATTTCTGCTGAAAAACATGTGTTGACACTTTCAGCACACTCGGGTTAAGACCTGAGTGTGTGGGCTCTTCTGAGCCTTGGAGTTAAATAGGGATACAGCTGTCTGAAAAAACGCGTTTATTTCGGGCTGAAAAACACGTTTTGAAAAGTGAGCTGTTACTGACCCATAACTTACATGGGGTTGACCAAACTTGCAGAAACATGTTTATTTCTGCTGAAAAACATGTTTTGACACTTTCAGCACACTGGGGTTAAGACCTGAGTGTGTGGGCTCTTCTGAGCCTTGCAGTTACATAGGGATACAGCTGTCTGAAAAAACGCGTTTATTTCGGGCTGAAAAACACGTTTTGAAAAGTGAGCTGTTACTGACCCATAACTTACATGGGGTTGACCAAACTTGCAGAAACAAGTTTATTTCTGCTGAAAAACATGTTTTGACACTTTCAGCACAGTGGGGTTAAGACCTGAGTGTGTGGGCTCTTCTGAGCCTTGCAGATACATAGGGATACAGCTGTCTGAAAAAACGCGTTTATTTCGGGCTGAAAAACACGTTTTGAAAAGTGAGCTGTTACTGACCCATAACTTACATGGGGTTGACCAAACTTGCAGAAACATGCTTATTTCTGCTGAAAAACATGTTTTGACACTTTCAGCGCACTGGGGTTAAGACCTGAGTGTGTGGGCTCTTCTGAGCCTTGCAGTTACATAGGGTAACAGCTATCTGAAAAAACGCATTTATTTCGGGCTGAAAAACACGTTTTGAAAAGTGAGCTGTTACTGACCCATAACTTACATGGGGTTGACCAAACTTGCAGAAACATGTTTATTTCTGCTGAAAAACATGTTTTGACACTTTCAGCACAGTGGGGTTAAGACCTGAGTGTGTGGACTCTTCTGAGCCTTGCAGTTACATAGGGATACAGCTGTCTGAAAAAACGCGTTTATTTCGGGCTGAAAAACACGTTTTGAAAAGTGAGCTGTTACTGACCCATAACTTACATGGGGTTGACCAAACTTGCAGAAACATGTTTATTTCTGCTGAAAAACATGTTTTGACACTTTCAGCGCACTGGGGTTAAGACCTGAGTGTGTGGGCTCTTCTGAGCCTTGCAGTTACATAGGGTAACAGCTATCTGAAAAAACGCGTTTATTTCGGGCTGAAAAACACGTTTTGAAAAGTGAGCTGTTACTGACCCATAACTTACATGGGGTTGACCAAACTTGCAGAAACATGCTTATTTCTGCTGAAAAACATGTTTTGACACTTTCAGCGCACTGGGGTTAAGACCTGAGTGTGTGGGCTCTTCTGAGCCTTGCAGTTACATAGGGTAACAGCTATCTGAAAAAACGCGTTTATTTCGGGCTGAAAAACACGTTTTGAAAAGTGAGCTGTTACTGACCCATAACTTACATGGGGTTGACCAAACTTGCAGAAACATGTTTATTTCTGCTGAAAAACATGTTTTGACACTTTCAGCACACTGGGGTTAAGACCTGAGTGTGTGGGCTCTTCTGAGCCTTGCAGTTACATAGGGATACAGCTGTCTGAAAAAACGCGTTTATTTCGGGCTGAAAAACACGTTTTGAAAAGTGAGCTGTTACTGACCCATAACTTACATGGGGTTGACCAAACTTGCAGAAACATGTTTATTTCTGCTGAAAAACATGTTTTGACACTTTCAGCACAGTGGGGTTAAGACCTGAGTGTGTGGGCTCTTATGAGGCTTGCAGTTACATAGGGATACAGCTGTCTGAAAAAACGCGTTCATTTCGGGCTGAAAAACACGTTTTGAAAAGTGAGCTGTTACTGCCCCATAAGTTACATGGGGTTGACCAAACTTGCAGACACATGTTTATTTCTGCTTAAAAACATGTTTTGACACTTTCAGCACACTGGGGTTAAGACCTGAGTGTGTGGGCTCTTCTGAGCCTTGCAGTTACATAGGGATACAGCTGTCTGAAAAAACGCGTTTATTTCGGGCTGAAAAACACGTTTTGAAAAGTGAGCTGTTACTGACCCATAACTTACATGGGGTTGACCAAACTTGCAGAAACATGTTTATTTCTGCTGAAAAACATGTTTTGACACTTTCAGCACACTGGGGTTAAGACCTGAGTGTGTGGGCTCTTCTGAGCCTTGCAGTTACATAGGGATACAGCTGTCTGAAAAAACGCGTTTATTTCGGGCTGAAAAACACGTTTTGAAAAGTGAGCTGTTACTGACCCATAACTTACATGGGGTTGACCAAACTTGCAGAAACATGTTTATTTCTGCTGAAAAACATGTTTTGACACTTTCAGCGCACTGGGGTTAAGACCTGAGTGTGTGGGCTCTTCTGAGCCTTGCAGCTACATAGGGTAACAGCTATCTGAAAAAACGCGTTTATTTCGGGCTGAAAAACACGTTTTGAAAAGTGAGCTGTTACTGACCCATAACTTACATGGGGTTGACCAAACTTGCAGAAACATGTTTATTTCTGCTGAAAAACATGTTTTGACACTTTCAGCACAGTGGGGTTAAGACCTGAGTGTGTGGGCTCTTCTGAGGCTTGCAGTTACATAGGGATACAGCTGTCTGAAAAAACGCGTTTATTTCGGGCTGAAAAACACGTTTTGAAAAGTGAGCTGTTACTGACCCATAACTTACATGGGGTTGACCAAACTTGCAGAAACATGTTTATTTCTGCTGAAAAACATGTTTTGACACTTTCAGCACACTGGGGTTAAGACCTGAGTGTGTGGGCTCTTCTGAGCCTTGCAGTTACATAGGGATACAGCTGTCTGAAAAAACGCGTTTATTTCGGGCTGAAAAACACGTTTTGAAAAGTGAGCTGTTACTGACCCATAACTTACATGGGGTTGACCAAACTTGCAGAAACATGTTTATTTCTGCTGAAAAACATGTTTTGACACTTTCAGCACACTGGGGTTAAGACCTGAGTGTGTGGGCTCTTCTGAGCCTTGCAGTTACATAGGGATACAGCTGTCTGAAAAAACGCGTTTATTTCTGGCTGAAAAACACGTTTTGAAAAGTGAGCTGTTACTGACCCATAACTTACATGGGGTTGACCAAACTTGCAGAAACATGTTTATTTCTGCTGAAAAACATGTGTTGACACTTTCAGCACACTCGGGTTAAGACCTGAGTGTGTGGGCTCTTCTGAGCCTTGCAGTTAAATAGGGATACAGCTGTCTGAAAAAACGCGTTTATTTCGGGCTGAAAAACACGTTTTGAAAAGTGAGCTGTTACTGACCCATAACTTACATGGGGTTGACCAAACTTGCAGAAACATGTTTATTTCTGCTGAAAAACATGTTTTGACACTTTCAGCACACTGGGGTTAAGACCTGAGTGTGTGGGCTCTTCTGAGCCTTGCAGTTACATAGGGATACAGCTGTCTGAAAAAACGCGTTTATTTCGGGCTGAAAAACACGTTTTGAAAAGTGAGCTGTTACTGACCCATAACTTACATGGGGTTGACCAAACTTGCAGAAACATGTTTATTTCTGCTGAAAAACATGTTTTGACACTTTCAGCACAGTGGGGTTAAGACCTGAGTGTGTGGGCTCTTCTGAGGCTTGCAGTTACATAGGGATACAGCTGTCTGAAAAAACGCGTTTATTTCGGGCTGAAAAAAACGTTTTGAAAAGTGAGCTGTTACTGACCCATAACTTACATGGGGTTGACCAAACTTGCAGAAACATGTTTATTTCTGCTGAAAAACATGTTTTGACACTTTCAGCGCACTGGGGTTAAGACCTGAGTGTGTGGGCTCTTCTGAGCCTTGCAGTTACATAGGGTAACAGCTATCTGAAAAAACGCGTTTATTTCGGGCTGAAAAACACGTTTTGAAAAGTGAGCTGTTACTGACCCATAACTTACATGGGGTTGACCAAACTTGCAGAAACATGCTTATTTCTGCTGAAAAACATGTTTTGACACTTTCAGCGCACTGGGGTTAAGACCTGAGTGTGTGGGCTCTTCTGAGCCTTGCAGTTACATAGGGTAACAGCTATCTGAAAAAACGCGTTTATTTCGGGCTGAAAAACACGTTTTGAAAAGTGAGCTGTTACTGACCCATAACTTACATGGGGTTGACCAAACTTGCAGAAACATGTTTATTTCTGCTGAAAAACATGTTTTGACACTTTCAGCACACTGGGGTTAAGACCTGAGTGTGTGGGCTCTTCTGAGCCTTGCAGTTACATAGGGATACAGCTGTCTGAAAAAACGCGTTTATTTCGGGCTGAAAAACACGTTTTGAAAAGTGAGCTGTTACTGACCCATAACTTACATGGGGTTGACCAAACTTGCAGAAACATGTTTATTTCTGCTGAAAAACATGTTTTGACACTTTCAGCACAGTGGGGTTAAGACCTGAGTGTGTGGGCTCTTATGAGGCTTGCAGTTACATAGGGATACAGCTGTCTGAAAAAACGCGTTCATTTCGGGCTGAAAAACACGTTTTGAAAAGTGAGCTGTTACTGCCCCATAAGTTACATGGGGTTGACCAAACTTGCAGACACATGTTTATTTCTGCTTAAAAACATGTTTTGACACTTTCAGCACACTGGGGTTAAGACCTGAGTGTGTGGGCTCTTCTGAGCCTTGCAGTTACATAGGGATACAGCTGTCTGAAAAAACGCGTTTATTTCGGGCTGAAAAACACGTTTTGAAAAGTGAGCTGTTACTGACCCATAACTTACATGGGGTTGACCAAACTTGCAGAAACATGTTTATTTCTGCTGAAAAACATGTTTTGACACTTTCAGCACACTGGGGTTAAGACCTGAGTGTGTGGGCTCTTCTGAGCCTTGCAGTTACATAGGGATACAGCTGTCTGAAAAAACGCGTTTATTTCGGGCTGAAAAACACGTTTTGAAAAGTGAGCTGTTACTGACCCATAACTTACATGGGGTTGACCAAACTTGCAGAAACATGTTTATTTCTGCTGAAAAACATGTTTTGACACTTTCAGCGCACTGGGGTTAAGACCTGAGTGTGTGGGCTCTTCTGAGCCTTGCAGCTACATAGGGTAACAGCTATCTGAAAAAACGCGTTTATTTCGGGCTGAAAAACACGTTTTGAAAAGTGAGCTGTTACTGACCCATAACTTACATGGGGTTGACCAAACTTGCAGAAACATGTTTATTTCTGCTGAAAAACATGTTTTGACACTTTCAGCACAGTGGGGTTAAGACCTGAGTGTGTGGGCTCTTCTGAGGCTTGCAGTTACATAGGGATACAGCTGTCTGAAAAAACGCGTTTATTTCGGGCTGAAAAACACGTTTTGAAAAGTGAGCTGTTACTGACCCATAACTTACATGGGGTTGACCAAACTTGCAGAAACATGTTTATTTCTGCTGAAAAACATGTTTTGACACTTTCAGCACACTGGGGTTAAGACCTGAGTGTGTGGGCTCTTCTGAGCCTTGCAGTTACATAGGGATACAGCTGTCTGAAAAAACGCGTTTATTTCGGGCTGAAAAACACGTTTTGAAAAGTGAGCTGTTACTGACCCATAACTTACATGGGGTTGACCAAACTTGCAGAAACATGTTTATTTCTGCTGAAAAACATGTTTTGACACTTTCAGCACACTGGGGTTAAGACCTGAGTGTGTGGGCTCTTCTGAGCCTTGCAGTTACATAGGGATACAGCTGTCTGAAAAAACGCGTTTATTTCTGGCTGAAAAACACGTTTTGAAAAGTGAGCTGTTACTGACCCATAACTTACATGGGGTTGACCAAACTTGCAGAAACATGTTTATTTCTGCTGAAAAACATGTGTTGACACTTTCAGCACACTCGGGTTAAGACCTGAGTGTGTGGGCTCTTCTGAGCCTTGCAGTTAAATAGGGATACAGCTGTCTGAAAAAACGCGTTTATTTCGGGCTGAAAAACACGTTTTGAAAAGTGAGCTGTTACTGACCCATAACTTACATGGGGTTGACCAAACTTGCAGAAACATGTTTATTTCTGCTGAAAAACATGTTTTGACACTTTCAGCACACTCGGGTTAAGACCTGAGTGTGTGGGCTCTTCTGAGCCTTGCAGTTACATAGGGATACAGCTGTCTGAAAAAACGCGTTTATTTCGGGCTGAAAAACACGTTTTGAAAAGTGAGCTGTTACTGACCCATAACTTACATGGGGTTGACCAAACTTGCAGAAACAAGTTTATTTCTGCTGAAAAACATGTTTTGACACTTTCAGCACAGTGGGGTTAAGACCTGAGTGTGTGGGCTCTTCTGAGCCTTGCAGATACATAGGGATACAGCTGTCTGAAAAAACGCGTTTATTTCGGGCTGAAAAACACGTTTTGAAAAGTGAGCTGTTACTGACCCATAACTTACATGGGGTTGACCAAACTTGCAGAAACATGCTTATTTCTGCTGAAAAACATGTTTTGACACTTTCAGCGCACTGGGGTTAAGACCTGAGTGTGTGGGCTCTTCTGAGCCTTGCAGTTACATAGGGTAACAGCTATCTGAAAAAACGCGTTTATTTCGGGCTGAAAAACACGTTTTGAAAAGTGAGCTGTTACTGACCCATAACTTACATGGGGTTGACCAAACTTGCAGAAACATGTTTATTTCTGCTGAAAAACATGTTTTGACACTTTCAGCACAGTGGGGTTAAGACCTGAGTGTGTGGACTCTTCTGAGCCTTGCAGTTACATAGGGATACAGCTGTCTGAAAAAACGCGTTTATTTCGGGCTGAAAAACACGTTTTGAAAAGTGAGCTGTTACTGACCCATAATTTACATGGGGTTGACCAAACTTGCAGAAACATGTTTATTTCTGCTGAAAAACATGTTTTGACACTTTCAGCGCACTGGGGTTAAGACCTGAGTGTGTGGGCTCTTCTGAGCCTTGCAGTTACATAGGGTAACAGCTATCTGAAAAAACGCGTTTATTTCGGGCTGAAAAACACGTTTTGAAAAGTGAGCTGTTACTGACCCATAACTTACATGGGGTTGACCAAACTTGCAGAAACATGCTTATTTCTGCTGAAAAACATGTTTTGACACTTTCAGCGCACTGGGGTTAAGACCTGAGTGTGTGGGCTCTTCTGAGCCTTGCAGTTACATAGGGTAACAGCTATCTGAAAAAACGCGTTTATTTCGGGCTGAAAAACACGTTTTGAAAAGTGAGCTGTTACTGACCCATAACTTACATGGGGTTGACCAAACTTGCAGAAACATGTTTATTTCTGCTGAAAAACATGTTTTGACACTTTCAGCACACTGGGGTTAAGACCTGAGTGTGTGGGCTCTTCTGAGCCTTGCAGTTACATAGGGATACAGCTGTCTGAAAAAACGCGTTTATTTCGGGCTGAAAAACACGTTTTGAAAAGTGAGCTGTTACTGACCCATAACTTACATGGGGTTGACCAAACTTGCAGAAACATGTTTATTTCTGCTGAAAAACATGTTTTGACACTTTCAGCACAGTGGGGTTAAGACCTGAGTGTGTGGGCTCTTCTGAGGCTTGCAGTTACATAGGGATACAGCTGTCTGAAAAAACGCGTTCATTTCGGGCTGAAAAACACGTTTTGAAAAGTGAGCTGTTACTGCCCCATAAGTTACATGGGGTTGACCAAACTTGCAGACACATGTTTATTTCTGCTTAAAAACATGTTTTGACACTTTCAGCACACTGGGGTTAAGACCTGAGTGTGTGGGCTCTTCTGAGCCTTGCAGTTACATAGGGATACAGCTGTCTGAAAAAACGCGTTTATTTCGGGCTGAAAAACACGTTTTGAAAAGTGAGCTGTTACTGACCCATAACTTACATGGGGTTGACCAAACTTGCAGAAACATGTTTATTTCTGCTGAAAAACATGTTTTGACACTTTCAGCACACTGGGGTTAAGACCTGAGTGTGTGGGCTCTTCTGAGCCTTGCAGTTACATAGGGATACAGCTGTCTGAAAAAACGCGTTTATTTCGGGCTGAAAAACACGTTTTGAAAAGTGAGCTGTTACTGACCCATAACTTACATGGGGTTGACCAAACTTGCAGAAACATGTTTATTTCTGCTGAAAAACATGTTTTGACACTTTCAGCGCACTGGGGTTAAGACCTGAGTGTGTGGGCTCTTCTGAGCCTTGCAGTTACATAGGGTAACAGCTATCTGAAAAAACGCGTTTATTTCGGGCTGAAAAACACGTTTTGAAAAGTGAGCTGTTACTGACCCATAACTTACATGGGGTTGACCAAACTTGCAGAAACATGTTTATTTCTGCTGAAAAACATGTTTTGACACTTTCAGCACAGTGGGGTTAAGACCTGAGTGTGTGGGCTCTTCTGAGGCTTGCAGTTACATAGGGATACAGCTGTCTGAAAAAACGCGTTTATTTCGGGCTGAAAAACACGTTTTGAAAAGTGAGCTGTTACTGACCCATAACTTACATGGGGTTGACCAAACTTGCAGAAACATGTTTATTTCTGCTGAAAAACATGTTTTGACACTTTCAGCACACTGGGGTTAAGACCTGAGTGTGTGGGCTCTTCTGAGCCTTGCAGTTACATAGGGATACAGCTGTCTGAATAAACGCGTTTATTTCGGGCTGAAAAACACGTTTTGAAAAGTGAGCTGTTACTGACCCATAACTTACATGGGGTTGACCAAACTTGCAGAAACATGTTTATTTCTGCTGAAAAACATGTTTTGACACTTTCAGCACACTGGGGTTAAGACCTGAGTGTGTGGGCTCTTCTGAGCCTTGCAGTTACATAGGGATACAGCTGTCTGAAAAAACGCGTTTATTTCGGGCTGAAAAACACGTTTTGAAAAGTGAGCTGTTACTGACCCATAACTTACATGGGGTTGACCAAACTTGCAGAAACATGTTTATTTCTGCTGAAAAACATGTTTTGACACTTTCAGCGCACTGGGGTTAAGACCTGAGTGTGTGGGCTCTTCTGAGCCTTGCAGTTACATAGGGTAACAGCTATCTGAAAAAACGCGTTTATTTCGGGCTGAAAAACACGTTTTGAAAAGTGAGCTGTTACTGACCCATAACTTACATGGGGTTGACCAAACTTGCAGAAACATGTTTATTTCTGCTGAAAAACATGTTTTGACACTTTCAGCACACTGGGGTTAAGACCTGAGTGTGTGGGCTCTTCTGAGCCTTGCAGTTACATAGGGATACAGCTGTCTGAAAAAACGCGTTTATTTCGGGCTGAAAAACACGTTTTGAAAAGTGAGCTGTTACTGACCCATAACTTACATGGGGTTGACCAAACTTGCAGAAACATGTTTATTTCTGCTGAAAAACATGTTTTGACACTTTCAGCACAGTGGGGTTAAGACCTGAGTGTGTGGGCTCTTCTGAGGCTTGCAGTTACATAGGGATACAGCTGTCTGAAAAAACGCGTTCATTTCGGGCTGAAAAACACGTTTTGAAAAGTGAGCTGTTACTGCCCCATAAGTTACATGGGGTTGACCAAACTTGCAGACACATGTTTATTTCTGCTTAAAAACATGTTTTGACACTTTCAGCACACTGGGGTTAAGACCTGAGTGTGTGGGCTCTTCTGAGCCTTGCAGTTACATAGGGATACAGCTGTCTGAAAAAACGCGTTTATTTCGGGCTGAAAAACACGTTTTGAAAAGTGAGCTGTTACTGACCCATAACTTACATGGGGTTGACCAAACTTGCAGAAACATGTTTATTTCTGCTGAAAAACATGTTTTGACACTTTCAGCACACTGGGGTTAAGACCTGAGTGTGTGGGCTCTTCTGAGCCTTGCAGTTACATAGGGATACAGCTGTCTGAAAAAACGCGTTTATTTCGGGCTGAAAAACACGTTTTGAAAAGTGAGCTGTTACTGACCCATAACTTACATGGGGTTGACCAAACTTGCAGAAACATGTTTATTTCTGCTGAAAAACATGTTTTGACACTTTCAGCGCACTGGGGTTAAGACCTGAGTGTGTGGGCTCTTCTGAGCCTTGCAGTTACATAGGGTAACAGCTATCTGAAAAAACGCGTTTATTTCGGGCTGAAAAACACGTTTTGAAAAGTGAGCTGTTACTGACCCATAACTTACATGGGGTTGACCAAACTTGCAGAAACATGTTTATTTCTGCTGAAAAACATGTTTTGACACTTTCAGCACAGTGGGGTTAAGACCTGAGTGTGTGGGCTCTTCTGAGGCTTGCAGTTACATAGGGATACAGCTGTCTGAAAAAACGCGTTTATTTCGGGCTGAAAAACACGTTTTGAAAAGTGAGCTGTTACTGACCCATAACTTACATGGGGTTGACCAAACTTGCAGAAACATGTTTATTTCTGCTGAAAAACATGTTTTGACACTTTCAGCACACTGGGGTTAAGACCTGAGTGTGTGGGCTCTTCTGAGCCTTGCAGTTACATAGGGATACAGCTGTCTGAATAAACGCGTTTATTTCGGGCTGAAAAACACGTTTTGAAAAGTGAGCTGTTACTGACCCATAACTTACATGGGGTTGACCAAACTTGCAGAAACATGTTTATTTCTGCTGAAAAACATGTTTTGACACTTTCAGCACACTGGGGTTAAGACCTGAGTGTGTGGGCTCTTCTGAGCCTTGCAGTTACATAGGGATACAGCTGTCTGAAAAAACGCGTTTATTTCGGGCTGAAAAACACGTTTTGAAAAGTGAGCTGTTACTGACCCATAACTTACATGGGGTTGACCAAACTTGCAGAAACATGTTTATTTCTGCTGAAAAACATGTTTTGACACTTTCAGCGCACTGGGGTTAAGACCTGAGTGTGTGGGCTCTTCTGAGCCTTGCAGTTACATAGGGTAACAGCTATCTGAAAAAACGCGTTTATTTCGGGCTGAAAAACACGTTTTGAAAAGTGAGCTGTTACTGACCCATAACTTACATGGGGTTGACCAAACTTGCAGAAACATGTTTATTTCTGCTGAAAAACATGTTTTGACACTTTCAGCACACTGGGGTTAAGACCTGAGTGTGTGGGCTCTTCTGAGCCTTGCAGTTACATAGGGATACAGCTGTCTGAAAAAACGCGTTTATTTCGGGCTGAAAAACACGTTTTGAAAAGTGAGCTGTTACTGACCCATAACTTACATGGGGTTGACCAAACTTGCAGAAACATGTTTATTTCTGCTGAAAAACATGTTTTGACACTTTCAGCACAGTGGGGTTAAGACCTGAGTGTGTGGGCTCTTCTGAGGCTTGCAGTTACATAGGGATACAGCTGTCTGAAAAAACGCGTTTATTTCGGGCTGAAAAAAACGTTTTGAAAAGTGAGCTGTTACTGACCCATAACTTACATGGGGTTGACCAAACTTGCAGAAACATGTTTATTTCTGCTGAAAAACATGTTTTGACACTTTCAGCACACTGGGGTTAAGACCTGAGTGTGTGGGCTCTTCTGAGCCTTGCAGTTACATAGGGATACAGCTGTCTGAAAAAACGCGTTTATTTCGGGCTGAAAAACACGTTTTGAAAAGTGAGCTGTTACTGACCCATAACTTACATAGGGTTGACCAAACTTGCAGAAACAAGTTTATTTCTGCTGAAAAACATGTTTTGACACTTTCAGCACAGTGGGGTTAAGACCTGAGTGTGTGGGCTCTTCTGAGCCTTGCAGATACATAGGGATACAGCTGTCTGAAAAAACGCGTTTATTTCGGGCTGAAAAACACGTTTTGAAAAGTGAGCTGTTACTGACCCATAACTTACATGGGGTTGACCAAACTTGCAGAAACATGCTTATTTCTGCTGAAAAACATGTTTTGACACTTTCAGCGCACTTGGGTTAAGACCTGAGTGTGTGGGCTCTTCTGAGCCTTGCAGTTACATAGGGTAACAGCTATCTGAAAAAACGCGTTTATTTCGGGCTGAAAAACACGTTTTGAAAAGTGAGCTGTTACTGACCCATAACTTACATGGGGTTGACCAAACTTGCAGAAACATGTTTATTTCTGCTGAAAAACATGTTTTGACACTTTCAGCAGAGTGGGGTTAAGACCTGAGTGTGTGGGCTCTTCTGAGGCTTGCAGTTACATAGGGATACAGCTGTCTGAAAAAACGCGTTTATTTCGGGCTGAAAAACACGTTTTGAAAAGTGAGCTGTTACTGACCCATAACTTACATGGGGTTGACCAAACTTGCAGAAACATGTTTATTTCTGCTGAAAAACATGTTTTGACACTTTCAGCACACTGGGGTTAAGACCTGAGTGTGTGGGCTCTTCTGAGCCTTGCAGTTACATAGGGATACAGCTGTCTGAAAAAACGCGTTTATTTCGGGCTGAAAAACACGTTTTGAAAAGTGAGCTGTTACTGACCCATAACTTACATGGGGTTGACCAAACTTGCAGAAACATGTTTATTTCTGCTGAAAAACATGTTTTGACACTTTCAGCACAGTGGGGTTAAGACCTGAGTGTGTGGGCTCTTCTGAGGCTTGCAGTTACATAGGGATACAGCTGTCTGAAAAAACGCGTTTATTTCGGGCTGAAAAACACGTTTTGAAAAGTGAGCTGTTACTGACCCATAACTTACATGGGGTTGACCAAACTTGCAGAAACATGTTTATTTCTGCTGAAAAACATGTTTTGACACTTTCAGCACACTGGGGTTAAGACCTGAGTGTGTGGGCTCTTCTGAGCCTTGCAGTTACATAGGGATACAGCTGTCTGAAAAAACGCGTTTATTTCGGGCTGAAAAACACGTTTTGAAAAGTGAGCTGTTACTGACCCATAACTTACATAGGGTTGACCAAACTTGCAGAAACAAGTTTATTTCTGCTGAAAAACATGTTTTGACACTTTCAGCACAGTGGGGTTAAGACCTGAGTGTGTGGGCTCTTCTGAGCCTTGCAGATACATAGGGATACAGCTGTCTGAAAAAACGCGTTTATTTCGGGCTGAAAAACACGTTTTGAAAAGTGAGCTGTTACTGACCCATAACTTACATGGGGTTGACCAAACTTGCAGAAACATGCTTATTTCTGCTGAAAAACATGTTTTGACACTTTCAGCGCACTTGGGTTAAGACCTGAGTGTGTGGGCTCTTCTGAGCCTTGCAGATACATAGGGATACAGCTGTCTGAAAAAACGCGTTTATTTCGGGCTGAAAAACACGTTTTGAAAAGTGAGCTGTTACTGACCCATAACTTACATGGGGTTGACCAAACTTGCAGAAACATGCTTATTTCTGCTGAAAAACATGTTTTGACACTTTCAGCGCACTTGGGTTAAGACCTGAGTGTGTGGGCTCTTCTGAGCCTTGCAGTTACATAGGGTAACAGCTATCTGAAAAAACGCGTTTATTTCGGGCTGAAAAACACGTTTTGAAAAGTGAGCTGTTACTGACCCATAACTTACATGGGGTTGACCAAACTTGCAGAAACATGTTTATTTCTGCTGAAAAACATGTTTTGACACTTTCAGCAGAGTGGGGTTAAGACCTGAGTGTGTGGGCTCTTCTGAGCCTTGCAGATACATAGGGATACAGCTGTCTGAAAAAACGCGTTTATTTCGGGCTGAAAAACACGTTTTGAAAAGTGAGCTGTTACTGACCCATAACTTACATGGGGTTGACCAAACTTGCAGAAACATGCTTATTTCTGCTGAAAAACATGTTTTGACACTTTCAGCGCACTTGGGTTAAGACCTGAGTGTGTGGGCTCTTCTGAGCCTTGCAGATACATAGGGATACAGCTGTCTGAAAAAACGCGTTTATTTCGGGCTGAAAAACACGTTTTGAAAAGTGAGCTGTTACTGACCCATAACTTACATGGGGTTGACCAAACTTGCAGAAACATGCTTATTTCTGCTGAAAAACATGTTTTGACACTTTCAGCGCACTTGGGTTAAGACCTGAGTGTGTGGGCTCTTCTGAGCCTTGCAGTTACATAGGGTAACAGCTATCTGAAAAAACGCGTTTATTTCGGGCTGAAAAACACGTTTTGAAAAGTGAGCTGTTACTGACCCATAACTTACATGGGGTTGACCAAACTTGCAGAAACATGTTTATTTCTGCTGAAAAACATGTTTTGACACTTTCAGCAGAGTGGGGTTAAGACCTGAGTGTGTGGGCTCTTCTGAGGCTTGCAGTTACATAGGGATACAGCTGTCTGAAAAAACGCGTTTATTTCGGGCTGAAAAACACGTTTTGAAAAGTGAGCTGTTACTGACCCATAACTTACATGGGGTTGACCAAACTTGCAGAAACATGTTTATTTCTGCTGAAAAACATGTTTTGACACTTTCAGCACACTGGGGTTAAGACCTGAGTGTGTGGGCTCTTCTGAGCCTTGCAGTTACATAGGGATACAGCTGTCTGAAAAAACGCGTTTATTTCGGGCTGAAAAACACGTTTTGAAAAGTGAGCTGTTACTGACCCATAACTTACATGGGGTTGACCAAACTTGCAGAAACATGTTTATTTCTGCTGAAAAACATGTTTTGACACTTTCAGCACAGTGGGGTTAAGACCTGAGTGTGTGGGCTCTTCTGAGGCTTGCAGTTACATAGGGATACAGCTGTCTGAAAAAACGCGTTTATTTCGGGCTGAAAAACACGTTTTGAAAAGTGAGCTGTTACTGACCCATAACTTACATGGGGTTGACCAAACTTGCAGAAACATGTTTATTTCTGCTGAAAAACATGTTTTGACACTTTCAGCACACTGGGGTTAAGACCTGAGTGTGTGGGCTCTTCTGAGCCTTGCAGTTACATAGGGATACAGCTGTCTGAAAAAACGCGTTTATTTCGGGCTGAAAAACACGTTTTGAAAAGTGAGCTGTTACTGACCCATAACTTACATAGGGTTGACCAAACTTGCAGAAACAAGTTTATTTCTGCTGAAAAACATGTTTTGACACTTTCAGCACAGTGGGGTTAAGACCTGAGTGTGTGGGCTCTTCTGAGCCTTGCAGATACATAGGGATACAGCTGTCTGAAAAAACGCGTTTATTTCGGGCTGAAAAACACGTTTTGAAAAGTGAGCTGTTACTGACCCATAACTTACATGGGGTTGACCAAACTTGCAGAAACATGCTTATTTCTGCTGAAAAACATGTTTTGACACTTTCAGCGCACTTGGGTTAAGACCTGAGTGTGTGGGCTCTTCTGAGCCTTGCAGATACATAGGGATACAGCTGTCTGAAAAAACGCGTTTATTTCGGGCTGAAAAACACGTTTTGAAAAGTGAGCTGTTACTGACCCATAACTTACATGGGGTTGACCAAACTTGCAGAAACATGCTTATTTCTGCTGAAAAACATGTTTTGACACTTTCAGCGCACTTGGGTTAAGACCTGAGTGTGTGGGCTCTTCTGAGCCTTGCAGTTACATAGGGTAACAGCTATCTGAAAAAACGCGTTTATTTCGGGCTGAAAAACACGTTTTGAAAAGTGAGCTGTTACTGACCCATAACTTACATGGGGTTGACCAAACTTGCAGAAACATGTTTATTTCTGCTGAAAAACATGTTTTGACACTTTCAGCAGAGTGGGGTTAAGACCTGAGTGTGTGGGCTCTTCTGAGGCTTGCAGTTACATAGGGATACAGCTGTCTGAAAAAACGCGTTTATTTCGGGCTGAAAAACACGTTTTGAAAAGTGAGCTGTTACTGCCCCATAACTTACATGGGGTTGACCAAACTTGCAGAAACATGTTTATTTCTGCTGAAAAACATGTTTTGACACTTTCAGCACACTGGGGTTAAGACCTGAGTGTGTGGGCTCTTCTGAGCCTTGCAGTTACATAGGGATACAGCTGTCTGAAAAAACGCGTTTATTTCGGGCTGAAAAACACGTTTTGAAAAGTGAGCTGTTACTGACCCATAACTTACATGGGGTTGACCAAACTTGCAGAAACATGTTTATTTCTGCTGAAAAACATGTTTTGACACTTTCAGCGAACTGGGGTTAAGACCTGAGTGTGTGGGCTCTTCTGAACCTTGCAGTTACATAGGGTAACAGCTATCTGAAAAAACGCGTTTATTTCGGGCTGAAAAACACGTTTTGAAAAGTGAGCTGTTACTGACCCATAACTTACATGGGGTTGACCAAACTTGCAGAAACATGCTTATTTCTGCTGAAAAACATGTTTTGACACTTTCAGCGCACTGGGGTTAAGACCTGAGTGTGTGGGCTCTTCTGAGCCTTGCAGTTACATAGGGTAACAGCTGTCTGAAAAAACGCGTTTATTTCGGGCTGAAAAACACGTTTTGAAAAGTGAGCTGTTACTGACCCATAACTTACATGGGGTTGACCAAACTTGCAGAAACATGTTTATTTCTGCTGAAAAACATGTTTTGACACTTTCAGCACAGTGGGGTTAAGACCTGAGTGTGTGGGCTCTTCTGAGGCTTGCAGTTACATAGGGATACAGCTGTCTGAAAAAACGCGTTTATTTCTTGCTGAAAAACACGTTTTGAAAAGTGAGCTGTTACTGCCCCATAAGTTACATGGGTTTGACCAAACTTGCAGACACATGTTTATTTCTGCTGAAAAACATGTTTTGACACTTTCAGCACAGTGGGTTTAAGACCTGAGTGTGTGGGCTCTTCTGAGCCTTGCAGATACATAGGGATACAGCTGTCTGAAAAAACGCGTTTATTTCTGGCTGAAAAACACGTTTTGAAAAGTGAGCTGTTACTGACCCATAATTTACATGGGGTTGACCAAACTTGCAGAAACATGTTTATTTCTGCTGAAAAACATGTTTTGACACTTTCAGCACACTCGGGTTAAGACCTGAGTGTGTGGGCTCTTCTGAGCCTTGCAGTTACATAGGGATACAGCTGTCTGAAAAAACGCGTTTATTTCGGGGTGAAAAACACGTTTTGAAAAGTGAGCTGTTACTGACCCATAACTTACATGGGGTTGACCAAACTTGCAGAAACATGTTTATTTCTGCTGAAAAACATGTTTTGACACTTTCAGCACACTGGGGTTAAGACCTGAGTGTGTGGGCTCTTCTGAGCCTTGCAGTTACATAGGGATACAGCTGTCTGAAAAAACGCGTTTATTTCGGGCTGAAAAACACGTTTTGAAAAGTGAGCTGTTACTGACCCATAACTTACATGGGGTTGACCAAACTTGCAGAAACAAGTTTATTTCTGCTGAAAAACATGTTTTGACACTTTCAGCACACTGGGGTTAAGACCTGAGTGTGTGGGCTCTTCTGAGCCTTGCAGTTACATAGGGATACAGCTGTCTGAAAAAACGCGTTTATTTCGGGCTGAAAAACACGTTTTGAAAAGTGAGCTGTTACTGACCCATAACTTACATGGGGTTGACCAAACTTGCAGAAACATGTTTATTTCTGCTGAAAAACATGTTTTGACACTTTCAGCACACTGGGGTTAAGACCTGAGTGTGTGGGCTCTTCTGAGCCTTGCAGTTACATAGGGATACAGCTGTCTGAAAAAACGCGTTTATTTCGGGCTGAAAAACACGTTTTGAAAAGTGAGCTGTTACTGACCCATAACTTACATGGGGTTGACCAAACTTGCAGAAACAAGTTTATTTCTGCTGAAAAACATGTTTTGACACTTTCAGCACACTGGGGTTAAGACCTGAGTGTGTGGGCTCTTCTGAGCCTTGCAGATACATAGGGATACAGCTGTCTGAAAAAACGCGTTTATTTCGGGCTGAAAAACACGTTTTGAAAAGTGAGCTGTTACTGACCCATAACTTACATGGGGTTGACCAAACTTGCAGAAACATGCTTATTTCTGCTGAAAAACATGTTTTGACACTTTCAGCGCACTGGTGTTAAGACCCGAGTGTGTGGGCTCTTCTGAGCCTTGCAGTTACATAGGGTAACAGCTATCTGAAAAAACGCGTTTATTTCGGGCTGAAAAACACGTTTTGAAAAGTGAGCTGTTACTGACCCATAACTTACATGGGGTTGACCAAACTTGCAGAAACATGTTTATTTCTGCTGAAAAACATGTTTTGACACTTTCAGCACAGTGGGGTTAAGACCTGAGTGTGTGGGCTCTTCTGAGGCTTGCAGTTACATAGGGATACAGCTGTCTGAAAAAACGCGTTTATTTCGGGCTGAAAAACACGTTTTGAAAAGTGAGCTGTTACTGCCCCATAAGTTACATGGGGTTGACCAAACTTGCAGACACATGTTTATTTCTGCTGAAAAACATGTTTTGACACTTTCAGCACACTGGGGTTAAGACCTGAGTGTGTGGGCTCTTCTGAGCCTTGCAGTTACATAGGGATACAGCTGTCTGAAAAAACGCGTTTATTTCGGGCTGAAAAACACGTTTTGAAAAGTGAGCTGTTACTGACCCATAACTTACATGGGGTTGACCAAACTTGCAGAAACATGTTTATTTCTGCTGAAAAACATGTTTTGACACTTTCAGCACACTGGGGTTAAGACCTGAGTGTGTGGGCTCTTCTGAGCCTTACAGTTACATAGGGATACAGCTGTCTGAAAAAACGCGTTTATTTCGGGCTGAAAAACACGTTTTGAAAAGTGAGCTGTTACTGACCCATAACTTACATGGGGTTGACCAAACTTGCAGAAACATGTTTATTTCTGCTGAAAAACATGTTTTGACACTTTCAGCGCACTGGGGTTAAGACCTGAGTGTGTGGGCTCTTCTGAGCCTTGCAGTTACATAGGGTAACAGCTATCTGAAAAAACGCGTTTATTTCGGGCTGAAAAACACGTTTTGAAAAGTGAGCTGTTACTGACCCATAACTTACATGGGGTTGACCAAACTTGCAGAAACATGCTTATTTCTGCTGAAAAACATGTTTTGACACTTTCAGCGCACTGGGGTTAAGACCTGAGTGTGTGGGCTCTTCTGAGCCTTGCAGTTACATAGGGATACAGCTGTCTGAAAAAACGCGTTTATTTCGGGCTGAAAAACACGTTTTGAAAAGTGAGCTGTTACTGACCCATAACTTACATGGGGTTGACCAAACTTGCAGAAACATGTTTATTTCTGCTGAAAAACATGTTTTGACACTTTCAGCACACTGGGGTTAAGACCTGAGTGTGTGGGCTCTTCTGAGCCTTGCAGTTACATAGGGATACAGCTGTCTGAAAAAACGCGTTTATTTCGGGCTGAAAAACACGTTTTGAAAAGTGAGCTGTTACTGACCCATAACTTACATGGGGTTGACCAAACTTGCAGAAACAAGTTTATTTCTGCTGAAAAACATGTTTTGACACTTTCAGCACAGTGGGGTTAAGACCTGAGTGTGTGGGCTCTTCTGAGCCTTGCAGATACATAGGGAAACAGCTGTCTGAAAAAACGCGTTTATTTCGGGCTGAAAAACACGTTTTGAAAAGTGAGCTGTTACTGACCCATAACTTACATGGGGTTGAACAAACTTGCAGAAACATGCTTATTTCTGCTGAAAAACATGTTTTGACACTTTCAGCGTACTGGGGTTAAGACCTGAGTGTGTGGGCTCTTCTGAGGCTTGCAGTTACATAGGGATACAGCTGTCTGAAAAAACGCGTTTATTTCGGGCTGAAAAACACGTTTTGAAAAGTGAGCTGTTACTGCCCCATAAGTTACATGGGGTTGACCAAACTTGCAGACACATGTTTATTTCTGCTGAAAAACATGTTTTGACACTTTCAGCACAGTGGGTTTAAGACCTGAGTGTGTGGGCTCTTCTGAGGCTTGCAGTTACATAGGGATACAGCTGTCTGAAAAAACGCGTTTATTTCGGGCTGAAAAACACATTTTGAAAAGTGAGCTGTTACTGACCCATAACTTACATGGGGTTGACCAAACTTGCAGAAACATGTTTATTTCTGCTGAAAAACATGTTTTGACACTTTCAGCACACTGGGGTTAAGACCTGAGTGTGTGGGCTCTTCTGAGCCTTGCAGATACATAGGGATACAGCTGTCTGAAAAAACGCGTTTATTTCTGGCTGAAAAACACGTTTTGAAAAGTGAGCTGTTACTGACCCATAACTTACATGGGGTTGACCAAACTTGCAGAAACATGTTTATTTCTGCTGAAAAACATGTTTTGACACTTTCAGCACACTCAGGTTAAGACCTGAGTGTGTGGGCTCTTCTGAGCCTTGCAGTTACATAGGGATACAGCTGTCTGAAAAAACGCGTTTATTTCGGGCTGAAAAACACGTTTTGAAAAGTGAGCTGTTACTGACCCATAACTTACATGGGGTTGACCAAACTTGCAGAAACATGTTTATTTCTGCTGAAAAACATGTTTTGACACTTTCAGCACACTGGGGTTAAGACCTGAGTGTGTGGGCTCTTCTGAGCCTTGCAGTTACATAGGGATACAGCTGTCTGAAAAAACGCGTTTATTTCTGGCTGAAAAACACGTTTTGAAAAGTGAGCTGTTACTGACCCATAACTTACATGGGGTTGACCAAACTTGCAGAAACGTTTATTTCTGCTGAAAAACATGTTTTGACACTTTCAGCACACTGGGGTTAAGACCTGAGTGTGTGGGCTCTTCTGAGCCTTGCAGTTACATAGGGATACAGCTGTCTGAAAAAACGCGTTTATTTCGGGCTGAAAAACACGTTTTGAAAAGTGAGCTGTTACTGACCCATAACTTACATGGGGTTGACCAAACTTGCAGAAACAAGTTTATTTCTGCTGAAAAACATGTTTTGACACTTTCAGCACACTGGGGTTAAGACCTGAGTGTGTGGGCTCTTCTGAGCCTTGCAGTTACATAGGGATACAGCTGTCTGAAAAAACGCGTTTATTTCGGGCTGAAAAACACGTTTTGAAAAGTGAGCTGTTACTGACCCATAACTTACATGGGGTTGACCAAACTTGCAGAAACATGCTTATTTCTGCTGAAAAACATGTTTTGACACTTTCAGCGCACTGGGGTTAAGACCTGAGTGTGTGGGCTCTTCTGAGGCTTGCAGTTACATAAGGATACAGCTGTCTGAAAAAACGCGTTTATTTCGGGCTGAAAAACACGTTTTGAAAAGTGAGCTGTTACTGCCCCATAAGTTACATGGGGTTGACCAAACTTGCAGACACATGTTTATTTCTGCTGAAAAACATGTTTTGACACTTTCAGCACAGTGGGTTTAAGACCTGAGTGTGTGGGCTCTTCTGAGGCTTGCAGTTACATAGGCATACAGCTGTCTGAAAAAACGCGTTTATTTCGGGCTGAAAAACACGTTTTGAAAAGTGAGCTGTTACTGACCCATAACTTACATGGGGTTGACCAAACTTGCAGAAACATGTTTATTTCTGCTGAAAAACATGTTTTGACACTTTCAGCACACTGGGGTTAAGACCTGAGTGTGTGGGCTCTTCTGAGCCTTGCAGGTACATAGGGATACAGCTGTCTGAAAAAACGCGTTTATTTCTGGCTGAAAAACACGTTTTGAAAAGTGAGCTGTTACTGACCCATAACTTACATGGGGTTGACCAAACTTGCAGAAACATGTTTATTTCTGCTGAAAAACAGTTTTGACACTTTCAGCAGACTCGGGTTAAGACCTGAGTGTGTGGGCTCTTCTGAGCCTTGCAGTTACATAGGGATACAGCTGTCTGAAAAAACGCGTTTATTTCGGGCTGAAAAACACGTTTTGAAAAGTGAGCTGTTACTGACCCATAACTTACATGGGGTTGACCAAACTTGCAGAAACATGCTTATTTCTGCTGAAAAACATGTTTTGACACTTTCAGCACACTGGGGTTAAGACCTGAGTGTGTGGGCTCTTCTGAGCCTTGCAGATACATAGGGATACAGCTGTCTGAAAAAACGCGTTTATTTCGGGCTGAAAAACACGTTTTGAAAAGTGAGCTGTTACTGACCCATAACTTACATGGGGTTGACCAAACTTGCAGAAACAAGTTTATTTCTGCTGAAAAACATGTTTTGACACTTTCAGCACACTGGGGTTAAGACCTGAGTGTGTGGGCTCTTCTGAGCCTTGCAGTTACATAGGGATACAGCTGTCTGAAAAAACGCTTTTATTTCGGGCTGAAAAACACGTTTTGAAAAGTGAGCTGTTACTGACCCATAACTTACATGGGGTTGACCAAACTTGCAGAAACATGCTTATTTCTGCTGAAAAACATGTTTTGACACTTTCAGCGCACTGGGGTTAAGACCTGAGTGTGTGGGCTCTTCTGAGGCTTGCAGTTACATAGGGATACAGCTGTCTGAAAAAACGCGTTTATTTCGGGCTGAAAAACACGTTTTGAAAAGTGAGCTGTTACTGCCCCATAAGTTACATGGGGTTGACCAAACTTGCAGAAACGTTTATTTCTGCTGAAAAACATGTTTTGACACTTTCAGCACAGTGGGTTTAAGACCTGAGTGTGTGGGCTCTTCTGAGCCTTGCAGTTACATAGGGATACAGCTGTCTGAAAAAACGCGTTTATTTCGGGCTGAAAAACACGTTTTGAAAAGTGAGCTGTTACTGACCCATAACTTACATGGGGTTGACCAAACTTGCAGAAACAAGTTTATTTCTGCTGAAAAACATGTTTTGACACTTTCAGCACACTGGGGTTAAGACCTGAGTGTGTGGGCTCTTCTGAGGCTTGCAGTTACATAGGCATACAGCTGTCTGAAAAAACGCGTTTATTTCGGGCTGAAAAACACGTTTTGAAAAGTGAGCTGTTACTGACCCATAACTTACATGGGGTTGACCAAACTTGCAGAAACATGCTTATTTCTGCTGAAAAACATGTTTTGACACTTTCAGCGCACTGGGGTTAAGACCTGAGTGTGTGGGCTCTTCTGAGGCTTGCAGTTACATAGGGATACAGCTGTCTGAAAAAACGCGTTTATTTCGGGCTGAAAAACACGTTTTGAAAAGTGAGCTGTTACTGCCCCATAAGTTACATGGGGTTGACCAAACTTGCAGACACATGTTTATTTCTGCTGAAAAACATGTTTTGACACTTTCAGCACAGTGGGTTTAAGACCTGAGTGTGTGGGCTCTTCTGAGGCTTGCAGTTACATAGGCATACAGCTGTCTGAAAAAACGCGTTTATTTCGGGCTGAAAAACACGTTTTGAAAAGTGAGCTGTTACTGACCCATAACTTACATGGGGTTGACCAAACTTGCAGAAACATGTTTATTTCTGCTGAAAAACATGTTTTGACACTTTCAGCACACTGGGGTTAAGACCTGAGTGTGTGGGCTCTTCTGAGCCTTGCAGGTACATAGGGATACAGCTGTCTGAAAAAACGCGTTTATTTCGGGCTGAAAAACACGTTTTGAAAAGTGAGCTGTTACTGACCCATAACTTACATGGGGTTGACCAAACTTGCAGAAACATGTTTATTTCTGCTGAAAAACAGTTTTGACACTTTCAGCAGACTCGGGTTAAGACCTGAGTGTGTGGGCTCTTCTGAGCCTTGCAGTTACATAGGGATACAGCTGTCTGAAAAAACGCGTTTATTTCGGGCTGAAAAACACGTTTTGAAAAGTGAGCTGTTACTGACCCATAACTTACATGGGGTTGACCAAACTTGCAGAAACATGTTTATTTCTGCTGAAAAACATGTTTTGACACTTTCAGCACACTGGGGTTAAGACCTGAGTGTGTGGGCTCTTCTGAGCCTTGCAGATACATAGGGATACAGCTGTCTGAAAAAACGCGTTTATTTCGGGCTGAAAAACACGTTTTGAAAAGTGAGCTGTTACTGACCCATAACTTACATGGGGTTGACCAAACTTGCAGAAACATGTTTATTTCTGCTGAAAAACATGTTTTGACACTTTCAGCACACTGGGGTTAAGACCTGAGTGTGTGGGCTCTTCTGAGCCTTGCAGGTACATAGGGATACAGCTGTCTGAAAAAACGCGTTTATTTCTGGCTGAAAAACACGTTTTGAAAAGTGAGCTGTTACTGACCCATAACTTACATGGGGTTGACCAAACTTGCAGAAACATGTTTATTTCTGCTGAAAAACAGTTTTGACACTTTCAGCAGACTCGGGTTAAGACCTGAGTGTGTGGGCTCTTCTGAGCCTTGCAGTTACATAGGGATACAGCTGTCTGAAAAAACGCGTTTATTTCGGGCTGAAAAACACGTTTTGAAAAGTGAGCTGTTACTGACCCATAACTTACATGGGGTTGACCAAACTTGCAGAAACATGTTTATTTCTGCTGAAAAACATGTTTTGACACTTTCAGCACACTGGGGTTAAGACCTGAGTGTGTGGGCTCTTCTGAGCCTTGCAGATACTTAGGGATACAGCTGTCTGAAAAAACGCGTTTATTTCGGGCTGAAAAACACGTTTTGAAAAGTGAGCTGTTACTGACCCATAACTTACATGGGGTTGACCAAACTTGCAGAAACATGTTTATTTCTGCTGAAAAACATGTTTTGACACTTTCAGCACACTGGGGTTAAGACCTGAGTGTGTGGGCTCTTCTGAGCCTTGCAGTTACATAGGGATACAGCTGTCTGAAAAAACGCGTTTATTTCGGGCTGAAAAACACGTTTTGAAAAGTGAGCTGTTACTGACCCATAACTTACATGGGGTTGACCAAACTTGCAGAAACATGTTTATTTCTGCTGAAAAACATGTTTTGACACTTTCAGCACACTGGGGTTAAGACCTGAGTGTGTGGGCTCTTCTGAGCCTTGCAGTTACATAGGGATACAGCTGTCTGAAAAAACGCGTTTATTTCGGGCTGAAAAACACGTTTTGAAAAGTGAGCTGTTACTGACCCATAACTTACATGGGGTTGACCAAACTTGCAGAAACAAGTTTATTTCTGCTGAAAAACATGTTTTGACACTTTCAGCACAGTGGGGTTAAGACCTGAGTGTGTGGGCTCTTCTGAGCCTTGCAGATACATAGGGATACAGCTGTCTGAAAAAACGCGTTTATTTCGGGCTGAAAAACACGTTTTGAAAAGTGAGCTGTTACTGACCCATAACTTACATGGGGTTGACCAAACTTGCAGAAACAAGTTTATTTCTGCTGAAAAACATGTTTTGACACTTTCAGCACAGTGGGGTTAAGACCTGAGTGTGTGGGCTCTTCTGAGCCTTGCAGATACATAGGGAAACAGCTGTCTGAAAAAACGCGTTTATTTCGGGCTGAAAAACACGTTTTGAAAAGTGAGCTGTTACTGACCCATAACTTACATGGGGTTGAACAAACTTGCAGAAACATGCTTATTTCTGCTGAAAAACATGTTTTGACACTTTCAGCGTACTGGGGTTAAGACCTGAGTGTGTGGGCTCTTCTGAGGCTTGCAGTTACATAGGGATACAGCTGTCTGAAAAAACGCGTTTATTTCGGGCTGAAAAACACGTTTTGAAAAGTGAGCTGTTACTGCCCCATAAGTTACATGGGGTTGACCAAACTTGCAGACACATGTTTATTTCTGCTGAAAAACATGTTTTGACACTTTCAGCACAGTGGGTTTAAGACCTGAGTGTGTGGGCTCTTCTGAGGCTTGCAGTTACATAGGGATACAGCTGTCTGAAAAAACGCGTTTATTTCGGGCTGAAAAACACATTTTGAAAAGTGAGCTGTTACTGACCCATAACTTACATGGGGTTGACCAAACTTGCAGAAACATGTTTATTTCTGCTGAAAAACATGTTTTGACACTTTCAGCACACTGGGGTTAAGACCTGAGTGTGTGGGCTCTTCTGAGCCTTGCAGATACATAGGGATACAGCTGTCTGAAAAAACGCGTTTATTTCTGGCTGAAAAACACGTTTTGAAAAGTGAGCTGTTACTGACCCATAACTTACATGGGGTTGACCAAACTTGCAGAAACATGTTTATTTCTGCTGAAAAACATGTTTTGACACTTTCAGCACACTCGGGTTAAGACCTGAGTGTGTGGGCTCTTCTGAGCCTTGCAGTTACATAGGGATACAGCTGTCTGAAAAAACGCGTTTATTTCGGGCTGAAAAACACGTTTTGAAAAGTGAGCTGTTACTGACCCATAACTTACATGGGGTTGACCAAACTTGCAGAAACATGTTTATTTCTGCTGAAAAACATGTTTTGACACTTTCAGCACACTGGGGTTAAGACCTGAGTGTGTGGGCTCTTCTGAGCCTTGCAGTTACATAGGGATACAGCTGTCTGAAAAAACGCGTTTATTTCTGGCTGAAAAACACGTTTTGAAAAGTGAGCTGTTACTGACCCATAACTTACATGGGGTTTACCAAACTTGCAGAAACATGTTTATTTCTGCTGAAAAACATGTTTTGACACTTTCAGCACACTCGGGTTAAGACCTGAGTGTGTGGGCTCTTCTGAGCCTTGCAGTTACATAGGGATACAGCTGTCTGAAAAAACGCGTTTATTTCGGGCTGAAAAACACGTTTTGAAAAGTGAGCTGTTACTGACCCATAACTTACATGGGGTTGACCAAACTTGCAGAAACATGTTTATTTCTGCTGAAAAACATGTTTTGACACTTTCAGCACACTGGGGTTAAGACCTGAGTGTGTGGGCTCTTCTGAGCCTTGCAGTTACATAGGGATACAGCTGTCTGAAAAAACGCGTTTATTTCTGGCTGAAAAACACGTTTTGAAAAGTGAGCTGTTACTGACCCATAACTTACATGGGGTTTACCAAACTTGCAGAAACATGTTTATTTCTGCTGAAAAACATGTTTTGACACTTTCAGCACACTGGGGTTAAGACCTGAGTGTGTGGGCTCTTCTGAGCCTTGCAGTTACATAGGGACACAGCTGTCTGAAAAAACGCGTTTATTTCGGGCTGAAAAACACGTTTTGAAAAGTGAGCTGTTACTGACCCATAACTTACATGGGGTTGACCAAACTTGCAGAAACATGTTTATTTCTGCTGAAAAACATGTTTTGACACTTTCAGCACACTGGGGTTAAGACCTGAGTGTGTGGGCTCTTCTGAGCCTTGCAGTTACATAGGGATACAGCTGTCTGAAAAAACGCGTTTATTTCGGGCTGAAAAACACGTTTTGAAAAGTGAGCTGTTACTGACCCATAACTTACATGGGGTTGACCAAACTTGCAGAAACAAGTTTATTTCTGCTGAAAAACATGTTTTGACACTTTCAGCACACTGGGGTTAAGACCTGAGTGTGTGGGCTCTTCTGAGCCTTGCAGTTACATAGGGATACAGCTGTCTGAAAAAACGCGTTTATTTCGGGCTGAAAAACACGTTTTGAAAAGTGAGCTGTTACTGACCCATAACTTACATGGGGTTGACCAAACTTGCAGAAACATGTTTATTTCTGCTGAAAAACATGTTTTGACACTTTCAGCGAACTGGGGTTAAGACCTGAGTGTGTGGGCTCTTCTGAACCTTGCAGTTACATAGGGTAACAGCTATCTGAAAAAACGCGTTTATTTCGGGCTGAAAAACACGTTTTGAAAAGTGAGCTGTTACTGACCCATAACTTACATGGGGTTGACCAAACTTGCAGAAACATGCTTATTTCTGCTGAAAAACATGTTTTGACACTTTCAGCGCACTGGGGTTAAGACCTGAGTGTGTGGGCTCTTCTGAGCCTTGCAGTTACATAGGGTAACAGCTGTCTGAAAAAACGCGTTTATTTCGGGCTGAAAAACACGTTTTGAAAAGTGAGCTGTTACTGACCCATAACTTACATGGGGTTGACCAAACTTGCAGAAACATGTTTATTTCTGCTGAAAAACATGTTTTGACACTTTCAGCACAGTGGGGTTAAGACCTGAGTGTGTGGGCTCTTCTGAGGCTTGCAGTTACATAGGGATACAGCTGTCTGAAAAAACGCGTTTATTTCTTGCTGAAAAACACGTTTTGAAAAGTGAGCTGTTACTGCCCCATAAGTTACATGGGTTTGACCAAACTTGCAGACACATGTTTATTTCTGCTGAAAAACATGTTTTGACACTTTCAGCACAGTGGGTTTAAGACCTGAGTGTGTGGGCTCTTCTGAGCCTTGCAGATACATAGGGATACAGCTGTCTGAAAAAACGCGTTTATTTCTGGCTGAAAAACACGTTTTGAAAAGTGAGCTGTTACTGACCCATAATTTACATGGGGTTGACCAAACTTGCAGAAACATGTTTATTTCTGCTGAAAAACATGTTTTGACACTTTCAGCACACTCGGGTTAAGACCTGAGTGTGTGGGCTCTTCTGAGCCTTGCAGTTACATAGGGATACAGCTGTCTGAAAAAACGCGTTTATTTCGGGGTGAAAAACACGTTTTGAAAAGTGAGCTGTTACTGACCCATAACTTACATGGGGTTGACCAAACTTGCAGAAACATGTTTATTTCTGCTGAAAAACATGTTTTGACACTTTCAGCACACTGGGGTTAAGACCTGAGTGTGTGGGCTCTTCTGAGCCTTGCAGTTACATAGGGATACAGCTGTCTGAAAAAACGCGTTTATTTCGGGCTGAAAAACACGTTTTGAAAAGTGAGCTGTTACTGACCCATAACTTACATGGGGTTGACCAAACTTGCAGAAACAAGTTTATTTCTGCTGAAAAACATGTTTTGACACTTTCAGCACACTGGGGTTAAGACCTGAGTGTGTGGGCTCTTCTGAGCCTTGCAGTTACATAGGGATACAGCTGTCTGAAAAAACGCGTTTATTTCGGGCTGAAAAACACGTTTTGAAAAGTGAGCTGTTACTGACCCATAACTTACATGGGGTTGACCAAACTTGCAGAAACATGTTTATTTCTGCTGAAAAACATGTTTTGACACTTTCAGCACACTGGGGTTAAGACCTGAGTGTGTGGGCTCTTCTGAGCCTTGCAGTTACATAGGGATACAGCTGTCTGAAAAAACGCGTTTATTTCGGGCTGAAAAACACGTTTTGAAAAGTGAGCTGTTACTGACCCATAACTTACATGGGGTTGACCAAACTTGCAGAAACAAGTTTATTTCTGCTGAAAAACATGTTTTGACACTTTCAGCACACTGGGGTTAAGACCTGAGTGTGTGGGCTCTTCTGAGCCTTGCAGATACATAGGGATACAGCTGTCTGAAAAAACGCGTTTATTTCGGGCTGAAAAACACGTTTTGAAAAGTGAGCTGTTACTGACCCATAACTTACATGGGGTTGACCAAACTTGCAGAAACATGCTTATTTCTGCTGAAAAACATGTTTTGACACTTTCAGCGCACTGGTGTTAAGACCCGAGTGTGTGGGCTCTTCTGAGCCTTGCAGTTACATAGGGTAACAGCTATCTGAAAAAACGCGTTTATTTCGGGCTGAAAAACACGTTTTGAAAAGTGAGCTGTTACTGACCCATAACTTACATGGGGTTGACCAAACTTGCAGAAACATGTTTATTTCTGCTGAAAAACATGTTTTGACACTTTCAGCACAGTGGGGTTAAGACCTGAGTGTGTGGGCTCTTCTGAGGCTTGCAGTTACATAGGGATACAGCTGTCTGAAAAAACGCGTTTATTTCGGGCTGAAAAACACGTTTTGAAAAGTGAGCTGTTACTGCCCCATAAGTTACATGGGGTTGACCAAACTTGCAGACACATGTTTATTTCTGCTGAAAAACATGTTTTGACACTTTCAGCACACTGGGGTTAAGACCTGAGTGTGTGGGCTCTTCTGAGCCTTGCAGTTACATAGGGATACAGCTGTCTGAAAAAACGCGTTTATTTCGGGCTGAAAAACACGTTTTGAAAAGTGAGCTGTTACTGACCCATAACTTACATGGGGTTGACCAAACTTGCAGAAACATGTTTATTTCTGCTGAAAAACATGTTTTGACACTTTCAGCACACTGGGGTTAAGACCTGAGTGTGTGGGCTCTTCTGAGCCTTACAGTTACATAGGGATACAGCTGTCTGAAAAAACGCGTTTATTTCGGGCTGAAAAACACGTTTTGAAAAGTGAGCTGTTACTGACCCATAACTTACATGGGGTTGACCAAACTTGCAGAAACATGTTTATTTCTGCTGAAAAACATGTTTTGACACTTTCAGCGCACTGGGGTTAAGACCTGAGTGTGTGGGCTCTTCTGAGCCTTGCAGATACATAGGGATACAGCTGTCTGAAAAAACGCGTTTATTTCTGGCTGAAAAACACGTTTTGAAAAGTGAGCTGTTACTGACCCATAACTTACATGGGGTTGACCAAACTTGCAGAAACATGTTTATTTCTGCTGAAAAACATGTTTTGACACTTTCAGCACACTCAGGTTAAGACCTGAGTGTGTGGGCTCTTCTGAGCCTTGCAGTTACATAGGGATACAGCTGTCTGAAAAAACGCGTTTATTTCGGGCTGAAAAACACGTTTTGAAAAGTGAGCTGTTACTGACCCATAACTTACATGGGGTTGACCAAACTTGCAGAAACATGTTTATTTCTGCTGAAAAACATGTTTTGACACTTTCAGCACACTGGGGTTAAGACCTGAGTGTGTGGGCTCTTCTGAGCCTTGCAGTTACATAGGGATACAGCTGTCTGAAAAAACGCGTTTATTTCTGGCTGAAAAACACGTTTTGAAAAGTGAGCTGTTACTGACCCATAACTTACATGGGGTTGACCAAACTTGCAGAAACGTTTATTTCTGCTGAAAAACATGTTTTGACACTTTCAGCACACTGGGGTTAAGACCTGAGTGTGTGGGCTCTTCTGAGCCTTGCAGTTACATAGGGATACAGCTGTCTGAAAAAACGCGTTTATTTCGGGCTGAAAAACACGTTTTGAAAAGTGAGCTGTTACTGACCCATAACTTACATGGGGTTGACCAAACTTGCAGAAACAAGTTTATTTCTGCTGAAAAACATGTTTTGACACTTTCAGCACACTGGGGTTAAGACCTGAGTGTGTGGGCTCTTCTGAGCCTTGCAGTTACATAGGGATACAGCTGTCTGAAAAAACGCGTTTATTTCGGGCTGAAAAACACGTTTTGAAAAGTGAGCTGTTACTGACCCATAACTTACATGGGGTTGACCAAACTTGCAGAAACATGCTTATTTCTGCTGAAAAACATGTTTTGACACTTTCAGCGCACTGGGGTTAAGACCTGAGTGTGTGGGCTCTTCTGAGGCTTGCAGTTACATAAGGATACAGCTGTCTGAAAAAACGCGTTTATTTCGGGCTGAAAAACACGTTTTGAAAAGTGAGCTGTTACTGCCCCATAAGTTACATGGGGTTGACCAAACTTGCAGACACATGTTTATTTCTGCTGAAAAACATGTTTTGACACTTTCAGCACAGTGGGTTTAAGACCTGAGTGTGTGGGCTCTTCTGAGGCTTGCAGTTACATAGGCATACAGCTGTCTGAAAAAACGCGTTTATTTCGGGCTGAAAAACACGTTTTGAAAAGTGAGCTGTTACTGACCCATAACTTACATGGGGTTGACCAAACTTGCAGAAACATGTTTATTTCTGCTGAAAAACATGTTTTGACACTTTCAGCACACTGGGGTTAAGACCTGAGTGTGTGGGCTCTTCTGAGCCTTGCAGGTACATAGGGATACAGCTGTCTGAAAAAACGCGTTTATTTCTGGCTGAAAAACACGTTTTGAAAAGTGAGCTGTTACTGACCCATAACTTACATGGGGTTGACCAAACTTGCAGAAACATGTTTATTTCTGCTGAAAAACAGTTTTGACACTTTCAGCAGACTCGGGTTAAGACCTGAGTGTGTGGGCTCTTCTGAGCCTTGCAGTTACATAGGGATACAGCTGTCTGAAAAAACGCGTTTATTTCGGGCTGAAAAACACGTTTTGAAAAGTGAGCTGTTACTGACCCATAACTTACATGGGGTTGACCAAACTTGCAGAAACATGCTTATTTCTGCTGAAAAACATGTTTTGACACTTTCAGCACACTGGGGTTAAGACCTGAGTGTGTGGGCTCTTCTGAGCCTTGCAGATACATAGGGATACAGCTGTCTGAAAAAACGCGTTTATTTCGGGCTGAAAAACACGTTTTGAAAAGTGAGCTGTTACTGACCCATAACTTACATGGGGTTGACCAAACTTGCAGAAACAAGTTTATTTCTGCTGAAAAACATGTTTTGACACTTTCAGCACACTGGGGTTAAGACCTGAGTGTGTGGGCTCTTCTGAGCCTTGCAGTTACATAGGGATACAGCTGTCTGAAAAAACGCTTTTATTTCGGGCTGAAAAACACGTTTTGAAAAGTGAGCTGTTACTGACCCATAACTTACATGGGGTTGACCAAACTTGCAGAAACATGCTTATTTCTGCTGAAAAACATGTTTTGACACTTTCAGCGCACTGGGGTTAAGACCTGAGTGTGTGGGCTCTTCTGAGGCTTGCAGTTACATAGGGATACAGCTGTCTGAAAAAACGCGTTTATTTCGGGCTGAAAAACACGTTTTGAAAAGTGAGCTGTTACTGCCCCATAAGTTACATGGGGTTGACCAAACTTGCAGAAACGTTTATTTCTGCTGAAAAACATGTTTTGACACTTTCAGCACAGTGGGTTTAAGACCTGAGTGTGTGGGCTCTTCTGAGCCTTGCAGTTACATAGGGATACAGCTGTCTGAAAAAACGCGTTTATTTCGGGCTGAAAAACACGTTTTGAAAAGTGAGCTGTTACTGACCCATAACTTACATGGGGTTGACCAAACTTGCAGAAACAAGTTTATTTCTGCTGAAAAACATGTTTTGACACTTTCAGCACACTGGGGTTAAGACCTGAGTGTGTGGGCTCTTCTGAGGCTTGCAGTTACATAGGCATACAGCTGTCTGAAAAAACGCGTTTATTTCGGGCTGAAAAACACGTTTTGAAAAGTGAGCTGTTACTGACCCATAACTTACATGGGGTTGACCAAACTTGCAGAAACATGCTTATTTCTGCTGAAAAACATGTTTTGACACTTTCAGCGCACTGGGGTTAAGACCTGAGTGTGTGGGCTCTTCTGAGGCTTGCAGTTACATAGGGATACAGCTGTCTGAAAAAACGCGTTTATTTCGGGCTGAAAAACACGTTTTGAAAAGTGAGCTGTTACTGCCCCATAAGTTACATGGGGTTGACCAAACTTGCAGACACATGTTTATTTCTGCTGAAAAACATGTTTTGACACTTTCAGCACAGTGGGTTTAAGACCTGAGTGTGTGGGCTCTTCTGAGGCTTGCAGTTACATAGGCATACAGCTGTCTGAAAAAACGCGTTTATTTCGGGCTGAAAAACACGTTTTGAAAAGTGAGCTGTTACTGACCCATAACTTACATGGGGTTGACCAAACTTGCAGAAACATGTTTATTTCTGCTGAAAAACATGTTTTGACACTTTCAGCACACTGGGGTTAAGACCTGAGTGTGTGGGCTCTTCTGAGCCTTGCAGGTACATAGGGATACAGCTGTCTGAAAAAACGCGTTTATTTCGGGCTGAAAAACACGTTTTGAAAAGTGAGCTGTTACTGACCCATAACTTACATGGGGTTGACCAAACTTGCAGAAACATGTTTATTTCTGCTGAAAAACAGTTTTGACACTTTCAGCAGACTCGGGTTAAGACCTGAGTGTGTGGGCTCTTCTGAGCCTTGCAGTTACATAGGGATACAGCTGTCTGAAAAAACGCGTTTATTTCGGGCTGAAAAACACGTTTTGAAAAGTGAGCTGTTACTGACCCATAACTTACATGGGGTTGACCAAACTTGCAGAAACATGTTTATTTCTGCTGAAAAACATGTTTTGACACTTTCAGCACACTGGGGTTAAGACCTGAGTGTGTGGGCTCTTCTGAGCCTTGCAGATACATAGGGATACAGCTGTCTGAAAAAACGCGTTTATTTCGGGCTGAAAAACACGTTTTGAAAAGTGAGCTGTTACTGACCCATAACTTACATGGGGTTGACCAAACTTGCAGAAACATGTTTATTTCTGCTGAAAAACATGTTTTGACACTTTCAGCACACTGGGGTTAAGACCTGAGTGTGTGGGCTCTTCTGAGCCTTGCAGGTACATAGGGATACAGCTGTCTGAAAAAACGCGTTTATTTCTGGCTGAAAAACACGTTTTGAAAAGTGAGCTGTTACTGACCCATAACTTACATGGGGTTGACCAAACTTGCAGAAACATGTTTATTTCTGCTGAAAAACAGTTTTGACACTTTCAGCAGACTCGGGTTAAGACCTGAGTGTGTGGGCTCTTCTGAGCCTTGCAGTTACATAGGGATACAGCTGTCTGAAAAAACGCGTTTATTTCGGGCTGAAAAACACGTTTTGAAAAGTGAGCTGTTACTGACCCATAACTTACATGGGGTTGACCAAACTTGCAGAAACATGTTTATTTCTGCTGAAAAACATGTTTTGACACTTTCAGCACACTGGGGTTAAGACCTGAGTGTGTGGGCTCTTCTGAGCCTTGCAGATACTTAGGGATACAGCTGTCTGAAAAAACGCGTTTATTTCGGGCTGAAAAACACGTTTTGAAAAGTGAGCTGTTACTGACCCATAACTTACATGGGGTTGACCAAACTTGCAGAAACATGTTTATTTCTGCTGAAAAACATGTTTTGACACTTTCAGCACACTGGGGTTAAGACCTGAGTGTGTGGGCTCTTCTGAGCCTTGCAGTTACATAGGGATACAGCTGTCTGAAAAAACGCGTTTATTTCGGGCTGAAAAACACGTTTTGAAAAGTGAGCTGTTACTGACCCATAACTTACATGGGGTTGACCAAACTTGCAGAAACATGTTTATTTCTGCTGAAAAACATGTTTTGACACTTTCAGCACACTGGGGTTAAGACCTGAGTGTGTGGGCTCTTCTGAGCCTTGCAGTTACATAGGGATACAGCTGTCTGAAAAAACGCGTTTATTTCGGGCTGAAAAACACGTTTTGAAAAGTGAGCTGTTACTGACCCATAACTTACATGGGGTTGACCAAACTTGCAGAAACAAGTTTATTTCTGCTGAAAAACATGTTTTGACACTTTCAGCACAGTGGGGTTAAGACCTGAGTGTGTGGGCTCTTCTGAGCCTTGCAGATACATAGGGATACAGCTGTCTGAAAAAACGCGTTTATTTCGGGCTGAAAAACACGTTTTGAAAAGTGAGCTGTTACTGACCCATAACTTACATGGGGTTGACCAAACTTGCAGAAACAAGTTTATTTCTGCTGAAAAACATGTTTTGACACTTTCAGCACAGTGGGGTTAAGACCTGAGTGTGTGGGCTCTTCTGAGCCTTGCAGATACATAGGGAAACAGCTGTCTGAAAAAACGCGTTTATTTCGGGCTGAAAAACACGTTTTGAAAAGTGAGCTGTTACTGACCCATAACTTACATGGGGTTGAACAAACTTGCAGAAACATGCTTATTTCTGCTGAAAAACATGTTTTGACACTTTCAGCGTACTGGGGTTAAGACCTGAGTGTGTGGGCTCTTCTGAGGCTTGCAGTTACATAGGGATACAGCTGTCTGAAAAAACGCGTTTATTTCGGGCTGAAAAACACGTTTTGAAAAGTGAGCTGTTACTGCCCCATAAGTTACATGGGGTTGACCAAACTTGCAGACACATGTTTATTTCTGCTGAAAAACATGTTTTGACACTTTCAGCACAGTGGGTTTAAGACCTGAGTGTGTGGGCTCTTCTGAGGCTTGCAGTTACATAGGGATACAGCTGTCTGAAAAAACGCGTTTATTTCGGGCTGAAAAACACATTTTGAAAAGTGAGCTGTTACTGACCCATAACTTACATGGGGTTGACCAAACTTGCAGAAACATGTTTATTTCTGCTGAAAAACATGTTTTGACACTTTCAGCACACTGGGGTTAAGACCTGAGTGTGTGGGCTCTTCTGAGCCTTGCAGATACATAGGGATACAGCTGTCTGAAAAAACGCGTTTATTTCTGGCTGAAAAACACGTTTTGAAAAGTGAGCTGTTACTGACCCATAACTTACATGGGGTTGACCAAACTTGCAGAAACATGTTTATTTCTGCTGAAAAACATGTTTTGACACTTTCAGCACACTCGGGTTAAGACCTGAGTGTGTGGGCTCTTCTGAGCCTTGCAGTTACATAGGGATACAGCTGTCTGAAAAAACGCGTTTATTTCGGGCTGAAAAACACGTTTTGAAAAGTGAGCTGTTACTGACCCATAACTTACATGGGGTTGACCAAACTTGCAGAAACATGTTTATTTCTGCTGAAAAACATGTTTTGACACTTTCAGCACACTGGGGTTAAGACCTGAGTGTGTGGGCTCTTCTGAGCCTTGCAGTTACATAGGGATACAGCTGTCTGAAAAAACGCGTTTATTTCTGGCTGAAAAACACGTTTTGAAAAGTGAGCTGTTACTGACCCATAACTTACATGGGGTTTACCAAACTTGCAGAAACATGTTTATTTCTGCTGAAAAACATGTTTTGACACTTTCAGCACACTCGGGTTAAGACCTGAGTGTGTGGGCTCTTCTGAGCCTTGCAGTTACATAGGGATACAGCTGTCTGAAAAAACGCGTTTATTTCGGGCTGAAAAACACGTTTTGAAAAGTGAGCTGTTACTGACCCATAACTTACATGGGGTTGACCAAACTTGCAGAAACATGTTTATTTCTGCTGAAAAACATGTTTTGACACTTTCAGCACACTGGGGTTAAGACCTGAGTGTGTGGGCTCTTCTGAGCCTTGCAGTTACATAGGGATACAGCTGTCTGAAAAAACGCGTTTATTTCTGGCTGAAAAACACGTTTTGAAAAGTGAGCTGTTACTGACCCATAACTTACATGGGGTTTACCAAACTTGCAGAAACATGTTTATTTCTGCTGAAAAACATGTTTTGACACTTTCAGCACACTGGGGTTAAGACCTGAGTGTGTGGGCTCTTCTGAGCCTTGCAGTTACATAGGGACACAGCTGTCTGAAAAAACGCGTTTATTTCGGGCTGAAAAACACGTTTTGAAAAGTGAGCTGTTACTGACCCATAACTTACATGGGGTTGACCAAACTTGCAGAAACATGTTTATTTCTGCTGAAAAACATGTTTTGACACTTTCAGCACACTGGGGTTAAGACCTGAGTGTGTGGGCTCTTCTGAGCCTTGCAGTTACATAGGGATACAGCTGTCTGAAAAAACGCGTTTATTTCGGGCTGAAAAACACGTTTTGAAAAGTGAGCTGTTACTGACCCATAACTTACATGGGGTTGACCAAACTTGCAGAAACAAGTTTATTTCTGCTGAAAAACATGTTTTGACACTTTCAGCACACTGGGGTTAAGACCTGAGTGTGTGGGCTCTTCTGAGCCTTGCAGTTACATAGGGATACAGCTGTCTGAAAAAACGCGTTTATTTCGGGCTGAAAAACACGTTTTGAAAAGTGAGCTGTTACTGACCCATAACTTACATGGGGTTGACCAAACTTGCAGAAACATGTTTATTTCTGCTGAAAAACATGTTTTGACACTTTCAGCGAACTGGGGTTAAGACCTGAGTGTGTGGGCTCTTCTGAACCTTGCAGTTACATAGGGTAACAGCTATCTGAAAAAACGCGTTTATTTCGGGCTGAAAAACACGTTTTGAAAAGTGAGCTGTTACTGACCCATAACTTACATGGGGTTGACCAAACTTGCAGAAACATGCTTATTTCTGCTGAAAAACATGTTTTGACACTTTCAGCGCACTGGGGTTAAGACCTGAGTGTGTGGGCTCTTCTGAGCCTTGCAGTTACATAGGGTAACAGCTGTCTGAAAAAACGCGTTTATTTCGGGCTGAAAAACACGTTTTGAAAAGTGAGCTGTTACTGACCCATAACTTACATGGGGTTGACCAAACTTGCAGAAACATGTTTATTTCTGCTGAAAAACATGTTTTGACACTTTCAGCACAGTGGGGTTAAGACCTGAGTGTGTGGGCTCTTCTGAGGCTTGCAGTTACATAGGGATACAGCTGTCTGAAAAAACGCGTTTATTTCTTGCTGAAAAACACGTTTTGAAAAGTGAGCTGTTACTGCCCCATAAGTTACATGGGTTTGACCAAACTTGCAGACACATGTTTATTTCTGCTGAAAAACATGTTTTGACACTTTCAGCACAGTGGGTTTAAGACCTGAGTGTGTGGGCTCTTCTGAGCCTTGCAGATACATAGGGATACAGCTGTCTGAAAAAACGCGTTTATTTCTGGCTGAAAAACACGTTTTGAAAAGTGAGCTGTTACTGACCCATAATTTACATGGGGTTGACCAAACTTGCAGAAACATGTTTATTTCTGCTGAAAAACATGTTTTGACACTTTCAGCACACTCGGGTTAAGACCTGAGTGTGTGGGCTCTTCTGAGCCTTGCAGTTACATAGGGATACAGCTGTCTGAAAAAACGCGTTTATTTCGGGGTGAAAAACACGTTTTGAAAAGTGAGCTGTTACTGACCCATAACTTACATGGGGTTGACCAAACTTGCAGAAACATGTTTATTTCTGCTGAAAAACATGTTTTGACACTTTCAGCACACTGGGGTTAAGACCTGAGTGTGTGGGCTCTTCTGAGCCTTGCAGTTACATAGGGATACAGCTGTCTGAAAAAACGCGTTTATTTCGGGCTGAAAAACACGTTTTGAAAAGTGAGCTGTTACTGACCCATAACTTACATGGGGTTGACCAAACTTGCAGAAACAAGTTTATTTCTGCTGAAAAACATGTTTTGACACTTTCAGCACACTGGGGTTAAGACCTGAGTGTGTGGGCTCTTCTGAGCCTTGCAGTTACATAGGGATACAGCTGTCTGAAAAAACGCGTTTATTTCGGGCTGAAAAACACGTTTTGAAAAGTGAGCTGTTACTGACCCATAACTTACATGGGGTTGACCAAACTTGCAGAAACATGTTTATTTCTGCTGAAAAACATGTTTTGACACTTTCAGCACACTGGGGTTAAGACCTGAGTGTGTGGGCTCTTCTGAGCCTTGCAGTTACATAGGGATACAGCTGTCTGAAAAAACGCGTTTATTTCGGGCTGAAAAACACGTTTTGAAAAGTGAGCTGTTACTGACCCATAACTTACATGGGGTTGACCAAACTTGCAGAAACAAGTTTATTTCTGCTGAAAAACATGTTTTGACACTTTCAGCACACTGGGGTTAAGACCTGAGTGTGTGGGCTCTTCTGAGCCTTGCAGATACATAGGGATACAGCTGTCTGAAAAAACGCGTTTATTTCGGGCTGAAAAACACGTTTTGAAAAGTGAGCTGTTACTGACCCATAACTTACATGGGGTTGACCAAACTTGCAGAAACATGCTTATTTCTGCTGAAAAACATGTTTTGACACTTTCAGCGCACTGGTGTTAAGACCCGAGTGTGTGGGCTCTTCTGAGCCTTGCAGTTACATAGGGTAACAGCTATCTGAAAAAACGCGTTTATTTCGGGCTGAAAAACACGTTTTGAAAAGTGAGCTGTTACTGACCCATAACTTACATGGGGTTGACCAAACTTGCAGAAACATGTTTATTTCTGCTGAAAAACATGTTTTGACACTTTCAGCACAGTGGGGTTAAGACCTGAGTGTGTGGGCTCTTCTGAGGCTTGCAGTTACATAGGGATACAGCTGTCTGAAAAAACGCGTTTATTTCGGGCTGAAAAACACGTTTTGAAAAGTGAGCTGTTACTGCCCCATAAGTTACATGGGGTTGACCAAACTTGCAGACACATGTTTATTTCTGCTGAAAAACATGTTTTGACACTTTCAGCACACTGGGGTTAAGACCTGAGTGTGTGGGCTCTTCTGAGCCTTGCAGTTACATAGGGATACAGCTGTCTGAAAAAACGCGTTTATTTCGGGCTGAAAAACACGTTTTGAAAAGTGAGCTGTTACTGACCCATAACTTACATGGGGTTGACCAAACTTGCAGAAACATGTTTATTTCTGCTGAAAAACATGTTTTGACACTTTCAGCACACTGGGGTTAAGACCTGAGTGTGTGGGCTCTTCTGAGCCTTACAGTTACATAGGGATACAGCTGTCTGAAAAAACGCGTTTATTTCGGGCTGAAAAACACGTTTTGAAAAGTGAGCTGTTACTGACCCATAACTTACATGGGGTTGACCAAACTTGCAGAAACATGTTTATTTCTGCTGAAAAACATGTTTTGACACTTTCAGCGCACTGGGGTTAAGACCTGAGTGTGTGGGCTCTTCTGAGCCTTGCAGTTACATAGGGTAACAGCTATCTGAAAAAACGCGTTTATTTCGGGCTGAAAAACACGTTTTGAAAAGTGAGCTGTTACTGACCCATAACTTACATGGGGTTGACCAAACTTGCAGAAACATGCTTATTTCTGCTGAAAAACATGTTTTGACACTTTCAGCGCACTGGGGTTAAGACCTGAGTGTGTGGGCTCTTCTGAGCCTTGCAGTTACATAGGGTAACAGCTATCTGAAAAAACGCGTTTATTTCGGGCTGAAAAACACGTTTTGAAAAGTGAGCTGTTACTGACCCATAACTTACATGGGGTTGACCAAACTTGCAGAAACATGTTTATTTCTGCTGAAAAACATGTTTTGACACTTTCAGCACAGTGGGGTTAAGACCTGAGTGTGTGGGCTCTTCTGAGGCTTGCAGTTACATAGGGATACAGCTGTCTGAAAAAACGCGTTTATTCCGGGCTGAAAAACACGTTTTGAAAAGTGAGCTGTTACTGACCCATAACTTACATGGGGTTGACCAAACTTGCAGAAACATGTTTATTTCTGCTGAAAAACATGTTTTGACACTTTCAGCACATTGGGGTTAAGACCTGAGTGTGTGGGCTCTTCTGAGCCTTGCAGTTACATAGGGATACAGCTGTCTGAAAAAACGCGTTTATTTTGGGCTGAAAAACACGTTTTGAAAAGTGAGCTGTTACTGCCCCATAAGTTACATGGGGTTGACCAAACTTGCAGAACATGTTTATTTCTGCTGAAAAACATGTTTTGACACTTTGAGCACAGTGGGTTTAAGACCTGAGTGTGTGGGCTCTTCTGAGGCTTGCAGTTACATAGGGATACAGCTGTCTGAAAAAACGCGTTTATTTCGGGCTGAAAAACACGTTTTGAAAAGTGAGCTGTTACTGACCCATAACTTACATGGGGTTGACCAAACTTGCAGAAACATGTTTATTTCTGCTGAAAAACATGTTTTGACACTTTCAGCACACTGGGGTTAAGACCTGAGTGTGTGGGCTCTTCTGAGCCTTGCAGTTACATAGGGATACAGCTGTCTGAAAAAACGCGTTTATTTCGGGCTGAAAAACACGTTTTGAAAAGTGAGCTGTTACTGACCCATAACTTACATGGGGTTGACCAAACTTGCAGAAACATGTTTATTTCTGCTGAAAAACATGTTTTGACACTTTCAGCACACTGGGGTTAAGACCTGAGTGTGTGGGCTCTTCTGAGCCTTGCAGTTACATAGGGATACAGCTGTCTGAAAAAACGCGTTTATTTCGGGCTGAAAAACACGTTTTGAAAAGTGAGCTGTTACTGACCCATAACTTACATGGGGTTGACCAAACTTGCAGAAACAAGTTTATTTCTGCTGAAAAACATGTTTTGACACTTTCAGCACAGTGGGGTTAAGACCTGAGTGTGTGGGCTCTTCTGAGCCTTGCAGATACATAGGGAAACAGCTGTCTGAAAAAACGCGTTTATTTCGGGCTGAAAAACACGTTTTGAAAAGTGAGCTGTTACTGACCCATAACTTACATGGGGTTGAACAAACTTGCAGAAACATGCTTATTTCTGCTGAAAAACATGTTTTGACACTTTCAGCGTACTGGGGTTAAGACCTGAGTGTGTGGGCTCTTCTGAGGCTTGCAGTTACATAGGGATACAGCTGTCTGAAAAAACGCGTTTATTTCGGGCTGAAAAACACGTTTTGAAAAGTGAGCTGTTACTGCCCCATAAGTTACATGGGGTTGACCAAACTTGCAGACACATGTTTATTTCTGCTGAAAAACATGTTTTGACACTTTCAGCACAGTGGGTTTAAGACCTGAGTGTGTGGGCTCTTCTGAGGCTTGCAGTTACATAGGGATACAGCTGTCTGAAAAAACGCGTTTATTTCGGGCTGAAAAACACATTTTGAAAAGTGAGCTGTTACTGACCCATAACTTACATGGGGTTGACCAAACTTGCAGAAACATGTTTATTTCTGCTGAAAAACATGTTTTGACACTTTCAGCACACTGGGGTTAAGACCTGAGTGTGTGGGCTCTTCTGAGCCTTGCAGATACATAGGGATACAGCTGTCTGAAAAAACGCGTTTATTTCTGGCTGAAAAACACGTTTTGAAAAGTGAGCTGTTACTGACCCATAACTTACATGGGGTTGACCAAACTTGCAGAAACATGTTTATTTCTGCTGAAAAACATGTTTTGACACTTTCAGCACACTCAGGTTAAGACCTGAGTGTGTGGGCTCTTCTGAGCCTTGCAGTTACATAGGGATACAGCTGTCTGAAAAAACGCGTTTATTTCGGGCTGAAAAACACGTTTTGAAAAGTGAGCTGTTACTGACCCATAACTTACATGGGGTTGACCAAACTTGCAGAAACATGTTTATTTCTGCTGAAAAACATGTTTTGACACTTTCAGCACACTGGGGTTAAGACCTGAGTGTGTGGGCTCTTCTGAGCCTTGCAGTTACATAGGGATACAGCTGTCTGAAAAAACGCGTTTATTTCTGGCTGAAAAACACGTTTTGAAAAGTGAGCTGTTACTGACCCATAACTTACATGGGGTTGACCAAACTTGCAGAAACGTTTATTTCTGCTGAAAAACATGTTTTGACACTTTCAGCACACTGGGGTTAAGACCTGAGTGTGTGGGCTCTTCTGAGCCTTGCAGTTACATAGGGATACAGCTGTCTGAAAAAACGCGTTTATTTCGGGCTGAAAAACACGTTTTGAAAAGTGAGCTGTTACTGACCCATAACTTACATGGGGTTGACCAAACTTGCAGAAACAAGTTTATTTCTGCTGAAAAACATGTTTTGACACTTTCAGCACACTGGGGTTAAGACCTGAGTGTGTGGGCTCTTCTGAGCCTTGCAGTTACATAGGGATACAGCTGTCTGAAAAAACGCGTTTATTTCGGGCTGAAAAACACGTTTTGAAAAGTGAGCTGTTACTGACCCATAACTTACATGGGGTTGACCAAACTTGCAGAAACATGCTTATTTCTGCTGAAAAACATGTTTTGACACTTTCAGCGCACTGGGGTTAAGACCTGAGTGTGTGGGCTCTTCTGAGGCTTGCAGTTACATAAGGATACAGCTGTCTGAAAAAACGCGTTTATTTCGGGCTGAAAAACACGTTTTGAAAAGTGAGCTGTTACTGCCCCATAAGTTACATGGGGTTGACCAAACTTGCAGACACATGTTTATTTCTGCTGAAAAACATGTTTTGACACTTTCAGCACAGTGGGTTTAAGACCTGAGTGTGTGGGCTCTTCTGAGGCTTGCAGTTACATAGGCATACAGCTGTCTGAAAAAACGCGTTTATTTCGGGCTGAAAAACACGTTTTGAAAAGTGAGCTGTTACTGACCCATAACTTACATGGGGTTGACCAAACTTGCAGAAACATGTTTATTTCTGCTGAAAAACATGTTTTGACACTTTCAGCACACTGGGGTTAAGACCTGAGTGTGTGGGCTCTTCTGAGCCTTGCAGGTACATAGGGATACAGCTGTCTGAAAAAACGCGTTTATTTCTGGCTGAAAAACACGTTTTGAAAAGTGAGCTGTTACTGACCCATAACTTACATGGGGTTGACCAAACTTGCAGAAACATGTTTATTTCTGCTGAAAAACAGTTTTGACACTTTCAGCAGACTCGGGTTAAGACCTGAGTGTGTGGGCTCTTCTGAGCCTTGCAGTTACATAGGGATACAGCTGTCTGAAAAAACGCGTTTATTTCGGGCTGAAAAACACGTTTTGAAAAGTGAGCTGTTACTGACCCATAACTTACATGGGGTTGACCAAACTTGCAGAAACATGCTTATTTCTGCTGAAAAACATGTTTTGACACTTTCAGCACACTGGGGTTAAGACCTGAGTGTGTGGGCTCTTCTGAGCCTTGCAGATACATAGGGATACAGCTGTCTGAAAAAACGCGTTTATTTCGGGCTGAAAAACACGTTTTGAAAAGTGAGCTGTTACTGACCCATAACTTACATGGGGTTGACCAAACTTGCAGAAACAAGTTTATTTCTGCTGAAAAACATGTTTTGACACTTTCAGCACACTGGGGTTAAGACCTGAGTGTGTGGGCTCTTCTGAGCCTTGCAGTTACATAGGGATACAGCTGTCTGAAAAAACGCTTTTATTTCGGGCTGAAAAACACGTTTTGAAAAGTGAGCTGTTACTGACCCATAACTTACATGGGGTTGACCAAACTTGCAGAAACATGCTTATTTCTGCTGAAAAACATGTTTTGACACTTTCAGCGCACTGGGGTTAAGACCTGAGTGTGTGGGCTCTTCTGAGGCTTGCAGTTACATAGGGATACAGCTGTCTGAAAAAACGCGTTTATTTCGGGCTGAAAAACACGTTTTGAAAAGTGAGCTGTTACTGCCCCATAAGTTACATGGGGTTGACCAAACTTGCAGAAACGTTTATTTCTGCTGAAAAACATGTTTTGACACTTTCAGCACAGTGGGTTTAAGACCTGAGTGTGTGGGCTCTTCTGAGCCTTGCAGTTACATAGGGATACAGCTGTCTGAAAAAACGCGTTTATTTCGGGCTGAAAAACACGTTTTGAAAAGTGAGCTGTTACTGACCCATAACTTACATGGGGTTGACCAAACTTGCAGAAACAAGTTTATTTCTGCTGAAAAACATGTTTTGACACTTTCAGCACACTGGGGTTAAGACCTGAGTGTGTGGGCTCTTCTGAGGCTTGCAGTTACATAGGCATACAGCTGTCTGAAAAAACGCGTTTATTTCGGGCTGAAAAACACGTTTTGAAAAGTGAGCTGTTACTGACCCATAACTTACATGGGGTTGACCAAACTTGCAGAAACATGCTTATTTCTGCTGAAAAACATGTTTTGACACTTTCAGCGCACTGGGGTTAAGACCTGAGTGTGTGGGCTCTTCTGAGGCTTGCAGTTACATAGGGATACAGCTGTCTGAAAAAACGCGTTTATTTCGGGCTGAAAAACACGTTTTGAAAAGTGAGCTGTTACTGCCCCATAAGTTACATGGGGTTGACCAAACTTGCAGACACATGTTTATTTCTGCTGAAAAACATGTTTTGACACTTTCAGCACAGTGGGTTTAAGACCTGAGTGTGTGGGCTCTTCTGAGGCTTGCAGTTACATAGGCATACAGCTGTCTGAAAAAACGCGTTTATTTCGGGCTGAAAAACACGTTTTGAAAAGTGAGCTGTTACTGACCCATAACTTACATGGGGTTGACCAAACTTGCAGAAACATGTTTATTTCTGCTGAAAAACATGTTTTGACACTTTCAGCACACTGGGGTTAAGACCTGAGTGTGTGGGCTCTTCTGAGCCTTGCAGGTACATAGGGATACAGCTGTCTGAAAAAACGCGTTTATTTCGGGCTGAAAAACACGTTTTGAAAAGTGAGCTGTTACTGACCCATAACTTACATGGGGTTGACCAAACTTGCAGAAACATGTTTATTTCTGCTGAAAAACAGTTTTGACACTTTCAGCAGACTCGGGTTAAGACCTGAGTGTGTGGGCTCTTCTGAGCCTTGCAGTTACATAGGGATACAGCTGTCTGAAAAAACGCGTTTATTTCGGGCTGAAAAACACGTTTTGAAAAGTGAGCTGTTACTGACCCATAACTTACATGGGGTTGACCAAACTTGCAGAAACATGTTTATTTCTGCTGAAAAACATGTTTTGACACTTTCAGCACACTGGGGTTAAGACCTGAGTGTGTGGGCTCTTCTGAGCCTTGCAGATACATAGGGATACAGCTGTCTGAAAAAACGCGTTTATTTCGGGCTGAAAAACACGTTTTGAAAAGTGAGCTGTTACTGACCCATAACTTACATGGGGTTGACCAAACTTGCAGAAACATGTTTATTTCTGCTGAAAAACATGTTTTGACACTTTCAGCACACTGGGGTTAAGACCTGAGTGTGTGGGCTCTTCTGAGCCTTGCAGGTACATAGGGATACAGCTGTCTGAAAAAACGCGTTTATTTCTGGCTGAAAAACACGTTTTGAAAAGTGAGCTGTTACTGACCCATAACTTACATGGGGTTGACCAAACTTGCAGAAACATGTTTATTTCTGCTGAAAAACAGTTTTGACACTTTCAGCAGACTCGGGTTAAGACCTGAGTGTGTGGGCTCTTCTGAGCCTTGCAGTTACATAGGGATACAGCTGTCTGAAAAAACGCGTTTATTTCGGGCTGAAAAACACGTTTTGAAAAGTGAGCTGTTACTGACCCATAACTTACATGGGGTTGACCAAACTTGCAGAAACATGTTTATTTCTGCTGAAAAACATGTTTTGACACTTTCAGCACACTGGGGTTAAGACCTGAGTGTGTGGGCTCTTCTGAGCCTTGCAGATACTTAGGGATACAGCTGTCTGAAAAAACGCGTTTATTTCGGGCTGAAAAACACGTTTTGAAAAGTGAGCTGTTACTGACCCATAACTTACATGGGGTTGACCAAACTTGCAGAAACATGTTTATTTCTGCTGAAAAACATGTTTTGACACTTTCAGCACACTGGGGTTAAGACCTGAGTGTGTGGGCTCTTCTGAGCCTTGCAGTTACATAGGGATACAGCTGTCTGAAAAAACGCGTTTATTTCGGGCTGAAAAACACGTTTTGAAAAGTGAGCTGTTACTGACCCATAACTTACATGGGGTTGACCAAACTTGCAGAAACATGTTTATTTCTGCTGAAAAACATGTTTTGACACTTTCAGCACACTGGGGTTAAGACCTGAGTGTGTGGGCTCTTCTGAGCCTTGCAGTTACATAGGGATACAGCTGTCTGAAAAAACGCGTTTATTTCGGGCTGAAAAACACGTTTTGAAAAGTGAGCTGTTACTGACCCATAACTTACATGGGGTTGACCAAACTTGCAGAAACAAGTTTATTTCTGCTGAAAAACATGTTTTGACACTTTCAGCACAGTGGGGTTAAGACCTGAGTGTGTGGGCTCTTCTGAGCCTTGCAGATACATAGGGATACAGCTGTCTGAAAAAACGCGTTTATTTCGGGCTGAAAAACACGTTTTGAAAAGTGAGCTGTTACTGACCCATAACTTACATGGGGTTGACCAAACTTGCAGAAACAAGTTTATTTCTGCTGAAAAACATGTTTTGACACTTTCAGCACAGTGGGGTTAAGACCTGAGTGTGTGGGCTCTTCTGAGCCTTGCAGATACATAGGGAAACAGCTGTCTGAAAAAACGCGTTTATTTCGGGCTGAAAAACACGTTTTGAAAAGTGAGCTGTTACTGACCCATAACTTACATGGGGTTGAACAAACTTGCAGAAACATGCTTATTTCTGCTGAAAAACATGTTTTGACACTTTCAGCGTACTGGGGTTAAGACCTGAGTGTGTGGGCTCTTCTGAGGCTTGCAGTTACATAGGGATACAGCTGTCTGAAAAAACGCGTTTATTTCGGGCTGAAAAACACGTTTTGAAAAGTGAGCTGTTACTGCCCCATAAGTTACATGGGGTTGACCAAACTTGCAGACACATGTTTATTTCTGCTGAAAAACATGTTTTGACACTTTCAGCACAGTGGGTTTAAGACCTGAGTGTGTGGGCTCTTCTGAGGCTTGCAGTTACATAGGGATACAGCTGTCTGAAAAAACGCGTTTATTTCGGGCTGAAAAACACATTTTGAAAAGTGAGCTGTTACTGACCCATAACTTACATGGGGTTGACCAAACTTGCAGAAACATGTTTATTTCTGCTGAAAAACATGTTTTGACACTTTCAGCACACTGGGGTTAAGACCTGAGTGTGTGGGCTCTTCTGAGCCTTGCAGATACATAGGGATACAGCTGTCTGAAAAAACGCGTTTATTTCTGGCTGAAAAACACGTTTTGAAAAGTGAGCTGTTACTGACCCATAACTTACATGGGGTTGACCAAACTTGCAGAAACATGTTTATTTCTGCTGAAAAACATGTTTTGACACTTTCAGCACACTCGGGTTAAGACCTGAGTGTGTGGGCTCTTCTGAGCCTTGCAGTTACATAGGGATACAGCTGTCTGAAAAAACGCGTTTATTTCGGGCTGAAAAACACGTTTTGAAAAGTGAGCTGTTACTGACCCATAACTTACATGGGGTTGACCAAACTTGCAGAAACATGTTTATTTCTGCTGAAAAACATGTTTTGACACTTTCAGCACACTGGGGTTAAGACCTGAGTGTGTGGGCTCTTCTGAGCCTTGCAGTTACATAGGGATACAGCTGTCTGAAAAAACGCGTTTATTTCTGGCTGAAAAACACGTTTTGAAAAGTGAGCTGTTACTGACCCATAACTTACATGGGGTTTACCAAACTTGCAGAAACATGTTTATTTCTGCTGAAAAACATGTTTTGACACTTTCAGCACACTCGGGTTAAGACCTGAGTGTGTGGGCTCTTCTGAGCCTTGCAGTTACATAGGGATACAGCTGTCTGAAAAAACGCGTTTATTTCGGGCTGAAAAACACGTTTTGAAAAGTGAGCTGTTACTGACCCATAACTTACATGGGGTTGACCAAACTTGCAGAAACATGTTTATTTCTGCTGAAAAACATGTTTTGACACTTTCAGCACACTGGGGTTAAGACCTGAGTGTGTGGGCTCTTCTGAGCCTTGCAGTTACATAGGGATACAGCTGTCTGAAAAAACGCGTTTATTTCTGGCTGAAAAACACGTTTTGAAAAGTGAGCTGTTACTGACCCATAACTTACATGGGGTTTACCAAACTTGCAGAAACATGTTTATTTCTGCTGAAAAACATGTTTTGACACTTTCAGCACACTGGGGTTAAGACCTGAGTGTGTGGGCTCTTCTGAGCCTTGCAGTTACATAGGGACACAGCTGTCTGAAAAAACGCGTTTATTTCGGGCTGAAAAACACGTTTTGAAAAGTGAGCTGTTACTGACCCATAACTTACATGGGGTTGACCAAACTTGCAGAAACATGTTTATTTCTGCTGAAAAACATGTTTTGACACTTTCAGCACACTGGGGTTAAGACCTGAGTGTGTGGGCTCTTCTGAGCCTTGCAGTTACATAGGGATACAGCTGTCTGAAAAAACGCGTTTATTTCGGGCTGAAAAACACGTTTTGAAAAGTGAGCTGTTACTGACCCATAACTTACATGGGGTTGACCAAACTTGCAGAAACAAGTTTATTTCTGCTGAAAAACATGTTTTGACACTTTCAGCACAGTGGGGTTAAGACCTGAGTGTGTGGGCTCTTCTGAGCCTTGCAGATACATAGGGATACAGCTGTCTGAAAAAACGCGTTTATTTCGGGCTGAAAAACACGTTTTGAAAAGTGAGCTGTTACTGACCCATAACTTACATGGGGTTGACCAAACTTGCAGAAACATGCTTATTTCTGCTGAAAAACATGTTTTGACACTTTCAGCGCACTGGGGTTAAGACCTGAGTGTGTGGGCTCTTCTGAGCCTTGCAGTTACATAGGGTAACAGCTATCTGAAAAAACGCGTTTATTTCGGGCTGAAAAACACGTTTTGAAAAGTGAGCTGTTACTGACCCATAACTTACATGGGGTTGACCAAACTTGCAGAAACATGTTTATTTCTGCTGAAAAACATGTTTTGACACTTTCAGCACAGTGGGGTTAAGACCTGAGTGTGTGGGCTCTTCTGAGGCTTGCAGTTACATAGGGATACAGCTGTCTGAAAAAACGCGTTTATTTCGGGCTGAAAAACACGTTTTGAAAAGTGAGCTGTTACTGCCCCATAAGTTACATGGGGTTGACCAAACTTGCAGACACATGTTTATTTCTGCTGAAAAACATGTTTTGACACTTTCAGCACACTGGGGTTAAGACCTGAGTGTGTGGGCTCTTCTGAGCCTTGCAGTTACATAGGGATACAGCTGTCTGAAAAAACGCGTTTATTTCGGGCTGAAAAACACGTTTTGAAAAGTGAGCTGTTACTGACCCATAACTTACATGGGGTTGACCAAACTTGCAGAAACATGTTTATTTCTGCTGAAAAACATGTTTTGACACTTTCAGCACACTGGGGTTAAGACCTGAGTGTGTGGGCTCTTCTGAGCCTTGCAGTTACATAGGGATACAGCTGTCTGAAAAAACGCGTTTATTTCTGGCTGAAAATCACGTTTTGAAAAGTGAGCTGTTACTGACCCATAACTTACATGGGGTTGACCAAACTTGCAGAAACATGTTTATTTCTGCTGAAAAACATGTTTTGACACTTTCAGCACACTGGGGTTAAGACCTGAGTGTGTGGGCTCTTCTGAGCCTTGCAGTTACATAGGGATACAGCTGTCTGAAAAAACGCGTTTATTTCGGGCTGAAAAACACGTTTTGAAAAGTGAGCTGTTACTGACCCATAACTTACATGGGGTTGACCAAACTTGCAGAAACAAGTTTATTTCTGCTGAAAAACATGTTTTGAAACTTTCAGCACACTGGGGTTAAGACCTGAGTGTGTGGGCTCTTCTGATCCTTGCAGTTACATAGGGATACAGCTGTCTGAAAAAACGCGTTTATTTCGGGCTGAAAAACACGTTTTGAAAAGTGAGCTGTTACTGACCCATAACTTACATGGGGTTGACCAAACTTGCAGAAACATGTTTATTTCTGCTGAAAAACATGTTTTGACACTTTCAGCACACTGGGGTTAAGACCTGAGTGTGTGGGCTCTTCTGAGCCTTGCAGTTACATAGGGATACAGCTGTCTGAAAAAACGCGTTTATTTCGGGCTGAAAAACACGTTTTGAAAAGTGAGCTGTTACTGACCCATAACTTACATGGGGTTGACCAAACTTGCAGAAACATGTTTATTTCTGCTGAAAAACATGTTTTGACACTTTCAGCACAGTGGGGTTAAGACCTGAGTGTGTGGGCTCTTCTGAGGCTTGCAGTTACATAGGGATACATCTGTCTGAAAAAACGTGTTTATTTCGGGCTGAAAAACACGTTTTGAAAAGTGAGCTGTTACTGACCCATAACTTACATGGGGTTGACCAAACTTGCAGAAACATGTTTATTTCTGCTGAAAAACATGTTTAGACACTTTCAGCACACTGGGGTTAAGACCTGAGTGTGTGGGCTCTTCTGAGCCTTGCAGATACATAGGGATACAGCTGTCTGAAAAAACGCGTTTATTTCGGGCTGAAAAACACGTTTTGAAAAGTGAGCTGTTACTGACCCATAACTTACATGGGGTTGACCAAACTTGCAGAAACATGTTTATTTCTGCTGAAAAACATGTTTTGACACTTTCAGCACAGTGGGGTTAAGACCTGAGTGTGTGGGCTCTTCTGAGCCTTGCAGTTACATAGGGATACAGCTGTCTGAAAAAACGCGTTTATTTCTGGCTGAAAAACACGTTTTGAAAAGTGAGCTGTTACTGACCCATAACTTACATGGGGTTTACCAAACTTGCAGAAACATGTTTATTTCTGCTGAAAAACATGTTTTGACACTTTCAGCACACTCGGGTTAAGACCTGAGTGTGTGGGCTCTTCTGAGCCTTGCAGTTACATAGGGATACAGCTGTCTGAAAAAACGCGTTTATTTCGGGCTGAAAAACACGTTTTGAAAAGTGAGCTGTTACTGACCCATAACTTACATGGGGTTGACCAAACTTGCAGAAACATGTTTATTTCTGCTGAAAAACATGTTTTGACACTTTCAGCACACTCGGGTTAAGACCTGAGTGTGTGGGCTCTTCTGAGCCTTGCAGTTACATAGGGATACAGCTGTCTGAAAAAACGCGTTTATTTCGGGCTGAAAAACACGTTTTGAAAAGTGAGCTGTTACTGACCCATAACTTACATGGGGTTGACCAAACTTGCAGAAACATGTTTATTTCTGCTGAAAAACATGTTTTGACACTTTCAGCACACTGGGGTTAAGACCTGAGTGTGTGGGCTCTTCTGAGCCTTGCAGTTACATAGGGATACAGCTGTCTGAAAAAACGCGTTTATTTCTGGCTGAAAAACACGTTTTGAAAAGTGAGCTGTTACTGACCCATAACTTACATGGGGTTTACCAAACTTGCAGAAACATGTTTATTTCTGCTGAAAAACATGTTTTGACACTTTCAGCACACTCGGGTTAAGACCTGAGTGTGTGGGCTCTTCTGAGCCTTGCAGTTACATAGGGATACAGCTGTCTGAAAAAACGCGTTTATTTCGGGCTGAAAAACACGTTTTGAAAAGTGAGCTGTTACTGACCCATAACTTACATGGGGTTGACCAAACTTGCAGAAACATGTTTATTTCTGCTGAAAAACATGTTTTGACACTTTCAGCACACTGGGGTTAAGACCTGAGTGTGTGGGCTCTTCTGAGCCTTGCAGTTACATAGGGATACAGCTGTCTGAAAAAACGCGTTTATTTCGGGCTGAAAAACACGTTTTGAAAAGTGAGCTGTTACTGACCCATAACTTACATGGGGTTGACCAAACTTGCAGAAACATGTTTATTTCTGCTGAAAAACATGTTTTGACACTTTCAGCACACTGGGGTTAAGACCTGAGTGTGTGGGCTCTTCTGAGCCTTGCAGTTACATAGGGATACAGCTGTCTGAAAAAACGCGTTTATTTCGGGCTGAAAAACACGTTTTGAAAAGTGAGCTGTTACTGACCCATAACTTACATGGGGTTGACCAAACTTGCAGAAACAAGTTTATTTCTGCTGAAAAACATGTTTTGACACTTTCAGCACAGTGGGGTTAAGACCTGAGTGTGTGGGCTCTTCTGAGCCTTGCAGATACATAGGGATACAGCTGTCTGAAAAAACGCGTTTATTTCGGGCTGAAAAACACGTTTTGAAAAGTGAGCTGTTACTGACCCATAACTTACATGGGGTTGACCAAACTTGCAGAAACATGCTTATTTCTGCTGAAAAACATGTTTTGACACTTTCAGCGCACTGGGGTTAAGACCTGAGTGTGTGGGCTCTTCTGAGCCTTGCAGTTACATAGGGTAACAGCTATCTGAAAAAACGCGTTTATTTCGGGCTGAAAAACACGTTTTGAAAAGTGAGCTGTTACTGACCCATAACTTACATGGGGTTGACCAAACTTGCAGAAACATGTTTATTTCTGCTGAAAAACATGTTTTGACACTTTCAGCACAGTGGGGTTAAGACCTGAGTGTGTGGGCTCTTCTGAGGCTTGCAGTTACATAGGGATACAGCTGTCTGAAAAAACGCGTTTATTTCGGGCTGAAAAACACGTTTTGAAAAGTGAGCTGTTACTGCCCCATAAGTTACATGGGGTTGACCAAACTTGCAGACACATGTTTATTTCTGCTGAAAAACATGTTTTGACACTTTCAGCACACTGGGGTTAAGACCTGAGTGTGTGGGCTCTTCTGAGCCTTGCAGTTACATAGGGATACAGCTGTCTGAAAAAACGCGTTTATTTCGGGCTGAAAAACACGTTTTGAAAAGTGAGCTGTTACTGACCCATAACTTACATGGGGTTGACCAAACTTGCAGAAACATGTTTATTTCTGCTGAAAAACATGTTTTGACACTTTCAGCACACTGGGGTTAAGACCTGAGTGTGTGGGCTCTTCTGAGCCTTGCAGTTACATAGGGATACAGCTGTCTGAAAAAACGCGTTTATTTCTGGCTGAAAATCACGTTTTGAAAAGTGAGCTGTTACTGACCCATAACTTACATGGGGTTGACCAAACTTGCAGAAACATGTTTATTTCTGCTGAAAAACATGTTTTGACACTTTCAGCACACTGGGGTTAAGACCTGAGTGTGTGGGCTCTTCTGAGCCTTGCAGTTACATAGGGATACAGCTGTCTGAAAAAACGCGTTTATTTCGGGCTGAAAAACACGTTTTGAAAAGTGAGCTGTTACTGACCCATAACTTACATGGGGTTGACCAAACTTGCATAAACAAGTTTATTTCTGCTGAAAAACATGTTTTGAAACTTTCAGCACACTGGGGTTAAGACCTGAGTGTGTGGGCTCTTCTGATCCTTGCAGTTACATAGGGATACAGCTGTCTGAAAAAACGCGTTTATTTCGGGCTGAAAAACACGTTTTGAAAAGTGAGCTGTTACTGACCCATAACTTACATGGGGTTGACCAAACTTGCAGAAACATGTTTATTTCTGCTGAAAAACATGTTTTGACACTTTCAGCACACTGGGGTTAAGACCTGAGTGTGTGGGCTCTTCTGAGCCTTGCAGTTACATAGGGATACAGCTGTCTGAAAAAACGCGTTTATTTCGGGCTGAAAAACACGTTTTGAAAAGTGAGCTGTTACTGACCCATAACTTACATGGGGTTGACCAAACTTGCAGAAACATGTTTATTTCTGCTGAAAAACATGTTTTGACACTTTCAGCACAGTGGGGTTAAGACCTGAGTGTGTGGGCTCTTCTGAGGCTTGCAGTTACATAGGGATACAGCTGTCTGAAAAAACGCGTTTATTTCGGGCTGAAAAACACGTTTTGAAAAGTGAGCTGTTACTGACCCATAACTTACATGGGGTTGACCAAACTTGCAGAAACATGTTTATTTCTGCTGAAAAACATGTTTAGACACTTTCAGCACACTGGGGTTAAGACCTGAGTGTGTGGGCTCTTCTGAGCCTTGCAGATACATAGGGATACAGCTGTCTGAAAAAACGCGTTTATTTCGGGCTGAAAAACACGTTTTGAAAAGTGAGCTGTTACTGACCCATAACTTACATGGGGTTGACCAAACTTGCAGAAACATGTTTATTTCTGCTGAAAAACATGTTTTGACACTTTCAGCACAGTGGGGTTAAGACCTGAGTGTGTGGGCTCTTCTGAGCCTTGCAGTTACATAGGGATACAGCTGTCTGAAAAAACGCGTTTATTTCTGGCTGAAAAACACGTTTTGAAAAGTGAGCTGTTACTGACCCATAACTTACATGGGGTTTACCAAACTTGCAGAAACATGTTTATTTCTGCTGAAAAACATGTTTTGACACTTTCAGCACACTCGGGTTAAGACCTGAGTGTGTGGGCTCTTCTGAGCCTTGCAGTTACATAGGGATACAGCTGTCTGAAAAAACGCGTTTATTTCGGGCTGAAAAACACGTTTTGAAAAGTGAGCTGTTACTGACCCATAACTTACATGGGGTTGACCAAACTTGCAGAAACATGTTTATTTCTGCTGAAAAACATGTTTTGACACTTTCAGCACACTCGGGTTAAGACCTGAGTGTGTGGGCTCTTCTGAGCCTTGCAGTTACATAGGGATACAGCTGTCTGAAAAAACGCGTTTATTTCGGGCTGAAAAACACGTTTTGAAAAGTGAGCTGTTACTGACCCATAACTTACATGGGGTTGACCAAACTTGCAGAAACATGTTTATTTCTGCTGAAAAACATGTTTTGACACTTTCAGCACAGTGGGGTTAAGACCTGAGTGTGTGGGCTCTTCTGAGGCTTGCAGTTACATAGGGATACAGCTGTCTGAAAAAACGCATTTATTTCGGGCTGAAAAACACGTTTTGAAAAGTGAGCTGTTACTGACCCATAACTTACATGGGGTTGACCAAACTTGCAGAAACATGTTTATTTCTGCTGAAAAACATGTTTAGACACTTTCAGCACACTGGGGTTAAGACCTGAGTGTGTGGGCTCTTCTGAGCCTTGCAGATACATAGGGATACAGCTGTCTGAAAAAACGCGTTTATTTCGGGCTGAAAAACACGTTTTGAAAAGTGAGCTGTTACTGACCCATAACTTACATGGGGTTGACCAAACTTGCAGAAACATGTTTATTTCTGCTGAAAAACATGTTTTGACACTTTCAGCACAGTGGGGTTAAGACCTGAGTGTGTGGGCTCTTCTGAGCCTTGCAGTTACATAGGGATACAGCTGTCTGAAAAAACGCGTTTATTTCTGGCTGAAAAACACGTTTTGAAAAGTGAGCTGTTACTGACCCATAACTTACATGGGGTTTACCAAACTTGCAGAAACATGTTTATTTCTGCTGAAAAACATGTTTTGACACTTTCAGCACACTCGGGTTAAGACCTGAGTGTGTGGGCTCTTCTGAGCCTTGCAGTTACATAGGGATACAGCTGTCTGAAAAAACGCGTTTATTTCGGGCTGAAAAACACGTTTTGAAAAGTGAGCTGTTACTGACCCATAACTTACATGGGGTTGACCAAACTTGCAGAAACATGTTTATTTCTGCTGAAAAACATGTTTTGACACTTTCAGCACACTCGGGTTAAGACCTGAGTGTGTGGGCTCTTCTGAGCCTTGCAGTTACATAGGGATACAGCTGTCTGAAAAAACGCGTTTATTTCGGGCTGAAAAACACGTTTTGAAAAGTGAGCTGTTACTGACCCATAACTTACATGGGGTTGACCAAACTTGCAGAAACATGTTTATTTCTGCTGAAAAACATGTTTTGACACTTTCAGCACACTGGGGTTAAGACCTGAGTGTGTGGGCTCTTCTGAGCCTTGCAGATACATAGGGATACAGCTGTCTGAAAAAACGTGTTTATTTCTGGCTGAAAAACACGTTTTGAAAAGTGAGCTGTTACTGACCCATAACTTACATGGGGTTGACCAAACTTGCAGAAACATGTTTATTTCTGCTGAAAAACATGTTTTGACACTTTCAGCACACTCGGGTTAAGACCTGAGTGTGTGGGCTCTTCTGAGCCTTGCAGTTACATAGGGATACAGCTGTCTGAAAAAACGCGTTTATTTCGGGCTGAAAAACACGTTTTGAAAAGTGAGCTGTTACTGACCCATAACTTACATGGGGTTGACCAAACTTGCAGAAACATGTTTATTTCTGCTGAAAAACATGTTTTGACACTTTCAGCACACTGGGGTTAAGACCTGAGTGTGTGGGCTCTTCTGAGCCTTGCAGTTACATAGGGATACAGCTGTCTGAAAAAACGCGTTTATTTCTGGCTGAAAAACACGTTTTGAAAAGTGAGCTGTTACTGACCCATAACTTACATGGGGTTTACCAAACTTGCAGAAACATGTTTATTTCTGCTGAAAAACATGTTTTGACACTTTCAGCACACTGGGGTTAAGACCTGAGTGTGTGGGCTCTTCTGAGCCTTGCAGTTACATAGGGATACAGCTGTCTGAAAAAACGCGTTTATTTCGGGCTGAAAAACACGTTTTGAAAAGTGAGCTGTTACTGACCCATAACTTACATGGGGTTGACCAAACTTGCAGAAACAAGTTTATTTCTGCTGAAAAACATGTTTTGACACTTTCAGCACAGTGGGGTTAAGACCTGAGTGTGTGGGCTCTTCTGAGCCTTGCAGATACATAGGGATACAGCTGTCTGAAAAAACGCGTTTATTTCGGGCTGAAAAACACGTTTTGAAAAGTGAGCTGTTACTGACCCATAACTTACATGGGGTTGACCAAACTTGCAGAAACATGCTTATTTCTGCTGAAAAACATGTTTTGACACTTTCAGCGCACTGGGGTTAAGACCTGAGTGTGTGGGCTCTTCTGAGCCTTGCAGTTACATAGGGTAACAGCTATCTGAAAAAACGCGTTTATTTCGGGCTGAAAAACACGTTTTGAAAAGTGAGCTGTTACTGACCCATAACTTACATGGGGTTGACCAAACTTGCAGAAACATGTTTATTTCTGCTGAAAAACATGTTTTGACACTTTCAGCACAGTGGGGTTAAGACCTGAGTGTGTGGGCTCTTCTGAGGCTTGCAGTTACATAGGGATACAGCTGTCTGAAAAAACGCGTTTATTTCGGGCTGAAAAACACGTTTTGAAAAGTGAGCTGTTACTGCCCCATAAGTTACATGGGGTTGACCAAACTTGCAGACACATGTTTATTTCTGCTGAAAAACATGTTTTGACACTTTCAGCACACTGGGGTTAAGACCTGAGTGTGTGGGCTCTTCTGAGCCTTGCAGTTACATAGGGATACAGCTGTCTGAAAAAACGCGTTTATTTCGGGCTGAAAAACACGTTTTGAAAAGTGAGCTGTTACTGACCCATAACTTACATTGGGTTGACCAAACTTGCAGAAACATGTTTATTTCTGCTGAAAAACATGTTTTGACACTTTCAGCACACTGGGGTTAAGACCTGAGTGTGTGGGCTCTTCTGAGCCTTGCAGTTACATAGGGATACAGCTGTCTGAAAAAACGCGTTTATTTCTGGCTGAAAATCATGTTTTGAAAAGTGAGCTGTTACTGACCCATAACTTACATGGGGTTGACCAAACTTGCAGAAACATGTTTATTTCTGCTGAAAAACATGTTTTGACACTTTCAGCACACTCGGGTTAAGACCTGAGTGTGTGGGCTCTTCTGAGCCTTGCAGTTACATAGGGATACAGCTGTCTGAAAAAACGCGTTTATTTCGGGCTGAAAAACACGTTTTGAAAAGTGAGCTGTTACTGACCCATAACTTACATGGGGTTGACCAAACTTGCAGAAACATGTTTATTTCTGCTGAAAAACATGTTTTGACACTTTCAGCACACTGGGGTTAAGACCTGAGTGTGTGGGCTCTTCTGAGCCTTGCAGTTACATAGGGATACAGCTGTCTGAAAAAACGCGTTTATTTCGGGCTGAAAAACACGTTTTGAAAAGTGAGCTGTTACTGACCCATAACTTACATGCGGTTGACCAAACTTGCAGAAACAAGTTTATTTCTGCTGAAAAACATGTTTTGAAACTTTCAGCACACTGGGGTTAAGACCTGAGTGTGTGGGCTCTTCTGATCCTTGCAGTTACATAGGGATACAGCTGTCTGAAAAAACGCGTTTATTTCGGGCTGAAAAACACGTTTTGAAAAGTGAGCTGTTACTGACCCATAACTTACATGGGGTTGACCAAACTTGCAGAAACATGTTTATTTCTGCTGAAAAACATGTTTTGACACTTTCAGCACACTGGGGTTAAGACCTGAGTGTGTGGGCTCTTCTGAGCCTTGCAGTTACATAGGGATACAGCTGTCTGAAAAAACGCGTTTATTTCGGGCTGAAAAACACGTTTTGAAAAGTGAGCTGTTACTGACCCATAACTTACATGGGGTTGACCAAACTTGCAGAAACAAGTTTATTTCTGCTGAAAAACATGTTTTGACACTTTCAGCACAGTGGGGTTAAGACCTGAGTGTGTGGGCTCTTCTGAGCCTTGGAGATACATAGGGATACAGCTGTCTGAAAAAAACGCGTTTATTTCGGGCTGAAAAACACGTTTTGAAAAGTGAGCTGTTACTGACCCATAACTTACATGGGGTTGACCAAACTTGCAGAAACATGCTTATTTCTGCTGAAAAACATGTTTTGACACTTTCAGCGCACTGGGGTTAAGACCTGAGTGTGTGGGCTCTTCTGAGCCTTGCAGTTACATAGGGTAACAGCTATCTGAAAAAACGCGTTTATTTCGGGCTGAAAAACACGTTTTGAAAAGTGAGCTGTTACTGACCCATAACTTACATGGGGTTGACCAAACTTGCAGAAACATGTTTATTTCTGCTGAAAAACATGTTTTGACACTTTCAGCACAGTGGGGTTAAGACCTGAGTGTGTGGGCTCTTCTGAGGCTTGCAGTTACATAGGGATACAGCTGTCTGAAAAAACGCGTTTATTTCGGGCTGAAAAACACGTTTTGAAAAGTGAGCTGTTACTGCCCCATAAGTTACATGGGGTTGACCAAACTTGCAGACACATGTTTATTTCTGCTGAAAAACATGTTTTGACACTTTCAGCACACTGGGGTTAAGACCTGAGTGTGTGGGCTCTTCTGAGCCTTGCAGTTACATAGGGATACAGCTGTCTGAAAAAACGCGTTTATTTCGGGCTGAAAAACACGTTTTGAAAAGTGAGCTGTTACTGACCCATAACTTACATGGGGTTGACCAAACTTGCAGAAACATGTTTATTTCTGCTGAAAAACATGTTTTGACACTTTCAGCACAGTGGGGTTAAGACTTGAGTGTGTGGGCTCTTCTGAGGCTTGCAGTTACATAGGGATACAGCTGTCTGAAAAAACGCGTTTATTTCGGGCTGAAAAACACGTTTTGAAAAGTGAGCTGTTACTGACCCATAACTTACATGGGGTTGACCAAACTTGCAGAAACATGTTTATTTCTGCTGAAAAACATGTTTTGACACTTTCAGCACACTGGGGTTAAGACCTGAGTGTGTGGGCTCTTCTGAGCCTTGCAGTTACATAGGGATACAGCTGTCTGAAAAAACGCGTTTATTTCGGGCTGAAAAACACGTTTTGAAAAGTGAGCTGTTACTGCCCCATAAGTTACATGGGGTTGACCAAACTTGCAGAAACATGCTTATTTCTGCTGAAAAACATGTTTTGACACTTTCAGCGCACTGGGGTTAAGACCTGAGTGTGTGGGCTCTTCTGAGCCTTGCAGTTACATAGGGTAACAGCTATCTGAAAAAACGCGTTTATTTCGGGCTGAAAAACACGTTTTGAAAAGTGAGCTGTTACTGACCCATAACTTACATGGGGTTGACCAAACTTGCAGAAACATGTTTATTTCTGCTGAAAAACATGTTTTGACACTTTCAGCACAGTGGGGTTAAGACCTGAGTGTGTGGGCTCTTCTGAGGCTTGCAGTTACATAGGGATACAGCTGTCTGAAAAAACGCGTTTATTTCGGGCTGAAAAACACGTTTTGAAAAGTGAGCTGTTACTGCCCCATAAGTTACATGGGGTTGACCAAACTTGCAGACACATGTTTATTTCTGCTGAAAAACATGTTTTGACACTTTCAGCACACTGGGGTTAAGACCTGAGTGTGTGGGCTCTTCTGAGCCTTGCAGTTACATAGGGATACAGCTGTCTGAAAAAACGCGTTTATTTCGGGCTGAAAAACACGTTTTGAAAAGTGAGCTGTTACTGACCCATAACTTACATGGGGTTGACCAAACTTGCAGAAACATGTTTATTTCTGCTGAAAAACATGTTTTGACACTTTCAGCACACTGGGGTTAAGACCTGAGTGTGTGGGCTCTTCTGAGCCTTGCAGTTACATAGGGATACAGCTGTCTGAAAAAACGCGTTTGTTTCTGGCTGAAAAACACGTTTTGAAAAGTGAGCTGTTACTGACCCATAACTTACATGGGGTTGACCAAACTTGCAGAAACATGTTTATTTCTGCTGAAAAACATGTTTTGACACTTTCAGCACACTCGGGTTAAGACCTGAGTGTGTGGGCTCTTCTGAGCCTTGCAGTTACATAGGGATACAGCTGTCTGAAAAAACGCGTTTATTTCGGGCTGAAAAACACGTTTTGAAAAGTGAGCTGTTACTGACCCATAACTTACATGGGGTTGACCAAACTTGCAGAAACATGTTTATTTCTGCTGAAAAACATGTTTTGACACTTTCAGCACACTGGGGTTAAGACCTGAGTGTGTGGGCTCTTCTGAGCCTTGCAGTTACATAGGGATACAGCTGTCTGAAAAAACGCGTTTATTTCGGGCTGAAAAACACGTTTTGAAAAGTGAGCTGTTACTGACCCATAACTTACATGGGGTTGACCAAACTTGCAGAAACATGTTTATTTCTGCTGAAAAACATGTTTTGACACTTTCAGCACACTGGGGTTAAGACCTGAGTGTGTGGGCTCTTCTGAGCCTTGCAGTTACATAGGGATACAGCTGTCTGAAAAAACGCGTTTATTTCGGGCTGAAAAACACGTTTTGAAAAGTGAGCTGTTACTGACCCATAACTTACATGGGGTTGACCAAACTTGCAGAAACAAGTTTATTTCTGCTGAAAAACATGTTTTGACACTTTCAGCACACTGGGGTTAAGACCTGAGTGTGTGGGCTCTTCTGAGCCTTGCAGTTACATAGGGATACAGCTGTCTGAAAAAACGCGTTTATTTCGGGCTGAAAAACACGTTTTGAAAAGTGAGCTGTTACTGACCCATAACTTACATGGGGTTGACCAAACTTGCAGAAACATGTTTATTTCTGCTGAAAAACATGTTTTGACACTTTCAGCACAGTGGGGTTAAGACTTGAGTGTGTGGGCTCTTCTGAGGCTTGCAGTTACATAGGGATACAGCTGTCTGAAAAAACGCGTTTATTTCGGGCTGAAAAACACGTTTTGAAAAGTGAGCTGTTACTGACCCATAACTTACATGGGGTTGACCAAACTTGCAGAAACATGTTTATTTCTGCTGAAAAACATGTTTTGACACTTTCAGCACACTGGGGTTAAGACCTGAGTGTGTGGGCTCTTCTGAGCCTTGCAGTTACATAGGGATACAGCTGTCTGAAAAAACGCGTTTATTTCGGGCTGAAAAACACGTTTTGAAAAGTGAGCTGTTACTGCCCCATAAGTTACATGGGGTTGACCAAACTTGCAGAAACATGCTTATTTCTGCTGAAAAACATGTTTTGACACTTTCAGCGCACTGGGGTTAAGACCTGAGTGTGTGGGCTCTTCTGAGCCTTGCAGTTACATAGGGTAACAGCTATCTGAAAAAACGCGTTTATTTCGGGCTGAAAAACACGTTTTGAAAAGTGAGCTGTTACTGACCCATAACTTACATGGGGTTGACCAAACTTGCAGAAACATGTTTATTTCTGCTGAAAAACATGTTTTGACACTTTCAGCACAGTGGGGTTAAGACCTGAGTGTGTGGGCTCTTCTGAGGCTTGCAGTTACATAGGGATACAGCTGTCTGAAAAAACGCGTTTATTTCGGGCTGAAAAACACGTTTTGAAAAGTGAGCTGTTACTGCCCCATAAGTTACATGGGGTTGACCAAACTTGCAGACACATGTTTATTTCTGCTGAAAAACATGTTTTGACACTTTCAGCACACTGGGGTTAAGACCTGAGTGTGTGGGCTCTTCTGAGCCTTGCAGTTACATAGGGATACAGCTGTCTGAAAAAACGCGTTTATTTCGGGCTGAAAAACACGTTTTGAAAAGTGAGCTGTTACTGACCCATAACTTACATGGGGTTGACCAAACTTGCAGAAACATGTTTATTTCTGCTGAAAAACATGTTTTGACACTTTCAGCACACTGGGGTTAAGACCTGAGTGTGTGGGCTCTTCTGAGCCTTGCAGTTACATAGGGATACAGCTGTCTGAAAAAACGCGTTTGTTTCTGGCTGAAAAACACGTTTTGAAAAGTGAGCTGTTACTGACCCATAACTTACATGGGGTTGACCAAACTTGCAGAAACATGTTTATTTCTGCTGAAAAACATGTTTTGACACTTTCAGCACACTCGGGTTAAGACCTGAGTGTGTGGGCTCTTCTGAGCCTTGCAGTTACATAGGGATACAGCTGTCTGAAAAAACGCGTTTATTTCGGGCTGAAAAACACGTTTTGAAAAGTGAGCTGTTACTGACCCATAACTTACATGGGGTTGACCAAACTTGCAGAAACATGTTTATTTCTGCTGAAAAACATGTTTTGACACTTTCAGCACACTGGGGTTAAGACCTGAGTGTGTGGGCTCTTCTGAGCCTTGCAGTTACATAGGGATACAGCTGTCTGAAAAAACGCGTTTATTTCGGGCTGAAAAACACGTTTTGAAAAGTGAGCTGTTACTGACCCATAACTTACATGGGGTTGACCAAACTTGCAGAAACATGTTTATTTCTGCTGAAAAACATGTTTTGACACTTTCAGCACACTGGGGTTAAGACCTGAGTGTGTGGGCTCTTCTGAGCCTTGCAGTTACATAGGGATACAGCTGTCTGAAAAAACGCGTTTATTTCGGGCTGAAAAACACGTTTTGAAAAGTGAGCTGTTACTGACCCATAACTTACATGGGGTTGACCAAACTTGCAGAAACAAGTTTATTTCTGCTGAAAAACATGTTTTGACACTTTCAGCACAGTGGGGTTAAGACCTGAGTGTGTGGGCTCTTCTGAGCCTTGGAGATACATAGGGATACAGCTGTCTGAAAAAAACGCGTTTATTTCGGGCTGAAAAACACGTTTTGAAAAGTGAGCTGTTACTGACCCATAACTTACATGGGGTTGACCAAACTTGCAGAAACATGCTTATTTCTGCTGAAAAACATGTTTTGACACTTTCAGCGCACTGGGGTTAAGACCTGAGTGTGTGGGCTCTTCTGAGCCTTGCAGTTACATAGGGTAACAGCTATCTGAAAAAACGCGTTTATTTCGGGCTGAAAAACACGTTTTGAAAAGTGAGCTGTTACTGACCCATAACTTACATGGGGTTGACCAAACTTGCAGAAACATGTTTATTTCTGCTGAAAAACATGTTTTGACACTTTCAGCACAGTGGGGTTAAGACCTGAGTGTGTGGGCTCTTCTGAGGCTTGCAGTTACATAGGGATACAGCTGTCTGAAAAAACGCGTTTATTTCGGGCTGAAAAACACGTTTTGAAAAGTGAGCTGTTACTGCCCCATAAGTTACATGGGGTTGACCAAACTTGCAGACACATGTTTATTTCTGCTGAAAAACATGTTTTGACACTTTCAGCACACTGGGGTTAAGACCTGAGTGTGTGGGCTCTTCTGAGCCTTGCAGTTACATAGGGATACAGCTGTCTGAAAAAACGCGTTTATTTCGGGCTGAAAAACACGTTTTGAAAAGTGAGCTGTTACTGACCCATAACTTACATGGGGTTGACCAAACTTGCAGAAACATGTTTATTTCTGCTGAAAAACATGTTTTGACACTTTCAGCACAGTGGGGTTAAGACTTGAGTGTGTGGGCTCTTCTGAGGCTTGCAGTTACATAGGGATACAGCTGTCTGAAAAAACGCGTTTATTTCGGGCTGAAAAACACGTTTTGAAAAGTGAGCTGTTACTGACCCATAACTTACATGGGGTTGACCAAACTTGCAGAAACATGTTTATTTCTGCTGAAAAACATGTTTTGACACTTTCAGCACACTGGGGTTAAGACCTGAGTGTGTGGGCTCTTCTGAGCCTTGCAGTTACATAGGGATACAGCTGTCTGAAAAAACGCGTTTATTTCGGGCTGAAAAACACGTTTTGAAAAGTGAGCTGTTACTGCCCCATAAGTTACATGGGGTTGACCAAACTTGCAGAAACATGCTTATTTCTGCTGAAAAACATGTTTTGACACTTTCAGCGCACTGGGGTTAAGACCTGAGTGTGTGGGCTCTTCTGAGCCTTGCAGTTACATAGGGTAACAGCTATCTGAAAAAACGCGTTTATTTCGGGCTGAAAAACACGTTTTGAAAAGTGAGCTGTTACTGACCCATAACTTACATGGGGTTGACCAAACTTGCAGAAACATGTTTATTTCTGCTGAAAAACATGTTTTGACACTTTCAGCACAGTGGGGTTAAGACCTGAGTGTGTGGGCTCTTCTGAGGCTTGCAGTTACATAGGGATACAGCTGTCTGAAAAAACGCGTTTATTTCGGGCTGAAAAACACGTTTTGAAAAGTGAGCTGTTACTGCCCCATAAGTTACATGGGGTTGACCAAACTTGCAGACACATGTTTATTTCTGCTGAAAAACATGTTTTGACACTTTCAGCACACTGGGGTTAAGACCTGAGTGTGTGGGCTCTTCTGAGCCTTGCAGTTACATAGGGATACAGCTGTCTGAAAAAACGCGTTTATTTCGGGCTGAAAAACACGTTTTGAAAAGTGAGCTGTTACTGACCCATAACTTACATGGGGTTGACCAAACTTGCAGAAACATGTTTATTTCTGCTGAAAAACATGTTTTGACACTTTCAGCACACTGGGGTTAAGACCTGAGTGTGTGGGCTCTTCTGAGCCTTGCAGTTACATAGGGATACAGCTGTCTGAAAAAACGCGTTTGTTTCTGGCTGAAAAACACGTTTTGAAAAGTTAGCTGTTACTGACCCATAACTTACATGGGGTTGACCAAACTTGCAGAAACATGTTTATTTCTGCTGAAAAACATGTTTTGACACTTTCAGCACACTCGGGTTAAGACCTGAGTGTGTGGGCTCTTCTGAGCCTTGCAGTTACATAGGGATACAGCTGTCTGAAAAAACGCGTTTATTTCGGGCTGAAAAACACGTTTTGAAAAGTGAGCTGTTACTGACCCATAACTTACATGGGGTTGACCAAACTTGCAGAAACATGTTTATTTCTGCTGAAAAACATGTTTTGACACTTTCAGCACACTGGGGTTAAGACCTGAGTGTGTGGGCTCTTCTGAGCCTTGCAGTTACATAGGGATACAGCTGTCTGAAAAAACGCGTTTATTTCGGGCTGAAAAACACGTTTTGAAAAGTGAGCTGTTACTGACCCATAACTTACATGGGGTTGACCAAACTTGCAGAAACAAGTTTATTTCTGCTGAAAAACATGTTTTGAAACTTTCAGCACACTGGGGTTAAGACCTGAGTGTGTGGGCTCTTCTGATCCTTGCAGTTACATAGGGATACAGCTGTCTGAAAAAACGCGTTTATTTCGGGCTGAAAAACACGTTTTGAAAAGTGAGCTGTTACTGACCCATAACTTACATGGGGTTGACCAAACTTGCAGAAACATGTTTATTTCTGCTGAAAAACATGTTTTGACACTTTCAGCACACTGGGGTTAAGACCTGAGTGTGTGGGCTCTTCTGAGCCTTGCAGTTACATAGGGATACAGCTGTCTGAAAAAACGCGTTTATTTCGGGCTGAAAAACACGTTTTGAAAAGTGAGCTGTTACTGACCCATAACTTACATGGGGTTGACCAAACTTGCAGAAACAAGTTTATTTCTGCTGAAAAACATGTTTTGACACTTTCAGCACAGTGGGGTTAAGACCTGAGTGTGTGGGCTCTTCTGAGCCTTGCAGATACATAGGGATACAGCTGTCTGAAAAAACGCGTTTATTTCGGGCTGAAAAACACGTTTTGAAAAGTGAGCTGTTACTGACCCATAACTTACATGGGGTTGACCAAACTTGCAGAAACATGCTTACTTCTGTTGAAAAACATGTTTTGACACTTTCAGCGCACTGGGATTAAGACCTGAGTGTGTGGGCTCTTCTGAGCCTTGCAGTTACATAGGGTAACAGCTATCTGAAAAAACGCGTTTATTTCGGGCTGAAAAACACGTTTTGAAAAGTGAGCTGTTACTGACCCATAACTTACATGGGGTTGACCAAACTTGCAGAAACATGTTTATTTCTGCTGAAAAACATGTTTTGACACTTTCAGCACAGTGGGGTTAAGACCTGAGTGTGTGGGCTCTTCTGAGGCTTGCAGTTACATAGGGATACAGCTGTCTGAAAAAAAGCGTTTATTTCGGGCTGAAAAACACGTTTTGAAAAGTGAGCTGTTACTGCCCCATAAGTTACATGGGGTTGACCAAACTTGCAGACACATGTTTATTTCTGCTGAAAAACATGTTTTGACACTTTCAGCACACTGGGGTTAAGACCTGAGTGTGTGGGCTCTTCTGAGCCTTGCAGTTACATAGGGATACAGCTGTCTGAAAAAACGCGTTTATTTCGGGCTGAAAAACACGTTTTGAAAAGTGAGCTGTTACTGACCCATAACTTACATGGGGTTGACCAAACTTGCAGAAACATGTTTATTTCTGCTGAAAAACATGTTTTGACACTTTCAGCACAGTGGGGTTAAGACTTGAGTGTGTGGGCTCTTCTGAGGCTTGCAGTTACATAGGGATACAGCTGTCTGAAAAAACGCGTTTATTTCGGGCTGAAAAACACGTTTTGAAAAGTGAGCTGTTACTGACCCATAACTTACATGGGGTTGACCAAACTTGCAGAAACATGTTTATTTCTGCTGAAAAACATGTTTTGACACTTTCAGCACACTGGGGTTAAGACCTGAGTGTGTGGGCTCTTCTGAGCCTTGCAGTTACATAGGGATACAGCTGTCTGAAAAAACGCGTTTATTTCGGGCTGAAAAACACGTTTTGAAAAGTGAGCTGTTACTGACCCATAACTTACATGGGGTTGACCAAACTTGCAGAAACATGTTTATTTCTGCTGAAAAACATGTTTTGACACTTTCAGCACAGTGGGGTTAAGACCTGAGTGTGTGGGCTCTTCTGAGGCTTGCAGTTACATAGGGATACAGCTGTCTGAAAAAACGCGTTTATTTCTTGCTGAAAAACACGTTTTGAAAAGTGAGCTGTTACTGCCCCATAAGTTACATGGGTTTGACCAAACTTGCAGACACATGTTTATTTCTGCTGAAAAACATGTTTTGACACTTTCAGCACAGTGGGTTTAAGACCTGAGTGTGTGGGCTCTTCTGAGCCTTGCAGATACATAGGGATACAGCTGTCTGAAAAAACGCGTTTATTTCTGGCTGAAAAACACGTTTTGAAAAGTGAGCTGTTACTGACCCATAATTTACATGGGGTTGACCAAACTTGCAGAAACGTTTATTTCTGCTGAAAAACATGTTTTGACACTTTCAGCACACTCGGGTTAAGACCTGAGTGTGTGGGCTCTTCTGAGCCTTGCAGTTACATAGGGATACAGCTGTCTGAAAAAACGCGTTTATTTCGGGCTGAAAAACACGTTTTGAAAAGTGAGCTGTTACTGACCCATAACTTACATGGGGTTGACCAAACTTGCAGAAACATGTTTATTTCTGCTGAAAAACATGTTTTGACACTTTCAGCACACTGGGGTTAAGACCTGAGTGTGTGGGCTCTTCTGAGCCTTGCAGTTACATAGGGATACAGCTGTCTGAAAAAACGCGTTTATTTCGGGCTGAAAAACACGTTTTGAAAAGTGAGCTGTTACTGACCCATAACTTACATGGGGTTGACCAAACTTGCAGAAACAAGTTTATTTCTGCTGAAAAACATGTTTTGACACTTTCAGCACACTGGGGTTAAGACCTGAGTGTGTGGGCTCTTCTGAGCCTTGCAGTTACATAGGGATACAGCTGTCTGAAAAAACGCGTTTATTTCGGGCTGAAAAACACGTTTTGAAAAGTGAGCTGTTACTGACCCATAACTTACATGGGGTTGACCAAACTTGCAGAAACATGTTTATTTCTGCTGAAAAACATGTTTTGACACTTTCAGCACACTGGGGTTAAGACCTGAGTGTGTGGGCTCTTCTGAGCCTTGCAGTTACATAGGGATACAGCTGTCTGAAAAAACGCGTTTATTTCGGGCTGAAAAACACGTTTTGAAAAGTGAGCTGTTACTGACCCATAACTTACATGGGGTTGACCAAACTTGCAGAAACAAGTTTATTTCTGCTGAAAAACATGTTTTGACACTTTCAGCACACTGGGGTTAAGACCTGAGTGTGTGGGCTCTTCTGAGCCTTGCAGATACATAGGGATACAGCTGTCTGAAAAAACGCGTTTATTTCGGGCTGAAAAACACGTTTTGAAAAGTGAGCTGTTACTGACCCATAACTTACATGGGGTTGACCAAACTTGCAGAAACATGCTTATTTCTGCTGAAAAACATGTTTTGACACTTTCAGCGCACTGGTGTTAAGACCTGAGTGTGTGGGCTCTTCTGAGCCTTGCAGTTACATAGGGTAACAGCTATCTGAAAAAACGCGTTTATTTCGGGCTGAAAAACACGTTTTGAAAAGTGAGCTGTTACTGACCCATAACTTACATGGGGTTGACCAAACTTGCAGAAACATGTTTATTTCTGCTGAAAAACATGTTTTGACACTTTCAGCGCACTGGGGTTAAGACCTGAGTGTGTGGGCTCTTCTGAGCCTTGCAGTTACATAGGGTAACAGCTATCTGAAAAAACGCGTTTATTTCGGGCTGAAAAACACGTTTTGAAAAGTGAGCTGTTACTGACCCATAACTTACATGGGGTTGACCAAACTTGCAGAAACATGCTTATTTCTGCTGAAAAACATGTTTTGACACTTTCAGCGCACTGGGGTTAAGACCTGAGTGTGTGGGCTCTTCTGAGCCTTGCAGTTACATAGGGTAACAGCTATCTGAAAAAACGCGTTTATTTCGGGCTGAAAAACACGTTTTGAAAAGTGAGCTGTTACTGACCCATAACTTACATGGGGTTGACCAAACTTGCAGAAACATGTTTATTTCTGCTGAAAAACATGTTTTGACACTTTCAGCACAGTGGGGTTAAGACCTGAGTGTGTGGGCTCTTCTGAGGCTTGCAGTTACATAGGGATACAGCTGTCTGAAAAAACGCGTTTATTCCGGGCTGAAAAACACGTTTTGAAAAGTGAGCTGTTACTGACCCATAACTTACATGGGGTTGACCAAACTTGCAGAAACATGTTTATTTCTGCTGAAAAACATGTTTTGACACTTTCAGCACATTGGGGTTAAGACCTGAGTGTGTGGGCTCTTCTGAGCCTTGCAGTTACATAGGGATACAGCTGTCTGAAAAAACGCGTTTATTTCGGGCTGAAAAACACGTTTTGAAAAGTGAGCTGTTACTGCCCCATAAGTTACATGGGGTTGACCAAACTTGCAGAACATGTTTATTTCTGCTGAAAAACATGTTTTGACACTTTGAGCACAGTGGGTTTAAGACCTGAGTGTGTGGGCTCTTCTGAGGCTTGCAGTTACATAGGGATACAGCTGTCTGAAAAAACGCGTTTATTTCGGGCTGAAAAACACGTTTTGAAAAGTGAGCTGTTACTGACCCATAACTTACATGGGGTTGACCAAACTTGCAGAAACATGTTTATTTCTGCTGAAAAACATGTTTTGACACTTTCAGCACACTGGGGTTAAGACCTGAGTGTGTGGGCTCTTCTGAGCCTTGCAGTTACATAGGGATACAGCTGTCTGAAAAAACGCGTTTATTTCGGGCTGAAAAACACGTTTTGAAAAGTGAGCTGTTACTGACCCATAACTTACATGGGGTTGACCAAACTTGCAGAAACATGTTTATTTCTGCTGAAAAACATGTTTTGACACTTTCAGCACACTGGGGTTAAGACCTGAGTGTGTGGGCTCTTCTGAGCCTTGCAGTTACATAGGGATACAGCTGTCTGAAAAAACGCGTTTATTTCGGGCTGAAAAACACGTTTTGAAAAGTGAGCTGTTACTGACCCATAACTTACATGGGGTTGACCAAACTTGCAGAAACAAGTTTATTTCTGCTGAAAAACATGTTTTGACACTTTCAGCACAGTGGGGTTAAGACCTGAGTGTGTGGGCTCTTCTGAGCCTTGCAGATACATAGGGAAACAGCTGTCTGAAAAAACGCGTTTATTTCGGGCTGAAAAACACGTTTTGAAAAGTGAGCTGTTACTGACCCATAACTTACATGGGGTTGAACAAACTTGCAGAAACATGCTTATTTCTGCTGAAAAACATGTTTTGACACTTTCAGCGTACTGGGGTTAAGACCTGAGTGTGTGGGCTCTTCTGAGGCTTGCAGTTACATAGGGATACAGCTGTCTGAAAAAACGCGTTTATTTCGGGCTGAAAAACACGTTTTGAAAAGTGAGCTGTTACTGCCCCATAAGTTACATGGGGTTGACCAAACTTGCAGACACATGTTTATTTCTGCTGAAAAACATGTTTTGACACTTTCAGCACAGTGGGTTTAAGACCTGAGTGTGTGGGCTCTTCTGAGGCTTGCAGTTACATAGGGATACAGCTGTCTGAAAAAACGCGTTTATTTCGGGCTGAAAAACACATTTTGAAAAGTGAGCTGTTACTGACCCATAACTTACATGGGGTTGACCAAACTTGCAGAAACATGTTTATTTCTGCTGAAAAACATGTTTTGACACTTTCAGCACACTGGGGTTAAGACCTGAGTGTGTGGGCTCTTCTGAGCCTTGCAGATACATAGGGATACAGCTGTCTGAAAAAACGCGTTTATTTCTGGCTGAAAAACACGTTTTGAAAAGTGAGCTGTTACTGACCCATAACTTACATGGGGTTGACCAAACTTGCAGAAACATGTTTATTTCTGCTGAAAAACATGTTTTGACACTTTCAGCACACTCGGGTTAAGACCTGAGTGTGTGGGCTCTTCTGAGCCTTGCAGTTACATAGGGATACAGCTGTCTGAAAAAACGCGTTTATTTCGGGCTGAAAAACACGTTTTGAAAAGTGAGCTGTTACTGACCCATAACTTACATGGGGTTGACCAAACTTGCAGAAACATGTTTATTTCTGCTGAAAAACATGTTTTGACACTTTCAGCACACTGGGGTTAAGACCTGAGTGTGTGGGCTCTTCTGAGCCTTGCAGTTACATAGGGATACAGCTGTCTGAAAAAACGCGTTTATTTCTGGCTGAAAAACACGTTTTGAAAAGTGAGCTGTTACTGACCCATAACTTACATGGGGTTTACCAAACTTGCAGAAACATGTTTATTTCTGCTGAAAAACATGTTTTGACACTTTCAGCACACTCGGGTTAAGACCTGAGTGTGTGGGCTCTTCTGAGCCTTGCAGTTACATAGGGATACAGCTGTCTGAAAAAACGCGTTTATTTCGGGCTGAAAAACACGTTTTGAAAAGTGAGCTGTTACTGACCCATAACTTACATGGGGTTGACCAAACTTGCAGAAACGTTTATTTCTGCTGAAAAACATGTTTTGACACTTTCAGCACACTGGGGTTAAGACCTGAGTGTGTGGGCTCTTCTGAGCCTTGCAGTTACATAGGGATACAGCTGTCTGAAAAAACGCGTTTATTTCGGGCTGAAAAACACGTTTTGAAAAGTGAGCTGTTACTGACCCATAACTTACATGGGGTTGACCAAACTTGCAGAAACAAGTTTATTTCTGCTGAAAAACATGTTTTGACACTTTCAGCACACTGGGGTTAAGACCTGAGTGTGTGGGCTCTTCTGAGCCTTGCAGTTACATAGGGATACAGCTGTCTGAAAAAACGCGTTTATTTCGGGCTGAAAAACACGTTTTGAAAAGTGAGCTGTTACTGACCCATAACTTACATGGGGTTGACCAAACTTGCAGAAACATGCTTATTTCTGCTGAAAAACATGTTTTGACACTTTCAGCGCACTGGGGTTAAGACCTGAGTGTGTGGGCTCTTCTGAGGCTTGCAGTTACATAGGGATACAGCTGTCTGAAAAAACGCGTTTATTTCGGGCTGAAAAACACGTTTTGAAAAGTGAGCTGTTACTGCCCCATAAGTTACATGGGGTTGACCAAACTTGCAGACACATGTTTATTTCTGCTGAAAAACATGTTTTGACACTTTCAGCACAGTGGGTTTAAGACCTGAGTGTGTGGGCTCTTCTGAGGCTTGCAGTTACATAGGCATACAGCTGTCTGAAAAAACGCGTTTATTTCGGGCTGAAAAACACGTTTTGAAAAGTGAGCTGTTACTGACCCATAACTTACATGGGGTTGACCAAACTTGCAGAAACATGTTTATTTCTGCTGAAAAACATGTTTTGACACTTTCAGCACACTGGGGTTAAGACCTGAGTGTGTGGGCTCTTCTGAGCCTTGCAGGTACATAGGGATACAGCTGTCTGAAAAAACGCGTTTATTTCTGGCTGAAAAACACGTTTTGAAAAGTGAGCTGTTACTGACCCATAACTTACATGGGGTTGACCAAACTTGCAGAAACATGTTTATTTCTGCTGAAAAACAGTTTTGACACTTTCAGCAGACTCGGGTTAAGACCTGAGTGTGTGGGCTCTTCTGAGCCTTGCAGTTACATAGGGATACAGCTGTCTGAAAAAACGCGTTTATTTCGGGCTGAAAAACACGTTTTGAAAAGTGAGCTGTTACTGACCCATAACTTACATGGGGTTGACCAAACTTGCAGAAACATGTTTATTTCTGCTGAAAAACATGTTTTGACACTTTCAGCACACTGGGGTTAAGACCTGAGTGTGTGGGCTCTTCTGAGCCTTGCAGATACATAGGGATACAGCTGTCTGAAAAAACGCGTTTATTTCGGGCTGAAAAACACGTTTTGAAAAGTGAGCTTTTACTGACCCATAACTTACATGGGGTTGACCAAACTTGCAGAAACAAGTTTATTTCTGCTGAAAAACATGTTTTGACACTTTCAGCACACTGGGGTTAAGACCTGAGTGTGTGGGCTCTTCTGAGCCTTGCAGTTACATAGGGATACAGCTGTCTGAAAAAACGCGTTTATTTCGGGCTGAAAAACACGTTTTGAAAAGTGAGCTGTTACTGACCCATAACTTACATGGGGTTGACCAAACTTGCAGAAACATGCTTATTTCTGCTGAAAAACATGTTTTGACACTTTCAGCGCACTGGGGTTAAGACCTGAGTGTGTGGGCTCTTCTGAGGCTTGCAGTTACATAGGGATACAGCTGTCTGAAAAAACGCGTTTATTTCGGGCTGAAAAACACGTTTTGAAAAGTGAGCTGTTACTGCCCCATAAGTTACATGGGGTTGACCAAACTTGCAGAAACGTTTATTTCTGCTGAAAAACATGTTTTGACACTTTCAGCACAGTGGGTTTAAGACCTGAGTGTGTGGGCTCTTCTGAGCCTTGCAGTTACATAGGGATACAGCTGTCTGAAAAAACGCGTTTATTTCGGGCTGAAAAACACGTTTTGAAAAGTGAGCTGTTACTGCCCCATAAGTTACATGGGGTTGACCAAACTTGCAGAAACGTTTATTTCTGCTGAAAAACATGTTTTGACACTTTCAGCACAGTGGGTTTAAGACCTGAGTGTGTGGGCTCTTCTGAGCCTTGCAGTTACATAGGGATACAGCTGTCTGAAAAAACGCGTTTATTTCGGGCTGAAAAACACGTTTTGAAAAGTGAGCTGTTACTGACCCATAACTTACATGGGGTTGACCAAACTTGCAGAAACAAGTTTATTTCTGCTGAAAAACATGTTTTGACACTTTCAGCACACTCGGGTTAAGACCTGAGTGTGTGGGCTCTTCTGAGCCTTGCAGTTACATAGGGATACAGCTGTCTGAAAAAACGCGTTTATTTCGGGCTGAAAAACACGTTTTGAAAAGTGAGCTGTTACTGACCCATAACTTACATGGGGTTGACCAAACTTGCAGAAACATGTTTATTTCTGCTGAAAAACATGTTTTGACACTTTCAGCACACTGGGGTTAAGACCTGAGTGTGTGGGCTCTTCTGAGCCTTGCAGTTACATAGGGATACAGCTGTCTGAAAAAACGCGTTTATTTCTGGCTGAAAAACACGTTTTGAAAAGTGAGCTGTTACTGACCCATAACTTACATGGGGTTTACCAAACTTGCAGAAACATGTTTATTTCTGCTGAAAAACATGTTTTGACACTTTCAGCACACTCGGGTTAAGACCTGAGTGTGTGGGCTCTTCTGAGCCTTGCAGTTACATAGGGATACAGCTGTCTGAAAAAACGCGTTTATTTCGGGCTGAAAAACACGTTTTGAAAAGTGAGCTGTTACTGACCCATAACTTACATGGGGTTGACCAAACTTGCAGAAACGTTTATTTCTGCTGAAAAACATGTTTTGACACTTTCAGCACACTGGGGTTAAGACCTGAGTGTGTGGGCTCTTCTGAGCCTTGCAGTTACATAGGGATACAGCTGTCTGAAAAAACGCGTTTATTTCGGGCTGAAAAACACGTTTTGAAAAGTGAGCTGTTACTGACCCATAACTTACATGGGGTTGACCAAACTTGCAGAAACAAGTTTATTTCTGCTGAAAAACATGTTTTGACACTTTCAGCACACTGGGGTTAAGACCTGAGTGTGTGGGCTCTTCTGAGCCTTGCAGTTACATAGGGATACAGCTGTCTGAAAAAACGCGTTTATTTCGGGCTGAAAAACACGTTTTGAAAAGTGAGCTGTTACTGACCCATAACTTACATGGGGTTGACCAAACTTGCAGAAACATGCTTATTTCTGCTGAAAAACATGTTTTGACACTTTCAGCGCACTGGGGTTAAGACCTGAGTGTGTGGGCTCTTCTGAGGCTTGCAGTTACATAGGGATACAGCTGTCTGAAAAAACGCGTTTATTTCGGGCTGAAAAACACGTTTTGAAAAGTGAGCTGTTACTGCCCCATAAGTTACATGGGGTTGACCAAACTTGCAGACACATGTTTATTTCTGCTGAAAAACATGTTTTGACACTTTCAGCACAGTGGGTTTAAGACCTGAGTGTGTGGGCTCTTCTGAGGCTTGCAGTTACATAGGCATACAGCTGTCTGAAAAAACGCGTTTATTTCGGGCTGAAAAACACGTTTTGAAAAGTGAGCTGTTACTGACCCATAACTTACATGGGGTTGACCAAACTTGCAGAAACATGTTTATTTCTGCTGAAAAACATGTTTTGACACTTTCAGCACACTGGGGTTAAGACCTGAGTGTGTGGGCTCTTCTGAGCCTTGCAGGTACATAGGGATACAGCTGTCTGAAAAAACGCGTTTATTTCTGGCTGAAAAACACGTTTTGAAAAGTGAGCTGTTACTGACCCATAACTTACATGGGGTTGACCAAACTTGCAGAAACATGTTTATTTCTGCTGAAAAACAGTTTTGACACTTTCAGCAGACTCGGGTTAAGACCTGAGTGTGTGGGCTCTTCTGAGCCTTGCAGTTACATAGGGATACAGCTGTCTGAAAAAACGCGTTTATTTCGGGCTGAAAAACACGTTTTGAAAAGTGAGCTGTTACTGACCCATAACTTACATGGGGTTGACCAAACTTGCAGAAACATGTTTATTTCTGCTGAAAAACATGTTTTGACACTTTCAGCACACTGGGGTTAAGACCTGAGTGTGTGGGCTCTTCTGAGCCTTGCAGATACATAGGGATACAGCTGTCTGAAAAAACGCGTTTATTTCGGGCTGAAAAACACGTTTTGAAAAGTGAGCTTTTACTGACCCATAACTTACATGGGGTTGACCAAACTTGCAGAAACAAGTTTATTTCTGCTGAAAAACATGTTTTGACACTTTCAGCACACTGGGGTTAAGACCTGAGTGTGTGGGCTCTTCTGAGCCTTGCAGTTACATAGGGATACAGCTGTCTGAAAAAACGCGTTTATTTCGGGCTGAAAAACACGTTTTGAAAAGTGAGCTGTTACTGACCCATAACTTACATGGGGTTGACCAAACTTGCAGAAACATGCTTATTTCTGCTGAAAAACATGTTTTGACACTTTCAGCGCACTGGGGTTAAGACCTGAGTGTGTGGGCTCTTCTGAGGCTTGCAGTTACATAGGGATACAGCTGTCTGAAAAAACGCGTTTATTTCGGGCTGAAAAACACGTTTTGAAAAGTGAGCTGTTACTGCCCCATAAGTTACATGGGGTTGACCAAACTTGCAGAAACGTTTATTTCTGCTGAAAAACATGTTTTGACACTTTCAGCACAGTGGGTTTAAGACCTGAGTGTGTGGGCTCTTCTGAGCCTTGCAGTTACATAGGGATACAGCTGTCTGAAAAAACGCGTTTATTTCGGGCTGAAAAACACGTTTTGAAAAGTGAGCTGTTACTGACCCATAACTTACATGGGGTTGACCAAACTTGCAGAAACAAGTTTATTTCTGCTGAAAAACATGTTTTGACACTTTCAGCACACTCGGGTTAAGACCTGAGTGTGTGGGCTCTTCTGAGCCTTGCAGTTACATAGGGATACAGCTGTCTGAAAAAACGCGTTTATTTCGGGCTGAAAAACACGTTTTGAAAAGTGAGCTGTTACTGACCCATAACTTACATGGGGTTGACCAAACTTGCAGAAACATGTTTATTTCTGCTGAAAAACATGTTTTGACACTTTCAGCACACTGGGGTTAAGACCTGAGTGTGTGGGCTCTTCTGAGCCTTGCAGTTACATAGGGATACAGCTGTCTGAAAAAACGCGTTTATTTCTGGCTGAAAAACACGTTTTGAAAAGTGAGCTGTTACTGACCCATAACTTACATGGGGTTTACCAAACTTGCAGAAACATGTTTATTTCTGCTGAAAAACATGTTTTGACACTTTCAGCACACTCGGGTTAAGACCTGAGTGTGTGGGCTCTTCTGAGCCTTGCAGTTACATAGGGATACAGCTGTCTGAAAAAACGCGTTTATTTCGGGCTGAAAAACACGTTTTGAAAAGTGAGCTGTTACTGACCCATAACTTACATGGGGTTGACCAAACTTGCAGAAACGTTTATTTCTGCTGAAAAACATGTTTTGACACTTTCAGCACACTGGGGTTAAGACCTGAGTGTGTGGGCTCTTCTGAGCCTTGCAGTTACATAGGGATACAGCTGTCTGAAAAAACGCGTTTATTTCGGGCTGAAAAACACGTTTTGAAAAGTGAGCTGTTACTGACCCATAACTTACATGGGGTTGACCAAACTTGCAGAAACAAGTTTATTTCTGCTGAAAAACATGTTTTGACACTTTCAGCACACTGGGGTTAAGACCTGAGTGTGTGGGCTCTTCTGAGCCTTGCAGTTACATAGGGATACAGCTGTCTGAAAAAACGCGTTTATTTCGGGCTGAAAAACACGTTTTGAAAAGTGAGCTGTTACTGACCCATAACTTACATGGGGTTGACCAAACTTGCAGAAACATGCTTATTTCTGCTGAAAAACATGTTTTGACACTTTCAGCGCACTGGGGTTAAGACCTGAGTGTGTGGGCTCTTCTGAGGCTTGCAGTTACATAGGGATACAGCTGTCTGAAAAAACGCGTTTATTTCGGGCTGAAAAACACGTTTTGAAAAGTGAGCTGTTACTGCCCCATAAGTTACATGGGGTTGACCAAACTTGCAGACACATGTTTATTTCTGCTGAAAAACATGTTTTGACACTTTCAGCACAGTGGGTTTAAGACCTGAGTGTGTGGGCTCTTCTGAGGCTTGCAGTTACATAGGCATACAGCTGTCTGAAAAAACGCGTTTATTTCGGGCTGAAAAACACGTTTTGAAAAGTGAGCTGTTACTGACCCATAACTTACATGGGGTTGACCAAACTTGCAGAAACATGTTTATTTCTGCTGAAAAACATGTTTTGACACTTTCAGCACACTGGGGTTAAGACCTGAGTGTGTGGGCTCTTCTGAGCCTTGCAGGTACATAGGGATACAGCTGTCTGAAAAAACGCGTTTATTTCTGGCTGAAAAACACGTTTTGAAAAGTGAGCTGTTACTGACCCATAACTTACATGGGGTTGACCAAACTTGCAGAAACATGTTTATTTCTGCTGAAAAACAGTTTTGACACTTTCAGCAGACTCGGGTTAAGACCTGAGTGTGTGGGCTCTTCTGAGCCTTGCAGTTACATAGGGATACAGCTGTCTGAAAAAACGCGTTTATTTCGGGCTGAAAAACACGTTTTGAAAAGTGAGCTGTTACTGACCCATAACTTACATGGGGTTGACCAAACTTGCAGAAACATGTTTATTTCTGCTGAAAAACATGTTTTGACACTTTCAGCACACTGGGGTTAAGACCTGAGTGTGTGGGCTCTTCTGAGCCTTGCAGATACATAGGGATACAGCTGTCTGAAAAAACGCGTTTATTTCGGGCTGAAAAACACGTTTTGAAAAGTGAGCTGTTACTGACCCATAACTTACATGGGGTTGACCAAACTTGCAGAAACAAGTTTATTTCTGCTGAAAAACATGTTTTGACACTTTCAGCACACTGGGGTTAAGACCTGAGTGTGTGGGCTCTTCTGAGCCTTGCAGTTACATAGGGATACAGCTGTCTGAAAAAACGCGTTTATTTCGGGCTGAAAAACACGTTTTGAAAAGTGAGCTGTTACTGACCCATAACTTACATGGGGTTGACCAAACTTGCAGAAACATGCTTATTTCTGCTGAAAAACATGTTTTGACACTTTCAGCGCACTGGGGTTAAGACCTGAGTGTGTGGGCTCTTCTGAGGCTTGCAGTTACATAGGGATACAGCTGTCTGAAAAAACGCGTTTATTTCGGGCTGAAAAACACGTTTTGAAAAGTGAGCTGTTACTGCCCCATAAGTTACATGGGGTTGACCAAACTTGCAGAAACGTTTATTTCTGCTGAAAAACATGTTTTGACACTTTCAGCACAGTGGGTTTAAGACCTGAGTGTGTGGGCTCTTCTGAGCCTTGCAGTTACATAGGGATACAGCTGTCTGAAAAAACGCGTTTATTTCGGGCTGAAAAACACGTTTTGAAAAGTGAGCTGTTACTGACCCATAACTTACATGGGGTTGACCAAACTTGCAGAAACAAGTTTATTTCTGCTGAAAAACATGTTTTGACACTTTCAGCACACTGGGGTTAAGACCTGAGTGTGTGGGCTCTTCTGAGGCTTGCAGTTACATAGGCATACAGCTGTCTGAAAAAACGCGTTTATTTCGGGCTGAAAAACACGTTTTGAAAAGTGAGCTGTTACTGACCCATAACTTACATGGGGTTGACCAAACTTGCAGAAACATGTTTATTTCTGCTGAAAAACAGTTTTGACACTTTCAGCAGACTCGGGTTAAGACCTGAGTGTGTGGGCTCTTCTGAGCCTTGCAGTTACATAGGGATACAGCTGTCTGAAAAAACGCGTTTATTTCGGGCTGAAAAACACGTTTTGAAAAGTGAGCTGTTACTGACCCATAACTTACATGGGGTTGACCAAACTTGCAGAAACATGTTTATTTCTGCTGAAAAACATGTTTTGACACTTTCAGCACACTGGGGTTAAGACCTGAGTGTGTGGGCTCTTCTGAGCCTTGCAGATACATAGGGATACAGCTGTCTGAAAAAACGCGTTTATTTCGGGCTGAAAAACACGTTTTGAAAAGTGAGCTGTTACTGACCCATAACTTACATGGGGTTGACCAAACTTGCAGAAACATGTTTATTTCTGCTGAAAAACATGTTTTGACACTTTCAGCACACTGGGGTTAAGACCTGAGTGTGTGGGCTCTTCTGAGCCTTGCAGTTACATAGGGATACAGCTGTCTGAAAAAACGCGTTTATTTCGGGCTGAAAAACACGTTTTGAAAAGTGAGCTGTTACTGACCCATAACTTACATGGGGTTGACCAAACTTGCAGAAACATGCTTATTTCTGCTGAAAAACATGTTTTGACACTTTCAGCGCACTGGGGTTAAGACCTGAGTGTGTGGGCTCTTCTGAGGCTTGCAGTTACATAGGGATACAGCTGTCTGAAAAAACGCGTTTATTTCGGGCTGAAAAACACGTTTTGAAAAGTGAGCTGTTACTGCCCCATAAGTTACATGGGGTTGACCAAACTTGCAGAAACGTTTATTTCTGCTGAAAAACATGTTTTGACACTTTCAGCACAGTGGGTTTAAGACCTGAGTGTGTGGGCTCTTCTGAGCCTTGCAGTTACATAGGGATACAGCTGTCTGAAAAAACGCGTTTATTTCGGGCTGAAAAACACGTTTTGAAAAGTGAGCTGTTACTGACCCATAACTTACATGGGGTTGACCAAACTTGCAGAAACAAGTTTATTTCTGCTGAAAAACATGTTTTGACACTTTCAGCACACTGGGGTTAAGACCTGAGTGTGTGGGCTCTTCTGAGGCTTGCAGTTACATAGGCATACAGCTGTCTGAAAAAACGCGTTTATTTCGGGCTGAAAAACACGTTTTGAAAAGTGAGCTGTTACTGACCCATAACTTACATGGGGTTGACCAAACTTGCAGAAACATGCTTATTTCTGCTGAAAAACATGTTTTGACACTTTCAGCGCACTGGGGTTAAGACCTGAGTGTGTGGGCTCTTCTGAGGCTTGCAGTTACATAGGGATACAGCTGTCTGAAAAAACGCGTTTATTTCGGGCTGAAAAACACGTTTTGAAAAGTGAGCTGTTACTGCCCCATAAGTTACATGGGGTTGACCAAACTTGCAGACACATGTTTATTTCTGCTGAAAAACATGTTTTGACACTTTCAGCACAGTGGGTTTAAGACCTGAGTGTGTGGGCTCTTCTGAGGCTTGCAGTTACATAGGCATACAGCTGTCTGAAAAAACGCGTTTATTTCGGGCTGAAAAACACGTTTTGAAAAGTGAGCTGTTACTGACCCATAACTTACATGGGGTTGACCAAACTTGCAGAAACATGTTTATTTCTGCTGAAAAACATGTTTTGACACTTTCATAACACTGGGGTTAAGACCTGAGTGTGTGGGCTCTTCTGAGCCTTGCAGGTACATAGGGATACAGCTGTCTGAAAAAACGCGTTTATTTCTGGCTGAAAAACACGTTTTGAAAAGTGAGCTGTTACTGACCCATAACTTACATGGGGTTGACCAAACTTGCAGAAACATGTTTATTTCTGCTGAAAAACAGTTTTGACACTTTCAGCAGACTCGGGTTAAGACCTGAGTGTGTGGGCTCTTCTGAGCCTTGCAGTTACATAGGGATACAGCTGTCTGAAAAAACGCGTTTATTTCGGGCTGAAAAACACGTTTTGAAAAGTGAGCTGTTACTGACCCATAACTTACATGGGGTTGACCAAACTTGCAGAAACATGTTTATTTCTGCTGAAAAACATGTTTTGACACTTTCAGCACACTGGGGTTAAGACCTGAGTGTGTGGGCTCTTCTGAGCCTTGCAGATACATAGGGATACAGCTGTCTGAAAAAACGCGTTTATTTCGGGCTGAAAAACACGTTTTGAAAAGTGAGCTGTTACTGACCCATAACTTACATGGGGTTGACCAAACTTGCAGAAACATGTTTATTTCTGCTGAAAAACATGTTTTGACACTTTCAGCACACTGGGGTTAAGACCTGATTGTGTGTGGGCTCTTCTGAGCCTTGCAGGTACATAGGGATACAGCTGTCTGAAAAAACGCGTTTATTTCTGGCTGAAAAACACGTTTTGAAAAGTGAGCTGTTACTGACCCATAACTTACATGGGGTTGACCAAACTTGCAGAAACATGTTTATTTCTGCTGAAAAACAGTTTTGACACTTTCAGCAGACTCGGGTTAAGACCTGAGTGTGTGGGCTCTTCTGAGCCTTGCAGTTACATAGGGATACAGCTGTCTGAAAAAACGCGTTTATTTCGGGCTGAAAAACACGTTTTGAAAAGTGAGCTGTTACTGACCCATAACTTACATGGGGTTGACCAAACTTGCAGAAACATGTTTATTTCTGCTGAAAAACATGTTTTGACACTTTCAGCACACTGGGGTTAAGACCTGAGTGTGTGGGCTCTTCTGAGCCTTGCAGATACATAGGGATACAGCTGTCTGAAAAAACGCGTTTATTTCGGGCTGAAAAACACGTTTTGAAAAGTGAGCTGTTACTGACCCATAACTTACATGGGGTTGACCAAACTTGCAGAAACAAGTTTATTTCTGCTGAAAAACATGTTTTGACACTTTCAGCACAGTGGGGTTAAGACCTGAGTGTGTGGGCTCTTCTGAGCCTTGCAGATACATAGGGATACAGCTGTCTGAAAAAACGCGTTTATTTCGGGCTGAAAAACACGTTTTGAAAAGTGAGCTGTTACTGACCCATAACTTACATGGGGTTGACCAAACTTGCAGAAACAAGTTTATTTCTGCTGAAAAACATGTTTTGACACTTTCAGCACAGTGGGGTTAAGACCTGAGTGTGTGGGCTCTTCTGAGCCTTGCAGATACATAGGGAAACAGCTGTCTGAAAAAACGCGTTTATTTCGGGCTGAAAAACACGTTTTGAAAAGTGAGCTGTTACTGACCCATAACTTACATGGGGTTGAACAAACTTGCAGAAACATGCTTATTTCTGCTGAAAAACATGTTTTGACACTTTCAGCGTACTGGGGTTAAGACCTGAGTGTGTGGGCTCTTCTGAGGCTTGCAGTTACATAGGGATACAGCTGTCTGAAGAAACGCGTTTATTTCGGGCTGAAAAACACGTTTTGAAAAGTGAGCTGTTACTGCCCCATAAGTTACATGGGGTTGACCAAACTTGCAGACACATGTTTATTTCTGCTGAAAAACATGTTTTGACACTTTCAGCACAGTGGGTTTAAGACCTGAGTGTGTGGGCTCTTCTGAGGCTTGCAGTTACATAGGGATACAGCTGTCTGAAAAAACGCGTTTATTTCGGGCTGAAAAACACATTTTGAAAAGTGAGCTGTTACTGACCCATAACTTACATGGGGTTGACCAAACTTGCAGAAACATGTTTATTTCTGCTGAAAAACATGTTTTGACACTTTCAGCACACTGGGGTTAAGACCTGAGTGTGTGGGCTCTTCTGAGCCTTGCAGTTACATAGGGATACAGCTGTCTGAAAAAACGCGTTTATTTCTGGCTGAAAAACACGTTTTGAAAAGTGAGCTGTTACTGACCCATAACTTACATGGGGTTTACCAAACTTGCAGAAACATGTTTATTTCTGCTGAAAAACATGTTTTGACACTTTCAGCACACTCGGGTTAAGACCTGAGTGTGTGGGCTCTTCTGAGCCTTGCAGTTACATAGGGATACAGCTGTCTGAAAAAACGCGTTTATTTCGGGCTGAAAAACACGTTTTGAAAAGTGAGCTGTTACTGACCCATAACTTACATGGGGTTGACCAAACTTGCAGAAACGTTTATTTCTGCTGAAAAACATGTTTTGACACTTTCAGCACACTGGGGTTAAGACCTGAGTGTGTGGGCTCTTCTGAGCCTTGCAGTTACATAGGGATACAGCTGTCTGAAAAAACGCGTTTATTTCGGGCTGAAAAACACGTTTTGAAAAGTGAGCTGTTACTGACCCATAACTTACATGGGGTTGACCAAACTTGCAGAAACAAGTTTATTTCTGCTGAAAAACATGTTTTGACACTTTCAGCACACTGGGGTTAAGACCTGAGTGTGTGGGCTCTTCTGAGCCTTGCAGTTACATAGGGATACAGCTGTCTGAAAAAACGCGTTTATTTCGGGCTGAAAAACACGTTTTGAAAAGTGAGCTGTTACTGACCCATAACTTACATGGGGTTGACCAAACTTGCAGAAACGTTTATTTCTGCTGAAAAACATGTTTTGACACTTTCAGCACACTGGGGTTAAGACCTGAGTGTGTGGGCTCTTCTGAGCCTTGCAGTTACATAGGGATACAGCTGTCTGAAAAAACGCGTTTATTTCGGGCTGAAAAACACGTTTTGAAAAGTGAGCTGTTACTGACCCATAACTTACATGGGGTTGACCAAACTTGCAGAAACATGCTTATTTCTGCTGAAAAACATGTTTTGACACTTTCAGCGCACTGGGGTTAAGACCTGAGTGTGTGGGCTCTTCTGAGGCTTGCAGTTACATAGGGATACAGCTGTCTGAAAAAACGCGTTTATTTCGGGCTGAAAAACACGTTTTGAAAAGTGAGCTGTTACTGCCCCATAAGTTACATGGGGTTGACCAAACTTGCAGACACATGTTTATTTCTGCTGAAAAACATGTTTTGACACTTTCAGCACAGTGGGTTTAAGACCTGAGTGTGTGGGCTCTTCTGAGGCTTGCAGTTACATAGGCATACAGCTGTCTGAAAAAACGCGTTTATTTCGGGCTGAAAAACACGTTTTGAAAAGTGAGCTGTTACTGACCCATAACTTACATGGGGTTGACCAAACTTGCAGAAACATGTTTATTTCTGCTGAAAAACATGTTTTGACACTTTCAGCACACTGGGGTTAAGACCTGAGTGTGTGGGCTCTTCTGAGCCTTGCAGGTACATAGGGATACAGCTGTCTGAAAAAACGCGTTTATTTCTGGCTGAAAAACACGTTTTGAAAAGTGAGCTGTTACTGACCCATAACTTACATGGGGTTGACCAAACTTGCAGAAACATGTTTATTTCTGCTGAAAAACAGTTTTGACACTTTCAGCAGACTCGGGTTAAGACCTGAGTGTGTGGGCTCTTCTGAGCCTTGCAGTTACATAGGGATACAGCTGTCTGAAAAAACGCGTTTATTTCGGGCTGAAAAACACGTTTTGAAAAGTGAGCTGTTACTGACCCATAACTTACATGGGGTTGACCAAACTTGCAGAAACATGTTTATTTCTGCTGAAAAACATGTTTTGACACTTTCAGCACACTGGGGTTAAGACCTGAGTGTGTGGGCTCTTCTGAGCCTTGCAGTTACATAGGGATACAGCTGTCTGAAAAAACGCGTTTATTTCGGGCTGAAAAACACGTTTTGAAAAGTGAGCTGTTACTGACCCATAACTTACATGGGGTTGACCAAACTTGCAGAAACAAGTTTATTTCTGCTGAAAAACATGTTTTGACACTTTCAGCACAGTGGGGTTAAGACCTGAGTGTGTGGGCTCTTCTGAGCCTTGCAGATACATAGGGATACAGCTGTCTGAAAAAACGCGTTTATTTCGGGCTGAAAAACACGTTTTGAAAAGTGAGCTGTTACTGACCCATAACTTACATGGGGTTGACCAAACTTGCAGAAACAAGTTTATTTCTGCTGAAAAACATGTTTTGACACTTTCAGCACAGTGGGGTTAAGACCTGAGTGTGTGGGCTCTTCTGAGCCTTGCAGATACATAGGGAAACAGCTGTCTGAAAAAACGCGTTTATTTCGGGCTGAAAAACACGTTTTGAAAAGTGAGCTGTTACTGACCCATAACTTACATGGGGTTGAACAAACTTGCAGAAACATGCTTATTTCTGCTGAAAAACATGTTTTGACACTTTCAGCGTACTGGGGTTAAGACCTGAGTGTGTGGGCTCTTCTGAGGCTTGCAGTTACATAGGGATACAGCTGTCTGAAAAAACGCGTTTATTTCGGGCTGAAAAACACGTTTTGAAAAGTGAGCTGTTACTGCCCCATAAGTTACATGGGGTTGACCAAACTTGCAGACACATGTTTATTTCTGCTGAAAAACATGTTTTGACACTTTCAGCACAGTGGGTTTAAGACCTGAGTGTGTGGGCTCTTCTGAGGCTTGCAGTTACATAGGGATACAGCTGTCTGAAAAAACGCGTTTATTTCGGGCTGAAAAACACATTTTGAAAAGTGAGCTGTTACTGACCCATAACTTACATGGGGTTGACCAAACTTGCAGAAACATGTTTATTTCTGCTGAAAAACATGTTTTGACACTTTCAGCACACTGGGTTTAAGACCTGAGTGTGTGGGCTCTTCTGAGCCTTGCAGATACATAGGGATACAGCTGTCTGAAAAAACGCGTTTATTTCTGGCTGAAAAACACATTTTGAAAAGTGAGCTGTTACTGACCCATAACTTACATGGGGTTGACCAAACTTGCAGAAACATGTTTATTTCTGCTGAAAAACATGTTTTGACACTTTCAGCACACTCGGGTTAAGACCTGAGTGTGTGGGCTCTTCTGAGCCTTGCAGTTACATAGGGATACAGCTGTCTGAAAAAACGCGTTTATTTCGGGCTGAAAAACACGTTTTGAAAAGTGAGCTGTTACTGACCCATAACTTACATGGGGTTGACCAAACTTGCAGAAACATGTTTATTTCTGCTGAAAAACATGTTTTGACACTTTCAGCACACTGGGGTTAAGACCTGAGTGTGTGGGCTCTTCTGAGCCTTGCAGTTACATAGGGATACAGCTGTCTGAAAAAACGCGTTTATTTCTGGCTGAAAAACACGTTTTGAAAAGTGAGCTGTTACTGACCCATAACTTACATGGGGTTTACCAAACTTGCAGAAACATGTTTATTTCTGCTGAAAAACATGTTTTGACACTTTCAGCACACTCGGGTTAAGACCTGAGTGTGTGGGCTCTTCTGAGCCTTGCAGTTACATAGGGATACAGCTGTCTGAAAAAACGCGTTTATTTCGGGCTGAAAAACACGTTTTGAAAAGTGAGCTGTTACTGACCCATAACTTACATGGGGTTGACCAAACTTGCAGAAACGTTTATTTCTGCTGAAAAACATGTTTTGACACTTTCAGCACACTGGGGTTAAGACCTGAGTGTGTGGGCTCTTCTGAGCCTTGCAGTTACATAGGGATACAGCTGTCTGAAAAAACGCGTTTATTTCGGGCTGAAAAACACGTTTTGAAAAGTGAGCTGTTACTGACCCATAACTTACATGGGGTTGACCAAACTTGCAGAAACAAGTTTATTTCTGCTGAAAAACATGTTTTGACACTTTCAGCACACTGGGGTTAAGACCTGAGTGTGTGGGCTCTTCTGAGCCTTGCAGTTACATAGGGATACAGCTGTCTGAAAAAACGCGTTTATTTCGGGCTGAAAAACACGTTTTGAAAAGTGAGCTGTTACTGACCCATAACTTACATGGGGTTGACCAAACTTGCAGAAACATGCTTATTTCTGCTGAAAAACATGTTTTGACACTTTCAGCGCACTGGGGTTAAGACCTGAGTGTGTGGGCTCTTCTGAGGCTTGCAGTTACATAGGGATACAGCTGTCTGAAAAAACGCGTTTATTTCGGGCTGAAAAACACGTTTTGAAAAGTGAGCTGTTACTGCCCCATAAGTTACATGGGGTTGACCAAACTTGCAGACACATGTTTATTTCTGCTGAAAAACATGTTTTGACACTTTCAGCACAGTGGGTTTAAGACCTGAGTGTGTGGGCTCTTCTGAGGCTTGCATTTACATAGGTATACAGCTGTCTGAAAAAACGCGTTTATTTCGGGCTGAAAAACACGTTTTGAAAAGTGAGCTGTTACTGACCCATAACTTACATGGGGTTGACCAAACTTGCAGAAACATGTTTATTTCTGCTGAAAAACAGTTTTGACACTTTCAGCAGACTCGGGTTAAGACCTGAGTGTGTGGGCTCTTCTGAGCCTTGCAGTTACATAGGGATACAGCTGTCTGAAAAAACGCGTTTATTTCGGGCTGAAAAACACGTTTTGAAAAGTGAGCTGTTACTGACCCATAACTTACATGGGGTTGACCAAACTTGCAGAAACATGTTTATTTCTGCTGAAAAACATGTTTTGACACTTTCAGCACACTGGGGTTAAGACCTGAGTGTGTGGGCTCTTCTGAGCCTTGCAGATACATAGGGATACAGCTGTCTGAAAAAACGCGTTTATTTCGGGCTGAAAAACACGTTTTGAAAAGTGAGCTGTTACTGACCCATAACTTACATGGGGTTGACCAAACTTGCAGAAACATGTTTATTTCTGCTGAAAAACATGTTTTGACACTTTCAGCACACTGGGGTTAAGACCTGAGTGTGTGGGCTCTTCTGAGCCTTGCAGTTACATAGGGATACAGCTGTCTGAAAAAACGCGTTTATTTCGGGCTGAAAAACACGTTTTGAAAAGTGAGCTGTTACTGACCCATAACTTACATGGGGTTGACCAAACTTGCAGAAACATGTTTATTTCTGCTGAAAAACATGTTTTGACACTTTCAGCACACTGGGGTTAAGACCTGAGTGTGTGGGCTCTTCTGAGCCTTGCAGTTACATAGGGATACAGCTGTCTGAAAAAACGCGTTTATTTCGGGCTGAAAAACACGTTTTGAAAAGTGAGCTGTTACTGACCCATAACTTACATGGGGTTGACCAAACTTGCAGAAACAAGTTTATTTCTGCTGAAAAACATGTTTTGACACTTTCAGCACAGTGGGGTTAAGACCTGAGTGTGTGGGCTCTTCTGAGCCTTGCAGATACATAGGGATACAGCTGTCTGAAAAAACGCGTTTATTTCGGGCTGAAAAACACGTTTTGAAAAGTGAGCTGTTACTGACCCATAACTTACATGGGGTTGACCAAACTTGCAGAAACATGCTTATTTCTGCTGAAAAACATGTTTTGACACTTTCAGCGCACTGGGGTTAAGACCTGAGTGTGTGGGCTCTTCTGAGCCTTGCAGTTACATAGGGTAACAGCTATCTGAAAAAACGCGTTTATTTCGGGCTGAAAAACACGTTTTGAAAAGTGAGCTGTTACTGACCCATAACTTACATGGGGTTGACCAAACTTGCAGAAACATGTTTATTTCTGCTGAAAAACATGTTTTGACACTTTCAGCACACTGGGGTTAAGACCTGAGTGTGTGGGCTCTTCTGAGGCTTGCAGTTACATAGGGATACAGCTGTCTGAAAAAACGCGTTTATTTCGGGCTGAAAAACACGTTTTGAAAAGTGAGCTGTTACTGCCCCATAAGTTACATGGGGTTGACCAAACTTGCAGACACATGTTTATTTCTGCTGAAAAACATGTTTTGACCCTTTCAGCACACTGGGGTTAAGACCTGAGTGTGTGGGCTCTTCTGAGCCTTGCAGTTACATAGGGATACAGCTGTCTGAAAAAACGCGTTTATTTCGGGCTGAAAAACACGTTTTGAAAAGTGAGCTGTTACTGACCCATAACTTACATGGGGTTGACCAAACTTGCAGAAACATGTTTATTTCTGCTGAAAAACATGTTTTGACACTTTCAGCACACTGGGGTTAAGACCTGAGTGTGTGGGCTCTTCTGAGCCTTGCAGTTACATAGGGATACAGCTGTCTGAAAAAACGCGTTTATTTCGGGCTGAAAAACACGTTTTGAAAAGTGAGCTGTTACTGCCCCATAAGTTACATGGGGTTGACCAAACTTGCAGACACATGTTTATTTCTGCTGAAAAACATGTTTTGACACTTTCAGCACAGTGGGTTTAAGACCTGAGTGTGTGGGCTCTTCTGAGCCTTGCAGATACATAGGGATACAGCTGTCTGAAAAAACGCGTTTATTTCTGGCTGAAAAACACGTTTTGAAAAGTGAGCTGTTACTGACCCATAATTTACATGGGGTTGACCAAACTTGCAGAAACATGTTTATTTCTGCTGAAAAACATGTTTTGACACTTTCAGCACACTCGGGTTAAGACCTGAGTGTGTGGGCTCTTCTGAGCCTTGCAGTTACATAGGGATACAGCTGTCTGAAAAAACGCGTTTATTTCGGGCTGAAAAACACGTTTTGAAAAGTGAGCTGTTACTGACCCATAACTTAAATGGGGTTGACCAAACTTGCAGAAACATGTTTATTTCTGCTGAAAAACATGTTTTGACACTTTCAGCACACTGGGGTTAAGACCTGAGTGTGTGGGCTCTTCTGAGCCTTGCAGTTACATAGGGATACAGCTGTCTGAAAAAACGCGTTTATTTCGGGCTGAAAAACACGTTTTGAAAAGTGAGCTGTTACTGACCCATAACTTACATGGGGTTGACCAAACTTGCAGAAACAAGTTTATTTCTGCTGAAAAACATGTTTTGACACTTTCAGCACACTGGGGTTAAGACCTGAGTGTGTGGGCTCTTCTGAGCCTTGCAGTTACATAGGGATATGGCTGCCTGAAAAAACGCGTTTATTTCGGGCTGAAAAACACGTTTTGAAAAGTGAGCTGTTACTGACCCATAACTTACATGGGGTTGACCAAACTTGCAGAAACATGTTTATTTCTGCTGAAAAACATGTTTTGACACTTTCAGCACACTGGGGTTAAGACCTGAGTGTGTGGGCTCTTCTGAGCCTTGCAGTTACATAGGGATACAGCTGTCTGAAAAAACGCGTTTATTTCGGGCTGAAAAACACGTTTTGAAAAGTGAGCTGTTACTGACCCATAACTTACATGGGGTTGACCAAACTTGCAGAAACAAGTTTATTTCTGCTGAAAAACATGTTTTGACACTTTCAGCACAGTGGGGTTAAGACCTGAGTGTGTGGGCTCTTCTGAGCCTTGCAGATACATAGGGATACAGCTGTCTGAAAAAACGCGTTTATTTCGGGCTGAAAAACACGTTTTGAAAAGTGAGCTGTTACTGACCCATAACTTACATGGGGTTGACCAAACTTGCAGAAACAAGTTTATTTCTGCTGAAAAACATGTTTTGACACTTTCAGCACAGTGGGGTTAAGACCTGAGTGTGTGGGCTTTTCTGAGCCTTGCAGATACATAGGGATACAGCTGTCTGAAAAAACGCGTTTATTTCGGGCTGAAAAACACGTTTTGAAAAGTGAGCTGTTACTGACCCATAACTTACATGGGGTTGACCAAACTTGCAGAAACATGCTTATTTCTGCTGAAAAACATGTTTTGACACTTTCAGCGCACTGGGGTTAAGACCTGAGTGTGTGGGCTCTTCAGAGCCTTGCAGTTACATAGGGTAACAGCTATCTGAAAAAACGCGTTTATTTCGGGCTGAAAAACACGTTTTGAAAAGTGAGCTGTTACTGACCCATAACTTACATGGGGTTGACCAAACTTGCAGAAACATGTTTATTTCTGCTGAAAAACATGTTTTGACACTTTCAGCACAGTGGGGTTAAGACCTGAGTGTGTGGGCTCTTCTGAGGCTTGCAGTTACATAGGGATACAGCTGTCTGAAAAAACGCGTTTATTTCGGGCTGAAAAACACGTTTTGAAAAGTGAGCTGTTACTGCCCCATAAGTTACATGGGGTTGACCAAACTTGCAGACACATGTTTATTTCTGCTGAAAAACATGTTTTGACACTTTCAGCACACTGGGGTTAAGACCTGAGTGTGTGGGCACTTCTGAGCCTTGCAGTTACATAGGGATACAGCTGTCTGAAAAAACGCGTTTATTTCGGGCTGAAAAACACGTTTTGAAAAGTGAGCTGTTACTGACCCATAACTTACATGGGGTTGACCAAACTTGCAGAAACATGTTTATTTCTGCTGAAAAACATGTTTTGACACTTTCAGCACAGTGGGGTTAAGACCTGAGTGTGTGGGCTCTTCTGAGGCTTGCAGTTACATAGGGATACAGCTGTCTGAAAAAACGCGTTTATTTCGGGCTGAAAAACACGTTTTGAAAAGTGAGCTGTTACTGCCCCATAAGTTACATGGGGTTGACCAAACTTGCAGACACATGTTTATTTCTGCTGAAAAACATGTTTTGACACTTTCAGCACACTGGGGTTAAGACCTGAGTGTGTGGGCACTTCTGAGCCTTGCAGTTACATAGGGATACAGCTGTCTGAAAAAACGCGTTTATTTCGGGCTGAAAAACACGTTTTGAAAAGTGAGCTGTTACTGACCCATAACTTACATGGGGTTGACCAAACTTGCAGAAACATGTTTATTTCTGCTGAAAAACATGTTTTGACACTTTCAGCACACTGGGGTTAAGACCTGAGTGTGTGGGCTCTTCTGAGCCTTGCAGTTACATAGGGATACAGCTGTCTGAAAAAACGCGTTTATTTCGGGCTGAAAAACACGTTTTGAAAAGTGAGCTGTTACTGACCCATAACTTACATGGGGTTGACCAAACTTGCAGAAACATGTTTATTTCTGCTGAAAAACATGTTTTGACACTTTCAGCACAGTGGGGTTAAGACCTGAGTGTGTGGGCTCTTCTGAGGCTTGCAGTTACATAGGGATACAGCTGTCTGAAAAAACGCGTTTATTTCTTGCTGAAAAACACGTTTTGAAAAGTGAGCTGTTACTGCCCCATAAGTTACATGGGGTTGACCAAACTTGCAGACACATGTTTATTTCTGCTGAAAAACATGTTTTGACACTTTCAGCACAGTGGGTTTAAGACCTGAGTGTGTGGGCTCTTCTGAGCCTTGCAGTTACATAGGGATACAGCTGTCTGAAAAAACGCGTTTATTTCGGGCTGAAAAACACGTTTTGAAAAGTGAGCTGTTACTGACCCATAACTTACATGGGGTTGACCAAACTTGCAGAAACATGTTTATTTCTGCTGAAAAACATGTTTTGACACTTTCAGCACACTGGGGTTAAGACCTGAGTGTGTGGGCTCTTCTGAGCCTTGCAGTTACATAGGGATACAGCTGTCTGAAAAAACGCGTTTATTTCGGGCTGAAAAACACGTTTTGAAAAGTGAGCTGTTACTGACCCATAACTTACATGGGGTTGACCAAACTTGCAGAAACAAGTTTATTTCTGCTGAAAAACATGTTTTGACACTTTCAGCACACTGGGGTTAAGACCTGAGTGTGTGGGCTCTTCTGAGCCTTGCAGTTACATAGGGATACAGCTGCCTGAAAAAACGCGTTTATTTCGGGCTGAAAAACACGTTTTGAAAAGTGAGCTGTTACTGACCCATAACTTACATGGGGTTGACCAAACTTGCAGAAACATGTTTATTTCTGCTGAAAAACATGTTTTGACACTTTCAGCACACTGGGGTTAAGACCTGAGTGTGTGGGCTCTTCTGAGCCTTGCAGTTACATAGGGATACAGCTGTCTGAAAAAACGCGTTTATTTCGGGCTGAAAACAACGTTTTGAAAAGTGAGCTGTTACTGACCCATAACTTACATGGGGTTGAACAAACTTGCAGAAACAAGTTTATTTCTGCTGAAAAACATGTTTTGACACTTTCAGCACAGTGGGGTTAAGACCTGAGTGTGTGGGCTCTTCTGAGCCTTGCAGATACATAGGGATACAGCTGTCTGAAAAAACGCGTTTATTTCGGGCTGAAAAACACGTTTTGAAAAGTGAGCTGTTACTGACCCATAACTTACATGGGGTTGACCAAACTTGCAGAAACATGCTTATTTCTGCTGAAAAACATGTTTTGACACTTTCAGCGCACTGGGGTTAAGACCTGAGTGTGTGGGCTCTTCTGAGGCTTGCAGTTACATAGGGATACAGCTGTCTGAAAAAACGCGTTTATTTCGGGCTGAAAAACACGTTTTGAAAAGTGAGCTGTTACTGCCCCATAAGTTACATGGGGTTGACCAAACTTGCAGACACATGTTTATTTCTGCTGAAAAACATGTTTTGACACTTTCAGCACAGTGGGTTTAAGACCTGAGTGTGTGGGCTCTTCTGAGGCTTGCAGTTACATAGGGATACAGCTGTCTGAAAAAACGCGTTTATTTCGGGCTGAAAAACACGTTTTGAAAAGTGAGCTGTTACTGACCCATAACTTACATGGGGTTGACCAAACTTGCAGAAACATGTTTATTTCTGCTGAAAAACATGTTTTGACACTTTCAGCACACTGGGGTAAAGACCTGAGTGTGTGGGCTCTTCTGAGCCTTGCAGATACATAGGGATACAGCTGTCTGAAAAAACGCGTTTATTTCGGGCTGAAAACAACGTTTTGAAAAGTGAGCTGTTACTGACCCATAACTTACATGGGGTTGAACAAACTTGCAGAAACAAGTTTATTTCTGCTGAAAAACATGTTTTGACACTTTCAGCACACTCGGGTTAAGACCTGAGTGTGTGGGCTCTTCTGAGCCTTGCAGTTACATAGGGATACAGCTGTCTGAAAAAACGCGTTTATTTCGGGCTGAAAAACACGTTTTGAAAAGTGAGCTGTTACTGACCCATAACTTACATGGGGTTGACCAAACTTGCAGAAACATGTTTATTTCTGCTGAAAAACATGTTTTGACACTTTCAGCACACTGGGGTTAAGACCTGAGTGTGTGGGCTCTTCTGAGCCTTGCAGTTACATAGGGATACAGCTGTCTGAAAAAACGCGTTTATTTCGGGCTGAAAAACACGTTTTGAAAAGTGAGCTGTTACTGACCCATAACTTACATGGGGTTTACCAAACTTGCAGAAACATGTTTATTTCTGCTGAAAAACATGTTTTGACACTTTCAGCACACTCGGGTTAAGACCTGAGTGTGTGGGCTCTTCTGAGCCTTGCAGTTACATAGGGATACAGCTGTCTGAAAAACGTTTATTTCGGGCTGAAAAACACGTTTTGAAAAGTGAGCTGTTACTGACCCATAACTTACATGGGGTTGACCAAACTTGCAGAAACGTTTATTTCTGCTGAAAAACATGTTTTGACACTTTCAGCACACTGGGGTTAAGACCTGAGTGTGTGGGCTCTTCTGAGCCTTGCAGTTACATAGGGATACAGCTGTCTGAAAAAACGCGTTTATTTCGGGCTGAAAAACACGTTTTGAAAAGTGAGCTGTTACTGACCCATAACTTACATGGGGTTGACCAAACTTGCAGAAACATGTTTATTTCTGCTGAAAAACATGTTTTGACACTTTCAGCACACTGGGGTTAAGACCTGAGTGTGTGGGCTCTTCTGAGCCTTGCAGTTACATAGGGATACAGCTGTCTGAAAAAACGCGTTTATTTCGGGCTGAAAAACACGTTTTGAAAAGTGAGCTGTTACTGACCCATAACTTACATGGGGTTGACCAAACTTGCAGAAACATGCTTATTTCTGCTGAAAAACATGTTTTGACACTTTCAGCGCACTGGGGTTAAGACCTGAGTGTGTGGGCTCTTCTGAGGCTTGCAGTTACATAGGGATACAGCTGTCTGAAAAAACGCGTTTATTTCGGGCTGAAAAACACGTTTTGAAAAGTGAGCTGTTACTGCCCCATAAGTTACATGGGGTTGACCAAACTTGCAGACACATGTTTATTTCTGCTGAAAAACATGTTTTGACACTTTCAGCACAGTGGGTTTAAGACCTGAGTGTGTGGGCTCTTCTGAGGCTTGCAGTTACATAGGGATACAGCTGTCTGAAAAAACGCGTTTATTTCGGGCTGAAAAACACGTTTTGAAAAGTGAGCTGTTACTGACCCATAACTTACATGGGGTTGACCAAACTTGCAGAAACATGTTTATTTCTGCTGAAAAACATGTTTTGACACTTTCAGCACACTGGGGTTAAGACCTGAGTGTGTGGGCTCTTCTGAGCCTTGCAGACACATAGGGATACAGCTGTCTGAAAAAACGCGTTTATTTCTGGCTGAAAAACACGTTTTGAAAAGTGAGCTGTTACTGACCCATAACTTACATGGGGTTGACCAAACTTGCAGAAACATGTTTATTTCTGCTGAAAAACATGTTTTGACACTTTCAGCACACTCGGGTTAAGACCTGAGTGTGTGGGCTCTTCTGAGCCTTGCAGTTACATAGGGATACAGCTGTCTGAAAAAACGCGTTTATTTCGGGCTGAAAAACACGTTTTGAAAAGTGAGCTGTTACTGACCCATAACTTACATGGGGTTGACCAAACTTGCAGAAACATGTTTATTTCTGCTGAAAAACATGTTTTGACACTTTCAGCACACTGGGGTTAAGACCTGAGTGTGTGGGCTCTTCTGAGCCTTGCAGTTACATAGGGATACAGCTGTCTGAAAAAACGCGTTTATTTCTGGCTGAAAAACACGTTTTGAAAAGTGAGCTGTTACTGACCCATAACTTACATGGGGTTTACCAAACTTGCAGAAACATGTTTATTTCTGCTGAAAAACATGTTTTGACACTTTCAGCACACTCGGGTTAAGACCTGAGTGTGTGGGCTCTTCTGAGCCTTGCAGTTGCATAGGGATACAGCTGTCTGAAAAAACGCGTTTATTTCGGGCTGAAAAACACGTTTTGAAAAGTGAGCTGTTACTGACCCATAACTTACATGGGGTTGACCAAACTTGCAGAAACATGTTTATTTCTGCTGAAAAACATGTTTTGACACTTTCAGCACACTGGGGTTAAGACCTGAGTGTGTGGGCTCTTCTGAGCCTTGCAGTTACATAGGGATACAGCTGTCTGAAAAAACGCGTTTATTTCGGGCTGAAAAACACGTTTTGAAAAGTGAGCTGTTACTGACCCATAACTTACATGGGGTTGACCAAACTTGCAGAAACAAGTTTATTTCTGCTGAAAAACATGTTTTGACACTTTCAGCACACTGGGGTTAAGACCTGAGTGTGTGGGCTCTTCTGAGCCTTGCAGTTACATAGGGATACAGCTGTCTGAAAAAACGCGTTTATTTCGGGCTGAAAAACACGTTTTGAAAAGTGAGCTGTTACTGACCCATAACTTACATGGGGTTGACCAAACTTGCAGAAACATGTTTATTTCTGCTGAAAAACATGTTTTGACACTTTCAGCACACTGGGGTTAAGACCTGAGTGTGTGGGCTCTTCTGAGCCTTGCAGTTGCATAGGGATACAGCTGTCTGAAAAAACGCGTTTATTTCGGGCTGAAAAACACGTTTTGAAAAGTGAGCTGTTACTGACCCATAACTTACATGGGGTTGACCAAACTTGCAGAAACAAGTTTATTTCTGCTGAAAAACATGTTTTGACACTTTCAGCACACTGGGGTTAAGACCTGAGTGTGTGGGCTCTTCTGAGCCTTGCAGTTACATAGGGATACAGCTGCCTGAAAAAACGCGTTTATTTCGGGCTGAAAAACACGTTTTGAAAAGTGAGCTGTTACTGACCCATAACTTACATGGGGTTGACCAAACTTGCAGAAACATGTTTATTTCTGCTGAAAAACATGTTTTGACACTTTCAGCACACTGGGGTTAAGACCTGAGTGTGTGGGCTCTTCTGAGCCTTGCAGTTACATAGGGATACAGTTGTCTGAAAAAACGCGTTTATTTCGGGCTGAAAAACACGTTTTGAAAAGTGAGCTGTTACTGACCCATAACTTACATGGGGTTGACCAAACTTGCAGAAACAAGTTTATTTCTGCTGAAAAACATGTTTTGACACTTTCAGCACAGTGGGGTTAAGACCTGAGTGTGTGGGCTCTTCTGAGCCTTGCAGATACATAGGGATACAGCTGTCTGAAAAAACGCGTTTATTTCGGGCTGAAAAACACGTTTTGAAAAGTGAGCTGTTACTGACCCATAACTTACATGGGGTTGACCAAACTTGCAGAAACATGCTTATTTCTGCTGAAAAACATGTTTTGACACTTTCAGCGCACTGGGGTTAAGACCTGATTGTGTGGGCTCTTCTGAGGCTTGCAGTTACATAGGGATACAGCTGTCTGAAAAAACGCGTTTATTTCGGGCTGAAAAACACGTTTTGAAAAGTGAGCTGTTACTGCCCCATAAGTTACATGGGGTTGACCAAACTTGCAGACACATGTTTATTTCTGCTGAAAAACATGTTTTGACACTTTCAGCACACTGGGGTAAAGACCTGAGTGTGTGGGCTCTTCTGAGCCTTGCAGATACATAGGGATACAGCTGTCTGAAAAAACGCGTTTATTTCTGGCTGAAAAACACGTTTTGAAAAGTGAGCTGTTACTGACCCATAACTTACATGGGGTTGACCAAACTTGCAGAAACATGTTTATTTCTGCTGAAAAACATGTTTTGACACTTTCAGCACACTGGGGTTAAGACCTGAGTGTGTGGGCTCTTCTGAGCCTTGCAGTTACATAGGGATACAGCTGTCTGAAAAAACGCGTTTATTTCGGGCTGAAAAACACGTTTTGAAAAGTGAGCTGTTACTGACCCATAACTTACATGGGGTTGACCAAACTTGCAGAAACAAGTTTATTTCTGCTGAAAAACATGTTTTGACACTTTCAGCACACTGGGGTTAAGACCTGAGTGTGTGGGCTCTTCTGAGCCTTGCAGTTACATAGGGATACAGCTGCCTGAAAAAACGCGTTTATTTCGGGCTGAAAAACACGTTTTGAAAAGTGAGCTGTTACTGACCCATAACTTACATGGGGTTGACCAAACTTGCAGAAACATGTTTATTTCTGCTGAAAAACATGTTTTGACACTTTCAGCACACTGGGGTTAAGACCTGAGTGTGTGGGCTCTTCTGAGCCTTGCAGTTACATAGGGATACAGCTGTCTGAAAAAACGCGTTTATTTCGGGCTGAAAAACACGTTTTGAAAAGTGAGCTGTTACTGACCCATAACTTACATGGGGTTGAACAAACTTGCAGAAACAAGTTTATTTCTGCTGAAAAACATGTTTTGACACTTTCAGCACAGTGGGGTTAAGACCTGAGTGTGTGGGCTCTTCTGAGCCTTGCAGATACATAGGGATACAGCTGTCTGAAAAAACGCGTTTATTTCGGGCTGAAAAACACGTTTTGAAAAGTGAGCTGTTACTGACCCATAACTTACATGGGGTTGACCAAACTTGCAGAAACATGCTTATTTCTGCTGAAAAACATGTTTTGACACTTTCAGCGCACTGGGGTTAAGACCTGAGTGTGTGGGCTCTTCTGAGGCTTGCAGTTACATAGGGATACAGCTGTCTGAAAAAACGCGTTTATTTCGGGCTGAAAAACACGTTTTGAAAAGTGAGCTGTTACTGCCCCATAAGTTACATGGGGTTGACCAAACTTGCAGACACATGTTTATTTCTGCTGAAAAACATGTTTTGACACTTTCAGCACAGTGGGTTTAAGACCTGAGTGTGTGGGCTCTTCTGAGGCTTGCAGTTACATAGGGATACAGCTGTCTGAAAAAACGCGTTTATTTCGGGCTGAAAAACACGTTTTGAAAAGTGAGCTGTTACTGACCCATAACTTACATGGGGTTGACCAAACTTGCAGAAACATGTTTATTTCTGCTGAAAAACATGTTTTGACACTTTCAGCACACTGGGGTAAAGACCTGAGTGTGTGGGCTCTTCTGAGCCTTGCAGATACATAGGGATACAGCTGTCTGAAAAAACGCGTTTATTTCTGGCTAAAAAACACGTTTTGAAAAGTGAGCTGTTACTGACCCATAACTTACATGGGGTTGACCAAACTTGCAGAAACATGTTTATTTCTGCTGAAAAACATGTTTTGACACTTTCAGCACACTCGGGTTAAGACCTGAGTGTGTGGGCTCTTCTGAGCCTTGCAGTTACATAGGGATACAGCTGTCTGAAAAAACGCGTTTATTTCGGGCTGAAAAACACGTTTTGAAAAGTGAGCTGTTACTGACCCATAACTTACATGGGGTTGACCAAACTTGCAGAAACATGTTTATTTCTGCTGAAAAACATGTTTTGACACTTTCAGCACACTGGGGTTAAGACCTGAGTGTGTGGGCTCTTCTGAGCCTTGCAGTTACATAGGGATACAGCTGTCTGAAAAAACGCGTTTATTTCTGGCTGAAAAACACGTTTTGAAAAGTGAGCTGTTACTGACCCATAACTTACATGGGGTTTACCAAACTTGCAGAAACATGTTTATTTCTGCTGAAAAACATGTTTTGACACTTTCAGCACACTCGGGTTAAGACCTGAGTGTGTGGGCTCTTCTGAGCCTTGCAGTTACATAGGGATACAGCTGTCTGAAAAACGTTTATTTCGGGCTGAAAAACACGTTTTGAAAAGTGAGCTGTTACTGACCCATAACTTACATGGGGTTGACCAAACTTGCAGAAACGTTTATTTCTGCTGAAAAACATGTTTTGACACTTTCAGCACACTGGGGTTAAGACCTGAGTGTGTGGGCTCTTCTGAGCCTTGCAGTTACATAGGGATACAGCTGTCTGAAAAAACGCGTTTATTTCGGGCTGAAAAACACGTTTTGAAAAGTGAGCTGTTACTGACCCATAACTTACATGGGGTTGACCAAACTTGCAGAAACATGTTTATTTCTGCTGAAAAACATGTTTTGACACTTTCAGCACACTGGGGTTAAGACCTGAGTGTGTGGGCTCTTCTGAGCCTTGCAGTTACATAGGGATACAGCTGTCTGAAAAAACGCGTTTATTTCGGGCTGAAAAACACGTTTTGAAAAGTGAGCTGTTACTGACCCATAACTTACATGGGGTTGACCAAACTTGCAGAAACATGCTTATTTCTGCTGAAAAACATGTTTTGACACTTTCAGCGCACTGGGGTTAAGACCTGAGTGTGTGGGCTCTTCTGAGGCTTGCAGTTACATAGGGATACAGCTGTCTGAAAAAACGCGTTTATTTCGGGCTGAAAAACACGTTTTGAAAAGTGAGCTGTTACTGCCCCATAAGTTACATGGGGTTGACCAAACTTGCAGACACATGTTTATTTCTGCTGAAAAACATGTTTTGACACTTTCAGCACAGTGGGTTTAAGACCTGAGTGTGTGGGCTCTTCTGAGGCTTGCAGTTACATAGGGATACAGCTGTCTGAAAAAACGCGTTTATTTCGGGCTGAAAAACACGTTTTGAAAAGTGAGCTGTTACTGACCCATAACTTACATGGGGTTGACCAAACTTGCAGAAACATGTTTATTTCTGCTGAAAAACATGTTTTGACACTTTCAGCACACTGGGGTTAAGACCTGAGTGTGTGGGCTCTTCTGAGCCTTGCAGACACATAGGGATACAGCTGTCTGAAAAAACGCGTTTATTTCTGGCTGAAAAACACGTTTTGAAAAGTGAGCTGTTACTGACCCATAACTTACATGGGGTTGACCAAACTTGCAGAAACATGTTTATTTCTGCTGAAAAACATGTTTTGACACTTTCAGCACACTCGGGTTAAGACCTGAGTGTGTGGGCTCTTCTGAGCCATGCAGTTACATAGGGATACAGCTGTCTGAAAAAACGCGTTTATTTCGGGCTGAAAAACACGTTTTGAAAAGTGAGCTGTTACTGACCCATAACTTACATGGGGTTGACCAAACTTGCAGAAACATGTTTATTTCTGCTGAAAAACATGTTTTGACACTTTCAGCACACTGGGGTTAAGACCTGAGTGTGTGGGCTCTTCTGAGCCTTGCAGTTACATAGGGATACAGCTGTCTGAAAAAACGCGTTTATTTCTGGCTGAAAAACACGTTTTGAAAAGTGAGCTGTTACTGACCCATAACTTACATGGGGTTTACCAAACTTGCAGAAACATGTTTATTTCTGCTGAAAAACATGTTTTGACACTTTCAGCACACTCGGGTTAAGACCTGAGTGTGTGGGCTCTTCTGAGCCTTGCAGTTGCATAGGGATACAGCTGTCTGAAAAAACGCGTTTATTTCGGGCTGAAAAACACGTTTTGAAAAGTGAGCTGTTACTGACCCATAACTTACATGGGGTTGACCAAACTTGCAGAAACATGTTTATTTCTGCTGAAAAACATGTTTTGACACTTTCAGCACACTGGGGTTAAGACCTGAGTGTGTGGGCTCTTCTGAGCCTTGCAGTTACATAGGGATACAGCTGTCTGAAAAAACGCGTTTATTTCGGGCTGAAAAACACGTTTTGAAAAGTGAGCTGTTACTGACCCATAACTTACATGGGGTTGACCAAACTTGCAGAAACAAGTTTATTTCTGCTGAAAAACATGTTTTGACACTTTCAGCACACTGGGGTTAAGACCTGAGTGTGTGGGCTCTTCTGAGCCTTGCAGTTACATAGGGATACAGCTGTCTGAAAAAACGCGTTTATTTCGGGCTGAAAAACACGTTTTGAAAAGTGAGCTGTTACTGACCCATAACTTACATGGGGTTGACCAAACTTGCAGAAACATGTTTATTTCTGCTGAAAAACATGTTTTGACACTTTCAGCACACTGGGGTTAAGACCTGAGTGTGTGGGCTCTTCTGAGCCTTGCAGTTGCATAGGGATACAGCTGTCTGAAAAAACGCGTTTATTTCGGGCTGAAAAACACGTTTTGAAAAGTGAGCTGTTACTGACCCATAACTTACATGGGGTTGACCAAACTTGCAGAAACAAGTTTATTTCTGCTGAAAAACATGTTTTGACACTTTCAGCACACTGGGGTTAAGACCTGAGTGTGTGGGCTCTTCTGAGCCTTGCAGTTACATAGGGATACAGCTGCCTGAAAAAACGCGTTTATTTCGGGCTGAAAAACACGTTTTGAAAAGTGAGCTGTTACTGACCCATAACTTACATGGGGTTGACCAAACTTGCAGAAACATGTTTATTTCTGCTGAAAAACATGTTTTGACACTTTCAGCACACTGGGGTTAAGACCTGAGTGTGTGGGCTCTTCTGAGCCTTGCAGTTACATAGGGATACAGTTGTCTGAAAAAACGCGTTTATTTCGGGCTGAAAAACACGTTTTGAAAAGTGAGCTGTTACTGACCCATAACTTACATGGGGTTGACCAAACTTGCAGAAACAAGTTTATTTCTGCTGAAAAACATGTTTTGACACTTTCAGCACAGTGGGGTTAAGACCTGAGTGTGTGGGCTCTTCTGAGCCTTGCAGATACATAGGGATACAGCTGTCTGAAAAAACGCGTTTATTTCGGGCTGAAAAACACGTTTTGAAAAGTGAGCTGTTACTGACCCATAACTTACATGGGGTTGACCAAACTTGCAGAAACATGCTTATTTCTGCTGAAAAACATGTTTTGACACTTTCAGCGCACTGGGGTTAAGACCTGATTGTGTGGGCTCTTCTGAGGCTTGCAGTTACATAGGGATACAGCTGTCTGAAAAAACGCGTTTATTTCGGGCTGAAAAACACGTTTTGAAAAGTGAGCTGTTACTGCCCCATAAGTTACATGGGGTTGACCAAACTTGCAGACACATGTTTATTTCTGCTGAAAAACATGTTTTGACACTTTCAGCACAGTGGGTTTAAGACCTGAGTGTGTGGGCTCTTCTGAGGCTTGCAGTTACATAGGGATACAGCTGTCTGAAAAAACGCGTTTATTTCGGGCTAAAAAACACGTTTTGAAAAGTGAGCTGTTACTGACCCATAACTTACATGGGGTTGACCAAACTTGCAGAAACATGTTTATTTCTGCTGAAAAACATGTTTTGACACTTTCAGCACACTGGGGTAAAGACCTGAGTGTGTGGGCTCTTCTGAGCCTTGCAGATACATAGGGATACAGCTGTCTGAAAAAACGCGTTTATTTCTGGCTGAAAAACACGTTTTGAAAAGTGAGCTGTTACTGACCCATAACTTACATGGGGTTGACCAAACTTGCAGAAACATGTTTATTTCTGCTGAAAAACATGTTTTGACACTTTCAGCACACTGGGGTTAAGACCTGAGTGTGTGGGCTCTTCTGAGCCTTGCAGTTACATAGGGATACAGCTGTCTGAAAAAACGCGTTTATTTCGGGCTGAAAAACACGTTTTGAAAAGTGAGCTGTTACTGACCCATAACTTACATGGGGTTGACCAAACTTGCAGAAACAAGTTTATTTCTGCTGAAAAACATGTTTTGACACTTTCAGCACACTGGGGTTAAGACCTGAGTGTGTGGGCTCTTCTGAGCCTTGCAGTTACATAGGGATACAGCTGCCTGAAAAAACGCGTTTATTTCGGGCTGAAAAACACGTTTTGAAAAGTGAGCTGTTACTGACCCATAACTTACATGGGGTTGACCAAACTTGCAGAAACATGTTTATTTCTGCTGAAAAACATGTTTTGACACTTTCAGCACACTGGGGTTAAGACCTGAGTGTGTGGGCTCTTCTGAGCCTTGCAGTTACATAGGGATACAGCTGTCTGAAAAAACGCGTTTATTTCGGGCTGAAAAACACGTTTTGAAAAGTGAGCTGTTACTGACCCATAACTTACATGGGGTTGAACAAACTTGCAGAAACAAGTTTATTTCTGCTGAAAAACATGTTTTGACACTTTCAGCACAGTGGGGTTAAGACCTGAGTGTGTGGGCTCTTCTGAGCCTTGCAGATACATAGGGATACAGCTGTCTGAAAAAACGCGTTTATTTCGGGCTGAAAAACACGTTTTGAAAAGTGAGCTGTTACTGACCCATAACTTACATGGGGTTGACCAAACTTGCAGAAACATGCTTATTTCTGCTGAAAAACATGTTTTGACACTTTCAGCGCACTGGGGTTAAGACCTGAGTGTGTGGGCTCTTCTGAGGCTTGCAGTTACATAGGGATACAGCTGTCTGAAAAAACGCGTTTATTTCGGGCTGAAAAACACGTTTTGAAAAGTGAGCTGTTACTGCCCCATAAGTTACATGGGGTTGACCAAACTTGCAGACACATGTTTATTTCTGCTGAAAAACATGTTTTGACACTTTCAGCACAGTGGGTTTAAGACCTGAGTGTGTGGGCTCTTCTGAGGCTTGCAGTTACATAGGGATACAGCTGTCTGAAAAAACGCGTTTATTTCGGGCTGAAAAACACGTTTTGAAAAGTGAGCTGTTACTGACCCATAACTTACATGGGGTTGACCAAACTTGCAGAAACATGTTTATTTCTGCTGAAAAACATGTTTTGACACTTTCAGCACACTGGGGTAAAGACCTGAGTGTGTGGGCTCTTCTGAGCCTTGCAGATACATAGGGATACAGCTGTCTGAAAAAACGCGTTTATTTCTGGCTAAAAAACACGTTTTGAAAAGTGAGCTGTTACTGACCCATAACTTACATGGGGTTGACCAAACTTGCAGAAACATGTTTATTTCTGCTGAAAAACATGTTTTGACACTTTCAGCACACTGGGGTAAAGACCTGAGTGTGTGGGCTCTTCTGAGCCTTGCAGATACATAGGGATACAGCTGTCTGAAAAAACGCGTTTATTTCTGGCTAAAAAACACGTTTTGAAAAGTGAGCTGTTACTGACCCATAACTTACATGGGGTTGACCAAACTTGCAGAAACATGTTTATTTCTGCTGAAAAACATGTTTTGACACTTTCAGCACACTCGGGTTAAGACCTGAGTGTGTGGGCTCTTCTGAGCCTTGCAGTTACATAGGGATACAGCTGTCTGAAAAAACGCGTTTATTTCGGGCTGAAAAACACGTTTTGAAAAGTGAGCTGTTACTGACCCATAACTTACATGGGGTTGACCAAACTTGCAGAAACATGTTTATTTCTGCTGAAAAACATGTTTTGACACTTTCAGCACACTGGGGTTAAGACCTGAGTGTGTGGGCTCTTCTGAGCCTTGCAGTTACATAGGGATACAGCTGTCTGAAAAAACGCGTTTATTTCTGGCTGAAAAACACGTTTTGAAAAGTGAGCTGTTACTGACCCATAACTTACATGGGGTTTACCAAACTTGCAGAAACATGTTTATTTCTGCTGAAAAACATGTTTTGACACTTTCAGCACACTCGGGTTAAGACCTGAGTGTGTGGGCTCTTCTGAGCCTTGCAGTTACATAGGGATACAGCTGTCTGAAAAAACACGTTTATTTCGGGCTGAAAAACACGTTTTGAAAAGTGAGCTGTTACTGACCCATAACTTACATGGGGTTGACCAAACTTGCAGAAACGTTTATTTCTGCTGAAAAACATGTTTTGACACTTTCAGCACACTGGGGTTAAGACCTGAGTGTGTGGGCTCTTCTGAGCCTTGCAGTTACATAGGGATACAGCTGTCTGAAAAAACGCGTTTATTTCGGGCTGAAAAACACGTTTTGAAAAGTGAGCTGTTACTGACCCATAACTTACATGGGGTTGACCAAACTTGCAGAAACATGTTTATTTCTGCTGAAAAACATGTTTTGACACTTTCAGCACACTGGGGTTAAGACCTGAGTGTGTGGGCTCTTCTGAGCCTTGCAGTTACATAGGGATACAGCTGTCTGAAAAAACGCGTTTATTTCGGGCTGAAAAACACGTTTTGAAAAGTGAGCTGTTACTGACCCATAACTTACATGGGGTTGACCAAACTTGCAGAAACATGCTTATTTCTGCTGAAAAACATGTTTTGACACTTTCAGCGCACTGGGGTTAAGACCTGAGTGTGTGGGCTCTTCTGAGGCTTGCAGTTACATAGGGATACAGCTGTCTGAAAAAACGCGTTTATTTCGGGCTGAAAAACACGTTTTGAAAAGTGAGCTGTTACTGCCCCATAAGTTACATGGGGTTGACCAAACTTGCAGACACATGTTTATTTCTGCTGAAAAACATGTTTTGACACTTTCAGCACAGTGGGTTTAAGACCTGAGTGTGTGGGCTCTTCTGAGGCTTGCAGTTACATAGGGATACAGCTGTCTGAAAAAACGCGTTTATTTCGGGCTGAAAAACACGTTTTGAAAAGTGAGCTGTTACTGACCCATAACTTACATGGGGTTGACCAAACTTGCAGAAACATGTTTATTTCTGCTGAAAAACATGTTTTGACACTTTCAGCACACTGGGGTTAAGACCTGAGTGTGTGGGCTCTTCTGAGCCTTGCAGACACATAGGGATACAGCTGTCTGAAAAAACGCGTTTATTTCTGGCTGAAAAACACGTTTTGAAAAGTGAGCTGTTACTGACCCATAACTTACATGGGGTTGACCAAACTTGCAGAAACATGTTTATTTCTGCTGAAAAACATGTTTTGACACTTTCAGCACACTCGGGTTAAGACCTGAGTGTGTGGGCTCTTCTGAGCCTTGCAGTTACATAGGGATACAGCTGTCTGAAAAAACGCGTTTATTTCGGGCTGAAAAACACGTTTTGAAAAGTGAGCTGTTACTGACCCATAACTTACATGGGGTTGACCAAACTTGCAGAAACATGTTTATTTCTGCTGAAAAACATGTTTTGACACTTTCAGCACACTGGGGTTAAGACCTGAGTGTGTGGGCTCTTCTGAGCCTTGCAGTTACATAGGGATACAGCTGTCTGAAAAAACGCGTTTATTTCTGGCTGAAAAACACGTTTTGAAAAGTGAGCTGTTACTGACCCATAACTTACATGGGGTTTACCAAACTTGCAGAAACATGTTTATTTCTGCTGAAAAACATGTTTTGACACTTTCAGCACACTCGGGTTAAGACCTGAGTGTGTGGGCTCTTCTGAGCCTTGCAGTTGCATAGGGATACAGCTGTCTGAAAAAACGCGTTTATTTCGGGCTGAAAAACACGTTTTGAAAAGTGAGCTGTTACTGACCCATAACTTACATGGGGTTGACCAAACTTGCAGAAACATGTTTATTTCTGCTGAAAAACATGTTTTGACACTTTCAGCACACTGAGGTTAAGACCTGAGTGTGTGGGCTCTTCTGAGCCTTGCAGTTACATAGGGATACAGCTGTCTGAAAAAACGCGTTTATTTCGGGCTGAAAAACACGTTTTGAAAAGTGAGCTGTTACTGACCCATAACTTACATGGGGTTGACCAAACTTGCAGAAACAAGTTTATTTCTGCTGAAAAACATGTTTTGACACTTTCAGCACACTGGGGTTAAGACCTGAGTGTGTGGGCTCTTCTGAGCCTTGCAGTTACATAGGGATACAGCTGTCTGAAAAAACGCGTTTATTTCGGGCTGAAAAACACGTTTTGAAAAGTGAGCTGTTACTGACCCATAACTTACATGGGGTTGACCAAACTTGCAGAAACATGTTTATTTCTGCTGAAAAACATGTTTTGACACTTTCAGCACACTGGGGTTAAGACCTGAGTGTGTGGGCTCTTCTGAGCCTTGCAGTTGCATAGGGATACAGCTGTCTGAAAAAACGCGTTTATTTCGGGCTGAAAAACACGTTTTGAAAAGTGAGCTGTTACTGACCCATAACTTACATGGGGTTGACCAAACTTGCAGAAACAAGTTTATTTCTGCTGAAAAACATGTTTTGACACTTTCAGCACACTGGGGTTAAGACCTGAGTGTGTGGGCTCTTCTGAGCCTTGCAGTTACATAGGGATACAGCTGCCTGAAAAAACGCGTTTATTTCGGGCTGAAAAACACGTTTTGAAAAGTGAGCTGTTACTGACCCATAACTTACATGGGGTTGACCAAACTTGCAGAAACATGTTTATTTCTGCTGAAAAACATGTTTTGACACTTTCAGCACACTGGGGTTAAGACCTGAGTGTGTGGGCTCTTCTGAGCCTTGCAGTTACATAGGGATACAGTTGTCTGAAAAAACGCGTTTATTTCGGGCTGAAAAACACGTTTTGAAAAGTGAGCTGTTACTGACCCATAACTTACATGGGGTTGACCAAACTTGCAGAAACAAGTTTATTTCTGCTGAAAAACATGTTTTGACACTTTCAGCACAGTGGGGTTAAGACCTGAGTGTGTGGGCTCTTCTGAGCCTTGCAGATACATAGGGATACAGCTGTCTGAAAAAACGCGTTTATTTCGGGCTGAAAAACACGTTTTGAAAAGTGAGCTGTTACTGACCCATAACTTACATGGGGTTGACCAAACTTGCAGAAACATGCTTATTTCTGCTGAAAAACATGTTTTGACACTTTCAGCGCACTGGGGTTAAGACCTGATTGTGTGGGCTCTTCTGAGGCTTGCAGTTACATAGGGATACAGCTGTCTGAAAAAACGCGTTTATTTCGGGCTGAAAAACACGTTTTGAAAAGTGAGCTGTTACTGCCCCATAAGTTACATGGGGTTGACCAAACTTGCAGACACATGTTTATTTCTGCTGAAAAACATGTTTTGACACTTTCAGCACAGTGGGTTTAAGACCTGAGTGTGTGGGCTCTTCTGAGGCTTGCAGTTACATAGGGATACAGCTGTCTGAAAAAACGCGTTTATTTCGGGCTGAAAAACACGTTTTGAAAAGTGAGCTGTTACTGACCCATAACTTACATGGGGTTGACCAAACTTGCAGAAACATGTTTATTTCTGCTGAAAAACATGTTTTGACACTTTCAGCACACTGGGGTAAAGACCTGAGTGTGTGGGCTCTTCTGAGCCTTGCAGATACATAGGGATACAGCTGTCTGAAAAAACGCGTTTATTTCTGGCTGAAAAACACGTTTTGAAAAGTGAGCTGTTACTGACCCATAACTTACATGGGGTTGACCAAACTTGCAGAAACATGTTTATTTCTGCTGAAAAACATGTTTTGACACTTTCAGCACACTCGGGTTAAGACCTGAGTGTGTGGGCTCTTCTGAGCCTTGCAGTTACATAGGGATACAGCTGTCTGAAAAAACGCGTTTATTTCGGGCTGAAAAACACGTTTTGAAAAGTGAGCTGTTACTGACCCATAACTTACATGGGGTTGACCAAACTTGCAGAAACATGTTTATTTCTGCTGAAAAACATGTTTTGACACTTTCAGCACAGTGGGGTTAAGACCTGAGTGTGTGGGCTCTTCTGAGGCTTGCAGTTACATAGGGATACAGCTGTCTGAAAAAACGCGTTTATTTCTTGCTGAAAAACATGTTTTGAAAAGTGAGCTGTTACTGCCCCATAAGTTACATGGGGTTGACCAAACTTGCAGACACATGTTTATTTCTGCTGAAAAACATGTTTTGACACTTTCAGCACAGTGGGTTTAAGACCTGAGTGTGTGGGCTCTTCTGAGCCTTGCAGTTACATAGGGATACAGCTGTCTGAAAAAACGCGTTTATTTCGGGCTGAAAAACACGTTTTGAAAAGTGAGCTGTTACTGACCCATAACTTACATGGGGTTGACCAAACTTGCAGAAACATGTTTATTTCTGCTGAAAAACATGTTTTGACACTTTCAGCACACTGGGGTTAAGACCTGAGTGTGTGGGCTCTTCTGAGCCTTGCAGTTACATAGGGATACAGCTGTCTGAAAAAACGCGTTTATTTCGGGCTGAAAAACACGTTTTGAAAAGTGAGCTGTTACTGACCCATAACTTACATGGGGTTGACCAAACTTGCAGAAACAAGTTTATTTCTGCTGAAAAACATGTTTTGACACTTTCAGCACACTGGGGTTAAGACCTGAGTGTGTGGGCTCTTCTGAGCCTTGCAGTTACATAGGGATACAGCTGCCTGAAAAAACGCGTTTATTTCGGGCTGAAAAACACGTTTTGAAAAGTGAGCTGTTACTGACCCATAACTTACATGGGGTTGACCAAACTTGCAGAAACATGTTTATTTCTGCTGAAAAACATGTTTTGACACTTTCAGCACACTGGGGTTAAGACCTGAGTGTGTGGGCTCTTCTGAGCCTTGCAGTTACATAGGGATACAGCTGTCTGAAAAAACGCGTTTATTTCGGGCTGAAAAACACGTTTTGAAAAGTGAGCTGTTACTGACCCATAACTTACATGGGGTTGAACAAACTTGCAGAAACAAGTTTATTTCTGCTGAAAAACATGTTTTGACACTTTCAGCACAGTGGGGTTAAGACCTGAGTGTGTGGGCTCTTCTGAGCCTTGCAGATACATAGGGATACAGCTGTCTGAAAAAACGCGTTTATTTCGGGCTGAAAAACACGTTTTGAAAAGTGAGCTGTTACTGACCCATAACTTACATGGGGTTGACCAAACTTGCAGAAACATGCTTATTTCTGCTGAAAAACATGTTTTGACACTTTCAGCGCACTGGGGTTAAGACCTGAGTGTGTGGGCTCTTCTGAGGCTTGCAGTTACATAGGGATACAGCTGTCTGAAAAAACGCGTTTATTTCGGGCTGAAAAACACGTTTTGAAAAGTGAGCTGTTACTGCCCCATAAGTTACATGGGGTTGACCAAACTTGCAGACACATGTTTATTTCTGCTGAAAAACATGTTTTGACACTTTCAGCACAGTGGGTTTAAGACCTGAGTGTGTGGGCTCTTCTGAGGCTTGCAGTTACATAGGGATACAGCTGTCTGAAAAAACGCGTTTATTTCGGGCTGAAAAACACGTTTTGAAAAGTGAGCTGTTACTGACCCATAACTTACATGGGGTTGACCAAACTTGCAGAAACATGTTTATTTCTGCTGAAAAACATGTTTTGACACTTTCAGCACACTGGGGTAAAGACCTGAGTGTGTGGGCTCTTCTGAGCCTTGCAGATACATAGGGATACAGCTGTCTGAAAAAACGCGTTTATTTCTGGCTAAAAAACACGTTTTGAAAAGTGAGCTGTTACTGACCCATAACTTACATGGGGTTGACCAAACTTGCAGAAACATGTTTATTTCTGCTGAAAAACATGTTTTGACACTTTCAGCACACTCGGGTTAAGACCTGAGTGTGTGGGCTCTTCTGAGCCTTGCAGTTACATAGGGATACAGCTGTCTGAAAAAACGCGTTTATTTCGGGCTGAAAAACACGTTTTGAAAAGTGAGCTGTTACTGACCCATAACTTACATGGGGTTGACCAAACTTGCAGAAACATGTTTATTTCTGCTGAAAAACATGTTTTGACACTTTCAGCACACTGGGGTTAAGACCTGAGTGTGTGGGCTCTTCTGAGCCTTGCAGTTACATAGGGATACAGCTGTCTGAAAAAACGCGTTTATTTCTGGCTGAAAAACACGTTTTGAAAAGTGAGCTGTTACTGACCCATAACTTACATGGGGTTTACCAAACTTGCAGAAACATGTTTATTTCTGCTGAAAAACATGTTTTGACACTTTCAGCACACTCGGGTTAAGACCTGAGTGTGTGGGCTCTTCTGAGCCTTGCAGTTACATAGGGATACAGCTGTCTGAAAAAACGCGTTTATTTCGGGCTGAAAAACACGTTTTGAAAAGTGAGCTGTTACTGACCCATAACTTACATGGGGTTGACCAAACTTGCAGAAACGTTTATTTCTGCTGAAAAACATGTTTTGACACTTTCAGCACACTGGGGTTAAGACCTGAGTGTGTGGGCTCTTCTGAGCCTTGCAGTTACATAGGGATACAGCTGTCTGAAAAAACGCGTTTATTTCGGGCTGAAAAACACGTTTTGAAAAGTGAGCTGTTACTGACCCATAACTTACATGGGGTTGACCAAACTTGCAGAAACAAGTTTATTTCTGCTGAAAAACATGTTTTGACACTTTCAGCACACTGGGGTTAAGACCTGAGTGTGTGGGCTCTTCTGAGCCTTGCAGTTACATAGGGATACAGCTGTCTGAAAAAACGCGTTTATTTCGGGCTGAAAAACACGTTTTGAAAAGTGAGCTGTTACTGACCCATAACTTACATGGGGTTGACCAAACTTGCAGAAACATGCTTATTTCTGCTGAAAAACATGTTTTGACACTTTCAGCGCACTGGGGTTAAGACCTGAGTGTGTGGGCTCTTCTGAGGCTTGCAGTTACATAGGGATACAGCTGTCTGAAAAAACGCGTTTATTTCGGGCTGAAAAACACGTTTTGAAAAGTGAGCTGTTACTGCCCCATAAGTTACATGGGGTTGACCAAACTTGCAGACACATGTTTATTTCTGCTGAAAAACATGTTTTGACACTTTCAGCACAGTGGGTTTAAGACCTGAGTGTGTGGGCTCTTCTGAGGCTTGCAGTTACATAGGGATACAGCTGTCTGAAAAAACGCGTTTATTTCGGGCTGAAAAACACGTTTTGAAAAGTGAGCTGTTACTGACCCATAACTTACATGGGGTTGACCAAACTTGCAGAAACATGTTTATTTCTGCTGAAAAACATGTTTTGACACTTTCAGCACACTGGGGTTAAGACCTGAGTGTGTGGGCTCTTCTGAGCCTTGCAGACACATAGGGATACAGCTGTCTGAAAAAACGCGTTTATTTCTGGCTGAAAAACACGTTTTGAAAAGTGAGCTGTTACTGACCCATAACTTACATGGGGTTGACCAAACTTGCAGAAACATGTTTATTTCTGCTGAAAAACATGTTTTGACACTTTCAGCACACTCGGGTTAAGACCTGAGTGTGTGGGCTCTTCTGAGCCTTGCAGTTACATAGGGATACAGCTGTCTGAAAAAACGCGTTTATTTCGGGCTGAAAAACACGTTTTGAAAAGTGAGCTGTTACTGACCCATAACTTACATGGGGTTGACCAAACTTGCAGAAACATGTTTATTTCTGCTGAAAAACATGTTTTGACACTTTCAGCACACTGGGGTTAAGACCTGAGTGTGTGGGCTCTTCTGAGCCTTGCAGTTACATAGGGATACAGCTGTCTGAAAAAACGCGTTTATTTCTGGCTGAAAAACACGTTTTGAAAAGTGAGCTGTTACTGACCCATAACTTACATGGGGTTTACCAAACTTGCAGAAACATGTTTATTTCTGCTGAAAAACATGTTTTGACACTTTCAGCACACTCGGGTTAAGACCTGAGTGTGTGGGCTCTTCTGAGCCTTGCAGTTGCATAGGGATACAGCTGTCTGAAAAAACGCGTTTATTTCGGGCTGAAAAACACGTTTTGAAAAGTGAGCTGTTACTGACCCATAACTTACATGGGGTTGACCAAACTTGCAGAAACATGTTTATTTCTGCTGAAAAACATGTTTTGACACTTTCAGCACACTGGGGTTAAGACTTGAGTGTGTGGGCTCTTCTGAGCCTTGCAGTTACATAGGGATACAGCTGTCTGAAAAAACGCGTTTATTTCGGGCTGAAAAACACGTTTTGAAAAGTGAGCTGTTACTGACCCATAACTTACATGGGGTTGACCAAACTTGCAGAAACAAGTTTATTTCTGCTGAAAAACATGTTTTGACACTTTCAGCACACTGGGGTTAAGACCTGAGTGTGTGGGCTCTTCTGAGCCTTGCAGTTACATAGGGATACAGCTGTCTGAAAAAACGCGTTTATTTCGGGCTGAAAAACACGTTTTGAAAAGTGAGCTGTTACTGACCCATAACTTACATGGGGTTGACCAAACTTGCAGAAACATGTTTATTTCTGCTGAAAAACATGTTTTGACACTTTCAGCACACTGGGGTTAAGACCTGAGTGTGTGGGCTCTTCTGAGCCTTGCAGTTACATAGGGATACAGCTGTCTGAAAAAACGCGTTTATTTCGGGCTGAAAAACACGTTTTGAAAAGTGAGCTGTTACTGACCCATAACTTACATGGGGTTGACCAAACTTGCAGAAACAAGTTTATTTCTGCTGAAAAACATGTTTTGACACTTTCAGCACACTGGGGTTAAGACCTGAGTGTGTGGGCTCTTCTGAGCCTTGCAGTTACATAGGGATACAGCTGCCTGAAAAAACGCGTTTATTTCGGGCTGAAAAACACGTTTTGAAAAGTGAGCTGTTACTGACCCATAACTTACATGGGGTTGACCAAACTTGCAGAAACATGTTTATTTCTGCTGAAAAACATGTTTTGACACTTTCAGCACACTGGGGTTAAGACCTGAGTGTGTGGGCTCTTCTGAGCCTTGCAGTTATATAGGGATACAGCTGTCTGAAAAAAACGCGTTTATTTCGGGCTGAAAAACACGTTTTGAAAAGTGAGCTGTTACTGACCCATAACTTACATGGGGTTGAACAAACTTGCAGAAACAAGTTTATTTCTGCTGAAAAACATGTTTTGACACTTTCAGCACAGTGGGGTTAAGACCTGAGTGTGTGGGCTCTTCTGAGCCTTGCAGATACATAGGGATACAGCTGTCTGAAAAAACGCGTTTATTTCGGGCTGAAAAACACGTTTTGAAAAGTGAGCTGTTACTGACCCATAACTTACATGGGGTTGACCAAACTTGCAGAAACATGCTTATTTCTGCTGAAAAACATGTTTTGACACTTTCAGCGCACTGGGGTTAAGACCTGAGTGTGTGGGCTCTTCTGAGGCTTGCAGTTACATAGGGATACAGCTGTCTGAAAAAACGCGTTTATTTCGGGCTGAAAAACACGTTTTGAAAAGTGAGCTGTTACTGCCCCATAAGTTACATGGGGTTGACCAAACTTGCAGACACATGTTTATTTCTGCTGAAAAACATGTTTTGACACTTTCAGCACAGTGGGTTTAAGGCCTGAGTGTGTGGGCTCTTCTGAGGCTTGCAGTTACATAGGGATACAGCTGTCTGAAAAAACGCGTTTATTTCGGGCTGAAAAACACGTTTTGAAAAGTGAGCTGTTACTGACCCATAACTTACATGGGGTTGACCAAACTTGCAGAAACATGTTTATTTCTGCTGAAAAACATGTTTTGACACTTTCAGCACACTGGGGTAAAGACCTGAGTGTGTGGGCTCTTCTGAGCCTTGCAGATACATAGGGATACAGCTGTCTGAAAAAACGCGTTTATTTCTGGCTAAAAAACACGTTTTGAAAAGTGAGCTGTTACTGACCCATAACTTACATGGGGTTGACCAAACTTGCAGAAACATGTTTATTTCTGCTGAAAAACATGTTTTGACACTTTCAGCACACTCGGGTTAAGACCTGAGTGTGTGGGCTCTTCTGAGCCTTGCAGTTACATAGGGATACAGCTGTCTGAAAAAACGCGTTTATTTCGGGCTGAAAAACACGTTTTGAAAAGTGAGCTGTTACTGACCCATAACTTACATGGGGTTGACCAAACTTGCAGAAACATGTTTATTTCTGCTGAAAAACATGTTTTGACACTTTCAGCACACTGGGGTTAAGACCTGAGTGTGTGGGCTCTTCTGAGCCTTGCAGTTACATAGGGATACAGCTGTCTGAAAAAACGCGTTTATTTCTGGCTGAAAAACACGTTTTGAAAAGTGAGCTGTTACTGACCCATAACTTACATGGGGTTTACCAAACTTGCAGAAACATGTTTATTTCTGCTGAAAAACATGTTTTGACACTTTCAGCACACTCGGGTTAAGACCTGAGTGTGTGGGCTCTTCTGAGCCTTGCAGTTACATAGGGATACAGCTGTCTGAAAAAACACGTTTATTTCGGGCTGAAAAACACGTTTTGAAAAGTGAGCTGTTACTGACCCATAACTTACATGGGGTTGACCAAACTTGCAGAAACGTTTATTTCTGCTGAAAAACATGTTTTGACACTTTCAGCACACTGGGGTTAAGACCTGAGTGTGTGGGCTCTTCTGAGCCTTGCAGTTACATAGGGATACAGCTGTCTGAAAAAACGCGTTTATTTCGGGCTGAAAAACACGTTTTGAAAAGTGAGCTGTTACTGACCCATAACTTACATGGGGTTGACCAAACTTGCAGAAACATGTTTATTTCTGCTGAAAAACATGTTTTGACACTTTCAGCACACTGGGGTTAAGACCTGAGTGTGTGGGCTCTTCTGAGCCTTGCAGTTACATAGGGATACAGCTGTCCGAAAAAACGCGTTTATTTCGGGCTGAAAAACACGTTTTGAAAAGTGAGCTGTTACTGACCCATAACTTACATGGGGTTGACCAAACTTGCAGAAACATGCTTATTTCTGCTGAAAAACATGTTTTGACACTTTCAGCGCACTGGGGTTAAGACCTGAGTGTGTGGGCTCTTCTGAGGCTTGCAGTTACATAGGGATACAGCTGTCTGAAAAAACGCGTTTATTTCGGGCTGAAAAACACGTTTTGAAAAGTGAGCTGTTACTGCCCCATAAGTTACATGGGGTTGACCAAACTTGCAGACACATGTTTATTTCTGCTGAAAAACATGTTTTGACACTTTCAGCACAGTGGGTTTAAGACCTGAGTGTGTGGGCTCTTCTGAGGCTTGCAGTTACATAGGGATACAGCTGTCTGAAAAAACGCGTTTATTTCGGGCTGAAAAACACGTTTTGAAAAGTGAGCTGTTACTGACCCATAACTTACATGGGGTTGACCAAACTTGCAGAAACATGTTTATTTCTGCTGAAAAACATGTTTTGACACTTTCAGCACACTCGGGTTAAGACCTGAGTGTGTGGGCTCTTCTGAGCCTTGCAGTTACATAGGGATACAGCTGTCTGAAAAAACGCGTTTATTTCGGGCTGAAAAACACGTTTTGAAAAGTGAGCTGTTACTGACCCATAACTTACATGGGGTTGACCAAACTTGCAGAAACATGTTTATTTCTGCTGAAAAACATGTTTTGACACTTTCAGCACACTGGGGTTAAGACCTGAGTGTGTGGGCTCTTCTGAGCCTTGCAGTTACATAGGGATACAGCTGTCTGAAAAAACGCGTTTATTTCTGGCTGAAAAACACGTTTTGAAAAGTGAGCTGTTACTGACCCATAACTTACATGGGGTTTACGAAACATGTTTATTTCTGCTGAAAAACATGTTTTGACACTTTCAGCACACTCGGGTTAAGACCTGAGTGTGTGGGCTCTTCTGAGCCTTGCAGTTGCATAGGGATACAGCTGTCTGAAAAAACGCGTTTATTTCGGGCTGAAAAACACGTTTTGAAAAGTGAGCTGTTACTGACCCATAACTTACATGGGGTTGACCAAACTTGCAGAAACATGTTTATTTCTGCTGAAAAACATGTTTTGACACTTTCAGCACACTGGGGTTAAGACCTGAGTGTGTGGGCTCTTCTGAGCCTTGCAGTTACATAGGGATACAGCTGTCTGAAAAAACGCGTTTATTTCGGGCTGAAAAACACGTTTTGAAAAGTGAGCTGTTACTGACCCATAACTTACATGGGGTTGACCAAACTTGCAGAAACGTTTATTTCTGCTGAAAAACATGTTTTGACACTTTCAGCACACTGGGGTTAAGACCTGAGTGTGTGGGCTCTTCTGAGCCTTGCAGTTACATAGGGATACAGCTGTCTGAAAAAACGCGTTTATTTCGGGCTGAAAAACACGTTTTGAAAAGTGAGCTGTTACTGACCCATAACTTACATGGGGTTGACCAAACTTGCAGAAACATGTTTATTTCTGCTGAAAAACATGTTTTGACACTTTCAGCACACTGGGGTTAAGACCTGAGTGTGTGGGCTCTTCTGAGCCTTGCAGTTACATAGGGATACAGCTGTCCGAAAAAACGCGTTTATTTCGGGCTGAAAAACACGTTTTGAAAAGTGAGCTGTTACTGACCCATAACTTACATGGGGTTGACCAAACTTGCAGAAACATGCTTATTTCTGCTGAAAAACATGTTTTGACACTTTCAGCGCACTGGGGTTAAGACCTGAGTGTGTGGGCTCTTCTGAGGCTTGCAGTTACATAGGGATACAGCTGTCTGAAAAAACGCGTTTATTTCGGGCTGAAAAACACGTTTTGAAAAGTGAGCTGTTACTGCCCCATAAGTTACATGGGGTTGACCAAACTTGCAGACACATGTTTATTTCTGCTGAAAAACATGTTTTGACACTTTCAGCACAGTGGGTTTAAGACCTGAGTGTGTGGGCTCTTCTGAGGCTTGCAGTTACATAGGGATACAGCTGTCTGAAAAAACGCGTTTATTTCGGGCTGAAAAACACGTTTTGAAAAGTGAGCTGTTACTGACCCATAACTTACATGGGGTTGACCAAACTTGCAGAAACATGTTTATTTCTGCTGAAAAACATGTTTTGACACTTTCAGCACACTCGGGTTAAGACCTGAGTGTGTGGGCTCTTCTGAGCCTTGCAGTTACATAGGGATACAGCTGTCTGAAAAAACGCGTTTATTTCGGGCTGAAAAACACGTTTTGAAAAGTGAGCTGTTACTGACCCATAACTTACATGGGGTTGACCAAACTTGCAGAAACATGTTTATTTCTGCTGAAAAACATGTTTTGACACTTTCAGCACACTGGGGTTAAGACCTGAGTGTGTGGGCTCTTCTGAGCCTTGCAGTTACATAGGGATACAGCTGTCTGAAAAAACGCGTTTATTTCTGGCTGAAAAACACGTTTTGAAAAGTGAGCTGTTACTGACCCATAACTTACATGGGGTTTACCAAACTTGCAGAAACATGTTTATTTCTGCTGAAAAACATGTTTTGACACTTTCAGCACACTCGGGTTAAGACCTGAGTGTGTGGGCTCTTCTGAGCCTTGCAGTTGCATAGGGATACAGCTGTCTGAAAAAACGCGTTTATTTCGGGCTGAAAAACACGTTTTGAAAAGTGAGCTGTTACTGACCCATAACTTACATGGGGTTGACCAAACTTGCAGAAACATGTTTATTTCTGCTGAAAAACATGTTTTGACACTTTCAGCACACTGGGGTTAAGACCTGAGTGTGTGGGCTCTTCTGAGCCTTGCAGTTACATAGGGATACAGCTGTCTGAAAAAACGCGTTTATTTCGGGCTGAAAAACACGTTTTGAAAAGTGAGCTGTTACTGACCCATAACTTACATGGGGTTGACCAAACTTGCAGAAACAAGTTTATTTCTGCTGAAAAACATGTTTTGACACTTTCAGCACACTGGGGTTAAGACCTGAGTGTGTGGGCTCTTCTGAGCCTTGCAGTTACATAGGGATACAGCTGTCTGAAAAAACGCGTTTATTTCGGGCTGAAAAACACGTTTTGAAAAGTGAGCTGTTACTGACCCATAACTTACATGGGGTTGACCAAACTTGCAGAAACATGTTTATTTCTGCTGAAAAACATGTTTTGACACTTTCAGCACACTGGGGTTAAGACCTGAGTGTGTGGGCTCTTCTGAGCCTTGCAGTTGCATAGGGATACAGCTGTCTGAAAAAACGCGTTTATTTCGGGCTGAAAAACACGTTTTGAAAAGTGAGCTGTTACTGACCCATAACTTACATGGGGTTGACCAAACTTGCAGAAACAAGTTTATTTCTGCTGAAAAACATGTTTTGACACTTTCAGCACACTGGGGTTAAGACCTGAGTGTGTGGGCTCTTCTGAGCCTTGCAGTTACATAGGGATACAGCTGCCTGAAAAAACGCGTTTATTTCGGGCTGAAAAACACGTTTTGAAAAGTGAGCTGTTACTGACCCATAACTTACATGGGGTTGACCAAACTTGCAGAAACATGTTTATTTCTGCTGAAAAACATGTTTTGACACTTTCAGCACACTGGGGTTAAGACCTGAGTGTGTGGGCTCTTCTGAGCCTTGCAGTTACATAGGGATACAGTTGTCTGAAAAAACGCGTTTATTTCGGGCTGAAAAACACGTTTTGAAAAGTGAGCTGTTACTGACCCATAACTTACATGGGGTTGACCAAACTTGCAGAAACAAGTTTATTTCTGCTGAAAAACATGTTTTGACACTTTCAGCACAGTGGGGTTAAGACCTGAGTGTGTGGGCTCTTCTGAGCCTTGCAGATACATAGGGATACAGCTGTCTGAAAAAACGCGTTTATTTCGGGCTGAAAAACACGTTTTGAAAAGTGAGCTGTTACTGACCCATAACTTACATGGGGTTGACCAAACTTGCAGAAACATGCTTATTTCTGCTGAAAAACATGTTTTGACACTTTCAGCGCACTGGGGTTAAGACCTGATTGTGTGGGCTCTTCTGAGGCTTGCAGTTACATAGGGATACAGCTGTCTGAAAAAACGCGTTTATTTCGGGCTGAAAAACACGTTTTGAAAAGTGAGCTGTTACTGCCCCATAAGTTACATGGGGTTGACCAAACTTGCAGACACATGTTTATTTCTGCTGAAAAACATGTTTTGACACTTTCAGCACAGTGGGTTTAAGACCTGAGTGTGTGGGCTCTTCTGAGGCTTGCAGTTACATAGGGATACAGCTGTCTGAAAAAACGCGTTTATTTCGGGCTGAAAAACACGTTTTGAAAAGTGAGCTGTTACTGACCCATAACTTACATGGGGTTGACCAAACTTGCAGAAACATGTTTATTTCTGCTGAAAAACATGTTTTGACACTTTCAGCACACTGGGGTAAAGACCTGAGTGTGTGGGCTCTTCTGAGCCTTGCAGATACATAGGGATACAGCTGTCTGAAAAAACGCGTTTATTTCTGGCTGAAAAACACGTTTTGAAAAGTGAGCTGTTACTGACCCATAACTTACATGGGGTTTACCAAACTTGCAGAAACATGTTTATTTCTGCTGAAAAACATGTTTTGACACTTTCAGCACACTCGGGTTAAGACCTGAGTGTGTGGGCTCTTCTGAGCCTTGCAGTTACATAGGGATACAGCTGTCTGAAAAAACGCGTTTATTTCGGGCTGAAAAACACGTTTTGAAAAGTGAGCTGTTACTGACCCATAACTTACATGGGGTTGACCAAACTTGCAGAAACATGTTTATTTCTGCTGAAAAACATGTTTTGACACTTTCAGCACAGTGGGGTTAAGACCTGAGTGTGTGGGCTCTTCTGAGGCTTGCAGTTACATAGGGATACAGCTGTCTGAAAAAACGCGTTTATTTCTTGCTGAAAAACATGTTTTGAAAAGTGAGCTGTTACTGCCCCATATGTTACATGGGGTTGACCAAACTTGCAGACACATGTTTATTTCTGCTGAAAAACATGTTTTGACACTTTCAGCACAGTGGGTTTAAGACCTGAGTGTGTGGGCTCTTCTGAGCCTTGCAGTTACATAGGGATACAGCTGTCTGAAAAAACGCGTTTATTTCGGGCTGAAAAACACGTTTTGAAAAGTGAGCTGTTACTGACCCATAACTTACATGGGGTTGACCAAACTTGCAGAAACATGTTTATTTCTGCTGAAAAACATGTTTTGACACTTTCAGCACACTGGGGTTAAGACCTGAGTGTGTGGGCTCTTCTGAGCCTTGCAGTTACATAGGGATACAGCTGTCTGAAAAAACGCGTTTATTTCGGGCTGAAAAACACGTTTTGAAAAGTGAGCTGTTACTGACCCATAACTTACATGGGGTTGACCAAACTTGCAGAAACAAGTTTATTTCTGCTGAAAAACATGTTTTGACACTTTCAGCACACTGGGGTTAAGACCTGAGTGTGTGGGCTCTTCTGAGCCTTGCAGTTACATAGGGATACAGCTGCCTGAAAAAACGCGTTTATTTCGGGCTGAAAAACACGTTTTGAAAAGTGAGCTGTTACTGACCCATAACTTACATGGGGTTGACCAAACTTGCAGAAACATGTTTATTTCTGCTGAAAAACATGTTTTGACACTTTCAGCACACTGGGGTTAAGACCTGAGTGTGTGGGCTCTTCTGAGCCTTGCAGTTACATAGGGATACAGCTGTCTGAAAAAACGCGTTTATTTCGGGCTGAAAAACACGTTTTGAAAAGTGAGCTGTTACTGACCCATAACTTACATGGGGTTGAACAAACTTGCAGAAACAAGTTTATTTCTGCTGAAAAACATGTTTTGACACTTTCAGCACAGTGGGGTTAAGACCTGAGTGTGTGGGCTCTTCTGAGCCTTGCAGATACATAGGGATACAGCTGTCTGAAAAAACGCGTTTATTTCGGGCTGAAAAACACGTTTTGAAAAGTGAGCTGTTACTGACCCATAACTTACATGGGGTTGACCAAACTTGCAGAAACATGCTTATTTCTGCTGAAAAACATGTTTTGACACTTTCAGCGCACTGGGGTTAAGACCTGAGTGTGTGGGCTCTTCTGAGGCTTGCAGTTACATAGGGATACAGCTGTCTGAAAAAACGCGTTTATTTCGGGCTGAAAAACACGTTTTGAAAAGTGAGCTGTTACTGCCCCATAAGTTACATGGGGTTGACCAAACTTGCAGACACATGTTTATTTCTGCTGAAAAACATGTTTTGACACTTTCAGCACAGTGGGTTTAAGACCTGAGTGTGTGGGCTCTTCTGAGGCTTGCAGTTACATAGGGATACAGCTGTCTGAAAAAACGCGTTTATTTCGGGCTGAAAAACACGTTTTGAAAAGTGAGCTGTTACTGACCCATAACTTACATGGGGTTGACCAAACTTGCAGAAACATGTTTATTTCTGCTGAAAAACATGTTTTGACACTTTCAGCACACTGGGGTAAAGACCTGAGTGTGTGGGCTCTTCTGAGCCTTGCAGATACATAGGGATACAGCTGTCTGAAAAAACGCGTTTATTTCTGGCTAAAAAACACGTTTTGAAAAGTGAGCTGTTACTGACCCATAACTTACATGGGGTTGACCAAACTTGCAGAAACATGTTTATTTCTGCTGAAAAACATGTTTTGACACTTTCAGCACACTCGGGTTAAGACCTGAGTGTGTGGGCTCTTCTGAGCCTTGCAGTTACATAGGGATACAGCTGTCTGAAAAAACGCGTTTATTTCGGGCTGAAAAACACGTTTTGAAAAGTGAGCTGTTACTGACCCATAACTTACATGGGGTTGACCAAACTTGCAGAAACATGTTTATTTCTGCTGAAAAACATGTTTTGACACTTTCAGCACACTGGGGTTAAGACCTGAGTGTGTGGGCTCTTCTGAGCCTTGCAGTTACATAGGGATACAGCTGTCTGAAAAAACGCGTTTATTTCTGGCTGAAAAACACGTTTTGAAAAGTGAGCTGTTACTGACCCATAACTTACATGGGGTTTACCAAACTTGCAGAAACATGTTTATTTCTGCTGAAAAACATGTTTTGACACTTTCAGCACACTCGGGTTAAGACCTGAGTGTGTGGGCTCTTCTGAGCCTTGCAGTTACATAGGGATACAGCTGTCTGAAAAAACGCGTTTATTTCGGGCTGAAAAACACGTTTTGAAAAGTGAGCTGTTACTGACCCATAACTTACATGGGGTTGACCAAACTTGCAGAAACGTTTATTTCTGCTGAAAAACATGTTTTGACACTTTCAGCACACTGGGGTTAAGACCTGAGTGTGTGGGCTCTTCTGAGCCTTGCAGTTACATAGGGATACAGCTGTCTGAAAAAACGCGTTTATTTCGGGCTGAAAAACACGTTTTGAAAAGTGAGCTGTTACTGACCCATAACTTACATGGGGTTGACCAAACTTGCAGAAACAAGTTTATTTCTGCTGAAAAACATGTTTTGACACTTTCAGCACACTGGGGTTAAGACCTGAGTGTGTGGGCTCTTCTGAGCCTTGCAGTTACATAGGGATACAGCTGTCTGAAAAAACGCGTTTATTTCGGGCTGAAAAACACGTTTTGAAAAGTGAGCTGTTACTGACCCATAACTTACATGGGGTTGACCAAACTTGCAGAAACATGCTTATTTCTGCTGAAAAACATGTTTTGACACTTTCAGCGCACTGGGGTTAAGACCTGAGTGTGTGGGCTCTTCTGAGGCTTGCAGTTACATAGGGATACAGCTGTCTGAAAAAACGCGTTTATTTCGGGCTGAAAAACACGTTTTGAAAAGTGAGCTGTTACTGCCCCATAAGTTACATGGGGTTGACCAAACTTGCAGACACATGTTTATTTCTGCTGAAAAACATGTTTTGACACTTTCAGCACAGTGGGTTTAAGACCTGAGTGTGTGGGCTCTTCTGAGGCTTGCAGTTACATAGGGATACAGCTGTCTGAAAAAACGCGTTTATTTCGGGCTGAAAAACACGTTTTGAAAAGTGAGCTGTTACTGACCCATAACTTACATGGGGTTGACCAAACTTGCAGAAACATGTTTATTTCTGCTGAAAAACATGTTTTGACACTTTCAGCACACTGGGGTTAAGACCTGAGTGTGTGGGCTCTTCTGAGCCTTGCAGACACATAGGGATACAGCTGTCTGAAAAAACGCGTTTATTTCTGGCTGAAAAACACGTTTTGAAAAGTGAGCTGTTACTGACCCATAACTTACATGGGGTTGACCAAACTTGCAGAAACATGTTTATTTCTGCTGAAAAACATGTTTTGACACTTTCAGCACACTCGGGTTAAGACCTGAGTGTGTGGGCTCTTCTGAGCCTTGCAGTTACATAGGGATACAGCTGTCTGAAAAAACGCGTTTATTTCGGGCTGAAAAACACGTTTTGAAAAGTGAGCTGTTACTGACCCATAACTTACATGGGGTTGACCAAACTTGCAGAAACATGTTTATTTCTGCTGAAAAACATGTTTTGACACTTTCAGCACACTGGGGTTAAGACCTGAGTGTGTGGGCTCTTCTGAGCCTTGCAGTTACATAGGGATACAGCTGTCTGAAAAAACGCGTTTATTTCTGGCTGAAAAACACGTTTTGAAAAGTGAGCTGTTACTGACCCATAACTTACATGGGGTTTACCAAACTTGCAGAAACATGTTTATTTCTGCTGAAAAACATGTTTTGACACTTTCAGCACACTCGGGTTAAGACCTGAGTGTGTGGGCTCTTCTGAGCCTTGCAGTTACATAGGGATACAGCTGTCTGAAAAAACGCGTTTATTTCGGGCTGAAAAACACGTTTTGAAAAGTGAGCTGTTACTGACCCATAACTTACATGGGGTTGACCAAACTTGCAGAAACATGTTTATTTCTGCTGAAAAACATGTTTTGACACTTTCAGCACACTGGGGTTAAGACCTGAGTGTGTGGGCTCTTCTGAGCCTTGCAGTTGCATAGGGATACAGCTGTCTGAAAAAACGCGTTTATTTCGGGCTGAAAAACACGTTTTGAAAAGTGAGCTGTTACTGACCCATAACTTACATGGGGTTGACCAAACTTGCAGAAACAAGTTTATTTCTGCTGAAAAACATGTTTTGACACTTTCAGCACACTGGGGTTAAGACCTGAGTGTGTGGGCTCTTCTGAGCCTTGCAGTTACATAGGGATACAGCTGCCTGAAAAAACGCGTTTATTTCGGGCTGAAAAACACGTTTTGAAAAGTGAGCTGTTACTGACCCATAACTTACATGGGGTTGACCAAACTTGCAGAAACATGTTTATTTCTGCTGAAAAACATGTTTTGACACTTTCAGCACACTGGGGTTAAGACCTGAGTGTGTGGGCTCTTCTGAGGCTTGCAGTTACATAGGGATACAGCTGTCTGAAAAAACGCGTTTATTTCGGGCTGAAAAACACGTTTTGAAAAGTGAGCTGTTACTGCCCCATAAGTTACATGGGGTTGACCAAACTTGCAGACACATGTTTATTTCTGCTGAAAAACATGTTTTGACACTTTCAGCACACTGGGGTTAAGACCTGAGTGTGTGGGCTCTTCTGAGCCTTGCAGTTACATAGGGATACAGCTGTCTGAAAAAACGCGTTTATTTCGGGCTGAAAAACACGTTTTGAAAAGTGAGCTGTTACTGACCCATAACTTACATGGGGTTGACCAAACTTGCAGAAACATGTTTATTTCTGCTGAAAAACATGTTTTGACACTTTCAGCACACTGGGGTTAAGACCTGAGTGTGTGGGCTCTTCTGAGCCTTGCAGTTACATAGGGATACAGCTGTCTGAAAAAACGCGTTTATTTCTGGCTGAAAAACACGTTTTGAAAAGTGAGCTGTTACTGACCCATAACTTACATGGGGTTTACCAAACTTGCAGAAACATGTTTATTTCTGCTGAAAAACATGTTTTGACACTTTCAGCACACTCGGGTTAAGACCTGAGTGTGTGGGCTCTTCTGAGCCTTGCAGTTACATAGGGATACAGCTGTCTGAAAAAACGCGTTTATTTCGGGCTGAAAAACACGTTTTGAAAAGTGAGCTGTTACTGACCCATAACTTACATGGGGTTGACCAAACTTGCAGAAACGTTTATTTCTGCTGAAAAACATGTTTTGACACTTTCAGCACACTGGGGTTAAGACCTGAGTGTGTGGGCTCTTCTGAGCCTTGCAGTTACATAGGGATACAGCTGTCTGAAAAAACGCGTTTATTTCGGGCTGAAAAACACGTTTTGAAAAGTGAGCTGTTACTGACCCATAACTTACATGGGGTTGACCAAACTTGCAGAAACAAGTTTATTTCTGCTGAAAAACATGTTTTGACACTTTCAGCACACTGGGGTTAAGACCTGAGTGTGTGGGCTCTTCTGAGCCTTGCAGTTACATAGGGATACAGCTGTCTGAAAAAACGCGTTTATTTCGGGCTGAAAAACACGTTTTGAAAAGTGAGCTGTTACTGACCCATAACTTACATGGGGTTGACCAAACTTGCAGAAACATGCTTATTTCTGCTGAAAAACATGTTTTGACACTTTCAGCGCACTGGGGTTAAGACCTGAGTGTGTGGGCTCTTCTGAGGCTTGCAGTTACATAGGGATACAGCTGTCTGAAAAAACGCGTTTATTTCGGGCTGAAAAACACGTTTTGAAAAGTGAGCTGTTACTGCCCCATAAGTTACATGGGGTTGACCAAACTTGCAGACACATGTTTATTTCTGCTGAAAAACATGTTTTGACACTTTCAGCACAGTGGGTTTAAGACCTGAGTGTGTGGGCTCTTCTGAGGCTTGCAGTTACATAGGGATACAGCTGTCTGAAAAAACGCGTTTATTTCGGGCTGAAAAACACGTTTTGAAAAGTGAGCTGTTACTGACCCATAACTTACATGGGGTTGACCAAACTTGCAGAAACATGTTTATTTCTGCTGAAAAACATGTTTTGACACTTTCAGCACACTGGGGTTAAGACCTGAGTGTGTGGGCTCTTCTGAGCCTTGCAGACACATAGGGATACAGCTGTCTGAAAAAACGCGTTTATTTCTGGCTGAAAAACACGTTTTGAAAAGTGAGCTGTTACTGACCCATAACTTACATGGGGTTGACCAAACTTGCAGAAACATGTTTATTTCTGCTGAAAAACATGTTTTGACACTTTCAGCACACTCGGGTTAAGACCTGAGTGTGTGGGCTCTTCTGAGCCTTGCAGTTACATAGGGATACAGCTGTCTGAAAAAACGCGTTTATTTCGGGCTGAAAAACACGTTTTGAAAAGTGAGCTGTTACTGACCCATAACTTACATGGGGTTGACCAAACTTGCAGAAACATGTTTATTTCTGCTGAAAAACATGTTTTGACACTTTCAGCACACTGGGGTTAAGACCTGAGTGTGTGGGCTCTTCTGAGCCTTGCAGTTACATAGGGATACAGCTGTCTGAAAAAACGCGTTTATTTCTGGCTGAAAAACACGTTTTGAAAAGTGAGCTGTTACTGACCCATAACTTACATGGGGTTTACCAAACTTGCAGAAACATGTTTATTTCTGCTGAAAAACATGTTTTGACACTTTCAGCACACTCGGGTTAAGACCTGAGTGTGTGGGCTCTTCTGAGCCTTGCAGTTGCATAGGGATACAGCTGTCTGAAAAAACGCGTTTATTTCGGGCTGAAAAACACGTTTTGAAAAGTGAGCTGTTACTGACCCATAACTTACATGGGGTTGACCAAACTTGCAGAAACATGTTTATTTCTGCTGAAAAACATGTTTTGACACTTTCAGCACACTGGGGTTAAGACCTGAGTGTGTGGGCTCTTCTGAGCCTTGCAGTTACATAGGGATACAGCTGTCTGAAAAAACGCGTTTATTTCGGGCTGAAAAACACGTTTTGAAAAGTGAGCTGTTACTGACCCATAACTTACATGGGGTTGACCAAACTTGCAGAAACAAGTTTATTTCTGCTGAAAAACATGTTTTGACACTTTCAGCACACTGGGGTTAAGACCTGAGTGTGTGGGCTCTTCTGAGCCTTGCAGTTACATAGGGATACAGCTGTCTGAAAAAACGCGTTTATTTCGGGCTGAAAAACACGTTTTGAAAAGTGAGCTGTTACTGACCCATAACTTACATGGGGTTGACCAAACTTGCAGAAACATGTTTATTTCTGCTGAAAAACATGTTTTGACACTTTCAGCACACTGGGGTTAAGACCTGAGTGTGTGGGCTCTTCTGAGCCTTGCAGTTGCATAGGGATACAGCTGTCTGAAAAAACGCGTTTATTTCGGGCTGAAAAACACGTTTTGAAAAGTGAGCTGTTACTGACCCATAACTTACATGGGGTTGACCAAACTTGCAGAAACAAGTTTATTTCTGCTGAAAAACATGTTTTGACACTTTCAGCACACTGGGGTTAAGACCTGAGTGTGTGGGCTCTTCTGAGCCTTGCAGTTACATAGGGATACAGCTGCCTGAAAAAACGCGTTTATTTCGGGCTGAAAAACACGTTTTGAAAAGTGAGCTGTTACTGACCCATAACTTACATGGGGTTGACCAAACTTGCAGAAACATGTTTATTTCTGCTGAAAAACATGTTTTGACACTTTCAGCACACTGGGGTTAAGACCTGAGTGTGTGGGCTCTTCTGAGCCTTGCAGTTACATAGGGATACAGTTGTCTGAAAAAACGCGTTTATTTCGGGCTGAAAAACACGTTTTGAAAAGTGAGCTGTTACTGACCCATAACTTACATGGGGTTGACCAAACTTGCAGAAACAAGTTTATTTCTGCTGAAAAACATGTTTTGACACTTTCAGCACAGTGGGGTTAAGACCTGAGTGTGTGGGCTCTTCTGAGCCTTGCAGATACATAGGGATACAGCTGTCTGAAAAAACGCGTTTATTTCGGGCTGAAAAACACGTTTTGAAAAGTGAGCTGTTACTGACCCATAACTTACATGGGGTTGACCAAACTTGCAGAAACATGCTTATTTCTGCTGAAAAACATGTTTTGACACTTTCAGCGCACTGGGGTTAAGACCTGATTGTGTGGGCTCTTCTGAGGCTTGCAGTTACATAGGGATACAGCTGTCTGAAAAAACGCGTTTATTTCGGGCTGAAAAACACGTTTTGAAAAGTGAGCTGTTACTGCCCCATAAGTTACATGGGGTTGACCAAACTTGCAGACACATGTTTATTTCTGCTGAAAAACATGTTTTGACACTTTCAGCACACTGGGGTTAAGACCTGAGTGTGTGGGCTCTTCTGAGCCTTGCAGTTACATAGGGATACAGCTGTCTGAAAAAACGCGTTTATTTCGGGCTGAAAAACACGTTTTGAAAAGTGAGCTGTTACTGACCCATAACTTACATGGGGTTGACCAAACTTGCAGAAACATGTTTATTTCTGCTGAAAAACATGTTTTGACACTTTCAGCACACTGGGGTTAAGACCTGAGTGTGTGGGCTCTTCTGAGCCTTGCAGTTGCATAGGGATACAGCTGTCTGAAAAAACGCGTTTATTTCTGGCTGAAAAACACGTTTTGAAAAGTGAGCTGTTACTGACCCATAACTTACATGGGGTTGACCAAACTTGCAGAAACATGTTTATTTCTGCTGAAAAACATGTTTTGACACTTTCAGCACACTCGGGTTAAGACCTGAGTGTGTGGGCTCTTCTGAGCCTTGCAGTTACATAGGGATACAGCTGTCTGAAAAAACGCGTTTATTTCGGGCTGAAAAACACGTTTTGAAAAGTGAGCTGTTACTGACCCATAACTTACATGGGGTTGACCAAACTTGCAGAAACATGTTTATTTCTGCTGAAAAACATGTTTTGACACTTTCAGCACACTGGGGTTAAGACCTGAGTGTGTGGGCTCTTCTGAGCCTTGCAGTTACATAGGGATACAGCTGTCTGAAAAAACGCGTTTATTTCTGGCTGAAAAACACGTTTTGAAAAGTGAGCTGTTACTGACCCATAACTTACATGGGGTTTACCAAACTTGCAGAAACATGTTTATTTCTGCTGAAAAACATGTTTTGACACTTTCAGCACACTCGGGTTAAGACCTGAGTGTGTGGGCTCTTCTGAGCCTTGCAGTTGCATAGGGATACAGCTGTCTGAAAAAACGCGTTTATTTCGGGCTGAAAAACACGTTTTGAAAAGTGAGCTGTTACTGACCCATAACTTACATGGGGTTGACCAAACTTGCAGAAACATGTTTATTTCTGCTGAAAAACATGTTTTGACACTTTCAGCACACTGGGGTTAAGACCTGAGTGTGTGGGCTCTTCTGAGCCTTGCAGTTACATAGGGATACAGCTGTCTGAAAAAACGCGTTTATTTCGGGCTGAAAAACACGTTTTGAAAAGTGAGCTGTTACTGACCCATAACTTACATGGGGTTGACCAAACTTGCAGAAACAAGTTTATTTCTGCTGAAAAACATGTTTTGACACTTTCAGCACACTGGGGTTAAGACCTGAGTGTGTGGGCTCTTCTGAGCCTTGCAGTTACATAGGGATACAGCTGTCTGAAAAAACGCGTTTATTTCGGGCTGAAAAACACGTTTTGAAAAGTGAGCTGTTACTGACCCATAACTTACATGGGGTTGACCAAACTTGCAGAAACATGTTTATTTCTGCTGAAAAACATGTTTTGACACTTTCAGCACACTGGGGTTAAGACCTGAGTGTGTGGGCTCTTCTGAGCCTTGCAGTTGCATAGGGATACAGCTGTCTGAAAAAACGTGTTTATTTCGGGCTGAAAAACACGTTTTGAAAAGTGAGCTGTTACTGACCCATAACTTACATGGGGTTGACCAAACTTGCAGAAACAAGTTTATTTCTGCTGAAAAACATGTTTTGACACTTTCAGCACACTGGGGTTAAGACCTGAGTGTGTGGGCTCTTCTGAGCCTTGCAGTTACATAGGGATACAGCTGCCTGAAAAAACGCGTTTATTTCGGGCTGAAAAACACGTTTTGAAAAGTGAGCTGTTACTGACCCATAACTTACATGGGGTTGACCAAACTTGCAGAAACATGTTTATTTCTGCTGAAAAACATGTTTTGACACTTTCAGCACACTGGGGTTAAGACCTGAGTGTGTGGGCTCTTCTGAGCCTTGCAGTTACATAGGGATACAGTTGTCTGAAAAAACGCGTTTATTTCGGGCTGAAAAACACGTTTTGAAAAGTGAGCTGTTACTGACCCATAACTTACATGGGGTTGACCAAACTTGCAGAAACAAGTTTATTTCTGCTGAAAAACATGTTTTGACACTTTCAGCACAGTGGGGTTAAGACCTGAGTGTGTGGGCTCTTCTGAGCCTTGCAGATACATAGGGATACAGCTGTCTGAAAAAACGCGTTTATTTCGGGCTGAAAAACACGTTTTGAAAAGTGAGCTGTTACTGACCCATAACTTACATGGGGTTGACCAAACTTGCAGAAACATGCTTATTTCTGCTGAAAAACATGTTTTGACACTTTCAGCGCACTGGGGTTAAGACCTGATTGTGTGGGCTCTTCTGAGGCTTGCAGTTACATAGGGATACAGCTGTCTGAAAAAACGCGTTTATTTCGGGCTGAAAAACACGTTTTGAAAAGTGAGCTGTTACTGCCCCATAAGTTACATGGGGTTGACCAAACTTGCAGACACATGTTTATTTCTGCTGAAAAACATGTTTTGACACTTTCAGCACAGTGGGTTTAAGACCTGAGTGTGTGGGCTCTTCTGAGGCTTGCAGTTACATAGGGATACAGCTGTCTGAAAAAACGCGTTTATTTCGGGCTGAAAAACACGTTTTGAAAAGTGAGCTGTTACTGACCCATAACTTACATGGGGTTGACCAAACTTGCAGAAACATGTTTATTTCTGCTGAAAAACATGTTTTGACACTTTCAGCACACTGGGGTAAAGACCTGAGTGTGTGGGCTCTTCTGAGCCTTGCAGATACATAGGGATACAGCTGTCTGAAAAAACGCGTTTATTTCTGGCTGAAAAACACGTTTTGAAAAGTGAGCTGTTACTGACCCATAACTTACATGGGGTTGACCAAACTTGCAGAAACATGTATATTTCTGCTGAAAAACATGTTTTGACACTTTCAGCACACTCGGGTTAAGACCTGAGTGTGTGGGCTCTTCTGAGCCTTGCAGTTACATAGGGATACAGCTGTCTGAAAAAACGCGTTTATTTCGGGCTGAAAAACACGTTTTGAAAAGTGAGCTGTTACTGACCCATAACTTACATGGGGTTGACCAAACTTGCAGAAACGTTTATTTCTGCTGAAAAACATGTTTTGACACTTTCAGCACACTGGGGTTAAGACCTGAGTGTGTGGGCTCTTCTGAGCCTTGCAGTTACATAGGGATACAGCTGTCTGAAAAAACGCGTTTATTTCGGGCTGAAAAACACGTTTTGAAAAGTGAGCTCTTACTGACCCATAACTTACATGGGGTTGACCAAACTTGCAGAAACAAGTTTATTTCTGCTGAAAAACATGTTTTGACACTTTCAGCACACTGGGGTTAAGACCTGAGTGTGTGGGCTCTTCTGAGCCTTGCAGTTACATAGGGATACAGCTGTCTGAAAAAACGCGTTTATTTCGGGCTGAAAAACACGTTTTGAAAAGTGAGCTGTTACTGACCCATAACTTACATGGGGTTGACCAAACTTGCAGAAACATGCTTATTTCTGCTGAAAAACATGTTTTGACACTTTCAGCGCACTGGGGTTAAGACCTGAGTGTGTGGGCTCTTCTGAGGCTTGCAGTTACATAGGGATACAGCTGTCTGAAAAAACGCGTTTATTTCGGGCTGAAAAACACGTTTTGAAAAGTGAGCTGTTACTGCCCCATAAGTTACATGGGGTTGACCAAACTTGCAGACACATGTTTATTTCTGCTGAAAAACATGTTTTGACACTTTCAGCACAGTGGGTTTAAGACCTGAGTGTGTGGGCTCTTCTGAGGCTTGCAGTTACATAGGGATACAGCTGTCTGAAAAAACGCGTTTATTTCGGGCTGAAAAACACGTTTTGAAAAGTGAGCTGTTACTGACCCATAACTTACATGGGGTTGACCAAACTTGCAGAAACATGTTTATTTCTGCTGAAAAACATGTTTTGACACTTTCAGCACACTGGGGTTAAGACCTGAGTGTGTGGGCTCTTCTGAGCCTTGCAGATACATAGGGATACAGCTGTCTGAAAAAACGCGTTTATTTCTGGCTGAAAAACACGTTTTGAAAAGTGAGCTGTTACTGACCCATAACTTACATGGGGTTGACCAAACTTGCAGAACCATGTTTATTTCTGCTGAAAAACATGTTTTGACACTTTCAGCACACTCGGGTTAAGACCTGAGTGTGTGGGCTCTTCTGAGCCTTGCAGTTACATAGGGATACAGCTGTCTGAAAAAACGCGTTTATTTCTGGCTGAAAAACACGTTTTGAAAAGTGAGCTGTTACTGACCCATAACTTACATGGGGTTGACCAAACTTGCAGAAACATGTTTATTTCTGCTGAAAAACATGTTTTGACACTTTCAGCACACTCGGGTTAAGACCTGAGTGTGTGGGCTCTTCTGAGCCTTGCAGTTGCATAGGGATACAGCTGTCTGAAAAAACGCGTTTATTTCGGGCTGAAAAACACGTTTTGAAAAGTGAGCTGTTACTGACCCATAACTTACATGGGGTTGACCAAACTTGCAGAAACATGTTTATTTCTGCTGAAAAACATGTTTTGACACTTTCAGCACACTGGGGTTAAGACCTGAGTGTGTGGGCTCTTCTGAGCCTTGCAGTTACATAGGGATACAGCTGTCTGAAAAAACGCGTTTATTTCGGGCTGAAAAACACGTTTTGAAAAGTGAGCTGTTACTGACCCATAACTTACATGGGGTTGACCAAACTTGCAGAAACAAGTTTATTTCTGCTGAAAAACATGTTTTGACACTTTCAGCACACTGGGGTTAAGACCTGAGTGTGTGGGCTCTTCTGAGCCTTGCAGTTACATAGGGATACAGCTGTCTGAAAAAACGCGTTTATTTCGGGCTGAAAAACACGTTTTGAAAAGTGAGCTGTTACTGACCCAAAACTTACATGGGGTTGACCAAACTTGCAGAAACATGTTTATTTCTGCTGAAAAACATGTTTTGACACTTTCAGCACACTGGGGTTAAGACCTGAGTGTGTGGGCTCTTCTGAGCCTTGCAGTTACATAGGGATACAGCTGTCTGAAAAAACGCGTTTATTTCTGGCTGAAAAACACGTTTTGAAAAGTGAGCTGTTACTGACCCATAACTTACATGGGGTTTACCAAACTTGCAGAAACATGTTTATTTCTGCTGAAAAACATGTTTTGACACTTTCAGCACACTCGGGTTAAGACCTGAGTGTGTGGGCTCTTCTGAGCCTTGCAGTTGCATAGGGATACAGCTGTCTGAAAAAACGCGTTTATTTCGGGCTGAAAAACACGTTTTGAAAAGTGAGCTGTTACTGACCCATAACTTACATGGGGTTGACCAAACTTGCAGAAACATGTTTATTTCTGCTGAAAAACATGTTTTGACACTTTCAGCACACTGGGGTTAAGACCTGAGTGTGTGGGCTCTTCTGAGCCTTGCAGTTACATAGGGATACAGCTGTCTGAAAAAACGCGTTTATTTCGGGCTGAAAAACACGTTTTGAAAAGTGAGCTGTTACTGACCCATAACTTACATGGGGTTGACCAAACTTGCAGAAACAAGTTTATTTCTGCTGAAAAACATGTTTTGACACTTTCAGCACACTGGGGTTAAGACCTGAGTGTGTGGGCTCTTCTGAGCCTTGCAGTTACATAGGGATACAGCTGTCTGAAAAAACGCGTTTATTTCGGGCTGAAAAACACGTTTTGAAAAGTGAGCTGTTACTGACCCATAACTTACATGGGGTTGACCAAACTTGCAGAAACATGTTTATTTCTGCTGAAAAACATGTTTTGACACTTTCAGCACACTGGGGTTAAGACCTGAGTGTGTGGGCTCTTCTGAGCCTTGCAGTTACATAGGGATACAGCTGTCTGAAAAAACGCGTTTATTTCGGGCTGAAAAACACGTTTTGAAAAGTGAGCTGTTACTGACCCATAACTTACATGGGGTTGACCAAACTTGCAGAAACATGCTTATTTCTGCTGAAAAACATGTTTTGACACTTTCAGCGCACTGGGGTTAAGACCTGAGTGTGTGGGCTCTTCTGAGCCTTGCAGTTACATAGGGTAACAGCTATCTGAAAAAACGCGTTTATTTCGGGCTGAAAAACACGTTTTGAAAAGTGAGCTGTTACTGACCCATAACTTACATGGGGTTGACCAAACTTGCAGAAACATGTTTATTTCTGCTGAAAAACATGTTTTGACACTTTCAGCACACTCGGGTTAAGACCTGAGTGTGTGGGCTCTTCTGAGCCTTGCAGTTGCATAGGGATACAGCTGTCTGAAAAAACGCGTTTATTTCGGGCTGAAAAACACGTTTTGAAAAGTGAGCTGTTACTGACCCATAACTTACATGGGGTTGACCAAACTTGCAGAAACATGTTTATTTCTGCTGAAAAACATGTTTTGACACTTTCAGCACACTGGGGTTAAGACCTGAGTGTGTGGGCTCTTCTGAGCCTTGCAGTTACATAGGGATACAGCTGTCTGAAAAAACGCGTTTATTTCTGGCTGAAAAACACGTTTTGAAAAGTGAGCTGTTACTGACCCATAACTTACATGGGGTTGACCAAACTTGCAGAAACATGTTTATTTCTGCTGAAAAACATGTTTTGACACTTTCAGCACACTGGGGTTAAGACCTGAGTGTGTGGGCTCTTCTGAGCCTTGCAGTTACATAGGGATACAGCTGTCTGAAAAAACGCGTTTATTTCGGGCTGAAAAACACGTTTTGAAAAGTGAGCTGTTACTGACCCATAACTTACATGGGGTTTACCAAACTTGCAGAAACATGTTTATTTCTGCTGAAAAACATGTTTTGACACTTTCAGCACACTCGGGTTAAGACCTGAGTGTGTGGGCTCTTCTGAGCCTTGCAGTTACATAGGGATACAGCTGTCTGAAAAAACGCGTTTATTTCGGGCTGAAAAACACGTTTTGAAAAGTGAGCTGTTACTGACCCATAACTTACATGGGGTTGACCAAACTTGCAGAAACGTTTATTTCTGCTGAAAAACATGTTTTGACACTTTCAGCACACTGGGGTTAAGACCTGAGTGTGTGGGCTCTTCTGAGCCTTGCAGTTACATAGGGATACAGCTGTCTGAAAAAACGCGTTTATTTCGGGCTGAAAAACACGTTTTGAAAAGTGAGCTGTTACTGACCCATAACTTACATGGGGTTGACCAAACTTGCAGAAACAAGTTTATTTCTGCTGAAAAACATGTTTTGACACTTTCAGCACACTGGGGTTAAGACCTGAGTGTGTGGGCTCTTCTGAGCCTTGCAGTTACATAGGGATACAGCTGTCTGAAAAAACGCGTTTATTTCGGGCTGAAAAACACGTTTTGAAAAGTGAGCTGTTACTGACCCATAACTTACATGGGGTTGACCAAACTTGCAGAAACATGCTTATTTCTGCTGAAAAACATGTTTTGACACTTTCAGCGCACTGGGGTTAAGACCTGAGTGTGTGGGCTCTTCTGAGGCTTGCAGTTACATAGGGATACAGCTGTCTGAAAAAACGCGTTTATTTCGGGCTGAAAAACACGTTTTGAAAAGTGAGCTGTTACTGCCCCATAAGTTACATGGGGTTGACCAAACTTGCAGACACATGTTTATTTCTGCTGAAAAACATGTTTTGACACTTTCAGCACAGTGGGTTTAAGACCTGAGTGTGTGGGCTCTTCTGAGGCTTGCAGTTACATAGGGATACAGCTGTCTGAAAAAACGCGTTTATTTCGGGCTGAAAAACACGTTTTGAAAAGTGAGCTGTTACTGACCCATAACTTACATGGGGTTGACCAAACTTGCAGAAACATGTTTATTTCTGCTGAAAAACATGTTTTGACACTTTCAGCACACTGGGGTTAAGACCTGAGTGTGTGGGCTCTTCTGAGCCTTGCAGACACATAGGGATACAGCTGTCTGAAAAAACGCGTTTATTTCGGGCTGAAAAACACGTTTTGAAAAGTGAGCTGTTACTGACCCATAACTTACATGGGGTTGACCAAACTTGCAGAAACAAGTTTATTTCTGCTGAAAAACATGTTTTGACACTTTTAGCACACTGGGGTTAAGACCTGAGTGTGTGGGCTCTTCTGAGCCTTGCAGTTACATAGGGATACAGCTGCCTGAAAAAACGTGTTTATTTCGGGCTGAAAAACACGTTTTGAAAAGTGAGCTGTTACTGACCCATAACTTACATGGGGTTGACCAAACTTGCAGAAACATGTTTATTTCTGCTGAAAAACATGTTTTGACACTTTCAGCACACTGGGGTTAAGACCTGAGTGTGTGGGCTCTTCTGAGCCTTGCAGATACATAGGGATACAGCTGTCTGAAAAAACGCGTTTATTTCGGGCTGAAAAACACGTTTTGAAAAGTGAGCTGTTACTGACCCATAACTTACATGGGGTTGACCAAACTTGCAGAAACATGCTTATTTCTGCTGAAAAACATGTTTTGACACTTTCAGCGCACTGGGGTTAAGACCTGATTGTGTGGGCTCTTCTGAGGCTTGCAGTTACATAGGGATACAGCTGTCTGAAAAAACGCGTTTATTTCGGGCTGAAAAACACGTTTTGAAAAGTGAGCTGTTACTGCCCCATAAGTTACATGGGGTTGACCAAACTTGCAGACACATGTTTATTTCTGCTGAAAAACATGTTTTGACACTTTCAGCACAGTGGGTTTAAGACCTGAGTGTGTGGGCTCTTCTGAGGCTTGCAGTTACATAGGGATACAGCTGTCTGAAAAAACGCGTTTATTTCGGGCTGAAAAACACGTTTTGAAAAGTGAGCTGTTACTGACCCATAACTTACATGGGGTTGACCAAACTTGCAGAAACATGTTTATTTCTGCTGAAAAACATGTTTTGACACTTTCAGCACACTGGGGTAAAGACCTGAGTGTGTGGGCTCTTCTGAGCCTTGCAGATACATAGGGATACAGCTGTCTGAAAAAACGCGTTTATTTCTGGCTGAAAAACACGTTTTGAAAAGTGAGCTGTTACTGACCCATAACTTACATGGGGTTGACCAAACTTGCAGAAACATGTTTATTTCTGCTGAAAAACATGTTTTGACACTTTCAGCACAGTGGCGTTAAGACCTGAGTGTGTGGGCTCTTCTGAGGCTTGCAGTTACATAGGGATACAGCTGTCTGAAAAAACGCGTTTATTTCTTGCTGAAAAACACGTTTTGAAAAGTGAGCTGTTACTGCCCCATAAGTTACATGGGGTTGACCAAACTTGCAGACACATGTTTATTTCTGCTGAAAAACATGTTTTGACACTTTCAGCACAGTGGGTTTAAGACCTGAGTGTGTGGGCTCTTCTGAGCCTTGCAGTTACATAGGGATACAGCTGTCTGAAAAAACGCGTTTATTTCGGGCTGAAAAACACGTTTTGAAAAGTGAGCTGTTACTGACCCATAACTTACATGGGGTTGACCAAACTTGCAGAAACATGTTTATTTCTGCTGAAAAACATGTTTTGACACTTTCAGCACACTGGGGTTAAGACCTGAGTGTGTGGGCTCTTCTGAGCCTTGCAGTTACATAGGGATACAGCTGTCTGAAAAAACGCGTTTATTTCGGGCTGAAAAACACGTTTTGAAAAGTGAGCTGTTACTGACCCATAACTTACATGGGGTTGACCAAACTTGCAGAAACAAGTTTATTTCTGCTGAAAAACATGTTTTGACACTTTCAGCACAGTGGGGTTAAGACCTGAGTGTGTGGGCTCTTCTGAGGCTTGCAGTTACATAGGGATACAGCTGTCTGAAAAAACGCGTTTATTTCTTGCTGAAAAACACGTTTTGAAAAGTGAGCTGTTACTGCCCCATAAGTTACATGGGGTTGACCAAACTTGCAGACACATGTTTATTTCTGCTGAAAAACATGTTTTGACACTTTCAGCACAGTGGGTTTAAGACCTGAGTGTGTGGGCTCTTCTGAGCCTTGCAGTTACATAGGGATACAGCTGTCTGAAAAAACGCGTTTATTTCGGGCTGAAAAACACGTTTTGAAAAGTGAGCTGTTACTGACCCATAACTTACATGGGGTTGACCAAACTTGCAGAAACATGTTTATTTCTGCTGAAAAACATGTTTTGACACTTTCAGCACACTGGGGTTAAGACCTGAGTGTGTGGGCTCTTCTGAGCCTTGCAGTTACATAGGGATACAGCTGTCTGAAAAAACGCGTTTATTTCGGGCTGAAAAACACGTTTTGAAAAGTGAGCTGTTACTGACCCATAACTTACATGGGGTTGACCAAACTTGCAGAAACAAGTTTATTTCTGCTGAAAAACATGTTTTGACACTTTTAGCACACTGGGGTTAAGACCTGAGTGTGTGGGCTCTTCTGAGCCTTGCAGTTACATAGGGATACAGCTGCCTGAAAAAACGCGTTTATTTCGGGCTGAAAAACACGTTTTGAAAAGTGAGCTGTTACTGACCCATAACTTACATGGGGTTGACCAAACTTGCAGAAACATGTTTATTTCTGCTGAAAAACATGTTTTGACACTTTCAGCACACTGGGGTTAAGACCTGAGTGTGTGGGCTCTTCTGAGCCTTGCAGTTACATAGGGATACAGTTGTCTGAAAAAACGCGTTTATTTCGGGCTGAAAAACACGTTTTGAAAAGTGAGCTGTTACTGACCCATAACTTACATGGGGTTGACCAAACTTGCAGAAACAAGTTTATTTCTGCTGAAAAACATGTTTTGACACTTTCAGCACAGTGGGGTTAAGACCTGAGTGTGTGGGCTCTTCTGAGCCTTGCAGATACATAGGGATACAGCTGTCTGAAAAAACGCGTTTATTTCGGGCTGAAAAACACGTTTTGAAAAGTGAGCTGTTACTGACCCATAACTTACATGGGGTTGACCAAACTTGCAGAAACATGCTTATTTCTGCTGAAAAACATGTTTTGACACTTTCAGCGCACTGGGGTTAAGACCTGATTGTGTGGGCTCTTCTGAGGCTTGCAGTTACATAGGGATACAGCTGTCTGAAAAAACGCGTTTATTTCGGGCTGAAAAACACGTTTTGAAAAGTGAGCTGTTACTGCCCCATAAGTTACATGGGGTTGACCAAACTTGCAGACACATGTTTATTTCTGCTGAAAAACATGTTTTGACACTTTCAGCACAGTGGGTTTAAGACCTGAGTGTGTGGGCTCTTCTGAGGCTTGCAGTTACATAGGGATACAGCTGTCTGAAAAAACGCGTTTATTTCGGGCTGAAAAACACGTTTTGAAAAGTGAGCTGTTACTGACCCATAACTTACATGGGGTTGACCAAACTTGCAGAAACATGTTTATTTCTGCTGAAAAACATGTTTTGACACTTTCAGCACACTGGGGTAAAGACCTGAGTGTGTGGGCTCTTCTGAGCCTTGCAGATACATAGGGATACAGCTGTCTGAAAAAACGCGTTTATTTCTGGCTGAAAAACACGTTTTGAAAAGTGAGCTGTTACTGACCCATAACTTACATGGGGTTGACCAAACTTGCAGAAACATGTTTATTTCTGCTGAAAAACATGTTTTGACACTTTCAGCACACTGGGGTTAAGACCTGAGTGTGTGGGCTCTTCTGAGCCTTGCAGTTACATAGGGATACAGCTGTCTGAAAAAACGCGTTTATTTCTGGCTGAAAAACACGTTTTGAAAAGTGAGCTGTTACTGACCCATAACTTACATGGGGTTGACCAAACTTGCAGAAACATGTTTATTTCTGCTGAAAAACATGTTTTGACACTTTCAGCACACTGGGGTTAAGACCTGAGTGTGTGGGCTCTTCTGAGCCTTGCAGTTACATAGGGATACAGCTGTCTGAAAAAACGCGTTTATTTCGGGCTGAAAAACACGTTTTGAAAAGTGAGCTGTTACTGACCCATAACTTACATGGGGTTTACCAAACTTGCAGAAACATGTTTATTTCTGCTGAAAAACATGTTTTGACACTTTCAGCACACTCGGGTTAAGACCTGAGTGTGTGGGCTCTTCTGAGCCTTGCAGTTACATAGGGATACAGCTGTCTGAAAAAACGCGTTTATTTCGGGCTGAAAAACACGTTTTGAAAAGTGAGCTGTTACTGACCCATAACTTACATGGGGTTGACCAAACTTGCAGAAACGTTTATTTCTGCTGAAAAACATGTTTTGACACTTTCAGCACACTGGGGTTAAGACCTGAGTGTGTGGGCTCTTCTGAGCCTTGCAGTTACATAGGGATACAGCTGTCTGAAAAAACGCGTTTATTTCGGGCTGAAAAACACGTTTTGAAAAGTGAGCTGTTACTGACCCATAACTTACATGGGGTTGACCAAACTTGCAGAAACAAGTTTATTTCTGCTGAAAAACATGTTTTGACACTTTCAGCACACTGGGGTTAAGACCTGAGTGTGTGGGCTCTTCTGAGCCTTGCAGTTACATAGGGATACAGCTGTCTGAAAAAACGCGTTTATTTCGGGCTGAAAAACACGTTTTGAAAAGTGAGCTGTTACTGACCCATAACTTACATGGGGTTGACCAAACTTGCAGAAACATGCTTATTTCTGCTGAAAAACATGTTTTGACACTTTCAGCGCACTGGGGTTAAGACCTGAGTGTGTGGGCTCTTCTGAGGCTTGCAGTTACATAGGGATACAGCTGTCTGAAAAAACGCGTTTATTTCGGGCTGAAAAACACGTTTTGAAAAGTGAGCTGTTACTGCCCCATAAGTTACATGGGGTTGACCAAACTTGCAGACACATGTTTATTTCTGCTGAAAAACATGTTTTGACACTTTCAGCACAGTGGGTTTAAGACCTGAGTGTGTGGGCTCTTCTGAGGCTTGCAGTTACATAGGGATACAGCTGTCTGAAAAAACGCGTTTATTTCGGGCTGAAAAACACGTTTTGAAAAGTGAGCTGTTACTGACCCATAACTTACATGGGGTTGACCAAACTTGCAGAAACATGTTTATTTCTGCTGAAAAACATGTTTTGACACTTTCAGCACACTGGGGTTAAGACCTGAGTGTGTGGGCTCTTCTGAGCCTTGCAGACACATAGGGATACAGCTGTCTGAAAAAACGCGTTTATTTCTGGCTGAAAAACACGTTTTGAAAAGTGAGCTGTTACTGCCCCATAAGTTACATGGGGTTGACCAAACTTGCAGACACATGTTTATTTCTGCTGAAAAACATGTTTTGACACTTTCAGCACAGTGGGTTTAAGACCTGAGTGTGTGGGCTCTTCTGAGCCTTGCAGTTACATAGGGATACAGCTGTCTGAAAAAACGCGTTTATTTCGGGCTGAAAAACACGTTTTGAAAAGTGAGCTGTTACTGACCCATAACTTACATGGGGTTGACCAAACTTGCAGAAACATGTTTATTTCTGCTGAAAAACATGTTTTGACACTTTCAGCACACTGGGGTTAAGACCTGAGTGTGTGGGCTCTTCTGAGCCTTGCAGTTACATAGGGATACAGCTGTCTGAAAAAACGCGTTTATTTCGGGCTGAAAAACACGTTTTGAAAAGTGAGCTGTTACTGACCCATAACTTACATGGGGTTGACCAAACTTGCAGAAACAAGTTTATTTCTGCTGAAAAACATGTTTTGACACTTTTAGCACACTGGGGTTAAGACCTGAGTGTGTGGGCTCTTCTGAGCCTTGCAGTTACATAGGGATACAGCTGCCTGAAAAAACGTGTTTATTTCGGGCTGAAAAACACGTTTTGAAAAGTGAGCTGTTACTGACCCATAACTTACATGGGGTTGACCAAACTTGCAGAAACATGTTTATTTCTGCTGAAAAACATGTTTTGACACTTTCAGCACACTGGGGTTAAGACCTGAGTGTGTGGGCTCTTCTGAGCCTTGCAGATACATAGGGATACAGCTGTCTGAAAAAACGCGTTTATTTCGGGCTGAAAAACACGTTTTGAAAAGTGAGCTGTTACTGACCCATAACTTACATGGGGTTGACCAAACTTGCAGAAACATGCTTATTTCTGCTGAAAAACATGTTTTGACACTTTCAGCGCACTGGGGTTAAGACCTGATTGTGTGGGCTCTTCTGAGGCTTGCAGTTACATAGGGATACAGCTGTCTGAAAAAACGCGTTTATTTCGGGCTGAAAAACACGTTTTGAAAAGTGAGCTGTTACTGCCCCATAAGTTACATGGGGTTGACCAAACTTGCAGACACATGTTTATTTCTGCTGAAAAACATGTTTTGACACTTTCAGCACAGTGGGTTTAAGACCTGAGTGTGTGGGCTCTTCTGAGGCTTGCAGTTACATAGGGATACAGCTGTCTGAAAAAACGCGTTTATTTCGGGCTGAAAAACACGTTTTGAAAAGTGAGCTGTTACTGACCCATAACTTACATGGGGTTGACCAAACTTGCAGAAACATGTTTATTTCTGCTGAAAAACATGTTTTGACACTTTCAGCACACTGGGGTAAAGACCTGAGTGTGTGGGCTCTTCTGAGCCTTGCAGATACATAGGGATACAGCTGTCTGAAAAAACGCGTTTATTTCTGGCTGAAAAACACGTTTTGAAAAGTGAGCTGTTACTGACCCATAACTTACATGGGGTTGACCAAACTTGCAGAAACATGTTTATTTCTGCTGAAAAACATGTTTTGACACTTTCAGCACAGTGGCGTTAAGACCTGAGTGTGTGGGCTCTTCTGAGGCTTGCAGTTACATAGGGATACAGCTGTCTGAAAAAACGCGTTTATTTCTTGCTGAAAAACACGTTTTGAAAAGTGAGCTGTTACTGCCCCATAAGTTACATGGGGTTGACCAAACTTGCAGACACATGTTTATTTCTGCTGAAAAACATGTTTTGACACTTTCAGCACAGTGGGTTTAAGACCTGAGTGTGTGGGCTCTTCTGAGCCTTGCAGTTACATAGGGATACAGCTGTCTGAAAAAACGCGTTTATTTCGGGCTGAAAAACACGTTTTGAAAAGTGAGCTGTTACTGACCCATAACTTACATGGGGTTGACCAAACTTGCAGAAACATGTTTATTTCTGCTGAAAAACATGTTTTGACACTTTCAGCACACTGGGGTTAAGACCTGAGTGTGTGGGCTCTTCTGAGCCTTGCAGTTACATAGGGATACAGCTGTCTGAAAAAACGCGTTTATTTCGGGCTGAAAAACACGTTTTGAAAAGTGAGCTGTTACTGACCCATAACTTACATGGGGTTGACCAAACTTGCAGAAACAAGTTTATTTCTGCTGAAAAACATGTTTTGACACTTTTAGCACACTGGGGTTAAGACCTGAGTGTGTGGGCTCTTCTGAGCCTTGCAGTTACATAGGGATACAGCTGCCTGAAAAAACGCGTTTATTTCGGGCTGAAAAACACGTTTTGAAAAGTGAGCTGTTACTGACCCATAACTTACATGGGGTTGACCAAACTTGCAGAAACATGTTTATTTCTGCTGAAAAACATGTTTTGACACTTTCAGCACACTGGGGTTAAGACCTGAGTGTGTGGGCTCTTCTGAGCCTTGCAGTTACATAGGGATACAGTTGTCTGAAAAAACGCGTTTATTTCGGGCTGAAAAACACGTTTTGAAAAGTGAGCTGTTACTGACCCATAACTTACATGGGGTTGACCAAACTTGCAGAAACAAGTTTATTTCTGCTGAAAAACATGTTTTGACACTTTCAGCACAGTGGGGTTAAGACCTGAGTGTGTGGGCTCTTCTGAGCCTTGCAGATACATAGGGATACAGCTGTCTGAAAAAACGCGTTTATTTCGGGCTGAAAAACACGTTTTGAAAAGTGAGCTGTTACTGACCCATAACTTACATGGGGTTGACCAAACTTGCAGAAACATGCTTATTTCTGCTGAAAAACATGTTTTGACACTTTCAGCGCACTGGGGTTAAGACCTGATTGTGTGGGCTCTTCTGAGGCTTGCAGTTACATAGGGATACAGCTGTCTGAAAAAACGCGTTTATTTCGGGCTGAAAAACACGTTTTGAAAAGTGAGCTGTTACTGCCCCATAAGTTACATGGGGTTGACCAAACTTGCAGACACATGTTTATTTCTGCTGAAAAACATGTTTTGACACTTTCAGCACAGTGGGTTTAAGACCTGAGTGTGTGGGCTCTTCTGAGGCTTGCAGTTACATAGGGATACAGCTGTCTGAAAAAACGCGTTTATTTCGGGCTGAAAAACACGTTTTGAAAAGTGAGCTGTTACTGACCCATAACTTACATGGGGTTGACCAAACTTGCAGAAACATGTTTATTTCTGCTGAAAAACATGTTTTGACACTTTCAGCACACTGGGGTAAAGACCTGAGTGTGTGGGCTCTTCTGAGCCTTGCAGATACATAGGGATACAGCTGTCTGAAAAAACGCGTTTATTTCTGGCTGAAAAACACGTTTTGAAAAGTGAGCTGTTACTGACCCATAACTTACATGGGGTTGACCAAACTTGCAGAAACATGTTTATTTCTGCTGAAAAACATGTTTTGACACTTTCAGCACACTGGGGTTAAGACCTGAGTGTGTGGGCTCTTCTGAGCCTTGCAGTTACATAGGGATACAGCTGTCTGAAAAAACGCGTTTATTTCTGGCTGAAAAACACGTTTTGAAAAGTGAGCTGTTACTGACCCATAACTTACATGGGGTTGACCAAACTTGCAGAAACATGTTTATTTCTGCTGAAAAACATGTTTTGACACTTTCAGCACACTGGGGTTAAGACCTGAGTGTGTGGGCTCTTCTGAGCCTTGCAGTTACATAGGGATACAGCTGTCTGAAAAAACGCGTTTATTTCTGGCTGAAAAACACGTTTTGAAAAGTGAGCTGTTACTGACCCATAACTTACATGGGGTTTACCAAACTTGCAGAAACATGTTTATTTCTGCTGAAAAACATGTTTTGACACTTTCAGCACACTCGGGTTAAGACCTGAGTGTGTGGGCTCTTCTGAGCCTTGCAGTTACATAGGGATACAGCTGTCTGAAAAAACGCGTTTATTTCGGGCTGAAAAACACGTTTTGAAAAGTGAGCTGTTACTGACCCATAACTTACATGGGGTTGACCAAACTTGCAGAAACGTTTATTTCTGCTGAAAAACATGTTTTGACACTTTCAGCACACTGGGGTTAAGACCTGAGTGTGTGGGCTCTTCTGAGCCTTGCAGTTACATAGGGATACAGCTGTCTGAAAAAACGCGTTTATTTCGGGCTGAAAAACACGTTTTGAAAAGTGAGCTGTTACTGACCCATAACTTACATGGGGTTGACCAAACTTGCAGAAACAAGTTTATTTCTGCTGAAAAACATGTTTTGACACTTTCAGCACACTGGGGTTAAGACCTGAGTGTGTGGGCTCTTCTGAGCCTTGCAGTTACATAGGGATACAGCTGTCTGAAAAAACGCGTTTATTTCGGGCTGAAAAACACGTTTTGAAAAGTGAGCTGTTACTGACCCATAACTTACATGGGGTTGACCAAACTTGCAGAAACATGCTTATTTCTGCTGAAAAACATGTTTTGACACTTTCAGCGCACTGGGGTTAAGACCTGAGTGTGTGGGCTCTTCTGAGGCTTGCAGTTACATAGGGATACAGCTGTCTGAAAAAACGCGTTTATTTCGGGCTGAAAAACACGTTTTGAAAAGTGAGCTGTTACTGCCCCATAAGTTACATGGGGTTGACCAAACTTGCAGACACATGTTTATTTCTGCTGAAAAACATGTTTTGACACTTTCAGCACAGTGGGTTTAAGACCTGAGTGTGTGGGCTCTTCTGAGGCTTGCAGTTACATAGGGATACAGCTGTCTGAAAAAACGCGTTTATTTCGGGCTGAAAAACACGTTTTGAAAAGTGAGCTGTTACTGACCCATAACTTACATGGGGTTGACCAAACTTGCAGAAACATGTTTATTTCTGCTGAAAAACATGTTTTGACACTTTCAGCACACTGGGGTTAAGACCTGAGTGTGTGGGCTCTTCTGAGCCTTGCAGACACATAGGGATACAGCTGTCTGAAAAAACGCGTTTATTTCTGGCTGAAAAACACGTTTTGAAAAGTGAGCTGTTACTGACCCATAACTTACATGGGGTTGACCAAACTTGCAGAAACATGTTTATTTCTGCTGAAAAACATGTTTTGACACTTTCAGCACACTCGGGTTAAGACCTGAGTGTGTGGGCTCTTCTGAGCCTTGCAGTTACATAGGGATACAGCTGTCTGAAAAAACGCGTTTATTTCGGGCTGAAAAACACGTTTTGAAAAGTGAGCTGTTACTGACCCATAACTTACATGGGGTTGACCAAACTTGCAGAAACATGTTTATTTCTGCTGAAAAACATGTTTTGACACTTTCAGCACACTGGGGTTAAGACCTGAGTGTGTGGGCTCTTCTGAGCCTTGCAGTTACATAGGGATACAGCTGTCTGAAAAAACGCGTTTATTTCGGGCTGAAAAACACGTTTTGAAAAGTGAGCTGTTACTGCCCCATAAGTTACATGGGGTTGACCAAACTTGCAGACACATGTTTATTTCTGCTGAAAAACATGTTTTGACACTTTCAGCACAGTGGGTTTAAGACCTGAGTGTGTGGGCTCTTCTGAGGCTTGCAGTTACATAGGGATACAGCTGTCTGAAAAAACGCGTTTATTTCGGGCTGAAAAACACGTTTTGAAAAGTGAGCTGTTACTGACCCATAACTTACATGGGGTTGACCAAACTTGCAGAAACATGTTTATTTCTGCTGAAAAACATGTTTTGACACTTTCAGCACACTGGGGTTAAGACCTGAGTGTGTGGGCTCTTCTGAGCCTTGCAGACACATAGGGATACAGCTGTCTGAAAAAACGCGTTTATTTCTGGCTGAAAAACACGTTTTGAAAAGTGAGCTGTTACTGCCCCATAAGTTACATGGGGTTGACCAAACTTGCAGACACATGTTTATTTCTGCTGAAAAACATGTTTTGACACTTTCAGCACAGTGGGTTTAAGACCTGAGTGTGTGGGCTCTTCTGAGCCTTGCAGTTACATAGGGATACAGCTGTCTGAAAAAACGCGTTTATTTCGGGCTGAAAAACACGTTTTGAAAAGTGAGCTGTTACTGACCCATAACTTACATGGGGTTGACCAAACTTGCAGAAACATGTTTATTTCTGCTGAAAAACATGTTTTGACACTTTCAGCACACTGGGGTTAAGACCTGAGTGTGTGGGCTCTTCTGAGCCTTGCAGTTACATAGGGATACAGCTGTCTGAAAAAACGCGTTTATTTCGGGCTGAAAAACACGTTTTGAAAAGTGAGCTGTTACTGACCCATAACTTACATGGGGTTGACCAAACTTGCAGAAACAAGTTTATTTCTGCTGAAAAACATGTTTTGACACTTTTAGCACACTGGGGTTAAGACCTGAGTGTGTGGGCTCTTCTGAGCCTTGCAGTTACATAGGGATACAGCTGCCTGAAAAAACGTGTTTATTTCGGGCTGAAAAACACGTTTTGAAAAGTGAGCTGTTACTGACCCATAACTTACATGGGGTTGACCAAACTTGCAGAAACATGTTTATTTCTGCTGAAAAACATGTTTTGACACTTTCAGCACACTGGGGTTAAGACCTGAGTGTGTGGGCTCTTCTGAGCCTTGCAGTTACATAGGGATACAGTTGTCTGAAAAAACGCGTTTATTTCGGGCTGAAAAACACGTTTTGAAAAGTGAGCTGTTACTGACCCATAACTTACATGGGGTTGACCAAACTTGCAGAAACAAGTTTATTTCTGCTGAAAAACATGTTTTGACACTTTCAGCACAGTGGGGTTAAGACCTGAGTGTGTGGGCTCTTCTGAGCCTTGCAGATACATAGGGATACAGCTGTCTGAAAAAACGCGTTTATTTCGGGCTGAAAAACACGTTTTGAAAAGTGAGCTGTTACTGACCCATAACTTACATGGGGTTGACCAAACTTGCAGAAACATGCTTATTTCTGCTGAAAAACATGTTTTGACACTTTCAGCGCACTGGGGTTAAGACCTGATTGTGTGGGCTCTTCTGAGGCTTGCAGTTACATAGGGATACAGCTGTCTGAAAAAACGCGTTTATTTCGGGCTGAAAAACACGTTTTGAAAAGTGAGCTGTTACTGCCCCATAAGTTACATGGGGTTGACCAAACTTGCAGACACATGTTTATTTCTGCTGAAAAACATGTTTTGACACTTTCAGCACACTGGGGTAAAGACCTGAGTGTGTGGGCTCTTCTGAGCCTTGCAGATACATAGGGATACAGCTGTCTGAAAAAACGCGTTTATTTCTGGCTGAAAAACACGTTTTGAAAAGTGAGCTGTTACTGACCCATAACTTACATGGGGTTGACCAAACTTGCAGAAACATGTTTATTTCTGCTGAAAAACATGTTTTGACACTTTCAGCACACTCGGGTTAAGACCTGAGTGTGTGGGCTCTTCTGAGCCTTGCAGTTACATAGGGATACAGCTGTCTGAAAAAACGCGTTTATTTCGGGCTGAAAAACACGTTTTGAAAAGTGAGCTGTTACTGACCCATAACTTACATGGGGTTGACCAAACTTGCAGAAACATGTTTATTTCTGCTGAAAAACATGTTTTGACACTTTCAGCACAGTGGCGTTAAGACCTGAGTGTGTGGGCTCTTCTGAGGCTTGCAGTTACATAGGGATACAGCTGTCTGAAAAAACGCGTTTATTTCTTGCTGAAAAACACGTTTTGAAAAGTGAGCTGTTACTGCCCCATAAGTTACATGGGGTTGACCAAACTTGCAGACACATGTTTATTTCTGCTGAAAAACATGTTTTGACACTTTCAGCACAGTGGGTTTAAGACCTGAGTGTGTGGGCTCTTCTGAGCCTTGCAGTTACATAGGGATACAGCTGTCTGAAAAAACGCGTTTATTTCGGGCTGAAAAACACGTTTTGAAAAGTGAGCTGTTACTGACCCATAACTTACATGGGGTTGACCAAACTTGCAGAAACATGTTTATTTCTGCTGAAAAACATGTTTTGACACTTTCAGCACACTGGGGTTAAGACCTGAGTGTGTGGGCTCTTCTGAGCCTTGCAGTTACATAGGGATACAGCTGTCTGAAAAAACGCGTTTATTTCGGGCTGAAAAACACGTTTTGAAAAGTGAGCTGTTACTGACCCATAACTTACATGGGGTTGACCAAACTTGCAGAAACAAGTTTATTTCTGCTGAAAAACATGTTTTGACACTTTTAGCACACTGGGGTTAAGACCTGAGTGTGTGGGCTCTTCTGAGCCTTGCAGTTACATAGGGATACAGCTGCCTGAAAAAACGCGTTTATTTCGGGCTGAAAAACACGTTTTGAAAAGTGAGCTGTTACTGACCCATAACTTACATGGGGTTGACCAAACTTGCAGAAACATGTTTATTTCTGCTGAAAAACATGTTTTGACACTTTCAGCACACTGGGGTTAAGACCTGAGTGTGTGGGCTCTTCTGAGCCTTGCAGTTACATAGGGATACAGTTGTCTGAAAAAACGCGTTTATTTCGGGCTGAAAAACACGTTTTGAAAAGTGAGCTGTTACTGACCCATAACTTACATGGGGTTGACCAAACTTGCAGAAACAAGTTTATTTCTGCTGAAAAACATGTTTTGACACTTTCAGCACAGTGGGGTTAAGACCTGAGTGTGTGGGCTCTTCTGAGCCTTGCAGATACATAGGGATACAGCTGTCTGAAAAAACGCGTTTATTTCGGGCTGAAAAACACGTTTTGAAAAGTGAGCTGTTACTGACCCATAACTTACATGGGGTTGACCAAACTTGCAGAAACATGCTTATTTCTGCTGAAAAACATGTTTTGACACTTTCAGCGCACTGGGGTTAAGACCTGATTGTGTGGGCTCTTCTGAGGCTTGCAGTTACATAGGGATACAGCTGTCTGAAAAAACGCGTTTATTTCGGGCTGAAAAACACGTTTTGAAAAGTGAGCTGTTACTGCCCCATAAGTTACATGGGGTTGACCAAACTTGCAGACACGTTTATTTCTGCTGAAAAACATGTTTTGACACTTTCAGCACAGTGGGTTTAAGACCTGAGTGTGTGGGCTCTTCTGAGGCTTGCAGTTACATAGGGATACAGCTGTCTGAAAAAACGCGTTTATTTCGGGCTGAAAAACACGTTTTGAAAAGTGAGCTGTTACTGACCCATAACTTACATGGGGTTGACCAAACTTGCAGAAACATGTTTATTTCTGCTGAAAAACATGTTTTGACACTTTCAGCACACTGGGGTAAAGACCTGAGTGTGTGGGCTCTTCTGAGCCTTGCAGATACATAGGGATACAGCTGTCTGAAAAAACGCGTTTATTTCTGGCTGAAAAACACGTTTTGAAAAGTGAGCTGTTACTGACCCATAACTTACATGGGGTTGACCAAACTTGCAGAAACATGTTTATTTCTGCTGAAAAACATGTTTTGACACTTTCAGCACACTGGGGTTAAGACCTGAGTGTGTGGGCTCTTCTGAGCCTTGCAGTTACATAGGGATACAGCTGTCTGAAAAAACGCGTTTATTTCTGGCTGAAAAACACGTTTTGAAAAGTGAGCTGTTACTGACCCATAACTTACATGGGGTTGACCAAACTTGCAGAAACATGTTTATTTCTGCTGAAAAACATGTTTTGACACTTTCAGCACACTGGGGTTAAGACCTGAGTGTGTGGGCTCTTCTGAGCCTTGCAGTTACATAGGGATACAGCTGTCTGAAAAAACGCGTTTATTTCGGGCTGAAAAACACGTTTTGAAAAGTGAGCTGTTACTGACCCATAACTTACATGGGGTTGACCAAACTTGCAGAAACGTTTATTTCTGCTGAAAAACATGTTTTGACACTTTCAGCACACTGGGGTTAAGACCTGAGTGTGTGGGCTCTTCTGAGCCTTGCAGTTACATAGGGATACAGCTGTCTGAAAAAACGCGTTTATTTCGGGCTGAAAAACACGTTTTGAAAAGTGAGCTGTTACTGACCCATAACTTACATGGGGTTGACCAAACTTGCAGAAACAAGTTTATTTCTGCTGAAAAACATGTTTTGACACTTTCAGCACACTGGGGTTAAGACCTGAGTGTGTGGGCTCTTCTGAGCCTTGCAGTTACATAGGGATACAGCTGTCTGAAAAAACGCGTTTATTTCGGGCTGAAAAACACGTTTTGAAAAGTGAGCTGTTACTGACCCATAACTTACATGGGGTTGACCAAACTTGCAGAAACATGCTTATTTCTGCTGAAAAACATGTTTTGACACTTTCAGCGCACTGGGGTTAAGACCTGAGTGTGTGGGCTCTTCTGAGGCTTGCAGTTACATAGGGATACAGCTGTCTGAAAAAACGCGTTTATTTCGGGCTGAAAAACACGTTTTGAAAAGTGAGCTGTTACTGCCCCATAAGTTACATGGGGTTGACCAAACTTGCAGACACATGTTTATTTCTGCTGAAAAACATGTTTTGACACTTTCAGCACAGTGGGTTTAAGACCTGAGTGTGTGGGCTCTTCTGAGGCTTGCAGTTACATAGGGATACAGCTGTCTGAAAAAACGCGTTTATTTCGGGCTGAAAAACACGTTTTGAAAAGTGAGCTGTTACTGACCCATAACTTACATGGGGTTGACCAAACTTGCAGAAACATGTTTATTTCTGCTGAAAAACATGTTTTGACACTTTCAGCACACTGGGGTTAAGACCTGAGTGTGTGGGCTCTTCTGAGCCTTGCAGACACATAGGGATACAGCTGTCTGAAAAAACGCGTTTATTTCTGGCTGAAAAACACGTTTTGAAAAGTGAGCTGTTACTGACCCATAACTTACATGGGGTTGACCAAACTTGCAGAAACATGTTTATTTCTGCTGAAAAACATGTTTTGACACTTTCAGCACACTCGGGTTAAGACCTGAGTGTGTGGGCTCTTCTGAGCCTTGCAGTTACATAGGGATACAGCTGTCTGAAAAAACGCGTTTATTTCGGGCTGAAAAACACGTTTTGAAAAGTGAGCTGTTACTGACCCATAACTTACATGGGGTTGACCAAACTTGCAGAAACATGTTTATTTCTGCTGAAAAACATGTTTTGACACTTTCAGCACACTGGGGTTAAGACCTGAGTGTGTGGGCTCTTCTGAGCCTTGCAGTTACATAGGGATACAGCTGTCTGAAAAAACGCGTTTATTTCTGGCTGAAAAACACGTTTTGAAAAGTGAGCTGTTACTGACCCATAACTTACATGGGGTTTACCAAACTTGCAGAAACATGTTTATTTCTGCTGAAAAACATGTTTTGACACTTTCAGCACACTCGGGTTAAGACCTGAGTGTGTGGGCTCTTCTGAGCCTTGCAGTTGCATAGGGATACAGCTGTCTGAAAAAACGCGTTTATTTCGGGCTGAAAAACACGTTTTGAAAAGTGAGCTGTTACTGACCCATAACTTACATGGGGTTGACCAAACTTGCAGAAACATGTTTATTTCTGCTGAAAAACATGTTTTGACACTTTCAGCACACTGGGGTTAAGACCTGAGTGTGTGGGCTCTTCTGAGCCTTGCAGTTACATAGGGATACAGCTGTCTGAAAAAACGCGTTTATTTCGGGCTGAAAAACACGTTTTGAAAAGTGAGCTGTTACTGACCCATAACTTACATGGGGTTGACCAAACTTGCAGAAACAAGTTTATTTCTGCTGAAAAACATGTTTTGACACTTTCAGCACACTGGGGTTAAGACCTGAGTGTGTGGGCTCTTCTGAGCCTTGCAGTTACATAGGGATACAGCTGTCTGAAAAAACGCGTTTATTTCGGGCTGAAAAACACGTTTTGAAAAGTGAGCTGTTACTGACCCATAACTTACATGGGGTTGACCAAACTTGCAGAAACATGCTTATTTCTGCTGAAAAACATGTTTTGACACTTTCAGCGCACTGGGGTTAAGACCTGATTGTGTGGGCTCTTCTGAGGCTTGCAGTTACATAGGGATACAGCTGTCTGAAAAAACGCGTTTATTTCGGGCTGAAAAACACGTTTTGAAAAGTGAGCTGTTACTGCCCCATAAGTTACATGGGGTTGACCAAACTTGCAGACACATGTTTATTTCTGCTGAAAAACATGTTTTGACACTTTCAGCACAGTGGGTTTAAGACCTGAGTGTGTGGGCTCTTCTGAGGCTTGCAGTTACATAGGGATACAGCTGTCTGAAAAAACGCGTTTATTTCGGGCTGAAAAACACGTTTTGAAAAGTGAGCTGTTACTGACCCATAACTTACATGGGGTTGACCAAACTTGCAGAAACATGTTTATTTCTGCTGAAAAACATGTTTTGACACTTTCAGCACACTGGGGTAAAGACCTGAGTGTGTGGGCTCTTCTGAGCCTTGCAGATACATAGGGATACAGCTGTCTGAAAAAACGCGTTTATTTCTGGCTGAAAAACACGTTTTGAAAAGTGAGCTGTTACTGACCCATAACTTACATGGGGTTGACCAAACTTGCAGAAACATGTTTATTTCTGCTGAAAAACATGTTTTGACACTTTCAGCACACTCGGGTTAAGACCTGAGTGTGTGGGCTCTTCTGAGCCTTGCAGTTACATAGGGATACAGCTGTCTGAAAAAACGCGTTTATTTCGGGCTGAAAAACACGTTTTGAAAAGTGAGCTGTTACTGACCCATAACTTACATGGGGTTGACCAAACTTGCAGAAACATGTTTATTTCTGCTGAAAAACATGTTTTGACACTTTCAGCACACTGGGGTTAAGACCTGAGTGTGTGGGCTCTTCTGAGCCTTGCAGTTACATAGGGATACAGCTGTCTGAAAAAACGCGTTTATTTCTGGCTGAAAAACACGTTTTGAAAAGTGAGCTGTTACTGACCCATAACTTACATGGGGTTTACCAAACTTGCAGAAACATGTTTATTTCTGCTGAAAAACATGTTTTGACACTTTCAGCACACTCGGGTTAAGACCTGAGTGTGTGGGCTCTTCTGAGCCTTGCAGTTACATAGGGATACAGCTGTCTGAAAAAACGCGTTTATTTCGGGCTGAAAAACACGTTTTGAAAAGTGAGCTGTTACTGACCCATAACTTACATGGGGTTGACCAAACTTGCAGAAACGTTTATTTCTGCTGAAAAACATGTTTTGACACTTTCAGCACACTGGGGTTAAGACCTGAGTGTGTGGGCTCTTCTGAGCCTTGCAGTTACATAGGGATACAGCTGTCTGAAAAAACGCGTTTATTTCGGGCTGAAAAACACGTTTTGAAAAGTGAGCTCTTACTGACCCATAACTTACATGGGGTTGACCAAACTTGCAGAAACAAGTTTATTTCTGCTGAAAAACATGTTTTGACACTTTCAGCACACTGGGGTTAAGACCTGAGTGTGTGGGCTCTTCTGAGCCTTGCAGTTACATAGGGATACAGCTGTCTGAAAAAACGCGTTTATTTCGGGCTGAAAAACACGTTTTGAAAAGTGAGCTGTTACTGACCCATAACTTACATGGGGTTGACCAAACTTGCAGAAACATGCTTATTTCTGCTGAAAAACATGTTTTGACACTTTCAGCGCACTGGGGTTAAGACCTGAGTGTGTGGGCTCTTCTGAGGCTTGCAGTTACATAGGGATACAGCTGTCTGAAAAAACGCGTTTATTTCGGGCTGAAAAACACGTTTTGAAAAGTGAGCTGTTACTGCCCCATAAGTTACATGGGGTTGACCAAACTTGCAGACACATGTTTATTTCTGCTGAAAAACATGTTTTGACACTTTCAGCACACTGGGGTAAAGACCTGAGTGTGTGGGCTCTTCTGAGCCTTGCAGATACATAGGGATACAGCTGTCTGAAAAAACGCGTTTATTTCTGGCTGAAAAACACGTTTTGAAAAGTGAGCTGTTACTGACCCATAACTTACATGGGGTTGACCAAACTTGCAGAAACATGTTTATTTCTGCTGAAAAACATGTTTTGACACTTTCAGCACACTCGGGTTAAGACCTGAGTGTGTGGGCTCTTCTGAGCCTTGCAGTTACATAGGGATACAGCTGTCTGAAAAAACGCGTTTATTTCGGGCTGAAAAACACGTTTTGAAAAGTGAGCTGTTACTGACCCATAACTTACATGGGGTTGACCAAACTTGCAGAAACATGTTTATTTCTGCTGAAAAACATGTTTTGACACTTTCAGCACAGTGGCGTTAAGACCTGAGTGTGTGGGCTCTTCTGAGGCTTGCAGTTACATAGGGATACAGCTGTCTGAAAAAACGCGTTTATTTCTTGCTGAAAAACACGTTTTGAAAAGTGAGCTGTTACTGCCCCATAAGTTACATGGGGTTGACCAAACTTGCAGACACATGTTTATTTCTGCTGAAAAACATGTTTTGACACTTTCAGCACAGTGGGTTTAAGACCTGAGTGTGTGGGCTCTTCTGAGCCTTGCAGTTACATAGGGATACAGCTGTCTGAAAAAACGCGTTTATTTCGGGCTGAAAAACACGTTTTGAAAAGTGAGCTGTTACTGACCCATAACTTACATGGGGTTGACCAAACTTGCAGAAACATGTTTATTTCTGCTGAAAAACATGTTTTGACACTTTCAGCACACTGGGGTTAAGACCTGAGTGTGTGGGCTCTTCTGAGCCTTGCAGTTACATAGGGATACAGCTGTCTGAAAAAACGCGTTTATTTCGGGCTGAAAAACACGTTTTGAAAAGTGAGCTGTTACTGACCCATAACTTACATGGGGTTGACCAAACTTGCAGAAACAAGTTTATTTCTGCTGAAAAACATGTTTTGACACTTTTAGCACACTGGGGTTAAGACCTGAGTGTGTGGGCTCTTCTGAGCCTTGCAGTTACATAGGGATACAGCTGCCTGAAAAAACGCGTTTATTTCGGGCTGAAAAACACGTTTTGAAAAGTGAGCTGTTACTGACCCATAACTTACATGGGGTTGACCAAACTTGCAGAAACATGTTTATTTCTGCTGAAAAACATGTTTTGACACTTTCAGCACACTGGGGTTAAGACCTGAGTGTGTGGGCTCTTCTGAGCCTTGCAGTTACATAGGGATACAGTTGTCTGAAAAAACGCGTTTATTTCGGGCTGAAAAACACGTTTTGAAAAGTGAGCTGTTACTGACCCATAACTTACATGGGGTTGACCAAACTTGCAGAAACAAGTTTATTTCTGCTGAAAAACATGTTTTGACACTTTCAGCACAGTGGGGTTAAGACCTGAGTGTGTGGGCTCTTCTGAGCCTTGCAGATACATAGGGATACAGCTGTCTGAAAAAACGCGTTTATTTCGGGCTGAAAAACACGTTTTGAAAAGTGAGCTGTTACTGACCCATAACTTACATGGGGTTGACCAAACTTGCAGAAACATGCTTATTTCTGCTGAAAAACATGTTTTGACACTTTCAGCGCACTGGGGTTAAGACCTGATTGTGTGGGCTCTTCTGAGGCTTGCAGTTACATAGGGATACAGCTGTCTGAAAAAACGCGTTTATTTCGGGCTGAAAAACACGTTTTGAAAAGTGAGCTGTTACTGCCCCATAAGTTACATGGGGTTGACCAAACTTGCAGACACATGTTTATTTCTGCTGAAAAACATGTTTTGACACTTTCAGCACAGTGGGTTTAAGACCTGAGTGTGTGGGCTCTTCTGAGGCTTGCAGTTACATAGGGATACAGCTGTCTGAAAAAACGCGTTTATTTCGGGCTGAAAAACACGTTTTGAAAAGTGAGCTGTTACTGACCCATAACTTACATGGGGTTGACCAAACTTGCAGAAACATGTTTATTTCTGCTGAAAAACATGTTTTGACACTTTCAGCACACTGGGGTAAAGACCTGAGTGTGTGGGCTCTTCTGAGCCTTGCAGATACATAGGGATACAGCTGTCTGAAAAAACGCGTTTATTTCTGGCTGAAAAACACGTTTTGAAAAGTGAGCTGTTACTGACCCATAACTTACATGGGGTTGACCAAACTTGCAGAAACATGTTTATTTCTGCTGAAAAACATGTTTTGACACTTTCAGCACACTGGGGTTAAGACCTGAGTGTGTGGGCTCTTCTGAGCCTTGCAGTTACATAGGGATACAGCTGTCTGAAAAAACGCGTTTATTTCTGGCTGAAAAACACGTTTTGAAAAGTGAGCTGTTACTGACCCATAACTTACATGGGGTTGACCAAACTTGCAGAAACATGTTTATTTCTGCTGAAAAACATGTTTTGACACTTTCAGCACACTGGGGTTAAGACCTGAGTGTGTGGGCTCTTCTGAGCCTTGCAGTTACATAGGGATACAGCTGTCTGAAAAAACGCGTTTATTTCTGGCTGAAAAACACGTTTTGAAAAGTGAGCTGTTACTGACCCATAACTTACATGGGGTTTACCAAACTTGCAGAAACATGTTTATTTCTGCTGAAAAACATGTTTTGACACTTTCAGCACACTCGGGTTAAGACCTGAGTGTGTGGGCTCTTCTGAGCCTTGCAGTTACATAGGGATACAGCTGTCTGAAAAAACGCGTTTATTTCGGGCTGAAAAACACGTTTTGAAAAGTGAGCTGTTACTGACCCATAACTTACATGGGGTTGACCAAACTTGCAGAAACGTTTATTTCTGCTGAAAAACATGTTTTGACACTTTCAGCACACTGGGGTTAAGACCTGAGTGTGTGGGCTCTTCTGAGCCTTGCAGTTACATAGGGATACAGCTGTCTGAAAAAACGCGTTTATTTCGGGCTGAAAAACACGTTTTGAAAAGTGAGCTGTTACTGACCCATAACTTACATGGGGTTGACCAAACTTGCAGAAACAAGTTTATTTCTGCTGAAAAACATGTTTTGACACTTTCAGCACACTGGGGTTAAGACCTGAGTGTGTGGGCTCTTCTGAGCCTTGCAGTTACATAGGGATACAGCTGTCTGAAAAAACGCGTTTATTTCGGGCTGAAAAACACGTTTTGAAAAGTGAGCTGTTACTGACCCATAACTTACATGGGGTTGACCAAACTTGCAGAAACATGCTTATTTCTGCTGAAAAACATGTTTTGACACTTTCAGCGCACTGGGGTTAAGACCTGAGTGTGTGGGCTCTTCTGAGGCTTGCAGTTACATAGGGATACAGCTGTCTGAAAAAACGCGTTTATTTCGGGCTGAAAAACACGTTTTGAAAAGTGAGCTGTTACTGCCCCATAAGTTACATGGGGTTGACCAAACTTGCAGACACATGTTTATTTCTGCTGAAAAACATGTTTTGACACTTTCAGCACAGTGGGTTTAAGACCTGAGTGTGTGGGCTCTTCTGAGGCTTGCAGTTACATAGGGATACAGCTGTCTGAAAAAACGCGTTTATTTCGGGCTGAAAAACACGTTTTGAAAAGTGAGCTGTTACTGACCCATAACTTACATGGGGTTGACCAAACTTGCAGAAACATGTTTATTTCTGCTGAAAAACATGTTTTGACACTTTCAGCACACTGGGGTTAAGACCTGAGTGTGTGGGCTCTTCTGAGCCTTGCAGACACATAGGGATACAGCTGTCTGAAAAAACGCGTTTATTTCTGGCTGAAAAACACGTTTTGAAAAGTGAGCTGTTACTGACCCATAACTTACATGGGGTTGACCAAACTTGCAGAAACATGTTTATTTCTGCTGAAAAACATGTTTTGACACTTTCAGCACACTCGGGTTAAGACCTGAGTGTGTGGGCTCTTCTGAGCCTTGCAGTTACATAGGGATACAGCTGTCTGAAAAAACGCGTTTATTTCGGGCTGAAAAACACGTTTTGAAAAGTGAGCTGTTACTGACCCATAACTTACATGGGGTTGACCAAACTTGCAGAAACATGTTTATTTCTGCTGAAAAACATGTTTTGACACTTTCAGCACACTGGGGTTAAGACCTGAGTGTGTGGGCTCTTCTGAGCCTTGCAGTTACATAGGGATACAGCTGTCTGAAAAAACGCGTTTATTTCTGGCTGAAAAACACGTTTTGAAAAGTGAGCTGTTACTGACCCATAACTTACATGGGGTTTACCAAACTTGCAGAAACATGTTTATTTCTGCTGAAAAACATGTTTTGACACTTTCAGCACACTCGGGTTAAGACCTGAGTGTGTGGGCTCTTCTGAGCCTTGCAGTTGCATAGGGATACAGCTGTCTGAAAAAACGCGTTTATTTCGGGCTGAAAAACACGTTTTGAAAAGTGAGCTGTTACTGACCCATAACTTACATGGGGTTGACCAAACTTGCAGAAACATGTTTATTTCTGCTGAAAAACATGTTTTGACACTTTCAGCACACTGGGGTTAAGACCTGAGTGTGTGGGCTCTTCTGAGCCTTGCAGTTACATAGGGATACAGCTGTCTGAAAAAACGCGTTTATTTCGGGCTGAAAAACACGTTTTGAAAAGTGAGCTGTTACTGACCCATAACTTACATGGGGTTGACCAAACTTGCAGAAACAAGTTTATTTCTGCTGAAAAACATGTTTTGACACTTTCAGCACACTGGGGTTAAGACCTGAGTGTGTGGGCTCTTCTGAGCCTTGCAGTTACATAGGGATACAGCTGTCTGAAAAAACGCGTTTATTTCGGGCTGAAAAACACGTTTTGAAAAGTGAGCTGTTACTGACCCATAACTTACATGGGGTTGACCAAACTTGCAGAAACATGCTTATTTCTGCTGAAAAACATGTTTTGACACTTTCAGCGCACTGGGGTTAAGACCTGATTGTGTGGGCTCTTCTGAGGCTTGCAGTTACATAGGGATACAGCTGTCTGAAAAAACGCGTTTATTTCGGGCTGAAAAACACGTTTTGAAAAGTGAGCTGTTACTGCCCCATAAGTTACATGGGGTTGACCAAACTTGCAGACACATGTTTATTTCTGCTGAAAAACATGTTTTGACACTTTCAGCACAGTGGGTTTAAGACCTGAGTGTGTGGGCTCTTCTGAGGCTTGCAGTTACATAGGGATACAGCTGTCTGAAAAAACGCGTTTATTTCGGGCTGAAAAACACGTTTTGAAAAGTGAGCTGTTACTGACCCATAACTTACATGGGGTTGACCAAACTTGCAGAAACATGTTTATTTCTGCTGAAAAACATGTTTTGACACTTTCAGCACACTGGGGTAAAGACCTGAGTGTGTGGGCTCTTCTGAGCCTTGCAGATACATAGGGATACAGCTGTCTGAAAAAACGCGTTTATTTCTGGCTGAAAAACACGTTTTGAAAAGTGAGCTGTTACTGACCCATAACTTACATGGGGTTGACCAAACTTGCAGAAACATGTTTATTTCTGCTGAAAAACATGTTTTGACACTTTCAGCACACTCGGGTTAAGACCTGAGTGTGTGGGCTCTTCTGAGCCTTGCAGTTACATAGGGATACAGCTGTCTGAAAAAACGCGTTTATTTCGGGCTGAAAAACACGTTTTGAAAAGTGAGCTGTTACTGACCCATAACTTACATGGGGTTGACCAAACTTGCAGAAACATGTTTATTTCTGCTGAAAAACATGTTTTGACACTTTCAGCACACTGGGGTTAAGACCTGAGTGTGTGGGCTCTTCTGAGCCTTGCAGTTACATAGGGATACAGCTGTCTGAAAAAACGCGTTTATTTCTGGCTGAAAAACACGTTTTGAAAAGTGAGCTGTTACTGACCCATAACTTACATGGGGTTTACCAAACTTGCAGAAACATGTTTATTTCTGCTGAAAAACATGTTTTGACACTTTCAGCACACTCGGGTTAAGACCTGAGTGTGTGGGCTCTTCTGAGCCTTGCAGTTACATAGGGATACAGCTGTCTGAAAAAACGCGTTTATTTCGGGCTGAAAAACACGTTTTGAAAAGTGAGCTGTTACTGACCCATAACTTACATGGGGTTGACCAAACTTGCAGAAACGTTTATTTCTGCTGAAAAACATGTTTTGACACTTTCAGCACACTGGGGTTAAGACCTGAGTGTGTGGGCTCTTCTGAGCCTTGCAGTTACATAGGGATACAGCTGTCTGAAAAAACGCGTTTATTTCGGGCTGAAAAACACGTTTTGAAAAGTGAGCTCTTACTGACCCATAACTTACATGGGGTTGACCAAACTTGCAGAAACAAGTTTATTTCTGCTGAAAAACATGTTTTGACACTTTCAGCACACTGGGGTTAAGACCTGAGTGTGTGGGCTCTTCTGAGCCTTGCAGTTACATAGGGATACAGCTGTCTGAAAAAACGCGTTTATTTCGGGCTGAAAAACACGTTTTGAAAAGTGAGCTGTTACTGACCCATAACTTACATGGGGTTGACCAAACTTGCAGAAACATGCTTATTTCTGCTGAAAAACATGTTTTGACACTTTCAGCGCACTGGGGTTAAGACCTGAGTGTGTGGGCTCTTCTGAGGCTTGCAGTTACATAGGGATACAGCTGTCTGAAAAAACGCGTTTATTTCGGGCTGAAAAACACGTTTTGAAAAGTGAGCTGTTACTGCCCCATAAGTTACATGGGGTTGACCAAACTTGCAGACACATGTTTATTTCTGCTGAAAAACATGTTTTGACACTTTCAGCACAGTGGGTTTAAGACCTGAGTGTGTGGGCTCTTCTGAGGCTTGCAGTTACATAGGGATACAGCTGTCTGAAAAAACGCGTTTATTTCGGGCTGAAAAACACGTTTTGAAAAGTGAGCTGTTACTGACCCATAACTTACATGGGGTTGACCAAACTTGCAGAAACATGTTTATTTCTGCTGAAAAACATGTTTTGACACTTTCAGCACACTGGGGTTAAGACCTGAGTGTGTGGGCTCTTCTGAGCCTTGCAGATACATAGGGATACAGCTGTCTGAAAAAACGCGTTTATTTCTGGCTGAAAAACACGTTTTGAAAAGTGAGCTGTTACTGACCCATAACTTACATGGGGTTGACCAAACTTGCAGAACCATGTTTATTTCTGCTGAAAAACATGTTTTGACACTTTCAGCACACTCGGGTTAAGACCTGAGTGTGTGGGCTCTTCTGAGCCTTGCAGTTACATAGGGATACAGCTGTCTGAAAAAACGCGTTTATTTCTGGCTGAAAAACACGTTTTGAAAAGTGAGCTGTTACTGACCCATAACTTACATGGGGTTTACCAAACTTGCAGAAACATGTTTATTTCTGCTGAAAAACATGTTTTGACACTTTCAGCACACTCGGGTTAAGACCTGAGTGTGTGGGCTCTTCTGAGCCTTGCAGTTGCATAGGGATACAGCTGTCTGAAAAAACGCGTTTATTTCGGGCTGAAAAACACGTTTTGAAAAGTGAGCTGTTACTGACCCATAACTTACATGGGGTTGACCAAACTTGCAGAAACATGTTTATTTCTGCTGAAAAACATGTTTTGACACTTTCAGCACACTGGGGTTAAGACCTGAGTGTGTGGGCTCTTCTGAGCCTTGCAGTTACATAGGGATACAGCTGTCTGAAAAAACGCGTTTATTTCGGGCTGAAAAACACGTTTTGAAAAGTGAGCTGTTACTGACCCATAACTTACATGGGGTTGACCAAACTTGCAGAAACAAGTTTATTTCTGCTGAAAAACATGTTTTGACACTTTCAGCACACTGGGGTTAAGACCTGAGTGTGTGGGCTCTTCTGAGCCTTGCAGTTACATAGGGATACAGCTGTCTGAAAAAACGCGTTTATTTCGGGCTGAAAAACACGTTTTGAAAAGTGAGCTGTTACTGACCCAAAACTTACATGGGGTTGACCAAACTTGCAGAAACATGTTTATTTCTGCTGAAAAACATGTTTTGACACTTTCAGCACACTGGGGTTAAGACCTGAGTGTGTGGGCTCTTCTGAGCCTTGCAGTTACATAGGGATACAGCTGTCTGAAAAAACGCGTTTATTTCTGGCTGAAAAACACGTTTTGAAAAGTGAGCTGTTACTGACCCATAACTTACATGGGGTTTACCAAACTTGCAGAAACATGTTTATTTCTTTTGAAAAACATGTTTTGACACTTTCAGCACACTCGGGTTAAGACCTGAGTGTGTGGGCTCTTCTGAGCCTTGCAGTTACATAGGGATACAGCTGTCTGAAAAAACGCGTTTATTTCGGGCTGAAAAACACGTTTTGAAAAGTGAGCTGTTACTGACCCATAACTTACATGGGGTTGACCAAACTTGCAGAAACAAGTTTATTTCTGCTGAAAAACATGTTTTGACACTTTCAGCACACTGGGGTTAAGACCTGAGTGTGTGGGCTCTTCTGAGCCTTGCAGTTACATAGGGATACAGCTGTCTGAAAAAACGCGTTTATTTCGGGCTGAAAAACACGTTTTGAAAAGTGAGCTGTTACTGACCCATAACTTACATGGGGTTGACCAAACTTGCAGAAACATGTTTATTTCTGCTGAAAAACATGTTTTGACACTTTCAGCACACTGGGGTTAAGACCTGAGTGTGTGGGCTCTTCTGAGCCTTGCAGTTACATAGGGATACAGCTGTCTGAAAAAACGCGTTTATTTCGGGCTGAAAAACACGTTTTGAAAAGTGAGCTGTTACTGACCCATAACTTACATGGGGTTGACCAAACTTGCAGAAACATGCTTATTTCTGCTGAAAAACATGTTTTGACACTTTCAGCGCACTGGGGTTAAGACCTGAGTGTGTGGGCTCTTCTGAGCCTTGCAGTTACATAGGGTAACAGCTATCTGAAAAAACGCGTTTATTTCGGGCTGAAAAACACGTTTTGAAAAGTGAGCTGTTACTGACCCAAAACTTACATGGGGTTGACCAAACTTGCAGAAACATGTTTATTTCTGCTGAAAAACATGTTTTGACACTTTCAGCACACTGGGGTTAAGACCTGAGTGTGTGGGCTCTTCTGAGCCTTGCAGTTACATAGGGATACAGCTGTCTGAAAAAACGCGTTTATTTCTGGCTGAAAAACACGTTTTGAAAAGTGAGCTGTTACTGACCCATAACTTACATGGGGTTTACCAAACTTGCAGAAACATGTTTATTTCTGCTGAAAAACATGTTTTGACACTTTCAGCACACTCGGGTTAAGACCTGAGTGTGTGGGCTCTTCTGAGCCTTGCAGTTGCATAGGGATACAGCTGTCTGAAAAAACGCGTTTATTTCGGGCTGAAAAACACGTTTTGAAAAGTGAGCTGTTACTGACCCATAACTTACATGGGGTTGACCAAACTTGCAGAAACATGTTTATTTCTGCTGAAAAACATGTTTTGACACTTTCAGCACACTGGGGTTAAGACCTGAGTGTGTGGGCTCTTCTGAGCCTTGCAGTTACATAGGGATACAGCTGTCTGAAAAAACGCGTTTATTTCGGGCTGAAAAACACGTTTTGAAAAGTGAGCTGTTACTGACCCATAACTTACATGGGGTTGACCAAACTTGCAGAAACAAGTTTATTTCTGCTGAAAAACATGTTTTGACACTTTCAGCACACTGGGGTTAAGACCTGAGTGTGTGGGCTCTTCTGAGCCTTGCAGTTACATAGGGATACAGCTGTCTGAAAAAACGCGTTTATTTCGGGCTGAAAAACACGTTTTGAAAAGTGAGGTGTTACTGACCCATAACTTACATGGGGTTGACCAAACTTGCAGAAACATGTTTATTTCTGCTGAAAAACATGTTTTGACACTTTCAGCACACTGGGGTTAAGACCTGAGTGTGTGGGCTCTTCTGAGCCTTGCAGTTACATAGGGATACAGCTGTCTGAAAAAACGCGTTTATTTCGGGCTGAAAAACACGTTTTGAAAAGTGAGCTGTTACTGACCCATAACTTACATGGGGTTGACCAAACTTGCAGAAACATGCTTATTTCTGCTGAAAAACATGTTTTGACACTTTCAGCGCACTGGGGTTAAGACCTGAGTGTGTGGGCTCTTCTGAGCCTTGCAGTTACATAGGGTAACAGCTATCTGAAAAAACGCGTTTATTTCGGGCTGAAAAACACGTTTTGAAAAGTGAGCTGTTACTGACCCATAACTTACATGGGGTTGACCAAACTTGCAGAAACATGTTTATTTCTGCTGAAAAACATGTTTTGACACTTTCAGCACAGTGGGGTTAAGACCTGAGTGTGTGGGCTCTTCTGAGGCTTGCAGTTACATAGGGATACAGCTGTCTGAAAAAACGCGTTTATTTCGGGCTGAAAAACACGTTTTGAAAAGTGAGCTGTTACTGCCCCATAAGTTACATGGGGTTGACCAAACTTGCAGACACATGTTTATTTCTGCTGAAAAACATGTTTTGACACTTTCAGCACACTGGGGTTAAGACCTGAGTGTGTGGGCTCTTCTGAGCCTTGCAGTTACATAGGGATACAGCTGTCTGAAAAAACGCGTTTATTTCGGGCTGAAAAACACGTTTTGAAAAGTGAGCTGTTACTGACCCATAACTTACATGGGGTTGACCAAACTTGCAGAAACATGTTTATTTCTGCTGAAAAACATGTTTTGACACTTTCAGCACACTGGGGTTAAGACCTGAGTGTGTGGGCTCTTCTGAGCCTTGCAGTTACATAGGGATACAGCTGTCTGAAAAAACGCGTTTATTTCTGGCTGAAAAACACGTTTTGAAAAGTGAGCTGTTACTGACCCATAACTTACATGGGGTTGACCAAACTTGCAGAAACATGTTTATTTCTGCTGAAAAACATGTTTTGACACTTTCAGCACACTCGGGTTAAGACCTGAGTGTGTGGGCTCTTCTGAGCCTTGCAGTTACATAGGGATACAGCTGTCTGAAAAAACGCGTTTATTTCGGGCTGAAAAACACGTTTTGAAAAGTGAGCTGTTACTGACCCATAACTTACATGGGGTTGACCAAACTTGCAGAAACATGTTTATTTCTGCTGAAAAACATGTTTTGACACTTTCAGCACACTGGGGTTAAGACCTGAGTGTGTGGGCTCTTCTGAGCCTTGCAGTTACATAGGGATACAGCTGTCTGAAAAAACGCGTTTATTTCGGGCTGAAAAACACGTTTTGAAAAGTGAGCTGTTACTGACCCATAACTTACATGGGGTTGACCAAACTTGCAGAAACAAGTTTATTTCTGCTGAAAAACATGTTTTGACACTTTCAGCACAGTGGGGTTAAGACCTGAGTGTGTGGGCTTTTCTGAGCCTTGCAGATACATAGGGATACAGCTGTCTGAAAAAACGCGTTTATTTCGGGCTGAAAAACACGTTTTGAAAAGTGAGCTGTTACTGACCCATAACTTACATGGGGTTGACCAAACTTGCAGAAACATGCTTATTTCTGCTGAAAAACATGTTTTGACACTTTCAGCGCACTGGGGTTAAGACCTGAGTGTGTGGGCTCTTCTGAGCCTTGCAGTTACATAGGGTAACAGCTATCTGAAAAAACGCGTTTATTTCGGGCTGAAAAACACGTTTTGAAAAGTGAGCTGTTACTGACCCATAACTTACATGGGGTTGACCAAACTTGCAGAAACATGTTTATTTCTGCTGAAAAACATGTTTTGACACTTTCAGCACACTGGGGTTAAGACCTGAGTGTGTGGGCTCTTCTGAGCCTTGCAGTTACATAGGGATACAGCTGTCTGAAAAAACGCGTTTATTTCGGGCTGAAAAACACGTTTTGAAAAGTGAGCTGTTACTGACCCATAACTTACATGGGGTTGACCAAACTTGCAGAAACAAGTTTATTTCTGCTGAAAAACATGTTTTGACACTTTCAGCACACTGGGGTTAAGACCTGAGTGTGTGGGCTCTTCTGAGCCTTGCAGTTACATAGGGATACAGCTGCCTGAAAAAACGCGTTTATTTCGGGCTGAAAAACACGTTTTGAAAAGTGAGCTGTTACTGACCCATAACTTACATGGGGTTGACCAAACTTGCAGAAACATGTTTATTTCTGCTGAAAAACATGTTTTGACACTTTCAGCACACTGGGGTTAAGACCTGAGTGTGTGGGCTCTTCTGAGCCTTGCAGTTACATAGGGATACAGTTGTCTGAAAAAACGCGTTTATTTCGGGCTGAAAAACACGTTTTGAAAAGTGAGCTGTTACTGACCCATAACTTACATGGGGTTGACCAAACTTGCAGAAACAAGTTTATTTCTGCTGAAAAACATGTTTTGACACTTTCAGCACAGTGGGGTTAAGACCTGAGTGTGTGGGCTCTTCTGAGCCTTGCAGATACATAGGGATACAGCTGTCTGAAAAAACGCGTTTATTTCGGGCTGAAAAACACGTTTTGAAAAGTGAGCTGTTACTGACCCATAACTTACATGGGGTTGACCAAACTTGCAGAAACATGCTTATTTCTGCTGAAAAACATGTTTTGACACTTTCAGCGCACTGGGGTTAAGACCTGAGTGTGTGGGCTCTTCTGAGGCTTGCAGTTACATAGGGATACAGCTGTCTGAAAAAACGCGTTTATTTCGGGCTGAAAAACACGTTTTGAAAAGTGAGCTGTTACTGCCCCATAAGTTACATGGGGTTGACCAAACTTGCAGACACATGTTTATTTCTGCTGAAAAACATGTTTTGACACTTTCAGCACAGTGGGTTTAAGACCTGAGTGTGTGGGCTCTTCTGAGGCTTGCAGTTACATAGGGATACAGCTGTCTGAAAAAACGCGTTTATTTCGGGCTGAAAAACACGTTTTGAAAAGTGAGCTGTTACTGACCCATAACTTACATGGGGTTGACCAAACTTGCAGAAACATGTTTATTTCTGCTGAAAAACATGTTTTGACACTTTCAGCACACTGGGGTAAAGACCTGAGTGTGTGGGCTCTTCTGAGCCTTGCAGATACATAGGGATACAGCTGTCTGAAAAAACGCGTTTATTTCTGGCTGAAAAACACGTTTTGAAAAGTGAGCTGTTACTGACCCATAACTTACATGGGGTTGACCAAACTTGCAGAAACATGTTTATTTCTGCTGAAAAACATGTTTTGACACTTTCAGCACACTCGGGTTAAGACCTGAGTGTGTGGGCTCTTCTGAGCCTTGCAGTTACATAGGGATATAGCTGTCTGAAAAAACGCGTTTATTTCGGGCTGAAAAACACGTTTTGAAAAGTGAGCTGTTACTGACCCATAACTTACATGGGGTTGACCAAACTTGCAGAAACATGTTTATTTCTGCTGAAAAACATGTTTTGACACTTTCAGCACACTCGGGTTAAGACCTGAGTGTGTGGGCTCTTCTGAGCCTTGCAGTTACATAGGGATACAGCTGTCTGAAAAAACGCGTTTATTTCGGGCTGAAAAACACGTTTTGAAAAGTGAGCTGTTACTGACCCATAACTTACATGGGGTTGACCAAACTTGCAGAAACGTTTATTTCTGCTGAAAAACATGTTTTGACACTTTCAGCACACTGGGGTTAAGACCTGAGTGTGTGGGCTCTTCTGAGCCTTGCAGTTACATAGGGATACAGCTGTCTGAAAAAACGCGTTTATTTCGGGCTGAAAAACACGTTTTGAAAAGTGAGCTCTTACTGACCCATAACTTACATGGGGTTGACCAAACTTGCAGAAACAAGTTTATTTCTGCTGAAAAACATGTTTTGACACTTTCAGCACACTGGGGTTAAGACCTGAGTGTGTGGGCTCTTCTGAGCCTTGCAGTTACATAGGGATACAGCTGTCTGAAAAAACGCGTTTATTTCGGGCTGAAAAACACGTTTTGAAAAGTGAGCTGTTACTGACCCATAACTTACATGGGGTTGACCAAACTTGCAGAAACATGCTTATTTCTGCTGAAAAACATGTTTTGACACTTTCAGCGCACTGGGGTTAAGACCTGAGTGTGTGGGCTCTTCTGAGGCTTGCAGTTACATAGGGATACAGCTGTCTGAAAAAACGCGTTTATTTCGGGCTGAAAAACACGTTTTGAAAAGTGAGCTGTTACTGCCCCATAAGTTACATGGGGTTGACCAAACTTGCAGACACATGTTTATTTCTGCTGAAAAACATGTTTTGACACTTTCAGCACAGTGGGTTTAAGACCTGAGTGTGTGGGCTCTTCTGAGGCTTGCAGTTACATAGGGATACAGCTGTCTGAAAAAACGCGTTTATTTCGGGCTGAAAAACACGTTTTGAAAAGTGAGCTGTTACTGACCCATAACTTACATGGGGTTGACCAAACTTGCAGAAACATGTTTATTTCTGCTGAAAAACATGTTTTGACACTTTCAGCACACTGGGGTTAAGACCTGAGTGTGTGGGCTCTTCTGAGCCTTGCAGATACATAGGGATACAGCTGTCTGAAAAAACGCGTTTATTTCTGGCTGAAAAACACGTTTTGAAAAGTGAGCTGTTACTGACCCATAACTTACATGGGGTTGACCAAACTTGCAGAACCATGTTTATTTCTGCTGAAAAACATGTTTTGACACTTTCAGCACACTCGGGTTAAGACCTGAGTGTGTGGGCTCTTCTGAGCCTTGCAGTTACATAGGGATACAGCTGTCTGAAAAAACGCGTTTATTTCTGGCTGAAAAACACGTTTTGAAAAGTGAGCTGTTACTGACCCATAACTTACATGGGGTTTACCAAACTTGCAGAAACATGTTTATTTCTGCTGAAAAACATGTTTTGACACTTTCAGCACACTCGGGTTAAGACCTGAGTGTGTGGGCTCTTCTGAGCCTTGCAGTTGCATAGGGATACAGCTGTCTGAAAAAACGCGTTTATTTCGGGCTGAAAAACACGTTTTGAAAAGTGAGCTGTTACTGACCCATAACTTACATGGGGTTGACCAAACTTGCAGAAACATGTTTATTTCTGCTGAAAAACATGTTTTGACACTTTCAGCACACTGGGGTTAAGACCTGAGTGTGTGGGCTCTTCTGAGCCTTGCAGTTACATAGGGATACAGCTGTCTGAAAAAACGCGTTTATTTCGGGCTGAAAAACACGTTTTGAAAAGTGAGCTGTTACTGACCCATAACTTACATGGGGTTGACCAAACTTGCAGAAACAAGTTTATTTCTGCTGAAAAACATGTTTTGACACTTTCAGCACACTGGGGTTAAGACCTGAGTGTGTGGGCTCTTCTGAGCCTTGCAGTTACATAGGGATACAGCTGTCTGAAAAAACGCGTTTATTTCGGGCTGAAAAACACGTTTTGAAAAGTGAGCTGTTACTGACCCAAAACTTACATGGGGTTGACCAAACTTGCAGAAACATGTTTATTTCTGCTGAAAAACATGTTTTGACACTTTCAGCACACTGGGGTTAAGACCTGAGTGTGTGGGCTCTTCTGAGCCTTGCAGTTACATAGGGATACAGCTGTCTGAAAAAACGCGTTTATTTCTGGCTGAAAAACACGTTTTGAAAAGTGAGCTGTTACTGACCCATAACTTACATGGGGTTTACCAAACTTGCAGAAACATGTTTATTTCTGCTGAAAAACATGTTTTGACACTTTCAGCACACTCGGGTTAAGACCTGAGTGTGTGGGCTCTTCTGAGCCTTGCAGTTACATAGGGATACAGCTGTCTGAAAAAACGCGTTTATTTCGGGCTGAAAAACACGTTTTGAAAAGTGAGCTGTTACTGACCCATAACTTACATGGGGTTGACCAAACTTGCAGAAACAAGTTTATTTCTGCTGAAAAACATGTTTTGACACTTTCAGCACACTGGGGTTAAGACCTGAGTGTGTGGGCTCTTCTGAGCCTTGCAGTTACATAGGGATACAGCTGTCTGAAAAAACGCGTTTATTTCGGGCTGAAAAACACGTTTTGAAAAGTGAGCTGTTACTGACCCATAACTTACATGGGGTTGACCAAACTTGCAGAAACATGTTTATTTCTGCTGAAAAACATGTTTTGACACTTTCAGCACACTGGGGTTAAGACCTGAGTGTGTGGGCTCTTCTGAGCCTTGCAGTTACATAGGGATACAGCTGTCTGAAAAAACGCGTTTATTTCGGGCTGAAAAACACGTTTTGAAAAGTGAGCTGTTACTGACCCATAACTTACATGGGGTTGACCAAACTTGCAGAAACATGCTTATTTCTGCTGAAAAACATGTTTTGACACTTTCAGCGCACTGGGGTTAAGACCTGAGTGTGTGGGCTCTTCTGAGCCTTGCAGTTACATAGGGTAACAGCTATCTGAAAAAACGCGTTTATTTCGGGCTGAAAAACACGTTTTGAAAAGTGAGCTGTTACTGACCCAAAACTTACATGGGGTTGACCAAACTTGCAGAAACATGTTTATTTCTGCTGAAAAACATGTTTTGACACTTTCAGCACACTGGGGTTAAGACCTGAGTGTGTGGGCTCTTCTGAGCCTTGCAGTTACATAGGGATACAGCTGTCTGAAAAAACGCGTTTATTTCTGGCTGAAAAACACGTTTTGAAAAGTGAGCTGTTACTGACCCATAACTTACATGGGGTTTACCAAACTTGCAGAAACATGTTTATTTCTGCTGAAAAACATGTTTTGACACTTTCAGCACACTCGGGTTAAGACCTGAGTGTGTGGGCTCTTCTGAGCCTTGCAGTTGCATAGGGATACAGCTGTCTGAAAAAACGCGTTTATTTCGGGCTGAAAAACACGTTTTGAAAAGTGAGCTGTTACTGACCCATAACTTACATGGGGTTGACCAAACTTGCAGAAACATGTTTATTTCTGCTGAAAAACATGTTTTGACACTTTCAGCACACTGGGGTTAAGACCTGAGTGTGTGGGCTCTTCTGAGCCTTGCAGTTACATAGGGATACAGCTGTCTGAAAAAACGCGTTTATTTCGGGCTGAAAAACACGTTTTGAAAAGTGAGCTGTTACTGACCCATAACTTACATGGGGTTGACCAAACTTGCAGAAACAAGTTTATTTCTGCTGAAAAACATGTTTTGACACTTTCAGCACACTGGGGTTAAGACCTGAGTGTGTGGGCTCTTCTGAGCCTTGCAGTTACATAGGGATACAGCTGTCTGAAAAAACGCGTTTATTTCGGGCTGAAAAACACGTTTTGAAAAGTGAGCTGTTACTGACCCATAACTTACATGGGGTTGACCAAACTTGCAGAAACATGTTTATTTCTGCTGAAAAACATGTTTTGACACTTTCAGCACACTGGGGTTAAGACCTGAGTGTGTGGGCTCTTCTGAGCCTTGCAGTTACATAGGGATACAGCTGTCTGAAAAAACGCGTTTATTTCGGGCTGAAAAACACGTTTTGAAAAGTGAGCTGTTACTGACCCATAACTTACATGGGGTTGACCAAACTTGCAGAAACATGCTTATTTCTGCTGAAAAACATGTTTTGACACTTTCAGCGCACTGGGGTTAAGACCTGAGTGTGTGGGCTCTTCTGAGCCTTGCAGTTACATAGGGTAACAGCTATCTGAAAAAACGCGTTTATTTCGGGCTGAAAAACACGTTTTGAAAAGTGAGCTGTTACTGACCCATAACTTACATGGGGTTGACCAAACTTGCAGAAACATGTTTATTTCTGCTGAAAAACATGTTTTGACACTTTCAGCACAGTGGGGTTAAGACCTGAGTGTGTGGGCTCTTCTGAGGCTTGCAGTTACATAGGGATACAGCTGTCTGAAAAAACGCGTTTATTTCGGGCTGAAAAACACGTTTTGAAAAGTGAGCTGTTACTGCCCCATAAGTTACATGGGGTTGACCAAACTTGCAGACACATGTTTATTTCTGCTGAAAAACATGTTTTGACACTTTCAGCACACTGGGGTTAAGACCTGAGTGTGTGGGCTCTTCTGAGCCTTGCAGTTACATAGGGATACAGCTGTCTGAAAAAACGCGTTTATTTCGGGCTGAAAAACACGTTTTGAAAAGTGAGCTGTTACTGACCCATAACTTACATGGGGTTGACCAAACTTGCAGAAACATGTTTATTTCTGCTGAAAAACATGTTTTGACACTTTCAGCACACTGGGGTTAAGACCTGAGTGTGTGGGCTCTTCTGAGCCTTGCAGTTACATAGGGATACAGCTGTCTGAAAAAACGCGTTTATTTCTGGCTGAAAAACACGTTTTGAAAAGTGAGCTGTTACTGACCCATAACTTACATGGGGTTGACCAAACTTGCAGAAACAAGTTTATTTCTGCTGAAAAACATGTTTTGACACTTTCAGCACACTCGGGTTAAGACCTGAGTGTGTGGGCTCTTCTGAGCCTTGCAGTTACATAGGGATACAGCTGTCTGAAAAAACGCGTTTATTTCGGGCTGAAAAACACGTTTTGAAAAGTGAGCTGTTACTGACCCATAACTTACATGGGGTTGACCAAACTTGCAGAAACATGTTTATTTCTGCTGAAAAACATGTTTTGACACTTTCAGCACACTGGGGTTAAGACCTGAGTGTGTGGGCTCTTCTGAGCCTTGCAGTTACATAGGGATACAGCTGTCTGAAAAAACGCGTTTATTTCGGGCTGAAAAACACGTTTTGAAAAGTGAGCTGTTACTGACCCATAACTTACATGGGGTTGACCAAACTTGCAGAAACAAGTTTATTTCTGCTGAAAAACATGTTTTGACACTTTCAGCACAGTGGGGTTAAGACCTGAGTGTGTGGGCTTTTCTGAGCCTTGCAGATACATAGGGATACAGCTGTCTGAAAAAACGCGTTTATTTCGGGCTGAAAAACACGTTTTGAAAAGTGAGCTGTTACTGACCCATAACTTACATGGGGTTGACCAAACTTGCAGAAACATGCTTATTTCTGCTGAAAAACATGTTTTGACACTTTCAGCGCACTGGGGTTAAGACCTGAGTGTGTGGGCTCTTCTGAGCCTTGCAGTTACATAGGGTAACAGCTATCTGAAAAAACGCGTTTATTTCGGGCTGAAAAACACGTTTTGAAAAGTGAGCTGTTACTGACCCATAACTTACATGGGGTTGACCAAACTTGCAGAAACATGTTTATTTCTGCTGAAAAACATGTTTTGACACTTTCAGCACACTGGGGTTAAGACCTGAGTGTGTGGGCTCTTCTGAGCCTTGCAGTTACATAGGGATACAGCTGTCTGAAAAAACGCGTTTATTTCGGGCTGAAAAACACGTTTTGAAAAGTGAGCTGTTACTGACCCATAACTTACATGGGGTTGACCAAACTTGCAGAAACAAGTTTATTTCTGCTGAAAAACATGTTTTGACACTTTCAGCACACTGGGGTTAAGACCTGAGTGTGTGGGCTCTTCTGAGCCTTGCAGTTACATAGGGATACAGCTGCCTGAAAAAACGCTTTTATTTCGGGCTGAAAAACACGTTTTGAAAAGTGAGCTGTTACTGACCCATAACTTACATGGGGTTGACCAAACTTGCAGAAACATGTTTATTTCTGCTGAAAAACATGTTTTGACACTTTCAGCACACTGGGGTTAAGACCTGAGTGTGTGGATTCTTCTGAGCCTTGCAGTTACATAGGGATACAGTTGTCTGAAAAAACGCGTTTATTTCGGGCTGAAAAACACGTTTTGAAAAGTGAGCTGTTACTGACCCATAACTTACATGGGGTTGACCAAACTTGCAGAAACAAGTTTATTTCTGCTGAAAAACATGTTTTGACACTTTCAGCACAGTGGGGTTAAGACCTGAGTGTGTGGGCTCTTCTGAGCCTTGCAGATACATAGGGATACAGCTGTCTGAAAAAACGCGTTTATTTCGGGCTGAAAAACACGTTTTGAAAAGTGAGCTGTTACTGACCCATAACTTACATGGGGTTGACCAAACTTGCAGAAACATGCTTATTTCTGCTGAAAAACATGTTTTGACACTTTCAGCGCACTGGGGTTAAGACCTGAGTGTGTGGGCTCTTCTGAGGCTTGCAGTTACATAGGGATACAGCTGTCTGAAAAAACGCGTTTATTTCGGGCTGAAAAACACGTTTTGAAAAGTGAGCTGTTACTGCCCCATAAGTTACATGGGGTTGACCAAACTTGCAGACACATGTTTATTTCTGCTGAAAAACATGTTTTGACACTTTCAGCACAGTGGGTTTAAGACCTGAGTGTGTGGGCTCTTCTGAGGCTTGCAGTTACATAGGGATACAGCTGTCTGAAAAAACGCGTTTATTTCGGGCTGAAAAACACGTTTTGAAAAGTGAGCTGTTACTGACCCATAACTTACATGGGGTTGACCAAACTTGCAGAAACATGTTTATTTCTGCTGAAAAACATGTTTTGACACTTTCAGCACACTGGGGTAAAGACCTGAGTGTGTGGGCTCTTCTGAGCCTTGCAGATACATAGGGATACAGCTGTCTGAAAAAACGCGTTTATTTCTGGCTGAAAAACACGTTTTGAAAAGTGAGCTGTTACTGACCCATAACTTACATGGGGTTGACCAAACTTGCAGAAACATGTTTATTTCTGCTGAAAAACATGTTTTGACACTTTCAGCACACTCGGGTTAAGACCTGAGTGTGTGGGCTCTTCTGAGCCTTGCAGTTACATAGGGATACAGCTGTCTGAAAAAACGCGTTTATTTCTGGCTGAAAAACACGTTTTGAAAAGTGAGCTGTTACTGACCCATAACTTACATGGGGTTTACCAAACTTGCAGAAACATGTTTATTTCTGCTGAAAAACATGTTTTGACACTTTCAGCACACTCGGGTTAAGACCTGAGTGTGTGGGCTCTTCTGAGCCTTGCAGTTACATAGGGATACAGCTGTCTGAAAAAACGCGTTTATTTCGGGCTGAAAAACACGTTTTGAAAAGTGAGCTGTTACTGACCCATAACTTACATGGGGTTGACCAAACTTGCAGAAACGTTTATTTCTGCTGAAAAACATGTTTTGACACTTTCAGCACACTGGGGTTAAGACCTGAGTGTGTGGGCTCTTCTGAGCCTTGCAGTTACATAGGGATACAGCTGTCTGAAAAAACGCGTTTATTTCGGGCTGAAAAACACGTTTTGAAAAGTGAGCTGTTACTGACCCATAACTTACATGGGGTTGACCAAACTTGCAGAAACAAGTTTATTTCTGCTGAAAAACATGTTTTGACACTTTCAGCACACTGGGGTTAAGACCTGAGTGTGTGGGCTCTTCTGAGCCTTGCAGTTACATAGGGATACAGCTGTCTGAAAAAACGCGTTTATTTCGGGCTGAAAAACACGTTTTGAAAAGTGAGCTGTTACTGACCCATAACTTACATGGGGTTGACCAAACTTGCAGAAACATGCTTATTTCTGCTGAAAAACATGTTTTGACACTTTCAGCGCACTGGGGTTAAGACCTGAGTGTGTGGGCTCTTCTGAGGCTTGCAGTTACATAGGGATACAGCTGTCTGAAAAAACGCGTTTATTTCGGGCTGAAAAACACGTTTTGAAAAGTGAGCTGTTACTGCCCCATAAGTTACATGGGGTTGACCAAACTTGCAGACACATGTTTATTTCTGCTGAAAAACATGTTTTGACACTTTCAGCACACTGGGGTTAAGACCTGAGTGTGTGGGCTCTTCTGAGCCTTGCAGTTACATAGGGATACAGCTGTCTGAAAAAACGCGTTTATTTCGGGCTGAAAAACACGTTTTGAAAAGTGAGCTGTTACTGACCCATAACTTACATGGGGTTGACCAAACTTGCAGAAACATGTTTATTTCTGCTGAAAAACATGTTTTGACACTTTCAGCACACTGGGGTTAAGACCTGAGTGTGTGGGCTCTTCTGAGCCTTGCAGTTACATAGGGATACAGCTGTCTGAAAAAACGCGTTTATTTCTGGCTGAAAAACACGTTTTGAAAAGTGAGCTGTTACTGACCCATAACTTACATGGGGTTGACCAAACTTGCAGAAACATGTTTATTTCTGCTGAAAAACATGTTTTGACACTTTCAGCACACTCGGGTTAAGACCTGAGTGTGTGGGCTCTTCTGAGCCTTGCAGTTACATAGGGATACAGCTGTCTGAAAAAACGCGTTTATTTCGGGCTGAAAAACACGTTTTGAAAAGTGAGCTGTTACTGACCCATAACTTACATGGGGTTGACCAAACTTGCAGAAACATGTTTATTTCTGCTGAAAAACATGTTTTGACACTTTCAGCACACTGGGGTTAAGACCTGAGTGTGTGGGCTCTTCTGAGCCTTGCAGTTACATAGGGATACAGCTGTCTGAAAAAACGCGTTTATTTCGGGCTGAAAAACACGTTTTGAAAAGTGAGCTGTTACTGACCCATAACTTACATGGGGTTGACCAAACTTGCAGAAACAAGTTTATTTCTGCTGAAAAACATGTTTTGACACTTTCAGCACAGTGGGGTTAAGACCTGAGTGTGTGGGCTTTTCTGAGCCTTGCAGATACATAGGGATACAGCTGTCTGAAAAAACGCGTTTATTTCGGGCTGAAAAACACGTTTTGAAAAGTGAGCTGTTACTGACCCATAACTTACATGGGGTTGACCAAACTTGCAGAAACATGCTTATTTCTGCTGAAAAACATGTTTTGACACTTTCAGCGCACTGGGGTTAAGACCTGAGTGTGTGGGCTCTTCTGAGCCTTGCAGTTACATAGGGTAACAGCTATCTGAAAAAACGCGTTTATTTCGGGCTGAAAAACACGTTTTGAAAAGTGAGCTGTTACTGACCCATAACTTACATGGGGTTGACCAAACTTGCAGAAACATGTTTATTTCTGCTGAAAAACATGTTTTGACACTTTCAGCACACTGGGGTTAAGACCTGAGTGTGTGGGCTCTTCTGAGCCTTGCAGTTACATAGGGATACAGCTGTCTGAAAAAACGCGTTTATTTCGGGCTGAAAAACACGTTTTGAAAAGTGAGCTGTTACTGACCCATAACTTACATGGGGTTGACCAAACTTGCAGAAACAAGTTTATTTCTGCTGAAAAACATGTTTTGACACTTTCAGCACACTGGGGTTAAGACCTGAGTGTGTGGGCTCTTCTGAGCCTTGCAGTTACATAGGGATACAGCTGCCTGAAAAAACGCGTTTATTTCGGGCTGAAAAACACGTTTTGAAAAGTGAGCTGTTACTGACCCATAACTTACATGGGGTTGACCAAACTTGCAGAAACATGTTTATTTCTGCTGAAAAACATGTTTTGACACTTTCAGCACACTGGGGTTAAGACCTGAGTGTGTGGGCTCTTCTGAGCCTTGCAGTTACATAGGGATACAGTTGTCTGAAAAAACGCGTTTATTTCGGGCTGAAAAACACGTTTTGAAAAGTGAGCTGTTACTGACCCATAACTTACATGGGGTTGACCAAACTTGCAGAAACAAGTTTATTTCTGCTGAAAAACATGTTTTGACACTTTCAGCACAGTGGGGTTAAGACCTGAGTGTGTGGGCTCTTCTGAGCCTTGCAGATACATAGGGATACAGCTGTCTGAAAAAACGCGTTTATTTCGGGCTGAAAAACACGTTTTGAAAAGTGAGCTGTTACTGACCCATAACTTACATGGGGTTGACCAAACTTGCAGAAACATGCTTATTTCTGCTGAAAAACATGTTTTGACACTTTCAGCGCACTGGGGTTAAGACCTGAGTGTGTGGGCTCTTCTGAGGCTTGCAGTTACATAGGGATACAGCTGTCTGAAAAAACGCGTTTATTTCGTGCTGAAAAACACGTTTTGAAAAGTGAGCTGTTACTGCCCCATAAGTTACATGGGGTTGACCAAACTTGCAGACACATGTTTATTTCTGCTGAAAAACATGTTTTGACACTTTCAGCACAGTGGGTTTAAGACCTGAGTGTGTGGGCTCTTCTGAGGCTTGCAGTTACATAGGGATACAGCTGTCTGAAAAAACGCGTTTATTTCGGGCTGAAAAACACGTTTTGAAAAGTGAGCTGTTACTGACCCATAACTTACATGGGGTTGACCAAACTTGCAGAAACATGTTTATTTCTGCTGAAAAACATGTTTTGACACTTTCAGCACACTGGGGTAAAGACCTGAGTGTGTGGGCTCTTCTGAGCCTTGCAGATACATAGGGATACAGCTGTCTGAAAAAACGCGTTTATTTCTGGCTGAAAAACACGTTTTGAAAAGTGAGCTGTTACTGACCCATAACTTACATGGGGTTGACCAAACTTGCAGAAACATGTTTATTTCTGCTGAAAAACATGTTTTGACACTTTCAGCACACTCGGGTTAAGACCTGAGTGTGTGGGCTCTTCTGAGCCTTGCAGTTACATAGGGATATAGCTGTCTGAAAAAACGCGTTTATTTCGGGCTGAAAAACACGTTTTGAAAAGTGAGCTGTTACTGACCCATAACTTACATGGGGTTGACCAAACTTGCAGAAACATGTTTATTTCTGCTGAAAAACATGTTTTGACACTTTCAGCACACTGGGGTTAAGACCTGAGTGTGTGGGCTCTTCTGAGCCTTGCAGTTACATAGGGATACAGCTGTCTGAAAAAACGCGTTTATTTCTGGCTGAAAAACACGTTTTGAAAAGTGAGCTGTTACTGACCCATAACTTACATGGGGTTTACCAAACTTGCAGAAACATGTTTATTTCTGCTGAAAAACATGTTTTGACACTTTCAGCACACTCGGGTTAAGACCTGAGTGTGTGGGCTCTTCTGAGCCTTGCAGTTACATAGGGATACAGCTGTCTGAAAAAACGCGTTTATTTCGGGCTGAAAAACACGTTTTGAAAAGTGAGCTGTTACTGACCCATAACTTACATGGGGTTGACCAAACTTGCAGAAACGTTTATTTCTGCTGAAAAACATGTTTTGACACTTTCAGCACACTGGGGTTAAGACCTGAGTGTGTGGGCTCTTCTGAGCCTTGCAGTTACATAGGGATACAGCTGTCTGAAAAAACGCGTTTATTTCGGGCTGAAAAACACGTTTTGAAAAGTGAGCTGTTACTGACCCATAACTTACATGGGGTTGACCAAACTTGCAGAAACAAGTTTATTTCTGCTGAAAAACATGTTTTGACACTTTCAGCACACTGGGGTTAAGACCTGAGTGTGTGGGCTCTTCTGAGCCTTGCAGTTACATAGGGATACAGCTGTCTGAAAAAACGCGTTTATTTCGGGCTGAAAAACACGTTTTGAAAAGTGAGCTGTTACTGACCCATAACTTACATGGGGTTGACCAAACTTGCAGAAACATGCTTATTTCTGCTGAAAAACATGTTTTGACACTTTCAGCGCACTGGGGTTAAGACCTGAGTGTGTGGGCTCTTCTGAGGCTTGCAGTTACATAGGGATACAGCTGTCTGAAAAAACGCGTTTATTTCGGGCTGAAAAACACGTTTTGAAAAGTGAGCTGTTACTGCCCCATAAGTTACATGGGGTTGACCAAACTTGCAGACACATGTTTATTTCTGCTGAAAAACATGTTTTGACACTTTCAGCACAGTGGGTTTAAGACCTGAGTGTGTGGGCTCTTCTGAGGCTTGCAGTTACATAGGGATACAGCTGTTGAAAAAACGCGTTTATTTCGGGCTGAAAAACACGTTTTGAAAAGTGAGCTGTTACTGACCCATAACTTACATGGGGTTGACCAAACTTGCAGAAACATGTTTATTTCTGCTGAAAAACATGTTTTGACACTTTCAGCACACTGGGGTTAAGACCTGAGTGTGTGGGCTCTTCTGAGCCTTGCAGTTACATAGGGATACAGCTGTCTGAAAAAACGTGTTTATTTCGGGCTGAAAAACACGTTTTGAAAAGTGAGCTGTTACTGACCCATAACTTACATGGGGTTGACCAAACTTGCAGAAACAAGTTTATTTCTGCTGAAAAACATGTTTTGACACTTTCAGCACAGTGGGGTTAAGACCTGAGTGTGTGGGCTCTTCTGAGCCTTGCAGATACATAGGGATACAGCTGTCTGAAAAAACGCGTTTATTTCGGGCTGAAAAACACGTTTTGAAAAGTGAGCTGTTACTGACCCATAACTTACATGGGGTTGACCAAACTTGCAGAAACATGCTTATTTCTGCTGAAAAACATGTTTTGACACTTTCAGCGCACTGGGGTTAAGACCTGAGTGTGTGGGCTCTTCTGAGCCTTGCAGTTACATAGGGTAACAGCTATCTGAAAAAACGCGTTTATTTCGGGCTGAAAAACACGTTTTGAAAAGTGAGCTGTTACTGACCCATAACTTACATGGGGTTGAACAAACTTGCAGAAACATGTTTATTTCTGCTGAAAAACATGTTTTGACACTTTCAGCACAGTGGGGTTAAGACCTGAGTGTGTGGGCTCTTCTGAGGCTTGCAGTTACATAGGGATACAGCTGTCTGAAAAAACGCGTTTATTTCGGGCTGAAAAACACGTTTTGAAAAGTGAGCTGTTACTGCCCCATAAGTTACATGGGGTTGACCAAACTTGCAGACACGTTTATTTCTGCTGAAAAACATGTTTTGACACTTTCAGCACACTGGGGTTAAGACCTGAGTGTGTGGGCTCTTCTGAGCCTTGCAGTTACATAGGGATACAGCTGTCTGAAAAAACGCGTTTATTTCGGGCTGAAAAACACGTTTTGAAAAGTGAGCTGTTACTGACCCATAACTTACATGGGGTTGAACAAACTTGCAGAAACATGTTTATTTCTGCTGAAAAACATGTTTTGACACTTTCAGCACAGTGGGGTTAAGACCTGAGTGTGTGGGCTCTTCTGAGGCTTGCAGTTACATAGGGATACAGCTGTCTGAAAAAACGCGTTTATTTCGGGCTGAAAAACACGTTTTGAAAAGTGAGCTGTTACTGCCCCATAAGTTACATGGGGTTGACCAAACTTGCAGACACATGTTTATTTCTGCTGAAAAACATGTTTTGACACTTTCAGCACACTGGGGTTAAGACCTGAGTGTGTGGGCTCTTCTGAGCCTTGCAGTTACATAGGGATACAGCTGTATGAAAAAACGCGTTTATTTCGGGCTGAAAAACACGTTTTGAAAAGTGAGCTGTTACTGACCCATAACTTACATGGGGTTGACCAAACTTGCAGAAACATGTTTATTTCTGCTGAAAAACATGTTTTGACACTTTCAGCACACTGGGGTTAAGACCTGAGTGTGTGGGCTCTTCTGAGCCTTGCAGTTACATAGGGATACAGCTGTCTGAAAAAACGCGTTTATTTCTGGCTGAAAAACACGTTTTGAAAAGTGAGCTGTTACTGACCCATAACTTACATGGGGTTGACCAAACTTGCAGAAACATGTTTATTTCTGCTGAAAAACATGTTTTGACACTTTCAGCACACTCGGGTTAAGACCTGAGTGTGTGGGCTCTTCTGAGCCTTGCAGTTACATAGGGATACAGCTGTCTGAAAAAACGCGTTTATTTCGGGCTGAAAAACACGTTTTGAAAAGTGAGCTGTTACTGACCCATAACTTACATGGGGTTGACCAAACTTGCAGAAACAAGTTTATTTCTGCTGAAAAACATGTTTTGAAACTTTCAGCACACTGGGGTTAAGACCTGAGTGTGTGGGCTCTTCTGAGCCTTGCAGTTACATAGGGATACAGCTGTCTGAAAAAACGCGTTTATTTCGGGCTGAAAAACACGTTTTGAAAAGTGAGCTGTTACTGACCCATAACTTACATGGGGTTGACCAAACTTGCAGAAACATGTTTATTTCTGCTGAAAAACATGTTTTGACACTTTCAGCACACTGGGGTTAAGACCTGAGTGTGTGGGCTCTTCTGAGCCTTGCAGTTACATAGGGATACAGCTGTCTGAAAAAACGCGTTTATTTCGGGCTGAAAAACACGTTTTGAAAAGTGAGCTGTTACTGACCCATAACTTACATGGGGTTGACCAAACTTGCAGAAACATGCTTATTTCTGCTGAAAAACATGTTTTGACACTTTCAGCGCACTGGGGTTAAGACCTGAGTGTGTGGGCTCTTCTGAGGCTTGCAGTTACATAGGGATACAGCTGTCTGAAAAAACGCGTTTATTTCGGGCTGAAAAACACGTTTTGAAAAGTGAGCTGTTACTGCCCCATAAGTTACATGGGGTTGACCAAACTTGCAGACACATGTTTATTTCTGCTGAAAAACATGTTTTGACACTTTCAGCACAGTGGGTTTAAGACCTGAGTGTGTGGGCTCTTCTGAGGCTTGCAGTTACATAGGGATACAGCTGTCTGAAAAAACGCGTTTATTTCGGGCTGAAAAACACGTTTTGAAAAGTGAGCTGTTACTGACCCATAACTTACATGGGGTTGACCAAACTTGCAGAAACATGTTTATTTCTGCTGAAAAACATGTTTTGACACTTTCAGCACACTGGGGTTAAGACCTGAGTGTGTGGGCTCTTCTGAGCCTTGCAGATACATAGGGATACAGCTGTCTGAAAAAACGAGTTTATTTCTGGCTGAAAAACACGTTTTGAAAAGTGAGCTGTTACTGACCCATAACTTACATGGGGTTGACCAAACTTGCAGAAACATGTTTATTTCTGCTGAAAAACATGTTTTGACACTTTCAGCACACTCGGGTTAAGACCTGAGTGTGTGGGCTCTTCTGAGCCTTGCAGTTACATAGGGATACAGCTGTCTGAAAAAACGCGTTTATTTCGGGCTGAAAAACACGTTTTGAAAAGTGAGCTGTTACTGACCCATAACTTACATGGGGTTGACCAAACTTGCAGAAACATGTTTATTTCTGCTGAAAAACATGTTTTGACACTTTCAGCACACTGGGGTTAAGACCTGAGTGTGTGGGCTCTTCTGAGCCTTGCAGTTACATAGGGATACAGCTGTCTGAAAAAACGCGTTTATTTCTGGCTGAAAAACACGTTTTGAAAAGTGAGCTGTTACTGACCCATAACTTACATGGGGTTTACCAAACTTGCAGAAACATGTTTATTTCTGCTGAAAAACATGTTTTGACACTTTCAGCACACTCGGGTTAAGACCTGAGTGTGTGGGCTCTTCTGAGCCTTGCAGTTGCATAGGGATACAGCTGTCTGAAAAAACGCGTTTATTTCGGGCTGAAAAACACGTTTTGAAAAGTGAGCTGTTACTGACCCATAACTTACATGGGGTTGACCAAACTTGCAGAAACAAGTTTATTTCTGCTGAAAAACATGTTTTGACACTTTCAGCACACTGGGGTTAAGACCTGAGTGTGTGGGCTCTTCTGAGCCTTGCAGTTACATAGGGATACAGCTGTCTGAAAAAACGCGTTTATTTCGGGCTGAAAAACACGTTTTGAAAAGTGAGCTGTTACTGACCCAAAACTTACATGGGGTTGACCAAACTTGCAGAAACATGTTTATTTCTGCTGAAAAACATGTTTTGACACTTTCAGCACACTGGGGTTAAGACCTGAGTGTGTGGGCTCTTCTGAGCCTTGCAGTTACATAGGGATACAGCTGTCTGAAAAAACGCGTTTATTTCTGGCTGAAAAACACGTTTTGAAAAGTGAGCTGTTACTGACCCATAACTTACATGGGGTTTACCAAACTTGCAGAAACATGTTTATTTCTGCTGAAAAACATGTTTTGACACTTTCAGCACACTCGGGTTAAGACCTGAGTGTGTGGGCTCTTCTGAGCCTTGCAGTTGCATAGGGATACAGCTGTCTGAAAAAACGCGTTTATTTCGGGCTGAAAAACACGTTTTGAAAAGTGAGCTGTTACTGACCCATAACTTACATGGGGTTGACCAAACTTGCAGAAACATGTTTATTTCTGCTGAAAAACATGTTTTGACACTTTCAGCACACTGGGGTTAAGACCTGAGTGTGTGGGCTCTTCTGAGCCTTGCAGTTACATAGGGATACAGCTGTCTGAAAAAACGCGTTTATTTCGGGCTGAAAAACACGTTTTGAAAAGTGAGCTGTTACTGACCCATAACTTACATGGGGTTGACCAAACTTGCAGAAACAAGTTTATTTCTGCTGAAAAACATGTTTTGACACTTTCAGCACACTGGGGTTAAGACCTGAGTGTGTGGGCTCTTCTGAGGCTTGCAGTTACATAGGGATACAGCTGTCTGAAAAAACGCGTTTATTTCGGGCTGAAAAACACGTTTTGAAAAGTGAGCTGTTACTGCCCCATAAGTTACATGGGGTTGACCAAACTTGCAGACACATGTTTATTTCTGCTGAAAAACATGTTTTGACACTTTCAGCACACTGGGGTTAAGACCTGAGTGTGTGGGCTCTTCTGAGCCTTGCAGTTACATAGGGATACAGCTGTCTGAAAAAACGCGTTTATTTCGGGCTGAAAAACACGTTTTGAAAAGTGAGCTGTTACTGACCCATAACTTACATGGGGTTGACCAAACTTGCAGAAACAAGTTTATTTCTGCTGAAAAACATGTTTTGACACTTTCAGCACACTGGGGTTAAGACCTGAGTGTGTGGGCTCTTCTGAGCCTTGCAGTTACATAGGGATACAGCTGTCTGAAAAAACGCGTTTATTTCGGGCTGAAAAACACGTTTTGAAAAGTGAGCTGTTACTGACCCATAACTTACATGGGGTTGACCAAACTTGCAGAAACATGTTTATTTCTGCTGAAAAACATGTTTTGACACTTTCAGCACAGTGGGGTTAAGACCTGAGTGTGTGGGCTCTTCTGAGCCTTGCAGATACATAGGGATACAGCTGTCTGAAAAAACGCGTTTATTTCGGGCTGAAAAACACGTTTTGAAAAGTGAGCTGTTACTGACCCATAACTTACATGGGGTTGAACAAACTTGCAGAAACATGTTTATTTCTGCTGAAAAACATGTTTTGACACTTTCAGCACAGTGGGGTTAAGACCTGAGTGTGTGGGCTCTTCTGAGGCTTGCAGTTACATAGGGATACAGCTGTCTGAAAAAACGCGTTTATTTCGGGCTGAAAAACACGTTTTGAAAAGTGAGCTGTTACTGCCCCATAAGTTACATGGGGTTGACCAAACTTGCAGACAGATGTTTATTTCTGCTGAAAAACATGTTTTGACACTTTCAGCACACTGGGGTTAAGACCTGAGTGTGTGGGCTCTTCTGAGCCTTGCAGTTACATAGGGATACAGCTGTCTGAAAAAACGCGTTTATTTCGGGCTGAAAAACACGTTTTGAAAAGTGAGCTGTTACTGACCCATAACTTACATGGGGTTGACCAAACTTGCAGAAACATGTTTATTTCTGCTGAAAAACATGTTTTGACACTTTCAGCACACTGGGGTTAAGACCTGAGTGTGTGGGCTCTTCTGAGGCTTGCAGTTACATAGGGATACAGCTGTCTGAAAAAACGCGTTTATTTCGGGCTGAAAAACACGTTTTGAAAAGTGAGCTGTTACTGCCCCATAAGTTACATGGGGTTGACCAAACTTGCAGACACATGTTTATTTCTGCTGAAAAACATGTTTTGACACTTTCAGCACACTGGGGTTAAGACCTGAGTGTGTGGGCTCTTCTGAGCCTTGCAGTTACATAGGGATACAGCTGTATGAAAAAACGCGTTTATTTCGGGCTGAAAAACACGTTTTGAAAAGTGAGCTGTTACTGACCCATAACTTACATGGGGTTGACCAAACTTGCAGAAACATGTTTATTTCTGCTGAAAAACATGTTTTGACACTTTCAGCACACTGGGGTTAAGACCTGAGTGTGTGGGCTCTTCTGAGCCTTGCAGTTACATAGGGATACAGCTGTCTGAAAAAACGCGTTTATTTCGGGCTGAAAAACACGTTTTGAAAAGTGAGCTGTTACTGACCCATAACTTACATGGGGTTGACCAAACTTGCAGAAACATGTTTATTTCTGCTGAAAAACATGTTTTGACACTTTCAGCACACTCGGGTTAAGACCTGAGTGTGTGGGCTCTTCTGAGCCTTGCAGTTACATAGGGATACAGCTGTCTGAAAAAACGCGTTTATTTCGGGCTGAAAAACACGTTTTGAAAAGTGAGCTGTTACTGACCCATAACTTACATGGGGTTGACCAAACTTGCAGAAACAAGTTTATTTCTGCTGAAAAACATGTTTTGAAACTTTCAGCACACTGGGGTTAAGACCTGAGTGTGTGGGCTCTTCTGAGCCTTGCAGTTACATAGGGATACAGCTGTCTGAAAAAACGCGTTTATTTCGGGCTGAAAAACACGTTTTGAAAAGTGAGCTGTTACTGACCCATAACTTACATGGGGTTGACCAAACTTGCAGAAACATGTTTATTTCTGCTGAAAAACATGTTTTGACACTTTCAGCACACTCGGGTTAAGACCTGAGTGTGTGGGCTCTTCTGAGCCTTGCAGTTACATAGGGATACAGCTGTCTGAAAAAATGCGTTTATTTCGGGCTGAAAAACACGTTTTGAAAAGTGAGCTGTTACTGACCCATAACTTACATGGGGTTGACCAAACTTGCAGAAACATGTTTATTTCTGCTGAAAAACATGTTTTGACACTTTCAGCACACTGGGGTTAAGACCTGAGTGTGTGGGCTCTTCTGAGCCTTGCAGTTACATAGGGATACAGCTGTCTGAAAAATCGCGTTTATTTCTGGCTGAAAAACACGTTTTGAAAAGTGAGCTGTTACTGACCCATAACTTACATGGGGTTTACCAAACTTGCAGAAACATGTTTATTTCTGCTGAAAAACATGTTTTGACACTTTCAGCACACTCGGGTTAAGACCTGAGTGTGTGGGCTCTTCTGAGCCTTGCAGTTACATAGGGATACAGCTGTCTGAAAAAACGCGTTTATTTCGGGCTGAAAAACACGTTTTGAAAAGTGAGCTGTTACTGACCCATAACTTACATGGGGTTGACCAAACTTGCAGAAACGTTTATATCTGCTGAAAAACATGTTTTGACACTTTCAGCACACTGGGGTTAAGACCTGAGTGTGTGGGCTCTTCTGAGCCTTGCAGTTACATAGGGATACAGCTGTCTGAAAAAACGCGTTTATTTCGGGCTGAAAAACACGTTTTGAAAAGTGAGCTGTTACTGACCCATAACTTACATGGGGTTGACCAAACTTGCAGAAACAAGTTTATTTCTGCTGAAAAACATGTTTTGACACTTTCAGCACACTGGGGTTAAGACCTGAGTGTGTGGGCTCTTCTGAGCCTTGCAGTTACATAGGGATACAGCTGTCTGAAAAAACGCGTTTATTTCGGGCTGAAAAACACGTTTTGAAAAGTGAGCTGTTACTGACCCATAACTTACATGGGGTTGACCAAACTTGCAGAAACATGCTTATTTCTGCTGAAAAACATGTTTTGACACTTTCAGCGCACTGGGGTTAAGACCTGAGTGTGTGGGCTCTTCTGAGCCTTGCAGTTACATAGGGATACAGCTGTCTGAAAAAACGCGTTTATTTCGGGCTGAAAAACACGTTTTGAAAAGTGAGCTGTTACTGACCCATAACTTACATGGGGTTGACCAAACTTGCAGAAACATGTTTATTTCTGCTGAAAAACATGTTTTGACACTTTCAGCACACTGGGGTTAAGACCTGAGTGTGTGGGCTCTTCTGAGCCTTGCAGTTACATAGGGATACAGCTGTCTGAAAAAACGCGTTTATTTCTGGCTGAAAAACACGTTTTGAAAAGTGAGCTGTTACTGACCCATAACTTACATGGGGTTTACCAAACTTGCAGAAACATGTTTATTTCTGCTGAAAAACATGTTTTGACACTTTCAGCACACTCGGGTTAAGACCTGAGTGTGTGGGCTCTTCTGAGCCTTGCAGTTGCATAGGGATACAGCTGTCTGAAAAAACGCGTTTATTTCGGGCTGAAAAACACGTTTTGAAAAGTGAGCTGTTACTGACCCATAACTTACATGGGGTTGACCAAACTTGCAGAAACAAGTTTATTTCTGCTGAAAAACATGTTTTGACACTTTCAGCACACTGGGGTTAAGACCTGAGTGTGTGGGCTCTTCTGAGCCTTGCAGTTACATAGGGATACAGCTGTCTGAAAAAACGCGTTTATTTCGGGCTGAAAAACACGTTTTGAAAAGTGAGCTGTTACTGACCCAAAACTTACATGGGGTTGACCAAACTTGCAGAAACATGTTTATTTCTGCTGAAAAACATGTTTTGACACTTTCAGCACACTGGGGTTAAGACCTGAGTGTGTGGGCTCTTCTGAGCCTTGCAGTTACATAGGGATACAGCTGTCTGAAAAAACGCGTTTATTTCTGGCTGAAAAACACGTTTTGAAAAGTGAGCTGTTACTGACCCATAACTTACATGGGGTTTACCAAACTTGCAGAAACATGTTTATTTCTGCTGAAAAACATGTTTTGACACTTTCAGCACACTCGGGTTAAGACCTGAGTGTGTGGGCTCTTCTGAGCCTTGCAGTTGCATAGGGATACAGCTGTCTGAAAAAACGCGTTTATTTCGGGCTGAAAAACACGTTTTGAAAAGTGAGCTGTTACTGACCCATAACTTACATGGGGTTGACCAAACTTGCAGAAACATGTTTATTTCTGCTGAAAGACATGTTTTGACACTTTCAGCACACTGGGGTTAAGACCTGAGTGTGTGGGCTCTTCTGAGCCTTGCAGTTACATAGGGATACAGCTGTCTGAAAAAACGCGTTTATTTCGGGCTGAAAAACACGTTTTGAAAAGTGAGCTGTTACTGACCCATAACTTACATGGGGTTGACCAAACTTGCAGAAACAAGTTTATTTCTGCTGAAAAACATGTTTTGACACTTTCAGCACACTGGGGTTAAGACCTGAGTGTGTGGGCTCTTCTGAGCCTTGCAGTTACATAGGGATACAGCTGTCTGAAAAAACGCGTTTATTTCGGGCTGAAAAACACGTTTTGAAAAGTGAGCTGTTACTGACCCATAACTTACATGGGGTTGACCAAACTTGCAGAAACATGTTTATTTCTGCTGAAAAACATGTTTTGACACTTTCAGCACAGTGGGGTTAAGACCTGAGTGTGTGGGCTCTTCTGAGCCTTGCAGATACATAGGGATACAGCTGTCTGAAAAAACGCGTTTATTTCGGGCTGAAAAACACGTTTTGAAAAGTGAGCTGTTACTGACCCATAACTTACATGGGGTTGACCAAACTTGCAGAAACATGTTTATTTCTGCTGAAAAACATGTTTTGACACTTTCAGCACACTGGGGTTAAGACCTGAGTGTGTGGGCTCTTCTGAGCCTTGCAGTTACATAGGGATACAGCTGTCTGAAAAAACGCGTTTATTTCTGGCTGAAAAACACGTTTTGAAAAGTGAGCTGTTACTGACCCATAACTTACATGGGGTTGACCAAACTTGCAGAAACATGTTTATTTCTGCTGAAAAACATGTTTTGACACTTTCAGCACACTCGGGTTAAGACCTGAGTGTGTGGGCTCTTCTGAGCCTTGCAGTTACATAGGGATACAGCTGTCTGAAAAAACGCGTTTATTTCGGGCTGAAAAACACGTTTTGAAAAGTGAGCTGTTACTGACCCATAACTTACATGGGGTTGACCAAACTTGCAGAAACAAGTTTATTTCTGCTGAAAAACATGTTTTGACACTTTCAGCACACTGGGGTTAAGACCTGAGTGTGTGGGCTCTTCTGAGCCTTGCAGTTACATAGGGATACAGCTGTCTGAAAAAACGCGTTTATTTCGGGCTGAAAAACACGTTTTGAAAAGTGAGCTGTTACTGACCCATAACTTACATGGGGTTGACCAAACTTGCAGAAACATGTTTATTTCTGCTGAAAAACATGTTTTGACACTTTCAGCACAGTGGGGTTAAGACCTGAGTGTGTGGGCTCTTCTGAGCCTTGCAGATACATAGGGATACAGCTGTCTGAAAAAACGCGTTTATTTCGGGCTGAAAAACACGTTTTGAAAAGTGAGCTGTTACTGACCCATAACTTACATGGGGTTGAACAAACTTGCAGAAACATGTTTATTTCTGCTGAAAAACATGTTTTGACACTTTCAGCACAGTGGGGTTAAGACCTGAGTGTGTGGGCTCTTCTGAGGCTTGCAGTTACATAGGGATACAGCTGTCTGAAAAAACGCGTTTATTTCGGGCTGAAAAACACGTTTTGAAAAGTGAGCTGTTACTGCCCCATAAGTTACATGGGGTTGACCAAACTTGCAGACACATGTTTATTTCTGCTGAAAAACATGTTTTGACACTTTCAGCACACTGGGGTTAAGACCTGAGTGTGTGGGCTCTTCTGAGCCTTGCAGTTACATAGGGATACAGCTGTCTGAAAAAACGCGTTTATTTCGGGCTGAAAAACACGTTTTGAAAAGTGAGCTGTTACTGACCCATAACTTACATGGGGTTGACCAAACTTGCAGAAACAAGTTTATTTCTGCTGAAAAACATGTTTTGACACTTTCAGCACACTGGGGTTAAGACCTGAGTGTGTGGGCTCTTCTGAGCCTTGCAGTTACATAGGGATACAGCTGTCTGAAAAAACGCGTTTATTTCGGGCTGAAAAACACGTTTTGAAAAGTGAGCTGTTACTGACCCATAACTTACATGGGGTTGACCAAACTTGCAGAAACATGTTTATTTCTGCTGAAAAACATGTTTTGACACTTTCAGCACAGTGGGGTTAAGACCTGAGTGTGTGGGCTCTTCTGAGCCTTGCAGATACATAGGGATACAGCTGTCTGAAAAAACGCGTTTATTTCGGGCTGAAAAACACGTTTTGAAAAGTGAGCTGTTACTGACCCATAACTTACATGGGGTTGAACAAACTTGCAGAAACATGTTTATTTCTGCTGAAAAACATGTTTTGACACTTTCAGCACAGTGGGGTTAAGACCTGAGTGTGTGGGCTCTTCTGAGGCTTGCAGTTACATAGGGATACAGCTGTCTGAAAAAACGCGTTTATTTCGGGCTGAAAAACACGTTTTGAAAAGTGAGCTGTTACTGCCCCATAAGTTACATGGGGTTGACCAAACTTGCAGACACATGTTTATTTCTGCTGAAAAACATGTTTTGACACTTTCAGCACACTGGGGTTAAGACCTGAGTGTGTGGGCTCTTCTGAGCCTTGCAGTTACATAGGGATACAGCTGTCTGAAAAAACGCGTTTATTTCGGGCTGAAAAACACGTTTTGAAAAGTGAGCTGTTACTGACCCATAACTTACATGGGGTTGACCAAACTTGCAGAAACATGTTTATTTCTGCTGAAAAACATGTTTTGACACTTTCAGCACACTGGGGTTAAGACCTGAGTGTGTGGGCTCTTCTGAGGCTTGCAGTTACATAGGGATACAGCTGTCTGAAAAAACGCGTTTATTTCGGGCTGAAAAACACGTTTTGAAAAGTGAGCTGTTACTGCCCCATAAGTTACATGGGGTTGACCAAACTTGCAGACACATGTTTATTTCTGCTGAAAAACATGTTTTGACACTTTCAGCACACTGGGGTTAAGACCTGAGTGTGTGGGCTCTTCTGAGCCTTGCAGTTACATAGGGATACAGCTGTATGAAAAAACGCGTTTATTTCGGGCTGAAAAACACGTTTTGAAAAGTGAGCTGTTACTGACCCATAACTTACATGGGGTTGACCAAACTTGCAGAAACATGTTTATTTCTGCTGAAAAACATGTTTTGACACTTTCAGCACACTGGGGTTAAGACCTGAGTGTGTGGGCTCTTCTGAGCCTTGCAGTTACATAGGGATACAGCTGTCTGAAAAAACGCGTTTATTTCTGGCTGAAAAACACGTTTTGAAAAGTGAGCTGTTACTGACCCATAACTTACATGGGGTTGACCAAACTTGCAGAAACATGTTTATTTCTGCTGAAAAACATGTTTTGACACTTTCAGCACACTCGGGTTAAGACCTGAGTGTGTGGGCTCTTCTGAGCCTTGCAGTTACATAGGGATACAGCTGTCTGAAAAAACGCGTTTATTTCGGGCTGAAAAACACGTTTTGAAAAGTGAGCTGTTACTGACCCATAACTTACATGGGGTTGACCAAACTTGCAGAAACAAGTTTATTTCTGCTGAAAAACATGTTTTGAAACTTTCAGCACACTGGGGTTAAGACCTGAGTGTGTGGGCTCTTCTGAGCCTTGCAGTTACATAGGGATACAGCTGTCTGAAAAAACGCGTTTATTTCGGGCTGAAAAACACGTTTTGAAAAGTGAGCTGTTACTGACCCATAACTTACATGGGGTTGACCAAACTTGCAGAAACATGTTTATTTCTGCTGAAAAACATGTTTTGACACTTTCAGCACACTCGGGTTAAGACCTGAGTGTGTGGGCTCTTCTGAGCCTTGCAGTTGCATAGGGATACAGCTGTCTGAAAAAACGCGTTTATTTCGGGCTGAAAAACACGTTTTGAAAAGTGAGCTGTTACTGACCCATAACTTACATGGGGTTGACCAAACTTGCAGAAACAAGTTTATTTCTGCTGAAAAACATGTTTTGACACTTTCAGCACACTGGGGTTAAGACCTGAGTGTGTGGGCTCTTCTGAGCCTTGCAGTTACATAGGGATACAGCTGTCTGAAAAAACGCGTTTATTTCGGGCTGAAAAACACGTTTTGAAAAGTGAGCTGTTACTGACCCAAAACTTACATGGGGTTGACCAAACTTGCAGAAACATGTTTATTTCTGCTGAAAAACATGTTTTGACACTTTCAGCACACTGGGGTTAAGACCTGAGTGTGTGGGCTCTTCTGAGCCTTGCAGTTACATAGGGATACAGCTGTCTGAAAAAACGCGTTTATTTCTGGCTGAAAAACACGTTTTGAAAAGTGAGCTGTTACTGACCCATAACTTACATGGGGTTTACCAAACTTGCAGAAACATGTTTATTTCTGCTGAAAAACATGTTTTGACACTTTCAGCACACTCGGGTTAAGACCTGAGTGTGTGGGCTCTTCTGAGCCTTGCAGTTGCATAGGGATACAGCTGTCTGAAAAAACGCGTTTATTTCGGGCTGAAAAACACGTTTTGAAAAGTGAGCTGTTACTGACCCATAACTTACATGGGGTTGACCAAACTTGCAGAAACATGTTTATTTCTGCTGAAAGACATGTTTTGACACTTTCAGCACACTGGGGTTAAGACCTGAGTGTGTGGGCTCTTCTGAGCCTTGCAGTTACATAGGGATACAGCTGTCTGAAAAAACGCGTTTATTTCGGGCTGAAAAACACGTTTTGAAAAGTGAGCTGTTACTGACCCATAACTTACATGGGGTTGACCAAACTTGCAGAAACAAGTTTATTTCTGCTGAAAAACATGTTTTGACACTTTCAGCACACTGGGGTTAAGACCTGAGTGTGTGGGCTCTTCTGAGCCTTGCAGTTACATAGGGATACAGCTGTCTGAAAAAACGCGTTTATTTCGGGCTGAAAAACACGTTTTGAAAAGTGAGCTGTTACTGACCCATAACTTACATGGGGTTGACCAAACTTGCAGAAACATGTTTATTTCTGCTGAAAAACATGTTTTGACACTTTCAGCACAGTGGGGTTAAGACCTGAGTGTGTGGGCTCTTCTGAGCCTTGCAGATACATAGGGATACAGCTGTCTGAAAAAACGCGTTTATTTCGGGCTGAAAAACACGTTTTGAAAAGTGAGCTGTTACTGACCCATAACTTACATGGGGTTGACCAAACTTGCAGAAACATGTTTATTTCTGCTGAAAAACATGTTTTGACACTTTCAGCACACTGGGGTTAAGACCTGAGTGTGTGGGCTCTTCTGAGCCTTGCAGTTACATAGGGATACAGCTGTCTGAAAAAACGCGTTTATTTCTGGCTGAAAAACACGTTTTGAAAAGTGAGCTGTTACTGACCCATAACTTACATGGGGTTGACCAAACTTGCAGAAACATGTTTATTTCTGCTGAAAAACATGTTTTGACACTTTCAGCACACTCGGGTTAAGACCTGAGTGTGTGGGCTCTTCTGAGCCTTGCAGTTACATAGGGATACAGCTGTCTGAAAAAACGCGTTTATTTCGGGCTGAAAAACACGTTTTGAAAAGTGAGCTGTTACTGACCCATAACTTACATGGGGTTGACCAAACTTGCAGAAACAAGTTTATTTCTGCTGAAAAACATGTTTTGAAACTTTCAGCACACTGGGGTTAAGACCTGAGTGTGTGGGCTCTTCTGAGGCTTGCAGTTACATAGGGATACAGCTGTCTGAAAAAACGCGTTTATTTCGGGCTGAAAAACACGTTTTGAAAAGTGAGCTGTTACTGACCCATAACTTACATGGGGTTGACCAAACTTGCAGAAACATGTTTATTTCTGCTGAAAAACATGTTTTGACACTTTCAGCACACTGGGGTTAAGACCTGAGTGTGTGGGCTCTTCTGAGCCTTGCAGTTACATAGGGATACAGCTGTCTGAAAAAACGCGTTTATTTCGGGCTGAAAAACACGTTTTGAAAAGTGAGCTGTTACTGACCCATAACTTACATGGGGTTGACCAAACTTGCAGAAACAAGTTTATTTCTGCTGAAAAACATGTTTTGACACTTTCAGCACAGTGGGGTTAAGACCTGAGTGTGTGGGCTTTTCTGAGCCTTGCAGATACATAGGGATACAGCTGTCTGAAAAAACGCGTTTATTTCGGGCTGAAAAACACGTTTTGAAAAGTGAGCTGTTACTGACCCATAACTTACATGGGGTTGACCAAACTTGCAGAAACATGCTTATTTCTGCTGAAAAACATGTTTTGACACTTTCAGCGCACTGGGGTTAAGACCTGAGTGTGTGGGCTCTTCTGAGCCTTGCAGTTACATAGGGTAACAGCTATATGAAAAAACGCGTTTATTTCGGGCTGAAAAACACGTTTTGAAAAGTGAGCTGTTACTGACCCATAACTTACATGGGGTTGACCAAACTTGCAGAAACATGTTTATTTCTGCTGAAAAACATGTTTTGACACTTTCAGCACAGTGGGGTTAAGACCTGAGTGTGTGGGCTCTTCTGAGGCTTGCAGTTACATAGGGATACAGCTGTCTGAAAAAACGCGTTTATTTCGGGCTGAAAAACACGTTTTGAAAAGTGAGCTGTTACTGCCCCATAAGTTACATGGGGTTGACCAAACTTGCAGACACATGTTTATTTCTGCTGAAAAACATGTTTTGACACTTTCAGCACACTGGGGTTAAGACCTGAGTGTGTGGGCTCTTCTGAGCCTTGCAGTTACATAGGGATACAGCTGTCTGAAAAAACGCGTTTATTTCGGGCTGAAAAACACGTTTTGAAAAGTGAGCTGTTACTGACCCATAACTTACATGGGGTTGACCAAACTTGCAGAAACATGTTTATTTCTGCTGAAAAACATGTTTTGACACTTTCAGCACAGTGGGGTTAAGACTTGAGTGTGTGGGCTCTTCTGAGGCTTGCAGTTACATAGGGATACAGCTGTCTGAAAAAACGCGTTTATTTCGGGCTGAAAAACACGTTTTGAAAAGTGAGCTGTTACTGACCCATAACTTACATGGGGTTGACCAAACTTGCAGAAACATGTTTATTTCTGCTGAAAAACATGTTTTGACACTTTCAGCACAGTGGGGTTAAGACCTGAGTGTGTGGGCTCTTCTGAGGCTTGCAGTTACATAGGGATACAGCTGTCTGAAAAAACGCGTTTATTTCTTGCTGAAAAACACGTTTTGAAAAGTGAGCTGTTACTGCCCCATAAGTTACATGGGGTTGACCAAACTTGCAGACACATGTTTATTTCTGCTGAAAAACATGTTTTGACACTTTCAGCACAGTGGGTTTAAGACCTGAGTGTGTGGGCTCTTCTGAGCCTTGCAGATACATAGGGATACAGCTGTCTGAAAAAACGCGTTTATTTCTGGCTGAAAAACACGTTTTGAAAAGTGAGCTGTTACTGACCCATAATTTACATGGGGTTGACCAAACTTGCAGAAACATGCTTATTTCTGCTGAAAAACATGTTTTGACACTTTCAGCGCACTGGGGTTAAGACCTGAGTGTGTGGGCTCTTCTGAGCCTTGCAGTTACATAGGGTAACAGCTATCTGAAAAAACGCGTTTATTTCGGGCTGAAAAACACGTTTTGAAAAGTGAGCTGTTACTGACCCATAACTTACATGGGGTTGACCAAACTTGCAGAAACATGTTTATTTCTGCTGAAAAACATGTTTTGACACTTTCAGCACAGTGGGGTTAAGACCTGAGTGTGTGGGCTCTTCTGAGGCTTGCAGTTACATAGGGATACAGCTGTCTGAAAAAACGCGTTTATTTCGGGCTGAAAAACACGTTTTGAAAAGTGAGCTGTTACTGACCCATAACTTACATGGGGTTGACCAAACTTGCAGAAACATGTTTATTTCTGCTGAAAAACATGTTTTGACACTTTCAGCACACTGGGGTTAAGACCTTAGTGTGTGGGCTCTTCTGAGCCTTGCAGTTACATAGGGATACAGCTGTCTGAAAAAACGCGTTTATTTCGGGCTGAAAAACACGTTTTGAAAAGTGAGCTGTTACTGACCCATAACTTACATGGGGTTGACCAAACTTGCAGAAACATGTTTATTTCTGCTGAAAAACATGTTTTGACACTTTCAGCACACTGGGGTTAAGACCTGAGTGTGTGGGCTCTTCTGAGCCTTGCAGTTACATAGGGATACAGCTGTCTGAAAAAACGCGTTTATTTCGGGCTGAAAAACACGTTTTGAAAAGTGAGCTGTTACTGACCCATAAGTTACATGGGGTTGACCAAACTTGCAGACACATGTTTATTTCTGCTGAAAAACATGTTTTGACACTTTCAGCACACTGGGGTTAAGACCTGAGTGTGTGGGCTCTTCTGAGCCTTGCAGTTACATAGGGATACAGCTGTCTGAAAAAACGCGTTTATTTCGGGCTGAAAAACACGTTTTGAAAAGTGAGCTGTTACTGACCCATAACTTACATGGGGTTGACCAAACTTGCAGAAACATGTTTATTTCTGCTGAAAAACATGTTTTGACACTTTCAGCACACTGGGGTTAAGACCTTAGTGTGTGGGCTCTTCTGAGCCTTGCAGTTACATAGGGATACAGCTGTCTGAAAAAACGCGTTTATTTCGGGCTGAAAAACACGTTTTGAAAAGTGAGCTGTTACTGACCCATAACTTACATGGGGTTGACCAAACTTGCAGAAACATGTTTATTTCTGCTGAAAAACATGTTTTGACACTTTCAGCACACTGGGGTTAAGACCTGAGTGTGTGGGCTCTTCTGAGCCTTGCAGTTACATAGGGATACAGCTGTCTGAAAAAACGCGTTTATTTCGGGCTGAAAAACACGTTTTGAAAAGTGAGCTGTTACTGACCCATAACTTACATGGGGTTGACCAAACTTGCAGAAACATGTTTATTTCTGCTGAAAAACATGTTTTGACACTTTCAGCACACTGGGGTTAAGACCTGAGTGTGTGGGCTCTTCTGAGCCTTGCAGTTACATAGGGATACAGCTGTCTGAAAAAACGCGTTTATTTCGGGCTGAAAAACACGTTTTGAAAAGTGAGCTGTTACTGACCCATAACTTACATTGGGTTGACCAAACTTGCAGAAACATGTTTATTTCTGCTGAAAAACATGTTTTGACACTTTCAGCGCACTGGGGTTAAGACCTGAGTGTGTGGGCTCTTCTGAGCCTTGCAGTTACATAGGGTAACAGCTATCTGAAAAAACGCGTTTATTTCGGGCTGAAAAACACGTTTTGAAAAGTGAGCTGTTACTGACCCATAACTTACATGGGGTTGACCAAACTTGCAGAAACATGTTTATTTCTGCTGAAAAACATGTTTTGACACTTTCAGCACAGTGGGGTTAAGACCTGAGTGTGTGGGCTCTTCTGAGGCTTGCAGTTACATAGGGATACAGCTGTCTGAAAAAACGCTTTTATTTCGGGCTGAAAAACACGTTTTGAAAAGTGAGCTGTTACTGACCCATAACTTACATGGGGTTGACCAAACTTGCAGAAACATGTTTATTTCTGCTGAAAAACATGTTTTGACACTTTCAGCACAGTGGGTTTAAGACCTGAGTGTGTGGGCTCTTCTGAGGCTTGCAGTTACATAGGGATACAGCTGTCTGAAAAAACGCGTTTATTTCGGGCTGAAAAACACGTTTTGAAAAGTGAGCTGTTACTGATCCATAACTTACATGGGGTTGACCAAACTTGCAGAAACATGTTTATTTCTGCTGAAAAACATGTTTTGACACTTTCAGCACAGTGGGGTTAAGACCTGAGTGTGTGGGCTCTTCTGAGGCTTGCAGTTACATAGGGATACAGCTGTCTGAAAAAACGCGTTTATTTCGGGCTGAAAAACACGTTTTGAAAAGTGAGCTGTTACTGCCCCATAAGTTACATGGGGTTGACCAAACTTGCAGACACATGTTTATTTCTGCTGAAAAACATGTTTTGACACTTTCAGCACAGTGGGTTTAAGACCTGAGTGTGTGGGCTCTTCTGAGGCTTGCAGTTACATAGGGATACAGCTGTCTGAAAAAACGCGTTTATTTCGGGCTGAAAAACACGTTTTGAAAAGTGAGCTGTTACTGACCCATAACTTACATGGGGTTGACCAAACTTGCAGAAACATGTTTATTTCTGCTGAAAAACATGTTTTGACACTTTCAGCACACTGGGGTTAAGACCTGAGTGTGTGGGCTCTTCTGAGCCTTGCAGATACATAGGGATACAGCTGTCTGAAAAAACGCGTTTATTTCTGGCTGAAAAACACGTTTTGAAAAGTGAGCTGTTACTGACCCATAATTTACATGGGGTTGACCAAACTTGCAGAAACATGTTTATTTCTGCTGAAAAACATGTTTTGACACTTTCAGCACACTCGGGTTAAGACCTGAGTGTGTGGGCTCTTCTGAGCCTTGCAGTTACATAGGGATACAGCTGTCTGAAAAAACGGGTTTATTTCGGGCTGAAAAACACGTTTTGAAAAGTGAGCTGTTACTGACCCATAACTTACATGGGGTTGACCAAACTTGCAGAAACATGTTTATTTCTGCTGAAAAACATGTTTTGACACTTTCAGCACACTGGGGTTAAGACCTGAGTGTGTGGGCTCTTCTGAGCCTTGCAGTTACATAGGGATACAGCTGTCTGAAAAAACGCGTTTATTTCGGGCTGAAAAACACGTTTTGAAAAGTGAGCTGTTACTGACCCATAACTTACATGGAGTTGACCAAACTTGCAGAAACAAGTTTATTTCTGCTGAAAAACATGTTTTGACACTTTCAGCACACTGGGGTTAAGACCTGAGTGTGTGGGCTCTTCTGAGCCTTGCAGTTACATAGGGATACAGCTGTCTGAAAAAACGCGTTTATTTCGGGCTGAAAAACACGTTTTGAAAAGTGAGCTGTTACTGACCCATAACTTACATGGGGTTGACCAAACTTGCAGAAACAAGTTTATTTCTGCTGAAAAACATGTTTTGACACTTTCAGCACACTGGGGTTAAGACCTGAGTGTGTGGGCTCTTCTGAGCCTTGCAGTTACATAGGGATACAGCTGTCTGAAAAAACGCGTTTATTTCGGGCTGAAAAACACGTTTTGAAAAGTGAGCTGTTACTGACCCATAACTTACATGGGGTTGACCAAACTTGCAGAAACATGTTTATTTCTGCTGAAAAACATGTTTTGACACTTTCAGCACACTGGGGTTAAGACCTGAGTGTGTGGGCTCTTCTGAGCCTTGCAGTTACATAGGGATACAGCTGTCTGAAAAAACGCGTTTATTTCGGGCTGAAAAACACGTTTTGAAAAGTGAGCTGTTACTGACCCATAACTTACATGGGGTTGACCAAACTTGCAGAAACATGTTTATTTCTGCTGAAAAACATGTTTTGACACTTTCAGCACAGTGGGGTTAAGACTTGAGTGTGTGGGCTCTTCTGAGGCTTGCAGTTACATAGGGATACAGCTGTCTGAAAAAACGCGTTTATTTCGGGCTGAAAAACACGTTTTGAAAAGTGAGCTGTTACTGACCCATAACTTACATGGGGTTGACCAAACTTGCAGAAACATGTTTATTTCTGCTGAAAAACATGTTTTGACACTTTCAGCACAGTGGGGTTAAGACCTGAGTGTGTGGGCTCACCTGAGCCTTGCAGTTACATAGGGATACAGCTGTCTGAAAAAACGCGTTTATTTCGGGCTGAAAAACACGTTTTGAAAAGTGAGCTGTTACTGACCCATAACTTACATGGGGTTGACCAAACTTGCAGAAACATGTTTATTTCTGCTGAAAAACATGTTTTGACACTTTCAGCACAGTGGGGTTAAGACCTGAGTGTGTGGGCTCTTCTGAGGCTTGCAGTTACATAGGGATACAGCTGTCTGAAAAAACGCGTTTATTTCGGGCTGAAAAACACGTTTTGAAAAGTGAGCTGTTACTGCCCCATAAGTTACATGGGGTTGACCAAACTTGCAGACACATGTTTATTTCTGCTGAAAAACATGTTTTGACACTTTCAGCACAGTGGGTTTAAGACCTGAGTGTGTGGGCTCTTCTGAGGCTTGCAGTTACATAGGGATACAGCTGTCTGAAAAAACGCGTTTATTTCGGGCTGAAAAACACGTTTTGAAAAGTGAGCTGTTACTGACCCATAACTTACATGGGGTTGACCAAACTTGCAGAAACATGTTTATTTCTGCTGAAAAACATGTTTTGACACTTTCAGCACACTGGGGTTAAGACCTGAGTGTGTGGGCTCTTCTGAGCCTTGCAGATACATAGGGATACAGCTGTCTGAAAAAACGCGTTTATTTCTGGCTGAAAAACACGTTTTGAAAAGTGAGCTGTTACTGACCCATAATTTACATGGGGTTGACCAAACTTGCAGAAACATGTTTATTTCTGCTGAAAAACATGTTTTGACACTTTCAGCACACTCGGGTTAAGACCTGAGTGTGTGGGCTCTTCTGAGCCTTGCAGTTACATAGGGATACAGCTGTCTGAAAAAACGCGTTTATTTCGGGCTGAAAAACACGTTTTGAAAAGTGAGCTGTTACTGACCCATAACTTACATGGGGTTGACCAAACTTGCAGAAACATGTTTATTTCTGCTGAAAAACATGTTTTGACACTTTCAGCACACTGGGGTTAAGACCTGAGTGTGTGGGCTCTTCTGAGCCTTGCAGTTACATAGGGATACAGCTGTCTGAAAAAACGCGTTTATTTCGGGCTGAAAAACACGTTTTGAAAAGTGAGCTGTTACTGACCCATAACTTACATGGGGTTGACCAAACTTGCAGAAACAAGTTTATTTCTGCTGAAAAACATGTTTTGACACTTTCAGCACACTGGGGTTAAGACCTGAGTGTGTGGGCTCTTCTGAGCCTTGCAGTTACATAGGGTAACAGCTATCTGAAAAAACGCGTTTATTTCGGGCTGAAAAACACGTTTTGAAAAGTGAGCTGTTACTGACCCATAACTTACATGGGGTTGACCAAACTTGCAGAAACATGCTTATTTCTGCTGAAAAACATGTTTTGACACTTTCAGCGCACTGGGGTTAAGACCTGAGTGTGTGGGCTCTTCTGAGCCTTGCAGTTACATAGGGTAACAGCTATCTGAAAAAACGCGTTTATTTCGGGCTGAAAAACACGTTTTGAAAAGTGAGCTGTTACTGACCCATAACTTACATGGGGTTGACCAAACTTGCAGAAACATGTTTATTTCTGCTGAAAAACATGTTTTGACACTTTCAGCACAGTGGGGTTAAGACCTGAGTGTGTGGGCTCTTCTGAGGCTTGCAGTTACATAGGGATACAGCTGTCTGAAAAAACGCTTTTATTTCGGGCTGAAAAACACGTTTTGAAAAGTGAGCTGTTACTGACCCATAACTTACATGGGGTTGACCAAACTTGCAGAAACATGTTTATTTCTGCTGAAAAACATGTTTTGACACTTTCAGCACAGTGGGTTTAAGACCTGAGTGTGTGGGCTCTTCTGAGGCTTGCAGTTACATAGGGATACAGCTGTCTGAAAAAACGCGTTTATTTCGGGCTGAAAAACACGTTTTGAAAAGTGAGCTGTTACTGATCCATAACTTACATGGGGTTGACCAAACTTGCAGAAACATGTTTATTTCTGCTGAAAAACATGTTTTGACACTTTCAGCACAGTGGGTTTAAGACCTGAGTGTGTGGGCTCTTCTGAGCCTTGCAGATACATAGGGATACAGCTGTCTGAAAAAACGCGTTTATTTCTGGCTGAAAAACACGTTTTGAAAAGTGAGCTGTTACTGACCCATAATTTACATGGGGTTGACCAAACTTGCAGAAACATGCTTATTTCTGCTGAAAAACATGTTTTGACACTTTCAGCGCACTGGGGTTAAGACCTGAGTGTGTGGGCTCTTCTGAGCCTTGCAGTTACATAGGGTAACAGCTATCTGAAAAAACGCGTTTATTTCGGGCTGAAAAACACGTTTTGAAAAGTGAGCTGTTACTGACCCATAACTTACATGGGGTTGACCAAACTTGCAGAAACATGTTTATTTCTGCTGAAAAACATGTTTTGACACTTTCAGCACAGTGGGGTTAAGACCTGAGTGTGTGGGCTCTTCTGAGGCTTGCAGTTACATAGGGATACAGCTGTCTGAAAAAACGCGTTTATTTCGGGCTGAAAAACACGTTTTGAAAAGTGAGCTGTTACTGACCCATAACTTACATGGGGTTGACCAAACTTGCAGAAACATGTTTATTTCTGCTGAAAAACATGTTTTGACACTTTCAGCACACTGGGGTTAAGACCTTAGTGTGTGGGCTCTTCTGAGCCTTGCAGTTACATAGGGATACAGCTGTCTGAAAAAACGCGTTTATTTCGGGCTGAAAAACTCGTTTTGAAAAGTGAGCTGTTACTGACCCATAACTTACATGGGGTTGACCAAACTTGCAGAAACATGTTTATTTCTGCTGAAAAACATGTTTTGACACTTTCAGCACACTGGGGTTAAGACCTGAGTGTGTGGGCTCTTCTGAGCCTTGCAGTTACATAGGGATACAGCTGTCTGAAAAAACGCGTTTATTTCGGGCTGAAAAACACGTTTTGAAAAGTGAGCTGTTACTGACCCATAAGTTACATGGGGTTGACCAAACTTGCAGACACATGTTTATTTCTGCTGAAAAACATGTTTTGACACTTTCAGCACACTGGGGTTAAGACCTGAGTGTGTGGGCTCTTCTGAGCCTTGCAGTTACATAGGGATACAGCTGTCTGAAAAAACGCGTTTATTTCGGGCTGAAAAACACGTTTTGAAAAGTGAGCTGTTACTGACCCATAACTTACATGGGGTTGACCAAACTTGCAGAAACATGTTTATTTCTGCTGAAAAACATGTTTTGACACTTTCAGCACACTGGGGTTAAGACCTTAGTGTGTGGGCTCTTCTGAGCCTTGCAGTTACATAGGGATACAGCTGTCTGAAAAAACGCGTTTATTTCGGGCTGAAAAACACGTTTTGAAAAGTGAGCTGTTACTGACCCATAACTTACATGGGGTTGACCAAACTTGCAGAAACATGTTTATTTCTGCTGAAAAACATGTTTTGACACTTTCAGCACACTGGGGTTAAGACCTGAGTGTGTGGGCTCTTCTGAGCCTTGCAGTTACATAGGGATACAGCTGTCTGAAAAAACGCGTTTATTTCGGGCTGAAAAACACGTTTTGAAAAGTGAGCTGTTACTGACCCATAACTTACATGGGGTTGACCAAACTTGCAGAAACATGTTTATTTCTGCTGAAAAACATGTTTTGACACTTTCAGCACACTGGGGTTAAGACCTGAGTGTGTGGGCTCTTCTGAGCCTTGCAGTTACATAGGGATACAGCTGTCTGAAAAAACGCGTTTATTTCGGGCTGAAAAACACGTTTTGAAAAGTGAGCTGTTACTGACCCATAACTTACATTGGGTTGACCAAACTTGCAGAAACATGTTTATTTCTGCTGAAAAACATGTTTTGACACTTTCAGCGCACTGGGGTTAAGACCTGAGTGTGTGGGCTCTTCTGAGCCTTGCAGTTACATAGGGTAACAGCTATCTGAAAAAACGCGTTTATTTCGGGCTGAAAAACACGTTTTGAAAAGTGAGCTGTTACTGACCCATAACTTACATGGGGTTGACCAAACTTGCAGAAACATGCTTATTTCTGCTGAAAAACATGTTTTGACACTTTCAGCGCACTGGGGTTAAGACCTGAGTGTGTGGGCTCTTCTGAGCCTTGCAGTTACATAGGGTAACAGCTATCTGAAAAAACGCGTTTATTTCGGGCTGAAAAACACGTTTTGAAAAGTGAGCTGTTACTGACCCATAACTTACATGGGGTTGACCAAACTTGCAGAAACATGTTTATTTCTGCTGAAAAACATGTTTTGACACTTTCAGCACAGTGGGGTTAAGACCTGAGTGTGTGGGCTCTTCTGAGGCTTGCAGTTACATAGGGATACAGCTGTCTGAAAAAACGCTTTTATTTCGGGCTGAAAAACACGTTTTGAAAAGTGAGCTGTTACTGACCCATAACTTACATGGGGTTGACCAAACTTGCAGAAACATGTTTATTTCTGCTGAAAAACATGTTTTGACACTTTCAGCACAGTGGGTTTAAGACCTGAGTGTGTGGGCTCTTCTGAGGCTTGCAGTTACATAGGGATACAGCTGTCTGAAAAAACGCGTTTATTTCGGGCTGAAAAACACGTTTTGAAAAGTGAGCTGTTACTGATCCATAACTTACATGGGGTTGACCAAACTTGCAGAAACATGTTTATTTCTGCTGAAAAACATGCTTTGACACTTTCAGCACAGTGGGGTTAAGACCTGAGTGTGTGGGCTCTTCTGAGGCTTGCAGTTACATAGGGATACAGCTGTCTGAAAAAACGCGTTTATTTCGGGCTGAAAAACACGTTTTGAAAAGTGAGCTGTTACTGACCCATAACTTACATGGAGTTGACCAAACTTGCAGAAACAAGTTTATTTCTGCTGAAAAACATGTTTTGACACTTTCAGCACACTGGGGTTAAGACCTGAGTGTGTGGGCTCTTCTGAGCCTTGCAGTTACATAGGGATACAGCTGTCTGAAAAAACGCGTTTATTTCGGGCTGAAAAACACGTTTTGAAAAGTGAGCTGTTACTGACCCATAACTTACATGGGGTTGACCAAACTTGCAGAAACAAGTTTATTTCTGCTGAAAAACATGTTTTGACACTTTCAGCACACTGGGGTTAAGACCTGAGTGTGTGGGCTCTTCTGAGCCTTGCAGTTACATAGGGATACAGCTGTCTGAAAAAACGCGTTTATTTCGGGCTGAAAAACACGTTTTGAAAAGTGAGCTGTTACTGACCCATAACTTACATGGGGTTGACCAAACTTGCAGAAACATGTTTATTTCTGCTGAAAAACATGTTTTGACACTTTCAGCACACTGGGGTTAAGACCTGAGTGTGTGGGCTCTTCTGAGCCTTGCAGTTACATAGGGATACAGCTGTCTGAAAAAACGCGTTTATTTCGGGCTGAAAAACACGTTTTGAAAAGTGAGCTGTTACTGACCCATAACTTACATGGGGTTGACCAAACTTGCAGAAACATGTTTATTTCTGCTGAAAAACATGTTTTGACACTTTCAGCACAGTGGGGTTAAGACTTGAGTGTGTGGGCTCTTCTGAGGCTTGCAGTTACATAGGGATACAGCTGTCTGAAAAAACGCGTTTATTTCGGGCTGAAAAACACGTTTTGAAAAGTGAGCTGTTACTGACCCATAACTTACATGGGGTTGACCAAACTTGCAGAAACATGTTTATTTCTGCTGAAAAACATGTTTTGACACTTTCAGCACAGTGGGGTTAAGACCTGAGTGTGTGGGCTCACCTGAGCCTTGCAGTTACATAGGGATACAGCTGTCTGAAAAAACGCGTTTATTTCGGGCTGAAAAACACGTTTTGAAAAGTGAGCTGTTACTGACCCATAACTTACATGGGGTTGACCAAACTTGCAGAAACATGTTTATTTCTGCTGAAAAACATGTTTTGACACTTTCAGCACAGTGGGGTTAAGACCTGAGTGTGTGGGCTCTTCTGAGGCTTGCAGTTACATAGGGATACAGCTGTCTGAAAAAACGCGTTTATTTCGGGCTGAAAAACACGTTTTGAAAAGTGAGCTGTTACTGCCCCATAAGTTACATGGGGTTGACCAAACTTGCAGACACATGTTTATTTCTGCTGAAAAACATGTTTTGACACTTTCAGCACAGTGGGTTTAAGACCTGAGTGTGTGGGCTCTTCTGAGGCTTGCAGTTACATAGGGATACAGCTGTCTGAAAAAACGCGTTTATTTCGGGCTGAAAAACACGTTTTGAAAAGTGAGCTGTTACTGACCCATAACTTACATGGGGTTGACCAAACTTGCAGAAACATGTTTATTTCTGCTGAAAAACATGTTTTGACACTTTCAGCACACTGGGGTTAAGACCTGAGTGTGTGGGCTCTTCTGAGCCTTGCAGATACATAGGGATACAGCTGTCTGAAAAAACGCGTTTATTTCTGGCTGAAAAACACGTTTTGAAAAGTGAGCTGTTACTGACCCATAATTTACATGGGGTTGACCAAACTTGCAGAAACATGTTTATTTCTGCTGAAAAACATGTTTTGACACTTTCAGCACACTCGGGTTAAGACCTGAGTGTGTGGGCTCTTCTGAGCCTTGCAGTTACATAGGGATACAGCTGTCTGAAAAAACGCGTTTATTTCGGGCTGAAAAACACGTTTTGAAAAGTGAGCTGTTACTGACCCATAACTTACATGGGGTTGACCAAACTTGCAGAAACATGTTTATTTCTGCTGAAAAACATGTTTTGACACTTTCAGCACACTGGGGTTAAGACCTGAGTGTGTGGGCTCTTCTGAGCCTTGCAGTTACATAGGGATACAGCTGTCTGAAAAAACGCGTTTATTTCGGGCTGAAAAACACGTTTTGAAAAGTGAGCTGTTACTGACCCATAACTTACATGGGGTTGACCAAACTTGCAGAAACAAGTTTATTTCTGCTGAAAAACATGTTTTGACACTTTCAGCACACTGGGGTTAAGACCTGAGTGTGTGGGCTCTTCTGAGCCTTGCAGTTACATAGGGTAACAGCTATCTGAAAAAACGCGTTTATTTCGGGCTGAAAAACACGTTTTGAAAAGTGAGCTGTTACTGACCCATAACTTACATGGGGTTGACCAAACTTGCAGAAACATGTTTATTTCTGCTGAAAAACATGTTTTGACACTTTCAGCACAGTGGGGTTAAGACCTGAGTGTGTGGGCTCTTCTGAGGCTTGCAGTTACATAGGGATACAGCTGTCTGAAAAAACGCTTTTATTTCGGGCTGAAAAACACGTTTTGAAAAGTGAGCTGTTACTGACCCATAACTTACATGGGGTTGACCAAACTTGCAGAAACATGTTTATTTCTGCTGAAAAACATGTTTTGACACTTTCAGCACAGTGGGTTTAAGACCTGAGTGTGTGGGCTCTTCTGAGGCTTGCAGTTACATAGGGATACAGCTGTCTGAAAAAACGCGTTTATTTCGGGCTGAAAAACACGTTTTGAAAAGTGAGCTGTTACTGATCCATAACTTACATGGGGTTGACCAAACTTGCAGAAACATGTTTATTTCTGCTGAAAAACATGTTTTGACACTTTCAGCACAGTGGGTTTAAGACCTGAGTGTGTGGGCTCTTCTGAGCCTTGCAGATACATAGGGATACAGCTGTCTGAAAAAACGCGTTTATTTCTGGCTGAAAAACACGTTTTGAAAAGTGAGCTGTTACTGACCCATAATTTACATGGGGTTGACCAAACTTGCAGAAACATGCTTATTTCTGCTGAAAAACATGTTTTGACACTTTCAGCGCACTGGGGTTAAGACCTGAGTGTGTGGGCTCTTCTGAGCCTTGCAGTTACATAGGGTAACAGCTATCTGAAAAAACGCGTTTATTTCGGGCTGAAAAACACGTTTTGAAAAGTGAGCTGTTACTGACCCATAACTTACATGGGGTTGACCAAACTTGCAGAAACATGTTTATTTCTGCTGAAAAACATGTTTTGACACTTTCAGCACAGTGGGGTTAAGACCTGAGTGTGTGGGCTCTTCTGAGGCTTGCAGTTACATAGGGATACAGCTGTCTGAAAAAACGCGTTTATTTCGGGCTGAAAAACACGTTTTGAAAAGTGAGCTGTTACTGACCCATAACTTACATGGGGTTGACCAAACTTGCAGAAACATGTTTATTTCTGCTGAAAAACATGTTTTGACACTTTCAGCACACTGGGGTTAAGACCTTAGTGTGTGGGCTCTTCTGAGCCTTGCAGTTACATAGGGATACAGCTGTCTGAAAAAACGCGTTTATTTCGGGCTGAAAAACTCGTTTTGAAAAGTGAGCTGTTACTGACCCATAACTTACATGGGGTTGACCAAACTTGCAGAAACATGTTTATTTCTGCTGAAAAACATGTTTTGACACTTTCAGCACACTGGGGTTAAGACCTGAGTGTGTGGGCTCTTCTGAGCCTTGCAGTTACATAGGGATACAGCTGTCTGAAAAAACGCGTTTATTTCGGGCTGAAAAACACGTTTTGAAAAGTGAGCTGTTACTGACCCATAAGTTACATGGGGTTGACCAAACTTGCAGACACATGTTTATTTCTGCTGAAAAACATGTTTTGACACTTTCAGCACACTGGGGTTAAGACCTGAGTGTGTGGGCTCTTCTGAGCCTTGCAGTTACATAGGGATACAGCTGTCTGAAAAAACGCGTTTATTTCGGGCTGAAAAACACGTTTTGAAAAGTGAGCTGTTACTGACCCATAACTTACATGGGGTTGACCAAACTTGCAGAAACATGTTTATTTCTGCTGAAAAACATGTTTTGACACTTTCAGCACACTGGGGTTAAGACCTTAGTGTGTGGGCTCTTCTGAGCCTTGCAGTTACATAGGGATACAGCTGTCTGAAAAAACGCGTTTATTTCGGGCTGAAAAACACGTTTTGAAAAGTGAGCTGTTACTGACCCATAACTTACATGGGGTTGACCAAACTTGCAGAAACATGTTTATTTCTGCTGAAAAACATGTTTTGACACTTTCAGCACACTGGGGTTAAGACCTGAGTGTGTGGGCTCTTCTGAGCCTTGCAGTTACATAGGGATACAGCTGTCTGAAAAAACGCGTTTATTTCGGGCTGAAAAACACGTTTTGAAAAGTGAGCTGTTACTGACCCATAACTTACATGGGGTTGACCAAACTTGCAGAAACATGTTTATTTCTGCTGAAAAACATGTTTTGACACTTTCAGCACACTGGGGTTAAGACCTGAGTGTGTGGGCTCTTCTGAGCCTTGCAGTTACATAGGGATACAGCTGTCTGAAAAAACGCGTTTATTTCGGGCTGAAAAACACGTTTTGAAAAGTGAGCTGTTACTGACCCATAACTTACATTGGGTTGACCAAACTTGCAGAAACATGTTTATTTCTGCTGAAAAACATGTTTTGACACTTTCAGCGCACTGGGGTTAAGACCTGAGTGTGTGGGCTCTTCTGAGCCTTGCAGTTACATAGGGTAACAGCTATCTGAAAAAACGCGTTTATTTCGGGCTGAAAAACACGTTTTGAAAAGTGAGCTGTTACTGACCCATAACTTACATGGGGTTGACCAAACTTGCAGAAACATGCTTATTTCTGCTGAAAAACATGTTTTGACACTTTCAGCGCACTGGGGTTAAGACCTGAGTGTGTGGGCTCTTCTGAGCCTTGCAGTTACATAGGGTAACAGCTATCTGAAAAAACGCGTTTATTTCGGGCTGAAAAACACGTTTTGAAAAGTGAGCTGTTACTGACCCATAACTTACATGGGGTTGACCAAACTTGCAGAAACATGTTTTTTTCTGCTGAAAAACATGTTTTGACACTTTCAGCACAGTGGGGTTAAGACCTGAGTGTGTGGGCTCTTCTGAGGCTTGCAGTTACATAGGGATACAGCTGTCTGAAAAAACGCTTTTATTTCGGGCTGAAAAACACGTTTTGAAAAGTGAGCTGTTACTGACCCATAACTTACATGGGGTTGACCAAACTTGCAGAAACATGTTTATTTCTGCTGAAAAACATGTTTTGACACTTTCAGCACAGTGGGTTTAAGACCTGAGTGTGTGGGCTCTTCTGAGGCTTGCAGTTACATAGGGATACAGCTGTCTGAAAAAACGCGTTTATTTCGGGCTGAAAAACACGTTTTGAAAAGTGAGCTGTTACTGATCCATAACTTACATGGGGTTGACCAAACTTGCAGAAACATGTTTATTTCTGCTGAAAAACATGCTTTGACACTTTCAGCACAGTGGGGTTAAGACCTGAGTGTGTGGGCTCTTCTGAGGCTTGCAGTTACATAGGGATACAGCTGTCTGAAAAAACGCGTTTATTTCGGGCTGAAAAACACGTTTTGAAAAGTGAGCTGTTACTGCCCCATAAGTTACATGGGGTTGACCAAACTTGCAGACACATGTTTATTTCTGCTGAAAAACATGTTTTGACACTTTCAGCACAGTGGGTTTAAGACCTGAGTGTGTGGGCTCTTCTGAGGCTTGCAGTTACATAGGGATACAGCTGTCTGAAAAAACGCGTTTATTTCGGGCTGAAAAACACGTTTTGAAAAGTGAGCTGTTACTGACCCATAACTTACATGGGGTTGACCAAACTTGCAGAAACATGTTTATTTCTGCTGAAAAACATGTTTTGACACTTTCAGCACACTGGGGTTAAGACCTGAGTGTGTGGGCTCTTCTGAGCCTTGCAGATACATAGGGATACAGCTGTCTGAAAAAACGCGTTTATTTCTGGCTGAAAAACACGTTTTGAAAAGTGAGCTGTTACTGACCCATAATTTACATGGGGTTGACCAAACTTGCAGAAACATGTTTATTTCTGCTGAAAAACATGTTTTGACACTTTCAGCACACTCGGGTTAAGACCTGAGTGTGTGGGCTCTTCTGAGCCTTGCAGTTACATAGGGATACAGCTGTCTGAAAAAACGGGTTTATTTCGGGCTGAAAAACACGTTTTGAAAAGTGAGCTGTTACTGACCCATAACTTACATGGGGTTGACCAAACTTGCAGAAACATGTTTATTTCTGCTGAAAAACATGTTTTGACACTTTCAGCACACTGGGGTTAAGACCTGAGTGTGTGGGCTCTTCTGAGCCTTGCAGTTACATAGGGATACAGCTGTCTGAAAAAACGCGTTTATTTCGGGCTGAAAAACACGTTTTGAAAAGTGAGCTGTTACTGACCCATAACTTACATGGAGTTGACCAAACTTGCAGAAACAAGTTTATTTCTGCTGAAAAACATGTTTTGACACTTTCAGCACACTGGGGTTAAGACCTGAGTGTGTGGGCTCTTCTGAGCCTTGCAGTTACATAGGGATACAGCTGTCTGAAAAAACGCGTTTATTTCGGGCTGAAAAACACGTTTTGAAAAGTGAGCTGTTACTGACCCATAACTTACATGGGGTTGACCAAACTTGCAGAAACAAGTTTATTTCTGCTGAAAAACATGTTTTGACACTTTCAGCACACTGGGGTTAAGACCTGAGTGTGTGGGCTCTTCTGAGCCTTGCAGTTACATAGGGATACAGCTGTCTGAAAAAACGCGTTTATTTCGGGCTGAAAAACACGTTTTGAAAAGTGAGCTGTTACTGACCCATAACTTACATGGGGTTGACCAAACTTGCAGAAACATGTTTATTTCTGCTGAAAAACATGTTTTGACACTTTCAGCACACTGGGGTTAAGACCTGAGTGTGTGGGCTCTTCTGAGCCTTGCAGTTACATAGGGATACAGCTGTCTGAAAAAACGCGTTTATTTCGGGCTGAAAAACACGTTTTGAAAAGTGAGCTGTTACTGACCCATAACTTACATGGGGTTGACCAAACTTGCAGAAACATGTTTATTTCTGCTGAAAAACATGTTTTGACACTTTCAGCACAGTGGGGTTAAGACTTGAGTGTGTGGGCTCTTCTGAGGCTTGCAGTTACATAGGGATACAGCTGTCTGAAAAAACGCGTTTATTTCGGGCTGAAAAACACGTTTTGAAAAGTGAGCTGTTACTGACCCATAACTTACATGGGGTTGACCAAACTTGCAGAAACATGTTTATTTCTGCTGAAAAACATGTTTTGACACTTTCAGCACAGTGGGGTTAAGACCTGAGTGTGTGGGCTCACCTGAGCCTTGCAGTTACATAGGGATACAGCTGTCTGAAAAAACGCGTTTATTTCGGGCTGAAAAACACGTTTTGAAAAGTGAGCTGTTACTGACCCATAACTTACATGGGGTTGACCAAACTTGCAGAAACATGTTTATTTCTGCTGAAAAACATGTTTTGACACTTTCAGCACAGTGGGGTTAAGACCTGAGTGTGTGGGCTCTTCTGAGGCTTGCAGTTACATAGGGATACAGCTGTCTGAAAAAACGCGTTTATTTCGGGCTGAAAAACACGTTTTGAAAAGTGAGCTGTTACTGCCCCATAAGTTACATGGGGTTGACCAAACTTGCAGACACATGTTTATTTCTGCTGAAAAACATGTTTTGACACTTTCAGCACAGTGGGTTTAAGACCTGAGTGTGTGGGCTCTTCTGAGGCTTGCAGTTACATAGGGATACAGCTGTCTGAAAAAACGCGTTTATTTCGGGCTGAAAAACACGTTTTGAAAAGTGAGCTGTTACTGACCCATAACTTACATGGGGTTGACCAAACTTGCAGAAACATGTTTATTTCTGCTGAAAAACATGTTTTGACACTTTCAGCACACTGGGGTTAAGACCTGAGTGTGTGGGCTCTTCTGAGCCTTGCAGATACATAGGGATACAGCTGTCTGAAAAAACGCGTTTATTTCTGGCTGAAAAACACGTTTTGAAAAGTGAGCTGTTACTGACCCATAATTTACATGGGGTTGACCAAACTTGCAGAAACATGTTTATTTCTGCTGAAAAACATGTTTTGACACTTTCAGCACACTCGGGTTAAGACCTGAGTGTGTGGGCTCTTCTGAGCCTTGCAGTTACATAGGGATACAGCTGTCTGAAAAAACGCGTTTATTTCGGGCTGAAAAACACGTTTTGAAAAGTGAGCTGTTACTGACCCATAACTTACATGGGGTTGACCAAACTTGCAGAAACATGTTTATTTCTGCTGAAAAACATGTTTTGACACTTTCAGCACACTGGGGTTAAGACCTGAGTGTGTGGGCTCTTCTGAGCCTTGCAGTTACATAGGGATACAGCTGTCTGAAAAAACGCGTTTATTTCGGGCTGAAAAACACGTTTTGAAAAGTGAGCTGTTACTGACCCATAACTTACATGGGGTTGACCAAACTTGCAGAAACAAGTTTATTTCTGCTGAAAAACATGTTTTGACACTTTCAGCACACTGGGGTTAAGACCTGAGTGTGTGGGCTCTTCTGAGCCTTGCAGTTACATAGGGTAACAGCTATCTGAAAAAACGCGTTTATTTCGGGCTGAAAAACACGTTTTGAAAAGTGAGCTGTTACTGACCCATAACTTACATGGGGTTGACCAAACTTGCAGAAACATGCTTATTTCTGCTGAAAAACATGTTTTGACACTTTCAGCGCACTGGGGTTAAGACCTGAGTGTGTGGGCTCTTCTGAGCCTTGCAGTTACATAGGGTAACAGCTATCTGAAAAAACGCGTTTATTTCGGGCTGAAAAACACGTTTTGAAAAGTGAGCTGTTACTGACCCATAACTTACATGGGGTTGACCAAACTTGCAGAAACATGTTTATTTCTGCTGAAAAACATGTTTTGACACTTTCAGCACAGTGGGGTTAAGACCTGAGTGTGTGGGCTCTTCTGAGGCTTGCAGTTACATAGGGATACAGCTGTCTGAAAAAACGCTTTTATTTCGGGCTGAAAAACACGTTTTGAAAAGTGAGCTGTTACTGACCCATAACTTACATGGGGTTGACCAAACTTGCAGAAACATGTTTATTTCTGCTGAAAAACATGTTTTGACACTTTCAGCACAGTGGGTTTAAGACCTGAGTGTGTGGGCTCTTCTGAGGCTTGCAGTTACATAGGGATACAGCTGTCTGAAAAAACGCGTTTATTTCGGGCTGAAAAACACGTTTTGAAAAGTGAGCTGTTACTGATCCATAACTTACATGGGGTTGACCAAACTTGCAGAAACATGTTTATTTCTGCTGAAAAACATGTTTTGACACTTTCAGCACACTGGGGTTAAGACCTGAGTGTGTGGGCTCTTCTGAGCCTTGCAGTTACATAGGGATACAGCTGTCTGAAAAAACGCGTTTATTTCGGGCTGAAAAACACGTTTTGAAAAGTGAGCTGTTACTGACCCATAACTTACATGGGGTTGACCAAACTTGCAGAAACATGTTTATTTCTGCTGAAAAACATGTTTTGACACTTTCAGCACACTGGGGTTAAGACCTGAGTGTGTGGGCTCTTCTGAGCCTTGCAGTTACATAGGGATACAGCTGTCTGAAAAAACGCGTTTATTTCGGGCTGAAAAACACGTTTTGAAAAGTGAGCTGTTACTGACCCATAACTTACATGGGGTTGACCAAACTTGCAGAAACATGTTTATTTCTGCTGAAAAACATGTTTTGACACTTTCAGCACAGTGGGGTTAAGACCTGAGTGTGTGGGCTCTTCTGAGGCTTGCAGTTACATAGGGATACAGCTGTCTGAAAAAACGCGTTTATTTCGGGCTGAAAAACACGTTTTGAAAAGTGAGCTGTTACTGCCCCATAAGTTACATGGGGTTGACCAAACTTGCAGACACATGTTTATTTCTGCTGAAAAACATGTTTTGACACTTTCAGCACAGTGGGTTTAAGACCTGAGTGTGTGGGCTCTTCTGAGGCTTGCAGTTACATAGGGATACAGCTGTCTGAAAAAACGCGTTTATTTCGGGCTGAAAAACACGTTTTGAAAAGTGAGCTGTTACTGACCCATAACTTACATGGGGTTGACCAAACTTGCAGAAACATGTTTATTTCTGCTGAAAAACATGTTTTGACACTTTCAGCACACTGGGGTTAAGACCTGAGTGTGTGGGCTCTTCTGAGCCTTGCAGATACATAGGGATACAGCTGTCTGAAAAAACGCGTTTATTTCTGGCTGAAAAACACGTTTTGAAAAGTGAGCTGTTACTGACCCATAATTTACATGGGGTTGACCAAACTTGCAGAAACATGTTTATTTCTGCTGAAAAACATGTTTTGACACTTTCAGCACACTCGGGTTAAGACCTGAGTGTGTGGGCTCTTCTGAGCCTTGCAGTTACATAGGGATACAGCTGTCTGAAAAAACGCGTTTATTTCGGGCTGAAAAACACGTTTTGAAAAGTGAGCTGTTACTGACCCATAACTTACATGGGGTTGACCAAACTTGCAGAAACATGCTTATTTCTGCTGAAAAACATGTTTTGACACTTTCAGCGCACTGGGGTTAAGACCTGAGTGTGTGGGCTCTTCTGAGCCTTGCAGTTACATAGGGTAACAGCTATCTGAAAAAACGCGTTTATTTCGGGCTGAAAAACACGTTTTGAAAAGTGAGCTGTTACTGACCCATAACTTACATGGGGTTGACCAAACTTGCAGAAACATGTTTATTTCTGCTGAAAAACATGTTTTGACACTTTCAGCACAGTGGGGTTAAGACCTGAGTGTGTGGGCTCTTCTGAGGCTTGCAGTTACATAGGGATACAGCTGTCTGAAAAAACGCTTTTATTTCGGGCTGAAAAACACGTTTTGAAAAGTGAGCTGTTACTGACCCATAACTTACATGGGGTTGACCAAACTTGCAGAAACATGTTTATTTCTGCTGAAAAACATGTTTTGACACTTTCAGCACAGTGGGTTTAAGACCTGAGTGTGTGGGCTCTTCTGAGGCTTGCAGTTACATAGGGATACAGCTGTCTGAAAAAACGCGTTTATTTCGGGCTGAAAAACACGTTTTGAAAAGTGAGCTGTTACTGATCCATAACTTACATGGGGTTGACCAAACTTGCAGAAACATGTTTATTTCTGCTGAAAAACATGTTTTGACACTTTCAGCACACTGGGGTTAAGACCTGAGTGTGTGGGCTCTTCTGAGCCTTGCAGTTACATAGGGATACAGCTGTCTGAAAAAACGCGTTTATTTCGGGCTGAAAAACACGTTTTGAAAAGTGAGCTGTTACTGACCCATAACTTACATGGGGTTGACCAAACTTGCAGAAACATGTTTATTTCTGCTGAAAAACATGTTTTGACACTTTCAGCACACTGGGGTTAAGACCTGAGTGTGTGGGCTCTTCTGAGCCTTGCAGTTACATAGGGATACAGCTGTCTGAAAAAACGCGTTTATTTCGGGCTGAAAAACACGTTTTGAAAAGTGAGCTGTTACTGACCCATAACTTACATGGGGTTGACCAAACTTGCAGAAACATGTTTATTTCTGCTGAAAAACATGTTTTGACACTTTCAGCACAGTGGGGTTAAGACCTGAGTGTGTGGGCTCTTCTGAGGCTTGCAGTTACATAGGGATACAGCTGTCTGAAAAAACGCGTTTATTTCGGGCTGAAAAACACGTTTTGAAAAGTGAGCTGTTACTGCCCCATAAGTTACATGGGGTTGACCAAACTTGCAGACACATGTTTATTTCTGCTGAAAAACATGTTTTGACACTTTCAGCACAGTGGGTTTAAGACCTGAGTGTGTGGGCTCTTCTGAGGCTTGCAGTTACATAGGGATACAGCTGTCTGAAAAAACGCGTTTATTTCGGGCTGAAAAACACGTTTTGAAAAGTGAGCTGTTACTGACCCATAACTTACATGGGGTTGACCAAACTTGCAGAAACATGTTTATTTCTGCTGAAAAACATGTTTTGACACTTTCAGCACACTGGGGTTAAGACCTGAGTGTGTGGGCTCTTCTGAGCCTTGCAGATACATAGGGATACAGCTGTCTGAAAAAACGCGTTTATTTCTGGCTGAAAAACACGTTTTGAAAAGTGAGCTGTTACTGACCCATAATTTACATGGGGTTGACCAAACTTGCAGAAACATGTTTATTTCTGCTGAAAAACATGTTTTGACACTTTCAGCACACTCGGGTTAAGACCTGAGTGTGTGGGCTCTTCTGAGCCTTGCAGTTACATAGGGATACAGCTGTCTGAAAAAACGGGTTTATTTCGGGCTGAAAAACACGTTTTGAAAAGTGAGCTGTTACTGACCCATAACTTACATGGGGTTGACAAAACTTGCAGAAACATGTTTATTTCTGCTGAAAAACATGTTTTGACACTTTCAGCACACTGGGGTTAAGACCTGAGTGTGTGGGCTCTTCTGAGCCTTGCAGTTACATAGGGATACAGCTGTCTGAAAAAACGCGTTTATTTCGGGCTGAAAAACACGTTTTGAAAAGTGAGCTGTTACTGACCCATAACTTACATGGAGTTGACCAAACTTGCAGAAACAAGTTTATTTCTGCTGAAAAACATGTTTTGACACTTTCAGCACACTGGGGTTAAGACCTGAGTGTGTGGGCTCTTCTGAGCCTTGCAGTTACATAGGGATACAGCTGTCTGAAAAAACGCGTTTATTTCGGGCTGAAAAACACGTTTTGAAAAGTGAGCTGTTACTGACCCATAACTTACATGGGGTTGACCAAACTTGCAGAAACAAGTTTATTTCTGCTGAAAAACATGTTTTGACACTTTCAGCACACTGGGGTTAAGACCTGAGTGTGTGGGCTCTTCTGAGCCTTGCAGTTACATAGGGATACAGCTGTCTGAAAAAACGCGTTTATTTCGGGCTGAAAAACACGTTTTGAAAAGTGAGCTGTTACTGACCCATAACTTACATGGGGTTGACCAAACTTGCAGAAACATGTTTATTTCTGCTGAAAAACATGTTTTGACACTTTCAGCACACTGGGGTTAAGACCTGAGTGTGTGGGCTCTTCTGAGCCTTGCAGTTACATAGGGATACAGCTGTCTGAAAAAACGCGTTTATATCGGGCTGAAAAACACGTTTTGAAAAGTGAGCTGTTACTGACCCATAACTTACATGGGGTTGACCAAACTTGCAGAAACATGTTTATTTCTGCTGAAAAACATGTTTTGACACTTTCAGCACAGTGGGGTTAAGACTTGAGTGTGTGGGCTCTTCTGAGGCTTGCAGTTACATAGGGATACAGCTGTCTGAAAAAACGCGTTTATTTCGGGCTGAAAAACACGTTTTGAAAAGTGAGCTGTTACTGACCCATAACTTACATGGGGTTGACCAAACTTGCAGAAACATGTTTATTTCTGCTGAAAAACATGTTTTGACACTTTCAGCACAGTGGGGTTAAGACCTGAGTGTGTGGGCTCACCTGAGCCTTGCAGTTACATAGGGATACAGCTGTCTGAAAAAACGCGTTTATTTCGGGCTGAAAAACACGTTTTGAAAAGTGAGCTGTTACTGACCCATAACTTACATGGGGTTGACCAAACTTGCAGAAACATGTTTATTTCTGCTGAAAAACATGTTTTGACACTTTCAGCACAGTGGGGTTAAGACCTGAGTGTGTGGGCTCTTCTGAGGCTTGCAGTTACATAGGGATACAGCTGTCTGAAAAAACGCGTTTATTTCGGGCTGAAAAACACGTTTTGAAAAGTGAGCTGTTACTGCCCCATAAGTTACATGGGGTTGACCAAACTTGCAGACACATGTTTATTTCTGCTGAAAAACATGTTTTGACACTTTCAGCACAGTGGGTTTAAGACCTGAGTGTGTGGGCTCTTCTGAGGCTTGCAGTTACATAGGGATACAGCTGTCTGAAAAAACGCGTTTATTTCGGGCTGAAAAACACGTTTTGAAAAGTGAGCTGTTACTGACCCATAACTTACATGGGGTTGACCAAACTTGCAGAAACATGTTTATTTCTGCTGAAAAACATGTTTTGACACTTTCAGCACACTGGGGTTAAGACCTGAGTGTGTGGGCTCTTCTGAGCCTTGCAGTTACATAGGGATACAGCTGTCTGAAAAAACGCGTTTATTTCGGGCTGAAAAACACGTTTTGAAAAGTGAGCTGTTACTGACCCATAACTTACATGGGGTTGACCAAACTTGCAGAAACATGTTTATTTCTGCTGAAAAACATGTTTTGACACTTTCAGCACAGTGGGGTTAAGACCTGAGTGTGTGGGCTCTTCTGAGGCTTGCAGTTACATAGGGATACAGCTGTCTGAAAAAACGCGTTTATTTCGGGCTGAAAAACACGTTTTGAAAAGTGAGCTGTTACTGCCCCATAAGTTACATGGGGTTGACCAAACTTGCAGACACATGTTTATTTCTGCTGAAAAACATGTTTTGACACTTTCAGCACAGTGGGTTTAAGACCTGAGTGTGTGGGCTCTTCTGAGGCTTGCAGTTACATAGGGATACAGCTGTCTGAAAAAACGCGTTTATTTCGGGCTGAAAAACACGTTTTGAAAAGTGAGCTGTTACTGACCCATAACTTACATGGGGTTGACCAAACTTGCAGAAACATGTTTATTTCTGCTGAAAAACATGTTTTGACACTTTCAGCACACTGGGGTTAAGACCTGAGTGTGTGGGCTCTTCTGAGCCTTGCAGATACATAGGGATACAGCTGTCTGAAAAAACGCGTTTATTTCTGGCTGAAAAACACGTTTTGAAAAGTGAGCTGTTACTGACCCATAATTTACATGGGGTTGACCAAACTTGCAGAAACATGTTTATTTCTGCTGAAAAACATGTTTTGACACTTTCAGCACACTCGGGTTAAGACCTGAGTGTGTGGGCTCTTCTGAGCCTTGCAGTTACATAGGGATACAGCTGTCTGAAAAAACGGGTTTATTTCGGGCTGAAAAACACGTTTTGAAAAGTGAGCTGTTACTGACCCATAACTTACATGGGGTTGACCAAACTTGCAGAAACATGTTTATTTCTGCTGAAAAACATGTTTTGACACTTTCAGCACACTGGGGTTAAGACCTGAGTGTGTGGGCTCTTCTGAGCCTTGCAGTTACATAGGGATACAGCTGTCTGAAAAAACGCGTTTATTTCGGGCTGAAAAACACGTTTTGAAAAGTGAGCTGTTACTGACCCATAACTTACATGGAGTTGACCAAACTTGCAGAAACAAGTTTATTTCTGCTGAAAAACATGTTTTGACACTTTCAGCACACTGGGGTTAAGACCTGAGTGTGTGGGCTCTTCTGAGCCTTGCAGTTACATAGGGATACAGCTGTCTGAAAAAACGCGTTTATTTCGGGCTGAAAAACACGTTTTGAAAAGTGAGCTGTTACTGACCCATAACTTACATGGGGTTGACCAAACTTGCAGAAACAAGTTTATTTCTGCTGAAAAACATGTTTTGACACTTTCAGCACACTGGGGTTAAGACCTGAGTGTGTGGGCTCTTCTGAGCCTTGCAGTTACATAGGGATACAGCTGTCTGAAAAAACGCGTTTATTTCGGGCTGAAAAACACGTTTTGAAAAGTGAGCTGTTACTGACCCATAACTTACATGGGGTTGACCAAACTTGCAGAAACATGTTTATTTCTGCTGAAAAACATGTTTTGACACTTTCAGCACACTGGGGTTAAGACCTGAGTGTGTGGGCTCTTCTGAGCCTTGCAGTTACATAGGGATACAGCTGTCTGAAAAAACGCGTTTATTTCGGGCTGAAAAACACGTTTTGAAAAGTGAGCTGTTACTGACCCATAACTTACATGGGGTTGACCAAACTTGCAGAAACATGTTTATTTCTGCTGAAAAACATGTTTTGACACTTTCAGCACAGTGGGGTTAAGACTTGAGTGTGTGGGCTCTTCTGAGGCTTGCAGTTACATAGGGATACAGCTGTCTGAAAAAACGCGTTTATTTCGGGCTGAAAAACACGTTTTGAAAAGTGAGCTGTTACTGACCCATAACTTACATGGGGTTGACCAAACTTGCAGAAACATGTTTATTTCTGCTGAAAAACATGTTTTGACACTTTCAGCACAGTGGGGTTAAGACCTGAGTGTGTGGGCTCACCTGAGCCTTGCAGTTACATAGGGATACAGCTGTCTGAAAAAACGCGTTTATTTCGGGCTGAAAAACACGTTTTGAAAAGTGAGCTGTTACTGACCCATAACTTACATGGGGTTGACCAAACTTGCAGAAACATGTTTATTTCTGCTGAAAAACATGTTTTGACACTTTCAGCACAGTGGGGTTAAGACCTGAGTGTGTGGGCTCTTCTGAGGCTTGCAGTTACATAGGGATACAGCTGTCTGAAAAAACGCGTTTATTTCGGGCTGAAAAACACGTTTTGAAAAGTGAGCTGTTACTGCCCCATAAGTTACATGGGGTTGACCAAACTTGCAGACACATGTTTATTTCTGCTGAAAAACATGTTTTGACACTTTCAGCACAGTGGGTTTAAGACCTGAGTGTGTGGGCTCTTCTGAGGCTTGCAGTTACATAGGGATACAGCTGTCTGAAAAAACGCGTTTATTTCGGGCTGAAAAACACGTTTTGAAAAGTGAGCTGTTACTGACCCATAACTTACATGGGGTTGACCAAACTTGCAGAAACATGTTTATTTCTGCTGAAAAACATGTTTTGACACTTTCAGCACACTGGGGTTAAGACCTGAGTGTGTGGGCTCTTCTGAGCCTTGCAGATACATAGGGATACAGCTGTCTGAAAAAACGCGTTTATTTCTGGCTGAAAAACACGTTTTGAAAAGTGAGCTGTTACTGACCCATAATTTACATGGGGTTGACCAAACTTGCAGAAACATGTTTATTTCTGCTGAAAAACATGTTTTGACACTTTCAGCACACTCGGGTTAAGACCTGAGTGTGTGGGCTCTTCTGAGCCTTGCAGTTACATAGGGATACAGCTGTCTGAAAAAACGCGTTTATTTCGGGCTGAAAAACACGTTTTGAAAAGTGAGCTGTTACTGACCCATAACTTACATGGGGTTGACCAAACTTGCAGAAACATGTTTATTTCTGCTGAAAAACATGTTTTGACACTTTCAGCACACTGGGGTTAAGACCTGAGTGTGTGGGCTCTTCTGAGCCTTGCAGTTACATAGGGATACAGCTGTCTGAAAAAACGCGTTTATTTCGGGCTGAAAAACACGTTTTGAAAAGTGAGCTGTTACTGACCCATAACTTACATGGGGTTGACCAAACTTGCAGAAACAAGTTTATTTCTGCTGAAAAACATGTTTTGACACTTTCAGCACACTGGGGTTAAGACCTGAGTGTGTGGGCTCTTCTGAGCCTTGCAGTTACATAGGGTAACAGCTATCTGAAAAAACGCGTTTATTTCGGGCTGAAAAACACGTTTTGAAAAGTGAGCTGTTACTGACCCATAACTTACATGGGGTTGACCAAACTTGCAGAAACATGCTTATTTCTGCTGAAAAACATGTTTTGACACTTTCAGCGCACTGGGGTTAAGACCTGAGTGTGTGGGCTCTTCTGAGCCTTGCAGTTACATAGGGTAACAGCTATCTGAAAAAACGCGTTTATTTCGGGCTGAAAAACACGTTTTGAAAAGTGAGCTGTTACTGACCCATAACTTACATGGGGTTGACCAAACTTGCAGAAACATGTTTATTTCTGCTGAAAAACATGTTTTGACACTTTCAGCACAGTGGGGTTAAGACCTGAGTGTGTGGGCTCTTCTGAGGCTTGCAGTTACATAGGGATACAGCTGTCTGAAAAAACGCTTTTATTTCGGGCTGAAAAACACGTTTTGAAAAGTGAGCTGTTACTGACCCATAACTTACATGGGGTTGACCAAACTTGCAGAAACATGTTTATTTCTGCTGAAAAACATGTTTTGACACTTTCAGCACAGTGGGTTTAAGACCTGAGTGTGTGGGCTCTTCTGAGGCTTGCAGTTACATAGGGATACAGCTGTCTGAAAAAACGCGTTTATTTCGGGCTGAAAAACACGTTTTGAAAAGTGAGCTGTTACTGATCCATAACTTACATGGGGTTGACCAAACTTGCAGAAACATGTTTATTTCTGCTGAAAAACATGTTTTGACACTTTCAGCACACTGGGGTTAAGACCTGAGTGTGTGGGCTCTTCTGAGCCTTGCAGTTACATAGGGATACAGCTGTCTGAAAAAACGCGTTTATTTCGGGCTGAAAAACACGTTTTGAAAAGTGAGCTGTTACTGACCCATAACTTACATGGGGTTGACCAAACTTGCAGAAACATGTTTATTTCTGCTGAAAAACATGTTTTGACACTTTCAGCACACTGGGGTTAAGACCTGAGTGTGTGGGCTCTTCTGAGCCTTGCAGTTACATAGGGATACAGCTGTCTGAAAAAACGCGTTTATTTCGGGCTGAAAAACACGTTTTGAAAAGTGAGCTGTTACTGACCCATAACTTACATGGGGTTGACCAAACTTGCAGAAACATGTTTATTTCTGCTGAAAAACATGTTTTGACACTTTCAGCACAGTGGGGTTAAGACCTGAGTGTGTGGGCTCTTCTGAGGCTTGCAGTTACATAGGGATACAGCTGTCTGAAAAAACGCGTTTATTTCGGGCTGAAAAACACGTTTTGAAAAGTGAGCTGTTACTGCCCCATAAGTTACATGGGGTTGACCAAACTTGCAGACACATGTTTATTTCTGCTGAAAAACATGTTTTGACACTTTCAGCACAGTGGGTTTAAGACCTGAGTGTGTGGGCTCTTCTGAGGCTTGCAGTTACATAGGGATACAGCTGTCTGAAAAAACGCGTTTATTTCGGGCTGAAAAACACGTTTTGAAAAGTGAGCTGTTACTGACCCATAACTTACATGGGGTTGACCAAACTTGCAGAAACATGTTTATTTCTGCTGAAAAACATGTTTTGACACTTTCAGCACACTGGGGTTAAGACCTGAGTGTGTGGGCTCTTCTGAGCCTTGCAGATACATAGGGATACAGCTGTCTGAAAAAACGCGTTTATTTCTGGCTGAAAAACACGTTTTGAAAAGTGAGCTGTTACTGACCCATAATTTACATGGGGTTGACCAAACTTGCAGAAACATGTTTATTTCTGCTGAAAAACATGTTTTGACACTTTCAGCACACTCGGGTTAAGACCTGAGTGTGTGGGCTCTTCTGAGCCTTGCAGTTACATAGGGATACAGCTGTCTGAAAAAACGGGTTTATTTCGGGCTGAAAAACACGTTTTGAAAAGTGAGCTGTTACTGACCCATAACTTACATGGGGTTGACCAAACTTGCAGAAACATGTTTATTTCTGCTGAAAAACATGTTTTGACACTTTCAGCACACTGGGGTTAAGACCTGAGTGTGTGGGCTCTTCTGAGCCTTGCAGTTACATAGGGATACAGCTGTCTGAAAAAACGCGTTTATTTCGGGCTGAAAAACACGTTTTGAAAAGTGAGCTGTTACTGACCCATAACTTACATGGAGTTGACCAAACTTGCAGAAACAAGTTTATTTCTGCTGAAAAACATGTTTTGACACTTTCAGCACACTGGGGTTAAGACCTGAGTGTGTGGGCTCTTCTGAGCCTTGCAGTTACATAGGGATACAGCTGTCTGAAAAAACGCGTTTATTTCGGGCTGAAAAACACGTTTTGAAAAGTGAGCTGTTACTGACCCATAACTTACATGGGGTTGACCAAACTTGCAGAAACATGTTTATTTCTGCTGAAAAACATGTTTTGACACTTTCAGCACAGTGGGGTTAAGACCTGAGTGTGTGGGCTCTTCTGAGGCTTGCAGTTACATAGGGATACAGCTGTCTGAAAAAACGCGTTTATTTCGGGCTGAAAAACACGTTTTGAAAAGTGAGCTGTTACTGCCCCATAAGTTACATGGGGTTGACCAAACTTGCAGACACATGTTTATTTCTGCTGAAAAACATGTTTTGACACTTTCAGCACAGTGGGTTTAAGACCTGAGTGTGTGGGCTCTTCTGAGGCTTGCAGTTACATAGGGATACAGCTGTCTGAAAAAACGCGTTTATTTCGGGCTGAAAAACACGTTTTGAAAAGTGAGCTGTTACTGACCCATAACTTACATGGGGTTGACCAAACTTGCAGAAACATGTTTATTTCTGCTGAAAAACATGTTTTGACACTTTCAGCACACTGGGGTTAAGACCTGAGTGTGTGGGCTCTTCTGAGCCTTGCAGATACATAGGGATACAGCTGTCTGAAAAAACGCGTTTATTTCTGGCTGAAAAACACGTTTTGAAAAGTGAGCTGTTACTGACCCATAATTTACATGGGGTTGACCAAACTTGCAGAAACATGTTTATTTCTGCTGAAAAACATGTTTTGACACTTTCAGCACACTCGGGTTAAGACCTGAGTGTGTGGGCTCTTCTGAGCCTTGCAGTTACATAGGGATACAGCTGTCTGAAAAAACGGGTTTATTTCGGGCTGAAAAACACGTTTTGAAAAGTGAGCTGTTACTGACCCATAACTTACATGGGGTTGACAAAACTTGCAGAAACATGTTTATTTCTGCTGAAAAACATGTTTTGACACTTTCAGCACACTGGGGTTAAGACCTGAGTGTGTGGGCTCTTCTGAGCCTTGCAGTTACATAGGGATACAGCTGTCTGAAAAAACGCGTTTATTTCGGGCTGAAAAACACGTTTTGAAAAGTGAGCTGTTACTGACCCATAACTTACATGGAGTTGACCAAACTTGCAGAAACAAGTTTATTTCTGCTGAAAAACATGTTTTGACACTTTCAGCACACTGGGGTTAAGACCTGAGTGTGTGGGCTCTTCTGAGCCTTGCAGTTACATAGGGATACAGCTGTCTGAAAAAACGCGTTTATTTCGGGCTGAAAAACACGTTTTGAAAAGTGAGCTGTTACTGACCCATAACTTACATGGGGTTGACCAAACTTGCAGAAACAAGTTTATTTCTGCTGAAAAACATGTTTTGACACTTTCAGCACACTGGGGTTAAGACCTGAGTGTGTGGGCTCTTCTGAGCCTTGCAGTTACATAGGGATACAGCTGTCTGAAAAAACGCGTTTATTTCGGGCTGAAAAACACGTTTTGAAAAGTGAGCTGTTACTGACCCATAACTTACATGGGGTTGACCAAACTTGCAGAAACATGTTTATTTCTGCTGAAAAACATGTTTTGACACTTTCAGCACACTGGGGTTAAGACCTGAGTGTGTGGGCTCTTCTGAGCCTTGCAGTTACATAGGGATACAGCTGTCTGAAAAAACGCGTTTATATCGGGCTGAAAAACACGTTTTGAAAAGTGAGCTGTTACTGACCCATAACTTACATGGGGTTGACCAAACTTGCAGAAACATGTTTATTTCTGCTGAAAAACATGTTTTGACACTTTCAGCACAGTGGGGTTAAGACTTGAGTGTGTGGGCTCTTCTGAGGCTTGCAGTTACATAGGGATACAGCTGTCTGAAAAAACGCGTTTATTTCGGGCTGAAAAACACGTTTTGAAAAGTGAGCTGTTACTGACCCATAACTTACATGGGGTTGACCAAACTTGCAGAAACATGTTTATTTCTGCTGAAAAACATGTTTTGACACTTTCAGCACAGTGGGGTTAAGACCTGAGTGTGTGGGCTCACCTGAGCCTTGCAGTTACATAGGGATACAGCTGTCTGAAAAAACGCGTTTATTTCGGGCTGAAAAACACGTTTTGAAAAGTGAGCTGTTACTGACCCATAACTTACATGGGGTTGACCAAACTTGCAGAAACATGTTTATTTCTGCTGAAAAACATGTTTTGACACTTTCAGCACAGTGGGGTTAAGACCTGAGTGTGTGGGCTCTTCTGAGGCTTGCAGTTACATAGGGATACAGCTGTCTGAAAAAACGCGTTTATTTCGGGCTGAAAAACACGTTTTGAAAAGTGAGCTGTTACTGCCCCATAAGTTACATGGGGTTGACCAAACTTGCAGACACATGTTTATTTCTGCTGAAAAACATGTTTTGACACTTTCAGCACAGTGGGTTTAAGACCTGAGTGTGTGGGCTCTTCTGAGGCTTGCAGTTACATAGGGATACAGCTGTCTGAAAAAACGCGTTTATTTCGGGCTGAAAAACACGTTTTGAAAAGTGAGCTGTTACTGACCCATAACTTACATGGGGTTGACCAAACTTGCAGAAACATGTTTATTTCTGCTGAAAAACATGTTTTGACACTTTCAGCACACTGGGGTTAAGACCTGAGTGTGTGGGCTCTTCTGAGCCTTGCAGTTACATAGGGATACAGCTGTCTGAAAAAACGCGTTTATTTCGGGCTGAAAAACACGTTTTGAAAAGTGAGCTGTTACTGACCCATAACTTACATGGGGTTGACCAAACTTGCAGAAACATGTTTATTTCTGCTGAAAAACATGTTTTGACACTTTCAGCACAGTGGGGTTAAGACCTGAGTGTGTGGGCTCTTCTGAGGCTTGCAGTTACATAGGGATACAGCTGTCTGAAAAAACGCGTTTATTTCGGGCTGAAAAACACGTTTTGAAAAGTGAGCTGTTACTGCCCCATAAGTTACATGGGGTTGACCAAACTTGCAGACACATGTTTATTTCTGCTGAAAAACATGTTTTGACACTTTCAGCACAGTGGGTTTAAGACCTGAGTGTGTGGGCTCTTCTGAGGCTTGCAGTTACATAGGGATACAGCTGTCTGAAAAAACGCGTTTATTTCGGGCTGAAAAACACGTTTTGAAAAGTGAGCTGTTACTGACCCATAACTTACATGGGGTTGACCAAACTTGCAGAAACATGTTTATTTCTGCTGAAAAACATGTTTTGACACTTTCAGCACACTGGGGTTAAGACCTGAGTGTGTGGGCTCTTCTGAGCCTTGCAGATACATAGGGATACAGCTGTCTGAAAAAACGCGTTTATTTCTGGCTGAAAAACACGTTTTGAAAAGTGAGCTGTTACTGACCCATAATTTACATGGGGTTGACCAAACTTGCAGAAACATGTTTATTTCTGCTGAAAAACATGTTTTGACACTTTCAGCACACTCGGGTTAAGACCTGAGTGTGTGGGCTCTTCTGAGCCTTGCAGTTACATAGGGATACAGCTGTCTGAAAAAACGGGTTTATTTCGGGCTGAAAAACACGTTTTGAAAAGTGAGCTGTTACTGACCCATAACTTACATGGGGTTGACCAAACTTGCAGAAACATGTTTATTTCTGCTGAAAAACATGTTTTGACACTTTCAGCACACTGGGGTTAAGACCTGAGTGTGTGGGCTCTTCTGAGCCTTGCAGTTACATAGGGATACAGCTGTCTGAAAAAACGCGTTTATTTCGGGCTGAAAAACACGTTTTGAAAAGTGAGCTGTTACTGACCCATAACTTACATGGAGTTGACCAAACTTGCAGAAACAAGTTTATTTCTGCTGAAAAACATGTTTTGACACTTTCAGCACACTGGGGTTAAGACCTGAGTGTGTGGGCTCTTCTGAGCCTTGCAGTTACATAGGGATACAGCTGTCTGAAAAAACGCGTTTATTTCGGGCTGAAAAACACGTTTTGAAAAGTGAGCTGTTACTGACCCATAACTTACATGGGGTTGACCAAACTTGCAGAAACAAGTTTATTTCTGCTGAAAAACATGTTTTGACACTTTCAGCACACTGGGGTTAAGACCTGAGTGTGTGGGCTCTTCTGAGCCTTGCAGTTACATAGGGATACAGCTGTCTGAAAAAACGCGTTTATTTCGGGCTGAAAAACACGTTTTGAAAAGTGAGCTGTTACTGACCCATAACTTACATGGGGTTGACCAAACTTGCAGAAACATGTTTATTTCTGCTGAAAAACATGTTTTGACACTTTCAGCACACTGGGGTTAAGACCTGAGTGTGTGGGCTCTTCTGAGCCTTGCAGTTACATAGGGATACAGCTGTCTGAAAAAACGCGTTTATTTCGGGCTGAAAAACACGTTTTGAAAAGTGAGCTGTTACTGACCCATAACTTACATGGGGTTGACCAAACTTGCAGAAACATGTTTATTTCTGCTGAAAAACATGTTTTGACACTTTCAGCACAGTGGGGTTAAGACTTGAGTGTGTGGGCTCTTCTGAGGCTTGCAGTTACATAGGGATACAGCTGTCTGAAAAAACGCGTTTATTTCGGGCTGAAAAACACGTTTTGAAAAGTGAGCTGTTACTGACCCATAACTTACATGGGGTTGACCAAACTTGCAGAAACATGTTTATTTCTGCTGAAAAACATGTTTTGACACTTTCAGCACAGTGGGGTTAAGACCTGAGTGTGTGGGCTCACCTGAGCCTTGCAGTTACATAGGGATACAGCTGTCTGAAAAAACGCGTTTATTTCGGGCTGAAAAACACGTTTTGAAAAGTGAGCTGTTACTGACCCATAACTTACATGGGGTTGACCAAACTTGCAGAAACATGTTTATTTCTGCTGAAAAACATGTTTTGACACTTTCAGCACAGTGGGGTTAAGACCTGAGTGTGTGGGCTCTTCTGAGGCTTGCAGTTACATAGGGATACAGCTGTCTGAAAAAACGCGTTTATTTCGGGCTGAAAAACACGTTTTGAAAAGTGAGCTGTTACTGCCCCATAAGTTACATGGGGTTGACCAAACTTGCAGACACATGTTTATTTCTGCTGAAAAACATGTTTTGACACTTTCAGCACAGTGGGTTTAAGACCTGAGTGTGTGGGCTCTTCTGAGGCTTGCAGTTACATAGGGATACAGCTGTCTGAAAAAACGCGTTTATTTCGGGCTGAAAAACACGTTTTGAAAAGTGAGCTGTTACTGACCCATAACTTACATGGGGTTGACCAAACTTGCAGAAACATGTTTATTTCTGCTGAAAAACATGTTTTGACACTTTCAGCACACTGGGGTTAAGACCTGAGTGTGTGGGCTCTTCTGAGCCTTGCAGATACATAGGGATACAGCTGTCTGAAAAAACGCGTTTATTTCTGGCTGAAAAACACGTTTTGAAAAGTGAGCTGTTACTGACCCATAATTTACATGGGGTTGACCAAACTTGCAGAAACATGTTTATTTCTGCTGAAAAACATGTTTTGACACTTTCAGCACACTCGGGTTAAGACCTGAGTGTGTGGGCTCTTCTGAGCCTTGCAGTTACATAGGGATACAGCTGTCTGAAAAAACGCGTTTATTTCGGGCTGAAAAACACGTTTTGAAAAGTGAGCTGTTACTGACCCATAACTTACATGGGGTTGACCAAACTTGCAGAAACATGTTTATTTCTGCTGAAAAACATGTTTTGACACTTTCAGCACACTGGGGTTAAGACCTGAGTGTGTGGGCTCTTCTGAGCCTTGCAGTTACATAGGGATACAGCTGTCTGAAAAAACGCGTTTATTTCGGGCTGAAAAACACGTTTTGAAAAGTGAGCTGTTACTGACCCATAACTTACATGGGGTTGACCAAACTTGCAGAAACAAGTTTATTTCTGCTGAAAAACATGTTTTGACACTTTCAGCACACTGGGGTTAAGACCTGAGTGTGTGGGCTCTTCTGAGCCTTGCAGTTACATAGGGTAACAGCTATCTGAAAAAACGCGTTTATTTCGGGCTGAAAAACACGTTTTGAAAAGTGAGCTGTTACTGACCCATAACTTACATGGGGTTGACCAAACTTGCAGAAACATGCTTATTTCTGCTGAAAAACATGTTTTGACACTTTCAGCGCACTGGGGTTAAGACCTGAGTGTGTGGGCTCTTCTGAGCCTTGCAGTTACATAGGGTAACAGCTATCTGAAAAAACGCGTTTATTTCGGGCTGAAAAACACGTTTTGAAAAGTGAGCTGTTACTGACCCATAACTTACATGGGGTTGACCAAACTTGCAGAAACATGTTTATTTCTGCTGAAAAACATGTTTTGACACTTTCAGCACAGTGGGGTTAAGACCTGAGTGTGTGGGCTCTTCTGAGGCTTGCAGTTACATAGGGATACAGCTGTCTGAAAAAACGCTTTTATTTCGGGCTGAAAAACACGTTTTGAAAAGTGAGCTGTTACTGACCCATAACTTACATGGGGTTGACCAAACTTGCAGAAACATGTTTATTTCTGCTGAAAAACATGTTTTGACACTTTCAGCACAGTGGGTTTAAGACCTGAGTGTGTGGGCTCTTCTGAGGCTTGCAGTTACATAGGGATACAGCTGTCTGAAAAAACGCGTTTATTTCGGGCTGAAAAACACGTTTTGAAAAGTGAGCTGTTACTGATCCATAACTTACATGGGGTTGACCAAACTTGCAGAAACATGTTTATTTCTGCTGAAAAACATGTTTTGACACTTTCAGCACACTGGGGTTAAGACCTGAGTGTGTGGGCTCTTCTGAGCCTTGCAGTTACATAGGGATACAGCTGTCTGAAAAAACGCGTTTATTTCGGGCTGAAAAACACGTTTTGAAAAGTGAGCTGTTACTGACCCATAACTTACATGGGGTTGACCAAACTTGCAGAAACATGTTTATTTCTGCTGAAAAACATGTTTTGACACTTTCAGCACACTGGGGTTAAGACCTGAGTGTGTGGGCTCTTCTGAGCCTTGCAGTTACATAGGGATACAGCTGTCTGAAAAAACGCGTTTATTTCGGGCTGAAAAACACGTTTTGAAAAGTGAGCTGTTACTGACCCATAACTTACATGGGGTTGACCAAACTTGCAGAAACATGTTTATTTCTGCTGAAAAACATGTTTTGACACTTTCAGCACAGTGGGGTTAAGACCTGAGTGTGTGGGCTCTTCTGAGGCTTGCAGTTACATAGGGATACAGCTGTCTGAAAAAACGCGTTTATTTCGGGCTGAAAAACACGTTTTGAAAAGTGAGCTGTTACTGCCCCATAAGTTACATGGGGTTGACCAAACTTGCAGACACATGTTTATTTCTGCTGAAAAACATGTTTTGACACTTTCAGCACAGTGGGTTTAAGACCTGAGTGTGTGGGCTCTTCTGAGGCTTGCAGTTACATAGGGATACAGCTGTCTGAAAAAACGCGTTTATTTCGGGCTGAAAAACACGTTTTGAAAAGTGAGCTGTTACTGACCCATAACTTACATGGGGTTGACCAAACTTGCAGAAACATGTTTATTTCTGCTGAAAAACATGTTTTGACACTTTCAGCACACTGGGGTTAAGACCTGAGTGTGTGGGCTCTTCTGAGCCTTGCAGATACATAGGGATACAGCTGTCTGAAAAAACGCGTTTATTTCTGGCTGAAAAACACGTTTTGAAAAGTGAGCTGTTACTGACCCATAATTTACATGGGGTTGACCAAACTTGCAGAAACATGTTTATTTCTGCTGAAAAACATGTTTTGACACTTTCAGCACACTCGGGTTAAGACCTGAGTGTGTGGGCTCTTCTGAGCCTTGCAGTTACATAGGGATACAGCTGTCTGAAAAAACGGGTTTATTTCGGGCTGAAAAACACGTTTTGAAAAGTGAGCTGTTACTGACCCATAACTTACATGGGGTTGACCAAACTTGCAGAAACATGTTTATTTCTGCTGAAAAACATGTTTTGACACTTTCAGCACACTGGGGTTAAGACCTGAGTGTGTGGGCTCTTCTGAGCCTTGCAGTTACATAGGGATACAGCTGTCTGAAAAAACGCGTTTATTTCGGGCTGAAAAACACGTTTTGAAAAGTGAGCTGTTACTGACCCATAACTTACATGGAGTTGACCAAACTTGCAGAAACAAGTTTATTTCTGCTGAAAAACATGTTTTGACACTTTCAGCACACTGGGGTTAAGACCTGAGTGTGTGGGCTCTTCTGAGCCTTGCAGTTACATAGGGATACAGCTGTCTGAAAAAACGCGTTTATTTCGGGCTGAAAAACACGTTTTGAAAAGTGAGCTGTTACTGACCCATAACTTACATGGGGTTGACCAAACTTGCAGAAACAAGTTTATTTCTGCTGAAAAACATGTTTTGACACTTTCAGCACACTGGGGTTAAGACCTGAGTGTGTGGGCTCTTCTGAGCCTTGCAGTTACATAGGGATACAGCTGTCTGAAAAAACGCGTTTATTTCGGGCTGAAAAACACGTTTTGAAAAGTGAGCTGTTACTGACCCATAACTTACATGGGGTTGACCAAACTTGCAGAAACATGTTTATTTCTGCTGAAAAACATGTTTTGACACTTTCAGCACACTGGGGTTAAGACCTGAGTGTGTGGGCTCTTCTGAGCCTTGCAGTTACATAGGGATACAGCTGTCTGAAAAAACGCGTTTATATCGGGCTGAAAAACACGTTTTGAAAAGTGAGCTGTTACTGACCCATAACTTACATGGGGTTGACCAAACTTGCAGAAACATGTTTATTTCTGCTGAAAAACATGTTTTGACACTTTCAGCACAGTGGGGTTAAGACCTGAGTGTGTGGGCTCACCTGAGCCTTGCAGTTACATAGGGATACAGCTGTCTGAAAAAACGCGTTTATTTCGGGCTGAAAAACACGTTTTGAAAAGTGAGCTGTTACTGACCCATAACTTACATGGGGTTGACCAAACTTGCAGAAACATGTTTATTTCTGCTGAAAAACATGTTTTGACACTTTCAGCACAGTGGGGTTAAGACCTGAGTGTGTGGGCTCTTCTGAGGCTTGCAGTTACATAGGGATACAGCTGTCTGAAAAAACGCGTTTATTTCGGGCTGAAAAACACGTTTTGAAAAGTGAGCTGTTACTGCCCCATAAGTTACATGGGGTTGACCAAACTTGCAGACACATGTTTATTTCTGCTGAAAAACATGTTTTGACACTTTCAGCACAGTGGGTTTAAGACCTGAGTGTGTGGGCTCTTCTGAGGCTTGCAGTTACATAGGGATACAGCTGTCTGAAAAAACGCGTTTATTTCGGGCTGAAAAACACGTTTTGAAAAGTGAGCTGTTACTGACCCATAACTTACATGGGGTTGACCAAACTTGCAGAAACATGTTTATTTCTGCTGAAAAACATGTTTTGACACTTTCAGCACACTGGGGTTAAGACCTGAGTGTGTGGGCTCTTCTGAGCCTTGCAGTTACATAGGGATACAGCTGTCTGAAAAAACGCGTTTATTTCGGGCTGAAAAACACGTTTTGAAAAGTGAGCTGTTACTGACCCATAACTTACATGGGGTTGACCAAACTTGCAGAAACATGTTTATTTCTGCTGAAAAACATGTTTTGACACTTTCAGCACAGTGGGGTTAAGACCTGAGTGTGTGGGCTCTTCTGAGGCTTGCAGTTACATAGGGATACAGCTGTCTGAAAAAACGCGTTTATTTCGGGCTGAAAAACACGTTTTGAAAAGTGAGCTGTTACTGCCCCATAAGTTACATGGGGTTGACCAAACTTGCAGACACATGTTTATTTCTGCTGAAAAACATGTTTTGACACTTTCAGCACAGTGGGTTTAAGACCTGAGTGTGTGGGCTCTTCTGAGGCTTGCAGTTACATAGGGATACAGCTGTCTGAAAAAACGCGTTTATTTCGGGCTGAAAAACACGTTTTGAAAAGTGAGCTGTTACTGACCCATAACTTACATGGGGTTGACCAAACTTGCAGAAACATGTTTATTTCTGCTGAAAAACATGTTTTGACACTTTCAGCACACTGGGGTTAAGACCTGAGTGTGTGGGCTCTTCTGAGCCTTGCAGATACATAGGGATACAGCTGTCTGAAAAAACGCGTTTATTTCTGGCTGAAAAACACGTTTTGAAAAGTGAGCTGTTACTGACCCATAATTTACATGGGGTTGACCAAACTTGCAGAAACATGTTTATTTCTGCTGAAAAACATGTTTTGACACTTTCAGCACACTCGGGTTAAGACCTGAGTGTGTGGGCTCTTCTGAGCCTTGCAGTTACATAGGGATACAGCTGTCTGAAAAAACGGGTTTATTTCGGGCTGAAAAACACGTTTTGAAAAGTGAGCTGTTACTGACCCATAACTTACATGGGGTTGACCAAACTTGCAGAAACATGTTTATTTCTGCTGAAAAACATGTTTTGACACTTTCAGCACACTGGGGTTAAGACCTGAGTGTGTGGGCTCTTCTGAGCCTTGCAGTTACATAGGGATACAGCTGTCTGAAAAAACGCGTTTATTTCGGGCTGAAAAACACGTTTTGAAAAGTGAGCTGTTACTGACCCATAACTTACATGGAGTTGACCAAACTTGCAGAAACAAGTTTATTTCTGCTGAAAAACATGTTTTGACACTTTCAGCACACTGGGGTTAAGACCTGAGTGTGTGGGCTCTTCTGAGCCTTGCAGTTACATAGGGATACAGCTGTTTGAAAAAACGCGTTTATTTCGGGCTGAAAAACACGTTTTGAAAAGTGAGCTGTTACTGACCCATAACTTACATGGGGTTGACCAAACTTGCAGAAACAAGTTTATTTCTGCTGAAAAACATGTTTTGACACTTTCAGCACACTGGGGTTAAGACCTGAGTGTGTGGGCTCTTCTGAGCCTTGCAGTTACATAGGGATACAGCTGTCTGAAAAAACGCGTTTATTTCGGGCTGAAAAACACGTTTTGAAAAGTGAGCTGTTACTGACCCATAACTTACATGGGGTTGACCAAACTTGCAGAATAATGTTTATTTCTGCTGAAAAACATGTTTTGACACTTTCAGCACACTGGGGTTAAGACCTGAGTGTGTGGGCTCTTCTGAGCCTTGCAGTTACATAGGGATACAGCTGTCTGAAAAAACGCGTTTATTTCGGGCTGAAAAACACGTTTTGAAAAGTGAGCTGTTACTGACCCATAACTTACATGGGGTTGACCAAACTTGCAGAAACATGTTTATTTCTGCTGAAAAACATGTTTTGACACTTTCAGCACAGTGGGGTTAAGACTTGAGTGTGTGGGCTCTTCTGAGGCTTGCAGTTACATAGGGATACAGCTGTCTGAAAAAACGCGTTTATTTCGGGCTGAAAAACACGTTTTGAAAAGTGAGCTGTTACTGACCCATAACTTACATGGGGTTGACCAAACTTGCAGAAACATGTTTATTTCTGCTGAAAAACATGTTTTGACACTTTCAGCACACTGGGGTTAAGACCTGAGTGTGTGGGCTCACCTGAGCCTTGCAGTTACATAGGGATACAGCTGTCTGAAAAAACGCGTTTATTTCGGGCTGAAAAACACGTTTTGAAAAGTGAGCTGTTACTGACCCATAACTTACATGGGGTTGACCAAACTTGCAGAAACATGTTTATTTCTGCTGAAAAACATGTTTTGACACTTTCAGCACAGTGGGGTTAAGACCTGAGTGTGTGGGCTCTTCTGAGGCTTGCAGTTACATAGGGATACAGCTGTCTGAAAAAACGCGTTTATTTCGGGCTGAAAAACACGTTTTGAAAAGTGAGCTGTTACTGCCCCATAAGTTACATGGGGTTGACCAAACTTGCAGACACATGTTTATTTCTGCTGAAAAACATGTTTTGACACTTTCAGCACAGTGGGTTTAAGACCTGAGTGTGTGGGCTCTTCTGAGGCTTGCAGTTACATAGGGATACAGCTGTCTGAAAAAACGCGTTTATTTCGGGCTGAAAAACACGTTTTGAAAAGTGAGCTGTTACTGACCCATAACTTACATGGGGTTGACCAAACTTGCAGAAACATGTTTATTTCTGCTGAAAAACATGTTTTGACACTTTCAGCACACTGGGGTTAAGACCTGAGTGTGTGGGCTCTTCTGAGCCTTGCAGATACATAGGGATACAGCTGTCTGAAAAAACGCGTTTATTTCTGGCTGAAAAACACGTTTTGAAAAGTGAGCTGTTACTGACCCATAATTTACATGGGGTTGACCAAACTTGCAGAAACATGTTTATTTCTGCTGAAAAACATGTTTTGACACTTTCAGCACACTCGGGTTAAGACCTGAGTGTGTGGGCTCTTCTGAGCCTTGCAGTTACATAGGGATACAGCTGTCTGAAAAAACGCGTTTATTTCGGGCTGAAAAACACGTTTTGAAAAGTGAGCTGTTACTGACCCATAACTTACATGGGGTTGACCAAACTTGCAGAAACATGTTTATTTCTGCTGAAAAACATGTTTTGACACTTTCAGCACACTGGGGTTAAGACCTGAGTGTGTGGGCTCTTCTGAGCCTTGCAGTTACATAGGGATACATCTGTCTGAAAAAACGCGTTTATTTCGGGCTGAAAAACACGTTTTGAAAAGTGAGCTGTTACTGACCCATAACTTACATGGGGTTGACCAAACTTGCAGAAACAAGTTTATTTCTGCTGAAAAACATGTTTTGACACTTTCAGCACACTGGGGTTAAGACCTGAGTGTGTGGGCTCTTCTGAGCCTTGCAGTTACATAGGGATACAGCTGTCTGAAAAAACGCGTTTATTTCGGGCTGAAAAACACGTTTTGAAAAGTGAGCTGTTACTGACCCATAACTTACATGGGGTTGACCAAACTTGCAGAAACAAGTTTATTTCTGCTGAAAAACATGTTTTGACACTTTCAGCACACTGGGGTTAAGACCTGAGTGTGTGGGCTCTTCTGAGCCTTGCAGTTACATAGGGATACAGCTGTCTGAAAAAACGCGTTTATTTCGGGCTGAAAAACACGTTTTGAAAAGTGAGCTGTTACTGACCCATAACTTACATGGGGTTGACCAAACTTGCAGAAACATGTTTATTTCTGCTGAAAAACATGTTTTGACACTTTCAGCACACTGGGGTTAAGACCTGAGTGTGTGGGCTCTTCTGAGCCTTGCAGTTACATAGGGATACAGCTGTCTGAAAAAACGTGTTTATTTCGGGCTGAAAAACACGTTTTGAAAAGTGAGCTGTTACTGACCCATAACTTACATGGGGTTGACCAAACTTGCAGAAACAAGTTTATTTCTGCTGAAAAACATGTTTTGACACTTTCAGCACAGTGGGGTTAAGACCTGAGTGTGTGGGCTCTTCTGAGCCTTGCAGATACATAGGGATACAGCTGTCTGAAAAAACGCGTTTATTTCGGGCTGAAAAACACGTTTTGAAAAGTGAGCTGTTACTGACCCATAACTTACATGGGGTTGACCAAACTTGCAGAAACATGCTTATTTCTGCTGAAAAACATGTTTTGACACTTTCAGCGCACTGGGGTTAAGACCTGAGTGTGTGGGCTCTTCTGAGCCTTGCAGTTACATAGGGATACAGCTGTCTGAAAAAACGCGTTTATTTCGGGCTGAAAAACACGTTTTGAAAAGTGAGCTGTTACTGACCCATAACTTACATGGGGTTGACCAAACTTGCAGAAACATGTTTATTTCTGCTGAAAAACATGTTTTGACACTTTCAGCACACTGGGGTTAAGACCTGAGTGTGTGGGCTCTTCTGAGCCTTGCAGTTACATAGGGATACAGCTGTCTGAAAAAACGTGTTTATTTCGGGCTGAAAAACACGTTTTGAAAAGTGAGCTGTTACTGACCCATAACTTACATGGGGTTGACCAAACTTGCAGAAACAAGTTTATTTCTGCTGAAAAACATGTTTTGACACTTTCAGCACAGTGGGGTTAAGACCTGAGTGTGTGGGCTCTTCTGAGCCTTGCAGATACATAGGGATACAGCTGTCTGAAAAAACGCGTTTATTTCGGGCTGAAAAACACGTTTTGAAAAGTGAGCTGTTACTGACCCATAACTTACATGGGGTTGACCAAACTTGCAGAAACATGCTTATTTCTGCTGAAAAACATGTTTTGACACTTTCAGCGCACTGGGGTTAAGACCTGAGTGTGTGGGCTCTTCTGAGCCTTGCAGTTACATAGGGTAACAGCTATCTGAAAAAACGCGTTTATTTCGGGCTGAAAAACACGTTTTGAAAAGTGAGCTGTTACTGACCCATAACTTACATGGGGTTGACCAAACTTGCAGAAACATGTTTATTTCTGCTGAAAAACATGTTTTGACACTTTCAGCACACTGGGGTTAAGACCTGAGTGTGTGGGCTCTTCTGAGGCTTGCAGTTACATAGGGATACAGCTGTCTGAAAAAACGCGTTTATTTCGGGCTGAAAAACACGTTTTGAAAAGTGAGCTGTTACTGACCCATAACTTACATGGGGTTGACCAAACTTGCAGAAACATGTTTATTTCTGCTGAAAAACATGTTTTGACACTTTCAGCACAGTGGGGTTAAGACTTGAGTGTGTGGGCTCTTCTGAGGCTTGCAGTTACATAGGGATACAGCTGTCTGAAAAAACGCGTTTATTTCGGGCTGAAAAACACGTTTTGAAAAGTGAGCTGTTACTGACCCATAACTTACATGGGGTTGACCAAACTTGCAGAAACATGTTTATTTCTGCTGAAAAACATGTTTTGACACTTTCAGCACACTAGGGTTAAGACCTGAGTGTGTGGGCTCTTCTGAGCCTTGCAGTTACATAGGGATACAGCTGTCTGAAAAAACGCGTTTATTTCGGGCTGAAAAACACGTTTTGAAAAGTGAGCTGTTACTGACCCATAACTTACATGGGGTTGACCAAACTTGCAGAAACATGTTTATTTCTGCTGAAAAACATGTTTTGACACTTTCAGCACAGTGGGTTTAAGACCTGAGTGTGTGGGCTCTTCTGAGGCTTGCAGTTACATAGGGATACAGCTGTCTGAAAAAACGCGTTTATTTCTGGCTGAAAAACACGTTTTGAAAAGTGAGCTGTTACTGACCCATAATTTACATGGGGTTGACCAAACTTGCAGAAACATGTTTATTTCTGCTGAAAAACATGTTTTGACACTTTCAGCACACTCGGGTTAAGACCTGAGTGTGTGGGCTCTTCTGAGCCTTGCAGTTACATAGGGATACAGCTGTCTGAAAAAACGCGTTTATTTCGGGCTGAAAAACACGTTTTGAAAAGTGAGCTGTTACTGACCCATAACTTACATGGGGTTGACCAAACTTGCAGAAACATGTTTATTTCTGCTGAAAAACATGTTTTGACACTTTCAGCACACTGGGGTTAAGACCTGAGTGTGTGGGCTCTTCTGAGCCTTGCAGTTACATAGGGATACAGCTGTCTGAAAAAACGCGTTTATTTCGGGCTGAAAAACACGTTTTGAAAAGTGAGCTGTTACTGACCCATAACTTACATGGAGTTGACCAAACTTGCAGAAACAAGTTTATTTCTGCTGAAAAACATGTTTTGACACTTTCAGCACACTGGGGTTAAGACCTGAGTGTGTGGGCTCTTCTGAGCCTTGCAGTTACATAGGGATACAGCTGTCTGAAAAAACGCGTTTATTTCGGGCTGAAAAACACGTTTTGAAAAGTGAGCTGTTACTGACCCATAACTTACATGGGGTTGACCAAACTTGCAGAAACAAGTTTATTTCTGCTGAAAAACATGTTTTGACACTTTCAGCACACTGGGGTTAAGACCTGAGTGTGTGGGCTCTTCTGAGCCTTGCAGTTACATAGGGATACAGCTGTCTGAAAAAACGCGTTTATTTCGGGCTGAAAAACACGTTTTGAAAAGTGAGCTGTTACTGACCCATAACTTACATGGGGTTGACCAAACTTGCAGAAACATGTTTATTTCTGCTGAAAAACATGTTTTGACACTTTCAGCACACTGGGGTTAAGACCTGAGTGTGTGGGCTCTTCTGAGCCTTGCAGTTACATAGGGATACAGCTGTCTGAAAAAACGCGTTTATTTCGGGCTGAAAAACACGTTTTGAAAAGTGAGCTGTTACTGACCCATAACTTACATGGGGTTGACCAAACTTGCAGAAACATGCTTATTTCTGCTGAAAAACATGTTTTGACACTTTCAGCGCACTGGGGTTAAGACCTGAGTGTGTGGGCTCTTCTGAGCCTTGCAGTTACATAGGGTAACAGCTATCTGAAAAAACGCGTTTATTTCGGGCTGAAAAACACGTTTTGAAAAGTGAGCTGTTACTGACCCATAACTTACATGGGGTTGACCAAACTTGCAGAAACGTTTATTTCTGCTGAAAAACATGTTTTGACACTTTCAGCACAGTGGGGTTAAGACTTGAGTGTGTGGGCTCTTCTGAGGCTTGCAGTTACATAGGGATACAGCTGTCTGAAAAAACGCGTTTATTTCGGGCTGAAAAACACGTTTTGAAAAGTGAGCTGTTACTGACCCATAACTTACATGGGGTTGACCAAACTTGCAGAAACATGTTTATTTCTGCTGAAAAACATGTTTTGACACTTTCAGCACACTGGGGTTAAGACCTGAGTGTGTGGGCTCACCTGAGCCTTGCAGTTACATAGGGATACAGCTGTCTGAAAAAACGCGTTTATTTCGGGCTGAAAAACACGTTTTGAAAAGTGAGCTGTTACTGACCCATAACTTACATGGGGTTGACCAAACTTGCAGAAACATGTTTATTTCTGCTGAAAAACATGTTTTGACACTTTCAGCACAGTGGGGTTAAGACCTGAGTGTGTGGGCTCTTCTGAGGCTTGCAGTTACATAGGGATACAGCTGTCTGAAAAAACGCGTTTATTTCGGGCTGAAAAACACGTTTTGAAAAGTGAGCTGTTACTGCCCCATAACTTACATGGGGTTGACCAAACTTGCAGAAACATGTTTATTTCTGCTGAAAAACATGTTTTGACACTTTCAGCACAGTGGGGTTAAGACCTGAGTGTGTGGGCTCTTCTGAGCCTTGCAGTTACATAGGGATACAGCTGTCTGAAAAAACGCGTTTATTTCGGGCTGAAAAACACGTTTTGAAAAGTGAGCTGTTACTGCCCCATAAGTTACATGGGGTTGACCAAACTTGCAGACACATGTTTATTTCTGCTGAAAAACATGTTTTGACACTTTCAGCACACTGGGGTTAAGACCTGAGTGTGTGGGCTCTTCTGAGCCTTGCAGTTACATAGGGATACAGCTGTCTGAAAAAACGCGTTTATTTCGGGCTGAAAAACACGTTTTGAAAAGTGAGCTGTTACTGACCCATAACTTACATGGGGTTGACCAAACTTGCAGAAACATGTTTATTTCTGCTGAAAAACATGTTTTGACACTTTCAGCACACTGGGGTTAAGACCTGAGTGTGTGGGCTCTTCTGAGCCTTGCAGTTACATAGGGATACAGCTGTCTGAAAAAACGCGTTTATTTCGGGCTGAAAAACACGTTTTGAAAAGTGAGCTGTTACTGACCCATAACTTACATGGGGTTGACCAAACTTGCAGAAACATGTTTATTTCTGCTGAAAAACATGTTTTGACACTTTCAGCGCACTGGGGTTAAGACCTGAGTGTGTGGGCTCTTCTGAGCCTTGCAGTTACATAGGGTAACAGCTATCTGAAAAAACGCGTTTATTTCGGGCTGAAAAACACGTTTTGAAAAGTGAGCTGTTACTGACCCATAACTTACATGGGGTTGACCAAACTTGCAGAAACATGTTTATTTCTGCTGAAAAACATGTTTTGACACTTTCAGCGCACTGGGGTTAAGACCTGAGTGTGTGGGCTCTTCTGAGCCTTGCAGTTACATAGGGTAAGAGCTATCTGAAAAAACGCGTTTATTTCGGGCTGAAAAACACGTTTTGAAAAGTGAGCTGTTACTGACCCATAACTTACATGGGGTTGACCAAACTTGCAGAAACATGTTTATTTCTGCTGAAAAACATGTTTTGACACTTTCAGCACAGTGGGGTTAAGACCTGAGTGTGTGGGCTCTTCTGAGGCTTGCAGTTACATAGGGATACAGCTGTCTGAAAAAACGCGTTTATTTCGGGCTGAAAAACACGTTTTGAAAAGTGAGCTGTTACTGACCCATAACTTACATGGGGTTGACCAAACTTGCAGAAACATGTTTATTTCTGCTGAAAAACATGTTTTGACACTTTCAGCACATTGGGGTTAAGACCTGAGTGTGTGGGCTCTTCTGAGCCTTGCAGTTACATAGGGATACAGCTGTCTGAAAAAACGCGTTTATTTCGGGCTGAAAAACACGTTTTGAAAAGTGAGCTGTTACTGCCCCATAAGTTACATGGGGTTGACCAAACTTGCAGAAACATGTTTATTTCTGCTGAAAAACATGTTTTGACACTCTCAGCACACTGGGGTTAAGACCTGAGTGTGTGGGCTCTTCTGAGCCTTGCAGTTACATAGGGTAAGAGCTATCTGAAAAAACGCGTTTATTTCGGGCTGAAAAACACGTTTTGAAAAGTGAGCTGTTACTGCCCCATAACTTACATGGGGTTGACCAAACTTGCAGAAACATGTTTATTTCTGCTGAAAAACATGTTTTGACACTTTCAGCACACTGGGGTTAAGACCTGAGTGTGTGGGCTCTTCTGAGCCTTGCAGATACATAGGGTAACAGCTATCTGAAAAAACGCGTTTATTTCGGGCTGAAAAACACGTTTTGAAAAGTGAGCTGTTACTGACCCATAACTTACATGGGGTTGACCAAACTTGCAGAAACATGTTTATTTCTGCTGAAAAACATGTTTTGACACTTTCAGCGCACTGGGGTTAAGACCTGAGTGTGTGGGCTCTTCTGAGCCTTGCAGTTACATAGGGTAACAGCTATCTGAAAAAACGCGTTTATTTCGGGCTGAAAAACACGTTTTGAAAAGTGAGCTGTTACTGACCCATAACTTACATGGGGTTGACCAAACTTGCAGAAACATGTTTATTTCTGCTGAAAAACATGTTTTGACACTTTCAGCACAGTGGGGTTAAGACCTGAGTGTGTGGGCTCTTCTGAGGCTTGCAGTTACATAGGGATACAGCTGTCTGAAAAAACGCGTTTATTTCGGGCTGAAAAACACGTTTTGAAAAGTGAGCTGTTACTGACCCATAACTTACATGGGGTTGACCAAACTTGCAGAAACATGCTTATTTCTGCTGAAAAACATGTTTTGACACTTTCAGCGCACTGGGGTTAAGACCTGAGTGTGTGGGCTCTTCTGAGCCTTGCAGTTACATAGGGTAACAGCTATCTGAAAAAACGCGTTTATTTCGGGCTGAAAAACACGTTTTGAAAAGTGAGCTGTTACTGACCCATAACTTACATGGGGTTGACCAAACTTGCAGAAACATGTTTATTTCTGCTGAAAAACATGTTTTGACACTTTCAGCACACTGGGGTTAAGACCTGAGTGTGTGGGCTCTTCTGAGGCTTGCAGTTACATAGGGATACAGCTGTCTGAAAAAACGCGTTTATTTCGGGCTGAAAAACACGTTTTGAAAAGTGAGCTGTTACTGACCCATAACTTACATGGGGTTGACCAAACTTGCAGAAACATGTTTATTTCTGCTGAAAAACATGTTTTGACACTTTCAGCACAGTGGGGTTAAGACTTGAGTGTGTGGGCTCTTCTGAGGCTTGCAGTTACATAGGGATACAGCTGTCTGAAAAAACGCGTTTATTTCGGGCTGAAAAACACGTTTTGACACTCTCAGCACACTGGGGTTAAGACCTGAGTGTGTGGGCTCTTCTGAGCCTTGCAGTTACATAGGGATACAGCTGTCTGAAAAAACGCGTTTATTTCGGGCTGAAAAACACGTTTTGAAAAGTGAGCTGTTACTGACCCATAATTTACATGGGGTTGACCAAACTTGCAGAAACATGTTTATTTCTGCTGAAAAACATGTTTTGACACTTTCAGCACACTCGGGTTAAGACCTGAGTGTGTGGGCTCTTCTGAGCCTTGCAGTTACATAGGGATACAGCTGTCTGAAAAAACGGGTTTATTTCGGGCTGAAAAACACGTTTTGAAAAGTGAGCTGTTACTGACCCATAACTTACATGGGGTTGACCAAACTTGCAGAAACATGTTTATTTCTGCTGAAAAACATGTTTTGACACTTTCAGCACACTGGGGTTAAGACCTGAGTGTGTGGGCTCTTCTGAGCCTTGCAGTTACATAGGGATACAGCTGTCTGAAAAAACGCGTTTATTTCGGGCTGAAAAACACGTTTTGAAAAGTGAGCTGTTACTGACCCATAACTTACATGGGGTTGACCAAACTTGCAGAAACATGTTTATTTCTGCTGAAAAACATGTTTTGACACTTTCAGCACACTGGGGTTAAGACCTGAGTGTGTGGGCTCTTCTGAGCCTTGCAGTTACATAGGGATACAGCTGTCTGAAAAAACGCGTTTATTTCGGGCTGAAAAACACGTTTTGAAAAGTGAGCTGTTACTGACCCATAACTTACATGGGGTTGACCAAACTTGCAGAAACATGTTTATTTCTGCTGAAAAACATGTTTTGACACTTTCAGCGCACTGGGGTTAAGACCTGAGTGTGTGGGCTCTTCTGAGCCTTGCAGTTACATAGGGTAACAGCTATCTGAAAAAACGCGTTTATTTCGGGCTGAAAAACACGTTTTGAAAAGTGAGCTGTTACTGACCCATAACTTACATGGGGTTGACCAAACTTGCAGAAACATGTTTATTTCTGCTGAAAAACATGTTTTGACACTTTCAGCGCACTGGGGTTAAGACCTGAGTGTGTGGGCTCTTCTGAGCCTTGCAGTTACATAGGGTAAGAGCTATCTGAAAAAACGCGTTTATTTCGGGCTGAAAAACACGTTTTGAAAAGTGAGCTGTTACTGACCCATAACTTACATGGGGTTGACCAAACTTGCAGAAACATGTTTATTTCTGCTGAAAAACATGTTTTGACACTTTCAGCACAGTGGGGTTAAGACCTGAGTGTGTGGGCTCTTCTGAGGCTTGCAGTTACATAGGGATACAGCTGTCTGAAAAAACGCGTTTATTTCGGGCTGAAAAACACGTTTTGAAAAGTGAGCTGTTACTGACCCATAACTTACATGGGGTTGACCAAACTTGCAGAAACATGTTTATTTCTGCTGAAAAACATGTTTTGACACTTTCAGCACATTGGGGTTAAGACCTGAGTGTGTGGGCTCTTCTGAGCCTTGCAGTTACATAGGGATACAGCTGTCTGAAAAAACGCGTTTATTTCGGGCTGAAAAACACGTTTTGAAAAGTGAGCTGTTACTGCCCCATAAGTTACATGGGGTTGACCAAACTTGCAGAAACATGTTTATTTCTGCTGAAAAACATGTTTTGACACTCTCAGCACACTGGGGTTAAGACCTGAGTGTGTGGGCTCTTCTGAGCCTTGCAGTTACATAGGGTAAGAGCTATCTGAAAAAACGCGTTTATTTCGGGCTGAAAAACACGTTTTGAAAAGTGAGCTGTTACTGCCCCATAACTTACATGGGGTTGACCAAACTTGCAGAAACATGTTTATTTCTGCTGAAAAACATGTTTTGACACTTTCAGCACACTGGGGTTAAGACCTGAGTGTGTGGGCTCTTCTGAGCCTTGCAGATACATAGGGTAACAGCTATCTGAAAAAACGCGTTTATTTCGGGCTGAAAAACACGTTTTGAAAAGTGAGCTGTTACTGACCCATAACTTACATGGGGTTGACCAAACTTGCAGAAACATGTTTATTTCTGCTGAAAAACATGTTTTGACACTTTCAGCGCACTGGGGTTAAGACCTGAGTGTGTGGGCTCTTCTGAGCCTTGCAGTTACATAGGGTAACAGCTATCTGAAAAAACGCGTTTATTTCGGGCTGAAAAACACGTTTTGAAAAGTGAGCTGTTACTGACCCATAACTTACATGGGGTTGACCAAACTTGCAGAAACATGTTTATTTCTGCTGAAAAACATGTTTTGACACTTTCAGCACAGTGGGGTTAAGACCTGAGTGTGTGGGCTCTTCTGAGGCTTGCAGTTACATAGGGATACAGCTGTCTGAAAAAACGCGTTTATTTCGGGCTGAAAAACACGTTTTGAAAAGTGAGCTGTTACTGACCCATAACTTACATGGGGTTGACCAAACTTGCAGAAACATGCTTATTTCTGCTGAAAAACATGTTTTGACACTTTCAGCGCACTGGGGTTAAGACCTGAGTGTGTGGGCTCTTCTGAGCCTTGCAGTTACATAGGGTAACAGCTATCTGAAAAAACGCGTTTATTTCGGGCTGAAAAACACGTTTTGAAAAGTGAGCTGTTACTGACCCATAACTTACATGGGGTTGACCAAACTTGCAGAAACATGTTTATTTCTGCTGAAAAACATGTTTTGACACTTTCAGCACACTGGGGTTAAGACCTGAGTGTGTGGGCTCTTCTGAGGCTTGCAGTTACATAGGGATACAGCTGTCTGAAAAAACGCGTTTATTTCGGGCTGAAAAACACGTTTTGAAAAGTGAGCTGTTACTGACCCATAACTTACATGGGGTTGACCAAACTTGCAGAAACATGTTTATTTCTGCTGAAAAACATGTTTTGACACTTTCAGCACAGTGGGGTTAAGACTTGAGTGTGTGGGCTCTTCTGAGGCTTGCAGTTACATAGGGATACAGCTGTCTGAAAAAACGCGTTTATTTCGGGCTGAAAAACACGTTTTGACACTCTCAGCACACTGGGGTTAAGACCTGAGTGTGTGGGCTCTTCTGAGCCTTGCAGTTACATAGGGATACAGCTGTCTGAAAAAACGCGTTTATTTCGGGCTGAAAAACACGTTTTGAAAAGTGAGCTGTTACTGACCCATAATTTACATGGGGTTGACCAAACTTGCAGAAACATGTTTATTTCTGCTGAAAAACATGTTTTGACACTTTCAGCACACTCGGGTTAAGACCTGAGTGTGTGGGCTCTTCTGAGCCTTGCAGTTACATAGGGATACAGCTGTCTGAAAAAACGGGTTTATTTCGGGCTGAAAAACACGTTTTGAAAAGTGAGCTGTTACTGACCCATAACTTACATGGGGTTGACCAAACTTGCAGAAACATGTTTATTTCTGCTGAAAAACATGTTTTGACACTTTCAGCACACTGGGGTTAAGACCTGAGTGTGTGGGCTCTTCTGAGCCTTGCAGTTACATAGGGATACAGCTGTCTGAAAAAACGCGTTTATTTCGGGCTGAAAAACACGTTTTGAAAAGTGAGCTGTTACTGACCCATAACTTACATGGAGTTGACCAAACTTGCAGAAACAAGTTTATTTCTGCTTAAAAACATGTTTTGACACTTTCAGCACACTGGGGTTAAGACCTGAGTGTGTGGGCTCTTCTGAGCCTTGCAGTTACATAGGGATACAGCTGTCTGAAAAAACGCGTTTATTTCGGGCTGAAAAACACGTTTTGAAAAGTGAGCTGTTACTGACCCATAACTTACATGGGGTTGACCAAACTTGCAGAAACAAGTTTATTTCTGCTGAAAAACATGTTTTGACACTTTCAGCACACTGGGGTTAAGACCTGAGTGTGTGGGCTCTTCTGAGCCTTGCAGTTACATAGGGATACAGCTGTCTGAAAAAACGCGTTTATTTCGGGCTGAAAAACACGTTTTGAAAAGTGAGCTGTTACTGACCCATAACTTACATGGGGTTGACCAAACTTGCAGAAACATGTTTATTTCTGCTGAAAAACATGTTTTGACACTTTCAGCACACTGGGGTTAAGACCTGAGTGTGTGGGCTCTTCTGAGCCTTGCAGTTACATAGGGATACAGCTGTCTGAAAAAACGCGTTTATATCGGGCTGAAAAACACGTTTTGAAAAGTGAGCTGTTACTGACCCATAACTTACATGGGGTTGACCAAACTTGCAGAAACATGTTTATTTCTGCTGAAAAACATGTTTTGACACTTTCAGCACAGTGGGGTTAAGACTTGAGTGTGTGGGCTCTTCTGAGGCTTGCAGTTACATAGGGATACAGCTGTCTGAAAAAACGCGTTTATTTCGGGCTGAAAAACACGTTTTGAAAAGTGAGCTGTTACTGACCCATAACTTACATGGGGTTGACCAAACTTGCAGAAACATGTTTATTTCAGCTGAAAAACATGTTTTGACACTTTCAGCACACTGGGGTTAAGACCTGAGTGTGTGGGCTCTTCTGAGCCTTGCAGTTACATAGGGATACAGCTGTCTGAAAAAACGTGTTTATTTCGGGCTGAAAAACACGTTTTGAAAAGTGAGCTGTTACTGACCCATAACTTACATGGGGTTGACCAAACTTGCAGAAACAAGTTTATTTCTGCTGAAAAACATGTTTTGACACTTTCAGCACAGTGGGGTTAAGACCTGAGTGTGTGGGCTCTTCTGAGCCTTGCAGATACATAGGGATACAGCTGTCTGAAAAAACGCGTTTATTTCGGGCTGAAAAACACGTTTTGAAAAGTGAGCTGTTACTGACCCATAACTTACATGGGGTTGACCAAACTTGCAGAAACATGCTTATTTCTGCTGAAAAACATGTTTTGACACTTTCAGCGCACTGGGGTTAAGACCTGAGTGTGTGGGCTCTTCTGAGCCTTGCAGTTACATAGGGTAACAGCTATCTGAAAAAACGCGTTTATTTCGGGCTGAAAAACACGTTTTGAAAAGTGAGCTGTTACTGACCCATAACTTACATGGGGTTGACCAAACTTGCAGAAACATGTTTATTTCTGCTGAAAAACATGTTTTGACACTTTCAGCACACTGGGGTTAAGACCTGAGTGTGTGGGCTCTTCTGAGGCTTGCAGTTACATAGGGATACAGCTGTCTGAAAAAACGCGTTTATTTCGGGCTGAAAAACACGTTTTGAAAAGTGAGCTGTTACTGACCCATAACTTACATGGGGTTGACCAAACTTGCAGAAACATGTTTATTTCTGCTGAAAAACATGTTTTGACACTTTCAGCACAGTGGGGTTAAGACTTGAGTGTGTGGGCTCTTCTGAGGCTTGCAGTTACATAGGGATACAGCTGTCTGAAAAAACGCGTTTATTTCGGGCTGAAAAACACGTTTTGAAAAGTGAGCTGTTACTGACCCATAACTTACATGGGGTTGACCAAACTTGCAGAAACATGTTTATTTCTGCTGAAAAACATGTTTTGACACTTTCAGCACACTAGGGTTAAGACCTGAGTGTGTGGGCTCTTCTGAGCCTTGCAGTTACATAGGGATACAGCTGTCTGAAAAAACGCGTTTATTTCGGGCTGAAAAACACGTTTTGAAAAGTGAGCTGTTACTGACCCATAACTTACATGGGGTTGACCAAACTTGCAGAAACATGTTTATTTCTGCTGAAAAACATGTTTTGACACTTTCAGCACAGTGGGGTTAAGACCTGAGTGTGTGGGCTCTTCTGAGGCTTGCAGTTACATAGGGATACAGCTGTCTGAAAAAACGCGTTTATTTCGGGCTGAAAAACACGTTTTGAAAAGTGAGCTGTTACTGCCCCATAAGTTACATGGGGTTGACCAAACTTGCAGACACATGTTTATTTCTGCTGAAAAACATGTTTTGACACTTTCAGCACAGTGGGTTTAAGACCTGAGTGTGTGGGCTCTTCTGAGGCTTGCAGTTACATAGGGATACAGCTGTCTGAAAAAACGCGTTTATTTCTGGCTGAAAAACACGTTTTGAAAAGTGAGCTGTTACTGACCCATAATTTACATGGGGTTGACCAAACTTGCAGAAACATGTTTATTTCTGCTGAAAAACATGTTTTGACACTTTCAGCACACTCGGGTTAAGACCTGAGTGTGTGGGCTCTTCTGAGCCTTGCAGTTACATAGGGATACAGCTGTCTGAAAAAACGCGTTTATTTCGGGCTGAAAAACACGTTTTGAAAAGTGAGCTGTTACTGACCCATAACTTACATGGGGTTGACCAAACTTGCAGAAACATGTTTATTTCTGCTGAAAAACATGTTTTGACACTTTCAGCACACTGGGGTTAAGACCTGAGTGTGTGGGCTCTTCTGAGCCTTGCAGTTACATAGGGATACAGCTGTCTGAAAAAACGCGTTTATTTCGGGCTGAAAAACACGTTTTGAAAAGTGAGCTGTTACTGACCCATAACTTACATGGAGTTGACCAAACTTGCAGAAACAAGTTTATTTCTGCTGAAAAACATGTTTTGACACTTTCAGCACACTGGGGTTAAGACCTGAGTGTGTGGGCTCTTCTGAGCCTTGCAGTTACATAGGGATACAGCTGTCTGAAAAAACGCGTTTATTTCGGGCTGAAAAACACGTTTTGAAAAGTGAGCTGTTACTGACCCATAACTTACATGGGGTTGACCAAACTTGCAGAAACAAGTTTATTTCTGCTGAAAAACATGTTTTGACACTTTCAGCACACTGGGGTTAAGACCTGAGTGTGTGGGCTCTTCTGAGCCTTGCAGTTACATAGGGATACAGCTGTCTGAAAAAACGCGTTTATTTCGGGCTGAAAAACACGTTTTGAAAAGTGAGCTGTTACTGACCCATAACTTACATGGGGTTGACCAAACTTGCAGAAACATGTTTATTTCTGCTGAAAAACATGTTTTGACACTTTCAGCACACTGGGGTTAAGACCTGAGTGTGTGGGCTCTTCTGAGCCTTGCAGTTACATAGGGATACAGCTGTCTGAAAAAACGCGTTTATTTCGGGCTGAAAAACACGTTTTGAAAAGTGAGCTGTTACTGCCCCATAAGTTACATGGGGTTGACCAAACTTGCAGACACATGTTTATTTCTGCTGAAAAACATGTTTTGACACTTTCAGCACAGTGGGTTTAAGACCTGAGTGTGTGGGCTCTTCTGAGGCTTGCAGTTACATAGGGATACAGCTGTCTGAAAAAACGCGTTTATTTCTGGCTGAAAAACACGTTTTGAAAAGTGAGCTGTTACTGACCCATAATTTACATGGGGTTGACCAAACTTGCAGAAACATGTTTATTTCTGCTGAAAAACATGTTTTGACACTTTCAGCACACTCGGGTTAAGACCTGAGTGTGTGGGCTCTTCTGAGCCTTGCAGTTACATAGGGATACAGCTGTCTGAAAAAACGCGTTTATTTCGGGCTGAAAAACACGTTTTGAAAAGTGAGCTGTTACTGACCCATAACTTACATGGGGTTGACCAAACTTGCAGAAACATGTTTATTTCTGCTGAAAAACATGTTTTGACACTTTCAGCACACTGGGGTTAAGACCTGAGTGTGTGGGCTCTTCTGAGCCTTGCAGTTACATAGGGATACAGCTGTCTGAAAAAACGCGTTTATTTCGGGCTGAAAAACACGTTTTGAAAAGTGAGCTGTTACTGACCCATAACTTACATGGAGTTGACCAAACTTGCAGAAACAAGTTTATTTCTGCTGAAAAACATGTTTTGACACTTTCAGCACACTGGGGTTAAGACCTGAGTGTGTGGGCTCTTCTGAGCCTTGCAGTTACATAGGGATACAGCTGTCTGAAAAAACGCGTTTATTTCGGGCTGAAAAACACGTTTTGAAAAGTGAGCTGTTACTGACCCATAACTTACATGGGGTTGACCAAACTTGCAGAAACAAGTTTATTTCTGCTGAAAAACATGTTTTGACACTTTCAGCACACTGGGGTTAAGACCTGAGTGTGTGGGCTCTTCTGAGCCTTGCAGTTACATAGGGATACAGCTGTCTGAAAAAACGCGTTTATTTCGGGCTGAAAAACACGTTTTGAAAAGTGAGCTGTTACTGACCCATAACTTACATGGGGTTGACCAAACTTGCAGAAACATGTTTATTTCTGCTGAAAAACATGTTTTGACACTTTCAGCACACTGGGGTTAAGACCTGAGTGTGTGGGCTCTTCTGAGCCTTGCAGTTACATAGGGATACAGCTGTCTGAAAAAACGCGTTTATTTCGGGCTGAAAAACACGTTTTGAAAAGTGAGCTGTTACTGACCCATAACTTACATGGGGTTGACCAAACTTGCAGAAACATGCTTATTTCTGCTGAAAAACATGTTTTGACACTTTCAGCGCACTGGGGTTAAGACCTGAGTGTGTGGGCTCTTCTGAGCCTTGCAGTTACATAGGGTAACAGCTATCTGAAAAAACGCGTTTATTTCGGGCTGAAAAACACGTTTTGAAAAGTGAGCTGTTACTGACCCATAACTTACATGGGGTTGACCAAACTTGCAGAAACGTTTATTTCTGCTGAAAAACATGTTTTGACACTTTCAGCACAGTGGGGTTAAGACTTGAGTGTGTGGGCTCTTCTGAGGCTTGCAGTTACATAGGGATACAGCTGTCTGAAAAAACGCGTTTATTTCGGGCTGAAAAACACGTTTTGAAAAGTGAGCTGTTACTGACCCATAACTTACATGGGGTTGACCAAACTTGCAGAAACATGTTTATTTCTGCTGAAAAACATGTTTTGACACTTTCAGCACACTGGGGTTAAGACCTGAGTGTGTGGGCTCACCTGAGCCTTGCAGTTACATAGGGATACAGCTGTCTGAAAAAACGCGTTTATTTCGGGCTGAAAAACACGTTTTGAAAAGTGAGCTGTTACTGACCCATAACTTACATGGGGTTGACCAAACTTGCAGAAACATGTTTATTTCTGCTGAAAAACATGTTTTGACACTTTCAGCACAGTGGGGTTAAGACCTGAGTGTGTGGGCTCTTCTGAGGCTTGCAGTTACATAGGGATACAGCTGTCTGAAAAAACGCGTTTATTTCGGGCTGAAAAACACGTTTTGAAAAGTGAGCTGTTACTGCCCCATAACTTACATGGGGTTGACCAAACTTGCAGAAACATGTTTATTTCTGCTGAAAAACATGTTTTGACACTTTCAGCACAGTGGGGTTAAGACCTGAGTGTGTGGGCTCTTCTGAGGCTTGCAGTTACATAGGGATACAGCTGTCTGAAAAAACGCGTTTATTTCGGGCTGAAAAACACGTTTTGAAAAGTGAGCTGTTACTGCCCCATAAGTTACATGGGGTTGACCAAACTTGCAGACACATGTTTATTTCTGCTGAAAAACATGTTTTGACACTTTCAGCACACTGGGGTTAAGACCTGAGTGTGTGGGCTCTTCTGAGCCTTGCAGTTACATAGGGATACAGCTGTCTGAAAAAACGCGTTTATTTCGGGCTGAAAAACACGTTTTGAAAAGTGAGCTGTTACTGACCCATAACTTACATGGGGTTGACCAAACTTGCAGAAACATGTTTATTTCTGCTGAAAAACATGTTTTGACACTTTCAGCGCACTGGGGTTAAGACCTGAGTGTGTGGGCTCTTCTGAGCCTTGCAGTTACATAGGGTAACAGCTATCTGAAAAAACGCGTTTATTTCGGGCTGAAAAACACGTTTTGAAAAGTGAGCTGTTACTGACCCATAACTTACATGGGGTTGACCAAACTTGCAGAAACATGTTTATTTCTGCTGAAAAACATGTTTTGACACTTTCAGCGCACTGGGGTTAAGACCTGAGTGTGTGGGCTCTTCTGAGCCTTGCAGTTACATAGGGTAAGAGCTATCTGAAAAAACGCGTTTATTTCGGGCTGAAAAACACGTTTTGAAAAGTGAGCTGTTACTGACCCATAACTTACATGGGGTTGACCAAACTTGCAGAAACATGTTTATTTCTGCTGAAAAACATGTTTTGACACTTTCAGCACAGTGGGGTTAAGACCTGAGTGTGTGGGCTCTTCTGAGGCTTGCAGTTACATAGGGATACAGCTGTCTGAAAAAACGCGTTTATTTCGGGCTGAAAAACACGTTTTGAAAAGTGAGCTGTTACTGACCCATAACTTACATGGGGTTGACCAAACTTGCAGAAACATGTTTATTTCTGCTGAAAAACATGTTTTGACACTTTCAGCACATTGGGGTTAAGACCTGAGTGTGTGGGCTCTTCTGAGCCTTGCAGTTACATAGGGATACAGCTGTCTGAAAAAACGCGTTTATTTCGGGCTGAAAAACACGTTTTGAAAAGTGAGCTGTTACTGCCCCATAAGTTACATGGGGTTGACCAAACTTGCAGAAACATGTTTATTTCTGCTGAAAAACATGTTTTGACACTCTCAGCACACTGGGGTTAAGACCTGAGTGTGTGGGCTCTTCTGAGCCTTGCAGTTACATAGGGTAAGAGCTATCTGAAAAAACGCGTTTATTTCGGGCTGAAAAACACGTTTTGAAAAGTGAGCTGTTACTGCCCCATAACTTACATGGGGTTGACCAAACTTGCAGAAACATGTTTATTTCTGCTGAAAAACATGTTTTGACACTTTCAGCACACTGGGGTTAAGACCTGAGTGTGTGGGCTCTTCTGAGCCTTGCAGATACATAGGGTAACAGCTATCTGAAAAAACGCGTTTATTTCGGGCTGAAAAACACGTTTTGAAAAGTGAGCTGTTACTGACCCATAACTTACATGGGGTTGACCAAACTTGCAGAAACATGTTTATTTCTGCTGAAAAACATGTTTTGACACTTTCAGCGCACTGGGGTTAAGACCTGAGTGTGTGGGCTCTTCTGAGCCTTGCAGTTACATAGGGTAACAGCTATCTGAAAAAACGCGTTTATTTCGGGCTGAAAAACACGTTTTGAAAAGTGAGCTGTTACTGACCCATAACTTACATGGGGTTGACCAAACTTGCAGAAACATGTTTATTTCTGCTGAAAAACATGTTTTGACACTTTCAGCACAGTGGGGTTAAGACCTGAGTGTGTGGGCTCTTCTGAGGCTTGCAGTTACATAGGGATACAGCTGTCTGAAAAAACGCGTTTATTTCGGGCTGAAAAACACGTTTTGAAAAGTGAGCTGTTACTGACCCATAACTTACATGGGGTTGACCAAACTTGCAGAAACATGCTTATTTCTGCTGAAAAACATGTTTTGACACTTTCAGCGCACTGGGGTTAAGACCTGAGTGTGTGGGCTCTTCTGAGCCTTGCAGTTACATAGGGTAACAGCTATCTGAAAAAACGCGTTTATTTCGGGCTGAAAAACACGTTTTGAAAAGTGAGCTGTTACTGACCCATAACTTACATGGGGTTGACCAAACTTGCAGAAACATGTTTATTTCTGCTGAAAAACATGTTTTGACACTTTCAGCACACTGGGGTTAAGACCTGAGTGTGTGGGCTCTTCTGAGGCTTGCAGTTACATAGGGATACAGCTGTCTGAAAAAACGCGTTTATTTCGGGCTGAAAAACACGTTTTGAAAAGTGAGCTGTTACTGACCCATAACTTACATGGGGTTGACCAAACTTGCAGAAACATGTTTATTTCTGCTGAAAAACATGTTTTGACACTTTCAGCACAGTGGGGTTAAGACTTGAGTGTGTGGGCTCTTCTGAGGCTTGCAGTTACATAGGGATACAGCTGTCTGAAAAAACGCGTTTATTTCGGGCTGAAAAACACGTTTTGACACTCTCAGCACACTGGGGTTAAGACCTGAGTGTGTGGGCTCTTCTGAGCCTTGCAGTTACATAGGGATACAGCTGTCTGAAAAAACGCGTTTATTTCGGGCTGAAAAACACGTTTTGAAAAGTGAGCTGTTACTGACCCATAACTTACATGGAGTTGACCAAACTTGCAGAAACAAGTTTATATCTGCTGAAAAACATGTTTTGACACTTTCAGCACACTGGGGTTAAGACCTGAGTGTGTGGGCTCTTCTGAGCCTTGCAGTTACATAGGGATACAGCTGTCTGAAAAAACGCGTTTATTTCGGGCTGAAAAACACGTTTTGAAAAGTGAGCTGTTACTGACCCATAACTTACATGGGGTTGACCAAACTTGCAGAAACAAGTTTATTTCTGCTGAAAAACATGTTTTGACACTTTCAGCACACTGGGGTTAAGACCTGAGTGTGTGGGCTCTTCTGAGCCTTGCAGTTACATAGGGATACAGCTGTCTGAAAAAACGCGTTTATTTCGGGCTGAAAAACACGTTTTGAAAAGTGAGCTGTTACTGACCCATAACTTACATGGGGTTGACCAAACTTGCAGAAACATGTTTATTTCTGCTGAAAAACATGTTTTGACACTTTCAGCACACTGGGGTTAAGACCTGAGTGTGTGGGCTCTTCTGAGCCTTGCAGTTACATAGGGATACAGCTGTCTGAAAAAACGCGTTTATATCGGGCTGAAAAACACGTTTTGAAAAGTGAGCTGTTACTGACCCATAACTTACATGGGGTTGACCAAACTTGCAGAAACATGTTTATTTCTGCTGAAAAACATGTTTTGACACTTTCAGCACAGTGGGGTTAAGACTTGAGTGTGTGGGCTCTTCTGAGGCTTGCAGTTACATAGGGATACAGCTGTCTGAAAAAACGCGTTTATTTCGGGCTGAAAAACACGTTTTGAAAAGTGAGCTGTTACTGACCCATAACTTACATGGGGTTGACCAAACTTGCAGAAACATGTTTATTTCTGCTGAAAAACATGTTTTGACACTTTCAGCACACTGGGGTTAAGACCTGAGTGTGTGGGCTCACCTGAGCCTTGCAGTTACATAGGGATACAGCTGTCTGAAAAAACGCGTTTATTTCGGGCTGAAAAACACGTTTTGAAAAGTGAGCTGTTACTGACCCATAACTTACATGGGGTTGACCAAACTTGCAGAAACATGTTTATTTCTGCTGAAAAACATGTTTTGACACTTTCAGCACAGTGGGGTTAAGACCTGAGTGTGTGGGCTCTTCTGAGGCTTGCAGTTACATAGGGATACAGCTGTCTGAAAAAACGCGTTTATTTCGGGCTGAAAAACACGTTTTGAAAAGTGAGCTGTTACTGCCCCATAAGTTACATGGGGTTGACCAAACTTGCAGACACATGTTTATTTCTGCTGAAAAACATGTTTTGACACTTTCAGCACAGTGGGTTTAAGACCTGAGTGTGTGGGCTCTTCTGAGGCTTGCAGTTACATAGGGATACAGCTGTCTGAAAAAACGCGTTTATTTCGGGCTGAAAAACACGTTTTGAAAAGTGAGCTGTTACTGACCCATAACTTACATGGGGTTGACCAAACTTGCAGAAACATGTTTATTTCTGCTGAAAAACATGTTTTGACACTTTCAGCACACTGGGGTTAAGACCTGAGTGTGTGGGCTCTTCTGAGCCTTGCAGATACATAGGGATACAGCTGTCTGAAAAAACGCGTTTATTTCTGGCTGAAAAACACGTTTTGAAAAGTGAGCTGTTACTGACCCATAATTTACATGGGGTTGACCAAACTTGCAGAAACATGTTTATTTCTGCTGAAAAACATGTTTTGACACTTTCAGCACACTCGGGTTAAGACCTGAGTGTGTGGGCTCTTCTGAGCCTTGCAGTTACATAGGGATACAGCTGTCTGAAAAAACGCGTTTATTTCGGGCTGAAAAACACGTTTTGAAAAGTGAGCTGTTACTGACCCATAACTTACATGGGGTTGACCAAACTTGCAGAAACATGTTTATTTCTGCTGAAAAACATGTTTTGACACTTTCAGCACACTGGGGTTAAGACCTGAGTGTGTGGGCTCTTCTGAGCCTTGCAGTTACATAGGGATACAGCTGTCTGAAAAAACGCGTTTATTTCGGGCTGAAAAACACGTTTTGAAAAGTGAGCTGTTACTGACCCATAACTTACATGGGGTTGACCAAACTTGCAGAAACATGCTTATTTCTGCTGAAAAACATGTTTTGACACTTTCAGCGCACTGGGGTTAAGACCTGAGTGTGTGGGCTCTTCTGAGCCTTGCAGTTACATAGGGTAACAGCTATCTGAAAAAACGCGTTTATTTCGGGCTGAAAAACACGTTTTGAAAAGTGAGCTGTTACTGACCCATAACTTACATGGGGTTGACCAAACTTGCAGAAACATGTTTATTTCTGCTGAAAAACATGTTTTGACACTTTCAGCACAGTGGGGTTAAGACCTGAGTGTGTGGGCTCTTCTGAGGCTTGCAGTTACATAGGGATACAGCTGTCTGAAAAAACGCTTTTATTTCGGGCTGAAAAACACGTTTTGAAAAGTGAGCTGTTACTGACCCATAACTTACATGGGGTTGACCAAACTTGCAGAAACATGTTTATTTCTGCTGAAAAACATGTTTTGACACTTTCAGCACAGTGGGTTTAAGACCTGAGTGTGTGGGCTCTTCTGAGGCTTGCAGTTACATAGGGATACAGCTGTCTGAAAAAACGCGTTTATTTCGGGCTGAAAAACACGTTTTGAAAAGTGAGCTGTTACTGATCCATAACTTACATGGGGTTGACCAAACTTGCAGAAACATGTTTATTTCTGCTGAAAAACATGTTTTGACACTTTCAGCACACTGGGGTTAAGACCTGAGTGTGTGGGCTCTTCTGAGCCTTGCAGTTACATAGGGATACAGCTGTCTGAAAAAACGCGTTTATTTCGGGCTGAAAAACACGTTTTGAAAAGTGAGCTGTTACTGACCCATAACTTACATGGGGTTGACCAAACTTGCAGAAACATGTTTATTTCTGCTGAAAAACATGTTTTGACACTTTCAGCACACTGGGGTTAAGACCTGAGTGTGTGGGCTCTTCTGAGCCTTGCAGTTACATAGGGATACAGCTGTCTGAAAAAACGCGTTTATTTCGGGCTGAAAAACACGTTTTGAAAAGTGAGCTGTTACTGACCCATAACTTACATGGGGTTGACCAAACTTGCAGAAACATGTTTATTTCTGCTGAAAAACATGTTTTGACACTTTCAGCACAGTGGGGTTAAGACCTGAGTGTGTGGGCTCTTCTGAGGCTTGCAGTTACATAGGGATACAGCTGTCTGAAAAAACGCGTTTATTTCGGGCTGAAAAACACGTTTTGAAAAGTGAGCTGTTACTGCCCCATAAGTTACATGGGGTTGACCAAACTTGCAGACACATGTTTATTTCTGCTGAAAAACATGTTTTGACACTTTCAGCACAGTGGGTTTAAGACCTGAGTGTGTGGGCTCTTCTGAGGCTTGCAGTTACATAGGGATACAGCTGTCTGAAAAAACGCGTTTATTTCGGGCTGAAAAACACGTTTTGAAAAGTGAGCTGTTACTGACCCATAACTTACATGGGGTTGACCAAACTTGCAGAAACATGTTTATTTCTGCTGAAAAACATGTTTTGACACTTTCAGCACACTGGGGTTAAGACCTGAGTGTGTGGGCTCTTCTGAGCCTTGCAGATACATAGGGATACAGCTGTCTGAAAAAACGCGTTTATTTCTGGCTGAAAAACACGTTTTGAAAAGTGAGCTGTTACTGACCCATAATTTACATGGGGTTGACCAAACTTGCAGAAACATGTTTATTTCTGCTGAAAAACATGTTTTGACACTTTCAGCACACTCGGGTTAAGACCTGAGTGTGTGGGCTCTTCTGAGCCTTGCAGTTACATAGGGATACAGCTGTCTGAAAAAACGGGTTTATTTCGTGCTGAAAAACACGTTTTGAAAAGTGAGCTGTTACTGACCCATAACTTACATGGGGTTGACCAAACTTGCAGAAACATGTTTATTTCTGCTGAAAAACATGTTTTGACACTTTCAGCACACTGGGGTTAAGACCTGAGTGTGTGGGCTCTTCTGAGCCTTGCAGTTACATAGGGATACAGCTGTCTGAAAAAACGCGTTTATTTCGGGCTGAAAAACACGTTTTGAAAAGTGAGCTGTTACTGACCCATAACTTACATGGAGTTGACCAAACTTGCAGAAACAAGTTTATTTCTGCTGAAAAACATGTTTTGACACTTTCAGCACACTGGGGTTAAGACCTGAGTGTGTGGGCTCTTCTGAGCCTTGCAGTTACATAGGGATACAGCTGTCTGAAAAAACGCGTTTATTTCGGGCTGAAAAACACGTTTTGAAAAGTGAGCTGTTACTGACCCATAACTTACATGGGGTTGACCAAACTTGCAGAAACAAGTTTATTTCTGCTGAAAAACATGTTTTGACACTTTCAGCACACTGGGGTAAAGACCTGAGTGTGTGGGCTCTTCTGAGCCTTGCAGTTACATAGGGATACAGCTGTCTGAAAAAACGCGTTTATTTCGGGCTGAAAAACACGTTTTGAAAAGTGAGCTGTTACTGACCCATAACTTACATGGGGTTGACCAAACTTGCAGAAACATGTTTATTTCTGCTGAAAAACATGTTTTGACACTTTCAGCACACTGGGGTTAAGACCTGAGTGTGTGGGCTCTTCTGAGCCTTGCAGTTACATAGGGATACAGCTGTCTGAAAAAACGCGTTTATTTCGGGCTGAAAAACACGTTTTGAAAAGTGAGCTGTTACTGACCCATAACTTACATGGGGTTGACCAAACTTGCAGAAACATGTTTATTTCTGCTGAAAAACATGTTTTGACACTTTCAGCACAGTGGGGTTAAGACTTGAGTGTGTGGGCTCTTCTGAGGCTTGCAGTTACATAGGGATACAGCTGTCTGAAAAAACGCGTTTATTTCGGGCTGAAAAACACGTTTTGAAAAGTGAGCTGTTACTGACCCATAACTTACATGGGGTTGACCAAACTTGCAGAAACATGTTTATTTCTGCTGAAAAACATGTTTTGACACTTTCAGCACAGTGGGGTTAAGACCTGAGTGTGTGGGCTCACCTGAGCCTTGCAGTTACATAGGGATACAGCTGTCTGAAAAAACGCGTTTATTTCGGGCTGAAAAACACGTTTTGAAAAGTGAGCTGTTACTGACCCATAACTTACATGGGGTTGACCAAACTTGCAGAAACATGTTTATTTCTGCTGAAAAACATGTTTTGACACTTTCAGCACAGTGGGGTTAAGACCTGAGTGTGTGGGCTCTTCTGAGGCTTGCAGTTACATAGGGATACAGCTGTCTGAAAAAACGCGTTTATTTCGGGCTGAAAAACACGTTTTGAAAAGTGAGCTGTTACTGCCCCATAAGTTACATGGGGTTGACCAAACTTGCAGACACATGTTTATTTCTGCTGAAAAACATGTTTTGACACTTTCAGCACAGTGGGTTTAAGACCTGAGTGTGTGGGCTCTTCTGAGGCTTGCAGTTACATAGGGATACAGCTGTCTGAAAAAACGCGTTTATTTCGGGCTGAAAAACACGTTTTGAAAAGTGAGCTGTTACTGACCCATAACTTACATGGGGTTGACCAAACTTGCAGAAACATGTTTATTTCTGCTGAAAAACATGTTTTGACACTTTCAGCACACTGGGGTTAAGACCTGAGTGTGTGGGCTCTTCTGAGCCTTGCAGATACATAGGGATACAGCTGTCTGAAAAAACGCGTTTATTTCTGGCTGAAAAACACGTTTTGAAAAGTGAGCTGTTACTGACCCATAATTTACATGGGGTTGACCAAACTTGCAGAAACATGTTTATTTCTGCTGAAAAACATGTTTTGACACTTTCAGCACACTCGGGTTAAAACCTGAGTGTGTGGGCTCTTCTGAGCCTTGCAGTTACATAGGGATACAGCTGTCTGAAAAAACGCGTTTATTTCGGGCTGAAAAACACGTTTTGAAAAGTGAGCTGTTACTGACCCATAACTTACATGGGGTTGACCAAACTTGCAGAAACATGTTTATTTCTGCTGAAAAACATGTTTTGACACTTTCAGCACACTGGGGTTAAGACCTGAGTGTGTGGGCTCTTCTGAGCCTTGCAGTTACATAGGGATACAGCTGTCTGAAAAAACGCGTTTATTTCGGGCTGAAAAACACGTTTTGAAAAGTGAGCTGTTACTGACCCATAACTTACATGGGGTTGACCAAACTTGCAGAAACAAGTTTATTTCTGCTGAAAAACATGTTTTGACACTTTCAGCACACTGGGGTTAAGACCTGAGTGTGTGGGCTCTTCTGAGCCTTGCAGTTACATAGGGATACAGCTGTCTGAAAAAAACGCGTTTATTTCGGGCTGAAAAACACGTTTTGAAAAGTGAGCTGTTACTGACCCATAACTTACATGGGGTTGACCAAACTTGCAGAAACAAGTTTATTTCTGCTGAAAAACATGTTTTGACACTTTCAGCACACTGGGGTTAAGACCTGAGTGTGTGGGCTCTTCTGAGCCTTGCAGTTACATAGGGATACAGCTGTCTGAAAAAACGCGTTTATTTCGGGCTGAAAAACACGTTTTGAAAAGTGAGGTGTTACTGACCCATAACTTACATGGGGTTGACCAAACTTGCAGAAACATGTTTATTTCTGCTGAAAAACATGTTTTGACACTTTCAGCACACTGGGGTTAAGACCTGAGTGTGTGGGCTCTTCTGAGCCTTGCAGTTACATAGGGATACAGCTGTCTGAAAAAACGCGTTTATATCGGGCTGAAAAACACGTTTTGAAAAGTGAGCTGTTACTGACCCATAACTTACATGGGGTTGACCAAACTTGCAGAAACATGTTTATTTCTGCTGAAAAACATGTTTTGACACTTTCAGCACAGTGGGGTTAAGACTTGAGTGTGTGGGCTCTTCTGAGGCTTGCAGTTACATAGGGATACAGCTGTCTGAAAAAACGCGTTTATTTCGGGCTGAAAAACACGTTTTGAAAAGTGAGCTGTTACTGACCCATAACTTACATGGGGTTGACCAAACTTGCAGAAACATGTTTATTTCTGCTGAAAAACATGTTTTGACACTTTCAGCACAGTGGGGTTAAGACCTGAGTGTGTGGGCTCACCTGAGCCTTGCAGTTACATAGGGATACAGCTGTCTGAAAAAACGCGTTTATTTCGGGCTGAAAAACACGTTTTGAAAAGTGAGCTGTTACTGACCCATAACTTACATGGGGTTGACCAAACTTGCAGAAACATGTTTATTTCTGCTGAAAAACATGTTTTGACACTTTCAGCACAGTGGGGTTAAGACCTGAGTGTGTGGGCTCTTCTGAGGCTTGCAGTTACATAGGGATACAGCTGTCTGAAAAAACGCGTTTATTTCGGGCTGAAAAACACGTTTTGAAAAGTGAGCTGTTACTGCCCCATAAGTTACATGGGGTTGACCAAACTTGCAGACACATGTTTATTTCTGCTGAAAAACATGTTTTGACACTTTCAGCACAGTGGGTTTAAGACCTGAGTGTGTGGGCTCTTCTGAGGCTTGCAGTTACATAGGGATACAGCTGTCTGAAAAAACGCGTTTATTTCGGGCTGAAAAACACGTTTTGAAAAGTGAGCTGTTACTGACCCATAACTTACATGGGGTTGACCAAACTTGCAGAAACATGTTTATTTCTGCTGAAAAACATGTTTTGACACTTTCAGCACACTGGGGTTAAGACCTGAGTGTGTGGGCTCTTCTGAGCCTTGCAGATACATAGGGATACAGCTGTCTGAAAAAACGCGTTTATTTCTGGCTGAAAAACACGTTTTGAAAAGTGAGCTGTTACTGACCCATAATTTACATGGGGTTGACCAAACTTGCAGAAACATGTTTATTTCTGCTGAAAAACATGTTTTGACACTTTCAGCACACTCGGGTTAAGACCTGAGTGTGTGGGCTCTTCTGAGCCTTGCAGTTACATAGGGATACAGCTGTCTGAAAAAACGCGTTTATTTCGGGCTGAAAAACACGTTTTGAAAAGTGAGCTGTTACTGACCCATAACTTACATGGGGTTGACCAAACTTGCAGAAACATGTTTATTTCTGCTGAAAAACATGTTTTGACACTTTCAGCACACTGGGGTTAAGACCTGAGTGTGTGGGCTCTTCTGAGCCTTGCAGTTACATAGGGATACAGCTGTCTGAAAAAACGCGTTTATTTCGGGCTGAAAAACACGTTTTGAAAAGTGAGCTGTTACTGACCCATAACTTACATGGGGTTGACCAAACTTGCAGAAACATGCTTATTTCTGCTGAAAAACATGTTTTGACACTTTCAGCGCACTGGGGTTAAGACCTGAGTGTGTGGGCTCTTCTGAGCCTTGCAGTTACATAGGGTAACAGCTATCTGAAAAAACGCGTTTATTTCGGGCTGAAAAACACGTTTTGAAAAGTGAGCTGTTACTGACCCATAACTTACATGGGGTTGACCAAACTTGCAGAAACATGTTTATTTCTGCTGAAAAACATGTTTTGACACTTTCAGCACAGTGGGGTTAAGACCTGAGTGTGTGGGCTCTTCTGAGGCTTGCAGTTACATAGGGATACAGCTGTCTGAAAAAACGCTTTTATTTCGGGCTGAAAAACACGTTTTGAAAAGTGAGCTGTTACTGACCCATAACTTACATGGGGTTGACCAAACTTGCAGAAACATGTTTATTTCTGCTGAAAAACATGTTTTGACACTTTCAGCACAGTGGGTTTAAGACCTGAGTGTGTGGGCTCTTCTGAGGCTTGCAGTTACATAGGGATACAGCTGTCTGAAAAAACGCGTTTATTTCGGGCTGAAAAACACGTTTTGAAAAGTGAGCTGTTACTGATCCATAACTTACATGGGGTTGACCAAACTTGCAGAAACATGTTTATTTCTGCTGAAAAACATGTTTTGACACTTTCAGCACACTGGGGTTAAGACCTGAGTGTGTGGGCTCTTCTGAGCCTTGCAGTTACATAGGGATACAGCTGTCTGAAAAAACGCGTTTATTTCGGGCTGAAAAACACGTTTTGAAAAGTGAGCTGTTACTGACCCATAACTTACATGGGGTTGACCAAACTTGCAGAAACATGTTTATTTCTGCTGAAAAACATGTTTTGACACTTTCAGCACAGTGGGGTTAAGACCTGAGTGTGTGGGCTCTTCTGAGGCTTGCAGTTACATAGGGATACAGCTGTCTGAAAAAACGCGTTTATTTCGGGCTGAAAAACACGTTTTGAAAAGTGAGCTGTTACTGCCCCATAAGTTACATGGGGTTGACCAAACTTGCAGACACATGTTTATTTCTGCTGAAAAACATGTTTTGACACTTTCAGCACAGTGGGTTTAAGACCTGAGTGTGTGGGCTCTTCTGAGGCTTGCAGTTACATAGGGATACAGCTGTCTGAAAAAACGCGTTTATTTCGGGCTGAAAAACACGTTTTGAAAAGTGAGCTGTTACTGACCCATAACTTACATGGGGTTGACCAAACTTGCAGAAACATGTTTATTTCTGCTGAAAAACATGTTTTGACACTTTCAGCACACTGGGGTTAAGACCTGAGTGTGTGGGCTCTTCTGAGCCTTGCAGATACATAGGGATACAGCTGTCTGAAAAAACGCGTTTATTTCTGGCTGAAAAACACGTTTTGAAAAGTGAGCTGTTACTGACCCATAATTTACATGGGGTTGACCAAACTTGCAGAAACATGTTTATTTCTGCTGAAAAACATGTTTTGACACTTTCAGCACACTCGGGTTAAGACCTGAGTGTGTGGGCTCTTCTGAGCCTTGCAGTTACATAGGGATACAGCTGTCTGAAAAAACGGGTTTATTTCGTGCTGAAAAACACGTTTTGAAAAGTGAGCTGTTACTGACCCATAACTTACATGGGGTTGACCAAACTTGCAGAAACATGTTTATTTCTGCTGAAAAACATGTTTTGACACTTTCAGCACACTGGGGTTAAGACCTGAGTGTGTGGGCTCTTCTGAGCCTTGCAGTTACATAGGGATACAGCTGTCTGAAAAAACGCGTTTATTTCGGGCTGAAAAACACGTTTTGAAAAGTGAGCTGTTACTGACCCATAACTTACATGGAGTTGACCAAACTTGCAGAAACAAGTTTATTTCTGCTGAAAAACATGTTTTGACACTTTCAGCACACTGGGGTTAAGACCTGAGTGTGTGGGCTCTTCTGAGCCTTGCAGTTACATAGGGATACAGCTGTCTGAAAAAACGCGTTTATTTCGGGCTGAAAAACACGTTTTGAAAAGTGAGCTGTTACTGACCCATAACTTACATGGGGTTGACCAAACTTGCAGAAACATGTTTATTTCTGCTGAAAAACATGTTTTGACACTTTCAGCACAGTGGGGTTAAGACCTGAGTGTGTGGGCTCACCTGAGCCTTGCAGTTACATAGGGATACAGCTGTCTGAAAAAACGCGTTTATTTCGGGCTGAAAAACACGTTTTGAAAAGTGAGCTGTTACTGACCCATAACTTACATGGGGTTGACCAAACTTGCAGAAACATGTTTATTTCTGCTGAAAAACATGTTTTGACACTTTCAGCACAGTGGGGTTAAGACCTGAGTGTGTGGGCTCTTCTGAGGCTTGCAGTTACATAGGGATACAGCTGTCTGAAAAAACGCGTTTATTTCGGGCTGAAAAACACGTTTTGAAAAGTGAGCTGTTACTGCCCCATAAGTTACATGGGGTTGACCAAACTTGCAGACACATGTTTATTTCTGCTGAAAAACATGTTTTGACACTTTCAGCACAGTGGGTTTAAGACCTGAGTGTGTGGGCTCTTCTGAGGCTTGCAGTTACATAGGGATACAGCTGTCTGAAAAAACGCGTTTATTTCGGGCTGAAAAACACGTTTTGAAAAGTGAGCTGTTACTGACCCATAACTTACATGGGGTTGACCAAACTTGCAGAAACATGTTTATTTCTGCTGAAAAACATGTTTTGACACTTTCAGCACACTGGGGTTAAGACCTGAGTGTGTGGGCTCTTCTGAGCCTTGCAGATACATAGGGATACAGCTGTCTGAAAAAACGCGTTTATTTCTGGCTGAAAAACACGTTTTGAAAAGTGAGCTGTTACTGACCCATAATTTACATGGGGTTGACCAAACTTGCAGAAACATGTTTATTTCTGCTGAAAAACATGTTTTGACACTTTCAGCACACTCGGGTTAAGACCTGAGTGTGTGGGCTCTTCTGAGCCTTGCAGTTACATAGGGATACAGCTGTCTGAAAAAACGCGTTTATTTCGGGCTGAAAAACACGTTTTGAAAAGTGAGCTGTTACTGACCCATAACTTACATGGGGTTGACCAAACTTGCAGAAACATGTTTATTTCTGCTGAAAAACATGTTTTGACACTTTCAGCACACTGGGGTTAAGACCTGAGTGTGTGGGCTCTTCTGAGCCTTGCAGTTACATAGGGATACAGCTGTCTGAAAAAACGCGTTTATTTCGGGCTGAAAAACACGTTTTGAAAAGTGAGGTGTTACTGACCCATAACTTACATGGGGTTGACCAAACTTGCAGAAACATGTTTATTTCTGCTGAAAAACATGTTTTGACACTTTCAGCACACTGGGGTTAAGACCTGAGTGTGTGGGCTCTTCTGAGCCTTGCAGTTACATAGGGATACAGCTGTCTGAAAAAACGTGTTTATTTCGGGCTGAAAAACACGTTTTGAAAAGTGAGCTGTTACTGACCCATAACTTACATGGGGTTGACCAAACTTGCAGAAACAAGTTTATTTCTGCTGAAAAACATGTTTTGACACTTTCAGCACAGTGGGGTTAAGACCTGAGTGTGTGGGCTCTTCTGAGCCTTGCAGATACATAGGGATACAGCTGTCTGAAAAAACGCGTTTATTTCGGGCTGAAAAACACGTTTTGAAAAGTGAGCTGTTACTGACCCATAACTTACATGGGGTTGACCAAACTTGCAGAAACATGCTTATTTCTGCTGAAAAACATGTTTTGACACTTTCAGCGCACTGGGGTTAAGACCTGAGTGTGTGGGCTCTTCTGAGCCTTGCAGTTACATAGGGTAACAGCTATCTGAAAAAACGCGTTTATTTCGGGCTGAAAAACACGTTTTGAAAAGTGAGCTGTTACTGACCCATAACTTACATGGGGTTGACCAAACTTGCAGAAACATGTTTATTTCTGCTGAAAAACATGTTTTGACACTTTCAGCACACTGGGGTTAAGACCTGAGTGTGTGGGCTCTTCTGAGGCTTGCAGTTACATAGGGATACAGCTGTCTGAAAAAACGCGTTTATTTCGGGCTGAAAAACACGTTTTGAAAAGTGAGCTGTTACTGACCCATAACTTACATGGGGTTGACCAAACTTGCAGAAACATGTTTATTTCTGCTGAAAAACATGTTTTGACACTTTCAGCACAGTGGGGTTAAGACTTGAGTGTGTGGGCTCTTCTGAGGCTTGCAGTTACATAGGGATACAGCTGTCTGAAAAAACGCGTTTATTTCGGGCTGAAAAACACGTTTTGAAAAGTGAGCTGTTACTGACCCATAACTTACATGGGGTTGACCAAACTTGCAGAAACATGTTTATTTCTGCTGAAAAACATGTTTTGACACTTTCAGCACACTAGGGTTAAGACCTGAGTGTGTGGGCTCTTCTGAGCCTTGCAGTTACATAGGGATACAGCTGTCTGAAAAAACGCGTTTATTTCGGGCTGAAAAACACGTTTTGAAAAGTGAGCTGTTACTGACCCATAACTTACATGGGGTTGACCAAACTTGCAGAAACATGTTTATTTCTGCTGAAAAACATGTTTTGACACTTTCAGCACAGTGGGGTTAAGACCTGAGTGTGTGGGCTCTTCTGAGGCTTGCAGTTACATAGGGATACAGCTGTCTGAAAAAACGCGTTTATTTCGGGCTGAAAAACACGTTTTGAAAAGTGAGCTGTTACTGCCCCATAAGTTACATGGGGTTGACCAAACTTGCAGACACATGTTTATTTCTGCTGAAAAACATGTTTTGACACTTTCAGCACAGTGGGTTTAAGACCTGAGTGTGTGGGCTCTTCTGAGGCTTGCAGTTACATAGGGATACAGCTGTCTGAAAAAACGCGTTTATTTCTGGCTGAAAAACACGTTTTGAAAAGTGAGCTGTTACTGACCCATAATTTACATGGGGTTGACCAAACTTGCAGAAACATGTTTATTTCTGCTGAAAAACATGTTTTGACACTTTCAGCACACTCGGGTTAAGACCTGAGTGTGTGGGCTCTTCTGAGCCTTGCAGTTACATAGGGATACAGCTGTCTGAAAAAACGCGTTTATTTCGGGCTGAAAAACACGTTTTGAAAAGTGAGCTGTTACTGACCCATAACTTACATGGGGTTGACCAAACTTGCAGAAACATGTTTATTTCTGCTGAAAAACATGTTTTGACACTTTCAGCACACTGGGGTTAAGACCTGAGTGTGTGGGCTCTTCTGAGCCTTGCAGTTACATAGGGATACAGCTGTCTGAAAAAACGCGTTTATTTCGGGCTGAAAAACACGTTTTGAAAAGTGAGCTGTTACTGACCCATAACTTACATGGAGTTGACCAAACTTGCAGAAACAAGTTTATTTCTGCTGAAAAACATGTTTTGACACTTTCAGCACACTGGGGTTAAGACCTGAGTGTGTGGGCTCTTCTGAGCCTTGCAGTTACATAGGGATACAGCTGTCTGAAAAAACGCGTTTATTTCGGGCTGAAAAACACGTTTTGAAAAGTGAGCTGTTACTGACCCATAACTTACATGGGGTTGACCAAACTTGCAGAAACAAGTTTATTTCTGCTGAAAAACATGTTTTGACACTTTCAGCACACTGGGGTTAAGACCTGAGTGTGTGGGCTCTTCTGAGCCTTGCAGTTACATAGGGATACAGCTGTCTGAAAAAACGCGTTTATTTCGGGCTGAAAAACACGTTTTGAAAAGTGAGCTGTTACTGACCCATAACTTACATGGGGTTGACCAAACTTGCAGAAACATGTTTATTTCTGCTGAAAAACATGTTTTGACACTTTCAGCACACTGGGGTTAAGACCTGAGTGTGTGGGCTCTTCTGAGCCTTGCAGTTACATAGGGATACAGCTGTCTGAAAAAACGCGTTTATTTCGGGCTGAAAAACACGTTTTGAAAAGTGAGCTGTTACTGACCCATAACTTACATGGGGTTGACCAAACTTGCAGAAACAAGTTTATTTCTGCTGAAAAACATGTTTTGACACTTTCAGCACAGTGGGGTTAAGACCTGAGTGTGTGGGCTCTTCTGAGCTATGCAGATACATAGGGATACAGCTGTCTGAAAAAACGCGTTTATTTCGGGCTGAAAAACACGTTTTGAAAAGTGAGCTGTTACTGACCCATAACTTACATGGGGTTGACCAAACTTGCAGAAACATGCTTATTTCTGCTGAAAAACATGTTTTGACACTTTCAGCGCACTGGGGTTAAGACCTGAGTGTGTGGGCTCTTCTGAGCCTTGCAGTTACATAGGGTAACAGCTATCTGAAAAAACGCGTTTATTTCGGGCTGAAAAACACGTTTTGAAAAGTGAGCTGTTACTGACCCATAACTTACATGGGGTTGACCAAACTTACAGAAACGTTTATTTCTGCTGAAAAACATGTTTTGACACTTTCAGCACAGTGGGGTTAAGACTTGAGTGTGTGGGCTCTTCTGAGGCTTGCAGTTACATAGGGATACAGCTGTCTGAAAAAACGCGTTTATTTCGGGCTGAAAAACACGTTTTGAAAAGTGAGCTGTTACTGACCCATAACTTACATGGGGTTGACCAAACTTGCAGAAACATGTTTATTTCTGCTGAAAAACATGTTTTGACACTTTCAGCACACTGGGGTTAAGACCTGAGTGTGTGGGCTCACCTGAGCCTTGCAGTTACATAGGGATACAGCTGTCTGAAAAAACGCGTTTATTTCGGGCTGAAAAACACGTTTTGAAAAGTGAGCTGTTACTGACCCATAACTTACATGGGGTTGACCAAACTTGCAGAAACATGTTTATTTCTGCTGAAAAACATGTTTTGACACTTTCAGCACAGTGGGGTTAAGACCTGAGTGTGTGGGCTCTTCTGAGGCTTGCAGTTACATAGGGATACAGCTGTCTGAAAAAACGCGTTTATTTCGGGCTGAAAAACACGTTTTGAAAAGTGAGCTGTTACTGCCCCATAACTTACATGGGGTTGACCAAACTTGCAGAAACATGTTTATTTCTGCTGAAAAACATGTTTTGACACTTTCAGCACAGTGGGGTTAAGACCTGAGTGTGTGGGCTCTTCTGAGGCTTGCAGTTACATAGGGATACAGCTGTCTGAAAAAACGCGTTTATTTCGGGCTGAAAAACACGTTTTGAAAAGTGAGCTGTTACTGCCCCATAAGTTACATGGGGTTGACCAAACTTGCAGACACATGTTTATTTCTGCTGAAAAACATGTTTTGACACTTTCAGCACACTGGGGTTAAGACCTGAGTGTGTGGGCTCTTCTGAGCCTTGCAGTTACATAGGGATACAGCTGTCTGAAAAAACGCGTTTATTTCGGGCTGAAAAACACGTTTTGAAAAGTGAGCTGTTACTGACCCATAACTTACATGGGGTTGACCAAACTTGCAGAAACATGTTTATTTCTGCTGAAAAACATGTTTTGACACTTTCAGCACACTGGGGTTAAGACCTGAGTGTGTGGGCTCTTCTGAGCCTTGCAGTTACATAGGGATACAGCTGTCTGAAAAAACGCGTTTATTTCGGGCTGAAAAACACGTTTTGAAAAGTGAGCTGTTACTGACCCATAACTTACATGGGGTTGACCAAACTTGCAGAAACATGTTTATTTCTGCTGAAAAACATGTTTTGACACTTTCAGCGCACTGGGGTTAAGACCTGAGTGTGTGGGCTCTTCTGAGCCTTGCAGTTACATAGGGTAACAGCTATCTGAAAAAACGCGTTTATTTCGGGCTGAAAAACACGTTTTGAAAAGTGAGCTGTTACTGACCCATAACTTACATGGGGTTGACCAAACTTGCAGAAACATGTTTATTTCTGCTGAAAAACATGTTTTGACACTTTCAGCGCACTGGGGTTAAGACCTGAGTGTGTGGGCTCTTCTGAGCCTTGCAGTTACATAGGGTAAGAGCTATCTGAAAAAACGCGTTTATTTCGGGCTGAAAAACACGTTTTGAAAAGTGAGCTGTTACTGACCCATAACTTACATGGGGTTGACCAAACTTGCAGAAACATGTTTATTTCTGCTGAAAAACATGTTTTGACACTTTCAGCACAGTGGGGTTAAGACCTGAGTGTGTGGGCTCTTCTGAGGCTTGCAGTTACATAGGGATACAGCTGTCTGAAAAAACGCGTTTATTTCGGGCTGAAAAACACGTTTTGAAAAGTGAGCTGTTACTGACCCATAACTTACATGGGGTTGACCAAACTTGCAGAAACATGTTTATTTCTGCTGAAAAACATGTTTTGACACTTTCAGCACATTGGGGTTAAGACCTGAGTGTGTGGGCTCTTCTGAGCCTTGCAGTTACATAGGGATACAGCTGTCTGAAAAAACGCGTTTATTTCGGGCTGAAAAACACGTTTTGAAAAGTGAGCTGTTACTGCCCCATAAGTTACATGGGGTTGACCAAACTTGCAGAAACATGTTTATTTCTGCTGAAAAACATGTTTTGACACTCTCAGCACACTGGGGTTAAGACCTGAGTGTGTGGGCTCTTCTGAGCCTTGCAGTTACATAGGGTAAGAGCTATCTGAAAAAACGCGTTTATTTCGGGCTGAAAAACACGTTTTGAAAAGTGAGCTGTTACTGCCCCATAACTTACATGGGGTTGACCAAACTTGCAGAAACATGTTTATTTCTGCTGAAAAACATGTTTTGACACTTTCAGCACACTGGGGTTAAGACCTGAGTGTGTGGGCTCTTCTGAGCCTTGCAGATACATAGGGTAACAGCTATCTGAAAAAACGCGTTTATTTCGGGCTGAAAAACACGTTTTGAAAAGTGAGCTGTTACTGACCCATAACTTACATGGGGTTGACCAAACTTGCAGAAACATGTTTATTTCTGCTGAAAAACATGTTTTGACACTTTCAGCGCACTGGGGTTAAGACCTGAGTGTGTGGGCTCTTCTGAGCCTTGCAGTTACATAGGGTAACAGCTATCTGAAAAAACGCGTTTATTTCGGGCTGAAAAACACGTTTTGAAAAGTGAGCTGTTACTGACCCATAACTTACATGGGGTTGACCAAACTTGCAGAAACATGTTTATTTCTGCTGAAAAACATGTTTTGACACTTTCAGCACAGTGGGGTTAAGACCTGAGTGTGTGGGCTCTTCTGAGGCTTGCAGTTACATAGGGATACAGCTGTCTGAAAAAACGCGTTTATTTCGGGCTGAAAAACACGTTTTGAAAAGTGAGCTGTTACTGACCCATAACTTACATGGGGTTGACCAAACTTGCAGAAACATGCTTATTTCTGCTGAAAAACATGTTTTGACACTTTCAGCGCACTGGGGTTAAGACCTGAGTGTGTGGGCTCTTCTGAGCCTTGCAGTTACATAGGGTAACAGCTATCTGAAAAAACGCGTTTATTTCGGGCTGAAAAACACGTTTTGAAAAGTGAGCTGTTACTGACCCATAACTTACATGGGGTTGACCAAACTTGCAGAAACATGTTTATTTCTGCTGAAAAACATGTTTTGACACTTTCAGCACACTGGGGTTAAGACCTGAGTGTGTGGGCTCTTCTGAGGCTTGCAGTTACATAGGGATACAGCTGTCTGAAAAAACGCGTTTATTTCGGGCTGAAAAACACGTTTTGAAAAGTGAGCTGTTACTGACCCATAACTTACATGGGGTTGACCAAACTTGCAGAAACATGTTTATTTCTGCTGAAAAACATGTTTTGACACTTTCAGCACAGTGGGGTTAAGACTTGAGTGTGTGGGCTCTTCTGAGGCTTGCAGTTACATAGGGATACAGCTGTCTGAAAAAACGCGTTTATTTCGGGCTGAAAAACACGTTTTGACACTCTCAGCACACTGGGGTTAAGACCTGAGTGTGTGGGCTCTTCTGAGCCTTGCAGTTACATAGGGATACAGCTGTCTGAAAAAACGCGTTTATTTCGGGCTGAAAAACACGTTTTGAAAAGTGAGCTGTTACTGACCCATAACTTACATGGGGTTGACCAAACTTGCAGAAACATGTTTATTTCTGCTGAAAAACATGTTTTGACACTTTCAGCGCACTGGGGTTAAGACCTGAGTGTGTGGGCTCTTCTGAGCCTTGCAGTTACATAGGGTAACAGCTATCTGAAAAAACGCGTTTATTTCGGGCTGAAAAACACGTTTTGAAAAGTGAGCTGTTACTGACCCATAACTTACATGGGGTTGACCAAACTTGCAGAAACATGCTTATTTCTGCTGAAAAACATGTTTTGACACTTTCAGCGCACTGGGGTTAAGACCTGAGTGTGTGGGCTCTTCTGAGCCTTGCAGTTACATAGGGTAAGAGCTATCTGAAAAAACGCGTTTATTTCGGGCTGAAAAACACGTTTTGAAAAGTGAGCTGTTACTGACCCATAACTTACATGGGGTTGACCAAACTTGCAGAAACATGTTTATTTCTGCTGAAAAACATGTTTTGACACTTTCAGCACAGTGGGGTTAAGACCTGAGTGTGTGGGCTCTTCTGAGGCTTGCAGTTACATAGGGATACAGCTGTCTGAAAAAACGCGTTTATTTCGGGCTGAAAAACACGTTTTGAAAAGTGAGCTGTTACTGACCCATAACTTACATGGGGTTGACCAAACTTGCAGAAACATGTTTATTTCTGCTGAAAAACATGTTTTGACACTTTCAGCGCACTGGGGTTAAGACCTGAGTGTGTGGGCTCTTCTGAGCCTTGCTGTTACATAGGGTAACAGCTATCTGAAAAAACGCGTTTATTTCGGGCTGAAAAACACGTTTTGAAAAGTGAGCTGTTACTGACCCATAACTTACATGGGGTTGACCAAACTTGCAGAAACATGTTTATTTCTGCTGAAAAACATGTTTTGACACTTTCAGCGCACTGGGGTTAAGACCTGAGTGTGTGGGCTCTTCTGAGCCTTGCAGTTACATAGGGTAACAGCTATCTGAAAAAACGCGTTTATTTCGGGCTGAAAAACACGTTTTGAAAAGTGAGCTGTTACTGACCCATAACTTACATGGGGTTGACCAAACTTGCAGAAACATGCTTATTTCTGCTGAAAAACATGTTTTGACACTTTCAGCGCACTGGGGTTAAGACCTGAGTGTGTGGGCTCTTCTGAGCCTTGCAGTTACATAGGGTAAGAGCTATCTGAAAAAACGCGTTTATTTCGGGCTGAAAAACACGTTTTGAAAAGTGAGCTGTTACTGACCCATAACTTACATGGGGTTGACCAAACTTGCAGAAACATGTTTATTTCTGCTGAAAAACATGTTTTGACACTTTCAGCACAGTGGGGTTAAGACCTGAGTGTGTGGGCTCTTCTGAGGCTTGCAGTTACATAGGGATACAGCTGTCTGAAAAAACGCGTTTATTTCGGGCTGAAAAACACGTTTTGAAAAGTGAGCTGTTACTGACCCATAACTTACATGGGGTTGACCAAACTTGCAGAAACATGTTTATTTCTGCTGAAAAACATGTTTTGACACTTTCAGCACATTGGGGTTAAGACCTGAGTGTGTGGGCTCTTCTGAGCCTTGCAGTTACATAGGGATACAGCTGTCTGAAAAAACGCGTTTATTTCGGGCTGAAAAACACGTTTTGAAAAGTGAGCTGTTACTGACCCATAACTTACATGGGGTTGACCAAACTTGCAGAAACATGTTTATTTCTGCTGAAAAACACGTTTTGACACTTTCAGCACACTGGGGTTAAGACCTGAGTGTGTGGGCTCTTCTGAGCCTTGCAGTTACATAGGGATACAGCTGTCTGAAAAAACGCGTTTATTTCGGGCTGAAAAACACGTTTTTAAAAGTGAGCTGTTACTGCCCCATAAGTTACATGGGGTTGACCAAACTTGCAGAAACATGTTTATTTCTGCTGAAAAACATGTTTTGACACTCTCAGCACACTGGGGTTAAGACCTGAGTGTGTGGGCTCTTCTGAGCCTTGCAGTTACATAGGGATACAGCTGTCTGAAAAAACGCGTTTATTTCGGGCTGAAAAACACGTTTTGAAAAGTGAGCTGTTACTGACCCATAACTTACATGGGGTTGACCAAACTTGCAGAAACAAGTTTATTTCTGCTGAAAAACATGTTTTGACACTTTCAGCACACTGGGGTTAAGACCTGAGTGTGTGGGCTCTTCTGAGCCTTGCAGTTACATAGGGATACAGCTGTCTGAAAAAACGCGTTTATTTCGGGCTGAAAAACACGTTTTGAAAAGTGACCTGTTACTGACCCATAACTTACATGGGGTTGACCAAACTTGCAGAAACATGTTTATTTCTGCTGAAAAACATGTTTTGACACTTTCAGCACACTGGGGTTAAGACCTGAGTGTGTGGGCTCTTCTGAGCCTTGCAGTTACATAGGGATACAGCTGTCTGAAAAAACGCGTTTATTTCGGGCTGAAAAACACGTTTTGAAAAGTGAGCTGTTACTGCCCCATAAGTTACATGGGGTTGACCAAACTTGCAGAAACATGTTTATTTCTGCTGAAAAACATGTTTTGACACTTTCAGCACACTGGGGTTAAGACCTGAGTGTGTGGGCTCTTCTGAGCCTTGCAGATACATAGGGATACAGCTGTCTGAAAAAACGCGTTTATTTCTGGCTGAAAAACACGTTTTGAAAAGTGAGCTGTTACTGACCCATAACTTACATGGGGTTGACCAAACTTGCAGAAACATGTTTATTTCTGCTGAAAAACATGTTTTGACACTTTCAGCACACTCGGGTTAAGACCTGAGTGTGTGGGCTCTTCTGAGCCTTGCAGTTACATAGGGATACAGCTGTCTGAAAAAACGCGTTTATTTCGGGCTGAAAAACACGTTTTGAAAAGTGAGCTGTTACTGACCCATAACTTACATGGGGTTGACCAAACTTGCAGAAACATGTTTATTTCTGCTGAAAAACATGTTTTGACACTTTCAGCACACTGGGGTTAAGACCTGAGTGTGTGGGCTCTTCTGAGCCTTGCAGTTACATAGGGATACAGCTGTCTGAAAAAACGCGTTTATTTCGGGCTGAAAAACACGTTTTGAAAAGTGAGCTGTTACTGACCCATAACTTACATGGGGTTGACCAAACTTGCAGAAACATGTTTATTTCTGCTGAAAAACATGTTTTGACACTTTCAGCGCACTGGGGTTAAGACCTGAGTGTGTGGGCTCTTCTGAGCCTTGCAGTTACATAGGGTAACAGCTATCTGAAAAAACGCGTTTATTTCGGGCTGAAAAACACGTTTTGAAAAGTGAGCTGTTACTGACCCATAACTTACATGGGGTTGACCAAACTTGCAGAAACGTTTATTTCTGCTGAAAAACATGTTTTGACACTTTCAGCACAGTGGGGTTAAGACCTGAGTGTGTGGGCTCTTCTGAGGCTTGCAGTTACATAGGGATACAGCTGTCTGAAAAAACGCGTTTATTTCGGGCTGAAAAACACGTTTTGAAAAGTGAGCTGTTACTGCCCCATAAGTTACATGGGGTTGACCAAACTTGCAGACACATGTTTATTTCTGCTGAAAAACATGTTTTGACACTTTCAGCACACTGGGGTTAAGACCTGAGTGTGTGGGCTCTTCTGAGCCTTGCAGTTACATAGGGATACAGCTGTCTGAAAAAACGCGTTTATTTCGGGCTGAAAAACACGTTTTGAAAAGTGAGCTGTTACTGACCCATAACTTACATGGGGTTGACCAAACTTGCAGAAACATGTTTATTTCTGCTGAAAAACATGTTTTGACACTTTCAGCACAGTGGGGTTAAGACTTGAGTGTGTGGGCTCTTCTGAGGCTTGCAGTTACATAGGGATACAGCTGTCTGAAAAAACGCGTTTATTTCGGGCTGAAAAACACGTTTTGAAAAGTGAGCTGTTACTGACCCATAACTTACATGGGGTTGACCAAACTTGCAGAAACATGTTTATTTCTGCTGAAAAACATGTTTTGACACTTTCAGCACAGTGGGGTTAAGACCTGAGTGTGTGGGCTCTTCTGAGGCTTGCAGTTACATAGGGATACAGCTGTCTGAAAAAACGCGTTTATTTCGGGCTGAAAAACACGTTTTGAAAAGTGAGCTGTTACTGACCCATAACTTACATGGGGTTGACCAAACTTGCAGAAACATGTTTATTTCTGCTGAAAAACATGTTTTGACACTTTCAGCACACTGGGGTTAAGACCTGAGTGTGTGGGCTCTTCTGAGCCTTGCAGTTACATAGGGATACAGCTGTCTGAAAAAACGCGTTTATTTCGGGCTGAAAAACACGTTTTGAAAAGTGAGCTGTTACTGACCCATAACTTACATGGGGTTGACCAAACTTGCAGAAACAAGTTTATTTCTGCTGAAAAACATGTTTTGACACTTTCAGCACACTGGGGTTAAGACCTGAGTGTGTGGGCTCTTCTGAGCCTTGCAGTTACATAGGGATACAGCTGTCTGAAAAAACGCGTTTATTTCGGGCTGAAAAACACGTTTTGAAAAGTGAGCTGTTACTGACCCATAACTTACATGGGGTTGACCAAACTTGCAGAAACAAGTTTATTTCTGCTGAAAAACATGTTTTGACACTTTCAGCACACTGGGGTTAAGACCTGAGTGTGTGGGCTCTTCTGAGCCTTGCAGTTACATAGGGATACAGCTGTCTGAAAAAACGCGTTTATTTCGGGCTGAAAAACACGTTTTGAAAAGTGAGCTGTTACTGACCCATAACTTACATGGGGTTGACCAAACTTGCAGAAACATGTTTATTTCTGCTGAAAAACATGTTTTGACACTTTCAGCACACTGGGGTTAAGACCTGAGTGTGTGGGCTCTTCTGAGCCTTGCAGTTACATAGGGATACAGCTGTCTGAAAAAACGCGTTTATTTCGGGCTGAAAAACACGTTTTGAAAAGTGAGCTGTTACTGACCCATAACTTACATGGGGTTGACCAAACTTGCAGAAACAAGTTTATTTCTGCTGAAAAACATGTTTTGACACTTTCAGCACAGTGGGGTTAAGACCTGAGTGTGTGGGCTCTTCTGAGCCTTGCAGATACATAGGGATACAGCTGTCTGAAAAAACGCGTTTATTTCGGGCTGAAAAACACGTTTTGAAAAGTGAGCTGTTACTGACCCATAACTTACATGGGGTTGACCAAACTTGCAGAAACATGCTTATTTCTGCTGAAAAACATGTTTTGACACTTTCAGCGCACTGGGTGTTAAGACCTGAGTGTGTGGGCTCTTCTGAGCCTTGCAGTTACATAGGGATACAGCTATCTGAAAAAACGCGTTTATTTCGGGCTGAAAAACACGTTTTGAAAAGTGAGCTGTTACTGACCCATAACTTACATGGGGTTGACCAAACTTGCAGAAACATGTTTATTTCTGCTGAAAAACATGTTTTGACACTTTCAGCACAGTGGGGTTAAGACCTGAGTGTGTGGGCTCTTCTGAGGCTTGCAGTTACATAGGGATACAGCTGTCTGAAAAAACGCGTTTATTTCGGGCTGAAAAACACGTTTTGAAAAGTGAGCTGTTACTGCCCCATAAGTTACATGGGGTTGACCAAACTTGCAGACACATGTTTATTTCTGCTGAAAAACATGTTTTGACACTTTCAGCACACTGGGGTTAAGACCTGAGTGTGTGGGCTCTTCTGAGCCTTGCAGTTACATAGGGATACAACTGTCTGAAAAAACGCGTTTATTTCGGGCTGAAAAACACGTTTTGAAAAGTGAGCTGTTACTGACCCATAACTTACATGGGGTTGACCAAACTTGCAGAAACATGTTTATTCCGCTGAAAAACATGTTTTGACACTTTCAGCACACTGGGGTTAAGACCTGAGTGTGTGGGCTCTTCTGAGCCTTGCAGTTACATAGGGATACAGCTGTCTGAAAAAACGCGTTTATTTCGGGCTGAAAAACACGTTTTGAAAAGTGAGCTGTTACTGACCCATAACTTACATGGGGTTGACCAAACTTGCAGAAACATGTTTATTTCTGCTGAAAAACATGTTTTGACACTTTCAGCGCACTGGGGTTAAGACCTGAGTGTGTGGGCTCTTCTGAGCCTTGCAGTTACATAGGGTAACAGCTATCTGAAAAAACGCGTTTATTTCGGGCTGAAAAACACGTTTTGAAAAGTGAGCTGTTACTGACCCATAACTTACATGGGGTTGACCAAACTTGCAGAAACATGTTTATTTCTGCTGAAAAACATGTTTTGACACTTTCAGCACAGTGGGGTTAAGACCTGAGTGTGTGGGCTCTTCTGAGGCTTGCAGTTACATAGGGATACAGCTGTCTGAAAAAACGCGTTTATTTCGGGCTGAAAAACACGTTTTGAAAAGTGAGCTGTTACTGACCCATAACTTACATGGGGTTGACCAAACTTGCAGAAACAAGTTTATTTCTGCTGAAAAACATGTTTTGACACTTTCAGCACACTGGGGTTAAGACCTGAGTGTGTGGGCTCTTCTGAGCCTTGCAGTTACATAGGGATACAGCTGTCTGAAAAAACGCGTTTATTTCGGGCTGAAAAACACGTTTTGAAAAGTGAGCTGTTACTGACCCATAACTTACATGGGGTTGACCAAACTTGCAGAAACATGTTTATTTCTGCTGAAAAACATGTTTTGACACTTTCAGCACACTGGGGTTAAGACCCGAGTGTGTGGGCTCTTCTGAGCCTTGCAGTTACATAGGGATACAGCTGTCTGAAAAAACGCGTTTATTTCGGGCTGAAAAACACGTTTTGAAAAGTGAGCTGTTACTGCCCCATAAGTTACATGGGGTTGACCAAACTTGCAGAAACATGTTTATTTCTGCTGAAAAACATGTTTTGACACTTTCAGCACACTGGGGTTAAGACCTGAGTGTGTGGGCTCTTCTGAGCCTTGCAGATACATAGGGATACAGCTGTCTGAAAAAACGCGTTTATTTCTGGCTGAAAAACACGTTTTGAAAAGTGAGCTGTTACTGACCCATAACTTACATGGGGTTGACCAAACTTGCAGAAACATGTTTATTTCTGCTGAAAAACATGTTTTGACACTTTCAGCACACTCGGGTTAAGACCTGAGTGTGTGGGCTCTTCTGAGCCTTGCAGTTACATAGGGATACAGCTGTCTGAAAAAACGCGTTTATTTCGGGCTGAAAAACACGTTTTGAAAAGTGAGCTGTTACTGACCCATAACTTACATGGGGTTGACCAAACTTGCAGAAACATGTTTATTTCTGCTGAAAAACATGTTTTGACACTTTCAGCGCACTGGGGTTAAGACCTGAGTGTGTGGGCTCTTCTGAGCCTTGCAGTTACATAGGGTAACAGCTATCTGAAAAAAACGCGTTTATTTCGGGCTGAAAAACACGTTTTGAAAAGTGAGCTGTTACTGACCCATAACTTACATGGGGTTGACCAAACTTGCAGAAACATGCTTATTTCTGCTGAAAAACATGTTTTGACACTTTCAGCGCACTGGGGTTAAGACCTGAGTGTGTGGGCTCTTCTGAGCCTTGCAGTTACATAGGGTAAGAGCTATCTGAAAAAACGCGTTTATTTCGGGCTGAAAAACACGTTTTGAAAAGTGAGCTGTTACTGACCCATAACTTACATGGGGTTGACCAAACTTGCAGAAACATGTTTATTTCTGCTGAAAAACATGTTTTGACACTTTCAGCACAGTGGGGTTAAGACCTGAGTGTGTGGGCTCTTCTGAGGCTTGCAGTTACATAGGGATACAGCTGTCTGAAAAAACGCGTTTATTTCGGGCTGAAAAACACGTTTTGAAAAGTGAGCTGTTACTGACCCATAACTTACATGGGGTTGACCAAACTTGCAGAAACATGTTTATTTCTGCTGAAAAACATGTTTTGACACTTTCAGCGCACTGGGGTTAAGACCTGAGTGTGTGGGCTCTTCTGAGCCTTGCAGTTACATAGGGTAACAGCTATCTGAAAAAACGCGTTTATTTCGGGCTGAAAAACACGTTTTGAAAAGTGAGCTGTTACTGACCCATAACTTACATGGGGTTGACCAAACTTGCAGAAACATGTTTATTTCTGCTGAAAAACATGTTTTGACACTTTCAGCACACTGGGGTTAAGACCTGAGTGTGTGGGCTCTTCTGAGCCTTGCAGTTACATAGGGATACAGCTGTCTGAAAAAACGCGTTTATTTCGGGCTGAAAAACACGTTTTGAAAAGTGAGCTGTTACTGACCCATAACTTACATGGGGTTGACCAAACTTGCAGAAACATGTTTATTTCTGCTGAAAAACATGTTTTGACACTTTCAGCACACTGGGGTTAAGACCTGAGTGTGTGGGCTCTTCTGAGCCTTGCAGTTACATAGGGATACAGCTGTCTGAAAAAACGCGTTTATTTCGGGCTGAAAAACACGTTTTGAAAAGTGAGCTGTTACTGCCCCATAAGTTACATGGGGTTGACCAAACTTGCAGAAACATGTTTATTTCTGCTGAAAAACATGTTTTGACACTTTCAGCACACTGGGGTTAAGACCTGAGTGTGTGGGCTCTTCTGAGCCTTGCAGATACATAGGGATACAGCTGTCTGAAAAAACGCGTTTATTTCTGGCTGAAAAACACGTTTTGAAAAGTGAGCTGTTACTGACCCATAACTTACATGGGGTTGACCAAACTTGCAGAAACATGTTTATTTCTGCTGAAAAACATGTTTTGACACTTTCAGCACACTCGGGTTAAGACCTGAGTGTGTGGGCTCTTCTGAGCCTTGCAGTTACATAGGGATACAGCTGTCTGAAAAAACGCGTTTATTTCGGGCTGAAAAACACGTTTTGAAAAGTGAGCTGTTACTGACCCATAACTTACATGGGGTTGACCAAACTTGCAGAAACATGTTTATTTCTGCTGAAAAACATGTTTTGACACTTTCAGCACACTGGGGTTAAGACCTGAGTGTGTGGGCTCTTCTGAGCCTTGCAGTTACATAGGGATACAGCTGTCTGAAAAAAACGCGTTTATTTCGGGCTGAAAAACACGTTTTGAAAAGTGAGCTGTTACTGACCCATAACTTACATGGGGTTGACCAAACTTGCAGAAACATGCTTATTTCTGCTGAAAAACATGTTTTGACACTTTCAGCGCACTGGGGTTAAGACCTGAGTGTGTGGGCTCTTCTGAGCCTTGCAGTTACATAGGGTAAGAGCTATCTGAAAAAACGCGTTTATTTCGGGCTGAAAAACACGTTTTGAAAAGTGAGCTGTTACTGACCCATAACTTACATGGGGTTGACCAAACTTGCAGAAACATGTTTATTTCTGCTGAAAAACATGTTTTGACACTTTCAGCACAGTGGGGTTAAGACCTGAGTGTGTGGGCTCTTCTGAGGCTTGCAGTTACATAGGGATACAGCTGTCTGAAAAAACGCGTTTATTTCGGGCTGAAAAACACGTTTTGAAAAGTGAGCTGTTACTGCCCCATAAGTTACATGGGGTTGACCAAACTTGCAGACACATGTTTATTTCTGCTGAAAAACATGTTTTGACACTTTCAGCACACTGGGGTTAAGACCTGAGTGTGTGGGCTCTTCTGAGCCTTGCAGTTACATAGGGATACAGCTGTCTGAAAAAACGCGTTTATTTCGGGCTGAAAAACACGTTTTGAAAAGTGAGCTGTTACTGACCCATAACTTACATGGGGTTGACCAAACTTGCAGAAACATGTTTATTTCTGCTGAAAAACATGTTTTGACACTTTCAGCACACTGGGGTTAAGACCTGAGTGTGTGGGCTCTTCTGAGCCTTGCAGTTACATAGGGATACAGCTGTCTGAAAAAACGCGTTTATTTCGGGCTGAAAAACACGTTGTGAAAAGTGAGCTGTTACTGAGCCATAACTTACATGGGGTTGACCAAACTTGCAGAAACATGTTTATTTCTGCTGAAAAACATGTTTTGACACTTTCAGCGCACTGGGGTTAAGACCTGAGTGTGTGGGCTCTTCTGAGCCTTGCAGTTACATAGGGTAACAGCTATCTGAAAAAACGCGTTTATTTCGGGCTGAAAAACACGTTTTGAAAAGTGAGCTGTTACTGACCCATAACTTACATGGGGTTGACCAAACTTGCAGAAACATGTTTATTTCTGCTGAAAAACATGTTTTGACACTTTCAGCGCACTGGGGTTAAGACCTGAGTGTGTGGGCTCTTCTGAGCCTTGCAGTTACATAGGGTAAGAGCTATCTGAAAAAACGCGTTTATTTCGGGCTGAAATACACGTTTTGAAAAGTGAGCTGTTACTGACCCATAACTTACATGGGGTTGACCAAACTTGCAGAAACATGTTTATTTCTGCTGAAAAACATGTTTTGACACTTTCAGCACAGTGGGGTTAAGACCTGAGTGTGTGGGCTCTTCTGAGGCTTGCAGTTACATAGGGATACAGCTGTCTGAAAAAACGCGCTTATTTCGGGCTGAAAAACACGTTTTGAAAAGTGAGCTGTTACTGACCCATAACTTACATGGGGTTGACCAAACTTGCAGAAACATGTTTATTTCTGCTGAAAAACATGTTTTGACACTTTCAGCACACTGGGGTTAAGACCTGAGTGTGTGGGCTCTTCTGAGCCTTGCAGTTACATAGGGATACAGCTGTCTGAAAAAACGCGTTTATTTCGGGCTGAAAAACACGTTTTGAAAAGTGAGCTGTTACTGACCCATAACTTACATGGGGTTGACCAAACTTGCAGAAACATGTTTATTTCTGCTGAAAAACATGTTTTGACACTTTCAGCACACTGGGGTTAAGACCTGAGTGTGTGGGCTCTTCTGAGCCTTGCAGATACATAGGGATACAGCTGTCTGAAAAAACGCGTTTATTTCTGGCTGAAAAACACGTTTTGAAAAGTGAGCTGTTACTGACCCATAACTTACATGGGGTTGACCAAACTTGCAGAAACATGTTTATTTCTGCTGAAAAACATGTTTTGACACTTTCAGCACACTCGGGTTAAGACCTGAGTGTGTGGGCTCTTCTGAGCCTTGCAGTTACATAGGGATACAGCTGTCTGAAAAAACGCGTTTATTTCGGGCTGAAAAACACGTTTTGAAAAGTGAGCTGTTACTGACCCATAACTTACATGGGGTTGACCAAACTTGCAGAAACATGTTTATTTCTGCTGAAAAACATGTTTTGACACTTTCAGCACACTGGGGTTAAGACCTGAGTGTGTGGGCTCTTCTGAGCCTTGCAGTTACATAGGGATACAGCTGTCTGAAAAAACGCGTTTATTTCGGGCTGAAAAACACGTTTTGAAAAGTGAGCTGTTACTGACCCATAACTTACATGGGGTTGACCAAACTTGCAGAAACATGTTTATTTCTGCTGAAAAACATGTTTTGACACTTTCAGCGCACTGGGGTTAAGACCTGAGTGTGTGGGCTCTTCTGAGCCTTGCAGTTACATAGGGTAACAGCTATCTGAAAAAACGCGTTTATTTCGGGCTGAAAAACACGTTTTGAAAAGTGAGCTGTTACTGACCCATAACTTACATGGGGTTGACCAAACTTGCAGAAACATGCTTATTTCTGCTGAAAAACATGTTTTGACACTTTCAGCGCACTGGGGTTAAGACCTGAGTGTGTGGGCTCTTCTGAGCCTTGCAGTTACATAGGGTAAGAGCTATCTGAAAAAACGCGTTTATTTCGGGCTGAAAAACACGTTTTGAAAAGTGAGCTGTTACTGACCCATAACTTACATGGGGTTGACCAAACTTGCAGAAACATGTTTATTTCTGCTGAAAAACATGTTTTGACACTTTCAGCACAGTGGGGTTAAGACCTGAGTGTGTGGGCTCTTCTGAGGCTTGCAGTTACATAGGGATACAGCTGTCTGAAAAAACGCGTTTATTTCGGGCTGAAAAACACGTTTTGAAAAGTGAGCTGTTACTGCCCCATAAGTTACATGGGGTTGACCAAACTTGCAGACACATGTTTATTTCTGCTGAAAAACATGTTTTGACACTTTCAGCACACTGGGGTTAAGACCTGAGTGTGTGGGCTCTTCTGAGCCTTGCAGTTACATAGGGATACAGCTGTCTGAAAAAACGCGTTTATTTCGGGCTGAAAAACACGTTTTGAAAAGTGAGCTGTTACTGACCCATAACTTACATGGGGTTGACCAAACTTGCAGAAACATGTTTATTTCTGCTGAAAAACATGTTTTGACACTTTCAGCACACTGGGGTTAAGACCTGAGTGTGTGGGCTCTTCTGAGCCTTGCAGTTACATAGGGATACAGCTGTCTGAAAAAACGCGTTTATTTCGGGCTGAAAAACACGTTTTGAAAAGTGAGCTGTTACTGACCCATAACTTACATGGGGTTGACCAAACTTGCAGAAACATGTTTATTTCTGCTGAAAAACATGTTTTGACACTTTCAGCGCACTGGGGTTAAGACCTGAGTGTGTGGGCTCTTCTGAGCCTTGCAGTTACATAGGGTAACAGCTATCTGAAAAAACGCGTTTATTTCGGGCTGAAAAACACGTTTTGAAAAGTGAGCTGTTACTGACCCATAACTTACATGGGGTTGACCAAACTTGCAGAAACATGTTTATTTCTGCTGAAAAACATGTTTTGACACTTTCAGCGCACTGTGGTTAAGACCTGAGTGTGTGGGCTCTTCTGAGCCTTGCAGTTACATAGGGTAAGAGCTATCTGAAAAAACGCGTTTATTTCGGGCTGAAAAACACGTTTTGAAAAGTGAGCTGTTACTGACCCATAACTTACATGGGGTTGACCAAACTTGCAGAAACATGTTTATTTCTGCTGAAAAACATGTTTTGACACTTTCAGCACAGTGGGGTTAAGACCTGAGTGTGTGGGCTCTTCTGAGGCTTGCAGTTACATAGGGATACAGCTGTCTGAAAAAACGCGTTTATTTCGGGCTGAAAAACACGTTTTGAAAAGTGAGCTGTTACTGACCCATAACTTACATGGGGTTGACCAAACTTGCAGAAACATGTTTATTTCTGCTGAAAAACATGTTTTGACACTTTCAGCACATTGGGGTTAAGACCTGAGTGTGTGGGCTCTTCTGAGCCTTGCAGTTACATAGGGATACAGCTGTCTGAAAAAACGCGTTTATTTCGGGCTGAAAAACACGTTTTGAAAAGTGAGCTGTTACTGCCCCATAAGTTACATGGGGTTGACCAAACTTGCAGAAACATGTTTATTTCTGCTGAAAAACATGTTTTGACACTCTCAGCACACTGGGGTTAAGACCTGAGTGTGTGGGCTCTTCTGAGCCTTGCAGTTACATAGGGATACAGCTGTCTGAAAAAACGCGTTTATTTCGGGCTGAAAAACACGTTTTGAAAAGTGAGCTGTTACTGACCCATAACTTACATGGGGTTGACCAAACTTGCAGAAACAAGTTTATTTCTGCTGAAAAACATGTTTTGACACTTTCAGCACACTGGGGTTAAGACCTGAGTGTGTGGGCTCTTCTGAGCCTTGCAGTTACATAGGGATACAGCTGTCTGAAAAAACGCGTTTATTTCGGGCTGAAAAACACGTTTTGAAAAGTGAGCTGTTACTGACCCATAACTTACATGGGGTTGACCAAACTTGCAGAAACATGTTTATTTCTGCTGAAAAACATGTTTTGACACTTTCAGCACACTGGGGTTAAGACCTGAGTGTGTGGGCTCTTCTGAGCCTTGCAGTTACATAGGGATACAGCTGTCTGAAAAAACGCGTTTATTTCGGGCTGAAAAACACGTTTTGAAAAGTGAGCTGTTACTGCCCCATAAGTTACATGGGGTTGACCAAACTTGCAGAAACATGTTTATTTCTGCTGAAAAACATGTTTTGACACTTTCAGCACACTGGGGTTAAGACCTGAGTGTGTGGGCTCTTCTGAGCCTTGCAGATACATAGGGATACAGCTGTCTGAAAAAACGCGTTTATTTCTGGCTGAAAAACACGTTTTGAAAAGTGAGCTGTTACTGACCCATAACTTACATGGGGTTGACCAAACTTGCAGAAACATGTTTATTTCTGCTGAAAAACATGTTTTGACACTTTCAGCACACTCGGGTTAAGACCTGAGTGTGTGGGCTCTTCTGAGCCTTGCAGTTACATAGGGATACAGCTGTCTGAATAAACGCGTTTATTTCGGGCTGAAAAACACGTTTTGAAAAGTGAGCTGTTACTGACCCATAACTTACATGGGGTTGACCAAACTTGCAGAAACATGTTTATTTCTGCTGAAAAACATGTTTTGACACTTTCAGCACACTGGGGTTAAGACCTGAGTGTGTGGGCTCTTCTGAGCCTTGCAGTTACATAGGGATACAGCTGTCTGAAAAAACGCGTTTATTTCGGGCTGAAAAACACGTTTTGAAAAGTGAGCTGTTACTGACCCATAACTTACATGGGGTTGACCAAACTTGCAGAAACATGTTTATTTCTGCTGAAAAACATGTTTTGACACTTTCAGCGCACTGGGGTTAAGACCTGAGTGTGTGGGCTCTTCTGAGCCTTGCAGTTACATAGGGTAACAGCTATCTGAAAAAACGCGTTTATTTCGGGCTGAAAAACACGTTTTGAAAAGTGAGCTGTTACTGACCCATAACTTACATGGGGTTGACCAAACTTGCAGAAACATGCTTATTTCTGCTGAAAAACATGTTTTGACACTTTCAGCGCACTGGGGTTAAGACCTGAGTGTGTGGGCTCTTCTGAGCCTTGCAGTTACATAGGGTAAGAGCTATCTGAAAAAACGCGTTTATTTCGGGCTGAAAAACACGTTTTGAAAAGTGAGCTGTTACTGCCCCATAAGTTACATGGGGTTGACCAAACTTGCAGAAACATGTTTATTTCTGCTGAAAAACATGTTTTGACACTTTCAGCACACTGGGGTTAAGACCTGAGTGTGTGGGCTCTTCTGAGCCTTGCAGATACATAGGGATACAGCTGTCTGAAAAAACGCGTTTATTTCTGGCTGAAAAACACGTTTTGAAAAGTGAGCTGTTACTGACCCATAACTTACATGGGGTTGACCAAACTTGCAGAAACATGTTTATTTCTGCTGAAAAACATGTTTTGACACTTTCAGCACACTCGGGTTAAGACCTGAGTGTGTGGGCTCTTCTGAGCCTTGCAGTTACATAGGGATACAGCTGTCTGAATAAACGCGTTTATTTCGGGCTGAAAAACACGTTTTGAAAAGTGAGCTGTTACTGACCCATAACTTACATGGGGTTGACCAAACTTGCAGAAACATGTTTATTTCTGCTGAAAAACATGTTTTGACACTTTCAGCACACTGGGGTTAAGACCTGAGTGTGTGGGCTCTTCTGAGCCTTGCAGTTACATAGGGATACAGCTGTCTGAAAAAACGCGTTTATTTCGGGCTGAAAAACACGTTTTGAAAAGTGAGCTGTTACTGACCCATAACTTACATGGGGTTGACCAAACTTGCAGAAACATGTTTATTTCTGCTGAAAAACATGTTTTGACACTTTCAGCGCACTGGGGTTAAGACCTGAGTGTGTGGGCTCTTCTGAGCCTTGCAGTTACATAGGGTAACAGCTATCTGAAAAAACGCGTTTATTTCGGGCTGAAAAACACGTTTTGAAAAGTGAGCTGTTACTGACCCATAACTTACATGGGGTTGACCAAACTTGCAGAAACATGCTTATTTCTGCTGAAAAACATGTTTTGACACTTTCAGCGCACTGGGGTTAAGACCTGAGTGTGTGGGCTCTTCTGAGCCTTGCAGTTACATAGGGTAAGAGCTATCTGAAAAAACGCGTTTATTTCGGGCTGAAAAACACGTTTTGAAAAGTGAGCTGTTACTGACCCATAACTTACATGGGGTTGACCAAACTTGCAGAAACATGTTTATTTCTGCTGAAAAACATGTTTTGACACTTTCAGCACAGTGGGGTTAAGACCTGAGTGTGTGGGCTCTTCTGAGGCTTGCAGTTACATAGGGATACAGCTGTCTGAAAAAACGCGTTTATTTCGGGCTGAAAAACACGTTTTGAAAAGTGAGCTGTTACTGACCCATAACTTACATGGGGTTGACCAAACTTGCAGAAACATGTTTATTTCTGCTGAAAAACATGTTTTGACACTTTCAGCACAGTGGGGTTAAGACCTGAGTGTGTGGGCTCTTCTGAGCCTTGCAGTTACATAGGGATACAGCTGTCTGAAAAAACGCGTTTATTTCGGGCTGAAAAACACGTTTTGAAAAGTGAGCTGTTACTGACCCATAACTTACATGGGGTTGACCAAACTTGCAGAAACATGTTTATTTCTGCTGAAAAACATGTTTTGACACTTTCAGCACATTGGGGTTAAGACCTGAGTGTGTGGGCTCTTCTGAGCCTTGCAGTTACATAGGGATACAGCTGTCTGAAAAAACGCGTTTATTTCGGGCTGAAAAACACGTTTTGAAAAGTGAGCTGTTACTGACCCATAACTTACATGGGGTTGACCAAACTTGCAGAAACATGTTTATTTCTGCTGAAAAACATGTTTTGACACTTTCAGCGCACTGGGGTTAAGACCTGAGTGTGTGGGCTCTTCTGAGCCTTGCAGTTACATAGGGTAACAGCTATCTGAAAAAACGCGTTTATTTCGGGCTGAAAAACACGTTTTGAAAAGTGAGCTGTTACTGACCCATAACTTACATGGGGTTGACCAAACTTGCAGAAACATGCTTATTTCTGCTGAAAAACATGTTTTGACACTTTCAGCGCACTGGGGTTAAGACCTGAGTGTGTGGGCTCTTCTGAGCCTTGCAGTTACATAGGGTAACAGCTATCTGAAAAAACGCGTTTATTTCGGGCTGAAAAACACGTTTTGAAAAGTGAGCTGTTACTGACCCATAACTTACATGGGGTTGACCAAACTTGCAGAAACATGTTTATTTCTGCTGAAAAACATGTTTTGACACTTTCAGCGCACTGGGGTTAAGACCTGAGTGTGTGGGCTCTTCTGAGCCTTGCAGTTACATAGGGTAACAGCTATCTGAAAAAACGCGTTTATTTCGGGCTGAAAAACACGTTTTGAAAAGTGAGCTGTTACTGACCCATAACTTACATGGGGTTGACCAAACTTGCAGAAACATGCTTATTTCTGCTGAAAAACATGTTTTGACACTTTCAGCGCACTGGGGTTAAGACCTGAGTGTGTGGGCTCTTCTGAGCCTTGCAGTTACATAGGGATACAGCTGTCTGAAAAAACGCGTTTATTTCGGGCTGAAAAACACGTTTTGAAAAGTGAGCTGTTACTGACCCATAACTTACATGGGGTTGACCAAACTTGCAGAAACATGTTTATTTCTGCTGAAAAACATGTTTTGACACTTTCAGCACACTGGGGTTAAGACCTGAGTGTGTGGGCTCTTCTGAGCCTTGCAGTTACATAGGGATACAGCTGTCTGAAAAAACGCGTTTATTTCGGGCTGAAAAACACGTTTTGAAAAGTGAGCTGTTACTGCCCCATAAGTTACATGGGGTTGACCAAACTTGCAGAAACATGTTTATTTCTGCTGAAAAACATGTTTTGACACTCTCAGCACACTGGGGTTAAGACCTGAGTGTGTGGGCTCTTCTGAGCCTTGTAGTTACATAGGGATACAGCTGTCTGAAAAAACGCGTTTATTTCGGGCTGAAAAACACGTTTTGAAAAGTGAGCTGTTACTGACCCATAACTTACATGGGGTTGACCAAACTTGCAGAAACAAGTTTATTTCTGCTGAAAAACATGTTTTGACACTTTCAGCACACTGGGGTTAAGACCTGAGTGTGTGGGCTCTTCTGAGCCTTGCAGTTACATAGGGATACAGCTGTCTGAAAAAACGCGTTTATTTCGGGCTGAAAAACACGTTTTGAAAAGTGACCTGTTACTGACCCATAACTTACATGGGGTTGACCAAACTTGCAGAAACATGTTTATTTCTGCTGAAAAACATGTTTTGACACTTTCAGCACACTGGGGTTAAGACCTGAGTGTGTGGGCTCTTCTGAGCCTTGCAGTTACATAGGGATACAGCTGTCTGAAAAAACGCGTTTATTTCGGGCTGAAAAACACGTTTTGAAAAGTGAGCTGTTACTGCCCCATAAGTTACATGGGGTTGACCAAACTTGCAGAAACATGTTTATTTCTGCTGAAAAACATGTTTTGACACTTTCAGCACACTGGGGTTAAGACCTGAGTGTGTGGGCTCTTCTGAGCCTTGCAGATACATAGGGATACAGCTGTCTGAAAAAACGCGTTTATTTCTGGCTGAAAAACACGTTTTGAAAAGTGAGCTGTTACTGACCCATAACTTACATGGGGTTGACCAAACTTGCAGAAACATGTTTATTTCTGCTGAAAAACATGTTTTGACACTTTCAGCACACTCGGGTTAAGACCTGAGTGTGTGGGCTCTTCTGAGCCTTGCAGTTACATAGGGATACAGCTGTCTGAAAAAACGCGTTTATTTCGGGCTGAAAAACACGTTTTGAAAAGTGAGCTGTTACTGACCCATAACTTACATGGGGTTGACCAAACTTGCAGAAACATGTTTATTTCTGCTGAAAAACATGTTTTGACACTTTCAGCGCACTGGGGTTAAGACCTGAGTGTGTGGGCTCTTCTGAGCCTTGCAGTTACATAGGGTAACAGCTATCTGAAAAAACGCGTTTATTTCGGGCTGAAAAACACGTTTTGAAAAGTGAGCTGTTACTGACCCATAACTTACATGGGGTTGACCAAACTTGCAGAAACATGCTTATTTCTGCTGAAAAACATGTTTTGACACTTTCAGCGCACTGGGGTTAAGACCTGAGTGTGTGGGCTCTTCTGAGCCTTGCAGTTACATAGGGTAAGAGCTATCTGAAAAAACGCGTTTATTTCGGGCTGAAAAACACGTTTTGAAAAGTGAGCTGTTACTGACCCATAACTTACATGGGGTTGACCAAACTTGCAGAAACATGTTTATTTCTGCTGAAAAACATGTTTTGACACTTTCAGCACAGTGGGGTTAAGACCTGAGTGTGTGGGCTCTTCTGAGGCTTGCAGTTACATAGGGATACAGCTGTCTGAAAAAACGCGTTTATTTCGGGCTGAAAAACACGTTTTGAAAAGTGAGCTGTTACTGACCCATAACTTACATGGGGTTGACCAAACTTGCAGAAACATGTTTATTTCTGCTGAAAAACATGTTTTGACACTTTCAGCACATTGGGGTTAAGACCTGAGTGTGTGGGCTCTTCTGAGCCTTGCAGTTACATAGGGATACAGCTGTCTGAAAAAACGCGTTTATTTCGGGCTGAAAAACACGTTTTGAAAAGTGAGCTGTTACTGACCCATAACTTACATGGGGTTGACCAAACTTGCAGAAACATGTTTATTTCTGCTGAAAAACATGTTTTGACACTTTCAGCACACTGGGGTTAAGACCTGAGTGTGTGGGCTCTTCTGAGCCTTGCAGTTACATAGGGATACAGCTGTCTGAAAAAACGCGTTTATTTCGGGCTGAAAAACACGTTTTGAAAAGTGAGCTGTTACTGACCCATAACTTACATGGGGTTGACCAAACTTGCAGAAACAAGTTTATTTCTGCTGAAAAACATGTTTTGACACTTTCAGCACACTGGGGTTAAGACCTGAGTGTGTGGGCTCTTCTGAGCCTTGCAGTTACATAGGGATACAGCTGTCTGAAAAAACGCGTTTATTTCGGGCTGAAAAACACGTTTTGAAAAGTGAGCTGTTACTGACCCATAACTTACATGGGGTTGACCAAACTTGCAGAAACATGTTTATTTCTGCTGAAAAACATGTTTTGACACTTTCAGCACACTGGGGTTAAGACCTGAGTGTGTGGGCTCTTCTGAGCCTTGCAGTTACATAGGGATACAGCTGTCTGAAAAAACGCGTTTATTTCGGGCTGAAAAACACGTTTTGAAAAGTGAGCTGTTACTGACCCATAACTTACATGGGGTTGACCAAACTTGCAGAAACAAGTTTATTTCTGCTGAAAAACATGTTTTCACACTTTCAGCACACTGGGGTTAAGACCTGAGTGTGTGGGCTCTTCTGAGCCTTGCAGTTACATAGGGATACAGCTGTCTGAAAAAACGCGTTTATTTCGGGCTGAAAAACACGTTTTGAAAAGTGAGCTGTTACTGACCCATAACTTACATGAGGTTGACCAAACTTGCAGAAACAAGTTTATTTCTGCTGAAAAACATGTTTTGACACTTTCAGCGCACTGGGGTTAAGACCTGAGTGTGTGGGCTCTTCTGAGCCTTGCAGTTACATAGGGTAACAGCTATCTGAAAAAACGCGTTTATTTCGGGCTGAAAAACACGTTTTGAAAAGTGAGCTGTTACTGACCCATAACTTACATGGGGTTGACCAAACTTGCAGAAACATGCTTATTTCTGCTGAAAAACGTTTTGACACTTTCAGCGCACTGGGGTTAAGACCTGAGTGTGTGGGCTCTTCTGAGCCTTGCAGTTACATAGGGTAAGAGCTATCTGAAAAAACGCGTTTATTTCGGGCTGAAAAACACGTTTTGAAAAGTGAGCTGTTACTGACCCATAACTTACATGGGGTTGACCAAACTTGCAGAAACATGTTTATTTCTGCTGAAAAACATGTTTTGACACTTTCAGCACATTGGGGTTAAGACCTGAGTGTGTGGGCTCTTCTGAGCCTTGCAGTTACATAGGGATACAGCTGTCTGAAAAAACGCGTTTATTTCGGGCTGAAAAACACGTTTTGAAAAGTGAGCTGTTACTGCCCCATAAGTTACATGGGGTTGACCAAACTTGCAGAAACATGTTTATTTCTGCTGAAAAACATGTTTTGACACTTTCAGCACACTGGGGTTAAGACCTGAGTGTGTGGGCTCTTCTGAGCCTTGCAGATACATAGGGATACAGCTGTCTGAAAAAACGCGTTTATTTCTGGCTGAAAAACACGTTTTGAAAAGTGAGCTGTTACTGACCCATAACTTACATGGGGTTGACCAAACTTGCAGAAACATGTTTATTTCTGCTGAAAAACATGTTTTGACACTTTCAGCACACTCGGGTTAAGACCTGAGTGTGTGGGCTCTTCTGAGCCTTGCAGTTACATAGGGATACAGCTGTCTGAAAAAACGCGTTTATTTCGGGCTGAAAAACACGTTTTGAAAAGTGAGCTGTTACTGACCCATAACTTACATGGGGTTGACCAAACTTGCAGAAACATGTTTATTTCTGCTGAAAAACATGTTTTGACACTTTCAGCACACTGGGGTTAAGACCTGAGTGTGTGGGCTCTTCTGAGCCTTGCAGTTACATAGGGATACAGCTGTCTGAAAAAACGCGTTTATTTCGGGCTGAAAAACACGTTTTGAAAAGTGAGCTGTTACTGACCCATAACTTACATGGGGTTGACCAAACTTGCAGAAACATGTTTATTTCTGCTGAAAAACATGTTTTGACACTTTCAGCGCACTGGGGTTAAGACCTGAGTGTGTGGGCTCTTCTGAGCCTTGCAGTTACATAGGGTAACAGCTATCTGAAAAAACGCGTTTATTTCGGGCTGAAAAACACGTTTTGAAAAGTGAGCTGTTACTGACCCATAACTTACATGGGGTTGACCAAACTTGCAGAAACATGCTTATTTCTGCTGAAAAACATGTTTTGACACTTTCAGCGCACTGGGGTTAAGACCTGAGTGTGTGGGCTCTTCTGAGCCTTGCAGTTACATAGGGTAAGAGCTATCTGAAAAAACGCGTTTATTTCGGGCTGAAAAACACGTTTTGAAAAGTGAGCTGTTACTGACCCATAACTTACATGGGGTTGACCAAACTTGCAGAAACATGTTTATTTCTGCTGAAAAACATGTTTTGACACTTTCAGCACAGTGGGGTTAAGACCTGAGTGTGTGGGCTCTTCTGAGGCTTGCAGTTACATAGGGATACAGCTGTCTGAAAAAACGCGTTTATTTCGGGCTGAAAAACACGTTTTGAAAAGTGAGCTGTTACTGCCCCATAAGTTACATGGGGTTGACCAAACTTGCAGACACATGTTTATTTCTGCTGAAAAACATGTTTTGACACTTTCAGCACACTGGGGTTAAGACCTGAGTGTGTGGGCTCTTCTGAGCCTTGCAGTTACATAGGGATACAGCTGTCTGAAAAAACGCGTTTATTTCGGGCTGAAAAACACGTTTTGAAAAGTGAGCTGTTACTGACCCATAACTTACATGGGGTTGACCAAACTTGCAGAAACATGTTTATTTCTGCTGAAAAACATGTTTTGACACTTTCAGCACACTGGGGTTAAGACCTGAGTGTGTGGGCTCTTCTGAGCCTTGCAGTTACATAGGGTAAGAGCTGTCTGAAAAAACGCGTTTATTTCGGGCTGAAAAACACGTTTTGAAAAGTGAGCTGTTACTGACCCATAACTTACATGGGGTTGACCAAACTTGCAGAAACATGTTTATTTCTGCTGAAAAACATGTTTTGACACTTTCAGCACACTGGGGTTAAGACCTGAGTGTGTGGGCTCTTCTGAGCCTTGCAGTTACATAGGGATACAGCTGTCTGAAAAAACGCGTTTATTTCGGGCTGAAAAACACGTTTTGAAAAGTGAGCTGTTACTGCCCCATAAGTTACATGGGGTTGACCAAACTTGCAGAAACATGTTTATTTCTGCTGAAAAACATGTTTTGACACTTTCAGCACACTGGGGTTAAGACCTGAGTGTGTGGGCTCTTCTGAGCCTTGCAGATACATAGGGATACAGCTGTCTGAAAAAACGCGTTTATTTCTGGCTGAAAAACACGTTTTGAAAAGTGAGCTGTTACTGACCCATAACTTACATGGGGTTGACCAAACTTGCAGAAACATGTTTATTTCTGCTGAAAAACATGTTTTGACACTTTCAGCACACTCGGGTTAAGACCTGAGTGTGTGGGCTCTTCTGAGCCTTGCAGTTACATAGGGATACAGCTGTCTGAAAAAACGCGTTTATTTCGGGCTGAAAAACACGTTTTGAAAAGTGAGCTGTTACTGACCCATAACTTACATGGGGTTGACCAAACTTGCAGAAACATGTTTATTTCTGCTGAAAAACATGTTTTGACACTTTCAGCACACTGGGGTTAAGACCTGAGTGTGTGGGCTCTTCTGAGCCTTGCAGTTACATAGGGATACAGCTGTCTGAAAAAACGCGTTTATTTCGGGCTGAAAAACACGTTTTGAAAAGTGAGCTGTTACTGACCCATAACTTACATGGGGTTGACCAAACTTGCAGAAACATGTTTATTTCTGCTGAAAAACATGTTTTGACACTTTCAGCGCACTGGGGTTAAGACCTGAGTGTGTGGGCTCTTCTGAGCCTTGCAGTTACATAGGGTAACAGCTATCTGAAAAAACGCGTTTATTTCGGGCTGAAAAACACGTTTCGAAAAGTGAGCTGTTACTGACCCATAACTTACATGGGGTTGACCAAACTTGCAGAAACATGCTTATTTCTGCTGAAAAACATGTTTTGACACTTTCAGCGCACTGGGGTTAAGACCTGAGTGTGTGGGCTCTTCTGAGCCTTGCAGTTACATAGGGTAAGAGCTATCTGAAAAAACGCGTTTATTTCGGGCTGAAAAACACGTTTTGAAAAGTGAGCTGTTACTGACCCATAACTTACATGGGGTTGACCAAACTTGCAGAAACATGTTTATTTCTGCTGAAAAACATGTTTTGACACTTTCAGCACAGTGGGGTTAAGACCTGAGTGTGTGGGCTCTTCTGAGGCTTGCAGTTACATAGGGATACAGCTGTCTGAAAAAACGCGTTTATTTCGGGCTGAAAAACACGTTTTGAAAAGTGAGCTGTTACTGCCCCATAAGTTACATGGGGTTGACCAAACTTGCAGACACATGTTTATTTCTGCTGAAAAACATGTTTTGACACTTTCAGCACACTGGGGTTAAGACCTGAGTGTGTGGGCTCTTCTGAGCCTTGCAGTTACATAGGGATACAGCTGTCTGAAAAAACGCGTTTATTTCGGGCTGAAAAACACGTTTTGAAAAGTGAGCTGTTACTGACCCATAACTTACATGGGGTTGACCAAACTTGCAGAAACATGTTTATTTCTGCTGAAAAACATGTTTTGACACTTTCAGCACACTGGGGTTAAGACCTGAGTGTGTGGGCTCTTCTGAGCCTTGCAGTTACATAGGGATACAGCTGTCTGAAAAAACGCGTTTATTTCGGGCTGAAAAACACGTTTTGAAAAGTGAGCTGTTACTGAGCCATAACTTACATGGGGTTGACCAAACTTGCAGAAACATGTTTATTTCTGCTGAAAAACATGTTTTGACACTTTCAGCGCACTGGGGTTAAGACCTGAGTGTGTGGGCTCTTCTGAGCCTTGCAGTTACATAGGGTAACAGCTATCTGAAAAAACGCGTTTATTTCGGGCTGAAAAACACGTTTTGAAAAGTGAGCTGTTACTGACCCATAACTTACATGGGGTTGACCAAACTTGCAGAAACATGTTTATTTCTGCTGAAAAACATGTTTTGACACTTTCAGCGCACTGGGGTTAAGACCTGAGTGTGTGGGCTCTTCTGAGCCTTGCAGTTACATAGGGTAAGAGCTATCTGAAAAAACGCGTTTATTTCGGGCTGAAAAACACGTTTTGAAAAGTGAGCTGTTACTGACCCATAACTTACATGGGGTTGACCAAACTTGCAGAAACATGTTTATTTCTGCTGAAAAACATGTTTTGACACTTTCAGCACAGTGGGGTTAAGACCTGAGTGTGTGGGCTCTTCTGAGGCTTGCAGTTACATAGGGATACAGCTGTCTGAAAAAACGCGCTTATTTCGGGCTGAAAAACACGTTTTGAAAAGTGAGCTGTTACTGACCCATAACTTACATGGGGTTGACCAAACTTGCAGAAACATGTTTATTTCTGCTGAAAAACATGTTTTGACACTTTCAGCACACTGGGGTTAAGACCTGAGTGTGTGGGCTCTTCTGAGCCTTGCAGTTACATAGGGATACAGCTGTCTGAAAAAACGCGTTTATTTCGGGCTGAAAAACACGTTTTGAAAAGTGAGCTGTTACTGACCCATAACTTACATGGGGTTGACCAAACTTGCAGAAACATGTTTATTTCTGCTGAAAAACATGTTTTGACACTTTCAGCACACTGGGGTTAAGACCTGAGTGTGTGGGCTCTTCTGAGCCTTGCAGATACATAGGGATACAGCTGTCTGAAAAAACGCGTTTATTTCTGGCTGAAAAACACGTTTTGAAAAGTGAGCTGTTACTGACCCATAACTTACATGGGGTTGACCAAACTTGCAGAAACATGTTTATTTCTGCTGAAAAACATGTTTTGACACTTTCAGCACACTCGGGTTAAGACCTGAGTGTGTGGGCTCTTCTGAGCCTTGCAGTTACATAGGGATACAGCTGTCTGAAAAAACGCGTTTATTTCGGGCTGAAAAACACGTTTTGAAAAGTGAGCTGTTACTGACCCATAACTTACATGGGGTTGACCAAACTTGCAGAAACATGTTTATTTCTGCTGAAAAACATGTTTTGACACTTTCAGCACACTGGGGTTAAGACCTGAGTGTGTGGGCTCTTCTGAGCCTTGCAGTTACATAGGGATACAGCTGTCTGAAAAAACGCGTTTATTTCGGGCTGAAAAACACGTTTTGAAAAGTGAGCTGTTACTGACCCATAACTTACATGGGGTTGACCAAACTTGCAGAAACATGTTTATTTCTGCTGAAAAACATGTTTTGACACTTTCAGCGCACTGGGGTTAAGACCTGAGTGTGTGGGCTCTTCTGAGCCTTGCAGTTACATAGGGTAACAGCTATCTGAAAAAACGCGTTTATTTCGGGCTGAAAAACACGTTTTGAAAAGTGAGCTGTTACTGACCCATAACTTACATGGGGTTGACCAAACTTGCAGAAACATGCTTATTTCTGCTGAAAAACATGTTTTGACACTTTCAGCGCACTGGGGTTAAGACCTGAGTGTGTGGGCTCTTCTGAGCCTTGCAGTTACATAGGGTAAGAGCTATCTGAAAAAACGCGTTTATTTCGGGCTGAAAAACACGTTTTGAAAAGTGAGCTGTTACTGACCCATAACTTACATGGGGTTGACCAAACTTGCAGAAACATGTTTATTTCTGCTGAAAAACATGTTTTGACACTTTCAGCACAGTGGGGTTAAGACCTGAGTGTGTGGGCTCTTCTGAGGCTTGCAGTTACATAGGGATACAGCTGTCTGAAAAAACGCGTTTATTTCGGGCTGAAAAACACGTTTTGAAAAGTGAGCTGTTACTGCCCCATAAGTTACATGGGGTTGACCAAACTTGCAGACACATGTTTATTTCTGCTGAAAAACATGTTTTGACACTTTCAGCACACTGGGGTTAAGACCTGAGTGTGTGGGCTCTTCTGAGCCTTGCAGTTACATAGGGATACAGCTGTCTGAAAAAACGCGTTTATTTCGGGCTGAAAAACACGTTTTGAAAAGTGAGCTGTTACTGACCCATAACTTACATGGGGTTGACCAAACTTGCAGAAACATGTTTATTTCTGCTGAAAAACATGTTTTGACACTTTCAGCACACTGGGGTTAAGACCTGAGTGTGTGGGCTCTTCTGAGCCTTGCAGTTACATAGGGATACAGCTGTCTGAAAAAACGCGTTTATTTCGGGCTGAAAAACACGTTTTGAAAAGTGAGCTGTTACTGACCCATAACTTACATGGGGTTGACCAAACTTGCAGAAACATGTTTATTTCTGCTGAAAAACATGTTTTGACACTTTCAGCGCACTGGGGTTAAGACCTGAGTGTGTGGGCTCTTCTGAGCCTTGCAGTTACATAGGGTAACAGCTATCTGAAAAAACGCGTTTATTTCGGGCTGAAAAACACGTTTTGAAAAGTGAGCTGTTACTGACCCATAACTTACATGGGGTTGACCAAACTTGCAGAAACATGTTTATTTCTGCTGAAAAACATGTTTTGACACTTTCAGCGCACTGGGGTTAAGACCTGAGTGTGTGGGCTCTTCTGAGCCTTGCAGTTACATAGGGTAAGAGCTATCTGAAAAAACGCGTTTATTTCGGGCTGAAAAACACGTTTTGAAAAGTGAGCTGTTACTGACCCATAACTTACATGGGGTTGACCAAACTTGCAGAAACATGTTTATTTCTGCTGAAAAACATGTTTTGACACTTTCAGCACAGTGGGGTTAAGACCTGAGTGTGTGGGCTCTTCTGAGGCTTGCAGTTACATAGGGATACAGCTGTCTGAAAAAACGCGTTTATTTCGGGCTGAAAAACACGTTTTGAAAAGTGAGCTGTTACTGACCCATAACTTACATGGGGTTGACCAAACTTGCAGAAACATGTTTATTTCTGCTGAAAAACATGTTTTGACACTTTCAGCACATTGGGGTTAAGACCTGAGTGTGTGGGCTCTTCTGAGCCTTGCAGTTACATAGGGATACAGCTGTCTGAAAAAACGCGTTTATTTCGGGCTGAAAAACACGTTTTGAAAAGTGAGCTGTTACTGCCCCATAAGTTACATGGGGTTGACCAAACTTGCAGAAACATGTTTATTTCTGCTGAAAAACATGTTTTGACACTCTCAGCACACTGGGGTTAAGACCTGAGTGTGTGGGCTCTTCTGAGCCTTGCAGTTACATAGGGATACAGCTGTCTGAAAAAACGCGTTTATTTCGGGCTGAAAAACACGTTTTGAAAAGTGAGCTGTTACTGACCCATAACTTACATGGGGTTGACCAAACTTGCAGAAACAAGTTTATTTCTGCTGAAAAACATGTTTTGACACTTTCAGCACACTGGGGTTAAGACCTGAGTGTGTGGGCTCTTCTGAGCCTTGCAGTTACATAGGGATACAGCTGTCTGAAAAAACGCGTTTATTTCGGGCTGAAAAACACGTTTTGAAAAGTGAGCTGTTACTGACCCATAACTTACATGGGGTTGACCAAACTTGCAGAAACATGTTTATTTCTGCTGAAAAACATGTTTTGACACTTTCAGCACACTGGGGTTAAGACCTGAGTGTGTGGGCTCTTCTGAGCCTTGCAGTTACATAGGGATACAGCTGTCTGAAAAAACGCGTTTATTTCGGGCTGAAAAACACGTTTTGAAAAGTGAGCTGTTACTGCCCCATAAGTTACATGGGGTTGACCAAACTTGCAGAAACATGTTTATTTCTGCTGAAAAACATGTTTTGACACTTTCAGCACACTGGGGTTAAGACCTGAGTGTGTGGGCTCTTCTGAGCCTTGCAGATACATAGGGATACAGCTGTCTGAAAAAACGCGTTTATTTCTGGCTGAAAAACACGTTTTGAAAAGTGAGCTGTTACTGACCCATAACTTACATGGGGTTGACCAAACTTGCAGAAACATGTTTATTTCTGCTGAAAAACATGTTTTGACACTTTCAGCACACTCGGGTTAAGACCTGAGTGTGTGGGCTCTTCTGAGCCTTGCAGTTACATAGGGTAACAGCTATCTGAAAAAACGCGTTTATTTCGGGCTGAAAAACACGTTTTGAAAAGTGAGCTGTTACTGACCCATAACTTACATGGGGTTGACCAAACTTGCAGAAACATGTTTATTTCTGCTGAAAAACATGTTTTGACACTTTCAGCACATTGGGGTTAAGACCTGAGTGTGTGGGCTCTTCTGAGCCTTGCAGTTACATAGGGATACAGCTGTCTGAAAAAACGCGTTTATTTCGGGCTGAAAAACACGTTTTGAAAAGTGAGCTGTTACTGCCCCATAAGTTACATGGGGTTGACCAAACTTGCAGAAACATGTTTATTTCTGCTGAAAAACATGTTTTGACACTCTCAGCACACTGGGGTTAAGACCTGAGTGTGTGGGCTCTTCTGAGCCTTGCAGTTACATAGGGATACAGCTGTCTGAAAAAACGCGTTTATTTCGGGCTGAAAAACACGTTTGGAAAAGTGAGCTGTTACTGACCCATAACTTACATGGGGTTGACCAAACTTGCAGAAACAAGTTTATTTCTGCTGAAAAACATGTTTTGACACTTTCAGCACACTGGGGTTAAGACCTGAGTGTGTGGGCTCTTCTGAGCCTTGCAGTTACATAGGGATACAGCTGTCTGAAAAAACGCGTTTATTTCGGGCTGAAAAACACGTTTTGAAAAGTGAGCTGTTACTGACCCATAACTTACATGGGGTTGACCAAACTTGCAGAAACATGTTTATTTCTGCTGAAAAACATGTTTTGACACTTTCAGCACACTGGGGTTAAGACCTGAGTGTGTGGGCTCTTCTGAGCCTTGCAGTTACATAGGGATACAGCTGTCTGAAAAAACGCGTTTATTTCGGGCTGAAAAACACGTTTTGAAAAGTGAGCTGTTACTGCCCCATAAGTTACATGGGGTTGACCAAACTTGCAGAAACATGTTTATTTCTGCTGAAAAACATGTTTTGACACTTTCAGCACACTGGGGTTAAGACCTGAGTGTGTGGGCTCTTCTGAGCCTTGCAGATACATAGGGATACAGCTGTCTGAAAAAACGCGTTTATTTCTGGCTGAAAAACACGTTTTGAAAAGTGAGCTGTTACTGACCCATAACTTACATGGGGTTGACCAAACTTGCAGAAACATGTTTATTTCTGCTGAAAAACATGTTTTGACACTTTCAGCACACTCGGGTTAAGACCTGAGTGTGTGGGCTCTTCTGAGCCTTGCAGTTACATAGGGATACAGCTGTCTGAATAAACGCGTTTATTTCGGGCTGAAAAACACGTTTTGAAAAGTGAGCTGTTACTGACCCATAACTTACATGGGGTTGACCAAACTTGCAGAAACATGTTTATTTCTGCTGAAAAACATGTTTTGACACTTTCAGCACACTGGGGTTAAGACCTGAGTGTGTGGGCTCTTCTGAGCCTTGCAGTTACATAGGGATACAGCTGTCTGAAAAAACGCGTTTATTTCGGGCTGAAAAACACGTTTTGAAAAGTGAGCTGTTACTGACCCATAACTTACATGGGGTTGACCAAACTTGCAGAAACATGTTTATTTCTGCTGAAAAACATGTTTTGACACTTTCAGCGCACTGGGGTTAAGACCTGAGTGTGTGGGCTCTTCTGAGCCTTGCAGTTACATAGGGTAACAGCTATCTGAAAAAACGCGTTTATTTCGGGCTGAAAAACACGTTTTGAAAAGTGAGCTGTTACTGACCCATAACTTACATGGGGTTGACCAAACTTGCAGAAACATGCTTATTTCTGCTGAAAAACATGTTTTGACACTTTCAGCGCACTGGGGTTAAGACCTGAGTGTGTGGGCTCTTCTGAGCCTTGCAGTTACATAGGGTAAGAGCTATCTGAAAAAACGCGTTTATTTCGGGCTGAAAAACACGTTTTGAAAAGTGAGCTGTTACTGACCCATAACTTACATGGGGTTGACCAAACTTGCAGAAACATGTTTATTTCTGCTGAAAAACATGTTTTGACACTTTCAGCACAGTGGGGTTAAGACCTGAGTGTGTGGGCTCTTCTGAGGCTTGCAGTTACATAGGGATACAGCTGTCTGAAAAAACGCGTTTATTTCGGGCTGAAAAACACGTTTTGAAAAGTGAGCTGTTACTGACCCATAACTTACATGGGGTTGACCAAACTTGCAGAAACATGTTTATTTCTGCTGAAAAACATGTTTTGACACTTTCAGCACAGTGGGGTTAAGACCTGAGTGTGTGGGCTCTTCTGAGCCTTGCAGTTACATAGGGATACAGCTGTCTGAAAAAACGCGTTTATTTCGGGCTGAAAAACACGTTTTGAAAAGTGAGCTGTTACTGACCCATAACTTACATGGGGTTGACCAAACTTGCAGAAACATGTTTATTTCTGCTGAAAAACATGTTTTGACACTTTCAGCACATTGGGGTTAAGACCTGAGTGTGTGGGCTCTTCTGAGCCTTGCAGTTACATAGGGATACAGCTGTCTGAAAAAACGCGTTTATTTCGGGCTGAAAAACACGTTTTGAAAAGTGAGCTGTTACTGACCCATAACTTACATGGGGTTGACCAAACTTGCAGAAACATGTTTATTTCTGCTGAAAAACATGTTTTGACACTTTCAGCGCACTGGGGTTAAGACCTGAGTGTGTGGGCTCTTCTGAGCCTTGCAGTTACATAGGGTAACAGCTATCTGAAAAAACGCGTTTATTTCGGGCTGAAAAACACGTTTTGAAAAGTGAGCTGTTACTGACCCATAACTTACATGGGGTTGACCAAACTTGCAGAAACATGTTTATTTCTGCTGAAAAACATGTTTTGACACTTTCAGCACAGTGGGGTTAAGACCTGAGTGTGTGGGCTCTTCTGAGGCTTGCAGTTACATAGGGATACAGCTGTCTGAAAAAACGCGTTTATTTCGGGCTGAAAAACACGTTTTGAAAAGTGAGCTGTTACTGACCCATAACTTACATGGGGTTGACCAAACTTGCAGAAACATGTTTATTTCTGCTGAAAAACATGTTTTGACACTTTCAGCGCACTGGGGTTAAGACCTGAGTGTGTGGGCTCTTCTGAGCCTTGCAGTTACATAGGGTAACAGCTATCTGAAAAAACGCGTTTATTTCGGGCTGAAAAACACGTTTTGAAAAGTGAGCTGTTACTGACCCATAACTTACATGGGGTTGACCAAACTTGCAGAAACATGTTTATTTCTGCTGAAAAACATGTTTTGACACTTTCAGCGCACTGGGGTTAAGACCTGAGTGTGTGGGCTCTTCTGAGCCTTGCAGTTACATAGGGTAACAGCTATCTGAAAAAACGCGTTTATTTCGGGCTGAAAAACACGTTTTGAAAAGTGAGCTGTTACTGACCCATAACTTACATGGGGTTGACCAAACTTGCAGAAACATGCTTATTTCTGCTGAAAAACATGTTTTGACACTTTCAGCGCACTGGGGTTAAGACCTGAGTGTGTGGGCTCTTCTGAGCCTTGCAGTTACATAGGGATACAGCTGTCTGAAAAAACGCGTTTATTTCGGGCTGAAAAACACGTTTTGAAAAGTGAGCTGTTACTGACCCATAACTTACATGGGGTTGACCAAACTTGCAGAAACATGTTTATTTCTGCTGAAAAACATGTTTTGACACTTTCAGCACACTGGGGTTAAGACCTGAGTGTGTGGGCTCTTCTGAGCCTTGCAGTTACATAGGGATACAGCTGTCTGAAAAAACGCGTTTATTTCGGGCTGAAAAACACGTTTTGAAAAGTGAGCTGTTACTGCCCCATAAGTTACATGGGGTTGACCAAACTTGCAGAAACATGTTTATTTCTGCTGAAAAACATGTTTTGACACTCTCAGCACACTGGGGTTAAGACCTGAGTGTGTGGGCTCTTCTGAGCCTTGTAGTTACATAGGGATACAGCTGTCTGAAAAAACGCGTTTATTTCGGGCTGAAAAACACGTTTTGAAAAGTGAGCTGTTACTGACCCATAACTTACATGGGGTTGACCAAACTTGCAGAAACAAGTTTATTTCTGCTGAAAAACATGTTTTGACACTTTCAGCACACTGGGGTTAAGACCTGAGTGTGTGGGCTCTTCTGAGCCTTGCAGTTACATAGGGATACAGCTGTCTGAAAAAACGCGTTTATTTCGGGCTGAAAAACACGTTTTGAAAAGTGACCTGTTACTGACCCATAACTTACATGGGGTTGACCAAACTTGCAGAAACATGTTTATTTCTGCTGAAAAACATGTTTTGACACTTTCAGCACACTGGGGTTAAGACCTGAGTGTGTGGGCTCTTCTGAGCCTTGCAGTTACATAGGGATACAGCTGTCTGAAAAAACGCGTTTATTTCGGGCTGAAAAACACGTTTTGAAAAGTGAGCTGTTACTGCCCCATAAGTTACATGGGGTTGACCAAACTTGCAGAAACATGTTTATTTCTGCTGAAAAACATGTTTTGACACTTTCAGCACACTGGGGTTAAGACCTGAGTGTGTGGGCTCTTCTGAGCCTTGCAGATACATAGGGATACAGCTGTCTGAAAAAACGCGTTTATTTCTGGCTGAAAAACACGTTTTGAAAAGTGAGCTGTTACTGACCCATAACTTACATGGGGTTGACCAAACTTGCAGAAACATGTTTATTTCTGCTGAAAAACATGTTTTGACACTTTCAGCACACTCGGGTTAAGACCTGAGTGTGTGGGCTCTTCTGAGCCTTGCAGTTACATAGGGATACAGCTGTCTGAAAAAACGCGTTTATTTCGGGCTGAAAAACACGTTTTGAAAAGTGAGCTGTTACTGACCCATAACTTACATGGGGTTGACCAAACTTGCAGAAACATGTTTATTTCTGCTGAAAAACATGTTTTGACACTTTCAGCGCACTGGGGTTAAGACCTGAGTGTGTGGGCTCTTCTGAGCCTTGCAGTTACATAGGGTAACAGCTATCTGAAAAAACGCGTTTATTTCGGGCTGAAAAACACGTTTTGAAAAGTGAGCTGTTACTGACCCATAACTTACATGGGGTTGACCAAACTTGCAGAAACATGCTTATTTCTGCTGAAAAACATGTTTTGACACTTTCAGCGCACTGGGGTTAAGACCTGAGTGTGTGGGCTCTTCTGAGCCTTGCAGTTACATAGGGTAAGAGCTATCTGAAAAAACGCGTTTATTTCGGGCTGAAAAACACGTTTTGAAAAGTGAGCTGTTACTGACCCATAACTTACATGGGGTTGACCAAACTTGCAGAAACATGTTTATTTCTGCTGAAAAACATGTTTTGACACTTTCAGCACAGTGGGGTTAAGACCTGAGTGTGTGGGCTCTTCTGAGCCTTGCAGTTACATAGGGATACAGCTGTCTGAAAAAACGCGTTTATTTCGGGCTGAAAAACACGTTTTGAAAAGTGAGCTGTTACTGACCCATAACTTACATGGGGTTGACCAAACTTGCAGAAACATGTTTATTTCTGCTGAAAAACATGTTTTGACACTTTCAGCACACTGGGGTTAAGACCTGAGTGTGTGGGCTCTTCTGAGCCTTGCAGTTACATAGGGATACAGCTGTCTGAAAAAACGCGTTTATTTCGGGCTGAAAAACACGTTTTGAAAAGTGAGCTGTTACTGACCCATAACTTACATGGGGTTGACCAAACTTGCAGAAACAAGTTTATTTCTGCTGAAAAACATGTTTTGACACTTTCAGCACACTGGGGTTAAGACCTGAGTGTGTGGGCTCTTCTGAGCCTTGCAGTTACATAGGGATACAGCTGTCTGAAAAAACGCGTTTATTTCGGGCTGAAAAACACGTTTTGAAAAGTGAGCTGTTACTGACCCATAACTTACATGGGGTTGACCAAACTTGCAGAAACATGTTTATTTCTGCTGAAAAACATGTTTTGACACTTTCAGCACACTGGGGTTAAGACCTGAGTGTGTGGGCTCTTCTGAGCCTTGCAGTTACATAGGGATACAGCTGTCTGAAAAAACGCGTTTATTTCGGGCTGAAAATCACGTTTTGAAAAGTGAGCTGTTACTGACCCATAACTTACATGGGGTTGACCAAACTTGCAGAAACATGTTTATTTCTGCTGAAAAACATGTTTTGACACTTTCAGCGCACTGGGGTTAAGACCTGAGTGTGTGGGCTCTTCTGAGCCTTGCAGTTACATAGGGTAACAGCTATCTGAAAAAACGCGTTTATTTCGGGCTGAAAAACACGTTTTGAAAAGTGAGCTGTTACTGACCCATAACTTACATGGGGTTGACCAAACTTGCAGAAACATGCTTATTTCTGCTGAAAAACGTTTTGACACTTTCAGCGCACTGGGGTTAAGACCTGAGTGTGTGGGCTCTTCTGAGCCTTGCAGTTACATAGGGTAAGAGCTATCTGAAAAAACGCGTTTATTTCGGGCTGAAAAACACGTTTTGAAAAGTGAGCTGTTACTGACCCATAACTTACATGGGGTTGACCAAACTTGCAGAAACATGTTTATTTCTGCTGAAAAACATGTTTTGACACTTTCAGCACATTGGGGTTAAGACCTGAGTGTGTGGGCTCTTCTGAGCCTTGCAGTTACATAGGGATACAGCTGTCTGAAAAAACGCGTTTATTTCGGGCTGAAAAACACGTTTTGAAAAGTGAGCTGTTACTGCCCCATAAGTTACATGGGGTTGACCAAACTTGCAGAAACATGTTTATTTCTGCTGAAAAACATGTTTTGACACTTTCAGCACACTGGGGTTAAGACCTGAGTGTGTGGGCTCTTCTGAGCCTTGCAGATACATAGGGATACAGCTGTCTGAAAAAACGCGTTTATTTCTGGCTGAAAAACACGTTTTGAAAAGTGAGCTGTTACTGACCCATAACTTACATGGGGTTGACCAAACTTGCAGAAACATGTTTATTTCTGCTGAAAAACATGTTTTGACACTTTCAGCACACTCGGGTTAAGACCTGAGTGTGTGGGCTCTTCTGAGCCTTGCAGTTACATAGGGATACAGCTGTCTGAAAAAACGCGTTTATTTCGGGCTGAAAAACACGTTTTGAAAAGTGAGCTGTTACTGACCCATAACTTACATGGGGTTGACCAAACTTGCAGAAACATGTTTATTTCTGCTGAAAAACATGTTTTGACACTTTCAGCACACTGGGGTTAAGACCTGAGTGTGTGGGCTCTTCTGAGCCTTGCAGTTACATAGGGATACAGCTGTCTGAAAAAACGCGTTTATTTCGGGCTGAAAAACACGTTTTGAAAAGTGAGCTGTTACTGACCCATAACTTACATGGGGTTGACCAAACTTGCAGAAACATGTTTATTTCTGCTGAAAAACATGTTTTGACACTTTCAGCGCACTGGGGTTAAGACCTGAGTGTGTGGGCTCTTCTGAGCCTTGCAGTTACATAGGGTAAGAGCTATCTGAAAAAACGCGTTTATTTCGGGCTGAAAAACACGTTTTGAAAAGTGAGCTGTTACTGACCCATAACTTACATGGGGTTGACCAAACTTGCAGAAACATGTTTATTTCTGCTGAAAAACATGTTTTGACACTTTCAGCACAGTGGGGTTAAGACCTGAGTGTGTGGGCTCTTCTGAGGCTTGCAGTTACATAGGGATACAGCTGTCTGAAAAAACGCGTTTATTTCGGGCTGAAAAACACGTTTTGAAAAGTGAGCTGTTACTGACCCATAACTTACATGGGGTTGACCAAACTTGCAGAAACATGTTTATTTCTGCTGAAAAACATGTTTTGACACTTTCAGCACATTGGGGTTAAGACCTGAGTGTGTGGGCTCTTCTGAGCCTTGCAGTTACATAGGGATACAGCTGTCTGAAAAAACGCGTTTATTTCGGGCTGAAAAACACGTTTTGAAAAGTGAGCTGTTACTGACCCATAACTTACATGGGGTTGACCAAACTTGCAGAAACATGTTTATTTCTGCTGAAAAACATGTTTTGACACTTTCAGCACACTGGGGTTAAGACCTGAGTGTGTGGGCTCTTCTGAGCCTTGCAGTTACATAGGGATACAGCTGTCTGAAAAAACGTGTTTATTTCGGGCTGAAAAACACGTTTTGAAAAGTGAGCTGTTACTGCCCCATAAGTTACATGGGGTTGACCAAACTTGCAGAAACATGTTTATTTCTGCTGAAAAACATGTTTTGACACTTTCAGCACACTGGGGTTAAGACCTGAGTGTGTGGGCTCTTCTGAGCCTTGCAGTTACATAGGGATACAGCTGTCTGAAAAAACGCGTTTATTTCGGGCTGAAAAACACGTTTTGAAAAGTGAGCTGTTACTGACCCATAACTTACATGGGGTTGACCAAACTTGCAGAAACAAGTTTATTTCTGCTGAAAAACATGTTTTGACACTTTCAGCACACTGGGGTTAAGACCTGAGTGTGTGGGCTCTTCTGAGCCTTGCAGTTACATAGGGATACAGCTGTCTGAAAAAACGCGTTTATTTCGGGCTGAAAAACACGTTTTGAAAAGTGAGCTGTTACTGACCCATAACTTACATGGGGTTGACCAAACTTGCAGAAACATGTTTATTTCTGCTGAAAAACATGTTTTGACACTTTCAGCACACTGGGGTTAAGACCTGAGTGTGTGGGCTCTTCTGAGCCTTGCAGTTACATAGGGATACAGCTGTCTGAAAAAACGCGTTTATTTCGGGCTGAAAAACACGTTTTGAAAAGTGAGCTGTTACTGACCCATAACTTACATGGGGTTGACCAAACTTGCAGAAACAAGTTTATTTCTGCTGAAAAACATGTTTTCACACTTTCAGCACACTGGGGTTAAGACCTGAGTGTGTGGGCTCTTCTGAGCCTTGCAGTTACATAGGGATACAGCTGTCTGAAAAAACGCGTTTATTTCGGGCTGAAAAACACGTTTTGAAAAGTGAGCTGTTACTGCCCCATAAGTTACATGGGGTTGACCAAACTTGCAGAAACATGTTTATTTCTGCTGAAAAACATGTTTTGACACTCTCAGCACACTGGGGTTAAGACCTGAGTGTGTGGGCTCTTCTGAGCCTTGCAGTTACATAGGGATACAGCTGTCTGAATAAACGCGTTTATTTCGGGCTGAAAAACACGTTTTGAAAAGTGAGCTGTTACTGACCCATAACTTACATGGGGTTGACCAAACTTGCAGAAACATGTTTATTTCTGCTGAAAAACATGTTTTGACACTTTCAGCGCACTGGGGTTAAGACCTGAGTGTGTGGGCTCTTCTGAGCCTTGCAGTTACATAGGGTAACAGCTATCTGAAAAAACGCGTTTATTTCGGGCTGAAAAACACGTTTTGAAAAGTGAGCTGTTACTGACCCATAACTTACATGGGGTTGACCAAACTTGCAGAAACATGCTTATTTCTGCTGAAAAACATGTTTTGACACTTTCAGCGCACTGGGGTTAAGACCTGAGTGTGTGGGCTCTTCTGAGCCTTGCAGTTACATAGGGTAAGAGCTATCTGAAAAAACGCGTTTATTTCGGGCTGAAAAACACGTTTTGAAAAGTGAGCTGTTACTGACCCATAACTTACATGGGGTTGACCAAACTTGCAGAAACATGTTTATTTCTGCTGAAAAACATGTTTTGACACTTTCAGCACATTGGGGTTAAGACCTGAGTGTGTGGGCTCTTCTGAGCCTTGCAGTTACATAGGGATACAGCTGTCTGAAAAAACGCGTTTATTTCGGGCTGAAAAACACGTTTTGAAAAGTGAGCTGTTACTGACCCATAACTTACATGGGGTTGACCAAACTTGCAGAAACATGTTTATTTCTGCTGAAAAACATGTTTTGACACTTTCAGCACACTGGGGTTAAGACCTGAGTGTGTGGGCTCTTCTGAGCCTTGCAGTTACATAGGGATACAGCTGTCTGAAAAAACGCGTTTATTTCGGGCTGAAAAACACGTTTTGAAAAGTGAGCTGTTACTGCCCCATAAGTTACATGGGGTTGACCAAACTTGCAGAAACATGTTTATTTCTGCTGAAAAACATGTTTTGACACTCTCAGCACACTGGGGTTAAGACCTGAGTGTGTGGGCTCTTCTGAGCCTTGCAGTTACATAGGGATACAGCTGTCTGAAAAAACGCGTTTATTTCGGGCTGAAAAACACGTTTTGAAAAGTGAGCTGTTACTGACCCATAACTTACATGGGGTTGACCAAACTTGCAGAAACAAGTTTATTTCTGCTGAAAAACATGTTTTGACACTTTCAGCACACTGGGGTTAAGACCTGAGTGTGTGGGCTCTTCTGAGCCTTGCAGTTACATAGGGATACAGCTGTCTGAAAAAACGCGTTTATTTCGGGCTGAAAAACACGTTTTGAAAAGTGAGCTGTTACTGCCCCATAAGTTACATGGGGTTGACCAAACTTGCAGAAACATGTTTATTTCTGCTGAAAAACATGTTTTGACACTTTCAGCACACTGGGGTTAAGACCTGAGTGTGTGGGCTCTTCTGAGCCTTGCAGATACATAGGGATACAGCTGTCTGAAAAAACGCGTTTATTTCTGGCTGAAAAACACGTTTTGAAAAGTGAGCTGTTACTGACCCATAACTTACATGGGGTTGACCAAACTTGCAGAAACATGTTTATTTCTGCTGAAAAACATGTTTTGACACTTTCAGCACACTCGGGTTAAGACCTGAGTGTGTGGGCTCTTCTGAGCCTTGCAGTTACTTAGGGATACAGCTGTCTGAAAAAACGCGTTTATTTCGGGCTGAAAAACACGTTTTGAAAAGTGAGCTGTTACTGACCCATAACTTACATGGGGTTGACCAAACTTGCAGAAACATGTTTATTTCTGCTGAAAAACATGTTTTGACACTTTCAGCACACTGGGGTTAAGACCTGAGTGTGTGGGCTCTTCTGAGCCTTGCAGTTACATAGGGATACAGCTGTCTGAAAAAACGCGTTTATTTCGGGCTGAAAAACACGTTTTGAAAAGTGAGCTGTTACTGACCCATAACTTACATGGGGTTGACCAAACTTGCAGAAACATGTTTATTTCTGCTGAAAAACATGTTTTGACACTTTCAGCGCACTGGGGTTAAGACCTGAGTGTGTGGGCTCTTCTGAGCCTTGCAGTTACATAGGGTAACAGCTATCTGAAAAAACGCGTTTATTTCGGGCTGAAAAACACGTTTTGAAAAGTGAGCTGTTACTGACCCATAACTTACATGGGGTTGACCAAACTTGCAGAAACATGCTTATTTCTGCTGAAAAACATGTTTTGACACTTTCAGCGCACTGGGGTTAAGACCTGAGTGTGTGGGCTCTTCTGAGCCTTGCAGTTACATAGGGTAAGAGCTATCTGAAAAAACGCGTTTATTTCGGGCTGAAAAACACGTTTTGAAAAGTGAGCTGTTACTGACCCATAACTTACATGGGGTTGACCAAACTTGCAGAAACATGTTTATTTCTGCTGAAAAACATGTTTTGACACTTTCAGCACAGTGGGGTTAAGACCTGAGTGTGTGGGCTCTTCTGAGGCTTGCAGTTACATAGGGATACAGCTGTCTGAAAAAACGCGTTTATTTCGGGCTGAAAAACACGTTTTGAAAAGTGAGCTGTTACTGACCCATAACTTACATGGGGTTGACCAAACTTGCAGAAACATGTTTATTTCTGCTGAAAAACATGTTTTGACACTTTCAGCACACTGGGGTTAAGACCTGAGTGTGTGGGCTCTTCTGAGCCTTGCAGTTACATAGGGATACAGCTGTCTGAAAAAACGCGTTTATTTCGGGCTGAAAAACACGTTTTGAAAAGTGAGCTGTTACTGACCCATAACTTACATGGGGTTGACCAAACTTGCAGAAACAAGTTTATTTCTGCTGAAAAACATGTTTTGACACTTTCAGCGCACTGGGGTTAAGACCTGAGTGTGTGGGCTCTTCTGAGCCTTGCAGTTACATAGGGTAACAGCTATCTGAAAAAACGCGTTTATTTCGGGCTGAAAAACACGTTTTGAAAAGTGAGCTGTTACTGACCCATAACTTACATGGGGTTGACCAAACTTGCAGAAACATGTTTATTTCTGCTGAAAAACATGTTTTGACACTTTCAGCGCACTGGGGTTAAGACCTGAGTGTGTGGGCTCTTCTGAGCCTTGCAGTTACATAGGGTAACAGCTATCTGAAAAAACGCGTTTATTTCGGGCTGAAAAACATGTTTTGAAAAGTGAGCTGTTACTGACCCATAACTTACATGGGGTTGACCAAACTTGCAGAAACATGCTTATTTCTGCTGAAAAACATGTTTTGACACTTTCAGCGCACTGGGGTTAAGACCTGAGTGTGTGGGCTCTTCTGAGCCTTGCAGTTACATAGGGTAAGAGCTATCTGAAAAAACGCGTTTATTTCGGGCTGAAAAACACGTTTTGAAAAGTGAGCTGTTACTGACCCATAAGTTACATGGGGTTGACCAAACTTGCAGAAACATGTTTATTTCTGCTGAAAAACATGTTTTGACACTCTCAGCACACTGGGGTTAAGACCTGAGTGTGTGGGCTCTTCTGAGCCTTGCAGTTACATAGGGATACAGCTGTCTGAAAAAACGCGTTTATTTCGGGCTGAAAAACACGTTTTGAAAAGTGAGCTGTTACTGACCCATAACTTACATGGGGTTGACCAAACTTGCAGAAACAAGTTTATTTCTGCTGAAAAACATGTTTTGACACTTTCAGCACACTGGGGTTAAGACCTGAGTGTGTGGGCTCTTCTGAGCCTTGCAGTTACATAGGGATACAGCTGTCTGAAAAAACGCGTTTATTTCGGGCTGAAAAACACGTTTTGAAAAGTGAGCTGTTACTGACCCATAACTTACATGGGGTTGACCAAACTTGCAGAAACATGTTTATTTCTGCTGAAAAACATGTTTTGACACTTTCAGCACACTGGGGTTAAGACCTGAGTGTGTGGGCTCTTCTGAGCCTTGCAGTTACATAGGGATACAGCTGTCTGAAAAAACGCGTTTATTTCGGGCTGAAAAACACGTTTTGAAAAGTGAGCTGTTACTGCCCCATAAGTTACATGGGGTTGACCAAACTTGCAGAAACATGTTTATTTCTGCTGAAAAACATGTTTTGACACTTTCAGCACACTGGGGTTAAGACCTGAGTGTGTGGGCTCTTCTGAGCCTTGCAGATACCTAGGGATACAGCTGTCTGAAAAAACGCGTTTATTTCTGGCTGAAAAACACGTTTTGAAAAGTGAGCTGTTACTGACCCATAACTTACATGGGGTTGACCAAACTTGCAGAAACATGTTTATTTCTGCTGAAAAACATGTTTTGACACTTTCAGCACACTCGGGTTAAGACCTGAGTGTGTGGGCTCTTCTGAGCCTTGCAGTTACATAGGGATACAGCTGTCTGAAAAAACGCGTTTATTTCGGGCTGAAAAACACGTTTTGAAAAGTGAGCTGTTACTGACCCATAACTTACATGGGGTTGACCAAACTTGCAGAAACATGTTTATTTCTGCTGAAAAACATGTTTTGACACTTTCAGCACACTGGGGTTAAGACCTGAGTGTGTGGGCTCTTCTGAGCCTTGCAGTTACATAGGGATACAGCTGTCTGAAAAAACGCGTTTATTTCGGGCTGAAAAACACGTTTTGAAAAGTGAGCTGTTACTGACCCATAACTTACATGGGGTTGACCAAACTTGCAGAAACATGTTTATTTCTGCTGAAAAACATGTTTTGACACTTTCAGCGCACTGGGGTTAAGACCTGAGTGTGTGGGCTCTTCTGAGCCTTGCAGTTACATAGGGTAACAGCTATCTGAAAAAACGCGTTTATTTCGGGCTGAAAAACACGTTTTGAAAAGTGAGCTGTTACTGACCCATAACTTACATGGGGTTGACCAAACTTGCAGAAACATGCTTATTTCTGCTGAAAAACATGTTTTGACACTTTCAGCGCACTGGGGTTAAGACCTGAGTGTGTGGGCTCTTCTGAGCCTTGCAGTTACATAGGGTAAGAGCTATCTGAAAAAACGCGTTTATTTCGGGCTGAAAAACACGTTTTGAAAAGTGAGCTGTTACTGACCCATAACTTACATGGGGTTGACCAAACTTGCAGAAACATGTTTATTTCTGCTGAAAAACATGTTTTGACACTTTCAGCACAGTGGGGTTAAGACCTGAGTGTGTGGGCTCTTCTGAGGCTTGCAGTTACATAGGGATACAGCTGTCTGAAAAAACGCGTTTATTTCGGGCTGAAAAACACGTTTTGAAAAGTGAGCTGTTACTGACCCATAACTTACATGGGGTTGACCAAACTTGCAGAAACATGTTTATTTCTGCTGAAAAACATGTTTTGACACTTTCAGCACATTGGGGTTAAGACCTGAGTGTGTGGGCTCTTCTGAGCCTTGCAGTTACATAGGGATACAGCTGTCTGAAAAAACGCGTTTATTTCGGGCTGAAAAACACGTTTTGAAAAGTGAGCTGTTACTGACCCATAACTTACATGGGGTTGACCAAACTTGCAGAAACATGTTTATTTCTGCTGAAAAACATGTTTTGACACTTTCAGCACACTGGGGTTAAGACCTGAGTGTGTGGGCTCTTCTGAGCCTTGCAGTTACATAGGGATACAGCTGTCTGAAAAAACGCGTTTATTTCGGGCTGAAAAACACGTTTTGAAAAGTGAGCTGTTACTGCCCCATAAGTTACATGGGGTTGACCAAACTTGCAGAAACATGTTTATTTCTGCTGAAAAACATGTTTTGACACTTTCAGCACACTGGGGTTAAGACCTGAGTGTGTGGGCTCTTCTGAGCCTTGCAGTTACATAGGGATACAGCTGTCTGAAAAAACGCGTTTATTTCGGGCTGAAAAACACGTTTTGAAAAGTGAGCTGTTACTGACCCATAACTTACATGGGGTTGACCAAACTTGCAGAAACAAGTTTATTTCTGCTGAAAAACATGTTTTGACACTTTCAGCACACTGGGGTTAAGACCTGAGTGTGTGGGCTCTTCTGAGCCTTGCAGTTACATAGGGATACAGCTGTCTGAAAAAACGCGTTTATTTCGGGCTGAAAAACACGTTTTGAAAAGTGAGCTGTTACTGACCCATAACTTACATGGGGTTGACCAAACTTGCAGAAACATGTTTATTTCTGCTGAAAAACATGTTTTGACACTTTCAGCACACTGGGGTTAAGACCTGAGTGTGTGGGCTCTTCTGAGCCTTGCAGTTACATAGGGATACAGCTGTCTGAAAAAACGCGTTTATTTCGGGCTGAAAAACACGTTTTGAAAAGTGAGCTGTTACTGACCCATAACTTACATGGGGTTGACCAAACTTGCTGAAACAAGTTTATTTCTGCTGAAAAACATGTTTTGACACTTTCAGCACACTGGGGTTAAGACCTGAGTGTGTGGGCTCTTCTGAGCCTTGCAGTTACATAGGGATACAGCTGTCTGAAAAAACGCGTTTATTTCGGGCTGAAAAACACGTTTTGAAAAGTGAGCTGTTACTGACCCATAACTTACATGGGGTTGACCAAACTTGCAGAAACAAGTTTATTTCTGCTGAAAAACATGTTTTGACACTTTCAGCACACTGGGGTTAAGACCTGAGTGTGTGGGCTCTTCTGAGCCTTGCAGTTACATAGGGATACAGCTGTCTGAAAAAACGCGTTTATTTCGGGCTGAAAAACACGTTTTGAAAAGTGAGCTGTTACTGACCCATAACTTACATGGGGTTGACCAAACTTGCAGAAACATGTTTATTTCTGCTGAAAAACATGTTTTGACACTTTCAGCGCACTGGGGTTAAGACCTGAGTGTGTGGGCTCTTCTGAGCCTTGCAGTTACATAGGGTAACAGCTATCTGAAAAAAACGCGTTTATTTCGGGCTGAAAAACACGTTTTGAAAAGTGAGCTGTTACTGACCCATAACTTACATGGGGTTGACCAAACTTGCAGAAACATGCTTATTTCTGCTGAAAAACATGTTTTGACACTTTCAGCGCACTGGGGTTAAGACCTGAGTGTGTGGGCTCTTCTGAGCCTTGCAGTTACATAGGGTAACAGCTATCTGAAAAAAACGCGTTTATTTCGGGCTGAAAAACACGTTTTGAAAAGTGAGCTGTTACTGACCCATAACTTACATGGGGTTGACCAAACTTGCAGAAACATGCTTATTTCTGCTGAAAAACATGTTTTGACACTTTCAGCGCACTGGGGTTAAGACCTGAGTGTGTGGGCTCTTCTGAGCCTTGCAGTTACATAGGGTAAGAGCTATCTGAAAAAACGCGTTTATTTCGGGCTGAAAAACACGTTTTGAAAAGTGAGCTGTTACTGACCCATAACTTACATGGGGTTGACCAAACTTGCAGAAACATGTTTATTTCTGCTGAAAAACATGTTTTGACACTTTCAGCACAGTGGGGTTAAGACCTGAGTGTGTGGGCTCTTCTGAGGCTTGCAGTTACATAGGGATACAGCTGTCTGAAAAAACGCGTTTATTTCGGGCTGAAAAACACGTTTTGAAAAGTGAGCTGTTACTGACCCATAACTTACATGGGGTTGACCAAACTTGCAGAAACATGTTTATTTCTGCTGAAAAACATGTTTTGACACTTTCAGCGCACTGGGGTTAAGACCTGAGTGTGTGGGCTCTTCTGAGCCTTGCAGTTACATAGGGTAACAGCTATCTGAAAAAACGCGTTTATTTCGGGCTGAAAAACACGTTTTGAAAAGTGAGCTGTTACTGACCCATAACTTACATGGGGTTGACCAAACTTGCAGAAACATGCTTATTTCTGCTGAAAAACATGTTTTGACACTTTCAGCGCACTGGGGTTAAGACCTGAGTGTGTGGGCTCTTCTGAGCCTTGCAGTTACATAGGGTAAGAGCTATCTGAAAAAACGCGTTTATTTCGGGCTGAAAAACACGTTTTGAAAAGTGAGCTGTTACTGACCCATAACTTACATGGGGTTGACCAAACTTGCAGAAACATGTTTATTTCTGCTGAAAAACATGTTTTGACACTTTCAGCACAGTGGGGTTAAGACCTGAGTGTGTGGACTCTTCTGAGGCTTGCAGTTACATAGGGATACAGCTGTCTGAAAAAACGCGTTTATTTCGGGCTGAAAAACACGTTTTGAAAAGTGAGCTGTTACTGACCCATAACTTACATGGGGTTGACCAAACTTGCAGAAACATGTTTATTTCTGCTGAAAAACATGTTTTGACACTTTCAGCACATTGGGGTTAAGACCTGAGTGTGTGGCTCTTCTGAGCCTTGCAGTTACATAGGGATACAGCTGTCTGAAAAAACGCGTTTATTTCGGGCTGAAAAACACGTTTTGAAAAGTGAGCTGTTACTGACCCATAACTTACATGGGGTTGACCAAACTTGCAGAAACATGTTTATTTCTGCTGAAAAACATGTTTTGACACTTTCAGCACACTGGGGTTAAGACCTGAGTGTGTGGGCTCTTCTGAGCCTTGCAGTTACATAGGGATACAGCTGTCTGAAAAAACGCGTTTATTTCGGGCTGAAAAACACGTTTTGAAAAGTGAGCTGTTACTGCCCCATAAGTTACATGGGGTTGACCAAACTTGCAGAAACATGTTTATTTCTGCTGAAAAACATGTTTTGACACTTTCAGCACACTGGGGTTAAGACCTGAGTGTGTGGGCTCTTCTGAGCCTTGCAGTTACATAGGGATACAGCTGTCTGAAAAAACGCGTTTATTTCGGGCTGAAAAACACGTTTTGAAAAGTGAGCTGTTACTGACCCATAACTTACATGGGGTTGACCAAACTTGCAGAAACAAGTTTATTTCTGCTGAAAAACATGTTTTGACACTTTCAGCACACTGGGGTTAAGACCTGAGTGTGTGGGCTCTTCTGAGCCTTGCAGTTACATAGGGATACAGCTGTCTGAAAAAACGCGTTTATTTCGGGCTGAAAAACACGTTTTGAAAAGTGAGCTGTTACTGACCCATAACTTACATGGGGTTGACCAAACTTTCAGAAACATGTTTATTTCTGCTGAAAAACATGTTTTGACACTTTCAGCACACTGGGGTTAAGACCTGAGTGTGTGGGCTCTTCTGAGCCTTGCAGTTACATAGGGATACAGCTGTCTGAAAAAACGCGTTTATTTCGGGCTGAAAAACACGTTTTGAAAAGTGAGCTGTTACTGACCCATAACTTACATGGGGTTGACCAAACTTGCAGAAACAAGTTTATTTCTGCTGAAAAACATGTTTTGACACTTTCAGCACACTGGGGTTAAGACCTGAGTGTGTGGGCTCTTCTGAGCCTTGCAGTTACATAGGGATACAGCTGTCTGAAAAAACGCGTTTATTTCGGGCTGAAAAACACGTTTTGAAAAGTGAGCTGTTACTGACCCATAACTTACATGGGGTTGACCAAACTTGCAGAAACAAGTTTATTTCTGCTGAAAAACATGTTTTGACACTTTCAGCACACTGGGGTTAAGACCTGAGTGTGTGGGCTCTTCTGAGCCTTGCAGTTACATAGGGATACAGCTGTCTGAAAAAACGCGTTTATTTCGGGCTGAAAAACACGTTTTGAAAAGTGAGCTGTTACTGACCCATAACTTACATGGGGTTGACCAAACTTGCAGAAACATGTTTATTTCTGCTGAAAAACATGTTTTGACACTTTCAGCGCACTGGGGTTAAGACCTGAGTGTGTGGGCTCTTCTGAGCCTTGCAGTTACATAGGGTAACAGCTATCTGAAAAAAACGCGTTTATTTCGGGCTGAAAAACACGTTTTGAAAAGTGAGCTGTTACTGACCCATAACTTACATGGGGTTGACCAAACTTGCAGAAACATGCTTATTTCTGCTGAAAAACATGTTTTGACACTTTCAGCGCACTGGGGTTAAGACCTGAGTGTGTGGGCTCTTCTGAGCCTTGCAGTTACATAGGGTAAGAGCTATCTGAAAAAACGCGTTTATTTCGGGCTGAAAAACACGTTTTGAAAAGTGAGCTGTTACTGACCCATAACTTACATGGGGTTGACCAAACTTGCAGAAACATGTTTATTTCTGCTGAAAAACATGTTTTGACACTTTCAGCACAGTGGGGTTAAGACCTGAGTGTGTGGGCTCTTCTGAGGCTTGCAGTTACATAGGGATACAGCTGTCTGAAAAAACGCGTTTATTTCGGGCTGAAAAACACGTTTTGAAAAGTGAGCTGTTACTGACCCATAACTTACATGGGGTTGACCAAACTTGCAGAAACATGTTTATTTCTGCTGAAAAACATGTTTTGACACTTTCAGCGCACTGGGGTTAAGACCTGAGTGTGTGGGCTCTTCTGAGCCTTGCAGTTACATAGGGTAACAGCTATCTGAAAAAACGCGTTTATTTCGGGCTGAAAAACACGTTTTGAAAAGTGAGCTGTTACTGACCCATAACTTACATGGGGTTGACCAAACTTGCCGAAACATGTTTATTTCTGCTGAAAAACATGTTTTGACACTTTCAGCGCACTGGGGTTAAGACCTGAGTGTGTGGGCTCTTCTGAGCCTTGCAGTTACATAGGGTAACAGCTATCTGAAAAAACGCGTTTATTTCGGGCTGAAAAACACGTTTTGAAAAGTGAGCTGTTACTGACCCATAACTTACATGGGGTTGACCAAACTTGCAGAAACAAGTTTATTTCTGCTGAAAAACATGTTTTGACACTTTCAGCACACTGGGGTTAAGACCTGAGTGTGTGGGCTCTTCTGAGCCTTGCAGTTACATAGGGATACAGCTGTCTGAAAAAACGCGTTTATTTCGGGCTGAAAAACACGTTTTGAAAAGTGAGCTGTTACTGACCCATAACTTACATGGGGTTGACCAAACTTGCAGAAACATGTTTATTTCTGCTGAAAAACATGTTTTGACACTTTCAGCACACTGGGGTTAAGACCTGAGTGTGTGGGCTCTTCTGAGCCTTGCAGTTACATAGGGATACAGCTGTCTGAAAAAACGCGTTTATTTCGGGCTGAAAAACACGTTATGAAAAGTGAGCTGTTACTGCCCCATAAGTTACATGGGGTTGACCAAACTTGCAGAAACATGTTTATTTCTGCTGAAAAACATGTTTTGACACTTTCAGCACACTGGGGTTAAGACCTGAGTGTGTGGGCTCTTCTGAGCCTTGCAGATACATAGGGATACAGCTGTCTGAAAAAACGCGTTTATTTCTGGCTGAAAAACACGTTTTGAAAAGTGAGCTGTTACTGACCCATAACTTACATGGGGTTGACCAAACTTGCAGAAACGTGTTTATTTCTGCTGAAAAACATGTTTTGACACTTTCAGCACACTCGGGTTAAGACCTGAGTGTGTGGGCTCTTCTGAGCCTTGCAGTTACATAGGGATACAGCTGTCTGAAAAAACGCGTTTATTTCGGGCTGAAAAACACGTTTTGAAAAGTGAGCTGTTACTGACCCATAACTTACATGGGGTTGACCAAACTTGCAGAAACATGTTTATTTCTGCTGAAAAACATGTTTTGACACTTTCAGCACATTGGGGTTAAGACCTGAGTGTGTGGCTCTTCTGAGCCTTGCAGTTACATAGGGATACAGCTGTCTGAAAAAACGCGTTTATTTCGGGCTGAAAAACACGTTTTGAAAAGTGAGCTGTTACTGACCCATAACTTACATGGGGTTGACCAAACTTGCAGAAACATGTTTATTTCTGCTGAAAAACATGTTTTGACACTTTCAGCACACTGGGGTTAAGACCTGAGTGTGTGGGCTCTTCTGAGCCTTGCAGTTACATAGGGATACAGCTGTCTGAAAAAACGCGTTTATTTCGGGCTGAAAAACACGTTTTGAAAAGTGAGCTGTTACTGCCCCATAAGTTACATGGGGTTGACCAAACTTGCAGAAACATGTTTATTTCTGCTGAAAAACATGTTTTGACACTTTCAGCACACTGGGGTTAAGACCTGAGTGTGTGGGCTCTTCTGAGCCTTGCAGTTACATAGGGATACAGCTGTCTGAAAAAACGCGTTTATTTCGGGCTGAAAAACACGTTTTGAAAAGTGAGCTGTTACTGACCCATAACTTACATGGGGTTGACCAAACTTGCAGAAACAAGTTTATTTCTGCTGAAAAACATGTTTTGACACTTTCAGCACACTGGGGTTAAGACCTGAGTGTGTGGGCTCTTCTGAGCCTTGCAGTTACATAGGGATACAGCTGTCTGAAAAAACGCGTTTATTTCGGGCTGAAAAACACGTTTTGAAAAGTGAGCTGTTACTGACCCATAACTTACATGGGGTTGACCAAACTTGCAGAAACATGTTTATTTCTGCTGAAAAACATGTTTTGACACTTTCAGCACACTGGGGTTAAGACCTGAGTGTGTGGGCTCTTCTGAGCCTTGCAGTTACATAGGGATACAGCTGTCTGAAAAAACGCGTTTATTTCGGGCTGAAAAACACGTTTTGAAAAGTGAGCTGTTACTGACCCATAACTTACATGGGGTTGACCAAACTTGCAGAAACAAGTTTATTTCTGCTGAAAAACATGTTTTGACACTTTCAGCACACTGGGGTTAAGACCTGAGTGTGTGGGCTCTTCTGAGCCTTTCAGTTACATAGGGATACAGCTGTCTGAAAAAACGCGTTTATTTCGGGCTGAAAAACACGTTTTGAAAAGTGAGCTGTTACTGACCCATAACTTACATGGGGTTGACCAAACTTGCAGAAACAAGTTTATTTCTGCTGAAAAACATGTTTTGACACTTTCAGCACACTGGGGTTAAGACCTGAGTGTGTGGGCTCTTCTGAGCCTTGCAGTTACATAGGGATACAGCTGTCTGAAAAAACGCGTTTATTTCGGGCTGAAAAACACGTTTTGAAAAGTGAGCTGTTACTGACCCATAACTTACATGGGGTTGACCAAACTTGCAGAAACATGTTTATTTCTGCTGAAAAACATGTTTTGACACTTTCAGCGCACTGGGGTTAAGACCTGAGTGTGTGGGCTCTTCTGAGCCTTGCAGTTACATAGGGTAAGAGCTATCTGAAAAAACGCGTTTATTTCGGGCTGAAAAACACGTTTTGAAAAGTGAGCTGTTACTGACCCATAACTTACATGGGGTTGACCAAACTTGCAGAAACATGTTTATTTCTGCTGAAAAACATGTTTTGACACTTTCAGCACAGTGGGGTTAAGACCTGAGTGTGTGGGCTCTTCTGAGGCTTGCAGTTACATAGGGATACAGCTGTCTGAAAAAACGCGTTTATTTCGGGCTGAAAAACACGTTTTGAAAAGTGAGCTGTTACTGACCCATAACTTACATGGGGTTGACCAAACTTGCAGAAACATGTTTATTTCTGCTGAAAAACATGTTTTGACACTTTCAGCGCACTGGGGTTAAGACCTGAGTGTGTGGGCTCTTCTGAGCCTTGCAGTTACATAGGGTAACAGCTATCTGAAAAAACGCGTTTATTTCGGGCTGAAAAACACGTTTTGAAAAGTGAGCTGTTACTGACCCATAACTTACATGGGGTTGACCAAACTTGCAGAAACATGTTTATTTCTGCTGAAAAACATGTTTTGACACTTTCAGCGCACTGGGGTTAAGACCTGAGTGTGTGGGCTCTTCTGAGCCTTGCAGTTACATAGGGTAACAGCTATCTGAAAAAACGCGTTTATTTCGGGCTGAAAAACACGTTTTGAAAAGTGAGCTGTTACTGACCCATAACTTACATGGGGTTGACCAAACTTGCAGAAACAAGTTTATTTCTGCTGAAAAACATGTTTTGACACTTTCAGCACACTGGGGTTAAGACCTGAGTGTGTGGGCTCTTCTGAGCCTTGCAGTTACATAGGGATACAGCTGTCTGAAAAAACGCGTTTATTTCGGGCTGAAAAACACGTTTTGAAAAGTGAGCTGTTACTGACCCATAACTTACATGGGGTTGACCAAACTTGCAGAAACATGTTTATTTCTGCTGAAAAACATGTTTTGACACTTTCAGCACACTGGGGTTAAGACCTGAGTGTGTGGGCTCTTCTGAGCCTTGCAGTTACATAGGGATACAGCTGTCTGAAAAAACGCGTTTATTTCGGGCTGAAAAACACGTTATGAAAAGTGAGCTGTTACTGCCCCATAAGTTACATGGGGTTGACCAAACTTGCAGAAACATGTTTATTTCTGCTGAAAAACATGTTTTGACACTTTCAGCACACTGGGGTTAAGACCTGAGTGTGTGGGCTCTTCTGAGCCTTGCAGATACATAGGGATACAGCTGTCTGAAAAAACGCGTTTATTTCTGGCTGAAAAACACGTTTTGAAAAGTGAGCTGTTACTGACCCATAACTTACATGGGGTTGACCAAACTTGCAGAAACGTGTTTATTTCTGCTGAAAAACATGTTTTGACACTTTCAGCACACTCGGGTTAAGACCTGAGTGTGTGGGCTCTTCTGAGCCTTGCAGTTACATAGGGATACAGCTGTCTGAAAAAACGCGTTTATTTCGGGCTGAAAAACACGTTTTGAAAAGTGAGCTGTTACTGACCCATAACTTACATGGGGTTGACCAAACTTGCAGAAACATGTTTATTTCTGCTGAAAAACATGTTTTGACACTTTCAGCACACTGGGGTTAAGACCTGAGTGTGTGGGCTCTTCTGAGCCTTGCAGTTACATAGGGATACAGCTGTCTGAAAAAACGCGTTTATTTCGGGCTGAAAAACACGTTTTGAAAAGTGAGCTGTTACTGACCCATAACTTACATGGGGTTGACCAAACTTGCAGAAACATGTTTATTTCTGCTGAAAAACATGTTTTGACACTTTCAGCGCACTGGGGTTAAGACCTGAGTGTGTGGGCTCTTCTGAGCCTTGCAGTTACATAGGGATACAGCTGTCTGAAAAAACGCGTTTATTTCGGGCTGAAAAACACGTTTTGAAAAGTGAGCTGTTACTGACCCATAACTTACATGGGGTTGACCAAACTTGCAGAAACATGCTTATTTCTGCTGAAAAACATGTTTTGACACTTTCAGCGCACTGGGGTTAAGACCTGAGTGTGTGGGCTCTTCTGAGCCTTGCAGTTACATAGGGTAAGAGCTATCTGAAAAAACGCGTTTATTTCGGGCTGAAAAACACGTTTTGAAAAGTGAGCTGTTACTGACCCATAACTTACATGGGGTTGACCAAACTTGCAGAAACATGTTTATTTCTGCTGAAAAACATGTTTTGACACTTTCAGCACAGTGGGGTTAAGACCTGAGTGTGTGGGCTCTTCTGAGGCTTGCAGTTACATAGGGATACAGCTGTCTGAAAAAACGCGTTTATTTCGGGCTGAAAAACACGTTTTGAAAAGTGAGCTGTTACTGACCCATAACTTACATGGGGTTGACCAAACTTGCAGAAACATGTTTATTTCTGCTGAAAAACATGTTTTGACACTTTCAGCACATTGGGGTTAAGACCTGAGTGTGTGGGCTCTTCTGAGCCTTGCAGTTACATAGGGATACAGCTGTCTGAAAAAACGCGTTTATTTCGGGCTGAAAAACACGTTTTGAAAAGTGAGCTGTTACTGACCCATAACTTACATGGGGTTGACCAAACTTGCAGAAACAAGTTTATTTCTGCTGAAAAACATGTTTTGACACTTTCAGCACACTGGGGTTAAGACCTGAGTGTGTGGGCTCTTCTGAGCCTTGCAGTTACCTAGGGATACAGCTGTCTGAAAAAACGCGTTTATTTCGGGCTGAAAAACACGTTTTGAAAAGTGAGCTGTTACTGACCCATAAGTTACATGGGGTTGACCAAACTTGCAGAAACATGTTTATTTCTGCTGAAAAACATGTTTTGACACTTTCAGCACACTGGGGTTAAGACCTGAGTGTGTGGGCTCTTCTGAGCCTTGCAGTTACATAGGGATACAGCTGTCTGAAAAAACGCGTTTATTTTGGGCTGAAAAACACGTTTTGAAAAGTGAGCTGTTACTGACCCATAACTTACATGGGGTTGACCAAACTTGCAGAAACATGTTTATTTCTGCTGAAAAACATGTTTTGACACTTTCAGCGCACTGGGGTTAAGACCTGAGTGTGTGGGCTCTTCTGAGCCTTGCAGTTACATAGGGATACAGCTGTCTGAAAAAACGCGTTTATTTCGGGCTGAAAAACACGTTTTGAAAAGTGAGCTGTTACTGACCCATAACTTACATGGGGTTGACCAAACTTGCAGAAACAAGTTTATTTCTGCTGAAAAACATGTTTTGACACTTTCAGCGCACTGGGGTTAAGACCTGAGTGTGTGGGCTCTTCTGAGCCTTGCAGTTACATAGGGTAAGAGCTATCTGAAAAAACGCGTTTATTTCGGGCTGAAAAACACGTTTTGAAAAGTGAGCTGTTACTGACCCATAACTTACATGGGGTTGACCAAACTTGCAGAAACATGTTTATTTCTGCTGAAAAACATGTTTTGACACTTTCAGCGCACTGGGGTTAAGACCTGAGTGTGTGGGCTCTTCTGAGCCTTGCAGTTACATAGGGTAACAGCTATCTGAAAAAACGCGTTTATTTCGGGCTGAAAAACACGTTTTGAAAAGTGAGCTGTTACTGACCCATAACTTACATGGGGTTGACCAAACTTGCAGAAACATGCTTATTTCTGCTGAAAAACATGTTTTGACACTTTCAGCGCACTGGGGTTAAGACCTGAGTGTGTGGGCTCTTCTGAGCCTTGCAGTTACATAGGGTAAGAGCTATCTGAAAAAACGCGTTTATTTCGGGCTGAAAAACACGTTTTGAAAAGTGAGCTGTTACTGACCCATAACTTACATGGGGTTGACCAAACTTGCAGAAACATGTTTATTTCTGCTGAAAAACATGTTTTGACACTTTCAGCACACTGGGGTTAAGACCTGAGTGTGTGGGCTCTTCTGAGGCTTGCAGTTACATAGGGATACAGCTGTCTGAAAAAACGCGTTTATTTCGGGCTGAAAAACACGTTTTGAAAAGTGAGCTGTTACTGACCCATAACTTACATGGGGTTGACCAAACTTGCAGAAACATGTTTATTTCTGCTGAAAAACATGTTTTGACACTTTCAGCGCACTGGGGTTAAGACCTGAGTGTGTGGGCTCTTCTGAGCCTTGCAGTTACATAGGGTAACAGCTATCTGAAAAAACGCGTTTATTTCGGGCTGAAAAACACGTTTTGAAAAGTGAGCTGTTACTGACCCATAACTTACATGGGGTTGACCAAACTTGCAGAAACATGTTTATTTCTGCTGAAAAACATGTTTTGACACTTTCAGCGCACTGGGGTTAAGACCTGAGTGTGTGGGCTCTTCTGAGCCTTGCAGTTACATAGGGTAACAGCTATCTGAAAAAACGCGTTTATTTCGGGCTGAAAAACACGTTTTGAAAAGTGAGCTGTTACTGACCCATAACTTACATGGGGTTGACCAAACTTGCAGAAACATGTTTATTTCTGCTGAAAAACATGTTTTGACACTTTCAGCGCACTGGGGTTAAGACCTGAGTGTGTGGGCTCTTCTGAGCCTTGCAGTTACATAGGGTAACAGCTATCTGAAAAAACGCGTTTATTTCGGGCTGAAAAACACGTTTTGAAAAGTGAGCTGTTACTGACCCATAACTTACATGGGGTTGACCAAACTTGCAGAAACAAGTTTATTTCTGCTGAAAAACATGTTTTGACACTTTCAGCACACTGGGGTTAAGACCTGAGTGTGTGGGCTCTTCTGAGCCTTGCAGTTACATAGGGATACAGCTGTCTGAAAAAACGCGTTTATTTCGGGCTGAAAAACACGTTTTGAAAAGTGAGCTGTTACTGACCCATAACTTACATGGGGTTGACCAAACTTGCAGAAACATGTTTATTTCTGCTGAAAAACATGTTTTGACACTTTCAGCACACTGGGGTTAAGACCTGAGTGTGTGGGCTCTTCTGAGCCTTGCAGTTACATAGGGATACAGCTGTCTGAAAAAACGCGTTTATTTCGGGCTGAAAAACACGTTATGAAAAGTGAGCTGTTACTGCCCCATAAGTTACATGGGGTTGACCAAACTTGCAGAAACATGTTTATTTCTGCTGAAAAACATGTTTTGACACTTTCAGCACACTGGGGTTAAGACCTGAGTGTGTGGGCTCTTCTGAGCCTTGCAGATACATAGGGATACAGCTGTCTGAAAAAACGCGTTTATTTCTGGCTGAAAAACACGTTTTGAAAAGTGAGCTGTTACTGACCCATAACTTACATGGGGTTGACCAAACTTGCAGAAACGTGTTTATTTCTGCTGAAAAACATGTTTTGACACTTTCAGCACACTCGGGTTAAGACCTGAGTGTGTGGGCTCTTCTGAGCCTTGCAGTTACATAGGGATACAGCTGTCTGAAAAAACGCGTTTATTTCGGGCTGAAAAACACGTTTTGAAAAGTGAGCTGTTACTGACCCATAACTTACATGGGGTTGACCAAACTTGCAGAAACATGTTTATTTCTGCTGAAAAACATGTTTTGACACTTTCAGCACACTGGGGTTAAGACCTGAGTGTGTGGGCTCTTCTGAGCCTTGCAGTTACATAGGGATACAGCTGTCTGAAAAAACGCGTTTATTTCGGGCTGAAAAACACGTTTTGAAAAGTGAGCTGTTACTGACCCATAACTTACATGGGGTTGACCAAACTTGCAGAAACATGTTTATTTCTGCTGAAAAACATGTTTTGACACTTTCAGCGCACTGGGGTTAAGACCTGAGTGTGTGGGCTCTTCTGAGCCTTGCAGTTACATAGGGATACAGCTGTCTGAAAAAACGCGTTTATTTCGGGCTGAAAAACACGTTTTGAAAAGTGAGCTGTTACTGACCCATAACTTACATGGGGTTGACCAAACTTGCAGAAACATGCTTATTTCTGCTGAAAAACATGTTTTGACACTTTCAGCGCACTGGGGTTAAGACCTGAGTGTGTGGGCTCTTCTGAGCCTTGCAGTTACATAGGGTAAGAGCCATCTGAAAAAACGCGTTTATTTCGGGCTGAAAAACACGTTTTGAAAAGTGAGCTGTTACTGACCCATAACTTACATGGGGTTGACCAAACTTGCAGAAACATGTTTATTTCTGCTGAAAAACATGTTTTGACACTTTCAGCACAGTGGGGTTAAGACCTGAGTGTGTGGGCTCTTCTGAGGCTTGCAGTTACATAGGGATACAGCTGTCTGAAAAAACGCGTTTATTTCGGGCTGAAAAACACGTTTTGAAAAGTGAGCTGTTACTGACCCATAACTTACATGGGGTTGACCAAACTTGCAGAAACATGTTTATTTCTGCTGAAAAACATGTTTTGACACTTTCAGCACATTGGGGTTAAGACCTGAGTGTGTGGGCTCTTCTGAGCCTTGCAGTTACATAGGGATACAGCTGTCTGAAAAAACGCGTTTATTTCGGGCTGAAAAACACGTTTTGAAAAGTGAGCTGTTACTGACCCATAACTTACATGGGGTTGACCAAACTTGCAGAAACAAGTTTATTTCTGCTGAAAAACATGTTTTGACACTTTCAGCACACTGGGGTTAAGACCTGAGTGTGTGGGCTCTTCTGAGCCTTGCAGTTACCTAGGGATACAGCTGTCTGAAAAAACGCGTTTATTTCGGGCTGAAAAACACGTTTTGAAAAGTGAGCTGTTACTGACCCATAAGTTACATGGGGTTGACCAAACTTGCAGAAACATGTTTATTTCTGCTGAAAAACATGTTTTGACACTTTCAGCACACTGGGGTTAAGACCTGAGTGTGTGGGCTCTTCTGAGCCTTGCAGTTACATAGGGATACAGCTGTCTGAAAAAACGCGTTTATTTTGGGCTGAAAAACACGTTTTGAAAAGTGAGCTGTTACTGACCCATAACTTACATGGGGTTGACCAAACTTGCAGAAACATGTTTATTTCTGCTGAAAAACATGTTTTGACACTTTCAGCGCACTGGGGTTAAGACCTGAGTGTGTGGGCTCTTATGAGCCTTGCAGTTACATAGGGATACAGCTGTCTGAAAAAACGCGTTTATTTCGGGCTGAAAAACACGTTTTGAAAAGTGAGCTGTTACTGACCCATAACTTACATGGGGTTGACCAAACTTGCAGAAACAAGTTTATTTCTGCTGAAAAACATGTTTTGACACTTTCAGCGCACTGGGGTTAAGACCTGAGTGTGTGGGCTCTTCTGAGCCTTGCAGTTACATAGGGTAAGAGCTATCTGAAAAAACGCGTTTATTTCGGGCTGAAAAACACGTTTTGAAAAGTGAGCTGTTACTGACCCATAACTTACATGGGGTTGACCAAACTTGCAGAAACATGTTTATTTCTGCTGAAAAACATGTTTTGACACTTTCAGCGCACTGGGGTTAAGACCTGAGTGTGTGGGCTCTTCTGAGCCTTGCAGTTACATAGGGTAACAGCTATCTGAAAAAACGCGTTTATTTCGGGCTGAAAAACACGTTTTGAAAAGTGAGCTGTTACTGACCCATAACTTACATGGGGTTGACCAAACTTGCAGAAACATGCTTATTTCTGCTGAAAAACATGTTTTGACACTTTCAGCGCACTGGGGTTAAGACCTGAGTGTGTGGGCTCTTCTGAGCCTTGCAGTTACATAGGGTAAGAGCTATCTGAAAAAACGCGTTTATTTCGGGCTGAAAAACACGTTTTGAAAAGTGAGCTGTTACTGACCCATAACTTACATGGGGTTGACCAAACTTGCAGAAACATGTTTATTTCTGCTGAAAAACATGTTTTGACACTTTCAGCACACTGGGGTTAAGACCTGAGTGTGTGGGCTCTTCTGAGGCTTGCAGTTACATAGGGATACAGCTGTCTGAAAAAACGCGTTTATTTCGGGCTGAAAAACACGTTTTGAAAAGTGAGCTGTTACTGACCCATAACTTACATGGGGTTGACCAAACTTGCAGAAACATGTTTATTTCTGCTGAAAAACATGTTTTGACACTTTCAGCGCACTGGGGTTAAGACCTGAGTGTGTGGGCTCTTCTGAGCCTTGCAGTTACATAGGGTAACAGCTATCTGAAAAAACGCGTTTATTTCGGGCTGAAAAACACGTTTTGAAAAGTGAGCTGTTACTGACCCATAACTTACATGGGGTTGACCAAACTTGCAGAAACATGTTTATTTCTGCTGAAAAACATGTTTTGACACTTTCAGCGCACTGGGGTTAAGACCTGAGTGTGTGGGCTCTTCTGAGCCTTGCAGTTACATAGGGTAACAGCTATCTGAAAAAACGCGTTTATTTCGGGCTGAAAAACACGTTTTGAAAAGTGAGCTGTTACTGACCCATAACTTACATGGGGTTGACCAAACTTGCAGAAACATGTTTATTTCTGCTGAAAAACATGTTTTGACACTTTCAGCGCACTGGGGTTAAGACCTGAGTGTGTGGGCTCTTCTGAGCCTTGCAGTTACATAGGGTAACAGCTATCTGAAAAAACGCGTTTATTTCGGGCTGAAAAACACGTTTTGAAAAGTGAGCTGTTACTGACCCATAACTTACATGGGGTTGACCAAACTTGCAGAAACAAGTTTATTTCTGCTGAAAAACATGTTTTGACACTTTCAGCACACTGGGGTTAAGACCTGAGTGTGTGGGCTCTTCTGAGCCTTGCAGTTACATAGGGATACAGCTGTCTGAAAAAACGCGTTTATTTCGGGCTGAAAAACACGTTTTGAAAAGTGAGCTGTTACTGACCCATAACTTACATGGGGTTGACCAAACTTGCAGAAACATGTTTATTTCTGCTGAAAAACATGTTTTGACACTTTCAGCACACTGGGGTTAAGACCTGAGTGTGTGGGCTCTTCTGAGCCTTGCAGTTACATAGGGATACAGCTGTCTGAAAAAACGCGTTTATTTCGGGCTGAAAAACACGTTTTGAAAAGTGAGCTGTTACTGCCCCATAAGTTACATGGGGTTGACCAAACTTGCAGAAACATGTTTATTTCTGCTGAAAAACATGTTTTGACACTTTCAGCACACTGGGGTTAAGACCTGAGTGTGTGGGCTCTTCTGAGCCTTGCAGATACATAGGGATACAGCTGTCTGAAAAAACGCGTTTATTTCTGGCTGAAAAACACGTTTTGAAAAGTGAGCTGTTACTGACCCATAACTTACATGGGGTTGACCAAACTTGCAGAAACATGTTTATTTCTGCTGAAAAACATGTTTTGACACTTTCAGCACACTCGGGTTAAGACCTGAGTGTGTGGGCTCTTCTGAGCCTTGCAGTTACATAGGGATACAGCTGTCTGAAAAAACGCGTTTATTTCGGGCTGAAAAACACGTTTTGAAAAGTGAGCTGTTACTGACCCATAACTTACATGGGGTTGACCAAACTTGCAGAAACAAGTTTATTTCTGCTGAAAAACATGTTTTGACACTTTCAGCACACTGGGGTTAAGACCTGAGTGTGTGGGCTCTTCTGAGCCTTGCAGTTACATAGGGATACAGCTGTCTGAAAAAACGCGTTTATTTCGGGCTGAAAAACACGTTTTGAAAAGTGAGCTGTTACTGACCCATAACTTACATGGGGTTGACCAAACTTGCAGAAACATGTTTATTTCTGCTGAAAAACATGTTTTGACACTTTCAGCGCACTGGGGTTAAGACCTGAGTGTGTGGGCTCTTCTGAGCCTTGCAGTTACATAGGGTAACAGCTATCTGAAAAAAACGCGTTTATTTCGGGCTGAAAAACACGTTTTGAAAAGTGAGCTGTTACTGACCCATAACTTACATGGGGTTGACCAAACTTGCAGAAACATGCTTATTTCTGCTGAAAAACATGTTTTGACACTTTCAGCGCACTGGGGTTAAGACCTGAGTGTGTGGGCTCTTCTGAGCCTTGCAGTTACATAGGGTAAGAGCTATCTGAAAAAACGCGTTTATTTCGGGCTGAAAAACACGTTTTGAAAAGTGAGCTGTTACTGACCCATAACTTACATGGGGTTGACCAAACTTGCAGAAACATGTTTATTTCTGCTGAAAAACATGTTTTGACACTTTCAGCACAGTGGGGTTAAGACCTGAGTGTGTGGGCTCTTCTGAGGCTTGCAGTTACATAGGGATACAGCTGTCTGAAAAAACGCGTTTATTTCGGGCTGAAAAACACGTTTTGAAAAGTGAGCTGTTACTGACCCATAACTTACATGGGGTTGACCAAACTTGCAGAAACATGTTTATTTCTGCTGAAAAACATGTTTTGACACTTTCAGCGCACTGGGGTTAAGACCTGAGTGTGTGGGCTCTTCTGAGCCTTGCAGTTACATAGGGTAACAGCTATCTGAAAAAACGCGTTTATTTCGGGCTGAAAAACACGTTTTGAAAAGTGAGCTGTTACTGACCCATAACTTACATGGGGTTGACCAAACTTGCAGAAACATGTTTATTTCTGCTGAAAAACATGTTTTGACACTTTCAGCGCACTGGGGTTAAGACCTGAGTGTGTGGGCTCTTCTGAGCCTTGCAGTTACATAGGGTAACAGCTATCTGAAAAAACGCGTTTATTTCGGGCTGAAAAACACGTTTTGAAAAGTGAGCTGTTACTGACCCATAACTTACATGGGGTTGACCAAACTTGCAGAAACAAGTTTATTTCTGCTGAAAAACATGTTTTGACACTTTCAGCACACTGGGGTTAAGACCTGAGTGTGTGGGCTCTTCTGAGCCTTGCAGTTACATAGGGATACAGCTGTCTGAAAAAACGCGTTTATTTCGGGCTGAAAAACACGTTTTGAAAAGTGAGCTGTTACTGACCCATAACTTACATGGGGTTGACCAAACTTGCAGAAACATGTTTATTTCTGCTGAAAAACATGTTTTGACACTTTCAGCACACTGGGGTTAAGACCTGAGTGTGTGGGCTCTTCTGAGCCTTGCAGTTACATAGGGATACAGCTGTCTGAAAAAACGCGTTTATTTCGGGCTGAAAAACACGTTATGAAAAGTGAGCTGTTACTGCCCCATAAGTTACATGGGGTTGACCAAACTTGCAGAAACATGTTTATTTCTGCTGAAAAACATGTTTTGACACTTTCAGCACACTGGGGTTAAGACCTGAGTGTGTGGGCTCTTCTGAGCCTTGCAGATACATAGGGATACAGCTGTCTGAAAAAACGCGTTTATTTCTGGCTGAAAAACACGTTTTGAAAAGTGAGCTGTTACTGACCCATAACTTACATGGGGTTGACCAAACTTGCAGAAACGTGTTTATTTCTGCTGAAAAACATGTTTTGACACTTTCAGCACACTCGGGTTAAGACCTGAGTGTGTGGGCTCTTCTGAGCCTTGCAGTTACATAGGGATACAGCTGTCTGAAAAAACGCGTTTATTTCGGGCTGAAAAACACGTTTTGAAAAGTGAGCTGTTACTGACCCATAACTTACATGGGGTTGACCAAACTTGCAGAAACATGTTTATTTCTGCTGAAAAACATGTTTTGACACTTTCAGCACATTGGGGTTAAGACCTGAGTGTGTGGCTCTTCTGAGCCTTGCAGTTACATAGGGATACAGCTGTCTGAAAAAACGCGTTTATTTCGGGCTGAAAAACACGTTTTGAAAAGTGAGCTGTTACTGACCCATAACTTACATGGGGTTGACCAAACTTGCAGAAACATGTTTATTTCTGCTGAAAAACATGTTTTGACACTTTCAGCACACTGGGGTTAAGACCTGAGTGTGTGGGCTCTTCTGAGCCTTGCAGTTACATAGGGATACAGCTGTCTGAAAAAACGCGTTTATTTCGGGCTGAAAAACACGTTTTGAAAAGTGAGCTGTTACTGCCCCATAAGTTACATGGGGTTGACCAAACTTGCAGAAACATGTTTATTTCTGCTGAAAAACATGTTTTGACACTTTCAGCACACTGGGGTTAAGACCTGAGTGTGTGGGCTCTTCTGAGCCTTGCAGTTACATAGGGATACAGCTGTCTGAAAAAACGCGTTTATTTCGGGCTGAAAAACACGTTTTGAAAAGTGAGCTGTTACTGACCCATAACTTACATGGGGTTGACCAAACTTGCAGAAACAAGTTTATTTCTGCTGAAAAACATGTTTTGACACTTTCAGCACACTGGGGTTAAGACCTGAGTGTGTGGGCTCTTCTGAGCCTTGCAGTTACATAGGGATACAGCTGTCTGAAAAAACGCGTTTATTTCGGGCTGAAAAACACGTTTTGAAAAGTGAGCTGTTACTGACCCATAACTTACATGGGGTTGACCAAACTTGCAGAAACATGTTTATTTCTGCTGAAAAACATGTTTTGACACTTTCAGCACACTGGGGTTAAGACCTGAGTGTGTGGGCTCTTCTGAGCCTTGCAGTTACATAGGGATACAGCTGTCTGAAAAAACGCGTTTATTTCGGGCTGAAAAACACGTTTTGAAAAGTGAGCTGTTACTGACCCATAACTTACATGGGGTTGACCAAACTTGCAGAAACAAGTTTATTTCTGCTGAAAAACATGTTTTGACACTTTCAGCACACTGGGGTTAAGACCTGAGTGTGTGGGCTCTTCTGAGCCTTGCAGTTACATAGGGATACAGCTGTCTGAAAAAACGCGTTTATTTCGGGCTGAAAAACACGTTTTGAAAAGTGAGCTGTTACTGACCCATAACTTACATGGGGTTGACCAAACTTGCAGAAACAAGTTTATTTCTGCTGAAAAACATGTTTTGACACTTTCAGCACACTGGGGTTAAGACCTGAGTGTGTGGGCTCTTCTGAGCCTTGCAGTTACATAGGGATACAGCTGTCTGAAAAAACGCGTTTATTTCGGGCTGAAAAACACGTTTTGAAAAGTGAGCTGTTACTGACCCATAACTTACATGGGGTTGACCAAACTTGCAGAAACATGTTTATTTCTGCTGAAAAACATGTTTTGACACTTTCAGCGCACTGGGGTTAAGACCTGAGTGTGTGGGCTCTTCTGAGCCTTGCAGTTACATAGGGTAACAGCTATCTGAAAAAAACGCGTTTATTTCGGGCTGAAAAACACGTTTTGAAAAGTGAGCTGTTACTGACCCATAACTTACATGGGGTTGACCAAACTTGCAGAAACATGCTTATTTCTGCTGAAAAACATGTTTTGACACTTTCAGCGCACTGGGGTTAAGACCTGAGTGTGTGGGCTCTTCTGAGCCTTGCAGTTACATAGGGTAAGAGCTATCTGAAAAAACGCGTTTATTTCGGGCTGAAAAACACGTTTTGAAAAGTGAGCTGTTACTGACCCATAACTTACATGGGGTTGACCAAACTTGCAGAAACATGTTTATTTCTGCTGAAAAACATGTTTTGACACTTTCAGCACAGTGGGGTTAAGACCTGAGTGTGTGGGCTCTTCTGAGGCTTGCAGTTACATAGGGATACAGCTGTCTGAAAAAACGCGTTTATTTCGGGCTGAAAAACACGTTTTGAAAAGTGAGCTGTTACTGACCCATAACTTACATGGGGTTGACCAAACTTGCAGAAACATGTTTATTTCTGCTGAAAAACATGTTTTGACACTTTCAGCGCACTGGGGTTAAGACCTGAGTGTGTGGGCTCTTCTGAGCCTTGCAGTTACATAGGGTAACAGCTATCTGAAAAAACGCGTTTATTTCGGGCTGAAAAACACGTTTTGAAAAGTGAGCTGTTACTGACCCATAACTTACATGGGGTTGACCAAACTTGCAGAAACATGTTTATTTCTGCTGAAAAACATGTTTTGACACTTTCAGCGCACTGGGGTTAAGACCTGAGTGTGTGGGCTCTTCTGAGCCTTGCAGTTACATAGGGTAACAGCTATCTGAAAAAACGCGTTTATTTCGGGCTGAAAAACACGTTTTGAAAAGTGAGCTGTTACTGACCCATAACTTACATGGGGTTGACCAAACTTGCAGAAACAAGTTTATTTCTGCTGAAAAACATGTTTTGACACTTTCAGCACACTGGGGTTAAGACCTGAGTGTGTGGGCTCTTCTGAGCCTTGCAGTTACATAGGGATACAGCTGTCTGAAAAAACGCGTTTATTTCGGGCTGAAAAACACGTTTTGAAAAGTGAGCTGTTACTGACCCATAACTTACATGGGGTTGACCAAACTTGCAGAAACATGTTTATTTCTGCTGAAAAACATGTTTTGACACTTTCAGCACACTGGGGTTAAGACCTGAGTGTGTGGGCTCTTCTGAGCCTTGCAGTTACATAGGGATACAGCTGTCTGAAAAAACGCGTTTATTTCGGGCTGAAAAACACGTTATGAAAAGTGAGCTGTTACTGCCCCATAAGTTACATGGGGTTGACCAAACTTGCAGAAACATGTTTATTTCTGCTGAAAAACATGTTTTGACACTTTCAGCACACTGGGGTTAAGACCTGAGTGTGTGGGCTCTTCTGAGCCTTGCAGATACATAGGGATACAGCTGTCTGAAAAAACGCGTTTATTTCTGGCTGAAAAACACGTTTTGAAAAGTGAGCTGTTACTGACCCATAACTTACATGGGGTTGACCAAACTTGCAGAAACGTGTTTATTTCTGCTGAAAAACATGTTTTGACACTTTCAGCACACTCGGGTTAAGACCTGAGTGTGTGGGCTCTTCTGAGCCTTGCAGTTACATAGGGATACAGCTGTCTGAAAAAACGCGTTTATTTCGGGCTGAAAAACACGTTTTGAAAAGTGAGCTGTTACTGACCCATAACTTACATGGGGTTGACCAAACTTGCAGAAACATGTTTATTTCTGCTGAAAAACATGTTTTGACACTTTCAGCGCACTGGGGTTAAGACCTGAGTGTGTGGGCTCTTCTGAGCCTTGCAGTTACATAGGGATACAGCTGTCTGAAAAAACGCGTTTATTTCGGGCTGAAAAACACGTTTTGAAAAGTGAGCTGTTACTGACCCATAACTTACATGGGGTTGACCAAACTTGCAGAAACATGTTTATTTCTGCTGAAAAACATGTTTTGACACTTTCAGCGCACTGGGGTTAAGACCTGAGTGTGTGGGCTCTTCTGAGCCTTGCAGTTACATAGGGTAACAGCTATCTGAAAAAACGCGTTTATTTCGGGCTGAAAAACACGTTTTGAAAAGTGAGCTGTTACTGACCCATAACTTACATGGGGTTGACCAAACTTGCAGAAACATGCTTATTTCTGCTGAAAAACATGTTTTGACACTTTCAGCGCACTGGGGTTAAGACCTGAGTGTGTGGGCTCTTCTGAGGCTTGCAGTTACATAGGGATACAGCTGTCTGAAAAAACGCGTTTATTTCGGGCTGAAAAACACGTTTTGAAAAGTGAGCTGTTACTGACCCATAACTTACATGGGGTTGACCAAACTTGCAGAAACATGTTTATTTCTGCTGAAAAACATGTTTTGACACTTTCAGCACAGTGGGGTTAAGACCTGAGTGTGTGGGCTCTTCTGAGGCTTGCAGTTACATAGGGATACAGCTGTCTGAAAAAACGCGTTTATTTCGGGCTGAAAAACACGTTTTGAAAAGTGAGCTGTTACTGACCCATAACTTACATGGGGTTGACCAAACTTGCAGAAACATGTTTATTTCTGCTGAAAAACATGTTTTGACACTTTCAGCACATTGGGGTTAAGACCTGAGTGTGTGGGCTCTTCTGAGCCTTGCAGTTACATAGGGATACAGCTGTCTGAAAAAACGCGTTTATTTCGGGCTGAAAAACACGTTTTGAAAAGTGAGCTGTTACTGACCCATAACTTACATGGGGTTGACCAAACTTGCAGAAACAAGTTTATTTCTGCTGAAAAACATGTTTTGACACTTTCAGCACACTGGGGTTAAGACCTGAGTGTGTGGGCTCTTCTGAGCCTTGCAGTTACATAGGGATACAGCTGTCTGAAAAAACGCGTTTATTTCGGGCTGAAAAACACGTTTTGAAAAGTGAGCTGTTACTGACCCATAACTTACATGGGGTTGACCAAACTTGCAGAAACATGTTTATTTCTGCTGAAAAACATGTTTTGACACTTTCAGCGCACTGGGGTTAAGACCTGAGTGTGTGGGCTCTTCTGAGCCTTGCAGTTACATAGGGATACAGCTGTCTGAAAAAACGCGTTTATTTCGGGCTGAAAAACACGTTTTGAAAAGTGAGCTGTTACTGACCCATAACTTACATGGGGTTGACCAAACTTGCAGAAACATGTTTATTTCTGCTGAAAAACATGTTTTGACACTTTCAGCGCACTGGGGTTAAGACCTGAGTGTGTGGGCTCTTCTGAGCCTTGCAGTTACATAGGGTAACAGCTATCTGAAAAAACGCGTTTATTTCGGGCTGAAAAACACGTTTTGAAAAGTGAGCTGTTACTGACCCATAACTTACATGGGGTTGACCAAACTTGCAGAAACATGCTTATCTCTGCTGAAAAACATGTTTTGACACTTTCAGCGCACTGGGGTTAAGACCTGAGTGTGTGGGCTCTTCTGAGCCTTGCAGTTACATAGGGTAAGAGCTATCTGAAAAAACGCGTTTATTTCGGGCTGAAAAACACGTTTTGAAAAGTGAGCTGTTACTGACCCATAACTTACATGGGGTTGACCAAACTTGCAGAAACATGTTTATTTCTGCTGAAAAACATGTTTTGACACTTTCAGCGCACTGGGGTTAAGACCTGAGTGTGTGGGCTCTTCTGAGCCTTGCAGTTACATAGGGATACAGCTGTCTGAAAAAACGCGTTTATTTCGGGCTGAAAAACACGTTTTGAAAAGTGAGCTGTTACTGACCCATAACTTACATGGGGTTGACCAAACTTGCAGAAACATGTTTATTTCTGCTGAAAAACATGTTTTGACACTTTCAGCGCACTGGGGTTAAGACCTGAGTGTGTGGGCTCTTCTGAGCCTTGCAGTTACATAGGGTAACAGCTATCTGAAAAAACGCGTTTATTTCGGGCTGAAAAACACGTTTTGAAAAGTGAGCTGTTACTGACCCATAACTTACATGGGGTTGACCAAACTTGCAGAAACATGCTTATTTCTGCTGAAAAACATGTTTTGACACTTTCAGCGCACTGGGGTTAAGACCTGAGTGTGTGGGCTCTTCTGAGCCTTGCAGTTACATAGGGTAAGAGCTATCTGAAAAAACGCGTTTATTTCGGGCTGAAAAACACGTTTTGAAAAGTGAGCTGTTACTGACCCATAACTTACATGGGGTTGACCAAACTTGCAGAAACATGTTTATTTCTGCTGAAAAACATGTTTTGACACTTTCAGCGCACTGGGGTTAAGACCTGAGTGTGTGGGCTCTTCTGAGCCTTGCAGTTACATAGGGATACAGCTGTCTGAAAAGACGCGTTTATTTCTGGCTGAAAAACACGTTTTGAAAAGTGAGCTGTTACTGACCCATAACTTACATGGGGTTGACCAAACTTGCAGAAACATGTTTATTTCTGCTGAAAAACATGTTTTGACACTTTCAGCACACTCGGGTTAAGACCTGAGTGTGTGGGCTCTTCTGAGCCTTGCAGTTACATAGGGATACAGCTGTCTGAAAAAACGCGTTTATTTCGGGCTGAAAAACACGTTTTGAAAAGTGAGCTGTTACTGACCCATAACTTACATGGGGTTGACCAAACTTGCAGAAACATGTTTATTTCTGCTGAAAAACATGTTTTGACACTTTCAGCACACTGGGGTTAAGACCTGAGTGTGTGGGCTCTTCTGAGCCTTGCAGTTACCTAGGGATACAGCTGTCTGAAAAAACGCGTTTATTTCGGGCTGAAAAACACGTTTTGAAAAGTGAGCTGTTACTGCCCCATAAGTTACATGGGGTTGACCAAACTTGCAGAAACATGTTTATTTCTGCTGAAAAACATGTTTTGACACTTTCAGCACACTGGGGTTAAGACCTGAGTGTGTGGGCTCTTCTGAGCCTTGCAGTTACATAGGGTAAGAGCTATCTGAAAAAACGCGTTTATTTCGGGCTGAAAAACACGTTTTGAAAAGTGAGCTGTTACTGACCCATAACTTACATGGGGTTGACCAAACTTGCAGAAACATGTTTATTTCTGCTGAAAAACATGTTTTGACACTTTCAGCGCACTGGGGTTAAGACCTGAGTGTGTGGGCTCTTCTGAGCCTTGCAGTTACATAGGGATACAGCTGTCTGAAAAAACGCGTTTATTTCGGGCTGAAAAACACGTTTTGAAAAGTGAGCTGTTACTGACCCATAACTTACATGGGGTTGACCAAACTTGCAGAAACATGTTTATTTCTGCTGAAAAACATGTTTTGACACTTTCAGCGCACTGGGGTTAAGACCTGAGTGTGTGGGCTCTTCTGAGCCTTGCAGTTACATAGGGTAACAGCTATCTGAAAAAACGCGTTTATTTCGGGCTGAAAAACACGTTTTGAAAAGTGAGCTGTTACTGACCCATAACTTACATGGGGTTGACCAAACTTGCAGAAACATGCTTATTTCTGCTGAAAAACATGTTTTGACACTTTCAGCACACTGGGGTTAAGACCTGAGTGTGTGGGCTCTTCTGAGCCTTGCAGATACATAGGGATACAGCTGTCTGAAAAAACGCGTTTATTTCTGGCTGAAAAACACGTTTTGAAAAGTGAGCTGTTACTGACCCATAACTTACATGGGGTTGACCAAACTTGCAGAAACATGTTTATTTCTGCTGAAAAACATGTTTTGACACTTTCAGCGCACTGGGGTTAAGACCTGAGTGTGTGGGCTCTTCTGAGCCTTGCAGTTACATAGGGATACAGCTGTCTGAAAAAACGCGTTTATTTCGGGCTGAAAAACACGTTTTGAAAAGTGAGCTGTTACTGACCCATAACTTACATGGGGTTGACCAAACTTGCAGAAACATGTTTATTTCTGCTGAAAAACATGTTTTGACACTTTCAGCACACTGGGGTTAAGACCTGAGTGTGTGGGCTCTTCTGAGCCTTGCAGTTACATAGGGATACAGCTGTCTGAAAAAACGCGTTTATTTCGGGCTGAAAAACACGTTTTGAAAAGTGAGCTGTTACTGCCCCATAAGTTACATGGGGTTGACCAAACTTGCAGAAACATGTTTATTTCTGCTGAAAAACATGTTTTGACACTTTCAGCACACTGGGGTTAAGACCTGAGTGTGTGGGCTCTTCTGAGCCTTGCAGATACATAGGGATACAGCTGTCTGAAAAAACGCGTTTATTTCTGGCTGAAAAACACGTTTTGAAAAGTGAGCTGTTACTGACCCATAACTTACATGGGGTTGACCAAACTTGCAGAAACATGTTTATTTCTGCTGAAAAACATGTTTTGACACTTTCAGCACACTCGGGTTAAGACCTGAGTGTGTGGGCTCTTCTGAGCCTTGCAGTTACATAGGGATACAGCTGTCTGAAAAAACGCGTTTATTTCGGGCTGAAAAACACGTTTTGAAAAGTGAGCTGTTACTGACCCATAACTTACATGGGGTTGACCAAACTTGCAGAAACATGTTTATTTCTGCTGAAAAACATGTTTTGACACTTTCAGCACACTGGGGTTAAGACCTGAGTGTGTGGGCTCTTCTGAGCCTTGCAGTTACATAGGGATACAGCTGTCTGAAAAAACGCGTTTATTTCGGGCTGAAAAACACGTTTTGAAAAGTGAGCTGTTACTGACCCATAACTTACATGGGGTTGACCAAACTTGCAGAAACATGTTTATTTCTGCTGAAAAACATGTTTTGACACTTTCAGCGCACTGGGGTTAAGACCTGAGTGTGTGGGCTCTTCTGAGCCTTGCAGTTACATAGGGTAACAGCTATCTGAAAAAACGCGTTTATTTCGGGCTGAAAAACACGTTTTGAAAAGTGAGCTGTTACTGACCCATAACTTACATGGGGTTGACCAAACTTGCAGAAACATGCTTATTTCTGCTGAAAAACATGTTTTGACACTTTCAGCGCACTGGGGTTAAGACCTGAGTGTGTGGGCTCTTCTGAGCCTTGCAGTTACATAGGGTAAGAGCTATCTGAAAAAACGCGTTTATTTCGGGCTGAAAAACACGTTTTGAAAAGTGAGCTGTTACTGACCCATAACTTACATGGGGTTGACCAAACTTGCAGAAACATGTTTATTTCTGCTGAAAAACATGTTTTGACACTTTCAGCACAGTGGGGTTAAGACCTGAGTGTGTGGGCTCTTCTGAGGCTTGCAGTTACATAGGGATACAGCTGTCTGAAAAAACGCGTTTATTTCGGGCTGAAAAACACGTTTTGAAAAGTGAGCTGTTACTGACCCATAACTTACATGGGGTTGACCAAACTTGCAGAAACATGTTTATTTCTGCTGAAAAACATGTTTTGACACTTTCAGCGCACTGGGGTTAAGACCTGAGTGTGTGGGCTCTTCTGAGCCTTGCAGTTACATAGGGTAACAGCTATCTGAAAAAACGCGTTTATTTCGGGCTGAAAAACACGTTTTGAAAAGTGAGCTGTTACTGACCCATAACTTACATGGGGTTGACCAAACTTGCAGAAACATGTTTATTTCTGCTGAAAAACATGTTTTGACACTTTCAGCGCACTGGGGTTAAGACCTGAGTGTGTGGGCTCTTCTGAGCCTTGCAGTTACCTAGGGATACAGCTGTCTGAAAAAACGCGTTTATTTCGGGCTGAAAAACACGTTTTGAAAAGTGAGCTGTTACTGCCCCATAAGTTACATGGGGTTGACCAAACTTGCAGAAACATGTTTATTTCTGCTGAAAAACATGTTTTGACACTTTCAGCACACTGGGGTTAAGACCTGAGTGTGTGGGCTCTTCTGAGCCTTGCAGTTACATAGGGATACAGCTGTCTGAAAAAACGCGTTTATTTTGGGCTGAAAAACACGTTTTGAAAAGTGAGCTGTTACTGACCCATAACTTACATGGGGTTGACCAAACTTGCAGAAACATGTTTATTTCTGCTGAAAAACATGTTTTGACACTTTCAGCACACTGGGGTTAAGACCTGAGTGTGTGGGCTCTTCTGAGCCTTGCAGTTACATAGGGATACAGCTGTCTGAAAAAACGCGTTTATTTCGGGCTGAAAAACACGTTTTGAAAAGTGAGCTGTTACTGACCCATAACTTACATGGGGTTGACCAAACTTGCAGAAACAAGTTTATTTTTGCTGAAAAACATGTTTTGACACTTTCAGCACACTGGGGTTAAGACCTGAGTGTGTGGGCTCTTCTGAGCCTTGCAGTTACATAGGGATACAGCTGTCTGAAAAAACGCGTTTATTTCGGGCTGAAAAACACGTTTTGAAAAGTGAGCTGTTACTGACCCATAACTTACATGGGGTTGACCAAACTTGCAGAAACATGTTTATTTCTGCTGAAAAACATGTTTTGACACTTTCAGCGCACTGGGGTTAAGACCTGAGTGTGTGGGCTCTTCTGAGCCTTGCAGTTACATAGGGTAACAGCTATCTGAAAAAACGCGTTTATTTCGGGCTGAAAAACACGTTTTGAAAAGTGAGCTGTTACTGACCCATAACTTACATGGGGTTGACCAAACTTGCAGAAACATGCTTATTTCTGCTGAAAAACATGTTTTGACACTTTCAGCGCACTGGGGTTAAGACCTGAGTGTGTGGGCTCTTCTGAGCCTTGCAGTTACATAGGGTAAGAGCTATCTGAAAAAACGCGTTTATTTCGGGCTGAAAAACACGTTTTGAAAAGTGAGCTGTTACTGACCCATAACTTACATGGGGTTGACCAAACTTGCAGAAACATGTTTATTTCTGCTGAAAAACATGTTTTGACACTTTCAGCACACTGGGGTTAAGACCTGAGTGTGTGGGCTCTTCTGAGGCTTGCAGTTACATAGGGATACAGCTGTCTGAAAAAACGCGTTTATTTCGGGCTGAAAAACACGTTTTGAAAAGTGAGCTGTTACTGACCCATAACTTACATGGGGTTGACCAAACTTGCAGAAACATGTTTATTTCTGCTGAAAAACATGTTTTGACACTTTCAGCGCACTGGGGTTAAGACCTGAGTGTGTGGGCTCTTCTGAGCCTTGCAGTTACATAGGGTAACAGCTATCTGAAAAAACGCGTTTATTTCGGGCTGAAAAACACGTTTTGAAAAGTGAGCTGTTACTGACCCATAACTTACATGGGGTTGACCAAACTTGCAGAAACATGTTTATTTCTGCTGAAAAACATGTTTTGACACTTTCAGCGCACTGGGGTTAAGACCTGAGTGTGTGGGCTCTTCTGAGCCTTGCAGTTACATAGGGTAACAGCTATCTGAAAAAACGCGTTTATTTCGGGCTGAAAAACACGTTTTGAAAAGTGAGCTGTTACTGACCCATAACTTACATGGGGTTGACCAAACTTGCAGAAACATGTTTATTTCTGCTGAAAAACATGTTTTGACACTTTCAGCGCACTGGGGTTAAGACCTGAGTGTGTGGGCTCTTCTGAGCCTTGCAGTTACATAGGGATACAGCTGTCTGAAAAAACGCGTTTATTTCGGGCTGAAAAACACGTTTTGAAAAGTGAGCTGTTACTGACCCATAACTTACATGGGGTTGACCAAACTTGCAGAAACATGTTTATTTCTGCTGAAAAACATGTTTTGACACTTTCAGCACACTGGGGTTAAGACCTGAGTGTGTGGGCTCTTCTGAGCCTTGCAGTTACATAGGGATACAGCTGTCTGAAAAAACGCGTTTATTTCGGGCTGAAAAACACGTTTTGAAAAGTGAGCTGTTACTGCCCCATAAGTTACATGGGGTTGACCAAACTTGCAGAAACATGTTTATTTCTGCTGAAAAACATGTTTTGACACTTTCAGCACACTGGGGTTAAGACCTGAGTGTGTGGGCTCTTCTGAGCCTTGCAGATACATAGGGATACAGCTGTCTGAAAAAACGCGTTTATTTCTGGCTGAAAAACACGTTTTGAAAAGTGAGCTGTTACTGACCCATAACTTACATGGGGTTGACCAAACTTGCAGAAACATGTTTATTTCTGCTGAAAAACATGTTTTGACACTTTCAGCACACTCGGGTTAAGACCTGAGTGTGTGGGCTCTTCTGAGCCTTGCAGTTACATAGGGATACAGCTGTCTGAAAAAACGCGTTTATTTCGGGCTGAAAAACACGTTTTGAAAAGTGAGCTGTTACTGACCCATAACTTACATGGGGTTGACCAAACTTGCAGAAACATGTTTATTTCTGCTGAAAAACATGTTTTGACACTTTCAGCACACTGGGGTTAAGACCTGAGTGTGTGGGCTCTTCTGAGCCTTGCAGTTACATAGGGATACAGCTGTCTGAAAAAACGCGTTTATTTCGGGCTGAAAAACACGTTTTGAAAAGTGAGCTGTTACTGACCCATAACTTACATGGGGTTGACCAAACTTGCAGAAACATGTTTATTTCTGCTGAAAAACATGTTTTGACACTTTCAGCGCACTGGGGTTAAGACCTGAGTGTGTGGGCTCTTCTGAGCCTTGCAGTTACATAGGGTAACAGCTATCTGAAAAAACGCGTTTATTTCGGGCTGAAAAACACGTTTTGAAAAGTGAGCTGTTACTGACCCATAACTTACATGGGGTTGACCAAACTTGCAGAAACATGCTTATTTCTGCTGAAAAACATGTTTTGACACTTTCAGCGCACTGGGGTTAAGACCTGAGTGTGTGGGCTCTTCTGAGCCTTGCAGTTACATAGGGTAAGAGCTATCTGAAAAAACGCGTTTATTTCGGGCTGAAAAACACGTTTTGAAAAGTGAGCTGTTACTGACCCATAACTTACATGGGGTTGACCAAACTTGCAGAAACATGTTTATTTCTGCTGAAAAACATGTTTTGACACTTTCAGCACAGTGGGGTTAAGACCTGAGTGTGTGGGCTCTTCTGAGGCTTGCAGTTACATAGGGATACAGCTGTCTGAAAAAACGCGTTTATTTCGGGCTGAAAAACACGTTTTGAAAAGTGAGCTGTTACTGACCCATAACTTACATGGGGTTGACCAAACTTGCAGAAACATGTTTATTTCTGCTGAAAAACATGTTTTGACACTTTCAGCGCACTGGGGTTAAGACCTGAGTGTGTGGGCTCTTCTGAGCCTTGCAGTTACATAGGGTAACAGCTATCTGAAAAAACGCGTTTATTTCGGGCTGAAAAACACGTTTTGAAAAGTGAGCTGTTACTGACCCATAACTTACATGGGGTTGACCAAACTTGCAGAAACATGTTTATTTCTGCTGAAAAACATGTTTTGACACTTTCAGCGCACTGGGGTTAAGACCTGAGTGTGTGGGCTCTTCTGAGCCTTGCAGTTACCTAGGGATACAGCTGTCTGAAAAAACGCGTTTATTTCGGGCTGAAAAACACGTTTTGAAAAGTGAGCTGTTACTGCCCCATAAGTTACATGGGGTTGACCAAACTTGCAGAAACATGTTTATTTCTGCTGAAAAACATGTTTTGACACTTTCAGCACACTGGGGTTAAGACCTGAGTGTGTGGGCTCTTCTGAGCCTTGCAGTTACATAGGGATACAGCTGTCTGAAAAAACGCGTTTATTTTGGGCTGAAAAACACGTTTTGAAAAGTGAGCTGTTACTGACCCATAACTTACATGGGGTTGACCAAACTTGCAGAAACATGTTTATTTCTGCTGAAAAACATGTTTTGACACTTTCAGCACACTGGGGTTAAGACCTGAGTGTGTGGGCTCTTCTGAGCCTTGCAGTTACATAGGGATACAGCTGTCTGAAAAAACGCGTTTATTTCGGGCTGAAAAACACGTTTTGAAAAGTGAGCTGTTACTGACCCATAACTTACATGGGGTTGACCAAACTTGCAGAAACAAGTTTATTTTTGCTGAAAAACATGTTTTGACACTTTCAGCACACTGGGGTTAAGACCTGAGTGTGTGGGCTCTTCTGAGCCTTGCAGTTACATAGGGATACAGCTGTCTGAAAAAACGCGTTTATTTCGGGCTGAAAAACACGTTTTGAAAAGTGAGCTGTTACTGACCCATAACTTACATGGGGTTGACCAAACTTGCAGAAACATGTTTATTTCTGCTGAAAAACATGTTTTGACACTTTCAGCGCACTGGGGTTAAGACCTGAGTGTGTGGGCTCTTCTGAGCCTTGCAGTTACATAGGGTAACAGCTATCTGAAAAAACGCGTTTATTTCGGGCTGAAAAACACGTTTTGAAAAGTGAGCTGTTACTGACCCATAACTTACATGGGGTTGACCAAACTTGCAGAAACATGCTTATTTCTGCTGAAAAACATGTTTTGACACTTTCAGCGCACTGGGGTTAAGACCTGAGTGTGTGGGCTCTTCTGAGCCTTGCAGTTACATAGGGTAAGAGCTATCTGAAAAAACGCGTTTATTTCGGGCTGAAAAACACGTTTTGAAAAGTGAGCTGTTACTGACCCATAACTTACATGGGGTTGACCAAACTTGCAGAAACATGTTTATTTCTGCTGAAAAACATGTTTTGACACTTTCAGCACACTGGGGTTAAGACCTGAGTGTGTGGGCTCTTCTGAGGCTTGCAGTTACATAGGGATACAGCTGTCTGAAAAAACGCGTTTATTTCGGGCTGAAAAACACGTTTTGAAAAGTGAGCTGTTACTGACCCATAACTTACATGGGGTTGACCAAACTTGCAGAAACATGTTTATTTCTGCTGAAAAACATGTTTTGACACTTTCAGCGCACTGGGGTTAAGACCTGAGTGTGTGGGCTCTTCTGAGCCTTGCAGTTACATAGGGTAACAGCTATCTGAAAAAACGCGTTTATTTCGGGCTGAAAAACACGTTTTGAAAAGTGAGCTGTTACTGACCCATAACTTACATGGGGTTGACCAAACTTGCAGAAACATGTTTATTTCTGCTGAAAAACATGTTTTGACACTTTCAGCGCACTGGGGTTAAGACCTGAGTGTGTGGGCTCTTCTGAGCCTTGCAGTTACATAGGGTAACAGCTATCTGAAAAAACGCGTTTATTTCGGGCTGAAAAACACGTTTTGAAAAGTGAGCTGTTACTGACCCATAACTTACATGGGGTTGACCAAACTTGCAGAAACATGTTTATTTCTGCTGAAAAACATGTTTTGACACTTTCAGCGCACTGGGGTTAAGACCTGAGTGTGTGGGCTCTTCTGAGCCTTGCAGTTACATAGGGATACAGCTGTCTGAAAAAACGCGTTTATTTCGGGCTGAAAAACACGTTTTGAAAAGTGAGCTGTTACTGACCCATAACTTACATGGGGTTGACCAAACTTGCAGAAACATGTTTATTTCTGCTGAAAAACATGTTTTGACACTTTCAGCACACTGGGGTTAAGACCTGAGTGTGTGGGCTCTTCTGAGCCTTGCAGTTACATAGGGATACAGCTGTCTGAAAAAACGCGTTTATTTCGGGCTGAAAAACACGTTTTGAAAAGTGAGCTGTTACTGCCCCATAAGTTACATGGGGTTGACCAAACTTGCAGAAACATGTTTATTTCTGCTGAAAAACATGTTTTGACACTTTCAGCACACTGGGGTTAAGACCTGAGTGTGTGGGCTCTTCTGAGCCTTGCAGATACATAGGGATACAGCTGTCTGAAAAAACGCGTTTATTTCTGGCTGAAAAACACGTTTTGAAAAGTGAGCTGTTACTGACCCATAACTTACATGGGGTTGACCAAACTTGCAGAAACATGTTTATTTCTGCTGAAAAACATGTTTTGACACTTTCAGCACACTCGGGTTAAGACCTGAGTGTGTGGGCTCTTCTGAGCCTTGCAGTTACATAGGGTAACAGCTATCTGAAAAAACGCGTTTATTTCGGGCTGAAAAACACGTTTTGAAAAGTGAGCTGTTACTGACCCATAACTTACATGGGGTTGACCAAACTTGCAGAAACATGCTTATTTCTGCTGAAAAACATGTTTTGACACTTTCAGCGCACTGGGGTTAAGACCTGAGTGTGTGGGCTCTTCTGAGCCTTGCAGTTACATAGGGTAAGAGCTATCTGAAAAAACGCGTTTATTTCGGGCTGAAAAACACGTTTTGAAAAGTGAGCTGTTACTGACCCATAACTTACATGGGGTTGACCAAACTTGCAGAAACATGTTTATTTCTGCTGAAAAACATGTTTTGACATTTTCAGCACAGTGGGGTTAAGACCTGAGTGTGTGGGCTCTTCTGAGGCTTGCAGTTACATAGGGATACAGCTGTCTGAAAAAACGCGTTTATTTCGGGCTGAAAAACACGTTTTGAAAAGTGAGCTGTTACTGACCCATAACTTACATGGGGTTGACCAAACTTGCAGAAACATGTTTATTTCTGCTGAAAAACATGTTTTGACACTTTCAGCACATTGGGGTTAAGACCTGAGTGTGTGGGCTCTTCTGAGCCTTGCAGTTACATAGGGATACAGCTGTCTGAAAAAACGCGTTTATTTCGGGCTGAAAAACACGTTTTGAAAAGTGAGCTGTTACTGACCCATAACTTACATGGGGTTGACCAAACTTGCAGAAACATGTTTATTTCTGCTGAAAAACATGTTTTGACACTTTCAGCACACTGGGGTTAAGACCTGAGTGTGTGGGCTCTTCTGAGCCTTGCAGTTACATAGGGATACAGCTGTCTGAAAAAACGCGTTTATTTCGGGCTGAAAAACACGTTTTGAAAAGTGAGCTGTTACTGCCCCATAAGTTACATGGGGTTGACCAAACTTGCAGAAACATGTTTATTTCTGCTGAAAAACATGTTTTGACACTTTCAGCATACTGGGGTTAAGACCTGAGTGTGTGGGCTCTTCTGAGCCTTGCAGATACATAGGGATACAGCTGTCTGAAAAAACGCGTTTATTTCTGGCTGAAAAACACGTTTTGAAAAGTGAGCTGTTACTGACCCATAACTTACATGGGGTTGACCAAACTTGCAGAAACATGTTTATTTCTGCTGAAAAACATGTTTTGACACTTTCAGCACACTCGGGTTAAGACCTGAGTGTGTGGGCTCTTCTGAGCCTTGCAGTTACATAGGGATACAGCTGTCTGAAAAAACGCGTTTATTTCGGGCTGAAAAACACGTTTTGAAAAGTGAGCTGTTACTGACCCATAACTTACATGGGGTTGACCAAACTTGCAGAAACATGTTTATTTCTGCTGAAAAACATGTTTTGACACTTTCAGCACACTGGGGTTAAGACCTGAGTGTGTGGGCTCTTCTGAGCCTTGCAGTTACATAGGGATACAGCTGTCTGAAAAAACGCGTTTATTTCGGGCTGAAAAACACGTTTTGAAAAGTGAGCTGTTACTGACCCATAACTTACATGGGGTTGACCAAACTTGCAGAAACATGTTTATTTCTGCTGAAAAACATGTTTTGACACTTTCAGCGCACTGGGGTTAAGACCTGAGTGTGTGGGCTCTTCTGAGCCTTGCAGTTACATAGGGTAACAGCTATCTGAAAAAACGCGTTTATTTCGGGCTGAAAAACACGTTTTGAAAAGTGAGCTGTTACTGACCCATAACTTACATGGGGTTGACCAAACTTGCAGAAACATGCTTATTTCTGCTGAAAAACATGTTTTGACACTTTCAGCGCACTGGGGTTAAGACCTGAGTGTGTGGGCTCTTCTGAGCCTTGCAGTTACATAGGGTAAGAGCTATCTGAAAAAACGCGTTTATTTCGGGCTGAAAAACACGTTTTGAAAAGTGAGCTGTTACTGACCCATAACTTACATGGGGTTGACCAAACTTGCAGAAACATGTTTATTTCTGCTGAAAAACATGTTTTGACACTTTCAGCACAGTGGGGTTAAGACCTGAGTGTGTGGGCTCTTCTGAGGCTTGCAGTTACATAGGGATACAGCTGTCTGAAAAAACGCGTTTATTTCGGGCTGAAAAACACGTTTTGAAAAGTGAGCTGTTACTGACCCATAACTTACATGGGGTTGACCAAACTTGCAGAAACATGTTTATTTCTGCTGAAAAACATGTTTTGACACTTTCAGCGCACTGGGGTTAAGACCTGAGTGTGTGGGCTCTTCTGAGCCTTGCAGTTACATAGGGTAACAGCTATCTGAAAAAACGCGTTTATTTCGGGCTGAAAAACACGTTTTGAAAAGTGAGCTGTTACTGACCCATAACTTACATGGGGTTGACCAAACTTGCAGAAACATGTTTATTTCTGCTGAAAAACATGTTTTGACACTTTCAGCGCACTGGGGTTAAGACCTGAGTGTGTGGGCTCTTCTGAGCCTTGCAGTTACATAGGGTAACAGCTATCTGAAAAAACGCGTTTATTTCGGGCTGAAAAACACGTTTTGAAAAGTGAGCTGTTACTGACCCATAACTTACATGGGGTTGACCAAACTTGCAGAAACATGTTTATTTCTGCTGAAAAACATGTTTTGACACTTTCAGCACAGTGGGGTTAAGACCTGAGTGTGTGGGCTCTTCTGAGGCTTGCAGTTACATAGGGATACAGCTGTCTGAAAAAACGCGTTTATTTCGGGCTGAAAAACACGTTTTGAAAAGTGAGCTGTTACTGACCCATAACTTACATGGGGTTGACCAAACTTGCAGAAACATGTTTATTTCTGCTGAAAAACATGTTTTGACACTTTCAGCGCACTGGGGTTAAGACCTGAGTGTGTGGGCTCTTCTGAGCCTTGCAGTTACATAGGGTAACAGCTATCTGAAAAAACGCGTTTATTTCGGGCTGAAAAACACGTTTTGAAAAGTGAGCTGTTACTGACCCATAACTTACATGGGGTTGACCAAACTTGCAGAAACATGTTTATTTCTGCTGAAAAACATGTTTTGACACTTTCAGCGCACTGGGGTTAAGACCTGAGTGTGTGGGCTCTTCTGAGCCTTGCAGTTACATAGGGTAACAGCTATCTGAAAAAACGCGTTTATTTCGGGCTGAAAAACACGTTTTGAAAAGTGAGCTGTTACTGACCCATAACTTACATGGGGTTGACCAAACTTGCAGAAACATGCTTATTTCTGCTGAAAAACATGTTTTGACACTTTCAGCGCACTGGGGTTAAGACCTGAGTGTGTGGGCTCTTCTGAGCCTTGCAGTTACATAGGGTAAGAGCTATCTGAAAAAACGCGTTTATTTCGGGCTGAAAAACACGTTTTGAAAAGTGAGCTGTTACTGACCCATAACTTACATGGGGTTGACCAAACTTGCAGAAACATGTTTATTTCTGCTGAAAAACATGTTTTGACACTTTCAGCACAGTGGGGTTAAGACCTGAGTGTGTGGGCTCTTCTGAGGCTTGCAGTTACATAGGGATACAGCTGTCTGAAAAAACGCGTTTATTTCGGGCTGAAAAACACGTTTTGAAAAGTGAGCTGTTACTGACCCATAACTTACATGGGGTTGACCAAACTTGCAGAAACATGTTTATTTCTGCTGAAAAACATGTTTTGACACTTTCAGCACATTGGGGTTAAGACCTGAGTGTGTGGGCTCTTCTGAGCCTTGCAGTTACATAGGGATACAGCTGTCTGAAAAAACGCGTTTATTTCGGGCTGAAAAACACGTTTTGAAAAGTGAGCTGTTACTGACCCATAACTTACATGGGGTTGACCAAACTTGCAGAAACATGTTTATTTCTGCTGAAAAACATGTTTTGACACTTTCAGCACACTGGGGTTAAGACCTGAGTGTGTGGGCTCTTCTGAGCCTTGCAGTTACATAGGGATACAGCTGTCTGAAAAAACGCGTTTATTTCGGGCTGAAAAACACGTTTTGAAAAGTGAGCTGTTACTGCCCCATAAGTTACATGGGGTTGACCAAACTTGCAGAAACATGTTTATTTCTGCTGAAAAACATGTTTTGACACTTTCAGCACACTGGGGTTAAGACCTGAGTGTGTGGGCTCTTCTGAGCCTTGCAGTTACATAGGGATACAGCTGTCTGAAAAAACGCGTTTATTTCGGGCTGAAAAACACGTTTTGAAAAGTGAGCTGTTACTGACCCATAACTTACATGGGGTTGACCAAACTTGCAGAAACAAGTTTATTTCTGCTGAAAAACATGTTTTGACACTTTCAGCACACTGGGGTTAAGACCTGAGTGTGTGGGCTCTTCTGAGCCTTGCAGTTACATAGGGATACAGCTGTCTGAAAAAACGCGTTTATTTCGGGCTGAAAAACACGTTTTGAAAAGTGAGCTGTTACTGACCCATAACTTACATGGGGTTGACCAAACTTGCAGAAACATGTTTATTTCTGCTGAAAAACATGTTTTGACACTTTCAGCACACTGGGGTTAAGACCTGAGTGTGTGGGCTCTTCTGAGCCTTGCAGTTACATAGGGATACAGCTGTCTGAAAAAACGCGTTTATTTCGGGCTGAAAAACACGTTTTGAAAAGTGAGCTGTTACTGACCCATAACTTACATGGGGTTGACCAAACTTGCAGAAACAAGTTTATTTCTGCTGAAAAACATGTTTTGACACTTTCAGCACACTGGGGTTAAGACCTGAGTGTGTGGGCTCTTCTGAGCCTTGCAGTTACATAGGGATACAGCTGTCTGAAAAAACGCGTTTATTTCGGGCTGAAAAACACGTTTTGAAAAGTGAGCTGTTACTGACCCATAACTTACATGGGGTTGACCAAACTTGCAGAAACAAGTTTATTTCTGCTGAAAAACATGTTTTGACACTTTCAGCACACTGGGGTTAAGACCTGAGTGTGTGGGCTCTTCTGAGCCTTGCAGTTACATAGGGATACAGCTGTCTGAAAAAACGCGTTTATTTCGGGCTGAAAAACACGTTTTGAAAAGTGAGCTGTTACTGACCCATAACTTACATGGGGTTGACCAAACTTGCAGAAACATGTTTATTTCTGCTGAAAAACATGTTTTGACACTTTCAGCGCACTGGGGTTAAGACCTGAGTGTGTGGGCTCTTCTGAGCCTTGCAGTTACATAGGGTAACAGCTATCTGAAAAAAACGCGTTTATTTCGGGCTGAAAAACACGTTTTGAAAAGTGAGCTGTTACTGACCCATAACTTACATGGGGTTGACCAAACTTGCAGAAACATGCTTATTTCTGCTGAAAAACATGTTTTGACACTTTCAGCGCACTGGGGTTAAGACCTGAGTGTGTGGGCTCTTCTGAGCCTTGCAGTTACATAGGGTAAGAGCTATCTGAAAAAACGCGTTTATTTCGGGCTGAAAAACACGTTTTGAAAAGTGAGCTGTTACTGACCCATAACTTACATGGGGTTGACCAAACTTGCAGAAACATGTTTATTTCTGCTGAAAAACATGTTTTGACACTTTCAGCACAGTGGGGTTAAGACCTGAGTGTGTGGGCTCTTCTGAGGCTTGCAGTTACATAGGGATACAGCTGTCTGAAAAAACGCGTTTATTTCGGGCTGAAAAACACGTTTTGAAAAGTGAGCTGTTACTGACCCATAACTTACATGGGGTTGACCAAACTTGCAGAAACATGTTTATTTCTGCTGAAAAACATGTTTTGACACTTTCAGCGCACTGGGGTTAAGACCTGAGTGTGTGGGCTCTTCTGAGCCTTGCAGTTACATAGGGTAACAGCTATCTGAAAAAACGCGTTTATTTCGGGCTGAAAAACACGTTTTGAAAAGTGAGCTGTTACTGACCCATAACTTACATGGGGTTGACCAAACTTGCAGAAACATGTTTATTTCTGCTGAAAAACATGTTTTGACACTTTCAGCGCACTGGGGTTAAGACCTGAGTGTGTGGGCTCTTCTGAGCCTTGCAGTTACATAGGGTAACAGCTATCTGAAAAAACGCGTTTATTTCGGGCTGAAAAACACGTTTTGAAAAGTGAGCTGTTACTGACCCATAACTTACATGGGGTTGACCAAACTTGCAGAAACAAGTTTATTTCTGCTGAAAAACATGTTTTGACACTTTCAGCACACTGGGGTTAAGACCTGAGTGTGTGGGCTCTTCTGAGCCTTGCAGTTACATAGGGATACAGCTGTCTGAATAAACGCGTTTATTTCGGGCTGAAAAACACGTTTTGAAAAGTGAGCTGTTACTGACCCATAACTTACATGGGGTTGACCAAACTTGCAGAAACATGTTTATTTCTGCTGAAAAACATGTTTTGACACTTTCAGCACACTGGGGTTAAGACCTGAGTGTGTGGGCTCTTCTGAGCCTTGCAGTTACATAGGGATACAGCTGTCTGAAAAAACGCGTTTATTTCGGGCTGAAAAACACGTTATGAAAAGTGAGCTGTTACTGCCCCATAAGTTACATGGGGTTGACCAAACTTGCAGAAACATGTTTATTTCTGCTGAAAAACATGTTTTGACACTTTCAGCACACTGGGGTTAAGACCTGAGTGTGTGGGCTCTTCTGAGCCTTGCAGATACATAGGGATACAGCTGTCTGAAAAAACGCGTTTATTTCTGGCTGAAAAACACGTTTTGAAAAGTGAGCTGTTACTGACCCATAACTTACATGGGGTTGACCAAACTTGCAGAAACGTGTTTATTTCTGCTGAAAAACATGTTTTGACACTTTCAGCACACTGGGGTTAAGACCTGAGTGTGTGGGCTCTTCTGAGCCTTGCAGTTACATAGGGATACAGCTGTCTGAAAAAACGCGTTTATTTCGGGCTGAAAAACACGTTTTGAAAAGTGAGCTGTTACTGACCCATAACTTACATGGGGTTGACCAAACTTGCAGAAACATGTTTATTTCTGCTGAAAAACATGTTTTGACACTTTCAGCGCACTGGGGTTAAGACCTGAGTGTGTGGGCTCTTCTGAGCCTTGCAGTTACATAGGGTAACAGCTATCTGAAAAAACGCGTTTATTTCGGGCTGAAAAACACGTTTTGAAAAGTGAGCTGTTACTGACCCATAACTTACATGGGGTTGACCAAACTTGCAGAAACATGCTTATTTCTGCTGAAAAACATGTTTTGACACTTTCAGCGCACTGGGGTTAAGACCTGAGTGTGTGGGCTCTTCTGAGCCTTGCAGTTACATAGGGTAAGAGCTATCTGAAAAAACGCGTTTATTTCGGGCTGAAAAACACGTTTTGAAAAGTGAGCTGTTACTGACCCATAACTTACATGGGGTTGACCAAACTTGCAGAAACATGTTTATTTCTGCTGAAAAACATGTTTTGACACTTTCAGCACAGTGGGGTTAAGACCTGAGTGTGTGGGCTCTTCTGAGGCTTGCAGTTACATAGGGATACAGCTGTCTGAAAAAACGCGTTTATTTCGGGCTGAAAAACACGTTTTGAAAAGTGAGCTGTTACTGACCCATAACTTACATGGGGTTGACCAAACTTGCAGAAACATGTTTATTTCTGCTGAAAAACATGTTTTGACACTTTCAGCGCACTGGGGTTAAGACCTGAGTGTGTGGGCTCTTCTGAGCCTTGCAGTTACATAGGGTAACAGCTATCTGAAAAAACGCGTTTATTTCGGGCTGAAAAACACGTTTTGAAAAGTGAGCTGTTACTGACCCATAACTTACATGGGGTTGACCAAACTTGCAGAAACATGTTTATTTCTGCTGAAAAACATGTTTTGACACTTTCAGCGCACTGGGGTTAAGACCTGAGTGTGTGGGCTCTTCTGAGCCTTGCAGTTACATAGGGTAACAGCTATCTGAAAAAACGCGTTTATTTCGGGCTGAAAAACACGTTTTGAAAAGTGAGCTGTTACTGACCCATAACTTACATGGGGTTGACCAAACTTGCAGAAACAAGTTTATTTCTGCTGAAAAACATGTTTTGACACTTTCAGCACACTGGGGTTAAGACCTGAGTGTGTGGGCTCTTCTGAGCCTTGCAGTTACATAGGGATACAGCTGTCTGAATAAACGCGTTTATTTCGGGCTGAAAAACACGTTTTGAAAAGTGAGCTGTTACTGACCCATAACTTACATGGGGTTGACCAAACTTGCAGAAACATGTTTATTTCTGCTGAAAAACATGTTTTGACACTTTCAGCACACTGGGGTTAAGACCTGAGTGTGTGGGCTCTTCTGAGCCTTGCAGTTACATAGGGATACAGCTGTCTGAAAAAACGCGTTTATTTCGGGCTGAAAAACACGTTATGAAAAGTGAGCTGTTACTGCCCCATAAGTTACATGGGGTTGACCAAACTTGCAGAAACATGTTTATTTCTGCTGAAAAACATGTTTTGACACTTTCAGCACACTGGGGTTAAGACCTGAGTGTGTGGGCTCTTCTGAGCCTTGCAGATACATAGGGATACAGCTGTCTGAAAAAACGCGTTTATTTCTGGCTGAAAAACACGTTTTGAAAAGTGAGCTGTTACTGACCCATAACTTACATGGGGTTGACCAAACTTGCAGAAACGTGTTTATTTCTGCTGAAAAACATGTTTTGACACTTTCAGCACACTGGGGTTAAGACCTGAGTGTGTGGGCTCTTCTGAGCCTTGCAGTTACATAGGGATACAGCTGTCTGAAAAAACGCGTTTATTTCGGGCTGAAAAACACGTTTTGAAAAGTGAGCTGTTACTGACCCATAACTTACATGGGGTTGACCAAACTTGCAGAAACATGTTTATTTCTGCTGAAAAACATGTTTTGACACTTTCAGCGCACTGGGGTTAAGACCTGAGTGTGTGGGCTCTTCTGAGCCTTGCAGTTACATAGGGTAACAGCTATCTGAAAAAACGCGTTTATTTCGGGCTGAAAAACACGTTTTGAAAAGTGAGCTGTTACTGACCCATAACTTACATGGGGTTGACCAAACTTGCAGAAACATGCTTATTTCTGCTGAAAAACATGTTTTGACACTTTCAGCGCACTGGGGTTAAGACCTGAGTGTGTGGGCTCTTCTGAGCCTTGCAGTTACATAGGGTAAGAGCTATCTGAAAAAACGCGTTTATTTCGGGCTGAAAAACACGTTTTGAAAAGTGAGCTGTTACTGACCCATAACTTACATGGGGTTGACCAAACTTGCAGAAACATGTTTATTTCTGCTGAAAAACATGTTTTGACACTTTCAGCACAGTGGGGTTAAGACCTGAGTGTGTGGGCTCTTCTGAGGCTTGCAGTTACATAGGGATACAGCTGTCTGAAAAAACGCGTTTATTTCGGGCTGAAAAACACGTTTTGAAAAGTGAGCTGTTACTGACCCATAACTTACATGGGGTTGACCAAACTTGCAGAAACATGTTTATTTCTGCTGAAAAACATGTTTTGACACTTTCAGCACATTGGGGTTAAGACCTGAGTGTGTGGGCTCTTCTGAGCCTTGCAGTTACATAGGGATACAGCTGTCTGAAAAAACGCGTTTATTTCGGGCTGAAAAACACGTTTTGAAAAGTGAGCTGTTACTGACCCATAACTTACATGGGGTTGACCAAACTTGCAGAAACAAGTTTATTTCTGCTGAAAAACATGTTTTGACACTTTCAGCACACTGGGGTTAAGACCTGAGTGTGTGGGCTCTTCTGAGCCTTGCAGTTACATAGGGATACAGCTGTCTGAAAAAACGCGTTTATTTCGGGCTGAAAAACACGTTTTGAAAAGTGAGCTGTTACTGACCCATAACTTACATGGGGTTGACCAAACTTGCAGAAACATGTTTATTTCTGCTGAAAAACATGTTTTGACACTTTCAGCGCACTGGGGTTAAGACCTGAGTGTGTGGGCTCTTCTGAGCCTTGCAGTTACATAGGGATACAGCTGTCTGAAAAAACGCGTTTATTTCTGGCTGAAAAACACGTTTTGAAAAGTGAGCTGTTACTGACCCATAACTTACATGGGGTTGACCAAACTTGCAGAAACATGTTTATTTCTGCTGAAAAACATGTTTTGACACTTTCAGCGCACTGGGGTTAAGACCTGAGTGTGTGGGCTCTTCTGAGCCTTGCAGTTACATAGGGTAACAGCTATCTGAAAAAACGCGTTTATTTCGGGCTGAAAAACACGTTTTGAAAAGTGAGCTGTTACTGACCCATAACTTACATGGGGTTGACCAAACTTGCAGAAACATGCTTATTTCTGCTGAAAAACATGTTTTGACACTTTCAGCGCACTGGGGTTAAGACCTGAGTGTGTGGGCTCTTCTGAGCCTTGCAGTTACATAGGGTAAGAGCTATCTGAAAAAACGCGTTTATTTCGGGCTGAAAAACACGTTTTGAAAAGTGAGCTGTTACTGACCCATAACTTACATGGGGTTGACCAAACTTGCAGAAACATGTTTATTTCTGCTGAAAAACATGTTTTGACACTTTCAGCGCACTGGGGTTAAGACCTGAGTGTGTGGGCTCTTCTGAGCCTTGCAGTTACAAAAGGATACAGCTGTCTGAAAAAACGCGTTTATTTCGTGCTGAAAAACACGTTTTGAAAAGTGAGCTGTTACTGACCCATAACTTACATGGGGTTGACCAAACTTGCAGAAACATGTTTATTTCTGCTGAAAAACATGTTTTGACACTTTCAGCGCACTGGGGTTAAGACCTGAGTGTGTGGGCTCTTCTGAGCCTTGCAGTTACATAGGGTAACAGCTATCTGAAAAAACGCGTTTATTTCGGGCTGAAAAACACGTTTTGAAAAGTGAGCTGTTACTGACCCATAACTTACATGGGGTTGACCAAACTTGCAGAAACATGCTTATTTCTGCTGAAAAACATGTTTTGACACTTTCAGCGCACTGGGGTTAAGACCTGAGTGTGTGGGCTCTTCTGAGCCTTGCAGTTACATAGGGTAAGAGCTATCTGAAAAAACGCGTTTATTTCGGGCTGAAAAACACGTTTTGAAAAGTGAGCTGTTACTGACCCATAACTTACATGGGGTTGACCAAACTTGCAGAAACATGTTTATTTCTGCTGAAAAACATGTTTTGACACTTTCAGCGCACTGGGGTTAAGACCTGAGTGTGTGGGCTCTTCTGAGCCTTGCAGTTACATAGGGATACAGCTGTCTGAAAAGACGCGTTTATTTCTGGCTGAAAAACACGTTTTGAAAAGTGAGCTGTTACTGACCCATAACTTACATGGGGTTGACCAAACTTGCAGAAACATGTTTATTTCTGCTGAAAAACATGTTTTGACACTTTCAGCACACTCGGGTTAAGACCTGAGTGTGTGGGCTCTTCTGAGCCTTGCAGTTACATAGGGATACAGCTGTCTGAAAAAACGCGTTTATTTCGGGCTGAAAAACACGTTTTGAAAAGTGAGCTGTTACTGACCCATAACTTACATGGGGTTGACCAAACTTGCAGAAACATGTTTATTTCTGCTGAAAAACATGTTTTGACACTTTCAGCACACTGGGGTTAAGACCTGAGTGTGTGGGCTCTTCTGAGCCTTTGCAGTTACATAGGGATACAGCTGTCTGAAAAAACGCGTTTATTTCGGGCTGAAAAACACGTTTTGAAAAGTGAGCTGTTACTGCCCCATAAGTTACATGGGGTTGACCAAACTTGCAGAAACATGTTTATTTCTGCTGAAAAACATGTTTTGACACTTTCAGCACACTGGGGTTAAGACCTGAGTGTGTGGGCTCTTCTGAGCCTTGCAGTTACATAGGGATACAGCTGTCTGAAAAAACGCGTTTATTTCGGGCTGAAAAACACGTTTTGAAAAGTGAGCTGTTACTGACCCATAACTTACATGGGGTTGACCAAACTTGCAGAAACATGTTTATTTCTGCTGAAAAACATGTTTTGACACTTTCAGCACACTGGGGTTAAGACCTGAGTGTGTGGGCTCTTCTGAGCCTTGCAGTTACATAGGGATACAGCTGTCTGAAAAAACGCGTTTATTTCGGGCTGAAAAACACGTTTTGAAAAGTGAGCTGTTACTGCCCCATAAGTTACATGGGGTTGACCAAACTTGCAGAAACATGTTTATTTCTGCTGAAAAACATGTTTTGACACTTTCAGCACACTGGGGTTAAGACCTGAGTGTGTGGGCTCTTCTGAGCCTTGCAGTTACATAGGGATACAGCTGTCTGAAAAAACGCGTTTATTTCGGGCTGAAAAACACGTTTTGAAAAGTGAGCTGTTACTGACCCATAACTTACATGGGGTTGACCAAACTTGCAGAAACATGTTTATTTCTGCTGAAAAACATGTTTTGACACTTTCAGCACACTGGGGTTAAGACCTGAGTGTGTGGGCTCTTCTGAGCCTTGCAGTTACATAGGGATACAGCTGTCTGAAAAAACGCGTTTATTTCGGGCTGAAAAACACGTTTTGAAAAGTGAGCTGTTACTGCCCCATAAGTTACATGGGGTTGACCAAACTTGCAGAAACATGTTTATTTCTGCTGAAAAACATGTTTTGACACTTTCAGCACACTGGGGTTAAGACCTGAGTGTGTGGGCTCTTCTGAGCCTTGCAGATACATAGGGATACAGCTGTCTGAAAAAACGCGTTTATTTCTGGCTGAAAAACACGTTTTGAAAAGTGAGCTGTTACTGACCCATAACTTACATGGGGTTGACCAAACTTGCAGAAACATGTTTATTTCTGCTGAAAAACATGTTTTGACACTTTCAGCACACTCGGGTTAAGACCTGAGTGTGTGGGCTCTTCTGAGCCTTGCAGTTACATAGGGATACAGCTGTCTGAAAAAACGCGTTTATTTCGGGCTGAAAAACACGTTTTGAAAAGTGAGCTGTTACTGACCCATAACTTACATGGGGTTGACCAAACTTGCAGAAACATGTTTATTTCTGCTGAAAAACATGTTTTGACACTTTCAGCACACTGGGGTTAAGACCTGAGTGTGTGGGCTCTTCTGAGCCTTGCAGTTACATAGGGATACAGCTGTCTGAAAAAACGCGTTTATTTCGGGCTGAAAAACACGTTTTGAAAAGTGAGCTGTTACTGACCCATAACTTACATGGGGTTGACCAAACTTGCAGAAACATGTTTATTTCTGCTGAAAAACATGTTTTGACACTTTCAGCGCACTGGGGTTAAGACCTGAGTGTGTGGGCTCTTCTGAGCCTTGCAGTTACATAGGGTAACAGCTATCTGAAAAAACGCGTTTATTTCGGGCTGAAAATCACGTTTTGAAAAGTGAGCTGTTACTGACCCATAACTTACATGGGGTTGACCAAACTTGCAGAAACATGTTTATTTCTGCTGAAAAACATGTTTTGACACTTTCAGCGCACTGGGGTTAAGACCTGAGTGTGTGGGCTCTTCTGAGCCTTGCAGTTACATAGGGTAACAGCTATCTGAAAAAACGCGTTTATTTCGGGCTGAAAAACACGTTTTGAAAAGTGAGCTGTTACTGACCCATAACTTACATGGGGTTGACCAAACTTGCAGAAACATGCTTATTTCTGCTGAAAAACATGTTTTGACACTTTCAGCGCACTGGGGTTAAGACCTGAGTGTGTGGGCTCTTCTGAGCCTTGCAGTTACATAGGGTAAGAGCTATCTGAAAAAACGCGTTTATTTCGTGCTGAAAAACACGTTTTGAAAAGTGAGCTGTTACTGACCCATAACTTACATGGGGTTGACCAAACTTGCAGAAACATGTTTATTTCTGCTGAAAAACATGTTTTGACACTTTCAGCACAGTGGGGTTAAGACCTGAGTGTGTGGGCTCTTCTGAGGCTTGCAGTTACATAGGGATACAGCTGTCTGAAAAAACGCGTTTATTTCGGGCTGAAAAACACGTTTTGAAAAGTGAGCTGTTACTGACCCATAACTTACATGGGGTTGACCAAACTTGCAGAAACATGTTTATTTCTGCTGAAAAACATGTTTTGACACTTTCAGCGCACTGGGGTTAAGACCTGAGTGTGTGGGCTCTTCTGAGCCTTGCAGTTACATAGGGTAACAGCTATCTGAAAAAACGCGTTTATTTCGGGCTGAAAAACACGTTTTGAAAAGTGAGCTGTTACTGACCCATAACTTACATGGGGTTGACCAAACTTGCAGAAACATGTTTATTTCTGCTGAAAAACATGTTTTGACACTTTCAGCGCACTGGGGTTAAGACCTGAGTGTGTGGGCTCTTCTGAGCCTTGCAGTTACATAGGGTAACAGCTATCTGAAAAAACGCGTTTATTTCGGGCTGAAAAACACGTTTTGAAAAGTGAGCTGTTACTGACCCATAACTTACATGGGGTTGACCAAACTTGCAGAAACAAGTTTATTTCTGCTGAAAAACATGTTTTGACACTTTCAGCACACTGGGGTTAAGACCTGAGTGTGTGGGCTCTTCTGAGCCTTGCAGTTACATAGGGATACAGCTGTCTGAAAAAACGCGTTTATTTCGGGCTGAAAAACACGTTTTGAAAAGTGAGCTGTTACTGACCCATAACTTACATGGGGTTGACCAAACTTGCAGAAACATGTTTATTTCTGCTGAAAAACATGTTTTGACACTTTCAGCACACTGGGGTTAAGACCTGAGTGTGTGGGCTCTTCTGAGCCTTGCAGTTACATAGGGATACAGCTGTCTGAAAAAACGCGTTTATTTCGGGCTGAAAAACACGTTTTGAAAAGTGAGCTGTTACTGCCCCATAAGTTACATGGGGTTGACCAAACTTGCAGAAACATGTTTATTTCTGCTGAAAAACATGTTTTGACACTTTCAGCACACTGGGGTTAAGACCTGAGTGTGTGGGCTCTTCTGAGCCTTGCAGATACATAGGGATACAGCTGTCTGAAAAAACGCGTTTATTTCTGGCTGAAAAACACGTTTTGAAAAGTGAGCTGTTACTGACCCATAACTTACATGGGGTTGACCAAACTTGCAGAAACATGTTTATTTCTGCTGAAAAACATGTTTTGACACTTTCAGCACACTCGGGTTAAGACCTGAGTGTGTGGGCTCTTCTGAGCCTTGCAGTTACATAGGGATACAGCTGTCTGAAAAAACGCGTTTATTTCGGGCTGAAAAACACGTTTTGAAAAGTGAGCTGTTACTGACCCATAACTTACATGGGGTTGACCAAACTTGCAGAAACATGTTTATTTCTGCTGAAAAACATGTTTTGACACTTTCAGCACACTGGGGTTAAGACCTGAGTGTGTGGGCTCTTCTGAGCCTTGCAGTTACATAGGGATACAGCTGTCTGAAAAAACGCGTTTATTTCGGGCTGAAAAACACGTTTTGAAAAGTGAGCTGTTACTGACCCATAACTTACATGGGGTTGACCAAACTTGCAGAAACATGTTTATTTCTGCTGAAAAACATGTTTTGACACTTTCAGCGCACTGGGGTTAAGACCTGAGTGTGTGGGCTCTTCTGAGCCTTGCAGTTACATAGGGTAACAGCTATCTGAAAAAACGCGTTTATTTCGGGCTGAAAAACACGTTTTGAAAAGTGAGCTGTTACTGACCCATAACTTACATGGGGTTGACCAAACTTGCAGAAACATGCTTATTTCTGCTGAAAAACATGTTTTGACACTTTCAGCGCACTGGGGTTAAGACCTGAGTGTGTGGGCTCTTCTGAGCCTTGCAGTTACATAGGGTAAGAGCTATCTGAAAAAAACGCGTTTATTTCGGGCTGAAAAACACGTTTTGAAAAGTGAGCTGTTACTGACCCATAACTTACATGGGGTTGACCAAACTTGCAGAAACATGTTTATTTCTGCTGAAAAACATGTTTTGACATTTTCAGCACAGTGGGGTTAAGACCTGAGTGTGTGGGCTCTTCTGAGGCTTGCAGTTACATAGGGATACAGCTGTCTGAAAAAACGCGTTTATTTCGGGCTGAAAAACACGTTTTGAAAAGTGAGCTGTTACTGACCCATAACTTACATGGGGTTGACCAAACTTGCAGAAACATGTTTATTTCTGCTGAAAAACATGTTTTGACACTTTCAGCACATTGGGGTTAAGACCTGAGTGTGTGGGCTCTTCTGAGCCTTGCAGTTACCTAGGGATACAGCTGTCTGAAAAAACGCGTTTATTTCGGGCTGAAAAACACGTTTTGAAAAGTGAGCTGTTACTGACCCATAACTTACATGGGGTTGACCAAACTTGCAGAAACATGCTTATTTCTGCTGAAAAACATGTTTTGACACTTTCAGCGCACTGGGGTTAAGACCTGAGTGTGTGGGCTCTTCTGAGCCTTGCAGTTACATAGGGTAAGAGCTATCTGAAAAAACGCGTTTATTTCGGGCTGAAAAACACGTTTTGAAAAGTGAGCTGTTACTGACCCATAACTTACATGGGGTTGACCAAACTTGCAGAAACATGTTTATTTCTGCTGAAAAACATGTTTTGACACTTTCAGCGCACTGGGGTTAAGACCTGAGTGTGTGGGCTCTTCTGAGCCTTGCAGTTACATAGGGATACAGCTGTCTGAAAAGACGCGTTTATTTCTGGCTGAAAAACACGTTTTGAAAAGTGAGCTGTTACTGACCCATAACTTACATGGGGTTGACCAAACTTGCAGAAACATGTTTATTTCTGCTGAAAAACATGTTTTGACACTTTCAGCACACTCGGGTTAAGACCTGAGTGTGTGGGCTCTTCTGAGCCTTGCAGTTACATAGGGATACAGCTGTCTGAAAAAACGCGTTTATTTCGGGCTGAAAAACACGTTTTGAAAAGTGAGCTGTTACTGACCCATAACTTACATGGGGTTGACCAAACTTGCAGAAACATGTTTATTTCTGCTGAAAAACATGTTTTGACACTTTCAGCACACTGGGGTTAAGACCTGAGTGTGTGGGCTCTTCTGAGCCTTTGCAGTTACATAGGGATACAGCTGTCTGAAAAAACGCGTTTATTTCGGGCTGAAAAACACGTTTTGAAAAGTGAGCTGTTACTGCCCCATAAGTTACATGGGGTTGACCAAACTTGCAGAAACATGTTTATTTCTGCTGAAAAACATGTTTTGACACTTTCAGCACACTGGGGTTAAGACCTGAGTGTGTGGGCTCTTCTGAGCCTTGCAGTTACATAGGGATACAGCTGTCTGAAAAAACGCGTTTATTTCGGGCTGAAAAACACGTTTTGAAAAGTGAGCTGTTACTGACCCATAACTTACATGGGGTTGACCAAACTTGCAGAAACATGTTTATTTCTGCTGAAAAACATGTTTTGACACTTTCAGCACACTGGGGTTAAGACCTGAGTGTGTGGGCTCTTCTGAGCCTTGCAGTTACATAGGGATACAGCTGTCTGAAAAAACGCGTTTATTTCGGGCTGAAAAACACGTTTTGAAAAGTGAGCTGTTACTGCCCCATAAGTTACATGGGGTTGACCAAACTTGCAGAAACATGTTTATTTCTGCTGAAAAACATGTTTTGACACTTTCAGCACACTGGGGTTAAGACCTGAGTGTGTGGGCTCTTCTGAGCCTTGCAGTTACATAGGGATACAGCTGTCTGAAAAAACGCGTTTATTTCGGGCTGAAAAACACGTTTTGAAAAGTGAGCTGTTACTGACCCATAACTTACATGGGGTTGACCAAACTTGCAGAAACATGTTTATTTCTGCTGAAAAACATGTTTTGACACTTTCAGCACACTGGGGTTAAGACCTGAGTGTGTGGGCTCTTCTGAGCCTTACATAGGGATACAGCTGTCTGAAAAAACGCGTTTATTTCGGGCTGAAAAACACGTTTTGAAAAGTGAGCTGTTACTGCCCCATAAGTTACATGGGGTTGACCAAACTTGCAGAAACATGTTTATTTCTGCTGAAAAACATGTTTTGACACTTTCAGCACACTGGGGTTAAGACCTGAGTGTGTGGGCTCTTCTGAGCCTTGCAGTTACATAGGGATACAGCTGTCTGAAAAAACGCGTTTATTTCGGGCTGAAAAACACGTTTTGAAAAGTGAGCTGTTACTGACCCATAACTTACATGGGGTTGACCAAACTTGCAGAAACATGTTTATTTCTGCTGAAAAACATGTTTTGACACTTTCAGCGCACTGGGGTTAAGACCTGAGTGTGTGGGCTCTTCTGAGCCTTGCAGTTACATAGGGTAACAGCTATCTGAAAAAACGCGTTTATTTCGGGCTGAAAATCACGTTTTGAAAAGTGAGCTGTTACTGACCCATAACTTACATGGGGTTGACCAAACTTGCAGAAACATGTTTATTTCTGCTGAAAAACATGTTTTGACACTTTCAGCGCACTGGGGTTAAGACCTGAGTGTGTGGGCTCTTCTGAGCCTTGCAGTTACATAGGGTAACAGCTATCTGAAAAAACGCGTTTATTTCGGGCTGAAAAACACGTTTTGAAAAGTGAGCTGTTACTGACCCATAACTTACATGGGGTTGACCAAACTTGCAGAAACATGCTTATTTCTGCTGAAAAACATGTTTTGACACTTTCAGCGCACTGGGGTTAAGACCTGAGTGTGTGGGCTCTTCTGAGCCTTGCAGTTACATAGGGTAAGAGCTATCTGAAAAAACGCGTTTATTTCGTGCTGAAAAACACGTTTTGAAAAGTGAGCTGTTACTGACCCATAACTTACATGGGGTTGACCAAACTTGCAGAAACATGTTTATTTCTGCTGAAAAACATGTTTTGACACTTTCAGCACAGTGGGGTTAAGACCTGAGTGTGTGGGCTCTTCTGAGGCTTGCAGTTACATAGGGATACAGCTGTCTGAAAAAACGCGTTTATTTCGGGCTGAAAAACACGTTTTGAAAAGTGAGCTGTTACTGACCCATAACTTACATGGGGTTGACCAAACTTGCAGAAACATGTTTATTTCTGCTGAAAAACATGTTTTGACACTTTCAGCGCACTGGGGTTAAGACCTGAGTGTGTGGGCTCTTCTGAGCCTTGCAGTTACATAGGGTAACAGCTATCTGAAAAAACGCGTTTATTTCGGGCTGAAAAACACGTTTTGAAAAGTGAGCTGTTACTGACCCATAACTTACATGGGGTTGACCAAACTTGCAGAAACATGTTTATTTCTGCTGAAAAACATGTTTTGACACTTTCAGCGCACTGGGGTTAAGACCTGAGTGTGTGGGCTCTTCTGAGCCTTGCAGTTACATAGGGTAACAGCTATCTGAAAAAACGCGTTTATTTCGGGCTGAAAAACACGTTTTGAAAAGTGAGCTGTTACTGACCCATAACTTACATGGGGTTGACCAAACTTGCAGAAACAAGTTTATTTCTGCTGAAAAACATGTTTTGACACTTTCAGCACACTGGGGTTAAGACCTGAGTGTGTGGGCTCTTCTGAGCCTTGCAGTTACATAGGGATACAGCTGTCTGAAAAAACGCGTTTATTTCGGGCTGAAAAACACGTTTTGAAAAGTGAGCTGTTACTGACCCATAACTTACATGGGGTTGACCAAACTTGCAGAAACATGTTTATTTCTGCTGAAAAACATGTTTTGACACTTTCAGCACACTGGGGTTAAGACCTGAGTGTGTGGGCTCTTCTGAGCCTTGCAGTTACATAGGGATACAGCTGTCTGAAAAAACGCGTTTATTTCGGGCTGAAAAACACGTTTTGAAAAGTGAGCTGTTACTGCCCCATAAGTTACATGGGGTTGACCAAACTTGCAGAAACATGTTTATTTCTGCTGAAAAACATGTTTTGACACTTTCAGCACACTGGGGTTAAGACCTGAGTGTGTGGGCTCTTCTGAGCCTTGCAGATACATAGGGATACAGCTGTCTGAAAAAACGCGTTTATTTCTGGCTGAAAAACACGTTTTGAAAAGTGAGCTGTTACTGACCCATAACTTACATGGGGTTGACCAAACTTGCAGAAACATGTTTATTTCTGCTGAAAAACATGTTTTGACACTTTCAGCACACTCGGGTTAAGACCTGAGTGTGTGGGCTCTTCTGAGCCTTGCAGTTACATAGGGATACAGCTGTCTGAAAAAACGCGTTTATTTCGGGCTGAAAAACACGTTTTGAAAAGTGAGCTGTTACTGACCCATAACTTACATGGGGTTGACCAAACTTGCAGAAACATGTTTATTTCTGCTGAAAAACATGTTTTGACACTTTCAGCACACTGGGGTTAAGACCTGAGTGTGTGGGCTCTTCTGAGCCTTGCAGTTACATAGGGATACAGCTGTCTGAAAAAACGCGTTTATTTCGGGCTGAAAAACACGTTTTGAAAAGTGAGCTGTTACTGACCCATAACTTACATGGGGTTGACCAAACTTGCAGAAACATGTTTATTTCTGCTGAAAAACATGTTTTGACACTTTCAGCGCACTGGGGTTAAGACCTGAGTGTGTGGGCTCTTCTGAGCCTTGCAGTTACATAGGGTAACAGCTATCTGAAAAAACGCGTTTATTTCGGGCTGAAAAACACGTTTTGAAAAGTGAGCTGTTACTGACCCATAACTTACATGGGGTTGACCAAACTTGCAGAAACATGCTTATTTCTGCTGAAAAACATGTTTTGACACTTTCAGCGCACTGGGGTTAAGACCTGAGTGTGTGGGCTCTTCTGAGCCTTGCAGTTACATAGGGTAAGAGCTATCTGAAAAAAACGCGTTTATTTCGGGCTGAAAAACACGTTTTGAAAAGTGAGCTGTTACTGACCCATAACTTACATGGGGTTGACCAAACTTGCAGAAACATGTTTATTTCTGCTGAAAAACATGTTTTGACATTTTCAGCACAGTGGGGTTAAGACCTGAGTGTGTGGGCTCTTCTGAGGCTTGCAGTTACATAGGGATACAGCTGTCTGAAAAAACGCGTTTATTTCGGGCTGAAAAACACGTTTTGAAAAGTGAGCTGTTACTGACCCATAACTTACATGGGGTTGACCAAACTTGCAGAAACATGTTTATTTCTGCTGAAAAACATGTTTTGACACTTTCAGCACATTGGGGTTAAGACCTGAGTGTGTGGGCTCTTCTGAGCCTTGCAGTTACCTAGGGATACAGCTGTCTGAAAAAACGCGTTTATTTCGGGCTGAAAAACACGTTTTGAAAAGTGAGCTGTTACTGACCCATAACTTACATGGGGTTGACCAAACTTGCAGAAACATGTTTATTTCTGCTGAAAAACATGTTTTGACACTTTCAGCACACTGGGGTTAAGACCTGAGTGTGTGGGCTCTTCTGAGCCTTGCAGTTACATAGGGATACAGCTGTCTGAAAAAACGCGTTTATTTCGGGCTGAAAAACACGTTTTGAAAAGTGAGCTGTTACTGCCCCATAAGTTACATGGGGTTGACCAAACTTGCAGAAACATGTTTATTTCTGCTGAAAAACATGTTTTGACACTCTCAGCACACTGGGGTTAAGACCTGAGTGTGTGGGCTCTTCTGAGCCTTGCAGTTACATAGGGATACAGCTGTCTGAAAAAACGCGTTTATTTCGGGCTGAAAAACACGTTTTGAAAAGTGAGCTGTTACTGACCCATAACTTACATGGGGTTGACCAAACTTGCAGAAACAAGTTTATTTCTGCTGAAAAACATGTTTTGACACTTTCAGCACACTGGGGTTAAGACCTGAGTGTGTGGGCTCTTCTGAGCCTTGCAGTTACATAGGGATACAGCTGTCTGAAAAAACGCGTTTATTTCGGGCTGAAAAACACGTTTTGAAAAGTGAGCTGTTACTGACCCATAACTTACATGGGGTTGACCAAACTTGCAGAAACATGTTTATTTCTGCTGAAAAACATGTTTTGACACTTTCAGCACACTGGGGTTAAGACCTGAGTGTGTGGGCTCTTCTGAGCCTTGCAGTTACATAGGGATACAGCTGTCTGAAAAAACGCGTTTATTTCGGGCTGAAAAACACGTTTTGAAAAGTGAGCTGTTACTGCCCCATAAGTTACATGGGGTTGACCAAACTTGCAGAAACATGTTTATTTCTGCTGAAAAACATGTTTTGACACTTTCAGCATACTGGGGTTAAGACCTGAGTGTGTGGGCTCTTCTGAGCCTTGCAGATACATAGGGATACAGCTGTCTGAAAAAACGCGTTTATTTCTGGCTGAAAAACACGTTTTGAAAAGTGAGCTGTTACTGACCCATAACTTACATGGGGTTGACCAAACTTGCAGAAACATGTTTATTTCTGCTGAAAAACATGTTTTGACACTTTCAGCACACTCGGGTTAAGACCTGAGTGTGTGGGCTCTTCTGAGCCTTGCAGTTACATAGGGATACAGCTGTCTGAAAAAACGCGTTTATTTCGGGCTGAAAAACACGTTTTGAAAAGTGAGCTGTTACTGACCCATAACTTACATGGGGTTGACCAAACTTGCAGAAACATGTTTATTTCTGCTGAAAAACATGTTTTGACACTTTCAGCACACTGGGGTTAAGACCTGAGTGTGTGGGCTCTTCTGAGCCTTGCAGTTACATAGGGATACAGCTGTCTGAAAAAACGCGTTTATTTCGGGCTGAAAAACACGTTTTGAAAAGTGAGCTGTTACTGCCCCATAAGTTACATGGGGTTGACCAAACTTGCAGAAACATGTTTATTTCTGCTGAAAAACATGTTTTGACACTTTCAGCACACTGGGGTTAAGACCTGAGTGTGTGGGCTCTTCTGAGCCTTGCAGATACATAGGGATACAGCTGTCTGAAAAAACGCGTTTATTTCTGGCTGAAAAACACGTTTTGAAAAGTGAGCTGTTACTGACCCATAACTTACATGGGGTTGACCAAACTTGCAGAAACATGTTTATTTCTGCTGAAAAACATGTTTTGACACTTTCAGCACACTCGGGTTAAGACCTGAGTGTGTGGGCTCTTCTGAGCCTTGCAGTTACATAGGGATACAGCTGTCTGAAAAAACGCGTTTATTTCGGGCTGAAAAACACGTTTTGAAAAGTGAGCTGTTACTGACCCATAACTTACATGGGGTTGACCAAACTTGCAGAAACATGTTTATTTCTGCTGAAAAACATGTTTTGACACTTTCAGCACACTGGGGTTAAGACCTGAGTGTGTGGGCTCTTCTGAGCCTTGCAGTTACATAGGGATACAGCTGTCTGAAAAAACGCGTTTATTTCGGGCTGAAAAACACGTTTTGAAAAGTGAGCTGTTACTGACCCATAACTTACATGGGGTTGACCAAACTTGCAGAAACATGTTTATTTCTGCTGAAAAACATGTTTTGACACTTTCAGCGCACTGGGGTTAAGACCTGAGTGTGTGGGCTCTTCTGAGCCTTGCAGTTACATAGGGTAACAGCTATCTGAAAAAACGCGTTTATTTCGGGCTGAAAAACACGTTTTGAAAAGTGAGCTGTTACTGACCCATAACTTACATGGGGTTGACCAAACTTGCAGAAACATGCTTATTTCTGCTGAAAAACATGTTTTGACACTTTCAGCGCACTGGGGTTAAGACCTGAGTGTGTGGGCTCTTCTGAGCCTTGCAGTTACATAGGGTAAGAGCTATCTGAAAAAAACGCGTTTATTTCGGGCTGAAAAACACGTTTTGAAAAGTGAGCTGTTACTGACCCATAACTTACATGGGGTTGACCAAACTTGCAGAAACATGTTTATTTCTGCTGAAAAACATGTTTTGACATTTTCAGCACAGTGGGGTTAAGACCTGAGTGTGTGGGCTCTTCTGAGGCTTGCAGTTACATAGGGATACAGCTGTCTGAAAAAACGCGTTTATTTCGGGCTGAAAAACACGTTTTGAAAAGTGAGCTGTTACTGACCCATAACTTACATGGGGTTGACCAAACTTGCAGAAACATGTTTATTTCTGCTGAAAAACATGTTTTGACACTTTCAGCACATTGGGGTTAAGACCTGAGTGTGTGGGCTCTTCTGAGCCTTGCAGTTACCTAGGGATACAGCTGTCTGAAAAAACGCGTTTATTTCGGGCTGAAAAACACGTTTTGAAAAGTGAGCTGTTACTGACCCATAACTTACATGGGGTTGACCAAACTTGCAGAAACATGTTTATTTCTGCTGAAAAACATGTTTTGACACTTTCAGCACACTGGGGTTAAGACCTGAGTGTGTGGGCTCTTCTGAGCCTTGCAGTTACATAGGGATACAGCTGTCTGAAAAAACGCGTTTATTTCGGGCTGAAAAACACGTTTTGAAAAGTGAGCTGTTACTGCCCCATAAGTTACATGGGGTTGACCAAACTTGCAGAAACATGTTTATTTCTGCTGAAAAACATGTTTTGACACTCTCAGCACACTGGGGTTAAGACCTGAGTGTGTGGGCTCTTCTGAGCCTTGCAGTTACATAGGGATACAGCTGTCTGAAAAAACGCGTTTATTTCGGGCTGAAAAACACGTTTTGAAAAGTGAGCTGTTACTGACCCATAACTTACATGGGGTTGACCAAACTTGCAGAAACAAGTTTATTTCTGCTGAAAAACATGTTTTGACACTTTCAGCACACTGGGGTTAAGACCTGAGTGTGTGGGCTCTTCTGAGCCTTGCAGTTACATAGGGATACAGCTGTCTGAAAAAACGCGTTTATTTCGGGCTGAAAAACACGTTTTGAAAAGTGAGCTGTTACTGACCCATAACTTACATGGGGTTGACCAAACTTGCAGAAACATGTTTATTTCTGCTGAAAAACATGTTTTGACACTTTCAGCACACTGGGGTTAAGACCTGAGTGTGTGGGCTCTTCTGAGCCTTGCAGTTACATAGGGATACAGCTGTCTGAAAAAACGCGTTTATTTCGGGCTGAAAAACACGTTTTGAAAAGTGAGCTGTTACTGCCCCATAAGTTACATGGGGTTGACCAAACTTGCAGAAACATGTTTATTTCTGCTGAAAAACATGTTTTGACACTTTCAGCATACTGGGGTTAAGACCTGAGTGTGTGGGCTCTTCTGAGCCTTGCAGATACATAGGGATACAGCTGTCTGAAAAAACGCGTTTATTTCTGGCTGAAAAACACGTTTTGAAAAGTGAGCTGTTACTGACCCATAACTTACATGGGGTTGACCAAACTTGCAGAAACATGTTTATTTCTGCTGAAAAACATGTTTTGACACTTTCAGCACACTCGGGTTAAGACCTGAGTGTGTGGGCTCTTCTGAGCCTTGCAGTTACATAGGGATACAGCTGTCTGAAAAAACGCGTTTATTTCGGGCTGAAAAACACGTTTTGAAAAGTGAGCTGTTACTGACCCATAACTTACATGGGGTTGACCAAACTTGCAGAAACATGTTTATTTCTGCTGAAAAACATGTTTTGACACTTTCAGCACACTGGGGTTAAGACCTGAGTGTGTGGGCTCTTCTGAGCCTTGCAGTTACATAGGGATACAGCTGTCTGAAAAAACGCGTTTATTTCGGGCTGAAAAACACGTTTTGAAAAGTGAGCTGTTACTGACCCATAACTTACATGGGGTTGACCAAACTTGCAGAAACATGTTTATTTCTGCTGAAAAACATGTTTTGACACTTTCAGCGCACTGGGGTTAAGACCTGAGTGTGTGGGCTCTTCTGAGCCTTGCAGTTACATAGGGTAACAGCTATCTGAAAAAACGCGTTTATTTCGGGCTGAAAAACACGTTTTGAAAAGTGAGCTGTTACTGACCCATAACTTACATGGGGTTGACCAAACTTGCAGAAACATGTTTATTTCTGCTGAAAAACATGTTTTGACACTTTCAGCGCACTGGGGTTAAGACCTGAGTGTGTGGGCTCTTCTGAGCCTTGCAGTTACATAGGGTAAGAGCTATCTGAAAAAACGCGTTTATTTCGGGCTGAAAAACACGTTTTGAAAAGTGAGCTGTTACTGACCCATAACTTACATGGGGTTGACCAAACTTGCAGAAACATGTTTATTTCTGCTGAAAAACATGTTTTGACACTTTCAGCACAGTGGGGTTAAGACCTGAGTGTGTGGGCTCTTCTGAGGCTTGCAGTTACATAGGGATACAGCTGTCTGAAAAAACGCGTTTATTTCGGGCTGAAAAACACGTTTTGAAAAGTGAGCTGTTACTGACCCATAACTTACATGGGGTTGACCAAACTTGCAGAAACATGTTTATTTCTGCTGAAAAACATGTTTTGACACTTTCAGCACATTGGGGTTAAGACCTGAGTGTGTGGGCTCTTCTGAGCCTTGCAGTTACATAGGGATACAGCTGTCTGAAAAAACGCGTTTATTTCGGGCTGAAAAACACGTTTTGAAAAGTGAGCTGTTACTGACCCATAACTTACATGGGGTTGACCAAACTTGCAGAAACATGTTTATTTCTGCTGAAAAACATGTTTTGACACTTTCAGCACACTGGGGTTAAGACCTGAGTGTGTGGGCTCTTCTGAGCCTTGCAGATACATAGGGATACAGCTGTCTGAAAAAACGCGTTTATTTCTGGCTGAAAAACACGTTTTGAAAAGTGAGCTGTTACTGACCCATAATTTACATGGGGTTGACCAAACTTGCAGAAACATGTTTATTTCTGCTGAAAAACATGTTTTGACACTTTCAGCACACTGGGGTTAAGACCTGAGTGTGTGGGCTCTTCTGAGCCTTGCAGTTACATAGGGATACAGCTGTCTGAAAAAACGCGTTTATTTCGGGCTGAAAAACACGTTTTGAAAAGTGAGCTGTTACTGACCCATAACTTACATGGGGTTGACCAAACTTGCAGAAACATGTTTATTTCTGCTGAAAAACATGTTTTGACACTTTCAGCGCACTGGGGTTAAGACCTGAGTGTGTGGGCTCTTCTGAGCCTTGCAGTTACATAGGGTAACAGCTATCTGAAAAAACGCGTTTATTTCGGGCTGAAAAACACGTTTTGAAAAGTGAGCTGTTACTGACCCATAACATACATGGGGTTGACCAAACTTGCAGAAACATGCTTATTTCTGCTGAAAAACATGTTTTGACACTTTCAGCGCACTGGGGTTAAGACCTGAGTGTGTGGGCTCTTCTGAGCCTTGCAGTTACATAGGGTAAGAGCTATCTGAAAAAACGCGTTTATTTCGGGCTGAAAAACACGTTTTGAAAAGTGAGCTGTTACTGACCCATAACTTACATGGGGTTGACCAAACTTGCAGAAACATGTTTATTTCTGCTGAAAAACATGTTTTGACACTTTCAGCACAGTGGGGTTAAGACCTGAGTGTGTGGGCTCTTCTGAGGCTTGAAGTTACATAGGGATACAGCTGTCTGAAAAAACGCGTTTATTTCGGGCTGAAAAACACGTTTTGAAAAGTGAGCTGTTACTGACCCATAACTTACATGGGGTTGACCAAACTTGCAGAAACATGTTTATTTCTGCTGAAAAACATGTTTTGACACTTTCAGCACATTGGGGTTAAGACCTGAGTGTGTGGGCTCTTCTGAGCCTTGCAGTTACATAGGGATACAGCTGTCTGAAAAAACGCGTTTATTTCGGGCTGAAAAACACGTTTTGAAAAGTGAGCTGTTACTGACCCATAACTTACATGGGGTTGACCAAACTTGCAGAAACATGTTTATTTCTGCTGAAAAACATGTTTTGACACTTTCAGCACACTGGGGTTAAGACCTGAGTGTGTGGGCTCTTCTGAGCCTTGCAGTTACATAGGGATACAGCTGTCTGAAAAAACGCGTTTATTTCGGGCTGAAAAACACGTTTTGAAAAGTGAGCTGTTACTGCCCCATAAGTTACATGGGGTTGACCAAACTTGCAGAAATATGTTTATTTCTGCTGAAAAACATGTTTTGACACTCTCAGCACACTGGGGTTAAGCCTGAGTGTGTGGGCTCTTCTGAGCCTTGCAGTTACATAGGGATACAGCTGTCTGAAAAAACGCGTTTATTTCGGGCTGAAAAACACGTTTTGAAAAGTGAGCTGTTACTGACCCATAACTTACATGGGGTTGACCAAACTTGCAGAAACAAGTTTATTTCTGCTGAAAAACATGTTTTGACACTTTCAGCACACTGGGGTTAAGACCTGAGTGTGTGGGCTCTTCTGAGCCTTGCAGTTACATAGGGATACAGCTGTCTGAAAAAACGCGTTTATTTCGGGCTGAAAAACACGTTTTGAAAAGTGAGCTGTTACTGACCCATAACTTACATGGGGTTGACCAAACTTGCAGAAACATGTTTATTTCTGCTGAAAAACATGTTTTGACACTTTCAGCACACTGGGGTTAAGACCTGAGTGTGTGGGCTCTTCTGAGCCTTGCAGTTACATAGGGATACAGCTGTCTGAAAAAACGCGTTTATTTCGGGCTGAAAAACACGTTTTGAAAAGTGAGCTGTTACTGCCCCATAAGTTACATGGGGTTGACCAAACTTGCAGAAACATGTTTATTTCTGCTGAAAAACATGTTTTGACACTTTCAGCATACTGGGGTTAAGACCTGAGTGTGTGGGCTCTTCTGAGCCTTGCAGATACATAGGGATACAGCTGTCTGAAAAAACGCGTTTATTTCTGGCTGAAAAACACGTTTTGAAAAGTGAGCTGTTACTGACCCATAACTTACATGGGGTTGACCAAACTTGCAGAAACATGTTTATTTCTGCTGAAAAACATGTTTTGACACTTTCAGCACACTCGGGTTAAGACCTGAGTGTGTGGGCTCTTCTGAGCCTTGCAGTTACATAGGGATACAGCTGTCTGAAAAAACGCGTTTATTTCGGGCTGAAAAACACGTTTTGAAAAGTGAGCTGTTACTGACCCATAACTTACATGGGGTTGACCAAACTTGCAGAAACATGTTTATTTCTGCTGAAAAACATGTTTTGACACTTTCAGCACACTGGGGTTAAGACCTGAGTGTGTGGGCTCTTCTGAGCCTTGCAGTTACATAGGGATACAGCTGTCTGAAAAAACGCGTTTATTTCGGGCTGAAAAACACGTTTTGAAAAGTGAGCTGTTACTGACCCATAACTTACATGGGGTTGACCAAACTTGCAGAAACATGTTTATTTCTGCTGAAAAACATGTTTTGACACTTTCAGCGCACTGGGGTTAAGACCTGAGTGTGTGGGCTCTTCTGAGCCTTGCAGTTACATAGGGTAACAGCTATCTGAAAAAACGCGTTTATTTCGGGCTGAAAAACACGTTTTGAAAAGTGAGCTGTTACTGACCCATAACTTACATGGGGTTGACCAAACTTGCAGAAACATGCTTATTTCTGCTGAAAAACATGTTTTGACACTTTCAGCGCACTGGGGTTAAGACCTGAGTGTGTGGGCTCTTCTGAGCCTTGCAGTTACATAGGGTAAGAGCTATCTGAAAAAAACGCGTTTATTTCGGGCTGAAAAACACGTTTTGAAAAGTGAGCTGTTACTGACCCATAACTTACATGGGGTTGACCAAACTTGCAGAAACATGTTTATTTCTGCTGAAAAACATGTTTTGACACTTTCAGCACAGTGGGGTTAAGACCTGAGTGTGTGGGCTCTTCTGAGGCTTGCAGTTACATAGGGATACAGCTGTCTGAAAAAACGCGTTTATTTCGGGCTGAAAAACACGTTTTGAAAAGTGAGCTGTTACTGACCCATAACTTACATGGGGTTGACCAAACTTGCAGAAACATGTTTATTTCTGCTGAAAAACATGTTTTGACACTTTCAGCACATTGGGGTTAAGACCTGAGTGTGTGGGCTCTTCTGAGCCTTGCAGTTACATAGGGATACAGCTGTCTGAAAAAACGCGTTTATTTCGGGCTGAAAAACACGTTTTGAAAAGTGAGCTGTTACTGACCCATAACTTACATGGGGTTGACCAAACTTGCAGAAACATGTTTATTTCTGCTGAAAAACATGTTTTGACACTTTCAGCACACTGGGGTTAAGACCTGAGTGTGTGGGCTCTTCTGAGCCTTGCAGATACATAGGGATACAGCTGTCTGAAAAAACGCGTTTATTTCTGGCTGAAAAACACGTTTTGAAAAGTGAGCTGTTACTGACCCATAATTTACATGGGGTTGACCAAACTTGCAGAAACATGTTTATTTCTGCTGAAAAACATGTTTTGACACTTTCAGCACAGTGGGTTTAAGACCTGAGTGTGTGGGCTCTTCTGAGGCTTGCAGTTACATAGGGATACAGCTGTCTGAAAAAACGCGTTTATTTCGGGCTGAAAAACACGTTTTGAAAAGTGAGCTGTTACTGCCCCATAAGTTACATGGGGTTGACCAAACTTGCAGAAACATGTTTATTTCTGCTGAAAAACATGTTTTGACACTTTCAGCACACTGGGGTTAAGACCTGAGTGTGTGGGCTCTTCTGAGCCTTGCAGTTACATAGGGATACAGCTGTCTGAAAAAACGCGTTTATTTCGGGCTGAAAAACACGTTTTGAAAAGTGAGCTGTTACTGACCCATAACTTACATGGGGTTGACCAAACTTGCAGAAACAAGTTTATTTCTGCTGAAAAACATGTTTTGACACTTTCAGCACACTGGGGTTAAGACCTGAGTGTGTGGGCTCTTCTGAGCCTTGCAGTTACATAGGGATACAGCTGTCTGAAAAAACGCGTTTATTTCGGGCTGAAAAACACGTTTTGAAAAGTGAGCTGTTACTGACCCATAACTTACATGGGGTTGACCAAACTTGCAGAAACAAGTTTATTTCTGCTGAAAAACATGTTTTGACACTTTCAGCACACTGGGGTTAAGACCTGAGTGTGTGGGCTCTTCTGAGCCTTGCAGTTACATAGGGATACAGCTGTCTGAAAAAACGCGTTTATTTCGGGCTGAAAAACACGTTTTGAAAAGTGAGCTGTTACTGACCCATAACTTACATGGGGTTGACCAAACTTGCAGAAACATGTTTATTTCTGCTGAAAAACATGTTTTGACACTTTCAGCGCACTGGGGTTAAGACCTGAGTGTGTGGGCTCTTCTGAGCCTTGCAGTTACATAGGGTAACAGCTATCTGAAAAAACGCGTTTATTTCGGGCTGAAAAACACGTTTTGAAAAGTGAGCTGTTACTGACCCATAACTTACATGGGGTTGACCAAACTTGCAGAAACATGCTTATTTCTGCTGAAAAACATGTTTTGACACTTTCAGCGCACTGGGGTTAAGACCTGAGTGTGTGGGCTCTTCTGAGCCTTGCAGTTACATAGGGTAAGAGCTATCTGAAAAAACGCGTTGATTTCGGGCTGAAAAACACGTTTTGAAAAGTGAGCTGTTACTGACCCATAACTTACATGGGGTTGACCAAACTTGCAGAAACATGTTTATTTCTGCTGAAAAACATGTTTTGACACTTTCAGCACAGTGGGGTTAAGACCTGAGTGTGTGGGCTCTTCTGAGGCTTGCAGTTACATAGGGATACAGCTGTCTGAAAAAACGCGTTTATTTCGGGGTGAAAAACACGTTTTGAAAAGTGAGCTGTTACTGACCCATAACTTACATGGGGTTGACCAAACTTGCAGAAACATGTTTATTTCTGCTGAAAAACATGTTTTGACACGTTCAGCGCACTGGGGTTAAGACCTGAGTGTGTGGGCTCTTCTGAGCCTTGCAGTTACATAGGGTAACAGCTATCTGAAAAAACGCGTTTATTTCGGGCTGAAAAACACGTTTTGAAAAGTGAGCTGTTACTGACCCATAACTTACATGGGGTTGACCAAACTTGCAGAAACATGTTTATTTCTGCTGAAAAACATGTTTTGACACTTTCAGCGCACTGGGGTTAAGACCTGAGTGTGTGGGCTCTTCTGAGCCTTGCAGTTACATAGGGTAACAGCTATCTGAAAAAACGCGTTTATTTCGGGCTGAAAAACACGTTTTGAAAAGTGAGCTGTTACTGACCCATAACTTACATGGGGTTGACCAAACTTGCAGAAACAAGTTTATTTCTGCTGAAAAACATGTTTTGACACTTTCAGCACACTGGGGTTAAGACCTGAGTGTGTGGGCTCTTCTGAGCCTTGCAGTTACATAGGGATACAGCTGTCTGAAAAAACGCGTTTATTTCGGGCTGAAAAACACGTTTTGAAAAGTGAGCTGTTACTGACCCATAACTTACATGGGGTTGACCAAACTTGCAGAAACATGTTTATTTCTGCTGAAAAACATGTTTTGACACTTTCAGCGCACTGGGGTTAAGACCTGAGTGTGTGGGCTCTTCTGAGCCTTGCAGTTACATAGGGTAACAGCTATCTGAAAAAACGCGTTTATTTCGGGCTGAAAAACACGTTTTGAAAAGTGAGCTGTTACTGACCCATAACTTACATGGGGTTGACCAAACTTGCAGAAACATGCTTATTTCTGCTGAAAAACATGTTTTGACACTTTCAGCGCACTGGGGTTAAGACCTGAGTGTGTGGGCTCTTCTGAGCCTTGCAGTTACATAGGGTAAGAGCTTTCTGAAAAAACGCGTTTATTTCGGGCTGAAAAACACGTTTTGAAAAGTGAGCTGTTACTGACCCATAACTTACATGGGGTTGACCAAACTTGCAGAAACATGTTTATTTCTGCTGAAAAACATGTTTTGACACTTTCAGCACAGTGGGGTTAAGACCTGAGTGTGTGGGCTCTTCTGAGGCTTGCAGTTACATAGGGATACAGCTGTCTGAAAAAACGCGTTTATTTCGGGCTGAAAAACACGTTTTGAAAAGTGAGCTGTTACTGACCCATAACTTACATGGGGTTGACCAAACTTGCAGAAACATGTTTATTTCTGCTGAAAAACATGTTTTGACACTTTCAGCGCACTGGGGTTAAGACCTGAGTGTGTGGGCTCTTCTGAGCCTTGCAGTTACATAGGGTAACAGCTATCTGAAAAAACGCGTTTATTTCGGGCTGAAAAACACGTTTTGAAAAGTGAGCTGTTACTGACCCATAACTTACATGGGGTTGACCAAACTTGCAGAAACATGTTTATTTCTGCTGAAAAACATGTTTTGACACTTTCAGCGCACTGGGGTTAAGACCTGAGTGTGTGGGCTCTTCTGAGCCTTGCAGTTACATAGGGTAACAGCTATCTGAAAAAACGCGTTTATTTCGGGCTGAAAAACACGTTTTGAAAAGTGAGCTGTTACTGACCCATAACTTACATGGGGTTGACCAAACTTGCAGAAACAAGTTTATTTCTGCTGAAAAACATGTTTTGACACTTTCAGCACACTGGGGTTAAGACCTGAGTGTGTGGGCTCTTCTGAGCCTTGCAGTTACATAGGGATACAGCTGTCTGAAAAAACGCGTTTATTTCGGGCTGAAAAACACGTTTTGAAAAGTGAGCTGTTACTGACCCATAACTTACATGGGGTTGACCAAACTTGCAGAAACATGTTTATTTCTGCTGAAAAACATGTTTTGACACTTTCAGCACACTGGGGTTAAGACCTGAGTGTGTGGGCTCTTCTGAGCCTTGCAGTTACATAGGGATACAGCTGTTTGAAAAAACGCGTTTATTTCGGGCTGAAAAACACGTTTTGAAAAGTGAGCTGTTACTGCCCCATAAGTTACATGGGGTTGACCAAACTTGCAGAAACATGTTTATTTCTGCTGAAAAACATGTTTTGACACTTTCAGCACACTGGGGTTAAGACCTGAGTGTGTGGGCTCTTCTGAGCCTTGCAGATACATAGGGATACAGCTGTCTGAAAAAACGCGTTTATTTCTGGCTGAAAAACACGTTTTGAAAAGTGAGCTGTTACTGACCCATAACTTACATGGGGTTGACCAAACTTGCAGAAACATGTTTATTTCTGCTGAAAAACATGTTTTGACACTTTCAGCACACTCGGGTTAAGACCTGAGTGTGTGGGCTCTTCTGAGCCTTGCAGTTACATAGGGATACAGCTGTCTGAAAAAACGCTTTTATTTCGGGCTGAAAAACACGTTTTGAAAAGTGAGCTGTTACTGACCCATAACTTACATGGGGTTGACCAAACTTGCAGAAACATGTTTATTTCTGCTGAAAAACATGTTTTGACACTTTCAGCACACTGGGGTTAAGACCTGAGTGTGTGGGCTCTTCTGAGCCTTGCAGTTACATAGGGATACAGCTGTCTGAAAAAACGCGTTTATTTCGGGCTGAAAAACACGTTTTGAAAAGTGAGCTGTTACTGACCCATAACTTACATGGGGTTGACCAAACTTGCAGAAACATGTTTATTTCTGCTGAAAAACATGTTTTGACACTTTCAGCGCACTGGGGTTAAGACCTGAGTGTGTGGGCTCTTCTGAGCCTTGCAGTTACATAGGGTAACAGCTATCTGAAAAAACGCGTTTATTTCGGGCTGAAAAACACGTTTTGAAAAGTGAGCTGTTACTGACCCATAACTTACATGGGGTTGACCAAACTTGCAGAAACATGCTTATTTCTGCTGAAAAACATGTTTTGACACTTTCAGCGCACTGGGGTTAAGACCTGAGTGTGTGGGCTCTTCTGAGCCTTGCAGTTACATAGGGTAAGAGCTATCTGAAAAAACGCGTTTATTTCGGGCTGAAAAACACGTTTTGAAAAGTGAGCTGTTACTGACCCATAACTTACATGGGGTTGACCAAACTTGCAGAAACATGTTTATTTCTGCTGAAAAACATGTTTTGACACTTTCAGCACAGTGGGGTTAAGACCTGAGTGTGTGGGCTCTTCTGAGGCTTGCAGTTACATAGGGATACAGCTGTCTGAAAAAACGCGTTTATTTCGGGCTGAAAAACACGTTTTGAAAAGTGAGCTGTTACTGACCCATAACTTACATGGGGTTGACCAAACTTGCAGAAACATGTTTATTTCTGCTGAAAAACATGTTTTGACACTTTCAGCACATTGGGGTTAAGACCTGAGTGTGTGGGCTCTTCTGAGCCTTGCAGTTACATAGGGATACAGCTGTCTGAAAAAACGCGTTTATTTCGGGCTGAAAAACACGTTTTGAAAAGTGAGCTGTTACTGACCCATAACTTACATGGGGTTGACCAAACTTGCAGAAACATGTTTATTTCTGCTGAAAAACATGTTTTGACACTTTCAGCACACTGGGGTTAAGACCTGAGTGTGTGGGCTCTTCTGAGCCTTGCAGTTACATAGGGATACAGCTGTCTGAAAAAACGCGTTTATTTCGGGCTGAAAAACACGTTTTGAAAAGTGAGCTGTTACTGCCCCATAAGTTACATGGGGTTGACCAAACTTGCAGAAACATGTTTATTTCTGCTGAAAAACATGTTTTGACACTCTCAGCACACTGGGGTTAAGACCTGAGTGTGTGGGCTCTTCTGAGCCTTGCAGTTACATAGGGATACAGCTGTCTGAAAAAACGCGTTTATTTCGGGCTGAAAAACACGTTTTGAAAAGTGAGCTGTTACTGACCCATAACTTACATGGGGTTGACCAAACTTGCAGAAACAAGTTTATTTCTGCTGAAAAACATGTTTTGACACTTTCAGCACACTGGGGTTAAGACCTGAGTGTGTGGGCTCTTCTGAGCCTTGCAGTTACATAGGGATACAGCTGTCTGAAAAAACGCGTTTATTTCGGGCTGAAAAACACGTTTTGAAAAGTGAGCTGTTACTGACCCATAACTTACATGGGGTTGACCAAACTTGCAGAAACATGTTTATTTCTGCTGAAAAACATGTTTTGACACTTTCAGCACACTGGGGTTAAGACCTGAGTGTGTGGGCTCTTCTGAGGCTTGCAGTTACATAGGGATACAGCTGTCTGAAAAAACGCGTTTATTTCGGGCTGAAAAACACGTTTTGAAAAGTGAGCTGTTACTGCCCCATAAGTTACATGGGGTTGACCAAACTTGCAGAAACATGTTTATTTCTGCTGAAAAACATGTTTTGACACTTTCAGCATACTGGGGTTAAGACCTGAGTGTGTGGGCTCTTCTGAGCCTTGCAGATACATAGGGATACAGCTGTCTGAAAAAACGCGTTTATTTCTGGCTGAAAAACACGTTTTGAAAAGTGAGCTGTTACTGACCCATAACTTACATGGGGTTGACCAAACTTGCAGAAACATGTTTATTTCTGCTGAAAAACATGTTTTGACACTTTCAGCGCACTGGGGTTAAGACCTGAGTGTGTGGGCTCTTCTGAGCCTTGCAGTTACATAGGGTAAGAGCTATCTGAAAAAACGCGTTTATTTCGGGCTGAAAAACACGTTTTGAAAAGTGAGCTGTTACTGACCCATAACTTACATGGGGTTGACCAAACTTGCAGAAACATGTTTATTTCTGCTGAAAAACATGTTTTGACACTTTCAGCACAGTGGGGTTAAGACCTGAGTGTGTGGGCTCTTCTGAGGCTTGCAGTTACATAGGGATACAGCTGTCTGAAAAAACGCGTTTATTTCGGGCTGAAAAACACGTTTTGAAAAGTGAGCTGTTACTGACCCATAACTTACATGGGGTTGACCAAACTTGCAGAAACATGTTTATTTCTGCTGAAAAACATGTTTTGACACTTTCAGCACATTGGGGTTAAGACCTGAGTGTGTGGGCTCTTCTGAGCCTTGCAGTTACATAGGGATACAGCTGTCTGAAAAAACGCGTTTATTTCGGGCTGAAAAACACGTTTTGAAAAGTGAGCTGTTACTGACCCATAACTTACATGGGGTTGACCAAACTTGCAGAAACATGTTTATTTCTGCTGAAAAACATGTTTTGACACTTTCAGCACACTGGGGTTAAGACCTGAGTGTGTGGGCTCTTCTGAGCCTTGCAGTTACATAGGGATACAGCTGTCTGAAAAAACGCGTTTATTTCGGGCTGAAAAACACGTTTTGAAAAGTGAGCTGTTACTGCCCCATAAGTTACATGGGGTTGACCAAACTTGCAGAAACATGTTTATTTCTGCTGAAAAACATGTTTTGACACTCTCAGCACACTGGGGTTAAGACCTGAGTGTGTGGGCTCTTCTGAGCCTTGCAGTTACATAGGGATACAGCTGTCTGAAAAAACGCGTTTATTTCGGGCTGAAAAACACGTTTTGAAAAGTGAGCTGTTACTGACCCATAACTTACATGGGGTTGACCAAACTTGCAGAAACAAGTTTATTTCTGCTGAAAAACATGTTTTGACACTTTCAGCACACTGGGGTTAAGACCTGAGTGTGTGGGCTCTTCTGAGCCTTGCAGTTACATAGGGATACAGCTGTCTGAAAAAACGCGTTTATTTCGGGCTGAAAAACACGTTTTGAAAAGTGAGCTGTTACTGACCCATAACTTACATGGGGTTGACCAAACTTGCAGAAACATGTTTATTTCTGCTGAAAAACATGTTTTGACACTTTCAGCACACTGGGGTTAAGACCTGAGTGTGTGGGCTCTTCTGAGGCTTGCAGTTACATAGGGATACAGCTGTCTGAAAAAACGCGTTTATTTCGGGCTGAAAAACACGTTTTGAAAAGTGAGCTGTTACTGCCCCATAAGTTACATGGGGTTGACCAAACTTGCAGAAACATGTTTATTTCTGCTGAAAAACATGTTTTGACACTTTCAGCATACTGGGGTTAAGACCTGAGTGTGTGGGCTCTTCTGAGCCTTGCAGATACATAGGGATACAGCTGTCTGAAAAAACGCGTTTATTTCTGGCTGAAAAACACGTTTTGAAAAGTGAGCTGTTACTGACCCATAACTTACATGGGGTTGACCAAACTTGCAGAAACATGTTTATTTCTGCTGAAAAACATGTTTTGACACTTTCAGCACACTCGGGTTAAGACCTGAGTGTGTGGGCTCTTCTGAGCCTTGCAGTTACATAGGGATACAGCTGTCTGAAAAAACGCGTTTATTTCGGGCTGAAAAACACGTTTTGAAAAGTGAGCTGTTACTGACCCATAACTTACATGGGGTTGACCAAACTTGCAGAAACATGTTTATTTCTGCTGAAAAACATGTTTTGACACTTTCAGCACACTGGGGTTAAGACCTGAGTGTGTGGGCTCTTCTGAGCCTTGCAGTTACATAGGGATACAGCTGTCTGAAAAAACGCGTTTATTTCGGGCTGAAAAACACGTTTTGAAAAGTGAGCTGTTACTGACCCATAACTTACATGGGGTTGACCAAACTTGCAGAAACATGTTTATTTCTGCTGAAAAACATGTTTTGACACTTTCAGCGCACTGGGGTTAAGACCTGAGTGTGTGGGCTCTTCTGAGCCTTGCAGTTACATAGGGTAACAGCTATCTGAAAAAACGCGTTTATTTCGGGCTGAAAAACACGTTTTGAAAAGTGAGCTGTTACTGACCCATAACTTACATGGGGTTGACCAAACTTGCAGAAACATGCTTATTTCTGCTGAAAAACATGTTTTGACACTTTCAGCGCACTGGGGTTAAGACCTGAGTGTGTGGGCTCTTCTGAGCCTTGCAGTTACATAGGGTAAGAGCTATCTGAAAAAAACGCGTTTATTTCGGGCTGAAAAACACGTTTTGAAAAGTGAGCTGTTACTGACCCATAACTTACATGGGGTTGACCAAACTTGCAGAAACATGTTTATTTCTGCTGAAAAACATGTTTTGACACTTTCAGCACAGTGGGGTTAAGACCTGAGTGTGTGGGCTCTTCTGAGGCTTGCAGTTACATAGGGATACAGCTGTCTGAAAAAACGCGTTTATTTCGGGCTGAAAAACACGTTTTGAAAAGTGAGCTGTTACTGACCCATAACTTACATGGGGTTGACCAAACTTGCAGAAACATGTTTATTTCTGCTGAAAAACATGTTTTGACACTTTCAGCACACTGGGGTTAAGACCTGAGTGTGTGGGCTCTTCTGAGCCTTGCAGATACATAGGGATACAGCTGTCTGAAAAAACGCGTTTATTTCTGGCTGAAAAACACGTTTTGAAAAGTGAGCTGTTACTGACCCATAATTTACATGGGGTTGACCAAACTTGCAGAAACATGTTTATTTCTGCTGAAAAACATGTTTTGACACTTTCAGCACAGTGGGTTTAAGACCTGAGTGTGTGGGCTCTTCTGAGGCTTGCAGTTACATAGGGATACAGCTGTCTGAAAAAACGCGTTTATTTCGGGCTGAAAAACACGTTTTGAAAAGTGAGCTGTTACTGCCCCATAAGTTACATGGGGTTGACCAAACTTGCAGAAACATGTTTATTTCTGCTGAAAAACATGTTTTGACACTTTCAGCACACTGGGGTTAAGACCTGAGTGTGTGGGCTCTTCTGAGCCTTGCAGTTACATAGGGATACAGCTGTCTGAAAAAACGCGTTTATTTCGGGCTGAAAAACACGTTTTGAAAAGTGAGCTGTTACTGACCCATAACTTACATGGGGTTGACCAAACTTGCAGAAACAAGTTTATTTCTGCTGAAAAACATGTTTTGACACTTTCAGCACACTGGGGTTAAGACCTGAGTGTGTGGGCTCTTCTGAGCCTTGCAGTTACATAGGGATACAGCTGTCTGAAAAAACGCGTTTATTTCGGGCTGAAAAACACGTTTTGAAAAGTGAGCTGTTACTGACCCATAACTTACATGGGGTTGACCAAACTTGCAGAAACAAGTTTATTTCTGCTGAAAAACATGTTTTGACACTTTCAGCACACTGGGGTTAAGACCTGAGTGTGTGGGCTCTTCTGAGCCTTGCAGTTACATAGGGATACAGCTGTCTGAAAAAACGCGTTTATTTCGGGCTGAAAAACACGTTTTGAAAAGTGAGCTGTTACTGACCCATAACTTACATGGGGTTGACCAAACTTGCAGAAACATGTTTATTTCTGCTGAAAAACATGTTTTGACACTTTCAGCGCACTGGGGTTAAGACCTGAGTGTGTGGGCTCTTCTGAGCCTTGCAGTTACATAGGGTAACAGCTATCTGAAAAAACGCGTTTATTTCGGGCTGAAAAACACGTTTTGAAAAGTGAGCTGTTACTGACCCATAACTTACATGGGGTTGACCAAACTTGCAGAAACATGCTTATTTCTGCTGAAAAACATGTTTTGACACTTTCAGCGCACTGGGGTAAAGACCTGAGTGTGTGGGCTCTTCTGAGCCTTGCAGTTACATAGGGTAAGAGCTATCTGAAAAAACGCGTTTATTTCGGGCTGAAAAACACGTTTTGAAAAGTGAGCTGTTACTGACCCATAACTTACATGGGGTTGACCAAACTTGCAGAAACAAGTTTATTTCTGCTGAAAAACATGTTTTGACACTTTCAGCACACTGGGGTTAAGACCTGAGTGTGTGGGCTCTTCTGAGCCTTGCAGTTACATAGGGATACAGCTGTCTGAAAAAACGCGTTTATTTCGGGCTGAAAAACACGTTTTGAAAAGTGAGCTGTTACTGACCCATAACTTACATGGGGTTGACCAAACTTGCAGAAACATGTTTATTTCTGCTGAAAAACATGTTTTGACACTTTCAGCGCACTGGGGTTAAGACCTGAGTGTGTGGGCTCTTCTGAGCCTTGCAGTTACATAGGGTAACAGCTATCTGAAAAAACGCGTTTATTTCGGGCTGAAAAACACGTTTTGAAAAGTGAGCTGTTACTGACCCATAACTTACATGGGGTTGACCAAACTTGCAGAAACATGCTTATTTCTGCTGAAAAACATGTTTTGACACTTTCAGCGCACTGGGGTTAAGACCTGAGTGTGTGGGCTCTTCTGAGCCTTGCAGTTACATAGGGTAAGAGCTTTCTGAAAAAACGCGTTTATTTCGGGCTGAAAAACACGTTTTGAAAAGTGAGCTGTTACTGACCCATAACTTACATGGGGTTGACCAAACTTGCAGAAACATGTTTATTTCTGCTGAAAAACATGTTTTGACACTTTCAGCACAGTGGGGTTAAGACCTGAGTGTGTGGGCTCTTCTGAGGCTTGCAGTTACATAGGGATACAGCTGTCTGAAAAAACGCGTTTATTTCGGGCTGAAAAACACGTTTTGAAAAGTGAGCTGTTACTGACCCATAACTTACATGGGGTTGACCAAACTTGCAGAAACATGTTTATTTCTGCTGAAAAACATGTTTTGACACTTTCAGCGCACTGGGGTTAAGACCTGAGTGTGTGGGCTCTTCTGAGCCTTGCAGTTACATAGGGTAACAGCTATCTGAAAAAACGCGTTTATTTCGGGCTGAAAAACACGTTTTGAAAAGTGAGCTGTTACTGACCCATAACTTACATGGGGTTGACCAAACTTGCAGAAACATGTTTATTTCTGCTGAAAAACATGTTTTGACACTTTCAGCGCACTGGGGTTAAGACCTGAGTGTGTGGGCTCTTCTGAGCCTTGCAGTTACATAGGGTAACAGCTATCTGAAAAAACGCGTTTATTTCGGGCTGAAAAACACGTTTTGAAAAGTGAGCTGTTACTGACCCATAACTTACATGGGGTTGACCAAACTTGCAGAAACAAGTTTATTTCTGCTGAAAAACATGTTTTGACACTTTCAGCACACTGGGGTTAAGACCTGAGTGTGTGGGCTCTTCTGAGCCTTGCAGTTACATAGGGATACAGCTGTCTGAAAAAACGCGTTTATTTCGGGCTGAAAAACACGTTTTGAAAAGTGAGCTGTTACTGACCCATAACTTACATGGGGTTGACCAAACTTGCAGAAACATGTTTATTTCTGCTGAAAAACATGTTTTGACACTTTCAGCACACTGGGGTTAAGACCTGAGTGTGTGGGCTCTTCTGAGCCTTGCAGTTACATAGGGATACAGCTGTTTGAAAAAACGCGTTTATTTCGGGCTGAAAAACACGTTTTGAAAAGTGAGCTGTTACTGCCCCATAAGTTACATGGGGTTGACCAAACTTGCAGAAACATGTTTATTTCTGCTGAAAAACATGTTTTGACACTTTCAGCACACTGGGGTTAAGACCTGAGTGTGTGGGCTCTTCTGAGCCTTGCAGATACATAGGGATACAGCTGTCTGAAAAAACGCGTTTATTTCTGGCTGAAAAACACGTTTTGAAAAGTGAGCTGTTACTGACCCATAACTTACATGGGGTTGACCAAACTTGCAGAAACATGTTTATTTCTGCTGAAAAACATGTTTTGACACTTTCAACACACTCGGGTTAAGACCTGAGTGTGTGGGCTCTTCTGAGCCTTGCAGTTACATAGGGATACAGCTGTCTGAAAAAACGCTTTTATTTCGGGCTGAAAAACACGTTTTGAAAAGTGAGCTGTTACTGACCCATAACTTACATGGGGTTGACCAAACTTGCAGAAACATGTTTATTTCTGCTGAAAAACATGTTTTGACACTTTCAGCACACTGGGGTTAAGACCTGAGTGTGTGGGCTCTTCTGAGCCTTGCAGTTACATAGGGATACAGCTGTCTGAAAAAACGCGTTTATTTCGGGCTGAAAAACACGTTTTGAAAAGTGAGCTGTTACTGACCCATAACTTACATGGGGTTGACCAAACTTGCAGAAACATGTTTATTTCTGCTGAAAAACATGTTTTGACACTTTCAGCGCACTGGGGTTAAGACCTGAGTGTGTGGGCTCTTCTGAGCCTTGCAGTTACATAGGGTAACAGCTATCTGAAAAAACGCGTTTATTTCGGGCTGAAAAACACGTTTTGAAAAGTGAGCTGTTACTGACCCATAACTTACATGGGGTTGACCAAACTTGCAGAAACATGCTTATTTCTGCTGAAAAACATGTTTTGACACTTTCAGCGCACTGGGGTTAAGACCTGAGTGTGTGGGCTCTTCTGAGCCTTGCAGTTACATAGGGTAAGAGCTATCTGAAAAAACGCGTTTATTTCGGGCTGAAAAACACGTTTTGAAAAGTGAGCTGTTACTGACCCATAACTTACATGGGGTTGACCAAACTTGCAGAAACATGTTTATTTCTGCTGAAAAACATGTTTTGACACTTTCAGCACAGTGGGGTTAAGACCTGAGTGTGTGGGCTCTTCTGAGGCTTGCAGTTACATAGGGATACAGCTGTCTGAAAAAACGCGTTTATTTCGGGCTGAAAAACACGTTTTGAAAAGTGAGCTGTTACTGACCCATAACTTACATGGGGTTGACCTAACTTGCAGAAACATGTTTATTTCTGCTGAAAAACATGTTTTGACACTTTCAGCACATTGGGGTTAAGACCTGAGTGTGTGGGCTCTTCTGAGCCTTGCAGTTACATAGGGATACAGCTGTCTGAAAAAACGCGTTTATTTCGGGCTGAAAAACACGTTTTGAAAAGTGAGCTGTTACTGACCCATAACTTACATGGGGTTGACCAAACTTGCAGAAACATGTTTATTTCTGCTGAAAAACATGTTTTGACACTTTCAGCACACTGGGGTTAAGACCTGAGTGTGTGGGCTCTTCTGAGCCTTGCAGTTACATAGGGATACAGCTGTCTGAAAAAACGCGTTTATTTCGGGCTGAAAAACACGTTTTGAAAAGTGAGCTGTTACTGCCCCATAAGTTACATGGGGTTGACCAAACTTGCAGAAACATGTTTATTTCTGCTGAAAAACATGTTTTGACACTCTCAGCACACTGGGGTTAAGACCTGAGTGTGTGGGCTCTTCTGAGCCTTGCAGTTACATAGGGATACAGCTGTCTGAAAAAACGCGTTTATTTCGGGCTGAAAAACACGTTTTGAAAAGTGAGCTGTTACTGACCCATAACTTACATGGGGTTGACCAAACTTGCAGAAACAAGTTTATTTCTGCTGAAAAACATGTTTTGACACTTTCAGCACACTGGGGTTAAGACCTGAGTGTGTGGGCTCTTCTGAGCCTTGCAGTTACATAGGGATACAGCTGTCTGAAAAAACGCGTTTATTTCTGGCTGAAAAACACGTTTTGAAAAGTGAGCTGTTACTGACCCATAATTTACATGGGGTTGACCAAACTTGCAGAAACATGTTTATTTCTGCTGAAAAACATGTTTTGACACTTTCAGCACAGTGGGTTTAAGACCTGAGTGTGTGGGCTCTTCTGAGGCTTGCAGTTACATAGGGATACAGCTGTCTGAAAAAACGCGTTTATTTCGGGCTGAAAAACACGTTTTGAAAAGTGAGCTGTTACTGCCCCATAAGTTACATGGGGTTGACCAAACTTGCAGAAACATGTTTATTTCTGCTGAAAAACATGTTTTGACACTTTCAGCACAGTGGGTTTAAGACCTGAGTGTGTGGGCTCTTCTGAGGCTTGCAGTTACATAGGGATACAGCTGTCTGAAAAAACGCGTTTATTTCGGGCTGAAAAACACGTTTTGAAAAGTGAGCTGTTACTGCCCCATAAGTTACATGGGGTTGACCAAACTTGCAGAAACATGTTTATTTCTGCTGAAAAACATGTTTTGACACTTTCAGCACACTGGGGTTAAGACCTGAGTGTGTGGGCTCTTCTGAGCCTTGCAGTTACATAGGGATACAGCTGTCTGAAAAAACGCGTTTATTTCGGGCTGAAAAACACGTTTTGAAAAGTGAGCTGTTACTGACCCATAACTTACATGGGGTTGACCAAACTTGCAGAAACAAGTTTATTTCTGCTGAAAAACATGTTTTGACACTTTCAGCACACTGGGGTTAAGACCTGAGTGTGTGGGCTCTTCTGAGCCTTGCAGTTACATAGGGATACAGCTGTCTGAAAAAACGCGTTTATTTCGGGCTGAAAAACACGTTTTGAAAAGTGAGCTGTTACTGACCCATAACTTACATGGGGTTGACCAAACTTGCAGAAACAAGTTTATTTCTGCTGAAAAACATGTTTTGACACTTTCAGCACACTGGGGTTAAGACCTGAGTGTGTGGGCTCTTCTGAGCCTTGCAGTTACATAGGGATACAGCTGTCTGAAAAAACGCGTTTATTTCGGGCTGAAAAACACGTTTTGAAAAGTGAGCTGTTACTGACCCATAACTTACATGGGGTTGACCAAACTTGCAGAAACATGTTTATTTCTGCTGAAAAACATGTTTTGACACTTTCAGCGCACTGGGGTTAAGACCTGAGTGTGTGGGCTCTTCTGAGCCTTGCAGTTACATAGGGTAACAGCTATCTGAAAAAACGCGTTTATTTCGGGCTGAAAAACACGTTTTGAAAAGTGAGCTGTTACTGACCCATAACTTACATGGGGTTGACCAAACTTGCAGAAACATGCTTATTTCTGCTGAAAAACATGTTTTGACACTTTCAGCGCACTGGGGTTAAGACCTGAGTGTGTGGGCTCTTCTGAGCCTTGCAGTTACATAGGGTAAGAGCTATCTGAAAAAACGCGTTTATTTCGGGCTGAAAAACACGTTTTGAAAAGTGAGCTGTTACTGACCCATAACTTACATGGGGTTGACCAAACTTGCAGAAACATGTTTATTTCTGCTGAAAAACATGTTTTGACACTTTCAGCGCACTGGGGTTAAGACCTGAGTGTGTGGGCTCTTCTGAGCCTTGCAGTTACAAAAGGATACAGCTGTCTGAAAAAACGCGTTTATTTCGTGCTGAAAAACACGTTTTGAAAAGTGAGCTGTTACTGACCCATAACTTACATGGGGTTGACCAAACTTGCAGAAACATGTTTATTTCTGCTGAAAAACATGTTTTGACACTTTCAGCGCACTGGGGTTAAGACCTGAGTGTGTGGGCTCTTCTGAGCCTTGCAGTTACATAGGGTAACAGCTATCTGAAAAAACGCGTTTATTTCGGGCTGAAAAACACGTTTTGAAAAGTGAGCTGTTACTGACCCATAACTTACATGGGGTTGACCAAACTTGCAGAAACATGCTTATTTCTGCTGAAAAACATGTTTTGACACTTTCAGCGCACTGGGGTTAAGACCTGAGTGTGTGGGCTCTTCTGAGCCTTGCAGTTACATAGGGTAAGAGCTATCTGAAAAAACGCGTTTATTTCGGGCTGAAAAACACGTTTTGAAAAGTGAGCTGTTACTGACCCATAACTTACATGGGGTTGACCAAACTTGCAGAAACATGTTTATTTCTGCTGAAAAACATGTTTTGACACTTTCAGCGCACTGGGGTTAAGACCTGAGTGTGTGGGCTCTTCTGAGCCTTGCAGTTACATAGGGATACAGCTGTCTGAAAAGACGCGTTTATTTCTGGCTGAAAAACACGTTTTGAAAAGTGAGCTGTTACTGACCCATAACTTACATGGGGTTGACCAAACTTGCAGAAACATGTTTATTTCTGCTGAAAAACATGTTTTGACACTTTCAGCACACTCGGGTTAAGACCTGAGTGTGTGGGCTCTTCTGAGCCTTGCAGTTACATAGGGATACAGCTGTCTGAAAAAACGCGTTTATTTCGGGCTGAAAAACACGTTTTGAAAAGTGAGCTGTTACTGACCCATAACTTACATGGGGTTGACCAAACTTGCAGAAACATGTTTATTTCTGCTGAAAAACATGTTTTGACACTTTCAGCACACTGGGGTTAAGACCTGAGTGTGTGGGCTCTTCTGAGCCTTTGCAGTTACATAGGGATACAGCTGTCTGAAAAAACGCGTTTATTTCGGGCTGAAAAACACGTTTTGAAAAGTGAGCTGTTACTGCCCCATAAGTTACATGGGGTTGACCAAACTTGCAGAAACATGTTTATTTCTGCTGAAAAACATGTTTTGACACTTTCAGCACACTGGGGTTAAGACCTGAGTGTGTGGGCTCTTCTGAGCCTTGCAGTTACATAGGGATACAGCTGTCTGAAAAAACGCGTTTATTTCGGGCTGAAAAACACGTTTTGAAAAGTGAGCTGTTACTGACCCATAACTTACATGGGGTTGACCAAACTTGCAGAAACATGTTTATTTCTGCTGAAAAACATGTTTTGACACTTTCAGCACACTGGGGTTAAGACCTGAGTGTGTGGGCTCTTCTGAGCCTTGCAGTTACATAGGGATACAGCTGTCTGAAAAAACGCGTTTATTTCGGGCTGAAAAACACGTTTTGAAAAGTGAGCTGTTACTGCCCCATAAGTTACATGGGGTTGACCAAACTTGCAGAAACATGTTTATTTCTGCTGAAAAACATGTTTTGACACTTTCAGCACACTGGGGTTAAGACCTGAGTGTGTGGGCTCTTCTGAGCCTTGCAGTTACATAGGGATACAGCTGTCTGAAAAAACGCGTTTATTTCGGGCTGAAAAACACGTTTTGAAAAGTGAGCTGTTACTGACCCATAACTTACATGGGGTTGACCAAACTTGCAGAAACATGTTTATTTCTGCTGAAAAACATGTTTTGACACTTTCAGCACACTGGGGTTAAGACCTGAGTGTGTGGGCTCTTCTGAGCCTTGCAGTTACATAGGGATACAGCTGTCTGAAAAAACGCGTTTATTTCGGGCTGAAAAACACGTTTTGAAAAGTGAGCTGTTACTGCCCCATAAGTTACATGGGGTTGACCAAACTTGCAGAAACATGTTTATTTCTGCTGAAAAACATGTTTTGACACTTTCAGCACACTGGGGTTAAGACCTGAGTGTGTGGGCTCTTCTGAGCCTTGCAGATACATAGGGATACAGCTGTCTGAAAAAACGCGTTTATTTCTGGCTGAAAAACACGTTTTGAAAAGTGAGCTGTTACTGACCCATAACTTACATGGGGTTGACCAAACTTGCAGAAACATGTTTATTTCTGCTGAAAAACATGTTTTGACACTTTCAGCACACTCGGGTTAAGACCTGAGTGTGTGGGCTCTTCTGAGCCTTGCAGTTACATAGGGATACAGCTGTCTGAAAAAACGCGTTTATTTCGGGCTGAAAAACACGTTTTGAAAAGTGAGCTGTTACTGACCCATAACTTACATGGGGTTGACCAAACTTGCAGAAACATGTTTATTTCTGCTGAAAAACATGTTTTGACACTTTCAGCACACTGGGGTTAAGACCTGAGTGTGTGGGCTCTTCTGAGCCTTGCAGTTACATAGGGATACAGCTGTCTGAAAAAACGCGTTTATTTCGGGCTGAAAAACACGTTTTGAAAAGTGAGCTGTTACTGACCCATAACTTACATGGGGTTGACCAAACTTGCAGAAACATGTTTATTTCTGCTGAAAAACATGTTTTGACACTTTCAGCGCACTGGGGTTAAGACCTGAGTGTGTGGGCTCTTCTGAGCCTTGCAGTTACATAGGGTAACAGCTATCTGAAAAAACGCGTTTATTTCGGGCTGAAAAACACGTTTTGAAAAGTGAGCTGTTACTGACCCATAACTTACATGGGGTTGACCAAACTTGCAGAAACATGTTTATTTCTGCTGAAAAACATGTTTTGACACTTTCAGCGCACTGGGGTTAAGACCTGAGTGTGTGGGCTCTTCTGAGCCTTGCAGTTACATAGGGTAACAGCTATCTGAAAAAACGCGTTTATTTCGGGCTGAAAAACACGTTTTGAAAAGTGAGCTGTTACTGACCCATAACTTACATGGGGTTGACCAAACTTGCAGAAACATGCTTATTTCTGCTGAAAAACATGTTTTGACACTTTCAGCGCACTGGGGTTAAGACCTGAGTGTGTGGGCTCTTCTGAGCCTTGCAGTTACATAGGGTAAGAGCTATCTGAAAAAACGCGTTTATTTCGTGCTGAAAAACACGTTTTGAAAAGTGAGCTGTTACTGACCCATAACTTACATGGGGTTGACCAAACTTGCAGAAACATGTTTATTTCTGCTGAAAAACATGTTTTGACACTTTCAGCACAGTGGGGTTAAGACCTGAGTGTGTGGGCTCTTCTGAGGCTTGCAGTTACATAGGGATACAGCTGTCTGAAAAAACGCGTTTATTTCGGGCTGAAAAACACGTTTTGAAAAGTGAGCTGTTACTGACCCATAACTTACATGGGGTTGACCAAACTTGCAGAAACATGTTTATTTCTGCTGAAAAACATGTTTTGACACTTTCAGCGCACTGGGGTTAAGACCTGAGTGTGTGGGCTCTTCTGAGCCTTGCAGTTACATAGGGTAACAGCTATCTGAAAAAACGCGTTTATTTCGGGCTGAAAAACACGTTTTGAAAAGTGAGCTGTTACTGACCCATAACTTACATGGGGTTGACCAAACTTGCAGAAACATGTTTATTTCTGCTGAAAAACATGTTTTGACACTTTCAGCGCACTGGGGTTAAGACCTGAGTGTGTGGGCTCTTCTGAGCCTTGCAGTTACATAGGGTAACAGCTATCTGAAAAAACGCGTTTATTTCGGGCTGAAAAACACGTTTTGAAAAGTGAGCTGTTACTGACCCATAACTTACATGGGGTTGACCAAACTTGCAGAAACAAGTTTATTTCTGCTGAAAAACATGTTTTGACACTTTCAGCACACTGGGGTTAAGACCTGAGTGTGTGGGCTCTTCTGAGCCTTGCAGTTACATAGGGATACAGCTGTCTGAAAAAACGCGTTTATTTCGGGCTGAAAAACACGTTTTGAAAAGTGAGCTGTTACTGACCCATAACTTACATGGGGTTGACCAAACTTGCAGAAACATGTTTATTTCTGCTGAAAAACATGTTTTGACACTTTCAGCACACTGGGGTTAAGACCTGAGTGTGTGGGCTCTTCTGAGCCTTGCAGTTACATAGGGATACAGCTGTCTGAAAAAACGCGTTTATTTCGGGCTGAAAAACACGTTTTGAAAAGTGAGCTGTTACTGCCCCATAAGTTACATGGGGTTGACCAAACTTGCAGAAACATGTTTATTTCTGCTGAAAAACATGTTTTGACACTTTCAGCACACTGGGGTTAAGACCTGAGTGTGTGGGCTCTTCTGAGCCTTGCAGATACATAGGGATACAGCTGTCTGAAAAAACGCGTTTATTTCTGGCTGAAAAACACGTTTTGAAAAGTGAGCTGTTACTGACCCATAACTTACATGGGGTTGACCAAACTTGCAGAAACATGTTTATTTCTGCTGAAAAACATGTTTTGACACTTTCAGCACACTCGGGTTAAGACCTGAGTGTGTGGGCTCTTCTGAGCCTTGCAGTTACATAGGGATACAGCTGTCTGAAAAAACGCGTTTATTTCGGGCTGAAAAACACGTTTTGAAAAGTGAGCTGTTACTGACCCATAACTTACATGGGGTTGACCAAACTTGCAGAAACATGTTTATTTCTGCTGAAAAACATGTTTTGACACTTTCAGCACACTGGGGTTAAGACCTGAGTGTGTGGGCTCTTCTGAGCCTTGCAGTTACATAGGGATACAGCTGTCTGAAAAAACGCGTTTATTTCGGGCTGAAAAACACGTTTTGAAAAGTGAGCTGTTACTGACCCATAACTTACATGGGGTTGACCAAACTTGCAGAAACATGTTTATTTCTGCTGAAAAACATGTTTTGACACTTTCAGCGCACTGGGGTTAAGACCTGAGTGTGTGGGCTCTTCTGAGCCTTGCAGTTACATAGGGTAACAGCTATCTGAAAAAACGCGTTTATTTCGGGCTGAAAAACACGTTTTGAAAAGTGAGCTGTTACTGACCCATAACTTACATGGGGTTGACCAAACTTGCAGAAACATGCTTATTTCTGCTGAAAAACATGTTTTGACACTTTCAGCGCACTGGGGTTAAGACCTGAGTGTGTGGGCTCTTCTGAGCCTTGCAGTTACATAGGGTAAGAGCTATCTGAAAAAAACGCGTTTATTTCGGGCTGAAAAACACGTTTTGAAAAGTGAGCTGTTACTGACCCATAACTTACATGGGGTTGACCAAACTTGCAGAAACATGTTTATTTCTGCTGAAAAACATGTTTTGACATTTTCAGCACAGTGGGGTTAAGACCTGAGTGTGTGGGCTCTTCTGAGGCTTGCAGTTACATAGGGATACAGCTGTCTGAAAAAACGCGTTTATTTCGGGCTGAAAAACACGTTTTGAAAAGTGAGCTGTTACTGACCCATAACTTACATGGGGTTGACCAAACTTGCAGAAACATGTTTATTTCTGCTGAAAAACATGTTTTGACACTTTCAGCACATTGGGGTTAAGACCTGAGTGTGTGGGCTCTTCTGAGCCTTGCAGTTACCTAGGGATACAGCTGTCTGAAAAAACGCGTTTATTTCGGGCTGAAAAACACGTTTTGAAAAGTGAGCTGTTACTGACCCATAACTTACATGGGGTTGACCAAACTTGCAGAAACATGTTTATTTCTGCTGAAAAACATGTTTTGACACTTTCAGCACACTGGGGTTAAGACCTGAGTGTGTGGGCTCTTCTGAGCCTTGCAGTTACATAGGGATACAGCTGTCTGAAAAAACGCGTTTATTTCGGGCTGAAAAACACGTTTTGAAAAGTGAGCTGTTACTGCCCCATAAGTTACATGGGGTTGACCAAACTTGCAGAAACATGTTTATTTCTGCTGAAAAACATGTTTTGACACTCTCAGCACACTGGGGTTAAGACCTGAGTGTGTGGGCTCTTCTGAGCCTTGCAGTTACATAGGGATACAGCTGTCTGAAAAAACGCGTTTATTTCGGGCTGAAAAACACGTTTTGAAAAGTGAGCTGTTACTGACCCATAACTTACATGGGGTTGACCAAACTTGCAGAAACAAGTTTATTTCTGCTGAAAAACATGTTTTGACACTTTCAGCACACTGGGGTTAAGACCTGAGTGTGTGGGCTCTTCTGAGCCTTGCAGTTACATAGGGATACAGCTGTCTGAAAAAACGCGTTTATTTCGGGCTGAAAAACACGTTTTGAAAAGTGAGCTGTTACTGACCCATAACTTACATGGGGTTGACCAAACTTGCAGAAACATGTTTATTTCTGCTGAAAAACATGTTTTGACACTTTCAGCACACTGGGGTTAAGACCTGAGTGTGTGGGCTCTTCTGAGCCTTGCAGTTACATAGGGATACAGCTGTCTGAAAAAACGCGTTTATTTCGGGCTGAAAAACACGTTTTGAAAAGTGAGCTGTTACTGCCCCATAAGTTACATGGGGTTGACCAAACTTGCAGAAACATGTTTATTTCTGCTGAAAAACATGTTTTGACACTTTCAGCATACTGGGGTTAAGACCTGAGTGTGTGGGCTCTTCTGAGCCTTGCAGATACATAGGGATACAGCTGTCTGAAAAAACGCGTTTATTTCTGGCTGAAAAACACGTTTTGAAAAGTGAGCTGTTACTGACCCATAACTTACATGGGGTTGACCAAACTTGCAGAAACATGTTTATTTCTGCTGAAAAACATGTTTTGACACTTTCAGCACACTCGGGTTAAGACCTGAGTGTGTGGGCTCTTCTGAGCCTTGCAGTTACATAGGGATACAGCTGTCTGAAAAAACGCGTTTATTTCGGGCTGAAAAACACGTTTTGAAAAGTGAGCTGTTACTGACCCATAACTTACATGGGGTTGACCAAACTTGCAGAAACATGTTTATTTCTGCTGAAAAACATGTTTTGACACTTTCAGCACACTGGGGTTAAGACCTGAGTGTGTGGGCTCTTCTGAGCCTTGCAGTTACATAGGGATACAGCTGTCTGAAAAAACGCGTTTATTTCGGGCTGAAAAACACGTTTTGAAAAGTGAGCTGTTACTGCCCCATAAGTTACATGGGGTTGACCAAACTTGCAGAAACATGTTTATTTCTGCTGAAAAACATGTTTTGACACTTTCAGCACACTGGGGTTAAGACCTGAGTGTGTGGGCTCTTCTGAGCCTTGCAGATACATAGGGATACAGCTGTCTGAAAAAACGCGTTTATTTCTGGCTGAAAAACACGTTTTGAAAAGTGAGCTGTTACTGACCCATAACTTACATGGGGTTGACCAAACTTGCAGAAACATGTTTATTTCTGCTGAAAAACATGTTTTGACACTTTCAGCACACTCGGGTTAAGACCTGAGTGTGTGGGCTCTTCTGAGCCTTGCAGTTACATAGGGATACAGCTGTCTGAAAAAACGCGTTTATTTCGGGCTGAAAAACACGTTTTGAAAAGTGAGCTGTTACTGACCCATAACTTACATGGGGTTGACCAAACTTGCAGAAACATGTTTATTTCTGCTGAAAAACATGTTTTGACACTTTCAGCACACTGGGGTTAAGACCTGAGTGTGTGGGCTCTTCTGAGCCTTGCAGTTACATAGGGATACAGCTGTCTGAAAAAACGCGTTTATTTCGGGCTGAAAAACACGTTTTGAAAAGTGAGCTGTTACTGACCCATAACTTACATGGGGTTGACCAAACTTGCAGAAACATGTTTATTTCTGCTGAAAAACATGTTTTGACACTTTCAGCGCACTGGGGTTAAGACCTGAGTGTGTGGGCTCTTCTGAGCCTTGCAGTTACATAGGGTAACAGCTATCTGAAAAAACGCGTTTATTTCGGGCTGAAAAACACGTTTTGAAAAGTGAGCTGTTACTGACCCATAACTTACATGGGGTTGACCAAACTTGCAGAAACATGCTTATTTCTGCTGAAAAACATGTTTTGACACTTTCAGCGCACTGGGGTTAAGACCTGAGTGTGTGGGCTCTTCTGAGCCTTGCAGTTACATAGGGTAAGAGCTATCTGAAAAAAACGCGTTTATTTCGGGCTGAAAAACACGTTTTGAAAAGTGAGCTGTTACTGACCCATAACTTACATGGGGTTGACCAAACTTGCAGAAACATGTTTATTTCTGCTGAAAAACATGTTTTGACATTTTCAGCACAGTGGGGTTAAGACCTGAGTGTGTGGGCTCTTCTGAGGCTTGCAGTTACATAGGGATACAGCTGTCTGAAAAAACGCGTTTATTTCGGGCTGAAAAACACGTTTTGAAAAGTGAGCTGTTACTGACCCATAACTTACATGGGGTTGACCAAACTTGCAGAAACATGTTTATTTCTGCTGAAAAACATGTTTTGACACTTTCAGCACATTGGGGTTAAGACCTGAGTGTGTGGGCTCTTCTGAGCCTTGCAGTTACCTAGGGATACAGCTGTCTGAAAAAACGCGTTTATTTCGGGCTGAAAAACACGTTTTGAAAAGTGAGCTGTTACTGACCCATAACTTACATGGGGTTGACCAAACTTGCAGAAACATGTTTATTTCTGCTGAAAAACATGTTTTGACACTTTCAGCACACTGGGGTTAAGACCTGAGTGTGTGGGCTCTTCTGAGCCTTGCAGTTACATAGGGATACAGCTGTCTGAAAAAACGCGTTTATTTCGGGCTGAAAAACACGTTTTGAAAAGTGAGCTGTTACTGCCCCATAAGTTACATGGGGTTGACCAAACTTGCAGAAACATGTTTATTTCTGCTGAAAAACATGTTTTGACACTCTCAGCACACTGGGGTTAAGACCTGAGTGTGTGGGCTCTTCTGAGCCTTGCAGTTACATAGGGATACAGCTGTCTGAAAAAACGCGTTTATTTCGGGCTGAAAAACACGTTTTGAAAAGTGAGCTGTTACTGACCCATAACTTACATGGGGTTGACCAAACTTGCAGAAACAAGTTTATTTCTGCTGAAAAACATGTTTTGACACTTTCAGCACACTGGGGTTAAGACCTGAGTGTGTGGGCTCTTCTGAGCCTTGCAGTTACATAGGGATACAGCTGTCTGAAAAAACGCGTTTATTTCGGGCTGAAAAACACGTTTTGAAAAGTGAGCTGTTACTGACCCATAACTTACATGGGGTTGACCAAACTTGCAGAAACAAGTTTATTTCTGCTGAAAAACATGTTTTGACACTTTCAGCACACTGGGGTTAAGACCTGAGTGTGTGGGCTCTTCTGAGCCTTGCAGTTACATAGGGATACAGCTGTCTGAAAAAACGCGTTTATTTCGGGCTGAAAAACACGTTTTGAAAAGTGAGCTGTTACTGACCCATAACTTACATGGGGTTGACCAAACTTGCAGAAACATGTTTATTTCTGCTGAAAAACATGTTTTGACACTTTCAGCACACTGGGGTTAAGACCTGAGTGTGTGGGCTCTTCTGAGCCTTGCAGTTACATAGGGATACAGCTGTCTGAAAAAACGCGTTTATTTCGGGCTGAAAAACACGTTTTGAAAAGTGAGCTGTTACTGCCCCATAAGTTACATGGGGTTGACCAAACTTGCAGAAACATGTTTATTTCTGCTGAAAAACATGTTTTGACACTTTCAGCATACTGGGGTTAAGACCTGAGTGTGTGGGCTCTTCTGAGCCTTGCAGATACATAGGGATACAGCTGTCTGAAAAAACGCGTTTATTTCTGGCTGAAAAACACGTTTTGAAAAGTGAGCTGTTACTGACCCATAACTTACATGGGGTTGACCAAACTTGCAGAAACATGTTTATTTCTGCTGAAAAACATGTTTTGACACTTTCAGCACACTCGGGTTAAGACCTGAGTGTGTGGGCTCTTCTGAGCCTTGCAGTTACATAGGGATACAGCTGTCTGAAAAAACGCGTTTATTTCGGGCTGAAAAACACGTTTTGAAAAGTGAGCTGTTACTGACCCATAACTTACATGGGGTTGACCAAACTTGCAGAAACATGTTTATTTCTGCTGAAAAACATGTTTTGACACTTTCAGCACACTGGGGTTAAGACCTGAGTGTGTGGGCTCTTCTGAGCCTTGCAGTTACATAGGGATACAGCTGTCTGAAAAAACGCGTTTATTTCGGGCTGAAAAACACGTTTTGAAAAGTGAGCTGTTACTGCCCCATAAGTTACATGGGGTTGACCAAACTTGCAGAAACATGTTTATTTCTGCTGAAAAACATGTTTTGACACTTTCAGCACACTGGGGTTAAGACCTGAGTGTGTGGGCTCTTCTGAGCCTTGCAGATACATAGGGATACAGCTGTCTGAAAAAACGCGTTTATTTCTGGCTGAAAAACACGTTTTGAAAAGTGAGCTGTTACTGACCCATAACTTACATGGGGTTGACCAAACTTGCAGAAACATGTTTATTTCTGCTGAAAAACATGTTTTGACACTTTCAGCACACTCGGGTTAAGACCTGAGTGTGTGGGCTCTTCTGAGCCTTGCAGTTACATAGGGATACAGCTGTCTGAAAAAACGCGTTTATTTCGGGCTGAAAAACACGTTTTGAAAAGTGAGCTGTTACTGACCCATAACTTACATGGGGTTGACCAAACTTGCAGAAACATGTTTATTTCTGCTGAAAAACATGTTTTGACACTTTCAGCACACTGGGGTTAAGACCTGAGTGTGTGGGCTCTTCTGAGCCTTGCAGTTACATAGGGATACAGCTGTCTGAAAAAACGCGTTTATTTCGGGCTGAAAAACACGTTTTGAAAAGTGAGCTGTTACTGACCCATAACTTACATGGGGTTGACCAAACTTGCAGAAACATGTTTATTTCTGCTGAAAAACATGTTTTGACACTTTCAGCGCACTGGGGTTAAGACCTGAGTGTGTGGGCTCTTCTGAGCCTTGCAGTTACATAGGGTAACAGCTATCTGAAAAAACGCGTTTATTTCGGGCTGAAAAACACGTTTTGAAAAGTGAGCTGTTACTGACCCATAACTTACATGGGGTTGACCAAACTTGCAGAAACATGCTTATTTCTGCTGAAAAACATGTTTTGACACTTTCAGCGCACTGGGGTTAAGACCTGAGTGTGTGGGCTCTTCTGAGCCTTGCAGTTACATAGGGTAAGAGCTATCTGAAAAAAACGCGTTTATTTCGGGCTGAAAAACACGTTTTGAAAAGTGAGCTGTTACTGACCCATAACTTACATGGGGTTGACCAAACTTGCAGAAACATGTTTATTTCTGCTGAAAAACATGTTTTGACATTTTCAGCACAGTGGGGTTAAGACCTGAGTGTGTGGGCTCTTCTGAGGCTTGCAGTTACATAGGGATACAGCTGTCTGAAAAAACGCGTTTATTTCGGGCTGAAAAACACGTTTTGAAAAGTGAGCTGTTACTGACCCATAACTTACATGGGGTTGACCAAACTTGCAGAAACATGTTTATTTCTGCTGAAAAACATGTTTTGACACTTTCAGCACATTGGGGTTAAGACCTGAGTGTGTGGGCTCTTCTGAGCCTTGCAGTTACCTAGGGATACAGCTGTCTGAAAAAACGCGTTTATTTCGGGCTGAAAAACACGTTTTGAAAAGTGAGCTGTTACTGACCCATAACTTACATGGGGTTGACCAAACTTGCAGAAACATGTTTATTTCTGCTGAAAAACATGTTTTGACACTTTCAGCACACTGGGGTTAAGACCTGAGTGTGTGGGCTCTTCTGAGCCTTGCAGTTACATAGGGATACAGCTGTCTGAAAAAACGCGTTTATTTCGGGCTGAAAAACACGTTTTGAAAAGTGAGCTGTTACTGCCCCATAAGTTACATGGGGTTGACCAAACTTGCAGAAACATGTTTATTTCTGCTGAAAAACATGTTTTGACACTCTCAGCACACTGGGGTTAAGACCTGAGTGTGTGGGCTCTTCTGAGCCTTGCAGTTACATAGGGATACAGCTGTCTGAAAAAACGCGTTTATTTCGGGCTGAAAAACACGTTTTGAAAAGTGAGCTGTTACTGACCCATAACTTACATGGGGTTGACCAAACTTGCAGAAACAAGTTTATTTCTGCTGAAAAACATGTTTTGACACTTTCAGCACACTGGGGTTAAGACCTGAGTGTGTGGGCTCTTCTGAGCCTTGCAGTTACATAGGGATACAGCTGTCTGAAAAAACGCGTTTATTTCGGGCTGAAAAACACGTTTTGAAAAGTGAGCTGTTACTGACCCATAACTTACATGGGGTTGACCAAACTTGCAGAAACATGTTTATTTCTGCTGAAAAACATGTTTTGACACTTTCAGCACACTGGGGTTAAGACCTGAGTGTGTGGGCTCTTCTGAGCCTTGCAGTTACATAGGGATACAGCTGTCTGAAAAAACGCGTTTATTTCGAGCTGAAAAACACGTTTTGAAAAGTGAGCTGTTACTGCCCCATAAGTTACATGGGGTTGACCAAACTTGCAGAAACATGTTTATTTCTGCTGAAAAACATGTTTTGACACTTTCAGCATACTGGGGTTAAGACCTGAGTGTGTGGGCTCTTCTGAGCCTTGCAGATACATAGGGATACAGCTGTCTGAAAAAACGCGTTTATTTCTGGCTGAAAAACACGTTTTGAAAAGTGAGCTGTTACTGACCCATAACTTACATGGGGTTGACCAAACTTGCAGAAACATGTTTATTTCTGCTGAAAAACATGTTTTGACACTTTCAGCACACTCGGGTTAAGACCTGAGTGTGTGGGCTCTTCTGAGCCTTGCAGTTACATAGGGATACAGCTGTCTGAAAAAACGCGTTTATTTCGGGCTGAAAAACACGTTTTGAAAAGTGAGCTGTTACTGACCCATAACTTACATGGGGTTGACCAAACTTGCAGAAACATGTTTATTTCTGCTGAAAAACATGTTTTGACACTTTCAGCACACTGGGGTTAAGACCTGAGTGTGTGGGCTCTTCTGAGCCTTGCAGTTACATAGGGATACAGCTGTCTGAAAAAACGCGTTTATTTCGGGCTGAAAAACACGTTTTGAAAAGTGAGCTGTTACTGACCCATAACTTACATGGGGTTGACCAAACTTGCAGAAACATGTTTATTTCTGCTGAAAAACATGTTTTGACACTTTCAGCGCACTGGGGTTAAGACCTGAGTGTGTGGGCTCTTCTGAGCCTTGCAGTTACATAGGGTAACAGCTATCTGAAAAAACGCGTTTATTTCGGGCTGAAAAACACGTTTTGAAAAGTGAGCTGTTACTGACCCATAACTTACATGGGGTTGACCAAACTTGCAGAAACATGTTTATTTCTGCTGAAAAACATGTTTTGACACTTTCAGCGCACTGGGGTTAAGACCTGAGTGTGTGGGCTCTTCTGAGCCTTGCAGTTACATAGGGTAAGAGCTATCTGAAAAAACGCGTTTATTTCGGGCTGAAAAACACGTTTTGAAAAGTGAGCTGTTACTGACCCATAACTTACATGGGGTTGACCAAACTTGCAGAAACATGTTTATTTCTGCTGAAAAACATGTTTTGACACTTTCAGCACAGTGGGGTTAAGACCTGAGTGTGTGGGCTCTTCTGAGGCTTGCAGTTACATAGGGATACAGCTGTCTGAAAAAACGCGTTTATTTCGGGCTGAAAAACACGTTTTGAAAAGTGAGCTGTTACTGACCCATAACTTACATGGGGTTGACCAAACTTGCAGAAACATGTTTATTTCTGCTGAAAAACATGTTTTGACACTTTCAGCACATTGGGGTTAAGACCTGAGTGTGTGGGCTCTTCTGAGCCTTGCAGTTACATAGGGATACAGCTGTCTGAAAAAACGCGTTTATTTCGGGCTGAAAAACACGTTTTGAAAAGTGAGCTGTTACTGACCCATAACTTACATGGGGTTGACCAAACTTGCAGAAACATGTTTATTTCTGCTGAAAAACATGTTTTGACACTTTCAGCACACTGGGGTTAAGACCTGAGTGTGTGGGCTCTTCTGAGCCTTGCAGATACATAGGGATACAGCTGTCTGAAAAAACGCGTTTATTTCTGGCTGAAAAACACGTTTTGAAAAGTGAGCTGTTACTGACCCATAATTTACATGGGGTTGACCAAACTTGCAGAAACATGTTTATTTCTGCTGAAAAACATGTTTTGACACTTTCAGCACACTGGGGTTAAGACCTGAGTGTGTGGGCTCTTCTGAGCCTTGCAGTTACATAGGGATACAGCTGTCTGAAAAAACGCGTTTATTTCGGGCTGAAAAACACGTTTTGAAAAGTGAGCTGTTACTGACCCATAACTTACATGGGGTTGACCAAACTTGCAGAAACATGTTTATTTCTGCTGAAAAACATGTTTTGACACTTTCAGCGCACTGGGGTTAAGACCTGAGTGTGTGGGCTCTTCTGAGCCTTGCAGTTACATAGGGTAACAGCTATCTGAAAAAACGCGTTTATTTCGGGCTGAAAAACACGTTTTGAAAAGTGAGCTGTTACTGACCCATAACATACATGGGGTTGACCAAACTTGCAGAAACATGCTTATTTCTGCTGAAAAACATGTTTTGACACTTTCAGCGCACTGGGGTTAAGACCTGAGTGTGTGGGCTCTTCTGAGCCTTGCAGTTACATAGGGTAAGAGCTATCTGAAAAAACGCGTTTATTTCGGGCTGAAAAACACGTTTTGAAAAGTGAGCTGTTACTGACCCATAACTTACATGGGGTTGACCAAACTTGCAGAAACATGTTTATTTCTGCTGAAAAACATGTTTTGACACTTTCAGCACAGTGGGGTTAAGACCTGAGTGTGTGGGCTCTTCTGAGGCTTGAAGTTACATAGGGATACAGCTGTCTGAAAAAACGCGTTTATTTCGGGCTGAAAAACACGTTTTGAAAAGTGAGCTGTTACTGACCCATAACTTACATGGGGTTGACCAAACTTGCAGAAACATGTTTATTTCTGCTGAAAAACATGTTTTGACACTTTCAGCACATTGGGGTTAAGACCTGAGTGTGTGGGCTCTTCTGAGCCTTGCAGTTACATAGGGATACAGCTGTCTGAAAAAACGCGTTTATTTCGGGCTGAAAAACACGTTTTGAAAAGTGAGCTGTTACTGACCCATAACTTACATGGGGTTGACCAAACTTGCAGAAACATGTTTATTTCTGCTGAAAAACATGTTTTGACACTTTCAGCACACTGGGGTTAAGACCTGAGTGTGTGGGCTCTTCTGAGCCTTGCAGTTACATAGGGATACAGCTGTCTGAAAAAACGCGTTTATTTCGGGCTGAAAAACACGTTTTGAAAAGTGAGCTGTTACTGCCCCATAAGTTACATGGGGTTGACCAAACTTGCAGAAATATGTTTATTTCTGCTGAAAAACATGTTTTGACACTCTCAGCACACTGGGGTTAAGCCTGAGTGTGTGGGCTCTTCTGAGCCTTGCAGTTACATAGGGATACAGCTGTCTGAAAAAACGCGTTTATTTCGGGCTGAAAAACACGTTTTGAAAAGTGAGCTGTTACTGACCCATAACTTACATGGGGTTGACCAAACTTGCAGAAACAAGTTTATTTCTGCTGAAAAACATGTTTTGACACTTTCAGCACACTGGGGTTAAGACCTGAGTGTGTGGGCTCTTCTGAGCCTTGCAGTTACATAGGGATACAGCTGTCTGAAAAAACGCGTTTATTTCGGGCTGAAAAACACGTTTTGAAAAGTGAGCTGTTACTGACCCATAACTTACATGGGGTTGACCAAACTTGCAGAAACATGTTTATTTCTGCTGAAAAACATGTTTTGACACTTTCAGCACACTGGGGTTAAGACCTGAGTGTGTGGGCTCTTCTGAGCCTTGCAGTTACATAGGGATACAGCTGTCTGAAAAAACGCGTTTATTTCGGGCTGAAAAACACGTTTTGAAAAGTGAGCTGTTACTGCCCCATAAGTTACATGGGGTTGACCAAACTTGCAGAAACATGTTTATTTCTGCTGAAAAACATGTTTTGACACTTTCAGCATACTGGGGTTAAGACCTGAGTGTGTGGGCTCTTCTGAGCCTTGCAGATACATAGGGATACAGCTGTCTGAAAAAACGCGTTTATTTCTGGCTGAAAAACACGTTTTGAAAAGTGAGCTGTTACTGACCCATAACTTACATGGGGTTGACCAAACTTGCAGAAACATGTTTATTTCTGCTGAAAAACATGTTTTGACACTTTCAGCACACTCGGGTTAAGACCTGAGTGTGTGGGCTCTTCTGAGCCTTGCAGTTACATAGGGATACAGCTGTCTGAAAAAACGCGTTTATTTCGGGCTGAAAAACACGTTTTGAAAAGTGAGCTGTTACTGACCCATAACTTACATGGGGTTGACCAAACTTGCAGAAACATGTTTATTTCTGCTGAAAAACATGTTTTGACACTTTCAGCACACTGGGGTTAAGACCTGAGTGTGTGGGCTCTTCTGAGCCTTGCAGTTACATAGGGATACAGCTGTCTGAAAAAACGCGTTTATTTCGGGCTGAAAAACACGTTTTGAAAAGTGAGCTGTTACTGACCCATAACTTACATGGGGTTGACCAAACTTGCAGAAACATGTTTATTTCTGCTGAAAAACATGTTTTGACACTTTCAGCGCACTGGGGTTAAGACCTGAGTGTGTGGGCTCTTCTGAGCCTTGCAGTTACATAGGGTAACAGCTATCTGAAAAAACGCGTTTATTTCGGGCTGAAAAACACGTTTTGAAAAGTGAGCTGTTACTGACCCATAACTTACATGGGGTTGACCAAACTTGCAGAAACATGCTTATTTCTGCTGAAAAACATGTTTTGACACTTTCAGCGCACTGGGGTTAAGACCTGAGTGTGTGGGCTCTTCTGAGCCTTGCAGTTACATAGGGTAAGAGCTATCTGAAAAAAACGCGTTTATTTCGGGCTGAAAAACACGTTTTGAAAAGTGAGCTGTTACTGACCCATAACTTACATGGGGTTGACCAAACTTGCAGAAACATGTTTATTTCTGCTGAAAAACATGTTTTGACACTTTCAGCACAGTGGGGTTAAGACCTGAGTGTGTGGGCTCTTCTGAGGCTTGCAGTTACATAGGGATACAGCTGTCTGAAAAAACGCGTTTATTTCGGGCTGAAAAACACGTTTTGAAAAGTGAGCTGTTACTGACCCATAACTTACATGGGGTTGACCAAACTTGCAGAAACATGTTTATTTCTGCTGAAAAACATGTTTTGACACTTTCAGCACATTGGGGTTAAGACCTGAGTGTGTGGGCTCTTCTGAGCCTTGCAGTTACATAGGGATACAGCTGTCTGAAAAAACGCGTTTATTTCGGGCTGAAAAACACGTTTTGAAAAGTGAGCTGTTACTGACCCATAACTTACATGGGGTTGACCAAACTTGCAGAAACATGTTTATTTCTGCTGAAAAACATGTTTTGACACTTTCAGCACACTGGGGTTAAGACCTGAGTGTGTGGGCTCTTCTGAGCCTTGCAGATACATAGGGATACAGCTGTCTGAAAAAACGCGTTTATTTCTGGCTGAAAAACACGTTTTGAAAAGTGAGCTGTTACTGACCCATAATTTACATGGGGTTGACCAAACTTGCAGAAACATGTTTATTTCTGCTGAAAAACATGTTTTGACACTTTCAGCACAGTGGGTTTAAGACCTGAGTGTGTGGGCTCTTCTGAGGCTTGCAGTTACATAGGGATACAGCTGTCTGAAAAAACGCGTTTATTTCGGGCTGAAAAACACGTTTTGAAAAGTGAGCTGTTACTGCCCCATAAGTTACATGGGGTTGACCAAACTTGCAGAAACATGTTTATTTCTGCTGAAAAACATGTTTTGACACTTTCAGCACACTGGGGTTAAGACCTGAGTGTGTGGGCTCTTCTGAGCCTTGCAGTTACATAGGGATACAGCTGTCTGAAAAAACGCGTTTATTTCGGGCTGAAAAACACGTTTTGAAAAGTGAGCTGTTACTGACCCATAACTTACATGGGGTTGACCAAACTTGCAGAAACAAGTTTATTTCTGCTGAAAAACATGTTTTGACACTTTCAGCACACTGGGGTTAAGACCTGAGTGTGTGGGCTCTTCTGAGCCTTGCAGTTACATAGGGATACAGCTGTCTGAAAAAACGCGTTTATTTCGGGCTGAAAAACACGTTTTGAAAAGTGAGCTGTTACTGACCCATAACTTACATGGGGTTGACCAAACTTGCAGAAACAAGTTTATTTCTGCTGAAAAACATGTTTTGACACTTTCAGCACACTGGGGTTAAGACCTGAGTGTGTGGGCTCTTCTGAGCCTTGCAGTTACATAGGGATACAGCTGTCTGAAAAAACGCGTTTATTTCGGGCTGAAAAACACGTTTTGAAAAGTGAGCTGTTACTGACCCATAACTTACATGGGGTTGACCAAACTTGCAGAAACATGTTTATTTCTGCTGAAAAACATGTTTTGACACTTTCAGCGCACTGGGGTTAAGACCTGAGTGTGTGGGCTCTTCTGAGCCTTGCAGTTACATAGGGTAACAGCTATCTGAAAAAACGCGTTTATTTCGGGCTGAAAAACACGTTTTGAAAAGTGAGCTGTTACTGACCCATAACTTACATGGGGTTGACCAAACTTGCAGAAACATGCTTATTTCTGCTGAAAAACATGTTTTGACACTTTCAGCGCACTGGGGTTAAGACCTGAGTGTGTGGGCTCTTCTGAGCCTTGCAGTTACATAGGGTAAGAGCTATCTGAAAAAACGCGTTGATTTCGGGCTGAAAAACACGTTTTGAAAAGTGAGCTGTTACTGACCCATAACTTACATGGGGTTGACCAAACTTGCAGAAACATGTTTATTTCTGCTGAAAAACATGTTTTGACACTTTCAGCACAGTGGGGTTAAGACCTGAGTGTGTGGGCTCTTCTGAGGCTTGCAGTTACATAGGGATACAGCTGTCTGAAAAAACGCGTTTATTTCGGGGTGAAAAACACGTTTTGAAAAGTGAGCTGTTACTGACCCATAACTTACATGGGGTTGACCAAACTTGCAGAAACATGTTTATTTCTGCTGAAAAACATGTTTTGACACGTTCAGCGCACTGGGGTTAAGACCTGAGTGTGTGGGCTCTTCTGAGCCTTGCAGTTACATAGGGTAACAGCTATCTGAAAAAACGCGTTTATTTCGGGCTGAAAAACACGTTTTGAAAAGTGAGCTGTTACTGACCCATAACTTACATGGGGTTGACCAAACTTGCAGAAACATGTTTATTTCTGCTGAAAAACATGTTTTGACACTTTCAGCGCACTGGGGTTAAGACCTGAGTGTGTGGGCTCTTCTGAGCCTTGCAGTTACATAGGGTAACAGCTATCTGAAAAAACGCGTTTATTTCGGGCTGAAAAACACGTTTTGAAAAGTGAGCTGTTACTGACCCATAACTTACATGGGGTTGACCAAACTTGCAGAAACAAGTTTATTTCTGCTGAAAAACATGTTTTGACACTTTCAGCACACTGGGGTTAAGACCTGAGTGTGTGGGCTCTTCTGAGCCTTGCAGTTACATAGGGATACAGCTGTCTGAAAAAACGCGTTTATTTCGGGCTGAAAAACACGTTTTGAAAAGTGAGCTGTTACTGACCCATAACTTACATGGGGTTGACCAAACTTGCAGAAACATGTTTATTTCTGCTGAAAAACATGTTTTGACACTTTCAGCGCACTGGGGTTAAGACCTGAGTGTGTGGGCTCTTCTGAGCCTTGCAGTTACATAGGGTAACAGCTATCTGAAAAAACGCGTTTATTTCGGGCTGAAAAACACGTTTTGAAAAGTGAGCTGTTACTGACCCATAACTTACATGGGGTTGACCAAACTTGCAGAAACATGCTTATTTCTGCTGAAAAACATGTTTTGACACTTTCAGCGCACTGGGGTTAAGACCTGAGTGTGTGGGCTCTTCTGAGCCTTGCAGTTACATAGGGTAAGAGCTTTCTGAAAAAACGCGTTTATTTCGGGCTGAAAAACACGTTTTGAAAAGTGAGCTGTTACTGACCCATAACTTACATGGGGTTGACCAAACTTGCAGAAACATGTTTATTTCTGCTGAAAAACATGTTTTGACACTTTCAGCACAGTGGGGTTAAGACCTGAGTGTGTGGGCTCTTCTGAGGCTTGCAGTTACATAGGGATACAGCTGTCTGAAAAAACGCGTTTATTTCGGGCTGAAAAACACGTTTTGAAAAGTGAGCTGTTACTGACCCATAACTTACATGGGGTTGACCAAACTTGCAGAAACATGTTTATTTCTGCTGAAAAACATGTTTTGACACTTTCAGCGCACTGGGGTTAAGACCTGAGTGTGTGGGCTCTTCTGAGCCTTGCAGTTACATAGGGTAACAGCTATCTGAAAAAACGCGTTTATTTCGGGCTGAAAAACACGTTTTGAAAAGTGAGCTGTTACTGACCCATAACTTACATGGGGTTGACCAAACTTGCAGAAACATGTTTATTTCTGCTGAAAAACATGTTTTGACACTTTCAGCGCACTGGGGTTAAGACCTGAGTGTGTGGGCTCTTCTGAGCCTTGCAGTTACATAGGGTAACAGCTATCTGAAAAAACGCGTTTATTTCGGGCTGAAAAACACGTTTTGAAAAGTGAGCTGTTACTGACCCATAACTTACATGGGGTTGACCAAACTTGCAGAAACAAGTTTATTTCTGCTGAAAAACATGTTTTGACACTTTCAGCACACTGGGGTTAAGACCTGAGTGTGTGGGCTCTTCTGAGCCTTGCAGTTACATAGGGATACAGCTGTCTGAAAAAACGCGTTTATTTCGGGCTGAAAAACACGTTTTGAAAAGTGAGCTGTTACTGACCCATAACTTACATGGGGTTGACCAAACTTGCAGAAACATGTTTATTTCTGCTGAAAAACATGTTTTGACACTTTCAGCACACTGGGGTTAAGACCTGAGTGTGTGGGCTCTTCTGAGCCTTGCAGTTACATAGGGATACAGCTGTTTGAAAAAACGCGTTTATTTCGGGCTGAAAAACACGTTTTGAAAAGTGAGCTGTTACTGCCCCATAAGTTACATGGGGTTGACCAAACTTGCAGAAACATGTTTATTTCTGCTGAAAAACATGTTTTGACACTTTCAGCACACTGGGGTTAAGACCTGAGTGTGTGGGCTCTTCTGAGCCTTGCAGATACATAGGGATACAGCTGTCTGAAAAAACGCGTTTATTTCTGGCTGAAAAACACGTTTTGAAAAGTGAGCTGTTACTGACCCATAACTTACATGGGGTTGACCAAACTTGCAGAAACATGTTTATTTCTGCTGAAAAACATGTTTTGACACTTTCAGCACACTCGGGTTAAGACCTGAGTGTGTGGGCTCTTCTGAGCCTTGCAGTTACATAGGGATACAGCTGTCTGAAAAAACGCTTTTATTTCGGGCTGAAAAACACGTTTTGAAAAGTGAGCTGTTACTGACCCATAACTTACATGGGGTTGACCAAACTTGCAGAAACATGTTTATTTCTGCTGAAAAACATGTTTTGACACTTTCAGCACACTGGGGTTAAGACCTGAGTGTGTGGGCTCTTCTGAGGCTTGCAGTTACATAGGGATACAGCTGTCTGAAAAAACGCGTTTATTTCGGGCTGAAAAACACGTTTTGAAAAGTGAGCTGTTACTGACCCATAACTTACATGGGGTTGACCAAACTTGCAGAAACATGTTTATTTCTGCTGAAAAACATGTTTTGACACTTTCAGCGCACTGGGGTTAAGACCTGAGTGTGTGGGCTCTTCTGAGCCTTGCAGTTACATAGGGTAACAGCTATCTGAAAAAACGCGTTTATTTCGGGCTGAAAAACACGTTTTGAAAAGTGAGCTGTTACTGACCCATAACTTACATGGGGTTGACCAAACTTGCAGAAACATGCTTATTTCTGCTGAAAAACATGTTTTGACACTTTCAGCGCACTGGGGTTAAGACCTGAGTGTGTGGGCTCTTCTGAGCCTTGCAGTTACATAGGGTAAGAGCTATCTGAAAAAACGCGTTTATTTCGGGCTGAAAAACACGTTTTGAAAAGTGAGCTGTTACTGACCCATAACTTACATGGGGTTGACCAAACTTGCAGAAACATGTTTATTTCTGCTGAAAAACATGTTTTGACACTTTCAGCACAGTGGGGTTAAGACCTGAGTGTGTGGGCTCTTCTGAGGCTTGCAGTTACATAGGGATACAGCTGTCTGAAAAAACGCGTTTATTTCGGGCTGAAAAACACGTTTTGAAAAGTGAGCTGTTACTGACCCATAACTTACATGGGGTTGACCAAACTTGCAGAAACATGTTTATTTCTGCTGAAAAACATGTTTTGACACTTTCAGCACATTGGGGTTAAGACCTGAGTGTGTGGGCTCTTCTGAGCCTTGCAGTTACATAGGGATACAGCTGTCTGAAAAAACGCGTTTATTTCGGGCTGAAAAACACGTTTTGAAAAGTGAGCTGTTACTGACCCATAACTTACATGGGGTTGACCAAACTTGCAGAAACATGTTTATTTCTGCTGAAAAACATGTTTTGACACTTTCAGCACACTGGGGTTAAGACCTGAGTGTGTGGGCTCTTCTGAGCCTTGCAGTTACATAGGGATACAGCTGTCTGAAAAAACGCGTTTATTTCGGGCTGAAAAACACGTTTTGAAAAGTGAGCTGTTACTGCCCCATAAGTTACATGGGGTTGACCAAACTTGCAGAAACATATTTATTTCTGCTGAAAAACATGTTTTGACACTCTCAGCACACTGGGGTTAAGACCTGAGTGTGTGGGCTCTTCTGAGCCTTGCAGTTACATAGGGATACAGCTGTCTGAAAAAACGCGTTTATTTCGGGCTGAAAAACACGTTTTGAAAAGTGAGCTGTTACTGACCCATAACTTACATGGGGTTGACCAAACTTGCAGAAACAAGTTTATTTCTGCTGAAAAACATGTTTTGACACTTTCAGCACACTGGGGTTAAGACCTGAGTGTGTGGGCTCTTCTGAGCCTTGCAGTTACATAGGGATACAGCTGTCTGAAAAAACGCGTTTATTTCGGGCTGAAAAACACGTTTTGAAAAGTGAGCTGTTACTGACCCATAACTTACATGGGGTTGACCAAACTTGCAGAAACATGTTTATTTCTGCTGAAAAACATGTTTTGACACTTTCAGCACACTGGGGTTAAGACCTGAGTGTGTGGGCTCTTCTGAGGCTTGCAGTTACATAGGGATACAGCTGTCTGAAAAAACGCGTTTATTTCGGGCTGAAAAACACGTTTTGAAAAGTGAGCTGTTACTGCCCCATAAGTTACATGGGGTTGACCAAACTTGCAGAAACATGTTTATTTCTGCTGAAAAACATGTTTTGACACTTTCAGCATACTGGGGTTAAGACCTGAGTGTGTGGGCTCTTCTGAGCCTTGCAGATACATAGGGATACAGCTGTCTGAAAAAACGCGTTTATTTCTGGCTGAAAAACACGTTTTGAAAAGTGAGCTGTTACTGACCCATAACTTACATGGGGTTGACCAAACTTGCAGAAACATGTTTATTTCTGCTGAAAAACATGTTTTGACACTTTCAGCGCACTGGGGTTAAGACCTGAGTGTGTGGGCTCTTCTGAGCCTTGCAGTTACATAGGGTAAGAGCTATCTGAAAAAACGCGTTTATTTCGGGCTGAAAAACACGTTTTGAAAAGTGAGCTGTTACTGACCCATAACTTACATGGGGTTGACCAAACTTGCAGAAACATGTTTATTTCTGCTGAAAAACATGTTTTGACACTTTCAGCACAGTGGGGTTAAGACCTGAGTGTGTGGGCTCTTCTGAGGCTTGCAGTTACATAGGGATACAGCTGTCTGAAAAAACGCGTTTATTTCGGGCTGAAAAACACGTTTTGAAAAGTGAGCTGTTACTGACCCATAACTTACATGGGGTTGACCAAACTTGCAGAAACATGTTTATTTCTGCTGAAAAACATGTTTTGACACTTTCAGCACATTGGGGTTAAGACCTGAGTGTGTGGGCTCTTCTGAGCCTTGCAGTTACATAGGGATACAGCTGTCTGAAAAAACGCGTTTATTTCGGGCTGAAAAACACGTTTTGAAAAGTGAGCTGTTACTGACCCATAACTTACATGGGGTTGACCAAACTTGCAGAAACATGTTTATTTCTGCTGAAAAACATGTTTTGACACTTTCAGCACACTGGGGTTAAGACCTGAGTGTGTGGGCTCTTCTGAGCCTTGCAGTTACATAGGGATACAGCTGTCTGAAAAAACGCGTTTATTTCGGGCTGAAAAACACGTTTTGAAAAGTGAGCTGTTACTGCCCCATAAGTTACATGGGGTTGACCAAACTTGCAGAAACATGTTTATTTCTGCTGAAAAACATGTTTTGACACTCTCAGCACACTGGGGTTAAGACCTGAGTGTGTGGGCTCTTCTGAGCCTTGCAGTTACATAGGGATACAGCTGTCTGAAAAAACGCGTTTATTTCGGGCTGAAAAACACGTTTTGAAAAGTGAGCTGTTACTGACCCATAACTTACATGGGGTTGACCAAACTTGCAGAAACAAGTTTATTTCTGCTGAAAAACATGTTTTGACACTTTCAGCACACTGGGGTTAAGACCTGAGTGTGTGGGCTCTTCTGAGCCTTGCAGTTACATAGGGATACAGCTGTCTGAAAAAACGCGTTTATTTCGGGCTGAAAAACACGTTTTGAAAAGTGAGCTGTTACTGACCCATAACTTACATGGGGTTGACCAAACTTGCAGAAACATGTTTATTTCTGCTGAAAAACATGTTTTGACACTTTCAGCACACTGGGGTTAAGACCTGAGTGTGTGGGCTCTTCTGAGGCTTGCAGTTACATAGGGATACAGCTGTCTGAAAAAACGCGTTTATTTCGGGCTGAAAAACACGTTTTGAAAAGTGAGCTGTTACTGCCCCATAAGTTACATGGGGTTGACCAAACTTGCAGAAACATGTTTATTTCTGCTGAAAAACATGTTTTGACACTTTCAGCATACTGGGGTTAAGACCTGAGTGTGTGGGCTCTTCTGAGCCTTGCAGATACATAGGGATACAGCTGTCTGAAAAAACGCGTTTATTTCTGGCTGAAAAACACGTTTTGAAAAGTGAGCTGTTACTGACCCATAACTTACATGGGGTTGACCAAACTTGCAGAAACATGTTTATTTCTGCTGAAAAACATGTTTTGACACTTTCAGCACACTCGGGTTAAGACCTGAGTGTGTGGGCTCTTCTGAGCCTTGCAGTTACATAGGGATACAGCTGTCTGAAAAAACGCGTTTATTTCGGGCTGAAAAACACGTTTTGAAAAGTGAGCTGTTACTGACCCATAACTTACATGGGGTTGACCAAACTTGCAGAAACATGTTTATTTCTGCTGAAAAACATGTTTTGACACTTTCAGCACACTGGGGTTAAGACCTGAGTGTGTGGGCTCTTCTGAGCCTTGCAGTTACATAGGGATACAGCTGTCTGAAAAAACGCGTTTATTTCGGGCTGAAAAACACGTTTTGAAAAGTGAGCTGTTACTGACCCATAACTTACATGGGGTTGACCAAACTTGCAGAAACATGTTTATTTCTGCTGAAAAACATGTTTTGACACTTTCAGCGCACTGGGGTTAAGACCTGAGTGTGTGGGCTCTTCTGAGCCTTGCAGTTACATAGGGTAACAGCTATCTGAAAAAACGCGTTTATTTCGGGCTGAAAAACACGTTTTGAAAAGTGAGCTGTTACTGACCCATAACTTACATGGGGTTGACCAAACTTGCAGAAACATGCTTATTTCTGCTGAAAAACATGTTTTGACACTTTCAGCGCACTGGGGTTAAGACCTGAGTGTGTGGGCTCTTCTGAGCCTTGCAGTTACATAGGGTAAGAGCTATCTGAAAAAAACGCGTTTATTTCGGGCTGAAAAACACGTTTTGAAAAGTGAGCTGTTACTGACCCATAACTTACATGGGGTTGACCAAACTTGCAGAAACATGTTTATTTCTGCTGAAAAACATGTTTTGACACTTTCAGCACAGTGGGGTTAAGACCTGAGTGTGTGGGCTCTTCTGAGGCTTGCAGTTACATAGGGATACAGCTGTCTGAAAAAACGCGTTTATTTCGGGCTGAAAAACACGTTTTGAAAAGTGAGCTGTTACTGACCCATAACTTACATGGGGTTGACCAAACTTGCAGAAACATGTTTATTTCTGCTGAAAAACATGTTTTGACACTTTCAGCACACTGGGGTTAAGACCTGAGTGTGTGGGCTCTTCTGAGCCTTGCAGATACATAGGGATACAGCTGTCTGAAAAAACGCGTTTATTTCTGGCTGAAAAACACGTTTTGAAAAGTGAGCTGTTACTGACCCATAATTTACATGGGGTTGACCAAACTTGCAGAAACATGTTTATTTCTGCTGAAAAACATGTTTTGACACTTTCAGCACAGTGGGTTTAAGACCTGAGTGTGTGGGCTCTTCTGAGGCTTGCAGTTACATAGGGATACAGCTGTCTGAAAAAACGCGTTTATTTCGGGCTGAAAAACACGTTTTGAAAAGTGAGCTGTTACTGCCCCATAAGTTACATGGGGTTGACCAAACTTGCAGAAACATGTTTATTTCTGCTGAAAAACATGTTTTGACACTTTCAGCACACTGGGGTTAAGACCTGAGTGTGTGGGCTCTTCTGAGCCTTGCAGTTACATAGGGATACAGCTGTCTGAAAAAACGCGTTTATTTCGGGCTGAAAAACACGTTTTGAAAAGTGAGCTGTTACTGACCCATAACTTACATGGGGTTGACCAAACTTGCAGAAACAAGTTTATTTCTGCTGAAAAACATGTTTTGACACTTTCAGCACACTGGGGTTAAGACCTGAGTGTGTGGGCTCTTCTGAGCCTTGCAGTTACATAGGGATACAGCTGTCTGAAAAAACGCGTTTATTTCGGGCTGAAAAACACGTTTTGAAAAGTGAGCTGTTACTGACCCATAACTTACATGGGGTTGACCAAACTTGCAGAAACAAGTTTATTTCTGCTGAAAAACATGTTTTGACACTTTCAGCACACTGGGGTTAAGACCTGAGTGTGTGGGCTCTTCTGAGCCTTGCAGTTACATAGGGATACAGCTGTCTGAAAAAACGCGTTTATTTCGGGCTGAAAAACACGTTTTGAAAAGTGAGCTGTTACTGACCCATAACTTACATGGGGTTGACCAAACTTGCAGAAACATGTTTATTTCTGCTGAAAAACATGTTTTGACACTTTCAGCGCACTGGGGTTAAGACCTGAGTGTGTGGGCTCTTCTGAGCCTTGCAGTTACATAGGGTAACAGCTATCTGAAAAAACGCGTTTATTTCGGGCTGAAAAACAAGTTTTGAAAAGTGAGCTGTTACTGACCCATAACTTACATGGGGTTGACCAAACTTGCAGAAACATGCTTATTTCTGCTGAAAAACATGTTTTGACACTTTCAGCGCACTGGGGTAAAGACCTGAGTGTGTGGGCTCTTCTGAGCCTTGCAGTTACATAGGGTAAGAGCTATCTGAAAAAACGCGTTTATTTCGGGCTGAAAAACACGTTTTGAAAAGTGAGCTGTTACTGACCCATAACTTACATGGGGTTGACCAAACTTGCAGAAACAAGTTTATTTCTGCTGAAAAACATGTTTTGACACTTTCAGCACACTGGGGTTAAGACCTGAGTGTGTGGGCTCTTCTGAGCCTTGCAGTTACATAGGGATACAGCTGTCTGAAAAAACGCGTTTATTTCGGGCTGAAAAACACGTTTTGAAAAGTGAGCTGTTACTGACCCATAACTTACATGGGGTTGACCAAACTTGCAGAAACATGTTTATTTCTGCTGAAAAACATGTTTTGACACTTTCAGCGCACTGGGGTTAAGACCTGAGTGTGTGGGCTCTTCTGAGCCTTGCAGTTACATAGGGTAACAGCTATCTGAAAAAACGCGTTTATTTCGGGCTGAAAAACACGTTTTGAAAAGTGAGCTGTTACTGACCCATAACTTACATGGGGTTGACCAAACTTGCAGAAACATGCTTATTTCTGCTGAAAAACATGTTTTGACACTTTCAGCGCACTGGGGTTAAGACCTGAGTGTGTGGGCTCTTCTGAGCCTTGCAGTTACATAGGGTAAGAGCTTTCTGAAAAAACGCGTTTATTTCGGGCTGAAAAACACGTTTTGAAAAGTGAGCTGTTACTGACCCATAACTTACATGGGGTTGACCAAACTTGCAGAAACATGTTTATTTCTGCTGAAAAACATGTTTTGACACTTTCAGCACAGTGGGGTTAAGACCTGAGTGTGTGGGCTCTTCTGAGGCTTGCAGTTACATAGGGATACAGCTGTCTGAAAAAACGCGTTTATTTCGGGCTGAAAAACACGTTTTGAAAAGTGAGCTGTTACTGACCCATAACTTACATGGGGTTGACCAAACTTGCAGAAACATGTTTATTTCTGCTGAAAAACATGTTTTGACACTTTCAGCGCACTGGGGTTAAGACCTGAGTGTGTGGGCTCTTCTGAGCCTTGCAGTTACATAGGGTAACAGCTATCTGAAAAAACGCGTTTATTTCGGGCTGAAAAACACGTTTTGAAAAGTGAGCTGTTACTGACCCATAACTTACATGGGGTTGACCAAACTTGCAGAAACATGTTTATTTCTGCTGAAAAACATGTTTTGACACTTTCAGCGCACTGGGGTTAAGACCTGAGTGTGTGGGCTCTTCTGAGCCTTGCAGTTACATAGGGTAACAGCTATCTGAAAAAACGCGTTTATTTCGGGCTGAAAAACACGTTTTGAAAAGTGAGCTGTTACTGACCCATAACTTACATGGGGTTGACCAAACTTGCAGAAACAAGTTTATTTCTGCTGAAAAACATGTTTTGACACTTTCAGCACACTGGGGTTAAGACCTGAGTGTGTGGGCTCTTCTGAGCCTTGCAGTTACATAGGGATACAGCTGTCTGAAAAAACGCGTTTATTTCGGGCTGAAAAACACGTTTTGAAAAGTGAGCTGTTACTGACCCATAACTTACATGGGGTTGACCAAACTTGCAGAAACATGTTTATTTCTGCTGAAAAACATGTTTTGACACTTTCAGCACACTGGGGTTAAGACCTGAGTGTGTGGGCTCTTCTGAGCCTTGCAGTTACATAGGGATACAGCTGTTTGAAAAAACGCGTTTATTTCGGGCTGAAAAACACGTTTTGAAAAGTGAGCTGTTACTGCCCCATAAGTTACATGGGGTTGACCAAACTTGCAGAAACATGTTTATTTCTGCTGAAAAACATGTTTTGACACTTTCAGCACACTGGGGTTAAGACCTGAGTGTGTGGGCTCTTCTGAGCCTTGCAGATACATAGGGATACAGCTGTCTGAAAAAACGCGTTTATTTCTGGCTGAAAAACACGTTTTGAAAAGTGAGCTGTTACTGACCCATAACTTACATGGGGTTGACCAAACTTGCAGAAACATGTTTATTTCTGCTGAAAAACATGTTTTGACACTTTCAACACACTCGGGTTAAGACCTGAGTGTGTGGGCTCTTCTGAGCCTTGCAGTTACATAGGGATACAGCTGTCTGAAAAAACGCTTTTATTTCGGGCTGAAAAACACGTTTTGAAAAGTGAGCTGTTACTGACCCATAACTTACATGGGGTTGACCAAACTTGCAGAAACATGTTTATTTCTGCTGAAAAACATGTTTTGACACTTTCAGCACACTGGGGTTAAGACCTGAGTGTGTGGGCTCTTCTGAGCCTTGCAGTTACATAGGGATACAGCTGTCTGAAAAAACGCGTTTATTTCGGGCTGAAAAACACGTTTTGAAAAGTGAGCTGTTACTGACCCATAACTTACATGGGGTTGACCAAACTTGCAGAAACATGTTTATTTCTGCTGAAAAACATGTTTTGACACTTTCAGCGCACTGGGGTTAAGACCTGAGTGTGTGGGCTCTTCTGAGCCTTGCAGTTACATAGGGTAACAGCTATCTGAAAAAACGCGTTTATTTCGGGCTGAAAAACACGTTTTGAAAAGTGAGCTGTTACTGACCCATAACTTACATGGGGTTGACCAAACTTGCAGAAACATGCTTATTTCTGCTGAAAAACATGTTTTGACACTTTCAGCGCACTGGGGTTAAGACCTGAGTGTGTGGGCTCTTCTGAGCCTTGCAGTTACATAGGGTAAGAGCTATCTGAAAAAACGCGTTTATTTCGGGCTGAAAAACACGTTTTGAAAAGTGAGCTGTTACTGACCCATAACTTACATGGGGTTGACCAAACTTGCAGAAACATGTTTATTTCTGCTGAAAAACATGTTTTGACACTTTCAGCACAGTGGGGTTAAGACCTGAGTGTGTGGGCTCTTCTGAGGCTTGCAGTTACATAGGGATACAGCTGTCTGAAAAAACGCGTTTATTTCGGGCTGAAAAACACGTTTTGAAAAGTGAGCTGTTACTGACCCATAACTTACATGGGGTTGACCTAACTTGCAGAAACATGTTTATTTCTGCTGAAAAACATGTTTTGACACTTTCAGCACATTGGGGTTAAGACCTGAGTGTGTGGGCTCTTCTGAGCCTTGCAGTTACATAGGGATACAGCTGTCTGAAAAAACGCGTTTATTTCGGGCTGAAAAACACGTTTTGAAAAGTGAGCTGTTACTGACCCATAACTTACATGGGGTTGACCAAACTTGCAGAAACATGTTTATTTCTGCTGAAAAACATGTTTTGACACTTTCAGCACACTGGGGTTAAGACCTGAGTGTGTGGGCTCTTCTGAGCCTTGCAGTTACATAGGGATACAGCTGTCTGAAAAAACGCGTTTATTTCGGGCTGAAAAACACGTTTTGAAAAGTGAGCTGTTACTGCCCCATAAGTTACATGGGGTTGACCAAACTTGCAGAAACATGTTTATTTCTGCTGAAAAACATGTTTTGACACTCTCAGCACACTGGGGTTAAGACCTGAGTGTGTGGGCTCTTCTGAGCCTTGCAGTTACATAGGGATACAGCTGTCTGAAAAAACGCGTTTATTTCGGGCTGAAAAACACGTTTTGAAAAGTGAGCTGTTACTGACCCATAACTTACATGGGGTTGACCAAACTTGCAGAAACAAGTTTATTTCTGCTGAAAAACATGTTTTGACACTTTCAGCACACTGGGGTTAAGACCTGAGTGTGTGGGCTCTTCTGAGCCTTGCAGTTACATAGGGATACAGCTGTCTGAAAAAACGCGTTTATTTCTGGCTGAAAAACACGTTTTGAAAAGTGAGCTGTTACTGACCCATAATTTACATGGGGTTGACCAAACTTGCAGAAACATGTTTATTTCTGCTGAAAAACATGTTTTGACACTTTCAGCACAGTGGGTTTAAGACCTGAGTGTGTGGGCTCTTCTGAGGCTTGCAGTTACATAGGGATACAGCTGTCTGAAAAAACGCGTTTATTTCGGGCTGAAAAACACGTTTTGAAAAGTGAGCTGTTACTGCCCCATAAGTTACATGGGGTTGACCAAACTTGCAGAAACATGTTTATTTCTGCTGAAAAACATGTTTTGACACTTTCAGCACAGTGGGTTTAAGACCTGAGTGTGTGGGCTCTTCTGAGGCTTGCAGTTACATAGGGATACAGCTGTCTGAAAAAACGCGTTTATTTCGGGCTGAAAAACACGTTTTGAAAAGTGAGCTGTTACTGCCCCATAAGTTACATGGGGTTGACCAAACTTGCAGAAACATGTTTATTTCTGCTGAAAAACATGTTTTGACACTTTCAGCACACTGGGGTTAAGACCTGAGTGTGTGGGCTCTTCTGAGCCTTGCAGTTACATAGGGATACAGCTGTCTGAAAAAACGCGTTTATTTCGGGCTGAAAAACACGTTTTGAAAAGTGAGCTGTTACTGACCCATAACTTACATGGGGTTGACCAAACTTGCAGAAACAAGTTTATTTCTGCTGAAAAACATGTTTTGACACTTTCAGCACACTGGGGTTAAGACCTGAGTGTGTGGGCTCTTCTGAGCCTTGCAGTTACATAGGGATACAGCTGTCTGAAAAAACGCGTTTATTTCGGGCTGAAAAACACGTTTTGAAAAGTGAGCTGTTACTGACCCATAACTTACATGGGGTTGACCAAACTTGCAGAAACAAGTTTATTTCTGCTGAAAAACATGTTTTGACACTTTCAGCACACTGGGGTTAAGACCTGAGTGTGTGGGCTCTTCTGAGCCTTGCAGTTACATAGGGATACAGCTGTCTGAAAAAACGCGTTTATTTCGGGCTGAAAAACACGTTTTGAAAAGTGAGCTGTTACTGACCCATAACTTACATGGGGTTGACCAAACTTGCAGAAACATGTTTATTTCTGCTGAAAAACATGTTTTGACACTTTCAGCGCACTGGGGTTAAGACCTGAGTGTGTGGGCTCTTCTGAGCCTTGCAGTTACATAGGGTAACAGCTATCTGAAAAAACGCGTTTATTTCGGGCTGAAAAACACGTTTTGAAAAGTGAGCTGTTACTGACCCATAACTTACATGGGGTTGACCAAACTTGCAGAAACATGCTTATTTCTGCTGAAAAACATGTTTTGACACTTTCAGCGCACTGGGGTTAAGACCTGAGTGTGTGGGCTCTTCTGAGCCTTGCAGTTACATAGGGTAAGAGCTATCTGAAAAAACGCGTTTATTTCGGGCTGAAAAACACGTTTTGAAAAGTGAGCTGTTACTGACCCATAACTTACATGGGGTTGACCAAACTTGCAGAAACAAGTTTATTTCTGCTGAAAAACATGTTTTGACACTTTCAGCACACTGGGGTTAAGACCTGAGTGTGTGGGCTCTTCTGAGCCTTGCAGTTACATAGGGATACAGCTGTCTGAAAAAACGCGTTTATTTCGGGCTGAAAAACACGTTTTGAAAAGTGAGCTGTTACTGACCCATAACTTACATGGGGTTGACCAAACTTGCAGAAACATGTTTATTTCTGCTGAAAAACATGTTTTGACACTTTCAGCGCACTGGGGTTAAGACCTGAGTGTGTGGGCTCTTCTGAGCCTTGCAGTTACATAGGGTAACAGCTATCTGAAAAAACGCGTTTATTTCGGGCTGAAAAACACGTTTTGAAAAGTGAGCTGTTACTGACCCATAACTTACATGGGGTTGACCAAACTTGCAGAAACATGCTTATTTCTGCTGAAAAACATGTTTTGACACTTTCAGCGCACTGGGGTTAAGACCTGAGTGTGTGGGCTCTTCTGAGCCTTGCAGTTACATAGGGTAAGAGCTTTCTGAAAAAACGCGTTTATTTCGGGCTGAAAAACACGTTTTGAAAAGTGAGCTGTTACTGACCCATAACTTACATGGGGTTGACCAAACTTGCAGAAACATGTTTATTTCTGCTGAAAAACATGTTTTGACACTTTCAGCACAGTGGGGTTAAGACCTGAGTGTGTGGGCTCTTCTGAGGCTTGCAGTTACATAGGGATACAGCTGTCTGAAAAAACGCGTTTATTTCGGGCTGAAAAACACGTTTTGAAAAGTGAGCTGTTACTGACCCATAACTTACATGGGGTTGACCAAACTTGCAGAAACATGTTTATTTCTGCTGAAAAACATGTTTTGACACTTTCAGCGCACTGGGGTTAAGACCTGAGTGTGTGGGCTCTTCTGAGCCTTGCAGTTACATAGGGTAACAGCTATCTGAAAAAACGCGTTTATTTCGGGCTGAAAAACACGTTTTGAAAAGTGAGCTGTTACTGACCCATAACTTACATGGGGTTGACCAAACTTGCAGAAACATGTTTATTTCTGCTGAAAAACATGTTTTGACACTTTCAGCGCACTGGGGTTAAGACCTGAGTGTGTGGGCTCTTCTGAGCCTTGCAGTTACATAGGGTAACAGCTATCTGAAAAAACGCGTTTATTTCGGGCTGAAAAACACGTTTTGAAAAGTGAGCTGTTACTGACCCATAACTTACATGGGGTTGACCAAACTTGCAGAAACAAGTTTATTTCTGCTGAAAAACATGTTTTGACACTTTCAGCACACTGGGGTTAAGACCTGAGTGTGTGGGCTCTTCTGAGCCTTGCAGTTACATAGGGATACAGCTGTCTGAAAAAACGCGTTTATTTCGGGCTGAAAAACACGTTTTGAAAAGTGAGCTGTTACTGACCCATAACTTACATGGGGTTGACCAAACTTGCAGAAACATGTTTATTTCTGCTGAAAAACATGTTTTGACACTTTCAGCACACTGGGGTTAAGACCTGAGTGTGTGGGCTCTTCTGAGCCTTGCAGTTACATAGGGATACAGCTGTTTGAAAAAACGCGTTTATTTCGGGCTGAAAAACACGTTTTGAAAAGTGAGCTGTTACTGCCCCATAAGTTACATGGGGTTGACCAAACTTGCAGAAACATGTTTATTTCTGCTGAAAAACATGTTTTGACACTTTCAGCACACTGGGGTTAAGACCTGAGTGTGTGGGCTCTTCTGAGCCTTGCAGATACATAGGGATACAGCTGTCTGAAAAAACGCGTTTATTTCTGGCTGAAAAACACGTTTTGAAAAGTGAGCTGTTACTGACCCATAACTTACATGGGGTTGACCAAACTTGCAGAAACATGTTTATTTCTGCTGAAAAACATGTTTTGACACTTTCAGCACACTCGGGTTAAGACCTGAGTGTGTGGGCTCTTCTGAGCCTTGCAGTTACATAGGGATACAGCTGTCTGAAAAAACGCTTTTATTTCGGGCTGAAAAACACGTTTTGAAAAGTGAGCTGTTACTGACCCATAACTTACATGGGGTTGACCAAACTTGCAGAAACATGCTTATTTCTGCTGAAAAACATGTTTTGACACTTTCAGCGCACTGGGGTTAAGACCTGAGTGTGTGGGCTCTTCTGAGCCTTGCAGTTACATAGGGTAAGAGCTATCTGAAAAAACGCGTTTATTTCGGGCTGAAAAACACGTTTTGAAAAGTGAGCTGTTACTGACCCATAACTTACATGGGGTTGACCAAACTTGCAGAAACATGTTTATTTCTGCTGAAAAACATGTTTTGACACTTTCAGCACAGTGGGGTTAAGACCTGAGTGTGTGGGCTCTTCTGAGGCTTGCAGTTACATAGGGATACAGCTGTCTGAAAAAACGCGTTTATTTCGGGCTGAAAAACACGTTTTGAAAAGTGAGCTGTTACTGACCCATAACTTACATGGGGTTGACCTAACTTGCAGAAACATGTTTATTTCTGCTGAAAAACATGTTTTGACACTTTCAGCACATTGGGGTTAAGACCTGAGTGTGTGGGCTCTTCTGAGCCTTGCAGTTACATAGGGATACAGCTGTCTGAAAAAACGCGTTTATTTCGGGCTGAAAAACACGTTTTGAAAAGTGAGCTGTTACTGACCCATAACTTACATGGGGTTGACCAAACTTGCAGAAACATGTTTATTTCTGCTGAAAAACATGTTTTGACACTTTCAGCACACTGGGGTTAAGACCTGAGTGTGTGGGCTCTTCTGAGCCTTGCAGTTACATAGGGATACAGCTGTCTGAAAAAACGCGTTTATTTCGGGCTGAAAAACACGTTTTGAAAAGTGAGCTGTTACTGCCCCATAAGTTACATGGGGTTGACCAAACTTGCAGAAACATGTTTATTTCTGCTGAAAAACATGTTTTGACACTCTCAGCACACTGGGGTTAAGACCTGAGTGTGTGGGCTCTTCTGAGCCTTGCAGTTACATAGGGATACAGCTGTCTGAAAAAACGCGTTTATTTCGGGCTGAAAAACACGTTTTGAAAAGTGAGCTGTTACTGACCCATAACTTACATGGGGTTGACCAAACTTGCAGAAACAAGTTTATTTCTGCTGAAAAACATGTTTTGACACTTTCAGCACACTGGGGTTAAGACCTGAGTGTGTGGGCTCTTCTGAGCCTTGCAGTTACATAGGGATACAGCTGTCTGAAAAAACGCGTTTATTTCGGGCTGAAAAACACGTTTTGAAAAGTGAGCTGTTACTGACCCATAACTTACATGGGGTTGACCAAACTTGCAGAAACATGTTTATTTCTGCTGAAAAACATGTTTTGACACTTTCAGCACACTGGGGTTAAGACCTGAGTGTGTGGGCTCTTCTGAGCCTTGCAGTTACATAGGGATACAGCTGTCTGAAAAAACGCGTTTATTTCGGGCTGAAAAACACGTTTTGAAAAGTGAGCTGTTACTGCCCCATAAGTTACATGGGGTTGACCAAACTTGCAGAAACATGTTTATTTCTGCTGAAAAACATGTTTTGACACTTTCAGCATACTGGGGTTAAGACCTGAGTGTGTGGGCTCTTCTGAGCCTTGCAGATACATAGGGATACAGCTGTCTGAAAAAACGCGTTTATTTCTGGCTGAAAAACACGTTTTGAAAAGTGAGCTGTTACTGACCCATAACTTACATGGGGTTGACCAAACTTGCAGAAACATGTTTATTTCTGCTGAAAAACATGTTTTGACACTTTCAGCACACTCGGGTTAAGACCTGAGTGTGTGGGCTCTTCTGAGCCTTGCAGTTACATAGGGATACAGCTGTCTGAAAAAGCGCGTTTATTTCGGGCTGAAAAACACGTTTTGAAAAGTGAGCTGTTACTGACCCATAACTTACATGGGGTTGACCAAACTTGCAGAAACATGTTTATTTCTGCTGAAAAACATGTTTTGACACTTTCAGCACACTGGGGTTAAGACCTGAGTGTGTGGGCTCTTCTGAGCCTTGCAGTTACATAGGGATACAGCTGTCTGAAAAAACGCGTTTATTTCGGGCTGAAAAACACGTTTTGAAAAGTGAGCTGTTACTGACCCATAACTTACATGGGGTTGACCAAACTTGCAGAAACATGTTTATTTCTGCTGAAAAACATGTTTTGACACTTTCAGCGCACTGGTGTTAAGACCTGAGTGTGTGGGCTCTTCTGAGCCTTGCAGTTACTTAGGGTAACAGCTATCTGAAAAAACGCGTTTATTTCGGGCTGAAAAACACGTTTTGAAAAGTGAGCTGTTACTGACCCATAACTTACATGGGGTTGACCAAACTTGCAGAAACATGCTTATTTCTGCTGAAAAACATGTTTTGACACTTTCAGCGCACTGGGGTTAAGACCTGAGTGTGTGGGCTCTTCTGAGCCTTGCAGTTACATAGGGTAAGAGCTATCTGAAAAAACGCGTTTATTTCGGGCTGAAAAACACGTTTTGAAAAGTGAGCTGTTACTGACCCATAACTTACATGGGGTTGACCAAACTTGCAGAAACATGTTTATTTCTGCTGAAAAACATGTTTTGACACTTTCAGCACAGTGGGGTTAAGACCTGAGTGTGTGGGCTCTTCTGAGGCTTGCAGTTACATAGGGATACAGCTGTCTGAAAAAACGCGTTTATTTCGGGCTGAAAAACACGTTTTGAAAAGTGAGCTGTTACTGACCCATAACTTACATGGGGTTGACCAAACTTGCAGAAACAAGTTTATTTCTGCTGAAAAACATGTTTTGACACTTTCAGCACACTGGGGTTAAGACCTGAGTGTGTGGGCTCTTCTGAGCCTTGCAGTTACATAGGGATACAGCTGTCTGAAAAAACGCGTTTATTTCGGGCTGAAAAACACGTTTTGAAAAGTGAGCTGTTACTGACCCATAACTTACATGGGGTTGACCAAACTTGCAGAAACAAGTTTATTTCTGCTGAAAAACATGTTTTGACACTTTCAGCACACTGGGGTTAAGACCTGAGTGTGTGGGCTCTTCTGAGCCTTGCAGTTACATAGGGATACAGCTGTCTGAAAAAACGCGTTTATTTCGGGCTGAAAAACACGTTTTGAAAAGTGAGCTGTTACTGACCCATAACTTACATGGGGTTGACCAAACTTGCAGAAACATGTTTATTTCTGCTGAAAAACATGTTTTGACACTTTCAGCGCACTGGGGTTAAGACCTGAGTGTGTGGGCTCTTCTGAGCCTTGCAGTTACATAGGGTAACAGCTATCTGAAAAAACGCGTTTATTTCGGGCTGAAAAACACGTTTTGAAAAGTGAGCTGTTACTGACCCATAACTTACATGGGGTTGACCAAACTTGCAGAAACATGCTTATTTCTGCTGAAAAACATGTTTTGACACTTTCAGCGCACTGGGGTTAAGACCTGAGTGTGTGGGCTCTTCTGAGCCTTGCAGTTACATAGGGTAAGAGCTATCTGAAAAAACGCGTTTATTTCGGGCTGAAAAACACGTTTTGAAAAGTGAGCTGTTACTGACCCATAACTTACATGGGGTTGACCAAACTTGCAGAAACAAGTTTATTTCTGCTGAAAAACATGTTTTGACACTTTCAGCACACTGGGGTTAAGACCTGAGTGTGTGGGCTCTTCTGAGCCTTGCAGTTACATAGGGATACAGCTGTCTGAAAAAACGCGTTTATTTCGGGCTGAAAAACACGTTTTGAAAAGTGAGCTGTTACTGACCCATAACTTACATGGGGTTGACCAAACTTGCAGAAACATGTTTATTTCTGCTGAAAAACATGTTTTGACACTTTCAGCGCACTGGGGTTAAGACCTGAGTGTGTGGGCTCTTCTGAGCCTTGCAGTTACATAGGGTAACAGCTATCTGAAAAAACGCGTTTATTTCGGGCTGAAAAACACGTTTTGAAAAGTGAGCTGTTACTGACCCATAACTTACATGGGGTTGACCAAACTTGCAGAAACAAGTTTATTTCTGCTGAAAAACATGTTTTGACACTTTCAGCACACTGGGGTTAAGACCTGAGTGTGTGGGCTCTTCTGAGCCTTGCAGTTACATAGGGATACAGCTGTCTGAAAAAACGCGTTTATTTCGGGCTGAAAAACACGTTTTGAAAAGTGAGCTGTTACTGACCCATAACTTACATGGGGTTGACCAAACTTGCAGAAACATGTTTATTTCTGCTGAAAAACATGTTTTGACACTTTCAGCGCACTGGGGTTAAGACCTGAGTGTGTGGGCTCTTCTGAGCCTTGCAGTTACATAGGGTAACAGCTATCTGAAAAAACGCGTTTATTTCGGGCTGAAAAACACGTTTTGAAAAGTGAGCTGTTACTGACCCATAACTTACATGGGGTTGACCAAACTTGCAGAAACATGCTTATTTCTGCTGAAAAACATGTTTTGACACTTTCAGCGCACTGGGGTTAAGACCTGAGTGTGTGGGCTCTTCTGAGCCTTGCAGTTACATAGGGTAAGAGCTATCTGAAAAAACGCGTTTATTTCGGGCTGAAAAACACGTTTTGAAAAGTGAGCTGTTACTGACCCATAACTTACATGGGGTTGACCAAACTTGCAGAAACAAGTTTATTTCTGCTGAAAAACATGTTTTGACACTTTCAGCACACTGGGGTTAAGACCTGAGTGTGTGGGCTCTTCTGAGCCTTGCAGTTACATAGGGATACAGCTGTCTGAAAAAACGCGTTTATTTCGGGCTGAAAAACACGTTTTGAAAAGTGAGCTGTTACTGACCCATAACTTACATGGGGTTGACCAAACTTGCAGAAACATGTTTATTTCTGCTGAAAAACATGTTTTGACACTTTCAGCGCACTGGGGTTAAGACCTGAGTGTGTGGGCTCTTCTGAGCCTTGCAGTTACATAGGGTAACAGCTATCTGAAAAAACGCGTTTATTTCGGGCTGAAAAACACGTTTTGAAAAGTGAGCTGTTACTGACCCATAACTTACATGGGGTTGACCAAACTTGCAGAAACATGCTTATTTCTGCTGAAAAACATGTTTTGACACTTTCAGCGCACTGGGGTTAAGACCTGAGTGTGTGGGCTCTTCTGAGCCTTGCAGTTACATAGGGTAAGAGCTTTCTGAAAAAACGCGTTTATTTCGGGCTGAAAAACACGTTTTGAAAAGTGAGCTGTTACTGACCCATAACTTACATGGGGTTGACCAAACTTGCAGAAACATGTTTATTTCTGCTGAAAAACATGTTTTGACACTTTCAGCACAGTGGGGTTAAGACCTGAGTGTGTGGGCTCTTCTGAGGCTTGCAGTTACATAGGGATACAGCTGTCTGAAAAAACGCGTTTATTTCGGGCTGAAAAACACGTTTTGAAAAGTGAGCTGTTACTGACCCATAACTTACATGGGGTTGACCAAACTTGCAGAAACATGTTTATTTCTGCTGAAAAACATGTTTTGACACTTTCAGCGCACTGGGGTTAAGACCTGAGTGTGTGGGCTCTTCTGAGCCTTGCAGTTACATAGGGTAACAGCTATCTGAAAAAACGCGTTTATTTCGGGCTGAAAAACACGTTTTGAAAAGTGAGCTGTTACTGACCCATAACTTACATGGGGTTGACCAAACTTGCAGAAACATGTTTATTTCTGCTGAAAAACATGTTTTGACACTTTCAGCGCACTGGGGTTAAGACCTGAGTGTGTGGGCTCTTCTGAGCCTTGCAGTTACATAGGGTAACAGCTATCTGAAAAAACGCGTTTATTTCGGGCTGAAAAACACGTTTTGAAAAGTGAGCTGTTACTGACCCATAACTTACATGGGGTTGACCAAACTTGCAGAAACAAGTTTATTTCTGCTGAAAAACATGTTTTGACACTTTCAGCACACTGGGGTTAAGACCTGAGTGTGTGGGCTCTTCTGAGCCTTGCAGTTACATAGGGATACAGCTGTCTGAAAAAACGCGTTTATTTCGGGCTGAAAAACACGTTTTGAAAAGTGAGCTGTTACTGACCCATAACTTACATGGGGTTGACCAAACTTGCAGAAACATGTTTATTTCTGCTGAAAAACATGTTTTGACACTTTCAGCACACTGGGGTTAAGACCTGAGTGTGTGGGCTCTTCTGAGCCTTGCAGTTACATAGGGATACAGCTGTTTGAAAAAACGCGTTTATTTCGGGCTGAAAAACACGTTTTGAAAAGTGAGCTGTTACTGCCCCATAAGTTACATGGGGTTGACCAAACTTGCAGAAACATGTTTATTTCTGCTGAAAAACATGTTTTGACACTTTCAGCACACTGGGGTTAAGACCTGAGTGTGTGGGCTCTTCTGAGCCTTGCAGATACATAGGGATACAGCTGTCTGAAAAAACGCGTTTATTTCTGGCTGAAAAACACGTTTTGAAAAGTGAGCTGTTACTGACCCATAACTTACATGGGGTTGACCAAACTTGCAGAAACATGTTTATTTCTGCTGAAAAACATGTTTTGACACTTTCAGCACACTCGGGTTAAGACCTGAGTGTGTGGGCTCTTCTGAGCCTTGCAGTTACATAGGGATACAGCTGTCTGAAAAAACGCTTTTATTTCGGGCTGAAAAACACGTTTTGAAAAGTGAGCTGTTACTGACCCATAACTTACATGGGGTTGACCAAACTTGCAGAAACATGTTTATTTCTGCTGAAAAACATGTTTTGACACTTTCAGCACACTGGGGTTAAGACCTGAGTGTGTGGGCTCTTCTGAGCCTTGCAGTTACATAGGGATACAGCTGTCTGAAAAAACGCGTTTATTTCGGGCTGAAAAACACGTTTTGAAAAGTGAGCTGTTACTGACCCATAACTTACATGGGGTTGACCAAACTTGCAGAAACATGTTTATTTCTGCTGAAAAACATGTTTTGACACTTTCAGCGCACTGGGGTTAAGACCTGAGTGTGTGGGCTCTTCTGAGCCTTGCAGTTACATAGGGTAAGAGCTATCTGAAAAAACGCGTTTATTTCGGGCTGAAAAACACGTTTTGAAAAGTGAGCTGTTACTGACCCATAACTTACATGGGGTTGACCAAACTTGCAGAAACATGTTTATTTCTGCTGAAAAACATGTTTTGACACTTTCAGCACAGTGGGGTTAAGACCTGAGTGTGTGGGCTCTTCTGAGGCTTGCAGTTACATAGGGATACAGCTGTCTGAAAAAACGCGTTTATTTCGGGCTGAAAAACACGTTTTGAAAAGTGAGCTGTTACTGACCCATAACTTACATGGGGTTGACCTAACTTGCAGAAACATGTTTATTTCTGCTGAAAAACATGTTTTGACACTTTCAGCACATTGGGGTTAAGACCTGAGTGTGTGGGCTCTTCTGAGCCTTGCAGTTACATAGGGATACAGCTGTCTGAAAAAACGCGTTTATTCCGGGCTGAAAAACACGTTTTGAAAAGTGAGCTGTTACTGACCCATAACTTACATGGGGTTGACCAAACTTGCAGAAACATGCTTATTTCTGCTGAAAAACATGTTTTGACACTTTCAGCGCACTGGGGTTAAGACCTGAGTGTGTGGGCTCTTCTGAGCCTTGCAGTTACATAGGGTAAGAGCTATCTGAAAAAACGCGTTTATTTCGGGCTGAAAAACACGTTTTGAAAAGTGAGCTGTTACTGACCCATAACTTACATGGGGTTGACCAAACTTGCAGAAACAAGTTTATTTCTGCTGAAAAACATGTTTTGACACTTTCAGCACACTGGGGTTAAGACCTGAGTGTGTGGGCTCTTCTGAGCCTTGCAGTTACATAGGGATACAGCTGTCTGAAAAAACGGGTTTATTTCGGGCTGAAAAACACGTTTTGAAAAGTGAGCTGTTACTGACCCATAACTTACATGGGGTTGACCAAACTTGCAGAAACATGTTTATTTCTGCTGAAAAACATGTTTTGACACTTTCAGCGCACTGGGGTTAAGACCTGAGTGTGTGGGCTCTTCTGAGCCTTGCAGTTACATAGGGTAACAGCTATCTGAAAAAACGCGTTTATTTCGGGCTGAAAAACACGTTTTGAAAAGTGAGCTGTTACTGACCCATAACTTACATGGGGTTGACCAAACTTGCAGAAACATGCTTATTTCTGCTGAAAAACATGTTTTGACACTTTCAGCGCACTGGGGTTAAGACCTGAGTGTGTGGGCTCTTCTGAGCCTTGCAGTTACATAGGGTAAGAGCTTTCTGAAAAAACGCGTTTATTTCGGGCTGAAAAACACGTTTTGAAAAGTGAGCTGTTACTGACCCATAACTTACATGGGGTTGACCAAACTTGCAGAAACATGTTTATTTCTGCTGAAAAACATGTTTTGACACTTTCAGCACAGTGGGGTTAAGACCTGAGTGTGTGGGCTCTTCTGAGGCTTGCAGTTACATAGGGATACAGCTGTCTGAAAAAACGCGTTTATTTCGGGCTGAAAAACACGTTTTGAAAAGTGAGCTGTTACTGACCCATAACTTACATGGGGTTGAACAAACTTGCAGAAACATGTTTATTTCTGCTGAAAAACATGTTTTGACACTTTCAGCGCACTGGGGTTAAGACCTGAGTGTGTGGGCTCTTCTGAGCCTTGCAGTTACATAGGGTAACAGCTATCTGAAAAAACGCGTTTATTTCGGGCTGAAAAACACGTTTTGAAAAGTGAGCTGTTACTGACCCATAACTTACATGGGGTTGACCAAACTTGCAGAAACATGTTTATTTCTGCTGAAAAACATGTTTTGACACTTTCAGCGCACTGGGGTTAAGACCTGAGTGTGTGGGCTCTTCTGAGCCTTGCAGTTACATAGGGTAACAGCTATCTGAAAAAACGCGTTTATTTCGGGCTGAAAAACACGTTTTGAAAAGTGAGCTGTTACTGACCCATAACTTACATGGGGTTGACCAAACTTGCAGAAACAAGTTTATTTCTGCTGAAAAACATGTTTTGACACTTTCAGCACACTGGGGTTAAGACCTGAGTGTGTGGGCTCTTCTGAGCCTTGCAGTTACATAGGGATACAGCTGTCTGAAAAAACGCGTTTATTTCGGGCTGAAAAACACGTTTTGAAAAGTGAGCTGTTACTGACCCATAACTTACATGGGGTTGACCAAACTTGCAGAAACATGTTTATTTCTGCTGAAAAACATGTTTTGACACTTTCAGCACACTGGGGTTAAGACCTGAGTGTGTGGGCTCTTCTGAGCCTTGCAGTTACATAGGGATACAGCTGTTTGAAAAAACGCGTTTATTTCGGGCTGAAAAACACGTTTTGAAAAGTGAGCTGTTACTGCCCCATAAGTTACATGGGGTTGACCAAACTTGCAGAAACATGTTTATTTCTGCTGAAAAACATGTTTTGACACTTTCAGCACACTGGGGTTAAGACCTGAGTGTGTGGGCTCTTCTGAGCCTTGCAGATACATAGGGATACAGCTGTCTGAAAAAACGCGTTTATTTCTGGCTGAAAAACACGTTTTGAAAAGTGAGCTGTTACTGACCCATAACTTACATGGGGTTGACCAAACTTGCAGAAACATGTTTATTTCTGCTGAAAAACATGTTTTGACACTTTCAGCACACTCGGGTTAAGACCTGAGTGTGTGGGCTCTTCTGAGCCTTGCAGTTACATAGGGATACAGCTGTCTGAAAAAACGCTTTTATTTCGGGCTGAAAAACACGTTTTGAAAAGTGAGCTGTTACTGACCCATAACTTACATGGGGTTGACCAAACTTGCAGAAACATGTTTATTTCTGCTGAAAAACATGTTTTGACACTTTCAGCACACTGGGGTTAAGACCTGAGTGTGTGGGCTCTTCTGAGCCTTGCAGTTACATAGGGATACAGCTGTCTGAAAAAACGCGTTTATTTCGGGCTGAAAAACACGTTTTGAAAAGTGAGCTGTTACTGACCCATAACTTACATGGGGTTGACCAAACTTGCAGAAACATGTTTATTTCTGCTGAAAAACATGTTTTGACACTTTCAGCGCACTGGGGTTAAGACCTGAGTGTGTGGGCTCTTCTGAGCCTTGCAGTTACATAGGGTAAGAGCTATCTGAAAAAACGCGTTTATTTCGGGCTGAAAAACACGTTTTGAAAAGTGAGCTGTTACTGACCCATAACTTACATGGGGTTGACCAAACTTGCAGAAACATGTTTATTTCTGCTGAAAAACATGTTTTGACACTTTCAGCACAGTGGGGTTAAGACCTGAGTGTGTGGGCTCTTCTGAGGCTTGCAGTTACATAGGGATACAGCTGTCTGAAAAAACGCGTTTATTTCGGGCTGAAAAACACGTTTTGAAAAGTGAGCTGTTACTGACCCATAACTTACATGGGGTTGACCTAACTTGCAGAAACATGTTTATTTCTGCTGAAAAACATGTTTTGACACTTTCAGCACAGTGGGGTTAAGACCTGAGTGTGTGGGCTCTTCTGAGGCTTGCAGTTACATAGGGATACAGCTGTCTGAAAAAACGCGTTTATTTCGGGCTGAAAAACACGTTTTGAAAAGTGAGCTGTTACTGACCCATAACTTACATGGGGTTGACCAAACTTGCAGAAACATGTTTATTTCTGCTGAAAAACATGTTTTGACACTTTCAGCGCACTGGGGTTAAGACCTGAGTGTGTGGGCTCTTCTGAGCCTTGCAGTTACATAGGGTAACAGCTATCTGAAAAAACGCGTTTATTTCGGGCTGAAAAACACGTTTTGAAAAGTGAGCTGTTACTGACCCATAACTTACATGGGGTTGACCAAACTTGCAGAAACATGTTTATTTCTGCTGAAAAACATGTTTTGACACTTTCAGCGCACTGGGGTTAAGACCTGAGTGTGTGGGCTCTTCTGAGCCTTGCAGTTACATAGGGTAACAGCTATCTGAAAAAACGCGTTTATTTCGGGCTGAAAAACACGTTTTGAAAAGTGAGCTGTTACTGACCCATAACTTACATGGGGTTGACCAAACTTGCAGAAACAAGTTTATTTCTGCTGAAAAACATGTTTTGACACTTTCAGCACACTGGGGTTAAGACCTGAGTGTGTGGGCTCTTCTGAGCCTTGCAGTTACATAGGGATACAGCTGTCTGAAAAAACGCGTTTATTTCGGGCTGAAAAACACGTTTTGAAAAGTGAGCTGTTACTGACCCATAACTTACATGGGGTTGACCAAACTTGCAGAAACATGTTTATTTCTGCTGAAAAACATGTTTTGACACTTTCAGCACACTGGGGTTAAGACCTGAGTGTGTGGGCTCTTCTGAGCCTTGCAGTTACATAGGGATACAGCTGTTTGAAAAAACGCGTTTATTTCGGGCTGAAAAACACGTTTTGAAAAGTGAGCTGTTACTGCCCCATAAGTTACATGGGGTTGACCAAACTTGCAGAAACATGTTTATTTCTGCTGAAAAACATGTTTTGACACTTTCAGCACACTGGGGTTAAGACCTGAGTGTGTGGGCTCTTCTGAGCCTTGCAGATACATAGGGATACAGCTGTCTGAAAAAACGCGTTTATTTCTGGCTGAAAAACACGTTTTGAAAAGTGAGCTGTTACTGACCCATAACTTACATGGGGTTGACCAAACTTGCAGAAACATGTTTATTTCTGCTGAAAAACATGTTTTGACACTTTCAGCACACTCGGGTTAAGACCTGAGTGTGTGGGCTCTTCTGAGCCTTGCAGTTACATAGGGATACAGCTGTCTGAAAAAACGCTTTTATTTCGGGCTGAAAAACACGTTTTGAAAAGTGAGCTGTTACTGACCCATAACTTACATGGGGTTGACCAAACTTGCAGAAACATGTTTATTTCTGCTGAAAAACATGTTTTGACACTTTCAGCACACTGGGGTTAAGACCTGAGTGTGTGGGCTCTTCTGAGCCTTGCAGTTACATAGGGATACAGCTGTCTGAAAAAACGCGTTTATTTCGGGCTGAAAAACACGTTTTGAAAAGTGAGCTGTTACTGACCCATAACTTACATGGGGTTGACCAAACTTGCAGAAACATGTTTATTTCTGCTGAAAAACATGTTTTGACACTTTCAGCGCACTGGGGTTAAGACCTGAGTGTGTGGGCTCTTCTGAGCCTTGCAGTTACATAGGGTAAGAGCTATCTGAAAAAACGCGTTTATTTCGGGCTGAAAAACACGTTTTGAAAAGTGAGCTGTTACTGACCCATAACTTACATGGGGTTGACCAAACTTGCAGAAACATGTTTATTTCTGCTGAAAAACATGTTTTGACACTTTCAGCACAGTGGGGTTAAGACCTGAGTGTGTGGGCTCTTCTGAGGCTTGCAGTTACATAGGGATACAGCTGTCTGAAAAAACGCGTTTATTTCGGGCTGAAAAACACGTTTTGAAAAGTGAGCTGTTACTGACCCATAACTTACATGGGGTTGACCTAACTTGCAGAAACATGTTTATTTCTGCTGAAAAACATGTTTTGACACTTTCAGCACATTGGGGTTAAGACCTGAGTGTGTGGGCTCTTCTGAGCCTTGCAGTTACATAGGGATACAGCTGTCTGAAAAAACGCGTTTATTTCGGGCTGAAAAACACGTTTTGAAAAGTGAGCTGTTACTGACCCATAACTTACATGGGGTTGACCAAACTTGCAGAAACATGTTTATTTCTGCTGAAAAACATGTTTTGACACTTTCAGCACACTGGGGTTAAGACCTGAGTGTGTGGGCTCTTCTGAGCCTTGCAGTTACATAGGGATACAGCTGTCTGAAAAAACGCGTTTATTTCGGGCTGAAAAACACGTTTTGAAAAGTGAGCTGTTACTGCCCCATAAGTTACATGGGGTTGACCAAACTTGCAGAAACATGTTTATTTCTGCTGAAAAACATGTTTTGACACTCTCAGCACACTGGGGTTAAGACCTGAGTGTGTGGGCTCTTCTGAGCCTTGCAGTTACATAGGGATACAGCTGTCTGAAAAAACGCGTTTATTTCGGGCTGAAAAACACGTTTTGAAAAGTGAGCTGTTACTGACCCATAACTTACATGGGGTTGACCAAACTTGCAGAAACAAGTTTATTTCTGCTGAAAAACATGTTTTGACACTTTCAGCACACTGGGGTTAAGACCTGAGTGTGTGGGCTCTTCTGAGCCTTGCAGTTACATAGGGATACAGCTGTCTGAAAAAACGCGTTTGTTTCGGGCTGAAAAACACGTTTTGAAAAGTGAGCTGTTACTGACCCATAACTTACATGGGGTTGACCAAACTTGCAGAAACATGTTTATTTCTGCTGAAAAACATGTTTTGACACTTTCAGCACACTGGGGTTAAGACCTGAGTGTGTGGGCTCTTCTGAGCCTTGCAGTTACATAGGGATACAGCTGTCTGAAAAAACGCGTTTATTTCGGGCTGAAAAACACGTTTTGAAAAGTGAGCTGTTACTGCCCCATAAGTTACATGGGGTTGACCAAACTTGCAGAAACATGTTTATTTCTGCTGAAAAACATGTTTTGACACTTTCAGCATACTGGGGTTAAGACCTGAGTGTGTGGGCTCTTCTGAGCCTTGCAGATACATAGGGATACAGCTGTCTGAAAAAACGCGTTTATTTCTGGCTGAAAAACACGTTTTGAAAAGTGAGCTGTTACTGACCCATAACTTACATGGGGTTGACCAAACTTGCAGAAACATGTTTATTTCTGCTGAAAAACATGTTTTGACACTTTCAGCACACTCGGGTTAAGACCTGAGTGTGTGGGCTCTTCTGAGCCTTGCAGTTACATAGGGATACAGCTGTCTGAAAAAACGCGTTTATTTCGGGCTGAAAAACACGTTTTGAAAAGTGAGCTGTTACTGACCCATAACTTACATGGGGTTGACCAAACTTGCAGAAACATGTTTATTTCTGCTGAAAAACATGTTTTGACACTTTCAGCACACTGGGGTTAAGACCTGAGTGTGTGGGCTCTTCTGAGCCTTGCAGTTACATAGGGATACAGCTGTCTGAAAAAACGCGTTTATTTCGGGCTGAAAAACACGTTTTGAAAAGTGAGCTGTTACTGACCCATAACTTACATGGGGTTGACCAAACTTGCAGAAACATGTTTATTTCTGCTGAAAAACATGTTTTGACACTTTCAGCGCACTGGTGTTAAGACCTGAGTGTGTGGGCTCTTCTGAGCCTTGCAGTTACTTAGGGTAACAGCTATCTGAAAAAACGCGTTTATTTCGGGCTGAAAAACACGTTTTGAAAAGTGAGCTGTTACTGACCCATAACTTACATGGGGTTGACCAAACTTGCAGAAACATGCTTATTTCTGCTGAAAAACATGTTTTGACACTTTCAGCGCACTGGGGTTAAGACCTGAGTGTGTGGGCTCTTCTGAGCCTTGCAGTTACATAGGGTAAGAGCTATCTGAAAAAACGCGTTTATTTCGGGCTGAAAAACACGTTTTGAAAAGTGAGCTGTTACTGACCCATAACTTACATGGGGTTGACCAAACTTGCAGAAACATGTTTATTTCTGCTGAAAAACATGTTTTGACACTTTCAGCACAGTGGGGTTAAGACCTGAGTGTGTGGGCTCTTCTGAGGCTTGCAGTTACATAGGGATACAGCTGTCTGAAAAAACGCGTTTATTTCGGGCTGAAAAACACGTTTTGAAAAGTGAGCTGTTACTGACCCATAACTTACATGGGGTTGACCAAACTTGCAGAAACATGTTTATTTCTGCTGAAAAACATGTTTTGACACTTTCAGCACATTGGGGTTAAGACCTGAGTGTGTGGGCTCTTCTGAGCCTTGCAGTTACATAGGGATACAGCTGTCTGAAAAAACGCGTTTATTTCGGGCTGAAAAACACGTTTTGAAAAGTGAGCTGTTACTGACCCATAACTTACATGGGGTTGACCAAACTTGCAGAAACATGTTTATTTCTGCTGAAAAACATGTTTTGACACTTTCAGCACACTGGGGTTAAGACCTGAGTGTGTGGGCTCTTCTGAGCCTTGCAGATACATAGGGATACAGCTGTCTGAAAAAACGCGTTTATTTCTGGCTGAAAAACACGTTTTGAAAAGTGAGCTGTTACTGACCCATAATTTACATGGGGTTGACCAAACTTGCAGAAACATGTTTATTTCTGCTGAAAAACATGTTTTGACACTTTCAGCACACTGGGGTTAAGACCTGAGTGTGTGGGCTCTTCTGAGCCTTGCAGTTACATAGGGATACAGCTGTCTGAAAAAACGCGTTTATTTCGGGCTGAAAAACACGTTTTGAAAAGTGAGCTGTTACTGACCCATAACTTACATGGGGTTGACCAAACTTGCAGAAACATGTTTATTTCTGCTGAAAAACATGTTTTGACACTTTCAGCGCACTGGGGTTAAGACCTGAGTGTGTGGGCTCTTCTGAGCCTTGCAGTTACATAGGGTAACAGCTATCTGAAAAAACGCGTTTATTTCGGGCTGAAAAACACGTTTTGAAAAGTGAGCTGTTACTGACCCATAACTTACATGGGGTTGACCAAACTTGCAGAAACATGCTTATTTCTGCTGAAAAACATGTTTTGACACTTTCAGCGCACTGGGGTTAAGACCTGAGTGTGTGGGCTCTTCTGAGCCTTGCAGTTACATAGGGTAAGAGCTATCTGAAAAAACGCGTTTATTTCGGGCTGAAAAACACGTTTTGAAAAGTGAGCTGTTACTGACCCATATCTTACATGGGGTTGACCAAACTTGCAGAAACATGTTTATTTCTGCTGAAAAACATGTTTTGACACTTTCAGCACAGTGGGGTTAAGACCTGAGTGTGTGGGCTCTTCTGAGGCTTGAAGTTACATAGGGATACAGCTGTCTGAAAAAACGCGTTTATTTCGGGCTGAAAAACACGTTTTGAAAAGTGAGCTGTTACTGACCCATAACTTACATGGGGTTGACCAAACTTGCAGAAACATGTTTATTTCTGCTGAAAAACAGGTTTTGACACTTTCAGCACATTGGGGTTAAGACCTGAGTGTGTGGGCTCTTCTGAGCCTTGCAGTTACATAGGGATACAGCTGTCTGAAAAAACGCGTTTATTTCGGGCTGAAAAACACGTTTTGAAAAGTGAGCTGTTACTGACCCATAACTTACATGGGGTTGACCAAACTTGCAGAAACATGTTTATTTCTGCTGAAAAACATGTTTTGACACTTTCAGCACACTGGGGTTAAGACCTGAGTGTGTGGGCTCTTCTGAGCCTTGCAGTTACATAGGGATACAGCTGTCTGAAAAAACGCGTTTATTTCGGGCTGAAAAACACGTTTTGAAAAGTGAGCTGTTACTGCCCCATAAGTTACATGGGGTTGACCAAACTTGCAGAAACATGTTTATTTCTGCTGAAAAACATGTTTTGACACTCTCAGCACACTGGGGTTAAGACCTGAGTGTGTGGGCTCTTCTGAGCCTTGCAGTTACATAGGGATACAGCTGTCTGAAAAAACGCGTTTATTTCGGGCTGAAAAACACGTTTTGAAAAGTGAGCTGTTACTGACCCATAACTTACATGGGGTTGACCAAACTTGCAGAAACAAGTTTATTTCTGCTGAAAAACATGTTTTGACACTTTCAGCACACTGGGGTTAAGACCTGAGTGTGTGGGCTCTTCTGAGCCTTGCAGTTACATAGGGATACAGCTGTCTGAAAAAACGCGTTTATTTCGGGCTGAAAAACACGTTTTGAAAAGTGAGCTGTTACTGACCCATAACTTACATGGGGTTGACCAAACTTGCAGAAACATGTTTATTTCTGCTGAAAAACATGTTTTGACACTTTCAGCACACTGGGGTTAAGACCTGAGTGTGTGGGCTCTTCTGAGCCTTGCAGTTACATAGGGATACAGCTGTCTGAAAAAACGCGTTTATTTCGGGCTGAAAAACACGTTTTGAAAAGTGAGCTGTTACTGCCCCATAAGTTACATGGGGTTGACCAAACTTGCAGAAACATGTTTATTTCTGCTGAAAAACATGTTTTGACACTTTCAGCATACTGGGGTTAAGACCTGAGTGTGTGGGCTCTTCTGAGCCTTGCAGATACATAGGGATACAGCTGTCTGAAAAAACGCGTTTATTTCTGGCTGAAAAACACGTTTTGAAAAGTGAGCTGTTACTGACCCATAACTTACATGGGGTTGACCAAACTTGCAGAAACATGTTTATTTCTGCTGAAAAACATGTTTTGACACTTTCAGCACACTCGGGTTAAGACCTGAGTGTGTGGGCTCTTCTGAGCCTTGCAGTTACATAGGGATACAGCTGTCTGAAAAAACGCGTTTATTTCGGGCTGAAAAACACGTTTTGAAAAGTGAGCTGTTACTGACCCATAACTTACATGGGGTTGACCAAACTTGCAGAAACATGTTTATTTCTGCTGAAAAACATGTTTTGACACTTTCAGCACACTGGGGTTAAGACCTGAGTGTGTGGGCTCTTCTGAGCCTTGCAGTTACATAGGGATACAGCTGTCTGAAAAAACGCGTTTATTTCGGGCTGAAAAACACGTTTTGAAAAGTGAGCTGTTACTGACCCATAACTTACATGGGGTTGACCAAACTTGCAGAAACATGTTTATTTCTGCTGAAAAACATGTTTTGACACTTTCAGCGCACTGGGGTTAAGACCTGAGTGTGTGGGCTCTTCTGAGCCTTGCAGTTACTTAGGGTAACAGCTATCTGAAAAAACGCGTTTATTTCGGGCTGAAAAACACGTTTTGAAAAGTGAGCTGTTACTGACCCATAACTTACATGGGGTTGACCAAACTTGCAGAAACATGCTTATTTCTGCTGAAAAACATGTTTTGACACTTTCAGCGCACTGGGGTTAAGACCTGAGTGTGTGGGCTCTTCTGAGCCTTGCAGTTACATAGGGTAAGAGCTATCTGAAAAAACGCGTTTATTTCGGGCTGAAAAACACGTTTTGAAAAGTGAGCTGTTACTGACCCATAACTTACATGGGGTTGACCAAACTTGCAGAAACATGTTTATTTCTGCTGAAAAACATGTTTTGACACTTTCAGCACAGTGGGGTTAAGACCTGAGTGTGTGGGCTCTTCTGAGGCTTGCAGTTACATAGGGATACAGCTGTCTGAAAAAACGCGTTTATTTCGGGCTGAAAAACACGTTTTGAAAAGTGAGCTGTTACTGACCCATAACTTACATGGGGTTGACCAAACTTGCAGAAACATGTTTATTTCTGCTGAAAAACATGTTTTGACACTTTCAGCGCACTGGGGTTAAGACCTGAGTGTGTGGGCTCTTCTGAGCCTTGCAGTTACTTAGGGTAACAGCTATCTGAAAAAACGCGTTTATTTCGGGCTGAAAAACACGTTTTGAAAAGTGAGCTGTTACTGACCCATAACTTACATGGGGTTGACCAAACTTGCAGAAACATGCTTATTTCTGCTGAAAAACATGTTTTGACACTTTCAGCGCACTGGGGTTAAGACCTGAGTGTGTGGGCTCTTCTGAGCCTTGCAGTTACATAGGGTAACAGCTATCTGAAAAAACGCGTTTATTTCGGGCTGAAAAACACGTTTTGAAAAGTGAGCTGTTACTGACCCATAACTTACATGGGGTTGACCAAACTTGCAGAAACATGCTTATTTCTGCTGAAAAACATGTTTTGACACTTTCAGCGCACTGGGGTTAAGACCTGAGTGTGTGGGCTCTTCTGAGCCTTGCAGTTACATAGGGTAAGAGCTATCTGAAAAAACGCGTTTATTTCGGGCTGAAAAACACGTTTTGAAAAGTGAGCTGTTACTGACCCATAACTTACATGGGGTTGACCAAACTTGCAGAAACATGTTTATTTCTGCTGAAAAACATGTTTTGACACTTTCAGCACAGTGGGGTTAAGACCTGAGTGTGTGGGCTCTTCTGAGGCTTGAAGTTACATAGGGATACAGCTGTCTGAAAAAACGCGTTTATTTCGGGCTGAAAAACACGTTTTGAAAAGTGAGCTGTTACTGACCCATAACTTACATGGGGTTGACCAAACTTGCAGAAACATGTTTATTTCTGCTGAAAAACATGTTTTGACACTTTCAGCACATTGGGGTTAAGACCTGAGTGTGTGGGCTCTTCTGAGCCTTGCAGTTACATAGGGATACAGCTGTCTGAAAAAACGTGTTTATTTCGGGCTGAAAAACACGTTTTGAAAAGTGAGCTGTTACTGACCCATAACTTACATGGGGTTGACCAAACTTGCAGAAACATGTTTATTTCTGCTGAAAAACATGTTTTGACACTTTCAGCACACTGGGGTTAAGACCTGAGTTTGTGGGCTCTTCTGAGCCTTGCAGTTACATAGGGATACAGCTGTCTGAAAAAACGCGTTTATTTCGGGCTGAAAAACACGTTTTGAAAAGTGAGCTGTTACTGCCCCATAAGTTACATGGGGTTGACCAAACTTGCAGAAACATGTTTATTTCTGCTGAAAAACATGTTTTGACACTCTCAGCACACTGGGGTTAAGACCTGAGTGTGTGGGCTCTTCTGAGCCTTGCAGTTACATAGGGATACAGCTGTCTGAAAAAACGCGTTTATTTCGGGCTGAAAAACACGTTTTGAAAAGTGAGCTGTTACTGACCCATAACTTACATGGGGTTGACCAAACTTGCAGAAACAAGTTTATTTCTGCTGAAAAACATGTTTTGACACTTTCAGCACACTGGGGTTAAGACCTGAGTGTGTGGGCTCTTCTGAGCCTTGCAGTTACATAGGGATACAGCTGTCTGAAAAAACGCGTTTATTTCGGGCTGAAAAACACGTTTTGAAAAGTGAGCTGTTACTGACCCATAACTTACATGGGGTTGACCAAACTTGCAGAAACATGTTTATTTCTGCTGAAAAACATATTTTGACACTTTCAGCACACTGGGGTTAAGACCTGAGTGTGTGGGCTCTTCTGAGCCTTGCAGTTACATAGGGATACAGCTGTCTGAAAAAACGCGTTTATTTCGGGCTGAAAAACACGTTTTGAAAAGTGAGCTGTTACTGCCCCATAAGTTACATGGGGTTGACCAAACTTGCAGAAACATGTTTATTTCTGCTGAAAAACATGTTTTGACACTTTCAGCATACTGGGGTTAAGACCTGAGTGTGTGGGCTCTTCTGAGCCTTGCAGATACATAGGGATACAGCTGTCTGAAAAAACGCGTTTATTTCTGGCTGAAAAACACGTTTTGAAAAGTGAGCTGTTACTGACCCATAACTTACATGGGGTTGACCAAACTTGCAGAAACATGTTTATTTCTGCTGAAAAACATGTTTTGACACTTTCAGCACACTCGGGTTAAGACCTGAGTGTGTGGGCTCTTCTGAGCCTTGCAGTTACATAGGGATACAGCTGTCTGAAAAAACGCGTTTATTTCGGGCTGAAAAACACGTTTTGAAAAGTGAGCTGTTACTGACCCATAACTTACATGGGGTTGACCAAACTTGCAGAAACATGTTTATTTCTGCTGAAAAACATGTTTTGACACTTTCAGCACACTGGGGTTAAGACCTGAGTGTGTGGGCTCTTCTGAGCCTTGCAGTTACATAGGGATACAGCTGTCTGAAAAAACGCGTTTATTTCGGGCTGAAAAACACGTTTTGAAAAGTGAGCTGTTACTGACCCATAACTTACATGGGGTTGACCAAACTTGCAGAAACATGTTTATTTCTGCTGAAAAACATGTTTTGACACTTTCAGCACACTCGGGTTAAGACCTGAGTGTGTGGGCTCTTCTGAGCCTTGCAGTTACATAGGGATACAGCTGTCTGAAAAAACGCGTTTATTTCGGGCTGAAAAACACGTTTTGAAAAGTGAGCTGTTACTGACCCATAACTTACATGGGGTTGACCAAACTTGCAGAAACATGTTTATTTCTGCTGAAAAACATGTTTTGACACTTTCAGCACACTGGGGTTAAGACCTGAGTGTGTGGGCTCTTCTGAGCCTTGCAGTTACATAGGGATACAGCTGTCTGAAAAAACGCGTTTATTTCGGGCTGAAAAACACGTTTTGAAAAGTGAGCTGTTACTGACCCATAACTTACATGGGGTTGACCAAACTTGCAGAAACATGTTTATTTCTGCTGAAAAACATGTTTTGACACTTTCAGCGCACTGGTGTTAAGACCTGAGTGTGTGGGCTCTTCTGAGCCTTGCAGTTACTTAGGGTAACAGCTATCTGAAAAAACGCGTTTATTTCGGGCTGAAAAACACGTTTTGAAAAGTGAGCTGTTACTGACCCATAACTTACATGGGGTTGACCAAACTTGCAGAAACATGCTTATTTCTGCTGAAAAACATGTTTTGACACTTTCAGCGCACTGGGGTTAAGACCTGAGTGTGTGGGCTCTTCTGAGCCTTGCAGTTACATAGGGTAAGAGCTATCTGAAAAAACGCGTTTATTTCGGGCTGAAAAACACGTTTTGAAAAGTGAGCTGTTACTGACCCATAACTTACATGGGGTTGACCAAACTTGCAGAAACATGTTTATTTCTGCTGAAAAACATGTTTTGACACTTTCAGCACAGTGGGGTTAAGACCTGAGTGTGTGGGCTCTTCTGAGGCTTGCAGTTACATAGGGATACAGCTGTCTGAAAAAACGCGTTTATTTCGGGCTGAAAAACACGTTTTGAAAAGTGAGCTGTTACTGACCCATAACTTACATGGGGTTGACCAAACTTGCAGAAACATGTTTATTTCTGCTGAAAAACATGTTTTGACACTTTCAGCGCACTGGGGTTAAGACCTGAGTGTGTGGGCTCTTCTGAGCCTTGCAGTTACATAGGGTAACAGCTATCTGAAAAAACGCGTTTATTTCGGGCTGAAAAACACGTTTTGAAAAGTGAGCTGTTACTGACCCATAACTTACATGGGGTTGACCAAACTTGCAGAAACAAGTTTATTTCTGCTGAAAAACATGTTTTGACACTTTCAGCACACTGGGGTTAAGACCTGAGTGTGTGGGCTCTTCTGAGCCTTGCAGTTACATAGGGATACAGCTGTCTGAAAAAACGCGTTTATTTCGGGCTGAAAAACACGTTTTGAAAAGTGAGCTGTTACTGACCCATAACTTACATGGGGTTGACCAAACTTGCAGAAACATGTTTATTTCTGCTGAAAAACATGTTTTGACACTTTCAGCGCACTGGGGTTAAGACCTGAGTGTGTGGGCTCTTCTGAGCCTTGCAGTTACATAGGGTAACAGCTATCTGAAAAAACGCGTTTATTTCGGGCTGAAAAACACGTTTTGAAAAGTGAGCTGTTACTGACCCATAACTTACATGGGGTTGACCAAACTTGCAGAAACATGCTTATTTCTGCTGAAAAACATGTTTTGACACTTTCAGCGCACTGGGGTTAAGACCTGAGTGTGTGGGCTCTTCTGAGCCTTGCAGTTACATAGGGTAAGAGCTTTCTGAAAAAACGCGTTTATTTCGGGCTGAAAAACACGTTTTGAAAAGTGAGCTGTTACTGACCCATAACTTACATGGGGTTGACCAAACTTGCAGAAACATGTTTATTTCTGCTGAAAAACATGTTTTGACACTTTCAGCACAGTGGGGTTAAGACCTGAGTGTGTGGGCTCTTCTGAGGCTTGCAGTTACATAGGGATACAGCTGTCTGAAAAAACGCGTTTATTTCGGGCTGAAAAACACGTTTTGAAAAGTGAGCTGTTACTGACCCATAACTTACATGGGGTTGACCAAACTTGCAGAAACATGTTTATTTCTGCTGAAAAACATGTTTTGACACTTTCAGCGCACTGGGGTTAAGACCTGAGTGTGTGGGCTCTTCTGAGCCTTGCAGTTACATAGGGTAACAGCTATCTGAAAAAACGCGTTTATTTCGGGCTGAAAAACACGTTTTGAAAAGTGAGCTGTTACTGACCCATAACTTACATGGGGTTGACCAAACTTGCAGAAACATGTTTATTTCTGCTGAAAAACATGTTTTGACACTTTCAGCGCACTGGGGTTAAGACCTGAGTGTGTGGGCTCTTCTGAGCCTTGCAGTTACATAGGGTAACAGCTATCTGAAAAAACGCGTTTATTTCGGGCTGAAAAACACGTTTTGAAAAGTGAGCTGTTACTGACCCATAACTTACATGGGGTTGACCAAACTTGCAGAAACATGCTTATTTCTGCTGAAAAACATGTTTTGACACTTTCAGCGCACTGGGGTTAAGACCTGAGTGTGTGGGCTCTTCTGAGCCTTGCAGTTACATAGGGTAAGAGCTATCTGAAAAAACGCGTTTATTTCGGGCTGAAAAACACGTTTTGAAAAGTGAGCTGTTACTGACCCATAACTTACATGGGGTTGACCAAACTTGCAGAAACATGTTTATTTCTGCTGAAAAACATGTTTTGACACTTTCAGCACAGTGGGGTTAAGACCTGAGTGTGTGGGCTCTTCTGAGCCTTGCAGTTACATAGGGATACAGCTGTCTGAAAAAACGCTTTTATTTCGGGCTGAAAAACACGTTTTGAAAAGTGAGCTGTTACTGACCCATAACTTACATGGGGTTGACCAAACTTGCAGAAACATGTTTATTTCTGCTGAAAAACATGTTTTGACACTTTCAGCACACTGGGGTTAAGACCTGAGTGTGTGGGCTCTTCTGAGCCTTGCAGTTACATAGGGATACAGCTGTCTGAAAAAACGCGTTTATTTCGGGCTGAAAAACACGTTTTGAAAAGTGAGCTGTTACTGACCCATAACTTACATGGGGTTGACCAAACTTGCAGAAACATGTTTATTTCTGCTGAAAAACATGTTTTGACACTTTCAGCGCACTGGGGTTAAGACCTGAGTGTGTGGGCTCTTCTGAGCCTTGCAGTTACATAGGGTAACAGCTATCTGAAAAAACGCGTTTATTTCGGGCTGAAAAACACGTTTTGAAAAGTGAGCTGTTACTGACCCATAACTTACATGGGGTTGACCAAACTTGCAGAAACATGCTTATTTCTGCTGAAAAACATGTTTTGACACTTTCAGCGCACTGGGGTTAAGACCTGAGTGTGTGGGCTCTTCTGAGCCTTGCAGTTACATAGGGTAAGAGCTATCTGAAAAAACGCGTTTATTTCGGGCTGAAAAACACGTTTTGAAAAGTGAGCTGTTACTGACCCATAACTTACATGGGGTTGACCAAACTTGCAGAAACATGTTTATTTCTGCTGAAAAACATGTTTTGACACTTTCAGCACAGTGGGGTTAAGACCTGAGTGTGTGGGCTCTTCTGAGGCTTGCAGTTACATAGGGATACAGCTGTCTGAAAAAACGCGTTTATTTCGGGCTGAAAAACACGTTTTGAAAAGTGAGCTGTTACTGACCCATAACTTACATGGGGTTGACCTAACTTGCAGAAACATGTTTATTTCTGCTGAAAAACATGTTTTGACACTTTCAGCACATTGGGGTTAAGACCTGAGTGTGTGGGCTCTTCTGAGCCTTGCAGTTACATAGGGATACAGCTGTCTGAAAAAACGCGTTTATTTCGGGCTGAAAAACACGTTTTGAAAAGTGAGCTGTTACTGACCCATAACTTACATGGGGTTGACCAAACTTGCAGAAACATGTTTATTTCTGCTGAAAAACATGTTTTGACACTTTCAGCACACTGGGGTTAAGACCTGAGTGTGTGGGCTCTTCTGAGCCTTGCAGTTACATAGGGATACAGCTGTCTGAAAAAACGCGTTTATTTCGGGCTGAAAAACACGTTTTGAAAAGTGAGCTGTTACTGCCCCATAAGTTACATGGGGTTGACCAAACTTGCAGAAACATGTTTATTTCTGCTGAAAAACATGTTTTGACACTCTCAGCACACTGGGGTTAAGACCTGAGTGTGTGGGCTCTTCTGAGCCTTGCAGTTACATAGGGATACAGCTGTCTGAAAAAACGCGTTTATTTCGGGCTGAAAAACACGTTTTGAAAAGTGAGCTGTTACTGACCCATAACTTACATGGGGTTGACCAAACTTGCAGAAACAAGTTTATTTCTGCTGAAAAACATGTTTTGACACTTTCAGCACACTGGGGTTAAGACCTGAGTGTGTGGGCTCTTCTGAGCCTTGCAGTTACATAGGGATACAGCTGTCTGAAAAAACGCGTTTATTTCGGGCTGAAAAACACGTTTTGAAAAGTGAGCTGTTACTGACCCATAACTTACATGGGGTTGACCAAACTTGCAGAAACATGTTTATTTCTGCTGAAAAACATGTTTTGACACTTTCAGCACACTGGGGTTAAGACCTGAGTGTGTGGGCTCTTCTGAGCCTTGCAGTTACATAGGGATACAGCTGTCTGAAAAAACGCGTTTATTTCGGGCTGAAAAACACGTTTTGAAAAGTGAGCTGTTACTGCCCCATAAGTTACATGGGGTTGACCAAACTTGCAGAAACATGTTTATTTCTGCTGAAAAACATGTTTTGACACTTTCAGCATACTGGGGTTAAGACCTGAGTGTGTGGGCTCTTCTGAGCCTTGCAGATACATAGGGATACAGCTGTCTGAAAAAACGCGTTTATTTCTGGCTGAAAAACACGTTTTGAAAAGTGAGCTGTTACTGACCCATAACTTACATGGGGTTGACCAAACTTGCAGAAACATGTTTATTTCTGCTGAAAAACATGTTTTGACACTTTCAGCACACTCGGGTTAAGACCTGAGTGTGTGGGCTCTTCTGAGCCTTGCAGTTACATAGGGATACAGCTGTCTGAAAAAACGCGTTTATTTCGGGCTGAAAAACACGTTTTGAAAAGTGAGCTGTTACTGACCCATAACTTACATGGGGTTGACCAAACTTGCAGAAACATGTTTATTTCTGCTGAAAAACATGTTTTGACACTTTCAGCACACTGGGGTTAAGACCTGAGTGTGTGGGCTCTTCTGAGCCTTGCAGTTACATAGGGATACAGCTGTCTGAAAAAACGCGTTTATTTCGGGCTGAAAAACACGTTTTGAAAAGTGAGCTGTTACTGACCCATAACTTACATGGGGTTGACCAAACTTGCAGAAACATGTTTATTTCTGCTGAAAAACATGTTTTGACACTTTCAGCGCACTGGGGTTAAGACCTGAGTGTGTGGGCTCTTCTGAGCCTTGCAGTTACTTAGGGTAACAGCTATCTGAAAAAACGCGTTTATTTCGGGCTGAAAAACACGTTTTGAAAAGTGAGCTGTTACTGACCCATAACTTACATGGGGTTGACCAAACTTGCAGAAACATGCTTATTTCTGCTGAAAAACATGTTTTGACACTTTCAGCGCACTGGGGTTAAGACCTGAGTGTGTGGGCTCTTCTGAGCCTTGCAGTTACATAGGGTAAGAGCTATCTGAAAAAACGCGTTTATTTCGGGCTGAAAAACACGTTTTGAAAAGTGAGCTGTTACTGACCCATAACTTACATGGGGTTGACCAAACTTGCAGAAACATGTTTATTTCTGCTGAAAAACATGTTTTGACACTTTCAGCACAGTGGGGTTAAGACCTGAGTGTGTGGGCTCTTCTGAGGCTTGCAGTTACATAGGGATACAGCTGTCTGAAAAAACGCGTTTATTTCGGGCTGAAAAACACGTTTTGAAAAGTGAGCTGTTACTGACCCATAACTTACATGGGGTTGACCAAACTTGCAGAAACATGTTTATTTCTGCTGAAAAACATGTTTTGACACTTTCAGCACATTGGGGTTAAGACCTGAGTGTGTGGGCTCTTCTGAGCCTTGCAGTTACATAGGGATACAGCTGTCTGAAAAAACGCGTTTATTTCGGGCTGAAAAACACGTTTTGAAAAGTGAGCTGTTACTGACCCATAACTTACATGGGGTTGACCAAACTTGCAGAAACATGTTTATTTCTGCTGAAAAACATGTTTTGACACTTTCAGCACACTGGGGTTAAGACCTGAGTGTGTGGGCTCTTCTGAGCCTTGCAGATACATAGGGATACAGCTGTCTGAAAAAACGCGTTTATTTCTGGCTGAAAAACACGTTTTGAAAAGTGAGCTGTTACTGACCCATAATTTACATGGGGTTGACCAAACTTGCAGAAACATGTTTATTTCTGCTGAAAAACATGTTTTGACACTTTCAGCACACTGGGGTTAAGACCTGAGTGTGTGGGCTCTTCTGAGCCTTGCAGTTACATAGGGATACAGCTGTCTGAAAAAACGCGTTTATTTCGGGCTGAAAAACACGTTTTGAAAAGTGAGCTGTTACTGACCCATAACTTACATGGGGTTGACCAAACTTGCAGAAACATGTTTATTTCTGCTGAAAAACATGTTTTGACACTTTCAGCGCACTGGGGTTAAGACCTGAGTGTGTGGGCTCTTCTGAGCCTTGCAGTTACATAGGGTAACAGCTATCTGAAAAAACGCGTTTATTTCGGGCTGAAAAACACGTTTTGAAAAGTGAGCTGTTACTGACCCATAACTTACATGGGGTTGACCAAACTTGCAGAAACATGCTTATTTCTGCTGAAAAACATGTTTTGACACTTTCAGCGCACTGGGGTTAAGACCTGAGTGTGTGGGCTCTTCTGAGCCTTGCAGTTACATAGGGTAAGAGCTATCTGAAAAAACGCGTTTATTTCGGGCTGAAAAACACGTTTTGAAAAGTGAGCTGTTACTGACCCATAACTTACATGGGGTTGACCAAACTTGCAGAAACATGTTTATTTCTGCTGAAAAACATGTTTTGACACTTTCAGCACAGTGGGGTTAAGACCTGAGTGTGTGGGCTCTTCTGAGGCTTGCAGTTACATAGGGATACAGCTGTCTGAAAAAACGCGTTTATTTCGGGCTGAAAAACACGTTTTGAAAAGTGAGCTGTTACTGACCCATAACTTACATGGGGTTGACCTAACTTGCAGAAACATGTTTATTTCTGCTGAAAAACATGTTTTGACACTTTCAGCACATTGGGGTTAAGACCTGAGTGTGTGGGCTCTTCTGAGCCTTGCAGTTACATAGGGATACAGCTGTCTGAAAAAACGCGTTTATTTCGGGCTGAAAAACACGTTTTGAAAAGTGAGCTGTTACTGACCCATAACTTACATGGGGTTGACCAAACTTGCAGAAACATGTTTATTTCTGCTGAAAAACATGTTTTGACACTTTCAGCACACTGGGGTTAAGACCTGAGTGTGTGGGCTCTTCTGAGCCTTGCAGTTACATAGGGATACAGCTGTCTGAAAAAACGCGTTTATTTCGGGCTGAAAAACACGTTTTGAAAAGTGAGCTGTTACTGCCCCATAAGTTACATGGGGTTGACCAAACTTGCAGAAACATGTTTATTTCTGCTGAAAAACATGTTTTGACACTCTCAGCACACTGGGGTTAAGACCTGAGTGTGTGGGCTCTTCTGAGCCTTGCAGTTACATAGGGATACAGCTGTCTGAAAAAACGCGTTTATTTCGGGCTGAAAAACACGTTTTGAAAAGTGAGCTGTTACTGACCCATAACTTACATGGGGTTGACCAAACTTGCAGAAACAAGTTTATTTCTGCTGAAAAACATGTTTTGACACTTTCAGCACACTGGGGTTAAGACCTGAGTGTGTGGGCTCTTCTGAGCCTTGCAGTTACATAGGGATACAGCTGTCTGAAAAAACGCGTTTATTTCGGGCTGAAAAACACGTTTTGAAAAGTGAGCTGTTACTGACCCATAACTTACATGGGGTTGACCAAACTTGCAGAAACATGTTTATTTCTGCTGAAAAACATGTTTTGACACTTTCAGCACACTGGGGTTAAGACCTGAGTGTGTGGGCTCTTCTGAGCCTTGCAGTTACATAGGGATACAGCTGTCTGAAAAAACGCGTTTATTTCGGGCTGAAAAACACGTTTTGAAAAGTGAGCTGTTACTGCCCCATAAGTTACATGGGGTTGACCAAACTTGCAGAAACATGTTTATTTCTGCTGAAAAACATGTTTTGACACTTTCAGCATACTGGGGTTAAGACCTGAGTGTGTGGGCTCTTCTGAGCCTTGCAGATACATAGGGATACAGCTGTCTGAAAAAACGCGTTTATTTCTGGCTGAAAAACACGTTTTGAAAAGTGAGCTGTTACTGACCCATAACTTACATGGGGTTGACCAAACTTGCAGAAACATGTTTATTTCTGCTGAAAAACATGTTTTGACACTTTCAGCACACTCGGGTTAAGACCTGAGTGTGTGGGCTCTTCTGAGCCTTGCAGTTACATAGGGATACAGCTGTCTGAAAAAACGCGTTGATTTCGGGCTGAAAAACACGTTTTGAAAAGTGAGCTGTTACTGACCCATAACTTACATGGGGTTGACCAAACTTGCAGAAACATGTTTATTTCTGCTGAAAAACATGTTTTGACACTTTCAGCACACTGGGGTTAAGACCTGAGTGTGTGGGCTCTTCTGAGCCTTGCAGTTACATAGGGATACAGCTGTCTGAAAAAACGCGTTTATTTCGGGCTGAAAAACACGTTTTGAAAAGTGAGCTGTTACTGACCCATAACTTACATGGGGTTGACCAAACTTGCAGAAACATGTTTATTTCTGCTGAAAAACATGTTTTGACACTTTCAGCGCACTGGGGTTAAGACCTGAGTGTGTGGGCTCTTCTGAGCCTTGCAGTTACTTAGGGTAACAGCTATCTGAAAAAACGCGTTTATTTCGGGCTGAAAAACACGTTTTGAAAAGTGAGCTGTTACTGACCCATAACTTACATGGGGTTGACCAAACTTGCAGAAACATGCTTATTTCTGCTGAAAAACATGTTTTGACACTTTCAGCGCACTGGGGTTAAGACCTGAGTGTGTGGGCTCTTCTGAGCCTTGCAGTTAATAGGGTAAGAGCTATCTGAAAAAACGCGTTTATTTCGGGCTGAAAAACACGTTTTGAAAAGTGAGCTGTTACTGACCCATAACTTACATGGGGTTGACCAAACTTGCAGAAACATGTTTATTTCTGCTGAAAAACATGTTTTGACACTTTCAGCACAGTGGGGTTAAGACCTGAGTGTGTGGGCTCTTCTGAGGCTTGCAGTTACATAGGGATACAGCTGTCTGAAAAAACGCGTTTATTTCGGGCTGAAAAACACGTTTTGAAAAGTGAGCTGTTACTGACCCATAACTTACATGGGGTTGACCAAACTTGCAGAAACATGTTTATTTCTGCTGAAAAACATGTTTTGACACTTTCAGCACATTGGGGTTAAGACCTGAGTGTGTGGGCTCTTCTGAGCCTTGCAGTTACATAGGGATACAGCTGTCTGAAAAAACGCGTTTATTTCGGGCTGAAAAACACGTTTTGAAAAGTGAGCTGTTACTGACCCATAACTTACATGGGGTTGACCAAACTTGCAGAAACATGTTTATTTCTGCTGAAAAACATGTTTTGACACTTTCAGCACACTGGGGTTAAGACCTGAGTGTGTGGGCTCTTCTGAGCCTTGCAGATACATAGGGATACAGCTGTCTGAAAAAACGCGTTTATTTCTGGCTGAAAAACACGTTTTGAAAAGTGAGCTGTTACTGACCCATAATTTACATGGGGTTGACCAAACTTGCAGAAACATGTTTATTTCTGCTGAAAAACATGTTTTGACACTTTCAGCACACTGGGGTTAAGACCTGAGTGTGTGGGCTCTTCTGAGCCTTGCAGTTACATAGGGATACAGCTGTCTGAAAAAACGCGTTTATTTCGGGCTGAAAAACACGTTTTGAAAAGTGAGCTGTTACTGACCCATAACTTACATGGGGTTGACCAAACTTGCAGAAACATGTTTATTTCTGCTGAAAAACATGTTTTGACACTTTCAGCGCACTGGGGTTAAGACCTGAGTGTGTGGGCTCTTCTGAGCCTTGCAGTTACATAGGGTAACAGCTATCTGAAAAAACGCGTTTATTTCGGGCTGAAAAACACGTTTTGAAAAGTGAGCTGTTACTGACCCATAACTTACATGGGGTTGACCAAACTTGCAGAAACAAGTTTATTTCTGCTGAAAAACATGTTTTGACACTTTCAGCACACTGGGGTTAAGACCTGAGTGTGTGGGCTCTTCTGAGCCTTGCAGTTACATAGGGATACAGCTGTCTGAAAAAACGCGTTTATTTCGGGCTGAAAAACACGTTTTGAAAAGTGAGCTGTTACTGACCCATAACTTACATGGGGTTGACCAAACTTGCAGAAACATGTTTATTTCTGCTGAAAAACATGTTTTGACACTTTCAGCACACTGGGGTTAAGACCTGAGTGTGTGGGCTCTTCTGAGCCTTGCAGTTACATAGGGATACAGCTGTCTGAAAAAACGCGTTTATTTCGGGCTGAAAAACACGTTTTGAAAAGTGAGCTGTTACTGCCCCATAAGTTACATGGGGTTGACCAAACTTGCAGAAACATGTTTATTTCTGCTGAAAAACATGTTTTGACACTTTCAGCACACTGGGGTTAAGACCTGAGTGTGTGGGCTCTTCTGAGCCTTGCAGTTACATAGGGATACAGCTGTCTGAAAAAACGCGTTTATTTCGGGCTGAAAAACACGTTTTGAAAAGTGAGCTGTTACTGACCCATAACTTACATGGGGTTGACCAAACTTGCAGAAACATGTTTATTTCTGCTGAAAAACATGTTTTGACACTTTCAGCACACTCGGGTTAAGACCTGAGTGTGTGGGCTCTTCTGAGCCTTGCAGTTACATAGGGATACAGCTGTCTGAAAAAACGCGTTGATTTCGGGCTGAAAAACACGTTTTGAAAAGTGAGCTGTTACTGACCCATAACTTACATGGGGTTGACCAAACTTGCAGAAACATGTTTATTTCTGCTGAAAAACATGTTTTGACACTTTCAGCACACTGGGGTTAAGACCTGAGTGTGTGGGCTCTTCTGAGCCTTGCAGTTACATAGGGATACAGCTGTCTGAAAAAACGCGTTTATTTCGGGCTGAAAAACACGTTTTGAAAAGTGAGCTGTTACTGACCCATAACTTACATGGGGTTGACCAAACTTGCAGAAACATGTTTATTTCTGCTGAAAAACATGTTTTGACACTTTCAGCGCACTGGGGTTAAGACCTGAGTGTGTGGGCTCTTCTGAGCCTTGCAGTTACATAGGGTAACAGCTATCTGAAAAAACGCGTTTATTTCGGGCTGAAAAACACGTTTTGAAAAGTGAGCTGTTACTGACCCATAACTTACATGGGGTTGACCAAACTTGCAGAAACATGCTTATTTCTGCTGAAAAACATGTTTTGACACTTTCAGCGCACTGGGGTTAAGACCTGAGTGTGTGGGCTCTTCTGAGCCTTGCAGTTACATAGGGTAAGAGCTATCTGAAAAAAACGCGTTTATTTCGGGCTGAAAAACACGTTTTGAAAAGTGAGCTGTTACTGACCCATAACTTACATGGGGTTGACCAAACTTGCAGAAACATGTTTATTTCTGCTGAAAAACATGTTTTGACACTTTCAGCACAGTGGGGTTAAGACCTGAGTGTGTGGGCTCTTCTGAGGCTTGCAGTTACATAGGGATACAGCTGTCTGAAAAAACGCGTTTATATCGGGCTGAAAAACACGTTTTGAAAAGTGAGCTGTTACTGACCCATAACTTACATGGGGTTGACCAAACTTGCAGAAACATGTTTATTTCTGCTGAAAAACATGTTTTGACACTTTCAGCACATTGGGGTTAAGACCTGAGTGTGTGGGCTCTTCTGAGCCTTGCAGTTACATAGGGATACAGCTGTCTGAAAAAACGCGTTTATTTCGGGCTGAAAAACACGTTTTGAAAAGTGAGCTGTTACTGACCCATAACTTACATGGGGTTGACCAAACTTGCAGAAACATGTTTATTTCTGCTGAAAAACATGTTTTGACACTTTCAGCACACTGGGGTTAAGACCTGAGTGTGTGGGCTCTTCTGAGCCTTGCAGATACATAGGGATACAGCTGTCTGAAAAAACGCGTTTATTTCGGGCTGAAAAACACGTTTTGAAAAGTGAGCTGTTACTGACCCATAACTTACATGGGGTTGACCAAACTTGCAGAAACATGTTTATTTCTGCTGAAAAACATGTTTTGACACTTTCAGCACACTCGGGTTAAGACCTGAGTGTGTGGGCTCTTCTGAGCCTTGCAGTTACATAGGGATACAGCTGTCTGAAAAAACGCGTTTATTTCGGGCTGAAAAACACGTTTTGAAAAGTGAGCTGTTACTGACCCATAACTTACATGGGGTTGACCAAACTTGCAGAAACATGTTTATTTCTGCTGAAAAACATGTTTTGACACTTTCAGCACACTGGGGTTAAGACCTGAGTGTGTGGGCTCTTCTGAGCCTTGCAGTTACATAGGGATACAGCTGTCTGAAAAAACGCGTTTATTTCGGGCTGAAAAACACGTTTTGAAAAGTGAGCTGTTACTGACCCATAACTTACATGGGGTTGACCAAACTTGCAGAAACATGTTTATTTCTGCTGAAAAACATGTTTTGACACTTTCAGCGCACTGGTGTTAAGACCTGAGTGTGTGGGCTCTTCTGAGCCTTGCAGTTACTTAGGGTAACAGCTATCTGAAAAAACGCGTTTATTTCGGGCTGAAAAACACGTTTTGAAAAGTGAGCTGTTACTGACCCATAACTTACATGGGGTTGACCAAACTTGCAGAAACATGCTTATTTCTGCTGAAAAACATGTTTTGACACTTTCAGCGCACTGGGGTTAAGACCTGAGTGTGTGGGCTCTTCTGAGCCTTGCAGTTACATAGGGTAAGAGCTATCTGAAAAAACGCGTTTATTTCGGGCTGAAAAACACGTTTTGAAAAGTGAGCTGTTACTGACCCATAACTTACATGGGGTTGACCAAACTTGCAGAAACATGTTTATTTCTGCTGAAAAACATGTTTTGACACTTTCAGCACAGTGGGGTTAAGACCTGAGTGTGTGGGCTCTTCTGAGGCTTGCAGTTACATAGGGATACAGCTGTCTGAAAAAACGCGTTTATTTCGGGCTGAAAAACACGTTTTGAAAAGTGAGCTGTTACTGACCCATAACTTACATGGGGTTGACCAAACTTGCAGAAACATGTTTATTTCTGCTGAAAAACATGTTTTGACACTTTCAGCGCACTGGGGTTAAGACCTGAGTGTGTGGGCTCTTCTGAGCCTTGCAGTTACATAGGGTAACAGCTATCTGAAAAAACGCGTTTATTTCGGGCTGAAAAACACGTTTTGAAAAGTGAGCTGTTACTGACCCATAACTTACATGGGGTTGACCAAACTTGCAGAAACAAGTTTATTTCTGCTGAAAAACATGTTTTGACACTTTCAGCACACTGGGGTTAAGACCTGAGTGTGTGGGCTCTTCTGAGCCTTGCAGTTACATAGGGATACAGCTGTCTGAAAAAACGCGTTTATTTCGGGCTGAAAAACACGTTTTGAAAAGTGAGCTGTTACTGACCCATAACTTACATGGGGTTGACCAAACTTGCAGAAACATGTTTATTTCTGCTGAAAAACATGTTTTGACACTTTCAGCGCACTGGGGTTAAGACCTGAGTGTGTGGGCTCTTCTGAGCCTTGCAGTTACATAGGGTAACAGCTATCTGAAAAAACGCGTTTATTTCGGGCTGAAAAACACGTTTTGAAAAGTGAGCTGTTACTGACCCATAACTTACATGGGGTTGACCAAACTTGCAGAAACATGCTTATTTCTGCTGAAAAACATGTTTTGACACTTTCAGCGCACTGGGGTTAAGACCTGAGTGTGTGGGCTCTTCTGAGCCTTGCAGTTACATAGGGTAAGAGCTTTCTGAAAAAACGCGTTTATTTCGGGCTGAAAAACACGTTTTGAAAAGTGAGCTGTTACTGACCCATAACTTACATGGGGTTGACCAAACTTGCAGAAACATGTTTATTTCTGCTGAAAAACATGTTTTGACACTTTCAGCACAGTGGGGTTAAGACCTGAGTGTGTGGGCTCTTCTGAGGCTTGCAGTTACATAGGGATACAGCTGTCTGAAAAAACGCGTTTATTTCGGGCTGAAAAACACGTTTTGAAAAGTGAGCTGTTACTGACCCATAACTTACATGGGGTTGACCAAACTTGCAGAAACATGTTTATTTCTGCTGAAAAACATGTTTTGACACTTTCAGCGCACTGGGGTTAAGACCTGAGTGTGTGGGCTCTTCTGAGCCTTGCAGTTACATAGGGTAACAGCTATCTGAAAAAACGCGTTTATTTCGGGCTGAAAAACACGTTTTGAAAAGTGAGCTGTTACTGACCCATAACTTACATGGGGTTGACCAAACTTGCAGAAACATGCTTATTTCTGCTGAAAAACATGTTTTGACACTTTCAGCGCACTGGGGTTAAGACCTGAGTGTGTGGGCTCTTCTGAGCCTTGCAGTTACATAGGGTAAGAGCTATCTGAAAAAACGCGTTTATTTCGGGCTGAAAAACACGTTTTGAAAAGTGAGCTGTTACTGACCCATAACTTACATGGGGTTGACCAAACTTGCAGAAACATGTTTATTTCTGCTGAAAAACATGTTTTGACACTTTCAGCACAGTGGGGTTAAGACCTGAGTGTGTGGGCTCTTCTGAGGCTTGCAGTTACATAGGGATACAGCTGTCTGAAAAAACGCGTTTATTTCGGGCTGAAAAACACGTTTTGAAAAGTGAGCTGTTACTGACCCATAACTTACATGGGGTTGACCTAACTTGCAGAAACATGTTTATTTCTGCTGAAAAACATGTTTTGACACTTTCAGCACATTGGGGTTAAGACCTGAGTGTGTGGGCTCTTCTGAGCCTTGCAGTTACATAGGGATACAGCTGTCTGAAAAAACGCGTTTATTTCGGGCTGAAAAACACGTTTTGAAAAGTGAGCTGTTACTGACCCATAACTTACATGGGGTTGACCAAACTTGCAGAAACATGTTTATTTCTGCTGAAAAACATGTTTTGACACTTTCAGCACACTGGGGTTAAGACCTGAGTGTGTGGGCTCTTCTGAGCCTTGCAGTTACATAGGGATACAGCTGTCTGAAAAAACGCGTTTATTTCGGGCTGAAAAACACGTTTTGAAAAGTGAGCTGTTACTGCCCCATAAGTTACATGGGGTTGACCAAACTTGCAGAAACATGTTTATTTCTGCTGAAAAACATGTTTTGACACTCTCAGCACACTGGGGTTAAGACCTGAGTGTGTGGGCTCTTCTGAGCCTTGCAGTTACATAGGGATACAGCTGTCTGAAAAAACGCGTTTATTTCGGGCTGAAAAACACGTTTTGAAAAGTGAGCTGTTACTGACCCATAACTTACATGGGGTTGACCAAACTTGCAGAAACAAGTTTATTTCTGCTGAAAAACATGTTTTGACACTTTCAGCACACTGGGGTTAAGACCTGAGTGTGTGGGCTCTTCTGAGCCTTGCAGTTACATAGGGATACAGCTGTCTGAAAAAACGCGTTTATTTCGGGCTGAAAAACACGTTTTGAAAAGTGAGCTGTTACTGACCCATAACTTACATGGGGTTGACCAAACTTGCAGAAACATGTTTATTTCTGCTGAAAAACATGTTTTGACACTTTCAGCACACTGGGGTTAAGACCTGAGTGTGTGGGCTCTTCTGAGCCTTGCAGTTACATAGGGATACAGCTGTCTGAAAAAACGCGTTTATTTCGGGCTGAAAAACACGTTTTGAAAAGTGAGCTGTTACTGCCCCATAAGTTACATGGGGTTGACCAAACTTGCAGAAACATGTTTATTTCTGCTGAAAAACATGTTTTGACACTTTCAGCATACTGGGGTTAAGACCTGAGTGTGTGGGCTCTTCTGAGCCTTGCAGATACATAGGGATACAGCTGTCTGAAAAAACGCGTTTATTTCTGGCTGAAAAACACGTTTTGAAAAGTGAGCTGTTACTGACCCATAACTTACATGGGGTTGACCAAACTTGCAGAAACATGTTTATTTCTGCTGAAAAACATGTTTTGACACTTTCAGCACACTCGGGTTAAGACCTGAGTGTGTGGGCTCTTCTGAGCCTTGCAGTTACATAGGGATACAGCTGTCTGAAAAAACGCGTTTATTTCGGGCTGAAAAACACGTTTTGAAAAGTGAGCTGTTACTGACCCATAACTTACATGGGGTTGACCAAACTTGCAGAAACATGTTTATTTCTGCTGAAAAACATGTTTTGACACTTTCAGCACACTGGGGTTAAGACCTGAGTGTGTGGGCTCTTCTGAGCCTTGCAGTTACATAGGGATACAGCTGTCTGAAAAAACGCGTTTATTTCGGGCTGAAAAACACGTTTTGAAAAGTGAGCTGTTACTGACCCATAACTTACATGGGGTTGACCAAACTTGCAGAAACATGTTTATTTCTGCTGAAAAACATGTTTTGACACTTTCAGCGCACTGGGGTTAAGACCTGAGTGTGTGGGCTCTTCTGAGCCTTGCAGTTACTTAGGGTAACAGCTATCTGAAAAAACGCGTTTATTTCGGGCTGAAAAACACGTTTTGAAAAGTGAGCTGTTACTGACCCATAACTTACATGGGGTTGACCAAACTTGCAGAAACATGCTTATTTCTGCTGAAAAACATGTTTTGACACTTTCAGCGCACTGGGGTTAAGACCTGAGTGTGTGGGCTCTTCTGAGCCTTGCAGTTACATAGGGTAAGAGCTATCTGAAAAAACGCGTTTATTTCGGGCTGAAAAACACGTTTTGAAAAGTGAGCTGTTACTGACCCATAACTTACATGGGGTTGACCAAACTTGCAGAAACATGTTTATTTCTGCTGAAAAACATGTTTTGACACTTTCAGCACAGTGGGGTTAAGACCTGAGTGTGTGGGCTCTTCTGAGGCTTGCAGTTACATAGGGATACAGCTGTCTGAAAAAACGCGTTTATTTCGGGCTGAAAAACACGTTTTGAAAAGTGAGCTGTTACTGACCCATAACTTACATGGGGTTGACCAAACTTGCAGAAACATGTTTATTTCTGCTGAAAAACATGTTTTGACACTTTCAGCACATTGGGGTTAAGACCTGAGTGTGTGGGCTCTTCTGAGCCTTGCAGTTACATAGGGATACAGCTGTCTGAAAAAACGCGTTTATTTCGGGCTGAAAAACACGTTTTGAAAAGTGAGCTGTTACTGACCCATAACTTACATGGGGTTGACCAAACTTGCAGAAACATGTTTATTTCTGCTGAAAAACATGTTTTGACACTTTCAGCACACTGGGGTTAAGACCTGAGTGTGTGGGCTCTTCTGAGCCTTGCAGATACATAGGGATACAGCTGTCTGAAAAAACGCGTTTATTTCTGGCTGAAAAACACGTTTTGAAAAGTGAGCTGTTACTGACCCATAATTTACATGGGGTTGACCAAACTTGCAGAAACATGTTTATTTCTGCTGAAAAACATGTTTTGACACTTTCAGCACACTGGGGTTAAGACCTGAGTGTGTGGGCTCTTCTGAGCCTTGCAGTTACATAGGGATACAGCTGTCTGAAAAAACGCGTTTATTTCGGGCTGAAAAACACGTTTTGAAAAGTGAGCTGTTACTGACCCATAACTTACATGGGGTTGACCAAACTTGCAGAAACATGTTTATTTCTGCTGAAAAACATGTTTTGACACTTTCAGCGCACTGGGGTTAAGACCTGAGTGTGTGGGCTCTTCTGAGCCTTGCAGTTACATAGGGTAACAGCTATCTGAAAAAACGCGTTTATTTCGGGCTGAAAAACACGTTTTGAAAAGTGAGCTGTTACTGACCCATAACTTACATGGGGTTGACCAAACTTGCAGAAACATGCTTATTTCTGCTGAAAAACATGTTTTGACACTTTCAGCGCACTGGGGTTAAGACCTGAGTGTGTGGGCTCTTCTGAGCCTTGCAGTTACATAGGGTAAGAGCTATCTGAAAAAACGCGTTTATTTCGGGCTGAAAAACACGTTTTGAAAAGTGAGCTGTTACTGACCCATAACTTACATGGGGTTGACCAAACTTGCAGAAACATGTTTATTTCTGCTGAAAAACATGTTTTGACACTTTCAGCACAGTGGGGTTAAGACCTGAGTGTGTGGGCTCTTCTGAGGCTTGCAGTTACATAGGGATACAGCTGTCTGAAAAAACGCGTTTATTTCGGGCTGAAAAACACGTTTTGAAAAGTGAGCTGTTACTGACCCATAACTTACATGGGGTTGACCTAACTTGCAGAAACATGTTTATTTCTGCTGAAAAACATGTTTTGACACTTTCAGCACATTGGGGTTAAGACCTGAGTGTGTGGGCTCTTCTGAGCCTTGCAGTTACATAGGGATACAGCTGTCTGAAAAAACGCGTTTATTTCGGGCTGAAAAACACGTTTTGAAAAGTGAGCTGTTACTGACCCATAACTTACATGGGGTTGACCAAACTTGCAGAAACATGTTTATTTCTGCTGAAAAACATGTTTTGACACTTTCAGCACACTGGGGTTAAGACCTGAGTGTGTGGGCTCTTCTGAGCCTTGCAGTTACATAGGGATACAGCTGTCTGAAAAAACGCGTTTATTTCGGGCTGAAAAACACGTTTTGAAAAGTGAGCTGTTACTGCCCCATAAGTTACATGGGGTTGACCAAACTTGCAGAAACATGTTTATTTCTGCTGAAAAACATGTTTTGACACTCTCAGCACACTGGGGTTAAGACCTGAGTGTGTGGGCTCTTCTGAGCCTTGCAGTTACATAGGGATACAGCTGTCTGAAAAAACGCGTTTATTTCGGGCTGAAAAACACGTTTTGAAAAGTGAGCTGTTACTGACCCATAACTTACATGGGGTTGACCAAACTTGCAGAAACAAGTTTATTTCTGCTGAAAAACATGTTTTGACACTTTCAGCACACTGGGGTTAAGACCTGAGTGTGTGGGCTCTTCTGAGCCTTGCAGTTACATAGGGATACAGCTGTCTGAAAAAACGCGTTTATTTCGGGCTGAAAAACACGTTTTGAAAAGTGAGCTGTTACTGACCCATAACTTACATGGGGTTGACCAAACTTGCAGAAACATGTTTATTTCTGCTGAAAAACATGTTTTGACACTTTCAGCACACTGGGGTTAAGACCTGAGTGTGTGGGCTCTTCTGAGCCTTGCAGTTACATAGGGATACAGCTGTCTGAAAAAACGCGTTTATTTCGGGCTGAAAAACAAGTTTTGAAAAGTGAGCTGTTACTGCCCCATAAGTTACATGGGGTTGACCAAACTTGCAGAAACATGTTTATTTCTGCTGAAAAACATGTTTTGACACTTTCAGCATACTGGGGTTAAGACCTGAGTGTGTGGGCTCTTCTGAGCCTTGCAGATACATAGGGATACAGCTGTCTGAAAAAACGCGTTTATTTCTGGCTGAAAAACACGTTTTGAAAAGTGAGCTGTTACTGACCCATAACTTACATGGGGTTGACCAAACTTGCAGAAACATGTTTATTTCTGCTGAAAAACATGTTTTGACACTTTCAGCACACTCGGGTTAAGACCTGAGTGTGTGGGCTCTTCTGAGCCTTGCAGTTACATAGGGATACAGCTGTCTGAAAAAACGCGTTGATTTCGGGCTGAAAAACACGTTTTGAAAAGTGAGCTGTTACTGACCCATAACTTACATGGGGTTGACCAAACTTGCAGAAACATGTTTATTTCTGCTGAAAAACATGTTTTGACACTTTCAGCACACTGGGGTTAAGACCTGAGTGTGTGGGCTCTTCTGAGCCTTGCAGTTACATAGGGATACAGCTGTCTGAAAAAACGCGTTTATTTCGGGCTGAAAAACACGTTTTGAAAAGTGAGCTGTTACTGACCCATAACTTACATGGGGTTGACCAAACTTGCAGAAACATGTTTATTTCTGCTGAAAAACATGTTTTGACACTTTCAGCGCACTGGGGTTAAGACCTGAGTGTGTGGGCTCTTCTGAGCCTTGCAGTTACTTAGGGTAACAGCTATCTGAAAAAACGCGTTTATTTCGGGCTGAAAAACACGTTTTGAAAAGTGAGCTGTTACTGACCCATAACTTACATGGGGTTGACCAAACTTGCAGAAACATGCTTATTTCTGCTGAAAAACATGTTTTGACACTTTCAGCGCACTGGGGTTAAGACCTGAGTGTGTGGGCTCTTCTGAGCCTTGCAGTTACATAGGGTAAGAGCTATCTGAAAAAACGCGTTTATTTCGGGCTGAAAAACACGTTTTGAAAAGTGAGCTGTTACTGACCCATAACTTACATGGGGTTGACCAAACTTGCAGAAACATGTTTATTTCTGCTGAAAAACATGTTTTGACACTTTCAGCACAGTGGGGTTAAGACCTGAGTGTGTGGGCTCTTCTGAGGCTTGCAGTTACATAGGGATACAGCTGTCTGAAAAAACGCGTTTATTTCGGGCTGAAAAACACGTTTTGAAAAGTGAGCTGTTACTGACCCATAACTTACATGGGGTTGACCAAACTTGCAGAAACATGTTTATTTCTGCTGAAAAACATGTTTTGACACTTTCAGCACATTGGGGTTAAGACCTGAGTGTGTGGGCTCTTCTGAGCCTTGCAGTTACATAGGGATACAGCTGTCTGAAAAAACGCGTTTATTTCGGGCTGAAAAACACGTTTTGAAAAGTGAGCTGTTACTGACCCATAACTTACATGGGGTTGACCAAACTTGCAGAAACATGTTTATTTCTGCTGAAAAACATGTTTTGACACTTTCAGCACACTGGGGTTAAGACCTGAGTGTGTGGGCTCTTCTGAGCCTTGCAGATACATAGGGATACAGCTGTCTGAAAAAACGCGTTTATTTCTGGCTGAAAAACACGTTTTGAAAAGTGAGCTGTTACTGACCCATAATTTACATGGGGTTGACCAAACTTGCAGAAACATGTTTATTTCTGCTGAAAAACATGTTTTGACACTTTCAGCACACTGGGGTTAAGACCTGAGTGTGTGGGCTCTTCTGAGCCTTGCAGTTACATAGGGATACAGCTGTCTGAAAAAACGCGTTTATTTCGGGCTGAAAAACACGTTTTGAAAAGTGAGCTGTTACTGACCCATAACTTACATGGGGTTGACCAAACTTGCAGAAACATGTTTATTTCTGCTGAAAAACATGTTTTGACACTTTCAGCGCACTGGGGTTAAGACCTGAGTGTGTGGGCTCTTCTGAGCCTTGCAGTTACATAGGGTAACAGCTATCTGAAAAAACGCGTTTATTTCGGGCTGAAAAACACGTTTTGAAAAGTGAGCTGTTACTGACCCATAACTTACATGGGGTTGACCAAACTTGCAGAAACATGCTTATTTCTGCTGAAAAACATGTTTTGACACTTTCAGCGCACTGGGGTTAAGACCTGAGTGTGTGGGCTCTTCTGAGCCTTGCAGTTACATAGGGTAAGAGCTATCTGAAAAAACGCGTTTATTTCGGGCTGAAAAACACGTTTTGAAAAGTGAGCTGTTACTGACCCATAACTTACATGGGGTTGACCAAACTTGCAGAAACATGTTTATTTCTGCTGAAAAACATGTTTTGACACTTTCAGCACAGTGGGGTTAAGACCTGAGTGTGTGGGCTCTTCTGAGGCTTGAAGTTACATAGGGATACAGCTGTCTGAAAAAACGCGTTTATTTCGGGCTGAAAAACACGTTTTGAAAAGTGAGCTGTTACTGACCCATAACTTACATGGGGTTGACCAAACTTGCAGAAACATGTTTATTTCTGCTGAAAAACATGTTTTGACACTTTCAGCACATTGGGGTTAAGACCTGAGTGTGTGGGCTCTTCTGAGCCTTGCAGTTACATAGGGATACAGCTGTCTGAAAAAACGTGTTTATTTCGGGCTGAAAAACACGTTTTGAAAAGTGAGCTGTTACTGACCCATAACTTACATGGGGTTGACCAAACTTGCAGAAACATGTTTATTTCTGCTGAAAAACATGTTTTGACACTTTCAGCACACTGGGGTTAAGACCTGAGTGTGTGGGCTCTTCTGAGCCTTGCAGTTACATAGGGATACAGCTGTCTGAAAAAACGCGTTTATTTCGGGCTGAAAAACACGTTTTGAAAAGTGAGCTGTTACTGCCCCATAAGTTACATGGGGTTGACCAAACTTGCAGAAACATGTTTATTTCTGCTGAAAAACATGTTTTGACACTCTCAGCACACTGGGGTTAAGACCTGAGTGTGTGGGCTCTTCTGAGCCTTGCAGTTACATAGGGATACAGCTGTCTGAAAAAACGCGTTTATTTCGGGCTGAAAAACACGTTTTGAAAAGTGAGCTGTTACTGACCCATAACTTACATGGGGTTGACCAAACTTGCAGAAACAAGTTTATTTCTGCTGAAAAACATGTTTTGACACTTTCAGCACACTGGGGTTAAGACCTGAGTGTGTGGGCTCTTCTGAGCCTTGCAGTTACATAGGGATACAGCTGTCTGAAAAAACGCGTTTATTTCGGGCTGAAAAACACGTTTTGAAAAGTGAGCTGTTACTGACCCATAACTTACATGGGGTTGACCAAACTTGCAGAAACATGTTTATTTCTGCTGAAAAACATGTTTTGACACTTTCAGCACACTGGGGTTAAGACCTGAGTGTGTGGGCTCTTCTGAGCCTTGCAGTTACATAGGGATACAGCTGTCTGAAAAAACGCGTTTATTTCGGGCTGAAAAACACGTTTTGAAAAGTGAGCTGTTACTGCCCCATAAGTTACATGGGGTTGACCAAACTTGCAGAAACATGTTTATTTCTGCTGAAAAACATGTTTTGACACTTTCAGCATACTGGGGTTAAGACCTGAGTGTGTGGGCTCTTCTGAGCCTTGCAGATACATAGGGATACAGCTGTCTGAAAAAACGCGTTTATTTCTGGCTGAAAAACACGTTTTGAAAAGTGAGCTGTTACTGACCCATAACTTACATGGGGTTGACCAAACTTGCAGAAACATGTTTATTTCTGCTGAAAAACATGTTTTGACACTTTCAGCACACTCGGGTTAAGACCTGAGTGTGTGGGCTCTTCTGAGCCTTGCAGTTACATAGGGATACAGCTGTCTGAAAAAACGCGTTGATTTCGGGCTGAAAAACACGTTTTGAAAAGTGAGCTGTTACTGACCCATAACTTACATGGGGTTGACCAAACTTGCAGAAACATGTTTATTTCTGCTGAAAAACATGTTTTGACACTTTCAGCACACTGGGGTTAAGACCTGAGTGTGTGGGCTCTTCTGAGCCTTGCAGTTACATAGGGATACAGCTGTCTGAAAAAACGCGTTTATTTCGGGCTGAAAAACACGTTTTGAAAAGTGAGCTGTTACTGACCCATAACTTACATGGGGTTGACCAAACTTGCAGAAACATGTTTATTTCTGCTGAAAAACATGTTTTGACACTTTCAGCGCACTGGGGTTAAGACCTGAGTGTGTGGGCTCTTCTGAGCCTTGCAGTTACATAGGGTAACAGCTATCTGAAAAAACGCGTTTATTTCGGGCTGAAAAACACGTTTTGAAAAGTGAGCTGTTACTGACCCATAACTTACATGGGGTTGACCAAACTTGCAGAAACATGCTTATTTCTGCTGAAAAACATGTTTTGACACTTTCAGCGCACTGGGGTTAAGACCTGAGTGTGTGGGCTCTTCTGAGCCTTGCAGTTACATAGGGTAAGAGCTATCTGAAAAAAACGCGTTTATTTCGGGCTGAAAAACACGTTTTGAAAAGTGAGCTGTTACTGACCCATAACTTACATGGGGTTGACCAAACTTGCAGAAACATGTTTATTTCTGCTGAAAAACATGTTTTGACACTTTCAGCACAGTGGGGTTAAGACCTGAGTGTGTGGGCTCTTCTGAGGCTTGCAGTTACATAGGGATACAGCTGTCTGAAAAAACGCGTTTATATCGGGCTGAAAAACACGTTTTGAAAAGTGAGCTGTTACTGACCCATAACTTACATGGGGTTGACCAAACTTGCAGAAACATGTTTATTTCTGCTGAAAAACATGTTTTGACACTTTCAGCACATTGGGGTTAAGACCTGAGTGTGTGGGCTCTTCTGAGCCTTGCAGTTACATAGGGATACAGCTGTCTGAAAAAACGCGTTTATTTCGGGCTGAAAAACACGTTTTGAAAAGTGAGCTGTTACTGACCCATAACTTACATGGGGTTGACCAAACTTGCAGAAACATGTTTATTTCTGCTGAAAAACATGTTTTGACACTTTCAGCACACTGGGGTTAAGACCTGAGTGTGTGGGCTCTTCTGAGCCTTGCAGATACATAGGGATACAGCTGTCTGAAAAAACGCGTTTATTTCTGGCTGAAAAACACGTTTTGAAAAGTGAGCTGTTACTGACCCATAATTTACATGGGGTTGACCAAACTTGCAGAAACATGTTTATTTCTGCTGAAAAACATGTTTTGACACTTTCAGCACAGTGGGTTTAAGACCTGAGTGTGTGGGCTCTTCTGAGGCTTGCAGTTACATAGGGATACAGCTGTCTGAAAAAACGCGTTTATTTCGGGCTGAAAAACACGTTTTGAAAAGTGAGCTGTTACTGCCCCATAAGTTACATGGGGTTGACCAAACTTGCAGAAACATGTTTATTTCTGCTGAAAAACATGTTTTGACACTTTCAGCACACTGGGGTTAAGACCTGAGTGTGTGGGCTCTTCTGAGCCTTGCAGTTACATAGGGATACAGCTGTCTGAAAAAACGCGTTTATTTCGGGCTGAAAAACACGTTTTGAAAAGTGAGCTGTTACTGACCCATAACTTACATGGGGTTGACCAAACTTGCAGAAACATGCTTATTTCTGCTGAAAAACATGTTTTGACACTTTCAGCGCACTGGGGTTAAGACCTGAGTGTGTGGGCTCTTCTGAGCCTTGCAGTTACATAGGGTAAGAGCTATCTGAAAAAACGCGTTTATTTCGGGCTGAAAAACACGTTTTGAAAAGTGAGCTGTTACTGACCCATAACTTACATGGGGTTGACCAAACTTGCAGAAACATGTTTATTTCTGCTGAAAAACATGTTTTGACACTTTCAGCACAGTGGGGTTAAGACCTGAGTGTGTGGGCTCTTCTGAGGCTTGCAGTTACATAGGGATACAGCTGTCTGAAAAAACGCGTTTATTTCTGGCTGAAAAACACGTTTTGAAAAGTGAGCTGTTACTGACCCATAACTTACATGGGGTTGACCAAACTTGCAGAAACATGTTTATTTCTGCTGAAAAACATGTTTTGACACTTTCAGCGCACTGGGGTTAAGACCTGAGTGTGTGGGCTCTTCTGAGCCTTGCAGTTACATAGGGTAACAGCTATCTGAAAAAACGCGTTTATTTCGGGCTGAAAAACACGTTTTGAAAAGTGAGCTGTTACTGACCCATAACTTACATGGGGTTGACCAAACTTGCAGAAACAAGTTTATTTCTGCTGAAAAACATGTTTTGACACTTTCAGCACACTGGGGTTAAGACCTGAGTGTGTGGGCTCTTCTGAGCCTTGCAGTTACATAGGGATACAGCTGTCTGAAAAAACGCGTTTATTTCGGGCTGAAAAACACGTTTTGAAAAGTGAGCTGTTACTGACCCATAACTTACATGGGGTTGACCAAACTTGCAGAAACATGTTTATTTCTGCTGAAAAACATGTTTTGACACTTTCAGCACACTGGGGTTAAGACCTGAGTGTGTGGGCTCTTCTGAGCCTTGCAGTTACATAGGGATACAGCTGTCTGAAAAAACGCGTTTATTTCGGGCTGAAAAACACGTTTTGAAAAGTGAGCTGTTACTGCCCCATAAGTTACATGGGGTTGACCAAACTTGCAGAAACATGTTTATTTCTGCTGAAAAACATGTTTTGACACTTTCAGCACACTGGGGTTAAGACCTGAGTGTGTGGGCTCTTCTGAGCCTTGCAGATACATAGGGATACAGCTGTCTGAAAAAACGCGTTTATTTCTGGCTGAAAAACACGTTTTGAAAAGTGAGCTGTTACTGACCCATAACTTACATGGGGTTGACCAAACTTGCAGAAACATGTTTATTTCTGCTGAAAAACATGTTTTGACACTTTCAGCACACTCGGGTTAAGACCTGAGTGTGTGGGCTCTTCTGAGCCTTGCAGTTACATAGGGATACAGCTGTCTGAAAAAACGCGTTTATTTCGGGCTGAAAAACACGTTTTGAAAAATGAGCTGTTACTGACCCATAACTTACATGGGGTTGACCAAACTTGCAGAAACATGTTTATTTCTGCTGAAAAACATGTTTTGACACTTTCAGCACACTGGGGTTAAGACCTGAGTGTGTGGGCTCTTCTGAGCCTTGCAGTTACATAGGAATACAGCTGTCTGAAAAAACTCGTTTATTTCGGGCTGAAAAACACGTTTTGAAAAGTGAGCTGTTACTGACCCATAACTTACATGGGGTTGACCAAACTTGCAGAAACATGTTTATTTCTGCTGAAAAACATGTTTTGACACTTTCAGCGCACTGGGGTTAAGACCTGAGTGTGTGGGCTCTTCTGAGCCTTGCAGTTACATAGGGTAACAGCTATCTGAAAAAACGCGTTTATTTCGGGCTGAAAAACACGTTTTGAAAAGTGAGCTGTTACTGACCCATAACTTACATGGGGTTGACCAAACTTGCAGAAACATGCTTATTTCTGCTGAAAAACATGTTTTGACACTTTCAGCGCACTGGGGTTAAGACCTGAGTGTGTGGGCTCTTCTGAGCCTTGCAGTTACATAGGGTAAGAGCTATCTGAAAAAACGCGTTTATTTCGGGCTGAAAAACACGTTTTGAAAAGTGAGCTGTTACTGACCCATAACTTACATGGGGTTGACCAAACTTGCAGAAACATGTTTATTTCTGCTGAAAAACATGTTTTGACACTTTCAGCACTGTGGGGTTAAGACCTGAGTGTGTGGGCTCTTCTGAGGCTTGCAGTTACATAGGGATACAGCTGTCTGAAAAAACGCGTTTATTTCGGGCTGAAAAACACGTTTTGAAAAGTGAGCTGTTACTGACCCATAACTTACATGGGGTTGACCAAACTTGCAGAAACATGTTTATTTCTGCTGAAAAACATGTTTTGACACTTTCAGCACATTGGGGTTAAGACCTGAGTGTGTGGGCTCTTCTGAGCCTTGCAGTTACATAGGGATACAGCTGTCTGAAAAAACGCGTTTATTTCGGGCTGAAAAACACGTTTTGAAAAGTGAGCTGTTACTGACCCATAACTTACATGGGGTTGACCAAACTTGCAGAAACATGTTTATTTCTGCTGAAAAACATGTTTTGACACTTTCAGCACACTGGGGTTAAGACCTGAGTGTGTGGGCTCTTCTGAGCCTTGCAGTTACATAGGGATACAGCTGTCTGAAAAAACGCGTTTATTTCGGGCTGAAAAACACGTTTTGAAAAGTGAGCTGTTACTGCCCCATAAGTTACATGGGGTTGACCAAACTTGCAGAAACATGTTTATTTCTGCTGAAAAACATGTTTTGACACTCTCAGCACACTGGGGTTAAGACCTGAGTGTGTGGGCTCTTCTGAGCCTTGCAGTTACATAGGGATACAGCTGTCTGAAAAAACGCGTTTATTTCGGGCTGAAAAACACGTTTTGAAAAGTGAGCTGTTACTGACCCATAACTTACATGGGGTTGACCAAACTTGCAGAAACAAGTTTATTTCTGCTGAAAAACATGTTTTGACACTTTCAGCACACTGGGGTTAAGACCTGAGTGTGTGGGCTCTTCTGAGCCTTGCAGTTACATAGGGATACAGCTGTCTGAAAAAACGCGTTTATTTCGGGCTGAAAAACACGTTTTGAAAAGTGAGCTGTTACTGACCCATAACTTACATGGGGTTGACCAAACTTGCAGAAACATGTTTATTTCTGCTGAAAAACATGTTTTGACACTTTCAGCACACTGGGGTTAAGACCTGAGTGTGTGGGCTCTTCTGAGCCTTGCAGTTACATAGGGATACAGCTGTCTGAAAAAACGCGTTTATTTCGGGCTGAAAAACACGTTTTGAAAAGTGAGCTGTTACTGCCCCATAAGTTACATGGGGTTGACCAAACTTGCAGAAACATGTTTATTTCTGCTGAAAAACATGTTTTGACACTTTCAGCATACTGGGGTTAAGACCTGAGTCTGTGGGCTCTTCTGAGCCTTGCAGATACATAGGGATACAGCTGTCTGAAAAAACGCGTTTATTTCTGGCTGAAAAACACGTTTTGAAAAGTGAGCTGTTACTGACCCATAACTTACATGGGGTTGACCAAACTTGCAGAAACATGTTTATTTCTGCTGAAAAACATGTTTTGACACTTTCAGCACACTCGGGTTAAGACCTGAGTGTGTGGGCTCTTCTGAGCCTTGCAGTTACATAGGGATACAGCTGTCTGAAAAAACGCGTTTATTTCGGGCTGAAAAACACGTTTTGAAAAGTGAGCTGTTACTGACCCATAACTTACATGGGGTTGACCAAACTTGCAGAAACATGTTTATTTCTGCTGAAAAACATGTTTTGACACTTTCAGCACACTGGGGTTAAGACCTGAGTGTGTGGGCTCTTCTGAGCCTTGCAGTTACATAGGGATACAGCTGTCTGAAAAAACGCGTTTATTTCGGGCTGAAAAACACGTTTTGAAAAGTGAGTTGTTACTGACCCATAACTTACATGGGGTTGACCAAACTTGCAGAAACATGTTTATTTCTGCTGAAAAACATGTTTTGACACTTTCAGCGCACTGGGGTTAAGACCTGAGTGTGTGGGCTCTTCTGAGCCTTGCAGTTACATAGGGTAACAGCTATCTGAAAAAACGCGTTTATTTCGGGCTGAAAAACACGTTTTGAAAAGTGAGCTGTTACTGACCCATAACTTACATGGGGTTGACCAAACTTGCAGAAACATGCTTATTTCTGCTGAAAAACATGTTTTGACACTTTCAGCGCACTGGGGTTAAGACCTGAGTGTGTGGGCTCTTCTGAGCCTTGCAGTTACATAGGGTAAGAGCTATCTGAAAAAACGCGTTTATTTCGGGCTGAAAAACACGTTTTGAAAAGTGAGCTGTTACTGACCCATAACTTACATGGGGTTGACCAAACTTGCAGAAACATGTTTATTTCTGCTGAAAAACATGTTTTGACACTTTCAGCACACTCGGGTTAAGACCTGAGTGTGTGGGCTCTTCTGAGCCTTGCAGTTACATAGGGATACAGCTGTCTGAAAAAACGCGTTTATTTCGGGCTGAAAAACACGTTTTGAAAAGTGAGCTGTTACTGACCCATAACTTACATGGGGTTGACCAAACTTGCAGAAACATGTTTATTTCTGCTGAAAAACATGTTTTGACACTTTCAGCACACTGGGGTTAAGACCTGAGTGTGTGGGCTCTTCTGAGCCTTGCAGATACATAGGGATACAGCTGTCTGAAAAAACGCGTTTATTTCTGGCTGAAAAACACGTTTTGAAAAGTGAGCTGTTACTGACCCATAATTTACATGGGGTTGACCAAACTTGCAGAAACATGTTTATTTCTGCTGAAAAACATGTTTTGACACTTTCAGCACAGTGGGTTTAAGACCTGAGTGTGTGGGCTCTTCTGAGGCTTGCAGTTACATAGGGATACAGCTGTCTGAAAAAACGCGTTTATTTCGGGCTGAAAAACACGTTTTGAAAAGTGAGCTGTTACTGCCCCATAAGTTACATGGGGTTGACCAAACTTGCAGAAACATGTTTATTTCTGCTGAAAAACATGTTTTGACACTTTCAGCACACTGGGGTTAAGACCTGAGTGTGTGGGCTCTTCTGAGCCTTGCAGTTACATAGGGATACAGCTGTCTGAAAAAACGCGTTTATTTCGGGCTGAAAAACACGTTTTGAAAAGTGAGCTGTTACTGACCCATAACTTACATGGGGTTGACCAAACTTGCAGAAACATGCTTATTTCTGCTGAAAAACATGTTTTGACACTTTCAGCGCACTGGGGTTAAGACCTGAGTGTGTGGGCTCTTCTGAGCCTTGCAGTTACATAGGGTAAGAGCTATCTGAAAAAACGCGTTTATTTCGGGCTGAAAAACACGTTTTGAAAAGTGAGCTGTTACTGACCCATAACTTACATGGGGTTGACCAAACTTGCAGAAACATGTTTATTTCTGCTGAAAAACATGTTTTGACACTTTCAGCACAGTGGGGTTAAGACCTGAGTGTGTGGGCTCTTCTGAGGCTTGCAGTTACATAGGGATACAGCTGTCTGAAAAAACGCGTTTATTTCGGGCTGAAAAACACGTTTTGAAAAGTGAGCTGTTACTGACCCATAACTTACATGGGGTTGACCAAACTTGCAGAAACATGTTTATTTCTGCTGAAAAACATGTTTTGACACTTTCAGCACAGTGGGGTTAAGACCTGAGTGTGTGGGCTCTTCTGAGGCTTGCAGTTACATAGGGATACAGCTGTCTGAAAAAACGCGTTTATTTCGGGCTGAAAAACACGTTTTGAAAAGTGAGCTGTTACTGACCCATAACTTACATGGGGTTGACCTAACTTGCAGAAACATGTTTATTTCTGCTGAAAAACATGTTTTGACACTTTCAGCACATTGGGGTTAAGACCTGAGTGTGTGGGCTCTTCTGAGCCTTGCAGTTACATAGGGATACAGCTGTCTGAAAAAACGCGTTTATTTCGGGCTGAAAAACACGTTTTGAAAAGTGAGCTGTTACTGACCCATAACTTACATGGGGTTGACCAAACTTGCAGAAACATGTTTATTTCTGCTGAAAAACATGTTTTGACACTTTCAGCACACTGGGGTTAAGACCTGAGTGTGTGGGCTCTTCTGAGCCTTGCAGTTACATAGGGATACAGCTGTCTGAAAAAACGCGTTTATTTCGGGCTGAAAAACACGTTTTGAAAAGTGAGCTGTTACTGCCCCATAAGTTACATGGGGTTGACCAAACTTGCAGAAACATGTTTATTTCTGCTGAAAAACATGTTTTGACACTCTCAGCACACTGGGGTTAAGACCTGAGTGTGTGGGCTCTTCTGAGCCTTGCAGTTACATAGGGATACAGCTGTCTGAAAAAACGCGTTTATTTCGGGCTGAAAAACACGTTTTGAAAAGTGAGCTGTTACTGACCCATAACTTACATGGGGTTGACCAAACTTGCAGAAACATGTTTATTTCTGCTGAAAAACATGTTTTGACACTTTCAGCACACTCGGGTTAAGACCTGAGTGTGTGGGCTCTTCTGAGCCTTGCAGTTACATAGGGATACAGCTGTCTGAAAAAACGCGTTTATTTCGGGCTGAAAAACACGTTTTGAAAAGTGAGCTGTTACTGACCCATAACTTACATGGGGTTGACCAAACTTGCAGAAACATGTTTATTTCTGCTGAAAAACATGTTTTGACACTTTCAGCACACTGGGGTTAAGACCTGAGTGTGTGGGCTCTTCTGAGCCTTGCAGTTACATAGGGATACAGCTGTCTGAAAAAACGCGTTTATTTCGGGCTGAAAAACACGTTTTGAAAAGTGAGCTGTTACTGACCCATAACTTACATGGGGTTGACCAAACTTGCAGAAACATGTTTATTTCTGCTGAAAAACATGTTTTGACACTTTCAGCGCACTGGGGTTAAGACCTGAGTGTGTGGGCTCTTCTGAGCCTTGCAGTTACTTAGGGTAACAGCTATCTGAAAAAACGCGTTTATTTCGGGCTGAAAAACACGTTTTGAAAAGTGAGCTGTTACTGACCCATAACTTACATGGGGTTGACCAAACTTGCAGAAACATGCTTATTTCTGCTGAAAAACATGTTTTGACACTTTCAGCGCACTGGGGTTAAGACCTGAGTGTGTGGGCTCTTCTGAGCCTTGCAGTTACATAGGGTAAGAGCTATCTGAAAAAACGCGTTTATTTCGGGCTGAAAAACACGTTTTGAAAAGTGAGCTGTTACTGATCCATAACTTACATGGGGTTGACCAAACTTGCAGAAACATGTTTATTTCTGCTGAAAAACATGTTTTGACACTTTCAGCACAGTGGGGTTAAGACCTGAGTGTGTGGGCTCTTCTGAGGCTTGCAGTTACATAGGGATACAGCTGTCTGAAAAAACGCGTTTATTTCGGGCTGAAAAACACGTTTTGAAAAGTGAGCTGTTACTGACCCATAACTTACATGGGGTTGACCAAACTTGCAGAAACATGTTTATTTCTGCTGAAAAACATGTTTTGACACTTTCAGCACATTGGGGTTAAGACCTGAGTGTGTGGGCTCTTCTGAGCCTTGCAGTTACATAGGGATACAGCTGTCTGAAAAAACGCGTTTATTTCGGGCTGAAAAACACGTTTTGAAAAGTGAGCTGTTACTGACCCATAACTTACATGGGGTTGACCAAACTTGCAGAAACATGTTTATTTCTGCTGAAAAACATGTTTTGACACTTTCAGCACACTGGGGTTAAGACCTGAGTGTGTGGGCTCTTCTGAGCCTTGCAGATACATAGGGATACAGCTGTCTGAAAAAACGCGTTTATTTCTGGCTGAAAAACACGTTTTGAAAAGTGAGCTGTTACTGACCCATAATTTACATGGGGTTGACCAAACTTGCAGAAACATGTTTATTTCTGCTGAAAAACATGTTTTGACACTTTCAGCACACTGGGGTTAAGACCTGAGTGTGTGGGCTCTTCTGAGCCTTGCAGTTACATAGGGATACAGCTGTCTGAAAAAACGCGTTTATTTCGGGCTGAAAAACACGTTTTGAAAAGTGAGCTGTTACTGACCCATAACTTACATGGGGTTGACCAAACTTGCAGAAACATGTTTATTTCTGCTGAAAAACATGTTTTGACACTTTCAGCGCACTGGGGTTAAGACCTGAGTGTGTGGGCTCTTCTGAGCCTTGCAGTTACATAGGGTAACAGCTATCTGAAAAAACGCGTTTATTTCGGGCTGAAAAACACGTTTTGAAAAGTGAGCTGTTACTGACCCATAACTTACATGGGGTTGACCAAACTTGCAGAAACATGCTTATTTCTGCTGAAAAACATGTTTTGACACTTTCAGCGCACTGGGGTTAAGACCTGAGTGTGTGGGCTCTTCTGAGCCTTGCAGTTACATAGGGTAAGAGCTATCTGAAAAAACGCGTTTATTTCGGGCTGAAAAACACGTTTTGAAAAGTGAGCTGTTACTGACCCATAACTTACATGGGGTTGACCAAACTTGCAGAAACATGTTTATTTCTGCTGAAAAACATGTTTTGACACTTTCAGCACAGTGGGGTTAAGACCTGAGTGTGTGGGCTCTTCTGAGGCTTGAAGTTACATAGGGATACAGCTGTCTGAAAAAACGCGTTTATTTCGGGCTGAAAAACACGTTTTGAAAAGTGAGCTGTTACTGACCCATAACTTACATGGGGTTGACCAAACTTGCAGAAACATGTTTATTTCTGCTGAAAAACATGTTTTGACACTTTCAGCACATTGGGGTTAAGACCTGAGTGTGTGGGCTCTTCTGAGCCTTGCAGTTACATAGGGATACAGCTGTCTGAAAAAACGTGTTTATTTCGGGCTGAAAAACACGTTTTGAAAAGTGAGCTGTTACTGACCCATAACTTACATGGGGTTGACCAAACTTGCAGAAACATGTTTATTTCTGCTGAAAAACATGTTTTGACACTTTCAGCACACTGGGGTTAAGACCTGAGTGTGTGGGCTCTTCTGAGCCTTGCAGTTACATAGGGATACAGCTGTCTGAAAAAACGCGTTTATTTCGGGCTGAAAAACACGTTTTGAAAAGTGAGCTGTTACTGCCCCATAAGTTACATGGGGTTGACCAAACTTGCAGAAACATGTTTATTTCTGCTGAAAAACATGTTTTGACACTCTCAGCACACTGGGGTTAAGACCTGAGTGTGTGGGCTCTTCTGAGCCTTGCAGTTACATAGGGATACAGCTGTCTGAAAAAACGCGTTTATTTCGGGCTGAAAAACACGTTTTGAAAAGTGAGCTGTTACTGACCCATAACTTACATGGGGTTGACCAAACTTGCAGAAACAAGTTTATTTCTGCTGAAAAACATGTTTTGACACTTTCAGCACACTGGGGTTAAGACCTGAGTGTGTGGGCTCTTCTGAGCCTTGCAGTTACATAGGGATACAGCTGTCTGAAAAAACGCGTTTATTTCGGGCTGAAAAACACGTTTTGAAAAGTGAGCTGTTACTGACCCATAACTTACATGGGGTTGACCAAACTTGCAGAAACATGTTTATTTCTGCTGAAAAACATGTTTTGACACTTTCAGCACACTGGGGTTAAGACCTGAGTGTGTGGGCTCTTCTGAGCCTTGCAGTTACATAGGGATACAGCTGTCTGAAAAAACGCGTTTATTTCGGGCTGAAAAACACGTTTTGAAAAGTGAGCTGTTACTGCCCCATAAGTTACATGGGGTTGACCAAACTTGCAGAAACATGTTTATTTCTGCTGAAAAACATGTTTTGACACTTTCAGCATACTGGGGTTAAGACCTGAGTGTGTGGGCTCTTCTGAGCCTTGCAGATACATAGGGATACAGCTGTCTGAAAAAACGCGTTTATTTCTGGCTGAAAAACACGTTTTGAAAAGTGAGCTGTTACTGACCCATAACTTACATGGGGTTGACCAAACTTGCAGAAACATGTTTATTTCTGCTGAAAAACATGTTTTGACACTTTCAGCACACTCGGGTTAAGACCTGAGTGTGTGGGCTCTTCTGAGCCTTGCAGTTACATAGGGATACAGCTGTCTGAAAAAACGCGTTGATTTCGGGCTGAAAAACACGTTTTGAAAAGTGAGCTGTTACTGACCCATAACTTACATGGGGTTGACCAAACTTGCAGAAACATGTTTATTTCTGCTGAAAAACATGTTTTGACACTTTCAGCACACTGGGGTTAAGACCTGAGTGTGTGGGCTCTTCTGAGCCTTGCAGTTACATAGGGATACAGCTGTCTGAAAAAACGCGTTTATTTCGGGCTGAAAAACACGTTTTGAAAAGTGAGCTGTTACTGACCCATAACTTACATGGGGTTGACCAAACTTGCAGAAACATGTTTATTTCTGCTGAAAAACATGTTTTGACACTTTCAGCGCACTGGGGTTAAGACCTGAGTGTGTGGGCTCTTCTGAGCCTTGCAGTTACATAGGGTAACAGCTATCTGAAAAAACGCGTTTATTTCGGGCTGAAAAACACGTTTTGAAAAGTGAGCTGTTACTGACCCATAACTTACATGGGGTTGACCAAACTTGCAGAAACATGCTTATTTCTGCTGAAAAACATGTTTTGACACTTTCAGCGCACTGGGGTTAAGACCTGAGTGTGTGGGCTCTTCTGAGCCTTGCAGTTACATAGGGTAAGAGCTATCTGAAAAAAACGCGTTTATTTCGGGCTGAAAAACACGTTTTGAAAAGTGAGCTGTTACTGACCCATAACTTACATGGGGTTGACCAAACTTGCAGAAACATGTTTATTTCTGCTGAAAAACATGTTTTGACACTTTCAGCACAGTGGGGTTAAGACCTGAGTGTGTGGGCTCTTCTGAGGCTTGCAGTTACATAGGGATACAGCTGTCTGAAAAAACGCGTTTATATCGGGCTGAAAAACACGTTTTGAAAAGTGAGCTGTTACTGACCCATAACTTACATGGGGTTGACCAAACTTGCAGAAACATGTTTATTTCTGCTGAAAAACATGTTTTGACACTTTCAGCACATTGGGGTTAAGACCTGAGTGTGTGGGCTCTTCTGAGCCTTGCAGTTACATAGGGATACAGCTGTCTGAAAAAACGCGTTTATTTCGGGCTGAAAAACACGTTTTGAAAAGTGAGCTGTTACTGACCCATAACTTACATGGGGTTGACCAAACTTGCAGAAACATGTTTATTTCTGCTGAAAAACATGTTTTGACACTTTCAGCACACTGGGGTTAAGACCTGAGTGTGTGGGCTCTTCTGAGCCTTGCAGATACATAGGGATACAGCTGTCTGAAAAAACGCGTTTATTTCTGGCTGAAAAACACGTTTTGAAAAGTGAGCTGTTACTGACCCATAATTTACATGGGGTTGACCAAACTTGCAGAAACATGTTTATTTCTGCTGAAAAACATGTTTTGACACTTTCAGCACAGTGGGTTTAAGACCTGAGTGTGTGGGCTCTTCTGAGGCTTGCAGTTACATAGGGATACAGCTGTCTGAAAAAACGCGTTTATTTCGGGCTGAAAAACACGTTTTGAAAAGTGAGCTGTTACTGCCCCATAAGTTACATGGGGTTGACCAAACTTGCAGAAACATGTTTATTTCTGCTGAAAAACATGTTTTGACACTTTCAGCACACTGGGGTTAAGACCTGAGTGTGTGGGCTCTTCTGAGCCTTGCAGTTACATAGGGATACAGCTGTCTGAAAAAACGCGTTTATTTCGGGCTGAAAAACACGTTTTGAAAAGTGAGCTGTTACTGACCCATAACTTACATGGGGTTGACCAAACTTGCAGAAACATGCTTATTTCTGCTGAAAAACATGTTTTGACACTTTCAGCGCACTGGGGTTAAGACCTGAGTGTGTGGGCTCTTCTGAGCCTTGCAGTTACATAGGGTAAGAGCTATCTGAAAAAACGCGTTTATTTCGGGCTGAAAAACACGTTTTGAAAAGTGAGCTGTTACTGACCCATAACTTACATGGGGTTGACCAAACTTGCAGAAACATGTTTATTTCTGCTGAAAAACATGTTTTGACACTTTCAGCACAGTGGGGTTAAGACCTGAGTGTGTGGGCTCTTCTGAGGCTTGCAGTTACATAGGGATACAGCTGTCTGAAAAAACGCGTTTATTTCGGGCTGAAAAACACGTTTTGAAAAGTGAGCTGTTACTGACCCATAACTTACATGGGGTTGACCAAACTTGCAGAAACATGTTTATTTCTGCTGAAAAACATGTTTTGACACTTTCAGCGCACTGGGGTTAAGACCTGAGTGTGTGGGCTCTTCTGAGCCTTGCAGTTACATAGGGTAACAGCTATCTGAAAAAACGCGTTTATTTCGGGCTGAAAAACACGTTTTGAAAAGTGAGCTGTTACTGACCCATAACTTACATGGGGTTGACCAAACTTGCAGAAACAAGTTTATTTCTGCTGAAAAACATGTTTTGACACTTTCAGCACACTGGGGTTAAGACCTGAGTGTGTGGGCTCTTCTGAGCCTTGCAGTTACATAGGGATACAGCTGTCTGAAAAAACGCGTTTATTTCGGGCTGAAAAACACGTTTTGAAAAGTGAGCTGTTACTGACCCATAACTTACATGGGGTTGACCAAACTTGCAGAAACATGTTTATTTCTGCTGAAAAACATGTTTTGACACTTTCAGCACACTGGGGTTAAGACCTGAGTGTGTGGGCTCTTCTGAGCCTTGCAGTTACATAGGGATACAGCTGTCTGAAAAAACGCGTTTATTTCGGGCTGAAAAACACGTTTTGAAAAGTGAGCTGTTACTGCCCCATAAGTTACATGGGGTTGACCAAACTTGCAGAAACATGTTTATTTCTGCTGAAAAACATGTTTTGACACTTTCAGCACACTGGGGTTAAGACCTGAGTGTGTGGGCTCTTCTGAGCCTTGCAGATACATAGGGATACAGCTGTCTGAAAAAACGCGTTTATTTCTGGCTGAAAAACACGTTTTGAAAAGTGAGCTGTTACTGACCCATAACTTACATGGGGTTGACCAAACTTGCAGAAACATGTTTATTTCTGCTGAAAAACATGTTTTGACACTTTCAGCACACTCGGGTTAAGACCTGAGTGTGTGGGCTCTTCTGAGCCTTGCAGTTACATAGGGATACAGCTGTCTGAAAAAACGCGTTTATTTCGGGCTGAAAAACACGTTTTGAAAAATGAGCTGTTACTGACCCATAACTTACATGGGGTTGACCAAACTTGCAGAAACATGTTTATTTCTGCTGAAAAACATGTTTTGACACTTTCAGCACACTGGGGTTAAGACCTGAGTGTGTGGGCTCTTCTGAGCCTTGCAGTTACATAGGAATACAGCTGTCTGAAAAAACTCGTTTATTTCGGGCTGAAAAACACGTTTTGAAAAGTGAGCTGTTACTGACCCATAACTTACATGGGGTTGACCAAACTTGCAGAAACATGTTTATTTCTGCTGAAAAACATGTTTTGACACTTTCAGCGCACTGGGGTTAAGACCTGAGTGTGTGGGCTCTTCTGAGCCTTGCAGTTACATAGGGTAACAGCTATCTGAAAAAACGCGTTTATTTCGGGCTGAAAAACACGTTTTGAAAAGTGAGCTGTTACTGACCCATAACTTACATGGGGTTGACCAAACTTGCAGAAACATGCTTATTTCTGCTGAAAAACATGTTTTGACACTTTCAGCGCACTGGGGTTAAGACCTGAGTGTGTGGGCTCTTCTGAGCCTTGCAGTTACATAGGGTAAGAGCTATCTGAAAAAACGCGTTTATTTCGGGCTGAAAAACACGTTTTGAAAAGTGAGCTGTTACTGACCCATAACTTACATGGGGTTGACCAAACTTGCAGAAACATGTTTATTTCTGCTGAAAAACATGTTTTGACACTTTCAGCACTGTGGGGTTAAGACCTGAGTGTGTGGGCTCTTCTGAGGCTTGCAGTTACATAGGGATACAGCTGTCTGAAAAAACGCGTTTATTTCGGGCTGAAAAACACGTTTTGAAAAGTGAGCTGTTACTGACCCATAACTTACATGGGGTTGACCAAACTTGCAGAAACATGTTTATTTCTGCTGAAAAACATGTTTTGACACTTTCAGCACATTGGGGTTAAGACCTGAGTGTGTGGGCTCTTCTGAGCCTTGCAGTTACATAGGGATACAGCTGTCTGAAAAAACGCGTTTATTTCGGGCTGAAAAACACGTTTTGAAAAGTGAGCTGTTACTGACCCATAACTTACATGGGGTTGACCAAACTTGCAGAAACATGTTTATTTCTGCTGAAAAACATGTTTTGACACTTTCAGCACACTGGGGTTAAGACCTGAGTGTGTGGGCTCTTCTGAGCCTTGCAGTTACATAGGGATACAGCTGTCTGAAAAAACGCGTTTATTTCGGGCTGAAAAACACGTTTTGAAAAGTGAGCTGTTACTGCCCCATAAGTTACATGGGGTTGACCAAACTTGCAGAAACATGTTTATTTCTGCTGAAAAACATGTTTTGACACTCTCAGCACACTGGGGTTAAGACCTGAGTGTGTGGGCTCTTCTGAGCCTTGCAGTTACATAGGGATACAGCTGTCTGAAAAAACGCGTTTATTTCGGGCTGAAAAACACGTTTTGAAAAGTGAGCTGTTACTGACCCATAACTTACATGGGGTTGACCAAACTTGCAGAAACAAGTTTATTTCTGCTGAAAAACATGTTTTGACACTTTCAGCACACTGGGGTTAAGACCTGAGTGTGTGGGCTCTTCTGAGCCTTGCAGTTACATAGGGATACAGCTGTCTGAAAAAACGCGTTTATTTCGGGCTGAAAAACACGTTTTGAAAAGTGAGCTGTTACTGACCCATAACTTACATGGGGTTGACCAAACTTGCAGAAACATGTTTATTTCTGCTGAAAAACATGTTTTGACACTTTCAGCACACTGGGGTTAAGACCTGAGTGTGTGGGCTCTTCTGAGCCTTGCAGTTACATAGGGATACAGCTGTCTGAAAAAACGCGTTTATTTCGGGCTGAAAAACACGTTTTGAAAAGTGAGCTGTTACTGCCCCATAAGTTACATGGGGTTGACCAAACTTGCAGAAACATGTTTATTTCTGCTGAAAAACATGTTTTGACACTTTCAGCATACTGGGGTTAAGACCTGAGTCTGTGGGCTCTTCTGAGCCTTGCAGATACATAGGGATACAGCTGTCTGAAAAAACGCGTTTATTTCTGGCTGAAAAACACGTTTTGAAAAGTGAGCTGTTACTGACCCATAACTTACATGGGGTTGACCAAACTTGCAGAAACATGTTTATTTCTGCTGAAAAACATGTTTTGACACTTTCAGCACACTCGGGTTAAGACCTGAGTGTGTGGGCTCTTCTGAGCCTTGCAGTTACATAGGGATACAGCTGTCTGAAAAAACGCGTTTATTTCGGGCAGAAAAACACGTTTTGAAAAGTGAGCTGTTACTGACCCATAACTTACATGGGGTTGACCAAACTTGCAGAAACATGTTTATTTCTGCTGAAAAACATGTTTTGACACTTTCAGCACACTGGGGTTAAGACCTGAGTGTGTGGGCTCTTCTGAGCCTTGCAGTTACATAGGGATACAGCTGTCTGAAAAAACGCGTTTATTTCGGGCTGAAAAACACGTTTTGAAAAGTGAGTTGTTACTGACCCATAACTTACATGGGGTTGACCAAACTTGCAGAAACATGTTTATTTCTGCTGAAAAACATGTTTTGACACTTTCAGCGCACTGGGGTTAAGACCTGAGTGTGTGGGCTCTTCTGAGCCTTGCAGTTACATAGGGTAACAGCTATCTGAAAAAACGCGTTTATTTCGGGCTGAAAAACACGTTTTGAAAAGTGAGCTGTTACTGACCCATAACTTACATGGGGTTGACCAAACTTGCAGAAACATGCTTATTTCTGCTGAAAAACATGTTTTGACACTTTCAGCGCACTGGGGTTAAGACCTGAGTGTGTGGGCTCTTCTGAGCCTTGCAGTTACATAGGGTAAGAGCTATCTGAAAAAACGCGTTTATTTCGGGCTGAAAAACACGTTTTGAAAAGTGAGCTGTTACTGACCCATAACTTACATGGGGTTGACCAAACTTGCAGAAACATGTTTATTTCTGCTGAAAAACATGTTTTGACACTTTCAGCACACTCGGGTTAAGACCTGAGTGTGTGGGCTCTTCTGAGCCTTGCAGTTACATAGGGATACAGCTGTCTGAAAAAACGCGTTTATTTCGGGCTGAAAAACACGTTTTGAAAAGTGAGCTGTTACTGACCCATAACTTACATGGGGTTGACCAAACTTGCAGAAACATGTTTATTTCTGCTGAAAAACATGTTTTGACACTTTCAGCACACTGGGGTTAAGACCTGAGTGTGTGGGCTCTTCTGAGCCTTGCAGTTACATAGGGATACAGCTGTCTGAAAAAACGCGTTTATTTCGGGCTGAAAAACACGTTTTGAAAAGTGAGCTGTTACTGCCCCATAAGTTACATGGGGTTGACCAAACTTGCAGAAACATGTTTATTTCTGCTGAAAAACATGTTTTGACACTTTCAGCACACTGGGGTTAAGACCTGAGTGTGTGGGCTCTTCTGAGCCTTGCAGTTACATAGGGATACAGCTGTCTGAAAAAACGCGTTTATTTCGGGCTGAAAAACACGTTTTGAAAAGTGAGCTGTTACTGACCCATAACTTACATGGGGTTGACCAAACTTGCAGAAACATGTTTATTTCTGCTGAAAAACATGTTTTGACACTTTCAGCACACTGGGGTTAAGACCTGAGTGTGTGGGCTCTTCTGAGCCTTGCAGATACATAGGGATACAGCTGTCTGAAAAAACGCGTTTATTTCTGGCTGAAAAACACGTTTTGAAAAGTGAGCTGTTACTGACCCATAACTTACATGGGGTTGACCAAACTTGCAGAAACATGTTTATTTCTGCTGAAAAACATGTTTTGACACTTTCAGCACATTGGGGTTAAGACCTGAGTGTGTGGGCTCTTCTGAGCCTTGCAGTTACATAGGGATACAGCTGTCTGAAAAAACGCGTTTATTTCGGGCTGAAAAACACGTTTTGAAAAGTGAGCTGTTACTGACCCATAACTTACATGGGGTTGACCAAACTTGCAGAAACATGTTTATTTCTGCTGAAAAACATGTTTTGACACTTTCAGCACACTGGGTTTAAGACCTGAGTGTGTGGGCTCTTCTGAGCCTTGCAGTTACATAGGGATACAGCTGTCTGAAAAAACGCGTTTATTTCGGGCTGAAAAACACGTTTTGAAAAGTGAGCTGTTACTGACCCATAACTTACATGGGGTTGACCAAACTTGCAGAAACATGTTTATTTCTGCTGAAAAACATGTTTTGACACTCTCAGCACACTGGGGTTAAGACCTGAGTGTGTGGGCTCTTCTGAGCCTTGCAGTTACATAGGGATACAGCTGTCTGAAAAAACGCGTTTATTTCGGGCTGAAAAACACGTTTTGAAAAGTGAGCTGTTACTGACCCATAACTTACATGGGGTTGACCAAACTTGCAGAAACAAGTTTATTTCTGCTGAAAAACATGTTTTGACACTTTCAGCACACTGGGGTTAAGACCTGAGTGTGTGGGCTCTTCTGAGCCTTGCAGTTACATAGGGATACAGCTGTCTGAAAAAACGCGTTTATTTCGGGCTGAAAAACACGTTTTGAAAAGTGAGCTGTTATTGACCCATAACTTACATGGGGTTGACCAAACTTGCAGAAACATGTTTATTTCTGCTGAAAAACATGTTTTGACACTTTCAGCACACTGGGGTTAAGACCTGAGTGTGTGGGCTCTTCTGAGCCTTGCAGTTACATAGGGATACAGCTGTCTGAAAAAACGCGTTTATTTCGGGCTGAAAAACACGTTTTGAAAAGTGAGCTGTTACTGCCCCATAAGTTACATGGGGTTGACCAAACTTGCAGAAACATGTTTATTTCTGCTGAAAAACATGTTTTGACACTTTCAGCATACTGGGGTTAAGACCTGAGTGTGTGGGCTCTTCTGAGCCTTGCAGATACATAGGGATACAGCTGTCTGAAAAAACGCGTTTATTTCTGGCTGAAAAACACGTTTTGAAAAGTGAGCTGTTACTGACCCATAACTTACATGGGGTTGACCAAACTTGCAGAAACATGTTTATTTCTGCTGAAAAACATGTTTTGACACTTTCAGCACACTCGGGTTAAGACCTGAGTGTATGGGCTCTTCTGAGCCTTGCAGTTACATAGGGATACAGCTGTCTGAAAAAACGCGTTTATTTCGGGCTGAAAAACACGTTTTGAAAAGTGAGCTGTTACTGACCCATAACTTACATGGGGTTGACCAAACTTGCAGAAACATGTTTATTTCTGCTGAAAAACATGTTTTGACACTTTCAGCACACTGGGGTTAAGACCTGAGTGTGTGGGCTCTTCTGAGCCTTGCAGTTACATAGGGATACAGCTGTCTGAAAAAACGCGTTTATTTCGGGCTGAAAAACACGTTTTGAAAAGTGAGCTGTTACTGACCCATAACTTACATGGGGTTGACCAAACTTGCAGAAACATGCTTATTTCTGCTGAAAAACATGTTTTGACACTTTCAGCGCACTGGGGTTAAGACCTGAGTGTGTGGGCTCTTCTGAGCCTTGCAGTTACATAGGGTAAGAGCTATCTGAAAAAACGCGTTTATTTCGGGCTGAAAAACACGTTTTGAAAAGTGAGCTGTTACTGACCCATAACTTACATGGGGTTGACCAAACTTGCAGAAACATGTTTATTTCTGCTGAAAAACATGTTTTGACACTTTCAGCACAGTGGGGTTAAGACCTGAGTGTGTGGGCTCTTCTGAGGCTTGCAGTTACATAGGGATACAGCTGTCTGAAAAAACGCGTTTATTTCGGGCTGAAAAACACGTTTTGAAAAGTGAGCTGTTACTGACCCATAACTTACATGGGGTTGACCAAACTTGCAGAAACATGTTTATTTCTGCTGAAAAACATGTTTTGACACTTTCAGCGCACTGGGGTTAAGACCTGAGTGTGTGGGCTCTTCTGAGCCTTGCAGTTACATAGGGTAACAGCTATCTGAAAAAAACGCGTTTATTTCGGGCTGAAAAACACGTTTTGAAAAGTGAGCTGTTACTGACCCATAACTTACATGGGGTTGACCAAACTTGCAGAAACATGCTTATTTCTGCTGAAAAACATGTTTTGACACTTTCAGCGCACTGGGGTTAAGACCTGTGTGTGTGGGCTCTTCTGAGCCTTGCAGTTACATAGGGTAAGAGCTATCTGAAAAAACGCGTTTATTTCGGGCTGAAAAACACGTTTTGAAAAGTGAGCTGTTACTGACCCATAACTTACATGGGGTTGACCAAACTTGCAGAAACATGTTTATTTCTGCTGAAAAACATGTTTTGACACTTTCAGCACAGTGGGGTTAAGACCTGAGTGTGTGGGCTCTTCTGAGGCTTGCAGTTACATAGGGATACAGCTGTCTGAAAAAACGCGTTTATTTCGGGCTGAAAAACACGTTTTGAAAAGTGAGCTGTTACTGACCCATAACTTACATGGGGTTGACCAAACTTGCAGAAACATGTTTATTTCTGCTGAAAAACATGTTTTGACACTTTCAGCGCACTGGGGTTAAGACCTGAGTGTGTGGGCTCTTCTGAGCCTTGCAGTTACATAGGGTAACAGCTATCTGAAAAAACGCGTTTATTTCGGGCTGAAAAACACGTTTTGAAAAGTGAGCTGTTACTGACCCATAACTTACATGGGGTTGACCAAACTTGCAGAAACATGTTTATTTCTGCTGAAAAACATGTTTTGACACTTTCAGCGCACTGGGGTTAAGACCTGAGTGTGTGGGCTCTTCTGAGCCTTGCAGTTACATAGGGTAACAGCTATCTGAAAAAACGCGTTTATTTCGGGCTGAAAAACACGTTTTGAAAAGTGAGCTGTTACTGACCCATAACTTACATGGGGTTGACCAAACTTGCAGAAACATGCTTATTTCTGCTGAAAAACATGTTTTGACACTTTCAGCGCACTGGGGTTAAGACCTGAGTGTGTGGGCTCTTCTGAGCCTTGCAGTTACATAGGGTAAGAGCTATCTGAAAAAACGCGTTTATTTCGGGCTGAAAAACACGTTTTGAAAAGTGAGCTGTTACTGACCCATAACTTACATGGGGTTGACCAAACTTGCAGAAACATGTTTATTTCTGCTGAAAAACATGTTTTGACACTTTCAGCACAGTGGGGTTAAGACCTGAGTGTGTGGGCTCTTCTGAGGCTTGCAGTTACATAGGGATACAGCTGTCTGAAAAAACGCGTTTATTTCGGGCTGAAAAACACGTTTTGAAAAGTGAGCTGTTACTGACCCATAACTTACATGGGGTTGACCAAACTTGCAGAAACATGTTTATTTCTGCTGAAAAACATGTTTTGACACTTTCAGCGCACTGGGGTTAAGACCTGAGTGTGTGGGCTCTTCTGAGCCTTGCAGTTACATAGGGTAACAGCTATCTGAAAAAACGCGTTTATTTCGGGCTGAAAAACACGTTTTGAAAAGTGAGCTGTTACTGACCCATAACTTACATGGGGTTGACCAAACTTGCAGAAACATGTTTATTTCTGCTGAAAAACATGTTTTGACACTTTCAGCGCACTGGGGTTAAGACCTGAGTGTGTGGGCTCTTCTGAGCCTTGCAGTTACATAGGGTAACAGCTATCTGAAAAAACGCTTTTATTTCGGGCTGAAAAACACGTTTTGAAAAGTGAGCTGTTACTGACCCATAACTTACATGGGGTTGACCAAACTTGCAGAAACATGCTTATTTCTGCTGAAAAACATGTTTTGACACTTTCAGCGCACTGGGGTTAAGACCTGAGTGTGTGGGCTCTTCTGAGCCTTGCAGTTACATAGGGTAAGAGCTATCTGAAAAAACGCGTTTATTTCGGGCTGAAAAACACGTTTTGAAAAGTGAGCTGTTACTGACCCATAACTTACATGGGGTTGACCAAACTTGCAGAAACATGTTTATTTCTGCTGAAAAACATGTTTTGACACTTTCAGCACAGTGGGGTTAAGACCTGAGTGTGTGGGCTCTTCTGAGGCTTGCAGTTACATAGGGATACAGCTGTCTGAAAAAACGCGTTTATTTCGGGCTGAAAAACACGTTTTGAAAAGTGAGCTGTTACTGACCCATAACTTACATGGGGTTGACCAAACTTGCAGAAACATGTTTATTTCTGCTGAAAAACATGTTTTGACACTTTCAGCACATTGGGGTTAAGACCTGAGTGGTGTGGGCTCTTCTGAGCCTTGCAGTTACATAGGGATACAGCTGTCTGAAAAAACGCGTTTATTTCGGGCTGAAAAACACGTTTTGAAAAGTGAGCTGTTACTGACCCATAACTTACATGGGGTTGACCAAACTTGCAGAACATGTTTATTTCTGCTGAAAAACATGTTTTGACACTTTCAGCACACTGGGGTTAAGACCTGAGTGTGTGGGCTCTTCTGAGCCTTGCAGTTACATAGGGATACAGCTGTCTGAAAAAACGCGTTTATTTCGGGCTGAAAAACACGTTTTGAAAAGTGAGCTGTTACTGCCCCATAAGTTACATGGGGTTGACCAAACTTGCAGAAACATGTTTATTTCTGCTGAAAAACATGTTTTGACACTTTCAGCACCACTGGGGTTAAGACCTGAGTGTGTGGGCTCTTCTGAGCCTTGCAGTTACATAGGGATAAGCTGTCTGAAAAAACGCGTTTATTTCGGGCTGAAAAACACGTTTTGAAAAGTGAGCTGTTACTGACCCATAACTTACATGGGGTTGACCAAACTTGCAGAAACAAGTTTATTTCTGCTGAAAAACATGTTTTGACACTTTCAGCACACTGGGGTTAAGACCTGAGTGTGTGGGCTCTTCTGAGCCTTGCAGTTACATAGGGATACAGCTGTCTGAAAAAACGCGTTTATTTCGGGCTGAAAAACACGTTTTGAAAAGTGAGCTGTTACTGACCCATAACTTACATGGGGTTGACCAAACTTGCAGAAACATGTTTATTTCTGCTGAAAAACATGTTTTGACACTTTCAGCACACTGGGGTTAAGACCTGAGTGTGTGGGCTCTTCTGAGCCTTGCAGTTACATAGGGATACAGCTGTCTGAAAAAACGCGTTTATTTCGGGCTGAAAAACACGTTTTGAAAAGTGAGCTGTTACTGACCCATAACTTACATGGGGTTGACCAAACTTGCAGAAACAAGTTTATTTCTGCTGAAAAACATGTTTTGACACTTTCAGCACACTGGGGTTAAGACCTGAGTGAGTGGGCTCCTCTGAGCCTTGCAGTTACATAGGGATACAGCTGTCTGAAAAAACGCGTTTATTTCGGGCTGAAAAACACGTTTTGAAAAGTGAGCTGTTACTGACCCATAACTTACATGGGGTTGACCAAACTTGCAGAAACAAGTTTATTTCTGCTGAAAAACATGTTTTGACACTTTCAGCACACTGGGGTTAAGACCTGAGTGTGTGGGCTCTTCTGAGCCTTGCAGTTACATAGGGATACAGCTGTCTGAAAAAACGCGTTTATTTCGGGCTGAAAAACACGTTTTGAAAAGTGAGCTGTTACTGACCCATAACTTACATGGGGTTGACCAAACTTGCAGAAACATGTTTATTTCTGCTGAAAAACATGTTTTGACACTTTCAGCGCACTGGGGTTAAGACCTGAGTGTGTGGGCTCTTCTGAGCCTTGCAGTTACATAGGGATACAGCTGTCTGAAAAAACGCGTTTATTTCGGGCTGAAAAACACGTTTTGAAAAGTGAGCTGTTACTGACCCATAACTTACATGGGGTTGACCAAACTTGCAGAAACATGTTTATTTCTGCTGAAAAACATGTTTTGACACTTTCAGCGCACTGGGGTTAAGACCTGAGTGTGTGGGCTCTTCTGAGCCTTGCAGTTACATAGGGTAACAGCTATCTGAAAAAACGCGTTTATTTCGGGCTGAAAAACACGTTTTGAAAAGTGAGCTGTTACTGACCCATAACTTACATGGGGTTGACCAAACTTGCAGAAACATGCTTATTTCTGCTGAAAAACATGTTTTGACACTTTCAGCGCACTGGGGTTAAGACCTGAGTGTGTGGGCTCTTCTGAGCCTTGCAGTTACATAGGGTAAGAGCTATCTGAAAAAACGCGTTTATTTCGGGCTGAAAAACACGTTTTGAAAAGTGAGCTGTTACTGACCCATAACTTACATGGGGTTGACCAAACTTGCAGAAACATGTTTATTTCTGCTGAAAAACATGTTTTGACACTTTCAGCACAGTGGGGTTAAGACCTGAGTGTGTGGGCTCTTCTGAGGCTTGCAGTTACATAGGGATACAGCTGTCTGAAAAAACGCGTTTATTTCGGGCTGAAAAACACGTTTTGAAAAGTGAGCTGTTACTGACCCATAACTTACATGGGGTTGACCAAACTTGCAGAAACATGTTTATTTCTGCTGAAAAACATGTTTTGACACTTTCAGCGCACTGGGGTTAAGACCTGAGTGTGTGGGCTCTTCTGAGCCTTGCAGTTACATAGGGTAACAGCTATCTGAAAAAACGCGTTTATTTCGGGCTGAAAAACACGTTTTGAAAAGTGAGCTGTTACTGACCCATAACTTACATGGGGTTGACCAAACTTGCAGAAACATGTTTATTTCTGCTGAAAAACATGTTTTGACACTTTCAGCGCACTGGGGTTAAGACCTGAGTGTGTGGGCTCTTCTGAGCCTTGCAGTTACATAGGGTAACAGCTATCTGAAAAAACGCGTTTATTTCGGGCTGAAAAACACGTTTTGAAAAGTGAGCTGTTACTGACCCATAACTTACATGGGGTTGACCAAACTTGCAGAAACATGCTTATTTCTGCTGAAAAACATGTTTTGACACTTTCAGCGCACTGGGGTTAAGACCTGAGTGTGTGGGCTCTTCTGAGCCTTGCAGTTACATAGGGTAAGAGCTATCTGAAAAAACGCGTTTATTTCGGGCTGAAAAACACGTTTTGAAAAGTGAGCTGTTACTGACCCATAACTTACATGGGGTTGACCAAACTTGCAGAAACATGTTTATTTCTGCTGAAAAACATGTTTTGACACTTTCAGCACAGTGGGGTTAAGACCTGAGTGTGTGGGCTCTTCTGAGGCTTGCAGTTACATAGGGATACAGCTGTCTGAAAAAACGCGTTTATTTCGGGCTGAAAAACACGTTTTGAAAAGTGAGCTGTTACTGACCCATAACTTACATGGGGTTGACCAAACTTGCAGAAACATGTTTATTTCTGCTGAAAAACATGTTTTGACACTTTCAGCACATTGGGGTTAAGACCTGAGTGTGTGGGCTCTTCTGAGCCTTGCAGTTACATAGGGATACAGCTGTCTGAAAAAACGCGTTTATTTCGGGCTGAAAAACACGTTTTGAAAAGTGAGCTGTTACTGACCCATAACTTACATGGGGTTGACCAAACTTGCAGAAACATGTTTATTTCTGCTGAAAAACATGTTTTGACACTTTCAGCACACTGGGGTTAAGACCTGAGTGTGTGGGCTCTTCTGAGCCTTGCAGTTACATAGGGATACAGCTGTCTGAAAAAACGCGTTTATTTCGGGCTGAAAAACACGTTTTGAAAAGTGAGCTGTTACTGACCCATAACTTACATGGGGTTGACCAAACTTGCAGAAACAAGTTTATTTCTGCTGAAAAACATGTTTTGACACTTTCAGCACACTGGGGTTAAGACCTGAGTGTGTGGGCTCTTCTGAGCCTTGCAGTTACATAGGGATACAGCTGTCTGAAAAAACGCGTTTATTTCGGGCTGAAAAACACGTTTTGAAAAGTGAGCTGTTATTGACCCATAACTTACATGGGGTTGACCAAACTTGCAGAAACATGTTTATTTCTGCTGAAAAACATGTTTTGACACTTTCAGCACACTGGGGTTAAGACCTGAGTGTGTGGGCTCTTCTGAGCCTTGCAGTTACATAGGGATACAGCTGTCTGAAAAAACGCGTTTATTTCGGGCTGAAAAACACGTTTTGAAAAGTGAGCTGTTACTGCCCCATAAGTTACATGGGGTTGACCAAACTTGCAGAAACATGTTTATTTCTGCTGAAAAACATGTTTTGACACTTTCAGCATACTGGGGTTAAGACCTGAGTGTGTGGGCTCTTCTGAGCCTTGCAGATACATAGGGATACAGCTGTCTGAAAAAACGCGTTTATTTCTGGCTGAAAAACACGTTTTGAAAAGTGAGCTGTTACTGACCCATAACTTACATGGGGTTGACCAAACTTGCAGAAACATGTTTATTTCTGCTGAAAAACATGTTTTGACACTTTCAGCACACTCGGGTTAAGACCTGAGTGTATGGGCTCTTCTGAGCCTTGCAGTTACATAGGGATACAGCTGTCTGAAAAAACGCGTTTATTTCGGGCTGAAAAACACGTTTTGAAAAGTGAGCTGTTACTGACCCATAACTTACATGGGGTTGACCAAACTTGCAGAAACATGTTTATTTCTGCTGAAAAACATGTTTTGACACTTTCAGCACACTGGGGTTAAGACCTGAGTGTGTGGGCTCTTCTGAGCCTTGCAGTTACATAGGGATACAGCTGTCTGAAAAAACGCGTTTATTTCGGGCTGAAAAACACGTTTTGAAAAGTGAGCTGTTACTGACCCATAACTTACATGGGGTTGACCAAACTTGCAGAAACATGCTTATTTCTGCTGAAAAACATGTTTTGACACTTTCAGCGCACTGGGGTTAAGACCTGAGTGTGTGGGCTCTTCTGAGCCTTGCAGTTACATAGGGTAAGAGCTATCTGAAAAAACGCGTTTATTTCGGGCTGAAAAACACGTTTTGAAAAGTGAGCTGTTACTGACCCATAACTTACATGGGGTTGACCAAACTTGCAGAAACATGTTTATTTCTGCTGAAAAACATGTTTTGACACTTTCAGCACAGTGGGGTTAAGACCTGAGTGTGTGGGCTCTTCTGAGGCTTGCAGTTACATAGGGATACAGCTGTCTGAAAAAACGCGTTTATTTCGGGCTGAAAAACACGTTTTGAAAAGTGAGCTGTTACTGACCCATAACTTACATGGGGTTGACCAAACTTGCAGAAACATGTTTATTTCTGCTGAAAAACATGTTTTGACACTTTCAGCGCACTGGGGTTAAGACCTGAGTGTGTGGGCTCTTCTGAGCCTTGCAGTTACATAGGGTAACAGCTATCTGAAAAAAACGCGTTTATTTCGGGCTGAAAAACACGTTTTGAAAAGTGAGCTGTTACTGACCCATAACTTACATGGGGTTGACCAAACTTGCAGAAACATGCTTATTTCTGCTGAAAAACATGTTTTGACACTTTCAGCGCACTGGGGTTAAGACCTGTGTGTGTGGGCTCTTCTGAGCCTTGCAGTTACATAGGGTAAGAGCTATCTGAAAAAACGCGTTTATTTCGGGCTGAAAAACACGTTTTGAAAAGTGAGCTGTTACTGACCCATAACTTACATGGGGTTGACCAAACTTGCAGAAACATGTTTATTTCTGCTGAAAAACATGTTTTGACACTTTCAGCACAGTGGGGTTAAGACCTGAGTGTGTGGGCTCTTCTGAGGCTTGCAGTTACATAGGGATACAGCTGTCTGAAAAAACGCGTTTATTTCGGGCTGAAAAACACGTTTTGAAAAGTGAGCTGTTACTGACCCATAACTTACATGGGGTTGACCAAACTTGCAGAAACATGTTTATTTCTGCTGAAAAACATGTTTTGACACTTTCAGCGCACTGGGGTTAAGACCTGAGTGTGTGGGCTCTTCTGAGCCTTGCAGTTACATAGGGTAACAGCTATCTGAAAAAACGCGTTTATTTCGGGCTGAAAAACACGTTTTGAAAAGTGAGCTGTTACTGACCCATAACTTACATGGGGTTGACCAAACTTGCAGAAACATGTTTATTTCTGCTGAAAAACATGTTTTGACACTTTCAGCGCACTGGGGTTAAGACCTGAGTGTGTGGGCTCTTCTGAGCCTTGCAGTTACATAGGGTAACAGCTATCTGAAAAAACGCGTTTATTTCGGGCTGAAAAACACGTTTTGAAAAGTGAGCTGTTACTGACCCATAACTTACATGGGGTTGACCAAACTTGCAGAAACATGCTTATTTCTGCTGAAAAACATGTTTTGACACTTTCAGCGCACTGGGGTTAAGACCTGAGTGTGTGGGCTCTTCTGAGCCTTGCAGTTACATAGGGTAAGAGCTATCTGAAAAAACGCGTTTATTTCGGGCTGAAAAACACGTTTTGAAAAGTGAGCTGTTACTGACCCATAACTTACATGGGGTTGACCAAACTTGCAGAAACATGCTTATTTCTGCTGAAAAACATGTTTTGACACTTTCAGCGCACTGGGGTTAAGACCTGAGTGTGTGGGCTCTTCTGAGCCTTGCAGTTACATAGGGTAAGAGCTATCTGAAAAAACGCGTTTATTTCGGGCTGAAAAACACGTTTTGAAAAGTGAGCTGTTACTGACCCATAACTTACATGGGGTTGACCAAACTTGCAGAAACATGTTTATTTCTGCTGAAAAACATGTTTTGACACTTTCAGCACAGTGGGGTTAAGACCTGAGTGTGTGGGCTCTTCTGAGGCTTGCAGTTACATAGGGATACAGCTGTCTGAAAAAACGCGTTTATTTCGGGCTGAAAAACACGTTTTGAAAAGTGAGCTGTTACTGACCCATAACTTACATGGGGTTGACCAAACTTGCAGAAACATGTTTATTTCTGCTGAAAAACATGTTTTGACACTTTCAGCGCACTGGGGTTAAGACCTGAGTGTGTGGGCTCTTCTGAGCCTTGCAGTTACATAGGGTAACAGCTATCTGAAAAAAACGCGTTTATTTCGGGCTGAAAAACACGTTTTGAAAAGTGAGCTGTTACTGACCCATAACTTACATGGGGTTGACCAAACTTGCAGAAACATGCTTATTTCTGCTGAAAAACATGTTTTGACACTTTCAGCGCACTGGGGTTAAGACCTGTGTGTGTGGGCTCTTCTGAGCCTTGCAGTTACATAGGGTAAGAGCTATCTGAAAAAACGCGTTTATTTCGGGCTGAAAAACACGTTTTGAAAAGTGAGCTGTTACTGACCCATAACTTACATGGGGTTGACCAAACTTGCAGAAACATGTTTATTTCTGCTGAAAAACATGTTTTGACACTTTCAGCACAGTGGGGTTAAGACCTGAGTGTGTGGGCTCTTCTGAGGCTTGCAGTTACATAGGGATACAGCTGTCTGAAAAAACGCGTTTATTTCGGGCTGAAAAACACGTTTTGAAAAGTGAGCTGTTACTGACCCATAACTTACATGGGGTTGACCAAACTTGCAGAAACATGTTTATTTCTGCTGAAAAACATGTTTTGACACTTTCAGCGCACTGGGGTTAAGACCTGAGTGTGTGGGCTCTTCTGAGCCTTGCAGTTACATAGGGTAACAGCTATCTGAAAAAACGCGTTTATTTCGGGCTGAAAAACACGTTTTGAAAAGTGAGCTGTTACTGACCCATAACTTACATGGGGTTGACCAAACTTGCAGAAACATGTTTATTTCTGCTGAAAAACATGTTTTGACACTTTCAGCGCACTGGGGTTAAGACCTGAGTGTGTGGGCTCTTCTGAGCCTTGCAGTTACATAGGGTAACAGCTATCTGAAAAAACGCGTTTATTTCGGGCTGAAAAACACGTTTTGAAAAGTGAGCTGTTACTGACCCATAACTTACATGGGGTTGACCAAACTTGCAGAAACATGCTTATTTCTGCTGAAAAACATGTTTTGACACTTTCAGCGCACTGGGGTTAAGACCTGAGTGTGTGGGCTCTTCTGAGCCTTGCAGTTACATAGGGTAAGAGCTATCTGAAAAAACGCGTTTATTTCGGGCTGAAAAACACGTTTTGAAAAGTGAGCTGTTACTGACCCATAACTTACATGGGGTTGACCAAACTTGCAGAAACATGTTTATTTCTGCTGAAAAACATGTTTTGACACTTTCAGCACAGTGGGGTTAAGACCTGAGTGTGTGGGCTCTTCTGAGGCTTGCAGTTACATAGGGATACAGCTGTCTGAAAAAACGCGTTTATTTCGGGCTGAAAAACACGTTTTGAAAAGTGAGCTGTTACTGACCCATAACTTACATGGGGTTGACCAAACTTGCAGAAACATGTTTATTTCTGCTGAAAAACATGTTTTGACACTTTCAGCACATTGGGGTTAAGACCTGAGTGTGTGGGCTCTTCTGAGCCTTGCAGTTACATAGGGATACAGCTGTCTGAAAAAACGCGTTTATTTCGGGCTGAAAAACACGTTTTGAAAAGTGAGCTGTTACTGACCCATAACTTACATGGGGTTGACCAAACTTGCAGAAACATGTTTATTTCTGCTGAAAAACATGTTTTGACACTTTCAGCACACTGGGGTTAAGACCTGAGTGTGTGGGCTCTTCTGAGCCTTGCAGTTACATAGGGATAGAGCTGTCTGAAAAAACGCGTTTATTTCGGGCTGAAAAACACGTTTTGAAAAGTGAGCTGTTACTGACCCATAACTTACATGGGGTTGACCAAACTTGCAGAAACAAGTTTATTTCTGCTGAAAAACATGTTTTGACACTTTCAGCACACTGGGGTTAAGACCTGAGTGTGTGGGCTCTTCTGAGCCTTGCAGTTACATAGGGATACAGCTGTCTGAAAAAACGCGTTTATTTCGGGCTGAAAAACACGTTTTGAAAAGTGAGCTGTTATTGACCCATAACTTACATGGGGTTGACCAAACTTGCAGAAACATGTTTATTTCTGCTGAAAAACATGTTTTGACACTTTCAGCACACTGGGGTTAAGACCTGAGTGTGTGGGCTCTTCTGAGCCTTGCAGTTACATAGGGATACAGCTGTCTGAAAAAACGCGTTTATTTCGGGCTGAAAAACACGTTTTGAAAAGTGAGCTGTTACTGCCCCATAAGTTACATGGGGTTGACCAAACTTGCAGAAACATGTTTATTTCTGCTGAAAAACATGTTTTGACACTTTCAGCATACTGGGGTTAAGACCTGAGTGTGTGGGCTCTTCTGAGCCTTGCAGATACATAGGGATACAGCTGTCTGAAAAAACGCGTTTATTTCTGGCTGAAAAACACGTTTTGAAAAGTGAGCTGTTACTGACCCATAACTTACATGGGGTTGACCAAACTTGCAGAAACATGTTTATTTCTGCTGAAAAACATGTTTTGACACTTTCAGCACACTCGGGTTAAGACCTGAGTGTATGGGCTCTTCTGAGCCTTGCAGTTACATAGGGATACAGCTGTCTGAAAAAACGCGTTTATTTCGGGCTGAAAAACACGTTTTGAAAAGTGAGCTGTTACTGACCCATAACTTACATGGGGTTGACCAAACTTGCAGAAACATGTTTATTTCTGCTGAAAAACATGTTTTGACACTTTCAGCACACTGGGGTTAAGACCTGAGTGTGTGGGCTCTTCTGAGCCTTGCAGTTACATAGGGATACAGCTGTCTGAAAAAACGCGTTTATTTCGGGCTGAAAAACACGTTTTGAAAAGTGAGCTGTTACTGACCCATAACTTACATGGGGTTGACCAAACTTGCAGAAACATGCTTATTTCTGCTGAAAAACATGTTTTGACACTTTCAGCGCACTGGGGTTAAGACCTGAGTGTGTGGGCTCTTCTGAGCCTTGCAGTTACATAGGGTAAGAGCTATCTGAAAAAACGCGTTTATTTCGGGCTGAAAAACACGTTTTGAAAAGTGAGCTGTTACTGACCCATAACTTACATGGGGTTGACCAAACTTGCAGAAACATGTTTATTTCTGCTGAAAAACATGTTTTGACACTTTCAGCACAGTGGGGTTAAGACCTGAGTGTGTGGGCTCTTCTGAGGCTTGCAGTTACATAGGGATACAGCTGTCTGAAAAAACGCGTTTATTTCGGGCTGAAAAACACGTTTTGAAAAGTGAGCTGTTACTGACCCATAACTTACATGGGGTTGACCAAACTTGCAGAAACATGTTTATTTCTGCTGAAAAACATGTTTTGACACTTTCAGCGCACTGGGGTTAAGACCTGAGTGTGTGGGCTCTTCTGAGCCTTGCAGTTACATAGGGTAACAGCTATCTGAAAAAAACGCGTTTATTTCGGGCTGAAAAACACGTTTTGAAAAGTGAGCTGTTACTGACCCATAACTTACATGGGGTTGACCAAACTTGCAGAAACATGCTTATTTCTGCTGAAAAACATGTTTTGACACTTTCAGCGCACTGGGGTTAAGACCTGTGTGTGTGGGCTCTTCTGAGCCTTGCAGTTACATAGGGTAAGAGCTATCTGAAAAAACGCGTTTATTTCGGGCTGAAAAACACGTTTTGAAAAGTGAGCTGTTACTGACCCATAACTTACATGGGGTTGACCAAACTTGCAGAAACATGTTTATTTCTGCTGAAAAACATGTTTTGACACTTTCAGCACAGTGGGGTTAAGACCTGAGTGTGTGGGCTCTTCTGAGGCTTGCAGTTACATAGGGATACAGCTGTCTGAAAAAACGCGTTTATTTCGGGCTGAAAAACACGTTTTGAAAAGTGAGCTGTTACTGACCCATAACTTACATGGGGTTGACCAAACTTGCAGAAACATGTTTATTTCTGCTGAAAAACATGTTTTGACACTTTCAGCGCACTGGGGTTAAGACCTGAGTGTGTGGGCTCTTCTGAGCCTTGCAGTTACATAGGGTAACAGCTATCTGAAAAAACGCGTTTATTTCGGGCTGAAAAACACGTTTTGAAAAGTGAGCTGTTACTGACCCATAACTTACATGGGGTTGACCAAACTTGCAGAAACATGTTTATTTCTGCTGAAAAACATGTTTTGACACTTTCAGCGCACTGGGGTTAAGACCTGAGTGTGTGGGCTCTTCTGAGCCTTGCAGTTACATAGGGTAACAGCTATCTGAAAAAACGCGTTTATTTCGGGCTGAAAAACACGTTTTGAAAAGTGAGCTGTTACTGACCCATAACTTACATGGGGTTGACCAAACTTGCAGAAACATGCTTATTTCTGCTGAAAAACATGTTTTGACACTTTCAGCGCACTGGGGTTAAGACCTGAGTGTGTGGGCTCTTCTGAGCCTTGCAGTTACATAGGGTAAGAGCTATCTGAAAAAACGCGTTTATTTCGGGCTGAAAAACACGTTTTGAAAAGTGAGCTGTTACTGACCCATAACTTACATGGGGTTGACCAAACTTGCAGAAACATGTTTATTTCTGCTGAAAAACATGTTTTGACACTTTCAGCACAGTGGGGTTAAGACCTGAGTGTGTGGGCTCTTCTGAGGCTTGCAGTTACATAGGGATACAGCTGTCTGAAAAAACGCGTTTATTTCGGGCTGAAAAACACGTTTTGAAAAGTGAGCTGTTACTGACCCATAACTTACATGGGGTTGACCAAACTTGCAGAAACATGTTTATTTCTGCTGAAAAACATGTTTTGACACTTTCAGCGCACTGGTGTTAAGACCTGAGTGTGTGGGCTCTTCTGAGCCTTGCAGTTACATAGGGTAACAGCTATCTGAAAAAACGCGTTTATTTCGGGCTGAAAAACACGTTTTGAAAAGTGAGCTGTTACTGACCCATAACTTACATGGGGTTGACCAAACTTGCAGAAACATGCTTATTTCTGCTGAAAAACATGTTTTGACACTTTCAGCGCACTGGGGTTAAGACCTGAGTGTGTGGGCTCTTCTGAGCCTTGCAGTTACATAGGGTAAGAGCTATCTGAAAAAACGCGTTTATTTCGGGCTGAAAAACACGTTTTGAAAAGTGAGCTGTTACTGACCCATAACTTACATGGGGTTGACCAAACTTGCAGAAACATGTTTATTTCTGCTGAAAAACATGTTTTGACACTTTCAGCACAGTGGGGTTAAGACCTGAGTGTGTGGGCTCTTCTGAGGCTTGCAGTTACATAGGGATACAGCTGTCTGAAAAAACGCGTTTATTTCGGGCTGAAAAACACGTTTTGAAAAGTGAGCTGTTACTGACCCATAACTTACATGGGGTTGACCAAACTTGCAGAAACATGTTTATTTCTGCTGAAAAACATGTTTTGACACTTTCAGCACATTGGGGTTAAGACCTGAGTGTGTGGGCTCTTCTGAGCCTTGCAGTTACATAGGGATACAGCTGTCTGAAAAAACGCGTTTATTTCGGGCTGAAAAACACGTTTTGAAAAGTGAGCTGTTACTGACCCATAACTTACATGGGGTTGACCAAACTTGCAGAAACATGTTTATTTCTGCTGAAAAACATGTTTTGACACTTTCAGCACACTGGGGTTAAGACCTGAGTGTGTGGGCTCTTCTGAGCCTTGCAGTTACATAGGGATACAGCTGTCTGAAAAAACGCGTTTATTTCGGGCTGAAAAACACGTTTTGAAAAGTGAGCTGTTACTGCCCCATAAGTTACATGGGGTTGACCAAACTTGCAGAAACATGTTTATTTCTGCTGAAAAACATGTTTTGACACTTTCAGCACACTGGGGTTAAGACCTGAGTGTGTGGGCTCTTCTGAGCCTTGCAGTTACATAGGGATACAGCTGTCTGAAAAAACGCGTTTATTTCGGGCTGAAAAACACGTTTTGAAAAGTGAGCTGTTACTGACCCATAACTTACATGGGGTTGACCAAACTTGCAGAAACAAGTTTATTTCTGCTGAAAAACATGTTTTGACACTTTCAGCACACTGGGGTTAAGACCTGAGTTTGTGGGCTCTTCTGAGCCTTGCAGTTACATAGGGATACAGCTGTCTGAAAAAACGCGTTTATTTCGGGCTGAAAAACACGTTTTGAAAAGTGAGCTGTTACTGACCCATAACTTACATGGGGTTGACCAAACTTGCAGAAACATGTTTATTTCTGCTGAAAAACATGTTTTGACACTTTCAGCACACTGGGGTTAAGACCTGAGTGTGTGGGCTCTTCTGAGCCTTGCAGTTACATAGGGATACAGCTGTCTGAAAAAACGCGTTTATTTCGGGCTGAAAAACACGTTTTGAAAAGTGAGCTGTTACTGACCCATAACTTACATGGGGTTGACCAAACTTGCAGAAACAAGTTTATTTCTGCTGAAAAACATGTTTTGACACTTTCAGCACACTGGGGTTAAGACCTGAGTGAGTGGGCTCCTCTGAGCCTTGCAGTTACATAGGGATACAGCTGTCTGAAAAAACGCGTTTATTTCGGGCTGAAAAACACGTTTTGAAAAGTGAGCTGTTACTGACCCATAACTTACATGGGGTTGACCAAACTTGCAGAAACATGTTTATTTCTGCTGAAAAACATGTTTTGACACTTTCAGCGCACTGGGGTTAAGACCTGAGTGTGTGGGCTCTTCTGAGCCTTGCAGTTACATAGGGATACAGCTGTCTGAAAAAACGCGTTTATTTCGGGCTGAAAAACACGTTTTGAAAAGTGAGCTGTTACTGACCCATAACTTACATGGGGTTGACCAAACTTGCAGAAACATGTTTATTTCTGCTGAAAAACATGTTTTGACACTTTCAGCGCACTGGGGTTAAGACCTGAGTGTGTGGGCTCTTCTGAGCCTTGCAGTTACATAGGGTAACAGCTATCTGAAAAAACGCGTTTATTTCGGGCTGAAAAACACGTTTTGAAAAGTGAGCTGTTACTGACCCATAACTTACATGGGGTTGACCAAACTTGCAGAAACATGCTTATTTCTGCTGAAAAACATGTTTTGACACTTTCAGCGCACTGGGGTTAAGACCTGAGTGTGTGGGCTCTTCTGAGCCTTGCAGTTACATAGGGTAAGAGCTATCTGAAAAAACGCGTTTATTTCGGGCTGAAAAACACGTTTTGAAAAGTGAGCTGTTACTGACCCATAACTTACATGGGGTTGACCAAACTTGCAGAAACATGTTTATTTCTGCTGAAAAACATGTTTTGACACTTTCAGCGCACTGGGGTTAAGACCTGAGTGTGTGGGCTCTTCTGAGCCTTGCAGTTACAAAAGGATACAGCTGTCTGAAAAAACGCGTTTATTTCGGGCTGAAAAACACGTTTTGAAAAGTGAGCTGTTACTGACCCATAACTTACATGGGGTTGACCAAACTTGCAGAAACATGTTTATTTCTGCTGAAAAACATGTTTTGACACTTTCAGCGCACTGGGGTTAAGACCTGAGTGTGTGGGCTCTTCTGAGCCTTGCAGTTACATAGGGTAACAGCTATCTGAAAAAACGCGTTTATTTCGGGCTGAAAAACACGTTTTGAAAAGTGAGCTGTTACTGACCCATAACTTACATGGGGTTGACCAAACTTGCAGAAACATGCTTATTTCTGCTGAAAAACATGTTTTGACACTTTCAGCGCACTGGGGTTAAGACCTGAGTGTGTGGGCTCTTCTGAGCCTTGCAGTTACATAGGGTAAGAGCTATCTGAAAAAACGCGTTTATTTCGGGCTGAAAAACACGTTTTGAAAAGTGAGCTGTTACTGACCCATAACTTACATGGGGTTGACCAAACTTGCAGAAACATGTTTATTTCTGCTGAAAAACATGTTTTGACACTTTCAGCGCACTGGGGTTAAGACCTGAGTGTGTGGGCTCTTCTGAGCCTTGCAGTTACATAGGGATACAGCTGTCTGAAAAGACGCGTTTATTTCTGGCTGAAAAACACGTTTTGAAAAGTGAGCTGTTACTGACCCATAACTTACATGGGGTTGACCAAACTTGCAGAAACATGTTTATTTCTGCTGAAAAACATGTTTTGACACTTTCAGCACACTCGGGTTAAGACCTGAGTGTGTGGGCTCTTCTGAGCCTTGCAGTTACATAGGGATACAGCTGTCTGAAAAAACGCGTTTATTTCGGGCTGAAAAACACGTTTTGAAAAGTGAGTTGTTACTGACCCATAACTTACATGGGGTTGACCAAACTTGCAGAAACATGTTTATTTCTGCTGAAAAACATGTTTTGACACTTTCAGCACACTGGGGTTAAGACCTGAGTGTGTGGGCTCTTCTGAGCCTTGCAGTTACATAGGGATACAGCTGTCTGAAAAAACGCGTTTATTTCGGGCTGAAAAACACGTTTTGAAAAGTGAGCTGTTACTGCCCCATAAGTTACATGGGGTTGACCAAACTTGCAGAAACATGTTTATTTCTGCTGAAAAACATGTTTTGACACTTTCAGCACACTGGGGTTAAGACCTGAGTGTGTGGGCTCTTCTGAGCCTTGCAGTTACATAGGGATACAGCTGTCTGAAAAAACGCGTTTATTTCGGGCTGAAAAACACGTTTTGAAAAGTGAGCTGTTACTGACCCATAACTTACATGGGGTTGACCAAACTTGCAGAAACATGTTTATTTCTGCTGAAAAACATGTTTTGACACTTTCAGCACACTGGGGTTAAGACCTGAGTGTGTGGGCTCTTCTGAGCCTTGCAGTTACATAGGGATACAGCTGTCTGAAAAAACGCGTTTATTTCGGGCTGAAAAACACGTTTTGAAAAGTGAGCTGTTACTGACCCATAACTTACATGGGGTTGACCAAACTTGCAGAAACATGTTTATTTCTGCTGAAAAACATGTTTTGACACTTTCAGCACACTGGGGTTAAGACCTGAGTGTGTGGGCTCTTCTGAGCCTTGCAGTTACATAGGGATACAGCTGTCTGAAAAAACGCGTTTATTTCGGGCTGAAAAACACGTTTTGAAAAGTGAGCTGTTACTGCCCCATAAGTTACATGGGGTTGACCAAACTTGCAGAAACATGTTTATTTCTGCTGAAAAACATGTTTTGACACTTTCAGCACACTGGGGTTAAGACCTGAGTGTGTGGGCTCTTCTGAGCCTTGCAGATACATAGGGATACAGCTGTCTGAAAAAACGCGTTTATTTCTGGCTGAAAAACACGTTTTGAAAAGTGAGCTGTTACTGACCCATAACTTACATGGGGTTGACCAAACTTGCAGAAACATGTTTATTTCTGCTGAAAAACATGTTTTGACACTTTCAGCACACTCGGGTTAAGACCTGAGTGTGTGGGCTCTTCTGAGCCTTGCAGTTACATAGGGATACAGCTGTCTGAAAAAACGCGTTTATTTCGGGCTGAAAAACACGTTTTGAAAAGTGAGCTGTTACTGACCCATAACTTACATGGGGTTGACCAAACTTGCAGAAACATGTTTATTTCTGCTGAAAAACATGTTTTGACACTTTCAGCACACTGGGGTTAAGACCTGAGTGTGTGGGCTCTTCTGAGCCTTGCAGTTACATAGGGATACAGCTGTCTGAAAAAACGCGTTTATTTCGGGCTGAAAAACACGTTTTGAAAAGTGAGCTGTTACTGACCCATAACTTACATGGGGTTGACCAAACTTGCAGAAACATGTTTATTTCTGCTGAAAAACATGTTTTGACACTTTCAGCGCACTGGGGTTAAGACCTGAGTGTGTGGGCTCTTCTGAGCCTTGCAGTTACATAGGGTAACAGCTATCTGAAAAAACGCGTTTATTTCGGGCTGAAAAACACGTTTTGAAAAGTGAGCTGTTACTGACCCATAACTTACATGGGGTTGACCAAACTTGCAGAAACATGCTTATTTCTGCTGAAAAACATGTTTTGACACTTTCAGCGCACTGGGGTTAAGACCTGAGTGTGTGGGCTCTTCTGAGCCTTGCAGTTACATAGGGTAAGAGCTATCTGAAAAAACGCGTTTATTTCGGGCTGAAAAACACGTTTTGAAAAGTGAGCTGTTACTGACCCATAACTTACATGGGGTTGACCAAACTTGCAGAAACATGTTTATTTCTGCTGAAAAACATGTTTTGACACTTTCAGCACAGTGGGGTTAAGACCTGAGTGTGTGGGCTCTTCTGAGGCTTGCAGTTACATAGGGATACAGCTGTCTGAAAAAACGCGTTTATTTCGGGCTGAAAAACACGTTTTGAAAAGTGAGCTGTTACTGACCCATAACTTACATGGGGTTGACCAAACTTGCAGAAACATGTTTATTTCTGCTGAAAAACATGTTTTGACACTTTCAGCGCACTGGGGTTAAGACCTGAGTGTGTGGGCTCTTCTGAGCCTTGCAGTTACATAGGGTAACAGCTATCTGAAAAAACGCGTTTATTTCGGGCTGAAAAACACGTTTTGAAAAGTGAGCTGTTACTGACCCATAACTTACATGGGGTTGACCAAACTTGCAGAAACATGTTTATTTCTGCTGAAAAACATGTTTTGACACTTTCAGCGCACTGGGGTTAAGACCTGAGTGTGTGGGCTCTTCTGAGCCTTGCAGTTACATAGGGTAACAGCTATCTGAAAAAACGCGTTTATTTCGGGCTGAAAAACACGTTTTGAAAAGTGAGCTGTTACTGACCCATAACTTACATGGGGTTGACCAAACTTGCAGAAACAAGTTTATTTCTGCTGAAAAACATGTTTTGACACTTTCAGCACACTGGGGTTAAGACCTGAGTGTGTGGGCTCTTCTGAGGCTTGCAGTTACATAGGGATACAGCTGTCTGAAAAAACGCGTTTATTTCGGGCTGAAAAACACGTTTTGAAAAGTGAGCTGTTACTGACCCATAACTTACATGGGGTTGACCAAACTTGCAGAAACATGTTTATTTCTGCTGAAAAACATGTTTTGACACTTTCAGCACACTGGGGTTAAGACCTGAGTGTGTGGGCTCTTCTGAGCCTTGCAGTTACATAGGGATACAGCTGTCTGAAAAAACGCGTTTATTTCGGGCTGAAAAACACGTTTTGAAAAGTGAGCTGTTACTGCCCCATAAGTTACATGGGGTTGACCAAACTTGCAGAAACATGTTTATTTCTGCTGAAAAACATGTTTTGACACTTTCAGCACACTGGGGTTAAGACCTGAGTGTGTGGGCTCTTCTGAGCCTTGCAGATACATAGGGATACAGCTGTCTGAAAAAACGCGTTTATTTCTGGCTGAAAAACACGTTTTGAAAAGTGAGCTGTTACTGACCCATAACTTACATGGGGTTGACCAAACTTGCAGAAACATGTTTATTTCTGCTGAAAAACATGTTTTGACACTTTCAGCACACTCGGGTTAAGACCTGAGTGTGTGGGCTCTTCTGAGCCTTGCAGTTACATAGGGATACAGCTGTCTGAAAAAACGCGTTTATTTCGGGCTGAAAAACACGTTTTGAAAAGTGAGCTGTTACTGACCCATAACTTACATGGGGTTGACCAAACTTGCAGAAACATGTTTATTTCTGCTGAAAAACATGTTTTGACACTTTCAGCACACTGGGGTTAAGACCTGAGTGTGTGGGCTCTTCTGAGCCTTGCAGTTACATAGGGATACAGCTGTCTGAAAAAACGCGTTTATTTCGGGCTGAAAAACACGTTTTGAAAAGTGAGCTGTTACTGACCCATAACTTACATGGGGTTGACCAAACTTGCAGAAACATGTTTATTTCTGCTGAAAAACATGTTTTGACACTTTCAGCGCACTGGGGTTAAGACCTGAGTGTGTGGGCTCTTCTGAGCCTTGCAGTTACATAGGGTAACAGCTATCTGAAAAAACGCGTTTATTTCGGGCTGAAAAACACGTTTTGAAAAGTGAGCTGTTACTGACCCATAACTTACATGGGGTTGACCAAACTTGCAGAAACATGCTTATTTCTGCTGAAAAACATGTTTTGACACTTTCAGCGCACTGGGGTTAAGACCTGAGTGTGTGGGCTCTTCTGAGCCTTGCAGTTACATAGGGTAAGAGCTATCTGAAAAAACGCGTTTATTTCGGGCTGAAAAACACGTTTTGAAAAGTGAGCTGTTACTGACCCATAACTTACATGGGGTTGACCAAACTTGCAGAAACATGTTTATTTCTGCTGAAAAACATGTTTTGACATTTTCAGCACAGTGGGGTTAAGACCTGAGTGTGTGGGCTCTTCTGAGGCTTGCAGTTACATAGGGATACAGCTGTCTGAAAAAACGCGTTTATTTCGGGCTGAAAAACACGTTTTGAAAAGTGAGCTGTTACTGACCCATAACTTACATGGGGTTGACCAAACTTGCAGAAACATGTTTATTTCTGCTGAAAAACATGTTTTGACACTTTCAGCACATTGGGGTTAAGACCTGAGTGTGTGGGCTCTTCTGAGCCTTGCAGTTACATAGGGATACAGCTGTCTGAAAAAACGCGTTTATTTCGGGCTGAAAAACACGTTTTGAAAAGTGAGCTGTTACTGACCCATAACTTACATGGGGTTGACCAAACTTGCAGAAACATGTTTATTTCTGCTGAAAAACATGTTTTGACACTTTCAGCACACTGGGGTTAAGACCTGAGTGTGTGGGCTCTTCTGAGCCTTGCAGTTACATAGGGATACAGCTGTCTGAAAAAACGCGTTTATTTCGGGCTGAAAAACACGTTTTGAAAAGTGAGCTGTTACTGCCCCATAAGTTACATGGGGTTGACCAAACTTGCAGAAACATGTTTATTTCTGCTGAAAAACATGTTTTGACACTCTCAGCACACTGGGGTTAAGACCTGAGTGTGTGGGCTCTTCTGAGCCTTGCAGTTACATAGGGATACAGCTGTCTGAAAAAACGCGTTTATTTCGGGCTGAAAAACACGTTTTGAAAAGTGAGCTGTTACTGACCCATAACTTACATGGGGTTGACCAAACTTGCAGAAACAAGTTTATTTCTGCTGAAAAACATGTTTTGACACTTTCAGCACACTGGGGTTAAGACCTGAGTGTGTGGGCTCTTCTGAGCCTTGCAGTTACATAGGGATACAGCTGTCTGAAAAAACGCGTTTATTTCGGGCTGAAAAACACGTTTTGAAAAGTGAGCTGTTACTGACCCATAACTTACATGGGGTTGACCAAACTTGCAGAAACATGTTTATTTCTGCTGAAAAACATGTTTTGACACTTTCAGCACACTGGGGTTAAGACCTGAGTGTGTGGGCTCTTCTGAGCCTTGCAGTTACATAGGGATACAGCTGTCTGAAAAAACGCGTTTATTTCGGGCTGAAAAACACGTTTTGAAAAGTGAGCTGTTACTGCCCCATAAGTTACATGGGGTTGACCAAACTTGCAGAAACATGTTTATTTCTGCTGAAAAACATGTTTTGACACTTTCAGCATACTGGGGTTAAGACCTGAGTGTGTGGGCTCTTCTGAGCCTTGCAGATACATAGGGATACAGCTGTCTGAAAAAACGCGTTTATTTCTGGCTGAAAAACACGTTTTGAAAAGTGAGCTGTTACTGACCCATAACTTACATGGGGTTGACCAAACTTGCAGAAACATGTTTATTTCTGCTGAAAAACATGTTTTGACACTTTCAGCACACTCGGGTTAAGACCTGAGTGTGTGGGCTCTTCTGAGCCTTGCAGTTACATAGGGATACAGCTGTCTGAAAAAACGCGTTTATTTCGGGCTGAAAAACACGTTTTGAAAAGTGAGCTGTTACTGACCCATAACTTACATGGGGTTGACCAAACTTGCAGAAACATGTTTATTTCTGCTGAAAAACATGTTTTGACACTTTCAGCACACTGGGGTTAAGACCTGAGTGTGTGGGCTCTTCTGAGCCTTGCAGTTACATAGGGATACAGCTGTCTGAAAAAACGCGTTTATTTCGGGCTGAAAAACACGTTTTGAAAAGTGAGCTGTTACTGACCCATAACTTACATGGGGTTGACCAAACTTGCAGAAACATGTTTATTTCTGCTGAAAAACATGTTTTGACACTTTCAGCGCACTGGGGTTAAGACCTGAGTGTGTGGGCTCTTCTGAGCCTTGCAGTTACATAGGGTAACAGCTATCTGAAAAAACGCGTTTATTTCGGGCTGAAAAACACGTTTTGAAAAGTGAGCTGTTACTGACCCATAACTTACATGGGGTTGACCAAACTTGCAGAAACATGTTTATTTCTGCTGAAAAACATGTTTTGACACTTTCAGCGCACTGGGGTTAAGACCTGAGTGTGTGGGCTCTTCTGAGCCTTGCAGTTACATAGGGTAAGAGCTATCTGAAAAAACGCGTTTATTTCGGGCTGAAAAACACGTTTTGAAAAGTGAGCTGTTACTGACCCATAACTTACATGGGGTTGACCAAACTTGCAGAAACATGTTTATTTCTGCTGAAAAACATGTTTTGACACTTTCAGCACAGTGGGGTTAAGACCTGAGTGTGTGGGCTCTTCTGAGGCTTGCAGTTACATAGGGATACAGCTGTCTGAAAAAACGCGTTTATTTCGGGCTGAAAAACACGTTTTGAAAAGTGAGCTGTTACTGACCCATAACTTACATGGGGTTGACCAAACTTGCAGAAACATGTTTATTTCTGCTGAAAAACATGTTTTGACACTTTCAGCACATTGGGGTTAAGACCTGAGTGTGTGGGCTCTTCTGAGCCTTGCAGTTACATAGGGATACAGCTGTCTGAAAAAACGCGTTTATTTCGGGCTGAAAAACACGTTTTGAAAAGTGAGCTGTTACTGACCCATAACTTACATGGGGTTGACCAAACTTGCAGAAACATGTTTATTTCTGCTGAAAAACATGTTTTGACACTTTCAGCACACTGGGGTTAAGACCTGAGTGTGTGGGCTCTTCTGAGCCTTGCAGATACATAGGGATACAGCTGTCTGAAAAAACGCGTTTATTTCTGGCTGAAAAACACGTTTTGAAAAGTGAGCTGTTACTGACCCATAATTTACATGGGGTTGACCAAACTTGCAGAAACATGTTTATTTCTGCTGAAAAACATGTTTTGACACTTTCAGCACACTGGGGTTAAGACCTGAGTGTGTGGGCTCTTCTGAGCCTTGCAGTTACATAGGGATACAGCTGTCTGAAAAAACGCGTTTATTTCGGGCTGAAAAACACGTTTTGAAAAGTGAGCTGTTACTGACCCATAACTTACATGGGGTTGACCAAACTTGCAGAAACATGTTTATTTCTGCTGAAAAACATGTTTTGACACTTTCAGCGCACTGGGGTTAAGACCTGAGTGTGTGGGCTCTTCTGAGCCTTGCAGTTACATAGGGTAACAGCTATCTGAAAAAACGCGTTTATTTCGGGCTGAAAAACACGTTTTGAAAAGTGAGCTGTTACTGACCCATAACATACATGGGGTTGACCAAACTTGCAGAAACATGCTTATTTCTGCTGAAAAACATGTTTTGACACTTTCAGCGCACTGGGGTTAAGACCTGAGTGTGTGGGCTCTTCTGAGCCTTGCAGTTACATAGGGTAAGAGCTATCTGAAAAAACGCGTTTATTTCGGGCTGAAAAACACGTTTTGAAAAGTGAGCTGTTACTGACCCATAACTTACATGGGGTTGACCAAACTTGCAGAAACATGTTTATTTCTGCTGAAAAACATGTTTTGACACTTTCAGCACAGTGGGGTTAAGACCTGAGTGTGTGGGCTCTTCTGAGGCTTGAAGTTACATAGGGATACAGCTGTCTGAAAAAACGCGTTTATTTCGGGCTGAAAAACACGTTTTGAAAAGTGAGCTGTTACTGACCCATAACTTACATGGGGTTGACCAAACTTGCAGAAACATGTTTATTTCTGCTGAAAAACATGTTTTGACACTTTCAGCACATTGGGGTTAAGACCTGAGTGTGTGGGCTCTTCTGAGCCTTGCAGTTACATAGGGATACAGCTGTCTGAAAAAACGCGTTTATTTCGGGCTGAAAAACACGTTTTGAAAAGTGAGCTGTTACTGACCCATAACTTACATGGGGTTGACCAAACTTGCAGAAACATGTTTATTTCTGCTGAAAAACATGTTTTGACACTTTCAGCACACTGGGGTTAAGACCTGAGTGTGTGGGCTCTTCTGAGCCTTGCAGTTACATAGGGATACAGCTGTCTGAAAAAACGCGTTTATTTCGGGCTGAAAAACACGTTTTGAAAAGTGAGCTGTTACTGCCCCATAAGTTACATGGGGTTGACCAAACTTGCAGAAACATGTTTATTTCTGCTGAAAAACATGTTTTGACACTCTCAGCACACTGGGGTTAAGCCTGAGTGTGTGGGCTCTTCTGAGCCTTGCAGTTACATAGGGATACAGCTGTCTGAAAAAACGCGTTTATTTCGGGCTGAAAAACACGTTTTGAAAAGTGAGCTGTTACTGACCCATAACTTACATGGGGTTGACCAAACTTGCAGAAACAAGTTTATTTCTGCTGAAAAACATGTTTTGACACTTTCAGCACACTGGGGTTAAGACCTGAGTGTGTGGGCTCTTCTGAGCCTTGCAGTTACATAGGGATACAGCTGTCTGAAAAAACGCGTTTATTTCGGGCTGAAAAACACGTTTTGAAAAGTGAGCTGTTACTGACCCATAACTTACATGGGGTTGACCAAACTTGCAGAAACATGTTTATTTCTGCTGAAAAACATGTTTTGACACTTTCAGCACACTGGGGTTAAGACCTGAGTGTGTGGGCTCTTCTGAGCCTTGCAGTTACATAGGGATACAGCTGTCTGAAAAAACGCGTTTATTTCGGGCTGAAAAACACGTTTTGAAAAGTGAGCTGTTACTGCCCCATAAGTTACATGGGGTTGACCAAACTTGCAGAAACATGTTTATTTCTGCTGAAAAACATGTTTTGACACTTTCAGCATACTGGGGTTAAGACCTGAGTGTGTGGGCTCTTCTGAGCCTTGCAGATACATAGGGATACAGCTGTCTGAAAAAACGCGTTTATTTCTGGCTGAAAAACACGTTTTGAAAAGTGAGCTGTTACTGACCCATAACTTACATGGGGTTGACCAAACTTGCAGAAACATGTTTATTTCTGCTGAAAAACATGTTTTGACACTTTCAGCACACTCGGGTTAAGACCTGAGTGTGTGGGCTCTTCTGAGCCTTGCAGTTACATAGGGATACAGCTGTCTGAAAAAACGCGTTTATTTCGGGCTGAAAAACACGTTTTGAAAAGTGAGCTGTTACTGACCCATAACTTACATGGGGTTGACCAAACTTGCAGAAACATGTTTATTTCTGCTGAAAAACATGTTTTGACACTTTCAGCACACTGGGGTTAAGACCTGAGTGTGTGGGCTCTTCTGAGCCTTGCAGTTACATAGGGATACAGCTGTCTGAAAAAACGCGTTTATTTCGGGCTGAAAAACACGTTTTGAAAAGTGAGCTGTTACTGACCCATAACTTACATGGGGTTGACCAAACTTGCAGAAACATGTTTATTTCTGCTGAAAAACATGTTTTGACACTTTCAGCGCACTGGGGTTAAGACCTGAGTGTGTGGGCTCTTCTGAGCCTTGCAGTTACATAGGGTAACAGCTATCTGAAAAAACGCGTTTATTTCGGGCTGAAAAACACGTTTTGAAAAGTGAGCTGTTACTGACCCATAACTTACATGGGGTTGACCAAACTTGCAGAAACATGCTTATTTCTGCTGAAAAACATGTTTTGACACTTTCAGCGCACTGGGGTTAAGACCTGAGTGTGTGGGCTCTTCTGAGCCTTGCAGTTACATAGGGTAAGAGCTATCTGAAAAAAACGCGTTTATTTCGGGCTGAAAAACACGTTTTGAAAAGTGAGCTGTTACTGACCCATAACTTACATGGGGTTGACCAAACTTGCAGAAACATGTTTATTTCTGCTGAAAAACATGTTTTGACACTTTCAGCACAGTGGGGTTAAGACCTGAGTGTGTGGGCTCTTCTGAGGCTTGCAGTTACATAGGGATACAGCTGTCTGAAAAAACGCGTTTATTTCGGGCTGAAAAACACGTTTTGAAAAGTGAGCTGTTACTGACCCATAACTTACATGGGGTTGACCAAACTTGCAGAAACATGTTTATTTCTGCTGAAAAACATGTTTTGACACTTTCAGCACATTGGGGTTAAGACCTGAGTGTGTGGGCTCTTCTGAGCCTTGCAGTTACATAGGGATACAGCTGTCTGAAAAAACGCGTTTATTTCGGGCTGAAAAACACGTTTTGAAAAGTGAGCTGTTACTGACCCATAACTTACATGGGGTTGACCAAACTTGCAGAAACATGTTTATTTCTGCTGAAAAACATGTTTTGACACTTTCAGCACACTGGGGTTAAGACCTGAGTGTGTGGGCTCTTCTGAGCCTTGCAGATACATAGGGATACAGCTGTCTGAAAAAACGCGTTTATTTCTGGCTGAAAAACACGTTTTGAAAAGTGAGCTGTTACTGACCCATAATTTACATGGGGTTGACCAAACTTGCAGAAACATGTTTATTTCTGCTGAAAAACATGTTTTGACACTTTCAGCACAGTGGGTTTAAGACCTGAGTGTGTGGGCTCTTCTGAGGCTTGCAGTTACATAGGGATACAGCTGTCTGAAAAAACGCGTTTATTTCGGGCTGAAAAACACGTTTTGAAAAGTGAGCTGTTACTGCCCCATAAGTTACATGGGGTTGACCAAACTTGCAGAAACATGTTTATTTCTGCTGAAAAACATGTTTTGACACTTTCAGCACACTGGGGTTAAGACCTGAGTGTGTGGGCTCTTCTGAGCCTTGCAGTTACATAGGGATACAGCTGTCTGAAAAAACGCGTTTATTTCGGGCTGAAAAACACGTTTTGAAAAGTGAGCTGTTACTGACCCATAACTTACATGGGGTTGACCAAACTTGCAGAAACAAGTTTATTTCTGCTGAAAAACATGTTTTGACACTTTCAGCACACTGGGGTTAAGACCTGAGTGTGTGGGCTCTTCTGAGCCTTGCAGTTACATAGGGATACAGCTGTCTGAAAAAACGCGTTTATTTCGGGCTGAAAAACACGTTTTGAAAAGTGAGCTGTTACTGACCCATAACTTACATGGGGTTGACCAAACTTGCAGAAACAAGTTTATTTCTGCTGAAAAACATGTTTTGACACTTTCAGCACACTGGGGTTAAGACCTGAGTGTGTGGGCTCTTCTGAGCCTTGCAGTTACATAGGGATACAGCTGTCTGAAAAAACGCGTTTATTTCGGGCTGAAAAACACGTTTTGAAAAGTGAGCTGTTACTGACCCATAACTTACATGGGGTTGACCAAACTTGCAGAAACATGTTTATTTCTGCTGAAAAACATGTTTTGACACTTTCAGCGCACTGGGGTTAAGACCTGAGTGTGTGGGCTCTTCTGAGCCTTGCAGTTACATAGGGTAACAGCTATCTGAAAAAACGCGTTTATTTCGGGCTGAAAAACACGTTTTGAAAAGTGAGCTGTTACTGACCCATAACTTACATGGGGTTGACCAAACTTGCAGAAACATGCTTATTTCTGCTGAAAAACATGTTTTGACACTTTCAGCGCACTGGGGTTAAGACCTGAGTGTGTGGGCTCTTCTGAGCCTTGCAGTTACATAGGGTAAGAGCTATCTGAAAAAACGCGTTTATTTCGGGCTGAAAAACACGTTTTGAAAAGTGAGCTGTTACTGACCCATAACTTACATGGGGTTGACCAAACTTGCAGAAACATGTTTATTTCTGCTGAAAAACATGTTTTGACACTTTCAGCACAGTGGGGTTAAGACCTGAGTGTGTGGGCTCTTCTGAGGCTTGCAGTTACATAGGGATACAGCTGTCTGAAAAAACGCGTTTATTTCGGGGTGAAAAACACGTTTTGAAAAGTGAGCTGTTACTGACCCATAACTTACATGGGGTTGACCAAACTTGCAGAAACATGTTTATTTCTGCTGAAAAACATGTTTTGACACGTTCAGCGCACTGGGGTTAAGACCTGAGTGTGTGGGCTCTTCTGAGCCTTGCAGTTACATAGGGTAACAGCTATCTGAAAAAACGCGTTTATTTCGGGCTGAAAAACACGTTTTGAAAAGTGAGCTGTTACTGACCCATAACTTACATGGGGTTGACCAAACTTGCAGAAACATGTTTATTTCTGCTGAAAAACATGTTTTGACACTTTCAGCGCACTGGGGTTAAGACCTGAGTGTGTGGGCTCTTCTGAGCCTTGCAGTTACATAGGGTAACAGCTATCTGAAAAAACGCGTTTATTTCGGGCTGAAAAACACGTTTTGAAAAGTGAGCTGTTACTGACCCATAACTTACATGGGGTTGACCAAACTTGCAGAAACGTGTTTATTTCTGCTGAAAAACATGTTTTGACACTTTCAGCACACTGGGGTTAAGACCTGAGTGTGTGGGCTCTTCTGAGCCTTGCAGTTACATAGGGATACAGCTGTCTGAAAAAACGCGTTTATTTCGGGCTGAAAAACACGTTTTGAAAAGTGAGCTGTTACTGACCCATAACTTACATGGGGTTGACCAAACTTGCAGAAACATGTTTATTTCTGCTGAAAAACATGTTTTGACACTTTCAGCGCACTGGGGTTAAGACCTGAGTGTGTGGGCTCTTCTGAGCCTTGCAGTTACATAGGGTAACAGCTATCTGAAAAAACGCGTTTATTTCGGGCTGAAAAACACGTTTTGAAAAGTGAGCTGTTACTGACCCATAACTTACATGGGGTTGACCAAACTTGCAGAAACATGCTTATTTCTGCTGAAAAACATGTTTTGACACTTTCAGCGCACTGGGGTTAAGACCTGAGTGTGTGGGCTCTTCTGAGCCTTGCAGTTACATAGGGTAAGAGCTATCTGAAAAAACGCGTTTATTTCGGGCTGAAAAACACGTTTTGAAAAGTGAGCTGTTACTGACCCATAACTTACATGGGGTTGACCAAACTTGCAGAAACATGTTTATTTCTGCTGAAAAACATGTTTTGACACTTTCAGCACAGTGGGGTTAAGACCTGAGTGTGTGGGCTCTTCTGAGGCTTGCAGTTACATAGGGATACAGCTGTCTGAAAAAACGCGTTTATTTCGGGCTGAAAAACACGTTTTGAAAAGTGAGCTGTTACTGACCCATAACTTACATGGGGTTGACCAAACTTGCAGAAACATGTTTATTTCTGCTGAAAAACATGTTTTGACACTTTCAGCACATTGGGGTTAAGACCTGAGTGTGTGGGCTCTTCTGAGCCTTGCAGTTACATAGGGATACAGCTGTCTGAAAAAACGCGTTTATTTCGGGCTGAAAAACACGTTTTGAAAAGTGAGCTGTTACTGACCCATAACTTACATGGGGTTGACCAAACTTGCAGAAACAAGTTTATTTCTGCTGAAAAACATGTTTTGACACTTTCAGCACACTGGGGTTAAGACCTGAGTGTGTGGGCTCTTCTGAGCCTTGCAGTTACATAGGGATACAGCTGTCTGAAAAAACGCGTTTATTTCGGGCTGAAAAACACGTTTTGAAAAGTGAGCTGTTACTGACCCATAACTTACATGGGGTTGACCAAACTTGCAGAAACATGTTTATTTCTGCTGAAAAACATGTTTTGACACTTTCAGCGCACTGGGGTTAAGACCTGAGTGTGTGGGCTCTTCTGAGCCTTGCAGTTACATAGGGATACAGCTGTCTGAAAAAACGCGTTTATTTCGGGCTGAAAAACACGTTTTGAAAAGTGAGCTGTTACTGACCCATAACTTACATGGGGTTGACCAAACTTGCAGAAACATGTTTATTTCTGCTGAAAAACATGTTTTGACACTTTCAGCGCACTGGGGTTAAGACCTGAGTGTGTGGGCTCTTCTGAGCCTTGCAGTTACATAGGGTAAGAGCTATTTGAAAAAACGCGTTTATTTCGGGCTGAAAAACACGTTTTGAAAAGTGAGCTGTTACTGACCCATAACTTACATGGGGTTGACCAAACTTGCAGAAACATGTTTATTTCTGCTGAAAAACATGTTTTGACACTTTCAGCGCACTGGGGTTAAGACCTGAGTGTGTGGGCTCTTCTGAGCCTTGCAGTTACAAAAGGATACAGCTGTCTGAAAAAACGCGTTTATTTCGGGCTGAAAAACACGTTTTGAAAAGTGAGCTGTTACTGACCCATAACTTACATGGGGTTGACCAAACTTGCAGAAACATGTTTATTTCTGCTGAAAAACATGTTTTGACACTTTCAGCGCACTGGGGTTAAGACCTGAGTGTGTGGGCTCTTCTGAGCCTTGCAGTTACATAGGGTAACAGCTATCTGAAAAAACGCGTTTATTTCGGGCTGAAAAACACGTTTTGAAAAGTGAGCTGTTACTGACCCATAACTTACATGGGGTTGACCAAACTTGCAGAAACATGCTTATTTCTGCTGAAAAACATGTTTTGACACTTTCAGCGCACTGGGGTTAAGACCTGAGTGTGTGGGCTCTTCTGAGCCTTGCAGTTACATAGGGTAAGAGCTATCTGAAAAAACGCGTTTATTTCGGGCTGAAAAACACGTTTTGAAAAGTGAGCTGTTACTGACCCATAACTTACATGGGGTTGACCAAACTTGCAGAAACATGTTTATTTCTGCTGAAAAACATGTTTTGACACTTTCAGCGCACTGGGGTTAAGACCTGAGTGTGTGGGCTCTTCTGAGCCTTGCAGTTACATAGGGATACAGCTGTCTGAAAAGACGCGTTTATTTCTGGCTGAAAAACACGTTTTGAAAAGTGAGCTGTTACTGACCCATAACTTACATGGGGTTGACCAAACTTGCAGAAACATGTTTATTTCTGCTGAAAAACATGTTTTGACACTTTCAGCACACTCGGGTTAAGACCTGAGTGTGTGGGCTCTTCTGAGCCTTGCAGTTACATAGGGATACAGCTGTCTGAAAAAACGCGTTTATTTCGGGCTGAAAAACACGTTTTGAAAAGTGAGCTGTTACTGACCCATAACTTACATGGGGTTGACCAAACTTGCAGAAACATGTTTATTTCTGCTGAAAAACATGTTTTGACACTTTCAGCACACTGGGGTTAAGACCTGAGTGTGTGGGCTCTTCTGAGCCTTGCAGTTACATAGGGATACAGCTGTCTGAAAAAACGCGTTTATTTCGGGCTGAAAAACACGTTTTGAAAAGTGAGCTGTTACTGCCCCATAAGTTACATGGGGTTGACCAAACTTGCAGAAACATGTTTATTTCTGCTGAAAAACATGTTTTGACACTTTCAGCACACTGGGGTTAAGACCTGAGTGTGTGGGCTCTTCTGAGCCTTGCAGTTACATAGGGATACAGCTGTCTGAAAAAACGCGTTTATTTCGGGCTGAAAAACACGTTTTGAAAAGTGAGCTGTTACTGACCCATAACTTACATGGGGTTGACCAAACTTGCAGAAACATGTTTATTTCTGCTGAAAAACATGTTTTGACACTTTCAGCACACTGGGGTTAAGACCTGAGTGTGTGGGCTCTTCTGAGCCTTGCAGTTACATAGGGATACAGCTGTCTGAAAAAACGCGTTTATTTCGGGCTGAAAAACACGTTTTGAAAAGTGAGCTGTTACTGACCCATAACTTACATGGGGTTGACCAAACTTGCAGAAACATGTTTATTTCTGCTGAAAAACATGTTTTGACACTTTCAGCACACTGGGGTTAAGACCTGAGTGTGTGGGCTCTTCTGAGCCTTGCAGTTACATAGGGATACAGCTGTCTGAAAAAACGCGTTTATTTCGGGCTGAAAAACACGTTTTGAAAAGTGAGCTGTTACTGCCCCATAAGTTACATGGGGTTGACCAAACTTGCAGAAACATGTTTATTTCTGCTGAAAAACATGTTTTGACACTTTCAGCACACTGGGGTTAAGACCTGAGTGTGTGGGCTCTTCTGAGCCTTGCAGATACATAGGGATACAGCTGTCTGAAAAAACGCGTTTATTTCTGGCTGAAAAACACGTTTTGAAAAGTGAGCTGTTACTGACCCATAACTTACATGGGGTTGACCAAACTTGCAGAAACATGTTTATTTCTGCTGAAAAACATGTTTTGACACTTTCAGCACACTCGGGTTAAGACCTGAGTGTGTGGGATCTTCTGAGCCTTGCAGTTACATAGGGATACAGCTGTCTGAAAAAACGCGTTTATTTCGGGCTGAAAAACACGTTTTGAAAAGTGAGCTGTTACTGACCCATAACTTACATGGGGTTGACCAAACTTGCAGAAACATGTTTATTTCTGCTGAAAAACATGTTTTGACACTTTCAGCGCACTGGGGTTAAGACCTGAGTGTGTGGGCTCTTCTGAGCCTTGCAGTTACATAGGGTAACAGCTATCTGAAAAAACGCGTTTATTTCGGGCTGAAAAACACGTTTTGAAAAGTGAGCTGTTACTGACCCATAACTTACATGGGGTTGACCAAACTTGCAGAAACATGCTTATTTCTGCTGAAAAACATGTTTTGACACTTTCAGCGCACTGGGGTTAAGACCTGAGTGTGTGGGCTCTTCTGAGCCTTGCAGTTACATAGGGTAAGAGCTATCTGAAAAAACGCGTTTATTTCGGGGTGAAAAACACGTTTTGAAAAGTGAGCTGTTACTGACCCATAACTTACATGGGGTTGACCAAACTTGCAGAAACATGTTTATTTCTGCTGAAAAACATGTTTTGACACTTTCAGCACAGTGGGGTTAAGACCTGAGTGTGTGGGCTCTTCTGAGGCTTGCAGTTACATAGGGATACAGCTGTCTGAAAAAACGCGTTTATTTCGGGCTGAAAAACACGTTTTGAAAAGTGAGCTGTTACTGACCCATAACTTACATGGGGTTGACCAAACTTGCAGAAACATGTTTATTTCTGCTGAAAAACATGTTTTGACACTTTCAGCGCACTGGGGTTAAGACCTGAGTGTGTGGGCTCTTCTGAGCCTTGCAGTTACATAGGGTAACAGCTATCTGAAAAAACGCGTTTATTTCGGGCTGAAAAACACGTTTTGAAAAGTGAGCTGTTACTGACCCATAACTTACATGGGGTTGACCAAACTTGCAGAAACATGTTTATTTCTGCTGAAAAACATGTTTTGACACTTTCAGCGCACTGGGGTTAAGACCTGAGTGTGTGGGCTCTTCTGAGCCTTGCAGTTACATAGGGTAACAGCTATCTGAAAAAACGCGTTTATTTCGGGCTGAAAAACACGTTTTGAAAAGTGAGCTGTTACTGACCCATAACTTACATGGGGTTGACCAAACTTGCAGAAACAAGTTTATTTCTGCTGAAAAACATGTTTTGACACTTTCAGCACACTGGGGTTAAGACCTGAGTGTGTGGGCTCTTCTGAGCCTTGCAGTTACATAGGGATACAGCTGTCTGAAAAAACGCGTTTATTTCGGGCTGAAAAACACGTTTTGAAAAGTGAGCTGTTACTGACCCATAACTTACATGGGGTTGACCAAACTTGCAGAAACATGTTTATTTCTGCTGAAAAACATGTTTTGACACTTTCAGCACACTGGGGTTAAGACCTGAGTGTGTGGGCTCTTCTGAGCCTTGCAGTTACATAGGGATACAGCTGTCTGAAAAAACGCGTTTATTTCGGGCTGAAAAACACGTTTTGAAAAGTGAGCTGTTACTGCCCCATAAGTTACATGGGGTTGACCAAACTTGCAGAAACATGTTTATTTCTGCTGAAAAACATGTTTTGACACTTTCAGCACACTGGGGTTAAGACCTGAGTGTGTGGGCTCTTCTGAGCCTTGCAGATACATAGGGATACAGCTGTCTGAAAAAACGCGTTTATTTCTGGCTGAAAAACACGTTTTGAAAAGTGAGCTGTTACTGACCCATAACTTACATGGGGTTGACCAAACTTGCAGAAACATGTTTATTTCTGCTGAAAAACATGTTTTGACACTTTCAGCACACTCGGGTTAAGACCTGAGTGTGTGGGCTCTTCTGAGCCTTGCAGTTACATAGGGATACAGCTGTCTGAAAAAACGCGTTTATTTCGGGCTGAAAAACACGTTTTGAAAAGTGAGCTGTTACTGACCCATAACTTACATGGGGTTGACCAAACTTGCAGAAACATGTTTATTTCTGCTGAAAAACATGTTTTGACACTTTCAGCACACTGGGGTTAAGACCTGAGTGTGTGGGCTCTTCTGAGCCTTGCAGTTACATAGGGATACAGCTGTCTGAAAAAACGCGTTTATTTCGGGCTGAAAAACACGTTTTGAAAAGTGAGCTGTTACTGCCCCATAAGTTACATGGGGTTGACCAAACTTGCAGAAACATGTTTATTTCTGCTGAAAAACATGTTTTGACACTTTCAGCATACTGGGGTTAAGACCTGAGTGTGTGGGCTCTTCTGAGCCTTGCAGATACATAGGGATACAGCTGTCTGAAAAAACGCGTTTATTTCTGGCTGAAAAACACGTTTTGAAAAGTGAGCTGTTACTGACCCATAACTTACATGGGGTTGACCAAACTTGCAGAAACATGTTTATTTCTGCTGAAAAACATGTTTTGACACTTTCAGCACACTCGGGTTAAGACCTGAGTGTGTGGGCTCTTCTGAGCCTTGCAGTTACATAGGGATACAGCTGTCTGAAAAAACGCGTTTATTTCGGGCTGAAAAACACGTTTTGAAAAGTGAGCTGTTACTGACCCATAACTTACATGGGGTTGACCAAACTTGCAGAAACATGTTTATTTCTGCTGAAAAACATGTTTTGACACTTTCAGCACACTGGGGTTAAGACCTGAGTGTGTGGGCTCTTCTGAGCCTTGCAGTTACATAGGGATACAGCTGTCTGAAAAAACGCGTTTATTTCGGGCTGAAAAACACGTTTTGAAAAGTGAGCTGTTACTGACCCATAACTTACATGGGGTTGACCAAACTTGCAGAAACATGTTTATTTCTGCTGAAAAACATGTTTTGACACTTTCAGCGCACTGGGGTTAAGACCTGAGTGTGTGGGCTCTTCTGAGCCTTGCAGTTACATAGGGTAACAGCTATCTGAAAAAACGCGTTTATTTCGGGCTGAAAAACACGTTTTGAAAAGTGAGCTGTTACTGACCCATAACTTACATGGGGTTGACCAAACTTGCAGAAACATGCTTATTTCTGCTGAAAAACATGTTTTGACACTTTCAGCGCACTGGGGTTAAGACCTGAGTGTGTGGGCTCTTCTGAGCCTTGCAGTTACATAGGGTAAGAGCTATCTGAAAAAACGCGTTTATTTCGGGGTGAAAAACACGTTTTGAAAAGTGAGCTGTTACTGACCCATAACTTACATGGGGTTGACCAAACTTGCAGAAACATGTTTATTTCTGCTGAAAAACATGTTTTGACACTTTCAGCACAGTGGGGTTAAGACCTGAGTGTGTGGGCTCTTCTGAGGCTTGCAGTTACATAGGGATACAGCTGTCTGAAAAAACGCGTTTATTTCGGGCTGAAAAACACGTTTTGAAAAGTGAGCTGTTACTGACCCATAACTTACATGGGGTTGACCAAACTTGCAGAAACATGTTTATTTCTGCTGAAAAACATGTTTTGACACTTTCAGCGCACTGGGGTTAAGACCTGAGTGTGTGGGCTCTTCTGAGCCTTGCAGTTACATAGGGTAACAGCTATCTGAAAAAACGCGTTTATTTCGGGCTGAAAAACACGTTTTGAAAAGTGAGCTGTTACTGACCCATAACTTACATGGGGTTGACCAAACTTGCAGAAACATGTTTATTTCTGCTGAAAAACATGTTTTGACACTTTCAGCGCACTGGGGTTAAGACCTGAGTGTGTGGGCTCTTCTGAGCCTTGCAGTTACATAGGGTAACAGCTATCTGAAAAAACGCGTTTATTTCGGGCTGAAAAACACGTTTTGAAAAGTGAGCTGTTACTGACCCATAACTTACATGGGGTTGACCAAACTTGCAGAAACAAGTTTATTTCTGCTGAAAAACATGTTTTGACACTTTCAGCACACTGGGGTTAAGACCTGAGTGTGTGGGCTCTTCTGAGCCTTGCAGTTACATAGGGATACAGCTGTCTGAAAAAACGCGTTTATTTCGGGCTGAAAAACACGTTTTGAAAAGTGAGCTGTTACTGACCCATAACTTACATGGGGTTGACCAAACTTGCAGAAACATGTTTATTTCTGCTGAAAAACATGTTTTGACACTTTCAGCACACTGGGGTTAAGACCTGAGTGTGTGGGCTCTTCTGAGCCTTGCAGTTACATAGGGATACAGCTGTCTGAAAAAACGCGTTTATTTCGGGCTGAAAAACACGTTTTGAAAAGTGAGCTGTTACTGCCCCATAAGTTACATGGGGTTGACCAAACTTGCAGAAACATGTTTATTTCTGCTGAAAAACATGTTTTGACACTTTCAGCACACTGGGGTTAAGACCTGAGTGTGTGGGCTCTTCTGAGCCTTGCAGATACATAGGGATACAGCTGTCTGAAAAAACGCGTTTATTTCTGGCTGAAAAACACGTTTTGAAAAGTGAGCTGTTACTGACCCATAACTTACATGGGGTTGACCAAACTTGCAGAAACATGTTTATTTCTGCTGAAAAACATGTTTTGACACTTTCAGCACACTCGGGTTAAGACCTGAGTGTGTGGGCTCTTCTGAGCCTTGCAGTTACATAGGGATACAGCTGTCTGAAAAAACGCGTTTATTTCGGGCTGAAAAACACGTTTTGAAAAGTGAGCTGTTACTGACCCATAACTTACATGGGGTTGACCAAACTTGCAGAAACATGTTTATTTCTGCTGAAAAACATGTTTTGACACTTTCAGCACACTGGGGTTAAGACCTGAGTGTGTGGGCTCTTCTGAGCCTTGCAGTTACATAGGGATACAGCTGTCTGAAAAAACGCGTTTATTTCGGGCTGAAAAACACGTTTTGAAAAGTGAGCTGTTACTGCCCCATAAGTTACATGGGGTTGACCAAACTTGCAGAAACATGTTTATTTCTGCTGAAAAACATGTTTTGACACTTTCAGCATACTGGGGTTAAGACCTGAGTGTGTGGGCTCTTCTGAGCCTTGCAGATACATAGGGATACAGCTGTCTGAAAAAACGCGTTTATTTCTGGCTGAAAAACACGTTTTGAAAAGTGAGCTGTTACTGACCCATAACTTACATGGGGTTGACCAAACTTGCAGAAACATGTTTATTTCTGCTGAAAAACATGTTTTGACACTTTCAGCACACTCGGGTTAAGACCTGAGTGTGTGGGCTCTTCTGAGCCTTGCAGTTACATAGGGATACAGCTGTCTGAAAAAACGCGTTTATTTCGGGCTGAAAAACACGTTTTGAAAAGTGAGCTGTTACTGACCCATAACTTACATGGGGTTGACCAAACTTGCAGAAACATGTTTATTTCTGCTGAAAAACATGTTTTGACACTTTCAGCACACTGGGGTTAAGACCTGAGTGAGTGGGCTCCTCTGAGCCTTGCAGTTACATAGGGATACAGCTGTCTGAAAAAACGCGTTTATTTCGGGCTGAAAAACACGTTTTGAAAAGTGAGCTGTTACTGACCCATAACTTACATGGGGTTGACCAAACTTGCAGAAACAAGTTTATTTCTGCTGAAAAACATGTTTTGACACTTTCAGCACACTGGGGTTAAGACCTGAGTGTGTGGGCTCTTCTGAGCCTTGCAGTTACATAGGGATACAGCTGTCTGAAAAAACGCGTTTATTTCTGGCTGAAAAACACGTTTTGAAAAGTGAGCTGTTACTGACCCATAACTTACATGGGGTTGACCAAACTTGCAGAAACATGTTTATTTCTGCTGAAAAACATGTTTTGACACTTTCAGCGCACTGGGGTTAAGACCTGAGTGTGTGGGCTCTTCTGAGCCTTGCAGTTACATAGGGTAACAGCTATCTGAAAAAACGCGTTTATTTCGGGCTGAAAAACACGTTTTGAAAAGTGAGCTGTTACTGACCCATAACTTACATGGGGTTGACCAAACTTGCAGAAACAAGTTTATTTCTGCTGAAAAACATGTTTTGACACTTTCAGCACACTGGGGTTAAGACCTGAGTGTGTGGGCTCTTCTGAGCCTTGCAGTTACATAGGGATACAGCTGTCTGAAAAAACGCGTTTATTTCGGGCTGAAAAACACGTTTTGAAAAGTGAGCTGTTACTGACCCATAACTTACATGGGGTTGACCAAACTTGCAGAAACATGTTTATTTCTGCTGAAAAACATGTTTTGACACTTTCAGCACACTGGGGTTAAGACCTGAGTGTGTGGGCTCTTCTGAGCCTTGCAGTTACATAGGGATACAGCTGTCTGAAAAAACGCGTTTATTTCGGGCTGAAAAACACGTTTTGAAAAGTGAGCTGTTACTGCCCCATAAGTTACATGGGGTTGACCAAACTTGCAGAAACATGTTTATTTCTGCTGAAAAACATGTTTTGACACTTTCAGCACACTGGGGTTAAGACCTGAGTGTGTGGGCTCTTCTGAGCCTTGCAGATACATAGGGATACAGCTGTCTGAAAAAACGCGTTTATTTCTGGCTGAAAAACACGTTTTGAAAAGTGAGCTGTTACTGACCCATAACTTACATGGGGTTGACCAAACTTGCAGAAACATGTTTATTTCTGCTGAAAAACATGTTTTGACACTTTCAGCACACTCGGGTTAAGACCTGAGTGTGTGGGCTCTTCTGAGCCTTGCAGTTACATAGGGATACAGCTGTCTGAAAAAACGCGTTTATTTCGGGCTGAAAAACACGTTTTGAAAAGTGAGCTGTTACTGACCCATAACTTACATGGGGTTGACCAAACTTGCAGAAACATGTTTATTTCTGCTGAAAAACATGTTTTGACACTTTCAGCACACTGGGGTTAAGACCTGAGTGTGTGGGCTCTTCTGAGCCTTGCAGTTACATAGGGATACAGCTGTCTGAAAAAACGCGTTTATTTCGGGCTGAAAAACACGTTTTGAAAAGTGAGCTGTTACTGCCCCATAAGTTACATGGGGTTGACCAAACTTGCAGAAACATGTTTATTTCTGCTGAAAAACATGTTTTGACACTTTCAGCATACTGGGGTTAAGACCTGAGTGTGTGGGCTCTTCTGAGCCTTGCAGATACATAGGGATACAGCTGTCTGAAAAAACGCGTTTATTTCTGGCTGAAAAACACGTTTTGAAAAGTGAGCTGTTACTGACCCATAACTTACATGGGGTTGACCAAACTTGCAGAAACATGTTTATTTCTGCTGAAAAACATGTTTTGACACTTTCAGCACACTCGGGTTAAGACCTGAGTGTGTGGGCTCTTCTGAGCCTTGCAGTTACATAGGGATACAGCTGTCTGAAAAAACGCGTTTATTTCGGGCTGAAAAACACGTTTTGAAAAGTGAGCTGTTACTGACCCATAACTTACATGGGGTTGACCAAACTTGCAGAAACATGTTTATTTCTGCTGAAAAACATGTTTTGACACTTTCAGCACACTGGGGTTAAGACCTGAGTGAGTGGGCTCCTCTGAGCCTTGCAGTTACATAGGGATACAGCTGTCTGAAAAAACGCGTTTATTTCGGGCTGAAAAACACGTTTTGAAAAGTGAGCTGTTACTGACCCATAACTTACATGGGGTTGACCAAACTTGCAGAAACAAGTTTATTTCTGCTGAAAAACATGTTTTGACACTTTCAGCACACTGGGGTTAAGACCTGAGTGTGTGGGCTCTTCTGAGCCTTGCAGTTACATAGGGATACAGCTGTCTGAAAAAACGCGTTTATTTCGGGCTGAAAAACACGTTTTGAAAAGTGAGCTGTTACTGACCCATAACTTACATGGGGTTGACCAAACTTGCAGAAACATGTTTATTTCTGCTGAAAAACATGTTTTGACACTTTCAGCGCACTGGGGTTAAGACCTGAGTGTGTGGGCTCTTCTGAGCCTTGCAGTTACATAGGGATACAGCTGTCTGAAAAAACGCGTTTATTTCGGGCTGAAAAACACGTTTTGAAAAGTGAGCTGTTACTGACCCATAACTTACATGGGGTTGACCAAACTTGCAGAAACATGTTTATTTCTGCTGAAAAACATGTTTTGACACTTTCAGCGCACTGGGGTTAAGACCTGAGTGTGTGGGCTCTTCTGAGCCTTGCAGTTACATAGGGTAACAGCTATCTGAAAAAACGCGTTTATTTCGGGCTGAAAAACACGTTTTGAAAAGTGAGCTGTTACTGACCCATAACTTACATGGGGTTGACCAAACTTGCAGAAACATGCTTATTTCTGCTGAAAAACATGTTTTGACACTTTCAGCGCACTGGGGTTAAGACCTGAGTGTGTGGGCTCTTCTGAGCCTTGCAGTTACATAGGGTAAGAGCTATCTGAAAAAACGCGTTTATTTCGGGCTGAAAAACACGTTTTGAAAAGTGAGCTGTTACTGACCCATAACTTACATGGGGTTGACCAAACTTGCAGAAACATGTTTATTTCTGCTGAAAAACATGTTTTGACACTTTCAGCGCACTGGGGTTAAGACCTGAGTGTGTGGGCTCTTCTGAGCCTTGCAGTTACAAAAGGATACAGCTGTCTGAAAAAACGCGTTTATTTCGGGCTGAAAAACACGTTTTGAAAAGTGAGCTGTTACTGACCCATAACTTACATGGGGTTGACCAAACTTGCAGAAACATGTTTATTTCTGCTGAAAAACATGTTTTGACACTTTCAGCGCACTGGGGTTAAGACCTGAGTGTGTGGGCTCTTCTGAGCCTTGCAGTTACATAGGGTAACAGCTATCTGAAAAAACGCGTTTATTTCGGGCTGAAAAACACGTTTTGAAAAGTGAGCTGTTACTGACCCATAACTTACATGGGGTTGACCAAACTTGCAGAAACATGCTTATTTCTGCTGAAAAACATGTTTTGACACTTTCAGCGCACTGGGGTTAAGACCTGAGTGTGTGGGCTCTTCTGAGCCTTGCAGTTACATAGGGTAAGAGCTATCTGAAAAAACGCGTTTATTTCGGGCTGAAAAACACGTTTTGAAAAGTGAGCTGTTACTGACCCATAACTTACATGGGGTTGACCAAACTTGCAGAAACATGTTTATTTCTGCTGAAAAACATGTTTTGACACTTTCAGCGCACTGGGGTTAAGACCTGAGTGTGTGGGCTCTTCTGAGCCTTGCAGTTACATAGGGATACAGCTGTCTGAAAAGACGCGTTTATTTCTGGCTGAAAAACACGTTTTGAAAAGTGAGCTGTTACTGACCCATAACTTACATGGGGTTGACCAAACTTGCAGAAACATGTTTATTTCTGCTGAAAAACATGTTTTGACACTTTCAGCACACTCGGGTTAAGACCTGAGTGTGTGGGCTCTTCTGAGCCTTGCAGTTACATAGGGATACAGCTGTCTGAAAAAACGCGTTTATTTCGGGCTGAAAAACACGTTTTGAAAAGTGAGCTGTTACTGACCCATAACTTACATGGGGTTGACCAAACTTGCAGAAACAAGTTTATTTCTGCTGAAAAACATGTTTTGACACTTTCAGCACACTGGGGTTAAGACCTGAGTGTGTGGGCTCTTCTGAGCCTTGCAGTTACATAGGGATACAGCTGTCTGAAAAAACGCGTTTATTTCGGGCTGAAAAACACGTTTTGAAAAGTGAGCTGTTACTGCCCCATAAGTTACATGGGGTTGACCAAACTTGCAGAAACATGTTTATTTCTGCTGAAAAACATGTTTTGACACTTTCAGCACACTGGGGTTAAGACCTGAGTGTGTGGGCTCTTCTGAGCCTTGCAGTTACATAGGGATACAGCTGTCTGAAAAAACGCGTTTATTTCGGGCTGAAAAACACGTTTTGAAAAGTGAGCTGTTACTGACCCATAACTTACATGGGGTTGACCAAACTTGCAGAAACATGTTTATTTCTGCTGAAAAACATGTTTTGACACTTTCAGCACACTGGGGTTAAGACCTGAGTGTGTGGGCTCTTCTGAGCCTTGCAGTTACATAGGGATACAGCTGTCTGAAAAAACGCGTTTATTTCGGGCTGAAAAACACGTTTTGAAAAGTGAGCTGTTACTGCCCCATAAGTTACATGGGGTTGACCAAACTTGCAGAAACATGTTTATTTCTGCTGAAAAACATGTTTTGACACTTTCAGCACACTGGGGTTAAGACCTGAGTGTGTGGGCTCTTCTGAGCCTTGCAGATACATAGGGATACAGCTGTCTGAAAAAACGCGTTTATTTCTGGCTGAAAAACACGTTTTGAAAAGTGAGCTGTTACTGACCCATAACTTACATGGGGTTGACCAAACTTGCAGAAACATGTTTATTTCTGCTGAAAAACATGTTTTGACACTTTCAGCACACTCGGGTTAAGACCTGAGTGTGTGGGCTCTTCTGAGCCTTGCAGTTACATAGGGATACAGCTGTCTGAAAAAACGCGTTTATTTCGGGCTGAAAAACACGTTTTGAAAAGTGAGCTGTTAATGACCCATAACTTACATGGGGTTGACCAAACTTGCAGAAACATGTTTATTTCTGCTGAAAAACATGTTTTGACACTTTCAGCACACTGGGGTTAAGACCTGAGTGTGTGGGCTCTTCTGAGCCTTGCAGTTACATAGGGATACAGCTGTCTGAAAAAACGCGTTTATTTCGGGCTGAAAAACACGTTTTGAAAAGTGAGCTGTTACTGACCCATAACTTACATGGGGTTGACCAAACTTGCAGAAACATGTTTATTTCTGCTGAAAAACATGTTTTGACACTTTCAGCACACTGGGGTTAAGACCTGAGTGTGTGGGCTCTTCTGAGCCTTGCAGTTACATAGGGATACAGCTGTCTGAAAAAACGCGTTTATTTCGGGCTGAAAAACACGTTTTGAAAAGTGAGCTGTTACTGACCCATAACTTACATGGGGTTGACCAAACTTGCAGAAACATGTTTATTTCTGCTGAAAAACATGTTTTGACACTTTCAGCACACTGGGGTTAAGACCTGAGTGTGTGGGCTCTTCTGAGCCTTGCAGTTACATAGGGATACAGCTGTCTGAAAAAACGCGTTTATTTCGGGCTGAAAAACACGTTTTGAAAAGTGAGCTGTTACTGCCCCATAAGTTACATGGGGTTGACCAAACTTGCAGAAACATGTTTATTTCTGCTGAAAAACATGTTTTGACACTTTCAGCACACTGGGGTTAAGACCTGAGTGTGTGGGCTCTTCTGAGCCTTGCAGATACATAGGGATACAGCTGTCTGAAAAAAACGCGTTTATTTCTGGCTGAAAAACACGTTTTGAAAAGTGAGCTGTTACTGACCCATAACTTACATGGGGTTGACCAAACTTGCAGAAACATGTTTATTTCTGCTGAAAAACATGTTTTGACACTTTCAGCACACTCGGGTTAAGACCTGAGTGTGTGGGCTCTTCTGAGCCTTGCAGTTACATAGGGATACAGCTGTCTGAAAAAACGCGTTTATTTCGGGCTGAAAAACACGTTTTGAAAAGTGAGCTGTTACTGACCCATAACTTACATGGGGTTGACCAAACTTGCAGAAACATGTTTATTTCTGCTGAAAAACATGTTTTGACACTTTCAGCACACTGGGGTTAAGACCTGAGTGTGTGGGCTCTTCTGAGCCTTGCAGTTACATAGGGATACAGCTGTCTGAAAAAACGCGTTTATTTCGGGCTGAAAAACACGTTTTGAAAAGTGAGCTGTTACTGACCCATAACTTACATGGGGTTGACCAAACTTGCAGAAACATGTTTATTTCTGCTGAAAAACATGTTTTGACACTTTCAGCGCACTGGGGTTAAGACCTGAGTGTGTGGGCTCTTCTGAGCCTTGCAGTTACATAGGGTAACAGCTATCTGAAAAAACGCGTTTATTTCGGGCTGAAAAACACGTTTTGAAAAGTGAGCTGTTACTGACCCATAACTTACATGGGGTTGACCAAACTTGCAGAAACATGCTTATTTCTGCTGAAAAACATGTTTTGACACTTTCAGCGCACTGGGGTTAAGACCTGAGTGTGTGGGCTCTTCTGAGCCTTGCAGTTACATAGGGTAAGAGCTATCTGAAAAAACGCGTTTATTTCGGGCTGAAAAACACGTTTTGAAAAGTGAGCTGTTACTGACCCATAACTTACATGGGGTTGACCAAACTTGCAGAAACATGTTTATTTCTGCTGAAAAACATGTTTTGACACTTTCAGCACAGTGGGGTTAAGACCTGAGTGTGTGGGCTCTTCTGAGGCTTGCAGTTACATAGGGATACAGCTGTCTGAAAAAACGCGTTTATTTCGGGCTGAAAAACACGTTTTGAAAAGTGAGCTGTTACTGACCCATAACTTACATGGGGTTGACCAAACTTGCAGAAACATGTTTATTTCTGCTGAAAAACATGTTTTGACACTTTCAGCGCACTGGGGTTAAGACCTGAGTGTGTGGGCTCTTCTGAGCCTTGCAGTTACATAGGGTAACAGCTATCTGAAAAAACGCGTTTATTTCGGGCTGAAAAACACGTTTTGAAAAGTGAGCTGTTACTGACCCATAACTTACATGGGGTTGACCAAACTTGCAGAAACATGTTTATTTCTGCTGAAAAACATGTTTTGACACTTTCAGCGCACTGGGGTTAAGACCTGAGTGTGTGGGCTCTTCTGAGCCTTGCAGTTACATAGGGTAACAGCTATCTGAAAAAACGCGTTTATTTCGGGCTGAAAAACACGTTTTGAAAAGTGAGCTGTTACTGACCCATAACTTACATGGGGTTGACCAAACTTGCAGAAACAAGTTTATTTCTGCTGAAAAACATGTTTTGACACTTTCAGCACACTGGGGTTAAGACCTGAGTGTGTGGGCTCTTCTGAGCCTTGCAGTTACATAGGGATACAGCTGTCTGAAAAAACGCGTTTATTTCGGGCTGAAAAACACGTTTTGAAAAGTGAGCTGTTACTGACCCATAACTTACATGGGGTTGACCAAACTTGCAGAAACATGTTTATTTCTGCTGAAAAACATGTTTTGACACTTTCAGCACACTGGGGTTAAGACCTGAGTGTGTGGGCTCTTCTGAGCCTTGCAGTTACATAGGGATACAGCTGTCTGAAAAAACGCGTTTATTTCGGGCTGAAAAACACGTTTTGAAAAGTGAGCTGTTACTGCCCCATAAGTTACATGGGGTTGACCAAACTTGCAGAAACATGTTTATTTCTGCTGAAAAACATGTTTTGACACTTTCAGCACACTGGGGTTAAGACCTGAGTGTGTGGGCTCTTCTGAGCCTTGCAGATACATAGGGATACAGCTGTCTGAAAAAACGCGTTTATTTCTGGCTGAAAAACACGTTTTGAAAAGTGAGCTGTTACTGACCCATAACTTACATGGGGTTGACCAAACTTGCAGAAACATGTTTATTTCTGCTGAAAAACATGTTTTGACACTTTCAGCACACTCGGGTTAAGACCTGAGTGTGTGGGCTCTTCTGAGCCTTGCAGTTACATAGGGATACAGCTGTCTGAAAAAACGCGTTTATTTCGGGCTGAAAAACACGTTTTGAAAAGTGAGCTGTTACTGACCCATAACTTACATGGGGTTGACCAAACTTGCAGAAACATGTTTATTTCTGCTGAAAAACATGTTTTGACACTTTCAGCACACTGGGGTTAAGACCTGAGTGTGTGGGCTCTTCTGAGCCTTGCAGTTACATAGGGATACAGCTGTCTGAAAAAACGCGTTTATTTCGGGCTGAAAAACACGTTTTGAAAAGTGAGCTGTTACTGACCCATAACTTACATGGGGTTGACCAAACTTGCAGAAACATGTTTATTTCTGCTGAAAAACATGTTTTGACACTTTCAGCGCACTGGGGTTAAGACCTGAGTGTGTGGGCTCTTCTGAGCCTTGCAGTTACATAGGGTAACAGCTATCTGAAAAAACGCGTTTATTTCGGGCTGAAAAACACGTTTTGAAAAGTGAGCTGTTACTGACCCATAACTTACATGGGGTTGACCAAACTTGCAGAAACATGCTTATTTCTGCTGAAAAACATGTTTTGACACTTTCAGCGCACTGGGGTTAAGACCTGAGTGTGTGGGCTCTTCTGAGCCTTGCAGTTACATAGGGTAAGAGCTATCTGAAAAAACGCGTTTATTTCGGGCTGAAAAACACGTTTTGAAAAGTGAGCTGTTACTGACCCATAACTTACATGGGGTTGACCAAACTTGCAGAAACATGTTTATTTCTGCTGAAAAACATGTTTTGACATTTTCAGCACAGTGGGGTTAAGACCTGAGTGTGTGGGCTCTTCTGAGGCTTGCAGTTACATAGGGATACAGCTGTCTGAAAAAACGCGTTTATTTCGGGCTGAAAAACACGTTTTGAAAAGTGAGCTGTTACTGACCCATAACTTACATGGGGTTGACCAAACTTGCAGAAACATGTTTATTTCTGCTGAAAAACATGTTTTGACACTTTCAGCACATTGGGGTTAAGACCTGAGTGTGTGGGCTCTTCTGAGCCTTGCAGTTACATAGGGATACAGCTGTCTGAAAAAACGCGTTTATTTCGGGCTGAAAAACACGTTTTGAAAAGTGAGCTGTTACTGACCCATAACTTACATGGGGTTGACCAAACTTGCAGAAACATGTTTATTTCTGCTGAAAAACATGTTTTGACACTTTCAGCACACTGGGGTTAAGACCTGAGTGTGTGGGCTCTTCTGAGCCTTGCAGTTACATAGGGATACAGCTGTCTGAAAAAACGCGTTTATTTCGGGCTGAAAAACACGTTTTGAAAAGTGAGCTGTTACTGCCCCATAAGTTACATGGGGTTGACCAAACTTGCAGAAACATGTTTATTTCTGCTGAAAAACATGTTTTGACACTCTCAGCACACTGGGGTTAAGACCTGAGTGTGTGGGCTCTTCTGAGCCTTGCAGTTACATAGGGATACAGCTGTCTGAAAAAACGCGTTTATTTCGGGCTGAAAAACACGTTTTGAAAAGTGAGCTGTTACTGACCCATAACTTACATGGGGTTGACCAAACTTGCAGAAACAAGTTTATTTCTGCTGAAAAACATGTTTTGACACTTTCAGCACACTGGGGTTAAGACCTGAGTGTGTGGGCTCTTCTGAGCCTTGCAGTTACATAGGGATACAGCTGTCTGAAAAAACGCGTTTATTTCGGGCTGAAAAACACGTTTTGAAAAGTGAGCTGTTACTGACCCATAACTTACATGGGGTTGACCAAACTTGCAGAAACATGTTTATTTCTGCTGAAAAACATGTTTTGACACTTTCAGCACACTGGGGTTAAGACCTGAGTGTGTGGGCTCTTCTGAGCCTTGCAGTTACATAGGGATACAGCTGTCTGAAAAAACGCGTTTATTTCGGGCTGAAAAACACGTTTTGAAAAGTGAGCTGTTACTGCCCCATAAGTTACATGGGGTTGACCAAACTTGCAGAAACATGTTTATTTCTGCTGAAAAACATGTTTTGACACTTTCAGCATACTGGGGTTAAGACCTGAGTGTGTGGGCTCTTCTGAGCCTTGCAGATACATAGGGATACAGCTGTCTGAAAAAACGCGTTTATTTCTGGCTGAAAAACACGTTTTGAAAAGTGAGCTGTTACTGACCCATAACTTACATGGGGTTGACCAAACTTGCAGAAACATGTTTATTTCTGCTGAAAAACATGTTTTGACACTTTCAGCACACTCGGGTTAAGACCTGAGTGTGTGGGCTCTTCTGAGCCTTGCAGTTACATAGGGATACAGCTGTCTGAAAAAACGCGTTTATTTCGGGCTGAAAAACACGTTTTGAAAAGTGAGCTGTTACTGACCCATAACTTACATGGGGTTGACCAAACTTGCAGAAACATGTTTATTTCTGCTGAAAAACATGTTTTGACACTTTCAGCACACTGGGGTTAAGACCTGAGTGTGTGGGCTCTTCTGAGCCTTGCAGTTACATAGGGATACAGCTGTCTGAAAAAACGCGTTTATTTCGGGCTGAAAAACACGTTTTGAAAAGTGAGCTGTTACTGACCCATAACTTACATGGGGTTGACCAAACTTGCAGAAACATGTTTATTTCTGCTGAAAAACATGTTTTGACACTTTCAGCGCACTGGGGTTAAGACCTGAGTGTGTGGGCTCTTCTGAGCCTTGCAGTTACATAGGGTAACAGCTATCTGAAAAAACGCGTTTATTTCGGGCTGAAAAACACGTTTTGAAAAGTGAGCTGTTACTGACCCATAACTTACATGGGGTTGACCAAACTTGCAGAAACATGTTTATTTCTGCTGAAAAACATGTTTTGACACTTTCAGCGCACTGGGGTTAAGACCTGAGTGTGTGGGCTCTTCTGAGCCTTGCAGTTACATAGGGATACAGCTGTCTGAAAAAACGCGTTTATTTCGGGCTGAAAAACACGTTTTGAAAAGTGAGCTGTTACTGACCCATAACTTACATGGGGTTGACCAAACTTGCAGAAACATGTTTATTTCTGCTGAAAAACATGTTTTGACACTTTCAGCACACTGGGGTTAAGACCTGAGTGTGTGGGCTCTTCTGAGCCTTGCAGTTACATAGGGATACAGCTGTCTGAAAAAACGCGTTTATTTCGGGCTGAAAAACACGTTTTGAAAAGTGAGCTGTTACTGCCCCATAAGTTACATGGGGTTGACCAAACTTGCAGAAACATGTTTATTTCTGCTGAAAAACATGTTTTGACACTTTCAGCACATTGGGGTTAAGACCTGAGTGTGTGGGCTCTTCTGAGCCTTGCAGTTACATAGGGATACAGCTGTCTGAAAAAACGCGTTTATTTCGGGCTGAAAAACACGTTTTGAAAAGTGAGCTGTTACTGACCCATAACTTACATGGGGTTGACCAAACTTGCAGAAACATGTTTATTTCTGCTGAAAAACATGTTTTGACACTTTCAGCACACTGGGGTTAAGACCTGAGTGTGTGGGCTCTTCTGAGCCTTGCAGATACATAGGGATACAGCTGTCTGAAAAAACGCGTTTATTTCTGGCTGAAAAACACGTTTTGAAAAGTGAGCTGTTACTGACCCATAATTTACATGGGGTTGACCAAACTTGCAGAAACATGTTTATTTCTGCTGAAAAACATGTTTTGACACTTTCAGCGCACTGGGGTTAAGACCTGAGTGTGTGGGCTCTTCTGAGCCTTGCAGTTACATAGGGTAACAGCTATCTGAAAAAACGCGTTTATTTCGGGCTGAAAAACACGTTTTGAAAAGTGAGCTGTTACTGACCCATAACATACATGGGGTTGACCAAACTTGCAGAAACATGCTTATTTCTGCTGAAAAACATGTTTTGACACTTTCAGCGCACTGGGGTTAAGACCTGAGTGTGTGGGCTCTTCTGAGCCTTGCAGTTACATAGGGTAAGAGCTATCTGAAAAAACGCGTTTATTTCGGGCTGAAAAACACGTTTTGAAAAGTGAGCTGTTACTGACCCATAACTTACATGGGGTTGACCAAACTTGCAGAAACATGTTTATTTCTGCTGAAAAACATGTTTTGACACTTTCAGCACAGTGGGGTTAAGACCTGAGTGTGTGGGCTCTTCTGAGGCTTGAAGTTACATAGGGATACAGCTGTCTGAAAAAACGCGTTTATTTCGGGCTGAAAAACACGTTTTGAAAAGTGAGCTGTTACTGACCCATAACTTACATGGGGTTGACCAAACTTGCAGAAACATGTTTATTTCTGCTGAAAAACATGTTTTGACACTTTCAGCACATTGGGGTTAAGACCTGAGTGTGTGGGCTCTTCTGAGCCTTGCAGTTACATAGGGATACAGCTGTCTGAAAAAACGCGTTTATTTCGGGCTGAAAAACACGTTTTGAAAAGTGAGCTGTTACTGACCCATAACTTACATGGGGTTGACCAAACTTGCAGAAACATGTTTATTTCTGCTGAAAAACATGTTTTGACACTTTCAGCACACTGGGGTTAAGACCTGAGTGTGTGGGCTCTTCTGAGCCTTGCAGTTACATAGGGATACAGCTGTCTGAAAAAACGCGTTTATTTCGGGCTGAAAAACACGTTTTGAAAAGTGAGCTGTTACTGCCCCATAAGTTACATGGGGTTGACCAAACTTGCAGAAACATGTTTATTTCTGCTGAAAAACATGTTTTGACACTCTCAGCACACTGGGGTTAAGCCTGAGTGTGTGGGCTCTTCTGAGCCTTGCAGTTACATAGGGATACAGCTGTCTGAAAAAACGCGTTTATTTCGGGCTGAAAAACACGTTTTGAAAAGTGAGCTGTTACTGACCCATAACTTACATGGGGTTGACCAAACTTGCAGAAACAAGTTTATTTCTGCTGAAAAACATGTTTTGACACTTTCAGCACACTGGGGTTAAGACCTGAGTGTGTGGGCTCTTCTGAGCCTTGCAGTTACATAGGGATACAGCTGTCTGAAAAAACGCGTTTATTTCGGGCTGAAAAACACGTTTTGAAAAGTGAGCTGTTACTGACCCATAACTTACATGGGGTTGACCAAACTTGCAGAAACATGTTTATTTCTGCTGAAAAACATGTTTTGACACTTTCAGCACACTGGGGTTAAGACCTGAGTGTGTGGGCTCTTCTGAGCCTTGCAGTTACATAGGGATACAGCTGTCTGAAAAAACGCGTTTATTTCGGGCTGAAAAACACGTTTTGAAAAGTGAGCTGTTACTGCCCCATAAGTTACATGGGGTTGACCAAACTTGCAGAAACATGTTTATTTCTGCTGAAAAACATGTTTTGACACTTTCAGCATACTGGGGTTAAGACCTGAGTGTGTGGGCTCTTCTGAGCCTTGCAGATACATAGGGATACAGCTGTCTGAAAAAACGCGTTTATTTCTGGCTGAAAAACACGTTTTGAAAAGTGAGCTGTTACTGACCCATAACTTACATGGGGTTGACCAAACTTGCAGAAACATGTTTATTTCTGCTGAAAAACATGTTTTGACACTTTCAGCACATTGGGGTTAAGACCTGAGTGTGTGGGCTCTTCTGAGCCTTGCAGTTACATAGGGATACAGCTGTCTGAAAAAACGCGTTTATTTCGGGCTGAAAAACACGTTTTGAAAAGTGAGCTGTTACTGACCCATAACTTACATGGGGTTGACCAAACTTGCAGAAACATGTTTATTTCTGCTGAAAAACATGTTTTGACACTTTCAGCACACTGGGGTTAAGACCTGAGTGTGTGGGCTCTTCTGAGCCTTGCAGTTACATAGGGATACAGCTGTCTGAAAAAACGCGTTTATTTCGGGCTGAAAAACACGTTTTGAAAAGTGAGCTGTTACTGCCCCATAAGTTACATGGGGTTGACCAAACTTGCAGAAACATGTTTATTTCTGCTGAAAAACATGTTTTGACACTCTCAGCACACTGGGGTTAAGCCTGAGTGTGTGGGCTCTTCTGAGCCTTGCAGTTACATAGGGATACAGCTGTCTGAAAAAACGCGTTTATTTCGGGCTGAAAAACACGTTTTGAAAAGTGAGCTGTTACTGACCCATAACTTACATGGGGTTGACCAAACTTGCAGAAACAAGTTTATTTCTGCTGAAAAACATGTTTTGACACTTTCAGCACACTGGGGTTAAGACCTGAGTGTGTGGGCTCTTCTGAGCCTTGCAGTTACATAGGGATACAGCTGTCTGAAAAAACGCGTTTATTTCGGGCTGAAAAACACGTTTTGAAAAGTGAGCTGTTACTGACCCATAACTTACATGGGGTTGACCAAACTTGCAGAAACATGTTTATTTCTGCTGAAAAACATGTTTTGACACTTTCAGCACACTGGGGTTAAGACCTGAGTGTGTGGGCTCTTCTGAGCCTTGCAGTTACATAGGGATACAGCTGTCTGAAAAAACGCGTTTATTTCGGGCTGAAAAACACGTTTTGAAAAGTGAGCTGTTACTGCCCCATAAGTTACATGGGGTTGACCAAACTTGCAGAAACATGTTTATTTCTGCTGAAAAACATGTTTTGACACTTTCAGCATACTGGGGTTAAGACCTGAGTGTGTGGGCTCTTCTGAGCCTTGCAGATACATAGGGATACAGCTGTCTGAAAAAACGCGTTTATTTCTGGCTGAAAAACACGTTTTGAAAAGTGAGCTGTTACTGACCCATAACTTACATGGGGTTGACCAAACTTGCAGAAACATGTTTATTTCTGCTGAAAAACATGTTTTGACACTTTCAGCACACTCGGGTTAAGACCTGAGTGTGTGGGCTCTTCTGAGCCTTGCAGTTACATAGGGATACAGCTGTCTGAAAAAACGCGTTTATTTCGGGCTGAAAAACACGTTTTGAAAAGTGAGCTGTTACTGACCCATAACTTACATGGGGTTGACCAAACTTGCAGAAACATGTTTATTTCTGCTGAAAAACATGTTTTGACACTTTCAGCACACTGGGGTTAAGACCTGAGTGTGTGGGCTCTTCTGAGCCTTGCAGTTACATAGGGATACAGCTGTCTGAAAAAACGCGTTTATTTCGGGCTGAAAAACACGTTTTGAAAAGTGAGCTGTTACTGACCCATAACTTACATGGGGTTGACCAAACTTGCAGAAACATGTTTATTTCTGCTGAAAAACATGTTTTGACACTTTCAGCGCACTGGGGTTAAGACCTGAGTGTGTGGGCTCTTCTGAGCCTTGCAGTTACATAGGGTAACAGCTATCTGAAAAAACGCGTTTATTTCGGGCTGAAAAACACGTTTTGAAAAGTGAGCTGTTACTGACCCATAACTTACATGGGGTTGACCAAACTTGCAGAAACATGCTTATTTCTGCTGAAAAACATGTTTTGACACTTTCAGCGCACTGGGGTTAAGACCTGAGTGTGTGGGCTCTTCTGAGCCTTGCAGTTACATAGGGTAAGAGCTATCTGAAAAAAACGCGTTTATTTCGGGCTGAAAAACACGTTTTGAAAAGTGAGCTGTTACTGACCCATAACTTACATGGGGTTGACCAAACTTGCAGAAACATGTTTATTTCTGCTGAAAAACATGTTTTGACACTTTCAGCGCACTGGGGTTAAGACCTGAGTGTGTGGGCTCTTCTGAGCCTTGCAGTTACATAGGGTAACAGCTATCTGAAAAAACGCGTTTATTTCGGGCTGAAAAACACGTTTTGAAAAGTGAGCTGTTACTGACCCATAACTTACATGGGGTTGACCAAACTTGCAGAAACAAGTTTATTTCTGCTGAAAAACATGTTTTGACACTTTCAGCACACTGGGGTTAAGACCTGAGTGTGTGGGCTCTTCTGAGCCTTGCAGTTACATAGGGATACAGCTGTCTGAAAAAACGCGTTTATTTCGGGCTGAAAAACACGTTTTGAAAAGTGAGCTGTTACTGACCCATAACTTACATGGGGTTGACCAAACTTGCAGAAACATGTTTATTTCTGCTGAAAAACATGTTTTGACACTTTCAGCACACTGGGGTTAAGACCTGAGTGTGTGGGCTCTTCTGAGCCTTGCAGTTACATAGGGATACAGCTGTCTGAAAAAACGCGTTTATTTCGGGCTGAAAAACACGTTTTGAAAAGTGAGCTGTTACTGCCCCATAAGTTACATGGGGTTGACCAAACTTGCAGAAACATGTTTATTTCTGCTGAAAAACATGTTTTGACACTTTCAGCACACTGGGGTTAAGACCTGAGTGTGTGGGCTCTTCTGAGCCTTGCAGATACATAGGGATACAGCTGTCTGAAAAAACGCGTTTATTTCTGGCTGAAAAACACGTTTTGAAAAGTGAGCTGTTACTGACCCATAACTTACATGGGGTTGACCAAACTTGCAGAAACATGTTTATTTCTGCTGAAAAACATGTTTTGACACTTTCAGCACACTCGGGTTAAGACCTGAGTGTGTGGGCTCTTCTGAGCCTTGCAGTTACATAGGGATACAGCTGTCTGAAAAAACGCGTTTATTTCGGGCTGAAAAACACGTTTTGAAAAGTGAGCTGTTACTGACCCATAACTTACATGGGGTTGACCAAACTTGCAGAAACATGTTTATTTCTGCTGAAAAACATGTTTTGACACTTTCAGCACACTGGGGTTAAGACCTGAGTGTGTGGGCTCTTCTGAGCCTTGCAGTTACATAGGGATACAGCTGTCTGAAAAAACGCGTTTATTTCGGGCTGAAAAACACGTTTTGAAAAGTGAGCTGTTACTGACCCATAACTTACATGGGGTTGACCAAACTTGCAGAAACATGTTTATTTCTGCTGAAAAACATGTTTTGACACTTTCAGCGCACTGGGGTTAAGACCTGAGTGTGTGGGCTCTTCTGAGCCTTGCAGTTACATAGGGTAACAGCTATCTGAAAAAACGCGTTTATTTCGGGCTGAAAAACACGTTTTGAAAAGTGAGCTGTTACTGACCCATAACTTACATGGGGTTGACCAAACTTGCAGAAACATGCTTATTTCTGCTGAAAAACATGTTTTGACACTTTCAGCGCACTGGGGTTAAGACCTGAGTGTGTGGGCTCTTCTGAGCCTTGCAGTTACATAGGGTAAGAGCTATCTGAAAAAACGCGTTTATTTCGGGCTGAAAAACACGTTTTGAAAAGTGAGCTGTTACTGACCCATAACTTACATGGGGTTGACCAAACTTGCAGAAACATGTTTATTTCTGCTGAAAAACATGTTTTGACATTTTCAGCACAGTGGGGTTAAGACCTGAGTGTGTGGGCTCTTCTGAGGCTTGCAGTTACATAGGGATACAGCTGTCTGAAAAAACGCGTTTATTTCGGGCTGAAAAACACGTTTTGAAAAGTGAGCTGTTACTGACCCATAACTTACATGGGGTTGACCAAACTTGCAGAAACATGTTTATTTCTGCTGAAAAACATGTTTTGACACTTTCAGCACATTGGGGTTAAGACCTGAGTGTGTGGGCTCTTCTGAGCCTTGCAGTTACATAGGGATACAGCTGTCTGAAAAAACGCGTTTATTTCGGGCTGAAAAACACGTTTTGAAAAGTGAGCTGTTACTGACCCATAACTTACATGGGGTTGACCAAACTTGCAGAAACATGTTTATTTCTGCTGAAAAACATGTTTTGACACTTTCAGCACACTGGGGTTAAGACCTGAGTGTGTGGGCTCTTCTGAGCCTTGCAGTTACATAGGGATACAGCTGTCTGAAAAAACGCGTTTATTTCGGGCTGAAAAACACGTTTTGAAAAGTGAGCTGTTACTGCCCCATAAGTTACATGGGGTTGACCAAACTTGCAGAAACATGTTTATTTCTGCTGAAAAACATGTTTTGACACTCTCAGCACACTGGGGTTAAGACCTGAGTGTGTGGGCTCTTCTGAGCCTTGCAGTTACATAGGGATACAGCTGTCTGAAAAAACGCGTTTATTTCGGGCTGAAAAACACGTTTTGAAAAGTGAGCTGTTACTGACCCATAACTTACATGGGGTTGACCAAACTTGCAGAAACAAGTTTATTTCTGCTGAAAAACATGTTTTGACACTTTCAGCACACTGGGGTTAAGACCTGAGTGTGTGGGCTCTTCTGAGCCTTGCAGTTACATAGGGATACAGCTGTCTGAAAAAACGCGTTTATTTCGGGCTGAAAAACACGTTTTGAAAAGTGAGCTGTTACTGACCCATAACTTACATGGGGTTGACCAAACTTGCAGAAACATGTTTATTTCTGCTGAAAAACATGTTTTGACACTTTCAGCACACTGGGGTTAAGACCTGAGTGTGTGGGCTCTTCTGAGCCTTGCAGTTACATAGGGATACAGCTGTCTGAAAAAACGCGTTTATTTCGGGCTGAAAAACACGTTTTGAAAAGTGAGCTGTTACTGCCCCATAAGTTACATGGGGTTGACCAAACTTGCAGAAACATGTTTATTTCTGCTGAAAAACATGTTTTGACACTTTCAGCATACTGGGGTTAAGACCTGAGTGTGTGGGCTCTTCTGAGCCTTGCAGATACATAGGGATACAGCTGTCTGAAAAAACGCGTTTATTTCTGGCTGAAAAACACGTTTTGAAAAGTGAGCTGTTACTGACCCATAACTTACATGGGGTTGACCAAACTTGCAGAAACATGTTTATTTCTGCTGAAAAACATGTTTTGACACTTTCAGCACACTCGGGTTAAGACCTGAGTGTGTGGGCTCTTCTGAGCCTTGCAGTTACATAGGGATACAGCTGTCTGAAAAAACGCGTTTATTTCGGGCTGAAAAACACGTTTTGAAAAGTGAGCTGTTACTGACCCATAACTTACATGGGGTTGACCAAACTTGCAGAAACATGTTTATTTCTGCTGAAAAACATGTTTTGACACTTTCAGCACACTGGGGTTAAGACCTGAGTGTGTGGGCTCTTCTGAGCCTTGCAGTTACATAGGGATACAGCTGTCTGAAAAAACGCGTTTATTTCGGGCTGAAAAACACGTTTTGAAAAGTGAGCTGTTACTGACCCATAACTTACATGGGGTTGACCAAACTTGCAGAAACATGTTTATTTCTGCTGAAAAACATGTTTTGACACTTTCAGCGCACTGGGGTTAAGACCTGAGTGTGTGGGCTCTTCTGAGCCTTGCAGTTACATAGGGTAACAGCTATCTGAAAAAACGCGTTTATTTCGGGCTGAAAAACACGTTTTGAAAAGTGAGCTGTTACTGACCCATAACTTACATGGGGTTGACCAAACTTGCAGAAACATGTTTATTTCTGCTGAAAAACATGTTTTGACACTTTCAGCACATTGGGGTTAAGACCTGAGTGTGTGGGCTCTTCTGAGCCTTGCAGTTACATAGGGATACAGCTGTCTGAAAAAACGCGTTTATTTCGGGCTGAAAAACACGTTTTGAAAAGTGAGCTGTTACTGACCCATAACTTACATGGGGTTGACCAAACTTGCAGAAACATGTTTATTTCTGCTGAAAAACATGTTTTGACACTTTCAGCACACTGGGGTTAAGACCTGAGTGTGTGGGCTCTTCTGAGCCTTGCAGATACATAGGGATACAGCTGTCTGAAAAAACGCGTTTATTTCTGGCTGAAAAACACGTTTTGAAAAGTGAGCTGTTACTGACCCATAATTTACATGGGGTTGACCAAACTTGCAGAAACATGTTTATTTCTGCTGAAAAACATGTTTTGACACTTTCAGCACACTGGGGTTAAGACCTGAGTGTGTGGGCTCTTCTGAGCCTTGCAGTTACATAGGGATACAGCTGTCTGAAAAAACGCGTTTATTTCGGGCTGAAAAACACGTTTTGAAAAGTGAGCTGTTACTGACCCATAACTTACATGGGGTTGACCAAACTTGCAGAAACATGTTTATTTCTGCTGAAAAACATGTTTTGACACTTTCAGCGCACTGGGGTTAAGACCTGAGTGTGTGGGCTCTTCTGAGCCTTGCAGTTACATAGGGTAACAGCTATCTGAAAAAACGCGTTTATTTCGGGCTGAAAAACACGTTTTGAAAAGTGAGCTGTTACTGACCCATAACATACATGGGGTTGACCAAACTTGCAGAAACATGCTTATTTCTGCTGAAAAACATGTTTTGACACTTTCAGCGCACTGGGGTTAAGACCTGAGTGTGTGGGCTCTTCTGAGCCTTGCAGTTACATAGGGTAAGAGCTATCTGAAAAAACGCGTTTATTTCGGGCTGAAAAACACGTTTTGAAAAGTGAGCTGTTACTGACCCATAACTTACATGGGGTTGACCAAACTTGCAGAAACATGTTTATTTCTGCTGAAAAACATGTTTTGACACTTTCAGCACAGTGGGGTTAAGACCTGAGTGTGTGGGCTCTTCTGAGGCTTGAAGTTACATAGGGATACAGCTGTCTGAAAAAACGCGTTTATTTCGGGCTGAAAAACACGTTTTGAAAAGTGAGCTGTTACTGACCCATAACTTACATGGGGTTGACCAAACTTGCAGAAACATGTTTATTTCTGCTGAAAAACATGTTTTGACACTTTCAGCACATTGGGGTTAAGACCTGAGTGTGTGGGCTCTTCTGAGCCTTGCAGTTACATAGGGATACAGCTGTCTGAAAAAACGCGTTTATTTCGGGCTGAAAAACACGTTTTGAAAAGTGAGCTGTTACTGACCCATAACTTACATGGGGTTGACCAAACTTGCAGAAACATGTTTATTTCTGCTGAAAAACATGTTTTGACACTTTCAGCACACTGGGGTTAAGACCTGAGTGTGTGGGCTCTTCTGAGCCTTGCAGTTACATAGGGATACAGCTGTCTGAAAAAACGCGTTTATTTCGGGCTGAAAAACACGTTTTGAAAAGTGAGCTGTTACTGCCCCATAAGTTACATGGGGTTGACCAAACTTGCAGAAACATGTTTATTTCTGCTGAAAAACATGTTTTGACACTCTCAGCACACTGGGGTTAAGCCTGAGTGTGTGGGCTCTTCTGAGCCTTGCAGTTACATAGGGATACAGCTGTCTGAAAAAACGCGTTTATTTCGGGCTGAAAAACACGTTTTGAAAAGTGAGCTGTTACTGACCCATAACTTACATGGGGTTGACCAAACTTGCAGAAACATGTTTATTTCTGCTGAAAAACATGTTTTGACACTTTCAGCACACTGGGGTTAAGACCTGAGTGTGTGGGCTCTTCTGAGCCTTGCAGTTACATAGGGATACAGCTGTCTGAAAAAACGCGTTTATTTCGGGCTGAAAAACACGTTTTGAAAAGTGAGCTGTTACTGACCCATAACTTACATGGGGTTGACCAAACTTGCAGAAACATGTTTATTTCTGCTGAAAAACATGTTTTGACACTTTCAGCACACTGGGGTTAAGACCTGAGTGTGTGGGCTCTTCTGAGCCTTGCAGTTACATAGGGATACAGCTGTCTGAAAAAACGCGTTTATTTCGGGCTGAAAAACACGTTTTGAAAAGTGAGCTGTTACTGCCCCATAAGTTACATGGGGTTGACCAAACTTGCAGAAACATGTTTATTTCTGCTGAAAAACATGTTTTGACACTTTCAGCATACTGGGGTTAAGACCTGAGTGTGTGGGCTCTTCTGAGCCTTGCAGATACATAGGGATACAGCTGTCTGAAAAAACGCGTTTATTTCTGGCTGAAAAACACGTTTTGAAAAGTGAGCTGTTACTGACCCATAACTTACATGGGGTTGACCAAACTTGCAGAAACATGTTTATTTCTGCTGAAAAACATGTTTTGACACTTTCAGCACATTGGGGTTAAGACCTGAGTGTGTGGGCTCTTCTGAGCCTTGCAGTTACATAGGGATACAGCTGTCTGAAAAAACGCGTTTATTTCGGGCTGAAAAACACGTTTTGAAAAGTGAGCTGTTACTGACCCATAACTTACATGGGGTTGACCAAACTTGCAGAAACATGTTTATTTCTGCTGAAAAACATGTTTTGACACTTTCAGCACACTGGGGTTAAGACCTGAGTGTGTGGGCTCTTCTGAGCCTTGCAGTTACATAGGGATACAGCTGTCTGAAAAAACGCGTTTATTTCGGGCTGAAAAACACGTTTTGAAAAGTGAGCTGTTACTGCCCCATAAGTTACATGGGGTTGACCAAACTTGCAGAAACATGTTTATTTCTGCTGAAAAACATGTTTTGACACTCTCAGCACACTGGGGTTAAGCCTGAGTGTGTGGGCTCTTCTGAGCCTTGCAGTTACATAGGGATACAGCTGTCTGAAAAAACGCGTTTATTTCGGGCTGAAAAACACGTTTTGAAAAGTGAGCTGTTACTGACCCATAACTTACATGGGGTTGACCAAACTTGCAGAAACAAGTTTATTTCTGCTGAAAAACATGTTTTGACACTTTCAGCACACTGGGGTTAAGACCTGAGTGTGTGGGCTCTTCTGAGCCTTGCAGTTACATAGGGATACAGCTGTCTGAAAAAACGCGTTTATTTCGGGCTGAAAAACACGTTTTGAAAAGTGAGCTGTTACTGACCCATAACTTACATGGGGTTGACCAAACTTGCAGAAACATGTTTATTTCTGCTGAAAAACATGTTTTGACACTTTCAGCACACTGGGGTTAAGACCTGAGTGTGTGGGCTCTTCTGAGCCTTGCAGTTACATAGGGATACAGCTGTCTGAAAAAACGCGTTTATTTCGGGCTGAAAAACACGTTTTGAAAAGTGAGCTGTTACTGCCCCATAAGTTACATGGGGTTGACCAAACTTGCAGAAACATGTTTATTTCTGCTGAAAAACATGTTTTGACACTTTCAGCATACTGGGGTTAAGACCTGAGTGTGTGGGCTCTTCTGAGCCTTGCAGATACATAGGGATACAGCTGTCTGAAAAAACGCGTTTATTTCTGGCTGAAAAACACGTTTTGAAAAGTGAGCTGTTACTGACCCATAACTTACATGGGGTTGACCAAACTTGCAGAAACATGTTTATTTCTGCTGAAAAACATGTTTTGACACTTTCAGCACACTCGGGTTAAGACCTGAGTGTGTGGGCTCTTCTGAGCCTTGCAGTTACATAGGGATACAGCTGTCTGAAAAAACGCGTTTATTTCGGGCTGAAAAACACGTTTTGAAAAGTGAGCTGTTACTGACCCATAACTTACATGGGGTTGACCAAACTTGCAGAAACATGTTTATTTCTGCTGAAAAACATGTTTTGACACTTTCAGCACACTGGGGTTAAGACCTGAGTGTGTGGGCTCTTCTGAGCCTTGCAGTTACATAGGGATACAGCTGTCTGAAAAAACGCGTTTATTTCGGGCTGAAAAACACGTTTTGAAAAGTGAGCTGTTACTGACCCATAACTTACATGGGGTTGACCAAACTTGCAGAAACATGTTTATTTCTGCTGAAAAACATGTTTTGACACTTTCAGCGCACTGGGGTTAAGACCTGAGTGTGTGGGCTCTTCTGAGCCTTGCAGTTACATAGGGTAACAGCTATCTGAAAAAACGCGTTTATTTCGGGCTGAAAAACACGTTTTGAAAAGTGAGCTGTTACTGACCCATAACTTACATGGGGTTGACCAAACTTGCAGAAACATGCTTATTTCTGCTGAAAAACATGTTTTGACACTTTCAGCGCACTGGGGTTAAGACCTGAGTGTGTGGGCTCTTCTGAGCCTTGCAGTTACATAGGGTAAGAGCTATCTGAAAAAAACGCGTTTATTTCGGGCTGAAAAACACGTTTTGAAAAGTGAGCTGTTACTGACCCATAACTTACATGGGGTTGACCAAACTTGCAGAAACATGTTTATTTCTGCTGAAAAACATGTTTTGACACTTTCAGCACAGTGGGGTTAAGACCTGAGTGTGTGGGCTCTTCTGAGGCTTGCAGTTACATAGGGATACAGCTGTCTGAAAAAACGCGTTTATTTCGGGCTGAAAAACACGTTTTGAAAAGTGAGCTGTTACTGACCCATAACTTACATGGGGTTGACCAAACTTGCAGAAACATGTTTATTTCTGCTGAAAAACATGTTTTGACACTTTCAGCACATTGGGGTTAAGACCTGAGTGTGTGGGCTCTTCTGAGCCTTGCAGTTACATAGGGATACAGCTGTCTGAAAAAACGCGTTTATTTCGGGCTGAAAAACACGTTTTGAAAAGTGAGCTGTTACTGACCCATAACTTACATGGGGTTGACCAAACTTGCAGAAACATGTTTATTTCTGCTGAAAAACATGTTTTGACACTTTCAGCACACTGGGGTTAAGACCTGAGTGTGTGGGCTCTTCTGAGCCTTGCAGATACATAGGGATACAGCTGTCTGAAAAAACGCGTTTATTTCTGGCTGAAAAACACGTTTTGAAAAGTGAGCTGTTACTGACCCATAATTTACATGGGGTTGACCAAACTTGCAGAAACATGTTTATTTCTGCTGAAAAACATGTTTTGACACTTTCAGCACAGTGGGTTTAAGACCTGAGTGTGTGGGCTCTTCTGAGGCTTGCAGTTACATAGGGATACAGCTGTCTGAAAAAACGCGTTTATTTCGGGCTGAAAAACACGTTTTGAAAAGTGAGCTGTTACTGCCCCATAAGTTACATGGGGTTGACCAAACTTGCAGAAACATGTTTATTTCTGCTGAAAAACATGTTTTGACACTTTCAGCACACTGGGGTTAAGACCTGAGTGTGTGGGCTCTTCTGAGCCTTGCAGTTACATAGGGATACAGCTGTCTGAAAAAACGCGTTTATTTCGGGCTGAAAAACACGTTTTGAAAAGTGAGCTGTTACTGACCCATAACTTACATGGGGTTGACCAAACTTGCAGAAACAAGTTTATTTCTGCTGAAAAACATGTTTTGACACTTTCAGCACACTGGGGTTAAGACCTGAGTGTGTGGGCTCTTCTGAGCCTTGCAGTTACATAGGGATACAGCTGTCTGAAAAAACGCGTTTATTTCGGGCTGAAAAACACGTTTTGAAAAGTGAGCTGTTACTGACCCATAACTTACATGGGGTTGACCAAACTTGCAGAAACAAGTTTATTTCTGCTGAAAAACATGTTTTGACACTTTCAGCACACTGGGGTTAAGACCTGAGTGTGTGGGCTCTTCTGAGCCTTGCAGTTACATAGGGATACAGCTGTCTGAAAAAACGCGTTTATTTCGGGCTGAAAAACACGTTTTGAAAAGTGAGCTGTTACTGACCCATAACTTACATGGGGTTGACCAAACTTGCAGAAACATGTTTATTTCTGCTGAAAAACATGTTTTGACACTTTCAGCGCACTGGGGTTAAGACCTGAGTGTGTGGGCTCTTCTGAGCCTTGCAGTTACATAGGGTAACAGCTATCTGAAAAAACGCGTTTATTTCGGGCTGAAAAACACGTTTTGAAAAGTGAGCTGTTACTGACCCATAACTTACATGGGGTTGACCAAACTTGCAGAAACATGCTTATTTCTGCTGAAAAACATGTTTTGACACTTTCAGCGCACTGGGGTTAAGACCTGAGTGTGTGGGCTCTTCTGAGCCTTGCAGTTACATAGGGTAAGAGCTATCTGAAAAAACGCGTTTATTTCGGGCTGAAAAACACGTTTTGAAAAGTGAGCTGTTACTGACCCATAACTTACATGGGGTTGACCAAACTTGCAGAAACATGTTTATTTCTGCTGAAAAACATGTTTTGACACTTTCAGCACAGTGGGGTTAAGACCTGAGTGTGTGGGCTCTTCTGAGGCTTGCAGTTACATAGGGATACAGCTGTCTGAAAAAACGCGTTTATTTCGGGGTGAAAAACACGTTTTGAAAAGTGAGCTGTTACTGACCCATAACTTACATGGGGTTGACCAAACTTGCAGAAACATGTTTATTTCTGCTGAAAAACATGTTTTGACACGTTCAGCGCACTGGGGTTAAGACCTGAGTGTGTGGGCTCTTCTGAGCCTTGCAGTTACATAGGGTAACAGCTATCTGAAAAAACGCGTTTATTTCGGGCTGAAAAACACGTTTTGAAAAGTGAGCTGTTACTGACCCATAACTTACATGGGGTTGACCAAACTTGCAGAAACATGTTTATTTCTGCTGAAAAACATGTTTTGACACTTTCAGCGCACTGGGGTTAAGACCTGAGTGTGTGGGCTCTTCTGAGCCTTGCAGTTACATAGGGTAACAGCTATCTGAAAAAACGCGTTTATTTCGGGCTGAAAAACACGTTTTGAAAAGTGAGCTGTTACTGACCCATAACTTACATGGGGTTGACCAAACTTGCAGAAACGTGTTTATTTCTGCTGAAAAACATGTTTTGACACTTTCAGCACACTGGGGTTAAGACCTGAGTGTGTGGGCTCTTCTGAGCCTTGCAGTTACATAGGGATACAGCTGTCTGAAAAAACGCGTTTATTTCGGGCTGAAAAACACGTTTTGAAAAGTGAGCTGTTACTGACCCATAACTTACATGGGGTTGACCAAACTTGCAGAAACATGTTTATTTCTACTGAAAAACATGTTTTGACACTTTCAGCGCACTGGGGTTAAGACCTGAGTGTGTGGGCTCTTCTGAGCCTTGCAGTTACATAGGGTAACAGCTATCTGAAAAAACGCGTTTATTTCGGGCTGAAAAACACGTTTTGAAAAGTGAGCTGTTACTGACCCATAACTTACATGGGGTTGACCAAACTTGCAGAAACATGCTTATTTCTGCTGAAAAACATGTTTTGACACTTTCAGCGCACTGGGGTTAAGACCTGAGTGTGTGGGCTCTTCTGAGCCTTGCAGTTACATAGGGTAAGAGCTATCTGAAAAAACGCGTTTATTTCGGGCTGAAAAACACGTTTTGAAAAGTGAGCTGTTACTGACCCATAACTTACATGGGGTTGACCAAACTTGCAGAAACATGTTTATTTCTGCTGAAAAACATGTTTTGACACTTTCAGCACAGTGGGGTTAAGACCTGAGTGTGTGGGCTCTTCTGAGGCTTGCAGTTACATAGGGATACAGCTGTCTGAAAAAACGCGTTTATTTCGGGCTGAAAAACACGTTTTGAAAAGTGAGCTGTTACTGACCCATAACTTACATGGGGTTGACCAAACTTGCAGAAACATGTTTATTTCTGCTGAAAAACATGTTTTGACACTTTCAGCACATTGGGGTTAAGACCTGAGTGTGTGGGCTCTTCTGAGCCTTGCAGTTACATAGGGATACAGCTGTCTGAAAAAACGCGTTTATTTCGGGCTGAAAAACACGTTTTGAAAAGTGAGCTGTTACTGACCCATAACTTACATGGGGTTGACCAAACTTGCAGAAACAAGTTTATTTCTGCTGAAAAACATGTTTTGACACTTTCAGCACACTGGGGTTAAGACCTGAGTGTGTGGGCTCTTCTGAGCCTTGCAGTTACATAGGGATACAGCTGTCTGAAAAAACGCGTTTATTTCGGGCTGAAAAACACGTTTTGAAAAGTGAGCTGTTACTGACCCATAACTTACATGGGGTTGACCAAACTTGCAGAAACATGTTTATTTCTGCTGAAAAACATGTTTTGACACTTTCAGCGCACTGGGGTTAAGACCTGAGTGTGTGGGCTCTTCTGAGCCTTGCAGTTACATAGGGATACAGCTGTCTGAAAAAACGCGTTTATTTCGGGCTGAAAAACACGTTTTGAAAAGTGAGCTGTTACTGACCCATAACTTACATGGGGTTGACCAAACTTGCAGAAACATGTTTATTTCTGCTGAAAAACATGTTTTGACACTTTCAGCGCACTGGGGTTAAGACCTGAGTGTGTGGGCTCTTCTGAGCCTTGCAGTTACATAGGGTAACAGCTATCTGAAAAAACGCGTTTATTTCGGGCTGAAAAACACGTTTTGAAAAGTGAGCTGTTACTGACCCATAACTTACATGGGGTTGACCAAACTTGCAGAAACATGCTTATTTCTGCTGAAAAACATGTTTTGACACTTTCAGCGCACTGGGGTTAAGACCTGAGTGTGTGGGCTCTTCTGAGCCTTGCAGTTACATAGGGTAAGAGCTATCTGAAAAAACGCGTTTATTTCGGGCTGAAAAACACGTTTTGAAAAGTGAGCTGTTACTGACCCATAACTTACATGGGGTTGACCAAACTTGCAGAAACATGTTTATTTCTGCTGAAAAACATGTTTTGACACTTTCAGCGCACTGGGGTTAAGACCTGAGTGTGTGGGCTCTTCTGAGCCTTGCAGTTACAAAAGGATACAGCTGTCTGAAAAAACGCGTTTATTTCGGGCTGAAAAACACGTTTTGAAAAGTGAGCTGTTACTGACCCATAACTTACATGGGGTTGACCAAACTTGCAGAAACATGTTTATTTCTGCTGAAAAACATGTTTTGACACTTTCAGCGCACTGGGGTTAAGACCTGAGTGTGTGGGCTCTTCTGAGCCTTGCAGTTACATAGGGTAACAGCTATCTGAAAAAACGCGTTTATTTCGGGCTGAAAAACACGTTTTGAAAAGTGAGCTGTTACTGACCCATAACTTACATGGGGTTGACCAAACTTGCAGAAACATGCTTATTTCTGCTGAAAAACATGTTTTGACACTTTCAGCGCACTGGGGTTAAGACCTGAGTGTGTGGGCTCTTCTGAGCCTTGCAGTTACATAGGGTAAGAGCTATCTGAAAAAACGCGTTTATTTCGGGCTGAAAAACACGTTTTGAAAAGTGAGCTGTTACTGACCCATAACTTACATGGGGTTGACCAAACTTGCAGAAACATGTTTATTTCTGCTGAAAAACATGTTTTGACACTTTCAGCGCACTGGGGTTAAGACCTGAGTGTGTGGGCTCTTCTGAGCCTTGCAGTTACATAGGGATACAGCTGTCTGAAAAGACGCGTTTATTTCTGGCTGAAAAACACGTTTTGAAAAGTGAGCTGTTACTGACCCATAACTTACATGGGGTTGACCAAACTTGCAGAAACATGTTTATTTCTGCTGAAAAACATGTTTTGACACTTTCAGCACACTCGGGTTAAGACCTGAGTGTGTGGGCTCTTCTGAGCCTTGCAGTTACATAGGGATACAGCTGTCTGAAAAAACGCGTTTATTTCGGGCTGAAAAACACGTTTTGAAAAGTGAGCTGTTACTGACCCATAACTTACATGGGGTTGACCAAACTTGCAGAAACATGTTTATTTCTGCTGAAAAACATGTTTTGACACTTTCAGCACACTGGGGTTAAGACCTGAGTGTGTGGGCTCTTCTGAGCCTTGCAGTTACATAGGGATACAGCTGTCTGAAAAAACGCGTTTATTTCGGGCTGAAAAACACGTTTTGAAAAGTGAGCTGTTACTGCCCCATAAGTTACATGGGGTTGACCAAACTTGCAGAAACATGTTTATTTCTGCTGAAAAACATGTTTTGACACTTTCAGCACACTGGGGTTAAGACCTGAGTGTGTGGGCTCTTCTGAGCCTTGCAGTTACATAGGGATACAGCTGTCTGAAAAAACGCGTTTATTTCGGGCTGAAAAACACGTTTTGAAAAGTGAGCTGTTACTGACCCATAACTTACATGGGGTTGACCAAACTTGCAGAAACATGTTTATTTCTGCTGAAAAACATGTTTTGACACTTTCAGCACACTGGGGTTAAGACCTGAGTGTGTGGGCTCTTCTGAGCCTTGCAGTTACATAGGGATACAGCTGTCTGAAAAAACGCGTTTATTTCGGGCTGAAAAACACGTTTTGAAAAGTGAGCTGTTACTGACCCATAACTTACATGGGGTTGACCAAACTTGCAGAAACATGTTTATTTCTGCTGAAAAACATGTTTTGACACTTTCAGCACACTGGGGTTAAGACCTGAGTGTGTGGGCTCTTCTGAGCCTTGCAGTTACATAGGGATACAGCTGTCTGAAAAAACGCGTTTATTTCGGGCTGAAAAACACGTTTTGAAAAGTGAGCTGTTACTGCCCCATAAGTTACATGGGGTTGACCAAACTTGCAGAAACATGTTTATTTCTGCTGAAAAACATGTTTTGACACTTTCAGCACACTGGGGTTAAGACCTGAGTGTGTGGGCTCTTCTGAGCCTTGCAGATACATAGGGATACAGCTGTCTGAAAAAACGCGTTTATTTCTGGCTGAAAAACACGTTTTGAAAAGTGAGCTGTTACTGACCCATAACTTACATGGGGTTGACCAAACTTGCAGAAACATGTTTATTTCTGCTGAAAAACATGTTTTGACACTTTCAGCACACTCGGGTTAAGACCTGAGTGTGTGGGCTCTTCTGAGCCTTGCAGTTACATAGGGATACAGCTGTCTGAAAAAACGCGTTTATTTCGGGCTGAAAAACACGTTTTGAAAAGTGAGCTGTTACTGACCCATAACTTACATGGGGTTGACCAAACTTGCAGAAACATGTTTATTTCTGCTGAAAAACATGTTTTGACACTTTCAGCACACTGGGGTTAAGACCTGAGTGTGTGGGCTCTTCTGAGCCTTGCAGTTACATAGGGATACAGCTGTCTGAAAAAACGCGTTTATTTCGGGCTGAAAAACACGTTTTGAAAAGTGAGCTGTTACTGACCCATAACTTACATGGGGTTGACCAAACTTGCAGAAACATGTTTATTTCTGCTGAAAAACATGTTTTGACACTTTCAGCGCACTGGGGTTAAGACCTGAGTGTGTGGGCTCTTCTGAGCCTTGCAGTTACATAGGGTAACAGCTATCTGAAAAAACGCGTTTATTTCGGGCTGAAAAACACGTTTTGAAAAGTGAGCTGTTACTGACCCATAACTTACATGGGGTTGACCAAACTTGCAGAAACATGCTTATTTCTGCTGAAAAACATGTTTTGACACTTTCAGCGCACTGGGGTTAAGACCTGAGTGTGTGGGCTCTTCTGAGCCTTGCAGTTACATAGGGTAAGAGCTATCTGAAAAAACGCGTTTATTTCGGGGTGAAAAACACGTTTTGAAAAGTGAGCTGTTACTGACCCATAACTTACATGGGGTTGACCAAACTTGCAGAAACATGTTTATTTCTGCTGAAAAACATGTTTTGACACTTTCAGCACAGTGGGGTTAAGACCTGAGTGTGTGGGCTCTTCTGAGGCTTGCAGTTACATAGGGATACAGCTGTCTGAAAAAACGCGTTTATTTCGGGCTGAAAAACACGTTTTGAAAAGTGAGCTGTTACTGACCCATAACTTACATGGGGTTGACCAAACTTGCAGAAACATGTTTATTTCTGCTGAAAAACATGTTTTGACACTTTCAGCGCACTGGGGTTAAGACCTGAGTGTGTGGGCTCTTCTGAGCCTTGCAGTTACATAGGGTAACAGCTATCTGAAAAAACGCGTTTATTTCGGGCTGAAAAACACGTTTTGAAAAGTGAGCTGTTACTGACCCATAACTTACATGGGGTTGACCAAACTTGCAGAAACATGTTTATTTCTGCTGAAAAACATGTTTTGACACTTTCAGCGCACTGGGGTTAAGACCTGAGTGTGTGGGCTCTTCTGAGCCTTGCAGTTACATAGGGTAACAGCTATCTGAAAAAACGCGTTTATTTCGGGCTGAAAAACACGTTTTGAAAAGTGAGCTGTTACTGACCCATAACTTACATGGGGTTGACCAAACTTGCAGAAACAAGTTTATTTCTGCTGAAAAACATGTTTTGACACTTTCAGCACACTGGGGTTAAGACCTGAGTGTGTGGGCTCTTCTGAGCCTTGCTGTTACATAGGGATACAGCTGTCTGAAAAAACGCGTTTATTTCGGGCTGAAAAACACGTTTTGAAAAGTGAGCTGTTACTGACCCATAACTTACATGGGGTTGACCAAACTTGCAGAAACATGTTTATTTCTGCTGAAAAACATGTTTTGACACTTTCAGCACACTGGGGTTAAGACCTGAGTGTGTGGGCTCTTCTGAGCCTTGCAGTTACATAGGGATACAGCTGTCTGAAAAAACGCGTTTATTTCGGGCTGAAAAACACGTTTTGAAAAGTGAGCTGTTACTGCCCCATAAGTTACATGGGGTTGACCAAACTTGCAGAAACATGTTTATTTCTGCTGAAAAACATGTTTTGACACTTTCAGCACACTGGGGTTAAGACCTGAGTGTGTGGGCTCTTCTGAGCCTTGCAGATACATAGGGATACAGCTGTCTGAAAAAACGCGTTTATTTCTGGCTGAAAAACACGTTTTGAAAAGTGAGCTGTTACTGACCCATAACTTACATGGGGTTGACCAAACTTGCAGAAACATGTTTATTTCTGCTGAAAAACATGTTTTGACACTTTCAGCACACTCGGGTTAAGACCTGAGTGTGTGGGCTCTTCTGAGCCTTGCAGTTACATAGGGATACAGCTGTCTGAAAAAACGCGTTTATTTCGGGCTGAAAAACACGTTTTGAAAAGTGAGCTGTTACTGACCCATAACTTACATGGGGTTGACCAAACTTGCAGAAACATGTTTATTTCTGCTGAAAAACATGTTTTGACACTTTCAGCACACTGGGGTTAAGACCTGAGTGTGTGGGCTCTTCTGAGCCTTGCAGTTACATAGGGATACAGCTGTCTGAAAAAACGCGTTTATTTCGGGCTGAAAAACACGTTTTGAAAAGTGAGCTGTTACTGCCCCATAAGTTACATGGGGTTGACCAAACTTGCAGAAACATGTTTATTTCTGCTGAAAAACATGTTTTGACACTTTCAGCATACTGGGGTTAAGACCTGAGTGTGTGGGCTCTTCTGAGCCTTGCAGATACATAGGGATACAGCTGTCTGAAAAAACGCGTTTATTTCTGGCTGAAAAACACGTTTTGAAAAGTGAGCTGTTACTGACCCATAACTTACATGGGGTTGACCAAACTTGCAGAAACATGTTTATTTCTGCTGAAAAACATGTTTTGACACTTTCAGCACACTCGGGTTAAGACCTGAGTGTGTGGGCTCTTCTGAGCCTTGCAGTTACATAGGGATACAGCTGTCTGAAAAAACGCGTTTATTTCGGGCTGAAAAACACGTTTTGAAAAGTGAGCTGTTACTGACCCATAACTTACATGGGGTTGACCAAACTTGCAGAAACATGTTTATTTCTGCTGAAAAACATGTTTTGACACTTTCAGCACACTGGGGTTAAGACCTGAGTGTGTGGGCTCTTCTGAGCCTTGCAGTTACATAGGGATACAGCTGTCTGAAAAAACGCGTTTATTTCGGGCTGAAAAACACGTTTTGAAAAGTGAGCTGTTACTGACCCATAACTTACATGGGGTTGACCAAACTTGCAGAAACATGTTTATTTCTGCTGAAAAACATGTTTTGACACTTTCAGCGCACTGGGGTTAAGACCTGAGTGTGTGGGCTCTTCTGAGCCTTGCAGTTACATAGGGTAACAGCTATCTGAAAAAACGCGTTTATTTCGGGCTGAAAAACACGTTTTGAAAAGTGAGCTGTTACTGACCCATAACTTACATGGGGTTGACCAAACTTGCAGAAACATGCTTATTTCTGCTGAAAAACATGTTTTGACACTTTCAGCGCACTGGGGTTAAGACCTGAGTGTGTGGGCTCTTCTGAGCCTTGCAGTTACATAGGGTAAGAGCTATCTGAAAAAACGCGTTTATTTCGGGGTGAAAAACACGTTTTGAAAAGTGAGCTGTTACTGACCCATAACTTACATGGGGTTGACCAAACTTGCAGAAACATGTTTATTTCTGCTGAAAAACATGTTTTGACACTTTCAGCACAGTGGGGTTAAGACCTGAGTGTGTGGGCTCTTCTGAGGCTTGCAGTTACATAGGGATACAGCTGTCTGAAAAAACGCGTTTATTTCGGGCTGAAAAACACGTTTTGAAAAGTGAGCTGTTACTGACCCATAACTTACATGGGGTTGACCAAACTTGCAGAAACATGTTTATTTCTGCTGAAAAACATGTTTTGACACTTTCAGCGCACTGGGGTTAAGACCTGAGTGTGTGGGCTCTTCTGAGCCTTGCAGTTACATAGGGTAACAGCTATCTGAAAAAACGCGTTTATTTCGGGCTGAAAAACACGTTTTGAAAAGTGAGCTGTTACTGACCCATAACTTACATGGGGTTGACCAAACTTGCAGAAACATGTTTATTTCTGCTGAAAAACATGTTTTGACACTTTCAGCGCACTGGGGTTAAGACCTGAGTGTGTGGGCTCTTCTGAGCCTTGCAGTTACATAGGGTAACAGCTATCTGAAAAAACGCGTTTATTTCGGGCTGAAAAACACGTTTTGAAAAGTGAGCTGTTACTGACCCATAACTTACATGGGGTTGACCAAACTTGCAGAAACAAGTTTATTTCTGCTGAAAAACATGTTTTGACACTTTCAGCACACTGGGGTTAAGACCTGAGTGTGTGGGCTCTTCTGAGCCTTGCAGTTACATAGGGATACAGCTGTCTGAAAAAACGCGTTTATTTCGGGCTGAAAAACACGTTTTGAAAAGTGAGCTGTTACTGACCCATAACTTACATGGGGTTGACCAAACTTGCAGAAACATGTTTATTTCTGCTGAAAAACATGTTTTGACACTTTCAGCACACTGGGGTTAAGACCTGAGTGTGTGGGCTCTTCTGAGCCTTGCAGTTACATAGGGATACAGCTGTCTGAAAAAACGCGTTTATTTCGGGCTGAAAAACACGTTTTGAAAAGTGAGCTGTTACTGCCCCATAAGTTACATGGGGTTGACCAAACTTGCAGAAACATGTTTATTTCTGCTGAAAAACATGTTTTGACACTTTCAGCACACTGGGGTTAAGACCTGAGTGTGTGGGCTCTTCTGAGCCTTGCAGATACATAGGGATACAGCTGTCTGAAAAAACGCGTTTATTTCTGGCTGAAAAACACGTTTTGAAAAGTGAGCTGTTACTGACCCATAACTTACATGGGGTTGACCAAACTTGCAGAAACATGTTTATTTCTGCTGAAAAACATGTTTTGACACTTTCAGCACACTCGGGTTAAGACCTGAGTGTGTGGGCTCTTCTGAGCCTTGCAGTTACATAGGGATACAGCTGTCTGAAAAAACGCGTTTATTTCGGGCTGAAAAACACGTTTTGAAAAGTGAGCTGTTACTGACCCATAACTTACATGGGGTTGACCAAACTTGCAGAAACATGTTTATTTCTGCTGAAAAACATGTTTTGACACTTTCAGCACACTGGGGTTAAGACCTGAGTGTGTGGGCTCTTCTGAGCCTTGCAGTTACATAGGGATACAGCTGTCTGAAAAAACGCGTTTATTTCGGGCTGAAAAACACGTTTTGAAAAGTGAGCTGTTACTGCCCCATAAGTTACATGGGGTTGACCAAACTTGCAGAAACATGTTTATTTCTGCTGAAAAACATGTTTTGACACTTTCAGCATACTGGGGTTAAGACCTGAGTGTGTGGGCTCTTCTGAGCCTTGCAGATACATAGGGATACAGCTGTCTGAAAAAACGCGTTTATTTCTGGCTGAAAAACACGTTTTGAAAAGTGAGCTGTTACTGACCCATAACTTACATGGGGTTGACCAAACTTGCAGAAACATGTTTATTTCTGCTGAAAAACATGTTTTGACACTTTCAGCACACTCGGGTTAAGACCTGAGTGTGTGGGCTCTTCTGAGCCTTGCAGTTACATAGGGATACAGCTGTCTGAAAAAACGCGTTTATTTCGGGCTGAAAAACACGTTTTGAAAAGTGAGCTGTTACTGACCCATAACTTACATGGGGTTGACCAAACTTGCAGAAACATGTTTATTTCTGCTGAAAAACATGTTTTGACACTTTCAGCACACTGGGGTTAAGACCTGAGTGTGTGGGCTCTTCTGAGCCTTGCAGTTACATAGGGATACAGCTGTCTGAAAAAACGCGTTTATTTCGGGCTGAAAAACACGTTTTGAAAAGTGAGCTGTTACTGACCCATAACTTACATGGGGTTGACCAAACTTGCAGAAACATGTTTATTTCTGCTGAAAAACATGTTTTGACACTTTCAGCGCACTGGGGTTAAGACCTGAGTGTGTGGGCTCTTCTGAGCCTTGCAGTTACATAGGGTAACAGCTATCTGAAAAAACGCGTTTATTTCGGGCTGAAAAACACGTTTTGAAAAGTGAGCTGTTACTGACCCATAACTTACATGGGGTTGACCAAACTTGCAGAAACATGCTTATTTCTGCTGAAAAACATGTTTTGACACTTTCAGCGCACTGGGGTTAAGACCTGAGTGTGTGGGCTCTTCTGAGCCTTGCAGTTACATAGGGTAAGAGCTATCTGAAAAAAACGCGTTTATTTCGGGCTGAAAAACACGTTTTGAAAAGTGAGCTGTTACTGACCCATAACTTACATGGGGTTGACCAAACTTGCAGAAACATGTTTATTTCTGCTGAAAAACATGTTTTGACACTTTCAGCACAGTGGGGTTAAGACCTGAGTGTGTGGGCTCTTCTGAGGCTTGCAGTTACATAGGGATACAGCTGTCTGAAAAAACGCGTTTATTTCGGGCTGAAAAACACGTTTTGAAAAGTGAGCTGTTACTGACCCATAACTTACATGGGGTTGACCAAACTTGCAGAAACATGTTTATTTCTGCTGAAAAACATGTTTTGACACTTTCAGCACATTGGGGTTAAGACCTGAGTGTGTGGGCTCTTCTGAGCCTTGCAGTTACATAGGGATACAGCTGTCTGAAAAAACGCGTTTATTTCGGGCTGAAAAACACGTTTTGAAAAGTGAGCTGTTACTGACCCATAACTTACATGGGGTTGACCAAACTTGCAGAAACATGTTTATTTCTGCTGAAAAACATGTTTTGACACTTTCAGCACACTGGGGTTAAGACCTGAGTGTGTGGGCTCTTCTGAGCCTTGCAGATACATAGGGATACAGCTGTCTGAAAAAACGCGTTTATTTCTGGCTGAAAAACACGTTTTGAAAAGTGAGCTGTTACTGACCCATAATTTACATGGGGTTGACCAAACTTGCAGAAACATGTTTATTTCTGCTGAAAAACATGTTTTGACACTTTCAGCACAGTGGGTTTAAGACCTGAGTGTGTGGGCTCTTCTGAGGCTTGCAGTTACATAGGGATACAGCTGTCTGAAAAAACGCGTTTATTTCGGGCTGAAAAACACGTTTTGAAAAGTGAGCTGTTACTGCCCCATAAGTTACATGGGGTTGACCAAACTTGCAGAAACATGTTTATTTCTGCTGAAAAACATGTTTTGACACTTTCAGCACACTGGGGTTAAGACCTGAGTGTGTGGGCTCTTCTGAGCCTTGCAGTTACATAGGGATACAGCTGTCTGAAAAAACGCGTTTATTTCGGGCTGAAAAACACGTTTTGAAAAGTGAGCTGTTACTGACCCATAACTTACATGGGGTTGACCAAACTTGCAGAAACAAGTTTATTTCTGCTGAAAAACATGTTTTGACACTTTCAGCACACTGGGGTTAAGACCTGAGTGTGTGGGCTCTTCTGAGCCTTGCAGTTACATAGGGATACAGCTGTCTGAAAAAACGCGTTTATTTCGGGCTGAAAAACACGTTTTGAAAAGTGAGCTGTTACTGACCCATAACTTACATGGGGTTGACCAAACTTGCAGAAACAAGTTTATTTCTGCTGAAAAACATGTTTTGACACTTTCAGCACACTGGGGTTAAGACCTGAGTGTGTGGGCTCTTCTGAGCCTTGCAGTTACATAGGGATACAGCTGTCTGAAAAAACGCGTTTATTTCGGGCTGAAAAACACGTTTTGAAAAGTGAGCTGTTACTGACCCATAACTTACATGGGGTTGACCAAACTTGCAGAAACATGTTTATTTCTGCTGAAAAACATGTTTTGACACTTTCAGCGCACTGGGGTTAAGACCTGAGTGTGTGGGCTCTTCTGAGCCTTGCAGTTACATAGGGTAACAGCTATCTGAAAAAACGCGTTTATTTCGGGCTGAAAAACACGTTTTGAAAAGTGAGCTGTTACTGACCCATAACTTACATGGGGTTGACCAAACTTGCAGAAACATGCTTATTTCTGCTGAAAAACATGTTTTGACACTTTCAGCGCACTGGGGTTAAGACCTGAGTGTGTGGGCTCTTCTGAGCCTTGCAGTTACATAGGGTAAGAGCTATCTGAAAAAACGCGTTTATTTCGGGCTGAAAAACACGTTTTGAAAAGTGAGCTGTTACTGACCCATAACTTACATGGGGTTGACCAAACTTGCAGAAACATGTTTATTTCTGCTGAAAAACATGTTTTGACACTTTCAGCACAGTGGGGTTAAGACCTGAGTGTGTGGGCTCTTCTGAGGCTTGCAGTTACATAGGGATACAGCTGTCTGAAAAAACGCGTTTATTTCGGGGTGAAAAACACGTTTTGAAAAGTGAGCTGTTACTGACCCATAACTTACATGGGGTTGACCAAACTTGCAGAAACATGTTTATTTCTGCTGAAAAACATGTTTTGACACGTTCAGCGCACTGGGGTTAAGACCTGAGTGTGTGGGCTCTTCTGAGCCTTGCAGTTACTTAGGGTAACAGCTATCTGAAAAAACGCGTTTATTTCGGGCTGAAAAACACGTTTTGAAAAGTGAGCTGTTACTGACCCATAACTTACATGGGGTTGACCAAACTTGCAGAAACATGTTTATTTCTGCTGAAAAACATGTTTTGACACTTTCAGCGCACTGGGGTTAAGACCTGAGTGTGTGGGCTCTTCTGAGCCTTGCAGTTACATAGGGTAACAGCTATCTGAAAAAACGCGTTTATTTCGGGCTGAAAAACACGTTTTGAAAAGTGAGCTGTTACTGACCCATAACTTACATGGGGTTGACCAAACTTGCAGAAACGTGTTTATTTCTGCTGAAAAACATGTTTTGACACTTTCAGCACACTGGGGTTAAGACCTGAGTGTGTGGGCTCTTCTGAGCCTTGCAGTTACATAGGGATACAGCTGTCTGAAAAAACGCGTTTATTTCGGGCTGAAAAACACGTTTTGAAAAGTGAGCTGTTACTGACCCATAACTTACATGGGGTTGACCAAACTTGCAGAAACATGTTTATTTCTGCTGAAAAACATGTTTTGACACTTTCAGCGCACTGGGGTTAAGACCTGAGTGTGTGGGCTCTTCTGAGCCTTGCAGTTACATAGGGTAACAGCTATCTGAAAAAACGCGTTTATTTCGGGCTGAAAAACACGTTTTGAAAAGTGAGCTGTTACTGACCCATAACTTACATGGGGTTGACCAAACTTGCAGAAACATGCTTATTTCTGCTGAAAAACATGTTTTGACACTTTCAGCGCACTGGGGTTAAGACCTGAGTGTGTGGGCTCTTCTGAGCCTTGCAGTTACATAGGGTAAGAGCTATCTGAAAAAACGCGTTTATTTCGGGCTGAAAAACACGTTTTGAAAAGTGAGCTGTTACTGACCCATAACTTACATGGGGTTGACCAAACTTGCAGAAACATGTTTATTTCTGCTGAAAAACATGTTTTGACACTTTCAGCACAGTGGGGTTAAGACCTGAGTGTGTGGGCTCTTCTGAGGCTTGCAGTTACATAGGGATACAGCTGTCTGAAAAAACGCGTTTATTTCGGGCTGAAAAACACGTTTTGAAAAGTGAGCTGTTACTGACCCATAACTTACATGGGGTTGACCAAACTTGCAGAAACATGTTTATTTCTGCTGAAAAACATGTTTTGACACTTTCAGCACATTGGGGTTAAGACCTGAGTGTGTGGGCTCTTCTGAGCCTTGCAGTTACATAGGGATACAGCTGTCTGAAAAAACGCGTTTATTTCGGGCTGAAAAACACGTTTTGAAAAGTGAGCTGTTACTGACCCATAACTTACATGGGGTTGACCAAACTTGCAGAAACAAGTTTATTTCTGCTGAAAAACATGTTTTGACACTTTCAGCACACTGGGGTTAAGACCTGAGTGTGTGGGCTCTTCTGAGCCTTGCAGTTACATAGGGATACAGCTGTCTGAAAAAACGCGTTTATTTCGGGCTGAAAAACACGTTTTGAAAAGTGAGCTGTTACTGACCCATAACTTACATGGGGTTGACCAAACTTGCAGAAACATGTTTATTTCTGCTGAAAAACATGTTTTGACACTTTCAGCGCACTGGGGTTAAGACCTGAGTGTGTGGGCTCTTCTGAGCCTTGCAGTTACATAGGGATACAGCTGTCTGAAAAAACGCGTTTATTTCGGGCTGAAAAACACGTTTTGAAAAGTGAGCTGTTACTGACCCATAACTTACATGGGGTTGACCAAACTTGCAGAAACATGTTTATTTCTGCTGAAAAACATGTTTTGACACTTTCAGCGCACTGGGGTTAAGACCTGAGTGTGTGGGCTCTTCTGAGCCTTGCAGTTACATAGGGTAACAGCTATCTGAAAAAACGCGTTTATTTCGGGCTGAAAAACACGTTTTGAAAAGTGAGCTGTTACTGACCCATAACTTACATGGGGTTGACCAAACTTGCAGAAACATGCTTATTTCTGCTGAAAAACATGTTTTGACACTTTCAGCGCACTGGGGTTAAGACCTGAGTGTGTGGGCTCTTCTGAGCCTTGCAGTTACATAGGGTAAGAGCTATCTGAAAAAACGCGTTTATTTCGGGCTGAAAAACACGTTTTGAAAAGTGAGCTGTTACTGACCCATAACTTACATGGGGTTGACCAAACTTGCAGAAACATGTTTATTTCTGCTGAAAAACATGTTTTGACACTTTCAGCGCACTGGGGTTAAGACCTGAGTGTGTGGGCTCTTCTGAGCCTTGCAGTTACAAAAGGATACAGCTGTCTGAAAAAACGCGTTTATTTCGGGCTGAAAAACACGTTTTGAAAAGTGAGCTGTTACTGACCCATAACTTACATGGGGTTGACCAAACTTGCAGAAACATGTTTATTTCTGCTGAAAAACATGTTTTGACACTTTCAGCGCACTGGGGTTAAGACCTGAGTGTGTGGGCTCTTCTGAGCCTTGCAGTTACATAGGGTAACAGCTATCTGAAAAAACGCGTTTATTTCGGGCTGAAAAACACGTTTTGAAAAGTGAGCTGTTACTGACCCATAACTTACATGGGGTTGACCAAACTTGCAGAAACATGCTTATTTCTGCTGAAAAACATGTTTTGACACTTTCAGCGCACTGGGGTTAAGACCTGAGTGTGTGGGCTCTTCTGAGCCTTGCAGTTACATAGGGTAAGAGCTATCTGAAAAAACGCGTTTATTTCGGGCTGAAAAACACGTTTTGAAAAGTGAGCTGTTACTGACCCATAACTTACATGGGGTTGACCAAACTTGCAGAAACATGTTTATTTCTGCTGAAAAACATGTTTTGACACTTTCAGCGCACTGGGGTTAAGACCTGAGTGTGTGGGCTCTTCTGAGCCTTGCAGTTACATAGGGATACAGCTGTCTGAAAAGACGCGTTTATTTCTGGCTGAAAAACACGTTTTGAAAAGTGAGCTGTTACTGACCCATAACTTACATGGGGTTGACCAAACTTGCAGAAACATGTTTATTTCTGCTGAAAAACATGTTTTGACACTTTCAGCACACTCGGGTTAAGACCTGAGTGTGTGGGCTCTTCTGAGCCTTGCAGTTACATAGGGATACAGCTGTCTGAAAAAACGCGTTTATTTCGGGCTGAAAAACACGTTTTGAAAAGTGAGCTGTTACTGACCCATAACTTACATGGGGTTGACCAAACTTGCAGAAACATGTTTATTTCTGCTGAAAAACATGTTTTGACACTTTCAGCACACTGGGGTTAAAACCTGAGTGTGTGGGCTCTTCTGAGCCTTGCAGTTACATAGGGATACAGCTGTCTGAAAAAACGCGTTTATTTCGGGCTGAAAAACACGTTTTGAAAAGTGAGCTGTTACTGCCCCATAAGTTACATGGGGTTGACCAAACTTGCAGAAACATGTTTATTTCTGCTGAAAAACATGTTTTGACACTTTCAGCACACTGGGGTTAAGACCTGAGTGTGTGGGCTCTTCTGAGCCTTGCAGTTACATAGGGATACAGCTGTCTGAAAAAACGCGTTTATTTCGGGCTGAAAAACACGTTTTGAAAAGTGAGCTGTTACTGACCCATAACTTACATGGGGTTGACCAAACTTGCAGAAACATGTTTATTTCTGCTGAAAAACATGTTTTGACACTTTCAGCACACTGGGGTTAAGACCTGAGTGTGTGGGCTCTTCTGAGCCTTGCAGTTACATAGGGATACAGCTGTCTGAAAAAACGCGTTTATTTCGGGCTGAAAAACACGTTTTGAAAAGTGAGCTGTTACTGACCCATAACTTACATGGGGTTGACCAAACTTGCAGAAACATGTTTATTTCTGCTGAAAAACATGTTTTGACACTTTCAGCACACTGGGGTTAAGACCTGAGTGTGTGGGCTCTTCTGAGCCTTGCAGTTACATAGGGATACAGCTGTCTGAAAAAACGCGTTTATTTCGGGCTGAAAAACACGTTTTGAAAAGTGAGCTGTTACTGCCCCATAAGTTACATGGGGTTGACCAAACTTGCAGAAACATGTTTATTTCTGCTGAAAAACATGTTTTGACACTTTCAGCACACTGGGGTTAAGACCTGAGTGTGTGGGCTCTTCTGAGCCTTGCAGATACATAGGGATACAGCTGTCTGAAAAAACGCGTTTATTTCTGGCTGAAAAACACGTTTTGAAAAGTGAGCTGTTACTGACCCATAACTTACATGGGGTTGACCAAACTTGCAGAAACATGTTTATTTCTGCTGAAAAACATGTTTTGACACTTTCAGCACACTCGGGTTAAGACCTGAGTGTGTGGGCTCTTCTGAGCCTTGCAGTTACATAGGGATACAGCTGTCTGAAAAAACGCGTTTATTTCGGGCTGAAAAACACGTTTTGAAAAGTGAGCTGTTACTGACCCATAACTTACATGGGGTTGACCAAACTTGCAGAAACATGTTTATTTCTGCTGAAAAACATGTTTTGACACTTTCAGCACACTGGGGTTAAGACCTGAGTGTGTGGGCTCTTCTGAGCCTTGCAGTTACATAGGGATACAGCTGTCTGAAAAAACGCGTTTATTTCGGGCTGAAAAACACGTTTTGAAAAGTGAGCTGTTACTGACCCATAACTTACATGGGGTTGACCAAACTTGCAGAAACATGTTTATTTCTGCTGAAAAACATGTTTTGACACTTTCAGCGCACTGGGGTTAAGACCTGAGTGTGTGGGCTCTTCTGAGCCTTGCAGTTACATAGGGTAACAGCTATCTGAAAAAACGCGTTTATTTCGGGCTGAAAAACACGTTTTGAAAAGTGAGCTGTTACTGACCCATAACTTACATGGGGTTGACCAAACTTGCAGAAACATGCTTATTTCTGCTGAAAAACATGTTTTGACACTTTCAGCGCACTGGGGTTAAGACCTGAGTGTGTGGGCTCTTCTGAGCCTTGCAGTTACATAGGGTAAGAGCTATCTGAAAAAACGCGTTTATTTCGGGCTGAAAAACACGTTTTGAAAAGTGAGCTGTTACTGACCCATAACTTACATGGGGTTGACCAAACTTGCAGAAACATGTTTATTTCTGCTGAAAAACATGTTTTGACACTTTCAGCACAGTGGGGTTAAGACCTGAGTGTGTGGGCTCTTCTGAGGCTTGCAGTTACATAGGGATACAGCTGTCTGAAAAAACGCGTTTATTTCGGGCTGAAAAACACGTTTTGAAAAGTGAGCTGTTACTGACCCATAACTTACATGGGGTTGACCAAACTTGCAGAAACATGTTTATTTCTGCTGAAAAACATGTTTTGACACTTTCAGCGCACTGGGGTTAAGACCTGAGTGTGTGGGCTCTTCTGAGCCTTGCAGTTACATAGGGTAAGAGCTATCTGAAAAAAACGCGTTTATTTCGGGCTGAAAAACACGTTTTGAAAAGTGAGCTGTTACTGACCCATAACTTACATGGGGTTGACCAAACTTGCAGAAACATGTTTATTTCTGCTGAAAAACATGTTTTGACACTTTCAGCACAGTGGGGTTAAGACCTGAGTGTGTGGGCTCTTCTGAGGCTTGCAGTTACATAGGGATACAGCTGTCTGAAAAAACGCGTTTATTTCGGGCTGAAAAACACGTTTTGAAAAGTGAGCTGTTACTGACCCATAACTTACATGGGGTTGACCAAACTTGCAGAAACATGTTTATTTCTGCTGAAAAACATGTTTTGACACTTTCAGCACATTGGGGTTAAGACCTGAGTGTGTGGGCTCTTCTGAGCCTTGCAGTTACATAGGGATACAGCTGTCTGAAAAAACGCGTTTATTTCGGGCTGAAAAACACGTTTTGAAAAGTGAGCTGTTACTGACCCATAACTTACATGGGGTTGACCAAACTTGCAGAAACATGTTTATTTCTGCTGAAAAACATGTTTTGACACTTTCAGCACACTGGGGTTAAGACCTGAGTGTGTGGGCTCTTCTGAGCCTTGCAGATACATAGGGATACAGCTGTCTGAAAAAACGCGTTTATTTCTGGCTGAAAAACACGTTTTGAAAAGTGAGCTGTTACTGACCCATAATTTACATGGGGTTGACCAAACTTGCAGAAACATGTTTATTTCTGCTGAAAAACATGTTTTGACACTTTCAGCACAGTGGGTTTAAGACCTGAGTGTGTGGGCTCTTCTGAGGCTTGCAGTTACATAGGGATACAGCTGTCTGAAAAAACGCGTTTATTTCGGGCTGAAAAACACGTTTTGAAAAGTGAGCTGTTACTGCCCCATAAGTTACATGGGGTTGACCAAACTTGCAGAAACATGTTTATTTCTGCTGAAAAACATGTTTTGACACTTTCAGCACACTGGGGTTAAGACCTGAGTGTGTGGGCTCTTCTGAGCCTTGCAGTTACATAGGGATACAGCTGTCTGAAAAAACGCGTTTATTTCGGGCTGAAAAACACGTTTTGAAAAGTGAGCTGTTACTGACCCATAACTTACATGGGGTTGACCAAACTTGCAGAAACAAGTTTATTTCTGCTGAAAAACATGTTTTGACACTTTCAGCACACTGGGGTTAAGACCTGAGTGTGTGGGCTCTTCTGAGCCTTGCAGTTACATAGGGATACAGCTGTCTGAAAAAACGCGTTTATTTCGGGCTGAAAAACACGTTTTGAAAAGTGAGCTGTTACTGACCCATAACTTACATGGGGTTGACCAAACTTGCAGAAACAAGTTTATTTCTGCTGAAAAACATGTTTTGACACTTTCAGCACACTGGGGTTAAGACCTGAGTGTGTGGGCTCTTCTGAGCCTTACAGTTACATAGGGATACAGCTGTCTGAAAAAACGCGTTTATTTCGGGCTGAAAAACACGTTTTGAAAAGTAATAATAATAATAATAATTGCTTACACTTATATAGCGCTTTTCTGGACACTCCACTCAAAGCGCTTTACAGGTAATGGGGACTCCCCTCCACCACCACCAATGTGCAGCATCCACCTGGATGATGCGACGGCAGCCATAGTGCGCCAGAACGCTCACCACACATCAACTATCAGTGGGGAGGAGAGCAGAGTAATGTAGCCAATTCATAGAGGGGGATTATTAGGAGGCCATGATTAGTAAGGGCCAATTGGAAATTTGGCCAGGACACCGGGGTTACACCCCTACTCTTTTCGAGAAGCGCCCTGGGATTTTTAATGACCACAGAGAGTCAGGACCTCGGTTTTACGTCTCATCCGAAGGACGGCGCCTGTTTACAGTATAGTGTCCCCGTCACTATACTGGGGCATTAGGACCCACATGGACCGCAGGGTGAGCGCCCCCTGCTGGCCCCACTAACACCTCTTCCAGCAGCAACCTTAGTGAGCTGTTACTGACCCATAACTTACATGGGGTTGACCAAACTTGCAGAAACATGTTTATTTCTGCTGAAAAACATGTTTTGACACTTTCAGCGCACTGGGGTTAAGACCTGAGTGTGTGGGCTCTTCTGAGCCTTGCAGTTACATAGGGTAACAGCTATCTGAAAAAACGCGTTTATTTCGGGCTGAAAAACACGTTTTGAAAAGTGAGCTGTTACTGACCCATAACTTACATGGGGTTGACCAAACTTGCAGAAACATGCTTATTTCTGCTGAAAAACATGTTTTGACACTTTCAGCGCACTGGGGTTAAGACCTGAGTGTGTGGGCTCTTCTGAGCCTTGCAGTTACATAGGGTAAGAGCTATCTGAAAAAACGCGTTTATTTCGGGCTGAAAAACACGTTTTGAAAAGTGAGCTGTTACTGACCCATAACTTACATGGGGTTGACCAAACTTGCAGAAACATGTTTATTTCTGCTGAAAAACATGTTTTGACACTTTCAGCACAGTGGGGTTAAGACCTGAGTGTGTGGGCTCTTCTGAGGCTTGCAGTTACATAGGGATACAGCTGTCTGAAAAAACGCGTTTATTTCGGGGTGAAAAACACGTTTTGAAAAGTGAGCTGTTACTGACCCATAACTTACATGGGGTTGACCAAACTTGCAGAAACATGTTTATTTCTGCTGAAAAACATGTTTTGACACGTTCAGCGCACTGGGGTTAAGACCTGAGTGTGTGGGCTCTTCTGAGCCTTGCAGTTACATAGGGTAACAGCTATCTGAAAAAACGCGTTTATTTCGGGCTGAAAAACACGTTTTGAAAAGTGAGCTGTTACTGACCCATAACTTACATGGGGTTGACCAAACTTGCAGAAACATGTTTATTTCTGCTGAAAAACATGTTTTGACACTTTCAGCGCACTGGGGTTAAGACCTGAGTGTGTGGGCTCTTCTGAGCCTTGCAGTTACATAGGGTAACAGCTATCTGAAAAAACGCGTTTATTTCGGGCTGAAAAACACGTTTTGAAAAGTGAGCTGTTACTGACCCATAACTTACATGGGGTTGACCAAACTTGCAGAAACATGTTTATTTCTGCTGAAAAACATGTTTTGACACTTTCAGCGCACTGGGGTTAAGACCTGAGTGTGTGGGCTCTTCTGAGCCTTGCAGTTACATAGGGTAACAGCTATCTGAAAAAACGCGTTTATTTCGGGCTGAAAAACACGTTTTGAAAAGTGAGCTGTTACTGACCCATAACTTACATGGGGTTGACCAAACTTGCAGAAACATGCTTATTTCTGCTGAAAAACATGTTTTGACACTTTCAGCGCACTGGGGTTAAGACCTGAGTGTGTGGGCTCTTCTGAGCCTTGCAGTTACATAGGGTAAGAGCTATCTGAAAAAACGCGTTTATTTCGGGCTGAAAAACACGTTTTGAAAAGTGAGCTGTTACTGACCCATAACTTACATGGGGTTGACCAAACTTGCAGAAACATGTTTATTTCTGCTGAAAAACATGTTTTGACACTTTCAGCACAGTGGGGTTAAGACCTGAGTGTGTGGGCTCTTCTGAGGCTTGCAGTTACATAGGGATACAGCTGTCTGAAAAAACGCGTTTATTTCGGGCTGAAAAACACGTTTTGAAAAGTGAGCTGTTACTGACCCATAACTTACATGGGGTTGACCAAACTTGCAGAAACATGTTTATTTCTGCTGAAAAACATGTTTTGACACTTTCAGCACATTGGGGTTAAGACCTGAGTGTGTGGGCTCTTCTGAGCCTTGCAGTTACATAGGGATACAGCTGTCTGAAAAAACGCGTTTATTTCGGGCTGAAAAACACGTTTTGAAAAGTGAGCTGTTACTGACCCATAACTTACATGGGGTTGACCAAACTTGCAGAAACAAGTTTATTTCTGCTGAAAAACATGTTTTGACACTTTCAGCACACTGGGGTTAAGACCTGAGTGTGTGGGCTCTTCTGAGCCTTGCAGTTACATAGGGATACAGCTGTCTGAAAAAACGCGTTTATTTCGGGCTGAAAAACACGTTTTGAAAAGTGAGCTGTTACTGACCCATAACTTACATGGGGTTGACCAAACTTGCAGAAACATGTTTATTTCTGCTGAAAAACATGTTTTGACACTTTCAGCGCACTGGGGTTAAGACCTGAGTGTGTGGGCTCTTCTGAGCCTTGCAGTTACATAGGGATACAGCTGTCTGAAAAAACGCGTTTATTTCGGGCTGAAAAACACGTTTTGAAAAGTGAGCTGTTACTGACCCATAACTTACATGGGGTTGACCAAACTTGCAGAAACATGTTTATTTCTGCTGAAAAACATGTTTTGACACTTTCAGCGCACTGGGGTTAAGACCTGAGTGTGTGGGCTCTTCTGAGCCTTGCAGTTACATAGGGTAACAGCTATCTGAAAAAACGCGTTTATTTCGGGCTGAAAAACACGTTTTGAAAAGTGAGCTGTTACTGACCCATAACTTACATGGGGTTGACCAAACTTGCAGAAACATGCTTATTTCTGCTGAAAAACATGTTTTGACACTTTCAGCGCACTGGGGTTAAGACCTGAGTGTGTGGGCTCTTCTGAGCCTTGCAGTTACATAGGGTAAGAGCTATCTGAAAAAACGCGTTTATTTCGGGCTGAAAAACACGTTTTGAAAAGTGAGCTGTTACTGACCCATAACTTACATGGGGTTGACCAAACTTGCAGAAACATGTTTATTTCTGCTGAAAAACATGTTTTGACACTTTCAGCGCACTGGGGTTAAGACCTGAGTGTGTGGGCTCTTCTGAGCCTTGCAGTTACAAAAGGATACAGCTGTCTGAAAAAACGCGTTTATTTCGGGCTGAAAAACACGTTTTGAAAAGTGAGCTGTTACTGACCCATAACTTACATGGGGTTGACCAAACTTGCAGAAACATGTTTATTTCTGCTGAAAAACATGTTTTGACACTTTCAGCGCACTGGGGTTAAGACCTGAGTGTGTGGGCTCTTCTGAGCCTTGCAGTTACATAGGGTAACAGCTATCTGAAAAAACGCGTTTATTTCGGGCTGAAAAACACGTTTTGAAAAGTGAGCTGTTACTGACCCATAACTTACATGGGGTTGACCAAACTTGCAGAAACATGCTTATTTCTGCTGAAAAACATGTTTTGACACTTTCAGCGCACTGGGGTTAAGACCTGAGTGTGTGGGCTCTTCTGAGCCTTGCAGTTACATAGGGTAAGAGCTATCTGAAAAAACGCGTTTATTTCGGGCTGAAAAACACGTTTTGAAAAGTGAGCTGTTACTGACCCATAACTTACATGGGGTTGACCAAACTTGCAGAAACATGTTTATTTCTGCTGAAAAACATGTTTTGACACTTTCAGCGCACTGGGGTTAAGACCTGAGTGTGTGGGCTCTTCTGAGCCTTGCAGTTACATAGGGATACAGCTGTCTGAAAAGACGCGTTTATTTCTGGCTGAAAAACACGTTTTGAAAAGTGAGCTGTTACTGACCCATAACTTACATGGGGTTGACCAAACTTGCAGAAACATGTTTATTTCTGCTGAAAAACATGTTTTGACACTTTCAGCACACTCGGGTTAAGACCTGAGTGTGTGGGCTCTTCTGAGCCTTGCAGTTACATAGGGATACAGCTGTCTGAAAAAACGCGTTTATTTCGGGCTGAAAAACACGTTTTGAAAAGTGAGCTGTTACTGACCCATAACTTACATGGGGTTGACCAAACTTGCAGAAACATGTTTATTTCTGCTGAAAAACATGTTTTGACACTTTCAGCACACTGGGGTTAAAACCTGAGTGTGTGGGCTCTTCTGAGCCTTGCAGTTACATAGGGATACAGCTGTCTGAAAAAACGCGTTTATTTCGGGCTGAAAAACACGTTTTGAAAAGTGAGCTGTTACTGCCCCATAAGTTACATGGGGTTGACCAAACTTGCAGAAACATGTTTATTTCTGCTGAAAAACATGTTTTGACACTTTCAGCACACTGGGGTTAAGACCTGAGTGTGTGGGCTCTTCTGAGCCTTGCAGTTACATAGGGATACAGCTGTCTGAAAAAACGCGTTTATTTCGGGCTGAAAAACACGTTTTGAAAAGTGAGCTGTTACTGACCCATAACTTACATGGGGTTGACCAAACTTGCAGAAACATGTTTATTTCTGCTGAAAAACATGTTTTGACACTTTCAGCACACTGGGGTTAAGACCTGAGTGTGTGGGCTCTTCTGAGCCTTGCAGTTACATAGGGATACAGCTGTCTGAAAAAACGCGTTTATTTCGGGCTGAAAAACACGTTTTGAAAAGTGAGCTGTTACTGACCCATAACTTACATGGGGTTGACCAAACTTGCAGAAACATGTTTATTTCTGCTGAAAAACATGTTTTGACACTTTCAGCACACTGGGGTTAAGACCTGAGTGTGTGGGCTCTTCTGAGCCTTGCAGTTACATAGGGATACAGCTGTCTGAAAAAACGCGTTTATTTCGGGCTGAAAAACACGTTTTGAAAAGTGAGCTGTTACTGCCCCATAAGTTACATGGGGTTGACCAAACTTGCAGAAACATGTTTATTTCTGCTGAAAAACATGTTTTGACACTTTCAGCACACTGGGGTTAAGACCTGAGTGTGTGGGCTCTTCTGAGCCTTGCAGATACATAGGGATACAGCTGTCTGAAAAAACGCGTTTATTTCTGGCTGAAAAACACGTTTTGAAAAGTGAGCTGTTACTGACCCATAACTTACATGGGGTTGACCAAACTTGCAGAAACATGTTTATTTCTGCTGAAAAACATGTTTTGACACTTTCAGCACACTCGGGTTAAGACCTGAGTGTGTGGGCTCTTCTGAGCCTTGCAGTTACATAGGGATACAGCTGTCTGAAAAAACGCGTTTATTTCGGGCTGAAAAACACGTTTTGAAAAGTGAGCTGTTACTGACCCATAACTTACATGGGGTTGACCAAACTTGCAGAAACATGTTTATTTCTGCTGAAAAACATGTTTTGACACTTTCAGCACACTGGGGTTAAGACCTGAGTGTGTGGGCTCTTCTGAGCCTTGCAGTTACATAGGGATACAGCTGTCTGAAAAAACGCGTTTATTTCGGGCTGAAAAACACGTTTTGAAAAGTGAGCTGTTACTGACCCATAACTTACATGGGGTTGACCAAACTTGCAGAAACATGTTTATTTCTGCTGAAAAACATGTTTTGACACTTTCAGCGCACTGGGGTTAAGACCTGAGTGTGTGGGCTCTTCTGAGCCTTGCAGTTACATAGGGTAACAGCTATCTGAAAAAACGCGTTTATTTCGGGCTGAAAAACACGTTTTGAAAAGTGAGCTGTTACTGACCCATAACTTACATGGGGTTGACCAAACTTGCAGAAACATGCTTATTTCTGCTGAAAAACATGTTTTGACACTTTCAGCGCACTGGGGTTAAGACCTGAGTGTGTGGGCTCTTCTGAGCCTTGCAGTTACATAGGGTAAGAGCTATCTGAAAAAACGCGTTTATTTCGGGCTGAAAAACACGTTTTGAAAAGTGAGCTGTTACTGACCCATAACTTACATGGGGTTGACCAAACTTGCAGAAACATGTTTATTTCTGCTGAAAAACATGTTTTGACACTTTCAGCACAGTGGGGTTAAGACCTGAGTGTGTGGGCTCTTCTGAGGCTTGCAGTTACATAGGGATACAGCTGTCTGAAAAAACGCGTTTATTTCGGGCTGAAAAACACGTTTTGAAAAGTGAGCTGTTACTGACCCATAACTTACATGGGGTTGACCAAACTTGCAGAAACATGTTTATTTCTGCTGAAAAACATGTTTTGACACTTTCAGCGCACTGGGGTTAAGACCTGAGTGTGTGGGCTCTTCTGAGCCTTGCAGTTACATAGGGTAACAGCTATCTGAAAAAACGCGTTTATTTCGGGCTGAAAAACACGTTTTGAAAAGTGAGCTGTTACTGACCCATAACTTACATGGGGTTGACCAAACTTGCAGAAACATGTTTATTTCTGCTGAAAAACATGTTTTGACACTTTCAGCGCACTGGGGTTAAGACCTGAGTGTGTGGGCTCTTCTGAGCCTTGCAGTTACATAGGGTAACAGCTATCTGAAAAAACGCGTTTATTTCGGGCTGAAAAACACGTTTTGAAAAGTGAGCTGTTACTGACCCATAACTTACATGGGGTTGACCAAACTTGCAGAAACAAGTTTATTTCTGCTGAAAAACATGTTTTGACACTTTCAGCACACTGGGGTTAAGACCTGAGTGTGTGGGCTCTTCTGAGCCTTGCAGTTACATAGGGATACAGCTGTCTGAAAAAACGCGTTTATTTCGGGCTGAAAAACACGTTTTGAAAAGTGAGCTGTTACTGACCCATAACTTACATGGGGTTGACCAAACTTGCAGAAACATGTTTATTTCTGCTGAAAAACATGTTTTGACACTTTCAGCACACTGGGGTTAAGACCTGAGTGTGTGGGCTCTTCTGAGCCTTGCAGTTACATAGGGATACAGCTGTCTGAAAAAACGCGTTTATTTCGGGCTGAAAAACACGTTTTGAAAAGTGAGCTGTTACTGCCCCATAAGTTACATGGGGTTGACCAAACTTGCAGAAACATGTTTATTTCTGCTGAAAAACATGTTTTGACACTTTCAGCACACTGGGGTTAAGACCTGAGTGTGTGGGCTCTTCTGAGCCTTGCAGATACATAGGGATACAGCTGTCTGAAAAAACGCGTTTATTTCTGGCTGAAAAACACGTTTTGAAAAGTGAGCTGTTACTGACCCATAACTTACATGGGGTTGACCAAACTTGCAGAAACATGTTTATTTCTGCTGAAAAACATGTTTTGACACTTTCAGCACACTCGGGTTAAGACCTGAGTGTGTGGGCTCTTCTGAGCCTTGCAGTTACATAGGGATACAGCTGTCTGAAAAAACGCGTTTATTTCGGGCTGAAAAACACGTTTTGAAAAGTGAGCTGTTACTGACCCATAACTTACATGGGGTTGACCAAACTTGCAGAAACATGTTTATTTCTGCTGAAAAACATGTTTTGACACTTTCAGCACACTGGGGTTAAGACCTGAGTGTGTGGGCTCTTCTGAGCCTTGCAGTTACATAGGGATACAGCTGTCTGAAAAAACGCGTTTATTTCGGGCTGAAAAACACGTTTTGAAAAGTGAGCTGTTACTGACCCATAACTTACATGGGGTTGACCAAACTTGCAGAAACATGTTTATTTCTGCTGAAAAACATGTTTTGACACTTTCAGCGCACTGGGGTTAAGACCTGAGTGTGTGGGCTCTTCTGAGCCTTGCAGTTACATAGGGTAACAGCTATCTGAAAAAACGCGTTTATTTCGGGCTGAAAAACACGTTTTGAAAAGTGAGCTGTTACTGACCCATAACTTACATGGGGTTGACCAAACTTGCAGAAACATGCTTATTTCTGCTGAAAAACATGTTTTGACACTTTCAGCGCACTGGGGTTAAGACCTGAGTGTGTGGGCTCTTCTGAGCCTTGCAGTTACATAGGGTAAGAGCTATCTGAAAAAACGCGTTTATTTCGGGCTGAAAAACACGTTTTGAAAAGTGAGCTGTTACTGACCCATAACTTACATGGGGTTGACCAAACTTGCAGAAACATGTTTATTTCTGCTGAAAAACATGTTTTGACATTTTCAGCACAGTGGGGTTAAGACCTGAGTGTGTGGGCTCTTCTGAGGCTTGCAGTTACATAGGGATACAGCTGTCTGAAAAAACGCGTTTATTTCGGGCTGAAAAACACGTTTTGAAAAGTGAGCTGTTACTGACCCATAACTTACATGGGGTTGACCAAACTTGCAGAAACATGTTTATTTCTGCTGAAAAACATGTTTTGACACTTTCAGCACATTGGGGTTAAGACCTGAGTGTGTGGGCTCTTCTGAGCCTTGCAGTTACATAGGGATACAGCTGTCTGAAAAAACGCGTTTATTTCGGGCTGAAAAACACGTTTTGAAAAGTGAGCTGTTACTGACCCATAACTTACATGGGGTTGACCAAACTTGCAGAAACATGTTTATTTCTGCTGAAAAACATGTTTTGACACTTTCAGCACACTGGGGTTAAGACCTGAGTGTGTGGGCTCTTCTGAGCCTTGCAGTTACATAGGGATACAGCTGTCTGAAAAAACGCGTTTATTTCGGGCTGAAAAACACGTTTTGAAAAGTGAGCTGTTACTGCCCCATAAGTTACATGGGGTTGACCAAACTTGCAGAAACATGTTTATTTCTGCTGAAAAACATGTTTTGACACTCTCAGCACACTGGGGTTAAGACCTGAGTGTGTGGGCTCTTCTGAGCCTTGCAGTTACATAGGGATACAGCTGTCTGAAAAAACGCGTTTATTTCGGGCTGAAAAACACGTTTTGAAAAGTGAGCTGTTACTGACCCATAACTTACATGGGGTTGACCAAACTTGCAGAAACAAGTTTATTTCTGCTGAAAAACATGTTTTGACACTTTCAGCACACTGGGGTTAAGACCTGAGTGTGTGGGCTCTTCTGAGCCTTGCAGTTACATAGGGATACAGCTGTCTGAAAAAACGCGTTTATTTCGGGCTGAAAAACACGTTTTGAAAAGTGAGCTGTTACTGACCCATAACTTACATGGGGTTGACCAAACTTGCAGAAACATGTTTATTTCTGCTGAAAAACATGTTTTGACACTTTCAGCACACTGGGGTTAAGACCTGAGTGTGTGGGCTCTTCTGAGCCTTGCAGTTACATAGGGATACAGCTGTCTGAAAAAACGCGTTTATTTCGGGCTGAAAAACACGTTTTGAAAAGTGAGCTGTTACTGCCCCATAAGTTACATGGGGTTGACCAAACTTGCAGAAACATGTTTATTTCTGCTGAAAAACATGTTTTGACACTTTCAGCATACTGGGGTTAAGACCTGAGTGTGTGGGCTCTTCTGAGCCTTGCAGATACATAGGGATACAGCTGTCTGAAAAAACGCGTTTATTTCTGGCTGAAAAACACGTTTTGAAAAGTGAGCTGTTACTGACCCATAACTTACATGGGGTTGACCAAACTTGCAGAAACATGTTTATTTCTGCTGAAAAACATGTTTTGACACTTTCAGCACACTCGGGTTAAGACCTGATTGTGTGGGCTCTTCTGAGTCTTGCAGTTACATAGGGATACAGCTGTCTGAAAAAACGCGTTTATTTCGGGCTGAAAAACACGTTTTGAAAAGTGAGCTGTTACTGACCCATAACTTACATGGGGTTGACCAAACTTGCAGAAACATGTTTATTTCTGCTGAAAAACATGTTTTGACACTTTCAGCACACTGGGGTTAAGACCTGAGTGTGTGGGCTCTTCTGAGCCTTGCAGTTACATAGGGATACAGCTGTCTGAAAAAACGCGTTTATTTCGGGCTGAAAAACACGTTTTGAAAAGTGAGCTGTTACTGACCCATAACTTACATGGGGTTGACCAAACTTGCAGAAACATGTTTATTTCTGCTGAAAAACATGTTTTGACACTTTCAGCGCACTGGGGTTAAGACCTGAGTGTGTGGGCTCTTCTGAGCCTTGCAGTTACATAGGGTAACAGCTATCTGAAAAAACGCGTTTATTTCGGGCTGAAAAACACGTTTTGAAAAGTGAGCTGTTACTGACCCATAACTTACATGGGGTTGACCAAACTTGCAGAAACATGTTTATTTCTGCTGAAAAACATGTTTTGACACTTTCAGCGCACTGGGGTTAAGACCTGAGTGTGTGGGCTCTTCTGAGCCTTGCAGTTACATAGGGTAAGAGCTATCTGAAAAAACGCGTTTATTTCGGGCTGAAAAACACGTTTTGAAAAGTGAGCTGTTACTGACCCATAACTTACATGGGGTTGACCAAACTTGCAGAAACATGTTTATTTCTGCTGAAAAACATGTTTTGACACTTTCAGCACAGTGGGGTTAAGACCTGAGTGTGTGGGCTCTTCTGAGGCTTGCAGTTACATAGGGATACAGCTGTCTGAAAAAACGCGTTTATTTCGGGCTGAAAAACACGTTTTGAAAAGTGAGCTGTTACTGACCCATAACTTACATGGGGTTGACCAAACTTGCAGAAACATGTTTATTTCTGCTGAAAAACATGTTTTGACACTTTCAGCACATTGGGGTTAAGACCTGAGTGTGTGGGCTCTTCTGAGCCTTGCAGTTACATAGGGATACAGCTGTCTGAAAAAACGCGTTTATTTCGGGCTGAAAAACACGTTTTGAAAAGTGAGCTGTTACTGACCCATAACTTACATGGGGTTGACCAAACTTGCAGAAACATGTTTATTTCTGCTGAAAAACATGTTTTGACACTTTCAGCACACTGGGGTTAAGACCTGAGTGTGTGGGCTCTTCTGAGCCTTGCAGATACATAGGGATACAGCTGTCTGAAAAAACGCGTTTATTTCTGGCTGAAAAACACGTTTTGAAAAGTGAGCTGTTACTGACCCATAATTTACATGGGGTTGACCAAACTTGCAGAAACATGTTTATTTCTGCTGAAAAACATGTTTTGACACTTTCAGCACACTGGGGTTAAGACCTGAGTGTGTGGGCTCTTCTGAGCCTTGCAGTTACATAGGGATACAGCTGTCTGAAAAAACGCGTTTATTTCGGGCTGAAAAACACGTTTTGAAAAGTGAGCTGTTACTGACCCATAACTTACATGGGGTTGACCAAACTTGCAGAAACATGTTTATTTCTGCTGAAAAACATGTTTTGACACTTTCAGCGCACTGGGGTTAAGACCTGAGTGTGTGGGCTCTTCTGAGCCTTGCAGTTACATAGGGTAACAGCTATCTGAAAAAACGCGTTTATTTCGGGCTGAAAAACACGTTTTGAAAAGTGAGCTGTTACTGACCCATAACATACATGGGGTTGACCAAACTTGCAGAAACATGCTTATTTCTGCTGAAAAACATGTTTTGACACTTTCAGCGCACTGGGGTTAAGACCTGAGTGTGTGGGCTCTTCTGAGCCTTGCAGTTACATAGGGTAAGAGCTATCTGAAAAAACGCGTTTATTTCGGGCTGAAAAACACGTTTTGAAAAGTGAGCTGTTACTGACCCATAACTTACATGGGGTTGACCAAACTTGCAGAAACATGTTTATTTCTGCTGAAAAACATGTTTTGACACTTTCAGCACAGTGGGGTTAAGACCTGAGTGTGTGGGCTCTTCTGAGGCTTGAAGTTACATAGGGATACAGCTGTCTGAAAAAACGCGTTTATTTCGGGCTGAAAAACACGTTTTGAAAAGTGAGCTGTTACTGACCCATAACTTACATGGGGTTGACCAAACTTGCAGAAACATGTTTATTTCTGCTGAAAAACATGTTTTGACACTTTCAGCGCATTGGGGTTAAGACCTGAGTGTGTGGGCTCTTCTGAGCCTTGCAGTTACATAGGGATACAGCTGTCTGAAAAAACGCGTTTATTTCGGGCTGAAAAACACGTTTTGAAAAGTGAGCTGTTACTGACCCATAACTTACATGGGGTTGACCAAACTTGCAGAAACATGTTTATTTCTGCTGAAAAACATGTTTTGACACTTTCAGCACACTGGGGTTAAGACCTGAGTGTGTGGGCTCTTCTGAGCCTTGCAGTTACATAGGGATACAGCTGTCTGAAAAAACGCGTTTATTTCGGGCTGAAAAACACGTTTTGAAAAGTGAGCTGTTACTGCCCCATAAGTTACATGGGGTTGACCAAACTTGCAGAAACATGTTTATTTCTGCTGAAAAACATGTTTTGACACTCTCAGCACACTGGGGTTAAGCCTGAGTGTGTGGGCTCTTCTGAGCCTTGCAGTTACATAGGGATACAGCTGTCTGAAAAAACGCGTTTATTTCGGGCTGAAAAACACGTTTTGAAAAGTGAGCTGTTACTGACCCATAACTTACATGGGGTTGACCAAACTTGCAGAAACAAGTTTATTTCTGCTGAAAAACATGTTTTGACACTTTCAGCACACTGGGGTTAAGACCTGAGTGTGTGGGCTCTTCTGAGCCTTGCAGTTACATAGGGATACAGCTGTCTGAAAAAACGCGTTTATTTCGGGCTGAAAAACACGTTTTGAAAAGTGAGCTGTTACTGACCCATAACTTACATGGGGTTGACCAAACTTGCAGAAACATGTTTATTTCTGCTGAAAAACATGTTTTGACACTTTCAGCACACTGGGGTTAAGACCTGAGTGTGTGGGCTCTTCTGAGCCTTGCAGTTACATAGGGATACAGCTGTCTGAAAAAACGCGTTTATTTCGGGCTGAAAAACACGTTTTGAAAAGTGAGCTGTTACTGCCCCATAAGTTACATGGGGTTGACCAAACTTGCAGAAACATGTTTATTTCTGCTGAAAAACATGTTTTGACACTTTCAGCATACTGGGGTTAAGACCTGAGTGTGTGGGCTCTTCTGAGCCTTGCAGATACATAGGGATACAGCTGTCTGAAAAAACGCGTTTATTTCTGGCTGAAAAACACGTTTTGAAAAGTGAGCTGTTACTGACCCATAACTTACATGGGGTTGACCAAACTTGCAGAAACATGTTTATTTCTGCTGAAAAACATGTTTTGACACTTTCAGCACACTGGGGTTAAGACCTGAGTGTGTGGGCTCTTCTGAGCCTTGCAGTTACATAGGGATACAGCTGTCTGAAAAAACGCATTTATTTCGGGCTGAAAAACACGTTTTGAAAAGTGAGCTGTTACTGACCCATAACTTACATGGGGTTGACCAAACTTGCAGAAACATGTTTATTTCTGCTGAAAAACATGTTTTGACACTTTCAGCGCACTGGGGTTAAGACCTGAGTGTGTGGGCTCTTCTGAGCCTTGCAGTTACATAGGGTAACAGCTATCTGAAAAAACGCGTTTATTTCGGGCTGAAAAACACGTTTTGAAAAGTGAGCTGTTACTGACCCATAACTTACATGGGGTTGACCAAACTTGCAGAAACATGCTTATTTCTGCTGAAAAACATGTTTTGACACTTTCAGCGCACTGGGGTTAAGACCTGAGTGTGTGGGCTCTTCTGAGCCTTGCAGTTACATAGGGTAAGAGCTATCTGAAAAAAACGCGTTTATTTCGGGCTGAAAAACACGTTTTGAAAAGTGAGCTGTTACTGACCCATAACTTACATGGGGTTGACCAAACTTGCAGAAACATGTTTATTTCTGCTGAAAAACATGTTTTGACACTTTCAGCACAGTGGGGTTAAGACCTGAGTGTGTGGGCTCTTCTGAGGCTTGCAGTTACATAGGGATACAGCTGTCTGAAAAAACGCGTTTATTTCGGGCTGAAAAACACGTTTTGAAAAGTGAGCTGTTACTGACCCATAACTTACATGGGGTTGACCAAACTTGCAGAAACATGTTTATTTCTGCTGAAAAACATGTTTTGACACTTTCAGCACATTGGGGTTAAGACCTGAGTGTGTGGGCTCTTCTGAGCCTTGCAGTTACATAGGGATACAGCTGTCTGAAAAAACGCGTTTATTTCGGGCTGAAAAACACGTTTTGAAAAGTGAGCTGTTACTGACCCATAACTTACATGGGGTTGACCAAACTTGCAGAAACATGTTTATTTCTGCTGAAAAACATGTTTTGACACTTTCAGCACACTGGGGTTAAGACCTGAGTGTGTGGGCTCTTCTGAGCCTTGCAGATACATAGGGATACAGCTGTCTGAAAAAACGCGTTTATTTCTGGCTGAAAAACACGTTTTGAAAAGTGAGCTGTTACTGACCCATAATTTACATGGGGTTGACCAAACTTGCAGAAACATGTTTATTTCTGCTGAAAAACATGTTTTGACACTTTCAGCACAGTGGGTTTAAGACCTGAGTGTGTGGGCTCTTCTGAGGCTTGCAGTTACATAGGGATACAGCTGTCTGAAAAAACGCGTTTATTTCGGGCTGAAAAACACGTTTTGAAAAGTGAGCTGTTACTGCCCCATAAGTTACATGGGGTTGACCAAACTTGCAGAAACATGTTTATTTCTGCTGAAAAACATGTTTTGACACTTTCAGCACACTGGGGTTAAGACCTGAGTGTGTGGGCTCTTCTGAGCCTTGCAGTTACATAGGGATACAGCTGTCTGAAAAAACGCGTTTATTTCGGGCTGAAAAACACGTTTTGAAAAGTGAGCTGTTACTGACCCATAACTTACATGGGGTTGACCAAACTTGCAGAAACAAGTTTATTTCTGCTGAAAAACATGTTTTGACACTTTCAGCACACTGGGGTTAAGACCTGAGTGTGTGGGCTCTTCTGAGCCTTGCAGTTACATAGGGATACAGCTGTCTGAAAAAACGCGTTTATTTCGGGCTGAAAAACACGTTTTGAAAAGTGAGCTGTTACTGACCCATAACTTACATGGGGTTGACCAAACTTGCAGAAACAAGTTTATTTCTGCTGAAAAACATGTTTTGACACTTTCAGCACACTGGGGTTAAGACCTGAGTGTGTGGGCTCTTCTGAGCCTTGCAGTTACATAGGGATACAGCTGTCTGAAAAAACGCGTTTATTTCGGGCTGAAAAACACGTTTTGAAAAGTGAGCTGTTACTGACCCATAACTTACATGGGGTTGACCAAACTTGCAGAAACATGTTTATTTCTGCTGAAAAACATGTTTTGACACTTTCAGCGCACTGGGGTTAAGACCTGAGTGTGTGGGCTCTTCTGAGCCTTGCAGTTACATAGGGTAACAGCTATCTGAAAAAACGCGTTTATTTCGGGCTGAAAAACACGTTTTGAAAAGTGAGCTGTTACTGACCCATAACTTACATGGGGTTGACCAAACTTGCAGAAACATGCTTATTTCTGCTGAAAAACATGTTTTGACACTTTCAGCGCACTGGGGTTAAGACCTGAGTGTGTGGGCTCTTCTGAGCCTTGCAGTTACATAGGGTAAGAGCTATCTGAAAAAACGCGTTTATTTCGGGCTGAAAAACACGTTTTGAAAAGTGAGCTGTTACTGACCCATAACTTACATGGGGTTGACCAAACTTGCAGAAACATGTTTATTTCTGCTGAAAAACATGTTTTGACACTTTCAGCACAGTGGGGTTAAGACCTGAGTGTGTGGGCTCTTCTGAGGCTTGCAGTTACATAGGGATACAGCTGTCTGAAAAAACGCGTTTATTTCGGGGTGAAAAACACGTTTTGAAAAGTGAGCTGTTACTGACCCATAACTTACATGGGGTTGACCAAACTTGCAGAAACATGTTTATTTCTGCTGAAAAACATGTTTTGACACGTTCAGCGCACTGGGGTTAAGACCTGAGTGTGTGGGCTCTTCTGAGCCTTGCAGTTACATAGGGTAACAGCTATCTGAAAAAACGCGTTTATTTCGGGCTGAAAAACACGTTTTGAAAAGTGAGCTGTTACTGACCCATAACTTACATGGGGTTGACCAAACTTGCAGAAACATGTTTATTTCTGCTGAAAAACATGTTTTGACACTTTCAGCGCACTGGGGTTAAGACCTGAGTGTGTGGGCTCTTCTGAGCCTTGCAGTTACATAGGGTAACAGCTATCTGAAAAAACGCGTTTATTTCGGGCTGAAAAACACGTTTTGAAAAGTGAGCTGTTACTGACCCATAACTTACATGGGGTTGACCAAACTTGCAGAAACAAGTTTATTTCTGCTGAAAAACATGTTTTGACACTTTCAGCACACTGGGGTTAAGACCTGAGTGTGTGGGCTCTTCTGAGCCTTGCAGTTACATAGGGATACAGCTGTCTGAAAAAACGCGTTTATTTCGGGCTGAAAAACACGTTTTGAAAAGTGAGCTGTTACTGACCCATAACTTACATGGGGTTGACCAAACTTGCAGAAACATGTTTATTTCTGCTGAAAAACATGTTTTGACACTTTCAGCGCACTGGGGTTAAGACCTGAGTGTGTGGGCTCTTCTGAGCCTTGCAGTTACATAGGGTAACAGCTATCTGAAAAAACGCGTTTATTTCGGGCTGAAAAACACGTTTTGAAAAGTGAGCTGTTACTGACCCATAACTTACATGGGGTTGACCAAACTTGCAGAAACATGCTTATTTCTGCTGAAAAACATGTTTTGACACTTTCAGCGCACTGGGGTTAAGACCTGAGTGTGTGGGCTCTTCTGAGCCTTGCAGTTACATAGGGATACAGCTGTCTGAAAAAACGCGTTTATTTCGGGCTGAAAAACACGTTTTGAAAAGTGAGCTGTTACTGACCCATAACTTACATGGGGTTGACCAAACTTGCAGAAACATGTTTATTTCTGCTGAAAAACATGTTTTGACACTTTCAGCGCACTGGGGTTAAGACCTGAGTGTGTGGGCTCTTCTGAGCCTTGCAGTTACATAGGGTAACAGCTATCTGAAAAAACGCGTTTATTTCGGGCTGAAAAACACGTTTTGAAAAGTGAGCTGTTACTGACCCATAACTTACATGGGGTTGACCAAACTTACAGAAACATGTTTATTTCTGCTGAAAAACATGTTTTGACACTTTCAGCGCACTGGGGTTAAGACCTGAGTGTGTGGGCTCTTCTGAGCCTTGCAGTTACATAGGGTAACAGCTATCTGAAAAAACGCTTTTATTTCGGGCTGAAAAACACGTTTTGAAAAGTGAGCTGTTACTGACCCATAACTTACATGGGGTTGACCAAACTTGCAGAAACAAGTTTATTTCTGCTGAAAAACATGTTTTGACACTTTCAGCACACTGGGGTTAAGACCTGAGTGTGTGGGCTCTTCTGAGCCTTGCAGTTACATAGGGATACAGCTGTCTGAAAAAACGCGTTTATTTCTGGCTGAAAAACACGTTTTGAAAAGTGAGCTGTTACTGACCCATAATTTACATGGGGTTGACCAAACTTGCAGAAACATGTTTATTTCTGCTGAAAAACATGTTTTGACACTTTCAGCACAGTGGGTTTAAGACCTGAGTGTGTGGGCTCTTCTGAGGCTTGCAGTTACATAGGGATACAGCTGTCTGAAAAAACGCGTTTATTTCGGGCTGAAAAACACGTTTTGAAAAGTGAGCTGTTACTGCCCCATAAGTTACATGGGGTTGACCAAACTTGCAGAAACATGTTTATTTCTGCTGAAAAACATGTTTTGACACTTTCAGCACACTGGGGTTAAGACCTGAGTGTGTGGGCTCTTCTGAGCCTTGCAGTTACATAGGGATACAGCTGTCTGAAAAAACGCGTTTATTTCGGGCTGAAAAACACGTTTTGAAAAGTGAGCTGTTACTGACCCATAACTTACATGGGGTTGACCAAACTTGCAGAAACAAGTTTATTTCTGCTGAAAAACATGTTTTGACACTTTCAGCACACTGGGGTTAAGACCTGAGTGTGTGGGCTCTTCTGAGCCTTGCAGTTACATAGGGATACAGCTGTCTGAAAAAACGCGTTTATTTCGGGCTGAAAAACACGTTTTGAAAAGTGAGCTGTTACTGACCCATAACTTACATGGGGTTGACCAAACTTGCAGAAACATGTTTATTTCTGCTGAAAAACATGTTTTGACACTTTCAGCACAGTGGGGTTAAGACCTGAGTGTGTGGGCTCTTCTGAGGCTTGCAGTTACATAGGGATACAGCTGTCTGAAAAAACGCGTTTATTTCGGGCTGAAAAACACGTTTTGAAAAGTGAGCTGTTACTGACCCATAACTTACATGGGGTTGACCAAACTTGCAGAAACATGTTTATTTCTGCTGAAAAACATGTTTTGACACTTTCAGCGCACTGGGGTTAAGACCTGAGTGTGTGGGCTCTTCTGAGCCTTGCAGTTACATAGGGTAACAGCTATCTGAAAAAACGCGTTTATTTCGGGCTGAAAAACACGTTTTGAAAAGTGAGCTGTTACTGACCCATAACTTACATGGGGTTGACCAAACTTGCAGAAACATGTTTATTTCTGCTGAAAAACATGTTTTGACACTTTCAGCGCACTGGGGTTAAGACCTGAGTGTGTGGGCTCTTCTGAGCCTTGCAGTTACATAGGGTAACAGCTATCTGAAAAAACGCTTTTATTTCGGGCTGAAAAACACGTTTTGAAAAGTGAGCTGTTACTGACCCATAACTTACATGGGGTTGACCAAACTTGCAGAAACAAGTTTATTTCTGCTGAAAAACATGTTTTGACACTTTCAGCACACTGGGGTTAAGACCTGAGTGTGTGGGCTCTTCTGAGCCTTGCAGTTACATAGGGATACAGCTGTCTGAAAAAACGCGTTTATTTCGGGCTGAAAAACACGTTTTGAAAAGTGAGCTGTTACTGACCCATAACTTACATGGGGTTGACCAAACTTGCAGAAACATGTTTATTTCTGCTGAAAAACATGTTTTGACACTTTCAGCACACTGGGGTTAAGACCTGAGTGTGTGGGCTCTTCTGAGCCTTGCAGTTACATAGGGATACAGCTGTTTGAAAAAACGCGTTTATTTCGGGCTGAAAAACACGTTTTGAAAAGTGAGCTGTTACTGCCCCATAAGTTACATGGGGTTAACCAAACTTGCAGAAACATGTTTATTTCTGCTGAAAAACATGTTTTGACACTTTCAGCACACTGGGGTTAAGACCTGAGTGTGTGGGCTCTTCTGAGCCTTGCAGATACATAGGGATACAGCTGTCTGAAAAAACGCGTTTATTTCTGGCTGAAAAACACGTTTTGAAAAGTGAGCTGTTACTGACCCATAACTTACATGGGGTTGACCAAACTTGCAGAAACATGTTTATTTCTGCTGAAAAACATGTTTTGACACTTTCAGCACACTCGGGTTAAGACCTGAGTGTGTGGGCTCTTCTGAGCCTTGCAGTTACATAGGGATACAGCTGTCTGAAAAAACGCTTTTATTTCGGGCTGAAAAACACGTTTTGAAAAGTGAGCTGTTACTGACCCATAACTTACATGGGGTTGACCAAACTTGCAGAAACATGTTTATTTCTGCTGAAAAACATGTTTTGACACTTTCAGCACACTGGGGTTAAGACCTGAGTGTGTGGGCTCTTCTGAGCCTTGCAGTTACATAGGGATACAGCTGTCTGAAAAAACGCGTTTATTTCGGGCTGAAAAACACGTTTTGAAAAGTGAGCTGTTACTGACCCATAACTTACATGGGGTTGACCAAACTTGCAGAAACATGTTTATTTCTGCTGAAAAACATGTTTTGACACTTTCAGCGCACTGGGGTTAAGACCTGAGTGTGTGGGCTCTTCTGAGCCTTGCAGTTACATAGGGTAACAGCTATCTGAAAAAACGCGTTTATTTCGGGCTGAAAAACACGTTTTGAAAAGTGAGCTGTTACTGACCCATAACTTACATGGGGTTGACCAAACTTGCAGAAACATGCTTATTTCTGCTGAAAAACATGTTTTGACACTTTCAGCACACTGGGGTTAAGACCTGAGTGTGTGGGCTCTTCTGAGCCTTGCAGTTACATAGGGTAAGAGCTATCTGAAAAAACGCGTTTATTTCGGGCTGAAAAACACGTTTTGAAAAGTGAGCTGTTACTGACCCATAACTTACATGGGGTTGACCAAACTTGCAGAAACATGTTTATTTCTGCTGAAAAACATGTTTTGACACTTTCAGCACAGTGGGGTTAAGACCTGAGTGTGTGGGCTCTTCTGAGGCTTGCAGTTACATAGGGATACAGCTGTCTGAAAAAACGCGTTTATTTCGGGCTGAAAAACACGTTTTGAAAAGTGAGCTGTTACTGACCCATAACTTACATGGGGTTGACCAAACTTGCAGAAACATGTTTATTTCTGCTGAAAAACATGTTTTGACACTTTCAGCACATTGGGGTTAAGACCTGAGTGTGTGGGCTCTTCTGAGCCTTGCAGTTACATAGGGATACAGCTGTCTGAAAAAACGCGTTTATTTCGGGCTGAAAAACACGTTTTGAAAAGTGAGCTGTTACTGACCCATAACTTACATGGGGTTGACCAAACTTGCAGAAACATGTTTATTTCTGCTGAAAAACATGTTTTGACACTTTCAGCACACTGGGGTTAAGACCTGAGTGTGTGGGCTCTTCTGAGCCTTGCAGTTACATTAGGGATACAGCTGTCTGAAAAAACGCGTTTATTTCGGGCTGAAAAACACGTTTTGAAAAGTGAGCTGTTACTGCCCCATAAGTTACATGGGGTTGACCAAACTTGCAGAAACATGTTTATTTCTGCTGAAAAACATGTTTTGACACTCTCAGCACACTGGGGTTAAGACCTGAGTGTGTGGGCTCTTCTGAGCCTTGCAGTTACATAGGGATACAGCTGTCTGAAAAAACGCGTTTATTTCGGGCTGAAAAACACGTTTTGAAAAGTGAGCTGTTACTGACCCATAACTTACATGGGGTTGACCAAACTTGCAGAAACAAGTTTATTTCTGCTGAAAAACATGTTTTGACACTTTCAGCACACTGGGGTTAAGACCTGAGTGTGTGGGCTCTTCTGAGCCTTGCAGTTACATAGGGATACAGCTGTCTGAAAAAACGCGTTTATTTCGGGCTGAAAAACACGTTTTGAAAAGTGAGCTGTTACTGACCCATAACTTACATGGGGTTGACCAAACTTGCAGAAACATGTTTATTTCTGCTGAAAAACATGTTTTGACACTTTCAGCACACTGGGGTTAAGACCTGAGTGTGTGGGCTCTTCTGAGGCTTGCAGTTACATAGGGATACAGCTGTCTGAAAAAACGCGTTTATTTCGGGCTGAAAAACACGTTTTGAAAAGTGAGCTGTTACTGCCCCATAAGTTACATGGGGTTGACCAAACTTGCAGAAACATGTTTATTTCTGCTGAAAAACATGTTTTGACACTTTCAGCATACTGGGGTTAAGACCTGAGTGTGTGGGCTCTTCTGAGCCTTGCAGATACATAGGGATACAGCTGTCTGAAAAAACGCGTTTATTTCTGGCTGAAAAACACGTTTTGAAAAGTGAGCTGTTACTGACCCATAACTTACATGGGGTTGACCAAACTTGCAGAAACATGTTTATTTCTGCTGAAAAACATGTTTTGACACTTTCAGCACACTCGGGTTAAGACCTGAGTGTGTGGGCTCTTCTGAGCCTTGCAGTTACATAGGGATACAGCTGTCTGAAAAAACGCGTTTATTTCGGGCTGAAAAACACGTTTTGAAAAGTGAGCTGTTACTGACCCATAACTTACATGGGGTTGACCAAACTTGCAGAAACATGTTTATTTCTGCTGAAAAACATGTTTTGACACTTTCAGCACACTGGGGTTAAGACCTGAGTGTGTGGGCTCTTCTGAGCCTTGCAGTTACATAGGGATACAGCTGTCTGAAAAAACGCGTTTATTTCGGGCTGAAAAACACGTTTTGAAAAGTGAGCTGTTACTGACCCATAACTTACATGGGGTTGACCAAACTTGCAGAAACATGTTTATTTGTGCTGAAAAACATGTTTTGACACTTTCAGCGCACTGGGGTTAAGACCTGAGTGTGTGGGCTCTTCTGAGCCTTGCAGTTACATAGGGTAACAGCTATCTGAAAAAACGCGTTTATTTCGGGCTGAAAAACACGTTTTGAAAAGTGAGCTGTTACTGACCCATAACTTACATGGGGTTGACCAAACTTGCAGAAACATGCTTATTTCTGCTGAAAAACATGTTTTGACACTTTCAGCGCACTGGGGTTAAGACCTGAGTGTGTGGGCTCTTCTGAGCCTTGCAGTTACATAGGGTAAGAGCTATCTGAAAAAAACGCGTTTATTTCGGGCTGAAAAACACGTTTTGAAAAGTGAGCTGTTACTGACCCATAACTTACATGGGGTTGACCAAACTTGCAGAAACATGTTTATTTCTGCTGAAAAACATGTTTTGACACTTTCAGCACAGTGGGGTTAAGACCTGAGTGTGTGGGCTCTTCTGAGGCTTGCAGTTACATAGGGATACAACTGTCTGAAAAAACGCGTTTATTTCGGGCTGAAAAACACGTTTTGAAAAGTGAGCTGTTACTGACCCATAACTTACATGGGGTTGACCAAACTTGCAGAAACATGTTTATTTCTGCTGAAAAACATGTTTTGACACTTTCAGCACATTGGGGTTAAGACCTGAGTGTGTGGGCTCTTCTGAGCCTTGCAGTTACATAGGGATACAGCTGTCTGAAAAAACGCGTTTATTTCGGGCTGAAAAACACGTTTTGAAAAGTGAGCTGTTACTGACCCATAACTTACATGGGGTTGACCAAACTTGCAGAAACATGTTTATTTCTGCTGAAAAACATGTTTTGACACTTTCAGCACACTGGGGTTAAGACCTGAGTGTGTGGGCTCTTCTGAGCCTTGCAGATACATAGGGATACAGCTGTCTGAAAAAACGCGTTTATTTCTGGCTGAAAAACACGTTTTGAAAAGTGAGCTGTTACTGACCCATAATTTACATGGGGTTGACCAAACTTGCAGAAACATGTTTATTTCTGCTGAAAAACATGTTTTGACACTTTCAGCACAGTGGGTTTAAGACCTGAGTGTGTGGGCTCTTCTGAGGCTTGCAGTTACATAGGGATACAGCTGTCTGAAAAAACGCGTTTATTTCGGGCTGAAAAACACGTTTTGAAAAGTGAGCTGTTACTGCCCCATAAGTTACATGGGGTTGACCAAACTTGCAGAAACATGTTTATTTCTGCTGAAAAACATGTTTTGACACTTTCAGCACACTGGGGTTAAGACCTGAGTGTGTGGGCTCTTCTGAGCCTTGCAGTTACATAGGGATACAGCTGTCTGAAAAAACGCGTTTATTTCGGGCTGAAAAACACGTTTTGAAAAGTGAGCTGTTACTGACCCATAACTTACATGGGGTTGACCAAACTTGCAGAAACAAGTTTATTTCTGCTGAAAAACATGTTTTGACACTTTCAGCACACTGGGGTTAAGACCTGAGTGTGTGGGCTCTTCTGAGCCTTGCAGTTACATAGGGATACAGCTGTCTGAAAAAACGCGTTTATTTCGGGCTGAAAAACACGTTTTGAAAAGTGAGCTGTTACTGACCCATAACTTACATGGGGTTGACCAAACTTGCAGAAACAAGTTTATTTCTGCTGAAAAACATGTTTTGACACTTTCAGCACACTGGGGTTAAGACCTGAGTGTGTGGGCTCTTCTGAGCCTTGCAGTTACATAGGGATACAGCTGTCTGAAAAAACGCGTTTATTTCGGGCTGAAAAACACGTTTTGAAAAGTGAGCTGTTACTGACCCATAACTTACATGGGGTTGACCAAACTTGCAGAAACATGTTTATTTCTGCTGAAAAACATGTTTTGACACTTTCAGCGCACTGGGGTTAAGACCTGAGTGTGTGGGCTCTTCTGAGCCTTGCAGTTACATAGGGTAACAGCTATCTGAAAAAACGCGTTTATTTCGGGCTGAAAAACACGTTTTGAAAAGTGAGCTGTTACTGACCCATAACTTACATGGGGTTGACCAAACTTGCAGAAACATGCTTATTTCTGCTGAAAAACATGTTTTGACACTTTCAGCGCACTGGGGTTAAGACCTGAGTGTGTGGGCTCTTCTGAGCCTTGCAGTTACATAGGGTAAGAGCTATCTGAAAAAACGCGTTTATTTCGGGCTGAAAAACACGTTTTGAAAAGTGAGCTGTTACTGACCCATAACTTACATGGGGTTGACCAAACTTGCAGAAACAAGTTTATTTCTGCTGAAAAACATGTTTTGACACTTTCAGCACACTGGGGTTAAGACCTGAGTGTGTGGGCTCTTCTGAGCCTTGCAGTTACATAGGGATACAGCTGTCTGAAAAAACGCGTTTATTTCGGGCTGAAAAACACGTTTTGAAAAGTGAGCTGTTACTGACCCATAACTTACATGGGGTTGACCAAACTTGCAGAAACATGTTTATTTCTGCTGAAAAACATGTTTTGACACTTTCAGCACACTGGGGTTAAGACCTGAGTGTGTGGGCTCTTCTGAGCCTTGCAGTTACATAGGGATACAGCTGTCTGAAAAAACGCGTTTATTTCGGGCTGAAAAACACGTTTTGAAAAGTGAGCTGTTACTGCCCCATAAGTTACATGGGGTTGACCAAACTTGCAGAAACATGTTTATTTCTGCTGAAAAACATGTTTTGACACTTTCAGCACACTGGGGTTAAGACCTGAGTGTGTGGGCTCTTCTGAGCCTTGCAGATACATAGGGATACAGCTGTCTGAAAAAACGCGTTTATTTCTGGCTGAAAAACACGTTTTGAAAAGTGAGCTGTTACTGACCCATAACTTACATGGGGTTGACCAAACTTGCAGAAACATGTTTATTTCTGCTGAAAAACATGTTTTGACACTTTCAGCACACTCGGGTTAAGACCTGAGTGTGTGGGCTCTTCTGAGCCTTGCAGTTACATAGGGATACAGCTGTCTGAAAAAACGCGTTTATTTCGGGCTGAAAAACACGTTTTGAAAAGTGAGCTGTTACTGACCCATAACTTACATGGGGTTGACCAAACTTGCAGAAACATGTTTATTTCTGCTGAAAAACATGTTTTGACACTTTCAGCACACTGGGGTTAAGACCTGAGTGTGTGGGCTCTTCTGAGCCTTGCAGTTACATAGGGATACAGCTGTCTGAAAAAACGCGTTTATTTCGGGCTGAAAAACACGTTTTGAAAAGTGAGCTGTTACTGACCCATAACTTACATGGGGTTGACCAAATTTGCAGAAACATGTTTATTTCTGCTGAAAAACATGTTTTGACACTTTCAGCGCACTGGGGTTAAGACCTGAGTGTGTGGGCTCTTCTGAGCCTTGCAGTTACATAGGGTAACAGCTATCTGAAAAAACGCGTTTATTTCGGGCTGAAAAACACGTTTTGAAAAGTGAGCTGTTACTGACCCATAACTTACATGGGGTTGACCAAACTTGCAGAAACATGCTTATTTCTGCTGAAAAACATGTTTTGACACTTTCAGCGCACTGGGGTTAAGACCTGAGTGTGTGGGCTCTTCTGAGCCTTGCAGTTACATAGGGTAAGAGCTATCTGAAAAAACGCGTTTATTTCGGGCTGAAAAACACGTTTTGAAAAGTGAGCTGTTACTGACCCATAACTTACATGGGGTTGACCAAACTTGCAGAAACATGTTTATTTCTGCTGAAAAACATGTTTTGACATTTTCAGCACAGTGGGGTTAAGACCTGAGTGTGTGGGCTCTTCTGAGGCTTGCAGTTACATAGGGATACAGCTGTCTGAAAAAACGCGTTTATTTCGGGCTGAAAAACACGTTTTGAAAAGTGAGCTGTTACTGACCCATAACTTACATGGGGTTGACCAAACTTGCAGAAACATGTTTATTTCTGCTGAAAAACATGTTTTGACACTTTCAGCACATTGGGGTTAAGACCTGAGTGTGTGGGCTCTTCTGAGCCTTGCAGTTACATAGGGATACAGCTGTCTGAAAAAACGCGTTTATTTCGGGCTGAAAAACACGTTTTGAAAAGTGAGCTGTTACTGACCCATAACTTACATGGGGTTGACCAAACTTGCAGAAACATGTTTATTTCTGCTGAAAAACATGTTTTGACACTTTCAGCACACTGGGGTTAAGACCTGAGTGTGTGGGCTCTTCTGAGCCTTGCAGTTACATAGGGATACAGCTGTCTGAAAAAACGCGTTTATTTCGGGCTGAAAAACACGTTTTGAAAAGTGAGCTGTTACTGCCCCATAAGTTACATGGGGTTGACCAAACTTGCAGAAACATGTTTATTTCTGCTGAAAAACATGTTTTGACACTCTCAGCACACTGGGGTTAAGACCTGAGTGTGTGGGCTCTTCTGAGCCTTGCAGTTACATAGGGATACAGCTGTCTGAAAAAACGCGTTTATTTCGGGCTGAAAAACACGTTTTGAAAAGTGAGCTGTTACTGACCCATAACTTACATGGGGTTGACCAAACTTGCAGAAACAAGTTTATTTCTGCTGAAAAACATGTTTTGACACTTTCAGCACACTGGGGTTAAGACCTGAGTGTGTGGGCTCTTCTGAGCCTTGCAGTTACATAGGGATACAGCTGTCTGAAAAAACGCGTTTATTTCGGGCTGAAAAACACGTTTTGAAAAGTGAGCTGTTACTGACCCATAACTTACATGGGGTTGACCAAACTTGCAGAAACATGTTTATTTCTGCTGAAAAACATGTTTTGACACTTTCAGCACACTGGGGTTAAGACCTGAGTGTGTGGGCTCTTCTGAGCCTTGCAGTTACATAGGGATACACCTGTCTGAAAAAACGCGTTTATTTCGGGCTGAAAAACACGTTTTGAAAAGTGAGCTGTTACTGCCCCATAAGTTACATGGGGTTGACCAAACTTGCAGAAACATGTTTATTTCTGCTGAAAAACATGTTTTGACACTTTCAGCATACTGGGGTTAAGACCTGAGTGTGTGGGCTCTTCTGAGCCTTGCAGATACATAGGGATACAGCTGTCTGAAAAAACGCGTTTATTTCTGGCTGAAAAACACGTTTTGAAAAGTGAGCTGTTACTGACCCATAACTTACATGGGGTTGACCAAACTTGCAGAAACATGTTTATTTCTGCTGAAAAACATGTTTTGACACTTTCAGCACACTCGGGTTAAGACCTGAGTGTGTGGGCTCTTCTGAGCCTTGCAGTTACATAGGGATACAGCTGTCTGAAAAAACGCGTTTATTTCGGGCTGAAAAACACGTTTTGAAAAGTGAGCTGTTACTGACCCATAACTTACATGGGGTTGACCAAACTTGCAGAAACATGTTTATTTCTGCTGAAAAACATGTTTTGACACTTTCAGCACACTGGGGTTAAGACCTGAGTGTGTGGGCTCTTCTGAGCCTTGCAGTTACATAGGGATACAGCTGTCTGAAAAAACGCGTTTATTTCGGGCTGAAAAACACGTTTTGAAAAGTGAGCTGTTACTGACCCATAACTTACATGGGGTTGACCAAACTTGCAGAAACATGTTTATTTCTGCTGAAAAACATGTTTTGACACTTTCAGCGCACTGGGGTTAAGACCTGAGTGTGTGGGCTCTTCTGAGCCTTGCAGTTACATAGGGTAAGAGCTATCTGAAAAAACGCGTTTATTTCGGGCTGAAAAACACGTTTTGAAAAGTGAGCTGTTACTGACCCATAACTTACATGGGGTTGACCAAACTTGCAGAAACATGTTTATTTCTGCTGAAAAACATGTTTTGACACTTTCAGCACAGTGGGGTTAAGACCTGAGTGTGTGGGCTCTTCTGAGGCTTGCAGTTACATAGGGATACAGCTGTCTGAAAAAACGCGTTTATTTCGGGCTGAAAAACACGTTTTGAAAAGTGAGCTGTTACTGACCCATAACTTACATGGGGTTGACCAAACTTGCAGAAACATGTTTATTTCTGCTGAAAAACATGTTTTGACACTTTCAGCACATTGGGGTTAAGACCTGAGTGTGTGGGCTCTTCTGAGCCTTGCAGTTACATAGGGATACAGCTGTCTGAAAAAACGCGTTTATTTCGGGCTGAAAAACACGTTTTGAAAAGTGAGCTGTTACTGACCCATAACTTACATGGGGTTGACCAAACTTGCAGAAACATGTTTATTTCTGCTGAAAAACATGTTTTGACACTTTCAGCACACTGGGGTTAAGACCTGAGTGTGTGGGCTCTTCTGAGCCTTGCAGATACATAGGGATACAGCTGTCTGAAAAAACGCGTTTATTTCTGGCTGAAAAACACGTTTTGAAAAGTGAGCTGTTACTGACCCATAATTTACATGGGGTTGACCAAACTTGCAGAAACATGTTTATTTCTGCTGAAAAACATGTTTTGACACTTTCAGCACACTGGGGTTAAGACCTGAGTGTGTGGGCTCTTCTGAGCCTTGCAGTTACATAGGGATACAGCTGTCTGAAAAAACGCGTTTATTTCGGGCTGAAAAACACGTTTTGAAAAGTGAGCTGTTACTGACCCATAACTTACATGGGGTTGACCAAACTTGCAGAAACATGTTTATTTCTGCTGAAAAACATGTTTTGACACTTTCAGCGCACTGGGGTTAAGACCTGAGTGTGTGGGCTCTTCTGAGCCTTGCAGTTACATAGGGTAACAGCTATCTGAAAAAACGCGTTTATTTCGGGCTGAAAAACACGTTTTGAAAAGTGAGCTGTTACTGACCCATAACATACATGGGGTTGACCAAACTTGCAGAAACATGCTTATTTCTGCTGAAAAACATGTTTTGACACTTTCAGCGCACTGGGGTTAAGACCTGAGTGTGTGGGCTCTTCTGAGCCTTGCAGTTACATAGGGTAAGAGCTATCTGAAAAAACGCGTTTATTTCGGGCTGAAAAACACGTTTTGAAAAGTGAGCTGTTACTGACCCATAACTTACATGGGGTTGACCAAACTTGCAGAAACATGTTTATTTCTGCTGAAAAACATGTTTTGACACTTTCAGCACAGTGGGGTTAAGACCTGAGTGTGTGGGCTCTTCTGAGGCTTGAAGTTACATAGGGATACAGCTGTCTGAAAAAACGCGTTTATTTCGGGCTGAAAAACACGTTTTGAAAAGTGAGCTGTTACTGACCCATAACTTACATGGGGTTGACCAAACTTGCAGAAACATGTTTATTTCTGCTGAAAAACATGTTTTGACACTTTCAGCACATTGGGGTTAAGACCTGAGTGTGTGGGCTCTTCTGAGCCTTGCAGTTACATAGGGATACAGCTGTCTGAAAAAACGCGTTTATTTCGGGCTGAAAAACACGTTTTGAAAAGTGAGCTGTTACTGACCCATAACTTACATGGGGTTGACCAAACTTGCAGAAACATGTTTATTTCTGCTGAAAAACATGTTTTGACACTTTCAGCACACTGGGGTTAAGACCTGAGTGTGTGGGCTCTTCTGAGCCTTGCAGTTACATAGGGATACAGCTGTCTGAAAAAACGCGTTTATTTCGGGCTGAAAAACACGTTTTGAAAAGTGAGCTGTTACTGCCCCATAAGTTACATGGGGTTGACCAAACTTGCAGAAACATGTTTATTTCTGCTGAAAAACATGTTTTGACACTCTCAGCACACTGGGGTTAAGCCTGAGTGTGTGGGCTCTTCTGAGCCTTGCAGTTACATAGGGATACAGCTGTCTGAAAAAACGCGTTTATTTCGGGCTGAAAAACACGTTTTGAAAAGTGAGCTGTTACTGACCCATAACTTACATGGGGTTGACCAAACTTGCAGAAACAAGTTTATTTCTGCTGAAAAACATGTTTTGACACTTTCAGCACACTGGGGTTAAGACCTGAGTGTGTGGGCTCTTCTGAGCCTTGCAGTTACATAGGGATACAGCTGTCTGAAAAAACGCGTTTATTTCGGGCTGAAAAACACGTTTTGAAAAGTGAGCTGTTACTGACCCATAACTTACATGGGGTTGACCAAACTTGCAGAAACATGTTTATTTCTGCTGAAAAACATGTTTTGACACTTTCAGCACACTGGGGTTAAGACCTGAGTGTGTGGGCTCTTCTGAGCCTTGCAGTTACATAGGGATACAGCTGTCTGAAAAAACGCGTTTATTTCGGGCTGAAAAACACGTTTTGAAAAGTGAGCTGTTACTGCCCCATAAGTTACATGGGGTTGACCAAACTTGCAGAAACATGTTTATTTCTGCTGAAAAACATGTTTTGACACTTTCAGCATACTGGGGTTAAGACCTGAGTGTGTGGGCTCTTCTGAGCCTTGCAGATACATAGGGATACAGCTGTCTGAAAAAACGCGTTTATTTCTGGCTGAAAAACACGTTTTGAAAAGTGAGCTGTTACTGACCCATAACTTACATGGGGTTGACCAAACTTGCAGAAACATGTTTATTTCTGCTGAAAAACATGTTTTGACACTTTCAGCACACTCGGGTTAAGACCTGAGTGTGTGGGCTCTTCTGAGCCTTGCAGTTACATAGGGATACAGCTGTCTGAAAAAACGCGTTTATTTCGGGCTGAAAAACACGTTTTGAAAAGTGAGCTGTTACTGACCCATAACTTACATGGGGTTGACCAAACTTGCAGAAACATGTTTATTTCTGCTGAAAAACATGTTTTGACACTTTCAGCACACTGGGGTTAAGACCTGAGTGTGTGGGCTCTTCTGAGCCTTGCAGTTACATAGGGATACAGCTGTCTGAAAAAACGCGTTTATTTCGGGCTGAAAAACACGTTTTGAAAAGTGAGCTGTTACTGACCCATAACTTACATGGGGTTGACCAAACTTGCAGAAACATGTTTATTTCTGCTGAAAAACATGTTTTGACACTTTCAGCGCACTGGGGTTAAGACCTGAGTGTGTGGGCTCTTCTGAGCCTTGCAGTTACATAGGGTAACAGCTATCTGAAAAATCGCGTTTATTTCGGGCTGAAAAACACGTTTTGAAAAGTGAGCTGTTACTGACCCATAACTTACATGGGGTTGACCAAACTTGCAGAAACATGCTTATTTCTGCTGAAAAACATGTTTTGACACTTTCAGCGCACTGGGGTTAAGACCTGAGTGTGTGGGCTCTTCTGAGCCTTGCAGTTACATAGGGTAAGAGCTATCTGAAAAAAACGCGTTTATTTCGGGCTGAAAAACACGTTTTGAAAAGTGAGCTGTTACTGACCCATAACTTACATGGGGTTGACCAAACTTGCAGAAACATGTTTATTTCTGCTGAAAAACATGTTTTGACACTTTCAGCACAGTGGGGTTAAGACCTGAGTGTGTGGGCTCTTCTGAGGCTTGCAGTTACATAGGGATACAGCTGTCTGAAAAAACGCGTTTATTTCGGGCTGAAAAACACGTTTTGAAAAGTGAGCTGTTACTGACCCATAACTTACATGGGGTTGACCAAACTTGCAGAAACATGTTTATTTCTGCTGAAAAACATGTTTTGACACTTTCAGCACACTGGGGTTAAGACCTGAGTGTGTGGGCTCTTCTGAGCCTTGCAGATACATAGGGATACAGCTGTCTGAAAAAACGCGTTTATTTCTGGCTGAAAAACACGTTTTGAAAAGTGAGCTGTTACTGACCCATAATTTACATGGGGTTGACCAAACTTGCAGAAACATGTTTATTTCTGCTGAAAAACATGTTTTGACACTTTCAGCACAGTGGGTTTAAGACCTGAGTGTGTGGGCTCTTCTGAGGCTTGCAGTTACATAGGGATACAGCTGTCTGAAAAAGCGCGTTTATTTCGGGCTGAAAAACACGTTTTGAAAAGTGAGCTGTTACTGCCCCATAAGTTACATGGGGTTGACCAAACTTGCAGAAACATGTTTATTTCTGCTGAAAAACATGTTTTGACACTTTCAGCACACTGGGGTTAAGACCTGAGTGTGTGGGCTCTTCTGAGCCTTGCAGTTACATAGGGATACAGCTGTCTGAAAAAACGCGTTTATTTCGGGCTGAAAAACACGTTTTGAAAAGTGAGCTGTTACTGACCCATAACTTACATGGGGTTGACCAAACTTGCAGAAACAAGTTTATTTCTGCTGAAAAACATGTTTTGACACTTTCAGCACATTGGGGTTAAGACCTGAGTGTGTGGGCTCTTCTGAGCCTTGCAGTTACATAGGGATACAGCTGTCTGAAAAAACGCGTTTATTTCGGGCTGAAAAACACGTTTTGAAAAGTGAGCTGTTACTGACCCATAACTTACATGGGGTTGACCAAACTTGCAGAAACAAGTTTATTTCTGCTGAAAAACATGTTTTGACACTTTCAGCACACTGGGGTTAAGACCTGAGTGTGTGGGCTCTTCTGAGCCTTGCAGTTACATAGGGATACAGCTGTCTGAAAAAACGCGTTTATTTCGGGCTGAAAAACACGTTTTGAAAAGTGAGCTGTTACTGACCCATAACTTACATGGGGTTGACCAAACTTGCAGAAACATGTTTATTTCTGCTGAAAAACATGTTTTGACACTTTCAGCGCACTGGGGTTAAGACCTGAGTGTGTGGGCTCTTCTGAGCCTTGCAGTTACATAGGGTAACAGCTATCTGAAAAAACGCGTTTATTTCGGGCTGAAAAACACGTTTTGAAAAGTGAGCTGTTACTGACCCATAACTTACATGGGGTTGACCAAACTTGCAGAAACATGCTTATTTCTGCTGAAAAACATGTTTTGACACTTTCAGCGCACTGGGGTTAAGACCTGAGTGTGTGGGCTCTTCTGAGCCTTGCAGTTACATAGGGTAAGAGCTATCTGAAAAAACGCGTTTATTTCGGGCTGAAAAACACGTTTTGAAAAGTGAGCTGTTACTGACCCATAACTTACATGGGGTTGACCAAACTTGCAGAAACATGTTTATTTCTGCTGAAAAACATGTTTTGACACTTTCAGCACACTGGGGTTAAGACCTGAGTGTGTGGGCTCTTCTGAGGCTTGCAGTTACATAGGGATACAGCTGTCTGAAAAAACGCGTTTATTTCGGGGTGAAAAACACGTTTTGAAAAGTGAGCTGTTACTGACCCATAACTTACATGGGGTTGACCAAACTTGCAGAAACATGTTTATTTCTGCTGAAAAACATGTTTTGACACGTTCAGCGCACTGGGGTTAAGACCTGAGTGTGTGGGCTCTTCTGAGCCTTGCAGTTACATAGGGTAACAGCTATCTGAAAAAACGCGTTTATTTCGGGCTGAAAAACACGTTTTGAAAAGTGAGCTGTTACTGACCCATAACTTACATGGGGTTGACCAAACTTGCAGAAACAAGTTTATTTCTGCTGAAAAACATGTTTTGACACTTTCAGCACACTGGGGTTAAGACCTGAGTGTGTGGGCTCTTCTGAGCCTTGCAGTTACATAGGGATACAGCTGTCTGAAAAAACGCGTTTATTTCGGGCTGAAAAACACGTTTTGAAAAGTGAGCTGTTACTGACCCATAACTTACATGGGGTTGACCAAACTTGCAGAAACATGTTTATTTCTGCTGAAAAACATGTTTTGACACTTTCAGCGCACTGGGGTTAAGACCTGAGTGTGTGGGCTCTTCTGAGCCTTGCAGTTACATAGGGTAACAGCTATCTGAAAAAACGCGTTTATTTCGGGCTGAAAAACACGTTTTGAAAAGTGAGCTGTTACTGACCCATAACTTACATGGGGTTGACCAAACTTGCAGAAACATGCTTATTTCTGCTGAAAAACATGTTTTGACACTTTCAGCGCACTGGGGTTAAGACCTGAGTGTGTGGGCTCTTCTGAGCCTTGCAGTTACATAGGGTAAGAGCTTTCTGAAAAAACGCGTTTATTTCGGGCTGAAAAACACGTTTTGAAAAGTGAGCTGTTACTGACCCATAACTTACATGGGGTTGACCAAACTTGCAGAAACATGTTTATTTCTGCTGAAAAACATGTTTTGACACTTTCAGCACAGTGGGGTTAAGACCTGAGTGTGTGGGCTCTTCTGAGGCTTGCAGTTACATAGGGATACAGCTGTCTGAAAAAACGCGTTTATTTCGGGCTGAAAAACACGTTTTGAAAAGTGAGCTGTTACTGACCCATAACTTACATGGGGTTGACCAAACTTGCAGAAACATGTTTATTTCTGCTGAAAAACATGTTTTGACACTTTCAGCGCACTGGGGTTAAGACCTGAGTGTGTGGGCTCTTCTGAGCCTTGCAGTTACATAGGGTAACAGCTATCTGAAAAAACGCGTTTATTTCGGGCTGAAAAACACGTTTTGAAAAGTGAGCTGTTACTGACCCATAACTTACATGGGGTTGACCAAACTTGCAGAAACATGTTTATTTCTGCTGAAAAACATGTTTGACACTTTCAGCGCACTGGGGTTAAGACCTGAGTGTGTGGGCTCTTCTGAGCCTTGCAGTTACATAGGGTAACAGCTATCTGAAAAAACGCTTTTATTTCGGGCTGAAAAACACGTTTTGAAAAGTGAGCTGTTACTGACCCATAACTTACATGGGGTTGACCAAACTTGCAGAAACAAGTTTATTTCTGCTGAAAAACATGTTTTGACACTTTCAGCACACTGGGGTTAAGACCTGAGTGTGTGGGCTCTTCTGAGCCTTGCAGTTACATAGGGATACAGCTGTCTGAAAAAACGCGTTTATTTCTGGCTGAAAAACACGTTTTGAAAAGTGAGCTGTTACTGACCCATAATTTACATGGGGTTGACCAAACTTGCAGAAACATGTTTATTTCTGCTGAAAAACATGTTTTGACACTTTCAGCACAGTGGGTTTAAGACCTGAGTGTGTGGGCTCTTCTGAGGCTTGCAGTTACATAGGGATACAGCTGTCTGAAAAAACGCGTTTATTTCGGGCTGAAAAACACGTTTTGAAAAGTGAGCTGTTACTGCCCCATAAGTTACATGGGGTTGACCAAACTTGCAGAAACATGTTTATTTCTGCTGAAAAACATGTTTTGACACTTTCAGCACACTGGGGTTAAGACCTGAGTGTGTGGGCTCTTCTGAGCCTTGCAGTTACATAGGGATACAGCTGTCTGAAAAAACGCGTTTATTTCGGGCTGAAAAACACGTTTTGAAAAGTGAGCTGTTACTGACCCATAACTTACATGGGGTTGACCAAACTTGCAGAAACAAGTTTATTTCTGCTGAAAAACATGTTTTGACACTTTCAGCACACTGGGGTTAAGACCTGAGTGTGTGGGCTCTTCTGAGCCTTGCAGTTACATAGGGATACAGCTGTCTGAAAAAACGCGTTTATTTCGGGCTGAAAAACACGTTTTGAAAAGTGAGCTGTTACTGACCCATAACTTACATGGGGTTGACCAAACTTGCAGAAACATGTTTATTTCTGCTGAAAAACATGTTTTGACACTTTCAGCACAGTGGGGTTAAGACCTGAGTGTGTGGGCTCTTCTGAGGCTTGCAGTTACATAGGGATACAGCTGTCTGAAAAAACGCGTTTATTTCGGGCTGAAAAACACGTTTTGAAAAGTGAGCTGTTACTGACCCATAACTTACATGGGGTTGACCAAACTTGCAGAAACATGTTTATTTCTGCTGAAAAACATGTTTTGACACTTTCAGCGCACTGGGGTTAAGACCTGAGTGTGTGGGCTCTTCTGAGCCTTGCAGTTACATAGGGTAACAGCTATCTGAAAAAACGCGTTTATTTCGGGCTGAAAAACACGTTTTGAAAAGTGAGCTGTTACTGACCCATAACTTACATGGGGTTGACCAAACTTGCAGAAACATGTTTATTTCTGCTGAAAAACATGTTTTGACACTTTCAGCGCACTGGGGTTAAGACCTGAGTGTGTGGGCTCTTCTGAGCCTTGCAGTTACATAGGGTAACAGCTATCTGAAAAAACGCTTTTATTTCGGGCTGAAAAACACGTTTTGAAAAGTGAGCTGTTACTGACCCATAACTTACATGGGGTTGACCAAACTTGCAGAAACAAGTTTATTTCTGCTGAAAAACATGTTTTGACACTTTCAGCACACTGGGGTTAAGACCTGAGTGTGTGGGCTCTTCTGAGCCTTGCAGTTACATAGGGATACAGCTGTCTGAAAAAACGCGTTTATTTCGGGCTGAAAAACACGTTTTGAAAAGTGAGCTGTTACTGACCCATAACTTACATGGGGTTGACCAAACTTGCAGAAACATGTTTATTTCTGCTGAAAAACATGTTTTGACACTTTCAGCACACTGGGGTTAAGACCTGAGTGTGTGGGCTCTTCTGAGCCTTGCAGTTACATAGGGATACAGCTGTTTGAAAAAACGCGTTTATTTCGGGCTGAAAAACACGTTTTGAAAAGTGAGCTGTTACTGCCCCATAAGTTACATGGGGTTGACCAAACTTGCAGAAACATGTTTATTTCTGCTGAAAAACATGTTTTGACACTTTCAGCACACTGGGGTTAAGACCTGAGTGTGTGGGCTCTTCTGAGCCTTGCAGATACATAGGGATACAGCTGTCTGAAAAAACGCGTTTATTTCTGGCTGAAAAACACGTTTTGAAAAGTGAGCTGTTACTGACCCATAACTTACATGGGGTTGACCAAACTTGCAGAAACATGTTTATTTCTGCTGAAAAACATGTTTTGACACTTTCAGCACACTCGGGTTAAGACCTGAGTGTGTGGGCTCTTCTGAGCCTTGCAGTTACATAGGGATACAGCTGTCTGAAAAAACGCTTTTATTTCGGGCTGAAAAACACGTTTTGAAAAGTGAGCTGTTACTGACCCATAACTTACATGGGGTTGACCAAACTTGCAGAAACATGTTTATTTCTGCTGAAAAACATGTTTTGACACTTTCAGCACACTGGGGTTAAGACCTGAGTGTGTGGGCTCTTCTGAGCCTTGCAGTTACATAGGGATACAGCTGTCTGAAAAAACGCGTTTATTTCGGGCTGAAAAACACGTTTTGAAAAGTGAGCTGTTACTGACCCATAACTTACATGGGGTTGACCAAACTTGCAGAAACATGTTTATTTCTGCTGAAAAACATGTTTTGACACTTTCAGCGCACTGGGGTTAAGACCTGAGTGTGTGGGCTCTTCTGAGCCTTGCAGTTACATAGGGTAACAGCTATCTGAAAAAACGCGTTTATTTCGGGCTGAAAAACACGTTTTGAAAAGTGAGCTGTTACTGACCCATAACTTACATGGGGTTGACCAAACTTGCAGAAACATGCTTATTTCTGCTGAAAAACATGTTTTGACACTTTCAGCGCACTGGGGTTAAGACCTGAGTGTGTGGGCTCTTCTGAGCCTTGCAGTTACATAGGGTAAGAGCTATCTGAAAAAACGCGTTTATTTCGGGCTGAAAAACACGTTTTGAAAAGTGAGCTGTTACTGACCCATAACTTACATGGGGTTGACCAAACTTGCAGAAACATGTTTATTTCTGCTGAAAAACATGTTTTGACACTTTCAGCACAGTGGGGTTAAGACCTGAGTGTGTGGGCTCTTCTGAGGCTTGCAGTTACATAGGGATACAGCTGTCTGAAAAAACGCGTTTATTTCGGGCTGAAAAACACGTTTTGAAAAGTGAGCTGTTACTGACCCATAACTTACATGGGGTTGACCAAACTTGCAGAAACATGTTTATTTCTGCTGAAAAACATGTTTTGACACTTTCAGCACATTGGGGTTAAGACCTGAGTGTGTGGGCTCTTCTGAGCCTTGCAGTTACATAGGGATACAGCTGTCTGAAAAAACGCGTTTATTTCGGGCTGAAAAACACGTTTTGAAAAGTGAGCTGTTACTGACCCATAACTTACATGGGGTTGACCAAACTTGCAGAAACATGTTTATTTCTGCTGAAAAACATGTTTTGACACTTTCAGCACACTGGGGTTAAGACCTGAGTGTGTGGGCTCTTCTGAGCCTTGCAGTTACATAGGGATACAGCTGTCTGAAAAAACGCGTTTATTTCGGGCTGAAAAACACGTTTTGAAAAGTGAGCTGTTACTGCCCCATAAGTTACATGGGGTTGACCAAACTTGCAGAAACATGTTTATTTCTGCTGAAAAACATGTTTTGACACTCTCAGCACACTGGGGTTAAGACCTGAGTGTGTGGGCTCTTCTGAGCCTTGCAGTTACATAGGGATACAGCTGTCTGAAAAAACGCGTTTATTTCGGGCTGAAAAACACGTTTTGAAAAGTGAGCTGTTACTGACCCATAACTTACATGGGGTTGACCAAACTTGCAGAAACAAGTTTATTTCTGCTGAAAAACATGTTTTGACACTTTCAGCACACTGGGGTTAAGACCTGAGTGTGTGGGCTCTTCTGAGCCTTGCAGTTACATAGGGATACAGCTGTCTGAAAAAACGCGTTTATTTCGGGCTGAAAAACACGTTTTGAAAAGTGAGCTGTTACTGACCCATAACTTACATGGGGTTGACCAAACTTGCAGAAACATGTTTATTTCTGCTGAAAAACATGTTTTGACACTTTCAGCACACTGGGGTTAAGACCTGAGTGTGTGGGCTCTTCTGAGGCTTGCAGTTACATAGGGATACAGCTGTCTGAAAAAACGCGTTTATTTCGGGCTGAAAAACACGTTTTGAAAAGTGAGCTGTTACTGCCCCATAAGTTACATGGGGTTGACCAAACTTGCAGAAACATGTTTATTTCTGCTGAAAAACATGTTTTGACACTTTCAGCATACTGGGGTTAAGACCTGAGTGTGTGGGCTCTTCTGAGCCTTGCAGATACATAGGGATACAGCTGTCTGAAAAAACGCGTTTATTTCTGGCTGAAAAACACGTTTTGAAAAGTGAGCTGTTACTGACCCATAACTTACATGGGGTTGACCAAACTTGCAGAAACATGTTTATTTCTGCTGAAAAACATGTTTTGACACTTTCAGCACACTCGGGTTAAGACCTGAGTGTGTGGGCTCTTCTGAGCCTTGCAGTTACATAGGGATACAGCTGTCTGAAAAAACGCGTTTATTTCGGGCTGAAAAACACGTTTTGAAAAGTGAGCTGTTACTGACCCATAACTTACATGGGGTTGACCAAACTTGCAGAAACATGTTTATTTCTGCTGAAAAACATGTTTTGACACTTTCAGCACACTGGGGTTAAGACCTGAGTGTGTAGGCTCTTCTGAGCCTTGCAGTTACATAGGGATACAGCTGTCTGAAAAAACGCGTTTATTTCGGGCTGAAAAACACGTTTTGAAAAGTGAGCTGTTACTGACCCATAACTTACATGGGGTTGACCAAACTTGCAGAAACATGTTTATTTCTGCTGAAAAACATGTTTTGACACTTTCAGCGCACTGGGGTTAAGACCTGAGTGTGTGGGCTCTTCTGAGCCTTGCAGTTACATAGGGTAACAGCTATCTGAAAAAACGCGTTTATTTCGGGCTGAAAAACACGTTTTGAAAAGTGAGCTGTTACTGACCCATAACTTACATGGGGTTGACCAAACTTGCAGAAACATGCTTATTTCTGCTGAAAAACATGTTTTGACACTTTCAGCGCACTGGGGTTAAGACCTGAGTGTGTGGGCTCTTCTGAGCCTTGCAGTTACATAGGGTAAGAGCTATCTGAAAAAAACGCGTTTATTTCGGGCTGAAAAACACGTTTTGAAAAGTGAGCTGTTACTGACCCATAACTTACATGGGGTTGACCAAACTTGCAGAAACATGTTTATTTCTGCTGAAAAACATGTTTTGACACTTTCAGCACAGTGGGGTTAAGACCTGAGTGTGTGGGCTCTTCTGAGGCTTGCAGTTACATAGGGATACAGCTGTCTGAAAAAACGCGTTTATTTCGGGCTGAAAAACACGTTTGAAAAGTGAGCTGTTACTGACCCATAACTTACATGGGGTTGACCAAACTTGCAGAAACATGTTTATTTCTGCTGAAAAACATGTTTTGACACTTTCAGCACATTGGGGTTAAGACCTGAGTGTGTGGGCTCTTCTGAGCCTTGCAGTTACATAGGGATACAGCTGTCTGAAAAAACGCGTTTATTTCGGGCTGAAAAACACGTTTTGAAAAGTGAGCTGTTACTGACCCATAACTTACATGGGGTTGACCAAACTTGCAGAAACATGTTTATTTCTGCTGAAAAACATGTTTTGACACTTTCAGCACACTGGGGTTAAGACCTGAGTGTGTGAGCTCTTCTGAGCCTTGCAGATACATAGGGATACAGCTGTCTGAAAAAACGCGTTTATTTCTGGCTGAAAAACACGTTTTGAAAAGTGAGCTGTTACTGACCCATAATTTACATGGGGTTGACCAAACTTGCAGAAACATGTTTATTTCTGCTGAAAAACATGTTTTGACACTTTCAGCACAGTGGGTTTAAGACCTGAGTGTGTGGGCTCTTCTGAGGCTTGCAGTTACATAGGGATACAGCTGTCTGAAAAAACGCGTTTATTTCGGGCTGAAAAACACGTTTTGAAAAGTGAGCTGTTACTGCCCCATAAGTTACATGGGGTTGACCAAACTTGCAGAAACATGTTTATTTCTGCTGAAAAACATGTTTTGACACTTTCAGCACACTGGGGTTAAGACCTGAGTGTGTGGGCTCTTCTGAGCCTTGCAGTTACATAGGGATACAGCTGTCTGAAAAAACGCGTTTATTTCGGGCTGAAAAACACGTTTTGAAAAGTGAGCTGTTACTGACCCATAACTTACATGGGGTTGACCAAACTTGCAGAAACAAGTTTATTTCTGCTGAAAAACATGTTTTGACACTTTCAGCACACTGGGGTTAAGACCTGAGTGTGTGGGCTCTTCTGAGCCTTGCAGTTACATAGGGATACAGCTGTCTGAAAAAACGCGTTTATTTCGGGCTGAAAAACACGTTTTGAAAAGTGAGCTGTTACTGACCCATAACTTACATGGGGTTGACCAAACTTGCAGAAACAAGTTTATTTCTGCTGAAAAACATGTTTTGACACTTTCAGCACACTGGGGTTAAGACCTGAGTGTGTGGGCTCTTCTGAGCCTTGCAGTTACATAGGGATACAGCTGTCTGAAAAAACGCGTTTATTTCGGGCTGAAAAACACGTTTTGAAAAGTGAGCTGTTACTGACCCATAACTTACATGGGGTTGACCAAACTTGCAGAAACATGTTTATTTCTGCTGAAAAACATGTTTTGACACTTTCAGCGCACTGGGGTTAAGACCTGAGTGTGTGGGCTCTTCTGAGCCTTGCAGTTACATAGGGTAACAGCTATCTGAAAAAACGCGTTTATTTCGGGCTGAAAAACACGTTTTGAAAAGTGAGCTGTTACTGACCCATAACTTACATGGGGTTGACCAAACTTGCAGAAACATGCTTATTTCTGCTGAAAAACATGTTTTGACACTTTCAGCGCACTGGGGTTAAGACCTGAGTGTGTGGGCTCTTCTGAGCCTTGCAGTTACATAGGGTAAGAGCTATCTGAAAAAACGCGTTTATTTCGGGCTGAAAAACACGTTTTGAAAAGTGAGCTGTTACTGACCCATAACTTACATGGGGTTGACCAAACTTGCAGAAACAAGTTTATTTCTGCTGAAAAACATGTTTTGACACTTTCAGCACACTGGGGTTAAGACCTGAGTGTGTGGGCTCTTCTGAGCCTTGCAGTTACATAGGGATACAGCTGTCTGAAAAAACGCGTTTATTTCGGGCTGAAAAACACGTTTTGAAAAGTGAGCTGTTACTGACCCATAACTTACATGGGGTTGACCAAACTTGCAGAAACATGTTTATTTCTGCTGAAAAACATGTTTTGACACTTTCAGCGCACTGGGGTTAAGACCTGAGTGTGTGGGCTCTTCTGAGCCTTGCAGTTACATAGGGTAACAGCTATCTGAAAAAACGCGTTTATTTCGGGCTGAAAAACACGTTTTGAAAAGTGAGCTGTTACTGACCCATAACTTACATGGGGTTGACCAAACTTGCAGAAACATGCTTATTTCTGCTGAAAAACATGTTTTGACACTTTCAGCGCACTGGGGTTAAGACCTGAGTGTGTGGGCTCTTCTGAGCCTTGCAGTTACATAGGGTAAGAGCTTTCTGAAAAAACGCGTTTATTTCGGGCTGAAAAACACGTTTTGAAAAGTGAGCTGTTACTGACCCATAACTTACATGGGGTTGACCAAACTTGCAGAAACATGTTTATTTCTGCTGAAAAACATGTTTTGACACTTTCAGCACAGTGGGGTTAAGACCTGAGTGTGTGGGCTCTTCTGAGGCTTGCAGTTACATAGGGATACAGCTGTCTGAAAAAACGCGTTTATTTCGGGCTGAAAAACACGTTTTGAAAAGTGAGCTGTTACTGACCCATAACTTACATGGGGTTGACCAAACTTGCAGAAACATGTTTATTTCTGCTGAAAAACATGTTTTGACACTTTCAGCGCACTGGGGTTAAGACCTGAGTGTGTGGGCTCTTCTGAGCCTTGCAGTTACATAGGGTAACAGCTATCTGAAAAAACGCGTTTATTTCGGGCTGAAAAACACGTTTTGAAAAGTGAGCTGTTACTGACCCATAACTTACATGGGGTTGACCAAACTTGCAGAAACATGTTTATTTCTGCTGAAAAACATGTTTTGACACTTTCAGCGCACTGGGGTTAAGACCTGAGTGTGTGGGCTCTTCTGAGCCTTGCAGTTACATAGGGTAACAGCTATCTGAAAAAACGCGTTTATTTCGGGCTGAAAAACACGTTTTGAAAAGTGAGCTGTTACTGACCCATAACTTACATGGGGTTGACCAAACTTGCAGAAACAAGTTTATTTCTGCTGAAAAACATGTTTTGACACTTTCAGCACACTGGGGTTAAGACCTGAGTGTGTGGGCTCTTCTGAGCCTTGCAGTTACATAGGGATACAGCTGTCTGAAAAAACGCGTTTATTTCGGGCTGAAAAACACGTTTTGAAAAGTGAGCTGTTACTGACCCATAACTTACATGGGGTTGACCAAACTTGCAGAAACATGTTTATTTCTGCTGAAAAACATGTTTTGACACTTTCAGCACACTGGGGTTAAGACCTGAGTGTGTGGGCTCTTCTGAGCCTTGCAGTTACATAGGGATACAGCTGTTTGAAAAAACGCGTTTATTTCGGGCTGAAAAACACGTTTTGAAAAGTGAGCTGTTACTGCCCCATAAGTTACATGGGGTTGACCAAACTTGCAGAAACATGTTTATTTCTGCTGAAAAACATGTTTTGACACTTTCAGCACACTGGGGTTAAGACCTGAGTGTGTGGGCTCTTCTGAGCCTTGCAGATACATAGGGATACAGCTGTCTGAAAAAACGCGTTTATTTCTGGCTGAAAAACACGTTTTGAAAAGTGAGCTGTTACTGACCCATAACTTACATGGGGTTGACCAAACTTGCAGAAACATGTTTATTTCTGCTGAAAAACATGTTTTGACACTTTCAGCACACTCGGGTTAAGACCTGAGTGTGTGGGCTCTTCTGAGCCTTGCAGTTACATAGGGATACAGCTGTCTGAAAAAACGCTTTTATTTCGGGCTGAAAAACACGTTTTGAAAAGTGAGCTGTTACTGACCCATAACTTACATGGGGTTGACCAAACTTGCAGAAACATGTTTATTTCTGCTGAAAAACATGTTTTGACACTTTCAGCACACTGGGGTTAAGACCTGAGTGTGTGGGCTCTTCTGAGCCTTGCAGTTACATAGGGTAACAGCTATCTGAAAAAACGCGTTTATTTCGGGCTGAAAAACACGTTTTGAAAAGTGAGCTGTTACTGACCCATAACTTACATGGGGTTGACCAAACTTGCAGAAACATGCTTATTTCTGCTGAAAAACATGTTTTGACACTTTCAGCGCACTGGGGTTAAGACCTGAGTGTGTGGGCTCTTCTGAGCCTTGCAGTTACATAGGGTAAGAGCTATCTGAAAAAACGCGTTTATTTCGGGCTGAAAAACACGTTTTGAAAAGTGAGCTGTTACTGACCCATAACTTACATGGGGTTGACCAAACTTGCAGAAACATGTTTATTTCTGCTGAAAAACATGTTTTGACACTTTCAGCACAGTGGGGTTAAGACCTGAGTGTGTGGGCTCTTCTGAGGCTTGCAGTTACATAGGGATACAGCTGTCTGAAAAAACGCGTTTATTTCGGGCTGAAAAACACGTTTTGAAAAGTGAGCTGTTACTGACCCATAACTTACATGGGGTTGACCTAACTTGCAGAAACATGTTTATTTCTGCTGAAAAACATGTTTTGACACTTTCAGCACATTGGGGTTAAGACCTGAGTGTGTGGGCTCTTCTGAGCCTTGCAGTTACATAGGGATACAGCTGTCTGAAAAAACGCGTTTATTTCGGGCTGAAAAACACGTTTTGAAAAGTGAGCTGTTACTGACCCATAACTTACATGGGGTTGACCAAACTTGCAGAAACATGTTTATTTCTGCTGAAAAACATGTTTTGACACTTTCAGCACACTGGGGTTAAGACCTGAGTGTGTGGGCTCTTCTGAGCCTTGCAGTTACATAGGGATACAGCTGTCTGAAAAAACGCGTTTATTTCGGGCTGAAAAACACGTTTTGAAAAGTGAGCTGTTACTGCCCCATAAGTTACATGGGGTTGACCAAACTTGCAGAAACATGTTTATTTCTGCTGAAAAACATGTTTTGACACTCTCAGCACACTGGGGTTAAGACCTGAGTGTGTGGGCTCTTCTGAGCCTTGCAGTTACATAGGGATACAGCTGTCTGAAAAAACGCGTTTATTTCGGGCTGAAAAACACGTTTTGAAAAGTGAGCTGTTACTGACCCATAACTTACATGGGGTTGACCAAACTTGCAGAAACAAGTTTATTTCTGCTGAAAAACATGTTTTGACACTTTCAGCACACTGGGGTTAAGACCTGAGTGTGTGGGCTCTTCTGAGCCTTGCAGTTACATAGGGATACAGCTGTCTGAAAAAACGCGTTTATTTCGGGCTGAAAAACACGTTTTGAAAAGTGAGCTGTTACTGACCCATAACTTACATGGGGTTGACCAAACTTGCAGAAACATGTTTATTTCTGCTGAAAAACATGTTTTGACACTTTCAGCACACTGGGGTTAAGACCTGAGTGTGTGGGCTCTTCTGAGCCTTGCAGTTACATAGGGATACAGCTGTCTGAAAAAACGCGTTTATTTCGGGCTGAAAAACACGTTTTGAAAAGTGAGCTGTTACTGCCCCATAAGTTACATGGGGTTGACCAAACTTGCAGAAACATGTTTATTTCTGCTGAAAAACATGTTTTGACACTTTCAGCATACTGGGGTTAAGACCTGAGTGTGTGGGCTCTTCTGAGCCTTGCAGATACATAGGGATACAGCTGTCTGAAAAAACGCGTTTATTTCTGGCTGAAAAACACGTTTTGAAAAGTGAGCTGTTACTGACCCATAACTTACATGGGGTTGACCAAACTTGCAGAAACATGTTTATTTCTGCTGAAAAACATGTTTTGACACTTTCAGCACACTCGGGTTAAGACCTGAGTGTGTGGGCTCTTCTGAGCCTTGCAGTTACATAGGGATACAGCTGTCTGAAAAAACGCGTTTATTTCGGGCTGAAAAACACGTTTTGAAAAGTGAGCTGTTACTGACCCATAACTTACATGGGGTTGACCAAACTTGCAGAAACATGTTTATTTCTGCTGAAAAACATGTTTTGACACTTTCAGCACACTGGGGTTAAGACCTGAGTGTGTGGGCTCTTCTGAGCCTTGCAGTTACATAGGGATACAGCTGTCTGAAAAAACGCGTTTATTTCGGGCTGAAAAACACGTTTTGAAAAGTGAGCTGTTACTGACCCATAACTTACATGGGGTTGACCAAACTTGCAGAAACATGTTTATTTCTGCTGAAAAACATGTTTTGACACTTTCAGCGCACTGGGGTTAAGACCTGAGTGTGTGGGCTCTTCTGAGCCTTGCAGTTACTTAGGGTAACAGCTATCTGAAAAAACGCGTTTATTTCGGGCTGAAAAACACGTTTTGAAAAGTGAGCTGTTACTGACCCATAACTTACATGGGGTTGACCAAACTTGCAGAAACATGCTTATTTCTGCTGAAAAACATGTTTTGACACTTTCAGCGCACTGGGGTTAAGACCTGAGTGTGTGGGCTCTTCTGAGCCTTGCAGTTACATAGGGTAAGAGCTATCTGAAAAAACGCGTTTATTTCGGGCTGAAAAACACGTTTTGAAAAGTGAGCTGTTACTGACCCATAACTTACATGGGGTTGACCAAACTTGCAGAAACATGTTTATTTCTGCTGAAAAACATGTTTTGACACTTTCAGCACAGTGGGGTTAAGACCTGAGTGTGTGGGCTCTTCTGAGGCTTGCAGTTACATAGGGATACAGCTGTCTGAAAAAACGCGTTTATTTCGGGCTGAAAAACACGTTTTGAAAAGTGAGCTGTTACTGACCCATAACTTACATGGGGTTGACCAAACTTGCAGAAACATGTTTATTTCTGCTGAAAAACATGTTTTGACACTTTCAGCACATTGGGGTTAAGACCTGAGTGTGTGGGCTCTTCTGAGCCTTGCAGTTACATAGGGATACAGCTGTCTGAAAAAACGCGTTTATTTCGGGCTGAAAAACACGTTTTGAAAAGTGAGCTGTTACTGACCCATAACTTACATGGGGTTGACCAAACTTGCAGAAACATGTTTATTTCTGCTGAAAAACATGTTTTGACACTTTCAGCACACTGGGGTTAAGACCTGAGTGTGTGGGCTCTTCTGAGCCTTGCAGATACATAGGGATACAGCTGTCTGAAAAAACGCGTTTATTTCTGGCTGAAAAACACGTTTTGAAAAGTGAGCTGTTACTGACCCATAATTTACATGGGGTTGACCAAACTTGCAGAAACATGTTTATTTCTGCTGAAAAACATGTTTTGACACTTTCAGCACACTGGGGTTAAGACCTGAGTGTGTGGGCTCTTCTGAGCCTTGCAGTTACATAGGGATACAGCTGTCTGAAAAAACGCGTTTATTTCGGGCTGAAAAACACGTTTTGAAAAGTGAGCTGTTACTGACCCATAACTTACATGGGGTTGACCAAACTTGCAGAAACATGTTTATTTCTGCTGAAAAACATGTTTTGACACTTTCAGCGCACTGGGGTTAAGACCTGAGTGTGTGGGCTCTTCTGAGCCTTGCAGTTACATAGGGTAACAGCTATCTGAAAAAACGCGTTTATTTCGGGCTGAAAAACACGTTTTGAAAAGTGAGCTGTTACTGACCCATAACTTACATGGGGTTGACCAAACTTGCAGAAACATGCTTATTTCTGCTGAAAAACATGTTTTGACACTTTCAGCGCACTGGGGTTAAGACCTGAGTGTGTGGGCTCTTCTGAGCCTTGCAGTTACATAGGGTAAGAGCTATCTGAAAAAACGCGTTTATTTCGGGCTGAAAAACACGTTTTGAAAAGTGAGCTGTTACTGACCCATAACTTACATGGGGTTGACCAAACTTGCAGAAACATGTTTATTTCTGCTGAAAAACATGTTTTGACACTTTCAGCACAGTGGGGTTAAGACCTGAGTGTGTGGGCTCTTCTGAGGCTTGAAGTTACATAGGGATACAGCTGTCTGAAAAAACGCGTTTATTTCGGGCTGAAAAACACGTTTTGAAAAGTGAGCTGTTACTGACCCATAACTTACATGGGGTTGACCAAACTTGCAGAAACATGTTTATTTCTGCTGAAAAACATGTTTTGACACTTTCAGCACATTGGGGTTAAGACCTGAGTGTGTGGGCTCTTCTGAGCCTTGCAGTTACATAGGGATACAGCTGTCTGAAAAAACGCGTTTATTTCGGGCTGAAAAACACGTTTTGAAAAGTGAGCTGTTACTGACCCATAACTTACATGGGGTTGACCAAACTTGCAGAAACATGTTTATTTCTGCTGAAAAACATGTTTTGACACTTTCAGCACACTGGGGTTAAGACCTGAGTGTGTGGGCTCTTCTGAGCCTTGCAGTTACATAGGGATACAGCTGTCTGAAAAAACGCGTTTATTTCGGGCTGAAAAACACGTTTTGAAAAGTGAGCTGTTACTGCCCCATAAGTTACATGGGGTTGACCAAACTTGCAGAAACATGTTTATTTCTGCTGAAAAACATGTTTTGACACTCTCAGCACACTGGGGTTAAGACCTGAGTGTGTGGGCTCTTCTGAGCCTTGCAGTTACATAGGGATACAGCTGTCTGAAAAAACGCGTTTATTTCGGGCTGAAAAACACGTTTTGAAAAGTGAGCTGTTACTGACCCATAACTTACATGGGGTTGACCAAACTTGCAGAAACGCGTTTATTTCTGCTGAAAAACATGTTTTGACACTTTCAGCACACTGGGGTTAAGACCTGAGTGTGTGGGCTCTTCTGAGCCTTGCAGTTACATAGGGATACAGCTGTCTGAAAAAACGCGTTTATTTCGGGCTGAAAAACACGTTTTGAAAAGTGAGCTGTTACTGACCCATAACTTACATGGGGTTGACCAAACTTGCAGAAACATGTTTATTTCTGCTGAAAAACATGTTTTGACACTTTCAGCACACTGGGGTTAAGACCTGAGTGTGTGGGCTCTTCTGAGCCTTGCAGTTACATAGGGATACAGCTGTCTGAAAAAACGCGTTTATTTCGGGCTGAAAAACACGTTTTGAAAAGTGAGCTGTTACTGACCCATAACTTACATGGGGTTGACCAAACTTGCAGAAACATGTTTATTTCTGCTGAAAAACATGTTTGACACTTTCAGCATACTGGGGTTAAGACCTGAGTGTGTGGGCTCTTCTGAGCCTTGCAGATACATAGGGATACAGCTGTCTGAAAAAACGCGTTTATTTCTGGCTGAAAAACACGTTTTGAAAAGTGAGCTGTTACTGACCCATAACTTACATGGGGTTGACCAAACTTGCAGAAACATGTTTATTTCTGCTGAAAAACATGTTTTGACACTTTCAGCACACTCGGGTTAAGACCTGAGTGTGTGGGCTCTTCTGAGCCTTGCAGTTACATAGGGATACAGCTGTCTGAAAAAACGCGTTTATTTCGGGCTGAAAAACACGTTTTGAAAAGTGAGCTGTTACTGACCCATAACTTACATGGGGTTGACCAAACTTGCAGAAACATGTTTATTTCTGCTGAAAAACATGTTTTGACACTTTCAGCACACTGGGGTTAAGACCTGAGTGTGTGGGCTCTTCTGAGCCTTGCAGTTACATAGGGATACAGCTGTCTGAAAAAACGCGTTTATTTCGGGCTGAAAAACACGTTTTGAAAAGTGAGCTGTTACTGACCCATAACTTACATGGGGTTGACCAAACTTGCAGAAACATGTTTATTTCTGCTGAAAAACATGTTTTGACACTTTCAGCGCACTGGGGTTAAGACCTGAGTGTGTGGGCTCTTCTGAGCCTTGCAGTTACTTAGGGTAACAGCTATCTGAAAAAACGCGTTTATTTCGGGCTGAAAAACACGTTTTGAAAAGTGAGCTGTTACTGACCCATAACTTACATGGGGTTGACCAAACTTGCAGAAACATGCTTATTTCTGCTGAAAAACATGTTTTGACACTTTCAGCGCACTGGGGTTAAGACCTGAGTGTGTGGGCTCTTCTGAGCCTTGCAGTTACATAGGGTAAGAGCTATCTGAAAAAACGCGTTTATTTCGGGCTGAAAAACACGTTTTGAAAAGTGAGCTGTTACTGACCCATAACTTACATGGGGTTGACCAAACTTGCAGAAACATGTTTATTTCTGCTGAAAAACATGTTTTGACACTTTCAGCACAGTGGGGTTAAGACCTGAGTGTGTGGGCTCTTCTGAGGCTTGCAGTTACATAGGGATACAGCTGTCTGAAAAAACGCGTTTATTTCGGGCTGAAAAACACGTTTTGAAAAGTGAGCTGTTACTGACCCATAACTTACATGGGGTTGACCAAACTTGCAGAAACATGTTTATTTCTGCTGAAAAACATGTTTTGACACTTTCAGCACAGTGGGGTTAAGACCTGAGTGTGTGGGCTCTTCTGAGGCTTGAAGTTACATAGGGATACAGCTGTCTGAAAAAACGCGTTTATTTCGGGCTGAAAAACACGTTTTGAAAAGTGAGCTGTTACTGACCCATAACTTACATGGGGTTGACCAAACTTGCAGAAACATGTTTATTTCTGCTGAAAAACATGTTTTGACACTTTCAGCACATTGGGGTTAAGACCTGAGTGTGTGGGCTCTTCTGAGCCTTGCAGTTACATAGGGATACAGCTGTCTGAAAAAACGTGTTTATTTCGGGCTGAAAAACACGTTTTGAAAAGTGAGCTGTTACTGACCCATAACTTACATGGGGTTGACCAAACTTGCAGAAACATGTTTATTTCTGCTGAAAAACATGTTTTGACACTTTCAGCACACTGGGGTTAAGACCTGAGTGTGTGGGCTCTTCTGAGCCTTGCAGTTACATAGGGATACAGCTGTCTGAAAAAACGCGTTTATTTCGGGCTGAAAAACACGTTTTGAAAAGTGAGCTGTTACTGCCCCATAAGTTACATGGGGTTGACCAAACTTGCAGAAACATGTTTATTTCTGCTGAAAAACATGTTTTGACACTCTCAGCACACTGGGGTTAAGACCTGAGTGTGTGGGCTCTTCTGAGCCTTGCAGTTACATAGGGATACAGCTGTCTGAAAAAACGCGTTTATTTCGGGCTGAAAAACACGTTTTGAAAAGTGAGCTGTTACTGACCCATAACTTACATGGGGTTGACCAAACTTGCAGAAACATGTTTATTTCTGCTGAAAAACATGTTTTGACACTTTCAGCACACTGGGGTTAAGACCTGAGTGTGTGGGCTCTTCTGAGCCTTGCAGTTACATAGGGATACAGCTGTCTGAAAAAACGCGTTTATTTCGGGCTGAAAAACACGTTTTGAAAAGTGAGCTGTTACTGACCCATAACTTACATGGGGTTGACCAAACTTGCAGAAACGTTTATTTCTGCTGAAAAACATGTTTTGACACTTTCAGCACACTCGGGTTAAGACCTGAGTGTGTGGGCTCTTCTGAGCCTTGCAGTTACATAGGGATACAGCTGTCTGAAAAAACGCGTTGATTTCGGGCTGAAAAACACGTTTTGAAAAGTGAGCTGTTACTGACCCATAACTTACATGGGGTTGACCAAACTTGCAGAAACATGTTTATTTCTGCTGAAAAACATGTTTTGACACTTTCAGCACACTGGGGTTAAGACCTGAGTGTGTGGGCTCTTCTGAGCCTTGCAGTTACATAGGGTAACAGCTATCTGAAAAAACGCGTTTATTTCGGGCTGAAAAACACGTTTTGAAAAGTGAGCTGTTACTGACCCATAACTTACATGGGGTTGACCAAACTTGCAGAAACATGCTTATTTCTGCTGAAAAACATGTTTTGACACTTTCAGCGCACTGGGGTTAAGACCTGAGTGTGTGGGCTCTTCTGAGCCTTGCAGTTACATAGGGTAAGAGCTATCTGAAAAAAACGCGTTTATTTCGGGCTGAAAAACACGTTTTGAAAAGTGAGCTGTTACTGACCCATAACTTACATGGGGTTGACCAAACTTGCAGAAACATGTTTATTTCTGCTGAAAAACATGTTTTGACACTTTCAGCACAGTGGGGTTAAGACCTGAGTGTGTGGGCTCTTCTGAGGCTTGCAGTTACATAGGGATACAGCTGTCTGAAAAAACGCGTTTATTTCGGGCTGAAAAACACGTTTTGAAAAGTGAGCTGTTACTGACCCATAACTTACATGGGGTTGACCAAACTTGCAGAAACATGTTTATTTCTGCTGAAAAACATGTTTTGACACTTTCAGCACATTGGGGTTAAGACCTGAGTGTGTGGGCTCTTCTGAGCCTTGCAGTTACATAGGGATACAGCTGTCTGAAAAAACGCGTTTATTTCGGGCTGAAAAACACGTTTTGAAAAGTGAGCTGTTACTGACCCATAACTTACATGGGGTTGACCAAACTTGCAGAAACATGTTTATTTCTGCTGAAAAACATGTTTTGACACTTTCAGCACACTGGGGTTAAGACCTGAGTGTGTGGGCTCTTCTGAGCCTTGCAGATACATAGGGATACAGCTGTCTGAAAAAACGCGTTTATTTCTGGCTGAAAAACACGTTTTGAAAAGTGAGCTGTTACTGACCCATAATTTACATGGGGTTGACCAAACTTGCAGAAACATGTTTATTTCTGCTGAAAAACATGTTTTGACACTTTCAGCACAGTGGGTTTAAGACCTGAGTGTGTGGGCTCTTCTGAGGCTTGCAGTTACATAGGGATACAGATGTCTGAAAAAACGCGTTTATTTCGGGCTGAAAAACACGTTTTGAAAAGTGAGCTGTTACTGCCCCATAAGTTACATGGGGTTGACCAAACTTGCAGAAACATGTTTATTTCTGCTGAAAAACATGTTTTGACACTTTCAGCACACTGGGGTTAAGACCTGAGTGTGTGGGCTCTTCTGAGCCTTGCAGTTACATAGGGATACAGCTGTCTGAAAAAACGCGTTTATTTCGGGCTGAAAAACACGTTTTGAAAAGTGAGCTGTTACTGACCCATAACTTACATGGGGTTGACCAAACTTGCAGAAACATGCTTATTTCTGCTGAAAAACATGTTTTGACACTTTCAGCGCACTGGGGTTAAGACCTGAGTGTGTGGGCTCTTCTGAGCCTTGCAGTTACATAGGGTAAGAGCTATCTGAAAAAACGCGTTTATTTCGGGCTGAAAAACACGTTTTGAAAAGTGAGCTGTTACTGACCCATAACTTACATGGGGTTGACCAAACTTGCAGAAACATGTTTATTTCTGCTGAAAAACATGTTTTGACACTTTCAGCACAGTGGGGTTAAGACCTGAGTGTGTGGGCTCTTCTGAGGCTTGCAGTTACATAGGGATACAGCTGTCTGAAAAAACGCGTTTATTTCGGGCTGAAAAACACGTTTTGAAAAGTGAGCTGTTACTGACCCATAACTTACATGGGGTTGACCAAACTTGCAGAAACATGTTTATTTCTGCTGAAAAACATGTTTTGACACTTTCAGCGCACTGGGGTTAAGACCTGAGTGTGTGGGCTCTTCTGAGCCTTGCAGTTACATAGGGTAACAGCTATCTGAAAAAACGCGTTTATTTCGGGCTGAAAAACACGTTTTGAAAAGTGAGCTGTTACTGACCCATAACTTACATGGGGTTGACCAAACTTGCAGAAACAAGTTTATTTCTGCTGAAAAACATGTTTTGACACTTTCAGCACACTGGGGTTAAGACCTGAGTGTGTGGGCTCTTCTGAGCCTTGCAGTTACATAGGGATACAGCTGTCTGAAAAAACGCGTTTATTTCGGGCTGAAAAACACGTTTTGAAAAGTGAGCTGTTACTGACCCATAACTTACATGGGGTTGACCAAACTTGCAGAAACATGTTTATTTCTGCTGAAAAACATGTTTTGACACTTTCAGCACACTGGGGTTAAGACCTGAGTGTGTGGGCTCTTCTGAGCCTTGCAGTTACATAGGGATACAGCTGTCTGAAAAAACGCGTTTATTTCGGGCTGAAAAACACGTTTTGAAAAGTGAGCTGTTACTGCCCCATAAGTTACATGGGGTTGACCAAACTTGCAGAAACATGTTTATTTCTGCTGAAAAACATGTTTTGACACTTTCAGCACACTGGGGTTAAGACCTGAGTGTGTGGGCTCTTCTGAGCCTTGCAGATACATAGGGATACAGCTGTCTGAAAAAACGCGTTTATTTCTGGCTGAAAAACACGTTTTGAAAAGTGAGCTGTTACTGACCCATAACTTACATGGGGTTGACCAAACTTGCAGAAACATGTTTATTTCTGCTGAAAAACATGTTTTGACACTTTCAGCACACTCGGGTTAAGACCTGAGTGTGTGGGCTCTTCTGAGCCTTGCAGTTACATAGGGATACAGCTGTCTGAAAAAACGCGTTTATTTCGGGCTGAAAAACACGTTTTGAAAAATGAGCTGTTACTGACCCATAACTTACATGGGGTTGACCAAACTTGCAGAAACATGTTTATTTCTGCTGAAAAACATGTTTTGACACTTTCAGCACACTGGGGTTAAGACCTGAGTGTGTGGGCTCTTCTGAGCCTTGCAGTTACATAGGGTAAGAGCTATCTGAAAAAACGCGTTTATTTCGGGCTGAAAAACACGTTTTGAAAAGTGAGCTGTTACTGACCCATAACTTACATGGGGTTGACCAAACTTGCAGAAACATGTTTATTTCTGCTGAAAAACATGTTTTGACACTTTCAGCACAGTGGGGTTAAGACCTGAGTGTGTGGGCTCTTCTGAGGCTTGCAGTTACATAGGGATACAGCTGTCTGAAAAAACGCGTTTATTTCGGGCTGAAAAACACGTTTTGAAAAGTGAGCTGTTACTGACCCATAACTTACATGGGGTTGACCAAACTTGCAGAAACATGTTTATTTCTGCTGAAAAACATGTTTTGACACTTTCAGCACATTGGGGTTAAGACCTGAGTGTGTGGGCTCTTCTGAGCCTTGCAGTTACATAGGGATACAGCTGTCTGAAAAAACGCGTTTATTTCGGGCTGAAAAACACGTTTTGAAAAGTGAGCTGTTACTGACCCATAACTTACATGGGGTTCACCAAACTTGCAGAAACATGTTTATTTCTGCTGAAAAACATGTTTTGACACTTTCAGCACACTGGGGTTAAGACCTGAGTGTGTGGGCTCTTCTGAGCCTTGCAGTTACATAGGGATACAGCTGTCTGAAAAAACGCGTTTATTTCGGGCTGAAAAACAAGTTTTGAAAAGTGAGCTGTTACTGCCCCATAAGTTACATGGGGTTGACCAAACTTGCAGAAACATGTTTATTTCTGCTGAAAAACATGTTTTGACACTCTCAGCACACTGGGGTTAAGACCTGAGTGTGTGGGCTCTTCTGAGCCTTGCAGTTACATAGGGATACAGCTGTCTGAAAAAACGCGTTTATTTCGGGCTGAAAAACACGTTTTGAAAAGTGAGCTGTTACTGACCCATAACTTACATGGGGTTGACCAAACTTGCAGAAACAAGTTTATTTCTGCTGAAAAACATGTTTTGACACTTTCAGCACACTGGGGTTAAGACCTGAGTGTGTGGGCTCTTCTGAGCCTTGCAGTTACATAGGGATACAGCTGTCTGAAAAAACGCGTTTATTTCGGGCTGAAAAACACGTTTTGAAAAGTGAGCTGTTACTGACCCATAACTTACATGGGGTTGACCAAACTTGCAGAAACATGTTTATTTCTGCTGAAAAACATGTTTTGACACTTTCAGCACACTGGGGTTAAGACCTGAGTGTGTGGGCTCTTCTGAGCCTTGCAGTTACATAGGGATACAGCTGTCTGAAAAAACGCGTTTATTTCGGGCTGAAAAACACGTTTTGAAAAGTGAGCTGTTACTGCCCCATAAGTTACATGGGGTTGACCAAACTTGCAGAAACATGTTTATTTCTGCTGAAAAACATGTTTTGACACTTTCAGCATACTGGGGTTAAGACCTGAGTGTGTGGGCTCTTCTGAGCCTTGCAGATACATAGGGATACAGCTGTCTGAAAAAACGCGTTTATTTCTGGCTGAAAAACACGTTTTGAAAAGTGAGCTGTTACTGACCCATAACTTACATGGGGTTGACCAAACTTGCAGAAACATGCTTATTTCTGCTGAAAAACATGTTTTGACACTTTCAGCGCACTGGGGTTAAGACCTGAGTGTGTGGGCTCTTCTGAGCCTTGCAGTTACATAGGGTAAGAGCTATCTGAAAAAAACGCGTTTATTTCGGGCTGAAAAACACGTTTTGAAAAGTGAGCTGTTACTGACCCATAACTTACATGGGGTTGACCAAACTTGCAGAAACATGTTTATTTCTGCTGAAAAACATGTTTTGACACTTTCAGCACAGTGGGGTTAAGACCTGAGTGTGTGGGCTCTTCTGAGGCTTGCAGTTACATAGGGATACAGCTGTCTGAAAAAACGCGTTTATTTCGGGCTGAAAAACACGTTTTGAAAAGTGAGCTGTTACTGACCCATAACTTACATGGGGTTGACCAAACTTGCAGAAACATGTTTATTTCTGCTGAAAAACATGTTTTGACACTTTCAGCACATTGGGGTTAAGACCTGAGTGTGTGGGCTCTTCTGAGCCTTGCAGTTACATAGGGATACAGCTGTCTGAAAAAACGCGTTTATTTCGGGCTGAAAAACACGTTTTGAAAAGTGAGCTGTTACTGACCCATAACTTACATGGGGTTGACCAAACTTGCAGAAACATGTTTATTTCTGCTGAAAAACATGTTTTGACACTTTCAGCACACTGGGGTTAAGACCTGAGTGTGTGGGCTCTTCTGAGCCTTGCAGATACATAGGGATACAGCTGTCTGAAAAAACGCGTTTATTTCTGGCTGAAAAACACGTTTTGAAAAGTGAGCTGTTACTGACCCATAATTTACATGGGGTTGACCAAACTTGCAGAAACATGTTTATTTCTGCTGAAAAACATGTTTTGACACTTTCAGCACAGTGGGTTTAAGACCTGAGTGTGTGGGCTCTTCTGAGGCTTGCAGTTACATAGGGATACAGCTGTCTGAAAAAACGCGTTTATTTCGGGCTGAAAAACACGTTTTGAAAAGTGAGCTGTTACTGCCCCATAAGTTACATGGGGTTGACCAAACTTGCAGAAACATGTTTATTTCTGCTGAAAAACATGTTTTGACACTTTCAGCACACTGGGGTTAAGACCTGAGTGTGTGGGCTCTTCTGAGCCTTGCAGTTACATAGGGATACAGCTGTCTGAAAAAACGCGTTTATTTCGGGCTGAAAAACACGTTTTGAAAAGTGAGCTGTTACTGACCCATAACTTACATGGGGTTGACCAAACTTGCAGAAACAAGTTTATTTCTGCTGAAAAACATGTTTTGACACTTTCAGCACACTGGGGTTAAGACCTGAGTGTGTGGGCTCTTCTGAGCCTTGCAGTTACATAGGGATACAGCTGTCTGAAAAAACGCGTTTATTTCGGGCTGAAAAACACGTTTTGAAAAGTGAGCTGTTACTGACCCATAACTTACATGGGGTTGACCAAACTTGCAGAAACAAGTTTATTTCTGCTGAAAAACATGTTTTGACACTTTCAGCACACTGGGGTTAAGACCTGAGTGTGTGGGCTCTTCTGAGCCTTGCAGTTACATAGGGATACAGCTGTCTGAAAAAACGCGTTTATTTCGGGCTGAAAAACACGTTTTGAAAAGTGAGCTGTTACTGACCCATAACTTACATGGGGTTGACCAAACTTGCAGAAACATGTTTATTTCTGCTGAAAAACATGTTTTGACACTTTCAGCGCACTGGGGTTAAGACCTGAGTGTGTGGGCTCTTCTGAGCCTTGCAGTTACATAGGGTAACAGCTATCTGAAAAAACGCGTTTATTTCGGGCTGAAAAACACGTTTTGAAAAGTGAGCTGTTACTGACCCATAACTTAGATGGGGTTGACCAAACTTGCAGAAACATGCTTATTTCTGCTGAAAAACATGTTTTGACACTTTCAGCGCACTGGGGTTAAGACCTGAGTGTGTGGGCTCTTCTGAGCCTTGCAGTTACATAGGGTAAGAGCTATCTGAAAAAACGCGTTTATTTCGGGCTGAAAAACACGTTTTGAAAAGTGGGCTGTTACTGACCCATAACTTACATGGGGTTGACCAAACTTGCAGAAACATGTTTATTTCTGCTGAAAAACATGTTTTGACACTTTCAGCGCACTGGGGTTAAGACCTGAGTGTGTGGGCTCTTCTGAGCCTTGCAGTTACATAGGGTAACAGCTATCTGAAAAAACGCGTTTATTTCGGGCTGAAAAACACGTTTTGAAAAGTGAGCTGTTACTGACCCATAACTTAGATGGGGTTGACCAAACTTGCAGAAACATGCTTATTTCTGCTGAAAAACATGTTTTGACACTTTCAGCGCACTGGGGTTAAGACCTGAGTGTGTGGGCTCTTCTGAGCCTTGCAGTTACATAGGGTAAGAGCTATCTGAAAAAACGCGTTTATTTCGGGCTGAAAAACACGTTTTGAAAAGTGAGCTGTTACTGACCCATAACTTACATGGGGTTGACCAAACTTGCAGAAACAAGTTTATTTCTGCTGAAAAACATGTTTTGACACTTTCAGCACACTGGGGTTAAGACCTGAGTGTGTGGGCTCTTCTGAGCCTTGCAGTTACATAGGGATACAGCTGTCTGAAAAAACGCGTTTATTTCGGGCTGAAAAACACGTTTTGAAAAGTGAGCTGTTACTGACCCATAACTTACATGGGGTTGACCAAACTTGCAGAAACATGTTTATTTCTGCTGAAAAACATGTTTTGACACTTTCAGCGCACTGGGGTTAAGACCTGAGTGTGTGGGCTCTTCTGAGCCTTGCAGTTACATAGGGTAACAGCTATCTGAAAAAACGCGTTTATTTCGGGCTGAAAAACACGTTTTGAAAAGTGAGCTGTTACTGACCCATAACTTACATGGGGTTGACCAAACTTGCAGAAACATGCTTATTTCTGCTGAAAAACATGTTTTGACACTTTCAGCGCACTGGGGTTAAGACCTGAGTGTGTGGGCTCTTCTGAGCCTTGCAGTTACATAGGGTAAGAGCTTTCTGAAAAAACGCGTTTATTTCGGGCTGAAAAACACGTTTTGAAAAGTGAGCTGTTACTGACCCATAACTTACATGGGGTTGACCAAACTTGCAGAAACATGTTTATTTCTGCTGAAAAACATGTTTTGACACTTTCAGCACAGTGGGGTTAAGACCTGAGTGTGTGGGCTCTTCTGAGGCTTGCAGTTACATAAGGGATACAGCTGTCTGAAAAAACGCGTTTATTTCGGGCTGAAAAACACGTTTTGAAAAGTGAGCTGTTACTGACCCATAACTTACATGGGGTTGACCAAACTTGCAGAAACATGTTTATTTCTGCTGAAAAACATGTTTTGACACTTTCAGCGCACTGGGGTTAAGACCTGAGTGTGTGGGCTCTTCTGAGCCTTGCAGTTACATAGGGTAACAGCTATCTGAAAAAACGCGTTTATTTCGGGCTGAAAAACACGTTTTGAAAAGTGAGCTGTTACTGACCCATAACTTACATGGGGTTGACCAAACTTGCAGAAACATGTTTATTTCTGCTGAAAAACATGTTTTGACACTTTCAGCGCACTGGGGTTAAGACCTGAGTGTGTGGGCTCTTCTGAGCCTTGCAGTTACATAGGGTAACAGCTATCTGAAAAAACGCGTTTATTTCGGGCTGAAAAACACGTTTTGAAAAGTGAGCTGTTACTGACCCATAACTTACATGGGGTTGACCAAACTTGCAGAAACAAGTTTATTTCTGCTGAAAAACATGTTTTGACACTTTCAGCACACTGGGGTTAAGACCTGAGTGTGTGGGCTCTTCTGAGCCTTGCAGTTACATAGGGATACAGCTGTCTGAAAAAACGCGTTTATTTCGGGCTGAAAAACACGTTTTGAAAAGTGAGCTGTTACTGACCCATAACTTACATGGGGTTGACCAAACTTGCAGAAACATGTTTATTTCTGCTGAAAAACATGTTTTGACACTTTCAGCACACTGGGGTTAAGACCTGAGTGTGTGGGCTCTTCTGAGCCTTGCAGTTACATAGGGATACAGCTGTTTGAAAAAACGCGTTTATTTCGGGCTGAAAAACACGTTTTGAAAAGTGAGCTGTTACTGCCCCATAAGTTACATGGGGTTGACCAAACTTGCAGAAACATGTTTATTTCTGCTGAAAAACATGTTTTGACACTTTCAGCACACTGGGGTTAAGACCTGAGTGTGTGGGCTCTTCTGAGCCTTGCAGATACATAGGGATACAGCTGTCTGAAAAAACGCGTTTATTTCTGGCTGAAAAACACGTTTTGAAAAGTGAGCTGTTACTGACCCATAACTTACATGGGGTTGACCAAACTTGCAGAAACATGTTTATTTCTGCTGAAAAACATGTTTTGACACTTTCAGCACACTCGGGTTAAGACCTGAGTGTGTGGGCTCTTCTGAGCCTTGCAGTTACATAGGGATACAGCTGTCTGAAAAAACGCTTTTATTTCGGGCTGAAAAACACGTTTTGAAAAGTGAGCTGTTACTGACCCATAACTTACATGGGGTTGACCAAACTTGCAGAAACATGTTTATTTCTGCTGAAAAACATGTTTTGACACTTTCAGCACACTGGGGTTAAGACCTGAGTGTGTGGGCTCTTCTGAGCCTTGCAGTTACATAGGGTAACAGCTATCTGAAAAAACGCGTTTATTTCGGGCTGAAAAACACGTTTTGAAAAGTGAGCTGTTACTGACCCATAACTTACATGGGGTTGACCAAACTTGCAGAAACATGCTTATTTCTGCTGAAAAACATGTTTTGACACTTTCAGCGCACTGGGGTTAAGACCTGAGTGTGTGGGCTCTTCTGAGCCTTGCAGTTACATAGGGTAAGAGCTATCTGAAAAAACGCGTTTATTTCGGGCTGAAAAACACGTTTTGAAAAGTGAGCTGTTACTGACCCATAACTTACATGGGGTTGACCAAACTTGCAGAAACATGTTTATTTCTGCTGAAAAACATGTTTTGACACTTTCAGCACAGTGGGGTTAAGACCTGAGTGTGTGGGCTCTTCTGAGGCTTGCAGTTACATAGGGATACAGCTGTCTGAAAAAACGCGTTTATTTCGGGCTGAAAAACACGTTTTGAAAAGTGAGCTGTTACTGACCCATAACTTACATGGGGTTGACCTAACTTGCAGAAACATGTTTATTTCTGCTGAAAAACATGTTTTGACACTTTCAGCACATTGGGGTTAAGACCTGAGTGTGTGGGCTCTTCTGAGCCTTGCAGTTACATAGGGATACAGCTGTCTGAAAAAACGCGTTTATTTCGGGCTGAAAAACACGTTTTGAAAAGTGAGCTGTTACTGACCCATAACTTACATGGGGTTGACCAAACTTGCAGAAACATGTTTATTTCTGCTGAAAAACATGTTTTGACACTTTCAGCACACTGGGGTTAAGACCTGAGTGTGTGGGCTCTTCTGAGCCTTGCAGTTACATAGGGATACAGCTGTCTGAAAAAACGCGTTTATTTCGGGCTGAAAAACACGTTTTGAAAAGTGAGCTGTTACTGCCCCATAAGTTACATGGGGTTGACCAAACTTGCAGAAACATGTTTATTTCTGCTGAAAAACATGTTTTGACACTCTCAGCACACTGGGGTTAAGACCTGAGTGTGTGGGCTCTTCTGAGCCTTGCAGTTACATAGGGATACAGCTGTCTGAAAAAACGCGTTTATTTCGGGCTGAAAAACACGTTTTGAAAAGTGAGCTGTTACTGACCCATAACTTACATGGGGTTGACCAAACTTGCAGAAACAAGTTTATTTCTGCTGAAAAACATGTTTTGACACTTTCAGCACACTGGGGTTAAGACCTGAGTGTGTGGGCTCTTCTGAGCCTTGCAGTTACATAGGGATACAGCTGTCTGAAAAAACGCGTTTATTTCGGGCTGAAAAACACGTTTTGAAAAGTGAGCTGTTACTGACCCATAACTTACATGGGGTTGACCAAACTTGCAGAAACATGTTTATTTCTGCTGAAAAACATGTTTTGACACTTTCAGCACACTGGGGTTAAGACCTGAGTGTGTGGGCTCTTCTGAGCCTTGCAGTTACATAGGGATACAGCTGTCTGAAAAAACGCGTTTATTTCGGGCTGAAAAACACGTTTTGAAAAGTGAGCTGTTACTGACCCATAACTTACATGGGGTTGACCAAACTTGCAGAAACATGTTTATTTCTGCTGAAAAACATGTTTTGACACTTTCAGCACACTGGGGTTAAGACCTGAGTGTGTGGGCTCTTCTGAGCCTTGCAGTTACATAGGGATACAGCTGTCTGAAAAAACGCGTTTATTTCGGGCTGAAAAACACGTTTTGAAAAGTGAGCTGTTACTGACCCATAACTTACATGGGGTTGACCAAACTTGCAGAAACATGTTTATTTCTGCTGAAAAACATGTTTTGACACTTTCAGCGCACTGGGGTTAAGACCTGAGTGTGTGGGCTCTTCTGAGCCTTGCAGTTACTTAGGGTAACAGCTATCTGAAAAAACGCGTTTATTTCGGGCTGAAAAACACGTTTTGAAAAGTGAGCTGTTACTGACCCATAACTTACATGGGGTTGACCAAACTTGCAGAAACATGCTTATTTCTGCTGAAAAACATGTTTTGACACTTTCAGCGCACTGGGGTTAAGACCTGAGTGTGTGGGCTCTTCTGAGCCTTGCAGTTACATAGGGTAAGAGCTATCTGAAAAAACGCGTTTATTTCGGGCTGAAAAACACGTTTTGAAAAGTGAGCTGTTACTGACCCATAACTTACATGGGGTTGACCAAACTTGCAGAAACATGTTTATTTCTGCTGAAAAACATGTTTTGACACTTTCAGCACAGTGGGGTTAAGACCTGAGTGTGTGGGCTCTTCTGAGGCTTGCAGTTACATAGGGATACAGCTGTCTGAAAAAACGCGTTTATTTCGGGCTGAAAAACACGTTTTGAAAAGTGAGCTGTTACTGACCCATAACTTACATGGGGTTGACCAAACTTGCAGAAACATGTTTATTTCTGCTGAAAAACATGTTTTGACACTTTCAGCACATTGGGGTTAAGACCTGAGTGTGTGGGCTCTTCTGAGCCTTGCAGTTACATAGGGATACAGCTGTCTGAAAAAACGCGTTTATTTCGGGCTGAAAAACACGTTTTGAAAAGTGAGCTGTTACTGACCCATAACTTACATGGGGTTGACCAAACTTGCAGAAACATGTTTATTTCTGCTGAAAAACATGTTTTGACACTTTCAGCACACTGGGGTTAAGACCTGAGTGTGTGGGCTCTTCTGAGCCTTGCAGATACATAGGGATACAGCTGTCTGAAAAAACGCGTTTATTTCTGGCTGAAAAACACGTTTTGAAAAGTGAGCTGTTATTGACCCATAATTTACATGGGGTTGACCAAACTTGCAGAAACATGTTTATTTCTGCTGAAAAACATGTTTTGACACTTTCAGCACACTGGGGTTAAGACCTGAGTGTGTGGGCTCTTCTGAGCCTTGCAGTTACATAGGGATACAGCTGTCTGAAAAAACGCGTTTATTTCGGGCTGAAAAACACGTTTTGAAAAGTGAGCTGTTACTGACCCATAACTTACATGGGGTTGACCAAACTTGCAGAAACATGTTTATTTCTGCTGAAAAACATGTTTTGACACTTTCAGCGCACTGGGGTTAAGACCTGAGTGTGTGGGCTCTTCTGAGCCTTGCAGTTACTTAGGGTAACAGCTATCTGAAAAAACGCGTTTATTTCGGGCTGAAAAACACGTTTTGAAAAGTGAGCTGTTACTGACCCATAACTTACATGGGGTTGACCAAACTTGCAGAAACATGCTTATTTCTGCTGAAAAACATGTTTTGACACTTTCAGCGCACTGGGGTTAAGACCTGAGTGTGTGGGCTCTTCTGAGCCTTGCAGTTACATAGGGTAAGAGCTATCTGAAAAAACGCGTTTATTTCGGGCTGAAAAACACGTTTTGAAAAGTGAGCTGTTACTGACCCATAACTTACATGGGGTTGACCAAACTTGCAGAAACATGTTTATTTCTGCTGAAAAACATGTTTTGACACTTTCAGCACAGTGGGGTTAAGACCTGAGTGTGTGGGCTCTTCTGAGGCTTGCAGTTACATAGGGATACAGCTGTCTGAAAAAACGCGTTTATTTCGGGCTGAAAAACACGTTTTGAAAAGTGAGCTGTTACTGACCCATAACTTACATGGGGTTGACCAAACTTGCAGAAACATGTTTATTTCTGCTGAAAAACATGTTTTGACACTTTCAGCACATTGGGGTTAAGACCTGAGTGTGTGGGCTCTTCTGAGCCTTGCAGTTACATAGGGATACAGCTGTCTGAAAAAACGCGTTTATTTCGGGCTGAAAAACACGTTTTGAAAAGTGAGCTGTTACTGACCCATAACTTACATGGGGTTGACCAAACTTGCAGAAACATGTTTATTTCTGCTGAAAAACATGTTTTGACACTTTCAGCACACTGGGGTTAAGACCTGAGTGTGTGGGCTCTTCTGAGCCTTGCAGATACATAGGGATACAGCTGTCTGAAAAAACGCGTTTATTTCTGGCTGAAAAACACGTTTTGAAAAGTGAGCTGTTACTGACCCATAATTTACATGGGGTTGACCAAACTTGCAGAAACATGTTTATTTCTGCTGAAAAACATGTTTTGACACTTTCAGCACACTGGGGTTAAGACCTGAGTGTGTGGGCTCTTCTGAGCCTTGCAGTTACATAGGGATACAGCTGTCTGAAAAAACGCGTTTATTTCGGGCTGAAAAACACGTTTTGAAAAGTGAGCTGTTACTGACCCATAACTTACATGGGGTTGACCAAACTTGCAGAAACATGTTTATTTCTGCTGAAAAACATGTTTTGACACTTTCAGCGCACTGGGGTTAAGACCTGAGTGTGTGGGCTCTTCTGAGCCTTGCAGTTACATAGGGTAACAGCTATCTGAAAAAACGCGTTTATTTCGGGCTGAAAAACACGTTTTGAAAAGTGAGCTGTTACTGACCCATAACTTACATGGGGTTGACCAAACTTGCAGAAACATGCTTATTTCTGCTGAAAAACATGTTTTGACACTTTCAGCGCACTGGGGTTAAGACCTGAGTGTGTGGGCTCTTCTGAGCCTTGCAGTTACATAGGGTAAGAGCTATCTGAAAAAACGCGTTTATTTCGGGCTGAAAAACACGTTTTGAAAAGTGAGCTGTTACTGACCCATAACTTACATGGGGTTGACCAAACTTGCAGAAACATGTTTATTTCTGCTGAAAAACATGTTTTGACACTTTCAGCACAGTGGGGTTAAGACCTGAGTGTGTGGGCTCTTCTGAGGCTTGAAGTTACATAGGGATACAGCTGTCTGAAAAAACGCGTTTATTTCGGGCTGAAAAACACGTTTTGAAAAGTGAGCTGTTACTGACCCATAACTTACATGGGGTTGACCAAACTTGCAGAAACATGTTTATTTCTGCTGAAAAACATGTTTTGACACTTTCAGCACATTGGGGTTAAGACCTGAGTGTGTGGGCTCTTCTGAGCCTTGCAGTTACATAGGGATACAGCTGTCTGAAAAAACGCGTTTATTTCGGGCTGAAAAACACGTTTTGAAAAGTGAGCTGTTACTGACCCATAACTTACATGGGGTTGACCAAACTTGCAGAAACATGTTTATTTCTGCTGAAAAACATGTTTTGACACTTTCAGCACACTGGGGTTAAGACCTGAGTGTGTGGGCTCTTCTGAGCCTTGCAGTTACATAGGGATACAGCTGTCTGAAAAAACGCGTTTATTTCGGGCTGAAAAACACGTTTTGAAAAGTGAGCTGTTACTGCCCCATAAGTTACATGGGGTTGACCAAACTTGCAGAAACATGTTTATTTCTGCTGAAAAACATGTTTTGACACTTTCAGCACAGTGGGGTTAAGACCTGAGTGTGTGGGCTCTTCTGAGGCTTGCAGTTACATAGGGATACAGCTGTCTGAAAAAACGCGTTTATTTCGGGCTGAAAAACACGTTTTGAAAAGTGAGCTGTTACTGACCCATAACTTACATGGGGTTGACCAAACTTGCAGAAACATGTTTATTTCTGCTGAAAAACATGTTTTGACACTTTCAGCACATTGGGGTTAAGACCTGAGTGTGTGGGCTCTTCTGAGCCTTGCAGTTACATAGGGATACAGCTGTCTGAAAAAACGCGTTTATTTCGGGCTGAAAAACACGTTTTGAAAAGTGAGCTGTTACTGACCCATAACTTACATGGGGTTGACCAAACTTGCAGAAACATGTTTATTTCTGCTGAAAAACATGTTTTGACACTTTCAGCACACTGGGGTTAAGACCTGAGTGTGTGGGCTCTTCTGAGCCTTGCAGTTACATAGGGATACAGCTGTCTGAAAAAACGCGTTTATTTCGGGCTGAAAAACACGTTTTGAAAAGTGAGCTGTTACTGCCCCATAAGTTACATGGGGTTGACCAAACTTGCAGAAACATGTTTATTTCTGCTGAAAAACATGTTTTGACACTCTCAGCACACTGGGGTTAAGACCTGAGTGTGTGGGCTCTTCTGAGCCTTGCAGTTACATAGGGATACAGCTGTCTGAAAAAACGCGTTTATTTCGGGCTGAAAAACACGTTTTGAAAAGTGAGCTGTTACTGACCCATAACTTACATGGGGTTGACCAAACTTGCAGAAACAAGTTTATTTCTGCTGAAAAACATGTTTTGACACTTTCAGCACACTGGGGTTAAGACCTGAGTGTGTGGGCTCTTCTGAGCCTTGCAGTTACATAGGGATACAGCTGTCTGAAAAAACGCGTTTATTTCGGGCTGAAAAACACGTTTTGAAAAGTGAGCTGTTACTGACCCATAACTTACATGGGGTTGACCAAACTTGCAGAAACATGTTTATTTCTGCTGAAAAACATGTTTTGACACTTTCAGCACACTGGGGTTAAGACCTGAGTGTGTGGGCTCTTCTGAGCCTTGCAGTTACATAGGGATACAGCTGTCTGAAAAAACGCGTTTATTTCGGGCTGAAAAACACGTTTTGAAAAGTGAGCTGTTACTGCCCCATAAGTTACATGGGGTTGACCAAACTTGCAGAAACATGTTTATTTCTGCTGAAAAACATGTTTTGACACTTTCAGCATACTGGGGTTAAGACCTGAGTGTGTGGGCTCTTCTGAGCCTTGCAGATACATAGGGATACAGCTGTCTGAAAAAACGCGTTTATTTCTGGCTGAAAAACACGTTTTGAAAAGTGAGCTGTTACTGACCCATAACTTACATGGGGTTGACCAAACTTGCAGAAACATGTTTATTTCTGCTGAAAAACATGTTTTGACACTTTCAGCACACTCGGGTTAAGACCTGAGTGTGTGGGCTCTTCTGAGCCTTGCAGTTACATAGGGATACAGCTGTCTGAAAAAACGCGTTTATTTCGGGCTGAAAAACACGTTTTGAAAAGTGAGCTGTTACTGACCCATAACTTACATGGGGTTGACCAAACTTGCAGAAACATGTTTATTTCTGCTGAAACACATGTTTTGACACTTTCAGCACACTGGGGTTAAGACCTGAGTGTGTGGGCTCTTCTGAGCCTTGCAGTTACATAGGGATACAGCTGTCTGAAAAAACGCGTTTATTTCGGGCTGAAAAACACGTTTTGAAAAGTGAGCTGTTACTGACCCATAACTTACATGGGGTTGACCAAACTTGCAGAAACATGTTTATTTCTGCTGAAAAACATGTTTTGACACTTTCAGCGCACTGGGGTTAAGACCTGAGTGTGTGGGCTCTTCTGAGCCTTGCAGTTACTTAGGGTAACAGCTATCTGAAAAAACGCGTTTATTTCGGGCTGAAAAACACGTTTTGAAAAGTGAGCTGTTACTGACCCATAACTTACATGGGGTTGACCAAACTTGCAGAAACATGCTTATTTCTGCTGAAAAACATGTTTTGACACTTTCAGCGCACTGGGGTTAAGACCTGAGTGTGTGGGCTCTTCTGAGCCTTGCAGTTACATAGGGTAAGAGCTATCTGAAAAAACGCGTTTATTTCGGGCTGAAAAACACGTTTTGAAAAGTGAGCTGTTACTGACCCATAACTTACATGGGGTTGACCAAACTTGCAGAAACATGTTTATTTCTGCTGAAAAACATGTTTTGACACTTTCAGCACAGTGGGGTTAAGACCTGAGTGTGTGGGCTCTTCTGAGGCTTGCAGTTACATAGGGATACAGCTGTCTGAAAAAACGCGTTTATTTCGGGCTGAAAAACACGTTTTGAAAAGTGAGCTGTTACTGACCCATAACTTACATGGGGTTGACCAAACTTGCAGAAACATGTTTATTTCTGCTGAAAAACATGTTTTGACACTTTCAGCACATTGGGGTTAAGACCTGAGTGTGTGGGCTCTTCTGAGCCTTGCAGTTACATAGGGATACAGCTGTCTGAAAAAACGCGTTTATTTCGGGCTGAAAAACACGTTTTGAAAAGTGAGCTGTTACTGACCCATAACTTACATGGGGTTGACCAAACTTGCAGAAACATGTTTATTTCTGCTGAAAAACATGTTTTGACACTTTCAGCACACTGGGGTTAAGACCTGAGTGTGTGGGCTCTTCTGAGCCTTGCAGATACATAGGGATACAGCTGTCTGAAAAAACGCGTTTATTTCTGGCTGAAAAACACGTTTTGAAAAGTGAGCTGTTACTGACCCATAATTTACATGGGGTTGACCAAACTTGCAGAAACATGTTTATTTCTGCTGAAAAACATGTTTTGACACTTTCAGCACACTGGGGTTAAGACCTGAGTGTGTGGGCTCTTCTGAGCCTTGCAGTTACATAGGGATACAGCTGTCTGAAAAAACGCGTTTATTTCGGGCTGAAAAACACGTTTTGAAAAGTGAGCTGTTACTGACCCATAACTTACATGGGGTTGACCAAACTTGCAGAAACATGTTTATTTCTGCTGAAAAACATGTTTTGACACTTTCAGCGCACTGGGGTTAAGACCTGAGTGTGTGGGCTCTTCTGAGCCTTGCAGTTACATAGGGTAACAGCTATCTGAAAAAACGCGTTTATTTCGGGCTGAAAAACACGTTTTGAAAAGTGAGCTGTTACTGACCCATAACTTACATGGGGTTGACCAAACTTGCAGAAACATGCTTATTTCTGCTGAAAAACATGTTTTGACACTTTCAGCGCACTGGGGTTAAGACCTGAGTGTGTGGGCTCTTCTGAGCCTTGCAGTTACATAGGGTAAGAGCTATCTGAAAAAACGCGTTTATTTCGGGCTGAAAAACACGTTTTGAAAAGTGAGCTGTTACTGACCCATAACTTACATGGGGTTGACCAAACTTGCAGAAACATGTTTATTTCTGCTGAAAAACATGTTTTGACACTTTCAGCACAGTGGGGTTAAGACCTGAGTGTGTGGGCTCTTCTGAGGCTTGAAGTTACATAGGGATACAGCTGTCTGAAAAAACGCGTTTATTTCGGGCTGAAAAACACGTTTTGAAAAGTGAGCTGTTACTGACCCATAACTTACATGGGGTTGACCAAACTTGCAGAAACATGTTTATTTCTGCTGAAAAACATGTTTTGACACTTTCAGCACATTGGGGTTAAGACCTGAGTGTGTGGGCTCTTCTGAGCCTTGCAGTTACATAGGGATACAGCTGTCTGAAAAAACGCGTTTATTTCGGGCTGAAAAACACGTTTTGAAAAGTGAGCTGTTACTGACCCATAACTTACATGGGGTTGACCAAACTTGCAGAAACATGTTTATTTCTGCTGAAAAACATGTTTTGACACTTTCAGCACACTGGGGTTAAGACCTGAGTGTGTGGGCTCTTCTGAGCCTTGCAGTTACATAGGGATACAGCTGTCTGAAAAAACGCGTTTATTTCGGGCTGAAAAACACGTTTTGAAAAGTGAGCTGTTACTGCCCCATAAGTTACATGGGGTTGACCAAACTTGCAGAAACATGTTTATTTCTGCTGAAAAACATGTTTTGACACTCTCAGCACACTGGGGTTAAGACCTGAGTGTGTGGGCTCTTCTGAGCCTTGCAGTTACATAGGGATACAGCTGTCTGAAAAAACGCGTTTATTTCGGGCTGAAAAACACGTTTTGAAAAGTGAGCTGTTACTGACCCATAACTTACATGGGGTTGACCAAACTTGCAGAAACGCGTTTATTTCTGCTGAAAAACATGTTTTGACACTTTCAGCACACTGGGGTTAAGACCTGAGTGTGTGGGCTCTTCTGAGCCTTGCAGTTACATAGGGATACAGCTGTCTGAAAAAACGCGTTTATTTCGGGCTGAAAAACACGTTTTGAAAAGTGAGCTGTTACTGACCCATAACTTACATGGGGTTGACCAAACTTGCAGAAACATGTTTATTTCTGCTGAAAAACATGTTTTGACACTTTCAGCACACTGGGGTTAAGACCTGAGTGTGTGGGCTCTTCTGAGCCTTGCAGTTACATAGGGATACAGCTGTCTGAAAAAACGCGTTTATTTCGGGCTGAAAAACACGTTTTGAAAAGTGAGCTGTTACTGACCCATAACTTACATGGGGTTGACCAAACTTGCAGAAACATGTTTATTTCTGCTGAAAAACATGTTTGACACTTTCAGCATACTGGGGTTAAGACCTGAGTGTGTGGGCTCTTCTGAGCCTTGCAGATACATAGGGATACAGCTGTCTGAAAAAACGCGTTTATTTCTGGCTGAAAAACACGTTTTGAAAAGTGAGCTGTTACTGACCCATAACTTACATGGGGTTGACCAAACTTGCAGAAACATGTTTATTTCTGCTGAAAAACATGTTTTGACACTTTCAGCACACTCGGGTTAAGACCTGAGTGTGTGGGCTCTTCTGAGCCTTGCAGTTACATAGGGATACAGCTGTATGAAAAAACGCGTTTATTTCGGGCTGAAAAACACGTTTTGAAAAGTGAGCTGTTACTGACCCATAACTTACATGGGGTTGACCAAACTTGCAGAAACATGTTTATTTCTGCTGAAAAACATGTTTTGACACTTTCAGCACACTGGGGTTAAGACCTGAGTGTGTGGGCTCTTCTGAGCCTTGCAGTTACATAGGGATACAGCTGTCTGAAAAAACGCGTTTATTTCGGGCTGAAAAACACGTTTTGAAAAGTGAGCTGTTACTGACCCATAACTTACATGGGGTTGACCAAACTTGCAGAAACATGTTTATTTCTGCTGAAAAACATGTTTTGACACTTTCAGCGCACTGGGGTTAAGACCTGAGTGTGTGGGCTCTTCTGAGCCTTGCAGTTACTTAGGGTAACAGCTATCTGAAAAAACGCGTTTATTTCGGGCTGAAAAACACGTTTTGAAAAGTGAGCTGTTACTGACCCATAACTTACATGGGGTTGACCAAACTTGCAGAAACATGCTTATTTCTGCTGAAAAACATGTTTTGACACTTTCAGCGCACTGGGGTTAAGACCTGAGTGTGTGGGCTCTTCTGAGCCTTGCAGTTACATAGGGTAAGAGCTATCTGAAAAAACGCGTTTATTTCGGGCTGAAAAACACGTTTTGAAAAGTGAGCTGTTACTGACCCATAACTTACATGGGGTTGACCAAACTTGCAGAAACATGTTTATTTCTGCTGAAAAACATGTTTTGACACTTTCAGCACAGTGGGGTTAAGACCTGAGTGTGTGGGCTCTTCTGAGGCTTGCAGTTACATAGGGATACAGCTGTCTGAAAAAACGCGTTTATTTCGGGCTGAAAAACACGTTTTGAAAAGTGAGCTGTTACTGACCCATAACTTACATGGGGTTGACCAAACTTGCAGAAACATGTTTATTTCTGCTGAAAAACATGTTTTGACACTTTCAGCACAGTGGGGTTAAGACCTGAGTGTGTGGGCTCTTCTGAGGCTTGAAGTTACATAGGGATACAGCTGTCTGAAAAAACGCGTTTATTTCGGGCTGAAAAACACGTTTTGAAAAGTGAGCTGTTACTGACCCATAACTTACATGGGGTTGACCAAACTTGCAGAAACATGTTTATTTCTGCTGAAAAACATGTTTTGACACTTTCAGCACATTGGGGTTAAGACCTGAGTGTGTGGGCTCTTCTGAGCCTTGCAGTTACATAGGGATACAGCTGTCTGAAAAAACGTGTTTATTTCGGGCTGAAAAACACGTTTTGAAAAGTGAGCTGTTACTGACCCATAACTTACATGGGGTTGACCAAACTTGCAGAAACATGTTTATTTCTGCTGAAAAACATGTTTTGACACTTTCAGCACACTGGGGTTAAGACCTGAGTGTGTGGGCTCTTCTGAGCCTTGCAGTTACATAGGGATACAGCTGTCTGAAAAAACGCGTTTATTTCGGGCTGAAAAACACGTTTTGAAAAGTGAGCTGTTACTGCCCCATAAGTTACATGGGGTTGACCAAACTTGCAGAAACATGTTTATTTCTGCTGAAAAACATGTTTTGACACTCTCAGCACACTGGGGTTAAGACCTGAGTGTGTGGGCTCTTCTGAGCCTTGCAGTTACATAGGGATACAGCTGTCTGAAAAAACGCGTTTATTTCGGGCTGAAAAACACGTCTTGAAAAGTGAGCTGTTACTGACCCATAACTTACATGGGGTTGACCAAACTTGCAGAAACAAGTTTATTTCTGCTGAAAAACATGTTTTGACACTTTCAGCACACTGGGGTTAAGACCTGAGTGTGTGGGCTCTTCTGAGCCTTGCAGTTACATAGGGATACAGCTGTCTGAAAAAACGCGTTTATTTCGGGCTGAAAAACACGTTTTGAAAAGTGAGCTGTTACTGACCCATAACTTACATGGGGTTGACCAAACTTGCAGAAACATGTTTATTTCTGCTGAAAAACATGTTTTGACACTTTCAGCACACTGGGGTTAAGACCTGAGTGTGTGGGCTCTTCTGAGCCTTGCAGTTACATAGGGATACAGCTGTCTGAAAAAACGCGTTTATTTCGGGCTGAAAAACACGTTTTGAAAAGTGAGCTGTTACTGCCCCATAAGTTACATGGGGTTGACCAAACTTGCAGAAACATGTTTATTTCTGCTGAAAAACATGTTTTGACACTTTCAGCATACTGGGGTTAAGACCTGAGTGTGTGGGCTCTTCTGAGCCTTGCAGATACATAGGGATACAGCTGTCTGAAAAAACGCGTTTATTTCTGGCTGAAAAACACGTTTTGAAAAGTGAGCTGTTACTGACCCATAACTTACATGGGGTTGACCAAACTTGCAGAAACGTTTATTTCTGCTGAAAAACATGTTTTGACACTTTCAGCACACTCGGGTTAAGACCTGAGTGTGTGGGCTCTTCTGAGCCTTGCAGTTACATAGGGATACAGCTGTCTGAAAAAACGCGTTGATTTCGGGCTGAAAAACACGTTTTGAAAAGTGAGCTGTTACTGACCCATAACTTACATGGGGTTGACCAAACTTGCAGAAACATGTTTATTTCTGCTGAAAAACATGTTTTGACACTTTCAGCACACTGGGGTTAAGACCTGAGTGTGTGGGCTCTTCTGAGCCTTGCAGTTACATAGGGATACAGCTGTCTGAAAAAACGCGTTTATTTCGGGCTGAAAAACACGTTTTGAAAAGTGAGCTGTTACTGACCCATAACTTACATGGGGTTGACCAAACTTGCAGAAACATGTTTATTTCTGCTGAAAAACATGTTTTGACACTTTCAGCGCACTGGGGTTAAGACCTGAGTGTGTGGGCTCTTCTGAGCCTTGCAGTTACATAGGGTAACAGCTATCTGAAAAAACGCGTTTATTTCGGGCTGAAAAACACGTTTTGAAAAGTGAGCTGTTACTGACCCATAACTTACATGGGGTTGACCAAACTTGCAGAAACATGCTTATTTCTGCTGAAAAACATGTTTTGACACTTTCAGCGCACTGGGGTTAAGACCTGAGTGTGTGGGCTCTTCTGAGCCTTGCAGTTACATAGGGTAAGAGCTATCTGAAAAAAACGCGTTTATTTCGGGCTGAAAAACACGTTTTGTAAAGTGAGCTGTTACTGACCCATAACTTACATGGGGTTGACCAAACTTGCAGAAACATGTTTATTTCTGCTGAAAAACATGTTTTGACACTTTCAGCACAGTGGGGTTAAGACCTGAGTGTGTGGGCTCTTCTGAGGCTTGCAGTTACATAGGGATACAGCTGTCTGAAAAAACGCGTTTATTTCGGGCTGAAAAACACGTTTTGAAAAGTGAGCTGTTACTGACCCATAACTTACATGGGGTTGACCAAACTTGCAGAAACATGTTTATTTCTGCTGAAAAACATGTTTTGACACTTTCAGCACATTGGGGTTAAGACCTGAGTGTGTGGGCTCTTCTGAGCCTTGCAGTTACATAGGGATACAGCTGTCTGAAAAAACGCGTTTATTTCGGGCTGAAAAACACGTTTTGAAAAGTGAGCTGTTACTGACCCATAACTTACATGGGGTTGACCAAACTTGCAGAAACATGTTTATTTCTGCTGAAAAACATGTTTTGACACTTTCAGCACACTGGGGTTAAGACCTGAGTGTGTGGGCTCTTCTGAGCCTTGCAGATACATAGGGATACAGCTGTCTGAAAAAACGCGTTTATTTCTGGCTGAAAAACACGTTTTGAAAAGTGAGCTGTTACTGACCCATAATTTACATGGGGTTGACCAAACTTGCAGAAACATGTTTATTTCTGCTGAAAAACATGTTTTGACACTTTCAGCACAGTGGGTTTAAGACCTGAGTGTGTGGGCTCTTCTGAGGCTTGCAGTTACATAGGGATACAGCTGTCTGAAAAAACGCGTTTATTTCGGGCTGAAAAACACGTTTTGAAAAGTGAGCTGTTACTGCCCCATAAGTTACATGGGGTTGACCAAACTTGCAGAAACATGTTTATTTCTGCTGAAAAACATGTTTTGACACTTTCAGCACACTGGGGTTAAGACCTGAGTGTGTGGGCTCTTCTGAGCCTTGCAGTTACATAGGGATACAGCTGTCTGAAAAAACGCGTTTATTTCGGGCTGAAAAACACGTTTTGAAAAGTGAGCTGTTACTGACCCATAACTTACATGGGGTTGACCAAACTTGCAGAAACATGCTTATTTCTGCTGAAAAACATGTTTTGACACTTTCAGCGCACTGGGGTTAAGACCTGAGTGTGTGGGCTCTTCTGAGCCTTGCAGTTACATAGGGTAAGAGCTATCTGAAAAAACGCGTTTATTTCGGGCTGAAAAACACGTTTTGAAAAGTGAGCTGTTACTGACCCATAACTTACATGGGGTTGACCAAACTTGCAGAAACATGTTTATTTCTGCTGAAAAACATGTTTTGACACTTTCAGCACAGTGGGGTTAAGACCTGAGTGTGTGGGCTCTTCTGAGGCTTGCAGTTACATAGGGATACAGCTGTCTGAAAAAACGCGTTTATTTCGGGCTGAAAAACACGTTTTGAAAAGTGAGCTGTTACTGACCCATAACTTACATGGGGTTGACCAAACTTGCAGAAACATGTTTATTTCTGCTGAAAAACATGTTTTGACACTTTCAGCGCACTGGGGTTAAGACCTGAGTGTGTGGGCTCTTCTGAGCCTTGCAGTTACATAGGGTAACAGCTATCTGAAAAAACGCGTTTATTTCGGGCTGAAAAACACGTTTTGAAAAGTGAGCTGTTACTGACCCATAACTTACATGGGGTTGACCAAACTTGCAGAAACAAGTTTATTTCTGCTGAAAAACATGTTTTGACACTTTCAGCACACTGGGGTTAAGACCTGAGTGTGTGGGCTCTTCTGAGCCTTGCAGTTACATAGGGATACAGCTGTCTGAAAAAACGCGTTTATTTCGGGCTGAAAAACACGTTTTGAAAAGTGAGCTGTTACTGACCCATAACTTACATGGGGTTGACCAAACTTGCAGAAACATGTTTATTTCTGCTGAAAAACATGTTTTGACACTTTCAGCACACTGGGGTTAAGACCTGAGTGTGTGGGCTCTTCTGAGCCTTGCAGTTACATAGGGATACAGCTGTCTGAAAAAACGCGTTTATTTCGGGCTGAAAAACACGTTTTGAAAAGTGAGCTGTTACTGCCCCATAAGTTACATGGGGTTGACCAAACTTGCAGAAACATGTTTATTTCTGCTGAAAAACATGTTTTGACACTTTCAGCACACTGGGGTTAAGACCTGAGTGTGTGGGCTCTTCTGAGCCTTGCAGATACATAGGGATACAGCTGTCTGAAAAAACGCGTTTATTTCTGGCTGAAAAACACGTTTTGAAAAGTGAGCTGTTACTGACCCATAACTTACATGGGGTTGACCAAACTTGCAGAAACATGTTTATTTCTGCTGAAAAACATGTTTTGACACTTTCAGCACACTCGGGTTAAGACCTGAGTGTGTGGGCTCTTCTGAGCCTTGCAGTTACATAGGGATACAGCTGTCTGAAAAAACGCGTTTATTTCGGGCTGAAAAACACGTTTTGAAAAATGAGCTGTTACTGACCCATAACTTACATGGGGTTGACCAAACTTGCAGAAACATGTTTATTTCTGCTGAAAAACATGTTTTGACACTTTCAGCACACTGGGGTTAAGACCTGAGTGTGTGGGCTCTTCTGAGCCTTGCAGTTACATAGGAATACAGCTGTCTGAAAAAACTCGTTTATTTCGGGCTGAAAAACACGTTTTGAAAAGTGAGCTGTTACTGACCCATAACTTACATGGGGTTGACCAAACTTGCAGAAACATGTTTATTTCTGCTGAAAAACATGTTTTGACACTTTCAGCGCACTGGGGTTAAGACCTGAGTGTGTGGGCTCTTCTGAGCCTTGCAGTTACATAGGGTAACAGCTATCTGAAAAAACGCGTTTATTTCGGGCTGAAAAACACGTTTTGAAAAGTGAGCTGTTACTGACCCATAACATACATGGGGTTGACCAAACTTGCAGAAACATGCTTATTTCTGCTGAAAAACATGTTTTGACACTTTCAGCGCACTGGGGTTAAGACCTGAGTGTGTGGGCTCTTCTGAGCCTTGCAGTTACATAGGGTAAGAGCTATCTGAAAAAACGCGTTTATTTCGGGCTGAAAAACACGTTTTGAAAAGTGAGCTGTTACTGACCCATAACTTACATGGGGTTGACCAAACTTGCAGAAACATGTTTATTTCTGCTGAAAAACATGTTTTGACACTTTCAGCACAGTGGGGTTAAGACCTGAGTGTGTGGGCTCTTCTGAGGCTTGCAGTTACATAGGGATACAGCTGTCTGAAAAAACGCGTTTATTTCGGGCTGAAAAACACGTTTTGAAAAGTGAGCTGTTACTGACCCATAACTTACATGGGGTTGACCAAACTTGCAGAAACATGTTTATTTCTGCTGAAAAACATGTTTTGACACTTTCAGCACATTGGGGTTAAGACCTGAGTGTGTGGGCTCTTCTGAGCCTTGCAGTTACATAGGGATACAGCTGTCTGAAAAAACGCGTTTATTTCGGGCTGAAAAACACGTTTTGAAAAGTGAGCTGTTACTGACCCATAACTTACATGGGGTTGACCAAACTTGCAGAAACATGTTTATTTCTGCTGAAAAACATGTTTTGACACTTTCAGCACACTGGGGTTAAGACCTGAGTGTGTGGGCTCTTCTGAGCCTTGCAGTTACATAGGGATACAGCTGTCTGAAAAAACGCGTTTATTTCGGGCTGAAAAACAAGTTTTGAAAAGTGAGCTGTTACTGCCCCATAAGTTACATGGGGTTGACCAAACTTGCAGAAACATGTTTATTTCTGCTGAAAAACATGTTTTGACACTCTCAGCACACTGGGGTTAAGACCTGAGTGTGTGGGCTCTTCTGAGCCTTGCAGTTACATAGGGATACAGCTGTCTGAAAAAACGCGTTTATTTCGGGCTGAAAAACACGTTTTGAAAAGTGAGCTGTTACTGACCCATAACTTACATGGGGTTGACCAAACTTGCAGAAACAAGTTTATTTCTGCTGAAAAACATGTTTTGACACTTTCAGCACACTGGGGTTAAGACCTGAGTGTGTGGGCTCTTCTGAGCCTTGCAGTTACATAGGGATACAGCTGTCTGAAAAAACGCGTTTATTTCGGGCTGAAAAACACGTTTTGAAAAGTGAGCTGTTACTGACCCATAACTTACATGGGGTTGACCAAACTTGCAGAAACATGTTTATTTCTGCTGAAAAACATGTTTTGACACTTTCAGCACACTGGGGTTAAGACCTGAGTGTGTGGGCTCTTCTGAGCCTTGCAGTTACATAGGGATACAGCTGTCTGAAAAAACGCGTTTATTTCGGGCTGAAAAACACGTTTTGAAAAGTGAGCTGTTACTGCCCCATAAGTTACATGGGGTTGACCAAACTTGCAGAAACATGTTTATTTCTGCTGAAAAACATGTTTTGACACTTTCAGCATACTGGGGTTAAGACCTGAGTGTGTGGGCTCTTCTGAGCCTTGCAGATACATAGGGATACAGCTGTCTGAAAAAACGCGTTTATTTCTGGCTGAAAAACACGTTTTGAAAAGTGAGCTGTTACTGACCCATAACTTACATGGGGTTGACCAAACTTGCAGAAACATGCTTATTTCTGCTGAAAAACATGTTTTGACACTTTCAGCGCACTGGGGTTAAGACCTGAGTGTGTGGGCTCTTCTGAGCCTTGCAGTTACATAGGGTAAGAGCTATCTGAAAAAAACGCGTTTATTTCGGGCTGAAAAACACGTTTTGAAAAGTGAGCTGTTACTGACCCATAACTTACATGGGGTTGACCAAACTTGCAGAAACATGTTTATTTCTGCTGAAAAACATGTTTTGACACTTTCAGCACAGTGGGGTTAAGACCTGAGTGTGTGGGCTCTTCTGAGGCTTGCAGTTACATAGGGATACAGCTGTCTGAAAAAACGCGTTTATTTCGGGCTGAAAAACACGTTTTGAAAAGTGAGCTGTTACTGACCCATAACTTACATGGGGTTGACCAAACTTGCAGAAACATGTTTATTTCTGCTGAAAAACATGTTTTGACACTTTCAGCACATTGGGGTTAAGACCTGAGTGTGTGGGCTCTTCTGAGCCTTGCAGTTACATAGGGATACAGCTGTCTGAAAAAACGCGTTTATTTCGGGCTGAAAAACACGTTTTGAAAAGTGAGCTGTTACTGACCCATAACTTACATGGGGTTGACCAAACTTGCAGAAACATGTTTATTTCTGCTGAAAAACATGTTTTGACACTTTCAGCACACTGGGGTTAAGACCTGAGTGTGTGGGCTCTTCTGAGCCTTGCAGATACATAGGGATACAGCTGTCTGAAAAAACGCGTTTATTTCTGGCTGAAAAACACGTTTTGAAAAGTGAGCTGTTACTGACCCATAATTTACATGGGGTTGACCAAACTTGCAGAAACATGTTTATTTCTGCTGAAAAACATGTTTTGACACTTTCAGCACAGTGGGTTTAAGACCTGAGTGTGTGGGCTCTTCTGAGGCTTGCAGTTACATAGGGATACAGCTGTCTGAAAAAACGCGTTTATTTCGGGCTGAAAAACACGTTTTGAAAAGTGAGCTGTTACTGCCCCATAAGTTACATGGGGTTGACCAAACTTGCAGAAACATGTTTATTTCTGCTGAAAAACATGTTTTGACACTTTCAGCACACTGGGGTTAAGACCTGAGTGTGTGGGCTCTTCTGAGCCTTGCAGTTACATAGGGATACAGCTGTCTGAAAAAACGCGTTTATTTCGGGCTGAAAAACACGTTTTGAAAAGTGAGCTGTTACTGACCCATAACTTACATGGGGTTGACCAAACTTGCAGAAACAAGTTTATTTCTGCTGAAAAACATGTTTTGACACTTTCAGCACACTGGGGTTAAGACCTGAGTGTGTGGGCTCTTCTGAGCCTTGCAGTTACATAGGGATACAGCTGTCTGAAAAAACGCGTTTATTTCGGGCTGAAAAACACGTTTTGAAAAGTGAGCTGTTACTGACCCATAACTTACATGGGGTTGACCAAACTTGCAGAAACAAGTTTATTTCTGCTGAAAAACATGTTTTGACACTTTCAGCACACTGGGGTTAAGACCTGAGTGTGTGGGCTCTTCTGAGCCTTGCAGTTACATAGGGATACAGCTGTCTGAAAAAACGCGTTTATTTCGGGCTGAAAAACACGTTTTGAAAAGTGAGCTGTTACTGACCCATAACTTACATGGGGTTGACCAAACTTGCAGAAACATGTTTATTTCTGCTGAAAAACATGTTTTGACACTTTCAGCGCACTGGGGTTAAGACCTGAGTGTGTGGGCTCTTCTGAGCCTTGCAGTTACATAGGGTAACAGCTATCTGAAAAAACGCGTTTATTTCGGGCTGAAAAACACGTTTTGAAAAGTGAGCTGTTACTGACCCATAACTTAGATGGGGTTGACCAAACTTGCAGAAACATGCTTATTTCTGCTGAAAAACATGTTTTGACACTTTCAGCGCACTGGGGTTAAGACCTGAGTGTGTGGGCTCTTCTGAGCCTTGCAGTTACATAGGGTAAGAGCTATCTGAAAAAACGCGTTTATTTCGGGCTGAAAAACACGTTTTGAAAAGTGAGCTGTTACTGACCCATAACTTACATGGGGTTGACCAAACTTGCAGAAACAAGTTTATTTCTGCTGAAAAACATGTTTTGACACTTTCAGCACACTGGGGTTAAGACCTGAGTGTGTGGGCTCTTCTGAGCTTTGCAGTTACATAGGGATACAGCTGTCTGAAAAAACGCGTTTATTTCGGGCTGAAAAACACGTTTTGAAAAGTGAGCTGTTACTGACCCATAACTTACATGGGGTTGACCAAACTTGCAGAAACATGTTTATTTCTGCTGAAAAACATGTTTTGACACTTTCAGCGCACTGGGGTTAAGACCTGAGTGTGTGGGCTCTTCTGAGCCTTGCAGTTACATAGGGTAACAGCTATCTGAAAAAACGCGTTTATTTCGGGCTGAAAAACACGTTTTGAAAAGTGAGCTGTTACTGACAAATAACTTACATGGGGTTGACCAAACTTGCAGAAACATGCTTATTTCTGCTGAAAAACATGTTTTGACACTTTCAGCGCACTGGGGTTAAGACCTGAGTGTGTGGGCTCTTCTGAGCCTTGCAGTTACATAGGGTAAGAGCTTTCTGAAAAAACGCGTTTATTTCGGGCTGAAAAACACGTTTTGAAAAGTGAGCTGTTACTGACCCATAACTTACATGGGGTTGACCAAACTTGCAGAAACATGTTTATTTCTGCTGAAAAACATGTTTTGACACTTTCAGCACAGTGGGGTTAAGACCTGAGTGTGTGGGCTCTTCTGAGGCTTGCAGTTACATAGGGATACAGCTGTCTGAAAAAACGCGTTTATTTCGGGCTGAAAAACACGTTTTGAAAAGTGAGCTGTTACTGACCCATAACTTACATGGGGTTGACCAAACTTGCAGAAACATGTTTATTTCTGCTGAAAAACATGTTTTGACACTTTCAGCGCACTGGGGTTAAGACCTGAGTGTGTGGGCTCTTCTGAGCCTTGCAGTTACATAGGGTAACAGCTATCTGAAAAAACGCGTTTATTTCGGGCTGAAAAACACGTTTTGAAAAGTGAGCTGTTACTGACCCATAACTTACATGGGGTTGACCAAACTTGCAGAAACATGTTTATTTCTGCTGAAAAACATGTTTTGACACTTTCAGCGCACTGGGGTTAAGACCTGAGTGTGTGGGCTCTTCTGAGCCTTGCAGTTACATAGGGTAACAGCTATCTGAAAAAACGCGTTTATTTCGGGCTGAAAAACACGTTTTGAAAAGTGAGCTGTTACTGACCCATAACTTACATGGGGTTGACCAAACTTGCAGAAACATGTTTATTTTTGCTGAAAAACATGTTTTGACACTTTCAGCACACTGGGGTTAAGACCTGAGTGTGTGGGCTCTTCTGAGCCTTGCAGTTACATAGGGATACAGCTGTTTGAAAAAACGCGTTTATTTCGGGCTGAAAAACACGTTTTGAAAAGTGAGCTGTTACTGCCCCATAAGTTACATGGGGTTGACCAAACTTGCAGAAACATGTTTATTTCTGCTGAAAAACATGTTTTGACACTTTCAGCACACTGGGGTTAAGACCTGAGTGTGTGGGCTCTTCTGAGCCTTGCAGATACATAGGGATACAGCTGTCTGAAAAAACGCGTTTATTTCTGGCTGAAAAACACGTTTTGAAAAGTGAGCTGTTACTGACCCATAACTTACATGGGGTTGACCAAACTTGCAGAAACATGTTTATTTCTGCTGAAAAACATGTTTTGACACTTTCAGCACACTCGGGTTAAGACCTGAGTGTGTGGGCTCTTCTGAGCCTTGCAGTTACATAGGGATACAGCTGTCTGAAAAAACGCTTTTATTTCGGGCTGAAAAACACGTTTTGAAAAGTGAGCTGTTACTGACCCATAACTTACATGGGGTTGACCAAACTTGCAGAAACATGTTTATTTCTGCTGAAAAACATGTTTTGACACTTTCAGCACACTGGGGTTAAGACCTGAGTGTGTGGGCTCTTCTGAGCCTTGCAGTTACATAGGGTAACAGCTATCTGAAAAAACGCGTTTATTTCGGGCTGAAAAACACGTTTTGAAAAGTGAGCTGTTACTGACCCATAACTTACATGGGGTTGACCAAACTTGCAGAAACATGCTTATTTCTGCTGAAAAACATGTTTTGACACTTTCAGCGCACTGGGGTTAAGACCTGAGTGTGTGGGCTCTTCTGAGCCTTGCAGTTACATAGGGTAAGAGCTATCTGAAAAAACGCGTTTATTTCGGGCTGAAAAACACGTTTTGAAAAGTGAGCTGTTACTGACCCATAACTTACATGGGGTTGACCAAACTTGCAGAAACATGTTTATTTCTGCTGAAAAACATGTTTTGACACTTTCAGCACAGTGGGGTTAAGACCTGAGTGTGTGGGCTCTTCTGAGGCTTGCAGTTACATAGGGATACAGCTGTCTGAAAAAACGCGTTTATTTCGGGCTGAAAAACACGTTTTGAAAAGTGAGCTGTTACTGACCCATAACTTACATGGGGTTGACCTAACTTGCAGAAACATGTTTATTTCTGCTGAAAAACATGTTTTGACACTTTCAGCACATTGGGGTTAAGACCTGAGTGTGTGGGCTCTTCTGAGCCTTGCAGTTACATAGGGATACAGCTGTCTGAAAAAACGCGTTTATTTCGGGCTGAAAAACACGTTTTGAAAAGTGAGCTGTTACTGACCCATAACTTACATGGGGTTGACCAAACTTGCAGAAACATGTTTATTTCTGCTGAAAAACATGTTTTGACACTTTCAGCACACTGGGGTTAAGACCTGAGTGTGTGGGCTCTTCTGAGCCTTGCAGTTACATAGGGATACAGCTGTCTGAAAAAACGCGTTTATTTCGGGCTGAAAAACACGTTTTGAAAAGTGAGCTGTTACTGCCCCATAAGTTACATGGGGTTGACCAAACTTGCAGAAACATGTTTATTTCTGCTGAAAAACATGTTTTGACACTCTCAGCACACTGGGGTTAAGACCTGAGTGTGTGGGCTCTTCTGAGCCTTGCAGTTACATAGGGATACAGCTGTCTGAAAAAACGCGTTTATTTCGGGCTGAAAAACACGTTTTGAAAAGTGAGCTGTTACTGACCCATAACTTACATGGGGTTGACCAAACTTGCAGAAACAAGTTTATTTCTGCTGAAAAACATGTTTTGACACTTTCAGCACACTGGGGTTAAGACCTGAGTGTGTGGGCTCTTCTGAGCCTTGCAGTTACATAGGGATACAGCTGTCTGAAAAAACGCGTTTATTTCGGGCTGAAAAACACGTTTTGAAAAGTGAGCTGTTACTGACCCATAACTTACATGGGGTTGACCAAACTTGCAGAAACATGTTTATTTCTGCTGAAAAACATGTTTTGACACTTTCAGCACACTGGGGTTAAGACCTGAGTGTGTGGGCTCTTCTGAGCCTTGCAGTTACATAGGGATACAGCTGTCTGAAAAAACGCGTTTATTTCGGGCTGAAAAACACGTTTTGAAAAGTGAGCTGTTACTGCCCCATAAGTTACATGGGGTTGACCAAACTTGCAGAAACATGTTTATTTCTGCTGAAAAACATGTTTTGACACTTTCAGCATACTGGGGTTAAGACCTGAGTGTGTGGGCTCTTCTGAGCCTTGCAGATACATAGGGATACAGCTGTCTGAAAAAACGCGTTTATTTCTGGCTGAAAAACACGTTTTGAAAAGTGAGCTGTTACTGACCCATAACTTACATGGGGTTGACCAAACTTGCAGAAACATGTTTATTTCTGCTGAAAAACATGTTTTGACACTTTCAGCACACTCGGGTTAAGACCTGAGTGTGTGGGCTCTTCTGAGCCTTGCAGTTACATAGGGATACAGCTGTCTGAAAAAACGCGTTTATTTCGGGCTGAAAAACACGTTTTGAAAAGTGAGCTGTTACTGACCCATAACTTACATGGGGTTGACCAAACTTGCAGAAACATGTTTATTTCTGCTGAAAAACATGTTTTGACACTTTCAGCACACTGGGGTTAAGACCTGAGTGTGTGGGCTCTTCTGAGCCTTGCAGTTACATAGGGATACAGCTGTCTGAAAAAACGCGTTTATTTCGGGCTGAAAAACACGTTTTGAAAAGTGAGCTGTTACTGACCCATAACTTACATGGGGTTGACCAAACTTGCAGAAACATGTTTATTTCTGCTGAAAAACATGTTTTGACACTTTCAGCGCACTGGGGTTAAGACCTGAGTGTGTGGGCTCTTCTGAGCCTTGCAGTTACTTAGGGTAACAGCTATCTGAAAAAACGCGTTTATTTCGGGCTGAAAAACACGTTTTGAAAAGTGAGCTGTTACTGACCCATAACTTACATGGGGTTGACCAAACTTGCAGAAACATGCTTATTTCTGCTGAAAAACATGTTTTGACACTTTCAGCGCACTGGGGTTAAGACCTGAGTGTGTGGGCTCTTCTGAGCCTTGCAGTTACATAGGGATACAGCTGTCTGAAAAAACGCGTTTATTTCGGGCTGAAAAACACGTTTTGAAAAGTGAGCTGTTACTGACCCATAACTTACATGGGGTTGACCAAACTTGCAGAAACATGCTTATTTCTGCTGAAAAACATGTTTTGACACTTTCAGCGCACTGGGGTTAAGACCTGAGTGTGTGGGCTCTTCTGAGCCTTGCAGTTACATAGGGATACAGCTGTCTGAAAAAACGCGTTTATTTCGGGCTGAAAAACACGTTTTGAAAAGTGAGCTGTTACTGACCCATAACTTACATGGGGTTGACCAAACTTGCAGAAACATGTTTATTTCTGCTGAAAAACATGTTTTGACACTTTCAGCACACTGGGGTTAAGACCTGAGTGTGTGGGCTCTTCTGAGCCTTGCAGATACATAGGGATACAGCTGTCTGAAAAAACGCGTTTATTTCTGGCTGAAAAACACGTTTTGAAAAGTGAGCTGTTACTGACCCATAATTTACATGGGGTTGACCAAACTTGCAGAAACATGTTTATTTCTGCTGAAAAACATGTTTTGACACTTTCAGCACACTGGGGTTAAGACCTGAGTGTGTGGGCTCTTCTGAGCCTTGCAGTTACATAGGGATACAGCTGTCTGAAAAAACGCGTTTATTTCGGGCTGAAAAACACGTTTTGAAAAGTGAGCTGTTACTGACCCATAACTTACATGGGGTTGACCAAACTTGCAGAAACATGTTTATTTCTGCTGAAAAACATGTTTTGACACTTTCAGCGCACTGGGGTTAAGACCTGAGTGTGTGGGCTCTTCTGAGCCTTGCAGTTACATAGGGTAACAGCTATCTGAAAAAACGCGTTTATTTCGGGCTGAAAAACACGTTTTGAAAAGTGAGCTGTTACTGACCCATAACTTACATGGGGTTGACCAAACTTGCAGAAACATGCTTATTTCTGCTGAAAAACATGTTTTGACACTTTCAGCGCACTGGGGTTAAGACCTGAGTGTGTGGGCTCTTCTGAGCCTTGCAGTTACATAGGGTAAGAGCTATCTGAAAAAACGCGTTTATTTCGGGCTGAAAAACACGTTTTGAAAAGTGAGCTGTTACTGACCCATAACTTACATGGGGTTGACCAAACTTGCAGAAACATGTTTATTTCTGCTGAAAAACATGTTTTGACACTTTCAGCACAGTGGGGTTAAGACCTGAGTGTGTGGGCTCTTCTGAGGCTTGAAGTTACATAGGGATACAGCTGTCTGAAAAAACGCGTTTATTTCGGGCTGAAAAACACGTTTTGAAAAGTGAGCTGTTACTGACCCATAACTTACATGGGGTTGACCAAACTTGCAGAAACATGTTTATTTCTGCTGAAAAACATGTTTTGACACTTTCAGCACATTGGGGTTAAGACCTGAGTGTGTGGGCTCTTCTGAGCCTTGCAGTTACATAGGGATACAGCTGTCTGAAAAAACGCGTTTATTTCGGGCTGAAAAACACGTTTTGAAAAGTGAGCTGTTACTGACCCATAACTTACATGGGGTTGACCAAACTTGCAGAAACATGTTTATTTCTGCTGAAAAACATGTTTTGACACTTTCAGCACACTGGGGTTAAGACCTGAGTGTGTGGGCTCTTCTGAGCCTTGCAGTTACATAGGGATACAGCTGTCTGAAAAAACGCGTTTATTTCGGGCTGAAAAACACGTTTTGAAAAGTGAGCTGTTACTGCCCCATAAGTTACATGGGGTTGACCAAACTTGCAGAAACATGTTTATTTCTGCTGAAAAACATGTTTTGACACTCTCAGCACACTGGGGTTAAGACCTGAGTGTGTGGGCTCTTCTGAGCCTTGCAGTTACATAGGGATACAGCTGTCTGAAAAAACGCGTTTATTTCGGGCTGAAAAACACGTTTTGAAAAGTGAGCTGTTACTGACCCATAACTTACATGGGGTTGACCAAACTTGCAGAAACGCGTTTATTTCTGCTGAAAAACATGTTTTGACACTTTCAGCACACTGGGGTTAAGACCTGAGTGTGTGGGCTCTTCTGAGCCTTGCAGTTACATAGGGATACAGCTGTCTGAAAAAACGCGTTTATTTCGGGCTGAAAAACACGTTTTGAAAAGTGAGCTGTTACTGACCCATAACTTACATGGGGTTGACCAAACTTGCAGAAACATGTTTATTTCTGCTGAAAAACATGTTTTGACACTTTCAGCACACTGGGGTTAAGACCTGAGTGTGTGGGCTCTACTGAGCCTTGCAGTTACATAGGGATACAGCTGTCTGAAAAAACGCGTTTATTTCGGGCTGAAAAACACGTTTTGAAAAGTGAGCTGTTACTGACCCATAACTTACATGGGGTTGACCAAACTTGCAGAAACATGTTTATTTCTGCTGAAAAACATGTTTGACACTTTCAGCATACTGGGGTTAAGACCTGAGTGTGTGGGCTCTTCTGAGCCTTGCAGATACATAGGGATACAGCTGTCTGAAAAAACGCGTTTATTTCTGGCTGAAAAACACGTTTTGAAAAGTGAGCTGTTACTGACCCATAACTTACATGGGGTTGACCAAACTTGCAGAAACATGTTTATTTCTGCTGAAAAACATGTTTTGACACTTTCAGCACACTCGGGTTAAGACCTGAGTGTGTGGGCTCTTCTGAGCCTTGCAGTTACATAGGGATACAGCTGTCTGAAAAAACGCGTTTATTTCGGGCTGAAAAACACGTTTTGAAAAGTGAGCTGTTACTGACCCATAACTTACATGGGGTTGACCAAACTTGCAGAAACATGTTTATTTCTGCTGAAAAACATGTTTTGACACTTTCAGCACACTGGGGTTAAGACCTGAGTGTGTGGGCTCTTCTGAGCCTTGCAGTTACATAGGGATACAGCTGTCTGAAAAAACGCGTTTATTTCGGGCTGAAAAACACGTTTTGAAAAGTGAGCTGTTACTGACCCATAACTTACATGGGGTTGACCAAACTTGCAGAAACATGTTTATTTCTGCTGAAAAACATGTTTTGACACTTTCAGCGCACTGGGGTTAAGACCTGAGTGTGTGGGCTCTTCTGAGCCTTGCAGTTACATAGGGTAACAGCTATCTGAAAAAACGCGTTTATTTCGGGCTGAAAAACACGTTTTGAAAAGTGAGCTGTTACTGACCCATAACATACATGGGGTTGACCAAACTTGCAGAAACATGCTTATTTCTGCTGAAAAACATGTTTTGACACTTTCAGCGCACTGGGGTTAAGACCTGAGTGTGTGGGCTCTTCTGAGCCTTGCAGTTACATAGGGTAAGAGCTATCTGAAAAAACGCGTTTATTTCGGGCTGAAAAACACGTTTTGAAAAGTGAGCTGTTACTGACCCATAACTTACATGGGGTTGACCAAACTTGCAGAAACATGTTTATTTCTGCTGAAAAACATGTTTTGACACTTTCAGCACAGTGGGGTTAAGACCTGAGTGTGTGGGCTCTTCTGAGGCTTGCAGTTACATAGGGATACAGCTGTCTGAAAAAACGCGTTTATTTCGGGCTGAAAAACACGTTTTGAAAAGTGAGCTGTTACTGACCCATAACTTACATGGGGTTGACCAAACTTGCAGAAACATGTTTATTTCTGCTGAAAAACATGTTTTGACACTTTCAGCACATTGGGGTTAAGACCTGAGTGTGTGGGCTCTTCTGAGCCTTGCAGTTACATAGGGATACAGCTGTCTGAAAAAACGCGTTTATTTCGGGCTGAAAAACACGTTTTGAAAAGTGAGCTGTTACTGACCCATAACTTACATGGGGTTGACCAAACTTGCAGAAACATGTTTATTTCTGCTGAAAAACATGTTTTGACACTTTCAGCACACTGGGGTTAAGACCTGAGTGTGTGGGCTCTTCTGAGCCTTGCAGTTACATAGGGATACAGCTGTCTGAAAAAACGCGTTTATTTCGGGCTGAAAAACAAGTTTTGAAAAGTGAGCTGTTACTGCCCCATAAGTTACATGGGGTTGACCAAACTTGCAGAAACATGTTTATTTCTGCTGAAAAACATGTTTTGACACTCTCAGCACACTGGGGTTAAGACCTGAGTGTGTGGGCTCTTCTGAGCCTTGCAGTTACATAGGGATACAGCTGTCTGAAAAAACGCGTTTATTTCGGGCTGAAAAACACGTTTTGAAAAGTGAGCTGTTACTGACCCATAACTTACATGGGGTTGACCAAACTTGCAGAAACAAGTTTATTTCTGCTGAAAAACATGTTTTGACACTTTCAGCACACTGGGGTTAAGACCTGAGTGTGTGGGCTCTTCTGAGCCTTGCAGTTACATAGGGATACAGCTGTCTGAAAAAACGCGTTTATTTCGGGCTGAAAAACACGTTTTGAAAAGTGAGCTGTTACTGACCCATAACTTACATGGGGTTGACCAAACTTGCAGAAACATGTTTATTTCTGCTGAAAAACATGTTTTGACACTTTCAGCACACTGGGGTTAAGACCTGAGTGTGTGGGCTCTTCTGAGCCTTGCAGTTACATAGGGATACAGCTGTCTGAAAAAACGCGTTTATTTCGGGCTGAAAAACACGTTTTGAAAAGTGAGCTGTTACTGCCCCATAAGTTACATGGGGTTGACCAAACTTGCAGAAACATGTTTATTTCTGCTGAAAAACATGTTTTGACACTTTCAGCATACTGGGGTTAAGACCTGAGTGTGTGGGCTCTTCTGAGCCTTGCAGATACATAGGGATACAGCTGTCTGAAAAAACGCGTTTATTTCTGGCTGAAAAACACGTTTTGAAAAGTGAGCTGTTACTGACCCATAACTTACATGGGGTTGACCAAACTTGCAGAAACATGCTTATTTCTGCTGAAAAACATGTTTTGACACTTTCAGCGCACTGGGGTTAAGACCTGAGTGTGTGGGCTCTTCTGAGCCTTGCAGTTACATAGGGTAAGAGCTATCTGAAAAAAACGCGTTTATTTCGGGCTGAAAAACACGTTTTGAAAAGTGAGCTGTTACTGACCCATAACTTACATGGGGTTGACCAAACTTGCAGAAACATGTTTATTTCTGCTGAAAAACATGTTTTGACACTTTCAGCACAGTGGGGTTAAGACCTGAGTGTGTGGGCTCTTCTGAGGCTTGCAGTTACATAGGGATACAGCTGTCTGAAAAAACGCGTTTATTTCGGGCTGAAAAACACGTTTTGAAAAGTGAGCTGTTACTGACCCATAACTTACATGGGGTTGACCAAACTTGCAGAAACATGTTTATTTCTGCTGAAAAACATGTTTTGACACTTTCAGCACATTGGGGTTAAGACCTGAGTGTGTGGGCTCTTCTGAGCCTTGCAGTTACATAGGGATACAGCTGTCTGAAAAAACGCGTTTATTTCGGGCTGAAAAACACGTTTTGAAAAGTGAGCTGTTACTGACCCATAACTTACATGGGGTTGACCAAACTTGCAGAAACATGTTTATTTCTGCTGAAAAACATGTTTTGACACTTTCAGCACACTGGGGTTAAGACCTGAGTGTGTGGGCTCTTCTGAGCCTTGCAGATACATAGGGATACAGCTGTCTGAAAAAACGCGTTTATTTCTGGCTGAAAAACACGTTTTGAAAAGTGAGCTGTTACTGACCCATAATTTACATGGGGTTGACCAAACTTGCAGAAACATGTTTATTTCTGCTGAAAAACATGTTTTGACACTTTCAGCACAGTGGGTTTAAGACCTGAGTGTGTGGGCTCTTCTGAGGCTTGCAGTTACATAGGGATACAGCTGTCTGAAAAAACGCGTTTATTTCGGGCTGAAAAACACGTTTTGAAAAGTGAGCTGTTACTGCCCCATAAGTTACATGGGGTTGACCAAACTTGCAGAAACATGTTTATTTCTGCTGAAAAACATGTTTTGACACTTTCAGCACACTGGGGTTAAGACCTGAGTGTGTGGGCTCTTCTGAGCCTTGCAGTTACATAGGGATACAGCTGTCTGAAAAAACGCGTTTATTTCGGGCTGAAAAACACGTTTTGAAAAGTGAGCTGTTACTGACCCATAACTTACATGGGGTTGACCAAACTTGCAGAAACAAGTTTATTTCTGCTGAAAAACATGTTTTGACACTTTCAGCACACTGGGGTTAAGACCTGAGTGTGTGGGCTCTTCTGAGCCTTGCAGTTACATAGGGATACAGCTGTCTGAAAAAACGCGTTTATTTCGGGCTGAAAAACACGTTTTGAAAAGTGAGCTGTTACTGACCCATAACTTACATGGGGTTGACCAAACTTGCAGAAACAAGTTTATTTCTGCTGAAAAACATGTTTTGACACTTTCAGCACACTGGGGTTAAGACCTGAGTGTGTGGGCTCTTCTGAGCCTTGCAGTTACATAGGGATACAGCTGTCTGAAAAAACGCGTTTATTTCGGGCTGAAAAACACGTTTTGAAAAGTGAGCTGTTACTGACCCATAACTTACATGGGGTTGACCAAACTTGCAGAAACATGTTTATTTCTGCTGAAAAACATGTTTTGACACTTTCAGCGCACTGGGGTTAAGACCTGAGTGTGTGGGCTCTTCTGAGCCTTGCAGTTACATAGGGTAACAGCTATCTGAAAAAACGCGTTTATTTCGGGCTGAAAAACACGTTTTGAAAAGTGAGCTGTTACTGACCCATAACTTAGATGGGGTTGACCAAACTTGCAGAAACATGCTTATTTCTGCTGAAAAACATGTTTTGACACTTTCAGCGCACTGGGGTTAAGACCTGAGTGTGTGGGCTCTTCTGAGCCTTGCAGTTACATAGGGTAAGAGCTATCTGAAAAAACGCGTTTATTTCGGGCTGAAAAACACGTTTTGAAAAGTGAGCTGTTACTGACCCATAACTTACATGGGGTTGACCAAACTTGCAGAAACAAGTTTATTTCTGCTGAAAAACATGTTTTGACACTTTCAGCACACTGGGGTTAAGACCTGAGTGTGTGGGCTCTTCTGAGCCTTGCAGTTACATAGGGATACAGCTGTCTGAAAAAACGCGTTTATTTCGGGCTGAAAAACACGTTTTGAAAAGTGAGCTGTTACTGACCCATAACTTACATGGGGTTGACCAAACTTGCAGAAACATGTTTATTTCTGCTGAAAAACATGTTTTGACACTTTCAGCGCACTGGGGTTAAGACCTGAGTGTGTGGGCTCTTCTGAGCCTTGCAGTTACATAGGGTAACAGCTATCTGAAAAAACGCGTTTATTTCGGGCTGAAAAACACGTTTTGAAAAGTGAGCTGTTACTGACCCATAACTTACATGGGGTTGACCAAACTTGCAGAAACATGCTTATTTCTGCTGAAAAACATGTTTTGACACTTTCAGCGCACTGGGGTTAAGACCTGAGTGTGTGGGCTCTTCTGAGCCTTGCAGTTACATAGGGTAAGAGCTTTCTGAAAAAACGCGTTTATTTCGGGCTGAAAAACACGTTTTGAAAAGTGAGCTGTTACTGACCCATAACTTACATGGGGTTGACCAAACTTGCAGAAACATGTTTATTTCTGCTGAAAAACATGTTTTGACACTTTCAGCACAGTGGGGTTAAGACCTGAGTGTGTGGGCTCTTCTGAGGCTTGCAGTTACATAGGGATACAGCTGTCTGAAAAAACGCGTTTATTTCGGGCTGAAAAACACGTTTTGAAAAGTGAGCTGTTACTGACCCATAACTTACATGGGGTTGACCAAACTTGCAGAAACATGTTTATTTCTGCTGAAAAACATGTTTTGACACTTTCAGCGCACTGGGGTTAAGACCTGAGTGTGTGGGCTCTTCTGAGCCTTGCAGTTACATAGGGTAACAGCTATCTGAAAAAACGCGTTTATTTCGGGCTGAAAAACACGTTTTGAAAAGTGAGCTGTTACTGACCCATAACTTACATGGGGTTGACCAAACTTGCAGAAACATGTTTATTTCTGCTGAAAAACATGTTTTGACACTTTCAGCGCACTGGGGTTAAGACCTGAGTGTGTGGGCTCTTCTGAGCCTTGCAGTTACATAGGGTAACAGCTATCTGAAAAAACGCGTTTATTTCGGGCTGAAAAACACGTTTTGAAAAGTGAGCTGTTACTGACCCATAACTTACATGGGGTTGACCAAACTTGCAGAAACAAGTTTATTTCTGCTGAAAAACATGTTTTGACACTTTCAGCACACTGGGGTTAAGACCTGAGTGTGTGGGCTCTTCTGAGCCTTGCAGTTACATAGGGATACAGCTGTCTGAAAAAACGCGTTTATTTCGGGCTGAAAAACACGTTTTGAAAAGTGAGCTGTTACTGACCCATAACTTACATGGGGTTGACCAAACTTGCAGAAACATGTTTATTTCTGCTGAAAAACATGTTTTGACACTTTCAGCACACTGGGGTTAAGACCTGAGTGTGTGGGCTCTTCTGAGCCTTGCAGTTACATAGGGATACAGCTGTTTGAAAAAACGCGTTTATTTCGGGCTGAAAAACACGTTTTGAAAAGTGAGCTGTTACTGCCCCATAAGTTACATGGGGTTGACCAAACTTGCAGAAACATGTTTATTTCTGCTGAAAAACATGTTTTGACACTTTCAGCACACTGGGGTTAAGACCTGAGTGTGTGGGCTCTTCTGAGCCTTGCAGATACATAGGGATACAGCTGTCTGAAAAAACGCGTTTATTTCTGGCTGAAAAACACGTTTTGAAAAGTGAGCTGTTACTGACCCATAACTTACATGGGGTTGACCAAACTTGCAGAAACATGTTTATTTCTGCTGAAAAACATGTTTTGACACTTTCAGCACACTCGGGTTAAGACCTGAGTGTGTGGGCTCTTCTGAGCCTTGCAGTTACATAGGGATACAGCTGTCTGAAAAAACGCTTTTATTTCGGGCTGAAAAACACGTTTTGAAAAGTGAGCTGTTACTGACCCATAACTTACATGGGGTTGACCAAACTTGCAGAAACATGTTTATTTCTGCTGAAAAACATGTTTTGACACTTTCAGCACACTGGGGTTAAGACCTGAGTGTGTGGGCTCTTCTGAGCCTTGCAGTTACATAGGGTAACAGCTATCTGAAAAAACGCGTTTATTTCGGGCTGAAAAACACGTTTTGAAAAGTGAGCTGTTACTGACCCATAACTTACATGGGGTTGACCAAACTTGCAGAAACATGCTTATTTCTGCTGAAAAACATGTTTTGACACTTTCAGCGCACTGGGGTTAAGACCTGAGTGTGTGGGCTCTTCTGAGCCTTGCAGTTACATAGGGTAAGAGCTATCTGAAAAAACGCGTTTATTTCGGGCTGAAAAACACGTTTTGAAAAGTGAGCTGTTACTGACCCATAACTTACATGGGGTTGACCAAACTTGCAGAAACATGTTTATTTCTGCTGAAAAACATGTTTTGACACTTTCAGCACAGTGGGGTTAAGACCTGAGTGTGTGGGCTCTTCTGAGGCTTGCAGTTACATAGGGATACAGCTGTCTGAAAAAACGCGTTTATTTCGGGCTGAAAAACACGTTTTGAAAAGTGAGCTGTTACTGACCCATAACTTACATGGGGTTGACCTAACTTGCAGAAACATGTTTATTTCTGCTGAAAAACATGTTTTGACACTTTCAGCACATTGGGGTTAAGACCTGAGTGTGTGGGCTCTTCTGAGCCTTGCAGTTACATAGGGATACAGCTGTCTGAAAAAACGCGTTTATTTCGGGCTGAAAAACACGTTTTGAAAAGTGAGCTGTTACTGACCCATAACTTACATGGGGTTGACCAAACTTGCAGAAACATGTTTATTTCTGCTGAAAAACATGTTTTGACACTTTCAGCACACTGGGGTTAAGACCTGAGTGTGTGGGCTCTTCTGAGCCTTGCAGTTACATAGGGATACAGCTGTCTGAAAAAACGCGTTTATTTCGGGCTGAAAAACACGTTTTGAAAAGTGAGCTGTTACTGCCCCATAAGTTACATGGGGTTGACCAAACTTGCAGAAACATGTTTATTTCTGCTGAAAAACATGTTTTGACACTCTCAGCACACTGGGGTTAAGACCTGAGTGTGTGGGCTCTTCTGAGCCTTGCAGTTACATAGGGATACAGCTGTCTGAAAAAACGCGTTTATTTCGGGCTGAAAAACACGTTTTGAAAAGTGAGCTGTTACTGACCCATAACTTACATGGGGTTGACCAAACTTGCAGAAACAAGTTTATTTCTGCTGAAAAACATGTTTTGACACTTTCAGCACACTGGGGTTAAGACCTGAGTGTGTGGGCTCTTCTGAGCCTTGCAGTTACATAGGGATACAGCTGTCTGAAAAAACGCGTTTATTTCGGGCTGAAAAACACGTTTTGAAAAGTGAGCTGTTACTGACCCATAACTTACATGGGGTTGACCAAACTTGCAGAAACATGTTTATTTCTGCTGAAAAACATGTTTTGACACTTTCAGCACACTGGGGTTAAGACCTGAGTGTGTGGGCTCTTCTGAGCCTTGCAGTTACATAGGGATACAGCTGTCTGAAAAAACGCGTTTATTTCGGGCTGAAAAACACGTTTTGAAAAGTGAGCTGTTACTGCCCCATAAGTTACATGGGGTTGACCAAACTTGCAGAAACATGTTTATTTCTGCTGAAAAACATGTTTTGACACTTTCAGCATACTGGGGTTAAGACCTGAGTGTGTGGGCTCTTCTGAGCCTTGCAGATACATAGGGATACAGCTGTCTGAAAAAACGCGTTTATTTCTGGCTGAAAAACACGTTTTGAAAAGTGAGCTGTTACTGACCCATAACTTACATGGGGTTGACCAAACTTGCAGAAACATGTTTATTTCTGCTGAAAAACATGTTTTGACACTTTCAGCACACTCGGGTTAAGACCTGAGTGTGTGGGCTCTTCTGAGCCTTGCAGTTACATAGGGATACAGCTGTCTGAAAAAACGCGTTTATTTCGGGCTGAAAAACACGTTTTGAAAAGTGAGCTGTTACTGACCCATAACTTACATGGGGTTGACCAAACTTGCAGAAACATGTTTATTTCTGCTGAAAAACATGTTTTGACACTTTCAGCACACTGGGGTTAAGACCTGAGTGTGTGGGCTCTTCTGAGCCTTGCAGTTACATAGGGATACAGCTGTCTGAAAAAACGCGTTTATTTCGGGCTGAAAAACACGTTTTGAAAAGTGAGCTGTTACTGACCCATAACTTACATGGGGTTGACCAAACTTGCAGAAACATGTTTATTTCTGCTGAAAAACATGTTTTGACACTTTCAGCGCACTGGGGTTAAGACCTGAGTGTGTGGGCTCTTCTGAGCCTTGCAGTTACTTAGGGTAACAGCTATCTGAAAAAACGCGTTTATTTCGGGCTGAAAAACACGTTTTGAAAAGTGAGCTGTTACTGACCCATAACTTACATGGGGTTGACCAAACTTGCAGAAACATGCTTATTTCTGCTGAAAAACATGTTTTGACACTTTCAGCGCACTGGGGTTAAGACCTGAGTGTGTGGGCTCTTCTGAGCCTTGCAGTTACATAGGGATACAGCTGTCTGAAAAAACGCGTTTATTTCGGGCTGAAAAACACGTTTTGAAAAGTGAGCTGTTACTGACCCATAACTTACATGGGGTTGACCAAACTTGCAGAAACATGCTTATTTCTGCTGAAAAACATGTTTTGACACTTTCAGCGCACTGGGGTTAAGACCTGAGTGTGTGGGCTCTTCTGAGCCTTGCAGTTACATAGGGATACAGCTGTCTGAAAAAACGCGTTTATTTCGGGCTGAAAAACACGTTTTGAAAAGTGAGCTGTTACTGACCCATAACTTACATGGGGTTGACCAAACTTGCAGAAACATGTTTATTTCTGCTGAAAAACATGTTTTGACACTTTCAGCACACTGGGGTTAAGACCTGAGTGTGTGGGCTCTTCTGAGCCTTGCAGATACATAGGGATACAGCTGTCTGAAAAAACGCGTTTATTTCTGGCTGAAAAACACGTTTTGAAAAGTGAGCTGTTACTGACCCATAATTTACATGGGGTTGACCAAACTTGCAGAAACATGTTTATTTCTGCTGAAAAACATGTTTTGACACTTTCAGCACACTGGGGTTAAGACCTGAGTGTGTGGGCTCTTCTGAGCCTTGCAGTTACATAGGGATACAGCTGTCTGAAAAAACGCGTTTATTTCGGGCTGAAAAACACGTTTTGAAAAGTGAGCTGTTACTGACCCATAACTTACATGGGGTTGACCAAACTTGCAGAAACATGTTTATTTCTGCTGAAAAACATGTTTTGACACTTTCAGCGCACTGGGGTTAAGACCTGAGTGTGTGGGCTCTTCTGAGCCTTGCAGTTACATAGGGTAACAGCTATCTGAAAAAACGCGTTTATTTCGGGCTGAAAAACACGTTTTGAAAAGTGAGCTGTTACTGACCCATAACTTACATGGGGTTGACCAAACTTGCAGAAACATGCTTATTTCTGCTGAAAAACATGTTTTGACACTTTCAGCGCACTGGGGTTAAGACCTGAGTGTGTGGGCTCTTCTGAGCCTTGCAGTTACATAGGGTAAGAGCTATCTGAAAAAACGCGTTTATTTCGGGCTGAAAAACACGTTTTGAAAAGTGAGCTGTTACTGACCCATAACTTACATGGGGTTGACCAAACTTGCAGAAACATGTTTATTTCTGCTGAAAAACATGTTTTGACACTTTCAGCACAGTGGGGTTAAGACCTGAGTGTGTGGGCTCTTCTGAGGCTTGAAGTTACATAGGGATACAGCTGTCTGAAAAAACGCGTTTATTTCGGGCTGAAAAACACGTTTTGAAAAGTGAGCTGTTACTGACCCATAACTTACATGGGGTTGACCAAACTTGCAGAAACATGTTTATTTCTGCTGAAAAACATGTTTTGACACTTTCAGCACATTGGGGTTAAGACCTGAGTGTGTGGGCTCTTCTGAGCCTTGCAGTTACATAGGGATACAGCTGTCTGAAAAAACGCGTTTATTTCGGGCTGAAAAACACGTTTTGAAAAGTGAGCTGTTACTGACCCATAACTTACATGGGGTTGACCAAACTTGCAGAAACATGTTTATTTCTGCTGAAAAACATGTTTTGACACTTTCAGCACACTGGGGTTAAGACCTGAGTGTGTGGGCTCTTCTGAGCCTTGCAGTTACATAGGGATACAGCTGTCTGAAAAAACGCGTTTATTTCGGGCTGAAAAACACGTTTTGAAAAGTGAGCTGTTACTGCCCCATAAGTTACATGGGGTTGACCAAACTTGCAGAAACATGTTTATTTCTGCTGAAAAACATGTTTTGACACTCTCAGCACACTGGGGTTAAGACCTGAGTGTGTGGGCTCTTCTGAGCCTTGCAGTTACATAGGGATACAGCTGTCTGAAAAAACGCGTTTATTTCGGGCTGAAAAACACGTTTTGAAAAGTGAGCTGTTACTGACCCATAACTTACATGGGGTTGACCAAACTTGCAGAAACGCGTTTATTTCTGCTGAAAAACATGTTTTGACACTTTCAGCACACTGGGGTTAAGACCTGAGTGTGTGGGCTCTTCTGAGCCTTGCAGTTACATAGGGATACAGCTGTCTGAAAAAACGCGTTTATTTCGGGCTGAAAAACACGTTTTGAAAAGTGAGCTGTTACTGACCCATAACTTACATGGGGTTGACCAAACTTGCAGAAACATGTTTATTTCTGCTGAAAAACATGTTTTGACACTTTCAGCACACTGGGGTTAAGACCTGAGTGTGTGGGCTCTACTGAGCCTTGCAGTTACATAGGGATACAGCTGTCTGAAAAAACGCGTTTATTTCGGGCTGAAAAACACGTTTTGAAAAGTGAGCTGTTACTGACCCATAACTTACATGGGGTTGACCAAACTTGCAGAAACATGTTTATTTCTGCTGAAAAACATGTTTGACACTTTCAGCATACTGGGGTTAAGACCTGAGTGTGTGGGCTCTTCTGAGCCTTGCAGATACATAGGGATACAGCTGTCTGAAAAAACGCGTTTATTTCTGGCTGAAAAACACGTTTTGAAAAGTGAGCTGTTACTGACCCATAACTTACATGGGGTTGACCAAACTTGCAGAAACATGTTTATTTCTGCTGAAAAACATGTTTTGACACTTTCAGCACACTCGGGTTAAGACCTGAGTGTGTGGGCTCTTCTGAGCCTTGCAGTTACATAGGGATACAGCTGTCTGAAAAAACGCGTTTATTTCGGGCTGAAAAACACGTTTTGAAAAGTGAGCTGTTACTGACCCATAACTTACATGGGGTTGACCAAACTTGCAGAAACATGTTTATTTCTGCTGAAAAACATGTTTTGACACTTTCAGCACACTGGGGTTAAGACCTGAGTGTGTGGGCTCTTCTGAGCCTTGCAGTTACATAGGGATACAGCTGTCTGAAAAAACGCGTTTATTTCGGGCTGAAAAACACGTTTTGAAAAGTGAGCTGTTACTGACCCATAACTTACATGGGGTTGACCAAACTTGCAGAAACATGTTTATTTCTGCTGAAAAACATGTTTTGACACTTTCAGCGCACTGGGGTTAAGACCTGAGTGTGTGGGCTCTTCTGAGCCTTGCAGTTACTTAGGGTAACAGCTATCTGAAAAAACGCGTTTATTTCGGGCTGAAAAACACGTTTTGAAAAGTGAGCTGTTACTGACCCATAACTTACATGGGATTGACCAAACTTGCAGAAACATGCTTATTTCTGCTGAAAAACATGTTTTGACACTTTCAGCGCACTGGGGTTAAGACCTGAGTGTGTGGGCTCTTCTGAGCCTTGCAGTTACATAGGGTAAGAGCTATCTGAAAAAACGCGTTTATTTCGGGCTGAAAAACACGTTTTGAAAAGTGAGCTGTTACTGACCCATAACTTACATGGGGTTGACCAAACTTGCAGAAACATGTTTATTTCTGCTGAAAAACATGTTTTGACACTTTCAGCACAGTGGGGTTAAGACCTGAGTGTGTGGGCTCTTCTGAGGCTTGCAGTTACATAGGGATACAGCTGTCTGAAAAAACGCGTTTATTTCGGGCTGAAAAACACGTTTTGAAAAGTGAGCTGTTACTGACCCATAACTTACATGGGGTTGACCAAACTTGCAGAAACATGTTTATTTCTGCTGAAAAACATGTTTTGACACTTTCAGCACAGTGGGGTTAAGACCTGAGTGTGTGGGCTCTTCTGAGGCTTGAAGTTACATAGGGATACAGCTGTCTGAAAAAACGCGTTTATTTCGGGCTGAAAAACACGTTTTGAAAAGTGAGCTGTTACTGACCCATAACTTACATGGGGTTGACCAAACTTGCAGAAACATGTTTATTTCTGCTGAAAAACATGTTTTGACACTTTCAGCACATTGGGGTTAAGACCTGAGTGTGTGGGCTCTTCTGAGCCTTGCAGTTACATAGGGATACAGCTGTCTGAAAAAACGTGTTTATTTCGGGCTGAAAAACACGTTTTGAAAAGTGAGCTGTTACTGACCCATAACTTACATGGGGTTGACCAAACTTGCAGAAACATGTTTATTTCTGCTGAAAAACATGTTTTGACACTTTCAGCACACTGGGGTTAAGACCTGAGTGTGTGGGCTCTTCTGAGCCTTGCAGTTACATAGGGATACAGCTGTCTGAAAAAACGCGTTTATTTCGGGCTGAAAAACACGTTTTGAAAAGTGAGCTGTTACTGCCCCATAAGTTACATGGGGTTGACCAAACTTGCAGAAACATGTTTATTTCTGCTGAAAAACATGTTTTGACACTCTCAGCACACTGGGGTTAAGACCTGAGTGTGTGGGCTCTTCTGAGCCTTGCAGTTACATAGGGATACAGCTGTCTGAAAAAACGCGTTTATTTCGGGCTGAAAAACACGTCTTGAAAAGTGAGCTGTTACTGACCCATAACTTACATGGGGTTGACCAAACTTGCAGAAACAAGTTTATTTCTGCTGAAAAACATGTTTTGACACTTTCAGCACACTGGGGTTAAGACCTGAGTGTGTGGGCTCTTCTGAGCCTTGCAGTTACATAGGGATACAGCTGTCTGAAAAAACGCGTTTATTTCGGGCTGAAAAACACGTTTTGAAAAGTGAGCTGTTACTGACCCATAACTTACATGGGGTTGACCAAACTTGCAGAAACATGTTTATTTCTGCTGAAAAACATGTTTTGACACTTTCAGCACACTGGGGTTAAGACCTGAGTGTGTGGGCTCTTCTGAGCCTTGCAGTTACATAGGGATACAGCTGTCTGAAAAAACGCGTTTATTTCGGGCTGAAAAACACGTTTTGAAAAGTGAGCTGTTACTGCCCCATAAGTTACATGGGGTTGACCAAACTTGCAGAAACATGTTTATTTCTGCTGAAAAACATGTTTTGACACTTTCAGCATACTGGGGTTAAGACCTGAGTGTGTGGGCTCTTCTGAGCCTTGCAGATACATAGGGATACAGCTGTCTGAAAAAACGCGTTTATTTCTGGCTGAAAAACACGTTTTGAAAAGTGAGCTGTTACTGACCCATAACTTACATGGGGTTGACCAAACTTGCAGAAACGTTTATTTCTGCTGAAAAACATGTTTTGACACTTTCAGCACACTCGGGTTAAGACCTGAGTGTGTGGGCTCTTCTGAGCCTTGCAGTTACATAGGGATACAGCTGTCTGAAAAAACGCGTTGATTTCGGGCTGAAAAACACGTTTTGAAAAGTGAGCTGTTACTGACCCATAACTTACATGGGGTTGACCAAACTTGCAGAAACATGTTTATTTCTGCTGAAAAACATGTTTTGACACTTTCAGCACACTGGGGTTAAGACCTGAGTGTGTGGGCTCTTCTGAGCCTTGCAGTTACATAGGGATACAGCTGTCTGAAAAAACGCTTTTATTTCGGGCTGAAAAACACGTTTTGAAAAGTGAGCTGTTACTGACCCATAACTTACATGGGGTTGACCAAACTTGCAGAAACATGTTTATTTCTGCTGAAAAACATGTTTTGACACTTTCAGCACACTGGGGTTAAGACCTGAGTGTGTGGGCTCTTCTGAGCCTTGCAGTTACATAGGGTAACAGCTATCTGAAAAAACGCGTTTATTTCGGGCTGAAAAACACGTTTTGAAAAGTGAGCTGTTACTGACCCATAACTTACATGGGGTTGACCAAACTTGCAGAAACATGCTTATTTCTGCTGAAAAACATGTTTTGACACTTTCAGCGCACTGGGGTTAAGACCTGAGTGTGTGGGCTCTTCTGAGCCTTGCAGTTACATAGGGTAAGAGCTATCTGAAAAAACGCGTTTATTTCGGGCTGAAAAACACGTTTTGAAAAGTGAGCTGTTACTGACCCATAACTTACATGGGGTTGACCAAACTTGCAGAAACATGTTTATTTCTGCTGAAAAACATGTTTTGACACTTTCAGCACAGTGGGGTTAAGACCTGAGTGTGTGGGCTCTTCTGAGGCTTGCAGTTACATAGGGATACAGCTGTCTGAAAAAACGCGTTTATTTCGGTCTGAAAAACACGTTTTGAAAAGTGAGCTGTTACTGACCCATAACTTACATGGGGTTGACCTAACTTGCAGAAACATGTTTATTTCTGCTGAAAAACATGTTTTGACACTTTCAGCACATTGGGGTTAAGACCTGAGTGTGTGGGCTCTTCTGAGCCTTGCAGTTACATAGGGATACAGCTGTCTGAAAAAACGCGTTTATTTCGGGCTGAAAAACACGTTTTGAAAAGTGAGCTGTTACTGACCCATAACTTACATGGGGTTGACCAAACTTGCAGAAACATGTTTATTTCTGCTGAAAAACATGTTTTGACACTTTCAGCACACTGGGGTTAAGACCTGAGTGTGTGGGCTCTTCTGAGCCTTGCAGTTACATAGGGATACAGCTGTCTGAAAAAACGCGTTTATTTCGGGCTGAAAAACACGTTTTGAAAAGTGAGCTGTTACTGCCCCATAAGTTACATGGGGTTGACCAAACTTGCAGAAACATGTTTATTTCTGCTGAAAAACATGTTTTGACACTCTCAGCACACTGGGGTTAAGACCTGAGTGTGTGGGCTCTTCTGAGCCTTGCAGTTACATAGGGATACAGCTGTCTGAAAAAACGCGTTTATTTCGGGCTGAAAAACACGTTTTGAAAAGTGAGCTGTTACTGACCCATAACTTACATGGGGTTGACCAAACTTGCAGAAACAAGTTTATTTCTGCTGAAAAACATGTTTTGACACTTTCAGCACACTGGGGTTAAGACCTGAGTGTGTGGGCTCTTCTGAGCCTTGCAGTTACATAGGGATACAGCTGTCTGAAAAAACGCGTTTATTTCGGGCTGAAAAACACGTTTTGAAAAGTGAGCTGTTACTGACCCATAACTTACATGGGGTTGACCAAACTTGCAGAAACATGTTTATTTCTGCTGAAAAACATGTTTTGACACTTTCAGCACACTGGGGTTAAGACCTGAGTGTGTGGGCTCTTCTGAGCCTTGCAGTTACATAGGGATACAGCTGTCTGAAAAAACGCGTTTATTTCGGGCTGAAAAACACGTTTTGAAAAGTGAGCTGTTACTGCCCCATAAGTTACATGGGGTTGACCAAACTTGCAGAAACATGTTTATTTCTGCTGAAAAACATGTTTTGACACTTTCAGCATACTGGGGTTAAGACCTGAGTGTGTGGGCTCTTCTGAGCCTTGCAGATACATAGGGATACAGCTGTCTGAAAAAACGCGTTTATTTCTGGCTGAAAAACACGTTTTGAAAAGTGAGCTGTTACTGACCCATAACTTACATGGGGTTGACCAAACTTGCAGAAACATGTTTATTTCTGCTGAAAAACATGTTTTGACACTTTCAGCACACTCGGGTTAAGACCTGAGTGTGTGGGCTCTTCTGAGCCTTGCAGTTACATAGGGATACAGCTGTCTGAAAAAACGCGTTTATTTCGGGCTGAAAAACACGTTTTGAAAAGTGAGCTGTTACTGACCCATAACTTACATGGGGTTGACCAAACTTGCAGAAACATGTTTATTTCTGCTGAAAAACATGTTTTGACACTTTCAGCACACTGGGGTTAAGACCTGAGTGTGTGGGCTCTTCTGAGCCTTGCAGTTACATAGGGATACAGCTGTCTGAAAAAACGCGTTTATTTCGGGCTGAAAAACACGTTTTGAAAAGTGAGCTGTTACTGACCCATAACTTACATGGGGTTGACCAAACTTGCAGAAACATGTTTATTTCTGCTGAAAAACATGTTTTGACACTTTCAGCGCACTGGGGTTAAGACCTGAGTGTGTGGGCTCTTCTGAGCCTTGCAGTTACTTAGGGATACAGCTGTCTGAAAAAACGCGTTTATTTCTGGCTGAAAAACACGTTTTGAAAAGTGAGCTGTTACTGACCCATAATTTACATGGGGTTGACCAAACTTGCAGAAACATGTTTATTTCTGCTGAAAAACATGTTTTGACACTTTCAGCACACTGGGGTTAAGACCTGAGTGTGTGGGCTCTTCTGAGCCTTGCAGTTACATAGGGATACAGCTGTCTGAAAAAACGCGTTTATTTCGGGCTGAAAAACACGTTTTGAAAAGTGAGCTGTTACTGACCCATAACTTACATGGGGTTGACCAAACTTGCAGAAACATGTTTATTTCTGCTGAAAAACATGTTTTGACACTTTCAGCGCACTGGGGTTAAGACCTGAGTGTGTGGGCTCTTCTGAGCCTTGCAGTTACATAGGGTAACAGCTATCTGAAAAAACGCGTTTATTTCGGGCTGAAAAACACGTTTTGAAAAGTGAGCTGTTACTGACCCATAACTTACATGGGGTTGACCAAACTTGCAGAAACATGCTTATTTCTGCTGAAAAACATGTTTTGACACTTTCAGCGCACTGGGGTTAAGACCTGAGTGTGTGGGCTCTTCTGAGCCTTGCAGTTACATAGGGTAAGAGCTATCTGAAAAAACGCGTTTATTTCGGGCTGAAAAACACGTTTTGAAAAGTGAGCTGTTACTGACCCATAACTTACATGGGGTTGACCAAACTTGCAGAAACATGTTTATTTCTGCTGAAAAACATGTTTTGACACTTTCAGCACAGTGGGGTTAAGACCTGAGTGTGTGGGCTCTTCTGAGGCTTGAAGTTACATAGGGATACAGCTGTCTGAAAAAACGCGTTTATTTCGGGCTGAAAAACACGTTTTGAAAAGTGAGCTGTTACTGACCCATAACTTACATGGGGTTGACCAAACTTGCAGAAACATGTTTATTTCTGCTGAAAAACATGTTTTGACACTTTCAGCACATTGGGGTTAAGACCTGAGTGTGTGGGCTCTTCTGAGCCTTGCAGTTACATAGGGATACAGCTGTCTGAAAAAACGCGTTTATTTCGGGCTGAAAAACACGTTTTGAAAAGTGAGCTGTTACTGACCCATAACTTACATGGGGTTGACCAAACTTGCAGAAACATGTTTATTTCTGCTGAAAAACATGTTTTGACACTTTCAGCACACTGGGGTTAAGACCTGAGTGTGTGGGCTCTTCTGAGCCTTGCAGTTACATAGGGATACAGCTGTCTGAAAAAACGCGTTTATTTCGGGCTGAAAAACACGTTTTGAAAAGTGAGCTGTTACTGCCCCATAAGTTACATGGGGTTGACCAAACTTGCAGAAACATGTTTATTTCTGCTGAAAAACATGTTTTGACACTCTCAGCACACTGGGGTTAAGACCTGAGTGTGTGGGCTCTTCTGAGCCTTGCAGTTACATAGGGATACAGCTGTCTGAAAAAACGCGTTTATTTCGGGCTGAAAAACACGTTTTGAAAAGTGAGCTGTTACTGACCCATAACTTACATGGGGTTGACCAAACTTGCAGAAACGCGTTTATTTCTGCTGAAAAACATGTTTTGACACTTTCAGCACACTGGGGTTAAGACCTGAGTGTGTGGGCTCTTCTGAGCCTTGCAGTTACATAGGGATACAGCTGTCTGAAAAAACGCGTTTATTTCGGGCTGAAAAACACGTTTTGAAAAGTGAGCTGTTACTGACCCATAACTTACATGGGGTTGACCAAACTTGCAAAAACATGTTTATTTCTGCTGAAAAACATGTTTTGACACTTTCAGCACACTGGGGTTAAGACCTGAGTGTGTGGGCTCTACTGAGCCTTGCAGTTACATAGGGATACAGCTGTCTGAAAAAACGCGTTTATTTCGGGCTGAAAAACACGTTTTGAAAAGTGAGCTGTTACTGACCCATAACTTACATGGGGTTGACCAAACTTGCAGAAACATGTTTATTTCTGCTGAAAAACATGTTTGACACTTTCAGCATACTGGGGTTAAGACCTGAGTGTGTGGGCTCTTCTGAGCCTTGCAGATACATAGGGATACAGCTGTCTGAAAAAACGCGTTTATTTCTGGCTGAAAAACACGTTTTGAAAAGTGAGCTGTTACTGACCCATAACTTACATGGGGTTGACCAAACTTGCAGAAACATGTTTATTTCTGCTGAAAAACATGTTTTGACACTTTCAGCACACTCGGGTTAAGACCTGAGTGTGTGGGCTCTTCTGAGCCTTGCAGTTACATAGGGATACAGCTGTCTGAAAAAACGCGTTTATTTCGGGCTGAAAAACACGTTTTGAAAAGTGAGCTGTTACTGACCCATAACTTACATGGGGTTGACCAAACTTGCAGAAACATGTTTATTTCTGCTGAAAAACATGTTTTGACACTTTCAGCACACTGGGGTTAAGACCTGAGTGTGTGGGCTCTTCTGAGCCTTGCAGTTACATAGGGATACAGCTGTCTGAAAAAACGCGTTTATTTCGGGCTGAAAAACACGTTTTGAAAAGTGAGCTGTTACTGACCCATAACTTACATGGGGTTGACCAAACTTGCAGAAACATGTTTATTTCTGCTGAAAAACATGTTTTGACACTTTCAGCGCACTGGGGTTAAGACCTGAGTGTGTGGGCTCTTCTGAGCCTTGCAGTTACTTAGGGTAACAGCTATCTGAAAAAACGCGTTTATTTCGGGCTGAAAAACACGTTTTGAAAAGTGAGCTGTTACTGACCCATAACTTACATGGGGTTGACCAAACTTGCAGAAACATGCTTATTTCTGCTGAAAAACATGTTTTGACACTTTCAGCGCACTGGGGTTAAGACCTGAGTGTGTGGGCTCTTCTGAGCCTTGCAGTTACATAGGGTAAGAGCTATCTGAAAAAACGCGTTTATTTCGGGCTGAAAAACACGTTTTGAAAAGTGAGCTGTTACTGACCCATAACTTACATGGGGTTGACCAAACTTGCAGAAACATGTTTATTTCTGCTGAAAAACATGTTTTGACACTTTCAGCACAGTGGGGTTAAGACCTGAGTGTGTGGGCTCTTCTGAGGCTTGCAGTTACATAGGGATACAGCTGTCTGAAAAAACGCGTTTATTTCGGGCTGAAAAACACGTTTTGAAAAGTGAGCTGTTACTGACCCATAACTTACATGGGGTTGACCAAACTTGCAGAAACATGTTTATTTCTGCTGAAAAACATGTTTTGACACTTTCAGCACAGTGGGGTTAAGACCTGAGTGTGTGGGCTCTTCTGAGGCTTGAAGTTACATAGGGATACAGCTGTCTGAAAAAACGCGTTTATTTCGGGCTGAAAAACACGTTTTGAAAAGTGAGCTGTTACTGACCCATAACTTACATGGGGTTGACCAAACTTGCAGAAACATGTTTATTTCTGCTGAAAAACATGTTTTGACACTTTCAGCACATTGGGGTTAAGACCTGAGTGTGTGGGCTCTTCTGAGCCTTGCAGTTACATAGGGATACAGCTGTCTGAAAAAACGTGTTTATTTCGGGCTGAAAAACACGTTTTGAAAAGTGAGCTGTTACTGACCCATAACTTACATGGGGTTGACCAAACTTGCAGAAACATGTTTATTTCTGCTGAAAAACATGTTTTGACACTTTCAGCACACTGGGGTTAAGACCTGAGTGTGTGGGCTCTTCTGAGCCTTGCAGTTACATAGGGATACAGCTGTCTGAAAAAACGCGTTTATTTCGGGCTGAAAAACACGTTTTGAAAAGTGAGCTGTTACTGCCCCATAAGTTACATGGGGTTGACCAAACTTGCAGAAACATGTTTATTTCTGCTGAAAAACATGTTTTGACACTCTCAGCACACTGGGGTTAAGACCTGAGTGTGTGGGCTCTTCTGAGCCTTGCAGTTACATAGGGATACAGCTGTCTGAAAAAACGCGTTTATTTCGGGCTGAAAAACACGTCTTGAAAAGTGAGCTGTTACTGACCCATAACTTACATGGGGTTGACCAAACTTGCAGAAACAAGTTTATTTCTGCTGAAAAACATGTTTTGACACTTTCAGCACACTGGGGTTAAGACCTGAGTGTGTGGGCTCTTCTGAGCCTTGCAGTTACATAGGGATACAGCTGTCTGAAAAAACGCGTTTATTTCGGGCTGAAAAACACGTTTTGAAAAGTGAGCTGTTACTGACCCATAACTTACATGGGGTTGACCAAACTTGCAGAAACATGTTTATTTCTGCTGAAAAACATGTTTTGACACTTTCAGCACACTGGGGTTAAGACCTGAGTGTGTGGGCTCTTCTGAGCCTTGCAGTTACATAGGGATACAGCTGTCTGAAAAAACGCGTTTATTTCGGGCTGAAAAACACGTTTTGAAAAGTGAGCTGTTACTGCCCCATAAGTTACATGGGGTTGACCAAACTTGCAGAAACATGTTTATTTCTGCTGAAAAACATGTTTTGACACCTTCAGCATACTGGGGTTAAGACCTGAGTGTGTGGGCTCTTCTGAGCCTTGCAGATACATAGGGATACAGCTGTCTGAAAAAACGCGTTTATTTCTGGCTGAAAAACACGTTTTGAAAAGTGAGCTGTTACTGACCCATAACTTACATGGGGTTGACCAAACTTGCAGAAACGTTTATTTCTGCTGAAAAACATGTTTTGACACTTTCAGCACACTCGGGTTAAGACCTGAGTGTGTGGGCTCTTCTGAGCCTTGCAGTTACATAGGGATACAGCTGTCTGAAAAAACGCGTTGATTTCGGGCTGAAAAACACGTTTTGAAAAGTGAGCTGTTACTGACCCATAACTTACATGGGGTTGACCAAACTTGCAGAAACATGTTTATTTCTGCTGAAAAACATGTTTTGACACTTTCAGCACACTGGGGTTAAGACCTGAGTGTGTGGGCTCTTCTGAGCCTTGCAGTTACATAGGGATACAGCTGTCTGAAAAAACGCGTTTATTTCGGGCTGAAAAACACGTTTTGAAAAGTGAGCTGTTACTGACCCATAACTTACATGGGGTTGACCAAACTTGCAGAAACATGTTTATTTCTGCTGAAAAACATGTTTTGACACTTTCAGCGCACTGGGGTTAAGACCTGAGTGTGTGGGCTCTTCTGAGCCTTGCAGTTACATAGGGTAACAGCTATCTGAAAAAACGCGTTTATTTCGGGCTGAAAAACACGTTTTGAAAAGTGAGCTGTTACTGACCCATAACTTACATGGGGTTGACCAAACTTGCAGAAACATGCTTATTTCTGCTGAAAAACATGTTTTGACACTTTCAGCGCACTGGGGTTAAGACCTGAGTGTGTGGGCTCTTCTGAGCCTTGCAGTTACATAGGGTAAGAGCTATCTGAAAAAAACGCGTTTATTTCGGGCTGAAAAACACGTTTTGAAAAGTGAGCTGTTACTGACCCATAACTTACATGGGGTTGACCAAACTTGCAGAAACATGTTTATTTCTGCTGAAAAACATGTTTTGACACTTTCAGCACAGTGGGGTTAAGACCTGAGTGTGTGGGCTCTTCTGAGGCTTGCAGTTACATAGGGATACAGCTGTCTGAAAAAACGCGTTTATTTCGGGCTGAAAAACACGTTTTGAAAAGTGAGCTGTTACTGACCCATAACTTACATGGGGTTGACCAAACTTGCAGAAACATGTTTATTTCTGCTGAAAAACATGTTTTGACACTTTCAGCACATTGGGGTTAAGACCTGAGTGTGTGGGCTCTTCTGAGCCTTGCAGTTACATAGGGATACAGCTGTCTGAAAAAACGCGTTTATTTCGGGCTGAAAAACACGTTTTGAAAAGTGAGCTGTTACTGACCCATAACTTACATGGGGTTGACCAAACTTGCAGAAACATGTTTATTTCTGCTGAAAAACATGTTTTGACACTTTCAGCACACTGGGGTTAAGACCTGAGTGTGTGGGCTCTTCTGAGCCTTGCAGATACATAGGGATACAGCTGTCTGAAAAAACGCGTTTATTTCTGGCTGAAAAACACGTTTTGAAAAGTGAGCTGTTACTGACCCATAATTTACATGGGGTTGACCAAACTTGCAGAAACATGTTTATTTCTGCTGAAAAACATGTTTTGACACTTTCAGCACAGTGGGTTTAAGACCTGAGTGTGTGGGCTCTTCTGAGGCTTGCAGTTACATAGGGATACAGCTGTCTGAAAAAACGCGTTTATTTCGGGCTGAAAAACACGTTTTGAAAAGTGAGCTGTTACTGCCCCATAAGTTACATGGGGTTGACCAAACTTGCAGAAACATGTTTATTTCTGCTGAAAAACATGTTTTGACACTTTCAGCACACTGGGGTTAAGACCTGAGTGTGTGGGCTCTTCTGAGCCTTGCAGTTACATAGGGATACAGCTGTCTGAAAAAACGCGTTTATTTCGGGCTGAAAAACACGTTTTGAAAAGTGAGCTGTTACTGACCCATAACTTACATGGGGTTGACCAAACTTGCAGAAACATGCTTATTTCTGCTGAAAAACATGTTTTGACACTTTCAGCGCACTGGGGTTAAGACCTGAGTGTGTGGGCTCTTCTGAGCCTTGCAGTTACATAGGGTAAGAGCTATCTGAAAAAACGCGTTTATTTCGGGCTGAAAAACACGTTTTGAAAAGTGAGCTGTTACTGACCCATAACTTACATGGGGTTGACCAAACTTGCAGAAACATGTTTATTTCTGCTGAAAAACATGTTTTGACACTTTCAGCACAGTGGGGTTAAGACCTGAGTGTGTGGGCTCTTCTGAGGCTTGCAGTTACATAGGGATACAGCTGTCTGAAAAAACGCGTTTATTTCGGGCTGAAAAACACGTTTTGAAAAGTGAGCTGTTACTGACCCATAACTTACATGGGGTTGACCAAACTTGCAGAAACATGTTTATTTCTGCTGAAAAACATGTTTTGACACTTTCAGCGCACTGGGGTTAAGACCTGAGTGTGTGGGCTCTTCTGAGCCTTGCAGTTACATAGGGTAACAGCTATCTGAAAAAACGCGTTTATTTCGGGCTGAAAAACACATTTTGAAAAGTGAGCTGTTACTGACCCATAACTTACATGGGGTTGACCAAACTTGCAGAAACAAGTTTATTTCTGCTGAAAAACATGTTTTGACACTTTCAGCACACTGGGGTTAAGACCTGAGTGTGTGGGCTCTTCTGAGCCTTGCAGTTACATAGGGATACAGCTGTCTGAAAAAACGCGTTTATTTCGGGCTGAAAAACACGTTTTGAAAAGTGAGCTGTTACTGACCCATAACTTACATGGGGTTGACCAAACTTGCAGAAACATGTTTATTTCTGCTGAAAAACATGTTTTGACACTTTCAGCACACTGGGGTTAAGACCTGAGTGTGTGGGCTCTTCTGAGCCTTGCAGTTACATAGGGATACAGCTGTCTGAAAAAACGCGTTTATTTCGGGCTGAAAAACACGTTTTGAAAAGTGAGCTGTTACTGCCCCATAAGTTACATGGGGTTGACCAAACTTGCAGAAACATGTTTATTTCTGCTGAAAAACATGTTTTGACACTTTCAGCACACTGGGGTTAAGACCTGAGTGTGTGGGCTCTTCTGAGCCTTGCAGATACATAGGGATACAGCTGTCTGAAAAAACGCGTTTATTTCTGGCTGAAAAACACGTTTTGAAAAGTGAGCTGTTACTGACCCATAACTTACATGGGGTTGACCAAACTTGCAGAAACATGTTTATTTCTGCTGAAAAACATGTTTTGACACTTTCAGCACACTCGGGTTAAGACCTGAGTGTGTGGGCTCTTCTGAGCCTTGCAGTTACATAGGGATACAGCTGTCTGAAAAAACGCGTTTATTTCGGGCTGAAAAACACGTTTTGAAAAATGAGCTGTTACTGACCCATAACTTACATGGGGTTGACCAAACTTGCAGAAACATGTTTATTTCTGCTGAAAAACATGTTTTGACACTTTCAGCACACTGGGGTTAAGACCTGAGTGTGTGGGCTCTTCTGAGCCTTGCAGTTACATAGGAATACAGCTGTCTGAAAAAACTCGTTTATTTCGGGCTGAAAAACACGTTTTGAAAAGTGAGCTGTTACTGACCCATAACTTACATGGGGTTGACCAAACTTGCAGAAACATGTTTATTTCTGCTGAAAAACATGTTTTGACACTTTCAGCGCACTGGGGTTAAGACCTGAGTGTGTGGGCTCTTCTGAGCCTTGCAGTTACATAGGGTAACAGCTATCTGAAAAAACGCGTTTATTTCGGGCTGAAAAACACGTTTTGAAAAGTGAGCTGTTACTGACCCATAACTTACATGGGGTTGACCAAACTTGCAGAAACATGCTTATTTCTGCTGAAAAACATGTTTTGACACTTTCAGCGCACTGGGGTTAAGACCTGAGTGTGTGGGCTCTTCTGAGCCTTGCAGTTACATAGGGTAAGAGCTATCTGAAAAAACGCGTTTATTTCGGGCTGAAAAACACGTTTTGAAAAGTGAGCTGTTACTGACCCATAACTTACATGGGGTTGACCAAACTTGCAGAAACATGTTTATTTCTGCTGAAAAACATGTTTTGACACTTTCAGCACAGTGGGGTTAAGACCTGAGTGTGTGGGCTCTTCTGAGGCTTGCAGTTACATAGGGATACAGCTGTCTGAAAAAACGCGTTTATTTCGGGCTGAAAAACACGTTTTGAAAAGTGAGCTGTTACTGACCCATAACTTACATGGGGTTGACCAAACTTGCAGAAACATGTTTATTTCTGCTGAAAAACATGTTTTGACACTTTCAGCACATTGGGGTTAAGACCTGAGTGTGTGGGCTCTTCTGAGCCTTGCAGTTACATAGGGATACAGCTGTCTGAAAAAACGCGTTTATTTCGGGCTGAAAAACACGTTTTGAAAAGTGAGCTGTTACTGACCCATAACTTACATGGGGTTGACCAAACTTGCAGAAACATGTTTATTTCTGCTGAAAAACATGTTTTGACACTTTCAGCACACTGGGGTTAAGACCTGAGTGTGTGGGCTCTTCTGAGCCTTGCAGTTACATAGGGATACAGCTGTCTGAAAAAACGCGTTTATTTCGGGCTGAAAAACAAGTTTTGAAAAGTGAGCTGTTACTGCCCCATAAGTTACATGGGGTTGACCAAACTTGCAGAAACATGTTTATTTCTGCTGAAAAACATGTTTTGACACTCTCAGCACACTGGGGTTAAGACCTGAGTGTGTGGGCTCTTCTGAGCCTTGCAGTTACATAGGGATACAGCTGTCTGAAAAAACGCGTTTATTTCGGGCTGAAAAACACGTTTTGAAAAGTGAGCTGTTACTGACCCATAACTTACATGGGGTTGACCAAACTTGCAGAAACAAGTTTATTTCTGCTGAAAAACATGTTTTGACACTTTCAGCACACTGGGGTTAAGACCTGAGTGTGTGGGCTCTTCTGAGCCTTGCAGTTACATAGGGATACAGCTGTCTGAAAAAACGCGTTTATTTCGGGCTGAAAAACACGTTTTGAAAAGTGAGCTGTTACTGACCCATAACTTACATGGGGTTGACCAAACTTGCAGAAACATGTTTATTTCTGCTGAAAAACATGTTTTGACACTTTCAGCACACTGGGGTTAAGACCTGAGTGTGTGGGCTCTTCTGAGCCTTGCAGTTACATAGGGATACAGCTGTCTGAAAAAACGCGTTTATTTCGGGCTGAAAAACACGTTTTGAAAAGTGAGCTGTTACTGCCCCATAAGTTACATGGGGTTGACCAAACTTGCAGAAACATGTTTATTTCTGCTGAAAAACATGTTTTGACACTTTCAGCATACTGGGGTTAAGACCTGAGTGTGTGGGCTCTTCTGAGCCTTGCAGATACATAGGGATACAGCTGTCTGAAAAAACGCGTTTATTTCTGGCTGAAAAACACGTTTTGAAAAGTGAGCTGTTACTGACCCATAACTTACATGGGGTTGACCAAACTTGCAGAAACATGCTTATTTCTGCTGAAAAACATGTTTTGACACTTTCAGCGCACTGGGGTTAAGACCTGAGTGTGTGGGCTCTTCTGAGCCTTGCAGTTACATAGGGTAAGAGCTATCTGAAAAAAACGCGTTTATTTCGGGCTGAAAAACACGTTTTGAAAAGTGAGCTGTTACTGACCCATAACTTACATGGGGTTGACCAAACTTGCAGAAACATGTTTATTTCTGCTGAAAAACATGTTTTGACACTTTCAGCACAGTGGGGTTAAGACCTGAGTGTGTGGGCTCTTCTGAGGCTTGCAGTTACATAGGGATACAGCTGTCTGAAAAAACGCGTTTATTTCGGGCTGAAAAACACGTTTTGAAAAGTGAGCTGTTACTGACCCATAACTTACATGGGGTTGACCAAACTTGCAGAAACATGTTTATTTCTGCTGAAAAACATGTTTTGACACTTTCAGCACATTGGGGTTAAGACCTGAGTGTGTGGGCTCTTCTGAGCCTTGCAGTTACATAGGGATACAGCTGTCTGAAAAAACGCGTTTATTTCGGGCTGAAAAACACGTTTTGAAAAGTGAGCTGTTACTGACCCATAACTTACATGGGGTTGACCAAACTTGCAGAAACATGTTTATTTCTGCTGAAAAACATGTTTTGACACTTTCAGCACACTGGGGTTAAGACCTGAGTGTGTGGGCTCTTCTGAGCCTTGCAGATACATAGGGATACAGCTGTCTGAAAAAACGCGTTTATTTCTGGCTGAAAAACACGTTTTGAAAAGTGAGCTGTTACTGACCCATAATTTACATGGGGTTGACCAAACTTGCAGAAACATGTTTATTTCTGCTGAAAAACATGTTTTGACACTTTCAGCACAGTGGGTTTAAGACCTGAGTGTGTGGGCTCTTCTGAGGCTTGCAGTTACATAGGGATACAGCTGTCTGAAAAAACGCGTTTATTTCGGGCTGAAAAACACGTTTTGAAAAGTGAGCTGTTACTGCCCCATAAGTTACATGGGGTTGACCAAACTTGCAGAAACATGTTTATTTCTGCTGAAAAACATGTTTTGACACTTTCAGCACACTGGGGTTAAGACCTGAGTGTGTGGGCTCTTCTGAGCCTTGCAGTTACATAGGGATACAGCTGTCTGAAAAAACGCGTTTATTTCGGGCTGAAAAACACGTTTTGAAAAGTGAGCTGTTACTGACCCATAACTTACATGGGGTTGACCAAACTTGCAGAAACATGCTTATTTCTGCTGAAAAACATGTTTTGACACTTTCAGCGCACTGGGGTTAAGACCTGAGTGTGTGGGCTCTTCTGAGCCTTGCAGTTACATAGGGTAAGAGCTATCTGAAAAAACGCGTTTATTTCGGGCTGAAAAACACGTTTTGAAAAGTGAGCTGTTACTGACCCATAACTTACATGGGGTTGACCAAACTTGCAGAAACATGTTTATTTCTGCTGAAAAACATGTTTTGACACTTTCAGCACAGTGGGGTTAAGACCTGAGTGTGTGGGCTCTTCTGAGGCTTGCAGTTACATAGGGATACAGCTGTCTGAAAAAACGCGTTTATTTCGGGCTGAAAAACACGTTTTGAAAAGTGAGCTGTTACTGACCCATAACTTACATGGGGTTGACCAAACTTGCAGAAACATGTTTATTTCTGCTGAAAAACATGTTTTGACACTTTCAGCGCACTGGGGTTAAGACCTGAGTGTGTGGGCTCTTCTGAGCCTTGCAGTTACATAGGGTAACAGCTATCTGAAAAAACGCGTTTATTTCGGGCTGAAAAACACGTTTTGAAAAGTGAGCTGTTACTGACCCATAACTTACATGGGGTTGACCAAACTTGCAGAAACAAGTTTATTTCTGCTGAAAAACATGTTTTGACACTTTCAGCACACTGGGGTTAAGACCTGAGTGTGTGGGCTCTTCTGAGCCTTGCAGTTACATAGGGATACAGCTGTCTGAAAAAACGCGTTTATTTCGGGCTGAAAAACACGTTTTGAAAAGTGAGCTGTTACTGACCCATAACTTACATGGGGTTGACCAAACTTGCAGAAACATGTTTATTTCTGCTGAAAAACATGTTTTGACACTTTCAGCACACTGGGGTTAAGACCTGAGTGTGTGGGCTCTTCTGAGCCTTGCAGTTACATAGGGATACAGCTGTCTGAAAAAACGCGTTTATTTCGGGCTGAAAAACACGTTTTGAAAAGTGAGCTGTTACTGCCCCATAAGTTACATGGGGTTGACCAAACTTGCAGAAACATGTTTATTTCTGCTGAAAAACATGTTTTGACACTTTCAGCACACTGGGGTTAAGACCTGAGTGTGTGGGCTCTTCTGAGCCTTGCAGATACATAGGGATACAGCTGTCTGAAAAAACGCGTTTATTTCTGGCTGAAAAACACGTTTTGAAAAGTGAGCTGTTACTGACCCATAACTTACATGGGGTTGACCAAACTTGCAGAAACATGTTTATTTCTGCTGAAAAACATGTTTTGACACTTTCAGCACACTCGGGTTAAGACCTGAGTGTGTGGGCTCTTCTGAGCCTTGCAGTTACATAGGGATACAGCTGTCTGAAAAAACGCGTTTATTTCGGGCTGAAAAACACGTTTTGAAAAATGAGCTGTTACTGACCCATAACTTACATGGGGTTGACCAAACTTGCAGAAACATGTTTATTTCTGCTGAAAAACATGTTTTGACACTTTCAGCACACTGGGGTTAAGACCTGAGTGTGTGGGCTCTTCTGAGCCTTGCAGTTACATAGGAATACAGCTGTCTGAAAAAACTCGTTTATTTCGGGCTGAAAAACACGTTTTGAAAAGTGAGCTGTTACTGACCCATAACTTACATGGGGTTGACCAAACTTGCAGAAACATGTTTATTTCTGCTGAAAAACATGTTTTGACACTTTCAGCGCACTGGGGTTAAGACCTGAGTGTGTGGGCTCTTCTGAGCCTTGCAGTTACATAGGGTAACAGCTATCTGAAAAAACGCGTTTATTTCGGGCTGAAAAACACGTTTTGAAAAGTGAGCTGTTACTGACCCATAACTTACATGGGGTTGACCAAACTTGCAGAAACATGCTTATTTCTGCTGAAAAACATGTTTTGACACTTTCAGCGCACTGGGGTTAAGACCTGAGTGTGTGGGCTCTTCTGAGCCTTGCAGTTACATAGGGTAAGAGCTATCTGAAAAAACGCGTTTATTTCGGGCTGAAAAACACGTTTTGAAAAGTGAGCTGTTACTGACCCATAACTTACATGGGGTTGACCAAACTTGCAGAAACATGTTTATTTCTGCTGAAAAACATGTTTTGACACTTTCAGCACAGTGGGGTTAAGACCTGAGTGTGTGGGCTCTTCTGAGGCTTGCAGTTACATAGGGATACAGCTGTCTGAAAAAACGCGTTTATTTCGGGCTGAAAAACACGTTTTGAAAAGTGAGCTGTTACTGACCCATAACTTACATGGGGTTGACCAAACTTGCAGAAACATGTTTATTTCTGCTGAAAAACATGTTTTGACACTTTCAGCACATTGGGGTTAAGACCTGAGTGTGTGGGCTCTTCTGAGCCTTGCAGTTACATAGGGATACAGCTGTCTGAAAAAACGCGTTTATTTCGGGCTGAAAAACACGTTTTGAAAAGTGAGCTGTTACTGACCCATAACTTACATGGGGTTGACCAAACTTGCAGAAACATGTTTATTTCTGCTGAAAAACATGTTTTGACACTTTCAGCACACTGGGGTTAAGACCTGAGTGTGTGGGCTCTTCTGAGCCTTGCAGTTACATAGGGATACAGCTGTCTGAAAAAACGCGTTTATTTCGGGCTGAAAAACACGTTTTGAAAAGTGAGCTGTTACTGCCCCATAAGTTACATGGGGTTGACCAAACTTGCAGAAACATGTTTATTTCTGCTGAAAACATGTTTTGACACTCTCAGCACACTGGGGTTAAGACCTGAGTGTGTGGGCTCTTCTGAGCCTTGCAGTTACATAGGGATACAGCTGTCTGAAAAAACGCGTTTATTTCGGGCTGAAAAACACGTTTTGAAAAGTGAGCTGTTACTGACCCATAACTTACATGGGGTTGACCAAACTTGCAGAAACAAGTTTATTTCTGCTGAAAAACATGTTTTGACACTTTCAGCACACTGGGGTTAAGACCTGAGTGTGTGGGCTCTTCTGAGCCTTGCAGTTACATAGGGATACAGCTGTCTGAAAAAACGCGTTTATTTCGGGCTGAAAAACACGTTTTGAAAAGTGAGCTGTTACTGACCCATAACTTACATGGGGTTGACCAAACTTGCAGAAACATGTTTATTTCTGCTGAAAAACATGTTTTGACACTTTCAGCACACTGGGGTTAAGACCTGAGTGTGTGGGCTCTTCTGAGCCTTGCAGTTACATAGGGATACAGCTGTCTGAAAAAACGCGTTTATTTCGGGCTGAAAAACACGTTTTGAAAAGTGAGCTGTTACTGCCCCATAAGTTACATGGGGTTGACCAAACTTGCAGAAACATGTTTATTTCTGCTGAAAAACATGTTTTGACACTTTCAGCATACTGGGGTTAAGACCTGAGTCTGTGGGCTCTTCTGAGCCTTGCAGATACATAGGGATACAGCTGTCTGAAAAAACGCGTTTATTTCTGGCTGAAAAACACGTTTTGAAAAGTGAGCTGTTACTGACCCATAACTTACATGGGGTTGACCAAACTTGCAGAAACATGTTTATTTCTGCTGAAAAACATGTTTTGACACTTTCAGCACACTCGGGTTAAGACCTGAGTGTGTGGGCTCTTCTGAGCCTTGCAGTTACATAGGGATACAGCTGTCTGAAAAAACGCGTTTATTTCGGGCTGAAAAACACGTTTTGAAAAGTGAGCTGTTACTGACCCATAACTTACATGGGGTTGACCAAACTTGCAGAAACATGTTTATTTCTGCTGAAAAACATGTTTTGACACTTTCAGCACACTGGGGTTAAGACCTGAGTGTGTGGGCTCTTCTGAGCCTTGCAGTTACATAGGGATACAGCTGTCTGAAAAAACGCGTTTATTTCGGGCTGAAAAACACGTTTTGAAAAGTGAGCTGTTACTGACCCATAACTTACATGGGGTTGACCAAACTTGCAGAAACATGTTTATTTCTGCTGAAAAACATGTTTTGACACTTTCAGCGCACTGGGGTTAAGACCTGAGTGTGTGGGCTCTTCTGAGCCTTGCAGTTACATAGGGTAACAGCTATCTGAAAAAACGCGTTTATTTCGGGCTGAAAAACACGTTTTGAAAAGTGAGCTGTTACTGACCCATAACTTACATGGGGTTGACCAAACTTGCAGAAACATGCTTATTTCTGCTGAAAAACATGTTTTGACACTTTCAGCGCACTGGGGTTAAGACCTGAGTGTGTGGGCTCTTCTGAGCCTTGCAGTTACATAGGGTAAGAGCTATCTGAAAAAACGCGTTTATTTCGGGCTGAAAAACACGTTTTGAAAAGTGAGCTGTTACTGACCCATAACTTACATGGGGTTGACCAAACTTGCAGAAACATGTTTATTTCTGCTGAAAAACATGTTTTGACACTTTCAGCACAGTGGGGTTAAGACCTGAGTGTGTGGGCTCTTCTGAGGCTTGCAGTTACATAGGGATACAGCTGTCTGAAAAAACGCGTTTATTTCGGGCTGAAAAACACGTTTTGAAAAGTGAGCTGTTACTGACCCATAACTTACATGGGGTTGACCAAACTTGCAGAAACATGTTTATTTCTGCTGAAAAACATGTTTTGACACTTTCAGCACATTGGGGTTAAGACCTGAGTGTGTGGGCTCTTCTGAGCCTTGCAGTTACATAGGGATACAGCTGTCTGAAAAAACGCGTTTATTTCGGGCTGAAAAACACGTTTTGAAAAGTGAGCTGTTACTGACCCATAACTTACATGGGGTTGACCAAACTTGCAGAAACATGTTTATTTCTGCTGAAAAACATGTTTTGACACTTTCAGCACACTGGGGTTAAGACCTGAGTGTGTGGGCTCTTCTGAGCCTTGCAGTTACATAGGGATACAGCTGTCTGAAAAAACGCGTTTATTTCGGGCTGAAAAACACGTTTTGAAAAGTGAGCTGTTACTGCCCCATAAGTTACATGGGGTTGACCAAACTTGCAGAAACATGTTTATTTCTGCTGAAAAACATGTTTTGACACTCTCAGCACACTGGGGTTAAGACCTGAGTGTGTGGGCTCTTCTGAGCCTTGCAGTTACATAGGGATACAGCTGTCTGAAAAAACGCGTTTATTTCGGGCTGAAAAACAAGTTTTGAAAAGTGAGCTGTTACTGACCCATAACTTACATGGGGTTGACCAAACTTGCAGAAACAAGTTTATTTCTGCTGAAAAACATGTTTTGACACTTTCAGCACACTGGGGTTAAGACCTGAGTGTGTGGGCTCTTCTGAGCCTTGCAGTTACATAGGGATACAGCTGTCTGAAAAAACGCGTTTATTTCGGGCTGAAAAACACGTTTTGAAAAGTGAGCTGTTACTGACCCATAACTTACATGGGGTTGACCAAACTTGCAGAAACATGTTTATTTCTGCTGAAAAACATGTTTTGACACTTTCAGCACACTGGGGTTAAGACCTGAGTGTGTGGGCTCTTCTGAGCCTTGCAGTTACATAGGGATACAGCTGTCTGAAAAAACGCGTTTATTTCGGGCTGAAAAACACGTTTTGAAAAGTGAGCTGTTACTGCCCCATAAGTTACATGGGGTTGACCAAACTTGCAGAAACATGTTTATTTCTGCTGAAAAACATGTTTTGACACTTTCAGCATACTGGGGTTAAGACCTGAGTCTGTGGGCTCTTCTGAGCCTTGCAGATACATAGGGATACAGCTGTCTGAAAAAACGCGTTTATTTCTGGCTGAAAAACACGTTTTGAAAAGTGAGCTGTTACTGACCCATAACTTACATGGGGTTGACCAAACTTGCAGAAACATGTTTATTTCTGCTGAAAAACATGTTTTGACACTTTCAGCACACTCGGGTTAAGACCTGAGTGTGTGGGCTCTTCTGAGCCTTGCAGTTACATAGGGATACAGCTGTCTGAAAAAACGCGTTTATTTCGGGCTGAAAAACACGTTTTGAAAAGTGAGCTGTTACTGACCCATAACTTACATGGGGTTGACCAAACTTGCAGAAACATGTTTATTTCTGCTGAAAAACATGTTTTGACACTTTCAGCACACTGGGGTTAAGACCTGAGTGTGTGGGCTCTTCTGAGCCTTGCAGTTACATAGGAATACAGCTGTCTGAAAAAACTCGTTTATTTCGGGCTGAAAAACACGTTTTGAAAATTGAGCTGTTACTGACCCATAACTTACATGGGGTTGACCAAACTTGCAGAAACATGTTTATTTCTGCTGAAAAACATGTTTTGACACTTTCAGCGCACTGGGGTTAAGACCTGAGTGTGTGGGCTCTTCTGAGCCTTGCAGTTACATAGGGTAACAGCTATCTGAAAAAACGCGTTTATTTCGGGCTGAAAAACACGTTTTGAAAAGTGAGCTGTTACTGACCCATAACTTACATGGGGTTGACCAAACTTGCAGAAACATGCTTATTTCTGCTGAAAAACATGTTTTGACACTTTCAGCGCACTGGGGTTAAGACCTGAGTGTGTGGGCTCTTCTGAGCCTTGCAGTTACATAGGGTAAGAGCTATCTGAAAAAACGCGTTTATTTCGGGCTGAAAAACACGTTTTGAAAAGTGAGCTGTTACTGACCCATAACTTACATGGGGTTGACCAAACTTGCAGAAACATGTTTATTTCTGCTGAAAAACATGTTTTGACACTTTCAGCACAGTGGGGTTAAGACCTGAGTGTGTGGGCTCTTCTGAGGCTTGCAGTTACATAGGGATACAGCTGTCTGAAAAAACGCGTTTATTTCGGGCTGAAAAACACGTTTTGAAAAGTGAGCTGTTACTGACCCATAACTTACATGGGGTTGACCAAACTTGCAGAAACATGTTTATTTCTGCTGAAAAACATGTTTTGACACTTTCAGCACATTGGGGTTAAGACCTGAGTGTGTGGGCTCTTCTGAGCCTTGCAGTTACATAGGGATACAGCTGTCTGAAAAAACGCGTTTATTTCGGGCTGAAAAACACGTTTTGAAAAGTGAGCTGTTACTGACCCATAACTTACATGGGGTTGACCAAACTTGCAGAAACATGTTTATTTCTGCTGAAAAACATGTTTTGACACTTTCAGCACACTGGGGTTAAGACCTGAGTGTGTGGGCTCTTCTGAGCCTTGCAGTTACATAGGGATACAGCTGTCTGAAAAAACGCGTTTATTTCGGGCTGAAAAACACGTTTTGAAAAGTGAGCTGTTACTGACCCATAACTTACATGGGGTTGACCAAACTTGCAGAAACATGTTTATTTCTGCTGAAAACATGTTTTGACACTCTCAGCACACTGGGGTTAAGACCTGAGTGTGTGGGCTCTTCTGAGCCTTGCAGTTACATAGGGATACAGCTGTCTGAAAAAACGCGTTTATTTCGGGCTGAAAAACACGTTTTGAAAAGTGAGCTGTTACTGACCCATAACTTACATGGGGTTGACCAAACTTGCAGAAACAAGTTTATTTCTGCTGAAAAACATGTTTTGACACTTTCAGCACACTGGGGTTAAGACCTGAGTGTGTGGGCTCTTCTGAGCCTTGCAGTTACATAGGGATACAGCTGTCTGAAAAAACGCGTTTATTTCGGGCTGAAAAACACGTTTTGAAAAGTGAGCTGTTACTGACCCATAACTTACATGGGGTTGACCAAACTTGCAGAAACATGTTTATTTCTGCTGAAAAACATGTTTTGACACTTTCAGCACACTGGGGTTAAGACCTGAGTGTGTGGGCTCTTCTGAGCCTTGCAGTTACATAGGGATACAGCTGTCTGAAAAAACGCGTTTATTTCGGGCTGAAAAACACGTTTTGAAAAGTGAGCTGTTACTGCCCCATAAGTTACATGGGGTTGACCAAACTTGCAGAAACATGTTTATTTCTGCTGAAAAACATGTTTTGACACTTTCAGCATACTGGGGTTAAGACCTGAGTCTGTGGGCTCTTCTGAGCCTTGCAGATACATAGGGATACAGCTGTCTGAAAAAACGCGTTTATTTCTGGCTGAAAAACACGTTTTGAAAAGTGAGCTGTTACTGACCCATAACTTACATGGGGTTGACCAAACTTGCAGAAACATGTTTATTTCTGCTGAAAAACATGTTTTGACACTTTCAGCACACTCGGGTTAAGACCTGAGTGTGTGGGCTCTTCTGAGCCTTGCAGTTACATAGGGATACAGCTGTCTGAAAAAACGCGTTTATTTCGGGCTGAAAAACACGTTTTGAAAAGTGAGCTGTTACTGACCCATAACTTACATGGGGTTGACCAAACTTGCAGAAACATGTTTATTTCTGCTGAAAAACATGTTTTGACACTTTCAGCACACTGGGGTTAAGACCTGAGTGTGTGGGCTCTTCTGAGCCTTGCAGTTACATAGGGATACAGCTGTCTGAAAAAACGCGTTTATTTCGGGCTGAAAAACACGTTTTGAAAAGTGAGCTGTTACTGACCCATAACTTACATGGGGTTGACCAAACTTGCAGAAACATGTTTATTTCTGCTGAAAAACATGTTTTGACACTTTCAGCGCACTGGGGTTAAGACCTGAGTGTGTGGGCTCTTCTGAGCCTTGCAGTTACATAGGGTAACAGCTATCTGAAAAAACGCGTTTATTTCGGGCTGAAAAACACGTTTTGAAAAGTGAGCTGTTACTGACCCATAACTTACATGGGGTTGACCAAACTTGCAGAAACATGCTTATTTCTGCTGAAAAACATGTTTTGACACTTTCAGCGCACTGGGGTTAAGACCTGAGTGTGTGGGCTCTTCTGAGCCTTGCAGTTACATAGGGTAAGAGCTATCTGAAAAAACGCGTTTATTTCGGGCTGAAAAACACGTTTTGAAAAGTGAGCTGTTACTGACCCATAACTTACATGGGGTTGACCAAACTTGCAGAAACATGTTTATTTCTGCTGAAAAACATGTTTTGACACTTTCAGCACAGTGGGGTTAAGACCTGAGTGTGTGGGCTCTTCTGAGGCTTGCAGTTACATAGGGATACAGCTGTCTGAAAAAACGCGTTTATTTCGGGCTGAAAAACACGTTTTGAAAAGTGAGCTGTTACTGACCCATAACTTACATGGGGTTGACCAAACTTGCAGAAACATGTTTATTTCTGCTGAAAAACATGTTTTGACACTTTCAGCACATTGGGGTTAAGACCTGAGTGTGTGGGCTCTTCTGAGCCTTGCAGTTACATAGGGATACAGCTGTCTGAAAAAACGCGTTTATTTCGGGCTGAAAAACACGTTTTGAAAAGTGAGCTGTTACTGACCCATAACTTACATGGGGTTGACCAAACTTGCAGAAACATGTTTATTTCTGCTGAAAAACATGTTTTGACACTTTCAGCACACTGGGGTTAAGACCTGAGTGTGTGGGCTCTTCTGAGCCTTGCAGTTACATAGGGATACAGCTGTCTGAAAAAACGCGTTTATTTCGGGCTGAAAAACACGTTTTGAAAAGTGAGCTGTTACTGCCCCATAAGTTACATGGGGTTGACCAAACTTGCAGAAACATGTTTATTTCTGCTGAAAAACATGTTTTGACACTCTCAGCACACTGGGGTTAAGACCTGAGTGTGTGGGCTCTTCTGAGCCTTGCAGTTACATAGGGATACAGCTGTCTGAAAAAACGCGTTTATTTCGGGCTGAAAAACACGTTTTGAAAAGTGAGCTGTTACTGACCCATAACTTACATGGGGTTGACCAAACTTGCAGAAACAAGTTTATTTCTGCTGAAAAACATGTTTTGACACTTTCAGCACACTGGGGTTAAGACCTGAGTGTGTGGGCTCTTCTGAGCCTTGCAGTTACATAGGGATACAGCTGTCTGAAAAAACGCGTTTATTTCGGGCTGAAAAACACGTTTTGAAAAGTGAGCTGTTACTGACCCATAACTTACATGGGGTTGACCAAACTTGCAGAAACATGTTTATTTCTGCTGAAAAACATGTTTTGACACTTTCAGCACACTGGGGTTAAGACCTGAGTGTGTGGGCTCTTCTGAGCCTTGCAGTTACATAGGGATACAGCTGTCTGAAAAAACGCGTTTATTTCGGGCTGAAAAACACGTTTTGAAAAGTGAGCTGTTACTGCCCCATAAGTTACATGGGGTTGACCAAACTTGCAGAAACATGTTTATTTCTGCTGAAAAACATGTTTTGACACTTTCAGCATACTGGGGTTAAGACCTGAGTCTGTGGGCTCTTCTGAGCCTTGCAGATACATAGGGATACAGCTGTCTGAAAAAACGCGTTTATTTCTGGCTGAAAAACACGTTTTGAAAAGTGAGCTGTTACTGACCCATAACTTACATGGGGTTGACCAAACTTGCAGAAACATGTTTATTTCTGCTGAAAAACATGTTTTGACACTTTCAGCACACTCGGGTTAAGACCTGAGTGTGTGGGCTCTTCTGAGCCTTGCAGTTACATAGGGATACAGCTGTCTGAAAAAACGCGTTTATTTCGGGCTGAAAAACACGTTTTGAAAAGTGAGCTGTTACTGACCCATAACTTACATGGGGTTGACCAAACTTGCAGAAACATGTTTATTTCTGCTGAAAAACATGTTTTGACACTTTCAGCACACTGGGGTTAAGACCTGAGTGTGTGGGCTCTTCTGAGCCTTGCAGTTACATAGGGATACAGCTGTCTGAAAAAACGCGTTTATTTCGGGCTGAAAAACACGTTTTGAAAAGTGAGCTGTTACTGACCCATAACTTACATGGGGTTGACCAAACTTGCAGAAACATGTTTATTTCTGCTGAAAAACATGTTTTGACACTTTCAGCGCACTGGGGTTAAGACCTGAGTGTGTGGGCTCTTCTGAGCCTTGCAGTTACATAGGGTAACAGCTATCTGAAAAAACGCGTTTATTTCGGGCTGAAAAACGCGTTTTGAAAAGTGAGCTGTTACTGACCCATAACTTACATGGGGTTGACCAAACTTGCAGAAACATGCTTATTTCTGCTGAAAAACATGTTTTGACACTTTCAGCGCACTGGGGTTAAGACCTGAGTGTGTGGGCTCTTCTGAGCCTTGCAGTTACATAGGGTAAGAGCTATCTGAAAAAACGCGTTTATTTCGGGCTGAAAAACACGTTTTGAAAAGTGAGCTGTTACTGACCCATAACTTACATGGGGTTGACCAAACTTGCAGAAACATGTTTATTTCTGCTGAAAAACATGTTTTGACACTTTCAGCACACTCGGGTTAAGACCTGAGTGTGTGGGCTCTTCTGAGCCTTGCAGTTACATAGGGATACAGCTGTCTGAAAAAACGCGTTTATTTCGGGCTGAAAAACACGTTTTGAAAAGTGAGCTGTTACTGACCCATAACTTACATGGGGTTGACCAAACTTGCAGAAACATGTTTATTTCTGCTGAAAAACATGTTTTGACACTTTCAGCACACTGGGGTTAAGACCTGAGTGTGTGGGCTCTTCTGAGCCTTGCAGTTACATAGGGATACAGCTGTCTGAAAAAACGCGTTTATTTCGGGCTGAAAAACACGTTTTGAAAAGTGAGCTGTTACTGCCCCATAAGTTACATGGGGTTGACCAAACTTGCAGACACATGTTTATTTCTGCTGAAAAACATGTTTTGACACTTTCAGCACAGTGGGTTTAAGACCTGAGTGTGTGGGCTCTTCTGAGGCTTGCAGTTACATAGGGATACAGCTGTCTGAAAAAACGCGTTTATTTCGGGCTGAAAAACACGTTTTGAAAAGTGAGCTGTTACTGACCCATAACTTACATGGGGTTGACCAAACTTGCAGAAACATGTTTATTTCTGCTGAAAAACATGTTTTGACACTTTCAGCACACTGGGGTTAAGACCTGAGTGTGTGGGCTCTTCTGAGCCTTGCAGATACATAGGGATACAGCTGTCTGAAAAAACGCGTTTATTTCTGGCTGAAAAACACGTTTTGAAAAGTGAGCTGTTACTGACCCATAATTTACATGGGGTTGACCAAACTTGCAGAAACATGTTTATTTCTGCTGAAAAACATGTTTTGACACTTTCAGCACACTCGGGTTAAGACCTGAGTGTGTGGGCTCTTCTGAGCCTTGCAGTTACATAGGGATACAGCTGTCTGAAAAAACGCGTTTATTTCGGGCTGAAAAACACGTTTTGAAAAGTGAGCTGTTACTGACCCATAACTTACATGGGGTTGACCAAACTTGCAGAAACATGTTTATTTCTGCTGAAAAACATGTTTTGACACTTTCAGCACACTGGGGTTAAGACCTGAGTGTGTGGGCTCTTCTGAGCCTTGCAGTTACATAGGGATACAGCTGTCTGAAAAAACGCGTTTATTTCGGGCTGAAAAACACGTTTTGAAAAGTGAGCTGTTACTGACCCATAACTTACATGGGGTTGACCAAACTTGCAGAAACAAGTTTATTTCTGCTGAAAAACATGTTTTGACACTTTCAGCACACTGGGGTTAAGACCTGAGTGTGTGGGCTCTTCTGAGCCTTGCAATTACATAGGGATACAGCTGTCTGAAAAAACGCGTTTATTTCGGGCTGAAAAACACGTTTTGAAAAGTGAGCTGTTACTGACCCATAACTTACATGGGGTTGACCAAACTTGCAGAAACATGTTTATTTCTGCTGAAAAACATGTTTTGACACTTTCAGCACACTGGGGTTAAGACCTGAGTGTGTGGGCTCTTCTGAGCCTTGCAGTTACATAGGGATACAGCTGTCTGAAAAAACGCGTTTATTTCGGGCTGAAAAACACGTTTTGAAAAGTGAGCTGTTACTGACCCATAACTTACATGGGGTTGACCAAACTTGCAGAAACAAGTTTATTTCTGCTGAAAAACATGTTTTGACACTTTCAGCACAGTGGGGTTAAGACCTGAGTGTGTGGGCTCTTCTGAGCCTTGCAGATACATAGGGATACAGCTGTCTGAAAAAACGCGTTTATTTCGGGCTGAAAAACACGTTTTGAAAAGTGAGCTGTTACTGACCCATAACTTACATGGGGTTGTCCAAACTTGCAGAAACATGCTTATTTCTGCTGAAAAACATGTTTTGACACTTTCAGCGCACTGGGGTTAAGACCTGAGTGTGTGGGCTCTTCTGAGCCTTGCAGTTACATAGGGATACAGCTATCTGAAAAAACGCGTTTATTTCGGGCTGAAAAACACGTTTTGAAAAGTGAGCTGTTACTGACCCATAACTTACATGGGGTTGACCAAACTTGCAGAAACATGTTTATTTCTGCTGAAAAACATGTTTTGACACTTTCAGCACAGTGGGGTTAAGACCTGAGTGTGTGGGCTCTTCTGAGGCTTGCAGTTACATAGGGATACAGCTGTCTGAAAAAACGCGTTTATTTCGGGCTGAAAAACACGTTTTGAAAAGTGAGCTGTTACTGCCCCATAAGTTACATGGGGTTGACCAAACTTGCAGACACATGTTTATTTCTGCTGAAAAACATGTTTTGACACTTTCAGCACACTGGGGTTAAGACCTGAGTGTGTGGGCTCTTCTGAGCCTTGCAGTTACATAGGGATACAGCTGTCTGAAAAAACGTGTTTATTTCGGGCTGAAAAACACGTTTTGAAAAGTGAGCTGTTACTGACCCATAACTTACATGGGGTTGACCAAACTTGCAGAAACAAGTTTATTTCTGCTGAAAAACATGTTTTGACACTTTCAGCACACTGGGGTTAAGACCTGAGTGTGTGGGCTCTTCTGAGCCTTGCAGTTACATAGGGATACAGCTGTCTGAAAAAACGCGTTTATTTCGGGCTGAAAAACACGTTTTGAAAAGTGAGCTGTTACTGCCCCATAAGTTACATGGGGTTGACAAAACTTGCAGAAACATGTTTATTTCTGCTGAAAAACATGTTTTGACACTTTCAGCATACTGGGGTTAAGACCTGAGTGTGTGGGCTCTTCTGAGCCTTGCAGATACATAGGGATACAGCTGTCTGAAAAAACGCGTTTATTTCTGGCTGAAAAACACGTTTTGAAAAGTGAGCTGTTACTGACCCATAACTTACATGGGGTTGACCAAACTTGCAGAAACATGTTTATTTCTGCTGAAAAACATGTTTTGACACTTTCAGCACACTGGGGTTAAGACCTGAGTGTGTGGGCTCTTCTGAGCCTTGCAGTTACATAGGGATACAGCTGTCTGAAAAAACGCGTTTATTTCGGGCTGAAAAACACGTTTTGAAAAGTGAGCTGTTACTGACCCATAACTTACATGGGGTTGACCAAACTTGCAGAAACATGTTTATTTCTGCTGAAAAACATGTTTTGACACTTTCAGCGCACTGGGGTTAAGACCTGAGTGTGTGGGCTCTTCTGAGCCTTGCAGTTACATAGGGTAACAGCTATCTGAAAAAACGCGTTTATTTCGGGCTGAAAAACACGTTTTGAAAAGTGAGCTGTTACTGACCCATAACTTACATGGGGTTGACCAAACTTGCAGAAACATGCTTATTTCTGCTGAAAAACATGTTTTGACACTTTCAGCGCACTGGGGTTAAGACCTGAGTGTGTGGGCTCTTCTGAGCCTTGCAGTTACATAGGGTAAGAGCTATCTGAAAAAACGCGTTTATTTCGGGCTGAAAAACACGTTTTGAAAAGTGAGCTGTTACTGACCCATAACTTACATGGGGTTGACCAAACTTGCAGAAACATGTTTATTTCTGCTGAAAAACATGTTTTGACACTTTCAGCACAGTGGGGTTAAGACCTGAGTGTGTGGGCTCTTCTGAGGCTTGCAGTTACATAGGGATACAGCTGTCTGAAAAAACGCGTTTATTTCGGGCTGAAAAACACGTTTTGAAAAGTGAGCTGTTACTGACCCATAACTTACATGGGGTTGACCAAACTTGCAGAAACATGTTTATTTCTGCTGAAAAACATGTTTTGACACTTTCAGCACATTGGGGTTAAGACCTGAGTGTGTGGGCTCTTCTGAGCCTTGCAGTTACATAGGGATACAGCTGTCTGAAAAAACGCGTTTATTTCGGGCTGAAAAACACGTTTTGAAAAGTGAGCTGTTACTGACCCATAACTTACATGGGGTTGACCAAACTTGCAGAAACATGTTTATTTCTGCTGAAAAACATGTTTTGACACTTTCAGCACACTGGGGTTAAGACCTGAGTGTGTGGGCTCTTCTGAGCCTTGCAGATACATAGGGATACAGCTGTCTGAAAAAACGCGTTTATTTCTGGCTGAAAAACACGTTTTGAAAAGTGAGCTGTTACTGACCCATAATTTACATGGGGTTGACCAAACTTGCAGAAACATGTTTATTTCTGCTGAAAAACATGTTTTGACACTTTCAGCACACTCGGGTTAAGACCTGAGTGTGTGGGCTCTTCTGAGCCTTGCAGTTACATAGGGATACAGCTGTCTGAAAAAACGCGTTTATTTCGGGCTGAAAAACACGTTTTGAAAAGTGAGCTGTTACTGACCCATAACTTACATGGGGTTGACCAAACTTGCAGAAACATGTTTATTTCTGCTGAAAAACATGTTTTGACACTTTCAGCACACTGGGGTTAAGACCTGAGTGTGTGGGCTCTTCTGAGCCTTGCAGTTACATAGGGATACAGCTGTCTGAAAAAACGCGTTTATTTCGGGCTGAAAAACACGTTTTGAAAAGTGAGCTGTTACTGACCCATAACTTACATGGGGTTGACCAAACTTGCAGAAACAAGTTTATTTCTGCTGAAAAACATGTTTTGACACTTTCAGCACACTGGGGTTAAGACCTGAGTGTGTGGGCTCTTCTGAGGCTTGCAGTTACATAGGGATACAGCTGTCTGAAAAAACGCGTTTATTTCGGGCTGAAAAACACGTTTTGAAAAGTGAGCTGTTACTGACCCATAACTTACATGGGGTTGACCAAACTTGCAGAAACATGTTTATTTCTGCTGAAAAACATGTTTTGACACTTTCAGCACATTGGGGTTAAGACCTGAGTGTGTGGGCTCTTCTGAGCCTTGCAGTTACATAGGGATACAGCTGTCTGAAAAAACGCGTTTATTTCGGGCTGAAAAACACGTTTTGAAAAGTGAGCTGTTACTGACCCATAACTTACATGGGGTTGACCAAACTTGCAGAAACATGTTTATTTCTGCTGAAAAACATGTTTTGACACTTTCAGCACACTGGGGTTAAGACCTGAGTGTGTGGGCTCTTCTGAGCCTTGCAGTTACATAGGGATACAGCTGTCTGAAAAAACGCGTTTATTTCGGGCTGAAAAACACGTTTTGAAAAGTGAGCTGTTACTGCCCCATAAGTTACATGGGGTTGACCAAACTTGCAGAAACATGTTTATTTCTGCTGAAAACATGTTTTGACACTCTCAGCACACTGGGGTTAAGACCTGAGTGTGTGGGCTCTTCTGAGCCTTGCAGTTACATAGGGATACAGCTGTCTGAAAAAACGCGTTTATTTCGGGCTGAAAAACACGTTTTGAAAAGTGAGCTGTTACTGACCCATAACTTACATGGGGTTGACCAAACTTGCAGAAACAAGTTTATTTCTGCTGAAAAACATGTTTTGACACTTTCAGCACACTGGGGTTAAGACCTGAGTGTGTGGGCTCTTCTGAGCCTTGCAGTTACATAGGGATACAGCTGTCTGAAAAAACGCGTTTATTTCGGGCTGAAAAACACGTTTTGAAAAGTGAGCTGTTACTGACCCATAACTTACATGGGGTTGACCAAACTTGCAGAAACATGTTTATTTCTGCTGAAAAACATGTTTTGACACTTTCAGCACACTGGGGTTAAGACCTGAGTGTGTGGGCTCTTCTGAGCCTTGCAGTTACATAGGGATACAGCTGTCTGAAAAAACGCGTTTATTTCGGGCTGAAAAACACGTTTTGAAAAGTGAGCTGTTACTGCCCCATAAGTTACATGGGGTTGACCAAACTTGCAGAAACATGTTTATTTCTGCTGAAAAACATGTTTTGACACTTTCAGCATACTGGGGTTAAGACCTGAGTCTGTGGGCTCTTCTGAGCCTTGCAGATACATAGGGATACAGCTGTCTGAAAAAACGCGTTTATTTCTGGCTGAAAAACACGTTTTGAAAAGTGAGCTGTTACTGACCCATAACTTACATGGGGTTGACCAAACTTGCAGAAACATGTTTATTTCTGCTGAAAAACATGTTTTGACACTTTCAGCACACTCGGGTTAAGACCTGAGTGTGTGGGCTCTTCTGAGCCTTGCAGTTACATAGGGATACAGCTGTCTGAAAAAACGCGTTTATTTCGGGCTGAAAAACACGTTTTGAAAAGTGAGCTGTTACTGACCCATAACTTACATGGGGTTGACCAAACTTGCAGAAACATGTTTATTTCTGCTGAAAAACATGTTTTGACACTTTCAGCGCACTGGGGTTAAGACCTGAGTGTGTGGGCTCTTCTGAGCCTTGCAGTTACATAGGGTAACAGCTATCTGAAAAAACGCGTTTATTTCGGGCTGAAAAACACGTTTTGAAAAGTGAGCTGTTACTGACCCATAACTTACATGGGGTTGACCAAACTTGCAGAAACATGCTTATTTCTGCTGAAAAACATGTTTTGACACTTTCAGCGCACTGGGGTTAAGACCTGAGTGTGTGGGCTCTTCTGAGCCTTGCAGTTACATAGGGTAAGAGCTATCTGAAAAAACGCGTTTATTTCGGGCTGAAAAACACGTTTTGAAAAGTGAGCTGTTACTGACCCATAACTTACATGGGGTTGACCAAACTTGCAGAAACATGTTTATTTCTGCTGAAAAACATGTTTTGACACTTTCAGCACAGTGGGGTTAAGACCTGAGTGTGTGGGCTCTTCTGAGGCTTGCAGTTACATAGGGATACAGCTGTCTGAAAAAACGCGTTTATTTCGGGCTGAAAAACACGTTTTGAAAAGTGAGCTGTTACTGACCCATAACTTACATGGGGTTGACCAAACTTGCAGAAACATGTTTATTTCTGCTGAAAAACATGTTTTGACACTTTCAGCACATTGGGGTTAAGACCTGAGTGTGTGGGCTCTTCTGAGCCTTGCAGTTACATAGGGATACAGCTGTCTGAAAAAACGCGTTTATTTCGGGCTGAAAAACACGTTTTGAAAAGTGAGCTGTTACTGACCCATAACTTACATGGGGTTGACCAAACTTGCAGAAACATGTTTATTTCTGCTGAAAAACATGTTTTGACACTTTCAGCACACTGGGGTTAAGACCTGAGTGTGTGGGCTCTTCTGAGCCTTGCAGTTACATAGGGATACAGCTGTCTGAAAAAACGCGTTTATTTCGGGCTGAAAAACACGTTTTGAAAAGTGAGCTGTTACTGCCCCATAAGTTACATGGGGTTGACCAAACTTGCAGAAACATGTTTATTTCTGCTGAAAAACATGTTTTGACACTCTCAGCACACTGGGGTTAAGACCTGAGTGTGTGGGCTCTTCTGAGCCTTGCAGTTACATAGGGATACAGCTGTCTGAAAAAACGCGTTTATTTCGGGCTGAAAAACACGTTTTGAAAAGTGAGCTGTTACTGACCCATAACTTACATGGGGTTGACCAAACTTGCAGAAACAAGTTTATTTCTGCTGAAAAACATGTTTTGACACTTTCAGCACACTGGGGTTAAGACCTGAGTGTGTGGGCTCTTCTGAGCCTTGCAGTTACATAGGGATACAGCTGTCTGAAAAAACGCGTTTATTTCGGGCTGAAAAACACGTTTTGAAAAGTGAGCTGTTACTGACCCATAACTTACATGGGGTTGACCAAACTTGCAGAAACATGTTTATTTCTGCTGAAAAACATGTTTTGACACTTTCAGCACACTGGGGTTAAGACCTGAGTGTGTGGGCTCTTCTGAGCCTTGCAGTTACATAGGGATACAGCTGTCTGAAAAAACGCGTTTATTTCGGGCTGAAAAACACGTTTTGAAAAGTGAGCTGTTACTGCCCCATAAGTTACATGGGGTTGACCAAACTTGCAGAAACATGTTTATTTCTGCTGAAAAACATGTTTTGACACTTTCAGCATACTGGGGTTAAGACCTGAGTCTGTGGGCTCTTCTGAGCCTTGCAGATACATAGGGATACAGCTGTCTGAAAAAACGCGTTTATTTCTGGCTGAAAAACACGTTTTGAAAAGTGAGCTGTTACTGACCCATAACTTACATGGGGTTGACCAAACTTGCAGAAACATGTTTATTTCTGCTGAAAAACATGTTTTGACACTTTCAGCACACTCGGGTTAAGACCTGAGTGTGTGGGCTCTTCTGAGCCTTGCAGTTACATAGGGATACAGCTGTCTGAAAAAACGCGTTTATTTCGGGCTGAAAAACACGTTTTGAAAAGTGAGCTGTTACTGACCCATAACTTACATGGGGTTGACCAAACTTGCAGAAACATGTTTATTTCTGCTGAAAAACATGTTTTGACACTTTCAGCACACTGGGGTTAAGACCTGAGTGTGTGGGCTCTTCTGAGCCTTGCAGTTACATAGGGATACAGCTGTCTGAAAAAACGCGTTTATTTCGGGCTGAAAAACACGTTTTGAAAAGTGAGCTGTTACTGACCCATAACTTACATGGGGTTGACCAAACTTGCAGAAACATGTTTATTTCTGCTGAAAAACATGTTTTGACACTTTCAGCGCACTGGGGTTAAGACCTGAGTGTGTGGGCTCTTCTGAGCCTTGCAGTTACATAGGGTAACAGCTATTTGAAAAAACGCGTTTATTTCGGGCTGAAAAACGCGTTTTGAAAAGTGAGCTGTTACTGACCCATAACTTACATGGGGTTGACCAAACTTGCAGAAACATGCTTATTTCTGCTGAAAAACATGTTTTGACACTTTCAGCGCACTGGGGTTAAGACCTGAGTGTGTGGGCTCTTCTGAGCCTTGCAGTTACATAGGGTAAGAGCTATCTGAAAAAACGCGTTTATTTCGGGCTGAAAAACACGTTTTGAAAAGTGAGCTGTTACTGACCCATAACTTACATGGGGTTGACCAAACTTGCAGAAACATGTTTATTTCTGCTGAAAAACATGTTTTGACACTTTCAGCACACTCGGGTTAAGACCTGAGTGTGTGGGCTCTTCTGAGCCTTGCAGTTACATAGGGATACAGCTGTCTGAAAAAACGCGTTTATTTCGGGCTGAAAAACACGTTTTGAAAAGTGAGCTGTTACTGACCCATAACTTACATGGGGTTGACCAAACTTGCAGAAACATGTTTATTTCTGCTGAAAAACATGTTTTGACACTTTCAGCACACTGGGGTTAAGACCTGAGTGTGTGGGCTCTTCTGAGCCTTGCAGTTACATAGGGATACAGCTGTCTGAAAAAACGCGTTTATTTCGGGCTGAAAAACACGTTTTGAAAAGTGAGCTGTTACTGCCCCATAAGTTACATGGGGTTGACCAAACTTGCAGAAACATGTTTATTTCTGCTGAAAAACATGTTTTGACACTTTCAGCACACTGGGGTTAAGACCTGAGTGTGTGGGCTCTTCTGAGCCTTGCAGTTACATAGGGATACAGCTGTCTGAAAAAACGCGTTTATTTCGGGCTGAAAAACACGTTTTGAAAAGTGAGCTGTTACTGACCCATAACTTACATGGGGTTGACCAAACTTGCAGAAACATGTTTATTTCTGCTGAAAAACATGTTTTGACACTTTCAGCACACTGGGGTTAAGACCTGAGTGTGTGGGCTCTTCTGAGCCTTGCAGATACATAGGGATACAGCTGTCTGAAAAAACGCGTTTATTTCTGGCTGAAAAACACGTTTTGAAAAGTGAGCTGTTACTGACCCATAACTTACATGGGGTTGACCAAACTTGCAGAAACATGTTTATTTCTGCTGAAAAACATGTTTTGACACTTTCAGCACACTCGGGTTAAGACCTGAGTGTGTGGGCTCTTCTGAGCCTTGCAGTTACATAGGGATACAGCTGTCTGAAAAAACGCGTTTATTTCGGGCTGAAAAACACGTTTTGAAAAGTGAGCTGTTACTGACCCATAACTTACATGGGGTTGACCAAACTTGCAGAAACATGTTTATTTCTGCTGAAAAACATGTTTTGACACTTTCAGCACACTGGGGTTAAGACCTGAGTGTGTGGGCTCTTCTGAGCCTTGCAGTTACATAGGGATACAGCTGTCTGAAAAAACGCGTTTATTTCGGGCTGAAAAACACGTTTTGAAAAGTGAGCTGTTACTGACCCATAACTTACATGGGGTTGACCAAACTTGCAGAAAACATGTTTATTTCTGCTGAAAAACATGTTTTGACACTTTCAGCACAGTGGGGTTAAGACCTGAGTGTGTGGGCTCTTCTGAGGCTTGCAGTTACATAGGGATACAGCTGTCTGAAAAAACGCGTTTATTTCGGGCTGAAAAACACGTTTTGAAAAGTGAGCTGTTACTGCCCCATAAGTTACATGGGGTTGACCAAACTTGCAGACACATGTTTATTTCTGCTGAAAAACATGTTTTGACACTTTCAGCACAGTGGGTTTAAGACCTGAGTGTGTGGGCTCTTCTGAGGCTTGCAGTTACATAGGGATACAGCTGTCTGAAAAAACGCGTTTATTTCGGGCTGAAAAACACGTTTTGAAAAGTGAGCTGTTACTGACCCATAACTTACATGGGGTTGACCAAACTTGCAGAAACATGTTTATTTCTGCTGAAAAACATGTTTTGACACTTTCAGCACACTGGGGTTAAGACCTGAGTGTGTGGGCTCTTCTGAGCCTTGCAGATACATAGGGATACAGCTGTCTGAAAAAACGCGTTTATTTCTGGCTGAAAAACACGTTTTGAAAAGTGAGCTGTTACTGACCCATAATTTACATGGGGTTGACCAAACTTGCAGAAACATGTTTATTTCTGCTGAAAAACATGTTTTGACACTTTCAGCACACTCGGGTTAAGACCTGAGTGTGTGGGCTCTTCTGAGCCTTGCAGTTACATAGGGATACAGCTGTCTGAAAAAACGCGTTTATTTCGGGCTGAAAAACACGTTTTGAAAAGTGAGCTGTTACTGACCCATAACTTACATGGGGTTGACCAAACTTGCAGAAACATGTTTATTTCTGCTGAAAAACATGTTTTGACACTTTCAGCACACTGGGGTTAAGACCTGAGTGTGTGGGCTCTTCTGAGCCTTGCAGTTACATAGGGATACAGCTGTCTGAAAAAACGCGTTTATTTCGGGCTGAAAAACACGTTTTGAAAAGTGAGCTGTTACTGACCCATAACTTACATGGGGTTGACCAAACTTGCAGAAACAAGTTTATTTCTGCTGAAAAACATGTTTTGACACTTTCAGCACACTGGGGTTAAGACCTGAGTGTGTGGGCTCTTCTGAGCCTTGCAATTACATAGGGATACAGCTGTCTGAAAAAACGCGTTTATTTCGGGCTGAAAAACACGTTTTGAAAAGTGAGCTGTTACTGACCCATAACTTACATGGGGTTGACCAAACTTGCAGAAACATGTTTATTTCTGCTGAAAAACATGTTTTGACACTTTCAGCACACTGGGGTTAAGACCTGAGTGTGTGGGCTCTTCTGAGCCTTGCAGTTACATAGGGATACAGCTGTCTGAAAAAACGCGTTTATTTCGGGCTGAAAAACACGTTTTGAAAAGTGAGCTGTTACTGACCCATAACTTACATGGGGTTGACCAAACTTGCAGAAACAAGTTTATTTCTGCTGAAAAACATGTTTTGACACTTTCAGCACAGTGGGGTTAAGACCTGAGTGTGTGGGCTCTTCTGAGCCTTGCAGATACATAGGGATACAGCTGTCTGAAAAAACGCGTTTATTTCGGGCTGAAAAACACGTTTTGAAAAGTGAGCTGTTACTGACCCATAACTTACATGGGGTTGTCCAAACTTGCAGAAACATGCTTATTTCTGCTGAAAAACATGTTTTGACACTTTCAGCGCACTGGGGTTAAGACCTGAGTGTGTGGGCTCTTCTGAGCCTTGCAGTTACATAGGGATACAGCTATCTGAAAAAACGCGTTTATTTCGGGCTGAAAAACACGTTTTGAAAAGTGAGCTGTTACTGACCCATAACTTACATGGGGTTGACCAAACTTGCAGAAACATGTTTATTTCTGCTGAAAAACATGTTTTGACACTTTCAGCACAGTGGGGTTAAGACCTGAGTGTGTGGGCTCTTCTGAGGCTTGCAGTTACATAGGGATACAGCTGTCTGAAAAAACGCGTTTATTTCGGGCTGAAAAACACGTTTTGAAAAGTGAGCTGTTACTGCCCCATAAGTTACATGGGGTTGACCAAACTTGCAGACACATGTTTATTTCTGCTGAAAAACATGTTTTGACACTTTCAGCACACTGGGGTTAAGACCTGAGTGTGTGGGCTCTTCTGAGCCTTGCAGTTACATAGGGATACAGCTGTCTGAAAAAACGTGTTTATTTCGGGCTGAAAAACACGTTTTGAAAAGTGAGCTGTTACTGACCCATAACTTACATGGGGTTGACCAAACTTGCAGAAACAAGTTTATTTCTGCTGAAAAACATGTTTTGACACTTTCAGCACACTGGGGTTAAGACCTGAGTGTGTGGGCTCTTCTGAGCCTTGCAGTTACATAGGGATACAGCTGTCTGAAAAAACGCGTTTATTTCGGGCTGAAAAACACGTTTTGAAAAGTGAGCTGTTACTGCCCCATAAGTTACATGGGGTTGACAAAACTTGCAGAAACATGTTTATTTCTGCTGAAAAACATGTTTTGACACTTTCAGCATACTGGGGTTAAGACCTGAGTGTGTGGGCTCTTCTGAGCCTTGCAGATACATAGGGATACAGCTGTCTGAAAAAACGCGTTTATTTCTGGCTGAAAAACACGTTTTGAAAAGTGAGCTGTTACTGACCCATAACTTACATGGGGTTGACCAAACTTGCAGAAACATGTTTATTTCTGCTGAAAAACATGTTTTGACACTTTCAGCACACTCGGGTTAAGACCTGAGTGTGTGGGCTCTTCTGAGCCTTGCAGTTACATAGGGATACAGCTGTCTGAAAAAACGCGTTTATTTCGGGCTGAAAAACACGTTTTGAAAAGTGAGCTGTTACTGACCCATAACTTACATGGGGTTGACCAAACTTGCAGAAACATGTTTATTTCTGCTGAAAAACATGTTTTGACACTTTCAGCACACTGGGGTTAAGACCTGAGTGTGTGGGCTCTTCTGAGCCTTGCAGTTACATAGGGATACAGCTGTCTGAAAAAACGCGTTTATTTCGGGCTGAAAAACACGTTTTGAAAAGTGAGCTGTTACTGACCCATAACTTACATGGGGTTGACCAAACTTGCAGAAACATGTTTATTTCTGCTGAAAAACATGTTTTGACACTTTCAGCGCACTGGGGTTAAGACCTGAGTGTGTGGGCTCTTCTGAGCCTTGCAGTTACATAGGGTAACAGCTATCTGAAAAAACGCGTTTATTTCGGGCTGAAAAACACGTTTTGAAAAGTGAGCTGTTACTGACCCATAACTTACATGGGGTTGACCAAACTTGCAGAAACATGCTTATTTCTGCTGAAAAACATGTTTTGACACTTTCAGCGCACTGGGGTTAAGACCTGAGTGTGTGGGCTCTTCTGAGCCTTGCAGTTACATAGGGTAAGAGCTATCTGAAAAAACGCGTTTATTTCGGGCTGAAAAACACGTTTTGAAAAGTGAGCTGTTACTGACCCATAACTTACATGGGGTTGACCAAACTTGCAGAAACATGTTTATTTCTGCTGAAAAACATGTTTTGACACTTTCAGCACAGTGGGGTTAAGACCTGAGTGTGTGGGCTCTTCTGAGGCTTGCAGTTACATAGGGATACAGCTGTCTGAAAAAACGCGTTTATTTCGGGCTGAAAAACACGTTTTGAAAAGTGAGCTGTTACTGACCCATAACTTACATGGGGTTGACCAAACTTGCAGAAACATGTTTATTTCTGCTGAAAAACATGTTTTGACACTTTCAGCACATTGGGGTTAAGACCTGAGTGTGTGGGCTCTTCTGAGCCTTGCAGTTACATAGGGATACAGCTGTCTGAAAAAACGCGTTTATTTCGGGCTGAAAAACACGTTTTGAAAAGTGAGCTGTTACTGACCCATAACTTACATGGGGTTGACCAAACTTGCAGAAACATGTTTATTTCTGCTGAAAAACATGTTTTGACACTTTCAGCACACTGGGGTTAAGACCTGAGTGTGTGGGCTCTTCTGAGCCTTGCAGATACATAGGGATACAGCTGTCTGAAAAAACGCGTTTATTTCTGGCTGAAAAACACGTTTTGAAAAGTGAGCTGTTACTGACCCATAATTTACATGGGGTTGACCAAACTTGCAGAAACATGTTTATTTCTGCTGAAAAACATGTTTTGACACTTTCAGCACACTCGGGTTAAGACCTGAGTGTGTGGGCTCTTCTGAGCCTTGCAGTTACATAGGGATACAGCTGTCTGAAAAAACGCGTTTATTTCGGGCTGAAAAACACGTTTTGAAAAGTGAGCTGTTACTGACCCATAACTTACATGGGGTTGACCAAACTTGCAGAAACATGTTTATTTCTGCTGAAAAACATGTTTTGACACTTTCAGCACACTGGGGTTAAGACCTGAGTGTGTGGGCTCTTCTGAGCCTTGCAGTTACATAGGGATACAGCTGTCTGAAAAAACGCGTTTATTTCGGGCTGAAAAACACGTTTTGAAAAGTGAGCTGTTACTGACCCATAACTTACATGGGGTTGACCAAACTTGCAGAAACAAGTTTATTTCTGCTGAAAAACATGTTTTGACACTTTCAGCGCACTGGGGTTAAGACCTGAGTGTGTGGGCTCTTCTGAGCCTTGCAGTTACATAGGGATACAGCTGTCTGAAAAAACGCGTTTATTTCGGGCTGAAAAACACGTTTTGAAAAGTGAGCTGTTACTGACCCATAACTTACATGGGGTTGACCAAACTTGCAGAAACAAGTTTATTTCTGCTGAAAAACATGTTTTGACACTTTCAGCACAGTGGGGTTAAGACCTGAGTGTGTGGGCTCTTCTGAGCCTTGCAGATACATAGGGATACAGCTGTCCGAAAAAACGCGTTTATTTCGGGCTGAAAAACACGTTTTGAAAAGTGAGCTGTTACTGACCCATAACTTACATGGGGTTGACCAAACTTGCAGAAACATGCTTATTTCTGCTGAAAAACATGTTTTGACACTTTCAGCGCACTGGGGTTAAGACCTGAGTGTGTGGGCTCTTCTGAGCCTTGCAGTTACATAGGGATACAGCTATCTGAAAAAACGCGTTTATTTCGGGCTGAAAAACACGTTTTGAAAAGTGAGCTGTTACTGACCCATAACTTACATGGGGTTGACCAAACTTGCAGAAACATGTTTATTTCTGCTAAAAAACATGTTTTGACACTTTCAGCACAGTGGGGTTAAGACCTGAGTGTGTGGGCTCTTCTGAGGCTTGCAGTTACATAGGGATACAGCTGTCTGAAAAAACGCGTTTATTTCGGGCTGAAAAACACGTTTTGAAAAGTGAGCTGTTACTGCCCCATAAGTTACATGGGGTTGACCAAACTTGCAGACACATGTTTATTTCTGCTGAAAAACATGTTTTGACACTTTCAGCACACTGGGGTTAAGACCTGAGTGTGTGGGCTCTTCTGAGCCTTGCAGTTACATAGGGATACAGCTGTCTGAAAAAACGTGTTTATTTCGGGCTGAAAAACACGTTTTGAAAAGTGAGCTGTTACTGACCCATAACTTACATGGGGTTGACCAAACTTGCAGAAACAAGTTTATTTCTGCTGAAAAACATGTTTTGACACTTTCAGCACACTGGGGTTAAGACCTGAGTGTGTGGGCTCTTCTGAGCCTTGCAGTTACATAGGGATACAGCTGTCTGAAAAAACGCGTTTATTTCGGGCTGAAAAACACGTTTTGAAAAGTGAGCTGTTACTGACCCATAACTTACATGGGGTTGACCAAACTTGCAGAAACATGTTTATTTCTGCTGAAAAACATGTTTTGACACTTTCAGCACACTGGGGTTAAGACCTGAGTGTGTGGGCTCTTCTGAGCCTTGCAGTTACATAGGGATACAGCTGTCTGAAAAAACGCGTTTATTTCGGGCTGAAAAACACGTTTTGAAAAGTGAGCTGTTACTGCCCCATAAGTTACATGGGGTTGACCAAACTTGCAGAAACATGTTTATTTCTGCTGAAAAACATGTTTTGACACTTTCAGCATACTGGGGTTAAGACCTGAGTGTGTGGGCTCTTCTGAGCCTTGCAGATACATAGGGATACAGCTGTCTGAAAAAACGCGTTTATTTCTGGCTGAAAAACACGTTTTGAAAAGTGAGCTGTTACTGACCCATAACTTACATGGGGTTGACCAAACTTGCAGAAACATGTTTATTTCTGCTGAAGAACATGTTTTGACACTTTCAGCACACTCGGGTTAAGACCTGAGTGTGTGGGCTCTTCTGAGCCTTGCAGTTACATAGGGATACAGCTGTCTGAAAAAACGCGTTTATTTCGGGCTGAAAAACACGTTTTGAAAAGTGAGCTGTTACTGACCCATAACTTACATGGGGTTGACCAAACTTGCAGAAACATGTTTATTTCTGCTGAAAAACATGTTTTGACACTTTCAGCACACTGGGGTTAAGACCTGAGTGTGTGGGCTCTTCTGAGCCTTGCAGTTACATAGGGTAACAGCTATATGAAAAAACGCGTTTATTTCGGGCTGAAAAACACGTTTTGAAAAGTGAGCTGTTACTGACCCATAACTTACATGGGGTTGACCAAACTTGCAGAAACATGCTTATTTCTGCTGAAAAACATGTTTTGACACTTTCAGCGCACTGGGGTTAAGACCTGAGTGTGTGGGCTCTTCTGAGCCTTGCAGTTACATAGGGTAAGAGCTATCTGAAAAAACGCGTTTATTTCGGGCTGAAAAACACGTTTTGAAAAGTGAGCTGTTACTGACCGATAACTTACATGGGGTTGACCAAACTTGCAGAAACATGTTTATTTCTGCTGAAAAACATGTTTTGACACTTTCAGCACAGTGGGGTTAAGACCTGAGTGTGTGGGCTCTTCTGAGGCTTGCAGTTACATAGGGATACAGCTGTCTGAAAAAACGCGTTTATTTCGGGCTGAAAAACACGTTTTGAAAAGTGAGCTGTTACTGACCCATAACTTACATGGGGTTGACCAAACTTGCAGAAACATGTTTATTTCTGCTGAAAAACATGTTTTGACACTTTCAGCACATTGGGGTTAAGACCTGAGTGTGTGGGCTCTTCTGAGCCTTGCAGTTACATAGGGATACAGCTGTCTGAAAAAACGCGTTTATTTCGGGCTGAAAAACACGTTTTGAAAAGTGAGCTGTTACTGACCCATAACTTACATGGGGTTGACCAAACTTGCAGAAACATGTTTATTTCTGCTGAAAAACATGTTTTGACACTTTCAGCACACTGGGGTTAAGACCTGAGTGTGTGGGCTCTTCTGAGCCTTGCAGTTACATAGGGATACAGCTGTCTGAAAAAACGCGTTTATTTCGGGCTGAAAAACACGTTTTGAAAAGTGAGCTGTTACTGCCCCATAAGTTACATGGGGTTGACCAAACTTGCAGAAACATGTTTATTTCTGCTGAAAAACATGTTTTGACACTCTCAGCACACTGGGGTTAAGACCTGAGTGTGTGGGCTCTTCTGAGCCTTGCAGTTACATAGGGATACAGCTGTCTGAAAAAACGCGTTTATTTCGGGCTGAAAAACACGTTTTGAAAAGTGAGCTGTTACTGACCCATAACTTACATGGGGTTGACCAAACTTGCAGAAACAAGTTTATTTCTGCTGAAAAACATGTTTTGACACTTTCAGCACACTGGGGTTAAGACCTGAGTGTGTGGGCTCTTCTGAGCCTTGCAGTTACATAGGGATACAGCTGTCTGAAAAAACGCGTTTATTTCGGGCTGAAAAACACGTTTTGAAAAGTGAGCTGTTACTGACCCATAACTTACATGGGGTTGACCAAACTTGCAGAAACATGTTTATTTCTGCTGAAAAACATGTTTTGACACTTTCAGCACACTGGGGTTAAGACCTGAGTGTGTGGGCTCTTCTGAGCCTTGCAGTTACATAGGGATACAGCTGTCTGAAAAAACGCGTTTATTTCGGGCTGAAAAACACGTTTTGAAAAGTGAGCTGTTACTGCCCCATAAGTTACATGGGGTTGACCAAACTTGCAGAAACATGTTTATTTCTGCTGAAAAACATGTTTTGACACTTTCAGCATACTGGGGTTAAGACCTGAGTCTGTGGGCTCTTCTGAGCCTTGCAGATACATAGGGATACAGCTGTCTGAAAAAACGCGTTTATTTCTGGCTGAAAAACACGTTTTGAAAAGTGAGCTGTTACTGACCCATAACTTACATGGGGTTGACCAAACTTGCAGAAACATGTTTATTTCTGCTGAAAAACATGTTTTGACACTTTCAGCACACTCGGGTTAAGACCTGAGTGTGTGGGCTCTTCTGAGCCTTGCAGTTACATAGGGATACAGCTGTCTGAAAAAACGCGTTTATTTCGGGCTGAAAAACACGTTTTGAAAAGTGAGCTGTTACTGACCCATAACTTACATGGGGTTGACCAAACTTGCAGAAACATGTTTATTTCTGCTGAAAAACATGTTTTGACACTTTCAGCACACTGGGGTTAAGACCTGAGTGTGTGGGCTCTTCTGAGCCTTGCAGTTACATAGGGATACAGCTGTCTGAAAAAACGCGTTTATTTCGGGCTGAAAAACACGTTTTGAAAAGTGAGCTGTTACTGACCCATAACTTTCATGGGGTTGACCAAACTTGCAGAAACATGTTTATTTCTGCTGAAAAACATGTTTTGACACTTTCAGCGCACTGGGGTTAAGACCTGAGTGTGTGGGCTCTTCTGAGCCTTGCAGTTACATAGGGTAACAGCTATCTGAAAAAACGCGTTTATTTCGGGCTGAAAAACGCGTTTTGAAAAGTGAGCTGTTACTGACCCATAACTTACATGGGGTTGACCAAACTTGCAGAAACATGCTTATTTCTGCTGAAAAACATGTTTTGACACTTTCAGCGCACTGGGGTTAAGACCTGAGTGTGTGGGCTCTTCTGAGCCTTGCAGTTACATAGGGTAAGAGCTATCTGAAAAAACGCGTTTATTTCGGGCTGAAAAACACGTTTTGAAAAGTGAGCTGTTACTGACCCATAACTTACATGGGGTTGACCAAACTTGCAGAAACATGTTTATTTCTGCTGAAAAACATGTTTTGACACTTTCAGCACACTCGGGTTAAGACCTGAGTGTGTGGGCTCTTCTGAGCCTTGCAGTTACATAGGGATACAGCTGTCTGAAAAAACGCGTTTATTTCGGGCTGAAAAACACGTTTTGAAAAGTGAGCTGTTACTGACCCATAACTTACATGGGGTTGACCAAACTTGCAGAAACATGTTTATTTCTGCTGAAAAACATGTTTTGACACTTTCAGCACACTGGGGTTAAGACCTGAGTGTGTGGGCTCTTCTGAGCCTTGCAGTTACATAGGGATACAGCTGTCTGAAAAAACGCGTTTATTTCGGGCTGAAAAACACGTTTTGAAAAGTGAGCTGTTACTGCCCCATAAGTTACATGGGGTTGACCAAACTTGCAGAAACATGTTTATTTCTGCTGAAAAACATGTTTTGACACTTTCAGCACACTGGGGTTAAGACCTGAGTGTGTGGGCTCTTCTGAGCCTTGCAGTTACATAGGGATACAGCTGTCTGAAAAAACGCGTTTATTTCGGGCTGAAAAACACGTTTTGAAAAGTGAGCTGTTACTGACCCATAACTTACATGGGGTTGACCAAACTTGCAGAAACATGTTTATTTCTGCTGAAAAACATGTTTTGACACTTTCAGCACACTGGGGTTAAGACCTGAGTGTGTGGGCTCTTCTGAGCCTTGCAGATACATAGGGATACAGCTGTCTGAAAAAACGCGTTTATTTCTGGCTGAAAAACACGTTTTGAAAAGTGAGCTGTTACTGACCCATAACTTACATGGGGTTGACCAAACTTGCAGAAACATGTTTATTTCTGCTGAAAAACATGTTTTGACACTTTCAGCACACTCGGGTTAAGACCTGAGTGTGTGGGCTCTTCTGAGCCTTGCAGTTACATAGGGATACAGCTGTCTGAAAAAACGCGTTTATTTCGGGCTGAAAAACACGTTTTGAAAAGTGAGCTGTTACTGACCCATAACTTACATGGGGTTGACCAAACTTGCAGAAACATGTTTATTTCTGCTGAAAAACATGTTTTGACACTTTCAGCACACTGGGGTTAAGACCTGAGTGTGTGGGCTCTTCTGAGCCTTGCAGTTACATAGGGATACAGCTGTCTGAAAAAACGCGTTTATTTCGGGCTGAAAAACACGTTTTGAAAAGTGAGCTGTTACTGACCCATAACTTACATGGGGTTGACCAAACTTGCAGAAACATGTTTATTTCTGCTGAAAAACATGTTTTGACACTTTCAGCACACTGGGGTTAAGACCTGAGTGTGTGGGCTCTTCTGAGCCTTGCAGTTACATAGGGATACAGCTGTCTGAAAAAACGCGTTTATTTCGGGCTGAAAAACACGTTTTGAAAAGTGAGCTGTTACTGACCCATAACTTACATGGGGTTGACCAAACTTGCAGAAACAAGTTTATTTCTGCTGAAAAACATGTTTTGACACTTTCAGCACAGTGGGGTTAAGACCTGAGTGTGTGGGCTCTTCTGAGCCTTGCAGATACATAGGGATACAGCTGTCTGAAAAAACGCGTTTATTTCGGGCTGAAAAACACGTTTTGAAAAGTGAGCTGTTACTGACCCATAACTTACATGGGGTTGTCCAAACTTGCAGAAACATGCTTATTTCTGCTGAAAAACATGTTTTGACACTTTCAGCGCACTGGGGTTAAGACCTGAGTGTGTGGGCTCTTCTGAGCCTTGCAGTTACATAGGGATACAGCTATCTGAAAAAACGCGTTTATTTCGGGCTGAAAAACACGTTTTGAAAAGTGAGCTGTTACTGACCCATAACTTACATGGGGTTGACCAAACTTGCAGAAACATGTTTATTTCTGCTGAAAAACATGTTTTGACACTTTCAGCACAGTGGGGTTAAGACCTGAGTGTGTGGGCTCTTCTGAGGCTTGCAGTTACATAGGGATACAGCTGTCTGAAAAAACGCGTTTATTTCGGGCTGAAAAACACGTTTTGAAAAGTGAGCTGTTACTGCCCCATAAGTTACATGGGGTTGACCAAACTTGCAGACACATGTTTATTTCTGCTGAAAAACATGTTTTGACACTTTCAGCACACTGGGGTTAAGACCTGAGTGTGTGGGCTCTTCTGAGCCTTGCAGTTACATAGGGATACAGCTGTCTGAAAAAACGTGTTTATTTCGGGCTGAAAAACACGTTTTGAAAAGTGAGCTGTTACTGACCCATAACTTACATGGGGTTGACCAAACTTGCAGAAACATGTTTATTTCTGCTGAAAAACATGTTTTGACACTTTCAGCACACTGGGGTTAAGACCTGAGTGTGTGGGCTCTTCTGAGCCTTGCAGTTACATAGGGATACAGCTGTCTGAAAAAACGCGTTTATTTCGGGCTGAAAAACACGTTTTGAAAAGTGAGCTGTTACTGACCCATAACTTACATGGGGTTGACCAAACTTGCAGAAAACATGTTTATTTCTGCTGAAAAACATGTTTTGACACTTTCAGCACAGTGGGGTTAAGACCTGAGTGTGTGGGCTCTTCTGAGGCTTGCAGTTACATAGGGATACAGCTGTCTGAAAAAACGCGTTTATTTCGGGCTGAAAAACACGTTTTGAAAAGTGAGCTGTTACTGCCCCATAAGTTACATGGGGTTGACCAAACTTGCAGACACATGTTTATTTCTGCTGAAAAACATGTTTTGACACTTTCAGCACAGTGGGTTTAAGACCTGAGTGTGTGGGCTCTTCTGAGCCTTGCAGTTACATAGGGATACAGCTGTCTGAAAAAACGCGTTTATTTCGGGCTGAAAAACACGTTTTGAAAAGTGAGCTGTTACTGACCCATAACTTACATGGGGTTGACCAAACTTGCAGAAACATGTTTATTTCTGCTGAAAAACATGTTTTGACACTTTCAGCGCACTGGGGTTAAGACCTGAGTGTGTGGGCTCTTCTGAGGCTTGCAGTTACATAGGGATACAGCTGTCTGAAAAAACGCGTTTATTTCGGGCTGAAAAACACGTTTTGAAAAGTGAGCTGTTACTGCCCCATAAGTTACATGGGGTTGACCAAACTTGCAGACACATGTTTATTTCTGCTGAAAAACATGTTTTGACACTTTCAGCACAGTGGGTTTAAGACCTGAGTGTGTGGGCTCTTCTGAGGCTTGCAGTTACATAGGGATACAGCTGTCTGAAAAAACGCGTTTATTTCGGGCTGAAAAACACGTTTTGAAAAGTGAGCTGTTACTGACCCATAACTTACATGGGGTTGACCAAACTTGCAGAAACATGTTTATTTCTGCTGAAAAACATGTTTTGACACTTTCAGCACACTGGGGTTAAGACCTGAGTGTGTGGGCTCTTCTGAGCCTTGCAGATACATAGGGATACAGCTGTCTGAAAAAACGCGTTTATTTCTGGCTGAAAAACACGTTTTGAAAAGTGAGCTGTTACTGACCCATAATTTACATGGGGTTGACCAAACTTGCAGAAACATGTTTATTTCTGCTGAAAAACATGTTTTGACACTTTCAGCACACTCGGGTTAAGACCTGAGTGTGTGGGCTCTTCTGAGCCTTGCAGTTACATAGGGATACAGCTGTCTGAAAAAACGCGTTTATTTCGGGCTGAAAAACACGTTTTGAAAAGTGAGCTGTTACTGACCCATAACTTACATGGGGTTGACCAAACTTGCAGAAACATGTTTATTTCTGCTGAAAAACATGTTTTGACACTTTCAGCACACTGGGGTTAAGACCTGAGTGTGTGGGCTCTTCTGAGCCTTGCAGTTACATAGGGATACAGCTGTCTGAAAAAACGCGTTTATTTCGGGCTGAAAAACACGTTTTGAAAAGTGAGCTGTTACTGACCCATAACTTACATGGGGTTGACCAAACTTGCAGAAACAAGTTTATTTCTGCTGAAAAACATGTTTTGACACTTTCAGCACACTGGGGTTAAGACCTGAGTGTGTGGGCTCTTCTGAGCCTTGCAATTACATAGGGATACAGCTGTCTGAAAAAACGCGTTTATTTCGGGCTGAAAAACACGTTTTGAAAAGTGAGCTGTTACTGACCCATAACTTACATGGGGTTGACCAAACTTGCAGAAACATGTTTATTTCTGCTGAAAAACATGTTTTGACACTTTCAGCACACTGGGGTTAAGACCTGAGTGTGTGGGCTCTTCTGAGCCTTGCAGTTACATAGGGATACAGCTGTCTGAAAAAACGCGTTTATTTCGGGCTGAAAAACACGTTTTGAAAAGTGAGCTGTTACTGACCCATAACTTACATGGGGTTGACCAAACTTGCAGAAACAAGTTTATTTCTGCTGAAAAACATGTTTTGACACTTTCAGCACAGTGGGGTTAAGACCTGAGTGTGTGGGCTCTTCTGAGCCTTGCAGATACATAGGGATACAGCTGTCTGAAAAAACGCGTTTATTTCGGGCTGAAAAACACGTTTTGAAAAGTGAGCTGTTACTGACCCATAACTTACATGGGGTTGTCCAAACTTGCAGAAACATGCTTATTTCTGCTGAAAAACATGTTTTGACACTTTCAGCGCACTGGGGTTAAGACCTGAGTGTGTGGGCTCTTCTGAGCCTTGCAGTTACATAGGGATACAGCTATCTGAAAAAACGCGTTTATTTCGGGCTGAAAAACACGTTTTGAAAAGTGAGCTGTTACTGACCCATAACTTACATGGGGTTGACCAAACTTGCAGAAACATGTTTATTTCTGCTGAAAAACATGTTTTGACACTTTCAGCACAGTGGGGTTAAGACCTGAGTGTGTGGGCTCTTCTGAGGCTTGCAGTTACATAGGGATACAGCTGTCTGAAAAAACGCGTTTATTTCGGGCTGAAAAACACGTTTTGAAAAGTGAGCTGTTACTGCCCCATAAGTTACATGGGGTTGACCAAACTTGCAGACACATGTTTATTTCTGCTGAAAAACATGTTTTGACACTTTCAGCACACTGGGGTTAAGACCTGAGTGTGTGGGCTCTTCTGAGCCTTGCAGTTACATAGGGATACAGCTGTCTGAAAAAACGTGTTTATTTCGGGCTGAAAAACACGTTTTGAAAAGTGAGCTGTTACTGACCCATAACTTACATGGGGTTGACCAAACTTGCAGAAACATGTTTATTTCTGCTGAAAAACATGTTTTGACACTTTCAGCACACTGGGGTTAAGACCTGAGTGTGTGGGCTCTTCTGAGCCTTGCAGTTACATAGGGATACAGCTGTCTGAAAAAACGCGTTTATTTCGGGCTGAAAAACACGTTTTGAAAAGTGAGCTGTTACTGACCCATAACTTACATGGGGTTGACCAAACTTGCAGAAAACATGTTTATTTCTGCTGAAAAACATGTTTTGACACTTTCAGCACAGTGGGGTTAAGACCTGAGTGTGTGGGCTCTTCTGAGGCTTGCAGTTACATAGGGATACAGCTGTCTGAAAAAACGCGTTTATTTCGGGCTGAAAAACACGTTTTGAAAAGTGAGCTGTTACTGCCCCATAAGTTACATGGGGTTGACCAAACTTGCAGACACATGTTTATTTCTGCTGAAAAACATGTTTTGACACTTTCAGCACAGTGGGTTTAAGACCTGAGTGTGTGGGCTCTTCTGAGGCTTGCAGTTACATAGGGATACAGCTGTCTGAAAAAACGCGTTTATTTCGGGCTGAAAAACACGTTTTGAAAAGTGAGCTGTTACTGACCCATAACTTACATGGGGTTGACCAAACTTGCAGAAACATGTTTATTTCTGCTGAAAAACATGTTTTGACACTTTCAGCACACTGGGGTTAAGACCTGAGTGTGTGGGCTCTTCTGAGCCTTGCAGATACATAGGGATACAGCTGTCTGAAAAAACGCGTTTATTTCTGGCTGAAAAACACGTTTTGAAAAGTGAGCTGTTACTGACCCATAATTTACATGGGGTTGACCAAACTTGCAGAAACATGTTTATTTCTGCTGAAAAACATGTTTTGACACTTTCAGCACACTCGGGTTAAGACCTGAGTGTGTGGGCTCTTCTGAGCCTTGCAGTTACATAGGGATACAGCTGTCTGAAAAAACGCGTTTATTTCGGGCTGAAAAACACGTTTTGAAAAGTGAGCTGTTACTGACCCATAACTTACATGGGGTTGACCAAACTTGCAGAAACATGTTTATTTCTGCTGAAAAACATGTTTTGACACTTTCAGCACACTGGGGTTAAGACCTGAGTGTGTGGGCTCTTCTGAGCCTTGCAGTTACATAGGGATACAGCTGTCTGAAAAAACGCGTTTATTTCGGGCTGAAAAACACGTTTTGAAAAGTGAGCTGTTACTGACCCATAAGTTACATGGGGTTGACCAAACTTGCAGAAACAAGTTTATTTCTGCTGAAAAACATGTTTTGACACTTTCAGCACACTGGGGTTAAGACCTGAGTGTGTGGGCTCTTCTGAGCCTTGCAGTTACATAGGGATACAGCTGTCTGAAAAAACGCGTTTATTTCGGGCTGAAAAACACGTTTTGAAAAGTGAGCTGTTACTGACCCATAACTTACATGGGGTTGACCAAACTTGCAGAAACATGTTTATTTCTGCTGAAAAACATGTTTTGACACTTTCAGCGCACTGGGGTTAAGACCTGAGTGTGTGGGCTCTTCTGAGCCTTGCAGTTACATAGGGTAACAGCTATCTGAAAAAACGCGTTTATTTCGGGCTGAAAAACACGTTTTGAAAAGTGAGCTGTTACTGACCCATAACTTACATGGGGTTGACCAAACTTGCAGAAACATGCTTATTTCTGCTGAAAAACATGTTTTGACACTTTCAGCGCACTGGGGTTAAGACCTGAGTGTGTGGGCTCTTCTGAGCCTTGCAGTTACATAGGGTAAGAGCTTTCTGAAAAAACGCGTTTATTTCGGGCTGAAAAACACGTTTTGAAAAGTGAGCTGTTACTGACCCATAACTTACATGGGGTTGACCAAACTTGCAGAAACATGTTTATTTCTGCTGAAAAACATGTTTTGACACTTTCAGCACAGTGGGGTTAAGACCTGAGTGTGTGGGCTCTTCTGAGGCTTGCAGTTACATAGGGATACAGCTGTCTGAAAAAACGCGTTTATTTCGGGCTGAAAAACACGTTTTGAAAAGTGAGCTGTTACTGACCCATAACTTACATGGGGTTGACCAAACTTGCAGAAACATGTTTATTTCTGCTGAAAAACATGTTTTGACACTTTCAGCACATTGGGGTTAAGACCTGAGTGTGTGGGCTCTTCTGAGCCTTGCAGTTACATAGGGATACAGCTGTCTGAAAAAACGCGTTTATTTCGGGCTGAAAAACACGTTTTGAAAAGTGAGCTGTTACTGACCCATAACTTACATGGGGTTGACCAAACTTGCAGAAACATGTTTATTTCTGCTGAAAAACATGTTTTGACACTTTCAGCACACTGGGGTTAAGACCTGAGTGTGTGGGCTCTTCTGAGCCTTGCAGATACATAGGGATACAGCTGTCTGAAAAAACGCGTTTATTTCTGGCTGAAAAACACGTTTTGAAAAGTGAGCTGTTACTGACCCATAATTTACATGGGGTTGACCAAACTTGCAGAAACATGTTTATTTCTGCTGAAAAACATGTTTTGACACTTTCAGCACACTCGGGTTAAGACCTGAGTGTGTGGGCTCTTCTGAGCCTTGCAGTTACATAGGGATACAGCTGTCTGAAAAAACGCGTTTATTTCGGGCTGAAAAACACGTTTTGAAAAGTGAGCTGTTACTGACCCATAACTTACATGGGGTTGACCAAACTTGCAGAAACATGTTTATTTCTGCTGAAAAACATGTTTTGACACTTTCAGCACACTGGGGTTAAGACCTGAGTGTGTGGGCTCTTCTGAGCCTTGCAGTTACATAGGGATACAGCTGTCTGAAAAAACGCGTTTATTTCGGGCTGAAAAACACGTTTTGAAAAGTGAGCTGTTACTGACCCATAACTTACATGGGGTTGACCAAACTTGCAGAAACAAGTTTATTTCTGCTGAAAAACATGTTTTGACACTTTCAGCGCACTGGGGTTAAGACCTGAGTGTGTGGGCTCTTCTGAGCCTTGCAGTTACATAGGGATACAGCTATCTGAAAAAACGCGTTTATTTCGGGCTGAAAAACACGTTTTGAAAAGTGAGCTGTTACTGACCCATAACTTACATGGGGTTGACCAAACTTGCAGAAACATGTTTATTTCTGCTGAAAAACATGTTTGGACACTTTCAGCACAGTGGGGTTAAGACCTGAGTGTGTGGGCTCTTCTGAGGCTTGCAGTTACATAGGGATACAGCTGTCTGAAAAAACGCGTTTATTTCGGGCTGAAAAACACGTTTTGAAAAGTGAGCTGTTACTGCCCCATAAGTTACATGGGGTTGACCAAACTTGCAGACACATGTTTATTTCTGCTGAAAAACATGTTTTGACACTTTCAGCACACTGGGGTTAAGACCTGAGTGTGTGGGCTCTTCTGAGCCTTGCAATTACATAGGGATACAGCTGTCTGAAAAAACGCGTTTATTTCGGGCTGAAAAACACGTTTTGAAAAGTGAGCTGTTACTGACCCATAACTTACATGGGGTTGACCAAACTTGCAGAAACATGTTTATTTCTGCTGAAAAACATGTTTTGACACTTTCAGCACACTGGGGTTAAGACCTGAGTGTGTGGGCTCTTCTGAGCCTTGCAGTTACATAGGGATACAGCTGTCTGAAAAAACGCGTTTATTTCGGGCTGAAAAACACGTTTTGAAAAGTGAGCTGTTACTGACCCATAACTTACATGGGGTTGACCAAACTTGCAGAAACATGTTTATTTCTGCTGAAAAACATGTTTTGACACTTTCAGCACAGTGGGGTTAAGACCTGAGTGTGTGGGCTCTTCTGAGGCTTGCAGTTACATAGGGATACAGCTGTCTGAAAAAACGCGTTTATTTCGGGCTGAAAAACACGTTTTGAAAAGTGAGCTGTTACTGCCCCATAAGTTACATGGGGTTGACCAAACTTGCAGACACATGTTTATTTCTGCTGAAAAACATGTTTTGACACTTTCAGCACACTGGGGTTAAGACCTGAGTGTGTGGGCTCTTCTGAGCCTTGCAATTACATAGGGATACAGCTGTCTGAAAAAACGCGTTTATTTCGGGCTGAAAAACACGTTTTGAAAAGTGAGCTGTTACTGACCCATAACTTACATGGGGTTGACCAAACTTGCAGAAACATGTTTATTTCTGCTGAAAAACATGTTTTGACACTTTCAGCACACTGGGGTTAAGACCTGAGTGTGTGGGCTCTTCTGAGCCTTGCAGTTACATAGGGATACAGCTGTCTGAAAAAACGCGTTTATTTCGGGCTGAAAAACACGTTTTGAAAAGTGAGCTGTTACTGACCCATAACTTACATGGGGTTGACCAAACTTGCAGAAACATGTTTATTTCTGCTGAAAAACATGTTTTGACACTTTCAGCGCACTGGGGTTAAGACCTGAGTGTGTGGGCTCTTCTGAGCCTTGCAGTTACATAGGGTAACAGCTATCTGAAAAAACGCGTTTATTTCGGGCTGAAAAACACGTTTTGAAAAGTGAGCTGTTACTGACCCATAACTTACATGGGGTTGACCAAACTTGCAGAAACATGCTTATTTCTGCTGAAAAACATGTTTTGACACTTTCAGCGCACTGGGGTTAAGACCTGAGTGTGTGGGCTCTTCTGAGCCTTGCAGTTACATAGGGTAAGAGCTTTCTGAAAAAACGCGTTTATTTCGGGCTGAAAAACACGTTTTGAAAAGTGAGCTGTTACTGACCCATAACTTACGTGGGGTTGACCAAACTTGCAGAAACATGTTTATTTCTGCTGAAAAACATGTTTTGACACTTTCAGCACAGTGGGGTTAAGACCTGAGTGTGTGGGCTCTTCTGAGGCTTGCAGTTACATAGGGATACAGCTGTCTGAAAAAACGCGTTTATTTCGGGCTGAAAAACACGTTTTGAAAAGTGAGCTGTTACTGACCCATAACTTACATGGGGTTGACCAAACTTGCAGAAACATGTTTATTTCTGCTGAAAAACATGTTTTGACACTTTCAGCACATTGGGGTTAAGACCTGAGTGTGTGGGCTCTTCTGAGCCTTGCAGTTACATAGGGATACAGCTGTCTGAAAAAACGCGTTTATTTCGGGCTGAAAAACACGTTTTGAAAAGTGAGCTGTTACTGACCCATAACTTACATGGGGTTGACCAAACTTGCAGAAACATGTTTATTTCTGCTGAAAAACATGTTTTGACACTTTCAGCACACTGGGGTTAAGACCTGAGTGTGTGGGCTCTTCTGAGCCTTGCAGATACATAGGGATACAGCTGTCTGAAAAAACGCGTTTATTTCTGGCTGAAAAACACGTTTTGAAAAGTGAGCTGTTACTGACCCATAATTTACATGGGGTTGACCAAACTTGCAGAAACATGTTTATTTCTGCTGAAAAACATGTTTTGACACTTTCAGCACACTCGGGTTAAGACCTGAGTGTGTGGGCTCTTCTGAGCCTTGCAGTTACATAGGGATACAGCTGTCTGAAAAAACGCGTTTATTTCGGGCTGAAAAACACGTTTTGAAAAGTGAGCTGTTACTGACCCATAACTTACATGGGGTTGACCAAACTTGCAGAAACATGTTTATTTCTGCTGAAAAACATGTTTTGACACTTTCAGCACACTGGGGTTAAGACCTGAGTGTGTGGGCTCTTCTGAGCCTTGCAGTTACATAGGGATACAGCTGTCTGAAAAAACGCGTTTATTTCGGGCTGAAAAACACGTTTTGAAAAGTGAGCTGTTACTGACCCATAACTTACATGGGGTTGACCAAACTTGCAGAAACAAGTTTATTTCTGCTGAAAAACATGTTTTGACACTTTCAGCGCACTGGGGTTAAGACCTGAGTGTGTGGGCTCTTCTGAGCCTTGCAGTTACATAGGGATACAGCTATCTGAAAAAACGCGTTTATTTCGGGCTGAAAAACACGTTTTGAAAAGTGAGCTGTTACTGACCCATAACTTACATGGGGTTGACCAAACTTGCAGAAACATGTTTATTTCTGCTGAAAAACATGTTTTGACACTTTCAGCACAGTGGGGTTAAGACCTGAGTGTGTGGGCTCTTCTGAGGCTTGCAGTTACATAGGGATACAGCTGTCTGAAAAAACGCGTTTATTTCGGGCTGAAAAACACGTTTTGAAAAGTGAGCTGTTACTGCCCCATAAGTTACATGGGGTTGACCAAACTTGCAGACACATGTTTATTTCTGCTGAAAAACATGTTTTGACACTTTCAGCACACTGGGGTTAAGACCTGAGTGTGTGGGCTCTTCTGAGCCTTGCAATTACATAGGGATACAGCTGTCTGAAAAAACGCGTTTATTTCGGGCTGAAAAACACGTTTTGAAAAGTGAGCTGTTACTGACCCATAACTTACATGGGGTTGACCAAACTTGCAGAAACATGTTTATTTCTGCTGAAAAACATGTTTTGACACTTTCAGCACACTCGGGTTAAGACCTGAGTGTGTGGGCTCTTCTGAGCCTTGCAGTTACATAGGGATACAGCTGTCTGAAAAAACGCGTTTATTTCGGGCTGAAAAACACGTTTTGAAAAGTGAGCTGTTACTGACCCATAACTTACATGGGGTTGACCAAACTTGCAGAAACATGTTTATTTCTGCTGAAAAACATGTTTTGACACTTTCAGCACACTGGGGTTAAGACCTGAGTGTGTGGGCTCTTCTGAGCCTTGCAGTTACATAGGGATACAGCTGTCTGAAAAAACGCGTTTATTTCGGGCTGAAAAACACGTTTTGAAAAGTGAGCTGTTACTGACCCATAACTTACATGGGGTTGACCAAACTTGCAGAAACATGTTTATTTCTGCTGAAAAACATGTTTTGACACTTTCAGCGCACTGGGGTTAAGACCTGAGTGTGTGGGCTCTTCTGAGCCTTGCAGTTACATAGGGTAACAGCTATCTGAAAAAACGCGTTTATTTCGGGCTGAAAAACACGTTTTGAAAAGTGAGCTGTTACTGACCCATAACTTACATGGGGTTGACCAAACTTGCAGAAACATGCTTATTTCTGCTGAAAAACATGTTTTGACACTTTCAGCGCACTGGGGTTAAGACCTGAGTGTGTGGGCTCTTCTGAGCCTTGCAGTTACATAGGGTAAGAGCTTTCTGAAAAAACGCGTTTATTTCGGGCTGAAAAACACGTTTTGAAAAGTGAGCTGTTACTGACCCATAACTTACATGGGGTTGACCAAACTTGCAGAAACATGTTTATTTCTGCTGAAAAACATGTTTTGACACTTTCAGCACAGTGGGGTTAAGACCTGAGTGTGTGGGCTCTTCTGAGGCTTGCAGTTACATAGGGATACAGCTGTCTGAAAAAACGCGTTTATTTCGGGCTGAAAAACACGTTTTGAAAAGTGAGCTGTTACTGACCCATAACTTACATGGGGTTGACCAAACTTGCAGAAACATGTTTATTTCTGCTGAAAAACATGTTTTGACACTTTCAGCACATTGGGGTTAAGACCTGAGTGTGTGGGCTCTTCTGAGCCTTGCAGTTACATAGGGATACAGCTGTCTGAAAAAACGCGTTTATTTCGGGCTGAAAAACACGTTTTGAAAAGTGAGCTGTTACTGACCCATAACTTACATGGGGTTGACCAAACTTGCAGAAACATGTTTATTTCTGCTGAAAAACATGTTTTGACACTTTCAGCACACTGGGGTTAAGACCTGAGTGTGTGGGCTCTTCTGAGCCTTGCAGATACATAGGGATACAGCTGTCTGAAAAAACGCGTTTATTTCTGGCTGAAAAACACGTTTTGAAAAGTGAGCTGTTACTGACCCATAATTTACATGGGGTTGACCAAACTTGCAGAAACATGTTTATTTCTGCTGAAAAACATGTTTTGACACTTTCAGCACACTCGGGTTAAGACCTGAGTGTGTGGGCTCTTCTGAGCCTTGCAGTTACATAGGGATACAGCTGTCTGAAAAAACGCGTTTATTTCGGGCTGAAAAACACGTTTTGAAAAGTGAGCTGTTACTGACCCATAACTTACATGGGGTTGACCAAACTTGCAGAAACATGTTTATTTCTGCTGAAAAACATGTTTTGACACTTTCAGCACACTGGGGTTAAGACCTGAGTGTGTGGGCTCTTCTGAGCCTTGCAGTTACATAGGGATACAGCTGTCTGAAAAAACGCGTTTATTTCGGGCTGAAAAACACGTTTTGAAAAGTGAGCTGTTACTGACCCATAACTTACATGGGGTTGACCAAACTTGCAGAAACAAGTTTATTTCTGCTGAAAAACATGTTTTGACACTTTCAGCGCACTGGGGTTAAGACCTGAGTGTGTGGGCTCTTCTGAGCCTTGCAGTTACATAGGGATACAGCTATCTGAAAAAACGCGTTTATTTCGGGCTGAAAAACACGTTTTGAAAAGTGAGCTGTTACTGACCCATAACTTACATGGGGTTGACCAAACTTGCAGAAACATGTTTATTTCTGCTGAAAAACATGTTTTGACACTTTCAGCACAGTGGGGTTAAGACCTGAGTGTGTGGGCTCTTCTGAGGCTTGCAGTTACATAGGGATACAGCTGTCTGAAAAAACGCGTTTATTTCGGGCTGAAAAACACGTTTTGAAAAGTGAGCTGTTACTGCCCCATAAGTTACATGGGGTTGACCAAACTTGCAGACACATGTTTATTTCTGCTGAAAAACATGTTTTGACACTTTCAGCACACTGGGGTTAAGACCTGAGTGTGTGGGCTCTTCTGAGCCTTGCAATTACATAGGGATACAGCTGTCTGAAAAAACGCGTTTATTTCGGGCTGAAAAACACGTTTTGAAAAGTGAGCTGTTACTGACCCATAACTTACATGGGGTTGACCAAACTTGCAGAAACAAGTTTATTTCTGCTGAAAAACATGTTTTGACACTTTCAGCACACTGGGGTTAAGACCTGAGTGTGTGGGCTCTTCTGAGCCTTGCAGTTACATAGGGATACAGCTGTCTGAAAAAACGCGTTTATTTCGGGCTGAAAAACACGTTTTGAAAAGTGAGCTGTTACTGACCCATAACTTACATGGGGTTGACCAAACTTGCAGAAACATGTTTATTTCTGCTGAAAAACATGTTTTGACACTTTCAGCACAGTGGGGTTAAGACCTGAGTGTGTGGGCTCTTCTGAGGCTTGCAGTTACATAGGGATACAGCTGTCTGAAAAAACGCGTTTATTTCGGGCTGAAAAACACGTTTTGAAAAGTGAGCTGTTACTGCCCCATAAGTTACATGGGGTTGACCAAACTTGCAGACACATGTTTATTTCTGCTGAAAAACATGTTTTGACACTTTCAGCACACTGGGGTTAAGACCTGAGTGTGTGGGCTCTTCTGAGCCTTGCAATTACATAGGGATACAGCTGTCTGAAAAAACGCGTTTATTTCGGGCTGAAAAACACGTTTTGAAAAGTGCGCTGTTACTGACCCATAACTTACATGGGGTTGACCAAACTTGCAGAAACATGTTTATTTCTGCTGAAAAACATGTTTTGACACTTTCAGCACACTGGGGTTAAGACCTGAGTGTGTGGGCTCTTCTGAGCCTTGCAGTTACATAGGGATACAGCTGTCTGAAAAAACGCGTTTATTTCGGGCTGAAAAACACGTTTTGAAAAGTGAGCTGTTACTGACCCATAACTTACATGGGGTTGACCAAACTTGCAGAAACATGTTTATTTCTGCTGAAAAACATGTTTTGACACTTTCAGCGCACTGGGGTTAAGACCTGAGTGTGTGGGCTCTTCTGAGCCTTGCAGTTACATAGGGTAACAGCTATCTGAAAAAACGCGTTTATTTCGGGCTGAAAAACACGTTTTGAAAAGTGAGCTGTTACTGACCCATAACTTACATGGGGTTGACCAAACTTGCAGAAACATGCTTATTTCTGCTGAAAAACATGTTTTGACACTTTCAGCGCACTGGGGTTAAGACCTGAGTGTGTGGGCTCTTCTGAGCCTTGCAGTTACATAGGGTAAGAGCTTTCTGAAAAAACGCGTTTATTTCGGGCTGAAAAACACGTTTTGAAAAGTGAGCTGTTACTGACCCATAACTTACATGGGGTTGACCAAACTTGCAGAAACATGTTTATTTCTGCTGAAAAACATGTTTTGACACTTTCAGCACATTGGGGTTAAGACCTGAGTGTGTGGGCTCTTCTGAGCCTTGCAGTTACATAGGGATACAGCTGTCTGAAAAAACGCGTTTATTTCGGGCTGAAAAACACGTTTTGAAAAGTGAGCTGTTACTGACCCATAACTTACATGGGGTTGACCAAACTTGCAGAAACATGTTTATTTCTGCTGAAAAACATGTTTTGACACTTTCAGCACACTGGGGTTAAGACCTGAGTGTGTGGGCTCTTCTGAGCCTTGCAGATACATAGGGATACAGCTGTCTGAAAAAACGCGTTTATTTCTGGCTGAAAAACACGTTTTGAAAAGTGAGCTGTTACTGACCCATAATTTACATGGGGTTGACCAAACTTGCAGAAACATGTTTATTTCTGCTGAAAAACATGTTTTGACACTTTCAGCACACTCGGGTTAAGACCTGAGTGTGTGGGCTCTTCTGAGCCTTGCAGTTACATAGGGATACAGCTGTCTGAAAAAACGCGTTTATTTCGGGCTGAAAAACACGTTTTGAAAAGTGAGCTGTTACTGACCCATAACTTACATGGGGTTGACCAAACTTGCAGAAACATGTTTATTTCTGCTGAAAAACATGTTTTGACACTTTCAGCACACTGGGGTTAAGACCTGAGTGTGTGGGCTCTTCTGAGCCTTGCAGTTACATAGGGATACAGCTGTCTGAAAAAACGCGTTTATTTCGGGCTGAAAAACACGTTTTGAAAAGTGAGCTGTTACTGACCCATAACTTACATGGGGTTGACCAAACTTGCAGAAACAAGTTTATTTCTGCTGAAAAACATGTTTTGACACTTTCAGCGCACTGGGGTTAAGACCTGAGTGTGTGGGCTCTTCTGAGCCTTGCAGTTACATAGGGATACAGCTATCTGAAAAAACGCGTTTATTTCGGGCTGAAAAACACGTTTTGAAAAGTGAGCTGTTACTGACCCATAACTTACATGGGGTTGACCAAACTTGCAGAAACATGTTTATTTCTGCTGAAAAACATGTTTTGACACTTTCAGCACAGTGGGGTTAAGACCTGAGTGTGTGGGCTCTTCTGAGGCTTGCAGTTACATAGGGATACAGCTGTCTGAAAAAACGCGTTTATTTCGGGCTGAAAAACACGTTTTGAAAAGTGAGCTGTTACTGCCCCATAAGTTACATGGGGTTGACCAAACTTGCAGACACATGTTTATTTCTGCTGAAAAACATGTTTTGACACTTTCAGCACACTGGGGTTAAGACCTGAGTGTGTGGGCTCTTCTGAGCCTTGCAATTACATAGGGATACAGCTGTCTGAAAAAACGCGTTTATTTCGGGCTGAAAAACACGTTTTGAAAAGTGAGCTGTTACTGACCCATAACTTACATGGGGTTGACCAAACTTGCAGAAACATGTTTATTTCTGCTGAAAAACATGTTTTGACACTTTCAGCACACTGGGGTTAAGACCTGAGTGTGTGGGCTCTTCTGAGGCTTGCAGTTACATAGGGATACAGCTGTCTGAAAAAACGCGTTTATTTCGGGCTGAAAAACACGTTTTGAAAAGTGAGCTGTTACTGCCCCATAAGTTACATGGGGTTGACCAAACTTGCAGACACATGTTTATTTCTGCTGAAAAACATGTTTTGACACTTTCAGCACACTGGGGTTAAGACCTGAGTGTGTGGGCTCTTCTGAGCCTTGCAATTACATAGGGATACAGCTGTCTGAAAAAACGCGTTTATTTCGGGCTGAAAAACACGTTTTGAAAAGTGAGCTGTTACTGACCCATAACTTACATGGGGTTGACCAAACTTGCAGAAACATGTTTATTTCTGCTGAAAAACATGTTTTGACACTTTCAGCGCACTGGGGTTAAGACCTGAGTGTGTGGGCTCTTCTGAGCCTTGCAGTTACATAGGGTAACAGCTATCTGAAAAAACGCGTTTATTTCGGGCTGAAAAACACGTTTTGAAAAGTGAGCTGTTACTGACCCATAACTTACATGGGGTTGACCAAACTTGCAGAAACATGCTTATTTCTGCTGAAAAACATGTTTTGACACTTTCAGCGCACTGGGGTTAAGACCTGAGTGTGTGGGCTCTTCTGAGCCTTGCAGTTACATAGGGTAAGAGCTTTCTGAAAAAAACGCGTTTATTTCGGGCTGAAAAACACGTTTTGAAAAGTGAGCTGTTACTGACCCATAACTTACATGGGGTTGACCAAACTTGCAGAAACATGTTTATTTCTGCTGAAAAACATGTTTTGACACTTTCAGCACAGTGGGGTTAAGACCTGAGTGTGTGGGCTCTTCTGAGGCTTGCAGTTACATAGGGATACAGCTGTCTGAAAAAACGCGTTTATTTCGGGCTGAAAAACACGTTTTGAAAAGTGAGCTGTTACTGACCCATAACTTACATGGGGTTGACCAAACTTGCAGAAACATGTTTATTTCTGCTGAAAAACATGTTTTGACACTTTCAGCACATTGGGGTTAAGACCTGAGTGTGTGGGCTCTTCTGAGCCTTGCAGTTACATAGGGATACAGCTGTCTGAAAAAACGCGTTTATTTCGGGCTGAAAAACACGTTTTGAAAAGTGAGCTGTTACTGACCCATAACTTACATGGGGTTGACCAAACTTGCAGAAACATGTTTATTTCTGCTGAAAAACATGTTTTGACACTTTCAGCACACTGGGGTTAAGACCTGAGTGTGTGGGCTCTTCTGAGCCTTGCAGATACATAGGGATACAGCTGTCTGAAAAAACGCGTTTATTTCTGGCTGAAAAACACGTTTTGAAAAGTGAGCTGTTACTGACCCATAATTTACATGGGGTTGACCAAACTTGCAGAAACATGTTTATTTCTGCTGAAAAACATGTTTTGACACTTTCAGCACACTCGGGTTAAGACCTGAGTGTGTGGGCTCTTCTGAGCCTTGCAGTTACATAGGGATACAGCTGTCTGAAAAAACGCGTTTATTTCGGGCTGAAAAACACGTTTTGAAAAGTGAGCTGTTACTGACCCATAACTTACATGGGGTTGACCAAACTTGCAGAAACATGTTTATTTCTGCTGAAAAACATGTTTTGACACTTTCAGCACACTGGGGTTAAGACCTGAGTGTGTGGGCTCTTCTGAGCCTTGCAGTTACATAGGGATACAGCTGTCTGAAAAAACGCGTTTATTTCGGGCTGAAAAACACGTTTTGAAAAGTGAGCTGTTACTGACCCATAACTTACATGGGGTTGACCAAACTTGCAGAAACAAGTTTATTTCTGCTGAAAAACATGTTTTGACACTTTCAGCGCACTGGGGTTAAGACCTGAGTGTGTGGGCTCTTCTGAGCCTTGCAGTTACATAGGGATACAGCTATCTGAAAAAACGCGTTTATTTCGGGCTGAAAAACACGTTTTGAAAAGTGAGCTGTTACTGACCCATAACTTACATGGGGTTGACCAAACTTGCAGAAACATGTTTATTTCTGCTGAAAAACATGTTTTGACACTTTCAGCACAGTGGGGTTAAGACCTGAGTGTGTGGGCTCTTCTGAGGCTTGCAGTTACATAGGGATACAGCTGTCTGAAAAAACGCGTTTATTTCGGGCTGAAAAACACGTTTTGAAAAGTGAGCTGTTACTGCCCCATAAGTTACATGGGGTTGACCAAACTTGCAGACACATGTTTATTTCTGCTGAAAAACATGTTTTGACACTTTCAGCACACTGGGGTTAAGACCTGAGTGTGTGGGCTCTTCTGAGCCTTGCAATTACATAGGGATACAGCTGTCTGAAAAAACGCGTTTATTTCGGGCTGAAAAACACGTTTTGAAAAGTGAGCTGTTACTGACCCATAACTTACATGGGGTTGACCAAACTTGCAGAAACATGTTTATTTCTGCTGAAAAACATGTTTTGACACTTTCAGCACACTGGGGTTAAGACCTGAGTGTGTGGGCTCTTCTGAGCCTTGCAGTTACATAGGGATACAGCTGTCTGAAAAAACGCGTTTATTTCGGGCTGAAAAACACGTTTTGAAAAGTGAGCTGTTACTGACCCATAACTTACATGGGGTTGACCAAACTTGCAGAAACAAGTTTATTTCTGCTGAAAAACATGTTTTGACACTTTCAGCACAGTGGGGTTAAGACCTGAGTGTGTGGGCTCTTCTGAGCCTTGCAGATACATAGGGATACAGCTGTCTGAAAAAACGCGTTTATTTCGGGCTGAAAAACACGTTTTGAAAAGTGAGCTGTTACTGACCCATAACTTACATGGGGTTGTCCAAACTTGCAGAAACATGCTTATTTCTGCTGAAAAACATGTTTTGACACTTTCAGCGCACTGGGGTTAAGACCTGAGTGTGTGGGCTCTTCTGAGCCTTGCAGTTACATAGGGATACAGCTATCTGAAAAAACGCGTTTATTTCGGGCTGAAAAACACGTTTTGAAAAGTGAGCTGTTACTGACCCATAACTTACATGGGGTTGACCAAACTTGCAGAAACATGTTTATTTCTGCTGAAAAACATGTTTTGACACTTTCAGCACAGTGGGGTTAAGACCTGAGTGTGTGGGCTCTTCTGAGGCTTGCAGTTACATAGGGATACAGCTGTCTGAAAAAACGCGTTTATTTCGGGCTGAAAAACACGTTTTGAAAAGTGAGCTGTTACTGCCCCATAAGTTACATGGGGTTGACCAAACTTGCAGACACATGTTTATTTCTGCTGAAAAACATGTTTTGACACTTTCAGCACACTGGGGTTAAGACCTGAGTGTGTGGGCTCTTCTGAGCCTTGCAGTTACATAGGGATACAGCTGTCTGAAAAAACGTGTTTATTTCGGGCTGAAAAACACGTTTTGAAAAGTGAGCTGTTACTGACCCATAACTTACATGGGGTTGACCAAACTTGCAGAAACAAGTTTATTTCTGCTGAAAAACATGTTTTGACACTTTCAGCACACTGGGGTTAAGACCTGAGTGTGTGGGCTCTTCTGAGCCTTGCAGTTACATAGGGATACAGCTGTCTGAAAAAACGCGTTTATTTCGGGCTGAAAAACACGTTTTGAAAAGTGAGCTGTTACTGCCCCATAAGTTACATGGGGTTGACAAAACTTGCAGAAACATGTTTATTTCTGCTGAAAAACATGTTTTGACACTTTCAGCATACTGGGGTTAAGACCTGAGTGTGTGGGCTCTTCTGAGCCTTGCAGATACATAGGGATACAGCTGTCTGAAAAAACGCGTTTATTTCTGGCTGAAAAACACGTTTTGAAAAGTGAGCTGTTACTGAACCATAACTTACATGGGGTTGACCAAACTTGCAGAAACATGTTTATTTCTGCTGAAAAACATGTTTTGACACTTTCAGCACACTCGGGTTAAGACCTGAGTGTGTGGGCTCTTCTGAGCCTTGCAGTTACATAGGGATACAGCTGTCTGAAAAAACGCGTTTATTTCGGGCTGAAAAACACGTTTTGAAAAGTGAGCTGTTACTGACCCATAACTTACATGGGGTTGACCAAACTTGCAGAAACATGTTTATTTCTGCTGAAAAACATGTTTTGACACTTTCAGCACACTGGGGTTAAGACCTGAGTGTGTGGGCTCTTCTGAGCCTTGCAGTTACATAGGGATACAGCTGTCTGAAAAAACGCGTTTATTTCGGGCTGAAAAACACGTTTTGAAAAGTGAGCTGTTACTGACCCATAACTTACATGGGGTTGACCAAACTTGCAGAAACATGTTTATTTCTGCTGAAAAACATGTTTTGACACTTTCAGCGCACTGGGGTTAAGACCTGAGTGTGTGGGCTCTTCTGAGCCTTGCAGTTACATAGGGTAACAGCTATCTGAAAAAACGCGTTTATTTCGGGCTGAAAAACACGTTTTGAAAAGTGAGCTGTTACTGACCCATAACTTACATGGGGTTGACCAAACTTGCAGAAACATGCTTATTTCTGCTGAAAAACATGTTTTGACACTTTCAGCGCACTGGGGTTAAGACCTGAGTGTGTGGGCTCTTCTGAGCCTTGCAGTTACATAGGGTAAGAGCTTTCTGAAAAAACGCGTTTATTTCGGGCTGAAAAACACGTTTTGAAAAGTGAGCTGTTACTGACCCATAACTTACATGGGGTTGACCAAACTTGCAGAAACATGTTTATTTCTGCTGAAAAACATGTTTTGACACTTTCAGCACAGTGGGGTTAAGACCTGAGTGTGTGGGCTCTTCTGAGGCTTGCAGTTACATAGGGATACAGCTGTCTGAAAAAACGCGTTTATTTCGGGCTGAAAAACACGTTTTGAAAAGTGAGCTGTTACTGACCCATAACTTACATGGGGTTGACCAAACTTGCAGAAACATGTTTATTTCTGCTGAAAAACATGTTTTGACACTTTCAGCACATTGGGGTTAAGACCTGAGTGTGTGGGCTCTTCTGAGCCTTGCAGTTACATAGGGATACAGCTGTCTGAAAAAACGCGTTTATTTCGGGCTGAAAAACACGTTTTGAAAAGTGAGCTGTTACTGACCCATAACTTACATGGGGTTGACCAAACTTGCAGAAACATGTTTATTTCTGCTGAAAAACATGTTTTGACACTTTCAGCACACTGGGGTTAAGACCTGAGTGTGTGGGCTCTTCTGAGCCTTGCAGATACATAGGGATACAGCTGTCTGAAAAAACGCGTTTATTTCTGGCTGAAAAACACGTTTTGAAAAGTGAGCTGTTACTGACCCATAATTTACATGGGGTTGACCAAACTTGCAGAAACATGTTTATTTCTGCTGAAAAACATGTTTTGACACTTTCAGCACACTCGGGTTAAGACCTGAGTGTGTGGGCTCTTCTGAGCCTTGCAGTTACATAGGGATACAGCTGTCTGAAAAAACGCGTTTATTTCGGGCTGAAAAACACGTTTTGAAAAGTGAGCTGTTACTGACCCATAACTTACATGGGGTTGACCAAACTTGCAGAAACATGTTTATTTCTGCTGAAAAACATGTTTTGACACTTTCAGCACACTGGGGTTAAGACCTGAGTGTGTGGGCTCTTCTGAGCCTTGCAGTTACATAGGGATACAGCTGTCTGAAAAAACGCGTTTATTTCGGGCTGAAAAACACGTTTTGAAAAGTGAGCTGTTACTGACCCATAACTTACATGGGGTTGACCAAACTTGCAGAAACAAGTTTATTTCTGCTGAAAAACATGTTTTGACACTTTCAGCGCACTGGGGTTAAGACCTGAGTGTGTGGGCTCTTCTGAGCCTTGCAGTTACATAGGGATACAGCTATCTGAAAAAACGCGTTTATTTCGGGCTGAAAAACACGTTTTGAAAAGTGAGCTGTTACTGACCCATAACTTACATGGGGTTGACCAAACTTGCAGAAACATGTTTATTTCTGCTGAAAAACATGTTTTGACACTTTCAGCACAGTGGGGTTAAGACCTGAGTGTGTGGGCTCTTCTGAGGCTTGCAGTTACATAGGGATACAGCTGTCTGAAAAAACGCGTTTATTTCGGGCTGAAAAACACGTTTTGAAAAGTGAGCTGTTACTGCCCCATAAGTTACATGGGGTTGACCAAACTTGCAGACACATGTTTATTTCTGCTGAAAAACATGTTTTGACACTTTCAGCACACTGGGGTTAAGACCTGAGTGTGTGGGCTCTTCTGAGCCTTGCAATTACATAGGGATACAGCTGTCTGAAAAAACGCGTTTATTTCGGGCTGAAAAACACGTTTTGAAAAGTGAGCTGTTACTGACCCATAACTTACATGGGGTTGACCAAACTTGCAGAAACATGTTTATTTCTGCTGAAAAACATGTTTTGACACTTTCAGCACACTGGGGTTAAGACCTGAGTGTGTGGGCTCTTCTGAGCCTTGCAGTTACATAGGGATACAGCTGTCTGAAAAAACGCGTTTATTTCGGGCTGAAAAACACGTTTTGAAAAGTGAGCTGTTACTGACCCATAACTTACATGGGGTTGACCAAACTTGCAGAAACAAGTTTATTTCTGCTGAAAAACATGTTTTGACACTTTCAGCACAGTGGGGTTAAGACCTGAGTGTGTGGGCTCTTCTGAGCCTTGCAGATACTTAGGGATACAGCTGTCTGAAAAAACGCGTTTATTTCGGGCTGAAAAACACGTTTTGAAAAGTGAGCTGTTACTGACCCATAACTTACATGGGGTTGTCCAAACTTGCAGAAACATGCTTATTTCTGCTGAAAAACATGTTTTGACACTTTCAGCGCACTGGGGTTAAGACCTGAGTGTGTGGGCTCTTCTGAGCCTTGCAGTTACATAGGGATACAGCTATCTGAAAAAACGCGTTTATTTCGGGCTGAAAAACACGTTTTGAAAAGTGAGCTGTTACTGACCCATAACTTACATGGGGTTGACCAAACTTGCAGAAACATGTTTATTTCTGCTGAAAAACATGTTTTGACACTTTCAGCACAGTGGGGTTAAGACCTGAGTGTGTGGGCTCTTCTGAGGCTTGCAGTTACATAGGGATACAGCTGTCTGAAAAAACGCGTTTATTTCGGGCTGAAAAACACGTTTTGAAAAGTGAGCTGTTACTGCCCCATAAGTTACATGGGGTTGACCAAACTTGCAGACACATGTTTATTTCTGCTGAAAAACATGTTTTGACACTTTCAGCACACTGGGGTTAAGACCTGAGTGTGTGGGCTCTTCTGAGCCTTGCAGTTACATAGGGATACAGCTGTCTGAAAAAACGTGTTTATTTCGGGCTGAAAAACACGTTTTGAAAAGTGAGCTGTTACTGACCCATAACTTACATGGGGTTGACCAAACTTGCAGAAACAAGTTTATTTCTGCTGAAAAACATGTTTTGACACTTTCAGCACACTGGGGTTAAGACCTGAGTGTGTGGGCTCTTCTGAGCCTTGCAGTTACATAGGGATACAGCTGTCTGAAAAAACGCGTTTATTTCGGGCTGAAAAACACGTTTTGAAAAGTGAGCTGTTACTGCCCCATAAGTTACATGGGGTTGACAAAACTTGCAGAAACATGTTTATTTCTGCTGAAAAACATGTTTTGACACTTTCAGCATACTGGGGTTAAGACCTGAGTGTGTGGGCTCTTCTGAGCCTTGCAGATACATAGGGATACAGCTGTCTGAAAAAACGCGTTTATTTCTGGCTGAAAAACACGTTTTGAAAAGTGAGCTGTTACTGACCCATAACTTACATGGGGTTGACCAAACTTGCAGAAACATGTTTATTTCTGCTGAAAAACATGTTTTGACACTTTCAGCACACTCGGGTTAAGACCTGAGTGTGTGGGCTCTTCTGAGCCTTGCAGTTACATAGGGATACAGCTGTCTGAAAAAACGCGTTTATTTCGGGCTGAAAAACACGTTTTGAAAAGTGAGCTGTTACTGACCCATAACTTACATGGGGTTGACCAAACTTGCAGAAACATGTTTATTTCTGCTGAAAAACATGTTTTGACACTTTCAGCACACTGGGGTTAAGACCTGAGTGTGTGGGCTCTTCTGAGCCTTGCAGTTACATAGGGATACAGCTGTCTGAAAAAACGCGTTTATTTCGGGCTGAAAAACACGTTTTGAAAAGTGAGCTGTTACTGACCCATAACTTACATGGGGTTGACCAAACTTGCAGAAACATGTTTATTTCTGCTGAAAAACATGTTTTGACACTTTCAGCGCACTGGGGTTAAGACCTGAGTGTGTGGGCTCTTCTGAGCCTTGCAGTTACATAGGGTAACAGCTATCTGAAAAAACGCGTTTATTTCGGGCTGAAAAACACGTTTTGAAAAGTGAGCTGTTACTGACCCATAACTTACATGGGGTTGACCAAACTTGCAGAAACATGCTTATTTCTGCTGAAAAACATGTTTTGACACTTTCAGCGCACTGGGGTTAAGACCTGAGTGTGTGGGCTCTTCTGAGCCTTGCAGTTACATAGGGTAAGAGCTTTCTGAAAAAACGCGTTTATTTCGGGCTGAAAAACACGTTTTGAAAAGTGAGCTGTTACTGACCCATAACTTACATGGGGTTGACCAAACTTGCAGAAACATGTTTATTTCTGCTGAAAAACATGTTTTGACACTTTCAGCACAGTGGGGTTAAGACCTGAGTGTGTGGGCTCTTCTGAGGCTTGCAGTTACATAGGGATACAGCTGTCTGAAAAAACGCGTTTATTTCGGGCTGAAAAACACGTTTTGAAAAGTGAGCTGTTACTGACCCATAACTTACATGGGGTTGACCAAACTTGCAGAAACATGTTTATTTCTGCTGAAAAACATGTTTTGACACTTTCAGCACATTGGGGTTAAGACCTGAGTGTGTGGGCTCTTCTGAGCCTTGCAGTTACATAGGGATACAGCTGTCTGAAAAAACGCGTTTATTTCGGGCTGAAAAACACGTTTTGAAAAGTGAGCTGTTACTGACCCATAACTTACATGGGGTTGACCAAACTTGCAGAAACATGTTTATTTCTGCTGAAAAACATGTTTTGACACTTTCAGCACACTGGGGTTAAGACCTGAGTGTGTGGGCTCTTCTGAGCCTTGCAGATACATAGGGATACAGCTGTCTGAAAAAACGCGTTTATTTCTGGCTGAAAAACACGTTTTGAAAAGTGAGCTGTTACTGACCCATAATTTACATGGGGTTGACCAAACTTGCAGAAACATGTTTATTTCTGCTGAAAAACATGTTTTGACACTTTCAGCACACTCGGGTTAAGACCTGAGTGTGTGGGCTCTTCTGAGCCTTGCAGTTACATAGGGATACAGCTGTCTGAAAAAACGCGTTTATTTCGGGCTGAAAAACACGTTTTGAAAAGTGAGCTGTTACTGACCCATAACTTACATGGGGTTGACCAAACTTGCAGAAACATGTTTATTTCTGCTGAAAAACATGTTTTGACACTTTCAGCACACTGGGGTTAAGACCTGAGTGTGTGGGCTCTTCTGAGCCTTGCAGTTACATAGGGATACAGCTGTCTGAAAAAACGCGTTTATTTCGGGCTGAAAAACACGTTTTGAAAAGTGAGCTGTTACTGACCCATAACTTACATGGGGTTGACCAAACTTGCAGAAACAAGTTTATTTCTGCTGAAAAACATGTTTTGACACTTTCAGCGCACTGGGGTTAAGACCTGAGTGTGTGGGCTCTTCTGAGCCTTGCAGTTACATAGGGATACAGCTATCTGAAAAAACGCGTTTATTTCGGGCTGAAAAACACGTTTTGAAAAGTGAGCTGTTACTGACCCATAACTTACATGGGGTTGACCAAACTTGCAGAAACATGTTTATTTCTGCTGAAAAACATGTTTTGACACTTTCAGCACAGTGGGGTTAAGACCTGAGTGTGTGGGCTCTTCTGAGGCTTGCAGTTACATAGGGATACAGCTGTCTGAAAAAACGCGTTTATTTCGGGCTGAAAAACACGTTTTGAAAAGTGAGCTGTTACTGCCCCATAAGTTACATGGGGTTGACCAAACTTGCAGACACATGTTTATTTCTGCTGAAAAACATGTTTTGACACTTTCAGCACACTGGGGTTAAGACCTGAGTGTGTGGGCTCTTCTGAGCCTTGCAGTTACATAGGGATACAGCTGTCTGAAAAAACGCGTTTATTTCGGGCTGAAAAACACGTTTTGAAAAGTGAGCTGTTACTGACCCATAACTTACATGGGGTTGACCAAACTTGCAGAAACAAGTTTATTTCTGCTGAAAAACATGTTTTGACACTTTCAGCACAGTGGGGTTAAGACCTGAGTGTGTGGGCTCTTCTGAGCCTTGCAGATACATAGGGATACAGCTGTCTGAAAAAACGCGTTTATTTCGGGCTGAAAAACACGTTTTGAAAAGTGAGCTGTTACTGACCCATAACTTACATGGGGTTGTCCAAACTTGCAGAAACATGCTTATTTCTGCTGAAAAACATGTTTTGACACTTTCAGCGCACTGGGGTTAAGACCTGAGTGTGTGGGCTCTTCTGAGCCTTGCAGTTACATAGGGATACAGCTATCTGAAAAAACGCGTTTATTTCGGGCTGAAAAACACGTTTTGAAAAGTGAGCTGTTACTGACCCATAACTTACATGGGGTTGACCAAACTTGCAGAAACATGTTTATTTCTGCTGAAAAACATGTTTTGACACTTTCAGCACAGTGGGGTTAAGACCTGAGTGTGTGGGCTCTTCTGAGGCTTGCAGTTACATAGGGATACAGCTGTCTGAAAAAACGCGTTTATTTCGGGCTGAAAAACACGTTTTGAAAAGTGAGCTGTTACTGCCCCATAAGTTACATGGGGTTGACCAAACTTGCAGACACATGTTTATTTCTGCTGAAAAACATGTTTTGACACTTTCAGCACACTGGGGTTAAGACCTGAGTGTGTGGGCTCTTCTGAGCCTTGCAGTTACATAGGGATACAGCTGTCTGAAAAAACGTGTTTATTTCGGGCTGAAAAACACGTTTTGAAAAGTGAGCTGTTACTGACCCATAACTTACATGGGGTTGACCAAACTTGCAGAAACAAGTTTATTTCTGCTGAAAAACATGTTTTGACACTTTCAGCACACTGGGGTTAAGACCTGAGTGTGTGGGCTCTTCTGAGCCTTGCAGTTACATAGGGATACAGCTGTCTGAAAAAACGCGTTTATTTCGGGCTGAAAAACACGTTTTGAAAAGTGAGCTGTTACTGCCCCATAAGTTACATGGGGTTGACAAAACTTGCAGAAACATGTTTATTTCTGCTGAAAAACATGTTTTGACACTTTCAGCATACTGGGGTTAAGACCTGAGTGTGTGGGCTCTTCTGAGCCTTGCAGATACATAGGGATACAGCTGTCTGAAAAAACGCGTTTATTTCTGGCTGAAAAACACGTTTTGAAAAGTGAGCTGTTACTGACCCATAACTTACATGGGGTTGACCAAACTTGCAGAAACATGTTTATTTCTGCTGAAAAACATGTTTTGACACTTTCAGCACACTCGGGTTAAGACCTGAGTGTGTGGGCTCTTCTGAGCCTTGCAGTTACATAGGGATACAGCTGTCTGAAAAAACGCGTTTATTTCGGGCTGAAAAACACGTTTTGAAAAGTGAGCTGTTACTGACCCATAACTTACATGGGGTTGACCAAACTTGCAGAAACATGTTTATTTCTGCTGAAAAACATGTTTTGACACTTTCAGCACACTGGGGTTAAGACCTGAGTGTGTGGGCTCTTCTGAGCCTTGCAGTTACATAGGGATACAGCTGTCTGAAAAAACGCGTTTATTTCGGGCTGAAAAACACGTTTTGAAAAGTGAGCTGTTACTGACCCATAACTTACATGGGGTTGACCAAACTTGCAGAAACATGTTTATTTCTGCTGAAAAACATGTTTTGACACTTTCAGCGCACTGGGGTTAAGACCTGAGTGTGTGGGCTCTTCTGAGCCTTGCAGTTACATAGGGTAACAGCTATCTGAAAAAACGCGTTTATTTCGGGCTGAAAAACACGTTTTGAAAAGTGAGCTGTTACTGACCCATAACTTACATGGGGTTGACCAAACTTGCAGAAACATGCTTATTTCTGCTGAAAAACATGTTTTGACACTTTCAGCGCACTGGGGTTAAGACCTGAGTGTGTGGGCTCTTCTGAGCCTTGCAGTTACATAGGGTAAGAGCTTTCTGAAAAAACGCGTTTATTTCGGGCTGAAAAACACGTTTTGAAAAGTGAGCTGTTACTGACCCATAACTTACATGGGGTTGACCAAACTTGCAGAAACATGTTTATTTCTGCTGAAAAACATGTTTTGACACTTTCAGCACAGTGGGGTTAAGACCTGAGTGTGTGGGCTCTTCTGAGGCTTGCAGTTACATAGGGATACAGCTGTCTGAAAAAACGCGTTTATTTCGGGCTGAAAAACACGTTTTGAAAAGTGAGCTGTTACTGACCCATAACTTACATGGGGTTGACCAAACTTGCAGAAACATGTTTATTTCTGCTGAAAAACATGTTTTGACACTTTCAGCACACTGGGGTTAAAACCTGAGTGTGTGGGCTCTTCTGAGCCTTGCAGATACATAGGGATACAGCTGTCTGAAAAAACGCGTTTATTTCTGGCTGAAAAACACGTTTTGAAAAGTGAGCTGTTACTGACCCATAATTTACATGGGGTTGACCAAACTTGCAGAAACATGTTTATTTCTGCTGAAAAACATGTTTTGACACTTTCAGCACACTCGGGTTAAGACCTGAGTGTGTGGGCTCTTCTGAGCCTTGCAGTTACATAGGGATACAGCTGTCTGAAAAAACGCGTTTATTTCGGGCTGAAAAACACGTTTTGAAAAGTGAGCTGTTACTGACCCATAACTTACATGGGGTTGACCAAACTTGCAGAAACATGTTTATTTCTGCTGAAAAACATGTTTTGACACTTTCAGCACACTGGGGTTAAGACCTGAGTGTGTGGGCTCTTCTGAGCCTTGCAGTTACATAGGGATACAGCTGTCTGAAAAAACGCGTTTATTTCGGGCTGAAAAACACGTTTTGAAAAGTGAGCTGTTACTGACCCATAACTTACATGGGGTTGACCAAACTTGCAGAAACAAGTTTATTTCTGCTGAAAAACATGTTTTGACACTTTCAGCGCACTGGGGTTAAGACCTGAGTGTGTGGGCTCTTCTGAGCCTTGCAGTTACATAGGGATACAGCTATCTGAAAAAACGCGTTTATTTCGGGCTGAAAAACACGTTTTGAAAAGTGAGCTGTTACTGACCCATAACTTACATGGGGTTGACCAAACTTGCAGAAACATGTTTATTTCTGCTGAAAAACATGTTTTGACACTTTCAGCACAGTGGGGTTAAGACCTGAGTGTGTGGGCTCTTCTGAGGCTTGCAGTTACATAGGGATACAGCTGTCTGAAAAAACGCGTTTATTTCGGGCTGAAAAACACGTTTTGAAAAGTGAGCTGTTACTGCCCCATAAGTTACATGGGGTTGACCAAACTTGCAGACACATGTTTATTTCTGCTGAAAAACATGTTTTGACACTTTCAGCACACTGGGGTTAAGACCTGAGTGTGTGGGCTCTTCTGAGCCTTGCAGTTACATAGGGATACAGCTGTCTGAAAAAACGCGTTTATTTCGGGCTGAAAAACACGTTTTGAAAAGTGAGCTGTTACTGACCCATAACTTACATGGGGTTGACCAAACTTGCAGAAACAAGTTTATTTCTGCTGAAAAACATGTTTTGACACTTTCAGCACAGTGGGGTTAAGACCTGAGTGTGTGGGCTCTTCTGAGCCTTGCAGATACATAGGGATACAGCTGTCCGAAAAAACGCGTTTATTTCGGGCTGAAAAACACGTTTTGAAAAGTGAGCTGTTACTGACCCATAACTTACATGGGGTTGACCAAACTTGCAGAAACATGCTTATTTCTGCTGAAAAACATGTTTTGACACTTTCAGCGCACTGGGGTTAAGACCTGAGTGTGTGGGCTCTTCTGAGCCTTGCAGTTACATAGGGATACAGCTATCTGAAAAAACGCGTTTATTTCGGGCTGAAAAACACGTTTTGAAAAGTGAGCTGTTACTGACCCATAACTTACATGGGGTTGACCAAACTTGCAGAAACATGTTTATTTCTGCTAAAAAACATGTTTTGACACTTTCAGCACAGTGGGGTTAAGACCTGAGTGTGTGGGCTCTTCTGAGGCTTGCAGTTACATAGGGATACAGCTGTCTGAAAAAACGCGTTTATTTCGGGCTGAAAAACACGTTTTGAAAAGTGAGCTGTTACTGCCCCATAAGTTACATGGGGTTGACCAAACTTGCAGACACATGTTTATTTCTGCTGAAAAACATGTTTTGACACTTTCAGCACACTGGGGTTAAGACCTGAGTGTGTGGGCTCTTCTGAGCCTTGCAGTTACATAGGGATACAGCTGTCTGAAAAAACGTGTTTATTTCGGGCTGAAAAACACGTTTTGAAAAGTGAGCTGTTACTGACCCATAACTTACATGGGGTTGACCAAACTTGCAGAAACAAGTTTATTTCTGCTGAAAAACATGTTTTGACACTTTCAGCACACTGGGGTTAAGACCTGAGTGTGTGGGCTCTTCTGAGCCTTGCAGTTACATAGGGATACAGCTGTCTGAAAAAACGCGTTTATTTCGGGCTGAAAAACACGTTTTGAAAAGTGAGCTGTTACTGACCCATAACTTACATGGGGTTGACCAAACTTGCAGAAACATGTTTATTTCTGCTGAAAAACATGTTTTGACACTTTCAGCACACTGGGGTTAAGACCTGAGTGTGTGGGCTCTTCTGAGCCTTGCAGTTACATAGGGATACAGCTGTCTGAAAAAACGCGTTTATTTCGGGCTGAAAAACACGTTTTGAAAAGTGAGCTGTTACTGCCCCATAAGTTACATGGGGTTGACCAAACTTGCAGAAACATGTTTATTTCTGCTGAAAAACATGTTTTGACACTTTCAGCATACTGGGGTTAAGACCTGAGTGTGTGGGCTCTTCTGAGCCTTGCAGATACATAGGGATACAGCTGTCTGAAAAAACGCGTTTATTTCTGGCTGAAAAACACGTTTTGAAAAGTGAGCTGTTACTGACCCATAACTTACATGGGGTTGACCAAACTTGCAGAAACATGTTTATTTCTGCTGAAGAACATGTTTTGACACTTTCAGCACACTCGGGTTAAGACCTGAGTGTGTGGGCTCTTCTGAGCCTTGCAGTTACATAGGGATACAGCTGTCTGAAAAAACGCGTTTATTTCGGGCTGAAAAACACGTTTTGAAAAGTGAGCTGTTACTGACCCATAACTTACATGGGGTTGACCAAACTTGCAGAAACATGTTTATTTCTGCTGAAAAACATGTTTTGACACTTTCAGCACACTGGGGTTAAGACCTGAGTGTGTGGGCTCTTCTGAGCCTTGCAGTTACATAGGGATACAGCTGTCTGAAAAAACGCGTTTATTTCGGGCTGAAAAACACGTTTTGAAAAGTGAGCTGTTACTGACCCATAACTTACATGGGGTTGACCAAACTTGCAGAAACATGTTTATTTCTGCTGAAAAACATGTTTTGAAACTTTCAGCGCACTGGGGTTAAGACCTGAGTGTGTGGGCTCTTCTGAGCCTTGCAGTTACATAGGGTAACAGCTATATGAAAAAACGCGTTTATTTCGGGCTGAAAAACACGTTTTGAAAAGTGAGCTGTTACTGACCCATAACTTACATGGGGTTGACCAAACTTGCAGAAACATGCTTATTTCTGCTGAAAAACATGTTTTGACACTTTCAGCGCACTGGGGTTAAGACCTGAGTGTGTGGGCTCTTCTGAGCCTTGCAGTTACATAGGGTAAGAGCTATCTGAAAAAACGCGTTTATTTCGGGCTGAAAAACACGTTTTGAAAAGTGAGCTGTTACTGACCGATAACTTACATGGGGTTGACCAAACTTGCAGAAACATGTTTATTTCTGCTGAAAAACATGTTTTGACACTTTCAGCACAGTGGGGTTAAGACCTGAGTGTGTGGGCTCTTCTGAGCCTTGCAGTTACATAGGGATACAGCTGTCTGAAAAAACGCGTTTATTTCGGGCTGAAAAACACGTTTTGAAAAGTGAGCTGTTACTGACCCATAACTTACATGGGGTTGACCAAACTTGCAGAAACATGTTTATTTCTGCTGAAAAACATGTTTTGACACTTTCAGCACACTGGGGTTAAGACCTGAGTGTGTGGGCTCTTCTGAGACTTGCAGATACATAGGGATACAGCTGTCTGAAAAAACGCGTTTATTTCTGGCTGAAAAACACGTTTTGAAAAGTGAGCTGTTACTGACCCATAATTTACATGGGGTTGACCAAACTTGCAGAAACATGTTTATTTCTGCTGAAAAACATGTTTTGACACTTTCAGCACACTCGGGTTAAGACCTGAGTGTGTGGGCTCTTCTGAGCCTTGCAGTTACATAGGGATACAGCTGTCTGAAAAAACGCGTTTATTTCGGGCTGAAAAACACGTTTTGAAAAGTGAGCTGTTACTGACCCATAACTTACATGGGGTTGACCAAACTTGCAGAAACATGTTTATTTCTGCTGAAAAACATGTTTTGACACTTTCAGCACACTGGGGTTAAGACCTGAGTGTGTGGGCTCTTCTGAGCCTTGCAGTTACATAGGGATACAGCTGTCTGAAAAAACGCGTTTATTTCGGGCTGAAAAACACGTTTTGAAAAGTGAGCTGTTACTGACCCATAACTTACATGGGGTTGACCAAACTTGCAGAAACAAGTTTATTTCTGCTGAAAAACATGTTTTGACACTTTCAGCACACTGGGGTTAAGACCTGAGTGTGTGGGCTTTTCTGAGCCTTGCAATTACATAGGGATACAGCTGTCTGAAAAAACGCGTTTATTTCGGGCTGAAAAACACGTTTTGAAAAGTGAGCTGTTACTGACCCATAACTTACATGGGGTTGACCAAACTTGCAGAAACAAGTTTATTTCTGCTGAAAAACATGTTTTGACACTTTCAGCACACTGGGGTTAAGACCTGAGTGTGTGGGCTCTTCTGAGCCTTGCAGTTACATAGGGATACAGCTGTCTGAAAAAACGCGTTTATTTCGGGCTGAAAAACACGTTTTGAAAAGTGAGCTGTTACTGACCCATAACTTACATGGGGTTGACCAAACTTGCAGAAACAAGTTTATTTCTGCTGAAAAACATGTTTTGACACTTTCAGCACAGTGGGGTTAAGACCTGAGTGTGTGGGCTCTTCTGAGCCTTGCAGATACATAGGGATACAGCTGTCTGAAAAAACGCGTTTATTTCTGGCTGAAAAACACGTTTTGAAAAGTGAGCTGTTACTGACCCATAACTTACATGGGGTTGACCAAACTTGCAGAAACATGCTTATTTCTGCTGAAAAACATGTTTTGACACTTTCAGCGCACTGGGGTTAAGACCTGAGTGTGTGGGCTCTTCTGAGCCTTGCAGTTACATAGGGATACAGCTATCTGAAAAAACGCGTTTATTTCGGGCTGAAAAACACGTTTTGAAAAGTGAGCTGTTACTGACCCATAACTTACATGGGGTTGACCAAACTTGCAGAAACATGTTTATTTCTGCTGAAAAACATGTTTTGACACTTTCAGCACAGTGGGGTTAAGACCTGAGTGTGTGGGCTCTTCTGAGGCTTGCAGTTACATAGGGATACAGCTGTCTGAAAAAACGCGTTTATTTCGGGCTGAAAAACACGTTTTGAAAAGTGAGCTGTTACTGCCCCATAAGTTACATGGGGTTGACCAAACTTGCAGACACATGTTTATTTCTGCTGAAAAACATGTTTTGACACTTTCAGCACACTGGGGTTAAGACCTGAGTGTGTGGGCTCTTCTGAGCCTTGCAGTTACATAGGGATACAGCTGTCTGAAAAAACGCGTTTATTTCGGGCTGAAAAACACGTTTTGAAAAGTGAGCTGTTACTGACCCATAACTTACATGGGGTTGACCAAACTTGCAGAAACAAGTTTATTTCTGCTGAAAAACATGTTTTGACACTTTCAGCACAGTGGGGTTAAGACCTGAGTGTGTGGGCTCTTCTGAGCCTTGCAGATACATAGGGATACAGCTGTCTGAAAAAACGCGTTTATTTCGGGCTGAAAAACACGTTTTGAAAAGTGAGCTGTTACTGACCCATAACTTACATGGGGTTGACCAAACTTGCAGAAACATGCTTATTTCTGCTGAAAAACATGTTTTGACACTTTCAGCGCACTGGGGTTAAGACCTGAGTGTGTGGGCTCTTCTGAGCCTTGCAGTTACATAGGGATACAGCTATCTGAAAAAACGCGTTTATTTCGGGCTGAAAAACACGTTTTGAAAAGTGAGCTGTTACTGACCCATAACTTACATGGGGTTGACCAAACTTGCAGAAACATGTTTATTTCTGCTAAAAAACATGTTTTGACACTTTCAGCACAGTGGGGTTAAGACCTGAGTGTGTGGGCTCTTCTGAGGCTTGCAGTTACATAGGGATACAGCTGTCTGAAAAAACGCGTTTATTTCGGGCTGAAAAACACGTTTTGAAAAGTGAGCTGTTACTGACCCATAACTTACATGGGGTTGACCAAACTTGCAGAAACATGTTTATTTCTGCTGAAAAACATGTTTTGACACTTTCAGCACATTGGGGTTAAGACCTGAGTGTGTGGGCTCTTCTGAGCCTTGCAGTTACATAGGGATACAGCTGTCTGAAAAAACGCGTTTATTTCGGGCTGAAAAACACGTTTTGAAAAGTGAGCTGTTACTGACCCATAACTTACATGGGGTTGACCAAACTTGCAGAAACATGTTTATTTCTGCTGAAAAACATGTTTTGACACTTTCAGCACACTGGGGTTAAGACCTGAGTGTGTGGGCTCTTCTGAGCCTTGCAGATACATAGGGATACAGCTGTCTGAAAAAACGCGTTTATTTCTGGCTGAAAAACACGTTTTGAAAAGTGAGCTGTTACTGACCCATAATTTACATGGGGTTGACCAAACTTGCAGAAACATGTTTATTTCTGCTGAAAAACATGTTTTGACACTTTCAGCACAGTGGGTTTAAGACCTGAGTGTGTGGGCTCTTCTGAGGCTTGCAGTTACATAGGGATACAGCTGTCTGAAAAAACGCGTTTATTTCGGGCTGAAAAACACGTTTTGAAAAGTGAGCTGTTACTGCCCCATAAGTTACATGGGGTTGACCAAACTTGCAGAAACATGTTTATTTCTGCTGAAAAACATGTTTTGACACTTTCAGCACACTGGGGTTAAGACCTGAGTGTGTGGGCTCTTCTGAGCCTTGCAGTTACATAGGGATACAGCTGTCTGAAAAAACGCGTTTATTTCGGGCTGAAAAACACGTTTTGAAAAGTGAGCTGTTACTGACCCATAACTTACATGGGGTTGACCAAACTTGCAGAAACATGCTTATTTCTGCTGAAAAACATGTTTTGACACTTTCAGCGCACTGGGGTTAAGACCTGAGTGTGTGGGCTCTTCTGAGCCTTGCAGTTACTTAGGGTAAGAGCTATCTGAAAAAACGCGTTTATTTCGGGCTGAAAAACACGTTTTGAAAAGTGAGCTGTTACTGACCCATAACTTACATGGGGTTGACCAAACTTGCAGAAACATGTTTATTTCTGCTGAAAAACATGTTTTGACACTTTCAGCACAGTGGGGTTAAGACCTGAGTGTGTGGGCTCTTCTGAGGCTTGCAGTTACATAGGGATACAGCTGTCTGAAAAAACGCGTTTATTTCGGGCTGAAAAACACGTTTTGAAAAGTGAGCTGTTACTGACCCATAACTTACATGGGGTTGACCAAACTTGCAGAAACATGTTTATTTCTGCTGAAAAACATGTTTTGACACTTTCAGCGCACTGGGGTTAAGACCTGAGTGTGTGGGCTCTTCTGAGCCTTGCAGTTACATAGGGTAACAGCTATCTGAAAAAACGCGTTTATTTCGGGCTGAAAAACACGTTTTGAAAAGTGAGCTGTTACTGACCCATAACTTACATGGGGTTGACCAAACTTGCAGAAACATGTTTATTTCTGCTGAAAAACATGTTTTGACACTTTCAGCGCACTGGGGTTAAGACCTGAGTGTGTGGGCTCTTCTGAGCCTTGCAGTTACATAGGGTAACAGCTATCTGAAAAAACGCGTTTATTTCGGGCTGAAAAACACGTTTTGAAAAGTGAGCTGTTACTGACCCATAACTTACATGGGGTTGACCAAACTTGCAGAAACATGTTTATTTCTGCTGAAAAACATGTTTTGACACTTTCAGCACATTGGGGTTAAGACCTGAGTGTGTGGGCTCTTCTGAGCCTTGCAGTTACATAGGGATACAGCTGTCTGAAAAAACGCGTTTATTTCGGGCTGAAAAACACGTTTTGAAAAGTGAGCTGTTACTGACCCATAACTTACATGGGGTTGACCAAACTTGCAGAAACATGTTTATTTCTGCTGAAAAACATGTTTTGACACTTTCAGCACACTGGGGTTAAGACCTGAGTGTGTGGGCTCTTCTGAGCCTTGCAGATACATAGGGATACAGCTGTCTGAAAAAACGCGTTTATTTCTGGCTGAAAAACACGTTTTGAAAAGTGAGCTGTTACTGACCCATAATTTACATGGGGTTGACCAAACTTGCAGAAACATGTTTATTTCTGCTGAAAAACATGTTTTGACACTTTCAGCACACTCGGGTTAAGACCTGAGTGTGTGGGCTCTTCTGAGCCTTGCAGTTACATAGGGATACAGCTGTCTGAAAAAACGCGTTTATTTCGGGCTGAAAAACACGTTTTGAAAAGTGAGCTGTTACTGACCCATAACTTACATGGGGTTGACCAAACTTGCAGAAACATGCTTATTTCTGCTGAAAAACATGTTTTGACACTTTCAGCGCACTGGGGTTAAGACCTGAGTGTGTGGGCTCTTCTGAGCCTTGCAGTTACATAGGGTAACAGCTATCTGAAAAAACGCGTTTATTTCGGGCTGAAAAACACGTTTTGAAAAGTGAGCTGTTACTGACCCATAACTTACATGGGGTTGACCAAACTTGCAGAAACATGTTTATTTCTGCTGAAAAACATGTTTTGACACTTTCAGCGCACTGGGGTTAAGACCTGAGTGTGTGGGCTCTTCTGAGCCTTGCAGTTACATAGGGTAACAGCTATCTGAAAAAACGCGTTTATTTCGGGCTGAAAAACACGTTTTGAAAAGTGAGCTGTTACTGACCCATAACTTACATGGGGTTGACCAAACTTGCAGAAACATGTTTATTTCTGCTGAAAAACATGTTTTGACACTTTCAGCACATTGGGGTTAAGACCTGAGTGTGTGGGCTCTTCTGAGCCTTGCAGTTACATAGGGATACAGCTGTCTGAAAAAACGCGTTTATTTCGGGCTGAAAAACACGTTTTGAAAAGTGAGCTGTTACTGACCCATAACTTACATGGGGTTGACCAAACTTGCAGAAACATGTTTATTTCTGCTGAAAAACATGTTTTGACACTTTCAGCACACTGGGGTTAAGACCTGAGTGTGTGGGCTCTTCTGAGCCTTGCAGATACATAGGGATACAGCTGTCTGAAAAAACGCGTTTATTTCTGGCTGAAAAACACGTTTTGAAAAGTGAGCTGTTACTGACCCATAATTTACATGGGGTTGACCAAACTTGCAGAAACATGTTTATTTCTGCTGAAAAACATGTTTTGACACTTTCAGCACACTCGGGTTAAGACCTGAGTGTGTGGGCTCTTCTGAGCCTTGCAGTTACATAGGGATACAGCTGTCTGAAAAAACGCGTTTATTTCGGGCTGAAAAACACGTTTTGAAAAGTGAGCTGTTACTGACCCATAACTTACATGGGGTTGACCAAACTTGCAGAAACATGTTTATTTCTGCTGAAAAACATGTTTTGACACTTTCAGCACACTGGGGTTAAGACCTGAGTGTGTGGGCTCTTCTGAGCCTTGCAGTTACATAGGGATACAGCTGTCTGAAAAAACGCGTTTATTTCGGGCTGAAAAACACGTTTTGAAAAGTGAGCTGTTACTGACCCATAACTTACATGGGGTTGACCAAACTTGCAGAAACAAGTTTATTTCTGCTGAAAAACATGTTTTGACACTTTCAGCACACTGGGGTTAAGACCTGAGTGTGTGGGCTCTTCTGAGCCTTGCAATTACATAGGGATACAGCTGTCTGAAAAAACGCGTTTATTTCGGGCTGAAAAACACGTTTTGAAAAGTGAGCTGTTACTGACCCATAACTTACATGGGGTTGACCAAACTTGCAGAAACAAGTTTATTTCTGCTGAAAAACATGTTTTGACACTTTCAGCACACTGGGGTTAAGACCTGAGTGTGTGGGCTCTTCTGAGCCTTGCAATTACATAGGGATACAGCTGTCTGAAAAAACGCGTTTATTTCGGGCTGAAAAACACGTTTTGAAAAGTGAGCTGTTACTGACCCATAACTTACATGGGGTTGACCAAACTTGCAGAAACAAGTTTATTTCTGCTGAAAAACATGTTTTGACACTTTCAGCACACTGGGGTTAAGACCTGAGTGTGTGGGCTCTTCTGAGCCTTGCAGTTACATAGGGATACAGCTGTCTGAAAAAACGCGTTTATTTCGGGCTGAAAAACACGTTTTGAAAAGTGAGCTGTTACTGACCCATAACTTACATGGGGTTGACCAAACTTGCAGAAACATGTTTATTTCTGCTGAAAAACATGTTTTGACACTTTCAGCACACTGGGGTTAAGACCTGAGTGTGTGGGCTCTTCTGAGCCTTGCAGTTACATAGGGATACAGCTGTCTGAAAAAACGCGTTTATTTCGGGCTGAAAAACACGTTTTGAAAAGTGAGCTGTTACTGACCCATAACTTACATGGGGTTGACCAAACTTGCAGAAACAAGTTTATTTCTGCTGAAAAACATGTTTTGACACTTTCAGCACAGTGGGGTTAAGACCTGAGTGTGTGGGCTCTTCTGAGCCTTGCAGATACATAGGGATACAGCTGTCTGAAAAAACGCGTTTATTTCTGGCTGAAAAACACGTTTTGAAAAGTGAGCTGTTACTGACCCATAACTTACATGGGGTTGACCAAACTTGCAGAAACATGCTTATTTCTGCTGAAAAACATGTTTTGACACTTTCAGCGCACTGGGGTTAAGACCTGAGTGTGTGGGCTCTTCTGAGCCTTGCAGTTACATAGGGATACAGCTATCTGAAAAAACGCGTTTATTTCGGGCTGAAAAACACGTTTTGAAAAGTGAGCTGTTACTGACCCATAACTTACATGGGGTTGACCAAACTTGCAGAAACATGTTTATTTCTGCTAAAAAACATGTTTTGACACTTTCAGCACAGTGGGGTTAAGACCTGAGTGTGTGGGCTCTTCTGAGGCTTGCAGTTACATAGGGATACAGCTGTCTGAAAAAACGCGTTTATTTCGGGCTGAAAAACACGTTTTGAAAAGTGAGCTGTTACTGACCCATAACTTACATGGGGTTGACCAAACTTGCAGAAACATGTTTATTTCTGCTGAAAAACATGTTTTGACACTTTCAGCACATTGGGGTTAAGACCTGAGTGTGTGGGCTCTTCTGAGCCTTGCAGTTACATAGGGATACAGCTGTCTGAAAAAACGCGTTTATTTCGGGCTGAAAAACACGTTTTGAAAAGTGAGCTGTTACTGACCCATAACTTACATGGGGTTGACCAAACTTGCAGAAACAAGTTTATTTCTGCTGAAAAACATGTTTTGACACTTTCAGCACAGTGGGGTTAAGACCTGAGTGTGTGGGCTCTTCTGAGCCTTGCAGATACATAGGGATACAGCTGTCTGAAAAAACGCGTTTATTTCTGGCTGAAAAACACGTTTTGAAAAGTGAGCTGTTACTGACCCATAACTTACATGGGGTTGACCAAACTTGCAGAAACATGCTTATTTCTGCTGAAAAACATGTTTTGACACTTTCAGCGCACTGGGGTTAAGACCTGAGTGTGTGGGCTCTTCTGAGCCTTGCAGTTACATAGGGATACAGCTATCTGAAAAAACGCGTTTATTTCGGGCTGAAAAACACGTTTTGAAAAGTGAGCTGTTACTGACCCATAACTTACATGGGGTTGACCAAACTTGCAGAAACATGTTTATTTCTGCTAAAAAACATGTTTTGACACTTTCAGCACAGTGGGGTTAAGACCTGAGTGTGTGGGCTCTTCTGAGCCTTGCAGTTACATAGGGATACAGCTGTCTGAAAAAACGCGTTTATTTCGGGCTGAAAAACACGTTTTGAAAAGTGAGCTGTTACTGCCCCATAAGTTACATGGGGTTGACCAAACTTGCAGAAACATGTTTATTTCTGCTGAAAAACATGTTTTGACACTTTCAGCATACTGGGGTTAAGACCTGAGTGTGTGGGCTCTTCTGAGCCTTGCAGATACATAGGGATGCAGCTGTCTGAAAAAACGCGTTTATTTCTGGCTGAAAAACACGTTTTGAAAAGTGAGCTGTTACTGACCCATAACTTACATGGGGTTGACCAAACTTGCAGAAACATGTTTATTTCTGCTGAAAAACATGTTTTGACACTTTCAGCACACTCGGGTTAAGACCTGAGTGTGTGGGCTCTTCTGAGCCTTGCAGTTACATAGGGATACAGCTGTCTGAAAAAACGCGTTTATTTCGGGCTGAAAAACACGTTTTGAAAAGTGAGCTGTTACTGACCCATAACTTACATGGGGTTGACCAAACTTGCAGAAACATGTTTATTTCTGCTGAAACACATGTTTTGACACTTTCAGCACACTGGGGTTAAGACCTGAGTGTGTGGGCTCTTCTGAGCCTTGCAGTTACATAGGGATACAGCTGTCTGAAAAAACGCGTTTATTTCGGGCTGAAAAACACGTTTTGAAAAGTGAGCTGTTACTGACCCATAACTTACATGGGGTTGACCAAACTTGCAGAAACATGTTTATTTCTGCTGAAAAACATGTTTTGACACTTTCAGCGCACTGGGGTTAAGACCTGAGTGTGTGGGCTCTTCTGAGCCTTGCAGTTACTTAGGGTAACAGCTATCTGAAAAAACGCGTTTATTTCGGGCTGAAAAACACGTTTTGAAAAGTGAGCTGTTACTGACCCATAACTTACATGGGGTTGACCAAACTTGCAGAAACATGCTTATTTCTGCTGAAAAACATGTTTTGACACTTTCAGGGCACTGGGGTTAAGACCTGAGTGTGTGGGCTCTTCTGAGCCTTGCAGTTACATAGGGTAAGAGCTATCTGAAAAAACGCGTTTATTTCGGGCTGAAAAACACGTTTTGAAAAGTGAGCTGTTACTGACCCATAACTTACATGGGGTTGACCAAACTTGCAGAAACATGTTTATTTCTGCTGAAAAACATGTTTTGACACTTTCAGCACAGTGGGGTTAAGACCTGAGTGTGTGGGCTCTTCTGAGGCTTGCAGTTACATAGGGATACAGCTGTCTGAAAAAACGCGTTTATTTCGGGCTGAAAAACACGTTTTGAAAAGTGAGCTGTTACTGACCCATAACTTACATGGGGTTGACCAAACTTGCAGAAACATGTTTATTTCTGCTGAAAAACATGTTTTGACACTTTCAGCACATTGGGGTTAAGACCTGAGTGTGTGGGCTCTTCTGAGCCTTGCAGTTACATAGGGATACAGCTGTCTGAAAAAACGCGTTTATTTCGGGCTGAAAAACACGTTTTGAAAAGTGAGCTGTTACTGACCCATAACTTACATGGGGTTGACCAAACTTGCAGAAACATGTTTATTTCTGCTGAAAAACATGTTTTGACACTTTCAGCACACTGGGGTTAAGACCTGAGTGTGTGGGCTCTTCTGAGCCTTGCAGATACATAGGGATACAGCTGTCTGAAAAAACGCGTTTATTTCTGGCTGAAAAACACGTTTTGAAAAGTGAGCTGTTACTGACCCATAATTTACATGGGGTTGACCAAACTTGCAGAAACATGTTTATTTCTGCTGAAAAACATGTTTTGACACTTTCAGCACACTGGGGTTAAGACCTGAGTGTGTGGGCTCTTCTGAGCCTTGCAGTTACATAGGGATACAGCTGTCTGAAAAAACGCGTTTATTTCGGGCTGAAAAACACGTTTTGAAAAGTGAGCTGTTACTGACCCATAACTTACATGGGGTTGACCAAACTTGCAGAAACATGTTTATTTCTGCTGAAAAACATGTTTTGACACTTTCAGCGCACTGGGGTTAAGACCTGAGTGTGTGGGCTCTTCTGAGCCTTGCAGTTACATAGGGTAACAGCTATCTGAAAAAACGCGTTTATTTCGGGCTGAAAAACACGTTTTGAAAAGTGAGCTGTTACTGACCCATAACTTACATGGGGTTGACCAAACTTGCAGAAACATGCTTATTTCTGCTGAAAAACATGTTTTGACACTTTCAGCGCACTGGGGTTAAGACCTGAGTGTGTGGGCTCTTCTGAGCCTTGCAGTTACATAGGGTAAGAGCTATCTGAAAAAACGCGTTTATTTCGGGCTGAAAAACACGTTTTGAAAAGTGAGCTGTTACTGACCCATAACTTACATGGGGTTGACCAAACTTGCAGAAACATGTTTATTTCTGCTGAAAAACATGTTTTGACACTTTCAGCACAGTGGGGTTAAGACCTGAGTGTGTGGGCTCTTCTGAGGCTTGAAGTTACATAGGGATACAGCTGTCTGAAAAAACGCGTTTATTTCGGGCTGAAAAACACGTTTTGAAAAGTGAGCTGTTACTGACCCATAACTTACATGGGGTTGACCAAACTTGCAGAAACATGTTTATTTCTGCTGAAAAACATGTTTTGACACTTTCAGCACATTGGGGTTAAGACCTGAGTGTGTGGGCTCTTCTGAGCCTTGCAGTTACATAGGGATACAGCTGTCTGAAAAAACGCGTTTATTTCGGGCTGAAAAACACGTTTTGAAAAGTGAGCTGTTACTGACCCATAACTTACATGGGGTTGACCAAACTTGCAGAAACATGTTTATTTCTGCTGAAAAACATGTTTTGACACTTTCAGCACACTGGGGTTAAGACCTGAGTGTGTGGGCTCTTCTGAGCCTTGCAGTTACATAGGGATACAGCTGTCTGAAAAAACGCGTTTATTTCGGGCTGAAAAACACGTTTTGAAAAGTGAGCTGTTACTGCCCCATAAGTTACATGGGGTTGACCAAACTTGCAGAAACATGTTTATTTCTGCTGAAAAACATGTTTTGACACTCTCAGCACACTGGGGTTAAGACCTGAGTGTGTGGGCTCTTCTGAGCCTTGCAGTTACATAGGGATACAGCTGTCTGAAAAAACGCGTTTATTTCGGGCTGAAAAACACGTTTTGAAAAGTGAGCTGTTACTGACCCATAACTTACATGGGGTTGACCAAACTTGCAGAAACGCGTTTATTTCTGCTGAAAAACATGTTTTGACACTTTCAGCACACTGGGGTTAAGACCTGAGTGTGTGGGCTCTTCTGAGCCTTGCAGTTACATAGGGATACAGCTGTCTGAAAAAACGCGTTTATTTCGGGCTGAAAAACACGTTTTGAAAAGTGAGCTGTTACTGACCCATAACTTACATGGGGTTGACCAAACTTGCAGAAACATGTTTATTTCTGCTGAAAAACATGTTTTGACACTTTCAGCACACTGGGGTTAAGACCTGAGTGTGTGGGCTCTTCTGAGCCTTGCAGTTACATAGGGATACAGCTGTCTGAAAAAACGCGTTTATTTCGGGCTGAAAAACACGTTTTGAAAAGTGAGCTGTTACTGACCCATAACTTACATGGGGTTGACCAAACTTGCAGAAACATGTTTATTTCTGCTGAAAAACATGTTTGACACTTTCAGCATACTGGGGTTAAGACCTGAGTGTGTGGGCTCTTCTGAGCCTTGCAGATACATAGGGATACAGCTGTCTGAAAAAACGCGTTTATTTCTGGCTGAAAAACACGTTTTGAAAAGTGAGCTGTTACTGACCCATAACTTACATGGGGTTGACCAAACTTGCAGAAACATGTTTATTTCTGCTGAAAAACATGTTTTGACACTTTCAGCACACTCGGGTTAAGACCTGAGTGTGTGGGCTCTTCTGAGCCTTGCAGTTACATAGGGATACAGCTGTCTGAAAAAACGCGTTTATTTCGGGCTGAAAAACACGTTTTGAAAAGTGAGCTGTTACTGACCCATAACTTACATGGGGTTGACCAAACTTGCAGAAACATGTTTATTTCTGCTGAAAAACATGTTTTGACACTTTCAGCACACTGGGGTTAAGACCTGAGTGTGTGGGCTCTTCTGAGCCTTGCAGTTACATAGGGATACAGCTGTCTGAAAAAACGCGTTTATTTCGGGCTGAAAAACACGTTTTGAAAAGTGAGCTGTTACTGACCCATAACTTACATGGGGTTGACCAAACTTGCAGAAACATGTTTATTTCTGCTGAAAAACATGTTTTGACACTTTCAGCGCACTGGGGTTAAGACCTGAGTGTGTGGGCTCTTCTGAGCCTTGCAGTTACTTAGGGTAACAGCTATCTGAAAAAACGCGTTTATTTCGGGCTGAAAAACACGTTTTGAAAAGTGAGCTGTTACTGACCCATAACTTACATGGGGTTGACCAAACTTGCAGAAACATGCTTATTTCTGCTGAAAAACATGTTTTGACACTTTCAGCGCACTGGGGTTAAGACCTGAGTGTGTGGGCTCTTCTGAGCCTTGCAGTTACATAGGGTAAGAGCTATCTGAAAAAACGCGTTTATTTCGGGCTGAAAAACACGTTTTGAAAAGTGAGCTGTTACTGACCCATAACTTACATGGGGTTGACCAAACTTGCAGAAACATGTTTATTTCTGCTGAAAAACATGTTTTGACACTTTCAGCACAGTGGGGTTAAGACCTGAGTGTGTGGGCTCTTCTGAGGCTTGCAGTTACATAGGGATACAGCTGTCTGAAAAAACGCGTTTATTTCGGGCTGAAAAACACGTTTTGAAAAGTGAGCTGTTACTGACCCATAACTTACATGGGGTTGACCAAACTTGCAGAAACATGTTTATTTCTGCTGAAAAACATGTTTTGACACTTTCAGCACAGTGGGGTTAAGACCTGAGTGTGTGGGCTCTTCTGAGGCTTGAAGTTACATAGGGATACAGCTGTCTGAAAAAACGCGTTTATTTCGGGCTGAAAAACACGTTTTGAAAAGTGAGCTGTTACTGACCCATAACTTACATGGGGTTGACCAAACTTGCAGAAACATGTTTATTTCTGCTGAAAAACATGTTTTGACACTTTCAGCACATTGGGGTTAAGACCTGAGTGTGTGGGCTCTTCTGAGCCTTGCAGTTACATAGGGATACAGCTGTCTGAAAAAACGTGTTTATTTCGGGCTGAAAAACACGTTTTGAAAAGTGAGCTGTTACTGACCCATAACTTACATGGGGTTGACCAAACTTGCAGAAACATGTTTATTTCTGCTGAAAAACATGTTTTGACACTTTCAGCACACTGGGGTTAAGACCTGAGTGTGTGGGCTCTTCTGAGCCTTGCAGTTACATAGGGATACAGCTGTCTGAAAAAACGCGTTTATTTCGGGCTGAAAAACACGTTTTGAAAAGTGAGCTGTTACTGCCCCATAAGTTACATGGGGTTGACCAAACTTGCAGAAACATGTTTATTTCTGCTGAAAAACATGTTTTGACACTCTCAGCACACTGGGGTTAAGACCTGAGTGTGTGGGCTCTTCTGAGCCTTGCAGTTACATAGGGATACAGCTGTCTGAAAAAACGCGTTTATTTCGGGCTGAAAAACACGTCTTGAAAAGTGAGCTGTTACTGACCCATAACTTACATGGGGTTGACCAAACTTGCAGAAACAAGTTTATTTCTGCTGAAAAACATGTTTTGACACTTTCAGCACACTGGGGTTAAGACCTGAGTGTGTGGGCTCTTCTGAGCCTTGCAGTTACATAGGGATACAGCTGTCTGAAAAAACGCGTTTATTTCGGGCTGAAAAACACGTTTTGAAAAGTGAGCTGTTACTGACCCATAACTTACATGGGGTTGACCAAACTTGCAGAAACATGTTTATTTCTGCTGAAAAACATGTTTTGACACTTTCAGCACACTGGGGTTAAGACCTGAGTGTGTGGGCTCTTCTGAGCCTTGCAGTTACATAGGGATACAGCTGTCTGAAAAAACGCGTTTATTTCGGGCTGAAAAACACGTTTTGAAAAGTGAGCTGTTACTGCCCCATAAGTTACATGGGGTTGACCAAACTTGCAGAAACATGTTTATTTCTGCTGAAAAACATGTTTTGACACTTTCAGCATACTGGGGTTAAGACCTGAGTGTGTGGGCTCTTCTGAGCCTTGCAGATACATAGGGATACAGCTGTCTGAAAAAACGCGTTTATTTCTGGCTGAAAAACACGTTTTGAAAAGTGAGCTGTTACTGACCCATAACTTACATGGGGTTGACCAAACTTGCAGAAACGTTTATTTCTGCTGAAAAACATGTTTTGACACTTTCAGCACACTCGGGTTAAGACCTGAGTGTGTGGGCTCTTCTGAGCCTTGCAGTTACATAGGGATACAGCTGTCTGAAAAAACGCGTTGATTTCGGGCTGAAAAACACGTTTTGAAAAGTGAGCTGTTACTGACCCATAACTTACATGGGGTTGACCAAACTTGCAGAAACATGTTTATTTCTGCTGAAAAACATGTTTTGACACTTTCAGCACACTGGGGTTAAGACCTGAGTGTGTGGGCTCTTCTGAGCCTTGCAGTTACATAGGGATACAGCTGTCTGAAAAAACGCGTTTATTTCGGGCTGAAAAACACGTTTTGAAAAGTGAGCTGTTACTGACCCATAACTTACATGGGGTTGACCAAACTTGCAGAAACATGTTTATTTCTGCTGAAAAACATGTTTTGACACTTTCAGCGCACTGGGGTTAAGACCTGAGTGTGTGGGCTCTTCTGAGCCTTGCAGTTACATAGGGTAACAGCTATCTGAAAAAACGCGTTTATTTCGGGCTGAAAAACACGTTTTGAAAAGTGAGCTGTTACTGACCCATAACTTACATGGGGTTGACCAAACTTGCAGAAACATGCTTATTTCTGCTGAAAAACATGTTTTGACACTTTCAGCGCACTGGGGTTAAGACCTGAGTGTGTGGGCTCTTCTGAGCCTTGCAGTTACATAGGGTAAGAGCTATCTGAAAAAAACGCGTTTATTTCGGGCTGAAAAACACGTTTTGTAAAGTGAGCTGTTACTGACCCATAACTTACATGGGGTTGACCAAACTTGCAGAAACATGTTTATTTCTGCTGAAAAACATGTTTTGACACTTTCAGCACAGTGGGGTTAAGACCTGAGTGTGTGGGCTCTTCTGAGGCTTGCAGTTACATAGGGATACAGCTGTCTGAAAAAACGCGTTTATTTCGGGCTGAAAAACACGTTTTGAAAAGTGAGCTGTTACTGACCCATAACTTACATGGGGTTGACCAAACTTGCAGAAACATGTTTATTTCTGCTGAAAAACATGTTTTGACACTTTCAGCACATTGGGGTTAAGACCTGAGTGTGTGGGCTCTTCTGAGCCTTGCAGTTACATAGGGATACAGCTGTCTGAAAAAACGCGTTTATTTCGGGCTGAAAAACACGTTTTGAAAAGTGAGCTGTTACTGACCCATAACTTACATGGGGTTGACCAAACTTGCAGAAACATGTTTATTTCTGCTGAAAAACATGTTTTGACACTTTCAGCACACTGGGGTTAAGACCTGAGTGTGTGGGCTCTTCTGAGCCTTGCAGATACATAGGGATACAGCTGTCTGAAAAAACGCGTTTATTTCTGGCTGAAAAACACGTTTTGAAAAGTGAGCTGTTACTGACCCATAATTTACATGGGGTTGACCAAACTTGCAGAAACATGTTTATTTCTGCTGAAAAACATGTTTTGACACTTTCAGCACAGTGGGTTTAAGACCTGAGTGTGTGGGCTCTTCTGAGGCTTGCAGTTACATAGGGATACAGCTGTCTGAAAAAACGCGTTTATTTCGGGCTGAAAAACACGTTTTGAAAAGTGAGCTGTTACTGCCCCATAAGTTACATGGGGTTGACCAAACTTGCAGAAACATGTTTATTTCTGCTGAAAAACATGTTTTGACACTTTCAGCACACTGGGGTTAAGACCTGAGTGTGTGGGCTCTTCTGAGCCTTGCAGTTACATAGGGATACAGCTGTCTGAAAAAACGCGTTTATTTCGGGCTGAAAAACACGTTTTGAAAAGTGAGCTGTTACTGACCCATAACTTACATGGGGTTGACCAAACTTGCAGAAACATGCTTATTTCTGCTGAAAAACATGTTTTGACACTTTCAGCGCACTGGGGTTAAGACCTGAGTGTGTGGGCTCTTCTGAGCCTTGCAGTTACATAGGGTAAGAGCTATCTGAAAAAACGCGTTTATTTCGGGCTGAAAAACACGTTTTGAAAAGTGAGCTGTTACTGACCCATAACTTACATGGGGTTGACCAAACTTGCAGAAACATGTTTATTTCTGCTGAAAAACATGTTTTGACACTTTCAGCACAGTGGGGTTAAGACCTGAGTGTGTGGGCTCTTCTGAGGCTTGCAGTTACATAGGGATACAGCTGTCTGAAAAAACGCGTTTATTTCGGGCTGAAAAACACGTTTTGAAAAGTGAGCTGTTACTGACCCATAACTTACATGGGGTTGACCAAACTTGCAGAAACATGTTTATTTCTGCTGAAAAACATGTTTTGACACTTTCAGCGCACTGGGGTTAAGACCTGAGTGTGTGGGCTCTTCTGAGCCTTGCAGTTACATAGGGTAACAGCTATCTGAAAAAACGCGTTTATTTCGGGCTGAAAAACACGTTTTGAAAAGTGAGCTGTTACTGACCCATAACTTACATGGGGTTGACCAAACTTGCAGAAACAAGTTTATTTCTGCTGAAAAACATGTTTTGACACTTTCAGCACACTGGGGTTAAGACCTGAGTGTGTGGGCTCTTCTGAGCCTTGCAGTTACATAGGGATACAGCTGTCTGAAAAAACGCGTTTATTTCGGGCTGAAAAACACGTTTTGAAAAGTGAGCTGTTACTGACCCATAACTTACATGGGGTTGACCAAACTTGCAGAAACATGTTTATTTCTGCTGAAAAACATGTTTTGACACTTTCAGCACACTGGGGTTAAGACCTGAGTGTGTGGGCTCTTCTGAGCCTTGCAGTTACATAGGGATACAGCTGTCTGAAAAAACGCGTTTATTTCGGGCTGAAAAACACGTTTTGAAAAGTGAGCTGTTACTGCCCCATAAGTTACATGGGGTTGACCAAACTTGCAGAAACATGTTTATTTCTGCTGAAAAACATGTTTTGACACTTTCAGCACACTGGGGTTAAGACCTGAGTGTGTGGGCTCTTCTGAGCCTTGCAGATACATAGGGATACAGCTGTCTGAAAAAACGCGTTTATTTCTGGCTGAAAAACACGTTTTGAAAAGTGAGCTGTTACTGACCCATAACTTACATGGGGTTGACCAAACTTGCAGAAACATGTTTATTTCTGCTGAAAAACATGTTTTGACACTTTCAGCACACTCGGGTTAAGACCTGAGTGTGTGGGCTCTTCTGAGCCTTGCAGTTACATAGGGATACAGCTGTCTGAAAAAACGCGTTTATTTCGGGCTGAAAAACACGTTTTGAAAAATGAGCTGTTACTGACCCATAACTTACATGGGGTTGACCAAACTTGCAGAAACATGTTTATTTCTGCTGAAAAACATGTTTTGACACTTTCAGCACACTGGGGTTAAGACCTGAGTGTGTGGGCTCTTCTGAGCCTTGCAGTTACATAGGAATACAGCTGTCTGAAAAAACTCGTTTATTTCGGGCTGAAAAACACGTTTTGAAAAGTGAGCTGTTACTGACCCATAACTTACATGGGGTTGACCAAACTTGCAGAAACATGTTTATTTCTGCTGAAAAACATGTTTTGACACTTTCAGCGCACTGGGGTTAAGACCTGAGTGTGTGGGCTCTTCTGAGCCTTGCAGTTACATAGGGTAACAGCTATCTGAAAAAACGCGTTTATTTCGGGCTGAAAAACACGTTTTGAAAAGTGAGCTGTTACTGACCCATAACATACATGGGGTTGACCAAACTTGCAGAAACATGCTTATTTCTGCTGAAAAACATGTTTTGACACTTTCAGCGCACTGGGGTTAAGACCTGAGTGTGTGGGCTCTTCTGAGCCTTGCAGTTACATAGGGTAAGAGCTATCTGAAAAAACGCGTTTATTTCGGGCTGAAAAACACGTTTTGAAAAGTGAGCTGTTACTGACCCATAACTTACATGGGGTTGACCAAACTTGCAGAAACATGTTTATTTCTGCTGAAAAACATGTTTTGACACTTTCAGCACAGTGGGGTTAAGACCTGAGTGTGTGGGCTCTTCTGAGGCTTGCAGTTACATAGGGATACAGCTGTCTGAAAAAACGCGTTTATTTCGGGCTGAAAAACACGTTTTGAAAAGTGAGCTGTTACTGACCCATAACTTACATGGGGTTGACCAAACTTGCAGAAACATGTTTATTTCTGCTGAAAAACATGTTTTGACACTTTCAGCACATTGGGGTTAAGACCTGAGTGTGTGGGCTCTTCTGAGCCTTGCAGTTACATAGGGATACAGCTGTCTGAAAAAACGCGTTTATTTCGGGCTGAAAAACACGTTTTGAAAAGTGAGCTGTTACTGACCCATAACTTACATGGGGTTGACCAAACTTGCAGAAACATGTTTATTTCTGCTGAAAAACATGTTTTGACACTTTCAGCACACTGGGGTTAAGACCTGAGTGTGTGGGCTCTTCTGAGCCTTGCAGTTACATAGGGATACAGCTGTCTGAAAAAACGCGTTTATTTCGGGCTGAAAAACAAGTTTTGAAAAGTGAGCTGTTACTGCCCCATAAGTTACATGGGGTTGACCAAACTTGCAGAAACATGTTTATTTCTGCTGAAAAACATGTTTTGACACTCTCAGCACACTGGGGTTAAGACCTGAGTGTGTGGGCTCTTCTGAGCCTTGCAGTTACATAGGGATACAGCTGTCTGAAAAAACGCGTTTATTTCGGGCTGAAAAACACGTTTTGAAAAGTGAGCTGTTACTGACCCATAACTTACATGGGGTTGACCAAACTTGCAGAAACAAGTTTATTTCTGCTGAAAAACATGTTTTGACACTTTCAGCACACTGGGGTTAAGACCTGAGTGTGTGGGCTCTTCTGAGCCTTGCAGTTACATAGGGATACAGCTGTCTGAAAAAACGCGTTTATTTCGGGCTGAAAAACACGTTTTGAAAAGTGAGCTGTTACTGACCCATAACTTACATGGGGTTGACCAAACTTGCAGAAACATGTTTATTTCTGCTGAAAAACATGTTTTGACACTTTCAGCACACTGGGGTTAAGACCTGAGTGTGTGGGCTCTTCTGAGCCTTGCAGTTACATAGGGATACAGCTGTCTGAAAAAACGCGTTTATTTCGGGCTGAAAAACACGTTTTGAAAAGTGAGCTGTTACTGCCCCATAAGTTACATGGGGTTGACCAAACTTGCAGAAACATGTTTATTTCTGCTGAAAAACATGTTTTGACACTTTCAGCATACTGGGGTTAAGACCTGAGTGTGTGGGCTCTTCTGAGCCTTGCAGATACATAGGGATACAGCTGTCTGAAAAAACGCGTTTATTTCTGGCTGAAAAACACGTTTTGAAAAGTGAGCTGTTACTGACCCATAACTTACATGGGGTTGACCAAACTTGCAGAAACATGCTTATTTCTGCTGAAAAACATGTTTTGACACTTTCAGCGCACTGGGGTTAAGACCTGAGTGTGTGGGCTCTTCTGAGCCTTGCAGTTACATAGGGTAAGAGCTATCTGAAAAAAACGCGTTTATTTCGGGCTGAAAAACACGTTTTGAAAAGTGAGCTGTTACTGACCCATAACTTACATGGGGTTGACCAAACTTGCAGAAACATGTTTATTTCTGCTGAAAAACATGTTTTGACACTTTCAGCACAGTGGGGTTAAGACCTGAGTGTGTGGGCTCTTCTGAGGCTTGCAGTTACATAGGGATACAGCTGTCTGAAAAAACGCGTTTATTTCGGGCTGAAAAACACGTTTTGAAAAGTGAGCTGTTACTGACCCATAACTTACATGGGGTTGACCAAACTTGCAGAAACATGTTTATTTCTGCTGAAAAACATGTTTTGACACTTTCAGCACATTGGGGTTAAGACCTGAGTGTGTGGGCTCTTCTGAGCCTTGCAGTTACATAGGGATACAGCTGTCTGAAAAAACGCGTTTATTTCGGGCTGAAAAACACGTTTTGAAAAGTGAGCTGTTACTGACCCATAACTTACATGGGGTTGACCAAACTTGCAGAAACATGTTTATTTCTGCTGAAAAACATGTTTTGACACTTTCAGCACACTGGGGTTAAGACCTGAGTGTGTGGGCTCTTCTGAGCCTTGCAGATACATAGGGATACAGCTGTCTGAAAAAACGCGTTTATTTCTGGCTGAAAAACACGTTTTGAAAAGTGAGCTGTTACTGACCCATAATTTACATGGGGTTGACCAAACTTGCAGAAACATGTTTATTTCTGCTGAAAAACATGTTTTGACACTTTCAGCACAGTGGGTTTAAGACCTGAGTGTGTGGGCTCTTCTGAGGCTTGCAGTTACATAGGGATACAGCTGTCTGAAAAAACGCGTTTATTTCGGGCTGAAAAACACGTTTTGAAAAGTGAGCTGTTACTGCCCCATAAGTTACATGGGGTTGACCAAACTTGCAGAAACATGTTTATTTCTGCTGAAAAACATGTTTTGACACTTTCAGCACACTGGGGTTAAGACCTGAGTGTGTGGGCTCTTCTGAGCCTTGCAGTTACATAGGGATACAGCTGTCTGAAAAAACGCGTTTATTTCGGGCTGAAAAACACGTTTTGAAAAGTGAGCTGTTACTGACCCATAACTTACATGGGGTTGACCAAACTTGCAGAAACAAGTTTATTTCTGCTGAAAAACATGTTTTGACACTTTCAGCACACTGGGGTTAAGACCTGAGTGTGTGGGCTCTTCTGAGCCTTGCAGTTACATAGGGATACAGCTGTCTGAAAAAACGCGTTTATTTCGGGCTGAAAAACACGTTTTGAAAAGTGAGCTGTTACTGACCCATAACTTACATGGGGTTGACCAAACTTGCAGAAACAAGTTTATTTCTGCTGAAAAACATGTTTTGACACTTTCAGCACACTGGGGTTAAGACCTGAGTGTGTGGGCTCTTCTGAGCCTTGCAGTTACATAGGGATACAGCTGTCTGAAAAAACGCGTTTATTTCGGGCTGAAAAACACGTTTTGAAAAGTGAGCTGTTACTGACCCATAACTTACATGGGGTTGACCAAACTTGCAGAAACATGTTTATTTCTGCTGAAACACATGTTTTGACACTTTCAGCACACTGGGGTTAAGACCTGAGTGTGTGGGCTCTTCTGAGCCTTGCAGTTACATAGGGATACAGCTGTCTGAAAAAACGCGTTTATTTCGGGCTGAAAAACACGTTTTGAAAAGTGAGCTGTTACTGACCCATAACTTACATGGGGTTGACCAAACTTGCAGAAACATGTTTATTTCTGCTGAAAAACATGTTTTGACACTTTCAGCGCACTGGGGTTAAGACCTGAGTGTGTGGGCTCTTCTGAGCCTTGCAGTTACTTAGGGTAACAGCTATCTGAAAAAACGCGTTTATTTCGGGCTGAAAAACACGTTTTGAAAAGTGAGCTGTTACTGACCCATAACTTACATGGGGTTGACCAAACTTGCAGAAACATGCTTATTTCTGCTGAAAAACATGTTTTGACACTTTCAGGGCACTGGGGTTAAGACCTGAGTGTGTGGGCTCTTCTGAGCCTTGCAGTTACATAGGGTAAGAGCTATCTGAAAAAACGCGTTTATTTCGGGCTGAAAAACACGTTTTGAAAAGTGAGCTGTTACTGACCCATAACTTACATGGGGTTGACCAAACTTGCAGAAACATGTTTATTTCTGCTGAAAAACATGTTTTGACACTTTCAGCACAGTGGGGTTAAGACCTGAGTGTGTGGGCTCTTCTGAGGCTTGCAGTTACATAGGGATACAGCTGTCTGAAAAAACGCGTTTATTTCGGGCTGAAAAACACGTTTTGAAAAGTGAGCTGTTACTGACCCATAACTTACATGGGGTTGACCAAACTTGCAGAAACATGTTTATTTCTGCTGAAAAACATGTTTTGACACTTTCAGCACATTGGGGTTAAGACCTGAGTGTGTGGGCTCTTCTGAGCCTTGCAGTTACATAGGGATACAGCTGTCTGAAAAAACGCGTTTATTTCGGGCTGAAAAACACGTTTTGAAAAGTGAGCTGTTACTGACCCATAACTTACATGGGGTTGACCAAACTTGCAGAAACATGTTTATTTCTGCTGAAAAACATGTTTTGACACTTTCAGCACACTGGGGTTAAGACCTGAGTGTGTGGGCTCTTCTGAGCCTTGCAGATACATAGGGATACAGCTGTCTGAAAAAACGCGTTTATTTCTGGCTGAAAAACACGTTTTGAAAAGTGAGCTGTTACTGACCCATAATTTACATGGGGTTGACCAAACTTGCAGAAACATGTTTATTTCTGCTGAAAAACATGTTTTGACACTTTCAGCACACTGGGGTTAAGACCTGAGTGTGTGGGCTCTTCTGAGCCTTGCAGTTACATAGGGATACAGCTGTCTGAAAAAACGCGTTTATTTCGGGCTGAAAAACACGTTTTGAAAAGTGAGCTGTTACTGACCCATAACTTACATGGGGTTGACCAAACTTGCAGAAACATGTTTATTTCTGCTGAAAAACATGTTTTGACACTTTCAGCGCACTGGGGTTAAGACCTGAGTGTGTGGGCTCTTCTGAGCCTTGCAGTTACATAGGGTAACAGCTATCTGAAAAAACGCGTTTATTTCGGGCTGAAAAACACGTTTTGAAAAGTGAGCTGTTACTGACCCATAACTTACATGGGGTTGACCAAACTTGCAGAAACATGCTTATTTCTGCTGAAAAACATGTTTTGACACTTTCAGCGCACTGGGGTTAAGACCTGAGTGTGTGGGCTCTTCTGAGCCTTGCAGTTACATAGGGTAAGAGCTATCTGAAAAAACGCGTTTATTTCGGGCTGAAAAACACGTTTTGAAAAGTGAGCTGTTACTGACCCATAACTTACATGGGGTTGACCAAACTTGCAGAAACATGTTTATTTCTGCTGAAAAACATGTTTTGACACTTTCAGCACAGTGGGGTTAAGACCTGAGTGTGTGGGCTCTTCTGAGGCTTGAAGTTACATAGGGATACAGCTGTCTGAAAAAACGCGTTTATTTCGGGCTGAAAAACACGTTTTGAAAAGTGAGCTGTTACTGACCCATAACTTACATGGGGTTGACCAAACTTGCAGAAACATGTTTATTTCTGCTGAAAAACATGTTTTGACACTTTCAGCACATTGGGGTTAAGACCTGAGTGTGTGGGCTCTTCTGAGCCTTGCAGTTACATAGGGATACAGCTGTCTGAAAAAACGCGTTTATTTCGGGCTGAAAAACACGTTTTGAAAAGTGAGCTGTTACTGACCCATAACTTACATGGGGTTGACCAAACTTGCAGAAACATGTTTATTTCTGCTGAAAAACATGTTTTGACACTTTCAGCACACTGGGGTTAAGACCTGAGTGTGTGGGCTCTTCTGAGCCTTGCAGTTACATAGGGATACAGCTGTCTGAAAAAACGCGTTTATTTCGGGCTGAAAAACACGTTTTGAAAAGTGAGCTGTTACTGCCCCATAAGTTACATGGGGTTGACCAAACTTGCAGAAACATGTTTATTTCTGCTGAAAAACATGTTTTGACACTCTCAGCACACTGGGGTTAAGACCTGAGTGTGTGGGCTCTTCTGAGCCTTGCAGTTACATAGGGATACAGCTGTCTGAAAAAACGCGTTTATTTCGGGCTGAAAAACACGTTTTGAAAAGTGAGCTGTTACTGACCCATAACTTACATGGGGTTGACCAAACTTGCAGAAACGCGTTTATTTCTGCTGAAAAACATGTTTTGACACTTTCAGCACACTGGGGTTAAGACCTGAGTGTGTGGGCTCTTCTGAGCCTTGCAGTTACATAGGGATACAGCTGTCTGAAAAAACGCGTTTATTTCGGGCTGAAAAACACGTTTTGAAAAGTGAGCTGTTACTGACCCATAACTTACATGGGGTTGACCAAACTTGCAGAAACATGTTTATTTCTGCTGAAAAACATGTTTTGACACTTTCAGCACACTGGGGTTAAGACCTGAGTGTGTGGGCTCTTCTGAGCCTTGCAGTTACATAGGGATACAGCTGTCTGAAAAAACGCGTTTATTTCGGGCTGAAAAACACGTTTTGAAAAGTGAGCTGTTACTGACCCATAACTTACATGGGGTTGACCAAACTTGCAGAAACATGTTTATTTCTGCTGAAAAACATGTTTGACACTTTCAGCATACTGGGGTTAAGACCTGAGTGTGTGGGCTCTTCTGAGCCTTGCAGATACATAGGGATACAGCTGTCTGAAAAAACGCGTTTATTTCTGGCTGAAAAACACGTTTTGAAAAGTGAGCTGTTACTGACCCATAACTTACATGGGGTTGACCAAACTTGCAGAAACATGTTTATTTCTGCTGAAAAACATGTTTTGACACTTTCAGCACACTCGGGTTAAGACCTGAGTGTGTGGGCTCTTCTGAGCCTTGCAGTTACATAGGGATACAGCTGTCTGAAAAAACGCGTTTATTTCGGGCTGAAAAACACGTTTTGAAAAGTGAGCTGTTACTGACCCATAACTTACATGGGGTTGACCAAACTTGCAGAAACATGTTTATTTCTGCTGAAAAACATGTTTTGACACTTTCAGCACACTGGGGTTAAGACCTGAGTGTGTGGGCTCTTCTGAGCCTTGCAGTTACATAGGGATACAGCTGTCTGAAAAAACGCGTTTATTTCGGGCTGAAAAACACGTTTTGAAAAGTGAGCTGTTACTGACCCATAACTTACATGGGGTTGACCAAACTTGCAGAAACATGTTTATTTCTGCTGAAAAACATGTTTTGACACTTTCAGCGCACTGGGGTTAAGACCTGAGTGTGTGGGCTCTTCTGAGCCTTGCAGTTACTTAGGGTAACAGCTATCTGAAAAAACGCGTTTATTTCGGGCTGAAAAACACGTTTTGAAAAGTGAGCTGTTACTGACCCATAACTTACATGGGGTTGACCAAACTTGCAGAAACATGCTTATTTCTGCTGAAAAACATGTTTTGACACTTTCAGCGCACTGGGGTTAAGACCTGAGTGTGTGGGCTCTTCTGAGCCTTGCAGTTACATAGGGTAAGAGCTATCTGAAAAAACGCGTTTATTTCGGGCTGAAAAACACGTTTTGAAAAGTGAGCTGTTACTGACCCATAACTTACATGGGGTTGACCAAACTTGCAGAAACATGTTTATTTCTGCTGAAAAACATGTTTTGACACTTTCAGCACAGTGGGGTTAAGACCTGAGTGTGTGGGCTCTTCTGAGGCTTGCAGTTACATAGGGATACAGCTGTCTGAAAAAACGCGTTTATTTCGGGCTGAAAAACACGTTTTGAAAAGTGAGCTGTTACTGACCCATAACTTACATGGGGTTGACCAAACTTGCAGAAACATGTTTATTTCTGCTGAAAAACATGTTTTGACACTTTCAGCACAGTGGGGTTAAGACCTGAGTGTGTGGGCTCTTCTGAGGCTTGAAGTTACATAGGGATACAGCTGTCTGAAAAAACGCGTTTATTTCGGGCTGAAAAACACGTTTTGAAAAGTGAGCTGTTACTGACCCATAACTTACATGGGGTTGACCAAACTTGCAGAAACATGTTTATTTCTGCTGAAAAACATGTTTTGACACTTTCAGCACATTGGGGTTAAGACCTGAGTGTGTGGGCTCTTCTGAGCCTTGCAGTTACATAGGGATACAGCTGTCTGAAAAAACGTGTTTATTTCGGGCTGAAAAACACGTTTTGAAAAGTGAGCTGTTACTGACCCATAACTTACATGGGGTTGACCAAACTTGCAGAAACATGTTTATTTCTGCTGAAAAACATGTTTTGACACTTTCAGCACACTGGGGTTAAGACCTGAGTGTGTGGGCTCTTCTGAGCCTTGCAGTTACATAGGGATACAGCTGTCTGAAAAAACGCGTTTATTTCGGGCTGAAAAACACGTTTTGAAAAGTGAGCTGTTACTGCCCCATAAGTTACATGGGGTTGACCAAACTTGCAGAAACATGTTTATTTCTGCTGAAAAACATGTTTTGACACTCTCAGCACACTGGGGTTAAGACCTGAGTGTGTGGGCTCTTCTGAGCCTTGCAGTTACATAGGGATACAGCTGTCTGAAAAAACGCGTTTATTTCGGGCTGAAAAACACGTCTTGAAAAGTGAGCTGTTACTGACCCATAACTTACATGGGGTTGACCAAACTTGCAGAAACAAGTTTATTTCTGCTGAAAAACATGTTTTGACACTTTCAGCACACTGGGGTTAAGACCTGAGTGTGTGGGCTCTTCTGAGCCTTGCAGTTACATAGGGATACAGCTGTCTGAAAAAACGCGTTTATTTCGGGCTGAAAAACACGTTTTGAAAAGTGAGCTGTTACTGACCCATAACTTACATGGGGTTGACCAAACTTGCAGAAACATGTTTATTTCTGCTGAAAAACATGTTTTGACACTTTCAGCACACTGGGGTTAAGACCTGAGTGTGTGGGCTCTTCTGAGCCTTGCAGTTACATAGGGATACAGCTGTCTGAAAAAACGCGTTTATTTCGGGCTGAAAAACACGTTTTGAAAAGTGAGCTGTTACTGCCCCATAAGTTACATGGGGTTGACCAAACTTGCAGAAACATGTTTATTTCTGCTGAAAAACATGTTTTGACACTTTCAGCATACTGGGGTTAAGACCTGAGTGTGTGGGCTCTTCTGAGCCTTGCAGATACATAGGGATACAGCTGTCTGAAAAAACGCGTTTATTTCTGGCTGAAAAACACGTTTTGAAAAGTGAGCTGTTACTGACCCATAACTTACATGGGGTTGACCAAACTTGCAGAAACGTTTATTTCTGCTGAAAAACATGTTTTGACACTTTCAGCACACTCGGGTTAAGACCTGAGTGTGTGGGCTCTTCTGAGCCTTGCAGTTACATAGGGATACAGCTGTCTGAAAAAACGCGTTGATTTCGGGCTGAAAAACACGTTTTGAAAAGTGAGCTGTTACTGACCCATAACTTACATGGGGTTGACCAAACTTGCAGAAACATGTTTATTTCTGCTGAAAAACATGTTTTGACACTTTCAGCACACTGGGGTTAAGACCTGAGTGTGTGGGCTCTTCTGAGCCTTGCAGTTACATAGGGATACAGCTGTCTGAAAAAACGCGTTTATTTCGGGCTGAAAAACACGTTTTGAAAAGTGAGCTGTTACTGACCCATAACTTACATGGGGTTGACCAAACTTGCAGAAACATGTTTATTTCTGCTGAAAAACATGTTTTGACACTTTCAGCGCACTGGGGTTAAGACCTGAGTGTGTGGGCTCTTCTGAGCCTTGCAGTTACATAGGGTAACAGCTATCTGAAAAAACGCGTTTATTTCGGGCTGAAAAACACGTTTTGAAAAGTGAGCTGTTACTGACCCATAACTTACATGGGGTTGACCAAACTTGCAGAAACATGCTTATTTCTGCTGAAAAACATGTTTTGACACTTTCAGCGCACTGGGGTTAAGACCTGAGTGTGTGGGCTCTTCTGAGCCTTGCAGTTACATAGGGTAAGAGCTATCTGAAAAAAACGCGTTTATTTCGGGCTGAAAAACACGTTTTGTAAAGTGAGCTGTTACTGACCCATAACTTACATGGGGTTGACCAAACTTGCAGAAACATGTTTATTTCTGCTGAAAAACATGTTTTGACACTTTCAGCACAGTGGGGTTAAGACCTGAGTGTGTGGGCTCTTCTGAGGCTTGCAGTTACATAGGGATACAGCTGTCTGAAAAAACGCGTTTATTTCGGGCTGAAAAACACGTTTTGAAAAGTGAGCTGTTACTGACCCATAACTTACATGGGGTTGACCAAACTTGCAGAAACATGTTTATTTCTGCTGAAAAACATGTTTTGACACTTTCAGCACATTGGGGTTAAGACCTGAGTGTGTGGGCTCTTCTGAGCCTTGCAGTTACATAGGGATACAGCTGTCTGAAAAAACGCGTTTATTTCGGGCTGAAAAACACGTTTTGAAAAGTGAGCTGTTACTGACCCATAACTTACATGGGGTTGACCAAACTTGCAGAAACATGTTTATTTCTGCTGAAAAACATGTTTTGACACTTTCAGCACACTGGGGTTAAGACCTGAGTGTGTGGGCTCTTCTGAGCCTTGCAGATACATAGGGATACAGCTGTCTGAAAAAACGCGTTTATTTCTGGCTGAAAAACACGTTTTGAAAAGTGAGCTGTTACTGACCCATAATTTACATGGGGTTGACCAAACTTGCAGAAACATGTTTATTTCTGCTGAAAAACATGTTTTGACACTTTCAGCACAGTGGGTTTAAGACCTGAGTGTGTGGGCTCTTCTGAGGCTTGCAGTTACATAGGGATACAGCTGTCTGAAAAAACGCGTTTATTTCGGGCTGAAAAACACGTTTTGAAAAGTGAGCTGTTACTGCCCCATAAGTTACATGGGGTTGACCAAACTTGCAGAAACATGTTTATTTCTGCTGAAAAACATGTTTTGACACTTTCAGCACACTGGGGTTAAGACCTGAGTGTGTGGGCTCTTCTGAGCCTTGCAGTTACATAGGGATACAGCTGTCTGAAAAAACGCGTTTATTTCGGGCTGAAAAACACGTTTTGAAAAGTGAGCTGTTACTGACCCATAACTTACATGGGGTTGACCAAACTTGCAGAAACATGCTTATTTCTGCTGAAAAACATGTTTTGACACTTTCAGCGCACTGGGGTTAAGACCTGAGTGTGTGGGCTCTTCTGAGCCTTGCAGTTACATAGGGTAAGAGCTATCTGAAAAAACGCGTTTATTTCGGGCTGAAAAACACGTTTTGAAAAGTGAGCTGTTACTGACCCATAACTTACATGGGGTTGACCAAACTTGCAGAAACATGTTTATTTCTGCTGAAAAACATGTTTTGACACTTTCAGCACAGTGGGGTTAAGACCTGAGTGTGTGGGCTCTTCTGAGGCTTGCAGTTACATAGGGATACAGCTGTCTGAAAAAACGCGTTTATTTCGGGCTGAAAAACACGTTTTGAAAAGTGAGCTGTTACTGACCCATAACTTACATGGGGTTGACCAAACTTGCAGAAACATGTTTATTTCTGCTGAAAAACATGTTTTGACACTTTCAGCGCACTGGGGTTAAGACCTGAGTGTGTGGGCTCTTCTGAGCCTTGCAGTTACATAGGGTAACAGCTATCTGAAAAAACGCGTTTATTTCGGGCTGAAAAACACGTTTTGAAAAGTGAGCTGTTACTGACCCATAACTTACATGGGGTTGACCAAACTTGCAGAAACAAGTTTATTTCTGCTGAAAAACATGTTTTGACACTTTCAGCACACTGGGGTTAAGACCTGAGTGTGTGGGCTCTTCTGAGCCTTGCAGTTACATAGGGATACAGCTGTCTGAAAAAACGCGTTTATTTCGGGCTGAAAAACACGTTTTGAAAAGTGAGCTGTTACTGACCCATAACTTACATGGGGTTGACCAAACTTGCAGAAACATGTTTATTTCTGCTGAAAAACATGTTTTGACACTTTCAGCACACTGGGGTTAAGACCTGAGTGTGTGGGCTCTTCTGAGCCTTGCAGTTACATAGGGATACAGCTGTCTGAAAAAACGCGTTTATTTCGGGCTGAAAAACACGTTTTGAAAAGTGAGCTGTTACTGCCCCATAAGTTACATGGGGTTGACCAAACTTGCAGAAACATGTTTATTTCTGCTGAAAAACATGTTTTGACACTTTCAGCACACTGGGGTTAAGACCTGAGTGTGTGGGCTCTTCTGAGCCTTGCAGATACATAGGGATACAGCTGTCTGAAAAAACGCGTTTATTTCTGGCTGAAAAACACGTTTTGAAAAGTGAGCTGTTACTGACCCATAACTTACATGGGGTTGACCAAACTTGCAGAAACATGTTTATTTCTGCTGAAAAACATGTTTTGACACTTTCAGCACACTCGGGTTAAGACCTGAGTGTGTGGGCTCTTCTGAGCCTTGCAGTTACATAGGGATACAGCTGTCTGAAAAAACGCGTTTATTTCGGGCTGAAAAACACGTTTTGAAAAATGAGCTGTTACTGACCCATAACTTACATGGGGTTGACCAAACTTGCAGAAACATGTTTATTTCTGCTGAAAAACATGTTTTGACACTTTCAGCACACTGGGGTTAAGACCTGAGTGTGTGGGCTCTTCTGAGCCTTGCAGTTACATAGGAATACAGCTGTCTGAAAAAACTCGTTTATTTCGGGCTGAAAAACACGTTTTGAAAAGTGAGCTGTTACTGACCCATAACTTACATGGGGTTGACCAAACTTGCAGAAACATGTTTATTTCTGCTGAAAAACATGTTTTGACACTTTCAGCGCACTGGGGTTAAGACCTGAGTGTGTGGGCTCTTCTGAGCCTTGCAGTTACATAGGGTAACAGCTATCTGAAAAAACGCGTTTATTTCGGGCTGAAAAACACGTTTTGAAAAGTGAGCTGTTACTGACCCATAACATACATGGGGTTGACCAAACTTGCAGAAACATGCTTATTTCTGCTGAAAAACATGTTTTGACACTTTCAGCGCACTGGGGTTAAGACCTGAGTGTGTGGGCTCTTCTGAGCCTTGCAGTTACATAGGGTAAGAGCTATCTGAAAAAACGCGTTTATTTCGGGCTGAAAAACACGTTTTGAAAAGTGAGCTGTTACTGACCCATAACTTACATGGGGTTGACCAAACTTGCAGAAACATGTTTATTTCTGCTGAAAAACATGTTTTGACACTTTCAGCACAGTGGGGTTAAGACCTGAGTGTGTGGGCTCTTCTGAGGCTTGCAGTTACATAGGGATACAGCTGTCTGAAAAAACGCGTTTATTTCGGGCTGAAAAACACGTTTTGAAAAGTGAGCTGTTACTGACCCATAACTTACATGGGGTTGACCAAACTTGCAGAAACATGTTTATTTCTGCTGAAAAACATGTTTTGACACTTTCAGCACATTGGGGTTAAGACCTGAGTGTGTGGGCTCTTCTGAGCCTTGCAGTTACATAGGGATACAGCTGTCTGAAAAAACGCGTTTATTTCGGGCTGAAAAACACGTTTTGAAAAGTGAGCTGTTACTGACCCATAACTTACATGGGGTTGACCAAACTTGCAGAAACATGTTTATTTCTGCTGAAAAACATGTTTTGACACTTTCAGCACACTGGGGTTAAGACCTGAGTGTGTGGGCTCTTCTGAGCCTTGCAGTTACATAGGGATACAGCTGTCTGAAAAAACGCGTTTATTTCGGGCTGAAAAACAAGTTTTGAAAAGTGAGCTGTTACTGCCCCATAAGTTACATGGGGTTGACCAAACTTGCAGAAACATGTTTATTTCTGCTGAAAAACATGTTTTGACACTCTCAGCACACTGGGGTTAAGACCTGAGTGTGTGGGCTCTTCTGAGCCTTGCAGTTACATAGGGATACAGCTGTCTGAAAAAACGCGTTTATTTCGGGCTGAAAAACACGTTTTGAAAAGTGAGCTGTTACTGACCCATAACTTACATGGGGTTGACCAAACTTGCAGAAACAAGTTTATTTCTGCTGAAAAACATGTTTTGACACTTTCAGCACACTGGGGTTAAGACCTGAGTGTGTGGGCTCTTCTGAGCCTTGCAGTTACATAGGGATACAGCTGTCTGAAAAAACGCGTTTATTTCGGGCTGAAAAACACGTTTTGAAAAGTGAGCTGTTACTGACCCATAACTTACATGGGGTTGACCAAACTTGCAGAAACATGTTTATTTCTGCTGAAAAACATGTTTTGACACTTTCAGCACACTGGGGTTAAGACCTGAGTGTGTGGGCTCTTCTGAGCCTTGCAGTTACATAGGGATACAGCTGTCTGAAAAAACGCGTTTATTTCGGGCTGAAAAACACGTTTTGAAAAGTGAGCTGTTACTGCCCCATAAGTTACATGGGGTTGACCAAACTTGCAGAAACATGTTTATTTCTGCTGAAAAACATGTTTTGACACTTTCAGCATACTGGGGTTAAGACCTGAGTGTGTGGGCTCTTCTGAGCCTTGCAGATACATAGGGATACAGCTGTCTGAAAAAACGCGTTTATTTCTGGCTGAAAAACACGTTTTGAAAAGTGAGCTGTTACTGACCCATAACTTACATGGGGTTGACCAAACTTGCAGAAACATGCTTATTTCTGCTGAAAAACATGTTTTGACACTTTCAGCGCACTGGGGTTAAGACCTGAGTGTGTGGGCTCTTCTGAGCCTTGCAGTTACATAGGGTAAGAGCTATCTGAAAAAAACGCGTTTATTTCGGGCTGAAAAACACGTTTTGAAAAGTGAGCTGTTACTGACCCATAACTTACATGGGGTTGACCAAACTTGCAGAAACATGTTTATTTCTGCTGAAAAACATGTTTTGACACTTTCAGCACAGTGGGGTTAAGACCTGAGTGTGTGGGCTCTTCTGAGGCTTGCAGTTACATAGGGATACAGCTGTCTGAAAAAACGCGTTTATTTCGGGCTGAAAAACACGTTTTGAAAAGTGAGCTGTTACTGACCCATAACTTACATGGGGTTGACCAAACTTGCAGAAACATGTTTATTTCTGCTGAAAAACATGTTTTGACACTTTCAGCACATTGGGGTTAAGACCTGAGTGTGTGGGCTCTTCTGAGCCTTGCAGTTACATAGGGATACAGCTGTCTGAAAAAACGCGTTTATTTCGGGCTGAAAAACACGTTTTGAAAAGTGAGCTGTTACTGACCCATAACTTACATGGGGTTGACCAAACTTGCAGAAACATGTTTATTTCTGCTGAAAAACATGTTTTGACACTTTCAGCACACTGGGGTTAAGACCTGAGTGTGTGGGCTCTTCTGAGCCTTGCAGATACATAGGGATACAGCTGTCTGAAAAAACGCGTTTATTTCTGGCTGAAAAACACGTTTTGAAAAGTGAGCTGTTACTGACCCATAATTTACATGGGGTTGACCAAACTTGCAGAAACATGTTTATTTCTGCTGAAAAACATGTTTTGACACTTTCAGCACAGTGGGTTTAAGACCTGAGTGTGTGGGCTCTTCTGAGGCTTGCAGTTACATAGGGATACAGCTGTCTGAAAAAACGCGTTTATTTCGGGCTGAAAAACACGTTTTGAAAAGTGAGCTGTTACTGCCCCATAAGTTACATGGGGTTGACCAAACTTGCAGAAACATGTTTATTTCTGCTGAAAAACATGTTTTGACACTTTCAGCACACTGGGGTTAAGACCTGAGTGTGTGGGCTCTTCTGAGCCTTGCAGTTACATAGGGATACAGCTGTCTGAAAAAACGCGTTTATTTCGGGCTGAAAAACACGTTTTGAAAAGTGAGCTGTTACTGACCCATAACTTACATGGGGTTGACCAAACTTGCAGAAACAAGTTTATTTCTGCTGAAAAACATGTTTTGACACTTTCAGCACACTGGGGTTAAGACCTGAGTGTGTGGGCTCTTCTGAGCCTTGCAGTTACATAGGGATACAGCTGTCTGAAAAAACGCGTTTATTTCGGGCTGAAAAACACGTTTTGAAAAGTGAGCTGTTACTGACCCATAACTTACATGGGGTTGACCAAACTTGCAGAAACAAGTTTATTTCTGCTGAAAAACATGTTTTGACACTTTCAGCACACTGGGGTTAAGACCTGAGTGTGTGGGCTCTTCTGAGCCTTGCAGTTACATAGGGATACAGCTGTCTGAAAAAACGCGTTTATTTCGGGCTGAAAAACACGTTTTGAAAAGTGAGCTGTTACTGACCCATAACTTACATGGGGTTGACCAAACTTGCAGAAACATGTTTATTTCTGCTGAAAAACATGTTTTGACACTTTCAGCGCACTGGGGTTAAGACCTGAGTGTGTGGGCTCTTCTGAGCCTTGCAGTTACATAGGGTAACAGCTATCTGAAAAAACGCGTTTATTTCGGGCTGAAAAACACGTTTTGAAAAGTGAGCTGTTACTGACCCATAACTTAGATGGGGTTGACCAAACTTGCAGAAACATGCTTATTTCTGCTGAAAAACATGTTTTGACACTTTCAGCGCACTGGGGTTAAGACCTGAGTGTGTGGGCTCTTCTGAGCCTTGCAGTTACATAGGGTAAGAGCTATCTGAAAAAACGCGTTTATTTCGGGCTGAAAAACACGTTTTGAAAAGTGAGCTGTTACTGACCCATAACTTACATGGGGTTGACCAAACTTGCAGAAACAAGTTTATTTCTGCTGAAAAACATGTTTTGACACTTTCAGCACACTGGGGTTAAGACCTGAGTGTGTGGGCTCTTCTGAGCCTTGCAGTTACATAGGGATACAGCTGTCTGAAAAAACGCGTTTATTTCGGGCTGAAAAACACGTTTTGAAAAGTGAGCTGTTACTGACCCATAACTTACATGGGGTTGACCAAACTTGCAGAAACATGTTTATTTCTGCTGAAAAACATGTTTTGACACTTTCAGCGCACTGGGGTTAAGACCTGAGTGTGTGGGCTCTTCTGAGCCTTGCAGTTACATAGGGTAACAGCTATCTGAAAAAACGCGTTTATTTCGGGCTGAAAAACACGTTTTGAAAAGTGAGCTGTTACTGACCCATAACTTACATGGGGTTGACCAAACTTGCAGAAACATGCTTATTTCTGCTGAAAAACATGTTTTGACACTTTCAGCGCACTGGGGTTAAGACCTGAGTGTGTGGGCTCTTCTGAGCCTTGCAGTTACATAGGGTAAGAGCTTTCTGAAAAAACGCGTTTATTTCGGGCTGAAAAACACGTTTTGAAAAGTGAGCTGTTACTGACCCATAACTTACATGGGGTTGACCAAACTTGCAGAAACATGTTTATTTCTGCTGAAAAACATGTTTTGACACTTTCAGCACAGTGGGGTTAAGACCTGAGTGTGTGGGCTCTTCTGAGGCTTGCAGTTACATAGGGATACAGCTGTCTGAAAAAACGCGTTTATTTCGGGCTGAAAAACACGTTTTGAAAAGTGAGCTGTTACTGACCCATAACTTACATGGGGTTGACCAAACTTGCAGAAACATGTTTATTTCTGCTGAAAAACATGTTTTGACACTTTCAGCGCACTGGGGTTAAGACCTGAGTGTGTGGGCTCTTCTGAGCCTTGCAGTTACATAGGGTAACAGCTATCTGAAAAAACGCGTTTATTTCGGGCTGAAAAACACGTTTTGAAAAGTGAGCTGTTACTGACCCATAACTTACATGGGGTTGACCAAACTTGCAGAAACATGTTTATTTCTGCTGAAAAACATGTTTTGACACTTTCAGCGCACTGGGGTTAAGACCTGAGTGTGTGGGCTCTTCTGAGCCTTGCAGTTACATAGGGTAACAGCTATCTGAAAAAACGCGTTTATTTCGGGCTGAAAAACACGTTTTGAAAAGTGAGCTGTTACTGACCCATAACTTACATGGGGTTGACCAAACTTGCAGAAACAAGTTTATTTCTGCTGAAAAACATGTTTTGACACTTTCAGCACACTGGGGTTAAGACCTGAGTGTGTGGGCTCTTCTGAGCCTTGCAGTTACATAGGGATACAGCTGTCTGAAAAAACGCGTTTATTTCGGGCTGAAAAACACGTTTTGAAAAGTGAGCTGTTACTGACCCATAACTTACATGGGGTTGACCAAACTTGCAGAAACATGTTTATTTCTGCTGAAAAACATGTTTTGACACTTTCAGCACACTGGGGTTAAGACCTGAGTGTGTGGGCTCTTCTGAGCCTTGCAGTTACATAGGGATACAGCTGTTTGAAAAAACGCGTTTATTTCGGGCTGAAAAACACGTTTTGAAAAGTGAGCTGTTACTGCCCCATAAGTTACATGGGGTTGACCAAACTTGCAGAAACATGTTTATTTCTGCTGAAAAACATGTTTTGACACTTTCAGCACACTGGGGTTAAGACCTGAGTGTGTGGGCTCTTCTGAGCCTTGCAGATACATAGGGATACAGCTGTCTGAAAAAACGCGTTTATTTCTGGCTGAAAAACACGTTTTGAAAAGTGAGCTGTTACTGACCCATAACTTACATGGGGTTGACCAAACTTGCAGAAACATGTTTATTTCTGCTGAAAAACATGTTTTGACACTTTCAGCACACTCGGGTTAAGACCTGAGTGTGTGGGCTCTTCTGAGCCTTGCAGTTACATAGGGATACAGCTGTCTGAAAAAACGCTTTTATTTCGGGCTGAAAAACACGTTTTGAAAAGTGAGCTGTTACTGACCCATAACTTACATGGGGTTGACCAAACTTGCAGAAACATGTTTATTTCTGCTGAAAAACATGTTTTGACACTTTCAGCACACTGGGGTTAAGACCTGAGTGTGTGGGCTCTTCTGAGCCTTGCAGTTACATAGGGTAACAGCTATCTGAAAAAACGCGTTTATTTCGGGCTGAAAAACACGTTTTGAAAAGTGAGCTGTTACTGACCCATAACTTACATGGGGTTGACCAAACTTGCAGAAACATGCTTATTTCTGCTGAAAAACATGTTTTGACACTTTCAGCGCACTGGGGTTAAGACCTGAGTGTGTGGGCTCTTCTGAGCCTTGCAGTTACATAGGGTAAGAGCTATCTGAAAAAACGCGTTTATTTCGGGCTGAAAAACACGTTTTGAAAAGTGAGCTGTTACTGACCCATAACTTACATGGGGTTGACCAAACTTGCAGAAACATGTTTATTTCTGCTGAAAAACATGTTTTGACACTTTCAGCACAGTGGGGTTAAGACCTGAGTGTGTGGGCTCTTCTGAGGCTTGCAGTTACATAGGGATACAGCTGTCTGAAAAAACGCGTTTATTTCGGGCTGAAAAACACGTTTTGAAAAGTGAGCTGTTACTGACCCATAACTTACATGGGGTTGACCTAACTTGCAGAAACATGTTTATTTCTGCTGAAAAACATGTTTTGACACTTTCAGCACATTGGGGTTAAGACCTGAGTGTGTGGGCTCTTCTGAGCCTTGCAGTTACATAGGGATACAGCTGTCTGAAAAAACGCGTTTATTTCGGGCTGAAAAACACGTTTTGAAAAGTGAGCTGTTACTGACCCATAACTTACATGGGGTTGACCAAACTTGCAGAAACATGTTTATTTCTGCTGAAAAACATGTTTTGACACTTTCAGCACACTGGGGTTAAGACCTGAGTGTGTGGGCTCTTCTGAGCCTTGCAGTTACATAGGGATACAGCTGTCTGAAAAAACGCGTTTATTTCGGGCTGAAAAACACGTTTTGAAAAGTGAGCTGTTACTGCCCCATAAGTTACATGGGGTTGACCAAACTTGCAGAAACATGTTTATTTCTGCTGAAAAACATGTTTTGACACTCTCAGCACACTGGGGTTAAGACCTGAGTGTGTGGGCTCTTCTGAGCCTTGCAGTTACATAGGGATACAGCTGTCTGAAAAAACGCGTTTATTTCGGGCTGAAAAACACGTTTTGAAAAGTGAGCTGTTACTGACCCATAACTTACATGGGGTTGACCAAACTTGCAGAAACAAGTTTATTTCTGCTGAAAAACATGTTTTGACACTTTCAGCACACTGGGGTTAAGACCTGAGTGTGTGGGCTCTTCTGAGCCTTGCAGTTACATAGGGATACAGCTGTCTGAAAAAACGCGTTTATTTCGGGCTGAAAAACACGTTTTGAAAAGTGAGCTGTTACTGACCCATAACTTACATGGGGTTGACCAAACTTGCAGAAACATGTTTATTTCTGCTGAAAAACATGTTTTGACACTTTCAGCACACTGGGGTTAAGACCTGAGTGTGTGGGCTCTTCTGAGCCTTGCAGTTACATAGGGATACAGCTGTCTGAAAAAACGCGTTTATTTCGGGCTGAAAAACACGTTTTGAAAAGTGAGCTGTTACTGCCCCATAAGTTACATGGGGTTGACCAAACTTGCAGAAACATGTTTATTTCTGCTGAAAAACATGTTTTGACACTTTCAGCATACTGGGGTTAAGACCTGAGTGTGTGGGCTCTTCTGAGCCTTGCAGATACATAGGGATACAGCTGTCTGAAAAAACGCGTTTATTTCTGGCTGAAAAACACGTTTTGAAAAGTGAGCTGTTACTGACCCATAACTTACATGGGGTTGACCAAACTTGCAGAAACATGTTTATTTCTGCTGAAAAACATGTTTTGACACTTTCAGCACACTCGGGTTAAGACCTGAGTGTGTGGGCTCTTCTGAGCCTTGCAGTTACATAGGGATACAGCTGTCTGAAAAAACGCGTTTATTTCGGGCTGAAAAACACGTTTTGAAAAGTGAGCTGTTACTGACCCATAACTTACATGGGGTTGACCAAACTTGCAGAAACATGTTTATTTCTGCTGAAAAACATGTTTTGACACTTTCAGCACACTGGGGTTAAGACCTGAGTGTGTGGGCTCTTCTGAGCCTTGCAGTTACATAGGGATACAGCTGTCTGAAAAAACGCGTTTATTTCGGGCTGAAAAACACGTTTTGAAAAGTGAGCTGTTACTGACCCATAACTTACATGGGGTTGACCAAACTTGCAGAAACATGTTTATTTCTGCTGAAAAACATGTTTTGACACTTTCAGCGCACTGGGGTTAAGACCTGAGTGTGTGGGCTCTTCTGAGCCTTGCAGTTACTTAGGGTAACAGCTATCTGAAAAAACGCGTTTATTTCGGGCTGAAAAACACGTTTTGAAAAGTGAGCTGTTACTGACCCATAACTTACATGGGGTTGACCAAACTTGCAGAAACATGCTTATTTCTGCTGAAAAACATGTTTTGACACTTTCAGCGCACTGGGGTTAAGACCTGAGTGTGTGGGCTCTTCTGAGCCTTGCAGTTACATAGGGATACAGCTGTCTGAAAAAACGCGTTTATTTCGGGCTGAAAAACACGTTTTGAAAAGTGAGCTGTTACTGACCCATAACTTACATGGGGTTGACCAAACTTGCAGAAACATGCTTATTTCTGCTGAAAAACATGTTTTGACACTTTCAGCGCACTGGGGTTAAGACCTGAGTGTGTGGGCTCTTCTGAGCCTTGCAGTTACATAGGGATACAGCTGTCTGAAAAAACGCGTTTATTTCGGGCTGAAAAACACGTTTTGAAAAGTGAGCTGTTACTGACCCATAACTTACATGGGGTTGACCAAACTTGCAGAAACATGTTTATTTCTGCTGAAAAACATGTTTTGACACTTTCAGCACACTGGGGTTAAGACCTGAGTGTGTGGGCTCTTCTGAGCCTTGCAGATACATAGGGATACAGCTGTCTGAAAAAACGCGTTTATTTCTGGCTGAAAAACACGTTTTGAAAAGTGAGCTGTTACTGACCCATAATTTACATGGGGTTGACCAAACTTGCAGAAACATGTTTATTTCTGCTGAAAAACATGTTTTGACACTTTCAGCACACTGGGGTTAAGACCTGAGTGTGTGGGCTCTTCTGAGCCTTGCAGTTACATAGGGATACAGCTGTCTGAAAAAACGCGTTTATTTCGGGCTGAAAAACACGTTTTGAAAAGTGAGCTGTTACTGACCCATAACTTACATGGGGTTGACCAAACTTGCAGAAACATGTTTATTTCTGCTGAAAAACATGTTTTGACACTTTCAGCGCACTGGGGTTAAGACCTGAGTGTGTGGGCTCTTCTGAGCCTTGCAGTTACATAGGGTAACAGCTATCTGAAAAAACGCGTTTATTTCGGGCTGAAAAACACGTTTTGAAAAGTGAGCTGTTACTGACCCATAACTTACATGGGGTTGACCAAACTTGCAGAAACATGCTTATTTCTGCTGAAAAACATGTTTTGACACTTTCAGCGCACTGGGGTTAAGACCTGAGTGTGTGGGCTCTTCTGAGCCTTGCAGTTACATAGGGTAAGAGCTATCTGAAAAAACGCGTTTATTTCGGGCTGAAAAACACGTTTTGAAAAGTGAGCTGTTACTGACCCATAACTTACATGGGGTTGACCAAACTTGCAGAAACATGTTTATTTCTGCTGAAAAACATGTTTTGACACTTTCAGCACAGTGGGGTTAAGACCTGAGTGTGTGGGCTCTTCTGAGGCTTGAAGTTACATAGGGATACAGCTGTCTGAAAAAACGCGTTTATTTCGGGCTGAAAAACACGTTTTGAAAAGTGAGCTGTTACTGACCCATAACTTACATGGGGTTGACCAAACTTGCAGAAACATGTTTATTTCTGCTGAAAAACATGTTTTGACACTTTCAGCACATTGGGGTTAAGACCTGAGTGTGTGGGCTCTTCTGAGCCTTGCAGTTACATAGGGATACAGCTGTCTGAAAAAACGCGTTTATTTCGGGCTGAAAAACACGTTTTGAAAAGTGAGCTGTTACTGACCCATAACTTACATGGGGTTGACCAAACTTGCAGAAACATGTTTATTTCTGCTGAAAAACATGTTTTGACACTTTCAGCACACTGGGGTTAAGACCTGAGTGTGTGGGCTCTTCTGAGCCTTGCAGTTACATAGGGATACAGCTGTCTGAAAAAACGCGTTTATTTCGGGCTGAAAAACACGTTTTGAAAAGTGAGCTGTTACTGCCCCATAAGTTACATGGGGTTGACCAAACTTGCAGAAACATGTTTATTTCTGCTGAAAAACATGTTTTGACACTCTCAGCACACTGGGGTTAAGACCTGAGTGTGTGGGCTCTTCTGAGCCTTGCAGTTACATAGGGATACAGCTGTCTGAAAAAACGCGTTTATTTCGGGCTGAAAAACACGTTTTGAAAAGTGAGCTGTTACTGACCCATAACTTACATGGGGTTGACCAAACTTGCAGAAACGCGTTTATTTCTGCTGAAAAACATGTTTTGACACTTTCAGCACACTGGGGTTAAGACCTGAGTGTGTGGGCTCTTCTGAGCCTTGCAGTTACATAGGGATACAGCTGTCTGAAAAAACGCGTTTATTTCGGGCTGAAAAACACGTTTTGAAAAGTGAGCTGTTACTGACCCATAACTTACATGGGGTTGACCAAACTTGCAGAAACATGTTTATTTCTGCTGAAAAACATGTTTTGACACTTTCAGCACACTGGGGTTAAGACCTGAGTGTGTGGGCTCTACTGAGCCTTGCAGTTACATAGGGATACAGCTGTCTGAAAAAACGCGTTTATTTCGGGCTGAAAAACACGTTTTGAAAAGTGAGCTGTTACTGACCCATAACTTACATGGGGTTGACCAAACTTGCAGAAACATGTTTATTTCTGCTGAAAAACATGTTTGACACTTTCAGCATACTGGGGTTAAGACCTGAGTGTGTGGGCTCTTCTGAGCCTTGCAGATACATAGGGATACAGCTGTCTGAAAAAACGCGTTTATTTCTGGCTGAAAAACACGTTTTGAAAAGTGAGCTGTTACTGACCCATAACTTACATGGGGTTGACCAAACTTGCAGAAACATGTTTATTTCTGCTGAAAAACATGTTTTGACACTTTCAGCACACTCGGGTTAAGACCTGAGTGTGTGGGCTCTTCTGAGCCTTGCAGTTACATAGGGATACAGCTGTCTGAAAAAACGCGTTTATTTCGGGCTGAAAAACACGTTTTGAAAAGTGAGCTGTTACTGACCCATAACTTACATGGGGTTGACCAAACTTGCAGAAACATGTTTATTTCTGCTGAAAAACATGTTTTGACACTTTCAGCGCACTGGGGTTAAGACCTGAGTGTGTGGGCTCTTCTGAGCCTTGCAGTTACATAGGGTAACAGCTATCTGAAAAAACGCGTTTATTTCGGGCTGAAAAACACGTTTTGAAAAGTGAGCTGTTACTGACCCATAACATACATGGGGTTGACCAAACTTGCAGAAACATGCTTATTTCTGCTGAAAAACATGTTTTGACACTTTCAGCGCACTGGGGTTAAGACCTGAGTGTGTGGGCTCTTCTGAGCCTTGCAGTTACATAGGGTAAGAGCTATCTGAAAAAACGCGTTTATTTCGGGCTGAAAAACACGTTTTGAAAAGTGAGCTGTTACTGACCCATAACTTACATGGGGTTGACCAAACTTGCAGAAACATGTTTATTTCTGCTGAAAAACATGTTTTGACACTTTCAGCACAGTGGGGTTAAGACCTGAGTGTGTGGGCTCTTCTGAGGCTTGCAGTTACATAGGGATACAGCTGTCTGAAAAAACGCGTTTATTTCGGGCTGAAAAACACGTTTTGAAAAGTGAGCTGTTACTGACCCATAACTTACATGGGGTTGACCAAACTTGCAGAAACATGTTTATTTCTGCTGAAAAACATGTTTTGACACTTTCAGCACATTGGGGTTAAGACCTGAGTGTGTGGGCTCTTCTGAGCCTTGCAGTTACATAGGGATACAGCTGTCTGAAAAAACGCGTTTATTTCGGGCTGAAAAACACGTTTTGAAAAGTGAGCTGTTACTGACCCATAACTTACATGGGGTTGACCAAACTTGCAGAAACATGTTTATTTCTGCTGAAAAACATGTTTTGACACTTTCAGCACACTGGGGTTAAGACCTGAGTGTGTGGGCTCTTCTGAGCCTTGCAGTTACATAGGGATACAGCTGTCTGAAAAAACGCGTTTATTTCGGGCTGAAAAACAAGTTTTGAAAAGTGAGCTGTTACTGCCCCATAAGTTACATGGGGTTGACCAAACTTGCAGAAACATGTTTATTTCTGCTGAAAAACATGTTTTGACACTCTCAGCACACTGGGGTTAAGACCTGAGTGTGTGGGCTCTTCTGAGCCTTGCAGTTACATAGGGATACAGCTGTCTGAAAAAACGCGTTTATTTCGGGCTGAAAAACACGTTTTGAAAAGTGAGCTGTTACTGACCCATAACTTACATGGGGTTGACCAAACTTGCAGAAACAAGTTTATTTCTGCTGAAAAACATGTTTTGACACTTTCAGCACACTGGGGTTAAGACCTGAGTGTGTGGGCTCTTCTGAGCCTTGCAGTTACATAGGGATACAGCTGTCTGAAAAAACGCGTTTATTTCGGGCTGAAAAACACGTTTTGAAAAGTGAGCTGTTACTGACCCATAACTTACATGGGGTTGACCAAACTTGCAGAAACATGTTTATTTCTGCTGAAAAACATGTTTTGACACTTTCAGCACACTGGGGTTAAGACCTGAGTGTGTGGGCTCTTCTGAGCCTTGCAGTTACATAGGGATACAGCTGTCTGAAAAAACGCGTTTATTTCGGGCTGAAAAACACGTTTTGAAAAGTGAGCTGTTACTGCCCCATAAGTTACATGGGGTTGACCAAACTTGCAGAAACATGTTTATTTCTGCTGAAAAACATGTTTTGACACTTTCAGCATACTGGGGTTAAGACCTGAGTGTGTGGGCTCTTCTGAGCCTTGCAGATACATAGGGATACAGCTGTCTGAAAAAACGCGTTTATTTCTGGCTGAAAAACACGTTTTGAAAAGTGAGCTGTTACTGACCCATAACTTACATGGGGTTGACCAAACTTGCAGAAACATGCTTATTTCTGCTGAAAAACATGTTTTGACACTTTCAGCGCACTGGGGTTAAGACCTGAGTGTGTGGGCTCTTCTGAGCCTTGCAGTTACATAGGGTAAGAGCTATCTGAAAAAAACGCGTTTATTTCGGGCTGAAAAACACGTTTTGAAAAGTGAGCTGTTACTGACCCATAACTTACATGGGGTTGACCAAACTTGCAGAAACATGTTTATTTCTGCTGAAAAACATGTTTTGACACTTTCAGCACAGTGGGGTTAAGACCTGAGTGTGTGGGCTCTTCTGAGGCTTGCAGTTACATAGGGATACAGCTGTCTGAAAAAACGCGTTTATTTCGGGCTGAAAAACACGTTTTGAAAAGTGAGCTGTTACTGACCCATAACTTACATGGGGTTGACCAAACTTGCAGAAACATGTTTATTTCTGCTGAAAAACATGTTTTGACACTTTCAGCACATTGGGGTTAAGACCTGAGTGTGTGGGCTCTTCTGAGCCTTGCAGTTACATAGGGATACAGCTGTCTGAAAAAACGCGTTTATTTCGGGCTGAAAAACACGTTTTGAAAAGTGAGCTGTTACTGACCCATAACTTACATGGGGTTGACCAAACTTGCAGAAACATGTTTATTTCTGCTGAAAAACATGTTTTGACACTTTCAGCACACTGGGGTTAAGACCTGAGTGTGTGGGCTCTTCTGAGCCTTGCAGATACATAGGGATACAGCTGTCTGAAAAAACGCGTTTATTTCTGGCTGAAAAACACGTTTTGAAAAGTGAGCTGTTACTGACCCATAATTTACATGGGGTTGACCAAACTTGCAGAAACATGTTTATTTCTGCTGAAAAACATGTTTTGACACTTTCAGCACAGTGGGTTTAAGACCTGAGTGTGTGGGCTCTTCTGAGGCTTGCAGTTACATAGGGATACAGCTGTCTGAAAAAACGCGTTTATTTCGGGCTGAAAAACACGTTTTGAAAAGTGAGCTGTTACTGCCCCATAAGTTACATGGGGTTGACCAAACTTGCAGAAACATGTTTATTTCTGCTGAAAAACATGTTTTGACACTTTCAGCACACTGGGGTTAAGACCTGAGTGTGTGGGCTCTTCTGAGCCTTGCAGTTACATAGGGATACAGCTGTCTGAAAAAACGCGTTTATTTCGGGCTGAAAAACACGTTTTGAAAAGTGAGCTGTTACTGACCCATAACTTACATGGGGTTGACCAAACTTGCAGAAACAAGTTTATTTCTGCTGAAAAACATGTTTTGACACTTTCAGCACACTGGGGTTAAGACCTGAGTGTGTGGGCTCTTCTGAGCCTTGCAGTTACATAGGGATACAGCTGTCTGAAAAAACGCGTTTATTTCGGGCTGAAAAACACGTTTTGAAAAGTGAGCTGTTACTGACCCATAACTTACATGGGGTTGACCAAACTTGCAGAAACAAGTTTATTTCTGCTGAAAAACATGTTTTGACACTTTCAGCACACTGGGGTTAAGACCTGAGTGTGTGGGCTCTTCTGAGCCTTGCAGTTACATAGGGATACAGCTGTCTGAAAAAACGCGTTTATTTCGGGCTGAAAAACACGTTTTGAAAAGTGAGCTGTTACTGACCCATAACTTACATGGGGTTGACCAAACTTGCAGAAACATGTTTATTTCTGCTGAAAAACATGTTTTGACACTTTCAGCGCACTGGGGTTAAGACCTGAGTGTGTGGGCTCTTCTGAGCCTTGCAGTTACATAGGGTAACAGCTATCTGAAAAAACGCGTTTATTTCGGGCTGAAAAACACGTTTTGAAAAGTGAGCTGTTACTGACCCATAACTTAGATGGGGTTGACCAAACTTGCAGAAACATGCTTATTTCTGCTGAAAAACATGTTTTGACACTTTCAGCGCACTGGGGTTAAGACCTGAGTGTGTGGGCTCTTCTGAGCCTTGCAGTTACATAGGGTAAGAGCTATCTGAAAAAACGCGTTTATTTCGGGCTGAAAAACACGTTTTGAAAAGTGAGCTGTTACTGACCCATAACTTACATGGGGTTGACCAAACTTGCAGAAACAAGTTTATTTCTGCTGAAAAACATGTTTTGACACTTTCAGCACACTGGGGTTAAGACCTGAGTGTGTGGGCTCTTCTGAGCCTTGCAGTTACATAGGGATACAGCTGTCTGAAAAAACGCGTTTATTTCGGGCTGAAAAACACGTTTTGAAAAGTGAGCTGTTACTGACCCATAACTTACATGGGGTTGACCAAACTTGCAGAAACATGTTTATTTCTGCTGAAAAACATGTTTTGACACTTTCAGCGCACTGGGGTTAAGACCTGAGTGTGTGGGCTCTTCTGAGCCTTGCAGTTACATAGGGTAACAGCTATCTGAAAAAACGCGTTTATTTCGGGCTGAAAAACACGTTTTGAAAAGTGAGCTGTTACTGACCCATAACTTACATGGGGTTGACCAAACTTGCAGAAACATGCTTATTTCTGCTGAAAAACATGTTTTGACACTTTCAGCGCACTGGGGTTAAGACCTGAGTGTGTGGGCTCTTCTGAGCCTTGCAGTTACATAGGGTAAGAGCTTTCTGAAAAAACGCGTTTATTTCGGGCTGAAAAACACGTTTTGAAAAGTGAGCTGTTACTGACCCATAACTTACATGGGGTTGACCAAACTTGCAGAAACATGTTTATTTCTGCTGAAAAACATGTTTTGACACTTTCAGCACAGTGGGGTTAAGACCTGAGTGTGTGGGCTCTTCTGAGGCTTGCAGTTACATAGGGATACAGCTGTCTGAAAAAACGCGTTTATTTCGGGCTGAAAAACACGTTTTGAAAAGTGAGCTGTTACTGACCCATAACTTACATGGGGTTGACCAAACTTGCAGAAACATGTTTATTTCTGCTGAAAAACATGTTTTGACACTTTCAGCGCACTGGGGTTAAGACCTGAGTGTGTGGGCTCTTCTGAGCCTTGCAGTTACATAGGGTAACAGCTATCTGAAAAAACGCGTTTATTTCGGGCTGAAAAACACGTTTTGAAAAGTGAGCTGTTACTGACCCATAACTTACATGGGGTTGACCAAACTTGCAGAAACATGTTTATTTCTGCTGAAAAACATGTTTTGACACTTTCAGCGCACTGGGGTTAAGACCTGAGTGTGTGGGCTCTTCTGAGCCTTGCAGTTACATAGGGTAACAGCTATCTGAAAAAACGCGTTTATTTCGGGCTGAAAAACACGTTTTGAAAAGTGAGCTGTTACTGACCCATAACTTACATGGGGTTGACCAAACTTGCAGAAACAAGTTTATTTCTGCTGAAAAACATGTTTTGACACTTTCAGCACACTGGGGTTAAGACCTGAGTGTGTGGGCTCTTCTGAGCCTTGCAGTTACATAGGGATACAGCTGTCTGAAAAAACGCGTTTATTTCGGGCTGAAAAACACGTTTTGAAAAGTGAGCTGTTACTGACCCATAACTTACATGGGGTTGACCAAACTTGCAGAAACATGTTTATTTCTGCTGAAAAACATGTTTTGACACTTTCAGCACACTGGGGTTAAGACCTGAGTGTGTGGGCTCTTCTGAGCCTTGCAGTTACATAGGGATACAGCTGTTTGAAAAAACGCGTTTATTTCGGGCTGAAAAACACGTTTTGAAAAGTGAGCTGTTACTGCCCCATAAGTTACATGGGGTTGACCAAACTTGCAGAAACATGTTTATTTCTGCTGAAAAACATGTTTTGACACTTTCAGCACACTGGGGTTAAGACCTGAGTGTGTGGGCTCTTCTGAGCCTTGCAGATACATAGGGATACAGCTGTCTGAAAAAACGCGTTTATTTCTGGCTGAAAAACACGTTTTGAAAAGTGAGCTGTTACTGACCCATAACTTACATGGGGTTGACCAAACTTGCAGAAACATGTTTATTTCTGCTGAAAAACATGTTTTGACACTTTCAGCACACTCGGGTTAAGACCTGAGTGTGTGGGCTCTTCTGAGCCTTGCAGTTACATAGGGATACAGCTGTCTGAAAAAACGCTTTTATTTCGGGCTGAAAAACACGTTTTGAAAAGTGAGCTGTTACTGACCCATAACTTACATGGGGTTGACCAAACTTGCAGAAACATGTTTATTTCTGCTGAAAAACATGTTTTGACACTTTCAGCACACTGGGGTTAAGACCTGAGTGTGTGGGCTCTTCTGAGCCTTGCAGTTACATAGGGTAACAGCTATCTGAAAAAACGCGTTTATTTCGGGCTGAAAAACACGTTTTGAAAAGTGAGCTGTTACTGACCCATAACTTACATGGGGTTGACCAAACTTGCAGAAACATGCTTATTTCTGCTGAAAAACATGTTTTGACACTTTCAGCGCACTGGGGTTAAGACCTGAGTGTGTGGGCTCTTCTGAGCCTTGCAGTTACATAGGGTAAGAGCTATCTGAAAAAACGCGTTTATTTCGGGCTGAAAAACACGTTTTGAAAAGTGAGCTGTTACTGACCCATAACTTACATGGGGTTGACCAAACTTGCAGAAACATGTTTATTTCTGCTGAAAAACATGTTTTGACACTTTCAGCACAGTGGGGTTAAGACCTGAGTGTGTGGGCTCTTCTGAGGCTTGCAGTTACATAGGGATACAGCTGTCTGAAAAAACGCGTTTATTTCGGGCTGAAAAACACGTTTTGAAAAGTGAGCTGTTACTGACCCATAACTTACATGGGGTTGACCTAACTTGCAGAAACATGTTTATTTCTGCTGAAAAACATGTTTTGACACTTTCAGCACATTGGGGTTAAGACCTGAGTGTGTGGGCTCTTCTGAGCCTTGCAGTTACATAGGGATACAGCTGTCTGAAAAAACGCGTTTATTTCGGGCTGAAAAACACGTTTTGAAAAGTGAGCTGTTACTGACCCATAACTTACATGGGGTTGACCAAACTTGCAGAAACATGTTTATTTCTGCTGAAAAACATGTTTTGACACTTTCAGCACACTGGGGTTAAGACCTGAGTGTGTGGGCTCTTCTGAGCCTTGCAGTTACATAGGGATACAGCTGTCTGAAAAAACGCGTTTATTTCGGGCTGAAAAACACGTTTTGAAAAGTGAGCTGTTACTGCCCCATAAGTTACATGGGGTTGACCAAACTTGCAGAAACATGTTTATTTCTGCTGAAAAACATGTTTTGACACTCTCAGCACACTGGGGTTAAGACCTGAGTGTGTGGGCTCTTCTGAGCCTTGCAGTTACATAGGGATACAGCTGTCTGAAAAAACGCGTTTATTTCGGGCTGAAAAACACGTTTTGAAAAGTGAGCTGTTACTGACCCATAACTTACATGGGGTTGACCAAACTTGCAGAAACAAGTTTATTTCTGCTGAAAAACATGTTTTGACACTTTCAGCACACTGGGGTTAAGACCTGAGTGTGTGGGCTCTTCTGAGCCTTGCAGTTACATAGGGATACAGCTGTCTGAAAAAACGCGTTTATTTCGGGCTGAAAAACACGTTTTGAAAAGTGAGCTGTTACTGACCCATAACTTACATGGGGTTGACCAAACTTGCAGAAACATGTTTATTTCTGCTGAAAAACATGTTTTGACACTTTCAGCACACTGGGGTTAAGACCTGAGTGTGTGGGCTCTTCTGAGCCTTGCAGTTACATAGGGATACAGCTGTCTGAAAAAACGCGTTTATTTCGGGCTGAAAAACACGTTTTGAAAAGTGAGCTGTTACTGCCCCATAAGTTACATGGGGTTGACCAAACTTGCAGAAACATGTTTATTTCTGCTGAAAAACATGTTTTGACACTTTCAGCATACTGGGGTTAAGACCTGAGTGTGTGGGCTCTTCTGAGCCTTGCAGATACATAGGGATACAGCTGTCTGAAAAAACGCGTTTATTTCTGGCTGAAAAACACGTTTTGAAAAGTGAGCTGTTACTGACCCATAACTTACATGGGGTTGACCAAACTTGCAGAAACATGTTTATTTCTGCTGAAAAACATGTTTTGACACTTTCAGCACACTCGGGTTAAGACCTGAGTGTGTGGGCTCTTCTGAGCCTTGCAGTTACATAGGGATACAGCTGTCTGAAAAAACGCGTTTATTTCGGGCTGAAAAACACGTTTTGAAAAGTGAGCTGTTACTGACCCATAACTTACATGGGGTTGACCAAACTTGCAGAAACATGTTTATTTCTGCTGAAAAACATGTTTTGACACTTTCAGCACACTGGGGTTAAGACCTGAGTGTGTGGGCTCTTCTGAGCCTTGCAGTTACATAGGGATACAGCTGTCTGAAAAAACGCGTTTATTTCGGGCTGAAAAACACGTTTTGAAAAGTGAGCTGTTACTGACCCATAACTTACATGGGGTTGACCAAACTTGCAGAAACATGTTTATTTCTGCTGAAAAACATGTTTTGACACTTTCAGCGCACTGGGGTTAAGACCTGAGTGTGTGGGCTCTTCTGAGCCTTGCAGTTACTTAGGGTAACAGCTATCTGAAAAAACGCGTTTATTTCGGGCTGAAAAACACGTTTTGAAAAGTGAGCTGTTACTGACCCATAACTTACATGGGGTTGACCAAACTTGCAGAAACATGCTTATTTCTGCTGAAAAACATGTTTTGACACTTTCAGCGCACTGGGGTTAAGACCTGAGTGTGTGGGCTCTTCTGAGCCTTGCAGTTACATAGGGATACAGCTGTCTGAAAAAACGCGTTTATTTCGGGCTGAAAAACACGTTTTGAAAAGTGAGCTGTTACTGACCCATAACTTACATGGGGTTGACCAAACTTGCAGAAACATGCTTATTTCTGCTGAAAAACATGTTTTGACACTTTCAGCGCACTGGGGTTAAGACCTGAGTGTGTGGGCTCTTCTGAGCCTTGCAGTTACATAGGGATACAGCTGTCTGAAAAAACGCGTTTATTTCGGGCTGAAAAACACGTTTTGAAAAGTGAGCTGTTACTGACCCATAACTTACATGGGGTTGACCAAACTTGCAGAAACATGTTTATTTCTGCTGAAAAACATGTTTTGACACTTTCAGCACACTGGGGTTAAGACCTGAGTGTGTGGGCTCTTCTGAGCCTTGCAGATACATAGGGATACAGCTGTCTGAAAAAACGCGTTTATTTCTGGCTGAAAAACACGTTTTGAAAAGTGAGCTGTTACTGACCCATAATTTACATGGGGTTGACCAAACTTGCAGAAACATGTTTATTTCTGCTGAAAAACATGTTTTGACACTTTCAGCACACTGGGGTTAAGACCTGAGTGTGTGGGCTCTTCTGAGCCTTGCAGTTACATAGGGATACAGCTGTCTGAAAAAACGCGTTTATTTCGGGCTGAAAAACACGTTTTGAAAAGTGAGCTGTTACTGACCCATAACTTACATGGGGTTGACCAAACTTGCAGAAACATGTTTATTTCTGCTGAAAAACATGTTTTGACACTTTCAGCGCACTGGGGTTAAGACCTGAGTGTGTGGGCTCTTCTGAGCCTTGCAGTTACATAGGGTAACAGCTATCTGAAAAAACGCGTTTATTTCGGGCTGAAAAACACGTTTTGAAAAGTGAGCTGTTACTGACCCATAACTTACATGGGGTTGACCAAACTTGCAGAAACATGCTTATTTCTGCTGAAAAACATGTTTTGACACTTTCAGCGCACTGGGGTTAAGACCTGAGTGTGTGGGCTCTTCTGAGCCTTGCAGTTACATAGGGTAAGAGCTATCTGAAAAAACGCGTTTATTTCGGGCTGAAAAACACGTTTTGAAAAGTGAGCTGTTACTGACCCATAACTTACATGGGGTTGACCAAACTTGCAGAAACATGTTTATTTCTGCTGAAAAACATGTTTTGACACTTTCAGCACAGTGGGGTTAAGACCTGAGTGTGTGGGCTCTTCTGAGGCTTGAAGTTACATAGGGATACAGCTGTCTGAAAAAACGCGTTTATTTCGGGCTGAAAAACACGTTTTGAAAAGTGAGCTGTTACTGACCCATAACTTACATGGGGTTGACCAAACTTGCAGAAACATGTTTATTTCTGCTGAAAAACATGTTTTGACACTTTCAGCACATTGGGGTTAAGACCTGAGTGTGTGGGCTCTTCTGAGCCTTGCAGTTACATAGGGATACAGCTGTCTGAAAAAACGCGTTTATTTCGGGCTGAAAAACACGTTTTGAAAAGTGAGCTGTTACTGACCCATAACTTACATGGGGTTGACCAAACTTGCAGAAACATGTTTATTTCTGCTGAAAAACATGTTTTGACACTTTCAGCACACTGGGGTTAAGACCTGAGTGTGTGGGCTCTTCTGAGCCTTGCAGTTACATAGGGATACAGCTGTCTGAAAAAACGCGTTTATTTCGGGCTGAAAAACACGTTTTGAAAAGTGAGCTGTTACTGCCCCATAAGTTACATGGGGTTGACCAAACTTGCAGAAACATGTTTATTTCTGCTGAAAAACATGTTTTGACACTCTCAGCACACTGGGGTTAAGACCTGAGTGTGTGGGCTCTTCTGAGCCTTGCAGTTACATAGGGATACAGCTGTCTGAAAAAACGCGTTTATTTCGGGCTGAAAAACACGTTTTGAAAAGTGAGCTGTTACTGACCCATAACTTACATGGGGTTGACCAAACTTGCAGAAACGCGTTTATTTCTGCTGAAAAACATGTTTTGACACTTTCAGCACACTGGGGTTAAGACCTGAGTGTGTGGGCTCTTCTGAGCCTTGCAGTTACATAGGGATACAGCTGTCTGAAAAAACGCGTTTATTTCGGGCTGAAAAACACGTTTTGAAAAGTGAGCTGTTACTGACCCATAACTTACATGGGGTTGACCAAACTTGCAGAAACATGTTTATTTCTGCTGAAAAACATGTTTTGACACTTTCAGCACACTGGGGTTAAGACCTGAGTGTGTGGGCTCTACTGAGCCTTGCAGTTACATAGGGATACAGCTGTCTGAAAAAACGCGTTTATTTCGGGCTGAAAAACACGTTTTGAAAAGTGAGCTGTTACTGACCCATAACTTACATGGGGTTGACCAAACTTGCAGAAACATGTTTATTTCTGCTGAAAAACATGTTTGACACTTTCAGCATACTGGGGTTAAGACCTGAGTGTGTGTGCTCTTCTGAGCCTTGCAGATACATAGGGATACAGCTGTCTGAAAAAACGCGTTTATTTCTGGCTGAAAAACACGTTTTGAAAAGTGAGCTGTTACTGACCCATAACTTACATGGGGTTGACCAAACTTGCAGAAACATGTTTATTTCTGCTGAAAAACATGTTTTGACACTTTCAGCACACTCGGGTTAAGACCTGAGTGTGTGGGCTCTTCTGAGCCTTGCAGTTACATAGGGATACAGCTGTCTGAAAAAACGCGTTTATTTCGGGCTGAAAAACACGTTTTGAAAAGTGAGCTGTTACTGACCCATAACTTACATGGGGTTGACCAAACTTGCAGAAACATGTTTATTTCTGCTGAAAAACATGTTTTGACACTTTCAGCACACTGGGGTTAAGACCTGAGTGTGTGGGCTCTTCTGAGCCTTGCAGTTACATAGGGATACAGCTGTCTGAAAAAACGCGTTTATTTCGGGCTGAAAAACACGTTTTGAAAAGTGAGCTGTTACTGACCCATAACTTACATGGGGTTGACCAAACTTGCAGAAACATGTTTATTTCTGCTGAAAAACATGTTTTGACACTTTCAGCGCACTGGGGTTAAGACCTGAGTGTGTGGGCTCTTCTGAGCCTTGCAGTTACTTAGGGTAACAGCTATCTGAAAAAACGCGTTTATTTCGGGCTGAAAAACACGTTTTGAAAAGTGAGCTGTTACTGACCCATAACTTACATGGGGTTGACCAAACTTGCAGAAACATGCTTATTTCTGCTGAAAAACATGTTTTGACACTTTCAGCGCACTGGGGTTAAGACCTGAGTGTGTGGGCTCTTCTGAGCCTTGCAGTTACATAGGGTAAGAGCTATCTGAAAAAACGCGTTTATTTCGGGCTGAAAAACACGTTTTGAAAAGTGAGCTGTTACTGACCCATAACTTACATGGGGTTGACCAAACTTGCAGAAACATGTTTATTTCTGCTGAAAAACATGTTTTGACACTTTCAGCACAGTGGGGTTAAGACCTGAGTGTGTGGGCTCTTCTGAGGCTTGCAGTTACATAGGGATACAGCTGTCTGAAAAAACGCGTTTATTTCGGGCTGAAAAACACGTTTTGAAAAGTGAGCTGTTACTGACCCATAACTTACATGGGGTTGACCAAACTTGCAGAAACATGTTTATTTCTGCTGAAAAACATGTTTTGACACTTTCAGCACAGTGGGGTTAAGACCTGAGTGTGTGGGCTCTTCTGAGGCTTGAAGTTACATAGGGATACAGCTGTCTGAAAAAACGCGTTTATTTCGGGCTGAAAAACACGTTTTGAAAAGTGAGCTGTTACTGACCCATAACTTACATGGGGTTGACCAAACTTGCAGAAACATGTTTATTTCTGCTGAAAAACATGTTTTGACACTTTCAGCACATTGGGGTTAAGACCTGAGTGTGTGGGCTCTTCTGAGCCTTGCAGTTACATAGGGATACAGCTGTCTGAAAAAACGTGTTTATTTCGGGCTGAAAAACACGTTTTGAAAAGTGAGCTGTTACTGACCCATAACTTACATGGGGTTGACCAAACTTGCAGAAACATGTTTATTTCTGCTGAAAAACATGTTTTGACACTTTCAGCACACTGGGGTTAAGACCTGAGTGTGTGGGCTCTTCTGAGCCTTGCAGTTACATAGGGATACAGCTGTCTGAAAAAACGCGTTTATTTCGGGCTGAAAAACACGTTTTGAAAAGTGAGCTGTTACTGCCCCATAAGTTACATGGGGTTGACCAAACTTGCAGAAACATGTTTATTTCTGCTGAAAAACATGTTTTGACACTCTCAGCACACTGGGGTTAAGACCTGAGTGTGTGGGCTCTTCTGAGCCTTGCAGTTACATAGGGATACAGCTGTCTGAAAAAACGCGTTTATTTCGGGCTGAAAAACACGTCTTGAAAAGTGAGCTGTTACTGACCCATAACTTACATGGGGTTGACCAAACTTGCAGAAACAAGTTTATTTCTGCTGAAAAACATGTTTTGACACTTTCAGCACACTGGGGTTAAGACCTGAGTGTGTGGGCTCTTCTGAGCCTTGCAGTTACATAGGGATACAGCTGTCTGAAAAAACGCGTTTATTTCGGGCTGAAAAACACGTTTTGAAAAGTGAGCTGTTACTGACCCATAACTTACATGGGGTTGACCAAACTTGCAGAAACATGTTTATTTCTGCTGAAAAACATGTTTTGACACTTTCAGCACACTGGGGTTAAGACCTGAGTGTGTGGGCTCTTCTGAGCCTTGCAGTTACATAGGGATACAGCTGTCTGAAAAAACGCGTTTATTTCGGGCTGAAAAACACGTTTTGAAAAGTGAGCTGTTACTGCCCCATAAGTTACATGGGGTTGACCAAACTTGCAGAAACATGTTTATTTCTGCTGAAAAACATGTTTTGACACTTTCAGCATACTGGGGTTAAGACCTGAGTGTGTGGGCTCTTCTGAGCCTTGCAGATACATAGGGATACAGCTGTCTGAAAAAACGCGTTTATTTCTGGCTGAAAAACACGTTTTGAAAAGTGAGCTGTTACTGACCCATAACTTACATGGGGTTGACCAAACTTGCAGAAACGTTTATTTCTGCTGAAAAACATGTTTTGACACTTTCAGCACACTCGGGTTAAGACCTGAGTGTGTGGGCTCTTCTGAGCCTTGCAGTTACATAGGGATACAGCTGTCTGAAAAAACGCGTTGATTTCGGGCTGAAAAACACGTTTTGAAAAGTGAGCTGTTACTGACCCATAACTTACATGGGGTTGACCAAACTTGCAGAAACATGTTTATTTCTGCTGAAAAACATGTTTTGACACTTTCAGCACACTGGGGTTAAGACCTGAGTGTGTGGGCTCTTCTGAGCCTTGCAGTTACATAGGGATACAGCTGTCTGAAAAAACGCTTTTATTTCGGGCTGAAAAACACGTTTTGAAAAGTGAGCTGTTACTGACCCATAACTTACATGGGGTTGACCAAACTTGCAGAAACATGTTTATTTCTGCTGAAAAACATGTTTTGACACTTTCAGCACACTGGGGTTAAGACCTGAGTGTGTGGGCTCTTCTGAGCCTTGCAGTTACATAGGGTAACAGCTATCTGAAAAAACGCGTTTATTTCGGGCTGAAAAACACGTTTTGAAAAGTGAGCTGTTACTGACCCATAACTTACATGGGGTTGACCAAACTTGCAGAAACATGCTTATTTCTGCTGAAAAACATGTTTTGACACTTTCAGCGCACTGGGGTTAAGACCTGAGTGTGTGGGCTCTTCTGAGCCTTGCAGTTACATAGGGTAAGAGCTATCTGAAAAAACGCGTTTATTTCGGGCTGAAAAACACGTTTTGAAAAGTGAGCTGTTACTGACCCATAACTTACATGGGGTTGACCAAACTTGCAGAAACATGTTTATTTCTGCTGAAAAACATGTTTTGACACTTTCAGCACAGTGGGGTTAAGACCTGAGTGTGTGGGCTCTTCTGAGGCTTGCAGTTACATAGGGATACAGCTGTCTGAAAAAACGCGTTTATTTCGGTCTGAAAAACACGTTTTGAAAAGTGAGCTGTTACTGACCCATAACTTACATGGGGTTGACCTAACTTGCAGAAACATGTTTATTTCTGCTGAAAAACATGTTTTGACACTTTCAGCACATTGGGGTTAAGACCTGAGTGTGTGGGCTCTTCTGAGCCTTGCAGTTACATAGGGATACAGCTGTCTGAAAAAACGCGTTTATTTCGGGCTGAAAAACACGTTTTGAAAAGTGAGCTGTTACTGACCCATAACTTACATGGGGTTGACCAAACTTGCAGAAACATGTTTATTTCTGCTGAAAAACATGTTTTGACACTTTCAGCACACTGGGGTTAAGACCTGAGTGTGTGGGCTCTTCTGAGCCTTGCAGTTACATAGGGATACAGCTGTCTGAAAAAACGCGTTTATTTCGGGCTGAAAAACACGTTTTGAAAAGTGAGCTGTTACTGCCCCATAAGTTACATGGGGTTGACCAAACTTGCAGAAACATGTTTATTTCTGCTGAAAAACATGTTTTGACACTCTCAGCACACTGGGGTTAAGACCTGAGTGTGTGGGCTCTTCTGAGCCTTGCAGTTACATAGGGATACAGCTGTCTGAAAAAACGCGTTTATTTCGGGCTGAAAAACACGTTTTGAAAAGTGAGCTGTTACTGACCCATAACTTACATGGGGTTGACCAAACTTGCAGAAACAAGTTTATTTCTGCTGAAAAACATGTTTTGACACTTTCAGCACACTGGGGTTAAGACCTGAGTGTGTGGGCTCTTCTGAGCCTTGCAGTTACATAGGGATACAGCTGTCTGAAAAAACGCGTTTATTTCGGGCTGAAAAACACGTTTTGAAAAGTGAGCTGTTACTGACCCATAACTTACATGGGGTTGACCAAACTTGCAGAAACATGTTTATTTCTGCTGAAAAACATGTTTTGACACTTTCAGCACACTGGGGTTAAGACCTGAGTGTGTGGGCTCTTCTGAGCCTTGCAGTTACATAGGGATACAGCTGTCTGAAAAAACGCGTTTATTTCGGGCTGAAAAACACGTTTTGAAAAGTGAGCTGTTACTGCCCCATAAGTTACATGGGGTTGACCAAACTTGCAGAAACATGTTTATTTCTGCTGAAAAACATGTTTTGACACTTTCAGCATACTGGGGTTAAGACCTGAGTGTGTGGGCTCTTCTGAGCCTTGCAGATACATAGGGATACAGCTGTCTGAAAAAACGCGTTTATTTCTGGCTGAAAAACACGTTTTGAAAAGTGAGCTGTTACTGACCCATAACTTACATGGGGTTGACCAAACTTGCAGAAACATGTTTATTTCTGCTGAAAAACATGTTTTGACACTTTCAGCACACTCGGGTTAAGACCTGAGTGTGTGGGCTCTTCTGAGCCTTGCAGTTACATAGGGATACAGCTGTCTGAAAAAACGCGTTTATTTCGGGCTGAAAAACACGTTTTGAAAAGTGAGCTGTTACTGACCCATAACTTACATGGGGTTGACCAAACTTGCAGAAACATGTTTATTTCTGCTGAAAAACATGTTTTGACACTTTCAGCACACTGGGGTTAAGACCTGAGTGTGTGGGCTCTTCTGAGCCTTGCAGTTACATAGGGATACAGCTGTCTGAAAAAACGCGTTTATTTCGGGCTGAAAAACACGTTTTGAAAAGTGAGCTGTTACTGACCCATAACTTACATGGGGTTGACCAAACTTGCAGAAACATGTTTATTTCTGCTGAAAAACATGTTTTGACACTTTCAGCGCACTGGGGTTAAGACCTGAGTGTGTGGGCTCTTCTGAGCCTTGCAGTTACTTAGGGATACAGCTGTCTGAAAAAACGCGTTTATTTCTGGCTGAAAAACACGTTTTGAAAAGTGAGCTGTTACTGACCCATAATTTACATGGGGTTGACCAAACTTGCAGAAACATGTTTATTTCTGCTGAAAAACATGTTTTGACACTTTCAGCACACTGGGGTTAAGACCTGAGTGTGTGGGCTCTTCTGAGCCTTGCAGTTACATAGGGATACAGCTGTCTGAAAAAACGCGTTTATTTCGGGCTGAAAAACACGTTTTGAAAAGTGAGCTGTTACTGACCCATAACTTACATGGGGTTGACCAAACTTGCAGAAACATGTTTATTTCTGCTGAAAAACATGTTTTGACACTTTCAGCGCACTGGGGTTAAGACCTGAGTGTGTGGGCTCTTCTGAGCCTTGCAGTTACATAGGGTAACAGCTATCTGAAAAAACGCGTTTATTTCGGGCTGAAAAACACGTTTTGAAAAGTGAGCTGTTACTGACCCATAACTTACATGGGGTTGACCAAACTTGCAGAAACATGCTTATTTCTGCTGAAAAACATGTTTTGACACTTTCAGCGCACTGGGGTTAAGACCTGAGTGTGTGGGCTCTTCTGAGCCTTGCAGTTACATAGGGTAAGAGCTATCTGAAAAAACGCGTTTATTTCGGGCTGAAAAACACGTTTTGAAAAGTGAGCTGTTACTGACCCATAACTTACATGGGGTTGACCAAACTTGCAGAAACATGTTTATTTCTGCTGAAAAACATGTTTTGACACTTTCAGCACAGTGGGGTTAAGACCTGAGTGTGTGGGCTCTTCTGAGGCTTGAAGTTACATAGGGATACAGCTGTCTGAAAAAACGCGTTTATTTCGGGCTGAAAAACACGTTTTGAAAAGTGAGCTGTTACTGACCCATAACTTACATGGGGTTGACCAAACTTGCAGAAACATGTTTATTTCTGCTGAAAAACATGTTTTGACACTTTCAGCACATTGGGGTTAAGACCTGAGTGTGTGGGCTCTTCTGAGCCTTGCAGTTACATAGGGATACAGCTGTCTGAAAAAACGCGTTTATTTCGGGCTGAAAAACACGTTTTGAAAAGTGAGCTGTTACTGACCCATAACTTACATGGGGTTGACCAAACTTGCAGAAACATGTTTATTTCTGCTGAAAAACATGTTTTGACACTTTCAGCACACTGGGGTTAAGACCTGAGTGTGTGGGCTCTTCTGAGCCTTGCAGTTACATAGGGATACAGCTGTCTGAAAAAACGCGTTTATTTCGGGCTGAAAAACACGTTTTGAAAAGTGAGCTGTTACTGCCCCATAAGTTACATGGGGTTGACCAAACTTGCAGAAACATGTTTATTTCTGCTGAAAAACATGTTTTGACACTCTCAGCACACTGGGGTTAAGACCTGAGTGTGTGGGCTCTTCTGAGCCTTGCAGTTACATAGGGATACAGCTGTCTGAAAAAACGCGTTTATTTCGGGCTGAAAAACACGTTTTGAAAAGTGAGCTGTTACTGACCCATAACTTACATGGGGTTGACCAAACTTGCAGAAACGCGTTTATTTCTGCTGAAAAACATGTTTTGACACTTTCAGCACACTGGGGTTAAGACCTGAGTGTGTGGGCTCTTCTGAGCCTTGCAGTTACATAGGGATACAGCTGTCTGAAAAAACGCGTTTATTTCGGGCTGAAAAACACGTTTTGAAAAGTGAGCTGTTACTGACCCATAACTTACATGGGGTTGACCAAACTTGCAGAAACATGTTTATTTCTGCTGAAAAACATGTTTTGACACTTTCAGCACACTGGGGTTAAGACCTGAGTGTGTGGGCTCTACTGAGCCTTGCAGTTACATAGGGATACAGCTGTCTGAAAAAACGCGTTTATTTCGGGCTGAAAAACACGTTTTGAAAAGTGAGCTGTTACTGACCCATAACTTACATGGGGTTGACCAAACTTGCAGAAACATGTTTATTTCTGCTGAAAAACATGTTTGACACTTTCAGCATACTGGGGTTAAGACCTGAGTGTGTGGGCTCTTCTGAGCCTTGCAGATACATAGGGATACAGCTGTCTGAAAAAACGCGTTTATTTCTGGCTGAAAAACACGTTTTGAAAAGTGAGCTGTTACTGACCCATAACTTACATGGGGTTGACCAAACTTGCAGAAACATGTTTATTTCTGCTGAAAAACATGTTTTGACACTTTCAGCACACTCGGGTTAAGACCTGAGTGTGTGGGCTCTTCTGAGCCTTGCAGTTACATAGGGATACAGCTGTCTGAAAAAACGCGTTTATTTCGGGCTGAAAAACACGTTTTGAAAAGTGAGCTGTTACTGACCCATAACTTACATGGGGTTGACCAAACTTGCAGAAACATGTTTATTTCTGCTGAAAAACATGTTTTGACACTTTCAGCACACTGGGGTTAAGACCTGAGTGTGTGGGCTCTTCTGAGCCTTGCAGTTACATAGGGATACAGCTGTCTGAAAAAACGCGTTTATTTCGGGCTGAAAAACACGTTTTGAAAAGTGAGCTGTTACTGACCCATAACTTACATGGGGTTGACCAAACTTGCAGAAACATGTTTATTTCTGCTGAAAAACATGTTTTGACACTTTCAGCGCACTGGGGTTAAGACCTGAGTGTGTGGGCTCTTCTGAGCCTTGCAGTTACTTAGGGTAACAGCTATCTGAAAAAACGCGTTTATTTCGGGCTGAAAAACACGTTTTGAAAAGTGAGCTGTTACTGACCCATAACTTACATGGGGTTGACCAAACTTGCAGAAACATGCTTATTTCTGCTGAAAAACATGTTTTGACACTTTCAGCGCACTGGGGTTAAGACCTGAGTGTGTGGGCTCTTCTGAGCCTTGCAGTTACATAGGGTAAGAGCTATCTGAAAAAACGCGTTTATTTCGGGCTGAAAAACACGTTTTGAAAAGTGAGCTGTTACTGACCCATAACTTACATGGGGTTGACCAAACTTGCAGAAACATGTTTATTTCTGCTGAAAAACATGTTTTGACACTTTCAGCACAGTGGGGTTAAGACCTGAGTGTGTGGGCTCTTCTGAGGCTTGCAGTTACATAGGGATACAGCTGTCTGAAAAAACGCGTTTATTTCGGGCTGAAAAACACGTTTTGAAAAGTGAGCTGTTACTGACCCATAACTTACATGGGGTTGACCAAACTTGCAGAAACATGTTTATTTCTGCTGAAAAACATGTTTTGACACTTTCAGCACAGTGGGGTTAAGACCTGAGTGTGTGGGCTCTTCTGAGGCTTGAAGTTACATAGGGATACAGCTGTCTGAAAAAACGCGTTTATTTCGGGCTGAAAAACACGTTTTGAAAAGTGAGCTGTTACTGACCCATAACTTACATGGGGTTGACCAAACTTGCAGAAACATGTTTATTTCTGCTGAAAAACATGTTTTGACACTTTCAGCACATTGGGGTTAAGACCTGAGTGTGTGGGCTCTTCTGAGCCTTGCAGTTACATAGGGATACAGCTGTCTGAAAAAACGTGTTTATTTCGGGCTGAAAAACACGTTTTGAAAAGTGAGCTGTTACTGACCCATAACTTACATGGGGTTGACCAAACTTGCAGAAACATGTTTATTTCTGCTGAAAAACATGTTTTGACACTTTCAGCACACTGGGGTTAAGACCTGAGTGTGTGGGCTCTTCTGAGCCTTGCAGTTACATAGGGATACAGCTGTCTGAAAAAACGCGTTTATTTCGGGCTGAAAAACACGTTTTGAAAAGTGAGCTGTTACTGCCCCATAAGTTACATGGGGTTGACCAAACTTGCAGAAACATGTTTATTTCTGCTGAAAAACATGTTTTGACACTCTCAGCACACTGGGGTTAAGACCTGAGTGTGTGGGCTCTTCTGAGCCTTGCAGTTACATAGGGATACAGCTGTCTGAAAAAACGCGTTTATTTCGGGCTGAAAAACACGTCTTGAAAAGTGAGCTGTTACTGACCCATAACTTACATGGGGTTGACCAAACTTGCAGAAACAAGTTTATTTCTGCTGAAAAACATGTTTTGACACTTTCAGCACACTGGGGTTAAGACCTGAGTGTGTGGGCTCTTCTGAGCCTTGCAGTTACATAGGGATACAGCTGTCTGAAAAAACGCGTTTATTTCGGGCTGAAAAACACGTTTTGAAAAGTGAGCTGTTACTGACCCATAACTTACATGGGGTTGACCAAACTTGCAGAAACATGTTTATTTCTGCTGAAAAACATGTTTTGACACTTTCAGCACACTGGGGTTAAGACCTGAGTGTGTGGGCTCTTCTGAGCCTTGCAGTTACATAGGGATACAGCTGTCTGAAAAAACGCGTTTATTTCGGGCTGAAAAACACGTTTTGAAAAGTGAGCTGTTACTGCCCCATAAGTTACATGGGGTTGACCAAACTTGCAGAAACATGTTTATTTCTGCTGAAAAACATGTTTTGACACTTTCAGCATACTGGGGTTAAGACCTGAGTGTGTGGGCTCTTCTGAGCCTTGCAGATACATAGGGATACAGCTGTCTGAAAAAACGCGTTTATTTCTGGCTGAAAAACACGTTTTGAAAAGTGAGCTGTTACTGACCCATAACTTACATGGGGTTGACCAAACTTGCAGAAACGTTTATTTCTGCTGAAAAACATGTTTTGACACTTTCAGCACACTCGGGTTAAGACCTGAGTGTGTGGGCTCTTCTGAGCCTTGCAGTTACATAGGGATACAGCTGTCTGAAAAAACGCGTTGATTTCGGGCTGAAAAACACGTTTTGAAAAGTGAGCTGTTACTGACCCATAACTTACATGGGGTTGACCAAACTTGCAGAAACATGTTTATTTCTGCTGAAAAACATGTTTTGACACTTTCAGCACACTGGGGTTAAGACCTGAGTGTGTGGGCTCTTCTGAGCCTTGCAGTTACATAGGGATACAGCTGTCTGAAAAAACGCGTTTATTTCGGGCTGAAAAACACGTTTTGAAAAGTGAGCTGTTACTGACCCATAACTTACATGGGGTTGACCAAACTTGCAGAAACATGTTTATTTCTGCTGAAAAACATGTTTTGACACTTTCAGCGCACTGGGGTTAAGACCTGAGTGTGTGGGCTCTTCTGAGCCTTGCAGTTACATAGGGTAACAGCTATCTGAAAAAACGCGTTTATTTCGGGCTGAAAAACACGTTTTGAAAAGTGAGCTGTTACTGACCCATAACTTACATGGGGTTGACCAAACTTGCAGAAACATGCTTATTTCTGCTGAAAAACATGTTTTGACACTTTCAGCGCACTGGGGTTAAGACCTGAGTGTGTGGGCTCTTCTGAGCCTTGCAGTTACATAGGGTAAGAGCTATCTGAAAAAAACGCGTTTATTTCGGGCTGAAAAACACGTTTTGAAAAGTGAGCTGTTACTGACCCATAACTTACATGGGGTTGACCAAACTTGCAGAAACATGTTTATTTCTGCTGAAAAACATGTTTTGACACTTTCAGCACAGTGGGGTTAAGACCTGAGTGTGTGGGCTCTTCTGAGGCTTGCAGTTACATAGGGATACAGCTGTCTGAAAAAACGCGTTTATTTCGGGCTGAAAAACACGTTTTGAAAAGTGAGCTGTTACTGACCCATAACTTACATGGGGTTGACCAAACTTGCAGAAACATGTTTATTTCTGCTGAAAAACATGTTTTGACACTTTCAGCACACTGGGGTTAAGACCTGAGTGTGTGGGCTCTTCTGAGCCTTGCAGATACATAGGGATACAGCTGTCTGAAAAAACGCGTTTATTTCTGGCTGAAAAACACGTTTTGAAAAGTGAGCTGTTACTGACCCATAATTTACATGGGGTTGACCAAACTTGCAGAAACATGTTTATTTCTGCTGAAAAACATGTTTTGACACTTTCAGCACAGTGGGTTTAAGACCTGAGTGTGTGGGCTCTTCTGAGGCTTGCAGTTACATAGGGATACAGCTGTCTGAAAAAACGCGTTTATTTCGGGCTGAAAAACACGTTTTGAAAAGTGAGCTGTTACTGCCCCATAAGTTACATGGGGTTGACCAAACTTGCAGAAACATGTTTATTTCTGCTGAAAAACATGTTTTGACACTTTCAGCACACTGGGGTTAAGACCTGAGTGTGTGGGCTCTTCTGAGCCTTGCAGTTACATAGGGATACAGCTGTCTGAAAAAACGCGTTTATTTCGGGCTGAAAAACACGTTTTGAAAAGTGAGCTGTTACTGACCCATAACTTACATGGGGTTGACCAAACTTGCAGAAACATGCTTATTTCTGCTGAAAAACATGTTTTGACACTTTCAGCGCACTGGGGTTAAGACCTGAGTGTGTGGGCTCTTCTGAGCCTTGCAGTTACATAGGGTAAGAGCTATCTGAAAAAACGCGTTTATTTCGGGCTGAAAAACACGTTTTGAAAAGTGAGCTGTTACTGACCCATAACTTACATGGGGTTGACCAAACTTGCAGAAACATGTTTATTTCTGCTGAAAAACATGTTTTGACACTTTCAGCACAGTGGGGTTAAGACCTGAGTGTGTGGGCTCTTCTGAGGCTTGCAGTTACATAGGGATACAGCTGTCTGAAAAAACGCGTTTATTTCGGGCTGAAAAACACGTTTTGAAAAGTGAGCTGTTACTGACCCATAACTTACATGGGGTTGACCAAACTTGCAGAAACATGTTTATTTCTGCTGAAAAACATGTTTTGACACTTTCAGCGCACTGGGGTTAAGACCTGAGTGTGTGGGCTCTTCTGAGCCTTGCAGTTACATAGGGTAACAGCTATCTGAAAAAACGCGTTTATTTCGGGCTGAAAAACACATTTTGAAAAGTGAGCTGTTACTGACCCATAACTTACATGGGGTTGACCAAACTTGCAGAAACAAGTTTATTTCTGCTGAAAAACATGTTTTGACACTTTCAGCACACTGGGGTTAAGACCTGAGTGTGTGGGCTCTTCTGAGCCTTGCAGTTACATAGGGATACAGCTGTCTGAAAAAACGCGTTTATTTCGGGCTGAAAAACACGTTTTGAAAAGTGAGCTGTTACTGACCCATAACTTACATGGGGTTGACCAAACTTGCAGAAACATGTTTATTTCTGCTGAAAAACATGTTTTGACACTTTCAGCACACTGGGGTTAAGACCTGAGTGTGTGGGCTCTTCTGAGCCTTGCAGTTACATAGGGATACAGCTGTCTGAAAAAACGCGTTTATTTCGGGCTGAAAAACACGTTTTGAAAAGTGAGCTGTTACTGCCCCATAAGTTACATGGGGTTGACCAAACTTGCAGAAACATGTTTATTTCTGCTGAAAAACATGTTTTGACACTTTCAGCACACTGGGGTTAAGACCTGAGTGTGTGGGCTCTTCTGAGCCTTGCAGATACATAGGGATACAGCTGTCTGAAAAAACGCGTTTATTTCTGGCTGAAAAACACGTTTTGAAAAGTGAGCTGTTACTGACCCATAACTTACATGGGGTTGACCAAACTTGCAGAAACATGTTTATTTCTGCTGAAAAACATGTTTTGACACTTTCAGCACACTCGGGTTAAGACCTGAGTGTGTGGGCTCTTCTGAGCCTTGCAGTTACATAGGGATACAGCTGTCTGAAAAAACGCGTTTATTTCGGGCTGAAAAACACGTTTTGAAAAATGAGCTGTTACTGACCCATAACTTACATGGGGTTGACCAAACTTGCAGAAACATGTTTATTTCTGCTGAAAAACATGTTTTGACACTTTCAGCACACTGGGGTTAAGACCTGAGTGTGTGGGCTCTTCTGAGCCTTGCAGTTACATAGGAATACAGCTGTCTGAAAAAACTCGTTTATTTCGGGCTGAAAAACACGTTTTGAAAAGTGAGCTGTTACTGACCCATAACTTACATGGGGTTGACCAAACTTGCAGAAACATGTTTATTTCTGCTGAAAAACATGTTTTGACACTTTCAGCGCACTGGGGTTAAGACCTGAGTGTGTGGGCTCTTCTGAGCCTTGCAGTTACATAGGGTAACAGCTATCTGAAAAAACGCGTTTATTTCGGGCTGAAAAACACGTTTTGAAAAGTGAGCTGTTACTGACCCATAACTTACATGGGGTTGACCAAACTTGCAGAAACATGCTTATTTCTGCTGAAAAACATGTTTTGACACTTTCAGCGCACTGGGGTTAAGACCTGAGTGTGTGGGCTCTTCTGAGCCTTGCAGTTACATAGGGTAAGAGCTATCTGAAAAAACGCGTTTATTTCGGGCTGAAAAACACGTTTTGAAAAGTGAGCTGTTACTGACCCATAACTTACATGGGGTTGACCAAACTTGCAGAAACATGTTTATTTCTGCTGAAAAACATGTTTTGACACTTTCAGCACAGTGGGGTTAAGACCTGAGTGTGTGGGCTCTTCTGAGGCTTGCAGTTACATAGGGATACAGCTGTCTGAAAAAACGCGTTTATTTCGGGCTGAAAAACACGTTTTGAAAAGTGAGCTGTTACTGACCCATAACTTACATGGGGTTGACCAAACTTGCAGAAACATGTTTATTTCTGCTGAAAAACATGTTTTGACACTTTCAGCACATTGGGGTTAAGACCTGAGTGTGTGGGCTCTTCTGAGCCTTGCAGTTACATAGGGATACAGCTGTCTGAAAAAACGCGTTTATTTCGGGCTGAAAAACACGTTTTGAAAAGTGAGCTGTTACTGACCCATAACTTACATGGGGTTGACCAAACTTGCAGAAACATGTTTATTTCTGCTGAAAAACATGTTTTGACACTTTCAGCACACTGGGGTTAAGACCTGAGTGTGTGGGCTCTTCTGAGCCTTGCAGTTACATAGGGATACAGCTGTCTGAAAAAACGCGTTTATTTCGGGCTGAAAAACAAGTTTTGAAAAGTGAGCTGTTACTGCCCCATAAGTTACATGGGGTTGACCAAACTTGCAGAAACATGTTTATTTCTGCTGAAAAACATGTTTTGACACTCTCAGCACACTGGGGTTAAGACCTGAGTGTGTGGGCTCTTCTGAGCCTTGCAGTTACATAGGGATACAGCTGTCTGAAAAAACGCGTTTATTTCGGGCTGAAAAACACGTTTTGAAAAGTGAGCTGTTACTGACCCATAACTTACATGGGGTTGACCAAACTTGCAGAAACAAGTTTATTTCTGCTGAAAAACATGTTTTGACACTTTCAGCACACTGGGGTTAAGACCTGAGTGTGTGGGCTCTTCTGAGCCTTGCAGTTACATAGGGATACAGCTGTCTGAAAAAACGCGTTTATTTCGGGCTGAAAAACACGTTTTGAAAAGTGAGCTGTTACTGACCCATAACTTACATGGGGTTGACCAAACTTGCAGAAACATGTTTATTTCTGCTGAAAAACATGTTTTGACACTTTCAGCACACTGGGGTTAAGACCTGAGTGTGTGGGCTCTTCTGAGCCTTGCAGTTACATAGGGATACAGCTGTCTGAAAAAACGCGTTTATTTCGGGCTGAAAAACACGTTTTGAAAAGTGAGCTGTTACTGCCCCATAAGTTACATGGGGTTGACCAAACTTGCAGAAACATGTTTATTTCTGCTGAAAAACATGTTTTGACACTTTCAGCATACTGGGGTTAAGACCTGAGTGTGTGGGCTCTTCTGAGCCTTGCAGATACATAGGGATACAGCTGTCTGAAAAAACGCGTTTATTTCTGGCTGAAAAACACGTTTTGAAAAGTGAGCTGTTACTGACCCATAACTTACATGGGGTTGACCAAACTTGCAGAAACATGCTTATTTCTGCTGAAAAACATGTTTTGACACTTTCAGCGCACTGGGGTTAAGACCTGAGTGTGTGGGCTCTTCTGAGCCTTGCAGTTACATAGGGTAAGAGCTATCTGAAAAAAACGCGTTTATTTCGGGCTGAAAAACACGTTTTGAAAAGTGAGCTGTTACTGACCCATAACTTACATGGGGTTGACCAAACTTGCAGAAACATGTTTATTTCTGCTGAAAAACATGTTTTGACACTTTCAGCACAGTGGGGTTAAGACCTGAGTGTGTGGGCTCTTCTGAGGCTTGCAGTTACATAGGGATACAGCTGTCTGAAAAAACGCGTTTATTTCGGGCTGAAAAACACGTTTTGAAAAGTGAGCTGTTACTGACCCATAACTTACATGGGGTTGACCAAACTTGCAGAAACATGTTTATTTCTGCTGAAAAACATGTTTTGACACTTTCAGCACATTGGGGTTAAGACCTGAGTGTGTGGGCTCTTCTGAGCCTTGCAGTTACATAGGGATACAGCTGTCTGAAAAAACGCGTTTATTTCGGGCTGAAAAACACGTTTTGAAAAGTGAGCTGTTACTGACCCATAACTTACATGGGGTTGACCAAACTTGCAGAAACATGTTTATTTCTGCTGAAAAACATGTTTTGACACTTTCAGCACACTGGGGTTAAGACCTGAGTGTGTGGGCTCTTCTGAGCCTTGCAGATACATAGGGATACAGCTGTCTGAAAAAACGCGTTTATTTCTGGCTGAAAAACACGTTTTGAAAAGTGAGCTGTTACTGACCCATAATTTACATGGGGTTGACCAAACTTGCAGAAACATGTTTATTTCTGCTGAAAAACATGTTTTGACACTTTCAGCACAGTGGGTTTAAGACCTGAGTGTGTGGGCTCTTCTGAGGCTTGCAGTTACATAGGGATACAGCTGTCTGAAAAAACGCGTTTATTTCGGGCTGAAAAACACGTTTTGAAAAGTGAGCTGTTACTGCCCCATAAGTTACATGGGGTTGACCAAACTTGCAGAAACATGTTTATTTCTGCTGAAAAACATGTTTTGACACTTTCAGCACACTGGGGTTAAGACCTGAGTGTGTGGGCTCTTCTGAGCCTTGCAGTTACATAGGGATACAGCTGTCTGAAAAAACGCGTTTATTTCGGGCTGAAAAACACGTTTTGAAAAGTGAGCTGTTACTGACCCATAACTTACATGGGGTTGACCAAACTTGCAGAAACATGCTTATTTCTGCTGAAAAACATGTTTTGACACTTTCAGCGCACTGGGGTTAAGACCTGAGTGTGTGGGCTCTTCTGAGCCTTGCAGTTACATAGGGTAAGAGCTATCTGAAAAAACGCGTTTATTTCGGGCTGAAAAACACGTTTTGAAAAGTGAGCTGTTACTGACCCATAACTTACATGGGGTTGACCAAACTTGCAGAAACATGTTTATTTCTGCTGAAAAACATGTTTTGACACTTTCAGCACAGTGGGGTTAAGACCTGAGTGTGTGGGCTCTTCTGAGGCTTGCAGTTACATAGGGATACAGCTGTCTGAAAAAACGCGTTTATTTCGGGCTGAAAAACACGTTTTGAAAAGTGAGCTGTTACTGACCCATAACTTACATGGGGTTGACCAAACTTGCAGAAACATGTTTATTTCTGCTGAAAAACATGTTTTGACACTTTCAGCGCACTGGGGTTAAGACCTGAGTGTGTGGGCTCTTCTGAGCCTTGCAGTTACATAGGGTAACAGCTATCTGAAAAAACGCGTTTATTTCGGGCTGAAAAACACGTTTTGAAAAGTGAGCTGTTACTGACCCATAACTTACATGGGGTTGACCAAACTTGCAGAAACAAGTTTATTTCTGCTGAAAAACATGTTTTGACACTTTCAGCACACTGGGGTTAAGACCTGAGTGTGTGGGCTCTTCTGAGCCTTGCAGTTACATAGGGATACAGCTGTCTGAAAAAACGCGTTTATTTCGGGCTGAAAAACACGTTTTGAAAAGTGAGCTGTTACTGACCCATAACTTACATGGGGTTGACCAAACTTGCAGAAACATGTTTATTTCTGCTGAAAAACATGTTTTGACACTTTCAGCACACTGGGGTTAAGACCTGAGTGTGTGGGCTCTTCTGAGCCTTGCAGTTACATAGGGATACAGCTGTCTGAAAAAACGCGTTTATTTCGGGCTGAAAAACACGTTTTGAAAAGTGAGCTGTTACTGCCCCATAAGTTACATGGGGTTGACCAAACTTGCAGAAACATGTTTATTTCTGCTGAAAAACATGTTTTGACACTTTCAGCACACTGGGGTTAAGACCTGAGTGTGTGGGCTCTTCTGAGCCTTGCAGATACATAGGGATACAGCTGTCTGAAAAAACGCGTTTATTTCTGGCTGAAAAACACGTTTTGAAAAGTGAGCTGTTACTGACCCATAACTTACATGGGGTTGACCAAACTTGCAGAAACATGTTTATTTCTGCTGAAAAACATGTTTTGACACTTTCAGCACACTCGGGTTAAGACCTGAGTGTGTGGGCTCTTCTGAGCCTTGCAGTTACATAGGGATACAGCTGTCTGAAAAAACGCGTTTATTTCGGGCTGAAAAACACGTTTTGAAAAATGAGCTGTTACTGACCCATAACTTACATGGGGTTGACCAAACTTGCAGAAACATGTTTATTTCTGCTGAAAAACATGTTTTGACACTTTCAGCACACTGGGGTTAAGACCTGAGTGTGTGGGCTCTTCTGAGCCTTGCAGTTACATAGGAATACAGCTGTCTGAAAAAACTCGTTTATTTCGGGCTGAAAAACACGTTTTGAAAAGTGAGCTGTTACTGACCCATAACTTACATGGGGTTGACCAAACTTGCAGAAACATGTTTATTTCTGCTGAAAAACATGTTTTGACACTTTCAGCGCACTGGGGTTAAGACCTGAGTGTGTGGGCTCTTCTGAGCCTTGCAGTTACATAGGGTAACAGCTATCTGAAAAAACGCGTTTATTTCGGGCTGAAAAACACGTTTTGAAAAGTGAGCTGTTACTGACCCATAACTTACATGGGGTTGACCAAACTTGCAGAAACATGCTTATTTCTGCTGAAAAACATGTTTTGACACTTTCAGCGCACTGGGGTTAAGACCTGAGTGTGTGGGCTCTTCTGAGCCTTGCAGTTACATAGGGTAAGAGCTATCTGAAAAAACGCGTTTATTTCGGGCTGAAAAACACGTTTTGAAAAGTGAGCTGTTACTGACCCATAACTTACATGGGGTTGACCAAACTTGCAGAAACATGTTTATTTCTGCTGAAAAACATGTTTTGACACTTTCAGCACAGTGGGGTTAAGACCTGAGTGTGTGGGCTCTTCTGAGGCTTGCAGTTACATAGGGATACAGCTGTCTGAAAAAACGCGTTTATTTCGGGCTGAAAAACACGTTTTGAAAAGTGAGCTGTTACTGACCCATAACTTACATGGGGTTGACCAAACTTGCAGAAACATGTTTATTTCTGCTGAAAAACATGTTTTGACACTTTCAGCACATTGGGGTTAAGACCTGAGTGTGTGGGCTCTTCTGAGCCTTGCAGTTACATAGGGATACAGCTGTCTGAAAAAACGCGTTTATTTCGGGCTGAAAAACACGTTTTGAAAAGTGAGCTGTTACTGACCCATAACTTACATGGGGTTGACCAAACTTGCAGAAACATGTTTATTTCTGCTGAAAAACATGTTTTGACACTTTCAGCACACTGGGGTTAAGACCTGAGTGTGTGGGCTCTTCTGAGCCTTGCAGTTACATAGGGATACAGCTGTCTGAAAAAACGCGTTTATTTCGGGCTGAAAAACACGTTTTGAAAAGTGAGCTGTTACTGCCCCATAAGTTACATGGGGTTGACCAAACTTGCAGAAACATGTTTATTTCTGCTGAAAACATGTTTTGACACTCTCAGCACACTGGGGTTAAGACCTGAGTGTGTGGGCTCTTCTGAGCCTTGCAGTTACATAGGGATACAGCTGTCTGAAAAAACGCGTTTATTTCGGGCTGAAAAACACGTTTTGAAAAGTGAGCTGTTACTGACCCATAACTTACATGGGGTTGACCAAACTTGCAGAAACAAGTTTATTTCTGCTGAAAAACATGTTTTGACACTTTCAGCACACTGGGGTTAAGACCTGAGTGTGTGGGCTCTTCTGAGCCTTGCAGTTACATAGGGATACAGCTGTCTGAAAAAACGCGTTTATTTCGGGCTGAAAAACACGTTTTGAAAAGTGAGCTGTTACTGACCCATAACTTACATGGGGTTGACCAAACTTGCAGAAACATGTTTATTTCTGCTGAAAAACATGTTTTGACACTTTCAGCACACTGGGGTTAAGACCTGAGTGTGTGGGCTCTTCTGAGCCTTGCAGTTACATAGGGATACAGCTGTCTGAAAAAACGCGTTTATTTCGGGCTGAAAAACACGTTTTGAAAAGTGAGCTGTTACTGCCCCATAAGTTACATGGGGTTGACCAAACTTGCAGAAACATGTTTATTTCTGCTGAAAAACATGTTTTGACACTTTCAGCATACTGGGGTTAAGACCTGAGTCTGTGGGCTCTTCTGAGCCTTGCAGATACATAGGGATACAGCTGTCTGAAAAAACGCGTTTATTTCTGGCTGAAAAACACGTTTTGAAAAGTGAGCTGTTACTGACCCATAACTTACATGGGGTTGACCAAACTTGCAGAAACATGTTTATTTCTGCTGAAAAACATGTTTTGACACTTTCAGCACACTCGGGTTAAGACCTGAGTGTGTGGGCTCTTCTGAGCCTTGCAGTTACATAGGGATACAGCTGTCTGAAAAAACGCGTTTATTTCGGGCTGAAAAACACGTTTTGAAAAGTGAGCTGTTACTGACCCATAACTTACATGGGGTTGACCAAACTTGCAGAAACATGTTTATTTCTGCTGAAAAACATGTTTTGACACTTTCAGCACACTGGGGTTAAGACCTGAGTGTGTGGGCTCTTCTGAGCCTTGCAGTTACATAGGGATACAGCTGTCTGAAAAAACGCGTTTATTTCGGGCTGAAAAACACGTTTTGAAAAGTGAGCTGTTACTGACCCATAACTTACATGGGGTTGACCAAACTTGCAGAAACATGTTTATTTCTGCTGAAAAACATGTTTTGACACTTTCAGCGCACTGGGGTTAAGACCTGAGTGTGTGGGCTCTTCTGAGCCTTGCAGTTACATAGGGTAACAGCTATCTGAAAAAACGCGTTTATTTCGGGCTGAAAAACACGTTTTGAAAAGTGAGCTGTTACTGACCCATAACTTACATGGGGTTGACCAAACTTGCAGAAACATGCTTATTTCTGCTGAAAAACATGTTTTGACACTTTCAGCGCACTGGGGTTAAGACCTGAGTGTGTGGGCTCTTCTGAGCCTTGCAGTTACATAGGGTAAGAGCTATCTGAAAAAACGCGTTTATTTCGGGCTGAAAAACACGTTTTGAAAAGTGAGCTGTTACTGACCCATAACTTACATGGGGTTGACCAAACTTGCAGAAACATGTTTATTTCTGCTGAAAAACATGTTTTGACACTTTCAGCACAGTGGGGTTAAGACCTGAGTGTGTGGGCTCTTCTGAGGCTTGCAGTTACATAGGGATACAGCTGTCTGAAAAAACGCGTTTATTTCGGGCTGAAAAACACGTTTTGAAAAGTGAGCTGTTACTGACCCATAACTTACATGGGGTTGACCAAACTTGCAGAAACATGTTTATTTCTGCTGAAAAACATGTTTTGACACTTTCAGCACATTGGGGTTAAGACCTGAGTGTGTGGGCTCTTCTGAGCCTTGCAGTTACATAGGGATACAGCTGTCTGAAAAAACGCGTTTATTTCGGGCTGAAAAACACGTTTTGAAAAGTGAGCTGTTACTGACCCATAACTTACATGGGGTTGACCAAACTTGCAGAAACATGTTTATTTCTGCTGAAAAACATGTTTTGACACTTTCAGCACACTGGGGTTAAGACCTGAGTGTGTGGGCTCTTCTGAGCCTTGCAGTTACATAGGGATACAGCTGTCTGAAAAAACGCGTTTATTTCGGGCTGAAAAACACGTTTTGAAAAGTGAGCTGTTACTGCCCCATAAGTTACATGGGGTTGACCAAACTTGCAGAAACATGTTTATTTCTGCTGAAAAACATGTTTTGACACTCTCAGCACACTGGGGTTAAGACCTGAGTGTGTGGGCTCTTCTGAGCCTTGCAGTTACATAGGGATACAGCTGTCTGAAAAAACGCGTTTATTTCGGGCTGAAAAACAAGTTTTGAAAAGTGAGCTGTTACTGACCCATAACTTACATGGGGTTGACCAAACTTGCAGAAACAAGTTTATTTCTGCTGAAAAACATGTTTTGACACTTTCAGCACACTGGGGTTAAGACCTGAGTGTGTGGGCTCTTCTGAGCCTTGCAGTTACATAGGGATACAGCTGTCTGAAAAAACGCGTTTATTTCGGGCTGAAAAACACGTTTTGAAAAGTGAGCTGTTACTGACCCATAACTTACATGGGGTTGACCAAACTTGCAGAAACATGTTTATTTCTGCTGAAAAACATGTTTTGACACTTTCAGCACACTGGGGTTAAGACCTGAGTGTGTGGGCTCTTCTGAGCCTTGCAGTTACATAGGGATACAGCTGTCTGAAAAAACGCGTTTATTTCGGGCTGAAAAACACGTTTTGAAAAGTGAGCTGTTACTGCCCCATAAGTTACATGGGGTTGACCAAACTTGCAGAAACATGTTTATTTCTGCTGAAAAACATGTTTTGACACTTTCAGCATACTGGGGTTAAGACCTGAGTCTGTGGGCTCTTCTGAGCCTTGCAGATACATAGGGATACAGCTGTCTGAAAAAACGCGTTTATTTCTGGCTGAAAAACACGTTTTGAAAAGTGAGCTGTTACTGACCCATAACTTACATGGGGTTGACCAAACTTGCAGAAACATGTTTATTTCTGCTGAAAAACATGTTTTGACACTTTCAGCACACTCGGGTTAAGACCTGAGTGTGTGGGCTCTTCTGAGCCTTGCAGTTACATAGGGATACAGCTGTCTGAAAAAACGCGTTTATTTCGGGCTGAAAAACACGTTTTGAAAAGTGAGCTGTTACTGACCCATAACTTACATGGGGTTGACCAAACTTGCAGAAACATGTTTATTTCTGCTGAAAAACATGTTTTGACACTTTCAGCACACTGGGGTTAAGACCTGAGTGTGTGGGCTCTTCTGAGCCTTGCAGTTACATAGGAATACAGCTGTCTGAAAAAACTCGTTTATTTCGGGCTGAAAAACACGTTTTGAAAAGTGAGCTGTTACTGACCCATAACTTACATGGGGTTGACCAAACTTGCAGAAACATGTTTATTTCTGCTGAAAAACATGTTTTGACACTTTCAGCGCACTGGGGTTAAGACCTGAGTGTGTGGGCTCTTCTGAGCCTTGCAGTTACATAGGGTAACAGCTATCTGAAAAAACGCGTTTATTTCGGGCTGAAAAACACGTTTTGAAAAGTGAGCTGTTACTGACCCATAACTTACATGGGGTTGACCAAACTTGCAGAAACATGCTTATTTCTGCTGAAAAACATGTTTTGACACTTTCAGCGCACTGGGGTTAAGACCTGAGTGTGTGGGCTCTTCTGAGCCTTGCAGTTACATAGGGTAAGAGCTATCTGAAAAAACGCGTTTATTTCGGGCTGAAAAACACGTTTTGAAAAGTGAGCTGTTACTGACCCATAACTTACATGGGGTTGACCAAACTTGCAGAAACATGTTTATTTCTGCTGAAAAACATGTTTTGACACTTTCAGCACAGTGGGGTTAAGACCTGAGTGTGTGGGCTCTTCTGAGGCTTGCAGTTACATAGGGATACAGCTGTCTGAAAAAACGCGTTTATTTCGGGCTGAAAAACACGTTTTGAAAAGTGAGCTGTTACTGACCCATAACTTACATGGGGTTGACCAAACTTGCAGAAACATGTTTATTTCTGCTGAAAAACATGTTTTGACACTTTCAGCACATTGGGGTTAAGACCTGAGTGTGTGGGCTCTTCTGAGCCTTGCAGTTACATAGGGATACAGCTGTCTGAAAAAACGCGTTTATTTCGGGCTGAAAAACACGTTTTGAAAAGTGAGCTGTTACTGACCCATAACTTACATGGGGTTGACCAAACTTGCAGAAACATGTTTATTTCTGCTGAAAAACATGTTTTGACACTTTCAGCACACTGGGGTTAAGACCTGAGTGTGTGGGCTCTTCTGAGCCTTGCAGTTACATAGGGATACAGCTGTCTGAAAAAACGCGTTTATTTCGGGCTGAAAAACACGTTTTGAAAAGTGAGCTGTTACTGCCCCATAAGTTACATGGGGTTGACCAAACTTGCAGAAACATGTTTATTTCTGCTGAAAACATGTTTTGACACTCTCAGCACACTGGGGTTAAGACCTGAGTGTGTGGGCTCTTCTGAGCCTTGCAGTTACATAGGGATACAGCTGTCTGAAAAAACGCGTTTATTTCGGGCTGAAAAACACGTTTTGAAAAGTGAGCTGTTACTGACCCATAACTTACATGGGGTTGACCAAACTTGCAGAAACAAGTTTATTTCTGCTGAAAAACATGTTTTGACACTTTCAGCACACTGGGGTTAAGACCTGAGTGTGTGGGCTCTTCTGAGCCTTGCAGTTACATAGGGATACAGCTGTCTGAAAAAACGCGTTTATTTCGGGCTGAAAAACACGTTTTGAAAAGTGAGCTGTTACTGACCCATAACTTACATGGGGTTGACCAAACTTGCAGAAACATGTTTATTTCTGCTGAAAAACATGTTTTGACACTTTCAGCACACTGGGGTTAAGACCTGAGTGTGTGGGCTCTTCTGAGCCTTGCAGTTACATAGGGATACAGCTGTCTGAAAAAACGCGTTTATTTCGTGCTGAAAAACACGTTTTGAAAAGTGAGCTGTTACTGCCCCATAAGTTACATGGGGTTGACCAAACTTGCAGAAACATGTTTATTTCTGCTGAAAAACATGTTTTGACACTTTCAGCATACTGGGGTTAAGACCTGAGTCTGTGGGCTCTTCTGAGCCTTGCAGATACATAGGGATACAGCTGTCTGAAAAAACGCGTTTATTTCTGGCTGAAAAACACGTTTTGAAAAGTGAGCTGTTACTGACCCATAACTTACATGGGGTTGACCAAACTTGCAGAAACATGTTTATTTCTGCTGAAAAACATGTTTTGACACTTTCAGCACACTCGGGTTAAGACCTGAGTGTGTGGGCTCTTCTGAGCCTTGCAGTTACATAGGGATACAGCTGTCTGAAAAAACGCGTTTATTTCGGGCTGAAAAACACGTTTTGAAAAGTGAGCTGTTACTGACCCATAACTTACATGGGGTTGACCAAACTTGCAGAAACATGTTTATTTCTGCTGAAAAACATGTTTTGACACTTTCAGCACACTGGGGTTAAGACCTGAGTGTGTGGGCTCTTCTGAGCCTTGCAGTTACATAGGGATACAGCTGTCTGAAAAAACGCGTTTATTTCGGGCTGAAAAACACGTTTTGAAAAGTGAGCTGTTACTGACCCATAACTTACATGGGGTTGACCAAACTTGCAGAAACATGTTTATTTCTGCTGAAAAACATGTTTTGACACTTTCAGCGCACTGGGGTTAAGACCTGAGTGTGTGGGCTCTTCTGAGCCTTGCAGTTACATAGGGTAACAGCTATCTGAAAAAACGCGTTTATTTCGGGCTGAAAAACACGTTTTGAAAAGTGAGCTGTTACTGACCCATAACTTACATGGGGTTGACCAAACTTGCAGAAACATGCTTATTTCTGCTGAAAAACATGTTTTGACACTTTCAGCGCACTGGGGTTAAGACCTGAGTGTGTGGGCTCTTCTGAGCCTTGCAGTTACATAGGGTAAGAGCTATCTGAAAAAACGCGTTTATTTCGGGCTGAAAAACACGTTTTGAAAAGTGAGCTGTTACTGACCCATAACTTACATGGGGTTGACCAAACTTGCAGAAACATGTTTATTTCTGCTGAAAAACATGTTTTGACACTTTCAGCACAGTGGGGTTAAGACCTGAGTGTGTGGGCTCTTCTGAGGCTTGCAGTTACATAGGGATACAGCTGTCTGAAAAAACGCGTTTATTTCGGGCTGAAAAACACGTTTTGAAAAGTGAGCTGTTACTGACCCATAACTTACATGGGGTTGACCAAACTTGCAGAAACATGTTTATTTCTGCTGAAAAACATGTTTTGACACTTTCAGCACATTGGGGTTAAGACCTGAGTGTGTGGGCTCTTCTGAGCCTTGCAGTTACATAGGGATACAGCTGTCTGAAAAAACGCGTTTATTTCGGGCTGAAAAACACGTTTTGAAAAGTGAGCTGTTACGGACCCATAACTTACATGGGGTTGACCAAACTTGCAGAAACATGTTTATTTCTGCTGAAAAACATGTTTTGACACTTTCAGCACACTGGGGTTAAGACCTGAGTGTGTGGGCTCTTCTGAGCCTTGCAGTTACATAGGGATACAGCTGTCTGAAAAAACGCGTTTATTTCGGGCTGAAAAACACGTTTTGAAAAGTGAGCTGTTACTGCCCCATAAGTTACATGGGGTTGACCAAACTTGCAGAAACATGTTTATTTCTGCTGAAAAACATGTTTTGACACTCTCAGCACACTGGGGTTAAGACCTGAGTGTGTGGGCTCTTCTGAGCCTTGCAGTTACATAGGGATACAGCTGTCTGAAAAAACGCGTTTATTTCGGGCTGAAAAACACGTTTTGAAAAGTGAGCTGTTACTGACCCATAACTTACATGGGGTTGACCAAACTTGCAGAAACAAGTTTATTTCTGCTGAAAAACATGTTTTGACACTTTCAGCACACTGGGGTTAAGACCTGAGTGTGTGGGCTCTTCTGAGCCTTGCAGTTACATAGGGATACAGCTGTCTGAAAAAACGCGTTTATTTCGGGCTGAAAAACACGTTTTGAAAAGTGAGCTGTTACTGACCCATAACTTACATGGGGTTGACCAAACTTGCAGAAACATGTTTATTTCTGCTGAAAAACATGTTTTGACACTTTCAGCACACTGGGGTTAAGACCTGAGTGTGTGGGCTCTTCTGAGCCTTGCAGTTACATAGGGATACAGCTGTCTGAAAAAACGCGTTTATTTCGGGCTGAAAAACACGTTTTGAAAAGTGAGCTGTTACTGCCCCATAAGTTACATGGGGTTGACCAAACTTGCAGAAACATGTTTATTTCTGCTGAAAAACATGTTTTGACACTTTCAGCATACTGGGGTTAAGACCTGAGTCTGTGGGCTCTTCTGAGCCTTGCAGATACATAGGGATACAGCTGTCTGAAAAAACGCGTTTATTTCTGGCTGAAAAACACGTTTTGAAAAGTGAGCTGTTACTGACCCATAACTTACATGGGGTTGACCAAACTTGCAGAAACATGTTTATTTCTGCTGAAAAACATGTTTTGACACTTTCAGCACACTCGGGTTAAGACCTGAGTGTGTGGGCTCTTCTGAGCCTTGCAGTTACATAGGGATACAGCTGTCTGAAAAAACGCGTTTATTTCGGGCTGAAAAACACGTTTTGAAAAGTGAGCTGTTACTGACCCATAACTTACATGGGGTTGACCAAACTTGCAGAAACATGTTTATTTCTGCTGAAAAACATGTTTTGACACTTTCAGCACACTGGGGTTAAGACCTGAGTGTGTGGGCTCTTCTGAGCCTTGCAGTTACATAGGGATACAGCTGTCTGAAAAAACGCGTTTATTTCGGGCTGAAAAACACGTTTTGAAAAGTGAGCTGTTACTGACCCATAACTTACATGGGGTTGACCAAACTTGCAGAAACATGTTTATTTCTGCTGAAAAACATGTTTTGACACTTTCAGCGCACTGGGGTTAAGACCTGAGTGTGTGGGCTCTTCTGAGCCTTGCAGTTACATAGGGTAACAGCTATCTGAAAAAACGCGTTTATTTCGGGCTGAAAAACGCGTTTTGAAAAGTGAGCTGTTACTGACCCATAACTTACATGGGGTTGACCAAACTTGCAGAAACATGCTTATTTCTGCTGAAAAACATGTTTTGACACTTTCAGCGCACTGGGGTTAAGACCTGAGTGTGTGGGCTCTTCTGAGCCTTGCAGTTACATAGGGTAAGAGCTATCTGAAAAAACGCGTTTATTTCGGGCTGAAAAACACGTTTTGAAAAGTGAGCTGTTACTGACCCATAACTTACATGGGGTTGACCAAACTTGCAGAAACATGTTTATTTCTGCTGAAAAACATGTTTTGACACTTTCAGCACACTCGGGTTAAGACCTGAGTGTGTGGGCTCTTCTGAGCCTTGCAGTTACATAGGGATACAGCTGTCTGAAAAAACGCGTTTATTTCGGGCTGAAAAACACGTTTTGAAAAGTGAGCTGTTACTGACCCATAACTTACATGGGGTTGACCAAACTTGCAGAAACATGTTTATTTCTGCTGAAAAACATGTTTTGACACTTTCAGCACACTGGGGTTAAGACCTGAGTGTGTGGGCTCTTCTGAGCCTTGCAGTTACATAGGGATACAGCTGTCTGAAAAAACGCGTTTATTTCGGGCTGAAAAACACGTTTTGAAAAGTGAGCTGTTACTGCCCCATAAGTTACATGGGGTTGACCAAACTTGCAGACACATGTTTATTTCTGCTGAAAAACATGTTTTGACACTTTCAGCACAGTGGGTTTAAGACCTGAGTGTGTGGGCTCTTCTGAGGCTTGCAGTTACATAGGGATACAGCTGTCTGAAAAAACGCGTTTATTTCGGGCTGAAAAACACGTTTTGAAAAGTGAGCTGTTACTGACCCATAACTTACATGGGGTTGACCAAACTTGCAGAAACATGTTTATTTCTGCTGAAAAACATGTTTTGACACTTTCAGCACACTGGGGTTAAGACCTGAGTGTGTGGGCTCTTCTGAGCCTTGCAGATACATAGGGATACAGCTGTCTGAAAAAACGCGTTTATTTCTGGCTGAAAAACACGTTTTGAAAAGTGAGCTGTTACTGACCCATAATTTACATGGGGTTGACCAAACTTGCAGAAACATGTTTATTTCTGCTGAAAAACATGTTTTGACACTTTCAGCACACTCGGGTTAAGACCTGAGTGTGTGGGCTCTTCTGAGCCTTGCAGTTACATAGGGATACAGCTGTCTGAAAAAACGCGTTTATTTCGGGCTGAAAAACACGTTTTGAAAAGTGAGCTGTTACTGACCCATAACTTACATGGGGTTGACCAAACTTGCAGAAACATGTTTATTTCTGCTGAAAAACATGTTTTGACACTTTCAGCACACTGGGGTTAAGACCTGAGTGTGTGGGCTCTTCTGAGCCTTGCAGTTACATAGGGATACAGCTGTCTGAAAAAACGCGTTTATTTCGGGCTGAAAAACACGTTTTGAAAAGTGAGCTGTTACTGACCCATAACTTACATGGGGTTGACCAAACTTGCAGAAACAAGTTTATTTCTGCTGAAAAACATGTTTTGACACTTTCAGCACACTGGGGTTAAGACCTGAGTGTGTGGGCTCTTCTGAGCCTTGCAATTACATAGGGATACAGCTGTCTGAAAAAACGCGTTTATTTCGGGCTGAAAAACACGTTTTGAAAAGTGAGCTGTTACTGACCCATAACTTACATGGGGTTGACCAAACTTGCAGAAACATGTTTATTTCTGCTGAAAAACATGTTTTGACACTTTCAGCACACTGGGGTTAAGACCTGAGTGTGTGGGCTCTTCTGAGCCTTGCAGTTACATAGGGATACAGCTGTCTGAAAAAACGCGTTTATTTCGGGCTGAAAAACACGTTTTGAAAAGTGAGCTGTTACTGACCCATAACTTACATGGGGTTGACCAAACTTGCAGAAACAAGTTTATTTCTGCTGAAAAACATGTTTTGACACTTTCAGCACAGTGGGGTTAAGACCTGAGTGTGTGGGCTCTTCTGAGCCTTGCAGATACATAGGGATACAGCTGTCTGAAAAAACGCGTTTATTTCGGGCTGAAAAACACGTTTTGAAAAGTGAGCTGTTACTGACCCATAACTTACATGGGGTTGTCCAAACTTGCAGAAACATGCTTATTTCTGCTGAAAAACATGTTTTGACACTTTCAGCGCACTGGGGTTAAGACCTGAGTGTGTGGGCTCTTCTGAGCCTTGCAGTTACATAGGGATACAGCTATCTGAAAAAACGCGTTTATTTCGGGCTGAAAAACACGTTTTGAAAAGTGAGCTGTTACTGACCCATAACTTACATGGGGTTGACCAAACTTGCAGAAACATGTTTATTTCTGCTGAAAAACATGTTTTGACACTTTCAGCACAGTGGGGTTAAGACCTGAGTGTGTGGGCTCTTCTGAGGCTTGCAGTTACATAGGGATACAGCTGTCTGAAAAAACGCGTTTATTTCGGGCTGAAAAACACGTTTTGAAAAGTGAGCTGTTACTGCCCCATAAGTTACATGGGGTTGACCAAACTTGCAGACACATGTTTATTTCTGCTGAAAAACATGTTTTGACACTTTCAGCACACTGGGGTTAAGACCTGAGTGTGTGGGCTCTTCTGAGCCTTGCAGTTACATAGGGATACAGCTGTCTGAAAAAACGTGTTTATTTCGGGCTGAAAAACACGTTTTGAAAAGTGAGCTGTTACTGACCCATAACTTACATGGGGTTGACCAAACTTGCAGAAACAAGTTTATTTCTGCTGAAAAACATGTTTTGACACTTTCAGCACACTGGGGTTAAGACCTGAGTGTGTGGGCTCTTCTGAGCCTTGCAGTTACATAGGGATACAGCTGTCTGAAAAAACGCGTTTATTTCGGGCTGAAAAACACGTTTTGAAAAGTGAGCTGTTACTGCCCCATAAGTTACATGGGGTTGACAAAACTTGCAGAAACATGTTTATTTCTGCTGAAAAACATGTTTTGACACTTTCAGCATACTGGGGTTAAGACCTGAGTGTGTGGGCTCTTCTGAGCCTTGCAGATACATAGGGATACAGCTGTCTGAAAAAACGCGTTTATTTCTGGCTGAAAAACACGTTTTGAAAAGTGAGCTGTTACTGACCCATAACTTACATGGGGTTGACCAAACTTGCAGAAACATGTTTATTTCTGCTGAAAAACATGTTTTGACACTTTCAGCACACTCGGGTTAAGACCTGAGTGTGTGGGCTCTTCTGAGCCTTGCAGTTACATAGGGATACAGCTGTCTGAAAAAACGCGTTTATTTCGGGCTGAAAAACACGTTTTGAAAAGTGAGCTGTTACTGACCCATAACTTACATGGGGTTGACCAAACTTGCAGAAACATGTTTATTTCTGCTGAAAAACATGTTTTGACACTTTCAGCACACTGGGGTTAAGACCTGAGTGTGTGGGCTCTTCTGAGCCTTGCAGTTACATAGGGATACAGCTGTCTGAAAAAACGCGTTTATTTCGGGCTGAAAAACACGTTTTGAAAAGTGAGCTGTTACTGACCCATAACTTACATGGGGTTGACCAAACTTGCAGAAACATGTTTATTTCTGCTGAAAAACATGTTTTGACACTTTCAGCGCACTGGGGTTAAGACCTGAGTGTGTGGGCTCTTCTGAGCCTTGCAGTTACATAGGGTAACAGCTATCTGAAAAAACGCGTTTATTTCGGGCTGAAAAACACGTTTTGAAAAGTGAGCTGTTACTGACCCATAACTTACATGGGGTTGACCAAACTTGCAGAAACATGCTTATTTCTGCTGAAAAACATGTTTTGACACTTTCAGCGCACTGGGGTTAAGACCTGAGTGTGTGGGCTCTTCTGAGCCTTGCAGTTACATAGGGTAAGAGCTATCTGAAAAAACGCGTTTATTTCGGGCTGAAAAACACGTTTTGAAAAGTGAGCTGTTACTGACCCATAACTTACATGGGGTTGACCAAACTTGCAGAAACATGTTTATTTCTGCTGAAAAACATGTTTTGACACTTTCAGCACAGTGGGGTTAAGACCTGAGTGTGTGGGCTCTTCTGAGGCTTGCAGTTACATAGGGATACAGCTGTCTGAAAAAACGCGTTTATTTCGGGCTGAAAAACACGTTTTGAAAAGTGAGCTGTTACTGACCCATAACTTACATGGGGTTGACCAAACTTGCAGAAACATGTTTATTTCTGCTGAAAAACATGTTTTGACACTTTCAGCACATTGGGGTTAAGACCTGAGTGTGTGGGCTCTTCTGAGCCTTGCAGTTACATAGGGATACAGCTGTCTGAAAAAACGCGTTTATTTCGGGCTGAAAAACACGTTTTGAAAAGTGAGCTGTTACTGACCCATAACTTACATGGGGTTGACCAAACTTGCAGAAACATGTTTATTTCTGCTGAAAAACATGTTTTGACACTTTCAGCACACTGGGGTTAAGACCTGAGTGTGTGGGCTCTTCTGAGCCTTGCAGATACATAGGGATACAGCTGTCTGAAAAAACGCGTTTATTTCTGGCTGAAAAACACGTTTTGAAAAGTGAGCTGTTACTGACCCATAATTTACATGGGGTTGACCAAACTTGCAGAAACATGTTTATTTCTGCTGAAAAACATGTTTTGACACTTTCAGCACACTCGGGTTAAGACCTGAGTGTGTGGGCTCTTCTGAGCCTTGCAGTTACATAGGGATACAGCTGTCTGAAAAAACGCGTTTATTTCGGGCTGAAAAACACGTTTTGAAAAGTGAGCTGTTACTGACCCATAACTTACATGGGGTTGACCAAACTTGCAGAAACATGTTTATTTCTGCTGAAAAACATGTTTTGACACTTTCAGCACACTGGGGTTAAGACCTGAGTGTGTGGGCTCTTCTGAGCCTTGCAGTTACATAGGGATACAGCTGTCTGAAAAAACGCGTTTATTTCGGGCTGAAAAACACGTTTTGAAAAGTGAGCTGTTACTGACCCATAACTTACATGGGGTTGACCAAACTTGCAGAAACAAGTTTATTTCTGCTGAAAAACATGTTTTGACACTTTCAGCACACTGGGGTTAAGACCTGAGTGTGTGGGCTCTTCTGAGGCTTGCAGTTACATAGGGATACAGCTGTCTGAAAAAACGCGTTTATTTCGGGCTGAAAAACACGTTTTGAAAAGTGAGCTGTTACTGACCCATAACTTACATGGGGTTGACCAAACTTGCAGAAACATGTTTATTTCTGCTGAAAAACATGTTTTGACACTTTCAGCACATTGGGGTTAAGACCTGAGTGTGTGGGCTCTTCTGAGCCTTGCAGTTACATAGGGATACAGCTGTCTGAAAAAACGCGTTTATTTCGGGCTGAAAAACACGTTTTGAAAAGTGAGCTGTTACTGACCCATAACTTACATGGGGTTGACCAAACTTGCAGAAACATGTTTATTTCTGCTGAAAAACATGTTTTGACACTTTCAGCACACTGGGGTTAAGACCTGAGTGTGTGGGCTCTTCTGAGCCTTGCAGTTACATAGGGATACAGCTGTCTGAAAAAACGCGTTTATTTCGGGCTGAAAAACACGTTTTGAAAAGTGAGCTGTTACTGCCCCATAAGTTACATGGGGTTGACCAAACTTGCAGAAACATGTTTATTTCTGCTGAAAACATGTTTTGACACTCTCAGCACACTGGGGTTAAGACCTGAGTGTGTGGGCTCTTCTGAGCCTTGCAGTTACATAGGGATACAGCTGTCTGAAAAAACGCGTTTATTTCGGGCTGAAAAACACGTTTTGAAAAGTGAGCTGTTACTGACCCATAACTTACATGGGGTTGACCAAACTTGCAGAAACAAGTTTATTTCTGCTGAAAAACATGTTTTGACACTTTCAGCACACTGGGGTTAAGACCTGAGTGTGTGGGCTCTTCTGAGCCTTGCAGTTACATAGGGATACAGCTGTCTGAAAAAACGCGTTTATTTCGGGCTGAAAAACACGTTTTGAAAAGTGAGCTGTTACTGACCCATAACTTACATGGGGTTGACCAAACTTGCAGAAACATGTTTATTTCTGCTGAAAAACATGTTTTGACACTTTCAGCACACTGGGGTTAAGACCTGAGTGTGTGGGCTCTTCTGAGCCTTGCAGTTACATAGGGATACAGCTGTCTGAAAAAACGCGTTTATTTCGGGCTGAAAAACACGTTTTGAAAAGTGAGCTGTTACTGCCCCATAAGTTACATGGGGTTGACCAAACTTGCAGAAACATGTTTATTTCTGCTGAAAAACATGTTTTGACACTTTCAGCATACTGGGGTTAAGACCTGAGTCTGTGGGCTCTTCTGAGCCTTGCAGATACATAGGGATACAGCTGTCTGAAAAAACGCGTTTATTTCTGGCTGAAAAACACGTTTTGAAAAGTGAGCTGTTACTGACCCATAACTTACATGGGGTTGACCAAACTTGCAGAAACATGTTTATTTCTGCTGAAAAACATGTTTTGACACTTTCAGCACACTCGGGTTAAGACCTGAGTGTGTGGGCTCTTCTGAGCCTTGCAGTTACATAGGGATACAGCTGTCTGAAAAAACGCGTTTATTTCGGGCTGAAAAACACGTTTTGAAAAGTGAGCTGTTACTGACCCATAACTTACATGGGGTTGACCAAACTTGCAGAAACATGTTTATTTCTGCTGAAAAACATGTTTTGACACTTTCAGCACACTGGGGTTAAGACCTGAGTGTGTGGGCTCTTCTGAGCCTTGCAGTTACATAGGGATACAGCTGTCTGAAAAAACGCGTTTATTTCGGGCTGAAAAACACGTTTTGAAAAGTGAGCTGTTACTGACCCATAACTTACATGGGGTTGACCAAACTTGCAGAAACATGTTTATTTCTGCTGAAAAACATGTTTTGACACTTTCAGCGCACTGGGGTTAAGACCTGAGTGTGTGGGCTCTTCTGAGCCTTGCAGTTACATAGGGTAACAGCTATCTGAAAAAACGCGTTTATTTCGGGCTGAAAAACACGTTTTGAAAAGTGAGCTGTTACTGACCCATAACTTACATGGGGTTGACCAAACTTGCAGAAACATGCTTATTTCTGCTGAAAAACATGTTTTGACACTTTCAGCGCACTGGGGTTAAGACCTGAGTGTGTGGGCTCTTCTGAGCCTTGCAGTTACATAGGGTAAGAGCTATCTGAAAAAACGCGTTTATTTCGGGCTGAAAAACACGTTTTGAAAAGTGAGCTGTTACTGACCCATAACTTACATGGGGTTGACCAAACTTGCAGAAACATGTTTATTTCTGCTGAAAAACATGTTTTGACACTTTCAGCACAGTGGGGTTAAGACCTGAGTGTGTGGGCTCTTCTGAGGCTTGCAGTTACATAGGGATACAGCTGTCTGAAAAAACGCGTTTATTTCGGGCTGAAAAACACGTTTTGAAAAGTGAGCTGTTACTGACCCATAACTTACATGGGGTTGACCAAACTTGCAGAAACATGTTTATTTCTGCTGAAAAACATGTTTTGACACTTTCAGCACATTGGGGTTAAGACCTGAGTGTGTGGGCTCTTCTGAGCCTTGCAGTTACATAGGGATACAGCTGTCTGAAAAAACGCGTTTATTTCGGGCTGAAAAACACGTTTTGAAAAGTGAGCTGTTACTGACCCATAACTTACATGGGGTTGACCAAACTTGCAGAAACATGTTTATTTCTGCTGAAAAACATGTTTTGACACTTTCAGCACACTGGGGTTAAGACCTGAGTGTGTGGGCTCTTCTGAGCCTTGCAGTTACATAGGGATACAGCTGTCTGAAAAAACGCGTTTATTTCGGGCTGAAAAACACGTTTTGAAAAGTGAGCTGTTACTGCCCCATAAGTTACATGGGGTTGACCAAACTTGCAGAAACATGTTTATTTCTGCTGAAAAACATGTTTTGACACTCTCAGCACACTGGGGTTAAGACCTGAGTGTGTGGGCTCTTCTGAGCCTTGCAGTTACATAGGGATACAGCTGTCTGAAAAAACGCGTTTATTTCGGGCTGAAAAACACGTTTTGAAAAGTGAGCTGTTACTGACCCATAACTTACATGGGGTTGACCAAACTTGCAGAAACAAGTTTATTTCTGCTGAAAAACATGTTTTGACACTTTCAGCACACTGGGGTTAAGACCTGAGTGTGTGGGCTCTTCTGAGCCTTGCAGTTACATAGGGATACAGCTGTCTGAAAAAACGCGTTTATTTCGGGCTGAAAAACACGTTTTGAAAAGTGAGCTGTTACTGACCCATAACTTACATGGGGTTGACCAAACTTGCAGAAACATGTTTATTTCTGCTGAAAAACATGTTTTGACACTTTCAGCACACTGGGGTTAAGACCTGAGTGTGTGGGCTCTTCTGAGCCTTGCAGTTACATAGGGATACAGCTGTCTGAAAAAACGCGTTTATTTCGGGCTGAAAAACACGTTTTGAAAAGTGAGCTGTTACTGCCCCATAAGTTACATGGGGTTGACCAAACTTGCAGAAACATGTTTATTTCTGCTGAAAAACATGTTTTGACACTTTCAGCATACTGGGGTTAAGACCTGAGTCTGTGGGCTCTTCTGAGCCTTGCAGATACATAGGGATACAGCTGTCTGAAAAAACGCGTTTATTTCTGGCTGAAAAACACGTTTTGAAAAGTGAGCTGTTACTGACCCATAACTTACATGGGGTTGACCAAACTTGCAGAAACATGTTTATTTCTGCTGAAAAACATGTTTTGACACTTTCAGCACACTCGGGTTAAGACCTGAGTGTGTGGGCTCTTCTGAGCCTTGCAGTTACATAGGGATACAGCTGTCTGAAAAAACGCGTTTATTTCGGGCTGAAAAACACGTTTTGAAAAGTGAGCTGTTACTGACCCATAACTTACATGGGGTTGACCAAACTTGCAGAAACATGTTTATTTCTGCTGAAAAACATGTTTTGACACTTTCAGCACACTGGGGTTAAGACCTGAGTGTGTGGGCTCTTCTGAGCCTTGCAGTTACATAGGGATACAGCTGTCTGAAAAAACGCGTTTATTTCGGGCTGAAAAACACGTTTTGAAAAGTGAGCTGTTACTGACCCATAACTTACATGGGGTTGACCAAACTTGCAGAAACATGTTTATTTCTGCTGAAAAACATGTTTTGACACTTTCAGCGCACTGGGGTTAAGACCTGAGTGTGTGGGCTCTTCTGAGCCTTGCAGTTACATAGGGTAACAGCTATCTGAAAAAACGCGTTTATTTCGGGCTGAAAAACGCGTTTTGAAAAGTGAGCTGTTACTGACCCATAACTTACATGGGGTTGACCAAACTTGCAGAAACATGCTTATTTCTGCTGAAAAACATGTTTTGACACTTTCAGCGCACTGGGGTTAAGACCTGAGTGTGTGGGCTCTTCTGAGCCTTGCAGTTACATAGGGTAAGAGCTATCTGAAAAAACGCGTTTATTTCGGGCTGAAAAACACGTTTTGAAAAGTGAGCTGTTACTGACCCATAACTTACATGGGGTTGACCAAACTTGCAGAAACATGTTTATTTCTGCTGAAAAACATGTTTTGACACTTTCAGCACACTCGGGTTAAGACCTGAGTGTGTGGGCTCTTCTGAGCCTTGCAGTTACATAGGGATACAGCTGTCTGAAAAAACGCGTTTATTTCGGGCTGAAAAACACGTTTTGAAAAGTGAGCTGTTACTGACCCATAACTTACATGGGGTTGACCAAACTTGCAGAAACATGTTTATTTCTGCTGAAAAACATGTTTTGACACTTTCAGCACACTGGGGTTAAGACCTGAGTGTGTGGGCTCTTCTGAGCCTTGCAGTTACATAGGGATACAGCTGTCTGAAAAAACGCGTTTATTTCGGGCTGAAAAACACGTTTTGAAAAGTGAGCTGTTACTGCCCCATAAGTTACATGGGGTTGACCAAACTTGCAGAAACATGTTTATTTCTGCTGAAAAACATGTTTTGACACTTTCAGCACACTGGGGTTAAGACCTGAGTGTGTGGGCTCTTCTGAGCCTTGCAGTTACATAGGGATACAGCTGTCTGAAAAAACGCGTTTATTTCGGGCTGAAAAACACGTTTTGAAAAGTGAGCTGTTACTGACCCATAACTTACATGGGGTTGACCAAACTTGCAGAAACATGTTTATTTCTGCTGAAAAACATGTTTTGACACTTTCAGCACACTGGGGTTAAGACCTGAGTGTGTGGGCTCTTCTGAGCCTTGCAGATACATAGGGATACAGCTGTCTGAAAAAACGCGTTTATTTCTGGCTGAAAAACACGTTTTGAAAAGTGAGCTGTTACTGACCCATAACTTACATGGGGTTGACCAAACTTGCAGAAACATGTTTATTTCTGCTGAAAAACATGTTTTGACACTTTCAGCACACTCGGGTTAAGACCTGAGTGTGTGGGCTCTTCTGAGCCTTGCAGTTACATAGGGATACAGCTGTCTGAAAAAACGCGTTTATTTCGGGCTGAAAAACACGTTTTGAAAAGTGAGCTGTTACTGACCCATAACTTACATGGGGTTGACCAAACTTGCAGAAACATGTTTATTTCTGCTGAAAAACATGTTTTGACACTTTCAGCACACTGGGGTTAAGACCTGAGTGTGTGGGCTCTTCTGAGCCTTGCAGTTACATAGGGATACAGCTGTCTGAAAAAACGCGTTTATTTCGGGCTGAAAAACACGTTTTGAAAAGTGAGCTGTTACTGACCCATAACTTACATGGGGTTGACCAAACTTGCAGAAAACATGTTTATTTCTGCTGAAAAACATGTTTTGACACTTTCAGCACAGTGGGGTTAAGACCTGAGTGTGTGGGCTCTTCTGAGGCTTGCAGTTACATAGGGATACAGCTGTCTGAAAAAACGCGTTTATTTCGGGCTGAAAAACACGTTTTGAAAAGTGAGCTGTTACTGCCCCATAAGTTACATGGGGTTGACCAAACTTGCAGACACATGTTTATTTCTGCTGAAAAACATGTTTTGACACTTTCAGCACAGTGGGTTTAAGACCTGAGTGTGTGGGCTCTTCTGAGGCTTGCAGTTACATAGGGATACAGCTGTCTGAAAAAACGCGTTTATTTCGGGCTGAAAAACACGTTTTGAAAAGTGAGCTGTTACTGACCCATAACTTACATGGGGTTGACCAAACTTGCAGAAACATGTTTATTTCTGCTGAAAAACATGTTTTGACACTTTCAGCACACTGGGGTTAAGACCTGAGTGTGTGGGCTCTTCTGAGCCTTGCAGATACATAGGGATACAGCTGTCTGAAAAAACGCGTTTATTTCTGGCTGAAAAACACGTTTTGAAAAGTGAGCTGTTACTGACCCATAATTTACATGGGGTTGACCAAACTTGCAGAAACATGTTTATTTCTGCTGAAAAACATGTTTTGACACTTTCAGCACACTCGGGTTAAGACCTGAGTGTGTGGGCTCTTCTGAGCCTTGCAGTTACATAGGGATACAGCTGTCTGAAAAAACGCGTTTATTTCGGGCTGAAAAACACGTTTTGAAAAGTGAGCTGTTACTGACCCATAACTTACATGGGGTTGACCAAACTTGCAGAAACATGTTTATTTCTGCTGAAAAACATGTTTTGACACTTTCAGCACACTGGGGTTAAGACCTGAGTGTGTGGGCTCTTCTGAGCCTTGCAGTTACATAGGGATACAGCTGTCTGAAAAAACGCGTTTATTTCGGGCTGAAAAACACGTTTTGAAAAGTGAGCTGTTACTGACCCATAACTTACATGGGGTTGACCAAACTTGCAGAAACAAGTTTATTTCTGCTGAAAAACATGTTTTGACACTTTCAGCACACTGGGGTTAAGACCTGAGTGTGTGGGCTCTTCTGAGCCTTGCAATTACATAGGGATACAGCTGTCTGAAAAAACGCGTTTATTTCGGGCTGAAAAACACGTTTTGAAAAGTGAGCTGTTACTGACCCATAACTTACATGGGGTTGACCAAACTTGCAGAAACATGTTTATTTCTGCTGAAAAACATGTTTTGACACTTTCAGCACACTGGGGTTAAGACCTGAGTGTGTGGGCTCTTCTGAGCCTTGCAGTTACATAGGGATACAGCTGTCTGAAAAAACGCGTTTATTTCGGGCTGAAAAACACGTTTTGAAAAGTGAGCTGTTACTGACCCATAACTTACATGGGGTTGACCAAACTTGCAGAAACAAGTTTATTTCTGCTGAAAAACATGTTTTGACACTTTCAGCACAGTGGGGTTAAGACCTGAGTGTGTGGGCTCTTCTGAGCCTTGCAGATACATAGGGATACAGCTGTCTGAAAAAACGCGTTTATTTCGGGCTGAAAAACACGTTTTGAAAAGTGAGCTGTTACTGACCCATAACTTACATGGGGTTGTCCAAACTTGCAGAAACATGCTTATTTCTGCTGAAAAACATGTTTTGACACTTTCAGCGCACTGGGGTTAAGACCTGAGTGTGTGGGCTCTTCTGAGCCTTGCAGTTACATAGGGATACAGCTATCTGAAAAAACGCGTTTATTTCGGGCTGAAAAACACGTTTTGAAAAGTGAGCTGTTACTGACCCATAACTTACATGGGGTTGACCAAACTTGCAGAAACATGTTTATTTCTGCTGAAAAACATGTTTTGACACTTTCAGCACAGTGGGGTTAAGACCTGAGTGTGTGGGCTCTTCTGAGGCTTGCAGTTACATAGGGATACAGCTGTCTGAAAAAACGCGTTTATTTCGGGCTGAAAAACACGTTTTGAAAAGTGAGCTGTTACTGCCCCATAAGTTACATGGGGTTGACCAAACTTGCAGACACATGTTTATTTCTGCTGAAAAACATGTTTTGACACTTTCAGCACACTGGGGTTAAGACCTGAGTGTGTGGGCTCTTCTGAGCCTTGCAGTTACATAGGGATACAGCTGTCTGAAAAAACGTGTTTATTTCGGGCTGAAAAACACGTTTTGAAAAGTGAGCTGTTACTGACCCATAACTTACATGGGGTTGACCAAACTTGCAGAAACAAGTTTATTTCTGCTGAAAAACATGTTTTGACACTTTCAGCACACTGGGGTTAAGACCTGAGTGTGTGGGCTCTTCTGAGCCTTGCAGTTACATAGGGATACAGCTGTCTGAAAAAACGCGTTTATTTCGGGCTGAAAAACACGTTTTGAAAAGTGAGCTGTTACTGCCCCATAAGTTACATGGGGTTGACAAAACTTGCAGAAACATGTTTATTTCTGCTGAAAAACATGTTTTGACACTTTCAGCATACTGGGGTTAAGACCTGAGTGTGTGGGCTCTTCTGAGCCTTGCAGATACATAGGGATACAGCTGTCTGAAAAAACGCGTTTATTTCTGGCTGAAAAACACGTTTTGAAAAGTGAGCTGTTACTGACCCATAACTTACATGGGGTTGACCAAACTTGCAGAAACATGTTTATTTCTGCTGAAAAACATGTTTTGACACTTTCAGCACACTCGGGTTAAGACCTGAGTGTGTGGGCTCTTCTGAGCCTTGCAGTTACATAGGGATACAGCTGTCTGAAAAAACGCGTTTATTTCGGGCTGAAAAACACGTTTTGAAAAGTGAGCTGTTACTGACCCATAACTTACATGGGGTTGACCAAACTTGCAGAAACATGTTTATTTCTGCTGAAAAACATGTTTTGACACTTTCAGCACACTGGGGTTAAGACCTGAGTGTGTGGGCTCTTCTGAGCCTTGCAGTTACATAGGGATACAGCTGTCTGAAAAAACGCGTTTATTTCGGGCTGAAAAACACGTTTTGAAAAGTGAGCTGTTACTGACCCATAACTTACATGGGGTTGACCAAACTTGCAGAAACATGTTTATTTCTGCTGAAAAACATGTTTTGACACTTTCAGCGCACTGGGGTTAAGACCTGAGTGTGTGGGCTCTTCTGAGCCTTGCAGTTACATAGGGTAACAGCTATCTGAAAAAACGCGTTTATTTCGGGCTGAAAAACACGTTTTGAAAAGTGAGCTGTTACTGACCCATAACTTACATGGGGTTGACCAAACTTGCAGAAACATGCTTATTTCTGCTGAAAAACATGTTTTGACACTTTCAGCGCACTGGGGTTAAGACCTGAGTGTGTGGGCTCTTCTGAGCCTTGCAGTTACATAGGGTAAGAGCTATCTGAAAAAACGCGTTTATTTCGGGCTGAAAAACACGTTTTGAAAAGTGAGCTGTTACTGACCCATAACTTACATGGGGTTGACCAAACTTGCAGAAACATGTTTATTTCTGCTGAAAAACATGTTTTGACACTTTCAGCACAGTGGGGTTAAGACCTGAGTGTGTGGGCTCTTCTGAGGCTTGCAGTTACATAGGGATACAGCTGTCTGAAAAAACGCGTTTATTTCGGGCTGAAAAACACGTTTTGAAAAGTGAGCTGTTACTGACCCATAACTTACATGGGGTTGACCAAACTTGCAGAAACATGTTTATTTCTGCTGAAAAACATGTTTTGACACTTTCAGCACATTGGGGTTAAGACCTGAGTGTGTGGGCTCTTCTGAGCCTTGCAGTTACATAGGGATACAGCTGTCTGAAAAAACGCGTTTATTTCGGGCTGAAAAACACGTTTTGAAAAGTGAGCTGTTACTGACCCATAACTTACATGGGGTTGACCAAACTTGCAGAAACATGTTTATTTCTGCTGAAAAACATGTTTTGACACTTTCAGCACACTGGGGTTAAGACCTGAGTGTGTGGGCTCTTCTGAGCCTTGCAGATACATAGGGATACAGCTGTCTGAAAAAACGCGTTTATTTCTGGCTGAAAAACACGTTTTGAAAAGTGAGCTGTTACTGACCCATAATTTACATGGGGTTGACCAAACTTGCAGAAACATGTTTATTTCTGCTGAAAAACATGTTTTGACACTTTCAGCACACTCGGGTTAAGACCTGAGTGTGTGGGCTCTTCTGAGCCTTGCAGTTACATAGGGATACAGCTGTCTGAAAAAACGCGTTTATTTCGGGCTGAAAAACACGTTTTGAAAAGTGAGCTGTTACTGACCCATAACTTACATGGGGTTGACCAAACTTGCAGAAACATGTTTATTTCTGCTGAAAAACATGTTTTGACACTTTCAGCACACTGGGGTTAAGACCTGAGTGTGTGGGCTCTTCTGAGCCTTGCAGTTACATAGGGATACAGCTGTCTGAAAAAACGCGTTTATTTCGGGCTGAAAAACACGTTTTGAAAAGTGAGCTGTTACTGACCCATAACTTACATGGGGTTGACCAAACTTGCAGAAACAAGTTTATTTCTGCTGAAAAACATGTTTTGACACTTTCAGCGCACTGGGGTTAAGACCTGAGTGTGTGGGCTCTTCTGAGCCTTGCAGTTACATAGGGATACAGCTGTCTGAAAAAACGCGTTTATTTCGGGCTGAAAAACACGTTTTGAAAAGTGAGCTGTTACTGACCCATAACTTACATGGGGTTGACCAAACTTGCAGAAACAAGTTTATTTCTGCTGAAAAACATGTTTTGACACTTTCAGCACAGTGGGGTTAAGACCTGAGTGTGTGGGCTCTTCTGAGCCTTGCAGATACATAGGGATACAGCTGTCCGAAAAAACGCGTTTATTTCGGGCTGAAAAACACGTTTTGAAAAGTGAGCTGTTACTGACCCATAACTTACATGGGGTTGACCAAACTTGCAGAAACATGCTTATTTCTGCTGAAAAACATGTTTTGACACTTTCAGCGCACTGGGGTTAAGACCTGAGTGTGTGGGCTCTTCTGAGCCTTGCAGTTACATAGGGATACAGCTATCTGAAAAAACGCGTTTATTTCGGGCTGAAAAACACGTTTTGAAAAGTGAGCTGTTACTGACCCATAACTTACATGGGGTTGACCAAACTTGCAGAAACATGTTTATTTCTGCTAAAAAACATGTTTTGACACTTTCAGCACAGTGGGGTTAAGACCTGAGTGTGTGGGCTCTTCTGAGGCTTGCAGTTACATAGGGATACAGCTGTCTGAAAAAACGCGTTTATTTCGGGCTGAAAAACACGTTTTGAAAAGTGAGCTGTTACTGCCCCATAAGTTACATGGGGTTGACCAAACTTGCAGACACATGTTTATTTCTGCTGAAAAACATGTTTTGACACTTTCAGCACACTGGGGTTAAGACCTGAGTGTGTGGGCTCTTCTGAGCCTTGCAGTTACATAGGGATACAGCTGTCTGAAAAAACGTGTTTATTTCGGGCTGAAAAACACGTTTTGAAAAGTGAGCTGTTACTGACCCATAACTTACATGGGGTTGACCAAACTTGCAGAAACAAGTTTATTTCTGCTGAAAAACATGTTTTGACACTTTCAGCACACTGGGGTTAAGACCTGAGTGTGTGGGCTCTTCTGAGCCTTGCAGTTACATAGGGATACAGCTGTCTGAAAAAACGCGTTTATTTCGGGCTGAAAAACACGTTTTGAAAAGTGAGCTGTTACTGACCCATAACTTACATGGGGTTGACCAAACTTGCAGAAACATGTTTATTTCTGCTGAAAAACATGTTTTGACACTTTCAGCACACTGGGGTTAAGACCTGAGTGTGTGGGCTCTTCTGAGCCTTGCAGTTACATAGGGATACAGCTGTCTGAAAAAACGCGTTTATTTCGGGCTGAAAAACACGTTTTGAAAAGTGAGCTGTTACTGCCCCATAAGTTACATGGGGTTGACCAAACTTGCAGAAACATGTTTATTTCTGCTGAAAAACATGTTTTGACACTTTCAGCATACTGGGGTTAAGACCTGAGTGTGTGGGCTCTTCTGAGCCTTGCAGATACATAGGGATACAGCTGTCTGAAAAAACGCGTTTATTTCTGGCTGAAAAACACGTTTTGAAAAGTGAGCTGTTACTGACCCATAACTTACATGGGGTTGACCAAACTTGCAGAAACATGTTTATTTCTGCTGAAGAACATGTTTTGACACTTTCAGCACACTCGGGTTAAGACCTGAGTGTGTGGGCTCTTCTGAGCCTTGCAGTTACATAGGGATACAGCTGTCTGAAAAAACGCGTTTATTTCGGGCTGAAAAACACGTTTTGAAAAGTGAGCTGTTACTGACCCATAACTTACATGGGGTTGACCAAACTTGCAGAAACATGTTTATTTCTGCTGAAAAACATGTTTTGACACTTTCAGCACACTGGGGTTAAGACCTGAGTGTGTGGGCTCTTCTGAGCCTTGCAGTTACATAGGGTAACAGCTATATGAAAAAACGCGTTTATTTCGGGCTGAAAAACACGTTTTGAAAAGTGAGCTGTTACTGACCCATAACTTACATGGGGTTGACCAAACTTGCAGAAACATGCTTATTTCTGCTGAAAAACATGTTTTGACACTTTCAGCGCACTGGGGTTAAGACCTGAGTGTGTGGGCTCTTCTGAGCCTTGCAGTTACATAGGGTAAGAGCTATCTGAAAAAACGCGTTTATTTCGGGCTGAAAAACACGTTTTGAAAAGTGAGCTGTTACTGACCGATAACTTACATGGGGTTGACCAAACTTGCAGAAACATGTTTATTTCTGCTGAAAAACATGTTTTGACACTTTCAGCACAGTGGGGTTAAGACCTGAGTGTGTGGGCTCTTCTGAGGCTTGCAGTTACATAGGGATACAGCTGTCTGAAAAAACGCGTTTATTTCGGGCTGAAAAACACGTTTTGAAAAGTGAGCTGTTACTGACCCATAACTTACATGGGGTTGACCAAACTTGCAGAAACATGTTTATTTCTGCTGAAAAACATGTTTTGACACTTTCAGCACATTGGGGTTAAGACCTGAGTGTGTGGGCTCTTCTGAGCCTTGCAGTTACATAGGGATACAGCTGTCTGAAAAAACGCGTTTATTTCGGGCTGAAAAACACGTTTTGAAAAGTGAGCTGTTACTGACCCATAACTTACATGGGGTTGACCAAACTTGCAGAAACATGTTTATTTCTGCTGAAAAACATGTTTTGACACTTTCAGCACACTGGGGTTAAGACCTGAGTGTGTGGGCTCTTCTGAGCCTTGCAGTTACATAGGGATACAGCTGTCTGAAAAAACGCGTTTATTTCGGGCTGAAAAACACGTTTTGAAAAGTGAGCTGTTACTGCCCCATAAGTTACATGGGGTTGACCAAACTTGCAGAAACATGTTTATTTCTGCTGAAAAACATGTTTTGACACTCTCAGCACACTGGGGTTAAGACCTGAGTGTGTGGGCTCTTCTGAGCCTTGCAGTTACATAGGGATACAGCTGTCTGAAAAAACGCGTTTATTTCGGGCTGAAAAACACGTTTTGAAAAGTGAGCTGTTACTGACCCATAACTTACATGGGGTTGACCAAACTTGCAGAAACAAGTTTATTTCTGCTGAAAAACATGTTTTGACACTTTCAGCACACTGGGGTTAAGACCTGAGTGTGTGGGCTCTTCTGAGCCTTGCAGTTACATAGGGATACAGCTGTCTGAAAAAACGCGTTTATTTCGGGCTGAAAAACACGTTTTGAAAAGTGAGCTGTTACTGACCCATAACTTACATGGGGTTGACCAAACTTGCAGAAACATGTTTATTTCTGCTGAAAAACATGTTTTGACACTTTCAGCACACTGGGGTTAAGACCTGAGTGTGTGGGCTCTTCTGAGCCTTGCAGTTACATAGGGATACAGCTGTCTGAAAAAACGCGTTTATTTCGGGCTGAAAAACACGTTTTGAAAAGTGAGCTGTTACTGCCCCATAAGTTACATGGGGTTGACCAAACTTGCAGAAACATGTTTATTTCTGCTGAAAAACATGTTTTGACACTTTCAGCATACTGGGGTTAAGACCTGAGTCTGTGGGCTCTTCTGAGCCTTGCAGATACATAGGGATACAGCTGTCTGAAAAAACGCGTTTATTTCTGGCTGAAAAACACGTTTTGAAAAGTGAGCTGTTACTGACCCATAACTTACATGGGGTTGACCAAACTTGCAGAAACATGTTTATTTCTGCTGAAAAACATGTTTTGACACTTTCAGCACACTCGGGTTAAGACCTGAGTGTGTGGGCTCTTCTGAGCCTTGCAGTTACATAGGGATACAGCTGTCTGAAAAAACGCGTTTATTTCGGGCTGAAAAACACGTTTTGAAAAGTGAGCTGTTACTGACCCATAACTTACATGGGGTTGACCAAACTTGCAGAAACATGTTTATTTCTGCTGAAAAACATGTTTTGACACTTTCAGCACACTGGGGTTAAGACCTGAGTGTGTGGGCTCTTCTGAGCCTTGCAGTTACATAGGGATACAGCTGTCTGAAAAAACGCGTTTATTTCGGGCTGAAAAACACGTTTTGAAAAGTGAGCTGTTACTGACCCATAACTTTCATGGGGTTGACCAAACTTGCAGAAACATGTTTATTTCTGCTGAAAAACATGTTTTGACACTTTCAGCGCACTGGGGTTAAGACCTGAGTGTGTGGGCTCTTCTGAGCCTTGCAGTTACATAGGGTAACAGCTATCTGAAAAAACGCGTTTATTTCGGGCTGAAAAACGCGTTTTGAAAAGTGAGCTGTTACTGACCCATAACTTACATGGGGTTGACCAAACTTGCAGAAACATGCTTATTTCTGCTGAAAAACATGTTTTGACACTTTCAGCGCACTGGGGTTAAGACCTGAGTGTGTGGGCTCTTCTGAGCCTTGCAGTTACATAGGGTAAGAGCTATCTGAAAAAACGCGTTTATTTCGGGCTGAAAAACACGTTTTGAAAAGTGAGCTGTTACTGACCCATAACTTACATGGGGTTGACCAAACTTGCAGAAACATGTTTATTTCTGCTGAAAAACATGTTTTGACACTTTCAGCACACTCGGGTTAAGACCTGAGTGTGTGGGCTCTTCTGAGCCTTGCAGTTACATAGGGATACAGCTGTCTGAAAAAACGCGTTTATTTCGGGCTGAAAAACACGTTTTGAAAAGTGAGCTGTTACTGACCCATAACTTACATGGGGTTGACCAAACTTGCAGAAACATGTTTATTTCTGCTGAAAAACATGTTTTGACACTTTCAGCACACTGGGGTTAAGACCTGAGTGTGTGGGCTCTTCTGAGCCTTGCAGTTACATAGGGATACAGCTGTCTGAAAAAACGCGTTTATTTCGGGCTGAAAAACACGTTTTGAAAAGTGAGCTGTTACTGCCCCATAAGTTACATGGGGTTGACCAAACTTGCAGAAACATGTTTATTTCTGCTGAAAAACATGTTTTGACACTTTCAGCACACTGGGGTTAAGACCTGAGTGTGTGGGCTCTTCTGAGCCTTGCAGTTACATAGGGATACAGCTGTCTGAAAAAACGCGTTTATTTCGGGCTGAAAAACACGTTTTGAAAAGTGAGCTGTTACTGACCCATAACTTACATGGGGTTGACCAAACTTGCAGAAACATGTTTATTTCTGCTGAAAAACATGTTTTGACACTTTCAGCACACTGGGGTTAAGACCTGAGTGTGTGGGCTCTTCTGAGCCTTGCAGATACATAGGGATACAGCTGTCTGAAAAAACGCGTTTATTTCTGGCTGAAAAACACGTTTTGAAAAGTGAGCTGTTACTGACCCATAACTTACATGGGGTTGACCAAACTTGCAGAAACATGTTTATTTCTGCTGAAAAACATGTTTTGACACTTTCAGCACACTCGGGTTAAGACCTGAGTGTGTGGGCTCTTCTGAGCCTTGCAGTTACATAGGGATACAGCTGTCTGAAAAAACGCGTTTATTTCGGGCTGAAAAACACGTTTTGAAAAGTGAGCTGTTACTGACCCATAACTTACATGGGGTTGACCAAACTTGCAGAAACATGTTTATTTCTGCTGAAAAACATGTTTTGACACTTTCAGCACACTGGGGTTAAGACCTGAGTGTGTGGGCTCTTCTGAGCCTTGCAGTTACATAGGGATACAGCTGTCTGAAAAAACGCGTTTATTTCGGGCTGAAAAACACGTTTTGAAAAGTGAGCTGTTACTGACCCATAACTTACATGGGGTTGACCAAACTTGCAGAAAACATGTTTATTTCTGCTGAAAAACATGTTTTGACACTTTCAGCACAGTGGGGTTAAGACCTGAGTGTGTGGGCTCTTCTGAGGCTTGCAGTTACATAGGGATACAGCTGTCTGAAAAAACGCGTTTATTTCGGGCTGAAAAACACGTTTTGAAAAGTGAGCTGTTACTGCCCCATAAGTTACATGGGGTTGACCAAACTTGCAGACACATGTTTATTTCTGCTGAAAAACATGTTTTGACACTTTCAGCACAGTGGGTTTAAGACCTGAGTGTGTGGGCTCTTCTGAGGCTTGCAGTTACATAGGGATACAGCTGTATGAAAAAACGCGTTTATTTCGGGCTGAAAAACACGTTTTGAAAAGTGAGCTGTTACTGACCCATAACTTACATGGGGTTGACCAAACTTGCAGAAACATGTTTATTTCTGCTGAAAAACATGTTTTGACACTTTCAGCACACTGGGGTTAAGACCTGAGTGTGTGGGCTCTTCTGAGCCTTGCAGATACATAGGGATACAGCTGTCTGAAAAAACGCGTTTATTTCTGGCTGAAAAACACGTTTTGAAAAGTGAGCTGTTACTGACCCATAATTTACATGGGGTTGACCAAACTTGCAGAAACATGTTTATTTCTGCTGAAAAACATGTTTTGACACTTTCAGCACACTCGGGTTAAGACCTGAGTGTGTGGGCTCTTCTGAGCCTTGCAGTTACATAGGGATACAGCTGTCTGAAAAAACGCGTTTATTTCGGGCTGAAAAACACGTTTTGAAAAGTGAGCTGTTACTGACCCATAACTTACATGGGGTTGACCAAACTTGCAGAAACATGTTTATTTCTGCTGAAAAACATGTTTTGACACTTTCAGCACACTGGGGTTAAGACCTGAGTGTGTGGGCTCTTCTGAGCCTTGCAGTTACATAGGGATACAGCTGTCTGAAAAAACGCGTTTATTTCGGGCTGAAAAACACGTTTTGAAAAGTGAGCTGTTACTGACCCATAACTTACATGGGGTTGACCAAACTTGCAGAAACAAGTTTATTTCTGCTGAAAAACATGTTTTGACACTTTCAGCACACTGGGGTTAAGACCTGAGTGTGTGGGCTCTTCTGAGCCTTGCAATTACATAGGGATACAGCTGTCTGAAAAAACGCGTTTATTTCGGGCTGAAAAACACGTTTTGAAAAGTGAGCTGTTACTGACCCATAACTTACATGGGGTTGACCAAACTTGCAGAAACATGTTTATTTCTGCTGAAAAACATGTTTTGACACTTTCAGCACACTGGGGTTAAGACCTGAGTGTGTGGGCTCTTCTGAGCCTTGCAGTTACATAGGGATACAGCTGTCTGAAAAAACGCGTTTATTTCGGGCTGAAAAACACGTTTTGAAAAGTGAGCTGTTACTGACCCATAACTTACATGGGGTTGACCAAACTTGCAGAAACAAGTTTATTTCTGCTGAAAAACATGTTTTGACACTTTCAGCACAGTGGGGTTAAGACCTGAGTGTGTGGGCTCTTCTGAGCCTTGCAGATACATAGGGATACAGCTGTCTGAAAAAACGCGTTTATTTCGGGCTGAAAAACACGTTTTGAAAAGTGAGCTGTTACTGACCCATAACTTACATGGGGTTGTCCAAACTTGCAGAAACATGCTTATTTCTGCTGAAAAACATGTTTTGACACTTTCAGCGCACTGGGGTTAAGACCTGAGTGTGTGGGCTCTTCTGAGCCTTGCAGTTACATAGGGATACAGCTATCTGAAAAAACGCGTTTATTTCGGGCTGAAAAACACGTTTTGAAAAGTGAGCTGTTACTGACCCATAACTTACATGGGGTTGACCAAACTTGCAGAAACATGTTTATTTCTGCTGAAAAACATGTTTTGACACTTTCAGCACAGTGGGGTTAAGACCTGAGTGTGTGGGCTCTTCTGAGGCTTGCAGTTACATAGGGATACAGCTGTCTGAAAAAACGCGTTTATTTCGGGCTGAAAAACACGTTTTGAAAAGTGAGCTGTTACTGCCCCATAAGTTACATGGGGTTGACCAAACTTGCAGACACATGTTTATTTCTGCTGAAAAACATGTTTTGACACTTTCAGCACACTGGGGTTAAGACCTGAGTGTGTGGGCTCTTCTGAGCCTTGCAGTTACATAGGGATACAGCTGTCTGAAAAAACGTGTTTATTTCGGGCTGAAAAACACGTTTTGAAAAGTGAGCTGTTACTGACCCATAACTTACATGGGGTTGACCAAACTTGCAGAAACATGTTTATTTCTGCTGAAAAACATGTTTTGACACTTTCAGCACACTGGGGTTAAGACCTGAGTGTGTGGGCTCTTCTGAGCCTTGCAGTTACATAGGGATACAGCTGTCTGAAAAAACGCGTTTATTTCGGGCTGAAAAACACGTTTTGAAAAGTGAGCTGTTACTGACCCATAACTTACATGGGGTTGACCAAACTTGCAGAAAACATGTTTATTTCTGCTGAAAAACATGTTTTGACACTTTCAGCACAGTGGGGTTAAGACCTGAGTGTGTGGGCTCTTCTGAGGCTTGCAGTTACATAGGGATACAGCTGTCTGAAAAAACGCGTTTATTTCGGGCTGAAAAACACGTTTTGAAAAGTGAGCTGTTACTGCCCCATAAGTTACATGGGGTTGACCAAACTTGCAGACACATGTTTATTTCTGCTGAAAAACATGTTTTGACACTTTCAGCACAGTGGGTTTAAGACCTGAGTGTGTGGGCTCTTCTGAGCCTTGCAGTTACATAGGGATACAGCTGTCTGAAAAAACGCGTTTATTTCGGGCTGAAAAACACGTTTTGAAAAGTGAGCTGTTACTGACCCATAACTTACATGGGGTTGACCAAACTTGCAGAAACATGTTTATTTCTGCTGAAAAACATGTTTTGACACTTTCAGCGCACTGGGGTTAAGACCTGAGTGTGTGGGCTCTTCTGAGCCTTGCAGTTACATAGGGTAAGAGCTTTCTGAAAAAACGCGTTTATTTCGGGCTGAAAAACACGTTTTGAAAAGTGAGCTGTTACTGACCCATAACTTACGTGGGGTTGACCAAACTTGCAGAAACATGTTTATTTCTGCTGAAAAACATGTTTTGACACTTTCAGCACAGTGGGGTTAAGACCTGAGTGTGTGGGCTCTTCTGAGGCTTGCAGTTACATAGGGATACAGCTGTCTGAAAAAACGCGTTTATTTCGGGCTGAAAAACACGTTTTGAAAAGTGAGCTGTTACTGCCCCATAAGTTACATGGGGTTGACCAAACTTGCAGACACATGTTTATTTCTGCTGAAAAACATGTTTTGACACTTTCAGCACAGTGGGTTTAAGACCTGAGTGTGTGGGCTCTTCTGAGGCTTGCAGTTACATAGGGATACAGCTGTCTGAAAAAACGCGTTTATTTCGGGCTGAAAAACACGTTTTGAAAAGTGAGCTGTTACTGACCCATAACTTACATGGGGTTGACCAAACTTGCAGAAACATGTTTATTTCTGCTGAAAAACATGTTTTGACACTTTCAGCACACTGGGGTTAAGACCTGAGTGTGTGGGCTCTTCTGAGCCTTGCAGATACATAGGGATACAGCTGTCTGAAAAAACGCGTTTATTTCTGGCTGAAAAACACGTTTTGAAAAGTGAGCTGTTACTGACCCATAATTTACATGGGGTTGACCAAACTTGCAGAAACATGTTTATTTCTGCTGAAAAACATGTTTTGACACTTTCAGCACACTCGGGTTAAGACCTGAGTGTGTGGGCTCTTCTGAGCCTTGCAGTTACATAGGGATACAGCTGTCTGAAAAAACGCGTTTATTTCGGGCTGAAAAACACGTTTTGAAAAGTGAGCTGTTACTGACCCATAACTTACATGGGGTTGACCAAACTTGCAGAAACATGTTTATTTCTGCTGAAAAACATGTTTTGACACTTTCAGCACACTGGGGTTAAGACCTGAGTGTGTGGGCTCTTCTGAGCCTTGCAGTTACATAGGGATACAGCTGTCTGAAAAAACGCGTTTATTTCGGGCTGAAAAACACGTTTTGAAAAGTGAGCTGTTACTGACCCATAAGTTACATGGGGTTGACCAAACTTGCAGAAACAAGTTTATTTCTGCTGAAAAACATGTTTTGACACTTTCAGCACACTGGGGTTAAGACCTGAGTGTGTGGGCTCTTCTGAGCCTTGCAGTTACATAGGGATACAGCTGTCTGAAAAAACGCGTTTATTTCCGGCTGAAAAACACGTTTTGAAAAGTGAGCTGTTACTGACCCATAACTTACATGGGGTTGACCAAACTTGCAGAAACATGTTTATTTCTGCTGAAAAACATGTTTTGACACTTTCAGCGCACTGGGGTTAAGACCTGAGTGTGTGGGCTCTTCTGAGCCTTGCAGTTACATAGGGTAACAGCTATCTGAAAAAACGCGTTTATTTCGGGCTGAAAAACACGTTTTGAAAAGTGAGCTGTTACTGACCCATAACTTACATGGGGTTGACCAAACTTGCAGAAACATGCTTATTTCTGCTGAAAAACATGTTTTGACACTTTCAGCGCACTGGGGTTAAGACCTGAGTGTGTGGGCTCTTCTGAGCCTTGCAGTTACATAGGGTAAGAGCTTTCTGAAAAAACGCGTTTATTTCGGGCTGAAAAACACGTTTTGAAAAGTGAGCTGTTACTGACCCATAACTTACATGGGGTTGACCAAACTTGCAGAAACATGTTTATTTCTGCTGAAAAACATGTTTTGACACTTTCAGCACAGTGGGGTTAAGACCTGAGTGTGTGGGCTCTTCTGAGGCTTGCAGTTACATAGGGATACAGCTGTCTGAAAAAACGCGTTTATTTCGGGCTGAAAAACACGTTTTGAAAAGTGAGCTGTTACTGACCCATAACTTACATGGGGTTGACCAAACTTGCAGAAACATGTTTATTTCTGCTGAAAAACATGTTTTGACACTTTCAGCACATTGGGGTTAAGACCTGAGTGTGTGGGCTCTTCTGAGCCTTGCAGTTACATAGGGATACAGCTGTCTGAAAAAACGCGTTTATTTCGGGCTGAAAAACACGTTTTGAAAAGTGAGCTGTTACTGACCCATAATTTACATGGGGTTGACCAAACTTGCAGAAACATGTTTATTTCTGCTGAAAAACATGTTTTGACACTTTCAGCACACTCGGGTTAAGACCTGAGTGTGTGGGCTCTTCTGAGCCTTGCAGTTACATAGGGATACAGCTGTCTGAAAAAACGCGTTTATTTCGGGCTGAAAAACACGTTTTGAAAAGTGAGCTGTTACTGACCCATAACTTACATGGGGTTGACCAAACTTGCAGAAACATGTTTATTTCTGCTGAAAAACATGTTTTGACACTTTCAGCACACTGGGGTTAAGACCTGAGTGTGTGGGCTCTTCTGAGCCTTGCAGTTACATAGGGATACAGCTGTCTGAAAAAACGCGTTTATTTCGGGCTGAAAAACACGTTTTGAAAAGTGAGCTGTTACTGACCCATAACTTACATGGGGTTGACCAAACTTGCAGAAACAAGTTTATTTCTGCTGAAAAACATGTTTTGACACTTTCAGCGCACTGGGGTTAAGACCTGAGTGTGTGGGCTCTTCTGAGCCTTGCAGTTACATAGGGATACAGCTATCTGAAAAAACGCGTTTATTTCGGGCTGAAAAACACGTTTTGAAAAGTGAGCTGTTACTGACCCATAACTTACATGGGGTTGACCAAACTTGCAGAAACATGTTTATTTCTGCTGAAAAACATGTTTGGACACTTTCAGCACAGTGGGGTTAAGACCTGAGTGTGTGGGCTCTTCTGAGGCTTGCAGTTACATAGGGATACAGCTGTCTGAAAAAACGCGTTTATTTCGGGCTGAAAAACACGTTTTGAAAAGTGAGCTGTTACTGCCCCATAAGTTACATGGGGTTGACCAAACTTGCAGACACATGTTTATTTCTGCTGAAAAACATGTTTTGACACTTTCAGCACACTGGGGTTAAGACCTGAGTGTGTGGGCTCTTCTGAGCCTTGCAATTACATAGGGATACAGCTGTCTGAAAAAACGCGTTTATTTCGGGCTGAAAAACACGTTTTGAAAAGTGAGCTGTTACTGACCCATAACTTACATGGGGTTGACCAAACTTGCAGAAACATGTTTATTTCTGCTGAAAAACATGTTTTGACACTTTCAGCACACTGGGGTTAAGACCTGAGTGTGTGGGCTCTTCTGAGCCTTGCAGTTACATAGGGATACAGCTGTCTGAAAAAACGCGTTTATTTCGGGCTGAAAAACACGTTTTGAAAAGTGAGCTGTTACTGACCCATAACTTACATGGGGTTGACCAAACTTGCAGAAACATGTTTATTTCTGCTGAAAAACATGTTTTGACACTTTCAGCACAGTGGGGTTAAGACCTGAGTGTGTGGGCTCTTCTGAGGCTTGCAGTTACATAGGGATACAGCTGTCTGAAAAAACGCGTTTATTTCGGGCTGAAAAACACGTTTTGAAAAGTGAGCTGTTACTGCCCCATAAGTTACATGGGGTTGACCAAACTTGCAGACACATGTTTATTTCTGCTGAAAAACATGTTTTGACACTTTCAGCACACTGGGGTTAAGACCTGAGTGTGTGGGCTCTTCTGAGCCTTGCAATTACATAGGGATACAGCTGTCTGAAAAAACGCGTTTATTTCGGGCTGAAAAACACGTTTTGAAAAGTGAGCTGTTACTGACCCATAACTTACATGGGGTTGACCAAACTTGCAGAAACATGTTTATTTCTGCTGAAAAACATGTTTTGACACTTTCAGCACACTGGGGTTAAGACCTGAGTGTGTGGGCTCTTCTGAGCCTTGCAGTTACATAGGGATACAGCTGTCTGAAAAAACGCGTTTATTTCGGGCTGAAAAACACGTTTTGAAAAGTGAGCTGTTACTGACCCATAACTTACATGGGGTTGACCAAACTTGCAGAAACATGTTTATTTCTGCTGAAAAACATGTTTTGACACTTTCAGCGCACTGGGGTTAAGACCTGAGTGTGTGGGCTCTTCTGAGCCTTGCAGTTACATAGGGTAACAGCTATCTGAAAAAACGCGTTTATTTCGGGCTGAAAAACACGTTTTGAAAAGTGAGCTGTTACTGACCCATAACTTACATGGGGTTGACCAAACTTGCAGAAACATGCTTATTTCTGCTGAAAAACATGTTTTGACACTTTCAGCGCACTGGGGTTAAGACCTGAGTGTGTGGGCTCTTCTGAGCCTTGCAGTTACATAGGGTAAGAGCTTTCTGAAAAAACGCGTTTATTTCGGGCTGAAAAACACGTTTTGAAAAGTGAGCTGTTACTGACCCATAACTTACGTGGGGTTGACCAAACTTGCAGAAACATGTTTATTTCTGCTGAAAAACATGTTTTGACACTTTCAGCACAGTGGGGTTAAGACCTGAGTGTGTGGGCTCTTCTGAGGCTTGCAGTTACATAGGGATACAGCTGTCTGAAAAAACGCGTTTATTTCGGGCTGAAAAACACGTTTTGAAAAGTGAGCTGTTACTGACCCATAACTTACATGGGGTTGACCAAACTTGCAGAAACATGTTTATTTCTGCTGAAAAACATGTTTTGACACTTTCAGCACATTGGGGTTAAGACCTGAGTGTGTGGGCTCTTCTGAGCCTTGCAGTTACATAGGGATACAGCTGTCTGAAAAAACGCGTTTATTTCGGGCTGAAAAACACGTTTTGAAAAGTGAGCTGTTACTGACCCATAACTTACATGGGGTTGACCAAACTTGCAGAAACATGTTTATTTCTGCTGAAAAACATGTTTTGACACTTTCAGCACACTGGGGTTAAGACCTGAGTGTGTGGGCTCTTCTGAGCCTTGCAGATACATAGGGATACAGCTGTCTGAAAAAACGCGTTTATTTCTGGCTGAAAAACACGTTTTGAAAAGTGAGCTGTTACTGACCCATAATTTACATGGGGTTGACCAAACTTGCAGAAACATGTTTATTTCTGCTGAAAAACATGTTTTGACACTTTCAGCACACTCGGGTTAAGACCTGAGTGTGTGGGCTCTTCTGAGCCTTGCAGTTACATAGGGATACAGCTGTCTGAAAAAACGCGTTTATTTCGGGCTGAAAAACACGTTTTGAAAAGTGAGCTGTTACTGACCCATAACTTACATGGGGTTGACCAAACTTGCAGAAACATGTTTATTTCTGCTGAAAAACATGTTTTGACACTTTCAGCACACTGGGGTTAAGACCTGAGTGTGTGGGCTCTTCTGAGCCTTGCAGTTACATAGGGATACAGCTGTCTGAAAAAACGCGTTTATTTCGGGCTGAAAAACACGTTTTGAAAAGTGAGCTGTTACTGACCCATAACTTACATGGGGTTGACCAAACTTGCAGAAACAAGTTTATTTCTGCTGAAAAACATGTTTTGACACTTTCAGCGCACTGGGGTTAAGACCTGAGTGTGTGGGCTCTTCTGAGCCTTGCAGTTACATAGGGATACAGCTATCTGAAAAAACGCGTTTATTTCGGGCTGAAAAACACGTTTTGAAAAGTGAGCTGTTACTGACCCATAACTTACATGGGGTTGACCAAACTTGCAGAAACATGTTTATTTCTGCTGAAAAACATGTTTTGACACTTTCAGCACAGTGGGGTTAAGACCTGAGTGTGTGGGCTCTTCTGAGGCTTGCAGTTACATAGGGATACAGCTGTCTGAAAAAACGCGTTTATTTCGGGCTGAAAAACACGTTTTGAAAAGTGAGCTGTTACTGCCCCATAAGTTACATGGGGTTGACCAAACTTGCAGACACATGTTTATTTCTGCTGAAAAACATGTTTTGACACTTTCAGCACACTGGGGTTAAGACCTGAGTGTGTGGGCTCTTCTGAGCCTTGCAATTACATAGGGATACAGCTGTCTGAAAAAACGCGTTTATTTCGGGCTGAAAAACACGTTTTGAAAAGTGAGCTGTTACTGACCCATAACTTACATGGGGTTGACCAAACTTGCAGAAACATGTTTATTTCTGCTGAAAAACATGTTTTGACACTTTCAGCACACTCGGGTTAAGACCTGAGTGTGTGGGCTCTTCTGAGCCTTGCAGTTACATAGGGATACAGCTGTCTGAAAAAACGCGTTTATTTCGGGCTGAAAAACACGTTTTGAAAAGTGAGCTGTTACTGACCCATAACTTACATGGGGTTGACCAAACTTGCAGAAACATGTTTATTTCTGCTGAAAAACATGTTTTGACACTTTCAGCACACTGGGGTTAAGACCTGAGTGTGTGGGCTCTTCTGAGCCTTGCAGTTACATAGGGATACAGCTGTCTGAAAAAACGCGTTTATTTCGGGCTGAAAAACACGTTTTGAAAAGTGAGCTGTTACTGACCCATAACTTACATGGGGTTGACCAAACTTGCAGAAACATGTTTATTTCTGCTGAAAAACATGTTTTGACACTTTCAGCGCACTGGGGTTAAGACCTGAGTGTGTGGGCTCTTCTGAGCCTTGCAGTTACATAGGGTAAGAGCTTTCTGAAAAAACGCGTTTATTTCGGGCTGAAAAACACGTTTTGAAAAGTGAGCTGTTACTGACCCATAACTTACATGGGGTTGACCAAACTTGCAGAAACATGTTTATTTCTGCTGAAAAACATGTTTTGACACTTTCAGCACAGTGGGGTTAAGACCTGAGTGTGTGGGCTCTTCTGAGGCTTGCAGTTACATAGGGATACAGCTGTCTGAAAAAACGCGTTTATTTCGGGCTGAAAAACACGTTTTGAAAAGTGAGCTGTTACTGACCCATAACTTACATGGGGTTGACCAAACTTGCAGAAACATGTTTATTTCTGCTGAAAAACATGTTTTGACACTTTCAGCACATTGGGGTTAAGACCTGAGTGTGTGGGCTCTTCTGAGCCTTGCAGTTACATAGGGATACAGCTGTCTGAAAAAACGCGTTTATTTCGGGCTGAAAAACACGTTTTGAAAAGTGAGCTGTTACTGACCCATAACTTACATGGGGTTGACCAAACTTGCAGAAACATGTTTATTTCTGCTGAAAAACATGTTTTGACACTTTCAGCACACTGGGGTTAAGACCTGAGTGTGTGGGCTCTTCTGAGCCTTGCAGATACATAGGGATACAGCTGTCTGAAAAAACGCGTTTATTTCTGGCTGAAAAACACGTTTTGAAAAGTGAGCTGTTACTGACCCATAATTTACATGGGGTTGACCAAACTTGCAGAAACATGTTTATTTCTGCTGAAAAACATGTTTTGACACTTTCAGCACACTCGGGTTAAGACCTGAGTGTGTGGGCTCTTCTGAGCCTTGCAGTTACATAGGGATACAGCTGTCTGAAAAAACGCGTTTATTTCGGGCTGAAAAACACGTTTTGAAAAGTGAGCTGTTACTGACCCATAACTTACATGGGGTTGACCAAACTTGCAGAAACATGTTTATTTCTGCTGAAAAACATGTTTTGACACTTTCAGCACACTGGGGTTAAGACCTGAGTGTGTGGGCTCTTCTGAGCCTTGCAGTTACATAGGGATACAGCTGTCTGAAAAAACGCGTTTATTTCGGGCTGAAAAACACGTTTTGAAAAGTGAGCTGTTACTGACCCATAACTTACATGGGGTTGACCAAACTTGCAGAAACAAGTTTATTTCTGCTGAAAAACATGTTTTGACACTTTCAGCGCACTGGGGTTAAGACCTGAGTGTGTGGGCTCTTCTGAGCCTTGCAGTTACATAGGGATACAGCTATCTGAAAAAACGCGTTTATTTCGGGCTGAAAAACACGTTTTGAAAAGTGAGCTGTTACTGACCCATAACTTACATGGGGTTGACCAAACTTGCAGAAACATGTTTATTTCTGCTGAAAAACATGTTTTGACACTTTCAGCACAGTGGGGTTAAGACCTGAGTGTGTGGGCTCTTCTGAGGCTTGCAGTTACATAGGGATACAGCTGTCTGAAAAAACGCGTTTATTTCGGGCTGAAAAACACGTTTTGAAAAGTGAGCTGTTACTGCCCCATAAGTTACATGGGGTTGACCAAACTTGCAGACACATGTTTATTTCTGCTGAAAAACATGTTTTGACACTTTCAGCACACTGGGGTTAAGACCTGAGTGTGTGGGCTCTTCTGAGCCTTGCAATTACATAGGGATACAGCTGTCTGAAAAAACGCGTTTATTTCGGGCTGAAAAACACGTTTTGAAAAGTGAGCTGTTACTGACCCATAACTTACATGGGGTTGACCAAACTTGCAGAAACAAGTTTATTTCTGCTGAAAAACATGTTTTGACACTTTCAGCACACTGGGGTTAAGACCTGAGTGTGTGGGCTCTTCTGAGCCTTGCAGTTACATAGGGATACAGCTGTCTGAAAAAACGCGTTTATTTCGGGCTGAAAAACACGTTTTGAAAAGTGAGCTGTTACTGACCCATAACTTACATGGGGTTGACCAAACTTGCAGAAACATGTTTATTTCTGCTGAAAAACATGTTTTGACACTTTCAGCACAGTGGGGTTAAGACCTGAGTGTGTGGGCTCTTCTGAGGCTTGCAGTTACATAGGGATACAGCTGTCTGAAAAAACGCGTTTATTTCGGGCTGAAAAACACGTTTTGAAAAGTGAGCTGTTACTGCCCCATAAGTTACATGGGGTTGACCAAACTTGCAGACACATGTTTATTTCTGCTGAAAAACATGTTTTGACACTTTCAGCACACTGGGGTTAAGACCTGAGTGTGTGGGCTCTTCTGAGCCTTGCAATTACATAGGGATACAGCTGTCTGAAAAAACGCGTTTATTTCGGGCTGAAAAACACGTTTTGAAAAGTGCGCTGTTACTGACCCATAACTTACATGGGGTTGACCAAACTTGCAGAAACATGTTTATTTCTGCTGAAAAACATGTTTTGACACTTTCAGCACACTGGGGTTAAGACCTGAGTGTGTGGGCTCTTCTGAGCCTTGCAGTTACATAGGGATACAGCTGTCTGAAAAAACGCGTTTATTTCGGGCTGAAAAACACGTTTTGAAAAGTGAGCTGTTACTGACCCATAACTTACATGGGGTTGACCAAACTTGCAGAAACATGTTTATTTCTGCTGAAAAACATGTTTTGACACTTTCAGCGCACTGGGGTTAAGACCTGAGTGTGTGGGCTCTTCTGAGCCTTGCAGTTACATAGGGTAACAGCTATCTGAAAAAACGCGTTTATTTCGGGCTGAAAAACACGTTTTGAAAAGTGAGCTGTTACTGACCCATAACTTACATGGGGTTGACCAAACTTGCAGAAACATGCTTATTTCTGCTGAAAAACATGTTTTGACACTTTCAGCGCACTGGGGTTAAGACCTGAGTGTGTGGGCTCTTCTGAGCCTTGCAGTTACATAGGGTAAGAGCTTTCTGAAAAAACGCGTTTATTTCGGGCTGAAAAACACGTTTTGAAAAGTGAGCTGTTACTGACCCATAACTTACATGGGGTTGACCAAACTTGCAGAAACATGTTTATTTCTGCTGAAAAACATGTTTTGACACTTTCAGCACATTGGGGTTAAGACCTGAGTGTGTGGGCTCTTCTGAGCCTTGCAGTTACATAGGGATACAGCTGTCTGAAAAAACGCGTTTATTTCGGGCTGAAAAACACGTTTTGAAAAGTGAGCTGTTACTGACCCATAACTTACATGGGGTTGACCAAACTTGCAGAAACATGTTTATTTCTGCTGAAAAACATGTTTTGACACTTTCAGCACACTGGGGTTAAGACCTGAGTGTGTGGGCTCTTCTGAGCCTTGCAGATACATAGGGATACAGCTGTCTGAAAAAACGCGTTTATTTCTGGCTGAAAAACACGTTTTGAAAAGTGAGCTGTTACTGACCCATAATTTACATGGGGTTGACCAAACTTGCAGAAACATGTTTATTTCTGCTGAAAAACATGTTTTGACACTTTCAGCACACTCGGGTTAAGACCTGAGTGTGTGGGCTCTTCTGAGCCTTGCAGTTACATAGGGATACAGCTGTCTGAAAAAACGCGTTTATTTCGGGCTGAAAAACACGTTTTGAAAAGTGAGCTGTTACTGACCCATAACTTACATGGGGTTGACCAAACTTGCAGAAACATGTTTATTTCTGCTGAAAAACATGTTTTGACACTTTCAGCACACTGGGGTTAAGACCTGAGTGTGTGGGCTCTTCTGAGCCTTGCAGTTACATAGGGATACAGCTGTCTGAAAAAACGCGTTTATTTCGGGCTGAAAAACACGTTTTGAAAAGTGAGCTGTTACTGACCCATAACTTACATGGGGTTGACCAAACTTGCAGAAACAAGTTTATTTCTGCTGAAAAACATGTTTTGACACTTTCAGCGCACTGGGGTTAAGACCTGAGTGTGTGGGCTCTTCTGAGCCTTGCAGTTACATAGGGATACAGCTATCTGAAAAAACGCGTTTATTTCGGGCTGAAAAACACGTTTTGAAAAGTGAGCTGTTACTGACCCATAACTTACATGGGGTTGACCAAACTTGCAGAAACATGTTTATTTCTGCTGAAAAACATGTTTTGACACTTTCAGCACAGTGGGGTTAAGACCTGAGTGTGTGGGCTCTTCTGAGGCTTGCAGTTACATAGGGATACAGCTGTCTGAAAAAACGCGTTTATTTCGGGCTGAAAAACACGTTTTGAAAAGTGAGCTGTTACTGCCCCATAAGTTACATGGGGTTGACCAAACTTGCAGACACATGTTTATTTCTGCTGAAAAACATGTTTTGACACTTTCAGCACACTGGGGTTAAGACCTGAGTGTGTGGGCTCTTCTGAGCCTTGCAATTACATAGGGATACAGCTGTCTGAAAAAACGCGTTTATTTCGGGCTGAAAAACACGTTTTGAAAAGTGAGCTGTTACTGACCCATAACTTACATGGGGTTGACCAAACTTGCAGAAACATGTTTATTTCTGCTGAAAAACATGTTTTGACACTTTCAGCACACTGGGGTTAAGACCTGAGTGTGTGGGCTCTTCTGAGGCTTGCAGTTACATAGGGATACAGCTGTCTGAAAAAACGCGTTTATTTCGGGCTGAAAAACACGTTTTGAAAAGTGAGCTGTTACTGCCCCATAAGTTACATGGGGTTGACCAAACTTGCAGACACATGTTTATTTCTGCTGAAAAACATGTTTTGACACTTTCAGCACACTGGGGTTAAGACCTGAGTGTGTGGGCTCTTCTGAGCCTTGCAATTACATAGGGATACAGCTGTCTGAAAAAACGCGTTTATTTCGGGCTGAAAAACACGTTTTGAAAAGTGAGCTGTTACTGACCCATAACTTACATGGGGTTGACCAAACTTGCAGAAACATGTTTATTTCTGCTGAAAAACATGTTTTGACACTTTCAGCGCACTGGGGTTAAGACCTGAGTGTGTGGGCTCTTCTGAGCCTTGCAGTTACATAGGGTAACAGCTATCTGAAAAAACGCGTTTATTTCGGGCTGAAAAACACGTTTTGAAAAGTGAGCTGTTACTGACCCATAACTTACATGGGGTTGACCAAACTTGCAGAAACATGCTTATTTCTGCTGAAAAACATGTTTTGACACTTTCAGCGCACTGGGGTTAAGACCTGAGTGTGTGGGCTCTTCTGAGCCTTGCAGTTACATAGGGTAAGAGCTTTCTGAAAAAAACGCGTTTATTTCGGGCTGAAAAACACGTTTTGAAAAGTGAGCTGTTACTGACCCATAACTTACATGGGGTTGACCAAACTTGCAGAAACATGTTTATTTCTGCTGAAAAACATGTTTTGACACTTTCAGCACAGTGGGGTTAAGACCTGAGTGTGTGGGCTCTTCTGAGGCTTGCAGTTACATAGGGATACAGCTGTCTGAAAAAACGCGTTTATTTCGGGCTGAAAAACACGTTTTGAAAAGTGAGCTGTTACTGACCCATAACTTACATGGGGTTGACCAAACTTGCAGAAACATGTTTATTTCTGCTGAAAAACATGTTTTGACACTTTCAGCACATTGGGGTTAAGACCTGAGTGTGTGGGCTCTTCTGAGCCTTGCAGTTACATAGGGATACAGCTGTCTGAAAAAACGCGTTTATTTCGGGCTGAAAAACACGTTTTGAAAAGTGAGCTGTTACTGACCCATAACTTACATGGGGTTGACCAAACTTGCAGAAACATGTTTATTTCTGCTGAAAAACATGTTTTGACACTTTCAGCACACTGGGGTTAAGACCTGAGTGTGTGGGCTCTTCTGAGCCTTGCAGATACATAGGGATACAGCTGTCTGAAAAAACGCGTTTATTTCTGGCTGAAAAACACGTTTTGAAAAGTGAGCTGTTACTGACCCATAATTTACATGGGGTTGACCAAACTTGCAGAAACATGTTTATTTCTGCTGAAAAACATGTTTTGACACTTTCAGCACACTCGGGTTAAGACCTGAGTGTGTGGGCTCTTCTGAGCCTTGCAGTTACATAGGGATACAGCTGTCTGAAAAAACGCGTTTATTTCGGGCTGAAAAACACGTTTTGAAAAGTGAGCTGTTACTGACCCATAACTTACATGGGGTTGACCAAACTTGCAGAAACATGTTTATTTCTGCTGAAAAACATGTTTTGACACTTTCAGCACACTGGGGTTAAGACCTGAGTGTGTGGGCTCTTCTGAGCCTTGCAGTTACATAGGGATACAGCTATCTGAAAAAACGCGTTTATTTCGGGCTGAAAAACACGTTTTGAAAAGTGAGCTGTTACTGACCCATAACTTACATGGGGTTGACCAAACTTGCAGAAACATGTTTATTTCTGCTGAAAAACATGTTTTGACACTTTCAGCACAGTGGGGTTAAGACCTGAGTGTGTGGGCTCTTCTGAGGCTTGCAGTTACATAGGGATACAGCTGTCTGAAAAAACGCGTTTATTTCGGGCTGAAAAACACGTTTTGAAAAGTGAGCTGTTACTGCCCCATAAGTTACATGGGGTTGACCAAACTTGCAGACACATGTTTATTTCTGCTGAAAAACATGTTTTGACACTTTCAGCACACTGGGGTTAAGACCTGAGTGTGTGGGCTCTTCTGAGCCTTGCAATTACATAGGGATACAGCTGTCTGAAAAAACGCGTTTATTTCGGGCTGAAAAACACGTTTTGAAAAGTGAGCTGTTACTGACCCATAACTTACATGGGGTTGACCAAACTTGCAGAAACATGTTTATTTCTGCTGAAAAACATGTTTTGACACTTTCAGCACACTGGGGTTAAGACCTGAGTGTGTGGGCTCTTCTGAGCCTTGCAGTTACATAGGGATACAGCTGTCTGAAAAAACGCGTTTATTTCGGGCTGAAAAACACGTTTTGAAAAGTGAGCTGTTACTGACCCATAACTTACATGGGGTTGACCAAACTTGCAGAAACAAGTTTATTTCTGCTGAAAAACATGTTTTGACACTTTCAGCACAGTGGGGTTAAGACCTGAGTGTGTGGGCTCTTCTGAGCCTTGCAGATACATAGGGATACAGCTGTCTGAAAAAACGCGTTTATTTCGGGCTGAAAAACACGTTTTGAAAAGTGAGCTGTTACTGACCCATAACTTACATGGGGTTGTCCAAACTTGCAGAAACATGCTTATTTCTGCTGAAAAACATGTTTTGACACTTTCAGCGCACTGGGGTTAAGACCTGAGTGTGTGGGCTCTTCTGAGCCTTGCAGTTACATAGGGATACAGCTATCTGAAAAAACGCGTTTATTTCGGGCTGAAAAACACGTTTTGAAAAGTGAGCTGTTACTGACCCATAACTTACATGGGGTTGACCAAACTTGCAGAAACAAGTTTATTTCTGCTGAAAAACATGTTTTGACACTTTCAGCACACTGGGGTTAAGACCTGAGTGTGTGGGCTCTTCTGAGCCTTGCAGTTACATAGGGATACAGCTGTCTGAAAAAACGCGTTTATTTCGGGCTGAAAAACACGTTTTGAAAAGTGAGCTGTTACTGCCCCATAAGTTACATGGGGTTGACAAAACTTGCAGAAACATGTTTATTTCTGCTGAAAAACATGTTTTGACACTTTCAGCATACTGGGGTTAAGACCTGAGTGTGTGGGCTCTTCTGAGCCTTGCAGATACATAGGGATACAGCTGTCTGAAAAAACGCGTTTATTTCTGGCTGAAAAACACGTTTTGAAAAGTGAGCTGTTACTGAACCATAACTTACATGGGGTTGACCAAACTTGCAGAAACATGTTTATTTCTGCTGAAAAACATGTTTTGACACTTTCAGCACACTCGGGTTAAGACCTGAGTGTGTGGGCTCTTCTGAGCCTTGCAGTTACATAGGGATACAGCTGTCTGAAAAAACGCGTTTATTTCGGGCTGAAAAACACGTTTTGAAAAGTGAGCTGTTACTGACCCATAACTTACATGGGGTTGACCAAACTTGCAGAAACATGTTTATTTCTGCTGAAAAACATGTTTTGACACTTTCAGCACACTGGGGTTAAGACCTGAGTGTGTGGGCTCTTCTGAGCCTTGCAGTTACATAGGGATACAGCTGTCTGAAAAAACGCGTTTATTTCGGGCTGAAAAACACGTTTTGAAAAGTGAGCTGTTACTGACCCATAACTTACATGGGGTTGACCAAACTTGCAGAAACATGTTTATTTCTGCTGAAAAACATGTTTTGACACTTTCAGCGCACTGGGGTTAAGACCTGAGTGTGTGGGCTCTTCTGAGCCTTGCAGTTACATAGGGTAACAGCTATCTGAAAAAACGCGTTTATTTCGGGCTGAAAAACACGTTTTGAAAAGTGAGCTGTTACTGACCCATAACTTACATGGGGTTGACCAAACTTGCAGAAACATGCTTATTTCTGCTGAAAAACATGTTTTGACACTTTCAGCGCACTGGGGTTAAGACCTGAGTGTGTGGGCTCTTCTGAGCCTTGCAGTTACATAGGGTAAGAGCTTTCTGAAAAAACGCGTTTATTTCGGGCTGAAAAACACGTTTTGAAAAGTGAGCTGTTACTGACCCATAACTTACATGGGGTTGACCAAACTTGCAGAAACATGTTTATTTCTGCTGAAAAACATGTTTTGACACTTTCAGCACAGTGGGGTTAAGACCTGAGTGTGTGGGCTCTTCTGAGGCTTGCAGTTACATAGGGATACAGCTGTCTGAAAAAACGCGTTTATTTCGGGCTGAAAAACACGTTTTGAAAAGTGAGCTGTTACTGACCCATAACTTACATGGGGTTGACCAAACTTGCAGAAACATGTTTATTTCTGCTGAAAAACATGTTTTGACACTTTCAGCACATTGGGGTTAAGACCTGAGTGTGTGGGCTCTTCTGAGCCTTGCAGTTACATAGGGATACAGCTGTCTGAAAAAACGCGTTTATTTCGGGCTGAAAAACACGTTTTGAAAAGTGAGCTGTTACTGACCCATAACTTACATGGGGTTGACCAAACTTGCAGAAACATGTTTATTTCTGCTGAAAAACATGTTTTGACACTTTCAGCACACTGGGGTTAAGACCTGAGTGTGTGGGCTCTTCTGAGCCTTGCAGATACATAGGGATACAGCTGTCTGAAAAAACGCGTTTATTTCTGGCTGAAAAACACGTTTTGAAAAGTGAGCTGTTACTGACCCATAATTTACATGGGGTTGACCAAACTTGCAGAAACATGTTTATTTCTGCTGAAAAACATGTTTTGACACTTTCAGCACACTCGGGTTAAGACCTGAGTGTGTGGGCTCTTCTGAGCCTTGCAGTTACATAGGGATACAGCTGTCTGAAAAAACGCGTTTATTTCGGGCTGAAAAACACGTTTTGAAAAGTGAGCTGTTACTGACCCATAACTTACATGGGGTTGACCAAACTTGCAGAAACATGTTTATTTCTGCTGAAAAACATGTTTTGACACTTTCAGCACACTGGGGTTAAGACCTGAGTGTGTGGGCTCTTCTGAGCCTTGCAGTTACATAGGGATACAGCTGTCTGAAAAAACGCGTTTATTTCGGGCTGAAAAACACGTTTTGAAAAGTGAGCTGTTACTGACCCATAACTTACATGGGGTTGACCAAACTTGCAGAAACAAGTTTATTTCTGCTGAAAAACATGTTTTGACACTTTCAGCGCACTGGGGTTAAGACCTGAGTGTGTGGGCTCTTCTGAGCCTTGCAGTTACATAGGGATACAGCTATCTGAAAAAACGCGTTTATTTCGGGCTGAAAAACACGTTTTGAAAAGTGAGCTGTTACTGACCCATAACTTACATGGGGTTGACCAAACTTGCAGAAACATGTTTATTTCTGCTGAAAAACATGTTTTGACACTTTCAGCACAGTGGGGTTAAGACCTGAGTGTGTGGGCTCTTCTGAGGCTTGCAGTTACATAGGGATACAGCTGTCTGAAAAAACGCGTTTATTTCGGGCTGAAAAACACGTTTTGAAAAGTGAGCTGTTACTGCCCCATAAGTTACATGGGGTTGACCAAACTTGCAGACACATGTTTATTTCTGCTGAAAAACATGTTTTGACACTTTCAGCACACTGGGGTTAAGACCTGAGTGTGTGGGCTCTTCTGAGCCTTGCAGATACATAGGGATACAGCTGTCTGAAAAAACGCGTTTATTTCTGGCTGAAAAACACGTTTTGAAAAGTGAGCTGTTACTGACCCATAACTTACATGGGGTTGACCAAACTTGCAGAAACATGTTTATTTCTGCTGAAAAACATGTTTTGACACTTTCAGCACACTCGGGTTAAGACCTGAGTGTGTGGGCTCTTCTGAGCCTTGCAGTTACATAGGGATACAGCTGTCTGAAAAAACGCGTTTATTTCGGGCTGAAAAACACGTTTTGAAAAGTGAGCTGTTACTGACCCATAACTTACATGGGGTTGACCAAACTTGCAGAAACATGTTTATTTCTGCTGAAAAACATGTTTTGACACTTTCAGCACACTGGGGTTAAGACCTGAGTGTGTGGGCTCTTCTGAGCCTTGCAGTTACATAGGGATACAGCTGTCTGAAAAAACGCGTTTATTTCGGGCTGAAAAACACGTTTTGAAAAGTGAGCTGTTACTGACCCATAACTTACATGGGGTTGACCAAACTTGCAGAAACATGTTTATTTCTGCTGAAAAACATGTTTTGACACTTTCAGCGCACTGGGGTTAAGACCTGAGTGTGTGGGCTCTTCTGAGCCTTGCAGTTACATAGGGTAACAGCTATCTGAAAAAACGCGTTTATTTCGGGCTGAAAAACACGTTTTGAAAAGTGAGCTGTTACTGACCCATAACTTACATGGGGTTGACCAAACTTGCAGAAACATGCTTATTTCTGCTGAAAAACATGTTTTGACACTTTCAGCGCACTGGGGTTAAGACCTGAGTGTGTGGGCTCTTCTGAGCCTTGCAGTTACATAGGGTAAGAGCTTTCTGAAAAAACGCGTTTATTTCGGGCTGAAAAACACGTTTTGAAAAGTGAGCTGTTACTGACCCATAACTTACATGGGGTTGACCAAACTTGCAGAAACATGTTTATTTCTGCTGAAAAACATGTTTTGACACTTTCAGCACAGTGGGGTTAAGACCTGAGTGTGTGGGCTCTTCTGAGGCTTGCAGTTACATAGGGATACAGCTGTCTGAAAAAACGCGTTTATTTCGGGCTGAAAAACACGTTTTGAAAAGTGAGCTGTTACTGACCCATAACTTACATGGGGTTGACCAAACTTGCAGAAACATGTTTATTTCTGCTGAAAAACATGTTTTGACACTTTCAGCACATTGGGGTTAAGACCTGAGTGTGTGGGCTCTTCTGAGCCTTGCAGTTACATAGGGATACAGCTGTCTGAAAAAACGCGTTTATTTCGGGCTGAAAAACACGTTTTGAAAAGTGAGCTGTTACTGACCCATAACTTACATGGGGTTGACCAAACTTGCAGAAACATGTTTATTTCTGCTGAAAAACATGTTTTGACACTTTCAGCACACTGGGGTTAAGACCTGAGTGTGTGGGCTCTTCTGAGCCTTGCAGATACATAGGGATACAGCTGTCTGAAAAAACGCGTTTATTTCTGGCTGAAAAACACGTTTTGAAAAGTGAGCTGTTACTGACCCATAATTTACATGGGGTTGACCAAACTTGCAGAAACATGTTTATTTCTGCTGAAAAACATGTTTTGACACTTTCAGCACACTCGGGTTAAGACCTGAGTGTGTGGGCTCTTCTGAGCCTTGCAGTTACATAGGGATACAGCTGTCTGAAAAAACGCGTTTATTTCGGGCTGAAAAACACGTTTTGAAAAGTGAGCTGTTACTGACCCATAACTTACATGGGGTTGACCAAACTTGCAGAAACATGTTTATTTCTGCTGAAAAACATGTTTTGACACTTTCAGCACACTGGGGTTAAGACCTGAGTGTGTGGGCTCTTCTGAGCCTTGCAGTTACATAGGGATACAGCTGTCTGAAAAAACGCGTTTATTTCGGGCTGAAAAACACGTTTTGAAAAGTGAGCTGTTACTGACCCATAACTTACATGGGGTTGACCAAACTTGCAGAAACAAGTTTATTTCTGCTGAAAAACATGTTTTGACACTTTCAGCGCACTGGGGTTAAGACCTGAGTGTGTGGGCTCTTCTGAGCCTTGCAGTTACATAGGGATACAGCTATCTGAAAAAACGCGTTTATTTCGGGCTGAAAAACACGTTTTGAAAAGTGAGCTGTTACTGACCCATAACTTACATGGGGTTGACCAAACTTGCAGAAACATGTTTATTTCTGCTGAAAAACATGTTTTGACACTTTCAGCACAGTGGGGTTAAGACCTGAGTGTGTGGGCTCTTCTGAGGCTTGCAGTTACATAGGGATACAGCTGTCTGAAAAAACGCGTTTATTTCGGGCTGAAAAACACGTTTTGAAAAGTGAGCTGTTACTGCCCCATAAGTTACATGGGGTTGACCAAACTTGCAGACACATGTTTATTTCTGCTGAAAAACATGTTTTGACACTTTCAGCACACTGGGGTTAAGACCTGAGTGTGTGGGCTCTTCTGAGCCTTGCAGTTACATAGGGATACAGCTGTCTGAAAAAACGCGTTTATTTCGGGCTGAAAAACACGTTTTGAAAAGTGAGCTGTTACTGACCCATAACTTACATGGGGTTGACCAAACTTGCAGAAACAAGTTTATTTCTGCTGAAAAACATGTTTTGACACTTTCAGCACAGTGGGGTTAAGACCTGAGTGTGTGGGCTCTTCTGAGCCTTGCAGATACATAGGGATACAGCTGTCTGAAAAAACGCGTTTATTTCGGGCTGAAAAACACGTTTTGAAAAGTGAGCTGTTACTGACCCATAACTTACATGGGGTTGTCCAAACTTGCAGAAACATGCTTATTTCTGCTGAAAAACATGTTTTGACACTTTCAGCGCACTGGGGTTAAGACCTGAGTGTGTGGGCTCTTCTGAGCCTTGCAGTTACATAGGGATACAGCTATCTGAAAAAACGCGTTTATTTCGGGCTGAAAAACACGTTTTGAAAAGTGAGCTGTTACTGACCCATAACTTACATGGGGTTGACCAAACTTGCAGAAACATGTTTATTTCTGCTGAAAAACATGTTTTGACACTTTCAGCACAGTGGGGTTAAGACCTGAGTGTGTGGGCTCTTCTGAGGCTTGCAGTTACATAGGGATACAGCTGTCTGAAAAAACGCGTTTATTTCGGGCTGAAAAACACGTTTTGAAAAGTGAGCTGTTACTGCCCCATAAGTTACATGGGGTTGACCAAACTTGCAGACACATGTTTATTTCTGCTGAAAAACATGTTTTGACACTTTCAGCACACTGGGGTTAAGACCTGAGTGTGTGGGCTCTTCTGAGCCTTGCAGTTACATAGGGATACAGCTGTCTGAAAAAACGTGTTTATTTCGGGCTGAAAAACACGTTTTGAAAAGTGAGCTGTTACTGACCCATAACTTACATGGGGTTGACCAAACTTGCAGAAACAAGTTTATTTCTGCTGAAAAACATGTTTTGACACTTTCAGCACACTGGGGTTAAGACCTGAGTGTGTGGGCTCTTCTGAGCCTTGCAGTTACATAGGGATACAGCTGTCTGAAAAAACGCGTTTATTTCGGGCTGAAAAACACGTTTTGAAAAGTGAGCTGTTACTGCCCCATAAGTTACATGGGGTTGACAAAACTTGCAGAAACATGTTTATTTCTGCTGAAAAACATGTTTTGACACTTTCAGCATACTGGGGTTAAGACCTGAGTGTGTGGGCTCTTCTGAGCCTTGCAGATACATAGGGATACAGCTGTCTGAAAAAACGCGTTTATTTCTGGCTGAAAAACACGTTTTGAAAAGTGAGCTGTTACTGACCCATAACTTACATGGGGTTGACCAAACTTGCAGAAACATGTTTATTTCTGCTGAAAAACATGTTTTGACACTTTCAGCACACTCGGGTTAAGACCTGAGTGTGTGGGCTCTTCTGAGCCTTGCAGTTACATAGGGATACAGCTGTCTGAAAAAACGCGTTTATTTCGGGCTGAAAAACACGTTTTGAAAAGTGAGCTGTTACTGACCCATAACTTACATGGGGTTGACCAAACTTGCAGAAACATGTTTATTTCTGCTGAAAAACATGTTTTGACACTTTCAGCACACTGGGGTTAAGACCTGAGTGTGTGGGCTCTTCTGAGCCTTGCAGTTACATAGGGATACAGCTGTCTGAAAAAACGCGTTTATTTCGGGCTGAAAAACACGTTTTGAAAAGTGAGCTGTTACTGACCCATAACTTACATGGGGTTGACCAAACTTGCAGAAACATGTTTATTTCTGCTGAAAAACATGTTTTGACACTTTCAGCGCACTGGGGTTAAGACCTGAGTGTGTGGGCTCTTCTGAGCCTTGCAGTTACATAGGGTAACAGCTATCTGAAAAAACGCGTTTATTTCGGGCTGAAAAACACGTTTTGAAAAGTGAGCTGTTACTGACCCATAACTTACATGGGGTTGACCAAACTTGCAGAAACATGCTTATTTCTGCTGAAAAACATGTTTTGACACTTTCAGCGCACTGGGGTTAAGACCTGAGTGTGTGGGCTCTTCTGAGCCTTGCAGTTACATAGGGTAAGAGCTTTCTGAAAAAACGCGTTTATTTCGGGCTGAAAAACACGTTTTGAAAAGTGAGCTGTTACTGACCCATAACTTACATGGGGTTGACCAAACTTGCAGAAACATGTTTATTTCTGCTGAAAAACATGTTTTGACACTTTCAGCACAGTGGGGTTAAGACCTGAGTGTGTGGGCTCTTCTGAGGCTTGCAGTTACATAGGGATACAGCTGTCTGAAAAAACGCGTTTATTTCGGGCTGAAAAACACGTTTTGAAAAGTGAGCTGTTACTGACCCATAACTTACATGGGGTTGACCAAACTTGCAGAAACATGTTTATTTCTGCTGAAAAACATGTTTTGACACTTTCAGCACACTGGGGTTAAGACCTGAGTGTGTGGGCTCTTCTGAGCCTTGCAGATACATAGGGATACAGCTGTCTGAAAAAACGCGTTTATTTCTGGCTGAAAAACACGTTTTGAAAAGTGAGCTGTTACTGACCCATAATTTACATGGGGTTGACCAAACTTGCAGAAACATGTTTATTTCTGCTGAAAAACATGTTTTGACACTTTCAGCACACTCGGGTTAAGACCTGAGTGTGTGGGCTCTTCTGAGCCTTGCAGTTACATAGGGATACAGCTGTCTGAAAAAACGCGTTTATTTCGGGCTGAAAAACACGTTTTGAAAAGTGAGCTGTTACTGACCCATAACTTACATGGGGTTGACCAAACTTGCAGAAACATGTTTATTTCTGCTGAAAAACATGTTTTGACACTTTCAGCACACTGGGGTTAAGACCTGAGTGTGTGGGCTCTTCTGAGCCTTGCAGTTACATAGGGATACAGCTGTCTGAAAAAACGCGTTTATTTCGGGCTGAAAAACACGTTTTGAAAAGTGAGCTGTTACTGACCCATAACTTACATGGGGTTGACCAAACTTGCAGAAACAAGTTTATTTCTGCTGAAAAACATGTTTTGACACTTTCAGCGCACTGGGGTTAAGACCTGAGTGTGTGGGCTCTTCTGAGCCTTGCAGTTACATAGGGATACAGCTATCTGAAAAAACGCGTTTATTTCGGGCTGAAAAACACGTTTTGAAAAGTGAGCTGTTACTGACCCATAACTTACATGGGGTTGACCAAACTTGCAGAAACATGTTTATTTCTGCTGAAAAACATGTTTTGACACTTTCAGCACAGTGGGGTTAAGACCTGAGTGTGTGGGCTCTTCTGAGGCTTGCAGTTACATAGGGATACAGCTGTCTGAAAAAACGCGTTTATTTCGGGCTGAAAAACACGTTTTGAAAAGTGAGCTGTTACTGCCCCATAAGTTACATGGGGTTGACCAAACTTGCAGACACATGTTTATTTCTGCTGAAAAACATGTTTTGACACTTTCAGCACACTGGGGTTAAGACCTGAGTGTGTGGGCTCTTCTGAGCCTTGCAGTTACATAGGGATACAGCTGTCTGAAAAAACGCGTTTATTTCGGGCTGAAAAACACGTTTTGAAAAGTGAGCTGTTACTGACCCATAACTTACATGGGGTTGACCAAACTTGCAGAAACAAGTTTATTTCTGCTGAAAAACATGTTTTGACACTTTCAGCACAGTGGGGTTAAGACCTGAGTGTGTGGGCTCTTCTGAGCCTTGCAGATACATAGGGATACAGCTGTCCGAAAAAACGCGTTTATTTCGGGCTGAAAAACACGTTTTGAAAAGTGAGCTGTTACTGACCCATAACTTACATGGGGTTGACCAAACTTGCAGAAACATGCTTATTTCTGCTGAAAAACATGTTTTGACACTTTCAGCGCACTGGGGTTAAGACCTGAGTGTGTGGGCTCTTCTGAGCCTTGCAGTTACATAGGGATACAGCTATCTGAAAAAACGCGTTTATTTCGGGCTGAAAAACACGTTTTGAAAAGTGAGCTGTTACTGACCCATAACTTACATGGGGTTGACCAAACTTGCAGAAACATGTTTATTTCTGCTAAAAAACATGTTTTGACACTTTCAGCACAGTGGGGTTAAGACCTGAGTGTGTGGGCTCTTCTGAGGCTTGCAGTTACATAGGGATACAGCTGTCTGAAAAAACGCGTTTATTTCGGGCTGAAAAACACGTTTTGAAAAGTGAGCTGTTACTGCCCCATAAGTTACATGGGGTTGACCAAACTTGCAGACACATGTTTATTTCTGCTGAAAAACATGTTTTGACACTTTCAGCACACTGGGGTTAAGACCTGAGTGTGTGGGCTCTTCTGAGCCTTGCAGTTACATAGGGATACAGCTGTCTGAAAAAACGTGTTTATTTCGGGCTGAAAAACACGTTTTGAAAAGTGAGCTGTTACTGACCCATAACTTACATGGGGTTGACCAAACTTGCAGAAACAAGTTTATTTCTGCTGAAAAACATGTTTTGACACTTTCAGCACACTGGGGTTAAGACCTGAGTGTGTGGGCTCTTCTGAGCCTTGCAGTTACATAGGGATACAGCTGTCTGAAAAAACGCGTTTATTTCGGGCTGAAAAACACGTTTTGAAAAGTGAGCTGTTACTGACCCATAACTTACATGGGGTTGACCAAACTTGCAGAAACATGTTTATTTCTGCTGAAAAACATGTTTTGACACTTTCAGCACACTGGGGTTAAGACCTGAGTGTGTGGGCTCTTCTGAGCCTTGCAGTTACATAGGGATACAGCTGTCTGAAAAAACGCGTTTATTTCGGGCTGAAAAACACGTTTTGAAAAGTGAGCTGTTACTGCCCCATAAGTTACATGGGGTTGACCAAACTTGCAGAAACATGTTTATTTCTGCTGAAAAACATGTTTTGACACTTTCAGCATACTGGGGTTAAGACCTGAGTGTGTGGGCTCTTCTGAGCCTTGCAGATACATAGGGATACAGCTGTCTGAAAAAACGCGTTTATTTCTGGCTGAAAAACACGTTTTGAAAAGTGAGCTGTTACTGACCCATAACTTACATGGGGTTGACCAAACTTGCAGAAACATGTTTATTTCTGCTGAAGAACATGTTTTGACACTTTCAGCACACTCGGGTTAAGACCTGAGTGTGTGGGCTCTTCTGAGCCTTGCAGTTACATAGGGATACAGCTGTCTGAAAAAACGCGTTTATTTCGGGCTGAAAAACACGTTTTGAAAAGTGAGCTGTTACTGACCCATAACTTACATGGGGTTGACCAAACTTGCAGAAACATGTTTATTTCTGCTGAAAAACATGTTTTGACACTTTCAGCACACTGGGGTTAAGACCTGAGTGTGTGGGCTCTTCTGAGCCTTGCAGTTACATAGGGATACAGCTGTCTGAAAAAACGCGTTTATTTCGGGCTGAAAAACACGTTTTGAAAAGTGAGCTGTTACTGACCCATAACTTACATGGGGTTGACCAAACTTGCAGAAACATGTTTATTTCTGCTGAAAAACATGTTTTGAAACTTTCAGCGCACTGGGGTTAAGACCTGAGTGTGTGGGCTCTTCTGAGCCTTGCAGTTACATAGGGTAACAGCTATATGAAAAAACGCGTTTATTTCGGGCTGAAAAACACGTTTTGAAAAGTGAGCTGTTACTGACCCATAACTTACATGGGGTTGACCAAACTTGCAGAAACATGCTTATTTCTGCTGAAAAACATGTTTTGACACTTTCAGCGCACTGGGGTTAAGACCTGAGTGTGTGGGCTCTTCTGAGCCTTGCAGTTACATAGGGTAAGAGCTATCTGAAAAAACGCGTTTATTTCGGGCTGAAAAACACGTTTTGAAAAGTGAGCTGTTACTGACCGATAACTTACATGGGGTTGACCAAACTTGCAGAAACATGTTTATTTCTGCTGAAAAACATGTTTTGACACTTTCAGCACAGTGGGGTTAAGACCTGAGTGTGTGGGCTCTTCTGAGGCTTGCAGTTACATAGGGATACAGCTGTCTGAAAAAACGCGTTTATTTCGGGCTGAAAAACACGTTTTGAAAAGTGAGCTGTTACTGACCCATAACTTACATGGGGTTGACCAAACTTGCAGAAACATGTTTATTTCTGCTGAAAAACATGTTTTGACACTTTCAGCACATTGGGGTTAAGACCTGAGTGTGTGGGCTCTTCTGAGCCTTGCAGTTACATAGGGATACAGCTGTCTGAAAAAACGCGTTTATTTCGGGCTGAAAAACACGTTTTGAAAAGTGAGCTGTTACTGACCCATAACTTACATGGGGTTGACCAAACTTGCAGAAACATGTTTATTTCTGCTGAAAAACATGTTTTGACACTTTCAGCACACTGGGGTTAAGACCTGAGTGTGTGGGCTCTTCTGAGACTTGCAGATACATAGGGATACAGCTGTCTGAAAAAACGCGTTTATTTCTGGCTGAAAAACACGTTTTGAAAAGTGAGCTGTTACTGACCCATAATTTACATGGGGTTGACCAAACTTGCAGAAACATGTTTATTTCTGCTGAAAAACATGTTTTGACACTTTCAGCACACTCGGGTTAAGACCTGAGTGTGTGGGCTCTTCTGAGCCTTGCAGTTACATAGGGATACAGCTGTCTGAAAAAACGCGTTTATTTCGGGCTGAAAAACACGTTTTGAAAAGTGAGCTGTTACTGACCCATAACTTACATGGGGTTGACCAAACTTGCAGAAACATGTTTATTTCTGCTGAAAAACATGTTTTGACACTTTCAGCACACTGGGGTTAAGACCTGAGTGTGTGGGCTCTTCTGAGCCTTGCAGTTACATAGGGATACAGCTGTCTGAAAAAACGCGTTTATTTCGGGCTGAAAAACACGTTTTGAAAAGTGAGCTGTTACTGACCCATAACTTACATGGGGTTGACCAAACTTGCAGAAACAAGTTTATTTCTGCTGAAAAACATGTTTTGACACTTTCAGCACACTGGGGTTAAGACCTGAGTGTGTGGGCTTTTCTGAGCCTTGCAATTACATAGGGATACAGCTGTCTGAAAAAACGCGTTTATTTCGGGCTGAAAAACACGTTTTGAAAAGTGAGCTGTTACTGACCCATAACTTACATGGGGTTGACCAAACTTGCAGAAACAAGTTTATTTCTGCTGAAAAACATGTTTTGACACTTTCAGCACACTGGGGTTAAGACCTGAGTGTGTGGGCTCTTCTGAGCCTTGCAGTTACATAGGGATACAGCTGTCTGAAAAAACGCGTTTATTTCGGGCTGAAAAACACGTTTTGAAAAGTGAGCTGTTACTGACCCATAACTTACATGGGGTTGACCAAACTTGCAGAAACAAGTTTATTTCTGCTGAAAAACATGTTTTGACACTTTCAGCACAGTGGGGTTAAGACCTGAGTGTGTGGGCTCTTCTGAGCCTTGCAGATACATAGGGATACAGCTGTCTGAAAAAACGCGTTTATTTCTGGCTGAAAAACACGTTTTGAAAAGTGAGCTGTTACTGACCCATAACTTACATGGGGTTGACCAAACTTGCAGAAACATGCTTATTTCTGCTGAAAAACATGTTTTGACACTTTCAGCGCACTGGGGTTAAGACCTGAGTGTGTGGGCTCTTCTGAGCCTTGCAGTTACATAGGGATACAGCTATCTGAAAAAACGCGTTTATTTCGGGCTGAAAAACACGTTTTGAAAAGTGAGCTGTTACTGACCCATAACTTACATGGGGTTGACCAAACTTGCAGAAACATGTTTATTTCTGCTGAAAAACATGTTTTGACACTTTCAGCACAGTGGGGTTAAGACCTGAGTGTGTGGGCTCTTCTGAGGCTTGCAGTTACATAGGGATACAGCTGTCTGAAAAAACGCGTTTATTTCGGGCTGAAAAACACGTTTTGAAAAGTGAGCTGTTACTGCCCCATAAGTTACATGGGGTTGACCAAACTTGCAGACACATGTTTATTTCTGCTGAAAAACATGTTTTGACACTTTCAGCACACTGGGGTTAAGACCTGAGTGTGTGGGCTCTTCTGAGCCTTGCAGTTACATAGGGATACAGCTGTCTGAAAAAACGCGTTTATTTCGGGCTGAAAAACACGTTTTGAAAAGTGAGCTGTTACTGACCCATAACTTACATGGGGTTGACCAAACTTGCAGAAACAAGTTTATTTCTGCTGAAAAACATGTTTTGACACTTTCAGCACAGTGGGGTTAAGACCTGAGTGTGTGGGCTCTTCTGAGCCTTGCAGATACATAGGGATACAGCTGTCTGAAAAAACGCGTTTATTTCGGGCTGAAAAACACGTTTTGAAAAGTGAGCTGTTACTGACCCATAACTTACATGGGGTTGACCAAACTTGCAGAAACATGCTTATTTCTGCTGAAAAACATGTTTTGACACTTTCAGCGCACTGGGGTTAAGACCTGAGTGTGTGGGCTCTTCTGAGCCTTGCAGTTACATAGGGATACAGCTATCTGAAAAAACGCGTTTATTTCGGGCTGAAAAACACGTTTTGAAAAGTGAGCTGTTACTGACCCATAACTTACATGGGGTTGACCAAACTTGCAGAAACATGTTTATTTCTGCTAAAAAACATGTTTTGACACTTTCAGCACAGTGGGGTTAAGACCTGAGTGTGTGGGCTCTTCTGAGGCTTGCAGTTACATAGGGATACAGCTGTCTGAAAAAACGCGTTTATTTCGGGCTGAAAAACACGTTTTGAAAAGTGAGCTGTTACTGACCCATAACTTACATGGGGTTGACCAAACTTGCAGAAACATGTTTATTTCTGCTGAAAAACATGTTTTGACACTTTCAGCACATTGGGGTTAAGACCTGAGTGTGTGGGCTCTTCTGAGCCTTGCAGTTACATAGGGATACAGCTGTCTGAAAAAACGCGTTTATTTCGGGCTGAAAAACACGTTTTGAAAAGTGAGCTGTTACTGACCCATAACTTACATGGGGTTGACCAAACTTGCAGAAACATGTTTATTTCTGCTGAAAAACATGTTTTGACACTTTCAGCACACTGGGGTTAAGACCTGAGTGTGTGGGCTCTTCTGAGCCTTGCAGATACATAGGGATACAGCTGTCTGAAAAAACGCGTTTATTTCTGGCTGAAAAACACGTTTTGAAAAGTGAGCTGTTACTGACCCATAATTTACATGGGGTTGACCAAACTTGCAGAAACATGTTTATTTCTGCTGAAAAACATGTTTTGACACTTTCAGCACAGTGGGTTTAAGACCTGAGTGTGTGGGCTCTTCTGAGGCTTGCAGTTACATAGGGATACAGCTGTCTGAAAAAACGCGTTTATTTCGGGCTGAAAAACACGTTTTGAAAAGTGAGCTGTTACTGCCCCATAAGTTACATGGGGTTGACCAAACTTGCAGAAACATGTTTATTTCTGCTGAAAAACATGTTTTGACACTTTCAGCACACTGGGGTTAAGACCTGAGTGTGTGGGCTCTTCTGAGCCTTGCAGTTACATAGGGATACAGCTGTCTGAAAAAACGCGTTTATTTCGGGCTGAAAAACACGTTTTGAAAAGTGAGCTGTTACTGACCCATAACTTACATGGGGTTGACCAAACTTGCAGAAACATGCTTATTTCTGCTGAAAAACATGTTTTGACACTTTCAGCGCACTGGGGTTAAGACCTGAGTGTGTGGGCTCTTCTGAGCCTTGCAGTTACTTAGGGTAAGAGCTATCTGAAAAAACGCGTTTATTTCGGGCTGAAAAACACGTTTTGAAAAGTGAGCTGTTACTGACCCATAACTTACATGGGGTTGACCAAACTTGCAGAAACATGTTTATTTCTGCTGAAAAACATGTTTTGACACTTTCAGCACAGTGGGGTTAAGACCTGAGTGTGTGGGCTCTTCTGAGGCTTGCAGTTACATAGGGATACAGCTGTCTGAAAAAACGCGTTTATTTCGGGCTGAAAAACACGTTTTGAAAAGTGAGCTGTTACTGACCCATAACTTACATGGGGTTGACCAAACTTGCAGAAACATGTTTATTTCTGCTGAAAAACATGTTTTGACACTTTCAGCGCACTGGGGTTAAGACCTGAGTGTGTGGGCTCTTCTGAGCCTTGCAGTTACATAGGGTAACAGCTATCTGAAAAAACGCGTTTATTTCGGGCTGAAAAACACGTTTTGAAAAGTGAGCTGTTACTGACCCATAACTTACATGGGGTTGACCAAACTTGCAGAAACATGTTTATTTCTGCTGAAAAACATGTTTTGACACTTTCAGCGCACTGGGGTTAAGACCTGAGTGTGTGGGCTCTTCTGAGCCTTGCAGTTACATAGGGTAACAGCTATCTGAAAAAACGCGTTTATTTCGGGCTGAAAAACACGTTTTGAAAAGTGAGCTGTTACTGACCCATAACTTACATGGGGTTGACCAAACTTGCAGAAACATGTTTATTTCTGCTGAAAAACATGTTTTGACACTTTCAGCACATTGGGGTTAAGACCTGAGTGTGTGGGCTCTTCTGAGCCTTGCAGTTACATAGGGATACAGCTGTCTGAAAAAACGCGTTTATTTCGGGCTGAAAAACACGTTTTGAAAAGTGAGCTGTTACTGACCCATAACTTACATGGGGTTGACCAAACTTGCAGAAACATGTTTATTTCTGCTGAAAAACATGTTTTGACACTTTCAGCACACTGGGGTTAAGACCTGAGTGTGTGGGCTCTTCTGAGCCTTGCAGATACATAGGGATACAGCTGTCTGAAAAAACGCGTTTATTTCTGGCTGAAAAACACGTTTTGAAAAGTGAGCTGTTACTGACCCATAATTTACATGGGGTTGACCAAACTTGCAGAAACATGTTTATTTCTGCTGAAAAACATGTTTTGACACTTTCAGCACACTCGGGTTAAGACCTGAGTGTGTGGGCTCTTCTGAGCCTTGCAGTTACATAGGGATACAGCTGTCTGAAAAAACGCGTTTATTTCGGGCTGAAAAACACGTTTTGAAAAGTGAGCTGTTACTGACCCATAACTTACATGGGGTTGACCAAACTTGCAGAAACATGCTTATTTCTGCTGAAAAACATGTTTTGACACTTTCAGCGCACTGGGGTTAAGACCTGAGTGTGTGGGCTCTTCTGAGCCTTGCAGTTACATAGGGTAACAGCTATCTGAAAAAACGCGTTTATTTCGGGCTGAAAAACACGTTTTGAAAAGTGAGCTGTTACTGACCCATAACTTACATGGGGTTGACCAAACTTGCAGAAACATGTTTATTTCTGCTGAAAAACATGTTTTGACACTTTCAGCGCACTGGGGTTAAGACCTGAGTGTGTGGGCTCTTCTGAGCCTTGCAGTTACATAGGGTAACAGCTATCTGAAAAAACGCGTTTATTTCGGGCTGAAAAACACGTTTTGAAAAGTGAGCTGTTACTGACCCATAACTTACATGGGGTTGACCAAACTTGCAGAAACATGTTTATTTCTGCTGAAAAACATGTTTTGACACTTTCAGCACATTGGGGTTAAGACCTGAGTGTGTGGGCTCTTCTGAGCCTTGCAGTTACATAGGGATACAGCTGTCTGAAAAAACGCGTTTATTTCGGGCTGAAAAACACGTTTTGAAAAGTGAGCTGTTACTGACCCATAACTTACATGGGGTTGACCAAACTTGCAGAAACATGTTTATTTCTGCTGAAAAACATGTTTTGACACTTTCAGCACACTGGGGTTAAGACCTGAGTGTGTGGGCTCTTCTGAGCCTTGCAGATACATAGGGATACAGCTGTCTGAAAAAACGCGTTTATTTCTGGCTGAAAAACACGTTTTGAAAAGTGAGCTGTTACTGACCCATAATTTACATGGGGTTGACCAAACTTGCAGAAACATGTTTATTTCTGCTGAAAAACATGTTTTGACACTTTCAGCACACTCGGGTTAAGACCTGAGTGTGTGGGCTCTTCTGAGCCTTGCAGTTACATAGGGATACAGCTGTCTGAAAAAACGCGTTTATTTCGGGCTGAAAAACACGTTTTGAAAAGTGAGCTGTTACTGACCCATAACTTACATGGGGTTGACCAAACTTGCAGAAACATGTTTATTTCTGCTGAAAAACATGTTTTGACACTTTCAGCACACTGGGGTTAAGACCTGAGTGTGTGGGCTCTTCTGAGCCTTGCAGTTACATAGGGATACAGCTGTCTGAAAAAACGCGTTTATTTCGGGCTGAAAAACACGTTTTGAAAAGTGAGCTGTTACTGACCCATAACTTACATGGGGTTGACCAAACTTGCAGAAACAAGTTTATTTCTGCTGAAAAACATGTTTTGACACTTTCAGCACACTGGGGTTAAGACCTGAGTGTGTGGGCTCTTCTGAGCCTTGCAATTACATAGGGATACAGCTGTCTGAAAAAACGCGTTTATTTCGGGCTGAAAAACACGTTTTGAAAAGTGAGCTGTTACTGACCCATAACTTACATGGGGTTGACCAAACTTGCAGAAACAAGTTTATTTCTGCTGAAAAACATGTTTTGACACTTTCAGCACACTGGGGTTAAGACCTGAGTGTGTGGGCTCTTCTGAGCCTTGCAATTACATAGGGATACAGCTGTCTGAAAAAACGCGTTTATTTCGGGCTGAAAAACACGTTTTGAAAAGTGAGCTGTTACTGACCCATAACTTACATGGGGTTGACCAAACTTGCAGAAACAAGTTTATTTCTGCTGAAAAACATGTTTTGACACTTTCAGCACACTGGGGTTAAGACCTGAGTGTGTGGGCTCTTCTGAGCCTTGCAGTTACATAGGGATACAGCTGTCTGAAAAAACGCGTTTATTTCGGGCTGAAAAACACGTTTTGAAAAGTGAGCTGTTACTGACCCATAACTTACATGGGGTTGACCAAACTTGCAGAAACATGTTTATTTCTGCTGAAAAACATGTTTTGACACTTTCAGCACACTGGGGTTAAGACCTGAGTGTGTGGGCTCTTCTGAGCCTTGCAGTTACATAGGGATACAGCTGTCTGAAAAAACGCGTTTATTTCGGGCTGAAAAACACGTTTTGAAAAGTGAGCTGTTACTGACCCATAACTTACATGGGGTTGACCAAACTTGCAGAAACAAGTTTATTTCTGCTGAAAAACATGTTTTGACACTTTCAGCACAGTGGGGTTAAGACCTGAGTGTGTGGGCTCTTCTGAGCCTTGCAGATACATAGGGATACAGCTGTCTGAAAAAACGCGTTTATTTCTGGCTGAAAAACACGTTTTGAAAAGTGAGCTGTTACTGACCCATAACTTACATGGGGTTGACCAAACTTGCAGAAACATGCTTATTTCTGCTGAAAAACATGTTTTGACACTTTCAGCGCACTGGGGTTAAGACCTGAGTGTGTGGGCTCTTCTGAGCCTTGCAGTTACATAGGGATACAGCTATCTGAAAAAACGCGTTTATTTCGGGCTGAAAAACACGTTTTGAAAAGTGAGCTGTTACTGACCCATAACTTACATGGGGTTGACCAAACTTGCAGAAACATGTTTATTTCTGCTAAAAAACATGTTTTGACACTTTCAGCACAGTGGGGTTAAGACCTGAGTGTGTGGGCTCTTCTGAGGCTTGCAGTTACATAGGGATACAGCTGTCTGAAAAAACGCGTTTATTTCGGGCTGAAAAACACGTTTTGAAAAGTGAGCTGTTACTGACCCATAACTTACATGGGGTTGACCAAACTTGCAGAAACATGTTTATTTCTGCTGAAAAACATGTTTTGACACTTTCAGCACATTGGGGTTAAGACCTGAGTGTGTGGGCTCTTCTGAGCCTTGCAGTTACATAGGGATACAGCTGTCTGAAAAAACGCGTTTATTTCGGGCTGAAAAACACGTTTTGAAAAGTGAGCTGTTACTGACCCATAACTTACATGGGGTTGACCAAACTTGCAGAAACATGTTTATTTCTGCTGAAAAACATGTTTTGACACTTTCAGCACACTGGGGTTAAGACCTGAGTGTGTGGGCTCTTCTGAGCCTTGCAGATACATAGGGATACAGCTGTCTGAAAAAACGCGTTTATTTCTGGCTGAAAAACACGTTTTGAAAAGTGAGCTGTTACTGACCCATAATTTACATGGGGTTGACCAAACTTGCAGAAACATGTTTATTTCTGCTGAAAAACATGTTTTGACACTTTCAGCACAGTGGGTTTAAGACCTGAGTGTGTGGGCTCTTCTGAGGCTTGCAGTTACATAGGGATACAGCTGTCTGAAAAAACGCGTTTATTTCGGGCTGAAAAACACGTTTTGAAAAGTGAGCTGTTACTGCCCCATAAGTTACATGGGGTTGACCAAACTTGCAGAAACATGTTTATTTCTGCTGAAAAACATGTTTTGACACTTTCAGCACACTGGGGTTAAGACCTGAGTGTGTGGGCTCTTCTGAGCCTTGCAGTTACATAGGGATACAGCTGTCTGAAAAAACGCGTTTATTTCGGGCTGAAAAACACGTTTTGAAAAGTGAGCTGTTACTGACCCATAACTTACATGGGGTTGACCAAACTTGCAGAAACATGCTTATTTCTGCTGAAAAACATGTTTTGACACTTTCAGCGCACTGGGGTTAAGACCTGAGTGTGTGGGCTCTTCTGAGCCTTGCAGTTACTTAGGGTAAGAGCTATCTGAAAAAACGCGTTTATTTCGGGCTGAAAAACACGTTTTGAAAAGTGAGCTGTTACTGACCCATAACTTACATGGGGTTGACCAAACTTGCAGAAACATGTTTATTTCTGCTGAAAAACATGTTTTGACACTTTCAGCACAGTGGGGTTAAGACCTGAGTGTGTGGGCTCTTCTGAGGCTTGCAGTTACATAGGGATACAGCTGTCTGAAAAAACGCGTTTATTTCGGGCTGAAAAACACGTTTTGAAAAGTGAGCTGTTACTGACCCATAACTTACATGGGGTTGACCAAACTTGCAGAAACATGTTTATTTCTGCTGAAAAACATGTTTTGACACTTTCAGCGCACTGGGGTTAAGACCTGAGTGTGTGGGCTCTTCTGAGCCTTGCAGTTACATAGGGTAACAGCTATCTGAAAAAACGCGTTTATTTCGGGCTGAAAAACACGTTTTGAAAAGTGAGCTGTTACTGACCCATAACTTACATGGGGTTGACCAAACTTGCAGAAACATGTTTATTTCTGCTGAAAAACATGTTTTGACACTTTCAGCGCACTGGGGTTAAGACCTGAGTGTGTGGGCTCTTCTGAGCCTTGCAGTTACATAGGGTAACAGCTATCTGAAAAAACGCGTTTATTTCGGGCTGAAAAACACGTTTTGAAAAGTGAGCTGTTACTGACCCATAACTTACATGGGGTTGACCAAACTTGCAGAAACATGTTTATTTCTGCTGAAAAACATGTTTTGACACTTTCAGCACATTGGGGTTAAGACCTGAGTGTGTGGGCTCTTCTGAGCCTTGCAGTTACATAGGGATACAGCTGTCTGAAAAAACGCGTTTATTTCGGGCTGAAAAACACGTTTTGAAAAGTGAGCTGTTACTGACCCATAACTTACATGGGGTTGACCAAACTTGCAGAAACATGTTTATTTCTGCTGAAAAACATGTTTTGACACTTTCAGCACACTGGGGTTAAGACCTGAGTGTGTGGGCTCTTCTGAGCCTTGCAGATACATAGGGATACAGCTGTCTGAAAAAACGCGTTTATTTCTGGCTGAAAAACACGTTTTGAAAAGTGAGCTGTTACTGACCCATAATTTACATGGGGTTGACCAAACTTGCAGAAACATGTTTATTTCTGCTGAAAAACATGTTTTGACACTTTCAGCACACTCGGGTTAAGACCTGAGTGTGTGGGCTCTTCTGAGCCTTGCAGTTACATAGGGATACAGCTGTCTGAAAAAACGCGTTTATTTCGGGCTGAAAAACACGTTTTGAAAAGTGAGCTGTTACTGACCCATAACTTACATGGGGTTGACCAAACTTGCAGAAACATGCTTATTTCTGCTGAAAAACATGTTTTGACACTTTCAGCGCACTGGGGTTAAGACCTGAGTGTGTGGGCTCTTCTGAGCCTTGCAGTTACATAGGGTAACAGCTATCTGAAAAAACGCGTTTATTTCGGGCTGAAAAACACGTTTTGAAAAGTGAGCTGTTACTGACCCATAACTTACATGGGGTTGACCAAACTTGCAGAAACATGTTTATTTCTGCTGAAAAACATGTTTTGACACTTTCAGCGCACTGGGGTTAAGACCTGAGTGTGTGGGCTCTTCTGAGCCTTGCAGTTACATAGGGTAACAGCTATCTGAAAAAACGCGTTTATTTCGGGCTGAAAAACACGTTTTGATAAGTGAGCTGTTACTGACCCATAACTTACATGGGGTTGACCAAACTTGCAGAAACATGTTTATTTCTGCTGAAAAACATGTTTTGACACTTTCAGCACATTGGGGTTAAGACCTGAGTGTGTGGGCTCTTCTGAGCCTTGCAGTTACATAGGGATACAGCTGTCTGAAAAAACGCGTTTATTTCGGGCTGAAAAACACGTTTTGAAAAGTGAGCTGTTACTGACCCATAACTTACATGGGGTTGACCAAACTTGCAGAAACATGTTTATTTCTGCTGAAAAACATGTTTTGACACTTTCAGCACACTGGGGTTAAGACCTGAGTGTGTGGGCTCTTCTGAGCCTTGCAGATACATAGGGATACAGCTGTCTGAAAAAACGCGTTTATTTCTGGCTGAAAAACACGTTTTGAAAAGTGAGCTGTTACTGACCCATAATTTACATGGGGTTGACCAAACTTGCAGAAACATGTTTATTTCTGCTGAAAAACATGTTTTGACACTTTCAGCACACTCGGGTTAAGACCTGAGTGTGTGGGCTCTTCTGAGCCTTGCAGTTACATAGGGATACAGCTGTCTGAAAAAACGCGTTTATTTCGGGCTGAAAAACACGTTTTGAAAAGTGAGCTGTTACTGACCCATAACTTACATGGGGTTGACCAAACTTGCAGAAACATGTTTATTTCTGCTGAAAAACATGTTTTGACACTTTCAGCACACTGGGGTTAAGACCTGAGTGTGTGGGCTCTTCTGAGCCTTGCAGTTACATAGGGATACAGCTGTCTGAAAAAACGCGTTTATTTCGGGCTGAAAAACACGTTTTGAAAAGTGAGCTGTTACTGACCCATAACTTACATGGGGTTGACCAAACTTGCAGAAACAAGTTTATTTCTGCTGAAAAACATGTTTTGACACTTTCAGCACACTGGGGTTAAGACCTGAGTGTGTGGGCTCTTCTGAGCCTTGCAATTACATAGGGATACAGCTGTCTGAAAAAACGCGTTTATTTCGGGCTGAAAAACACGTTTTGAAAAGTGAGCTGTTACTGACCCATAACTTACATGGGGTTGACCAAACTTGCAGAAACAAGTTTATTTCTGCTGAAAAACATGTTTTGACACTTTCAGCACACTGGGGTTAAGACCTGAGTGTGTGGGCTCTTCTGAGCCTTGCAATTACATAGGGATACAGCTGTCTGAAAAAACGCGTTTATTTCGGGCTGAAAAACACGTTTTGAAAAGTGAGCTGTTACTGACCCATAACTTACATGGGGTTGACCAAACTTGCAGAAACAAGTTTATTTCTGCTGAAAAACATGTTTTGACACTTTCAGCACACTGGGGTTAAGACCTGAGTGTGTGGGCTCTTCTGAGCCTTGCAGTTACATAGGGATACAGCTGTCTGAAAAAACGCGTTTATTTCGGGCTGAAAAACACGTTTTGAAAAGTGAGCTGTTACTGACCCATAACTTACATGGGGTTGACCAAACTTGCAGAAACATGTTTATTTCTGCTGAAAAACATGTTTTGACACTTTCAGCACACTGGGGTTAAGACCTGAGTGTGTGGGCTCTTCTGAGCCTTGCAGTTACATAGGGATACAGCTGTCTGAAAAAACGCGTTTATTTCGGGCTGAAAAACACGTTTTGAAAAGTGAGCTGTTACTGACCCATAACTTACATGGGGTTGACCAAACTTGCAGAAACAAGTTTATTTCTGCTGAAAAACATGTTTTGACACTTTCAGCACAGTGGGGTTAAGACCTGAGTGTGTGGGCTCTTCTGAGCCTTGCAGATACATAGGGATACAGCTGTCTGAAAAAACGCGTTTATTTCTGGCTGAAAAACACGTTTTGAAAAGTGAGCTGTTACTGACCCATAACTTACATGGGGTTGACCAAACTTGCAGAAACATGCTTATTTCTGCTGAAAAACATGTTTTGACACTTTCAGCGCACTGGGGTTAAGACCTGAGTGTGTGGGCTCTTCTGAGCCTTGCAGTTACATAGGGATACAGCTATCTGAAAAAACGCGTTTATTTCGGGCTGAAAAACACGTTTTGAAAAGTGAGCTGTTACTGACCCATAACTTACATGGGGTTGACCAAACTTGCAGAAACATGTTTATTTCTGCTGAAAAACATGTTTTGACACTTTCAGCACAGTGGGGTTAAGACCTGAGTGTGTGGGCTCTTCTGAGGCTTGCAGTTACATAGGGATACAGCTGTCTGAAAAAACGCGTTTATTTCGGGCTGAAAAACACGTTTTGAAAAGTGAGCTGTTACTGCCCCATAAGTTACATGGGGTTGACCAAACTTGCAGACACATGTTTATTTCTGCTGAAAAACATGTTTTGACACTTTCAGCACACTGGGGTTAAGACCTGAGTGTGTGGGCTCTTCTGAGCCTTGCAGTTACATAGGGATACAGCTGTCTGAAAAAACGCGTTTATTTCGGGCTGAAAAACACGTTTTGAAAAGTGAGCTGTTACTGACCCATAACTTACATGGGGTTGACCAAACTTGCAGAAACAAGTTTATTTCTGCTGAAAAACATGTTTTGACACTTTCAGCACAGTGGGGTTAAGACCTGAGTGTGTGGGCTCTTCTGAGCCTTGCAGATACATAGGGATACAGCTGTCCGAAAAAACGCGTTTATTTCGGGCTGAAAAACACGTTTTGAAAAGTGAGCTGTTACTGACCCATAACTTACATGGGGTTGACCAAACTTGCAGAAACATGCTTATTTCTGCTGAAAAACATGTTTTGACACTTTCAGCGCACTGGGGTTAAGACCTGAGTGTGTGGGCTCTTCTGAGCCTTGCAGTTACATAGGGATACAGCTATCTGAAAAAACGCGTTTATTTCGGGCTGAAAAACACGTTTTGAAAAGTGAGCTGTTACTGACCCATAACTTACATGGGGTTGACCAAACTTGCAGAAACATGTTTATTTCTGCTAAAAAACATGTTTTGACACTTTCAGCACAGTGGGGTTAAGACCTGAGTGTGTGGGCTCTTCTGAGGCTTGCAGTTACATAGGGATACAGCTGTCTGAAAAAACGCGTTTATTTCGGGCTGAAAAACACGTTTTGAAAAGTGAGCTGTTACTGCCCCATAAGTTACATGGGGTTGACCAAACTTGCAGACACATGTTTATTTCTGCTGAAAAACATGTTTTGACACTTTCAGCACACTGGGGTTAAGACCTGAGTGTGTGGGCTCTTCTGAGCCTTGCACTTACATAGGGATACAGCTGTCTGAAAAAACGTGTTTATTTCGGGCTGAAAAACACGTTTTGAAAAGTGAGCTGTTACTGACCCATAACTTACATGGGGTTGACCAAACTTGCAGAAACAAGTTTATTTCTGCTGAAAAACATGTTTTGACACTTTCAGCACACTGGGGTTAAGACCTGAGTGTGTGGGCTCTTCTGAGCCTTGCAGTTACATAGGGATACAGCTGTCTGAAAAAACGCGTTTATTTCGGGCTGAAAAACACGTTTTGAAAAGTGAGCTGTTACTGACCCATAACTTACATGGGGTTGACCAAACTTGCAGAAACATGTTTATTTCTGCTGAAAAACATGTTTTGACACTTTCAGCACACTGGGGTTAAGACCTGAGTGTGTGGGCTCTTCTGAGCCTTGCAGTTACATAGGGATACAGCTGTATGAAAAAACGCGTTTATTTCGGGCTGAAAAACACGTTTTGAAAAGTGAGCTGTTACTGCCCCATAAGTTACATGGGGTTGACCAAACTTGCAGAAACATGTTTATTTCTGCTGAAAAACATGTTTTGACACTTTCAGCATACTGGGGTTAAGACCTGAGTGTGTGGGCTCTTCTGAGCCTTGCAGATACATAGGGATACAGCTGTCTGAAAAAACGCGTTTATTTCTGGCTGAAAAACACGTTTTGAAAAGTGAGCTGTTACTGACCCATAACTTACATGGGGTTGACCAAACTTGCAGAAACATGTTTATTTCTGCTGAAAAACATGTTTTGACACTTTCAGCACACTCGGGTTAAGACCTGAGTGTGTGGGCTCTTCTGAGCCTTGCAGTTACATGGGGATACAGCTGTCTGAAAAAACGCGTTTATTTCGGGCTGAAAAACACGTTTTGAAAAGTGAGCTGTTACTGACCCATAACTTACATGGGGTTGACCAAACTTGCAGAAACATGTTTATTTCTGCTGAAAAACATGTTTTGACACTTTCAGCACACTGGGGTTAAGACCTGAGTGTGTGGGCTCTTCTGAGCCTTGCAGTTACATAGGGATACAGCTGTCTGAAAAAACGCGTTTATTTCGGGCTGAAAAACACGTTTTGAAAAGTGAGCTGTTACTGACCCATAACTTACATGGGGTTGACCAAACTTGCAGAAACATGTTTATTTCTGCTGAAAAACATGTTTTGAAACTTTCAGCGCACTGGGGTTAAGACCTGAGTGTGTGGGCTCTTCTGAGCCTTGCAGTTACATAGGGTAACAGCTATCTGAAAAAACGCGTTTATTTCGGGCTGAAAAACACGTTTTGAAAAGTGAGCTGTTACTGACCCATAACTTACATGGGGTTGACCAAACTTGCAGAAACATGCTTATTTCTGCTGAAAAACATGTTTTGACACTTTCAGCGCACTGGGGTTAAGACCTGAGTGTGTGGGCTCTTCTGAGCCTTGCAGTTACATAGGGTAAGAGCTATCTGAAAAAACGCGTTTATTTCGGGCTGAAAAACACGTTTTGAAAAGTGAGCTGTTACTGACCGATAACTTACATGGGGTTGACCAAACTTGCAGAAACATGTTTATTTCTGCTGAAAAACATGTTTTGACACTTTCAGCACAGTGGGGTTAAGACCTGAGTGTGTGGGCTCTTCTGAGGCTTGCAGTTACATAGGGATACAGCTGTCTGAAAAAACGCGTTTATTTCGGGCTGAAAAACACGTTTTGAAAAGTGAGCTGTTACTGACCCATAACTTACATGGGGTTGACCAAACTTGCAGAAACATGTTTATTTCTGCTGAAAAACATGTTTTGACACTTTCAGCACATTGGGGTTAAGACCTGAGTGTGTGGGCTCTTCTGAGCCTTGCAGTTACATAGGGATACAGCTGTCTGAAAAAACGCGTTTATTTCGGGCTGAAAAACACGTTTTGAAAAGTGAGCTGTTACTGACCCATAACTTACATGGGGTTGACCAAACTTGCAGAAACATGTTTATTTCTGCTGAAAAACATGTTTTGACACTTTCAGCACACTGGGGTTAAGACCTGAGTGTGTGGGCTCTTCTGAGACTTGCAGATACATAGGGATACAGCTGTCTGAAAAAACGCGTTTATTTCTGGCTGAAAAACACGTTTTGAAAAGTGAGCTGTTACTGACCCATAATTTACATGGGGTTGACCAAACTTGCAGAAACATGTTTATTTCTGCTGAAAAACATGTTTTGACACTTTCAGCACACTCGGGTTAAGACCTGAGTGTGTGGGCTCTTCTGAGCCTTGCAGTTACATAGGGATACAGCTGTCTGAAAAAACGCGTTTATTTCGGGCTGAAAAACACGTTTTGAAAAGTGAGCTGTTACTGACCCATAACTTACATGGGGTTGACCAAACTTGCAGAAACATGTTTATTTCTGCTGAAAAACATGTTTTGACACTTTCAGCACACTGGGGTTAAGACCTGAGTGTGTGGGCTCTTCTGAGCCTTGCAGTTACATAGGGATACAGCTGTCTGAAAAAACGCGTTTATTTCGGGCTGAAAAACACGTTTTGAAAAGTGAGCTGTTACTGACCCATAACTTACATGGGGTTGACCAAACTTGCAGAAACAAGTTTATTTCTGCTGAAAAACATGTTTTGACACTTTCAGCACACTGGGGTTAAGACCTGAGTGTGTGGGCTTTTCTGAGCCTTGCAATTACATAGGGATACAGCTGTCTGAAAAAACGCGTTTATTTCGGGCTGAAAAACACGTTTTGAAAAGTGAGCTGTTACTGACCCATAACTTACATGGGGTTGACCAAACTTGCAGAAACAAGTTTATTTCTGCTGAAAAACATGTTTTGACACTTTCAGCACACTGGGGTTAAGACCTGAGTGTGTGGGCTCTTCTGAGCCTTGCAGTTACATAGGGATACAGCTGTCTGAAAAAACGCGTTTATTTCGGGCTGAAAAACACGTTTTGAAAAGTGAGCTGTTACTGACCCATAACTTACATGGGGTTGACCAAACTTGCAGAAACAAGTTTATTTCTGCTGAAAAACATGTTTTGACACTTTCAGCACAGTGGGGTTAAGACCTGAGTGTGTGGGCTCTTCTGAGCCTTGCAGATACATAGGGATACAGCTGTCTGAAAAAACGCGTTTATTTCTGGCTGAAAAACACGTTTTGAAAAGTGAGCTGTTACTGACCCATAACTTACATGGGGTTGACCAAACTTGCAGAAACATGCTTATTTCTGCTGAAAAACATGTTTTGACACTTTCAGCGCACTGGGGTTAAGACCTGAGTGTGTGGGCTCTTCTGAGCCTTGCAGTTACATAGGGATACAGCTGTCTGAAAAAACGCGTTTATTTCGGGCTGAAAAACACGTTTTGAAAAGTGAGCTGTTACTGACCCATAACTTACATGGGGTTGACCAAACTTGCAGAAACATGCTTATTTCTGCTGAAAAACATGTTTTGACACTTTCAGCGCACTGGGGTTAAGACCTGAGTGTGTGGGCTCTTCTGAGCCTTGCAGTTACATAGGGTAAGAGCTATCTGAAAAAACGCGTTTATTTCGGGCTGAAAAACACGTTTTGAAAAGTGAGCTGTTACTGACCCATAACTTACATGGGGTTGACCAAACTTGCAGAAACATGTTTATTTCTGCTGAAAAACATGTTTTGACACTTTCAGCACAGTGGGGTTAAGACCTGAGTGTGTGGGCTCTTCTGAGGCTTGCAGTTACATAGGGATACAGCTGTCTGAAAAAACGCGTTTATTTCGGGCTGAAAAACACGTTTTGAAAAGTGAGCTGTTACTGACCCATAACTTACATGGGGTTGACCAAACTTGCAGAAACATGTTTATTTCTGCTGAAAAACATGTTTTGACACTTTCAGCACATTGGGGTTAAGACCTGAGTGTGTGGGCTCTTCTGAGCCTTGCAGTTACATAGGGATACAGCTGTCTGAAAAAACGCGTTTATTTCGGGCTGAAAAACACGTTTTGAAAAGTGAGCTGTTACTGACCCATAACTTACATGGGGTTGACCAAACTTGCAGAAACATGTTTATTTCTGCTGAAAAACATGTTTTGACACTTTCAGCACACTGGGGTTAAGACCTGAGTGTGTGGGCTCTTCTGAGCCTTGCAGATACATAGGGATACAGCTGTCTGAAAAAACGCGTTTATTTCTGGCTGAAAAACACGTTTTGAAAAGTGAGCTGTTACTGACCCATAATTTACATGGGGTTGACCAAACTTGCAGAAACATGTTTATTTCTGCTGAAAAACATGTTTTGACACTTTCAGCACACTCGGGTTAAGACCTGAGTGTGTGGGCTCTTCTGAGCCTTGCAGTTACATAGGGATACAGCTGTCTGAAAAAACGCGTTTATTTCGGGCTGAAAAACACGTTTTGAAAAGTGAGCTGTTACTGACCCATAACTTACATGGGGTTGACCAAACTTGCAGAAACATGTTTATTTCTGCTGAAAAACATGTTTTGACACTTTCAGCACACTGGGGTTAAGACCTGAGTGTGTGGGCTCTTCTGAGCCTTGCAGTTACATAGGGATACAGCTGTCTGAAAAAACGCGTTTATTTCGGGCTGAAAAACACGTTTTGAAAAGTGAGCTGTTACTGACCCATAACTTACATGGGGTTGACCAAACTTGCAGAAACAAGTTTATTTCTGCTGAAAAACATGTTTTGACACTTTCAGCGCACTGGGGTTAAGACCTGAGTGTGTGGGCTCTTCTGAGCCTTGCAGTTACATAGGGATACAGCTATCTGAAAAAACGCGTTTATTTCGGGCTGAAAAACACGTTTTGAAAAGTGAGCTGTTACTGACCCATAACTTACATGGGGTTGACCAAACTTGCAGAAACATGTTTATTTCTGCTGAAAAACATGTTTTGACACTTTCAGCACAGTGGGGTTAAGACCTGAGTGTGTGGGCTCTTCTGAGGCTTGCAGTTACATAGGGATACAGCTGTCTGAAAAAACGCGTTTATTTCGGGCTGAAAAACACGTTTTGAAAAGTGAGCTGTTACTGCCCCATAAGTTACATGGGGTTGACCAAACTTGCAGACACATGTTTATTTCTGCTGAAAAACATGTTTTGACACTTTCAGCACACTGGGGTTAAGACCTGAGTGTGTGGGCTCTTCTGAGCCTTGCAGTTACATAGGGATACAGCTGTCTGAAAAAACGCGTTTATTTCGGGCTGAAAAACACGTTTTGAAAAGTGAGCTGTTACTGACCCATAACTTACATGGGGTTGACCAAACTTGCAGAAACAAGTTTATTTCTGCTGAAAAACATGTTTTGACACTTTCAGCACAGTGGGGTTAAGACCTGAGTGTGTGGGCTCTTCTGAGCCTTGCAGATACATAGGGATACAGCTGTCCGAAAAAACGCGTTTATTTCGGGCTGAAAAACACGTTTTGAAAAGTGAGCTGTTACTGACCCATAACTTACATGGGGTTGACCAAACTTGCAGAAACATGCTTATTTCTGCTGAAAAACATGTTTTGACACTTTCAGCGCACTGGGGTTAAGACCTGAGTGTGTGGGCTCTTCTGAGCCTTGCAGTTACATAGGGATACAGCTATCTGAAAAAACGCGTTTATTTCGGGCTGAAAAACACGTTTTGAAAAGTGAGCTGTTACTGACCCATAACTTACATGGGGTTGACCAAACTTGCAGAAACATGTTTATTTCTGCTAAAAAACATGTTTTGACACTTTCAGCACAGTGGGGTTAAGACCTGAGTGTGTGGGCTCTTCTGAGGCTTGCAGTTACATAGGGATACAGCTGTCTGAAAAAACGCGTTTATTTCGGGCTGAAAAACACGTTTTGAAAAGTGAGCTGTTACTGCCCCATAAGTTACATGGGGTTGACCAAACTTGCAGACACATGTTTATTTCTGCTGAAAAACATGTTTTGACACTTTCAGCACACTGGGGTTAAGACCTGAGTGTGTGGGCTCTTCTGAGCCTTGCAGTTACATAGGGATACAGCTGTCTGAAAAAACGTGTTTATTTCGGGCTGAAAAACACGTTTTGAAAAGTGAGCTGTTACTGACCCATAACTTACATGGGGTTGACCAAACTTGCAGAAACAAGTTTATTTCTGCTGAAAAACATGTTTTGACACTTTCAGCACACTGGGGTTAAGACCTGAGTGTGTGGGCTCTTCTGAGCCTTGCAGTTACATAGGGATACAGCTGTCTGAAAAAACGCGTTTATTTCGGGCTGAAAAACACGTTTTGAAAAGTGAGCTGTTACTGACCCATAACTTACATGGGGTTGACCAAACTTGCAGAAACATGTTTATTTCTGCTGAAAAACATGTTTTGACACTTTCAGCACACTGGGGTTAAGACCTGAGTGTGTGGGCTCTTCTGAGCCTTGCAGTTACATAGGGATACAGCTGTCTGAAAAAACGCGTTTATTTCGGGCTGAAAAACACGTTTTGAAAAGTGAGCTGTTACTGCCCCATAAGTTACATGGGGTTGACCAAACTTGCAGAAACATGTTTATTTCTGCTGAAAAACATGTTTTGACACTTTCAGCATACTGGGGTTAAGACCTGAGTGTGTGGGCTCTTCTGAGCCTTGCAGATACATAGGGATACAGCTGTCTGAAAAAACGCGTTTATTTCTGGCTGAAAAACACGTTTTGAAAAGTGAGCTGTTACTGACCCATAACTTACATGGGGTTGACCAAACTTGCAGAAACATGTTTATTTCTGCTGAAGAACATGTTTTGACACTTTCAGCACACTCGGGTTAAGACCTGAGTGTGTGGGCTCTTCTGAGCCTTGCAGTTACATAGGGATACAGCTGTCTGAAAAAACGCGTTTATTTCGGGCTGAAAAACACGTTTTGAAAAGTGAGCTGTTACTGACCCATAACTTACATGGGGTTGACCAAACTTGCAGAAACATGTTTATTTCTGCTGAAAAACATGTTTTGACACTTTCAGCACACTGGGGTTAAGACCTGAGTGTGTGGGCTCTTCTGAGCCTTGCAGTTACATAGGGATACAGCTGTCTGAAAAAACGCGTTTATTTCGGGCTGAAAAACACGTTTTGAAAAGTGAGCTGTTACTGACCCATAACTTACATGGGGTTGACCAAACTTGCAGAAACATGTTTATTTCTGCTGAAAAACATGTTTTGAAACTTTCAGCGCACTGGGGTTAAGACCTGAGTGTGTGGGCTCTTCTGAGCCTTGCAGTTACATAGGGTAACAGCTATATGAAAAAACGCGTTTATTTCGGGCTGAAAAACACGTTTTGAAAAGTGAGCTGTTACTGACCCATAACTTACATGGGGTTGACCAAACTTGCAGAAACATGCTTATTTCTGCTGAAAAACATGTTTTGACACTTTCAGCGCACTGGGGTTAAGACCTGAGTGTGTGGGCTCTTCTGAGCCTTGCAGTTACATAGGGTAAGAGCTATCTGAAAAAACGCGTTTATTTCGGGCTGAAAAACACGTTTTGAAAAGTGAGCTGTTACTGACCGATAACTTACATGGGGTTGACCAAACTTGCAGAAACATGTTTATTTCTGCTGAAAAACATGTTTTGACACTTTCAGCACAGTGGGGTTAAGACCTGAGTGTGTGGGCTCTTCTGAGGCTTGCAGTTACATAGGGATACAGCTGTCTGAAAAAACGCGTTTATTTCGGGCTGAAAAACACGTTTTGAAAAGTGAGCTGTTACTGACCCATAACTTACATGGGGTTGACCAAACTTGCAGAAACATGTTTATTTCTGCTGAAAAACATGTTTTGACACTTTCAGCACATTGGGGTTAAGACCTGAGTGTGTGGGCTCTTCTGAGCCTTGCAGTTACATAGGGATACAGCTGTCTGAAAAAACGCGTTTATTTCGGGCTGAAAAACACGTTTTGAAAAGTGAGCTGTTACTGACCCATAACTTACATGGGGTTGACCAAACTTGCAGAAACATGTTTATTTCTGCTGAAAAACATGTTTTGACACTTTCAGCACACTGGGGTTAAGACCTGAGTGTGTGGGCTCTTCTGAGCCTTGCAGTTACATAGGGATACAGCTGTCTGAAAAAACGCGTTTATTTCGGGCTGAAAAACACGTTTTGAAAAGTGAGCTGTTACTGCCCCATAAGTTACATGGGGTTGACCAAACTTGCAGAAACATGTTTATTTCTGCTGAAAAACATGTTTTGACACTCTCAGCACACTGGGGTTAAGACCTGAGTGTGTGGGCTCTTCTGAGCCTTGCAGTTACATAGGGATACAGCTGTCTGAAAAAACGCGTTTATTTCGGGCTGAAAAACACGTTTTGAAAAGTGAGCTGTTACTGACCCATAACTTACATGGGGTTGACCAAACTTGCAGAAACAAGTTTATTTCTGCTGAAAAACATGTTTTGACACTTTCAGCACACTGGGGTTAAGACCTGAGTGTGTGGGCTCTTCTGAGCCTTGCAGTTACATAGGGATACAGCTGTCTGAAAAAACGCGTTTATTTCGGGCTGAAAAACACGTTTTGAAAAGTGAGCTGTTACTGACCCATAACTTACATGGGGTTGACCAAACTTGCAGAAACATGTTTATTTCTGCTGAAAAACATGTTTTGACACTTTCAGCACACTGGGGTTAAGACCTGAGTGTGTGGGCTCTTCTGAGCCTTGCAGTTACATAGGGATACAGCTGTCTGAAAAAACGCGTTTATTTCGGGCTGAAAAACACGTTTTGAAAAGTGAGCTGTTACTGCCCCATAAGTTACATGGGGTTGACCAAACTTGCAGAAACATGTTTATTTCTGCTGAAAAACATGTTTTGACACTTTCAGCATACTGGGGTTAAGACCTAAGTCTGTGGGCTCTTCTGAGCCTTGCAGATACATAGGGATACAGCTGTCTGAAAAAACGCGTTTATTTCTGGCTGAAAAACACGTTTTGAAAAGTGAGCTGTTACTGACCCATAACTTACATGGGGTTGACCAAACTTGCAGAAACATGTTTATTTCTGCTGAAAAACATGTTTTGACACTTTCAGCACACTCGGGTTAAGACCTGAGTGTGTGGGCTCTTCTGAGCCTTGCAGTTACATAGGGATACAGCTGTCTGAAAAAACGCGTTTATTTCGGGCTGAAAAACACGTTTTGAAAAGTGAGCTGTTACTGACCCATAACTTACATGGGGTTGACCAAACTTGCAGAAACATGTTTATTTCTGCTGAAAAACATGTTTTGACACTTTCAGCACACTGGGGTTAAGACCTGAGTGTGTGGGCTCTTCTGAGCCTTGCAGTTACATAGGGATACAGCTGTCTGAAAAAACGCGTTTATTTCGGGCTGAAAAACACGTTTTGAAAAGTGAGCTGTTACTGACCCATAACTTACATGGGGTTGACCAAACTTGCAGAAACATGTTTATTTCTGCTGAAAAACATGTTTTGACACTTTCAGCGCACTGGGGTTAAGACCTGAGTGTGTGGGCTCTTCTGAGCCTTGCAGTTACATAGGGTAACAGCTATCTGAAAAAACGCGTTTATTTCGGGCTGAAAAACGCGTTTTGAAAAGTGAGCTGTTACTGACCCATAACTTACATGGGGTTGACCAAACTTGCAGAAACATGCTTATTTCTGCTGAAAAACATGTTTTGACACTTTCAGCGCACTGGGGTTAAGACCTGAGTGTGTGGGCTCTTCTGAGCCTTGCAGTTACATAGGGTAAGAGCTATCTGAAAAAACGCGTTTATTTCGGGCTGAAAAACACGTTTTGAAAAGTGAGCTGTTACTGACCCATAACTTACATGGGGTTGACCAAACTTGCAGAAACATGTTTATTTCTGCTGAAAAACATGTTTTGACACTTTCAGCACACTCGGGTTAAGACCTGAGTGTGTGGGCTCTTCTGAGCCTTGCAGTTACATAGGGATACAGCTGTCTGAAAAAACGCGTTTATTTCGGGCTGAAAAACACGTTTTGAAAAGTGAGCTGTTACTGACCCATAACTTACATGGGGTTGACCAAACTTGCAGAAACATGTTTATTTCTGCTGAAAAACATGTTTTGACACTTTCAGCACACTGGGGTTAAGACCTGAGTGTGTGGGCTCTTCTGAGCCTTGCAGTTACATAGGGATACAGCTGTCTGAAAAAACGCGTTTATTTCGGGCTGAAAAACACGTTTTGAAAAGTGAGCTGTTACTGCCCCATAAGTTACATGGGGTTGACCAAACTTGCAGAAACATGTTTATTTCTGCTGAAAAACATGTTTTGACACTTTCAGCACACTGGGGTTAAGACCTGAGTGTGTGGGCTCTTCTGAGCCTTGCAGTTACATAGGGATACAGCTGTCTGAAAAAACGCGTTTATTTCGGGCTGAAAAACACGTTTTGAAAAGTGAGCTGTTACTGACCCATAACTTACATGGGGTTGACCAAACTTGCAGAAACATGTTTATTTCTGCTGAAAAACATGTTTTGACACTTTCAGCACACTGGGGTTAAGACCTGAGTGTGTGGGCTCTTCTGAGCCTTGCAGATACATAGGGATACAGCTGTCTGAAAAAACGCGTTTATTTCTGGCTGAAAAACACGTTTTGAAAAGTGAGCTGTTACTGACCCATAACTTACATGGGGTTGACCAAACTTGCAGAAACATGTTTATTTCTGCTGAAAAACATGTTTTGACACTTTCAGCACACTCGGGTTAAGACCTGAGTGTGTGGGCTCTTCTGAGCCTTGCAGTTACATAGGGATACAGCTGTCTGAAAAAACGCGTTTATTTCGGGCTGAAAAACACGTTTTGAAAAGTGAGCTGTTACTGACCCATAACTTACATGGGGTTGACCAAACTTGCAGAAACATGTTTATTTCTGCTGAAAAACATGTTTTGACACTTTCAGCACACTGGGGTTAAGACCTGAGTGTGTGGGCTCTTCTGAGCCTTGCAGTTACATAGGGATACAGCTGTCTGAAAAAACGCGTTTATTTCGGGCTGAAAAACACGTTTTGAAAAGTGAGCTGTTACTGACCCATAACTTACATGGGGTTGACCAAACTTGCAGAAAACATGTTTATTTCTGCTGAAAAACATGTTTTGACACTTTCAGCACAGTGGGGTTAAGACCTGAGTGTGTGGGCTCTTCTGAGGCTTGCAGTTACATAGGGATACAGCTGTCTGAAAAAACGCGTTTATTTCGGGCTGAAAAACACGTTTTGAAAAGTGAGCTGTTACTGCCCCATAAGTTACATGGGGTTGACCAAACTTGCAGACACATGTTTATTTCTGCTGAAAAACATGTTTTGACACTTTCAGCACAGTGGGTTTAAGACCTGAGTGTGTGGGCTCTTCTGAGGCTTGCAGTTACATAGGGATACAGCTGTCTGAAAAAACGCGTTTATTTCGGGCTGAAAAACACGTTTTGAAAAGTGAGCTGTTACTGACCCATAACTTACATGGGGTTGACCAAACTTGCAGAAACATGTTTATTTCTGCTGAAAAACATGTTTTGACACTTTCAGCACACTGGGGTTAAGACCTGAGTGTGTGGGCTCTTCTGAGCCTTGCAGATACATAGGGATACAGCTGTCTGAAAAAACGCGTTTATTTCTGGCTGAAAAACACGTTTTGAAAAGTGAGCTGTTACTGACCCATAATTTACATGGGGTTGACCAAACTTGCAGAAACATGTTTATTTCTGCTGAAAAACATGTTTTGACACTTTCAGCACACTCGGGTTAAGACCTGAGTGTGTGGGCTCTTCTGAGCCTTGCAGTTACATAGGGATACAGCTGTCTGAAAAAACGCGTTTATTTCGGGCTGAAAAACACGTTTTGAAAAGTGAGCTGTTACTGACCCATAACTTACATGGGGTTGACCAAACTTGCAGAAACATGTTTATTTCTGCTGAAAAACATGTTTTGACACTTTCAGCACACTGGGGTTAAGACCTGAGTGTGTGGGCTCTTCTGAGCCTTGCAGTTACATAGGGATACAGCTGTCTGAAAAAACGCGTTTATTTCGGGCTGAAAAACACGTTTTGAAAAGTGAGCTGTTACTGACCCATAACTTACATGGGGTTGACCAAACTTGCAGAAACAAGTTTATTTCTGCTGAAAAACATGTTTTGACACTTTCAGCACACTGGGGTTAAGACCTGAGTGTGTGGGCTCTTCTGAGCCTTGCAATTACATAGGGATACAGCTGTCTGAAAAAACGCGTTTATTTCGGGCTGAAAAACACGTTTTGAAAAGTGAGCTGTTACTGACCCATAACTTACATGGGGTTGACCAAACTTGCAGAAACATGTTTATTTCTGCTGAAAAACATGTTTTGACACTTTCAGCACACTGGGGTTAAGACCTGAGTGTGTGGGCTCTTCTGAGCCTTGCAGTTACATAGGGATACAGCTGTCTGAAAAAACGCGTTTATTTCGGGCTGAAAAACACGTTTTGAAAAGTGAGCTGTTACTGACCCATAACTTACATGGGGTTGACCAAACTTGCAGAAACAAGTTTATTTCTGCTGAAAAACATGTTTTGACACTTTCAGCACAGTGGGGTTAAGACCTGAGTGTGTGGGCTCTTCTGAGCCTTGCAGATACATAGGGATACAGCTGTCTGAAAAAACGCGTTTATTTCGGGCTGAAAAACACGTTTTGAAAAGTGAGCTGTTACTGCCCCATAAGTTACATGGGGTTGACAAAACTTGCAGAAACATGTTTATTTCTGCTGAAAAACATGTTTTGACACTTTCAGCATACTGGGGTTAAGACCTGAGTGTGTGGGCTCTTCTGAGCCTTGCAGATACATAGGGATACAGCTGTCTGAAAAAACGCGTTTATTTCTGGCTGAAAAACACGTTTTGAAAAGTGAGCTGTTACTGACCCATAACTTACATGGGGTTGACCAAACTTGCAGAAACATGTTTATTTCTGCTGAAAAACATGTTTTGACACTTTCAGCACACTCGGGTTAAGACCTGAGTGTGTGGGCTCTTCTGAGCCTTGCAGTTACATAGGGATACAGCTGTCTGAAAAAACGCGTTTATTTCGGGCTGAAAAACACGTTTTGAAAAGTGAGCTGTTACTGACCCATAACTTACATGGGGTTGACCAAACTTGCAGAAACATGTTTATTTCTGCTGAAAAACATGTTTTGACACTTTCAGCACACTGGGGTTAAGACCTGAGTGTGTGGGCTCTTCTGAGCCTTGCAGTTACATAGGGATACAGCTGTCTGAAAAAACGCGTTTATTTCGGGCTGAAAAACACGTTTTGAAAAGTGAGCTGTTACTGACCCATAACTTACATGGGGTTGACCAAACTTGCAGAAACATGTTTATTTCTGCTGAAAAACATGTTTTGACACTTTCAGCGCACTGGGGTTAAGACCTGAGTGTGTGGGCTCTTCTGAGCCTTGCAGTTACATAGGGTAACAGCTATCTGAAAAAACGCGTTTATTTCGGGCTGAAAAACACGTTTTGAAAAGTGAGCTGTTACTGACCCATAACTTACATGGGGTTGACCAAACTTGCAGAAACATGCTTATTTCTGCTGAAAAACATGTTTTGACACTTTCAGCGCACTGGGGTTAAGACCTGAGTGTGTGGGCTCTTCTGAGCCTTGCAGTTACATAGGGTAAGAGCTATCTGAAAAAACGCGTTTATTTCGGGCTGAAAAACACGTTTTGAAAAGTGAGCTGTTACTGACCCATAACTTACATGGGGTTGACCAAACTTGCAGAAACATGTTTATTTCTGCTGAAAAACATGTTTTGACACTTTCAGCACAGTGGGGTTAAGACCTGAGTGTGTGGGCTCTTCTGAGGCTTGCAGTTACATAGGGATACAGCTGTCTGAAAAAACGCGTTTATTTCGGGCTGAAAAACACGTTTTGAAAAGTGAGCTGTTACTGACCCATAACTTACATGGGGTTGACCAAACTTGCAGAAACATGTTTATTTCTGCTGAAAAACATGTTTTGACACTTTCAGCACATTGGGGTTAAGACCTGAGTGTGTGGGCTCTTCTGAGCCTTGCAGTTACATAGGGATACAGCTGTCTGAAAAAACGCGTTTATTTCGGGCTGAAAAACACGTTTTGAAAAGTGAGCTGTTACTGACCCATAACTTACATGGGGTTGACCAAACTTGCAGAAACATGTTTATTTCTGCTGAAAAACATGTTTTGACACTTTCAGCACACTGGGGTTAAGACCTGAGTGTGTGGGCTCTTCTGAGCCTTGCAGATACATAGGGATACAGCTGTCTGAAAAAACGCGTTTATTTCTGGCTGAAAAACACGTTTTGAAAAGTGAGCTGTTACTGACCCATAATTTACATGGGGTTGACCAAACTTGCAGAAACATGTTTATTTCTGCTGAAAAACATGTTTTGACACTTTCAGCACACTCGGGTTAAGACCTGAGTGTGTGGGCTCTTCTGAGCCTTGCAGTTACATAGGGATACAGCTGTCTGAAAAAACGCGTTTATTTCGGGCTGAAAAACACGTTTTGAAAAGTGAGCTGTTACTGACCCATAACTTACATGGGGTTGACCAAACTTGCAGAAACATGTTTATTTCTGCTGAAAAACATGTTTTGACACTTTCAGCACACTGGGGTTAAGACCTGAGTGTGTGGGCTCTTCTGAGCCTTGCAGTTACATAGGGATACAGCTGTCTGAAAAAACGCGTTTATTTCGGGCTGAAAAACACGTTTTGAAAAGTGAGCTGTTACTGACCCATAACTTACATGGGGTTGACCAAACTTGCAGAAACAAGTTTATTTCTGCTGAAAAACATGTTTTGACACTTTCAGCGCACTGGGGTTAAGACCTGAGTGTGTGGGCTCTTCTGAGCCTTGCAGTTACATAGGGATACAGCTATCTGAAAAAACGCGTTTATTTCGGGCTGAAAAACACGTTTTGAAAAGTGAGCTGTTACTGACCCATAACTTACATGGGGTTGACCAAACTTGCAGAAACATGTTTATTTCTGCTGAAAAACATGTTTTGACACTTTCAGCACAGTGGGGTTAAGACCTGAGTGTGTGGGCTCTTCTGAGGCTTGCAGTTACATAGGGATACAGCTGTCTGAAAAAACGCGTTTATTTCGGGCTGAAAAACACGTTTTGAAAAGTGAGCTGTTACTGCCCCATAAGTTACATGGGGTTGACCAAACTTGCAGACACATGTTTATTTCTGCTGAAAAACATGTTTTGACACTTTCAGCACACTGGGGTTAAGACCTGAGTGTGTGGGCTCTTCTGAGCCTTGCAGTTACATAGGGATACAGCTGTCTGAAAAAACGCGTTTATTTCGGGCTGAAAAACACGTTTTGAAAAGTGAGCTGTTACTGACCCATAACTTACATGGGGTTGACCAAACTTGCAGAAACAAGTTTATTTCTGCTGAAAAACATGTTTTGACACTTTCAGCACAGTGGGGTTAAGACCTGAGTGTGTGGGCTCTTCTGAGCCTTGCAGATACATAGGGATACAGCTGTCCGAAAAAACGCGTTTATTTCGGGCTGAAAAACACGTTTTGAAAAGTGAGCTGTTACTGACCCATAACTTACATGGGGTTGACCAAACTTGCAGAAACATGCTTATTTCTGCTGAAAAACATGTTTTGACACTTTCAGCGCACTGGGGTTAAGACCTGAGTGTGTGGGCTCTTCTGAGCCTTGCAGTTACATAGGGATACAGCTATCTGAAAAAACGCGTTTATTTCGGGCTGAAAAACACGTTTTGAAAAGTGAGCTGTTACTGACCCATAACTTACATGGGGTTGACCAAACTTGCAGAAACATGTTTATTTCTGCTAAAAAACATGTTTTGACACTTTCAGCACAGTGGGGTTAAGACCTGAGTGTGTGGGCTCTTCTGAGGCTTGCAGTTACATAGGGATACAGCTGTCTGAAAAAACGCGTTTATTTCGGGCTGAAAAACACGTTTTGAAAAGTGAGCTGTTACTGCCCCATAAGTTACATGGGGTTGACCAAACTTGCAGACACATGTTTATTTCTGCTGAAAAACATGTTTTGACACTTTCAGCACACTGGGGTTAAGACCTGAGTGTGTGGGCTCTTCTGAGCCTTGCAGTTACATAGGGATACAGCTGTCTGAAAAAACGTGTTTATTTCGGGCTGAAAAACACGTTTTGAAAAGTGAGCTGTTACTGACCCATAACTTACATGGGGTTGACCAAACTTGCAGAAACAAGTTTATTTCTGCTGAAAAACATGTTTTGACACTTTCAGCACACTGGGGTTAAGACCTGAGTGTGTGGGCTCTTCTGAGCCTTGCAGTTACATAGGGATACAGCTGTCTGAAAAAACGCGTTTATTTCGGGCTGAAAAACACGTTTTGAAAAGTGAGCTGTTACTGACCCATAACTTACATGGGGTTGACCAAACTTGCAGAAACATGTTTATTTCTGCTGAAAAACATGTTTTGACACTTTCAGCACACTGGGGTTAAGACCTGAGTGTGTGGGCTCTTCTGAGCCTTGCAGTTACATAGGGATACAGCTGTCTGAAAAAACGCGTTTATTTCGGGCTGAAAAACACGTTTTGAAAAGTGAGCTGTTACTGCCCCATAAGTTACATGGGGTTGACCAAACTTGCAGAAACATGTTTATTTCTGCTGAAAAACATGTTTTGACACTTTCAGCATACTGGGGTTAAGACCTGAGTGTGTGGGCTCTTCTGAGCCTTGCAGATACATAGGGATACAGCTGTCTGAAAAAACGCGTTTATTTCTGGCTGAAAAACACGTTTTGAAAAGTGAGCTGTTACTGACCCATAACTTACATGGGGTTGACCAAACTTGCAGAAACATGTTTATTTCTGCTGAAGAACATGTTTTGACACTTTCAGCACACTCGGGTTAAGACCTGAGTGTGTGGGCTCTTCTGAGCCTTGCAGTTACATAGGGATACAGCTGTCTGAAAAAACGCGTTTATTTCGGGCTGAAAAACACGTTTTGAAAAGTGAGCTGTTACTGACCCATAACTTACATGGGGTTGACCAAACTTGCAGAAACATGTTTATTTCTGCTGAAAAACATGTTTTGACACTTTCAGCACACTGGGGTTAAGACCTGAGTGTGTGGGCTCTTCTGAGCCTTGCAGTTACATAGGGATACAGCTGTCTGAAAAAACGCGTTTATTTCGGGCTGAAAAACACGTTTTGAAAAGTGAGCTGTTACTGACCCATAACTTACATGGGGTTGACCAAACTTGCAGAAACATGTTTATTTCTGCTGAAAAACATGTTTTGAAACTTTCAGCGCACTGGGGTTAAGACCTGAGTGTGTGGGCTCTTCTGAGCCTTGCAGTTACATAGGGTAACAGCTATATGAAAAAACGCGTTTATTTCGGGCTGAAAAACACGTTTTGAAAAGTGAGCTGTTACTGACCCATAACTTACATGGGGTTGACCAAACTTGCAGAAACATGCTTATTTCTGCTGAAAAACATGTTTTGACACTTTCAGCGCACTGGGGTTAAGACCTGAGTGTGTGGGCTCTTCTGAGCCTTGCAGTTACATAGGGTAAGAGCTATCTGAAAAAACGCGTTTATTTCGGGCTGAAAAACACGTTTTGAAAAGTGAGCTGTTACTGACCGATAACTTACATGGGGTTGACCAAACTTGCAGAAACATGTTTATTTCTGCTGAAAAACATGTTTTGACACTTTCAGCACAGTGGGGTTAAGACCTGAGTGTGTGGGCTCTTCTGAGGCTTGCAGTTACATAGGGATACAGCTGTCTGAAAAAACGCGTTTATTTCGGGCTGAAAAACACGTTTTGAAAAGTGAGCTGTTACTGACCCATAACTTACATGGGGTTGACCAAACTTGCAGAAACATGTTTATTTCTGCTGAAAAACATGTTTTGACACTTTCAGCACATTGGGGTTAAGACCTGAGTGTGTGGGCTCTTCTGAGCCTTGCAGTTACATAGGGATACAGCTGTCTGAAAAAACGCGTTTATTTCGGGCTGAAAAACACGTTTTGAAAAGTGAGCTGTTACTGACCCATAACTTACATGGGGTTGACCAAACTTGCAGAAACATGTTTATTTCTGCTGAAAAACATGTTTTGACACTTTCAGCACACTAGGGTTAAGACCTGAGTGTGTGGGCTCTTCTGAGACTTGCAGATACATAGGGATACAGCTGTCTGAAAAAACGTGTTTATTTCTGGCTGAAAAACACGTTTTGAAAAGTGAGCTGTTACTGACCCATAATTTACATGGGGTTGACCAAACTTGCAGAAACATGTTTATTTCTGCTGAAAAACATGTTTTGACACTTTCAGCACACTCGGGTTAAGACCTGAGTGTGTGGGCTCTTCTGAGCCTTGCAGTTACATAGGGATACAGCTGTCTGAAAAAACGCGTTTATTTCGGGCTGAAAAACACGTTTTGAAAAGTGAGCTGTTACTGACCCATAACTTACATGGGGTTGACCAAACTTGCAGAAACATGTTTATTTCTGCTGAAAAACATGTTTTGACACTTTCAGCACACTGGGGTTAAGACCTGAGTGTGTGGGCTCTTCTGAGCCTTGCAGTTACATAGGGATACAGCTGTCTGAAAAAACGCGTTTATTTCGGGCTGAAAAACACGTTTTGAAAAGTGAGCTGTTACTGACCCATAACTTACATGGGGTTGACCAAACTTGCAGAAACAAGTTTATTTCTGCTGAAAAACATGTTTTGACACTTTCAGCACACTGGGGTTAAGACCTGAGTGTGTGGGCTTTTCTGAGCCTTGCAATTACATAGGGATACAGCTGTCTGAAAAAACGCGTTTATTTCGGGCTGAAAAACACGTTTTGAAAAGTGAGCTGTTACTGACCCATAACTTACATGGGGTTGACCAAACTTGCAGAAACAAGTTTATTTCTGCTGAAAAACATGTTTTGACACTTTCAGCACACTGGGGTTAAGACCTGAGTGTGTGGGCTCTTCTGAGCCTTGCAGTTACATAGGGATACAGCTGTCTGAAAAAACGCGTTTATTTCGGGCTGAAAAACACGTTTTGAAAAGTGAGCTGTTACTGACCCATAACTTACATGGGGTTGACCAAACTTGCAGAAACAAGTTTATTTCTGCTGAAAAACATGTTTTGACACTTTCAGCACAGTGGGGTTAAGACCTGAGTGTGTGGGCTCTTCTGAGCCTTGCAGATACATAGGGATACAGCTGTCTGAAAAAACGCGTTTATTTCTGGCTGAAAAACACGTTTTGAAAAGTGAGCTGTTACTGACCCATAACTTACATGGGGTTGACCAAACTTGCAGAAACATGCTTATTTCTGCTGAAAAACATGTTTTGACACTTTCAGCGCACTGGGGTTAAGACCTGAGTGTGTGGGCTCTTCTGAGCCTTGCAGTTACATAGGGATACAGCTATCTGAAAAAACGCGTTTATTTCGGGCTGAAAAACACGTTTTGAAAAGTGAGCTGTTACTGACCCATAACTTACAAGGGGTTGACCAAACTTGCAGAAACATGTTTATTTCTGCTGAAAAACATGTTTTGACACTTTCAGCACAGTGGGGTTAAGACCTGAGTGTGTGGGCTCTTCTGAGGCTTGCAGTTACATAGGGATACAGCTGTCTGAAAAAACGCGTTTATTTCGGGCTGAAAAACACGTTTTGAAAAGTGAGCTGTTACTGCCCCATAAGTTACATGGGGTTGACCAAACTTGCAGACACATGTTTATTTCTGCTGAAAAACATGTTTTGACACTTTCAGCACACTGGGGTTAAGACCTGAGTGTGTGGGCTCTTCTGAGCCTTGCAGTTACATAGGGATACAGCTGTCTGAAAAAACGCGTTTATTTCGGGCTGAAAAACACGTTTTGAAAAGTGAGCTGTTACTGACCCATAACTTACATGGGGTTGACCAAACTTGCAGAAACAAGTTTATTTCTGCTGAAAAACATGTTTTGACACTTTCAGCACAGTGGGGTTAAGACCTGAGTGTGTGGGCTCTTCTGAGCCTTGCAGATACATAGGGATACAGCTGTCTGAAAAAACGGGTTTATTTCGGGCTGAAAAACACGTTTTGAAAAGTGAGCTGTTACTGACCCATAACTTACATGGGGTTGACCAAACTTGCAGAAACATGCTTATTTCTGCTGAAAAACATGTTTTGACACTTTCAGCGCACTGGGGTTAAGACCTGAGTGTGTGGGCTCTTCTGAGCCTTGCAGTTACATAGGGATACAGCTATCTGAAAAAACGCGTTTATTTCGGGCTGAAAAACACGTTTTGAAAAGTGAGCTGTTACTGACCCATAACTTACATGGGGTTGACCAAACTTGCAGAAACATGTTTATTTCTGCTAAAAAACATGTTTTGACACTTTCAGCACAGTGGGGTTAAGACCTGAGTGTGTGGGCTCTTCTGAGGCTTGCAGTTACATAGGGATACAGCTGTCTGAAAAAACGCGTTTATTTCGGGCTGAAAAACACGTTTTGAAAAGTGAGCTGTTACTGACCCATAACTTACATGGGGTTGACCAAACTTGCAGAAACATGTTTATTTCTGCTGAAAAACATGTTTTGACACTTTCAGCACATTGGGGTTAAGACCTGAGTGTGTGGGCTCTTCTGAGCCTTGCAGTTACATAGGGATACAGCTGTCTGAAAAAACGCGTTTATTTCGGGCTGAAAAACACGTTTTGAAAAGTGAGCTGTTACTGACCCATAACTTACATGGGGTTGACCAAACTTGCAGAAACATGTTTATTTCTGCTGAAAAACATGTTTTGACACTTTCAGCACACTGGGGTTAAGACCTGAGTGTGTGGGCTCTTCTGAGCCTTGCAGATACATAGGGATACAGCTGTCTGAAAAAACGCGTTTATTTCTGGCTGAAAAACACGTTTTGAAAAGTGAGCTGTTACTGACCCATAATTTACATGGGGTTGACCAAACTTGCAGAAACATGTTTATTTCTGCTGAAAAACATGTTTTGACACTTTCAGCACAGTGGGTTTAAGACCTGAGTGTGTGGGCTCTTCTGAGGCTTGCAGTTACATAGGGATACAGCTGTCTGAAAAAACGCGTTTATTTCGGGCTGAAAAACACGTTTTGAAAAGTGAGCTGTTACTGCCCCATAAGTTACATGGGGTTGACCAAACTTGCAGAAACATGTTTATTTCTGCTGAAAAACATGTTTTGACACTTTCAGCACACTGGGGTTAAGACCTGAGTGTGTGGGCTCTTCTGAGCCTTGCAGTTACATAGGGATACAGCTGTCTGAAAAAACGCGTTTATTTCGGGCTGAAAAACACGTTTTGAAAAGTGAGCTGTTACTGACCCATAACTTACATGGGGTTGACCAAACTTGCAGAAACAAGTTTATTTCTGCTGAAAAACATGTTTTGACACTTTCAGCACAGTGGGGTTAAGACCTGAGTGTGTGGGCTCTTCTGAGCCTTGCAGATACATAGGGATACAGCTGTCTGAAAAAACGCGTTTATTTCTGGCTGAAAAACACGTTTTGAAAAGTGAGCTGTTACTGACCCATAACTTACATGGGGTTGACCAAACTTGCAGAAACATGCTTATTTCTGCTGAAAAACATGTTTTGACACTTTCAGCGCACTGGGGTTAAGACCTGAGTGTGTGGGCTCTTCTGAGCCTTGCAGTTACATAGGGATACAGCTATCTGAAAAAACGCGTTTATTTCGGGCTGAAAAACACGTTTTGAAAAGTGAGCTGTTACTGACCCATAACTTACAAGGGGTTGACCAAACTTGCAGAAACATGTTTATTTCTGCTGAAAAACATGTTTTGACACTTTCAGCACAGTGGGGTTAAGACCTGAGTGTGTGGGCTCTTCTGAGGCTTGCAGTTACATAGGGATACAGCTGTCTGAAAAAACGCGTTTATTTCGGGCTGAAAAACACGTTTTGAAAAGTGAGCTGTTACTGCCCCATAAGTTACATGGGGTTGACCAAACTTGCAGACACATGTTTATTTCTGCTGAAAAACATGTTTTGACACTTTCAGCACACTGGGGTTAAGACCTGAGTGTGTGGGCTCTTCTGAGCCTTGCAGTTACATAGGGATACAGCTGTCTGAAAAAACGCGTTTATTTCGGGCTGAAAAACACGTTTTGAAAAGTGAGCTGTTACTGACCCATAACTTACATGGGGTTGACCAAACTTGCAGAAACAAGTTTATTTCTGCTGAAAAACATGTTTTGACACTTTCAGCACAGTGGGGTTAAGACCTGAGTGTGTGGGCTCTTCTGAGCCTTGCAGATACATAGGGATACAGCTGTCTGAAAAAACGGGTTTATTTCGGGCTGAAAAACACGTTTTGAAAAGTGAGCTGTTACTGACCCATAACTTACATGGGGTTGACCAAACTTGCAGAAACATGCTTATTTCTGCTGAAAAACATGTTTTGACACTTTCAGCGCACTGGGGTTAAGACCTGAGTGTGTGGGCTCTTCTGAGCCTTGCAGTTACATAGGGATACTGCTATCTGAAAAAACGCGTTTATTTCGGGCTGAAAAACACGTTTTGAAAAGTGAGCTGTTACTGACCCATAACTTACATGGGGTTGACCAAACTTGCAGAAACATGTTTATTTCTGCTAAAAAACATGTTTTGACACTTTCAGCACAGTGGGGTTAAGACCTGAGTGTGTGGGCTCTTCTGAGGCTTGCAGTTACATAGGGATACAGCTGTCTGAAAAAACGCGTTTATTTCGGGCTGAAAAACACGTTTTGAAAAGTGAGCTGTTACTGACCCATAACTTACATGGGGTTGACCAAACTTGCAGAAACATGTTTATTTCTGCTGAAAAACATGTTTTGACACTTTCAGCACATTGGGGTTAAGACCTGAGTGTGTGGGCTCTTCTGAGCCTTGCAGTTACATAGGGATACAGCTGTCTGAAAAAACGCGTTTATTTCGGGCTGAAAAACACGTTTTGAAAAGTGAGCTGTTACTGACCCATAACTTACATGGGGTTGACCAAACTTGCAGAAACATGTTTATTTCTGCTGAAAAACATGTTTTGACACTTTCAGCACACTGGGGTTAAGACCTGAGTGTGTGGGCTCTTCTGAGCCTTGCAGATACATAGGGATACAGCTGTCTGAAAAAACGCGTTTATTTCTGGCTGAAAAACACGTTTTGAAAAGTGAGCTGTTACTGACCCATAATTTACATGGGGTTGACCAAACTTGCAGAAACATGTTTATTTCTGCTGAAAAACATGTTTTGACACTTTCAGCACAGTGGGTTTAAGACCTGAGTGTGTGGGCTCTTCTGAGGCTTGCAGTTACATAGGGATACAGCTGTCTGAAAAAACGCGTTTATTTCGGGCTGAAAAACACGTTTTGAAAAGTGAGCTGTTACTGCCCCATAAGTTACATGGGGTTGACCAAACTTGCAGAAACATGTTTATTTCTGCTGAAAAACATGTTTTGACACTTTCAGCACACTGGGGTTAAGACCTGAGTGTGTGGGCTCTTCTGAGCCTTGCAGTTACATAGGGATACAGCTGTCTGAAAAAACGCGTTTATTTCGGGCTGAAAAACACGTTTTGAAAAGTGAGCTGTTACTGACCCATAACTTACATGGGGTTGACCAAACTTGCAGAAACATGCTTATTTCTGCTGAAAAACATGTTTTGACACTTTCAGCGCACTGGGGTTAAGACCTGAGTGTGTGGGCTCTTCTGAGCCTTGCAGTTACTTAGGGTAAGAGCTATCTGAAAAAACGCGTTTATTTCGGGCTGAAAAACACGTTTTGAAAAGTGAGCTGTTACTGACCCATAACTTACATGGGGTTGACCAAACTTGCAGAAACATGTTTATTTCTGCTGAAAAACATGTTTTGACACTTTCAGCACAGTGGGGTTAAGACCTGAGTGTGTGGGCTCTTCTGAGGCTTGCAGTTACATAGGGATACAGCTGTCTGAAAAAACGCGTTTATTTCGGGCTGAAAAACACGTTTTGAAAAGTGAGCTGTTACTGACCCATAACTTACATGGGGTTGACCAAACTTGCAGAAACATGTTTATTTCTGCTGAAAAACATGTTTTGACACTTTCAGCGCACTGGGGTTAAGACCTGAGTGTGTGGGCTCTTCTGAGCCTTGCAGTTACATAGGGTAACAGCTATCTGAAAAAACGCGTTTATTTCGGGCTGAAAAACACGTTTTGAAAAGTGAGCTGTTACTGACCCATAACTTACATGGGGTTGACCAAACTTGCAGAAACATGTTTATTTCTGCTGAAAAACATGTTTTGACACTTTCAGCGCACTGGGGTTAAGACCTGAGTGTGTGGGCTCTTCTGAGCCTTGCAGTTACATAGGGTAACAGCTATCTGAAAAAACGCGTTTATTTCGGGCTGAAAAACACGTTTTGAAAAGTGAGCTGTTACTGACCCATAACTTACATGGGGTTGACCAAACTTGCAGAAACATGTTTATTTCTGCTGAAAAACATGTTTTGACACTTTCAGCACATTGGGGTTAAGACCTGAGTGTGTGGGCTCTTCTGAGCCTTGCAGTTACATAGGGATACAGCTGTCTGAAAAAACGCGTTTATTTCGGGCTGAAAAACACGTTTTGAAAAGTGAGCTGTTACTGACCCATAACTTACATGGGGTTGACCAAACTTGCAGAAACATGTTTATTTCTGCTGAAAAACATGTTTTGACACTTTCAGCACACTGGGGTTAAGACCTGAGTGTGTGGGCTCTTCTGAGCCTTGCAGATACATAGGGATACAGCTGTCTGAAAAAACGCGTTTATTTCGGGCTGAAAAACACGTTTTGAAAAGTGAGCTGTTACTGCCCCATAAGTTACATGGGGTTGACCAAACTTGCAGAAACATGTTTATTTCTGCTGAAAAACATGTTTTGACACTTTCAGCACACTGGGGTTAAGACCTGAGTGTGTGGGCTCTTCTGAGCCTTGCAGTTACATAGGGATACAGCTGTCTGAAAAAACGCGTTTATTTCGGGCTGAAAAACACGTTTTGAAAAGTGAGCTGTTACTGACCCATAACTTACATGGGGTTGACCAAACTTGCAGAAACATGCTTATTTCTGCTGAAAAACATGTTTTGACACTTTCAGCGCACTGGGGTTAAGACCTGAGTGTGTGGGCTCTTCTGAGCCTTGCAGTTACTTAGGGTAAGAGCTATCTGAAAAAACGCGTTTATTTCGGGCTGAAAAACACGTTTTGAAAAGTGAGCTGTTACTGACCCATAACTTACATGGGGTTGACCAAACTTGCAGAAACATGTTTATTTCTGCTGAAAAACATGTTTTGACACTTTCAGCACAGTGGGGTTAAGACCTGAGTGTGTGGGCTCTTCTGAGGCTTGCAGTTACATAGGGATACAGCTGTCTGAAAAAACGCGTTTATTTCGGGCTGAAAAACACGTTTTGAAAAGTGAGCTGTTACTGACCCATAACTTACATGGGGTTGACCAAACTTGCAGAAACATGTTTATTTCTGCTGAAAAACATGTTTTGACACTTTCAGCGCACTGGGGTTAAGACCTGAGTGTGTGGGCTCTTCTGAGCCTTGCAGTTACATAGGGTAACAGCTATCTGAAAAAACGCGTTTATTTCGGGCTGAAAAACACGTTTTGAAAAGTGAGCTGTTACTGACCCATAACTTACATGGGGTTGACCAAACTTGCAGAAACATGTTTATTTCTGCTGAAAAACATGTTTTGACACTTTCAGCGCACTGGGGTTAAGACCTGAGTGTGTGGGCTCTTCTGAGCCTTGCAGTTACATAGGGTAACAGCTATCTGAAAAAACGCGTTTATTTCGGGCTGAAAAACACGTTTTGAAAAGTGAGCTGTTACTGACCCATAACTTACATGGGGTTGACCAAACTTGCAGAAACATGTTTATTTCTGCTGAAAAACATGTTTTGACACTTTCAGCACATTGGGGTTAAGACCTGAGTGTGTGGGCTCTTCTGAGCCTTGCAGTTACATAGGGATACAGCTGTCTGAAAAAACGCGTTTATTTCGGGCTGAAAAACACGTTTTGAAAAGTGAGCTGTTACTGACCCATAACTTACATGGGGTTGACCAAACTTGCAGAAACATGTTTATTTCTGCTGAAAAACATGTTTTGACACTTTCAGCACACTGGGGTTAAGACCTGAGTGTGTGGGCTCTTCTGAGCCTTGCAGATACATAGGGATACAGCTGTCTGAAAAAACGCGTTTATTTCTGGCTGAAAAACACGTTTTGAAAAGTGAGCTGTTACTGACCCATAATTTACATGGGGTTGACCAAACTTGCAGAAACATGTTTATTTCTGCTGAAAAACATGTTTTGACACTTTCAGCACACTCGGGTTAAGACCTGAGTGTGTGGGCTCTTCTGAGCCTTGCAGTTACATAGGGATACAGCTGTCTGAAAAAACGCGTTTATTTCGGGCTGAAAAACACGTTTTGAAAAGTGAGCTGTTACTGACCCATAACTTACATGGGGTTGACCAAACTTGCAGAAACATGCTTATTTCTGCTGAAAAACATGTTTTGACACTTTCAGCGCACTGGGGTTAAGACCTGAGTGTGTGGGCTCTTCTGAGCCTTGCAGTTACATAGGGTAACAGCTATCTGAAAAAACGCGTTTATTTCGGGCTGAAAAACACGTTTTGAAAAGTGAGCTGTTACTGACCCATAACTTACATGGGGTTGACCAAACTTGCAGAAACATGTTTATTTCTGCTGAAAAACATGTTTTGACACTTTCAGCGCACTGGGGTTAAGACCTGAGTGTGTGGGCTCTTCTGAGCCTTGCAGTTACATAGGGTAACAGCTATCTGAAAAAACGCGTTTATTTCGGGCTGAAAAACACGTTTTGAAAAGTGAGCTGTTACTGACCCATAACTTACATGGGGTTGACCAAACTTGCAGAAACATGTTTATTTCTGCTGAAAAACATGTTTTGACACTTTCAGCACATTGGGGTTAAGACCTGAGTGTGTGGGCTCTTCTGAGCCTTGCAGTTACATAGGGATACAGCTGTCTGAAAAAACGCGTTTATTTCGGGCTGAAAAACACGTTTTGAAAAGTGAGCTGTTACTGACCCATAACTTACATGGGGTTGACTAAACTTGCAGAAACATGTTTATTTCTGCTGAAAAACATGTTTTGACACTTTCAGCACACTGGGGTTAAGACCTGAGTGTGTGGGCTCTTCTGAGCCTTGCAGATACATAGGGATACAGCTGTCTGAAAAAACGCGTTTATTTCTGGCTGAAAAACACGTTTTGAAAAGTGAGCTGTTACTGACCCATAATTTACATGGGGTTGACCAAACTTGCAGAAACATGTTTATTTCTGCTGAAAAACATGTTTTGACACTTTCAGCACACTCGGGTTAAGACCTGAGTGTGTGGGCTCTTCTGAGCCTTGCAGTTACATAGGGATACAGCTGTCTGAAAAAACGCGTTTATTTCGGGCTGAAAAACACGTTTTGAAAAGTGAGCTGTTACTGACCCATAACTTACATGGGGTTGACCAAACTTGCAGAAACATGTTTATTTCTGCTGAAAAACATGTTTTGACACTTTCAGCACACTGGGGTTAAGACCTGAGTGTGTGGGCTCTTCTGAGCCTTGCAGTTACATAGGGATACAGCTGTCTGAAAAAACGCGTTTATTTCGGGCTGAAAAACACGTTTTGAAAAGTGAGCTGTTACTGACCCATAACTTACATGGGGTTGACCAAACTTGCAGAAACAAGTTTATTTCTGCTGAAAAACATGTTTTGACACTTTCAGCACACTGGGGTTAAGACCTGAGTGTGTGGGCTCTTCTGAGCCTTGCAATTACATAGGGATACAGCTGTCTGAAAAAACGCGTTTATTTCGGGCTGAAAAACACGTTTTGAAAAGTGAGCTGTTACTGACCCATAACTTACATGGGGTTGACCAAACTTGCAGAAACAAGTTTATTTCTGCTGAAAAACATGTTTTGACACTTTCAGCACACTGGGGTTAAGACCTGAGTGTGTGGGCTCTTCTGAGCCTTGCAATTACATAGGGATACAGCTGTCTGAAAAAACGCGTTTATTTCGGGCTGAAAAACACGTTTTGAAAAGTGAGCTGTTACTGACCCATAACTTACATGGGGTTGACCAAACTTGCAGAAACAAGTTTATTTCTGCTGAAAAACATGTTTTGACACTTTCAGCACACTGGGGTTAAGACCTGAGTGTGTGGGCTCTTCTGAGCCTTGCAGTTACATAGGGATACAGCTGTCTGAAAAAACGCGTTTATTTCGGGCTGAAAAACACGTTTTGAAAAGTGAGCTGTTACTGACCCATAACTTACATGGGGTTGACCAAACTTGCAGAAACATGTTTATTTCTGCTGAAAAACATGTTTTGACACTTTCAGCACACTGGGGTTAAGACCTGAGTGTGTGGGCTCTTCTGAGCCTTGCAGTTACATAGGGATACAGCTGTCTGAAAAAACGCGTTTATTTCGGGCTGAAAAACACGTTTTGAAAAGTGAGCTGTTACTGACCCATAACTTACATGGGGTTGACCAAACTTGCAGAAACAAGTTTATTTCTGCTGAAAAACATGTTTTGACACTTTCAGCACAGTGGGGTTAAGACCTGAGTGTGTGGGCTCTTCTGAGCCTTGCAGATACATAGGGATACAGCTGTCTGAAAAAACGCGTTTATTTCTGGCTGAAAAACACGTTTTGAAAAGTGAGCTGTTACTGACCCATAACTTACATGGGGTTGACCAAACTTGCAGAAACATGCTTATTTCTGCTGAAAAACATGTTTTGACACTTTCAGCGCACTGGGGTTAAGACCTGAGTGTGTGGGCTCTTCTGAGCCTTGCAGTTACATAGGGATACAGCTATCTGAAAAAACGCGTTTATTTCGGGCTTAAAACACGTTTTGAAAAGTGAGCTGTTACTGACCCATAACTTACATGGGGTTGACCAAACTTGCAGAAACATGTTTATTTCTGCTGAAAAACATGTTTTGACACTTTCAGCACAGTGGGGTTAAGACCTGAGTGTGTGGGCTCTTCTGAGGCTTGCAGTTACATAGGGATACAGCTGTCTGAAAAAACGCGTTTATTTCGGGCTGAAAAACACGTTTTGAAAAGTGAGCTGTTACTGCCCCATAAGTTACATGGGGTTGACCAAACTTGCAGACACATGTTTATTTCTGCTGAAAAACATGTTTTGACACTTTCAGCACACTGGGGTTAAGACCTGAGTGTGTGGGCTCTTCTGAGCCTTGCAGTTACATAGGGATACAGCTGTCTGAAAAAACGCGTTTATTTCGGGCTGAAAAACACGTTTTGAAAAGTGAGCTGTTACTGACCCATAACTTACATGGGGTTGACCAAACTTGCAGAAACAAGTTTATTTCTGCTGAAAAACATGTTTTGACACTTTCAGCACAGTGGGGTTAAGACCTGAGTGTGTGGGCTCTGCTGAGCCTTGCAGATACATAGGGATACAGCTGTCCGAAAAAACGCGTTTATTTCGGGCTGAAAAACACGTTTTGAAAAGTGAGCTGTTACTGACCCATAACTTACATGGGGTTGACCAAACTTGCAGAAACATGCTTATTTCTGCTGAAAAACATGTTTTGACACTTTCAGCGCACTGGGGTTAAGACCTGAGTGTGTGGGCTCTTCTGAGCCTTGCAGTTACATAGGGATACAGCTATCTGAAAAAACGCGTTTATTTCGGGCTGAAAAACACGTTTTGAAAAGTGAGCTGTTACTGACCCATAACTTACATGGGGTTGACCAAACTTGCAGAAACATGTTTATTTCTGCTAAAAAACATGTTTTGACACTTTCAGCACAGTGGGGTTAAGACCTGAGTGTGTGGGCTCTTCTGAGGCTTGCAGTTACATAGGGATACAGCTGTCTGAAAAAACGCGTTTATTTCGGGCTGAAAAACACGTTTTGAAAAGTGAGCTGTTACTGCCCCATAAGTTACATGGGGTTGACCAAACTTGCAGACACATGTTTATTTCTGCTGAAAAACATGTTTTGACACTTTCAGCACAGTGGGGTTAAGACCTGAGTGTGTGGGCTCTTCTGAGGCTTGCAGTTACATAGGGATACAGCTGTCTGAAAAAACGCGTTTATTTCGGGCTGAAAAACACGTTTTGAAAAGTGAGCTGTTACTGCCCCATAAGTTACATGGGGTTGACCAAACTTGCAGACACATGTTTATTTCTGCTGAAAAACATGTTTTGACACTTTCAGCACACTGGGGTTAAGACCTGAGTGTGTGGGCTCTTCTGAGCCTTGCAGTTACATAGGGATACAGCTGTCTGAAAAAACGCGTTTATTTCGGGCTGAAAAACACGTTTTGAAAAGTGAGCTGTTACTGACCCATAACTTACATGGGGTTGACCAAACTTGCAGAAACAAGTTTATTTCTGCTGAAAAACATGTTTTGACACTTTCAGCACAGTGGGGTTAAGACCTGAGTGTGTGGGCTCTGCTGAGCCTTGCAGATACATAGGGATACAGCTGTCCGAAAAAACGCGTTTATTTCGGGCTGAAAAACACGTTTTGAAAAGTGAGCTGTTACTGACCCATAACTTACATGGGGTTGACCAAACTTGCAGAAACATGCTTATTTCTGCTGAAAAACATGTTTTGACACTTTCAGCGCACTGGGGTTAAGACCTGAGTGTGTGGGCTCTTCTGAGCCTTGCAGTTACATAGGGATACAGCTATCTGAAAAAACGCGTTTATTTCGGGCTGAAAAACACGTTTTGAAAAGTGAGCTGTTACTGACCCATAACTTACATGGGGTTGACCAAACTTGCAGAAACATGTTTATTTCTGCTAAAAAACATGTTTTGACACTTTCAGCACAGTGGGGTTAAGACCTGAGTGTGTGGGCTCTTCTGAGGCTTGCAGTTACATAGGGATACAGCTGTCTGAAAAAACGCGTTTATTTCGGGCTGAAAAACACGTTTTGAAAAGTGAGCTGTTACTGCCCCATAAGTTACATGGGGTTGACCAAACTTGCAGACACATGTTTATTTCTGCTGAAAAACATGTTTTGACACTTTCAGCACACTGGGGTTAAGACCTGAGTGTGTGGGCTCTTCTGAGCCTTGCAGTTACATAGGGATACAGCTGTCTGAAAAAACGTGTTTATTTCGGGCTGAAAAACACGTTTTGAAAAGTGAGCTGTTACTGACCCATAACTTACATGGGGTTGACCAAACTTGCAGAAACAAGTTTATTTCTGCTGAAAAACATGTTTTGACACTTTCAGCACACTGGGGTTAAGACCTGAGTGTGTGGGCTCTTCTGAGCCTTGCAGTTACATAGGGATACAGCTGTCTGAAAAAACGCGTTTATTTCGGGCTGAAAAACACGTTTTGAAAAGTGAGCTGTTACTGACGCATAACTTACATGGGGTTGACCAAACTTGCAGAAACATGTTTATTTCTGCTGAAAAACATGTTTTGACACTTTCAGCACACTGGGGTTAAGACCTGAGTGTGTGGGCTCTTCTGAGCCTTGCAGTTACATAGGGATACAGCTGTATGAAAAAACGCGTTTATTTCGGGCTGAAAAACACGTTTTGAAAAGTGAGCTGTTACTGCCCCATAAGTTACATGGGGTTGACCAAACTTGCAGAAACATGTTTATTTCTGCTGAAAAACATGTTTTGACACTTTCAGCATACTGGGGTTAAGACCTGAGTGTGTGGGCTCTTCTGAGCCTTGCAGATACATAGGGATACAGCTGTCTGAAAAAACGCGTTTATTTCTGGCTGAAAAACACGTTTTGAAAAGTGAGCTGTTACTGACCCATAACTTACATGGGGTTGACCAAACTTGCAGAAACATGTTTATTTCTGCTGAAAAACATGTTTTGACACTTTCAGCACACTCGGGTTAAGACCTGAGTGTGTGGGCTCTTCTGAGCCTTGCAGTTACATAGGGATACAGCTGTCTGAAAAAACGCGTTTATTTCGGGCTGAAAAACACGTTTTGAAAAGTGAGCTGTTACTGACCCATAACTTACATGGGGTTGACCAAACTTGCAGAAACATGTTTATTTCTGCTGAAAAACATGTTTTGACACTTTCAGCACACTGGGGTTAAGACCTGAGTGTGTGGGCTCTTCTGAGCCTTGCAGTTACATAGGGATACAGCTGTCTGAAAAAACGCGTTTATTTCGGGCTGAAAAACACGTTTTGAAAAGTGAGCTGTTACTGACCCATAACTTACATGGGGTTGACCAAACTTGCAGAAACATGTTTATTTCTGCTGAAAAACATGTTTTGAAACTTTCAGCGCACTGGGGTTAAGACCTGAGTGTGTGGGCTCTTCTGAGCCTTGCAGTTACATAGGGTAACAGCTATCTGAAAAAACGCGTTTATTTCGGGCTGAAAAACACGTTTTGAAAAGTGAGCTGTTACTGACCCATAACTTACATGGGGTTGACCAAACTTGCAGAAACATGCTTATTTCTGCTGAAAAACATGTTTTGACACTTTCAGCGCACTGGGGTTAAGACCTGAGTGTGTGGGCTCTTCTGAGCCTTGCAGTTACATAGGGTAAGAGCTATCTGAAAAAACGCGTTTATTTCGGGCTGAAAAACACGTTTTGAAAAGTGAGCTGTTACTGACCGATAACTTACATGGGGTTGACCAAACTTGCAGAAACATGTTTATTTCTGCTGAAAAACATGTTTTGACACTTTCAGCACAGTGGGGTTAAGACCTGAGTGTGTGGGCTCTTCTGAGGCTTGCAGTTACATAGGGATACAGCTGTCTGAAAAAACGCGTTTATTTCGGGCTGAAAAACACGTTTTGAAAAGTGAGCTGTTACTGACCCATAACTTACATGGGGTTGACCAAACTTGCAGAAACATGTTTATTTCTGCTGAAAAACATGTTTTGACACTTTCAGCACATTGGGGTTAAGACCTGAGTGTGTGGGCTCTTCTGAGCCTTGCAGTTACATAGGGATACAGCTGTCTGAAAAAACGCGTTTATTTCGGGCTGAAAAACACGTTTTGAAAAGTGAGCTGTTACTGACCCATAACTTACATGGGGTTGACCAAACTTGCAGAAACATGTTTATTTCTGCTGAAAAACATGTTTTGACACTTTCAGCACACTGGGGTTAAGACCTGAGTGTGTGGGCTCTTCTGAGACTTGCAGATACATAGGGATACAGCTGTCTGAAAAAACGCGTTTATTTCTGGCTGAAAAACACGTTTTGAAAAGTGAGCTGTTACTGACCCATAATTTACATGGGGTTGACCAAACTTGCAGAAACATGTTTATTTCTGCTGAAAAACATGTTTTGACACTTTCAGCACACTCGGGTTAAGACCTGAGTGTGTGGGCTCTTCTGAGCCTTGCAGTTACATAGGGATACAGCTGTCTGAAAAAACGCGTTTATTTCGGGCTGAAAAACACGTTTTGAAAAGTGAGCTGTTACTGACCCATAACTTACATGGGGTTGACCAAACTTGCAGAAACATGTTTATTTCTGCTGAAAAACATGTTTTGACACTTTCAGCACACTGGGGTTAAGACCTGAGTGTGTGGGCTCTTCTGAGCCTTGCAGTTACATAGGGATACAGCTGTCTGAAAAAACGCGTTTATTTCGGGCTGAAAAACACGTTTTGAAAAGTGAGCTGTTACTGACCCATAACTTACATGGGGTTGACCAAACTTGCAGAAACAAGTTTATTTCTGCTGAAAAACATGTTTTGACACTTTCAGCACACTGGGGTTAAGACCTGAGTGTGTGGGCTTTTCTGAGCCTTGCAATTACATAGGGATACAGCTGTCTGAAAAAACGCGTTTATTTCGGGCTGAAAAACACGTTTTGAAAAGTGAGCTGTTACTGACCCATAACTTACATGGGGTTGACCAAACTTGCAGAAACAAGTTTATTTCTGCTGAAAAACATGTTTTGACACTTTCAGCACACTGGGGTTAAGACCTGAGTGTGTGGGCTCTTCTGAGCCTTGCAGTTACATAGGGATACAGCTGTCTGAAAAAACGCGTTTATTTCGGGCTGAAAAACACGTTTTGAAAAGTGAGCTGTTACTGACCCATAACTTACATGGGGTTGACCAAACTTGCAGAAACAAGTTTATTTCTGCTGAAAAACATGTTTTGACACTTTCAGCACAGTGGGGTTAAGACCTGAGTGTGTGGGCTCTTCTGAGCCTTGCAGATACATAGGGATACAGCTGTCTGAAAAAACGCGTTTATTTCTGGCTGAAAAACACGTTTTGAAAAGTGAGCTGTTACTGACCCATAACTTACATGGGGTTGACCAAACTTGCAGAAACATGCTTATTTCTGCTGAAAAACATGTTTTGACACTTTCAGCGCACTGGGGTTAAGACCTGAGTGTGTGGGCTCTTCTGAGCCTTGCAGTTACATAGGGATACAGCTATCTGAAAAAACGCGTTTATTTCGGGCTGAAAAACACGTTTTGAAAAGTGAGCTGTTACTGACCCATAACTTACATGGGGTTGACCAAACTTGCAGAAACATGTTTATTTCTGCTGAAAAACATGTTTTGACACTTTCAGCACAGTGGGGTTAAGACCTGAGTGTGTGGGCTCTTCTGAGGCTTGCAGTTACATAGGGATACAGCTGTCTGAAAAAACGCGTTTATTTCGGGCTGAAAAACACGTTTTGAAAAGTGAGCTGTTACTGCCCCATAAGTTACATGGGGTTGACCAAACTTGCAGACACATGTTTATTTCTGCTGAAAAACATGTTTTGACACTTTCAGCACACTGGGGTTAAGACCTGAGTGTGTGGGCTCTTCTGAGCCTTGCAGTTACATAGGGATACAGCTGTCTGAAAAAACGCGTTTATTTCGGGCTGAAAAACACGTTTTGAAAAGTGAGCTGTTACTGACCCATAACTTACATGGGGTTGACCAAACTTGCAGAAACAAGTTTATTTCTGCTGAAAAACATGTTTTGACACTTTCAGCACACTGGGGTTAAGACCTGAGTGTGTGGGCTCTTCTGAGGCTTGCAGTTACATAGGGATACAGCTGTCTGAAAAAACGCGTTTATTTCGGGCTGAAAAACACGTTTTGAAAAGTGAGCTGTTACTGCCCCATAAGTTACATGGGGTTGACCAAACTTGCAGACACATGTTTATTTCTGCTGAAAAACATGTTTTGACACTTTCAGCACACTGGGGTTAAGACCTGAGTGTGTGGGCTCTTCTGAGCCTTGCAGTTACATAGGGATACAGCTGTCTGAAAAAACGTGTTTATTTCGGGCTGAAAAACACGTTTTGAAAAGTGAGCTGTTACTGACCCATAACTTACATGGGGTTGACCAAACTTGCAGAAACAAGTTTATTTCTGCTGAAAAACATGTTTTGACACTTTCAGCACACTGGGGTTAAGACCTGAGTGTGTGGGCTCTTCTGAGCCTTGCAGTTACATAGGGATACAGCTGTCTGAAAAAACGCGTTTATTTCGGGCTGAAAAACACGTTTTGAAAAGTGAGCTGTTACTGACCCATAACTTACATGGGGTTGACCAAACTTGCAGAAACATGTTTATTTCTGCTGAAAAACATGTTTTGACACTTTCAGCACACTGGGGTTAAGACCTGAGTGTGTGGGCTCTTCTGAGCCTTGCAGTTACATAGGGATACAGCTGTATGAAAAAACGCGTTTATTTCGGGCTGAAAAACACGTTTTGAAAAGTGAGCTGTTACTGCCCCATAAGTTACATGGGGTTGACCAAACTTGCAGAAACATGTTTATTTCTGCTGAAAAACATGTTTTGACACTTTCAGCATACTGGGGTTAAGACCTGAGTGTGTGGGCTCTTCTGAGCCTTGCAGATACATAGGGATACAGCTGTCTGAAAAAACGCGTTTATTTCTGGCTGAAAAACACGTTTTGAAAAGTGAGCTGTTACTGACCCATAACTTACATGGGGTTGACCAAACTTGCAGAAACATGTTTATTTCTGCTGAAAAACATGTTTTGACACTTTCAGCACACTCGGGTTAAGACCTGAGTGTGTGGGCTCTTCTGAGCCTTGCAGTTACATGGGGATACAGCTGTCTGAAAAAACGCGTTTATTTCGGGCTGAAAAACACGTTTTGAAAAGTGAGCTGTTACTGACCCATAACTTACATGGGGTTGACCAAACTTGCAGAAACATGTTTATTTCTGCTGAAAAACATGTTTTGACACTTTCAGCACACTGGGGTTAAGACCTGAGTGTGTGGGCTCTTCTGAGCCTTGCAGTTACATAGGGATACAGCTGTCTGAAAAAACGCGTTTATTTCGGGCTGAAAAACACGTTTTGAAAAGTGAGCTGTTACTGACCCATAACTTACATGGGGTTGACCAAACTTGCAGAAACATGTTTATTTCTGCTGAAAAACATGTTTTGAAACTTTCAGCGCACTGGGGTTAAGACCTGAGTGTGTGGGCTCTTCTGAGCCTTGCAGTTACATAGGGTAACAGCTATCTGAAAAAACGCGTTTATTTCGGGCTGAAAAACACGTTTTGAAAAGTGAGCTGTTACTGACCCATAACTTACATGGGGTTGACCAAACTTGCAGAAACATGCTTATTTCTGCTGAAAAACATGTTTTGACACTTTCAGCGCACTGGGGTTAAGACCTGAGTGTGTGGGCTCTTCTGAGCCTTGCAGTTACATAGGGTAAGAGCTATCTGAAAAAACGCGTTTATTTCGGGCTGAAAAACACGTTTTGAAAAGTGAGCTGTTACTGACCGATAACTTACATGGGGTTGACCAAACTTGCAGAAACATGTTTATTTCTGCTGAAAAACATGTTTTGACACTTTCAGCACAGTGGGGTTAAGACCTGAGTGTGTGGGCTCTTCTGAGGCTTGCAGTTACATAGGGATACAGCTGTCTGAAAAAACGCGTTTATTTCGGGCTGAAAAACACGTTTTGAAAAGTGAGCTGTTACTGACCCATAACTTACATGGGGTTGACCAAACTTGCAGAAACATGTTTATTTCTGCTGAAAAACATGTTTTGACACTTTCAGCACATTGGGGTTAAGACCTGAGTGTGTGGGCTCTTCTGAGCCTTGCAGTTACATAGGGATACAGCTGTCTGAAAAAACGCGTTTATTTCGGGCTGAAAAACACGTTTTGAAAAGTGAGCTGTTACTGACCCATAACTTACATGGGGTTGACCAAACTTGCAGAAACATGTTTATTTCTGCTGAAAAACATGTTTTGACACTTTCAGCACACTGGGGTTAAGACCTGAGTGTGTGGGCTCTTCTGAGCCTTGCAGTTACATAGGGATACAGCTGTCTGAAAAAACGCGTTTATTTCGGGCTGAAAAACACGTTTTGAAAAGTGAGCTGTTACTGACCCATAACTTACATGGGGTTGACCAAACTTGCAGAAACATGTTTATTTCTGCTGAAAAACATGTTTTGAAACTTTCAGCGCACTGGGGTTAAGACCTGAGTGTGTGGGCTCTTCTGAGCCTTGCAGTTACATAGGGTAACAGCTATCTGAAAAAACGCGTTTATTTCGGGCTGAAAAACACGTTTTGAAAAGTGAGCTGTTACTGACCCATAACTTACATGGGGTTGACCAAACTTGCAGAAACATGCTTATTTCTGCTGAAAAACATGTTTTGACACTTTCAGCGCACTGGGGTTAAGACCTGAGTGTGTGGGCTCTTCTGAGCCTTGCAGTTACATAGGGTAAGAGCTATCTGAAAAAACGCGTTTATTTCGGGCTGAAAAACACGTTTTGAAAAGTGAGCTGTTACTGACCGATAACTTACATGGGGTTGACCAAACTTGCAGAAACATGTTTATTTCTGCTGAAAAACATGTTTTGACACTTTCAGCACAGTGGGGTTAAGACCTGAGTGTGTGGGCTCTTCTGAGGCTTGCAGTTACATAGGGATACAGCTGTCTGAAAAAACGCGTTTATTTCGGGCTGAAAAACACGTTTTGAAAAGTGAGCTGTTACTGACCCATAACTTACATGGGGTTGACCAAACTTGCAGAAACATGTTTATTTCTGCTGAAAAACATGTTTTGACACTTTCAGCACATTGGGGTTAAGACCTGAGTGTGTGGGCTCTTCTGAGCCTTGCAGTTACATAGGGATACAGCTGTCTGAAAAAACGCGTTTATTTCGGGCTGAAAAACACGTTTTGAAAAGTGAGCTGTTACTGACCCATAACTTACATGGGGTTGACCAAACTTGCAGAAACATGTTTATTTCTGCTGAAAAACATGTTTTGACACTTTCAGCACACTGGGGTTAAGACCTGAGTGTGTGGGCTCTTCTGAGACTTGCAGATACATAGGGATACAGCTGTCTGAAAAAACGCGTTTATTTCTGGCTGAAAAACACGTTTTGAAAAGTGAGCTGTTACTGACCCATAATTTACATGGGGTTGACCAAACTTGCAGAAACGTTTATTTCTGCTGAAAAACATGTTTTGACACTTTCAGCACACTCGGGTTAAGACCTGAGTGTGTGGGCTCTTCTGAGCCTTGCAGTTACATAGGGATACAGCTGTCTGAAAAAACGCGTTTATTTCGGGCTGAAAAACACGTTTTGAAAAGTGAGCTGTTACTGACCCATAACTTACATGGGGTTGACCAAACTTGCAGAAACATGTTTATTTCTGCTGAAAAACATGTTTTGACACTTTCAGCACACTGGGGTTAAGACCTGAGTGTGTGGGCTCTTCTGAGCCTTGCAGTTACATAGGGATACAGCTGTCTGAAAAAACGCGTTTATTTCGGGCTGAAAAACACGTTTTGAAAAGTGAGCTGTTACTGACCCATAACTTACATGGGGTTGACCAAACTTGCAGAAACAAGTTTATTTCTGCTGAAAAACATGTTTTGACACTTTCAGCACACTGGGGTTAAGACCTGAGTGTGTGGGCTTTTCTGAGCCTTGCAATTACATAGGGATACAGCTGTCTGAAAAAACGCGTTTATTTCGGGCTGAAAAACACGTTTTGAAAAGTGAGCTGTTACTGACCCATAACTTACATGGGGTTGACCAAACTTGCAGAAACAAGTTTATTTCTGCTGAAAAACATGTTTTGACACTTTCAGCACACTGGGGTTAAGACCTGAGTGTGTGGGCTCTTCTGAGCCTTGCAGTTACATAGGGATACAGCTGTCTGAAAAAACGCGTTTATTTCGGGCTGAAAAACACGTTTTGAAAAGTGAGCTGTTACTGACCCATAACTTACATGGGGTTGACCAAACTTGCAGAAACAAGTTTATTTCTGCTGAAAAACATGTTTTGACACTTTCAGCACAGTGGGGTTAAGACCTGAGTGTGTGGGCTCTTCTGAGCCTTGCAGATACATAGGGATACAGCTGTCTGAAAAAACGCGTTTATTTCTGGCTGAAAAACACGTTTTGAAAAGTGAGCTGTTACTGACCCATAACTTACATGGGGTTGACCAAACTTGCAGAAACATGCTTATTTCTGCTGAAAAACATGTTTTGACACTTTCAGCGCACTGGGGTTAAGACCTGAGTGTGTGGGCTCTTCTGAGCCTTGCAGTTACATAGGGATACAGCTGTCTGAAAAAACGCGTTTATTTCGGGCTGAAAAACACGTTTTGAAAAGTGAGCTGTTACTGACCCATAACTTACATGGGGTTGACCAAACTTGCAGAAACATGCTTATTTCTGCTGAAAAACATGTTTTGACACTTTCAGCGCACTGGGGTTAAGACCTGAGTGTGTGGGCTCTTCTGAGCCTTGCAGTTACATAGGGTAAGAGCTATCTGAAAAAACGCGTTTATTTCGGGCTGAAAAACACGTTTTGAAAAGTGAGCTGTTACTGACCCATAACTTACATGGGGTTGACCAAACTTGCAGAAACATGTTTATTTCTGCTGAAAAACATGTTTTGACACTTTCAGCACAGTGGGGTTAAGACCTGAGTGTGTGGGCTCTTCTGAGGCTTGCAGTTACATAGGGATACAGCTGTCTGAAAAAACGCGTTTATTTCGGGCTGAAAAACACGTTTTGAAAAGTGAGCTGTTACTGACCCATAACTTACATGGGGTTGACCAAACTTGCAGAAACATGTTTATTTCTGCTGAAAAACATGTTTTGACACTTTCAGCACATTGGGGTTAAGACCTGAGTGTGTGGGCTCTTCTGAGCCTTGCAGTTACATAGGGATACAGCTGTCTGAAAAAACGCGTTTATTTCGGGCTGAAAAACACGTTTTGAAAAGTGAGCTGTTACTGACCCATAACTTACATGGGGTTGACCAAACTTGCAGAAACATGTTTATTTCTGCTGAAAAACATGTTTTGACACTTTCAGCACACTGGGGTTAAGACCTGAGTGTGTGGGCTCTTCTGAGCCTTGCAGATACATAGGGATACAGCTGTCTGAAAAAACGCGTTTATTTCTGGCTGAAAAACACGTTTTGAAAAGTGAGCTGTTACTGACCCATAATTTACATGGGGTTGACCAAACTTGCAGAAACATGTTTATTTCTGCTGAAAAACATGTTTTGACACTTTCAGCACACTCGGGTTAAGACCTGAGTGTGTGGGCTCTTCTGAGCCTTGCAGTTACATAGGGATACAGCTGTCTGAAAAAACGCGTTTATTTCGGGCTGAAAAACACGTTTTGAAAAGTGAGCTGTTACTGACCCATAACTTACATGGGGTTGACCAAACTTGCAGAAACATGTTTATTTCTGCTGAAAAACATGTTTTGACACTTTCAGCACACTGGGGTTAAGACCTGAGTGTGTGGGCTCTTCTGAGCCTTGCAGTTACATAGGGATACAGCTGTCTGAAAAAACGCGTTTATTTCTGCTGAAAAACACGTTTTGAAAAGTGAGCTGTTACTGACCCATAACTTACATGGGGTTGACCAAACTTGCAGAAACAAGTTTATTTCTGCTGAAAAACATGTTTTGACACTTTCAGCGCACTGGGGTTAAGACCTGAGTGTGTGGGCTCTTCTGAGCCTTGCAGTTACATAGGGATACAGCTATCTGAAAAAACGCGTTTATTTCGGGCTGAAAAACACGTTTTGAAAAGTGAGCTGTTACTGACCCATAACTTACATGGGGTTGACCAAACTTGCAGAAACATGTTTATTTCTGCTGAAAAACATGTTTTGACACTTTCAGCACAGTGGGGTTAAGACCTGAGTGTGTGGGCTCTTCTGAGGCTTGCAGTTACATAGGGATACAGCTGTCTGAAAAAACGCGTTTATTTCGGGCTGAAAAACACGTTTTGAAAAGTGAGCTGTTACTGCCCCATAAGTTACATGGGGTTGACCAAACTTGCAGACACATGTTTATTTCTGCTGAAAAACATGTTTTGACACTTTCAGCACACTGGGGTTAAGACCTGAGTGTGTGGGCTCTTCTGAGCCTTGCAGTTACATAGGGATACAGCTGTCTGAAAAAACGCGTTTATTTCGGGCTGAAAAACACGTTTTGAAAAGTGAGCTGTTACTGACCCATAACTTACATGGGGTTGACCAAACTTGCAGAAACAAGTTTATTTCTGCTGAAAAACATGTTTTGACACTTTCAGCACAGTGGGGTTAAGACCTGAGTGTGTGGGCTCTTCTGAGCCTTGCAGATACATAGGGATACAGCTGTCCGAAAAAACGCGTTTATTTCGGGCTGAAAAACACGTTTTGAAAAGTGAGCTGTTACTGACCCATAACTTACATGGGGTTGACCAAACTTGCAGAAACATGCTTATTTCTGCTGAAAAACATGTTTTGACACTTTCAGCGCACTGGGGTTAAGACCTGAGTGTGTGGGCTCTTCTGAGCCTTGCAGTTACATAGGGATACAGCTATCTGAAAAAACGCGTTTATTTCGGGCTGAAAAACACGTTTTGAAAAGTGAGCTGTTACTGACCCATAACTTACATGGGGTTGACCAAACTTGCAGAAACATGTTTATTTCTGCTAAAAAACATGTTTTGACACTTTCAGCACAGTGGGGTTAAGACCTGAGTGTGTGGGCTCTTCTGAGGCTTGCAGTTACATAGGGATACAGCTGTCTGAAAAAACGCGTTTATTTCGGGCTGAAAAACACGTTTTGAAAAGTGAGCTGTTACTGCCCCATAAGTTACATGGGGTTGACCAAACTTGCAGACACATGTTTATTTCTGCTGAAAAACATGTTTTGACACTTTCAGCACACTGGGGTTAAGACCTGAGTGTGTGGGCTCTTCTGAGCCTTGCAGTTACATAGGGATACAGCTGTCTGAAAAAACGTGTTTATTTCGGGCTGAAAAACACGTTTTGAAAAGTGAGCTGTTACTGACCCATAACTTACATGGGGTTGACCAAACTTGCAGAAACAAGTTTATTTCTGCTGAAAAACATGTTTTGACACTTTCAGCACACTGGGGTTAAGACCTGAGTGTGTGGGCTCTTCTGAGCCTTGCAGTTACATAGGGATACAGCTGTCTGAAAAAACGCGTTTATTTCGGGCTGAAAAACACGTTTTGAAAAGTGAGCTGTTACTGACCCATAACTTACATGGGGTTGACCAAACTTGCAGAAACATGTTTATTTCTGCTGAAAAACATGTTTTGACACTTTCAGCACACTGGGGTTAAGACCTGAGTGTGTGGGCTCTTCTGAGCCTTGCAGTTACATAGGGATACAGCTGTCTGAAAAAACGCGTTTATTTCGGGCTGAAAAACACGTTTTGAAAAGTGAGCTGTTACTGCCCCATAAGTTACATGGGGTTGACCAAACTTGCAGAAACATGTTTATTTCTGCTGAAAAACATGTTTTGACACTTTCAGCATACTGGGGTTAAGACCTGAGTGTGTGGGCTCTTCTGAGCCTTGCAGATACATAGGGATACAGCTGTCTGAAAAAACGCGTTTATTTCTGGCTGAAAAACACGTTTTGAAAAGTGAGCTGTTACTGACCCATAACTTACATGGGGTTGACCAAACTTGCAGAAACATGTTTATTTCTGCTGAAGAACATGTTTTGACACTTTCAGCACACTCGGGTTAAGACCTGAGTGTGTGGGCTCTTCTGAGCCTTGCAGTTACATAGGGATACAGCTGTCTGAAAAAACGCGTTTATTTCGGGCTGAAAAACACGTTTTGAAAAGTGAGCTGTTACTGACCCATAACTTACATGGGGTTGACCAAACTTGCAGAAACATGTTTATTTCTGCTGAAAAACATGTTTTGACACTTTCAGCACACTGGGGTTAAGACCTGAGTGTGTGGGCTCTTCTGAGCCTTGCAGTTACATAGGGATACAGCTGTCTGAAAAAACGCGTTTATTTCGGGCTGAAAAACACGTTTTGAAAAGTGAGCTGTTACTGACCCATAACTTACATGGGGTTGACCAAACTTGCAGAAACATGTTTATTTCTGCTGAAAAACATGTTTTGAAACTTTCAGCGCACTGGGGTTAAGACCTGAGTGTGTGGGCTCTTCTGAGCCTTGCAGTTACATAGGGTAACAGCTATATGAAAAAACGCGTTTATTTCGGGCTGAAAAACACGTTTTGAAAAGTGAGCTGTTACTGACCCATAACTTACATGGGGTTGACCAAACTTGCAGAAACATGCTTATTTCTGCTGAAAAACATGTTTTGACACTTTCAGCGCACTGGGGTTAAGACCTGAGTGTGTGGGCTCTTCTAAGCCTTGCAGTTACATAGGGTAAGAGCTATCTGAAAAAACGCGTTTATTTCGGGCTGAAAAACACGTTTTGAAAAGTGAGCTGTTACTGACCGATAACTTACATGGGGTTGACCAAACTTGCAGAAACATGTTTATTTCTGCTGAAAAACATGTTTTGACACTTTCAGCACAGTGGGGTTAAGACCTGAGTGTGTGGGCTCTTCTGAGGCTTGCAGTTACATAGGGATACAGCTGTCTGAAAAAACGCGTTTATTTCGGGCTGAAAAACACGTTTTGAAAAGTGAGCTGTTACTGACCCATAACTTACATGGGGTTGACCAAACTTGCAGAAACATGTTTATTTCTGCTGAAAAACATGTTTTGACACTTTCAGCACATTGGGGTTAAGACCTGAGTGTGTGGGCTCTTCTGAGCCTTGCAGTTACATAGGGATACAGCTGTCTGAAAAAACGCGTTTATTTCGGGCTGAAAAACACGTTTTGAAAAGTGAGCTGTTACTGACCCATAACTTACATGGGGTTGACCAAACTTGCAGAAACATGTTTATTTCTGCTGAAAAACATGTTTTGACACTTTCAGCACACTGGGGTTAAGACCTGAGTGTGTGGGCTCTTCTGAGCCTTGCAGTTACATAGGGATACAGCTGTCTGAAAAAACGCGTTTATTTCGGGCTGAAATACACGTTTTGAAAAGTGAGCTGTTACTGCCCCATAAGTTACATGGGGTTGACCAAACTTGCAGAAACATGTTTATTTCTGCTGAAAAACATGTTTTGACACTCTCAGCACACTGGGGTTAAGACCTGAGTGTGTGGGCTCTTCTGAGCCTTGCAGTTACATAGGGATACAGCTGTCTGAAAAAACGCGTTTATTTCGGGCTGAAAAACACGTTTTGAAAAGTGAGCTGTTACTGACCCATAACTTACATGGGGTTGACCAAACATGCAGAAACAAGTTTATTTCTGCTGAAAAACATGTTTTGACACTTTCAGCACACTGGGGTTAAGACCTGAGTGTGTGGGCTCTTCTGAGCCTTGCAGTTACATAGGGATACAGCTGTCTGAAAAAACGCGTTTATTTCGGGCTGAAAAACACGTTTTGAAAAGTGAGCTGTTACTGACCCATAACTTACATGGGGTTGACCAAACTTGCAGAAACATGTTTATTTCTGCTGAAAAACATGTTTTGACACTTTCAGCACACTGGGGTTAAGACCTGAGTGTGTGGGCTCTTCTGAGCCTTGCAGTTACATAGGGATACAGCTGTCTGAAAAAACGCGTTTATTTCGGGCTGAAAAACACGTTTTGAAAAGTGAGCTGTTACTGCCCCATAAGTTACATGGGGTTGACCAAACTTGCAGAAACATGTTTATTTCTGCTGAAAAACATGTTTTGACACTTTCAGCATACTGGGGTTAAGACCTGAGTCTGTGGGCTCTTCTGAGCCTTGCAGATACATAGGGATACAGCTGTCTGAAAAAACGCGTTTATTTCTGGCTGAAAAACACGTTTTGAAAAGTGAGCTGTTACTGACCCATAACTTACATGGGGTTGACCAAACTTGCAGAAACATGTTTATTTCTGCTGAAAAACATGTTTTGACACTTTCAGCACACTCGGGTTAAGACCTGAGTGTGTGGGCTCTTCTGAGCCTTGCAGTTACATAGGGATACAGCTGTCTGAAAAAACGCGTTTATTTCGGGCTGAAAAACACGTTTTGAAAAGTGAGCTGTTACTGACCCATAACTTACATGGGGTTGACCAAACTTGCAGAAACATGTTTATTTCTGCTGAAAAACATGTTTTGACACTTTCAGCACACTGGGGTTAAGACCTGAGTGTGTGGGCTCTTCTGAGCCTTGCAGTTACATAGGGATACAGCTGTCTGAAAAAACGCGTTTATTTCGGGCTGAAAAACACGTTTTGAAAAGTGAGCTGTTACTGACCCATAACTTACATGGGGTTGACCAAACTTGCAGAAACATGTTTATTTCTGCTGAAAAACATGTTTTGACACTTTCAGCGCACTGGGGTTAAGACCTGAGTGTGTGGGCTCTTCTGAGCCTTGCAGTTACATAGGGTAACAGCTATCTGAAAAAACGCGTTTATTTCGGGCTGAAAAACGCGTTTTGAAAAGTGAGCTGTTACTGACCCATAACTTACATGGGGTTGACCAAACTTGCAGAAACATGCTTATTTCTGCTGAAAAACATGTTTTGACACTTTCAGCGCACTGGGGTTAAGACCTGAGTGTGTGGGCTCTTCTGAGCCTTGCAGTTACATAGGGTAAGAGCTATCTGAAAAAACGCGTTTATTTCGGGCTGAAAAACACGTTTTGAAAAGTGAGCTGTTACTGACCCATAACTTACATGGGGTTGACCAAACTTGCAGAAACATGTTTATTTCTGCTGAAAAACATGTTTTGACACTTTCAGCACACTCGGGTTAAGACCTGAGTGTGTGGGCTCTTCTGAGCCTTGCAGTTACATAGGGATACAGCTGTCTGAAAAAACGCGTTTATTTCGGGCTGAAAAACACGTTTTGAAAAGTGAGCTGTTACTGACCCATAACTTACATGGGGTTGACCAAACTTGCAGAAACATGTTTATTTCTGCTGAAAAACATGTTTTGACACTTTCAGCACACTGGGGTTAAGACCTGAGTGTGTGGGCTCTTCTGAGCCTTGCAGTTACATAGGGATACAGCTGTCTGAAAAAACGCGTTTATTTCGGGCTGAAAAACACGTTTTGAAAAGTGAGCTGTTACTGCCCCATAAGTTACATGGGGTTGACCAAACTTGCAGAAACATGTTTATTTCTGCTGAAAAACATGTTTTGACACTTTCAGCACACTGGGGTTAAGACCTGAGTGTGTGGGCTCTTCTGAGCCTTGCAGTTACATAGGGATACAGCTGTCTGAAAAAACGCGTTTATTTCGGGCTGAAAAACACGTTTTGAAAAGTGAGCTGTTACTGACCCATAACTTACATGGGGTTGACCAAACTTGCAGAAACATGTTTATTTCTGCTGAAAAACATGTTTTGACACTTTCAGCACACTGGGGTTAAGACCTGAGTGTGTGGGCTCTTCTGAGCCTTGCAGATACATAGGGATACAGCTGTCTGAAAAAACGCGTTTATTTCTGGCTGAAAAACACGTTTTGAAAAGTGAGCTGTTACTGACCCATAACTTACATGGGGTTGACCAAACTTGCAGAAACATGTTTATTTCTGCTGAAAAACATGTTTTGACACTTTCAGCACACTCGGGTTAAGACCTGAGTGTGTGGGCTCTTCTGAGCCTTGCAGTTACATAGGGATACAGCTGTCTGAAAAAACGCGTTTATTTCGGGCTGAAAAACACGTTTTGAAAAGTGAGCTGTTACTGACCCATAACTTACATGGGGTTGACCAAACTTGCAGAAACATGTTTATTTCTGCTGAAAAACATGTTTTGACACTTTCAGCACACTGGGGTTAAGACCTGAGTGTGTGGGCTCTTCTGAGCCTTGCAGTTACATAGGGATACAGCTGTCTGAAAAAACGCGTTTATTTCGGGCTGAAAAACACGTTTTGAAAAGTGAGCTGTTACTGACCCATAACTTACATGGGGTTGACCAAACTTGCAGAAAACATGTTTATTTCTGCTGAAAAACATGTTTTGACACTTTCAGCACAGTGGGGTTAAGACCTGAGTGTGTGGGCTCTTCTGAGGCTTGCAGTTACATAGGGATACAGCTGTCTGAAAAAACGCGTTTATTTCGGGCTGAAAAACACGTTTTGAAAAGTGAGCTGTTACTGCCCCATAAGTTACATGGGGTTGACCAAACTTGCAGACACATGTTTATTTCTGCTGAAAAACATGTTTTGACACTTTCAGCACAGTGGGTTTAAGACCTGAGTGTGTGGGCTCTTCTGAGGCTTGCAGTTACATAGGGATACAGCTGTCTGAAAAAACGCGTTTATTTCGGGCTGAAAAACACGTTTTGAAAAGTGAGCTGTTACTGACCCATAACTTACATGGGGTTGACCAAACTTGCAGAAACATGTTTATTTCTGCTGAAAAACATGTTTTGACACTTTCAGCACACTGGGGTTAAGACCTGAGTGTGTGGGCTCTTCTGAGCCTTGCAGATACATAGGGATACAGCTGTCTGAAAAAACGCGTTTATTTCTGGCTGAAAAACACGTTTTGAAAAGTGAGCTGTTACTGACCCATAATTTACATGGGGTTGACCAAACTTGCAGAAACATGTTTATTTCTGCTGAAAAACATGTTTTGACACTTTCAGCACACTCGGGTTAAGACCTGAGTGTGTGGGCTCTTCTGAGCCTTGCAGTTACATAGGGATACAGCTGTCTGAAAAAACGCGTTTATTTCGGGCTGAAAAACACGTTTTGAAAAGTGAGCTGTTACTGACCCATAACTTACATGGGGTTGACCAAACTTGCAGAAACATGTTTATTTCTGCTGAAAAACATGTTTTGACACTTTCAGCACACTGGGGTTAAGACCTGAGTGTGTGGGCTCTTCTGAGCCTTGCAGTTACATAGGGATACAGCTGTCTGAAAAAACGCGTTTATTTCGGGCTGAAAAACACGTTTTGAAAAGTGAGCTGTTACTGACCCATAACTTACATGGGGTTGACCAAACTTGCAGAAACAAGTTTATTTCTGCTGAAAAACATGTTTTGACACTTTCAGCACACTGGGGTTAAGACCTGAGTGTGTGGGCTCTTCTGAGCCTTGCAATTACATAGGGATACAGCTGTCTGAAAAAACGCGTTTATTTCGGGCTGAAAAACACGTTTTGAAAAGTGAGCTGTTACTGACCCATAACTTACATGGGGTTGACCAAACTTGCAGAAACATGTTTATTTCTGCTGAAAAACATGTTTTGACACTTTCAGCACACTGGGGTTAAGACCTGAGTGTGTGGGCTCTTCTGAGCCTTGCAGTTACATAGGGATACAGCTGTCTGAAAAAACGCGTTTATTTCGGGCTGAAAAACACGTTTTGAAAAGTGAGCTGTTACTGACCCATAACTTACATGGGGTTGACCAAACTTGCAGAAACAAGTTTATTTCTGCTGAAAAACATGTTTTGACACTTTCAGCACAGTGGGGTTAAGACCTGAGTGTGTGGGCTCTTCTGAGCCTTGCAGATACATAGGGATACAGCTGTCTGAAAAAACGCGTTTATTTCGGGCTGAAAAACACGTTTTGAAAAGTGAGCTGTTACTGACCCATAACTTACATGGGGTTGTCCAAACTTGCAGAAACATGCTTATTTCTGCTGAAAAACATGTTTTGACACTTTCAGCGCACTGGGGTTAAGACCTGAGTGTGTGGGCTCTTCTGAGCCTTGCAGTTACATAGGGATACAGCTATCTGAAAAAACGCGTTTATTTCGGGCTGAAAAACACGTTTTGAAAAGTGAGCTGTTACTGACCCATAACTTACATGGGGTTGACCAAACTTGCAGAAACATGTTTATTTCTGCTGAAAAACATGTTTTGACACTTTCAGCACAGTGGGGTTAAGACCTGAGTGTGTGGGCTCTTCTGAGGCTTGCAGTTACATAGGGATACAGCTGTCTGAAAAAACGCGTTTATTTCGGGCTGAAAAACACGTTTTGAAAAGTGAGCTGTTACTGCCCCATAAGTTACATGGGGTTGACCAAACTTGCAGACACATGTTTATTTCTGCTGAAAAACATGTTTTGACACTTTCAGCACACTGGGGTTAAGACCTGAGTGTGTGGGCTCTTCTGAGCCTTGCAGTTACATAGGGATACAGCTGTCTGAAAAAACGTGTTTATTTCGGGCTGAAAAACACGTTTTGAAAAGTGAGCTGTTACTGACCCATAACTTACATGGGGTTGACCAAACTTGCAGAAACAAGTTTATTTCTGCTGAAAAACATGTTTTGACACTTTCAGCACACTGGGGTTAAGACCTGAGTGTGTGGGCTCTTCTGAGCCTTGCAGTTACATAGGGATACAGCTGTCTGAAAAAACGCGTTTATTTCGGGCTGAAAAACACGTTTTGAAAAGTGAGCTGTTACTGCCCCATAAGTTACATGGGGTTGACAAAACTTGCAGAAACATGTTTATTTCTGCTGAAAAACATGTTTTGACACTTTCAGCATACTGGGGTTAAGACCTGAGTGTGTGGGCTCTTCTGAGCCTTGCAGATACATAGGGATACAGCTGTCTGAAAAAACGCGTTTATTTCTGGCTGAAAAACACGTTTTGAAAAGTGAGCTGTTACTGACCCATAACTTACATGGGGTTGACCAAACTTGCAGAAACATGTTTATTTCTGCTGAAAAACATGTTTTGACACTTTCAGCACACTCGGGTTAAGACCTGAGTGTGTGGGCTCTTCTGAGCCTTGCAGTTACATAGGGATACAGCTGTCTGAAAAAACGCGTTTATTTCGGGCTGAAAAACACGTTTTGAAAAGTGAGCTGTTACTGACCCATAACTTACATGGGGTTGACCAAACTTGCAGAAACATGTTTATTTCTGCTGAAAAACATGTTTTGACACTTTCAGCACACTGGGGTTAAGACCTGAGTGTGTGGGCTCTTCTGAGCCTTGCAGTTACATAGGGATACAGCTGTCTGAAAAAACGCGTTTATTTCGGGCTGAAAAACACGTTTTGAAAAGTGAGCTGTTACTGACCCATAACTTACATGGGGTTGACCAAACTTGCAGAAACATGTTTATTTCTGCTGAAAAACATGTTTTGACACTTTCAGCGCACTGGGGTTAAGACCTGAGTGTGTGGGCTCTTCTGAGCCTTGCAGTTACATAGGGTAACAGCTATCTGAAAAAACGCGTTTATTTCGGGCTGAAAAACACGTTTTGAAAAGTGAGCTGTTACTGACCCATAACTTACATGGGGTTGACCAAACTTGCAGAAACATGCTTATTTCTGCTGAAAAACATGTTTTGACACTTTCAGCGCACTGGGGTTAAGACCTGAGTGTGTGGGCTCTTCTGAGCCTTGCAGTTACATAGGGTAAGAGCTATCTGAAAAAACGCGTTTATTTCGGGCTGAAAAACACGTTTTGAAAAGTGAGCTGTTACTGACCCATAACTTACATGGGGTTGACCAAACTTGCAGAAACATGTTTATTTCTGCTGAAAAACATGTTTTGACACTTTCAGCACAGTGGGGTTAAGACCTGAGTGTGTGGGCTCTTCTGAGGCTTGCAGTTACATAGGGATACAGCTGTCTGAAAAAACGCGTTTATTTCGGGCTGAAAAACACGTTTTGAAAAGTGAGCTGTTACTGACCCATAACTTACATGGGGTTGACCAAACTTGCAGAAACATGTTTATTTCTGCTGAAAAACATGTTTTGACACTTTCAGCACATTGGGGTTAAGACCTGAGTGTGTGGGCTCTTCTGAGCCTTGCAGTTACATAGGGATACAGCTGTCTGAAAAAACGCGTTTATTTCGGGCTGAAAAACACGTTTTGAAAAGTGAGCTGTTACTGACCCATAACTTACATGGGGTTGACCAAACTTGCAGAAACATGTTTATTTCTGCTGAAAAACATGTTTTGACACTTTCAGCACACTGGGGTTAAGACCTGAGTGTGTGGGCTCTTCTGAGCCTTGCAGATACATAGGGATACAGCTGTCTGAAAAAACGCGTTTATTTCTGGCTGAAAAACACGTTTTGAAAAGTGAGCTGTTACTGACCCATAATTTACATGGGGTTGACCAAACTTGCAGAAACATGTTTATTTCTGCTGAAAAACATGTTTTGACACTTTCAGCACACTCGGGTTAAGACCTGAGTGTGTGGGCTCTTCTGAGCCTTGCAGTTACATAGGGATACAGCTGTCTGAAAAAACGCGTTTATTTCGGGCTGAAAAACACGTTTTGAAAAGTGAGCTGTTACTGACCCATAACTTACATGGGGTTGACCAAACTTGCAGAAACATGTTTATTTCTGCTGAAAAACATGTTTTGACACTTTCAGCACACTGGGGTTAAGACCTGAGTGTGTGGGCTCTTCTGAGCCTTGCAGTTACATAGGGATACAGCTGTCTGAAAAAACGCGTTTATTTCGGGCTGAAAAACACGTTTTGAAAAGTGAGCTGTTACTGACCCATAACTTACATGGGGTTGACCAAACTTGCAGAAACAAGTTTATTTCTGCTGAAAAACATGTTTTGACACTTTCAGCGCACTGGGGTTAAGACCTGAGTGTGTGGGCTCTTCTGAGCCTTGCAGTTACATAGGGATACAGCTATCTGAAAAAACGCGTTTATTTCGGGCTGAAAAACACGTTTTGAAAAGTGAGCTGTTACTGACCCATAACTTACATGGGGTTGACCAAACTTGCAGAAACATGTTTATTTCTGCTGAAAAACATGTTTTGACACTTTCAGCACAGTGGGGTTAAGACCTGAGTGTGTGGGCTCTTCTGAGGCTTGCAGTTACATAGGGATACAGCTGTCTGAAAAAACGCGTTTATTTCGGGCTGAAAAACACGTTTTGAAAAGTGAGCTGTTACTGCCCCATAAGTTACATGGGGTTGACCAAACTTGCAGACACATGTTTATTTCTGCTGAAAAACATGTTTTGACACTTTCAGCACACTGGGGTTAAGACCTGAGTGTGTGGGCTCTTCTGAGCCTTGCAGTTACATAGGGATACAGCTGTCTGAAAAAACGCGTTTATTTCGGGCTGAAAAACACGTTTTGAAAAGTGAGCTGTTACTGACCCATAACTTACATGGGGTTGACCAAACTTGCAGAAACAAGTTTATTTCTGCTGAAAAACATGTTTTGACACTTTCAGCACAGTGGGGTTAAGACCTGAGTGTGTGGGCTCTTCTGAGCCTTGCAGATACATAGGGATATAGCTGTCCGAAAAAACGCGTTTATTTCGGGCTGAAAAACACGTTTTGAAAAGTGAGCTGTTACTGACCCATAACTTACATGGGGTTGACCAAACTTGCAGAAACATGCTTATTTCTGCTGAAAAACATGTTTTGACACTTTCAGCGCACTGGGGTTAAGACCTGAGTGTGTGGGCTCTTCTGAGCCTTGCAGTTACATAGGGATACAGCTATCTGAAAAAACGCGTTTATTTCGGGCTGAAAAACACGTTTTGAAAAGTGAGCTGTTACTGACCCATAACTTACATGGGGTTGACCAAACTTGCAGAAACATGTTTATTTCTGCTAAAAAACATGTTTTGACACTTTCAGCACAGTGGGGTTAAGACCTGAGTGTGTGGGCTCTTCTGAGGCTTGCAGTTACATAGGGATACAGCTGTCTGAAAAAACGCGTTTATTTCGGGCTGAAAAACACGTTTTGAAAAGTGAGCTGTTACTGCCCCATAAGTTACATGGGGTTGACCAAACTTGCAGACACATGTTTATTTCTGCTGAAAAACATGTTTTGACACTTTCAGCACACTGGGGTTAAGACCTGAGTGTGTGGGCTCTTCTGAGCCTTGCAGTTACATAGGGATACAGCTGTCTGAAAAAACGTGTTTATTTCGGGCTGAAAAACACGTTTTGAAAAGTGAGCTGTTACTGACCCATAACTTACATGGGGTTGACCAAACTTGCAGAAACAAGTTTATTTCTGCTGAAAAACATGTTTTGACACTTTCAGCACACTGGGGTTAAGACCTGAGTGTGTGGGCTCTTCTGAGCCTTGCAGTTACATAGGGATACAGCTGTCTGAAAAAACGCGTTTATTTCGGGCTGAAAAACACGTTTTGAAAAGTGAGCTGTTACTGACCCATAACTTACATGGGGTTGACCAAACTTGCAGAAACATGTTTATTTCTGCTGAAAAACATGTTTTGACACTTTCAGCACACTGGGGTTAAGACCTGAGTGTGTGGGCTCTTCTGAGCCTTGCAGTTACATAGGGATACAGCTGTCTGAAAAAACGCGTTTATTTCGGGCTGAAAAACACGTTTTGAAAAGTGAGCTGTTACTGCCCCATAAGTTACATGGGGTTGACCAAACTTGCAGAAACATGTTTATTTCTGCTGAAAAACATGTTTTGACACTTTCAGCATACTGGGGTTAAGACCTGAGTGTGTGGGCTCTTCTGAGCCTTGCAGATACATAGGGATACAGCTGTCTGAAAAAACGCGTTTATTTCTGGCTGAAAAACACGTTTTGAAAAGTGAGCTGTTACTGACCCATAACTTACATGGGGTTGACCAAACTTGCAGAAACATGTTTATTTCTGCTGAAGAACATGTTTTGACACTTTCAGCACACTCGGGTTAAGACCTGAGTGTGTGGGCTCTTCTGAGCCTTGCAGTTACATAGGGATACAGCTGTCTGAAAAAACGCGTTTATTTCGGGCTGAAAAACACGTTTTGAAAAGTGAGCTGTTACTGACCCATAACTTACATGGGGTTGACCAAACTTGCAGAAACATGTTTATTTCTGCTGAAAAACATGTTTTGACACTTTCAGCACACTGGGGTTAAGACCTGAGTGTGTGGGCTCTTCTGAGCCTTGCAGTTACATAGGGATACAGCTGTCTGAAAAAACGCGTTTATTTCGGGCTGAAAAACACGTTTTGAAAAGTGAGCTGTTACTGACCCATAACTTACATGGGGTTGACCAAACTTGCAGAAACATGTTTATTTCTGCTGAAAAACATGTTTTGAAACTTTCAGCGCACTGGGGTTAAGACCTGAGTGTGTGGGCTCTTCTGAGCCTTGCAGTTACATAGGGTAACAGCTATATGAAAAAACGCGTTTATTTCGGGCTGAAAAACACGTTTTGAAAAGTGAGCTGTTACTGACCCATAACTTACATGGGGTTGACCAAACTTGCAGAAACATGCTTATTTCTGCTGAAAAACATGTTTTGACACTTTCAGCGCACTGGGGTTAAGACCTGAGTGTGTGGGCTCTTCTGAGGCTTGCAGTTACATAGGGATACAGCTGTCTGAAAAAACGCGTTTATTTCGGGCTGAAAAACACGTTTTGAAAAGTGAGCTGTTACTGACCCATAACTTACATGGGGTTGACCAAACTTGCAGAAACATGTTTATTTCTGCTGAAAAACATGTTTTGACACTTTCAGCACATTGGGGTTAAGACCTGAGTGTGTGGGCTCTTCTGAGCCTTGCAGTTACATAGGGATACAGCTGTCTGAAAAAACGCGTTTATTTCGGGCTGAAAAACATGTTTTGAAAAGTGAGCTGTTACTGACCCATAACTTACATGGGGTTGACCAAACTTGCAGAAACATGTTTATTTCTGCTGAAAAACATGTTTTGACACTTTCAGCACACTGGGGTTAAGACCTGAGTGTGTGGGCTCTTCTGAGACTTGCAGATACATAGGGATACAGCTGTCTGAAAAAACGCGTTTATTTCTGGCTGAAAAACACGTTTTGAAAAGTGAGCTGTTACTGACCCATAATTTACATGGGGTTGACCAAACTTGCAGAAACATGTTTATTTCTGCTGAAAAACATGTTTTGACACTTTCAGCACACTCGGGTTAAGACCTGAGTGTGTGGGCTCTTCTGAGCCTTGCAGTTACATAGGGATACAGCTGTCTGAAAAAACGCGTTTATTTCGGGCTGAAAAACACGTTTTGAAAAGTGAGCTGTTACTGACCCATAACTTACATGGGGTTGACCAAACTTGCAGAAACATGTTTATTTCTGCTGAAAAACATGTTTTGACACTTTCAGCACACTGGGGTTAAGACCTGAGTGTGTGGGCTCTTCTGAGCCTTGCAGTTACATAGGGATACAGCTGTCTGAAAAAACGCGTTTATTTCGGGCTGAAAAACACGTTTTGAAAAGTGAGCTGTTACTGACCCATAACTTACATGGGGTTGACCAAACTTGCAGAAACAAGTTTATTTCTGCTGAAAAACATGTTTTGACACTTTCAGCACACTGGGGTTAAGACCTGAGTGTGTGGGCTTTTCTGAGCCTTGCAATTACATAGGGATACAGCTGTCTGAAAAAACGCGTTTATTTCGGGCTGAAAAACACGTTTTGAAAAGTGAGCTGTTACTGACCCATAACTTACATGGGGTTGACCAAACTTGCAGAAACAAGTTTATTTCTGCTGAAAAACATGTTTTGACACTTTCAGCACACTGGGGTTAAGACCTGAGTGTGTGGGCTCTTCTGAGCCTTGCAGTTACATAGGGATACAGCTGTCTGAAAAAACGCGTTTATTTCGGGCTGAAAAACACGTTTTGAAAAGTGAGCTGTTACTGACCCATAACTTACATGGGGTTGACCAAACTTGCAGAAACAAGTTTATTTCTGCTGAAAAACATGTTTTGACACTTTCAGCACAGTGGGGTTAAGACCTGAGTGTGTGGGCTCTTCTGAGCCTTGCAGATACATAGGGATACAGCTGTCTGAAAAAACGCGTTTATTTCTGGCTGAAAAACACGTTTTGAAAAGTGAGCTGTTACTGACCCATAACTTACATGGGGTTGACCAAACTTGCAGAAACATGCTTATTTCTGCTGAAAAACATGTTTTGACACTTTCAGCGCACTGGGGTTAAGACCTGAGTGTGTGGGCTCTTCTGAGCCTTGCAGTTACATAGGGATACAGCTATCTGAAAAAACGCGTTTATTTCGGGCTGAAAAACACGTTTTGAAAAGTGAGCTGTTACTGACCCATAACTTACAAGGGGTTGACCAAACTTGCAGAAACATGTTTATTTCTGCTGAAAAACATGTTTTGACACTTTCAGCACAGTGGGGTTAAGACCTGAGTGTGTGGGCTCTTCTGAGGCTTGCAGTTACATAGGGATACAGCTGTCTGAAAAAACGCGTTTATTTCGGGCTGAAAAACACGTTTTGAAAAGTGAGCTGTTACTGCCCCATAAGTTACATGGGGTTGACCAAACTTGCAGACACATGTTTATTTCTGCTGAAAAACATGTTTTGACACTTTCAGCACACTGGGGTTAAGACCTGAGTGTGTGGGCTCTTCTGAGCCTTGCAGTTACATAGGGATACAGCTGTCTGAAAAAACGCGTTTATTTCGGGCTGAAAAACACGTTTTGAAAAGTGAGCTGTTACTGACCCATAACTTACATGGGGTTGACCAAACTTGCAGAAACAAGTTTATTTCTGCTGAAAAACATGTTTTGACACTTTCAGCACAGTGGGGTTAAGACCTGAGTGTGTGGGCTCTTCTGAGCCTTGCAGATACATAGGGATACAGCTGTCTGAAAAAACGCGTTTATTTCGGGCTGAAAAACACGTTTTGAAAAGTGAGCTGTTACTGACCCATAACTTACATGGGGTTGACCAAACTTGCAGAAACATGCTTATTTCTGCTGAAAAACATGTTTTGACACTTTCAGCGCACTGGGGTTAAGACCTGAGTGTGTGGGCTCTTCTGAGCCTTGCAGTTACATAGGGATACAGCTATCTGAAAAAACGCGTTTATTTCGGGCTGAAAAACACGTTTTGAAAAGTGAGCTGTTACTGACCCATAACTTACATGGGGTTGACCAAACTTGCAGAAACATGTTTATTTCTGCTAAAAAACATGTTTTGACACTTTCAGCACAGTGGGGTTAAGACCTGAGTGTGTGGGCTCTTCTGAGGCTTGCAGTTACATAGGGATACAGCTGTCTGAAAAAACGCGTTTATTTCGGGCTGAAAAACACGTTTTGAAAAGTGAGCTGTTACTGACCCATAACTTACATGGGGTTGACCAAACTTGCAGAAACATGTTTATTTCTGCTGAAAAACATGTTTTGACACTTTCAGCACATTGGGGTTAAGACCTGAGTGTGTGGGCTCTTCTGAGCCTTGCAGTTACATAGGGATACAGCTGTCTGAAAAAACGCGTTTATTTCGGGCTGAAAAACACGTTTTGAAAAGTGAGCTGTTACTGACCCATAACTTACATGGGGTTGACCAAACTTGCAGAAACATGTTTATTTCTGCTGAAAAACATGTTTTGACACTTTCAGCACACTGGGGTTAAGACCTGAGTGTGTGGGCTCTTCTGAGCCTTGCAGATACATAGGGATACAGCTGTCTGAAAAAACGCGTTTATTTCTGGCTGAAAAACACGTTTTGAAAAGTGAGCTGTTACTGACCCATAATTTACATGGGGTTGACCAAACTTGCAGAAACATGTTTATTTCTGCTGAAAAACATGTTTTGACACTTTCAGCACAGTGGGTTTAAGACCTGAGTGTGTGGGCTCTTCTGAGGCTTGCAGTTACATAGGGATACAGCTGTCTGAAAAAACGCGTTTATTTCGGGCTGAAAAACACGTTTTGAAAAGTGAGCTGTTACTGCCCCATAAGTTACATGGGGTTGACCAAACTTGCAGAAACATGTTTATTTCTGCTGAAAAACATGTTTTGACACTTTCAGCACACTGGGGTTAAGACCTGAGTGTGTGGGCTCTTCTGAGCCTTGCAGTTACATAGGGATACAGCTGTCTGAAAAAACGCGTTTATTTCGGGCTGAAAAACACGTTTTGAAAAGTGAGCTGTTACTGACCCATAACTTACATGGGGTTGACCAAACTTGCAGAAACATGCTTATTTCTGCTGAAAAACATGTTTTGACACTTTCAGCGCACTGGGGTTAAGACCTGAGTGTGTGGGCTCTTCTGAGCCTTGCAGTTACTTAGGGTAAGAGCTATCTGAAAAAACGCGTTTATTTCGGGCTGAAAAACACGTTTTGAAAAGTGAGCTGTTACTGACCCATAACTTACATGGGGTTGACCAAACTTGCAGAAACATGTTTATTTCTGCTGAAAAACATGTTTTGACACTTTCAGCACAGTGGGGTTAAGACCTGAGTGTGTGGGCTCTTCTGAGGCTTGCAGTTACATAGGGATACAGCTGTCTGAAAAAACGCGTTTATTTCGGGCTGAAAAACACGTTTTGAAAAGTGAGCTGTTACTGACCCATAACTTACATGGGGTTGACCAAACTTGCAGAAACATGTTTATTTCTGCTGAAAAACATGTTTTGACACTTTCAGCGCACTGGGGTTAAGACCTGAGTGTGTGGGCTCTTCTGAGCCTTGCAGTTACATAGGGTAACAGCTATCTGAAAAAACGCGTTTATTTCGGGCTGAAAAACACGTTTTGAAAAGTGAGCTGTTACTGACCCATAACTTACATGGGGTTGACCAAACTTGCAGAAACATGTTTATTTCTGCTGAAAAACATGTTTTGACACTTTCAGCGCACTGGGGTTAAGACCTGAGTGTGTGGGCTCTTCTGAGCCTTGCAGTTACATAGGGTAACAGCTATCTGAAAAAACGCGTTTATTTCGGGCTGAAAAACACGTTTTGAAAAGTGAGCTGTTACTGACCCATAACTTACATGGGGTTGACCAAACTTGCAGAAACATGTTTATTTCTGCTGAAAAACATGTTTTGACACTTTCAGCACATTGGGGTTAAGACCTGAGTGTGTGGGCTCTTCTGAGCCTTGCAGTTACATAGGGATACAGCTGTCTGAAAAAACGCGTTTATTTCGGGCTGAAAAACACGTTTTGAAAAGTGAGCTGTTACTGACCCATAACTTACATGGGGTTGACCAAACTTGCAGAAACATGTTTATTTCTGCTGAAAAACATGTTTTGACACTTTCAGCACACTGGGGTTAAGACCTGAGTGTGTGGGCTCTTCTGAGCCTTGCAGATACATAGGGATACAGCTGTCTGAAAAAACGCGTTTATTTCTGGCTGAAAAACACGTTTTGAAAAGTGAGCTGTTACTGACCCATAATTTACATGGGGTTGACCAAACTTGCAGAAACATGTTTATTTCTGCTGAAAAACATGTTTTGACACTTTCAGCACACTCGGGTTAAGACCTGAGTGTGTGGGCTCTTCTGAGCCTTGCAGTTACATAGGGATACAGCTGTCTGAAAAAACGCGTTTATTTCGGGCTGAAAAACACGTTTTGAAAAGTGAGCTGTTACTGACCCATAACTTACATGGGGTTGACCAAACTTGCAGAAACATGCTTATTTCTGCTGAAAAACATGTTTTGACACTTTCAGCGCACTGGGGTTAAGACCTGAGTGTGTGGGCTCTTCTGAGCCTTGCAGTTACATAGGGTAACAGCTATCTGAAAAAACGCGTTTATTTCGGGCTGAAAAACACGTTTTGAAAAGTGAGCTGTTACTGACCCATAACTTACATGGGGTTGACCAAACTTGCAGAAACATGTTTATTTCTGCTGAAAAACATGTTTTGACACTTTCAGCGCACTGGGGTTAAGACCTGAGTGTGTGGGCTCTTCTGAGCCTTGCAGTTACATAGGGTAACAGCTATCTGAAAAAACGCGTTTATTTCGGGCTGAAAAACACGTTTTGAAAAGTGAGCTGTTACTGACCCATAACTTACATGGGGTTGACCAAACTTGCAGAAACATGTTTATTTCTGCTGAAAAACATGTTTTGACACTTTCAGCACATTGGGGTTAAGACCTGAGTGTGTGGGCTCTTCTGAGCCTTGCAGTTACATAGGGATACAGCTGTCTGAAAAAACGCGTTTATTTCGGGCTGAAAAACACGTTTTGAAAAGTGAGCTGTTACTGACCCATAACTTACATGGGGTTGACTAAACTTGCAGAAACATGTTTATTTCTGCTGAAAAACATGTTTTGACACTTTCAGCACACTGGGGTTAAGACCTGAGTGTGTGGGCTCTTCTGAGCCTTGCAGATACATAGGGATACAGCTGTCTGAAAAAACGCGTTTATTTCTGGCTGAAAAACACGTTTTGAAAAGTGAGCTGTTACTGACCCATAATTTACATGGGGTTGACCAAACTTGCAGAAACATGTTTATTTCTGCTGAAAAACATGTTTTGACACTTTCAGCACACTCGGGTTAAGACCTGAGTGTGTGGGCTCTTCTGAGCCTTGCAGTTACATAGGGATACAGCTGTCTGAAAAAACGCGTTTATTTCGGGCTGAAAAACACGTTTTGAAAAGTGAGCTGTTACTGACCCATAACTTACATGGGGTTGACCAAACTTGCAGAAACATGTTTATTTCTGCTGAAAAACATGTTTTGACACTTTCAGCACACTGGGGTTAAGACCTGAGTGTGTGGGCTCTTCTGAGCCTTGCAGTTACATAGGGATACAGCTGTCTGAAAAAACGCGTTTATTTCGGGCTGAAAAACACGTTTTGAAAAGTGAGCTGTTACTGACCCATAACTTACATGGGGTTGACCAAACTTGCAGAAACAAGTTTATTTCTGCTGAAAAACATGTTTTGACACTTTCAGCACACTGGGGTTAAGACCTGAGTGTGTGGGCTCTTCTGAGCCTTGCAATTACATAGGGATACAGCTGTCTGAAAAAACGCGTTTATTTCGGGCTGAAAAACACGTTTTGAAAAGTGAGCTGTTACTGACCCATAACTTACATGGGGTTGACCAAACTTGCAGAAACAAGTTTATTTCTGCTGAAAAACATGTTTTGACACTTTCAGCACACTGGGGTTAAGACCTGAGTGTGTGGGCTCTTCTGAGCCTTGCAATTACATAGGGATACAGCTGTCTGAAAAAACGCGTTTATTTCGGGCTGAAAAACACGTTTTGAAAAGTGAGCTGTTACTGACCCATAACTTACATGGGGTTGACCAAACTTGCAGAAACAAGTTTATTTCTGCTGAAAAACATGTTTTGACACTTTCAGCACACTGGGGTTAAGACCTGAGTGTGTGGGCTCTTCTGAGCCTTGCAGTTACATAGGGATACAGCTGTCTGAAAAAACGCGTTTATTTCGGGCTGAAAAACACGTTTTGAAAAGTGAGCTGTTACTGACCCATAACTTACATGGGGTTGACCAAACTTGCAGAAACATGTTTATTTCTGCTGAAAAACATGTTTTGACACTTTCAGCACACTGGGGTTAAGACCTGAGTGTGTGGGCTCTTCTGAGCCTTGCAGTTACATAGGGATACAGCTGTCTGAAAAAACGCGTTTATTTCGGGCTGAAAAACACGTTTTGAAAAGTGAGCTGTTACTGACCCATAACTTACATGGGGTTGACCAAACTTGCAGAAACAAGTTTATTTCTGCTGAAAAACATGTTTTGACACTTTCAGCACAGTGGGGTTAAGACCTGAGTGTGTGGGCTCTTCTGAGCCTTGCAGATACATAGGGATACAGCTGTCTGAAAAAACGCGTTTATTTCTGGCTGAAAAACACGTTTTGAAAAGTGAGCTGTTACTGACCCATAACTTACATGGGGTTGACCAAACTTGCAGAAACATGCTTATTTCTGCTGAAAAACATGTTTTGACACTTTCAGCGCACTGGGGTTAAGACCTGAGTGTGTGGGCTCTTCTGAGCCTTGCAGTTACATAGGGATACAGCTATCTGAAAAAACGCGTTTATTTCGGGCTGAAAAACACGTTTTGAAAAGTGAGCTGTTACTGACCCATAACTTACATGGGGTTGACCAAACTTGCAGAAACATGTTTATTTCTGCTGAAAAACATGTTTTGACACTTTCAGCACAGTGGGGTTAAGACCTGAGTGTGTGGGCTCTTCTGAGGCTTGCAGTTACATAGGGATACAGCTGTCTGAAAAAACGCGTTTATTTCGGGCTGAAAAACACGTTTTGAAAAGTGAGCTGTTACTGCCCCATAAGTTACATGGGGTTGACCAAACTTGCAGACACATGTTTATTTCTGCTGAAAAACATGTTTTGACACTTTCAGCACACTGGGGTTAAGACCTGAGTGTGTGGGCTCTTCTGAGCCTTGCAGTTACATAGGGATACAGCTGTCTGAAAAAACGCGTTTATTTCGGGCTGAAAAACACGTTTTGAAAAGTGAGCTGTTACTGACCCATAACTTACATGGGGTTGACCAAACTTGCAGAAACAAGTTTATTTCTGCTGAAAAACATGTTTTGACACTTTCAGCACAGTGGGGTTAAGACCTGAGTGTGTGGGCTCTTCTGAGCCTTGCAGATACATAGGGATACAGCTGTCCGAAAAAACGCGTTTATTTCGGGCTGAAAAACACGTTTTGAAAAGTGAGCTGTTACTGACCCATAACTTACATGGGGTTGACCAAACTTGCAGAAACATGCTTATTTCTGCTGAAAAACATGTTTTGACACTTTCAGCGCACTGGGGTTAAGACCTGAGTGTGTGGGCTCTTCTGAGCCTTGCAGTTACATAGGGATACAGCTATCTGAAAAAACGCGTTTATTTCGGGCTGAAAAACACGTTTTGAAAAGTGAGCTGTTACTGACCCATAACTTACATGGGGTTGACCAAACTTGCAGAAACATGTTTATTTCTGCTAAAAAACATGTTTTGACACTTTCAGCACAGTGGGGTTAAGACCTGAGTGTGTGGGCTCTTCTGAGGCTTGCAGTTACATAGGGATACAGCTGTCTGAAAAAACGCGTTTATTTCGGGCTGAAAAACACGTTTTGAAAAGTGAGCTGTTACTGCCCCATAAGTTACATGGGGTTGACCAAACTTGCAGACACATGTTTATTTCTGCTGAAAAACATGTTTTGACACTTTCAGCACACTGGGGTTAAGACCTGAGTGTGTGGGCTCTTCTGAGCCTTGCAGTTACATAGGGATACAGCTGTCTGAAAAAACGTGTTTATTTCGGGCTGAAAAACACGTTTTGAAAAGTGAGCTGTTACTGACCCATAACTTACATGGGGTTGACCAAACTTGCAGAAACAAGTTTATTTCTGCTGAAAAACATGTTTTGACACTTTCAGCACACTGGGGTTAAGACCTGAGTGTGTGGGCTCTTCTGAGCCTTGCAGTTACATAGGGATACAGCTGTCTGAAAAAACGCCTTTATTTCGGGCTGAAAAACACGTTTTGAAAAGTGAGCTGTTACTGACCCATAACTTACATGGGGTTGACCAAACTTGCAGAAACATGTTTATTTCTGCTGAAAAACATGTTTTGACACTTTCAGCACACTGGGGTTAAGACCTGAGTGTGTGGGCTCTTCTGAGCCTTGCAGTTACATAGGGATACAGCTGTATGAAAAAACGCGTTTATTTCGGGCTGAAAAACACGTTTTGAAAAGTGAGCTGTTACTGCCCCATAAGTTACATGGGGTTGACCAAACTTGCAGAAACATGTTTATTTCTGCTGAAAAACATGTTTTGACACTTTCAGCATACTGGGGTTAAGACCTGAGTGTGTGGGCTCTTCTGAGCCTTGCAGATACATAGGGATACAGCTGTCTGAAAAAACGCGTTTATTTCTGGCTGAAAAACACGTTTTGAAAAGTGAGCTGTTACTGACCCATAACTTACATGGGGTTGACCAAACTTGCAGAAACATGTTTATTTCTGCTGAAAAACATGTTTTGACACTTTCAGCACACTCGGGTTAAGACCTGAGTGTGTGGGCTCTTCTGAGCCTTGCAGTTACATAGGGATACAGCTGTCTGAAAAAACGCGTTTATTTCGGGCTGAAAAACACGTTTTGAAAAGTGAGCTGTTACTGACCCATAACTTACATGGGGTTGACCAAACTTGCAGAAACATGTTTATTTCTGCTGAAAAACATGTTTTGACACTTTCAGCACACTGGGGTTAAGACCTGAGTGTGTGGGCTCTTCTGAGCCTTGCAGTTACATAGGGATACAGCTGTCTGAAAAAACGCGTTTATTTCGGGCTGAAAAACACGTTTTGAAAAGTGAGCTGTTACTGACCCATAACTTACATGGGGTTGACCAAACTTGCAGAAACATGTTTATTTCTGCTGAAAAACATGTTTTGAAACTTTCAGCGCACTGGGGTTAAGACCTGAGTGTGTGGGCTCTTCTGAGCCTTGCAGTTACATAGGGTAACAGCTATCTGAAAAAACGCGTTTATTTCGGGCTGAAAAACACGTTTTGAAAAGTGAGCTGTTACTGACCCATAACTTACATGGGGTTGACCAAACTTGCAGAAACATGCTTATTTCTGCTGAAAAACATGTTTTGACACTTTCAGCGCACTGGGGTTAAGACCTGAGTGTGTGGGCTCTTCTGAGCCTTGCAGTTACATAGGGTAAGAGCTATCTGAAAAAACGCGTTTATTTCGGGCTGAAAAACACGTTTTGAAAAGTGAGCTGTTACTGACCGATAACTTACATGGGGTTGACCAAACTTGCAGAAACATGTTTATTTCTGCTGAAAAACATGTTTTGACACTTTCAGCACAGTGGGGTTAAGACCTGAGTGTGTGGGCTCTTCTGAGGCTTGCAGTTACATAGGGATACAGCTGTCTGAAAAAACGCGTTTATTTCGGGCTGAAAAACACGTTTTGAAAAGTGAGCTGTTACTGACCCATAACTTACATGGGGTTGACCAAACTTGCAGAAACATGTTTATTTCTGCTGAAAAACATGTTTTGACACTTTCAGCACATTGGGGTTAAGACCTGAGTGTGTGGGCTCTTCTGAGCCTTGCAGTTACATAGGGATACAGCTGTCTGAAAAAACGCGTTTATTTCGGGCTGAAAAACACGTTTTGAAAAGTGAGCTGTTACTGACCCATAACTTACATGGGGTTGACCAAACTTGCAGAAACATGTTTATTTCTGCTGAAAAACATGTTTTGACACTTTCAGCACACTGGGGTTAAGACCTGAGTGTGTGGGCTCTTCTGAGACTTGCAGATACATAGGGATACAGCTGTCTGAAAAAACGCGTTTATTTCTGGCTGAAAAACACGTTTTGAAAAGTGAGCTGTTACTGACCCATAATTTACATGGGGTTGACCAAACTTGCAGAAACATGTTTATTTCTGCTGAAAAACATGTTTTGACACTTTCAGCACACTCGGGTTAAGACCTGAGTGTGTGGGCTCTTCTGAGCCTTGCAGTTACATAGGGATACAGCTGTCTGAAAAAACGCGTTTATTTCGGGCTGAAAAACACGTTTTGAAAAGTGAGCTGTTACTGACCCATAACTTACATGGGGTTGACCAAACTTGCAGAAACATGTTTATTTCTGCTGAAAAACATGTTTTGACACTTTCAGCACACTGGGGTTAAGACCTGAGTGTGTGGGCTCTTCTGAGCCTTGCAGTTACATAGGGATACAGCTGTCTGAAAAAACGCGTTTATTTCGGGCTGAAAAACACGTTTTGAAAAGTGAGCTGTTACTGACCCATAACTTACATGGGGTTGACCAAACTTGCAGAAACAAGTTTATTTCTGCTGAAAAACATGTTTTGACACTTTCAGCACACTGGGGTTAAGACCTGAGTGTGTGGGCTTTTCTGAGCCTTGCAATTACATAGGGATACAGCTGTCTGAAAAAACGCGTTTATTTCGGGCTGAAAAACACGTTTTGAAAAGTGAGCTGTTACTGACCCATAACTTACATGGGGTTGACCAAACTTGCAGAAACAAGTTTATTTCTGCTGAAAAACATGTTTTGACACTTTCAGCACACTGGGGTTAAGACCTGAGTGTGTGGGCTCTTCTGAGCCTTGCAGTTACATAGGGATACAGCTGTCTGAAAAAACGCGTTTATTTCGGGCTGAAAAACACGTTTTGAAAAGTGAGCTGTTACTGACCCATAACTTACATGGGGTTGACCAAACTTGCAGAAACAAGTTTATTTCTGCTGAAAAACATGTTTTGACACTTTCAGCACAGTGGGGTTAAGACCTGAGTGTGTGGGCTCTTCTGAGCCTTGCAGATACATAGGGATACAGCTGTCTGAAAAAACGCGTTTATTTCTGGCTGAAAAACACGTTTTGAAAAGTGAGCTGTTACTGACCCATAACTTACATGGGGTTGACCAAACTTGCAGAAACATGCTTATTTCTGCTGAAAAACATGTTTTGACACTTTCAGCGCACTGGGGTTAAGACCTGAGTGTGTGGGCTCTTCTGAGCCTTGCAGTTACATAGGGATACAGCTATCTGAAAAAACGCGTTTATTTCGGGCTGAAAAACACGTTTTGAAAAGTGAGCTGTTACTGACCCATAACTTACATGGGGTTGACCAAACTTGCAGAAACATGTTTATTTCTGCTGAAAAACATGTTTTGACACTTTCAGCACAGTGGGGTTAAGACCTGAGTGTGTGGGCTCTTCTGAGGCTTGCAGTTACATAGGGATACAGCTGTCTGAAAAAACGCGTTTATTTCGGGCTGAAAAACACGTTTTGAAAAGTGAGCTGTTACTGCCCCATAAGTTACATGGGGTTGACCAAACTTGCAGAAACATGTTTATTTCTGCTGAAAAACATGTTTTGACACTTTCAGCACACTGGGGTTAAGACCTGAGTGTGTGGGCTCTTCTGAGCCTTGCAGTTACATAGGGATACAGCTGTCTGAAAAAACGCGTTTATTTCGGGCTGAAAAACACGTTTTGAAAAGTGAGCTGTTACTGACCCATAACTTACATGGGGTTGACCAAACTTGCAGAAACAAGTTTATTTCTGCTGAAAAACATGTTTTGACACTTTCAGCACAGTGGGGTTAAGACCTGAGTGTGTGGGCTCTTCTGAGCCTTGCAGATACATAGGGATACAGCTGTCTGAAAAAACGCGTTTATTTCGGGCTGAAAAACACGTTTTGAAAAGTGAGCTGTTACTGACCCATAACTTACATGGGGTTGACCAAACTTGCAGAAACATGCTTATTTCTGCTGAAAAACATGTTTTGACACTTTCAGCGCACTGGGGTTAAGACCTGAGTGTGTGGGCTCTTCTGAGCCTTGCAGTTACATAGGGATACAGCTATCTGAAAAAACGCGTTTATTTCGGGCTGAAAAACACGTTTTGAAAAGTGAGCTGTTACTGACCCATAACTTACATGGGGTTGACCAAACTTGCAGAAACATGTTTATTTCTGCTAAAAAACATGTTTTGACACTTTCAGCACAGTGGGGTTAAGACCTGAGTGTGTGGGCTCTTCTGAGGCTTGCAGTTACATAGGGATACAGCTGTCTGAAAAAACGCGTTTATTTCGGGCTGAAAAACACGTTTTGAAAAGTGAGCTGTTACTGACCCATAACTTACATGGGGTTGACCAAACTTGCAGAAACATGTTTATTTCTGCTGAAAAACATGTTTTGACACTTTCAGCACATTGGGGTTAAGACCTGAGTGTGTGGGCTCTTCTGAGCCTTGCAGTTACATAGGGATACAGCTGTCTGAAAAAACGCGTTTATTTCGGGCTGAAAAACACGTTTTGAAAAGTGAGCTGTTACTGACCCATAACTTACATGGGGTTGACCAAACTTGCAGAAACATGTTTATTTCTGCTGAAAAACATGTTTTGACACTTTCAGCACACTGGGGTTAAGACCTGAGTGTGTGGGCTCTTCTGAGCCTTGCAGATACATAGGGATACAGCTGTCTGAAAAAACGCGTTTATTTCTGGCTGAAAAACACGTTTTGAAAAGTGAGCTGTTACTGACCCATAATTTACATGGGGTTGACCAAACTTGCAGAAACATGTTTATTTCTGCTGAAAAACATGTTTTGACACTTTCAGCACAGTGGGTTTAAGACCTGAGTGTGTGGGCTCTTCTGAGGCTTGCAGTTACATAGGGATACAGCTGTCTGAAAAAACGCGTTTATTTCGGGCTGAAAAACACGTTTTGAAAAGTGAGCTGTTACTGCCCCATAAGTTACATGGGGTTGACCAAACTTGCAGAAACATGTTTATTTCTGCTGAAAAACATGTTTTGACACTTTCAGCACACTGGGGTTAAGACCTGAGTGTGTGGGCTCTTCTGAGCCTTGCAGTTACATAGGGATACAGCTGTCTGAAAAAACGCGTTTATTTCGGGCTGAAAAACACGTTTTGAAAAGTGAGCTGTTACTGACCCATAACTTACATGGGGTTGACCAAACTTGCAGAAACATGCTTATTTCTGCTGAAAAACATGTTTTGACACTTTCAGCGCACTGGGGTTAAGACCTGAGTGTGTGGGCTCTTCTGAGCCTTGCAGTTACTTAGGGTAAGAGCTATCTGAAAAAACGCGTTTATTTCGGGCTGAAAAACACGTTTTGAAAAGTGAGCTGTTACTGACCCATAACTTACATGGGGTTGACCAAACTTGCAGAAACATGTTTATTTCTGCTGAAAAACATGTTTTGACACTTTCAGCACAGTGGGGTTAAGACCTGAGTGTGTGGGCTCTTCTGAGGCTTGCAGTTACATAGGGATACAGCTGTCTGAAAAAACGCGTTTATTTCGGGCTGAAAAACACGTTTTGAAAAGTGAGCTGTTACTGACCCATAACTTACATGGGGTTGACCAAACTTGCAGAAACATGTTTATTTCTGCTGAAAAACATGTTTTGACACTTTCAGCGCACTGGGGTTAAGACCTGAGTGTGTGGGCTCTTCTGAGCCTTGCAGTTACATAGGGTAACAGCTATCTGAAAAAACGCGTTTATTTCGGGCTGAAAAACACGTTTTGAAAAGTGAGCTGTTACTGACCCATAACTTACATGGGGTTGACCAAACTTGCAGAAACATGTTTATTTCTGCTGAAAAACATGTTTTGACACTTTCAGCGCACTGGGGTTAAGACCTGAGTGTGTGGGCTCTTCTGAGCCTTGCAGTTACATAGGGTAACAGCTATCTGAAAAAACGCGTTTATTTCGGGCTGAAAAACACGTTTTGAAAAGTGAGCTGTTACTGACCCATAACTTACATGGGGTTGACCAAACTTGCAGAAACAAGTTTATTTCTGCTGAAAAACATGTTTTGACACTTTCAGCACACTGGGGTTAAGACCTGAGTGTGTGGGCTCTTCTGAGCCTTGCAGTTACATAGGGATACAGCTGTCTGAAAAAACGCGTTTATTTCGGGCTGAAAAACACGTTTTGAAAAGTGAGCTGTTACTGCCCCATAAGTTACATGGGGTTGACCAAACTTGCAGAAACATGTTTATTTCTGCTGAAAAACATGTTTTGACACTTTCAGCATACTGGGGTTAAGACCTGAGTGTGTGGGCTCTTCTGAGCCTTGCAGATACATAGGGATACAGCTGTCTGAAAAAACGCGTTTATTTCTGGCTGAAAAACACGTTTTGAAAAGTGAGCTGTTACTGACCCATAACTTACATGGGGTTGACCAAACTTGCAGAAACATGTTTATTTCTGCTGAAAAACATGTTTTGACACTTTCAGCACACTCGGGTTAAGACCTGAGTGTGTGGGCTCTTCTGAGCCTTGCAGTTACATAGGGATACAGCTGTCTGAAAAAACGCGTTTATTTCGGGCTGAAAAACACGTTTTGAAAAGTGAGCTGTTACTGACCCATAACTTACATGGGGTTGACCAAACTTGCAGAAACATGTTTATTTCTGCTGAAAAACATGTTTTGACACTTTCAGCACACTGGGGTTAAGACCTGAGTGTGTGGGCTCTTCTGAGCCTTGCAGTTACATAGGGATACAGCTGTCTGAAAAAACGCGTTTATTTCGGGCTGAAAAACACGTTTTGAAAAGTGAGCTGTTACTGACCCATAACTTACATGGGGTTGACCAAACTTGCAGAAACATGTTTATTTCTGCTGAAAAACATGTTTTGACACTTTCAGCGCACTGGGGTTAAGACTTGAGTGTGTGGGCTCTTCTGAGCCTTGCAGTTACATAGGGTAACAGCTATCTGAAAAAACGCGTTTATTTCGGGCTGAAAAACACGTTTTGAAAAGTGAGCTGTTACTGACCCATAACTTACATGGGGTTGACCAAACTTGCAGAAACATGCTTATTTCTGCTGAAAAACATGTTTTGACACTTTCAGCGCACTGGGGTTAAGACCTGAGTGTGTGGGCTCTTCTGAGCCTTGCAGTTACATAGGGATACAGCTGTCTGAAAAAACGCGTTTATTTCGGGCTGAAAAACACGTTTTGAAAAGTGAGCTGTTACTGCCCCATAAGTTACATGGGGTTGACCAAACTTGCAGAAACAAGTTTATTTCTGCTGAAAAACATGTTTTGACACTTTCAGCACACTGGGGTTAAGACCTGAGTGTGTGGGCTCTTCTGAGCCTTGCAGTTACATAGGGATACAGCTGTCTGAAAAAACGCGTTTATTTCGGGCTGAAAAACACGTTTTGAAAAGTGAGCTGTTACTGACCCATAACTTACATGGGGTTGACCAAACTTGCAGAAACATGTTTATTTCTGCTGAAAAACATGTTTTGACACTTTCAGCACACTGGGGTTAAGACCTGAGTGTGTGGGCTCTTCTGAGCCTTGCAGTTACATAGGGATACAGCTGTCTGAAAAAACGCGTTTATTTCGGGCTGAAAAACACGTTTTGAAAAGTGAGCTGTTACTGCCCCATAAGTTACATGGGGTTGACCAAACTTGCAGAAACATGTTTATTTCTGCTGAAAAACATGTTTTGACACTTTCAGCATACTGGGGTTAAGACCTGAGTGTGTGGGCTCTTCTGAGCCTTGCAGATACATAGGGATACAGCTGTCTGAAAAAACGCGTTTATTTCTGGCTGAAAAACACGTTTTGAAAAGTGAGCTGTTACTGACCCATAACTTACATGGGGTTGACCAAACTTGCAGAAACATGTTTATTTCTGCTGAAAAACATGTTTTGACACTTTCAGCACACTCGGGTTAAGACCTGAGTGTGTGGGCTCTTCTGAGCCTTGCAGTTACATAGGGATACAGCTGTCTGAAAAAACGCGTTTATTTCGGGCTGAAAAACACGTTTTGAAAAGTGAGCTGTTACTGACCCATAACTTACATGGGGTTGACCAAACTTGCAGAAACATGTTTATTTCTGCTGAAAAACATGTTTTGACACTTTCAGCACACTGGGGTTAAGACCTGAGTGTGTGGGCTCTTCTGAGCCTTGCAGTTACATAGGGATACAGCTGTCTGAAAAAACGCGTTTATTTCGGGCTGAAAAACACGTTTTGAAAAGTGAGCTGTTACTGACCCATAACTTACATGGGGTTGACCAAACTTGCAGAAACATGTTTATTTCTGCTGAAAAACATGTTTTGAAACTTTCAGCGCACTGGGGTTAAGACCTGAGTGTGTGGGCTCTTCTGAGCCTTGCAGTTACATAGGGTAACAGCTATCTGAAAAAACGCGTTTATTTCGGGCTGAAAAACACGTTTTGAAAAGTGAGCTGTTACTGACCCATAACTTACATGGGGTTGACCAAACTTGCAGAAACATGCTTATTTCTGCTGAAAAACATGTTTTGACACTTTCAGCGCACTGGGGTTAAGACCTGAGTGTGTGGGCTCTTCTGAGCCTTGCAGTTACATAGGGTAAGAGCTATCTGAAAAAACGCGTTTATTTCGGGCTGAAAAACAAGTTTTGAAAAGTGAGCTGTTACTGACCGATAACTTACATGGGGTTGACCAAACTTGCAGAAACATGTTTATTTCTGCTGAAAAACATGTTTTGACACTTTCAGCACAGTGGGGTTAAGACCTGAGTGTGTGGGCTCTTCTGAGGCTTGCAGTTACATAGGGATACAGCTGTCTGAAAAAACGCGTTTATTTCGGGCTGAAAAACACGTTTTGAAAAGTGAGCTGTTACTGACCCATAACTTACATGGGGTTGACCAAACTTGCAGAAACATGTTTATTTCTGCTGAAAAACATGTTTTGACACTTTCAGCACATTGGGGTTAAGACCTGAGTGTGTGGGCTCTTCTGAGCCTTGCAGTTACATAGGGATACAGCTGTCTGAAAAAACGTGTTTATTTCGGGCTGAAAAACACGTTTTGAAAAGTGAGCTGTTACTGACCCATAACTTACATGGGGTTGACCAAACTTGCAGAAACATGTTTATTTCTGCTGAAAAACATGTTTTGACACTTTCAGCACACTCGGGTTAAGACCTGAGTGTGTGGGCTCTTCTGAGCCTTGCAGTTACATAGGGATACAGCTGTCTGAAAAAACGCGTTTATTTCGGGCTGAAAAACACGTTTTGAAAAGTGAGCTGTTACTGACCCATAACTTACATGGGGTTGACCAAACTTGCAGAAACATGTTTATTTCTGCTGAAAAACATGTTTTGACACTTTCAGCACACTGGGGTTAAGACCTGAGTGTGTGGGCTCTTCTGAGCCTTGCAGTTACATAGGGATACAGCTGTCTGAAAAAACGCGTTTATTTCGGGCTGAAAAACACGTTTTGAAAAGTGAGCTGTTACTGACCCATAACTTACATGGGGTTGACCAAACTTGCAGAAACAAGTTTATTTCTGCTGAAAAACATGTTTTGACACTTTCAGCACACTGGGGTTAAGACCTGAGTGTGTGGGCTCTTCTGAGCCTTGCAATTACATAGGGATACAGCTGTCTGAAAAAACGCGTTTATTTCGGGCTGAAAAACACGTTTTGAAAAGTGAGCTGTTACTGACCCATAACTTACATGGGGTTGACCAAACTTGCAGAAACAAGTTTATTTCTGCTGAAAAACATGTTTTGACACTTTCAGCACACTGGGGTTAAGACCTGAGTGTGTGGGCTCTTCTGAGCCTTGCAGTTACATAGGGATACAGCTGTCTGAAAAAACGCGTTTATTTCGGGCTGAAAAACACGTTTTGAAAAGTGAGCTGTTACTGACCCATAACTTACATGGGGTTGACCAAACTTGCAGAAACAAGTTTATTTCTGCTGAAAAACATGTTTTGACACTTTCAGCACAGTGGGGTTAAGACCTGAGTGTGTGGGCTCTTCTGAGCCTTGCAGATACATAGGGATACAGCTGTCTGAAAAAACGCGTTTATTTCTGGCTGAAAAACACGTTTTGAAAAGTGAGCTGTTACTGACCCATAACTTACATGGGGTTGACCAAACTTGCAGAAACATGCTTATTTCTGCTGAAAAACATGTTTTGACACTTTCAGCGCACTGGGGTTAAGACCTGAGTGTGTGGGCTCTTCTGAGCCTTGCAGTTACATAGGGTAAGAGCTATCTGAAAAAACGCGTTTATTTCGGGCTGAAAAACACGTTTTGAAAAGTGAGCTGTTACTGACCCATAACTTACATGGGGTTGACCAAACTTGCAGAAACATGTTTATTTCTGCTGAAAAACATGTTTTGACACTTTCAGCACAGTGGGGTTAAGACCTGAGTGTGTGGGCTCTTCTGAGGCTTGCAGTTACATAGGGATACAGCTGTCTGAAAAAACGCGTTTATTTCGGGCTGAAAAACACGTTTTGAAAAGTGAGCTGTTACTGACCCATAACTTACATGGGGTTGACCAAACTTGCAGAAACATGTTTATTTCTGCTGAAAAACATGTTTTGACACTTTCAGCGCACTGGGGTTAAGACCTGAGTGTGTGGGCTCTTCTGAGCCTTGCAGTTACATAGGGTAACAGCTATCTGAAAAAACGCGTTTATTTCGGGCTGAAAAACACGTTTTGAAAAGTGAGCTGTTACTGACCCATAACTTACATGGGGTTGACCAAACTTGCAGAAACATGTTTATTTCTGCTGAAAAACATGTTTTGACACTTTCAGCACACTGGGGTTAAGACCTGAGTGTGTGGGCTCTTCTGAGCCTTGCAGATACATAGGGATACAGCTGTCTGAAAAAACGCGTTTATTTCTGGCTGAAAAACACGTTTTGAAAAGTGAGCTGTTACTGACCCATAACTTACATGGGGTTGACCAAACTTGCAGAAACATGTTTATTTCTGCTGAAAAACATGTTTTGACACTTTCAGCACACTCGGGTTAAGACCTGAGTGTGTGGGCTCTTCTGAGCCTTGCAGTTACATAGGGATACAGCTGTCTGAAAAAACGCGTTTATTTCGGGCTGAAAAACACGTTTTGAAAAATGAGCTGTTACTGACCCATAACTTACATGGGGTTGACCAAACTTGCAGAAACATGTTTATTTCTGCTGAAAAACATGTTTTGACACTTTCAGCACACTGGGGTTAAGACCTGAGTGTGTGGGCTCTTCTGAGCCTTGCAGTTACATAGGAATACAGCTGTCTGAAAAAACGCGTTTATTTCGGGCTGAAAAACACGTTTTGAAAAGTGAGCTGTTACTGACCCATAACTTACATGGGGTTGACCAAACTTGCAGAAACATGTTTATTTCTGCTGAAAAACATGTTTTGACACTTTCAGCGCACTGGGGTTAAGACCTGAGTGTGTGGGCTCTTCTGAGCCTTGCAGTTACATAGGGTAACAGCTATCTGAAAAAACGCGTTTATTTCGGGCTGAAAAACACGTTTTGAAAAGTGAGCTGTTACTGACCCATAACTTACATGGGGTTGACCAAACTTGCAGAAACATGCTTATTTCTGCTGAAAAACATGTTTTGACACTTTCAGCGCACTGGGGTTAAGACCTGAGTGTGTGGGCTCTTCTGAGCCTTGCAGTTACATAGGGTAAGAGCTATCTGAAAAAACGCGTTTATTTCGGGCTGAAAAACACGTTTTGAAAAGTGAGCTGTTACTGACCCATAACTTACATGGGGTTGACCAAACTTGCAGAAACATGTTTATTTCTGCTGAAAAACATGTTTTGACACTTTCAGCACAGTGGGGTTAAGACCTGAGTGTGTGGGCTCTTCTGAGGCTTGCAGTTACATAGGGATACAGCTGTCTGAAAAAACGCGTTTATTTCGGGCTGAAAAACACGTTTTGAAAAGTGAGCTGTTACTGACCCATAACTTACATGGGGTTGACCAAACTTGCAGAAACATGTTTATTTCTGCTGAAAAACATGTTTTGACACTTTCAGCACATTGGGGTTAAGACCTGAGTGTGTGGGCTCTTCTGAGCCTTGCAGTTACATAGGGATACAGCTGTCTGAAAAAACGCGTTTATTTCGGGCTGAAAAACACGTTTTGAAAAGTGAGCTGTTACTGACCCATAACTTACATGGGGTTGACCAAACTTGCAGAAACATGTTTATTTCTGCTGAAAAACATGTTTTGACACTTTCAGCACACTGGGGTTAAGACCTGAGTGTGTGGGCTCTTCTGAGCCTTGCAGTTACATAGGGATACAGCTGTCTGAAAAAACGCGTTTATTTCGGGCTGAAAAACACGTTTTGAAAAGTGAGCTGTTACTGCCCCATAAGTTACATGGGGTTGACCAAACTTGCAGAAACATGTTTATTTCTGCTGAAAAACATGTTTTGACACTCTCAGCACACTGGGGTTAAGACCTGAGTGTGTGGGCTCTTCTGAGCCTTGCAGTTACATAGGGATACAGCTGTCTGAAAAAACGCGTTTATTTCGGGCTGAAAAACACGTTTTGAAAAGTGAGCTGTTACTGACCCATAACTTACATGGGGTTGACCAAACTTGCAGAAACAAGTTTATTTCTGCTGAAAAACATGTTTTGACACTTTCAGCACACTGGGGTTAAGACCTGAGTGTGTGGGCTCTTCTGAGCCTTGCAGTTACATAGGGATACAGCTGTCTGAAAAAACGCGTTTATTTCGGGCTGAAAAACACGTTTTGAAAAGTGAGCTGTTACTGACCCATAACTTACATGGGGTTGACCAAACTTGCAGAAACATGTTTATTTCTGCTGAAAAACATGTTTTGACACTTTCAGCACACTGGGGTTAAGACCTGAGTGTGTGGGCTCTTCTGAGCCTTGCAGTTACATAGGGATACAGCTGTCTGAAAAAACGCGTTTATTTCGGGCTGAAAAACACGTTTTGAAAAGTGAGCTGTTACTGCCCCATAAGTTACATGGGGTTGACCAAACTTGCAGAAACATGTTTATTTCTGCTGAAAAACATGTTTTGACACTTTCAGCATACTGGGGTTAAGACCTGAGTGTGTGGGCTCTTCTGAGCCTTGCAGATACATAGGGATACAGCTGTCTGAAAAAACGCGTTTATTTCTGGCTGAAAAACACGTTTTGAAAAGTGAGCTGTTACTGACCCATAACTTACATGGGGTTGACCAAACTTGCAGAAACATGTTTATTTCTGCTGAAAAACATGTTTTGACACTTTCAGCACACTCGGGTTAAGACCTGAGTGTGTGGGCTCTTCTGAGCCTTGCAGTTACATAGGGATACAGCTGTCTGAAAAAACGCGTTTATTTCGGGCTGAAAAACACGTTTTGAAAAGTGAGCTGTTACTGACCCATAACTTACATGGGGTTGACCAAACTTGCAGAAACATGTTTATTTCTGCTGAAAAACATGTTTTGACACTTTCAGCACACTGGGGTTAAGACCTGAGTGTGTGGGCTCTTCTGAGCCTTGCAGTTACATAGGGATACAGCTGTCTGAAAAAACGCGTTTATTTCGGGCTGAAAAACACGTTTTGAAAAGTGAGCTGTTACTGACCCATAACTTACATGGGGTTGACCAAACTTGCAGAAACATGTTTATTTCTGCTGAAAAACATGTTTTGACACTTTCAGCGCACTGGGGTTAAGACCTGAGTGTGTGGGCTCTTCTGAGCCTTGCAGTTACATAGGGTAAGAGCTATCTGAAAAAACGCGTTTATTTCGGGCTGAAAAACACGTTTTGAAAAGTGAGCTGTTACTGACCCATAACTTACATGGGGTTGACCAAACTTGCAGAAACATGTTTATTTCTGCTGAAAAACATGTTTTGACACTTTCAGCACAGTGGGGTTAAGACCTGAGTGTGTGGGCTCTTCTGAGGCTTGCAGTTACATAGGGATACAGCTGTCTGAAAAAACGCGTTTATTTCGGGCTGAAAAACACGTTTTGAAAAGTGAGCTGTTACTGACCCATAACTTACATGGGGTTGACCAAACTTGCAGAAACATGTTTATTTCTGCTGAAAAACATGTTTTGACACTTTCAGCACATTGGGGTTAAGACCTGAGTGTGTGGGCTCTTCTGAGCCTTGCAGTTACATAGGGATACAGCTGTCTGAAAAAACGCGTTTATTTCGGGCTGAAAAACACGTTTTGAAAAGTGAGCTGTTACTGACCCATAACTTACATGGGGTTGACCAAACTTGCAGAAACATGTTTATTTCTGCTGAAAAACATGTTTTGACACTTTCAGCACACTGGGGTTAAGACCTGAGTGTGTGGGCTCTTCTGAGCCTTGCAGTTACATAGGGATACAGCTGTCTGAAAAAACGCGTTTATTTCGGGCTGAAAAACACGTTTTGAAAAGTGAGCTGTTACTGCCCCATAAGTTACATGGGGTTGACCAAACTTGCAGAAACATGTTTATTTCTGCTGAAAAACATGTTTTGACACTTTCAGCACACTGGGGTTAAGACCTGAGTGTGTGGGCTCTTCTGAGCCTTGCAGTTACATAGGGATACAGCTGTCTGAAAAAACGCGTTTATTTCGGGCTGAAAAACACGTTTTGAAAAGTGAGCTGTTACTGACCCATAACTTACATGGGGTTGACCAAACTTGCAGAAACATGTTTATTTCTGCTGAAAAACATGTTTTGACACTTTCAGCACACTGGGGTTAAGACCTGAGTGTGTGGGCTCTTCTGAGCCTTGCAGATACATAGGGATACAGCTGTCTGAAAAAACGCGTTTATTTCTGGCTGAAAAACACGTTTTGAAAAGTGAGCTGTTACTGACCCATAACTTACATGGGGTTGACCAAACTTGCAGAAACATGTTTATTTCTGCTGAAAAACATGTTTTGACACTTTCAGCACACTCGGGTTAAGACCTGAGTGTGTGGGCTCTTCTGAGCCTTGCAGTTACATAGGGATACAGCTGTCTGAAAAAACGCGTTTATTTCGGGCTGAAAAACACGTTTTGAAAAGTGAGCTGTTACTGACCCATAACTTACATGGGGTTGACCAAACTTGCAGAAACATGTTTATTTCTGCTGAAAAACATGTTTTGACACTTTCAGCACACTGGGGTTAAGACCTGAGTGTGTGGGCTCTTCTGAGCCTTGCAGTTACATAGGGATACAGCTGTCTGAAAAAACGCGTTTATTTCGGGCTGAAAAACACGTTTTGAAAAGTGAGCTGTTACTGACCCATAACTTACATGGGGTTGACCAAACTTGCAGAAAACATGTTTATTTCTGCTGAAAAACATGTTTTGACACTTTCAGCACAGTGGGGTTAAGACCTGAGTGTGTGGGCTCTTCTGAGGCTTGCAGTTACATAGGGATACAGCTGTCTGAAAAAACGCGTTTATTTCGGGCTGAAAAACACGTTTTGAAAAGTGAGATGTTACTGCCCCATAAGTTACATGGGGTTGACCAAACTTGCAGACACATGTTTATTTCTGCTGAAAAACATGTTTTGACACTTTCAGCACAGTGGGTTTAAGACCTGAGTGTGTGGGCTCTTCTGAGGCTTGCAGTTACATAGGGATACAGCTGTCTGAAAAAACGCGTTTATTTCGGGCTGAAAAACACGTTTTGAAAAGTGAGCTGTTACTGACCCATAACTTACATGGGGTTGACCAAACTTGCAGAAACATGTTTATTTCTGCTGAAAAACATGTTTTGACACTTTCAGCACACTGGGGTTAAGACCTTAGTGTGTGGGCTCTTCTGAGCCTTGCAGATACATAGGGATACAGCTGTCTGAAAAAACGCGTTTATTTCTGGCTGAAAAACACGTTTTGAAAAGTGAGCTGTTACTGACCCATAATTTACATGGGGTTGACCAAACTTGCAGAAACATGTTTATTTCTGCTGAAAAACATGTTTTGACACTTTCAGCACACTCGGGTTAAGACCTGAGTGTGTGGGCTCTTCTGAGCCTTGCAGTTACATAGGGATACAGCTGTCTGAAAAAACGCGTTTATTTCGGGCTGAAAAACACGTTTTGAAAAGTGAGCTGTTACTGACCCATAACTTACATGGGGTTGACCAAACTTGCAGAAACATGTTTATTTCTGCTGAAAAACATGTTTTGACACTTTCAGCACACTGGGGTTAAGACCTGAGTGTGTGGGCTCTTCTGAGCCTTGCAGTTACATAGGGATACAGCTGTCTGAAAAAACGCGTTTATTTCGGGCTGAAAAACACGTTTTGAAAAGTGAGCTGTTACTGACCCATAACTTACATGGGGTTGACCAAACTTGCAGAAACAAGTTTATTTCTGCTGAAAAACATGTTTTGACACTTTCAGCACACTGGGGTTAAGACCTGAGTGTGTGGGCTCTTCTGAGCCTTGCAATTACATAGGGATACAGCTGTCTGAAAAAACGCGTTTATTTCGGGCTGAAAAACACGTTTTGAAAAGTGAGCTGTTACTGACCCATAACTTACATGGGGTTGACCAAACTTGCAGAAACAAGTTTATTTCTGCTGAAAAACATGTTTTGACACTTTCAGCACACTGGGGTTAAGACCTGAGTGTGTGGGCTCTTCTGAGCCTTGCAGATACATAGGGATACAGCTGTCTGAAAAAACGCGTTTATTTCTGGCTGAAAAACACGTTTTGAAAAGTGAGCTGTTACTGACCCATAACTTACATGGGGTTGACCAAACTTGCAGAAACATGTTTATTTCTGCTGAAAAACATGTTTTGACACTTTCAGCACACTCGGGTTAAGACCTGAGTGTGTGGGCTCTTCTGAGCCTTGCAGTTACATAGGGATACAGCTGTCTGAAAAAACGCGTTTATTTCGGGCTGAAAAACACGTTTTGAAAAGTGAGCTGTTACTGCCCCATAAGTTACATGGGGTTGACCAAACTTGCAGAAACATGTTTATTTCTGCTGAAAAACATGTTTTGACACTTTCAGCACACTGGGGTTAAGACCTGAGTGTGTGGGCTCTTCTGAGCCTTGCAGTTACATAGGGATACAGCTGTCTGAAAAAACGCGTTTATTTCGGGCTGAAAAACACGTTTTGAAAAGTGAGCTGTTACTGACCCATAACTTACATGGGGTTGACCAAACTTGCAGAAACATGTTTATTTCTGCTGAAAAACATGTTTTGACACTTTCAGCACACTGGGGTTAAGACCTGAGTGTGTGGGCTCTTCTGAGCCTTGCAGATACATAGGGATACAGCTGTCTGAAAAAACGCGTTTATTTCTGGCTGAAAAACACGTTTTGAAAAGTGAGCTGTTACTGACCCATAACTTACATGGGGTTGACCAAACTTGCAGAAACATGTTTATTTCTGCTGAAAAACATGTTTTGACACTTTCAGCACACTCGGGTTAAGACCTGAGTGTGTGGGCTCTTCTGAGCCTTGCAGTTACATAGGGATACAGCTGTCTGAAAAAACGCGTTTATTTCGGGCTGAAAAACACGTTTTGAAAAGTGAGCTGTTACTGACCCATAACTTACATGGGGTTGACCAAACTTGCAGAAACATGTTTATTTCTGCTGAAAAACATGTTTTGACACTTTCAGCACACTGGGGTTAAGACCTGAGTGTGTGGGCTCTTCTGAGCCTTGCAGTTACATAGGGATACAGCTGTCTGAAAAAACGCGTTTATTTCGGGCTGAAAAACACGTTTTGAAAAGTGAGCTGTTACTGACCCATAACTTACATGGGGTTGACCAAACTTGCAGAAACATGTTTATTTCTGCTGAAAAACATGTTTTGACACTTTCAGCGCACTGGGGTTAAGACCTGAGTGTGTGGGCTCTTCTGAGCCTTGCAGTTACATAGGGTAACAGCTATCTGAAAAAACGCGTTTATTTCGGGCTGAAAAACACGTTTTGAAAAGTGAGCTGTTACTGACCCATAACTTACATGGGGTTGACCAAACTTGCAGAAACATGTTTATTTCTGCTGAAAAACATGTTTTGACACTTTCAGCACACTCGGGTTAAGACCTGAGTGTGTGGGCTCTTCTGAGCCTTGCAGTTACATAGGGATACAGCTGTCTGAAAAAACGCGTTTATTTCGGGCTGAAAAACACGTTTTGAAAAGTGAGCTGTTACTGACCCATAACTTACATGGGGTTGACCAAACTTGCAGAAACATGTTTATTTCTGCTGAAAAACATGTTTTGACACTTTCAGCGCACTGGGGTTAAGACCTGAGTGTGTGGGCTCTTCTGAGCCTTGCAGTTACATAGGGTAACAGCTATCTGAAAAAACGCGTTTATTTCGGGCTGAAAAACACGTTTTGAAAAGTGAGCTGTTACTGACCCATAACTTACATGGGGTTGACCAAACTTGCAGAAACATGTTTATTTCTGCTGAAAAACATGTTTTGACACTTTCAGCACACTGGGGTTAAGACCTGAGTGTGTGGGCTCTTCTGAGCCTTGCAGATACATAGGGATACAGCTGTCTGAAAAAACGCGTTTATTTCTGGCTGAAAAACACGTTTTGAAAAGTGAGCTGTTACTGACCCATAACTTACATGGGGTTGACCAAACTTGCAGAAACATGTTTATTTCTGCTGAAAAACATGTTTTGACACTTTCAGCACACTCGGGTTAAGACCTGAGTGTGTGGGCTCTTCTGAGCCTTGCAGTTACATAGGGATACAGCTGTCTGAAAAAACGCGTTTATTTCGGGCTGAAAAACACGTTTTGAAAAATGAGCTGTTACTGACCCATAACTTACATGGGGTTGACCAAACTTGCAGAAACATGTTTATTTCTGCTGAAAAACATGTTTTGACACTTTCAGCACACTGGGGTTAAGACCTGAGTGTGTGGGCTCTTCTGAGCCTTGCAGTTACATAGGAATACAGCTGTCTGAAAAAACGCGTTTATTTCGGGCTGAAAAACACGTTTTGAAAAGTGAGCTGTTACTGACCCATAACTTACATGGGGTTGACCAAACTTGCAGAAACATGTTTATTTCTGCTGAAAAACATGTTTTGACACTTTCAGCGCACTGGGGTTAAGACCTGAGTGTGTGGGCTCTTCTGAGCCTTGCAGTTACATAGGGTAACAGCTATCTGAAAAAACGCGTTTATTTCGGGCTGAAAAACACGTTTTGAAAAGTGAGCTGTTACTGACCCATAACTTACATGGGGTTGACCAAACTTGCAGAAACATGCTTATTTCTGCTGAAAAACATGTTTTGACACTTTCAGCGCACTGGGGTTAAGACCTGAGTGTGTGGGCTCTTCTGAGCCTTGCAGTTACATAGGGTAAGAGCTATCTGAAAAAACGCGTTTATTTCGGGCTGAAAAACACGTTTTGAAAAGTGAGCTGTTACTGACCCATAACTTACATGGGGTTGACCAAACTTGCAGAAACATGTTTATTTCTGCTGAAAAACATGTTTTGACACTTTCAGCACAGTGGGGTTAAGACCTGAGTGTGTGGGCTCTTCTGAGGCTTGCAGTTACATAGGGATACAGCTGTCTGAAAAAACGCGTTTATTTCGGGCTGAAAAACACGTTTTGAAAAGTGAGCTGTTACTGACCCATAACTTACATGGGGTTGACCAAACTTGCAGAAACATGTTTATTTCTGCTGAAAAACATGTTTTGACACTTTCAGCACATTGGGGTTAAGACCTGAGTGTGTGGGCTCTTCTGAGCCTTGCAGTTACATAGGGATACAGCTGTCTGAAAAAACGCGTTTATTTCGGGCTGAAAAACACGTTTTGAAAAGTGAGCTGTTACTGACCCATAACTTACATGGGGTTGACCAAACTTGCAGAAACATGTTTATTTCTGCTGAAAAACATGTTTTGACACTTTCAGCACACTGGGGTTAAGACCTGAGTGTGTGGGCTCTTCTGAGCCTTGCAGTTACATAGGGATACAGCTGTCTGAAAAAACGCGTTTATTTCGGGCTGAAAAACACGTTTTGAAAAGTGAGCTGTTACTGCCCCATAAGTTACATGGGGTTGACCAAACTTGCAGAAACATGTTTATTTCTGCTGAAAAACATGTTTTGACACTCTCAGCACACTGGGGTTAAGACCTGAGTGTGTGGGCTCTTCTGAGCCTTGCAGTTACATAGGGATACAGCTGTCTGAAAAAACGCGTTTATTTCGGGCTGAAAAACACGTTTTGAAAAGTGAGCTGTTACTGACCCATAACTTACATGGGGTTGACCAAACTTGCAGAAACAAGTTTATTTCTGCTGAAAAACATGTTTTGACACTTTCAGCACACTGGGGTTAAGACCTGAGTGTGTGGGCTCTTCTGAGCCTTGCAGTTACATAGGGATACAGCTGTCTGAAAAAACGCGTTTATTTCGGGCTGAAAAACACGTTTTGAAAAGTGAGCTGTTACTGACCCATAACTTACATGGGGTTGACCAAACTTGCAGAAACATGTTTATTTCTGCTGAAAAACATGTTTTGACACTTTCAGCACACTGGGGTTAAGACCTGAGTGTGTGGGCTCTTCTGAGCCTTGCAGTTACATAGGGATACAGCTGTCTGAAAAAACGCGTTTATTTCGGGCTGAAAAACACGTTTTGAAAAGTGAGCTGTTACTGCCCCATAAGTTACATGGGGTTGACCAAACTTGCAGAAACATGTTTATTTCTGCTGAAAAACATGTTTTGACACTTTCAGCATACTGGGGTTAAGACCTGAGTGTGTGGGCTCTTCTGAGCCTTGCAGATACATAGGGATACAGCTGTCTGAAAAAACGCGTTTATTTCTGGCTGAAAAACACGTTTTGAAAAGTGAGCTGTTACTGACCCATAACTTACATGGGGTTGACCAAACTTGCAGAAACATGTTTATTTCTGCTGAAAAACATGTTTTGACACTTTCAGCACACTCGGGTTAAGACCTGAGTGTGTGGGCTCTTCTGAGCCTTGCAGTTACATAGGGATACAGCTGTCTGAAAAAACGCGTTTATTTCGGGCTGAAAAACACGTTTTGAAAAGTGAGCTGTTACTGACCCATAACTTACATGGGGTTGACCAAACTTGCAGAAACATGTTTATTTCTGCTGAAAAACATGTTTTGACACTTTCAGCACACTGGGGTTAAGACCTGAGTGTGTGGGCTCTTCTGAGCCTTGCAGTTACATAGGGATACAGCTGTCTGAAAAAACGCGTTTATTTCGGGCTGAAAAACACGTTTTGAAAAGTGAGCTGTTACTGACCCATAACTTACATGGGGTTGACCAAACTTGCAGAAACAAGTTTATTTCTGCTGAAAAACATGTTTTGACACTTTCAGCACACTGGGGTTAAGACCTGAGTGTGTGGGCTCTTCTGAGCCTTGCAATTACATAGGGATACAGCTGTCTGAAAAAACGCGTTTATTTCGGGCTGAAAAACACGTTTTGAAAAGTGAGCTGTTACTGACCCATAACTTACATGGGGTTGACCAAACTTGCAGAAACAAGTTTATTTCTGCTGAAAAACATGTTTTGACACTTTCAGCACACTGGGGTTAAGACCTGAGTGTGTGGGCTCTTCTGAGCCTTGCAGATACATAGGGATACAGCTGTCTGAAAAAACGCGTTTATTTCTGGCTGAAAAACACGTTTTGAAAAGTGAGCTGTTACTGACCCATAACTTACATGGGGTTGACCAAACTTGCAGAAACATGTTTATTTCTGCTGAAAAACATGTTTTGACACTTTCAGCACACTCGGGTTAAGACCTGAGTGTGTGGGCTCTTCTGAGCCTTGCAGTTACATAGGGATACAGCTGTCTGAAAAAACGCGTTTATTTCGGGCTGAAAAACACGTTTTGAAAAGTGAGCTGTTACTGCCCCATAAGTTACATGGGGTTGACCAAACTTGCAGAAACATGTTTATTTCTGCTGAAAAACATGTTTTGACACTTTCAGCACACTGGGGTTAAGACCTGAGTGTGTGGGCTCTTCTGAGCCTTGCAGTTACATAGGGATACAGCTGTCTGAAAAAACGCGTTTATTTCGGGCTGAAAAACACGTTTTGAAAAGTGAGCTGTTACTGACCCATAACTTACATGGGGTTGACCAAACTTGCAGAAACATGTTTATTTCTGCTGAAAAACATGTTTTGACACTTTCAGCACACTGGGGTTAAGACCTGAGTGTGTGGGCTCTTCTGAGCCTTGCAGATACATAGGGATACAGCTGTCTGAAAAAACGCGTTTATTTCTGGCTGAAAAACACGTTTTGAAAAGTGAGCTGTTACTGACCCATAACTTACATGGGGTTGACCAAACTTGCAGAAACATGTTTATTTCTGCTGAAAAACATGTTTTGACACTTTCAGCACACTCGGGTTAAGACCTGAGTGTGTGGGCTCTTCTGAGCCTTGCAGTTACATAGGGATACAGCTGTCTGAAAAAACGCGTTTATTTCGGGCTGAAAAACACGTTTTGAAAAGTGAGCTGTTACTGACCCATAACTTACATGGGGTTGACCAAACTTGCAGAAACATGTTTATTTCTGCTGAAAAACATGTTTTGACACTTTCAGCACACTGGGGTTAAGACCTGAGTGTGTGGGCTCTTCTGAGCCTTGCAGTTACATAGGGATACAGCTGTCTGAAAAAACGCGTTTATTTCGGGCTGAAAAACACGTTTTGAAAAGTGAGCTGTTACTGACCCATAACTTACATGGGGTTGACCAAACTTGCAGAAAACATGTTTATTTCTGCTGAAAAACATGTTTTGACACTTTCAGCACAGTGGGGTTAAGACCTGAGTGTGTGGGCTCTTCTGAGGCTTGCAGTTACATAGGGATACAGCTGTCTGAAAAAACGCGTTTATTTCGGGCTGAAAAACACGTTTTGAAAAGTGAGCTGTTACTGCCCCATAAGTTACATGGGGTTGACCAAACTTGCAGACACATGTTTATTTCTGCTGAAAAACATGTTTTGACACTTTCAGCACAGTGGGTTTAAGACCTGAGTGTGTGGGCTCTTCTGAGGCTTGCAGTTACATAGGGATACAGCTGTCTGAAAAAACGCGTTTATTTCGGGCTGAAAAACACGTTTTGAAAAGTGAGCTGTTACTGACCCATAACTTACATGGGGTTGACCAAACTTGCAGAAACATGTTTATTTCTGCTGAAAAACATGTTTTGACACTTTCAGCACACTGGGGTTAAGACCTGAGTGTGTGGGCTCTTCTGAGCCTTGCAGATACATAGGGATACAGCTGTCTGAAAAAACGCGTTTATTTCTGGCTGAAAAACACGTTTTGAAAAGTGAGCTGTTACTGACCCATAATTTACATGGGGTTGACCAAACTTGCAGAAACATGTTTATTTCTGCTGAAAAACATGTTTTGACACTTTCAGCACACTCGGGTTAAGACCTGAGTGTGTGGGCTCTTCTGAGCCTTGCAGTTACATAGGGATACAGCTGTCTGAAAAAACGCGTTTATTTCGGGCTGAAAAACACGTTTTGAAAAGTGAGCTGTTACTGACCCATAACTTACATGGGGTTGACCAAACTTGCAGAAACATGTTTATTTCTGCTGAAAAACATGTTTTGACACTTTCAGCACACTGGGGTTAAGACCTGAGTGTGTGGGCTCTTCTGAGCCTTGCAGTTACATAGGGATACAGCTGTCTGAAAAAACGCGTTTATTTCGGGCTGAAAAACACGTTTTGAAAAGTGAGCTGTTACTGACCCATAACTTACATGGGGTTGACCAAACTTGCAGAAACAAGTTTATTTCTGCTGAAAAACATGTTTTGACACTTTCAGCACACTGGGGTTAAGACCTGAGTGTGTGGGCTCTTCTGAGCCTTGCAATTACATAGGGATACAGCTGTCTGAAAAAACGCGTTTATTTCGGGCTGAAAAACACGTTTTGAAAAGTGAGCTGTTACTGACCCATAACTTACATGGGGTTGACCAAACTTGCAGAAACAAGTTTATTTCTGCTGAAAAACATGTTTTGACACTTTCAGCACACTGGGGTTAAGACCTGAGTGTGTGGGCTCTTCTGAGCCTTGCAGTTACATAGGGATACAGCTGTCTGAAAAAACGCGTTTATTTCGGGCTGAAAAACACGTTTTGAAAAGTGAGCTGTTACTGACCCATAACTTACATGGGGTTGACCAAACTTGCAGAAACATGTTTATTTCTGCTGAAAAACATGTTTTGACACTTTCAGCACACTGGGGTTAAGACCTGAGTGTGTGGGCTCTTCTGAGCCTTGCAGTTACATAGGGATACAGCTGTCTGAAAAAACGCGTTTATTTCGGGCTGAAAAACACGTTTTGAAAAGTGAGCTGTTACTGACCCATAACTTACATGGGGTTGACCAAACTTGCAGAAACAAGTTTATTTCTGCTGAAAAACATGTTTTGACACTTTCAGCACAGTGGGGTTAAGACCTGAGTGTGTGGGCTCTTCTGAGCCTTGCAGATACATAGGGATACAGCTGTCTGAAAAAACGCGTTTATTTCGGGCTGAAAAACACGTTTTGAAAAGTGAGCTGTTACTGACCCATAACTTACATGGGGTTGACCAAACTTGCAGAAACATGCTTATTTCTGCTGAAAAACATGTTTTGACACTTTCAGCGCACTGGGGTTAAGACCTGAGTGTGTGGGCTCTTCTGAGCCTTGCAGTTACATAGGGATACAGCTATCTGAAAAAACGCGTTTATTTCGGGCTGAAAAACACGTTTTGAAAAGTGAGCTGTTACTGACCCATAACTTACATTGGGTTGACCAAACTTGCAGAAACATGTTTATTTCTGCTGAAAAACATGTTTTGACACTTTCAGCACAGTGGGGTTAAGACCTGAGTGTGTGGGCTCTTCTGAGGCTTGCAGTTACATAGGGATACAGCTGTCTGAAAAAACGCGTTTATTTCGGGCTGAAAAACACGTTTTGAAAAGTGAGCTGTTACTGCCCCATAAGTTACATGGGGTTGACCAAACTTGCAGACACATGTTTATTTCTGCTGAAAAACATGTTTTGACACTTTCAGCACACTGGGGTTAAGACCTGAGTGTGTGGGCTCTTCTGAGCCTTGCAGTTACATAGGGATACAGCTGTCTGAAAAAACGTGTTTATTTCGGGCTGAAAAACACGTTTTGAAAAGTGAGCTGTTACTGACCCATAACTTACATGGGGTTGACCAAACTTGCAGAAACAAGTTTATTTCTGCTGAAAAACATGTTTTGACACTTTCAGCACACTGGGGTTAAGACCTGAGTGTGTGGGCTCTTCTGAGCCTTGCAGTTACATAGGGATACAGCTGTCTGAAAAAACGCGTTTATTTCGGGCTGAAAAACACGTTTTGAAAAGTGAGCTGTTACTGCCCCATAAGTTACATGGGGTTGACCAAACTTGCAGAAACATGTTTATTTCTGCTGAAAAACATGTTTTGACACTTTCAGCATACTGGGGTTAAGACCTGAGTGTGTGGGCTCTTCTGAGCCTTGCAGATACATAGGGATACAGCTGTCTGAAAAAACGCGTTTATTTCGGGCTGAAAAACACGTTTTGAAAAGTGAGCTGTTACTGACCCATAACTTACATGGGGTTGACCAAACTTGCAGAAACATGTTTATTTCTGCTGAAAAACATGTTTTGACACTTTCAGCACACTGGGGTTAAGACCTGAGTGTGTGGGCTCTTCTGAGCCTTGCAGTTACATAGGGATACAGCTGTCTGAAAAAACGCGTTTATTTCGGGCTGAAAAACACGTTTTGAAAAGTGAGCTGTTACTGACCCATAACTTACATGGGGTTGACCAAACTTGCAGAAACATGTTTATTTCTGCTGAAAAACATGTTTTGACACTTTCAGCACACTGGGGTTAAGACCTGAGTGTGTGGGCTCTTCTGAGCCTTGCAGTTACATAGGGATACAGCTGTCTGAAAAAACGCGTTTATTTCGGGCTGAAAAACACGTTTTGAAAAGTGAGCTGTTACTGACCCATAACTTACATGGGGTTGACCAAACTTGCAGAAACATGTTTATTTCTGCTGAAAAACATGTTTTGACACTTTCAGCACACTGGGGTTAAGACCTGAGTGTGTGGGCTCTTCTGAGCCTTGCAGATACATAGGGATACAGCTGTCTGAAAAAACGCGTTTATTTCTGGCTGAAAAACACGTTTTGAAAAGTGAGCTGTTACTGACCCATAACTTACATGGGGTTGACCAAACTTGCAGAAACATGTTTATTTCTGCTGAAAAACATGTTTTGACACTTTCAGCACACTCGGGTTAAGACCTGAGTGTGTGGGCTCTTCTGAGCCTTGCAGTTACATAGGGATACAGCTGTCTGAAAAAACGCGTTTATTTCGGGCTGAAAAACACGTTTTGAAAAGTGAGCTGTTACTGACCCATAACTTACATGGGGTTGACCAAACTTGCAGAAACATGTTTATTTCTGCTGAAAAACATGTTTTGACACTTTCAGCACACTGGGGTTAAGACCTGAGTGTGTGGGCTCTTCTGAGCCTTGCAGTTACATAGGGATACAGCTGTCTGAAAAAACGCGTTTATTTCGGGCTGAAAAACACGTTTTGAAAAGTGAGCTGTTACTGACCCATAACTTACATGGGGTTGACCAAACTTGCAGAAAACATGTTTATTTCTGCTGAAAAACATGTTTTGACACTTTCAGCACAGTGGGGTTAAGACCTGAGTGTGTGGGCTCTTCTGAGGCTTGCAGTTACATAGGGATACAGCTGTCTGAAAAAACGCGTTTATTTCGGGCTGAAAAACACGTTTTGAAAAGTGAGCTGTTACTGCCCCATAAGTTACATGGGGTTGACCAAACTTGCAGACACATGTTTATTTCTGCTGAAAAACATGTTTTGACACTTTCAGCACAGTGGGTTTAAGACCTGAGTGTGTGGGCTCTTCTGAGGCTTGCAGTTACATAGGGATACAGCTGTCTGAAAAAACGCGTTTATTTCGGGCTGAAAAACACGTTTTGAAAAGTGAGCTGTTACTGACCCATAACTTACATGGGGTTGACCAAACTTGCAGAAACATGTTTATTTCTGCTGAAAAACATGTTTTGACACTTTCAGCACACTGGGGTTAAGACCTGAGTGTGTGGGCTCTTCTGAGCCTTGCAGATACATAGGGATACAGCTGTCTGAAAAAACGCGTTTATTTCTGGCTGAAAAACACGTTTTGAAAAGTGAGCTGTTACTGACCCATAATTTACATGGGGTTGACCAAACTTGCAGAAACATGTTTATTTCTGCTGAAAAACATGTTTTGACACTTTCAGCACACTCGGGTTAAGACCTGAGTGTGTGGGCTCTTCTGAGCCTTGCAGTTACATAGGGATACAGCTGTCTGAAAAAACGCGTTTATTTCGGGCTGAAAAACACGTTTTGAAAAGTGAGCTGTTACTGACCCATAACTTACATGGGGTTGACCAAACTTGCAGAAACATGTTTATTTCTGCTGAAAAACATGTTTTGACACTTTCAGCACACTGGGGTTAAGACCTGAGTGTGTGGGCTCTTCTGAGCCTTGCAGTTACATAGGGATACAGCTGTCTGAAAAAACGCGTTTATTTCGGGCTGAAAAACACGTTTTGAAAAGTGAGCTGTTACTGACCCATAACTTACATGGGGTTGACCAAACTTGCAGAAACAAGTTTATTTCTGCTGAAAAACATGTTTTGACACTTTCAGCACACTGGGGTTAAGACCTGAGTGTGTGGGCTCTTCTGAGCCTTGCAATTACATAGGGATACAGCTGTCTGAAAAAACGCGTTTATTTCGGGCTGAAAAACACGTTTTGAAAAGTGAGCTGTTACTGACCCATAACTTACATGGGGTTGACCAAACTTGCAGAAACAAGTTTATTTCTGCTGAAAAACATGTTTTGACACTTTCAGCACACTGGGGTTAAGACCTGAGTGTGTGGGCTCTTCTGAGCCTTGCAGTTACATAGGGATACAGCTGTCTGAAAAAACGCGTTTATTTCGGGCTGAAAAACACGTTTTGAAAAGTGAGCTGTTACTGACCCATAACTTACATGGGGTTGACCAAACTTGCAGAAACATGTTTATTTCTGCTGAAAAACATGTTTTGACACTTTCAGCACACTGGGGTTAAGACCTGAGTGTGTGGGCTCTTCTGAGCCTTGCAGTTACATAGGGATACAGCTGTCTGAAAAAACGCGTTTATTTCGGGCTGAAAAACACGTTTTGAAAAGTGAGCTGTTACTGACCCATAACTTACATGGGGTTGACCAAACTTGCAGAAACAAGTTTATTTCTGCTGAAAAACATGTTTTGACACTTTCAGCACAGTGGGGTTAAGACCTGAGTGTGTGGGCTCTTCTGAGCCTTGCAGATACATAGGGATACAGCTGTCTGAAAAAACGCGTTTATTTCGGGCTGAAAAACACGTTTTGAAAAGTGAGCTGTTACTGACCCATAACTTACATGGGGTTGACCAAACTTGCAGAAACATGCTTATTTCTGCTGAAAAACATGTTTTGACACTTTCAGCGCACTGGGGTTAAGACCTGAGTGTGTGGGCTCTTCTGAGCCTTGCAGTTACATAGGGATACAGCTATCTGAAAAAACGCGTTTATTTCGGGCTGAAAAACACGTTTTGAAAAGTGAGCTGTTACTGACCCATAACTTACATTGGGTTGACCAAACTTGCAGAAACATGTTTATTTCTGCTGAAAAACATGTTTTGACACTTTCAGCACAGTGGGGTTAAGACCTGAGTGTGTGGGCTCTTCTGAGGCTTGCAGTTACATAGGGATACAGCTGTCTGAAAAAACGCGTTTATTTCGGGCTGAAAAACACGTTTTGAAAAGTGAGCTGTTACTGCCCCATAAGTTACATGGGGTTGACCAAACTTGCAGACACATGTTTATTTCTGCTGAAAAACATGTTTTGACACTTTCAGCACACTGGGGTTAAGACCTGAGTGTGTGGGCTCTTCTGAGCCTTGCAGTTACATAGGGATACAGCTGTCTGAAAAAACGTGTTTATTTCGGGCTGAAAAACACGTTTTGAAAAGTGAGCTGTTACTGACCCATAACTTACATGGGGTTGACCAAACTTGCAGAAACAAGTTTATTTCTGCTGAAAAACATGTTTTGACACTTTCAGCACACTGGGGTTAAGACCTGAGTGTGTGGGCTCTTCTGAGCCTTGCAGTTACATAGGGATACAGCTGTCTGAAAAAACGCGTTTATTTCGGGCTGAAAAACACGTTTTGAAAAGTGAGCTGTTACTGCCCCATAAGTTACATGGGGTTGACCAAACTTGCAGAAACATGTTTATTTCTGCTGAAAAACATGTTTTGACACTTTCAGCATACTGGGGTTAAGACCTGAGTGTGTGGGCTCTTCTGAGCCTTGCAGATACATAGGGATACAGCTGTCTGAAAAAACGCGTTTATTTCGGGCTGAAAAACACGTTTTGAAAAGTGAGCTGTTACTGACCCATAACTTACATGGGGTTGACCAAACTTGCAGAAACATGTTTATTTCTGCTGAAAAACATGTTTTGACACTTTCAGCACACTGGGGTTAAGACCTGAGTGTGTGGGCTCTTCTGAGCCTTGCAGTTACATAGGGATACAGCTGTCTGAAAAAACGCGTTTATTTCGGGCTGAAAAACACGTTTTGAAAAGTGAGCTGTTACTGACCCATAACTTACATGGGGTTGACCAAACTTGCAGAAACATGTTTATTTCTGCTGAAAAACATGTTTTGACACTTTCAGCACACTGGGGTTAAGACCTGAGTGTGTGGGCTCTTCTGAGCCTTGCAGTTACATAGGGATACAGCTGTCTGAAAAAACGCGTTTATTTCGGGCTGAAAAACACGTTTTGAAAAGTGAGCTGTTACTGACCCATAACTTACATGGGGTTGACCAAACTTGCAGAAAACATGTTTATTTCTGCTGAAAAACATGTTTTGACACTTTCAGCACAGTGGGGTTAAGACCTGAGTGTGTGGGCTCTTCTGAGGCTTGCAGTTACATAGGGATACAGCTGTCTGAAAAAACGCGTTTATTTCGGGCTGAAAAACACGTTTTGAAAAGTGAGCTGTTACTGCCCCATAAGTTACATGGGGTTGACCAAACTTGCAGACACATGTTTATTTCTGCTGAAAAACATGTTTTGACACTTTCAGCACAGTGGGTTTAAGACCTGAGTGTGTGGGCTCTTCTGAGGCTTGCAGTTACATAGGGATACAGCTGTCTGAAAAAACGCGTTTATTTCGGGCTGAAAAACACGTTTTGAAAAGTGAGCTGTTACTGACCCATAACTTACATGGGGTTGACCAAACTTGCAGAAACATGTTTATTTCTGCTGAAAAACATGTTTTGACACTTTCAGCACACTGGGGTTAAGACCTGAGTGTGTGGGCTCTTCTGAGCCTTGCAGATACATAGGGATACAGCTGTCTGAAAAAACGCGTTTATTTCTGGCTGAAAAACACGTTTTGAAAAGTGAGCTGTTACTGACCCATAATTTACATGGGGTTGACCAAACTTGCAGAAACATGTTTATTTCTGCTGAAAAACATGTTTTGACACTTTCAGCACACTCGGGTTAAGACCTGAGTGTGTGGGCTCTTCTGAGCCTTGCAGTTACATAGGGATACAGCTGTCTGAAAAAACGCGTTTATTTCGGGCTGAAAAACACGTTTTGAAAAGTGAGCTGTTACTGACCCATAACTTACATGGGGTTGACCAAACTTGCAGAAAACATGTTTATTTCTGCTGAAAAACATGTTTTGACACTTTCAGCACAGTGGGGTTAAGACCTGAGTGTGTGGGCTCTTCTGAGGCTTGCAGTTACATAGGGATACAGCTGTCTGAAAAAACGCGTTTATTTCGGGCTGAAAAACACGTTTTGAAAAGTGAGATGTTACTGCCCCATAAGTTACATGGGGTTGACCAAACTTGCAGACACATGTTTATTTCTGCTGAAAAACATGTTTTGACACTTTCAGCACAGTGGGTTTAAGACCTGAGTGTGTGGGCTCTTCTGAGGCTTGCAGTTACATAGGGATACAGCTGTCTGAAAAAACGCGTTTATTTCGGGCTGAAAAACACGTTTTGAAAAGTGAGCTGTTACTGACCCATAACTTACATGGGGTTGACCAAACTTGCAGAAACATGTTTATTTCTGCTGAAAAACATGTTTTGACACTTTCAGCACACTGGGGTTAAGACCTGAGTGTGTGGGCTCTTCTGAGCCTTGCAGATACATAGGGATACAGCTGTCTGAAAAAACGCGTTTATTTCTGGCTGAAAAACACGTTTTGAAAAGTGAGCTGTTACTGACCCATAATTTACATGGGGTTGACCAAACTTGCAGAAACATGTTTATTTCTGCTGAAAAACATGTTTTGACACTTTCAGCACACTCGGGTTAAGACCTGAGTGTGTGGGCTCTTCTGAGCCTTGCAGTTACATAGGGATACAGCTGTCTGAAAAAACGCGTTTATTTCGGGCTGAAAAACACGTTTTGAAAAGTGAGCTGTTACTGACCCATAACTTACATGGGGTTGACCAAACTTGCAGAAACATGTTTATTTCTGCTGAAAAACATGTTTTGACACTTTCAGCACACTGGGGTTAAGACCTGAGTGTGTGGGCTCTTCTGAGCCTTGCAGTTACATAGGGATACAGCTGTCTGAAAAAACGCGTTTATTTCGGGCTGAAAAACACGTTTTGAAAAGTGAGCTGTTACTGACCCATAACTTACATGGGGTTGACCAAACTTGCAGAAACAAGTTTATTTCTGCTGAAAAACATGTTTTGACACTTTCAGCACACTGGGGTTAAGACCTGAGTGTGTGGGCTCTTCTGAGCCTTGCAATTACATAGGGATACAGCTGTCTGAAAAAACGCGTTTATTTCGGGCTGAAAAACACGTTTTGAAAAGTGAGCTGTTACTGACCCATAACTTACATGGGGTTGACCAAACTTGCAGAAACAAGTTTATTTCTGCTGAAAAACATGTTTTGACACTTTCAGCACACTGGGGTTAAGACCTGAGTGTGTGGGCTCTTCTGAGCCTTGCAGATACATAGGGATACAGCTGTCTGAAAAAACGCGTTTATTTCTGGCTGAAAAACACGTTTTGAAAAGTGAGCTGTTACTGACCCATAACTTACATGGGGTTGACCAAACTTGCAGAAACATGTTTATTTCTGCTGAAAAACATGTTTTGACACTTTCAGCACACTCGGGTTAAGACCTGAGTGTGTGGGCTCTTCTGAGCCTTGCAGTTACATAGGGATACAGCTGTCTGAAAAAACGCGTTTATTTCGGGCTGAAAAACACGTTTTGAAAAGTGAGCTGTTACTGCCCCATAAGTTACATGGGGTTGACCAAACTTGCAGAAACATGTTTATTTCTGCTGAAAAACATGTTTTGACACTTTCAGCACACTGGGGTTAAGACCTGAGTGTGTGGGCTCTTCTGAGCCTTGCAGTTACATAGGGATACAGCTGTCTGAAAAAACGCGTTTATTTCGGGCTGAAAAACACGTTTTGAAAAGTGAGCTGTTACTGACCCATAACTTACATGGGGTTGACCAAACTTGCAGAAACATGTTTATTTCTGCTGAAAAACATGTTTTGACACTTTCAGCACACTGGGGTTAAGACCTGAGTGTGTGGGCTCTTCTGAGCCTTGCAGATACATAGGGATACAGCTGTCTGAAAAAACGCGTTTATTTCTGGCTGAAAAACACGTTTTGAAAAGTGAGCTGTTACTGACCCATAACTTACATGGGGTTGACCAAACTTGCAGAAACATGTTTATTTCTGCTGAAAAACATGTTTTGACACTTTCAGCACACTCGGGTTAAGACCTGAGTGTGTGGGCTCTTCTGAGCCTTGCAGTTACATAGGGATACAGCTGTCTGAAAAAACGCGTTTATTTCGGGCTGAAAAACACGTTTTGAAAAGTGAGCTGTTACTGACCCATAACTTACATGGGGTTGACCAAACTTGCAGAAACATGTTTATTTCTGCTGAAAAACATGTTTTGACACTTTCAGCACACTGGGGTTAAGACCTGAGTGTGTGGGCTCTTCTGAGCCTTGCAGTTACATAGGGATACAGCTGTCTGAAAAAACGCGTTTATTTCGGGCTGAAAAACACGTTTTGAAAAGTGAGCTGTTACTGACCCATAACTTACATGGGGTTGACCAAACTTGCAGAAAACATGTTTATTTCTGCTGAAAAACATGTTTTGACACTTTCAGCACAGTGGGGTTAAGACCTGAGTGTGTGGGCTCTTCTGAGGCTTGCAGTTACATAGGGATACAGCTGTCTGAAAAAACGCGTTTATTTCGGGCTGAAAAACACGTTTTGAAAAGTGAGCTGTTACTGCCCCATAAGTTACATGGGGTTGACCAAACTTGCAGACACATGTTTATTTCTGCTGAAAAACATGTTTTGACACTTTCAGCACAGTGGGTTTAAGACCTGAGTGTGTGGGCTCTTCTGAGGCTTGCAGTTACATAGGGATACAGCTGTCTGAAAAAACGCGTTTATTTCGGGCTGAAAAACACGTTTTGAAAAGTGAGCTGTTACTGACCCATAACTTACATGGGGTTGACCAAACTTGCAGAAACATGTTTATTTCTGCTGAAAAACATGTTTTGACACTTTCAGCACACTGGGGTTAAGACCTGAGTGTGTGGGCTCTTCTGAGCCTTGCAGATACATAGGGATACAGCTGTCTGAAAAAACGCGTTTATTTCTGGCTGAAAAACACGTTTTGAAAAGTGAGCTGTTACTGACCCATAATTTACATGGGGTTGACCAAACTTGCAGAAACATGTTTATTTCTGCTGAAAAACATGTTTTGACACTTTCAGCACACTCGGGTTAAGACCTGAGTGTGTGGGCTCTTCTGAGCCTTGCAGTTACATAGGGATACAGCTGTCTGAAAAAACGCGTTTATTTCGGGCTGAAAAACACGTTTTGAAAAGTGAGCTGTTACTGACCCATAACTTACATGGGGTTGACCAAACTTGCAGAAACATGTTTATTTCTGCTGAAAAACATGTTTTGACACTTTCAGCACACTGGGGTTAAGACCTGAGTGTGTGGGCTCTTCTGAGCCTTGCAGTTACATAGGGATACAGCTGTCTGAAAAAACGCGTTTATTTCGGGCTGAAAAACACGTTTTGAAAAGTGAGCTGTTACTGACCCATAACTTACATGGGGTTGACCAAACTTGCAGAAACAAGTTTATTTCTGCTGAAAAACATGTTTTGACACTTTCAGCACACTGGGGTTAAGACCTGAGTGTGTGGGCTCTTCTGAGCCTTGCAATTACATAGGGATACAGCTGTCTGAAAAAACGCGTTTATTTCGGGCTGAAAAACACGTTTTGAAAAGTGAGCTGTTACTGACCCATAACTTACATGGGGTTGACCAAACTTGCAGAAACAAGTTTATTTCTGCTGAAAAACATGTTTTGACACTTTCAGCACACTGGGGTTAAGACCTGAGTGTGTGGGCTCTTCTGAGCCTTGCAGTTACATAGGGATACAGCTGTCTGAAAAAACGCGTTTATTTCGGGCTGAAAAACACGTTTTGAAAAGTGAGCTGTTACTGACCCATAACTTACATGGGGTTGACCAAACTTGCAGAAACATGTTTATTTCTGCTGAAAAACATGTTTTGACACTTTCAGCACACTGGGGTTAAGACCTGAGTGTGTGGGCTCTTCTGAGCCTTGCAGTTACATAGGGATACAGCTGTCTGAAAAAACGCGTTTATTTCGGGCTGAAAAACACGTTTTGAAAAGTGAGCTGTTACTGACCCATAACTTACATGGGGTTGACCAAACTTGCAGAAACAAGTTTATTTCTGCTGAAAAACATGTTTTGACACTTTCAGCACAGTGGGGTTAAGACCTGAGTGTGTGGGCTCTTCTGAGCCTTGCAGATACATAGGGATACAGCTGTCTGAAAAAACGCGTTTATTTCGGGCTGAAAAACACGTTTTGAAAAGTGAGCTGTTACTGACCCATAACTTACATGGGGTTGACCAAACTTGCAGAAACATGCTTATTTCTGCTGAAAAACATGTTTTGACACTTTCAGCGCACTGGGGTTAAGACCTGAGTGTGTGGGCTCTTCTGAGCCTTGCAGTTACATAGGGATACAGCTATCTGAAAAAACGCGTTTATTTCGGGCTGAAAAACACGTTTTGAAAAGTGAGCTGTTACTGACCCATAACTTACATTGGGTTGACCAAACTTGCAGAAACATGTTTATTTCTGCTGAAAAACATGTTTTGACACTTTCAGCACAGTGGGGTTAAGACCTGAGTGTGTGGGCTCTTCTGAGGCTTGCAGTTACATAGGGATACAGCTGTCTGAAAAAACGCGTTTATTTCGGGCTGAAAAACACGTTTTGAAAAGTGAGCTGTTACTGCCCCATAAGTTACATGGGGTTGACCAAACTTGCAGACACATGTTTATTTCTGCTGAAAAACATGTTTTGACACTTTCAGCACACTGGGGTTAAGACCTGAGTGTGTGGGCTCTTCTGAGCCTTGCAGTTACATAGGGATACAGCTGTCTGAAAAAACGTGTTTATTTCGGGCTGAAAAACACGTTTTGAAAAGTGAGCTGTTACTGACCCATAACTTACATGGGGTTGACCAAACTTGCAGAAACAAGTTTATTTCTGCTGAAAAACATGTTTTGACACTTTCAGCACACTGGGGTTAAGACCTGAGTGTGTGGGCTCTTCTGAGCCTTGCAGTTACATAGGGATACAGCTGTCTGAAAAAACGCGTTTATTTCGGGCTGAAAAACACGTTTTGAAAAGTGAGCTGTTACTGCCCCATAAGTTACATGGGGTTGACCAAACTTGCAGAAACATGTTTATTTCTGCTGAAAAACATGTTTTGACACTTTCAGCATACTGGGGTTAAGACCTGAGTGTGTGGGCTCTTCTGAGCCTTGCAGATACATAGGGATACAGCTGTCTGAAAAAACGCGTTTATTTCGGGCTGAAAAACACGTTTTGAAAAGTGAGCTGTTACTGACCCATAACTTACATGGGGTTGACCAAACTTGCAGAAACATGTTTATTTCTGCTGAAAAACATGTTTTGACACTTTCAGCACACTGGGGTTAAGACCTGAGTGTGTGGGCTCTTCTGAGCCTTGCAGTTACATAGGGATACAGCTGTCTGAAAAAACGCGTTTATTTCGGGCTGAAAAACACGTTTTGAAAAGTGAGCTGTTACTGACCCATAACTTACATGGGGTTGACCAAACTTGCAGAAACATGTTTATTTCTGCTGAAAAACATGTTTTGACACTTTCAGCACACTGGGGTTAAGACCTGAGTGTGTGGGCTCTTCTGAGCCTTGCAGTTACATAGGGATACAGCTGTCTGAAAAAACGCGTTTATTTCGGGCTGAAAAACACGTTTTGAAAAGTGAGCTGTTACTGACCCATAACTTACATGGGGTTGACCAAACTTGCAGAAAACATGTTTATTTCTGCTGAAAAACATGTTTTGACACTTTCAGCACAGTGGGGTTAAGACCTGAGTGTGTGGGCTCTTCTGAGGCTTGCAGTTACATAGGGATACAGCTGTCTGAAAAAACGCGTTTATTTCGGGCTGAAAAACACGTTTTGAAAAGTGAGCTGTTACTGCCCCATAAGTTACATGGGGTTGACCAAACTTGCAGACACATGTTTATTTCTGCTGAAAAACATGTTTTGACACTTTCAGCACAGTGGGTTTAAGACCTGAGTGTGTGGGCTCTTCTGAGGCTTGCAGTTACATAGGGATACAGCTGTCTGAAAAAACGCGTTTATTTCGGGCTGAAAAACACGTTTTGAAAAGTGAGCTGTTACTGACCCATAACTTACATGGGGTTGACCAAACTTGCAGAAACATGTTTATTTCTGCTGAAAAACATGTTTTGACACTTTCAGCACACTGGGGTTAAGACCTGAGTGTGTGGGCTCTTCTGAGCCTTGCAGATACATAGGGATACAGCTGTCTGAAAAAACGCGTTTATTTCTGGCTGAAAAACACGTTTTGAAAAGTGAGCTGTTACTGACCCATAATTTACATGGGGTTGACCAAACTTGCAGAAACATGTTTATTTCTGCTGAAAAACATGTTTTGACACTTTCAGCACACTCGGGTTAAGACCTGAGTGTGTGGGCTCTTCTGAGCCTTGCAGTTACATAGGGATACAGCTGTCTGAAAAAACGCGTTTATTTCGGGCTGAAAAACACGTTTTGAAAAGTGAGCTGTTACTGACCCATAAGTTACATGGGGTTGACCAAACTTGCAGAAACATGTTTATTTCTGCTGAAAAACATGTTTTGACACTTTCAGCACACTGGGGTTAAGACCTGAGTGTGTGGGCTCTTCTGAGCCTTGCAGTTACATAGGGATACAGCTGTCTGAAAAAACGCGTTTATTTCGGGCTGAAAAACACGTTTTGAAAAGTGAGCTGTTACTGACCCATAACTTACATGGGGTTGACCAAACTTGCAGAAACATGTTTATTTCTGCTGAAAAACATGTTTTGACACTTTCAGCACACTGGGGTTAAGACCTGAGTGTGTGGGCTCTTCTGAGCCTTGCAGATACATAGGGATACAGCTGTCTGAAAAAACGCGTTTATTTCTGGCTGAAAAACACGTTTTGAAAAGTGAGCTGTTACTGACCCATAACTTACATGGGGTTGACCAAACTTGCAGAAACATGTTTATTTCTGCTGAAAAACATGTTTTGACACTTTCAGCACACTGGGGTTAAGACCTGAGTGTGTGGGCTCTTCTGAGCCTTGCAGATACATAGGGATACAGCTGTCTGAAAAAACGCGTTTATTTCTGGCTGAAAAACACGTTTTGAAAAGTGAGCTGTTACTGACCCATAACTTACATGGGGTTGACCAAACTTGCAGAAACATGTTTATTTCTGCTGAAAAACATGTTTTGACACTTTCAGCACACTCGGGTTAAGACCTGAGTGTGTGGGCTCTTCTGAGCCTTGCAGTTACATAGGGATACAGCTGTCTGAAAAAACGCGTTTATTTCGGGCTGAAAAACACGTTTTGAAAAGTGAGCTGTTACTGACCCATAACTTACATGGGGTTGACCAAACTTGCAGAAACATGTTTATTTCTGCTGAAAAACATGTTTTGACACTTTCAGCACACTGGGGTTAAGACCTGAGTGTGTGGGCTCTTCTGAGCCTTGCAGTTACATAGGGATACAGCTGTCTGAAAAAACGCGTTTATTTCGGGCTGAAAAACACGTTTTGAAAAGTGAGCTGTTACTGACCCATAACTTACATGGGGTTGACCAAACTTGCAGAAAACATGTTTATTTCTGCTGAAAAACATGTTTTGACACTTTCAGCACAGTGGGGTTAAGACCTGAGTGTGTGGGCTCTTCTGAGGCTTGCAGTTACATAGGGATACAGCTGTCTGAAAAAACGCGTTTATTTCGGGCTGAAAAACACGTTTTGAAAAGTGAGATGTTACTGCCCCATAAGTTACATGGGGTTGACCAAACTTGCAGACACATGTTTATTTCTGCTGAAAAACATGTTTTGACACTTTCAGCACAGTGGGTTTAAGACCTGAGTGTGTGGGCTCTTCTGAGGCTTGCAGTTACATAGGGATACAGCTGTCTGAAAAAACGCGTTTATTTCGGGCTGAAAAACACGTTTTGAAAAGTGAGCTGTTACTGACCCATAACTTACATGGGGTTGACCAAACTTGCAGAAACATGTTTATTTCTGCTGAAAAACATGTTTTGACACTTTCAGCACACTGGGGTTAAGACCTTAGTGTGTGGGCTCTTCTGAGCCTTGCAGATACATAGGGATACAGCTGTCTGAAAAAACGCGTTTATTTCTGGCTGAAAAACACGTTTTGAAAAGTGAGCTGTTACTGACCCATAATTTACATGGGGTTGACCAAACTTGCAGAAACATGTTTATTTCTGCTGAAAAACATGTTTTGACACTTTCAGCACACTCGGGTTAAGACCTGAGTGTGTGGGCTCTTCTGAGCCTTGCAGTTACATAGGGATACAGCTGTCTGAAAAAACGCGTTTATTTCGGGCTGAAAAACACGTTTTGAAAAGTGAGCTGTTACTGACCCATAACTTACATGGGGTTGACCAAACTTGCAGAAACATGTTTATTTCTGCTGAAAAACATGTTTTGACACTTTCAGCACACTGGGGTTAAGACCTGAGTGTGTGGGCTCTTCTGAGCCTTGCAGTTACATAGGGATACAGCTGTCTGAAAAAACGCGTTTATTTCGGGCTGAAAAACACGTTTTGAAAAGTGAGCTGTTACTGACCCATAACTTACATGGGGTTGACCAAACTTGCAGAAACAAGTTTATTTCTGCTGAAAAACATGTTTTGACACTTTCAGCACACTGGGGTTAAGACCTGAGTGTGTGGGCTCTTCTGAGCCTTGCAATTACATAGGGATACAGCTGTCTGAAAAAACGCGTTTATTTCGGGCTGAAAAACACGTTTTGAAAAGTGAGCTGTTACTGACCCATAACTTACATGGGGTTGACCAAACTTGCAGAAACAAGTTTATTTCTGCTGAAAAACATGTTTTGACACTTTCAGCACACTGGGGTTAAGACCTGAGTGTGTGGGCTCTTCTGAGCCTTGCAGATACATAGGGATACAGCTGTCTGAAAAAACGCGTTTATTTCTGGCTGAAAAACACGTTTTGAAAAGTGAGCTGTTACTGACCCATAACTTACATGGGGTTGACCAAACTTGCAGAAACATGTTTATTTCTGCTGAAAAACATGTTTTGACACTTTCAGCACACTCGGGTTAAGACCTGAGTGTGTGGGCTCTTCTGAGCCTTGCAGTTACATAGGGATACAGCTGTCTGAAAAAACGCGTTTATTTCGGGCTGAAAAACACGTTTTGAAAAGTGAGCTGTTACTGCCCCATAAGTTACATGGGGTTGACCAAACTTGCAGAAACATGTTTATTTCTGCTGAAAAACATGTTTTGACACTTTCAGCACACTGGGGTTAAGACCTGAGTGTGTGGGCTCTTCTGAGCCTTGCAGTTACATAGGGATACAGCTGTCTGAAAAAACGCGTTTATTTCGGGCTGAAAAACACGTTTTGAAAAGTGAGCTGTTACTGACCCATAACTTACATGGGGTTGACCAAACTTGCAGAAACATGTTTATTTCTGCTGAAAAACATGTTTTGACACTTTCAGCACACTGGGGTTAAGACCTGAGTGTGTGGGCTCTTCTGAGCCTTGCAGATACATAGGGATACAGCTGTCTGAAAAAACGCGTTTATTTCTGGCTGAAAAACACGTTTTGAAAAGTGAGCTGTTACTGACCCATAACTTACATGGGGTTGACCAAACTTGCAGAAACATGTTTATTTCTGCTGAAAAACATGTTTTGACACTTTCAGCACACTCGGGTTAAGACCTGAGTGTGTGGGCTCTTCTGAGCCTTGCAGTTACATAGGGATACAGCTGTCTGAAAAAACGCGTTTATTTCGGGCTGAAAAACACGTTTTGAAAAGTGAGCTGTTACTGACCCATAACTTACATGGGGTTGACCAAACTTGCAGAAACATGTTTATTTCTGCTGAAAAACATGTTTTGACACTTTCAGCACACTGGGGTTAAGACCTGAGTGTGTGGGCTCTTCTGAGCCTTGCAGTTACATAGGGATACAGCTGTCTGAAAAAACGCGTTTATTTCGGGCTGAAAAACACGTTTTGAAAAGTGAGCTGTTACTGACCCATAACTTACATGGGGTTGACCAAACTTGCAGAAAACATGTTTATTTCTGCTGAAAAACATGTTTTGACACTTTCAGCACAGTGGGGTTAAGACCTGAGTGTGTGGGCTCTTCTGAGGCTTGCAGTTACATAGGGATACAGCTGTCTGAAAAAACGCGTTTATTTCGGGCTGAAAAACACGTTTTGAAAAGTGAGCTGTTACTGCCCCATAAGTTACATGGGGTTGACCAAACTTGCAGACACATGTTTATTTCTGCTGAAAAACATGTTTTGACACTTTCAGCACAGTGGGTTTAAGACCTGAGTGTGTGGGCTCTTCTGAGGCTTGCAGTTACATAGGGATACAGCTGTCTGAAAAAACGCGTTTATTTCGGGCTGAAAAACACGTTTTGAAAAGTGAGCTGTTACTGACCCATAACTTACATGGGGTTGACCAAACTTGCAGAAACATGTTTATTTCTGCTGAAAAACATGTTTTGACACTTTCAGCACACTGGGGTTAAGACCTGAGTGTGTGGGCTCTTCTGAGCCTTGCAGATACATAGGGATACAGCTGTCTGAAAAAACGCGTTTATTTCTGGCTGAAAAACACGTTTTGAAAAGTGAGCTGTTACTGACCCATAATTTACATGGGGTTGACCAAACTTGCAGAAACATGTTTATTTCTGCTGAAAAACATGTTTTGACACTTTCAGCACACTCGGGTTAAGACCTGAGTGTGTGGGCTCTTCTGAGCCTTGCAGTTACATAGGGATACAGCTGTCTGAAAAAACGCGTTTATTTCGGGCTGAAAAACACGTTTTGAAAAGTGAGCTGTTACTGACCCATAACTTACATGGGGTTGACCAAACTTGCAGAAACATGTTTATTTCTGCTGAAAAACATGTTTTGACACTTTCAGCACACTGGGGTTAAGACCTGAGTGTGTGGGCTCTTCTGAGCCTTGCAGTTACATAGGGATACAGCTGTCTGAAAAAACGCGTTTATTTCGGGCTGAAAAACACGTTTTGAAAAGTGAGCTGTTACTGACCCATAACTTACATGGGGTTGACCAAACTTGCAGAAACAAGTTTATTTCTGCTGAAAAACATGTTTTGACACTTTCAGCACACTGGGGTTAAGACCTGAGTGTGTGGGCTCTTCTGAGCCTTGCAATTACATAGGGATACAGCTGTCTGAAAAAACGCGTTTATTTCGGGCTGAAAAACACGTTTTGAAAAGTGAGCTGTTACTGACCCATAACTTACATGGGGTTGACCAAACTTGCAGAAACAAGTTTATTTCTGCTGAAAAACATGTTTTGACACTTTCAGCACACTGGGGTTAAGACCTGAGTGTGTGGGCTCTTCTGAGCCTTGCAGTTACATAGGGATACAGCTGTCTGAAAAAACGCGTTTATTTCGGGCTGAAAAACACGTTTTGAAAAGTGAGCTGTTACTGACCCATAACTTACATGGGGTTGACCAAACTTGCAGAAACATGTTTATTTCTGCTGAAAAACATGTTTTGACACTTTCAGCACACTGGGGTTAAGACCTGAGTGTGTGGGCTCTTCTGAGCCTTGCAGTTACATAGGGATACAGCTGTCTGAAAAAACGCGTTTATTTCGGGCTGAAAAACACGTTTTGAAAAGTGAGCTGTTACTGACCCATAACTTACATGGGGTTGACCAAACTTGCAGAAACAAGTTTATTTCTGCTGAAAAACATGTTTTGACACTTTCAGCACAGTGGGGTTAAGACCTGAGTGTGTGGGCTCTTCTGAGCCTTGCAGATACATAGGGATACAGCTGTCTGAAAAAACGCGTTTATTTCGGGCTGAAAAACACGTTTTGAAAAGTGAGCTGTTACTGACCCATAACTTACATGGGGTTGACCAAACTTGCAGAAACATGCTTATTTCTGCTGAAAAACATGTTTTGACACTTTCAGCGCACTGGGGTTAAGACCTGAGTGTGTGGGCTCTTCTGAGCCTTGCAGTTACATAGGGATACAGCTATCTGAAAAAACGCGTTTATTTCGGGCTGAAAAACACGTTTTGAAAAGTGAGCTGTTACTGACCCATAACTTACATTGGGTTGACCAAACTTGCAGAAACATGTTTATTTCTGCTGAAAAACATGTTTTGACACTTTCAGCACAGTGGGGTTAAGACCTGAGTGTGTGGGCTCTTCTGAGGCTTGCAGTTACATAGGGATACAGCTGTCTGAAAAAACGCGTTTATTTCGGGCTGAAAAACACGTTTTGAAAAGTGAGCTGTTACTGCCCCATAAGTTACATGGGGTTGACCAAACTTGCAGACACATGTTTATTTCTGCTGAAAAACATGTTTTGACACTTTCAGCACACTGGGGTTAAGACCTGAGTGTGTGGGCTCTTCTGAGCCTTGCAGTTACATAGGGATACAGCTGTCTGAAAAAACGTGTTTATTTCGGGCTGAAAAACACGTTTTGAAAAGTGAGCTGTTACTGACCCATAACTTACATGGGGTTGACCAAACTTGCAGAAACAAGTTTATTTCTGCTGAAAAACATGTTTTGACACTTTCAGCACACTGGGGTTAAGACCTGAGTGTGTGGGCTCTTCTGAGCCTTGCAGTTACATAGGGATACAGCTGTCTGAAAAAACGCGTTTATTTCGGGCTGAAAAACACGTTTTGAAAAGTGAGCTGTTACTGCCCCATAAGTTACATGGGGTTGACCAAACTTGCAGAAACATGTTTATTTCTGCTGAAAAACATGTTTTGACACTTTCAGCATACTGGGGTTAAGACCTGAGTGTGTGGGCTCTTCTGAGCCTTGCAGATACATAGGGATACAGCTGTCTGAAAAAACGCGTTTATTTCGGGCTGAAAAACACGTTTTGAAAAGTGAGCTGTTACTGACCCATAACTTACATGGGGTTGACCAAACTTGCAGAAACATGTTTATTTCTGCTGAAAAACATGTTTTGACACTTTCAGCACACTGGGGTTAAGACCTGAGTGTGTGGGCTCTTCTGAGCCTTGCAGTTACATAGGGATACAGCTGTCTGAAAAAACGCGTTTATTTCGGGCTGAAAAACACGTTTTGAAAAGTGAGCTGTTACTGCCCCATAAGTTACATGGGGTTGACCAAACTTGCAGAAACATGTTTATTTCTGCTGAAAAACATGTTTTGACACTTTCAGCACACTGGGGTTAAGACCTGAGTGTGTGGGCTCTTCTGAGCCTTGCAGTTACATAGGGATACAGCTGTCTGAAAAAACGCGTTTATTTCGGGCTGAAAAACACGTTTTGAAAAGTGAGCTGTTACTGACCCATAACTTACATGGGGTTGACCAAACTTGCAGAAACATGTTTATTTCTGCTGAAAAACATGTTTTGACACTTTCAGCACACTGGGGTTAAGACCTGAGTGTGTGGGCTCTTCTGAGCCTTGCAGATACATAGGGATACAGCTGTCTGAAAAAACGCGTTTATTTCTGGCTGAAAAACACGTTTTGAAAAGTGAGCTGTTACTGACCCATAACTTACATGGGGTTGACCAAACTTGCAGAAACATGTTTATTTCTGCTGAAAAACATGTTTTGACACTTTCAGCACACTCGGGTTAAGACCTGAGTGTGTGGGCTCTTCTGAGCCTTGCAGTTACATAGGGATACAGCTGTCTGAAAAAACGCGTTTATTTCGGGCTGAAAAACACGTTTTGAAAAGTGAGCTGTTACTGACCCATAACTTACATGGGGTTGACCAAACTTGCAGAAACATGTTTATTTCTGCTGAAAAACATGTTTTGACACTTTCAGCACACTGGGGTTAAGACCTGAGTGTGTGGGCTCTTCTGAGCCTTGCAGTTACATAGGGATACAGCTGTCTGAAAAAACGCGTTTATTTCGGGCTGAAAAACACGTTTTGAAAAGTGAGCTGTTACTGACCCATAACTTACATGGGGTTGACCAAACTTGCAGAAACATGTTTATTTCTGCTGAAAAACATGTTTTGACACTTTCAGCACACTGGGGTTAAGACCTGAGTGTGTGGGCTCTTCTGAGCCTTGCAGATACATAGGGATACAGCTGTCTGAAAAAACGCGTTTATTTCTGGCTGAAAAACACGTTTTGAAAAGTGAGCTGTTACTGACCCATAACTTACATGGGGTTGACCAAACTTGCAGAAACATGTTTATTTCTGCTGAAAAACATGTTTTGACACTTTCAGCACACTCGGGTTAAGACCTGAGTGTGTGGGCTCTTCTGAGCCTTGCAGTTACATAGGGATACAGCTGTCTGAAAAAACGCGTTTATTTCGGGCTGAAAAACACGTTTTGAAAAGTGAGCTGTTACTGACCCATAACTTACATGGGGTTGACCAAACTTGCAGAAACATGTTTATTTCTGCTGAAAAACATGTTTTGACACTTTCAGCACACTGGGGTTAAGACCTGAGTGTGTGGGCTCTTCTGAGCCTTGCAGTTACATAGGGATACAGCTGTCTGAAAAAACGCGTTTATTTCGGGCTGAAAAACACGTTTTGAAAAGTGAGCTGTTACTGACCCATAACTTACATGGGGTTGACCAAACTTGCAGAAAACATGTTTATTTCTGCTGAAAAACATGTTTTGACACTTTCAGCACAGTGGGGTTAAGACCTGAGTGTGTGGGCTCTTCTGAGGCTTGCAGTTACATAGGGATACAGCTGTCTGAAAAAACGCGTTTATTTCGGGCTGAAAAACACGTTTTGAAAAGTGAGCTGTTACTGCCCCATAAGTTACATGGGGTTGACCAAACTTGCAGACACATGTTTATTTCTGCTGAAAAACATGTTTTGACACTTTCAGCACAGTGGGTTTAAGACCTGAGTGTGTGGGCTCTTCTGAGGCTTGCAGTTACATAGGGATACAGCTGTCTGAAAAAACGCGTTTATTTCGGGCTGAAAAACACGTTTTGAAAAGTGAGCTGTTACTGACCCATAACTTACATGGGGTTGACCAAACTTGCAGAAACATGTTTATTTCTGCTGAAAAACATGTTTTGACACTTTCAGCACACTGGGGTTAAGACCTGAGTGTGTGGGCTCTTCTGAGCCTTGCAGATACATAGGGATACAGCTGTCTGAAAAAACGCGTTTATTTCTGGCTGAAAAACACGTTTTGAAAAGTGAGCTGTTACTGACCCATAATTTACATGGGGTTGACCAAACTTGCAGAAACATGTTTATTTCTGCTGAAAAACATGTTTTGACACTTTCAGCACACTCGGGTTAAGACCTGAGTGTGTGGGCTCTTCTGAGCCTTGCAGTTACATAGGGATACAGCTGTCTGAAAAAACGCGTTTATTTCGGGCTGAAAAACACGTTTTGAAAAGTGAGCTGTTACTGACCCATAACTTACATGGGGTTGACCAAACTTGCAGAAACATGTTTATTTCTGCTGAAAAACATGTTTTGACACTTTCAGCACACTGGGGTTAAGACCTGAGTGTGTGGGCTCTTCTGAGCCTTGCAGTTACATAGGGATACAGCTGTCTGAAAAAACGCGTTTATTTCGGGCTGAAAAACACGTTTTGAAAAGTGAGCTGTTACTGACCCATAACTTACATGGGGTTGACCAAACTTGCAGAAACAAGTTTATTTCTGCTGAAAAACATGTTTTGACACTTTCAGCACACTGGGGTTAAGACCTGAGTGTGTGGGCTCTTCTGAGCCTTGCAATTACATAGGGATACAGCTGTCTGAAAAAACGCGTTTATTTCGGGCTGAAAAACACGTTTTGAAAAGTGAGCTGTTACTGACCCATAACTTACATGGGGTTGACCAAACTTGCAGAAACAAGTTTATTTCTGCTGAAAAACATGTTTTGACACTTTCAGCACACTGGGGTTAAGACCTGAGTGTGTGGGCTCTTCTGAGCCTTGCAGTTACATAGGGATACAGCTGTCTGAAAAAACGCGTTTATTTCGGGCTGAAAAACACGTTTTGAAAAGTGAGCTGTTACTGACCCATAACTTACATGGGGTTGACCAAACTTGCAGAAACATGTTTATTTCTGCTGAAAAACATGTTTTGACACTTTCAGCACACTGGGGTTAAGACCTGAGTGTGTGGGCTCTTCTGAGCCTTGCAGTTACATAGGGATACAGCTGTCTGAAAAAACGCGTTTATTTCGGGCTGAAAAACACGTTTTGAAAAGTGAGCTGTTACTGACCCATAACTTACATGGGGTTGACCAAACTTGCAGAAACAAGTTTATTTCTGCTGAAAAACATGTTTTGACACTTTCAGCACAGTGGGGTTAAGACCTGAGTGTGTGGGCTCTTCTGAGCCTTGCAGATACATAGGGATACAGCTGTCTGAAAAAACGCGTTTATTTCGGGCTGAAAAACACGTTTTGAAAAGTGAGCTGTTACTGACCCATAACTTACATGGGGTTGACCAAACTTGCAGAAACATGCTTATTTCTGCTGAAAAACATGTTTTGACACTTTCAGCGCACTGGGGTTAAGACCTGAGTGTGTGGGCTCTTCTGAGCCTTGCAGTTACATAGGGATACAGCTATCTGAAAAAACGCGTTTATTTCGGGCTGAAAAACACGTTTTGAAAAGTGAGCTGTTACTGACCCATAACTTACATTGGGTTGACCAAACTTGCAGAAACATGTTTATTTCTGCTGAAAAACATGTTTTGACACTTTCAGCACAGTGGGGTTAAGACCTGAGTGTGTGGGCTCTTCTGAGGCTTGCAGTTACATAGGGATACAGCTGTCTGAAAAAACGCGTTTATTTCGGGCTGAAAAACACGTTTTGAAAAGTGAGCTGTTACTGCCCCATAAGTTACATGGGGTTGACCAAACTTGCAGACACATGTTTATTTCTGCTGAAAAACATGTTTTGACACTTTCAGCACACTGGGGTTAAGACCTGAGTGTGTGGGCTCTTCTGAGCCTTGCAGTTACATAGGGATACAGCTGTCTGAAAAAACGTGTTTATTTCGGGCTGAAAAACACGTTTTGAAAAGTGAGCTGTTACTGACCCATAACTTACATGGGGTTGACCAAACTTGCAGAAACAAGTTTATTTCTGCTGAAAAACATGTTTTGACACTTTCAGCACACTGGGGTTAAGACCTGAGTGTGTGGGCTCTTCTGAGCCTTGCAGTTACATAGGGATACAGCTGTCTGAAAAAACGCGTTTATTTCGGGCTGAAAAACACGTTTTGAAAAGTGAGCTGTTACTGCCCCATAAGTTACATGGGGTTGACCAAACTTGCAGAAACATGTTTATTTCTGCTGAAAAACATGTTTTGACACTTTCAGCATACTGGGGTTAAGACCTGAGTGTGTGGGCTCTTCTGAGCCTTGCAGATACATAGGGATACAGCTGTCTGAAAAAACGCGTTTATTTCGGGCTGAAAAACACGTTTTGAAAAGTGAGCTGTTACTGACCCATAACTTACATGGGGTTGACCAAACTTGCAGAAACATGTTTATTTCTGCTGAAAAACATGTTTTGACACTTTCAGCACACTGGGGTTAAGACCTGAGTGTGTGGGCTCTTCTGAGCCTTGCAGTTACATAGGGATACAGCTGTCTGAAAAAACGCGTTTATTTCGGGCTGAAAAACACGTTTTGAAAAGTGAGCTGTTACTGCCCCATAAGTTACATGGGGTTGACCAAACTTGCAGAAACATGTTTATTTCTGCTGAAAAACATGTTTTGACACTTTCAGCACACTGGGGTTAAGACCTGAGTGTGTGGGCTCTTCTGAGCCTTGCAGTTACATAGGGATACAGCTGTCTGAAAAAACGCGTTTATTTCGGGCTGAAAAACACGTTTTGAAAAGTGAGCTGTTACTGACCCATAACTTACATGGGGTTGACCAAACTTGCAGAAACATGTTTATTTCTGCTGAAAAACATGTTTTGACACTTTCAGCACACTGGGGTTAAGACCTGAGTGTGTGGGCTCTTCTGAGCCTTGCAGATACATAGGGATACAGCTGTCTGAAAAAACGCGTTTATTTCTGGCTGAAAAACACGTTTTGAAAAGTGAGCTGTTACTGACCCATAACTTACATGGGGTTGACCAAACTTGCAGAAACATGTTTATTTCTGCTGAAAAACATGTTTTGACACTTTCAGCACACTCGGGTTAAGACCTGAGTGTGTGGGCTCTTCTGAGCCTTGCAGTTACATAGGGATACAGCTGTCTGAAAAAACGCGTTTATTTCGGGCTGAAAAACACGTTTTGAAAAGTGAGCTGTTACTGACCCATAACTTACATGGGGTTGACCAAACTTGCAGAAACATGTTTATTTCTGCTGAAAAACATGTTTTGACACTTTCAGCACACTGGGGTTAAGACCTGAGTGTGTGGGCTCTTCTGAGCCTTGCAGTTACATAGGGATACAGCTGTCTGAAAAAACGCGTTTATTTCGGGCTGAAAAACACGTTTTGAAAAGTGAGCTGTTACTGACCCATAACTTACATGGGGTTGACCAAACTTGCAGAAAACATGTTTATTTCTGCTGAAAAACATGTTTTGACACTTTCAGCACAGTGGGGTTAAGACCTGAGTGTGTGGGCTCTTCTGAGGCTTGCAGTTACATAGGGATACAGCTGTCTGAAAAAACGCGTTTATTTCGGGCTGAAAAACACGTTTTGAAAAGTGAGATGTTACTGCCCCATAAGTTACATGGGGTTGACCAAACTTGCAGACACATGTTTATTTCTGCTGAAAAACATGTTTTGACACTTTCAGCACAGTGGGTTTAAGACCTGAGTGTGTGGGCTCTTCTGAGGCTTGCAGTTACATAGGGATACAGCTGTCTGAAAAAACGCGTTTATTTCGGGCTGAAAAACACGTTTTGAAAAGTGAGCTGTTACTGACCCATAACTTACATGGGGTTGACCAAACTTGCAGAAACATGTTTATTTCTGCTGAAAAACATGTTTTGACACTTTCAGCACACTGGGGTTAAGACCTTAGTGTGTGGGCTCTTCTGAGCCTTGCAGATACATAGGGATACAGCTGTCTGAAAAAACGCGTTTATTTCTGGCTGAAAAACACGTTTTGAAAAGTGAGCTGTTACTGACCCATAATTTACATGGGGTTGACCAAACTTGCAGAAACATGTTTATTTCTGCTGAAAAACATGTTTTGACACTTTCAGCACACTCGGGTTAAGACCTGAGTGTGTGGGCTCTTCTGAGCCTTGCAGTTACATAGGGATACAGCTGTCTGAAAAAACGCGTTTATTTCGGGCTGAAAAACACGTTTTGAAAAGTGAGCTGTTACTGACCCATAACTTACATGGGGTTGACCAAACTTGCAGAAACATGTTTATTTCTGCTGAAAAACATGTTTTGACACTTTCAGCACACTGGGGTTAAGACCTGAGTGTGTGGGCTCTTCTGAGCCTTGCAGTTACATAGGGATACAGCTGTCTGAAAAAACGCGTTTATTTCGGGCTGAAAAACACGTTTTGAAAAGTGAGCTGTTACTGACCCATAACTTACATGGGGTTGACCAAACTTGCAGAAACAAGTTTATTTCTGCTGAAAAACATGTTTTGACACTTTCAGCACACTGGGGTTAAGACCTGAGTGTGTGGGCTCTTCTGAGCCTTGCAATTACATAGGGATACAGCTGTCTGAAAAAACGCGTTTATTTCGGGCTGAAAAACACGTTTTGAAAAGTGAGCTGTTACTGACCCATAACTTACATGGGGTTGACCAAACTTGCAGAAACAAGTTTATTTCTGCTGAAAAACATGTTTTGACACTTTCAGCACACTGGGGTTAAGACCTGAGTGTGTGGGCTCTTCTGAGCCTTGCAGATACATAGGGATACAGCTGTCTGAAAAAACGCGTTTATTTCTGGCTGAAAAACACGTTTTGAAAAGTGAGCTGTTACTGACCCATAACTTACATGGGGTTGACCAAACTTGCAGAAACATGTTTATTTCTGCTGAAAAACATGTTTTGACACTTTCAGCACACTCGGGTTAAGACCTGAGTGTGTGGGCTCTTCTGAGCCTTGCAGTTACATAGGGATACAGCTGTCTGAAAAAACGCGTTTATTTCGGGCTGAAAAACACGTTTTGAAAAGTGAGCTGTTACTGCCCCATAAGTTACATGGGGTTGACCAAACTTGCAGAAACATGTTTATTTCTGCTGAAAAACATGTTTTGACACTTTCAGCACACTGGGGTTAAGACCTGAGTGTGTGGGCTCTTCTGAGCCTTGCAGTTACATAGGGATACAGCTGTCTGAAAAAACGCGTTTATTTCGGGCTGAAAAACACGTTTTGAAAAGTGAGCTGTTACTGACCCATAACTTACATGGGGTTGACCAAACTTGCAGAAACATGTTTATTTCTGCTGAAAAACATGTTTTGACACTTTCAGCACACTGGGGTTAAGACCTGAGTGTGTGGGCTCTTCTGAGCCTTGCAGATACATAGGGATACAGCTGTCTGAAAAAACGCGTTTATTTCTGGCTGAAAAACACGTTTTGAAAAGTGAGCTGTTACTGACCCATAACTTACATGGGGTTGACCAAACTTGCAGAAACATGTTTATTTCTGCTGAAAAACATGTTTTGACACTTTCAGCGCACTGGGGTTAAGACCTGAGTGTGTGGGCTCTTCTGAGCCTTGCAGTTACATAGGGATACAGCTATCTGAAAAAACGCGTTTATTTCGGGCTGAAAAACACGTTTTGAAAAGTGAGCTGTTACTGACCCATAACTTACATTGGGTTGACCAAACTTGCAGAAACATGTTTATTTCTGCTGAAAAACATGTTTTGACACTTTCAGCACAGTGGGGTTAAGACCTGAGTGTGTGGGCTCTTCTGAGGCTTGCAGTTACATAGGGATACAGCTGTCTGAAAAAACGCGTTTATTTCGGGCTGAAAAACACGTTTTGAAAAGTGAGCTGTTACTGCCCCATAAGTTACATGGGGTTGACCAAACTTGCAGACACATGTTTATTTCTGCTGAAAAACATGTTTTGACACTTTCAGCACACTGGGGTTAAGACCTGAGTGTGTGGGCTCTTCTGAGCCTTGCAGTTACATAGGGATACAGCTGTCTGAAAAAACGTGTTTATTTCGGGCTGAAAAACACGTTTTGAAAAGTGAGCTGTTACTGACCCATAACTTACATGGGGTTGACCAAACTTGCAGAAACAAGTTTATTTCTGCTGAAAAACATGTTTTGACACTTTCAGCACACTGGGGTTAAGACCTGAGTGTGTGGGCTCTTCTGAGCCTTGCAGTTACATAGGGATACAGCTGTCTGAAAAAACGCGTTTATTTCGGGCTGAAAAACACGTTTTGAAAAGTGAGCTGTTACTGCCCCATAAGTTACATGGGGTTGACCAAACTTGCAGAAACATGTTTATTTCTGCTGAAAAACATGTTTTGACACTTTCAGCATACTGGGGTTAAGACCTGAGTGTGTGGGCTCTTCTGAGCCTTGCAGATACATAGGGATACAGCTGTCTGAAAAAACGCGTTTATTTCGGGCTGAAAAACACGTTTTGAAAAGTGAGCTGTTACTGACCCATAACTTACATGGGGTTGACCAAACTTGCAGAAACATGTTTATTTCTGCTGAAAAACATGTTTTGACACTTTCAGCACACTGGGGTTAAGACCTGAGTGTGTGGGCTCTTCTGAGCCTTGCAGTTACATAGGGATACAGCTGTCTGAAAAAACGCGTTTATTTCGGGCTGAAAAACACGTTTTGAAAAGTGAGCTGTTACTGCCCCATAAGTTACATGGGGTTGACCAAACTTGCAGAAACATGTTTATTTCTGCTGAAAAACATGTTTTGACACTTTCAGCACACTGGGGTTAAGACCTGAGTGTGTGGGCTCTTCTGAGCCTTGCAGTTACATAGGGATACAGCTGTCTGAAAAAACGCGTTTATTTCGGGCTGAAAAACACGTTTTGAAAAGTGAGCTGTTACTGACCCATAACTTACATGGGGTTGACCAAACTTGCAGAAACATGTTTATTTCTGCTGAAAAACATGTTTTGACACTTTCAGCACACTGGGGTTAAGACCTGAGTGTGTGGGCTCTTCTGAGCCTTGCAGATACATAGGGATACAGCTGTCTGAAAAAACGCGTTTATTTCTGGCTGAAAAACACGTTTTGAAAAGTGAGCTGTTACTGACCCATAACTTACATGGGGTTGACCAAACTTGCAGAAACATGTTTATTTCTGCTGAAAAACATGTTTTGACACTTTCAGCACAGTGGGTTTAAGACCTGAGTGTGTGGGCTCTTCTGAGGCTTGCAGTTACATAGGGATACAGCTGTCTGAAAAAACGCGTTTATTTCGGGCTGAAAAACACGTTTTGAAAAGTGAGCTGTTACTGACCCATAACTTACATGGGGTTGACCAAACTTGCAGAAACATGTTTATTTCTGCTGAAAAACATGTTTTGACACTTTCAGCACACTGGGGTTAAGACCTTAGTGTGTGGGCTCTTCTGAGCCTTGCAGATACATAGGGATACAGCTGTCTGAAAAAACGCGTTTATTTCTGGCTGAAAAACACGTTTTGAAAAGTGAGCTGTTACTGACCCATAATTTACATGGGGTTGACCAAACTTGCAGAAACATGTTTATTTCTGCTGAAAAACATGTTTTGACACTTTCAGCACACTCGGGTTAAGACCTGAGTGTGTGGGCTCTTCTGAGCCTTGCAGTTACATAGGGATACAGCTGTCTGAAAAAACGCGTTTATTTCGGGCTGAAAAACACGTTTTGAAAAGTGAGCTGTTACTGACCCATAACTTACATGGGGTTGACCAAACTTGCAGAAACATGTTTATTTCTGCTGAAAAACATGTTTTGACACTTTCAGCACACTGGGGTTAAGACCTGAGTGTGTGGGCTCTTCTGAGCCTTGCAGTTACATAGGGATACAGCTGTCTGAAAAAACGCGTTTATTTCGGGCTGAAAAACACGTTTTGAAAAGTGAGCTGTTACTGACCCATAACTTACATGGGATTGACCAAACTTGCAGAAACAAGTTTATTTCTGCTGAAAAACATGTTTTGACACTTTCAGCACACTGGGGTTAAGACCTGAGTGTGTGGGCTCTTCTGAGCCTTGCAATTACATAGGGATACAGCTGTCTGAAAAAACGCGTTTATTTCGGGCTGAAAAACACGTTTTGAAAAGTGAGCTGTTACTGACCCATAACTTACATGGGGTTGACCAAACTTGCAGAAACAAGTTTATTTCTGCTGAAAAACATGTTTTGACACTTTCAGCACACTGGGGTTAAGACCTGAGTGTGTGGGCTCTTCTGAGCCTTGCAGATACATAGGGATACAGCTGTCTGAAAAAACGCGTTTATTTCTGGCTGAAAAACACGTTTTGAAAAGTGAGCTGTTACTGACCCATAACTTACATGGGGTTGACCAAACTTGCAGAAACATGTTTATTTCTGCTGAAAAACATGTTTTGACACTTTCAGCACACTCGGGTTAAGACCTGAGTGTGTGGGCTCTTCTGAGCCTTGCAGTTACATAGGGATACAGCTGTCTGAAAAAACGCGTTTATTTCGGGCTGAAAAACACGTTTTGAAAAGTGAGCTGTTACTGCCCCATAAGTTACATGGGGTTGACCAAACTTGCAGAAACATGTTTATTTCTGCTGAAAAACATGTTTTGACACTTTCAGCACACTGGGGTTAAGACCTGAGTGTGTGGGCTCTTCTGAGCCTTGCAGTTACATAGGGATACAGCTGTCTGAAAAAACGCGTTTATTTCGGGCTGAAAAACACGTTTTGAAAAGTGAGCTGTTACTGACCCATAACTTACATGGGGTTGACCAAACTTGCAGAAACATGTTTATTTCTGCTGAAAAACATGTTTTGACACTTTCAGCACACTGGGGTTAAGACCTGAGTGTGTGGGCTCTTCTGAGCCTTGCAGATACATAGGGATACAGCTGTCTGAAAAAACGCGTTTATTTCTGGCTGAAAAACACGTTTTGAAAAGTGAGCTGTTACTGACCCATAACTTACATGGGGTTGACCAAACTTGCAGAAACATGTTTATTTCTGCTGAAAAACATGTTTTGACACTTTCAGCACACTCGGGTTAAGACCTGAGTGTGTGGGCTCTTCTGAGCCTTGCAGTTACATAGGGATACAGCTGTCTGAAAAAACGCGTTTATTTCGGGCTGAAAAACACGTTTTGAAAAGTGAGCTGTTACTGACCCATAACTTACATGGGGTTGACCAAACTTGCAGAAACATGTTTATTTCTGCTGAAAAACATGTTTTGACACTTTCAGCACACTGGGGTTAAGACCTGAGTGTGTGGGCTCTTCTGAGCCTTGCAGTTACATAGGGATACAGCTGTCTGAAAAAACGCGTTTATTTCGGGCTGAAAAACACGTTTTGAAAAGTGAGCTGTTACTGACCCATAACTTACATGGGGTTGACCAAACTTGCAGAAAACATGTTTATTTCTGCTGAAAAACATGTTTTGACACTTTCAGCACAGTGGGGTTAAGACCTGAGTGTGTGGGCTCTTCTGAGGCTTGCAGTTACATAGGGATACAGCTGTCTGAAAAAACGCGTTTATTTCGGGCTGAAAAACACGTTTTGAAAAGTGAGCTGTTACTGCCCCATAAGTTACATGGGGTTGACCAAACTTGCAGACACATGTTTATTTCTGCTGAAAAACATGTTTTGACACTTTCAGCACAGTGGGTTTAAGACCTGAGTGTGTGGGCTCTTCTGAGGCTTGCAGTTACATAGGGATACAGCTGTCTGAAAAAACGCGTTTATTTCGGGCTGAAAAACACGTTTTGAAAAGTGAGCTGTTACTGACCCATAACTTACATGGGGTTGACCAAACTTGCAGAAACATGTTTATTTCTGCTGAAAAACATGTTTTGACACTTTCAGCACACTGGGGTTAAGACCTGAGTGTGTGGGCTCTTCTGAGCCTTGCAGATACATAGGGATACAGCTGTCTGAAAAAACGCGTTTATTTCTGGCTGAAAAACACGTTTTGAAAAGTGAGCTGTTACTGACCCATAATTTACATGGGGTTGACCAAACTTGCAGAAACATGTTTATTTCTGCTGAAAAACATGTTTTGACACTTTCAGCACACTCGGGTTAAGACCTGAGTGTGTGGGCTCTTCTGAGCCTTGCAGTTACATAGGGATACAGCTGTCTGAAAAAACGCGTTTATTTCGGGCTGAAAAACACGTTTTGAAAAGTGAGCTGTTACTGACCCATAAGTTACATGGGGTTGACCAAACTTGCAGAAACATGTTTATTTCTGCTGAAAAACATGTTTTGACACTTTCAGCACACTGGGGTTAAGACCTGAGTGTGTGGGCTCTTCTGAGCCTTGCAGTTACATAGGGATACAGCTGTCTGAAAAAACGCGTTTATTTCGGGCTGAAAAACACGTTTTGAAAAGTGAGCTGTTACTGACCCATAACTTACATGGGGTTGACCAAACTTGCAGAAACATGTTTATTTCTGCTGAAAAACATGTTTTGACACTTTCAGCACACTGGGGTTAAGACCTGAGTGTGTGGGCTCTTCTGAGCCTTGCAGATACATAGGGATACAGCTGTCTGAAAAAACGCGTTTATTTCTGGCTGAAAAACACGTTTTGAAAAGTGAGCTGTTACTGACCCATAACTTACATGGGGTTGACCAAACTTGCAGAAACATGTTTATTTCTGCTGAAAAACATGTTTTGACACTTTCAGCACACTCGGGTTAAGACCTGAGTGTGTGGGCTCTTCTGAGCCTTGCAGTTACATAGGGATACAGCTGTCTGAAAAAACGCGTTTATTTCGGGCTGAAAAACACGTTTTGAAAAGTGAGCTGTTACTGACCCATAACTTACATGGGGTTGACCAAACTTGCAGAAACATGTTTATTTCTGCTGAAAAACATGTTTTGACACTTTCAGCACACTGGGGTTAAGACCTGAGTGTGTGGGCTCTTCTGAGCCTTGCAGTTACATAGGGATACAGCTGTCTGAAAAAACGCGTTTATTTCGGGCTGAAAAACACGTTTTGAAAAGTGAGCTGTTACTGACCCATAACTTACATGGGGTTGACCAAACTTGCAGAAAACATGTTTATTTCTGCTGAAAAACATGTTTTGACACTTTCAGCACAGTGGGGTTAAGACCTGAGTGTGTGGGCTCTTCTGAGGCTTGCAGTTACATAGGGATACAGCTGTCTGAAAAAACGCGTTTATTTCGGGCTGAAAAACACGTTTTGAAAAGTGAGATGTTACTGCCCCATAAGTTACATGGGGTTGACCAAACTTGCAGACACATGTTTATTTCTGCTGAAAAACATGTTTTGACACTTTCAGCACAGTGGGTTTAAGACCTGAGTGTGTGGGCTCTTCTGAGGCTTGCAGTTACATAGGGATACAGCTGTCTGAAAAAACGCGTTTATTTCGGGCTGAAAAACACGTTTTGAAAAGTGAGCTGTTACTGACCCATAACTTACATGGGGTTGACCAAACTTGCAGAAACATGTTTATTTCTGCTGAAAAACATGTTTTGACACTTTCAGCACACTGGGGTTAAGACCTTAGTGTGTGGGCTCTTCTGAGCCTTGCAGATACATAGGGATACAGCTGTCTGAAAAAACGCGTTTATTTCTGGCTGAAAAACACGTTTTGAAAAGTGAGCTGTTACTGACCCATAATTTACATGGGGTTGACCAAACTTGCAGAAACATGTTTATTTCTGCTGAAAAACATGTTTTGACACTTTCAGCACACTCGGGTTAAGACCTGAGTGTGTGGGCTCTTCTGAGCCTTGCAGTTACATAGGGATACAGCTGTCTGAAAAAACGCGTTTATTTCGGGCTGAAAAACACGTTTTGAAAAGTGAGCTGTTACTGACCCATAACTTACATGGGGTTGACCAAACTTGCAGAAACATGTTTATTTCTGCTGAAAAACATGTTTTGACACTTTCAGCACACTGGGGTTAAGACCTGAGTGTGTGGGCTCTTCTGAGCCTTGCAGTTACATAGGGATACAGCTGTCTGAAAAAACGCGTTTATTTCGGGCTGAAAAACACGTTTTGAAAAGTGAGCTGTTACTGACCCATAACTTACATGGGGTTGACCAAACTTGCAGAAACAAGTTTATTTCTGCTGAAAAACATGTTTTGACACTTTCAGCACACTGGGGTTAAGACCTGAGTGTGTGGGCTCTTCTGAGCCTTGCAATTACATAGGGATACAGCTGTCTGAAAAAACGCGTTTATTTCGGGCTGAAAAACACGTTTTGAAAAGTGAGCTGTTACTGACCCATAACTTACATGGGGTTGACCAAACTTGCAGAAACAAGTTTATTTCTGCTGAAAAACATGTTTTGACACTTTCAGCACACTGGGGTTAAGACCTGAGTGTGTGGGCTCTTCTGAGCCTTGCAGATACATAGGGATACAGCTGTCTGAAAAAACGCGTTTATTTCTGGCTGAAAAACACGTTTTGAAAAGTGAGCTGTTACTGACCCATAACTTACATGGGGTTGACCAAACTTGCAGAAACATGTTTATTTCTGCTGAAAAACATGTTTTGACACTTTCAGCACACTCGGGTTAAGACCTGAGTGTGTGGGCTCTTCTGAGCCTTGCAGTTACATAGGGATACAGCTGTCTGAAAAAACGCGTTTATTTCGGGCTGAAAAACACGTTTTGAAAAGTGAGCTGTTACTGCCCCATAAGTTACATGGGGTTGACCAAACTTGCAGAAACATGTTTATTTCTGCTGAAAAACATGTTTTGACACTTTCAGCACACTGGGGTTAAGACCTGAGTGTGTGGGCTCTTCTGAGCCTTGCAGTTACATAGGGATACAGCTGTCTGAAAAAACGCGTTTATTTCGGGCTGAAAAACACGTTTTGAAAAGTGAGCTGTTACTGACCCATAACTTACATGGGGTTGACCAAACTTGCAGAAACATGTTTATTTCTGCTGAAAAACATGTTTTGACACTTTCAGCACACTGGGGTTAAGACCTGAGTGTGTGGGCTCTTCTGAGCCTTGCAGATACATAGGGATACAGCTGTCTGAAAAAACGCGTTTATTTCTGGCTGAAAAACACGTTTTGAAAAGTGAGCTGTTACTGACCCATAACTTACATGGGGTTGACCAAACTTGCAGAAACATGTTTATTTCTGCTGAAAAACATGTTTTGACACTTTCAGCACACTCGGGTTAAGACCTGAGTGTGTGGGCTCTTCTGAGCCTTGCAGTTACATAGGGATACAGCTGTCTGAAAAAACGCGTTTATTTCGGGCTGAAAAACACGTTTTGAAAAGTGAGCTGTTACTGACCCATAACTTACATGGGGTTGACCAAACTTGCAGAAACATGTTTATTTCTGCTGAAAAACATGTTTTGACACTTTCAGCACACTGGGGTTAAGACCTGAGTGTGTGGGCTCTTCTGAGCCTTGCAGTTACATAGGGATACAGCTGTCTGAAAAAACGCGTTTATTTCGGGCTGAAAAACACGTTTTGAAAAGTGAGCTGTTACTGACCCATAACTTACATGGGGTTGACCAAACTTGCAGAAAACATGTTTATTTCTGCTGAAAAACATGTTTTGACACTTTCAGCACAGTGGGGTTAAGACCTGAGTGTGTGGGCTCTTCTGAGGCTTGCAGTTACATAGGGATACAGCTGTCTGAAAAAACGCGTTTATTTCGGGCTGAAAAACACGTTTTGAAAAGTGAGCTGTTACTGCCCCATAAGTTACATGGGGTTGACCAAACTTGCAGACACATGTTTATTTCTGCTGAAAAACATGTTTTGACACTTTCAGCACAGTGGGTTTAAGACCTGAGTGTGTGGGCTCTTCTGAGGCTTGCAGTTACATAGGGATACAGCTGTCTGAAAAAACGCGTTTATTTCGGGCTGAAAAACACGTTTTGAAAAGTGAGCTGTTACTGACCCATAACTTACATGGGGTTGACCAAACTTGCAGAAACATGTTTATTTCTGCTGAAAAACATGTTTTGACACTTTCAGCACACTGGGGTTAAGACCTGAGTGTGTGGGCTCTTCTGAGCCTTGCAGATACATAGGGATACAGCTGTCTGAAAAAACGCGTTTATTTCTGGCTGAAAAACACGTTTTGAAAAGTGAGCTGTTACTGACCCATAATTTACATGGGGTTGACCAAACTTGCAGAAACATGTTTATTTCTGCTGAAAAACATGTTTTGACACTTTCAGCACACTCGGGTTAAGACCTGAGTGTGTGGGCTCTTCTGAGCCTTGCAGTTACATAGGGATACAGCTGTCTGAAAAAACGCGTTTATTTCGGGCTGAAAAACACGTTTTGAAAAGTGAGCTGTTACTGACCCATAACTTACATGGGGTTGACCAAACTTGCAGAAACATGTTTATTTCTGCTGAAAAACATGTTTTGACACTTTCAGCACACTGGGGTTAAGACCTGAGTGTGTGGGCTCTTCTGAGCCTTGCAGTTACATAGGGATACAGCTGTCTGAAAAAACGCGTTTATTTCGGGCTGAAAAACACGTTTTGAAAAGTGAGCTGTTACTGACCCATAACTTACATGGGGTTGACCAAACTTGCAGAAACAAGTTTATTTCTGCTGAAAAACATGTTTTGACACTTTCAGCACACTGGGGTTAAGACCTGAGTGTGTGGGCTCTTCTGAGCCTTGCAATTACATAGGGATACAGCTGTCTGAAAAAACGCGTTTATTTCGGGCTGAAAAACACGTTTTGAAAAGTGAGCTGTTACTGACCCATAACTTACATGGGGTTGACCAAACTTGCAGAAACAAGTTTATTTCTGCTGAAAAACATGTTTTGACACTTTCAGCACACTGGGGTTAAGACCTGAGTGTGTGGGCTCTTCTGAGCCTTGCAGTTACATAGGGATACAGCTGTCTGAAAAAACGCGTTTATTTCGGGCTGAAAAACACGTTTTGAAAAGTGAGCTGTTACTGACCCATAACTTACATGGGGTTGACCAAACTTGCAGAAACATGTTTATTTCTGCTGAAAAACATGTTTTGACACTTTCAGCACACTGGGGTTAAGACCTGAGTGTGTGGGCTCTTCTGAGCCTTGCAGTTACATAGGGATACAGCTGTCTGAAAAAACGCGTTTATTTCGGGCTGAAAAACACGTTTTGAAAAGTGAGCTGTTACTGACCCATAACTTACATGGGGTTGACCAAACTTGCAGAAACAAGTTTATTTCTGCTGAAAAACATGTTTTGACACTTTCAGCACAGTGGGGTTAAGACCTGAGTGTGTGGGCTCTTCTGAGCCTTGCAGATACATAGGGATACAGCTGTCTGAAAAAACGCGTTTATTTCGGGCTGAAAAACACGTTTTGAAAAGTGAGCTGTTACTGACCCATAACTTACATGGGGTTGACCAAACTTGCAGAAACATGCTTATTTCTGCTGAAAAACATGTTTTGACACTTTCAGCGCACTGGGGTTAAGACCTGAGTGTGTGGGCTCTTCTGAGCCTTGCAGTTACATAGGGATACAGCTATCTGAAAAAACGCGTTTATTTCGGGCTGAAAAACACGTTTTGAAAAGTGAGCTGTTACTGACCCATAACTTACATTGGGTTGACCAAACTTGCAGAAACATGTTTATTTCTGCTGAAAAACATGTTTTGACACTTTCAGCACAGTGGGGTTAAGACCTGAGTGTGTGGGCTCTTCTGAGGCTTGCAGTTACATAGGGATACAGCTGTCTGAAAAAACGCGTTTATTTCGGGCTGAAAAACACGTTTTGAAAAGTGAGCTGTTACTGCCCCATAAGTTACATGGGGTTGACCAAACTTGCAGACACATGTTTATTTCTGCTGAAAAACATGTTTTGACACTTTCAGCACACTGGGGTTAAGACCTGAGTGTGTGGGCTCTTCTGAGCCTTGCAGTTACATAGGGATACAGCTGTCTGAAAAAACGTGTTTATTTCGGGCTGAAAAACACGTTTTGAAAAGTGAGCTGTTACTGACCCATAACTTACATGGGGTTGACCAAACTTGCAGAAACAAGTTTATTTCTGCTGAAAAACATGTTTTGACACTTTCAGCACACTGGGGTTAAGACCTGAGTGTGTGGGCTCTTCTGAGCCTTGCAGTTACATAGGGATACAGCTGTCTGAAAAAACGCGTTTATTTCGGGCTGAAAAACACGTTTTGAAAAGTGAGCTGTTACTGCCCCATAAGTTACATGGGGTTGACCAAACTTGCAGAAACATGTTTATTTCTGCTGAAAAACATGTTTTGACACTTTCAGCATACTGGGGTTAAGACCTGAGTGTGTGGGCTCTTCTGAGCCTTGCAGATACATAGGGATACAGCTGTCTGAAAAAACGCGTTTATTTCTGGCTGAAAAACACGTTTTGAAAAGTGAGCTGTTACTGACCCATAACTTACATGGGGTTGACCAAACTTGCAGAAACATGTTTATTTCTGCTGAAAAACATGTTTTGACACTTTCAGCACACTCGGGTTAAGACCTGAGTGTGTGGGCTCTTCTGAGCCTTGCAGTTACATAGGGATACAGCTGTCTGAAAAAACGCGTTTATTTCGGGCTGAAAAACACGTTTTGAAAAGTGAGCTGTTACTGCCCCATAAGTTACATGGGGTTGACCAAACTTGCAGAAACATGTTTATTTCTGCTGAAAAACATGTTTTGACACTTTCAGCACACTGGGGTTAAGACCTGAGTGTGTGGGCTCTTCTGAGCCTTGCAGTTACATAGGGATACAGCTGTCTGAAAAAACGCGTTTATTTCGGGCTGAAAAACACGTTTTGAAAAGTGAGCTGTTACTGACCCATAACTTACATGGGGTTGACCAAACTTGCAGAAACATGTTTATTTCTGCTGAAAAACATGTTTTGACACTTTCAGCACACTGGGGTTAAGACCTGAGTGTGTGGGCTCTTCTGAGCCTTGCAGATACATAGGGATACAGCTGTCTGAAAAAACGCGTTTATTTCTGGCTGAAAAACACGTTTTGAAAAGTGAGCTGTTACTGACCCATAACTTACATGGGGTTGACCAAACTTGCAGAAACATGTTTATTTCTGCTGAAAAACATGTTTTGACACTTTCAGCACACTCGGGTTAAGACCTGAGTGTGTGGGCTCTTCTGAGCCTTGCAGTTACATAGGGATACAGCTGTCTGAAAAAACGCGTTTATTTCGGGCTGAAAAACACGTTTTGAAAAGTGAGCTGTTACTGACCCATAACTTACATGGGGTTGACCAAACTTGCAGAAACATGTTTATTTCTGCTGAAAAACATGTTTTGACACTTTCAGCACACTGGGGTTAAGACCTGAGTGTGTGGGCTCTTCTGAGCCTTGCAGTTACATAGGGATACAGCTGTCTGAAAAAACGCGTTTATTTCGGGCTGAAAAACACGTTTTGAAAAGTGAGCTGTTACTGACAGATAACTTACATGGGGTTGACCAAACTTGCAGAAAACATGTTTATTTCTGCTGAAAAACATGTTTTGACACTTTCAGCACAGTGGGGTTAAGACCTGAGTGTGTGGGCTCTTCTGAGGCTTGCAGTTACATAGGGATACAGCTGTCTGAAAAAACGCGTTTATTTCGGGCTGAAAAACACGTTTTGAAAAGTGAGCTGTTACTGCCCCATAAGTTACATGGGGTTGACCAAACTTGCAGACACATGTTTATTTCTGCTGAAAAACATGTTTTGACACTTTCAGCACAGTGGGTTTAAGACCTGAGTGTGTGGGCTCTTCTGAGGCTTGCAGTTACATAGGGATACAGCTGTCTGAAAAAACGCGTTTATTTCGGGCTGAAAAACACGTTTTGAAAAGTGAGCTGTTACTGACCCATAACTTACATGGGGTTGACCAAACTTGCAGAAACATGTTTATTTCTGCTGAAAAACATGTTTTGACACTTTCAGCACACTGGGGTTAAGACCTGAGTGTGTGGGCTCTTCTGAGCCTTGCAGATACATAGGGATACAGCTGTCTGAAAAAACGCGTTTATTTCTGGCTGAAAAACACGTTTTGAAAAGTGAGCTGTTACTGACCCATAATTTACATGGGGTTGACCAAACTTGCAGAAACATGTTTATTTCTGCTGAAAAACATGTTTTGACACTTTCAGCACACTCGGGTTAAGACCTGAGTGTGTGGGCTCTTCTGAGCCTTGCAGTTACATAGGGATACAGCTGTCTGAAAAAACGCGTTTATTTCGGGCTGAAAAACACGTTTTGAAAAGTGAGCTGTTACTGACCCATAACTTACATGGGGTTGACCAAACTTGCAGAAACATGTTTATTTCTGCTGAAAAACATGTTTTGACACTTTCAGCACACTGGGGTTAAGACCTGAGTGTGTGGGCTCTTCTGAGCCTTGCAGTTACATAGGGATACAGCTGTCTGAAAAAACGCGTTTATTTCGGGCTGAAAAACACGTTTTGAAAAGTGAGCTGTTACTGACCCATAACTTACATGGGGTTGACCAAACTTGCAGAAACAAGTTTATTTCTGCTGAAAAACATGTTTTGACACTTTCAGCACACTGGGGTTAAGACCTGAGTGTGTGGGCTCTTCTGAGCCTTGCAATTACATAGGGATACAGCTGTCTGAAAAAACGCGTTTATTTCGGGCTGAAAAACACGTTTTGAAAAGTGAGCTGTTACTGACCCATAACTTACATGGGGTTGACCAAACTTGCAGAAACAAGTTTATTTCTGCTGAAAAACATGTTTTGACACTTTCAGCACACTGGGGTTAAGACCTGAGTGTGTGGGCTCTTCTGAGCCTTGCAGTTACATAGGGATACAGCTGTCTGAAAAAACGCGTTTATTTCGGGCTTAAAAACACGTTTTGAAAAGTGAGCTGTTACTGACCCATAACTTACATGGGGTTGACCAAACTTGCAGAAACATGTTTATTTCTGCTGAAAAACATGTTTTGACACTTTCAGCACACTGGGGTTAAGACCTGAGTGTGTGGGCTCTTCTGAGCCTTGCAGTTACATAGGGATACAGCTGTCTGAAAAAACGCGTTTATTTCGGGCTGAAAAACACGTTTTGAAAAGTGAGCTGTTACTGACCCATAACTTACATGGGGTTGACCAAACTTGCAGAAACAAGTTTATTTCTGCTGAAAAACATGTTTTGACACTTTCAGCACAGTGGGGTTAAGACCTGAGTGTGTGGGCTCTTCTGAGCCTTGCAGATACATAGGGATACAGCTGTCTGAAAAAACGCGTTTATTTCGGGCTGAAAAACACGTTTTGAAAAGTGAGCTGTTACTGACCCATAACTTACATGGGGTTGACCAAACTTGCAGAAACATGCTTATTTCTGCTGAAAAACATGTTTTGACACTTTCAGCGCACTGGGGTTAAGACCTGAGTGTGTGGGCTCTTCTGAGCCTTGCAGTTACATAGGGATACAGCTATCTGAAAAAACGCGTTTATTTCGGGCTGAAAAACACGTTTTGAAAAGTGAGCTGTTACTGACCCATAACTTACATGGGGTTGACCAAACTTGCAGAAACATGTTTATTTCTGCTGAAAAACATGTTTTGACACTTTCAGCACAGTGGGGTTAAGACCTGAGTGTGTGGGCTCTTCTGAGGCTTGCAGTTACATAGGGATACAGCTGTCTGAAAAAACGCGTTTATTTCGGGCTGAAAAACACGTTTTGAAAAGTGAGCTGTTACTGCCCCATAAGTTACATGGGGTTGACCAAACTTGCAGACACATGTTTATTTCTGCTGAAAAACATGTTTTGACACTTTCAGCACACTGGGGTTAAGACCTGAGTGTGTGGGCTCTTCTGAGCCTTGCAGTTACATAGGGATACAGCTGTCTGAAAAAACGTGTTTATTTCGGGCTGAAAAACACGTTTTGAAAAGTGAGCTGTTACTGACCCATAACTTACATGGGGTTGACCAAACTTGCAGAAACAAGTTTATTTCTGCTGAAAAACATGTTTTGACACTTTCAGCACACTGGGGTTAAGACCTGAGTGTGTGGGCTCTTCTGAGCCTTGCAGTTACATAGGGATACAGCTGTCTGAAAAAACGCGTTTATTTCGGGCTGAAAAACACGTTTTGAAAAGTGAGCTGTTACTGCCCCATAAGTTACATGGGGTTGACCAAACTTGCAGAAACATGTTTATTTCTGCTGAAAAACATGTTTTGACACTTTCAGCATACTGGGGTTAAGACCTGAGTGTGTGGGCTCTTCTGAGCCTTGCAAATACATAGGGATACAGCTGTCTGAAAAAACGCGTTTATTTCTGGCTGAAAAACACGTTTTGAAAAGTGAGCTGTTACTGACCCATAACTTACATGGGGTTGACCAAACTTGCAGAAACATGTTTATTTCTGCTGAAAAACATGTTTTGACACTTTCAGCACACTCGGGTTAAGACCTGAGTGTGTGGGCTCTTCTGAGCCTTGCAGTTACATAGGGATACAGCTGTCTGAAAAAACGCGTTTATTTCGGGCTGAAAAACACGTTTTGAAAAGTGAGCTGTTACTGACCCATAACTTACATGGGGTTGACCAAACTTGCAGAAACATGTTTATTTCTGCTGAAAAACATGTTTTGACACTTTCAGCACACTGGGGTTAAGACCTGAGTGTGTGGGCTCTTCTGAGCCTTGCAGTTACATAGGGATACAGCTGTCTGAAAAAACGCGTTTATTTCGGGCTGAAAAACACGTTTTGAAAAGTGAGCTGTTACTGACCCATAACTTACATGGGGTTGACCAAACTTGCAGAAACATGTTTATTTCTGCTGAAAAACATGTTTTGACACTTTCAGCGCACTGGGGTTAAGACCTGAGTGTGTGGGCTCTTCTGAGCCTTGCAGTTACATAGGGTAACAGCTATCTGAAAAAACGCGTTTATTTCGGGCTGAAAAACACGTTTTGAAAAGTGAGCTGTTACTGACCCATAACTTACATGGGGTTGACCAAACTTGCAGAAACATGCTTATTTCTGCTGAAAAACATGTTTTGACACTTTCAGCGCACTGGGGTTAAGACCTGAGTGTGTGGGCTCTTCTGAGCCTTGCAGTTACATAGGGTAAGAGCTATCTGAAAAAACGCGTTTATTTCGGGCTGAAAAACACGTTTTGAAAAGTGAGCTGTTACTGACCCATAACTTACATGGGGTTGACCAAACTTGCAGAAACATGTTTATTTCTGCTGAAAAACATGTTTTGACACTTTCAGCACAGTGGGGTTAAGACCTGAGTGTGTGGGCTCTTCTGAGGCTTGCAGTTACATAGGGATACAGCTGTCTGAAAAAACGCGTTTATTTCGGGCTGAAAAACACGTTTTGAAAAGTGAGCTGTTACTGACCCATAACTTACATGGGGTTGACCAAACTTGCAGAAACATGTTTATTTCTGCTGAAAAACATGTTTTGACACTTTCAGCACATTGGGGTTAAGACCTGAGTGTGTGGGCTCTTCTGAGCCTTGCAGTTACATAGGGATACAGCTGTCTGAAAAAACGCGTTTATTTCGGGCTGAAAAACACGTTTTGAAAAGTGAGCTGTTACTGACCCATAACTTACATGGGGTTGACCAAACTTGCAGAAACATGTTTATTTCTGCTGAAAAACATGTTTTGACACTTTCAGCACACTGGGGTTAAGACCTGAGTGTGTGGGCTCTTCTGAGCCTTGCAGATACATAGGGATACAGCTGTCTGAAAAAACGCGTTTATTTCTGGCTGAAAAACACGTTTTGAAAAGTGAGCTGTTACTGACCCATAATTTACATGGGGTTGACCAAACTTGCAGAAACATGTTTATTTCTGCTGAAAAACATGTTTTGACACTTTCAGCACACTCGGGTTAAGACCTGAGTGTGTGGGCTCTTCTGAGCCTTGCAGTTACATAGGGATACAGCTGTCTGAAAAAACGCGTTTATTTCGGGCTGAAAAACACGTTTTGAAAAGTGAGCTGTTACTGACCCATAACTTACATGGGGTTGACCAAACTTGCAGAAACATGTTTATTTCTGCTGAAAAACATGTTTTGACACTTTCAGCACACTGGGGTTAAGACCTGAGTGTGTGGGCTCTTCTGAGCCTTGCAGTTACATAGGGATACAGCTGTCTGAAAAAACGCGTTTATTTCGGGCTGAAAAACACGTTTTGAAAAGTGAGCTGTTACTGACCCATAACTTACATGGGGTTGACCAAACTTGCAGAAACAAGTTTATTTCTGCTGAAAAACATGTTTTGACACTTTCAGCACACTGGGGTTAAGACCTGAGTGTGTGGGCTCTTCTGAGCCTTGCAATTACATAGGGATACAGCTGTCTGAAAAAACGCGTTTATTTCGGGCTGAAAAACACGTTTTGAAAAGTGAGCTGTTACTGACCCATAACTTACATGGGGTTGACCAAACTTGCAGAAACAAGTTTATTTCTGCTGAAAAACATGTTTTGACACTTTCAGCACACTGGGGTTAAGACCTGAGTGTGTGGGCTCTTCTGAGCCTTGCAATTACATAGGGATACAGCTGTCTGAAAAAACGCGTTTATTTCGGGCTGAAAAACACGTTTTGAAAAGTGAGCTGTTACTGACCCATAACTTACATGGGGTTGACCAAACTTGCAGAAACAAGTTTATTTCTGCTGAAAAACATGTTTTGACACTTTCAGCACACTGGGGTTAAGACCTGAGTGTGTGGGCTCTTCTGAGCCTTGCAGTTACATAGGGATACAGCTGTCTGAAAAAACGCGTTTATTTCGGGCTGAAAAACACGTTTTGAAAAGTGAGCTGTTACTGACCCATAACTTACATGGGGTTGACCAAACTTGCAGAAACATGTTTATTTCTGCTGAAAAACATGTTTTGACACTTTCAGCACACTGGGGTTAAGACCTGAGTGTGTGGGCTCTTCTGAGCCTTGCAGTTACATAGGGATACAGCTGTCTGAAAAAACGCGTTTATTTCGGGCTGAAAAACACGTTTTGAAAAGTGAGCTGTTACTGACCCATAACTTACATGGGGTTGACCAAACTTGCAGAAACAAGTTTATTTCTGCTGAAAAACATGTTTTGACACTTTCAGCACAGTGGGGTTAAGACCTGAGTGTGTGGGCTCTTCTGAGCCTTGCAGATACATAGGGATACAGCTGTCTGAAAAAACGCGTTTATTTCTGGCTGAAAAACACGTTTTGAAAAGTGAGCTGTTACTGACCCATAACTTACATGGGGTTGACCAAACTTGCAGAAACATGTTTATTTCTGCTGAAAAACATGTTTTGACACTTTCAGCACACTCGGGTTAAGACCTGAGTGTGTGGGCTCTTCTGAGCCTTGCAGTTACATAGGGATACAGCTGTCTGAAAAAACGCGTTTATTTCGGGCTGAAAAACACGTTTTGAAAAGTGAGCTGTTACTGACCCATAACTTACATGGGGTTGACCAAACTTGCAGAAACATGTTTATTTCTGCTGAAAAACATGTTTTGACACTTTCAGCACACTGGGGTTAAGACCTGAGTGTGTGGGCTCTTCTGAGCCTTGCAGTTACATAGGGATACAGCTGTCTGAAAAAACGCGTTTATTTCGGGCTGAAAAACACGTTTTGAAAAGTGAGCTGTTACTGACCCATAACTTACATGGGGTTGACCAAACTTGCAGAAAACATGTTTATTTCTGCTGAAAAACATGTTTTGACACTTTCAGCACAGTGGGGTTAAGACCTGAGTGTGTGGGCTCTTCTGAGGCTTGCAGTTACATAGGGATACAGCTGTCTGAAAAAACGCGTTTATTTCGGGCTGAAAAACACGTTTTGAAAAGTGAGCTGTTACTGCCCCATAAGTTACATGGGGTTGACCAAACTTGCAGACACATGTTTATTTCTGCTGAAAAACATGTTTTGACACTTTCAGCACAGTGGGTTTAAGACCTGAGTGTGTGGGCTCTTCTGAGGCTTGCAGTTACATAGGGATACAGCTGTCTGAAAAAACGCGTTTATTTCGGGCTGAAAAACACGTTTTGAAAAGTGAGCTGTTACTGACCCATAACTTACATGGGGTTGACCAAACTTGCAGAAACATGTTTATTTCTGCTGAAAAACATGTTTTGACACTTTCAGCACACTGGGGTTAAGACCTGAGTGTGTGGGCTCTTCTGAGCCTTGCAGATACATAGGGATACAGCTGTCTGAAAAAACGCGTTTATTTCTGGCTGAAAAACACGTTTTGAAAAGTGAGCTGTTACTGACCCATAATTTACATGGGGTTGACCAAACTTGCAGAAACATGTTTATTTCTGCTGAAAAACATGTTTTGACACTTTCAGCACACTCGGGTTAAGACCTGAGTGTGTGGGCTCTTCTGAGCCTTGCAGTTACATAGGGATACAGCTGTCTGAAAAAACGCGTTTATTTCGGGCTGAAAAACACGTTTTGAAAAGTGAGCTGTTACTGACCCATAACTTACATGGGGTTGACCAAACTTGCAGAAACATGTTTATTTCTGCTGAAAAACATGTTTTGACACTTTCAGCACACTGGGGTTAAGACCTGAGTGTGTGGGCTCTTCTGAGCCTTGCAGTTACATAGGGATACAGCTGTCTGAAAAAACGCGTTTATTTCGGGCTGAAAAACACGTTTTGAAAAGTGAGCTGTTACTGACCCATAACTTACATGGGGTTGACCAAACTTGCAGAAACAAGTTTATTTCTGCTGAAAAACATGTTTTGACACTTTCAGCACACTGGGGTTAAGACCTGAGTGTGTGGGCTCTTCTGAGCCTTGCAATTACATAGGGATACAGCTGTCTGAAAAAACGCGTTTATTTCGGGCTGAAAAACACGTTTTGAAAAGTGAGCTGTTACTGACCCATAACTTACATGGGGTTGACCAAACTTGCAGAAACAAGTTTATTTCTGCTGAAAAACATGTTTTGACACTTTCAGCACACTGGGGTTAAGACCTGAGTGTGTGGGCTCTTCTGAGCCTTGCAGATACATAGGGATACAGCTGTCTGAAAAAACGCGTTTATTTCTGGCTGAAAAACACGTTTTGAAAAGTGAGCTGTTACTGACCCATAACTTACATGGGGTTGACCAAACTTGCAGAAACATGTTTATTTCTGCTGAAAAACATGTTTTGACACTTTCAGCACACTCGGGTTAAGACCTGAGTGTGTGGGCTCTTCTGAGCCTTGCAGTTACATAGGGATACAGCTGTCTGAAAAAACGCGTTTATTTCGGGCTGAAAAACACGTTTTGAAAAGTGAGCTGTTACTGACCCATAACTTACATGGGGTTGACCAAACTTGCAGAAACATGTTTATTTCTGCTGAAAAACATGTTTTGACACTTTCAGCACACTGGGGTTAAGACCTGAGTGTGTGGGCTCTTCTGAGCCTTGCAGTTACATAGGGATACAGCTGTCTGAAAAAACGCGTTTATTTCGGGCTGAAAAACACGTTTTGAAAAGTGAGCTGTTACTGCCCCATAAGTTACATGGGGTTGACCAAACTTGCAGAAACATGTTTATTTCTGCTGAAAAACATGTTTTGACACTTTCAGCACACTGGGGTTAAGACCTGAGTGTGTGGGCTCTTCTGAGCCTTGCAGTTACATAGGGATACAGCTGTCTGAAAAAACGCGTTTATTTCGGGCTGAAAAACACGTTTTGAAAAGTGAGCTGTTACTGACCCATAACTTACATGGGGTTGACCAAACTTGCAGAAAACATGTTTATTTCTGCTGAAAAACATGTTTTGACACTTTCAGCACAGTGGGGTTAAGACCTGAGTGTGTGGGCTCTTCTGAGGCTTGCAGTTACATAGGGATACAGCTGTCTGAAAAAACGCGTTTATTTCGGGCTGAAAAACACGTTTTGAAAAGTGAGCTGTTACTGCCCCATAAGTTACATGGGGTTGACCAAACTTGCAGACACATGTTTATTTCTGCTGAAAAACATGTTTTGACACTTTCAGCACAGTGGGTTTAAGACCTGAGTGTGTGGGCTCTTCTGAGGCTTGCAGTTACATAGGGATACAGCTGTCTGAAAAAACGCGTTTATTTCGGGCTGAAAAACACGTTTTGAAAAGTGAGCTGTTACTGACCCATAACTTACATGGGGTTGACCAAACTTGCAGAAACATGTTTATTTCTGCTGAAAAACATGTTTTGACACTTTCAGCACACTGGGGTTAAGACCTGAGTGTGTGGGCTCTTCTGAGCCTTGCAGTTACATAGGGATACAGCTGTCTGAAAAAACGCGTTTATTTCGGGCTGAAAAACACGTTTTGAAAAGTGAGCTGTTACTGACCCATAACTTACATGGGGTTGACCAAACTTGCAGAAACAAGTTTATTTCTGCTGAAAAACATGTTTTGACACTTTCAGCACACTGGGGTTAAGACCTGAGTGTGTGGGCTCTTCTGAGCCTTGCAATTACATAGGGATACAGCTGTCTGAAAAAACGCGTTTATTTCGGGCTGAAAAACACGTTTTGAAAAGTGAGCTGTTACTGACCCATAACTTACATGGGGTTGACCAAACTTGCAGAAACAAGTTTATTTCTGCTGAAAAACATGTTTTGACACTTTCAGCACACTGGGGTTAAGACCTGAGTGTGTGGGCTCTTCTGAGCCTTGCAGATACATAGGGATACAGCTGTCTGAAAAAACGCGTTTATTTCTGGCTGAAAAACACGTTTTGAAAAGTGAGCTGTTACTGACCCATAACTTACATGGGGTTGACCAAACTTGCAGAAACATGTTTATTTCTGCTGAAAAACATGTTTTGACACTTTCAGCACACTCGGGTTAAGACCTGAGTGTGTGGGCTCTTCTGAGCCTTGCAGTTACATAGGGATACAGCTGTCTGAAAAAACGCGTTTATTTCGGGCTGAAAAACACGTTTTGAAAAGTGAGCTGTTACTGACCCATAACTTACATGGGGTTGACCAAACTTGCAGAAACATGTTTATTTCTGCTGAAAAACATGTTTTGACACTTTCAGCACACTGGGGTTAAGACCTGAGTGTGTGGGCTCTTCTGAGCCTTGCAGTTACATAGGGATACAGCTGTCTGAAAAAACGCGTTTATTTCGGGCTGAAAAACACGTTTTGAAAAGTGAGCTGTTACTGCCCCATAAGTTACATGGGGTTGACCAAACTTGCAGAAACATGTTTATTTCTGCTGAAAAACATGTTTTGACACTTTCAGCACACTGGGGTTAAGACCTGAGTGTGTGGGCTCTTCTGAGCCTTGCAGTTACATAGGGATACAGCTGTCTGAAAAAACGCGTTTATTTCGGGCTGAAAAACACGTTTTGAAAAGTGAGCTGTTACTGACCCATAACTTACATGGGGTTGACCAAACTTGCAGAAAACATGTTTATTTCTGCTGAAAAACATGTTTTGACACTTTCAGCACAGTGGGGTTAAGACCTGAGTGTGTGGGCTCTTCTGAGGCTTGCAGTTACATAGGGATACAGCTGTCTGAAAAAACGCGTTTATTTCGGGCTGAAAAACACGTTTTGAAAAGTGAGCTGTTACTGCCCCATAAGTTACATGGGGTTGACCAAACTTGCAGACACATGTTTATTTCTGCTGAAAAACATGTTTTGACACTTTCAGCACAGTGGGTTTAAGACCTGAGTGTGTGGGCTCTTCTGAGGCTTGCAGTTACATAGGGATACAGCTGTCTGAAAAAACGCGTTTATTTCGGGCTGAAAAACACGTTTTGAAAAGTGAGCTGTTACTGACCCATAACTTACATGGGGTTGACCAAACTTGCAGAAACATGTTTATTTCTGCTGAAAAACATGTTTTGACACTTTCAGCACACTGGGGTTAAGACCTGAGTGTGTGGGCTCTTCTGAGCCTTGCAGATACATAGGGATACAGCTGTCTGAAAAAACGCGTTTATTTCTGGCTGAAAAACACGTTTTGAAAAGTGAGCTGTTACTGACCCATAATTTACATGGGGTTGACCAAACTTGCAGAAACATGTTTATTTCTGCTGAAAAACATGTTTTGACACTTTCAGCACACTCGGGTTAAGACCTGAGTGTGTGGGCTCTTCTGAGCCTTGCAGTTACATAGGGATACAGCTGTCTGAAAAAACGCGTTTATTTCGGGCTGAAAAACACGTTTTGAAAAGTGAGCTGTTACTGACCCATAAGTTACATGGGGTTGACCAAACTTGCAGAAACATGTTTATTTCTGCTGAAAAACATGTTTTGACACTTTCAGCACACTGGGGTTAAGACCTGAGTGTGTGGGCTCTTCTGAGCCTTGCAGTTACATAGGGATACAGCTGTCTGAAAAAACGCGTTTATTTCGGGCTGAAAAACACGTTTTGAAAAGTGAGCTGTTACTGACCCATAACTTACATGGGGTTGACCAAACTTGCAGAAAACATGTTTATTTCTGCTGAAAAACATGTTTTGACACTTTCAGCACAGTGGGGTTAAGACCTGAGTGTGTGGGCTCTTCTGAGGCTTGCAGTTACATAGGGATACAGCTGTCTGAAAAAACGCGTTTATTTCGGGCTGAAAAACACGTTTTGAAAAGTGAGATGTTACTGCCCCATAAGTTACATGGGGTTGACCAAACTTGCAGACACATGTTTATTTCTGCTGAAAAACATGTTTTGACACTTTCAGCACAGTGGGTTTAAGACCTGAGTGTGTGGGCTCTTCTGAGGCTTGCAGTTACATAGGGATACAGCTGTCTGAAAAAACGCGTTTATTTCGGGCTGAAAAACACGTTTTGAAAAGTGAGCTGTTACTGACCCATAACTTACATGGGGTTGACCAAACTTGCAGAAACATGTTTATTTCTGCTGAAAAACATGTTTTGACACTTTCAGCACACTGGGGTTAAGACCTTAGTGTGTGGGCTCTTCTGAGCCTTGCAGATACATAGGGATACAGCTGTCTGAAAAAACGCGTTTATTTCTGGCTGAAAAACACGTTTTGAAAAGTGAGCTGTTACTGACCCATAATTTACATGGGGTTGACCAAACTTGCAGAAACATGTTTATTTCTGCTGAAAAACATGTTTTGACACTTTCAGCACACTCGGGTTAAGACCTGAGTGTGTGGGCTCTTCTGAGCCTTGCAGTTACATAGGGATACAGCTGTCTGAAAAAACGCGTTTATTTCGGGCTGAAAAACACGTTTTGAAAAGTGAGCTGTTACTGACCCATAACTTACATGGGGTTGACCAAACTTGCAGAAACATGTTTATTTCTGCTGAAAAACATGTTTTGACACTTTCAGCACACTGGGGTTAAGACCTGAGTGTGTGGGCTCTTCTGAGCCTTGCAGTTACATAGGGATACAGCTGTCTGAAAAAACGCGTTTATTTCGGGCTGAAAAACACGTTTTGAAAAGTGAGCTGTTACTGACCCATAACTTACATGGGGTTGACCAAACTTGCAGAAACAAGTTTATTTCTGCTGAAAAACATGTTTTGACACTTTCAGCACACTGGGGTTAAGACCTGAGTGTGTGGGCTCTTCTGAGCCTTGCAATTACATAGGGATACAGCTGTCTGAAAAAACGCGTTTATTTCGGGCTGAAAAACACGTTTTGAAAAGTGAGCTGTTACTGACCCATAACTTACATGGGGTTGACCAAACTTGCAGAAACAAGTTTATTTCTGCTGAAAAACATGTTTTGACACTTTCAGCACACTGGGGTTAAGACCTGAGTGTGTGGGCTCTTCTGAGCCTTGCAGATACATAGGGATACAGCTGTCTGAAAAAACGCGTTTATTTCTGGCTGAAAAACACGTTTTGAAAAGTGAGCTGTTACTGACCCATAACTTACATGGGGTTGACCAAACTTGCAGAAACATGTTTATTTCTGCTGAAAAACATGTTTTGACACTTTCAGCACACTCGGGTTAAGACCTGAGTGTGTGGGCTCTTCTGAGCCTTGCAGTTACATAGGGATACAGCTGTCTGAAAAAACGCGTTTATTTCGGGCTGAAAAACACGTTTTGAAAAGTGAGCTGTTACTGCCCCATAAGTTACATGGGGTTGACCAAACTTGCAGAAACATGTTTATTTCTGCTGAAAAACATGTTTTGACACTTTCAGCACACTGGGGTTAAGACCTGAGTGTGTGGGCTCTTCTGAGCCTTGCAGTTACATAGGGATACAGCTGTCTGAAAAAACGCGTTTATTTCGGGCTGAAAAACACGTTTTGAAAAGTGAGCTGTTACTGACCCATAACTTACATGGGGTTGACCAAACTTGCAGAAACATGTTTATTTCTGCTGAAAAACATGTTTTGACACTTTCAGCACACTGGGGTTAAGACCTGAGTGTGTGGGCTCTTCTGAGCCTTGCAGATACATAGGGATACAGCTGTCTGAAAAAACGCGTTTATTTCTGGCTGAAAAACACGTTTTGAAAAGTGAGCTGTTACTGACCCATAACTTACATGGGGTTGACCAAACTTGCAGAAACATGTTTATTTCTGCTGAAAAACATGTTTTGACACTTTCAGCACACTCGGGTTAAGACCTGAGTGTGTGGGCTCTTCTGAGCCTTGCAGTTACATAGGGATACAGCTGTCTGAAAAAACGCGTTTATTTCGGGCTGAAAAACACGTTTTGAAAAGTGAGCTGTTACTGACCCATAACTTACATGGGGTTGACCAAACTTGCAGAAACATGTTTATTTCTGCTGAAAAACATGTTTTGACACTTTCAGCACACTGGGGTTAAGACCTGAGTGTGTGGGCTCTTCTGAGCCTTGCAGTTACATAGGGATACAGCTGTCTGAAAAAACGCGTTTATTTCGGGCTGAAAAACACGTTTTGAAAAGTGAGCTGTTACTGACCCATAACTTACATGGGGTTGACCAAACTTGCAGAAAACATGTTTATTTCTGCTGAAAAACATGTTTTGACACTTTCAGCACAGTGGGGTTAAGACCTGAGTGTGTGGGCTCTTCTGAGGCTTGCAGTTACATAGGGATACAGCTGTCTGAAAAAACGCGTTTATTTCGGGCTGAAAAACACGTTTTGAAAAGTGAGCTGTTACTGCCCCATAAGTTACATGGGGTTGACCAAACTTGCAGACACATGTTTATTTCTGCTGAAAAACATGTTTTGACACTTTCAGCACAGTGGGTTTAAGACCTGAGTGTGTGGGCTCTTCTGAGGCTTGCAGTTACATAGGGATACAGCTGTCTGAAAAAACGCGTTTATTTCGGGCTGAAAAACACGTTTTGAAAAGTGAGCTGTTACTGACCCATAACTTACATGGGGTTGACCAAACTTGCAGAAACATGTTTATTTCTGCTGAAAAACATGTTTTGACACTTTCAGCACACTGGGGTTAAGACCTGAGTGTGTGGGCTCTTCTGAGCCTTGCAGATACATAGGGATACAGCTGTCTGAAAAAACGCGTTTATTTCTGGCTGAAAAACACGTTTTGAAAAGTGAGCTGTTACTGACCCATAATTTACATGGGGTTGACCAAACTTGCAGAAACATGTTTATTTCTGCTGAAAAACATGTTTTGACACTTTCAGCACACTCGGGTTAAGACCTGAGTGTGTGGGCTCTTCTGAGCCTTGCAGTTACATAGGGATACAGCTGTCTGAAAAAACGCGTTTATTTCGGGCTGAAAAACACGTTTTGAAAAGTGAGCTGTTACTGACCCATAACTTACATGGGGTTGACCAAACTTGCAGAAACATGTTTATTTCTGCTGAAAAACATGTTTTGACACTTTCAGCACACTGGGGTTAAGACCTGAGTGTGTGGGCTCTTCTGAGCCTTGCAGTTACATAGGGATACAGCTGTCTGAAAAAACGCGTTTATTTCGGGCTGAAAAACACGTTTTGAAAAGTGAGCTGTTACTGACCCATAACTTACATGGGGTTGACCAAACTTGCAGAAACAAGTTTATTTCTGCTGAAAAACATGTTTTGACACTTTCAGCACACTGGGGTTAAGACCTGAGTGTGTGGGCTCTTCTGAGCCTTGCAATTACATAGGGATACAGCTGTCTGAAAAAACGCGTTTATTTCGGGCTGAAAAACACGTTTTGAAAAGTGAGCTGTTACTGACCCATAACTTACATGGGGTTGACCAAACTTGCAGAAACAAGTTTATTTCTGCTGAAAAACATGTTTTGACACTTTCAGCACACTGGGGTTAAGACCTGAGTGTGTGGGCTCTTCTGAGCCTTGCAGTTACATAGGGATACAGCTGTCTGAAAAAACGCGTTTATTTCGGGCTGAAAAACACGTTTTGAAAAGTGAGCTGTTACTGACCCATAACTTACATGGGGTTGACCAAACTTGCAGAAACATGTTTATTTCTGCTGAAAAACATGTTTTGACACTTTCAGCACACTGGGGTTAAGACCTGAGTGTGTGGGCTCTTCTGAGCCTTGCAGTTACATAGGGATACAGCTGTCTGAAAAAACGCGTTTATTTCGGGCTGAAAAACACGTTTTGAAAAGTGAGCTGTTACTGACCCATAACTTACATGGGGTTGACCAAACTTGCAGAAACAAGTTTATTTCTGCTGAAAAACATGTTTTGACACTTTCAGCACAGTGGGGTTAAGACCTGAGTGTGTGGGCTCTTCTGAGCCTTGCAGATACATAGGGATACAGCTGTCTGAAAAAACGCGTTTATTTCGGGCTGAAAAACACGTTTTGAAAAGTGAGCTGTTACTGACCCATAACTTACATGGGGTTGACCAAACTTGCAGAAACATGCTTATTTCTGCTGAAAAACATGTTTTGACACTTTCAGCGCACTGGGGTTAAGACCTGAGTGTGTGGGCTCTTCTGAGCCTTGCAGTTACATAGGGATACAGCTATCTGAAAAAACGCGTTTATTTCGGGCTGAAAAACACGTTTTGAAAAGTGAGCTGTTACTGACCCATAACTTACATTGGGTTGACCAAACTTGCAGAAACATGTTTATTTCTGCTGAAAAACATGTTTTGACACTTTCAGCACAGTGGGGTTAAGACCTGAGTGTGTGGGCTCTTCTGAGGCTTGCAGTTACATAGGGATACAGCTGTCTGAAAAAACGCGTTTATTTCGGGCTGAAAAACACGTTTTGAAAAGTGAGCTGTTACTGCCCCATAAGTTACATGGGGTTGACCAAACTTGCAGACACATGTTTATTTCTGCTGAAAAACATGTTTTGACACTTTCAGCACACTGGGGTTAAGACCTGAGTGTGTGGGCTCTTCTGAGCCTTGCAGTTACATAGGGATACAGCTGTCTGAAAAAACGTGTTTATTTCGGGCTGAAAAACACGTTTTGAAAAGTGAGCTGTTACTGACCCATAACTTACATGGGGTTGACCAAACTTGCAGAAACAAGTTTATTTCTGCTGAAAAACATGTTTTGACACTTTCAGCACACTGGGGTTAAGACCTGAGTGTGTGGGCTCTTCTGAGCCTTGCAGTTACATAGGGATACAGCTGTCTGAAAAAACGCGTTTATTTCGGGCTGAAAAACACGTTTTGAAAAGTGAGCTGTTACTGCCCCATAAGTTACATGGGGTTGACCAAACTTGCAGAAACATGTTTATTTCTGCTGAAAAACATGTTTTGACACTTTCAGCATACTGGGGTTAAGACCTGAGTGTGTGGGCTCTTCTGAGCCTTGCAGATACATAGGGATACAGCTGTCTGAAAAAACGCGTTTATTTCTGGCTGAAAAACACGTTTTGAAAAGTGAGCTGTTACTGACCCATAACTTACATGGGGTTGACCAAACTTGCAGAAACATGTTTATTTCTGCTGAAAAACATGTTTTGACACTTTCAGCACACTCGGGTTAAGACCTGAGTGTGTGGGCTCTTCTGAGCCTTGCAGTTACATAGGGATACAGCTGTCTGAAAAAACGCGTTTATTTCGGGCTGAAAAACACGTTTTGAAAAGTGAGCTGTTACTGCCCCATAAGTTACATGGGGTTGACCAAACTTGCAGAAACATGTTTATTTCTGCTGAAAAACATGTTTTGACACTTTCAGCAAACTGGGGTTAAGACCTGAGTGTGTGGGCTCTTCTGAGCCTTGCAGTTACATAGGGATACAGCTGTCTGAAAAAACGCGTTTATTTCGGGCTGAAAAACACGTTTTGAAAAGTGAGCTGTTACTGACCCATAACTTACATGGGGTTGACCAAACTTGCAGAAACATGTTTATTTCTGCTGAAAAACATGTTTTGACACTTTCAGCACACTGGGGTTAAGACCTGAGTGTGTGGGCTCTTCTGAGCCTTGCAGATACATAGGGATACAGCTGTCTGAAAAAACGCGTTTATTTCTGGCTGAAAAACACGTTTTGAAAAGTGAGCTGTTACTGACCCATAACTTACATGGGGTTGACCAAACTTGCAGAAACATGTTTATTTCTGCTGAAAAACATGTTTTGACACTTTCAGCACACTCGGGTTAAGACCTGAGTGTGTGGGCTCTTCTGAGCCTTGCAGTTACATAGGGATACAGCTGTCTGAAAAAACGCGTTTATTTCGGGCTGAAAAACACGTTTTGAAAAGTGAGCTGTTACTGACCCATAACTTACATGGGGTTGACCAAACTTGCAGAAACATGTTTATTTCTGCTGAAAAACATGTTTTGACACTTTCAGCACACTGGGGTTAAGACCTGAGTGTGTGGGCTCTTCTGAGCCTTGCAGTTACATAGGGATACAGCTGTCTGAAAAAACGCGTTTATTTCGGGCTGAAAAACACGTTTTGAAAAGTGAGCTGTTACTGACAGATAACTTACATGGGGTTGACCAAACTTGCAGAAAACATGTTTATTTCTGCTGAAAAACATGTTTTGACACTTTCAGCACAGTGGGTTTAAGACCTGAGTGTGTGGGCTCTTCTGAGGCTTGCAGTTACATAGGGATACAGCTGTCTGAAAAAACGCGTTTATTTCGGGCTGAAAAACACGTTTTGAAAAGTGAGCTGTTACTGACCCATAACTTACATGGGGTTGACCAAACTTGCAGAAACATGTTTATTTCTGCTGAAAAACATGTTTTGACACTTTCAGCACACTGGGGTTAAGACCTGAGTGTGTGGGCTCTTCTGAGCCTTGCAGATACATAGGGATACAGCTGTCTGAAAAAACGCGTTTATTTCTGGCTGAAAAACACGTTTTGAAAAGTGAGCTGTTACTGACCCATAATTTACATGGGGTTGACCAAACTTGCAGAAACATGTTTATTTCTGCTGAAAAACATGTTTTGACACTTTCAGCACACTCGGGTTAAGACCTGAGTGTGTGGGCTCTTCTGAGCCTTGCAGTTACATAGGGATACAGCTGTCTGAAAAAACGCGTTTATTTCGGGCTGAAAAACACGTTTTGAAAAGTGAGCTGTTACTGACCCATAACTTACATGGGGTTGACCAAACTTGCAGAAACATGTTTATTTCTGCTGAAAAACATGTTTTGACACTTTCAGCACACTGGGGTTAAGACCTGAGTGTGTGGGCTCTTCTGAGCCTTGCAGTTACATAGGGATACAGCTGTCTGAAAAAACGCGTTTATTTCGGGCTGAAAAACACGTTTTGAAAAGTGAGCTGTTACTGACCCATAACTTACATGGGGTTGACCAAACTTGCAGAAACAAGTTTATTTCTGCTGAAAAACATGTTTTGACACTTTCAGCACACTGGGGTTAAGACCTGAGTGTGTGGGCTCTTCTGAGCCTTGCAATTACATAGGGATACAGCTGTCTGAAAAAACGCGTTTATTTCGGGCTGAAAAACACGTTTTGAAAAGTGAGCTGTTACTGACCCATAACTTACATGGGGTTGACCAAACTTGCAGAAACAAGTTTATTTCTGCTGAAAAACATGTTTTGACACTTTCAGCACACTGGGGTTAAGACCTGAGTGTGTGGGCTCTTCTGAGCCTTGCAGTTACATAGGGATACAGCTGTCTGAAAAAACGCGTTTATTTCGGGCTGAAAAACACGTTTTGAAAAGTGAGCTGTTACTGACCCATAACTTACATGGGGTTGACCAAACTTGCAGAAACATGTTTATTTCTGCTGAAAAACATGTTTTGACACTTTCAGCACACTGGGGTTAAGACCTGAGTGTGTGGGCTCTTCTGAGCCTTGCAGTTACATAGGGATACAGCTGTCTGAAAAAACGCGTTTATTTCGGGCTGAAAAACACGTTTTGAAAAGTGAGCTGTTACTGACCCATAACTTACATGGGGTTGACCAAACTTGCAGAAACAAGTTTATTTCTGCTGAAAAACATGTTTTGACACTTTCAGCACAGTGGGGTTAAGACCTGAGTGTGTGGGCTCTTCTGAGCCTTGCAGATACATAGGGATACAGCTGTCTGAAAAAACGCGTTTATTTCGGGCTGAAAAACACGTTTTGAAAAGTGAGCTGTTACTGACCCATAACTTACATGGGGTTGACCAAACTTGCAGAAACATGCTTATTTCTGCTGAAAAACATGTTTTGACACTTTCAGCGCACTGGGGTTAAGACCTGAGTGTGTGGGCTCTTCTGAGCCTTGCAGTTACATAGGGATACAGCTATCTGAAAAAACGCGTTTATTTCGGGCTGAAAAACACGTTTTGAAAAGTGAGCTGTTACTGACCCATAACTTACATGGGGTTGACCAAACTTGCAGAAACATGTTTATTTCTGCTGAAAAACATGTTTTGACACTTTCAGCACAGTGGGGTTAAGACCTGAGTGTGTGGGCTCTTCTGAGGCTTGCAGTTACATAGGGATACAGCTGTCTGAAAAAACGCGTTTATTTCGGGCTGAAAAACACGTTTTGAAAAGTGAGCTGTTACTGCCCCATAAGTTACATGGGGTTGACCAAACTTGCAGACACATGTTTATTTCTGCTGAAAAACATGTTTTGACACTTTCAGCACACTGGGGTTAAGACCTGAGTGTGTGGGCTCTTCTGAGCCTTGCAGTTACATAGGGATACAGCTGTCTGAAAAAACGTGTTTATTTCGGGCTGAAAAACACGTTTTGAAAAGTGAGCTGTTACTGACCCATAACTTACATGGGGTTGACCAAACTTGCAGAAACAAGTTTATTTCTGCTGAAAAACATGTTTTGACACTTTCAGCACACTGGGGTTAAGACCTGAGTGTGTGGGCTCTTCTGAGCCTTGCAGTTACATAGGGATACAGCTGTCTGAAAAAACGCGTTTATTTCGGGCTGAAAAACACGTTTTGAAAAGTGAGCTGTTACTGCCCCATAAGTTACATGGGGTTGACCAAACTTGCAGAAACATGTTTATTTCTGCTGAAAAACATGTTTTGACACTTTCAGCATACTGGGGTTAAGACCTGAGTGTGTGGGCTCTTCTGAGCCTTGCAAATACATAGGGATACAGCTGTCTGAAAAAACGCGTTTATTTCTGGCTGAAAAACACGTTTTGAAAAGTGAGCTGTTACTGACCCATAACTTACATGGGGTTGACCAAACTTGCAGAAACATGTTTATTTCTGCTGAAAAACATGTTTTGACACTTTCAGCACACTCGGGTTAAGACCTGAGTGTGTGGGCTCTTCTGAGCCTTGCAGTTACATAGGGATACAGCTGTCTGAAAAAACGCGTTTATTTCGGGCTGAAAAACACGTTTTGAAAAGTGAGCTGTTACTGACCCATAACTTACATGGGGTTGACCAAACTTGCAGAAACATGTTTATTTCTGCTGAAAAACATGTTTTGACACTTTCAGCACACTGGGGTTAAGACCTGAGTGTGTGGGCTCTTCTGAGCCTTGCAGTTACATAGGGATACAGCTGTCTGAAAAAACGCGTTTATTTCGGGCTGAAAAACACGTTTTGAAAAGTGAGCTGTTACTGACCCATAACTTACATGGGGTTGACCAAACTTGCAGAAACATGTTTATTTCTGCTGAAAAACATGTTTTGACACTTTCAGCGCACTGGGGTTAAGACCTGAGTGTGTGGGCTCTTCTGAGCCTTGCAGTTACATAGGGTAACAGCTATCTGAAAAAACGCGTTTATTTCGGGCTGAAAAACACGTTTTGAAAAGTGAGCTGTTACTGACCCATAACTTACATGGGGTTGACCAAACTTGCAGAAACATGCTTATTTCTGCTGAAAAACATGTTTTGACACTTTCAGCGCACTGGGGTTAAGACCTGAGTGTGTGGGCTCTTCTGAGCCTTGCAGTTACATAGGGATACAGCTGTCTGAAAAAACGCGTTTATTTCGGGCTGAAAAACACGTTTTGAAAAGTGAGCTGTTACTGACCCATAACTTACATGGGGTTGACCAAACTTGCAGAAACATGTTTATTTCTGCTGAAAAACATGTTTTGACACTTTCAGCACACTGGGGTTAAGACCTGAGTGTGTGGGCTCTTCTGAGCCTTGCAGTTACATAGGGATACAGCTGTCTGAAAAAACGCGTTTATTTCGGGCTGAAAAACACGTTTTGAAAAGTGAGCTGTTACTGACCCATAACTTACATGGGGTTGACCAAACTTGCAGAAACATGTTTATTTCTGCTGAAAAACATGTTTTGACACTTTCAGCACACTGGGGTTAAGACCTGAGTGTGTGGGCTCTTCTGAGCCTTGCAGTTACATAGGGATACAGCTGTCTGAAAAAACGCGTTTATTTCGGGCTGAAAAACACGTTTTGAAAAGTGAGCTGTTACTGACCCATAACTTACATGGGGTTGACCAAACTTGCAGAAACAAGTTTATTTCTGCTGAAAAACATGTTTTGACACTTTCAGCACAGTGGGGTTAAGACCTGAGTGTGTGGGCTCTTCTGAGCCTTGCAGATACATAGGGATACAGCTGTCTGAAAAAACGCGTTTATTTCGGGCTGAAAAACACGTTTTGAAAAGTGAGCTGTTACTGACCCATAACTTACATGGGGTTGACCAAACTTGCAGAAACATGCTTATTTCTGCTGAAAAACATGTTTTGACACTTTCAGCGCACTGGGGTTAAGACCTGAGTGTGTGGGCTCTTCTGAGCCTTGCAGTTACATAGGGATACAGCTATCTGAAAAAACGCGTTTATTTCGGGCTGAAAAACACGTTTTGAAAAGTGAGCTGTTACTGACCCATAACTTACATGGGGTTGACCAAACTTGCAGAAACATGTTTATTTCTGCTGAAAAACATGTTTTGACACTTTCAGCACAGTGGGGTTAAGACCTGAGTGTGTGGGCTCTTCTGAGGCTTGCAGTTACATAGGGATACAGCTGTCTGAAAAAACGCGTTTATTTCGGGCTGAAAAACACGTTTTGAAAAGTGAGCTGTTACTGCCCCATAAGTTACATGGGGTTGACCAAACTTGCAGACACATGTTTATTTCTGCTGAAAAACATGTTTTGACACTTTCAGCACACTGGGGTTAAGACCTGAGTGTGTGGGCTCTTCTGAGCCTTGCAGTTACATAGGGATACAGCTGTCTGAAAAAACGTGTTTATTTCGGGCTGAAAAACACGTTTTGAAAAGTGAGCTGTTACTGACCCATAACTTACATGGGGTTGACCAAACTTGCAGAAACAAGTTTATTTCTGCTGAAAAACATGTTTTGACACTTTCAGCACACTGGGGTTAAGACCTGAGTGTGTGGGCTCTTCTGAGCCTTGCAGTTACATAGGGATACAGCTGTCTGAAAAAACGCGTTTATTTCGGGCTGAAAAACACGTTTTGAAAAGTGAGCTGTTACTGCCCCATAAGTTACATGGGGTTGACCAAACTTGCAGAAACATGTTTATTTCTGCTGAAAAACATGTTTTGACACTTTCAGCATACTGGGGTTAAGACCTGAGTGTGTGGGCTCTTCTGAGCCTTGCAAATACATAGGGATACAGCTGTCTGAAAAAACGCGTTTATTTCTGGCTGAAAAACACGTTTTGAAAAGTGAGCTGTTACTGACCCATAACTTACATGGGGTTGACCAAACTTGCAGAAACATGTTTATTTCTGCTGAAAAACATGTTTTGACACTTTCAGCACACTCGGGTTAAGACCTGAGTGTGTGGGCTCTTCTGAGCCTTGCAGTTACATAGGGATACAGCTGTCTGAAAAAACGCGTTTATTTCGGGCTGAAAAACACGTTTTGAAAAGTGAGCTGTTACTGACCCATAACTTACATGGGGTTGACCAAACTTGCAGAAACATGTTTATTTCTGCTGAAAAACATGTTTTGACACTTTCAGCACACTGGGGTTAAGACCTGAGTGTGTGGGCTCTTCTGAGCCTTGCAGTTACATAGGGATACAGCTGTCTGAAAAAACGCGTTTATTTCGGGCTGAAAAACACGTTTTGAAAAGTGAGCTGTTACTGACCCATAACTTACATGGGGTTGACCAAACTTGCAGAAACATGTTTATTTCTGCTGAAAAACATGTTTTGACACTTTCAGCGCACTGGGGTTAAGACCTGAGTGTGTGGGCTCTTCTGAGCCTTGCAGTTACATAGGGTAACAGCTATCTGAAAAAACGCGTTTATTTCGGGCTGAAAAACACGTTTTGAAAAGTGAGCTGTTACTGACCCATAACTTACATGGGGTTGACCAAACTTGCAGAAACATGCTTATTTCTGCTGAAAAACATGTTTTGACACTTTCAGCGCACTGGGGTTAAGACCTGAGTGTGTGGGCTCTTCTGAGCCTTGCAGTTACATAGGGTAAGAGCTATCTGAAAAAACGCGTTTATTTCGGGCTGAAAAACACGTTTTGAAAAGTGAGCTGTTACTGACCCATAACTTACATGGGGTTGACCAAACTTGCAGAAACATGTTTATTTCTGCTGAAAAACATGTTTTGACACTTTCAGCACAGTGGGGTTAAGACCTGAGTGTGTGGGCTCTTCTGAGGCTTGCAGTTACATAGGGATACAGCTGTCTGAAAAAACGCGTTTATTTCGGGCTGAAAAACACGTTTTGAAAAGTGAGCTGTTACTGACCCATAACTTACATGGGGTTGACCAAACTTGCAGAAACATGTTTATTTCTGCTGAAAAACATGTTTTGACACTTTCAGCACATTGGGGTTAAGACCTGAGTGTGTGGGCTCTTCTGAGCCTTGCAGTTACATAGGGATACAGCTGTCTGAAAAAACGCGTTTATTTCGGGCTGAAAAACACGTTTTGAAAAGTGAGCTGTTACTGACCCATAACTTACATGGGGTTGACCAAACTTGCAGAAACATGTTTATTTCTGCTGAAAAACATGTTTTGACACTTTCAGCACACTCGGGTTAAGACCTGAGTGTGTGGGCTCTTCTGAGCCTTGCAGTTACATAGGGATACAGCTGTCTGAAAAAACGCGTTTATTTCGGGCTGAAAAACACGTTTTGAAAAGTGAGCTGTTACTGACCCATAACTTACATGGGGTTGACCAAACTTGCAGAAACATGTTTATTTCTGCTGAAAAACATGTTTTGACACTTTCAGCACACTGGGGTTAAGACCTGAGTGTGTGGGCTCTTCTGAGCCTTGCAGTTACATAGGGATACAGCTGTCTGAAAAAACGCGTTTATTTCGGGCTGAAAAACACGTTTTGAAAAGTGAGCTGTTACTGACCCATAACTTACATGGGGTTGACCAAACTTGCAGAAACAAGTTTATTTCTGCTGAAAAACATGTTTTGACACTTTCAGCACACTGGGGTTAAGACCTGAGTGTGTGGGCTCTTCTGAGCCTTGCAATTACATAGGGATACAGCTGTCTGAAAAAACGCGTTTATTTCGGGCTGAAAAACACGTTTTGAAAAGTGAGCTGTTACTGACCCATAACTTACATGGGGTTGACCAAACTTGCAGAAACAAGTTTATTTCTGCTGAAAAACATGTTTTGACACTTTCAGCACACTGGGGTTAAGACCTGAGTGTGTGGGCTCTTCTGAGCCTTGCAATTACATAGGGATACAGCTGTCTGAAAAAACGCGTTTATTTCGGGCTGAAAAACACGTTTTGAAAAGTGAGCTGTTACTGACCCATAACTTACATGGGGTTGACCAAACTTGCAGAAACAAGTTTATTTCTGCTGAAAAACATGTTTTGACACTTTCAGCACACTGGGGTTAAGACCTGAGTGTGTGGGCTCTTCTGAGCCTTGCAGTTACATAGGGATACAGCTGTCTGAAAAAACGCGTTTATTTCGGGCTGAAAAACACGTTTTGAAAAGTGAGCTGTTACTGACCCATAACTTACATGGGGTTGACCAAACTTGCAGAAACATGTTTATTTCTGCTGAAAAACATGTTTTGACACTTTCAGCACACTGGGGTTAAGACCTGAGTGTGTGGGCTCTTCTGAGCCTTGCAGTTACATAGGGATACAGCTGTCTGAAAAAACGCGTTTATTTCGGGCTGAAAAACACGTTTTGAAAAGTGAGCTGTTACTGACCCATAACTTACATGGGGTTGACCAAACTTGCAGAAACAAGTTTATTTCTGCTGAAAAACATGTTTTGACACTTTCAGCACAGTGGGGTTAAGACCTGAGTGTGTGGGCTCTTCTGAGCCTTGCAGATACATAGGGATACAGCTGTCTGAAAAAACGCGTTTATTTCTGGCTGAAAAACACGTTTTGAAAAGTGAGCTGTTACTGACCCATAACTTACATGGGGTTGACCAAACTTGCAGAAACATGTTTATTTCTGCTGAAAAACATGTTTTGACACTTTCAGCACACTCGGGTTAAGACCTGAGTGTGTGGGCTCTTCTGAGCCTTGCAGTTACATAGGGATACAGCTGTCTGAAAAAACGCGTTTATTTCGGGCTGAAAAACACGTTTTGAAAAGTGAGCTGTTACTGACCCATAACTTACATGGGGTTGACCAAACTTGCAGAAACATGTTTATTTCTGCTGAAAAACATGTTTTGACACTTTCAGCACACTGGGGTTAAGACCTGAGTGTGTGGGCTCTTCTGAGCCTTGCAGTTACATAGGGATACAGCTGTCTGAAAAAACGCGTTTATTTCGGGCTGAAAAACACGTTTTGAAAAGTGAGCTGTTACTGACCCATAACTTACATGGGGTTGACCAAACTTGCAGAAAACATGTTTATTTCTGCTGAAAAACATGTTTTGACACTTTCAGCACAGTGGGGTTAAGACCTGAGTGTGTGGGCTCTTCTGAGGCTTGCAGTTACATAGGGATACAGCTGTCTGAAAAAACGCGTTTATTTCGGGCTGAAAAACACGTTTTGAAAAGTGAGCTGTTACTGCCCCATAAGTTACATGGGGTTGACCAAACTTGCAGACACATGTTTATTTCTGCTGAAAAACATGTTTTGACACTTTCAGCACAGTGGGTTTAAGACCTGAGTGTGTGGGCTCTTCTGAGGCTTGCAGTTACATAGGGATACAGCTGTCTGAAAAAACGCGTTTATTTCGGGCTGAAAAACACGTTTTGAAAAGTGAGCTGTTACTGACCCATAACTTACATGGGGTTGACCAAACTTGCAGAAACATGTTTATTTCTGCTGAAAAACATGTTTTGACACTTTCAGCACACTGGGGTTAAGACCTGAGTGTGTGGGCTCTTCTGAGCCTTGCAGATACATAGGGATACAGCTGTCTGAAAAAACGCGTTTATTTCTGGCTGAAAAACACGTTTTGAAAAGTGAGCTGTTACTGACCCATAATTTACATGGGGTTGACCAAACTTGCAGAAACATGTTTATTTCTGCTGAAAAACATGTTTTGACACTTTCAGCACACTCGGGTTAAGACCTGAGTGTGTGGGCTCTTCTGAGCCTTGCAGTTACATAGGGATACAGCTGTCTGAAAAAACGCGTTTATTTCGGGCTGAAAAACACGTTTTGAAAAGTGAGCTGTTACTGACCCATAACTTACATGGGGTTGACCAAACTTGCAGAAACATGTTTATTTCTGCTGAAAAACATGTTTTGACACTTTCAGCACACTGGGGTTAAGACCTGAGTGTGTGGGCTCTTCTGAGCCTTGCAGTTACATAGGGATACAGCTGTCTGAAAAAACGCGTTTATTTCGGGCTGAAAAACACGTTTTGAAAAGTGAGCTGTTACTGACCCATAACTTACATGGGGTTGACCAAACTTGCAGAAACAAGTTTATTTCTGCTGAAAAACATGTTTTGACACTTTCAGCACACTGGGGTTAAGACCTGAGTGTGTGGGCTCTTCTGAGCCTTGCAATTACATAGGGATACAGCTGTCTGAAAAAACGCGTTTATTTCGGGCTGAAAAACACGTTTTGAAAAGTGAGCTGTTACTGACCCATAACTTACATGGGGTTGACCAAACTTGCAGAAACAAGTTTATTTCTGCTGAAAAACATGTTTTGACACTTTCAGCACACTGGGGTTAAGACCTGAGTGTGTGGGCTCTTCTGAGCCTTGCAGATACATAGGGATACAGCTGTCTGAAAAAACGCGTTTATTTCTGGCTGAAAAACACGTTTTGAAAAGTGAGCTGTTACTGACCCATAACTTACATGGGGTTGACCAAACTTGCAGAAACATGTTTATTTCTGCTGAAAAACATGTTTTGACACTTTCAGCACACTCGGGTTAAGACCTGAGTGTGTGGGCTCTTCTGAGCCTTGCAGTTACATAGGGATACAGCTGTCTGAAAAAACGCGTTTATTTCGGGCTGAAAAACACGTTTTGAAAAGTGAGCTGTTACTGACCCATAACTTACATGGGGTTGACCAAACTTGCAGAAACATGTTTATTTCTGCTGAAAAACATGTTTTGACACTTTCAGCACACTGGGGTTAAGACCTGAGTGTGTGGGCTCTTCTGAGCCTTGCAGTTACATAGGGATACAGCTGTCTGAAAAAACGCGTTTATTTCGGGCTGAAAAACACGTTTTGAAAAGTGAGCTGTTACTGCCCCATAAGTTACATGGGGTTGACCAAACTTGCAGAAACATGTTTATTTCTGCTGAAAAACATGTTTTGACACTTTCAGCACACTGGGGTTAAGACCTGAGTGTGTGGGCTCTTCTGAGCCTTGCAGTTACATAGGGATACAGCTGTCTGAAAAAACGCGTTTATTTCGGGCTGAAAAACACGTTTTGAAAAGTGAGCTGTTACTGACCCATAACTTACATGGGGTTGACCAAACTTGCAGAAACATGTTTATTTCTGCTGAAAAACATGTTTTGACACTTTCAGCACACTGGGGTTAAGACCTGAGTGTGTGGGCTCTTCTGAGCCTTGCAGATACATAGGGATACAGCTGTCTGAAAAAACGCGTTTATTTCTGGCTGAAAAACACGTTTTGAAAAGTGAGCTGTTACTGACCCATAACTTACATGGGGTTGACCAAACTTGCAGAAACATGTTTATTTCTGCTGAAAAACATGTTTTGACACTTTCAGCACACTCGGGTTAAGACCTGAGTGTGTGGGCTCTTCTGAGCCTTGCAGTTACATAGGGATACAGCTGTCTGAAAAAACGCGTTTATTTCGGGCTGAAAAACACGTTTTGAAAAGTGAGCTGTTACTGACCCATAACTTACATGGGGTTGACCAAACTTGCAGAAACATGTTTATTTCTGCTGAAAAACATGTTTTGACACTTTCAGCACACTGGGGTTAAGACCTGAGTGTGTGGGCTCTTCTGAGCCTTGCAGTTACATAGGGATACAGCTGTCTGAAAAAACGCGTTTATTTCGGGCTGAAAAACACGTTTTGAAAAGTGAGCTGTTACTGACCCATAACTTACATGGGGTTGACCAAACTTGCAGAAAACATGTTTATTTCTGCTGAAAAACATGTTTTGACACTTTCAGCACAGTGGGGTTAAGACCTGAGTGTGTGGGCTCTTCTGAGGCTTGCAGTTACATAGGGATATAGCTGTCTGAAAAAACGCGTTTATTTCGGGCTGAAAAACACGTTTTGAAAAGTGAGCTGTTACTGCCCCATAAGTTACATGGGGTTGACCAAACTTGCAGACACATGTTTATTTCTGCTGAAAAACATGTTTTGACACTTTCAGCACAGTGGGTTTAAGACCTGAGTGTGTGGGCTCTTCTGAGGCTTGCAGTTACATAGGGATACAGCTGTCTGAAAAAAACGCGTTTATTTCGGGCTGAAAAACACGTTTTGAAAAGTGAGCTGTTACTGACCCATAACTTACATGGGGTTGACCAAACTTGCAGAAACATGTTTATTTCTGCTGAAAAACATGTTTTGACACTTTCAGCACACTGGGGTTAAGACCTGAGTGTGTGGGCTCTTCTGAGCCTTGCAGATACATAGGGATACAGCTGTCTGAAAAAACGCGTTTATTTCTGGCTGAAAAACACGTTTTGAAAAGTGAGCTGTTACTGACCCATAATTTACATGGGGTTGACCAAACTTGCAGAAACATGTTTATTTCTGCTGAAAAACATGTTTTGACACTTTCAGCACACTCGGGTTAAGACCTGAGTGTGTGGGCTCTTCTGAGCCTTGCAGTTACATAGGGATACAGCTGTCTGAAAAAACGCGTTTATTTCGGGCTGAAAAACACGTTTTGAAAAGTGAGCTGTTACTGACCCATAACTTACATGGGGTTGACCAAACTTGCAGAAAACATGTTTATTTCTGCTGAAAAACATGTTTTGACACTTTCAGCACAGTGGGGTTAAGACCTGAGTGTGTGGGCTCTTCTGAGGCTTGCAGTTACATAGGGATACAGCTGTCTGAAAAAACGCGTTTATTTCGGGCTGAAAAACACGTTTTGAAAAGTGAGCTGTTACTGCCCCATAAGTTACATGGGGTTGACCAAACTTGCAGACACATGTTTATTTCTGCTGAAAAACATGTTTTGACACTTTCAGCACAGTGGGTTTAAGACCTGAGTGTGTGGGCTCTTCTGAGGCTTGCAGTTACATAGGGATACAGCTGTCTGAAAAAACGCGTTTATTTCGGGCTGAAAAACACGTTTTGAAAAGTGAGCTGTTACTGACCCATAACTTACATGGGGTTGACCAAACTTGCAGAAACATGTTTATTTCTGCTGAAAAACATGTTTTGACACTTTCAGCACACTGGGGTTAAGACCTGAGTGTGTGGGCTCTTCTGAGCCTTGCAGATACATAGGGATACAGCTGTCTGAAAAAACGCGTTTATTTCTGGCTGAAAAACACGTTTTGAAAAGTGAGCTGTTACTGACCCATAATTTACATGGGGTTGACCAAACTTGCAGAAACATGTTTATTTCTGCTGAAAAACATGTTTTGACACTTTCAGCACACTCGGGTTAAGACCTGAGTGTGTGGGCTCTTCTGAGCCTTGCAGTTACATAGGGATACAGCTGTCTGAAAAAACGCGTTTATTTCGGGCTGAAAAACACGTTTTGAAAAGTGAGCTGTTACTGACCCATAACTTACATGGGGTTGACCAAACTTGCAGAAACAAGTTTATTTCTGCTGAAAAACATGTTTTGACACTTTCAGCACACTGGGGTTAAGACCTGAGTGTGTGGGCTCTTCTGAGCCTTGCAATTACATAGGGATACAGCTGTCTGAAAAAACGCGTTTATTTCGGGCTGAAAAACACGTTTTGAAAAGTGAGCTGTTACTGACCCATAACTTACATGGGGTTGACCAAACTTGCAGAAACAAGTTTATTTCTGCTGAAAAACATGTTTTGACACTTTCAGCACACTGGGGTTAAGACCTGAGTGTGTGGGCTCTTCTGAGCCTTGCAGATACATAGGGATACAGCTGTCTGAAAAAACGCGTTTATTTCTGGCTGAAAAACACGTTTTGAAAAGTGAGCTGTTACTGACCCATAACTTACATGGGGTTGACCAAACTTGCAGAAACATGTTTATTTCTGCTGAAAAACATGTTTTGACACTTTCAGCACACTCGGGTTAAGACCTGAGTGTGTGGGCTCTTCTGAGCCTTGCAGTTACATAGGGATACAGCTGTCTGAAAAAACGCGTTTATTTCGGGCTGAAAAACACGTTTTGAAAAGTGAGCTGTTACTGACCCATAACTTACATGGGGTTGACCAAACTTGCAGAAACATGTTTATTTCTGCTGAAAAACATGTTTTGACACTTTCAGCACACTGGGGTTAAGACCTGAGTGTGTGGGCTCTTCTGAGCCTTGCAGTTACATAGGGATACAGCTGTCTGAAAAAACGCGTTTATTTCGGGCTGAAAAACACGTTTTGAAAAGTGAGCTGTTACTGCCCCATAAGTTACATGGGGTTGACCAAACTTGCAGAAACATGTTTATTTCTGCTGAAAAACATGTTTTGACACTTTCAGCACACTGGGGTTAAGACCTGAGTGTGTGGGCTCTTCTGAGCCTTGCAGTTACATAGGGATACAGCTGTCTGAAAAAACGCGTTTATTTCGGGCTGAAAAACACGTTTTGAAAAGTGAGCTGTTACTGACCCATAACTTACATGGGGTTGACCAAACTTGCAGAAACATGTTTATTTCTGCTGAAAAACATGTTTTGACACTTTCAGCACACTGGGGTTAAGACCTGAGTGTGTGGGCTCTTCTGAGCCTTGCAGATACATAGGGATACAGCTGTCTGAAAAAACGCGTTTATTTCGGGCTGAAAAACACGTTTTGAAAAGTGAGCTGTTACTGACCCATAACTTACATGGGGTTGACCAAACTTGCAGAAACATGTTTATTTCTGCTGAAAAACATGTTTTGACACTTTCAGCACACTCGGGTTAAGACCTGAGTGTGTGGGCTCTTCTGAGCCTTGCAGTTACATAGGGATACAGCTGTCTGAAAAAACGCGTTTATTTCGGGCTGAAAAACACGTTTTGAAAAGTGAGCTGTTACTGACCCATAACTTACATGGGGTTGACCAAACTTGCAGAAACATGTTTATTTCTGCTGAAAAACATGTTTTGACACTTTCAGCACACTGGGGTTAAGACCTGAGTGTGTGGGCTCTTCTGAGCCTTGCAGTTACATAGGGATACAGCTGTCTGAAAAAACGCGTTTATTTCGGGCTGAAAAACACGTTTTGAAAAGTGAGCTGTTACTGACCCATAACTTACATGGGGTTGACCAAACTTGCAGAAAACATGTTTATTTCTGCTGAAAAACATGTTTTGACACTTTCAGCACAGTGGGGTTAAGACCTGAGTGTGTGGGCTCTTCTGAGGCTTGCAGTTACATAGGGATACAGCTGTCTGAAAAAACGCGTTTATTTCGGGCTGAAAAACACGTTTTGAAAAGTGAGCTGTTACTGCCCCATAAGTTACATGGGGTTGACCAAACTTGCAGACACATGTTTATTTCTGCTGAAAAACATGTTTTGACACTTTCAGCACAGTGGGTTTAAGACCTGAGTGTGTGGGCTCTTCTGAGGCTTGCAGTTACATAGGGATACAGCTGTCTGAAAAAACGCGTTTATTTCGGGCTGAAAAACACGTTTTGAAAAGTGAGCTGTTACTGACCCATAACTTACATGGGGTTGACCAAACTTGCAGAAACATGTTTATTTCTGCTGAAAAACATGTTTTGACACTTTCAGCACACTGGGGTTAAGACCTGAGTGTGTGGGCTCTTCTGAGCCTTGCAGATACATAGGGATACAGCTGTCTGAAAAAACGCGTTTATTTCTGGCTGAAAAACACGTTTTGAAAAGTGAGCTGTTACTGACCCATAATTTACATGGGGTTGACCAAACTTGCAGAAACATGTTTATTTCTGCTGAAAAACATGTTTTGACACTTTCAGCACACTCGGGTTAAGACCTGAGTGTGTGGGCTCTTCTGAGCCTTGCAGTTACATAGGGATACAGCTGTCTGAAAAAACGCGTTTATTTCGGGCTGAAAAACACGTTTTGAAAAGTGAGCTGTTACTGACCCATAACTTACATGGGGTTGACCAAACTTGCAGAAACATGTTTATTTCTGCTGAAAAACATGTTTTGACACTTTCAGCACACTGGGGTTAAGACCTGAGTGTGTGGGCTCTTCTGAGCCTTGCAGTTACATAGGGATACAGCTGTCTGAAAAAACGCGTTTATTTCGGGCTGAAAAACACGTTTTGAAAAGTGAGCTGTTACTGACCCATAACTTACATGGGGTTGACCAAACTTGCAGAAACAAGTTTATTTCTGCTGAAAAACATGTTTTGACACTTTCAGCACACTGGGGTTAAGACCTGAGTGTGTGGGCTCTTCTGAGCCTTGCAATTACATAGGGATACAGCTGTCTGAAAAAACGCGTTTATTTCGGGCTGAAAAACACGTTTTGAAAAGTGAGCTGTTACTGACCCATAACTTACATGGGGTTGACCAAACTTGCAGAAACAAGTTTATTTCTGCTGAAAAACATGTTTTGACACTTTCAGCACACTGGGGTTAAGACCTGAGTGTGTGGGCTCTTCTGAGCCTTGCAGTTACATAGGGATACAGCTGTCTGAAAAAACGCGTTTATTTCGGGCTGAAAAACACGTTTTGAAAAGTGAGCTGTTACTGACCCATAACTTACATGGGGTTGACCAAACTTGCAGAAACATGTTTATTTCTGCTGAAAAACATGTTTTGACACTTTCAGCACACTGGGGTTAAGACCTGAGTGTGTGGGCTCTTCTGAGCCTTGCAGTTACATAGGGATACAGCTGTCTGAAAAAACGCGTTTATTTCGGGCTGAAAAACACGTTTTGAAAAGTGAGCTGTTACTGACCCAGAACTTACATGGGGTTGACCAAACTTGCAGAAACAAGTTTATTTCTGCTGAAAAACATGTTTTGACACTTTCAGCACAGTGGGGTTAAGACCTGAGTGTGTGGGCTCTTCTGAGCCTTGCAGATACATAGGGATACAGCTGTCTGAAAAAACGCGTTTATTTCGGGCTGAAAAACACGTTTTGAAAAGTGAGCTGTTACTGACCCATAACTTACATGGGGTTGACCAAACTTGCAGAAACATGCTTATTTCTGCTGAAAAACATGTTTTGACACTTTCAGCGCACTGGGGTTAAGACCTGAGTGTGTGGGCTCTTCTGAGCCTTGCAGTTACATAGGGATACAGCTATCTGAAAAAACGCGTTTATTTCGGGCTGAAAAACACGTTTTGAAAAGTGAGCTGTTACTGACCCATAACTTACATGGGGTTGACCAAACTTGCAGAAACATGTTTATTTCTGCTGAAAAACATGTTTTGACACTTTCAGCACAGTGGGGTTAAGACCTGAGTGTGTGGGCTCTTCTGAGGCTTGCAGTTACATAGGGATACAGCTGTCTGAAAAAACGCGTTTATTTCGGGCTGAAAAACACGTTTTGAAAAGTGAGCTGTTACTGCCCCATAAGTTACATGGGGTTGACCAAACTTGCAGACACATGTTTATTTCTGCTGAAAAACATGTTTTGACACTTTCAGCACACTGGGGTTAAGACCTGAGTGTGTGGGCTCTTCTGAGCCTTGCAGTTACATAGGGATACAGCTGTCTGAAAAAACGTGTTTATTTCGGGCTGAAAAACACGTTTTGAAAAGTGAGCTGTTACTGACCCATAACTTACATGGGGTTGACCAAACTTGCAGAAACAAGTTTATTTCTGCTGAAAAACATGTTTTGACACTTTCAGCACACTGGGGTTAAGACCTGAGTGTGTGGGCTCTTCTGAGCCTTGCAGTTACATAGGGATACAGCTGTCTGAAAAAACGCGTTTATTTCGGGCTGAAAAACACGTTTTGAAAAGTGAGCTGTTACTGCCCCATAAGTTACATGGGGTTGACCAAACTTGCAGAAACATGTTTATTTCTGCTGAAAAACATGTTTTGACACTTTCAGCATACTGGGGTTAAGACCTGAGTGTGTGGGCTCTTCTGAGCCTTGCAGATACATAGGGATACAGCTGTCTGAAAAAACGCGTTTATTTCTGGCTGAAAAACACGTTTTGAAAAGTGAGCTGTTACTGACCCATAACTTACATGGGGTTGACCAAACTTGCAGAAACATGTTTATTTCTGCTGAAAAACATGTTTTGACACTTTCAGCACACTCGGGTTAAGACCTGAGTGTGTGGGCTCTTCTGAGCCTTGCAGTTACATAGGGATACAGCTGTCTGAAAAAACGCGTTTATTTCGGGCTGAAAAACACGTTTTGAAAAGTGAGCTGTTACTGACCCATAACTTACATGGGGTTGACCAAACTTGCAGAAACATGTTTATTTCTGCTGAAAAACATGTTTTGACACTTTCAGCACACTGGGGTTAAGACCTGAGTGTGTGGGCTCTTCTGAGCCTTGCAGTTACATAGGGATACAGCTGTCTGAAAAAACGCGTTTATTTCGGGCTGAAAAACACGTTTTGAAAAGTGAGCTGTTACTGACCCATAACTTACATGGGGTTGACCAAACTTGCAGAAACATGTTTATTTCTGCTGAAAAACATGTTTTGACACTTTCAGCGCACTGGGGTTAAGACCTGAGTGTGTGGGCTCTTCTGAGCCTTGCAGTTACATAGGGTAACAGCTATCTGAAAAAACGCGTTTATTTCGGGCTGAAAAACACGTTTTGAAAAGTGAGCTGTTACTGACCCATAACTTACATGGGGTTGACCAAACTTGCAGAAACATGCTTATTTCTGCTGAAAAACATGTTTTGACACTTTCAGCGCACTGGGGTTAAGACCTGAGTGTGTGGGCTCTTCTGAGCCTTGCAGTTACATAGGGTAAGAGCTATCTGAAAAAACGCGTTTATTTCGGGCTGAAAAACACGTTTTGAAAAGTGAGCTGTTACTGACCCATAACTTACATGGGGTTGACCAAACTTGCAGAAACATGTTTATTTCTGCTGAAAAACATGTTTTGACACTTTCAGCACAGTGGGGTTAAGACCTGAGTGTGTGGGCTCTTCTGAGGCTTGCAGTTACATAGGGATACAGCTGTCTGAAAAAACGCGTTTATTTCGGGCTGAAAAACACGTTTTGAAAAGTGAGCTGTTACTGACCCATAACTTACATGGGGTTGACCAAACTTGCAGAAACATGTTTATTTCTGCTGAAAAACATGTTTTGACACTTTCAGCACATTGGGGTTAAGACCTGAGTGTGTGGGCTCTTCTGAGCCTTGCAGTTACATAGGGATACAGCTGTCTGAAAAAACGCGTTTATTTCGGGCTGAAAAACACGTTTTGAAAAGTGAGCTGTTACTGACCCATAACTTACATGGGGTTGACCAAACTTGCAGAAACATGTTTATTTCTGCTGAAAAACATGTTTTGACACTTTCAGCACACTGGGGTTAAGACCTGAGTGTGTGGGCTCTTCTGAGCCTTGCAGATACATAGGGATACAGCTGTCTGAAAAAACGCGTTTATTTCTGGCTGAAAAACACGTTTTGAAAAGTGAGCTGTTACTGACCCATAATTTACATGGGGTTGACCAAACTTGCAGAAACATGTTTATTTCTGCTGAAAAACATGTTTTGACACTTTCAGCACACTCGGGTTAAGACCTGAGTGTGTGGGCTCTTCTGAGCCTTGCAGTTACATAGGGATACAGCTGTCTGAAAAAACGCGTTTATTTCGGGCTGAAAAACACGTTTTGAAAAGTGAGCTGTTACTGACCCATAACTTACATGGGGTTGACCAAACTTGCAGAAACATGTTTATTTCTGCTGAAAAACATGTTTTGACACTTTCAGCACACTGGGGTTACGACCTGAGTGTGTGGGCTCTTCTGAGCCTTGCAGTTACATAGGGATACAGCTGTCTGAAAAAACGCGTTTATTTCGGGCTGAAAAACACGTTTTGAAAAGTGAGCTGTTACTGACCCATAACTTACATGGGGTTGACCAAACTTGCAGAAACAAGTTTATTTCTGCTGAAAAACATGTTTTGACACTTTCAGCACACTGGGGTTAAGACCTGAGTGTGTGGGCTCTTCTGAGCCTTGCAATTACATAGGGATACAGCTGTCTGAAAAAACGCGTTTATTTCGGGCTGAAAAACACGTTTTGAAAAGTGAGCTGTTACTGACCCATAACTTACATGGGGTTGACCAAACTTGCAGAAACAAGTTTATTTCTGCTGAAAAACATGTTTTGACACTTTCAGCACAGTGGGTTTAAGACCTGAGTGTGTGGGCTCTTCTGAGGCTTGCAGTTACATAGGGATACAGCTGTCTGAAAAAACGCGTTTATTTCGGGCTGAAAAACACGTTTTGAAAAGTGAGCTGTTACTGACCCATAACTTACATGGGGTTGACCAAACTTGCAGAAACAAGTTTATTTCTGCTGAAAAACATGTTTTGACACTTTCAGCACAGTGGGGTTAAGACCTGAGTGTGTGGGCTCTTCTGAGCCTTGCAGATACATAGGGATACAGCTGTCTGAAAAAACGCGTTTATTTCTGGCTGAAAAACACGTTTTGAAAAGTGAGCTGTTACTGACCCATAACTTACATGGGGTTGACCAAACTTGCAGAAACATGTTTATTTCTGCTGAAAAACATGTTTTGACACTTTCAGCACACTCGGGTTAAGACCTGAGTGTGTGGGCTCTTCTGAGCCTTGCAGTTACATAGGGATACAGCTGTCTGAAAAAACGCGTTTATTTCGGGCTGAAAAACACGTTTTGAAAAGTGAGCTGTTACTGACCCATAACTTACATGGGGTTGACCAAACTTGCAGAAACATGTTTATTTCTGCTGAAAAACATGTTTTGACACTTTCAGCACACTGGGGTTAAGACCTGAGTGTGTGGGCTCTTCTGAGCCTTGCAGTTACATAGGGATACAGCTGTCTGAAAAAACGCGTTTATTTCGGGCTGAAAAACACGTTTTGAAAAGTGAGCTGTTACTGACCCATAACTTACATGGGGTTGACCAAACTTGCAGAAAACATGTTTATTTCTGCTGAAAAACATGTTTTGACACTTTCAGCACAGTGGGGTTAAGACCTGAGTGTGTGGGCTCTTCTGAGGCTTGCAGTTACATAGGGATACAGCTGTCTGAAAAAACGCGTTTATTTCGGGCTGAAAAACACGTTTTGAAAAGTGAGCTGTTACTGCCCCATAAGTTACATGGGGTTGACCAAACTTGCAGACACATGTTTATTTCTGCTGAAAAACATGTTTTGACACTTTCAGCACAGTGGGTTTAAGACCTGAGTGTGTGGGCTCTTCTGAGGCTTGCAGTTACATAGGGATACAGCTGTCTGAAAAAACGCGTTTATTTCGGGCTGAAAAACACGTTTTGAAAAGTGAGCTGTTACTGACCCATAACTTACATGGGGTTGACCAAACTTGCAGAAACATGTTTATTTCTGCTGAAAAACATGTTTTGACACTTTCAGCACACTGGGGTTAAGACCTGAGTGTGTGGGCTCTTCTGAGCCTTGCAGATACATAGGGATACAGCTGTCTGAAAAAACGCGTTTATTTCTGGCTGAAAAACACGTTTTGAAAAGTGAGCTGTTACTGACCCATAATTTACATGGGGTTGACCAAACTTGCAGAAACATGTTTATTTCTGCTGAAAAACATGTTTTGACACTTTCAGCACACTCGGGTTAAGACCTGAGTGTGTGGGCTCTTCTGAGCCTTGCAGTTACATAGGGATACAGCTGTCTGAAAAAACGCGTTTATTTCGGGCTGAAAAACACGTTTTGAAAAGTGAGCTGTTACTGACCCATAACTTACATGGGGTTGACCAAACTTGCAGAAACATGTTTATTTCTGCTGAAAAACATGTTTTGACACTTTCAGCACACTGGGGTTAAGACCTGAGTGTGTGGGCTCTTCTGAGCCTTGCAGTTACATAGGGATACAGCTGTCTGAAAAAACGCGTTTATTTCGGGCTGAAAAACACGTTTTGAAAAGTGAGCTGTTACTGACCCATAACTTACATGGGGTTGACCAAACTTGCAGAAACAAGTTTATTTCTGCTGAAAAACATGTTTTGACACTTTCAGCACACTGGGGTTAAGACCTGAGTGTGTGGGCTCTTCTGAGCCTTGCAATTACATAGGGATACAGCTGTCTGAAAAAACGCGTTTATTTCGGGCTGAAAAACACGTTTTGAAAAGTGAGCTGTTACTGACCCATAACTTACATGGGGTTGACCAAACTTGCAGAAACAAGTTTATTTCTGCTGAAAAACATGTTTTGACACTTTCAGCACACTGGGGTTAAGACCTGAGTGTGTGGGCTCTTCTGAGCCTTGCAGATACATAGGGATACAGCTGTCTGAAAAAACGCGTTTATTTCTGGCTGAAAAACACGTTTTGAAAAGTGAGCTGTTACTGACCCATAACTTACATGGGGTTGACCAAACTTGCAGAAACATGTTTATTTCTGCTGAAAAACATGTTTTGACACTTTCAGCACACTCGGGTTAAGACCTGAGTGTGTGGGCTCTTCTGAGCCTTGCAGTTACATAGGGATACAGCTGTCTGAAAAAACGCGTTTATTTCGGGCTGAAAAACACGTTTTGAAAAGTGAGCTGTTACTGACCCATAACTTACATGGGGTTGACCAAACTTGCAGAAAAATGTTTATTTCTGCTGAAAAACATGTTTTGACACTTTCAGCACACTGGGGTTAAGACCTGAGTGTGTGGGCTCTTCTGAGCCTTGCAGTTACATAGGGATACAGCTGTCTGAAAAAACGCGTTTATTTCGGGCTGAAAAACACGTTTTGAAAAGTGAGCTGTTACTGCCCCATAAGTTACATGGGGTTGACCAAACTTGCAGAAACATGTTTATTTCTGCTGAAAAACATGTTTTGACACTTTCAGCACACTGGGGTTAAGACCTGAGTGTGTGGGCTCTTCTGAGCCTTGCAGTTACATAGGGATACAGCTGTCTGAAAAAACGCGTTTATTTCGGGCTGAAAAACACGTTTTGAAAAGTGAGCTGTTACTGACCCATAACTTACATGGGGTTGACCAAACTTGCAGAAACATGTTTATTTCTGCTGAAAAACATGTTTTGACACTTTCAGCACACTGGGGTTAAGACCTGAGTGTGTGGGCTCTTCTGAGCCTTGCAGATACATAGGGATACAGCTGTCTGAAAAAACGCGTTTATTTCTGGCTGAAAAACACGTTTTGAAAAGTGAGCTGTTACTGACCCATAACTTACATGGGGTTGACCAAACTTGCAGAAACATGTTTATTTCTGCTGAAAAACATGTTTTGACACTTTCAGCACACTGGGGTTAAGACCTGAGTGTGTGGGCTCTTCTGAGCCTTGCAGTTACATAGGGATACAGCTGTCTGAAAAAACGCGTTTATTTCGGGCTGAAAAACACGTTTTGAAAAGTGAGCTGTTACTGACCCATAACTTACATGGGGTTGACCAAACTTGCAGAAAACATGTTTATTTCTGCTGAAAAACATGTTTTGACACTTTCAGCACAGTGGGGTTAAGACCTGAGTGTGTGGGCTCTTCTGAGGCTTGCAGTTACTTAGGGATACAGCTGTCTGAAAAAACGCGTTTATTTCGGGCTGAAAAACACGTTTTGAAAAGTGAGCTGTTACTGCCCCATAAGTTACATGGGGTTGACCAAACTTGCAGACACATGTTTATTTCTGCTGAAAAACATGTTTTGACACTTTCAGCACAGTGGGTTTAAGACCTGAGTGTGTGGGCTCTTCTGAGGCTTGCAGTTACATAGGGATACAGCTGTCTGAAAAAACGCGTTTATTTCGGGCTGAAAAACACGTTTTGAAAAGTGAGCTGTTACTGACCCATAACTTACATGGGGTTGACCAAACTTGCAGAAACATGTTTATTTCTGCTGAAAAACATGTTTTGACACTTTCAGCACACTGGGGTTAAGACCTGAGTGTGTGGGCTCTTCTGAGCCTTGCAGATACATAGGGATACAGCTGTCTGAAAAAACGCGTTTATTTCTGGCTGAAAAACACGTTTTGAAAAGTGAGCTGTTACTGACCCATAATTTACATGGGGTTGACCAAACTTGCAGAAACATGTTTATTTCTGCTGAAAAACATGTTTTGACACTTTCAGCACACTCGGGTTAAGACCTGAGTGTGTGGGCTCTTCTGAGCCTTGCAGTTACATAGGGATACAGCTGTCTGAAAAAACGCGTTTATTTCGGGCTGAAAAACACGTTTTGAAAAGTGAGCTGTTACTGACCCATAACTTACATGGGGTTGACCAAACTTGCAGAAACATGTTTATTTCTGCTGAAAAACATGTTTTGACACTTTCAGCACACTGGGGTTAAGACCTGAGTGTGTGGGCTCTTCTGAGCCTTGCAGTTACATAGGGATACAGCTGTCTGAAAAAAACGCGTTTATTTCGGGCTGAAAAACACGTTTTGAAAAGTGAGCTGTTACTGACCCATAACTTACATGGGGTTGACCAAACTTGCAGAAACAAGTTTATTTCTGCTGAAAAACATGTTTTGACACTTTCAGCACACTGGGGTTAAGACCTGAGTGTGTGGGCTCTTCTGAGCCTTGCAATTACATAGGGATACAGCTGTCTGAAAAAACGCGTTTATTTCGGGCTGAAAAACACGTTTTGAAAAGTGAGCTGTTACTGACCCATAACTTACATGGGGTTGACCAAACTTGCAGAAACAAGTTTATTTCTGCTGAAAAACATGTTTTGACACTTTCAGCACACTGGGGTTAAGACCTGAGTGTGTGGGCTCTTCTGAGCCTTGCAGTTACATAGGGATACAGCTGTCTGAAAAAACGCGTTTATTTCGGGCTGAAAAACACGTTTTGAAAAGTGAGCTGTTACTGACCCATAACTTACATGGGGTTGACCAAACTTGCAGAAACATGTTTATTTCTGCTGAAAAACATGTTTTGACACTTTCAGCACACTGGGGTTAAGACCTGAGTGTGTGGGCTCTTCTGAGCCTTGCAGTTACATAGGGATACAGCTGTCTGAAAAAACGCGTTTATTTCGGGCTGAAAAACACGTTTTGAAAAGTGAGCTGTTACTGACCCATAACTTACATGGGGTTGACCAAACTTGCAGAAACAAGTTTATTTCTGCTGAAAAACATGTTTTGACACTTTCAGCACAGTGGGGTTAAGACCTGAGTGTGTGGGCTCTTCTGAGCCTTGCAGATACATAGGGATACAGCTGTCTGAAAAAACGCGTTTATTTCGGGCTGAAAAACACGTTTTGAAAAGTGAGCTGTTACTGACCCATAACTTACATGGGGTTGACCAAACTTGCAGAAACATGCTTATTTCTGCTGAAAAACATGTTTTGACACTTTCAGCGCACTGGGGTTAAGACCTGAGTGTGTGGGCTCTTCTGAGCCTTGCAGTTACATAGGGATACAGCTATCTGAAAAAACGCGTTTATTTCGGGCTGAAAAACACGTTTTGAAAAGTGAGCTGTTACTGACCCATAACTTACATGGGGTTGACCAAACTTGCAGAAACATGTTTATTTCTGCTGAAAAACATGTTTTGACACTTTCAGCACAGTGGGGTTAAGACCTGAGTGTGTGGGCTCTTCTGAGGCTTGCAGTTACATAGGGATACAGCTGTCTGAAAAAACGCGTTTATTTCGGGCTGAAAAACACGTTTTGAAAAGTGAGCTGTTACTGCCCCATAAGTTACATGGGGTTGACCAAACTTGCAGACACATGTTTATTTCTGCTGAAAAACATGTTTTGACACTTTCAGCACACTGGGGTTAAGACCTGAGTGTGTGGGCTCTTCTGAGCCTTGCAGTTACATAGGGATACAGCTGTCTGAAAAAACGTGTTTATTTCGGGCTGAAAAACACGTTTTGAAAAGTGAGCTGTTACTGACCCATAACTTACATGGGGTTGACCAAACTTGCAGAAACAAGTTTATTTCTGCTGAAAAACATGTTTTGACACTTTCAGCACACTGGGGTTAAGACCTGAGTGTGTGGGCTCTTCTGAGCCTTGCAGTTACATAGGGATACAGCTGTCTGAAAAAACGCGTTTATTTCGGGCTGAAAAACACGTTTTGAAAAGTGAGCTGTTACTGCCCCATAAGTTACATGGGGTTGACCAAACTTGCAGAAACATGTTTATTTCTGCTGAAAAACATGTTTTGACACTTTCAGCATACTGGGGTTAAGACCTGAGTGTGTGGGCTCTTCTGAGCCTTGCAGATACATAGGGATACAGCTGTCTGAAAAAACGCGTTTATTTCTGGCTGAAAAACACGTTTTGAAAAGTGAGCTGTTACTGACCCATAACTTACATGGGGTTGACCAAACTTGCAGAAACATGTTTATTTCTGCTGAAAAACATGTTTTGACACTTTCAGCACACTCGGGTTAAGACCTGAGTGTGTGGGCTCTTCTGAGCCTTGCAGTTACATAGGGATACAGCTGTCTGAAAAAACGCGTTTATTTCGGGCTGAAAAACACGTTTTGAAAAGTGAGCTGTTACTGACCCATAACTTACATGGGGTTGACCAAACTTGCAGAAACATGTTTATTTCTGCTGAAAAACATGTTTTGACACTTTCAGCACACTGGGGTTAAGACCTGAGTGTGTGGGCTCTTCTGAGCCTTGCAGTTACATAGGGATACAGCTGTCTGAAAAAACGCGTTTATTTCGGGCTGAAAAACACGTTTTGAAAAGTGAGCTGTTACTGACCCATAACTTACATGGGGTTGACCAAACTTGCAGAAACATGTTTATTTCTGCTGAAAAACATGTTTTGACACTTTCAGCGCACTGGGGTTAAGACCTGAGTGTGTGGGCTCTTCTGAGCCTTGCAGTTACATAGGGTAACAGCTATCTGAAAAAACGCGTTTATTTCGGGCTGAAAAACACGTTTTGAAAAGTGAGCTGTTACTGACCCATAACTTACATGGGGTTGACCAAACTTGCAGAAACATGCTTATTTCTGCTGAAAAACATGTTTTGACACTTTCAGCGCACTGGGGTTAAGACCTGAGTGTGTGGGCTCTTCTGAGCCTTGCAGTTACATAGGGTAAGAGCTATCTGAAAAAACGCGTTTATTTCGGGCTGAAAAACACGTTTTGAAAAGTGAGCTGTTACTGACCCATAACTTACATGGGGTTGACCAAACTTGCAGAAACATGTTTATTTCTGCTGAAAAACATGTTTTGACACTTTCAGCACAGTGGGGTTAAGACCTGAGTGTGTGGGCTCTTCTGAGCCTTGCAGTTACATAGGGATACAGCTGTCTGAAAAAACGCGTTTATTTCGGGCTGAAAAACACGTTTTGAAAAGTGAGCTGTTACTGACCCATAACTTACATGGGGTTGACCAAACTTGCAGAAACATGTTTATTTCTGCTGAAAAACATGTTTTGACACTTTCAGCACATTGGGGTTAAGACCTGAGTGTGTGGGCTCTTCTGAGCCTTGCAGTTACATAGGGATACAGCTGTCTGAAAAAACGCGTTTATTTCGGGCTGAAAAACACGTTTTGAAAAGTGAGCTGTTACTGACCCATAACTTACATGGGGTTGACCAAACTTGCAGAAACATGTTTATTTCTGCTGAAAAACATGTTTTGACACTTTCAGCACACTGGGGTTAAGACCTGAGTGTGTGGGCTCTTCTGAGCCTTGCAGATACATAGGGATACAGCTGTCTGAAAAAACGCGTTTATTTCTGGCTGAAAAACACGTTTTGAAAAGTGAGCTGTTACTGACCCATAATTTACATGGGGTTGACCAAACTTGCAGAAACATGTTTATTTCTGCTGAAAAACATGTTTTGACACTTTCAGCACACTCGGGTTAAGACCTGAGTGTGTGGGCTCTTCTGAGCCTTGCAGTTACATAGGGATACAGCTGTCTGAAAAAACGCGTTTATTTCGGGCTGAAAAACACGTTTTGAAAAGTGAGCTGTTACTGACCCATAACTTACATGGGGTTGACCAAACTTGCAGAAACATGTTTATTTCTGCTGAAAAACATGTTTTGACACTTTCAGCACACTGGGGTTAAGACCTGAGTGTGTGGGCTCTTCTGAGCCTTGCAGTTACATAGGGATACAGCTGTCTGAAAAAACGCGTTTATTTCGGGCTGAAAAACACGTTTTGAAAAGTGAGCTGTTACTGACCCATAACTTACATGGGGTTGACCAAACTTGCAGAAACAAGTTTATTTCTGCTGAAAAACATGTTTTGACACTTTCAGCACACTGGGGTTAAGACCTGAGTGTGTGGGCTCTTCTGAGCCTTGCAATTACATAGGGATACAGCTGTCTGAAAAAACGCGTTTATTTCGGGCTGAAAAACACGTTTTGAAAAGTGAGCTGTTACTGACCCATAACTTACATGGGGTTGACCAAACTTGCAGAAACAAGTTTATTTCTGCTGAAAAACATGTTTTGACACTTTCAGCACACTGGGGTTAAGACCTGAGTGTGTGGGCTCTTCTGAGCCTTGCAATTACATAGGGATACAGCTGTCTGAAAAAACGCGTTTATTTCGGGCTGAAAAACACGTTTTGAAAAGTGAGCTGTTACTGACCCATAACTTACATGGGGTTGACCAAACTTGCAGAAACAAGTTTATTTCTGCTGAAAAACATGTTTTGACACTTTCAGCACACTGGGGTTAAGACCTGAGTGTGTGGGCTCTTCTGAGCCTTGCAGTTACATAGGGATACAGCTGTCTGAAAAAACGCGTTTATTTCGGGCTGAAAAACACGTTTTGAAAAGTGAGCTGTTACTGACCCATAACTTACATGGGGTTGACCAAACTTGCAGAAACATGTTTATTTCTGCTGAAAAACATGTTTTGACACTTTCAGCACACTGGGGTTAAGACCTGAGTGTGTGGGCTCTTCTGAGCCTTGCAGTTACATAGGGATACAGCTGTCTGAAAAAACGCGTTTATTTCGGGCTGAAAAACACGTTTTGAAAAGTGAGCTGTTACTGACCCATAACTTACATGGGGTTGACCAAACTTGCAGAAACAAGTTTATTTCTGCTGAAAAACATGTTTTGACACTTTCAGCACAGTGGGGTTAAGACCTGAGTGTGTGGGCTCTTCTGAGCCTTGCAGATACATAGGGATACAGCTGTCTGAAAAAACGCGTTTATTTCTGGCTGAAAAACACGTTTTGAAAAGTGAGCTGTTACTGACCCATAACTTACATGGGGTTGACCAAACTTGCAGAAACATGTTTATTTCTGCTGAAAAACATGTTTTGACACTTTCAGCACACTCGGGTTAAGACCTGAGTGTGTGGGCTCTTCTGAGCCTTGCAGTTACATAGGGATACAGCTGTCTGAAAAAACGCGTTTATTTCGGGCTGAAAAACACGTTTTGAAAAGTGAGCTGTTACTGACCCATAACTTACATGGGGTTGACCAAACTTGCAGAAACATGTTTATTTCTGCTGAAAAACATGTTTTGACACTTTCAGCACACTGGGGTTAAGACCTGAGTGTGTGGGCTCTTCTGAGCCTTGCAGTTACATAGGGATACAGCTGTCTGAAAAAACGCGTTTATTTCGGGCTGAAAAACACGTTTTGAAAAGTGAGCTGTTACTGACCCATAACTTACATGGGGTTGACCAAACTTGCAGAAAACATGTTTATTTCTGCTGAAAAACATGTTTTGACACTTTCAGCACAGTGGGGTTAAGACCTGAGTGTGTGGGCTCTTCTGAGGCTTGCAGTTACATAGGGATACAGCTGTCTGAAAAAACGCGTTTATTTCGGGCTGAAAAACACGTTTTGAAAAGTGAGCTGTTACTGCCCCATAAGTTACATGGGGTTGACCAAACTTGCAGACACATGTTTATTTCTGCTGAAAAACATGTTTTGACACTTTCAGCACAGTGGGTTTAAGACCTGAGTGTGTGGGCTCTTCTGAGGCTTGCAGTTACATAGGGATACAGCTGTCTGAAAAAACGCGTTTATTTCGGGCTGAAAAACACGTTTTGAAAAGTGAGCTGTTACTGACCCATAACTTACATGGGGTTGACCAAACTTGCAGAAACATGTTTATTTCTGCTGAAAAACATGTTTTGACACTTTCAGCACACTGGGGTTAAGACCTGAGTGTGTGGGCTCTTCTGAGCCTTGCAGATACATAGGGATACAGCTGTCTGAAAAAACGCGTTTATTTCTGGCTGAAAAACACGTTTTGAAAAGTGAGCTGTTACTGACCCATAATTTACATGGGGTTGACCAAACTTGCAGAAACATGTTTATTTCTGCTGAAAAACATGTTTTGACACTTTCAGCACACTCGGGTTAAGACCTGAGTGTGTGGGCTCTTCTGAGCCTTGCAGTTACATAGGGATACAGCTGTCTGAAAAAACGCGTTTATTTCGGGCTGAAAAACACGTTTTGAAAAGTGAGCTGTTACTGACCCATAACTTACATGGGGTTGACCAAACTTGCAGAAACATGTTTATTTCTGCTGAAAAACATGTTTTGACACTTTCAGCACACTGGGGTTAAGACCTGAGTGTGTGGGCTCTTCTGAGCCTTGCAGTTACATAGGGATACAGCTGTCTGAAAAAACGCGTTTATTTCGGGCTGAAAAACACGTTTTGAAAAGTGAGCTGTTACTGACCCATAACTTACATGGGGTTGACCAAACTTGCAGAAACAAGTTTATTTCTGCTGAAAAACATGTTTTGACACTTTCAGCACACTGGGGTTAAGACCTGAGTGTGTGGGCTCTTCTGAGCCTTGCAATTACATAGGGATACAGCTGTCTGAAAAAACGCGTTTATTTCGGGCTGAAAAACACGTTTTGAAAAGTGAGCTGTTACTGACCCATAACTTACATGGGGTTGACCAAACTTGCAGAAACAAGTTTATTTCTGCTGAAAAACATGTTTTTACACTTTCAGCACACTGGGGTTAAGACCTGAGTGTGTGGGCTCTTCTGAGCCTTGCAGATACATAGGGATACAGCTGTCTGAAAAAACGCGTTTATTTCTGGCTGAAAAACACGTTTTGAAAAGTGAGCTGTTACTGACCCATAACTTACATGGGGTTGACCAAACTTGCAGAAACATGTTTATTTCTGCTGAAAAACATGTTTTGACACTTTCAGCACACTCGGGTTAAGACCTGAGTGTGTGGGCTCTTCTGAGCCTTGCAGTTACATAGGGATACAGCTGTCTGAAAAAACGCGTTTATTTCGGGCTGAAAAACACGTTTTGAAAAGTGAGCTGTTACTGACCCATAACTTACATGGGGTTGACCAAACTTGCAGAAACATGTTTATTTCTGCTGAAAAACATGTTTTGACACTTTCAGCACACTGGGGTTAAGACCTGAGTGTGTGGGCTCTTCTGAGCCTTGCAGTTACATAGGGATACAGCTGTCTGAAAAAACGCGTTTATTTCGGGCTGAAAAACACGTTTTGAAAAGTGAGCTGTTACTGCCCCATAAGTTACATGGGGTTGACCAAACTTGCAGAAACATGTTTATTTCTGCTGAAAAACATGTTTTGACACTTTCAGCACACTGGGGTTAAGACCTGAGTGTGTGGGCTCTTCTGAGCCTTGCAGTTACATAGGGATACAGCTGTCTGAAAAAACGCGTTTATTTCGGGCTGAAAAACACGTTTTGAAAAGTGAGCTGTTACTGACCCATAACTTACATGGGGTTGACCAAACTTGCAGAAACATGTTTATTTCTGCTGAAAAACATGTTTTGACACTTTCAGCACACTGGGGTTAAGACCTGAGTGTGTGGGCTCTTCTGAGCCTTGCAGATACATAGGGATACAGCTGTCTGAAAAAACGCGTTTATTTCTGGCTGAAAAACACGTTTTGAAAAGTGAGCTGTTACTGACCCATAACTTACATGGGGTTGACCAAACTTGCAGAAACATGTTTATTTCTGCTGAAAAACATGTTTTGACACTTTCAGCACACTCGGGTTAAGACCTGAGTGTGTGGGCTCTTCTGAGCCTTGCAGTTACATAGGGATACAGCTGTCTGAAAAAACGCGTTTATTTCGGGCTGAAAAACACGTTTTGAAAAGTGAGCTGTTACTGACCCATAACTTACATGGGGTTGACCAAACTTGCAGAAACATGTTTATTTCTGCTGAAAAACATGTTTTGACACTTTCAGCACACTGGGGTTAAGACCTGAGTGTGTGGGCTCTTCTGAGCCTTGCAGTTACATAGGGATACAGCTGTCTGAAAAAACGCGTTTATTTCGGGCTGAAAAACACGTTTTGAAAAGTGAGCTGTTACTGACCCATAACTTACATGGGGTTGACCAAACTTGCAGAAACATGTTTATTTCTGCTGAAAAACATGTTTTGACACTTTCAGCACAGTGGGGTTAAGACCTGAGTGTGTGGGCTCTTCTGAGGCTTGCAGTTACATAGGGATACAGCTGTCTGAAAAAACGCGTTTATTTCGGGCTGAAAAACACGTTTTGAAAAGTGAGCTGTTACTGCCCCATAAGTTACATGGGGTTGACCAAACTTGCAGACACATGTTTATTTCTGCTGAAAAACATGTTTTGACACTTTCAGCACACTCGGGTTAAGACCTGAGTGTGTGGGCTCTTCTGAGCCTTGCAGTTACATAGGGATACAGCTGTCTGAAAAAACGCGTTTATTTCGGGCTGAAAAACACGTTTTGAAAAGTGAGCTGTTACTGACCCATAACTTACATGGGGTTGACCAAACTTGCAGAAACATGTTTATTTCTGCTGAAAAACATGTTTTGACACTTTCAGCACACTGGGGTTAAGACCTGAGTGTGTGGGCTCTTCTGAGCCTTGCAGTTACATAGGGATACAGCTGTCTGAAAAAACGCGTTTATTTCGGGCTGAAAAACACGTTTTGAAAAGTGAGCTGTTACTGACCCATAACTTACATGGGGTTGACCAAACTTGCAGAAACATGTTTATTTCTGCTGAAAAACATGTTTTGACACTTTCAGCGCACTGGGGTTAAGACCTGAGTGTGTGGGCTCTTCTGAGCCTTGCAGTTACATAGGGTAACAGCTATCTGAAAAAACGCGTTTATTTCGGGCTGAAAAACACGTTTTGAAAAGTGAGCTGTTACTGACCCATAACTTACATGGGGTTGACCAAACTTGCAGAAACATGCTTATTTCTGCTGAAAAACATGTTTTGACACTTTCAGCGCACTGGGGTTAAGACCTGAGTGTGTGGGCTCTTCTGAGCCTTGCAGTTACATAGGGTAAGAGCTATCTGAAAAAACGCGTTTATTTCGGGCTGAAAAACACGTTTTGAAAAGTGAGCTGTTACTGACCCATAACTTACATGGGGTTGACCAAACTTGCAGAAACATGTTTATTTCTGCTGAAAAACATGTTTTGACACTTTCAGCACAGTGGGGTTAAGACCTGAGTGTGTGGGCTCTTCTGAGGCTTGCAGTTACATAGGGATACAGCTGTCTGAAAAAACGCGTTTATTTCGGGCTGAAAAACACGTTTTGAAAAGTGAGCTGTTACTGACCCATAACTTACATGGGGTTGACCAAACTTGCAGAAACATGTTTATTTCTGCTGAAAAACATGTTTTGACACTTTCAGCACACTGGGGTTAAGACCTGAGTGTGTGGGCTCTTCTGAGCCTTGCAGATACATAGGGATACAGCTGTCTGAAAAAACGCGTTTATTTCTGGCTGAAAAACACGTTTTGAAAAGTGAGCTGTTACTGACCCATAATTTACATGGGGTTGACCAAACTTGCAGAAACATGTTTATTTCTGCTGAAAAACATGTTTTGACACTTTCAGCACACTCGGGTTAAGACCTGAGTGTGTGGGCTCTTCTGAGCCTTGCAGTTACATAGGGATACAGCTGTCTGAAAAAACGCGTTTATTTCGGGCTGAAAAACACGTTTTGAAAAGTGAGCTGTTACTGACCCATAACTTACATGGGGTTGACCAAACTTGCAGAAACATGTTTATTTCTGCTGAAAAACATGTTTTGACACTTTCAGCACACTGGGGTTAAGACCTGAGTGTGTGGGCTCTTCTGAGCCTTGCAGTTACATAGGGATACAGCTGTCTGAAAAAACGCGTTTATTTCGGGCTGAAAAACACGTTTTGAAAAGTGAGCTGTTACTGACCCATAACTTACATGGGGTTGACCAAACTTGCAGAAACAAGTTTATTTCTGCTGAAAAACATGTTTTGACACTTTCAGCACACTGGGGTTAAGACCTGAGTGTGTGGGCTCTTCTGAGCCTTGCAATTACATAGGGATACAGCTGTCTGAAAAAACGCGTTTATTTCGGGCTGAAAAACACGTTTTGAAAAGTGAGCTGTTACTGACCCATAACTTACATGGGGTTGACCAAACTTGCAGAAACAAGTTTATTTCTGCTGAAAAACATGTTTTGACACTTTCAGCACACTGGGGTTAAGACCTGAGTGTGTGGGCTCTTCTGAGCCTTGCAATTACATAGGGATACAGCTGTCTGAAAAAACGCGTTTATTTCGGGCTGAAAAACACGTTTTGAAAAGTGAGCTGTTACTGACCCATAACTTACATGGGGTTGACCAAACTTGCAGAAACAAGTTTATTTCTGCTGAAAAACATGTTTTGACACTTTCAGCACACTGGGGTTAAGACCTGAGTGTGTGGGCTCTTCTGAGCCTTGCAGTTACATAGGGATACAGCTGTCTGAAAAAACGCGTTTATTTCGGGCTGAAAAACACGTTTTGAAAAGTGAGCTGTTACTGACCCATAACTTACATGGGGTTGACCAAACTTGCAGAAACATGTTTATTTCTGCTGAAAAACATGTTTTGACACTTTCAGCACACTGGGGTTAAGACCTGAGTGTGTGGGCTCTTCTGAGCCTTGCAGTTACATAGGGATACAGCTGTCTGAAAAAACGCGTTTATTTCGGGCTGAAAAACACGTTTTGAAAAGTGAGCTGTTACTGACCCATAACTTACATGGGGTTGACCAAACTTGCAGAAACAAGTTTATTTCTGCTGAAAAACATGTTTTGACACTTTCAGCACAGTGGGGTTAAGACCTGAGTGTGTGGGCTCTTCTGAGCCTTGCAGATACATAGGGATACAGCTGTCTGAAAAAACGCGTTTATTTCTGGCTGAAAAACACGTTTTGAAAAGTGAGCTGTTACTGACCCATAACTTACATGGGGTTGACCAAACTTGCAGAAACATGTTTATTTCTGCTGAAAAACATGTTTTGACACTTTCAGCACACTCGGGTTAAGACCTGAGTGTGTGGGCTCTTCTGAGCCTTGCAGTTACATAGGGATACAGCTGTCTGAAAAAACGCGTTTATTTCGGGCTGAAAAACACGTTTTGAAAAGTGAGCTGTTACTGACCCATAACTTACATGGGGTTGACCAAACTTGCAGAAACATGTTTATTTCTGCTGAAAAACATGTTTTGACACTTTCAGCACACTGGGGTTAAGACCTGAGTGTGTGGGCTCTTCTGAGCCTTGCAGTTACATAGGGATACAGCTGTCTGAAAAAACGCGTTTATTTCGGGCTGAAAAACACGTTTTGAAAAGTGAGCTGTTACTGACCCATAACTTACATGGGGTTGACCAAACTTGCAGAAAACATGTTTATTTCTGCTGAAAAACATGTTTTGACACTTTCAGCACAGTGGGGTTAAGACCTGAGTGTGTGGGCTCTTCTGAGGCTTGCAGTTACATAGGGATACAGCTGTCTGAAAAAACGCGTTTATTTCGGGCTGAAAAACACGTTTTGAAAAGTGAGCTGTTACTGCCCCATAAGTTACATGGGGTTGACCAAACTTGCAGACACATGTTTATTTCTGCTGAAAAACATGTTTTGACACTTTCAGCACAGTGGGTTTAAGACCTGAGTGTGTGGGCTCTTCTGAGGCTTGCAGTTACATAGGGATACAGCTGTCTGAAAAAACGCGTTTATTTCGGGCTGAAAAACACGTTTTGAAAAGTGAGCTGTTACTGACCCATAACTTACATGGGGTTGACCAAACTTGCAGAAACATGTTTATTTCTGCTGAAAAACATGTTTTGACACTTTCAGCACACTCGGGTTAAGACCTGAGTGTGTGGGCTCTTCTGAGCCTTGCAGTTACATAGGGATACAGCTGTCTGAAAAAACGCGTTTATTTCGGGCTGAAAAACACGTTTTGAAAAGTGAGCTGTTACTGACCCATAACTTACATGGGGTTGACCAAACTTGCAGAAACATGTTTATTTCTGCTGAAAAACATGTTTTGACACTTTCAGCACACTGGGGTTAAGACCTGAGTGTGTGGGCTCTTCTGAGCCTTGCAGTTACATAGGGATACAGCTGTCTGAAAAAACGCGTTTATTTCGGGCTGAAAAACACGTTTTGAAAAGTGAGCTGTTACTGACCCATAACTTACATGGGGTTGACCAAACTTGCAGAAACAAGTTTATTTCTGCTGAAAAACATGTTTTGACACTTTCAGCACACTGGGGTTAAGACCTGAGTGTGTGGGCTCTTCTGAGCCTTGCAATTACATAGGGATACAGCTGTCTGAAAAAACGCGTTTATTTCGGGCTGAAAAACACGTTTTGAAAAGTGAGCTGTTACTGACCCATAACTTACATGGGGTTGACCAAACTTGCAGAAACAAGTTTATTTCTGCTGAAAAACATGTTTTTACACTTTCAGCACACTGGGGTTAAGACCTGAGTGTGTGGGCTCTTCTGAGCCTTGCAGATACATAGGGATACAGCTGTCTGAAAAAACGCGTTTATTTCTGGCTGAAAAACACGTTTTGAAAAGTGAGCTGTTACTGACCCATAACTTACATGGGGTTGACCAAACTTGCAGAAACATGTTTATTTCTGCTGAAAAACATGTTTTGACACTTTCAGCACACTCGGGTTAAGACCTGAGTGTGTGGGCTCTTCTGAGCCTTGCAGTTACATAGGGATACAGCTGTCTGAAAAAACGCGTTTATTTCGGGCTGAAAAACACGTTTTGAAAAGTGAGCTGTTACTGACCCATAACTTACATGGGGTTGACCAAACTTGCAGAAACATGTTTATTTCTGCTGAAAAACATGTTTTGACACTTTCAGCACACTGGGGTTAAGACCTGAGTGTGTGGGCTCTTCTGAGCCTTGCAGTTACATAGGGATACAGCTGTCTGAAAAAACGCGTTTATTTCGGGCTGAAAAACACGTTTTGAAAAGTGAGCTGTTACTGCCCCATAAGTTACATGGGGTTGACCAAACTTGCAGAAACATGTTTATTTCTGCTGAAAAACATGTTTTGACACTTTCAGCACACTGGGGTTAAGACCTGAGTGTGTGGGCTCTTCTGAGCCTTGCAGTTACATAGGGATACAGCTGTCTGAAAAAACGCGTTTATTTCGGGCTGAAAAACACGTTTTGAAAAGTGAGCTGTTACTGACCCATAACTTACATGGGGTTGACCAAACTTGCAGAAACATGTTTATTTCTGCTGAAAAACATGTTTTGACACTTTCAGCACACTGGGGTTAAGACCTGAGTGTGTGGGCTCTTCTGAGCCTTGCAGATACATAGGGATACAGCTGTCTGAAAAAACGCGTTTATTTCTGGCTGAAAAACACGTTTTGAAAAGTGAGCTGTTACTGACCCATAACTTACATGGGGTTGACCAAACTTGCAGAAACATGTTTATTTCTGCTGAAAAACATGTTTTGACACTTTCAGCACACTCGGGTTAAGACCTGAGTGTGTGGGCTCTTCTGAGCCTTGCAGTTACATAGGGATACAGCTGTCTGAAAAAACGCGTTTATTTCGGGCTGAAAAACACGTTTTGAAAAGTGAGCTGTTACTGACCCATAACTTACATGGGGTTGACCAAACTTGCAGAAACATGTTTATTTCTGCTGAAAAACATGTTTTGACACTTTCAGCACACTGGGGTTAAGACCTGAGTGTGTGGGCTCTTCTGAGCCTTGCAGTTACATAGGGATACAGCTGTCTGAAAAAACGCGTTTATTTCGGGCTGAAAAACACGTTTTGAAAAGTGAGCTGTTACTGACCCATAACTTACATGGGGTTGACCAAACTTGCAGAAACATGTTTATTTCTGCTGAAAAACATGTTTTGACACTTTCAGCACAGTGGGGTTAAGACCTGAGTGTGTGGGCTCTTCTGAGGCTTGCAGTTACATAGGGATACAGCTGTCTGAAAAAACGCGTTTATTTCGGGCTGAAAAACACGTTTTGAAAAGTGAGCTGTTACTGCCCCATAAGTTACATGGGGTTGACCAAACTTGCAGACACATGTTTATTTCTGCTGAAAAACATGTTTTGACACTTTCAGCACACTCGGGTTAAGACCTGAGTGTGTGGGCTCTTCTGAGCCTTGCAGTTACATAGGGATACAGCTGTCTGAAAAAACGCGTTTATTTCGGGCTGAAAAACACGTTTTGAAAAGTGAGCTGTTACTGACCCATAACTTACATGGGGTTGACCAAACTTGCAGAAACATGTTTATTTCTGCTGAAAAACATGTTTTGACACTTTCAGCACACTGGGGTTAAGACCTGAGTGTGTGGGCTCTTCTGAGCCTTGCAGTTACATAGGGATACAGCTGTCTGAAAAAACGCGTTTATTTCGGGCTGAAAAACACGTTTTGAAAAGTGAGCTGTTACTGACCCATAACTTACATGGGGTTGACCAAACTTGCAGAAACATGTTTATTTCTGCTGAAAAACATGTTTTGACACTTTCAGCGCACTGGGGTTAAGACCTGAGTGTGTGGGCTCTTCTGAGCCTTGCAGTTACATAGGGTAACAGCTATCTGAAAAAACGCGTTTATTTCGGGCTGAAAAACACGTTTTGAAAAGTGAGCTGTTACTGACCCATAACTTACATGGGGTTGACCAAACTTGCAGAAACATGCTTATTTCTGCTGAAAAACATGTTTTGACACTTTCAGCGCACTGGGGTTAAGACCTGAGTGTGTGGGCTCTTCTGAGCCTTGCAGTTACATAGGGTAAGAGCTATCTGAAAAAACGCGTTTATTTCGGGCTGAAAAACACGTTTTGAAAAGTGAGCTGTTACTGACCCATAACTTACATGGGGTTGACCAAACTTGCAGAAACATGTTTATTTCTGCTGAAAAACATGTTTTGACACTTTCAGCACAGTGGGGTTAAGACCTGAGTGTGTGGGCTCTTCTGAGGCTTGCAGTTACATAGGGATACAGCTGTCTGAAAAAACGCGTTTATTTCGGGCTGAAAAACACGTTTTGAAAAGTGAGCTGTTACTGACCCATAACTTACATGGGGTTGACCAAACTTGCAGAAACATGTTTATTTCTGCTGAAAAACATGTTTTGACACTTTCAGCACACTGGGGTTAAGACCTGAGTGTGTGGGCTCTTCTGAGCCTTGCAGATACATAGGGATACAGCTGTCTGAAAAAACGCGTTTATTTCTGGCTGAAAAACACGTTTTGAAAAGTGAGCTGTTACTGACCCATAATTTACATGGGGTTGACCAAACTTGCAGAAACATGTTTATTTCTGCTGAAAAACATGTTTTGACACTTTCAGCACACTCGGGTTAAGACCTGAGTGTGTGGGCTCTTCTGAGCCTTGCAGTTACATAGGGATACAGCTGTCTGAAAAAACGCGTTTATTTCGGGCTGAAAAACACGTTTTGAAAAGTGAGCTGTTACTGACCCATAACTTACATGGGGTTGACCAAACTTGCAGAAACATGTTTATTTCTGCTGAAAAACATGTTTTGACACTTTCAGCACACTGGGGTTAAGACCTGAGTGTGTGGGCTCTTCTGAGCCTTGCAGTTACATAGGGATACAGCTGTCTGAAAAAACGCGTTTATTTCGGGCTGAAAAACACGTTTTGAAAAGTGAGCTGTTACTGACCCATAACTTACATGGGGTTGACCAAACTTGCAGAAACAAGTTTATTTCTGCTGAAAAACATGTTTTGACACTTTCAGCACACTGGGGTTAAGACCTGAGTGTGTGGGCTCTTCTGAGCCTTGCAATTACATAGGGATACAGCTGTCTGAAAAAACGCGTTTATTTCGGGCTGAAAAACACGTTTTGAAAAGTGAGCTGTTACTGACCCATAACTTACATGGGGTTGACCAAACTTGCAGAAACAAGTTTATTTCTGCTGAAAAACATGTTTTGACACTTTCAGCACACTGGGGTTAAGACCTGAGTGTGTGGGCTCTTCTGAGCCTTGCAATTACATAGGGATACAGCTGTCTGAAAAAACGCGTTTATTTCGGGCTGAAAAACACGTTTTGAAAAGTGAGCTGTTACTGACCCATAACTTACATGGGGTTGACCAAACTTGCAGAAACAAGTTTATTTCTGCTGAAAAACATGTTTTGACACTTTCAGCACACTGGGGTTAAGACCTGAGTGTGTGGGCTCTTCTGAGCCTTGCAGTTACATAGGGATACAGCTGTCTGAAAAAACGCGTTTATTTCGGGCTGAAAAACACGTTTTGAAAAGTGAGCTGTTACTGACCCATAACTTACATGGGGTTGACCAAACTTGCAGAAACATGTTTATTTCTGCTGAAAAACATGTTTTGACACTTTCAGCACACTGGGGTTAAGACCTGAGTGTGTGGGCTCTTCTGAGCCTTGCAGTTACATAGGGATACAGCTGTCTGAAAAAACGCGTTTATTTCGGGCTGAAAAACACGTTTTGAAAAGTGAGCTGTTACTGACCCATAACTTACATGGGGTTGACCAAACTTGCAGAAACAAGTTTATTTCTGCTGAAAAACATGTTTTGACACTTTCAGCACAGTGGGGTTAAGACCTGAGTGTGTGGGCTCTTCTGAGCCTTGCAGATACATAGGGATACAGCTGTCTGAAAAAACGCGTTTATTTCTGGCTGAAAAACACGTTTTGAAAAGTGAGCTGTTACTGACCCATAACTTACATGGGGTTGACCAAACTTGCAGAAACATGTTTATTTCTGCTGAAAAACATGTTTTGACACTTTCAGCACACTCGGGTTAAGACCTGAGTGTGTGGGCTCTTCTGAGCCTTGCAGTTACATAGGGATACAGCTGTCTGAAAAAACGCGTTTATTTCGGGCTGAAAAACACGTTTTGAAAAGTGAGCTGTTACTGACCCATAACTTACATGGGGTTGACCAAACTTGCAGAAACATGTTTATTTCTGCTGAAAAACATGTTTTGACACTTTCAGCACACTGGGGTTAAGACCTGAGTGTGTGGGCTCTTCTGAGCCTTGCAGTTACATAGGGATACAGCTGTCTGAAAAAACGCGTTTATTTCGGGCTGAAAAACACGTTTTGAAAAGTGAGCTGTTACTGACCCATAACTTACATGGGGTTGACCAAACTTGCAGAAAACATGTTTATTTCTGCTGAAAAACATGTTTTGACACTTTCAGCACAGTGGGGTTAAGACCTGAGTGTGTGGGCTCTTCTGAGGCTTGCAGTTACATAGGGATACAGCTGTCTGAAAAAACGCGTTTATTTCGGGCTGAAAAACACGTTTTGAAAAGTGAGCTGTTACTGCCCCATAAGTTACATGGGGTTGACCAAACTTGCAGACACATGTTTATTTCTGCTGAAAAACATGTTTTGACACTTTCAGCACAGTGGGTTTAAGACCTGAGTGTGTGGGCTCTTCTGAGGCTTGCAGTTACATAGGGATACAGCTGTCTGAAAAAACGCGTTTATTTCGGGCTGAAAAACACGTTTTGAAAAGTGAGCTGTTACTGACCCATAACTTACATGGGGTTGACCAAACTTGCAGAAACATGTTTATTTCTGCTGAAAAACATGTTTTGACACTTTCAGCACACTGGGGTTAAGACCTGAGTGTGTGGGCTCTTCTGAGCCTTGCAGATACATAGGGATACAGCTGTCTGAAAAAACGCGTTTATTTCTGGCTGAAAAACACGTTTTGAAAAGTGAGCTGTTACTGACCCATAATTTACATGGGGTTGACCAAACTTGCAGAAACATGTTTATTTCTGCTGAAAAACATGTTTTGACACTTTCAGCACACTCGGGTTAAGACCTGAGTGTGTGGGCTCTTCTGAGCCTTGCAGTTACATAGGGATACAGCTGTCTGAAAAAACGCGTTTATTTCGGGCTGAAAAACACGTTTTGAAAAGTGAGCTGTTACTGACCCATAACTTACATGGGGTTGACCAAACTTGCAGAAACATGTTTATTTCTGCTGAAAAACATGTTTTGACACTTTCAGCACACTGGGGTTAAGACCTGAGTGTGTGGGCTCTTCTGAGCCTTGCAGTTACATAGGGATACAGCTGTCTGAAAAAACGCGTTTATTTCGGGCTGAAAAACACGTTTTGAAAAGTGAGCTGTTACTGACCCATAACTTACATGGGGTTGACCAAACTTGCAGAAACAAGTTTATTTCTGCTGAAAAACATGTTTTGACACTTTCAGCACACTGGGGTTAAGACCTGAGTGTGTGGGCTCTTCTGAGCCTTGCAATTACATAGGGATACAGCTGTCTGAAAAAACGCGTTTATTTCGGGCTGAAAAACACGTTTTGAAAAGTGAGCTGTTACTGACCCATAACTTACATGGGGTTGACCAAACTTGCAGAAACAAGTTTATTTCTGCTGAAAAACATGTTTTGACACTTTCAGCACACTGGGGTTAAGACCTGAGTGTGTGGGCTCTTCTGAGCCTTGCAGATACATAGGGATACAGCTGTCTGAAAAAACGCGTTTATTTCTGGCTGAAAAACACGTTTTGAAAAGTGAGCTGTTACTGACCCATAACTTACATGGGGTTGACCAAACTTGCAGAAACATGTTTATTTCTGCTGAAAAACATGTTTTGACACTTTCAGCACACTCGGGTTAAGACCTGAGTGTGTGGGCTCTTCTGAGCCTTGCAGTTACATAGGGATACAGCTGTCTGAAAAAAACGCGTTTATTTCGGGCTGAAAAACACGTTTTGAAAAGTGAGCTGTTACTGACCCATAACTTACATGGGGTTGACCAAACTTGCAGAAACATGTTTATTTCTGCTGAAAAACATGTTTTGACACTTTCAGCACACTGGGGTTAAGACCTGAGTGTGTGGGCTCTTCTGAGCCTTGCAGTTACATAGGGATACAGCTGTCTGAAAAAACGCGTTTATTTCGGGCTGAAAAACACGTTTTGAAAAGTGAGCTGTTACTGCCCCATAAGTTACATGGGGTTGACCAAACTTGCAGAAACATGTTTATTTCTGCTGAAAAACATGTTTTGACACTTTCAGCACACTGGGGTTAAGACCTGAGTGTGTGGGCTCTTCTGAGCCTTGCAGTTACATAGGGATACAGCTGTCTGAAAAAACGCGTTTATTTCGGGCTGAAAAACACGTTTTGAAAAGTGAGCTGTTACTGACCCATAACTTACATGGGGTTGACCAAACTTGCAGAAACATGTTTATTTCTGCTGAAAAACATGTTTTGACACTTTCAGCACACTGGGGTTAAGACCTGAGTGTGTGGGCTCTTCTGAGCCTTGCAGATACATAGGGATACAGCTGTCTGAAAAAACGCGTTTATTTCTGGCTGAAAAACACGTTTTGAAAAGTGAGCTGTTACTGACCCATAACTTACATGGGGTTGACCAAACTTGCAGAAACATGTTTATTTCTGCTGAAAAACATGTTTTGACACTTTCAGCACACTCGGGTTAAGACCTGAGTGTGTGGGCTCTTCTGAGCCTTGCAGTTACATAGGGATACAGCTGTCTGAAAAAACGCGTTTATTTCGGGCTGAAAAACACGTTTTGAAAAGTGAGCTGTTACTGACCCATAACTTACATGGGGTTGACCAAACTTGCAGAAACATGTTTATTTCTGCTGAAAAACATGTTTTGACACTTTCAGCACACTGGGGTTAAGACCTGAGTGTGTGGGCTCTTCTGAGCCTTGCAGTTACATAGGGATACAGCTGTCTGAAAAAACGCGTTTATTTCGGGCTGAAAAACACGTTTTGAAAAGTGAGCTGTTACTGACCCATAACTTACATGGGGTTGACCAAACTTGCAGAAACATGTTTATTTCTGCTGAAAAACATGTTTTGACACTTTCAGCACAGTGGGGTTAAGACCTGAGTGTGTGGGCTCTTCTGAGGCTTGCAGTTACATAGGGATACAGCTGTCTGAAAAAACGCGTTTATTTCGGGCTGAAAAACACGTTTTGAAAAGTGAGCTGTTACTGCCCCATAAGTTACATGGGGTTGACCAAACTTGCAGACACATGTTTATTTCTGCTGAAAAACATGTTTTGACACTTTCAGCACAGTGGGTTTAAGACCTGAGTGTGTGGGCTCTTCTGAGGCTTGCAGTTACATAGGGATACAGCTGTCTGAAAAAACGCGTTTATTTCGGGCTGAAAAACACGTTTTGAAAAGTGAGCTGTTACTGACCCATAACTTACATGGGGTTGACCAAACTTGCAGAAACATGTTTATTTCTGCTGAAAAACATGTTTTGACACTTTCAGCACACTGGGGTTAAGACCTGAGTGTGTGGGCTCTTCTGAGCCTTGCAGATACATAGGGATACAGCTGTCTGAAAAAACGCGTTTATTTCTGGCTGAAAAACACGTTTTGAAAAGTGAGCTGTTACTGACCCATAATTTACATGGGGTTGACCAAACTTGCAGAAACATGTTTATTTCTGCTGAAAAACATGTTTTGACACTTTCAGCACACTCGGGTTAAGACCTGAGTGTGTGGGCTCTTCTGAGCCTTGCAGTTACATAGGGATACAGCTGTCTGAAAAAACGCGTTTATTTCGGGCTGAAAAACACGTTTTGAAAAGTGAGCTGTTACTGACCCATAACTTACATGGGGTTGACCAAACTTGCAGAAACATGTTTATTTCTGCTGAAAAACATGTTTTGACACTTTCAGCACACTCGGGTTAAGACCTGAGTGTGTGGGCTCTTCTGAGCCTTGCAGTTACATAGGGATACAGCTGTCTGAAAAAAACGCGTTTATTTCGGGCTGAAAAACACGTTTTGAAAAGTGAGCTGTTACTGACCCATAACTTACATGGGGTTGACCAAACTTGCAGAAACATGTTTATTTCTGCTGAAAAACATGTTTTGACACTTTCAGCACACTGGGGTTAAGACCTGAGTGTGTGGGCTCTTCTGAGCCTTGCAGTTACATAGGGATACAGCTGTCTGAAAAAACGCGTTTATTTCGGGCTGAAAAACACGTTTTGAAAAGTGAGCTGTTACTGCCCCATAAGTTACATGGGGTTGACCAAACTTGCAGAAACATGTTTATTTCTGCTGAAAAACATGTTTTGACACTTTCAGCACACTGGGGTTAAGACCTGAGTGTGTGGGCTCTTCTGAGCCTTGCAGTTACATAGGGATACAGCTGTCTGAAAAAACGCGTTTATTTCGGGCTGAAAAACACGTTTTGAAAAGTGAGCTGTTACTGACCCATAACTTACATGGGGTTGACCAAACTTGCAGAAACATGTTTATTTCTGCTGAAAAACATGTTTTGACACTTTCAGCACACTGGGGTTAAGACCTGAGTGTGTGGGCTCTTCTGAGCCTTGCAGATACATAGGGATACAGCTGTCTGAAAAAACGCGTTTATTTCTGGCTGAAAAACACGTTTTGAAAAGTGAGCTGTTACTGACCCATAACTTACATGGGGTTGACCAAACTTGCAGAAACATGTTTATTTCTGCTGAAAAACATGTTTTGACACTTTCAGCACACTCGGGTTAAGACCTGAGTGTGTGGGCTCTTCTGAGCCTTGCAGTTACATAGGGATACAGCTGTCTGAAAAAACGCGTTTATTTCGGGCTGAAAAACACGTTTTGAAAAGTGAGCTGTTACTGACCCATAACTTACATGGGGTTGACCAAACTTGCAGAAACATGTTTATTTCTGCTGAAAAACATGTTTTGACACTTTCAGCACACTGGGGTTAAGACCTGAGTGTGTGGGCTCTTCTGAGCCTTGCAGTTACATAGGGATACAGCTGTCTGAAAAAACGCGTTTATTTCGGGCTGAAAAACACGTTTTGAAAAGTGAGCTGTTACTGACCCATAACTTACATGGGGTTGACCAAACTTGCAGAAACATGTTTATTTCTGCTGAAAAACATGTTTTGACACTTTCAGCACAGTGGGGTTAAGACCTGAGTGTGTGGGCTCTTCTGAGGCTTGCAGTTACATAGGGATACAGCTGTCTGAAAAAACGCGTTTATTTCGGGCTGAAAAACACGTTTTGAAAAGTGAGCTGTTACTGCCCCATAAGTTACATGGGGTTGACCAAACTTGCAGACACATGTTTATTTCTGCTGAAAAACATGTTTTGACACTTTCAGCACAGTGGGTTTAAGACCTGAGTGTGTGGGCTCTTCTGAGGCTTGCAGTTACATAGGGATACAGCTGTCTGAAAAAACGCGTTTATTTCGGGCTGAAAAACACGTTTTGAAAAGTGAGCTGTTACTGACCCATAACTTACATGGGGTTGACCAAACTTGCAGAAACATGTTTATTTCTGCTGAAAAACATGTTTTGACACTTTCAGCACACTGGGGTTAAGACCTGAGTGTGTGGGCTCTTCTGAGCCTTGCAGATACATAGGGATACAGCTGTCTGAAAAAACGCGTTTATTTCTGGCTGAAAAACACGTTTTGAAAAGTGAGCTGTTACTGACCCATAATTTACATGGGGTTGACCAAACTTGCAGAAACATGTTTATTTCTGCTGAAAAACATGTTTTGACACTTTCAGCACACTCGGGTTAAGACCTGAGTGTGTGGGCTCTTCTGAGCCTTGCAGTTACATAGGGATACAGCTGTCTGAAAAAACGCGTTTATTTCGGGCTGAAAAACACGTTTTGAAAAGTGAGCTGTTACTGACCCATAACTTACATGGGGTTGACCAAACTTGCAGAAACATGTTTATTTCTGCTGAAAAACATGTTTTGACACTTTCAGCACACTGGGGTTAAGACCTGAGTGTGTGGGCTCTTCTGAGCCTTGCAGTTACATAGGGATACAGCTGTCTGAAAAAACGCGTTTATTTCGGGCTGAAAAACACGTTTTGAAAAGTGAGCTGTTACTGACCCATAACTTACATGGGGTTGACCAAACTTGCAGAAACAAGTTTATTTCTGCTGAAAAACATGTTTTGACACTTTCAGCACACTGGGGTTAAGACCTGAGTGTGTGGGCTCTTCTGAGCCTTGCAATTACATAGGGATACAGCTGTCTGAAAAAACGCGTTTATTTCGGGCTGAAAAACACGTTTTGAAAAGTGAGCTGTTACTGACCCATAACTTACATGGGGTTGACCAAACTTGCAGAAACAAGTTTATTTCTGCTGAAAAACATGTTTTGACACTTTCAGCACACTGGGGTTAAGACCTGAGTGTGTGGGCTCTTCTGAGCCTTGCAGTTACATAGGGATACAGCTGTCTGAAAAAACGCGTTTATTTCGGGCTGAAAAACACGTTTTGAAAAGTGAGCTGTTACTGACCCATAACTTACATGGGGTTGACCAAACTTGCAGAAACATGTTTATTTCTGCTGAAAAACATGTTTTGACACTTTCAGCACACTGGGGTTAAGACCTGAGTGTGTGGGCTCTTCTGAGCCTTGCAGTTACATAGGGATACAGCTGTCTGAAAAAACGCGTTTATTTCGGGCTGAAAAACACGTTTTGAAAAGTGAGCTGTTACTGACCCATAACTTACATGGGGTTGACCAAACTTGCAGAAACAAGTTTATTTCTGCTGAAAAACATGTTTTGACACTTTCAGCACAGTGGGGTTAAGACCTGAGTGTGTGGGCTCTTCTGAGCCTTGCAGATACATAGGGATACAGCTGTCTGAAAAAACGCGTTTATTTCGGGCTGAAAAACACGTTTTGAAAAGTGAGCTGTTACTGACCCATAACTTACATGGGGTTGACCAAACTTGCAGAAACATGCTTATTTCTGCTGAAAAACATGTTTTGACACTTTCAGCGCACTGGGGTTAAGACCTGAGTGTGTGGGCTCTTCTGAGCCTTGCAGTTACATAGGGATACAGCTATCTGAAAAAACGCGTTTATTTCGGGCTGAAAAACACGTTTTGAAAAGTGAGCTGTTACTGACCCATAACTTACATGGGGTTGACCAAACTTGCAGAAACATGTTTATTTCTGCTGAAAAACATGTTTTGACACTTTCAGCACAGTGGGGTTAAGACCTGAGTGTGTGGGCTCTTCTGAGGCTTGCAGTTACATAGGGATACAGCTGTCTGAAAAAACGCGTTTATTTCGGGCTGAAAAACACGTTTTGAAAAGTGAGCTGTTACTGCCCCATAAGTTACATGGGGTTGACCAAACTTGCAGACACATGTTTATTTCTGCTGAAAAACATGTTTTGACACTTTCAGCACACTGGGGTTAAGACCTGAGTGTGTGGGCTCTTCTGAGCCTTGCAGTTACATAGGGATACAGCTGTCTGAAAAAACGTGTTTATTTCGGGCTGAAAAACACGTTTTGAAAAGTGAGCTGTTACTGACCCATAACTTACATGGGGTTGACCAAACTTGCAGAAACAAGTTTATTTCTGCTGAAAAACATGTTTTGACACTTTCAGCACACTGGGGTTAAGACCTGAGTGTGTGGGCTCTTCTGAGCCTTGCAGTTACATAGGGATACAGCTGTCTGAAAAAACGCGTTTATTTCGGGCTGAAAAACACGTTTTGAAAAGTGAGCTGTTACTGCCCCATAAGTTACATGGGGTTGACCAAACTTGCAGAAACATGTTTATTTCTGCTGAAAAACATGTTTTGACACTTTCAGCATACTGGGGTTAAGACCTGAGTGTGTGGGCTCTTCTGAGCCTTGCAGATACATAGGGATACAGCTGTCTGAAAAAACGCGTTTATTTCTGGCTGAAAAACACGTTTTGAAAAGTGAGCTGTTACTGACCCATAACTTACATGGGGTTGACCAAACTTGCAGAAACATGTTTATTTCTGCTGAAAAACATGTTTTGACACTTTCAGCACACTCGGGTTAAGACCTGAGTGTGTGGGCTCTTCTGAGCCTTGCAGTTACATAGGGATACAGCTGTCTGAAAAAACGCGTTTATTTCGGGCTGAAAAACACGTTTTGAAAAGTGAGCTGTTACTGACCCATAACTTACATGGGGTTGACCAAACTTGCAGAAACATGTTTATTTCTGCTGAAAAACATGTTTTGACACTTTCAGCACACTGGGGTTAAGACCTGAGTGTGTGGGCTCTTCTGAGCCTTGCAGTTACATAGGGATACAGCTGTCTGAAAAAACGCGTTTATTTCGGGCTGAAAAACACGTTTTGAAAAGTGAGCTGTTACTGACCCATAACTTACATGGGGTTGACCAAACTTGCAGAAACATGTTTATTTCTGCTGAAAAACATGTTTTGACACTTTCAGCGCACTGGGGTTAAGACCTGAGTGTGTGGGCTCTTCTGAGCCTTGCAGTTACATAGGGTAACAGCTATCTGAAAAAACGCGTTTATTTCGGGCTGAAAAACACGTTTTGAAAAGTGAGCTGAAAAGTGAGTTACTGACCCATAACTTACATGGGGTTGACCAAACTTCTGAGCCTTGCAGTTACATAGGGATACAGCTGTCTGAAAAAACGCGTTTATTTCGGGCTGAAAAACACGTTTTGAAAAGTGAGCTGTTACTGACCCATAACTTACATGGGGTTGACCAAACTTGCAGAAACATGTTTATTTCTGCTGAAAAACATGTTTTGACACTTTCAGCGCACTGGGGTTAAGACCTGAGTGTGTGGGCTCTTCTGAGCCTTGCAGTTACATAGGGTAACAGCTATCTGAAAAAACGCGTTTATTTCGGGCTGAAAAACACGTTTTGAAAAGTGAGCTGTTACTGACCCATAACTTACATGGGGTTGACCAAACTTGCAGAAACATGCTTATTTCTGCTGAAAAACATGTTTTGACACTTTCAGCGCACTGGGGTTAAGACCTGAGTGTGTGGGCTCTTCTGAGCCTTGCAGTTACATAGGGTAAGAGCTATCTGAAAAAACGCGTTTATTTCGGGCTGAAAAACACGTTTTGAAAAGTGAGCTGTTACTGACCCATAACTTACATGGGGTTGACCAAACTTGCAGAAACATGTTTATTTCTGCTGAAAGACATGTTTTGACACTTTCAGCACAGTGGGGTTAAGACCTGAGTGTGTGGGCTCTTCTGAGGCTTGCAGTTACATAGGGATACAGCTGTCTGAAAAAACGCGTTTATTTCGGGCTGAAAAACACGTTTTGAAAAGTGAGCTGTTACTGACCCATAACTTACATGGGGTTGACCAAACTTGCAGAAACATGTTTATTTCTGCTGAAAAACATGTTTTGACACTTTCAGCACATTGGGGTTAAGACCTGAGTGTGTGGGCTCTTCTGAGCCTTGCAGTTACATAGGGATACAGCTGTCTGAAAAAACGCGTTTATTTCGGGCTGAAAAACACGTTTTGAAAAGTGAGCTGTTACTGACCCATAACTTACATGGGGTTGACCAAACTTGCAGAAACATGTTTATTTCTGCTGAAAAACATGTTTTGACACTTTCAGCACACTGGGGTTAAGACCTGAGTGTGTGGGCTCTTCTGAGCCTTGCAGATACATAGGGATACAGCTGTCTGAAAAAACGCGTTTATTTCGGGCTGAAAAACACGTTTTGAAAAGTGAGCTGTTACTGACCCATAACTTACATGGGGTTGACCAAACTTGCAGAAACAAGTTTATTTCTGCTGAAAAACATGTTTTGACACTTTCAGCACACTGGGGTTAAGACCTGAGTGTGTGGGCTCTTCTGAGCCTTGCAATTACATAGGGATACAGCTGTCTGAAAAAACGCGTTTATTTCGGGCTGAAAAACACGTTTTGAAAAGTGAGCTGTTACTGACCCATAACTTACATGGGGTTGACCAAACTTGCAGAAACATGTTTATTTCTGCTGAAAAACATGTTTTGACACTTTCAGCACACTGGGGTTAAGACCTGAGTGTGTGGGCTCTTCTGAGCCTTGCAGTTACATAGGGATACAGCTGTCTGAAAAAACGCGTTTATTTCGGGCTGAAAAACACGTTTTGAAAAGTGAGCTGTTACTGACCCATAACTTACATGGGGTTGACCAAACTTGCAGAAACATGTTTATTTCTGCTGAAAAACATGTTTTGACACTTTCAGCGCACTGGGGTTAAGACCTGAGTGTGTGGGCTCTTCTGAGCCTTGCAGTTACATAGGGTAACAGCTATCTGAAAAAACGCGTTTATTTCGGGCTGAAAAACACGTTTTGAAAAGTGAGCTGTTACTGACCCATAACTTACATGGGGTTGACCAAACTTGCAGAAACATGCTTATTTCTGCTGAAAAACATGTTTTGACACTTTCAGCGCACTGGGGTTAAGACCTGAGTGTGTGGGCTCTTCTGAGCCTTGCAGTTACATAGGGTAAGAGCTATCTGAAAAAACGCGTTTATTTCGGGCTGAAAAACACGTTTTGAAAAGTGAGCTGTTACTGACCCATAACTTACATGGGGTTGACCAAACTTGCAGAAACATGTTTATTTCTGCTGAAAAACATGTTTTGACACTTTCAGCACAGTGGGGTTAAGACCTGAGTGTGTGGGCTCTTCTGAGGCTTGCAGTTACATAGGGATACAGCTGTCTGAAAAAACGCGTTTATTTCGGGCTGAAAAACACGTTTTGAAAAGTGAGCTGTTACTGACCCATAACTTACATGGGGTTGACCAAACTTGCAGAAACATGTTTATTTCTGCTGAAAAACATGTTTTGACACTTTCAGCACATTGGGGTTAAGACCTGAGTGTGTGGGCTCTTCTGAGCCTTGCAGTTACATAGGGATACAGCTGTCTGAAAAAACGCGTTTATTTCGGGCTGAAAAACACGTTTTGAAAAGTGAGCTGTTACTGACCCATAACTTACATGGGGTTGACCAAACTTGCAGAAACATGTTTATTTCTGCTGAAAAACATGTTTTGACACTTTCAGCACACTGGGGTTAAGACCTGAGTGTGTGGGCTCTTCTGAGCCTTGCAGATACATAGGGATACAGCTGTCTGAAAAAACGCGTTTATTTCTGGCTGAAAAACACGTTTTGAAAAGTGAGCTGTTACTGACCCATAATTTACATGGGGTTGACCAAACTTGCAGAAACATGTTTATTTCTGCTGAAAAACATGTTTTGACACTTTCAGCACACTCGGGTTAAGACCTGAGTGTGTGGGCTCTTCTGAGCCTTGCAGTTACATAGGGATACAGCTGTCTGAAAAAACGCGTTTATTTCGGGCTGAAAAACACGTTTTGAAAATTGAGCTGTTACTGACCCATAACTTACATGGGGTTGACCAAACTTGCAGAAACATGTTTATTTCTGCTAAAAAACATGTTTTGACACTTTCAGCACACTGGGGTTAAGACCTGAGTGTGTGGGCTCTTCTGAGCCTTGCAGTTACATAGGGATACAGCTGTCTGAAAAAACGCGTTTATTTCGGGCTGAAAAACACGTTTTGAAAAGTGAGCTGTTACTGACCCATAACTTACATGGGGTTGACCAAACTTGCAGAAACAAGTTTATTTCTGCTGAAAAACATGTTTTGACACTTTCAGCACACTGGGGTTAAGACCTGAGTGTGTGGGCTCTTCTGAGCCTTGCAATTACATAGGGATACAGCTGTCTGAAAAAACGCGTTTATTTCGGGCTGAAAAACACGTTTTGAAAAGTGAGCTGTTACTGACCCATAACTTACATGGGGTTGACCAAACTTGCAGAAACAAGTTTATTTCTGCTGAAAAACATGTTTTGACACTTTCAGCACACTGGGGTTAAGACCTGAGTGTGTGGGCTCTTCTGAGCCTTGCAATTACATAGGGATACAGCTGTCTGAAAAAACGCGTTTATTTCGGGCTGAAAAACACGTTTTGAAAAGTGAGCTGTTACTGACCCATAACTTACATGGGGTTGACCAAACTTGCAGAAACAAGTTTATTTCTGCTGAAAAACATGTTTTGACACTTTCAGCACACTGGGGTTAAGACCTGAGTGTGTGGGCTCTTCTGAGCCTTGCAATTACATAGGGATACAGCTGTCTGAAAAAACGCGTTTATTTCGGGCTGAAAAACACGTTTTGAAAAGTGAGCTGTTACTGACCCATAACTTACATGGGGTTGACCAAACTTGCAGAAACAAGTTTATTTCTGCTGAAAAACATGTTTTGACACTTTCAGCACACTGGGGTTAAGACCTGAGTGTGTGGGCTCTTCTGAGCCTTGCAGTTACATAGGGATACAGCTGTCTGAAAAAACGCGTTTATTTCGGGCTGAAAAACACGTTTTGAAAAGTGAGCTGTTACTGACCCATAACTTACATGGGGTTGACCAAACTTGCAGAAACATGTTTATTTCTGCTGAAAAACATGTTTTGACACTTTCAGCACACTGGGGTTAAGACCTGAGTGTGTGGGCTCTTCTGAGCCTTGCAGTTACATAGGGATACAGCTGTCTGAAAAAACGCGTTTATTTCGGGCTGAAAAACACGTTTTGAAAAGTGAGCTGTTACTGACCCATAACTTACATGGGGTTGACCAAACTTGCAGAAACAAGTTTATTTCTGCTGAAAAACATGTTTTGACACTTTCAGCACAGTGGGGTTAAGACCTGAGTGTGTGGGCTCTTCTGAGCCTTGCAGATACATAGGGATACAGCTGTCTGAAAAAACGCGTTTATTTCTGGCTGAAAAACACGTTTTGAAAAGTGAGCTGTTACTGACCCATAACTTACATGGGGTTGACCAAACTTGCAGAAACATGTTTATTTCTGCTGAAAAACATGTTTTGACACTTTCAGCACACTCGGGTTAAGACCTGAGTGTGTGGGCTCTTCTGAGCCTTGCAGTTACATAGGGATACAGCTGTCTGAAAAAACGCGTTTATTTCGGGCTGAAAAACACGTTTTGAAAAGTGAGCTGTTACTGACCCATAACTTACATGGGGTTGACCAAACTTGCAGAAACATGTTTATTTCTGCTGAAAAACATGTTTTGACACTTTCAGCACACTGGGGTTAAGACCTGAGTGTGTGGGCTCTTCTGAGCCTTGCAGTTACATAGGGATACAGCTGTCTGAAAAAACGCGTTTATTTCGGGCTGAAAAACACGTTTTGAAAAGTGAGCTGTTACTGACCCATAACTTACATGGGGTTGACCAAACTTGCAGAAAACATGTTTATTTCTGCTGAAAAACATGTTTTGACACTTTCAGCACAGTGGGGTTAAGACCTGAGTGTGTGGGCTCTTCTGAGGCTTGCAGTTACATAGGGATACAGCTGTCTGAAAAAACGCGTTTATTTCGGGCTGAAAAACACGTTTTGAAAAGTGAGCTGTTACTGCCCCATAAGTTACATGGGGTTGACCAAACTTGCAGACACATGTTTATTTCTGCTGAAAAACATGTTTTGACACTTTCAGCACAGTGGGTTTAAGACCTGAGTGTGTGGGCTCTTCTGAGGCTTGCAGTTACATAGGGATACAGCTGTCTGAAAAAACGCGTTTATTTCGGGCTGAAAAACACGTTTTGAAAAGTGAGCTGTTACTGACCCATAACTTACATGGGGTTGACCAAACTTGCAGAAACATGTTTATTTCTGCTGAAAAACATGTTTTGACACTTTCAGCACACTGGGGTTAAGACCTGAGTGTGTGGGCTCTTCTGAGCCTTGCAGATACATAGGGATACAGCTGTCTGAAAAAACGCGTTTATTTCTGGCTGAAAAACACGTTTTGAAAAGTGAGCTGTTACTGACCCATAATTTATATGGGGTTGACCAAACTTGCAGAAACATGTTTATTTCTGCTGAAAAACATGTTTTGACACTTTCAGCACACTCGGGTTAAGACCTGAGTGTGTGGGCTCTTCTGAGCCTTGCAGTTACATAGGGATACAGCTGTCTGAAAAAACGCGTTTATTTCGGGCTGAAAAACACGTTTTGAAAAGTGAGCTGTTACTGACCCATAACTTACATGGGGTTGACCAAACTTGCAGAAACATGTTTATTTCTGCTGAAAAACATGTTTTGACACTTTCAGCACACTGGGGTTAAGACCTGAGTGTGTGGGCTCTTCTGAGCCTTGCAGTTACATAGGGATACAGCTGTCTGAAAAAACGCGTTTATTTCGGGCTGAAAAACACGTTTTGAAAAGTGAGCTGTTACTGACCCATAACTTACATGGGGTTGACCAAACTTGCAGAAACAAGTTTATTTCTGCTGAAAAACATGTTTTGACACTTTCAGCACACTGGGGTTAAGACCTGAGTGTGTGGGCTCTTCTGAGCCTTGCAATTACATAGGGATACAGCTGTCTGAAAAAACGCGTTTATTTCGGGCTGAAAAACACGTTTTGAAAAGTGAGCTGTTACTGACCCATAACTTACATGGGGTTGACCAAACTTGCAGAAACAAGTTTATTTCTGCTGAAAAACATGTTTTGACACTTTCAGCACACTGGGGTTAAGACCTGAGTGTGTGGGCTCTTCTGAGCCTTGCAGATACATAGGGATACAGCTGTCTGAAAAAACGCGTTTATTTCTGGCTGAAAAACACGTTTTGAAAAGTGAGCTGTTACTGACCCATAACTTACATGGGGTTGACCAAACTTGCAGAAACATGTTTATTTCTGCTGAAAAACATGTTTTGACACTTTCAGCACACTCGGGTTAAGACCTGAGTGTGTGGGCTCTTCTGAGCCTTGCAGTTACATAGGGATACAGCTGTCTGAAAAAACGCGTTTATTTCGGGCTGAAAAACACGTTTTGAAAAGTGAGCTGTTACTGACCCATAACTTACATGGGGTTGACCAAACTTGCAGAAACATGTTTATTTCTGCTGAAAAACATGTTTTGACACTTTCAGCACACTGGGGTTAAGACCTGAGTGTGTGGGCTCTTCTGAGCCTTGCAGTTACATAGGGATACAGCTGTCTGAAAAAACGCGTTTATTTCGGGCTGAAAAACACGTTTTGAAAAGTGAGCTGTTACTGCCCCATAAGTTACATGGGGTTGACCAAACTTGCAGAAACATGTTTATTTCTGCTGAAAAACATGTTTTGACACTTTCAGCACACTGGGGTTAAGACCTGAGTGTGTGGGCTCTTCTGAGCCTTGCAGTTACATAGGGATACAGCTGTCTGAAAAAACGCGTTTATTTCGGGCTGAAAAACACGTTTTGAAAAGTGAGCTGTTACTGACCCATAACTTACATGGGGTTGACCAAACTTGCAGAAACATGTTTATTTCTGCTGAAAAACATGTTTTGACACTTTCAGCACACTGGGGTTAAGACCTGAGTGTGTGGGCTCTTCTGAGCCTTGCAGATACATAGGGATACAGCTGTCTGAAAAAACGCGTTTATTTCTGGCTGAAAAACACGTTTTGAAAAGTGAGCTGTTACTGACCCATAACTTACATGGGGTTGACCAAACTTGCAGAAACATGTTTATTTCTGCTGAAAAACATGTTTTGACACTTTCAGCACACTCGGGTTAAGACCTGAGTGTGTGGGCTCTTCTGAGCCTTGCAGTTACATAGGGATACAGCTGTCTGAAAAAACGCGTTTATTTCGGGCTGAAAAACACGTTTTGAAAAGTGAGCTGTTACTGACCCATAACTTACATGGGGTTGACCAAACTTGCAGAAACATGTTTATTTCTGCTGAAAAACATGTTTTGACACTTTCAGCACACTGGGGTTAAGACCTGAGTGTGTGGGCTCTTCTGAGCCTTGCAGTTACATAGGGATACAGCTGTCTGAAAAAACGCGTTTATTTCGGGCTGAAAAACACGTTTTGAAAAGTGAGCTGTTACTGACCCATAACTTACATGGGGTTGACCAAACTTGCAGAAAACATGTTTATTTCTGCTGAAAAACATGTTTTGACACTTTCAGCACAGTGGGGTTAAGACCTGAGTGTGTGGGCTCTTCTGAGGCTTGCAGTTACATAGGGATACAGCTGTCTGAAAAAACGCGTTTATTTCGGGCTGAAAAACACGTTTTGAAAAGTGAGCTGTTACTGCCCCATAAGTTACATGGGGTTGACCAAACTTGCAGACACATGTTTATTTCTGCTGAAAAACATGTTTTGACACTTTCAGCACAGTGGGTTTAAGACCTGAGTGTGTGGGCTCTTCTGAGGCTTGCAGTTACATAGGGATACAGCTGTCTGAAAAAACGCGTTTATTTCGGGCTGAAAAACACGTTTTGAAAAGTGAGCTGTTACTGACCCATAACTTACATGGGGTTGACCAAACTTGCAGAAACATGTTTATTTCTGCTGAAAAACATGTTTTGACACTTTCAGCACACTGGGGTTAAGACCTGAGTGTGTGGGCTCTTCTGAGCCTTGCAGATACATAGGGATACAGCTGTCTGAAAAAACGCGTTTATTTCTGGCTGAAAAACACGTTTTGAAAAGTGAGCTGTTACTGACCCATAATTTACATGGGGTTGACCAAACTTGCAGAAACATGTTTATTTCTGCTGAAAAACATGTTTTGACACTTTCAGCACACTCGGGTTAAGACCTGAGTGTGTGGGCTCTTCTGAGCCTTGCAGTTACATAGGGATACAGCTGTCTGAAAAAACGCGTTTATTTCGGGCTGAAAAACACGTTTTGAAAAGTGAGCTGTTACTGACCCATAACTTACATGGGGTTGACCAAACTTGCAGAAACATGTTTATTTCTGCTGAAAAACATGTTTTGACACTTTCAGCACACTGGGGTTAAGACCTGAGTGTGTGGGCTCTTCTGAGCCTTGCAGTTACATAGGGATACAGCTGTCTGAAAAAACGCGTTTATTTCGGGCTGAAAAACACGTTTTGAAAAGTGAGCTGTTACTGACCCATAACTTACATGGGGTTGACCAAACTTGCAGAAACAAGTTTATTTCTGCTGAAAAACATGTTTTGACACTTTCAGCACACTGGGGTTAAGACCTGAGTGTGTGGGCTCTTCTGAGCCTTGCAATTACATAGGGATACAGCTGTCTGAAAAAACGCGTTTATTTCGGGCTGAAAAACACGTTTTGAAAAGTGAGCTGTTACTGACCCATAACTTACATGGGGTTGACCAAACTTGCAGAAACAAGTTTATTTCTGCTGAAAAACATGTTTTGACACTTTCAGCACACTGGGGTTAAGACCTGAGTGTGTGGGCTCTTCTGAGCCTTGCAGTTACATAGGGATACAGCTGTCTGAAAAAACGCGTTTATTTCGGGCTGAAAAACACGTTTTGAAAAGTGAGCTGTTACTGACCCATAACTTACATGGGGTTGACCAAACTTGCAGAAACATGTTTATTTCTGCTGAAAAACATGTTTTGACACTTTCAGCACACTGGGGTTAAGACCTGAGTGTGTGGGCTCTTCTGAGCCTTGCAGTTACATAGGGATACAGCTGTCTGAAAAAACGCGTTTATTTCGGGCTGAAAAACACGTTTTGAAAAGTGAGCTGTTACTGACCCATAACTTACATGGGGTTGACCAAACTTGCAGAAACAAGTTTATTTCTGCTGAAAAACATGTTTTGACACTTTCAGCACAGTGGGGTTAAGACCTGAGTGTGTGGGCTCTTCTGAGCCTTGCAGATACATAGGGATACAGCTGTCTGAAAAAACGCGTTTATTTCGGGCTGAAAAACACGTTTTGAAAAGTGAGCTGTTACTGACCCATAACTTACATGGGGTTGACCAAACTTGCAGAAACATGCTTATTTCTGCTGAAAAACATGTTTTGACACTTTCAGCGCACTGGGGTTAAGACCTGAGTGTGTGGGCTCTTCTGAGCCTTGCAGTTACATAGGGATACAGCTATCTGAAAAAACGCGTTTATTTCGGGCTGAAAAACACGTTTTGAAAAGTGAGCTGTTACTGACCCATAACTTACATGGGGTTGACCAAACTTGCAGAAACATGTTTATTTCTGCTGAAAAACATGTTTTGACACTTTCAGCACAGTGGGGTTAAGACCTGAGTGTGTGGGCTCTTCTGAGGCTTGCAGTTACATAGGGATACAGCTGTCTGAAAAAACGCGTTTATTTCGGGCTGAAAAACACGTTTTGAAAAGTGAGCTGTTACTGCCCCATAAGTTACATGGGGTTGACCAAACTTGCAGACACATGTTTATTTCTGCTGAAAAACATGTTTTGACACTTTCAGCACACTGGGGTTAAGACCTGAGTGTGTGGGCTCTTCTGAGCCTTGCAGTTACATAGGGATACAGCTGTCTGAAAAAACGTGTTTATTTCGGGCTGAAAAACACGTTTTGAAAAGTGAGCTGTTACTGACCCATAACTTACATGGGGTTGACCAAACTTGCAGAAACAAGTTTATTTCTGCTGAAAAACATGTTTTGACACTTTCAGCACACTGGGGTTAAGACCTGAGTGTGTGGGCTCTTCTGAGCCTTGCAGTTACATAGGGATACAGCTGTCTGAAAAAACGCGTTTATTTCGGGCTGAAAAACACGTTTTGAAAAGTGAGCTGTTACTGCCCCATAAGTTACATGGGGTTGACCAAACTTGCAGAAACATGTTTATTTCTGCTGAAAAACATGTTTTGACACTTTCAGCATACTGGGGTTAAGACCTGAGTGTGTGGGCTCTTCTGAGCCTTGCAGATACATAGGGATACAGCTGTCTGAAAAAACGCGTTTATTTCTGGCTGAAAAACACGTTTTGAAAAGTGAGCTGTTACTGACCCATAACTTACATGGGGTTGACCAAACTTGCAGAAACATGTTTATTTCTGCTGAAAAACATGTTTTGACACTTTCAGCACACTGGGGTTAAGACCTGAGTGTGTGGGCTCTTCTGAGCCTTGCAGTTACATAGGGATACAGCTGTCTGAAAAAACGCGTTTATTTCGGGCTGAAAAACACGTTTTGAAAAGTGAGCTGTTACTGACCCATAACTTACATGGGGTTGACCAAACTTGCAGAAACATGTTTATTTCTGCTGAAAAACATGTTTTGACACTTTCAGCACACTGGGGTTAAGACCTGAGTGTGTGGGCTCTTCTGAGCCTTGCAGTTACATAGGGATACAGCTGTCTGAAAAAACGCGTTTATTTCGGGCTGAAAAACACGTTTTGAAAAGTGAGCTGTTACTGACCCATAACTTACATGGGGTTGACCAAACTTGCAGAAACATGTTTATTTCTGCTGAAAAACATGTTTTGACACTTTCAGCGCACTGGGGTTAAGACCTGAGTGTGTGGGCTCTTCTGAGCCTTGCAGTTACATAGGGTAACAGCTATCTGAAAAAACGCGTTTATTTCGGGCTGAAAAACACGTTTTGAAAAGTGAGCTGTTACTGACCCATAACTTACATGGGGTTGACCAAACTTGCAGAAACATGCTTATTTCTGCTGAAAAACATGTTTTGACACTTTCAGCGCACTGGGGTTAAGACCTGAGTGTGTGGGCTCTTCTGAGCCTTGCAGTTACATAGGGATACAGCTGTCTGAAAAAACGCGTTTATTTCGGGCTGAAAAACACGTTTTGAAAAGTGAGCTGTTACTGCCCCATAAGTTACATGGGGTTGACCAAACTTGCAGACACATGTTTATTTCTGCTGAAAAACATGTTTTGACACTTTCAGCACACTGGGGTTAAGACCTGAGTGTGTGGGCTCTTCTGAGCCTTGCAGTTACATAGGGATACAGCTGTCTGAAAAAACGTGTTTATTTCGGGCTGAAAAACACGTTTTGAAAAGTGAGCTGTTACTGACCCATAACTTACATGGGGTTGACCAAACTTGCAGAAACAAGTTTATTTCTGCTGAAAAACATGTTTTGACACTTTCAGCACACTGGGGTTAAGACCTGAGTGTGTGGGCTCTTCTGAGCCTTGCAGTTACATAGGGATACAGCTGTCTGAAAAAACGCGTTTATTTCGGGCTGAAAAACACGTTTTGAAAAGTGAGCTGTTACTGCCCCATAAGTTACATGGGGTTGACCAAACTTGCAGAAACATGTTTATTTCTGCTGAAAAACATGTTTTGACACTTTCAGCATACTGGGGTTAAGACCTGAGTGTGTGGGCTCTTCTGAGCCTTGCAGATACATAGGGATACAGCTGTCTGAAAAAACGCGTTTATTTCTGGCTGAAAAACACGTTTTGAAAAGTGAGCTGTTACTGACCCATAACTTACATGGGGTTGACCAAACTTGCAGAAACATGTTTATTTCTGCTGAAAAACATGTTTTGACACTTTCAGCACACTGGGGTTAAGACCTGAGTGTGTGGGCTCTTCTGAGCCTTGCAGTTACATAGGGATACAGCTGTCTGAAAAAACGCGTTTATTTCTGGCTGAAAAACACGTTTTGAAAAGTGAGCTGTTACTGACCCATAACTTACATGGGGTTGACCAAACTTGCAGAAACATGTTTATTTCTGCTGAAAAACATGTTTTGACACTTTCAGCACACTGGGGTTAAGACCTGAGTGTGTGGGCTCTTCTGAGCCTTGCAGTTACATAGGGATACAGCTGTCTGAAAAAACGCGTTTATTTCGGGCTGAAAAACACGTTTTGAAAAGTGAGCTGTTACTGACCCATAACTTACATGGGGTTGACCAAACTTGCAGAAACATGTTTATTTCTGCTGAAAAACATGTTTTGACACTTTCAGCGCACTGGGGTTAAGACCTGAGTGTGTGGGCTCTTCTGAGCCTTGCAGTTACATAGGGTAACAGCTATCTGAAAAAACGCGTTTATTTCGGGCTGAAAAACACGTTTTGAAAAGTGAGCTGTTACTGACCCATAACTTACATGGGGTTGACCAAACTTGCAGAAACATGCTTATTTCTGCTGAAAAACATGTTTTGACACTTTCAGCGCACTGGGGTTAAGACCTGAGTGTGTGGGCTCTTCTGAGCCTTGCAGTTACATAGGGTAAGAGCTATCTGATAAAACGCGTTTATTTCGGGCTGAAAAACACGTTTTGAAAAGTGAGCTGTTACTGACCCATAACTTACATGGGGTTGACCAAACTTGCAGAAACATGTTTATTTCTGCTGAAAAACATGTTTTGACACTTTCAGCACATTGGGGTTAAGACCTGAGTGTGTGGGCTCTTCTGAGCCTTGCAGTTACATAGGGATACAGCTGTCTGAAAAAACGCGTTTATTTCGGGCTGAAAAACACGTTTTGAAAAGTGAGCTGTTACTGACCCATAACTTACATGGGGTTGACCAAACTTGCAGAAACATGTTTATTTCTGCTGAAAAACATGTTTTGACACTTTCAGCACACTGGGGTTAAGACCTGAGTGTGTGGGCTCTTCTGAGCCTTGCAGATACATAGGGATACAGCTGTCTGAAAAAACGCGTTTATTTCTGGCTGAAAAACACGTTTTGAAAAGTGAGCTGTTACTGACCCATAATTTACATGGGGTTGACCAAACTTGCAGAAACATGTTTATTTCTGCTGAAAAACATGTTTTGACACTTTCAGCACACTCGGGTTAAGACCTGAGTGTGTGGGCTCTTCTGAGCCTTGCAGTTACATAGGGATACAGCTGTCTGAAAAAACGCGTTTATTTCGGGCTGAAAAACACGTTTTGAAAAGTGAGCTGTTACTGACCCATAACTTACATGGGGTTGACCAAACTTGCAGAAACATGTTTATTTCTGCTGAAAAACATGTTTTGACACTTTCAGCACACTGGGGTTAAGACCTGAGTGTGTGGGCTCTTCTGAGCCTTGCAGTTACATAGGGATACAGCTGTCTGAAAAAACGCGTTTATTTCGGGCTGAAAAACACGTTTTGAAAAGTGAGCTGTTACTGACCCATAACTTACATGGGGTTGACCAAACTTGCAGAAACATGTTTATTTCTGCTGAAAAACATGTTTTGACACTTTCAACACACTGGGGTTAAGACCTGAGTGTGTGGGCTCTTCTGAGCCTTGCAGTTACATAGGGATACAGCTGTCTGAAAAAACGCGTTTATTTCGGGCTGAAAAACACGTTTTGAAAAGTGAGCTGTTACTGACCCATAACTTACATGGGGTTGACCAAACTTGCAGAAACAAGTTTATTTCTGCTGAAAAACATGTTTTGACACTTTCAGCACACTGGGGTTAAGACCTGAGTGTGTGGGCTCTTCTGAGCCTTGCAATTACATAGGGATACAGCTGTCTGAAAAAACGCGTTTATTTCGGGCTGAAAAACACGTTTTGAAAAGTGAGCTGTTACTGACCCATAACTTACATGGGGTTGACCAAACTTGCAGAAACAAGTTTATTTCTGCTGAAAAACATGTTTTGACACTTTCAGCACACTGGGGTTAAGACCTGAGTGTGTGGGCTCTTCTGAGCCTTGCAGATACATAGGGATACAGCTGTCTGAAAAAACGCGTTTATTTCTGGCTGAAAAACACGTTTTGAAAAGTGAGCTGTTACTGACCCATAACTTACATGGGGTTGACCAAACTTGCAGAAACATGTTTATTTCTGCTGAAAAACATGTTTTGACACTTTCAGCACACTCGGGTTAAGACCTGAGTGTGTGGGCTCTTCTGAGCCTTGCAGTTACATAGGGATACAGCTGTCTGAAAAAACGCGTTTATTTCGGGCTGAAAAACACGTTTTGAAAAGTGAGCTGTTACTGACCCATAACTTACATGGGGTTGACCAAACTTGCAGAAACATGTTTATTTCTGCTGAAAAACATGTTTTGACACTTTCAGCACACTGGGGTTAAGACCTGAGTGTGTGGGCTCTTCTGAGCCTTGCAGTTACATAGGGATACAGCTGTCTGAAAAAACGCGTTTATTTCGGGCTGAAAAACACGTTTTGAAAAGTGAGCTGTTACTGCCCCATAAGTTACATGGGGTTGACCAAACTTGCAGAAACATGTTTATTTCTGCTGAAAAACATGTTTTGACACTTTCAGCACACTGGGGTTAAGACCTGAGTGTGTGGGCTCTTCTGAGCCTTGCAGTTACATAGGGATACAGCTGTCTGAAAAAACGCGTTTATTTCGGGCTGAAAAACACGTTTTGAAAAGTGAGCTGTTACTGACCCATAACTTACATGGGGTTGACCAAACTTGCAGAAACATGTTTATTTCTGCTGAAAAACATGTTTTGACACTTTCAGCACACTGGGGTTAAGACCTGAGTGTGTGGGCTCTTCTGAGCCTTGCAGATACATAGGGATACAGCTGTCTGAAAAAACGCGTTTATTTCTGGCTGAAAAACACGTTTTGAAAAGTGAGCTGTTACTGACCCATAACTTACATGGGGTTGACCAAACTTGCAGAAACATGTTTATTTCTGCTGAAAAACATGTTTTGACACTTTCAGCACACTCGGGTTAAGACCTGAGTGTGTGGGCTCTTCTGAGCCTTGCAGTTACATAGGGATACAGCTGTCTGAAAAAACGCGTTTATTTCGGGCTGAAAAACACGTTTTGAAAAGTGAGCTGTTACTGACCCATAACTTACATGGGGTTGACCAAACTTGCAGAAAACATGTTTATTTCTGCTGAAAAACATGTTTTGACACTTTCAGCACAGTGGGGTTAAGACCTGAGTGTGTGGGCTCTTCTGAGGCTTGCAGTTACATAGGGATACAGCTGTCTGAAAAAACGCGTTTATTTCGGGCTGAAAAACACGTTTTGAAAAGTGAGCTGTTACTGCCCCATAAGTTACATGGGGTTGACCAAACTTGCAGACACATGTTTATTTCTGCTGAAAAACATGTTTTGACACTTTCAGCACAGTGGGTTTAAGACCTGAGTGTGTGGGCTCTTCTGAGGCTTGCAGTTACATAGGGATACAGCTGTCTGAAAAAACGCGTTTATTTCGGGCTGAAAAACACGTTTTGAAAAGTGAGCTGTTACTGACCCATAACTTACATGGGGTTGACCAAACTTGCAGAAACATGTTTATTTCTGCTGAAAAACATGTTTTGACACTTTCAGCACACTGGGGTTAAGACCTGAGTGTGTGGGCTCTTCTGAGCCTTGCAGATACATAGGGATACAGCTGTCTGAAAAAACGCGTTTATTTCTGGCTGAAAAACACGTTTTGAAAAGTGAGCTGTTACTGACCCATAATTTACATGGGGTTGACCAAACTTGCAGAAACATGTTTATTTCTGCTGAAAAACATGTTTTGACACTTTCAGCACACTCGGGTTAAGACCTGAGTGTGTGGGCTCTTCTGAGCCTTGCAGTTACATAGGGATACAGCTGTCTGAAAAAACGCGTTTATTTCGGGCTGAAAAACACGTTTTGAAAAGTGAGCTGTTACTGACCCATAACTTACATGGGGTTGACCAAACTTGCAGAAACATGTTTATTTCTGCTGAAAAACATGTTTTGACACTTTCAGCACACTGGGGTTAAGACCTGAGTGTGTGGGCTCTTCTGAGCCTTGCAGTTACATAGGGATACAGCTGTCTGAAAAAACGCGTTTATTTCGGGCTGAAAAACACGTTTTGAAAAGTGAGCTGTTACTGACCCATAACTTACATGGGGTTGACCAAACTTGCAGAAACAAGTTTATTTCTGCTGAAAAACATGTTTTGACACTTTCAGCACACTGGGGTTAAGACCTGAGTGTGTGGGCTCTTCTGAGCCTTGCAATTACATAGGGATACAGCTGTCTGAAAAAACGCGTTTATTTCGGGCTGAAAAACACGTTTTGAAAAGTGAGCTGTTACTGACCCATAACTTACATGGGGTTGACCAAACTTGCAGAAACAAGTCTATTTCTGCTGAAAAACATGTTTTGACACTTTCAGCACTCTGGGGTTAAGACCTGAGTGTGTGGGCTCTTCTGAGCCTTGCAGTTACATAGGGATACAGCTGTCTGAAAAAACGCGTTTATTTCGGGCTGAAAAACACGTTTTGAAAAGTGAGCTGTTACTGACCCATAACTTACATGGGGTTGACCAAACTTGCAGAAACATGTTTATTTCTGCTGAAAAACATGTTTTGACACTTTCAGCACACTGGGGTTAAGACCTGAGTGTGTGGGCTCTTCTGAGCCTTGCAGTTACATAGGGATACAGCTGTCTGAAAAAACGCGTTTATTTCGGGCTGAAAAACACGTTTTGAAAAGTGAGCTGTTACTGACCCATAACTTACATGGGGTTGACCAAACTTGCAGAAACAAGTTTATTTCTGCTGAAAAACATGTTTTGACACTTTCAGCACAGTGGGGTTAAGACCTGAGTGTGTGGGCTCTTCTGAGCCTTGCAGATACATAGGGATACAGCTGTCTGAAAAAACGCGTTTATTTCGGGCTGAAAAACACGTTTTGAAAAGTGAGCTGTTACTGACCCATAACTTACATGGGGTTGACCAAACTTGCAGAAACATGCTTATTTCTGCTGAAAAACATGTTTTGACACTTTCAGCGCACTGGGGTTAAGACCTGAGTGAGTGGGCTCTTCTGAGCCTTGCAGTTACATAGGGATACAGCTATCTGAAAAAACGCGTTTATTTCGGGCTGAAAAACACGTTTTGAAAAGTGAGCTGTTACTGACCCATAACTTACATGGGGTTGACCAAACTTGCAGAAACATGTTTATTTCTGCTGAAAAACATGTTTTGACACTTTCAGCACAGTGGGGTTAAGACCTGAGTGTGTGGGCTCTTCTGAGGCTTGCAGTTACATAGGGATACAGCTGTCTGAAAAAACGCGTTTATTTCGGGCTGAAAAACACGTTTTGAAAAGTGAGCTGTTACTGCCCCATAAGTTACATGGGGTTGACCAAACTTGCAGACACATGTTTATTTCTGCTGAAAAACATGTTTTGACACTTTCAGCACACTGGGGTTAAGACCTGAGTGTGTGGGCTCTTCTGAGCCTTGCAGTTACATAGGGATACAGCTGTCTGAAAAGTGTTTATTTCGGGCTGAAAAACACGTTTTGAAAAGTGAGCTGTTACTGACCCATAACTTACATGGGGTTGACCAAACTTGCAGAAACAAGTTTATTTCTGCTGAAAAACATGTTTTGACACTTTCAGCACACTGGGGTTAAGACCTGAGTGTGTGGGCTCTTCTGAGCCTTGCAGTTACATAGGGATACAGCTGTCTGAAAAAACGCGTTTATTTCGGGCTGAAAAACACGTTTTGAAAAGTGAGCTGTTACTGCCCCATAAGTTACATGGGGTTGACCAAACTTGCAGAAACATGTTTATTTCTGCTGAAAAACATGTTTTGACACTTTCAGCATACTGGGGTTAAGACCTGAGTGTGTGGGCTCTTCTGAGCCTTGCAGATACATAGGGATACAGCTGTCTGAAAAAACGCGTTTATTTCTGGCTGAAAAACACGTTTTGAAAAGTGAGCTGTTACTGACCCATAACTTACATGGGGTTGACCAAACTTGCAGAAACATGTTTATTTCTGCTGAAAAACATGTTTTGACACTTTCAGCACACTCGGGTTAAGACCTGAGTGTGTGGGCTCTTCTGAGCCTTGCAGTTACATTGGGATACAGCTGTCTGAAAAAACGCGTTTATTTCGGGCTGAAAAACACGTTTTGAAAAGTGAGCTGTTACTGACCCATAACTTACATGGGGTTGACCAAACTTGCAGAAACATGTTTATTTCTGCTGAAAAACATGTTTTGACACTTTCAGCACACTGGGGTTAAGACCTGAGTGTGTGGGCTCTTCTGAGCCTTGCAGTTACATAGGGATACAGCTGTCTGAAAAAACGCGTTTATTTCGGGCTGAAAAACACGTTTTGAAAAGTGAGCTGTTACTGACCCATAACTTACATGGGGTTGACCAAACTTGCAGAAACATGTTTATTTCTGCTGAAAAACATGTTTTGACACTTTCAGCGCACTGGGGTTAAGACCTGAGTGTGTGGGCTCTTCTGAGCCTTGCAGTTACATAGGGTAACAGCTATCTGAAAAAACGCGTTTATTTCGGGCTGAAAAACACGTTTTGAAAAGTGAGCTGTTACTGACCCATAACTTACATGGGGTTGACCAAACTTGCAGAAACATGCTTATTTCTGCTGAAAAACATGTTTTGACACTTTCAGCGCACTGGGGTTAAGACCTGAGTGTGTGGGCTCTTCTGAGCCTTGCAGTTACATAGGGTAAGAGCTATCTGAAAAAACGCGTTTATTTCGGGCTGAAAAACACGTTTTGAAAAGTGAGCTGTTACTGACCCATAACTTACATGGGGTTGACCAAACTTGCAGAAACATGTTTATTTCTGCTGAAAAACATGTTTTGACACTTTCAGCACAGTGGGGTTAAGACCTGAGTGTGTGGGCTCTTCTGAGGCTTGCAGTTACATAGGGATACAGCTGTCTGAAAAAACGCGTTTATTTCGGGCTGAAAAACACGTTTTGAAAAGTGAGCTGTTACTGACCCATAACTTACATGGGGTTGACCAAACTTGCAGAAACATGTTTATTTCTGCTGAAAAACATGTTTTGACACTTTCAGCACATTGGGGTTAAGACCTGAGTGTGTGGGCTCTTCTGAGCCTTGCAGTTACATAGGGATACAGCTGTCTGAAAAAACGCGTTTATTTCGGGCTGAAAAACACGTTTTGAAAAGTGAGCTGTTACTGACCCATAACTTACATGGGGTTGACCAAACTTGCAGAAACATGTTTATTTCTGCTGAAAAACATGTTTTGACACTTTCAGCACACTGGGGTTAAGACCTGAGTGTGTGGGCTCTTCTGAGCCTTGCAGATACATAGGGATACAGCTGTCTGAAAAAACGCGTTTATTTCGGGCTGAAAAACACGTTTTGAAAAGTGAGCTGTTACTGACCCATAACTTACATGGGGTTGACCAAACTTGCAGAAACAAGTTTATTTCTGCTGAAAAACATGTTTTGACACTTTCAGCACAGTGGGGTTAAGACCTGAGTGTGTGGGCTCTTCTGAGCCTTGCAGATACATAGGGATACAGCTGTCTGAAAAAACGCGTTTATTTCGGGCTGAAAAACACGTTTTGAAAAGTGAGCTGTTACTGACCCATAACTTACATGGGGTTGACCAAACTTGCAGAAACATGCTTATTTCTGCTGAAAAACATGTTTTGACACTTTCAGCACACTGGGGTTAAGACCTGAGTGTGTGGGCTCTTCTGAGCCTTGCAGTTACATAGGGATACAGCTATCTGAAAAAACGCGTTTATTTCGGGCTGAAAAACACGTTTTGAAAAGTGAGCTGTTACTGACCCATAACTTACATGGGGTTGACCAAACTTGCAGAAACAAGTTTATTTCTGCTGAAAAACATGTTTTGACACTTTCAACACACTGGGGTTAAGACCTGAGTGTGTGGGCTCTTCTGAGCCTTGCAATTACATAGGGATACAGCTGTCTGAAAAAACGCGTTTATTTCGGGCTGAAAAACACGTTTTGAAAAGTGAGCTGTTACTGACCCATAACTTACATGGGGTTGACCAAACTTGCAGAAACAAGTTTATTTCTGCTGAAAAACATGTTTTGACACTTTCAGCACACTGGGGTTAAGACCTGAGTGTGTGGGCTCTTCTGAGCCTTGCAGTTACATAGGGATACAGCTGTCTGAAAAAACGCGTTTATTTCGGGCTGAAAAACACGTTTTGAAAAGTGAGCTGTTACTGACCCATAACTTACATGGGGTTGACCAAACTTGCAGAAACAAGTTTATTTCTGCTGAAAAACATGTTTTGACACCTTCAGCACACTGGGGTTAAGACCTGAGTGTGTGGGCTCTTCTGAGCCTTGCAGTTACATAGGGATACAGCTGTCTGAAAAAACGCGTTTATTTCGGGCTGAAAAACACGTTTTGAAAAGTGAGCTGTTACTGACCCATAACTTACATGGGGTTGACCAAACTTGCAGAAACATGTTTATTTCTGCTGAAAAACATGTTTTGACACTTTCAGCACACTGGGGTTAAGACCTGAGTGTGTGGGCTCTTCTTAGCCTTGCAGTTACATAGGGATACAGCTGTCTGAAAAAACGCGTTTATTTCGGGCTGAAAAACACGTTTTGAAAAGTGAGCTGTTACTGACCCATAACTTACATGGGGTTGACCAAACTTGCAGAAACAAGTTTATTTCTGCTGAAAAACATGTTTTGACACTTTCAGCACAGTGGGGTTAAGACCTGAGTGTGTGGGCTCTTCTGAGCCTTGCAGATACATAGGGATACAGCTGTCTGAAAAAACGCGTTTATTTCTGGCTGAAAAACACGTTTTGAAAAGTGAGCTGTTACTGACCCATAACTTACATGGGGTTGACCAAACTTGCAGAAACATGCTTATTTCTGCTGAAAAACATGTTTTGACACTTTCAGCACACTGGGGTTAAGACCTGAGTGTGTGGGCTCTTCTGAGCCTTGCAGTTACATAGGGATACAGCTATCTGAAAAAACGCGTTTATTTCGGGCTGAAAAACACGTTTTGAAAAGTGAGCTGTTACTGACCCATAACTTACATGGGGTTGACCAAACTTGCAGAAACATGTTTATTTCTGCTGAAAAACATGTTTTGACACTTTCAGCACAGTGGGGTTAAGACCTGAGTGTGTGGGCTCTTCTGAGGCTTGCAGTTACATAGGGATACAGCTGTCTGAAAAAACGCGTTTATTTCGGGCTGAAAAACACGTTTTGAAAAGTGAGCTGTTACTGCCCCATAAGTTACATGGGGTTGACCAAACTTGCAGACACATGTTTATTTCTGCTGAAAAACATGTTTTGACACTTTCAGCACACTGGGGTTAAGACCTGAGTGTGTGGGCTCTTCTGAGCCTTGCAGTTACATAGGGATACAGCTGTCTGAAAAAACGCGTTTATTTCGGGCTGAAAAACACGTTTTGAAAAGTGAGCTGTTACTGACCCATAACTTACATGGGGTTGACCAAACTTGCAGAAACAAGTTTATTTCTGCTGAAAAACATGTTTTGACACTTTCAGCACAGTGGGGTTAAGACCTGAGTGTGTGGGCTCTTCTGAGCCTTGCAGATACATAGGGATACAGCTGTCTGAAAAAACGCGTTTATTTCGGGCTGAAAAACACGTTTTGAAAAGTGAGCTGTTACTGACCCATAACTTACATGGGGTTGACCAAACTTGCAGAAACATGCTTATTTCTGCTGAAAAACATGTTTTGACACTTTCAGCGCACTGGGGTTAAGACCTGAGTGTGTGGGCTCTTCTGAGCCTTGCAGTTACATAGGGATACAGCTATCTGAAAAAACGCGTTTATTTCGGGCTGAAAAACACGTTTTGAAAAGTGAGCTGTTACTGACCCATAACTTACATGGGGTTGACCAAACTTGCAGAAACATGTTTATTTCTGCTAAAAAACATGTTTTGACACTTTCAGCACAGTGGGGTTAAGACCTGAGTGTGTGGGCTCTTCTGAGGCTTGCAGTTACATAGGGATACAGCTGTCTGAAAAAACGCGTTTATTTCGGGCTGAAAAACACGTTTTGAAAAGTGAGCTGTTACTGCCCCATAAGTTACATGGGGTTGACCAAACTTGCAGACACATGTTTATTTCTGCTGAAAAACATGTTTTGACACTTTCAGCACACTGGGGTTAAGACCTGAGTGTGTGGGCTCTTCTGAGCCTTGCAGTTACATAGGGATACAGCTGTCTGAAAAAACGTGTTTATTTCGGGCTGAAAAACACGTTTTGAAAAGTGAGCTGTTACTGACCCATAACTTACATGGGGTTGACCAAACTTGCAGAAACAAGTTTATTTCTGCTGAAAAACATGTTTTGACACTTTCAGCACACTGGGGTTAAGACCTGAGTGTGTGGGCTCTTCTGAGCCTTGCAGTTACATAGGGATACAGCTGTCTGAAAAAACGCGTTTATTTCGGGCTGAAAAACACGTTTTGAAAAGTGAGCTGTTACTGACCCATAACTTACATGGGGTTGACCAAACTTGCAGAAACATGTTTATTTCTGCTGAAAAACATGTTTTGACACTTTCAGCACACTGGGGTTAAGACCTGAGTGTGTGGGCTCTTCTGAGCCTTGCAGTTACATAGGGATACAGCTGTCTGAAAAAACGCGTTTATTTCGGGCTGAAAAACACGTTTTGAAAAGTGAGCTGTTACTGACCCATAACTTACATGGGGTTGACCAAACTTGCAGAAACAAGTTTATTTCTGCTGAAAAACATGTTTTGACACTTTCAGCACAGTGGGGTTAAGACCTGAGTGTGTGGGCTCTTCTGAGCCTTGCAGTTACATAGGGATACAGCTGTCTGAAAAAACGCGTTTATTTCGGGCTGAAAAACACGTTTTGAAAAGTGAGCTGTTACTGACCCATAACTTACATGGGGTTGACCAAACTTGCAGAAACAAGTTTATTTCTGCTGAAAAACATGTTTTGACACTTTCAGCACACTGGGGTTAAGACCTGAGTGTGTGGGCTCTTCTGAGCCTTGCAGTTACATAGGGATACAGCTGTCTGAAAAAACGCGTTTATTTCGGGCTGAAAAACACGTTTTGAAAAGTGAGCTGTTACTGCCCCATAAGTTACATGGGGTTGACCAAACTTGCAGAAACATGTTTATTTCTGCTGAAAAACATGTTTTGACACTTTCAGCACACTGGGGTTAAGACCTGAGTGTGTGGGCTCTTCTGAGCCTTGCAGTTACATAGGGATACAGCTGTCTGAAAAAACGCGTTTATTTCGGGCTGAAAAACACGTTTTGAAAAGTGAGCTGTTACTGACCCATAACTTACATGGGGTTGACCAAACTTGCAGAAACAAGTTTATTTCTGCTGAAAAACATGTTTTGACACTTTCAGCACAGTGGGGTTAAGACCTGAGTGTGTGGGCTCTTCTGAGCCTTGCAGATACATAGGGATACAGCTGTCTGAAAAAACGCGTTTATTTCGGGCTGAAAAACACGTTTTGAAAAGTGAGCTGTTACTGACCCATAACTTACATGGGGTTGACCAAACTTGCAGAAACATGCTTATTTCTGCTGAAAAACATGTTTTGACACTTTCAGCGCACTGGGGTTAAGACCTGAGTGAGTGGGCTCTTCTGAGCCTTGCAGTTACATAGGGATACAGCTATCTGAAAAAACGCGTTTATTTCGGGCTGAAAAACACGTTTTGAAAAGTGAGCTGTTACTGACCCATAACTTACATGGGGTTGACCAAACTTGCAGAAACATGTTTATTTCTGCTGAAAAACATGTTTTGACACTTTCAGCACAGTGGGGTTAAGACCTGAGTGTGTGGGCTCTTCTGAGGCTTGCAGTTACATAGGGATACAGCTGTCTGAAAAAACGCGTTTATTTCGGGCTGAAAAACACGTTTTGAAAAGTGAGCTGTTACTGCCCCATAAGTTACATGGGGTTGACCAAACTTGCAGACACATGTTTATTTCTGCTGAAAAACATGTTTTGACACTTTCAGCACACTGGGGTTAAGACCTGAGTGTGTGGGCTCTTCTGAGCCTTGCAGTTACATAGGGATACAGCTGTCTGAAAAAACGTGTTTATTTCGGGCTGAAAAACACGTTTTGAAAAGTGAGCTGTTACTGACCCATAACTTACATGGGGTTGACCAAACTTGCAGAAACAAGTTTATTTCTGCTGAAAAACATGTTTTGACACTTTCAGCACACTGGGGTTAAGACCTGAGTGTGTGGGCTCTTCTGAGCCTTGCAGTTACATAGGGATACAGCTGTCTGAAAAAACGCGTTTATTTCGGGCTGAAAAACACGTTTTGAAAAGTGAGCTGTTACTGCCCCATAAGTTACATGGGGTTGACCAAACTTGCAGAAACATGTTTATTTCTGCTGAAAAACATGTTTTGACACTTTCAGCATACTGGGGTTAAGACCTGAGTGTGTGGGCTCTTCTGAGCCTTGCAGATACATAGGGATACAGCTGTCTGAAAAAACGCGTTTATTTCTGGCTGAAAAACACGTTTTGAAAAGTGAGCTGTTACTGACCCATAACTTACATGGGGTTGACCAAACTTGCAGAAACATGTTTATTTCTGCTGAAAAACATGTTTTGACACTTTCAGCACACTCGGGTTAAGACCTGAGTGTGTGGGCTCTTCTGAGCCTTGCAGTTACATTGGGATACAGCTGTCTGAAAAAACGCGTTTATTTCGGGCTGAAAAACACGTTTTGAAAAGTGAGCTGTTACTGACCCATAACTTACATGGGGTTGACCAAACTTGCAGAAACATGTTTATTTCTGCTGAAAAACATGTTTTGACACTTTCAGCACACTGGGGTTAAGACCTGAGTGTGTGGGCTCTTCTGAGCCTTGCAGTTACATAGGGATACAGCTGTCTGAAAAAACGCGTTTATTTCGGGCTGAAAAACACGTTTTGAAAAGTGAGCTGTTACTGACCCATAACTTACATGGGGTTGACCAAACTTGCAGAAACATGTTTATTTCTGCTGAAAAACATGTTTTGACACTTTCAGCGCACTGGGGTTAAGACCTGAGTGTGTGGGCTCTTCTGAGCCTTGCAGTTACATAGGGTAACAGCTATCTGAAAAAACGCGTTTATTTCGGGCTGAAAAACACGTTTTGAAAAGTGAGCTGTTACTGACCCATAACTTACATGGGGTTGACCAAACTTGCAGAAACATGCTTATTTCTGCTGAAAAACATGTTTTGACACTTTCAGCGCACTGGGGTTAAGACCTGAGTGTGTGGGCTCTTCTGAGCCTTGCAGTTACATAGGGTAAGAGCTATCTGAAAAAACGCGTTTATTTCGGGCTGAAAAACACGTTTTGAAAAGTGAGCTGTTACTGACCCATAACTTACATGGGGTTGACCAAACTTGCAGAAACATGTTTATTTCTGCTGAAAAACATGTTTTGACACTTTCAGCACAGTGGGGTTAAGACCTGAGTGTGTGGGCTCTTCTGAGGCTTGCAGTTACATAGGGATACAGCTGTCTGAAAAAACGCGTTTATTTCGGGCTGAAAAACACGTTTTGAAAAGTGAGCTGTTACTGACCCATAACTTACATGGGGTTGACCAAACTTGCAGAAACATGTTTATTTCTGCTGAAAAACATGTTTTGACACTTTCAGCACATTGGGGTTAAGACCTGAGTGTGTGGGCTCTTCTGAGCCTTGCAGTTACATAGGGATACAGCTGTCTGAAAAAACGCGTTTATTTCGGGCTGAAAAACACGTTTTGAAAAGTGAGCTGTTACTGACCCATAACTTACATGGGGTTGACCAAACTTGCAGAAACATGTTTATTTCTGCTGAAAAACATGTTTTGACACTTTCAGCACACTGGGGTTAAGACCTGAGTGTGTGGGCTCTTCTGAGCCTTGCAGATACATAGGGATACAGCTGTCTGAAAAAACGCGTTTATTTCTGGCTGAAAAACACGTTTTGAAAAGTGAGCTGTTACTGACCCATAATTTACATGGGGTTGACCAAACTTGCAGAAACATGTTTATTTCTGCTGAAAAACATGTTTTGACACTTTCAGCACACTCGGGTTAAGACCTGAGTGTGTGGGCTCTTCTGAGCCTTGCAGTTACATAGGGATACAGCTGTCTGAAAAAACGCGTTTATTTCGGGCTGAAAAACACGTTTTGAAAAGTGAGCTGTTACTGACCCATAACTTACATGGGGTTGACCAAACTTGCAGAAACATGTTTATTTCTGCTGAAAAACATGTTTTGACACTTTCAGCACACTGGGGTTAAGACCTGAGTGTGTGGGCTCTTCTGAGCCTTGCAGTTACATAGGGATACAGCTGTCTGAAAAAACGCGTTTATTTCGGGCTGAAAAACACGTTTTGAAAAGTGAGCTGTTACTGACCCATAACTTACATGGGGTTGACCAAACTTGCAGAAACAAGTTTATTTCTGCTGAAAAACATGTTTTGACACTTTCAACACACTGGGGTTAAGACCTGAGTGTGTGGGCTCTTCTGAGCCTTGCAATTACATAGGGATACAGCTGTCTGAAAAAACGCGTTTATTTCGGGCTGAAAAACACGTTTTGAAAAGTGAGCTGTTACTGACCCATAACTTACATGGGGTTGACCAAACTTGCAGAAACAAGTTTATTTCTGCTGAAAAACATGTTTTGACACTTTCAGCACACTGGGGTTAAGACCTGAGTGTGTGGGCTCTTCTGAGCCTTGCAGTTACATAGGGATACAGCTGTCTGAAAAAACGCGTTTATTTCGGGCTGAAAAACACGTTTTGAAAAGTGAGCTGTTACTGACCCATAACTTACATGGGGTTGACCAAACTTGCAGAAACAAGTTTATTTCTGCTGAAAAACATGTTTTGACACCTTCAGCACACTGGGGTTAAGACCTGAGTGTGTGGGCTCTTCTGAGCCTTGCAGTTACATAGGGATACAGCTGTCTGAAAAAACGCGTTTATTTCGGGCTGAAAAACACGTTTTGAAAAGTGAGCTGTTACTGACCCATAACTTACATGGGGTTGACCAAACTTGCAGAAACATGTTTATTTCTGCTGAAAAACATGTTTTGACACTTTCAGCACACTGGGGTTAAGACCTGAGTGTGTGGGCTCTTCTTAGCCTTGCAGTTACATAGGGATACAGCTGTCTGAAAAAACGCGTTTATTTCGGGCTGAAAAACACGTTTTGAAAAGTGAGCTGTTACTGACCCATAACTTACATGGGGTTGACCAAACTTGCAGAAACAAGTTTATTTCTGCTGAAAAACATGTTTTGACACTTTCAGCACAGTGGGGTTAAGACCTGAGTGTGTGGGCTCTTCTGAGCCTTGCAGATACATAGGGATACAGCTGTCTGAAAAAACGCGTTTATTTCTGGCTGAAAAACACGTTTTGAAAAGTGAGCTGTTACTGACCCATAACTTACATGGGGTTGACCAAACTTGCAGAAACATGCTTATTTCTGCTGAAAAACATGTTTTGACACTTTCAGCACACTGGGGTTAAGACCTGAGTGTGTGGGCTCTTCTGAGCCTTGCAGTTACATAGGGATACAGCTATCTGAAAAAACGCGTTTATTTCGGGCTGAAAAACACGTTTTGAAAAGTGAGCTGTTACTGACCCATAACTTACATGGGGTTGACCAAACTTGCAGAAACATGTTTATTTCTGCTGAAAAACATGTTTTGACACTTTCAGCACAGTGGGGTTAAGACCTGAGTGTGTGGGCTCTTCTGAGGCTTGCAGTTACATAGGGATACAGCTGTCTGAAAAAACGCGTTTATTTCGGGCTGAAAAACACGTTTTGAAAAGTGAGCTGTTACTGCCCCATAAGTTACATGGGGTTGACCAAACTTGCAGACACATGTTTATTTCTGCTGAAAAACATGTTTTGACACTTTCAGCACACTGGGGTTAAGACCTGAGTGTGTGGGCTCTTCTGAGCCTTGCAGTTACATAGGGATACAGCTGTCTGAAAAAACGCGTTTATTTCGGGCTGAAAAACACGTTTTGAAAAGTGAGCTGTTACTGACCCATAACTTACATGGGGTTGACCAAACTTGCAGAAACAAGTTTATTTCTGCTGAAAAACATGTTTTGACACTTTCAGCACAGTGGGGTTAAGACCTGAGTGTGTGGGCTCTTCTGAGCCTTGCAGATACATAGGGATACAGCTGTCTGAAAAAACGCGTTTATTTCGGGCTGAAAAACACGTTTTGAAAAGTGAGCTGTTACTGACCCATAACTTACATGGGGTTGACCAAACTTGCAGAAACATGCTTATTTCTGCTGAAAAACATGTTTTGACACTTTCAGCGCACTGGGGTTAAGACCTGAGTGTGTGGGCTCTTCTGAGCCTTGCAGTTACATAGGGATACAGCTATCTGAAAAAACGCGTTTATTTCGGGCTGAAAAACACGTTTTGAAAAGTGAGCTGTTACTGACCCATAACTTACATGGGGTTGACCAAACTTGCAGAAACATGTTTATTTCTGCTAAAAAACATGTTTTGACACTTTCAGCACAGTGGGGTTAAGACCTGAGTGTGTGGGCTCTTCTGAGGCTTGCAGTTACATAGGGATACAGCTGTCTGAAAAAACGCGTTTATTTCGGGCTGAAAAACACGTTTTGAAAAGTGAGCTGTTACTGCCCCATAAGTTACATGGGGTTGACCAAACTTGCAGACACATGTTTATTTCTGCTGAAAAACATGTTTTGACACTTTCAGCACACTGGGGTTAAGACCTGAGTGTGTGGGCTCTTCTGAGCCTTGCAGTTACATAGGGATACAGCTGTCTGAAAAAACGTGTTTATTTCGGGCTGAAAAACACGTTTTGAAAAGTGAGCTGTTACTGACCCATAACTTACATGGGGTTGACCAAACTTGCAGAAACAAGTTTATTTCTGCTGAAAAACATGTTTTGACACTTTCAGCACACTGGGGTTAAGACCTGAGTGTGTGGGCTCTTCTGAGCCTTGCAGTTACATAGGGATACAGCTGTCTGAAAAAACGCGTTTATTTCGGGCTGAAAAACACGTTTTGAAAAGTGAGCTGTTACTGACCCATAACTTACATGGGGTTGACCAAACTTGCAGAAACATGTTTATTTCTGCTGAAAAACATGTTTTGACACTTTCAGCACACTGGGGTTAAGACCTGAGTGTGTGGGCTCTTCTGAGCCTTGCAGTTACATAGGGATACAACTGTCTGAAAAAACGCGTTTATTTCGGGCTGAAAAACACGTTTTGAAAAGTGAGCTGTTACTGACCCATAACTTACATGGGGTTGACCAAACTTGCAGAAACAAGTTTATTTCTGCTGAAAAACATGTTTTGACACTTTCAGCACAGTGGGGTTAAGACCTGAGTGTGTGGGCTCTTCTGAGCCTTGCAGTTACATAGGGATACAGCTGTCTGAAAAAACGCGTTTATTTCGGGCTGAAAAACACGTTTTGAAAAGTGAGCTGTTACTGACCCATAACTTACATGGGGTTGACCAAACTTGCAGAAACAAGTTTATTTCTGCTGAAAAACATGTTTTGACACTTTCAGCACACTGGGGTTAAGACCTGAGTGTGTGGGCTCTTCTGAGCCTTGCAGTTACATAGGGATACAGCTGTCTGAAAAAACGCGTTTATTTCGGGCTGAAAAACACGTTTTGAAAAGTGAGCTGTTACTGCCCCATAAGTTACATGGGGTTGACCAAACTTGCAGAAACATGTTTATTTCTGCTGAAAAACATGTTTTGACACTTTCAGCATACTGGGGTTAAGACCTGAGTGTGTGGGCTCTTCTGAGCCTTGCAGATACATAGGGATACAGCTGTCTGAAAAAACGCGTTTATTTCTGGCTGAAAAACACGTTTTGAAAAGTGAGCTGTTACTGACCCATAACTTACATGGGGTTGACCAAACTTGCAGAAACATGTTTATTTCTGCTGAAAAACATGTTTTGACACTTTCAGCACACTCGGGTTAAGACCTGAGTGTGTGGGCTCTTCTGAGCCTTGCAGTTACATAGGGATACAGCTGTCTGAAAAAACGCGTTTATTTCGGGCTGAAAAACACGTTTTGAAAAGTGAGCTGTTACTGACCCATAACTTACATGGGGTTGACCAAACTTGCAGAAACATGTTTATTTCTGCTGAAAAACATGTTTTGACACTTTCAGCGCACTGGGGTTAAGACCTGAGTGTGTGGGCTCTTCTGAGCCTTGCAGTTACATAGGGTAACAGCTATCTGAAAAAACGCGTTTATTTCGGGCTGAAAAACACGTTTTGAAAAGTGAGCTGTTACTGACCCATAACTTACATGGGGTTGACCAAACTTGCAGAAACATGCTTATTTCTGCTGAAAAACATGTTTTGACACTTTCAGCGCACTGGGGTTAAGACCTGAGTGTGTGGGCTCTTCTGAGCCTTGCAGTTACATAGGGTAAGAGCTATCTGAAAAAACGCGTTTATTTCGGGCTGAAAAACACGTTTTGAAAAGTGAGCTGTTACTGACCGATAACTTACATGGGGTTGACCAAACTTGCAGAAACATGTTTATTTCTGCTGAAAAACATGTTTTGACACTTTCAGCACAGTGGGGTTAAGACCTGAGTGTGTGGGCTCTTCTGAGGCTTGCAGTTACATAGGGATACAGCTGTCTGAAAAAACGCGTTTATTTCGGGCTGAAAAACACGTTTTGAAAAGTGAGCTGTTACTGACCCATAACTTACATGGGGTTGACCAAACTTGCAGAAACATGTTTATTTCTGCTGAAAAACATGTTTTGACACTTTCAGCACATTGGGGTTAAGACCTGAGTGTGTGGGCTCTTCTGAGCCTTGCAGTTACATAGGGATACAGCTGTCTGAAAAAACGCGTTTATTTCGGGCTGAAAAACACGTTTTGAAAAGTGAGCTGTTACTGACCCATAACTTACATGGGGTTGACCAAACTTGCAGAAACATGTTTATTTCTGCTGAAAAACATGTTTTGACACTTTCAGCACACTGGGGTTAAGACCTGAGTGTGTGGGCTCTTCTGAGCCTTGCAGATACATAGGGATACAGCTGTCTGAAAAAACGCGTTTATTTCTGGCTAAAAAACACGTTTTGAAAAGTGAGCTGTTACTGACCCATAATTTACATGGGGTTGACCAAACTTGCAGAAACATGTTTATTTCTGCTGAAAAACATGTTTTGACACTTTCAGCACACTCGGGTTAAGACCTGAGTGTGTGGGCTCTTCTGAGCCTTGCAGTTACATAGGGATACAGCTGTCTGAAAAAACGCGTTTATTTCGGGCTGAAAAACACGTTTTGAAAAGTGAGCTGTTACTGACCCATAACTTACATGGGGTTGACCAAACTTGCAGAAACATGTTTATTTCTGCTGAAAAACATGTTTTGACACTTTCAGCACACTGGGGTTAAGACCTGAGTGTGTGGGCTCTTCTGAGCCTTGCAGTTACATAGGGATACAGCTGTCTGAAAAAACGCGTTTATTTCGGGCTGAAAAACACGTTTTGAAAAGTGAGCTGTTACTGACCCATAACTTACATGGGGTTGACCAAACTTGCAGAAACAAGTTTATTTCTGCTGAAAAACATGTTTTGACACTTTCAGCACACTGGGGTTAAGACCTGAGTGTGTGGGCTCTTCTGAGCCTTGCAATTACATAGGGATACAGCTGTCTGAAAAAACGCGTTTATTTCGGGCTGAAAAACACGTTTTGAAAAGTGAGCTGTTACTGACCCATAACTTACATGGGGTTGACCAAACTTGCAGAAACAAGTTTATTTCTGCTGAAAAACATGTTTTGACACTTTCAGCACACTGGGGTTAAGACCTGAGTGTGTGGGCTCTTCTGAGCCTTGCAGTTACATAGGGATACAGCTGTCTGAAAAAACGCGTTTATTTCGGGCTGAAAAACACGTTTTGAAAAGTGAGCTGTTACTGACCCATAACTTACATGGGGTTGACCAAACTTGCAGAAACAAGTTTATTTCTGCTGAAAAACATGTTTTGACACTTTCAGCACAGTGGGGTTAAGACCTGAGTGTGTGGGCTCTTCTGAGCCTTGCAGATACATAGGGATACAGCTGTCTGAAAAAACGCGTTTATTTCTGGCTGAAAAACACGTTTTGAAAAGTGAGCTGTTACTGACCCATAACTTACATGGGGTTGACCAAACTTGCAGAAACATGCTTATTTCTGCTGAAAAACATGTTTTGACACTTTCAGCGCACTGGGGTTAAGACCTGAGTGTGTGGGCTCTTCTGAGCCTTGCAGTTACATAGGGATACAGCTGTCTGAAAAAACGCGTTTATTTCGGGCTGAAAAACACGTTTTGAAAAGTGAGCTGTTACTGACCCATAACTTACATGGGGTTGACCAAACTTGCAGAAACATGTTTATTTCTGCTGAAAAACATGTTTTGACACTTTCAGCACAGTGGGGTTAAGACCTGAGTGTGTGGGCTCTTCTGAGGCTTGCAGTTACATAGGGATACAGCTGTCTGAAAAAACGCGTTTATTTCGGGCTGAAAAACACGTTTTGAAAAGTGAGCTGTTACTGCCCCATAAGTTACATGGGGTTGACCAAACTTGCAGACACATGTTTATTTCTGCTGAAAAACATGTTTTGACACTTTCAGCACACTGGGGTTAAGACCTGAGTGTGTGGGCTCTTCTGAGCCTTGCAGTTACATAGGGATACAGCTGTCTGAAAAAACGCGTTTATTTCGGGCTGAAAAACACGTTTTGAAAAGTGAGCTGTTACTGACCCATAACTTACATGGGGTTGACCAAACTTGCAGAAACAAGTTTATTTCTGCTGAAAAACATGTTTTGACACTTTCAGCACAGTGGGGTTAAGACCTGAGTGTGTGGGCTCTTCTGAGCCTTGCAGATACATAGGGATACAGCTGTCTGAAAAAACGCGTTTATTTCGGGCTGAAAAACACGTTTTGAAAAGTGAGCTGTTACTGACCCATAACTTACATGGGGTTGACCAAACTTGCAGAAACATGCTTATTTCTGCTGAAAAACATGTTTTGACACTTTCAGCGCACTGGGGTTAAGACCTGAGTGTGTGGGCTCTTCTGAGCCTTGCAGTTACATAGGGATACAGCTGTCTGAAAAAACGCGTTTATTTCGGGCTGAAAAACACGTTTTGAAAAGTGAGCTGTTACTGCCCCATAAGTTACATGGGGTTGACCAAACTTGCAGACACATGTTTATTTCTGCTGAAAAACATGTTTTGACACTTTCAGCACACTGGGGTTAAGACCTGAGTGTGTGGGCTCTTCTGAGCCTTGCAGTTACATAGGGATACAGCTGTCTGAAAAAACGTGTTTATTTCGGGCTGAAAAACACGTTTTGAAAAGTGAGCTGTTACTGATCCATAACTTACATGGGGTTGACCAAACTTGCAGAAACAAGTTTATTTCTGCTGAAAAACATGTTTTGACACTTTCAGCACACTGGGGTTAAGACCTGAGTGTGTGGGCTCTTCTGAGCCTTGCAGTTACATAGGGATACAGCTGTCTGAAAAAACGCGTTTATTTCGGGCTGAAAAACACGTTTTGAAAAGTGAGCTGTTACTGACCCATAACTTACATGGGGTTGACCAAACTTGCAGAAACATGTTTATTTCTGCTGAAAAACATGTTTTGACACTTTCAGCACACTGGGGTTAAGACCTGAGTGTGTGGGCTCTTCTGAGCCTTGCAGTTACATAGGGATACAGCTGTCTGAAAAAACGCGTTTATTTCGGGCTGAAAAACACGTTTTGATAAGTGAGCTGTTACTGACCCATAACTTACATGGGGTTGACCAAACTTGCAGAAACAAGTTTATTTCTGCTGAAAAACATGTTTTGACACTTTCAGCACACTGGGGTTAAGACCTGAGTGTGTGGGCTCTTCTGAGCCTTGCAGTTACATAGGGATACAGCTGTCTGAAAAAACGCGTTTATTTCGGGCTGAAAAACACGTTTTGAAAAGTGAGCTGTTACTGACCCATAACTTACATGGGGTTGACCAAACTTGCAGAAACAAGTTTATTTCTGCTGAAAAACATGTTTTGACACTTTCAGCACAGTGGGGTTAAGACCTGAGTGTGTGGGCTCTTCTGAGCCTTGCAGATACATAGGGATACAGCTGTCTGAAAAAACGCGTTTATTTCTGGCTGAAAAACACGTTTTGAAAAGTGAGCTGTTACTGACCCATAACTTACATGGGGTTGACCAAACTTGCAGAAACATGCTTATTTCTGCTGAAAAACATGTTTTGACACTTTCAGCGCACTGGGGTTAAGACCTGAGTGTGTGGGCTCTTCTGAGCCTTGCAGTTACATAGGGATACAGCTGTCTGAAAAAACGCGTTTATTTCGGGCTGAAAAACACGTTTTGAAAAGTGAGCTGTTACTGCCCCATAAGTTACATGGGGTTGACCAAACTTGCAGACACATGTTTATTTCTGCTGAAAAACATGTTTTGACACTTTCAGCACACTGGGGTTAAGACCTGAGTGTGTGGGCTCTTCTGAGCCTTGCAGTTACATAGGGATACAGCTGTCTGAAAAAACGCGTTTATTTCGGGCTGAAAAACACGTTTTGAAAAGTGAGCTGTTACTGACCCATAACTTACATGGGGTTGACCAAACTTGCAGAAACAAGTTTATTTCTGCTGAAAAACATGTTTTGACACTTTCAGCACAGTGGGGTTAAGACCTGAGTGTGTGGGCTCTTCTGAGCCTTGCAGATACATAGGGATACAGCTGTCTGAAAAAACGCGTTTATTTCGGGCTGAAAAACACGTTTTGAAAAGTGAGCTGTTACTGACCCATAACTTACATGGGGTTGACCAAACTTGCAGAAACATGCTTATTTCTGCTGAAAAACATGTTTTGACACTTTCAGCGCACTGGGGTTAAGACCTGAGTGTGTGGGCTCTTCTGAGCCTTGCAGTTACATAGGGATACAGCTATCTGAAAAAACGCGTTTATTTCGGGCTGAAAAACACGTTTTGAAAAGTGAGCTGTTACTGACCCATAACTTACATGGGGTTGACCAAACTTGCAGAAACATGTTTATTTCTGCTAAAAAACATGTTTTGACACTTTCAGCACAGTGGGGTTAAGACCTGAGTGTGTGGGCTCTTCTGAGGCTTGCAGTTACATAGGGATACAGCTGTCTGAAAAAACGCGTTTATTTCGGGCTGAAAAACACGTTTTGAAAAGTGAGCTGTTACTGCCCCATAAGTTACATGGGGTTGACCAAACTTGCAGACACATGTTTATTTCTGCTGAAAAACATGTTTTGACACTTTCAGCACACTGGGGTTAAGACCTGAGTGTGTGGGCTCTTCTGAGCCTTGCAGTTACATAGGGATACAGCTGTCTGAAAAAACGTGTTTATTTCGGGCTGAAAAACACGTTTTGAAAAGTGAGCTGTTACTGACCCATAACTTACATGGGGTTGACCAAACTTGCAGAAACAAGTTTATTTCTGCTGAAAAACATGTTTTGACACTTTCAGCACACTGGGGTTAAGACCTGAGTGTGTGGGCTCTTCTGAGCCTTGCAGTTACATAGGGATACAGCTGTCTGAAAAAACGCGTTTATTTCGGGCTGAAAAACACGTTTTGAAAAGTGAGCTGTTACTGCCCCATAAGTTACATGGGGTTGACCAAACTTGCAGAAACATGTTTATTTCTGCTGAAAAACATGTTTTGACACTTTCAGCATACTGGGGTTAAGACCTGAGTGTGTGGGCTCTTCTGAGCCTTGCAGATACATAGGGATACAGCTGTCTGAAAAAACGCGTTTATTTCTGGCTGAAAAACACGTTTTGAAAAGTGAGCTGTTACTGACCCATAACTTACATGGGGTTGACCAAACTTGCAGAAACATGTTTATTTCTGCTGAAAAACATGTTTTGACACTTTCAGCACACTCGGGTTAAGACCTGAGTGTGTGGGCTCTTCTGAGCCTTGCAGTTACATAGGGATACAGCTGTCTGAAAAAACGCGTTTATTTCGGGCTGAAAAACACGTTTTGAAAAGTGAGCTGTTACTGACCCATAACTTACATGGGGTTGACCAAACTTGCAGAAACATGTTTATTTCTGCTGAAAAACATGTTTTGACACTTTCAGCGCACTGGGGTTAAGACCTGAGTGTGTGGGCTCTTCTGAGCCTTGCAGTTACATAGGGTAACAGCTATCTGAAAAAACGCGTTTATTTCGGGCTGAAAAACACGTTTTGAAAAGTGAGCTGTTACTGACCCATAACTTACATGGGGTTGACCAAACTTGCAGAAACATGCTTATTTCTGCTGAAAAACATGTTTTGACACTTTCAGCGCACTGGGGTTAAGACCTGAGTGTGTGGGCTCTTCTGAGCCTTGCAGTTACATAGGGTAAGAGCTATCTGAAAAAACGCGTTTATTTCGGGCTGAAAAACACGTTTTGAAAAGTGAGCTGTTACTGACCGATAACTTACATGGGGTTGACCAAACTTGCAGAAACATGTTTATTTCTGCTGAAAAACATGTTTTGACACTTTCAGCACAGTGGGGTTAAGACCTGAGTGTGTGGGCTCTTCTGAGGCTTGCAGTTACATAGGGATACAGCTGTCTGAAAAAACGCGTTTATTTCGGGCTGAAAAACACGTTTTGAAAAGTGAGCTGTTACTGACCCATAACTTACATGGGGTTGACCAAACTTGCAGAAACATGTTTATTTCTGCTGAAAAACATGTTTTGACACTTTCAGCACATTGGGGTTAAGACCTGAGTGTGTGGGCTCTTCTGAGCCTTGCAGTTACATAGGGATACAGCTGTCTGAAAAAACGCGTTTATTTCGGGCTGAAAAACACGTTTTGAAAAGTGAGCTGTTACTGACCCATAACTTACATGGGGTTGACCAAACTTGCAGAAACATGTTTATTTCTGCTGAAAAACATGTTTTGACACTTTCAGCACACTGGGGTTAAGACCTGAGTGTGTGGGCTCTTCTGAGCCTTGCAGATACATAGGGATACAGCTGTCTGAAAAAACGCGTTTATTTCTGGCTAAAAAACACGTTTTGAAAAGTGAGCTGTTACTGACCCATAATTTACATGGGGTTGACCAAACTTGCAGAAACATGTTTATTTCTGCTGAAAAACATGTTTTGACACTTTCAGCACACTCGGGTTAAGACCTGAGTGTGTGGGCTCTTCTGAGCCTTGCAGTTACATAGGGATACAGCTGTCTGAAAAAACGCGTTTATTTCGGGCTGAAAAACACGTTTTGAAAAGTGAGCTGTTACTGACCCATAACTTACATGGGGTTGACCAAACTTGCAGAAACATGTTTATTTCTGCTGAAAAACATGTTTTGACACTTTCAGCACACTGGGGTTAAGACCTGAGTGTGTGGGCTCTTCTGAGCCTTGCAGTTACATAGGGATACAGCTGTCTGAAAAAACGCGTTTATTTCGGGCTGAAAAACACGTTTTGAAAAGTGAGCTGTTACTGACCCATAACTTACATGGGGTTGACCAAACTTGCAGAAACAAGTTTATTTCTGCTGAAAAACATGTTTTGACACTTTCAGCACACTGGGGTTAAGACCTGAGTGTGTGGGCTCTTCTGAGCCTTGCAATTACATAGGGATACAGCTGTCTGAAAAAACGCGTTTATTTCGGGCTGAAAAACACGTTTTGAAAAGTGAGCTGTTACTGACCCATAACTTACATGGGGTTGACCAAACTTGCAGAAACAAGTTTATTTCTGCTGAAAAACATGTTTTGACACTTTCAGCACACTGGGGTTAAGACCTGAGTGTGTGGGCTCTTCTGAGCCTTGCAGTTACATAGGGATACAGCTGTCTGAAAAAACGCGTTTATTTCGGGCTGAAAAACACGTTTTGAAAAGTGAGCTGTTACTGACCCATAACTTACATGGGGTTGACCAAACTTGCAGAAACAAGTTTATTTCTGCTGAAAAACATGTTTTGACACTTTCAGCACAGTGGGGTTAAGACCTGAGTGTGTGGGCTCTTCTGAGCCTTGCAGATACATAGGGATACAGCTGTCTGAAAAAACGCGTTTATTTCTGGCTGAAAAACACGTTTTGAAAAGTGAGCTGTTACTGACCCATAACTTACATGGGGTTGACCAAACTTGCAGAAACATGCTTATTTCTGCTGAAAAACATGTTTTGACACTTTCAGCGCACTGGGGTTAAGACCTGAGTGTGTGGGCTCTTCTGAGCCTTGCAGTTACATAGGGATACAGCTATCTGAAAAAACGCGTTTATTTCGGGCTGAAAAACACGTTTTGAAAAGTGAGCTGTTACTGACCCATAACTTACATGGGGTTGACCAAACTTGCAGAAACATGTTTATTTCTGCTGAAAAACATGTTTTGACACTTTCAGCACACTGGGGTTAAGACCTGAGTGTGTGGGCTCTTCTGAGCCTTGCAGTTACATAGGGATACAGCTGTCTGAAAAAACGCGTTTATTTCGGGCTGAAAAACACGTTTTGAAAAGTGAGCTGTTACTGACCCATAACTTACATGGGGTTGACCAAACTTGCAGAAACAAGTTTATTTCTGCTGAAAAACATGTTTTGACACTTTCAACACACTGGGGTTAAGACCTGAGTGTGTGGGCTCTTCTGAGCCTTGCAATTACATAGGGATACAGCTGTCTGAAAAAACGCGTTTATTTCGGGCTGAAAAACACGTTTTGAAAAGTGAGCTGTTACTGACCCATAACTTACATGGGGTTGACCAAACTTGCAGAAACAAGTTTATTTCTGCTGAAAAACATGTTTTGACACTTTCAGCACACTGGGGTTAAGACCTGAGTGTGTGGGCTCTTCTGAGCCTTGCAGTTACATAGGGATACAGCTGTCTGAAAAAACGCGTTTATTTCGGGCTGAAAAACACGTTTTGAAAAGTGAGCTGTTACTGACCCATAACTTACATGGGGTTGACCAAACTTGCAGAAACAAGTTTATTTCTGCTGAAAAACATGTTTTGACACCTTCAGCACACTGGGGTTAAGACCTGAGTGTGTGGGCTCTTCTGAGCCTTGCAGTTACATAGGGATACAGCTGTCTGAAAAAACGCGTTTATTTCGGGCTGAAAAACACGTTTTGAAAAGTGAGCTGTTACTGACCCATAACTTACATGGGGTTGACCAAACTTGCAGAAACATGTTTATTTCTGCTGAAAAACATGTTTTGACACTTTCAGCACACTGGGGTTAAGACCTGAGTGTGTGGGCTCTTCTTAGCCTTGCAGTTACATAGGGATACAGCTGTCTGAAAAAACGCGTTTATTTCGGGCTGAAAAACACGTTTTGAAAAGTGAGCTGTTACTGACCCATAACTTACATGGGGTTGACCAAACTTGCAGAAACAAGTTTATTTCTGCTGAAAAACATGTTTTGACACTTTCAGCACAGTGGGGTTAAGACCTGAGTGTGTGGGCTCTTCTGAGCCTTGCAGATACATAGGGATACAGCTGTCTGAAAAAACGCGTTTATTTCTGGCTGAAAAACACGTTTTGAAAAGTGAGCTGTTACTGACCCATAACTTACATGGGGTTGACCAAACTTGCAGAAACATGCTTATTTCTGCTGAAAAACATGTTTTGACACTTTCAGCGCACTGGGGTTAAGACCTGAGTGTGTGGGCTCTTCTGAGCCTTGCAGTTACATAGGGATACAGCTGTCTGAAAAAACGCGTTTATTTCGGGCTGAAAAACACGTTTTGAAAAGTGAGCTGTTACTGCCCCATAAGTTACATGGGGTTGACCAAACTTGCAGACACATGTTTATTTCTGCTGAAAAACATGTTTTGACACTTTCAGCACACTGGGGTTAAGACCTGAGTGTGTGGGCTCTTCTGAGCCTTGCAGTTACATAGGGATACAGCTGTCTGAAAAAACGCGTTTATTTCGGGCTGAAAAACACGTTTTGAAAAGTGAGCTGTTACTGACCCATAACTTACATGGGGTTGACCAAACTTGCAGAAACAAGTTTATTTCTGCTGAAAAACATGTTTTGACACTTTCAGCACAGTGGGGTTAAGACCTGAGTGTGTGGGCTCTTCTGAGCCTTGCAGATACATAGGGATACAGCTGTCTGAAAAAACGCGTTTATTTCGGGCTGAAAAACACGTTTTGAAAAGTGAGCTGTTACTGACCCATAACTTACATGGGGTTGACCAAACTTGCAGAAACATGCTTATTTCTGCTGAAAAACATGTTTTGACACTTTCAGCGCACTGGGGTTAAGACCTGAGTGTGTGGGCTCTTCTGAGCCTTGCAGTTACATAGGGATACAGCTATCTGAAAAAACGCGTTTATTTCGGGCTGAAAAACACGTTTTGAAAAGTGAGCTGTTACTGACCCATAACTTACATGGGGTTGACCAAACTTGCAGAAACATGTTTATTTCTGCTAAAAAACATGTTTTGACACTTTCAGCACAGTGGGGTTAAGACCTGAGTGTGTGGGCTCTTCTGAGGCTTGCAGTTACATAGGGATACAGCTGTCTGAAAAAACGCGTTTATTTCGGGCTGAAAAACACGTTTTGAAAAGTGAGCTGTTACTGCCCCATAAGTTACATGGGGTTGACCAAACTTGCAGACACATGTTTATTTCTGCTGAAAAACATGTTTTGACACTTTCAGCACACTGGGGTTAAGACCTGAGTGTGTGGGCTCTTCTGAGCCTTGCAGTTACATAGGGATACAGCTGTCTGAAAAAACGCGTTTATTTCGGGCTGAAAAACACGTTTTGAAAAGTGAGCTGTTACTGCCCCATAAGTTACATGGGGTTGACCAAACTTGCAGAAACATGTTTATTTCTGCTGAAAAACATGTTTTGACACTTTCAGCATACTGGGGTTAAGACCTGAGTGTGTGGGCTCTTCTGAGCCTTGCAGATACATAGGGATACAGCTGTCTGAAAAAACGCGTTTATTTCTGGCTGAAAAACACGTTTTGAAAAGTGAGCTGTTACTGACCCATAACTTACATGGGGTTGACCAAACTTGCAGAAACATGTTTATTTCTGCTGAAAAACATGTTTTGACACTTTCAGCACACTCGGGTTAAGACCTGAGTGTGTGGGCTCTTCTGAGCCTTGCAGTTACATAGGGATACAGCTGTCTGAAAAAACGCGTTTATTTCGGGCTGAAAAACACGTTTTGAAAAGTGAGCTGTTACTGACCCATAACTTACATGGGGTTGACCAAACTTGCAGAAACATGTTTATTTCTGCTGAAAAACATGTTTTGACACTTTCAGCGCACTGGGGTTAAGACCTGAGTGTGTGGGCTCTTCTGAGCCTTGCAGTTACATAGGGTAACAGCTATCTGAAAAAACGCGTTTATTTCGGGCTGAAAAACACGTTTTGAAAAGTGAGCTGTTACTGACCCATAACTTACATGGGGTTGACCAAACTTGCAGAAACATGCTTATTTCTGCTGAAAAACATGTTTTGACACTTTCAGCGCACTGGGGTTAAGACCTGAGTGTGTGGGCTCTTCTGAGCCTTGCAGTTACATAGGGTAAGAGCTATCTGAAAAAACGCGTTTATTTCGGGCTGAAAAACACGTTTTGAAAAGTGAGCTGTTACTGACCGATAACTTACATGGGGTTGACCAAACTTGCAGAAACATGTTTATTTCTGCTGAAAAACATGTTTTGACACTTTCAGCACAGTGGGGTTAAGACCTGAGTGTGTGGGCTCTTCTGAGGCTTGCAGTTACATAGGGATACAGCTGTCTGAAAAAACGCGTTTATTTCGGGCTGAAAAACACGTTTTGAAAAGTGAGCTGTTACTGACCCATAACTTACATGGGGTTGACCAAACTTGCAGAAACATGTTTATTTCTGCTGAAAAACATGTTTTGACACTTTCAGCACATTGGGGTTAAGACCTGAGTGTGTGGGCTCTTCTGAGCCTTGCAGTTACATAGGGATACAGCTGTCTGAAAAAACGCGTTTATTTCGGGCTGAAAAACACGTTTTGAAAAGTGAGCTGTTACTGACCCATAACTTACATGGGGTTGACCAAACTTGCAGAAACATGTTTATTTCTGCTGAAAAACATGTTTTGACACTTTCAGCACACTGGGGTTAAGACCTGAGTGTGTGGGCTCTTCTGAGCCTTGCAGATACATAGGGATACAGCTGTCTGAAAAAACGCGTTTATTTCTGGCTAAAAAACACGTTTTGAAAAGTGAGCTGTTACTGACCCATAATTTACATGGGGTTGACCAAACTTGCAGAAACATGTTTATTTCTGCTGAAAAACATGTTTTGACACTTTCAGCACACTCGGGTTAAGACCTGAGTGTGTGGGCTCTTCTGAGCCTTGCAGTTACATAGGGATACAGCTGTCTGAAAAAACGCGTTTATTTCGGGCTGAAAAACACGTTTTGAAAAGTGAGCTGTTACTGACCCATAACTTACATGGGGTTGACCAAACTTGCAGAAACATGTTTATTTCTGCTGAAAAACATGTTTTGACACTTTCAGCACACTGGGGTTAAGACCTGAGTGTGTGGGCTCTTCTGAGCCTTGCAGTTACATAGGGATACAGCTGTCTGAAAAAACGCGTTTATTTCGGGCTGAAAAACACGTTTTGAAAAGTGAGCTGTTACTGACCCATAACTTACATGGGGTTGACCAAACTTGCAGAAACAAGTTTATTTCTGCTGAAAAACATGTTTTGACACTTTCAGCACACTGGGGTTAAGACCTGAGTGTGTGGGCTCTTCTGAGCCTTGCAATTACATAGGGATACAGCTGTCTGAAAAAACGCGTTTATTTCGGGCTGAAAAACACGTTTTGAAAAGTGAGCTGTTACTGACCCATAACTTACATGGGGTTGACCAAACTTGCAGAAACAAGTTTATTTCTGCTGAAAAACATGTTTTGACACTTTCAGCACACTGGGGTTAAGACCTGAGTGTGTGGGCTCTTCTGAGCCTTGCAGTTACATAGGGATACAGCTGTCTGAAAAAACGCGTTTATTTCGGGCTGAAAAACACGTTTTGAAAAGTGAGCTGTTACTGACCCATAACTTACATGGGGTTGACCAAACTTGCAGAAACAAGTTTATTTCTGCTGAAAAACATGTTTTGACACTTTCAGCACAGTGGGGTTAAGACCTGAGTGTGTGGGCTCTTCTGAGCCTTGCAGATACATAGGGATACAGCTGTCTGAAAAAACGCGTTTATTTCTGGCTGAAAAACACGTTTTGAAAAGTGAGCTGTTACTGACCCATAACTTACATGGGGTTGACCAAACTTGCAGAAACATGCTTATTTCTGCTGAAAAACATGTTTTGACACTTTCAGCGCACTGGGGTTAAGACCTGAGTGTGTGGGCTCTTCTGAGCCTTGCAGTTACATAGGGATACAGCTATCTGAAAAAACGCGTTTATTTCGGGCTGAAAAACACGTTTTGAAAAGTGAGCTGTTACTGACCCATAACTTACATGGGGTTGACCAAACTTGCAGAAACATGTTTATTTCTGCTGAAAAACATGTTTTGACACTTTCAGCACACTGGGGTTAAGACCTGAGTGTGTGGGCTCTTCTGAGCCTTGCAGTTACATAGGGATACAGCTGTCTGAAAAAACGCGTTTATTTCGGGCTGAAAAACACGTTTTGAAAAGTGAGCTGTTACTGACCCATAACTTACATGGGGTTGACCAAACTTGCAGAAACAAGTTTATTTCTGCTGAAAAACATGTTTTGACACTTTCAACACACTGGGGTTAAGACCTTAGTGTGTGGGCTCTTCTGAGCCTTGCAATTACATAGGGATACAGCTGTCTGAAAAAACGCGTTTATTTCGGGCTGAAAAACACGTTTTGAAAAGTGAGCTGTTACTGACCCATAACTTACATGGGGTTGACCAAACTTGCAGAAACAAGTTTATTTCTGCTGAAAAACATGTTTTGACACTTTCAGCACACTGGGGTTAAGACCTGAGTGTGTGGGCTCTTCTGAGCCTTGCAGTTACATAGGGATACAGCTGTCTGAAAAAACGCGTTTATTTCGGGCTGAAAAACACGTTTTGAAAAGTGAGCTGTTACTGACCCATAACTTACATGGGGTTGACCAAACTTGCAGAAACAAGTTTATTTCTGCTGAAAAACATGTTTTGACACCTTCAGCACACTGGGGTTAAGACCTGAGTGTGTGGGCTCTTCTGAGCCTTGCAGTTACATAGGGATACAGCTGTCTGAAAAAACGCGTTTATTTCGGGCTGAAAAACACGTTTTGAAAAGTGAGCTGTTACTGACCCATAACTTACATGGGGTTGACCAAACTTGCAGAAACAAGTTTATTTCTGCTGAAAAACATGTTTTGACACTTTCAGCACACTGGGGTTAAGACCTGAGTGTGTGGGCTCTTCTGAGCCTTGCAGTTACATAGGGATACAGCTGTCTGAAAAAACGCGTTTATTTCGGGCTGAAAAACACGTTTTGAAAAGTGAGCTGTTACTGACCCATAACTTACATGGGGTTGACCAAACTTGCAGAAACAAGTTTATTTCTGCTGAAAAACATGTTTTGACACTTTCAGCACAGTGGGGTTAAGACCTGAGTGTGTGGGCTCTTCTGAGCCTTGCAGATACATAGGGATACAGCTGTCTGAAAAAACGCGTTTATTTCTGGGTGAAAAACACGTTTTGAAAAGTGAGCTGTTACTGACCCATAACTTACATGGGGTTGACCAAACTTGCAGAAACATGCTTATTTCTGCTGAAAAACATGTTTTGACACTTTCAGCGCACTGGGGTTAAGACCTGAGTGTGTGGGCTCTTCTGAGCCTTGCAGTTACATAGGGATACAGCTATCTGAAAAAACGCGTTTATTTCGGGCTGAAAAACACGTTTTGAAAAGTGAGCTGTTACTGACCCATAACTTACATGGGGTTGACCAAACTTGCAGAAACATGTTTATTTCTGCTGAAAAACATGTTTTGACACTTTCAGCACACTGGGGTTAAGACCTGAGTGTGTGGGCTCTTCTGAGCCTTGCAGTTACATAGGGATACAGCTGTCTGAAAAAACGCGTTTATTTCGGGCTGAAAAACACGTTTTGAAAAGTGAGCTGTTACTGACCCATAACTTACATGGGGTTGACCAAACTTGCAGAAACAAGTTTATTTCTGCTGAAAAACATGTTTTGACACTTTCAACACACTGGGGTTAAGACCTGAGTGTGTGGGCTCTTCTGAGCCTTGCAATTACATAGGGATACAGCTGTCTGAAAAAACGCGTTTATTTCGGGCTGAAAAACACGTTTTGAAAAGTGAGCTGTTACTGACCCATAACTTACATGGGGTTGACCAAACTTGCAGAAACAAGTTTATTTCTGCTGAAAAACATGTTTTGACACTTTCAGCACACTGGGGTTAAGACCTGAGTGTGTGGGCTCTTCTGAGCCTTGCAGTTACATAGGGATACAGCTGTCTGAAAAAACGCGTTTATTTCGGGCTGAAAAACACGTTTTGAAAAGTGAGCTGTTACTGACCCATAACTTACATGGGGTTGACCAAACTTGCAGAAACAAGTTTATTTCTGCTGAAAAACATGTTTTGACACCTTCAGCACACTGGGGTTAAGACCTGAGTGTGTGGGCTCTTCTGAGCCTTGCAGTTACATAGGGATACAGCTGTCTGAAAAAACGCGTTTATTTCGGGCTGAAAAACACGTTTTGAAAAGTGAGCTGTTACTGACCCATAACTTACATGGGGTTGACCAAACTTGCAGAAACATGTTTATTTCTGCTGAAAAACATGTTTTGACACTTTCAGCACACTGGGGTTAAGACCTGAGTGTGTGGGCTCTTCTTAGCCTTGCAGTTACATAGGGATACAGCTGTCTGAAAAAACGCGTTTATTTCGGGCTGAAAAACACGTTTTGAAAAGTGAGCTGTTACTGACCCATAACTTACATGGGGTTGACCAAACTTGCAGAAACAAGTTTATTTCTGCTGAAAAACATGTTTTGACACTTTCAGCACAGTGGGGTTAAGACCTGAGTGTGTGGGCTCTTCTGAGCCTTGCAGATACATAGGGATACAGCTGTCTGAAAAAACGCGTTTATTTCTGGCTGAAAAACACGTTTTGAAAAGTGAGCTGTTACTGACCCATAACTTACATGGGGTTGACCAAACTTGCAGAAACAAGTTTATTTCTGCTGAAAAACATGTTTTGACACTTTCAGCACACTGGGGTTAAGACCTGAGTGTGTGGGCTCTTCTGAGCCTTGCAATTACATAGGGATACAGCTGTCTGAAAAAACGCGTTTATTTCGGGCTGAAAAACACGTTTTGAAAAGTGAGCTGTTACTGACCCATAACTTACATGGGGTTGACCAAACTTGCAGAAACAAGTTTATTTCTGCTGAAAAACATGTTTTGACACTTTCAGCACACTGGGGTTAAGACCTGAGTGTGTGGGCTCTTCTGAGCCTTGCAGTTACATAGGGATACAGCTGTCTGAAAAAACGCGTTTATTTCGGGCTGAAAAACACGTTTTGAAAAGTGAGCTGTTACTGACCCATAACTTACATGGGGTTGACCAAACTTGCAGAAACAAGTTTATTTCTGCTGAAAAACATGTTTTGACACTTTCAGCACAGTGGGGTTAAGACCTGAGTGTGTGGGCTCTTCTGAGCCTTGCAGATACATAGGGATACAGCTGTCTGAAAAAACGCGTTTATTTCTGGCTGAAAAACACGTTTTGAAAAGTGAGCTGTTACTGACCCATAACTTACATGGGGTTGACCAAACTTGCAGAAACATGCTTATTTCTGCTGAAAAACATGTTTTGACACTTTCAGCGCACTGGGGTTAAGACCTGAGTGTGTGGGCTCTTCTGAGCCTTGCAGTTACATAGGGATACAGCTATCTGAAAAAACGCGTTTATTTCGGGCTGAAAAACACGTTTTGAAAAGTGAGCTGTTACTGACCCATAACTTACATGGGGTTGACCAAACTTGCAGAAACATGTTTATTTCTGCTGAAAAACATGTTTTGACACTTTCAGCACACTGGGGTTAAGACCTGAGTGTGTGGGCTCTTCTGAGCCTTGCAGTTACATAGGGATACAGCTGTCTGAAAAAACGCGTTTATTTCGGGCTGAAAAACACGTTTTGAAAAGTGAGCTGTTACTGACCCATAACTTACATGGGGTTGACCAAACTTGCAGAAACAAGTTTATTTCTGCTGAAAAACATGTTTTGACACTTTCAACACACTGGGGTTAAGACCTGAGTGTGTGGGCTCTTCTGAGCCTTGCAATTACAGAGGGATACAGCTGTCTGAAAAAACGCGTTTATTTCGGGCTGAAAAACACGTTTTGAAAAGTGAGCTGTTACTGACCCATAACTTACATGGGGTTGACCAAACTTGCAGAAACAAGTTTATTTCTGCTGAAAAACATGTTTTGACACTTTCAGCACACTGGGGTTAAGACCTGAGTGTGTGGGCTCTTCTGAGCCTTGCAGTTACATAGGGATACAGCTGTCTGAAAAAACGCGTTTATTTCGGGCTGAAAAACACGTTTTGAAAAGTGAGCTGTTACTGACCCATAACTTACATGGGGTTGACCAAACTTGCAGAAACAAGTTTATTTCTGCTGAAAAACATGTTTTGACACCTTCAGCACACTGGGGTTAAGACCTGAGTGTGTGGGCTCTTCTGAGCCTTGCAGTTACATAGGGATACAGCTGTCTGAAAAAACGCGTTTATTTCGGGCTGAAAAACACGTTTTGAAAAGTGAGCTGTTACTGACCCATAACTTACATGGGGTTGACCAAACTTGCAGAAACAAGTTTATTTCTGCTGAAAAACATGTTTTGACACTTTCAGCACACTGGGGTTAAGACCTGAGTGTGTGGGCTCTTCTGAGCCTTGCAGTTACATAGGGATACAGCTGTCTGAAAAAACGCGTTTATTTCGGGCTGAAAAACACGTTTTGAAAAGTGAGCTGTTACTGACCCATAACTTACATGGGGTTGACCAAACTTGCAGAAACAAGTTTATTTCTGCTGAAAAACATGTTTTGACACTTTCAGCACAGTGGGGTTAAGACCTGAGTGTGTGGGCTCTTCTGAGCCTTGCAGATACATAGGGATACAGCTGTCTGAAAAAACGCGTTTATTTCTGGCTGAAAAACACGTTTTGAAAAGTGAGCTGTTACTGACCCATAACTTACATGGGGTTGACCAAACTTGCAGAAACATGCTTATTTCTGCTGAAAAACATGTTTTGACACTTTCAGCGCACTGGGGTTAAGACCTGAGTGTGTGGGCTCTTCTGAGCCTTGCAGTTACATAGGGATACAGCTATCTGAAAAAACGCGTTTATTTCGGGCTGAAAAACACGTTTTGAAAAGTGAGCTGTTACTGACCCATAACTTACATGGGGTTGACCAAACTTGCAGAAACATGTTTATTTCTGCTGAAAAACATGTTTTGACACTTTCAGCACACTGGGGTTAAGACCTGAGTGTGTGGGCTCTTCTGAGCCTTGCAGTTACATAGGGATACAGCTGTCTGAAAAAACGCGTTTATTTCGGGCTGAAAAACACGTTTTGAAAAGTGAGCTGTTACTGACCCATAACTTACATGGGGTTGACCAAACTTGCAGAAACAAGTTTATTTCTGCTGAAAAACATGTTTTGACACTTTCAACACACTGGGGTTAAGACCTGAGTGTGTGGGCTCTTCTGAGCCTTGCAATTACATAGGGATACAGCTGTCTGAAAAAACGCGTTTATTTCGGGCTGAAAAACACGTTTTGAAAAGTGAGCTGTTACTGACCCATAACTTACATGGGGTTGACCAAACTTGCAGAAACAAGTTTATTTCTGCTGAAAAACATGTTTTGACACTTTCAGCACACTGGGGTTAAGACCTGAGTGTGTGGGCTCTTCTGAGCCTTGCAGTTACATAGGGATACAGCTGTCTGAAAAAACGCGTTTATTTCGGGCTGAAAAACACGTTTTGAAAAGTGAGCTGTTACTGACCCATAACTTACATGGGGTTGACCAAACTTGCAGAAACAAGTTTATTTCTGCTGAAAAACATGTTTTGACACCTTCAGCACACTGGGGTTAAGACCTGAGTGTGTGGGCTCTTCTGAGCCTTGCAGTTACATAGGGATACAGCTGTCTGAAAAAACGCGTTTATTTCGGGCTGAAAAACACGTTTTGAAAAGTGAGCTGTTACTGACCCATAACTTACATGGGGTTGACCAAACTTGCAGAAACATGTTTATTTCTGCTGAAAAACATGTTTTGACACTTTCAGCACACTGGGGTTAAGACCTGAGTGTGTGGGCTCTTCTTAGCCTTGCAGTTACATAGGGATACAGCTGTCTGAAAAAACGCGTTTATTTCGGGCTGAAAAACACGTTTTGAAAAGTGAGCTGTTACTGACCCATAACTTACATGGGGTTGACCAAACTTGCAGAAACAAGTTTATTTCTGCTGAAAAACATGTTTTGACACTTTCAGCACAGTGGGGTTAAGACCTGAGTGTGTGGGCTCTTCTGAGCCTTGCAGATACATAGGGATACAGCTGTCTGAAAAAACGCGTTTATTTCTGGCTGAAAAACACGTTTTGAAAAGTGAGCTGTTACTGACCCATAACTTACATGGGGTTGACCAAACTTGCAGAAACATGCTTATTTCTGCTGAAAAACATGTTTTGACACTTTCAGCACACTGGGGTTAAGACCTGAGTGTGTGGGCTCTTCTGAGCCTTGCAGTTACATAGGGATACAGCTATCTGAAAAAACGCGTTTATTTCGGGCTGAAAAACACGTTTTGAAAAGTGAGCTGTTACTGACCCATAACTTACATGGGGTTGACCAAACTTGCAGAAACATGTTTATTTCTGCTGAAAAACATGTTTTGACACTTTCAGCACAGTGGGGTTAAGACCTGAGTGTGTGGGCTCTTCTGAGGCTTGCAGTTACATAGGGATACAGCTGTCTGAAAAAACGCGTTTATTTCGGGCTGAAAAACACGTTTTGAAAAGTGAGCTGTTACTGCCCCATAAGTTACATGGGGTTGACCAAACTTGCAGACACATGTTTATTTCTGCTGAAAAACATGTTTTGACACTTTCAGCACACTGGGGTTAAGACCTGAGTGTGTGGGCTCTTCTGAGCCTTGCAGTTACATAGGGATACAGCTGTCTGAAAAAACGCGTTTATTTCGGGCTGAAAAACACGTTTTGAAAAGTGAGCTGTTACTGACCCATAACTTACATGGGGTTGACCAAACTTGCAGAAACAAGTTTATTTCTGCTGAAAAACATGTTTTGACACTTTCAGCACAGTGGGGTTAAGACCTGAGTGTGTGGGCTCTTCTGAGCCTTGCAGATACATAGGGATACAGCTGTCTGAAAAAACGCGTTTATTTCGGGCTGAAAAACACGTTTTGAAAAGTGAGCTGTTACTGACCCATAACTTACATGGGGTTGACCAAACTTGCAGAAACATGCTTATTTCTGCTGAAAAACATGTTTTGACACTTTCAGCGCACTGGGGTTAAGACCTGAGTGTGTGGGCTCTTCTGAGCCTTGCAGTTACATAGGGATACAGCTATCTGAAAAAACGCGTTTATTTCGGGCTGAAAAACACGTTTTGAAAAGTGAGCTGTTACTGACCCATAACTTACATGGGGTTGACCAAACTTGCAGAAACATGTTTATTTCTGCTAAAAAACATGTTTTGACACTTTCAGCACAGTGGGGTTAAGACCTGAGTGTGTGGGCTCTTCTGAGGCTTGCAGTTACATAGGGATACAGCTGTCTGAAAAAACGCGTTTATTTCGGGCTGAAAAACACGTTTTGAAAAGTGAGCTGTTACTGCCCCATAAGTTACATGGGGTTGACCAAACTTGCAGACACATGTTTATTTCTGCTGAAAAACATGTTTTGACACTTTCAGCACACTGGGGTTAAGACCTGAGTGTGTGGGCTCTTCTGAGCCTTGCAGTTACATAGGGATACAGCTGTCTGAAAAAACGTGTTTATTTCGGGCTGAAAAACACGTTTTGAAAAGTGAGCTGTTACTGACCCATAACTTACATGGGGTTGACCAAACTTGCAGAAACAAGTTTATTTCTGCTGAAAAACATGTTTTGACACTTTCAGCACACTGGGGTTAAGACCTGAGTGTGTGGGCTCTTCTGAGCCTTGCAGTTACATAGAGATACAGCTGTCTGAAAAAACGCGTTTATTTCGGGCTGAAAAACACGTTTTGAAAAGTGAGCTGTTACTGACCCATAACTTACATGGGGTTGACCAAACTTGCAGAAACATGTTTATTTCTGCTGAAAAACATGTTTTGACACTTTCAGCACACTGGGGTTAAGACCTGAGTGTGTGGGCTCTTCTGAGCCTTGCAGTTACATAGGGATACAGCTGTCTGAAAAAACGCGTTTATTTCGGGCTGAAAAACACGTTTTGAAAAGTGAGCTGTTACTGACCCATAACTTACATGGGGTTGACCAAACTTGCAGAAACAAGTTTATTTCTGCTGAAAAACATGTTTTGACACTTTCAGCACAGTGGGGTTAAGACCTGAGTGTGTGGGCTCTTCTGAGCCTTGCAGTTACATAGGGATACAGCTGTCTGAAAAAACGCGTTTATTTCGGGCTGAAAAACACGTTTTGAAAAGTGAGCTGTTACTGACCCATAACTTACATGGGGTTGACCAAACTTGCAGAAACAAGTTTATTTCTGCTGAAAAACATGTTTTGACACTTTCAGCACACTGGGGTTAAGACCTGAGTGTGTGGGCTCTTCTGAGCCTTGCAGTTACATAGGGATACAGCTGTCTGAAAAAACGCGTTTATTTCGGGCTGAAAAACACGTTTTGAAAAGTGAGCTGTTACTGCCCCATAAGTTACATGGGGTTGACCAAACTTGCAGAAACATGTTTATTTCTGCTGAAAAACATGTTTTGACACTTTCAGCATACTGGGGTTAAGACCTGAGTGTGTGGGCTCTTCTGAGCCTTGCAGATACATAGGGATACAGCTGTCTGAAAAAACGCGTTTATTTCTGGCTGAAAAACACGTTTTGAAAAGTGAGCTGTTACTGACCCATAACTTACATGGGGTTGACCAAACTTGCAGAAACATGTTTATTTCTGCTGAAAAACATGTTTTGACACTTTCAGCACACTCGGGTTAAGACCTGAGTGTGTGGGCTCTTCTGAGCCTTGCAGTTACATAGGGATACAGCTGTCTGAAAAAACGCGTTTATTTCGGGCTGAAAAACACGTTTTGAAAAGTGAGCTGTTACTGACCCATAACTTACATGGGGTTGACCAAACTTGCAGAAACATGTTTATTTCTGCTGAAAAACATGTTTTGACACTTTCAGCGCACTGGGGTTAAGACCTGAGTGTGTGGGCTCTTCTGAGCCTTGCAGTTACATAGGGTAACAGCTATCTGAAAAAACGCGTTTATTTCGGGCTGAAAAACACGTTTTGAAAAGTGAGCTGTTACTGACCCATAACTTACATGGGGTTGACCAAACTTGCAGAAACATGCTTATTTCTGCTGAAAAACATGTTTTGACACTTTCAGCGCACTGGGGTTAAGACCTGAGTGTGTGGGCTCTTCTGAGCCTTGCAGTTACATAGGGTAAGAGCTATCTGAAAAAACGCGTTTATTTCGGGCTGAAAAACACGTTTTGAAAAGTGAGCTGTTACTGACCGATAACTTACATGGGGTTGACCAAACTTGCAGAAACATGTTTATTTCTGCTGAAAAACATGTTTTGACACTTTCAGCACAGTGGGGTTAAGACCTGAGTGTGTGGGCTCTTCTGAGGCTTGCAGTTACATAGGGATACAGCTGTCTGAAAAAACGCGTTTATTTCGGGCTGAAAAACACGTTTTGAAAAGTGAGCTGTTACTGACCCATAACTTACATGGGGTTGACCAAACTTGCAGAAACATGTTTATTTCTGCTGAAAAACATGTTTTGACACTTTCAGCACATTGGGGTTAAGACCTGAGTGTGTGGGCTCTTCTGAGCCTTGCAGTTACATAGGGATACAGCTGTCTGAAAAAACGCGTTTATTTCGGGCTGAAAAACACGTTTTGAAAAGTGAGCTGTTACTGACCCATAACTTACATGGGGTTGACCAAACTTGCAGAAACATGTTTATTTCTGCTGAAAAACATGTTTTGACACTTTCAGCACACTGGGGTTAAGACCTGAGTGTGTGGGCTCTTCTGAGCCTTGCAGATACATAGGGATACAGCTGTCTGAAAAAACGCGTTTATTTCTGGCTAAAAAACACGTTTTGAAAAGTGAGCTGTTACTGACCCATAATTTACATGGGGTTGACCAAACTTGCAGAAACATGTTTATTTCTGCTGAAAAACATGTTTTGACACTTTCAGCACACTCGGGTTAAGACCTGAGTGTGTGGGCTCTTCTGAGCCTTGCAGTTACATAGGGATACAGCTGTCTGAAAAAACGCGTTTATTTCGGGCTGAAAAACACGTTTTGAAAAGTGAGCTGTTACTGACCCATAACTTACATGGGGTTGACCAAACTTGCAGAAACATGTTTATTTCTGCTGAAAAACATGTTTTGACACTTTCAGCACACTGGGGTTAAGACCTGAGTGTGTGGGCTCTTCTGAGCCTTGCAGTTACATAGGGATACAGCTGTCTGAAAAAACGCGTTTATTTCGGGCTGAAAAACACGTTTTGAAAAGTGAGCTGTTACTGACCCATAACTTACATGGGGTTGACCAAACTTGCAGAAACAAGTTTATTTCTGCTGAAAAACATGTTTTGACACTTTCAGCACACTGGGGTTAAGACCTGAGTGTGTGGGCTCTTCTGAGCCTTGCAATTACATAGGGATACAGCTGTCTGAAAAAACGCGTTTATTTCGGGCTGAAAAACACGTTTTGAAAAGTGAGCTGTTACTGACCCATAACTTACATGGGGTTGACCAAACTTGCAGAAACAAGTTTATTTCTGCTGAAAAACATGTTTTGACACTTTCAGCACACTGGGGTTAAGACCTGAGTGTGTGGGCTCTTCTGAGCCTTGCAGTTACATAGGGATACAGCTGTCTGAAAAAACGCGTTTATTTCGGGCTGAAAAACACGTTTTGAAAAGTGAGCTGTTACTGACCCATAACTTACATGGGGTTGACCAAACTTGCAGAAACAAGTTTATTTCTGCTGAAAAACATGTTTTGACACTTTCAGCACAGTGGGGTTAAGACCTGAGTGTGTGGGCTCTTCTGAGCCTTGCAGATACATAGGGATACAGCTGTCTGAAAAAACGCGTTTATTTCTGGCTGAAAAACACGTTTTGAAAAGTGAGCTGTTACTGACCCATAACTTACATGGGGTTGACCAAACTTGCAGAAACATGCTTATTTCTGCTGAAAAACATGTTTTGACACTTTCAGCGCACTGGGGTTAAGACCTGAGTGTGTGGGCTCTTCTGAGCCTTGCAGTTACATAGGGATACAGCTATCTGAAAAAACGCGTTTATTTCGGGCTGAAAAACACGTTTTGAAAAGTGAGCTGTTACTGACCCATAACTTACATGGGGTTGACCAAACTTGCAGAAACATGTTTATTTCTGCTGAAAAACATGTTTTGACACTTTCAGCACAGTGGGGTTAAGACCTGAGTGTGTGGGCTCTTCTGAGGCTTGCAGTTACATAGGGATACAGCTGTCTGAAAAAACGCGTTTATTTCGGGCTGAAAAACACGTTTTGAAAAGTGAGCTGTTACTGCCCCATAAGTTACATGGGGTTGACCAAACTTGCAGACACATGTTTATTTCTGCTGAAAAACATGTTTTGACACTTTCAGCACACTGGGGTTAAGACCTGAGTGTGTGGGCTCTTCTGAGCCTTGCAGTTACATAGGGATACAGCTGTCTGAAAAAACGCGTTTATTTCGGGCTGAAAAACACGTTTTGAAAAGTGAGCTGTTACTGACCCATAACTTACATGGGGTTGACCAAACTTGCAGAAACAAGTTTATTTCTGCTGAAAAACATGTTTTGACACTTTCAGCACAGTGGGGTTAAGACCTGAGTGTGTGGGCTCTTCTGAGCCTTGCAGATACATAGGGATACAGCTGTCTGAAAAAACGCGTTTATTTCGGGCTGAAAAACACGTTTTGAAAAGTGAGCTGTTACTGACCCATAACTTACATGGGGTTGACCAAACTTGCAGAAACATGCTTATTTCTGCTGAAAAACATGTTTTGACACTTTCAGCGCACTGGGGTTAAGACCTGAGTGTGTGGGCTCTTCTGAGCCTTGCAGTTACATAGGGATACAGCTGTCTGAAAAAACGCGTTTATTTCGGGCTGAAAAACACGTTTTGAAAAGTGAGCTGTTACTGCCCCATAAGTTACATGGGGTTGACCAAACTTGCAGACACATGTTTATTTCTGCTGAAAAACATGTTTTGACACTTTCAGCACACTGGGGTTAAGACCTGAGTGTGTGGGCTCTTCTGAGCCTTGCAGTTACATAGGGATACAGCTGTCTGAAAAAACGTGTTTATTTCGGGCTGAAAAACACGTTTTGAAAAGTGAGCTGTTACTGATCCATAACTTACATGGGGTTGACCAAACTTGCAGAAACAAGTTTATTTCTGCTGAAAAACATGTTTTGACACTTTCAGCACACTGGGGTTAAGACCTGAGTGTGTGGGCTCTTCTGAGCCTTGCAGTTACATAGGGATACAGCTGTCTGAAAAAACGCGTTTATTTCGGGCTGAAAAACACGTTTTGAAAAGTGAGCTGTTACTGACCCATAACTTACATGGGGTTGACCAAACTTGCAGAAACATGTTTATTTCTGCTGAAAAACATGTTTTGACACTTTCAGCACACTGGGGTTAAGACCTGAGTGTGTGGGCTCTTCTGAGCCTTGCAGTTACATAGGGATACAGCTGTCTGAAAAAACGCGTTTATTTCGGGCTGAAAAACACGTTTTGATAAGTGAGCTGTTACTGACCCATAACTTACATGGGGTTGACCAAACTTGCAGAAACAAGTTTATTTCTGCTGAAAAACATGTTTTGACACTTTCAGCACACTGGGGTTAAGACCTGAGTGTGTGGGCTCTTCTGAGCCTTGCAGTTACATAGGGATACAGCTGTCTGAAAAAACGCGTTTATTTCGGGCTGAAAAACACGTTTTGAAAAGTGAGCTGTTACTGACCCATAACTTACATGGGGTTGACCAAACTTGCAGAAACAAGTTTATTTCTGCTGAAAAACATGTTTTGACACTTTCAGCACAGTGGGGTTAAGACCTGAGTGTGTGGGCTCTTCTGAGCCTTGCAGATACATAGGGATACAGCTGTCTGAAAAAACGCGTTTATTTCTGGCTGAAAAACACGTTTTGAAAAGTGAGCTGTTACTGACCCATAACTTACATGGGGTTGACCAAACTTGCAGAAACATGCTTATTTCTGCTGAAAAACATGTTTTGACACTTTCAGCGCACTGGGGTTAAGACCTGAGTGTGTGGGCTCTTCTGAGCCTTGCAGTTACATAGGGATACAGCTGTCTGAAAAAACGCGTTTATTTCGGGCTGAAAAACACGTTTTGAAAAGTGAGCTGTTACTGCCCCATAAGTTACATGGGGTTGACCAAACTTGCAGACACATGTTTATTTCTGCTGAAAAACATGTTTTGACACTTTCAGCACACTGGGGTTAAGACCTGAGTGTGTGGGCTCTTCTGAGCCTTGCAGTTACATAGGGATACAGCTGTCTGAAAAAACGTGTTTATTTCGGGCTGAAAAACACGTTTTGAAAAGTGAGCTGTTACTGACCCATAACTTACATGGGGTTGACCAAACTTGCAGAAACAAGTTTATTTCTGCTGAAAAACATGTTTTGACACTTTCAGCACACTGGGGTTAAGACCTGAGTGTGTGGGCTCTTCTGAGCCTTGCAGTTACATAGGGATACAGCTGTCTGAAAAAACGCGTTTATTTCGGGCTGAAAAACACGTTTTGAAAAGTGAGCTGTTACTGCCCCATAAGTTACATGGGGTTGACCAAACTTGCAGAAACATGTTTATTTCTGCTGAAAAACATGTTTTGACACTTTCAGCATACTGGGGTTAAGACCTGAGTGTGTGGGCTCTTCTGAGCCTTGCAGATACATAGGGATACAGCTGTCTGAAAAAACGCGTTTATTTCTGGCTGAAAAACACGTTTTGAAAAGTGAGCTGTTACTGACCCATAACTTACATGGGGTTGACCAAACTTGCAGAAACATGTTTATTTCTGCTGAAAAACATGTTTTGACACTTTCAGCACACTCGGGTTAAGACCTGAGTGTGTGGGCTCTTCTGAGCCTTGCAGTTACATAGGGATACAGCTGTCTGAAAAAACGCGTTTATTTCGGGCTGAAAAACACGTTTTGAAAAGTGAGCTGTTACTGACCCATAACTTACATGGGGTTGACCAAACTTGCAGAAACATGTTTATTTCTGCTGAAAAACATGTTTTGACACTTTCAGCGCACTGGGGTTAAGACCTGAGTGTGTGGGCTCTTCTGAGCCTTGCAGTTACATAGGGTAACAGCTATCTGAAAAAACGCGTTTATTTCGGGCTGAAAAACACGTTTTGAAAAGTGAGCTGTTACTGACCCATAACTTACATGGGGTTGACCAAACTTGCAGAAACATGCTTATTTCTGCTGAAAAACATGTTTTGACACTTTCAGCGCACTGGGGTTAAGACCTGAGTGTGTGGGCTCTTCTGAGCCTTGCAGTTACATAGGGTAAGAGCTATCTGAAAAAACGCGTTTATTTCGGGCTGAAAAACACGTTTTGAAAAGTGAGCTGTTACTGACCGATAACTTACATGGGGTTGACCAAACTTGCAGAAACATGTTTATTTCTGCTGAAAAACATGTTTTGACACTTTCAGCACAGTGGGGTTAAGACCTGAGTGTGTGGGCTCTTCTGAGGCTTGCAGTTACATAGGGATACAGCTGTCTGAAAAAACGCGTTTATTTCGGGCTGAAAAACACGTTTTGAAAAGTGAGCTGTTACTGACCCATAACTTACATGGGGTTGACCAAACTTGCAGAAACATGTTTATTTCTGCTGAAAAACATGTTTTGACACTTTCAGCACATTGGGGTTAAGACCTGAGTGTGTGGGCTCTTCTGAGCCTTGCAGTTACATAGGGATACAGCTGTCTGAAAAAACGCGTTTATTTCGGGCTGAAAAACACGTTTTGAAAAGTGAGCTGTTACTGACCCATAACTTACATGGGGTTGACCAAACTTGCAGAAACATGTTTATTTCTGCTGAAAAACATGTTTTGACACTTTCAGCACACTGGGGTTAAGACCTGAGTGTGTGGGCTCTTCTGAGCCTTGCAGATACATAGGGATACAGCTGTCTGAAAAAACGCGTTTATTTCTGGCTAAAAAACACGTTTTGAAAAGTGAGCTGTTACTGACCCATAATTTACATGGGGTTGACCAAACTTGCAGAAACATGTTTATTTCTGCTGAAAAACATGTTTTGACACTTTCAGCACACTCGGGTTAAGACCTGAGTGTGTGGGCTCTTCTGAGCCTTGCAGTTACATAGGGATACAGCTGTCTGAAAAAACGCGTTTATTTCGGGCTGAAAAACACGTTTTGAAAAGTGAGCTGTTACTGACCCATAACTTACATGGGGTTGACCAAACTTGCAGAAACATGTTTATTTCTGCTGAAAAACATGTTTTGACACTTTCAGCACACTGGGGTTAAGACCTGAGTGTGTGGGCTCTTCTGAGCCTTGCAGTTACATAGGGATACAGCTGTCTGAAAAAACGCGTTTATTTCGGGCTGAAAAACACGTTTTGAAAAGTGAGCTGTTACTGACCCATAACTTACATGGGGTTGACCAAACTTGCAGAAACAAGTTTATTTCTGCTGAAAAACATGTTTTGACACTTTCAGCACACTGGGGTTAAGACCTGAGTGTGTGGGCTCTTCTGAGCCTTGCAATTACATAGGGATACAGCTGTCTGAAAAAACGCGTTTATTTCGGGCTGAAAAACACGTTTTGAAAAGTGAGCTGTTACTGACCCATAACTTACATGGGGTTGACCAAACTTGCAGAAACAAGTTTATTTCTGCTGAAAAACATGTTTTGACACTTTCAGCACACTGGGGTTAAGACCTGAGTGTGTGGGCTCTTCTGAGCCTTGCAGATACATAGGGATACAGCTGTCTGAAAAAACGCGTTTATTTCTGGCTGAAAAACACGTTTTGAAAAGTGAGCTGTTACTGACCCATAACTTACATGGGGTTGACCAAACTTGCAGAAACATGCTTATTTCTGCTGAAAAACATGTTTTGACACTTTCAGCACACTGGGGTTAAGACCTGAGTGTGTGGGCTCTTCTGAGCCTTGCAGTTACATAGGGATACAGCTGTCTGAAAAAACGCGTTTATTTCGGGCTGAAAAACACGTTTTGAAAAGTGAGCTGTTACTGACCCATAACTTACATGGGGTTGACCAAACTTGCAGAAACAAGTTTATTTCTGCTGAAAAACATGTTTTGACACTTTCAGCACAGTGGGGTTAAGACCTGAGTGTGTGGGCTCTTCTGAGCCTTGCAGATACATAGGGATACAGCTGTCTGAAAAAACGCGTTTATTTCGGGCTGAAAAACACGTTTTGAAAAGTGAGCTGTTACTGACCCATAACTTACATGGGGTTGACCAAACTTGCAGAAACATGCTTATTTCTGCTGAAAAACATGTTTTGACACTTTCAGCGCACTGGGGTTAAGACCTGAGTGTGTGGGCTCTTCTGAGCCTTGCAGTTACATAGGGATACAGCTGTCTGAAAAAACGCGTTTATTTCGGGCTGAAAAACACGTTTTGAAAAGTGAGCTGTTACTGCCCCATAAGTTACATGGGGTTGACCAAACTTGCAGACACATGTTTATTTCTGCTGAAAAACATGTTTTGACACTTTCAGCACACTGGGGTTAAGACCTGAGTGTGTGGGCTCTTCTGAGCCTTGCAGTTACATAGGGATACAGCTGTCTGAAAAAACGTGTTTATTTCGGGCTGAAAAACACGTTTTGAAAAGTGAGCTGTTACTGATCCATAACTTACATGGGGTTGACCAAACTTGCAGAAACAAGTTTATTTCTGCTGAAAAACATGTTTTGACACTTTCAGCACACTGGGGTTAAGACCTGAGTGTGTGGGCTCTTCTGAGCCTTGCAGTTACATAGGGATACAGCTGTCTGAAAAAACGCGTTTATTTCGGGCTGAAAAACACGTTTTGAAAAGTGAGCTGTTACTGACCCATAACTTACATGGGGTTGACCAAACTTGCAGAAACAAGTTTATTTCTGCTGAAAAACATGTTTTGACACTTTCAGCACACTGGGGTTAAGACCTGAGTGTGTGGGCTCTTCTGAGCCTTGCAGTTACATAGGGATACAGCTGTCTGAAAAAACGCGTTTATTTCGGGCTGAAAAACACGTTTTGAAAAGTGAGCTGTTACTGACCCATAACTTACATGGGGTTGACCAAACTTGCAGAAACATGTTTATTTCTGCTGAAAAACATGTTTTGACACTTTCAGCACACTGGGGTTAAGACCTGAGTGTGTGGGCTCTTCTGAGCCTTGCAGTTACATAGGGATACAGCTGTCTGAAAAAACGCGTTTATTTCGGGCTGAAAAACACGTTTTGATAAGTGAGCTGTTACTGCCCCATAAGTTACATGGGGTTGACCAAACTTGCAGAAACATGTTTATTTCTGCTGAAAAACATGTTTTGACACTTTCAGCATACTGGGGTTAAGACCTGAGTGTGTGGGCTCTTCTGAGCCTTGCAGATACATAGGGATACAGCTGTCTGAAAAAACGCGTTTATTTCTGGCTGAAAAACACGTTTTGAAAAGTGAGCTGTTACTGACCCATAACTTACATGGGGTTGACCAAACTTGCAGAAACATGTTTATTTCTGCTGAAAAACATGTTTTGACACTTTCAGCACACTCGGGTTAAGACCTGAGTGTGTGGGCTCTTCTGAGCCTTGCAGTTACATAGGGATACAGCTGTCTGAAAAAACGCGTTTATTTCGGGCTGAAAAACACGTTTTGAAAAGTGAGCTGTTACTGACCCATAACTTACATGGGGTTGACCAAACTTGCAGAAACATGTTTATTTCTGCTGAAAAACATGTTTTGACACTTTCAGCACACTGGGGTTAAGACCTGAGTGTGTGGGCTCTTCTGAGCCTTGCAGTTACATAGGGATACAGCTGTCTGAAAAAACGCGTTTATTTCGGGCTGAAAAACACGTTTTGAAAAGTGAGCTGTTACTGACCCATAACTTACATGGGGTTGACCAAACTTGCAGAAACATGTTTATTTCTGCTGAAAAACATGTTTTGACACTTTCAGCGCACTGGGGTTAAGACCTGAGTGTGTGGGCTCTTCTGAGCCTTGCAGTTACATAGGGTAACAGCTATCTGAAAAAACGCGTTTATTTCGGGCTGAAAAACACGTTTTGAAAAGTGAGCTGTTACTGACCCATAACTTACATGGGGTTGACCAAACTTGCAGAAACATGCTTATTTCTGCTGAAAAACATGTTTTGACACTTTCAGCGCACTGGGGTTAAGACCTGAGTGTGTGGGCTCTTCTGAGCCTTGCAGTTACATAGGGTAAGAGCTATCTGAAAAAACGCGTTTATTTCGGGCTGAAAAACACGTTTTGAAAAGTGAGCTGTTACTGACCCATAACTTACATGGGGTTGACCAAACTTGCAGAAACATGTTTATTTCTGCTGAAAAACATGTTTTGACACTTTCAGCACAGTGGGGTTAAGACCTGAGTGTGTGGGCTCTTCTGAGGCTTGCAGTTACATAGGGATACAGCTGTCTGAAAAAACGCGTTTATTTCGGGCTGAAAAACACGTTTTGAAAAGTGAGCTGTTACTGACCCATAACTTACATGGGGTTGACCAAACTTGCAGAAACATGTTTATTTCTGCTGAAAAACATGTTTTGACACTTTCAGCACATTGGGGTTAAGACCTGAGTGTGTGGGCTCTTCTGAGCCTTGCAGTTACATAGGGATACAGCTGTCTGAAAAAACGCGTTTATTTCGGGCTGAAAAACACGTTTTGAAAAGTGAGCTGTTACTGACCCATAACTTACATGGGGTTGACCAAACTTGCAGAAACATGTTTATTTCTGCTGAAAAACATGTTTTGACACTTTCAGCGCACTGGGGTTAAGACCTGAGTGTGTGGGCTCTTCTGAGCCTTGCAGATACATAGGGATACAGCTGTCTGAAAAAACGCGTTTATTTCGGGCTGAAAAACACGTTTTGAAAAGTGAGCTGTTACTGACCCATAACTTACATGGGGTTGACCAAACTTGCAGAAACATGCTTATTTCTGCTGAAAAACATGTTTTGACACTTTCAGCGCACTGGGGTTAAGACCTGAGTGTGTGGGCTCTTCTGAGCCTTGCAGTTACATAGGGTAAGAGCTATCTGAAAAAACGCGTTTATTTCGGGCTGAAAAACACGTTTTGAAAAGTGAGCTGTTACTGACCGATAACTTACATGGGGTTGACCAAACTTGCAGAAACATGTTTATTTCTGCTGAAAAACATGTTTTGACACTTTCAGCGCACTGGGGTTAAGACCTGAGTGTGTGGGCTCTTCTGAGCCTTGCAGTTACATAGGGTAAGAGCTATCTGAAAAAACGCGTTTATTTCGGGCTGAAAAACACGTTTTGAAAAGTGAGCTGTTACTGACCCATAACTTACATGGGGTTGACCAAACTTGCAGAAACAAGTTTATTTCTGCTGAAAAACATGTTTTGACACTTTCAGCACACTGGGGTTAAGACCTGAGTGTGTGGGCTCTTCTGAGCCTTTCAATTACATAGGGATACAGCTGTCTGAAAAAACGCGTTTATTTCGGGCTGAAAAACACGTTTTGAAAAGTGAGCTGTTACTGACCCATAACTTACATGGGGTTGACCAAACTTGCAGAAACAAGTTTATTTCTGCTGAAAAACATGTTTTGACACTTTCAGCACACTGGGGTTAAGACCTGAGTGTGTGGGCTCTTCTGAGCCTTGCAGTTACATAGGGATACAGCTGTCTGAAAAAACGCGTTTATTTCGGGCTGAAAAACACGTTTTGAAAAGTGAGCTGTTACTGACCCATAACTTACATGGGGTTGACCAAACTTGCAGAAACATGTTTATTTCTGCTGAAAAACATGTTTTGACACTTTCAGCACACTGGGGTTAAGACCTGAGTGTGTGGGCTCTTCTGAGCCTTGCAGTTACATAGGGATACAGCTGTCTGAAAAAACGCGTTTATTTCGGGCTGAAAAACACGTTTTGAAAAGTGAGCTGTTACTGACCCATAACTTACATGGGGTTGACCAAACTTGCAGAAACAAGTTTATTTCTGCTGAAAAACATGTTTTGACACTTTCAGCACAGTGGGGTTAAGACCTGAGTGTGTGGGCTCTTCTGAGCCTTGCAGATACATAGGGATACAGCTGTCTGAAAAAACGCGTTTATTTCGGGCTGAAAAACACGTTTTGAAAAGTGAGCTGTTACTGACCCATAACTTACATGGGGTTGACCAAACTTGCAGAAACATGCTTATTTCTGCTGAAAAACATGTTTTGACACTTTCAGCGCACTGGGGTTAAGACCTGAGTGTGTGGGCTCTTCTGAGCCTTGCAGTTACATAGGGATACAGCTATCTGAAAAAAACGCGTTTATTTCGGGCTGAAAAACACGTTTTGAAAAGTGAGCTGTTACTGACCCATAACTTACATGGGGTTGACCAAACTTGCAGAAACATGCTTATTTCTGCTGAAAAACATGTTTTGACACTTTCAGCACATTGGGGTTAAGACCTGAGTGTGTGGGCTCTTCTGAGCCTTGCAGTTACATAGGGATACAGCTGTCTGAAAAAACGCGTTTATTTCGGGCTGAAAAACACGTTTTGAAAAGTGAGCTGTTACTGACCCATAACTTACATGGGGTTGACCAAACTTGCAGAAACATGTTTATTTCTGCTGAAAAACATGTTTTGACACTTTCAGCACAGTGGGGTTAAGACCTGAGTGTGTGGGCTCTTCTGAGGCTTGCAGTTACATAGGGATACAGCTGTCTGAAAAAACGCGTTTATTTCGGGCTGAAAAACACGTTTTGAAAAGTGAGCTGTTACTGCCCCATAAGTTACATGGGGTTGACCAAACTTGCAGACACATGTTTATTTCTGCTGAAAAACATGTTTTGACACTTTCAGCACACTGGGGTTAAGACCTGAGTGTGTGGGCTCTTCTGAGCCTTGCAGTTACATAGGGATACAGCTGTCTGAAAAAACGCGTTTATTTCGGGCTGAAAAACACGTTTTGAAAAGTGAGCTGTTACTGCCCCATAAGTTACATGGGGTTGACCAAACTTGCAGAAACATGTTTATTTCTGCTGAAAAACATGTTTTGACACTTTCAGCATACTGGGGTTAAGACCTGAGTGTGTGGGCTCTTCTGAGCCTTGCAGATACATAGGGATACAGCTGTCTGAAAAAACGCGTTTATTTCTGGCTGAAAAACACGTTTTGAAAAGTGAGCTGTTACTGACCCATAACTTACATGGGGTTGACCAAACTTGCAGAAACATGTTTATTTCTGCTGAAAAACATGTTTTGACACTTTCAGCACACTCGGGTTAAGACCTGAGTGTGTGGGCTCTTCTGAGCCTTGCAGTTACATAGGGATACAGCTGTCTGAAAAAACGCGTTTATTTCGGGCTGAAAAACACGTTTTGAAAAGTGAGCTGTTACTGACCCATAACTTACATGGGGTTGACCAAACTTGCAGAAACATGTTTATTTCTGCTGAAAAACATGTTTTGACACTTTCAGCACACTGGGGTTAAGACCTGAGTGTGTGGGCTCTTCTGAGCCTTGCAGTTACATAGGGATACAGCTGTCTGAAAAAACGCGTTTATTTCGGGCTGAAAAACACGTTTTGAAAAGTGAGCTGTTACTGACCCATAACTTACATGGGGTTGACTAAACTTGCAGAAACATGTTTATTTCTGCTGAAAAACATGTTTTGACACTTTCAGCGCACTGGGGTTAAGACCTGAGTGTGTGGGCTCTTCTGAGCCTTGCAGTTACATAGGGTAACAGCTATCTGAAAAAACGCGTTTATTTCGGGCTGAAAAACACGTTTTGAAAAGTGAGCTGTTACTGACCCATAACTTACATGGGGTTGACCAAACTTGCAGAAACATGCTTATTTTCTGCTGAAAAACATGTTTTGACACCTTCAGCGCACTGGGGTTAAGACCTGAGTGTGTGGGCTCTTCTGAGCCTTGCAGTTACATAGGGTAAGAGCTATCTGAAAAAACGCGTTTATTTCGGGCTGAAAAACACGTTTTGAAAAGTGAGCTGTTACTGACCCATAACTTACATGGGGTTGACCAAACTTGCAGAAACATGTTTATTTCTGCTGAAAAACATGTTTTGACACTTTCAGCACAGTGGGGTTAAGACCTGAGTGTGTGGGCTCTTCTGAGGCTTGCAGTTACATAGGGATACAGCTGTCTGAAAAAACGCGTTTATTTCGGGCTGAAAAACACGTTTTGAAAAGTGAGCTGTTACTGACCCATAACTTACATGGGGTTGACCAAACTTGCAGAAACATGTTTATTTCTGCTGAAAAACATGTTTTGACACTTTCAGCACATTGGGGTTAAGACCTGAGTGTGTGGGCTCTTCTGAGCCTTGCAGTTACATAGGGATACAGCTGTCTGAAAAAACGCGTTTATTTCGGGCTGAAAAACACGTTTTGAAAAGTGAGCTGTTACTGACCCATAACTTACATGGGGTTGACCAAACTTGCAGAAACAAGTTTATTTCTGCTGAAAAACATGTTTTGACACTTTCAGCACAGTGGGGTTAAGACCTGAGTGTGTGGGCTCTTCTGAGCCTTGCAGATACATAGGGATACAGCTGTCTGAAAAAACGCGTTTATTTCGGGCTGAAAAACACGTTTTGAAAAGTGAGCTGTTACTGACCCATAACTTACATGGGGTTGACCAAACTTGCAGAAACATGCTTATTTCTGCTGAAAAACATGTTTTGACACTTTCAGCGCACTGGGGTTAAGACCTGAGTGTGTGGGCTCTTCTGAGCCTTGCAGTTACATAGGGATACAGCTATCTGAAAAAAACGCGTTTATTTCGGGCTGAAAAACACGTTTTGAAAAGTGAGCTGTTACTGACCCATAACTTACATGGGGTTGACCAAACTTGCAGAAACATGCTTATTTCTGCTGAAAAACATGTTTTGACACTTTCAGCACATTGGGGTTAAGACCTGAGTGTGTGGGCTCTTCTGAGCCTTGCAGTTACATAGGGATACAGCTGTCTGAAAAAACGCGTTTATTTCGGGCTGAAAAACACGTTTTGAAAAGTGAGCTGTTACTGACCCATAACTTACATGGGGTTGACCAAACTTGCAGAAACATGTTTATTTCTGCTGAAAAACATGTTTTGACACTTTCAGCACAGTGGGGTTAAGACCTGAGTGTGTGGGCTCTTCTGAGGCTTGCAGTTACATAGGGATACAGCTGTCTGAAAAAACGCGTTTATTTCGGGCTGAAAAACACGTTTTGAAAAGTGAGCTGTTACTGCCCCATAAGTTACATGGGGTTGACCAAACTTGCAGACACATGTTTATTTCTGCTGAAAAACATGTTTTGACACTTTCAGCACACTGGGGTTAAGACCTGAGTGTGTGGGCTCTTCTGAGCCTTGCAGTTACATAGGGATACAGCTGTCTGAAAAAACGCGTTTATTTCGGGCTGAAAAACACGTTTTGAAAAGTGAGCTGTTACTGCCCCATAAGTTACATGGGGTTGACCAAACTTGCAGAAACATGTTTATTTCTGCTGAAAAACATGTTTTGACACTTTCAGCATACTGGGGTTAAGACCTGAGTGTGTGGGCTCTTCTGAGCCTTGCAGATACATAGGGATACAGCTGTCTGAAAAAACGCGTTTATTTCTGGCTGAAAAACACGTTTTGAAAAGTGAGCTGTTACTGACCCATAACTTACATGGGGTTGACCAAACTTGCAGAAACATGTTTATTTCTGCTGAAAAACATGTTTTGACACTTTCAGCACACTCGGGTTAAGACCTGAGTGTGTGGGCTCTTCTGAGCCTTGCAGTTACATAGGGATACAGCTGTCTGAAAAAACGCGTTTATTTCGGGCTGAAAAACACGTTTTGAAAAGTGAGCTGTTACTGACCCATAACTTACATGGGGTTGACCAAACTTGCAGAAACATGTTTATTTCTGCTGAAAAACATGTTTTGACACTTTCAGCACACTGGGGTTAAGACCTGAGTGTGTGGGCTCTTCTGAGCCTTGCAGTTACATAGGGATACAGCTGTCTGAAAAAACGCGTTTATTTCGGGCTGAAAAACACGTTTTGAAAAGTGAGCTGTTACTGACCCATAACTTACATGGGGTTGACTAAACTTGCAGAAACATGTTTATTTCTGCTGAAAAACATGTTTTGACACTTTCAGCGCACTGGGGTTAAGACCTGAGTGTGTGGGCTCTTCTGAGCCTTGCAGTTACATAGGGTAACAGCTATCTGAAAAAACGCGTTTATTTCGGGCTGAAAAACACGTTTTGAAAAGTGAGCTGTTACTGACCCATAACTTACATGGGGTTGACCAAACTTGCAGAAACATGCTTATTTTCTGCTGAAAAACATGTTTTGACACCTTCAGCGCACTGGGGTTAAGACCTGAGTGTGTGGGCTCTTCTGAGCCTTGCAGTTACATAGGGTAAGAGCTATCTGAAAAAACGCGTTTATTTCGGGCTGAAAAACACGTTTTGAAAAGTGAGCTGTTACTGACCCATAACTTACATGGGGTTGACCAAACTTGCAGAAACATGTTTATTTCTGCTGAAAAACATGTTTTGACACTTTCAGCACAGTGGGGTTAAGACCTGAGTGTGTGGGCTCTTCTGAGGCTTGCAGTTACATAGGGATACAGCTGTCTGAAAAAACGCGTTTATTTCGGGCTGAAAAACACGTTTTGAAAAGTGAGCTGTTACTGACCCATAACTTACATGGGGTTGACCAAACTTGCAGAAACATGTTTATTTCTGCTGAAAAACATGTTTTGACACTTTCAGCACATTGGGGTTAAGACCTGAGTGTGTGGGCTCTTCTGAGCCTTGCAGTTACATAGGGATACAGCTGTCTGAAAAAACGCGTTTATTTCGGGCTGAAAAACACGTTTTGAAAAGTGAGCTGTTACTGACCCATAACTTACATGGGGTTGACCAAACTTGCAGAAACATGTTTATTTCTGCTGAAAAACATGTTTTGACACTTTCAGCGCACTGGGGTTAAGACCTGAGTGTGTGGGCTCTTCTGAGCCTTGCAGTTACATAGGGTAACAGCTATCTGAAAAAACGCGTTTATTTCGGGCTGAAAAACACGTTTTGAAAAGTGAGCTGTTACTGACCCATAACTTACATGGGGTTGACCAAACTTGCAGAAACATGCTTATTTCTGCTGAAAAACATGTTTTGACACTTTCAGCGCACTGGGGTTAAGACCTGAGTGTGTGGGCTCTTCTGAGCCTTGCAGTTACATAGGGTAAGAGCTATCTGAAAAAACGCGTTTATTTCGGGCTGAAAAACACGTTTTGAAAAGTGAGCTGTTACTGACCGATAACTTACATGGGGTTGACCAAACTTGCAGAAACATGTTTATTTCTGCTGAAAAACATGTTTTGACACTTTCAGCACAGTGGGGTTAAGACCTGAGTGTGTGGGCTCTTCTGAGGCTTGCAGTTACATAGGGATACAGCTGTCTGAAAAAACGCGTTTATTTCGGGCTGAAAAACACGTTTTGAAAAGTGAGCAGTTACTGACCCATAACTTACATGGGGTTGACCAAACTTGCAGAAACATGTTTATTTCTGCTGAAAAACATGTTTTGACACTTTCAGCACATTGGGGTTAAGACCTGAGTGTGTGGGCTCTTCTGAGCCTTGCAGTTACATAGGGATACAGCTGTCTGAAAAAACGCGTTTATTTCGGGCTGAAAAACACGTTTTGAAAAGTGAGCTGTTACTGACCCATAACTTACATGGGGTTGACCAAACTTGCAGAAACATGTTTATTTCTGCTGAAAAACATGTTTTGACACTTTCAGCACACTGGGGTTAAGACCTGAGTGTGTGGGCTCTTCTGAGCCTTGCAGATACATAGGGATACAGCTGTCTGAAAAAACGCGTTTATTTCTGGCTAAAAAACACGTTTTGAAAAGTGAGCTGTTACTGACCCATAATTTACATGGGGTTGACCAAACTTGCAGAAACATGTTTATTTCTGCTGAAAAACATGTTTTGACACTTTCAGCACACTCGGGTTAAGACCTGAGTGTGTGGGCTCTTCTGAGCCTTGCAGTTACATAGGGATACAGCTGTCTGAAAAAACGCGTTTATTTCGGGCTGAAAAACACGTTTTGAAAAGTGAGCTGTTACTGACCCATAACTTACATGGGGTTGACCAAACTTGCAGAAACATGTTTATTTCTGCTGAAAAACATGTTTTGACACTTTCAGCACACTGGGGTTAAGACCTGAGTGTGTGGGCTCTTCTGAGCCTTGCAGTTACATAGGGATACAGCTGTCTGAAAAAACGCGTTTATTTCGGGCTGAAAAACACGTTTTGAAAAGTGAGCTGTTACTGACCCATAACTTACATGGGGTTGACCAAACTTGCAGAAACATGCTTATTTCTGCTGAAAAACATGTTTTGACACTTTCAGCGCACTGGGGTTAAGACCTGAGTGTGTGGGCTCTTCTGAGCCTTGCAGTTACATAGGGATACAGCTGTCTGAAAAAACGCGTTTATTTCGGGCTGAAAAACACGTTTTGAAAAGTGAGCTGTTACTGCCCCATAAGTTACATGGGGTTGACCAAACTTGCAGACACATGTTTATTTCTGCTGAAAAACATGTTTTGACACTTTCAGCACACTGGGGTTAAGACCTGAGTGTGTGGGCTCTTCTGAGCCTTGCAGTTACATAGGGATACAGCTGTCTGAAAAAACGTGTTTATTTCGGGCTGAAAAACACGTTTTGAAAAGTGAGCTGTTACTGACCCATAACTTACATGGGGTTGACCAAACTTGCAGAAACAAGTTTATTTCTGCTGAAAAACATGTTTTGACACTTTCAGCACACTGGGGTTAAGACCTGAGTGTGTGGGCTCTTCTGAGCCTTGCAGTTACATAGGGATACAGCTGTCTGAAAAAACGCGTTTATTTCGGGCTGAAAAACACGTTTTGAAAAGTGAGCTGTTACTGACCCATAACTTACATGGGGTTGACCAAACTTGCAGAAACATGTTTATTTCTGCTGAAAAACATGTTTTGACACTTTCAGCACACTGGGGTTAAGACCTGAGTGTGTGGGCTCTTCTGAGCCTTGCAGTTACATAGGGATACAGCTGTCTGAAAAAAACGCGTTTATTTCGGGCTGAAAAACACGTTTTGAAAAGTGAGCTGTTACTGCCCCATAAGTTACATGGGGTTGACCAAACTTGCAGACACATGTTTATTTCTGCTGAAAAACATGTTTTGACACTTTCAGCACACTGGGGTTAAGACCTGAGTGTGTGGGCTCTTCTGAGCCTTGCAGTTACATAGGGATACAGCTGTCTGAAAAAACGCGTTTATTTCGGGCTGAAAAACACGTTTTGAAAAGTGAGCTGTTACTGCCCCATAAGTTACATGGGGTTGACCAAACTTGCAGAAACATGTTTATTTCTGCTGAAAAACATGTTTTGACACTTTCAGCATACTGGGGTTAAGACCTGAGTGTGTGGGCTCTTCTGAGCCTTGCAGATACATAGGGATACAGCTGTCTGAAAAAACGCGTTTATTTCTGGCTGAAAAACACGTTTTGAAAAGTGAGCTGTTACTGACCCATAACTTACATGGGGTTGACCAAACTTGCAGAAACATGTTTATTTCTGCTGAAAAACATGTTTTGACACTTTCAGCACACTCGGGTTAAGACCTGAGTGTGTGGGCTCTTCTGAGCCTTGCAGTTACATAGGGATACAGCTGTCTGAAAAAACGCGTTTATTTCGGGCTGAAAAACACGTTTTGAAAAGTGAGCTGTTACTGACCCATAACTTACATGGGGTTGACCAAACTTGCAGAAACATGTTTATTTCTGCTGAAAAACATGTTTTGACACTTTCAGCACACTGGGGTTAAGACCTGAGTGTGTGGGCTCTTCTGAGCCTTGCAGTTACATAGGGATACAGCTGTCTGAAAAAACGCGTTTATTTCGGGCTGAAAAACACGTTTTGAAAAGTGAGCTGTTACTGACCCATAACTTACATGGGGTTGACTAAACTTGCAGAAACATGTTTATTTCTGCTGAAAAACATGTTTTGACACTTTCAGCGCACTGGGGTTAAGACCTGAGTGTGTGGGCTCTTCTGAGCCTTGCAGTTACATAGGGTAACAGCTATCTGAAAAAACGCGTTTATTTCGGGCTGAAAAACACGTTTTGAAAAGTGAGCTGTTACTGACCCATAACTTACATGGGGTTGACCAAACTTGCAGAAACATGCTTATTTTCTGCTGAAAAACATGTTTTGACACCTTCAGCGCACTGGGGTTAAGACCTGAGTGTGTGGGCTCTTCTGAGCCTTGCAGTTACATAGGGTAAGAGCTATCTGAAAAAACGCGTTTATTTCGGGCTGAAAAACACGTTTTGAAAAGTGAGCTGTTACTGACCCATAACTTACATGGGGTTGACCAAACTTGCAGAAACATGTTTATTTCTGCTGAAAAACATGTTTTGACACTTTCAGCACAGTGGGGTTAAGACCTGAGTGTGTGGGCTCTTCTGAGGCTTGCAGTTACATAGGGATACAGCTGTCTGAAAAAACGCGTTTATTTCGGGCTGAAAAACACGTTTTGAAAAGTGAGCTGTTACTGACCCATAACTTACATGGGGTTGACCAAACTTGCAGAAACATGTTTATTTCTGCTGAAAAACATGTTTTGACACTTTCAGCACATTGGGGTTAAGACCTGAGTGTGTGGGCTCTTCTGAGCCTTGCAGTTACATAGGGATACAGCTGTCTGAAAAAACGCGTTTATTTCGGGCTGAAAAACACGTTTTGAAAAGTGAGCTGTTACTGACCCATAACTTACATGGGGTTGACCAAACTTGCAGAAACATGTTTATTTCTGCTGAAAAACATGTTTTGACACTTTCAGCGCACTGGGGTTAAGACCTGAGTGTGTGGGCTCTTCTGAGCCTTGCAGTTACATAGGGTAACAGCTATCTGAAAAAACGCGTTTATTTCGGGCTGAAAAACACGTTTTGAAAAGTGAGCTGTTACTGACCCATAACTTACATGGGGTTGACCAAACTTGCAGAAACATGCTTATTTCTGCTGAAAAACATGTTTTGACACTTTCAGCGCACTGGGGTTAAGACCTGAGTGTGTGGGCTCTTCTGAGCCTTGCAGTTACATAGGGTAAGAGCTATCTGAAAAAACGCGTTTATTTCGGGCTGAAAAACACGTTTTGAAAAGTGAGCTGTTACTGACCGATAACTTACATGGGGTTGACCAAACTTGCAGAAACATGTTTATTTCTGCTGAAAAACATGTTTTGACACTTTCAGCACAGTGGGGTTAAGACCTGAGTGTGTGGGCTCTTCTGAGGCTTGCAGTTACATAGGGATACAGCTGTCTGAAAAAACGCGTTTATTTCGGGCTGAAAAACACGTTTTGAAAAGTGAGCAGTTACTGACCCATAACTTACATGGGGTTGACCAAACTTGCAGAAACATGTTTATTTCTGCTGAAAAACATGTTTTGACACTTTCAGCACATTGGGGTTAAGACCTGAGTGTGTGGGCTCTTCTGAGCCTTGCAGTTACATAGGGATACAGCTGTCTGAAAAAACGCGTTTATTTCGGGCTGAAAAACACGTTTTGAAAAGTGAGCTGTTACTGACCCATAACTTACATGGGGTTGACCAAACTTGCAGAAACATGTTTATTTCTGCTGAAAAACATGTTTTGACACTTTCAGCACACTGGGGTTAAGACCTGAGTGTGTGGGCTCTTCTGAGCCTTGCAGATACATAGGGATACAGCTGTCTGAAAAAACGCGTTTATTTCTGGCTAAAAAACACGTTTTGAAAAGTGAGCTGTTACTGACCCATAATTTACATGGGGTTGACCAAACTTGCAGAAACATGTTTATTTCTGCTGAAAAACATGTTTTGACACTTTCAGCACACTCGGGTTAAGACCTGAGTGTGTGGGCTCTTCTGAGCCTTGCAGTTACATAGGGATACAGCTGTCTGAAAAAACGCGTTTATTTCGGGCTGAAAAACACGTTTTGAAAAGTGAGCTGTTACTGACCCATAACTTACATGGGGTTGACCAAACTTGCAGAAACATGTTTATTTCTGCTGAAAAACATGTTTTGACACTTTCAGCACACTGGGGTTAAGACCTGAGTGTGTGGGCTCTTCTGAGCCTTGCAGTTACATAGGGATACAGCTGTCTGAAAAAACGCGTTTATTTCGGGCTGAAAAACACGTTTTGAAAAGTGAGCTGTTACTGACCCATAACTTACATGGGGTTGACCAAACTTGCAGAAACATGCTTATTTCTGCTGAAAAACATGTTTTGACACTTTCAGCGCACTGGGGTTAAGACCTGAGTGTGTGGGCTCTTCTGAGCCTTGCAGTTACATAGGGATACAGCTGTCTGAAAAAACGCGTTTATTTCGGGCTGAAAAACACGTTTTGAAAAGTGAGCTGTTACTGCCCCATAAGTTACATGGGGTTGACCAAACTTGCAGACACATGTTTATTTCTGCTGAAAAACATGTTTTGACACTTTCAGCACACTGGGGTTAAGACCTGAGTGTGTGGGCTCTTCTGAGCCTTGCAGTTACATAGGGATACAGCTGTCTGAAAAAACGTGTTTATTTCGGGCTGAAAAACACGTTTTGAAAAGTGAGCTGTTACTGACCCATAACTTACATGGGGTTGACCAAACTTGCAGAAACAAGTTTATTTCTGCTGAAAAACATGTTTTGACACTTTCAGCACACTGGGGTTAAGACCTGAGTGTGTGGGCTCTTCTGAGCCTTGCAGTTACATAGGGATACAGCTGTCTGAAAAAACGCGTTTATTTCGGGCTGAAAAACACGTTTTGAAAAGTGAGCTGTTACTGACCCATAACTTACATGGGGTTGACCAAACTTGCAGAAACATGTTTATTTCTGCTGAAAAACATGTTTTGACACTTTCAGCACACTGGGGTTAAGACCTGAGTGTGTGGGCTCTTCTGAGCCTTGCAGTTACATAGGGATACAGCTGTCTGAAAAAACGCGTTTATTTCGGGCTGAAAAACACGTTTTGATAAGTGAGCTGTTACTGACCCATAACTTACATGGGGTTGACCAAACTTGCAGAAACAAGTTTATTTCTGCTGAAAAACATGTTTTGACACTTTCAGCACACTGGGGTTAAGACCTGAGTGTGTGGGCTCCTCTGAGCCTTGCAGTTACATAGGGATACAGCTGTCTGAAAAAACGCGTTTATTTCGGGCTGAAAAACACGTTTTGAAAAGTGAGCTGTTACTGACCCATAACTTACATGGGGTTGACCAAACTTGCAGAAACAAGTTTATTTCTGCTGAAAAACATGTTTTGACACTTTCAGCACAGTGGGGTTAAGACCTGAGTGTGTGGGCTCTTCTGAGCCTTGCAGATACATAGGGATACAGCTGTCTGAAAAAACGCGTTTATTTCTGGCTGAAAAACACGTTTTGAAAAGTGAGCTGTTACTGACCCATAACTTACATGGGGTTGACCAAACTTGCAGAAACATGCTTATTTCTGCTGAAAAACATGTTTTGACACTTTCAGCGCACTGGGGTTAAGACCTGAGTGTGTGGGCTCTTCTGAGCCTTGCAGTTACATAGGGATACAGCTGTCTGAAAAAACGCGTTTATTTCGGGCTGAAAAACACGTTTTGAAAAGTGAGCTGTTACTGCCCCATAAGTTACATGGGGTTGACCAAACTTGCAGACACATGTTTATTTCTGCTGAAAAACATGTTTTGACACTTTCAGCACACTGGGGTTAAGACCTGAGTGTGTGGGCTCTTCTGAGCCTTGCAGTTACATAGGGATACAGCTGTCTGAAAAAACGCGTTTATTTCGGGCTGAAAAACACGTTTTGAAAAGTGAGCTGTTACTGACCCATAACTTACATGGGGTTGACCAAACTTGCAGAAACAAGTTTATTTCTGCTGAAAAACATGTTTTGACACTTTCAGCACAGTGGGGTTAAGACCTGAGTGTGTGGGCTCTTCTGAGCCTTGCAGATACATAGGGATACAGCTGTCTGAAAAAACGCGTTTATTTCGGGCTGAAAAACACGTTTTGAAAAGTGAGCTGTTACTGACCCATAACTTACATGGGGTTGACCAAACTTGCAGAAACATGTTTATTTCTGCTGAAAAACATGTTTTGACACTTTCAGCACACTGGGGTTAAGACCTGAGTGTGTGGGCTCTTCTGAGCCTTGCAGTTACATAGGGATACAGCTGTCTGAAAAAACGCGTTTATTTCGGGCTGAAAAACACGTTTTGATAAGTGAGCTGTTACTGCCCCATAAGTTACATGGGGTTGACCAAACTTGCAGAAACATGTTTATTTCTGCTGAAAAACATGTTTTGACACTTTCAGCATACTGGGGTTAAGACCTGAGTGTGTGGGCTCTTCTGAGCCTTGCAGATACATAGGGATACAGCTGTCTGAAAAAACGCGTTTATTTCTGGCTGAAAAACACGTTTTGAAAAGTGAGCTGTTACTGACCCATAACTTACATGGGGTTGACCAAACTTGCAGAAACATGTTTATTTCTGCTGAAAAACATGTTTTGACACTTTCAGCACACTCGGGTTAAGACCTGAGTGTGTGGGCTCTTCTGAGCCTTGCAGTTACATAGGGATACAGCTGTCTGAAAAAACGCGTTTATTTCGGACTGAAAAACACGTTTTGAAAAGTGAGCTGTTACTGACCCATAACTTACATGGGGTTGACCAAACTTGCAGAAACATGTTTATTTCTGCTGAAAAACATGTTTTGACACTTTCAGCACACTGGGGTTAAGACCTGAGTGTGTGGGCTCTTCTGAGCCTTGCAGTTACATAGGGATACAGCTGTCTGAAAAAACGCGTTTATTTCGGGCTGAAAAACACGTTTTGAAAAGTGAGCTGTTACTGACCCATAACTTACATGGGGTTGACCAAACTTGCAGAAACATGTTTATTTCTGCTGAAAAACATGTTTTGACACTTTCAGCGCACTGGGGTTAAGACCTGAGTGTGTGGGCTCTTCTGAGCCTTGCAGTTACATAGGGTAACAGCTATCTGAAAAAACGCGTTTATTTCGGGCTGAAAAACACGTTTTGAAAAGTGAGCTGTTACTGACCCATAACTTACATGGGGTTGACCAAACTTGCAGAAACATGCTTATTTCTGCTGAAAAACATGTTTTGACACTTTCAGCGCACTGGGGTTAAGACCTGAGTGTGTGGGCTCTTCTGAGCCTTGCAGTTACATAGGGTAAGAGCTATCTGAAAAAACGCGTTTATTTCGGGCTGAAAAACACGTTTTGAAAAGTGAGCTGTTACTGACCGATAACTTACATGGGGTTGACCAAACTTGCAGAAACATGTTTATTTCTGCTGAAAAACATGTTTTGACACTTTCAGCACAGTGGGGTTAAGACCTGAGTGTGTGGGCTCTTCTGAGGCTTGCAGTTACATAGGGATACAGCTGTCTGAAAAAACGCGTTTATTTCGGGCTGAAAAACACGTTTTGAAAAGTGAGCTGTTACTGACCCATAACTTACATGGGGTTGACCAAACTTGCAGAAACATGTTTATTTCTGCTGAAAAACATGTTTTGACACTTTCAGCACATTGGGGTTAAGACCTGAGTGTGTGGGCTCTTCTGAGCCTTGCAGTTACATAGGGATACAGCTGTCTGAAAAAACGCGTTTATTTCGGGCTGAAAAACACGTTTTGAAAAGTGAGCTGTTACTGACCCATAACTTACATGGGGTTGACCAAACTTGCAGAAACATGTTTATTTCTGCTGAAAAACATGTTTTGACACTTTCAGCGCACTGGGGTTAAGACCTGAGTGTGTGGGCTCTTCTGAGCCTTGCAGTTACATAGGGTAACAGCTATCTGAAAAAACGCGTTTATTTCGGGCTGAAAAACACGTTTTGAAAAGTGAGCTGTTACTGACCCATAACTTACATGGGGTTGACCAAACTTGCAGAAACATGCTTATTTCTGCTGAAAAACATGTTTTGACACTTTCAGCGCACTGGGGTTAAGACCTGAGTGTGTGGGCTCTTCTGAGCCTTGCAGTTACATAGGGTAAGAGCTATCTGAAAAAACGCGTTTATTTCGGGCTGAAAAACACGTTTTGAAAAGTGAGCTGTTACTGACCGATAACTTACATGGGGTTGACCAAACTTGCAGAAACATGTTTATTTCTGCTGAAAAACATGTTTTGACACTTTCAGCGCACTGGGGTTAAGACCTGAGTGTGTGGGCTCTTCTGAGCCTTGCAGTTACATAGGGTAAGAGCTATCTGAAAAAACGCGTTTATTTCGGGCTGAAAAACACGTTTTGAAAAGTGAGCTGTTACTGACCCATAACTTACATGGGGTTGACCAAACTTGCAGAAACAAGTTTATTTCTGCTGAAAAACATGTTTTGACACTTTCAGCACACTGGGGTTAAGACCTGAGTGTGTGGGCTCTTCTGAGCCTTGCAATTACATAGGGATACAGCTGTCTGAAAAAACGCGTTTATTTCGGGCTGAAAAACACGTTTTGAAAAGTGAGCTGTTACTGACCCATAACTTACATGGGGTTGACCAAACTTGCAGAAACAAGTTTATTTCTGCTGAAAAACATGTTTTGACACTTTCAGCACACTGGGGTTAAGACCTGAGTGTGTGGGCTCTTCTGAGCCTTGCAGTTACATAGGGATACAGCTGTCTGAAAAAACGCGTTTATTTCGGGCTGAAAAACACGTTTTGAAAAGTGAGCTGTTACTGACCCATAACTTACATGGGGTTGACCAAACTTGCAGAAACATGTTTATTTCTGCTGAAAAACATGTTTTGACACTTTCAGCACAGTGGGGTTAAGACCTGAGTGTGTGGGCTCTTCTGAGCCTTGCAGATACATAGGGATACAGCTGTCTGAAAAAACGCGTTTATTTCTGGCTGAAAAACACGTTTTGAAAAGTGAGCTGTTACTGACCCATAACTTACATGGGGTTGACCAAACTTGCAGAAACATGCTTATTTCTGCTGAAAAACATGTTTTGACACTTTCAGCGCACTGGGGTTAAGACCTGAGTGTGTGGGCTCTTCTGAGCCTTGCAGTTACATAGGGATACAGCTATCTGAAAAAACGCGTTTATTTCGGGCTGAAAAACACGTTTTGAAAAGTGAGCTGTTACTGACCCATAACTTACATGGGGTTGACCAAACTTGCAGAAACATGTTTATTTCTGCTGAAAAACATGTTTTGACACTTTCAGCACAGTGGGGTTAAGACCTGAGTGTGTGGGCTCTTCTGAGGCTTGCAGTTACATAGGGATACAGCTGTCTGAAAAAACGCGTTTATTTCGGGCTGAAAAACACGTTTTGAAAAGTGAGCTGTTACTGCCCCATAAGTTACATGGGGTTGACCAAACTTGCAGACACATGTTTATTTCTGCTGAAAAACATGTTTTGACACTTTCAGCACACTGGGGTTAAGACCTGAGTGTGTGGGCTCTTCTGAGCCTTGCAGTTACATAGGGATACAGCTGTCTGAAAAAACGCGTTTATTTCGGGCTGAAAAACACGTTTTGAAAAGTGAGCTGTTACTGCCCCATAAGTTACATGGGGTTGACCAAACTTGCAGAAACATGTTTATTTCTGCTGAAAAACATGTTTTGACACTTTCAGCATACTGGGGTTAAGACCTGAGTGTGTGGGCTCTTCTGAGCCTTGCAGATACATAGGGATACAGCTGTCTGAAAAAACGCGTTTATTTCTGGCTGAAAAACACGTTTTGAAAAGTGAGCTGTTACTGACCCATAACTTACATGGGGTTGACCAAACTTGCAGAAACATGTTTATTTCTGCTGAAAAACATGTTTTGACACTTTCAGCACACTCGGGTTAAGACCTGAGTGTGTGGGCTCTTCTGAGCCTTGCAGTTACATAGGGATACAGCTGTCTGAAAAAACGCGTTTATTTCGGGCTGAAAAACACGTTTTGAAAAGTGAGCTGTTACTGACCCATAACTTACATGGGGTTGACCAAACTTGCAGAAACATGTTTATTTCTGCTGAAAAACATGTTTTGACACTTTCAGCGCACTGGGGTTAAGACCTGAGTGTGTGGGCTCTTCTGAGCCTTGCAGTTACATAGGGTAACAGCTATCTGAAAAAACGCGTTTATTTCGGGCTGAAAAACACGTTTTGAAAAGTGAGCTGTTACTGACCCATAACTTACATGGGGTTGACCAAACTTGCAGAAACATGCTTATTTCTGCTGAAAAACATGTTTTGACACTTTCAGCGCACTGGGGTTAAGACCTGAGTGTGTGGGCTCTTCTGAGCCTTGCAGTTACATAGGGTAAGAGCTATCTGAAAAAACGCGTTTATTTCGGGCTGAAAAACACGTTTTGAAAAGTGAGCTGTTACTGACCGATAACTTACATGGGGTTGACCAAACTTGCAGAAACATGTTTATTTCTGCTGAAAAACATGTTTTGACACTTTCAGCGCACTGGGGTTAAGACCTGAGTGTGTGGGCTCTTCTGAGCCTTGCAGTTACATAGGGTAAGAGCTATCTGAAAAAACGCGTTTATTTCGGGCTGAAAAACACGTTTTGAAAAGTGAGCTGTTACTGACCCATAACTTACATGGGGTTGACCAAACTTGCAGAAACAAGTTTATTTCTGCTGAAAAACATGTTTTGACACTTTCAGCACACTGGGGTTAAGACCTGAGTGTGTGGGCTCTTCTGAGCCTTGCAATTACATAGGGATACAGCTGTCTGAAAAAACGCGTTTATTTCGGGCTGAAAAACACGTTTTGAAAAGTGAGCTGTTACTGACCCATAACTTACATGGGGTTGACCAAACTTGCAGAAACAAGTTTATTTCTGCTGAAAAACATGTTTTGACACTTTCAGCACACTGGGGTTAAGACCTGAGTGTGTGGGCTCTTCTGAGCCTTGCAGTTACATAGGGATACAGCTGTCTGAAAAAACGCGTTTATTTCGGGCTGAAAAACACGTTTTGAAAAGTGAGCTGTTACTGACCCATAACTTACATGGGGTTGACCAAACTTGCAGAAACATGTTTATTTCTGCTGAAAAACATGTTTTGACACTTTCAGCACAGTGGGGTTAAGACCTGAGTGTGTGGGCTCTTCTGAGCCTTGCAGATACATAGGGATACAGCTGTCTGAAAAAACGCGTTTATTTCTGGCTGAAAAACACGTTTTGAAAAGTGAGCTGTTACTGACCCATAACTTACATGGGGTTGACCAAACTTGCAGAAACATGCTTATTTCTGCTGAAAAACATGTTTTGACACTTTCAGCGCACTGGGGTTAAGACCTGAGTGTGTGGGCTCTTCTGAGCCTTGCAGTTACATAGGGATACAGCTATCTGAAAAAACGCGTTTATTTCGGGCTGAAAAACACGTTTTGAAAAGTGAGCTGTTACTGACCCATAACTTACATGGGGTTGACCAAACTTGCAGAAACATGTTTATTTCTGCTGAAAAACATGTTTTGACACTTTCAGCACAGTGGGGTTAAGACCTGAGTGTGTGGGCTCTTCTGAGGCTTGCAGTTACATAGGGATACAGCTGTCTGAAAAAACGCGTTTATTTCGGGCTGAAAAACACGTTTTGAAAAGTGAGCTGTTACTGCCCCATAAGTTACATGGGGTTGACCAAACTTGCAGACACATGTTTATTTCTGCTGAAAAACATGTTTTGACACTTTCAGCACACTGGGGTTAAGACCTGAGTGTGTGGGCTCTTCTGAGCCTTGCAGTTACATAGGGATACAGCTGTCTGAAAAAACGCGTTTATTTCGGGTTGAAAAACACGTTTTGAAAAGTGAGCTGTTACTGCCCCATAAGTTACATGGGGTTGACCAAACTTGCAGAAACATGTTTATTTCTGCTGAAAAACATGTTTTGACACTTTCAGCATACTGGGGTTAAGACCTGAGTGTGTGGGCTCTTCTGAGCCTTGCAGATACATAGGGATACAGCTGTCTGAAAAAACGCGTTTATTTCTGGCTGAAAAACACGTTTTGAAAAGTGAGCTGTTACTGACCCATAACTTACATGGGGTTGACCAAACTTGCAGAAACATGTTTATTTCTGCTGAAAAACATGTTTTGACACTTTCAGCACACTCGGGTTAAGACCTGAGTGTGTGGGCTCTTCTGAGCCTTGCAGTTACATAGGGATACAGCTGTCTGAAAAAACGCGTTTATTTCGGGCTGAAAAACACGTTTTGAAAAGTGAGCTGTTACTGACCCATAACTTACATGGGGTTGACCAAACTTGCAGAAACATGTTTATTTCTGCTGAAAAACATGTTTTGACACTTTCAGCACACTGGGGTTAAGACCTGAGTGTGTGGGCTCTTCTGAGCCTTGCAGTTACATAGGGATACAGCTGTCTGAAAAAACGCGTTTATTTCGGGCTGAAAAACACGTTTTGAAAAGTGAGCTGTTACTGACCCATAACTTACATGGGGTTGACCAAACTTGCAGAAACATGTTTATTTCTGCTGAAAAACATGTTTTGACACTTTCAGCACAGTGGGGTTAAGACCTGAGTGTGTGGGCTCTTCTGAGGCTTGCAGTTACATAGGGATACAGCTGTCTGAAAAAACGCGTTTATTTCGGGCTGAAAAACACGTTTTGAAAAGTGAGCTGTTACTGACCCATAACTTACATGGGGTTGACCAAACTTGCAGAAACATGTTTATTTCTGCTGAAAAACATGTTTTGACACTTTCAGCACACTCGGGTTAAGACCTGAGTGTGTGGGCTCTTCTGAGCCTTGCAGTTACATAGGGATACAGCTGTCTGAAAAAACGCGTTTATTTCGGGCTGAAAAACATGTTTTGAAAAGTGAGCTGTTACTGACCCATAACTTACATGGGGTTGACCAAACTTGCAGAAACATGTTTATTTCTGCTGAAAAACATGTTTTGACACTTTCAGCACACTGGGGTTAAGACCTGAGTGTGTGGGCTCTTCTGAGCCTTGCAGTTACATAGGGATACAGCTGTCTGAAAAAACGCGTTTATTTCGGGCTGAAAAACACGTTTTGAAAAGTGAGCTGTTACTGACCCATAACTTACATGGGGTTGACCAAACTTGCAGAAACATGTTTATTTCTGCTGAAAAACATGTTTTGACACTTTCAGCACACTCGGGTTAAGACCTGAGTGTGTGGGCTCTTCTGAGCCTTGCAGTTACATAGGGATACAGCTGTCTGAAAAAACGCGTTTATTTCGGGCTGAAAAACACGTTTTGAAAAGTGAGCTGTTACTGACCCATAACTTACATGGGGTTGACCAAACTTGCAGAAACATGTTTATTTCTGCTGAAAAACATGTTTTGACACTTTCAGCACATTGGGGTTAAGACCTGAGTGTGTGGGCTCTTCTGAGCCTTGCAGTTACATAGGGATACAGCTGTTTGAAAAAACGCGTTTATTTCGGGCTGAAAAACACGTTTTGAAAAGTGAGCTGTTACTGACCCATAACTTACATGGGGTTGACCAAACTTGCAGAAACATGTTTATTTCTGCTGAAAAACATGTTTTGACACTTTCAGCGCACTGGGGTTAAGACCTGAGTGTGTGGGCTCTTCTGAGCCTTGCAGTTACATAGGGTAACAGCTATCTGAAAAAACGCGTTTATTTCGGGCTGAAAAACACGTTTTGAAAAGTGAGCTGTTACTGACCCATAACTTACATGGGGTTGACCAAACTTGCAGAAACATGCTTATTTCTGCTGAAAAACATGTTTTGACACTTTCAGCGCACTGGGGTTAAGACCTGAGTGTGTGGGCTCTTCTGAGCCTTGCAGTTACATAGGGTAAGAGCTATCTGAAAAAACGCGTTTATTTCGGGCTGAAAAACACGTTTTGAAAAGTGAGCTGTTACTGACCGATAACTTACATGGGGTTGACCAAACTTGCAGAAACATGTTTATTTCTGCTGAAAAACATGTTTTGACACTTTCAGCGCACTGGGGTTAAGACCTGAGTGTGTGGGCTCTTCTGAGCCTTGCAGTTACATAGGGTAAGAGCTATCTGAAAAAACGCGTTTATTTCGGGCTGAAAAACACGTTTTGAAAAGTGAGCTGTTACTGACCCATAACTTACATGGGGTTGACCAAACTTGCAGAAACAAGTTTATTTCTGCTGAAAAACATGTTTTGACACTTTCAGCACACTGGGGTTAAGACCTGAGTGTGTGGGCTCTTCTGAGCCTTGCAATTACATAGGGATACAGCTGTCTGAAAAAACGCGTTTATTTCGGGCTGAAAAACACGTTTTGAAAAGTGAGCTGTTACTGACCCATAACTTACATGGGGTTGACCAAACTTGCAGAAACAAGTTTATTTCTGCTGAAAAACATGTTTTGACACTTTCAGCACACTGGGGTTAAGACCTGAGTGTGTGGGCTCTTCTGAGCCTTGCAGTTACATAGGGATACAGCTGTCTGAAAAAACGCGTTTATTTCGGGCTGAAAAACACGTTTTGAAAAGTGAGCTGTTACTGACCCATAACTTACATGGGGTTGACCAAACTTGCAGAAACATGTTTATTTCTGCTGAAAAACATGTTTTGACACTTTCAGCACAGTGGGGTTAAGACCTGAGTGTGTGGGCTCTTCTGAGCCTTGCAGATACATAGGGATACAGTTGTCTGAAAAAACGCGTTTATTTCTGGCTGAAAAACACGTTTTGAAAAGTGAGCTGTTACTGACCCATAACTTACATGGGGTTGACCAAACTTGCAGAAACATGCTTATTTCTGCTGAAAAACATGTTTTGACACTTTCAGCGCACTGGGGTTAAGACCTGAGTGTGTGGGCTCTTCTGAGCCTTGCAGTTACATAGGGATACAGCTATCTGAAAAAACGCGTTTATTTCGGGCTGAAAAACACGTTTTGAAAAGTGAGCTGTTACTGACCCATAACTTACATGGGGTTGACCAAACTTGCAGAAACATGTTTATTTCTGCTGAAAAACATGTTTTGACACTTTCAGCACAGTGGGGTTAAGACCTGAGTGTGTGGGCTCTTCTGAGGCTTGCAGTTACATAGGGATACAGCTGTCTGAAAAAACGCGTTTATTTCGGGCTGAAAAACACGTTTTGAAAAGTGAGCTGTTACTGCCCCATAAGTTACATGGGGTTGACCAAACTTGCAGACACATGTTTATTTCTGCTGAAAAACATGTTTTGACACTTTCAGCACACTGGGGTTAAGACCTGAGTGTGTGGGCTCTTCTGAGCCTTGCAGTTACATAGGGATACAGCTGTCTGAAAAAACGCGTTTATTTCGGGCTGAAAAACACGTTTTGAAAAGTGAGCTGTTACTGACCCATAACTTACATAGGGTTGACCAAACTTGCAGAAACATGTTTATTTCTGCTGAAAAACATGTTTTGACACTTTCAGCGCACTGGGGTTAAGACCTGAGTGTGTGGGCTCTTCTGAGCCTTGCAGTTACATAGGGATACAGCTATCTGAAAAAACGCGTTTATTTCGGGCTGAAAAACACGTTTTGAAAAGTGAGCTGTTACTGACCCATAACTTACATGGGGTTGACCAAACTTGCAGAAACATGTTTATTTCTGCTAAAAAACATGTTTTGACACTTTCAGCACAGTGGGGTTAAGACCTGAGTGTGTGGGCTCTTCTGAGGCTTGCAGTTACATAGGGATACAGCTGTCTGAAAAAACGCGTTTATTTCGGGCTGAAAAACACGTTTTGAAAAGTGAGCTGTTACTGCCCCATAAGTTACATGGGGTTGACCAAACTTGCAGACACATGTTTATTTCTGCTGAAAAACATGTTTTGACACTTTCAGCACACTGGGGTTAAGACCTGAGTGTGTGGGCTCTTCTGAGCCTTGCAGTTACATAGGGATACAGCTGTCTGAAAAAACGTGTTTATTTCGGGCTGAAAAACACGTTTTGAAAAGTGAGCTGTTACTGACCCATAACTTACATGGGGTTGACCAAACTTGCAGAAACAAGTTTATTTCTGCTGAAAAACATGTTTTGACACTTTCAGCACACTGGGGTTAAGACCTGAGTGTGTGGGCTCTTCTGAGCCTTGCAGTTACATAGGGATACAGCTGTCTGAAAAAACGCGTTTATTTCGGGCTGAAAAACACGTTTTGAAAAGTGAGCTGTTACTGACCCATAACTTACATGGGGTTGACCAAACTTGCAGAAACATGTTTATTTCTGCTGAAAAACATGTTTTGACACTTTCAGCACACTGGGGTTAAGACCTGAGTGTGTGGGCTCTTCTGAGCCTTGCAGTTACATAGGGATACAGCTGTCTGAAAAAACGCGTTTATTTCGGGCTGAAAAACACGTTATGATAAGTGAGCTGTTACTGCCCCATAAGTTACATGGGGTTGACCAAACTTGCAGAAACATGTTTATTTCTGCTGAAAAACATGTTTTGACACTTTCAGCATACTGGGGTTAAGACCTGAGTGTGTGGGCTCTTCTGAGCCTTGCAGATACATAGGGATACAGCTGTCTGAAAAAACGCTTTTATTTCGGGCTGAAAAACACGTTTTGAAAAGTGAGCTGTTACTGACCCATAACTTACATGGGGTTGACCAAACTTGCAGAAACATGTTTATTTCTGCTGAAAAACATGTTTTGACACTTTCAGCACAGTGGGGTTAAGACCTGAGTGTGTGGGCTCTTCTGAGGCTTGCAGTTACATAGGGATACAGCTGTCTGAAAAAACGCGTTTATTTCGGGCTGAAAAACACGTTTTGAAAAGTGAGCTGTTACTGACCCATAACTTACATGGGGTTGACCAAACTTGCAGAAACATGTTTATTTCTGCTGAAAAACATGTTTTGACACTTTCAGCACATTGGGGTTAAGACCTGAGTGTGTGGGCTCTTCTGAGCCTTGCAGTTACATAGGGATACAGCTGTCTGAAAAAACGCGTTTATTTCGGGCTGAAAAACACGTTTTGAAAAGTGAGCTGTTACTGACCCATAACTTACATGGGGTTGACCAAACTTGCAGAAACATGTTTATTTCTGCTGAAAAACATGTTTTGACACTTTCAGCGCACTGGGGTTAAGACCTGAGTGTGTGGGCTCTTCTGAGCCTTGCAGTTACATAGGGTAACAGCTATCTGAAAAAACGCGTTTATTTCGGGCTGAAAAACACGTTTTGAAAAGTGAGCTGTTACTGACCCATAACTTACATGGGGTTGACCAAACTTGCAGAAACATGCTTATTTCTGCTGAAAAACATGTTTTGACACTTTCAGCGCACTGGGGTTAAGACCTGAGTGTGTGGGCTCTTCTGAGCCTTGCAGTTACATAGGGTAAGAGCTATCTGAAAAAACGCGTTTATTTCGGGCTGAAAAACACGTTTTGAAAAGTGAGCTGTTACTGACCGATAACTTACATGGGGTTGACCAAACTTGCAGAAACATGTTTATTTCTGCTGAAAAACATGTTTTGACACTTTCAGCACAGTGGGGTTAAGACCTGAGTGTGTGGGCTCTTCTGAGGCTTGCAGTTACATAGGGATACAGCTGTCTGAAAAAACGCGTTTATTTCGGGCTGAAAAACACGTTTTGAAAAGTGAGCTGTTACTGACCCATAACTTACATGGGGTTGACCAAACTTGCAGAAACAAGTTTATTTCTGCTGAAAAACATGTTTTGACACTTTCAGCACACTGGGGTTAAGACCTGAGTGTGTGGGCTCTTCTGAGCCTTGCAATTACATAGGGATACAGCTGTCTGAAAAAACGCGTTTATTTCGGGCTGAAAAACACGTTTTGAAAAGTGAGCTGTTACTGACCCATAACTTACATGGGGTTGACCAAACTTGCAGAAACAAGTTTATTTCTGCTGAAAAACATGTTTTGACACTTTCAGCACACTGGGGTTAAGACCTGAGTGTGTGGGCTCTTCTGAGCCTTGCAGTTACATAGGGATACAGCTGTCTGAAAAAACGCGTTTATTTCGGGCTGAAAAACACGTTTTGATAAGTGAGCTGTTACTGCCCCATAAGTTACATGGGGTTGACCAAACTTGCAGAAACATGTTTATTTCTGCTGAAAAACATGTTTTGACACTTTCAGCATACTGGGGTTAAGACCTGAGTGTGTGGGCTCTTCTGAGCCTTGCAGATACATAGGGATACAGCTGTCTGAAAAAACGCGTTTATTTCTGGCTGAAAAACACGTTTTGAAAAGTGAGCTGTTACTGACCCATAACTTACATGGGGTTGACCAAACTTGCAGAAACATGTTTATTTCTGCTGAAAAACATGTTTTGACACTTTCAGCACACTCGGGTTAAGACCTGAGTGTGTGGGCTCTTCTGAGCCTTGCAGTTACATAGGGATACAGCTGTCTGAAAAAACGCGTTTATTTCGGGCTGAAAAACACGTTTTGAAAAGTGAGCTGTTACTGACCCATAACTTACATGGGGTTGACCAAACTTGCAGAAACATGTTTATTTCTGCTGAAAAACATGTTTTGACACTTTCAGCACACTGGGGTTAAGACCTGAGTGTGTGGGCTCTTCTGAGCCTTGCAGTTACATAGGGATACAGCTGTCTGAAAAAACGCGTTTATTTCGGGCTGAAAAACACGTTTTGAAAAGTGAGCTGTTACTGACCCATAACTTACATGGGGTTGACCAAACTTGCAGAAACATGTTTATTTCTGCTGAAAAACATGTTTTGACACTTTCAGCGCACTGGGGTTAAGACCTGAGTGTGTGGGCTCTTCTGAGCCTTGCAGTTACATAGGGTAACAGCTATCTGAAAAAACGCGTTTATTTCGGGCTGAAAAACACGTTTTGAAAAGTGAGCTGTTACTGACCCATAACTTACATGGGGTTGACCAAACTTGCAGAAACATGCTTATTTCTGCTGAAAAACATGTTTTGACACTTTCAGCGCACTGGGGTTAAGACCTGAGTGTGTGGGCTCTTCTGAGCCTTGCAGTTACATAGGGTAAGAGCTATCTGAAAAAACGCGTTTATTTCGGGCTGAAAAACACGTTTTGAAAAGTGAGCTGTTACTGACCGATAACTTACATGGGGTTGACCAAACTTGCAGAAACATGTTTATTTCTGCTGAAAAACATGTTTTGACACTTTCAGCACAGTGGGGTTAAGACCTGAGTGTGTGGGCTCTTCTGAGGCTTGCAGTTACATAGGGATACAGCTGTCTGAAAAAACGCGTTTATTTCGGGCTGAAAAACACGTTTTGAAAAGTGAGCTGTTACTGACCCATAACTTACATGGGGTTGACCAAACTTGCAGAAACATGTTTATTTCTGCTGAAAAACATGTTTTGACACTTTCAGCACATTGGGGTTAAGACCTGAGTGTGTGGGCTCTTCTGAGCCTTGCAGTTACATAGGGATACAGCTGTCTGAAAAAACGCGTTTATTTCGGGCTGAAAAACACGTTTTGAAAAGTGAGCTGTTACTGACCCATAACTTACATGGGGTTGACCAAACTTGCAGAAACATGTTTATTTCTGCTGAAAAACATGTTTTGACACTTTCAGCGCACTGGGGTTAAGACCTGAGTGTGTGGGCTCTTCTGAGCCTTGCAGTTACATAGGGTAACAGCTATCTGAAAAAACGCGTTTATTTCGGGCTGAAAAACACGTTTTGAAAAGTGAGCTGTTACTGACCCATAACTTACATGGGGTTGACCAAACTTGCAGAAACATGCTTATTTCTGCTGAAAAACATGTTTTGACACTTTCAGCGCACTGGGGTTAAGACCTGAGTGTGTGGGCTCTTCTGAGCCTTGCAGTTACATAGGGTAAGAGCTATCTGAAAAAACGCGTTTATTTCGGGCTGAAAAACACGTTTTGAAAAGTGAGCTGTTACTGACCGATAACTTACATGGGGTTGACCAAACTTGCAGAAACATGTTTATTTCTGCTGAAAAACATGTTTTGACACTTTCAGCGCACTGGGGTTAAGACCTGAGTGTGTGGGCTCTTCTGAGCCTTGCAGTTACATAGGGTAAGAGCTATCTGAAAAAACGCGTTTATTTCGGGCTGAAAAACACGTTTTGAAAAGTGAGCTGTTACTGACCCATAACTTACATGGGGTTGACCAAACTTGCAGAAACAAGTTTATTTCTGCTGAAAAACATGTTTTGACACTTTCAGCACACTGGGGTTAAGACCTGAGTGTGTGGGCTCTTCTGAGCCTTGCAATTACATAGGGATACAGCTGTCTGAAAAAACGCGTTTATTTCGGGCTGAAAAACACGTTTTGAAAAGTGAGCTGTTACTGACCCATAACTTACATGGGGTTGACCAAACTTGCAGAAACAAGTTTATTTCTGCTGAAAAACATGTTTTGACACTTTCAGCACACTGGGGTTAAGACCTGAGTGTGTGGGCTCTTCTGAGCCTTGCAGTTACATAGGGATACAGCTGTCTGAAAAAACGCGTTTATTTCGGGCTGAAAAACACGTTTTGAAAAGTGAGCTGTTACTGACCCATAACTTACATGGGGTTGACCAAACTTGCAGAAACATGTTTATTTCTGCTGAAAAACATGTTTTGACACTTTCAGCACAGTGGGGTTAAGACCTGAGTGTGTGGGCTCTTCTGAGCCTTGCAGATACATAGGGATACAGCTGTCTGAAAAAACGCGTTTATTTCTGGCTGAAAAACACGTTTTGAAAAGTGAGCTGTTACTGACCCATAACTTACATGGGGTTGACCAAACTTGCAGAAACATGCTTATTTCTGCTGAAAAACATGTTTTGACACTTTCAGCGCACTGGGGTTAAGACCTGAGTGTGTGGGCTCTTCTGAGCCTTGCAGTTACATAGGGATACAGCTATCTGAAAAAACGCGTTTATTTCGGGCTGAAAAACACGTTTTGAAAAGTGAGCTGTTACTGACCCATAACTTACATGGGGTTGACCAAACTTGCAGAAACATGTTTATTTCTGCTGAAAAACATGTTTTGACACTTTCAGCACAGTGGGGTTAAGACCTGAGTGTGTGGGCTCTTCTGAGGCTTGCAGTTACATAGGGATACAGCTGTCTGAAAAAACGCGTTTATTTCGGGCTGAAAAACACGTTTTGAAAAGTGAGCTGTTACTGCCCCATAAGTTACATGGGGTTGACCAAACTTGCAGACACATGTTTATTTCTGCTGAAAAACATGTTTTGACACTTTCAGCACACTGGGGTTAAGACCTGAGTGTGTGGGCTCTTCTGAGCCTTGCAGTTACATAGGGATACAGCTGTCTGAAAAAACGCGTTTATTTCGGGCTGAAAAACACGTTTTGAAAAGTGAGCTGTTACTGCCCCATAAGTTACATGGGGTTGACCAAACTTGCAGAAACATGTTTATTTCTGCTGAAAAACATGTTTTGACACTTTCAGCATACTGGGGTTAAGACCTGAGTGTGTGGGCTCTTCTGAGCCTTGCAGATACATAGGGATACAGCTGTCTGAAAAAACGCGTTTATTTCTGGCTGAAAAACACGTTTTGAAAAGTGAGCTGTTACTGACCCATAACTTACATGGGGTTGACCAAACTTGCAGAAACATGTTTATTTCTGCTGAAAAACATGTTTTGACACTTTCAGCACACTCGGGTTAAGACCTGAGTGTGTGGGCTCTTCTGAGCCTTGCAGTTACATAGGGATACAGCTGTCTGAAAAAACGCGTTTATTTCGGGCTGAAAAACACGTTTTGAAAAGTGAGCTGTTACTGACCCATAACTTACATGGGGTTGACCAAACTTGCAGAAACATGTTTATTTCTGCTGAAAAACATGTTTTGACACTTTCAGCACACTGGGGTTAAGACCTGAGTGTGTGGGCTCTTCTGAGCCTTGCAGTTACATAGGGATACAGCTGTCTGAAAAAACGCGTTTATTTCGGGCTGAAAAACACGTTTTGAAAAGTGAGCTGTTACTGACCCATAACTTACATGGGGTTGACCAAACTTGCAGAAACATGTTTATTTCTGCTGAAAAACATGTTTTGACACTTTCAGCACAGTGGGGTTAAGACCTGAGTGTGTGGGCTCTTCTGAGGCTTGCAGTTACATAGGGATACAGCTGTCTGAAAAAACGCGTTTATTTCGGGCTGAAAAACACGTTTTGAAAAGTGAGCTGTTACTGACCCATAACTTACATGGGGTTGACCAAACTTGCAGAAACATGTTTATTTCTGCTGAAAAACATGTTTTGACACTTTCAGCACACTCGGGTTAAGACCTGAGTGTGTGGGCTCTTCTGAGCCTTGCAGTTACATAGGGATACAGCTGTCTGAAAAAACGCGTTTATTTCGGGCTGAAAAACATGTTTTGAAAAGTGAGCTGTTACTGACCCATAACTTACATGGGGTTGACCAAACTTGCAGAAACATGTTTATTTCTGCTGAAAAACATGTTTTGACACTTTCAGCACACTGGGGTTAAGACCTGAGTGTGTGGGCTCTTCTGAGCCTTGCAGTTACATAGGGATACAGCTGTCTGAAAAAACGCGTTTATTTCGGGCTGAAAAACACGTTTTGAAAAGTGAGCTGTTACTGACCCATAACTTACATGGGGTTGACCAAACTTGCAGAAACATGTTTATTTCTGCTGAAAAACATGTTTTGACACTTTCAGCACACTCGGGTTAAGACCTGAGTGTGTGGGCTCTTCTGAGCCTTGCAGTTACATAGGGATACAGCTGTCTGAAAAAACGCGTTTATTTCGGGCTGAAAAACACGTTTTGAAAAGTGAGCTGTTACTGACCCATAACTTACATGGGGTTGACCAAACTTGCAGAAACATGTTTATTTCTGCTGAAAAACATGTTTTGACACTTTCAGCACATTGGGGTTAAGACCTGAGTGTGTGGGCTCTTCTGAGCCTTGCAGTTACATAGGGATACAGCTGTTTGAAAAAACGCGTTTATTTCGGGCTGAAAAACACGTTTTGAAAAGTGAGCTGTTACTGACCCATAACTTACATGGGGTTGACCAAACTTGCAGAAACATGTTTATTTCTGCTGAAAAACATGTTTTGACACTTTCAGCGCACTGGGGTTAAGACCTGAGTGTGTGGGCTCTTCTGAGCCTTGCAGTTACATAGGGTAACAGCTATCTGAAAAAACGCGTTTATTTCGGGCTGAAAAACACGTTTTGAAAAGTGAGCTGTTACTGACCCATAACTTACATGGGGTTGACCAAACTTGCAGAAACATGCTTATTTCTGCTGAAAAACATGTTTTGACACTTTCAGCGCACTGGGGTTAAGACCTGAGTGTGTGGGCTCTTCTGAGCCTTGCAGTTACATAGGGTAAGAGCTATCTGAAAAAACGCGTTTATTTCGGGCTGAAAAACACGTTTTGAAAAGTGAGCTGTTACTGACCGATAACTTACATGGGGTTGACCAAACTTGCAGAAACATGTTTATTTCTGCTGAAAAACATGTTTTGACACTTTCAGCGCACTGGGGTTAAGACCTGAGTGTGTGGGCTCTTCTGAGCCTTGCAGTTACATAGGGTAAGAGCTATCTGAAAAAACGCGTTTATTTCGGGCTGAAAAACACGTTTTGAAAAGTGAGCTGTTACTGACCCATAACTTACATGGGGTTGACCAAACTTGCAGAAACAAGTTTATTTCTGCTGAAAAACATGTTTTGACACTTTCAGCACACTGGGGTTAAGACCTGAGTGTGTGGGCTCTTCTGAGCCTTGCAATTACATAGGGATACAGCTGTCTGAAAAAACGCGTTTATTTCGGGCTGAAAAACACGTTTTGAAAAGTGAGCTGTTACTGACCCATAACTTACATGGGGTTGACCAAACTTGCAGAAACAAGTTTATTTCTGCTGAAAAACATGTTTTGACACTTTCAGCACACTGGGGTTAAGACCTGAGTGTGTGGGCTCTTCTGAGCCTTGCAGATACATAGGGATACAGCTGTCTGAAAAAACGCGTTTATTTCTGGCTGAAAAACACGTTTTGAAAAGTGAGCTGTTACTGACCCATAACTTACATGGGGTTGACCAAACTTGCAGAAACATGCTTATTTCTGCTGAAAAACATGTTTTGACACTTTCAGCGCACTGGGGTTAAGACCTGAGTGTGTGGGCTCTTCTGAGCCTTGCAGTTACATAGGGATACAGCTATCTGAAAAAACGCGTTTATTTCGGGCTGAAAAACACGTTTTGAAAAGTGAGCTGTTACTGACCCATAACTTACATGGGGTTGACCAAACTTGCAGAAACATGTTTATTTCTGCTGAAAAACATGTTTTGACACTTTCAGCACAGTGGGGTTAAGACCTGAGTGTGTGGGCTCTTCTGAGGCTTGCAGTTACATAGGGATACAGCTGTCTGAAAAAACGCGTTTATTTCGGGCTGAAAAACACGTTTTGAAAAGTGAGCTGTTACTGCCCCATAAGTTACATGGGGTTGACCAAACTTGCAGACACATGTTTATTTCTGCTGAAAAACATGTTTTGACACTTTCAGCACACTGGGGTTAAGACCTGAGTGTGTGGGCTCTTCTGAGCCTTGCAGTTACATAGGGATATAGCTGTCTGAAAAAACGCGTTTATTTCGGGCTGAAAAACACGTTTTGAAAAGTGAGCTGTTACTGACCCATAACTTACATAGGGTTGACCAAACTTGCAGAAACATGTTTATTTCTGCTGAAAAACATGTTTTGACACTTTCAGCGCACTGGGGTTAAGACCTGAGTGTGTGGGCTCTTCTGAGCCTTGCAGTTACATAGGGATACAGCTATCTGAAAAAACGCGTTTATTTCGGGCTGAAAAACACGTTTTGAAAAGTGAGCTGTTACTGACCCATAACTTACATGGGGTTGACCAAACTTGCAGAAACATGTTTATTTCTGCTAAAAAACATGTTTTGACACTTTCAGCACAGTGGGGTTAAGACCTGAGTGTGTGGGCTCTTCTGAGGCTTGCAGTTACATAGGGATACAGCTGTCTGAAAAAACGCGTTTATTTCGGGCTGAAAAACACGTTTTGAAAAGTGAGCTGTTACTGCCCCATAAGTTACATGGGGTTGACCAAACTTGCAGACACATGTTTATTTCTGCTGAAAAACATGTTTTGACACTTTCAGCACACTGGGGTTAAGACCTGAGTGTGTGGGCTCTTCTGAGCCTTGCAGTTACATAGGGATACAGCTGTCTGAAAAAACGTGTTTATTTCGGGCTGAAAAACACGTTTTGAAAAGTGAGCTGTTACTGACCCATAACTTACATGGGGTTGACCAAACTTGCAGAAACAAGTTTATTTCTGCTGAAAAACATGTTTTGACACTTTCAGCACACTGGGGTTAAGACCTGAGTGTGTGGGCTCTTCTGAGCCTTGCAGTTACATAGGGATACAGCTGTCTGAAAAAACGCGTTTATTTCGGGCTGAAAAACACGTTTTGAAAAGTGAGCTGTTACTGACCCATAACTTACATGGGGTTGACCAAACTTGCAGAAACATGTTTATTTCTGCTGAAAAACATGTTTTGACACTTTCAGCACACTGGGGTTAAGACCTGAGTGTGTGGGCTCTTCTGAGCCTTGCAGTTACATAGGGTAACAGCTATCTGAAAAAACGCGTTTATTTCGGGCTGAAAAACACGTTTTGAAAAGTGAGCTGTTACTGACCCATAACTTACATGGGGTTGACCAAACTTGCAGAAACATGCTTATTTCTGCTGAAAAACATGTTTTGACACTTTCAGCGCACTGGGGTTAAGACCTGAGTGTGTGGGCTCTTCTGAGCCTTGCAGTTACATAGGGTAAGAGCTATCTGAAAAAACGCGTTTATTTCGGGCTGAAAAACACGTTTTGAAAAGTGAGCTGTTACTGACCGATAACTTACATGGGGTTGACCAAACTTGCAGAAACATGTTTATTTCTGCTGAAAAACATGTTTTGACACTTTCAGCACAGTGGGGTTAAGACCTGAGTGTGTGGGCTCTTCTGAGGCTTGCAGTTACATAGGGATACAGCTGTCTGAAAAAACGCGTTTATTTCGGGCTGAAAAACACGTTTTGAAAAGTGAGCTGTTACTGACCCATAACTTACATGGGGTTGACCAAACTTGCAGAAACAAGTTTATTTCTGCTGAAAAACATGTTTTGACACTTTCAGCACACTGGGGTTAAGACCTGAGTGTGTGGGCTCTTCTGAGCCTTGCAATTACATAGGGATACAGCTGTCTGAAAAAACGCGTTTATTTCGGGCTGAAAAACACGTTTTGAAAAGTGAGCTGTTACTGACCCATAACTTACATGGGGTTGACCAAACTTGCAGAAACAAGTTTATTTCTGCTGAAAAACATGTTTTGACACTTTCAGCACACTGGGGTTAAGACCTGAGTGTGTGGGCTCTTCTGAGCCTTGCAGTTACATAGGGATACAGCTGTCTGAAAAAACGCGTTTATTTCGGGCTGAAAAACACGTTTTGAAAAGTGAGCTGTTACTGACCCATAACTTACATGGGGTTGACCAAACTTGCAGAAACAAGTTTATTTCTGCTGAAAAACATGTTTTGACACTTTCAGCACAGTGGGGTTAAGACCTGAGTGTGTGGGCTCTTCTGAGCCTTGCAGATACATAGGGATACAGCTGTCTGAAAAAACGCGTTTATTTCGGGCTGAAAAACACGTTTTGAAAAGTGAGCTGTTACTGACCCATAACTTACATGGGGTTGACCAAACTTGCAGAAACAAGTTTATTTCTGCTGAAAAACATGTTTTGACACTTTCAGCACAGTGGGGTTAAGACCTGAGTGTGTGGGCTCTTCTGAGCCTTGCAGATACATAGGGATACAGCTGTCTGAAAAAACGCGTTTATTTCGGGCTGAAAAACACGTTTTGAAAAGTGAGCTGTTACTGACCCATAACTTACATGGGGTTGACCAAACTTGCAGAAACATGCTTATTTCTGCTGAAAAACATGTTTTGACACTTTCAGCGCACTGGGGTTAAGACCTGAGTGTGTGGGCTCTTCTGAGCCTTGCAGTTACATAGGGATACAGCTATCTGAAAAAACGCGTTTATTTCGGGCTGAAAAACACGTTTTGAAAAGTGAGCTGTTACTGACCCATAACTTACATGGGGTTGACCAAACTTGCAGAAACATGTTTATTTCTGCTAAAAAACATGTTTTGACACTTTCAGCACAGTGGGGTTAAGACCTGAGTGTGTGGGCTCTTCTGAGGCTTGCAGTTACATAGGGATACAGCTGTCTGAAAAAACGCGTTTATTTCGGGCTGAAAAACACGTTTTGAAAAGTGAGCTGTTACTGCCCCATAAGTTACATGGGGTTGACCAAACTTGCAGACACATGTTTATTTCTGCTGAAAAACATGTTTTGACACTTTCAGCACACTGGGGTTAAGACCTGAGTGTGTGGGCTCTTCTGAGCCTTGCAGTTACATAGGGATACAGCTGTCTGAAAAAACGTGTTTATTTCGGGCTGAAAAACACGTTTTGAAAAGTGAGCTGTTACTGACCCATAACTTACATGGGGTTGACCAAACTTGCAGAAACAAGTTTATTTCTGCTGAAAAACATGTTTTGACACTTTCAGCACACTGGGGTTAAGACCTGAGTGTGTGGGCTCTTCTGAGCCTTGCAGTTACATAGGGATACAGCTGTCTGAAAAAACGCGTTTATTTCGGGCTGAAAAACACGTTTTGAAAAGTGAGCTGTTACTGACCCATAACTTACATGGGGTTGACCAAACTTGCAGAAACATGTTTATTTCTGCTGAAAAACATGTTTTGACACTTTCAGCACACTGGGGTTAAGACCTGAGTGTGTGGGCTCTTCTGAGCCTTGCAGTTACATAGGGATACAGCTGTCTGAAAAAACGCGTTTATTTCGGGCTGAAAAACACGTTTTGATAAGTGAGCTGTTACTGCCCCATAAGTTACATGGGGTTGACCAAACTTGCAGAAACATGTTTATTTCTGCTGAAAAACATGTTTTGACACTTTCAGCATACTGGGGTTAAGACCTGAGTGTGTGGGCTCTTCTGAGCCTTGCAGATACATAGGGATACAGCTGTCTGAAAAAACGCGTTTATTTCTGGCTGAAAAACACGTTTTGAAAAGTGAGCTGTTACTGACCCATAACTTACATGGGGTTGACCAAACTTGCAGAAACATGTTTATTTCTGCTGAAAAACATGTTTTGACACTTTCAGCACACTCGGGTTAAGACCTGAGTGTGTGGGCTCTTCTGAGCCTTGCAGTTACATAGGGATACAGCTGTCTGAAAAAACGCGTTTATTTCGGGCTGAAAAACACGTTTTGAAAAGTGAGCTGTTACTGACCCATAACTTACATGGGGTTGACCAAACTTGCAGAAACATGTTTATTTCTGCTGAAAAACATGTTTTGACACTTTCAGCACACTGGGGTTAAGACCTGAGTGTGTGGGCTCTTCTGAGCCTTGCAGTTACATAGGGATACAGCTGTCTGAAAAAACGCGTTTATTTCGGGCTGAAAAACACGTTTTGAAAAGTGAGCTGTTACTGACCCATAACTTACATGGGGTTGACCAAACTTGCAGAAACATGTTTATTTCTGCTGAAAAACATGTTTTGACACTTTCAGCGCACTGGGGTTAAGACCTGAGTGTGTGGGCTCTTCTGAGCCTTGCAGTTACATAGGGTAACAGCTATCTGAAAAAACGCGTTTATTTCGGGCTGAAAAACACGTTTTGAAAAGTGAGCTGTTACTGACCCATAACTTACATGGGGTTGACCAAACTTGCAGAAACATGCTTATTTCTGCTGAAAAACATGTTTTGACACTTTCAGCGCACTGGGGTTAAGACCTGAGTGTGTGGGCTCTTCTGAGCCTTGCAGTTACATAGGGTAAGAGCTATCTGAAAAAACGCGTTTATTTCGGGCTGAAAAACACGTTTTGAAAAGTGAGCTGTTACTGACCGATAACTTACATGGGGTTGACCAAACTTGCAGAAACATGTTTATTTCTGCTGAAAAACATGTTTTGACACTTTCAGCACAGTGGGGTTAAGACCTGAGTGTGTGGGCTCTTCTGAGGCTTGCAGTTACATAGGGATACAGCTGTCTGAAAAAACGCGTTTATTTCGGGCTGAAAAACACGTTTTGAAAAGTGAGCTGTTACTGACCCATAACTTACATGGGGTTGACCAAACTTGCAGAAACATGTTTATTTCTGCTGAAAAACATGTTTTGACACTTTCAGCACATTGGGGTTAAGACCTGAGTGTGTGGGCTCTTCTGAGCCTTGCAGTTACATAGGGATACAGCTGTCTGAAAAAACGCGTTTATTTCGGGCTGAAAAACACGTTTTGAAAAGTGAGCTGTTACTGACCCATAACTTACATGGGGTTGACCAAACTTGCAGAAACATGTTTATTTCTGCTGAAAAACATGTTTTGACACTTTCAGCGCACTGGGGTTAAGACCTGAGTGTGTGGGCTCTTCTGAGCCTTGCAGTTACATAGGGTAACAGCTATCTGAAAAAACGCGTTTATTTCGGGCTGAAAAACACGTTTTGAAAAGTGAGCTGTTACTGACCCATAACTTACATGGGGTTGACCAAACTTGCAGAAACATGCTTATTTCTGCTGAAAAACATGTTTTGACACTTTCAGCGCACTGGGGTTAAGACCTGACTGTGTGGGCTCTTCTGAGCCTTGCAGTTACATAGGGTAAGAGCTATCTGAAAAAACGCGTTTATTTCGGGCTGAAAAACACGTTTTGAAAAGTGAGCTGTTACTGACCGATAACTTACATGGGGTTGACCAAACTTGCAGAAACATGTTTATTTCTGCTGAAAAACATGTTTTGACACTTTCAGCACAGTGGGGTTAAGACCTGAGTGTGTGGGCTCTTCTGAGGCTTGCAGTTACATAGGGATACAGCTGTCTGAAAAAACGCGTTTATTTCGGGCTGAAAAACACGTTTTGAAAAGTGAGCTGTTACTGACCCATAACTTACATGGGGTTGACCAAACTTGCAGAAACATGTTTATTTCTGCTGAAAAACATGTTTTGACACTTTCAGCACATTGGGGTTAAGACCTGAGTGTGTGGGCTCTTCTGAGCCTTGCAGTTACATAGGGATACAGCTGTCTGAAAAAACGCGTTTATTTCGGGCTGAAAAACACGTTTTGAAAAGTGAGCTGTTACTGACCCATAACTTACATGGGGTTGACCAAACTTGCAGAAACATGTTTATTTCTGCTGAAAAACATGTTTTGACACTTTCAGCACACTGGGGTTAAGACCTGAGTGTGTGGGCTCTTCTGAGCCTTGCAGATACATAGGGATACAGCTGTCTGAAAAAACGCGTTTATTTCTGGCTGAAAAACACGTTTTGAAAAGTGAGCTGTTACTGACCCATAATTTACATGGGGTTGACCAAACTTGCAGAAACATGTTTATTTCTGCTGAAAAACATGTTTTGACACTTTCAGCACACTCGGGTTAAGACCTGAGTGTGTGGGCTCTTCTGAGCCTTGCAGTTACATAGGGATACAGCTGTCTGAAAAAACGCGTTTATTTCGGGCTGAAAAACACGTTTTGAAAAGTGAGCTGTTACTGACCCATAACTTACATGGGGTTGACCAAACTTGCAGAAACATGTTTATTTCTGCTGAAAAACATGTTTTGACACTTTCAGCACACTGGGGTTAAGACCTGAGTGTGTGGGCTCTTCTGAGCCTTGCAGTTACATAGGGATACAGCTGTCTGAAAAAACGCGTTTATTTCGGGCTGAAAAACACGTTTTGAAAAGTGAGCTGTTACTGACCCATAACTTACATGGGGTTGACCAAACTTGCAGAAACAAGTTTATTTCTGCTGAAAAACATGTTTTGACACTTTCAGCACACTGGGGTTAAGACCTGAGTGTGTGGGCTCTTCTGAGCCTTGCAATTACATAGGGATACAGCTGTCTGAAAAAACGCGTTTATTTCGGGCTGAAAAACACGTTTTGAAAAGTGAGCTGTTACTGACCCATAACTTACATGGGGTTGACCAAACTTGCAGAAACAAGTTTATTTCTGCTGAAAAACATGTTTTGACACTTTCAGCACACTGGGGTTAAGACCTGAGTGTGTGGGCTCTTCTGAGCCTTGCAGTTACATAGGGTAAGAGCTATCTGAAAAAACGCGTTTATTTCGGGCTGAAAAACACGTTTTGAAAAGTGAGCTGTTACTGACCCATAACTTACATGGGGTTGACCAAACTTGCAGAAACATGTTTATTTCTGCTGAAAAACATGTTTTGACACTTTCAGCACATTGGGGTTAAGACCTGAGTGTGTGGGCTCTTCTGAGCCTTGCAGTTACATAGGGATACAGCTGTCTGAAAAAACGCGTTTATTTCGGGCTGAAAAACACGTTTTGAAAAGTGAGCTGTTACTGACCCATAATTTACATGGGGTTGACCAAACTTGCAGAAACATGTTTATTTCTGCTGAAAAACATGTTTTGACACTTTCAGCACACTCGGGTTAAGACCTGAGTGTGTGGGCTCTTCTGAGCCTTGCAGTTACATAGGGATACAGCTGTCTGAAAAAACGCGTTTATTTCGGGCTGAAAAACACGTTTTGAAAAGTGAGCTGTTACTGACCCATAACTTACATGGGGTTGACCAAACTTGCAGAAACATGTTTATTTCTGCTGAAAAACATGTTTTGACACTTTCAGCACACTGGGGTTAAGACCTGAGTGTGTGGGCTCTTCTGAGCCTTGCAGTTACATAGGGATACAGCTGTCTGAAAAAACGCGTTTATTTCGGGCTGAAAAACACGTTTTGAAAAGTGAGCTGTTACTGACCCATAACTTACATGGGGTTGACCAAACTTGCAGAAACAAGTTTATTTCTGCTGAAAAACATGTTTTGACACTTTCAGCACACTGGGGTTAAGACCTGAGTGTGTGGGCTCTTCTGAGCCTTGCAATTACATAGGGATACAGCTGTCTGAAAAAACGCGTTTATTTCGGGCTGAAAAACACGTTTTGAAAAGTGAGCTGTTACTGACCCATAACTTACATGGGGTTGACCAAACTTGCAGAAACAAGTTTATTTCTGCTGAAAAACATGTTTTGACACTTTCAGCACACTGGGGTTAAGACCTGAGTGTGTGGGCTCTTCTGAGCCTTGCAGTTACATAGGGATACAGCTGTCTGAAAAAACGCGTTTATTTCGGGCTGAAAAACACGTTTTGAAAAGTGAGCTGTTACTGACCCATAACTTACATGGGGTTGACCAAACTTGCAGAAACATGTTTATTTCTGCTGAAAAACATGTTTTGACACTTTCAGCACACTGGGGTTAAGACCTGAGTGTGTGGGCTCTTCTGAGCCTTGCAGTTACATAGGGATACAGCTGTCTGAAAAAACGCGTTTATTTCGGGCTGAAAAACACGTTTTGAAAAGTGAGCTGTTACTGACCCATAACTTACATGGGGTTGACCAAACTTGCAGAAACAAGTTTATTTCTGCTGAAAAACATGTTTTGACACTTTCAGCACAGTGGGGTTAAGACCTGAGTGTGTGGGCTCTTCTGAGCCTTGCAGATACATAGGGATACAGCTGTCTGAAAAAACGCGTTTATTTCTGGCTGAAAAACACGTTTTGAAAAGTGAGCTGTTACTGACCCATAACTTACATGGGGTTGACCAAACTTGCAGAAACATGCTTATTTCTGCTGAAAAACATGTTTTGACACTTTCAGCGCACTGGGGTTAAGACCTGAGTGTGTGGGCTCTTCTGAGCCTTGCAGTTACATAGGGATACAGCTATCTGAAAAAACGCGTTTATTTCGGGCTGAAAAACACGTTTTGAAAAGTGAGCTGTTACTGACCCATAACTTACATGGGGTTGACCAAACTTGCAGAAACATGTTTATTTCTGCTGAAAAACATGTTTTGACACTTTCAGCACAGTGGGGTTAAGACCTGAGTGTGTGGGCTCTTCTGAGGCTTGCAGTTACATAGGGATACAGCTGTCTGAAAAAACGCGTTTATTTCGGGCTGAAAAACACGTTTTGAAAAGTGAGCTGTTACTGCCCCATAAGTTACATGGGGTTGACCAAACTTGCAGACACATGTTTATTTCTGCTGAAAAACATGTTTTGACACTTTCAGCACACTGGGGTTAAGACCTGAGTGTGTGGGCTCTTCTGAGCCTTGCAGTTACATAGGGATACAGCTGTCTGAAAAAACGCGTTTATTTCGGGCTGAAAAACACGTTTTGAAAAGTGAGCTGTTACTGACCCATAACTTACATGGGGTTGACCAAACTTGCAGAAACATGTTTATTTCTGCTGAAAAACATGTTTTGACACTTTCAGCACAGTGGGGTTAAGACCTGAGTGTGTGGGCTCTTCTGAGGCTTGCAGTTACATAGGGATACAGCTGTCTGAAAAAACGCGTTTATTTCGGGCTGAAAAACACGTTTTGAAAAGTGAGCTGTTACTGCCCCATAAGTTACATGGGGTTGACCAAACTTGCAGACACATGTTTATTTCTGCTGAAAAACATGTTTTGACACTTTCAGCACACTGGGGTTAAGACCTGAGTGTGTGGGCTCTTCTGAGCCTTGCAGTTACATAGGGATACAGCTGTCTGAAAAAACGCGTTTATTTCGGGCTGAAAAACACGTTTTGAAAAGTGAGCTGTTACTGCCCCATAAGTTACATGGGGTTGACCAAACTTGCAGAAACATGTTTATTTCTGCTGAAAAACATGTTTTGACACTTTCAGCATACTGGGGTTAAGACCTGAGTGTGTGGGCTCTTCTGAGCCTTGCAGATACATAGGGATACAGCTGTCTGAAAAAACGCGTTTATTTCGGGCTGAAAAACACGTTTTGAAAAGTGAGCTGTTACTGACCCATAACTTACATGGGGTTGACCAAACTTGCAGAAACATGTTTATTTCTGCTGAAAAACATGTTTTGACACTTTCAGCGCACTGGGGTTAAGACCTGAGTGTGTGGGCTCTTCTGAGCCTTGCAGTTACATAGGGTAACAGCTATCTGAAAAAACGCGTTTATTTCGGGCTGAAAAACACGTTTTGAAAAGTGAGCTGTTACTGACCCATAACTTACATGGGGTTGACCAAACTTGCAGAAACATGCTTATTTCTGCTGAAAAACATGTTTTGACACTTTCAGCGCACTGGGGTTAAGACCTGAGTGTGTGGGCTCTTCTGAGCCTTGCAGTTACATAGGGTAAGAGCTATCTGAAAAAACGCGTTTATTTCGGGCTGAAAAACACGTTTTGAAAAGTGAGCTGTTACTGACCGATAACTTACATGGGGTTGACCAAACTTGCAGAAACATGTTTATTTCTGCTGAAAAACATGTTTTGACACTTTCAGCACAGTGGGGTTAAGACCTGAGTGTGTGGGCTCTTCTGAGGCTTGCAGTTACATAGGGATACAGCTGTCTGAAAAAACGCGTTTATTTCGGGCTGAAAAACACGTTTTGAAAAGTGAGCTGTTACTGACCCATAACTTACATGGGGTTGACCAAACTTGCAGAAACATGTTTATTTCTGCTGAAAAACATGTTTTGACACTTTCAGCACATTGGGGTTAAGACCTGAGTGTGTGGGCTCTTCTGAGCCTTGCAGTTACATAGGGATACAGCTGTCTGAAAAAACGCGTTTATTTCGGGCTGAAAAACACGTTTTGAAAAGTGAGCTGTTACTGACCCATAACTTACATGGGGTTGACCAAACTTGCAGAAACATGTTTATTTCTGCTGAAAAACATGTTTTGACACTTTCAGCGCACTGGGGTTAAGACCTGAGTGTGTGGGCTCTTCTGAGCCTTGCAGTTACATAGGGATACAGCTGTCTGAAAAAACGCGTTTATTTCGGGCTGAAAAACACGTTTTGAAAAGTGAGCTGTTACTGACCCATAACTTACATGGGGTTGACCAAACTTGCAGAAACATGTTTATTTCTGCTGAAAAACATGTTTTGACACTTTCAGCGCACTGGGGTTAAGACCTGAGTGTGTGGGCTCTTCTGAGCCTTGCAGTTACATAGGGTAACAGCTATCTGAAAAAACGCGTTTATTTCGGGCTGAAAAACACGTTTTGAAAAGTGAGCTGTTACTGACCGATAACTTACATGGGGTTGACCAAACTTGCAGAAACATGTTTATTTCTGCTGAAAAACATGTTTTGACACTTTCAGCGCACTGGGGTTAAGACCTGAGTGTGTGGGCTCTTCTGAGCCTTGCAGTTACATAGGGTAAGAGCTATCTGAAAAAACGCGTTTATTTCGGGCTGAAAAACACGTTTTGAAAAGTGAGCTGTTACTGACCGATAACTTACATGGGGTTGACCAAACTTGCAGAAACATGTTTATTTCTGCTGAAAAACATGTTTTGACACTTTCAGCACAGTGGGGTTAAGACCTGAGTGTGTGGGCTCTTCTGAGGCTTGCAGTTACATAGGGATACAGCTGTCTGAAAAAACGCGTTTATTTCGGGCTGAAAAACACGTTTTGAAAAGTGAGCTGTTACTGACCCATAACTTACATGGGGTTGACCAAACTTGCAGAAACATGTTTATTTCTGCTGAAAAACATGTTTTGACACTTTCAGCACACTGGGGTTAAGACCTGAGTGTGTGGGCTCTTCTGAGCCTTGCAGATACATAGGGATACAGCTGTCTGAAAAAACGCGTTTATTTCTGGCTGAAAAACACGTTTTGAAAAGTGAGCTGTTACTGACCCATAATTTACATGGGGTTGACCAAACTTGCAGAAACATGTTTATTTCTGCTGAAAAACATGTTTTGACACTTTCAGCACACTCGGGTTAAGACCTGAGTGTGTGGGCTCTTCTGAGCCTTGCAGTTACATAGGGATACAGCTGTCTGAAAAAACGCGTTTATTTCGGGCTGAAAAACACGTTTTGAAAAGTGAGCTGTTACTGACCCATAACTTACATGGGGTTGACCAAACTTGCAGAAACATGTTTATTTCTGCTGAAAAACATGTTTTGACACTTTCAGCACACTGGGGTTAAGACCTGAGTGTGTGGGCTCTTCTGAGCCTTGCAGTTACATAGGGATACAGCTGTCTGAAAAAACGCGTTTATTTCGGGCTGAAAAACACGTTTTGAAAAGTGAGCTGTTACTGACCCATAACTTACATGGGGTTGACCAAACTTGCAGAAACAAGTTTATTTCTGCTGAAAAACATGTTTTGACACTTTCAGCACACTGGGGTTAAGACCTGAGTGTGTGGGCTCTTCTGAGCCTTGCAATTACATAGGGATACAGCTGTCTGAAAAAACGCGTTTATTTCGGGCTGAAAAACACGTTTTGAAAAGTGAGCTGTTACTGACCCATAACTTACATGGGGTTGACCAAACTTGCAGAAACAAGTTTATTTCTGCTGAAAAACATGTTTTGACACTTTCAGCACACTGGGGTTAAGACCTGAGTGTGTGGGCTCTTCTGAGCCTTGCAGTTACATAGGGATACAGCTGTCTGAAAAAACGCGTTTATTTCGGGCTGAAAAACACGTTTTGAAAAGTGAGCTGTTACTGACCCATAACTTACATGGGGTTGACCAAACTTGCAGAAACATGTTTATTTCTGCTGAAAAACATGTTTTGACACTTTCAGCACACTGGGGTTAAGACCTGAGTGTGTGGGCTCTTCTGAGCCTTGCAGTTACATAGGGATACAGCTGTCTGAAAAAACGCGTTTATTTCGGGCTGAAAAACACGTTTTGAAAAGTGAGCTGTTACTGACCCATAACTTACATGGGGTTGACCAAACTTGCAGAAACAAGTTTATTTCTGCTGAAAAACATGTTTTGACACTTTCAGCACAGTGGGGTTAAGACCTGAGTGTGTGGGCTCTTCTGAGCCTTGCAGATACATAGGGATACAGCTGTCTGAAAAAACGCGTTTATTTCTGGCTGAAAAACACGTTTTGAAAAGTGAGCTGTTACTGACCCATAACTTACATGGGGTTGACCAAACTTGCAGAAACATGCTTATTTCTGCTGAAAAACATGTTTTGACACTTTCAGCGCACTGGGGTTAAGACCTGAGTGTGTGGGCTCTTCTGAGCCTTGCAGTTACATAGGGATACAGCTATCTGAAAAAACGCGTTTATTTCGGGCTGAAAAACACGTTTTGAAAAGTGAGCTGTTACTGACCCATAACTTACATGGGGTTGACCAAACTTGCAGAAACATGTTTATTTCTGCTGAAAAACATGTTTTGACACTTTCAGCACAGTGGGGTTAAGACCTGAGTGTGTGGGCTCTTCTGAGGCTTGCAGTTACATAGGGATACAGCTGTCTGAAAAAACGCGTTTATTTCGGGCTGAAAAACACGTTTTGAAAAGTGAGCTGTTACTGCCCCATAAGTTACATGGGGTTGACCAAACTTGCAGACACATGTTTATTTCTGCTGAAAAACATGTTTTGACACTTTCAGCACACTGGGGTTAAGACCTGAGTGTGTGGGCTCTTCTGAGCCTTGCAGTTACATAGGGATACAGCTGTCTGAAAAAACGCGTTTATTTCGGGCTGAAAAACACGTTTTGAAAAGTGAGCTGTTACTGACCCATAACTTACATGGGGTTGACCAAACTTGCAGAAACATGTTTATTTCTGCTGAAAAACATGTTTTGACACTTTCAGCACAGTGGGGTTAAGACCTGAGTGTGTGGGCTCTTCTGAGGCTTGCAGTTACATAGGGATACAGCTGTCTGAAAAAACGCGTTTATTTCGGGCTGAAAAACACGTTTTGAAAAGTGAGCTGTTACTGCCCCATAAGTTACATGGGGTTGACCAAACTTGCAGACACATGTTTATTTCTGCTGAAAAACATGTTTTGACACTTTCAGCACACTGGGGTTAAGACCTGAGTGTGTGGGCTCTTCTGAGCCTTGCAGTTACATAGGGATACAGCTGTCTGAAAAAACGCGTTTATTTCGGGCTGAAAAACACGTTTTGAAAAGTGAGCTGTTACTGCCCCATAAGTTACATGGGGTTGACCAAACTTGCAGAAACATGTTTATTTCTGCTGAAAAACATGTTTTGACACTTTCAGCATACTGGGGTTAAGACCTGAGTGTGTGGGCTCTTCTGAGCCTTGCAGATACATAGGGATACAGCTGTCTGAAAAAACGCGTTTATTTCTGGCTGAAAAACACGTTTTGAAAAGTGAGCTGTTACTGACCCATAACTTACATGGGGTTGACCAAACTTGCAGAAACATGTTTATTTCTGCTGAAAAACATGTTTTGACACTTTCAGCACACTCGGGTTAAGACCTGAGTGTGTGGGCTCTTCTGAGCCTTGCAGTTACATAGGGATACAGCTGTCTGAAAAAACGCGTTTATTTCGGGCTGAAAAACACGTTTTGAAAAGTGAGCTGTTACTGACCCATAACTTACATGGGGTTGACCAAACTTGCAGAAACATGTTTATTTCTGCTGAAAAACATGTTTTGACACTTTCAGCACACTGGGGTTAAGACCTGAGTGTGTGGGCTCTTCTGAGCCTTGCAGTTACATAGGGATACAGCTGTCTGAAAAAACGCGTTTATTTCGGGCTGAAAAACACGTTTTGAAAAGTGAGCTGTTACTGACCCATAACTTACATGGGGTTGACTAAACTTGCAGAAACATGTTTATTTCTGCTGAAAAACATGTTTTGACACTTTCAGCGCACTGGGGTTAAGACCTGAGTGTGTGGGCTCTTCTGAGCCTTGCAGTTACATAGGGTAACAGCTATCTGAAAAAACGCGTTTATTTCGGGCTGAAAAACACGTTTTGAAAAGTGAGCTGTTACTGACCCATAACTTACATGGGGTTGACCAAACTTGCAGAAACATGCTTATTTTCTGCTGAAAAACATGTTTTGACACCTTCAGCGCACTGGGGTTAAGACCTGAGTGTGTGGGCTCTTCTGAGCCTTGCAGTTACATAGGGTAAGAGCTATCTGAAAAAACGCGTTTATTTCGGGCTGAAAAACACGTTTTGAAAAGTGAGCTGTTACTGACCCATAACTTACATGGGGTTGACCAAACTTGCAGAAACATGTTTATTTCTGCTGAAAAACATGTTTTGACACTTTCAGCACAGTGGGGTTAAGACCTGAGTGTGTGGGCTCTTCTGAGGCTTGCAGTTACATAGGGATACAGCTGTCTGAAAAAACGCGTTTATTTCGGGCTGAAAAACACGTTTTGAAAAGTGAGCTGTTACTGACCCATAACTTACATGGGGTTGACCAAACTTGCAGAAACATGTTTATTTCTGCTGAAAAACATGTTTTGACACTTTCAGCACATTGGGGTTAAGACCTGAGTGTGTGGGCTCTTCTGAGCCTTGCAGTTACATAGGGATACAGCTGTCTGAAAAAACGCGTTTATTTCGGGCTGAAAAACACGTTTTGAAAAGTGAGCTGTTACTGACCCATAACTTACATGGGGTTGACCAAACTTGCAGAAACATGTTTATTTCTGCTGAAAAACATGTTTTGACACTTTCAGCACACTATGGTTAAGACCTGAGTGTGTGGGCTCTTCTGAGCCTTGCAGTTACATAGGGATACAGCTGTCTGAAAAAACGCGTTTATTTCGGGCTGAAAAACACGTTTTGAAAAGTGAGCTGTAACTGCCCCATAAGTTACATGGGGTTGACCAAACTTGCAGAAACATGTTTATTTCTGCTGAAAAACATGTTTTGACACTTTCAGCACACTGGGGTTAAGACCTGAGTGTGTGGGCTCTTCTGAGCCTTGCAGTTACATAGGGATACAGCTGTCTGAAAAAACGCGTTTATTTCGGGCTGAAAAACACGTTTTGAAAAGTGAGCTGTTACTGACCCATAACTTACATGGGGTTGACCAAACTTGCAGAAACATGTTTATTTCTGCTGAAAAACATGTTTTGACACTTTCAGCACACTGGGGTTAAGACCTGAGTGTGTGGGCTCTTCTGAGCCTTGCAGATACATAGGGATACAGCTGTCTGAAAAAACGCGTTTATTTCTGGCTGAAAAACACGTTTTGAAAAGTGAGCTGTTACTGACCCATAACTTACATGGGGTTGACCAAACTTGCAGAAACATGTTTATTTCTGCTGAAAAACATGTTTTGACACTTTCAGCACACTCGGGTTAAGACCTGAGTGTGTGGGCTCTTCTGAGCCTTGCAGTTACATAGGGATACAGCTGTCTGAAAAAACGCGTTTATTTCGGGCTGAAAAACACGTTTTGAAAAGTGAGCTGTTACTGACCCATAACTTACATGGGGTTGACCAAACTTGCAGAAACATGTTTATTTCTGCTGAAAAACATGTTTTGACACTTTCAGCACAGTGGGGTTAAGACCTGAGTGTGTGGGCTCTTCTGAGGCTTGCAGTTACATAGGGATACAGCTGTCTGAAAAAACGCGTTTATTTCGGGCTGAAAAACACGTTTTGAAAAGTGAGCTGTTACTGCCCCATAAGTTACATGGGGTTGACCAAACTTGCAGACACATGTTTATTTCTGCTGAAAAACATGTTTTGACACTTTCAGCACAGTGGGGTTAAGACCTGAGTGTGTGGGCTCTTCTGAGGCTTGCAGTTACATAGGGATACAGCTGTCTGAAAAAACGCGTTTATTTCGGGCTGAAAAACACGTTTTGAAAAGTGAGCTGTTACTGCCCCATAAGTTACATGGGGTTGACCAAACTTGCAGAAACATGTTTATTTCTGCTGAAAAACATGTTTTGACACTTTCAGCACACTGGGGTTAAGACCTGAGTGTGTGGGCTCTTCTGAGCCTTGCAGTTACATAGGGATACAGCTGTCTGAAAAAACGCGTTTATTTCGGGCTGAAAAACACGTTTTGAAAAGTGAGCTGTTACTGACCCATAACTTACATGGGGTTGACCAAACTTGCAGAAAACATGTTTATTTCTGCTGAAAAACATGTTTTGACACTTTCAGCACAGTGGGGTTAAGACCTGAGTGTGTGGGCTCTTCTGAGGCTTGCAGTTACATAGGGATACAGCTGTCTGAAAAAACGCGTTTATTTCGGGCTGAAAAACACGTTTTGAAAAGTGAGCTGTTACTGCCCCATAAGTTACATGGGGTTGACCAAACTTGCAGACACATGTTTATTTCTGCTGAAAAACATGTTTTGACACTTTCAGCACAGTGGGTTTAAGACCTGAGTGTGTGGGCTCTTCTGAGGCTTGCAGTTACATAGGGATACAGCTGTCTGAAAAAACGCGTTTATTTCGGGCTGAAAAACACGTTTTGAAAAGTGAGCTGTTACTGACCCATAACTTACATGGGGTTGACCAAACTTGCAGAAACATGTTTATTTCTGCTGAAAAACATGTTTTGACACTTTCAGCACACTGGGGTTAAGACCTGAGTGTGTGGGCTCTTCTGAGCCTTGCAGATACATAGGGATACAGCTGTCTGAAAAAACGCGTTTATTTCTGGCTGAAAAACACGTTTTGAAAAGTGAGCTGTTACTGACCCATAATTTACATGGGGTTGACCAAACTTGCAGAAACATGTTTATTTCTGCTGAAAAACATGTTTTGACACTTTCAGCACACTCGGGTTAAGACCTGAGTGTGTGGGCTCTTCTGAGCCTTGCAGTTACATAGGGATACAGCTGTCTGAAAAAACGCGTTTATTTCGGGCTGAAAAACACGTTTTGAAAAGTGAGCTGTTACTGACCCATAACTTACATGGGGTTGACCAAACTTGCAGAAACATGTTTATTTCTGCTGAAAAACATGTTTTGACACTTTCAGCACACTGGGGTTAAGACCTGAGTGTGTGGGCTCTTCTGAGCCTTGCAGTTACATAGGGATACAGCTGTCTGAAAAAACGCGTTTATTTCGGGCTGAAAAACACGTTTTGAAAAGTGAGCTGTTACTGACCCATAACTTACATGGGGTTGACCAAACTTGCAGAAACAAGTTTATTTCTGCTGAAAAACATGTTTTGACACTTTCAGCACACTGGGGTTAAGACCTGAGTGTGTGGGCTCTTCTGAGCCTTGCAATTACATAGGGATACAGCTGTCTGAAAAAACGCGTTTATTTCGGGCTGAAAAACACGTTTTGAAAAGTGAGCTGTTACTGACCCATAACTTACATGGGGTTGACCAAACTTGCAGAAACAAGTTTATTTCTGCTGAAAAACATGTTTTGACACTTTCAGCACACTGGGGTTAAGACCTGAGTGTGTGGGCTCTTCTGAGCCTTGCAGATACATAGGGATACAGCTGTCTGAAAAAACGCGTTTATTTCTGGCTGAAAAACACGTTTTGAAAAGTGAGCTGTTACTGACCCATAACTTACATGGGGTTGACCAAACTTGCAGAAACATGTTTATTTCTGCTGAAAAACATGTTTTGACACTTTCAGCACACTCGGGTTAAGACCTGAGTGTGTGGGCTCTTCTGAGCCTTGCAGTTACATAGGGATACAGCTGTCTGAAAAAACGCGTTTATTTCGGGCTGAAAAACACGTTTTGAAAAGTGAGCTGTTACTGACCCATAACTTACATGGGGTTGACCAAACTTGCAGAAACATGTTTATTTCTGCTGAAAAACATGTTTTGACACTTTCAGCACACTGGGGTTAAGACCTGAGTGTGTGGGCTCTTCTGAGCCTTGCAGTTACATAGGGATACAGCTGTCTGAAAAAACGCGTTTATTTCGGGCTGAAAAACACGTTTTGAAAAGTGAGCTGTTACTGCCCCATAAGTTACATGGGGTTGACCAAACTTGCAGAAACATGTTTATTTCTGCTGAAAAACATGTTTTGACACTTTCAGCACACTGGGGTTAAGACCTGAGTGTGTGGGCTCTTCTGAGCCTTGCAGTTACATAGGGATACAGCTGTCTGAAAAAACGCGTTTATTTCGGGCTGAAAAACACGTTTTGAAAAGTGAGCTGTTACTGACCCATAACTTACATGGGGTTGACCAAACTTGCAGAAACATGTTTATTTCTGCTGAAAAACATGTTTTGACACTTTCAGCACACTGGGGTTAAGACCTGAGTGTGTGGGCTCTTCTGAGCCTTGCAGATACATAGGGATACAGCTGTCTGAAAAAACGCGTTTATTTCTGGCTGAAAAACACGTTTTGAAAAGTGAGCTGTTACTGACCCATAACTTACATGGGGTTGACCAAACTTGCAGAAACATGTTTATTTCTGCTGAAAAACATGTTTTGACACTTTCAGCACACTCGGGTTAAGACCTGAGTGTGTGGGCTCTTCTGAGCCTTGCAGTTACATAGGGATACAGCTGTCTGAAAAAACGCGTTTATTTCGGGCTGAAAAACACGTTTTGAAAAGTGAGCTGTTACTGACCCATAACTTACATGGGGTTGACCAAACTTGCAGAAACATGTTTATTTCTGCTGAAAAACATGTTTTGACACTTTCAGCACACTGGGGTTAAGACCTGAGTGTGTGGGCTCTTCTGAGCCTTGCAGTTACCTAGGGATACAGCTGTCTGAAAAAACGCGTTTATTTCGGGCTGAAAAACACGTTTTGAAAAGTGAGCTGTTACTGACCCATAACTTACATGGGGTTGACCAAACTTGCAGAAAACATGTTTATTTCTGCTGAAAAACATGTTTTGACACTTTCAGCACACTGGGGTTAAGACCTGAGTGTGTGGGCTCTTCTGAGCCTTGCAGTTACATAGGGATACAGCTGTCTGAAAAAACGCGTTTATTTCGGGCTGAAAAACACGTTTTGAAAAGTGAGCTGTTACTGACCCATAACTTACATGGGGTTGACCAAACTTGCAGAAACATGTTTATTTCTGCTAAAAAACATGTTTTGACACTTTCAGCACAGTGGGGTTAAGACCTGAGTGTGTGGGCTCTTCTGAGGCTTGCAGTTACATAGGGATACAGCTGTCTGAAAAAACGCGTTTATTTCGGGCTGAAAAACACGTTTTGAAAAGTGAGCTGTTACTGCCCCATAAGTTACATGGGGTTGACCAAACTTGCAGACACATGTTTATTTCTGCTGAAAAACATGTTTTGACACTTTCAGCACACTGGGGTTAAGACCTGAGTGTGTGGGCTCTTCTGAGCCTTGCAGTTACATAGGGATACAGCTGTCTGAAAAAACGTGTTTATTTCGGGCTGAAAAACACGTTTTGAAAAGTGAGCTGTTACTGACCCATAACTTACATGGGGTTGACCAAACTTGCAGAAACAAGTTTATTTCTGCTGAAAAACATGTTTTGACACTTTCAGCACACTGGGGTTAAGACCTGAGTGTGTGGGCTCTTCTGAGCCTTGCAGTTACATAGGGATACAGCTGTCTGAAAAAACGCGTTTATTTCGGGCTGAAAAACACGTTTTGAAAAGTGAGCTGTTACTGCCCCATAAGTTACATGGGATGGACCAAACTTGCAGAAACATGTTTATTTCTGCTGAAAAACATGTTTTGACACTTTCAGCATACTGGGGTTAAGACCTGAGTGTGTGGGCTCTTCTGAGCCTTGCAGATACATAGGGATACAGCTGTCTGAAAAAACGCGTTTATTTCTGGCTGAAAAACACGTTTTGAAAAGTGAGCTGTTACTGACCCATAACTTACATGGGGTTGACCAAACTTGCAGAAACATGTTTATTTCTGCTGAAAAACATGTTTTGACACTTTCAGCACACTGGGGTTAAGACCTGAGTGTGTGGGCTCTTCTGAGCCTTGCAGATACATAGGGATACAGCTGTCTGAAAAAACGCGTTTATTTCTGGCTGAAAAACACGTTTTGAAAAGTGAGCTGTTACTGACCCATAACTTACATGGGGTTGACCAAACTTGCAGAAACATGTTTATTTCTGCTGAAAAACATGTTTTGACACTTTCAGCACACTCGGGTTAAGACCTGAGTGTGTGGGCTCTTCTGAGCCTTGCAGTTACATAGGGATACAGCTGTCTGAAAAAACGCGTTTATTTCGGGCTGAAAAACACGTTTTGAAAAGTGAGCTGTTACTGACCCATAACTTACATGGGGTTGACCAAACTTGCAGAAACATGTTTATTTCTGCTGAAAAACATGTTTTGACACTTTCAGCACAGTGGGGTTAAGACCTGAGTGTGTGGGCTCTTCTGAGGCTTGCAGTTACATAGGGATACAGCTGTCTGAAAAAACGCGTTTATTTCGGGCTGAAAAACACGTTTTGAAAAGTGAGCTGTTACTGCCCCATAAGTTACATGGGGTTGACCAAACTTGCAGACACATGTTTATTTCTGCTGAAAAACATGTTTTGACACTTTCAGCACAGTGGGGTTAAGACCTGAGTGTGTGGGCTCTTCTGAGGCTTGCAGTTACATAGGGATACAGCTGTCTGAAAAAACGCGTTTATTTCGGGCTGAAAAACACGTTTTGAAAAGTGAGCTGTTACTGCCCCATAAGTTACATGGGGTTGACCAAACTTGCAGAAACATGTTTATTTCTGCTGAAAAACATGTTTTGACACTTTCAGCACACTGGGGTTAAGACCTGAGTGTGTGGGCTCTTCTGAGCCTTGCAGTTACATAGGGATACAGCTGTCTGAAAAAACGCGTTTATTTCGGGCTGAAAAACACGTTTTGAAAAGTGAGCTGTTACTGACCCATAACTTACATGGGGTTGACCAAACTTGCAGAAAACATGTTTATTTCTGCTGAAAAACATGTTTTGACACTTTCAGCACAGTGGGGTTAAGACCTGAGTGTGTGGGCTCTTCTGAGGCTTGCAGTTACATAGGGATACAGCTGTCTGAAAAAACGCGTTTATTTCGGGCTGAAAAACACGTTTTGAAAAGTGAGCTGTTACTGCCCCATAAGTTACATGGGGTTGACCAAACTTGCAGACACATGTTTATTTCTGCTGAAAAACATGTTTTGACACTTTCAGCACAGTGGGTTTAAGACCTGAGTGTGTGGGCTCTTCTGAGGCTTGCAGTTACATAGGGATACAGCTGTCTGAAAAAACGCGTTTATTTCGGGCTGAAAAACACGTTTTGAAAAGTGAGCTGTTACTGACCCATAACTTACATGGGGTTGACCAAACTTGCAGAAACATGTTTATTTCTGCTGAAAAACATGTTTTGACACTTTCAGCACACTGGGGTTAAGACCTGAGTGTGTGGGCTCTTCTGAGCCTTGCAGATACATAGGGATACAGCTGTCTGAAAAAACGCGTTTATTTCTGGCTGAAAAACACGTTTTGAAAAGTGAGCTGTTACTGACCCATAATTTACATGGGGTTGACCAAACTTGCAGAAACATGTTTATTTCTGCTGAAAAACATGTTTTGACACTTTCAGCACACTCGGGTTAAGACCTGAGTGTGTGGGCTCTTCTGAGCCTTGCAGTTACATAGGGATACAGCTGTCTGAAAAAACGCGTTTATTTCGGGCTGAAAAACACGTTTTGAAAAGTGAGCTGTTACTGACCCATAACTTACATGGGGTTGACCAAACTTGCAGAAACATGTTTATTTCTGCTGAAAAACATGTTTTGACACTTTCAGCACACTGGGGTTAAGACCTGAGTGTGTGGGCTCTTCTGAGCCTTGCAGTTACATAGGGATACAGCTGTCTGAAAAAACGCGTTTATTTCGGGCTGAAAAACACGTTTTGAAAAGTGAGCTGTTACTGACCCATAACTTACATGGGGTTGACCAAACTTGCAGAAACAAGTTTATTTCTGCTGAAAAACATGTTTTGACACTTTCAGCACACTGGGGTTAAGACCTGAGTGTGTGGGCTCTTCTGAGCCTTGCAATTACATAGGGATACAGCTGTCTGAAAAAACGCGTTTATTTCGGGCTGAAAAACACGTTTTGAAAAGTGAGCTGTTACTGACCCATAACTTACATGGGGTTGACCAAACTTGCAGAAACAAGTTTATTTCTGCTGAAAAACATGTTTTGACACTTTCAGCACACTGGGGTTAAGACCTGAGTGTGTGGGCTCTTCTGAGCCTTGCAGATACATAGGGATACAGCTGTCTGAAAAAACGCGTTTATTTCTGGCTGAAAAACACGTTTTGAAAAGTGAGCTGTTACTGACCCATAACTTACATGGGGTTGACCAAACTTGCAGAAACATGTTTATTTCTGCTGAAAAACATGTTTTGACACTTTCAGCACACTCGGGTTAAGACCTGAGTGTGTGGGCTCTTCTGAGCCTTGCAGTTACATAGGGATACAGCTGTCTGAAAAAACGCGTTTATTTCGGGCTGAAAAACACGTTTTGAAAAGTGAGCTGTTACTGACCCATAACTTACATGGGGTTGACCAAACTTGCAGAAACATGTTTATTTCTGCTGAAAAACATGTTTTGACACTTTCAGCACACTGGGGTTAAGACCTGAGTGTGTGGGCTCTTCTGAGCCTTGCAGTTACATAGGGATACAGCTGTCTGAAAAAACGCGTTTATTTCGGGCTGAAAAACACGTTTTGAAAAGTGAGCTGTTACTGCCCCATAAGTTACATGGGGTTGACCAAACTTGCAGAAACATGTTTATTTCTGCTGAAAAACATGTTTTGACACTTTCAGCACACTGGGGTTAAGACCTGAGTGTGTGGGCTCTTCTGAGCCTTGCAGTTACATAGGGATACAGCTGTCTGAAAAAACGCGTTTATTTCGGGCTGAAAAACACGTTTTGAAAAGTGAGCTGTTACTGACCCATAACTTACATGGGGTTGACCAAACTTGCAGAAACATGTTTATTTCTGCTGAAAAACATGTTTTGACACTTTCAGCACACTGGGGTTAAGACCTGAGTGTGTGGGCTCTTCTGAGCCTTGCAGATACATAGGGATACAGCTGTCTGAAAAAACGCGTTTATTTCTGGCTGAAAAACACGTTTTGAAAAGTGAGCTGTTACTGACCCATAACTTACATGGGGTTGACCAAACTTGCAGAAACATGTTTATTTCTGCTGAAAAACATGTTTTGACACTTTCAGCACACTCGGGTTAAGACCTGAGTGTGTGGGCTCTTCTGAGCCTTGCAGTTACATAGGGATACAGCTGTCTGAAAAAACGCGTTTATTTCGGGCTGAAAAACACGTTTTGAAAAGTGAGCTGTTACTGACCCATAACTTACATGGGGTTGACCAAACTTGCAGAAACATGTTTATTTCTGCTGAAAAACATGTTTTGACACTTTCAGCACACTGGGGTTAAGACCTGAGTGTGTGGGCTCTTCTGAGCCTTGCAGTTACCTAGGGATACAGCTGTCTGAAAAAACGCGTTTATTTCGGGCTGAAAAACACGTTTTGAAAAGTGAGCTGTTACTGACCCATAACTTACATGGGGTTGACCAAACTTGCAGAAAACATGTTTATTTCTGCTGAAAAACATGTTTTGACACTTTCAGCACACTGGGGTTAAGACCTGAGTGTGTGGGCTCTTCTGAGCCTTGCAGTTACATAGGGATACAGCTGTCTGAAAAAACGCGTTTATTTCGGGCTGAAAAACACGTTTTGAAAAGTGAGCTGTTACTGACCCATAACTTACATGGGGTTGACCAAACTTGCAGAAACATGTTTATTTCTGCTAAAAAACATGTTTTGACACTTTCAGCACAGTGGGGTTAAGACCTGAGTGTGTGGGCTCTTCTGAGGCTTGCAGTTACATAGGGATACAGCTGTCTGAAAAAACGCGTTTATTTCGGGCTGAAAAACACGTTTTGAAAAGTGAGCTGTTACTGCCCCATAAGTTACATGGGGTTGACCAAACTTGCAGACACATGTTTATTTCTGCTGAAAAACATGTTTTGACACTTTCAGCACACTGGGGTTAAGACCTGAGTGTGTGGGCTCTTCTGAGCCTTGCAGTTACATAGGGATACAGCTGTCTGAAAAAACGTGTTTATTTCGGGCTGAAAAACACGTTTTGAAAAGTGAGCTGTTACTGACCCATAACTTACATGGGGTTGACCAAACTTGCAGAAACAAGTTTATTTCTGCTGAAAAACATGTTTTGACACTTTCAGCACACTGGGGTTAAGACCTGAGTGTGTGGGCTCTTCTGAGCCTTGCAGTTACATAGGGATACAGCTGTCTGAAAAAACGCGTTTATTTCGGGCTGAAAAACACGTTTTGAAAAGTGAGCTGTTACTGACCCATAACTTACATGGGGTTGACCAAACTTGCAGAAACATGTTTATTTCTGCTGAAAAACATGTTTTGACACTTTCAGCACACTGGGGTTAAGACCTGAGTGTGTGGGCTCTTCTGAGCCTTGCAGTTACATAGGGATACAGCTGTCTGAAAAAACGCGTTTATTTCGGGCTGAAAAACACGTTTTGATAAGTGAGCTGTTACTGCCCCATAAGTTACATGGGGTTGACCAAACTTGCAGAAACATGTTTATTTCTGCTGAAAAACATGTTTTGACACTTTCAGCATACTGGGGTTAAGACCTGAGTGTGTGGGCTCTTCTGAGCCTTGCAGATACATAGGGATACAGCTGTCTGAAAAAACGCGTTTATTTCTGGCTGAAAAACACGTTTTGAAAAGTGAGCTGTTACTGACCCATAACTTACATGGGGTTGACCAAACTTGCAGAAACATGTTTATTTCTGCTGAAAAACATGTTTTGACACTTTCAGCACACTCGGGTTAAGACCTGAGTGTGTGGGCTCTTCTGAGCCTTGCAGTTACATAGGGATACAGCTGTCTGAAAAAACGCGTTTATTTCGGGCTGAAAAACACGTTTTGAAAAGTGAGCTGTTACTGACCCATAACTTACATGGGGTTGACCAAACTTGCAGAAACATGTTTATTTCTGCTGAAAAACATGTTTTGACACTTTCAGCACACTGGGGTTAAGACCTGAGTGTGTGGGCTCTTCTGAGCCTTGCAGTTACATAGGGATACAGCTGTCTGAAAAAACGCGTTTATATCGGGCTGAAAAACACGTTTTGAAAAGTGAGCTGTTACTGACCCATAACTTACATGGGGTTGACCAAACTTGCAGAAACATGTTTATTTCTGCTGAAAAACATGTTTTGACACTTTCAGCGCACTGGGGTTAAGACCTGAGTGTGTGGGCTCTTCTGAGCCTTGCAGTTACATAGGGTAACAGCTATCTGAAAAAACGCGTTTATTTCGGGCTGAAAAACACGTTTTGAAAAGTGAGCTGTTACTGACCCATAACTTACATGGGGTTGACCAAACTTGCAGAAACATGCTTATTTCTGCTGAAAAACATGTTTTGACACTTTCAGCGCACTGGGGTTAAGACCTGAGTGTGTGGGCTCTTCTGAGCCTTGCAGTTACATAGGGTAAGAGCTATCTGAAAAAACGCGTTTATTTCGGGCTGAAAAACACGTTTTGAAAAGTGAGCTGTTACTGACCGATAACTTACATGGGGTTGACCAAACTTGCAGAAACATGTTTATTTCTGCTGAAAAACATGTTTTGACACTTTCAGCACAGTGGGGTTAAGACCTGAGTGTGTGGGCTCTTCTGAGGCTTGCAGTTACATAGGGATACAGCTGTCTGAAAAAACGCGTTTATTTCGGGCTGAAAAACACGTTTTGAAAAGTGAGCTGTTACTGACCCATAACTTACATGGGGTTGACCAAACTTGCAGAAACATGTTTATTTCTGCTGAAAAACATGTTTTGACACTTTCAGCACATTGGGGTTAAGACCTGAGTGTGTGGGCTCTTCTGAGCCTTGCAGTTACATAGGGATACAGCTGTCTGAAAAAACGCGTTTATTTCGGGCTGAAAAACACGTTTTGAAAAGTGAGCTGTTACTGACCCATAACTTACATGGGGTTGACCAAACTTGCAGAAACATGTTTATTTCTGCTGAAAAACATGTTTTGACACTTTCAGCGCACTGGGGTTAAGACCTGAGTGTGTGGGCTCTTCTGAGCCTTGCAGTTACATAGGGTAACAGCTATCTGAAAAAACGCGTTTATTTCGGGCTGAAAAACACGTTTTGAAAAGTGAGCTGTTACTGACCCATAACTTACATGGGGTTGACCAAACTTGCAGAAACATGCTTATTTCTGCTGAAAAACATGTTTTGACACTTTCAGCGCACTGGGGTTAAGACCTGAGTGTGTGGGCTCTTCTGAGCCTTGCAGTTACATAGGGTAAGAGCTATCTGAAAAAACGCGTTTATTTCGGGCTGAAAAACACGTTTTGAAAAGTGAGCTGTTACTGACCGATAACTTACATGGGGTTGACCAAACTTGCAGAAACATGTTTATTTCTGCTGAAAAACATGTTTTGACACTTTCAGCACAGTGGGGTTAAGACCTGAGTGTGTGGGCTCTTCTGAGGCTTGCAGTTACATAGGGATACAGCTGTCTGAAAAAACGCGTTTATTTCGGGCTGAAAAACACGTTTTGAAAAGTGAGCTGTTACTGACCCATAACTTACATGGGGTTGACCAAACTTGCAGAAACATGTTTATTTCTGCTGAAAAACATGTTTTGACACTTTCAGCACACTGGGGTTAAGACCTGAGTGTGTGGGCTCTTCTGAGCCTTGCAGTTACATAGGGATACAGCTGTCTGAAAAAACGCGTTTATTTCGGGCTGAAAAACACGTTTTGAAAAGTGAGCTGTTACTGACCCATAACTTACATGGGGTTGACCAAACTTGCAGAAACAAGTTTATTTCTGCTGAAAAACATGTTTTGACACTTTCAGCACACTGGGGTTAAGACCTGAGTGTGTGGGCTCTTCTGAGCCTTGCAGATACATAGGGATACAGCTGTCTGAAAAAACGCGTTTATTTCTGGCTGAAAAACACGTTTTGAAAAGTGAGCTGTTACTGACCCATAACTTACATGGGGTTGACCAAACTTGCAGAAACATGTTTATTTCTGCTGAAAAACATGTTTTGACACTTTCAGCACACTCGGGTTAAGACCTGAGTGTGTGGGCTCTTCTGAGCCTTGCAGTTACATAGGGATACAGCTGTCTGAAAAAACGCGTTTATTTCGGGCTGAAAAACACGTTTTGAAAAGTGAGCTGTTACTGACCCATAACTTACATGGGGTTGACCAAACTTGCAGAAACATGTTTATTTCTGCTGAAAAACATGTTTTGACACTTTCAGCACACTGGGGTTAAGACCTGAGTGTGTGGGCTCTTCTGAGCCTTGCAGTTACATAGGGATACAGCTGTCTGAAAAAACGCGTTTATTTCGGGCTGAAAAACACGTTTTGAAAAGTGAGCTGTTACTGCCCCATAAGTTACATGGGGTTGACCAAACTTGCAGAAACATGTTTATTTCTGCTGAAAAACATGTTTTGACACTTTCAGCACACTGGGGTTAAGACCTGAGTGTGTGGGCTCTTCTGAGCCTTGCAGTTACATAGGGATACAGCTGTCTGAAAAAACGCGTTTATTTCGGGCTGAAAAACACGTTTTGAAAAGTGAGCTGTTACTGACCCATAACTTACATGGGGTTGACCAAACTTGCAGAAACATGTTTATTTCTGCTGAAAAACATGTTTTGACACTTTCAGCACACTGGGGTTAAGACCTGAGTGTGTGGGCTCTTCTGAGCCTTGCAGATACATAGGGATACAGCTGTCTGAAAAAACGCGTTTATTTCTGGCTGAAAAACACGTTTTGAAAAGTGAGCTGTTACTGACCCATAACTTACATGGGGTTGACCAAACTTGCAGAAACATGTTTATTTCTGCTGAAAAACATGTTTTGACACTTTCAGCACACTCGGGTTAAGACCTGAGTGTGTGGGCTCTTCTGAGCCTTGCAGTTACATAGGGATACAGCTGTCTGAAAAAACGCGTTTATTTCGGGCTGAAAAACACGTTTTGAAAAGTGAGCTGTTACTGACCCATAACTTACATGGGGTTGACCAAACTTGCAGAAACATGTTTATTTCTGCTGAAAAACATGTTTTGACACTTTCAGCACACTGGGGTTAAGACCTGAGTGTGTGGGCTCTTCTGAGCCTTGCAGTTACCTAGGGATACAGCTGTCTGAAAAAACGCGTTTATTTCGGGCTGAAAAACACGTTTTGAAAAGTGAGCTGTTACTGACCCATAACTTACATGGGGTTGACCAAACTTGCAGAAAACATGTTTATTTCTGCTGAAAAACATGTTTTGACACTTTCAGCACACTGGGGTTAAGACCTGAGTGTGTGGGCTCTTCTGAGCCTTGCAGTTACATAGGGTAACAGCTATCTGAAAAAACGCGTTTATTTCGGGCTGAAAAACACGTTTTGAAAAGTGAGCTGTTACTGACCCATAACTTACATGGGGTTGACCAAACTTGCAGAAACATGCTTATTTCTGCTGAAAAACATGTTTTGACACTTTCAGCGCACTGGGGTTAAGACCTGAGTGTGTGGGCTCTTCTGAGCCTTGCAGTTACATAGGGTAAGAGCTATCTGAAAAAACGCGTTTATTTCGGGCTGAAAAACACGTTTTGAAAAGTGAGCTGTTACTGACCGATAACTTACATGGGGTTGACCAAACTTGCAGAAACATGTTTATTTCTGCTGAAAAACATGTTTTGACACTTTCAGCACAGTGGGGTTAAGACCTGAGTGTGTGGGCTCTTCTGAGGCTTGCAGTTACATAGGGATACAGCTGTCTGAAAAAACGCGTTTATTTCGGGCTGAAAAACACGTTTTGAAAAGTGAGCTGTTACTGACCCATAACTTACATGGGGTTGACCAAACTTGCAGAAACATGTTTATTTCTGCTGAAAAACATGTTTTGACACTTTCAGCACACTGGGGTTAAGACCTGAGTGTGTGGGCTCTTCTGAGCCTTGCAATTACATAGGGATACAGCTGTCTGAAAAAACGCGTTTATTTCGGGCTGAAAAACACGTTTTGAAAAGTGAGCTGTTACTGACCCATAACTTACATGGGGTTGACCAAACTTGCAGAAACAAGTTTATTTCTGCTGAAAAACATGTTTTGACACTTTCAGCACACTGGGGTTAAGACCTGAGTGTGTGGGCTCTTCTGAGCCTTGCAGATACATAGGGATACAGCTGTCTGAAAAAACGCGTTTATTTCTGGCTGAAAAACACGTTTTGAAAAGTGAGCTGTTACTGACCCATAACTTACATGGGGTTGACCAAACTTGCAGAAACATGTTTATTTCTGCTGAAAAACATGTTTTGACACTTTCAGCACACTCGGGTTAAGACCTGAGTGTGTGGGCTCTTCTGAGCCTTGCAGTTACATAGGGATACAGCTGTCTGAAAAAACGCGTTTATTTCGGGCTGAAAAACACGTTTTGAAAAGTGAGCTGTTACTGACCCATAACTTACATGGGGTTGACCAAACTTGCAGAAACATGTTTATTTCTGCTGAAAAACATGTTTTGACACTTTCAGCACACTGGGGTTAAGACCTGAGTGTGTGGGCTCTTCTGAGCCTTGCAGTTACATAGGGATACAGCTGTCTGAAAAAACGCGTTTATTTCGGGCTGAAAAACACGTTTTGAAAAGTGAGCTGTTACTGCCCCATAAGTTACATGGGGTTGACCAAACTTGCAGAAACATGTTTATTTCTGCTGAAAAACATGTTTTGACACTTTCAGCACACTGGGGTTAAGACCTGAGTGTGTGGGCTCTTCTGAGCCTTGCAGTTACATAGGGATACAGCTGTCTGAAAAAACGCGTTTATTTCGGGCTGAAAAACACGTTTTGAAAAGTGAGCTGTTACTGACCCATAACTTACATGGGGTTGACCAAACTTGCAGAAACATGTTTATTTCTGCTGAAAAACATGTTTTGACACTTTCAGCACACTGGGGTTAAGACCTGAGTGTGTGGGCTCTTCTGAGCCTTGCAGATACATAGGGATACAGCTGTCTGAAAAAACGCGTTTATTTCTGGCTGAAAAACACGTTTTGAAAAGTGAGCTGTTACTGACCCATAACTTACATGGGGTTGACCAAACTTGCAGAAACATGTTTATTTCTGCTGAAAAACATGTTTTGACACTTTCAGCACACTCGGGTTAAGACCTGAGTGTGTGGGCTCTTCTGAGCCTTGCAGTTACATAGGGATACAGCTGTCTGAAAAAACGCGTTTATTTCGGGCTGAAAAACACGTTTTGAAAAGTGAGCTGTTACTGACCCATAACTTACATGGGGTTGACCAAACTTGCAGAAACATGTTTATTTCTGCTGAAAAACATGTTTTGACACTTTCAGCACACTGGGGTTAAGACCTGAGTGTGTGGGCTCTTCTGAGCCTTGCAGTTACCTAGGGATACAGCTGTCTGAAAAAACGCGTTTATTTCGGGCTGAAAAACACGTTTTGAAAAGTGAGCTGTTACTGACCCATAACTTACATGGGGTTGACCAAACTTGCAGAAAACATGTTTATTTCTGCTGAAAAACATGTTTTGACACTTTCAGCACACTGGGGTTAAGACCTGAGTGTGTGGGCTCTTCTGAGCCTTGCAGTTACATAGGGATACAGCTGTCTGAAAAAACGCGTTTATTTCGGGCTGAAAAACACGTTTTGAAAAGTGAGCTGTTACTGACCCATAACTTACATGGGGTTGACCAAACTTGCAGAAACATGTTTATTTCTGCTAAAAAACATGTTTTGACACTTTCAGCACAGTGGGGTTAAGACCTGAGTGTGTGGGCTCTTCTGAGGCTTGCAGTTACATAGGGATACAGCTGTCTGAAAAAACGCGTTTATTTCGGGCTGAAAAACACGTTTTGAAAAGTGAGCTGTTACTGCCCCATAAGTTACATGGGGTTGACCAAACTTGCAGACACATGTTTATTTCTGCTGAAAAACATGTTTTGACACTTTCAGCACACTGGGGTTAAGACCTGAGTGTGTGGGCTCTTCTGAGCCTTGCAGTTACATAGGGATACAGCTGTCTGAAAAAACGTGTTTATTTCGGGCTGAAAAACACGTTTTGAAAAGTGAGCTGTTACTGACCCATAACTTACATGGGGTTGACCAAACTTGCAGAAACAAGTTTATTTCTGCTGAAAAACATGTTTTGACACTTTCAGCACACTGGGGTTAAGACCTGAGTGTGTGGGCTCTTCTGAGCCTTGCAGTTACATAGGGATACAGCTGTCTGAAAAAACGCGTTTATTTCGGGCTGAAAAACACGTTTTGAAAAGTGAGCTGTTACTGACCCATAACTTACATGGGGTTGACCAAACTTGCAGAAACATGTTTATTTCTGCTGAAAAACATGTTTTGACACTTTCAGCACACTGGGGTTAAGACCTGAGTGTGTGGGCTCTTCTGAGCCTTGCAGTTACATAGGGATACAGCTGTCTGAAAAAACGCGTTTATTTCGGGCTGAAAAACACGTTTTGATAAGTGAGCTGTTACTGCCCCATAAGTTACATGGGGTTGACCAAACTTGCAGAAACATGTTTATTTCTGCTGAAAAACATGTTTTGACACTTTCAGCATACTGGGGTTAAGACCTGAGTGTGTGGGCTCTTCTGAGCCTTGCAGATACATAGGGATACAGCTGTCTGAAAAAACGCGTTTATTTCTGGCTGAAAAACACGTTTTGAAAAGTGAGCTGTTACTGACCCATAACTTACATGGGGTTGACCAAACTTGCAGAAACATGTTTATTTCTGCTGAAAAACATGTTTTGACACTTTCAGCACACTCGGGTTAAGACCTGAGTGTGTGGGCTCTTCTGAGCCTTGCAGTTACATAGGGATACAGCTGTCTGAAAAAACGCGTTTATTTCGGGCTGAAAAACACGTTTTGAAAAGTGAGCTGTTACTGACCCATAACTTACATGGGGTTGACCAAACTTGCAGAAACATGTTTATTTCTGCTGAAAAACATGTTTTGACACTTTCAGCACACTGGGGTTAAGACCTGAGTGTGTGGGCTCTTCTGAGCCTTGCAGTTACATAGGGATACAGCTGTCTGAAAAAACGCGTTTATATCGGGCTGAAAAACACGTTTTGAAAAGTGAGCTGTTACTGACCCATAACTTACATGGGGTTGACCAAACTTGCAGAAACATGTTTATTTCTGCTGAAAAACATGTTTTGACACTTTCAGCGCACTGGGGTTAAGACCTGAGTGTGTGGGCTCTTCTGAGCCTTGCAGTTACATAGGGTAACAGCTATCTGAAAAAACGCGTTTATTTCGGGCTGAAAAACACGTTTTGAAAAGTGAGCTGTTACTGACCCATAACTTACATGGGGTTGACCAAACTTGCAGAAACATGCTTATTTCTGCTGAAAAACATGTTTTGACACTTTCAGCGCACTGGGGTTAAGACCTGAGTGTGTGGGCTCTTCTGAGCCTTGCAGTTACATAGGGTAAGAGCTATCTGAAAAAACGCGTTTATTTCGGGCTGAAAAACACGTTTTGAAAAGTGAGCTGTTACTGACCGATAACTTACATGGGGTTGACCAAACTTGCAGAAACATGTTTATTTCTGCTGAAAAACATGTTTTGACACTTTCAGCACAGTGGGGTTAAGACCTGAGTGTGTGGGCTCTTCTGAGGCTTGCAGTTACATAGGGATACAGCTGTCTGAAAAAACGCGTTTATTTCGGGCTGAAAAACACGTTTTGAAAAGTGAGCTGTTACTGACCCATAACTTACATGGGGTTGACCAAACTTGCAGAAACATGTTTATTTCTGCTGAAAAACATGTTTTGACACTTTCAGCACATTGGGGTTAAGACCTGAGTGTGTGGGCTCTTCTGAGCCTTGCAGTTACATAGGGATACAGCTGTCTGAAAAAACGCGTTTATTTCGGGCTGAAAAACACGTTTTGAAAAGTGAGCTGTTACTGACCCATAACTTACATGGGGTTGACCAAACTTGCAGAAACATGTTTATTTCTGCTGAAAAACATGTTTTGACACTTTCAGCGCACTGGGGTTAAGACCTGAGTGTGTGGGCTCTTCTGAGCCTTGCAGTTACATAGGGTAACAGCTATCTGAAAAAACGCGTTTATTTCGGGCTGAAAAACACGTTTTGAAAAGTGAGCTGTTACTGACCCATAACTTACATGGGGTTGACCAAACTTGCAGAAACATGCTTATTTCTGCTGAAAAACATGTTTTGACACTTTCAGCGCACTGGGGTTAAGACCTGAGTGTGTGGGCTCTTCTGAGCCTTGCAGTTACATAGGGTAAGAGCTATCTGAAAAAACGCGTTTATTTCGGGCTGAAAAACACGTTTTGAAAAGTGAGCTGTTACTGACCGATAACTTACATGGGGTTGACCAAACTTGCAGAAACATGTTTATTTCTGCTGAAAAACATGTTTTGACACTTTCAGCACAGTGGGGTTAAGACCTGAGTGTGTGGGCTCTTCTGAGGCTTGCAGTTACATAGGGATACAGCTGTCTGAAAAAACGCGTTTATTTCGGGCTGAAAAACACGTTTTGAAAAGTGAGCTGTTACTGACCCATAACTTACATGGGGTTGACCAAACTTGCAGAAACATGTTTATTTCTGCTGAAAAACATGTTTTGACACTTTCAGCACATTGGGGTTAAGACCTGAGTGTGTGGGCTCTTCTGAGCCTTGCAGTTACATAGGGATACAGCTGTCTGAAAAAACGCGTTTATTTCGGGCTGAAAAACACGTTTTGAAAAGTGAGCTGTTACTGACCCATAACTTACATGGGGTTGACCAAACTTGCAGAAACATGTTTATTTCTGCTGAAAAACATGTTTTGACACTTTCAGCACACTGGGGTTAAGACCTGAGTGTGTGGGCTCTTCTGAGCCTTGCAGATACATAGGGATACAGCTGTCTGAAAAAACGCGTTTATTTCTGGCTGAAAAACACGTTTTGAAAAGTGAGCTGTTACTGACCCATAATTTACATGGGGTTGACCAAACTTGCAGAAACATGTTTATTTCTGCTGAAAAACATGTTTTGACACTTTCAGCACACTCGGGTTAAGACCTGAGTGTGTGGGCTCTTCTGAGCCTTGCAGTTACATAGGGATACAGCTGTCTGAAAAAACGCGTTTATTTCGGGCTGAAAAACACGTTTTGAAAAGTGAGCTGTTACTGACCCATAACTTACATGGGGTTGACCAAACTTGCAGAAACATGTTTATTTCTGCTGAAAAACATGTTTTGACACTTTCAGCACACTGGAGTTAAGACCTGAGTGTGTGGGCTCTTCTGAGCCTTGCAGTTACATAGGGATACAGCTGTCTGAAAAAACGCGTTTATTTCGGGCTGAAAAACACGTTTTGAAAAGTGAGCTGTTACTGACCCATAACTTACATGGGGTTGACCAAACTTGCAGAAACAAGTTTATTTCTGCTGAAAAACATGTTTTGACACTTTCAGCACACTGGGGTTAAGACCTGAGTGTGTGGGCTCTTCTGAGCCTTGCAATTACATAGGGATACAGCTGTCTGAAAAAACGCGTTTATTTCGGGCTGAAAAACACGTTTTGAAAAGTGAGCTGTTACTGACCCATAACTTACATGGGGTTGACCAAACTTGCAGAAACAAGTTTATTTCTGCTGAAAAACATGTTTTGACACTTTCAGCACACTGGGGTTAAGACCTGAGTGTGTGGGCTCTTCTGAGCCTTGCAGTTACATAGGGATACAGCTGTCTGAAAAAACGCGTTTATTTCGGGCTGAAAAACACGTTTTGAAAAGTGAGCTGTTACTGACCCATAACTTACATGGGGTTGACCAAACTTGCAGAAACATGTTTATTTCTGCTGAAAAACATGTTTTGACACTTTCAGCACACTGGGGTTAAGACCTGAGTGTGTGGGCTCTTCTGAGCCTTGCAGTTACATAGGGATACAGCTGTCTGAAAAAACGCGTTTATTTCGGGCTGAAAAACACGTTTTGAAAAGTGAGCTGTTACTGACCCATAACTTACATGGGGTTGACCAAACTTGCAGAAACAAGTTTATTTCTGCTGAAAAACATGTTTTGACACTTTCAGCACAGTGGGGTTAAGACCTGAGTGTGTGGGCTCTTCTGAGCCTTGCAGATACATAGGGATACAGCTGTCTGAAAAAACGCGTTTATTTCTGGCTGAAAAACACGTTTTGAAAAGTGAGCTGTTACTGACCCATAATTTACATGGGGTTGACCAAACTTGCAGAAACATGCTTATTTCTGCTGAAAAACATGTTTTGACACTTTCAGCGCACTGGGGTTAAGACCTGAGTGTGTGGGCTCTTCTGAGCCTTGCAGTTACATAGGGATACAGCTATCTGAAAAAACGCGTTTATTTCGGGCTGAAAAACACGTTTTGAAAAGTGAGCTGTTACTGACCCATAACTTACATGGGGTTGACCAAACTTGCAGAAACATGTTTATTTCTGCTGAAAAACATGTTTTGACACTTTCAGCACAGTGGGGTTAAGACCTGAGTGTGTGGGCTCTTCTGAGGCTTGCAGTTACATAGGGATACAGCTGTCTGAAAAAACGCGTTTATTTCGGGCTGAAAAACACGTTTTGAAAAGTGAGCTGTTACTGCCCCATAAGTTACATGGGGTTGACCAAACTTGCAGACACATGTTTATTTCTGCTGAAAAACATGTTTTGACACTTTCAGCACACTGGGGTTAAGACCTGAGTGTGTGGGCTCTTCTGAGCCTTGCAGTTACATAGGGATACAGCTGTCTGAAAAAACGCGTTTATTTCGGGCTGAAAAACACGTTTTGAAAAGTGAGCTGTTACTGACCCATAACTTACATGGGGTTGACCAAACTTGCAGAAACATGTTTATTTCTGCTGAAAAACATGTTTTGACACTTTCAGCACAGTGGGGTTAAGACCTGAGTGTGTGGGCTCTTCTGAGGCTTGCAGTTACATAGGGATACAGCTGTCTGAAAAAACGCGTTTATTTCGGGCTGAAAAACACGTTTTGAAAAGTGAGCTGTTACTGCCCCATAAGTTACATGGGGTTGACCAAACTTGCAGACACATGTTTATTTCTGCTGAAAAACATGTTTTGACACTTTCAGCACACTGGGGTTAAGACCTGAGTGTGTGGGCTCTTCTGAGCCTTGCAGTTACATAGGGATACAGCTGTCTGAAAAAACGCGTTTATTTCGGGCTGAAAAACACGTTTTGAAAAGTGAGCTGTTACTGCCCCATAAGTTACATGGGGTTGACCAAACTTGCAGAAACATGTTTATTTCTGCTGAAAAACATGTTTTGACACTTTCAGCATACTGGGGTTAAGACCTGAGTGTGTGGGCTCTTCTGAGCCTTGCAGATACATAGGGATACAGCTGTCTGAAAAAACGCGTTTATTTCTGGCTGAAAAACACGTTTTGAAAAGTGAGCTGTTACTGACCCATAACTTACATGGGGTTGACCAAACTTGCAGAAACATGTTTATTTCTGCTGAAAAACATGTTTTGACACTTTCAGCACACTCGGGTTAAGACCTGAGTGTGTGGGCTCTTCTGAGCCTTGCAGTTACATAGGGATACAGCTGTCTGAAAAAACGCGTTTATTTCGGGCTGAAAAACACGTTTTGAAAAGTGAGCTGTTACTGACCCATAACTTACATGGGGTTGACCAAACTTGCAGAAACATGTTTATTTCTGCTGAAAAACATGTTTTGACACTTTCAGCACACTGGGGTTAAGACCTGAGTGTGTGGGCTCTTCTGAGCCTTGCAGTTACATAGGGATACAGCTGTCTGAAAAAACGCGTTTATTTCGGGCTGAAAAACACGTTTTGAAAAGTGAGCTGTTACTGACCCATAACTTACATGGGGTTGACTAAACTTGCAGAAACATGTTTATTTCTGCTGAAAAACATGTTTTGACACTTTCAGCGCACTGGGGTTAAGACCTGAGTGTGTGGGCTCTTCTGAGCCTTGCAGTTACATAGGGTAACAGCTATCTGAAAAAACGCGTTTATTTCGGGCTGAAAAACACGTTTTGAAAAGTGAGCTGTTACTGACCCATAACTTACATGGGGTTGACCAAACTTGCAGAAACATGCTTATTTTCTGCTGAAAAACATGTTTTGACACCTTCAGCGCACTGGGGTTAAGACCTGAGTGTGTGGGCTCTTCTGAGCCTTGCAGTTACATAGGGTAAGAGCTATCTGAAAAAACGCGTTTATTTCGGGCTGAAAAACACGTTTTGAAAAGTGAGCTGTTACTGACCCATAACTTACATGGGGTTGACCAAACTTGCAGAAACATGTTTATTTCTGCTGAAAAACATGTTTTGACACTTTCAGCACAGTGGGGTTAAGACCTGAGTGTGTGGGCTCTTCTGAGGCTTGCAGTTACATAGGGATACAGCTGTCTGAAAAAACGCGTTTATTTCGGGCTGAAAAACACGTTTTGAAAAGTGAGCTGTTACTGACCCATAACTTACATGGGGTTGACCAAACTTGCAGAAACATGTTTATTTCTGCTGAAAAACATGTTTTGACACTTTCAGCACATTGGGGTTAAGACCTGAGTGTGTGGGCTCTTCTGAGCCTTGCAGTTACATAGGGATACAGCTGTCTGAAAAAACGCGTTTATTTCGGGCTGAAAAACACGTTTTGAAAAGTGAGCTGTTACTGACCCATAACTTACATGGGGTTGACCAAACTTGCAGAAACATGTTTATTTCTGCTGAAAAACATGTTTTGACACTTTCAGCACACTGGGGTTAAGACCTGAGTGTGTGGGCTCTTCTGAGCCTTGCAGTTACATAGGGATACAGCTGTCTGAAAAAACGCGTTTATTTCGGGCTGAAAAACACGTTTTGAAAAGTGAGCTGTTACTGCCCCATAAGTTACATGGGGTTGACCAAACTTGCAGAAACATGTTTATTTCTGCTGAAAAACATGTTTTGACACTTTCAGCACACTGGGGTTAAGACCTGAGTGTGTGGGCTCTTCTGAGCCTTGCAGTTACATAGGGATACAGCTGTCTGAAAAAACGCGTTTATTTCGGGCTGAAAAACACGTTTTGAAAAGTGAGCTGTTACTGACCCATAACTTACATGGGGTTGACCAAACTTGCAGAAACATGTTTATTTCTGCTGAAAAACATGTTTTGACACTTTCAGCACACTGGGGTTAAGACCTGAGTGTGTGGGCTCTTCTGAGCCTTGCAGATACATAGGGATACAGCTGTCTGAAAAAACGCGTTTATTTCTGGCTGAAAAACACGTTTTGAAAAGTGAGCTGTTACTGACCCATAACTTACATGGGGTTGACCAAACTTGCAGAAACATGTTTATTTCTGCTGAAAAACATGTTTTGACACTTTCAGCACACTCGGGTTAAGACCTGAGTGTGTGGGCTCTTCTGAGCCTTGCAGTTACATAGGGATACATCTGTCTGAAAAAACGCGTTTATTTCGGGCTGAAAAACACGTTTTGAAAAGTGAGCTGTTACTGACCCATAACTTACATGGGGTTGACCAAACTTGCAGAAACATGTTTATTTCTGCTGAAAAACATGTTTTGACACTTTCAGCACAGTGGGGTTAAGACCTGAGTGTGTGGGCTCTTCTGAGGCTTGCAGTTACATAGGGATACAGCTGTCTGAAAAAACGCGTTTATTTCGGGCTGAAAAACACGTTTTGAAAAGTGAGCTGTTACTGCCCCATAAGTTACATGGGGTTGACCAAACTTGCAGACACATGTTTATTTCTGCTGAAAAACATGTTTTGACACTTTCAGCACAGTGGGGTTAAGACCTGAGTGTGTGGGCTCTTCTGAGGCTTGCAGTTACATAGGGATACAGCTGTCTGAAAAAACGCGTTTATTTCGGGCTGAAAAACACGTTTTGAAAAGTGAGCTGTTACTGCCCCATAAGTTACATGGGGTTGACCAAACTTGCAGAAACATGTTTATTTCTGCTGAAAAACATGTTTTGACACTTTCAGCACACTGGGGTTAAGACCTGAGTGTGTGGGCTCTTCTGAGCCTTGCAGTTACATAGGGATACAGCTGTCTGAAAAAACGCGTTTATTTCGGGCTGAAAAACACGTTTTGAAAAGTGAGCTGTTACTGACCCATAACTTACATGGGGTTGACCAAACTTGCAGAAAACATGTTTATTTCTGCTGAAAAACATGTTTTGACACTTTCAGCACAGTGGGGTTAAGACCTGAGTGTGTGGGCTCTTCTGAGGCTTGCAGTTACATAGGGATACAGCTGTCTGAAAAAACGCGTTTATTTCGGGCTGAAAAACACGTTTTGAAAAGTGAGCTGTTACTGCCCCATAAGTTACATGGGGTTGACCAAACTTGCAGACACATGTTTATTTCTGCTGAAAAACATGTTTTGACACTTTCAGCACAGTGGGTTTAAGACCTGAGTGTGTGGGCTCTTCTGAGGCTTGCAGTTACATAGGGATACAGCTGTCTGAAAAAACGCGTTTATTTCGGGCTGAAAAACACGTTTTGAAAATGGAGCTGTTACTGACCCATAACTTACATGGGGTTGACCAAACTTGCAGAAACATGTTTATTTCTGCTGAAAAACATGTTTTGACACTTTCAGCACACTGGGGTTAAGACCTGAGTGTGTGGGCTCTTCTGAGCCTTGCAGATACATAGGGATACAGCTGTCTGAAAAAACGCGTTTATTTCTGGCTGAAAAACACGTTTTGAAAAGTGAGCTGTTACTGACCCATAATTTACATGGGGTTGACCAAACTTGCAGAAACATGTTTATTTCTGCTGAAAAACATGTTTTGACACTTTCAGCACACTCGGGTTAAGACCTGAGTGTGTGGGCTCTTCTGAGCCTTGCAGTTACATAGGGATACAGCTGTCTGAAAAAACGCGTTTATTTCGGGCTGAAAAACACGTTTTGAAAAGTGAGCTGTTACTGACCCATAACTTACATGGGGTTGACCAAACTTGCAGAAACATGTTTATTTCTGCTGAAAAACATGTTTTGACACTTTCAGCACACTGGGGTTAAGACCTGAGTGTGTGGGCTCTTCTGAGCCTTGCAGTTACATAGGGATACAGCTGTCTGAAAAAACGCGTTTATTTCGGGCTGAAAAACACGTTTTGAAAAGTGAGCTGTTACTGACCCATAACTTACATGGGGTTGACCAAACTTGCAGAAACAAGTTTATTTCTGCTGAAAAACATGTTTTGACACTTTCAGCACACTGGGGTTAAGACCTGAGTGTGTGGGCTCTTCTGAGCCTTGCAATTACATAGGGATACAGCTGTCTGAAAAAACGCGTTTATTTCGGGCTGAAAAACACGTTTTGAAAAGTGAGCTGTTACTGACCCATAACTTACATGGGGTTGACCAAACTTGCAGAAACAAGTTTATTTCTGCTGAAAAACATGTTTTGACACTTTCAGCACACTGGGGTTAAGACCTGAGTGTGTGGGCTCTTCTGAGCCTTGCAGATACATAGGGATACAGCTGTCTGAAAAAACGCGTTTATTTCTGGCTGAAAAACACGTTTTGAAAAGTGAGCTGTTACTGACCCATAACTTACATGGGGTTGACCAAACTTGCAGAAACAAGTTTATTTCTGCTGAAAAACATGTTTTGACACTTTCAGCACACTGGGGTTAAGACCTGAGTGTGTGGGCTCTTCTGAGCCTTGCAGATACATAGGGATACAGCTGTCTGAAAAAACGCGTTTATTTCTGGCTGAAAAACACGTTTTGAAAAGTGAGCTGTTACTGACCCATAACTTACATGGGGTTGACCAAACTTGCAGAAACATGTTTATTTCTGCTGAAAAACATGTTTTGACACTTTCAGCACACTGGGGTTAAGACCTGAGTGTGTGGGCTCTTCTGAGCCTTGCAGTTACATAGGGATACAGCTGTCTGAAAAAACGCGTTTATTTCGGGCTGAAAAACACGTTTTGAAAAGTGAGCTGTTACTGCCCCAAAAGTTACATGGGGTTGACCAAACTTGCAGAAACATGTTTATTTCTGCTGAAAAACATGTTTTGACACTTTCAGCACACTGGGGTTAAGACCTGTGTGTGTGGGCTCTTCTGAGCCTTGCAGTTACATAGGGATACAGCTGTCTGAAAAAACGCGTTTATTTCGGGCTGAAAAACACGTTTTGAAAAGTGAGCTGTTACTGACCCATAACTTACATGGGGTTGACCAAACTTGCAGAAACATGTTTATTTCTGCTGAAAAACATGTTTTGACACTTTCAGCACACTGGGGTTAAGACCTGAGTGTGTGGGCTCTTCTGAGCCTTGCAGATACATAGGGATACAGCTGTCTGAAAAAACGCGTTTATTTCTGGCTGAAAAACACGTTTTGAAAAGTGAGCTGTTACTGACCCATAACTTACATGGGGTTGACCAAACTTGCAGAAACATGTTTATTTCTGCTGAAAAACATGTTTTGACACTTTCAGCACACTCGGGTTAAGACCTGAGTGTGTGGGCTCTTCTGAGCCTTGCAGTTACATAGGGATACAGCTGTCTGAAAAAACGCGTTTATTTCGGGCTGAAAAACACGTTTTGAAAAGTGAGCTGTTACTGACCCATAACTTACATGGGGTTGACCAAACTTGCAGAAACATGTTTATTTCTGCTGAAAAACATGTTTTGACACTTTCAGCACACTGGGGTTAAGACCTGAGTGTGTGGGCTCTTCTGAGCCTTGCAGTTACATAGGGATACAGCTGTCTGAAAAAACGCGTTTATTTCGGGCTGAAAAACACGTTTTGAAAAGTGAGCTGTTACTGACCCATAACTTACATGGGGTTGACCAAACTTGCAGAAAACATGTTTATTTCTGCTGAAAAACATGTTTTGACACTTTCAGCACAGTGGGGTTAAGACCTGAGTGTGTGGGCTCTTCTGAGGCTTGCAGTTACATAGGGATACAGCTGTCTGAAAAAACGCGTTTATTTCGGGCTGAAAAACACGTTTTGAAAAGTGAGCTGTTACTGCCCCATAAGTTACATGGGGTTGACCAAACTTGCAGACACATGTTTATTTCTGCTGAAAAACATGTTTTGACACTTTCAGCACAGTGGGTTTAAGACCTGAGTGTGTGGGCTCTTCTGAGGCTTGCAGTTACAAAGGGATACAGCTGTCTGAAAAAACGCGTTTATTTCGGGCTGAAAAACACGTTTTGAAAAGTGAGCTGTTACTGACCCATAACTTACATGGGGTTGACCAAACTTGCAGAAACATGTTTATTTCTGCTGAAAAACATGTTTTGACACTTTCAGCACACTGGGGTTAAGACCTGAGTGTGTGGGCTCTTCTGAGCCTTGCAGATACATAGGGATACAGCTGTCTGAAAAAACGCGTTTATTTCTGGCTGAAAAACACGTTTTGAAAAGTGAGCTGTTACTGACCCATAATTTACATGGGGTTGACCAAACTTGCAGAAACATGTTTATTTCTGCTGAAAAACATGTTTTGACACTTTCAGCACACTCGGGTTAAGACCTGAGTGTGTGGGCTCTTCTGAGCCTTGCAGTTACATAGGGATACAGCTGTCTGAAAAAACGCGTTTATTTCGGGCTGAAAAACACGTTTTGAAAAGTGAGCTGTTACTGACCCATAACTTACATGGGGTTGACCAAACTTGCAGAAACATGTTTATTTCTGCTGAAAAACATGTTTTGACACTTTCAGCACACTGGGGTTAAGACCTGAGTGTGTGGGCTCTTCTGAGCCTTGCAGTTACATAGGGATACAGCTGTCTGAAAAAACGCGTTTATTTCGGGCTGAAAAACACGTTTTGAAAAGTGAGCTGTTACTGACCCATAACTTACATGGGGTTGACCAAACTTGCAGAAACAAGTTTATTTCTGCTGAAAAACATGTTTTGACACTTTCAGCACACTGGGGTTAAGACCTGAGTGTGTGGGCTCTTCTGAGCCTTGCAATTACATAGGGATACAGCTGTCTGAAAAAACGCGTTTATTTCGGGCTGAAAAACACGTTTTGAAAAGTGAGCTGTTACTGACCCATAACTTACATGGGGTTGACCAAACTTGCAGAAACAAGTTTATTTCTGCTGAAAAACATGTTTTGACACTTTCAGCACACTGGGGTTAAAACCTGAGTGTGTGGGCTCTTCTGAGCCTTGCAGTTACATAGGGATACAGCTGTCTGAAAAAACGCGTTTATTTCGGGCTGAAAAACACGTTTTGAAAAGTGAGCTGTTACTGACCCATAACTTACATGGGGTTGACCAAACTTGCAGAAACAAGTTTATTTCTGCTGAAAAACATGTTTTGACACTTTCAGCACAGTGGGGTTAAGACCTGAGTGTGTGGGCTCTTCTGAGCCTTGCAGATACATAGGGATACAGCTGTCTGAAAAAACGCGTTTATTTCGGGCTGAAAAACACGTTTTGAAAAGTGAGCTGTTACTGACCCATAACTTACATGGGGTTGACCAAACTTGCAGAAACATGCTTATTTCTGCTGAAAAACATGTTTTGACACTTTCAGCGCACTGGGGTTAAGACCTGATGTGTGGGCTCTTCTGAGCCTTGCAGTTACATAGGGATACAGCTATCTGAAAAAACGCGTTTATTTCGGGCTGAAAAACACGTTTTGAAAAGTGAGCTGTTACTGACCCATAACTTACATGGGGTTGACCAAACTTGCAGAAACATGTTTATTTCTGCTGAAAAACATGTTTTGACACTTTCAGCACAGTGGGGTTAAGACCTGAGTGTGTGGGCTCTTCTGAGGCTTGCAGTTACATAGGGATACAGCTGTCTGAAAAAACGCGTTTATTTCGGGCTGAAAAACACGTTTTGAAAAGTGAGCTGTTACTGCCCCATAAGTTACATGGGGTTGACCAAACTTGCAGACACATGTTTATTTCTGCTGAAAAACATGTTTTGACACTTTCAGCACACTGGGGTTAAGACCTGAGTGTGTGGGCTCTTCTGAGCCTTGCAGTTACATAGGGATACAGCTGTCTGAAAAAACGTGTTTATTTCGGGCTGAAAAACACGTTTTGAAAAGTGAGCTGTTACTGACCCATAACTTACATGGGGTTGACCAAACTTGCAGAAACAAGTTTATTTCTGCTGAAAAACATGTTTTGACACTTTCAGCACACTGGGGTTAAGACCTGAGTGTGTGGGCTCTTCTGAGCCTTGCAGTTACATAGGGATACAGCTGTCTGAAAAAACGCGTTTATTTCGGGCTGAAAAACACGTTTTGAAAAGTGAGCTGTTACTGCCCCATAAGTTACATGGGATGGACCAAACTTGCAGAAACATGTTTATTTCTGCTGAAAAACATGTTTTGACACTTTCAGCATACTGGGGTTAAGACCTGAGTGTGTGGGCTCTTCTGAGCCTTGCAGATACATAGGGATACAGCTGTCTGAAAAAACGCGTTTATTTCTGGCTGAAAAACACGTTTTGAAAAGTGAGCTGTTACTGACCCATAACTTACATGGGGTTGACCAAACTTGCAGAAACATGTTTATTTCTGCTGAAAAACATGTTTTGACACTTTCAGCACACTCGGGTTAAGACCTGAGTGTGTGGGCTCTTCTGAGCCTTGCAGTTACATAGGGATACAGCTGTCTGAAAAAACGCGTTTATTTCGGGCTGAAAAACACGTTTTGAAAAGTGAGCTGTTACTGACCCATAACTTACATGGGGTTGACCAAACTTGCAGAAACATGTTTATTTCTGCTGAAAAACATGTTTTGACACTTTCAGCACACTGGGGTTAAGACCTGAGTGTGTGGGCTCTTCTGAGCCTTGCAGTTACATAGGGATACAGCTGTCTGAAAAAACGCGTTTATTTCGGGCTGAAAAACACGTTTTGAAAAGTGAGCTGTTACTGACCCATAACTTACATGGGGTTGACCAAACTTGCAGAAACATGTTTATTTCTGCTGAAAAACATGTTTTGACACTTTCAGCGCACTGGGGTTAAGACCTGAGTGTGTGGGCTCTTCTGAGCCTTGCAGTTACATAGGGTAACAGCTATCTGAAAAAACGCGTTTATTTCGGGCTGAAAAACACGTTTTGAAAAGTGAGCTGTTACTGACCCATAACTTACATGGGGTTGACCAAACTTGCAGAAACATGTTTATTTCTGCTAAAAAACATGTTTTGACACTTTCAGCACAGTGGGGTTAAGACCTGAGTGTGTGGGCTCTTCTGAGGCTTGCAGTTACATAGGGATACAGCTGTCTGAAAAAACGCGTTTATTTCGGGCTGAAAAACACGTTTTGAAAAGTGAGCTGTTACTGACCCATAACTTACATGGGGTTGACCAAACTTGCAGAAACATGTTTATTTCTGCTGAAAAACATGTTTTGACACTTTCAGCACATTGGGGTTAAGACCTGAGTGTGTGGGCTCTTCTGAGCCTTGCAGTTACATAGGGATACAGCTGTCTGAAAAAACGCGTTTATTTCGGGCTGAAAAACACGTTTTGAAAAGTGAGCTGTTACTGACCCATAACTTACATGGGGTTGACCAAACTTGCAGAAACATGTTTATTTCTGCTGAAAAACATGTTTTGACACTTTCAGCACACTGGGGTTAAGACCTGAGTGTGTGGGCTCTTCTGAGCCTTGCAGATACATAGGGATACAGCTGTCTGAAAAAACGCGTTTATTTCTGGCTGAAAAACACGTTTTGAAAAGTGAGCTGTTACTGACCCATAATTTACATGGGGTTGACCAAACTTGCAGAAACATGTTTATTTCTGCTGAAAAACATGTTTTGACACTTTCAGCACAGTGGGTTTAAGACCTGAGTGTGTGGGCTCTTCTGAGGCTTGCAGTTACATAGGGATACAGCTGTCTGAAAAAACGCGTTTATTTCGGGCTGAAAAACACGTTTTGAAAAGTGAGCTGTTACTGCCCCATAAGTTACATGGGGTTGACCAAACTTGCAGAAACATGTTTATTTCTGCTGAAAAACATGTTTTGACACTTTCAGCACACTGGGGTTAAGACCTGAGTGTGTGGGCTCTTCTGAGCCTTGCAGTTACATAGGGATACAGCTGTCTGAAAAAACGCGTTTATTTCGGGCTGAAAAACACGTTTTGAAAAGTGAGCTGTTACTGACCCATAACTTACATGGGGTTGACCAAACTTGCAGAAACATGCTTATTTCTGCTGAAAAACATGTTTTGACACTTTCAGCGCACTGGGGTTAAGACCTGAGTGTGTGGGCTCTTCTGAGCCTTGCAGTTACATAGGGTAAGAGCTATCTGAAAAAACGCGTTTATTTCGGGCTGAAAAACACGTTTTGAAAAGTGAGCTGTTACTGACCCATAACTTACATGGGGTTGACCAAACTTGCAGAAACATGTTTATTTCTGCTGAAAAACATGTTTTGACACTTTCAGCACAGTGGGGTTAAGACCTGAGTGTGTGGGCTCTTCTGAGGCTTGCAGTTACATAGGGATACAGCTGTCTGAAAAAACGCGTTTATTTCGGGCTGAAAAACACGTTTTGAAAAGTGAGCTGTTACTGACCCATAACTTACATGGGGTTGACCAAACTTGCAGAAACATGTTTATTTCTGCTGAAAAACATGTTTTGACACTTTCAGCGCACTGGGGTTAAGACCTGAGTGTGTGGGCTCTTCTGAGCCTTGCAGTTACATAGGGTAACAGCTATCTGAAAAAACGCGTTTATTTCGGGCTGAAAAACACGTTTTGAAAAGTGAGCTGTTACTGACCCATAACTTACATGGGGTTGACCAAACTTGCAGAAACATGTTTATTTCTGCTGAAAAACATGTTTTGACACTTTCAGCGCACTGGGGTTAAGACCTGAGTGTGTGGGCTCTTCTGAGCCTTGCAGTTACATAGGGTAACAGCTATCTGAAAAAACGCGTTTATTTCGGGCTGAAAAACACGTTTTGAAAAGTGAGCTGTTACTGACCCATAACTTACATGGGGTTGACCAAACTTGCAGAAACAAGTTTATTTCTGCTGAAAAACATGTTTTGACACTTTCAGCACACTGGGGTTAAGACCTGAGTGTGTGGGCTCTTCTGAGCCTTGCAGTTACATAGGGATACAGCTGTCTGAAAAAACGCGTTTATTTCGGGCTGAAAAACACGTTTTGAAAAGTGAGCTGTTACTGACCCATAACTTACATGGGGTTGACCAAACTTGCAGAAACATGTTTATTTCTGCTGAAAAACATGTTTTGACACTTTCAGCACACTGGGGTTAAGACCTGAGTGTGTGGGCTCTTCTGAGCCTTGCAGTTACATAGGGATACAGCTGTCTGAAAAAACGCGTTTATTTCGGGCTGAAAAACACGTTTTGAAAAGTGAGCTGTTACTGCCCCATAAGTTACATGGGGTTGACCAAACTTGCAGAAACATGTTTATTTCTGCTGAAAAACATGTTTTGACACTTTCAGCACACTGGGGTTAAGACCTGAGTGTGTGGGCTCTTCTGAGCCTTGCAGATACATAGGGATACAGCTGTCTGAAAAAACGCGTTTATTTCTGGCTGAAAAACACGTTTTGAAAAGTGAGCTGTTACTGACCCATAACTTACATGGGGTTGACCAAACTTGCAGAAACATGTTTATTTCTGCTGAAAAACATGTTTTGACACTTTCAGCACACTCGGGTTAAGACCTGAGTGTGTGGGCTCTTCTGGGCCTTGCAGTTACATAGGGATACAGCTGTCTGAAAAAACGCGTTTATTTCGGGCTGAAAAACACGTTTTGAAAAGTGAGCTGTTACTGACCCATAACTTACATGGGGTTGACCAAACTTGCAGAAACATGTTTATTTCTGCTGAAAAACATGTTTTGACACTTTCAGCACACTGGGGTTAAGACCTGAGTGTGTGGGCTCTTCTGAGCCTTGCAGTTACATAGGGATACAGCTGTCTGAAAAAACGCGTTTATTTCGGGCTGAAAAACACGTTTTGAAAAGTGAGCTGTTACTGACCCATAACTTACATGGGGTTGACTAAACTTGCAGAAACATGTTTATTTCTGCTGAAAAACATGTTTTGACACTTTCAGCGCACTGGGGTTAAGACCTGAGTGTGTGGGCTCTTCTGAGCCTTGCAGTTACATAGGGTAACAGCTATCTGAAAAAACGCGTTTATTTCGGGCTGAAAAACACGTTTTGAAAAGTGAGCTGTTACTGACCCATAACTTACATGGGGTTGACCAAACTTGCAGAAACATGCTTATTTTCTGCTGAAAAACATGTTTTGACACCTTCAGCGCACTGGGGTTAAGACCTGAGTGTGTGGGCTCTTCTGAGCCTTGCAGTTACATAGGGATACAGCTGTCTGAAAAAACGCGTTTATTTCGGGCTGAAAAACACGTTTTGAAAAGTGAGCTGTTACTGACCCATAACTTACATGGGGTTGACTAAACTTGCAGAAACATGCTTATTTTCTGCTGAAAAACATGTTTTGACACTTTCAGCACAGTGGGGTTAAGACCTGAGTGTGTGGGCTCTTCTGAGGCTTGCAGTTACATAGGGATACAGCTGTCTGAAAAAACGCGTTTATTTCGGGCTGAAAAACACGTTTTGAAAAGTGAGCTGTTACTGACCCATAACTTACATGGGGTTGACCAAACTTGCAGAAACATGTTTATTTCTGCTGAAAAACATGTTTTGACACTTTCAGCACATTGGGGTTAAGACCTGAGTGTGTGGGCTCTTCTGAGCCTTGCAGTTACATAGGGATACAGCTGTCTGAAAAAACGCGTTTATTTCGGGCTGAAAAACACGTTTTGAAAAGTGAGCTGTTACTGACCCATAACTTACATGGGGTTGACCAAACTTGCAGAAACATGTTTATTTCTGCTGAAAAACATGTTTTGACACTTTCAGCACACTGGGGTTAAGACCTGAGTGTGTGGGCTCTTCTGAGCCTTGCAGTTACATAGGGATACAGCTGTCTGAAAAAACGCGTTTATTTCGGGCTGAAAAACACGTTTTGAAAAGTGAGCTGTTACTGCCCCATAAGTTACATGGGGTTGACCAAACTTGCAGAAACATGTTTATTTCTGCTGAAAAACATGTTTTGACACTTTCAGCACACTGGGGTTAAGACCTGAGTGTGTGGGCTCTTCTGAGCCTTGCAGTTACATAGGGATACAGCTGTCTGAAAAAACGCGTTTATTTCGGGCTGAAAAACACGTTTTGAAAAGTGAGCTGTTACTGACCCATAACTTACATGGGGTTGAACAAACTTGCAGAAACATGTTTATTTCTGCTGAAAAACATGTTTTGACACTTTCAGCACACTGGGGTTAAGACCTGAGTGTGTGGGCTCTTCTGAGCCTTGCAGATACATAGGGATACAGCTGTCTGAAAAAACGCGTTTATTTCTGGCTGAAAAACACGTTTTGAAAAGTGAGCTGTTACTGACCCATAACTTACATGGGGTTGACCAAACTTGCAGAAACATGTTTATTTCTGCTGAAAAACATGTTTTGACACTTTCAGCACACTCGGGTTAAGACCTGAGTGTGTGGGCTCTTCTGAGCCTTGCAGTTACATAGGGATACAGCTGTCTGAAAAAACGCGTTTATTTCGGGCTGAAAAACACGTTTTGAAAAGTGAGCTGTTACTGACCCATAACTTACATGGGGTTGACCAAACTTGCAGAAACATGTTTATTTCTGCTGAAAAACATGTTTTGACACTTTCAGCACAGTGGGGTTAAGACCTGAGTGTGTGGGCTCTTCTGAGGCTTGCAGTTACATAGGGATACAGCTGTCTGAAAAAACGCGTTTATTTCGGGCTGAAAAACACGTTTTGAAAAGTGAGCTGTTACTGCCCCATAAGTTACATGGGGTTGACCAAACTTGCAGACACATGTTTATTTCTGCTGAAAAACATGTTTTGACACTTTCAGCACAGTGGGGTTAAGACCTGAGTGTGTGGGCTCTTCTGAGGCTTGCAGTTACATAGGGATACAGCTGTCTGAAAAAACGCGTTTATTTCGGGCTGAAAAACACGTTTTGAAAAGTGAGCTGTTACTGCCCCATAAGTTACATGGGGTTGACCAAACTTGCAGAAACATGTTTATTTCTGCTGAAAAACATGTTTTGACACTTTCAGCACACTGGGGTTAAGACCTGAGTGTGTGGGCTCTTCTGAGCCTTGCAGTTACATAGGGATACAGCTGTCTGAAAAAACGCGTTTATTTCGGGCTGAAAAACACGTTTTGAAAAGTGAGCTGTTACTGACCCATAACTTACATGGGGTTGACCAAACTTGCAGAAAACATGTTTATTTCTGCTGAAAAACATGTTTTGACACTTTCAGCACAGTGGGGTTAAGACCTGAGTGTGTGGGCTCTTCTGAGGCTTGCAGTTACATAGGGATACAGCTGTCTGAAAAAACGCGTTTATTTCGGGCTGAAAAACACGTTTTGAAAAGTGAGCTGTTACTGCCCCATAAGTTACATGGGGTTGACCAAACTTGCAGACACATGTTTATTTCTGCTGAAAAACATGTTTTGACACTTTCAGCACACTCGGGTTAAGACCTGAGTGTGTGGGCTCTTCTGAGCCTTGCAGTTACATAGGGATACAGCTGTCTGAAAAAACGCGTTTATTTCGGGCTGAAAAACACGTTTTGAAAAGTGAGCTGTTACTGACCCATAACTTACATGGGGTTGACCAAACTTGCAGAAACATGTTTATTTCTGCTGAAAAACATGTTTTGACACTTTCAGCACAGTGGGGTTAAGACCTGAGTGTGTGGGCTCTTCTGAGGCTTGCAGTTACATAGGGATACAGCTGTCTGAAAAAACGCGTTTATTTCGGGCTGAAAAACACGTTTTGAAAAGTGAGCTGTTACTGCCCCATAAGTTACATGGGGTTGACCAAACTTGCAGACACATGTTTATTTCTGCTGAAAAACATGTTTTGACACTTTCAGCACAGTGGGGTTAAGACCTGAGTGTGTGGGCTCTTCTGAGGCTTGCAGTTACATAGGGATACAGCTGTCTGAAAAAACGCGTTTATTTCGGGCTGAAAAACACGTTTTGAAAAGTGAGCTGTTACTGCCCCATAAGTTACATGGGGTTGACCAAACTTGCAGAAACATGTTTATTTCTGCTGAAAAACATGTTTTGACACTTTCAGCACACTGGGGTTAAGACCTGAGTGTGTGGGCTCTTCTGAGCCTTGCAGTTACATAGGGATACAGCTGTCTGAAAAAACGCGTTTATTTCGGGCTGAAAAACACGTTTTGAAAAGTGAGCTGTTACTGACCCATAACTTACATGGGGTTGACCAAACTTGCAGAAAACATGTTTATTTCTGCTGAAAAACATGTTTTGACACTTTCAGCACAGTGGGGTTAAGACCTGAGTGTGTGGGCTCTTCTGAGGCTTGCAGTTACATAGGGATACAGCTGTCTGAAAAAACGCGTTTATTTCGGGCTGAAAAACACGTTTTGAAAAGTGAGCTGTTACTGCCCCATAAGTTACATGGGGTTGACCAAACTTGCAGACACATGTTTATTTCTGCTGAAAAACATGTTTTGACACTTTCAGCACAGTGGGTTTAAGACCTGAGTGTGTGGGCTCTTCTGAGGCTTGCAGTTACATAGGGATACAGCTGTCTGAAAAAACGCGTTTATTTCGGGCTGAAAAACACGTTTTGAAAATGGAGCTGTTACTGACCCATAACTTACATGGGGTTGACCAAACTTGCAGAAACATGTTTATTTCTGCTGAAAAACATGTTTTGACACTTTCAGCACACTGGGGTTAAGACCTGAGTGTGTGGGCTCTTCTGAGCCTTGCAGATACATAGGGATACAGCTGTCTGAAAAAACGCGTTTATTTCTGGCTGAAAAACACGTTTTGAAAAGTGAGCTGTTACTGACCCATAATTTACATGGGGTTGACCAAACTTGCAGAAACATGTTTATTTCTGCTGAAAAACATGTTTTGACACTTTCAGCACACTCGGGTTAAGACCTGAGTGTGTGGGCTCTTCTGAGCCTTGCAGTTACATAGGGATACAGCTGTCTGAAAAAACGCGTTTATTTCGGGCTGAAAAACACGTTTTGAAAAGTGAGCTGTTACTGACCCATAACTTACATGGGGTTGACCAAACTTGCAGAAACATGTTTATTTCTGCTGAAAAACATGTTTTGACACTTTCAGCACACTGGGGTTAAGACCTGAGTGTGTGGGCTCTTCTGAGCCTTGCAGTTACATAGGGATACAGCTGTCTGAAAAAACGCGTTTATTTCGGGCTGAAAAACACGTTTTGAAAAGTGAGCTGTTACTGACCCATAACTTACATGGGGTTGACCAAACTTGCAGAAACAAGTTTATTTCTGCTGAAAAACATGTTTTGACACTTTCAGCACACTGGGGTTAAGACCTGAGTGTGTGGGCTCTTCTGAGCCTTGCAATTACATAGGGATACAGCTGTCTGAAAAAACGCGTTTATTTCGGGCTGAAAAACACGTTTTGAAAAGTGAGCTGTTACTGACCCATAACTTACATGGGGTTGACCAAACTTGCAGAAACAAGTTTATTTCTGCTGAAAAACATGTTTTGACACTTTCAGCACACTGGGGTTAAGACCTGAGTGTGTGGGCTCTTCTGAGCCTTGCAGATACATAGGGATACAGCTGTCTGAAAAAACGCGTTTATTTCTGGCTGAAAAACACGTTTTGAAAAGTGAGCTGTTACTGACCCATAACTTACATGGGGTTGACCAAACTTGCAGAAACATGTTTATTTCTGCTGAAAAACATGTTTTGACACTTTCAGCACACTGGGGTTAAGACCTGAGTGTGTGGGCTCTTCTGAGCCTTGCAGTTACATAGGGATACAGCTGTCTGAAAAAACGCGTTTATTTCGGGCTGAAAAACACGTTTTGAAAAGTGAGCTGTTACTGACCCATAACTTACATGGGGTTGACCAAACTTGCAGAAACATGTTTATTTCTGCTGAAAAACATGTTTTGACACTTTCAGCACACTGGGGTTAAGACCTGAGTGTGTGGGCTCTTCTGAGCCTTGCAGATACATAGGGATACAGCTGTCTGAAAAAACGCGTTTATTTCTGGCTGAAAAACACGTTTTGAAAAGTGAGCTGTTACTGACCCATAACTTACATGGGGTTGACCAAACTTGCAGAAACATGTTTATTTCTGCTGAAAAACATGTTTTGACACTTTCAGCACACTCGGGTTAAGACCTGAGTGTGTGGGCTCTTCTGAGCCTTGCAGTTACATAGGGATACAGCTGTCTGAAAAAACGCGTTTATTTCGGGCTGAAAAACACGTTTTGAAAAGTGAGCTGTTACTGACCCATAACTTACATGGGGTTGACCAAACTTGCAGAAACATGTTTATTTCTGCTGAAAAACATGTTTTGACACTTTCAGCACACTGGGGTTAAGACCTGAGTGTGTGGGCTCTTCTGAGCCTTGCAGTTACATAGGGATACAGCTGTCTGAAAAAACGCGTTTATTTCGGGCTGAAAAACACGTTTTGAAAAGTGAGCTGTTACTGACCCATAACTTACATGGGGTTGACCAAACTTGCAGAAAACATGTTTATTTCTGCTGAAAAACATGTTTTGACACTTTCAGCACAGTGGGGTTAAGACCTGAGTGTGTGGGCTCTTCTGAGGCTTGCAGTTACATAGGGATACAGCTGTCTGAAAAAACGCGTTTATTTCGGGCTGAAAAACACGTTTTGAAAAGTGAGCTGTTACTGCCCCATAAGTTACATGGGGTTGACCAAACTTGCAGACACATGTTTATTTCTGCTGAAAAACATGTTTTGACACTTTCAGCACAGTGGGTTTAAGACCTGAGTGTGTGGGCTCTTCTGAGGCTTGCAGTTACATAGGGATACAGCTGTCTGAAAAAACGCGTTTATTTCGGGCTGAAAAACACGTTTTGAAAAGTGAGCTGTTACTGACCCATAACTTACATGGGGTTGACCAAACTTGCAGAAACATGTTTATTTCTGCTGAAAAACATGTTTTGACACTTTCAGCACACTGGGGTTAAGACCTGAGTGTGTGGGCTCTTCTGAGCCTTGCAGATACATAGGGATACAGCTGTCTGAAAAAACGCGTTTATTTCTGGCTGAAAAACACGTTTTGAAAAGTGAGCTGTTACTGACCCATAATTTACATGGGGTTGACCAAACTTGCAGAAACATGTTTATTTCTGCTGAAAAACATGTTTTGACACTTTCAGCACACTCGGGTTAAGACCTGAGTGTGTGGGCTCTTCTGAGCCTTGCAGTTACATAGGGATACAGCTGTCTGAAAAAACGCGTTTATTTCGGGCTGAAAAACACGTTTTGAAAAGTGAGCTGTTACTGACCCATAACTTACATGGGGTTGACCAAACTTGCAGAAACATGTTTATTTCTGCTGAAAAACATGTTTTGACACTTTCAGCACACTGGGGTTAAGACCTGAGTGTGTGGGCTCTTCTGAGCCTTGCAGTTACATAGGGATACAGCTGTCTGAAAAAACGCGTTTATTTCGGGCTGAAAAACACGTTTTGAAAAGTGAGCTGTTACTGACCCATAACTTACATGGGGTTGACCAAACTTGCAGAAACAAGTTTATTTCTGCTGAAAAACATGTTTTGACACTTTCAGCACACTGGGGTTAAGACCTGAGTGTGTGGGCTCTTCTGAGCCTTGCAATTACATAGGGATACAGCTGTCTGAAAAAACGCGTTTATTTCGGGCTGAAAAACACGTTTTGAAAAGTGAGCTGTTACTGACCCATAACTTACATGGGGTTGACCAAACTTGCAGAAACAAGTTTATTTCTGCTGAAAAACATGTTTTGACACTTTCAGCACACTGGGGTTAAAACCTGAGTGTGTGGGCTCTTCTGAGCCTTGCAGTTACATAGGGATACAGCTGTCTGAAAAAACGCGTTTATTTCGGGCTGAAAAACACGTTTTGAAAAGTGAGCTGTTACTGACCCATAACTTACATGGGGTTGACCAAACTTGCAGAAACAAGTTTATTTCTGCTGAAAAACATGTTTTGACACTTTCAGCACAGTGGGGTTAAGACCTGAGTGTGTGGGCTCTTCTGAGCCTTGCAGATACATAGGGATACAGCTGTCTGAAAAAACGCGTTTATTTCGGGCTGAAAAACACGTTTTGAAAAGTGAGCTGTTACTGACCCATAACTTACATGGGGTTGACCAAACTTGCAGAAACATGCTTATTTCTGCTGAAAAACATGTTTTGACACTTTCAGCGCACTGGGGTTAAGACCTGAGTGTGTGGGCTCTTCTGAGCCTTGCAGTTACATAGGGATACAGCTATCTGAAAAAACGTGTTTATTTCGGGCTGAAAAACACGTTTTGAAAAGTGAGCTGTTACTGACCCATAACTTACATGGGGTTGACCAAACTTGCAGAAACATGTTTATTTCTGCTGAAAAACATGTTTTGACACTTTCAGCACAGTGGGGTTAAGACCTGAGTGTGTGGGCTCTTCTGAGGCTTGCAGTTACATAGGGATACAGCTGTCTGAAAAAACGCGTTTATTTCGGGCTGAAAAACACGTTTTGAAAAGTGAGCTGTTACTGCCCCATAAGTTACATGGGGTTGACCAAACTTGCAGACACATGTTTATTTCTGCTGAAAAACATGTTTTGACACTTTCAGCACACTGGGGTTAAGACCTGAGTGTGTGGGCTCTTCTGAGCCTTGCAGTTACATAGGGATACAGCTGTCTGAAAAAACGTGTTTATTTCGGGCTGAAAAACACGTTTTGAAAAGTGAGCTGTTACTGACCCATAACTTACATGGGGTTGACCAAACTTGCAGAAACAAGTTTATTTCTGCTGAAAAACATGTTTTGACACTTTCAGCACACTGGGGTTAAGACCTGAGTGTGTGGGCTCTTCTGAGCCTTGCAGTTACATAGGGATACAGCTGTCTGAAAAAACGCGTTTATTTCGGGCTGAAAAACACGTTTTGAAAAGTGAGCTGTTACTGCCCCATAAGTTACATGGGATGGACCAAACTTGCAGAAACATGTTTATTTCTGCTGAAAAACATGTTTTGACACTTTCAGCATACTGGGGTTAAGACCTGAGTGTGTGGGCTCTTCTGAGCCTTGCAGATACATAGGGATACAGCTGTCTGAAAAAACGCGTTTATTTCTGGCTGAAAAACACGTTTTGAAAAGTGAGCTGTTACTGACCCATAACTTACATGGGGTTGACCAAACTTGCAGAAACATGTTTATTTCTGCTGAAAAACATGTTTTGACACTTTCAGCACACTCGGGTTAAGACCTGAGTGTGTGGGCTCTTCTGAGCCTTGCAGTTACATAGGGATACAGCTGTCTGAAAAAACGCGTTTATTTCGGGCTGAAAAACACGTTTTGAAAAGTGAGCTGTTACTGACCCATAACTTACATGGGGTTGACCAAACTTGCAGAAACATGTTTATTTCTGCTGAAAAACATGTTTTGACACTTTCAGCACACTGGGGTTAAGACCTGAGTGTGTGGGCTCTTCTGAGCCTTGCAGTTACATAGGGATACAGCTGTCTGAAAAAACGCGTTTATTTCGGGCTGAAAAACACGTTTTGAAAAGTGAGCTGTTACTGACCCATAACTTACATGGGGTTGACCAAACTTGCAGAAACATGTTTATTTCTGCTGAAAAACATGTTTTGACACTTTCAGCGCACTGGGGTTAAGACCTGAGTGTGTGGGCTCTTCTGAGCCTTGCAGTTACATAGGGTAACAGCTATCTGAAAAAACGCGTTTATTTCGGGCTGAAAAACACGTTTTGAAAAGTGAGCTGTTACTGACCCATAACTTACATGGGGTTGACCAAACTTGCAGAAACATGTTTATTTCTGCTAAAAAACATGTTTTGACACTTTCAGCACAGTGGGGTTAAGACCTGAGTGTGTGGGCTCTTCTGAGGCTTGCAGTTACATAGGGATACAGCTGTCTGAAAAAACGCGTTTATTTCGGGCTGAAAAACACGTTTTGAAAAGTGAGCTGTTACTGACCCATAACTTACATGGGGTTGACCAAACTTGCAGAAACATGTTTATTTCTGCTGAAAAACATGTTTTGACACTTTCAGCACATTGGGGTTAAGACCTGAGTGTGTGGGCTCTTCTGAGCCTTGCAGTTACATAGGGATACAGCTGTCTGAAAAAACGCGTTTATTTCGGGCTGAAAAACACGTTTTGAAAAGTGAGCTGTTACTGACCCATAACTTACATGGGGTTGACCAAACTTGCAGAAACATGTTTATTTCTGCTGAAAAACATGTTTTGACACTTTCAGCACACTGGGGTTAAGACCTGAGTGTGTGGGCTCTTCTGAGCCTTGCAGATACATAGGGATACAGCTGTCTGAAAAAACGCGTTTATTTCTGGCTGAAAAACACGTTTTGAAAAGTGAGCTGTTACTGACCCATAATTTACATGGGGTTGACCAAACTTGCAGAAACATGTTTATTTCTGCTGAAAAACATGTTTTGACACTTTCAGCACAGTGGGTTTAAGACCTGAGTGTGTGGGCTCTTCTGAGGCTTGCAGTTACATAGGGATACAGCTGTCTGAAAAAACGCGTTTATTTCGGGCTGAAAAACACGTTTTGAAAAGTGAGCTGTTACTGCCCCATAAGTTACATGGGGTTGACCAAACTTGCAGAAACATGTTTATTTCTGCTGAAAAACATGTTTTGACACTTTCAGCACACTGGGGTTAAGACCTGAGTGTGTGGGCTCTTCTGAGCCTTGCAGTTACATAGGGATACAGCTGTCTGAAAAAACGCGTTTATTTCGGGCTGAAAAACACGTTTTGAAAAGTGAGCTGTTACTGACCCATAACTTACATGGGGTTGACCAAACTTGCAGAAACATGCTTATTTCTGCTGAAAAACATGTTTTGACACTTTCAGCGCACTGGGGTTAAGACCTGAGTGTGTGGGCTCTTCTGAGCCTTGCAGTTACATAGGGTAAGAGCTATCTGAAAAAACGCGTTTATTTCGGGCTGAAAAACACGTTTTGAAAAGTGAGCTGTTACTGACCCATAACTTACATGGGGTTGACCAAACTTGCAGAAACATGTTTATTTCTGCTGAAAAACATGTTTTGACACTTTCAGCACAGTGGGGTTAATACCTGAGTGTGTGGGCTCTTCTGAGGCTTGCAGTTACATAGGGATACAGCTGTCTGAAAAAACGCGTTTATTTCGGGCTGAAAAACACGTTTTGAAAAGTGAGCTGTTACTGACCCATAACTTACATGGGGTTGACCAAACTTGCAGAAACATGTTTATTTCTGCTGAAAAACATGTTTTGACACTTTCAGCGCACTGGGGTTAAGACCTGAGTGTGTGGGCTCTTCTGAGCCTTGCAGTTACATAGGGTAACAGCTATCTGAAAAAACGCGTTTATTTCGGGCTGAAAAACACGTTTTGAAAAGTGAGCTGTTACTGACCCATAACTTACATGGGGTTGACCAAACTTGCAGAAACATGTTTATTTCTGCTGAAAAACATGTTTTGACACTTTCAGCGCACTGGGGTTAAGACCTGAGTGTGTGGGCTCTTCTGAGCCTTGCAGTTACATAGGGATACAGCTGTCTGAAAAAACGCGTTTATTTCGGGCTGAAAAACACGTTTTGAAAAGTGAGCTGTTACTGACCCATAACTTACATGGGGTTGACCAAACTTGCAGAAACATGTTTATTTCTGCTGAAAAACATGTTTTGACACTTTCAGCACACTGGGGTTAAGACCTGAGTGTGTGGGCTCTTCTGAGCCTTGCAGTTACATAGGGATACAGCTGTCTGAAAAAACGCGTTTATTTCGGGCTGAAAAACACGTTTTGAAAAGTGAGCTGTTACTGCCCCATAAGTTACATGGGGTTGACCAAACTTGCAGAAACATGTTTATTTCTGCTGAAAAACATGTTTTGACACTTTCAGCACACTGGGGTTAAGACCTGAGTGTGTGGGCTCTTCTGAGCCTTGCAGATACATAGGGATACAGCTGTCTGAAAAAACGCGTTTATTTCTGGCTGAAAAACACGTTTTGAAAAGTGAGCTGTTACTGACCCATAACTTACATGGGGTTGACCAAACTTGCAGAAACATGTTTATTTCTGCTGAAAAACATGTTTTGACACTTTCAGCACACTCGGGTTAAGACCTGAGTGTGTGGGCTCTTCTGAGCCTTGCAGTTACATAGGGATACAGCTGTCTGAAAAAACGCGTTTATTTCGGGCTGAAAAACACGTTTTGAAAAATGAGCTGTTACTGACCCATAACTTACATGGGGTTGACCAAACTTGCAGAAACATGTTTATTTCTGCTGAAAAACATGTTTTGACACTTTCAGCACACTGGGGTTAAGACCTGAGTGTGTGGGCTCTTCTGAGCCTTGCAGTTACATAGGAATACAGCTGTCTGAAAAAACGCGTTTATTTCGGGCTGAAAAACACGTTTTGAAAAGTGAGCTGTTACTGACCCATAACTTACATGGGGTTGACCAAACTTGCAGAAACATGTTTATTTCTGCTGAAAAACATGTTTTGACACTTTCAGCGCACTGGGGTTAAGACCTGAGTGTGTGGGCTCTTCTGAGCCTTGCAGTTACATAGGGTAACAGCTATCTGAAAAAACGCGTTTATTTCGGGCTGAAAAACACGTTTTGAAAAGTGAGCTGTTACTGACCCATAACTTACATGGGGTTGACCAAACTTGCAGAAACATGCTTATTTCTGCTGAAAAACATGTTTTGACACTTTCAGCGCACTGGGGTTAAGACCTGAGTGTGTGGGCTCTTCTGAGCCTTGCAGTTACATAGGGTAAGAGATATCTGAAAAAACGCGTTTATTTCGGGCTGAAAAACATGTTTTGAAAAGTGAGCTGTTACTGACCCATAACTTACATGGGGTTGACCAAACTTGCAGAAACATGTTTATTTCTGCTGAAAAACATGTTTTGACACTTTCAGCACAGTGGGGTTAAGACCTGAGTGTGTGGGCTCTTCTGAGGCTTGCAGTTACATAGGGATACAGCTGTCTGAAAAAACGCGTTTATTTCGGGCTGAAAAACACGTTTTGAAAAGTGAGCTGTTACTGACCCATAACTTACATGGGGTTGACCAAACTTGCAGAAACATGTTTATTTCTGCTGAAAAACATGTTTTGACACTTTCAGCACATTGGGGTTAAGACCTGAGTGTGTGGGCTCTTCTGAGCCTTGCAGTTACATAGGGATACAGCTGTCTGAAAAAACGCGTTTATTTCGGGCTGAAAAACACGTTTTGAAAAGTGAGCTGTTACTGACCCATAACTTACATGGGGTTGACCAAACTTGCAGAAACATGTTTATTTCTGCTGAAAAACATGTTTTGACACTTTCAGCACACTGGGGTTAAGACCTGAGTGTGTGGGCTCTTCTGAGCCTTGCAGTTACATAGGGATACAGCTGTCTGAAAAAACGCGTTTATTTCGGGCTGAAAAACACGTTTTGAAAAGTGAGCTGTTACTGCCCCATAAGTTACATGGGGTTGACCAAACTTGCAGAAACATGTTTATTTCTGCTGAAAAACATGTTTTGACACTCTCAGCACACTGGGGTTAAGACCTGAGTGTGTGGGCTCTTCTGAGCCTTGCAGTTACATAGGGATACAGCTGACTGAAAAAACGCGTTTATTTCGGGCTGAAAAACACGTTTTGAAAAGTGAGCTGTTACTGACCCATAACTTACATGGGGTTGACCAAACTTGCAGAAACAAGTTTATTTCTGCTGAAAAACATGTTTTGACACTTTCAGCACACTGGGGTTAAGACCTGAGTGTGTGGGCTCTTCTGAGCCTTGCAGTTACATAGGGATACAGCTGTCTGAAAAAACGCGTTTATTTCGGGCTGAAAAACACGTTTTGAAAAGTGAGCTGTTACTGACCCATAACTTACATGGGGTTGACCAAACTTGCAGAAACATGTTTATTTCTGCTGAAAAACATGTTTTGACACTTTCAGCACACTGGGGTTAAGACCTGAGTGTGTGGGCTCTTCTGAGCCTTGCAGTTACATAGGGATACAGCTGTCTGAAAAAACGCGTTTATTTCGGGCTGAAAAACACGTTTTGAAAAGTGAGCTGTTACTGCCCCATAAGTTACATGGGGTTGACCAAACTTGCAGAAACATGTTTATTTCTGCTGAAAAACATGTTTTGACACTTTCAGCATACTGGGGTTAAGACCTGAGTGTGTGGGCTCTTCTGAGCCTTGCAGATACATAGGGATACAGCTGTCTGAAAAAACGCGTTTATTTCTGGCTGAAAAACACGTTTTGAAAAGTGAGCTGTTACTGACCCATAACTTACATGGGGTTGACCAAACTTGCAGAAACATGTTTATTTCTGCTGAAAAACATGTTTTGACACTTTCAGCACACTCGGGTTAAGACCTGAGTGTGTGGGCTCTTCTGAGCCTTGCAGTTACATAGGGATACAGCTGTCTGAAAAAACGCGTTTATTTCGGGCTGAAAAACACGTTTTGAAAAGTGAGCTGTTACTGACCCATAACTTACATGGGGTTGACCAAACTTGCAGAAACATGTTTATTTCTGCTGAAAAACATGTTTTGACACTTTCAGCACACTGGGGTTAAGACCTGAGTGTGTGGGCTCTTCTGAGCCTTGCAGTTACATAGGGATACAGCTGTCTGAAAAAACGCGTTTATTTCGGGCTGAAAAACACGTTTTGAAAAGTGAGCTGTTACTGACCCATAACTTACATGGGGTTGACCAAACTTGCAGAAACATGTTTATTTCTGCTAAAAAACATGTTTTGACACTTTCAGCGCACTGGGGTTAAGACCTGAGTGTGTGGGCTCTTCTGAGCCTTGCAGTTACATAGGGTAAGAGCTGTCTGAAAAAACGCGTTTATTTCGGGCTGAAAAACACGTTTTGAAAAGTGAGCTGTTACTGACCCATAACTTACATGGGGTTGACCAAACTTGCAGAAACATGTTTATTTCTGCTGAAAAACATGTTTTGACACTTTCAGCACACTGGGGTTAAGACCTGAGTGTGTGGGCTCTTCTGAGCCTTGCAGTTACATAGGGATACAGCTGTCTGAAAAAACGCGTTTATTTCGGGCTGAAAAACACGTTTTGAAAAGTGAGCTGTTACTGCCCCATAAGTTACATGGGGTTGACCAAACTTGCAGAAACATGTTTATTTCTGCTGAAAAACATGTTTTGACACTTTCAGCACACTGGGGTTAAGACCTGAGTGTGTGGGCTCTTCTGAGCCTTGCAGTTACATAGGGATACAGCTGTCTGAAAAAACGCGTTTATTTCGGGCTGAAAAACACGTTTTGAAAAGTGAGCTGTTACTGACCCATAACTTACATGGGGTTGACCAAACTTGCAGAAACATGTTTATTTCTGCTAAAAAACATGTTTTGACACTTTCAGCACAGTGGGGTTAAGACCTGAGTGTGTGGGCTCTTCTGAGGCTTGCAGTTACATAGGGATACAGCTGTCTGAAAAAACGCGTTTATTTCGGGCTGAAAAACACGTTTTGAAAAGTGAGCTGTTACTGCCCCATAAGTTACATGGGGTTGACCAAACTTGCAGACACATGTTTATTTCTGCTGAAAAACATGTTTTGACACTTTCAGCACAGTGGGTTTAAGACCTGAGTGTGTGGGCTCTTCTGAGGCTTGCAGTTACATAGGGATACAGCTGTCTGAAAAAACGCGTTTATTTCGGGCTGAAAAACACGTTTTGAAAAGTGAGCTGTTACTGACCCATAACTTACATGGGGTTGACCAAACTTGCAGAAACATGTTTATTTCTGCTGAAAAACATGTTTTGACACTTTCAGCACACTGGGGTTAAGACCTGAGTGTGTGGGCTCTTCTGAGCCTTGCAGATACATAGGGATACAGCTGTCTGAAAAAACGCGTTTATTTCTGGCTGAAAAACACGTTTTGAAAAGTGAGCTGTTACTGACCCATAATTTACATGGGGTTGACCAAACTTGCAGAAACATGTTTATTTCTGCTGAAAAACATGTTTTGACACTTTCAGCACACTCGGGTTAAGACCTGAGTGTGTGGGCTCTTCTGAGCCTTGCAGTTACATAGGGATACAGCTGTCTGAAAAAACGCGTTTATTTCGGGCTGAAAAACACGTTTTGAAAAGTGAGCTGTTACTGACCCATAAGTTACATGGGGTTGACCAAACTTGCAGAAACATGTTTATTTCTGCTGAAAAACATGTTTTGACACTTTCAGCACACTGGGGTTAAGACCTGAGTGTGTGGGCTCTTCTGAGCCTTGCAGTTACATAGGGATACAGCTGTCTGAAAAAACGCGTTTATTTCGGGCTGAAAAACACGTTTTGAAAAGTGAGCTGTTACTGACCCATAACTTACATGGGGTTGACCAAACTTGCAGAAACAAGTTTATTTCTGCTGAAAAACATGTTTTGACACTTTCAGCACACTGGGGTTAAGACCTGAGTGTGTGGGCTCTTCTGAGCCTTGCAATTACATAGGGATACAGCTGTCTGAAAAAACGCGTTTATTTCGGGCTGAAAAACACGTTTTGAAAAGTGAGCTGTTACTGACCCATAACTTACATGGGGTTGACCAAACTTGCAGAAACAAGTTTATTTCTGCTGAAAAACATGTTTTGACACTTTCAGCACACTGGGGTTAAGACCTGAGTGTGTGGGCTCTTCTGAGCCTTGCAGATACATAGGGATACAGCTGTCTGAAAAAACGCGTTTATTTCTGGCTGAAAAACACGTTTTGAAAAGTGAGCTGTTACTGACCCATAACTTACATGGGGTTGACCAAACTTGCAGAAACATGTTTATTTCTGCTGAAAAACATGTTTTGACACTTTCAGCACACTGGGGTTAAGACCTGAGTGTGTGGGCTCTTCTGAGCCTTGCAGATACATAGGGATACAGCTGTCTGAAAAAACGCGTTTATTTCTGGCTGAAAAACACGTTTTGAAAAGTGAGCTGTTACTGACCCATAACTTACATGGGGTTGACCAAACTTGCAGAAACATGTTTATTTCTGCTGAAAAACATGTTTTGACACTTTCAGCACACTCGGGTTAAGACCTGAGTGTGTGGGCTCTTCTGAGCCTTGCAGTTACATAGGGATACAGCTGTCTGAAAAAACGCGTTTATTTCGGGCTGAAAAACACGTTTTGAAAAGTGAGCTGTTACTGACCCATAACTTACATGGGGTTGACCAAACTTGCAGAAACATGTTTATTTCTGCTGAAAAACATGTTTTGACACTTTCAGCACACTGGGGTTAAGACCTGAGTGTGTGGGCTCTTCTGAGCCTTGCAGTTACATAGGGATACAGCTGTCTGAAAAAACGTGTTTATTTCGGGCTGAAAAACACGTTTTGAAAAGTGAGCTGTTACTGACCCATAACTTACATGGGGTTGACCAAACTTGCAGAAAACATGTTTATTTCTGCTGAAAAACATGTTTTGACACTTTCAGCACAGTGGGGTTAAGACCTGAGTGTGTGGGCTCTTCTGAGGCTTGCAGTTACATAGGGATACAGCTGTCTGAAAAAACGCGTTTATTTCGGGCTGAAAAACACGTTTTGAAAAGTGAGCTGTTACTGCCCCATAAGTTACATGGGGTTGACCAAACTTGCAGACACATGTTTATTTCTGCTGAAAAACATGTTTTGACACTTTCAGCACAGTGGGTTTAAGACCTGAGTGTGTGGGCTCTTCTGAGGCTTGCAGTTACATAGGGATACAGCTGTCTGAAAAAACGCGTTTATTTCGGGCTGAAAAACACGTTTTGAAAAGTGAGCTGTTACTGACCCATAACTTACATGGGGTTGACCAAACTTGCAGAAACATGTTTATTTCTGCTGAAAAACATGTTTTGACACTTTCAGCACACTGGGGTTAAGACCTGAGTGTGTGGGCTCTTCTGAGCCTTGCAGATACATAGGGATACAGCTGTCTGAAAAAACGCGTTTATTTCTGGCTGAAAAACACGTTTTGAAAAGTGAGCTGTTACTGACCCATAATTTACATGGGGTTGACCAAACTTGCAGAAACATGTTTATTTCTGCTGAAAAACATGTTTTGACACTTTCAGCACACTCGGGTTAAGACCTGAGTGTGTGGGCTCTTCTGAGCCTTGCAGTTACATAGGGATACAGCTGTCTGAAAAAACGCGTTTATTTCGGGCTGAAAAACACGTTTTGAAAAGTGAGCAATTACTGACCCATAACTTACATGGGGTTGACCAAACTTGCAGAAACATGTTTATTTCTGCTGAAAAACATGTTTTGACACTTTCAGCACACTGGGGTTAAGACCTGAGTGTGTGGGCTCTTCTGAGCCTTGCAGTTACATAGGGATACAGCTGTCTGAAAAAACGCGTTTATTTCGGGCTGAAAAACACGTTTTGAAAAGTGAGCTGTTACTGACCCATAACTTACATGGGGTTGACCAAACTTGCAGAAACAAGTTTATTTCTGCTGAAAAACATGTTTTGACACTTTCAGCACACTGGGGTTAAGACCTGAGTGTGTGGGCTCTTCTGAGCCTTGCAGTTACATAGGGATACAGCTGTCTGAAAAAACGCGTTTATTTCGGGCTGAAAAACACGTTTTGAAAAGTGAGCTGTTACTGACCCATAACTTACATGGGGTTGACCAAACTTGCAGAAACATGTTTATTTCTGCTGAAAAACATGTTTTGACACTTTCAGCACACTGGGGTTAAGACCTGAGTGTGTGGGCTCTTCTGAGCCTTGCAGTTACATAGGGATACAGCTGTCTGAAAAAACGCGTTTATTTCGGGCTGAAAAACACGTTTTGAAAAGTGAGCTGTTACTGACCCATAACTTACATGGGGTTGACCAAACTTGCAGAAACAAGTTTATTTCTGCTGAAAAACATGTTTTGACACTTTCAGCACAGTGGGGTTAAGACCTGAGTGTGTGGGCTCTTCTGAGCCTTGCAGATACATAGGGATACAGCTGTCTGAAAAAACGCGTTTATTTCGGGCTGAAAAACACGTTTTGAAAAGTGAGCTGTTACTGACCCATAACTTACATGGGGTTGACCAAACTTGCAGAAACATGCTTATTTCTGCTGAAAAACATGTTTTGACACTTTCAGCGCACTGGGGTTAAGACCTGAGTGTGTGGGCTCTTCTGAGCCTTGCAGTTACATAGGGATACAGCTATCTGAAAAAACGCGTTTATTTCGGGCTGAAAAACACGTTTTGAAAAGTGAGCTGTTACTGACCCATAACTTACATGGGGTTGACCAAACTTGCAGAAACATGTTTATTTCTGCTGAAAAACATGTTTTGACACTTTCAGCACAGTGGGGTTAAGACCTGAGTGTGTGGGCTCTTCTGAGGCTTGCAGTTACATAGGGATACAGCTGTCTGAAAAAACGCGTTTATTTCGGGCTGAAAAACACGTTTTGAAAAGTGAGCTGTTACTGACCCATAACTTACATGGGGTTGACCAAACTTGCAGAAACATGTTTATTTCTGCTGAAAAACATGTTTTGACACTTTCAGCACAGTGGGGTTAAGACCTGAGTGTGTGGGCTCTTCTGAGGCTTGCAGTTACATAGGGATACAGCTGTCTGAAAAAACGCGTTTATTTCGGGCTGAAAAACACGTTTTGAAAAGTGAGCTGTTACTGACCCATAACTTACATGGGGTTGACCAAACTTGCAGAAACATGTTTATTTCTGCTGAAAAACATGTTTTGACACTTTCAGCACATTGGGGTTAAGACCTGAGTGTGTGGGCTCTTCTGAGCCTTGCAGTTACATAGGGATACAGCTGTCTGAAAAAACGCGTTTATTTCGGGCTGAAAAACACGTTTTGAAAAGTGAGCTGTTACTGACCCATAACTTACATGGGGTTGACCAAACTTGCAGAAACATGTTTATTTCTGCTGAAAAACATGTTTTGACACTTTCAGCACACTGGGGTTAAGACCTGAGTGTGTGGGCTCTTCTGAGCCTTGCAGTTACATAGGGATACAGCTGTCTGAAAAAACGCGTTTATTTCGGGCTGAAAAACACGTTTTGAAAAGTGAGCTGTTACTGCCCCATAAGTTACATGGGGTTGACCAAACTTGCAGAAACATGTTTATTTCTGCTGAAAAACATGTTTTGACACTCTCAGCACACTGGGGTTAAGACCTGAGTGTGTGGGCTCTTCTGAGCCTTGCAGTTACATAGGGATACAGCTGTCTGAAAAAACGCGTTTATTTCGGGCTGAAAAACACGTTTTGAAAAGTGAGCTGTTACTGACCCATAACTTACATGGGGTTGACCAAACTTGCAGAAACAAGTTTATTTCTGCTGAAAAACATGTTTTGACACTTTCAGCACACTGGGGTTAAGACCTGAGTGTGTGGGCTCTTCTGAGCCTTGCAGTTACATAGGGATACAGCTGTCTGAAAAAACGCGTTTATTTCGGGCTGAAAAACACGTTTTGAAAAGTGAGCTGTTACTGACCCATAACTTACATGGGGTTGACCAAACTTGCAGAAACATGTTTATTTCTGCTGAAAAACATGTTTTGACACTTTCAGCACACTGGGGTTAAGACCTGAGTGTGTGGGCTCTTCTGAGCCTTGCAGTTACATAGGGATACAGCTGTCTGAAAAAACGCGTTTATTTCGGGCTGAAAAACACGTTTTGAAAAGTGAGCTGTTACTGCCCCATAAGTTACATGGGGTTGACCAAACTTGCAGAAACATGTTTATTTCTGCTGAAAAACATGTTTTGACACTTTCAGCATACTGGGGTTAAGACCTGAGTGTGTGGGCTCTTCTGAGCCTTGCAGATACATAGGGATACAGCTGTCTGAAAAAACGCGTTTATTTCTGGCTGAAAAACACGTTTTGAAAAGTGAGCTGTTACTGACCCATAACTTACATAGGGTTGACCAAACTTGCAGAAACATGTTTATTTCTGCTGAAAAACATGTTTTGACACTTTCAGCACACTCGGGTTAAGACCTGAGTGTGTGGGCTCTTCTGAGCCTTGCAGTTACATAGGGATACAGCTGTCTGAAAAAACGCGTTTATTTCGGGCTGAAAAACACGTTTTGAAAAGTGAGCTGTTACTGACCCATAACTTACATGGGGTTGACCAAACTTGCAGAAACATGTTTATTTCTGCTGAAAAACATGTTTTGACACTTTCAGCGCACTGGGGTTAAGACCTGAGTGTGTGGGCTCTTCTGAGCCTTGCAGTTACATAGGGATACAGCTGTCTGAAAAAACGCGTTTATTTCGGGCTGAAAAACACGTTTTGAAAAGAGAGCTGTTACTGACCCATAACTTACATGGGGTTGACCAAACTTGCAGAAAACATGTTTATTTCTGCTGAAAAACATGTTTTGACACTTTCAGCACAGTGGGGTTAAGACCTGAGTGTGTGGGCTCTTCTGAGGCTTGCAGTTACATAGGGATACAGCTGTCTGAAAAAACGCGTTTATTTCGGGCTGAAAAACACGTTTTGAAAAGTGAGCTGTTACTGCCCCATAAGTTACATGGGGTTGACCAAACTTGCAGACACATGTTTATTTCTGCTGAAAAACATGTTTTGACACTTTCAGCACAGTGGGTTTAAGACCTGAGTGTGTGGGCTCTTCTGAGGCTTGCAGTTACATAGGGATACAGCTGTCTGAAAAAACGCGTTTTTTTCGGGCTGAAAAACACGTTTTGAAAAGTGAGCTGTTACTGACCCATAACTTACATGGGGTTGACCAAACTTGCAGAAACATGTTTATTTCTGCTGAAAAACATGTTTTGACACTTTCAGCACACTGGGGTTAAGACCTGAGTGTGTGGGCTCTTCTGAGCCTTGCAGATACATAGGGATACAGCTGTCTGAAAAAACGCGTTTATTTCTGGCTGAAAAACACGTTTTGAAAAGTGAGCTGTTACTGACCCATAATTTACATGGGGTTGACCAAACTTGCAGAAACATGTTTATTTCTGCTGAAAAACATGTTTTGACACTTTCAGCACACTCGGGTTAAGACCTGAGTGTGTGGGCTCTTCTGAGCCTTGCAGTTACATAGGGATACAGCTGTCTGAAAAAACGCGTTTATTTCGGGCTGAAAAACACGTTTTGAAAAGTGAGCTGTTACTGACCCATAACTTACATGGGGTTGACCAAACTTGCAGAAACATGTTTATTTCTGCTGAAAAACATGTTTTGACACTTTCAGCACACTGGGGTTAAGACCTGAGTGTGTGGGCTCTTCTGAGCCTTGCAGTTACATAGGGATACAGCTGTCTGAAAAAACGCGTTTATTTCGGGCTGAAAAACACGTTTTGAAAAGTGAGCTGTTACTGACCCATAACTTACATGGGGTTGACCAAACTTGCAGAAACAAGTTTATTTCTGCTGAAAAACATGTTTTGACACTTTCAGCACACTGGGGTTAATACCTGAGTGTGTGGGCTCTTCTGAGCCTTGCAGTTACATAGGGATACAGCTGTCTGAAAAAACGCGTTTATTTCGGGCTGAAAAACACGTTTTGAAAAGTGAGCTGTTACTGACCCATAACTTACATGGGGTTGACCAAACTTGCAGAAACATGTTTATTTCTGCTGAAAAACATGTTTTGACACTTTCAGCACACTGGGGTTAAGACCTGAGTGTGTGGGCTCTTCTGAGCCTTGCAGTTACATAGGGATACAGCTGTCTGAAAAAACGCGTTTATTTCGGGCTGAAAAACACGTTTTGAAAAGTGAGCTGTTACTGACCCATAACTTACATGGGGTTGACCAAACTTGCAGAAACAAGTTTATTTCTGCTGAAAAACATGTTTTGACACTTTCAGCACAGTGGGGTTAAGACCTGAGTGTGTGGGCTCTTCTGAGCCTTGCAGATACATAGGGATACAGCTGTCTGAAAAAACGCGTTTATTTCGGGCTGAAAAACACGTTTTGAAAAGTGAGCTGTTACTGACCCATAACTTACATGGGGTTGACCAAACTTGCAGAAACATGCTTATTTCTGCTGAAAAACATGTTTTGACACTTTCAGCGCACTGGGGTTAAGACCTGAGTGTGTGGGCTCTTCTGAGCCTTGCAGTTACATTGGGATACAGCTATCTGAAAAAACGCGTTTATTTCGGGCTGAAAAACACGTTTTGAAAAGTGAGCTGTTACTGACCCATAACTTACATGGGGTTGACCAAACTTGCAGAAACATGTTTATTTCTGCTGAAAAACATGTTTTGACACTTTCAGCACAGTGGGGTTAAGACCTGAGTGTGTGGGCTCTTCTGAGGCTTGCAGTTACATAGGGATACAGCTGTCTGAAAAAACGCGTTTATTTCGGGCTGAAAAACACGTTTTGAAAAGTGAGCTGTTACTGACCCATAACTTACATGGGGTTGACCAAACTTGCAGAAACATGTTTATTTCTGCTGAAAAACATGTTTTGACACTTTCAGCACATTGGGGTTAAGACCTGAGTGTGTGGGCTCTTCTGAGCCTTGCAGTTACATAGGGATACAGCTGTCTGAAAAAACGCGTTTATTTCGGGCTGAAAAACACGTTTTGAAAAGTGAGCTGTTACTGACCCATAACTTACATGGGGTTGACCAAACTTGCAGAAACATGTTTATTTCTGCTGAAAAACATGTTTTGACACTTTCAGCACACTGGGGTTAAGACCTGAGTGTGTGGGCTCTTCTGAGCCTTGCAGTTACATAGGGATACAGCTGTCTGAAAAAACGCGTTTATTTCGGGCTGAAAAACACGTTTTGAAAAGTGAGCTGTTACTGCCCCATAAGTTACATGGGGTTGACCAAACTTGCAGAAACATGTTTATTTCTGCTGAAAAACATGTTTTGACACTCTCAGCACACTGGGGTTAAGACCTGAGTGTGTGGGCTCTTCTGAGCCTTGCAGTTACATAGGGATACAGCTGTCTGAAAAAACGCGTTTATTTCGGGCTGAAAAACACGTTTTGAAAAGTGAGCTGTTACTGACCCATAACTTACATGGGGTTGACCAAACTTGCAGAAACAAGTTTATTTCTGCTGAAAAACATGTTTTGACACTTTCAGCACACTGGGGTTAAGACCTGAGTGTGTGGGCTCTTCTGAGCCTTGCAGTTACATAGGGATACAGCTGTCTGAAAAAACGCGTTTATTTCGGGCTGAAAAACACGTTTTGAAAAGTGAGCTGTTACTGACCCATAACTTACATGGGGTTGACCAAACTTGCAGAAACATGTTTATTTCTGCTGAAAAACATGTTTTGACACTTTCAGCACACTGGGGTTAAGACCTGAGTGTGTGGGCTCTTCTGAGCCTTGCAGTTACATAGGGATACAGCTGTCTGAAAAAACGCGTTTATTTCGGGCTGAAAAACACGTTTTGAAAAGTGAGCTGTTACTGCCCCATAAGTTACATGGGGTTGACCAAACTTGCAGAAACATGTTTATTTCTGCTGAAAAACATGTTTTGACACTTTCAGCATACTGGGGTTAAGACCTGAGTGTGTGGGCTCTTCTGAGCCTTGCAGATACATAGGGATACAGCTGTCTGAAAAAACGCGTTTATTTCGGGCTGAAAAACACGTTTTGAAAAGTGAGCTGTTACTGCCCCATAAGTTACATGGGGTTGACCAAACTTGCAGAAACATGTTTATTTCTGCTGAAAAACATGTTTTGACACTTTCAGCATACTGGGGTTAAGACCTGAGTGTGTGGGCTCTTCTGAGCCTTGCAGATACATAGGGATACAGCTGTCTGAAAAAACGCGTTTATTTCTGGCTGAAAAACACGTTTTGAAAAGTGAGCTGTTACTGACCCATAACTTACATGGGGTTGACCAAACTTGCAGAAACATGCTTATTTCTGCTGAAAAACATGTTTTGACACTTTCAGCGCACTGGGGTTAAGACCTGAGTGTGTGGGCTCTTCTGAGCCTTGCAGTTACATAGGGTAAGAGCTATCTGAAAAAACGCGTTTATTTCGGGCTGAAAAACACGTTTTGAAAAGTGAGCTGTTACTGACCCATAACTTACATGGGGTTGACCAAACTTGCAGAAACATGTTTATTTCTGCTGAAAAACATGTTTTGACACTTTCAGCACAGTGGGGTTAAGACCTGAGTGTGTGGGCTCTTCTGAGGCTTGCAGTTACATAGGGATACAGCTGTCTGAAAAAACGCGTTTATTTCGGGCTGAAAAACACGTTTTGAAAAGTGAGCTGTTACTGACCCATAACTTACATGGGGTTGACCAAACTTGCAGAAACATGTTTATTTCTGCTGAAAAACATGTTTTGACACTTTCAGCACATTGGGGTTAAGACCTGAGTGTGTGGGCTCTTCTGAGCCTTGCAGTTACATAGGGATACAGCTGTCTGAAAAAACGCGTTTATTTCGGGCTGAAAAACACGTTTTGAAAAGTGAGCTGTTACTGACCCATAACTTACATGGGGTTGACCAAACTTGCAGAAACATGTTTATTTCTGCTGAAAAACATGTTTTGACACTTTCAGCACACTGGGGTTAAGACCTGAGTGTGTGGGCTCTTCTGAGCCTTGCAGTTACATAGGGATACAGCTGTCTGAAAAAACGCGTTTATTTCGGGCTGAAAAACACGTTTTGAAAAGTGAGCTGTTACTGCCCCATAAGTTACATGGGGTTGACCAAACTTGCAGAAACATGTTTATTTCTGCTGAAAAACATGTTTTGACACTTTCAGCACACTGGGGTTAAGACCTGAGTGTGTGGGCTCTTCTGAGCCTTGCAGTTACATAGGGATACAGCTGTCTGAAAAAACGCGTTTATTTCGGGCTGAAAAACACGTTTTGAAAAGTGAGCTGTTACTGACCCATAACTTACATGGGGTTGACCAAACTTGCAGAAACATGTTTATTTCTGCTGAAAAACATGTTTTGACACTTTCAGCACACTGGGGTGAAGACCTGAGTGTGTGGGCTCTTCTGAGCCTTGCAGATACATAGGGATACAGCTGTCTGAAAAAACGCGTTTATTTCTGGCTGAAAAACACGTTTTGAAAAGTGAGCTGTTACTGACCCATAACTTACATGGGGTTGACCAAACTTGCAGAAACATGTTTATTTCTGCTGAAAAACATGTTTTGACACTTTCAGCACACTCGGGTTAAGACCTGAGTGTGTGGGCTCTTCTGAGCCTTGCAGTTACATAGGGATACAGCTGTCTGAAAAAACGCGTTTATTTCGGGCTGAAAAACACGTTTTGAAAAGTGAGCTGTTACTGACCCATAACTTACATGGGGTTGACCAAACTTGCAGAAACATGTTTATTTCTGCTGAAAAACATGTTTTGACACTTTCAGCACACTGGGGTTAAGACCTGAGTGTGTGGGCTCTTCTGAGCCTTGCAGTTACATAGGGATACAGCTGTCTGAAAAAACGCGTTTATTTCGGGCTGAAAAACACGTTTTGAAAAGTGAGCTGTTACTGACCCATAACTTACATGGGGTTGACCAAACTTGCAGAAAACATGTTTATTTCTGCTGAAAAACATGTTTTGACACTTTCAGCACAGTGGGGTTAAGACCTGAGTGTGTGGGCTCTTCTGAGGCTTGCAGTTACATAGGGATACAGCTGTCTGAAAAAACGCGTTTATTTCGGGCTGAAAAACACGTTTTGAAAAGTGAGCTGTTACTGCCCCATAAGTTACATGGGGTTGACCAAACTTGCAGACACATGTTTATTTCTGCTGAAAAACATGTTTTGACACTTTCAGCACAGTGGGTTTAAGACCTGAGTGTGTGGGCTCTTCTGAGCCTTGCAGATACATAGGGATACAGCTGTCTGAAAAAACGCGTTTATTTCTGGCTGAAAAACACGTTTTGAAAAGTGAGCTGTTACTGACCCATAACTTACATGGGGTTGACCAAACTTGCAGAAACATGTTTATTTCTGCTGAAAAACATGTTTTGACACTTTCAGCACACTCGGGTTAAGACCTGAGTGTGTGGGCTCTTCTGAGCCTTGCAGTTACATAGGGATACAGCTGTCTGAAAAAACGCGTTTATTTCGGGCTGAAAAACACGTTTTGAAAAGTGAGCTGTTACTGACCCATAACTTACATGGGGTTGACCAAACTTGCAGAAACATGTTTATTTCTGCTGAAAAACATGTTTTGACACTTTCAGCACACTGGGGTTAAGACCTGAGTGTGTGGGCTCTTCTGAGCCTTGCAGTTACATAGGGATACAGCTGTCTGAAAAAACGCGTTTATTTCGGGCTGAAAAACACGTTTTGAAAAGTGAGCTGTTACTGACCCATAACTTACATGGGGTTGACCAAACTTGCAGAAACATGTTTATTTCTGCTGAAAAACATGTTTTGACACTTTCAGCACACTGGGGTTAAGACCTGAGTGTGTGGGCTCTTCTGAGCCTTGCAGATACATAGGGATACAGCTGTCTGAAAAAACGCGTTTATTTCTGGCTGAAAAACACGTTTTGAAAAGTGAGCTGTTACTGACCCATAACTTACATGGGGTTGACCAAACTTGCAGAAACATGTTTATTTCTGCTGAAAAACATGTTTTGACACTTTCAGCACACTCGGGTTAAGACCTGAGTGTGTGGGCTCTTCTGAGCCTTGCAGTTACATAGGGATACAGCTGTCTGAAAAAACGCGTTTATTTCGGGCTGAAAAACACGTTTTGAAAAGTGAGCTGTTACTGACCCATAACTTACATGGGGTTGACCAAACTTGCAGAAACATGTTTATTTCTGCTGAAAAACATGTTTTGACACTTTCAGCACACTGGGGTTAAGACCTGAGTGTGTGGGCTCTTCTGAGCCTTGCAGTTACATAGGGATACAGCTGTCTGAAAAAACGCGTTTATTTCGGGCTGAAAAACACGTTTTGAAAAGTGAGCTGTTACTGACCCATAACTTACATGGGGTTGACCAAACTTGCAGAAAACATGTTTATTTCTGCTGAAAAACATGTTTTGACACTTTCAGCACAGTGGGGTTAAGACCTGAGTGTGTGGGCTCTTCTGAGGCTTGCAGTTACATAGGGATACAGCTGTCTGAAAAAACGCGTTTATTTCGGGCTGAAAAACACGTTTTGAAAAGTGAGCTGTTACTGCCCCATAAGTTACATGGGGTTGACCAAACTTGCAGACACATGTTTATTTCTGCTGAAAAACATGTTTTGACACTTTCAGCGCACTGGGGTTAAGACCTGAGTGTGTGGGCTCTTCTGAGGCTTGCAGTTACATAGGGATACAGCTGTCTGAAAAAACGCGTTTATTTCAGGCTGAAAAACACGTTTTGAAAAGTGAGCTGTTACTGCCCCATAAGTTACATGGGGTTGACCAAACTTGCAGACACATGTTTATTTCTGCTGAAAAACATGTTTTGACACTTTCAGCACACTGGGGTTAAGACCTGAGTGTGTGGGCTCTTCTGAGCCTTGCAGTTACATAGGGATACAGCTGTCTGAAAAAACGTGTTTATTTCGGGCTGAAAAACACGTTTTGAAAAGTGAGCTGTTACTGACCCATAACTTACATGGGGTTGACCAAACTTGCAGAAACATGTTTATTTCTGCTGAAAAACATGTTTTGACACTTTCAGCACACTGGGGTTAAGACCTGAGTGTGTGGGCTCTTCTGAGCCTTGCAGTTACATAGGGATACAGCTGTCTGAAAAAACGCGTTTATTTCGGGCTGAAAAACACGTTTTGAAAAGTGAGCTGTTACTGACCCATAACTTACATGGGGTTGAACAAACTTGCAGAAACATGTTTATTTCTGCTGAAAAAACATGTTTTGACACTTTCAGCGCACTGGGGTTAAGACCTGTGTGTGTGGGCTCTTCTGAGCCTTGCAGTTACATAGGGTAAGAGCTATCTGAAAAAACGCGTTTATTTCGGGCTGAAAAACACGTTTTGAAAAGTGAGCTGTTACTGACCCATAAGTTACATGGGGTTGACCAAACTTGCAGAAACATGTTTATTTCTGCTGAAAAACATGTTTTGACACTTTCAGCACACTGGGGTTAAGACCTGAGTGTGTGGGCTCTTCTGAGCCTTGCAGTTACATAGGGATACAGCTATCTGAAAAAACGCGTTTATTTCGGGCTGTAAAACACGTTATGAAAAGTGAGCTGTTACTGACCCATAACTTACATGGGGTTGACCAAACTTGCAGAAACATGTTTATTTCTGCTGAAAAACATGTTTTGACATTTTCAGCACACTGGGGTTAAGACCTGAGTGTGTGGGCTCTTCTGAGCCTTGCAGTTACATAGGGATACAGCTGTCTTTAAAAAACGCGTTTATTTCGGGCTGAAAAACACGTTTTGAAAAGTGAGCTGTTACTGCCCCATAAGTTACATGGGGTTGACCAAACTTGCAGACACATGTTTATTTCTGCTGAAAAACATGTTTTGACACTTTCAGCACAGTGGGGTTAAGACCTGAGTGTGTGGGCTCTTCTGAGGCTTGCAGTTACATAGGGATACAGCTGTCTGAAAAAACGCGTTTATTTCGGGCTGAAAAACACGTTTTGAAAAGTGAGCTGTTACTGACCCATAACTTACATGGGGTTGACCAAACTTGCAGAAACATGTTTATTTCTGCTGAAAAACATGTTTTGACACTTTCAGCACACTGGGGTTAAGACCTGAGTGTGTGGGCTCTTCTGAGCCTTGCAGTTACATAGGGATACAGCTGTCTGAAAAAACGCGTTTATTTCGGGCTGAAAAACACGTTTTGAAAAGTGAGCTGTTACTGACCCATAACTTACATGGGGTTGACCAAACTTGCAGAAACAAGTTTATTTCTGCTGAAAAACATGTTTTGACACTTTCAGCACACTGGGGTTAAGACCTGAGTGTGTGGGCTCTTCTGAGCCTTGCAGTTACATAGGGATACAGCTGTCTGAAAAAACGCGTTTATTTCGGGCTGAAAAACACGTTTTGAAAAGTGAGCTGTTACTGACCCATAACTTACATGGGGTTGACCAAACTTGCAGAAACAAGTTTATTTCTGCTGAAAAACATGTTTTGACACTTTCAGCACACTGGGGTTAAGACCTGAGTGTGTGGGCTCTTCTGAGCCTTGCAGTTACATAGGGATACAGCTGTCTGAAAAAACGCGTTTATTTCGGGCTGAAAAACACGTTTTGAAAAGTGAGCTGTTACTGACCCATAACTTACATGGGGTTGACCAAACTTGCAGAAACATGTTTATTTCTGCTGAAAAACATGTTTTGACACTTTCAGCGCACTGGGGTTAAGACCTGAGTGTGTGGGCTCTTCTGAGCCTTGCAGTTACATAGGGTAACAGCTATCTGAAAAAACGCGTTTATTTCGGGCTGAAAAACATGTTTTGAAAAGTGAGCTGTTACTGACCCATAACTTACATGGGGTTGACCAAACTTGCAGAAACATGTTTATTTCTGCTGAAAAACATGTTTTGACACTTTCAGCACAGTGGGGTTAAGACCTGAGTGTGTGGGCTCTTCTGAGGCTTGCAGTTACATAGGGATACAGCTGTCTGAAAAAACGCGTTTATTTCGGGCTGAAAAACACGTTTTGAAAAGTGAGCTGTTACTGCCCCATAAGTTACATGGGGTTGACCAAACTTGCAGACACATGTTTATTTCTGCTGAAAAACATGTTTTGACACTTTCAGCACACTGGGGTTAAGACCTGAGTGTGTGGGCTCTTCTGAGCCTTGCAGTTACATAGGGATACAGCTGTCTGAAAAAACGCGTTTATTTCGGGCTGAAAAACACGTTTTGAAAAGTGAGCTGTTACTGACCCATAACTTACATGGGGTTGACCAAACTTGCAGAAACATGTTTATTTCTGCTGAAAAACATGTTTTGACACTTTCAGCGCACTGGGGTTAAGACCTGAGTGTGTGGGCTCTTCTGAGCCTTGCAGTTACATAGGGATACAGCTATCTGAAAAAACGCGATTATTTCGAGCTGAAAAACACGTTTTGAAAAGTGAGCTGTTACTGACCCATAACTTACATGGGGTTGACCAAACTTGCAGAAACATGTTTATTTCTGCTGAAAAACATGTTTTGACAGTTTCAGCACAGTGGGGTTAAGACCTGAGTGTGTGGGCTCTTCTGAGGCTTGCAGTTACATAGGGATACAGCTGTCTGAAAAAACGCGTTTATTTCGGGCTGAAAAACACGTTTTGAAAAGTGAGCTGTTACTGCCCCATAAGTTACATGGGGTTGACCAAACTTGCAGACACATGTTTATTTCTGCTGAAAAACATGTTTTGACACTTTCAGCACACTGGGGTTAAGACCTGAGTGTGTGGGCTCTTCTGAGCCTTGCAGTTACATAGGGATACAGCTGTCTGAAAAAACGCGTTTATTTCGGGCTGAAAAACACGTTTTGAAAAGTGAGCTGTTACTGACCCATAACTTACATGGGGTTGACCAAACTTGCAGAAACATGTTTATTTCTGCTGAAAAACATGTTTTGACACTTTCAGCACACTGGGGTTAAGACCTGAGTGTGTGGGCTCTTCTGAGCCTTGCAGTTACATAGGGATACAGCTGTCTGAAAAAACGCGTTTATTTCGGGCTGAAAAACACGTTTTGAAAAGTGAGCTGTTACTGACCCATAACTTACATGGGGTTGACCAAACTTGCAGAAACATGTTTATTTCTGCTGAAAAACATGTTTTGACACTTTCAGCACACTGGGGTTAAGACCTGAGTGTGTGGGCTCTTCTGAGCCTTGCAGTTACATAGGGATACAGCTGTCTGAAAAAACGCGTTTATTTCGGGCTGTAAAACACGTTATGAAAAGTGAGCTGTTACTGACCCATAACTTACATGGGGTTGACCAAACTTGCAGAAACGTTTATTTCTGCTGAAAAACATGTTTTGACACTTTCAGCACACTGGGGTTAAGACCTGAGTGTGTGGGCTCTTCTGAGCCTTGCAGTTACATAGGGATACAGCTGTCTTTAAAAAACGCGTTTATTTCGGGCTGAAAAACACGTTTTGAAAAGTGAGCTGTTACTGACCCATAACTTACATGGGGTTGACCAAACTTGCAGAAACATGCTTATTTCTGCTGAAAAACATGTTTTGACACTTTCAGCGCACTGGGGTTAAGACCTGAGTGTGTGGGCTCTTCTGAGCCTTGCAGTTACATAGGGTAACAGCTATCTGAAAAAACGCGTTTATTTCGGGCTGAAAAACACGTTTTGAAAAGTGAGCTGTTACTGACCCATAACTTACATGGGGTTGACCAAACTTGCAGAAACATGTTTATTTCTGCTGAAAAACATGTTTTGACACTTTCAGCACAGTGGGGTTAAGACCTGAGTGTGTGGGCTCTTCTGAGGCTTGCAGTTACATAGGGATACAGCTGTCTGAAAAAACGCGTTTATTTCGGGCTGAAAAACACGTTTTGAAAAGTGAGCTGTTACTGCCCCATAAGTTACATGGGGTTGACCAAACTTGCAGACACATGTTTATTTCTGCTGAAAAACATGTTTTGACACTTTCAGCACACTGGGGTTAAGACCTGAGTGTGTGGGCTCTTCTGAGCCTTGCAGTTACATAGGGATACAGTTGTCCGAAAAAAAGCGTTTATTTCGGGCTGAAAAACACGTTTTGAAAAGTGAGCTGTTACTGACCCATAACTTACATGGGGTTGACCAAACTTGCAGAAACATGTTTATTTCTGCTGAAAAACATGTTTTGACACTTTCAGCACATTGGGGTTAAGACCTGAGTGTGTGGGCTCTTCTGAGCCTTGCAGTTACATAGGGATACAGCTGTCTGAAAAAACGCGTTTATTTCGGGCTGAAAAACACGTTTTGAAAAGTGAGCTGTTACTGACCCATAACTTACATGGGGTTGACCAAACTTGCAGAAACATGTTTATTTCTGCTGAAAAACATGTTTTGACACTTTCAGCACACTGGGGTTAAGACCTGAGTGTGTGGGCTCTTCTGAGCCTTGCAGTTACATAGGGATACAGCTGTCTGAAAAAACGCGTTTATTTCGGGCTGAAAAACACGTTTTGAAAAGTGAGCTGTTACTGCCCCATAAGTTACATGGGGTTGACCAAACTTGCAGAAACATGTTTATTTCTGCTGAAAAACATGTTTTGACACTTTCAGCACACTGGGGTTAAGACCTGAGTGTGTGGGCTCTTCTGAGCCTTGCAGTTACATAGGGATACAGCTGTCTGAAAAAACGCGTTTATTTCGGGCTGAAAAACACGTTTTGAAAAGTGAGCTGTTACTGACCCATAACTTACATGGGGTTGACCAAACTTGCAGAAACAAGTTTATTTCTGCTGAAAAACATGTTTTGACACTTTCAGCACACTGGGGTTAAGACCTGAGTGTGTGGGCTCTTCTGAGCCTTGCAGTTACATAGGGATACAGCTGTCTGAAAAAACGCGTTTATTTCGGGCTGAAAAACACGTTTTGAAAAGTGAGCTGTTACTGACCCATAACTTACATGGGGTTGACCAAACTTGCAGAAACATGTTTATTTCTGCTGAAAAACATGTTTTGACAATTTCAGCACACTGGGGTTAAGACCTGAGTGTGTGGGCTCTTCTGAGCCTTGCAGTTACATAGGGATACAGCTGTCTGAAAAAACGCGTTTATTTCGGGCTGAAAAACACGTTTAGAAAAGTGAGCTGTTACTGACCCATAACTTACATGGGGTTGACCAAACTTGCAGAAACAAGTTTATTTCTGCTGAAAAACATGTTTTGACACTTTCAGCACAGTGGGGTTAAGACCTGAGTGTGTGGGCTCTTCTGAGCCTTGCAGATACATAGGGATACAGCTGTCTGAAAAAACGCGTTTATTTCGGGCTGAAAAACACGTTTTGAAAAGTGAGCTGTTACTGACCCATAACTTACATGGGGTTGACCAAACTTGCAGAAACATGCTTATTTCTGCTGAAAAACATGTTTTGACACTTTCAGCGCACTGGGGTTAAGACCTGAGTGTGTGGGCTCTTCTGAGCCTTGCAGTTACATAGGGTAACAGCTATCTGAAAAAACGCGTTTATTTCGGGCTGAAAAACACGTTTTGAAAAGTGAGCTGTTACTGCCCCATAAGTTACATGGGGTTGACCAAACTTGCAGACACATGTTTATTTCTGCTGAAAAACATGTTTTGACACTTTCAGCACACTGGGGTTAAGACCTGAGTGTGTGGGCTCTTCTGAGCCTTGCAGTTACATAGGGATACAGCTGTCTGAAAAAACGCGTTTATTTCGGGCTGAAAAACACGTTTTGAAAAGTGAGCTGTTACTGACCCATAACTTACATGGGGTTGACCAAACTTGCAGAAACATGTTTATTTCTGCTGAAAAACATGTTTTGACACTTTCAGCACACTGGGGTTAAGACCTGAGTGTGTGGGCTCTTCTGAGCCTTGCAGTTACATAGGGATACAGCTGTCTGAAAAAACGCGTTTATTTCGGGCTGAAAAACACGTTTTGAAAAGTGAGCTGTTACTGACCCATAACTTACATGGGGTTGACCAAACTTGCAGAAACATGTTTATTTCTGCTGAAAAACATGTTTTGACACTTTCAGCGCACTGGGGTTAAGACCTGAGTGTGTGGGCTCTTCTGAGCCTTGCATTTACATAGGGTAACAGCTATCTGAAAAAACGCGTTTATTTCGGGCTGAAAAACACGTTTTGAAAAGTGAGCTGTTACTGACCCATAAGTTACATGGGGTTGACCAAACTTGTAGAAACATGTTTATTTCTGCTGAAAAACATGTTTTGACACTTTCAGCACACTGGGGTTAAGACCTGAGTGTGTGGGCTCTTCTGAGCCTTGCAGTTACATAGGGATACAGCTGTCTGAAAAAACGCGTTTATTTCGGGCTGAAAAACACGTTTTGAAAAGTGAGCTGTTACTGACCCATAACTTACATGGGGTTGACCAAACTTGCAGAAACATGTTTATTTCTGCTGAAAAACATGTTTTGACACTTTCAGCGCACTGGGGTTAAGACCTGAGTGTGTGGGCTCTTCTGAGCCTTGCAGTTACATAGGGTAACAGCTATCTGAAAAAACGCGTTTATTTCGGGCTGAAAAACACGTTTTGAAAAGTGAGCTGTTACTGACCCATAACTTACATGGGGTTGACCAAACTTGCAGAAACATGCTTATTTCTGCTGAAAAACATGTTTTGACACTTTCAGCGCACTGGGGTTAAGACCTGAGTGTGTGGGCTCTTCTGAGCCTTGCAGTTACATAGGGTAACAGCTATCTGAAAAAACGCGTTTATTTCGGGCTGAAAAACACGTTTTGAAAAGTGAGCTGTTACTGACCCATAACTTACATGGGGTTGACCAAACTTGCAGAAACATGTTTATTTCTGCTGAAAAACATGTTTTGACACTTTCAGCACAGTGGGGTTAAGACCTGAGTGTGTGGGCTCTTCTGAGGCTTGCAGTTACATAGGGATACAGCTGTCTGAAAAAACGCGTTTATTTCGGGCTGAAAAACACGTTTTGAAAAGTGAGCTGTTACTGCCCCATAAGTTACATGGGGTTGACCAAACTTGCAGACACATGTTTATTTCTGCTGAAAAACATGTTTTGACACTTTCAGCACACTGGGGTTAAGACCTGAGTGTGTGGGCTCTTCTGAGCCTTGCAGTTACATAGGGATACAGCTGTCTGAAAAAACGCGTTTATTTCGGGCTGAAAAACACGTTTTGAAAAGTGAGCTGTTACTGACCCATAAGTTACATGGGGTTGACCAAACTTGCAGAAACATGTTTATTTCTGCTGAAAAACATGTTTTGACACTTTCAGCACACTCGGGTTAAGACCTGAGTGTGTGGGCTCTTCTGAGCCTTGCAGTTACATAGGGATACAGCTGTCTGAAAAAACGCGTTTATTTCGGGCTGAAAAACACGTTTTGAAAAGTGTGCTGTTACTGCCCCATAACTTACATGGGGTTGACCAAACTTGCAGAAACATGTTTATTTCTGCTGAAAAACACGTTTTGACACTGTCAGCACACTGGGGTTAAGACCTGAGTGTGTGGACTCTTCTGAGCCTTGCAGTTACATAGGGATACAGCTGTCTGAAAAAACGCGTTTATTTCGGGCTGAAAAACACGTTTTGAAAAGTGACCTGTTACTGACCCATAACTTACATGGGGTTGACCAAACTTGCAGAAACAAGTTTATTTCTGCTGAAAAACATGTTTTGACACTTTCAGCACAGTGGGGTTAAGACCTGAGTGTGTGGGCTCCTCTGAGCCTTGCAGATACATAGGGATACAGCTGTCTGAAAAAACGCGTTTATTTCGGGCTGAAAAACACGTTTTGAAAAGTGAGCTGTTACTGACCCATAACTTACATGGGGTTGACCAAACTTGCAGAAACATGCTTATTTCTGCTGAAAAACATGTTTTGACACTTTCAGCGCACTGGGGTTAAGACCTGAGTGTGTGGGCTCTTCTGAGCCTTGCAGTTACATAGGGTAACAGCTATCTGAAAAAACGCGTTTATTTCGGGCTGAAAAACACGTTTTGAAAAGTGAGCTGTTACTGACCCATAACTTACATGGGGTTGACCAAACTTGCAGAAACATGTTTATTTCTGCTGAAAAACATGTTTTGACACTTTCAGCACACTGGGGTTAAGACCTGAGTGTGTGGGCTCTTCTGAGCCTTGCAGTTACATAGGGATACAGCTGTCTGAAAAAACGCGTTTATTTCGGGCTGAAAAACACGTTTTGAAAAGTGAGCTGTTACTGACCCATAACTTACATGGGGTTGACCAAACTTGCAGAAACATGTTTATTTCTGCTGAAAAACATGTTTTGACACTTTCAGCGCACTGGGGTTAAGACATGAGTGTGTGGGCTCTTCTGAGCCTTGCAGTTACATAGGGTAACAGCTATCTGAAAAAACGCGTTTATTTCGGGCTGAAAAACACGTTTTGAAAAGTGAGCTGTTACTGACCCATAAGTTACATGGGGTTGACCAAACTTGTATAAACATGTTTATTTCTGCTGAAAAACATGTTTTGACAATTTCAGCACACTGGGGTTAAGACCTGAGTGTGTGGGCTCTTCTGAGCCTTGCAGTTACATAGGGATACAGCTGTCTGAAAAAACGCGTTTATTTCGGGCAGAAAAACACGTTTTGAAAAGTGAGCTGTTACTGCCCCATAAGTTACATGGGGTTGACCAAACTTGCAGAAACATGTTTATTTCTGCTGAAAAACATGTTTTGACACTTTCAGCACACTGGGGTTAAGACCTGAGTGTGTGGGCTCTTCTGAGCCTTGCAGTTACATAGGGATACAGCTGTCTGAAAAAACGCGTTTATTTCGGGCTGAAAAACACGTTTTGAAAAGTGAGCTGTTACTGACCCATAACTTACATGGGGTTGACCAAACTTGCAGAAACAAGTTTATTTCTGCTGAAAAACATGTTTTGACACTTTCACCACACTGGGGTTAAGACCTGAGTGTGTGGGCTCTTCTGAGCCTTGCAGTTACATAGGGATACAGCTGTCTGAAAAAACGCGTTTATTTCGGGCTGAAAAACACGTTTTGAAAAGTGAGCTGTTACTGACCCATAACTTACATGGGGTTGACCAAACTTGCAGAAACATGTTTATTTCTCCTGAAAAACATGTTTTGACACTTTCAGCACACTGGGGTTAAGACCTGAGTGTGTGGGCTCTTCTGAGCCTTGCAGTTACATAGGGATACAGCTGTCTGAAAAAACGCGTTTATTTCGGGCTGAAAAACACGTTTAGAAAAGTGAGCTGTTACTGACCCATAACTTACATGGGGTTGACCAAACTTGCAGAAACAAGTTTATTTCTGCTGAAAAACATGTTTTGACACTTTCAGCACAGTGGGGTTAAGACCTGAGTGTGTGGGCTCCTCTGAGCCTTGCAGATACATAGGGATACAGCTGTCTGAAAAAACGCGTTTATTTCGGGCTGAAAAACACGTTTTGAAAAGTGAGCTGTTACTGACCCATAACTTACATGGGGTTGACCAAACTTGCAGAAACATGCTTATTTCTGCTGAAAAACATGTTTTGACACTTTCAGCGCACTGGGGTTAAGACCTGAGTGTGTGGGCTCTTCTGAGCCTTGCAGTTACATAGGGTAACAGCTATCTGAAAAAACGCGTTTATTTCGGGCTGAAAAACACGTTTTGAAAAGTGAGCTGTTACTGCCCCATAAGTTACATGGGGTTGACCAAACTTGCAGACACATGTTTATTTCTGCTGAAAAACATGTTTTGACACTTTCAGCACACTGGGGTTAAGACCTGAGTGTGTGGGCTCTTCTGAGCCTTGCAGTTACATAGGGATACAGCTGTCTGAAAAAACGCGTTTATTTCGGGCTGAAAAACACGTTTTGAAAAGTGAGCTGTTACTGACCCATAACTTACATGGGGTTGACCAAACTTGCAGAAACATGTTTATTTCTGCTGAAAAACATGTTTTGACACTTTCAGCACACTGGGGTTAAGACCTGAGTGTGTGGGCTCTTCTGAGCCTTGCAGTTACATAGGGATACAGCTGTCTGAAAAAACGCGTTTATTTCGGGCTGAAAAACACGTTTTGAAAAGTGAGCTGTTACTGACCCATAACTTACATGGGGTTGACCAAACTTGCAGAAACATGTTTATTTCTGCTGAAAAACATGTTTTGACACTTTCAGCGCACTGGGGTTAAGACCTGAGTGTGTGGGCTCTTCTGAGCCTTGCAGATACATAGGGTAACAGCTATCTGAAAAAACGCGTTTATTTCGGGCTGAAAAACACGTTTTGAAAAGTGAGCTGTTACTGACCCATAAGTTACATGGGGTTGACCAAACTTGTAGAAACATGTTTATTTCTGCTGAAAAACATGTTTTGACACTTTCAGCACACTGGGGTTAAGACATGAGTGTGTGGGCTCTTCTGAGCCTTGCAGTTACATAGGGATACAGCTGTCTGAAAAAACGCGTTTATTTCGGGCTGAAAAACACGTTTTGAAAAGTGAGCTGTTACTGACCCATAACTTACATGGGGTTGACCAAACTTGCAGAAACATGTTTATTTCTGCTGAAAAACATGTTTTGACACTTTCAGCGCACTGGGGTTAAGACCTGAGTGTGTGGGCTCTTCTGAGCCTTGCAGTTACATAGGGTAACAGCTATCTGAAAAAACGCGTTTATTTCGGGCTGAAAAACACGTTTTGAAAAGTGAGCTGTTACTGACCCATAACTTACATGGGGTTGACCAAACTTGCAGAAACATGCTTATTTCTGCTGAAAAACATGTTTTGACACTTTCAGCGCACTGGGGTTAAGACCTGAGTGTGTGGGCTCTTCTGAGCCTTGCAGTTACATAGGGTAACAGCTATCTGAAAAAACGCGTTTATTTCGGGCTGAAAAACACGTTTTGAAAAGTGAGCTGTTACTGACCCATAACTTACATGGGGTTGACCAAACTTGCAGACATGTTTATTTCTGCTGAAAAACATGTTTTGACACTTTCAGCACACTGGGGTTAAGACCTGAGTGTGTGGGCTCTTCTGAGCCTTGCAGTTACATAGGGATACAGCTGTCTGAAAAAACGCGTTTATTTCGGGCTGAAAAACACGTTTTGAAAAGTGAGCTGTTACTGACCCATAAGTTACATGGGGTTGACCAAACTTGCAGAAACATGTTTATTTCTGCTGAAAAACATGTTTTGACACTTTCAGCACACTCGGGTTAAGACCTGAGTGTGTGGGCTCTTCTGAGCCTTGCAGTTACATAGGGATACAGCTGTCTGAAAAAACGCGTTTATTTCGGGCTGAAAAACACGTTTTGAAAAGTGTGCTGTTACTGCCCCATAACTTACATGGGGTTGACCAAACTTGCAGAAACATGTTTATTTCTGCTGAAAAACACGTTTTGACACTGTCAGCACACTGGGGTTAAGACCTGAGTGTGTGGACTCTTCTGAGCCTTGCAGTTACATAGGGATACAGCTGTCTGAAAAAACGCGTTTATTTCGGGCTGAAAAACACGTTTTGAAAAGTGACCTGTTACTGACCCATAACTTACATGGGGTTGACCAAACTTGCAGAAACAAGTTTATTTCTGCTGAAAAACATGTTTTGACACTTTCAGCACAGTGGGGTTAAGACCTGAGTGTGTGGGCTCCTCTGAGCCTTGCAGATACATAGGGATACAGCTGTCTGAAAAAACGCGTTTATTTCGGGCTGAAAAACACGTTTTGAAAAGTGAGCTGTTACTGACCCATAACTTACATGGGGTTGACCAAACTTGCAGAAACATGCTTATTTCTGCTGAAAAACATGTTTTGACACTTTCAGCGCACTGGGGTTAAGACCTGAGTGTGTGGGCTCTTCTGAGCCTTGCAGTTACATAGGGTAACAGCTATCTGAAAAAACGCGTTTATTTCGGGCTGAAAAACACGTTTTGAAAAGTGAGCTGTTACTGACCCATAACTTACATGGGGTTGACCAAACTTGCAGAAACATGTTTATTTCTGCTGAAAAACATGTTTTGACACTTTCAGCACACTGGGGTTAAGACCTGAGTGTGTGGGCTCTTCTGAGCCTTGCAGTTACATAGGGATACAGCTGTCTGAAAAAACGCGTTTATTTCGGGCTGAAAAACACGTTTTGAAAAGTGAGCTGTTACTGACCCATAACTTACATGGGGTTGACCAAACTTGCAGAAACATGTTTATTTCTGCTGAAAAACATGTTTTGACACTTTCAGCGCACTGGGGTTAAGACATGAGTGTGTGGGCTCTTCTGAGCCTTGCAGTTACATAGGGTAACAGCTATCTGAAAAAACGCGTTTATTTCGGGCTGAAAAACACGTTTTGAAAAGTGAGCTGTTACTGACCCATAAGTTACATGGGGTTGACCAAACTTGTATAAACATGTTTATTTCTGCTGAAAAACATGTTTTGACAATTTCAGCACACTGGGGTTAAGACCTGAGTGTGTGGGCTCTTCTGAGCCTTGCAGTTACATAGGGATACAGCTGTCTGAAAAAACGCGTTTATTTCGGGCTGAAAAACACGTTTTGAAAAGTGAGCTGTTACTGACCCATAACTTACATGGGGTTGACCAAACTTGCAGAAACATGTTTATTTCTGCTGAAAAACATGTTTTGACACTTTCAGCACACTGGGGTTAAGACCTGAGTGTGTGGGCTCTTCTGAGCCTTGCAGTTACATAGGGATACAGCTGTCTTTAAAAAACGTGTTTATTTCGGGCTGAAAAACACGTTTTGAAAAGTGAGCTGTTACTGCCCCATAAGTTACATGGGGTTGACCAAACTTGCAGACACATGTTTATTTCTGCTGAAAAACATGTTTTGACACTTTCAGCACAGTGGGGTTAAGACCTGAGTGTGTGGGCTCTTCTGAGGCTTGCAGTTACATAGGGATACAGCTGTCTGAAAAAACGCGTTTATTTCGGGCTGAAAAACACGTTTTGAAAAGTGAGCTGTTACTGACCCATAACTTACATGGGGTTGACCAAACTTGCAGAAACATGTTTATTTCTGCTGAAAAACATGTTTTGACACTTTCAGCACACTGGGGTTAAGACCTGAGTGTGTGGGCTCTTCTGAGCCTTGCAGTTACATAGGGATACAGCTGTCTGAAAAAACGCGTTTATTTCTGGCTGAAAAACACGTTTTGAAAAGTGAGCTGTTACTGACCCATAACTTACATGGGGTTGACCAAACTTGCAGAAACATGTTTATTTCTGCTGAAAAACATGTTTTGACACTTTCAGCACACTGGGGTTAAGACCTGAGTGTGTGGGCTCTTCTGAGCCTTGCAGTTACATAGGGATACAGCTGTCTGAAAAAACGCGTTTATTTCGGGCTGAAAAACACGTTTTGAAAAGTGAGCTGTTACTGACCCATAACTTACATGGGGTTGACCAAACTTGCAGAAACAAGTTTATTTCTGCTGAAAAACATGTTTTGACACTTTCAGCACACTGGGGTTAAGACCTGAGTGTGTGGGCTCTTCTGAGGCTTGCAGTTACATAGGGATACAGCTGTCTGAAAAAACGCGTTTATTTCGGGCTGAAAAACACGTTTTGAAAAGTGAGCTGTTACTGACCCATAACTTACATGGGGTTGACCAAACTTGCAGAAACAACTTTATTTCTGCTGAAAAACATGTTTTGACACTTTCAGCACAGTGGGGTTAAGACCTGAGTGTGTGGGCTCTTCTGAGCCTTGCAGTTACATAGGGATACAGCTGTCTGAAAAAACGCGTTTATTTCGGGCTGAAAAACACGTTTTGAAAAGTGAGCTGTTACTGACCCATAACTTACATGGGGTTGACCAAACTTGCAGAAACATGTTTATTTCTGCTGAAAAACATGTTTTGACACTTTCAGCACACTGGGGTTAAGATCTGAGTGTGTGGGCTCTTCTGAGCCTTGCAGTTACATAGGGATACAGCTGTCTGAAAAAACGCGTTTATTTCGGGCTGAAAAACACGTTTTGAAAAGTGAGCTGTTACTGACCCATAACTTACATGGGGTTGACCAAACTTGCAGAAACATGTTTATTTCTGCTGAAAAACATGTTTTGACACTTTCAGCGCACTGGGGTTAAGACCTGAGTGTGTGGGCTCTTCTGAGCCTTGCAGTTACATAGGGTAACAGCTATCTGAAAAAACGCGTTTATTTCGGGCTGAAAAACACGTTTTGAAAAGTGAGCTGTTACTGACCCATAAGTTACATGGGGTTGACCAAACTTGCAGAAACATGTTTATTTCTGCTGAAAAACATGTTTTGACACTTTCAGCACACTGGGGTTAAGACCTGAGTGTGTGGGCTCTTCTGAGGCTTGCAGTTACATAGGGATACAGCTGTCTGAAAAAACGCGTTTATTTCGGGCTGAAAAACACGTTTTGAAAAGTGAGCTGTTACTGCCCCATAAGTTACATGGGGTTGAGCAAACTTGCAGACACATGTTAATTTCTGCTGAAAAACATGTTTTGACACTTTCAGCACACTGGGGTTAAGACCTGAGTGTGTGGGCTCTTCTGAGCCTTGCAGTTACATAGGGATACAGCTGTCTGAAAAAACGCGTTTATTTCGGGCTGAAAAACACGTTTTGAAAAGTGAGCTGTTACTGACCCATAACTTACATGGGGTTGACCAAACTTGCAGAAACATGTTTATTTCTGCTGAAAAACATGTTTTGACACTTTCAGCACACTGGGGTTAAGACCTGAGTGTGTGGGCTCTTCTGAGCCTTGCAGTTACATAGGGATACAGCTGTCTGAAAAAACGCGTTTATTTCGGGCTGAAAAACACGTTTTGAAAAGTGAGCTGTTACTGACCCATAACTTACATGGGGTTGACCAAACTTGCAGAAACATGTTTATTTCTGCTGAAAAACATGTTTTGACACTTTCAGCACACTGGGGTTAAGATCTGAGTGTGTGGGCTCTTCTGAGCCTTGCAGTTACATAGGGATACAGCTGTCTGAAAAAACGCGTTTATTTCGGGCTGAAAAACACGTTTTGAAAAGTGAGCTGTTACTGACCCATAACTTACATGGGGTTGACCAAACTTGCAGAAACATGTTTATTTCTGCTGAAAAACATGTTTTGACACTTTCAGCGCACTGGGGTTAAGACCTGAGTGTGTGGGCTCTTCTGAGCCTTGCAGTTACATAGGGTAACAGCTATCTGAAAAAACGCATTTATTTCGGGCTGAAAAACACGTTTTGAAAAGTGAGCTGTTACTGACCCATAAGTTACATGGGGTTGACCAAACTTGCAGAAACATGTTTATTTCTGCTGAAAAACATGTTTTGACACTTTCAGCACACTGGGGTTAAGACCTGAGTGTGTGGGCTCTTCTGAGCCTTGCAGTTACATAGGGATACAGCTGTCTGAAAAAACGCGTTTATTTCGGGCTGAAAAACACGTTTTGAAAAGTGAGCTGTTACTGACCCATAACTTACATGGGGTTGACCAAACTTGCAGAAACATGTTTATTTCTGCTGAAAAACATGTTTTGACACTTTCAGCACACTGGGGTTAAGACCTGAGTGTGTGGGCTCTTCTGAGCCTTGCAGTTACATAGGGATACAGCTGTCTGAAAAAACGCGTTTATTTCGGGCTGAAAAACACGTTTTGAAAAGTGAGCTGTTACTGACCCATAACTTACATGGGGTTGACAAAACTTGCAGAAACATGTTTATTTCTGCTGAAAAACATGTTTTGACACTTTCAGCGCACTGGGGTTAAGACCTGAGTGTGTGGGCTCTTCTGAGCCTTGCAGTTACATAGGGTAACAGCTATCTGAAAAAACGCGTTTATTTCGGGCTGAAAAACACGTTTTGAAAAGTGAGCTGTTACTGACCCATAACTTACATGGGGTTGACCAAACTTGCAGAAACATGCTTATTTCTGCTGAAAAACATGTTTTGACACTTTCAGCGCACTGGGGTTAAGACCTGAGTGTGTGGGCTCTTCTGAGCCTTGCAGTTACATAGGGTAACAGCTATCTGAAAAAACGCGTTTATTTCGGGCTGAAAAACACGTTTTGAAAAGTGAGCTGTTACTGACCCATAACTTACATGGGGTTGACCAAACATGCAGAAACATGTTTATTTCTGCTGAAAAACATGTTTTGACACTTTCAGCACACTGGGGTTAAGACCTGAGTGTGTGGGCTCTTCTGAGGCTTGCAGTTACATAGGGATACAGCTGTCTGAAAAAACGCGTTTATTTCGGGCTGAAAAACACGTTTTGAAAAGTGAGCTGTTACTGCCCCATAAGTTACATGGGGTTGACCAAACTTGCAGACACATGTTTATTTCTGCTGAAAAACATGTTTTGACACTTTCAGCACACTGGGGTTAAGACCTGAGTGTGTGGGCTCTTCTGAGCCTTGCAGTTACATAGGGATACAGCTGTCTGAAAAAACGCGTTTATTTCGGGCTGAAAAACACGTTTTGAAAAGTGAGCTGTTACTGCCCCATAACTTACATGGGGTTGACCAAACTTGCAGAAACAAGTTTATTTCTGCTGAAAAACATGTTTTGACACTTTCAGCACACTGGGGTTAAGACCTGAGTGTGTGGGCTCTTCTGAGCCTTGCAGTTACATAGGGATACAGCTGTCTGAAAAAACGCGTTTATTTCGGGCTGAAAAACACGTTTTGAAAAGTGAGCTGTTACTGCCCCATAAGTTACATGGGGTTGACCAAACTTGCAGAAACATGTTTATTTCTGCTGAAAAACATGTTTTGACACTTTCAGCACACTGGGGTTAAGACCTGAGTGTGTGGGCTCTTCTGAGCCTTGCAGTTACATAGGGATACAGCTGTCTGAAAAAACGCGTTTATTTCGGGCTGAAAAACACGTTTTGAAAAGTGAGCTGTTACTGACCCATAACTTACATGGGGTTGACAAAACTTGCAGAAACATGTTTATTTCTGCTGAAAAACATGTTTTGACACTTTCAGCGCACTGGGGTTAAGACCTGAGTGTGTGGGCTCTTCTGAGCCTTGCAGTTACATAGGGTAACAGCTATCTGAAAAAACGCGTTTATTTCGGGCTGAAAAACACGTTTTGAAAAGTGAGCTGTTACTGACCCATAACTTACATGGGGTTGACCAAACTTGCAGAAACATGCTTATTTCTGCTGAAAAACATGTTTTGACACTTTCAGCGCAATGGGGTTAAGACCTGAGTGTGTGGGCTCTTCTGAGCCTTGCAGTTACATAGGGTAACAGCTATCTGAAAAAACGCGTTTATTTCGGGCTGAAAAACACGTTTTGAAAAGTGAGCTGTTACTGACCCATAACTTACATGGGGTTGACCAAACTTGCAGAAACATGTTTATTTCTGCTGAAAAACATGTTTTGACACTTTCAGCACACTGGGGTTAAGACCTGAGTGTGTGGGCTCTTCTGAGGCTTGCAGTTACATAGGGATACAGCTGTCTGAAAAAACGCGTTTATTTCGGGCTGAAAAACACGTTTTGAAAAGTGAGCTGTTACTGCCCCATAAGTTACATGGGGTTGACCAAACTTGCAGACACATGTTTATTTCTGCTGAAAAACATGTTTTGACACTTTCAGCACACTGGGGTTAAGACCTGAGTGTGTGGGCTCTTCTGAGCCTTGCAGTTACATAGGGATACAGCTGTCTGAAAAAACGCGTTTATTTCGGGCTGAAAAACACGTTTTGAAAAGTGAGCTGTTACTGACCCATAACTTACATGGGGTTGACCAAACTTGCAGAAACATGTTTATTTCTGCTGAAAAACATGTTTTGACACTTTCAGCACACTGGGGTTAAGACCTGAGTGTGTGGGCTCTTCTGAGCCTTGCAGTTACATAGGGATACAGCTGTCTGAAAAAACGCGTTTATTTCGGGCTGAAAAACACGTTTTGAAAAGTGAGCTGTTACTGACCCATAACTTACATGGGGTTGACCAAACTTGCAGAAACAAGTTTATTTCTGCTGAAAAACATGTTTTGACACTTTCAGCACACTGGGGTTAAGACCTGAGTGTGTGGGCTCTTCTGAGGCTTGCAGTTACATAGGGATACAGCTGTCTGAAAAAACGCGTTTATTTCGGGCTGAAAAACACGTTTTGAAAAGTGAGCTGTTACTGACCCATAACTTACATGGGGTTGACCAAACTTGCAGAAACAACTTTATTTCTGCTGAAAAACATGTTTTGACACTTTCAGCACAGTGGGGTTAAGACCTGAGTGTGTGGGCTCTTCTGAGCCTTGCAGTTACATAGGGATACAGCTGTCTGAAAAAACGCGTTTATTTCGGGCTGAAAAACACGTTTTGAAAAGTGAGCTGTTACTGACCCATAACTTACATGGGGTTGACCAAACTTGCAGAAACATGTTTATTTCTGCTGAAAAACATGTTTTGACACTTTCAGCACACTGGGGTTAAGATCTGAGTGTGTGGGCTCTTCTGAGCCTTGCAGTTACATAGGGATACAGCTGTCTGAAAAAACGCGTTTATTTCGGGCTGAAAAACACGTTTTGAAAAGTGAGCTGTTACTGACCCATAACTTACATGGGGTTGACCAAACTTGCAGAAACATGTTTATTTCTGCTGAAAAACATGTTTTGACACTTTCAGCGCACTGGGGTTAAGACCTGAGTGTGTGGGCTCTTCTGAGCCTTGCAGTTACATAGGGTAACAGCTATCTGAAAAAACGCGTTTATTTCGGGCTGAAAAACACGTTTTGAAAAGTGAGCTGTTACTGACCCATAAGTTACATGGGGTTGACCAAACTTGCAGAAACATGTTTATTTCTGCTGAAAAACATGTTTTGACACTTTCAGCACACTGGGGTTAAGACCTGAGTGTGTGGGCTCTTCTGAGCCTTGCAGTTACATAGGGATACAGCTGTCTGAAAAAACGCGTTTATTTCGGGCTGAAAAACACGTTTTGAAAAGTGAGCTGTTACTGACCCATAACTTACATGGGGTTGACCAAACTTGCAGAAACATGTTTATTTCTGCTGAAAAACATGTTTTGACACTTTCAGCACACTGGGGTTAAGACCTGAGTGTGTGGGCTCTTCTGAGCCTTGCAGTTACATAGGGATACAGCTGTCTGAAAAAACGCGTTTATTTCGGGCTGAAAAACACGTTTTGAAAAGTGAGCTGTTACTGACCCATAACTTACATGGGGTTGACAAAACTTGCAGAAACATGTTTATTTCTGCTGAAAAACATGTTTTGACACTTTCAGCGCACTGGGGTTAAGACCTGAGTGTGTGGGCTCTTCTGAGCCTTGCAGTTACATAGGGTAACAGCTATCTGAAAAAACGCGTTTATTTCGGGCTGAAAAACACGTTTTGAAAAGTGAGCTGTTACTGACCCATAACTTACATGGGGTTGACCAAACTTGCAGAAACATGCTTATTTCTGCTGAAAAACATGTTTTGACACTTTCAGCGCACTGGGGTTAAGACCTGAGTGTGTGGGCTCTTCTGAGCCTTGCAGTTACATAGGGTAACAGCTATCTGAAAAAACGCGTTTATTTCGGGCTGAAAAACACGTTTTGAAAAGTGAGCTGTTACTGACCCATAACTTACATGGGGTTGACCAAACATGCAGAAACATGTTTATTTCTGCTGAAAAACATGTTTTGACACTTTCAGCACACTGGGGTTAAGACCTGAGTGTGTGGGCTCTTCTGAGGCTTGCAGTTACATAGGGATACAGCTGTCTGAAAAAACGCGTTTATTTCGGGCTGAAAAACACGTTTTGAAAAGTGAGCTGTTACTGCCCCATAAGTTACATGGGGTTGACCAAACTTGCAGACACATGTTTATTTCTGCTGAAAAACATGTTTTGACACTTTCAGCACACTGGGGTTAAGACCTGAGTGTGTGGGCTCTTCTGAGCCTTGCAGTTACATAGGGATACAGCTGTCTGAAAAAAACGCGTTTATTTCGGGCTGAAAAACACGTTTTGAAAAGTGAGCTGTTACTGACCCATAACTTACATGGGGTTGACCAAACTTGCAGAAACAAGTTTATTTCTGCTGAAAAACATGTTTTGACACTTTCAGCACACTGGGGTTAAGACCTGAGTGTGTGGGCTCTTCTGAGCCTTGCAGTTACATAGGGATACAGCTGTCTGAAAAAACGCGTTTATTTCGGGCTGAAAAACACGTTTTGAAAAGTGAGCTGTTACTGACCCATAACTTACATGGGGTTGACCAAACTTGCAGAAACATGTTTATTTCTGCTGAAAAACATGTTTTGACACTTTCAGCACACTGGGGTTAAGACCTGAGTGTGTGGGCTCTTCTGAGCCTTGCAGATACATAGGGATACAGCTGTCTGAAAAAACGCGTTTATTTCGGGCTGAAAAACACGTTTTGAAAAGTGAGCTGTTACTGACCCATAACTTACATGGGGTTGACCAAACTTGCAGAAACATGCTTATTTCTGCTGAAAAACATGTTTTGACACTTTCAGCGCACTGGGGTTAAGACCTGAGTGTGTGGGCTCTTCTGAGCCTTGCAGTTACATAGGGTAACAGCTATCTGAAAAAACGCGTTTATTTCGGGCTGAAAAACACGTTTTGAAAAGTGAGCTGTTACTGACCCATAACTTACATGGGGTTGACCAAACTTGCAGAAACATGTTTATTTCTGCTGAAAAACATGTTTTGACACTTTCAGCACAGTGGGGTTAAGACCTGAGTGTGTGGGCTCTTCTGAGGCTTGCAGTTACATAGGGATACAGCTGTCTGAAAAAACGCGTTTATTTCGGGCTGAAAAACACGTTTTGAAAAGTGAGCTGTTACTGACCCATAACTTACATGGGGTTGACCAAACTTGCAGAAACATGTTTATTTCTGCTGAAAAACATGTTTTGACACTTTCAGCGCACTGGGGTTAAGACCTGAGTGTGTGGGCTCTTCTGAGCCTTGCAGTTACATAGGGTAACAGCTATCTGAAAAAACGCGTTTATTTCGGGCTGAAAAACACGTTTTGAAAAGTGAGCTGTTACTGACCCATAAGTTACATGGGGTTGACCAAACTTGCAGACACATGTTTATTTCTGCTGAAAAACATGTTTTGACACTTTCAGCACACTCGGGTTAAGACCTGAGTGTGTGGGCTCTTCTGAGCCTTGCAGTTACATAGGGATACAGCTGTCTGAAAAAACGCGTTTATTTCGGGCTGAAAAACACGTTTTGAAAAGTGAGCTGTTACTGACCCATAACTTACATGGGGTTGACCAAACTTGCAGAAACATGTTTATTTCTGCTGAAAAACATGTTTTGACACTTTCAGCACACTGGGGTTAAGACCTGAGTGTGTGGGCTCTTCTGAGCCTTGCAGTTACATAGGGATACAGCTGTCTGAAAAAACGCGTTTATTTTGGGCTGAAAAACACGTTTTGAAAAGTGAGCTGTTACTGACCCATAACTTACATGGGGTTGACCAAACTTGCAGAAACAAGTTTATTTCTGCTGAAAAACATGTTTTGACACTTTCAGCACAGTGGGGTTAAGACCTGAGTGTGTGGGCTCTTCTGAGCCTTGCAGATACATAGGGATACAGCTGTCTGAAAAAACGCGTTTATTTCGGGCTGAAAAACACGTTTTGAAAAGTGAGCTGTTACTGACCCATAACTTACATGGGGTTGACCAAACTTGCAGAAACATGCTTATTTCTGCTGAAAAACATGTTTTGACACTTTCAGCGCACTGGGGTTAAGACCTGAGTGTGTGGGCTCTTCTGAGCCTTGCAGTTACATAGGGTAACAGCTATCTGAAAAAACGCGTTTATTTCGGGCTGAAAAACACGTTTTGAAAAGTGAGCTGTTACTGACCCATAACTTACATGGGGTTGACCAAACTTGCAGAAACATGTTTATTTCTGCTGAAAAACATGTTTTGACACTTTCAGCACACTGGGGTTAAGACCTGAGTGTGTGGGCTCTTCTGAGGCTTGCAGTTACATAGGGATACAGCTGTCTGAAAAAACGCGTTTATTTCGGGCTGAAAAACACGTTTTGAAAAGTGAGCTGTTACTGACCCATAACTTACATGGGGTTGACCAAACTTGCAGAAACATGTTTATTTCTGCTGAAAAACATGTTTTGACACTTTCAGCGCACTGGGGTTAAGACCTGAGTGTGTGGGCTCTTCTGAGCCTTGCAGTTACATAGGGTAACAGCTATCTGAAAAAACGCGTTTATTTCGGGCTGAAAAACACGTTTTGAAAAGTGAGCTGTTACTGACCCATAAGTTACATGGGGTTGACCAAACTTGCAGAAACATGTTTATTTCTGCTGAAAAACATGTTTTGACACTTTCAGCACACTCGGGTTAAGACCTGAGTGTGTGGGCTCTTCTGAGCCTTGCAGTTACATAGGGATACAGCTGTCTGAAAAAACGCGTTTATTTCGGGCTGAAAAACACGTTTTGAAAAGTGAGCTGTTACTGACCCATAACTTACATGGGGTTGACCAAACTTGCAGAAACATGTTTATTTCTGCTGAAAAACATGTTTTGACACTTTCAGCACACTGGGGTTAAGACCTGAGTGTGTGGGCTCTTCTGAGCCTTGCAGTTACATAGGGATACAGCTGTCTGAAAAAACGCGTTTATTTCGGGCTGAAAAACACGTTTTGAAAAGTGAGCTGTTACTGACCCATAACTTACATGGGGTTGACCAAACTTGCAGAAACAAGTTTATTTCTGCTGAAAAACATGTTTTGACACTTTCAGCACTGTGGGGTTAAGACCTGAGTGTGTGGGCTCTTCTGAGCCTTGCAGATACATAGGGATACAGCTGTCTGAAAAAACGCGTTTATTTCGGGCTGAAAAACACGTTTTGAAAAGTGAGCTGTTACTGACCCATAACTTACATGGGGTTGACCAAACTTGCAGAAACATGCTTATTTCTGCTGAAAAACATGTTTTGACACTTTCAGCGCACTGGGGTTAAGACCTGAGTGTGTTGGCTCTTCTGAGCCTTGCAGTTACATAGGGTAACAGCTATCTGAAAAAACGCGTTTATTTCGGGCTGAAAAACACGTTTTGAAAAGTGAGCTGTTACTGCCCCATAACTTACATGGGGTTGACCAAACTTGCAGAAACATGTTTATTTCTGCTGAAAAACATGTTTTGACACTTTCAGCACAGTGGGGTTAAGACCTGAGTGTGTGGGCTCTTCTGAGGCTTGCAGTTACATAGGGATACAGCTGTCTGAAAAAACGCTTTTATTTCGGGCTGAAAAACACGTTTTGAAAAGTGAGCTGTTACTGCCCCATAAGTTACATGGGGTTGACCAAACTTGCAGACACATGTTTATTTCTGCTGAAAAACATGTTTTGACACTTTCAGCACACTGGGGTTAAGACCTGAGTGTGTGGGCTCTTCTGAGCCTTGCAGTTACATAGGGATACAGCTGTCTGAAAAAACGCGTTTATTTCGGGCTGAAAAACACGTTTTGAAAAGTGAGCTGTTACTGACCCATAACTTACATGGGGTTGACCAAACTTGCAGAAACATGTTTATTTCTGCTGAAAAACATGTTTTGACACTTTCAGCACACTGGGGTTAAGACCTGAGTGTGTGGGCTCTTCTGAGCCTTGCAGTTACATAGGGATACAGCTGTCTGAAAAAACGCGTTTATTTCGGGCTGAAAAACACGTTTTGAAAAGTGAGCTGTTACTGACCCATAACTTACATGGGGTTGACCAAACTTGCAGAAACATGTTTATTTCTGCTGAAAAACATGTTTTGACACTTTCAGCGCACTGGGGTTAAGACCTGAGTGTGTGGGCTCTTCTGAGCCTTGCAGATACATAGGGTAACAGCTATCTGAAAAAACGCGTTTATTTCGGGCTGAAAAACACGTTTTGAAAAGTGAGCTGTTACTGACCCATAAGTTACATGGGGTTGACCAAACTTGTAGAAACATGTTTATTTCTGCTGAAAAACATGTTTTGACACTTTCAGCACACTGGGGTTAAGACATGAGTGTGTGGGCTCTTCTGAGCCTTGCAGTTACATAGGGATACAGCTGTCTGAAAAAACGCGTTTATTTCGGGCTGAAAAACACGTTTTGAAAAGTGAGCTGTTACTGACCCATAACTTACATGGGGTTGACCAAACTTGCAGAAACATGTTTATTTCTGCTGAAAAACATGTTTTGACACTTTCAGCGCACTGGGGTTAAGACCTGAGTGTGTGGGCTCTTCTGAGCCTTGCAGTTACATAGGGTAACAGCTATCTGAAAAAACGCGTTTATTTCGGGCTGAAAAACACGTTTTGAAAAGTGAGCTGTTACTGACCCATAACTTACATGGGGTTGACCAAACTTGCAGAAACATGCTTATTTCTGCTGAAAAACATGTTTTGACACTTTCAGCGCACTGGGGTTAAGACCTGAGTGTGTGGGCTCTTCTGAGCCTTGCAGTTACATAGGGTAACAGCTATCTGAAAAAACGCGTTTATTTCGGGCTGAAAAACACGTTTTGAAAAGTGAGCTGTTACTGACCCATAACTTACATGGGGTTGACCAAACTTGCAGAAACATGTTTATTTCTGCTGAAAAACATGTTTTGACACTTTCAGCACAGTGGGGTTAAGACCTGAGTGTGTGGGCTCTTCTGAGGCTTGCAGTTACATAGGGATACAGCTGTCTGAAAAAACGCGTTTATTTCGGGCTGAAAAACACGTTTTGAAAAGTGAGCTGTTACTGCCCCATAAGTTACATGGGGTTGACCAAACTTGCAGACATGTTTATTTCTGCTGAAAAACATGTTTTGACACTTTCAGCACACTGGGGTTAAGACCTGAGTGTGTGGGCTCTTCTGAGCCTTGCAGTTACATAGGGATACAGCTGTCTGAAAAAACGCGTTTATTTCGGGCTGAAAAACACGTTTTGAAAAGTGAGCTGTTACTGACCCATAAGTTACATGGGGTTGACCAAACTTGCAGAAACATGTTTATTTCTGCTGAAAAACATGTTTTGACACTTTCAGCACACTCGGGTTAAGACCTGAGTGTGTGGGCTCTTCTGAGCCTTGCAGTTACATAGGGATACAGCTGTCTGAAAAAACGCGTTTATTTCGGGCTGAAAAACACGTTTTGAAAAGTGTGCTGTTACTGCCCCATAACTTACATGGGGTTGACCAAACTTGCAGAAACATGTTTATTTCTGCTGAAAAACACGTTTTGACACTGTCAGCACACTGGGGTTAAGACCTGAGTGTGTGGACTCTTCTGAGCCTTGCAGTTACATAGGGATACAGCTGTCTGAAAAAACGCGTTTATTTCGGGCTGAAAAACACGTTTTGAAAAGTGACCTGTTACTGACCCATAACTTACATGGGGTTGACCAAACTTGCAGAAACAAGTTTATTTCTGCTGAAAAACATGTTTTGACACTTTCAGCACAGTGGGGTTAAGACCTGAGTGTGTGGGCTCCTCTGAGCCTTGCAGATACATAGGGATACAGCTGTCTGAAAAAACGCGTTTATTTCGGGCTGAAAAACACGTTTTGAAAAGTGAGCTGTTACTGACCCATAACTTACATGGGGTTGACCAAACTTGCAGAAACATGCTTATTTCTGCTGAAAAACATGTTTTGACACTTTCAGCGCACTGGGGTTAAGACCTGAGTGTGTGGGCTCTTCTGAGCCTTGCAGTTACATAGGGTAACAGCTATCTGAAAAAACGCGTTTATTTCGGGCTGAAAAACACGTTTTGAAAAGTGAGCTGTTACTGACCCATAACTTACATGGGGTTGACCAAACTTGCAGAAACATGTTTATTTCTGCTGAAAAACATGTTTTGACACTTTCAGCACACTGGGGTTAAGACCTGAGTGTGTGGGCTCTTCTGAGCCTTGCAGTTACATAGGGATACAGCTGTCTGAAAAAACGCGTTTATTTCGGGCTGAAAAACACGTTTTGAAAAGTGAGCTGTTACTGACCCATAACTTACATGGGGTTGACCAAACTTGCAGAAACATGTTTATTTCTGCTGAAAAACATGTTTTGACACTTTCAGCGCACTGGGGTTAAGACATGAGTGTGTGGGCTCTTCTGAGCCTTGCAGTTACATAGGGTAACAGCTATCTGAAAAAACGCGTTTATTTCGGGCTGAAAAACACGTTTTGAAAAGTGAGCTGTTACTGACCCATAAGTTACATGGGGTTGACCAAACTTGTATAAACATGTTTATTTCTGCTGAAAAACATGTTTTGACAATTTCAGCACACTGGGGTTAAGACCTGAGTGTGTGGGCTCTTCTGAGCCTTGCAGTTACATAGGGATACAGCTGTCTGAAAAAACGCGTTTTTTTCGGGCTGAAAAACACGTTTTGAAAAGTGAGCTGTTACTGACCCATAACTTACATGGGGTTGACCAAACTTGCAGAAACATGTTTATTTCTGCTGAAAAACATGTTTTGACACTTTCAGCACACTGGGGTTAAGACCTGAGTGTGTGGGCTCTTCTGAGCCTTGCAGTTACATAGGGATACAGCTGTCTTTAAAAAACGCGTTTATTTCGGGCTGAAAAACACGTTTTGAAAAGTGAGCTGTTACTGCCCCATAAGTTACATGGGGTTGACCAAACTTGCAGACACATGTTTATTTCTGCTGAAAAACATGTTTTGACACTTTCAGCACAGTGGGGTTAAGACCTGAGTGTGTGGGCTCTTCTGAGGCTTGCAGTTACATAGGGATACAGCTGTCTGAAAAAACGCGTTTATTTCGGGCTGAAAAACACGTTTTGAAAAGTGAGCTGTTACTGACCCATAACTTACATGGGGTTGACCAAACTTGCAGAAACATGTTTATTTCTGCTGAAAAACATGTTTTGACACTTTCAGCACACTGGGGTTAAGACCTGAGTGTGTGGGCTCTTCTGAGCCTTGCAGTTACATAGGGATACAGCTGTCTGAAAAAACGCGTTTATTTCTGGCTGAAAAACACGTTTTGAAAAGTGAGCTGTTACTGACCCATAACTTACATGGGGTTGACCAAACTTGCAGAAACATGTTTATTTCTGCTGAAAAACATGTTTTGACACTTTCAGCACACTGGGGTTAAGACCTGAGTGTGTGGGCTCTTCTGAGCCTTGCAGTTACATAGGGATACAGCTGTCTGAAAAAACGCGTTTATTTCGGGCTGAAAAACACGTTTTGAAAAGTGAGCTGTTACTGACCCATAACTTACATGGGGTTGACCAAACTTGCAGAAACAAGTTTATTTCTGCTGAAAAACATGTTTTGACACTTTCAGCACACTGGGGTTAAGACCTGAGTGTGTGGGCTCTTCTGAGGCTTGCAGTTACATAGGGATACAGCTGTCTGAAAAAACGCGTTTATTTCGGGCTGAAAAACACGTTTTGAAAAGTGAGCTGTTACTGACCCATAACTTACATGGGGTTGACCAAACTTGCAGAAACAACTTTATTTCTGCTGAAAAACATGTTTTGACACTTTCAGCACAGTGGGGTTAAGACCTGAGTGTGTGGGCTCTTCTGAGCCTTGCAGTTACATAGGGATACAGCTGTCTGAAAAAACGCGTTTATTTCGGGCTGAAAAACACGTTTTGAAAAGTGAGCTGTTACTGACCCATAACTTACATGGGGTTGACCAAACTTGCAGAAACATGTTTATTTCTGCTGAAAAACATGTTTTGACACTTTCAGCACACTGGGGTTAAGATCTGAGTGTGTGGGCTCTTCTGAGCCTTGCAGTTACATAGGGATACAGCTGTCTGAAAAAACGCGTTTATTTCGGGCTGAAAAACACGTTTTGAAAAGTGAGCTGTTACTGACCCATAACTTACATGGGGTTGACCAAACTTGCAGAAACATGTTTATTTCTGCTGAAAAACATGTTTTGACACTTTCAGCGCACTGGGGTTAAGACCTGAGTGTGTGGGCTCTTCTGAGCCTTGCAGTTACATAGGGTAACAGCTATCTGAAAAAACGCGTTTATTTCGGGCTGAAAAACACGTTTTGAAAAGTGAGCTGTTACTGACCCATAAGTTACATGGGGTTGACCAAACTTGCAGAAACATGTTTATTTCTGCTGAAAAACATGTTTTGACACTTTCAGCACACTGGGGTTAAGACCTGAGTGTGTGGGCTCTTCTGAGCCTTGCAGTTACATAGGGATACAGCTGTCTGAAAAAACGCGTTTATTTCGGGCTGAAAAACACGTTTTGAAAAGTGAGCTGTTACTGACCCATAACTTACATGGGGTTGACCAAACTTGCAGAAACATGTTTATTTCTGCTGAAAAACATGTTTTGACACTTTCAGCACACTGGGGTTAAGACCTGAGTGTGTGGGCTCTTCTGAGCCTTGCAGTTACATAGGGATACAGCTGTCTGAAAAAACGCGTTTATTTCGGGCTGAAAAACACGTTTTGAAAAGTGAGCTGTTACTGACCCATAACTTACATGGGGTTGACAAAACTTGCAGAAACATGTTTATTTCTGCTGAAAAACATGTTTTGACACTTTCAGCACACTGGGGTTAAGACCTGAGTGTGTGGGCTCTTCTGAGGCTTGCAGTTACATAGGGATACAGCTGTCTGAAAAAACGCGTTTATTTCGGGCTGAAAAACACGTTTTGAAAAGTGAGCTGTTACTGCCCCATAAGTTACATGGGGTTGAGCAAACTTGCAGACACATGTTAATTTCTGCTGAAAAACATGTTTTGACACTTTCAGCACACTGGGGTTAAGACCTGAGTGTGTGGGCTCTTCTGAGCCTTGCAGTTACATAGGGATACAGCTGTCTGAAAAAACGCGTTTATTTCGGGCTGAAAAACACGTTTTGAAAAGTGAGCTGTTACTGACCCATAACTTACATGGGGTTGACCAAACTTGCAGAAACATGTTTATTTCTGCTGAAAAACATGTTTTGACACTTTCAGCACACTGGGGTTAAGACCTGAGTGTGTGGGCTCTTCTGAGCCTTGCAGTTACATAGGGATACAGCTGTCTGAAAAAACGCGTTTATTTCGGGCTGAAAAACACGTTTTGAAAAGTGAGCTGTTACTGACCCATAACTTACATGGGGTTGACCAAACTTGCAGAAACATGTTTATTTCTGCTGAAAAACATGTTTTGACACTTTCAGCACACTGGGGTTAAGATCTGAGTGTGTGGGCTCTTCTGAGCCTTGCAGTTACATAGGGATACAGCTGTCTGAAAAAACGCGTTTATTTCGGGCTGAAAAACACGTTTTGAAAAGTGAGCTGTTACTGACCCATAACTTACATGGGGTTGACCAAACTTGCAGAAACATGTTTATTTCTGCTGAAAAACATGTTTTGACACTTTCAGCGCACTGGGGTTAAGACCTGAGTGTGTGGGCTCTTCTGAGCCTTGCAGTTACATAGGGTAACAGCTATCTGAAAAAACGCATTTATTTCGGGCTGAAAAACACGTTTTGAAAAGTGAGCTGTTACTGACCCATAAGTTACATGGGGTTGACCAAACTTGCAGAAACATGTTTATTTCTGCTGAAAAACATGTTTTGACACTTTCAGCACACTGGGGTTAAGACCTGAGTGTGTGGGCTCTTCTGAGCCTTGCAGTTACATAGGGATACAGCTGTCTGAAAAAACGCGTTTATTTCGGGCTGAAAAACACGTTTTGAAAAGTGAGCTGTTACTGACCCATAACTTACATGGGGTTGACCAAACTTGCAGAAACATGTTTATTTCTGCTGAAAAACATGTTTTGACACTTTCAGCACACTGGGGTTAAGACCTGAGTGTGTGGGCTCTTCTGAGCCTTGCAGTTACATAGGGTAACAGCTATCTGAAAAAACGCGTTTATTTCGGGCTGAAAAACACGTTTTGAAAAGTGAGCTGTTACTGACCCATAACTTACATGGGGTTGACCAAACTTGCAGAAACATGCTTATTTCTGCTGAAAAACATGTTTTGACACTTTCAGCGCACTGGGGTTAAGACCTGAGTGTGTGGGCTCTTCTGAGCCTTGCAGTTACATAGGGTAACAGCTATCTGAAAAAACGCGTTTATTTCGGGCTGAAAAACACGTTTTGAAAAGTGAGCTGTTACTGACCCATAACTTACATGGGGTTGACCAAACATGCAGAAACATGTTTATTTCTGCTGAAAAACATGTTTTGACACTTTCAGCACACTGGGGTTAAGACCTGAGTGTGTGGGCTCTTCTGAGGCTTGCAGTTACATAGGGATACAGCTGTCTGAAAAAACGCGTTTATTTCGGGCTGAAAAACACGTTTTGAAAAGTGAGCTGTTACTGCCCCATAAGTTACATGGGGTTGACCAAACTTGCAGACACATGTTTATTTCTGCTGAAAAACATGTTTTGACACTTTCAGCACACTGGGGTTAAGACCTGAGTGTGTGGGCTCTTCTGAGCCTTGCAGTTACATAGGGATACAGCTGTCTGAAAAAACGCGTTTATTTCGGGCTGAAAAACACGTTTTGAAAAGTGAGCTGTTACTGCCCCATAACTTACATGGGGTTGACCAAACTTGCAGAAACAAGTTTATTTCTGCTGAAAAACATGTTTTGACACTTTCAGCACACTGGGGTTAAGACCTGAGTGTGTGGGCTCTTCTGAGCCTTGCAGTTACATAGGGATACAGCTGTCTGAAAAAACGCGTTTATTTCGGGCTGAAAAACACGTTTTGAAAAGTGAGCTGTTACTGCCCCATAAGTTACATGGGGTTGACCAAACTTGCAGAAACATGTTTATTTCTGCTGAAAAACATGTTTTGACACTTTCAGCACACTGGGGTTAAGACCTGAGTGTGTGGGCTCTTCTGAGCCTTGCAGTTACATAGGGATACAGCTGTCTGAAAAAACGCGTTTATTTCGGGCTGAAAAACACGTTTTGAAAAGTGAGCTGTTACTGACCCATAACTTACATGGGGTTGACCAAACTTGCAGAAACATGTTTATTTCTGCTGAAAAACATGTTTTGACACTTTCAGCACACTGGGGTTAAGACCTGAGTGTGTGGGCTCTTCTGAGGCTTGCAGTTACATAGGGATACAGCTGTCTGAAAAAACGCGTTTATTTCGGGCTGAAAAACACGTTTTGAAAAGTGAGCTGTTACTGCCCCATAAGTTACATGGGGTTGACCAAACTTGCAGACACATGTTTATTTCTGCTGAAAAACATGTTTTGACACTTTCAGCACACTGGGGTTAAGACCTGAGTGTGTGGGCTCTTCTGAGCCTTGCAGTTACATAGGGATACAGCTGTCTGAAAAAACGCGTTTATTTCGGGCTGAAAAACACGTTTTGAAAAGTGAGCTGTTACTGACCCATAACTTACATGGGGTTGACCAAACTTGCAGAAACATGTTTATTTCTGCTGAAAAACATGTTTTGACACTTTCAGCACACTGGGGTTAAGACCTGAGTGTGTGGGCTCTTCTGAGCCTTGCAGTTACATAGGGATACAGCTGTCTGAAAAAACGCGTTTATTTCGGGCTGAAAAACACGTTTTGAAAAGTGAGCTGTTACTGACCCATAACTTACATGGGGTTGACCAAACTTGCAGAAACAAGTTTATTTCTGCTGAAAAACATGTTTTGACACTTTCAGCACACTGGGGTTAAGACCTGAGTGTGTGGGCTCTTCTGAGGCTTGCAGTTACATAGGGATACAGCTGTCTGAAAAAACGCGTTTATTTCGGGCTGAAAAACACGTTTTGAAAAGTGAGCTGTTACTGACCCATAACTTACATGGGGTTGACCAAACTTGCAGAAACAACTTTATTTCTGCTGAAAAACATGTTTTGACACTTTCAGCACAGTGGGGTTAAGACCTGAGTGTGTGGGCTCTTCTGAGCCTTGCAGTTACATAGGGATACAGCTGTCTTGCAGTTACATAGGGATACAGCTGTCTGAAAAAACGCGTTTATTTCGGGCTGAAAAACACGTTTTGAAAAGTGAGCTGTTACTGACCCATAACTTACATGGGGTTGACCAAACTTGCAGAAACATGTTTATTACTGCTGAAAAACATGTTTTGACACTTTCAGCACACTGGGGTTAAGATCTGAGTGTGTGGGCTCTTCTGAGCCTTGCAGTTACATAGGGATACAGCTGTCTGAAAAAACGCGTTTATTTCGGGCTGAAAAACACGTTTTGAAAAGTGAGCTGTTACTGACCCATAACTTACATGGGGTTGACCAAACTTGCAGAAACATGTTTATTTCTGCTGAAAAACATGTTTTGACACTTTCAGCGCACTGGGGTTAAGACCTGAGTGTGTGGGCTCTTCTGAGCCTTGCAGTTACATAGGGTAACAGCTATCTGAAAAAACGCGTTTATTTCGGGCTGAAAAACACGTTTTGAAAAGTGAGCTGTTACTGACCCATAAGTTACATGGGGTTGACCAAACTTGCAGAAACATGTTTATTTCTGCTGAAAAACATGTTTTGACACTTTCAGCACACTGGGGTTAAGACCTGAGTGTGTGGGCTCTTCTGAGCCTTGCAGTTACATAGGGATACAGCTGTCTGAAAAAACGCGTTTATTTCGGGCTGAAAAACACGTTTTGAAAAGTGAGCTGTTACTGACCCATAACTTACATGGGGTTGACCAAACTTGCAGAAACATGTTTATTTCTGCTGAAAAACATGTTTTGACACTTTCAGCACACTGGGGTTAAGACCTGAGTGTGTGGGCTCTTCTGAGCCTTGCAGTTACATAGGGATACAGCTGTCTGAAAAAACGCGTTTATTTCGGGCTGAAAAACACGTTTTGAAAAGTGAGCTGTTACTGACCCATAACTTACATGGGGTTGACCAAACTTGCAGAAACATGTTTATTTCTGCTGAAAAACATGTTTTGACACTTTCAGCACACTGGGGTTAAGATCTGAGTGTGTGGGCTCTTCTGAGCCTTGCATTTACATAGGGATACAGCTGTCTGAAAAAACGCGTTTATTTCGGGCTGAAAAACACGTTTTGAAAAGTGAGCTGTTACTGACCCATAACTTACATGGGGTTGACCAAACTTGCAGAAACATGTTTATTTCTGCTGAAAAACATGTTTTGACACTTTCAGCGCACTGGGGTTAAGACCTGAGTGTGTGGGCTCTTCTGAGCCTTGCAGTTACATAGGGTAACAGCTATCTGAAAAAACGCGTTTATTTCGGGCTGAAAAACACGTTTTGAAAAGTGAGCTGTTACTGACCCATAAGTTACATGGGGTTGACCAAACTTGCAGAAACATGTTTATTTCTGCTGAAAAACATGTTTTGACACTTTCAGCACACTGGGGTTAAGACCTGAGTGTGTGGGCTCTTCTGAGCCTTGCAGTTACATAGGGATACAGCTGTCTGAAAAAACGCGTTTATTTCGGGCTGAAAAACACGTTTTGAAAAGTGAGCTGTTACTGACCCATAACTTACATGGGGTTGACCAAACTTGCAGAAACATGTTTATTTCTGCTGAAAAACATGTTTTGACACTTTCAGCACACTGGGGTTAAGACCTGAGTGTGTGGGCTCTTCTGAGCCTTGCAGTTACATAGGGATACAGCTGTCTGAAAAAACGCGTTTATTTCGGGCTGAAAAACACGTTTTGAAAAGTGAGCTGTTACTGACCCATAACTTACATGGGGTTGACAAAACTTGCAGAAACATGTTTATTTCTGCTGAAAAACATGTTTTGACACTTTCAGCACACTGGGGTTAAGACCTGAGTGTGTGGGCTCTTCTGAGGCTTGCAGTTACATAGGGATACAGCTGTCTGAAAAAACGCGTTTATTTCGGGCTGAAAAACACGTTTTGAAAAGTGAGCTGTTACTGCCCCATAAGTTACATGGGGTTGAGCAAACTTGCAGAAACATGTTTATTTCTGCTGAAAAACATGTTTTGACACTTTCAGCACACTGGGGTTAAGATCTGAGTGTGTGGGCTCTTCTGAGCCTTGCAGTTACATAGGGAAACAGCTGTCTGAAAAAACGCGTTTATTTCGGGCTGAAAAACACGTTTTGAAAAGTGAGCTGTTACTGACCCATAACTTACATGGGGTTGACCAAACTTGCAGAAACATGTTTATTTCTGCTGAAAAACATGTTTTGACACTTTCAGCGCACTGGGGTTAAGACCTGAGTGTGTGGGCTCTTCTGAGCCTTGCAGTTACATAGGGTAACAGCTATCTGAAAAAACGCATTTATTTCGGGCTGAAAAACACGTTTTGAAAAGTGAGCTGTTACTGACCCATAAGTTACATGGGGTTGACCAAACTTGCAGAAACATGTTTATTTCTGCTGAAAAACATGTTTTGACACTTTCAGCACACTGGGGTTAAGACCTGAGTGTGTGGGCTCTTCTGAGCCTTGCAGTTACATAGGGATACAGCTGTCTGAAAAAACGCGTTTATTTCGGGCTGAAAAACACGTTTTGAAAAGTGAGCTGTTACTGACCCATAACTTACATGGGGTTGACCAAACTTGCAGAAACATGTTTATTTCTGCTGAAAAACATGTTTTGACACTTTCAGCACACTGGGGTTAAGACCTGAGTGTGTGGGCTCTTCTGAGCCTTGCAGTTACATAGGGATACAGCTGTCTGAAAAAACGCGTTTATTTCGGGCTGAAAAACACGTTTTGAAAAGTGAGCTGTTACTGACCCATAACTTACATGGGGTTGACAAAACTTGCAGAAACATGTTTATTTCTGCTGAAAAACATGTTTTGACACTTTCAGCGCACTGGGGTTAAGACCTGAGTGTGTGGGCTCTTCTGAGCCTTGCAGTTACATAGGGTAACAGCTATCTGAAAAAACGCGTTTATTTCGGGCTGAAAAACACGTTTTGAAAAGTGAGCTGTTACTGACCCATAACTTACATGGGGTTGACCAAACTTGCAGAAACATGCTTATTTCTGCTGAAAAACATGTTTTGACACTTTCAGCGCACTGGGGTTAAGACCTGAGTGTGTGGGCTCTTCTGAGCCTTGCAGTTACATAGGGTAACAGCTATCTGAAAAAACGCGTTTATTTCGGGCTGAAAAACACGTTTTGAAAAGTGAGCTGTTACTGACCCATAACTTACATGGGGTTGACCAAACATGCAGAAACATGTTTATTTCTGCTGAAAAACATGTTTTGACACTTTCAGCACACTGGGGTTAAGACCTGAGTGTGTGGGCTCTTCTGAGGCTTGCAGTTACATAGGGATACAGCTGTCTGAAAAAACGCGTTTATTTCGGGCTGAAAAACACGTTTTGAAAAGTGAGCTGTTACTGCCCCATAAGTTACATGGGGTTGACCAAACTTGCAGACACATGTTTATTTCTGCTGAAAAACATGTTTTGACACTTTCAGCACACTGGGGTTAAGACCTGAGTGTGTGGGCTCTTCTGAGCCTTGCAGTTACATAGGGATACAGCTGTCTGAAAAAACGCGTTTATTTCGGGCTGAAAAACACGTTTTGAAAAGTGAGCTGTTACTGCCCCATAACTTACATGGGGTTGACCAAACTTGCAGAAACAAGTTTATTTCTGCTGAAAAACATGTTTTGACACTTTCAGCACACTGGGGTTAAGACCTGAGTGTGTGGGCTCTTCTGAGCCTTGCAGTTACATAGGGATACAGCTGTCTGAAAAAACGCGTTTATTTCGGGCTGAAAAACACGTTTTGAAAAGTGAGCTGTTACTGCCCCATAAGTTACATGGGGTTGACCAAACTTGCAGAAACATGTTTATTTCTGCTGAAAAACATGTTTTGACACTTTCAGCACACTGGGGTTAAGACCTGAGTGTGTGGGCTCTTCTGAGCCTTGCAGTTACATAGGGATACAGCTGTCTGAAAAAACGCGTTTATTTCGGGCTGAAAAACACGTTTTGAAAAGTGAGCTGTTACTGACCCATAACTTACATGGGGTTGACAAAACTTGCAGAAACATGTTTATTTCTGCTGAAAAACATGTTTTGACACTTTCAGCGCACTGGGGTTAAGACCTGAGTGTGTGGGCTCTTCTGAGCCTTGCAGTTACATAGGGTAACAGCTATCTGAAAAAACGCGTTTATTTCGGGCTGAAAAACACGTTTTGAAAAGTGAGCTGTTACTGACCCATAACTTACATGGGGTTGACCAAACTTGCAGAAACATGCTTATTTCTGCTGAAAAACATGTTTTGACACTTTCAGCGCACTGGGGTTAAGACCTGAGTGTGTGGGCTCTTCTGAGCCTTGCAGTTACATAGGGTAACAGCTATCTGAAAAAACGCGTTTATTTCGGGCTGAAAAACACGTTTTGAAAAGTGAGCTGTTACTGACCCATAACTTACATGGGGTTGACCAAACTTGCAGAAACATGTTTATTTCTGCTGAAAAACATGTTTTGACACTTTCAGCACACTGGGGTTAAGACCTGAGTGTGTGGGCTCTTCTGAGGCTTGCAGTTACATAGGGATACAGCTGTCTGAAAAAACGCGTTTATTTCGGGCTGAAAAACACGTTTTGAAAAGTGAGCTGTTACTGCCCCATAAGTTACATGGGGTTGACCAAACTTGCAGACACATGTTTATTTCTGCTGAAAAACATGTTTTGACACTTTCAGCACACTGGGGTTAAGACCTGAGTGTGTGGGCTCTTCTGAGCCTTGCAGTTACATAGGGATACAGCTGTCTGAAAAAACGCGTTTATTTCGGGCTGAAAAACACGTTTTGAAAAGTGAGCTGTTACTGACCCATAACTTACATGGGGTTGACCAAACTTGCAGAAACATGTTTATTTCTGCTGAAAAACATGTTTTGACACTTTCAGCACACTGGGGTTAAGACCTGAGTGTGTGGGCTCTTCTGAGCCTTGCAGTTACATAGGGATACAGCTGTCTGAAAAAACGCGTTTATTTCGGGCTGAAAAACACGTTTTGAAAAGTGAGCTGTTACTGACCCATAACTTACATGGGGTTGACCAAACTTGCAGAAACAAGTTTATTTCTGCTGAAAAACATGTTTTGACACTTTCAGCACACTGGGGTTAAGACCTGAGTGTGTGGGCTCTTCTGAGGCTTGCAGTTACATAGGGATACAGCTGTCTGAAAAAACGCGTTTATTTCGGGCTGAAAAACACGTTTTGAAAAGTGAGCTGTTACTGACCCATAACTTACATGGGGTTGACCAAACTTGCAGAAACAACTTTATTTCTGCTGAAAAACATGTTTTGACACTTTCAGCACAGTGGGGTTAAGACCTGAGTGTGTGGGCTCTTCTGAGCCTTGCAGTTACATAGGGATACAGCTGTCTGAAAAAACGCGTTTATTTCGGGCTGAAAAACACGTTTTGAAAAGTGAGCTGTTACTGACCCATAACTTACATGGGGTTGACCAAACTTGCAGAAACATGTTTATTTCTGCTGAAAAACATGTTTTGACACTTTCAGCACACTGGGGTTAAGATCTGAGTGTGTGGGCTCTTCTGAGCCTTGCAGTTACATAGGGATACAGCTGTCTGAAAAAACGCGTTTATTTCGGGCTGAAAAACACGTTTTGAAAAGTGAGCTGTTACTGACCCATAACTTACATGGGGTTGACCAAACTTGCAGAAACATGTTTATTTCTGCTGAAAAACATGTTTTGACACTTTCAGCGCACTGGGGTTAAGACCTGAGTGTGTGGGCTCTTCTGAGCCTTGCAGTTACATAGGGTAACAGCTATCTGAAAAAACGCGTTTATTTCGGGCTGAAAAACACGTTTTGAAAAGTGAGCTGTTACTGACCCATAAGTTACATGGGGTTGACCAAACTTGCAGAAACATGTTTATTTCTGCTGAAAAACATGTTTTGACACTTTCAGCACACTGGGGTTAAGACCTGAGTGTGTGGGCTCTTCTGAGCCTTGCAGTTACATAGGGATACAGCTGTCTGAAAAAACGCGTTTATTTCGGGCTGAAAAACACGTTTTGAAAAGTGAGCTGTTACTGACCCATAACTTACATGGGGTTGACCAAACTTGCAGAAACATGTTTATTTCTGCTGAAAAACATGTTTTGACACTTTCAGCACACTGGGGTTAAGACCTGAGTGTGTGGGCTCTTCTGAGCCTTGCAGTTACATAGGGATACAGCTGTCTGAAAAAACGCGTTTATTTCGGGCTGAAAAACACGTTTTGAAAAGTGAGCTGTTACTGACCCATAACTTACATGGGGTTGACAAAACTTGCAGAAACATGTTTATTTCTGCTGAAAAACATGTTTTGACACTTTCAGCGCACTGGGGTTAAGACCTGAGTGTGTGGGCTCTTCTGAGCCTTGCAGTTACATAGGGTAACAGCTATCTGAAAAAACGCGTTTATTTCGGGCTGAAAAACACGTTTTGAAAAGTGAGCTGTTACTGACCCATAACTTACATGGGGTTGACCAAACTTGCAGAAACATGCTTATTTCTGCTGAAAAACATGTTTTGACACTTTCAGCGCACTGGGGTTAAGACCTGAGTGTGTGGGCTCTTCTGAGCCTTGCAGTTACATAGGGTAACAGCTATCTGAAAAAACGCGTTTATTTCGGGCTGAAAAACACGTTTTGAAAAGTGAGCTGTTACTGACCCATAACTTACATGGGGTTGACCAAACATGCAGAAACATGTTTATTTCTGCTGAAAAACATGTTTTGACACTTTCAGCACACTGGGGTTAAGACCTGAGTGTGTGGGCTCTTCTGAGGCTTGCAGTTACATAGGGATACAGCTGTCTGAAAAAACGCGTTTATTTCGGGCTGAAAAACACGTTTTGAAAAGTGAGCTGTTACTGCCCCATAAGTTACATGGGGTTGACCAAACTTGCAGACACATGTTTATTTCTGCTGAAAAACATGTTTTGACACTTTCAGCACACTGGGGTTAAGACCTGAGTGTGTGGGCTCTTCTGAGCCTTGCAGTTACATAGGGATACAGCTGTCTGAAAAAAACGCGTTTATTTCGGGCTGAAAAACACGTTTTGAAAAGTGAGCTGTTACTGACCCATAACTTACATGGGGTTGACCAAACTTGCAGAAACAAGTTTATTTCTGCTGAAAAACATGTTTTGACACTTTCAGCACACTGGGGTTAAGACCTGAGTGTGTGGGCTCTTCTGAGCCTTGCAGTTACATAGGGATACAGCTGTCTGAAAAAACGCGTTTATTTCGGGCTGAAAAACACGTTTTGAAAAGTGAGCTGTTACTGCCCCATAAGTTACATGGGGTTGACCAAACTTGCAGAAACATGTTTATTTCTGCTGAAAAACATGTTTTGACACTTTCAGCACACTGGGGTTAAGACCTGAGTTTGTGGGCTCTTCTGAGCCTTGCAGTTACATAGGGATACAGCTGTCTGAAAAAACGCGTTTATTTCGGGCTGAAAAACACGTTTTGAAAAGTGAGCTGTTACTGACCCATAACTTACATGGGGTTGACCAAACTTGCAGAAACAAGTTTATTTCTGCTGAAAAACATGTTTTGACACTTTCAGCACACTGGGGTTAAGACCTGAGTGTGTGGGCTCTTCTGAGCCTTGCAGTTACATAGGGATACAGCTGTCTGAAAAAACGCGTTTATTTCGGGCTGAAAAACACGTTTTGAAAAGTGAGCTGTTACTGACCCATAACTTACATGGGGTTGACCAAACTTGCAGAAACATGTTTATTTCTGCTGAAAAACATGTTTTGACACTTTCAGCACACTGGGGTTAAGACCTGAGTGTGTGGGCTCTTCTGAGCCTTGCAGATACATAGGGATACAGCTGTCTGAAAAAACGCGTTTATTTCGGGCTGAAAAACACGTTTTGAAAAGTGAGCTGTTACTGACCCATAACTTACATGGGGTTGACCAAACTTGCAGAAACATGCTTATTTCTGCTGAAAAACATGTTTTGACACTTTCAGCGCACTGGGGTTAAGACCTGAGTGTGTGGGCTCTTCTGAGCCTTGCAGTTACATAGGGTAACAGCTATCTGAAAAAACGCGTTTATTTCGGGCTGAAAAACACGTTTTGAAAAGTGAGCTGTTACTGACCCATAACTTACATGGGGTTGACCAAACTTGCAGAAACATGTTTATTTCTGCTGAAAAACATGTTTTGACACTTTCAGCACAGTGGGGTTAAGACCTGAGTGTGTGGGCTCTTCTGAGGCTTGCAGTTACATAGGGATACAGCTGTCTGAAAAAACGCGTTTATTTCGGGCTGAAAAACACGTTTTGAAAAGTGAGCTGTTACTGACCCATAACTTACATGGGGTTGACCAAACTTGCAGAAACATGTTTATTTCTGCTGAAAAACATGTTTTGACACTTTCAGCGCACTGGGGTTAAGACCTGAGTGTGTGGGCTCTTCTGAGCCTTGCAGTTACATAGGGTAACAGCTATCTGAAAAAACGCGTTTATTTCGGGCTGAAAAACACGTTTTGAAAAGTGAGCTGTTACTGACCCATAAGTTACATGGGGTTGACCAAACTTGCAGACACATGTTTATTTCTGCTGAAAAACATGTTTTGACACTTTCAGCACACTCGGGTTAAGACCTGAGTGTGTGGGCTCTTCTGAGCCTTGCAGTTACATAGGGATACAGCTGTCTGAAAAAACGCGTTTATTTCGGGCTGAAAAACACGTTTTGAAAAGTGAGCTGTTACTGACCCATAACTTACATGGGGTTGACCAAACTTGCAGAAACATGTTTATTTCTGCTGAAAAACATGTTTTGACACTTTCAGCACACTGGGGTTAAGACCTGAGTGTGTGGGCTCTTCTGAGCCTTGCAGTTACATAGGGATACAGCTGTCTGAAAAAACGCGTTTATTTCGGGCTGAAAAACACGTTTTGAAAAGTGAGCTGTTACTGACCCATAACTTACATGGGGTTGACCAAACTTGCAGAAACAAGTTTATTTCTGCTGAAAAACATGTTTTGACACTTTCAGCACAGTGGGGTTAAGACCTGAGTGTGTGGGCTCTTCTGAGCCTTGCAGATACATAGGGATACAGCTGTCTGAAAAAACGCGTTTATTTCGGGCTGAAAAACACGTTTTGAAAAGTGAGCTGTTACTGACCCATAACTTACATGGGGTTGACCAAACTTGCAGAAACATGCTTATTTCTGCTGAAAAACATGTTTTGACACTTTCAGCGCACTGGGGTTAAGACCTGAGTGTGTGGGCTCTTCTGAGCCTTGCAGTTACATAGGGTAACAGCTATCTGAAAAAACGCGTTTATTTCGGGCTGAAAAACACGTTTTGAAAAGTGAGCTGTTACTGACCCATAACTTACATGGGGTTGACCAAACTTGCAGAAACATGTTTATTTCTGCTGAAAAACATGTTTTGACACTTTCAGCACACTGGGGTTAAGACCTGAGTGTGTGGGCTCTTCTGAGGCTTGCAGTTACATAGGGATACAGCTGTCTGAAAAAACGCGTTTATTTCGGGCTGAAAAACACGTTTTGAAAAGTGAGCTGTTACTGACCCATAAGTTACATGGGGTTGACCAAACTTGCAGACACATGTTTATTTCTGCCGAAAAACATGTTTTGACACTTTCAGCACACTGGGGTTAAGACCTGAGTGTGTGGGCTCTTCTGAGCCTTGCAGTTACATAGGGATACAGCTGTCTGAAAAAACGCGTTTATTTCGGGCTGAAAAACACGTTTTGAAAAGTGAGCTGTTACTGACCCATAACTTACATGGGGTTGACCAAACTTGCAGAAACATGTTTATTTCTGCTGAAAAACATGTTTTGACACTTTCAGCACACTGGGGTTAAGACCTGAGTGTGTGGGCTCTTCTGAGCCTTGCATTTACATAGGGATACAGCTGTCTGAAAAAACGCGTTTATTTCGGGCTGAAAAAAAACGTTTTGAAAAGTGAGCTGTTACTGACCCATAACTTACATGGGGTTGACCAAACTTGCAGAAACATGCTTATTTCTGCTGAAAAACATGTTTTGACACTTTCAGCGCACTGGGGTTAAGACCTGAGTGTGTGGGCTCTTCTGAGCCTTGCAGTTACATAGGGTAACAGCTATCTGAAAAAACGCGTTTATTTCGGGCTGAAAAACACGTTTTGAAAAGTGAGCTGTTACTGACCCATAACTTACATGGGGTTGACCAAACTTGCAGAAACAAGTTTATTTCTGCTGAAAAACATGTTTTGACACTTTCAGCACACTGGGGTTAAGACCTGAGTGTGTGGGCTCTTCTGAGGCTTGCAGTTACATAGGGATACAGCTGTCTGAAAAAACGCGTTTATTTCGGGCTGAAAAACACGTTTTGAAAAGTGAGCTGTTACTGACCCATAACTTACATGGGGTTGACCAAACTTGCAGAAACAACTTTATTTCTGCTGAAAAACATGTTTTGACACTTTCAGCACAGTGGGGTTAAGACCTGAGTGTGTGGGCTCTTCTGAGCCTTGCAGTTACATAGGGATACAGCTGTCTGAAAAAACGCGTTTATTTCGGGCTGAAAAACACGTTTTGAAAAGTGAGCTGTTACTGACCCATAACTTACATGGGGTTGACCAAACTTGCAGAAACATGTTTATTTCTGCTGAAAAACATGTTTTGACACTTTCAGCACACTGGGGTTAAGATCTGAGTGTGTGGGCTCTTCTGAGCCTTGCAGTTACATAGGGATACAGCTGTCTGAAAAAACGCGTTTATTTCGGGCTGAAAAACACGTTTTGAAAAGTGAGCTGTTACTGACCCATAACTTACATGGGGTTGACCAAACTTGCAGAAACATGTTTATTTCTGCTGAAAAACATGTTTTGACACTTTCAGCGCACTGGGGTTAAGACCTGAGTGTGTGGGCTCTTCTGAGCCTTGCAGTTACATAGGGTAACAGCTATCTGAAAAAACGCATTTATTTCGGGCTGAAAAACACGTTTTGAAAAGTGAGCTGTTACTGACCCATAAGTTACATGGGGTTGACCAAACTTGCAGAAACATGTTTATTTCTGCTGAAAAACATGTTTTGACACTTTCAGCACACTGGGGTTAAGACCTGAGTGTGTGGGCTCTTCTGAGCCTTGCAGTTACATAGGGATACAGCTGTCTGAAAAAACGCGTTTATTTCGGGCTGAAAAACACGTTTTGAAAAGTGAGCTGTTACTGACCCATAACTTACATGGGGTTGACCAAACTTGCAGAAACATGTTTATTTCTGCTGAAAAACATGTTTTGACACTTTCAGCACACTGGGGTTAAGATCTGAGTGTGTGGGCTCTTCTGAGCCTTGCAGTTACATAGGGATACAGCTGTCTGAAAAAACGCGTTTATTTCGGGCTGAAAAACACGTTTTGAAAAGTGAGCTGTTACTGACCCATAACTTACATGGGGTTGACCAAACTTGCAGAAACATGTTTATTTCTGCTGAAAAACATGTTTTGACACTTTCAGCGCACTGGGGTTAAGACCTGAGTGTGTGGGCTCTTCTGAGCCTTGCAGTTACATAGGGTAACAGCTATCTGAAAAAACGCGTTTATTTCGGGCTGAAAAACACGTTTTGAAAAGTGAGCTGTTACTGACCCATAAGTTACATGGGGTTGACCAAACTTGCAGAAACATGTTTATTTCTGCTGAAAAACATGTTTTGACACTTTCAGCACACTGGGGTTAAGACCTGAGTGTGTGGGCTCTTCTGAGGCTTGCAGTTACATAGGGATACAGCTGTCTGAAAAAACGCGTTTATTTCGGGCTGAAAAACACGTTTTGAAAAGTGAGCTGTTACTGCCCCATAAGTTACATGGGGTTGACCAAACTTGCAGACACATGTTTATTTCTGCTGAAAAACATGTTTTGACACTTTCAGCACACTGGGGTTAAGACCTGAGTGTGTGGGCTCTTCTGAGCCTTGCAGTTACATAGGGATACAGCTGTCTGAAAAAACGCGTTTATTTCGGGCTGAAAAACACGTTTTGAAAAGTGAGCTGTTACTGACCCATAACTTACATGGGGTTGACCAAACTTGCAGAAACATGTTTATTTCTGCTGAAAAACATGTTTTGACACTTTCAGCACACTGGGGTTAAGACCTGAGTGTGTGGGCTCTTCTGAGCCTTGCAGTTACATAGGGATACAGCTGTCTGAAAAAACGCGTTTATTTCGGGCTGAAAAACACGTTTTGAAAAGTGAGCTGTTACTGACCCATAACTTACATGGGGTTGACCAAACTTGCAGAAACAAGTTTATTTCTGCTGAAAAACATGTTTTGACACTTTCAGCACACTGGGGTTAAGACCTGAGTGTGTGGGCTCTTCTGAGGCTTGCAGTTACATAGGGATACAGCTGTCTGAAAAAACGCGTTTATTTCGGGCTGAAAAACACGTTTTGAAAAGTGAGCTGTTACTGACCCATAACTTACATGGGGTTGACCAAACTTGCAGAAACAACTTTATTTCTGCTGAAAAACATGTTTTGACACTTTCAGCACAGTGGGGTTAAGACCTGAGTGTGTGGGCTCTTCTGAGCCTTGCAGTTACATAGGGATACAGCTGTCTGAAAAAACGCGTTTATTTCGGGCTGAAAAACACGTTTTGAAAAGTGAGCTGTTACTGACCCATAACTTACATGGGGTTGACCAAACTTGCAGAAACATGTTTATTTCTGCTGAAAAACATGTTTTGACACTTTCAGCACACTGGGGTTAAGACCTGAGTGTGTGGGCTCTTCTGAGGCTTGCAGTTACATAGGGATACAGCTGTCTGAAAAAACGCGTTTATTTCGGGCTGAAAAACACGTTTTGAAAAGTGAGCTGTTACTGACCCATAACTTACATGGGGTTGACCAAACTTGCAGAAACATGTTTATTTCTGCTGAAAAACATGTTTTGACACTTTCAGCGCACTGGGGTTAAGACCTGAGTGTGTGGGCTCTTCTGAGCCTTGCAGTTACATAGGGTAACAGCTATCTGAAAAAACGCGTTTATTTCGGGCTGAAAAACACGTTTTGAAAAGTGAGCTGTTACTGACCCATAAGTTACATGGGGTTGACCAAACTTGCAGACACATGTTTATTTCTGCTGAAAAACATGTTTTGACACTTTCAGCACACTCGGGTTAAGACCTGAGTGTGTGGGCTCTTCTGAGCCTTGCAGTTACATAGGGATACAGCTGTCTGAAAAAACGCGTTTATTTCGGGCTGAAAAACACGTTTTGAAAAGTGAGCTGTTACTGACCCATAACTTACATGGGGTTGACCAAACTTGCAGAAACATGTTTATTTCTGCTGAAAAACATGTTTTGACACTTTCAGCACACTGGGGTTAAGACCTGAGTGTGTGGGCTCTTCTGAGCCTTGCAGTTACATAGGGATACAGCTGTCTGAAAAAACGCGTTTATTTCGGGCTGAAAAACACGTTTTGAAAAGTGAGCTGTTACTGACCCATAACTTACATGGGGTTGACCAAACTTGCAGAAACAAGTTTATTTCTGCTGAAAAACATGTTTTGACACTTTCAGCACAGTGGGGTTAAGACCTGAGTGTGTGGGCTCTTCTGAGCCTTGCAGATACATAGGGATACAGCTGTCTGAAAAAACGCGTTTATTTCGGGCTGAAAAACACGTTTTGAAAAGTGAGCTGTTACTGACCCATAACTTACATGGGGTTGACCAAACTTGCAGAAACATGCTTATTTCTGCTGAAAAACATGTTTTGACACTTTCAGCGCACTGGGGTTAAGACCTGAGTGTGTGGGCTCTTCTGAGCCTTGCAGTTACATAGGGTAACAGCTATCTGAAAAAACGCGTTTATTTCGGGCTGAAAAACACGTTTTGAAAAGTGAGCTGTTACTGACCCATAACTTACATGGGGTTGACCAAACTTGCAGAAACATGTTTATTTCTGCTGAAAAACATGTTTTGACACTTTCAGCACACTGGGGTTAAGACCTGAGTGTGTGGGCTCTTCTGAGGCTTGCAGTTACATAGGGATACAGCTGTCTGAAAAAACGCGTTTATTTCGGGCTGAAAAACACGTTTTGAAAAGTGAGCTGTTACTGACCCATAACTTACATGGGGTTGACCAAACTTGCAGAAACATGTTTATTTCTGCTGAAAAACATGTTTTGACACTTTCAGCGCACTGGGGTTAAGACCTGAGTGTGTGGGCTCTTCTGAGCCTTGCAGTTACATAGGGTAACAGCTATCTGAAAAAACGCGTTTATTTCGGGCTGAAAAACACGTTTTGAAAAGTGAGCTGTTACTGACCCATAAGTTACATGGGGTTGACCAAACTTGCAGAAACATGTTTATTTCTGCTGAAAAACATGTTTTGACACTTTCAGCACACTCGGGTTAAGACCTGAGTGTGTGGGCTCTTCTGAGCCTTGCAGTTACATAGGGATACAGCTGTCTGAAAAAACGCGTTTATTTCGGGCTGAAAAACACGTTTTGAAAAGTGAGCTGTTACTGACCCATAACTTACATGGGGTTGACCAAACTTGCAGAAACATGTTTATTTCTGCTGAAAAACATGTTTTGACACTTTCAGCACACTGGGGTTAAGACCTGAGTGTGTGGGCTCTTCTGAGCCTTGCAGTTACATAGGGATACAGCTGTCTGAAAAAACGCGTTTATTTCGGGCTGAAAAACACGTTTTGAAAAGTGAGCTGTTACTGACCCATAACTTACATGGGGTTGACCAAACTTGCAGAAACAAGTTTATTTCTGCTGAAAAACATGTTTTGACACTTTCAGCACTGTGGGGTTAAGACCTGAGTGTGTGGGCTCTTCTGAGCCTTGCAGATACATAGGGATACAGCTGTCTGAAAAAACGCGTTTATTTCGGGCTGAAAAACACGTTTTGAAAAGTGAGCTGTTACTGACCCATAACTTACATGGGGTTGACCAAACTTGCAGAAACATGCTTATTTCTGCTGAAAAACATGTTTTGACACTTTCAGCGCACTGGGGTTAAGACCTGAGTGTGTTGGCTCTTCTGAGCCTTGCAGTTACATAGGGTAACAGCTATCTGAAAAAACGCGTTTATTTCGGGCTGAAAAACACGTTTTGAAAAGTGAGCTGTTACTGCCCCATAACTTACATGGGGTTGACCAAACTTGCAGAAACATGTTTATTTCTGCTGAAAAACATGTTTTGACACTTTCAGCACAGTGGGGTTAAGACCTGAGTGTGTGGGCTCTTCTGAGGCTTGCAGTTACATAGGGATACAGCTGTCTGAAAAAACGCGTTTATTTCGGGCTGAAAAACACGTTTTGAAAAGTGAGCTGTTACTGCCCCATAAGTTACATGGGGTTGACCAAACTTGCAGACACATGTTTATTTCTGCTGAAAAACATGTTTTGACACTTTCAGCACACTGGGGTTAAGACCTGAGTGTGTGGGCTCTTCTGAGCCTTGCAGTTACATAGGGTTACAGCTGTCTGAAAAAACGCGTTTATTTCGGGCTGAAAAACACGTTTTGAAAAGTGAGCTGTTACTGACCCATAACTTACATGGGGTTGACCAAACTTGCAGAAACAAGTTTATTTCTGCTGAAAAACATGTTTTGACACTTTCAGCACAGTGGGGTTAAGACCTGAGTGTGTGGGCTCTTCTGAGCCTTGCAGATACATAGGGATACAGCTGTCTGAAAAAACGCGTTTATTTCGAGCTGAAAAACACGTTTTGAAAAGTGAGCTGTTACTGACCCATAACTTACATGGGGTTGACCAAACTTGCAGAAACATGCTTATTTCTGCTGAAAAACATGTTTTGACACTTTCAGCGCACTGGGGTTAAGACCTGAGTGTGTGGGCTCTTCTGAGCCTTGCAGTTACATAGGGTAACAGCTATCTGAAAAAACGCGTTTATTTCGGGCTGAAAAACACGTTTTGAAAAGTGAGCTGTTACTGCCCCATAACTTACATGGGGTTGACCAAACTTGCAGAAACATGTTTATTTCTGCTGAAAAACATGTTTTGACACTTTCAGCACAGTGGGGTTAAGACCTGAGTGTGTGGGCTCTTCTGAGGCTTGCAGTTACATAGTGATACAGCTGTCTGAAAAAACGCGTTTATTTCGGGCTGAAAAACACGTTTTGAAAAGTGAGCTGTTACTGCCCCATAAGTTACATGGGGTTGACCAAACTTGCAGACACATGTTTATTTCTGCCGAAAAACATGTTTTGACACTTTCAGCACACTGGGGTTAAGACCTGAGTGTGTGGGCTCTTCTGAGCCTTGCAGTTACATAGGGATACAGCTGTCTGAAAAAACGCGTTTATTTCGGGCTGAAAAACACGTTTTGAAAAGTGAGCTGTTACTGACCCATAACTTACATGGGGTTGACCAAACTTGCAGAAACATGTTTATTTCTGCTGAAAAACATGTTTTGACACTTTCAGCACACTGGGGTTAAGACCTGAGTGTGTGGGCTCTTCTGAGCCTTGCAGTTACATAGGGATACAGCTGTCTGAAAAAACGCGTTTATTTCGGGCTGAAAAAAAACGTTTTGAAAAGTGAGCTGTTACTGACCCATAACTTACATGGGGTTGACCAAACTTGCAGAAACATGCTTATTTCTGCTGAAAAACATGTTTTGACACTTTCAGCGCACTGGGGTTAAGACCTGAGTGTGTGGGCTCTTCTGAGCCTTGCAGTTACATAGGGTAACAGCTATATGAAAAAACGCGTTTATTTCGGGCTGAAAAACACGTTTTGAAAAGTGAGCTGTTACTGACCCATAACTTACATGGGGTTGACCAAACTTGCAGAAACATGTTTATTTCTGCTGAAAAACATGTTTTGACACTTTCAGCACAGTGGGGTTAAGACCTGAGTGTGTGGGCTCTTCTGAGCCTTGCAGTTACATAGGGTAACAGCTATCTGAAAAAACGCGTTTATTTCGGGCTGAAAAACACGTTTTGAAAAGTGAGCTGTTACTGCCCCATAACTTACATGGGGTTGACCAAACTTGCAGAAACATGTTTATTTCTGCTGAAAAACATGTTTTGACACTTTCAGCACAGTGGGGTTAAGACCTGAGTGTGTGGGCTCTTCTGAGGCTTGCAGTTACATAGTGATACAGCTGTCTGAAAAAACGCGTTTATTTCGGGCTGAAAAACACGTTTTGAAAAGTGAGCTGTTACTGCCCCATAAGTTACATGGGGTTGACCAAACTTGCAGACACATGTTTATTTCTGCCGAAAAACATGTTTTGACACTTTCAGCACACTGGGGTTAAGACCTGAGTGTGTGGGCTCTTCTGAGCCTTGCAGTTACATAGGGATACAGCTGTCTGAAAAAACGCGTTTATTTCGGGCTGAAAAACACGTTTTGAAAAGTGAGCTGTTACTGACCCATAACTTACATGGGGTTGACCAAACTTGCAGAAACATGTTTATTTCTGCTGAAAAACATGTTTTGACACTTTCAGCGCACTGGGGTTAAGACCTGAGTGTGTGGGCTCTTCTGAGCCTTGCAGTTACATAGGGTAACAGCTATATGAAAAAACGCGTTTATTTCGGGCTGAAAAACACGTTTTGAAAAGTGAGCTGTTACTGACCCATAACTTACATGGGGTTGACCAAACTTGCAGAAACATGTTTATTTCTGCTGAAAAACATGTTTTGACACTTTCAGCACAGTGGGGTTAAGACCTGAGTGTGTGGGCTCTTCTGAGGCTTGCAGTTACATAGGGATACAGCTGTCTGAAAAAACGCGTTTATTTCGGGCTGAAAAACACGTTTTGAAAAGTGAGCTGTTACTGCCCCATAAGTTACATGGGGTTGACCAAACTTGCAGACACATGTTTATTTCTGCTGAAAAACATGTTTTGACACTTTCAGCACACTGGGGTTAAGACCTGAGTGTGTGGGCTCTTCTGAGCCTTGCAGTTACATAGGGATACAGCTGTCTGAAAAAACGCGTTTATTTCGGGCTGAAAAACACGTTTTGAAAAGTGAGCTGTTACTGACCCATAACTTACATGGGGTTGACCAAACTTGCAGAAACAAGTTTATTTCTGCTGAAAAACATGTTTTGACACTTTCAGCACACTGGGGTTAAGACCTGAGTGTGTGGGCTCTTCTGAGGCTTGCAGTTACATAGGGATACAGCTGTCTGAAAAAACGCGTTTATTTCGGGCTGAAAAACACGTTTTGAAAAGTGAGCTGTTACTGACCCATAACTTACATGGGGTTGACCAAACTTGCAGAAACAACTTTATTTCTGCTGAAAAACATGTTTTGACACTTTCAGCACAGTGGGGTTAAGACCTGAGTGTGTGGGCTCTTCTGAGCCTTGCAGTTACATAGGGATACAGCTGTCTGAAAAAACGCGTTTATTTCGGGCTGAAAAACACGTTTTGAAAAGTGAGCTGTTACTGACCCATAACTTACATGGGGTTGACCAAACTTGCAGAAACATGTTTATTTCTGCTGAAAAACATGTTTTGACACTTTCAGCACACTGGGGTTAAGATCTGAGTGTGTGGGCTCTTCTGAGCCTTGCAGTTACATAGGGATACAGCTGTCTGAAAAAACGCGTTTATTTCGGGCTGAAAAACACGTTTTGAAAAGTGAGCTGTTACTGACCCATAACTTACATGGGGTTGACCAAACTTGCAGAAACATGTTTATTTCTGCTGAAAAACATGTTTTGACACTTTCAGCGCACTGGGGTTAAGACCTGAGTGTGTGGGCTCTTCTGAGCCTTGCAGTTACATAGGGTAACAGCTATCTGAAAAAACGCATTTATTTCGGGCTGAAAAACACGTTTTGAAAAGTGAGCTGTTACTGACCCATAAGTTACATGGGGTTGACCAAACTTGCAGAAACATGTTTATTTCTGCTGAAAAACATGTTTTGACACTTTCAGCACACTGGGGTTAAGACCTGAGTGTGTGGGCTCTTCTGAGCCTTGCAGTTACATAGGGATACAGCTGTCTGAAAAAACGCGTTTATTTCGGGCTGAAAAACACGTTTTGAAAAGTGAGCTGTTACTGACCCATAACTTACATGGGGTTGACCAAACTTGCAGAAACATGTTTATTTCTGCTGAAAAACATGTTTTGACACTTTCAGCACACTGGGGTTAAGATCTGAGTGTGTGGGCTCTTCTGAGCCTTGCAGTTACATAGGGATACAGCTGTCTGAAAAAACGCGTTTATTTCGGGCTGAAAAACACGTTTTGAAAAGTGAGCTGTTACTGACCCATAACTTACATGGGGTTGACCAAACTTGCAGAAACATGTTTATTTCTGCTGAAAAACATGTTTTGACACTTTCAGCGCACTGGGGTTAAGACCTGAGTGTGTGGGCTCTTCTGAGCCTTGCAGTTACATAGGGTAACAGCTATCTGAAAAAACGCGTTTATTTCGGGCTGAAAAACACGTTTTGAAAAGTGAGCTGTTACTGACCCATAAGTTACATGGGGTTGACCAAACTTGCAGAAACATGTTTATTTCTGCTGAAAAACATGTTTTGACACTTTCAGCACACTGGGGTTAAGACCTGAGTGTGTGGGCTCTTCTGAGCCTTGCAGTTACATAGGGATACAGCTGTCTGAAAAAACGCGTTTATTTCGGGCTGAAAAACACGTTTTGAAAAGTGAGCTGTTACTGACCCATAACTTACATGGGGTTGACCAAACTTGCAGAAACATGTTTATTTCTGCTGAAAAACATGTTTTGACACTTTCAGCACACTGGGGTTAAGACCTGAGTGTGTGGGCTCTTCTGAGCCTTGCAGTTACATAGGGATACAGCTGTCTGAAAAAACGCGTTTATTTCGGGCTGAAAAACACGTTTTGAAAAGTGAGCTGTTACTGACCCATAACTTACATGGGGTTGACAAAACTTGCAGAAACATGTTTATTTCTGCTGAAAAACATGTTTTGACACTTTCAGCACACTGGGGTTAAGACCTGAGTGTGTGGGCTCTTCTGAGGCTTGCAGTTACATAGGGATACAGCTGTCTGAAAAAACGCGTTTATTTCGGGCTGAAAAACACGTTTTGAAAAGTGAGCTGTTACTGCCCCATAAGTTACATGGGGTTGAGCAAACTTGCAGACACATGTTTATTTCTGCTGAAAAACATGTTTTGACACTTTCAGCACACTGGGGTTAAGACCTGAGTGTGTGGGCTCTTCTGAGCCTTGCAGTTACATAGGGATACAGCTGTCTGAAAAAACGCGTTTATTTCGGGCTGAAAAACACGTTTTGAAAAGTGAGCTGTTACTGACCCATAACTTACATGGGGTTGACCAAACTTGCAGAAACATGTTTATTTCTGCTGAAAAACATGTTTTGACACTTTCAGCACACTGGGGTTAAGACCTGAGTGTGTGGGCTCTTCTGAGCCTTGCAGTTACATAGGGATACAGCTGTCTGAAAAAACGCGTTTATTTCGGGCTGAAAAACACGTTTTGAAAAGTGAGCTGTTACTGACCCATAACTTACATGGGGTTGACCAAACTTGCAGAAACAAGTTTATTTCTGCTGAAAAACATGTTTTGACACTTTCAGCACACTGGGGTTAAGACCTGAGTGTGTGGGCTCTTCTGAGGCTTGCAGTTACATAGGGATACAGCTGTCTGAAAAAACGCGTTTATTTCGGGCTGAAAAACACGTTTTGAAAAGTGAGCTGTTACTGACCCATAACTTACATGGGGTTGACCAAACTTGCAGAAACAACTTTATTTCTGCTGAAAAACATGTTTTGACACTTTCAGCACAGTGGGGTTAAGACCTGAGTGTGTGGGCTCTTCTGAGCCTTGCAGTTACATAGGGATACAGCTGTCTGAAAAAACGCGTTTATTTCGGGCTGAAAAACACGTTTTGAAAAGTGAGCTGTTACTGACCCATAACTTACATGGGGTTGACCAAACTTGCAGAAACATGTTTATTTCTGCTGAAAAACATGTTTTGACACTTTCAGCACACTGGGGTTAAGATCTGAGTGTGTGGGCTCTTCTGAGCCTTGCAGTTACATAGGGATACAGCTGTCTGAAAAAACGCGTTTATTTCGGGCTGAAAAACACGTTTTGAAAAGTGAGCTGTTACTGACCCATAACTTACATGGGGTTGACCAAACTTGCAGAAACATGTTTATTTCTGCTGAAAAACATGTTTTGACACTTTCAGCGCACTGGGGTTAAGACCTGAGTGTGTGGGCTCTTCTGAGCCTTGCAGTTACATAGGGTAACAGCTATCTGAAAAAACGCATTTATTTCGGGCTGAAAAACACGTTTTGAAAAGTGAGCTGTTACTGACCCATAAGTTACATGGGGTTGACCAAACTTGCAGAAACATGTTTATTTCTGCTGAAAAACATGTTTTGACACTTTCAGCACACTGGGGTTAAGACCTGAGTGTGTGGGCTCTTCTGAGCCTTGCAGTTACATAGGGATACAGCTGTCTGAAAAAACGCGTTTATTTCGGGCTGAAAAACACGTTTTGAAAAGTGAGCTGTTACTGACCCATAACTTACATGGGGTTGACCAAACTTGCAGAAACATGTTTATTTCTGCTGAAAAACATGTTTTGACACTTTCAGCACACTGGGGTTAAGACCTGAGTGTGTGGGCTCTTCTGAGCCTTGCAGTTACATAGGGATACAGCTGTCTGAAAAAACGCGTTTATTTCGGGCTGAAAAACACGTTTTGAAAAGTGAGCTGTTACTGACCCATAACTTACATGGGGTTGACAAAACTTGCAGAAACATGTTTATTTCTGCTGAAAAACATGTTTTGACACTTTCAGCGCACTGGGGTTAAGACCTGAGTGTGTGGGCTCTTCTGAGCCTTGCAGTTACATAGGGTAACAGCTATCTGAAAAAACGCGTTTATTTCGGGCTGAAAAACACGTTTTGAAAAGTGAGCTGTTACTGACCCATAACTTACATGGGGTTGACCAAACTTGCAGAAACATGCTTATTTCTGCTGAAAAACATGTTTTGACACTTTCAGCGCACTGGGGTTAAGACCTGAGTGTGTGGGCTCTTCTGAGCCTTGCAGTTACATAGGGTAACAGCTATCTGAAAAAACGCGTTTATTTCGGGCTGAAAAACACGTTTTGAAAAGTGAGCTGTTACTGACCCATAACTTACATGGGGTTGACCAAACATGCAGAAACAAGTTTATTTCTGCTGAAAAACATGTTTTGACACTTTCAGCACACTGGGGTTAAGACCTGAGTGTGTGGGCTCTTCTGAGCCTTGCAGTTACATAGGGATACAGCTGTCTGAAAAAACGCGTTTATTTCGGGCTGAAAAACACGTTTTGAAAAGTGAGCTGTTACTGACCCATAACTTACATGGGGTTGACCAAACTTGCAGAAACATGTTTATTTCTGCTGAAAAACATGTTTTGACACTTTCAGCACACTGGGGTTAAGACCTGAGTGTGTGGGCTCTTCTGAGCCTTGCAGTTACATAGGGATACAGCTGTCTGAAAAAACGCGTTTATTTCGGGCTGAAAAACACGTTTTGAAAAGTGAGCTGTTACTGACCCATAACTTACATGGGGTTGACAAAACTTGCAGAAACATGTTTATTTCTGCTGAAAAACATGTTTTGACACTTTCAGCACACTGGGGTTAAGACCTGAGTGTGTGGGCTCTTCTGAGGCTTGCAGTTACATAGGGATACAGCTGTCTGAAAAAACGCGTTTATTTCGGGCTGAAAAACACGTTTTGAAAAGTGAGCTGTTACTGCCCCATAAGTTACATGGGGTTGAGCAAACTTGCAGACACATGTTTATTTCTGCTGAAAAACATGTTTTGACACTTTCAGCACACTGGGGTTAAGACCTGAGTGTGTGGGCTCTTCTGAGCCTTGCAGTTACATAGGGATACAGCTGTCTGAAAAAACGCGTTTATTTCGGGCTGAAAAACACGTTTTGAAAAGTGAGCTGTTACTGACCCATAACTTACATGGGGTTGACCAAACTTGCAGAAACATGTTTATTTCTGCTGAAAAACATGTTTTGACACTTTCAGCACACTGGGGTTAAGACCTGAGTGTGTGGGCTCTTCTGAGCCTTGCAGTTACATAGGGATACAGCTGTCTGAAAAAACGCGTTTATTTCGGGCTGAAAAACACGTTTTGAAAAGTGAGCTGTTACTGACCCATAACTTACATGGGGTTGACCAAACTTGCAGAAACAAGTTTATTTCTGCTGAAAAACATGTTTTGACACTTTCAGCACACTGGGGTTAAGACCTGAGTGTGTGGGCTCTTCTGAGGCTTGCAGTTACATAGGGATACAGCTGTCTGAAAAAACGCGTTTATTTCGGGCTGAAAAACACGTTTTGAAAAGTGAGCTGTTACTGACCCATAACTTACATGGGGTTGACCAAACTTGCAGAAACAACTTTATTTCTGCTGAAAAACATGTTTTGACACTTTCAGCACAGTGGGGTTAAGACCTGAGTGTGTGGGCTCTTCTGAGCCTTGCAGTTACATAGGGATACAGCTGTCTGAAAAAACGCGTTTATTTCGGGCTGAAAAACACGTTTTGAAAAGTGAGCTGTTACTGACCCATAACTTACATGGGGTTGACCAAACTTGCAGAAACATGTTTATTTCTGCTGAAAAACATGTTTTGACACTTTCAGCGCACTGGGGTTAAGACCTGAGTGTGTGGGCTCTTCTGAGCCTTGCAGTTACATAGGGTAACAGCTATCTGAAAAAACGCATTTATTTCGGGCTGAAAAACACGTTTTGAAAAGTGAGCTGTTACTGACCCATAAGTTACATGGGGTTGACCAAACTTGCAGAAACATGTTTATTTCTGCTGAAAAACATGTTTTGACACTTTCAGCACACTGGGGTTAAGACCTGAGTGTGTGGGCTCTTCTGAGCCTTGCAGTTACATAGGGATACAGCTGTCTGAAAAAACGCGTTTATTTCGGGCTGAAAAACACGTTTTGAAAAGTGAGCTGTTACTGACCCATAACTTACATGGGGTTGACCAAACTTGCAGAAACATGTTTATTTCTGCTGAAAAACATGTTTTGACACTTTCAGCACACTGGGGTTAAGACCTGAGTGTGTGGGCTCTTCTGAGCCTTGCAGTTACATAGGGATACAGCTGTCTGAAAAAACGCGTTTATTTCGGGCTGAAAAACACGTTTTGAAAAGTGAGCTGTTACTGACCCATAACTTACATGGGGTTGACAAAACTTGCAGAAACATGTTTATTTCTGCTGAAAAACATGTTTTGACACTTTCAGCGCACTGGGGTTAAGACCTGAGTGTGTGGGCTCTTCTGAGCCTTGCAGTTACATAGGGTAACAGCTATCTGAAAAAACGCGTTTATTTCGGGCTGAAAAACACGTTTTGAAAAGTGAGCTGTTACTGACCCATAACTTACATGGGGTTGACCAAACTTGCAGAAACATGCTTATTTCTGCTGAAAAACATGTTTTGACACTTTCAGCGCACTGGGGTTAAGACCTGAGTGTGTGGGCTCTTCTGAGCCTTGCAGTTACATAGGGTAACAGCTATCTGAAAAAACGCGTTTATTTCGGGCTGAAAAACACGTTTTGAAAAGTGAGCTGTTACTGACCCATAACTTACATGGGGTTGACCAAACATGCAGAAACATGTTTATTTCTGCTGAAAAACATGTTTTGACACTTTCAGCACACTGGGGTTAAGACCTGAGTGTGTGGGCTCTTCTGAGGCTTGCAGTTACATAGGGATACAGCTGTCTGAAAAAACGCGTTTATTTCGGGCTGAAAAACACGTTTTGAAAAGTGAGCTGTTACTGCCCCATAAGTTACATGGGGTTGACCAAACTTGCAGACACATGTTTATTTCTGCTGAAAAACATGTTTTGACACTTTCAGCACACTGGGGTTAAGACCTGAGTGTGTGGGCTCTTCTGAGCCTTGCAGTTACATAGGGATATTAGCTGTCTGAAAAAACGCGTTTATTTCGGGCTGAAAAACACGTTTTGAAAAGTGAGCTGTTACTGCCCCATAACTTACATGGGGTTGACCAAACTTGCAGAAACAAGTTTATTTCTGCTGAAAAACATGTTTTGACACTTTCAGCACACTGGGGTTAAGACCTGAGTGTGTGGGCTCTTCTGAGCCTTGCAGTTACATAGGGATACAGCTGTCTGAAAAAACGCGTTTATTTCGGGCTGAAAAACACGTTTTGAAAAGTGAGCTGTTACTGCCCCATAAGTTACATGGGGTTGACCAAACTTGCAGAAACATGTTTATTTCTGCTGAAAAACATGTTTTGACACTTTCAGCACACTGGGGTTAAGACCTGAGTGTGTGGGCTCTTCTGAGCCTTGCAGTTACATAGGGATACAGCTGTCTGAAAAAACGCGTTTATTTCGGGCTGAAAAACACGTTTTGAAAAGTGAGCTGTTACTGACCCATAACTTACATGGGGTTGACAAAACTTGCAGAAACATGTTTATTTCTGCTGAAAAACATGTTTTGACACTTTCAGCGCACTGGGGTTAAGACCTGAGTGTGTGGGCTCTTCTGAGCCTTGCAGTTACATAGGGTAACAGCTATCTGAAAAAACGCGTTTATTTCGGGCTGAAAAACACGTTTTGAAAAGTGAGCTGTTACTGACCCATAACTTACATGGGGTTGACCAAACTTGCAGAAACATGCTTATTTCTGCTGAAAAACATGTTTTGACACTTTCAGCGCACTGGGGTTAAGACCTGAGTGTGTGGGCTCTTCTGAGCCTTGCAGTTACATAGGGTAACAGCTATCTGAAAAAACGCGTTTATTTCGGGCTGAAAAACACGTTTTGAAAAGTGAGCTGTTACTGACCCATAACTTACATGGGGTTGACCAAACTTGCAGAAACATGTTTATTTCTGCTGAAAAACATGTTTTGACACTTTCAGCACACTGGGGTTAAGACCTGAGTGTGTGGGCTCTTCTGAGGCTTGCAGTTACATAGGGATACAGCTGTCTGAAAAAACGCGTTTATTTCGGGCTGAAAAACACGTTTTGAAAAGTGAGCTGTTACTGCCCCATAAGTTACATGGGGTTGACCAAACTTGCAGACACATGTTTATTTCTGCTGAAAAACATGTTTTGACACTTTCAGCACACTGGGGTTAAGACCTGAGTGTGTGGGCTCTTCTGAGCCTTGCAGTTACATAGGGATACAGCTGTCTGAAAAAACGCGTTTATTTCGGGCTGAAAAACACGTTTTGAAAAGTGAGCTGTTACTGACCCATAACTTACATGGGGTTGACCAAACTTGCAGAAACATGTTTATTTCTGCTGAAAAACATGTTTTGACACTTTCAGCACACTGGGGTTAAGACCTGAGTGTGTGGGCTCTTCTGAGCCTTGCAGTTACATAGGGATACAGCTGTCTGAAAAAACGCGTTTATTTCGGGCTGAAAAACACGTTTTGAAAAGTGAGCTGTTACTGACCCATAACTTACATGGGGTTGACCAAACTTGCAGAAACAAGTTTATTTCTGCTGAAAAACATGTTTTGACACTTTCAGCACACTGGGGTTAAGACCTGAGTGTGTGGGCTCTTCTGAGGCTTGCAGTTACATAGGGATACAGCTGTCTGAAAAAACGCGTTTATTTCGGGCTGAAAAACACGTTTTGAAAAGTGAGCTGTTACTGACCCATAACTTACATGGGGTTGACCAAACTTGCAGAAACAACTTTATTTCTGCTGAAAAACATGTTTTGACACTTTCAGCACAGTGGGGTTAAGACCTGAGTGTGTGGGCTCTTCTGAGGCTTGCAGTTACATAGGGATACAGCTGTCTGAAAAAACGCGTTTATTTCGGGCTGAAAAACACGTTTTGAAAAGTGAGCTGTTACTGACCCATAACTTACATGGGGTTGACCAAACTTGCAGAAACATGTTTATTTCTGCTGAAAAACATGTTTTGACACTTTCAGCACACTGGGGTTAAGATCTGAGTGTGTGGGCTCTTCTGAGCCTTGCAGTTACATAGGGATACAGCTGTCTGAAAAAACGCGTTTATTTCGGGCTGAAAAACACGTTTTGAAAAGTGAGCTGTTACTGACCCATAACTTACATGGGGTTGACCAAACTTGCAGAAACATGTTTATTTCTGCTGAAAAACATGTTTTGACACTTTCAGCGCACTGGGGTTAAGACCTGAGTGTGTGGGCTCTTCTGAGCCTTGCAGTTACATAGGGTAACAGCTATCTGAAAAAACGCATTTATTTCGGGCTGAAAAACACGTTTTGAAAAGTGAGCTGTTACTGACCCATAAGTTACATGGGGTTGACCAAACTTGCAGAAACATGTTTATTTCTGCTGAAAAACATGTTTTGACACTTTCAGCACACTGGGGTTAAGACCTGAGTGTGTGGGCTCTTCTGAGCCTTGCAGTTACATAGGGATACAGCTGTCTGAAAAAACGCGTTTATTTCGGGCTGAAAAACACGTTTTGAAAAGTGAGCTGTTACTGACCCATAACTTACATGGGGTTGACCAAACTTGCAGAAACATGTTTATTTCTGCTGAAAAACATGTTTTGACACTTTCAGCACACTGGGGTTAAGACCTGAGTGTGTGGGCTCTTCTGAGCCTTGCAGTTACATAGGGATACAGCTGTCTGAAAAAACGCGTTTATTTCGGGCTGAAAAACACGTTTTGAAAAGTGAGCTGTTACTGACCCATAACTTACATGGGGTTGACAAAACTTGCAGAAACATGTTTATTTCTGCTGAAAAACATGTTTTGACACTTTCAGCGCACTGGGGTTAAGACCTGAGTGTGTGGGCTCTTCTGAGCCTTGCAGTTACATAGGGTAACAGCTATCTGAAAAAACGCGTTTATTTCGGGCTGAAAAACACGTTTTGAAAAGTGAGCTGTTACTGACCCATAACTTACATGGGGTTGACCAAACTTGCAGAAACATGCTTATTTCTGCTGAAAAACATGTTTTGACACTTTCAGCGCACTGGGGTTAAGACCTGAGTGTGTGGGCTCTTCTGAGCCTTGCAGTTACATAGGGTAACAGCTATCTGAAAAAACGCGTTTATTTCGGGCTGAAAAACACGTTTTGAAAAGTGAGCTGTTACTGACCCATAACTTACATGGGGTTGACCAAACATGCAGAAACATGTTTATTTCTGCTGAAAAACATGTTTTGACACTTTCAGCACACTGGGGTTAAGACCTGAGTGTGTGGGCTCTTCTGAGGCTTGCAGTTACATAGGGATACAGCTGTCTGAAAAAACGCGTTTATTTCGGGCTGAAAAACACGTTTTGAAAAGTGAGCTGTTACTGCCCCATAAGTTACATGGGGTTGACCAAACTTGCAGACACATGTTTATTTCTGCTGAAAAACATGTTTTGACACTTTCAGCACACTGGGGTTAAGACCTGAGTGTGTGGGCTCTTCTGAGCCTTGCAGTTACATAGGGATACAGCTGTCTGAAAAAAACGCGTTTATTTCGGGCTGAAAAACACGTTTTGAAAAGTGAGCTGTTACTGACCCATAACTTACATGGGGTTGACCAAACTTGCAGAAACAAGTTTATTTCTGCTGAAAAACATGTTTTGACACTTTCAGCACACTGGGGTTAAGACCTGAGTGTGTGGGCTCTTCTGAGCCTTGCAGTTACATAGGGATACAGCTGTCTGAAAAAACGCGTTTATTTCGGGCTGAAAAACACGTTTTGAAAAGTGAGCTGTTACTGCCCCATAAGTTACATGGGGTTGACCAAACTTGCAGAAACATGTTTATTTCTGCTGAAAAACATGTTTTGACACTTTCAGCACACTGGGGTTAAGACCTGAGTTTGTGGGCTCTTCTGAGCCTTGCAGTTACATAGGGATACAGCTGTCTGAAAAAACGCGTTTATTTCGGGCTGAAAAACACGTTTTGAAAAGTGAGCTGTTACTGACCCATAACTTACATGGGGTTGACCAAACTTGCAGAAACAAGTTTATTTCTGCTGAAAAACATGTTTTGACACTTTCAGCACACTGGGGTTAAGACCTGAGTGTGTGGGCTCTTCTGAGCCTTGCAGTTACATAGGGATACAGCTGTCTGAAAAAACGCGTTTATTTCGGGCTGAAAAACACGTTTTGAAAAGTGAGCTGTTACTGACCCATAACTTACATGGGGTTGACCAAACTTGCAGAAACATGTTTATTTCTGCTGAAAAACATGTTTTGACACTTTCAGCACACTGGGGTTAAGACCTGAGTGTGTGGGCTCTTCTGAGCCTTGCAGATACATAGGGATACAGCTGTCTGAAAAAACGCGTTTATTTCGGGCTGAAAAACACGTTTTGAAAAGTGAGCTGTTACTGACCCATAACTTACATGGGGTTGACCAAACTTGCAGAAACATGCTTATTTCTGCTGAAAAACATGTTTTGACACTTTCAGCGCACTGGGGTTAAGACCTGAGTGTGTGGGCTCTTCTGAGCCTTGCAGTTACATAGGGTAACAGCTATCTGAAAAAACGCGTTTATTTCGGGCTGAAAAACACGTTTTGAAAAGTGAGCTGTTACTGACCCATAACTTACATGGGGTTGACCAAACTTGCAGAAACATGTTTATTTCTGCTGAAAAACATGTTTTGACACTTTCAGCACAGTGGGGTTAAGACCTGAGTGTGTGGGCTCTTCTGAGGCTTGCAGTTACATAGGAATACAGCTGTCTGAAAAAACGCGTTTATTTCGGGCTGAAAAACACGTTTTGAAAAGTGAGCTGTTACTGACCCATAACTTACATGGGGTTGACCAAACTTGCAGAAACATGTTTATTTCTGCTGAAAAACATGTTTTGACACTTTCAGCGCACTGGGGTTAAGACCTGAGTGTGTGGGCTCTTCTGAGCCTTGCAGTTACATAGGGTAACAGCTATCTGAAAAAACGCGTTTATTTCGGGCTGAAAAACACGTTTTGAAAAGTGAGCTGTTACTGACCCATAAGTTACATGGGGTTGACCAAACTTGCAGACACATGTTTATTTCTGCTGAAAAACATGTTTTGACACTTTCAGCACACTCGGGTTAAGACCTGAGTGTGTGGGCTCTTCTGAGCCTTGCAGTTACATAGGGATACAGCTGTCTGAAAAAACGCGTTTATTTCGGGCTGAAAAACACGTTTTGAAAAGTGAGCTGTTACTGACCCATAACTTACATGGGGTTGACCAAACTTGCAGAAACATGTTTATTTCTGCTGAAAAACATGTTTTGACACTTTCAGCACACTGGGGTTAAGACCTGAGTGTGTGGGCTCTTCTGAGCCTTGCAGTTACATAGGGATACAGCTGTCTGAAAAAACGCGTTTATTTCGGGCTGAAAAACACGTTTTGAAAAGTGAGCTGTTACTGACCCATAACTTACATGGGGTTGACCAAACTTGCAGAAACAAGTTTATTTCTGCTGAAAAACATGTTTTGACACTTTCAGCACAGTGGGGTTAAGACCTGAGTGTGTGGGCTCTTCTGAGCCTTGCAGATACATAGGGATACAGCTGTCTGAAAAAACGCGTTTATTTCGGGCTGAAAAACACGTTTTGAAAAGTGAGCTGTTACTGACCCATAACTTACATGGGGTTGACCAAACTTGCAGAAACATGCTTATTTCTGCTGAAAAACATGTTTTGACACTTTCAGCGCACTGGGGTTAAGACCTGAGTGTGTGGGCTCTTCTGAGCCTTGCAGTTACATAGGGTAACAGCTATCTGAAAAAACGCGTTTATTTCGGGCTGAAAAACACGTTTTGAAAAGTGAGCTGTTACTGACCCATAACTTACATGGGGTTGACCAAACTTGCAGAAACATGTTTATTTCTGCTGAAAAACATGTTTTGACACTTTCAGCACACTGGGGTTAAGACCTGAGTGTGTGGGCTCTTCTGAGGCTTGCAGTTACATAGGGATACAGCTGTCTGAAAAAACGCGTTTATTTCGGGCTGAAAAACACGTTTTGAAAAGTGAGCTGTTACTGACCCATAACTTACATGGGGTTGACCAAACTTGCAGAAACATGTTTATTTCTGCTGAAAAACATGTTTTGACACTTTCAGCGCACTGGGGTTAAGATCTGAGTGTGTGGGCTCTTCTGAGCCTTGCAGTTACATAGGGTAACAGCTATCTGAAAAAACGCGTTTATTTCGGGCTGAAAAACACGTTTTGAAAAGTGAGCTGTTACTGACCCATAAGTTACATGGGGTTGACCAAACTTGCAGAAACATGTTTATTTCTGCTGAAAAACATGTTTTGACACTTTCAGCACACTCGGGTTAAGACCTGAGTGTGTGGGCTCTTCTGAGCCTTGCAGTTACATAGGGATACAGCTGTCTGAAAAAACGCGTTTATTTCGGGCTGAAAAACACGTTTTGAAAAGTGAGCTGTTACTGACCCATAACTTACATGGGGTTGACCAAACTTGCAGAAAAATGTTTATTTCTGCTGAAAAACATGTTTTGACACTTTCAGCACACTGGGGTTAAGACCTGAGTGTGTGGGCTCTTCTGAGCCTTGCAGTTACATAGGGATACAGCTGTCTGAAAAAACGCGTTTATTTCGGGCTGAAAAACACGTTTTGAAAAGTGAGCTGTTACTGACCCATAACTTACATGGGGTTGACCAAACTTGCAGAAACAAGTTTATTTCTGCTGAAAAACATGTTTTGACACTTTCAGCACTGTGGGGTTAAGACCTGAGTGTGTGGGCTCTTCTGAGCCTTGCAGATACATAGGGATACAGCTGTCTGAAAAAACGCGTTTATTTCGGGCTGAAAAACACGTTTTGAAAAGTGAGCTGTTACTGACCCATAACTTACATGGGGTTGACCAAACTTGCAGAAACATGCTTATTTCTGCTGAAAAACATGTTTTGACACTTTCAGCGCACTGGGGTTAAGACCTGAGTGTGTGGGCTCTTCTGAGCCTTGCAGTTACATAGGGTAACAGCTATCTGAAAAAACGCGTTTATTTCGGGCTGAAAAACACGTTTTGAAAAGTGAGCTGTTACTGCCCCATAACTTACATGGGGTTGACCAAACTTGCAGAAACATGTTTATTTCTGCTGAAAAACATGTTTTGACACTTTCAGCACAGTGGGGTTAAGACCTGAGTGTGTGGGCTCTTCTGAGGCTTGCAGTTACATAGGGATACAGCTGTCTGAAAAAACGCGTTTATTTCGGGCTGAAAAACACGTTTTGAAAAGTGAGCTGTTACTGCCCCATAAGTTACATGGGGTTGACCAAACTTGCAGACACATGTTTATTTCTGCTGAAAAACATGTTTTGACACTTTCAGCACACTGGGGTTAAGACCTGAGTGTGTGGGCTCTTCTGAGCCTTGAAGTTACATAGGGTTACAGCTGTCTGAAAAAACGCGTTTATTTCGGGCTGAAAAAGACGTTTTGAAAAGTGAGCTGTTACTGACCCATAACTTACATGGGGTTGACCAAACTTGCAGAAACAAGTTTATTTCTGCTGAAAAACATGTTTTGACACTTTCAGCACAGTGGGGTTAAGACCTGAGTGTGTGGGCTCTTCTGAGCCTTGCAGATACATAGGGATACAGCTGTCTGAAAAAACGCGTTTATTTCGGGCTGAAAAACACGTTTTGAAAAGTGAGCTGTTACTGACCCATAACTTACATGGGGTTGACCAAACTTGCAGAAACATGCTTATTTCTGCTGAAAAACATGTTTTGACACTTTCAGCGCACTGGGGTTAAGACCTGAGTGTGTGGGCTCTTCTGAGCCTTGCAGTTACATAGGGTAACAGCTATCTGAAAAAACGCGTTTATTTCGGGCTGAAAAACACGTTTTGAAAAGTGAGCTGTTACTGACCCATAACTTACATGGGGTTGACCAAACTTGCAGAAACATGTTTATTTCTGCTGAAAAACATGTTTTGACACTTTCAGCACACTGGGGTTAAGACCTGAGTGTGTGGGCTCTTCTGAGGCTTGCAGTTACATAGGGATACAGCTGTCTGAAAAAACGCGTTTATTTCGGGCTGAAAAACACGTTTTGAAAAGTGAGCTGTTACTGACCCATAACTTACATGGGGTTGACCAAACTTGCAGAAACATGTTTATTTCTGCTGAAAAACATGTTTTGACACTTTCAGCGCACTGGGGTTAAGATCTGAGTGTGTGGGCTCTTCTGAGCCTTGCAGTTACATAGGGTAACAGCTATCTGAAAAAACGCGTTTATTTCGGGCTGAAAAACACGTTTTGAAAAGTGAGCTGTTACTGACCCATAAGTTACATGGGGTTGACCAAACTTGCAGAAACATGTTTATTTCTGCTGAAAAACATGTTTTGACACTTTCAGCACACTCGGGTTAAGACCTGAGTGTGTGGGCTCTTCTGAGCCTTGCAGTTACATAGGGATACAGCTGTCTGAAAAAACGCGTTTATTTCGGGCTGAAAAACACGTTTTGAAAAGTGAGCTGTTACTGACCCATAACTTACATGGGGTTGACCAAACTTGCAGAAACATGTTTATTTCTGCTGAAAAACATGTTTTGACACTTTCAGCACACTGGGGTTAAGACCTGAGTGTGTGGGCTCTTCTGAGCCTTGCAGTTACATAGGGATACAGCTGTCTGAAAAAACGCGTTTATTTCGGGCTGAAAAACACGTTTTGAAAAGTGAGCTGTTACTGACCCATAACTTACATGGGGTTGACCAAACTTGCAGAAACAAGTTTATTTCTGCTGAAAAACATGTTTTGACACTTTCAGCACTGTGGGGTTAAGACCTGAGTGTGTGGGCTCTTCTGAGCCTTGCAGATACATAGGGATACAGCTGTCTGAAAAAACGCGTTTATTTCGGGCTGAAAAACACGTTTTGAAAAGTGAGCTGTTACTGACCCATAACTTACATGGGGTTGACCAAACTTGCAGAAACATGCTTATTTCTGCTGAAAAACATGTTTTGACACTTTCAGCGCACTGGGGTTAAGACCTGAGTGTGTGGGCTCTTCTGAGCCTTGCAGTTACATAGGGTAACAGCTATCTGAAAAAACGCGTTTATTTCGGGCTGAAAAACACGTTTTGAAAAGTGAGCTGTTACTGCCCCATAACTTACATGGGGTTGACCAAACTTGCAGAAACATGTTTATTTCTGCTGAAAAACATGTTTTGACACTTTCAGCACAGTGGGGTTAAGACCTGAGTGTGTGGGCTCTTCTGAGGCTTGCAGTTACATAGGGATACAGCTGTCTGAAAAAACGCGTTTATTTCGGGCTGAAAAACACGTTTTGAAAAGTGAGCTGTTACTGCCCCATAAGTTACATGGGGTTGACCAAACTTGCAGACACATGTTTATTTCTGCTGAAAAACATGTTTTGACACTTTCAGCACACTGGGGTTAAGACCTGAGTGTGTGGGCTCTTCTGAGCCTTGAAGTTACATAGGGTTACAGCTGTCTGAAAAAACGCGTTTATTTCGGGCTGAAAAACACGTTTTGAAAAGTGAGCTGTTACTGACCCATAACTTACATGGGGTTGACCAAACTTGCAGAAACAAGTTTATTTCTGCTGAAAAACATGTTTTGACACTTTCAGCGCACTGGGGTTAAGACCTGAGTGTGTGGGCTCTTCTGAGCCTTGCAGTTACATAGGGTAACAGCTATCTGAAAAAACGCGTTTATTTCGGGCTGAAAAACACGTTTTGAAAAGTGAGCTGTTACTGACCCATAACTTACATGGGGTTGACCAAACTTGCAGAAACATGTTTATTTCTGCTGAAAAACATGTTTTGACACTTTCAGCACACTGGGGTTAAGACCTGAGTGTGTGGGCTCTTCTGAGGCTTGCAGTTACATAGGGATACAGCTGTCTGAAAAAACGCGTTTATTTCGGGCTGAAAAACACGTTTTGAAAAGTGAGCTGTTACTGCCCCATAAGTTACATGGGGTTGACCAAACTTGCAGACACATGTTTATTTCTGCTGAAAAACATGTTTTGACACTTTCAGCACACTGGGGTTAAGACCTGAGTGTGTGGGCTCTTCTGAGCCTTGCAGTTACATAGGGATACAGCTGTCTGAAAAAACGCGTTTATTTCGGGCTGAAAAACACGTTTTGAAAAGTGAGCTGTTACTGACCCATAACTTACATGGGGTTGACCAAACTTGCAGAAACATGTTTATTTCTGCTGAAAAACATGTTTTGACACTTTCAGCACACTGGGGTTAAGACCTGAGTGTGTGGGCTCTTCTGAGCCTTGCAGTTACATAGGGATACAGCTGTCTGAAAAAACGCGTTTATTTCGGGCTGAAAAACACGTTTTGAAAAGTGAGCTGTTACTGACCCATAACTTACATGGGGTTGACCAAACTTGCAGAAACAAGTTTATTTCTGCTGAAAAACATGTTTTGACACTTTCAGCACACTGGGGTTAAGACCTGAGTGTGTGGGCTCTTCTGAGGCTTGCAGTTACATAGGGATACAGCTGTCTGAAAAAACGCGTTTATTTCGGGCTGAAAAACACGTTTTGAAAAGTGAGCTGTTACTGACCCATAACTTACATGGGGTTGACCAAACTTGCAGAAACAACTTTATTTCTGCTGAAAAACATGTTTTGACACTTTCAGCACAGTGGGGTTAAGACCTGAGTGTGTGGGCTCTTCTGAGCCTTGCAGTTACATAGGGATACAGCTGTCTGAAAAAACGCGTTTATTTCGGGCTGAAAAACACGTTTTGAAAAGTGAGCTGTTACTGACCCATAACTTACATGGGGTTGACCAAACTTGCAGAAACATGTTTATTTCTGCTGAAAAACATGTTTTGACACTTTCAGCACACTGGGGTTAAGATCTGAGTGTGTGGGCTCTTCTGAGCCTTGCAGTTACATAGGGATACAGCTGTCTGAAAAAACGCGTTTATTTCGGGCTGAAAAACACGTTTTGAAAAGTGAGCTGTTACTGACCCATAACTTACATGGGGTTGACCAAACTTGCAGAAACATGTTTATTTCTGCTGAAAAACATGTTTTGACACTTTCAGCGCACTGGGGTTAAGACCTGAGTGTGTGGGCTCTTCTGAGCCTTGCAGTTACATAGGGTAACAGCTATCTGAAAAAACGCGTTTATTTCGGGCTGAAAAACACGTTTTGAAAAGTGAGCTGTTACTGACCCATAAGTTACATGGGGTTGACCAAACTTGCAGAAACATGTTTATTTCTGCTGAAAAACATGTTTTGACACTTTCAGCACACTGGGGTTAAGACCTGAGTGTGTGGGCTCTTCTGAGCCTTGCAGTTACATAGGGATACAGCTGTCTGAAAAAACGCGTTTATTTCGGGCTGAAAAACACGTTTTGAAAAGTGAGCTGTTACTGACCCATAACTTACATGGGGTTGACCAAACTTGCAGAAACATGTTTATTTCTGCTGAAAAACATGTTTTGACACTTTCAGCACACTGGGGTTAAGACCTGAGTGTGTGGGCTCTTCTGAGCCTTGCAGTTACATAGGGATACAGCTGTCTGAAAAAACGCGTTTATTTCGGGCTGAAAAACACGTTTTGAAAAGTGAGCTGTTACTGACCCATAACTTACATGGGGTTGACAAAACTTGCAGAAACATGTTTATTTCTGCTGAAAAACATGTTTTGACACTTTCAGCGCACTGGGGTTAAGACCTGAGTGTGTGGGCTCTTCTGAGCCTTGCAGTTACATAGGGTAACAGCTATCTGAAAAAACGCGTTTATTTCGGGCTGAAAAACACGTTTTGAAAAGTGAGCTGTTACTGACCCATAACTTACATGGGGTTGACCAAACTTGCAGAAACATGCTTATTTCTGCTGAAAAACATGTTTTGACACTTTCAGCGCACTGGGGTTAAGACCTGAGTGTGTGGGCTCTTCTGAGCCTTGCAGTTACATAGGGTAACAGCTATCTGAAAAAACGCGTTTATTTCGGGCTGAAAAACACGTTTTGAAAAGTGAGCTGTTACTGACCCATAACTTACATGGGGTTGACCAAACATGCAGAAACATGTTTATTTCTGCTGAAAAACATGTTTTGACACTTTCAGCACACTGGGGTTAAGACCTGAGTGTGTGGGCTCTTCTGAGGCTTGCAGTTACATAGGGATACAGCTGTCTGAAAAAACGCGTTTATTTCGGGCTGAAAAACACGTTTTGAAAAGTGAGCTGTTACTGCCCCATAAGTTACATGGGGTTGACCAAACTTGCAGACACATGTTTATTTCTGCTGAAAAACATGTTTTGACACTTTCAGCACACTGGGGTTAAGACCTGAGTGTGTGGGCTCTTCTGAGCCTTGCAGTTACATAGGGATACAGCTGTCTGAAAAAAACGCGTTTATTTCGGGCTGAAAAACACGTTTTGAAAAGTGAGCTGTTACTGACCCATAACTTACATGGGGTTGACCAAACTTGCAGAAACAAGTTTATTTCTGCTGAAAAACATGTTTTGACACTTTCAGCACACTGGGGTTAAGACCTGAGTGTGTGGGCTCTTCTGAGCCTTGCAGTTACATAGGGATACAGCTGTCTGAAAAAACGCGTTTATTTCGGGCTGAAAAACACGTTTTGAAAAGTGAGCTGTTACTGCCCCATAAGTTACATGGGGTTGACCAAACTTGCAGAAACATGTTTATTTCTGCTGAAAAACATGTTTTGACACTTTCAGCACACTGGGGTTAAGACCTGAGTTTGTGGGCTCTTCTGAGCCTTGCAGTTACATAGGGATACAGCTGTCTGAAAAAACGCGTTTATTTCGGGCTGAAAAACACGTTTTGAAAAGTGAGCTGTTACTGACCCATAACTTACATGGGGTTGACCAAACTTGCAGAAACAAGTTTATTTCTGCTGAAAAACATGTTTTGACACTTTCAGCACACTGGGGTTAAGACCTGAGTGTGTGGGCTCTTCTGAGCCTTGCAGTTACATAGGGATACAGCTGTCTGAAAAAACGCGTTTATTTCGGGCTGAAAAACACGTTTTGAAAAGTGAGCTGTTACTGACCCATAACTTACATGGGGTTGACCAAACTTGCAGAAACATGTTTATTTCTGCTGAAAAACATGTTTTGACACTTTCAGCACACTGGGGTTAAGACCTGAGTGTGTGGGCTCTTCTGAGCCTTGCAGATACATAGGGATACAGCTGTCTGAAAAAACGCGTTTATTTCGGGCTGAAAAACACGTTTTGAAAAGTGAGCTGTTACTGACCCATAACTTACATGGGGTTGACCAAACTTGCAGAAACATGCTTATTTCTGCTGAAAAACATGTTTTGACACTTTCAGCGCACTGGGGTTAAGACCTGAGTGTGTGGGCTCTTCTGAGCCTTGCAGTTACATAGGGTAACAGCTATCTGAAAAAACGCGTTTATTTCGGGCTGAAAAACACGTTTTGAAAAGTGAGCTGTTACTGACCCATAACTTACATGGGGTTGACCAAACTTGCAGAAACATGTTTATTTCTGCTGAAAAACATGTTTTGACACTTTCAGCACAGTGGGGTTAAGACCTGAGTGTGTGGGCTCTTCTGAGGCTTGCAGTTACATAGGGATACAGCTGTCTGAAAAAACGCGTTTATTTCGGGCTGAAAAACACGTTTTGAAAAGTGAGCTGTTACTGACCCATAACTTACATGGGGTTGACCAAACTTGCAGAAACATGTTTATTTCTGCTGAAAAACATGTTTTGACACTTTCAGCGCACTGGGGTTAAGACCTGAGTGTGTGGGCTCTTCTGAGCCTTGCAGTTACATAGGGTAACAGCTATCTGAAAAAACGCGTTTATTTCGGGCTGAAAAACACGTTTTGAAAAGTGAGCTGTTACTGACCCATAAGTTACATGGGGTTGACCAAACTTGCAGACACATGTTTATTTCTGCTGAAAAACATGTTTTGACACTTTCAGCACACTCGGGTTAAGACCTGAGTGTGTGGGCTCTTCTGAGCCTTGCAGTTACATAGGGATACAGCTGTCTGAAAAAACGCGTTTATTTCGGGCTGAAAAACACGTTTTGAAAAGTGAGCTGTTACTGACCCATAACTTACATGGGGTTGACCAAACTTGCAGAAACATGTTTATTTCTGCTGAAAAACATGTTTTGACACTTTCAGCACACTGGGGTTAAGACCTGAGTGTGTGGGCTCTTCTGAGCCTTGCAGTTACATAGGGATACAGCTGTCTGAAAAAACGCGTTTATTTCGGGCTGAAAAACACGTTTTGAAAAGTGAGCTGTTACTGACCCATAACTTACATGGGGTTGACCAAACTTGCAGAAACAAGTTTATTTCTGCTGAAAAACATGTTTTGACACTTTCAGCACAGTGGGGTTAAGACCTGAGTGTGTGGGCTCTTCTGAGCCTTGCAGATACATAGGGATACAGCTGTCTGAAAAAACGCGTTTATTTCGGGCTGAAAAACACGTTTTGAAAAGTGAGCTGTTACTGACCCATAACTTACATGGGGTTGACCAAACTTGCAGAAACATGCTTATTTCTGCTGAAAAACATGTTTTGACACTTTCAGCGCACTGGGGTTAAGACCTGAGTGTGTGGGCTCTTCTGAGCCTTGCAGTTACATAGGGTAACAGCTATCTGAAAAAACGCGTTTATTTCGGGCTGAAAAACACGTTTTGAAAAGTGAGCTGTTACTGACCCATAACTTACATGGGGTTGACCAAACTTGCAGAAACATGTTTATTTCTGCTGAAAAACATGTTTTGACACTTTCAGCACACTGGGGTTAAGACCTGAGTGTGTGGGCTCTTCTGAGGCTTGCAGTTACATAGGGATACAGCTGTCTGAAAAAACGCGTTTATTTCGGGCTGAAAAACACGTTTTGAAAAGTGAGCTGTTACTGACCCATAAGTTACATGGGGTTGACCAAACTTGCAGACACATGTTTATTTCTGCCGAAAAACATGTTTTGACACTTTCAGCACACTGGGGTTAAGACCTGAGTGTGTGGGCTCTTCTGAGCCTTGCAGTTACATAGGGATACAGCTGTCTGAAAAAACGCGTTTATTTCGGGCTGAAAAACACGTTTTGAAAAGTGAGCTGTTACTGACCCATAACTTACATGGGGTTGACCAAACTTGCAGAAACATGTTTATTTCTGCTGAAAAACATGTTTTGACACTTTCAGCACACTGGGGTTAAGACCTGAGTGTGTGGGCTCTTCTGAGCCTTGCAGTTACATAGGGATACAGCTGTCTGAAAAAACGCGTTTATTTCGGGCTGAAAAAAAACGTTTTGAAAAGTGAGCTGTTACTGACCCATAACTTACATGGGGTTGACCAAACTTGCAGAAACATGCTTATTTCTGCTGAAAAACATGTTTTGACACTTTCAGCGCACTGGGGTTAAGACCTGAGTGTGTGGGCTCTTCTGAGCCTTGCAGTTACATAGGGTAACAGCTATCTGAAAAAACGCGTTTATTTCGGGCTGAAAAACACGTTTTGAAAAGTGAGCTGTTACTGACCCATAACTTACATGGGGTTGACCAAACTTGCAGAAACAAGTTTATTTCTGCTGAAAAACATGTTTTGACACTTTCAGCACACTGGGGTTAAGACCTGAGTGTGTGGGCTCTTCTGAGGCTTGCAGTTACATAGGGATACAGCTGTCTGAAAAAACGCGTTTATTTCGGGCTGAAAAACACGTTTTGAAAAGTGAGCTGTTACTGACCCATAACTTACATGGGGTTGACCAAACTTGCAGAAACAACTTTATTTCTGCTGAAAAACATGTTTTGACACTTTCAGCACAGTGGGGTTAAGACCTGAGTGTGTGGGCTCTTCTGAGCCTTGCAGTTACATAGGGATACAGCTGTCTGAAAAAACGCGTTTATTTCGGGCTGAAAAACACGTTTTGAAAAGTGAGCTGTTACTGACCCATAACTTACATGGGGTTGACCAAACTTGCAGAAACATGTTTATTTCTGCTGAAAAACATGTTTTGACACTTTCAGCACACTGGGGTTAAGATCTGAGTGTGTGGGCTCTTCTGAGCCTTGCAGTTACATAGGGATACAGCTGTCTGAAAAAACGCGTTTATTTCGGGCTGAAAAACACGTTTTGAAAAGTGAGCTGTTACTGACCCATAACTTACATGGGGTTGACCAAACTTGCAGAAACATGTTTATTTCTGCTGAAAAACATGTTTTGACACTTTCAGCGCACTGGGGTTAAGACCTGAGTGTGTGGGCTCTTCTGAGCCTTGCAGTTACATAGGGTAACAGCTATCTGAAAAAACGCATTTATTTCGGGCTGAAAAACACGTTTTGAAAAGTGAGCTGTTACTGACCCATAAGTTACATGGGGTTGACCAAACTTGCAGAAACATGTTTATTTCTGCTGAAAAACATGTTTTGACACTTTCAGCACACTGGGGTTAAGACCTGAGTGTGTGGGCTCTTCTGAGCCTTGCAGTTACATAGGGATACAGCTGTCTGAAAAAACGCGTTTATTTCGGGCTGAAAAACACGTTTTGAAAAGTGAGCTGTTACTGACCCATAACTTACATGGGGTTGACCAAACTTGCAGAAACATGTTTATTTCTGCTGAAAAACATGTTTTGACACTTTCAGCGCACTGGGGTTAAGACCTGAGTGTGTGGGCTCTTCTGAGCCTTGCAGTTACATAGGGTAACAGCTATCTGAAAAAACGCATTTATTTCGGGCTGAAAAACACGTTTTGAAAAGTGAGCTGTTACTGACCCATAAGTTACATGGGGTTGACCAAACTTGCAGAAACATGTTTATTTCTGCTGAAAAACATGTTTTGACACTTTCAGCACACTGGGGTTAAGACCTGAGTGTGTGGGCTCTTCTGAGCCTTGCAGTTACATAGGGATACAGCTGTCTGAAAAAACGCGTTTATTTCGGGCTGAAAAACACGTTTTGAAAAGTGAGCTGTTACTGACCCATAAGTTACATGGGGTTGACCAAACTTGCAGAAACATGTTTATTTCTGCTGAAAAACATGTTTTGACACTTTCAGCACACTGGGGTTAAGACCTGAGTGTGTGGGCTCTTCTGAGCCTTGCAGTTACATAGGGATACAGCTGTCTGAAAAAACGCGTTTATTTCGGGCTGAAAAACACGTTTTGAAAAGTGAGCTGTTACTGACCCATAACTTACATGGGGTTGACCAAACTTGCAGAAACATGTTTATTTCTGCTGAAAAACATGTTTTGACACTTTCAGCACACTGGGGTTAAGACCTGAGTGTGTGGGCTCTTCTGAGCCTTGCAGTTACATAGGGATACAGCTGTCTGAAAAAACGCGTTTATTTCGGGCTGAAAAACACGTTTTGAAAAGTGAGCTGTTACTGACCCATAACTTACATGGGGTTGACAAAACTTGCAGAAACATGTTTATTTCTGCTGAAAAACATGTTTTGACACTTTCAGCACACTGGGGTTAAGACCTGAGTGTGTGGGCTCTTCTGAGGCTTGCAGTTACATAGGGATACAGCTGTCTGAAAAAACGCGTTTATTTCGGGCTGAAAAACACGTTTTGAAAAGTGAGCTGTTACTGCCCCATAAGTTACATGGGGTTGACCAAACTTGCAGACACATGTTTATTTCTGCTGAAAAACATGTTTTGACACTTTCAGCACACTGGGGTTAAGACCTGAGTGTGTGGGCTCTTCTGAGCCTTGCAGTTACATAGGGATACAGCTGTCTGAAAAAACGCGTTTATTTCGGGCTGAAAAACACGTTTTGAAAAGTGAGCTGTTACTGACCCATAACTTACATGGGGTTGACCAAACTTGCAGAAACATGTTTATTTCTGCTGAAAAACATGTTTTGACACTTTCAGCACACTGGGGTTAAGACCTGAGTGTGTGGGCTCTTCTGAGCCTTGCAGTTACATAGGGATACAGCTGTCTGAAAAAACGCGTTTATTTCGGGCTGAAAAACACGTTTTGAAAAGTGAGCTGTTACTGACCCATAACTTACATGGGGTTGACCAAACTTGCAGAAACAAGTTTATTTCTGCTGAAAAACATGTTTTGACACTTTCAGCACACTGGGGTTAAGACCTGAGTGTGTGGGCTCTTCTGAGGCTTGCAGTTACATAGGGATACAGCTGTCTGAAAAAACGCGTTTATTTCGGGCTGAAAAACACGTTTTGAAAAGTGAGCTGTTACTGACCCATAACTTACATGGGGTTGACCAAACTTGCAGAAACAACTTTATTTCTGCTGAAAAACATGTTTTGACACTTTCAGCACAGTGGGGTTAAGACCTGAGTGTGTGGGCTCTTCTGAGCCTTGCAGTTACATAGGGATACAGCTGTCTGAAAAAACGCGTTTATTTCGGGCTGAAAAACACGTTTTGAAAAGTGAGCTGTTACTGACCCATAACTTACATGGGGTTGACCAAACTTGCAGAAACATGTTTATTTCTGCTGAAAAACATGTTTTGACACTTTCAGCACACTGGGGTTAAGACCTGAGTGTGTGGGCTCTTCTGAGGCTTGCAGTTACATAGGGATACAGCTGTCTGAAAAAACGCGTTTATTTCGGGCTGAAAAACACGTTTTGAAAAGTGAGCTGTTACTGACCCATAACTTACATGGGGTTGACCAAACTTGCAGAAACATGTTTATTTCTGCTGAAAAACATGTTTTGACACTTTCAGCGCACTGGGGTTAAGACCTGAGTGTGTGGGCTCTTCTGAGGCTTGCAGTTACATAGGGTAACAGCTATCTGAAAAAACGCGTTTATTTCGGGCTGAAAAACACGTTTTGAAAAGTGAGCTGTTACTGACCCATAAGTTACATGGGGTTGACCAAACTTGCAGACACATGTTTATTTCTGCTGAAAAACATGTTTTGACACTTTCAGCACACTCGGGTTAAGACCTGAGTGTGTGGGCTCTTCTGAGCCTTGCAGTTACATAGGGATACAGCTGTCTGAAAAAACGCGTTTATTTCGGGCTGAAAAACACGTTTTGAAAAGTGAGCTGTTACTGACCCATAACTTACATGGGGTTGACCAAACTTGCAGAAACATGTTTATTTCTGCTGAAAAACATGTTTTGACACTTTCAGCACACTGGGGTTAAGACCTGAGTGTGTGGGCTCTTCTGAGCCTTGCAGTTACATAGGGATACAGCTGTCTGAAAAAACGCGTTTATTTCGGGCTGAAAAACACGTTTTGAAAAGTGAGCTGTTACTGACCCATAACTTACATGGGGTTGACCAAACTTGCAGAAACAAGTTTATTTCTGCTGAAAAACATGTTTTGACACTTTCAGCACAGTGGGGTTAAGACCTGAGTGTGTGGGCTCTTCTGAGCCTTGCAGATACATAGGGATACAGCTGTCTGAAAAAACGCGTTTATTTCGGGCTGAAAAACACGTTTTGAAAAGTGAGCTGTTACTGACCCATAACTTACATGGGGTTGACCAAACTTGCAGAAACATGCTTATTTCTGCTGAAAAACATGTTTTGACACTTTCAGCGCACTGGGGTTAAGACCTGAGTGTGTGGGCTCTTCTGAGCCTTGCAGTTACATAGGGTAACAGCTATCTGAAAAAACGCGTTTATTTCGGGCTGAAAAACACGTTTTGAAAAGTGAGCTGTTACTGACCCATAACTTACATGGGGTTGACCAAACTTGCAGAAACATGTTTATTTCTGCTGAAAAACATGTTTTGACACTTTCAGCACACTGGGGTTAAGACCTGAGTGTGTGGGCTCTTCTGAGGCTTGCAGTTACATAGGGATACAGCTGTCTGAAAAAACGCGTTTATTTCGGGCTGAAAAACACGTTTTGAAAAGTGAGCTGTTACTGACCCATAACTTACATGGGGTTGACCAAACTTGCAGAAACATGTTTATTTCTGCTGAAAAACATGTTTTGACACTTTCAGCGCACTGGGGTTAAGACCTGAGTGTGTGGGCTCTTCTGAGCCTTGCAGTTACATAGGGTAACAGCTATCTGAAAAAACGCGTTTATTTCGGGCTGAAAAACACGTTTTGAAAAGTGAGCTGTTACTGACCCATAAGTTACATGGGGTTGACCAAACTTGCAGAAACATGTTTATTTCTGCTGAAAAACATGTTTTGACACTTTCAGCACACTCGGGTTAAGACCTGAGTGTGTGGGCTCTTCTGAGCCTTGCAGTTACATAGGGATACAGCTGTCTGAAAAAACGCGTTTATTTCGGGCTGAAAAACACGTTTTGAAAAGTGAGCTGTTACTGACCCATAACTTACATGGGGTTGACCAAACTTGCAGAAACATGTTTATTTCTGCTGAAAAACATGTTTTGACACTTTCAGCACACTGGGGTTAAGACCTGAGTGTGTGGGCTCTTCTGAGCCTTGCAGTTACATAGGGATACAGCTGTCTGAAAAAACGCGTTTATTTCGGGCTGAAAAACACGTTTTGAAAAGTGAGCTGTTACTGACCCATAACTTACATGGGGTTGACCAAACTTGCAGAAACAAGTTTATTTCTGCTGAAAAACATGTTTTGACACTTTCAGCACTGTGGGGTTAAGACCTGAGTGTGTGGGCTCTTCTGAGCCTTGCAGATACATAGGGATACAGCTGTCTGAAAAAACGCGTTTATTTCGGGCTGAAAAACACGTTTTGAAAAGTGAGCTGTTACTGACCCATAACTTACATGGGGTTGACCAAACTTGCAGAAACATGCTTATTTCTGCTGAAAAACATGTTTTGACACTTTCAGCGCACTGGGGTTAAGACCTGAGTGTGTTGGCTCTTCTGAGCCTTGCAGTTACATAGGGTAACAGCTATCTGAAAAAACGCGTTTATTTCGGGCTGAAAAACACGTTTTGAAAAGTGAGCTGTTACTGCCCCATAACTTACATGGGGTTGACCAAACTTGCAGAAACATGTTTATTTCTGCTGAAAAACATGTTTTGACACTTTCAGCACAGTGGGGTTAAGACCTGAGTGTGTGGGCTCTTCTGAGGCTTGCAGTTACATAGGGATACAGCTGTCTGAAAAAACGCGTTTATTTCGGGCTGAAAAACACGTTTTGAAAAGTGAGCTGTTACTGCCCCATAAGTTACATGGGGTTGACCAAACTTGCAGACACATGTTTATTTCTGCTGAAAAACATGTTTTGACACTTTCAGCACACTGGGGTTAAGACCTGAGTGTGTGGGCTCTTCTGAGCCTTGCAGTTACATAGGGTTACAGCTGTCTGAAAAAACGCGTTTATTTCGGGCTGAAAAACACGTTTTGAAAAGTGAGCTGTTACTGACCCATAACTTACATGGGGTTGACCAAACTTGCAGAAACAAGTTTATTTCTGCTGAAAAACATGTTTTGACACTTTCAGCACAGTGGGGTTAAGACCTGAGTGTGTGGGCTCTTCTGAGCCTTGCAGATACATAGGGATACAGCTGTCTGAAAAAACGCGTTTATTTCGAGCTGAAAAACACGTTTTGAAAAGTGAGCTGTTACTGACCCATAACTTACATGGGGTTGACCAAACTTGCAGAAACATGCTTATTTCTGCTGAAAAACATGTTTTGACACTTTCAGCGCACTGGGGTTAAGACCTGAGTGTGTGGGCTCTTCTGAGCCTTGCAGTTACATAGGGTAACAGCTATCTGAAAAAACGCGTTTATTTCGGGCTGAAAAACACGTTTTGAAAAGTGAGCTGTTACTGCCCCATAACTTACATGGGGTTGACCAAACTTGCAGAAACATGTTTATTTCTGCTGAAAAACATGTTTTGACACTTTCAGCACAGTGGGGTTAAGACCTGAGTGTGTGGGCTCTTCTGAGGCTTGCAGTTACATAGTGATACAGCTGTCTGAAAAAACGCGTTTATTTCGGGCTGAAAAACACGTTTTGAAAAGTGAGCTGTTACTGCCCCATAAGTTACATGGGGTTGACCAAACTTGCAGACACATGTTTATTTCTGCCGAAAAACATGTTTTGACACTTTCAGCACACTGGGGTTAAGACCTGAGTGTGTGGGCTCTTCTGAGCCTTGCAGTTACATAGGGATACAGCTGTCTGAAAAAACGCGTTTATTTCGGGCTGAAAAACACGTTTTGAAAAGTGAGCTGTTACTGACCCATAACTTACATGGGGTTGACCAAACTTGCAGAAACATGTTTATTTCTGCTGAAAAACATGTTTTGACACTTTCAGCACACTGGGGTTAAGACCTGAGTGTGTGGGCTCTTCTGAGCCTTGCAGTTACATAGGGATACAGCTGTCTGAAAAAACGCGTTTATTTCGGGCTGAAAAAAAACGTTTTGAAAAGTGAGCTGTTACTGACCCATAACTTACATGGGGTTGACCAAACTTGCAGAAACATGCTTATTTCTGCTGAAAAACATGTTTTGACACTTTCAGCGCACTGGGGTTAAGACCTGAGTGTGTGGGCTCTTCTGAGCCTTGCAGTTACATAGGGTAACAGCTATATGAAAAAACGCGTTTATTTCGGGCTGAAAAACACGTTTTGAAAAGTGAGCTGTTACTGACCCATAACTTACATGGGGTTGACCAAACTTGCAGAAACATGTTTATTTCTGCTGAAAAACATGTTTTGACACTTTCAGCACAGTGGGGTTAAGACCTGAGTGTGTGGGCTCTTCTGAGGCTTGCAGTTACATAGGGATACAGCTGTCTGAAAAAACGCGTTTATTTCGGGCTGAAAAACACGTTTTGAAAAGTGAGCTGTTACTGCCCCATAAGTTACATGGGGTTGACCAAACTTGCAGACACATGTTTATTTCTGCTGAAAAACATGTTTTGACACTTTCAGCACACTGGGGTTAAGACCTGAGTGTGTGGGCTCTTCTGAGCCTTGCAGTTACATAGGGATACAGCTGTCTGAAAAAACGCGTTTATTTCGGGCTGAAAAACACGTTTTGAAAAGTGAGCTGTTACTGACCCATAACTTACATGGGGTTGACCAAACTTGCAGAAACAAGTTTATTTCTGCTGAAAAACATGTTTTGACACTTTCAGCACACTGGGGTTAAGACCTGAGTGTGTGGGCTCTTCTGAGGCTTGCAGTTACATAGGGATACAGCTGTCTGAAAAAACGCGTTTATTTCGGGCTGAAAAACACGTTTTGAAAAGTGAGCTGTTACTGACCCATAACTTACATGGGGTTGACCAAACTTGCAGAAACAACTTTATTTCTGCTGAAAAACATGTTTTGACACTTTCAGCACAGTGGGGTTAAGACCTGAGTGTGTGGGCTCTTCTGAGCCTTGCAGTTACATAGGGATACAGCTGTCTGAAAAAACGCGTTTATTTCGGGCTGAAAAACACGTTTTGAAAAGTGAGCTGTTACTGACCCATAACTTACATGGGGTTGACCAAACTTGCAGAAACATGTTTATTTCTGCTGAAAAACATGTTTTGACACTTTCAGCACACTGGGGTTAAGATCTGAGTGTGTGGGCTCTTCTGAGCCTTGCAGTTACATAGGGATACAGCTGTCTGAAAAAACGCGTTTATTTCGGGCTGAAAAACACGTTTTGAAAAGTGAGCTGTTACTGACCCATAACTTACATGGGGTTGACCAAACTTGCAGAAACATGTTTATTTCTGCTGAAAAACATGTTTTGACACTTTCAGCGCACTGGGGTTAAGACCTGAGTGTGTGGGCTCTTCTGAGCCTTGCAGTTACATAGGGTAACAGCTATCTGAAAAAACGCATTTATTTCGGGCTGAAAAACACGTTTTGAAAAGTGAGCTGTTACTGACCCATAAGTTACATGGGGTTGACCAAACTTGCAGAAACATGTTTATTTCTGCTGAAAAACATGTTTTGACACTTTCAGCACACTGGGGTTAAGACCTGAGTGTGTGGGCTCTTCTGAGCCTTGCAGTTACATAGGGATACAGCTGTCTGAAAAAACGCGTTTATTTCGGGCTGAAAAACACGTTTTGAAAAGTGAGCTGTTACTGACCCATAACTTACATGGGGTTGACCAAACTTGCAGAAACATGTTTATTTCTGCTGAAAAACATGTTTTGACACTTTCAGCACACTGGGGTTAAGATCTGAGTGTGTGGGCTCTTCTGAGCCTTGCAGTTACATAGGGATACAGCTGTCTGAAAAAACGCGTTTATTTCGGGCTGAAAAACACGTTTTGAAAAGTGAGCTGTTACTGACCCATAACTTACATGGGGTTGACCAAACTTGCAGAAACATGTTTATTTCTGCTGAAAAACATGTTTTGACACTTTCAGCGCACTGGGGTTAAGACCTGAGTGTGTGGGCTCTTCTGAGCCTTGCAGTTACATAGGGTAACAGCTATCTGAAAAAACGCGTTTATTTCGGGCTGAAAAACACGTTTTGAAAAGTGAGCTGTTACTGACCCATAAGTTACATGGGGTTGACCAAACTTGCAGAAACATGTTTATTTCTGCTGAAAAACATGTTTTGACACTTTCAGCACACTGGGGTTAAGACCTGAGTGTGTGGGCTCTTCTGAGCCTTGCAGTTACATAGGGATACAGCTGTCTGAAAAAACGCGTTTATTTCGGGCTGAAAAACACGTTTTGAAAAGTGAGCTGTTACTGACCCATAACTTACATGGGGTTGACCAAACTTGCAGAAACATGTTTATTTCTGCTGAAAAACATGTTTTGACACTTTCAGCACACTGGGGTTAAGACCTGAGTGTGTGGGCTCTTCTGAGCCTTGCAGTTACATAGGGATACAGCTGTCTGAAAAAACGCGTTTATTTCGGGCTGAAAAACACGTTTTGAAAAGTGAGCTGTTACTGACCCATAACTTACATGGGGTTGACAAAACTTGCAGAAACATGTTTATTTCTGCTGAAAAACATGTTTTGACACTTTCAGCACACTGGGGTTAAGACCTGAGTGTGTGGGCTCTTCTGAGGCTTGCAGTTACATAGGGATACAGCTGTCTGAAAAAACGCGTTTATTTCGGGCTGAAAAACACGTTTTGAAAAGTGAGCTGTTACTGCCCCATAAGTTACATGGGGTTGAGCAAACTTGCAGACACATGTTTATTTCTGCTGAAAAACATGTTTTGACACTTTCAGCACACTGGGGTTAAGACCTGAGTGTGTGGGCTCTTCTGAGCCTTGCAGTTACATAGGGATACAGCTGTCTGAAAAAACGCGTTTATTTCGGGCTGAAAAACACGTTTTGAAAAGTGAGCTGTTACTGACCCATAACTTACATGGGGTTGACCAAACTTGCAGAAACATGTTTATTTCTGCTGAAAAACATGTTTTGACACTTTCAGCACACTGGGGTTAAGACCTGAGTGTGTGGGCTCTTCTGAGCCTTGCAGTTACATAGGGATACAGCTGTCTGAAAAAACGCGTTTATTTCGGGCTGAAAAACACGTTTTGAAAAGTGAGCTGTTACTGACCCATAACTTACATGGGGTTGACCAAACTTGCAGAAACAAGTTTATTTCTGCTGAAAAACATGTTTTGACACTTTCAGCACACTGGGGTTAAGACCTGAGTGTGTGGGCTCTTCTGAGGCTTGCAGTTACATAGGGATACAGCTGTCTGAAAAAACGCGTTTATTTCGGGCTGAAAAACACGTTTTGAAAAGTGAGCTGTTACTGACCCATAACTTACATGGGGTTGACCAAACTTGCAGAAACAACTTTATTTCTGCTGAAAAACATGTTTTGACACTTTCAGCACAGTGGGGTTAAGACCTGAGTGTGTGGGCTCTTCTGAGCCTTGCAGTTACATAGGGATACAGCTGTCTGAAAAAACGCGTTTATTTCGGGCTGAAAAACACGTTTTGAAAAGTGAGCTGTTACTGACCCATAACTTACATGGGGTTGACCAAACTTGCAGAAACATGTTTATTTCTGCTGAAAAACATGTTTTGACACTTTCAGCACACTGGGGTTAAGATCTGAGTGTGTGGGCTCTTCTGAGCCTTGCAGTTACATAGGGATACAGCTGTCTGAAAAAACGCGTTTATTTCGGGCTGAAAAACACGTTTTGAAAAGTGAGCTGTTACTGACCCATAACTTACATGGGGTTGACCAAACTTGCAGAAACATGTTTATTTCTGCTGAAAAACATGTTTTGACACTTTCAGCGCACTGGGGTTAAGACCTGAGTGTGTGGGCTCTTCTGAGCCTTGCAGTTACATAGGGTAACAGCTATCTGAAAAAACGCATTTATTTCGGGCTGAAAAACACGTTTTGAAAAGTGAGCTGTTACTGACCCATAAGTTACATGGGGTTGACCAAACTTGCAGAAACATGTTTATTTCTGCTGAAAAACATGTTTTGACACTTTCAGCACACTGGGGTTAAGACCTGAGTGTGTGGGCTCTTCTGAGCCTTGCAGTTACATAGGGATACAGCTGTCTGAAAAAACGCGTTTATTTCGGGCTGAAAAACACGTTTTGAAAAGTGAGCTGTTACTGACCCATAACTTACATGGGGTTGACCAAACTTGCAGAAACATGTTTATTTCTGCTGAAAAACATGTTTTGACACTTTCAGCACACTGGGGTTAAGACCTGAGTGTGTGGGCTCTTCTGAGCCTTGCAGTTACATAGGGATACAGCTGTCTGAAAAAACGCGTTTATTTCGGGCTGAAAAACACGTTTTGAAAAGTGAGCTGTTACTGACCCATAACTTACATGGGGTTGACAAAACTTGCAGAAACATGTTTATTTCTGCTGAAAAACATGTTTTGACACTTTCAGCGCACTGGGGTTAAGACCTGAGTGTGTGGGCTCTTCTGAGCCTTGCAGTTACATAGGGTAACAGCTATCTGAAAAAACGCGTTTATTTCGGGCTGAAAAACACGTTTTGAAAAGTGAGCTGTTACTGACCCATAACTTACATGGGGTTGACCAAACTTGCAGAAACATGCTTATTTCTGCTGAAAAACATGTTTTGACACTTTCAGCGCACTGGGGTTAAGACCTGAGTGTGTGGGCTCTTCTGAGCCTTGCAGTTACATAGGGTAACAGCTATCTGAAAAAACGCGTTTATTTCGGGCTGAAAAACACGTTTTGAAAAGTGAGCTGTTACTGACCCATAACTTACATGGGGTTGACCAAACATGCAGAAACAAGTTTATTTCTGCTGAAAAACATGTTTTGACACTTTCAGCACACTGGGGTTAAGACCTGAGTGTGTGGGCTCTTCTGAGCCTTGCAGTTACATAGGGATACAGCTGTCTGAAAAAACGCGTTTATTTCGGGCTGAAAAACACGTTTTGAAAAGTGAGCTGTTACTGACCCATAACTTACATGGGGTTGACCAAACTTGCAGAAACATGTTTATTTCTGCTGAAAAACATGTTTTGACACTTTCAGCACACTGGGGTTAAGACCTGAGTGTGTGGGCTCTTCTGAGCCTTGCAGTTACATAGGGATACAGCTGTCTGAAAAAACGCGTTTATTTCGGGCTGAAAAACACGTTTTGAAAAGTGAGCTGTTACTGACCCATAACTTACATGGGGTTGACAAAACTTGCAGAAACATGTTTATTTCTGCTGAAAAACATGTTTTGACACTTTCAGCACACTGGGGTTAAGACCTGAGTGTGTGGGCTCTTCTGAGGCTTGCAGTTACATAGGGATACAGCTGTCTGAAAAAACGCGTTTATTTCGGGCTGAAAAACACGTTTTGAAAAGTGAGCTGTTACTGCCCCATAAGTTACATGGGGTTGAGCAAACTTGCAGACACATGTTTATTTCTGCTGAAAAACATGTTTTGACACTTTCAGCACACTGGGGTTAAGACCTGAGTGTGTGGGCTCTTCTGAGCCTTGCAGTTACATAGGGATACAGCTGTCTGAAAAAACGCGTTTATTTCGGGCTGAAAAACACGTTTTGAAAAGTGAGCTGTTACTGACCCATAACTTACATGGGGTTGACCAAACTTGCAGAAACATGTTTATTTCTGCTGAAAAACATGTTTTGACACTTTCAGCACACTGGGGTTAAGACCTGAGTGTGTGGGCTCTTCTGAGCCTTGCAGTTACATAGGGATACAGCTGTCTGAAAAAACGCGTTTATTTCGGGCTGAAAAACACGTTTTGAAAAGTGAGCTGTTACTGACCCATAACTTACATGGGGTTGACCAAACTTGCAGAAACAAGTTTATTTCTGCTGAAAAACATGTTTTGACACTTTCAGCACACTGGGGTTAAGACCTGAGTGTGTGGGCTCTTCTGAGGCTTGCAGTTACATAGGGATACAGCTGTCTGAAAAAACGCGTTTATTTCGGGCTGAAAAACACGTTTTGAAAAGTGAGCTGTTACTGACCCATAACTTACATGGGGTTGACCAAACTTGCAGAAACAACTTTATTTCTGCTGAAAAACATGTTTTGACACTTTCAGCACAGTGGGGTTAAGACCTGAGTGTGTGGGCTCTTCTGAGCCTTGCAGTTACATAGGGATACAGCTGTCTGAAAAAACGCGTTTATTTCGGGCTGAAAAACACGTTTTGAAAAGTGAGCTGTTACTGACCCATAACTTACATGGGGTTGACCAAACTTGCAGAAACATGTTTATTTCTGCTGAAAAACATGTTTTGACACTTTCAGCGCACTGGGGTTAAGACCTGAGTGTGTGGGCTCTTCTGAGCCTTGCAGTTACATAGGGTAACAGCTATCTGAAAAAACGCATTTATTTCGGGCTGAAAAACACGTTTTGAAAAGTGAGCTGTTACTGACCCATAAGTTACATGGGGTTGACCAAACTTGCAGAAACATGTTTATTTCTGCTGAAAAACATGTTTTGACACTTTCAGCACACTGGGGTTAAGACCTGAGTGTGTGGGCTCTTCTGAGCCTTGCAGTTACATAGGGATACAGCTGTCTGAAAAAACGCGTTTATTTCGGGCTGAAAAACACGTTTTGAAAAGTGAGCTGTTACTGACCCATAACTTACATGGGGTTGACCAAACTTGCAGAAACATGTTTATTTCTGCTGAAAAACATGTTTTGACACTTTCAGCACACTGGGGTTAAGACCTGAGTGTGTGGGCTCTTCTGAGCCTTGCAGTTACATAGGGATACAGCTGTCTGAAAAAACGCGTTTATTTCGGGCTGAAAAACACGTTTTGAAAAGTGAGCTGTTACTGACCCATAACTTACATGGGGTTGACAAAACTTGCAGAAACATGTTTATTTCTGCTGAAAAACATGTTTTGACACTTTCAGCGCACTGGGGTTAAGACCTGAGTGTGTGGGCTCTTCTGAGCCTTGCAGTTACATAGGGTAACAGCTATCTGAAAAAACGCGTTTATTTCGGGCTGAAAAACACGTTTTGAAAAGTGAGCTGTTACTGACCCATAACTTACATGGGGTTGACCAAACTTGCAGAAACATGCTTATTTCTGCTGAAAAACATGTTTTGACACTTTCAGCGCACTGGGGTTAAGACCTGAGTGTGTGGGCTCTTCTGAGCCTTGCAGTTACATAGGGTAACAGCTATCTGAAAAAACGCGTTTATTTCGGGCTGAAAAACACGTTTTGAAAAGTGAGCTGTTACTGACCCATAACTTACATGGGGTTGACCAAACATGCAGAAACATGTTTATTTCTGCTGAAAAACATGTTTTGACACTTTCAGCACACTGGGGTTAAGACCTGAGTGTGTGGGCTCTTCTGAGGCTTGCAGTTACATAGGGATACAGCTGTCTGAAAAAACGCGTTTATTTCGGGCTGAAAAACACGTTTTGAAAAGTGAGCTGTTACTGCCCCATAAGTTACATGGGGTTGACCAAACTTGCAGACACATGTTTATTTCTGCTGAAAAACATGTTTTGACACTTTCAGCACACTGGGGTTAAGACCTGAGTGTGTGGGCTCTTCTGAGCCTTGCAGTTACATAGGGATACAGCTGTCTGAAAAAACGCGTTTATTTCGGGCTGAAAAACACGTTTTGAAAAGTGAGCTGTTACTGCCCCATAACTTACATGGGGTTGACCAAACTTGCAGAAACAAGTTTATTTCTGCTGAAAAACATGTTTTGACACTTTCAGCACACTGGGGTTAAGACCTGAGTGTGTGGGCTCTTCTGAGCCTTGCAGTTACATAGGGATACAGCTGTCTGAAAAAACGCGTTTATTTCGGGCTGAAAAACACGTTTTGAAAAGTGAGCTGTTACTGCCCCATAAGTTACATGGGGTTGACCAAACTTGCAGAAACATGTTTATTTCTGCTGAAAAACATGTTTTGACACTTTCAGCACACTGGGGTTAAGACCTGAGTGTGTGGGCTCTTCTGAGCCTTGCAGTTACATAGGGATACAGCTGTCTGAAAAAACGCGTTTATTTCGGGCTGAAAAACACGTTTTGAAAAGTGAGCTGTTACTGACCCATAACTTACATGGGGTTGACAAAACTTGCAGAAACATGTTTATTTCTGCTGAAAAACATGTTTTGACACTTTCAGCGCACTGGGGTTAAGACCTGAGTGTGTGGGCTCTTCTGAGCCTTGCAGTTACATAGGGTAACAGCTATCTGAAAAAACGCGTTTATTTCGGGCTGAAAAACACGTTTTGAAAAGTGAGCTGTTACTGACCCATAACTTACATGGGGTTGACCAAACTTGCAGAAACATGCTTATTTCTGCTGAAAAACATGTTTTGACACTTTCAGCGCACTGGGGTTAAGACCTGAGTGTGTGGGCTCTTCTGAGCCTTGCAGTTACATAGGGTAACAGCTATCTGAAAAAACGCGTTTATTTCGGGCTGAAAAACACGTTTTGAAAAGTGAGCTGTTACTGACCCATAACTTACATGGGGTTGACCAAACTTGCAGAAACATGTTTATTTCTGCTGAAAAACATGTTTTGACACTTTCAGCACACTGGGGTTAAGACCTGAGTGTGTGGGCTCTTCTGAGGCTTGCAGTTACATAGGGATACAGCTGTCTGAAAAAACGCGTTTATTTCGGGCTGAAAAACACGTTTTGAAAAGTGAGCTGTTACTGCCCCATAAGTTACATGGGGTTGACCAAACTTGCAGACACATGTTTATTTCTGCTGAAAAACATGTTTTGACACTTTCAGCACACTGGGGTTAAGACCTGAGTGTGTGGGCTCTTCTGAGCCTTGCAGTTACATAGGGATACAGCTGTCTGAAAAAACGCGTTTATTTCGGGCTGAAAAACACGTTTTGAAAAGTGAGCTGTTACTGACCCATAACTTACATGGGGTTGACCAAACTTGCAGAAACATGTTTATTTCTGCTGAAAAACATGTTTTGACACTTTCAGCACACTGGGGTTAAGACCTGAGTGTGTGGGCTCTTCTGAGCCTTGCAGTTACATAGGGATACAGCTGTCTGAAAAAACGCGTTTATTTCGGGCTGAAAAACACGTTTTGAAAAGTGAGCTGTTACTGACCCATAACTTACATGGGGTTGACCAAACTTGCAGAAACAAGTTTATTTCTGCTGAAAAACATGTTTTGACACTTTCAGCACACTGGGGTTAAGACCTGAGTGTGTGGGCTCTTCTGAGGCTTGCAGTTACATAGGGATACAGCTGTCTGAAAAAACGCGTTTATTTCGGGCTGAAAAACACGTTTTGAAAAGTGAGCTGTTACTGACCCATAACTTACATGGGGTTGACCAAACTTGCAGAAACAACTTTATTTCTGCTGAAAAACATGTTTTGACACTTTCAGCACAGTGGGGTTAAGACCTGAGTGTGTGGGCTCTTCTGAGGCTTGCAGTTACATAGGGATACAGCTGTCTGAAAAAACGCGTTTATTTCGGGCTGAAAAACACGTTTTGAAAAGTGAGCTGTTACTGACCCATAACTTACATGGGGTTGACCAAACTTGCAGAAACATGTTTATTTCTGCTGAAAAACATGTTTTGACACTTTCAGCACACTGGGGTTAAGATCTGAGTGTGTGGGCTCTTCTGAGCCTTGCAGTTACATAGGGATACAGCTGTCTGAAAAAACGCGTTTATTTCGGGCTGAAAAACACGTTTTGAAAAGTGAGCTGTTACTGACCCATAACTTACATGGGGTTGACCAAACTTGCAGAAACATGTTTATTTCTGCTGAAAAACATGTTTTGACACTTTCAGCGCACTGGGGTTAAGACCTGAGTGTGTGGGCTCTTCTGAGCCTTGCAGTTACATAGGGTAACAGCTATCTGAAAAAACGCATTTATTTCGGGCTGAAAAACACGTTTTGAAAAGTGAGCTGTTACTGACCCATAAGTTACATGGGGTTGACCAAACTTGCAGAAACATGTTTATTTCTGCTGAAAAACATGTTTTGACACTTTCAGCACACTGGGGTTAAGACCTGAGTGTGTGGGCTCTTCTGAGCCTTGCAGTTACATAGGGATACAGCTGTCTGAAAAAACGCGTTTATTTCGGGCTGAAAAACACGTTTTGAAAAGTGAGCTGTTACTGACCCATAACTTACATGGGGTTGACCAAACTTGCAGAAACATGTTTATTTCTGCTGAAAAACATGTTTTGACACTTTCAGCACACTGGGGTTAAGACCTGAGTGTGTGGGCTCTTCTGAGCCTTGCAGTTACATAGGGATACAGCTGTCTGAAAAAACGCGTTTATTTCGGGCTGAAAAACACGTTTTGAAAAGTGAGCTGTTACTGACCCATAACTTACATGGGGTTGACAAAACTTGCAGAAACATGTTTATTTCTGCTGAAAAACATGTTTTGACACTTTCAGCGCACTGGGGTTAAGACCTGAGTGTGTGGGCTCTTCTGAGCCTTGCAGTTACATAGGGTAACAGCTATCTGAAAAAACGCGTTTATTTCGGGCTGAAAAACACGTTTTGAAAAGTGAGCTGTTACTGACCCATAACTTACATGGGGTTGACCAAACTTGCAGAAACATGCTTATTTCTGCTGAAAAACATGTTTTGACACTTTCAGCGCACTGGGGTTAAGACCTGAGTGTGTGGGCTCTTCTGAGCCTTGCAGTTACATAGGGTAACAGCTATCTGAAAAAACGCGTTTATTTCGGGCTGAAAAACACGTTTTGAAAAGTGAGCTGTTACTGACCCATAACTTACATGGGGTTGACCAAACATGCAGAAACATGTTTATTTCTGCTGAAAAACATGTTTTGACACTTTCAGCACACTGGGGTTAAGACCTGAGTGTGTGGGCTCTTCTGAGGCTTGCAGTTACATAGGGATACAGCTGTCTGAAAAAACGCGTTTATTTCGGGCTGAAAAACACGTTTTGAAAAGTGAGCTGTTACTGCCCCATAAGTTACATGGGGTTGACCAAACTTGCAGACACATGTTTATTTCTGCTGAAAAACATGTTTTGACACTTTCAGCACACTGGGGTTAAGACCTGAGTGTGTGGGCTCTTCTGAGCCTTGCAGTTACATAGGGATACAGCTGTCTGAAAAAAACGCGTTTATTTCGGGCTGAAAAACACGTTTTGAAAAGTGAGCTGTTACTGACCCATAACTTACATGGGGTTGACCAAACTTGCAGAAACAAGTTTATTTCTGCTGAAAAACATGTTTTGACACTTTCAGCACACTGGGGTTAAGACCTGAGTGTGTGGGCTCTTCTGAGCCTTGCAGTTACATAGGGATACAGCTGTCTGAAAAAACGCGTTTATTTCGGGCTGAAAAACACGTTTTGAAAAGTGAGCTGTTACTGCCCCATAAGTTACATGGGGTTGACCAAACTTGCAGAAACATGTTTATTTCTGCTGAAAAACATGTTTTGACACTTTCAGCACACTGGGGTTAAGACCTGAGTTTGTGGGCTCTTCTGAGCCTTGCAGTTACATAGGGATACAGCTGTCTGAAAAAACGCGTTTATTTCGGGCTGAAAAACACGTTTTGAAAAGTGAGCTGTTACTGACCCATAACTTACATGGGGTTGACCAAACTTGCAGAAACAAGTTTATTTCTGCTGAAAAACATGTTTTGACACTTTCAGCACACTGGGGTTAAGACCTGAGTGTGTGGGCTCTTCTGAGCCTTGCAGTTACATAGGGATACAGCTGTCTGAAAAAACGCGTTTATTTCGGGCTGAAAAACACGTTTTGAAAAGTGAGCTGTTACTGACCCATAACTTACATGGGGTTGACCAAACTTGCAGAAACATGTTTATTTCTGCTGAAAAACATGTTTTGACACTTTCAGCACACTGGGGTTAAGACCTGAGTGTGTGGGCTCTTCTGAGCCTTGCAGATACATAGGGATACAGCTGTCTGAAAAAACGCGTTTATTTCGGGCTGAAAAACACGTTTTGAAAAGTGAGCTGTTACTGACCCATAACTTACATGGGGTTGACCAAACTTGCAGAAACATGCTTATTTCTGCTGAAAAACATGTTTTGACACTTTCAGCGCACTGGGGTTAAGACCTGAGTGTGTGGGCTCTTCTGAGCCTTGCAGTTACATAGGGTAACAGCTATCTGAAAAAACGCGTTTATTTCGGGCTGAAAAACACGTTTTGAAAAGTGAGCTGTTACTGACCCATAACTTACATGGGGTTGACCAAACTTGCAGAAACATGTTTATTTCTGCTGAAAAACATGTTTTGACACTTTCAGCACAGTGGGGTTAAGACCTGAGTGTGTGGGCTCTTCTGAGGCTTGCAGTTACATAGGAATACAGCTGTCTGAAAAAACGCGTTTATTTCGGGCTGAAAAACACGTTTTGAAAAGTGAGCTGTTACTGACCCATAACTTACATGGGGTTGACCAAACTTGCAGAAACATGTTTATTTCTGCTGAAAAACATGTTTTGACACTTTCAGCGCACTGGGGTTAAGACCTGAGTGTGTGGGCTCTTCTGAGCCTTGCAGTTACATAGGGTAACAGCTATCTGAAAAAACGCGTTTATTTCGGGCTGAAAAACACGTTTTGAAAAGTGAGCTGTTACTGACCCATAAGTTACATGGGGTTGACCAAACTTGCAGACACATGTTTATTTCTGCTGAAAAACATGTTTTGACACTTTCAGCACACTCGGGTTAAGACCTGAGTGTGTGGGCTCTTCTGAGCCTTGCAGTTACATAGGGATACAGCTGTCTGAAAAAACGCGTTTATTTCGGGCTGAAAAACACGTTTTGAAAAGTGAGCTGTTACTGACCCATAACTTACATGGGGTTGACCAAACTTGCAGAAACATGTTTATTTCTGCTGAAAAACATGTTTTGACACTTTCAGCACACTGGGGTTAAGACCTGAGTGTGTGGGCTCTTCTGAGCCTTGCAGTTACATAGGGATACAGCTGTCTGAAAAAACGCGTTTATTTCGGGCTGAAAAACACGTTTTGAAAAGTGAGCTGTTACTGACCCATAACTTACATGGGGTTGACCAAACTTGCAGAAACAAGTTTATTTCTGCTGAAAAACATGTTTTGACACTTTCAGCACAGTGGGGTTAAGACCTGAGTGTGTGGGCTCTTCTGAGCCTTGCAGATACATAGGGATACAGCTGTCTGAAAAAACGCGTTTATTTCGGGCTGAAAAACACGTTTTGAAAAGTGAGCTGTTACTGACCCATAACTTACATGGGGTTGACCAAACTTGCAGAAACATGCTTATTTCTGCTGAAAAACATGTTTTGACACTTTCAGCGCACTGGGGTTAAGACCTGAGTGTGTGGGCTCTTCTGAGCCTTGCAGTTACATAGGGTAACAGCTATCTGAAAAAACGCGTTTATTTCGGGCTGAAAAACACGTTTTGAAAAGTGAGCTGTTACTGACCCATAACTTACATGGGGTTGACCAAACTTGCAGAAACATGTTTATTTCTGCTGAAAAACATGTTTTGACACTTTCAGCACACTGGGGTTAAGACCTGAGTGTGTGGGCTCTTCTGAGGCTTGCAGTTACATAGGGATACAGCTGTCTGAAAAAACGCGTTTATTTCGGGCTGAAAAACACGTTTTGAAAAGTGAGCTGTTACTGACCCATAACTTACATGGGGTTGACCAAACTTGCAGAAACATGTTTATTTCTGCTGAAAAACATGTTTTGACACTTTCAGCGCACTGGGGTTAAGATCTGAGTGTGTGGGCTCTTCTGAGCCTTGCAGTTACATAGGGTAACAGCTATCTGAAAAAACGCGTTTATTTCGGGCTGAAAAACACGTTTTGAAAAGTGAGCTGTTACTGACCCATAAGTTACATGGGGTTGACCAAACTTGCAGAAACATGTTTATTTCTGCTGAAAAACATGTTTTGACACTTTCAGCACACTCGGGTTAAGACCTGAGTGTGTGGGCTCTTCTGAGCCTTGCAGTTACATAGGGATACAGCTGTCTGAAAAAACGCGTTTATTTCGGGCTGAAAAACACGTTTTGAAAAGTGAGCTGTTACTGACCCATAACTTACATGGGGTTGACCAAACTTGCAGAAAAATGTTTATTTCTGCTGAAAAACATGTTTTGACACTTTCAGCACACTGGGGTTAAGACCTGAGTGTGTGGGCTCTTCTGAGCCTTGCAGTTACATAGGGATACAGCTGTCTGAAAAAACGCGTTTATTTCGGGCTGAAAAACACGTTTTGAAAAGTGAGCTGTTACTGACCCATAACTTACATGGGGTTGACCAAACTTGCAGAAACAAGTTTATTTCTGCTGAAAAACATGTTTTGACACTTTCAGCACTGTGGGGTTAAGACCTGAGTGTGTGGGCTCTTCTGAGCCTTGCAGATACATAGGGATACAGCTGTCTGAAAAAACGCGTTTATTTCGGGCTGAAAAACACGTTTTGAAAAGTGAGCTGTTACTGACCCATAACTTACATGGGGTTGACCAAACTTGCAGAAACATGCTTATTTCTGCTGAAAAACATGTTTTGACACTTTCAGCGCACTGGGGTTAAGACCTGAGTGTGTGGGCTCTTCTGAGCCTTGCAGTTACATAGGGTAACAGCTATCTGAAAAAACGCGTTTATTTCGGGCTGAAAAACACGTTTTGAAAAGTGAGCTGTTACTGCCCCATAACTTACATGGGGTTGACCAAACTTGCAGAAACATGTTTATTTCTGCTGAAAAACATGTTTTGACACTTTCAGCACAGTGGGGTTAAGACCTGAGTGTGTGGGCTCTTCTGAGGCTTGCAGTTACATAGGGATACAGCTGTCTGAAAAAACGCGTTTATTTCGGGCTGAAAAACACGTTTTGAAAAGTGAGCTGTTACTGCCCCATAAGTTACATGGGGTTGACCAAACTTGCAGACACATGTTTATTTCTGCTGAAAAACATGTTTTGACACTTTCAGCACACTGGGGTTAAGACCTGAGTGTGTGGGCTCTTCTGAGCCTTGAAGTTACATAGGGTTACAGCTGTCTGAAAAAACGCGTTTATTTCGGGCTGAAAAACACGTTTTGAAAAGTGAGCTGTTACTGACCCATAACTTACATGGGGTTGACCAAACTTGCAGAAACAAGTTTATTTCTGCTGAAAAACATGTTTTGACACTTTCAGCACAGTGGGGTTAAGACCTGAGTGTGTGGGCTCTTCTGAGCCTTGCAGATACATAGGGATACAGCTGTCTGAAAAAACGCGTTTATTTCGGGCTGAAAAACACGTTTTGAAAAGTGAGCTGTTACTGACCCATAACTTACATGGGGTTGACCAAACTTGCAGAAACATGCTTATTTCTGCTGAAAAACATGTTTTGACACTTTCAGCGCACTGGGGTTAAGACCTGAGTGTGTGGGCTCTTCTGAGCCTTGCAGTTACATAGGGTAACAGCTATCTGAAAAAACGCGTTTATTTCGGGCTGAAAAACACGTTTTGAAAAGTGAGCTGTTACTGACCCATAACTTACATGGGGTTGACCAAACTTGCAGAAACATGTTTATTTCTGCTGAAAAACATGTTTTGACACTTTCAGCACACTGGGGTTAAGACCTGAGTGTGTGGGCTCTTCTGAGGCTTGCAGTTACATAGGGATACAGCTGTCTGAAAAAACGCGTTTATTTCGGGCTGAAAAACACGTTTTGAAAAGTGAGCTGTTACTGACCCATAACTTACATGGGGTTGACCAAACTTGCAGAAACATGTTTATTTCTGCTGAAAAACATGTTTTGACACTTTCAGCGCACTGGGGTTAAGATCTGAGTGTGTGGGCTCTTCTGAGCCTTGCAGTTACATAGGGTAACAGCTATCTGAAAAAACGCGTTTATTTCGGGCTGAAAAACACGTTTTGAAAAGTGAGCTGTTACTGACCCATAAGTTACATGGGGTTGACCAAACTTGCAGAAACATGTTTATTTCTGCTGAAAAACATGTTTTGACACTTTCAGCACACTCGGGTTAAGACCTGAGTGTGTGGGCTCTTCTGAGCCTTGCAGTTACATAGGGATACAGCTGTCTGAAAAAACGCGTTTATTTCGGGCTGAAAAACACGTTTTGAAAAGTGAGCTGTTACTGACCCATAACTTACATGGGGTTGACCAAACTTGCAGAAACATGTTTATTTCTGCTGAAAAACATGTTTTGACACTTTCAGCACACTGGGGTTAAGACCTGAGTGTGTGGGCTCTTCTGAGCCTTGCAGTTACATAGGGATACAGCTGTCTGAAAAAACGCGTTTATTTCGGGCTGAAAAACACGTTTTGAAAAGTGAGCTGTTACTGACCCATAACTTACATGGGGTTGACCAAACTTGCAGAAACAAGTTTATTTCTGCTGAAAAACATGTTTTGACACTTTCAGCACTGTGGGGTTAAGACCTGAGTGTGTGGGCTCTTCTGAGCCTTGCAGATACATAGGGATACAGCTGTCTGAAAAAACGCGTTTATTTCGGGCTGAAAAACACGTTTTGAAAAGTGAGCTGTTACTGACCCATAACTTACATGGGGTTGACCAAACTTGCAGAAACATGCTTATTTCTGCTGAAAAACATGTTTTGACACTTTCAGCGCACTGGGGTTAAGACCTGAGTGTGTGGGCTCTTCTGAGCCTTGCAGTTACATAGGGTAACAGCTATCTGAAAAAACGCGTTTATTTCGGGCTGAAAAACACGTTTTGAAAAGTGAGCTGTTACTGCCCCATAACTTACATGGGGTTGACCAAACTTGCAGAAACATGTTTATTTCTGCTGAAAAACATGTTTTGACACTTTCAGCACAGTGGGGTTAAGACCTGAGTGTGTGGGCTCTTCTGAGGCTTGCAGTTACATAGGGATACAGCTGTCTGAAAAAACGCGTTTATTTCGGGCTGAAAAACACGTTTTGAAAAGTGAGCTGTTACTGCCCCATAAGTTACATGGGGTTGACCAAACTTGCAGACACATGTTTATTTCTGCTGAAAAACATGTTTTGACACTTTCAGCACACTGGGGTTAAGACCTGAGTGTGTGGGCTCTTCTGAGCCTTGAAGTTACATAGGGTTACAGCTGTCTGAAAAAACGCGTTTATTTCGGGCTGAAAAACACGTTTTGAAAAGTGAGCTGTTACTGACCCATAACTTACATGGGGTTGACCAAACTTGCAGAAACAAGTTTATTTCTGCTGAAAAACATGTTTTGACACTTTCAGCACAGTGCGGTTAAGACCTGAGTGTGTGGGCTCTTCTGAGCCTTGCAGATACATAGGGATACAGCTGTCTGAAAAAACGCGTTTATTTCGGGCTGAAAAACACGTTTTGAAAAGTGAGCTGTTACTGACCCATAACTTACATGGGGTTGACCAAACTTGCAGAAACATGCTTATTTCTGCTGAAAAACATGTTTTGACACTTTCAGCGCACTGGGGTTAAGACCTGAGTGTGTGGGCTCTTCTGAGCCTTGCAGTTACATAGGGTAACAGCTATCTGAAAAAACGCGTTTATTTCGGGCTGAAAAACACGTTTTGAAAAGTGAGCTGTTACTGCCCCATAACTTACATGGGGTTGACCAAACTTGCAGAAACATGTTTATTTCTGCTGAAAAACATGTTTTGACACTTTCAGCACAGTGGGGTTAAGACCTGAGTGTGTGGGCTCTTCTGAGGCTTGCAGTTACATAGTGATACAGCTGTCTGAAAAAACGCGTTTATTTCGGGCTGAAAAACACGTTTTGAAAAGTGAGCTGTTACTGCCCCATAAGTTACATGGGGTTGACCAAACTTGCAGACACATGTTTATTTCTGCCGAAAAACATGTTTTGACACTTTCAGCACACTGGGGTTAAGACCTGAGTGTGTGGGCTCTTCTGAGCCTTGCAGTTACATAGGGATACAGCTGTCTGAAAAAACGCGTTTATTTCGGGCTGAAAAACACGTTTTGAAAAGTGAGCTGTTACTGACCCATAACTTACATGGGGTTGACCAAACTTGCAGAAACATGTTTATTTCTGCTGAAAAACATGTTTTGACACTTTCAGCACACTGGGGTTAAGACCTGAGTGTGTGGGCTCTTCTGAGCCTTGCAGTTACATAGGGATACAGCTGTCTGAAAAAACGCGTTTATTTCGGGCTGAAAAAAAACGTTTTGAAAAGTGAGCTGTTACTGACCCATAACTTACATGGGGTTGACCAAACTTGCAGAAACATGCTTATTTCTGCTGAAAAACATGTTTTGACACTTTCAGCGCACTGGGGTTAAGACCTGAGTGTGTGGGCTCTTCTGAGCCTTGCAGTTACATAGGGTAACAGCTATCTGAAAAAACGCGTTTATTTCGGGCTGAAAAACACGTTTTGAAAAGTGAGCTGTTACTGACCCATAACTTACATGGGGTTGACCAAACTTGCAGAAACATGTTTATTTCTGCTGAAAAACATGTTTTGACACTTTCAGCACAGTGGGGTTAAGACCTGAGTGTGTGGGCTCTTCTGAGGCTTGCAGTTACATAGGGATACAGCTGTCTGAAAAAACGCGTTTATTTCGGGCTGAAAAACACGTTTTGAAAAGTGAGCTGTTACTGCCCCATAAGTTACATGGGGTTGACCAAACTTGCAGACACATGTTTATTTCTGCTGAAAAACATGTTTTGACACTTTCAGCACACTGGGGTTAAGACCTGAGTGTGTGGGCTCTTCTGAGCCTTGCAGTTACATAGGGATACAGCTGTCTGAAAAAACGCGTTTATTTCGGGCTGAAAAACACGTTTTGAAAAGTGAGCTGTTACTGACCCATAACTTACATGGGGTTGACCAAACTTGCAGAAACAAGTTTATTTCTGCTGAAAAACATGTTTTGACACTTTCAGCACACTGGGGTTAAGACCTGAGTGTGTGGGCTCTTCTGAGGCTTGCAGTTACATAGGGATACAGCTGTCTGAAAAAACGCGTTTATTTCGGGCTGAAAAACACGTTTTGAAAAGTGAGCTGTTACTGACCCATAACTTACATGGGGTTGACCAAACTTGCAGAAACAACTTTATTTCTGCTGAAAAACATGTTTTGACACTTTCAGCACAGTGGGGTTAAGACCTGAGTGTGTGGGCTCTTCTGAGCCTTGCAGTTACATAGGGATACAGCTGTCTGAAAAAACGCGTTTATTTCGGGCTGAAAAACACGTTTTGAAAAGTGAGCTGTTACTGACCCATAACTTACATGGGGTTGACCAAACTTGCAGAAACATGTTTATTTCTGCTGAAAAACATGTTTTGACACTTTCAGCACACTGGGGTTAAGATCTGAGTGTGTGGGCTCTTCTGAGCCTTGCAGTTACATAGGGATACAGCTGTCTGAAAAAACGCGTTTATTTCGGGCTGAAAAACACGTTTTGAAAAGTGAGCTGTTACTGACCCATAACTTACATGGGGTTGACCAAACTTGCAGAAACATGTTTATTTCTGCTGAAAAACATGTTTTGACACTTTCAGCGCACTGGGGTTAAGACCTGAGTGTGTGGGCTCTTCTGAGCCTTGCAGTTACATAGGGTAACAGCTATCTGAAAAAACGCATTTATTTCGGGCTGAAAAACACGTTTTGAAAAGTGAGCTGTTACTGACCCATAAGTTACATGGGGTTGACCAAACTTGCAGAAACATGTTTATTTCTGCTGAAAAACATGTTTTGACACTTTCAGCACACTGGGGTTAAGACCTGAGTGTGTGGGCTCTTCTGAGCCTTGCAGTTACATAGGGATACAGCTGTCTGAAAAAACGCGTTTATTTCGGGCTGAAAAACACGTTTTGAAAAGTGAGCTGTTACTGACCCATAACTTACATGGGGTTGACCAAACTTGCAGAAACATGTTTATTTCTGCTGAAAAACATGTTTTGACACTTTCAGCACACTGGGGTTAAGACCTGAGTGTGTGGGCTCTTCTGAGCCTTGCAGTTACATAGGGATACAGCTGTCTGAAAAAACGCGTTTATTTCGGGCTGAAAAACACGTTTTGAAAAGTGAGCTGTTACTGACCCATAACTTACATGGGGTTGACAAAACTTGCAGAAACATGTTTATTTCTGCTGAAAAACATGTTTTGACACTTTCAGCGCACTGGGGTTAAGACCTGAGTGTGTGGGCTCTTCTGAGCCTTGCAGTTACATAGGGTAACAGCTATCTGAAAAAACGCGTTTATTTCGGGCTGAAAAACACGTTTTGAAAAGTGAGCTGTTACTGACCCATAACTTACATAGGGTTGACCAAACTTGCAGAAACATGCTTATTTCTGCTGAAAAACATGTTTTGACACTTTCAGCGCACTGGGGTTAAGACCTGAGTGTGTGGGCTCTTCTGAGCCTTGCAGTTACATAGGGTAACAGCTATCTGAAAAAACGCGTTTATTTCGGGCTGAAAAACACGTTTTGAAAAGTGAGCTGTTACTGACCCATAACTTACATGGGGTTGACCAAACATGCAGAAACATGTTTATTTCTGCTGAAAAACATGTTTTGACACTTTCAGCACACTGGGGTTAAGACCTGAGTGTGTGGGCTCTTCTGAGGCTTGCAGTTACATAGGGATACAGCTGTCTGAAAAAACGCGTTTATTTCGGGCTGAAAAACACGTTTTGAAAAGTGAGCTGTTACTGCCCCATAAGTTACATGGGGTTGACCAAACTTGCAGACACATGTTTATTTCTGCTGAAAAACATGTTTTGACACTTTCAGCACACTGGGGTTAAGACCTGAGTGTGTGGGCTCTTCTGAGCCTTGCAGTTACATAGGGATACAGCTGTCTGAAAAAACGCGTTTATTTCGGGCTGAAAAACACGTTTTGAAAAGTGAGCTGTTACTGACCCATAACTTACATGGGGTTGACCAAACTTGCAGAAACATGTTTATTTCTGCTGAAAAACATGTTTTGACACTTTCAGCACAGTGGGGTTAAGACCTGAGTGTGTGGGCTCTTCTGAGGCTTGCAGTTACATAGGGATACAGCTGTCTGAAAAAACGCGTTTATTTCGGGCTGAAAAACACGTTTTGAAAAGTGAGCTGTTACTGACCCATAACTTACATGGGGTTGACCAAACTTGCAGAAACATGTTTATTTCTGCTGAAAAACATGTTTTGACACTTTCAGCGCACTGGGGTTAAGACCTGAGTGTGTGGGCTCTTCTGAGCCTTGCAGTTACATAGGGTAACAGCTATCTGAAAAAACGCGTTTATTTCGGGCTGAAAAACACGTTTTGAAAAGTGAGCTGTTACTGACCCATAAGTTACATGGGGTTGACCAAACTTGCAGACACATGTTTATTTCTGCTGAAAAACATGTTTTGACACTTTCAGCACACTCGGGTTAAGATCTGAGTGTGTGGGCTCTTCTGAGCCTTGCAGTTACATAGGGATACAGCTGTCTGAAAAAACGCGTTTATTTCGGGCTGAAAAACACGTTTTGAAAAGTGAGCTGTTACTGACCCATAACTTACATGGGGTTGACCAAACTTGCAGAAACATGTTTATTTCTGCTGAAAAACATGTTTTGACACTTTCAGCACACTGGGGTTAAGACCTGAGTGTGTGGGCTCTTCTGAGCCTTGCAGTTACATAGGGATACAGCTGTCTGAAAAAACGCGTTTATTTCGGGCTGAAAAACACGTTTTGAAAAGTGAGCTGTTACTGACCCATAACTTACATGGGGTTGACCAAACTTGCAGAAACAAGTTTATTTCTGCTGAAAAACATGTTTTGACACTTTCAGCACAGTGGGGTTAAGACCTGAGTGTGTGGGCTCTTCTGAGCCTTGCAGATACATAGGGATACAGCTGTCTGAAAAAACGCGTTTATTTCGGGCTGAAAAACACGTTTTGAAAAGTGAGCTGTTACTGACCCATAACTTACATGGGGTTGACCAAACTTGCAGAAACATGCTTATTTCTGCTGAAAAACATGTTTTGACACTTTCAGCGCACTGGGGTTAAGACCTGAGTGTGTGGGCTCTTCTGAGCCTTGCAGTTACATAGGGTAACAGCTATCTGAAAAAACGCGTTTATTTCGGGCTGAAAAACACGTTTTGAAAAGTGAGCTGTTACTGACCCATAACTTACATGGGGTTGACCAAACTTGCAGAAACATGTTTATTTCTGCTGAAAAACATGTTTTGACACTTTCAGCACACTGGGGTTAAGACCTGAGTGTGTGGGCTCTTCTGAGGCTTGCAGTTACATAGGGATACAGCTGTCTGAAAAAACGCGTTTATTTCGGGCTGAAAAACACGTTTTGAAAAGTGAGCTGTTACTGCCCCATAAGTTACATGGGGTTGACCAAACTTGCAGACACATGTTTATTTCTGCTGAAAAACATGTTTTGACACTTTCAGCACACTGGGGTTAAGACCTGAGTGTGTGGCTCTTCTGAGCCTTGCAGTTACATAGGGATACAGCTGTCTGAAAAAACGCGTTTATTTCGGGCTGAAAAACACGTTTTGAAAAGTGAGCTGTTACTGACCCATAACTTACATGGGGTTGACCAAACTTGCAGAAACATGTTTATTTCTGCTGAAAAACATGTTTTGACACTTTCAGCACACTGGGGTTAAGACCTGAGTGTGTGGGCTCTTCTGAGCCTTGCAGTTACATAGGGATACAGCTGTCTGAAAAAACGCGTTTATTTCGGGCTGAAAAACACGTTTTGAAAAGTGAGCTGTTACTGACCCATAACTTACATGGGGTTGACCAAACTTGCAGAAACAAGTTTATTTCTGCTGAAAAACATGTTTTGACACTTTCAGCACAGTGGGGTTAAGACCTGAGTGTGTGGGCTCTTCTGAGCCTTGCAGATACATAGGGATACAGCTGTCTGAAAAAACGCGTTTATTTCGGGCTGAAAAACACGTTTTGAAAAGTGAGCTGTTACTGACCCATAACTTACATGGGGTTGACCAAACTTGCAGAAACATGCTTATTTCTGCTGAAAAACATGTTTTGACACTTTCAGCGCACTGGGGTTAAGACCTGAGTGTGTGGGCTCTTCTGAGCCTTGCAGTTACATAGGGTAACAGCTATCTGAAAAAACGCGTTTATTTCGGGCTGAAAAACACGTTTTGAAAAGTGAGCTGTTACTGCCCCATAACTTACATGGGGTTGACCAAACTTGCAGAAACATGTTTATTTCTGCTGAAAAACATGTTTTGACACTTTCAGCACAGTGGGGTTAAGACCTGAGTGTGTGGGCTCTTCTGAGGCTTGCAGTTACATAGGGATACAGCTGTCTGAAAAAACGCGTTTATTTCGGGCTGAAAAACACGTTTTGAAAAGTGAGCTGTTACTGCCCCATAAGTTACATGGGGTTGACCAAACTTGCAGACACATGTTTATTTCTGCTGAAAAACATGTTTTGACACTTTCAGCACACTGGGGTTAAGACCTGAGTGTGTGGGCTCTTCTGAGCCTTGCAGTTACATAGGGATACAGCTGTCTGAAAAAACGCGTTTATTTCGGGCTGAAAAACACGTTTTGAAAAGTGAGCTGTTACTGACCCATAACTTACATGGGGTTGACCAAACCTGCAGAAACATGCTTATTTCTGCTGAAAAACATGTTTTGACACTTTCAGCGCAGTGGGGTTAAGACCTGAGTGTGTGGGCTCTTCTGAGGCTTGCAGTTACATAGGGATACAGCTGTCTGAAAAAACGCGTTTATTTCGGGCTGAAAAACACGTTTTGAAAAGTGAGCTGTTACTGCCCCATAACTTACATGGGGTTGACCAAACTTGCAGAAACATGTTTATTTCTGCTGAAAAACATGTTTTGACACTTTCAGCACAGTGGGGTTAAGACCTGAGTGTGTGGGCTCTTCTGAGGCTTGCAGTTACATAGGGATACAGCTGTCTGAAAAAACGCGTTTATTTCGGGCTGAAAAACACGTTTTGAAAAGTGAGCTGTTACTGCCCCATAAGTTACATGGGGTTGACCAAACTTGCAGACACATGTTTATTTCTGCTGAAAAACATGTTTTGACACTTTCAGCACACTGGGGTTAAGACCTGAGTGTGTGGGCTCTTCTGAGCCTTGCAGTTACATAGGGATACAGCTGTCTGAAAAAACGCGTTTATTTCGGGCTGAAAAACACGTTTTGAAAAGTGAGCTGTTACTGACCCATAAGTTACATGGGGTTGACCAAACTTGCAGAAACATGTTTATTTCTGCTGAAAAACATGTTTTGACACTTTCAGCACACTGGGGTTAAGTCCTGAGTGTGTGGGCTCTTCTGAGCCTTGCAGTTACATAGGGATACAGCTGTCTGAAAAAACGCGTTTATTTCGGGCTGAAAAACACGTTTTGAAAAGTGAGCTGTTACTGACCCATAACTTACATGGGGTTGACCAAACTTGCAGAAACAAGTTTATTTCTGCTGAAAAACATGTTTTGACACTTTCAGCACAGTGGGGTTAAGACCTGAGTGTGTGGGCTCTTCTGAGCCTTGCAGATACATAGGGATACAGCTGTCTGAAAAAACGCGTTTATTTCGGGCTGAAAAACACGTTTTGAAAAGTGAGCTGTTACTGACCCATAACTTACATGGGGTTGACCAAACTTGCAGAAACATGTTTATTTCTGCTGAAAAACATGTTTTGACACTTTCAGCACACTGGGGTTAAGACCTGAGTGTGTGGGCTCTTCTGAGCCTTGCAGTTACATAGGGATACAGCTGTCTGAAAAAACGCGTTTATTTCGGGCTGAAAAACACGTTTTGAAAAGTGAGCTGTTACTGACCCATAACTTACATGGGGTTGACCAAACTTGCAGAAACATGTTTATTTCTGCTGAAAAACATGTTTTGACACTTTCAGCACACTGGGGTTAAGACCTGAGTGTGTGGGCTCTTCTGAGCCTTGCAGTTACATAGGGATACAGCTGTCTGAAAAAACGCGTTTATTTCGGGCTGAAAAACACGTTTTGAAAAGTGAGCTGTTACTGACCCATAACTTACATGGGGTTGACCAAACTTGCAGAAACATGCTTATTTCTGCTGAAAAACATGTTTTGACACTTTCAGCGCACTGGGGTTAAGACCTGAGTGTGTGGGCTCTTCTGAGCCTTGCAGTTACATAGGGTAACAGCTATCTGAAAAAACGCGTTTATTTCGGGCTGAAAAACACGTTTTGAAAAGTGAGCTGTTACTGACCCATAACTTACATGGGGTTGACCAAACTTGCAGAAACATGTTTATTTCTGCTGAAAAACATGTTTTGACACTTTCAGCACAGTGGGGTTAAGACCTGAGTGTGTGGGCTCTTCTGAGGCTTGCAGTTACATAGGGATACAGCTGTCTGAAAAAACGCGTTTATTTCGGGCTGAAAAACACGTTTTGAAAAGTGAGCTGTTACTGCCCCATAAGTTACATGGGGTTGACCAAACTTGCAGACACATGTTTATTTCTGCTGAAAAACATGTTTTGACACTTTCAGCACACTGGGGTTAAGACCTGAGTGTGTGGGCTCTTCTGAGGCTTGCAGTTACATAGGGATACAGCTGTCTGAAAAAACGCGTTTATTTCGGGCTGAAAAACACGTTTTGAAAAGTGAGCTGTTACTGACCCATAACTTACATGGGGTTGACCAAACTTGCAGAAACATGTTTATTTCTGCTGAAAAACATGTTTTGACACTTTCAGCGCACTGGGGTTAAGACCTGAGTGTGTGGGCTCTTCTGAGCCTTGCAGTTACATAGGGTAACAGCTATCTGAAAAAACGCGTTTATTTCGGGCTGAAAAACACGTTTTGAAAAGTGAGCTGTTACTGACCCATAAGTTACATGGGGTTGACCAAACTTGCAGAAACATGTTTATTTCTGCTGAAAAACATGTTTTGACACTTTCAGCACACTCGGGTTAAGACCTGAGTGTGTGGGCTCTTCTGAGCCTTGCAGTTACATAGGGATACAGCTGTCTGAAAAAACGCGTTTATTTCGGGCTGAAAAACACGTTTTGAAAAGTGAGCTGTTACTGACCCATAACTTACATGGGGTTGACCAAACTTGCAGAAACATGTTTATTTCTGCTGAAAAACATGTTTTGACACTTTCAGCACACTGGGGTTAAGACCTGAGTGTGTGGGCTCTTCTGAGCCTTGCAGTTACATAGGGATACAGCTGTCTGAAAAAACGCGTTTATTTAGGGCTGAAAAACACGTTTTGAAAAGTGAGCTGTTACTGACCCATAACTTACATGGGGTTGACCAAACTTGCAGAAACAAGTTTATTTCTGCTGAAAAACATGTTTTGACACTTTCAGCACACTGGGGTTAAGACCTGAGTGTGTGGGCTCTTCTGAGCCTTGCAGTTACATAGGGATACAGCTGTCTGAAAAAACGCGTTTATTTCGGGCTGAAAAACACGTTTTGAAAAGTGAGCTGTTACTGACCCATAACTTACATGGGGTTGACCAAACTTGCAGAAACAAGTTTATTTCTGCTGAAAAACATGTTTTGACACTTTCAGCACAGTGGGGTTAAGACCTGAGTGTGTGGGCTCTTCTGAGCCTTGCAGATACATAGGGATACAGCTGTCTGAAAAAACGCGTTTATTTCGGGCTGAAAAACACGTTTTGAAAAGTGAGCTGTTACTGACCCATAACTTACATGGGGTTGACCAAACTTGCAGAAACATGCTTATTTCTGCTGAAAAACATGTTTTGACACTTTCAGCGCACTGGGGTTAAGACCTGAGTGTGTGGGCTCTTCTGAGCCTTGCAGTTACATAGGGTAACAGCTATCTGAAAAAACGCGTTTATTTCGGGCTGAAAAACACGTTTTGAAAAGTGAGCTGTTACTGCCCCATAACTTACATGGGGTTGACCAAACTTGCAGAAACATGTTTATTTCTGCTGAAAAACATGTTTTGAAAAGTGAGCTGTTACTGCCCCATAACTTACATGGGGTTGACCAAACTTGCAGAAACATGCTTATTTCTGCTGAAAAACATGTTTTGACACTTTCAGCACAGTGGGGTTAAGACCTGAGTGTGTGGGCTCTTCTGAGGCTTGCAGTTACATAGGGATACAGCTGTCTGAAAAAACGCGTTTATTTCGGGCTGAAAAACACGTTTTGAAAAGTGAGCTGTTACTGCCCCATAAGTTACATGGGGTTGACCAAACTTGCAGACACATGTTTATTTCTGCTGAAAAACATGTTTTGACACTTTCAGCACACTGGGGTTAAGACCTGAGTGTGTGGGCTCTTCTGAGGCTTGCAGTTACATAGGGATACAGCTGTCTGAAAAAACGCGTTTATTTCGGGCTGAAAAACACGTTTTGAAAAGTGAGCTGTTACTGACCCATAACTTACATGGGGTTGACCAAACTTGCAGAAACATGTTTATTTCTGCTGAAAAACATGTTTTGACACTTTCAGCGCACTGGGGTTAAGACCTGAGTGTGTGGGCTCTTCTGAGCCTTGCAGTTACATAGGGTAACAGCTATCTGAAAAAACGCGTTTATTTCGGGCTGAAAAACACGTTTTGAAAAGTGAGCTGTTACTGACCCATAAGTTACATGGGGTTGACCAAACTTGCAGAAACATGTTTATTTCTGCTGAAAAACATGTTTTGACACTTTCAGCACACTCGGGTTAAGACCTGAGTGTGTGGGCTCTTCTGAGCCTTGCAGTTACATAGGGATACAGCTGTCTGAAAAAACGCGTTTATTTCGGGCTGAAAAACACGTTTTGAAAAGTGAGCTGTTACTGACCCATAACTTACATGGGGTTGACCAAACTTGCAGAAACATGTTTATTTCTGCTGAAAAACATGTTTTGACACTTTCAGCACACTGGGGTTAAGACCTGAGTGTGTGGGCTCTTCTGAGCCTTGCAGTTACATAGGGATACAGCTGTCTGAAAAAACGCGTTTATTTCGGGCTGAAAAACACGTTTTGAAAAGTGAGCTGTTACTGACCCATAACTTACATGGGGTTGACCAAACTTGCAGAAACAAGTTTATTTCTGCTGAAAAACATGTTTTGACACTTTCAGCACACTGGGGTTAAGACCTGAGTGTGTGGGCTCTTCTGAGCCTTGCAGTTACATAGGGATACAGCTGTCTGAAAAAACGCGTTTATTTCGGGCTGAAAAACACGTTTTGAAAAGTGAGCTGTTACTGCCCCATAACTTACATGGGGTTGACCAAACTTGCAGAAACATGTTTATTTCTGCTGAAAAACATGTTTTGACACTTTCAGCACAGTGGGGTTAAGACCTGAGTGTGTGGGCTCTTCTGAGGCTTGCAGTTACATAGGGATACAGCTGTCTGAAAAAACGCGTTTATTTCGGGCTGAAAAACACGTTTTGAAAAGTGAGCTGTTACTGCCCCATAAGTTACATGGGGTTGACCAAACTTGCAGACACATGTTTATTTCTGCTGAAAAACATGTTTTGACACTTTCAGCACACTGGGGTTAAGACCTGAGTGTGTGGGCTCTTCTGAGCCTTGCAGTTACATAGGGATACAGCTGTCTGAAAAAACGCGTTTATTTCGGGCTGAAAAACACGTTTTGAAAAGTGAGCTGTTACTGACCCATAACTTACATGGGGTTGACCAAACTTGCAGAAACATGTTTATTTCTGCTGAAAAACATGTTTTGACACTTTCAGCACACTGGGGTTAAGACCTGAGTGTGTGGGCTCTTCTGAGCCTTGCAGTTACATAGGGATACAGCTGTCTGAAAAAACGCGTTTATTTCGGGCTGAAAAACACGTTTTGAAAAGTGAGCTGTTACTGACCCATAACTTACATGGGGTTGACCAAACTTGCAGAAACAAGTTTATTTCTGCTGAAAAACATGTTTTGACACTTTCAGCACAGTGGGGTTAAGACCTGAGTGTGTGGGCTCTTCTGAGCCTTGCAGATACATAGGGATACAGCTGTCTGAAAAAACGCGTTTATTTCGGGCTGAAAAACACGTTTTGAAAAGTGAGCTGTTACTGACCCATAACTTACATGGGGTTGACCAAACTTGCAGAAACATGCTTATTTCTGCTGAAAAACATGTTTTGACACTTTCAGCGCACTGGGGTTAAGACCTGAGTGTGTGGGCTCTTCTGAGCCTTGCAGTTACATAGGGTAACAGCTATCTGAAAAAACGCGTTTATTTCGGGCTGAAAAACACGTTTTGAAAAGTGAGCTGTTACTGACCCATAACTTACATGGGGTTGACCAAACTTGCAGAAACATGTTTATTTCTGCTGAAAAACATGTTTTGACACTTTCAGCACAGTGGGGTTAAGACCTGAGTGTGTGGGCTCTTCTGAGGCTTGCAGTTACATAGGGATACAGCTGTCTGAAAAAACGCGTTTATTTCGGGCTGAAAAACACGTTTTGAAAAGTGAGCTGTTACTGCCCCATAAGTTACATGGGGTTGACCAAACTTGCAGAAACAAGTTTATTTCTGCTGAAAAACATGTTTTGACACTTTCAGCACACTGGGGTTAAGACCTGAGTGTGTGGGCTCTTCTGAGCCTTGCAGTTACATAGGGATACAGCTGTCTGAAAAAACGCGTTTATTTCGGGCTGAAAAACACGTTTTGAAAAGTGAGCTGTTACTGACCCATAACTTACATGGGGTTGACCAAACTTGCAGAAACAAGTTTATTTCTGCTGAAAAACATGTTTTGACACTTTCAGCACAGTGGGGTTAAGACCTGAGTGTGTGGGCTCTTCTGAGCCTTGCAGATACATAGGGATACAGCTGTCTGAAAAAACGCGTTTATTTCGGGCTGAAAAACACGTTTTGAAAAGTGAGCTGTTACTGACCCATAACTTACATGGGGTTGACCAAACTTGCAGAAACATGTTTATTTCTGCTGAAAAACATGTTTTGACACTTTCAGCACAGTGGGGTTAAGACCTGAGTGTGTGGGCTCTTCTGAGGCTTGCAGTTACATAGGGATACAGCTGTCTGAAAAAACGCGTTTATTTCGGGCTGAAAAACACGTTTTGAAAAGTGAGCTGTTACTGCCCCATAAGTTACATGGGGTTGACCAAACTTGCAGACACATGTTTATTTCTGCTGAAAAACATGTTTTGACACTTTCAGCACACTGGGGTTAAGACCTGAGTGTGTGGGCTCTTCTGAGCCTTGCAGTTACATAGGGATACAGCTGTCTGAAAAAACGCGTTTATTTCGGGCTGAAAAACACGTTTTGAAAAGTGAGCTGTTACTGACCCATAACTTACATGGGGTTGACCAAACTTGCAGAAACATGTTTATTTCTGCTGAAAAACATGTTTTGACACTTTCAGCACACTGGGGTTAAGACCTGAGTGTGTGGGCTCTTCTGAGCCTTGCAGTTACATAGGGATACAGCTGTCTGAAAAAACGCGTTTATTTCGGGCTGAAAAACACGTTTTGAAAAGTGAGCTGTTACTGACCCATAACTTACATGGGGTTGACCAAACTTGCAGACACATGTTTATTTCTGCTGAAAAACATGTTTTGACACTTTCAGCACACTGGGGTTAAGACCTGAGTGTGTGGGCTCTTCTGAGCCTTGCAGTTACATAGGGATACAGCTGTCTGAAAAAACGCGTTTATTTCGGGCTGAAAAACACGTTTTGAAAAGTGAGCTGTTACTGCCCCATAACTTACATGGGGTTGACCAAACTTGCAGAAACATGTTTATTTCTGCTGAAAAACATGTTTTGACACTTTCAGCACAGTGGGGTTAAGACCTGAGTGTGTGGGCTCTTCTGAGGCTTGCAGTTACATAGGGATACAGCTGTCTGAAAAAACGCGTTTATTTCGGGCTGAAAAACACGTTTTGAAAAGTGAGCTGTTACTGCCCCATAAGTTACATGGGGTTGACCAAACTTGCAGACACATGTTTATTTCTGCTGAAAAACATGTTTTGACACTTTCAGCACACTGGGGTTAAGACCTGAGTGTGTGGGCTCTTCTGAGGCTTGCAGTTACATAGGGATACAGCTGTCTGAAAAAACGCGTTTATTTCGGGCTGAAAAACACGTTTTGAAAAGTGAGCTGTTACTGCCCCATAAGTTACATGGGGTTGACCAAACTTGCAGACACATGTTTATTTCTGCTGAAAAACATGTTTTGACACTTTCAGCACACTGGGGTTAAGACCTGAGTGTGTGGGCTCTTCTGAGCCTTGCAGTTACATAGGGATACAGCTGTCTGAAAAAACGCGTTTATTTCGGGCTGAAAAACACGTTTTGAAAAGTGAGCTGTTACTGACCCATAACTTACATGGGGTTGACCAAACTTGCAGAAACATGTTTATTTCTGCTGAAAAACATGTTTTGACACTTTCAGCACACTGGGGTTAAGACCTGAGTGTGTGGGCTCTTCTGAGCCTTGCAGTTACATAGGGATACAGCTGTCTGAAAAAACGCGTTTATTTCGGGCTGAAAAACACGTTTTGAAAAGTGAGCTGTTACTGACCCATAACTTACATGGGGTTGACCAAACTTGCAGAAACAAGTTTATTTCTGCTGAAAAACATGTTTTGACACTTTCAGCACAGTGGGGTTAAGACCTGAGTGTGTGGGCTCTTCTGAGCCTTGCAGATACATAGGGATACAGCTGTCTGAAAAAACGCGTTTATTTCGGGCTGAAAAACACGTTTTGAAAAGTGAGCTGTTACTGCCCCATAAGTTACATGGGGTTGACCAAACTTGCAGAAACAAGTTTATTTCTGCTGAAAAACATGTTTTGACACTTTCAGCACACTGGGGTTAAGACCTGAGTGTGTGGGCTCTTCTGAGCCTTGCAGTTACATAGGGATACAGCTGTCTGAAAAAACGCGTTTATTTCGGGCTGAAAAACACGTTTTGAAAAGTGAGCTGTTACTGACCCATAACTTACATGGGGTTGACCAAACTTGCAGAAACAAGTTTATTTCTGCTGAAAAACATGTTTTGACACTTTCAGCACAGTGGGGTTAAGACCTGAGTGTGTGGGCTCTTCTGAGCCTTGCAGATACATAGGGATACAGCTGTCTGAAAAAACGCGTTTATTTCGGGCTGAAAAACACGTTTTGAAAAGTGAGCTGTTACTGACCCATAACTTACATGGGGTTGACCAAACTTGCAGAAACATGTTTATTTCTGCTGAAAAACATGTTTTGACACTTTCAGCACAGTGGGGTTAAGACCTGAGTGTGTGGGCTCTTCTGAGGCTTGCAGTTACATAGGGATACAGCTGTCTGAAAAAACGCGTTTATTTCGGGCTGAAAAACACGTTTTGAAAAGTGAGCTGTTACTGCCCCATAAGTTACATGGGGTTGACCAAACTTGCAGACACATGTTTATTTCTGCTGAAAAACATGTTTTGACACTTTCAGCACACTGGGGTTAAGACCTGAGTGTGTGGGCTCTTCTGAGCCTTGCAGTTACATAGGGATACAGCTGTCTGAAAAAACGCGTTTATTTCGGGCTGAAAAACACGTTTTGAAAAGTGAGCTGTTACTGACCCATAACTTACATGGGGTTGACCAAACTTGCAGAAACAAGTTTATTTCTGCTGAAAAACATGTTTAGACACTTTCAGCACACTGGGGTTAAGACCTGAGTGTGTGGGCTCTTCTGAGCCTTGCAGTTACATAGGGATACAGCTGTCTGAAAAAACGCGTTTATTTCGGGCTGAAAAATACGTTTTGAAAAGTGAGCTGTTACTGACCCATAAGTTACATGGGGTTGACCAAACTTGCAGACACATGTTTATTTCTGCTGAAAAACATGTTTTGACACTTTCAGCACACTGGGGTTAAGACCTGAGTGTGTGGGCTCTTCTGAGCCTTGCAGTTACATAGGGTTACAGCTGTCTGAAAAAACGCGTTTATTTCGGGCTGAAAAACACGTTTTGAAAAGTGAGCTGTTACTGACCCATAACTTACATGGGGTTGACCAAACTTGCAGAAACAAGTTTATTTCTGCTGAAAAACATGTTTAGACACTTTCAGCACACTGGGGTTAAGACCTGAGTGTGTGGGCTCTTCTGAGCCTTGCAGTTACATAGGGATACAGCTGTCTGAAAAAACGCGTTTATTTCGGGCTGAAAAACACGTTTTGAAAAGTGAGCTGTTACTGACCCATAACTTACATGGGGTTGACCAAACTTGCAGAAACAAGTTTATTTCTGCTGAAAAACATGTTTTGACACTTTCAGCACAGTGGGGTTAAGACCTGAGTGTGTGGGCTCTTCTGAGCCTTGCAGATACATAGGGATACAGCTGTCTGAAAAAACGCGTTTATTTCGGGCTGAAAAACACGTTTTGAAAAGTGAGCTGTTACTGACCCATAACTTACATGGGGTTGACCAAACTTGCAGAAACATGCTTATTTCTGCTGAAAAACATGTTTTGACACTTTCAGCGCACTGGGGTTAAGACCTGAGTGTGTGGGCTCTTCTGAGCCTTGCAGTTACATAGGGTAACAGCTATCTGAAAAAACGCGTTTATTTCGGGCTGAAAAACACGTTTTGAAAAGTGAGCTGTTACTGACCCATAACTTACATGGGGTTGACCAAACTTGCAGAAACATGTTTATTTCTGCTGAAAAACATGTTTTGACAATTTCAGCACACTGGGGTTAAGACCTGAGTGTGTGGGCTCTTCTGAGCCTTGCAGTTACATAGGGATACAGCTGTCTGAAAAAACGCGTTTATTTCGGGCTGAAAAACACGTTTTGAAAAGTGAGCTGTTACTGACCCATAACTTACATGGGGTTGACCAAACTTGCAGAAACATGTTTATTTCTGCTGAAAAACATGTTTTGACACTTTCAGCACACTGGGTTTAAGACCTGAGTGTGTGGGCTCTTCTGAGCCTTGCAGTTACATAGGGATACAGCTGTCTGAAAAAACGCGTTTATTTCGGGCTGAAAAACACGTTTTGAAAAGTGAGCTGTTACTGACCCATAACTTACATGGGGTTGACCAAACTTGCAGAAACATGTTTATTTCTGCCGAAAAACATGTTTTGACACTTTCAGCGCACTGGGGTTAAGACCTGAGTGTGTGGGCTCTTCTGAGCCTTGCAGTTACATAGGGTAACAGCTATCTGAAAAAACGCGTTTATTTCGGGCTGAAAAACACGTTTTGAAAAGTGAGCTGTTACTGACCCATAAGTTACATGGGGTTGACCAAACTTGCAGAAACATGTTTATTTCTGCTGAAAAACATGTTTTGACACTTTCAGCACACTGGGGTTAAGACCTGAGTGTGTGGGCTCTTCTGAGCCTTGCAGTTACATAGGGATACAGCTGTCTGAAAAAACGCGTTTATTTCGGGCTGTAAAACACGTTTTGAAAAGTGAGCTGTTACTGACCCATAACTTACATGGGGTTGACCAAACTTGCAGAAACATGTTTATTTCTGCTGAAAAACATGTTTTGACACTTTCAGCACACTGGGGTTAAGACCTGAGTGTGTGGGCTCTTCTGAGCCTTGCAGTTACATAGGGATACAGCTGTCTGAAAAAACGCGTTTATTTCGGGCTGAAAAACACGTTTTGAAAAGTGAGCTGTTACTGACCCATAAGTTACATGGGGTTGACCAAACTTGCAGACACATGTTTATTTCTGCTGAAAAACATGTTTTGACACTTTCAGCACAGTGGGGTTAAGACCTGAGTGTGTGGGCTCTTCTGAGGCTTGCAGTTACATAGGGATACAGCTGTCTGAAAAAACGCGTTTATTTCGGGCTGAAAAACACGTTTTGAAAAGTGAGCTGTTACTGACCCATAACTTACATGGGGTTGACCAAACTTGCAGAAACATGTTTATTTCTGCTGAAAAACATGTTTTGACACTTTCAGCACACTGGGGTTAAGACCTGAGTGTGTGGGCTCTTCTGAGCCTTGCAGATACATAGGGATACAGCTGTCTGAAAAAACGCGTTTATTTCGGGCTGAAAAACACGTTTTGAAAAGTGAGCTGTTACTGCCCCATAAGTTACATGGGGTTGACCAAACTTGCAGAAACAAGTTTATTTCTGCTGAAAAACATGTTTTGACACTTTCAGCACACTGGGGTTAAGACCTGAGTGTGTGGGCTCTTCTGAGCCTTGCAGTTACATAGGGATACAGCTGTCTGAAAAAACGCGTTTATTTCGGGCTGAAAAACACGTTTTGAAAAGTGAGCTGTTACTGACCCATAACTTACATGGGGTTGACCAAACTTGCAGAAACAAGTTTATTTCTGCTGAAAAACATGTTTTGACACTTTCAGCACAGTGGGGTTAAGACCTGAGTGTGTGGGCTCTTCTGAGCCTTGCAGATACATAGGGATACAGCTGTCTGAAAAAACGCGTTTATTTCGGGCTGAAAAACACGTTTTGAAAAGTGAGCTGTTACTGACCCATAACTTACATGGGGTTGACCAAACTTGCAGAAACATGTTTATTTCTGCTGAAAAACATGTTTTGACACTTTCAGCACAGTGGGGTTAAGACCTGAGTGTGTGGGCTCTTCTGAGGCTTGCAGTTACATAGGGATACAGCTGTCTGAAAAAACGCGTTTATTTCGGGCTGAAAAACACGTTTTGAAAAGTGAGCTGTTACTGCCCCATAAGTTACATGGGGTTGACCAAACTTGCAGACACATGTTTATTTCTGCTGAAAAACATGTTTTGACACTTTCAGCACACTGGGGTTAAGACCTGAGTGTGTGGGCTCTTCTGAGCCTTGCAGTTACATAGGGATACAGCTGTCTGAAAAAACGCGTTTATTTCGGGCTGAAAAACACGTTTTGAAAAGTGAGCTGTTACTGACCCATAACTTACATGGGGTTGACCAAACTTGCAGAAACAAGTTTATTTCTGCTGAAAAACATGTTTAGACACTTTCAGCACACTGGGGTTAAGACCTGAGTGTGTGGGCTCTTCTGAGCCTTGCAGTTACATAGGGATACAGCTGTCTGAAAAAACGCGTTTATTTCGGGCTGAAAAATACGTTTTGAAAAGTGAGCTGTTACTGACCCATAAGTTACATGGGGTTGACCAAACTTGCAGACACATGTTTATTTCTGCTGAAAAACATGTTTTGACACTTTCAGCACACTGGGGTTAAGACCTGAGTGTGTGGGCTCTTCTGAGCCTTGCAGTTACATAGGGTTACAGCTGTCTGAAAAAACGCGTTTATTTCGGGCTGAAAAACACGTTTTGAAAAGTGAGCTGTTACTGACCCATAACTTACATGGGGTTGACCAAACTTGCAGAAACAAGTTTATTTCTGCTGAAAAACATGTTTAGACACTTTCAGCACACTGGGGTTAAGACCTGAGTGTGTGGGCTCTTCTGAGCCTTGCAGTTACATAGGGATACAGCTGTCTGAAAAAACGCGTTTATTTCGGGCTGAAAAACACGTTTTGAAAAGTGAGCTGTTACTGACCCATAACTTACATGGGGTTGACCAAACTTGCAGAAACAAGTTTATTTCTGCTGAAAAACATGTTTTGACACTTTCAGCACAGTGGGGTTAAGACCTGAGTGTGTGGGCTCTTCTGAGCCTTGCAGATACATAGGGATACAGCTGTCTGAAAAAACGCGTTTATTTCGGGCTGAAAAACACGTTTTGAAAAGTGAGCTGTTACTGACCCATAACTTACATGGGGTTGACCAAACTTGCAGAAACATGCTTATTTCTGCTGAAAAACATGTTTTGACACTTTCAGCGCACTGGGGTTAAGACCTGAGTGTGTGGGCTCTTCTGAGCCTTGCAGTTACATAGGGTAACAGCTATCTGAAAAAACGCGTTTATTTCGGGCTGAAAAACACGTTTTGAAAAGTGAGCTGTTACTGACCCATAACTTACATGGGGTTGACCAAACTTGCAGAAACATGTTTATTTCTGCTGAAAAACATGTTTTGACAATTTCAGCACACTGGGGTTAAGACCTGAGTGTGTGGGCTCTTCTGAGCCTTGCAGTTACATAGGGATACAGCTGTCTGAAAAAACGCGTTTATTTCGGGCTGAAAAACACGTTTTGAAAAGTGAGCTGTTACTGACCCATAACTTACATGGGGTTGACCAAACTTGCAGAAACATGTTTATTTCTGCTGAAAAACATGTTTTGACACTTTCAGCACACTGGGTTTAAGACCTGAGTGTGTGGGCTCTTCTGAGCCTTGCAGTTACATAGGGATACAGCTGTCTGAAAAAACGCGTTTATTTCGGGCTGAAAAACACGTTTTGAAAAGTGAGCTGTTACTGACCCATAACTTACATGGGGTTGACCAAACTTGCAGAAACATGTTTATTTCTGCCGAAAAACATGTTTTGACACTTTCAGCGCACTGGGGTTAAGACCTGAGTGTGTGGGCTCTTCTGAGCCTTGCAGTTACATAGGGTAACAGCTATCTGAAAAAACGCGTTTATTTCGGGCTGAAAAACACGTTTTGAAAAGTGAGCTGTTACTGACCCATAAGTTACATGGGGTTGACCAAACTTGCAGAAACATGTTTATTTCTGCTGAAAAACATGTTTTGACACTTTCAGCACACTGGGGTTAAGACCTGAGTGTGTGGGCTCTTCTGAGCCTTGCAGTTACATAGGGATACAGCTGTCTGAAAAAACGCGTTTATTTCGGGCTGTAAAACACGTTTTGAAAAGTGAGCTGTTACTGACCCATAACTTACATGGGGTTGACCAAACTTGCAGAAACATGTTTATTTCTGCTGAAAAACATGTTTTGACACTTTCAGCACACTGGGGTTAAGACCTGAGTGTGTGGGCTCTTCTGAGCCTTGCAGTTACATAGGGATACAGCTGTCTGAAAAAACGCGTTTATTTCGGGCTGAAAAACACGTTTTGAAAAGTGAGCTGTTACTGACCCATAAGTTACATGGGGTTGACCAAACTTGCAGACACATGTTTATTTCTGCTGAAAAACATGTTTTGACACTTTCAGCACAGTGGGGTTAAGACCTGAGTGTGTGGGCTCTTCTGAGGCTTGCAGTTACATAGGGATACAGCTGTCTGAAAAAACGCGTTTATTTCGGGCTGAAAAACACGTTTTGAAAAGTGAGCTGTTACTGACCCATAACTTACATGGGGTTGACCAAACTTGCAGAAACATGTTTATTTCTGCTGAAAAACATGTTTTGACACTTTCAGCACACTGGGGTTAAGACCTGAGTGTGTGGGCTCTTCTGAGCCTTGCAGTTACATAGGGATACAGCTGTCTGAAAAAACGCGTTTATTTCGGGCTGAAAAACACGTTTTGAAAAGTGAGCTGTTACTGACCCATAACTTACATGGGGTTGACCAAACTTGCAGAAACATGTTTATTTCTGCTGAAAAACATGTTTTGACACTTTCAGCACACTGGGGTTAAGACCTGAGTGTGTGGGCTCTTCTGAGCCTTGCAGTTACATAGGGATACAGCTGTCTGAAAAAACGCGTTTATTTCGGGCTGAAAAACACGTTTTGAAAAGTGAGCTGTTACTGACCCATAACTTACATGGGGTTGACAAAACTTGCAGAAACATGTTTATTTCTGCTGAAAAACATGTTTTGACACTTTCAGCACACTGGGGTTAAGACCTGAGTGTGTGGGCTCTTCTGAGGCTTGCAGTTACATAGGGATACAGCTGTCTGAAAAAACGCGTTTATTTCGGGCTGAAAAACACGTTTTGAAAAGTGAGCTGTTACTGCCCCATAAGTTACATGGGGTTGAGCAAACTTGCAGACACATGTTTATTTCTGCTGAAAAACATGTTTTGACACTTTCAGCACACTGGGGTTAAGACCTGAGTGTGTGGGCTCTTCTGAGCCTTGCAGTTACATAGGGATACAGCTGTCTGAAAAAACGCGTTTATTTCGGGCTGAAAAACACGTTTTGAAAAGTGAGCTGTTACTGACCCATAACTTACATGGGGTTGACCAAACTTGCAGAAACATGTTTATTTCTGCTGAAAAACATGTTTTGACACTTTCAGCACACTGGGGTTAAGACCTGAGTGTGTGGGCTCTTCTGAGCCTTGCAGTTACATAGGGATACAGCTGTCTGAAAAAACGCGTTTATTTCGGGCTGAAAAACACGTTTTGAAAAGTGAGCTGTTACTGACCCATAACTTACATGGGGTTGACCAAACTTGCAGAAACAAGTTTATTTCTGCTGAAAAACATGTTTTGACACTTTCAGCACACTGGGGTTAAGACCTGAGTGTGTGGGCTCTTCTGAGGCTTGCAGTTACATAGGGATACAGCTGTCTGAAAAAACGCGTTTATTTCGGGCTGAAAAACACGTTTTGAAAAGTGAGCTGTTACTGACCCATAACTTACATGGGGTTGACCAAACTTGCAGAAACAACTTTATTTCTGCTGAAAAACATGTTTTGACACTTTCAGCACAGTGGGGTTAAGACCTGAGTGTGTGGGCTCTTCTGAGCCTTGCAGTTACATAGGGATACAGCTGTCTGAAAAAACGCGTTTATTTCGGGCTGAAAAACACGTTTTGAAAAGTGAGCTGTTACTGACCCATAACTTACATGGGGTTGACCAAACTTGCAGAAACATGTTTATTTCTGCTGAAAAACATGTTTTGACACTTTCAGCACACTGGGGTTAAGATCTGAGTGTGTGGGCTCTTCTGAGCCTTGCAGTTACATAGGGATACAGCTGTCTGAAAAAACGCGTTTATTTCGGGCTGAAAAACACGTTTTGAAAAGTGAGCTGTTACTGACCCATAACTTACATGGGGTTGACCAAACTTGCAGAAACATGTTTATTTCTGCTGAAAAACATGTTTTGACACTTTCAGCGCACTGGGGTTAAGACCTGAGTGTGTGGGCTCTTCTGAGCCTTGCAGTTACATAGGGTAACAGCTATCTGAAAAAACGCATTTATTTCGGGCTGAAAAACACGTTTTGAAAAGTGAGCTGTTACTGACCCATAAGTTACATGGGGTTGACCAAACTTGCAGAAACATGTTTATTTCTGCTGAAAAACATGTTTTGACACTTTCAGCACACTGGGGTTAAGACCTGAGTGTGTGGGCTCTTCTGAGCCTTGCAGTTACATAGGGATACAGCTGTCTGAAAAAACGCGTTTATTTCGGGCTGAAAAACACGTTTTGAAAAGTGAGCTGTTACTGACCCATAACTTACATGGGGTTGACCAAACTTGCAGAAACATGTTTATTTCTGCTGAAAAACATGTTTTGACACTTTCAGCACACTGGGGTTAAGACCTGAGTGTGTGGGCTCTTCTGAGCCTTGCAGTTACATAGGGATACAGCTGTCTGAAAAAACGCGTTTATTTCGGGCTGAAAAACACGTTTTGAAAAGTGAGCTGTTACTGACCCATAACTTACATGGGGTTGACAAAACTTGCAGAAACATGTTTATTTCTGCTGAAAAACATGTTTTGACACTTTCAGCGCACTGGGGTTAAGACCTGAGTGTGTGGGCTCTTCTGAGCCTTGCAGTTACATAGGGTAACAGCTATCTGAAAAAACGCGTTTATTTCGGGCTGAAAAACACGTTTTGAAAAGTGAGCTGTTACTGACCCATAACTTACATGGGGTTGACCAAACTTGCAGAAACATGCTTATTTCTGCTGAAAAACATGTTTTGACACTTTCAGCGCACTGGGGTTAAGACCTGAGTGTGTGGGCTCTTCTGAGCCTTGCAGTTACATAGGGTAACAGCTATCTGAAAAAACGCGTTTATTTCGGGCTGAAAAACACGTTTTGAAAAGTGAGCTGTTACTGACCCATAACTTACATGGGGTTGACCAAACATGCAGAAACATGTTTATTTCTGCTGAAAAACATGTTTTGACACTTTCAGCACACTGGGGTTAAGACCTGAGTGTGTGGGCTCTTCTGAGGCTTGCAGTTACATAGGGATACAGCTGTCTGAAAAAACGCGTTTATTTCGGGCTGAAAAACACGTTTTGAAAAGTGAGCTGTTACTGCCCCATAAGTTACATGGGGTTGACCAAACTTGCAGACACATGTTTATTTCTGCTGAAAAACATGTTTTGACACTTTCAGCACACTGGGGTTAAGACCTGAGTGTGTGGGCTCTTCTGAGCCTTGCAGTTACATAGGGATACAGCTGTCTGAAAAAACGCGTTTATTTCGGGCTGAAAAACACGTTTTGAAAAGTGAGCTGTTACTGCCCCATAACTTACATGGGGTTGACCAAACTTGCAGAAACAAGTTTATTTCTGCTGAAAAACATGTTTTGACACTTTCAGCACACTGGGGTTAAGACCTGAGTGTGTGGGCTCTTCTGAGCCTTGCAGTTACATAGGGATACAGCTGTCTGAAAAAACGCGTTTATTTCGGGCTGAAAAACACGTTTTGAAAAGTGAGCTGTTACTGCCCCATAAGTTACATGGGGTTGACCAAACTTGCAGAAACATGTTTATTTCTGCTGAAAAACATGTTTTGACACTTTCAGCACACTGGGGTTAAGACCTGAGTGTGTGGGCTCTTCTGAGCCTTGCAGTTACATAGGGATACAGCTGTCTGAAAAAACGCGTTTATTTCGGGCTGAAAAACACGTTTTGAAAAGTGAGCTGTTACTGACCCATAACTTACATGGGGTTGACAAAACTTGCAGAAACATGTTTATTTCTGCTGAAAAACATGTTTTGACACTTTCAGCGCACTGGGGTTAAGACCTGAGTGTGTGGGCTCTTCTGAGCCTTGCAGTTACATAGGGTAACAGCTATCTGAAAAAACGCGTTTATTTCGGGCTGAAAAACACGTTTTGAAAAGTGAGCTGTTACTGACCCATAACTTACATGGGGTTGACCAAACTTGCAGAAACATGCTTATTTCTGCTGAAAAACATGTTTTGACACTTTCAGCGCACTGGGGTTAAGACCTGAGTGTGTGGGCTCTTCTGAGCCTTGCAGTTACATAGGGTAACAGCTATCTGAAAAAACGCGTTTATTTCGGGCTGAAAAACACGTTTTGAAAAGTGAGCTGTTACTGACCCATAACTTACATGGGGTTGACCAAACTTGCAGAAACATGTTTATTTCTGCTGAAAAACATGTTTTGACACTTTCAGCACACTGGGGTTAAGACCTGAGTGTGTGGGCTCTTCTGAGGCTTGCAGTTACATAGGGATACAGCTGTCTGAAAAAACGCGTTTATTTCGGGCTGAAAAACACGTTTTGAAAAGTGAGCTGTTACTGCCCCATAAGTTACATGGGGTTGACCAAACTTGCAGACACATGTTTATTTCTGCTGAAAAACATGTTTTGACACTTTCAGCACACTGGGGTTAAGACCTGAGTGTGTGGGCTCTTCTGAGCCTTGCAGTTACATAGGGATACAGCTGTCTGAAAAAACGCGTTTATTTCGGGCTGAAAAACACGTTTTGAAAAGTGAGCTGTTACTGACCCATAACTTACATGGGGTTGACCAAACTTGCAGAAACATGTTTATTTCTGCTGAAAAACATGTTTTGACACTTTCAGCACACTGGGGTTAAGACCTGAGTGTGTGGGCTCTTCTGAGCCTTGCAGTTACATAGGGATACAGCTGTCTGAAAAAACGCGTTTATTTCGGGCTGAAAAACACGTTTTGAAAAGTGAGCTGTTACTGACCCATAACTTACATGGGGTTGACCAAACTTGCAGAAACAAGTTTATTTCTGCTGAAAAACATGTTTTGACACTTTCAGCACACTGGGGTTAAGACCTGAGTGTGTGGGCTCTTCTGAGGCTTGCAGTTACATAGGGATACAGCTGTCTGAAAAAACGCGTTTATTTCGGGCTGAAAAACACGTTTTGAAAAGTGAGCTGTTACTGACCCATAACTTACATGGGGTTGACCAAACTTGCAGAAACAACTTTATTTCTGCTGAAAAACATGTTTTGACACTTTCAGCACAGTGGGGTTAAGACCTGAGTGTGTGGGCTCTTCTGAGCCTTGCAGTTACATAGGGATACAGCTGTCTGAAAAAACGCGTTTATTTCGGGCTGAAAAACACGTTTTGAAAAGTGAGCTGTTACTGACCCATAACTTACATGGGGTTGACCAAACTTGCAGAAACATGTTTATTTCTGCTGAAAAACATGTTTTGACACTTTCAGCACACTGGGGTTAAGATCTGAGTGTGTGGGCTCTTCTGAGCCTTGCAGTTACATAGGGATACAGCTGTCTGAAAAAACGCGTTTATTTCGGGCTGAAAAACACGTTTTGAAAAGTGAGCTGTTACTGACCCATAACTTACATGGGGTTGACCAAACTTGCAGAAACATGTTTATTTCTGCTGAAAAACATGTTTTGACACTTTCAGCGCACTGGGGTTAAGACCTGAGTGTGTGGGCTCTTCTGAGCCTTGCAGTTACATAGGGTAACAGCTATCTGAAAAAACGCATTTATTTCGGGCTGAAAAACACGTTTTGAAAAGTGAGCTGTTACTGACCCATAAGTTACATGGGGTTGACCAAACTTGCAGAAACATGTTTATTTCTGCTGAAAAACATGTTTTGACACTTTCAGCACACTGGGGTTAAGACCTGAGTGTGTGGGCTCTTCTGAGCCTTGCAGTTACATAGGGATACAGCTGTCTGAAAAAACGCGTTTATTTCGGGCTGAAAAACACGTTTTGAAAAGTGAGCTGTTACTGACCCATAACTTACATGGGGTTGACCAAACTTGCAGAAACATGTTTATTTCTGCTGAAAAACATGTTTTGACACTTTCAGCACACTGGGGTTAAGACCTGAGTGTGTGGGCTCTTCTGAGCCTTGCAGTTACATAGGGATACAGCTGTCTGAAAAAACGCGTTTATTTCGGGCTGAAAAACACGTTTTGAAAAGTGAGCTGTTACTGACCCATAACTTACATGGGGTTGACAAAACTTGCAGAAACATGTTTATTTCTGCTGAAAAACATGTTTTGACACTTTCAGCGCACTGGGGTTAAGACCTGAGTGTGTGGGCTCTTCTGAGCCTTGCAGTTACATAGGGTAACAGCTATCTGAAAAAACGCGTTTATTTCGGGCTGAAAAACACGTTTTGAAAAGTGAGCTGTTACTGACCCATAACTTACATGGGGTTGACCAAACTTGCAGAAACATGCTTATTTCTGCTGAAAAACATGTTTTGACACTTTCAGCGCACTGGGGTTAAGACCTGAGTGTGTGGGCTCTTCTGAGCCTTGCAGTTACATAGGGTAACAGCTATCTGAAAAAACGCGTTTATTTCGGGCTGAAAAACACGTTTTGAAAAGTGAGCTGTTACTGACCCATAACTTACATGGGGTTGACCAAACATGCAGAAACATGTTTATTTCTGCTGAAAAACATGTTTTGACACTTTCAGCACACTGGGGTTAAGACCTGAGTGTGTGGGCTCTTCTGAGGCTTGCAGTTACATAGGGATACAGCTGTCTGAAAAAACGCGTTTATTTCGGGCTGAAAAACACGTTTTGAAAAGTGAGCTGTTACTGCCCCATAAGTTACATGGGGTTGACCAAACTTGCAGACACATGTTTATTTCTGCTGAAAAACATGTTTTGACACTTTCAGCACACTGGGGTTAAGACCTGAGTGTGTGGGCTCTTCTGAGCCTTGCAGTTACATAGGGATACAGCTGTCTGAAAAAAACGCGTTTATTTCGGGCTGAAAAACACGTTTTGAAAAGTGAGCTGTTACTGACCCATAACTTACATGGGGTTGACCAAACTTGCAGAAACAAGTTTATTTCTGCTGAAAAACATGTTTTGACACTTTCAGCACACTGGGGTTAAGACCTGAGTGTGTGGGCTCTTCTGAGCCTTGCAGTTACATAGGGATACAGCTGTCTGAAAAAATGCGTTTATTTCGGGCTGAAAAACACGTTTTGAAAAGTGAGCTGTTACTGCCCCATAAGTTACATGGGGTTGACCAAACTTGCAGAAACATGTTTATTTCTGCTGAAAAACATGTTTTGACACTTTCAGCACACTGGGGTTAAGACCTGAGTTTGTGGGCTCTTCTGAGCCTTGCAGTTACATAGGGATACAGCTGTCTGAAAAAACGCGTTTATTTCGGGCTGAAAAACACGTTTTGAAAAGTGAGCTGTTACTGACCCATAACTTACATGGGGTTGACCAAACTTGCAGAAACAAGTTTATTTCTGCTGAAAAACATGTTTTGACACTTTCAGCACACTGGGGTTAAGACCTGAGTGTGTGGGCTCTTCTGAGCCTTGCAGTTACATAGGGATACAGCTGTCTGAAAAAACGCGTTTATTTCGGGCTGAAAAACACGTTTTGAAAAGTGAGCTGTTACTGACCCATAACTTACATGGGGTTGACCAAACTTGCAGAAACATGTTTATTTCTGCTGAAAAACATGTTTTGACACTTTCAGCACAGTGGGGTTAAGACCTGAGTGTGTGGGCTCTTCTGAGGCTTGCAGTTACATAGGGATACAGCTGTCTGAAAAAACGCGTTTATTTCGGGCTGAAAAACACGTTTTGAAAAGTGAGCTGTTACTGACCCATAACTTACATGGGGTTGACCAAACTTGCAGAAACATGTTTATTTCTGCTGAAAAACATGTTTTGACACTTTCAGCGCACTGGGGTTAAGACCTGAGTGTGTGGGCTCTTCTGAGCCTTGCAGTTACATAGGGTAACAGCTATCTGAAAAAACGCGTTTATTTCGGGCTGAAAAACACGTTTTGAAAAGTGAGCTGTTACTGACCCATAAGTTACATGGGGTTGACCAAACTTGCAGACACATGTTTATTTCTGCTGAAAAACATGTTTTGACACTTTCAGCACACTCGGGTTAAGACCTGAGTGTGTGGGCTCTTCTGAGCCTTGCAGTTACATAGGGATACAGCTGTCTGAAAAAACGCGTTTATTTCGGGCTGAAAAACACGTTTTGAAAAGTGAGCTGTTACTGACCCATAACTTACATGGGGTTGACCAAACTTGCAGAAACATGTTTATTTCTGCTGAAAAACATGTTTTGACACTTTCAGCACACTGGGGTTAAGACCTGAGTGTGTGGGCTCTTCTGAGCCTTGCAGTTACATAGGGATACAGCTGTCTGAAAAAACGCGTTTATTTCGGGCTGAAAAACACGTTTTGAAAAGTGAGCTGTTACTGACCCATAACTTACATGGGGTTGACCAAACTTGCAGAAACAAGTTTATTTCTGCTGAAAAACATGTTTTGACACTTTCAGCACAGTGGGGTTAAGACCTGAGTGTGTGGGCTCTTCTGAGCCTTGCAGATACATAGGGATACAGCTGTCTGAAAAAACGCGTTTATTTCGGGCTGAAAAACACGTTTTGAAAAGTGAGCTGTTACTGACCCATAACTTACATGGGGTTGACCAAACTTGCAGAAACATGCTTATTTCTGCTGAAAAACATGTTTTGACACTTTCAGCGCACTGGGGTTAAGACCTGAGTGTGTGGGCTCTTCTGAGCCTTGCAGTTACATAGGGTAACAGCTATCTGAAAAAACGCGTTTATTTCGGGCTGAAAAACACGTTTTGAAAAGTGAGCTGTTACTGACCCATAACTTACATGGGGTTGACCAAACTTGCAGAAACATGTTTATTTCTGCTGAAAAACATGTTTTGACACTTTCAGCACACTGGGGTTAAGACCTGAGTGTGTGGGCTCTTCTGAGGCTTGCAGTTACATAGGGATACAGCTGTCTGAAAAAACGCGTTTATTTCGGGCTGAAAAACACGTTTTGAAAAGTGAGCTGTTACTGACCCATAACTTACATGGGGTTGACCAAACTTGCAGAAACATGTTTATTTCTGCTGAAAAACATGTTTTGACACTTTCAGCGCACTGGGGTTAAGATCTGAGTGTGTGGGCTCTTCTGAGCCTTGCAGTTACATAGGGTAACAGCTATCTGAAAAAACGCGTTTATTTCGGGCTGAAAAACACGTTTTGAAAAGTGAGCTGTTACTGACCCATAAGTTACATGGGGTTGACCAAACTTGCAGAAACATGTTTATTTCTGCTGAAAAACATGTTTTGACACTTTCAGCACACTCGGGTTAAGACCTGAGTGTGTGGGCTCTTCTGAGCCTTGCAGTTACATAGGGATACAGCTGTCTGAAAAAACGCGTTTATTTCGGGCTGAAAAACACGTTTTGAAAAGTGAGCTGTTACTGACCCATAACTTACATGGGGTTGACCAAACTTGCAGAAACATGTTTATTTCTGCTGAAAAACATGTTTTGACACTTTCAGCACACTGGGGTTAAGACCTGAGTGTGTGGGCTCTTCTGAGCCTTGCAGTTACATAGGGATACAGCTGTCTGAAAAAACGCGTTTATTTAGGGCTGAAAAACACGTTTTGAAAAGTGAGCTGTTACTGACCCATAACTTACATGGGGTTGACCAAACTTGCAGAAACAAGTTTATTTCTGCTGAAAAACATGTTTTGACACTTTCAGCACTGTGGGGTTAAGACCTGAGTGTGTGGGCTCTTCTGAGCCTTGCAGATACATAGGGATACAGCTGTCTGAAAAAACGCGTTTATTTCGGGCTGAAAAACACGTTTTGAAAAGTGAGCTGTTACTGACCCATAACTTACATGGGGTTGACCAAACTTGCAGAAACATGCTTATTTCTGCTGAAAAACATGTTTTGACACTTTCAGCGCACTGGGGTTAAGACCTGAGTGTGTGGGCTCTTCTGAGCCTTGCAGTTACATAGGGTAACAGCTATCTGAAAAAACGCGTTTATTTCGGGCTGAAAAACACGTTTTGAAAAGTGAGCTGTTACTGCCCCATAACTTACATGGGGTTGACCAAACTTGCAGAAACATGTTTATTTCTGCTGAAAAACATGTTTTGACACTTTCAGCACAGTGGGGTTAAGACCTGAGTGTGTGGGCTCTTCTGAGGCTTGCAGTTACATAGGGATACAGCTGTCTGAAAAAACGCGTTTATTTCGGGCTGAAAAACACGTTTTGAAAAGTGAGCTGTTACTGCCCCATAAGTTACATGGGGTTGACCAAACTTGCAGACACATGTTTATTTCTGCTGAAAAACATGTTTTGACACTTTCAGCACACTGGGGTTAAGACCTGAGTGTGTGGGCTCTTCTGAGCCTTGAAGTTACATAGGGTTACAGCTGTCTGAAAAAACGCGTTTATTTCGGGCTGAAAAACACGTTTTGAAAAGTGAGCTGTTACTGACCCATAACTTACATGGGGTTGACCAAACTTGCAGAAACAAGTTTATTTCTGCTGAAAAACATGTTTTGACACTTTCAGCACAGTGGGGTTAAGACCTGAGTGTGTGGGCTCTTCTGAGCCTTGCAGATACATAGGGATACAGCTGTCTGAAAAAACGCGTTTATTTCGGGCTGAAAAACACGTTTTGAAAAGTGAGCTGTTACTGACCCATAACTTACATGGGGTTGACCAAACTTGCAGAAACATGCTTATTTCTGCTGAAAAACATGTTTTGACACTTTCAGCGCACTGGGGTTAAGACCTGAGTGTGTGGGCTCTTCTGAGCCTTGCAGTTACATAGGGTAACAGCTATCTGAAAAAACGCGTTTATTTCGGGCTGAAAAACACGTTTTGAAAAGTGAGCTGTTACTGCCCCATAACTTACATGGGGTTGACCAAACTTGCAGAAACATGTTTATTTCTGCTGAAAAACATGTTTTGACACTTTCAGCACAGTGGGGTTAAGACCTGAGTGTGTGGGCTCTTCTGAGGCTTGCAGTTACATAGTGATACAGCTGTCTGAAAAAACGCGTTTATTTCGGGCTGAAAAACACGTTTTGAAAAGTGAGCTGTTACTGCCCCATAAGTTACATGGGGTTGACCAAACTTGCAGACACATGTTTATTTCTGCCGAAAAACATGTTTTGACACTTTCAGCACACTGGGGTTAAGACCTGAGTGTGTGGGCTCTTCTGAGCCTTGCAGTTACATAGGGATACAGCTGTCTGAAAAAACGCGTTTATTTCGGGCTGAAAAACACGTTTTGAAAAGTGAGCTGTTACTGACCCATAACTTACATGGGGTTGACCAAACTTGCAGAAACATGTTTATTTCTGCTGAAAAACATGTTTTGACACTTTCAGCACACTGGGGTTAAGACCTGAGTGTGTGGGCTCTTCTGAGCCTTGCAGTTACATAGGGATACAGCTGTCTGAAAAAACGCGTTTATTTCGGGCTGAAAAAAAACGTTTTGAAAAGTGAGCTGTTACTGACCCATAACTTACATGGGGTTGACCAAACTTGCAGAAACATGCTTATTTCTGCTGAAAAACATGTTTTGACACTTTCAGCGCACTGGGGTTAAGACCTGAGTGTGTGGGCTCTTCTGAGCCTTGCAGTTACATAGGGTAACAGCTATCTGAAAAAACGCGTTTATTTCGGGCTGAAAAACACGTTTTGAAAAGTGAGCTGTTACTGACCCATAACTTACATGGGGTTGACCAAACTTGCAGAAACATGTTTATTTCTGCTGAAAAACATGTTTTGACAATTTCAGCACAGTGGGGTTAAGACCTGAGTGTGTGGGCTCTTCTGAGGCTTGCAGTTACATAGGGATACAGCTGTCTGAAAAAACGCGTTTATTTCGGGCTGAAAAACACGTTTTGAAAAGTGAGCTGTTACTGCCCCATAAGTTACATGGGGTTGACCAAACTTGCAGACACATGTTTATTTCTGCTGAAAAACATGTTTTGACACTTTCAGCACACTGGGGTTAAGACCTGAGTGTGTGGGCTCTTCTGAGCCTTGCAGTTACATAGGGATACAGCTGTCTGAAAAAACGCGTTTATTTCGGGCTGAAAAACACGTTTTGAAAAGTGAGCTGTTACTGACCCATAACTTACATGGGGTTGACCAAACTTGCAGAAACAAGTTTATTTCTGCTGAAAAACATGTTTTGACACTTTCAGCACACTGGGGTTAAGACCTGAGTGTGTGGGCTCTTCTGAGGCTTGCAGTTACATAGGGATACAGCTGTCTGAAAAAACGCGTTTATTTCGGGCTGAAAAACACGTTTTGAAAAGTGAGCTGTTACTGACCCATAACTTACATGGGGTTGACCAAACTTGCAGAAACAACTTTATTTCTGCTGAAAAACATGTTTTGACACTTTCAGCACAGTGGGGTTAAGACCTGAGTGTGTGGGCTCTTCTGAGCCTTGCAGTTACATAGGGATACAGCTGTCTGAAAAAACGCGTTTATTTCGGGCTGAAAAACACGTTTTGAAAAGTGAGCTGTTACTGACCCATAACTTACATGGGGTTGACCAAACTTGCAGAAACATGTTTATTTCTGCTGAAAAACATGTTTTGACACTTTCAGCACACTGGGGTTAAGATCTGAGTGTGTGGGCTCTTCTGAGCCTTGCAGTTACATAGGGATACAGCTGTCTGAAAAAACGCGTTTATTTCGGGCTGAAAAACACGTTTTGAAAAGTGAGCTGTTACTGACCCATAACTTACATGGGGTTGACCAAACTTGCAGAAACATGTTTATTTCTGCTGAAAAACATGTTTTGACACTTTCAGCGCACTGGGGTTAAGACCTGAGTGTGTGGGCTCTTCTGAGCCTTGCAGTTACATAGGGTAACAGCTATCTGAAAAAACGCATTTATTTCGGGCTGAAAAACACGTTTTGAAAAGTGAGCTGTTACTGACCCATAAGTTACATGGGGTTGACCAAACTTGCAGAAACATGTTTATTTCTGCTGAAAAACATGTTTTGACACTTTCAGCACACTGGGGTTAAGACCTGAGTGTGTGGGCTCTTCTGAGCCTTGCAGTTACATAGGGATACAGCTGTCTGAAAAAACGCGTTTATTTCGGGCTGAAAAACACGTTTTGAAAAGTGAGCTGTTACTGACCCATAACTTACATGGGGTTGACCAAACTTGCAGAAACATGTTTATTTCTGCTGAAAAACATGTTTTGACACTTTCAGCACACTGGGGTTAAGACCTGAGTGTGTGGGCTCTTCTGAGCCTTGCAGTTACATAGGGATACAGCTGTCTGAAAAAACGCGTTTATTTCGGGCTGAAAAACACGTTTTGAAAAGTGAGCTGTTACTGACCCATAACTTACATGGGGTTGACAAAACTTGCAGAAACATGTTTATTTCTGCTGAAAAACATGTTTTGACACTTTCAGCGCACTGGGGTTAAGACCTGAGTGTGTGGGCTCTTCTGAGCCTTGCAGTTACATAGGGTAACAGCTATCTGAAAAAACGCGTTTATTTCGGGCTGAAAAACACGTTTTGAAAAGTGAGCTGTTACTGACCCATAACTTACATAGGGTTGACCAAACTTGCAGAAACATGCTTATTTCTGCTGAAAAACATGTTTTGACACTTTCAGCGCACTGGGGTTAAGACCTGAGTGTGTGGGCTCTTCTGAGCCTTGCAGTTACATAGGGTAACAGCTATCTGAAAAAACGCGTTTATTTCGGGCTGAAAAACACGTTTTGAAAAGTGAGCTGTTACTGACCCATAACTTACATGGGGTTGACCAAACATGCAGAAACATGTTTATTTCTGCTGAAAAACATGTTTTGACACTTTCAGCACACTGGGGTTAAGACCTGAGTGTGTGGGCTCTTCTGAGGCTTGCAGTTACATAGGGATACAGCTGTCTGAAAAAACGCGTTTATTTCGGGCTGAAAAACACGTTTTGAAAAGTGAGCTGTTACTGCCCCATAAGTTACATGGGGTTGACCAAACTTGCAGACACATGTTTATTTCTGCTGAAAAACATGTTTTGACACTTTCAGCACACTGGGGTTAAGACCTGAGTGTGTGGGCTCTTCTGAGCCTTGCAGTTACATAGGGATACAGCTGTCTGAAAAAACGCGTTTATTTCGGGCTGAAAAACACGTTTTGAAAAGTGAGCTGTTACTGACCCATAACTTACATGGGGTTGACCAAACTTGCAGAAACAAGTTTATTTCTGCTGAAAAACATGTTTTGACACTTTCAGCACACTGGGGTTAAGACCTGAGTGTGTGGGCTCTTCTGAGCCTTGCAGTTACATAGGGATACAGCTGTCTGAAAAAACGCGTTTATTTCGGGCTGAAAAACACGTTTTGAAAAGTGAGCTGTTACTGCCCCATAAGTTACATGGGGTTGACCAAACTTGCAGAAACATGTTTATTTCTGCTGAAAAACATGTTTTGACACTTTCAGCACACTGGGGTTAAGACCTGAGTTTGTGGGCTCTTCTGAGCCTTGCAGTTACATAGGGATACAGCTGTCTGAAAAAACGCGTTTATTTCGGGCTGAAAAACACGTTTTGAAAAGTGAGCTGTTACTGACCCATAACTTACATGGGGTTGACCAAACTTGCAGAAACATGTTTATTTCTGCTGAAAAACATGTTTTGACACTTTCAGCACACTGGGGTTAAGACCTGAGTGTGTGGGCTCTTCTGAGCCTTGCAGATACATAGGGATACAGCTGTCTGAAAAAACGCATTTATTTCGGGCTGAAAAACACGTTTTGAAAAGTGAGCTGTTACTGACCCATAACTTACATGGGGTTGACCAAACTTGCAGAAACATGCTTATTTCTGCTGAAAAACATGTTTTGACACTTTCAGCGCACTGGGGTTAAGACCTGAGTGTGTGGGCTCTTCTGAGCCTTGCAGTTACATAGGGTAACAGCTATCTGAAAAAACGCGTTTATTTCGGGCTGAAAAACACGTTTTGAAAAGTGAGCTGTTACTGACCCATAACTTACATGGGGTTGACCAAACTTGCAGAAACATGTTTATTTCTGCTGAAAAACATGTTTTGACACTTTCAGCACAGTGGGGTTAAGACCTGAGTGTGTGGGCTCTTCTGAGGCTTGCAGTTACATAGGGATACAGCTGTCTGAAAAAACGCGTTTATTTCGGGCTGAAAAACACGTTTTGAAAAGTGAGCTGTTACTGACCCATAACTTACATGGGGTTGACCAAACTTGCAGAAACATGTTTATTTCTGCTGAAAAACATGTTTTGACACTTTCAGCGCACTGGGGTTAAGACCTGAGTGTGTGGGCTCTTCTGAGCCTTGCAGTTACATAGGGTAACAGCTATCTGAAAAAACGCGTTTATTTCGGGCTGAAAAACACGTTTTGAAAAGTGAGCTGTTACTGACCCATAAGTTACATGGGGTTGACCAAACTTGCAGACACATGTTTATTTCTGCTGAAAAACATGTTTTGACACTTTCAGCACACTCGGGTTAAGACCTGAGTGTGTGGGCTCTTCTGAGCCTTGCAGTTACATAGGGATACAGCTGTCTGAAAAAACGCGTTTATTTCGGGCTGAAAAACACGTTTTGAAAAGTGAGCTGTTACTGACCCATAACTTACATGGGGTTGACCAAACTTGCAGAAACATGTTTATTTCTGCTGAAAAACATGTTTTGACACTTTCAGCACACTGGGGTTAAGACCTGAGTGTGTGGGCTCTTCTGAGCCTTGCAGTTACATAGGGATACAGCTGTCTGAAAAAACGCGTTTATTTCGGGCTGAAAAACACGTTTTGAAAAGTGAGCTGTTACTGACCCATAACTTACATGGGGTTGACCAAACTTGCAGAAACAAGTTTATTTCTGCTGAAAAACATGTTTTGACACTTTCAGCACAGTGGGGTTAAGACCTGAGTGTGTGGGCTCTTCTGAGCCTTGCAGATACATAGGGATACAGCTGTCTGAAAAAACGCGTTTATTTCGGGCTGAAAAACACGTTTTGAAAAGTGAGCTGTTACTGACCCATAACTTACATGGGGTTGACCAAACTTGCAGAAACATGCTTATTTCTGCTGAAAAACATGTTTTGACACTTTCAGCGCACTGGGGTTAAGACCTGAGTGTGTGGGCTCTTCTGAGCCTTGCAGTTACATAGGGTAACAGCTATCTGAAAAAACGCGTTTATTTCGGGCTGAAAAACACGTTTTGAAAAGTGAGCTGTTACTGACCCATAACTTACATGGGGTTGACCAAACTTGCAGAAACATGTTTATTTCTGCTGAAAAACATGTTTTGACACTTTCAGCACACTGGGGTTAAGACCTGAGTGTGTGGGCTCTTCTGAGGCTTGCAGTTACATAGGGATACAGCTGTCTGAAAAAACGCGTTTATTTCGGGCTGAAAAACACGTTTTGAAAAGTGAGCTGTTACTGCCCCATAAGTTACATGGGGTTGACCAAACTTGCAGACACATGTTTATTTCTGCTGAAAAACATGTTTTGACACTTTCAGCACACTGGGGTTAAGACCTGAGTGTGTGGCTCTTCTGAGCCTTGCAGTTACATAGGGATACAGCTGTCTGAAAAAACGCGTTTATTTCGGGCTGAAAAACACGTTTTGAAAAGTGAGCTGTTACTGACCCATAACTTACATGGGGTTGACCAAACTTGCAGAAACATGTTTATTTCTGCTGAAAAACATGTTTTGACACTTTCAGCACACTGGGGTTAAGACCTGAGTGTGTGGGCTCTTCTGAGCCTTGCAGTTACATAGGGATACAGCTGTCTGAAAAAACGCGTTTATTTCGGGCTGAAAAACACGTTTTGAAAAGTGAGCTGTTACTGACCCATAACTTACATGGGGTTGACCAAACTTGCAGAAACAAGTTTATTTCTGCTGAAAAACATGTTTTGACACTTTCAGCACAGAGGGGTTAAGACCTGAGTGTGTGGGCTCTTCTGAGCCTTGCAGATACATAGGGATACAGCTGTCTGAAAAAACGCGTTTATTTCGGGCTGAAAAACACGTTTTGAAAAGTGAGCTGTTACTGACCCATAACTTACATGGGGTTGACCAAACTTGCAGAAACATGCTCATTTCTGCTGAAAAACATGTTTTGACACTTTCAGCGCACTGGGGTTAAGACCTGAGTGTGTGGGCTCTTCTGAGCCTTGCAGTTACATAGGGTAACAGCTATCTGAAAAAACGCGTTTATTTCGGGCTGAAAAACACGTTTTGAAAAGTGAGCTGTTACTGCCCCATAACTTACATGGGGTTGACCAAACTTGCAGAAACATGTTTATTTCTGCTGAAAAACATGTTTTGACACTTTCAGCACAGTGGGGTTAAGACCTGAGTGTGTGGGCTCTTCTGAGGCTTGCAGTTACATAGGGATACAGCTGTCTGAAAAAACGCGTTTATTTCGGGCTGAAAAACACGTTTTGAAAAGTGAGCTGTTACTGCCCCATAAGTTACATGGGGTTGACCAAACTTGCAGACACATGTTTATTTCTGCTGAAAAACATGTTTTGACACTTTCAGCACACTGGGGTTAAGACCTGAGTGTGTGGGCTCTTCTGAGCCTTGCAGTTACATAGGGATACAGCTGTCTGAAAAAACGCGTTTATTTCGGGCTGAAAAACACGTTTTGAAAAGTGAGCTGTTACTGACCCATAACTTACATGGGGTTGACCAAACTTGCAGAAACATGCTTATTTCTGCTGAAAAACATGTTTTGACACTTTCAGCGCAGTGGGGTTAAGACCTGAGTGTGTGGGCTCTTCTGAGGCTTGCAGTTACATAGGGATACAGCTGTCTGAAAAAACGCGTTTATTTCGGGCTGAAAAACACGTTTTGAAAAGTGAGCTGTTACTGCCCCATAACTTACATGGGGTTGACCAAACTTGCAGAAACATGTTTATTTCTGCTGAAAAACATGTTTTGACACTTTCAGCACAGTGGGGTTAAGACCTGAGTGTGTGGGCTCTTCTGAGGCTTGCAGTTACATAGGGATACAGCTGTCTGAAAAAACGCGTTTATTTCGGGCTGAAAAACACGTTTTGAAAAGTGAGCTGTTACTGCCCCATAAGTTACATGGGGTTGACCAAACTTGCAGACACATGTTTATTTCTGCTGAAAAACATGTTTTGACACTTTCAGCACACTGGGGTTAAGACCTGAGTGTGGGGGCTCTTCTGAGCCTTGCAGTTACATAGGGATACAGCTGTCTGAAAAAACGCGTTTATTTCGGGCTGAAAAACACGTTTTGAAAAGTGAGCTGTTACTGACCCATAAGTTACATGGGGTTGACCAAACTTGCAGAAACATGTTTATTTCTGCTGAAAAACATGTTTTGACACTTTCAGCACACTGGGGTTAAGACCTGAGTGTGTGGGCTCTTCTGAGCCTTGCAGTTACATAGGGATACAGCTGTCTGAAAAAACGCGTTTATTTCGGGCTGAAAAACACGTTTTGAAAAGTGAGCTGTTACTGACCCATAACTTACATGGGGTTGACCAAACTTGCAGAAACAAGTTTATTTCTGCTGAAAAACATGTTTTGACACTTTCAGCACAGTGGGGTTAAGACCTGAGTGTGTGGGCTCTTCTGAGCCTTGCAGATACATAGGGATACAGCTGTCTGAAAAAACGCGTTTATTTCGGGCTGAAAAACACGTTTTGAAAAGTGAGCTGTTACTGACCCATAACTTACATGGGGTTGACCAAACTTGCAGAAACATGTTTATTTCTGCTGAAAAACATGTTTTGACACTTTCAGCACACTGGGGTTAAGACCTGAGTGTGTGGGCTCTTCTGAGCCTTGCAGTTACATAGGGATACAGCTGTCTGAAAAAACGCGTTTATTTCGGGCTGAAAAACACGTTTTGAAAAGTGAGCTGTTACTGACCCATAACTTACATGGGGTTGACCAAACTTGCAGAAACATGTTTATTTCTGCTGAAAAACATGTTTTGACACTTTCAGCACACTGGGGTTAAGACCTGAGTGTGTGGGCTCTTCTGAGCCTTGCAGTTACATAGGGATACAGCTGTCTGAAAAAACGCGTTTATTTCGGGCTGAAAAACACGTTTTGAAAAGTGAGCTGTTACTGACCCATAACTTACATGGGGTTGACCAAACTTGCAGAAACATGCTTATTTCTGCTGAAAAACATGTTTTGACACTTTCAGCGCACTGGGGTTAAGACCTGAGTGTGTGGGCTCTTCTGAGCCTTGCAGTTACATAGGGTAACAGCTATCTGAAAAAACGCGTTTATTTCGGGCTGAAAAACACGTTTTGAAAAGTGAGCTGTTACTGACCCATAACTTACATGGGGTTGACCAAACTTGCAGAAACATGTTTATTTCTGCTGAAAAACATGTTTTGACACTTTCAGCACAGTGGGGTTAAGACCTGAGTGTGTGGGCTCTTCTGAGGCTTGCAGTTACATAGGGATACAGCTGTCTGAAAAAACGCGTTTATTTCGGGCTGAAAAACACGTTTTGAAAAGTGAGCTGTTACTGCCCCATAAGTTACATGGGGTTGACCAAACTTGCAGACACATGTTTATTTCTGCTGAAAAACATGTTTTGACACTTTCAGCACACTGGGGTTAAGACCTGAGTGTGTGGGCTCTTCTGAGGCTTGCAGTTACATAGGGATACAGCTGTCTGAAAAAACGCGTTTATTTCGGGCTGAAAAACACGTTTTGAAAAGTGAGCTGTTACTGACCCATAACTTACATGGGGTTGACCAAACTTGCAGAAACATGTTTATTTCTGCTGAAAAACATGTTTTGACACTTTCAGCGCACTGGGGTTAAGACCTGAGTGTGTGGGCTCTTCTGAGCCTTGCAGTTACATAGGGTAACAGCTATCTGAAAAAACGCGTTTATTTCGGGCTGAAAAACACGTTTTGAAAAGTGAGCTGTTACTGACCCATAAGTTACATGGGGTTGACCAAACTTGCAGAAACATGTTTATTTCTGCTGAAAAACATGTTTTGACACTTTCAGCACACTCGGGTTAAGACCTGAGTGTGTGGGCTCTTCTGAGCCTTGCAGTTACATAGGGATACAGCTGTCTGAAAAAACGCGTTTATTTCGGGCTGAAAAACACGTTTTGAAAAGTGAGCTGTTACTGACCCATAACTTACATGGGGTTGACCAAACTTGCAGAAACATGTTTATTTCTGCTGAAAAACATGTTTTGACACTTTCAGCACACTGGGGTTAAGACCTGAGTGTGTGGGCTCTTCTGAGCCTTGCAGTTACATAGGGATACAGCTGTCTGAAAAAACGCGTTTATTTAGGGCTGAAAAACACGTTTTGAAAAGTGAGCTGTTACTGACCCATAACTTACATGGGGTTGACCAAACTTGCAGAAACAAGTTTATTTCTGCTGAAAAACATGTTTTGACACTTTCAGCACACTGGGGTTAAGACCTGAGTGTGTGGGCTCTTCTGAGCCTTGCAGTTACATAGGGATACAGCTGTCTGAAAAAACGCGTTTATTTCGGGCTGAAAAACACGTTTTGAAAAGTGAGCTGTTACTGACCCATAACTTACATGGGGTTGACCAAACTTGCAGAAACAAGTTTATTTCTGCTGAAAAACATGTTTTGACACTTTCAGCACAGTGGGGTTAAGACCTGAGTGTGTGGGCTCTTCTGAGCCTTGCAGATACATAGGGATACAGCTGTCTGAAAAAACGCGTTTATTTCGGGCTGAAAAACACGTTTTGAAAAGTGAGCTGTTACTGACCCATAACTTACATGGGGTTGACCAAACTTGCAGAAACATGCTTATTTCTGCTGAAAAACATGTTTTGACACTTTCAGCGCACTGGGGTTAAGACCTGAGTGTGTGGGCTCTTCTGAGCCTTGCAGTTACATAGGGTAACAGCTATCTGAAAAAACGCGTTTATTTCGGGCTGAAAAACACGTTTTGAAAAGTGAGCTGTTACTGCCCCATAACTTACATGGGGTTGACCAAACTTGCAGAAACATGTTTATTTCTGCTGAAAAACATGTTTTGACACTTTCAGCACAGTGGGGTTAAGACCTGAGTGTGTGGGCTCCTCTGAGGCTTGCAGTTACATAGGGATACAGCTGTCTGAAAAAACGCGTTTATTTCGGGCTGAAAAACACGTTTTGAAAAGTGAGCTGTTACTGCCCCATAACTTACATGGGGTTGACCAAACTTGCAGAAACATGCTTATTTCTGCTGAAAAACATGTTTTGACACTTTCAGCACAGTGGGGTTAAGACCTGAGTGTGTGGGCTCTTCTGAGGCTTGCAGTTACATAGGGATACAGCTGTCTGAAAAAACGCGTTTATTTCGGGCTGAAAAACACGTTTTGAAAAGTGAGCTGTTACTGCCCCATAAGTTACATGGGGTTGACCAAACTTGCAGACACATGTTTATTTCTGCTGAAAAACATGTTTTGACACTTTCAGCACACTGGGGTTAAGACCTGAGTGTGTGGGCTCTTCTGAGGCTTGCAGTTACATAGGGATACAGCTGTCTGAAAAAACGCGTTTATTTCGGGCTGAAAAACACGTTTTGAAAAGTGAGCTGTTACTGACCCATAACTTACATGGGGTTGACCAAACTTGCAGAAACATGTTTATTTCTGCTGAAAAACATGTTTTGACACTTTCAGCGCACTGGGGTTAAGACCTGAGTGTGTGGGCTCTTCTGAGCCTTGCAGTTACATAGGGTAACAGCTATCTGAAAAAACGCGTTTATTTCGGGCTGAAAAACACGTTTTGAAAAGTGAGCTGTTACTGACCCATAAGTTACATGGGGTTGACCAAACTTGCAGAAACATGTTTATTTCTGCTGAAAAACATGTTTTGACACTTTCAGCACACTCGGGTTAAGACCTGAGTGTGTGGGCTCTTCTGAGCCTTGCAGTTACATAGGGATACAGCTGTCTGAAAAAACGCGTTTATTTCGGGCTGAAAAACACGTTTTGAAAAGTGAGCTGTTACTGACCCATAACTTACATGGGGTTGACCAAACTTGCAGAAACATGTTTATTTCTGCTGAAAAACATGTTTTGACACTTTCAGCACACTGGGGTTAAGACCTGAGTGTGTGGGCTCTTCTGAGCCTTGCAGTTACATAGGGATACAGCTGTCTGAAAAAACGCGTTTATTTCGGGCTGAAAAACACGTTTTGAAAAGTGAGCTGTTACTGACCCATAACTTACATGGGGTTGACCAAACTTGCAGAAACAAGTTTATTTCTGCTGAAAAACATGTTTTGACACTTTCAGCACACTGGGGTTAAGACCTGAGTGTGTGGGCTCTTCTGAGCCTTGCAGTTACATAGGGATACAGCTGTCTGAAAAAACGCGTTTATTTCGGGCTGAAAAACACGTTTTGAAAAGTGAGCTGTTACTGACCCATAACTTACATGGGGTTGACCAAACTTGCAGAAACAAGTTTATTTCTGCTGAAAAACATGTTTTGACACTTTCAGCACAGTGGGGTTAAGACCTGAGTGTGTGGGCTCTTCTGAGCCTTGCAGATACATAGGGATACAGCTGTCTGAAAAAACGCGTTTATTTCGGGCTGAAAAACACGTTTTGAAAAGTGAGCTGTTACTGACCCATAACTTACATGGGGTTGACCAAACTTGCAGAAACATGCTTATTTCTGCTGAAAAACATGTTTTGACACTTTCAGCGCACTGGGGTTAAGACCTGAGTGTGTGGGCTCTTCTGAGCCTTGCAGTTACATAGGGTAACAGCTATCTGAAAAAACGCGTTTATTTCGGGCTGAAAAACACGTTTTGAAAAGTGAGCTGTTACTGCCCCATAACTTACATGGGGTTGACCAAACTTGCAGAAACATGTTTATTTCTGCTGAAAAACATGTTTTGAAAAGTGAGCTGTTACTGCCCCATAACTTACATGGGGTTGACCAAACTTGCAGAAACATGCTTATTTCTGCTGAAAAACATGTTTTGACACTTTCAGCACAGTGGGGTTAAGACCTGAGTGTGTGGGCTCTTCTGAGGCTTGCAGTTACATAGGGATACAGCTGTCTGAAAAAACGCGTTTATTTCGGGCTGAAAAACACGTTTTGAAAAGTGAGCTGTTACTGCCCCATAAGTTACATGGGGTTGACCAAACTTGCAGACACATGTTTATTTCTGCTGAAAAACATGTTTTGACACTTTCAGCACACTGGGGTTAAGACCTGAGTGTGTGGGCTCTTCTGAGGCTTGCAGTTACATAGGGATACAGCTGTCTGAAAAAACGCGTTTATTTCGGGCTGAAAAACACGTTTTGAAAAGTGAGCTGTTACTGACCCATAACTTACATGGGGTTGACCAAACTTGCAGAAACATGTTTATTTCTGCTGAAAAACATGTTTTGACACTTTCAGCGCACTGGGGTTAAGACCTGAGTGTGTGGGCTCTTCTGAGCCTTGCAGTTACATAGGGTAACAGCTATCTGAAAAAACGCGTTTATTTCGGGCTGAAAAACACGTTTTGAAAAGTGAGCTGTTACTGACCCATAAGTTACATGGGGTTGACCAAACTTGCAGAAACATGTTTATTTCTGCTGAAAAACATGTTTTGACACTTTCAGCACACTCGGGTTAAGACCTGAGTGTGTGGGCTCTTCTGAGCCTTGCAGTTACATAGGGATACAGCTGTCTGAAAAAACGCGTTTATTTCGGGCTGAAAAACACGTTTTGAAAAGTGAGCTGTTACTGACCCATAACTTACATGGGGTTGACCAAACTTGCAGAAACATGTTTATTTCTGCTGAAAAACATGTTTTGACACTTTCAGCACACTGGGGTTAAGACCTGAGTGTGTGGGCTCTTCTGAGCCTTGCAGTTACATAGGGATACAGCTGTCTGAAAAAACGCGTTTATTTCGGGCTGAAAAACACGTTTTGAAAAGTGAGCTGTTACTGACCCATAACTTACATGGGGTTGACCAAACTTGCAGAAACAAGTTTATTTCTGCTGAAAAACATGTTTTGACACTTTCAGCACACTGGGGTTAAGACCTGAGTGTGTGGGCTCTTCTGAGCCTTGCAGTTACATAGGGATACAGCTGTCTGAAAAAACGCGTTTATTTCGGGCTGAAAAACACGTTTTGAAAAGTGAGCTGTTACTGCCCCATAACTTACATGGGGTTGACCAAACTTGCAGAAACATGTTTATTTCTGCTGAAAAACATGTTTTGACACTTTCAGCACACTGGGGTTAAGACCTGAGTGTGTGGGCTCTTCTGAGGCTTGCAGTTACATAGGGATACAGCTGTCTGAAAAAACGCGTTTATTTCGGGCTGAAAAACACGTTTTGAAAAGTGAGCTGTTACTGCCCCATAAGTTACATGGGGTTGACCAAACTTGCAGACACATGTTTATTTCTGCTGAAAAACATGTTTTGACACTTTCAGCACACTGGGGTTAAGACCTGAGTGTGTGGGCTCTTCTGAGCCTTGCAGTTACATAGGGATACAGCTGTCTGAAAAAACGCGTTTATTTCGGGCTGAAAAACACGTTTTGAAAAGTGAGCTGTTACTGACCCATAACTTACATGGGGTTGACCAAACTTGCAGAAACATGTTTATTTCTGCTGAAAAACATGTTTTGACACTTTCAGCACACTGGGGTTAAGACCTGAGTGTGTGGGCTCTTCTGAGCCTTGCAGTTACATAGGGATACAGCTGTCTGAAAAAACGCGTTTATTTCGGGCTGAAAAACACGTTTTGAAAAGTGAGCTGTTACTGACCCATAACTTACATGGGGTTGACCAAACTTGCAGAAACAAGTTTATTTCTGCTGAAAAACATGTTTTGACACTTTCAGCACAGTGGGGTTAAGACCTGAGTGTGTGGGCTCTTCTGAGCCTTGCAGATACATAGGGATACAGCTGTCTGAAAAAACGCGTTTATTTCGGGCTGAAAAACACGTTTTGAAAAGTGAGCTGTTACTGACCCATAACTTACATGGGGTTGACCAAACTTGCAGAAACATGCTTATTTCTGCTGAAAAACATGTTTTGACACTTTCAGCGCACTGGGGTTAAGACCTGAGTGTGTGGGCTCTTCTGAGCCTTGCAGTTACATAGGGTAACAGCTATCTGAAAAAACGCGTTTATTTCGGGCTGAAAAACACGTTTTGAAAAGTGAGCTGTTACTGACCCATAACTTACATGGGGTTGACCAAACTTGCAGAAACATGTTTATTTCTGCTGAAAAACATGTTTTGACACTTTCAGCACAGTGGGGTTAAGACCTGAGTGTGTGGGCTCTTCTGAGGCTTGCAGTTACATAGGGATACAGCTGTCTGAAAAAACGCGTTTATTTCGGGCTGAAAAACACGTTTTGAAAAGTGAGCTGTTACTGCCCCATAAGTTACATGGGGTTGACCAAACTTGCAGAAACAAGTTTATTTCTGCTGAAAAACATGTTTTGACACTTTCAGCACACTGGGGTTAAGACCTGAGTGTGTGGGCTCTTCTGAGCCTTGCAGTTACATAGGGATACAGCTGTCTGAAAAAACGCGTTTATTTCGGGCTGAAAAACACGTTTTGAAAAGTGAGCTGTTACTGACCCATAACTTACATGGGGTTGACCAAACTTGCAGAAACAAGTTTATTTCTGCTGAAAAACATGTTTTGACACTTTCAGCACAGTGGGGTTAAGACCTGAGTGTGTGGGCTCTTCTGAGCCTTGCAGATACATAGGGATACAGCTGTCTGAAAAAACGCGTTTATTTCGGGCTGAAAAACACGTTTTGAAAAGTGAGCTGTTACTGACCCATAACTTACATGGGGTTGACCAAACTTGCAGAAACATGTTTATTTCTGCTGAAAAACATGTTTTGACACTTTCAGCACAGTGGGGTTAAGACCTGAGTGTGTGGGCTCTTCTGAGGCTTGCAGTTACATAGGGATACAGCTGTCTGAAAAAACGCGTTTATTTCGGGCTGAAAAACAGGTTTTGAAAAGTGAGCTGTTACTGCCCCATAAGTTACATGGGGTTGACCAAACTTGCAGACACATGTTTATTTCTGCTGAAAAACATGTTTTGACACTTTCAGCACACTGGGGTTAAGACCTGAGTGTGTGGGCTCTTCTGAGCCTTGCAGTTACATAGGGATACAGCTGTCTGAAAAAACGCGTTTATTTCGGGCTGAAAAACACGTTTTGAAAAGTGAGCTGTTACTGACCCATAACTTACATGGGGTTGACCAAACTTGCAGACACATGTTTATTTCTGCTGAAAAACATGTTTTGACACTTTCAGCACACTGGGGTTAAGACCTGAGTGTGTGGGCTCTTCTGAGCCTTGCAGTTACATAGGGATACAGCTGTCTGAAAAAACGCGTTTATTTCGGGCTGAAAAACACGTTTTGAAAAGTGAGCTGTTACTGCCCCATAACTTACATGGGGTTGACCAAACTTGCAGAAACATGTTTATTTCTGCTGAAAAACATGTTTTGACACTTTCAGCACAGTGGGGTTAAGACCTGAGTGTGTGGGCTCTTCTGAGGCTTGCAGTTACATAGGGATACAGCTGTCTGAAAAAACGCGTTTATTTCGGGCTGAAAAACACGTTTTGAAAAGTGAGCTGTTACTGCCCCATAAGTTACATGGGGTTGACCAAACTTGCAGACACATGTTTATTTCTGCTGAAAAACATGTTTTGACACTTTCAGCACACTGGGGTTAAGACCTGAGTGTGTGGGCTCTTCTGAGGCTTGCAGTTACATAGGGATACAGCTGTCTGAAAAAACGCGTTTATTTCGGGCTGAAAAACACGTTTTGAAAAGTGAGCTGTTACTGCCCCATAAGTTACATGGGGTTGACCAAACTTGCAGACACATGTTTATTTCTGCTGAAAAACATGTTTTGACACTTTCAGCACACTGGGGTTAAGACCTGAGTGTGTGGGCTCTTCTGAGCCTTGCAGTTACATAGGGATACAGCTGTCTGAAAAAACGCGTTTATTTCGGGCTGAAAAACACGTTTTGAAAAGTGAGCTGTTACTGACCCATAACTTACATGGGGTTGACCAAACTTGCAGAAACATGTTTATTTCTGCTGAAAAACATGTTTTGACACTTTCAGCACACTGGGGTTAAGACCTGAGTGTGTGGGCTCTTCTGAGCCTTGCAGTTACATAGGGATACAGCTGTCTGAAAAAACGCGTTTATTTCGGACTGAAAAACACGTTTTGAAAAGTGAGCTGTTACTGACCCATAACTTACATGGGGTTGACCACACTTGCAGAAACAAGTTTATTTCTGCTGAAAAACATGTTTTGACACTTTCAGCACAGTGGGGTTAAGACCTGAGTGTGTGGGCTCTTCTGAGCCTTGCAGATACATAGGGATACAGCTGTCTGAAAAAACGCGTTTATTTCGGGCTGAAAAACACGTTTTGAAAAGTGAGCTGTTACTGCCCCATAAGTTACATGGGGTTGACCAAACTTGCAGAAACAAGTTTATTTCTGCTGAAAAACATGTTTTGACACTTTCAGCACACTGGGGTTAAGACCTGAGTGTGTGGGCTCTTCTGAGCCTTGCAGTTACATAGGGATACAGCTGTCTGAAAAAACGCGTTTATTTCGGGCTGAAAAACACGTTTTGAAAAGTGAGCTGTTACTGACCCATAACTTACATGGGGTTGACCAAACTTGCAGAAACAAGTTTATTTCTGCTGAAAAACATGTTTTGACACTTTCAGCACAGTGGGGTTAAGACCTGAGTGTGTGGGCTCTTCTGAGCCTTGCAGATACATAGGGATACAGCTGTCTGAAAAAACGCGTTTATTTCGGGCTGAAAAACACGTTTTGAAAAGTGAGCTGTTACTGACCCATAACTTACATGGGGTTGACCAAACTTGCAGAAACATGTTTATTTCTGCTGAAAAACATGTTTTGACACTTTCAGCACAGTGGGGTTAAGACCTGAGTGTGTGGGCTCTTCTGAGGCTTGCAGTTACATAGGGATACAGCTGTCTGAAAAAACGCGTTTATTTCGGGCTGAAAAACACGTTTTGAAAAGTGAGCTGTTACTGCCCCATAAGTTACATGGGGTTGACCAAACTTGCAGACACATGTTTATTTCTGCTGAAAAACATGTTTTGACACTTTCAGCACACTGGGGTTAAGACCTGAGTGTGTGGGCTCTTCTGAGCCTTGCAGTTACATAGGGATACAGCTGTCTGAAAAAACGCGTTTATTTCGGGCTGAAAAACACGTTTTGAAAAGTGAGCTGTTACTGACCCATAACTTACATGGGGTTGACCAAACTTGCAGAAACATGTTTATTTCTGCTGAAAAACATGTTTTGACACTTTCAGCACACTGGGGTTAAGACCTGAGTGTGTGGGCTCTTCTGAGCCTTGCAGTTACATAGGGTTACAGCTGTCTGAAAAAACGCGTTTATTTCGGGCTGAAAAACACGTTTTGAAAAGTGAGCTGTTACTGACCCATAACTTACATGGGGTTGACCAAACTTGCAGAAACAAGTTTATTTCTGCTGAAAAACATGTTTAGACACTTTCAGCACACTGGGGTTAAGACCTGAGTGTGTGGGCTCTTCTGAGCCTTGCAGTTACATAGGGATACAGCTGTCTGAAAAAACGCGTTTATTTCGGGCTGAAAAACACGTTTTGAAAAGTGAGCTGTTACTGACCCATAACTTACATGGGGTTGACCAAACTTGCAGAAACAAGTTTATTTCTGCTGAAAAACATGTTTTGACACTTTCAGCACAGTGGGGTTAAGACCTGAGTGTGTGGGCTCTTCTGAGCCTTGCAGATACATAGGGATACAGCTGTCTGAAAAAACGCGTTTATTTCGGGCTGAAAAACACGTTTTGAAAAGTGAGCTGTTACTGACCCATAACTTACATGGGGTTGACCAAACTTGCAGAAACATGCTTATTTCTGCTGAAAAACATGTTTTGACACTTTCAGCGCACTGGGGTTAAGACCTGAGTGTGTGGGCTCTTCTGAGCCTTGCAGTTACATAGGGTAACAGCTATCTGAAAAAACGCGTTTATTTCGGGCTGAAAAACACGTTTTGAAAAGTGAGCTGTTACTGACCCATAACTTACATGGGGTTGACCAAACTTGCAGAAACATGTTTATTTCTGCTGAAAAACATGTTTTGACAATTTCAGCACACTGGGGTTAAGACCTGAGTGTGTGGGCTCTTCTGAGCCTTGCAGTTACATAGGGATACAGCTGTCTGAAAAAACGCGTTTATTTCGGGCTGAAAAACACGTTTTGAAAAGTGAGCTGTTACTGACCCATAACTTACATGGGGTTGACCAAACTTGCAGAAACATGTTTATTTCTGCTGAAAAACATGTTTTGACACTTTCAGCACACTGGGTTTAAGACCTGAGTGTGTGGGCTCTTCTGAGCCTTGCAGTTACATAGGGATACAGCTGTCTGAAAAAACGCGTTTATTTCGGGCTGAAAAACACGTTTTGAAAAGTGAGCTGTTACTGACCCATAACTTACATGGGGTTGACCAAACTTGCAGAAACATGTTTATTTCTGCCGAAAAACATGTTTTGACACTTTCAGCGCACTGGGGTTAAGACCTGAGTGTGTGGGCTCTTCTGAGCCTTGCAGTTACATAGGGTAACAGCTATCTGAAAAAACGCGTTTATTTCGGGCTGAAAAACACGTTTTGAAAAGTGAGCTGTTACTGACCCATAACTTACATGGGGTTGACCAAACTTGCAGAAACATGTTTATTTCTGCTGAAAAACATGTTTTGACACTTTCAGCACACTGGGGTTAAGACCTGAGTGTGTGGGCTCTTCTGAGCCTTGCAGTTACATAGGGATACAGCTGTCTGAAAAAACGCGTTTATTTCGGGCTGAAAAACACGTTTTGAAAAGTGAGCTGTTACTGACCCATAAGTTACATGGGGTTGACCAAACTTGCAGACACATGTTTATTTCTGCTGAAAAACATGTTTTGACACTTTCAGCACAGTGGGGTTAAGACCTGAGTGTGTGGGCTCTTCTGAGGCTTGCAGTTACATAGGGATACAGCTGTCTGAAAAAACGCGTTTATTTCGGGCTGAAAAACACGTTTTGAAAAGTGAGCTGTTACTGACCCATAACTTACATGGGGTTGACCAAACTTGCAGAAACATGTTTATTTCTGCTGAAAAACATGTTTTGACACTTTCAGCACACTGGGGTTAAGACCTGAGTGTGTGGGCTCTTCTGAGCCTTGCAGATACATAGGGATACAGCTGTCTGAAAAAACGCGTTTATTTCTGGCTGAAAAACACGTTTTGAAAAGTGAGCTGTTACTGACCCATAACTTACATGGGGTTGACCAAACTTGCAGAAACATGTTTATTTCTGCTGAAAAACATGTTTTGACACTTTCAGCGCACTGGGGTTAAGACCTGAGTGTGTGGGCTCTTCTGAGCCTTGCAGTTACATAGGGTAACAGCTATCTGAAAAAACGCGTTTATTTCGGGCTGAAAAACACGTTTTGAAAAGTGAGCTGTTACTGACCCATAAGTTACATGGGGTTGACCAAACTTGCAGAAACATGTTTATTTCTGCTGAAAAACATGTTTTGACACTTTCAGCACACTGGGGTTAAGACCTGAGTGTGTGGGCTCTTCTGAGCCTTGCAGTTACATAGGGATACAGCTGTCTGAAAAAACGCGTTTATTTCTGGCTGAAAAACACGTTTTGAAAAGTGAGCTGTTACTGACCCATAACTTACATGGGGTTGACCAAACTTGCAGAAACATGTTTATTTCTGCTGAAAAACATGTTTTGACACTTTCAGCGCACTGGGGTTAAGACCTGAGTGTGTGGGCTCTTCTGAGCCTTGCAGTTACATAGGGTAACAGCTATCTGAAAAAACGCGTTTATTTCGGGCTGAAAAACACGTTTTGAAAAGTGAGCTGTTACTGACCCATAAGTTACATGGGGTTGACCAAACTTGCAGAAACATGTTTATTTCTGCTGAAAAACATGTTTTGACACTTTCAGCACACTCGGGTTAAGACCTGAGTGTGTGGGCTCTTCTGAGCCTTGCAGTTACATAGGGATACAGCTGTCTGAAAAAACGCGTTTATTTCGGGCTGAAAAACACGTTTTGAAAAGTGAGCTGTTACTGACCCATAACTTACATGGGGTTGACCAAACTTGCAGAAACATGTTTATTTCTGCTGAAAAACATGTTTTGACACTTTCAGCACACTGGGGTTAAGACCTGAGTGTGTGGGCTCTTCTGAGCCTTGCAGTTACATAGGGATACAGCTGTCTGAAAAAACGCGTTTATTTCGGGCTGAAAAACACGTTTTGAAAAGTGAGCTGTTACTGACCCATAACTTACATGGGGTTGACCAAACTTGCAGAAACATGTTTATTTCTGCTGAAAAACATGTTTTGACACTTTCAGCGCACTGGGGTTAAGACCTGAGTGTGTGGGCTCTTCTGAGCCTTGCAGTTACATAGGGTAACAGCTATCTGAAAAAACGCGTTTATTTCGGGCTGAAAAACACGTTTTGAAAAGTGAGCTGTTACTGACCCATAAGTTACATGGGGTTGACCAAACTTGCAGAAACATGTTTATTTCTGCTGAAAAACATGTTTTGACACTTTCAGCACACTGGGGTTAAGACCTGAGTGTGTGGGCTCTTCTGAGCCTTGCAGTTACATAGGGATACAGCTGTCTGAAAAAAACGCGTTTATTTCGGGCTGTAAAACACGTTTTGAAAAGTGAGCTGTTACTGACCCATAACTTACATGGGGTTGACCAAACTTGCAGAAACATGTTTATTTCTGCTGAAAAACATGTTTTGACACTTTCAGCACACTGGGGTTAAGACCTGAGTGTGTGGGCTCTTTTGAGCCTTGCAGTTACATAGGGATACAGCTGTCTGAAAAAACGCGTTTATTTCGGGCTGAAAAACACGTTTTGAAAAGTGAGCTGTTACTGCCCCATAAGTTACATGGGGTTGACCAAACTTGCAGACACATGTTTATTTCTGCTGAAAAACATGTTTTGACACTTTCAGCACACTGGGGTTAAGACCTGAGTGTGTGGGCTCTTCTGAGGCTTGCAGTTACATAGGGATACAGCTGTCAGGAAAAACGCGTTTATTTCGGGCTGAAAAACACGTTTTGAAAAGTGAGCTGTTACTGACCCATAACTTACATGGGGTTGACCAAACTTGCAGAAACATGTTTATTTCTGCTGAAAAACATGTTTTGACACTTTCAGCGCACTGGGGTTAAGACCTGAGTGTGTGGGCTCTTCTGAGCCTTGCAGTTACATAGGGTAACAGCTATCTGAAAAAACGCGTTTATTTCGGGCTGAAAAACACGTTTTGAAAAGTGAGCTGTTACTGACCCATAAGTTACATGGGGTTGACCAAACTTGCAGAAACATGTTTATTTCTGCTGAAAAACATGTTTTGACACTTTCAGCACACTGGGGTTAAGACCTGAGTGTGTGGGCTCTTCTGAGCCTTGCAGTTACATAGGGATACAGCTGTCTGAAAAAACGCGTTTATTTCTGGCTGAAAAACACGTTTTGAAAAGTGAGCTGTTACTGACCCATAACTTACATGGGTTTGACCAAACTTGCAGAAACATGTTTATTTCTGCTGAAAAACATGTTTTGACACTTTCAGCGCACTGGGGTTAAGACCTGAGTGTGTGGGCTCTTCTGAGCCTTGCAGTTACATAGGGTAACAGCTATCTGAAAAAACGCGTTTATTTCGGGCTGAAAAACACGTTTTGAAAAGTGAGCTGTTACTGACCCATAAGTTACATGGGGTTGACCAAACTTGCAGAAACATGTTTATTTCTGCTGAAAAACATGTTTTGACACTTTCAGCACACTCGGGTTAAGACCTGAGTGTGTGGGCTCTTCTGAGCCTTGCAGTTACATAGGGATACAGCTGTCTGAAAAAACGCATTTATTTCGGGCTGAAAAACACGTTTTGAAAAGTGAGCTGTTACTGACCCATAACTTACATGGGGTTGACCAAACTTGCAGAAACAAGTTTATTTCTGCTGAAAAACATGTTTTGACACTTTCAGCACACTGGGGTTAAGACCTGAGTGTGTGGGCTCTTCTGAGCCTTGCAGTTACATAGGGATACAGCTGTCTGAAAAAACGCGTTTATTTCGGGCTGAAAAACACGTTTTGAAAAGTGAGCTGTTACTGACCCATAACTTACATGGGGTTGACCAAACTTGCAGAAACATGTTTATTTCTGCTGAAAAACATGTTTTGACACTTTCAGCACAGTGGGGGTAAGACCTGAGTGTGTGGGCTCTTCTGAGCCTTGCAGATACATAGGGATACAGCTGTCTGAAAAAACGCGTTTATTTCGGGCTGAAAAACACGTTTTGAAAAGTGAGCTGTTACTGACCCATAACTTACATGGGGTTGACCAAATTTGCAGAAACATGTTTATTTCTGCTGAAAAACATGTTTTGACACTTTCAGCACAGTGGGGGTAAGACCTGAGTGTGTGGGCTCTTCTGAGCCTTGCAGATACATAGGGATACAGCTGTCTGAAAAAACGCGTTTATTTCGGGCTGAAAAACACGTTTTGAAAAGTGAGCTGTTACTGACCCATAACTTACATGGGGTTGACCAAACTTGCAGAAACATGCTTATTTCTGCTGAAAAACATGTTTTGACACTTTCAGCGCACTGGGGTTTAGACCTGAGTGTGTGGGCTCTTCTGAGCCTTGCAGTTACATTGGGTAACAGCTATCTGAAAAAACGCGTTTATTTTGGGCTGAAAAACACGTTTTGAAAAGTGAGCTGTTACTGACCCATAACTTACATGGGGTTGACCAAACTTGCAGAAACATGTTTATTTCTGCTGAAAAACATGTTTTGACACTTTCAGCACACTGGGGTTAAGACCTGAGTGTGTGGGCTCTTCTGAGCCTTGCAGATACATAGGGATACAGCTGTCTGAAAAAACGCGTTTATTTCTGGCTGAAAAACACGTTTTGAAAAGTGAGCTGTTACTGACCCATAACTTACATGGGGTTGACGAAACTTGCAGAAACATGTTTATTTCTGCTGAAAAACATGTTTTGACACTTTCAGCGCACTGGGGTTAAGACCTGAGTGTGTGGGCTCTTCTGAGCCTTGCAGTTACATAGGGTAACAGCTATCTGAAAAAACGCGTTTATTTCGGGCTGAAAAACACTTTTTGAAAAGTGAGCTGTTACTGACCCATAAGTTACATGGGGTTGACCAAACTTGCAGAAACATGTTTATTTCTGCTGAAAAACATGTTTTGACACTTTCAGCACACTGGGGTTAAGACCTGAGTGTGTGGGCTCTTCTGAGCCTTGCAGTTACATAGGGATACAACTGTCTGAAAAAACGCGTTTATTTCTGGCTGAAAAACACGTTTTGAAAAGTGAGCTGTTACTGACCCATAACTTACATGGGGTTGACCAAACTTGCAGAAACATGTTTATTTCTGCTGAAAAACATGTTTTGACACTTTCAGCGCACTGGGGTTAAGACCTGAGTGTGTGGGCTCTTCTGAGCCTTGCAGTTACATAGGGTAACAGCTATCTGAAAAAACGCGTTTATTTCGGGCTGAAAAACACGTTTTGAAAAGTGAGCTGTTACTGACCCATAAGTTACATGGGGTTGACCAAACTTGCAGAAACATGTTTATTTCTGCTGAAAAACATGTTTTGACACTTTCAGCACACTCGGGTTAAGACCTGAGTGTGTGGGCTCTTCTGAGCCTTGCAGTTACATAGGGACACAGCTGTCTGAAAAAACGCGTTTATTTCGGGCTGAAAAACACGTTTTGAAAAGTGAGCTGTTACTGACCCATAACTTACATGGGGTTGACCAAACTTGCAGAAACATGTTTATTTCTGCTGAAAAACATGTTTTGACACTTTCAGCACACTGGGGTTAAGACCTGAGTGTGTGGGCTCTTCTGAGCCTTGCAGTTACATAGGGATACAGCTGTCTGAAAAAACGCGTTTATTTCGGGCTGAAAAACACGTTTTGAAAAGTGAGCTGTTACTGACCCATAAGTTACATGGGGTTGACCAAACTTGCAGAAACATGTTTATTTCTGCTGAAAAACATGTTTTGACACTTTCAGCACACTGGGGTTAAGACCTGAGTGTGTGGGCTCTTCTGAGCCTTGCAGTTACATAGGGATACAGCTGTCTGAAAAAACGCGTTTATTTCGGGCTGAAAAACACGTTTTGAAAAGTGAGCTGTTACTGACCCATAACTTACATGGGGTTGACCAAACTTGCAGAAACATGTTTATTTCTGCTGAAAAACATGTTTTGACACTTTCAGCACAGTGGGGGTAAGACCTGAGTGTGTGGGCTCTTCTGAGCCTTGCAGATACATAGGGATACAGCTGTCTGAAAAAACGCGTTTATTTCGGGCTGAAAAACACGTTTTGAAAAGTGAGCTGTTACTGACCCATAACTTACATGGGGTTGACCAAACTTGCAGAAACATGTTTATTTCTGCTGAAAAACATGTTTTGACACTTTCAGCACAGTGGGGGTAAGACCTGAGTGTGTGGGCTCTTCTGAGCCTTGCAGATACATAGGGATACAGCTGTCTGAAAAAACGCGTTTATTTCGGGCTGAAAAACACGTTTTGAAAAGTGAGCTGTTACTGACCCATAACTTACATGGGGTTGACCAAACTTGCAGAAACATGCTTATTTCTGCTGAAAAACATGTTTTGACACTTTCAGCGCACTGGGGTTTAGACCTGAGTGTGTGGGCTCTTCTGAGCCTTGCAGTTACATTGGGTAACAGCTATCTGAAAAAACGCGTTTATTTTGGGCTGAAAAACACGTTTTGAAAAGTGAGCTGTTACTGACCCATAAGTTACATGGGGTTGACCAAACTTGCAGAAACATGTTTATTTCTGCTGAAAAACATGTTTTGACACTTTCAGCACACTGGGGTTAAGACCTGAGTGTGTGGGCTCTTCTGAGCCTTGCAGATACATAGGGATACAGCTGTCTGAAAAAACGCGTTTATTTCTGGCTGAAAAACACGTTTTGAAAAGTGAGCTGTTACTGACCCATAACTTACATGGGGTTGACGAAACTTGCAGAAACATGTTTATTTCTGCTGAAAAACATGTTTTGACACTTTCAGCGCACTGGGGTTAAGACCTGAGTGTGTGGGCTCTTCTGAGCCTTGCAGTTACATAGGGTAACAGCTATCTGAAAAAACGCGTTTATTTCGGGCTGAAAAACACTTTTTGAAAAGTGAGCTGTTACTGACCCATAAGTTACATGGGGTTGACCAAACTTGCAGAAACATGTTTATTTCTGCTGAAAAACATGTTTTGACACTTTCAGCACACTGGGGTTAAGACCTGAGTGTGTGGGCTCTTCTGAGCCTTGCAGTTACATAGGGATACAACTGTCTGAAAAAACGCGTTTATTTCTGGCTGAAAAACACGTTTTGAAAAGTGAGCTGTTACTGACCCATAACTTACATGGGGTTGACCAAACTTGCAGAAACATGTTTATTTCTGCTGAAAAACATGTTTTGACACTTTCAGCGCACTGGGGTTAAGACCTGAGTGTGTGGGCTCTTCTGAGCCTTGCAGTTACATAGGGTAACAGCTATCTGAAAAAACGCGTTTATTTCGGGCTGAAAAACACGTTTTGAAAAGTGAGCTGTTACTGACCCATAAGTTACATGGGGTTGACCAAACTTGCAGAAACATGTTTATTTCTGCTGAAAAACATGTTTTGACACTTTCAGCACACTCGGGTTAAGACCTGAGTGTGTGGGCTCTTCTGAGCCTTGCAGTTACATAGGGACACAGCTGTCTGAAAAAACGCGTTTATTTCGGGCTGAAAAACACGTTTTGAAAAGTGAGCTGTTACTGACCCATAACTTACATGGGGTTGACCAAACTTGCAGAAACATGTTTATTTCTGCTGAAAAACATGTTTTGACACTTTCAGCACACTGGGGTTAAGACCTGAGTGTGTGGGCTCTTCTGAGCCTTGCAGTTACATAGGGATACAGCTGTCTGAAAAAACGCGTTTATTTCGGGCTGAAAAACACGTTTTGAAAAGTGAGCTGTTACTGACCCATAACTTACATGGGGTTGACCAAACTTGCAGAAACATGTTTATTTCTGCTGAAAAACATGTTTTGACACTTTCAGCACACTGGGGTTAAGACCTGAGTGTGTGGGCTCTTCTGAGCCTTGCAGTTACATAGGGATACAGCTGTCTGAAAAAACGCGTTTATTTCGGGCTGAAAAACACGTTTTGAAAAGTGAGCTGTTACTGCCCCATAAGTTACATGGGGTTGACCAAACTTGCAGACACATGTTTATGTCTGCTGAAAAACATGTTTTGACACTTTCAGCACAGTGGGGTTAAGACCTGAGTGTGTGGGCTCTTCTGAGCCTTGCAGTTACATAGGGATACAGCTGTCTGAAAAAACGCGTTTATTTCGGGCTGAAAAACACGTTTTGAAAAGTGAGCTGTTACTGACCCATAACTTACATGGGGTTGACCAAACTTGCAGAAACATGTTTATTTCTGCTGAAAAACATGTTTTGACACTTTCAGCACACTGGGGTTAAGACCTGAGTGTGTGGGCTCTTCTGAGCCTTGCAGATACATAGGGATACAGCTGTCTGAAAAAACGCGTTTATTTCTGGCTGAAAAACACGTTTTGAAAAGTGAGCTGTTACTGACCCATAACGTACATGGGGTTGACCAAACTTGCAGAAACATGTTTATTTCTGCTGAAAAACATGTTTTGACACTTTCAGCGCACTGGGGTTAAGACCTGAGTGTGTGGGCTCTTCTGAGCCTTGCAGTTACATAGGGATACAGCTGTCTGAAAAAACGCGTTTATTTCGGGCTGAAAAACACGTTTTGAAAAGTGAGCTGTTACTGACCCATAAGTTACATGGGGTTGACCAAACTTGCAGAAACATGTTTATTTCTGCTGAAAAACATGTTTTGACACTTTCAGCACACTGGGGTTAAGACCTGAGTGTGTGGGCTCTTCTGAGCCTTGCAGTTACATAGGGATACAGCTGTCTGAAAAAACGCGTTTATTTCGGGCTGAAAAACACGTTTTGAAAAGTGAGCTGTTACTGACCCATAACTTACATGGGGTTGACCAAACTTGCAGAAACATGTTTATTTCTGCTGAAAAACATGTTTTGACACTTTCAGCGCACTGGGGTTAAGACCTGAGTGTGTGGGCTCTTCTGAGCCTTGCAGTTACATAGGGTAACAGCTATCTGAAAAAACGCGTTTATTTCGGGCTGAAAAACACGTTTTGAAAAGTGAGCTGTTACTGACCCATAAGTTACATGGGGTTGACCAAACTTGCAGAAACATGTTTATTTCTGCTGAAAAACATGTTTTGACACTTTCAGCACACTGGGGTTAAGACCTGAGTGTGTGGGCTCTTCTGAGCCTTGCAGTTACATAGGGATACAGCTGTCTGAAAAAACGCGTTTATTTCTGGCTGAAAAACACGTTTTGAAAAGTGAGCTGTTACTGACCCATAACTTACATGGGGTTGACCAAACTTGCAGAAACATGTTTATTTCTGCTGAAAAACATGTTTTGACACTTTCAGCGCACTGGGGTTAAGACCTGAGTGTGTGGGCTCTTCTGAGCCTTGCAGTTACATAGGGTAACAGCTATCTGAAAAAACGCGTTTATTTCGGGCTGAAAAACACGTTTTGAAAAGTGAGCTGTTACTGACCCATAAGTTACATGGGGTTGACCAAACTTGCAGAAACATGTTTATTTCTGCTGAAAAACATGTTTTGACACTTTCAGCACACTCGGGTTAAGACCTGAGTGTGTGGGCTCTTCTGAGCCTTGCAGTTACATAGGGATACAGCTGTCTGAAAAAACGCGTTTATTTCGGGCTGAAAAACACGTTTTGAAAAGTGAGCTGTTACTGACCCATAACTTACATGGGGTTGACCAAACTTGCAGAAACATGTTTATTTCTGCTGAAAAACATGTTTTGACACTTTCAGCACACTGGGGTTAAGACCTGAGTGTGTGGGCTCTTCTGAGCCTTGCAGTTACATAGGGATACAGCTGTCTGAAAAAACGCGTTTATTTCGGGCTGAAAAACACGTTTTGAAAAGTGAGCTGTTACTGACCCATAACTTACATGGGGTTGACCAAACTTGCAGAAACATGTTTATTTCTGCTGAAAAACATGTTTTGACACTTTCAGCGCACTGGGGTTAAGACCTGAGTGTGTGGGCTCTTCTGAGCCTTGCAGTTACATAGGGTAACAGCTATCTGAAAAAACGCGTTTATTTCGGGCTGAAAAACACGTTTTGAAAAGTGAGCTGTTACTGACCCATAAGTTACATGGGGTTGACCAAACTTGCAGAAACATGTTTATTTCTGCTGAAAAACATGTTTTGACACTTTCAGCACACTGGGGTTAAGACCTGAGTGTGTGGGCTCTTCTGAGCCTTGCAGTTACATAGGGATACAGCTGTCTGAAAAAACGCGTTTATTTCGGGCTGTAAAACACGTGTTGAAAAGTGAGCTGTTACTGACCCATAACTTACATGGGGTTGACCAAACTTGCAGAAACATGTTTATTTCTGCTGAAAAACATGTTTTGACACTTTCAGCACACTGGGGTTAAGACCTGAGTGTGTGGGCTCTTTTGAGCCTTGCAGTTACATAGGGTTACAGCTGTCTGAAAAAACGCGTTTATTTCGGGCTGAAAAACACGTTTTGAAAAGTGAGCTGTTACTGCCCCATAAGTTACATGGGGTTGACCAAACTTGCAGACACATGTTTATTTCTGCTGAAAAACATGTTTTGACACTTTCAGCACACTGGGGTTAAGACCTGAGTGTGTGGGCTCTTCTGAGGCTTGCAGTTACATAGGGATACAGCTGTCAGGAAAAACGCGTTTATTTCGGGCTGAAAAACACGTTTTGAAAAGTGAGCTGTTACTGACCCATAACTTACATGGGGTTGACCAAACTTGCAGAAACATGTTTATTTCTGCTGAAAAACATGTTTTGACACTTTCAGCACACTGGGGTTAAGACCTGAGTGTGTGGGCTCTTCTGAGCCTTGCAGATACATAGGGATACAGCTGTCTGAAAAAACGCGTTTATTTCTGGCTGAAAAACACGTTTTGAAAAGTGAGCTGTTACTGACCCATAACTTACATGGGGTTGACCAAACTTGCAGAAACATGTTTATTTCTGCTGAAAAACATGTTTTGACACTTTCAGCGCACTGGGGTTAAGACCTGAGTGTGTGGGCTCTTCTGAGCTTTGCAGTTACATAGGGTAACAGCTATCTGAAAAAACGCGTTTATTTCGGGCTGAAAAACACGTTTTGAAAAGTGAGCTGTTACTGACCCATAAGTTACATGGGGTTGACCAAACTTGCAGAAACATGTTTATTTCTGCTGAAAAACATGTTTTGACACTTTCAGCACACTGGGGTTAAGACCTGAGTGTGTGGGCTCTTCTGAGCCTTGCAGTTACATAGGGATACAGCTGTCTGAAAAAACGCGTTTATTTCTGGCTGAAAAACACGTTTTGAAAAGTGAGCTGTTACTGACCCATAACTTACATGGGTTTGACCAAACTTGCAGAAACATGTTTATTTCTGCTGAAAAACATGTTTTGACACTTTCAGCGCACTGGGGTTAAGACCTGAGTGTGTGGGCTCTTCTGAGCCTTGCAGTTACATAGGGTAACAGCTATCTGAAAAAACGCGTTTATTTCGGGCTGAAAAACACGTTTTGAAAAGTGAGCTGTTACTGACCCATAAGTTACATGGGGTTGACCAAACTTGCAGAAACATGTTTATTTCTGCTGAAAAACATGTTTTGACACTTTCAGCACACTCGGGTTAAGACCTGAGTGTGTGGGCTCTTCTGAGCCTTGCAGTTACATAGGGATACAGCTATCTGAAAAAACGCATTTATTTCGGGCTGAAAAACACGTTTTGAAAAGTGAGCTGTTACTGACCCATAACTTACATGGGGTTGACCAAACTTGCAGAAACAAGTTTATTTCTGCTGAAAAACATGTTTTGACACTTTCAGCACACTGGGGTTAAGACCTGAGTGTGTGGGCTCTTCTGAGCCTTGCAGTTACATAGGGATACAGCTGTCTGAAAAAACGCGTTTATTTCGGGCTGAAAAACACGTTTTGAAAAGTGAGCTGTTACTGACCCATAACTTACATGGGGTTGACCAAACTTGCAGAAACATGTTTATTTCTGCTGAAAAACATGTTTTGACACTTTCAGCACAGTGGGGGTAAGACCTGAGTGTGTGGGCTCTTCTGAGCCTTGCAGATACATAGGGATACAGCTGTCTGAAAAAACGCGTTTATTTCGGGCTGAAAAACACGTTTTGAAAAGTGAGCTGTTACTGACCCATAACTTACATGGGGTTGACCAAACTTGCAGAAACATGTTTATTTCTGCTGAAAAACATGTTTTGACACTTTCAGCACAGTGGGGGTAAGACCTGAGTGTGTGGGCTCTTCTGAGCCTTGCAGATACATAGGGATACAGCTGTCTGAAAAAACGCGTTTATTTCGGGCTGAAAAACACGTTTTGAAAAGTGAGCTGTTACTGACCCATAACTTACATGGGGTTGACCAAACTTGCAGAAACATGCTTATTTCTGCTGAAAAACATGTTTTGACACTTTCAGCGCACTGGGGTTTAGACCTGAGTGTGTGGGCTCTTCTGAGCCGTGCAGTTACATTGGGTAACAGCTATCTGAAAAAACGCGTTTATTTCGGGCTGAAAAACACGTTTTGAAAAGTGAGCTGTTACTGACCCATAACTTACATGGGGTTGACCAAACTTGCAGAAACATGTTTATTTCTGCTGAAAAACATGTTTTGACACTTTCAGCACACTGGGGTTAAGACCTGAGTGTGTGGGCTCTTCTGAGCCTTGCAGATACATAGGGATACAGCTGTCTGAAAAAACGCGTTTATTTCTGGCTGAAAAACACGTTTTGAAAAGTGAGCTGTTACTGACCCATAACTTACATGGGGTTGACGAAACTTGCAGAAACATGTTTATTTCTGCTGAAAAACATGTTTTGACACTTTCAGCGCACTGGGGTTAAGACCTGAGTGTGTGGGCTCTTCTGAGCCTTGCAGTTACATAGGGTAACAGCTATCTGAAAAAACGCGTTTATTTCGGGCTGAAAAACACTTTTTGAAAAGTGAGCTGTTACTGACCCATAAGTTACATGGGGTTGACCAAACTTGCAGAAACATGTTTATTTCTGCTGAAAAACATGTTTTGACACTTTCAGCACACTGGGGTTAAGACCTGAGTGTGTGGGCTCTTCTGAGCCTTGCAGTTACATAGGGATACAACTGTCTGAAAAAACGCGTTTATTTCTGGCTGAAAAACACGTTTTGAAAAGTGAGCTGTTACTGACCCATAACTTACATGGGGTTGACCAAACTTGCAGAAACATGTTTATTTCTGCTGAAAAACATGTTTTGACACTTTCAGCGCACTGGGGTTAAGACCTGAGTGTGTGGGCTCTTCTGAGCCTTGCAGTTACATAGGGATACAGCTGTCTGAAAAAACGCGTTTATTTCGGGCTGAAAAACACGTTTTGAAAAGTGAGCTGTTACTGACCCATAAGTTACATGGGGTTGACCAAACTTGCAGAAACATGTTTATTTCTGCTGAAAAACATGTTTTGACACTTTCAGCACACTCGGGTTAAGACCTGAGTGTGTGGGCTCTTCTGAGCCTTGCAGTTACATAGGGATACAGCTGTCTGAAAAAACGCGTTTATTTCGGCTGAAAAACACGTTTTGAAAAGTGAGCTGTTACTGACCCATAACTTACATGGGGTTGACCAAACTTGCAGAAACATGTTTATTTCTGCTGAAAAACATGTTTTGACACTTTCAGCACACTGGGGTTAAGACCTGAGTGTGTGGGCTCTTCTGAGCCTTGCAGTTACATAGGGATACAGCTGTCTGAAAAAACGCGTTTATTTCGGGCTGTAAAACACGTTTTGAAAAGTGAGCTGTTACTGACCCATAACTTACATGGGGTTGACCAAACTTGCAGAAACATGTTTATTTCTGCTGAAAAACATGTTTTGACACTTTCAGCACACTGGGGTTAAGACCTGAGTGTGTGGGCTCTTCTGAGCCTTGCAGTTACATAGGGATACAGCTGTCTGAAAAAACGCGTTTATTTCGGGCTGAAAAACACGTTTTGAAAAGTGAGCTGTTACTGCCCCATAAGTTACATGGGGTTGACCAAACTTGCAGACACATGTTTATTTCTGCTGAAAAACATGTTTTGACACTTTCAGCACAGTGGGGTTAAGACCTGAGTGTGTGGTCTCTTCTGAGGCTTGCAGTTACATAGGGATACAGCTGTCTGAAAAAACGCGTTTATTTCGGGCTGAAAAACACGTTTTGAAAAGTGAGCTGTTACTGACCCATAACTTACATGGGGTTGACCAAACTTGCAGAAACATGTTTATTTCTGCTGAAAAACATGTTTTGACACTTTCAGCACACTGGGGTTAAGACCTGAGTGTGTGGGCTCTTCTGAGCCTTGCAGATACATAGGGATACAGCTGTCTGAAAAAACGCGTTTATTTCTGGCTGAAAAACACGTTTTGAAAAGTGAGCTGTTACTGACCCATAACTTACATGGGGTTGACCAAACTTGCAGAAACATGTTTATTTCTGCTGAAAAACATGTTTTGACACTTTCAGCGCACTGGGGTTAAGACCTGAGTGTGTGGGCTCTTCTGAGCCTTGCAGTTACATAGGGTAACAGCTATCTGAAAAAACGCGTTTATTTCGGGCTGAAAAACACGTTTTGAAAAGTGAGCTGTTACTGACCCATAAGTTACATGGGGTTGACCAAACTTGCAGAAACATGTTTATTTCTGCTGAAAAACATGTTTTGACACTTTCAGCACACTGGGGTTAAGACCTGAGTGTGTGGGCTCTTCTGAGCCTTGCAGTTACATAGGGATATAGCTGTCTGAAAAAACGCGTTTATTTCTGGCTGAAAAACACGTTTTGAAAAGTGAGCTGTTACTGACCCATAACTTACATGGGGTTGACCAAACTTGCAGAAACATGTTTATTTCTGCTGAAAAACATGTTTTGACACTTTCAGCGCACTGGGGTTAAGACCTGAGTGTGTGGGCTCTTCTGAGCCTTGCAGTTACATAGGGTAACAGCTATCTGAAAAAACGCGTTTATTTCGGGCTGAAAAACACGTTTTGAAAAGTGAGCTGTTACTGACCCATAAGTTACATGGGGTTGACCAAACTTGCAGAAACATGTTTATTTCTGCTGAAAAACATGTTTTGACACTTTCAGCACACTCGGGTTAAGACCTGAGTGTGTGGGCTCTTCTGAGCCTTGCAGTTACATAGGGATACAGCTGTCTGAAAAAACGCGTTTATTTCGGGCTGAAAAACACGTTTTGAAAAGTGAGCTGTTACTGACCCATAACTTACATGGGGTTGACCAAACTTGCAGAAACATGTTTATTTCTGCTGAAAAACATGTTTTGACACTTTCAGCACACTGGGGTTAAGACCTGAGTGTGTGGGCTCTTCTGAGCCTTGCAGTTACATAGGGATACAGCTGTCTGAAAAAACGCGTTTATTTCGGGCTGAAAAACACGTTTTGAAAAGTGAGCTGTTACTGACCCATAACTTACATGGGGTTGACCAAACTTGCAGAAACATGTTTATTTCTGCTGAAAAACATGTTTTGACACTTTCAGCGCACTGGGGTTAAGACCTGAGTGTGTGGGCTCTTCTGAGCCTTGCAGTTACATAGGGTAACAGCTATCTGAAAAAACGCGTTTATTTCGGGCTGAAAAACACGTTTTGAAAAGTGAGCTGTTACTGACCCATAAGTTACATGGGGTTGACCAAACTTGCAGAAACATGTTTATTTCTGCTGAAAAACATGTTTTGACACTTTCAGCACACTGGGGTTAAGACCTGAGTGTGTGGGCTCTTCTGAGCCTTGCAGTTACATAGGGATACAGCTGTCTGAAAAAACGCGTTTATTTCGGGCTGTAAAACACGTGTTGAAAAGTGAGCTGTTACTGACCCATAACTTACATGGGGTTGACCAAACTTGCAGAAACATGTTTATTTCTGCTGAAAAACATGTTTTGACACTTTCAGCACACTGGGGTTAAGACCTGAGTGTGTGGGCTCTTTTGAGCCTTGCAGTTACATAGGGATACAGCTGTCTGAAAAAACGCGTTTATTTCGGGCTGAAAAACACGTTTTGAAAAGTGAGCTGTTACTTCCCCATAAGTTACATGGGGTTGACCAAACTTGCAGATACATGTTTATTTCTGCTGAAAAACATGTTTTGACACTTTCAGCACACTGGGGTTAAGACCTGAGTGTGTGGGCTCTTCTGAGGCTTGCAGTTACATAGGGATACAGCTGTCAGGAAAAACGCGTTTATTTCGGGCTGAAAAACACGTTTTGAAAAGTGAGCTGTTACTGACCCATAACTTACATGGGGTTGACCAAACTTGCAGAAACATGTTTATTTCTGCTGAAAAACATGTTTTGACACTTTCAGCACACTGGGGTTAAGACCTGAGTGTGTGGGCTCTTCTGAGCCTTGCAGATACATAGGGATACAGCTGTCTGAAAAAACGCGTTTATTTCTGGCTGAAAAACACGTTTTGAAAAGTGAGCTGTTACTGACCCATAACTTACATGGGTTTGACCAAACTTGCAGAAACATGTTTATTTCTGCTGAAAAACATGTTTTGACACTTTCAGCGCACTGGGGTTAAGACCTGAGTGTGTGGGCTCTTCTGAGCCTTGCAGTTACATAGGGTAACAGCTATCTGAAAAAACGCGTTTATTTCGGGCTGAAAAACACGTTTTGAAAAGTGAGCTGTTACTGACCCATAAGTTACATGGGGTTGACCAAACTTGCAGAAACATGTTTATTTCTGCTGAAAAACATGTTTTGACACTTTCAGCACACTCGGGTTAAGACCTGAGTGTGTGGGCTCTTCTGAGCCTTGCAGTTACATAGGGATACAGCTGTCTGAAAAAACGCATTTATTTCGGGCTGAAAAACACGTTTTGAAAAGTGAGCTGTTACTGACCCATAACTTACATGGGGTTGACCAAACTTGCAGAAACAAGTTTATTTCTGCTGAAAAACATGTTTTGACACTTTCAGCACACTGGGGTTAAGACCTGAGTGTGTGGGCTCTTCTGAGCCTTGCAGTTACATAGGGATACAGCTGTCTGAAAAAACGCGTTTATTTCGGGCTGAAAAACACGTTTTGAAAAGTGAGCTGTTACTGACCCATAACTTACATGGGGTTGACCAAACTTGCAGAAACATGTTTATTTCTGCTGAAAAACATGTTTTGACACTTTCAGCACAGTGGGGGTAAGACCTGAGTGTGTGGGCTCTTCTGAGCCTTGCAGATACATAGGGATACAGCTGTCTGAAAAAACGCGTTTATTTCGGGCTGAAAAACACGTTTTGAAAAGTGAGCTGTTACTGACCCATAACTTACATGGGGTTGACCAAACTTGCAGAAACATGTTTATTTCTGCTGAAAAACATGTTTTGACACTTTCAGCACAGTGGGGGTAAGACCTGAGTGTGTGGGCTCTTCTGAGCCTTGCAGATACATAGGGATACAGCTGTCTGAAAAAACGCGTTTATTTCGGGCTGAAAAACACGTTTTGAAAAGTGAGCTGTTACTGACCCATAACTTACATGGGGTTGACCAAACTTGCAGAAACATGCTTATTTCTGCTGAAAAACATGTTTTGACACTTTCAGCGCACTGGGGTTTAGACCTGAGTGTGTGGGCTCTTCTGAGCCTTGCAGTTACATTGGGTAACAGCTATCTGAAAAAACGCGTTTATTTTGGGCTGAAAAACACGTTTTGAAAAGTGAGCTGTTACTGACCCATAACTTACATGGGGTTGACCAAACTTGCAGAAACATGTTTATTTCTGCTGAAAAACATGTTTTGACACTTTCAGCACACTGGGGTTAAGACCTGAGTGTGTGGGCTCTTCTGAGCCTTGCAGATACATAGGGATACAGCTGTCTGAAAAAACGCGTTTATTTCTGGCTGAAAAACACGTTTTGAAAAGTGAGCTGTTACTGACCCATAACTTACATGGGGTTGACGAAACTTGCAGAAACATGTTTATTTCTGCTGAAAAACATGTTTTGACACTTTCAGCGCACTGGGGTTAAGACCTGAGTGTGTGGGCTCTTCTGAGCCTTGCAGTTACATAGGGTAACAGCTATCTGAAAAAACGCGTTTATTTCGGGCTGAAAAACACTTTTTGAAAAGTGAGCTGTTACTGACCCATAAGTTACATGGGGTTGACCAAACTTGCAGAAACATGTTTATTTCTGCTGAAAAACATGTTTTGACACTTTCAGCACACTGGGGTTAAGACCTGAGTGTGTGGGCTCTTCTGAGCCTTGCAGTTACATAGGGATACAACTGTCTGAAAAAACGCGTTTATTTCTGGCTGAAAAACACGTTTTGAAAAGTGAGCTGTTACTGACCCATAACTTACATGGGGTTGACCAAACTTGCAGAATCATGTTTATTTCTGCTGAAAAACATGTTTTGACACTTTCAGCGCACTGGGGTTAAGACCTGAGTGTGTGGGCTCTTCTGAGCCTTGCAGTTACATAGGGTAACAGCTATCTGAAAAAACGCGTTTATTTCGGGCTGAAAAACACGTTTTGAAAAGTGAGCTGTTACTGACCCATAAGTTACATGGGGTTGACCAAACTTGCAGAAACATGTTTATTTCTGCTGAAAAACATGTTTTGACACTTTCAGCACACTCGGGTTAAGACCTGAGTGTGTGGGCTCTTCTGAGCCTTGCAGTTACATAGGGACACAGCTGTCTGAAAAAACGCGTTTATTTCGGGCTGAAAAACACGTTTTGAAAAGTGAGCTGTTACTGACCCATAACTTACATGGGGTTGACCAAACTTGCAGAAACATGTTTATTTCTGCTGAAAAACATGTTTTGACACTTTCAGCACACTGGGGTTAAGACCTGAGTGTGTGGGCTCTTCTGAGCCTTGCAGTTACATAGGGATACAGCTGTCTGAAAAAACGCGTTTATTTCGGGCTGAAAAACACGTTTTGAAAAGTGAGCTGTTACTGACCCATAACTTACATGGGGTTGACCAAACTTGCAGAAACATGTTTATTTCTGCTGAAAAACATGTTTTGACACTTTCAGCACACTGGGGTTAAGACCTGAGTGTGTGGGCTCTTCTGAGCCTTGCAGTTACATAGGGATACAGCTGTCTGAAAAAACGCGTTTATTTCGGGCTGAAAAACACGTTTTGAAAAGTGAGCTGTTACTGCCCCATAAGTTACATGGGGTTGACCAAACTTGCAGACACATGTTTATGTCTGCTGAAAAACATGTTTTGACACTTTCAGCACAGTGGGGTTAAGACCTGAGTGTGTGGGCTCTTCTGAGGCTTGCAGTTACATAGGGATACAGCTGTCTGAAAAAACGCGTTTATTTCGGGCTGAAAAACACGTTTTGAAAAGTGAGCTGTTACTGACCCATAACTTACATGGGGTTGACCAAACTTGCAGAAACATGTTTATTTCTGCTGAAAAACATGTTTTGACACTTTCAGCACACTGGGGTTAAGACCTGAGTGTGTGGGCTCTTCTGAGCCTTGCAGATACATAGGGATACAGCTGTCTGAAAAAACACGTTTATTTCTGGCTGAAAAACACGTTTTGAAAAGTGAGCTGTTACTGACCCATAACGTACATGGGGTTGACCAAACTTGCAGAAACATGTTTATTTCTGCTGAAAAACATGTTTTGACACTTTCAGCGCACTGGGATTAAGACCTGAGTGTGTGGGCTCTTCTGAGCCTTGCAGTTACATAGGGATACAGCTGTCTGAAAAAACGCGTTTATTTCGGGCTGAAAAACACGTTTTGAAAAGTGAGCTGTTACTGACCCATAAGTTACATGGGGTTGACCAAACTTGCAGAAACATGTTTATTTCTGCTGAAAAACATGTTTTGACACTTTCAGCACACTGGGGTTAAGACCTGAGTGTGTGGGCTCTTCTGAGCCTTGCAGTTACATAGGGATACAGCTGTCTGAAAAAACGCGTTTATTTCGGGCTGAAAAACACGTTTTGAAAAGTGAGCTGTTACTGACCCATAACTTACATGGGGTTGACCAAACTTGCAGAAACATGTTTATTTCTGCTGAAAAACATGTTTTGACACTTTCAGCACACTGGGGTTAAGACCTGAGTGTGTGGGCTCTTCTGAGCCTTGCAGTTACATAGGGATACAGCTGTCTGAAAAAACGCGTTTATTTCGGGTTGAAAAACACGTTTTGAAAAGTGAGCTGTTACTGACCCATAACTTACATGGGGTTGACCAAACTTGCAGAAACATGTTTATTTCTGCTGAAAAACATGTTTTGACACTTTCAGCACACTGGGGTTAAGACCTGAGTGTGTGGGCTCTTCTGAGCCTTGCAGTTACATAGGGATACAGCTGTCTGAAAAAACGCGTTTATTTCGGGCTGAAAAACACGTTTTGAAAAGTGAGCTGTTACTGACCCATAACTTACATGGGGTTGACCAAACTTGCAGAAACAAGTTTATTTCTGCTGAAAAACATGTTTTGACACTTTCAGCACAGTGGGGTTAAGACCTGAGTGTGTGGGCTCTTCTGAGCCTTGCAGATACATAGGGATACAGCTGTCTGAAAAAACGCGTTTATTTCGGGCTGAAAAACACGTTTTGAAAAGTGAGCTGTTACTGACCCATAACTTACATGGGGTTGACCAAACTTGCAGAAACATGTTTATTTCTGCTGAAAAACATGTTTTGACACTTTCAGCACACTGGGGTTAAGACCTGAGTGTGTGGGCTCTTCTGAGCCTTGCAGTTACATAGGGATACAGCTGTCTGAAAAAACGCGTTTATTTCGGGCTGAAAAACACGTTTTGAAAAGTGAGCTGTTACTGACCCAAAAGTTACATGGGGTTGACCAAACTTGCAGAAACATGTTTATTTCTGCTGAAAAACATGTTTTGACACTTTCAGCACACTGGGGTTAAGACCTGAGTGTGTGGGCTCTTCTGAGCCTTGCAGTTACATAGGGATACAGCTGTCTGAAAAAACGCGTTTATTTCGGGCTGTAAAACACGTTTTGAAAAGTGAACTGTTACTGACCCATAACTTACATGGGGTTGACCAAACTTGCAGAAACATGTTTATTTCTGCTGAAAAACATGTTTTGACACTTTCAGCACACTGGGGTTAAGACCTGAGTGTGTGGGCTCTTCTGAGCCTTGCAGTTACATAGGGATACAGCTGTCTGAAAAAACGCGTTTATTTCGGGCTGAAAAACACGTTTTGAAAAGTGAGCTGTTACTGCCCCATAAGTTACATGGGGTTGACCAAACTTGCAGACACATGTTTATTTCTGCTGAAAAACATGTTTTGACACTTTCAGCACAGTGGGGTTAAGACCTGAGTGTGTGGGCTCTTCTGAGGCTTGCAGTTACATAGGGATACAGCTGTCTGAAAAAAAGCGTTTATTTCGGGCTGAAAAACACGTTTTGAAAAGTGAGCTGTTACTGACCCATAACTTACATGGGGTTGACCAAACTTGCAGAAACATGTTTATTTCTGCTGAAAAACATGTTTTGACACTTTCAGCACACTGGGGTTAAGACCTGAGTGTGTGGGCTCTTCTGAGCCTTGCAGATACATAGGGATACAGCTGTCTGAAAAAACGCGTTTATTTCTGGCTGAAAAACACGTTTTGAAAAGTGAGCTGTTACTGACCCATAAGTTACATGGGGTTGACCAAACTTGCAGAAACATGTTTATTTCTGCTGAAAAACATGTTTTGACACTTTCAGCGCACTGGGGTTAAGACCTGAGTGTGTGGGCTCTTCAGAGCCTTGCAGTTACATAGGGTAACAGCTATCTGAAAAAACGCTTTTATTTCGGGCTGAAAAACACGTTTTGAAAAGTGAGCTGTTACTGACCCATAACTTACATGGGGTTGACCAAACTTGCAGAAACATGTTTATTTCTGCTGAAAAACATGTTTTGACACTTTCAGCACACTGGGGTTAAGACCTGAGTGTGTGGGCTCTTCTGAGCCTTGCAGTTACATAGGGATACAGCTGTCTGAAAAAACGCGTTTATTTCGGGCTGAAAAACACGTTTTGAAAAGTGAGCTGTTACTGACCCATAAGTTACATGGGGTTGACCAAACTTGCAGAAACATGTTTATTTCTGCTGAAAAACATGTTTTGACACTTTCAGCACACTGGGGTTAAGACCTGAGTGTGTGGGCTCTTCTGAGCCTTGCAGTTACATAGGGATACAGCTGTCTGAAAAAACGCGTTTATTTCGGGCTGAAAAACACGTTTTGAAAAGTGAGCTGTTACTGACCCATAACTTACATGGGGTTGACCAAACTTGCAGAAACATGTTTATTTCTGCTGAAAAACATGTTTTGACACTTTCAGCACACTGGGGTTAAGACCTGAGTGTGTGGGCTCTTCTGAGCCTTGCAGTTACATAGGGATACAGCTGTCTGAAAAAACGCGTTTATTTCGGGCTGAAAAACACGTTTTGAAAAGTGAGCTGTTACTGACCCATAACTTACATGGGGTTAACCAAACTTGCAGAAACATGCTTATTTCTGCTGAATAACATGTTTTGACACTTTCAGCGCACTGGGGTTAAGACCTGAGTGTGTGGGCTCTTCTGAGCCTTGCAGTTACATAGGGATACAGCTGTCTGAAAAAACGCGTTTATTTCGGGCTGAAAAACACGTTTTGAAAAGTGAGCTGTTACTGACCCATAACTTACATGGGGTTGACCAAACTTGCAGAAACATGTTTATTTCTGCTGAAAAACATGTTTTGACACTTTCAGCACACTGGGGTTAAGACCTGAGTGTGTGGGCTCTTCTGAGCCTTGCAGTTACATAGGGATACAGCTGTCTGAAAAAACGCGTTTATTTCGGGCTGAAAAACACGTTTTGAAAAGTGAGCTGTTACTGACCCATAAGTTACATGGGGTTGACCAAACTTGCAGAAACATGTTTATTTCTGCTGAAAAACATGTTTTGACACTTTCAGCACACTGGGGTTAAGACCTGAGTGTGTGGGCTCTTCTGAGCCTTGCAGTTACATAGGGATACAGCTGTCTGAAAAAACGCGTTTATTTCGGGCTGAAAAACACGTTTTGAAAAGTGAGCTGTTACTGACCCATAACTTACATGGGGTTGACCAAACTTGCAGAAACATGTTTATTTCTGCTGAAAAACATGTTTTGACACTTTCAGCGCACTGGGGTTAAGACCTGAGTGTGTGGGCTCTTCTGAGCCTTGCAGTTACATAGGGTAACAGCTATCTGAAAAAACGCGTTTATTTCGGGCTGAAAAACACGTTTTGAAAAGTGAGCTGTTACTGACCCAAAAGTTACATGGGGTTGACCAAACTTGCAGAAACATGTTTATTTCTGCTGAAAAACATGTTTTGACACTTTCAGCACACTGGGGTTAAGACCTGAGTGTGTGGGCTCTTCTGAGCCTTGCAGTTACATAGGGATACAGCTGTCTGAAAAAACGCGTTTATTTCGGGCTGTAAAACACGTTTTGAAAAGTGAACTGTTACTGACCCATAACTTACATGGGGTTGACCAAACTTGCAGAAACATGTTTATTTCTGCTGAAAAACATGTTTTGACACTTTCAGCACACTGGGGTTAAGACCTGAGTGTGTGGGCTCTTCTGAGCCTTGCAGTTACATAGGGATACAGCTGTCTGAAAAAACGCGTTTATTTCGGGCTGAAAAACACGTTTTGAAAAGTGAGCTGTTACTGCCCCATAAGTTACATGGGGTTGACCAAACTTGCAGACACATGTTTATTTCTGCTGAAAAACATGTTTTGACACTTTCAGCACAGTGGGGTTAAGACCTGAGTGTGTGGGCTCTTCTGAGGCTTGCAGTTACATAGGGATACAACTGTCTGAAAAAAAGCGTTTATTTCGGGCTGAAAAACACGTTTTGAAAAGTGAGCTGTTACTGACCCATAACTTACATGGGGTTGACCAAACTTGCAGAAACATGTTTATTTCTGCTGAAAAACATGTTTTGACACTTTCAGCACACTGGGGTTAAGACCTGAGTGTGTGGGCTCTTCTGAGCCTTGCAGATACATAGGGATACAGCTGTCTGAAAAAACGCGTTTATTTCTGGCTGAAAAACACGTTTTGAAAAGTGAGCTGTTACTGACCCATAAGTTACATGGGGTTGACCAAACTTGCAGAAACATGTTTATTTCTGCTGAAAAACATGTTTTGACACTTTCAGCGCACTGGGGTTAAGACCTGAGTGTGTGGGCTCTTCAGAGCCTTGCAGTTACATAGGGTAACAGCTATCTGAAAAAACGCGTTTATTTCGGGCTGAAAAACACGTTTTGAAAAGTGAGCTGTTACTGACCCATAAGTTACATGGGGTTGACCAAACTTGCAGACACATGTTTATTTCTGCTGAAAAACATGTTTTGACACTTTCAGCACAGTGGGGTGAAGACCTGAGTGTGTGGGCTCTTCTGAGGCTTGCAGTTACATAGGGATACAGCTGTCTGAAAAAACGCGTTTATTTCGGGCTGAAAAACACGTTTTGAAAAGTGAGCTGTTACTGACCCATAACTTACATGGGGTTGACCAAACTTGCAGAAACATGTTTATTTCTGCTGAAAAACATGTTTTGACACTTTCAGCACACTGGGGTTAAGACCTGAGTGTGTGGGCTCTTCTGAGCCTTGCAGATACATAGGGATACAGCTGTCTGAAAAAACGCGTTTATTTCTGGCTGAAAAACACGTTTTGAAAAGTGAGCTGTTACTGACCCATAACTTACATGGGGTTGACCAAACTTGCAGAAACATGTTTATTTCTGCTGAAAAACATGTTTTGACACTTTCAGCGCACTGGGGTTAAGACCTGAGTGTGTGGGCTCTTCTGAGCCTTGCAGTTACATAGGGTAACAGCTATCTGAAAAAACGCGTTTATTTCGGGCTGAAAAACACGTTTTGAAAAGTGAGCTGTTACTGACCCATAAGTTACATGGGGTTGACCAAACTTGCAGAAACATGTTTATTTCTGCTGAAAAACATGTTTTGACACTTTCAGCACACTGGGGTTAAGACCTGAGTGTGTGGGCTCTTCTGAGCCTTGCAGTTACATAGGGATACAGCTGTCTGAAAAAACGCGTTTATTTCGGGCTGAAAAACACGTTTTGAAAAGTGAGCTGTTACTGCCCCATAAGTTACATGGGGTTGACCAAACTTGCAGACACATGTTTATTTCTGCTGAAAAACATGTTTTGACACTTTCAGCACAGTGGGGTTAAGACCTGAGTGTGTGGGCTCTTCTGAGGCTTGCAGTTACATAGGGATACAGCTGTCTGAAAAAACGCGTTTATTTCGGGCTGAAAAACACGTTTTGAAAAGTGAGCTGTTACTGACCCATAAGTTACATGGGGTTGACCAAACTTGCAGAAACATGTTTATTTCTGCTGAAAAACATGTTTTGACACTTTCAGCACACTCGGGTTAAGACCTGAGTGTGTGGGCTCTTCTGAGCCTTGCAGTTACATAGGGATACAGCTGTCTGAAAAAACGCGTTTATTTCGGGCTGAAAAACACGTTTTGAAAAGTGAGCTGTTACTGACCCATAACTTACATGGGGTTGACCAAACTTGCAGAAACATGTTTATTTCTGCTGAAAAACATGTTTTGACACTTTCAGCACACTGGGGTTAAGACCTGAGTGTGTGGGCTCTTCTGAGCCTTGCAGTTACATAGGGATACAGCTGTCTGAAAAAACGCGTTTATTTCGGGCTGAAAAACACGTTTTGAAAAGTGAGCTGTTACTGACCCATAAGTTACATGGGGTTGACCAAACTTGCAGAAACATGTTTATTTCTGCTGAAAAACATGTTTTGACACTTTCAGCACACTGGGGTTAAGACCTGAGTGTGTGGGCTCTTCTGAGCCTTGCAGTTACATAGGGATACAGCTGTCTGAAAAAACGCGTTTATTTCGGGCTGAAAAACACGTTTTGAAAAGTGAGCTGTTACTGACCCATTACTTACATGGGGTTGACCAAACTTGCAGAAACATGTTTATTTCTGCTGAAAAACATGTTTTGACACTTTCAGCACACTGGGGTTAAGACCTGAGTGTGTGGGCTCTTCTGAGCCTTGCAGTTACATAGGGATATAGCTGTCTGAAAAAACGCGTTTATTTCGGGCTGAAAAACACGTTTTGAAAAGTGAGCTGTTACTGACCCGTAACTTACATGGGGTTGACCAAACTTGCAGAAACAAGTTTATTTCTGCTGAAAAACATGTTTTGAGACTTATAGCACAGTGGGGTTAAGACCTGAGTGTGTGGGCTCTTCTGAGCCTTGCAGATACATAGGGATACAGCTGTCTGAAAAAACGCGTTTATTTCGGGCTGAAAAACACGTTTTGAAAAGTGAGCTGTTACTGACCCATAACTTACATGGGGTTAACCAAACTTGCAGAAACATGCTTATTTCTGCTGAATAACATGTTTTGACACTTTCAGCGCACTGGGGTTAAGACCTGAGTGTGTGGGCTCTTCTGAGCCTTGCAGTTACATAGGGATACAGCTGTCTGAAAAAACGCGTTTATTTCGGGCTGAAAAACACGTTTTGAAAAGTGAGCTGTTACTGACCCATAACTTACATGGGGTTGACCAAACTTGCAGAAACATGTTTATTTCTGCTGAAAAACATGTTTTGACACTTTCAGCACACTGGGGTTAAGACCTGAGTGTGTGGGCTCTTCTGAGCCTTGCAGTTACATAGGGATACAGCTGTCTGAAAAAACGCGTTTATTTCGGGCTGAAAAACACGTTTTGAAAAGTGAGCTGTTACTGACCCATAACTTACATGGGGTTGACCAAACTTGCAGAAACATGTTTATTTCTGCTGAAAAACATGTTTTGACACTTTCAGCGCACTGGGGTTAAGACCTGAGTGTGTGGGCTCTTCTGAGCCTTGCAGTTACATAGGGTAACAGCTATCTGAAAAAACGCGTTTATTTTGGGCTGAAAAACACGTTTTGAAAAGTGAGCTGTTACTGACCCATAAGTTACATGGGGTTGACCAAACTTGCAGAAACATGTTTATTTCTGCTGAAAAACATGTTTTGACACTTTCAGCACACTGGGGTTAAGACCTGAGTGTGTGGGCTCTTCTGAGCCTTGCAGTTACATAGGGATACAGCTGTCTGAAAAAACGCGTTTATTTCGGGCTGAAAAACGTTTTGAAAAGTGAGCTGTTACTGACCCATAACTTACATGGGGTTGACCAAACTTGCAGAAACATGTTTATTTCTGCTGAAAAACATGTTTTGACACTTTCAGCACACTGGGGTTAAGACCTGAGTGTGTGGGCTCTTCTGAGCCTTGCAGTTACATAGGGATACAGCTGTCTGAAAAAACGCGTTTATTTCGGGCTGAAAAACACGTTTTGAAAAGTGAGCTGTTACTGACCCATAAGTTACATGGGGTTGACCAAACTTGCAGAAACATGTTTATTTCTGCTGAAAAACATGTTTTGACACTTTCAGCACACTCGGGTTAAGACCTGAGTGTGTGGGCTCTTCTGAGCCTTGCAGTTACATAGGGATACAGCTGTCTGAAAAAACGCGTTTATTTCGGGCTGAAAAACACGTTTTGAAAAGTGAGCTGTTACTGACCCATAACTTACATGGGGTTGACCAAACTTGCAGAAACATGTTTATTTCTGCTGAAAAACATGTTTTGACACTTTCAGCACACTGGGGTTAAGACCTGAGTGTGTGGGCTCTTCTGAGCCTTGCAGTTACATAGGGATACAGCTGTCTGAAAAAACGCGTTTATTTCGGGCTGAAAAACACGTTTTGAAAAGTGAGCTGTTACTGACCCATAACTTACATGGGGTTGACCAAACTTGCAGAAACAAGTTTATTTCTGCTGAAAAACATGTTTTGACACTTTCAGCACAGTGGGGTTAAGACCTGAGTGTGTGGGCTCTTCTGAGCCTTGCAGATACATAGGGATACAGCTGTCTGAAAAAACGCGTTTATTTCGGGCTGAAAAACACGTTTTGAAAAGTGAGCTGTTACTGACCCATAACTTACATGGGGTTGACCAAACTTGCAGAAACATGTTTATTTCTGCTGAAAAACATGTTTTGACACTTTCAGCACACTGGGGTTAAGACCTGAGTGTGTGGGCTCTTCTGAGCCTTGCAGTTACATAGGGATACAGCTGTCTGAAAAAACGCGTTTATTTCGGGCTGAAAAACACGTTTTGAAAAGTGAGCTGTTACTGACCCATAACTTACATGGGGTTGACCAAACTTGCAGAAACATGTTTATTTCTGCTGAAAAACATGTTTTGACACTTTCAGCGCACTGGGGTTAAGACCTAAGTGTGTGGGCTCTTCTGAGGCTTGCAGTTACATAGGGATACAGCTGTCTGAAAAAACGCGTTTATTTCGGGCTGAAAAACACGTTTTGAAAAGTGAGCTGTTACTGAACCATAACTTACATGGGGTTGACCAAACTTGCAGAAACATGTTTATTTCTGCTGAAAAACATGTTTTGACACTTTCAGCACAGTGGGGTTAAGACCTGAGTGTGTGGGCTCTTCTGAGGCTTGCAGTTACATAGGGATACAGCTGTCTGAAAAAACGTGTTTATTTCGTGCTGAAAAACACGTTTTGAAAAGTGAGCTGTTACTGACCCATAAGTTACATGGGGTTGACCAAACTTGCAGAAACATGTTTATTTCTGCTGAAAAACATGTTTTGACACTTTCAGCACACTGGGGTTAAGACCTGAGTGTGTGGGCTCTTCTGAGCCTTGCAGTTACATAGGGATACAGCTGTCTGAAAAAACGCGTTTATTTCGGGCTGAAAAACACGTTTTGAAAAGTGAGCTGTTACTGCCCCATAAGTTACATGGGGTTGACCAAACTTGCAGACACATGTTTATTTCTGCTGAAAAACATGTTTTGACACTTTCAGCACAGTGGGGTTAAGACCTGAGTGTGTGGGCTCTTCTGAGGCTTGCAGTTACATAGGGATACAGCTGTCTGAAAAAACGCGTTTATTTCGGGCTGAAAAACACGTTTTGAAAAGTGAGCTGTTACTGACCCATAAGTTACATGGGGTTGACCAAACTTGCAGAAACATGTTTATTTCTGCTGAAAAACATGTTTTGACACTTTCAGCACACTCGGGTTAAGACCTGAGTGTGTGGGCTCTTCTGAGCCTTGCAGTTACATAGGGATACAGCTGTCTGAAAAAACGCGTTTATTTCGGGCTGAAAAACACGTTTTGAAAAGTGAGCTGTTACTGACCCATAACTTACATGGGGTTGACCAAACTTGCAGAAACATGTTTATTTCTGCTGAAAAACATGTTTTGACACTTTCAGCACACTGGGGTTAAGACCTGAGTGTGTGGGCTCTTCTGAGCCTTGCAGTTACATAGGGATACAGCTGTCTGAAAAAACGCGTTTATTTCGGGCTGAAAAACACGTTTTGAAAAGTGAGCTGTTACTGACCCATAAGTTACATGGGGTTGACCAAACTTGCAGAAACATGTTTATTTCTGCTGAAAAACATGTTTTGACACTTTCAGCACACTGGGGTTAAGACCTGAGTGTGTGGGCTCTTCTGAGCCTTGCAGTTACATAGGGATACAGCTGTCTGAAAAAACGCGTTTATTTCGGGCTGAAAAACACGTTTTGAAAAGTGAGCTGTTACTGACCCATTACTTACATGGGGTTGACCAAACTTGCAGAAACATGTTTATTTCTGCTGAAAAACATGTTTTGACACTTTCAGCACACTGGGGTTAAGACCTGAGTGTGTGGGCTCTTCTGAGCCTTGCAGTTACATAGGGATATAGCTGTCTGAAAAAACGCGTTTATTTCGGGCTGAAAAACACGTTTTGAAAAGTGAGCTGTTACTGACCCGTAACTTACATGGGGTTGACCAAACTTGCAGAAACAAGTTTATTTCTGCTGAAAAACATGTTTTGAGACTTATAGCACAGTGGGGTTAAGACCTGAGTGTGTGGGCTCTTCTGAGCCTTGCAGATACATAGGGATACAGCTGTCTGAAAAAACGCGTTTATTTCGGGCTGAAAAACACGTTTTGAAAAGTGAGCTGTTACTGACCCATAACTTACATGGGGTTAACCAAACTTGCAGAAACATGCTTATTTCTGCTGAATAACATGTTTTGACACTTTCAGCGCACTGGGGTTAAGACCTGAGTGTGTGGGCTCTTCTGAGCCTTGCAGTTACATAGGGATACAGCTGTCTGAAAAAACGCGTTTATTTCGGGCTGAAAAACACGTTTTGAAAAGTGAGCTGTTACTGACCCATAACTTACATGGGGTTGACCAAACTTGCAGAAACATGTTTATTTCTGCTGAAAAACATGTTTTGACACTTTCAGCACACTGGGGTTAAGACCTGAGTGTGTGGGCTCTTCTGAGCCTTGCAGTTACATAGGGATACAGCTGTCTGAAAAAACGCGTTTATTTCGGGCTGAAAAACACGTTTTGAAAAGTGAGCTGTTACTGACCCATAACTTACATGGGGTTGACCAAACTTGCAGAAACATGTTTATTTCTGCTGAAAAACATGTTTTGACACTTTCAGCGCACTGGGGTTAAGACCTGAGTGTGTGGGCTCTTCTGAGCCTTGCAGTTACATAGGGTAACAGCTATCTGAAAAAACGCGTTTATTTCGGGCTGAAAAACACGTTTTGAAAAGTGAGCTGTTACTGACCCATAAGTTACATGGGGTTGACCAAACTTGCAGAAACATGTTTATTTCTGCTGAAAAACATGTTTTGACACTTTCAGCACACTGGGGTTAAGACCTGAGTGTGTGGGCTCTTCTGAGCCTTGCAGTTACATAGGGATACAGCTGTCTGAAAAAACGCGTTTATTTCGGGCTGAAAAACGTTTTGAAAAGTGAGCTGTTACTGACCCATAACTTACATGGGGTTGACCAAACTTGCAGAAACATGTTTATTTCTGCTGAAAAACATGTTTTGACACTTTCAGCACACTGGGGTTAAGACCTGAGTGTGTGGGCTCTTCTGAGCCTTGCAGTTACATAGGGATACAGCTGTCTGAAAAAACGCGTTTATTTCGGGCTGAAAAACACGTTTTGAAAAGTGAGCTGTTACTGACCCATAACTTACATGGGGTTGACCAAACTTGCAGAAACATGTTTATTTCTGCTGAAAAACATGTTTTGACACTTTCAGCACACTGGGGTTAAGACCTGAGTGTGTGGGCTCTTCTGAGCCTTGCAGTTACATAGGGATACAGCTGTCTGAAAAAACGCGTTTATTTCGGGCTGAAAAACACGTTTTGAAAAGTGAGCTGTTACTGACCCATAACTTACATGGGGTTGACCAAACTTGCAGAAACAAGTTTATTTCTGCTGAAAAACATGTTTTGACACTTTCAGCACAGTGGGGTTAAGACCTGAGTGTGTGGGCTCTTCTGAGCCTTGCAGATACATAGGGATACAGCTGTCTGAAAAAACGCGTTTATTTCGGGCTGAAAAACACGTTTTGAAAAGTGAGCTGTTACTGACCCATAACTTACATGGGGTTGACCAAACTTGCAGAAACATGTTTATTTCTGCTGAAAAACATGTTTTGACACTTTCAGCACACTGGGGTTAAGACCTGAGTGTGTGGGCTCTTCTGAGCCTTGCAGTTACATAGGGATACAGCTGTCTGAAAAAACGCGTTTATTTCGGGCTGAAAAACACGTTTTGAAAAGTGAGCTGTTACTGACCCATAACTTACATGGGGTTGACCAAACTTGCAGAAACATGTTTATTTCTGCTGAAAAACATGTTTTGACACTTTCAGCGCACTGGGGTTAAGACCTGAGTGTGTGGGCTCTTCTGAGGCTTGCAGTTACATAGGGATACAGCTGTCTGAAAAAACGCGTTTATTTCGGGCTGAAAAACACGTTTTGAAAAGTGAGCTGTTACTGACCCATAAGTTACATGGGGTTGACCAAACTTGCAGAAACATGTTTATTTCTGCTGAAAAACATGTTTTGACACTTTCAGCGCACTGGGGTTAAGACCTGAGTGTGTGGGCTCTTCTGAGCCTTGCAGTTACATAGGGTAACAGCTATCTGAAAAAACGCGTTTATTTCGGGCTGAAAAACACGTTTTGAAAAGTGAGCTGTTACTGACCCATAACTTACATGGGGTTGACCAAACTTGCAGAAACATGTTTATTTCTGCTGAAAAACATGTTTTGACACTTTCAGCACACTGGGGTTAAGACCTGAGTGTGTGGGCTCTTCTGAGCCTTGCAGATACATAGGGATACAGCTGTCTGAAAAAACGCGTTTATTTCGGGCTGAAAAACACGTTTTGAAAAGTGTGCTGTTACTGCCCCATAACTTACATGGGGTTGACCAAACTTGCAGAAACATGTTTATTTCTGCTGAAAAACACATTTTGACACTTTCAGCACACTGGGGTTAAGACCTGAGTGTGTGGGCTCTTCTGAGCCTTGCAGTTACATAGGGATACAGCTGTCTGAAAAAACGCGTTTATTTCGGGCTGAAAAACACGTTTTGAAAAGTGAGCTGTTACTGACCCATAACTTACATGGGGTTGACCAAACTTGCAGAAACAAGTTTATTTCTGCTGAAAAACATGTTTTGACACTTTCAGCACAGTGGGGTTAAGACCTGAGTGTGTGGGCTCTTCTGAGCCTTGCAGATACATAGGGATACAGCTGTCTGAAAAAACGCGTTTATTTCGGGCTGAAAAACACGTTTTGAAAAGTGAGCTGTTACTGACCCATAACTTACATGGGGTTGACCAAACTTGCAGAAACATGTTTATTTCTGCTGAAAAACATGTTTTGACACTTTCAGCACACTGGGGTTAAGACCTGAGTGTGTGGGCTCTTCTGAGCCTTGCAGTTACATAGGGATACAGCTGTCTGAAAAAACGCGTTTATTTCGGGCTGAAAAACACGTTTTGAAAAGTGAGCTGTTACTGACCCATAACTTACATGGGGTTGACCAAACTTGCAGAAACATGTTTATTTCTGCTGAAAAACATGTTTTGACACTTTCAGCGCACTGGGGTTAAGACCTGAGTGTGTGGGCTCTTCTGAGGCTTGCAGTTACATAGGGATACAGCTGTCTGAAAAAACGCGTTTATTTCGGGCTGAAAAACACGTTTTGAAAAGTGAGCTGTTACTGACCCATAAGTTACATGGGGTTGACCAAACTTGCAGAAACATGTTTATTTCTGCTGAAAAACATGTTTTGACACTTTCAGCGCACTGGGGTTAAGACCTGAGTGTGTGGGCTCTTCTGAGCCTTGCAGTTACATAGGGTAACAGCTATCTGAAAAAACGCGTTTATTTTGGGCTGAAAAACACGTTTTGAAAAGTGAGCTGTTACTGACCCATAAGTTACATGGGGTTGACCAAACTTGCAGAAACATGTTTATTTCTGCTGAAAAACATGTTTTGACACTTTCAGCACACTGGGGTTAAGACCTGAGTGTGTGGGCTCTTCTGAGCCTTGCAGTTACATAGGGATACAGCTGTCTGAAAAAACGCGTTTATTTCGGGCTGAAAAACGTTTTGAAAAGTGAGCTGTTACTGACCCATAACTTACATGGGGTTGACCAAACTTGCAGAAACATGTTTATTTCTGCTGAAAAACATGTTTTGACACTTTCAGCACACTGGGGTTAAGACCTGAGTGTGTGGGCTCTTCTGAGCCTTGCAGTTACATAGGGATACAGCTGTCTGAAAAAACGCGTTTATTTCGGGCTGAAAAACACGTTTTGAAAAGTGAGCTGTTACTGACCCATAAGTTACATGGGGTTGACCAAACTTGCAGAAACATGTTTATTTCTGCTGAAAAACATGTTTTGACACTTTCAGCACACTCGGGTTAAGACCTGAGTGTGTGGGCTCTTCTGAGCCTTGCAGTTACATAGGGATACAGCTGTCTGAAAAAACGCGTTTATTTCGGGCTGAAAAACACGTTTTGAAAAGTGAGCTGTTACTGACCCATAACTTACATGGGGTTGACCAAACTTGCAGAAACATGTTTATTTCTGCTGAAAAACATGTTTTGACACTTTCAGCACACTGGGGTTAAGACCTGAGTGTGTGGGCTCTTCTGAGCCTTGCAGTTACATAGGGATACAGCTGTCTGAAAAAACGCGTTTATTTCGGGCTGAAAAACACGTTTTGAAAAGTGAGCTGTTACTGACCCATAACTTACATGGGGTTGACCAAACTTGCAGAAACAAGTTTATTTCTGCTGAAAAACATGTTTTGACACTTTCAGCACAGTGGGGTTAAGACCTGAGTGTGTGGGCTCTTCTGAGCCTTGCAGATACATAGGGATACAGCTGTCTGAAAAAACGCGTTTATTTCGGGCTGAAAAACACGTTTTGAAAAGTGAGCTGTTACTGACCCATAACTTACATGGGGTTGACCAAACTTGCAGAAACATGTTTATTTCTGCTGAAAAACATGTTTTGACACTTTCAGCACACTGGGGTTAAGACCTGAGTGTGTGGGCTCTTCTGAGCCTTGCAGTTACATAGGGATACAGCTGTCTGAAAAAACGCGTTTATTTCTGGCTGAAAAACACGTTTTGAAAAGTGAGCTGTTACTGACCCATAAGTTACATGGGGTTGACCAAACTTGCAGAAACATGTTTATTTCTGCTGAAAAACATGTTTTGACACTTTCAGCGCACTGGGGTTAAGACCTGAGTGTGTGGGCTCTTCAGAGCCTTGCAGTTACATAGGGTAACAGCTATCTGAAAAAACGCGTTTATTTCGGGCTGAAAAACACGTTTTGAAAAGTGAGCTGTTACTGACCCATAAGTTACATGGGGTTGACCAAACTTGCAGAAACATGTTTATTTCTGCTGAAAAACATGTTTTGACACTTTCAGCACACTGGGGTTTAGACCTGAGTGTGTGGGCTCTTCTGAGCCTTGCAGTTACATAGGGATACAGCTGTCTGAAAAAACGCGTTTATTTCGGGCTGAAAAACACGTTTTGAAAAGTGAGCTGTTACTGCCCCATAAGTTACATGGGGTTGACCAAACTTGCAGACACATGTTTATTTCTGCTGAAAAACATGTTTTGACACTTTCAGCACAGTGGGGTTAAGACCTGAGTGTGTGGGCTCTTCTGAGGCTTGCAGTTACATAGGGATACAGCTGTCTGAAAAAACGCGTTTATTTCGGGCTGAAAAACACGTTTTGAAAAGTGAGCTGTTACTGACCCATAACTTACATGGGGTTGACCAAACTTGCAGAAACATGTTTATTTCTGCTGAAAAACATGTTTTGACACTTTCAGCACACTGGGGTTAAGACCTGAGTGTGTGGGCTCTTCTGAGCCTTGCAGATACATAGGGATACAGCTGTCTGAAAAAACGCGTTTATTTCTGGCTGAAAAACACGTTTTGAAAAGTGAGCTGTTACTGACCCATAACTTACATGGGGTTGACCAAACTTGCAGAAACATGTTTATTTCTGCTGAAAAACATGTTTTGACACTTTCAGCGCACTGGGGTTAAGACCTGAGTGTGTGGGCTCTTCTGAGCCTTGCAGTTACATAGGGTAACAGCTATCTGAAAAAACGCGTTTATTTCGGGCTGAAAAACACGTTTTGAAAAGTGAGCTGTTACTGACCCATAAGTTACATGGGGTTGACCAAACTTGCAGAAACATGTTTATTTCTGCTGAAAAACATGTTTTGACACTTTCAGCACACTGGGGTTAAGACCTGAGTGTGTGGGCTCTTCTGAGCCTTGCAGTTACATAGGGATACAGCTGTCTGAAAAAACGCGTTTATTTCGGGCTGAAAAACACGTTTTGAAAAGTGAGCTGTTACTGCCCCATAAGTTACATGGGGTTGACCAAACTTGCAGACACATGTTTATTTCTGCTGAAAAACATGTTTTGACACTTTCAGCACAGTGGGGTTAAGACCTGAGTGTGTGGGCTCTTCTGAGGCTTGCAGTTACATAGGGATACAGCTGTCTGAAAAAACGCGTTTATTTCGGGCTGAAAAACACGTTTTGAAAAGTGAGCTGTTACTGACCCATAAGTTACATGGGGTTGACCAAACTTGCAGAAACATGTTTATTTCTGCTGAAAAACATGTTTTGACACTTTCAGCACACTCGGGTTAAGACCTGAGTGTGTGGGCTCTTCTGAGCCTTGCAGTTACATAGGGATACAGCTGTCTGAAAAAACGCGTTTATTTCGGGCTGAAAAACACGTTTTGAAAAGTGAGCTGTTACTGACCCATAACTTACATGGGGTTGACCAAACTTGCAGAAACATGTTTATTTCTGCTGAAAAACATGTTTTGACACTTTCAGCACACTGGGGTTAAGACCTGAGTGTGTGGGCTCTTCTGAGCCTTGCAGTTACATAGGGATACAGCTGTCTGAAAAAACGCGTTTATTTCGGGCTGAAAAACACGTTTTGAAAAGTGAGCTGTTACTGACCCATAAGTTACATGGGGTTGACCAAACTTGCAGAAACATGTTTATTTCTGCTGAAAAACATGTTTTGACACTTTCAGCACACTGGGGTTAAGACCTGAGTGTGTGGGCTCTTCTGAGCCTTGCAGTTACATAGGGATACAGCTGTCTGAAAAAACGCGTTTATTTCGGGCTGAAAAACACGTTTTGAAAAGTGAGCTGTTACTGACCCATAACTTACATGGGGTTGACCAAACTTGCAGAAACATGTTTATTTCTGCTGAAAAACATGTTTTGACACTTTCAGCGCACTGGGGTTAAGACCTAAGTGTGTGGGCTCTTCTGAGGCTTGCAGTTACATAGGGATACAGCTGTCTGAAAAAACGCGTTTATTTCGGGCTGAAAAACACGTTTTGAAAAGTGAGCTGTTACTGACCCATAACTTACATGGGGTTGACCAAACTTGCAGACACATGTTTATTTCTGCTGAAAAACATGTTTTGACACTTTCAGCACAGTGGGGTTAAGACCTGAGTGTGTGGGCTCTTCTGAGGCTTGCAGTTACATAGGGATACAGCTGTCTGAAAAAACGCGTTTATTTCGGGCTGAAAAACACGTTTTGAAAAGTGAGCTGTTACTGACCCATAAGTTACATGGGGTTGACCAAACTTGCAGAAACATGTTTATTTCTGCTGAAAAACATGTTTTGACACTTTCAGCACACTCGGGTTAAGACCTGAGTGTGTGGGCTCTTCTGAGCCTTGCAGTTACATAGGGATACAGCTGTCTGAAAAAACGCGTTTATTTCGGGCTGAAAAACACGTTTTGAAAAGTGAGCTGTTACTGACCCATAACTTACATGGGGTTGACCAAACTTGCAGAAACATGTTTATTTCTGCTGAAAAACATGTTTTGACACTTTCAGCACACTGGGGTTAAGACCTGAGTGTGTGGGCTCTTCTGAGCCTTGCAGTTACATAGGGATACAGCTGTCTGAAAAAACGCGTTTATTTCGGGCTGAAAAACACGTTTTGAAAAGTGAGCTGTTACTGACCCATAAGTTACATGGGGTTGACCAAACTTGCAGAAACATGTTTATTTCTGCTGAAAAACATGTTTTGACACTTTCAGCACACTGGGGTTAAGACCTGAGTGTGTGGGCTCTTCTGAGCCTTGCAGTTACATAGGGATACAGCTGTCTGAAAAAACGCGTTTATTTCGGGCTGAAAAACACGTTTTGAAAAGTGAGCTGTTACTGACCCATTACTTACATGGGGTTGACCAAACTTGCAGAAACATGTTTATTTCTGCTGAAAAACATGTTTTGACACTTTCAGCACACTGGGGTTAAGACCTGAGTGTGTGGGCTCTTCTGAGCCTTGCAGTTACATAGGGATATAGCTGTCTGAAAAAACGCGTTTATTTCGGGCTGAAAAACACGTTTTGAAAAGTGAGCTGTTACTGACCCGTAACTTACATGGGGTTGACCAAACTTGCAGAAACAAGTTTATTTCTGCTGAAAAACATGTTTTGAGACTTATAGCACAGTGGGGTTAAGACCTGAGTGTGTGGGCTCTTCTGAGCCTTGCAGATACATAGGGATACAGCTGTCTGAAAAAACGCGTTTATTTCGGGCTGAAAAACACGTTTTGAAAAGTGAGCTGTTACTGACCCATAACTTACATGGGGTTAACCAAACTTGCAGAAACATGCTTATTTCTGCTGAATAACATGTTTTGACACTTTCAGCGCACTGGGGTTAAGACCTGAGTGTGTGGGCTCTTCTGAGCCTTGCAGTTACATAGGGATACAGCTGTCTGAAAAAACGCGTTTATTTCGGGCTGAAAAACACGTTTTGAAAAGTGAGCTGTTACTGACCCATAACTTACATGGGGTTGACCAAACTTGCAGAAACATGTTTATTTCTGCTGAAAAACATGTTTTGACACTTTCAGCACACTGGGGTTAAGACCTGAGTGTGTGGGCTCTTCTGAGCCTTGCAGTTACATAGGGATACAGCTGTCTGAAAAAACGCGTTTATTTCGGGCTGAAAAACACGTTTTGAAAAGTGAGCTGTTACTGACCCATAACTTACATGGGGTTGACCAAACTTGCAGAAACATGTTTATTTCTGCTGAAAAACATGTTTTGACACTTTCAGCGCACTGGGGTTAAGACCTGAGTGTGTGGGCTCTTCTGAGCCTTGCAGTTACATAGGGTAACAGCTATCTGAAAAAACGCGTTTATTTCGGGCTGAAAAACACGTTTTGAAAAGTGAGCTGTTACTGACCCATAAGTTACATGGGGTTGACCAAACTTGCAGAAACATGTTTATTTCTGCTGAAAAACATGTTTTGACACTTTCAGCACACTGGGGTTAAGACCTGAGTGTGTGGGCTCTTCTGAGCCTTGCAGTTACATAGGGATACAGCTGTCTGAAAAAACGCGTTTATTTCGGGCTGAAAAACGTTTTGAAAAGTGACCTGTTACTGACCCATAACTTACATGGGGTTGACCAAACTTGCAGAAACATGTTTATTTCTGCTGAAAAACATGTTTTGACACTTTCAGCACACTGGGGTTAAGACCTGAGTGTGTGGGCTCTTCTGAGCCTTGCAGTTACATAGGGATACAGCTGTCTGAAAAAACGCGTTTATTTCGGGCTGAAAAACACGTTTTGAAAAGTGAGCTGTTACTGACCCATAAGTTACATGGGGTTGACCAAACTTGCAGAAACATGTTTATTTCTGCTGAAAAACATGTTTTGACACTTTCAGCACACTCGGGTTAAGACCTGAGTGTGTGGGCTCTTCTGAGCCTTGCAGTTACATAGGGATACAGCTGTCTGAAAAAACGCGTTTATTTCGGGCTGAAAAACACGTTTTGAAAAGTGAGCTGTTACTGACCCATAACTTACATGGGGTTGACCAAACTTGCAGAAACATGTTTATTTCTGCTGAAAAACATGTTTTGACACTTTCAGCACACTGGGGTTAAGACCTGAGTGTGTGGGCTCTTCTGAGCCTTGCAGTTACATAGGGATACAGCTGTCTGAAAAAACGCGTTTATTTCGGGCTGAAAAACACGTTTTGAAAAGTGAGCTGTTACTGACCCATAACTTACATGGGGTTGACCAAACTTGCAGAAACAAGTTTATTTCTGCTGAAAAACATGTTTTGACACTTTCAGCACAGTGGGGTTAAGACCTGAGTGTGTGGGCTCTTCTGAGCCTTGCAGATACATAGGGATACAGCTGTCTGAAAAAACGCGTTTATTTCGGGCTGAAAAACACGTTTTGAAAAGTGAGCTGTTACTGACCCATAACTTACATGGGGTTGACCAAACTTGCAGAAACATGTTTATTTCTGCTGAAAAACATGTTTTGACACTTTCAGCACACTGGGGTTAAGACCTGAGTGTGTGGGCTCTTCTGAGCCTTGCAGTTACATAGGGTAACAGCTATCTGAAAAAACGCGTTTATTTTGGGCTGAAAAACACGTTTTGAAAAGTGAGCTGTTACTGACCCATAAGTTACATGGGGTTGACCAAACTTGCAGAAACATGTTTATTTCTGCTGAAAAACATGTTTTGACACTTTCAGCACACTGGGGTTAAGACCTGAGTGTGTGGGCTCTTCTGAGCCTTGCAGTTACATAGGGATACAGCTGTCTGAAAAAACGCGTTTATTTCGGGCTGAAAAACGTTTTGAAAAGTGAGCTGTTACTGACCCATAACTTACATGGGGTTGACCAAACTTGCAGAAACATGTTTATTTCTGCTGAAAAACATGTTTTGACACTTTCAGCACACTGGGGTTAAGACCTGAGTGTGTGGGCTCTTCTGAGCCTTGCAGTTACATAGGGATACAGCTGTCTGAAAAAACGCGTTTATTTCGGGCTGAAAAACACGTTTTGAAAAGTGAGCTGTTACTGACCCATAAGTTACATGGGGTTGACCAAACTTGCAGAAACATGTTTATTTCTGCTGAAAAACATGTTTTGACACTTTCAGCACACTCGGGTTAAGACCTGAGTGTGTGGGCTCTTCTGAGCCTTGCAGTTACATAGGGATACAGCTGTCTGAAAAAACGCGTTTATTTCGGGCTGAAAAACACGTTTTGAAAAGTGAGCTGTTACTGACCCATAACTTACATGGGGTTGACCAAACTTGCAGAAACATGTTTATTTCTGCTGAAAAACATGTTTTGACACTTTCAGCACACTGGGGTTAAGACCTGAGTGTGTGGGCTCTTCTGAGCCTTGCAGTTACATAGGGATACAGCTGTCTGAAAAAACGCGTTTATTTCGGGCTGAAAAACACGTTTTGAAAAGTGAGCTGTTACTGACCCATAACTTACATGGGGTTGACCAAACTTGCAGAAACAAGTTTATTTCTGCTGAAAAACATGTTTTGACACTTTCAGCACAGTGGGGTTAAGACCTGAGTGTGTGGGCTCTTCTGAGCCTTGCAGATACATAGGGATACAGCTGTCTGAAAAAACGCGTTTATTTCGGGCTGAAAAACACGTTTTGAAAAGTGAGCTGTTACTGACCCATAACTTACATGGGGTTGACCAAACTTGCAGAAACATGTTTATTTCTGCTGAAAAACATGTTTTGACACTTTCAGCACACTGGGGTTAAGACCTGAGTGTGTGGGCTCTTCTGAGCCTTGCAGTTACATAGGGATACAGCTGTCTGAAAAAACGCGTTTATTTCGGGCTGAAAAACACGTTTTGAAAAGTGAGCTGTTACTGACCCATAACTTACATGGGGTTGACCAAACTTGCAGAAACATGTTTATTTCTGCTGAAAAACATGTTTTGACACTTTCAGCGCACTGGGGTTAAGACCTAAGTGTGTGGGCTCTTCTGAGGCTTGCAGTTACATAGGGATACAGCTGTCTGAAAAAACGCGTTTATTTCGGGCTGAAAAACACGTTTTGAAAAGTGAGCTGTTACTGACCCATAACTTACATGGGGTTGACCAAACTTGCAGAAACATGTTTATTTCTGCTGAAAAACATGTTTTGACACTTTCAGCACACTGGGGTTAAGACCTGAGTGTTTGGGCTCTTCTGAGCCTTGCAGATACATAGGGATACAGCTGTCTGAAAAAACGCGTTTATTTCTGGCTGAAAAACACGTTTTGAAAAGTGAGCTGTTACTGACCCATAAGTTACATGGGGTTGACCAAACTTGCAGAAACATGTTTATTTCTGCTGAAAAACATGTTTTGACACTTTCAGCGCACTGGGGTTAAGACCTGAGTGTGTGGGCTCTTCAGAGCCTTGCAGTTACATAGGGTAACAGCTATCTGAAAAAACGCGTTTATTTCGGGCTGAAAAACACGTTTTGAAAAGTGAGCTGTTACTGACCCATAAGTTACATGGGGTTGACCAAACTTGCAGAAACATGTTTATTTCTGCTGAAAAACATGTTTTGACACTTTCAGCACACTGGGGTTTAGACCTGAGTGTGTGGGCTCTTCTGAGCCTTGCAGTTACATAGGGATACAGCTGTCTGAAAAAACGCGTTTATTTCGGGCTGAAAAACACGTTTTGAAAAGTGAGCTGTTACTGCCCCATAAGTTACATGGGGTTGACCAAACTTGCAGACACATGTTTATTTCTGCTGAAAAACATGTTTTGACACTTTCAGCACAGTGGGGTTAAGACCTGAGTGTGTGGGCTCTTCTGAGGCTTGCAGTTACATAGGGATACAGCTGTCTGAAAAAACGCGTTTATTTCGGGCTGAAAAACACGTTTTGAAAAGTGAGCTGTTACTGACCCATAACTTACATGGGGTTGACCAAACTTGCAGAAACATGTTTATTTCTGCTGAAAAACATGTTTTGACACTTTCAGCACACTGGGGTTAAGACCTGAGTGTGTGGGCTCTTCTGAGCCTTGCAGATACATAGGGATACAGCTGTCTGAAAAAACGCGTTTATTTCTGGCTGAAAAACACGTTTTGAAAAGTGAGCTGTTACTGACCCATAACTTACATGGGGTTGACCAAACTTGCAGAAACATGTTTATTTCTGCTGAAAAACATGTTTTGACACTTTCAGCGCACTGGGGTTAAGACCTGAGTGTGTGGGCTCTTCTGAGCCTTGCAGTTACATAGGGTAACAGCTATCTGAAAAAACGCGTTTATTTCGGGCTGAAAAACACGTTTTGAAAAGTGAGCTGTTACTGACCCATAAGTTACATGGGGTTGACCAAACTTGCAGAAACATGTTTATTTCTGCTGAAAAACATGTTTTGACACTTTCAGCACACTCGGGTTAAGACCTGAGTGTGTGGGCTCTTCGGAGCCTTGCAGTTACATAGGGATACAGCTGTCTGAAAAAACGCGTTTATTTCGGGCTGAAAAACACGTTTTGAAAAGTGAGCTGTTACTGACCCATAAGTTACATGGGGTTGACCAAACTTGCAGAAACATGTTTATTTCTGCTGAAAAACATGTTTTGACACTTTCAGCACACTGGGGTTAAGACCTGAGTGTGTGGGCTCTTCTGAGCCTTGCAGTTACATAGGGATACAGCTGTCTGAAAAAACGCGTTTATTTCGGGCTGAAAAACACGTTTTGAAAAGTGAGCTGTTACTGACCCATAACTTACATGGGGTTGACCAAACTTGCAGAAACATGTTTATTTCTGCTGAAAAACATGTTTTGACACTTTCAGCACACTGGGGTTAAGACCTGAGTGTGTGGGCTCTTCTGAGCCTTGCAGATACATAGGGATACAGCTGTCTGAAAAAACGCGTTTATTTCGGGCTGAAAAACACGTTTTGAAAAGTGAGCTGTTACTGACCCATAACTTACATGGGGTTGACCAAACTTGCAGAAACATGTTTATTTCTGCTGAAAAACATGTTTTGACACTTTCAGCACAGTGGGGTTAAGACCTGAGTGTGTGGGCTCTTCTGAGGCTTGCAGTTACATAGGGATACAGCTGTCTGAAAAAACGTGTTTATTTCGGGCTGAAAAACACGTCTTGAAAAGTGAGCTGTTACTGCCCCATAAGTTACATGGGGTTGACCAAAATTGCAGAAACATGTTTATTTCTGCTGAAAAACATGTTTTGACACTTTCAGCACACTGGGGTTAAGACCTGAGTGTGTGGGCTCTTCTGAGCCTTGCAGATACATAGGGATACAGCTGTCTGAAAAAACGCGTTTATTTCGGGCTGAAAAACACGTTTTGAAAAGTGTGCTGTTACTGCCCCATAACTTACATGGGGTTGACCAAACTTGCAGAAACGTTTATTTCTGCTGAAAAACACATTTTGACACTTTCAGCACACTGGGGTTAAGACCTGAGTGTGTGGGCTCTTCTGAGCCTTGCAGTTACATAGGGATACAGCTGTGTGAAAAAACGCGTTTATTTCGGGCTGAAAAACACGTTTTGAAAAGTGAGCTGTTACTGCCCCATAAGTTACATGGGGTTGACCAAACTTGCAGAAACATGTTTATTTCTGCTGAAAAACACGTTTTGACTCTTTCAGCACACTGGGGTTATGACCTGAGTGTGTGGGCTCTTCTGAGCCTTGCAGTTACATAGGGATACAGCTGTCTGAAAAAACGTGTTTATTTCGGGCTGAAAAACACGTCTTGAAAAGTGAGCTGTTACTGCCCCATAAGTTACATGGGGTTGACCAAAATTGCAGAAACATGTTTATTTCTGCTGAAAAACATGTTTTGACACTTTCAGCACACTGGGGTTAAGACCTGAGTGTGTGGGCTCTTCTGAGCCTTGCAGATACATAGGGATACAGCTGTCTGAAAAAACGCGTTTATTTCGGGCTGAAAAACACGTTTTGAAAAGTGTGCTGTTACTGCCCCATAACTTACATGGGGTTGACCAAACTTGCAGAAACGTTTATTTCTGCTGAAAAACACATTTTGACACTTTCAGCACACTGGGGTTAAGACCTGAGTGTGTGGGCTCTTCTGAGCCTTGCAGTTACATAGGGATACAGCTGTGTGAAAAAACGCGTTTATTTCGGGCTGAAAAACACGTTTTGAAAAGTGAGCTGTTACTGCCCCATAAGTTACATGGGGTTGACCAAACTTGCAGAAACATGTTTATTTCTGCTGAAAAACACGTTTTGACACTGTCAGCACACTGGGGTTAAGACCTGAGTGTGTGGGCTCTTCTGAGCCTTGCAGTTACATAGGGATACAGCTGTCTGAAAAAACGCGTTTATTTCGGGCTGAAAAACACGTTTTGAAAAGTGAGCTGTTACTGACCCATAACTTACATGGGGTTGACCAAACTTGCAGAAACATGTTTATTTCTGCTGAAAAACATGTTTTGACACTTTCAGCACACTGGGGTTAAGACCTGAGTGTGTGGGCTCTTCTGAGCCTTGCAGATACATAGGGATACAGCTGTCTGAAAAAACGCGTTTATTTCGGGCTGAAAAACACGTTTTGAAAAGTGTGCTGTTACTGCCCCATAACTTACATGGGGTACCAAACTTGCAGAAACATGTTTATTTCTGCTGAAAAACACATTTTGACACTTTCAGCACACTGGGGTTAAGACCTGAGTGTGTGGGCTCTTCTGAGCCTTGCAGGTACATAGAGATACAGCTGTCTGAAAAAACGTGTTTATTTCGGGCTGAAAAACACGTTTTGAAAAGTGTGCTGTTACTGCCCCATAACTTACATGGGGTTGACCAAACTTGCAGAAACATGTTTATTTCTGCTGAAAAACACGTTTTGACTCTTTCAGCACACTGGGGTTAAGACCTGAGTGTGTGGGCTCTTCTGAGCCTTGCAGATACATAGGGATACAGCTGTCTGAAAAAACGCGTTTATTTCGGGCTGAAAAACACGTTTTGAAAAGTGTGCTGTTACTGCCCCATAAGTTACATGGGGTTGACCAAAATTGCAGAAACATGTTTATTTCTGCTGAAAAACATGTTTTGACACTTTCGGCACACTGGGGTTAAGACCTGAGTGTGTGGGCTCTTCTGAGCCTTGCAGTTACATAGGGATACAGCTGTTTGAAAAAACGCGTTTATTTCGGGCTGAAAAACACGTTTTGAAAAGTGTGCTGTTACTGCCCCATAACTTACATGGGGTTGACCAAACTTGCAGAAACATGTTTATTTCTGCTGAAAAACATGTTTTGACACTTTCAGCACACTGGGGTTAAGACCTGAGAGTGTTTTGGCTCTTCTGAGCCTTGCAGTTACATAGGGATACAGCTGTCTGAAAAAACGCGTTTATTTCGGGCTGAAAAACACGTTTTGAAAAGTGAGCTGTTACTGACCCATAACTTACATGGGGTTGACCAAACTTGCAGAAACATGTTTATTTCTGCTGAAAAACATGTTTTGACACTTTCAGCACAGTGGGGTTAAGACCTGAGTGTGTGGGCTCTTCTGAGGCTTGCAGTTACATAGGGATACAGCTGTCTGAAAAAACGTGTTTATTTCGTGCTGAAAAACACGTTTTGAAAAGTGAGCTGTTACTGCCCCATAAGTTACATGGGGTTGACCAAAATTGCAGAAACATGTTTATTTCTGCTGAAAAACATGTTTTGACACTTTCAGCACACTGGGGTTAAGACCTGAGTGTGTGGGCTCTTCTGAGCCTTGCAGTTACATAGGGATACAGCTGTCTGAAAAAACGCGTTTATTTCGGGCTGAAAAACACGTTTTGAAAAGTGAGCTGTTACTGACCCATAACTTACATGGGGTTGACCAAACTTGCAGAAACATGTTTATTTCTGCTGAAAAACATGTTTTGACACTTTCAGCACACTGGGGTTAAGACCTGAGTGTGTGGGCTCTTCTGAGCCTTGCAGATACATAGGGATACAGCTGTCTGAAAAAACGCGTTTATTTCGGGCTGAAAAACACGTTTTGAAAAGTGTGCTGTTACTGCCCCATAACTTACATGGGGTTGACCAAACTTGCAGAAACGTTTATTTCTGCTGAAAAACACATTTTGACACTTTCAGCACACTGGGGTTAAGACCTGAGTGTGTGGGCTCTTCTGAGCCTTGCAGTTACATAGGGATACAGCTGTGTGAAAAAACGCGTTTATTTCGGGCTTAAAAACACGTTTTGAAAAGTGAGCTGTTACTGCCCCATAAGTTACATGGGGTTGACCAAACTTGCAGAAACATGTTTATTTCTGCTGAAAAACACGTTTTGACTCTTTCAGCACACTGGGGTTATGACCTGAGTGTGTGGGCTCTTCTGAGCCTTGCAGTTACATAGGGATACAGCTGTCTGAAAAAACGTGTTTATTTCGGGCTGAAAAACACGTCTTGAAAAGTGAGCTGTTACTGCCCCATAAGTTACATGGGGTTGACCAAAATTGCAGAAACATGTTTATTTCTGCTGAAAAACATGTTTTGACACTTTCAGCACACTGGGGTTAAGACCTGAGTGTGTGGGCTCTTCTGAGCCTTGCAGATACATAGGGATACAGCTGTCTGAAAAAACGCGTTTATTTCGGGCTGAAAAACACGTTTTGAAAAGTGTGCTGTTACTGCCCCATAACTTACATGGGGTTGACCAAACTTGCAGAAACGTTTATTTCTGCTGAAAAACACATTTTGACACTTTCAGCACACTGGGGTTAAGACCTGAGTGTGTGGGCTCTTCTGAGCCTTGCAGTTACATAGGGATACAGCTGTGTGAAAAAACGCGTTTATTTCGGGCTGAAAAACACGTTTTGAAAAGTGAGCTGTTACTGCCCCATAAGTTACATGGGGTTGACCAAACTTGCAGAAACATGTTTATTTCTGCTGAAAAACATGTTTTGACACTTTCAGCACACTGGGGTTAAGACCGGAGTGTGTGGGCTCTTCTGAACCTTGCAGTTACATAGGGATACAGCTGTCTGAAAAAACGCGTTTATTTCGGGCTGAAAAACACGTTTTGAAAAGTGTGCTGTTACTGCCCCATAACTTACATGGGGTTGACCAAACTTGCAGAAACATGTTTATTTCTGCTGAAAAACACGTTTTGACACTGTCAGCACACTGGGGTTAAGACCTGAGTGTGTGGGCTCTTCTGAGCCTTGCAGTTACATAGGGATACAGCTGTCTGAAAAAACGCGTTTATTTCGGGCTGAAAAACACGTTTTGAAAAGTGAGCTGTTACTGACCCATAACTTACATGGGGTTGACCAAACTTGCAGAAACATGTTTATTTCTGCTGAAAAACATGTTTTGACACTTTCAGCACACTGGGGTTAAGACCTGAGTGTGTGGGCTCTTCTGAGCCTTGCAGATACATAGGGATACAGCTGTCTGAAAAAACGCGTTTATTTCGGGCTGAAAAACACGTTTTGAAAAGTGTGCTGTTACTGCCCCATAACTTACATGGGGTTGACCAAACTTGCAGAAACATGTTTATTTCTGCTGAAAAACACATTTTGACACTTTCAGCACACTGGGGTTAAGACCTGAGTGTGTGGGCTCTTCTGAGCCTTGCAGGTACATAGAGATACAGCTGTCTGAAAAAACGTGTTTATTTCGGGCTGAAAAACACGTTTTGAAAAGTGTGCTGTTACTGCCCCATAACTTACATGGGGTTGACCAAACTTGCAGAAACATGTTTATTTCTGCTGAAAAACACGTTTTGACTCTTTCAGCACACTGGGGTTAAGACCTGAGTGTGTGGGCTCTTCTGAGCCTTGCAGATACATAGGGATACAGCTGTCTGAAAAAACGCGTTTATTTCGGGCTGAAAAACACGTTTTGAAAAGTGTGCTGTTACTGCCCCATAAGTTACATGGGGTTGACCAAAATTGCAGAAACATGTTTATTTCTGCTGAAAAACATGTTTTGACACTTTCGGCACACTGGGGTTAAGACCTGAGTGTGTGGGCTCTTCTGAGCCTTGCAGTTACATAGGGATACAGCTGTTTGAAAAAACGCGTTTATTTCGGGCTGAAAAACACGTTTTGAAAAGTGTGCTGTTACTGCCCCATAACTTACATGGGGTTGACCAAACTTGCAGAAACATGTTTATTTCTGCTGAAAAACATGTTTTGACACTTTCAGCACACTGGGGTTAAGACCTGAGTGTGTGGGCTCTTCTGAGCCTTGCAGTTACATAGGGATACAGCTGTCTGAAAAAACGCGTTTATTTCGGGCTGAAAAACACGTTTTGAAAAGTGAGCTGTTACTGACCCATAACTTACATGGGGTTGACCAAACTTGCAGAAACATGTTTATTTCTGCTGAAAAACATGTTTTGACACTTTCAGCACAGTGGGGTTAAGACCTGAGTGTGTGGGCTCTTCTGAGGCTTGCAGTTACATAGGGATACAGCTGTCTGAAAAAACGTGTTTATTTCGTGCTGAAAAACACGTTTTGAAAAGTGAGCTGTTACTGCCCCATAAGTTACATGGGGTTGACCAAAATTGCAGAAACATGTTTATTTCTGCTGAAAAACATGTTTTGACACTTTCAGCACACTGGGGTTAAGACCTGAGTGTGTGGGCTCTTCTGAGCCTTGCAGATACATAGGGATACAGCTGTCTGAAAAAACGCGTTTATTTCGGGCTGAAAAACACGTTTTGAAAAGTGAGCTGTTACTGACCCATAACTTACATGGGGTTGACCAAACTTGCAGAAACATGTTTATTTCTGCTGAAAAACATGTTTTGACACTTTCAGCGCACTGGGGTTAAGACCTGAGTGTGTGGGCTCTTCTGAGCCTTGCAGTTACTTAGGGATACAGCTGTCTGAAAAAACGCGTTTATTTCGGGCTGAAAAACACGTTTTGAAAAGTGTGCTGTTACTGCCCCATAACTTACATGGGGTTGACCAAACTTGCAGAAACATGTTTATTTCTGCTGAAAAACACATTTTGACACTTTCAGCACACTGGGGTTAAGACCTGAGTGTGTGGGCTCTTCTGAGCCTTGCAGTAACATAGGGATACAGCTGTCTGAAAAAACGCGTTTATTTCGGGCTGAAAAACACGTTTTGAAAAGTGAGCTGTTACTGACCCCTAACTTACATGGGGTTGACCAAACTTGCAGAAACATGTTTATTTCTGCTGAAAAACACGTTTTGACACTGTCAGCACACTGGGGTTAAGACCTGAGTGTGTGGGCTCTTCTGAGCCTTGCAGTTACATAGGGATACAGCTGTCTGAAAAAACGCGTTTATTTCGGGCTGAAAAACACGTTTTGAAAAGTGAGCTGTTACTGACCCATAACTTACATGGGGTTGACCAAACTTGCAGAAACATGTTTATTTCTGCTGAAAAACATGTTTTGACACTTTCAGCACACTGGGGTTAAGACCTGAGTGTGTGGGCTCTTCTGAGCCTTGCAGATACATAGGGATACAGCTGTCTGAAAAAACGCGTTTATTTCGGGCTGAAAAACACGTTTTGAAAAGTGTGCTGTTACTGCCCCATAACTTACATGGGGTTGACCAAACTTGCAGAAACATGTTTATTTCTGCTGAAAAACACATTTTGACACTTTCAGCACACTGGGGTTAAGACCTGAGTGTGTGGGCTCTTCTGAGCCTTGCAGGTACATAGAGATACAGCTGTCTGAAAAAACGTGTTTATTTCGGGCTGAAAAACACGTTTTGAAAAGTGTGCTGTTACTGCCCCATAACTTACATGGGGTTGACCAAACTTGCAGAAACATGTTTATTTCTGCTGAAAAACACGTTTTGACTCTTTCAGCACACTGGGGTTAAGACCTGAGTGTGTGGGCTCTTCTGAGCCTTGCAGTTACATAGGGATACAGCTGTCTTAAAAAAACGCGTTTATTTCGGGCTGAAAAACACGTTTTGAAATGTGAGCTGTTACTGACCCATAACTTACATGGGGTTGACCAAACTTGCAGAAACATGTTTATTTCTGCTGAAAAACACGTTTTGAAAAGTGAGCTGTTACTGCCCCATAACTTACATGGGGTTGACCAAACTTGCAGAAACATGTTTATTTCTGCTGAAAAACATGTTTTGACACTTTCAGCGCACTGAGGTTAAGACCGGAGTGTGTGGGCTCTTCTGAGCCTTGCAGATACATAGGGATACAGCTGTCTGAAAAAACGCGTTTATTTCGGGCTGAAAAACACGTTTTGAAAAGTGTGCTGTTACTGCCCCATAACTTACATGGGGTTGAGCAAACTTGCAGAAACATGTTTATTTCTGCTGAAAAACACATTTTGACACTTTCAGCACACTGGGGTTAAGACCTGAGTGTTTGGGCTCTTCTGAGCCTTGCAGGTACATAGAGATACAGCTGTCTGAAAAAACGTGTTTATTTCGGGCTGAAAAACACGTTTTGAAAAGTGTGCTGTTACTGCCCCATAACTTACATGGGGTTGACCAAACTTGCAGAAACATGTTTATTTCTGCTGAAAAACACGTTTTGACTCTTTCAGCACACTGGGGTTAAGACCTGAGTGTGTGGGCTCTTCTGAGCCTTGCAGTTACATAGGGATACAGCTGTCTGAAAAAACGCGTTTATTTCGGGCTGAAAAACACGTTTTGAAATGTGAGCTGTTACTGACCCATAACTTACATGGGGTTGACCAAACTTGCAAAAACATGTTTATTTCTGCTGAAAAACATGTTCTAACACTTTCAGCACACTGGGGTTAAGACCTGAGTGTGTGGGCTCTTCTGAGCCTTGCAGTTACATAGGGATACAGCTGTCTGAAAAAACGCGTTTATTTCGGGCTGAAAAACACGTTTTGAAAAGTGTGCTGTTACTGCCCCATAACTTACATGGGGTTGACCAAACTTGCAGAAACATGTTTATTTCTGCTGAAAAACATGTTTTGACACTTTCAGCACACTGGGGTGAAGACCTGAGTGTGTGGGCTCTTCTGAGCCTTGCAGTTACATAGGGATACAGCTGTCTGAAAAAACGCGTTTATTTCGGGCTGAAAAACACGTTTTGAAAAGTGAGCTGTTACTGACCCATAAGTTACATGGGGTTGACCAAAATTGCAGAAACATGTTTATTTCTGCTGAAAAACATGTTTTGACACTTTCGGCACACTGGGGTTAAGACCTGAGTGTGTGGGCTCTTCTGAGCCTTGCAGTTACATAGGGATACAGCTGTCTGAAAAAACGCGTTTATTTCGGGCTGAAAAACACGTTTTGAAAAGTGTGCTGTTACTGCCCCATAACTTAAATGGGGTTGACCAAACTTGCAGAAACGTTTATTTCTGCTGAAAAACATGTTTTGACACTTTCAGCACACTGGGGTTAAGACCGGAGTGTGTGGGCTCTTCTGAACCTTGCAGTTACATAGGGATACAGCTGTCTGAAAAAACGCGTTTATTTCGGGCTGAAAAACACGTTTTGAAAAGTGTGCTGTTACTGCCCCATAACTTACATGGGGTTGACCAAACTTGCAGAAACATGTTTATTTCTGCTGAAAAACACGTTTTGACACTGTCAGCACACTGGGGTTAAGACCTGAGTGTGTGGGCTCTTCTGAGCCTTGCAGTTACATAGGGATACAGCTGTCTGAAAAAACGCGTTTATTTCGGGCTGAAAAACACGTTTTGAAAAGTGAGCTGTTACTGACCCATAACTTACATGGGGTTGACCAAACTTGCAGAAACATGTTTATTTCTGCTGAAAAACATGTTTTGACACTTTCAGCACACTGGGGTTAAGACCTGAGTGTGTGGGCTCTTCTGAGCCTTGCAGATACATAGGGATACAGCTGTCTGAAAAAACGCGTTTATTTCGGGCTGAAAAACACGTTTTGAAAAGCGTGCTGTTACTGCCCCATAACTTACATGGGGTTGACCAAACTTGCAGAAACATGTTTATTTCTGCTGAAAAACACATTTTGACACTTTCAGCACACTGGGGTTAAGACCTGAGTGTGTGGGCTCTTCTGAGCCTTGCAGGTACATAGAGATACAGCTGTCTGAAAAAACGTGTTTATTTCGGGCTGAAAAACACGTTTTGAAAAGTGTGCTGTTACTGCCCCATAACTTACATGGGGTTGACCAAACTTGCAGAAACATGTTTATTTCTGCTGAAAAACACGTTTTGACTCTTTCAGCACACTGGGGTTAAGACCTGAGTGTGTGGGCTCTTCTGAGCCTTGCAGTTACATAGGGATACAGCTGTCTGAAAAAACGCGTTTATTTCGGGCTGAAAAACACGTCTTGAAATGTGAGCTGTTACTGACCCATAACTTACATGGGGTTGACCAAACTTGCAAAAACATGTTTATTTCTGCTGAAAAACATGTTCTAACACTTTCAGCACACTGGGGTTAAGACCTGAGTGTGTGGGCTCTTCTGAGCCTTGCAGTTACATAGGGATACAGCTGTCTGAAAAAACGCGTTTATTTCGGGCTGAAAAACACGTTTTGAAAAGTGAGCTGTTACTGCCCCATAAGTTACATGGGGTTGACCAAAATTGCAGAAACATGTTTATTTTTGCTGAAAAACATGTTTTGACACTTTCGGCACACTGGGGTTAAGACCTGAGTGTGTGGGCTCTTCTGAGCCTTGCAGTTACATAGGGATACAGCTGTCTGAAAAAACGCGTTTATTTCGGGCTGAAAAACACGTTTTGAAAAGTGTGCTGTTACTGCCCCATAACTTACATGGGGTTGACCAAACTTGCAGAAACATGTTTATTTCTGCTGAAAAACATGTTTTGACACTTTCAGCACACTGGGGTGAAGACCTGAGTGTGTGGGCTCTTCTGAGCCTTGCAGTTACATAGGGATACAGCTGTCTGAAAAAACGCGTTTATTTCGGGCTGAAAAACACGTTTTGAAAAGTGAGCTGTTACTGACCCATAACTTACATGGGGTTGACCAAACTTGCAGAAACATGTTTATTTCTGCTGAAAAACATGTTTTGACACTTTCAGCACAGTGGGGTTAAGACCTGAGTGTGTGGGCTCTTCTGAGGCTTGCAGTTACATAGGGATACAGCTGTCTGAAAAAACGTGTTTATTTCGTGCTGAAAAACACGTTTTGAAAAGTGAGCTGTTACTGCCCCATAAGTTACATGGGGTTGACCAAAATTGCAGAAACATGTTTATTTCTGCTGAAAAACATGTTTTGACACTTTCAGCACACTGGGGTTAAGACCTGAGTGTGTGGGCTCTTCTGAGCCTTGCAGATACATAGGGATACAGCTGTCTGAATAAACGCGTTTATTTCGGGCTGAAAAACACGTTTTGAAAAGTGAGCTGTTACTGACCCATAACTTACATGGGGTTGACCAAACTTGCAGAAACATGTTTATTTCTGCTGAAAAACATGTTTTGACACTTTCAGCGCACTGGGGTTAAGACCTGAGTGTGTGGGCTCTTCTGAGCCTTGCAGTTACATAGGGTAACAGCTATCTGAAAAAACGCGTTTATTTCGGGCTGAAAAACATGTTTTGAAAAGTGAGCTGTTACTGACCCATAAGTTACATGGGGTTGACCAAACTTGCAGAAACATGTTTATTTCTGCTGAAAAACATGTTTTGACACTTTCAGCACACTGGGGTTAAGACCTGAGTGTGTGGGCTCTTCTGAGCCTTGCAGTTACATAGGGATACAGCTGTCTGAAAAAACGCGTTTATTTCGGGCTGAAAAACACGTTTTGAAAAGTGAGCTGTTACTGACCCATAACTTACATGGGGTTGACCAAACTTGCAGAAACATGTTTATTTCTGCTGAAAAACATGTTTTGACACTTTCAGCACACTGGGGTTAAGACCTGAGTGTGTGGGCTCTTCTGAGCCTTGCAGTTACATAGGGATACAGCTGTCTGAAAAAACGCGTTTATTTCGGGCTGAAAAACACGTTTTGAAAAGTGTGCTGTTACTGCCCCATAACTTACATGGGGTTGACCAAACTTGCAGAAACATGTTTATTTCTGCTGAAAAACACATTTTGACACTTTCAGCACACTGGGGTTAAGACCTGAGTGTGTGGGCTCTTCTGAGCCTTGCAGTTACATAGGGATACAGCTGTCTGAAAAAACGCGTTTATTTCGGGCTGAAAAACACGTTTTGAAAAGTGAGCTGTTACTGACCCCTAACTTACATGGGGTTGACCAAACTTGCAGAAACATGTTTATTTCTGCTGAAAAACACGTTTTGACACTGTCAGCACACTGGGGTTAAGACCTGAGTGTGTGGGCTCTTCTGAGCCTTGCAGTTACATAGGGATACAGCTGTCTGAAAAAACGCGTTTATTTCGGGCTGAAAAACACGTTTTGAAAAGTGAGCTGTTACTGACCCATAACTTACATGGGGTTGACCAACCTTGCAGAAACATGTTTATTTCTGCTGAAAAACATGTTTTGACACTTTCAGCACACTGGGGTTAAGACCTGTGTGTGTGGGCTCTTCTGAGCCTTGCAGATACATAGGGATACAGCTGTCTGAAAAAACGCGTTTATTTCGGGCTGAAAAACACGTTTTGAAAAGTGTGCTGTTACTGCCCCATAACTTACATGGGGTTGACCAAACTTGCAGAAACATGTTTATTTCTGCTGAAAAACACATTTTGACACTTTCAGCACACTGGGGTTAAGACCTGAGTGTGTGGGCTCTTCTGAGCCTTGCAGGTACATAGAGATACAGCTGTCTGAAAAAACGTGTTTATTTCGGGCTGAAAAACACGTTTTGAAAAGTGTGCTGTTACTGCCCCATAACTTACATGGGGTTGACCAAACTTGCAGAAACATGTTTATTTCTGCTGAAAAACACGTTTTGACTCTTTCAGCACACTGGGGTTAAGACCTGAGTGTGTGGGCTCTTCTGAGCCTTGCAGTTACATAGGGATACAGCTGTCTGAAAAAACGCGTTTATTTCGGGTTGAAAAACACGTTTTGAAATGTGAGCTGTTACTGACCCATAACTTACATGGGGTTGACCAAACTTGCAAAAACATGTTTATTTCTGCTGAAAAACATGTTCTAACACTTTCAGCACACTGGGGTTAAGACCTGAGTGTGTGGGCTCTTCTGAGCCTTGCAGTTACATAGGGATACAGCTGTCTGAAAAAACGCGTTTATTTCGGGCTGAAAAACACGTTTTGAAAAGTGAGCTGTTACTGCCCCATAAGTTACATGGGGTTGACCAAAATTGCAGAAACATGTTTATTTCTGCTGAAAAACATGTTTTGACACTTTCGGCACACTGGGGTTAAGACCTGAGTGTGTGGGCTCTTCTGAGCCTTGCAGTTACATAGGGATACAGCTGTCTGAAAAAACGCGTTTATTTCGGGCTGAAAAACACGTTTTGAAAAGTGTGCTGTTACTGCCCCATAACTTACATGGGGTTGACCAAACTTGCAGAAACATGTTTATTTCTGCTGAAAAACATGTTTTGACACTTTCAGCACACTGGGGTTAAGACCTGAGTGTGTGGGCTCTTCTGAGCCTTGCAGTTACATAGGGATACAGCTGTCTGAAAAAACGCGTTTATTTCGGGCTGAAAAACACGTTTTGAAAAGTGAGCTGTTACTGACCCATAACTTACATGGGGTTGACCAAACTTGCAGAAACATGTTTATTTCTGCTGAAAAACATGTTTTGACACTTTCAGCGCACTGGGGTTAAGACCTGAGTGTGTGGGCTCTTCTGAGCCTTGCAGTTACATAGGGTAACAGCTATCTGAAAAAACGCGTTTATTTCGGGCTGAAAAACATGTTTTGAAAAGTGAGCTGTTACTGACCCATAAGTTACATGGGGTTGACCAAACTTGCAGAAACATGTTTATTTCTGCTGAAAAACATGTTTTGACACTTTCAGCACACTGGGGTTAAGACCTGAGTGTGTGGGCTCTTCTGAGCCTTGCAGTTACATAGGGATACAGCTGTCTGAAAAAACGCGTTTATTTCGGGCTGAAAAACACGTTTTGAAAAGTGAGCTGTTACTGACCCATAACTTACATGGGGTTGACCAAACTTGCAGAAACATGTTTATTTCTGCTGAAAAACATGTTTTGACACTTTCAGCACACTGGGGTTAAGACCTGAGTGTGTGGGCTCTTCTGAGCCTTGCAGTTACATAGGGATACAGCTGTCTGAAAAAACGCGTTTATTTCGGGCTGAAAAACACGTTTTGAAAAGTGTGCTGTTACTGCCCCATAACTTACATGGGGTTGACCAAACTTGCAGAAACATGTTTATTTCTGCTGAAAAACACATTTTGACACTTTCAGCACACTGGGGTTAAGACCTGAGTGTGTGGGCTCTTCTGAGCCTTGCAGTTACATAGGGATACAGCTGTCTGAAAAAACGCGTTTATTTCGGGCTGAAAAACACGTTTTGAAAAGTGAGCTGTTACTGACCCCTAACTTACATGGGGTTGTCCAAACTTGCAGAAACATGTTTATTTCTGCTGAAAAACATGTTTTGACACTTTCAGCACAGTGGGGTTGAGACCTGAGTGTGTGGGCTCTTCTGAGCCTTGCAGTTACATAGGGATACAGCTGTCTGAAAAAATGCGTTTATTTTGGCCTGAAAAACACGTTTTGAAAAGTGAGCTGTTACTGCCCCATAAGTTACATGGGGTTGACCAAACTTGCAGAAACATGTTTATTTCTGCTGAAAAACATGTTTTGACACTTTCAGCACACTGGGGTTAAGACCGGAGTGTGTGGGCTCTTCTGAACCTTGCAGTTACATAGGGATACAGCTGTCTGAAAAAACGCGTTTATTTCGGGCTGAAAAACACGTTTTGAAAAGTGTGCTGTTACTGCCCCATAACTTACATGGGGTTGACCAAACTTGCAGAAACATGTTTATTTCTGCTGAAAAACACGTTTTAACACTGTCAGCACACTGGGGTTAAGACCTGAGTGTGTGGGCTCTTCTGAGCCTTGCAGTTACATAGGGATACAGCTGTCTGAAAAAACGCGTTTATTTCGGGCTGAAAAACACGTTTTGAAAAGTGAGCTGTTACTGACCCATAACTTACATGGGGTTGACCAAACTTGCAGAAACATGTTTATTTCTGCTGAAAAACACATTTTGACACTTTCAGCACACTGGGGTTAAGACCTGAGTGTGTGGGCTCTTCTGAGCCTTGCAGGTACATAGAGATACAGCTGTCTGAAAAAACGTGTTTATTTCGGGCTGAAAAACACGTTTTGAAAAGTGTGCTGTTACTGCCCCATAACTTACATGGGGTTGACCAAACTTGCAGAAACATGTTTATTTCTGCTGAAAAACACGTTTTGACTCTTTCAGCACACTGGGGTTAAGACCTGAGTGTGTGGGCTCTTCTGAGCCTTGCAGTTACATAGGGATACAGCTGTCTGAAAAAACGCGTTTATTTCGGGCTGAAAAACACGTTTTGAAATGTGAGCTGTTACTGACCCATAACTTACATGGGGTTGACCAAACTTGCAAAAACATGTTTATTTCTGCTGAAAAACATGTTCTAACACTTTCAGCACACTGGGGTTAAGACCGGAGTGTGTGGGCTCTTCTGAACCTTGCAGTTACATAGGGATACAGCTGTCTGAAAAAACGCGTTTATTTCGGGCTGAAAAACACGTTTTGAAAAGTGAGCTGTTACTGCCCCATAAGTTACATGGGGTTGACCAAAATTGCAGAAACATGTTTATTTCTGCTGAAAAACATGTTTTGACACTTTCGGCACACTGGGGTTAAGACCTGAGTGTGTGGGCTCTTCTGAGCCTTGCAGTTACATAGGGATACAGCTGTCTGAAAAAACGCGTTTATTTCGGGCTGAAAAACACGTTTTGAAAAGTGTGCTGTTACTGCCCCATAACTTACATGGGGTTGACCAAACTTGCAGAAACATGTTTATTTCTGCTGAAAAACATGTTTTGACACTTTCAGCACACTGGGGTTAAGACCTGAGTGTGTGGGCTCTTCTGAGCCTTGCAGTTACATAGGGATACAGCTGTCTGAAAAAACGCGTTTATTTCGGGCTGAAAAACACGTTTTGAAAAGTGAGCTGTTACTGCCCCATAAGTTACATGGGGTTAAACAAAATTGCAGAAACATGTTTATTTCTGCTGAAAAACATGTTTTGACACTTTCAGCACACTGGGGTTAAGACCTGAGTGTGTGGGCTCTTCTGAGCCTTGCAGTTAGGGATACAGCTGTCTGAAAAAACGCGTTTATTTCGGGCTGAAAAACACGTTTTGAAAAGTGTGCTGTTACTGCCCCATAACTTACATGGGGTTGACCAAACTTGCAGAAACATGTTTATTTCTGCTGAAAAACATGTTTTGACACTTTCAGCACACTGGGGTGAAGACCTGAGTGTGTGGGCTCTTCTGAGCCTTGCAGATACATAGGGATACAGCTGTCTGAAAAAACGCGTTTATTTCGGGCTGAAAAACACGTTTTGAAAAGTGAGCTGTTACTGACCCATAACTTACATGGGGTTGACCAAACTTGCAGAAACATGTTTATTTCTGCTGAAAAACATGTTTTGACACTTTCAGCGCACTGGGGTTAAGACCTGAGTGTGTGGTCTCTTCTGAGCCTTGCAGTTACATAGGGTAACAGCTATCTGAAAAAAAGCGTTTATTTCGGGCTGAAAAACATGTTTTGAAAAGTGAGCTGTTACTGACCCATAAGTTACATGGGGTTGACCAAACTTGCAGAAACATGTTTATTTCTGCTGAAAAACATGTTTTGACACTTTCAGCACACTGGGGTTAAGACCTGAGTGTGTGGGCTCTTCTGAGCCTTGCAGTTACATAGGGTAACAGCTATCTGAAAAAACGCGTTTATTTCGGGCTGAAAAACATGTTTTGAAAAGTGAGCTGTTACTGACCCATAAGTTACATGGGGTTGACCAAACTTGCAGAAACATGTTTATTTCTGCTGAAAAACATGTTTTGACACTTTCAGCACACTGGGGTTAAGACCTGAGTGTGTGGGCTCTTCTGAGCCTTGCAGTTACATAGGGATACAGCTGTCTGAAAAAACGCGTTTATTTCGGGCTGAAAAACACGTTTTGAAAAGTGAGCTGTTACTGACCCATAACTTACATGGGGTTGACCAAACTTGCAGAAACATGTTTATTTCTGCTGAAAAACATGTTTTGACACTTTCAGCACACTGGGGTTAAGACCTGAGTGTGTTGGCTCTTCTGAGCCTTGCAGTTACATAGGGATACAGCTGTCTGAAAAAACGCGTTTATTTCGGGCTGAAAAACACGTTTTGAAAAGTGTGCTGTTACTGCCCCATAACTTACATGGGGTTGACCAAACTTGCAGAAACATGTTTATTTCTGCTGAAAAACACATTTTGACACTTTCAGCACACTGGGGTTAAGACCTGAGTGTGTGGGCTCTTCTGAGCCTTGCAGTTACATAGGGATACAGCTGTCTGAAAAAACGCGTTTATTTCGGGCTGAAAAACACGTTTTGAAAAGTGAGCTGTTACTGACCCCTAACTTACATGGGGTTGTCCAAACTTGCAGAAACATGTTTATTTCTGCTGAAAAACATGTTTTGACACTTTCAGCACAGTGGGGTTGAGACCTGAGTGTGTGGGCTCTTCTGAGCCTTGCAGTTACATAGGGATACAGCTGTCTGAAAAAATGCGTTTATTTTGGCCTGAAAAACACGTTTTGAAAAGTGAGCTGTTACTGCCCCATAAGTTACATGGGGTTGACCAAACTTGCAGAAACATGTTTATTTCTGCTGAAAAACATGTTTTGACACTTTCAGCACACTGGGGTTAAGACCGGAGTGTGTGGGCTCTTCTGAACCTTGCAGTTACATAGGGATACAGCTGTCTGAAAAAACGCGTTTATTTCGGGCTGAAAAACACGTTTTGAAAAGTGTGCTGTTACTGCCCCATAACTTACATGGGGTTGACCAAACTTGCAGAAACATGTTTATTTCTGCTGAAAAACACGTTTTAACACTGTCAGCACACTGGGGTTAAGACCTGAGTGTGTGGGCTCTTCTGAGCCTTGCAGTTACATAGGGATACAGCTGTCTGAAAAAACGCGTTTATTTCGGGCTGAAAAACACGTTTTGAAAAGTGAGCTGTTACTGACCCATAACTTACATGGGGTTGACCAAACTTGCAGAAACATGTTTATTTCTGCTGAAAAACATGTTTTGACACTTTCAGCACACTGGGGTTAAGAGCTGAAGTGTGTGGGCTCTTCTGAGCCTTGCAGATACATAGAGATACAGCTGTCTGAAAAAACGCGTTTATTTCGGGCTGAAAAACACGTTTTGAAAAGTGTGCTGTTACTGCCCCATAACTTACATGGGGTTGACCAAACTTGCAGAAACATGTTTATTTCTGCTGAAAAACACATTTTGACACTTTCAGCACACTGGGGTTGAGACCTGAGTGTGTGGGCTCTTCTGAGCCTTGCAGGTACATAGAGATACAGCTGTCTGAAAAAACGTGTTTATTTCGGGCTGAAAAACACGTTTTGAAAAGTGTGCTGTTACTGCCCCATAACTTACATGGGGTTGACCAAACTTGCAGAAACATGTTTATTTCTGCTGAAAAACACGTTTTGACTCTTTCAGCACACTGGGGTTAAGACCTGAGTGTGTGGGCTCTTCTGAGCCTTGCAGTTACATAGGGATAAAGCTGTCTGAAAAAACGCGTTTATTTCGGGCTGAAAAACACGTTTTGAAATGTGAGCTGTTACTGACCCATAACTTACATGGGGTTGACCAAACTTGCAAAAACATGTTTATTTCTGCTGAAAAACATGTTCTAACACTTTCAGCACACTGGGGTTAAGACCGGAGTGTGTGGGCTCTTCTGAACCTTGCAGTTACATAGGGATACAGCTGTCTGAAAAAACGCGTTTATTTCGGGCTGAAAAACACGTTTTGAAAAGTGAGCTGTTACTGCCCCATAAGTTACATGGGGTTGACCAAAATTGCAGAAACATGTTTATTTCTGCTGAAAAACATGTTTTGACACTTTCGGCACACTGGGGTTAAGACCTGAGTGTGTGGGCTCTTCTGAGCCTTGCAGTTACATAGGGATACAGCTGTCTGAAAAAACGCGTTTATTTCGGGCTGAAAAACACGTTTTGAAAAGTGTGCTGTTACTGCCCCATAACTTACATGGGGTTGACCAAACTTGCAGAAACATGTTTATTTCTGCTGAAAAACATGTTTTGACACTTTCAGCACACTGGGGTTAAGACCTGAGTGTGTGGGCTCTTCTGAGCCTTGCAGTTACATAGGGATACAGCTGTCTGAAAAAACGCGTTTATTTCGGGCTGAAAAACACGTTTTGAAAAGTGAGCTGTTACTGCCCCATAAGTTACATGGGGTTAAACAAAATTGCAGAAACATGTTTATTTCTGCTGAAAAACATGTTTTGACACTTTCAGCACACTGGGGTTAAGACCTGAGTGTGTGGGCTCTTCTGAGCCTTGCAGTTAGGGATACAGCTGTCTGAAAAAACGCGTTTATTTCGGGCTGAAAAACACGTTTTGAAAAGTGTGCTGTTACTGCCCCATAACTTACATGGGGTTGACCAAACTTGCAGAAACATGTTTATTTCTGCTGAAAAACACGTTTTAACACTGTCAGCACACTGGGGTTAAGACCTGAGTGTGTGGGCTCTTCTGAGCCTTGCAGTTACATAGGGATACAGCTGTCTGAAAAAACGCGTTTATTTCGGGCTGAAAAACACGTTTTGAAAAGTGAGCTGTTACTGCCCCATAAGTTACATGGGGTTGAACAAAATTGCAGAAACATGTTTATTTCTGCTGAAAAACATGTTTTGACACTTTCAGCACACTGGGGTGAAGACCTGAGTGTGTGGGCTCTTCTGAGCCTTGCAGATACATAGGGATACAGCTGTCTGAAAAAACGCGTTTATTTCGGGCTGAAAAACACGTTTTGAAAAGTGAGCTGTTACTGACCCATAACTTACATGGGGTTGACCAAACTTGCAGAAACATGTTTATTTCTGCTGAAAAACATGTTTTGACACTTTCAGCGCACTGGGGTTAAGACCTGAGTGTGTGGTCTCTTCTGAGCCTTGCAGTTACATAGGGTAACAGCTATCTGAAAAAACGCGTTTATTTCGGGCTGAAAAACATGTTTTGAAAAGTGAGCTGTTACTGACCCATAAGTTACATGGGGTTGACCAAACTTGCAGAAACATGTTTATTTCTGCTGAAAAACATGTTTTGACACTTTCAGCACACTGGGGTTAAGACCTGAGTGTGTGGGCTCTTCTGAGCCTTGCAGTTACATAGGGATACAGCTGTCTGAAAAAACGCGTTTATTTCGGGCTGAAAAACACGTTTTGAAAAGTGAGCTGTTACTGACCCATAACTTACATGGGGTTGACCAAACTTGCAGAAACATGTTTATTTCTGCTGAAAAACATGTTTTGACACTTTCAGCACACTGGGGTTAAGACCTGAGTGTGTGGGCTCTTCTGAGCCTTGCAGTTACATAGGGATACAGCTGTCTGAAAAAACTCGTTTATTTCGGGCTGAAAAACACGTTTTGAAAAGTGTGCTGTTACTGCCCCATAACTTACATGGGGTTGACCAAACTTGCAGAAACATGTTTATTTCTGCTGAAAAACACATTTTGACACTTTCAGCACACTGGGGTTAAGACCTGAGTGTGTGGGCTCTTCTGAGCCTTGCAGTTACATAGGGTAACAGCTGTCTGAAAAAACGCGTTTATTTCGGGCTGAAAAACACGTTTTGAAAAGTGTGCTGTTACTGCCCCATAACTTACATGGGGTTGACCAAACTTGCAGAAACATGTTTATTTCTGCTGAAAAACACATTTTGACACTTTCAGCACACTGGGGTTAAGACCTGAGTGTGTGGGCTCTTCTGAGCCTTGCAGTTACATAGGGATACAGCTGTCTGAAAAAACGCGTTTATTTCGGGCTGAAAAACACGTCTTGAAAAGTGAGCTGTTACTGCCCCATAACTTACATGGGGTTGACCAAACTTGCAGAAACATGTTTATTTCTGCTGAAAAACACATTTTGACACTTTCAGCACACTGGGGTTAAGACCTGAGTGTGTGGGCTCTTCTGAGCCTTGCAGTTACATAGGGATACAGCTGTCTGAAAAAACGCGTTTATTTCGGGCTGAAAAACACGTTTTGAAAAGTGAGCTGTTACTGACCCCTAACTTACATGGGGTTGTCCAAACTTGCAGAAACATGTTTATTTCTGCTGAAAAACATGTTTTGACACTTTCAGCACAGTGGGGTTGAGACCTGAGTGTGTGGGCTCTTCTGAGCCTTGCAGTTACATAGGGATACAGCTGTCTGAAAAAACGCGTTTATTTTGGCCTGAAAAACACGTTTTGAAAAGTGAGCTGTTACTGCCCCATAAGTTACATGGGGTTGACCAAACTTGCAGAAACATGTTTATTTCTGCTGAAAAACATGTTTTGACACTTTCAGCACACTGGGGTTAAGACCGGAGTGTGTGGGCTCTTCTGAACCTTGCAGTTACATAGGGATACAGCTGTCTGAAAAAACGCGTTTATTTCGGGCTGAAAAACACGTTTTGAAAAGTGTGCTGTTACTGCCCCATAACTTACATGGGGTTGACCAAACTTGCAGAAACATGTTTATTTCTGCTGAAAAACACGTTTTAACACTGTCAGCACACTGGGGTTAAGACCTGAGTGTGTGGGCTCTTCTGAGCCTTGCAGTTACATAGGGATACAGCTGTCTGAAAAAACGCGTTTATTTCGGGCTGAAAAACACGTTTTGAAAAGTGAGCTGTTACTGACCCATAACTTACATGGGGTTGACCAAACTTGCAGAAACATGTTTATTTCTGCTGAAAAACATGTTTTGACACTTTCAGCACACTGGGGTTAAGAGCTGAAGTGTGTGGGCTCTTCTGAGCCTTGCAGATACATAGAGATACAGCTGTCTGAAAAAACGCGTTTATTTCGGGCTGAAAAACACGTTTTGAAAAGTGTGCTGTTACTGCCCCATAACTTACATGGGGTTGACCAAACTTGCAGAAACATGTTTATTTCTGCTGAAAAACACATTTTGACACTTTCAGCACACTGGGGTTAAGACCTGAGTGTGTGGGCTCTTCTGAGCCTTGCAGGTACATAGAGATACAGCTGTCTGAAAAAACGTGTTTATTTCGGGCTGAAAAACACGTTTTGAAAAGTGTGCTGTTACTGCCCCATTACTTACATGGGGTTGACCAAACTTGCAGAAACATGTTTATTTCTGCTGAAAAACACGTTTTGACTCTTTCAGCACACTGGGGTTAAGACCTGAGTGTGTGGGCTCTTCTGAGCCTTGCAGTTACATAGGGATACAGCTGTCTGAAAAAACGCGTTTATTTCGGGCTGAAAAACACGTTTTGAAATGTGAGCTGTTACTGACCCATAACTTACATGGGGTTGACCAAACTTGCAAAAACATGTTTATTTCTGCTGAAAAACATGTTCTAACACTTTCAGCACACTGGGGTTAAGACCGGAGTGTGTGGGCTCTTCTGAACCTTGCAGTTACATAGGGATACAGCTGTCTGAAAAAACGCGTTTATTTCGGGCTGAAAAACACGTTTTGAAAAGTGAGCTGTTACTGCCCCATAAGTTACATGGGGTTGACCAAAATTGCAGAAACATGTTTATTTCTGCTGAAAAACATGTTTTGACACTTTCGGCACACTGGGGTTAAGACCTGAGTGTGTGGGCTCTTCTGAGCCTTGCAGTTACATAGGGATACAGCTGTCTGAAAAAACGCGTTTATTTCGGGCTGAAAAACACGTTTTGAAAAGTGTGCTGTTACTGCCCCATAACTTACATGGGGTTGACCAAACTTGCAGAAACATGTTTATTTCTGCTGAAAAACATGTTTTGACACTTTCAGCACACTGGGGTTAAGACCTGAGTGTGTGGGCTCTTCTGAGCCTTGCAGTTACATAGGGATACAGCTGTCTGAAAAAACGCGTTTATTTCGGGCTGAAAAACACGTTTTGAAAAGTGAGCTGTTACTGCCCCATAAGTTACATGGGGTTGAACAAAATTGCAGAAACATGTTTATTTCTGCTGAAAAACATGTTTTGACACTTTCAGCACACTGGGGTTAAGACCTGAGTGTGTGGGCTCTTCTGAGCCTTGCAGTTAGGGATACAGCTGTCTGAAAAAACGCGTTTATTTCGGGCTGAAAAACACGTTTTGAAAAGTGTGCTGTTACTGCCCCATTACTTACATGGGGTTGACCAAACTTGCAGAAACATGTTTATTTCTGCTGAAAAACATGTTTTGACACTTTCAGCACACTGGGGTGAAGACCTGAGTGTGTGGGCTCTTCTGAGCCTTGCAGATACATAGGGATACAGCTGTCTGAAAAAACGCGTTTATTTCGGGCTGAAAAACACGTTTTGAAAAGTGAGCTGTTACTGACCCATAACTTACATGGGGTTGACCAAACTTGCAGAAACATGTTTATTTCTGCTGAAAAACATGTTTTGACACTTTCAGCGCACTGGGGTTAAGACCTGAGTGTGTGGTCTCTTCTGAGCCTTGCAGTTACATAGGGTAACAGCTATCTGAAAAAACGCGTTTATTTCGGGCTGAAAAACATGTTTTGAAAAGTGAGCTGTTACTGACCCATAAGTTACATGGGGTTGACCAAACTTGCAGAAACATGTTTATTTCTGCTGAAAAACATGTTTTGACACTTTCAGCACACTGGGGTTAAGACCTGAGTGTGTGGGCTCTTCTGAGCCTTGCAGTTACATAGGGATACAGCTGTCTGAAAAAACGCGTTTATTTCGGGCTGAAAAACACGTTTTGAAAAGTGAGCTGTTACTGACCCATAACTTACATGGGGTTGACCAAACTTGCAGAAACATGTTTATTTCTGCTGAAAAACATGTTTTGACACTTTCAGCACACTGGGGTTAAGACCTGAGTGTGTGGGCTCTTCTGAGCCTTGCAGTTACATAGGGATACAGCTGTCTGAAAAAACGCGTTTATTTCGGGCTGAAAAACACGTTTTGAAAAGTGTGATGTTACTGCCCCATAACTTACATGGGGTTGACCAAACTTGCAGAAACATGTTTATTTCTGCTGAAAAACATGTTTTGACACTTTCAGCACACTGGGGTTAAGACCTGAGTGTGTGGGCTCTTCTGAGCCTTGCAGTTACATAGGGATACAGCTGTCTGAAAAAACGCGTTTATTTCGGGCTGAAAAACACGTTTTGAAAAGTGAGCTGTTACTGCCCCATAAGTTACATGGGGTTGAACAAAATTGCAGAAACATGTTTATTTCTGCTGAAAAACATGTTTTGACACTTTCAGCACACTGGGGTTAAGACCTGAGTGTGTGGGCTCTTCTGAGCCTTGCAGTTAGGGATACAGCTGTCTGAAAAAACGCGTTTATTTCGGGCTGAAAAACACGTTTTGAAAAGTGTGCTGTTACTGCCCCATAACTTACATGGGGTTGACCAAACTTGCAGAAACATGTTTATTTCTGCTAAAAAACATGTTTTGACACTTTCAGCACACTGGGGTGAAGACCTGAGTGTGTGGGCTCTTCTGAGCCTTGCAGATACATAGGGATACAGCTGTCTGAAAAAACGCGTTTATTTCGGGCTGAAAAACACGTTTTGAAAAGTGAGCTGTTACTGACCCATAACTTACATGGGGTTGACCAAACTTGCAGAAACATGTTTATTTCTGCTGAAAAACATGTTTTGACACTTTCAGCGCACTGGGGTTAAGACCTGAGTGTGTGGTCTCTTCTGAGCCTTGCAGTTACATAGGGTAACAGCTATCTGAAAAAACGCGTTTATTTCGGGCTGAAAAACATGTTTTGAAAAGTGAGCTGTTACTGACCCATAAGTTACATGGGGTTGACCAAACTTGCAGAAACATGTTTATTTCTGCTGAAAAACATGTTTTGACACTTTCAGCACACTGGGGTTAAGACCTGAGTGTGTGGGCTCTTCTGAGCCTTGCAGTTACATAGGGATACAGCTGTCTGAAAAAACGCGTTTATTTCGGGCTGAAAAACACGTTTTGAAAAGTGAGCTGTTACTGACCCATAACTTACATGGGGTTGACCAAACTTGCAGAAACATGTTTATTTCTGCTGAAAAACATGTTTTGACACTTTCAGCACACTGGGGTTAAGACCTGAGTGTGTGGGCTCTTCTGAGCCTTGCAGTTACATAGGGATACAGCTGTCTGAAAAAACTCGTTTATTTCGGGCTGAAAAACACGTTTTGAAAAGTGTGCTGTTACTGCCCCATAACTTACATGGGGTTGACCAAACTTGCAGAAACATGTTTATTTCTGCTGAAAAACACATTTTGACACTTTCAGCACACTGGGGTTAAGACCTGAGTGTGTGGGCTCTTCTGAGCCTTGCAGTTACATAGGGTAACAGCTGTCTGAAAAAACGCGTTTATTTCGGGCTGAAAAACACGTTTTGAAAAGTGTGCTGTTACTGCCCCATAACTTACATGGGGTTGACCAAACTTGCAGAAACATGTTTATTTCTGCTGAAAAACACATTTTGACACTTTCAGCACACTGGGGTTAAGACCTGAGTGTGTGGGCTCTTCTGAGCCTTGCAGTTACATAGGGATACAGCTGTCTGAAAAAACGCGTTTATTTCGGGCTGAAAAACACGTCTTGAAAAGTGAGCTGTTACTGCCCCATAACTTACATGGGGTTGACCAAACTTGCAGAAAAAATGTTTATTTCTGCTGAAAAACATGTTTTGACACTTTCAGCACACTGGGGTTAAGACCTGAGTGTGTGGGCTCTTCTGAGCCTTGCAGATACATAGGGATACAGCTGTCTGAAAAAACGCGTTTATTTCTGGCTGAAAAACACGTTTTGAAAAGTGAGCTGTTACTGACCCATAACTTACATGGGGTTGACCAAACTTGCAGAAACATGTTTATTTCTGCTGAAAAACATGTTTTGACACTTTCAGCGCACTGGGGTTAAGACCTGAGTGTGTGGGCTCTTCTGAGTCTTGCAGTTACATAGGGTAACAGCTATCTGAAAAAACGCGTTTATTTCGGGCTGAAAAACACGTTTTGAAAAGTGAACTGTTACTGACCCATAAGTTACATGGGGTTGACCAAACTTGCAGAAACATGTTTATTTCTGCTGAAAAACATGTTTTGACACTTTCAGCACACTGGGGTTAAGACCTGAGTGTGTGGGCTCTTCTGAGCCTTGCAGTTACATAGGGATACAGCTGTCTGAAAAAACATGTTTATTTCGGGCTGAAAAACACGTTTTGAAAAGTGAGCTGTTACTGCCCCATAAGTTACATGGGGTTGACCAAACTTGCAGACACATGTTTATTTCTGCTGAAAAACATGTTTTGACACTTTCAGCACAGTGGGGTTAAGACCTGAGTGTGTGGGCTCTTCTGAGGCTTGCAGTTACATAGGGATACAGCTGTCTGAAAAAACGTGTTTATTTCGGGCTGAAAAACACGTTTTGAAAAGTGAGCTGTTACTGACCCATAACTTACATGGGGTTGACCAAACTATCAGAAACATGTTTCTTTCTGCGTAAAAACATGTTTTGACACTTTCAGCACACTGGGGTTAAGACCTGAGTCTGTGGGGTCTTCTGAGCCTTGCAGATACATAGGGATACAGCTGTCTGAAAAAACGCGTTTATTTCTGGCTGAAAAACACGTTTTGAAAAGTGAGCTGTTACTGACCCATAACTTACATGGGGTTGACCAAACTTGCAGAAACATGTTTATTTCTGCTGAAAAACATGTTTTGACACTTTCAGCACACTGGGGTTAAGAACTGAGTGTGTGGGCTCTTCTGAGCCTTGCAGTTACATAGGGATACAGCTGTCTGAAAAAACGCGTTTATTTCGGGCTGAAAAACTCGTTTTGAAAAGTGAGCTGTTACTGACCCATAACTTACATGGGGTTGACCAAACTTGCAGAAACATGTTTATTTCTGCTGAAAAACATGTTTTGACACTTTCAGCGCACTGGGGTTAAGACCTGAGTGTGTGGGCTCTTCTGAGCCTTGCAGTTACATAGGGTAACAGCTATCTGAAAAAACGCGTTTATTTCGGGCTGAAAAACACGTTTTGAAAAGTGTGCTGTTACTGACCCATAAGTTACATGGGGTTGACCAAACTTGCAGAAACATGTTTATTTCTGCTGAAAAACATGTTTTGACACTTTCAGCACACTGGGGTTAAGACCTGAGTGTGTGGGCTCTTCTGAGCCTTGCAGTTACATAGGGATACAGCTGTCTGAAAAAACGCGTTTATTTCGGGCTGAAAAACACGTTTTGAAAAGTGAGCTGTTACTGACCCATAACTTACATGGGGTTGACCAAACTTGCAGAAACATGTTTATTTCTGCTGAAAAACATGTTTTGACACTTTCAGCACACTGGGGTTAAGACCTGAGTGTGTGGGCTCTTCTGAGGCTTGCAGTTACATAGGGATACAGCTGTCTGAAAAAACGTGTTTATTTCGGGCTGAAAAACACGTTTTGAAAAGTGAGCTGTTACTGACCCATAACTTACATGGGGTTGACCAAACTATCAGAAACATGTTTATTTCTGCGTAAAAACATGTTTTGACACTTTCAGCACACTGGGGTTAAGACCTGAGTCTGTGGGGTCTTCTGAGCCTTGCAGATACATAGGGATACAGCTGTCTGAAAAAACGCGTTTATTTCTGGCTGAAAAACACGTTTTGAAAAGTGAGCTGTTACTGACCCATAACTTACATGGGGTTGACCAAACTTGCAGAAACATGTTTATTTCTGCTGAAAAACATGTTTTGACACTTTCAGCACACTGGGGTTAAGAACTGAGTGTGTGGGCTCTTCTGAGCCTTGCAGTTACATAGGGATACAGCTGTCTGAAAAAACGCGTTTATTTCGGGCTGAAAAACTCGTTTTGAAAAGTGAGCTGTTACTGACCCATAACTTACATGGGGTTGACCAAACTTGCAGAAACATGTTTATTTCTGCTGAAAAACATGTTTTGACACTTTCAGCACACTGGGGTTAAGACCTGAGTGTGTGGGCTCTTCTGAGCCTTGCAGTTACATAGGGATACAGCTGTCTGAAAAAACGCGTTTATTTCGGGCTGAAAAACACGTTTTGAAAAGTGAGCTGTTACTGACCCATAACTTACATGGGGTTGACCAAACTTGCAGAAACAAGTTTATTTCTGCTGAAAAACATGTTTTGACACTTTCAGCACACTGGGGTTAAGACCTGAGTGTGTGGGCTCTTCTGAGCCTTGCAGATACATAGGGATACAGCTGTCTGAAAAAACGCGTTTATTTCGGGCAGAAAAACACGTTTTGAAGAGTGAGCTGTTACTGACCCATAACTTACATGGGGTTGACCAAACTTGCAGAAACATGTTTATTTCTGCTGAAAAACATGTTTTGACACTTTCAGCGCACTGGGGTTAAGACCTGAGTGTGTGGGCTCTTCTGAGCCTTGCAGTTACATAGGGTAACAGCTATCTGAAAAAACGCGTTTATTTCGGGCTGAAAAACACGTTTTGAAAAGTGTGCTGTTACTGACCCATAAGTTACATGGGGTTGACCAAACTTGCAGAAACATGTTTATTTCTGCTGAAAAACATGTTTTGACACTTTCAGCACACTGGGGTTAAGACCTGAGTGTGTGGGCTCTTCTGAGCCTTGCAGTTACATAGGGATACAGCTGTCTGAAAAAACGCGTTTATTTCGGGCTGAAAAACACGTTTTGAAAAGTGAGCTGTTACTGACCCATAACTTACATGGGGTTGACCAAACTTGCAGAAACATGTTTATTTCTGCTGAAAAACATGTTTTGACACTTTCAGCACACTGGGGTTAAGACCTGAGTGTGTGGGCTCTTCTGAGCCTTGCAGTTACATAGGGATACAGCTGTCTGAAAAAACGTGTTTATTTCGGGCTGAAAAACACGTTTTGAAAAGTGAGCTGTTACTGACCCATAACTTACATGGGCTTGACCAAACTTGCAGAAACGTTTATTTCTGCTGAAAAACATGTTTTGACACTTTCAGCGCACTGGGGTTAAGACCTGAGTGTGTGGGCTCTTCTGAGCCTTGCAGTTACATAGGGTAACAGCTATCTGAAAAAACGCGTTTATTTCGGGCTGAAAAACACGTTTTGAAAAGTGAGCTGTTACTGACCCATAACTTACATGGGGTTGACCAAACTTGCAGAAACATGTTTATTTCTGCTGAAAAACATGTTTTGACACTTTCAGCACACTGGGGTTAAGACCTGAGTGTGTGGGCTCTTCTGAGCCTTGCAGTTACATAGGGATACAGCTGTCTGAAAAAACGCGTTTATTTCGGGCTGAAAAACACGTTTTGAAAAGTGAGCTGTTACTGACCCATAACTTACATGGGGTTGACCAAACTTGCAGAAACATGTTTATTTCTGCTGAAAAACATGTTTTGACACTTTCAGCACACTGGGGTTAAGACCTGAGTGTGTGGGCTCTTCTGAGCCTTGCAGTTACATAGGGATACAGCTGTCTGAAAAAACGCGTTTATTTTGGCCTGAAAAACACGTTTTGAAAAGTGAGCTGTTACTGCCCCATAAGTTACATGGGGTTGACCAAACTTGCAGAAACATGTTTATTTCTGCTGAAAAACATGTTTTGACACTTTCGGCACACTGGGGTTAAGACCTGAGTGTGTGGGCTCTTCTGAGCCTTGCAGTTACATAGGGATACAGCTGTCTGAAAAAACGCGTTTATTTCGGCTGAAAAACACGTTTTGAAAAGTGTGCTGTTACTGCCCCATAACTTACATGGGGTTGACGCTCAAAGTGACGTCTGTGTTTGTCGTTGAAACTTTCAACTCTTTCATCACTTATGTAGGAAATAAAAAGAGCAGTTGTGCGCCACACGCAGAGAGGCCGTCAGCAGAGTGGCGCAGCGGAAGCGTGCTGGGCCCATAACCCAGAGGTCGATGGATCGAAACCATCCTCTTCTACATGTGTCCTATGCACGATTCATAAGCATGCCATTGGGTTAGCAAAGTGCCTTCAAATAGTCTGCATCTCCCTTTCTTTAAATTCTGTCCTGAGTTTCTCTCTCGTGTGTGTTTGTGCAAGCTTGACACTTGCGGGACTCTTTAATCTTCACCAATACGGAGATGACCAAATGTGTCTTCGGTTGTTCTGAGGTCTTTGATAGTTTCTTTGAAAGCTTCAACTGAACCTCGAAATCGAAGCAGTTATGTTTATATTGATTTCTCGCGTTAATCATTACGAACCAGGAACAGCCAGCACACTCGGTCGCATTAGTAATTATGTCACGTCTCTACTTAGCAGAGCATTCAAAGGCCCACTGGAAGTAGTAAAGCACTAAAACACTGCAAAACTGAACTCGGGAAAATCATACTGGGAGCTCTGAGCGATGTCTGCATCCAAGCCATCCAATACGGACTCTGAAACCTTGGAATATCAACACTATGATGCGCTACCTTTTACCTGGAGCAAAACGATGGAATTAGAAGAATGCTTACCGCAGGATACAACTGTGCCGCTGTTATTTGGAGCACGGTTTTCACTTGCATGAAAACTACAGCAGAACGTAGAAGGATGATCACTGAGGAGTCCACGCGGGCATGCTGAGGAGATTGTAGGTCGTACATTTCAATGATTACTGACATTTGCGCTGCTGGAGGTACAGTAATCAACAAAGAACAGGGTGTGCTACTCTCGAATCCGGTCAGCACATGATGAAAAGCCAGGAAGTATACCTTGTCAAATTGCCGTCAACAGGGACAAGTTAACCACCAGCTCCACCGGCGCCCGGCTAGCTCAGTCGGTAGAGCATGAGACTCTTAATCTCAGGGTCGTGGGTTCGAGCCCCACGTTGGGCGGTGCCCGTCTCCTTATTAACAAAGTTTCCCGCTCATCCTTGAACCTCTTACACCTCGATGGTACCGAGCACTGCGTTTTAATGCACAGGTGTGATCAAACCGAGATGAAAAGGGCGTATCTAGCTCCTTGCCCGAGAGATAAATCAAAGGTTCCGCAGATAATCCCTTGGCTCCGGTCACCCGGACGCAGATAGGAGCTGCAGCCATCATAACTTGTATGAAAACTAAGAAGAGCTCCTGTCTATTTACAGTTTCATTTACTCTAGCGTTTCCTTAAACATTGCGTGTACGAAGGCTAAGAAATTGGAGAGCTATTCTAATACAATAACTATTAGGAATCTTTTCGGCATAACAGTTTCACTGTGATTTTGCAGGTAACACGTACGTTGGGAAAACATTTTGAACGCGATCAATAACCGCACTGGAAAAATGTGGGAAAGAAAGGGCGAAAAGCGACTCTTCAACATGTGGAAATATCTTCCTGAGCGGAGCCCTCTTCTCGAAGCTCAACACTCTGCAAGAGTCACTTCTCCCAACTTGCGCCCGCAGGTTTCCGTAGTGTGCCTGCAAAGAGCCATCCGCTTGAGACAGGTGCACCTCCCGATTTCATTGAACTAAGCTAGATGCACAATTTCTAACGCAGCCTTCATCACAATAGACAGTTCATTTCTCGAAAGCTTGTCGTAAAAAAAGGAAACAAAGAACGAAAACGTATAGCTGACAATCTTCTGAAGATGCAGATTCAGCTTTGGGGAAATGGACATTTTATGTATGCAGATGCTTTTCAAGCGCTGGTTTTAGAACGTCGCTGTGCTTCCAGCATCCTTTTCAGTCTTCTAAACTGGCTACCGAGGTGCCGATCACATTGTAAAGCGGTTGAGAGGCCGGAGCTGCTCAAACCGCTCTTGCCGTTTCCCATCAATCAAAAGCACTATGTTGTTTCTTTGTATGGAAAGCTTTTCAAGTCTGGCATCGACACGCACCTTTCCTGAAACGTCCAAAAGGTGAATGCTTCGCAAAGAAATCCAGTCTACCTTCAGGGGGCATGATGTTGAAATCGGAATGAGCCCTGGGTGGGCTTGAAGCAGCAGCTGTTCAGTTAACAGCTGCACAGAAACGCACCCCGCTTGCTTTGTATCATTCGCAAGTTTCTGGTTAAAGAGTAAAAAAGGCTGGAATTCTTCTGCCAGCCGGCAGGATTTCTTCTGCACTCACCCAGAAAAGCCAAGAATTGTATTTCATCTTTCGCAAGCTGTATTTTCCAGGAGGAGAATGAATACTTGCATTAAACTGAATCAAGCCGACAGAGACGCACAGCCGTTGTTTTTCTCCATGGGAAGTTTTTCGTTAAGGAAAAACACCGTTGTCATTTTCTTGCCAGCCGGCGGTATTTCTTGTGCAGCGATGAGCCAGATTTGTATTTCGTATTTCGCAAGTTGTGTGAATTTCTTGAAGTTGAAAGTGAATTCGCTCCAGAAAAGAAATGTCGCTTGAAAGCCGAGGCTGTTTGTTAAACCGCAGGACCTGAGCTTGCGTTCTGTTTCTCATGGCGTTCGCAAAGGCGATTCCTGCCTTTAAAACTGCTGTGTCTGCGACTGAAAGTGGCGTGTGTCGCAGCTTCTAAAGTCTTGTTGACGCTCCTCGATGTTGCTTTCTCTCTGCCTAAGGAAGTTCGATTGTCGCGTCGGAACGGGGAGACCTAATCCTTCCAGCTTTAAGCCACCCTTCAGTCTTCTGAAGGGTGTCCGAGTGCTAGCATGTCATTTGGCTTTTTTTGGGGGGAAGCGGAGAGCGACATTGAAAAAGGTTACCGCCGCCGCCTCGCCCTCCGTGTTAAATGATTGCAAGCCGGCGGCGGCGGCGCTCCCTGTAGTCGTGGCCGAGCGGTTAAGGCGATGGGCTAGAAAGCCATTGGGGTCTCCCCGCGTCGGCTCGAATCCTGCCGACTACGGCGCCCTTCTCCTGTCGCTTCGGCCTGCCCAGAAAAAGGCGGAGTGCCGTTTCTCTCTTCCTGCTTCTTGTACAAACGCTAAATCGCTTGGACCTGCTGCCTTGGAAGTAATGTCTTCAACATCCACCAGTGACATTTCACAGCTGGAAGCACACTGCCACGCTTTTGGCATTGGCATGTCTTGCGCCCTACTTCCAGCCTTTGAAGACCTAAGTATTCAAACTGAAAGAACCGGCTGAATGAGTGTTTGCAGTGCACCAGGAGGAGCAGGGACCATAGCATTGGAGGGGTGAGGATGGCGCAGATGGAAACGTTTTCATGCGCTCCTCTGGGAGGAATGAAAAGAAAAGACGAAACCGGAAACAGTAGTAGCCGCAAGAGGAAGTGTCTTCAAGCGCCAAGCAAGCGCTCCTCGTTAGTATAGTGGTGCGTATCCCCGCCTGTCACGTGGGAGACCAGGGATGGATTGCTTGACGGCGAGCCAGGTTGCTTTTCTCCCATCAGATTCCAACCGCTAATGCTAACGCAGTGTGTGGGAGCTTACATGCTTTTCCTTTCCCGTCTTTTTCGGACGACTATTCCAAAGGGGTAACCTGAAGGAATAGGGGCCTGAAGACACGAGGCATTCTTAAACCAGCACTGGGCTGCACGGCCTTCTGTTGTGATCAGGTTATATTCGAGTCAAAAAGCCAGAGCATCCGCTTCCATCCTATGGAGCACGAGATAAATCGGAAGAGGCAGGGGATACACCTACGCCTATCGGCGCACGTTCCCTGCGGCAGGCTGCTTCACCCATTTGCACCCGACTGGAGACGGCACTGAGCAAGCTTTTTGTCAGGAGTGGGATTCGAACCCACGCCTCCAGGGGAGACTGCGACCTGAACGCAGCGCCTTAGACCGCTCGGCCATCCTGACGCGGGCCCCCGGTCCCGGGGCGGTCTGATGAGCCACCGCGATCCCACTACGCTCCTCGAGTATCGCACTGTTATTAATACTACAGTGTGACTCCAGCATTAAAATGTTTGGAAAATGTGTCGGCTTTTATAATCCAGTGTAGAGCAGCATGTGATGATTTGTGCTACAACACCAAGCGCTCAAAGTGACGTCTGCGTTTGTCGTTGAAACTTTCAACTCTTTCATCACTGATGTAGGAAATAAAAAGAGCAGTTGTGCGCCACACGCAGAGAGGCCGTCAGCAGAGTGGCGCAGCGGAAGCGTGCTGGGCCCATAACCCAGAGGTCGATGGATCGAAACCATCCTCTGCTACATGTGTCCTATGCACGATTCATAAGCATGCCATTGGGTTAGCAAAGTGCCTTCAAATAGTCTGCATCTCCCTTTCTTTAAATTCTGTCCTGAGTTTCTCTCTCGTGTGTGTTTGTGCAAGCTTGACACTTGCGGGACTCTTTAATCTTCACCAATAAGGAGATGACCAAATGTGTCTTCGGTTGTTCTGAGGTCTTTGATAGTTTCTTTGAAAGCTTCAACTGAACCTCGAAATCGAAGCAGTTATGTTTATATTGATTTCTCGCGTTAATCATTACGAACCAGGAACAGCCAGCACACTCGGTCGCATTAGTAATTATGTCACGTCTCTACTTAGCAGAGCATTCAAAGGCCCACTGGAAGTAGTAAAGCACTAAAACACTGCAAAACTGAACTCGGGAAAATCATACTGGGAGCTCTGAGCGATGTCTGCATTCAAGCCATCCAATACGGACTCTGAAACCTTGGAATATCAACACTATGATGCGCTACCTTTTACCTGGAGCAAAACGATGGAATTAGAAGAATGCTTACCGCAGGATACAACTGTGCCGCTGTTATTTGGAGCACGGTTTTCACTTGCATGAAAACTACAGCAGAACGTAGAAGGATGATCACTGAGGAGTCCACGCGGGCATGCTGAGGAGATTGTAGGTCGTACATTTCAATGATTACTGACATTTGCGCTGCTGGAGGTACAGTAATCAACAAAGAACAGGGTGTGCTACTCTCGAATCCGGTCAGCACATGATGAAAAGCCAGGAAGTATACCTTGTCAAATTGCCGTCAACAGGGACAAGTTAACCACCAGCTCCACCGGCGCCCGGCTAGCTCAGTCGGTAGAGCATGAGACTCTTAATCTCAGGGTCGTGGGTTCGAGCCCCACGTTGGGCGGTGCCCGTCTCCTTATTAACAAAGTTTCCCGCTCATCCTTGAACCTCTTACACCTCGATGGTACCGAGCACTGCGTTTTAATGCACAGGTGTGATCAAACCGAGATGAAAAGGGCGTATCTAGCTCCTTGCCCGAGAGATAAATCAAGGGTTCCGCAGATAATCCCTTGGCTCCGGTCACCCGGACGCAGATAGGAGCTGCAGCCATCATAACTTGTATGAAAACTAAGAAGAGCTCCTGTCTATTTACAGTTTCATTTACTCTAGCGTTTCCTTAAACATTGCGTGTACGAAGGCTAAGAAATTGGAGAGCTATTCTAATACAATAACTATTAGGAATCTTTTGGGCATAACAGTTTCACTGTGATTTTGCAGGTAACACGTACGTTGGGAAAACATTTTGAACGCGATCAATAACCGCACTGGAAAAATGTGGGAAAGAAAGGGCGAAAAGCGACTCTTCAACATGTGGAAATATCTTCCTGAGCGGAGCCCTCTTCTCGAAGCTCAACACTCTGCAAGAGTCACTTCTCCCAACTTGCGCCCGCAGGTTTCCGTAGTGTGCCTGCAAAGAGCCATCCGCTTGAGACAGGTGCACCTCCCGATTTCATTGAACTAAGCTAGATGCACAATTTCTAATGCAGCCTTCATCACAATAGACAGTTCATTTCTCGAAAGCTTGTCGTAAAAAAAGGAAACAAAGAACGAAAACGTATAGCTGACAATCTTCTGAAGATGCAGATTCAGCTTTGGGGAAATGGACATTTTATGTATGCAGATGCTTTTCAAGCGCTGGTTTTAGAACGTCGCTGTGCTTCCAGCATCCTTTTCAGCCTTCTAAACTGGCTACCGAGGTGCCGATCACATTGTAAAGCGGTTGAGAGGCCGGAGCTGCTCAAACCGCTCTTGCCGTTTCCCATCAATCAAAAGCACTATGTTGTTTCTTTGTATGGAAAGCTTTTCAAGTCTGGCATCGACACGCACCTTTCCTGAAACGTCCAAAAGGTGAATGCTTCGCAAAGAAATCCAGTCTACCTTCAGGGGGCATGATGTTGAAATCGGAATGAGCCCTGGGTGGGCTTGAAGCAGCAGCTGTTCAGTTAACAGCTGCACAGAAACGCACCCCGCTTGCTTTGTATCATTCGCAAGTTTCTGGTTAAAGAGTAAAAAAGGCTGGAATTCTTCTGCCAGCCGGCAGGATTTCTTCTGCACTCACCCAGAAAAGCCAAGAATTGTATTTCATCTTTCGCAAGCTGTATTTTCCAGGAGGAGAATGAATACTTGCATTAAACTGAATCAAGCCGACAGAGACGCACAGCCGTTGTTTTTCTCCATGGGAAGTTTTTCGTTAAGGAAAAACACCGTTGTCATTTTCTTGCCAGCCGGCGGTATTTCTTGTGCAGCGATGAGCCAGATTTGTATTTCGTATTTCGCAAGTTGTGTGAATTTCTTGAAGTTGAAAGTGAATTCGCTCCAGAAAAGAAATGTCCAGTCGCATGAAAGCCGTGGCTGTTTGTTAAACCGCAGGACCTGAGCTTGCGTTCTGTTTCTCATGGCGTTCGCAAAGGCGATTCCTGCCTTTAAAACTGCTGTGTCTGCGACTGAAAGTGGCGTGTGTCGCAGCTTCTAAAGTCTTGTTGACGCTCCTCGATGTTGCTTTCTCTCTGCCTAAGGAAGTTCGATTGTCGCGTCGGAACGGGGAGACCTAATCCTTCCAGCTTTAAGCCACCCTTCAGTCTTCTGAAGGGTGTCCGAGTGCTAGCATGTCATTTGGCTTTTTTGGGGGGGAAACGGAGAGCGACATTGAAAAAGGTTACCGCCGCCGCCTCGCCCTCCGTGTTAAATGATCGCAAGCCGGCGGCGGCGGCGCTCCCTATAGTCGTGGCCGAGCGGTTAAGGCGCTGGGCTAGAAAGCCATTGGGGTCTCCCCGCGTCGGCTCGAATCCTGCCCACTACGGCGCCCTTCTCCTGTCGCTTCGGCCTGCCCAGAAAAAGGCGGAGTGCCGTTTCTCTCTTCCTGCTTCTTGTACAAACGCTAAATCGCTTGGACCTGCTGCCTTGGAAGTAATGTCTTCAACATCCACCAGTGACATTTCACAGCTGGAAGCACACTGCCACGCTTTTGGCATTGGCATGTCTTGCGCCCTACTTCCAGCCTTTGAAGACCTAAGTATTCAAACTGAAAGAACCGGCTGAATGAGTGTTTGCAGTGCACCAGGAGGAGCAGGGACCATAGCATTGGAGGGGTGAGGATGGCGGAGATGGAAACGTTTTCATGCGCTCCTCTGGGAGGAATGAAAAGAAAAGACGAAACCGGAAACAGTAGTAGCCGCAAGAGGAAGTGTCTTCAAGCGCCAAGCAAGCGCTCCTCGTTAGTATAGTGGTGCGTATCCCCGCCTGTCACGTGGGAGACCAGGGATGGATTGCTTGACGGCGAGCCAGGTTGCTTTTCTCCCATCAGATTCCAACCGCTAATGCTAACGCAGTGTGTGGGAGCTTACATGCTTTTCCTTTCCCGTCTTTTTCGGACGACTATTCCAAAGGGGTAACCTGAAGGAATAGGGGCCTGAAGACACGAGGCATTCTTAAACCAGCACTGGGCTGCACGGCCTTCTGTTGTGATCAGGTTATATTCGAGTCAAAAAGCCAGAGCATCCGCTTCCATCCTATGGAGCACGAGCTAAATCGGAAGAGGCAGGGGATACACCTACGCCTATCGGCGCACGTTCCCCGCGGCAGGCTGCTTCACCCATTTGCACCCGACTGGAGACGGCACTGAGCAAGCTTTTTGTCAGGAGTGGGATTCGAACCCACGCCTCCAGGGGAGACTGCGACCTGAACGCAGCGCCTTAGACCGCTCGGCCATCCTGACGCGGGCCCCCTGTCCCGGGGCGGTCTGATGAGCCACCGCGATCCCACTACGCTCCTCGAGTATCGCACTGTTATTAATACTACAGTGTGACTCCAGCATTAAAATGTTTGGAAAATGTGTCGGCTTTTATAATCCAGTGTAGAGCAGCATGTGATGATTTGTGCTACAACACCAAGCGCTCAAAGTGACGTCTGCGTTTGTCGTTGAAACTTTCAACTCTTTCATCACTTATGTAGGAAATAAAAAGAGCAGTTGTGCGCCACACGCAGAGAGGCCGTCAGCAGAGTGGCGCAGCGGAAGCGTGCTGGGCCCATAACCCAGAGGTCGATGGATCGAAACCATCCTCTGCTACATGTGTCCTATGCACGATTCATAAGCGTGCCATTAGGTTAGCAAAGTGCCTTCAAATAGTCTGCATCTCCCTTTCTTTAAATTCTGTCCTGAGTTTCTCTCTCGTGTGTGTTTGTGCAAGCTTGACACTTGCGGGACTCTTTAATCTTCACCAATACGGAGATGACCAAATGTGTCTTCGGTTGTTCTGAGGTCTTTGATAGTTTCTTTGAAAGCTTCAACTGAACCTCGAAATCGAAGCAGTTATGTTTATATTGATTTCTCGCGTTAATCATTACGAACCAGGAACAGCCAGCACACTCGGTCGCATTAGTAATTATGTCACGTCTCTACTTAGCAGAGCATTCAAAGGCCCACTGGAAGTAGTAAAGCACTAAAACACTGCAAAACTGAACTCGGGAAAATCATACTGGGAGCTCTGAGCGATGTCTGCATCCAAGCCATCCAATACGGACTCTGAAACCTTGGAATATCAACACTATGATGCGCTACCTTTTACCTGGAGCAAAACGATGGAATTAGAAGAATGCTTACCGCAGGATACAACTGTGCCGCTGTTATTTGGAGCACGGTTTTCACTTGCATGAAAACTACAGCAGAACGTAGAAGGATGATCACTGAGGAGTCCACGCGGGCATGCTGAGGAGATTGTAGGTCGTACATTTCAATGATTACTGACATTTGCGCTGCTGGAGGTACAGTAATCAACAAAGAACAGGGTGTGCTACTCTCGAATCCGGTCAGCACATGATGAAAAGCCAGGAAGTATACCTTGTCAAATTGCCGTCAACAGGGACAAGTTAACCACCAGCTCCACCGGCGCCCGGCTAGCTCAGTCGGTAGAGCATGAGACTCTTAATCTCAGGGTCGTGGGTTCGAGCCCCACGTTGGGCGGTGCCCGTCTCCTTATTAACAAAGTTTCCCGCTCATCCTTGAACCTCTTACACCTCGATGGTACCGAGCACTGCGTTTTAATGCACAGGTGTGATCAAACCGAGATGAAAAGGGCGTATCTAGCTCCTTGCCCGAGAGATAAATCAAAGGTTCCGCAGATAATCCCTTGGCTCCGGTCACCCGGACGCAGATAGGAGCTGCAGCCATCATAACTTGTATGAAAACTAAGAAGAGCTCCTGTCTATTTACAGTTTCATTTACTCTAGCGTTTCCTTAAACATTGCGTGTACGAAGGCTAAGAAATTGGAGAGCTATTCTAATACAATAACTATTAGGAATCTTTTGGGCATAACAGTTTCACTGTGATTTTGCAGGTAACACGTACGTTGGGAAAACATTTTGAACGCGATCAATAACCGCACTGGAAAAATGTGGGAAAGAAAGGGCGAAAAGCGACTCTTCAACATGTGGAAATATCTTCCTGAGCGGAGCCCTCTTCTCGAAGCTCAACACTCTGCAAGAGTCACTTCTCCCAACTTGCGCCCGCAGGTTTCCGTAGTGTGCCTGCAAAGAGCCATCCGCTTGAGACAGGTGCACCTCCCGATTTCATTGAACTAAGCTAGATGCACAATTTCTAATGCAGCCTTCATCACAATAGACAGTTCATTTCTCGAAAGCTTGTCGTAAAAAAAGGAAACAAAGAACGAAAACGTATAGCTGACAATCTTCTGAAGATGCAGATTCAGCTTTGGGGAAATGGACATTTTATGTATGCAGATGCTTTTCAAGCGCTGGTTTTAGAACGTCGCTGTGCTTCCAGCATCCTTTTCAGCCTTCTAAACTGGCTACCGAGGTGCCGATCACATTGTAAAGCGGTTGAGAGGCCGGAGCTGCTCAAACCGCTCTTGCCGTTTCCCATCAATCAAAAGCACTATGTTGTTTCTTTGTATGGAAAGCTTTTCAAGTCTGGCATCGACACGCACCTTTCCTGAAACGTCCAAAAGGTGAATGCTTCGCAAAGAAATCCAGTCTACCTTCAGGGGGCATGATGTTGAAATCGGAATGAGCCCTGGGTGGGCTTGAAGCAGCAGCTGTTCAGTTAAGAGCTGCACAGAAACGCACCCCGCTTGCTTTGTATCATTCGCAAGTTTGTGGTTAAAGAGTAAAAAAGGCTGGAATTCTTCTGCCAGCCGGCAGGATTTCTTCTGCACTCACCCAGAAAAGCCAAGAATTGTATTTCATCTTTCGCAAGCTGTATTTTCCAGGAGGAGAATGAATACTTGCATTAAACTGAATCAAGCCGACAGAGACGCACAGCCGTTGTTTTTCTCCATGGGAAGTTTTTCGTTAAGGAAAAACACCGTTGTCATTTTCTTGCCAGCCGGCGGTATTTCTTGTGCAGCGATGAGCCAGATTTGTATTTCGTATTTCGCAAGTTGTGTGAATTTCTTGAAGTTGAAAGTGAATTCGCTCCAGAAAAGAAATGTCCAGTCGCATGAAAGCCGTGGCTGTTTGTTAAACCGCAGGACCTGAGCTTGCGTTCTGTTTCTCATGGCGTTCGCAAAGGCGATTCCTGCCTTTAAAACTGCTGTGTCTGCGACTGAAAGTGGCGTGTGTCGCAGCTTCTAAAGTCTTGTTGACGCTCCTCGATGTTGCTTTCTCTCTGCCTAAGGAAGTTCGATTGTCGCGTCGGAACGGGGAGACCTAATCCTTCCAGCTTTAAGCCACCCTTCAGTCTTCTGAAGGGTGTCCGAGTGCTAGCATGTCATTTGGCTTTTTTGGGGGGGAAACGGAGAGCGACATTGAAAAAGGTTACCGCCGCCGCCTCGCCCTCCGTGTTAAATGATCGCAAGCCGGCGGCGGCGGCGCTCCCTATAGTCGTGGCCGAGCGGTTAAGGCGCTGGGCTAGAAAGCCATTGGGGTCTCCCCGCGTCGGCTCGAATCCTGCCGACTACGGCGCCCTTCTCCTGTCGCTTCGGCCTGCCCAGAAAAAGGCGGAGTGCCGTTTCTCTCTTCCTGCTTCTTGTACAAACGCTAAATCGCTTGGACCTGCTGCCTTGGAAGTAATGTCTTCAACATCCACCAGTGACATTTCACAGCTGGAAGCACACTGCCACGCTTTTGGCATTGGCATGTCTTGCGCCCTACTTCCAGCCTTTGAAGACCTAAGTATTCAAACTGAAAGAACCGGCTGAATGAGTGTTTGCAGTGCACCAGGAGGAGCAGGGACCATAGCATTGGAGGGGTGAGGATGGCGCAGATGGAAACGTTTTCATGCGCTCCTCTGGGAGGAATGAAAAGAAAAGACGTAACCGGAAACAGTAGTAGCCGCAAGAGGAAGTGTCTTCAAGCGCCAAGCAAGCGCTCCTCGTTAGTATAGTGGTGCGTATCCCCGCCTGTCACGTGGGAGACCAGGGATGGATTGCTTGACGGCGAGCCAGGTTGCTTTTCTCCCATCAGATTCCAACCGCTAATGCTAACGCAGTGTGTGGGAGCTTACATGCTTTTCCTTTCCCGTCTTTTTCGGACGACTATTCCAAAGGGGTAACCTGAAGGAATAGGGGCCTGAAGACACGAGGCATTCTTAAACCAGCACTGGGCTGCACGGCCTTCTGTTGTGATCAGGTTATATTCGAGTCAAAAAGCCAGAGCATCCGCTTCCATCCTATGGAGCACGAGCTAAATCGGAAGAGGCAGGGGATACACCTACGCCTATCGGCGCACGTTCCCCGCGGCAGGCTGCTTCACCCATTTGCACCCGACTGGAGACGGCACTGAGCAAGCTTTTTGTCAGGAGTGGGATTCGAACCCACGCCTCCAGGGGAGACTGCGACCTGAACGCAGCGCCTTAGACCGCTCGGCCATCCTGACGCGGGCCCCCTGTCCCGGGGCGGTCTGATGAGCCACCGCGATCCCACTACGCTCCTCGAGTATCGCACTGTTATTAATACTACAGTGTGACTCCAGCATTAAAATGTTTGGAAAATGTGTCGGCTTTTATAATCCAGTGTAGAGCAGCATGTGATGATTTGTGCTACAACACCAAGCGCTCAAAGTGACGTCTGCGTTTGTCGTTGAAACTTTCAACTCTTTCATCACTTATGTAGGAAATAAAAAGAGCAGTTGTGCGCCACACGCAGAGAGGCCGTCAGCAGAGTGGCGCAGCGGAAGCGTGCTGGGCCCATAACCCAGAGGTCGATGGATCGAAACCATCCTCTGCTACATGTGTCCTATGCACGATTCATAAGCGTGCCATTAGGTTAGCAAAGTGCCTTCAAATAGTCTGCATCTCCCTTTCTTTAAATTCTGTCCTGAGTTTCTCTCTCGTGTGTGTTTGTGCAAGCTTGACACTTGCGGGACTCTTTAATCTTCACCAATACGGAGATGACCAAATGTGTCTTCGGTTGTTCTGAGGTCTTTGATAGTTTCTTTGAAAGCTTCAACTGAACCTCGAAATCGAAGCAGTTATGTTTATATTGATTTCTCGCGTTAATCATTACGAACCAGGAACAGCCAGCACACTCGGTCGCATTAGTAATTATGTCACGTCTCTACTTAGCAGAGCATTCAAAGGCCCACTGGAAGTAGTAAAGCACTAAAACACTGCAAAACTGAACTCGGGAAAATCATACTGGGAGCTCTGAGCGATGTCTGCATCCAAGCCATCCAATACGGACTCTGAAACCTTGGAATATCAACACTATGATGCGCTACCTTTTACCTGGAGCAAAACGATGGAATTAGAAGAATGCTTACCGCAGGATACAACTGTGCCGCTGTTATTTGGAGCACGGTTTTCACTTGCATGAAAACTACAGCAGAACGTAGAAGGATGATCACTGAGGAGTCCACGCGGGCATGCTGAGGAGATTGTAGGTCGTACATTTCAATGATTACTGACATTTGCGCTGCTGGAGGTACAGTAATCAACAAAGAACAGGGTGTGCTACTCTCGAATCCGGTCAGCACATGATGAAAAGCCAGGAAGTATACCTTGTCAAATTGCCGTCAACAGGGACAAGTTAACCACCAGCTCCACCGGCGCCCGGCTAGCTCAGTCGGTAGAGCATGAGACTCTTAATCTCAGGGTCGTGGGTTCGAGCCCCACGTTGGGCGGTGCCCGTCTCCTTATTAACAAAGTTTCCCGCTCATCCTTGAACCTCTTACACCTCGATGGTACCGAGCACTGCGTTTTAATGCACAGGTGTGATCAAACCGAGATGAAAAGGGCGTATCTAGCTCCTTGCCCGAGAGATAAATCAAGGGTTCCGCAGATAATCCCTTGGCTCCGGTCACCCGGACGCAGATAGGAGCTGCAGCCATCATAACTTGTATGAAAACTAAGAAGAGCTCCTGTCTATTTACAGTTTCATTTACTCTAGCGTTTCCTTAAACATTGCGTGTACGAAGGCTAAGAAATTGGAGAGCTATTCTAATACAATAACTATTAGGAATCTTTTGGGCATAACAGTTTCACTGTGATTTTGCAGGTAACACGTACGTTGGGAAAACATTTTGAACGCGATCAATAACCGCACTGGAAAAATGTGGGAAAGAAAGGGCGAAAAGCGACTCTTCAACATGTGGAAATATCTTCCTGAGCGGAGCCCTCTTCTCGAAGCTCAACACTCTGCAAGAGTCACTTCTCCCAACTTGCGCCCGCAGGTTTCCGTAGTGTGCCTGCAAAGAGCCATCCGCTTGAGACAGGTGCACCTCCCGATTTCATTGAACTAAGCTAGATGCACAATTTCTAATGCAGCCTTCATCACAATAGACAGTTCATTTCTCGAAAGCTTGTCGTAAAAAAAGGAAACAAAGAACGAAAACGTATAGCTGACAATCTTCTGAAGATGCAGATTCAGCTTTGGGGAAATGGACATTTTATGTATGCAGATGCTTTTCAAGCGCTGGTTTTAGAACGTCGCTGTGCTTCCAGCATCCTTTTCAGCCTTCTAAACTGGCTACCGAGGTGCCGATCACATTGTAAAGCGGTTGAGAGGCCGGAGCTGCTCAAACCGCTCTTGCCGTTTCCCATCAATCAAAAGCACTATGTTGTTTCTTTGTATGGAAAGCTTTTCAAGTCTGGCATCGACACGCACCTTTCCTGAAACGTCCAAAAGGTGAATGCTTCGCAAAGAAATCCAGTCTACCTTCAGGGGGCATGATGTTGAAATCGGAATGAGCCCTGGGTGGGCTTGAAGCAGCAGCTGTTCAGTTAAGAGCTGCACAGAAACGCACCCCGCTTGCTTTGTATCATTCGCAAGTTTGTGGTTAAAGAGTAAAAAAGGCTGGAATTCTTCTGCCAGCCGGCAGGATTTCTTCTGCACTCACCCAGAAAAGCCAAGAATTGTATTTCATCTTTCGCAAGCTGTATTTTCCAGGAGGAGAATGAATACTTGCATTAAACTGAATCAAGCCGACAGAGACGCACAGCCGTTGTTTTTCTCCATGGGAAGTTTTTCGTTAAGGAAAAACACCGTTGTCATTTTCTTGCCAGCCGGCGGTATTTCTTGTGCAGCGATGAGCCAGATTTGTATTTCGTATTTCGCAAGTTGTGTGAATTTCTTGAAGTTGAAAGTGAATTCGCTCCAGAAAAGAAATGTCCAGTCGCATGAAAGCCGTGGCTGTTTGTTAAACCGCAGGACCTGAGCTTGCGTTCTGTTTCTCATGGCGTTCGCAAAGGCGATTCCTGCCTTTAAAACTGCTGTGTCTGCGACTGAAAGTGGCGTGTGTCGCAGCTTCTAAAGTCTTGTTGACGCTCCTCGATGTTGCTTTCTCTCTGCCTAAGGAAGTTCGATTGTCGCGTCGGAACGGGGAGACCTAATCCTTCCAGCTTTAAGCCACCCTTCAGTCTTCTGAAGGGTGTCCGAGTGCTAGCATGTCATTTGGCTTTTTTGGGGGGGAAACGGAGAGCGACATTGAAAAAGGTTACCGCCGCCGCCTCGCCCTCCGTGTTAAATGATCGCAAGCCGGCGGCGGCGGCGCTCCCTATAGTCGTGGCCGAGCGGTTAAGGCGCTGGGCTAGAAAGCCATTGGGGTCTCCCCGCGTCGGCTCGAATCCTGCCGACTACGGCGCCCTTCTCCTGTCGCTTCGGCCTGCCCAGAAAAAGGCGGAGTGCCGTTTCTCTCTTCCTGCTTCTTGTACAAACGCTAAATCGCTTGGACCTGCTGCCTTGGAAGTAATGTCTTCAACATCCACCAGTGACATTTCACAGCTGGAAGCACACTGCCACGCTTTTGGCATTGGCATGTCTTGCGCCCTACTTCCAGCCTTTGAAGACCTAAGTATTCAAACTGAAAGAACCGGCTGAATGAGTGTTTGCAGTGCACCAGGAGGAGCAGGGACCATAGCATTGGAGGGGTGAGGATGGCGCAGATGGAAACGTTTTCATGCGCTCCTCTGGGAGGAATGAAAAGAAAAGACGTAACCGGAAACAGTAGTAGCCGCAAGAGGAAGTGTCTTCAAGCGCCAAGCAAGCGCTCCTCGTTAGTATAGTGGTGCGTATCCCCGCCTGTCACGTGGGAGACCAGGGATGGATTGCTTGACGGCGAGCCAGGTTGCTTTTCTCCCATCAGATTCCAACCGCTAATGCTAACGCAGTGTGTGGGAGCTTACATGCTTTTCCTTTCCCGTCTTTTTCGGACGACTATTCCAAAGGGGTAACCTGAAGGAATAGGGGCCTGAAGACACGAGGCATTCTTAAACCAGCACTGGGCTGCACGGCCTTCTGTTGTGATCAGGTTATATTCGAGTCAAAAAGCCAGAGCATCCGCTTCCATCCTATGGAGCACGAGCTAAATCGGAAGAGGCAGGGGATACACCTACGCCTATCGGCGCACGTTCCCCGCGGCAGGCTGCTTCACCCATTTGCACCCGACTGGAGACGGCACTGAGCAAGCTTTTTGTCAGGAGTGGGATTCGAACCCACGCCTCCAGGGGAGACTGCGACCTGAACGCAGCGCCTTAGACCGCTCGGCCATCCTGACGCGGGCCCCCTGTCCCGGGGCGGTCTGATGAGCCACCGCGATCCCACTACGCTCCTCGAGTATCGCACTGTTATTAATACTACAGTGTGACTCCAGCATTAAAATGTTTGGAAAATGTGTCGGCTTTTATAATCCAGTGTAGAGCAGCATGTGATGATTTGTGCTACAACACCAAGCGCTCAAAGTGACGTCTGCGTTTGTCGTTGAAACTTTCAACTCTTTCATCACTTATGTAGGAAATAAAAAGAGCAGTTGTGCGCCACACGCAGAGAGGCCGTCAGCAGAGTGGCGCAGCGGAAGCGTGCTGGGCCCATAACCCAGAGGTCGATGGATCGAAACCATCCTCTGCTACATGTGTCCTATGCACGATTCATAAGCGTGCCATTAGGTTAGCAAAGTGCCTTCAAATAGTCTGCATCTCCCTTTCTTTAAATTCTGTCCTGAGTTTCTCTCTCGTGTGTGTTTGTGCAAGCTTGACACTTGCGGGACTCTTTAATCTTCACCAATACGGAGATGACCAAATGTGTCTTCGGTTGTTCTGAGGTCTTTGATAGTTTCTTTGAAAGCTTCAACTGAACCTCGAAATCGAAGCAGTTATGTTTATATTGATTTCTCGCGTTAATCATTACGAACCAGGAACAGCCAGCACACTCGGTCGCATTAGTAATTATGTCACGTCTCTACTTAGCAGAGCATTCAAAGGCCCACTGGAAGTAGTAAAGCACTAAAACACTGCAAAACTGAACTCGGGAAAATCATACTGGGAGCTCTGAGCGATGTCTGCATCCAAGCCATCCAATACGGACTCTGAAACCTTGGAATATCAACACTATGATGCGCTACCTTTTACCTGGAGCAAAACGATGGAATTAGAAGAATGCTTACCGCAGGATACAACTGTGCCGCTGTTATTTGGAGCACGGTTTTCACTTGCATGAAAACTACAGCAGAACGTAGAAGGATGATCACTGAGGAGTCCACGCGGGCATGCTGAGGAGATTGTAGGTCGTACATTTCAATGATTACTGACATTTGCGCTGCTGGAGGTACAGTAATCAACAAAGAACAGGGTGTGCTACTCTCGAATCCGGTCAGCACATGATGAAAAGCCAGGAAGTATACCTTGTCAAATTGCCGTCAACAGGGACAAGTTAACCACCAGCTCCACCGGCGCCCGGCTAGCTCAGTCGGTAGAGCATGAGACTCTTAATCTCAGGGTCGTGGGTTCGAGCCCCACGTTGGGCGGTGCCCGTCTCCTTATTAACAAAGTTTCCCGCTCATCCTTGAACCTCTTACACCTCGATGGTACCGAGCACTGCGTTTTAATGCACAGGTGTGATCAAACCGAGATGAAAAGGGCGTATCTAGCTCCTTGCCCGAGAGATAAATCAAGGGTTCCGCAGATAATCCCTTGGCTCCGGTCACCCGGACGCAGATAGGAGCTGCAGCCATCATAACTTGTATGAAAACTAAGAAGAGCTCCTGTCTATTTACAGTTTCATTTACTCTAGCGTTTCCTTAAACATTGCGTGTACGAAGGCTAAGAAATTGGAGAGCTATTCTAATACAATAACTATTAGGAATCTTTTGGGCATAACAGTTTCACTGTGATTTTGCAGGTAACACGTACGTTGGGAAAACATTTTGAACGCGATCAATAACCGCACTGGAAAAATGTGGGAAAGAAAGGGCGAAAAGCGACTCTTCAACATGTGGAAATATCTTCCTGAGCGGAGCCCTCTTCTCGAAGCTCAACACTCTGCAAGAGTCACTTCTCCCAACTTGCGCCCGCAGGTTTCCGTAGTGTGCCTGCAAAGAGCCATCCGCTTGAGACAGGTGCACCTCCCGATTTCATTGAACTAAGCTAGATGCACAATTTCTAATGCAGCCTTCATCACAATAGACAGTTCATTTCTCGAAAGCTTGTCGTAAAAAAAGGAAACAAAGAACGAAAACGTATAGCTGACAATCTTCTGAAGATGCAGATTCAGCTTTGGGGAAATGGACATTTTATGTATGCAGATGCTTTTCAAGCGCTGGTTTTAGAACGTCGCTGTGCTTCCAGCATCCTTTTCAGCCTTCTAAACTGGCTACCGAGGTGCCGATCACATTGTAAAGCGGTTGAGAGGCCGGAGCTGCTCAAACCGCTCTTGCCGTTTCCCATCAATCAAAAGCACTATGTTGTTTCTTTGTATGGAAAGCTTTTCAAGTCTGGCATCGACACGCACCTTTCCTGAAACGTCCAAAAGGTGAATGCTTCGCAAAGAAATCCAGTCTACCTTCAGGGGGCATGATGTTGAAATCGGAATGAGCCCTGGGTGGGCTTGAAGCAGCAGCTGTTCAGTTAAGAGCTGCACAGAAACGCACCCCGCTTGCTTTGTATCATTCGCAAGTTTGTGGTTAAAGAGTAAAAAAGGCTGGAATTCTTCTGCCAGCCGGCAGGATTTCTTCTGCACTCACCCAGAAAAGCCAAGAATTGTATTTCATCTTTCGCAAGCTGTATTTTCCAGGAGGAGAATGAATACTTGCATTAAACTGAATCAAGCCGACAGAGACGCACAGCCGTTGTTTTTCTCCATGGGAAGTTTTTCGTTAAGGAAAAACACCGTTGTCATTTTCTTGCCAGCCGGCGGTATTTCTTGTGCAGCGATGAGCCAGATTTGTATTTCGTATTTCGCAAGTTGTGTGAATTTCTTGAAGTTGAAAGTGAATTCGCTCCAGAAAAGAAATGTCCAGTCGCATGAAAGCCGTGGCTGTTTGTTAAACCGCAGGACCTGAGCTTGCGTTCTGTTTCTCATGGCGTTCGCAAAGGCGATTCCTGCCTTTAAAACTGCTGTGTCTGCGACTGAAAGTGGCGTGTGTCGCAGCTTCTAAAGTCTTGTTGACGCTCCTCGATGTTGCTTTCTCTCTGCCTAAGGAAGTTCGATTGTCGCGTCGGAACGGGGAGACCTAATCCTTCCAGCTTTAAGCCACCCTTCAGTCTTCTGAAGGGTGTCCGAGTGCTAGCATGTCATTTGGCTTTTTTGGGGGGGAAACGGAGAGCGACATTGAAAAAGGTTACCGCCGCCGCCTCGCCCTCCGTGTTAAATGATCGCAAGCCGGCGGCGGCGGCGCTCCCTATAGTCGTGGCCGAGCGGTTAAGGCGCTGGGCTAGAAAGCCATTGGGGTCTCCCCGCGTCGGCTCGAATCCTGCCCACTACGGCGCCCTTCTCCTGTCGCTTCGGCCTGCCCAGAAAAAGGCGGAGTGCCGTTTCTCTCTTCCTGCTTCTTGTACAAACGCTAAATCGCTTGGACCTGCTGCCTTGGAAGTAATGTCTTCAACATCCACCAGTGACATTTCACAGCTGGAAGCACACTGCCACGCTTTTGGCATTGGCATGTCTTGCGCCCTACTTCCAGCCTTTGAAGACCTAAGTATTCAAACTGAAAGAACCGGCTGAATGAGTGTTTGCAGTGCACCAGGAGGAGCAGGGACCATAGCATTGGAGGGGTGAGGATGGCGGAGATGGAAACGTTTTCATGCGCTCCTCTGGGAGGAATGAAAAGAAAAGACGAAACCGGAAACAGTAGTAGCCGCAAGAGGAAGTGTCTTCAAGCGCCAAGCAAGCGCTCCTCGTTAGTATAGTGGTGCGTATCCCCGCCTGTCACGTGGGAGACCAGGGATGGATTGCTTGACGGCGAGCCAGGTTGCTTTTCTCCCATCAGATTCCAACCGCTAATGCTAACGCAGTGTGTGGGAGCTTACATGCTTTTCCTTTCCCGTCTTTTTCGGACGACTATTCCAAAGGGGTAACCTGAAGGAATAGGGGCCTGAAGACACGAGGCATTCTTAAACCAGCACTGGGCTGCACGGCCTTCTGTTGTGATCAGGTTATATTCGAGTCAAAAAGCCAGAGCATCCGCTTCCATCCTATGGAGCACGAGCTAAATCGGAAGAGGCAGGGGATACACCTACGCCTATCGGCGCACGTTCCCCGCGGCAGGCTGCTTCACCCATTTGCACCCGACTGGAGACGGCACTGAGCAAGCTTTTTGTCAGGAGTGGGATTCGAACCCACGCCTCCAGGGGAGACTGCGACCTGAACGCAGCGCCTTAGACCGCTCGGCCATCCTGACGCGGGCCCCCTGTCCCGGGGCGGTCTGATGAGCCACCGCGATCCCACTACGCTCCTCGAGTATCGCACTGTTATTAATACTACAGTGTGACTCCAGCATTAAAATGTTTGGAAAATGTGTCGGCTTTTATAATCCAGTGTAGAGCAGCATGTGATGATTTGTGCTACAACACCAAGCGCTCAAAGTGACGTCTGCGTTTGTCGTTGAAACTTTCAACTCTTTCATCACTTATGTAGGAAATAAAAAGAGCAGTTGTGCGCCACACGCAGAGAGGCTGTCAGCAGAGTGGCGCAGCGGAAGCGTGCTGGGCCCATAACCCAGAGGTCGATGGATCGAAACCATCCTCTGCTACATGTGTCCTATGCACGATTCATAAGCGTGCCATTAGGTTAGCAAAGTGCCTTCAAATAGTCTGCATCTCCCTTTCTTTAAATTCTGTCCTGAGTTTCTCTCTCGTGTGTGTTTGTGCAAGCTTGACACTTGCGGGACTCTTTAATCTTCACCAATACGGAGATGACCAAATGTGTCTTCGGTTGTTCTGAGGTCTTTGATAGTTTCTTTGAAAGCTTCAACTGAACCTCGAAATCGAAGCAGTTATGTTTATATTGATTTCTCGCGTTAATCATTACGAACCAGGAACAGCCAGCACACTCGGTCGCATTAGTAATTATGTCACGTCTCTACTTAGCAGAGCATTCAAAGGCCCACTGGAAGTAGTAAAGCACTAAAACACTGCAAAACTGAACTCGGGAAAATCATACTGGGAGCTCTGAGCGATGTCTGCATCCAAGCCATCCAATACGGACTCTGAAACCTTGGAATATCAACACTATGATGCGCTACCTTTTACCTGGAGCAAAACGATGGAATTAGAAGAATGCTTACCGCAGGATACAACTGTGCCGCTGTTATTTGGAGCACGGTTTTCACTTGCATGAAAACTACAGCAGAACGTAGAAGGATGATCACTGAGGAGTCCACGCGGGCATGCTGAGGAGATTGTAGGTCGTACATTTCAATGATTACTGACATTTGCGCTGCTGGAGGTACAGTAATCAACAAAGAACAGGGTGTGCTACTCTCGAATCCGGTCAGCACATGATGAAAAGCCAGGAAGTATACCTTGTCAAATTGCCGTCAACAGGGACAAGTTAACCACCAGCTCCACCGGCGCCCGGCTAGCTCAGTCGGTAGAGCATGAGACTCTTAATCTCAGGGTCGTGGGTTCGAGCCCCACGTTGGGCGGTGCCCGTCTCCTTATTAACAAAGTTTCCCGCTCATCCTTGAACCTCTTACACCTCGATGGTACCGAGCACTGCGTTTTAATGCACAGGTGTGATCAAACCGAGATGAAAAGGGCGTATCTAGCTCCTTGCCCGAGAGATAAATCAAAGGTTCCGCAGATAATCCCTTGGCTCCGGTCACCCGGACGCAGATAGGAGCTGCAGCCATCATAACTTGTATGAAAACTAAGAAGAGCTCCTGTCTATTTACAGTTTCATTTACTCTAGCGTTTCCTTAAACATTGCGTGTACGAAGGCTAAGAAATTGGAGAGCTATTCTAATACAATAACTATTAGGAATCTTTTGGGCATAACAGTTTCACTGTGATTTTGCAGGTAACACGTACGTTGGGAAAACATTTTGAACGCGATCAATAACCGCACTGGAAAAATGTGGGAAAGAAAGGGCGAAAAGCGACTCTTCAACATGTGGAAATATCTTCCTGAGCGGAGCCCTCTTCTCGAAGCTCAACACTCTGCAAGAGTCACTTCTCCCAACTTGCGCCCGCAGGTTTCCGTAGTGTGCCTGCAAAGAGCCATCCGCTTGAGACAGGTGCACCTCCCGATTTCATTGAACTAAGCTAGATGCACAATTTCTAATGCAGCCTTCATCACAATAGACAGTTCATTTCTCGAAAGCTTGTCGTAAAAAAAGGAAACAAAGAACGAAAACGTATAGCTGACAATCTTCTGAAGATGCAGATTCAGCTTTGGGGAAATGGACATTTTATGTATGCAGATGCTTTTCAAGCGCTGGTTTTAGAACGTCGCTGTGCTTCCAGCATCCTTTTCAGCCTTCTAAACTGGCTACCGAGGTGCCGATCACATTGTAAAGCGGTTGAGAGGCCGGAGCTGCTCAAACCGCTCTTGCCGTTTCCCATCAATCAAAAGCACTATGTTGTTTCTTTGTATGGAAAGCTTTTCAAGTCTGGCATCGACACGCACCTTTCCTGAAACGTCCAAAAGGTGAATGCTTCGCAAAGAAATCCAGTCTACCTTCAGGGGGCATGATGTTGAAATCGGAATGAGCCCTGGGTGGGCTTGAAGCAGCAGCTGTTCAGTTAAGAGCTGCACAGAAACGCACCCCGCTTGCTTTGTATCATTCGCAAGTTTGTGGTTAAAGAGTAAAAAAGGCTGGAATTCTTCTGCCAGCCGGCAGGATTTCTTCTGCACTCACCCAGAAAAGCCAAGAATTGTATTTCATCTTTCGCAAGCTGTATTTTCCAGGAGGAGAATGAATACTTGCATTAAACTGAATCAAGCCGACAGAGACGCACAGCCGTTGTTTTTCTCCATGGGAAGTTTTTCGTTAAGGAAAAACACCGTTGTCATTTTCTTGCCAGCCGGCGGTATTTCTTGTGCAGCGATGAGCCAGATTTGTATTTCGTATTTCGCAAGTTGTGTGAATTTCTTGAAGTTGAAAGTGAATTCGCTCCAGAAAAGAAATGTCCAGTCGCATGAAAGCCGTGGCTGTTTGTTAAACCGCAGGACCTGAGCTTGCGTTCTGTTTCTCATGGCGTTCGCAAAGGCGATTCCTGCCTTTAAAACTGCTGTGTCTGCGACTGAAAGTGGCGTGTGTCGCAGCTTCTAAAGTCTTGTTGACGCTCCTCGATGTTGCTTTCTCTCTGCCTAAGGAAGTTCGATTGTCGCGTCGGAACGGGGAGACCTAATCCTTCCAGCTTTAAGCCACCCTTCAGTCTTCTGAAGGGTGTCCGAGTGCTAGCATGTCATTTGGCTTTTTTGGGGGGGAAACGGAGAGCGACATTGAAAAAGGTTACCGCCGCCGCCTCGCCCTCCGTGTTAAATGATCGCAAGCCGGCGGCGGCGGCGCTCCCTATAGTCGTGGCCGAGCGGTTAAGGCGCTGGGCTAGAAAGCCATTGGGGTCTCCCCGCGTCGGCTCGAATCCTGCCCACTACGGCGCCCTTCTCCTGTCGCTTCGGCCTGCCCAGAAAAAGGCGGAGTGCCGTTTCTCTCTTCCTGCTTCTTGTACAAACGCTAAATCGCTTGGACCTGCTGCCTTGGAAGTAATGTCTTCAACATCCACCAGTGACATTTCACAGCTGGAAGCACACTGCCACGCTTTTGGCATTGGCATGTCTTGCGCCCTACTTCCAGCCTTTGAAGACCTAAGTATTCAAACTGAAAGAACCGGCTGAATGAGTGTTTGCAGTGCACCAGGAGGAGCAGGGACCATAGCATTGGAGGGGTGAGGATGGCGGAGATGGAAACGTTTTCATGCGCTCCTCTGGGAGGAATGAAAAGAAAAGACGAAACCGGAAACAGTAGTAGCCGCAAGAGGAAGTGTCTTCAAGCGCCAAGCAAGCGCTCCTCGTTAGTATAGTGGTGCGTATCCCCGCCTGTCACGTGGGAGACCAGGGATGGATTGCTTGACGGCGAGCCAGGTTGCTTTTCTCCCATCAGATTCCAACCGCTAATGCTAACGCAGTGTGTGGGAGCTTACATGCTTTTCCTTTCCCGTCTTTTTCGGACGACTATTCCAAAGGGGTAACCTGAAGGAATAGGGGCCTGAAGACACGAGGCATTCTTAAACCAGCACTGGGCTGCACGGCCTTCTGTTGTGATCAGGTTATATTCGAGTCAAAAAGCCAGAGCATCCGCTTCCATCCTATGGAGCACGAGCTAAATCGGAAGAGGCAGGGGATACACCTACGCCTATCGGCGCACGTTCCCCGCGGCAGGCTGCTTCACCCATTTGCACCCGACTGGAGACGGCACTGAGCAAGCTTTTTGTCAGGAGTGGGATTCGAACCCACGCCTCCAGGGGAGACTGCGACCTGAACGCAGCGCCTTAGACCGCTCGGCCATCCTGACGCGGGCCCCCTGTCCCGGGGCGGTCTGATGAGCCACCGCGATCCCACTACGCTCCTCGAGTATCGCACTGTTATTAATACTACAGTGTGACTCCAGCATTAAAATGTTTGGAAAATGTGTCGGCTTTTATAATCCAGTGTAGAGCAGCATGTGATGATTTGTGCTACAACACCAAGCGCTCAAAGTGACGTCTGCGTTTGTCGTTGAAACTTTCAACTCTTTCATCACTTATGTAGGAAATAAAAAGAGCAGTTGTGCGCCACACGCAGAGAGGCCGTCAGCAGAGTGGCGCAGCGGAAGCGTGCTGGGCCCATAACCCAGAGGTCGATGGATCGAAACCATCCTCTGCTACATGTGTCCTATGCACGATTCATAAGCGTGCCATTAGGTTAGCAAAGTGCCTTCAAATAGTCTGCATCTCCCTTTCTTTAAATTCTGTCCTGAGTTTCTCTCTCGTGTGTGTTTGTGCAAGCTTGACACTTGCGGGACTCTTTAATCTTCACCAATACGGAGATGACCAAATGTGTCTTCGGTTGTTCTGAGGTCTTTGATAGTTTCTTTGAAAGCTTCAACTGAACCTCGAAATCGAAGCAGTTATGTTTATATTGATTTCTCGCGTTAATCATTACGAACCAGGAACAGCCAGCACACTCGGTCGCATTAGTAATTATGTCACGTCTCTACTTAGCAGAGCATTCAAAGGCCCACTGGAAGTAGTAAAGCACTAAAACACTGCAAAACTGAACTCGGGAAAATCATACTGGGAGCTCTGAGCGATGTCTGCATCCAAGCCATCCAATACGGACTCTGAAACCTTGGAATATCAACACTATGATGCGCTACCTTTTACCTGGAGCAAAACGATGGAATTAGAAGAATGCTTACCGCAGGATACAACTGTGCCGCTGTTATTTGGAGCACGGTTTTCACTTGCATGAAAACTACAGCAGAACGTAGAAGGATGATCACTGAGGAGTCCACGCGGGCATGCTGAGGAGATTGTAGGTCGTACATTTCAATGATTACTGACATTTGCGCTGCTGGAGGTACAGTAATCAACAAAGAACAGGGTGTGCTACTCTCGAATCCGGTCAGCACATGATGAAAAGCCAGGAAGTATACCTTGTCAAATTGCCGTCAACAGGGACAAGTTAACCACCAGCTCCACCGGCGCCCGGCTAGCTCAGTCGGTAGAGCATGAGACTCTTAATCTCAGGGTCGTGGGTTCGAGCCCCACGTTGGGCGGTGCCCGTCTCCTTATTAACAAAGTTTCCCGCTCATCCTTGAACCTCTTACACCTCGATGGTACCGAGCACTGCGTTTTAATGCACAGGTGTGATCAAACCGAGATGAAAAGGGCGTATCTAGCTCCTTGCCCGAGAGATAAATCAAAGGTTCCGCAGATAATCCCTTGGCTCCGGTCACCCGGACGCAGATAGGAGCTGCAGCCATCATAACTTGTATGAAAACTAAGAAGAGCTCCTGTCTATTTACAGTTTCATTTACTCTAGCGTTTCCTTAAACATTGCGTGTACGAAGGCTAAGAAATTGGAGAGCTATTCTAATACAATAACTATTAGGAATCTTTTGGGCATAACAGTTTCACTGTGATTTTGCAGGTAACACGTACGTTGGGAAAACATTTTGAACGCGATCAATAACCGCACTGGAAAAATGTGGGAAAGAAAGGGCGAAAAGCGACTCTTCAACATGTGGAAATATCTTCCTGAGCGGAGCCCTCTTCTCGAAGCTCAACACTCTGCAAGAGTCACTTCTCCCAACTTGCGCCCGCAGGTTTCCGTAGTGTGCCTGCAAAGAGCCATCCGCTTGAGACAGGTGCACCTCCCGATTTCATTGAACTAAGCTAGATGCACAATTTCTAATGCAGCCTTCATCACAATAGACAGTTCATTTCTCGAAAGCTTGTCGTAAAAAAAGGAAACAAAGAACGAAAACGTATAGCTGACAATCTTCTGAAGATGCAGATTCAGCTTTGGGGAAATGGACATTTTATGTATGCAGATGCTTTTCAAGCGCTGGTTTTAGAACGTCGCTGTGCTTCCAGCATCCTTTTCAGCCTTCTAAACTGGCTACCGAGGTGCCGATCACATTGTAAAGCGGTTGAGAGGCCGGAGCTGCTCAAACCGCTCTTGCCGTTTCCCATCAATCAAAAGCACTATGTTGTTTCTTTGTATGGAAAGCTTTTCAAGTCTGGCATCGACACGCACCTTTCCTGAAACGTCCAAAAGGTGAATGCTTCGCAAAGAAATCCAGTCTACCTTCAGGGGGCATGATGTTGAAATCGGAATGAGCCCTGGGTGGGCTTGAAGCAGCAGCTGTTCAGTTAACAGCTGCACAGAAACGCACCCCGCTTGCTTTGTATCATTCGCAAGTTTCTGGTTAAAGAGTAAAAAAGGCTGGAATTCTTCTGCCAGCCGGCAGGATTTCTTCTGCACTCACCCAGAAAAGCCAAGAATTGTATTTCATCTTTCGCAAGCTGTATTTTCCAGGAGGAGAATGAATACTTGCATTAAACTGAATCAAGCCGACAGAGACGCACAGCCGTTGTTTTTCTCCATGGGAAGTTTTTCGTTAAGGAAAAACACCGTTGTCATTTTCTTGCCAGCCGGCGGTATTTCTTGTGCAGCGATGAGCCAGATTTGTATTTCGTATTTCGCAAGTTGTGTGAATTTCTTGAAGTTGAAAGTGAATTCGCTCCAGAAAAGAAATGTCCAGTCGCATGAAAGCCGTGGCTGTTTGTTAAACCGCAGGACCTGAGCTTGCGTTCTGTTTCTCATGGCGTTCGCAAAGGCGATTCCTGCCTTTAAAACTGCTGTGTCTGCGACTGAAAGTGGCGTGTGTCGCAGCTTCTAAAGTCTTGTTGACGCTCCTCGATGTTGCTTTCTCTCTGCCTAAGGAAGTTCGATTGTCGCGTCGGAACGGGGAGACCTAATCCTTCCAGCTTTAAGCCACCCTTCAGTCTTCTGAAGGGTGTCCGAGTGCTAGCATGTCATTTGGCTTTTTTGGAGGGGAAACGGAGAGCGACATTGAAAAAGGTTACCGCCGCCGCCTCGCCCTCCGTGTTAAATGATCGCAAGCCGGCGGCGGCGGCGCTCCCTATAGTCGTGGCCGAGCGGTTAAGGCGCTGGGCTAGAAAGCCATTGGGGTCTCCCCGCGTCGGCTCGAATCCTGCCCACTACGGCGCCCTTCTCCTGTCGCTTCGGCCTGCCCAGAAAAAGGCGGAGTGCCGTTTCTCTCTTCCTGCTTCTTGTACAAACGCTAAATCGCTTGGACCTGCTGCCTTGGAAGTAATGTCTTCAACATCCACCAGTGACATTTCACAGCTGGAAGCACACTGCCACGCTTTTGGCATTGGCATGTCTTGCGCCCTACTTCCAGCCTTTGAAGACCTAAGTATTCAAACTGAAAGAACCGGCTGAATGAGTGTTTGCAGTGCACCAGGAGGAGCAGGGACCATAGCATTGGAGGGGTGAGGATGGCGGAGATGGAAACGTTTTCATGCGCTCCTCTGGGAGTAATGAAAAGAAAAGACGAAACCGGAAACAGTAGTAGCCGCAAGAGGAAGTGTCTTCAAGCGCCAAGCAAGCGCTCCTCGTTAGTATAGTGGTGCGTATCCCCGCCTGTCACGTGGGAGACCAGGGATGGATTGCTTGACGGCGAGCCAGGTTGCTTTTCTCCCATCAGATTCCAACCGCTAATGCTAACGCAGTGTGTGGGAGCTTACATGCTTTTCCTTTCCCGTCTTTTTCGGACGACTATTCCAAAGGGGTAACCTGAAGGAATAGGGGCCTGAAGACACGAGGCATTCTTAAACCAGCACTGGGCTGCACGGCCTTCTGTTGTGATCAGGTTATATTCGAGTCAAAAAGCCAGAGCATCCGCTTCCATCCTATGGAGCACGAGCTAAATCGGAAGAGGCAGGGGATACACCTACGCCTATCGGCGCACGTTCCCCGCGGCAGGCTGCTTCACCCATTTGCACCCGACTGGAGACGGCACTGAGCAAGCTTTTTGTCAGGAGTGGGATTCGAACCCACGCCTCCAGGGGAGACTGCGACCTGAACGCAGCGCCTTAGACCGCTCGGCCATCCTGACGCGGGCCCCCTGTCCCGGGGCGGTCTGATGAGCCACCGCGATCCCACTACGCTCCTCGAGTATCGCACTGTTATTAATACTACAGTGTGACTCCAGCATTAAAATGTTTGGAAAATGTGTCGGCTTTTATAATCCAGTGTAGAGCAGCATGTGATGATTTGTGCTACAACACCAAGCGCTCAAAGTGACGTCTGCGTTTGTCGTTGAAACTTTCAACTCTTTCATCACTTATGTAGGAAATAAAAAGAGCAGTTGTGCGCCACACGCAGAGAGGCCGTCAGCAGAGTGGCGCAGCGGAAGCGTGCTGGGCCCATAACCCAGAGGTCGATGGATCGAAACCATCCTCTGCTACATGTGTCCTATGCACGATTCATAAGCGTGCCATTAGGTTAGCAAAGTGCCTTCAAATAGTCTGCATCTCCCTTTCTTTAAATTCTGTCCTGAGTTTCTCTCTCGTGTGTGTTTGTGCAAGCTTGACACTTGCGGGACTCTTTAATCTTCACCAATACGGAGATGACCAAATGTGTCTTCGGTTGTTCTGAGGTCTTTGATAGTTTCTTTGAAAGCTTCAACTGAACCTCGAAATCGAAGCAGTTATGTTTATATTGATTTCTCGCGTTAATCATTACGAACCAGGAACAGCCAGCACACTCGGTCGCATTAGTAATTATGTCACGTCTCTACTTAGCAGAGCATTCAAAGGCCCACTGGAAGTAGTAAAGCACTAAAACACTGCAAAACTGAACTCGGGAAAATCATACTGGGAGCTCTGAGCGATGTCTGCATCCAAGCCATCCAATACGGACTCTGAAACCTTGGAATATCAACACTATGATGCGCTACCTTTTACCTGGAGCAAAACGATGGAATTAGAAGAATGCTTACCGCAGGATACAACTGTGCCGCTGTTATTTGGAGCACGGTTTTCACTTGCATGAAAACTACAGCAGAACGTAGAAGGATGATCACTGAGGAGTCCACGCGGGCATGCTGAGGAGATTGTAGGTCGTACATTTCAATGATTACTGACATTTGCGCTGCTGGAGGTACAGTAATCAACAAAGAACAGGGTGTGCTACTCTCGAATCCGGTCAGCACATGATGAAAAGCCAGGAAGTATACCTTGTCAAATTGCCGTCAACAGGGACAAGTTAACCACCAGCTCCACCGGCGCCCGGCTAGCTCAGTCGGTAGAGCATGAGACTCTTAATCTCAGGGTCGTGGGTTCGAGCCCCACGTTGGGCGGTGCCCGTCTCCTTATTAACAAAGTTTCCCGCTCATCCTTGAACCTCTTACACCTCGATGGTACCGAGCACTGCGTTTTAATGCACAGGTGTGATCAAACCGAGATGAAAAGGGCGTATCTAGCTCCTTGCCCGAGAGATAAATCAAGGGTTCCGCAGATAATCCCTTGGCTCCGGTCACCCGGACGCAGATAGGAGCTGCAGCCATCATAACTTGTATGAAAACTAAGAAGAGCTCCTGTCTATTTACAGTTTCATTTACTCTAGCGTTTCCTTAAACATTGCGTGTACGAAGGCTAAGAAATTGGAGAGCTATTCTAATACAATAACTATTAGGAATCTTTTGGGCATAACAGTTTCACTGTGATTTTGCAGGTAACACGTACGTTGGGAAAACATTTTGAACGCGATCAATAACCGCACTGGAAAAATGTGGGAAAGAAAGGGCGAAAAGCGACTCTTCAACATGTGGAAATATCTTCCTGAGCGGAGCCCTCTTCTCGAAGCTCAACACTCTGCAAGAGTCACTTCTCCCAACTTGCACCCGCAGGTTTCCGTAGTGTGCCTGCAAAGAGCCATCCGCTTGAGACAGGTGCACCTCCCGATTTCATTGAACTAAGCTAGATGCACAATTTCTAATGCAGCCTTCATCACAATAGACAGTTCATTTCTCGAAAGCTTGTCGTAAAAAAAGGAAACAAAGAACGAAAACGTATAGCTGACAATCTTCTGAAGATGCAGATTCAGCTTTGGGGAAATGGACATTTTATGTATGCAGATGCTTTTCAAGCGCTGGTTTTAGAACGTCGCTGTGCTTCCAGCATCCTTTTCAGCCTTCTAAACTGGCTACCGAGGTGCCGATCACATTGTAAAGCGGTTGAGAGGCCGGAGCTGCTCAAACCGCTCTTGCCGTTTCCCATCAATCAAAAGCACTATGTTGTTTCTTTGTATGGAAAGCTTTTCAAGTCTGGCATCGACACGCACCTTTCCTGAAACGTCCAAAAGGTGAATGCTTCGCAAAGAAATCCAGTCTACCTTCAGGGGGCATGATGTTGAAATCGGAATGAGCCCTGGGTGGGCTTGAAGCAGCAGCTGTTCAGTTAAGAGCTGCACAGAAACGCACCCCGCTTGCTTTGTATCATTCGCAAGTTTGTGGTTAAAGAGTAAAAAAGGCTGGAATTCTTCTGCCAGCCGGCAGGATTTCTTCTGCACTCACCCAGAAAAGCCAAGAATTGTATTTCATCTTTCGCAAGCTGTATTTTCCAGGAGGAGAATGAATACTTGCATTAAACTGAATCAAGCCGACAGAGACGCACAGCCGTTGTTTTTCTCCATGGGAAGTTTTTCGTTAAGGAAAAACACCGTTGTCATTTTCTTGCCAGCCGGCGGTATTTCTTGTGCAGCGATGAGCCAGATTTGTATTTCGTATTTCGCAAGTTGTGTGAATTTCTTGAAGTTGAAAGTGAATTCGCTCCAGAAAAGAAATGTCCAGTCGCATGAAAGCCGTGGCTGTTTGTTAAACCGCAGGACCTGAGCTTGCGTTCTGTTTCTCATGGCGTTCGCAAAGGCGATTCCTGCCTTTAAAACTGCTGTGTCTGCGACTGAAAGTGGCGTGTGTCGCAGCTTCTAAAGTCTTGTTGACGCTCCTCGATGTTGCTTTCTCTCTGCCTAAGGAAGTTCGATTGTCGCGTCGGAACGGGGAGACCTAATCCTTCCAGCTTTAAGCCACCCTTCAGTCTTCTGAAGGGTGTCCGAGTGCTAGCATGTCATTTGGCTTTTTTGGGGGGGAAACGGAGAGCGACATTGAAAAAGGTTACCGCCGCCGCCTCGCCCTCCGTGTTAAATGATCGCAAGCCGGCGGCGGCGGCGCTCCCTATAGTCGTGGCCGAGCGGTTAAGGCGCTGGGCTAGAAAGCCATTGGGGTCTCCCCGCGTCGGCTCGAATCCTGCCGACTACGGCGCCCTTCTCCTGTCGCTTCGGCCTGCCCAGAAAAAGGCGGAGTGCCGTTTCTCTCTTCCTGCTTCTTGTACAAACGCTAAATCGCTTGGACCTGCTGCCTTGGAAGTAATGTCTTCAACATCCACCAGTGACATTTCACAGCTGGAAGCACACTGCCACGCTTTTGGCATTGGCATGTCTTGCGCCCTACTTCCAGCCTTTGAAGACCTAAGTATTCAAACTGAAAGAACCGGCTGAATGAGTGTTTGCAGTGCACCAGGAGGAGCAGGGACCATAGCATTGGAGGGGTGAGGATGGCGGAGATGGAAACGTTTTCATGCGCTCCTCTGGGAGGAATGAAAAGAAAAGACGAAACCGGAAACAGTAGTAGCCGCAAGAGGAAGTGTCTTCAAGCGCCAAGCAAGCGCTCCTCGTTAGTATAGTGGTGCGTATCCCCGCCTGTCACGTGGGAGACCAGGGATGGATTGCTTGACGGCGAGCCAGGTTGCTTTTCTCCCATCAGATTCCAACCGCTAATGCTAACGCAGTGTGTGGGAGCTTACATGCTTTTCCTTTCCCGTCTTTTTCGGACGACTATTCCAAAGGGGTAACCTGAAGGAATAGGGGCCTGAAGACACGAGGCATTCTTAAACCAGCACTGGGCTGCACGGCCTTCTGTTGTGATCAGGTTATATTCGAGTCAAAAAGCCAGAGCATCCGCTTCCATCCTATGGAGCACGAGCTAAATCGGAAGAGGCAGGGGATACACCTACGCCTATCGGCGCACGTTCCCCGCGGCAGGCTGCTTCACCCATTTGCACCCGACTGGAGACGGCACTGAGCAAGCTTTTTGTCAGGAGTGGGATTCGAACCCACGCCTCCAGGGGAGACTGCGACCTGAACGCAGCGCCTTAGACCGCTCGGCCATCCTGACGCGGGCCCCCTGTCCCGGGGCGGTCTGATGAGCCACCGCGATCCCACTACGCTCCTCGAGTATCGCACTGTTATTAATACTACAGTGTGACTCCAGCATTAAAATGTTTGGAAAATGTGTCGGCTTTTATAATCCAGTGTAGAGCAGCATGTGATGATTTGTGCTACAACACCAAGCGCTCAAAGTGACGTCTGCGTTTGTCGTTGAAACTTTCAACTCTTTCATCACTTATGTAGGAAATAAAAAGAGCAGTTGTGCGCCACACGCAGAGAGGCCGTCAGCAGAGTGGCGCAGCGGAAGCGTGCTGGGCCCATAACCCAGAGGTCGATGGATCGAAACCATCCTCTGCTACATGTGTCCTATGCACGATTCATAAGCGTGCCATTAGGTTAGCAAAGTGCCTTCAAATAGTCTGCATCTCCCTTTCTTTAAATTCTGTCCTGAGTTTCTCTCTCGTGTGTGTTTGTGCAAGCTTGACACTTGCGGGACTCTTTAATCTTCACCAATACGGAGATGACCAAATGTGTCTTCGGTTGTTCTGAGGTCTTTGATAGTTTCTTTGAAAGCTTCAACTGAACCTCGAAATCGAAGCAGTTATGTTTATATTGATTTCTCGCGTTAATCATTACGAACCAGGAACAGCCAGCACACTCGGTCGCATTAGTAATTATGTCACGTCTCTACTTAGCAGAGCATTCAAAGGCCCACTGGAAGTAGTAAAGCACTAAAACACTGCAAAACTGAACTCGGGAAAATCATACTGGGAGCTCTGAGCGATGTCTGCATCCAAGCCATCCAATACGGACTCTGAAACCTTGGAATATCAACACTATGATGCGCTACCTTTTACCTGGAGCAAAACGATGGAATTAGAAGAATGCTTACCGCAGGATACAACTGTGCCGCTGTTATTTGGAGCACGGTTTTCACTTGCATGAAAACTACAGCAGAACGTAGAAGGATGATCACTGAGGAGTCCACGCGGGCATGCTGAGGAGATTGTAGGTCGTACATTTCAATGATTACTGACATTTGCGCTGCTGGAGGTACAGTAATCAACAAAGAACAGGGTGTGCTACTCTCGAATCCGGTCAGCACATGATGAAAAGCCAGGAAGTATACCTTGTCAAATTGCCGTCAACAGGGACAAGTTAACCACCAGCTCCACCGGCGCCCGGCTAGCTCAGTCGGTAGAGCATGAGACTCTTAATCTCAGGGTCGTGGGTTCGAGCCCCACGTTGGGCGGTGCCCGTCTCCTTATTAACAAAGTTTCCCGCTCATCCTTGAACCTCTTACACCTCGATGGTACCGAGCACTGCGTTTTAATGCACAGGTGTGATCAAACCGAGATGAAAAGGGCGTATCTAGCTCCTTGCCCGAGAGATAAATCAAAGGTTCCGCAGATAATCCCTTGGCTCCGGTCACCCGGACGCAGATAGGAGCTGCAGCCATCATAACTTGTATGAAAACTAAGAAGAGCTCCTGTCTATTTACAGTTTCATTTACTCTAGCGTTTCCTTAAACATTGCGTGTACGAAGGCTAAGAAATTGGAGAGCTATTCTAATACAATAACTATTAGGAATCTTTTCGGCATAACAGTTTCACTGTGATTTTGCAGGTAACACGTACGTTGGGAAAACATTTTGAACGCGATCAATAACCGCACTGGAAAAATGTGGGAAAGAAAGGGCGAAAAGCGACTCTTCAACATGTGGAAATATCTTCCTGAGCGGAGCCCTCTTCTCGAAGCTCAACACTCTGCAAGAGTCACTTCTCCCAACTTGCGCCCGCAGGTTTCCGTAGTGTGCCTGCAAAGAGCCATCCGCTTGAGACAGGTGCACCTCCCGATTTCATTGAACTAAGCTAGATGCACAATTTCTAATGCAGCCTTCATCACAATAGACAGTTCATTTCTCGAAAGCTTGTCGTAAAAAAAGGAAACAAAGAACGAAAACGTATAGCTGACAATCTTCTGAAGATGCAGATTCAGCTTTGGGGAAATGGACATTTTATGTATGCAGATGCTTTTCAAGCGCTGGTTTTAGAACGTCGCTGTGCTTCCAGCATCCTTTTCAGCCTTCTAAACTGGCTACCGAGGTGCCGATCACATTGTAAAGCGGTTGAGAGGCCGGAGCTGCTCAAACCGCTCTTGCCGTTTCCCATCAATCAAAAGCACTATGTTGTTTCTTTGTATGGAAAGCTTTTCAAGTCTGGCATCGACACGCACCTTTCCTGAAACGTCCAAAAGGTGAATGCTTTGCAAAGAAATCCAGTCTACCTTCAGGGGGCATGATGTTGAAATCGGAATGAGCCCTGGGTGGGCTTGAAGCAGCAGCTGTTCAGTTAAGAGCTGCACAGAAACGCACCCCGCTTGCTTTGTATCATTCGCAAGTTTGTGGTTAAAGAGTAAAAAAGGCTGGAATTCTTCTGCCAGCCGGCAGGATTTCTTCTGCACTCACCCAGAAAAGCCAAGAATTGTATTTCATCTTTCGCAAGCTGTATTTTCCAGGAGGAGAATGAATACTTGCATTAAACTGAATCAAGCCGACAGAGACGCACAGCCGTTGTTTTTCTCCATGGGAAGTTTTTCGTTAAGGAAAAACACCGTTGTCATTTTCTTGCCAGCCGGCGGTATTTCTTGTGCAGCGATGAGCCAGATTTGTATTTCGTATTTCGCAAGTTGTGTGAATTTCTTGAAGTTGAAAGTGAATTCGCTCCAGAAAAGAAATGTCCAGTCGCATGAAAGCCGTGGCTGTTTGTTAAACCGCAGGACCTGAGCTTGCGTTCTGTTTCTCATGGCGTTCGCAAAGGCGATTCCTGCCTTTAAAACTGCTGTGTCTGCGACTGAAAGTGGCGTGTGTCGCAGCTTCTAAAGTCTTGTTGACGCTCCTCGATGTTGCTTTCTCTCTGCCTAAGGAAGTTCGATTGTCGCGTCGGAACGGGGAGACCTAATCCTTCCAGCTTTAAGCCACCCTTCAGTCTTCTGAAGGGTGTCCGAGTGCTAGCATGTCATTTGGCTTTTTTGGGGGGGAAACGGAGAGCGACATTGAAAAAGGTTACCGCCGCCGCCTCGCCCTCCGTGTTAAATGATCGCAAGCCGGCGGCGGCGGCGCTCCCTATAGTCGTGGCCGAGCGGTTAAGGCGCTGGGCTAGAAAGCCATTGGGGTCTCCCCGCGTCGGCTCGAATCCTGCCCACTACGGCGCCCTTCTCCTGTCGCTTCGGCCTGCCCAGAAAAAGGCGGAGTGCCGTTTCTCTCTTCCTGCTTCTTGTACAAACGCTAAATCGCTTGGACCTGCTGCCTTGGAAGTAATGTCTTCAACATCCACCAGTGACATTTCACAGCTGGAAGCACACTGCCACGCTTTTGGCATTGGCATGTCTTGCGCCCTACTTCCAGCCTTTGAAGACCTAAGTATTCAAACTGAAAGAACCGGCTGAATGAGTGTTTGCAGTGCACCAGGAGGAGCAGGGACCATAGCATTGGAGGGGTGAGGATGGCGGAGATGGAAACGTTTTCATGCGCTCCTCTGGGAGGAATGAAAAGAAAAGACGAAACCGGAAACAGTAGTAGCCGCAAGAGGAAGTGTCTTCAAGCGCCAAGCAAGCGCTCCTCGTTAGTATAGTGGTGCGTATCCCCGCCTGTCACGTGGGAGACCAGGGATGGATTGCTTGACGGCGAGCCAGGTTGCTTTTCTCCCATCAGATTCCAACCGCTAATGCTAACGCAGTGTGTGGGAGCTTACATGCTTTTCCTTTCCCGTCTTTTTCGGACGACTATTCCAAAGGGGTAACCTGAAGGAATAGGGGCCTGAAGACACGAGGCATTCTTAAACCAGCACTGGGCTGCACGGCCTTCTGTTGTGATCAGGTTATATTCGAGTCAAAAAGCCAGAGCATCCGCTTCCATCCTATGGAGCACGAGCTAAATCGGAAGAGGCAGGGGATACACCTACGCCTATCGGCGCACGTTCCCCGCGGCAGGCTGCTTCACCCATTTGCACCCGACTGGAGACGGCACTGAGCAAGCTTTTTGTCAGGAGTGGGATTCGAACCCACGCCTCCAGGGGAGACTGCGACCTGAACGCAGCGCCTTAGACCGCTCGGCCATCCTGACGCGGGCCCCCTGTCCCGGGGCGGTCTGATGAGCCACCGCGATCCCACTACGCTCCTCGAGTATCGCACTGTTATTAATACTACAGTGTGACTCCAGCATTAAAATGTTTGGAAAATGTGTCGGCTTTTATAATCCAGTGTAGAGCAGCATGTGATGATTTGTGCTACAACACCAAGCGCTCAAAGTGACGTCTGCGTTTGTCGTTGAAACTTTCAACTCTTTCATCACTTATGTAGGAAATAAAAAGAGCAGTTGTGCGCCACACGCAGAGAGGCCGTCAGCAGAGTGGCGCAGCGGAAGCGTGCTGGGCCCATAACCCAGAGGTCGATGGATCGAAACCATCCTCTGCTACATGTGTCCTATGCACGATTCATAAGCGTGCCATTAGGTTAGCAAAGTGCCTTCAAATAGTCTGCATCTCCCTTTCTTTAAATTCTGTCCTGAGTTTCTCTCTCGTGTGTGTTTGTGCAAGCTTGACACTTGCGGGACTCTTTAATCTTCACCAATACGGAGATGACCAAATGTGTCTTCGGTTGTTCTGAGGTCTTTGATAGTTTCTTTGAAAGCTTCAACTGAACCTCGAAATCGAAGCAGTTATGTTTATATTGATTTCTCGCGTTAATCATTACGAACCAGGAACAGCCAGCACACTCGGTCGCATTAGTAATTATGTCACGTCTCTACTTAGCAGAGCATTCAAAGGCCCACTGGAAGTAGTAAAGCACTAAAACACTGCAAAACTGAACTCGGGAAAATCATACTGGGAGCTCTGAGCGATGTCTGCATCCAAGCCATCCAATACGGACTCTGAAACCTTGGAATATCAACACTATGATGCGCTACCTTTTACCTGGAGCAAAACGATGGAATTAGAAGAATGCTTACCGCAGGATACAACTGTGCCGCTGTTATTTGGAGCACGGTTTTCACTTGCATGAAAACTACAGCAGAACGTAGAAGGATGATCACTGAGGAGTCCACGCGGGCATGCTGAGGAGATTGTAGGTCGTACATTTCAATGATTACTGACATTTGCGCTGCTGGAGGTACAGTAATCAACAAAGAACAGGGTGTGCTACTCTCGAATCCGGTCAGCACATGATGAAAAGCCAGGAAGTATACCTTGTCAAATTGCCGTCAACAGGGACAAGTTAACCACCAGCTCCACCGGCGCCCGGCTAGCTCAGTCGGTAGAGCATGAGACTCTTAATCTCAGGGTCGTGGGTTCGAGCCCCACGTTGGGCGGTGCCCGTCTCCTTATTAACAAAGTTTCCCGCTCATCCTTGAACCTCTTACACCTCGATGGTACCGAGCACTGCGTTTTAATGCACAGGTGTGATCAAACCGAGATGAAAAGGGCGTATCTAGCTCCTTGCCCGAGAGATAAATCAAAGGTTCCGCAGATAATCCCTTGGCTCCGGTCACCCGGACGCAGATAGGAGCTGCAGCCATCATAACTTGTATGAAAACTAAGAAGAGCTCCTGTCTATTTACAGTTTCATTTACTCTAGCGTTTCCTTAAACATTGCGTGTACGAAGGCTAAGAAATTGGAGAGCTATTCTAATACAATAACTATTAGGAATCTTTTCGGCATAACAGTTTCACTGTGATTTTGCAGGTAACACGTACGTTGGGAAAACATTTTGAACGCGATCAATAACCGCACTGGAAAAATGTGGGAAAGAAAGGGCGAAAAGCGACTCTTCAACATGTGGAAATATCTTCCTGAGCGGAGCCCTCTTCTCGAAGCTCAACACTCTGCAAGAGTCACTTCTCCCAACTTGCGCCCGCAGGTTTCCGTAGTGTGCCTGCAAAGAGCCATCCGCTTGAGACAGGTGCACCTCCCGATTTCATTGAACTAAGCTAGATGCACAATTTCTAATGCAGCCTTCATCACAATAGACAGTTCATTTCTCGAAAGCTTGTCGTAAAAAAAGGAAACAAAGAACGAAAACGTATAGCTGACAATCTTCTGAAGATGCAGATTCAGCTTTGGGGAAATGGACATTTTATGTATGCAGATGCTTTTCAAGCGCTGGTTTTAGAACGTCGCTGTGCTTCCAGCATCCTTTTCAGCCTTCTAAACTGGCTACCGAGGTGCCGATCACATTGTAAAGCGGTTGAGAGGCCGGAGCTGCTCAAACCGCTCTTGCCGTTTCCCATCAATCAAAAGCACTATGTTGTTTCTTTGTATGGAAAGCTTTTCAAGTCTGGCATCGACACGCACCTTTCCTGAAACGTCCAAAAGGTGAATGCTTCGCAAAGAAATCCAGTCTACCTTCAGGGGGCATGATGTTGAAATCGGAATGAGCCCTGGGTGGGCTTGAAGCAGCAGCTGTTCAGTTAAGAGCTGCACAGAAACGCACCCCGCTTGCTTTGTATCATTCGCAAGTTTGTGGTTAAAGAGTAAAAAAGGCTGGAATTCTTCTGCCAGCCGGCAGGATTTCTTCTGCACTCACCCAGAAAAGCCAAGAATTGTATTTCATCTTTCGCAAGCTGTATTTTCCAGGAGGAGAATGAATACTTGCATTAAACTGAATCAAGCCGACAGAGACGCACAGCCGTTGTTTTTCTCCATGGGAAGTTTTTCGTTAAGGAAAAACACCGTTGTCATTTTCTTGCCAGCCGGCGGTATTTCTTGTGCAGCGATGAGCCAGATTTGTATTTCGTATTTCGCAAGTTGTGTGAATTTCTTGAAGTTGAAAGTGAATTCGCTCCAGAAAAGAAATGTCCAGTCGCATGAAAGCCGTGGCTGTTTGTTAAACCGCAGGACCTGAGCTTGCGTTCTGTTTCTCATGGCGTTCGCAAAGGCGATTCCTGCCTTTAAAACTGCTGTGTCTGCGACTGAAAGTGGCGTGTGTCGCAGCTTCTAAAGTCTTGTTGACGCTCCTCGATGTTGCTTTCTCTCTGCCTAAGGAAGTTCGATTGTCGCGTCGGAACGGGGAGACCTAATCCTTCCAGCTTTAAGCCACCCTTCAGTCTTCTGAAGGGTGTCCGAGTGCTAGCATGTCATTTGGCTTTTTTGGGGGGGAAACGGAGAGCGACATTGAAAAAGGTTACCGCCGCCGCCTCGCCCTCCGTGTTAAATGATCGCAAGCCGGCGGCGGCGGCGCTCCCTATAGTCGTGGCCGAGCGGTTAAGGCGCTGGGCTAGAAAGCCATTGGGGTCTCCCCGCGTCGGCTCGAATCCTGCCCACTACGGCGCCCTTCTCCTGTCGCTTCGGCCTGCCCAGAAAAAGGCGGAGTGCCGTTTCTCTCTTCCTGCTTCTTGTACAAACGCTAAATCGCTTGGACCTGCTGCCTTGGAAGTAATGTCTTCAACATCCACCAGTGACATTTCACAGCTGGAAGCACACTGCCACGCTTTTGGCATTGGCATGTCTTGCGCCCTACTTCCAGCCTTTGAAGACCTAAGTATTCAAACTGAAAGAACCGGCTGAATGAGTGTTTGCAGTGCACCAGGAGGAGCAGGGACCATAGCATTGGAGGGGTGAGGATGGCGCAGATGGAAACGTTTTCATGCGCTCCTCTGGGAGGAATGAAAAGAAAAGACGAAACCGGAAACAGTAGTAGCCGCAAGAGGAAGTGTCTTCAAGCGCCAAGCAAGCGCTCCTCGTTAGTATAGTGGTGCGTATCCCCGCCTGTCACGTGGGAGACCAGGGATGGATTGCTTGACGGCGAGCCAGGTTGCTTTTCTCCCATCAGATTCCAACCGCTAATGCTAACGCAGTGTGTGGGAGCTTACATGCTTTTCCTTTCCCGTCTTTTTCGGACGACTATTCCAAAGGGGTAACCTGAAGGAATAGGGGCCTGAAGACACGAGGCATTCTTAAACCAGCACTGGGCTGCACGGCCTTCTGTTGTGATCAGGTTATATTCGAGTCAAAAAGCCAGAGCATCCGCTTCCATCCTATGGAGCACGAGCTAAATCGGAAGAGGCAGGGGATACACCTACGCCTATCGGCGCACGTTCCCCGCGGCAGGCTGCTTCACCCATTTGCACCCGACTGGAGACGGCACTGAGCAAGCTTTTTGTCAGGAGTGGGATTCGAACCCATGCCTCCAGGGGAGACTGCGACCTGAACGCAGCGCCTTAGACCGCTCGGCCATCCTGACGCGGGCCCCCTGTCCCGGGGCGGTCTGATGAGCCACCGCGATCCCACTACGCTCCTCGAGTATCGCACTGTTATTAATACTACAGTGTGACTCCAGCATTAAAATGTTTGGAAAATGTGTCGGCTTTTATAATCCAGTGTAGAGCAGCATGTGATGATTTGTGCTACAACACCAAGCGCTCAAAGTGACGTCTGCGTTTGTCGTTGAAACTTTCAACTCTTTCATCACTTATGTAGGAAATAAAAAGAGCAGTTGTGCGCCACACGCAGAGAGGCCGTCAGCAGAGTGGCGCAGCGGAAGCGTGCTGGGCCCATAACCCAGAGGTCGATGGATCGAAACCATCCTCTGCTACATGTGTCCTATGCACGATTCATAAGCGTGCCATTAGGTTAGCAAAGTGCCTTCAAATAGTCTGCATCTCCCTTTCTTTAAATTCTGTCCTGAGTTTCTCTCTCGTGTGTGTTTGTGCAAGCTTGACACTTGCGGGACTCTTTAATCTTCACCAATACGGAGATGACCAAATGTGTCTTCGGTTGTTCTGAGGTCTTTGATAGTTTCTTTGAAAGCTTCAACTGAACCTCGAAATCGAAGCAGTTATGTTTATATTGATTTCTCGCGTTAATCATTACGAACCAGGAACAGCCAGCACACTCGGTCGCATTAGTAATTATGTCACGTCTCTACTTAGCAGAGCATTCAAAGGCCCACTGGAAGTAGTAAAGCACTAAAACACTGCAAAACTGAACTCGGGAAAATCATACTGGGAGCTCTGAGCGATGTCTGCATCCAAGCCATCCAATACGGACTCTGAAACCTTGGAATATCAACACTATGATGCGCTACCTTTTACCTGGAGCAAAACGATGGAATTAGAAGAATGCTTACCGCAGGATACAACTGTGCCGCTGTTATTTGGAGCACGGTTTTCACTTGCATGAAAACTACAGCAGAACGTAGAAGGATGATCACTGAGGAGTCCACGCGGGCATGCTGAGGAGATTGTAGGTCGTACATTTCAATGATTACTGACATTTGCGCTGCTGGAGGTACAGTAATCAACAAAGAACAGGGTGTGCTACTCTCGAATCCGGTCAGCACATGATGAAAAGCCAGGAAGTATACCTTGTCAAATTGCAGTCAACAGGGACAAGTTAACCACCAGCTCCACCGGCGCCCGGCTAGCTCAGTCGGTAGAGCATGAGACTCTTAATCTCAGGGTCGTGGGTTCGAGCCACACGTTGGGCGGTGCCCGTCTCCTTATTAACAAAGTTTCCCGCTCATCCTTGAACCTCTTACACCTCGATGGTACCGAGCACTGCGTTTTAATGCACAGGTGTGATCAAACCGAGATGAAAAGGGCGTATCTAGCTCCTTGCCCGAGAGATAAATCAAAGGTTCCGCAGATAATCCCTTGGCTCCGGTCACCCGGACGCAGATAGGAGCTGCAGCCATCATAACTTGTATGAAAACTAAGAAGAGCTCCTGTCTATTTACAGTTTCATTTACTCTAGCGTTTCCTTAAACATTGCGTGTACGAAGGCTAAGAAATTGGAGAGCTATTCTAATACAATAACTATTAGGAATCTTTTCGGCATAACAGTTTCACTGTGATTTTGCAGGTAACACGTACGTTGGGAAAACATTTTGAACGCGATCAATAACCGCACTGGAAAAATGTGGGAAAGAAAGGGCGAAAAGCGACTCTTCAACATGTGGAAATATCTTCCTGAGCGGAGCCCTCTTCTCGAAGCTCAACACTCTGCAAGAGTCACTTCTCCCAACTTGCGCCCGCAGGTTTCCGTAGTGTGCCTGCAAAGAGCCATCCGCTTGAGACAGGTGCACCTCCCGATTTCATTGAACTAAGCTAGATGCACAATTTCTAACGCAGCCTTCATCACAATAGACAGTTCATTTCTCGAAAGCTTGTCGTAAAAAAAGGAAACAAAGAACGAAAACGTATAGCTGACAATCTTCTGAAGATGCAGATTCAGCTTTGGGGAAATGGACATTTTATGTATGCAGATGCTTTTCAAGCGCTGGTTTTAGAACGTCGCTGTGCTTCCAGCATCCTTTTCAGCCTTCTAAACTGGCTACCGAGGTGCCGATCACATTGTAAAGCGGTTGAGAGGCCGGAGCTGCTCAAACCGCTCTTGCCGTTTCCCATCAATCAAAAGCACTATGTTGTTTCTTTGTATGGAAAGCTTTTCAAGTCTGGCATCGACACGCACCTTTCCTGAAACGTCCAAAAGGTGAATGCTTCGCAAAGAAATCCAGTCTACCTTCAGGGGGCATGATGTTGAAATCGGAATGAGCCCTGGGTGGGCTTGAAGCAGCAGCTGTTCAGTTAAGAGCTGCACAGAAACGCACCCCGCTTGCTTTGTATCATTCGCAAGTTTGTGGTTAAAGAGTAAAAAAGGCTGGAATTCTTCTGCCAGCCGGCAGGATTTCTTCTGCACTCACCCAGAAAAGCCAAGAATTGTATTTCATCTTTCGCAAGCTGTATTTTCCAGGAGGAGAATGAATACTTGCATTAAACTGAATCAAGCCGACAGAGACGCACAGCCGTTGTTTTTCTCCATGGGAAGTTTTTCGTTAAGGAAAAACACCGTTGTCATTTTCTTGCCAGCCGGCGGTATTTCTTGTGCAGCGATGAGCCAGATTTGTATTTCGTATTTCGCAAGTTGTGTGAATTTCTTGAAGTTGAAAGTGAATTCGCTCCAGAAAAGAAATGTCCAGTCGCATGAAAGCCGTGGCTGTTTGTTAAACCGCAGGACCTGAGCTTGCGTTCTGTTTCTCATGGCGTTCGCAAAGGCGATTCCTGCCTTTAAAACTGCTGTGTCTGCGACTGAAAGTGGCGTGTGTCGCAGCTTCTAAAGTCTTGTTGACGCTCCTCGATGTTGCTTTCTCTCTGCCTAAGGAAGTTCGATTGTCGCGTCGGAACGGGGAGACCTAATCCTTCCAGCTTTAAGCCACCCTTCAGTCTTCTGAAGGGTGTCCGAGTGCTAGCATGTCATTTGGCTTTTTTGGGGGGGAAACGGAGAGCGACATTGAAAAAGGTTACCGCCGCCGCCTCGCCCTCCGTGTTAAATGATCGCAAGCCGGCGGCGGCGGCGCTCCCTATAGTCGTGGCCGAGCGGTTAAGGCGCTGGGCTAGAAAGCCATTGGGGTCTCCCCGCGTCGGCTCGAATCCTGCCGACTACGGCGCCCTTCTCCTGTCGCTTCGGCCTGCCCAGAAAAAGGCGGAGTGCCGTTTCTCTCTTCCTGCTTCTTGTACAAACGCTAAATCGCTTGGACCTGCTGCCTTGGAAGTAATGTCTTCAACATCCACCAGTGACATTTCACAGCTGGAAGCACACTGCCACGCTTTTGGCATTGGCATGTCTTGCGCCCTACTTCCAGCCTTTGAAGACCTAAGTATTCAAACTGAAAGAACCGGCTGAATGAGTGTTTGCAGTGCACCAGGAGGAGCAGGGACCATAGCATTGGAGGGGTGAGGATGGCGCAGATGGAAACGTTTTCATGCGCTCCTCTGGGAGGAATGAAAAGAAAAGACGAAACCGGAAACAGTAGTAGCCGCAAGAGGAAGTGTCTTCAAGCGCCAAGCAAGCGCTCCTCGTTAGTATAGTGGTGCGTATCCCCGCCTGTCACGTGGGAGACCAGGGATGGATTGCTTGACGGCGAGCCAGGTTGCTTTTCTCCCATCAGATTCCAACCGCTAATGCTAACGCAGTGTGTGGGAGCTTACATGCTTTTCCTTTCCCGTCTTTTTCGGACGACTATTCCAAAGGGGTAACCTGAAGGAATAGGGGCCTGAAGACACGAGGCATTCTTAAACCAGCACTGGGCTGCACGGCCTTCTGTTGTGATCAGGTTATATTCGAGTCAAAAAGCCAGAGCATCCGCTTCCATCCTATGGAGCACGAGCTAAATCGGAAGAGGCAGGGGATACACCTACGCCTATCGGCGCACGTTCCCCGCGGCAGGCTGCTTCACCCATTTGCACCCGACTGGAGACGGCACTGAGCAAGCTTTTTGTCAGGAGTGGGATTCGAACCCACGCCTCCAGGGGAGACTGCGACCTGAACGCAGCGCCTTAGACCGCTCGGCCATCCTGACGCGGGCCCCCTGTCCCGGGGCGGTCTGATGAGCCACCGCGATCCCACTACGCTCCTCGAGTATCGCACTGTTATTAATACTACAGTGTGACTCCAGCATTAAAATGTTTGGAAAATGTGTCGGCTTTTATAATCCAGTGTAGAGCAGCATGTGATGATTTGTGCTACAACACCAAGCGCTCAAAGTGACGTCTGCGTTTGTCGTTGAAACTTTCAACTCTTTCATCACTTATGTAGGAAATAAAAAGAGCAGTTGTGCGCCACACGCAAAGAGGCCGTCAGCAGAGTGGCGCAGCGGAAGCGTGCTGGGCCCATAACCCAGAGGTTGATGGATCGAAACCATCCTCTGCTACATGTGTCCTATGCACGATTCATAAGCGTGCCATTAGGTTAGCAAAGTGCCTTCAAATAGTCTGCATCTCCCTTTCTTTAAATTCTGTCCTGAGTTTCTCTCTCGTGTGTGTTTGTGCAAGCTTGACACTTGCGGGACTCTTTAATCTTCACCAATACGGAGATGACCAAATGTGTCTTCGGTTGTTCTGAGGTCTTTGATAGTTTCTTTGAAAGCTTCAACTGAACCTCGAAATCGAAGCAGTTATGTTTATATTGATTTCTCGCGTTAATCATTACGAACCAGGAACAGCCAGCACACTCGGTCGCATTAGTAATTATGTCACGTCTCTACTTAGCAGAGCATTCAAAGGCCCACTGGAAGTAGTAAAGCACTAAAACACTGCAAAACTGAACTCGGGAAAATCATACTGGGAGCTCTGAGCGATGTCTGCATCCAAGCCATCCAATACGGACTCTGAAACCTTGGAATATCAACACTATGATGCGCTACCTTTTACCTGGAGCAAAACGATGGAATTAGAAGAATGCTTACCGCAGGATACAACTGTGCCGCTGTTATTTGGAGCACGGTTTTCACTTGCATGAAAACTACAGCAGAACGTAGAAGGATGATCACTGAGGAGTCCACGCGGGCATGCTGAGGAGATTGTAGGTCGTACATTTCAATGATTACTGACATTTGCGCTGCTGGAGGTACAGTAATCAACAAAGAACAGGGTGTGCTACTCTCGAATCCGGTCAGCACATGATGAAAAGCCAGGAAGTATACCTTGTCAAATTGCCGTCAACAGGGACAAGTTAACCACCAGCTCCACCGGCGCCCGGCTAGCTCAGTCGGTAGAGCATGAGACTCTTAATCTCAGGGTCGTGGGTTCGAGCCCCACGTTGGGCGGTGCCTGTCTCCTTATTAACAAAGTTTCCCGCTCATCCTTGAACCTCTTACACCTCGATGGTACCGAGCACTGCGTTTTAATGCACAGGTGTGATCAAACCGAGATGAAAAGGGCGTATCTAGCTCCTTGCCCGAGAGATAAATCAAAGGTTCCGCAGATAATCCCTTGGCTCCGGTCACCCGGACGCAGATAGGAGCTGCAGCCATCATAACTTGTATGAAAACTAAGAAGAGCTCCTGTCTATTTACAGTTTCATTTACTCTAGCGTTTCCTTAAACATTGCGTGTACGAAGGCTAAGAAATTGGAGAGCTATTCTAATACAATAACTATTAGGAATCTTTTCGGCATAACAGTTTCACTGTGATTTTGCAGGTAACACGTACGTTGGGAAAACATTTTGAACGCGATCAATAACCGCACTGGAAAAATGTGGGAAAGAAAGGGCGAAAAGCGACTCTTCAACATGTGGAAATATCTTCCTGAGCGGAGCCCTCTTCTCGAAGCTCAACACTCTGCAAGAGTCACTTCTCCCAACTTGCGCCCGCAGGTTTCCGTAGTGTGCCTGCAAAGAGCCATCCGCTTGAGACAGGTGCACCTCCCGATTTCATTGAACTAAGCTAGATGCACAATTTCTAACGCAGCCTTCATCACAATAGACAGTTCATTTCTCGAAAGCTTGTCGTAAAAAAAGGAAACAAAGAACGAAAACGTATAGCTGACAATCTTCTGAAGATGCAGATTCAGCTTTGGGGAAATGGACATTTTATGTATGCAGATGCTTTTCAAGCGCTGGTTTTAGAACGTCGCTGTGCTTCCAGCATCCTTTTCAGCCTTCTAAACTGGCTACCGAGGTGCCGATCACATTGTAAAGCGGTTGAGAGGCCGGAGCTGCTCAAACCGCTCTTGCCGTTTCCCATCAATCAAAAGCACTATGTTGTTTCTTTGTATGGAAAGCTTTTCAAGTCTGGCATCGACACGCACCTTTCCTGAAACGTCCAAAAGGTGAATGCTTCGCAAAGAAATCCAGTCTACCTTCAGGGGGCATGATGTTGAAATCGGAATGAGCCCTGGGTGGGCTTGAAGCAGCAGCTGTTCAGTTAACAGCTGCACAGAAACGCACCCCGCTTGCTTTGTATCATTCGCAAGTTTCTGGTTAAAGAGTAAAAAAGGCTGGAATTCTTCTGCCAGCCGGCAGGATTTCTTCTGCACTCACCCAGAAAAGCCAAGAATTGTATTTCATCTTTCGCAAGCTGTATTTTCCAGGAGGAGAATGAATACTTGCATTAAACTGAATCAAGCCGACAGAGACGCACAGCCGTTGTTTTTCTCCATGGGAAGTTTTTCGTTAAGGAAAAACACCGTTGTCATTTTCTTGCCAGCCGGCGGTATTTCTTGTGCAGCGATGAGCCAGATTTGTATTTCGTATTTCGCAAGTTGTGTGAATTTCTTGAAGTTGAAAGTGAATTCGCTCCAGAAAAGAAATGTCGCTTGAAAGCCGTGGCTGTTTGTTAAACCGCAGGACCTGAGCTTGCGTTCTGTTTCTCATGGCGTTCGCAAAGGCGATTCCTGCCTTTAAAACTGCTGTGTCTGCGACTGAAAGTGGCGTGTGTCGCAGCTTCTAAAGTCTTGTTGACGCTCCTCGATGTTGCTTTCTCTCTGCCTAAGGAAGTTCGATTGTCGCGTCGGAACGGGGAGACCTAATCCTTCCAGCTTTAAGCCACCCTTCAGTCTTCTGAAGGGTGTCCGAGTGCTAGCATGTCATTTGGCTTTTTTGGGGGGGAAACGGAGAGCGACATTGAAAAAGGTTACCGCCGCCGCCTCGCCCTCCGTGTTAAATGATCGCAAGCCGGCGGCGGCGGCGCTCCCTATAGTCGTGGCCGAGCGGTTAAGGCGCTGGGCTAGAAAGCCATTGGGGTCTCCCCGCGTCGGCTCGAATCCTGCCGACTACGGCGCCCTTCTCCTGTCGCTTCGGCCTGCCCAGAAAAAGGCGGAGTGCCGTTTCTCTCTTCCTGCTTCTTGTACAAACGCTAAATCGCTTGGACCTGCTGCCTTGGAAGTAATGTCTTCAACATCCACCAGTGACATTTCACAGCTGGAAGCACACTGCCACGCTTTTGGCATTGGCATGTCTTGCGCCCTACTTCCAGCCTTTGAAGACCTAAGTATTCAAACTGAAAGAACCGGCTGAATGAGTGTTTGCAGTGCACCAGGAGGAGCAGGGACCATAGCATTGGAGGGGTGAGGATGGCGCAGATGGAAACGTTTTCATGCGCTCCTCTGGGAGGAATGAAAAGAAAAGACGAAACCGGAAACAGTAGTAGCCGCAAGAGGAAGTGTCTTCAAGCGCCAAGCAAGCGCTCCTCGTTAGTATAGTGGTGCGTATCCCCGCCTGTCACGTGGGAGACCAGGGATGGATTGCTTGACGGCGAGCCAGGTTGCTTTTCTCCCATCAGATTCCAACCGCTAATGCTAACGCAGTGTGTGGGAGCTTACATGCTTTTCCTTTCCCGTCTTTTTCGGACGACTATTCCAAAGGGGTAACCTGAAGGAATAGGGGCCTGAAGACACGAGGCATTCTTAAACCAGCACTGGGCTGCACGGCCTTCTGTTGTGATCAGGTTATATTCGAGTCAAAAAGCCAGAGCATCCGCTTCCATCCTATGGAGCACGAGCTAAATCGGAAGAGGCAGGGGATACACCTACGCCTATCGGCGCACGTTCCCCGCGGCAGGGTGCTTCACCCATTTGCACCCGACTGGAGACGGCACTGAGCAAGCTTTTTGTCAGGAGTGGGATTCGAACCCACGCCTCCAGGGGAGACTGCGACCTGAACGCAGCGCCTTAGACCGCTCGGCCATCCTGACGCGGGCCCCCTGTCCCGGGGCGGTCTGATGAGCCACCGCGATCCCACTACGCTCCTCGAGTATCGCACTGTTATTAATACTACAGTGTGACTCCAGCATTAAAATGTTTGGAAAATGTGTCGGCTTTTATAATCCAGTGTAGAGCAGCATGTGATGATTTGTGCTACAACACCAAGCGCTCAAAGTGACGTCTGCGTTTGTCGTTGAAACTTTCAACTCTTTCATCACTTATGTAGGAAATAAAAAGAGCAGTTGTGCGCCACACGCAGAGAGGCCGTCAGCAGAGTGGCGCAGCGGAAGCGTGCTGGGCCCATAACCCAGAGGTCGATGGATCGAAACCATCCTCTGCTACATGTGTCCTATGCACGATTCATAAGCGTGCCATTAGGTTAGCAAAGTGCCTTCAAATAGTCTGCATCTCCCTTTCTTTAAATTCTGTCCTGAGTTTCTCTCTCGTGTGTGTTTGTGCAAGCTTGACACTTGCGGGACTCTTTAATCTTCACCAATACGGAGATGACCAAATGTGTCTTCGGTTGTTCTGAGGTCTTTGATAGTTTCTTTGAAAGCTTCAACTGAACCTCGAAATCGAAGCAGTTATGTTTATATTGATTTCTCGCGTTAATCATTACGAACCAGGAACAGCCAGCACACTCGGTCGCATTAGTAATTATGTCACGTCTCTACTTAGCAGAGCATTCAAAGGCCCACTGGAAGTAGTAAAGCACTAAAACACTGCAAAACTGAACTCGGGAAAATCATACTGGGAGCTCTGAGCGATGTCTGCATCCAAGCCATCCAATACGGACTCTGAAACCTTGGAATATCAACACTATGATGCGCTACCTTTTACCTGGAGCAAAACGATGGAATTAGAAGAATGCTTACCGCAGGATACAACTGTGCCGCTGTTATTTGGAGCACGGTTTTCACTTGCATGAAAACTACAGCAGAACGTTGAAGGATGATCACTGAGAAGTCCACAATGCTGAGGAGATTGTAGGTCGTACATTTCAATGATTACTGACATTTGCGCTGCTGGAGGTACAGTAATCAACAAAGAACAGGGTGTGCTACTCTCGAATCCGGTCAGCACATGATGAAAAGCCAGGAAGTATACCTTGTCAAATTGCCGTCAACAGGGACAAGTTAACCACCTGCGCCACCGGCGCCCGGCTAGCTCAGTCGGTAGAGCATGAGACTCTTAATCTCAGGGTCGTGGGTTCGAGCCCCACGTTGGGCGGTGCCCGTCTCCTTATTAACAAAGTTTCCCGCTCATCCTTGAACCTCTTACACCTCGATGGTACCGAGCACTGCGTTTTAATGCACAGGTGTGATCAAACTGAGATGAAAAGGGCGTATCTAGCTCCTTGCCCGAGAGATAAATCAAAGGTTCCGCAGATAATCCCTTGGCTCCGGTCACCCGGACGCAGATAGGAGCTGCAGCCATCATAACTTGTATGAAAACTAAGAAGAGCTCCTGTCTATTTACAGTTTCATTTACTCTAGCGTTTCCTTAAACATTGCGTGTACGAAGGCTAAGAAATTGGAGAGCTATTCTAATACAATAACTATTAGGAATCTTTTCGCCATAACAGTTTCACTGTGATTTTGCAGGTAACACGTACGTTGGGAAAACATTTTGAACGCGATCAATAACCGCACTGGAAAAATGTGGGAAAGAAAGGGCGAAAAGCGACTCTTCAACATGTGGAAATATCTTCCTGAGCGGAGCCCTCTTCTCGAAGCTCAACACTCTGCAAGAGTCACTTCTCCCAACTTGCGCCCGCAGGTTTCCGTAGTGTGCCTGCAAAGAGCCATCCGCTTGAGACAGGCGCACCTCCCGATTTCATTGAACTAAGCTAGATGCACAATTTCTAATGCAGCCTTCATCACAATAGACAGTTCATTTCTCGAAAGCTTGTCATGTAAAAAAAGGAAACAAAGAACGAAAACGTATAGCTGACAATCTTCTGAAGCTGCAGATTCAGCTTTGGGGAAATGGACATTTTATGTATGCAGATGCTTTTCAAGCGCTGGTTTTAGAACGTCGCTGTGCTTCCAGCATCCTTTTCAGCCTTCTAAACTGGCTACCGAGGTGGCGATCACTTTGTAAAGCGGTTGAGAGGCCGGAGCTGCTCAAACCGCTCTTGCCGTTTCCCATCAATCAAAAGCACTATGTTGTTTCTTTGTATGGAAAGCTTTTCAAGTCTGGCATCGACACGCACCTTTCCTGAAACGTCCAAAGGGTGAATGCTTCGCAAAGAAATCCAGTCTACCTTCAGGGGGCATGATGTTGAAATCGGAATGAGCCCTGGGTGGGCTTGAAGCAGCAGCTGTTCAGTTAACAGCTGCACAGAAACGCACCCCGCTTGCTTTGTATCATTCGCAAGTTTCTGGTTAAAGAGTAAAAAAGGCTGGAATTCTTCTGCCAGCCGGCAGGATTTCTTCTGCACTCACCCAGAAAAGCCAAGAATTGTATTTCATCTTTCGCAAGCTGTATTTTCCAGGAGGAGAATGAATACTTGCATTAAACTGAATCAAGCCGACAGAGACGCACAGCCGTTGTTTTTCTCCATGGGAAGTTTTTCGTTAAGGAAAAACACCGTTGTCATTTTCTTGCCAGCCGGCGGTATTTCTTGTGCAGCGATGAGCCCGATTTGTATTTCGTATTTCGCAAGTTGTGTGAATTTCTTGAAGTTGAAAGTGAATTCGCTCCAGAAAAGAAATGTCCAGTCGCATGAAAGCCGTGGCTGTTTGTTAAACCGCAGGACAGGACAGCTTGCGTTCTGTTTCTCATGGCGTTCGCAAAGGCGATTCCTGCCTTTAAAACTGCTGTGTCTGCGACTGAAAGTGGCGTGTGTCGCAGCTTCTAAAGTCTTGTTGACGCTCCTCGATGTTGCTTTCTCTCTGCCTAAGGAAGTTCGATTGTCGCGTCGGAAGGAGGAGACCTAATCCTTCCAGCTTTAAGCCACCCTTCAGTCTTCTGAAGGGTGTCCGAGTGCTAGCATGTCATTTGGCTTTTTTGGGGGGGAAACGGAGAGCGACATTGAAAAAGGTTACCGCCGCCGCCTCGCCCTCCGTGTTAAATGATCGCAAGCCGGCGGCGGCGGCGCTCCCTGTAGTCGTGGCCGAGCGGTTAAGGCGAAGGGCTAGAAAGCCATTGGGGACTCCCCGCGTCGGCTCGAATCCTGCCGACTACGGCGCCCTTCTCCTGTCGCTTCGGCCTGCCCAGAAAAAGGCGGAGTGCCGTTTCTCTCTTCCTGCTTCTTGTACAAACGCTTAATCGCTTGGACCTGCTGCCTTGGAAGTAATGTCTTTAACATCCACCAGTGACATTTCACAGCTGGAAGCACACAGCCACGCTTTTGGCATTGGCATGTCTTGCGCCCTACTTCCAGCCTTTGAAGACCTAATTATTCAAACTGAAAGAACCGGCTGAATGAGTGTTTGCAGTGCACCAGGAGGAGCAGGGACCATAGCATTGGAGGGGTGAGGATGGCGGAGATGGAAACGTTTTCATGCGCTCCTCTGGGAGGAATGAAAAGAAAAGACGAAACCGGAAACAGTAGTAGCCGCAAGAGGAAGTGTCTTCAAGCGCCAAGCAAGCGCTCCTCGTTAGTATAGTGGTGCGTATCCCCGCCTGTCACGTGGGAGACCAGGGATGGATTGCTTGACGGCGAGCCAGGTTGCTTTTCTCCCATCAGATTCCAACCGCTAATGCTAACGCAGTGTGTGGGAGCTTACATGCTTTTCCTTTCCCGTCTTTTTCGGACGACTATTCCAAAGGGGTAACCTGAAGGAATAGGGGCCTGAAGACACGAGGCATTCTTAAACCAGCACTGGGCTGCACGGCCTTCTGTTGTGATCAGGTTATATTCGAGTGAAAAAGCCAGAGCATCCGCTTCCATCCTATGGAGCACGAGCTAAATCGGAAGAGGCAGGGGATACACCTACGCCTATCGGCGCACGTTCCCTGCGTCAGGCTGCTTCACCCATTTGCACCCGACTGGAGACGGCACTGAGCAAGCTTTTTGTCAGGAGTGGGATTCGAACCCACGCCTCCAGGGGAGACTGCGACCTGAACGCAGCGCCTTAGACCGCTCGGCCATCCTGACGCTGGCCCCTAATCCCGGGGCGGTCTGATGAGCCACCGCGATCCCACTACGCTCCTCGAGTATCGCACTGTTATTAATACTACATTGTGACTCCAGCATTAAAATGTTTGGAAAATGTGTCGGCTTTTATAATCCAGTGTAGAGCAGCATGTGATGATTTGTGCTACAACACCAAGCGCTCAAAGTGACGTCTGCGTTTGTCGTTGAAACTTTCAACTCTTTCATCACTTATGTAGGAAATAAAAAGAGCAGTTGTGCGCCACGCGCAGAGCGGCCGTCAGCAGAGTGGCGCAGCGGAAGCGTGCTGGGCCCATAACCCAGAGGTCGATGGATCGAAACCATCCTCTGCTACGTGTGTCCTATGCATGATTCATAATCATGCCATTGGGTTAGCAAAGTGCCTTCAAATAGTCTGCATCTCCCTTTCTTTAAGATCTGTCCTGAGTTTCTCTCTCGTGTGTGTTTGTGCAAGCTTGACACTTGCGGGACTCTTTAATCTTCACCAATACGGAGATGACCAAATGTGTCTTCGGTTGTTCTGAGGTCTTTGATAGTTTCTTCGAATGCTTCAACTGAACCTCGAAATCGAAGCAGTTATGTTTATATTGATTTCTCGCGTTAATCATTACGAACCAGGAACAGCCAGCACACTCGGTCGCATTAGTAATTATGTCACGTCTCTACTTAGCAGAGCATTCAAAGGCCCACTGGAAGTAGTAAAGCACTAAAACACTGCAAAACTGAACTCGGGAAAATCATACTGGGAGCTCTGAGCGATGTCTGCATCCAAGCCATCCAATACGGACTCTGAAACCTTGGAATATCAACACTATGATGCGCTACCTTTTACCTGGAGCAAAACGATGGAATTAGAAGAATGCTTACCGCAGGATACAACTGTGCCGCTGTTATTTGGAGCACGGTTTTCACTTGCATGAAAACTACAGCAGAACGTTGAAGGATGATCACTGAGAAGTCCACAATGCTGAGGAGATTGTAGGTCGTACATTTCAATGATTACTGACATTTGCGCTGCTGGAGGTACAGTAATCAACAAAGAACAGGGTGTGCTACTCTCGAATCCGGTCAGCACATGATGAAAAGCCAGGAAGTATACCTTGTCAAATTGCCGTCAACAGGGACAAGTTAACCACCTGCGCCACCGGCGCCCGGCTAGCTCAGTCGGTAGAGCATGAAACTCTTAATCTCAGGGTCGTGGGTTCGAGCCCCACGTTGGGCGGTGCCCGTCTCCTTATTAACAAAGTTTCCCGCTCATCCTTGAACCTCTTACACCTCGATGGTACCGAGCACTGCGTTTTAATGCACAGGTGTGATCAAACTGAGATGAAAAGGGCGTATCTAGCTCCTTGCCCGAGAGATAAATCAAAGGTTCCGCAGATAATCCCTTGGCTCCGGTCACCCGGACGCAGATAGGAGCTGCAGCCATCATAACTTGTATGAAAACTAAGAAGAGCTCCTGTCTATTTACAGTTTCATTTACTCTAGCGTTTCCTTAAACATTGCGTGTACGAAGGCTAAGAAATTGGAGAGCTATTCTAATACAATAACTATTAGGAATCTTTTCGCCATAACAGTTTCACTGTGATTTTGCAGGTAACACGTACGTTGGGAAAACATTTTGAACGCGATCAATAACCGCACTGGAAAAATGTGGGAAAGAAAGGGCGAAAAGCGACTCTTCAACATGTGGAAATATCTTCCTGAGCGGAGCCCTCTTCTCGAAGCTCAACACTCTGCAAGAGTCACTTCTCCCAACTTGCGCCCGCAGGTTGCCGTAGTGTGCCTGCAAAGAGCCATCCGCTTGAGACAGGCGCACCTCCCGATTTCATTGAACTAAGCTAGATGCACAATTTCTAATGCAGCCTTCATCACAATAGACAGTTCATTTCTCGAAAGCTTGTCATGTAAAAAAAGGAAACAAAGAACGAAAACGTATAGCTGACAATCTTCTGAAGCTGCAGATTCAGCTTTGGGGAAATGGACATTTTATGTATGCAGATGCTTTTCAAGCGCTGGTTTTAGAACGTCGCTGTGCTTCCAGCATCCTTTTCAGCCTTCTAAACTGGCTACCGAGGTGCCGATCACATTGTAAAGCGGTTGAGAGGCCGGAGCTGCTCAAACCGCTCTTGCCGTTTCCCATCAATCAAAAGCACTATGTTGTTTCTTTGTATGTAAAGCTTTTCAAGTCTGGCATCGACACGCACCTTTCCTGAAACGTCCAAAGGGTGAATGCTTCGCAAAGAAATCCAGTCTACCTTCAGGGGGCATGATGTTGAAATCGGAATGAGCCCTGGGTGGGCTTGAAGCAGCAGCTGTTCAGTTAACAGCTGCACAGAAACGCACCCCGCTTGCTTTGTATCATTCGCAAGTTTCTGGTTAAAGAGTAAAAAAGGCTGGAATTCTTCTGCCAGCCGGCAGGATTTCTTCTGCACTCACCCAGAAAAGCCAAGAATTGTATTTCATCTTTCGCAAGCTGTATTTTCCAGGAGGAGAATGAATACTTGCATTAAACCGAATCAAGCCGACAGAGACGCACAGCCGTTGTTTTTCTCCATGGGAAGTTTTTCGTTAAGGAAAAACACCGTTGTCATTTTCTTGCCAGCCGGCGGTATTTCTTGTGCAGCGATGAGCCCGATTTGTATTTCGTATTTCGCAAGTTGTGTGAATTTCTTGAAGTTGAAAGTGAATTCGCTCCAGAAAAGAAATGTCCAGTCGCATGAAAGCCGTGGCTGTTTGTTAAACCGCAGGACAGGACAGCTTGCGTTCTGTTTCTCATGGCGTTCGCAAAGGCGATTCCTGCCTTTAAAACTGCTGTGTCTGCGACTGAAAGTGGCGTGTGTCGCAGCTTCTAAAGTCTTGTTGACGCTCCTCGATGTTGCTTTCTCTCTGCCTAAGGAAGTTCGATTGTCGCGTCGGAAGGAGGAGACCTAATCCTTCCAGCTTTAAGCCACCCTTCAGTCTTCTGAAGGGTGTCCGAGTGCTAGCATGTCATTTGGCTTTTTTGGGGGGGAAACGGAGAGCGACATCGAAAAAGGTTACCGCCGCCGCCTCGCCCTCCGTGTTAAATGATCGCAAGCCGGCGGCGGCGGCGCTCCCTGTAGTCGTGGCCGAGCGGTTAAGGCGAAGGGCTAGAAAGCCATTGGGGACTCCCCGCGTCGGCTCGAATCCTGCCGACTACGGCGCCCTTCTCCTGTCGCTTCGGCCTGCCCAGAAAAAGGCGGAGTGCCGTTTCTCTCTTCCTGCTTCTTGTACAAACGCTTAATCGCTTGGACCTGCTGCCTTGGAAGTAATGTCTTTAACATCCACCAGTGACATTTCACAGCTGGAAGCACACAGCCACGCTTTTGGCATTGGCATGTCTTGCGCCCTACTTCCAGCCTTTGAAGACCTAATTATTCAAACTGAAAGAACCGGCTGAATGAGTGTTTGCAGTGCACCAGGAGGAGCAGGGACCATAGCATTGGAGGGGTGAGGATGGCGGAGATGGAAACGTTTTCATGCGCTCCTCTGGGAGGAATGAAAAGAAAAGACGAAACCGGAAACAGTAGTAGCCGCAAGAGGAAGTGTCTTCAAGCGCCAAGCAAGCGCTCCTCGTTAGTATAGTGGTGCGTATCCCCGCCTGTCACGTGGGAGACCAGGGATGGATTGCTTGACGGCGAGCCAGGTTGCTTTTCTCCCATCAGATTCCAACCGCTAATGCTAACGCAGTGTGTGGGAGCTTACATGCTTTTCCTTTCCCGTCTTTTTCGGACGACTATTCCAAAGGGGTAACCTGAAGGAATAGGGGCCTGAAGACACGAGGCATTCTTAAACCAGCACTGGGCTGCACGGCCTTCTGTTGTGATCAGGTTATATTCGAGTGAAAAAGCCAGAGCATCCGCTTCCATCCTATGGAGCACGAGCTAAATCGGAAGAGGCAGGGGATACACCTACGCCTATCGGCGCACATTCCCTGCGTCAGGCTGCTTCACCCATTTGCACCCGACTGGAGACGGCACTGAGCAAGCTTTTTGTCAGGAGTGGGATTCGAACCCACGCCTCCAGGGGAGACTGCGACCTGAACGCAGCGCCTTAGACCGCTCGGCCATCCTGACGCTGGCCCCTAATCCCGGGGCGGTCTGATGAGCCACCGCGATCCCACTACGCTCCTCGAGTATCGCACTGTTATTAATACTACATTGTGACTCCAGCATTAAAATGTTTGGAAAATGTGTCGGCTTTTATAATCCAGTGTAGAGCAGCATGTGATGATTTGTGCTACAACACCAAGCGCTCAAAGTGACGTCTGCGTTTGTCGTTGAAACTTTCAACTCTTTCATCACTTATGTAGGAAATAAAAAGAGCAGTTGTGCGCCACGCGCAGAGCGGCCGTCAGCAGAGTGGCGCAGCGGAAGCGTGCTGGGCCCATAACCCAGAGGTCGATGGATCGAAACCATCCTCTGCTACGTGTGTCCTATGCATGATTCATAATCATGCCATTGGGTTAGCAAAGTGCCTTCAAATAGTCTGCATCTCCCTTTCTTTAAGATCTGTCCTGAGTTTCTCTCTCGTGTGTGTTTGTGCAAGCTTGACACTTGCGGGACTCTTTAATCTTCACCAATACGGAGATGACCAAATGTGTCTTCGGTTGTTCTGAGGTCTTTGATAGTTTCTTCGAATGCTTCAACTGAACCTCGAAATCGAAGCAGTTATGTTTATATTGATTTCTCGCGTTAATCATTACGAACCAGGAACAGCCAGCACACTCGGTCGCATTAGTAATTATGTCACGTCTCTACTTAGCAGAGCATTCAAAGGCCCACTGGAAGTAGTAAAGCACTAAAACACTGCAAAACTGAACTCGGGAAAATCATACTGGGAGCTCTGAGCGATGTCTGCATCCAAGCCATCCAATACGGACTCTGAAACCTTGGAATATCAACACTATGATGCGCTACCTTTTACCTGGAGCAAAACGATGGAATTAGAAGAATGCTTACCGCAGGATACAACTGTGCCGCTGTTATTTGGAGCACGGTTTTCACTTGCATGAAAACTACAGCAGAACGTTGAAGGATGATCACTGAGAAGTCCACAATGCTGAGGAGATTGTAGGTCGTACATTTCAATGATTACTGACATTTGCGCTGCTGGAGGTACAGTAATCAACAAAGAACAGGGTGTGCTACTCTCGAATCCGGTCAGCACATGATGAAAAGCCAGGAAGTATACCTTGTCAAATTGCCGTCAACAGGGACAAGTTAACCACCTGCGCCACCGGCGCCCGGCTAGCTCAGTCGGTAGAGCATGAGACTCTTAATCTCAGGGTCGTGGGTTCGAGCCCCACGTTGGGCGGTGCCCGTCTCCTTATTAACAAAGTTTCCCGCTCATCCTTGAACCTCTTACACCTCGATGGTACCGAGCACTGCGTTTTAATGCACAGGTGTGATCAAACTGAGATGAAAAGGGCGTATCTAGCTCCTTGCCCGAGAGATAAATCAAAGGTTCCGCAGATAATCCCTTGGCTCCGGTCACCCGGACGCAGATAGGAGCTGCAGCCATCATAACTTGTATGAAAACTAAGAAGAGCTCCTGTCTATTTACAGTTTCATTTACTCTAGCGTTTCCTTAAACATTGCGTGTACGAAGGCTAAGAAATTGGAGAGCTATTCTAATACAATAACTATTAGGAATCTTTTCGGCATAACAGTTTCACTGTGATTTTGCAGGTAACACGTACGTTGGGAAAACATTTTGAACGCGATCAATAACCGCACTGGAAAAATGTGGGAAAGAAAGGGCGAAAAGCGACTCTTCAACATGTGGAAATATCTTCCTGAGCGGAGCCCTCTTCTCGAAGCTCAACACTCTGCAAGAGTCACTTCTCCCAACTTGCGCCCGCAGGTTTCCGTAGTGTGCCTGCAAAGAGCCATCCGCTTGAGACAGGCGCACCTCCCGATTTCATTGAACTAAGCTAGATGCACAATTTCTAATGCAGCCTTCATCACAATAGACAGTTCATTTCTCGAAAGCTTGTCATGTAAAAAAAGGAAACAAAGAACGAAAACGTATAGCTGACAATCTTCTGAAGCTGCAGATTCAGCTTTGGGGAAATGGACATTTTATGTATGCAGATGCTTTTCAAGCGCTGGTTTTAGAACGTCGCTGTGCTTCCAGCATCCTTTTCAGCCTTCTAAACTGGCTACCGAGGTGGCGATCACTTTGTAAAGCGGTTGAGAGGCCGGAGCTGCTCAAACCGCTCTTGCCGTTTCCCATCAATCAAAAGCACTATGTTGTTTCTTTGTATGGAAAGCTTTTCAAGTCTGGCATCGACACGCACCTTTCCTGAAACGTCCAAAGGGTGAATGCTTCGCAAAGAAATCCAGTCTACCTTCAGGGGGCATGATGTTGAAATCGGAATGAGCCCTGGGTGGGCTTGAAGCAGCAGCTGTTCAGTTAACAGCTGCACAGAAACGCACCCCGCTTGCTTTGTATCATTCGCAAGTTTGTGGTTAAAGAGTAAAAAAGGCTGGAATTCTTCTGCCAGCCGGCAGGATTTCTTCTGCACTCACCCAGAAAAGCCAAGAATTGTATTTCATCTTTCGCAAGCTGTATTTTCCAGGAGGAGAATGAATACTTGCATTAAACTGAATCAAGCCGACAGAGACGCACAGCCGTTGTTTTTCTCCATGGGAAGTTTTTCGTTAAGGAAAAACACCGTTGTCATTTTCTTGCCAGCCGGCGGTATTTCTTGTGCAGCGATGAGCCCGATTTGTATTTCGTATTTCGCAAGTTGTGTGAATTTCTTGAAGTTGAAAGTGAATTCGCTCCAGAAAAGAAATGTCCAGTCGCATGAAAGCCGTGGCTGTTTGTTAAACCGCAGGACAGGACAGCTTGCGTTCTGTTTCTCATGGCGTTCGCAAAGGCGATTCCTGCCTTTAAAACTGCTGTGTCTGCGACTGAAAGTGGCGTGTGTCGCAGCTTCTAAAGTCTTGTTGACGCTCCTCGATGTTGCTTTCTCTCTGCCTAAGGAAGTTCGATTGTCGCGTCGGAAGGAGGAGACCTAATCCTTCCAGCTTTAAGCCACCCTTCAGTCTTCTGAAGGGTGTCCGAGTGCTAGCATGTCATTTGGCTTTTTTGGGGGGGAAACGGAGAGCGACATTGAAAAAGGTTACCGCCGCCGCCTCGCCCTCCGTGTTAAATGATCGCAAGCCGGCGGCGGCGGCGCTCCCTGTAGTCGTGGCCGAGCGGTTAAGGCGAAGGGCTAGAAAGCCATTGGGGACTCCCCGCGTCGGCTCGAATCCTGCCGACTACGGCGCCCTTCTCCTGTCGCTTCGGCCTGCCCAGAAAAAGGCGGAGTGCCGTTTCTCTCTTCCTGCTTCTTGTACAAACGCTTAATCGCTTGGACCTGCTGCCTTGGAAGTAATGTCTTTAACATCCACCAGTGACATTTCACAGCTGGAAGCACACAGCCACGCTTTTGGCATTGGCATGTCTTGCGCCCTACTTCCAGCCTTTGAAGACCTAATTATTCAAACTGAAAGAACCGGCTGAATGAGTGTTTGCAGTGCACCAGGAGGAGCAGGGACCATAGCATTGGAGGGGTGAGGATGGCGGAGATGGAAACGTTTTCATGCGCTCCTCTGGGAGGAATGAAAAGAAAAGACGAAACCGGAAACAGTAGTAGCCGCAAGAGGAAGTGTCTTCAAGCGCCAAGCAAGCGCTCCTCGTTAGTATAGTGGTGCGTATCCCCGCCTGTCACGTGGGAGACCAGGGATGGATTGCTTGACGGCGAGCCAGGTTGCTTTTCTCCCATCAGATTCCAACCGCTAATGCTAACGCAGTGTGTGGGAGCTTACATGCTTTTCCTTTCCCGTCTTTTTCGGACGACTATTCCAAAGGGGTAACCTGAAGGAATAGGGGCCTGAAGACACGAGGCATTCTTAAACCAGCACTGGGCTGCACGGCCTTCTGTTGTGATCAGGTTATATTCGAGTGAAAAAGCCAGAGCATCTGCTTCCATCCTATGGAGCACGAGCTAAATCGGAAGAGGCAGGGGATACACCTACGCCTATCGGCGCACGTTCCCTGCGTCAGGCTGCTTCACCCATTTGCACCCGACTGGAGACGGCACTGAGCAAGCTTTTTGTCAGGAGTGGGATTCGAACCCACGCCTCCAGGGGAGACTGCGACCTGAACGCAGCGCCTTAGACCGCTCGGCCATCCTGACGCTGGCCCCTAATCCCGGGGCGGTCTGATGAGCCACCGCGATCCCACTACGCTCCTCGAGTATCGCACTGTTATTAATACTACATTGTGACTCCAGCATTAAAATGTTTGGAAAATGTGTCGGCTTTTATAATCCAGTGTAGAGCAGCATGTGATGATTTGTGCTACAACACCAAGCGCTCAAAGTGACGTCTGCGTTTGTCGTTGAAACTTTCAACTCTTTCATCACTTATGTAGGAAATAAAAAGAGCAGTTGTGCGCCACGCGCAGAGCGGCCGTCAGCAGAGTGGCGCAGCGGAAGCGTGCTGGGCCCATAACCCAGAGGTCGATGGATCGAAACCATCCTCTGCTACGTGTGTCCTATGCATGATTCATAATCATGCCATTGGGTTAGCAAAGTGCCTTCAAATAGTCTGCATCTCCCTTTCTTTAAGATCTGTCCTGAGTTTCTCTCTCGTGTGTGTTTGTGCAAGCTTGACACTTGCGGGACTCTTTAATCTTCACCAATACGGAGATGACCAAATGTGTCTTCGGTTGTTCTGAGGTCTTTGATAGTTTCTTCGAATGCTTCAACTGAACCTCGAAATCGAAGCAGTTATGTTTATATTGATTTCTCGCGTTAATCATTACGAACCAGGAACAGCCAGCACACTCGGTCGCATTAGTAATTATGTCACGTCTCTACTTAGCAGAGCATTCAAAGGCCCACTGGAAGTAGTAAAGCACTAAAACACTGCAAAACTGAACTCGGGAAAATCATACTGGGAGCTCTGAGCGATGTCTGCATCCAAGCCATCCAATACGGACTCTGAAACCTTGGAATATCAACACTATGATGCGCTACCTTTTACCTGGAGCAAAACGATGGAATTAGAAGAATGCTTACCGCAGGATACAACTGTGCCGCTGTTATTTGGAGCACGGTTTTCACTTGCATGAAAACTACAGCAGAACGTTGAAGGATGATCACTGAGAAGTCCACAATGCTGAGGAGATTGTAGGTCGTACATTTCAATGATTACTGACATTTGCGCTGCTGGAGGTACAGTAATCAACAAAGAACAGGGTGTGCTACTCTCGAATCCGGTCAGCACATGATGAAAAGCCAGGAAGTATACCTTGTCAAATTGCCGTCAACAGGGACAAGTTAACCACCTGCGCCACCGGCGCCCGGCTAACTCAGTCGGTAGAGCATGAGACTCTTAATCTCAGGGTCGTGGGTTCGAGCCCCACGTTGGGCGGTGCCCGTCTCCTTATTAACAAAGTTTCCCGCTCATCCTTGAACCTCTTACACCTCGATGGTACCGAGCACTGCGTTTTAATGCACAGGTGTGATCAAACTGAGATGAAAAGGGCGTATCTAGCTCCTTGCCCGAGAGATAAATCAAAGGTTCCGCAGATAATCCCTTGGCTCCGGTCACCCGGACGCAGATAGGAGCTGCAGCCATCATAACTTGTATGAAAACTAAGAAGAGCTCCTGTCTATTTACAGTTTCATTTACTCTAGCGTTTCCTTAAACATTGCGTGTACGAAGGCTAAGAAATTGGAGAGCTATTCTAATACAATAACTATTAGGAATCTTTTCGCCATAACAGTTTCACTGTGATTTTGCAGGTAACACGTACGTTGGGAAAACATTTTGAACGCGATCAACAACCGCACTGGAAAAATGTGGGAAAGAAAGGGCGAAAAGCGACTCTTCAACATGTGGAAATATCTTCCTGAGCGGAGCCCTCTTCTCGAAGCTCAACACTCTGCAAGAGTCACTTCTCCCAACTTGCGCCCGCAGGTTTCCGTAGTGTGCCTGCAAAGAGCCATCCGCTTGAGACAGGCGCACCTCCCGATTTCATTGAACTAAGCTAGATGCACAATTTCTAATGCAGCCTTCATCACAATAGACAGTTCATTTCTCGAAAGCTTGTCATGTAAAAAAAGGAAACAAAGAACGAAAACGTATAGCTGACAATCTTCTGAAGCTGCAGATTCAGCTTTGGGGAAATGGACATTTTATGTATGCAGATGCTTTTCAAGCGCTGGTTTTAGAACGTCGCTGTGCTTCCAGCATCCTTTTCAGCCTTCTAAACTGGCTACCGAGGTGGCGATCACTTTGTAAAGCGGTTGAGAGGCCGGAGCTGCTCAAACCGCTCTTGCCGTTTCCCATCAATCAAAAGCACTATGTTGTTTCTTTGTATGGAAAGCTTTTCAAGTCTGGCATCGACACGCACCTTTCCTGAAACGTCCAAAGGGTGAATGCTTCGCAAAGAAATCCAGTCTACCTTCAGGGGGCATGATGTTGAAATCGGAATGAGCCCTGGGTGGGCTTGAAGCAGCAGCTGTTCAGTTAACAGCTGCACAGAAACGCACCCCGCTTGCTTTGTATCATTCGCAAGTTTCTGGTTAAAGAGTAAAAAAGGCTGGAATTCTTCTGCCAGCCGGCAGGATTTCTTCTGCACTCACCCAGAAAAGCCAAGAATTGTATTTCATCTTTCGCAAGCTGTATTTTCCAGGAGGAGAATGAATACTTGCATTAAACTGAATCAAGCCGACAGAGACGCACAGCCGTTGTTTTTCTCCATGGGAAGTTTTTCGTTAAGGAAAAACACCGTTGTCATTTTCTTGCCAGCCGGCGGTATTTCTTGTGCAGCGATGAGCCCGATTTGTATTTCGTATTTCGCAAGTTGTGTGAATTTCTTGAAGTTGAAAGTGAATTCGCTCCAGAAAAGAAATGTCCAGTCGCATGAAAGCCGTGGCTGTTTGTTAAACCGCAGGACAGGACAGCTTGCGTTCTGTTTCTCATGGCGTTCGCAAAGGCGATTCCTGCCTTTAAAACTGCTGTGTCTGCGACTGAAAGTGGCGTGTGTCGCAGCTTCTAAAGTCTTGTTGACGCTCCTCGATGTTGCTTTCTCTCTGCCTAAGGAAGTTCGATTGTCGCGTCGGAAGGAGGAGACCTAATCCTTCCAGCTTTAAGCCACCCTTCAGTCTTCTGAAGGGTGTCCGAGTGCTAGCATGTCATTTGGCTTTTTTGGGGGGGAAACGGAGAGCGACATTGAAAAAGGTTACCGCCGCCGCCTCGCCCTCCGTGTTAAATGATCGCAAGCCGGCGGCGGCGGCGCTCCCTGTAGTCGTGGCCGAGCGGTTAAGGCGAAGGGCTAGAAAGCCATTGGGGACTCCCCGCGTCGGCTCGAATCCTGCCGACTACGGCGCCCTTCTCCTGTCGCTTCGGCCTGCCCAGAAAAAGGCGGAGTGCCGTTTCTCTCTTCCTGCTTCTTGTACAAACGCTTAATCGCTTGGACCTGCTGCCTTGGAAGTAATGTCTTTAACATCCACCAGTGACATTTCACAGCTGGAAGCACACAGCCACGCTTTTGGCATTGGCATGTCTTGCGCCCTACTTCCAGCCTTTGAAGACCTAATTATTCAAACTGAAAGAACCGGCTGAATGAGTGTTTGCAGTGCACCAGGAGGAGCAGGGACCATAGCATTGGAGGGGTGAGGATGGCGGAGATGGAAACGTTTTCATGCGCTCCTCTGGGAGGAATGAAAAGAAAAGACGAAACCGGAAACAGTAGTAGCCGCAAGAGGAAGTGTCTTCAAGCGCCAAGCAAGCGCTCCTCGTTAGTATAGTGGTGCGTATCCCCGCCTGTCACGTGGGAGACCAGGGATGGATTGCTTGACGGCGAGCCAGGTGGCTTTTCTCCCATCAGATTCCAACCGCTAATGCTAACGCAGTGTGTGGGAGCTTACATGCTTTTCCTTTCCCGTCTTTTTCGGACGACTATTCCAAAGGGGTAACCTGAAGGAATAGGGGCCTGAAGACACGAGGCATTCTTAAACCAGCACTGGGCTGCACGGCCTTCTGTTGTGATCAGGTTATATTCGAGTGAAAAAGCCAGAGCATCCGCTTCCATCCTATGGAGCACGAGCTAAATCGGAAGAGGCAGGGGATACACCTACGCCTATCGGCGCACGTTCCCTGCGTCAGGCTGCTTCACCCATTTGCACCCGACTGGAGACGGCACTGAGCAAGCTTTTTGTCAGGAGTGGGATTCGAACCCACGCCTCCAGGGGAGACTGCGACCTGAACGCAGCGCCTTAGACCGCTCGGCCATCCTGACGCTGGCCCCTAATCCCGGGGCGGTCTGATGAGCCACCGCGATCCCACTACGCTCCTCGAGTATCGCACTGTTATTAATACTACATTGTGACTCCAGCATTAAAATGTTTGGAAAATGTGTCGGCTTTTATAATCCAGTGTAGAGCAGCATGTGATGATTTGTGCTACAACACCAAGCGCTCAAAGTGACGTCTGCGTTTGTCGTTGAAACTTTCAACTCTTTCATCACTTATGTAGGAAATAAAAAGAGCAGTTGTGCGCCACGCGCAGAGCGGCCGTCAGCAGAGTGGCGCAGCGGAAGCGTGCTGGGCCCATAACCCAGAGGTCGATGGATCGAAACCATCCTCTGCTACGTGTGTCCTATGCATGATTCATAATCATGCCATTGGGTTAGCAAAGTGCCTTCAAATAGTCTGCATCTCCCTTTCTTTAAGTTCTGTCCTGAGTTTCTCTCTCGTGTGTGTTTGTGCAAGCTTGACACTTGCGGGACTCTTTAATCTTCACCAATACGGAGATGACCAAATGTGTCTTCGGTTGTTCTGAGGTCTTTGATAGTTTCTTCGAATGCTTCAACTGAACCTCGAAATCGAAGCAGTTATGTTTATATTGATTTCTCGCGTTAATCATTACGAACCAGGAACAGCCAGCACACTCGGTCGCATTAGTAATTATGTCACGTATCTACTTAGCAGAGCATTCAAAGGCCCACTGGAAGTAGTAAAGCACTAAAACACTGCAAAACTGAACTCGGGAAAATCATACTGGGAGCTCTGAGCGATGTCTGCATCCAAGCCATCCAATACGGACTCTGAAACCTTGGAATATCAACACTATGATGCGCTACCTTTTACCTGGAGCAAAACGATGGAATTAGAAGAATGCTTACCGCAGGATACAACTGTGCCGCTGTTATTTGGAGCACGGTTTTCACTTGCATCAAAACTACAGCAGAACGTTGAAGGATGATCACTGAGAAGTCCACAATGCTGAGGAGATTGTAGGTCGTACATTTCAATGATTACTGACATTTGCGCTGCTGGAGGTACAGTAATCAACAAAGAACAGGGTGTGCTACTCTCGAATCCGGTCAGCACATGATGAAAAGCCAGGAAGTATACCTTGTCAAATTGCCGTCAACAGGGACAAGTTAACCACCTGCGCCACCGGCGCCCGGCTAGCTCAGTCGGTAGAGCATGAGACTCTTAATCTCAGGGTCGTGGGTTCGAGCCCCACGTTGGGCGGTGCCCGTCTCCTTATTAACAAAGTTTCCCGCTCATCCTTGAACCTCTTACACCTCGATGGTACCGAGCACTGCGTTTTAATGCACAGGTGTGATCAAACTGAGATGAAAAGGGCGTATCTAGCTCCTTGCCCGAGAGATAAATCAAAGGTTCCGCAGATAATCCCTTGGCTCCGGTCACCCGGACGCAGATAGGAGCTGCAGCCATCATAACTTGTATGAAAACTAAGAAGAGCTCCTGTCTATTTACAGTTTCATTTACTCTAGCGTTTCCTTAAACATTGCGTGTACGAAGGCTAAGAAATTGGAGAGCTATTCTAATACAATAACTATTAGGAATCTTTTCGCCATAACAGTTTCACTGTGATTTTGCAGGTAACACGTACGTTGGGAAAACATTTTGAACGCGATCAACAACCGCACTGGAAAAATGTGGGAAAGAAAGGGCGAAAAGCGACTCTTCAACATGTGGAAATATCTTCCTGAGCGGAGCCCTCTTCTCGAAGCTCAACACTCTGCAAGAGTCACTTCTCCCAACTTGCGCCCGCAGGTTTCCGTAGTGTGCCTGCAAAGAGCCATCCGCTTGAGACAGGCGCACCTCCCGATTTCATTGAACTAAGCTAGATGCACAATTTCTAATGCAGCCTTCATCACAATAGACAGTTCATTTCTCGAAAGCTTGTCATGTAAAAAAAGGAAACAAAGAACGAAAACGTATAGCTGACAATCTTCTGAAGCTGCAGATTCAGCTTTGGGGAAATGGACATTTTATGTATGCAGATGCTTTTCAAGCGCTGGTTTTAGAACGTCGCTGTGCTTCCAGCATCCTTTTCAGCCTTCTAAACTGGCTACCGAGGTGGCGATCACTTTGTAAAGCGGTTGAGAGGCCGGAGCTGCTCAAACCGCTCTTGCCGTTTCCCATCAATCAAAAGCACTATGTTGTTTCTTTGTATGGAAAGCTTTTCAAGTCTGGCATCGACACGCACCTTTCCTGAAACGTCCAAAGGGTGAATGCTTCGCAAAGAAATCCAGTCTACCTTCAGGGGGCATGATGTTGAAATCGGAATGAGCCCTGGGTGGGCTTGAAGCAGCAGCTGTTCAGTTAACAGCTGCACAGAAACGCACCCCGCTTGCTTTGTATCATTCGCAAGTTTCTGGTTAAAGAGTAAAAAAGGCTGGAATTCTTCTGCCAGCCGGCAGGATTTCTTCTGCACTCACCCAGAAAAGCCAAGAATTGTATTTCATCTTTCGCAAGCTGTATTTTCCAGGAGGAGAATGAATACTTGCATTAAACTGAATCAAGCCGACAGAGACGCACAGCCGTTGTTTTTCTCCATGGGAAGTTTTTCGTTAAGGAAAAACACCGTTGTCATTTTCTTGCCAGCCGGCGGTATTTCTTGTGCAGCGATGAGCCCGATTTGTATTTCGTATTTCGCAAGTTGTGTGAATTTCTTGAAGTTGAAAGTGAATTCGCTCCAGAAAAGAAATGTCCAGTCGCATGAAAGCCGTGGCTGTTTGTTAAACCGCAGGACAGGACAGCTTGCGTTCTGTTTCTCATGGCGTTCGCAAAGGCGATTCCTGCCTTTAAAACTGCTGTGTCTGCGACTGAAAGTGGCGTGTGTCGCAGCTTCTAAAGTCTTGTTGACGCTCCTCGATGTTGCTTTCTCTCTGCCTAAGGAAGTTCGATTGTCGCGTCGGAAGGAGGAGACCTAATCCTTCCAGCTTTAAGCCACCCTTCAGTCTTCTGAAGGGTGTCCGAGTGCTAGCATGTCATTTGGCTTTTTTGGGGGGGAAACGGAGAGCGACATTGAAAAAGGTTACCGCCGCCGCCTCGCCCTCCGTGTTAAATGATCGCAAGCCGGCGGCGGCGGCGCTCCCTGTAGTCGTGGCCGAGCGGTTAAGGCGAAGGGCTAGAAAGCCATTGGGGACTCCCCGCGTCGGCTCGAATCCTGCCGACTACGGCGCCCTTCTCCTGTCGCTTCGGCCTGCCCAGAAAAAGGCGGAGTGCCGTTTCTCTCTTCCTGCTTCTTGTACAAACGCTTAATCGCTTGGACCTGCTGCCTTGGAAGTAATGTCTTTAACATCCACCAGTGACATTTCACAGCTGGAAGCACACAGCCACGCTTTTGGCATTGGCATGTCTTGCGCCCTACTTCCAGCCTTTGAAGACCTAATTATTCAAACTGAAAGAACCGGCTGAATGAGTGTTTGCAGTGCACCAGGAGGAGCAGGGACCATAGCATTGGAGGGGTGAGGATGGCGGAGATGGAAACGTTTTCATGCGCTCCTCTGGGAGGAATGAAAAGAAAAGACGAAACCGGAAACAGTAGTAGCCGCAAGAGGAAGTGTCTTCAAGCGCCAAGCAAGCGCTCCTCGTTAGTATAGTGGTGCGTATCCCCGCCTGTCACGTGGGAGACCAGGGATGGATTGCTTGACGGCGAGCCAGGTGGCTTTTCTCCCATCAGATTCCAACCGCTAATGCTAACGCAGTGTGTGGGAGCTTACATGCTTTTCCTTTCCCGTCTTTTTCGGACGACTATTCCAAAGGGGTAACCTGAAGGAATAGGGGCCTGAAGACACGAGGCATTCTTAAACCAGCACTGGGCTGCACGGCCTTCTGTTGTGATCAGGTTATATTCGAGTGAAAAAGCCAGAGCATCCGCTTCCATCCTATGGAGCACGAGCTAAATCGGAAGAGGCAGGGGATACACCTACGCCTATCGGCGCACGTTCCCTGCGTCAGGCTGCTTCACCCATTTGCACCCGACTGGAGACGGCACTGAGCAAGCTTTTTGTCAGGAGTGGGATTCGAACCCACGCCTCCAGGGGAGACTGCAACCTGAACGCAGCGCCTTAGACCGCTCGGCCATCCTGACGCTGGCCCCTAATCCCGGGGCGGTCTGATGAGCCACCGCGATCCCACTACGCTCCTCGAGTATCGCACTGTTATTAATACTACATTGTGACTCCAGCATTAAAATGTTTGGAAAATGTGTCGGCTTTTATAATCCAGTGTAGAGCAGCATGTGATGATTTGTGCTACAACACCAAGCGCTCAAAGTGACGTCTGCGTTTGTCGTTGAAACTTTCAACTCTTTCATCACTTATGTAGGAAATAAAAAGAGCAGTTGTGCGCCACGCGCAGAGCGGCCGTCAGCAGAGTGGCGCAGCGGAAGCGTGCTGGGCCCATAACCCAGAGGTCGATGGATCGAAACCATCCTCTGCTACGTGTGTCCTATGCATGATTCATAATCATGCCATTGGGTTAGCAAAGTGCCTTCAAATAGTCTGCATCTCCCTTTCTTTAAGTTCTGTCCTGAGTTTCTCTCTCGTGTGTGTTTGTGCAAGCTTGACACTTGCGGGACTCTTTAATCTTCACCAATACGGAGATGACCAAATGTGTCTTCGGTTGTTCTGAGGTCTTTGATAGTTTCTTCGAATGCTTCAACTGAACCTCGAAATCGAAGCAGTTATGTTTATATTGATTTCTCGCGTTAATCATTACGAACCAGGAACAGCCAGCACACTCGGTCGCATTAGTAATTATGTCACGTCTCTACTTAGCAGAGCATTCAAAGGCCCACTGGAAGTAGTAAAGCACTAAAACACTGCAAAACTGAACTCGGGAAAATCATACTGGGAGCTCTGAGCGATGTCTGCATCCAAGCCATCCAATACGGACTCTGAAACCTTGGAATATCAACACTATGATGCGCTACCTTTTACCTGGAGCAAAACGATGGAATTAGAAGAATGCTTACCGCAGGATACAACTGTGCCGCTGTTATTTGGAGCACGGTTTTCACTTGCATGAAAACTACAGCAGAACGTTGAAGGATGATCACTGAGAAGTCCACAATGCTGAGGAGATTGTAGGTCGTACATTTCAATGATTACTGACATTTGCGCTGCTGGAGGTACAGTAATCAACAAAGAACAGGGTGTGCTACTCTCGAATCCGGTCAGCACATGATGAAAAGCCAGGAAGTATACCTTGTCAAATTGCCGTCAACAGGGACAAGTTAACCACCTGCGCCACCGGCGCCCGGCTAGCTCAGTCGGTAGAGCATGAGACTCTTAATCTCAGGGTCGTGGGTTCGAGCCCCACGTTGGGCGGTGCCCGTCTCCTTATTAACAAAGTTTCCCGCTCATCCTTGAACCTCTTACACCTCGATGGTACCGAGCACTGCGTTTTAATGCACAGGTGTGATCAAACTGAGATGAAAAGGGCGTATCTAGCTCCTTGCCCGAGAGATAAATCAAAGGTTCCGCAGATAATCCCTTGGCTCCGGTCACCCGGACGCAGATAGGAGCTGCAGCCATCATAACTTGTATGAAAACTAAGAAGAGCTCCTGTCTATTTACAGTTTCATTTACTCTAGCGTTTCCTTAAACATTGCGTGTACGAAGGCTAAGAAATTGGAGAGCTATTCTAATACAATAACTATTAGGAATCTTTTCGCCATAACAGTTTCACTGTGATTTTGCAGGTAACACGTACGTTGGGAAAACATTTTGAACGCGATCAATAACCGCACTGGAAAAATGTGGGAAAGAAAGGGCGAAAAGCGACTCTTCAACATGTGGAAATATCTTCCTGAGCGGAGCCCTCTTCTCGAAGCTCAACACTCTGCAAGAGTCACTTCTCCCAACTTGCGCCCGCAGGTTTCCGTAGTGTGCCTGCAAAGAGCCATCCGCTTGAGACAGGCGCACCTCCCGATTTCATTGAACTAAGCTAGATGCACAATTTCTAATGCAGCCTTCATCACAATAGACAGTTCATTTCTCGAAAGCTTGTCATGTAAAAAAAGGAAACAAAGAACGAAAACGTATAGCTGACAATCTTCTGAAGCTGCAGATTCAGCTTTGGGGAAATGGACATTTTATGTATGCAGATGCTTTTCAAGCGCTGGTTTTAGAACGTCGCTGTGCTTCCAGCATCCTTTTCAGCCTTCTAAACTGGCTACCGAGGTGGCGATCACTTTGTAAAGCGGTTGAGAGGCCGGAGCTGCTCAAACCGCTCTTGCCGTTTCCCATCAATCAAAAGCACTATGTTGTTTCTTTGTATGGAAAGCTTTTCAAGTCTGGCATCGACACGCACCTTTCCTGAAACGTCCAAAGGGTGAATGCTTCGCAAAGAAATCCAGTCTACCTTCAGGGGGCATGATGTTGAAATCGGAATGAGCCCTGGGTGGGCTTGAAGCAGCAGCTGTTCAGTTAACAGCTGCACAGAAACGCACCCCGCTTGCTTTGTATCATTCGCAAGTTTCTGGTTAAAGAGTAAAAAAGGCTGGAATTCTTCTGCCAGCCGGCAGGATTTCTTCTGCACTCACCCAGAAAAGCCAAGAATTGTATTTCATCTTTCGCAAGCTGTATTTTCCAGGAGGAGAATGAATACTTGCATTAAACTGAATCAAGCCGACAGAGACGCACAGCCGTTGTTTTTCTCCATGGGAAGTTTTTCGTTAAGGAAAAACACCGTTGTCATTTTCTTGCCAGCCGGCGGTATTTCTTGTGCAGCGATGAGCCCGATTTGTATTTCGTATTTCGCAAGTTGTGTGAATTTCTTGAAGTTGAAAGTGAATTCGCTCCAGAAAAGAAATGTCCAGTCGCATGAAAGCCGTGGCTGTTTGTTAAACCGCAGGACAGGACAGCTTGCGTTCTGTTTCTCATGGCGTTCGCAAAGGCGATTCCTGCCTTTAAAACTGCTGTGTCTGCGACTGAAAGTGGCGTGTGTCGCAGCTTCTAAAGTCTTGTTGACGCTCCTCGATGTTGCTTTCTCTCTGCCTAAGGAAGTTCGATTGTCGCGTCGGAAGGAGGAGACCTAATCCTTCCAGCTTTAAGCCACCCTTCAGTCTTCTGAAGGGTGTCCGAGTGCTAGCATGTCATTTGGCTTTTTTGGGGGGGAAACGGAGAGCGACATTGAAAAAGGTTACCGCCGCCGCCTCGCCCTCCGTGTTAAATGATCGCAAGCCGGCGGCGGCGGCGCTCCCTGTAGTCGTGGCCGAGCGGTTAAGGCGAAGGGCTAGAAAGCCATTGGGGACTCCCCGCGTCGGCTCGAATCCTGCCGACTACGGCGCCCTTCTCCTGTCGCTTCGGCCTGCCCAGAAAAAGGCGGAGTGCCGTTTCTCTCTTCCTGCTTCTTGTACAAACGCTTAATCGCTTGGACCTGCTGCCTTGGAAGTAATGTCTTTAACATCCACCAGTGACATTTCACAGCTGGAAGCACACAGCCACGCTTTTGGCATTGGCATGTCTTGCGCCCTACTTCCAGCCTTTGAAGACCTAATTATTCAAACTGAAAGAACCGGCTGAATGAGTGTTTGCAGTGCACCAGGAGGAGCAGGGACCATAGCATTGGAGGGGTGAGGATGGCGGAGATGGAAACGTTTTCATGCGCTCCTCTGGGAGGAATGAAAAGAAAAGACGAAACCGGAAACAGTAGTAGCCGCAAGAGGAAGTGTCTTCAAGCGCCAAGCAAGCGCTCCTCGTTAGTATAGTGGTGCGTATCCCCGCCTGTCACGTGGGAGACCAGGGATGGATTGCTTGACGGCGAGCCAGGTGGCTTTTCTCCCATCAGATTCCAACCGCTAATGCTAACGCAGTGTGTGGGAGCTTACATGCTTTTCCTTTCCCGTCTTTTTCGGACGACTATTCCAAAGGGGTAACCTGAAGGAATAGGGGCCTGAAGACACGAGGCATTCTTAAACCAGCACTGGGCTGCACGGCCTTCTGTTGTGATCAGGTTATATTCGAGTGAAAAAGCCAGAGCATCCGCTTCCATCCTATGGAGCACGAGCTAAATCGGAAGAGGCAGGGGATACACCTACGCCTATCGGCGCACGTTCCCTGCGTCAGGCTGCTTCACCCATTTGCACCCGACTGGAGACGGCACTGAGCAAGCTTTTTGTCAGGAGTGGGATTCGAACCCACGCCTCCAGGGGAGACTGCGACCTGAACGCAGCGCCTTAGACCGCTCGGCCATCCTGACGCTGGCCCCTAATCCTGGGGCGGTCTGATGAGCCACCGCGATCCCACTACGCTCCTCGAGTATCGCACTGTTATTAATACTACATTGTGACTCCAGCATTAAAATGTTTGGAAAATGTGTCGGCTTTTATAATCCAGTGTAGAGCAGCATGTGATGATTTGTGCTACAACACCAAGCGCTCAAAGTGACGTCTGCGTTTGTCGTTGAAACTTTCAACTCTTTCATCACTTATGTAGGAAATAAAAAGAGCAGTTGTGCGCCACGCGCAGAGCGGCCGTCAGCAGAGTGGCGCAGCGGAAGCGTGCTGGGCCCATAACCCAGAGGTCGATGGATCGAAACCATCCTCTGCTACGTGTGTCCTATGCATGATTCATAATCATGCCATTGGGTTAGCAAAGTGCCTTCAAATAGTCTGCATCTCCCTTTCTTTAAGTTCTGTCCTGAGTTTCTCTCTCGTGTGTGTTTGTGCAAGCTTGACACTTGCGGGACTCTTTAATCTTCACCAATACGGAGATGACCAAATGTGTCTTCGGTTGTTCTGAGGTCTTTGATAGTTTCTTCGAATGCTTCAACTGAACCTCGAAATCGAAGCAGTTATGTTTATATTGATTTCTCGCGTTAATCATTACGAACCAGGAACAGCCAGCACACTCGGTCGCATTAGTAATTATGTCACGTCTCTACTTAGCAGAGCATTCAAAGGCCCACTGGAAGTAGTAAAGCACTAAAACACTGCAAAACTGAACTCGGGAAAATCATACTGGGAGCTCTGAGCGATGTCTGCATCCAAGCCATCCAATACGGACTCTGAAACCTTGGAATATCAACACTATGATGCGCTACCTTTTACCTGGAGCAAAACGATGGAATTAGAAGAATGCTTACCGCAGGATACAACTGTGCCGCTGTTATTTGGAGCACGGTTTTCACTTGCATGAAAACTACAGCAGAACGTTGAAGGATGATCACTGAGAAGTCCACAATGCTGAGGAGATTGTAGGTCGTACATTTCAATGATTACTGACATTTGCGCTGCTGGAGGTACAGTAATCAACAAAGAACAGGGTGTGCTACTCTCGAATCCGGTCAGCACATGATGAAAAGCCAGGAAGTATACCTTGTCAAATTGCCGTCAACAGGGACAAGTTAACCACCTGCGCCACCGGCGCCCGGCTAACTCAGTCGGTAGAGCATGAGACTCTTAATCTCAGGGTCGTGGGTTCGAGCCCCACGTTGGGCGGTGCCCGTCTCCTTATTAACAAAGTTTCCCGCTCATCCTTGAACCTCTTACACCTCGATGGTACCGAGCACTGCGTTTTAATGCACAGGTGTGATCAAACTGAGATGAAAAGGGCGTATCTAGCTCCTTGCCCGAGAGATAAATCAAAGGTTCCGCAGATAATCCCTTGGCTCCGGTCACCCGGACGCAGATAGGAGCTGCAGCCATCATAACTTGTATGAAAACTAAGAAGAGCTCCTGTCTATTTACAGTTTCATTTACTCTAGCGTTTCCTTAAACATTGCGTGTACGAAGGCTAAGAAATTGGAGAGCTATTCTAATACAATAACTATTAGGAATCTTTTCGCCATAACAGTTTCACTGTGATTTTGCAGGTAACACGTACGTTGGGAAAACATTTTGAACGCGATCAATAACCGCACTGGAAAAATGTGGGAAAGAAAGGGCGAAAAGCGACTCTTCAACATGTGGAAATATCTTCCTGAGCGGAGCCCTCTTCTCGAAGCTCAACACTCTGCAAGAGTCACTTCTCCCAACTTGCGCCCGCAGGTTTCCGTAGTGTGCCTGCAAAGAGCCATCCGCTTGAGACAGGCGCACCTCCCGATTTCATTGAACTAAGCTAGATGCACAATTTCTAATGCAGCCTTCATCACAATAGACAGTTCATTTCTCGAAAGCTTGTCATGTAAAAAAAGGAAACAAAGAACGAAAACGCATAGCTGACAATCTTCTGAAGCTGCAGATTCAGCTTTGGGGAAATGGACATTTTATGTATGCAGATGCTTTTCAAGCGCTGGTTTTAGAACGTCGCTGTGCTTCCAGCATCCTTTTCAGCCTTCTAAACTGGCTACCGAGGTGGCGATCACTTTGTAAAGCGGTTGAGAGGCCGGAGCTGCTCAAACCGCTCTTGCCGTTTCCCATCAATCAAAAGCACTATGTTGTTTCTTTGTATGGAAAGCTTTTCAAGTCTGGCATCGACACGCACCTTTCCTGAAACGTCCAAAGGGTGAATGCTTCGCAAAGAAATCCAGTCTACCTTCAGGGGGCATGATGTTGAAATCGGAATGAGCCCTGGGTGGGCTTGAAGCAGCAGCTGTTCAGTTAACAGCTGCACAGAAACGCACCCCGCTTGCTTTGTATCATTCGCAAGTTTCTGGTTAAAGAGTAAAAAAGGCTGGAATTCTTCTGCCAGCCGGCAGGATTTCTTCTGCACTCACCCAGAAAAGCCAAGAATTGTATTTCATCTTTCGCAAGCTGTATTTTCCAGGAGGAGAATGAATACTTGCATTAAACTGAATCAAGCCGACAGAGACGCACAGCCGTTGTTTTTCTCCATGGGAAGTTTTTCGTTAAGGAAAAACACCGTTGTCATTTTCTTGCCAGCCGGCGGTATTTCTTGTGCAGCGATGAGCCCGATTTGTATTTCGTATTTCGCAAGTTGTGTGAATTTCTTGAAGTTGAAAGTGAATTCGCTCCAGAAAAGAAATGTCCAGTCGCATGAAAGCCGTGGCTGTTTGTTAAACCGCAGGACCTGAGCTTGCGTTCTGTTTCTCATGGCGTTCGCAAAGGCGATTCCTGCCTTTAAAACTGCTGTGACTGCGACTGAAAGTGGCGTGTGGCGCAGCTTCTAAAGTCTTGTTGACGCTCCTCGATGTTGCTTTCTCTCTGCCTAAGGAAGTTCGATTGTCGCGTCGGAACGGGGAGACCTAATCCTTCCAGCTTTAAGCCACCCTTCAGTCTTCTGAAGGGTGTCCGAGTGCTAGCATGTCATTTGGCTTTTTTGGGGGGGAAACGGAGAGCGACATTGAAAAAGGTTACCGCCGCCGCCTCGCCCTCCGTGTTAAATGATCGCAAGCCGGCGGCGGCGGCGCTCCCTGTAGTCGTGGCCGAGCGGTTAAGGCGAAGGGCTAGAAAGCCATTGGGGACTCCCCGCGTCAGCTCGAATCCTGCCGACTACGGCGCCCTTCTCCTGTCGCTTCGGCCTGCCCAGAAAAAGGCGGAGTGCCGTTTCTCTCTTCCTGCTTCTTGTACAAACGCTAAATCGCTTGGACCTGCTGCCTTGGAAGTAATGTCTTTAACATCCACCAGTGACATTTCACAGCTGGAAGCACACAGCCACGCTTTTGGCATTGGCATGTCTTGCGCCCTACTTCCAGCCTTTGAAGACGTAATTATTCAAACTGAAAGAACCGGCTGAATGAGTGTTTGCAGTGCACCAGGAGGAGCAGGGACCATAGCATTGGAGGGGTGAGGATGGCGGAGATGGAAACGTTTTCATGCGCTCCTCTGGGAGGAATGAAAAGAAAAGACGAAACCGGAAACAGTAGTAGCCGCAAGAGGAAGTGTCTTCAAGCGCCAAGCAAGCGCTCCTCGTTAGTATAGTGGTGCGTATCCCCGCCTGTCACGTGGGAGACCAGGGATGGATTGCTTGACGGCGAGCCAGGTTGCTTTTCTCCCATCAGATTCCAACCGCTAATGCTAACGCAGTGTGTGGGAGCTTACATGCTTTTCCTTTCCCGTCTTTTTCGGACGACTATTCCAAAGGGGTAACCTGAAGGAATAGGGGCCTGAAGACACGAGGCATTCTTAAACCAGCACTGGGCTGCACGGCCTTCTGTTGTGATCAGGTTATATTCGAGTGAAAAAGCCAGAGCATCCGCTTCCATCCTATGGAGCACGAGCTAAATCGGAAGAGGCAGGGGATACACCTACGCCTATCGGCGCACGTTCCCTGCGTCAGGCTGCTTCACCCATTTGCAACCGACTGGAGACGGCACTGAGCAAGCTTTTTGTCAGGAGTGGGATTCGAACCCACGCCTCCAGGGGAGACTGCGACCTGAACGCAGCGCCTTAGACCGCTCGGCCATCCTGACGCTGGCCCCTAATCCCGGGGCGGTCTGATGAGCCACCGCGATCCCACTACGCTCCTCGAGTATCGCACTGTTATTAATACTACAGTGTGACTCCAGCATTAAAATGTTTGGAAAATGTGTCGGCTTTTATAATCCAGTGTAGAGCAGCATGTGATGATTTGTGCTACAACACCAAGCGCTCAAAGTGACGTCTGCGTTTGTCGTTGAAACTTTCAACTCTTTCATCACTTATGTAGGAAATAAAAAGAGCAGTTGTGCGCCACGCGCAGAGCGGCCGTCAGCAGAGTGGCGCAGCGGAAGCGTGCTGGGCCCATAACCCAGAGGTCGATGGATCGAAACCATCCTCTGCTACGTGTGTCCTATGCATGATTCATAATCATGCCATTGGGTTAGCAAAGTGCCTTCAAATACTCTGCATCTCCCTTTCTTTAAGTTCTGTCCTGAGTTTCTCTCTCGTGTGTGTTTGTGCAAGCTTGACACTTGCGGGACTCTTTAATCTTCACCAATACGGAGATGACCAAATGTGTCTTCGGTTGTTCTGAGGTCTTTGATAGTTTCTTCGAATGCTTCAACTGAACCTCGAAATCGAAGCAGTTATGTTTATATTGATTTCTCGCGTTAATCATTACGAACCAGGAACAGCCAGCACACTCGGTCGCATTAGTAATTATGTCACGTCTCTACTTAGCAGAGCATTCAAAGGCCCACTGGAAGTAGTAAAGCACTAAAACACTGCAAAACTGAACTCGGGAAAATCATACTGGGAGCTCTGAGCGATGTCTGCATCCAAGCCATCCAATACGGACTCTGAAACCTTGGAATATCAACACTATGATGCGCTACCTTTTACCTGGAGCAAAACGATGGAATTAGAAGAATGCTTACCGCAGGATACAACTGTGCCGCTGTTATTTGGAGCACGGTTTTCACTTGCATGAAAACTACAGCAGAACGTTGAAGGATGATCACTGAGAAGTCCACAATGCTGAGGAGATTGTAGGTCGTACATTTCAATGATTACTGACATTTGCGCTGCTGGAGGTACAGTAATCAACAAAGAACAGGGTGTGCTACTCTCGAATCCGGTCAGCACATGATGAAAAGCCAGGAAGTATACCTTGTCAAATTGCCGTCAACAGGGACAAGTTAACCACCAGCTCCACCGGCGCCCGGCTAGCTCAGTCGGTAGAGCATGAGACTCTTAATCTCAGGGTTGTGGGTTCGAGCCCCACGTTGGGCGGTGCCCGTCTCCTTATTAACAAAGTTTCCCGCTCATCCTTGAACCTCTTACACCTCGATGGTACCGAGCACTGCGTTTTAATGCACAGGTGTGATCAAACTGAGATGAAAAGGGCGTATCTAGCTCCTTGCCCGAGAGATAAATCAAAGGTTCCGCAGATAATCCCTTGGCTCCGGTCACCCGGACGCAGATAGGAGCTGCAGCCATCATAACTTGTATGAAAACTAAGAAGAGCTCCTGTCTATTTACAGTTTCATTTACTCTAGCGTTTCCTTAAACATTGCGTGTACGAAGGCTAAGAAATTGGAGAGCTATTCTAATACAATAACTATTAGGAATCTTTTCGCCATAACAGTTTCACTGTGATTTTGCAGGTAACACGTACGTTGGGAAAACATTTTGAACGCGATCAATAACCGCACTGGAAAAATGTGGGAAAGAAAGGGCGAAAAGCGACTCTTCAACATGTGGAAATATCTTCCTGAGCGGAGCCCTCTTCTCGAAGCTCAACACTCTGCAAGAGTCACTTCTCCCAACTTGCGCCCGCAGGTTTCCGTAGTGTGCCTGCAAAGAGCCATCCGCTTGAGACAGGCGCACCTCCCGATTTCATTGAACTAAGCTAGATGCACAATTTCTAATGCAGCCTTCATCACAATAGACAGTTCATTTCTCGAAAGCTTGTCATGTAAAAAAAGGAAACAAAGAACGAAAACGTATAGCTGACAATCTTCTGAAGCTGCAGATTCATCTTTGGGGAAATGGACATTTTATGTATGCAGATGCTTTTCAAGCGCTGGTTTTAGAACGTCGCTGTGCTTCCAGCATCCTTTTCAGCCTTCTAAACTGGCTACCGAGGTGGCGATCACTTTGTAAAGCGGTTGAGAGGCCGGAGCTGCTCAAACCGCTCTTGCCGTTTCCCATCAATCAAAAGCACTATGTTGTTTCTTTGTATGGAAAGCTTTTCAAGTCTGGCATCGACACGCACCTTTCCTGAAACGTCCAAAAGGTGAATGCTTCGCAAAGAAATCCAGTCTACCTTCAGGGGGCATGATGTTGAAATCGGAATGAGCCCTGGGTGGGCTTGAAGCAGCAGCTGTTCAGTTAACAGCTGCACAGAAACGCACCCCGCTTGCTTTGTATCATTCGCAAGTTTCTGGTTAAAGAGTAAAAAAGGCTGGAATTCTTCTGCCAGCCGGCAGGATTTCTTCTGCACTCACCCAGAAAAGCCAAGAATTGTATTTCATCTTTCGCAAGCTGTATTTTCCAGGAGGAGAATGAATACTTGCATTAAACTGAATCAAGCCGACAGAGACGCACAGCCGTTGTTTTTCTCCATGGGAAGTTTTTCGTTAAGGAAAAACACCGTTGTCATTTTCTTGCCAGCCGGCGGTATTTCTTGTGCAGCGATGAGCCAGATTTGTATTTCGTATTTCGCAAGTTGTGTGAATTTCTTGAAGTTGAAAGTGAATTCGCTCCAGAAAAGAAATGTCCAGTCGCATGAAAGCCGTGGCTGTTTGTTAAACCGCAGGACAGGACAGCTTGCGTTCTGTTTCTCATGGCGTTCGCAAAGGCGATTCCTGCCTTTAAAACTGCTGTGTCTGCGACTGAAAGTGGCGTGTGTCGCAGCTTCTAAAGTCTTGTTGACGCTCCTCGATGTTGCTTTCTCTCTGCCTAAGGAAGTTCGATTGTCGCGTCGGAAGGAGGAGACCTAATCCTTCCAGCTTTAAGCCACCCTTCAGTCTTCTGAAGGGTGTCCGAGTGCTAGCATGTCATTTGGCTTTTTTGGGGGGGAAACGGAGAGCGACATTGAAAAAGGTTACCGCCGCCGCCTCGCCCTCCGTGTTAAATGATCGCAAGCCGGCGGCGGCGGCGCTCCCTGTAGTCGTGGCCGAGCGGTTAAGGCGAAGGGCTAGAAAGCCATTGGGGACTCCCCGCGTCGGCTCGAATCCTGCCGACTACGGCGCCCTTCTCCTGTCGCTTCGGCCTGCCCAGAAAAAGGCGGAGTGCCGTTTCTCTCTTCCTGCTTCTTGTACAAACGCTTAATCGCTTGGACCTGCTGCCTTGGAAGTAATGTCTTTAACATCCACCAGTGACATTTCACAGCTGGAAGCACACAGCCACGCTTTTGGCATTGGCATGTCTTGCGCCCTACTTCCAGCCTTTGAAGACCTAATTATTCAAACTGAAAGAACCGGCTGAATGAGTGTTTGCAGTGCACCAGGAGGAGCAGGGACCATAGCATTGGAGGGGTGAGGATGGCGCAGATGGAAACGTTTTCATGCGCTCCTCTGGGAGGAATGAAAAGAAAAGACGAAACCGGAAACAGTAGTAGCCGCAAGAGGAAGTGTCTTCAAGCGCCAAGCAAGCGCTCCTCGTTAGTATAGTGGTGCGTATCCCCGCCTGTCACGTGGGAGACCAGGGATGGATTGCTTGACGGCGAGCCAGGTTGCTTTTCTCCCATCAGATTCCAACCGCTAATGCTAACGCAGTGTGTGGGAGCTTACATGCTTTTCCTTTCCCGTCTTTTTCGGACGACTATTCCAAAGGGGTAACCTGAAGGAATAGGGGCCTGAAGACACGAGGCATTCTTAAACCAGCACTGGGCTGCACGGCCTTCTGTTGTGATCAGGTTATATTCGAGTGAAAAAGCCAGAGCATCCGCTTCCATCCTATGGAGCACGAGCTAAATCGGAAGAGGCAGGGGATACACCTACACCTATCGGCGCACGTTCCCTGCGTCAGGCTGCTTCACCCATTTGCACCCGACTGGAGACGGCACTGAGCAAGCTTTTTGTCAGGAGTGGGATTCGAACCCACGCCTCCAGGGGAGACTGCGACCTGAACGCAGCGCCTTAGACCGCTCGGCCATCCTGACGCTGGCCCCTAATCCCGGGGCGGTCTGATGAGCCACCGCGATCCCACTACGCTCCTCGAGTATCGCACTGTTATTAATACTACAGTGTGACTCCAGCATTAAAATGTTTGGAAAATGTGTCGGCTTTTATAATCCAGTGTAGAGCAGCATGTGATGATTTGTGCTACAACACCAAGCGCTCAAAGTGACGTCTGCGTTTGTCGTTGAAACTTTCAACTCTTTCATCACTTATGTAGGAAATAAAAAGAGCAGTTGTGCGCCACGCGCAGAGCGGCCGTCAGCAGAGTGGCGCAGCGGAAGCGTGCTGGGCCCATAACCCAGAGGTCGATGGATCGAAACCATCCTCTGCTACGTGTGTCCTATGCATGATTCATAATCATGCCATTGGATTAGCAAAGTGCCTTCAAATAGTCTGCATCTCCCTTTCTTTAAGTTCTGTCCTGAGTTTCTCTCTCGTGTGTGTTTGTGCAAGCTTGACACTTGCGGGACTCTTTAATCTTCACCAATACGGAGATGACCAAATGTGTCTTCGGTTGTTCTGAGGTCTTTGATAGTTTCTTCGAATGCTTCAACTGAACCTCGAAATCGAAGCAGTTATGTTTATATTGATTTCTCGCGTTAATCATTACGAACCAGGAACAGCCAGCACACTCGGTCGCATTAGTAATTATGTCACGTCTCTACTTAGCAGAGCATTCAAAGGCCCACTGGAAGTAGTAAAGCACTAAAACACTGCAAAACTGAACTCGGGAAAATCATACTGGGAGCTCTGAGCGATGTCTGCATCCAAGCCATCCAATACGGACTCTGAAACCTTGGAATATCAACACTATGATGCGCTACCTTTTACCTGGAGCAAAACGATGGAATTAGAAGAATGCTTACCGCAGGATACAACTGTGCCGCTGTTATTTGGAGCACGGTTTTCACTTGCATGAAAACTACAGCAGAACGTTGAAGGATGATCACTGAGAAGTCCACAATGCTGAGGAGATTGTAGGTCGTACATTTCAATGATTACTGACATTTGCGCTGCTGGAGGTACAGTAATCAACAAAGAACAGGGTGTGCTACTCTCGAATCCGGTCAGCACATGATGAAAAGCCAGGAAGTATACCTTGTCAAATTGCCGTCAACAGGGACAAGTTAACCACCAGCTCCACCGGCGCCCGGCTAGCTCAGTCGGTAGAGCATGAGACTCTTAATCTCAGGGTCGTGGGTTCGAGCCCCACGTTGGGCGGTGCCCGTCTCCTTACTAACAAAGTTTCCCGCTCATCCTTGAACCTCTTACACCTCGATGGTACCGAGCACTGCGTTTTAATGCACAGGTGTGATCAAACTGAGATGAAAAGGGCGTATCTAGCTCCTTGCCCGAGAGATAAATCAAAGGTTCCGCAGATAATCCCTTGGCTCCGGTCACCCGGACGCAGATAGGAGCTGCAGCCATCATAACTTGTATGAAAACTAAGAAGAGCTCCTGTCTATTTACAGTTTCATTTACTCTAGCGTTTCCTTAAACATTGCGTGTACGAAGGCTAAGAAATTGGAGAGCTATTCTAATACAATAACTATTAGGAATCTTTTCGCCATAACAGTTTCACTGTGATTTTGCAGGTAACACGTACGTTGGGAAAACATTTTGAACGCGATCAATAACCGCACTGGAAAAATGTGGGAAAGAAAGGGCGAAAAGCGACTCTTCAACATGTGGAAATATCTTCCTGAGCGGAGCCCTCTTCTCGAAGCTCAACACTCTGCAAGAGTCACTTCTCCCAACTTGCGCCCGCAGGTTTCCGTAGTGTGCCTGCAAAGAGCCATCCGCTTGAGACAGGCGCACCTCCCGATTTCATTGAACTAAGCTAGATGCACAATTTCTAATGCAGCCTTCATCACAATAGACAGTTCATTTCTCGAAAGCTTGTCATGTAAAAAAAGGAAACAAAGAACGAAAACGTATAGCTGACAATCTTCTGAAGCTGCAGATTCAGCTTTGGGGAAATGGACATTTTATGTATGCAGATGCTTTTCAAGCGCTGGTTTTAGAACGTCGCTGTGCTTCCAGCATCCTTTTCAGCCTTCTAAACTGGCTACCGAGGTGTCGATCACTTTGTAAAGTGGTTGAGAGGCCGGAGCTGCTCAAACCGCTCTTGCCGTTTCCCATCAATCAAAAGCACTATGTTGTTTCTTTGTATGGAAAGCTTTTCAAGTCTGGCATCGACACGCACCTTTCCTGAAACGTCCAAAGGGTGAATGCTTCGCAAAGAAATCCAGTCTACCTTCAGGGGGCATGATGTTGAAATCGGAATGAGCCCTGGGTGGGCTTGAAGCAGCAGCTGTTCAGTTAACAGCTGCACAGAAACGCACCCCGCTTGCTTTGTATCATTCGCAAGTTTCTGGTTAAAGAGTAAAAAAGGCTGGAATTCTTCTGCCAGCCGGCAGGATTTCTTCTGCACTCACCCAGAAAAGCCAAGAATTGTATTTCATCTTTCGCAAGCTGTATTTTCCAGGAGGAGAATGAATACTTGCATTAAACTGAATCAAGCCGACAGAGACGCACAGCCGTTGTTTTTCTCCATGGGAAGTTTTTCGTTAAGGAAAAACACCGTTGTCATTTTCTTGCCAGCCGGCGGTATTTCTTGTGCAGCGATGAGCCAGATTTGTATTTCGTATTTCGCAAGTTGTGTGAATTTCTTGAAGTTGAAAGTGAATTCGCTCCAGAAAAGAAATGTCCAGTCGCATGAAAGCCGTGGCTGTTTGTTAAACCGCAGGACAGGACAGCTTGCGTTCTGTTTCTCATGGCGTTCGCAAAGGCGATTCCTGCCTTTAAAACTGCTGTGTCTGCGACTGAAAGTGGCGTGTGTCGCAGCTTCTAAAGTCTTGTTGACGCTCCTCGATGTTGCTTTCTCTCTGCCTAAGGAAGTTCGATTGTCGCGTCGGAAGGAGGAGACCTAATCCTTCCAGCTTTAAGCCACCCTTCAGTCTTCTGAAGGGTGTCCGAGTGCTAGCATGTCATTTGGCTTTTTTGGGGGGGAAACGGAGAGCGACATTGAAAAAGGTTACCGCCGCCGCCTCGCCCTCCGTGTTAAATGATCGCAAGCCGGCGGCGGCGGCCCTCCCTGTAGTCGTGGCCGAGCGGTTAAGGCGAAGGGCTAGAAAGCCATTGGGGACTCCCCGCGTCGGCTCGAATCCTGCCGACTACGGCGCCCTTCTCCTGTCGCTTCGGCCTGCCCAGAAAAAGGCGGAGTGCCGTTTCTCTCTTCCTGCTTCTTGTACAAACGCTAAATCGCTTGGACCTGCTGCCTTGGAAGTAATGTCTTTAACATCCACCAGTGACATTTCACAGCTGGAAGCACACAGCCACGCTTTTGGCATTGGCATGTCTTGCGCCCTACTTCCAGCCTTTGAAGACGTAATTATTCAAACTGAAAGAACCGGCTGAATGAGTGTTTGCAGTGCACCAGGAGGAGCAGGGACCATAGCATTGGAGGGGTGAGGATGGCGGGGATGGAAACGTTTTCATGCGCTCCTCTGGGAGGAATGAAAAGAAAAGACGAAACCGGAAACAGTAGTAGCCGCAAGAGGAAGTGTCTTCAAGCGCCAAGCAAGCGCTCCTCGTTAGTATAGTGGTGCGTATCCCCGCCTGTCACGTGGGAGACCAGGGATGGATTGCTTGACGGCGAGCCAGGTTGCTTTTCTCCCATCAGATTCCAACCGCTAATGCTAACGCAGTGTGTGGGAGCTTACATGCTTTTCCTTTCCCGTCTTTTTCGGACGACTATTCCAAAGGGGTAACCTGAAGGAATAGGGGCCTGAAGACACGAGGCATTCTTAAACCAGCACTGGGCTGCACGGCCTTCTGTTGTGATCAGGTTATATTCGAGTCAAAAAGCCAGAGCATCCGCTTCCATCCTATGGAGCACGAGCTAAATCGGAAGAGGCAGGGGATACACCTACGCCTATCGGCGCACGTTCCCTGCGTCAGGCTGCTTCACCCATTTGCACCCGACTGGAGACGGCACTGAGCAAGCTTTTTGTCAGGAGTGGGATTCGAACCCACGCCTCCAGGGGAGACTGCGACCTGAACGCAGCGCCTTAGACCGCTCGGCCATCCTGACGCGGGCCCCCTGTCCCGGGGCGGTCTGATGAGCCACCGCGATCCCACTACGCTCCTCGAGTATCGCACTGTTATTAATACTACAGTGTGACTCCAGCATTAAAATGTTTGGAAAATGTGTCGGCTTTTATAATCCAGTGTAGAGCAGCATGTGATGATTTGTGCTACAACACCAAGCGCTCAAAGTGACGTCTGCGTTTGTCGTTGAAACTTTCAACTCTTTCATCACTTATGTAGGAAATAAAAAGAGCAGTTGTGCGCCACACGCAGAGAGGCCGTCAGCAGAGTGGCGCAGCGGAAGCGTGCTGGGCCCATAACCCAGAGGTCGATGGATCAAAACCATCCTCTGCTACGTGTGTCCTATGCACGATTCATAAGCATGCCATTGGGTTAGCAAAGTGCCTTCAAATAGTCTGCATCTCCCTTTCTTTAAATTCTGTCCTGAGTTTCTCTCTCGTGTGTGTTTGTGCAAGCTTGACACTTGCGGGACTCTTTAATCTTCACCAATACGGAGATGACCAAATGTGTCTTCGGTTGTTCTGAGGTCTTTGATAGTTTCTTTGAAAGCTTCAACTGAACCTCGAAATCGAAGCAGTTATGTTTATATTGATTTCTCACTGTAATCATTACGAACCAGGAACAGCCAGCACACTCGGTCGCATTAGTAATTATGTCACGTCTCTACTTAGCAGAGCATTCAAAGGCCCACTGGAAGTAGTAAAGCACTAAAACACTGCAAAACTGAACTCGGGAAAATCATACTGGGAGCTCTGAGCGATGTCTGCATCCAAGCCATCCAATACGGACTCTGAAACCTTGGAATATCAACACTATGATGCGCTACCTTTTACCTGGAGCAAAACGATGGAATTAGAAGAATGCTTACCGCAGGATACAACTGTGCCGCTGTTATTTGGAGCACGGTTTTCACTTGCATGAAAACTACAGCAGAACGTAGAAGGATGATCACTGAGGAGTCCACGCGGGCATGCTGAGGAGATTGTAGGTCGTACATTTCAATGATTACTGACATTTGCGCTGCTGGAGGTACAGTAATCAACAAAGAACAGGGTGTGCTACTCTCGAATCCGGTCAGCACATGATGAAAAGCCAGGAAGTATACCTTGTCAAATTGCCGTCAACAGGGACAAGTTAACCACCAGCTCCACCGGCGCCCGGCTAGCTCAGTCGGTAGAGCATGAGACTCTTAATCTCAGGGTCGTGGGTTCGAGCCCCACGTTGGGCGGTGCCCGTCTCCTTATTAACAAAGTTTCCCGCTCATCCTTGAACCTCTTACACCTCGATGGTACCGAGCACTGCGTTTTAATGCACAGGTGTGATCAAACCGAGATGAAAAGGGCGTATCTAGCTCCTTGCCCGAGAGATAAATCAAGGGTTCCGCAGATAATCCCTTGGCTCCGGTCACCCGGACGCAGATAGGAGCTGCAGCCATCATAACTTGTATGAAAACTAAGAAGAGCTCCTGTCTATTTACAGTTTCATTTACTCTAGCGTTTCCTTAAACATTGCGTGTACGAAGGCTAAGAAATTGGAGAGCTATTCTAATACAATAACTATTAGGAATCTTTTCGGCATAACAGTTTCACTGTGATTTTGCAGGTAACACGTACGTTGGGAAAACATTTTGAACGCGATCAATAACCGCACTGGAAAAATGTGGGAAAGAAAGGGCGAAAAGCGACTCTTCAACATGTGGAAATATCTTCCTGAGCGGAGCCCTCTTCTCGAAGCTCAACACTCTGCAAGAGTCACTTCTCCCAACTTGCGCCCGCAGGTTTCCGTAGTGTGCCTGCAAAGAGCCATCCGCTTGAGACAGGTGCACCTCCCGATTTCATTGAACTAAGCTAGATGCACAATTTCTAATGCAGCCTTCATCACAATAGACAGTTCATTTCTCGAAAGCTTGTCGTAAAAAAAGGAAACAAAGAACGAAAACGTATAGCTGACAATCTTCTGAAGATGCAGATTCAGCTTTGGGGAAATGGACATTTTATGTATGCAGATGCTTTTCAAGCGCTGGTTTTAGAACGTCGCTGTGCTTCCAGCATCCTTTTCAGCCTTCTAAACTGGCTACCGAGGTGCCGATCACATTGTAAAGCGGTTGAGAGGCCGGAGCTGCTCAAACCGCTCTTGCCGTTTCCCATCAATCAAAAGCACTATGTTGTTTCTTTGTATGGAAAGCTTTTCAAGTCTGGCATCGACACGCACCTTTCCTGAAACGTCCAAAAGGTGAATGCTTCGCAAAGAAATCCAGTCTACCTTCAGGGGGCATGATGTTGAAATCGGAATGAGCCCTGGGTGGGCTTGAAGCAGCAGCTGTTCAGTTAACAGCTGCACAGAAACGCACCCCGCTTGCTTTGTATCATTCGCAAGTTTCTGGTTAAAGAGTAAAAAAGGCTGGAATTCTTCTGCCAGCCGGCAGGATTTCTTCTGCACTCACCCAGAAAAGCCAAGAATTGTATTTCATCTTTCGCAAGCTGTATTTTCCAGGAGGAGAATGAATACTTGCATTAAACTGAATCAAGCCGACAGAGACGCACAGCCGTTGTTTTTCTCCATGGGAAGTTTTTCGTTAAGGAAAAACACCGTTGTCATTTTCTTGCCAGCCGGCGGTATTTCTTGTGCAGCGATGAGCCAGATTTGTATTTCGTATTTCGCAAGTTGTGTGAATTTCTTGAAGTTGAAAGTGAATTCGCTCCAGAAAAGAAATGTCCAGTCGCATGAAAGCCGTGGCTGTTTGTTAAACCGCAGGACCTGAGCTTGCGTTCTGTTTCTCATGGCGTTCGCAAAGGCGATTCCTGCCTTTAAAACTGCTGTGACTGCGACTGAAAGTGGCGTGTGGCGCAGCTTCTAAAGTCTTGTTGACGCTCCTCGATGTTGCTTTCTCTCTGCCTAAGGAAGTTCGATTGTCGCGTCGGAACGGGGAGACCTAATCCTTCCAGCTTTAAGCCACCCTTCAGTCTTCTGAAGGGTGTCCGAGTGCTAGCATGTCATTTGGCTTTTTTTGGGGGGGAAGCGGAGAGCGACATTGAAAAAGGTTACCGCCGCCGCCTCGCCCTCCGTGTTAAATGATCGCAAGCCGGCGGCGGCGGCGCTCCCTGTAGTCGTGGCCGAGCGGTTAAGGCGATGGGCTAGAAAGCCATTGGGGTCTCCCCGCGTCGGCTCGAATCCTGCCCACTACGGCGCCCTTCTCCTGTCGCTTCGGCCTGCCCAGAAAAAGGCGGAGTGCCGTTTCTCTCTTCCTGCTTCTTGTACAAACGCTAAATCGCTTGGACCTGCTGCCTTGGAAGTAATGTCTTCAACATCCACCAGTGACATTTCACAGCTGGAAGCACACAGCCACGCTTTTGGCATTGGCATGTCTTTTGCGCCCTACTTCCAGCCTTTGAAGACCTAATTCTTCAAACTGAAAGAACCGGCTGAATGAGTGTTTGCAGTGCACCAGGAGGAGCAGGGACCATAGCATTGGAGGGGTGAGGATGGCGCAGATGGAAACGTTTTCATGCGCTCCTCTGGGAGGAATGAAAAGAAAAGACGAAACCGGAAACAGTAGTAGCCGCAAGAGGAAGTGTCTTAAGCGCCAAGCAAGCGCTCCTCGTTAGTATAGTGGTGCGTATCCCCGCCTGTCACGTGGGAGACCAGGGATGGATTGCTTGACGGCGAGCCAGGTTGCTTTTCTCCCATCAGATTCCAACCGCTAATGCTAACGCAGTGAGTGGGAGCTTACATGCTTTTCCTTTCCCGTCTTTTTCGGACGACTATTCCAAAGGGGTAACCTGAAGGAATAGGGGCCTGAAGACACGAGGCATTCTTAAACCAGCACTGGGCTGCACGGCCTTCTGTTGTGATCAGGTTATATTCGAGTCAAAAAGCCAGAGCATCCGCTTCCATCCTATGGAGCACGAGCTAAATCGGAAGAGGCAGGGGATACACCTACGCCTATCGGCGCACGTTCCCTGCGTCAGGCTGCTTCACCCATTTGCACCCGACTGGAGACGGCACTGAGCAAGCTTTTTGTCAGGAGTGGGATTCGAACCCACGCCTCCAGGGGAGACTGCGACCTGAACGCAGCGCCTTAGACCGCTCGGCCATCCTGACGTGGGCCCCCTGTCCCGGGGCGGTCTGATGAGCCACCGCGATCCCACTACGCTCCTCGAGTATCGCACTGTTATTAATACTACAGTGTGACTCCAGCATTAAAATGTTTGGAAAATGTGTCGGCTTTTATAATCCAGTGTAGAGCAGCATGTGATGATTTGTGCTACAACACCAAGCGCTCAAAGTGACGTCTGCGTTTGTCGTTGAAACTTTCAACTCTTTCATCACTTATGTAGGAAATAAAAAGAGCAGTTGTGCGCCACACGCAAAGAGGCCGTCAGCAGAGTGGCGCAGCGGAAGCGTGCTGGGCCCATAACCCAGAGGTCGATGGATCGAAACCATCCTCTGCTACGTGTGTCCTATGCACGATTCATAAGCATGCCATTGGGTTAGCAAAGTGCCTTCAAATAGTCTGCATCTCCCTTTCTTTAAATTCTGTCCTGAGTTTCTCTCTCGTGTGTGTTTGTGCAAGCTTGACACTTGCGGGACTCTTTAATCTTCACCAATACGGAGATGACCAAATGTGTCTTCGGTTGTTCTGAGGTCTTTGATAGTTTCTTTGAAAGCTTCAACTGAACCTCGAAATCGAAGCAGTTATGTTTATATTGATTTCTCACTGTAATCATTACGAACCAGGAACAGCCAGCACACTCGGTCGCATTAGTAATTATGTCACGTCTCTACTTAGCAGAGCATTCAAAGGCCCACTGGAAGTAGTAAAGCACTAAAACACTGCAAAACTGAACTCGGGAAAATCATACTGGGAGCTCTGAGTGATGTCTGCATACAAGCCATACAATACGGACTCTGAAACCTTGGAATATCAACACTATGATGCGCTACCTTTTACCTGGAGCAAAACGATGGAATTAGAAGAATGCTTACCGCAGGATACAACTGTGCCGCTGTTATTTGGAGCACGGTTTTCACTTGCATGAAAACTACAGCAGAACGTAGAAGGATGATCACTGAGGAGTCCACGCGGGCATGCTGAGGAGATTGTAGGTCGTACATTTCAATGATTACTGACATTTGGGCTGCTGGAGGTACAGTAATCAACAAAGAACAGGGTGTGCTACTCTCGAATCCGGTCAGCACATGATGAAAAGCCAGGAAGTATACCTTGTCAAATTGCCGTCAACAGGGACAAGTTAACCACCAGCTCCACCGGCGCCCGGCTAGCTCAGTCGGTAGAGCATGAGACTCTTAATCTCAGGGTCGTGGGTTCGAGCCCCACGTTGGGCGGTGCCCGTCTCCTTATTAACAAAGTTTCCCGCTCATCCTTGAACCTCTTACACCTCGATGGTACCGAGCACTGCGTTTTAATGCACAGGTGTGATCAAACCGAGATGAAAAGGGCGTATCTAGCTCCTTGCCCGAGAGATAAATCAAGGGTTCCGCAGATAATCCCTTGGCTCCGGTCACCCGGACGCAGATAGGAGCTGCAGCCATCATAACTTGTATGAAAACTAAGAAGAGCTCCTGTCTATTTACAGTTTCATTTACTCTAGCGTTTCCTTAAACATTGCGTGTACGAAGGCTAAGAAATTGGAGAGCTATTCTAATACAATAACTATTAGGAATCTTTTCGGCATAACAGTTTCACTGTGATTTTGCAGGTAACACGTACGTTGGGAAAACATTTTGAACGCGATCAATAACCGCACTGGAAAAATGTGGGAAAGAAAGGGCGAAAAGCGACTCTTCAACATGTGGAAATATCTTCCTGAGCGGAGCCCTCTTCTCGAAGCTCAACACTCTGCAAGAGTCACTTCTCCCAACTTGCGCCCGCAGGTTTCCGTAGTGTGCCTGCAAAGAGCCATCCGCTTGAGACAGGTGCACCTCCCGATTTCATTGAACTAAGCTAGATGCACAATTTCTAATGCAGCCTTCATCACAATAGACAGTTCATTTCTCGAAAGCTTGTCGTAAAAAAAGGAAACAAAGAACGAAAACGTATAGCTGACAATCTTCTGAAGATGCAGATTCAGCTTTGGGGAAATGGACATTTTATGTATGCAGATGCTTTTCAAGCGCTGGTTTTAGAACGTCGCTGTGCTTCCAGCATCCTTTTCAGCCTTCTAAACTGGCTACCGAGGTGCCGATCACATTGTAAAGCGGTTGAGAGGCCGGAGCTGCTCAAACCGCTCTTGCCGTTTCCCATCAATCAAAAGCACTATGTTGTTTCTTTGTATGGAAAGCTTTTCAAGTCTGGCATCGACACGCACCTTTCCTGAAACGTCCAAAAGGTGAATGCTTCGCAAAGAAATCCAGTCTACCTTCAGGGGGCATGATGTTGAAATCGGAATGAGCCCTGGGTGGGCTTGAAGCAGCAGCTGTTCAGTTAACAGCTGCACAGAAACGCACCCCGCTTGCTTTGTATCATTCGCAAGTTTCTGGTTAAAGAGTAAAAAAGGCTGGAATTCTTCTGCCAGCCGGCAGGATTTCTTCTGCACTCACCCAGAAAAGCCAAGAATTGTATTTCATCTTTCGCAAGCTGTATTTTCCAGGAGGAGAATGAATACTTGCATTAAACTGAATCAAGCCGACAGAGACGCACAGCCGTTGTTTTTCTCCATGGGAAGTTTTTCGTTAAGGAAAAACACCGTTGTCATTTTCTTGCCAGCCGGCGGTATTTCTTGTGCAGCGATGAGCCAGATTTGTATTTCGTATTTCGCAAGTTGTGTGAATTTCTTGAAGTTGAAAGTGAATTCGCTCCAGAAAAGAAATGTCCAGTCGCATGAAAGCCGTGGCTGTTTGTTAAACCGCAGGACCTGAGCTTGCGTTCTGTTTCTCATGGCGTTCGCAAAGGCGATTCCTGCCTTTAAAACTGCTGTGACTGCGACTGAAAGTGGCGTGTGGCGCAGCTTCTAAAGTCTTGTTGACGCTCCTCGATGTTGCTTTCTCTCTGCCTAAGGAAGTTCGATTGTCGCGTCGGAACGGGGAGACCTAATCCTTCCAGCTTTAAGCCACCCTTCAGTCTTCTGAAGGGTGTCCGAGTGCTAGCATGTCATTTGGCTTTTTTTGGGGGGGAAGCGGAGAGCGACATTGAAAAAGGTTACCGCCGCCGCCTCGCCCTCCGTGTTAAATGATCGCAAGCCGGCGGCGGCGGCGCTCCCTGTAGTCGTGGCCGAGCGGTTAAGGCGATGGGCTAGAAAGCCATTGGGGTCTCCCCGCGTCGGCTCGAATCCTGCCCACTACGGCGCCCTTCTCCTGTCGCTTCGGCCTGCCCAGAAAAAGGCGGAGTGCCGTTTCTCTCTTCCTGCTTCTTGTACAAACGCTAAATCGCTTGGACCTGCTGCCTTGGAAGTAATGTCTTCAACATCCACCAGTGACATTTCACAGCTGGAAGCACACAGCCACGCTTTTGGCATTGGCATGTCTTTTGCGCCCTACTTCCAGCCTTTGAAGACCTAATTCTTCAAACTGAAAGAACCGGCTGAATGAGTGTTTGCAGTGCACCAGGAGGAGCAGGGACCATAGCATTGGAGGGGTGAGGATGGCGCAGATGGAAACGTTTTCATGCGCTCCTCTGGGAGGAATGAAAAGAAAAGACGAAACCGGAAACAGTAGTAGCCGCAAGAGGAAGTGTCTTAAGCGCCAAGCAAGCGCTCCTCGTTAGTATAGTGGTGCGTATCCCCGCCTGTCACGTGGGAGACCAGGGATGGATTGCTTGACGGCGAGCCAGGTTGCTTTTCTCCCATCAGATTCCAACCGCTAATGCTAACGCAGTGAGTGGGAGCTTACATGCTTTTCCTTTCCCGTCTTTTTCGGACGACTATTCCAAAGGGGTAACCTGAAGGAATAGGGGCCTGAAGACACGAGGCATTCTTAAACCAGCACTGGGCTGCACGGCCTTCTGTTGTGATCAGGTTATATTCGAGTCAAAAAGCCAGAGCATCCGCTTCCATCCTATGGAGCACGAGCTAAATCGGAAGAGGCAGGGGATACACCTACGCCTATCGGCGCACGTTCCCTGCGTCAGGCTGCTTCACCCATTTGCACCCGACTGGAGACGGCACTGAGCAAGCTTTTTGTCAGGAGTGGGATTCGAACCCACGCCTCCAGGGGAGACTGCGACCTGAACGCAGCGCCTTAGACCGCTCGGCCATCCTGACGTGGGCCCCCTGTCCCGGGGCGGTCTGATGAGCCACCGCGATCCCACTACGCTCCTCGAGTATCGCACTGTTATTAATACTACAGTGTGACTCCAGCATTAAAATGTTTGGAAAATGTGTCGGCTTTTATAATCCAGTGTAGAGCAGCATGTGATGATTTGTGCTACAACACCAAGCGCTCAAAGTGACGTCTGCGTTTGTCGTTGAAACTTTCAACTCTTTCATCACTTATGTAGGAAATAAAAAGAGCAGTTGTGCGCCACACGCAAAGAGGCCGTCAGCAGAGTGGCGCAGCGGAAGCGTGCTGGGCCCATAACCCAGAGGTCGATGGATCGAAACCATCCTCTGCTACGTGTGTCCTATGCACGATTCATAAGCATGCCATTGGGTTAGCAAAGTGCCTTCAAATAGTCTGCATCTCCCTTTCTTTAAATTCTGTCCTGAGTTTCTCTCTCGTGTGTGTTTGTGCAAGCTTGACACTTGCGGGACTCTTTAATCTTCACCAATACGGAGATGACCAAATGTGTCTTCGGTTGTTCTGAGGTCTTTGATAGTTTCTTTGAAAGCTTCAACTGAACCTCGAAATCGAAGCAGTTATGTTTATATTGATTTCTCACTGTAATCATTACGAACCAGGAACAGCCAGCACACTCGGTCGCATTAGTAATTATGTCACGTCTCTACTTAGCAGAGCATTCAAAGGCCCACTGGAAGTAGTAAAGCACTAAAACACTGCAAAACTGAACTCGGGAAAATCATACTGGGAGCTCTGAGTGATGTCTGCATACAAGCCATACAATACGGACTCTGAAACCTTGGAATATCAACACTATGATGCGCTACCTTTTACCTGGAGCAAAACGATGGAATTAGAAGAATGCTTACCGCAGGATACAACTGTGCCGCTGTTATTTGGAGCACGGTTTTCACTTGCATGAAAACTACAGCAGAACGTAGAAGGATGATCACTGAGGAGTCCACGCGGGCATGCTGAGGAGATTGTAGGTCGTACATTTCAATGATTACTGACATTTGGGCTGCTGGAGGTACAGTAATCAACAAAGAACAGGGTGTGCTACTCTCGAATCCGGTCAGCACATGATGAAAAGCCAGGAAGTATACCTTGTCAAATTGCCGTCAACAGGGACAAGTTAACCACCAGCTCCACCGGCGCCCGGCTAGCTCAGTCGGTAGAGCATGAGACTCTTAATCTCAGGGTCGTGGGTTCGAGCCCCACGTTGGGCGGTGCCCGTCTCCTTATTAACAAAGTTTCCCGCTCATCCTTGAACCTCTTACACCTCGATGGTACCGAGCACTGCGTTTTAATGCACAGGTGTGATCAAACCGAGATGAAAAGGGCGTATCTAGCTCCTTGCCCGAGAGATAAATCAAGGGTTCCGCAGATAATCCCTTGGCTCCGGTCACCCGGACGCAGATAGGAGCTGCAGCCATCATAACTTGTATGAAAACTAAGAAGAGCTCCTGTCTATTTACAGTTTCATTTACTCTAGCGTTTCCTTAAACATTGCGTGTACGAAGGCTAAGAAATTGGAGAGCTATTCTAATACAATAACTATTAGGAATCTTTTCGGCATAACAGTTTCACTGTGATTTTGCAGGTAACACGTACGTTGGGAAAACATTTTGAACGCGATCAATAACCGCACTGGAAAAATGTGGGAAAGAAAGGGCGAAAAGCGACTCTTCAACATGTGGAAATATCTTCCTGAGCGGAGCCCTCTTCTCGAAGCTCAACACTCTGCAAGAGTCACTTCTCCCAACTTGCGCCCGCAGGTTTCCGTAGTGTGCCTGCAAAGAGCCATCCGCTTGAGACAGGTGCACCTCCCGATTTCATTGAACTAAGCTAGATGCACAATTTCTAATGCAGCCTTCATCACAATAGACAGTTCATTTCTCGAAAGCTTGTCGTAAAAAAAGGAAACAAAGAACGAAAACGTATAGCTGACAATCTTCTGAAGATGCAGATTCAGCTTTGGGGAAATGGACATTTTATGTATGCAGATGCTTTTCAAGCGCTGGTTTTAGAACGTCGCTGTGCTTCCAGCATCCTTTTCAGCCTTCTAAACTGGCTACCGAGGTGCCGATCACATTGTAAAGCGGTTGAGAGGCCGGAGCTGCTCAAACCGCTCTTGCCGTTTCCCATCAATCAAAAGCACTATGTTGTTTCTTTGTATGGAAAGCTTTTCAAGTCTGGCATCGACACGCACCTTTCCTGAAACGTCCAAAAGGTGAATGCTTCGCAAAGAAATCCAGTCTACCTTCAGGGGGCATGATGTTGAAATCGGAATGAGCCCTGGGTGGGCTTGAAGCAGCAGCTGTTCAGTTAACAGCTGCACAGAAACGCACCCCGCTTGCTTTGTATCATTCGCAAGTTTCTGGTTAAAGAGTAAAAAAGGCTGGAATTCTTCTGCCAGCCGGCAGGATTTCTTCTGCACTCACCCAGAAAAGCCAAGAATTGTATTTCATCTTTCGCAAGCTGTATTTTCAAGGAGGAGAATGAATACTTGCATTAAACTGAATCAAGCCGACAGAGACGCACAGCCGTTGTTTTTCTCCATGGGAAGTTTTTCGTTAAGGAAAAACACCGTTGTCATTTTCTTGCCAGCCGGCGGTATTTCTTGTGCAGCGATGAGCCAGATTTGTATTTCGTATTTCGCAAGTTGTGTGAATTTCTTGAAGTTGAAAGTGAATTCGCTCCAGAAAAGAAATGTCCAGTCGCATGAAAGCCGTGGCTGTTTGTTAAACCGCAGGACCTGAGCTTGCGTTCTGTTTCTCATGGCGTTCGCAAAGGCGATTCCTGCCTTTAAAACTGCTGTGACTGCGACTGAAAGTGGCGTGTGGCGCAGCTTCTAAAGTCTTGTTGACGCTCCTCGATGTTGCTTTCTCTCTGCCTAAGGAAGCTCGATTGTCGCGTCGGAACGGGGAGACCTAATCCTTCCAGCTTTAAGCCACCCTTCAGTCTTCTGAAGGGTGTCGGAGTGCTAGCATGTCATTTGGCTTTTTTTTGGGGGGAAACGGAGAGCGACATCGAAAAAGGTTACCGCCGCTGCCTCGCCCTCCGTGTTAAATAATCGCAAGCCGGCGACGGCGGCGCTCCCTGTAGTCGTGGCCGAGCGGTTAAGGCGATGGGCTAGAAAGCCATTGGGGTCTCCCCGCGTCGGCTCGAATCCTGCCCACTACGGCGCCCTTCTCCTGTCGCTTCGGCCTGCCCAGAAAAAGGCGGAGTGCCGTTTCTCTCTTCCTGCTTCTTGTACAAACGCTAAATCGCTTGGACCTGCTGCCTTGGAAGTAATGTCTTCAACATCCACCAGTGACATTTCACAGCTGGAAGCACACAGCCACGCTTTTGGCATTGGCATGTCTTTTGCGCCCTACTTCCAGCCTTTGAAGACCTAATTATTCAAACTGAAAGAACCGGCTGAATGAGTGTTTGCAGTGCACCAGGAGGAGCAGGGACCATAGCATTGGAGGGGTGAGGATGGCGCAGATGGAAACGTTTTCATGCGCTCCTCTGGGAGGAATGAAAAGAAAAGACGAAACCGGAAACAGTAGTAGCCGCAAGAGGAAGTGTCTTCAAGCGCCAAGCAAGCGCTCCTCGTTAGTATAGTGGTGCGTATCCCCGCCTGTCACGTGGGAGACCAGGGATGGATTGCTTGACGGCGAGCCAGGTTGCTTTTCTCCCATCAGATTCCAACCGCTAATGCTAACGCAGTGAGTGGGAGCTTACATGCTTTTCCTTTCCCGTCTTTTTCGGACGACTATTCCAAAGGGGTAACCTGAAGGAATAGGGGCCTGAAGACACGAGGCATTCTTAAACCAGCACTGGGCTGCACGGCCTTCTGTTGTGATCAGGTTATATTCGAGTGAAAAAGCCAGAGCATCCGCTTCCATCCTATGGAGCACGAGCTAAATCGGAAGAGGCAGGGGATACACCTACGCCTATCGGCGCACGTTCCCTGCGTCAGGCTGCTTCACCCATTTGCACCCGACTGGAGACGGCACTGAGCAAGCTTTTTGTCAGGAGTGGGATTCGAACCCACGCCTCCAGGGGAGACTGCGACCTGAACGCAGCGCCTTAGACCGCTCGGCCATCCTGACGCGGGCCCCCTGTCCCGGGACGATCTGATGAGCCACCGCGATCCCACTACGCTCCTCGAGTATCGCACTGTTATTAATACTACAGTGTGACTCCAGCATTAAAATGTTTGGAAAATGTGTCGGCTTTTATAATCCAGTGTAGAGCAGCATGTGATGATTTGTGCTACAACACCAAGCGCTCAAAGTGACGTCTGCGTTTGTCGTTGAAACTTTCAACTCTTTCATCACTTATGTAGGAAATAAAAAGAGCAGTTGTGCGCCACACGCAGAGAGGCCGTCAGCAGAGTGGCGCAGCGGAAGCGTGCTGGGCCCATAACCCAGAGGTCGATGGATCGAAACCATCCTCTGCTACGTGTGTCCTATGCACGATTCATAAGCATGCCATTGGGTTAGCAAAGTGCCTTCAAATAGTCTGCATCTCCCTTTCTTTAAATTCTGTCCTGAGTTTCTCTCTCGTGTGTGTTTGTGCAAGCTTGACACTTGCGGGACTCTTTAATCTTCACCAATACGGAGATGACCAAATGTGTCTTCGGTTGTTCTGAGGTCTTTGATAGTTTCTTTGAAAGCTTCAACTGAACCTCGAAATCGAAGCAGTTATGTTTATATTGATTTCTCACTGTAATCATTACGAACCAGGAACAGCCAGCACACTCGGTCGCATTAGTAATTATGTCACGTCTCTACTTAGCAGAGCATTCAAAGGCCCACTGGAAGTAGTAAAGCACTAAAACACTGCAAAACTGAACTCGGGAAAATCATACTGGGAGCTCTGAGCGATGTCTGCATCCAAGCCATCCAATACGGACTCTGAAACCTTGGAATATCAACACTATGATGCGCTACCTTTTACCTGGAGCAAAACGATGGAATTAGAAGAATGCTTACCGCAGGATACAACTGTGCCGCTGTTATTTGGAGCACGGTTTTCACTTGCATGAAAACTACAGCAGAACGTAGAAGGATGATCACTGAGGAGTCCACGCGGGCATGCTGAGGAGATTGTAGGTCGTACATTTCAATGATTACTGACATTTGCGCTGCTGGAGGTACAGTAATCAACAAAGAACAGGGTGTGCTACTCTCGAATCCGGTCAGCACATGATGAAAAGCCAGGAAGTATACCTTGTCAAATTGCCGTCAACAGGGACAAGTTAACCACCAGCTCCACCGGCGCCCGGCTAGCTCAGTCGGTAGAGCATGAGACTCTTAATCTCAGGGTCGTGGGTTCGAGCCCCACGTTGGGCGGTGCCCGTCTCCTTATTAACAAAGTTTCCCGCTCATCCTTGAACCTCTTACACCTCGATGGTACCGAGCACTGCGTTTTAATGCACAGGTGTGATCAAACCGAGATGAAAAGGGCGTATCTAGCTCCTTGCCCGAGAGATAAATCAAGGGTTCCGCAGATAATCCCTTGGCTCCGGTCACCCGGACGCAGATAGGAGCTGCAGCCATCATAACTTGTATGAAAACTAAGAAGAGCTCCTGTCTATTTACAGTTTCATTTACTCTAGCGTTTCCTTAAACATTGCGTGTACGAAGGCTAAGAAATTGGAGAGCTATTCTAATACAATAACTATTAGGAATCTTTTCGGCATAACAGTTTCACTGTGATTTTGCAGGTAACACGTACGTTGGGAAAACATTTTGAACGCGATCAATAACCGCACTGGAAAAATGTGGGAAAGAAAGGGCGAAAAGCGACTCTTCAACATGTGGAAATATCTTCCTGAGCGGAGCCCTCTTCTCGAAGCTCAACACTCTGCAAGAGTCACTTCTCCCAACTTGCGCCCGCAGGTTTCCGTAGTGTGCCTGCAAAGAGCCATCCGCTTGAGACAGGTGCACCTCCCGATTTCATTGAACTAAGCTAGATGCACAATTTCTAATGCAGCCTTCATCACAATAGACAGTTCATTTCTCGAAAGCTTGTCGTAAAAAAAGGAAACAAAGAACGAAAACGTATAGCTGACAATCTTCTGAAGATGCAGATTCAGCTTTGGGGAAATGGACATTTTATGTATGCAGATGCTTTTCAAGCGCTGGTTTTAGAACGTCGCTGTGCTTCCAGCATCCTTTTCAGCCTTCTAAACTGGCTACCGAGGTGCCGATCACATTGTAAAGCGGTTGAGAGGCCGGAGCTGCTCAAACCGCTCTTGCCGTTTCCCATCAATCAAAAGCACTATGTTGTTTCTTTGTATGGAAAGCTTTTCAAGTCTGGCATCGACACGCACCTTTCCTGAAACGTCCAAAAGGTGAATGCTTCGCAAAGAAATCCAGTCTACCTTCAGGGGGCATGATGTTGAAATCGGAATGAGCCCTGGGTGGGCTTGAAGCAGCAGCTGTTCAGTTAACAGCTGCACAGAAACGCACCCCGCTTGCTTTGTATCATTCGCAAGTTTCTGGTTAAAGAGTAAAAAAGGCTGGAATTCTTCTGCCAGCCGGCAGGATTTCTTCTGCACTCACCCAGAAAAGCCAAGAATTGTATTTCATCTTTCGCAAGCTGTATTTTCCAGGAGGAGAATGAATACTTGCATTAAACTGAATCAAGCCGACAGAGACGCACAGCCGTTGTTTTTCTCCATGGGAAGTTTTTCGTTAAGGAAAAACACCGTTGTCATTTTCTTGCCAGCCGGCGGTATTTCTTGTGCAGCGATGAGCCAGATTTGTATTTCGTATTTCGCAAGTTGTGTGAATTTCTTGAAGTTGAAAGTGAATTCGCTCCAGAAAAGAAATGTCCAGTCGCATGAAAGCCGTGGCTGTTTGTTAAACCGCAGGACCTGAGCTTGCGTTCTGTTTCTCATGGCGTTCGCAAAGGCGATTCCTGCCTTTAAAACTGCTGTGACTGCGACTGAAAGTGGCGTGTGGCGCAGCTTCTAAAGTCTTGTTGACGCTCCTCGATGTTGCTTTCTCTCTGCCTAAGGAAGTTCGATTGTCGCGTCGGAACGGGGAGACCTAATCCTTCCAGCTTTAAGCCACCCTTCAGTCTTCTGAAGGGTGTCCGAGTGCTAGCATGTCATTTGGCTTTTTTTGGGGGGGAAGCGGAGAGCGACATTGAAAAAGGTTACCGCCGCCGCCTCGCCCTCCGTGTTAAATGATCGCAAGCCGGCGGCGGCGGCGCTCCCTGTAGTCGTGGCCGAGCGGTTAAGGCGATGGGCTAGAAAGCCATTGGGGTCTCCCCGCGTCGGCTCGAATCCTGCCCACTACGGCGCCCTTCTCCTGTCGCTTCGGCCTGCCCAGAAAAAGGCGGAGTGCCGTTTCTCTCTTCCTGCTTCTTGTACAAACGCTAAATCGCTTGGACCTGCTGCCTTGGAAGTAATGTCTTCAACATCCACCAGTGACATTTCACAGCTGGAAGCACACAGCCACGCTTTTGGCATTGGCATGTCTTTTGCGCCCTACTTCCAGCCTTTGAAGACCTAATTCTTCAAACTGAAAGAACCGGCTGAATGAGTGTTTGCAGTGCACCAGGAGGAGCAGGGACCATAGCATTGGAGGGGTGAGGATGGCGCAGATGGAAACGTTTTCATGCGCTCCTCTGGGAGGAATGAAAAGAAAAGACGAAACCGGAAACAGTAGTAGCCGCAAGAGGAAGTGTCTTAAGCGCCAAGCAAGCGCTCCTCGTTAGTATAGTGGTGCGTATCCCCGCCTGTCACGTGGGAGACCAGGGATGGATTGCTTGACGGCGAGCCAGGTTGCTTTTCTCCCATCAGATTCCAACCGCTAATGCTAACGCAGTGAGTGGGAGCTTACATGCTTTTCCTTTCCCGTCTTTTTCGGACGACTATTCCAAAGGGGTAACCTGAAGGAATAGGGGCCTGAAGACATGAGGCATTCTTAAACCAGCACTGGGCTGCACGGCCTTCTGTTGTGATCAGGTTATATTCGAGTCAAAAAGCCAGAGCATCCGCTTCCATCCTATGGAGCACGAGCTAAATCGGAAGAGGCAGGGGATACACCTACGCCTATCGGCGCACGTTCCCTGCGTCAGGCTGCTTCACCCATTTGCACCCGACTGGAGACGGCACTGAGCAAGCTTTTTGTCAGGAGTGGGATTCGAACCCACGCCTCCAGGGGAGACTGCGACCTGAACGCAGCGCCTTAGACCGCTCGGCCATCCTGACGCGGGCCCCCTGTCCCGGGGCGGTCTGATGAGCCACCGCGATCCCACTACGCTCCTCGAGTATCGCACTGTTATTAATACTACAGTGTGACTCCAGCATTAAAATGTTTGGAAAATGTGTCGGCTTTTATAATCCAGTGTAGAGCAGCATGTGATGATTTGTGCTACAACACCAAGCGCTCAAAGTGACGTCTGCGTTTGTCGTTGAAACTTTCAACTCTTTCATCACTTATGTAGGAAATAAAAAGAGCAGTTGTGCGCCACACGCAAAGAGGCCGTCAGCAGAGTGGCGCAGCGGAAGCGTGCTGGGCCCATAACCCAGAGGTCGATGGATCGAAACCATCCTCTGCTACGTGTGTCCTATGCACGATTCATAAGCATGCCATTGGGTTAGCAAAGTGCCTTCAAATAGTCTGCATCTCCCTTTCTTTAAATTCTGTCCTGAGTTTCTCTCTCGTGTGTGTTTGTGCAAGCTTGACACTTGCGGGACTCTTTAATCTTCACCAATACGGAGATGACCAAATGTGTCTTCGGTTGTTCTGAGGTCTTTGATAGTTTCTTTGAAAGCTTCAACTGAACCTCGAAATCGAAGCAGTTATGTTTATATTGATTTCTCACTGTAATCATTACGAACCAGGAACAGCCAGCACACTCGGTCGCATTAGTAATTATGTCACGTCTCTACTTAGCAGAGCATTCAAAGGCCCACTGGAAGTAGTAAAGCACTAAAACACTGCAAAACTGAACTCGGGAAAATCATACTGGGAGCTCTGAGTGATGTCTGCATACAAGCCATACAATACGGACTCTGAAACCTTGGAATATCAACACTATGATGCGCTACCTTTTACCTGGAGCAAAACGATGGAATTAGAAGAATGCTTACCGCAGGATACAACTGTGCCGCTGTTATTTGGAGCACGGTTTTCACTTGCATGAAAACTACAGCAGAACGTAGAAGGATGATCACTGAGGAGTCCACGCGGGCATGCTGAGGAGATTGTAGGTCGTACATTTCAATGATTACTGACATTTGGGCTGCTGGAGGTACAGTAATCAACAAAGAACAGGGTGTGCTACTCTCGAATCCGGTCAGCACATGATGAAAAGCCAGGAAGTATACCTTGTCAAATTGCCGTCAACAGGGACAAGTTAACCACCAGCTCCACCGGCGCCCGGCTAGCTCAGTCGGTAGAGCATGAGACTCTTAATCTCAGGGTCGTGGGTTCGAGCCCCACGTTGGGCGGTGCCCGTCTCCTTATTAACAAAGTTTCCCGCTCATCCTTGAACCTCTTACACCTCGATGGTACCGAGCACTGCGTTTTAATGCACAGGTGTGATCAAACCGAGATGAAAAGGGCGTATCTAGCTCCTTGCCCGAGAGATAAATCAAGGGTTCCGCAGATAATCCCTTGGCTCCGGTCACCCGGACGCAGATAGGAGCTGCAGCCATCATAACTTGTATGAAAACTAAGAAGAGCTCCTGTCTATTTACAGTTTCATTTACTCTAGCGTTTCCTTAAACATTGCGTGTACGAAGGCTAAGAAATTGGAGAGCTATTCTAATACAATAACTATTAGGAATCTTTTCGGCATAACAGTTTCACTGTGATTTTGCAGGTAACACGTACGTTGGGAAAACATTTTGAACGCGATCAATAACCGCACTGGAAAAATGTGGGAAAGAAAGGGCGAAAAGCGACTCTTCAACATGTGGAAATATCTTCCTGAGCGGAGCCCTCTTCTCGAAGCTCAACACTCTGCAAGAGTCACTTCTCCCAACTTGCGCCCGCAGGTTTCCGTAGTGTGCCTGCAAAGAGCCATCCGCTTGAGACAGGTGCACCTCCCGATTTCATTGAACTAAGCTAGATGCACAATTTCTAATGCAGCCTTCATCACAATAGACAGTTCATTTCTCGAAAGCTTGTCGTAAAAAAAGGAAACAAAGAACGAAAACGTATAGCTGACAATCTTCTGAAGATGCAGATTCAGCTTTGGGGAAATGGACATTTTATGTATGCAGATGCTTTTCAAGCGCTGGTTTTAGAACGTCGCTGTGCTTCCAGCATCCTTTTCAGCCTTCTAAACTGGCTACCGAGGTGCCGATCACATTGTAAAGCGGTTGAGAGGCCGGAGCTGCTCAAACCGCTCTTGCCGTTTCCCATCAATCAAAAGCACTATGTTGTTTCTTTGTATGGAAAGCTTTTCAAGTCTGGCATCGACACGCACCTTTCCTGAAACGTCCAAAAGGTGAATGCTTCGCAAAGAAATCCAGTCTACCTTCAGGGGGCATGATGTTGAAATCGGAATGAGCCCTGGGTGGGCTTGAAGCAGCAGCTGTTCAGTTAACAGCTGCACAGAAACGCACCCCGCTTGCTTTGTATCATTCGCAAGTTTCTGGTTAAAGAGTAAAAAAGGCTGGAATTCTTCTGCCAGCCGGCAGGATTTCTTCTGCACTCACCCAGAAAAGCCAAGAATTGTATTTCATCTTTCGCAAGCTGTATTTTCCAGGAGGAGAATGAATACTTGCATTAAACTGAATCAAGCCGACAGAGACGCACAGCCGTTGTTTTTCTCCATGGGAAGTTTTTCGTTAAGGAAAAACACCGTTGTCATTTTCTTGCCAGCCGGCGGTATTTCTTGTGCAGCGATGAGCCAGATTTGTATTTCGTATTTCGCAAGTTGTGTGAATTTCTTGAAGTTGAAAGTGAATTCGCTCCAGAAAAGAAATGTCCAGTCGCATGAAAGCCGTGGCTGTTTGTTAAACCGCAGGACCTGAGCTTGCGTTCTGTTTCTCATGGCGTTCGCAAAGGCGATTCCTGCCTTTAAAACTGCTGTGACTGCGACTGAAAGTGGCGTGTGGCGCAGCTTCTAAAGTCTTGTTGACGCTCCTCGATGTTGCTTTCTCTCTGCCTAAGGAAGTTCGATTGTCGCGTCGGAACGGGGAGACCTAATCCTTCCAGCTTTAAGCCACCCTTCAGTCTTCTGAAGGGTGTCCGAGTGCTAGCATGTCATTTGGCTTTTTTTGGGGGGGAAGCGGAGAGCGACATTGAAAAAGGTTACCGCCGCCGCCTCGCCCTCCGTGTTAAATGATCGCAAGCCGGCGGCGGCGGCGCTCCCTGTAGTCGTGGCCGAGCGGTTAAGGCGATGGGCTAGAAAGCCATTGGGGTCTCCCCGCGTCGGCTCGAATCCTGCCCACTACGGCGCCCTTCTCCTGTCGCTTCGGCCTGCCCAGAAAAAGGCGGAGTGCCGTTTCTCTCTTCCTGCTTCTTGTACAAACGCTAAATCGCTTGGACCTGCTGCCTTGGAAGTAATGTCTTCAACATCCACCAGTGACATTTCACAGCTGGAAGCACACAGCCACGCTTTTGGCATTGGCATGTCTTTTGCGCCCTACTTCCAGCCTTTGAAGACCTAATTCTTCAAACTGAAAGAACCGGCTGAATGAGTGTTTGCAGTGCACCAGGAGGAGCAGGGACCATAGCATTGGAGGGGTGAGGATGGCGCAGATGGAAACGTTTTCATGCGCTCCTCTGGGAGGAATGAAAAGAAAAGACGAAACCGGAAACAGTAGTAGCCGCAAGAGGAAGTGTCTTAAGCGCCAAGCAAGCGCTCCTCGTTAGTATAGTGGTGCGTATCCCCGCCTGTCACGTGGGAGACCAGGGATGGATTGCTTGACGGCGAGCCAGGTTGCTTTTCTCCCATCAGATTCCAACCGCTAATGCTAACGCAGTGAGTGGGAGCTTACATGCTTTTCCTTTCCCGTCTTTTTCGGACGACTATTCCAAAGGGGTAACCTGAAGGAATAGGGGCCTGAAGACATGAGGCATTCTTAAACCAGCACTGGGCTGCACGGCCTTCTGTTGTGATCAGGTTATATTCGAGTCAAAAAGCCAGAGCATCCGCTTCCATCCTATGGAGCACGAGCTAAATCGGAAGAGGCAGGGGATACACCTACGCCTATCGGCGCACGTTCCCTGCGTCAGGCTGCTTCACCCATTTGCACCCGACTGGAGACGGCACTGAGCAAGCTTTTTGTCAGGAGTGGGATTCGAACCCACGCCTCCAGGGGAGACTGCGACCTGAACGCAGCGCCTTAGACCGCTCGGCCATCCTGACGCGGGCCCCCTGTCCCGGGGCGGTCTGATGAGCCACCGCGATCCCACTACGCTCCTCGAGTATCGCACTGTTATTAATACTACAGTGTGACTCCAGCATTAAAATGTTTGGAAAATGTGTCGGCTTTTATAATCCAGTGTAGAGCAGCATGTGATGATTTGTGCTACAACACCAAGCGCTCAAAGTGACGTCTGCGTTTGTCGTTGAAACTTTCAACTCTTTCATCACTTATGTAGGAAATAAAAAGAGCAGTTGTGCGCCACACGCAAAGAGGCCGTCAGCAGAGTGGCGCAGCGGAAGCGTGCTGGGCCCATAACCCAGAGGTCGATGGATCGAAACCATCCTCTGCTACGTGTGTCCTATGCACGATTCATAAGCATGCCATTGGGTTAGCAAAGTGCCTTCAAATAGTCTGCATCTCCCTTTCTTTAAATTCTGTCCTGAGTTTCTCTCTCGTGTGTGTTTGTGCAAGCTTGACACTTGCGGGACTCTTTAATCTTCACCAATACGGAGATGACCAAATGTGTCTTCGGTTGTTCTGAGGTCTTTGATAGTTTCTTTGAAAGCTTCAACTGAACCTCGAAATCGAAGCAGTTATGTTTATATTGATTTCTCACTGTAATCATTACGAACCAGGAACAGCCAGCACACTCGGTCGCATTAGTAATTATGTCACGTCTCTACTTAGCAGAGCATTCAAAGGCCCACTGGAAGTAGTAAAGCACTAAAACACTGCAAAACTGAACTCGGGAAAATCATACTGGGAGCTCTGAGTGATGTCTGCATACAAGCCATACAATACGGACTCTGAAACCTTGGAATATCAACACTATGATGCGCTACCTTTTACCTGGAGCAAAACGATGGAATTAGAAGAATGCTTACCGCAGGATACAACTGTGCCGCTGTTATTTGGAGCACGGTTTTCACTTGCATGAAAACTACAGCAGAACGTAGAAGGATGATCACTGAGGAGTCCACGCGGGCATGCTGAGGAGATTGTAGGTCGTACATTTCAATGATTACTGACATTTGGGCTGCTGGAGGTACAGTAATCAACAAAGAACAGGGTGTGCTACTCTCGAATCCGGTCAGCACATGATGAAAAGCCAGGAAGTATACCTTGTCAAATTGCCGTCAACAGGGACAAGTTAACCACCAGCTCCACCGGCGCCCGGCTAGCTCAGTCGGTAGAGCATGAGACTCTTAATCTCAGGGTCGTGGGTTCGAGCCCCACGTTGGGCGGTGCCCGTCTCCTTATTAACAAAGTTTCCCGCTCATCCTTGAACCTCTTACACCTCGATGGTACCGAGCACTGCGTTTTAATGCACAGGTGTGATCAAACCGAGATGAAAAGGGCGTATCTAGCTCCTTGCCCGAGAGATAAATCAAGGGTTCCGCAGATAATCCCTTGGCTCCGGTCACCCGGACGCAGATAGGAGCTGCAGCCATCATAACTTGTATGAAAACTAAGAAGAGCTCCTGTCTATTTACAGTTTCATTTACTCTAGCGTTTCCTTAAACATTGCGTGTACGAAGGCTAAGAAATTGGAGAGCTATTCTAATACAATAACTATTAGGAATCTTTTCGGCATAACAGTTTCACTGTGATTTTGCAGGTAACACGTACGTTGGGAAAACATTTTGAACGCGATCAATAACCGCACTGGAAAAATGTGGGAAAGAAAGGGCGAAAAGCGACTCTTCAACATGTGGAAATATCTTCCTGAGCGGAGCCCTCTTCTCGAAGCTCAACACTCTGCAAGAGTCACTTCTCCCAACTTGCGCCCGCAGGTTTCCGTAGTGTGCCTGCAAAGAGCCATCCGCTTGAGACAGGTGCACCTCCCGATTTCATTGAACTAAGCTAGATGCACAATTTCTAATGCAGCCTTCATCACAATAGACAGTTCATTTCTCGAAAGCTTGTCGTAAAAAAAGGAAACAAAGAACGAAAACGTATAGCTGACAATCTTCTGAAGATGCAGATTCAGCTTTGGGGAAATGGACATTTTATGTATGCAGATGCTTTTCAAGCGCTGGTTTTAGAACGTCGCTGTGCTTCCAGCATCCTTTTCAGCCTTCTAAACTGGCTACCGAGGTGCCGATCACATTGTAAAGCGGTTGAGAGGCCGGAGCTGCTCAAACCGCTCTTGCCGTTTCCCATCAATCAAAAGCACTATGTTGTTTCTTTGTATGGAAAGCTTTTCAAGTCTGGCATCGACACGCACCTTTCCTGAAACGTCCAAAAGGTGAATGCTTCGCAAAGAAATCCAGTCTACCTTCAGGGGGCATGATGTTGAAATCGGAATGAGCCCTGGGTGGGCTTGAAGCAGCAGCTGTTCAGTTAACAGCTGCACAGAAACGCACCCCGCTTGCTTTGTATCATTCGCAAGTTTCTGGTTAAAGAGTAAAAAAGGCTGGAATTCTTCTGCCAGCCGGCAGGATTTCTTCTGCACTCACCCAGAAAAGCCAAGAATTGTATTTCATCTTTCGCAAGCTGTATTTTCAAGGAGGAGAATGAATACTTGCATTAAACTGAATCAAGCCGACAGAGACGCACAGCCGTTGTTTTTCTCCATGGGAAGTTTTTCGTTAAGGAAAAACACCGTTGTCATTTTCTTGCCAGCCGGCGGTATTTCTTGTGCAGCGATGAGCCAGATTTGTATTTCGTATTTCGCAAGTTGTGTGAATTTCTTGAAGTTGAAAGTGAATTCGCTCCAGAAAAGAAATGTCCAGTCGCATGAAAGCCGTGGCTGTTTGTTAAACCGCAGGACCTGAGCTTGCGTTCTGTTTCTCATGGCGTTCGCAAAGGCGATTCCTGCCTTTAAAACTGCTGTGACTGCGACTGAAAGTGGCGTGTGGCGCAGCTTCTAAAGTCTTGTTGACGCTCCTCGATGTTGCTTTCTCTCTGCCTAAGGAAGCTCGATTGTCGCGTCGGAACGGGGAGACCTAATCCTTCCAGCTTTAAGCCACCCTTCAGTCTTCTGAAGGGTGTCGGAGTGCTAGCATGTCATTTGGCTTTTTTTGGGGGGGAAACGGAGAGCGACATCGAAAAAGGTTACCGCCGCTGCCTCGCCCTCCGTGTTAAATAATCGCAAGCCGGCGACGGCGGCGCTCCCTGTAGTCGTGGCCGAGCGGTTAAGGCGATGGGCTAGAAAGCCATTGGGGTCTCCCCGCGTCGGCTCGAATCCTGCCCACTACGGCGCCCTTCTCCTGTCGCTTCGGCCTGCCCAGAAAAAGGCGGAGTGCCGTTTCTCTCTTCCTGCTTCTTGTACAAACGCTAAATCGCTTGGACCTGCTGCCTTGGAAGTAATGTCTTCAACATCCACCAGTGACATTTCACAGCTGGAAGCACACAGCCACGCTTTTGGCATTGGCATGTCTTTTGCGCCCTACTTCCAGCCTTTGAAGACCTAATTATTCAAACTGAAAGAACCGGCTGAATGAGTGTTTGCAGTGCACCAGGAGGAGCAGGGACCATAGCATTGGAGGGGTGAGGATGGCGCAGATGGAAACGTTTTCATGCGCTCCTCTGGGAGGAATGAAAAGAAAAGACGAAACCGGAAACAGTAGTAGCCGCAAGAGGAAGTGTCTTCAAGCGCCAAGCAAGCGCTCCTCGTTAGTATAGTGGTGCGTATCCCCGCCTGTCACGTGGGAGACCAGGGATGGATTGCTTGACGGCGAGCCAGGTTGCTTTTCTCCCATCAGATTCCAACCGCTAATGCTAACGCAGTGAGTGGGAGCTTACATGCTTTTCCTTTCCCGTCTTTTTCGGACGACTATTCCAAAGGGGTAACCTGAAGGAATAGGGGCCTGAAGACACGAGGCATTCTTAAACCAGCACTGGGCTGCACGGCCTTCTGTTGTGATCAGGTTATATTCGAGTCAAAAAGCCAGAGCATCCGCTTCCATCCTATGGAGCACGAGCTAAATCGGAAGAGGCAGGGGATACACCTACGCCTATCGGCGCACGTTCCCTGCGTCAGGCTGCTTCACCCATTTGCACCCGACTGGAGACGGCACTGAGCAAGCTTTTTGTCAGGAGTGGGATTCGAACCCACGCCTCCAGGGGAGACTGCGACCTGAACGCAGCGCCTTAGACCGCTCGGCCATCCTGACGCGGGCCCCCTGTCCCGGGGCGGTCTGATGAGCCACCGCGATCCCACTACGCTCCTCGAGTATCGCACTGTTATTAATACTACAGTGTGACTCCAGCATTAAAATGTTTGGAAAATGTGTCGGCTTTTATAATCCAGTGTAGAGCAGCATGTGATGATTTGTGCTACAACACCAAGCGCTCAAAGTGACGTCTGCGTTTGTCGTTGAAACTTTCAACTCTTTCATCACTTATGTAGGAAATAAAAAGAGCAGTTGTGCACCACACGCAGAGAGGCCGTCAGCAGAGTGGCGCAGCGGAAGCGTGCTGGGCCCATAACCCAGAGGTCGATGGATCGAAACCATCCTCTGCTACGTGTGTCCTATGCACGATTCATAAGCATGCCATTGGGTTAGCAAAGTGCCTTCAAATAGTCTGCATCTCCCTTTCTTTAAATTCTGTCCTGAGTTTCTCTCTCGTGTGTGTTTGTGCAAGCTTGACACTTGCGGGACTCTTTAATCTTCACCAATACGGAGATGACCAAATGTGTCTTCGGTTGTTCTGAGGTCTTTGATAGTTTCTTTGAAAGCTTCAACTGAACCTCGAAATCGAAGCAGTTATGTTTATATTGATTTCTCACTGTAATCATTACGAACCAGGAACAGCCAGCACACTCGGTCGCATTAGTAATTATGTCACGTCTCTACTTAGCAGAGCATTCAAAGGCCCACTGGAAGTAGTAAAGCACTAAAACACTGCAAAACTGAACTCGGGAAAATCATACTGGGAGCTCTGAGCGATGTCTGCATCCAAGCCATCCAATACGGACTCTGAAACCTTGGAATATCAACACTATGATGCGCTACCTTTTACCTGGAGCAAAACGATGGAATTAGAAGAATGCTTACCGCAGGATACAACTGTGCCGCTGTTATTTGGAGCACGGTTTTCACTTGCATGAAAACTACAGCAGAACGTAGAAGGATGATCACTGAGGAGTCCACGCGGGCATGCTGAGGAGATTGTAGGTCGTACATTTCAATGATTACTGACATTTGCGCTGCTGGAGGTACAGTAATCAACAAAGAACAGGGTGTGCTACTCTCGAATCCGGTCAGCACATGATGAAAAGCCAGGAAGTATACCTTGTCAAATTGCCGTCAACAGGGACAAGTTAACCACCAGCTCCACCGGCGCCCGGCTAGCTCAGTCGGTAGAGCATGAGACTCTTAATCTCAGGGTCGTGGGTTCGAGCCCCACGTTGGGCGGTGCCCGTCTCCTTATTAACAAAGTTTCCCGCTCATCCTTGAACCTCTTACACCTCGATGGTACCGAGCACTGCGTTTTAATGCACAGGTGTGATCAAACCGAGATGAAAAGGGCGTATCTAGCTCCTTGCCCGAGAGATAAATCAAGGGTTCCGCAGATAATCCCTTGGCTCCGGTCACCCGGACGCAGATAGGAGCTGCAGCCATCATAACTTGTATGAAAACTAAGAAGAGCTCCTGTCTATTTACAGTTTCATTTACTCTAGCGTTTCCTTAAACATTGCGTGTACGAAGGCTAAGAAATTGGAGAGCTATTCTAATACAATAACTATTAGGAATCTTTTGGGCATAACAGTTTCACTGTGATTTTGCAGGTAACACGTACGTTGGGAAAACATTTTGAACGCGATCAATAACCGCACTGGAAAAATGTGGGAAAGAAAGGGCGAAAAGCGACTCTTCAACATGTGGAAATATCTTCCTGAGCGGAGCCCTCTTCTCGAAGCTCAACACTCTGCAAGAGTCACTTCTCCCAACTTGCGCCCGCAGGTTTCCGTAGTGTGCCTGCAAAGAGCCATCCGCTTGAGACAGGTGCACCTCCCGATTTCATTGAACTAAGCTAGATGCACAATTTCTAATGCAGCCTTCATCACAATAGACAGTTCATTTCTCGAAAGCTTGTCGTAAAAAAAGGAAACAAAGAACGAAAACGTATAGCTGACAATCTTCTGAAGATGCAGATTCAGCTTTGGGGAAATGGACATTTTATGTATGCAGATGCTTTTCAAGCGCTGGTTTTAGAACGTCGCTGTGCTTCCAGCATCCTTTTCAGCCTTCTAAACTGGCTACCGAGGTGCCGATCACATTGTAAAGCGGTTGAGAGGCCGGAGCTGCTCAAACCGCTCTTGCCGTTTCCCATCAATCAAAAGCACTATGTTGTTTCTTTGTATGGAAAGCTTTTCAAGTCTGGCATCGACACGCACCTTTCCTGAAACGTCCAAAAGGTGAATGCTTCGCAAAGAAATCCAGTCTACCTTCAGGGGGCATGATGTTGAAATCGGAATGAGCCCTGGGTGGGCTTGAAGCAGCAGCTGTTCAGTTAACAGCTGCACAGAAACGCACCCCGCTTGCTTTGTATCATTCGCAAGTTTCTGGTTAAAGAGTAAAAAAGGCTGGAATTCTTCTGCCAGCCGGCAGGATTTCTTCTGCACTCACCCAGAAAAGCCAAGAATTGTATTTCATCTTTCGCAAGCTGTATTTTCCAGGAGGAGAATGAATACTTGCATTAAACTGAATCAAGCCGACAGAGACGCACAGCCGTTGTTTTTCTCCATGGGAAGTTTTTCGTTAAGGAAAAACACCGTTGTCATTTTCTTGCCAGCCGGCGGTATTTCTTGTGCAGCGATGAGCCAGATTTGTATTTCGTATTTCGCAAGTTGTGTGAATTTCTTGAAGTTGAAAGTGAATTCGCTCCAGAAAAGAAATGTCCAGTCGCATGAAAGCCGTGGCTGTTTGTTAAACCGCAGGACCTGAGCTTGCGTTCTGTTTCTCATGGCGTTCGCAAAGGCGATTCCTGCCTTTAAAACTGCTGTGTCTGCGACTGAAAGCGGCGTGTGGCGCAGCTTCTAAAGTCTTGTTGACGCTCCTCGATGTTGCTTTCTCTCTGCCTAAGGAAGTTCGATTGTCGCGTCGGAACGGGGAGACCTAATCCTTCCAGCTTTAAGCCACCCTTCAGTCTTCTGAAGGGTGTCGGAGTGCTAGCATGTCATTTGGCTTTTTTTGGGGGGGAAACGGAGAGCGACATCGAAAAAGGTTACCGCCGCTGCCTCGCCCTCCGTGTTAAATAATCGCAAGCCGGCGACGGCGGCGCTCCCTGTAGTCGTGGCCGAGCGGTTAAGGCGATGGGCTAGAAAGCCATTGGGGTCTCCCCGCGTCGGCTCGAATCCTGCCCACTACGGCGCCCTTCTCCTGTCGCTTCGGCCTGCCCAGAAAAAGGCGGAGTGCCGTTTCTCTCTTCCTGCTTCTTGTACAAACGCTAAATCGCTTGGACCTGCTGCCTTGGAAGTAATGTCTTCAACATCCACCAGTGACATTTCACAGCTGGAAGCACACAGCCACGCTTTTGGCATTGGCATGTCTTTTGCGCCCTACTTCCAGCCTTTGAAGACCTAATTATTCAAACTGAAAGAACCGGCTGAATGAGTGTTTGCAGTGCACCAGGAGGAGCAGGGACCATAGCATTGGAGGGGTGAGGATGGCGCAGATGGAAACGTTTTCATGCGCTCCTCTGGGAGGAATGAAAAGAAAAGACGAAACCGGAAACAGTAGTAGCCGCAAGAGGAAGTGTCTTCAAGCGCCAAGCAAGCGCTCCTCGTTAGTATAGTGGTGCGTATCCCCGCCTGTCACGTGGGAGACCAGGGATGGATTGCTTGACGGCGAGCCAGGTTGCTTTTCTCCCATCAGATTCCAACCGCTAATGCTAACGCAGTGAGTGGGAGCTTACATGCTTTTCCTTTCCCGTCTTTTTCGGACGACTATTCCAAAGGGGTAACCTGAAGGAATAGGGGCCTGAAGACACGAGGCATTCTTAAACCAGCACTGGGCTGCACGGCCTTCTGTTGTGATCAGGTTATATTCGAGTCAAAAAGCCAGAGCATCCGCTTCCATCCTATGGAGCACGAGCTAAATCGGAAGAGGCAGGGGATACACCTACGCCTATCGGCGCACGTTCCCTGCGTCAGGCTGCTTCACCCATTTGCACCCGACTGGAGACGGCACTGAGCAAGCTTTTTGTCAGGAGTGGGATTCGAACCCACGCCTCCAGGGGAGACTGCGACCTGAACGCAGCGCCTTAGACCGCTCGGCCATCCTGACGCGGGCCCCCTGTCCCGGGGCGGTCTGATGAGCCACCGCGATCCCACTACGCTCCTCGAGTATCGCACTGTTATTAATACTACAGTGTGACTCCAGCATTAAAATGTTTGGAAAATGTGTCGGCTTTTATAATCCAGTGTAGAGCAGCATGTGATGATTTGTGCTACAACACCAAGCGCTCAAAGTGACGTCTGCGTTTGTCGTTGAAACTTTCAACTCTTTCATCACTTATGTAGGAAATAAAAAGAGCAGTTGTGCACCACACGCAGAGAGGCCGTCAGCAGAGTGGCGCAGCGGAAGCGTGCTGGGCCCATAACCCAGAGGTCGATGGATCGAAACCATCCTCTGCTACGTGTGTCCTATGCACGATTCATAAGCATGCCATTGGGTTAGCAAAGTGCCTTCAAATAGTCTGCATCTCCCTTTCTTTAAATTCTGTCCTGAGTTTCTCTCTCGTGTGTGTTTGTGCAAGCTTGACACTTGCGGGACTCTTTAATCTTCACCAATACGGAGATGACCAAATGTGTCTTCGGTTGTTCTGAGGTCTTTGATAGTTTCTTTGAAAGCTTCAACTGAACCTCGAAATCGAAGCAGTTATGTTTATATTGATTTCTCACTGTAATCATTACGAACCAGGAACAGCCAGCACACTCGGTCGCATTAGTAATTATGTCACGTCTCTACTTAGCAGAGCATTCAAAGGCCCACTGGAAGTAGTAAAGCACTAAAACACTGCAAAACTGAACTCGGGAAAATCATACTGGGAGCTCTGAGCGATGTCTGCATCCAAGCCATCCAATACGGACTCTGAAACCTTGGAATATCAACACTATGATGCGCTACCTTTTACCTGGAGCAAAACGATGGAATTAGAAGAATGCTTACCGCAGGATACAACTGTGCCGCTGTTATTTGGAGCACGGTTTTCACTTGCATGAAAACTACAGCAGAACGTAGAAGGATGATCACTGAGGAGTCCACGCGGGCATGCTGAGGAGATTGTAGGTCGTACATTTCAATGATTACTGACATTTGCGCTGCTGGAGGTACAGTAATCAACAAAGAACAGGGTGTGCTACTCTCGAATCCGGTCAGCACATGATGAAAAGCCAGGAAGTATACCTTGTCAAATTGCCGTCAACAGGGACAAGTTAACCACCAGCTCCACCGGCGCCCGGCTAGCTCAGTCGGTAGAGCATGAGACTCTTAATCTCAGGGTCGTGGGTTCGAGCCCCACGTTGGGCGGTGCCCGTCTCCTTATTAACAAAGTTTCCCGCTCATCCTTGAACCTCTTACACCTCGATGGTACCGAGCACTGCGTTTTAATGCACAGGTGTGATCAAACCGAGATGAAAAGGGCGTATCTAGCTCCTTGCCCGAGAGATAAATCAAGGGTTCCGCAGATAATCCCTTGGCTCCGGTCACCCGGACGCAGATAGGAGCTGCAGCCATCATAACTTGTATGAAAACTAAGAAGAGCTCCTGTCTATTTACAGTTTCATTTACTCTAGCGTTTCCTTAAACATTGCGTGTACGAAGGCTAAGAAATTGGAGAGCTATTCTAATACAATAACTATTAGGAATCTTTTGGGCATAACAGTTTCACTGTGATTTTGCAGGTAACACGTACGTTGGGAAAACATTTTGAACGCGATCAATAACCGCACTGGAAAAATGTGGGAAAGAAAGGGCGAAAAGCGACTCTTCAACATGTGGAAATATCTTCCTGAGCGGAGCCCTCTTCTCGAAGCTCAACACTCTGCAAGAGTCACTTCTCCCAACTTGCGCCCGCAGGTTTCCGTAGTGTGCCTGCAAAGAGCCATCCGCTTGAGACAGGTGCACCTCCCGATTTCATTGAACTAAGCTAGATGCACAATTTCTAATGCAGCCTTCATCACAATAGACAGTTCATTTCTCGAAAGCTTGTCGTAAAAAAAGGAAACAAAGAACGAAAACGTATAGCTGACAATCTTCTGAAGATGCAGATTCAGCTTTGGGGAAATGGACATTTTATGTATGCAGATGCTTTTCAAGCGCTGGTTTTAGAACGTCGCTGTGCTTCCAGCATCCTTTTCAGCCTTCTAAACTGGCTACCGAGGTGCCGATCACATTGTAAAGCGGTTGAGAGGCCGGAGCTGCTCAAACCGCTCTTGCCGTTTCCCATCAATCAAAAGCACTATGTTGTTTCTTTGTATGGAAAGCTTTTCAAGTCTGGCATCGACACGCACCTTTCCTGAAACGTCCAAAAGGTGAATGCTTCGCAAAGAAATCCAGTCTACCTTCAGGGGGCATGATGTTGAAATCGGAATGAGCCCTGGGTGGGCTTGAAGCAGCAGCTGTTCAGTTAACAGCTGCACAGAAACGCACCCCGCTTGCTTTGTATCATTCGCAAGTTTCTGGTTAAAGAGTAAAAAAGGCTGGAATTCTTCTGCCAGCCGGCAGGATTTCTTCTGCACTCACCCAGAAAAGCCAAGAATTGTATTTCATCTTTCGCAAGCTGTATTTTCCAGGAGGAGAATGAATACTTGCATTAAACTGAATCAAGCCGACAGAGACGCACAGCCGTTGTTTTTCTCCATGGGAAGTTTTTCGTTAAGGAAAAACACCGTTGTCATTTTCTTGCCAGCCGGCGGTATTTCTTGTGCAGCGATGAGCCAGATTTGTATTTCGTATTTCGCAAGTTGTGTGAATTTCTTGAAGTTGAAAGTGAATTCGCTCCAGAAAAGAAATGTCCAGTCGCATGAAAGCCGTGGCTGTTTGTTAAACCGCAGGACCTGAGCTTGCGTTCTGTTTCTCATGGCGTTCGCAAAGGCGATTCCTGCCTTTAAAACTGCTGTGTCTGCGACTGAAAGCGGCGTGTGGCGCAGCTTCTAAAGTCTTGTTGACGCTCCTCGATGTTGCTTTCTCTCTGCCTAAGGAAGTTCGATTGTCGCGTCGGAACGGGGAGACCTAATCCTTCCAGCTTTAAGCCACCCTTCAGTCTTCTGAAGGGTGTCCGAGTGCTAGCATGTCATTTGGCTTTTTTTTGGGGGGAAACGGAGAGCGACATCGAAAAAGGTTACCGCCGCTGCCTCGCCCTCCGTGTTAAATGATCGCAAGCCGGCGGCGGCGGCGCTCCCTGTAGTCGTGGCCGAGCGGTTAAGGCGATGGGCTAGAAAGCCATTGGGGTCTCCCCGCGTCGGCTCGAATCCTGCCCACTACGGCGCCCTTCTCCTGTCGCTTCGGCCTGCCCAGAAAAAGGCGGAGTGCCGTTTCTCTCTTCCTGCTTCTTGTACAAACGCTAAATCGCTTGGACCTGCTGCCTTGGAAGTAATGTCTTCAACATCCACCAGTGACATTTCACAGCTGGAAGCACACAGCCACGCTTTTGGCATTGGCATGTCTTTTGCGCCCTACTTCCAGCCTTTGAAGACCTAATTATTCAAACTGAAAGAACCGGCTGAATGAGTGTTTGCAGTGCACCAGGAGGAGCAGGGACCATAGCATTGGAGGGGTGAGGATGGCGCAGATGGAAACGTTTTCATGCGCTCCTCTGGGAGGAATGAAAAGAAAAGACGAAACCGGAAACAGTAGTAGCCGCAAGAGGAAGTGTCTTCAAGCGCCAAGCAAGCGCTCCTCGTTAGTATAGTGGTGCGTATCCCCGCCTGTCACGTGGGAGACCAGGGATGGATTGCTTGACGGCGAGCCAGGTTGCTTTTCTCCCATCAGATTCCAACCGCTAATGCTAACGCAGTGTGTGGGAGCTTACATGCTTTTCCTTTCCCGTCTTTTTCGGACGACTATTCCAAAGGGGTAACCTGAAGGAATAGGGGCCTGAAGACACGAGGCATTCTTAAACCAGCACTGGGCTGCACGGCCTTCTGTTGTGATCAGGTTATATTCGAGTGAAAAAGCCAGAGCATCCGCTTCCATCCTATGGAGCACGAGCTAAATCGGAAGAGGCAGGGGATACACCTACGCCTATCGACGCACGTTCCCTGCGTCAGGCTGCTTCACCCATTTGCACCCGACTGGAGATGGCACTGAGCAAGCTTTTTGTCAGGAGTGGGATTCGAACCCACGCCTCCAGGGGAGACTGCGACCTGAACGCAGCGCCTTAGACCGCTCGGCCATCCTGACGCGGGCCCCCTGTCCCGGGGCGGTCTGATGAGCCACCGCGATCCCACTACGCTCCTCGAGTATCGCACTGTTATTAATACTACAGTGTGACTCCAGCATTAAAATGTTTGGAAAATGTGTCGGCTTTTATAATCCAGTGTAGAGCAGCATGTGATGATTTGTGCTACAACACCAAGCGCTCAAAGTGACGTCTGCGTTTGTCGTTGAAACTTTCAACTCTTTCATCACTTATGTAGGAAATAAAAAGAGCAGTTGTGCGCCACACGCAGAGAGGCTGTCAGCAGAGTGGCGCAGCGGAAGCGTGCTGGGCCCATAACCCAGAGGTCGATGGATTGAAACCATCCTCTGCTACGTGTGTCCTATGCACGATTCATAAGCATGCCATTGGGTTAGCAAAGTGCCTTCAAATAGTCTGCATCTCCCTTTCTTTAAATTCTGTCCTGAGTTTCTCTCTCGTGTGTGTTTGTGCAAGCTTGACACTTGCGGGACTCTTTAATCTTCACCAATACGGAGATGACCAAATGTGTCTTCGGTTGTTCTGAGGTCTTTGATAGTTTCTTTGAAAGCTTCAACTGAACCTCGAAATCGAAGCAGTTATGTTTATATTGATTTCTCACTGTAATCATTACGAACCAGGAACAGCCAGCACACTCGGTCGCATTAGTAATTATGTCACGTCTCTACTTAGCAGAGCATTCAAAGGCCCACTGGAAGTAGTAAAGCACTAAAACACTGCAAAACTGAACTCGGGAAAATCATACTGGGAGCTCTGAGCGATGTCTGCATCCAAGCCATCCAATACGGACTCTGAAACCTTGGAATATCAACACTATGATGCGCTACCTTTTACCTGGAGCAAAACGATGGAATTAGAAGAATGCTTACCGCAGGATACAACTGTGCCGCTGTTATTTGGAGCACGGTTTTCACTTGCATGAAAACTACAGCAGAACGTAGAAGGATGATCACTGAGGAGTCCACGCGGGCATGCTGAGGAGATTGTAGGTCGTACATTTCAATGATTACTGACATTTGCGCTGCTGGAGGTACAGTAATCAACAAAGAACAGGGTGTGCTACTCTCGAATCCGGTCAGCACATGATGAAAAGCCAGGAAGTATACCTTGTCAAATTGCCGTCAACAGGGACAAGTTAACCACCAGCTCCACCGGCGCCCGGCTAGCTCAGTCGGTAGAGCATGAGACTCTTAATCTCAGGGTCGTGGGTTCGAGCCCCACGTTGGGCGGTGCCCGTCTCCTTATTAACAAAGTTTCCCGCTCATCCTTGAACCTCTTACACCTCGATGGTACCGAGCACTGCGTTTTAATGCACAGGTGTGATCAAACCGAGATGAAAAGGGCGTATCTAGCTCCTTGCCCGAGAGATAAATCAAGGGTTCCGCAGATAATCCCTTGGCTCCGGTCACCCGGACGCAGATAGGAGATGCAGCCATCATAACTTGTATGAAAACTAAGAAGAGCTCCTGTCTATTTACAGTTTCATTTACTCTAGCGTTTCCTTAAACATTGCGTGTACGAAGGCTAAGAAATTGGAGAGCTATTCTAATACAATAACTATTAGGAATCTTTTCGGCATAACAGTTTCACTGTGATTTTGCAGGTAACACGTACGTTGGGAAAACATTTTGAACGCGATCAATAACCGCACTGGAAAAATGTGGGAAAGAAAGGGCGAAAAGCGACTCTTCAACATGTGGAAATATCTTCCTGAGCGGAGCCCTCTTCTCGAAGCTCAACACTCTGCAAGAGTCACTTCTCCCAACTTGCGCCCGCAGGTTTCCGTAGTGTGCCTGCAAAGAGCCATCCGCTTGAGACAGGTGCACCTCCCGATTTCATTGAACTAAGCTAGATGCACAATTTCTAATGCAGCCTTCATCACAATAGACAGTTCATTTCTCGAAAGCTTGTCGTAAAAAAAGGAAACAAAGAACGAAAACGTATAGCTGACAATCTTCTGAAGATGCAGATTCAGCTTTGGGGAAATGGACATTTTATGTATGCAGATGCTTTTCAAGCGCTGGTTTTAGAACGTCGCTGTGCTTCCAGCATCCTTTTCAGCCTTCTAAACTGGCTACCGAGGTGCCGATCACATTGTAAAGCGGTTGAGAGGCCGGAGCTGCTCAAACCGCTCTTGCCGTTTCCCATCAATCAAAAGCACTATGTTGTTTCTTTGTATGGAAAGCTTTTCAAGTCTGGCATCGACACGCACCTTTCCTGAAACGTCCAAAAGGTGAATGCTTCGCAAAGAAATCCAGTCTACCTTCAGGGGGCATGATGTTGAAATCGGAATGAGCCCTGGGTGGGCTTGAAGCAGCAGCTGTTCAGTTAACAGCTGCACAGAAACGCACCCCGCTTGCTTTGTATCATTCGCAAGTTTCTGGTTAAAGAGTAAAAAAGGCTGGAATTCTTCTGCCAGCCGGCAGGATTTCTTCTGCACTCACCCAGAAAAGCCAAGAATTGTATTTCATCTTTCGCAAGCTGTATTTTCCAGGAGGAGAATGAATACTTGCATTAAACTGAATCAAGCCGACAGAGACGCACAGCCGTTGTTTTTCTCCATGGGAAGTTTTTCGTTAAGGAAAAACACCGTTGTCATTTTCTTGCCAGCCGGCGGTATTTCTTGTGCAGCGATGAGCCAGATTTGTATTTCGTATTTCGCAAGTTGTGTGAATTTCTTGAAGTTGAAAGTGAATTCGCTCCAGAAAAGAAATGTCCAGTCGCATGAAAGCCGTGGCTGTTTGTTAAACCGCAGGACCTGAGCTTGCGTTCTGTTTCTCATGGCGTTCGCAAAGGCGATTCCTGCCTTTAAAACTGCTGTGACTGCGACTGAAAGTGGCGTGTGGCGCAGCTTCTAAAGTCTTGTTGACGCTCCTCGATGTTGCTTTCTCTCTGCCTAAGGAAGTTCGATTGTCGCGTCGGAACGGGGAGACCTAATCCTTCCAGCTTTAAGCCACCCTTCAGTCTTCTGAAGGGTGTCCGAGTGCTAGCATGTCATTTGGCTTTTTTTTGGGGGGAAACGGAGAGCGACATCGAAAAAGGTTACCGCCGCTGCCTCGCCCTCCGTGTTAAATGATCGCAAGCCGGCGGCGGCGGCGCTCCCTGTAGTCGTGGCCGAGCGGTTAAGGCGATGGGCTAGAAAGCCATTGGGGTCTCCCCGCGTCGGCTCGAATCCTGCCCACTACGGCGCCCTTCTCCTGTCGCTTCGGCCTGCCCAGAAAAAGGCGGAGTGCCGTTTCTCTCTTCCTGCTTCTTGTACAAACGCTAAATCGCTTGGACCTGCTGCCTTGGAAGTAATGTCTTCAACATCCACCAGTGACATTTCACAGCTGGAAGCACACAGCCACGCTTTTGGCATTGGCATGTCTTTTGCGCCCTACTTCCAGCCTTTGAAGACCTAATTATTCAAACTGAAAGAACCGGCTGAATGAGTGTTTGCAGTGCACCAGGAGGAGCAGGGACCATAGCATTGGAGGGGTGAGGATGGCGCAGATGGAAACGTTTTCATGCGCTCCTCTGGGAGGAATGAAAAGAAAAGACGAAACCGGAAACAGTAGTAGCCGCAAGAGGAAGTGTCTTCAAGCGCCAAGCAAGCGCTCCTCGTTAGTATAGTGGTGCGTATCCCCGCCTGTCACGTGGGAGACCAGGGATGGATTGCTTGACGGCGAGCCAGGTTGCTTTTCTCCCATCAGATTCCAACCGCTAATGCTAACGCAGTGTGTGGGAGCTTACATGCTTTTCCTTTCCCGTCTTTTTCGGACGACTATTCCAAAGGGGTAACCTGAAGGAATAGGGGCCTGAAGACACGAGGCATTCTTAAACCAGCACTGGGCTGCACGGCCTTCTGTTGTGATCAGGTTATATTCGAGTCAAAAAGCCAGAGCATCCGCTTCCATCCTATGGAGCACGAGCTAAATCGGAAGAGGCAGGGGATACACCTACGCCTATCGGCGCACGTTCCCTGCGTCAGGCTGCTTCACCCATTTGCACCCGACTGGAGACGGCACTGAGCAAGCTTTTTGTCAGGAGTGGGATTCGAACCCACGCCTCCAGGGGAGACTGCGACCTGAACGCAGCGCCTTAGACCGCTCGGCCATCCTGACGCGGGCCCCCTGTCCCGGGGCGGTCTGATGAGCCACCGCGATCCCACTACACTCCTCGAGTATCGCACTGTTATTAATACTACAGTGTGACTCCAGCATTAAAATGTTTGGAAAATGTGTCGGCTTTTATAATCCAGTGTAGAGCAGCATGTGATGATTTGTGCTACAACACCAAGCGCTCAAAGTGACGTCTGCGTTTGTCGTTGAAACTTTCAACTCTTTCATCACTTATGTAGGAAATAAAAAGAGCAGTTGTGCGCCACACGCAGAGAGGCCGTCAGCAGAGTGGCGCAGCGGAAGCGTGCTGGGCCCATAACCCAGAGGTCGATGGATCGAAACCATCCTCTGCTACGTGTGTCCTATGCACGATTCCTAAGCATGCCATTGGGTTAGCAAAGTGCCTTCAAATAGTCTGCATCTCCCTTTCTTTAAATTCTGTCCTGAGTTTCTCTCTCGTGTGTGTTTGTGCAAGCTTGACACTTGCGGGACTCTTTAATCTTCACCAATACGGAGATGACCAAATGTGTCTTCGGTTGTTCTGAGGTCTTTGATAGTTTCTTTGAAAGCTTCAACTGAACCTCGAAATCGAAGCAGTTATGTTTATATTGATTTCTCGCGTTAATCATTACGAACCAGGAACAGCCAGCACACTCGGTCGCATTAGTAATTATGTCACGTCTCTACTTAGCAGAGCATTCAAAGGCCCACTGGAAGTAGTAAAGCACTAAAACACTGCAAAACTGAACTCGGGAAAATCATACTGGGAGCTCTGAGCGATGTCTGCATCCAAGCCATCCAATACGGACTCTGAAACCTTGGAATATCAACACTATGATGCGCTACCTTTTACCTGGAGCAAAACGATGGAATTAGAAGAATGCTTACCGCAGGATACAACTGTGCCGCTGTTATTTGGAGCACGGTTTTCACTTGCATGAAAACTACAGCAGAACGTAGAAGGATGATCACTGAGGAGTCCACGCGGGCATGCTGAGGAGATTGTAGGTCGTACATTTCAATGATTACTGACATTTGCGCTGCTGGAGGTACAGTAATCAACAAAGAACAGGGTGTGCTACTCTCGAATCCGGTCAGCACATGATGAAAAGCCAGGAAGTATACCTTGTCAAATTGCCGTCAACAGGGACAAGTTAACCACCAGCTCCACCGGCGCCCGGCTAGCTCAGTCGGTAGAGCATGAGACTCTTAATCTCAGGGTCGTGGGTTCGAGCCCCACGTTGGGCGGTGCCCGTCTCCTTATTAACAAAGTTTCCCGCTCATCCTTGAACCTCTTACACCTCGATGGTACCGAGCACTGCGTTTTAATGCACAGGTGTGATCAAACCGAGATGAAAAGGGCGTATCTAGCTCCTTGCCCGAGAGATAAATCAAGGGTTCCGCAGATAATCCCTTGGCTCCGGTCACCCGGACGCAGATAGGAGCTGCAGCCATCATAACTTGTATGAAAACTAAGAAGAGCTCCTGTCTATTTACAGTTTCATTTACTCTAGCGTTTCCTTAAACATTGCGTGTACGAAGGCTAAGAAATTGGAGAGCTATTCTAATACAATAACTATTAGGAATCTTTTCGGCATAACAGTTTCACTGTGATTTTGCAGGTAACACGTACGTTGGGAAAACATTTTGAACGCGATCAATAACCGCACTGGAAAAATGTGGGAAAGAAAGGGCGAAAAGCGACTCTTCAACATGTGGAAATATCTTCCTGAGCGGAGCCCTCTTCTCGAAGCTCAACACTCTGCAAGAGTCACTTCTCCCAACTTGCGCCCGCAGGTTTCCGTAGTGTGCCTGCAAAGAGCCATCCGCTTGAGACAGGTGCACCTCCCGATTTCATTGAACTAAGCTAGATGCACAATTTCTAATGCAGCCTTCATCACAATAGACAGTTCATTTCTCGAAAGCTTGTCGTAAAAAAAGGAAACAAAGAACGAAAACGTATAGCTGACAATCTTCTGAAGATGCAGATTCAGCTTTGGGGAAATGGACATTTTATGTATGCAGATGCTTTTCAAGCGCTGGTTTTAGAACGTCGCTGTGCTTCCAGCATCCTTTTCAGCCTTCTAAACTGGCTACCGAGGTGCCGATCACATTGTAAAGCGGTTGAGAGGCCGGAGCTGCTCAAACCGCTCTTGCCGTTTCCCATCAATCAAAAGCACTATGTTGTTTCTTTGTATGGAAAGCTTTTCAAGTCTGGCATCGACACGCACCTTTCCTGAAACGTCCAAAAGGTGAATGCTTCGCAAAGAAATCCAGTCTACCTTCAGGGGGCATGATGTTGAAATCGGAATGAGCCCTGGGTGGGCTTGAAGCAGCAGCTGTTCAGTTAACAGCTGCACAGAAACGCACCCTGCTTGCTTTGTATCATTCGCAAGTTTCTGGTTAAAGAGTAAAAAAGGCTGGAATTCTTCTGCCAGCCGGCAGGATTTCTTCTGCACTCACCCAGAAAAGCCAAGAATTGTATTTCATCTTTCGCAAGCTGTATTTTCCAGGAGGAGAATGAATACTTGCATTAAACTGAATCAAGCCGACAGAGACGCACAGCCGTTGTTTTTCTCCATGGGAAGTTTTTCGTTAAGGAAAAACACCGTTGTCATTTTCTTGCCAGCCGGCGGTATTTCTTGTGCAGCGATGAGCCAGATTTGTATTTCGTATTTCGCAAGTTGTGTGAATTTCTTGAAGTTGAAAGTGAATTCGCTCCAGAAAAGAAATGTCCAGTCGCATGAAAGCCGTGGCTGTTTGTTAAACCGCAGGACCTGAGCTTGCGTTCTGTTTCTCATGGCGTTCGCAAAGGCGATTCCTGCCTTTAAAACTGCTGTGACTGCGACTGAAAGTGGCGTGTGGCGCAGCTTCTAAAGTCTTGTTGACGCTCCTCGATGTTGCTTTCTCTCTGCCTAAGGAAGTTCGATTGTCGCGTCGGAACGGGGAGACCTAATCCTTCCAGCTTTAAGCCACCCTTCAGTCTTCTGAAGGGTGTCCGAGTGCTAGCATGTCATTTGGCTTTTTTTTGGGGGGAAACGGAGAGCGACATCGAAAAAGGTTACCGCCGCTGCCTCGCCCTCCGTGTTAAATGATCGCAAGCCGGCGGCGGCGGCGCTCCCTGTAGTCGTGGCCGAGCGGTTAAGGCGATGGGCTAGAAAGCCATTGGGGTCTCCCCGCGTCGGCTCGAATCCTGCCCACTACGGCGCCCTTCTCCTGTCGCTTCGGCCTGCCCAGAAAAAGGCGGAGTGCCGTTTCTCTCTTCCTGCTTCTTGTACAAACGCTAAATCGCTTGGACCTGCTGCCTTGGAAGTAATGTCTTCAACATCCACCAGTGACATTTCACAGCTGGAAGCACACAGCCACGCTTTTGGCATTGGCATGTCTTTTGCGCCCTACTTCCAGCCTTTGAAGACCTAATTATTCAAACTGAAAGAACCGGCTGAATGAGTGTTTGCAGTGCACCAGGAGGAGCAGGGACCATAGCATTGGAGGGGTGAGGATGGCGCAGATGGAAACGTTTTCATGCGCTCCTCTGGGAGGAATGAAAAGAAAAGACGAAACCGGAAACAGTAGTAGCCGCAAGAGGAAGTGTCTTCAAGCGCCAAGCAAGCGCTCCTCGTTAGTATAGTGGTGCGTATCCCCGCCTGTCACGTGGGAGACCAGGGATGGATTGCTTGACGGCGAGCCAGGTTGCTTTTCTCCCATCAGATTCCAACCGCTAATGCTAACGCAGTGTGTGGGAGCTTACATGCTTTTCCTTTCCCGTCTTTTTCGGACGACTATTCCAAAGGGGTAACCTGAAGGAATAGGGGCCTGAAGACACGAGGCATTCTTAAACCAGCACTGGGCTGCACGGCCTTCTGTTGTGATCAGGTTATATTCGAGTGAAAAAGCCAGAGCATCCGCTTCCATCCTATGGAGCACGAGCTAAATCGGAAGAGGCAGGGGATACACCTACGCCTATCGGCGCACGTTCCCTGCGTCAGGCTGCTTCACCCATTTGCACCCGACTGGAGATGGCACTGAGCAAGCTTTTTGTCAGGAGTGGGATTCGAACCCACGCCTCCAGGGGAGACTGCGACCTGAACGCAGCGCCTTAGACCGCTCGGCCATCCTGACGCGGGCCCCCTGTCCCGGGGCGGTCTGATGAGCCACCGCGATCCCACTACGCTCCTCGAGTATCGCACTGTTATTAATACTACAGTGTGACTCCAGCATTAAAATGTTTGGAAAATGTGTCGGCTTTTATAATCCAGTGTAGAGCAGCATGTGATGATTTGTGCTACAACACCAAGCGCTCAAAGTGACGTCTGCGTTTGTCGTTGAAACTTTCAACTCTTTCATCACTTATGTAGGAAATAAAAAGAGCAGTTGTGCGCCACACGCAGAGAGGCTGTCAGCAGAGTGGCGCAGCGGAAGCGTGCTGGGCCCATAACCCAGAGGTCGATGGATCGAAACCATCCTCTGCTACGTGTGTCCTATGCACGATTCATAAGCATGCCATTGGGTTAGCAAAGTGCCTTCAAATAGTCTGCATCTCCCTTTCTTTAAATTCTGTCCTGAGTTTCTCTCTCGTGTGTGTTTGTGCAAGCTTGACACTTGCGGGACTCTTTAATCTTCACCAATACGGAGATGACCAAATGTGTCTTCGGTTGTTCTGAGGTCTTTGATAGTTTCTTTGAAAGCTTCAACTGAACCTCGAAATCGAAGCAGTTATGTTTATATTGATTTCTCACTGTAATCATTACGAACCAGGAACAGCCAGCACACTCGGTCGCATTAGTAATTATGTCACGTCTCTACTTAGCAGAGCATTCAAAGGCCCACTGGAAGTAGTAAAGCACTAAAACACTGCAAAACTGAACTCGGGAAAATCATACTGGGAGCTCTGAGCGATGTCTGCATCCAAGCCATCCAATACGGACTCTGAAACCTTGGAATATCAACACTATGATGCGCTACCTTTTACCTGGAGCAAAACGATGGAATTAGAAGAATGCTTACCGCAGGATACAACTGTGCCGCTGTTATTTGGAGCACGGTTTTCACTTGCATGAAAACTACAGCAGAACGTAGAAGGATGATCACTGAGGAGTCCACGCGGGCATGCTGAGGAGATTGTAGGTCGTACATTTCAATGATTACTGACATTTGCGCTGCTGGAGGTACAGTAATCAACAAAGAACAGGGTGTGCTACTCTCGAATCCGGTCAGCACATGATGAAAAGCCAGGAAGTATACCTTGTCAAATTGCCGTCAACAGGGACAAGTTAACCACCAGCTCCACCGGCGCCCGGCTAGCTCAGTCGGTAGAGCATGAGACTCTTAATCTCAGGGTCGTGGGTTCGAGCCCCACGTTGGGCGGTGCCCGTCTCCTTATTAACAAAGTTTCCCGCTCATCCTTGAACCTCTTACACCTCGATGGTACCGAGCACTGCGTTTTAATGCACAGGTGTGATCAAACCGAGATGAAAAGGGCGTATCTAGCTCCTTGCCCGAGAGATAAATCAAGGGTTCCGCAGATAATCCCTTGGCTCCGGTCACCCGGACGCAGATAGGAGCTGCAGCCATCATAACTTGTATGAAAACTAAGAAGAGCTCCTGTCTATTTACAGTTTCATTTACTCTAGCGTTTCCTTAAACATTGCGTGTACGAAGGCTAAGAAATTGGAGAGCTATTCTAATACAATAACTATTAGGAATCTTTTCGGCATAACAGTTTCACTGTGATTTTGCAGGTAACACGTACGTTGGGAAAACATTTTGAACGCGATCAATAACCGCACTGGAAAAATGTGGGAAAGAAAGGGCGAAAAGCGACTCTTCAACATGTGGAAATATCTTCCTGAGCGGAGCCCTCTTCTCGAAGCTCAACACTCTGCAAGAGTCACTTCTCCCAACTTGCGCCCGCAGGTTTCCGTAGTGTGCCTGCAAAGAGCCATCCGCTTGAGACAGGTGCACCTCCCGATTTCATTGAACTAAGCTAGATGCACAATTTCTAATGCAGCCTTCATCACAATAGACAGTTCATTTCTCGAAAGCTTGTCGTAAAAAAAGGAAACAAAGAACGAAAACGTATAGCTGACAATCTTCTGAAGATGCAGATTCAGCTTTGGGGAAATGGACATTTTATGTATGCAGATGCTTTTCAAGCGCTGGTTTTAGAACGTCGCTGTGCTTCCAGCATCCTTTTCAGCCTTCTAAACTGGCTACCGAGGTGCCGATCACATTGTAAAGCGGTTGAGAGGCCGGAGCTGCTCAAACCGCTCTTGCCGTTTCCCATCAATCAAAAGCACTATGTTGTTTCTTTGTATGGAAAGCTTTTCAAGTCTGGCATCGACACGCACCTTTCCTGAAACGTCCAAAAGGTGAATGCTTCGCAAAGAAATCCAGTCTACCTTCAGGGGGCATGATGTTGAAATCGGAATGAGCCCTGGGTGGGCTTGAAGCAGCAGCTGTTCAGTTAACAGCTGCACAGAAACGCACCCCGCTTGCTTTGTATCATTCGCAAGTTTCTGGTTAAAGAGTAAAAAAGGCTGGAATTCTTCTGCCAGCCGGCAGGATTTCTTCTGCACTCACCCAGAAAAGCCAAGAATTGTATTTCATCTTTCGCAAGCTGTATTTTCCAGGAGGAGAATGAATACTTGCATTAAACTGAATCAAGCCGACAGAGACGCACAGCCGTTGTTTTTCTCCATGGGAAGTTTTTCGTTAAGGAAAAACACCGTTGTCATTTTCTTGCCAGCCGGCGGTATTTCTTGTGCAGCGATGAGCCAGATTTGTATTTCGTATTTCGCAAGTTGTGTGAATTTCTTGAAGTTGAAAGTGAATTCGCTCCAGAAAAGAAATGTCCAGTCGCATGAAAGCCGTGGCTGTTTGTTAAACCGCAGGACCTGAGCTTGCGTTCTGTTTCTCATGGCGTTCGCAAAGGCGATTCCTGCCTTTAAAACTGCTGTGTCTGCGACTGAAAGCGGCGTGTGGCGCAGCTTCTAAAGTCTTGTTGACGCTCCTCGATGTTGCTTTCTCTCTGCCTAAGGAAGTTCGATTGTCGCGTCGGAACGGGGAGACCTAATCCTTCCAGCTTTAAGCCACCCTTCAGTCTTCTGAAGGGTGTCCGAGTGCTAGCATGTCATTTGGCTTTTTTTTGGGGGGAAACGGAGAGCGACATCGAAAAAGGTTACCGCCGCTGCCTCGCCCTCCGTGTTAAATGATCGCAAGCCGGCGGCGGCGGCGCTCCCTGTAGTCGTGGCCGAGCGGTTAAGGCGATGGGCTAGAAAGCCATTGGGGTCTCCCCGCGTCGGCTCGAATCCTGCCCACTACGGCGCCCTTCTCCTGTCGCTTCGGCCTGCCCAGAAAAAGGCGGAGTGCCGTTTCTCTCTTCCTGCTTCTTGTACAAACGCTAAATCGCTTGGACCTGCTGCCTTGGAAGTAATGTCTTCAACATCCACCAGTGACATTTCACAGCTGGAAGCACACAGCCACGCTTTTGGCATTGGCATGTCTTTTGCGCCCTACTTCCAGCCTTTGAAGACCTAATTATTCAAACTGAAAGAACCGGCTGAATGAGTGTTTGCAGTGCACCAGGAGGAGCAGGGACCATAGCATTGGAGGGGTGAGGATGGCGCAGATGGAAACGTTTTCATGCGCTCCTCTGGGAGGAATGAAAAGAAAAGACGAAACCGGAAACAGTAGTAGCCGCAAGAGGAAGTGTCTTCAAGCGCCAAGCAAGCGCTCCTCGTTAGTATAGTGGTGCGTATCCCCGCCTGTCACGTGGGAGACCAGGGATGGATTGCTTGACGGCGAGCCAGGTTGCTTTTCTCCCATCAGATTCCAACCGCTAATGCTAACGCAGTGTGTGGGAGCTTACATGCTTTTCCTTTCCCGTCTTTTTCGGACGACTATTCCAAAGGGGTAACCTGAAGGAATAGGGGCCTGAAGACACGAGGCATTCTTAAACCAGCACTGGGCTGCACGGCCTTCTGTTGTGATCAGGTTATATTCGAGTGAAAAAGCCAGAGCATCCGCTTCCATCCTATGGAGCACGAGCTAAATCGGAAGAGGCAGGGGATACACCTACGCCTATCGGCGCACGTTCCCTGCGTCAGGCTGCTTCACCCATTTGCACCCGACTGGAGATGGCACTGAGCAAGCTTTTTGTCAGGAGTGGGATTCGAACCCACGCCTCCAGGGGAGACTGCGACCTGAACGCAGCGCCTTAGACCGCTCGGCCATCCTGACGCGGGCCCCCTGTCCCGGGGCGGTCTGATGAGCCACCGCGATCCCACTACGCTCCTTGAGTATCGCACTGTTATTAATACTACAGTGTGACTCCAGCATTAAAATGTTTGGAAAATGTGTCGGCTTTTATAATCCAGTGTAGAGCAGCATGTGATGATTTGTGCTACAACACCAAGCGCTCAAAGTGACGTCTGCGTTTGTCGTTGAAACTTTCAACTCTTTCATCACTTATGTAGGAAATAAAAAGAGCAGTTGTGCGCCACACGCAGAGAGGCTGTCAGCAGAGTGGCGCAGCGGAAGCGTGCTGGGCCCATAACCCAGAGGTCGATGGATCGAAACCATCCTCTGCTACGTGTGTCCTATGCACGATTCATAAGCATGCCATTGGGTTAGCAAAGTGCCTTCAAATAGTCTGCATCTCCCTTTCTTTAAATTCTGTCCTGAGTTTCTCTCTCGTGTGTGTTTGTGCAAGCTTGACACTTGCGGGACTCTTTAATCTTCACCAATACGGAGATGACCAAATGTGTCTTCGGTTGTTCTGAGGTCTTTGATAGTTTCTTTGAAAGCTTCAACTGAACCTCGAAATCGAAGCAGTTATGTTTATATTGATTTCTCACTGTAATCATTACGAACCAGGAACAGCCAGCACACTCGGTCGCATTAGTAATTATGTCACGTCTCTACTTAGCAGAGCATTCAAAGGCCCACTGGAAGTAGTAAAGCACTAAAACACTGCAAAACTGAACTCGGGAAAATCATACTGGGAGCTCTGAGCGATGTCTGCATCCAAGCCATCCAATACGGACTCTGAAACCTTGGAATATCAACACTATGATGCGCTACCTTTTACCTGGAGCAAAACGATGGAATTAGAAGAATGCTTACCGCAGGATACAACTGTGCCGCTGTTATTTGGAGCACGGTTTTCACTTGCATGAAAACTACAGCAGAACGTAGAAGGATGATCACTGAGGAGTCCACGCGGGCATGCTGAGGAGATTGTAGGTCGTACATTTCAATGATTACTGACATTTGCGCTGCTGGAGGTACAGTAATCAACAAAGAACAGGGTGTGCTACTCTCGAATCCGGTCAGCACATGATGAAAAGCCAGGAAGTATACCTTGTCAAATTGCCGTCAACAGGGACAAGTTAACCACCAGCTCCACCGGCGCCCGGCTAGCTCAGTCGGTAGAGCATGAGACTCTTAATCTCAGGGTCGTGGGTTCGAGCCCCACGTTGGGCGGTGCCCGTCTCCTTATTAACAAAGTTTCCCGCTCATCCTTGAACCTCTTACACCTCGATGGTACCGAGCACTGCGTTTTAATGCACAGGTGTGATCAAACCGAGATGAAAAGGGCGTATCTAGCTCCTTGCCCGAGAGATAAATCAAGGGTTCCGCAGATAATCCCTTGGCTCCGGTCACCCGGACGCAGATAGGAGCTGCAGCCATCATAACTTGTATGAAAACTAAGAAGAGCTCCTGTCTATTTACAGTTTCATTTACTCTAGCGTTTCCTTAAACATTGCGTGTACGAAGGCTAAGAAATTGGAGAGCTATTCTAATACAATAACTATTAGGAATCTTTTCGGCATAACAGTTTCACTGTGATTTTGCAGGTAACACGTACGTTGGGAAAACATTTTGAACGCGATCAATAACCGCACTGGAAAAATGTGGGAAAGAAAGGGCGAAAAGCGACTCTTCAACATGTGGAAATATCTTCCTGAGCGGAGCCCTCTTCTCGAAGCTCAACACTCTGCAAGAGTCACTTCTCCCAACTTGCGCCCGCAGGTTTCCGTAGTGTGCCTGCAAAGAGCCATCCGCTTGAGACAGGTGCACCTCCCGATTTCATTGAACTAAGCTAGATGCACAATTTCTAATGCAGCCTTCATCACAATAGACAGTTCATTTCTCGAAAGCTTGTCGTAAAAAAAGGAAACAAAGAACGAAAACGTATAGCTGACAATCTTCTGAAGATGCAGATTCAGCTTTGGGGAAATGGACATTTTATGTATGCAGATGCTTTTCAAGCGCTGGTTTTAGAACGTCGCTGTGCTTCCAGCATCCTTTTCAGCCTTCTAAACTGGCTACCGAGGTGCCGATCACATTGTAAAGCGGTTGAGAGGCCGGAGCTGCTCAAACCGCTCTTGCCGTTTCCCATCAATCAAAAGCACTATGTTGTTTCTTTGTATGGAAAGCTTTTCAAGTCTGGCATCGACACGCACCTTTCCTGAAACGTCCAAAAGGTGAATGCTTCGCAAAGAAATCCAGTCTACCTTCAGGGGGCATGATGTTGAAATCGGAATGAGCCCTGGGTGGGCTTGAAGCAGCAGCTGTTCAGTTAACAGCTGCACAGAAACGCACCCCGCTTGCTTTGTATCATTCGCAAGTTTCTGGTTAAAGAGTAAAAAAGGCTGGAATTCTTCTGCCAGCCGGCAGGATTTCTTCTGCACTCACCCAGAAAAGCCAAGAATTGTATTTCATCTTTCGCAAGCTGTATTTTCCAGGAGGAGAATGAATACTTGCATTAAACTGAATCAAGCCGACAGAGACGCACAGCCGTTGTTTTTCTCCATGGGAAGTTTTTCGTTAAGGAAAAACACCGTTGTCATTTTCTTGCCAGCCGGCGGTATTTCTTGTGCAGCGATGAGCCAGATTTGTATTTCGTATTTCGCAAGTTGTGTGAATTTCTTGAAGTTGAAAGTGAATTCGCTCCAGAAAAGAAATGTCCAGTCGCATGAAAGCCGTGGCTGTTTGTTAAACCGCAGGACCTGAGCTTGCGTTCTGTTTCTCATGGCGTTCGCAAAGGCGATTCCTGCCTTTAAAACTGCTGTGTCTGCGACTGAAAGCGGCGTGTGGCGCAGCTTCTAAAGTCTTGTTGACGCTCCTCGATGTTGCTTTCTCTCTGCCTAAGGAAGTTCGATTGTCGCGTCGGAACGGGGAGACCTAATCCTTCCAGCTTTAAGCCACCCTTCAGTCTTCTGAAGGGTGTCCGAGTGCTAGCATGTCATTTGGCTTTTTTTTGGGGGGAAACGGAGAGCGACATCGAAAAAGGTTACCGCCGCTGCCTCGCCCTCCGTGTTAAATGATCGCAAGCCGGCGGCGGCGGCGCTCCCTGTAGTCGTGGCCGAGCGGTTAAGGCGATGGGCTAGAAAGCCATTGGGGTCTCCCCGCGTCGGCTCGAATCCTGCCCACTACGGCGCCCTTCTCCTGTCGCTTCGGCCTGCCCAGAAAAAGGCGGAGTGCCGTTTCTCTCTTCCTGCTTCTTGTACAAACGCTAAATCGCTTGGACCTGCTGCCTTGGAAGTAATGTCTTCAACATCCACCAGTGACATTTCACAGCTGGAAGCACACAGCCACGCTTTTGGCATTGGCATGTCTTTTGCGCCCTACTTCCAGCCTTTGAAGACCTAATTATTCAAACTGAAAGAACCGGCTGAATGAGTGTTTGCAGTGCACCAGGAGGAGCAGGGACCATAGCATTGGAGGGGTGAGGATGGCGCAGATGGAAACGTTTTCATGCGCTCCTCTGGGAGGAATGAAAAGAAAAGACGAAACCGGAAACAGTAGTAGCCGCAAGAGGAAGTGTCTTCAAGCGCCAAGCAAGCGCTCCTCGTTAGTATAGTGGTGCGTATCCCCGCCTGTCACGTGGGAGACCAGGGATGGATTGCTTGACGGCGAGCCAGGTTGCTTTTCTCCCATCAGATTCCAACCGCTAATGCTAACGCAGTGTGTGGGAGCTTACATGCTTTTCCTTTCCCGTCTTTTTCGGACGACTATTCCAAAGGGGTAACCTGAAGGAATAGGGGCCTGAAGACACGAGGCATTCTTAAACCAGCACTGGGCTGCACGGCCTTCTGTTGTGATCAGGTTATATTCGAGTGAAAAAGCCAGAGCATCCGCTTCCATCCTATGGAGCACGAGCTAAATCGGAAGAGGCAGGGGATACACCTACGCCTATCGGCGCACGTTCCCTGCGTCAGGCTGCTTCACCCATTTGCACCCGACTGGAGATGGCACTGAGCAAGCTTTTTGTCAGGAGTGGGATTCGAACCCACGCCTCCAGGGGAGACTGCGACCTGAACGCAGCGCCTTAGACCGCTCGGCCATCCTGACGCGGGCCCCCTGTCCCGGGGCGGTCTGATGAGCCACCGCGATCCCACTACGCTCCTTGAGTATCGCACTGTTATTAATACTACAGTGTGACTCCAGCATTAAAATGTTTGGAAAATGTGTCGGCTTTTATAATCCAGTGTAGAGCAGCATGTGATGATTTGTGCTACAACACCAAGCGCTCAAAGTGACGTCTGCGTTTGTCGTTGAAACTTTCAACTCTTTCATCACTTATGTAGGAAATAAAAAGAGCAGTTGTGCGCCACACGCAGAGAGGCTGTCAGCAGAGTGGCGCAGCGGAAGCGTGCTGGGCCCATAACCCAGAGGTCGATGGATCGAAACCATCCTCTGCTACGTGTGTCCTATGCACGATTCATAAGCATGCCATTGGGTTAGCAAAGTGCCTTCAAATAGTCTGCATCTCCCTTTCTTTAAATTCTGTCCTGAGTTTCTCTCTCGTGTGTGTTTGTGCAAGCTTGACACTTGCGGGACTCTTTAATCTTCACCAATACGGAGATGACCAAATGTGTCTTCGGTTGTTCTGAGGTCTTTGATAGTTTCTTTGAAAGCTTCAACTGAACCTCGAAATCGAAGCAGTTATGTTTATATTGATTTCTCACTGTAATCATTACGAACCAGGAACAGCCAGCACACTCGGTCGCATTAGTAATTATGTCACGTCTCTACTTAGCAGAGCATTCAAAGGCCCACTGGAAGTAGTAAAGCACTAAAACACTGCAAAACTGAACTCGGGAAAATCATACTGGGAGCTCTGAGCGATGTCTGCATCCAAGCCATCCAATACGGACTCTGAAACCTTGGAATATCAACACTATGATGCGCTACCTTTTACCTGGAGCAAAACGATGGAATTAGAAGAATGCTTACCGCAGGATACAACTGTGCCGCTGTTATTTGGAGCACGGTTTTCACTTGCATGAAAACTACAGCAGAACGTAGAAGGATGATCACTGAGGAGTCCACGCGGGCATGCTGAGGAGATTGTAGGTCGTACATTTCAATGATTACTGACATTTGCGCTGCTGGAGGTACAGTAATCAACAAAGAACAGGGTGTGCTACTCTCGAATCCGGTCAGCACATGATGAAAAGCCAGGAAGTATACCTTGTCAAATTGCCGTCAACAGGGACAAGTTAACCACCAGCTCCACCGGCGCCCGGCTAGCTCAGTCGGTAGAGCATGAGACTCTTAATCTCAGGGTCGTGGGTTCGAGCCCCACGTTGGGCGGTGCCCGTCTCCTTATTAACAAAGTTTCCCGCTCATCCTTGAACCTCTTACACCTCGATGGTACCGAGCACTGCGTTTTAATGCACAGGTGTGATCAAACCGAGATGAAAAGGGCGTATCTAGCTCCTTGCCCGAGAGATAAATCAAGGGTTCCGCAGATAATCCCTTGGCTCCGGTCACCCGGACGCAGATAGGAGCTGCAGCCATCATAACTTGTATGAAAACTAAGAAGAGCTCCTGTCTATTTACAGTTTCATTTACTCTAGCGTTTCCTTAAACATTGCGTGTACGAAGGCTAAGAAATTGGAGAGCTATTCTAATACAATAACTATTAGGAATCTTTTCGGCATAACAGTTTCACTGTGATTTTGCAGGTAACACGTACGTTGGGAAAACATTTTGAACGCGATCAATAACCGCACTGGAAAAATGTGGGAAAGAAAGGGCGAAAAGCGACTCTTCAACATGTGGAAATATCTTCCTGAGCGGAGCCCTCTTCTCGAAGCTCAACACTCTGCAAGAGTCACTTCTCCCAACTTGCGCCCGCAGGTTTCCGTAGTGTGCCTGCAAAGAGCCATCCGCTTGAGACAGGTGCACCTCCCGATTTCATTGAACTAAGCTAGATGCACAATTTCTAATGCAGCCTTCATCACAATAGACAGTTCATTTCTCGAAAGCTTGTCGTAAAAAAAGGAAACAAAGAACGAAAACGTATAGCTGACAATCTTCTGAAGATGCAGATTCAGCTTTGGGGAAATGGACATTTTATGTATGCAGATGCTTTTCAAGCGCTGGTTTTAGAACGTCGCTGTGCTTCCAGCATCCTTTTCAGCCTTCTAAACTGGCTACCGAGGTGCCGATCACATTGTAAAGCGGTTGAGAGGCCGGAGCTGCTCAAACCGCTCTTGCCGTTTCCCATCAATCAAAAGCACTATGTTGTTTCTTTGTATGGAAAGCTTTTCAAGTCTGGCATCGACACGCACCTTTCCTGAAACGTCCAAAAGGTGAATGCTTCGCAAAGAAATCCAGTCTACCTTCAGGGGGCATGATGTTGAAATCGGAATGAGCCCTGGGTGGGCTTGAAGCAGCAGCTGTTCAGTTAACAGCTGCACAGAAACGCACCCCGCTTGCTTTGTATCATTCGCAAGTTTCTGGTTAAAGAGTAAAAAAGGCTGGAATTCTTCTGCCAGCCGGCAGGATTTCTTCTGCACTCACCCAGAAAAGCCAAGAATTGTATTTCATCTTTCGCAAGCTGTATTTTCCAGGAGGAGAATGAATACTTGCATTAAACTGAATCAAGCCGACAGAGACGCACAGCCGTTGTTTTTCTCCATGGGAAGTTTTTCGTTAAGGAAAAACACCGTTGTCATTTTCTTGCCAGCCGGCGGTATTTCTTGTGCAGCGATGAGCCAGATTTGTATTTCGTATTTCGCAAGTTGTGTGAATTTCTTGAAGTTGAAAGTGAATTCGCTCCAGAAAAGAAATGTCCAGTCGCATGAAAGCCGTGGCTGTTTGTTAAACCGCAGGACCTGAGCTTGCGTTCTGTTTCTCATGGCGTTCGCAAAGGCGATTCCTGCCTTTAAAACTGCTGTGACTGCGACTGAAAGTGGCGTGTGGCGCAGCGTCTAAAGTCTTGTTGACGCTCCTCGATGTTGCTTTCTCTCTGCCTAAGGAAGTTCGATTGTCGCGTCGGAACGGGGAGACCTAATCCTTCCAGCTTTAAGCCACCCTTCAGTCTTCTGAAGGGTGTCCGAGTGCTAGCATGTCATTTGGCTTTTTTTGGGGGGGAAACGGAGAGCGACATTGAAAAAGGTTACCGCCGCTGCCTCGCCCTCCGTGTTAAATGATCGCAAGCCGGCGGCGGCGGCGCTCCCTGTAGTCGTGGCCGAGCGGTTAAGGCGATGGGCTAGAAAGCCATTGGGGTCTCCCCGCGTCGGCTCGAATCCTGCCCACTACGGCGCCCTTCTCCTGTCGCTTCGGCCTGCCCAGAAAAAGGCGGAGTGCCGTTTCTCTCTTCCTGCTTCTTGTACAAACGCTAAATCGCTTGGACCTGCTGCCTTGGAAGTAATGTCTTCAACATCCACCAGTGACATTTCACAGCTGGAAGCACACAGCCACGCTTTTGGCATTGGCATGTCTTTTGCGCCCTACTTCCAGCCTTTGAAGACCTAATTATTCAAACTGAAAGAACCGGCTGAATGAGTGTTTGCAGTGCACCAGGAGGAGCAGGGACCATAGCATTGGAGGGGTGAGGATGGCGCAGATGGAAACGTTTTCATGCGCTCCTCTGGGAGGAATGAAAAGAAAAGACGAAACCGGAAACAGTAGTAGCCGCAAGAGGAAGTGTCTTCAAGCGCCAAGCAAGCGCTCCTCGTTAGTATAGTGGTGCGTATCCCCGCCTGTCACGTGGGAGACCAGGGATGGATTGCTTGACGGCGAGCCAGGTTGCTTTTCTCCCATCAGATTCCAACCGCTAATGCTAACGCAGTGTGTGGGAGCTTACATGCTTTTCCTTTCCCGTCTTTTTCGGACGACTATTCCAAAGGGGTAACCTGAAGGAATAGGGGCCTGAAGACACGAGGCATTCTTAAACCAGCACTGGGCTGCACGGCCTTCTGTTGTGATCAGGTTATATTCGAGTCAAAAAGCCAGAGCATCCGCTTCCATCCTATGGAGCACGAGCTAAATCGGAAGAGGCAGGGGATACACCTACGCCTATCGGCGCACGTTCCCTGCGTCAGGCTGCTTCACCCATTTGCACCCGACTGGAGACGGCACTGAGCAAGCTTTTTGTCAGGAGTGGGATTCGAACCCACGCCTCCAGGGGAGACTGCGACCTGAACGCAGCGCCTTAGACGGCTCGGCCATCCTGACGCGGGCCCCCTGTCCCGGGGCGGTCTGATGAGCCACCGCGATCCCACTACGCTCCTCGAGTATCGCACTGTTATTAATACTACAGTGTGACTCCAGCATTAAAATGTTTGGAAAATGTGTCGGCTTTTATAATCCAGTGTAGAGCAGCATGTGATGATTTGTGCTACAACACCAAGCGCTCAAAGTGACGTCTGCGTTTGTCGTTGAAACTTTCAACTCTTTCATCACTTATGTAGGAAATAAAAAGAGCAGTTGTGCGCCACACGCAGAGAGGCCATCAGCAGAGTGGCGCAGCGGAAGCGTGCTGGGCCCATAACCCAGAGGTCGATGGATCGAAACCATCCTCTGCTACGTGTGTCCTATGCACGATTCATAAGCATGCCATTGGGTTAGCAAAGTGCCTTCAAATAGTCTGCATCTCCCTTTCTTTAAATTCTGTCCTGAGTTTCTCTCTCGTGTGTGTTTGTGCAAGCTTGACACTTGCGGGACTCTTTAATCTTCACCAATACGGAGATGACCAAATGTGTCTTCGGTTGTTCTGAGGTCTTTGATAGTTTCTTTGAAAGCTTCAACTGAACCTCGAAATCGAAGCAGTTATGTTTATATTGATTTCTCACTGTAATCATTACGAACCAGGAACAGCCAGCACACTCGGTCGCATTAGTAATTATGTCACGTCTCTACTTAGCAGAGCATTCAAAGGCCCACTGGAAGTAGTAAAGCACTAAAACACTGCAAAACTGAACTCGGGAAAATCATACTGGGAGCTCTGAGCGATGTCTGCATCCAAGCCATCCAATACGGACTCTGAAACCTTGGAATATCAACACTATGATGCGCTACCTTTTACCTGGAGCAAAACGATGGAATTAGAAGAATGCTTACCGCAGGATACAACTGTGCCGCTGTTATTTGGAGCACGGTTTTCACTTGCATGAAAACTACAGCAGAACGTAGAAGGATGATCACTGAGGAGTCCACGCGGGCATGCTGAGGAGATTGTAGGTCGTACATTTCAATGATTACTGACATTTGCGCTGCTGGAGGTACAGTAATCAACAAAGAACAGGGTGTGCTACTCTCGAATCCGGTCAGCACATGATGAAAAGCCAGGAAGTATACCTTGTCAAATTGCCGTCAACAGGGACAAGTTAACCACCAGCTCCACCGGCACCCGGCTAGCTCAGTCGGTAGAGCATGAGACTCTTAATCTCAGGGTCGTGGGTTCGAGCCCCACGTTGGGCGGTGCCCGTCTCCTTATTAACAAAGTTTCCCGCTCATCCTTGAACCTCTTACACCTCGATGGTACCGAGCACTGCGTTTTAATGCACAGGTGTGATCAAACCGAGATGAAAAGGGCGTATCTAGCTCCTTGCCCGAGAGATAAATCAAGGGTTCCGCAGATAATCCCTTGGCTCCGGTCACCCGGACGCAGATAGGAGCTGCAGCCATCATAACTTGTATGAAAACTAAGAAGAGCTCCTGTCTATTTACAGTTTCATTTACTCTAGCGTTTCCTTAAACATTGCGTGTACGAAGGCTAAGAAATTGGAGAGCTATTCTAATACAATAACTATTAGGAATCTTTTCGGCATAACAGTTTCACTGTGATTTTGCAGGTAAAACGTACGTTGGGAAAACATTTTGAACGCGATCAATAACCGCACTGGAAAAATGTGGGAAAGAAAGGGCGAAAAGCGACTCTTCAACATGTGGAAATATCTTCCTGAGCGGAGCCCTCTTCTCGAAGCTCAACACTCTGCAAGAGTCACTTCTCCCAACTTGCGCCCGCAGGTTTCCGTAGTGTGCCTGCAAAGAGCCATCCGCTTGAGACAGGTGCACCTCCCGATTTCATTGAACTAAGCTAGATGCACAATTTCTAATGCAGCCTTCATCACAATAGACAGTTCATTTCTCGAAAGCTTGTCGTAAAAAAAGGAAACAAAGAACGAAAACGTATAGCTGACAATCTTCTGAAGATGCAGATTCAGCTTTGGGGAAATGGACATTTTATGTATGCAGATGCTTTTCAAGCGCTGGTTTTAGAACGTCGCTGTGCTTCCAGCATCCTTTTCAGCCTTCTAAACTGGCTACCGAGGTGCCGATCACATTGTAAAGCGGTTGAGAGGCCGGAGCTGCTCAAACCGCTCTTGCCGTTTCCCATCAATCAAAAGCACTATGTTGTTTCTTTGTATGGAAAGCTTTTCAAGTCTGGCATCGACACGCACCTTTCCTGAAACGTCCAAAAGGTGAATGCTTCGCAAAGAAATCCAGTCTACCTTCAGGGGGCATGATGTTGAAATCGGAATGAGCCCTGGGTGGGCTTGAAGCAGCAGCTGTTCAGTTAACAGCTGCACAGAAACGCACCCCGCTTGCTTTGTATCATTCGCAAGTTTCTGGTTAAAGAGTAAAAAAGGCTGGAATTCTTCTGCCAGCCGGCAGGATTTCTTCTGCACTCACCCAGAAAAGCCAAGAATTGTATTTCATCTTTCGCAAGCTGTATTTTCCAGGAGGAGAATGAATACTTGCATTAAACTGAATCAAGCCGACAGATACGCACAGCCGTTGTTTTTCTCCATGGGAAGTTTTTCGTTAAGGAAAAACACCGTTGTCATTTTCTTGCCAGCCGGCGGTATTTCTTGTGCAGCGATGAGCCAGATTTGTATTTCGTATTTCGCAAGTTGTGTGAATTTCTTGAAGTTGAAAGTGAATTCGCTCCAGAAAAGAAATGTCCAGTCGCATGAAAGCCGTGGCTGTTTGTTAAACCGCAGGACCTGAGCTTGCGTTCTGTTTCTCATGGCGTTCGCAAAGGCGATTCCTGCCTTTAAAACTGCTGTGACTGCGACTGAAAGTGGCGTGTGGCGCAGCTTCTAAAGTCTTGTTGACGCTCCTCGATGTTGCTTTCTCTCTGCCTAAGGAAGTTCGATTGTCGCGTCGGAACGGGGAGACCTAATCCTTCCAGCTTTAAGCCACCCTTCAGTCTTCTGAAGGGTGTCCGAGTGCTAGCATGTCATTTGGCTTTTTTTTGGGGGGAAACGGAGAGCGACATCGAAAAAGGTTACCGCCGCTGCCTCGCCCTCCGTGTTAAATGATCGCAAGCCGGCGGCGGCGGCGCTCCCTGTAGTCGTGGCCGAGCGGTTAAGGCGATGGGCTAGAAAGCCATTGGGGTCTCCCCGCGTCGGCTCGAATCCTGCCCACTACGGCGCCCTTCTCCTGTCGCTTCGGCCTGCCCAGAAAAAGGCGGAGTGCCGTTTCTCTCTTCCTGCTTCTTGTACAAACGCTAAATCGCTTGGACCTGCTGCCTTGGAAGTAATGTCTTCAACATCCACCAGTGACATTTCACAGCTGGAAGCACACAGCCACGCTTTTGGCATTGGCATGTCTTTTGCGCCCTACTTCCAGCCTTTGAAGACCTAATTATTCAAACTGAAAGAACCGGCTGAATGAGTGTTTGCAGTGCACCAGGAGGAGCAGGGACCATAGCATTGGAGGGGTGAGGATGGCGCAGATGGAAACGTTTTCATGCGCTCCTCTGGGAGGAATGAAAAGAAAAGACGAAACCGGAAACAGTAGTAGCCGCAAGAGGAAGTGTCTTCAAGCGCCACGCAAGCGCTCCTCGTTAGTATAGTGGTGCGTATCCCCGCCTGTCACGTGGGAGACCAGGGATGGATTGCTTGACGGCGAGCCAGGTTGCTTTTCTCCCATCAGATTCCAACCGCTAATGCTAACGCAGTGAGTGGGAGCTTACATGCTTTTCCTTTCCCGTCTTTTTCGGACGACTATTCCAAAGGGGTAACCTGAAGGAATAGGGGCCTGAAGACACGAGGCATTCTTAAACCAGCACTGGGCTGCACGGCCTTCTGTTGTGATCAGGTTATATTCGAGTGAAAAAGCCAGAGCATCCGCTTCCATCCTATGGAGCACGAGCTAAATCGGAAGAGGCAGGGGATACACCTACGCCTATCGGCGCACGTTCCCTGCGTCAGGCTGCTTCACCCATTTGCACCCGACTGGAGACGGCACTGAGCAAGCTTTTTGTCAGGAGTGGGATTCGAACCCACGCCTCCAGGGGAGACTGCGACCTGAACGCAGCGCCTTAGACCGCTCGGCCATCCTGACGCGGGCCCCCTGTCCCGGGGCGGTCTGATGAGCCACCGCGATCCCACTACGCTCCTCGAGTATCGCACTGTTATTAATACTACAGTGTGACTCCAGCATTAAAATGTTTGGAAAATGTGTCGGCTTTTATAATCCAGTGTAGAGCAGCATGTGATGATTTGTGCTACAACACCAAGCGCTCAAAGTGACGTCTGCGTTTGTCGTTGAAACTTTCAACTCTTTCATCACTTATGTAGGAAATAAAAAGAGCAGTTGTGCGCCACACGCAGAGAGGCCGTCAGCAGAGTGGCGCAGCGGAAGCGTGCTGGGCCCATAACCCAGAGGTCGATGGATCGAAACCATCCTCTGCTACGTGTGTCCTATGCACGATTCATAAGCATGCCATTGGGTTAGCAAAGTGCCTTCAAATAGTCTGCATCTCCCTTTCTTTAAATTCTGTCCTGAGTTTCTCTCTCGTGTGTGTTTGTGCAAGCTTGACACTTGCGGGACTCTTTAATCTTCACCAATACGGAGATGACCAAATGTGTCTTCGGTTGTTCTGAGGTCTTTGATAGTTTCTTTGAAAGCTTCAACTGAACCTCGAAATCGAAGCAGTTATGTTTATATTGATTTCTCACTGTAATCATTACGAACCAGGAACAGCCAGCACACTCGGTCGCATTAGTAATTATGTCACGTCTCTACTTAGCAGAGCATTCAAAGGCCCACTGGAAGTAGTAAAGCACTAAAACACTGCAAAACTGAACTCGGGAAAATCATACTGGGAGCTCTGAGCGATGTCTGCATCCAAGCCATCCAATACGGACTCTGAAACCTTGGAATATCAACACTATGATGCGCTACCTTTTACCTGGAGCAAAACGATGGAATTAGAAGAATGCTTACCGCAGGATACAACTGTGCCGCTGTTATTTGGAGCACGGTTTTCACTTGCATGAAAACTACAGCAGAACGTAGAAGGATGATCACTGAGGAGTCCACGCGGGCATGCTGAGGAGATTGTAGGTCGTACATTTCAATGATTACTGACATTTGCGCTGCTGGAGGTACAGTAATCAACAAAGAACAGGGTGTGCTACTCTCGAATCCGGTCAGCACATGATGAAAAGCCAGGAAGTATACCTTGTCAAATTGCCGTCAACAGGGACAAGTTAACCACCAGCTCCACCGGCGCCCGGCTAGCTCAGTCGGTAGAGCATGAGACTCTTAATCTCAGGGTCGTGGGTTCGAGCCCCACGTTGGGCGGTGCCCGTCTCCTTATTAACAAAGTTTCCCGCTCATCCTTGAACCTCTTACACCTCGATGGTACCGAGCACTGCGTTTTAATGCACAGGTGTGATCAAACCGAGATGAAAAGGGCGTATCTAGCTCCTTGCCCGAGAGATAAATCAAGGGTTCCGCAGATAATCCCTTGGCTCCGGTCACCCGGACGCAGACAGGAGCTGCAGCCATCATAACTTGTATGAAAACTAAGAAGAGCTCCTGTCTATTTACAGTTTCATTTACTCTAGCGTTTCCTTAAACATTGCGTGTACGAAGGCTAAGAAATTGGAGAGCTATTCTAATACAATAACTATTAGGAATCTTTTCGGCATAACAGTTTCACTGTGATTTTGCAGGTAACACGTACGTTGGGAAAACATTTTGAACGCGATCAATAACCGCACTGGAAAAATGTGGGAAAGAAAGGGCGAAAAGCGACTCTTCAACATGTGGAAATATCTTCCTGAGCGGAGCCCTCTTCTCGAAGCTCAACACTCTGCAAGAGTCACTTCTCCCAACTTGCGCCCGCAGGTTTCCGTAGTGTGCCTGCAAAGAGCCATCCGCTTGAGACAGGTGCACCTCCCGATTTCATTGAACTAAGCTAGATGCACAATTTCTAATGCAGCCTTCATCACAATAGACAGTTCATTTCTCGAAAGCTTGTCGTAAAAAAAGGAAACAAAGAACGAAAACGTATAGCTGACAATCTTCTGAAGATGCAGATTCAGCTTTGGGGAAATGGACATTTTATGTATGCAGATGCTTTTCAAGCGCTGGTTTTAGAACGTCGCTGTGCTTCCAGCATCCTTTTCAGCCTTCTAAACTGGCTACCGAGGTGCCGATCACATTGTAAAGCGGTTGAGAGGCCGGAGCTGCTCAAACCGCTCTTGCCGTTTCCCATCAATCAAAAGCACTATGTTGTTTCTTTGTATGGAAAGCTTTTCAAGTCTGGCATCGACACGCACCTTTCCTGAAACGTCCAAAAGGTGAATGCTTCGCAAAGAAATCCAGTCTACCTTCAGGGGGCATGATGTTGAAATCGGAATGAGCCCTGGGTGGGCTTGAAGCAGCAGCTGTTCAGTTAACAGCTGCACAGAAACGCACCCCGCTTGCTTTGTATCATTCGCAAGTTTCTGGTTAAAGAGTAAAAAAGGCTGGAATTCTTCTGCCAGCCGGCAGGATTTCTTCTGCACTCACCCAGAAAAGCCAAGAATTGTATTTCATCTTTCGCAAGCTGTATTTTCCAGGAGGAGAATGAATACTTGCATTAAACTGAATCAAGCCGACAGAGACGCACAGCCGTTGTTTTTCTCCATGGGAAGTTTTTCGTTAAGGAAAAACACCGTTGTCATTTTCTTGCCAGCCGGCGGTATTTCTTGTGCAGCGATGAGCCAGATTTGTATTTCGTATTTCGCAAGTTGTGTGAATTTCTTGAAGTTGAAAGTGAATTCGCTCCAGAAAAGAAATGTCCAGTCGCATGAAAGCCGTGGCTGTTTGTTAAACCGCAGGACCTGAGCTTGCGTTCTGTTTCTCATGGCGTTCGCAAAGGCGATTCCTGCCTTTAAAACTGCTGTGACTGCGACTGAAAGTGGCGTGTGGCGCAGCTTCTAAAGTCTTGTTGACGCTCCTCGATGTTGCTTTCTCTCTGCCTAAGGAAGTTCGATTGTCGCGTCGGAACGGGGAGACCTAATCCTTCCAGCTTTAAGCCACCCTTCAGTCTTCTGAAGGGTGTCCGAGTGCTAGCATGTCATTTGGCTTTTTTTTGGGGGGAAACGGAGAGCGACATCGAAAAAGGTTACCGCCGCTGCCTCGCCCTCCGTGTTAAATGATCGCAAGCCGGCGGCGGCGGCGCTCCCTGTAGTCGTGGCCGAGCGGTTAAGGCGATGGGCTAGAAAGCCATTGGGGTCTCCCCGCGTCGGCTCGAATCCTGCCCACTACGGCGCCCTTCTCCTGTCGCTTCGGCCTGCCCAGAAAAAGGCGGAGTGCCGTTTCTCTCTTCCTGCTTCTTGTACAAACGCTAAATCGCTTGGACCTGCTGCCTTGGAAGTAATGTCTTCAACATCCACCAGTGACATTTCACAGCTGGAAGCACACAGCCACGCTTTTGGCATTGGCATGTCTTTTGCGCCCTACTTCCAGCCTTTGAAGACCTAATTATTCAAACTGAAAGAACCGGCTGAATGAGTGTTTGCAGTGCACCAGGAGGAGCAGGGACCATAGCATTGGAGGGGTGAGGATGGCGCAGATGGAAACGTTTTCATGCGCTCCTCTGGGAGGAATGAAAAGAAAAGACGAAACCGGAAACAGTAGTAGCCGCAAGAGGAAGTGTCTTCAAGCGCCACGCAAGCGCTCCTCGTTAGTATAGTGGTGCGTATCCCCGCCTGTCACGTGGGAGACCAGGGATGGATTGCTTGACGGCGAGCCAGGTTGCTTTTCTCCCATCAGATTCCAACCGCTAATGCTAACGCAGTGAGTGGGAGCTTACATGCTTTTCCTTTCCCGTCTTTTTCGGACGACTATTCCAAAGGGGTAACCTGAAGGAATAGGGGCCTGAAGACACGAGGCATTCTTAAACCAGCACTGGGCTGCACGGCCTTCTGTTGTGATCAGGTTATATTCGAGTGAAAAAGCCAGAGCATCCGCTTCCATCCTATGGAGCACGAGCTAAATCGGAAGAGGCAGGGGATACACCTACGCCTATCGGCGCACGTTCCCTGCGTCAGGCTGCTTCACCCATTTGCACCCGACTGGAGACGGCACTGAGCAAGCTTTTTGTCAGGAGTGGGATTCGAACCCACGCCTCCAGGGGAGACTGCGACCTGAACGCAGCGCCTTAGACCGCTCGGCCATCCTGACGCGGGCCCCCTGTCCTGGGGCGGTCTGATGAGCCACCGCGATCCCACTACGCTCCTCGAGTATCGCACTGTTATTAATACTACAGTGTGACTCCAGCATTAAAATGTTTGGAAAATGTGTCGGCTTTTATAATCCAGTGTAGAGCAGCATGTGATGATTTGTGCTACAACACCAAGCGCTCAAAGTGACGTCTGCGTTTGTCGTTGAAACTTTCAACTCTTTCATCACTTATGTAGGAAATAAAAAGAGCAGTTGTGCGCCACACGCAGAGAGGCTGTCAGCAGAGTGGCGCAGCGGAAGCGTGCTGGGCCCATAACCCAGAGGTCGATGGATCGAAACCATCCTCTGCTACGTGTGTCCTATGCACGATTCATAAGCATGCCATTGGGTTAGCAAAGTGCCTTCAAATAGTCTGCATCTCCCTTTCTTTAAATTCTGTCCTGAGTTTCTCTCTCGTGTGTGTTTGTGCAAGCTTGACACTTGCGGGACTCTTTAATCTTCACCAATACGGAGATGACCAAATGTGTCTTCGGTTGTTCTGAGGTCTTTGATAGTTTCTTTGAAAGCTTCAACTGAACCTCGAAATCGAAGCAGTTATGTTTATATTGATTTCTCACTGTAATCATTACGAACCAGGAACAGCCAGCACACTCGGTCGCATTAGTAATTATGTCACGTCTCTACTTAGCAGAGCATTCAAAGGCCCACTGGAAGTAGTAAAGCACTAAAACACTGCAAAACTGAACTCGGGAAAATCATACTGGGAGCTCTGAGCGATGTCTGCATCCAAGCCATCCAATACGGACTCTGAAACCTTGGAATATCAACACTATGATGCGCTACCTTTTACCTGGAGCAAAACGATGGAATTAGAAGAATGCTTACCGCAGGATACAACTGTGCCGCTGTTATTTGGAGCACGGTTTTCACTTGCATGAAAACTACAGCAGAACGTAGAAGGATGATCACTGAGGAGTCCACGCGGGCATGCTGAGGAGATTGTAGGTCGTACATTTCAATGATTACTGACATTTGCGCTGCTGGAGGTACAGTAATCAACAAAGAACAGGGTGTGCTACTCTCGAATCCGGTCAGCACATGATGAAAAGCCAGGAAGTATACCTTGTCAAATTGCCGTCAACAGGGACAAGTTAACCACCAGCTCCACCGGCGCCCGGCTAGCTCAGTCGGTAGAGCATGAGACTCTTAATCTCAGGGTCGTGGGTTTGAGCCCCACGTTGGGCGGTGCCCGTCTCCTTATTAACAAAGTTTCCAGCTCATCCTTGAACCTCTTACACCTCGATGGTACCGAGCACTGCGTTTTAATGCACAGGTGTGATCAAACCGAGATGAAAAGGGCGTATCTAGCTCCTTGCCCGAGAGATAAATCAAGGGTTCCGCAGATAATCCCTTGGCTCCGGTCACCCGGACGCAGATAGGAGCTGCAGCCATCATAACTTGTATGAAAACTAAGAAGAGCTCCTGTCTATTTACAGTTTCATTTACTCTAGCGTTTCCTTAAACATTGCGTGTACGAAGGCTAAGAAATTGGAGAGCTATTCTAATACAATAACTATTAGGAATCTTTTCGGCATAACAGTTTCACTGTGATTTTGCAGGTAACACGTACGTTGGGAAAACATTTTGAACGCGATCAATAACCGCACTGGAAAAATGTGGGAAAGAAAGGGCGAAAAGCGACTCTTCAACATGTGGAAATATCTTCCTGAGCGGAGCCCTCTTCTCGAAGCTCAACACTCTGCAAGAGTCACTTCTCCCAACTTGCGCCCGCAGGTTTCCGTAGTGTGCCTGCAAAGAGCCATCCGCTTGAGACAGGTGCACCTCCCGATTTCATTGAACTAAGCTAGATGCACAATTTCTAATGCAGCCTTCATCACAATAGACAGTTCATTTCTCGAAAGCTTGTCGTAAAAAAAGGAAACAAAGAACGAAAACGTATAGCTGACAATCTTCTGAAGATGCAGATTCAGCTTTGGGGAAATGGACATTTTATGTATGCAGATGCTTTTCAAGCGCTGGTTTTAGAACGTCGCTGTGCTTCCAGCATCCTTTTCAGCCTTCTAAACTGGCTACCGAGGTGCCGATCACATTGTAAAGCGGTTGAGAGGCCGGAGCTGCTCAAACCGCTCTTGCCGTTTCCCATCAATCAAAAGCACTATGTTGTTTCTTTGTATGGAAAGCTTTTCAAGTCTGGCATCGACACGCACCTTTCCTGAAACGTCCAAAAGGTGAATGCTTCGCAAAGAAATCCAGTCTACCTTCAGGGGGCATGATGTTGAAATCGGAATGAGCCCTGGGTGGGCTTGAAGCAGCAGCTGTTCAGTTAACAGCTGCACAGAAACGCACCCCGCTTGCTTTGTATCATTCGCAAGTTTCTGGTTAAAGAGTAAAAAAGGCTGGAATTCTTCTGCCAGCCGGCAGGATTTCTTCTGCACTCACCCAGAAAAGCCAAGAATTGTATTTCATCTTTCGCAAGCTGTATTTTCCAGGAGGAGAATGAATACTTGCATTAAACTGAATCAAGCCGACAGAGACGCACAGCCGTTGTTTTTCTCCATGGGAAGTTTTTCGTTAAGGAAAAACACCGTTGTCATTTTCTTGCCAGCCGGCGGTATTTCTTGTGCAGCGATGAGCCAGATTTGTATTTCGTATTTCGCAAGTTGTGTGAATTTCTTGAAGTTGAAAGTGAATTCGCTCCAGAAAAGAAATGTCCAGTCGCATGAAAGCCGTGGCTGTTTGTTAAACCGCAGGACCTGAGCTTGCGTTCTGTTTCTCATGGCGTTCGCAAAGGCGATTCCTGCCTTTAAAACTGCTGTGACTGCGACTGAAAGTGGCGTGTGGCGCAGCTTCTAAAGTCTTGTTGACGCTCCTCGATGTTGCTTTCTCTCTGCCTAAGGAAGTTCGATTGTCGCGTCGGAACGGGGAGACCTAATCCTTCCAGCTTTAAGCCACCCTTCAGTCTTCTGAAGGGTGTCCGAGTGCTAGCATGTCATTTGGCTTTTTTTTGGGGGGAAACGGAGAGCGACATCGAAAAAGGTTACCGCCGCTGCCTCGCCCTCCGTGTTAAATGATCGCAAGCCGGCGGCGGCGGCGCTCCCTGTAGTCGTGGCCGAGCGGTTAAGGCGATGGGCTAGAAAGCCATTGGGGTCTCCCCGCGTCGGCTCGAATCCTGCCCACTACGGCGCCCTTCTCCTGTCGCTTCGGCCTGCCCAGAAAAAGGCGGAGTGCCGTTTCTCTCTTCCTGCTTCTTGTACAAACGCTAAATCGCTTGGACCTGCTGCCTTGGAAGTAATGTCTTCAACATCCACCAGTGACATTTCACAGCTGGAAGCACACAGCCACGCTTTTGGCATTGGCATGTCTTTTGCGCCCTACTTCCAGCCTTTGAAGACCTAATTATTCAAACTGAAAGAACCGGCTGAATGAGTGTTTGCAGTGCACCAGGAGGAGCAGGGACCATAGCATTGGAGGGGTGAGGATGGCGCAGATGGAAACGTTTTCATGCGCTCCTCTGGGAGGAATGAAAAGAAAAGACGAAACCGGAAACAGTAGTAGCCGCAAGAGGAAGTGTCTTCAAGCGCCACGCAAGCGCTCCTCGTTAGTATAGTGGTGCGTATCCCCGCCTGTCACGTGGGAGACCAGGGATGGATTGCTTGACGGCGAGCCAGGTTGCTTTTCTCCCATCAGATTCCAACCGCTAATGCTAACGCAGTGAGTGGGAGCTTACATGCTTTTCCTTTCCCGTCTTTTTCGGACGACTATTCCAAAGGGGTAACCTGAAGGAATAGGGGCCTGAAGACACGAGGCATTCTTAAACCAGCACTGGGCTGCACGGCCTTCTGTTGTGATCAGGTTATATTCGAGTGAAAAAGCCAGAGCATCCGCTTCCATCCTATGGAGCACGAGCTAAATCGGAAGAGGCAGGGGATACACCTACGCCTATCGGCGCACGTTCCCTGCGTCAGGCTGCTTCACCCATTTGCACCCGACTGGAGACGGCACTGAGCAAGCTTTTTGTCAGGAGTGGGATTCGAACCCACGCCTCCAGGGGAGACTGCGACCTGAACGCAGCGCCTTAGACCGCTCGGCCATCCTGACGCGGGCCCCCTGTCCCGGGGCGGTCTGATGAGCCACCGCGATCCCACTACGCTCCTCGAGTATCGCACTGTTATTAATACTACAGTGTGACTCCAGCATTAAAATGTTTGGAAAATGTGTCGGCTTTTATAATCCAGTGTAGAGCAGCATGTGATGATTTGTGCTACAACACCAAGCGCTCAAAGTGACGTCTGCGTTTGTCGTTGAAACTTTCAACTCTTTCATCACTTATGTAGGAAATAAAAAGAGCAGTTGTGCGCCACACGCAGAGAGGCCGTCAGCAGAGTGGCGCAGCGGAAGCGTGCTGGGCCCATAACCCAGAGGTCGATGGATCGAAACCATCCTCTGCTACGTGTGTCCTATGCACGATTCATAAGCATGCCATTGGGTTAGCAAAGTGCCTTCAAATAGTCTGCATCTCCCTTTCTTTAAATTCTGTCCTGAGTTTCTCTCTCGTGTGTGTTTGTGCAAGCTTGACACTTGCGGGACTCTTTAATCTTCACCAATACGGAGATGACCAAATGTGTCTTCGGTTGTTCTGAGGTCTTTGATAGTTTCTTTGAAAGCTTCAACTGAACCTCGAAATCGAAGCAGTTATGTTTATATTGATTTCTCACTGTAATCATTACGAACCAGGAACAGCCAGCACACTCGGTCGCATTAGTAATTATGTCACGTCTCTACTTAGCAGAGCATTCAAAGGCCCACTGGAAGTAGTAAAGCACTAAAACACTGCAAAACTGAACTCGGGAAAATCATACTGGGAGCTCTGAGCGATGTCTGCATCCAAGCCATCCAATACGGACTCTGAAACCTTGGAATATCAACACTATGATGCGCTACCTTTTACCTGGAGCAAAACGATGGAATTAGAAGAATGCTTACCGCAGGATACAACTGTGCCGCTGTTATTTGGAGCACGGTTTTCACTTGCATGAAAACTACAGCAGAACGTAGAAGGATGATCACTGAGGAGTCCACGCGGGCATGCTGAGGAGATTGTAGGTCGTACATTTCAATGATTACTGACATTTGCGCTGCTGGAGGTACAGTAATCAACAAAGAACAGGGTGTGCTACTCTCGAATCCGGTCAGCACATGATGAAAAGCCAGGAAGTATACCTTGTCAAATTGCCGTCAACAGGGACAAGTTAACCACCAGCTCCACCGGCGCCCGGCTAGCTCAGTCGGTAGAGCATGAGACTCTTAATCTCAGGGTCGTGGGTTCGAGCCCCACGTTGCGCGGTGCCCGTCTCCTTATTAACAAAGTTTCCCGCTCATCCTTGAACCTCTTACACCTCGATGGTACCGAGCACTGCGTTTTAATGCACAGGTGTGATCAAACCGAGATGAAAAGGGCGTATCTAGCTCCTTGCCCGAGAGATAAATCAAGGGTTCCGCAGATAATCCCTTGGCTCCGGTCACCCGGACGCAGATAGGAGCTGCAGCCATCATAACTTGTATGAAAACTAAGAAGAGCTCCTGTCTATTTACAGTTTCATTTACTCTAGCGTTTCCTTAAACATTGCGTGTACGAAGGCTAAGAAATTGGAGAGCTATTCTAATACAATAACTATTAGGAATCTTTTCGGCATAACAGTTTCACTGTGATTTTGCAGGTAACACGTACGTTGGGAAAACATTTTGAACGCGATCAATAACCGCACTGGAAAAATGTGGGAAAGAAAGGGCGAAAAGCGACTCTTCAACATGTGGAAATATCTTCCTGAGCGGAGCCCTCTTCTCGAAGCTCAACACTCTGCAAGAGTCACTTCTCCCAACTTGCGCCCGCAGGTTTCCGTAGTGTGCCTGCAAAGAGCCATCCGCTTGAGACAGGTGCACCTCCCGATTTCATTGAACTAAGCTAGATGCACAATTTCTAATGCAGCCTTCATCACAATAGACAGTTCATTTCTCGAAAGCTTGTCGTAAAAAAAGGAAACAAAGAACGAAAACGTATAGCTGACAATCTTCTGAAGATGCAGATTCAGCTTTGGGGAAATGGACATTTTATGTATGCAGATGCTTTTCAAGCGCTGGTTTTAGAACGTCGCTGTGCTTCCAGCATCCTTTTCAGCCTTCTAAACTGGCTACCGAGGTGCCGATCACATTGTAAAGCGGTTGAGAGGCCGGAGCTGCTCAAACCGCTCTTGCCGTTTCCCATCAATCAAAAGCACTATGTTGTTTCTTTGTATGGAAAGCTTTTCAAGTCTGGCATCGACACGCACCTTTCCTGAAACGTCCAAAAGGTGAATGCTTCGCAAAGAAATCCAGTCTACCTTCAGGGGGCATGATGTTGAAATCGGAATGAGCCCTGGGTGGGCTTGAAGCAGCAGCTGTTCAGTTAACAGCTGCACAGAAACGCACCCCGCTTGCTTTGTATCATTCGCAAGTTTCTGGTTAAAGAGTAAAAAAGGCTGGAATTCTTCTGCCAGCCGGCAGGATTTCTTCTGCACTCACCCAGAAAAGCCAAGAATTGTATTTCATCTTTCGCAAGCTGTATTTTCCAGGAGGAGAATGAATACTTGCATTAAACTGAATCAAGCCGACAGAGACGCACAGCCGTTGTTTTTCTCCATGGGAAGTTTTTCGTTAAGGAAAAACACCGTTGTCATTTTCTTGCCAGCCGGCGGTATTTCTTGTGCAGCGATGAGCCAGATTTGTATTTCGTATTTCGCAAGTTGTGTGAATTTCTTGAAGTTGAAAGTGAATTCGCTCCAGAAAAGAAATGTCCAGTCGCATGAAAGCCGTGGCTGTTTGTTAAACCGCAGGACCTGAGCTTGCGTTCTGTTTCTCATGGCGTTCGCAAAGGCGATTCCTGCCTTTAAAACTGCTGTGACTGCGACTGAAAGTGGCGTGTGGCGCAGCTTCTAAAGTCTTGTTGACGCTCCTCGATGTTGCTTTCTCTCTGCCTAAGGAAGTTCGATTGTCGCGTCGGAACGGGGAGACCTAATCCTTCCAGCTTTAAGCCACCCTTCAGTCTTCTGAAGGGTGTCCGAGTGCTAGCATGTCATTTGGCTTTTTTTTGGGGGGAAACGGAGAGCGACATCGAAAAAGGTTACCGCCGCTGCCTCGCCCTCCGTGTTAAATGATCGCAAGCCGGCGGCGGCGGCGCTCCCTGTAGTCGTGGCCGAGCGGTTAAGGCGATGGGCTAGAAAGCCATTGGGGTCTCCCCGCGTCGGCTCGAATCCTGCCCACTACGGCGCCCTTCTCCTGTCGCTTCGGCCTGCCCAGAAAAAGGCGGAGTGCCGTTTCTCTCTTCCTGCTTCTTGTACAAACGCTAAATCGCTTGGACCTGCTGCCTTGGAAGTAATGTCTTCAACATCCACCAGTGACATTTCACAGCTGGAAGCACACAGCCACGCTTTTGGCATTGGCATGTCTTTTGCGCCCTACTTCCAGCCTTTGAAGACCTAATTATTCAAACTGAAAGAACCGGCTGAATGAGTGTTTGCAGTGCACCAGGAGGAGCAGGGACCATAGCATTGGAGGGGTGAGGATGGCGCAGATGGAAACGTTTTCATGCGCTCCTCTGGGAGGAATGAAAAGAAAAGACGAAACCGGAAACAGTAGTAGCCGCAAGAGGAAGTGTCTTCAAGCGCCAAGCAAGCGCTCCTCGTTAGTATAGTGGTGCGTATCCCCGCCTGTCACGTGGGAGACCAGGGATGGATTGCTTGACGGCGAGCCAGGTTGCTTTTCTCCCATCAGATTCCAACCGCTAATGCTAACGCAGTGAGTGGGAGCTTACATGCTTTTCCTTTCCCGTCTTTTTCGGACGACTATTCCAAAGGGGTAACCTGAAGGAATAGGGGCCTGAAGACACGAGGCATTCTTAAACCAGCACTGGGCTGCACGGCCTTCTGTTGTGATCAGGTTATATTCGAGTGAAAAAGCCAGAGCATCCGCTTCCATCCTATGGAGCACGAGCTAAATCGGAAGAGGCAGGGGATACACCTACGCCTATCGGCGCACGTTCCCTGCGTCAGGCTGCTTCACCCATTTGCACCCGACTGGAGACGGCACTGAGCAAGCTTTTTGTCAGGAGTGGGATTCGAACCCACGCCTCCAGGGGAGACTGCGACCTGAACGCAGCGCCTTAGACCGCTCGGCCATCCTGACGCGGGCCCCCTGTCCCGGGGCGGTCTGATGAGCCACCGCGATCCCACTACGCTCCTCGAGTATCGCACTGTTATTAATACTACAGTGTGACTCCAGCATTAAAATGTTTGGAAAATGTGTCGGCTTTTATAATCCAGTGTAGAGCAGCATGTGATGATTTGTGCTACAACACCAAGCGCTCAAAGTGACGTCTGCGTTTGTCGTTGAAACTTTCAACTCTTTCATCACTTATGTAGGAAATAAAAAGAGCAGTTGTGCGCCACACGCAGAGAGGCCGTCAGCAGAGTGGCGCAGCGGAAGCGTGCTGGGCCCATAACCCAGAGGTCGATGGATCGAAACCATCCTCTGCTATGTGTATCCTATGCACGATTCATAAGCATGCCATTGGGTTAGCAAAGTGCCTTCAAATAGTCTGCATCTCCCTTTCTTTAAATTCTGTCCTGAGTTTCTCTCTCGTGTGTGTTTGTGCAAGCTTGACACTTGCGGGACTCTTTAATCTTCACCAATACGGAGATGACCAAATGTGTCTTCGGTTGTTCTGAGGTCTTTGATAGTTTCTTTGAAAGCTTCAACTGAACCTCGAAATCGAAGCAGTTATGTTTATATTGATTTCTCACTGTAATCATTACGAACCAGGAACAGCCAGCACACTCGGTCGCATTAGTAATTATGTCACGTCTCTACTTAGCAGAGCATTCAAAGGCCCACTGGAAGTAGTAAAGCACTAAAACACTGCAAAACTGAACTCGGGAAAATCATACTGGGAGCTCTGAGCGATGTCTGCATCCAAGCCATCCAATACGGACTCTGAAACCTTGGAATATCAACACTATGATGCGCTACCTTTTACCTGGAGCAAAACGATGGAATTAGAAGAATGCTTACCGCAGGATACAACTGTGCCGCTGTTATTTGGAGCACGGTTTTCACTTGCATGAAAACTACAGCAGAACGTAGAAGGATGATCACTGAGGAGTCCACGCGGGCATGCTGAGGAGATTGTAGGTCGTACATTTCAATGATTACTGACATTTGCGCTGCTGGAGGTACAGTAATCAACAAAGAACAGGGTGTGCTACTCTCGAATCCGGTCAGCACATGATGAAAAGCCAGGAAGTATACCTTGTCAAATTGCCGTCAACAGGGACAAGTTAACCACCAGCTCCACCGGCGCCCGGCTAGCTCAGTCGGTAGAGCATGAGACTCTTAATCTCAGGGTCGTGGGTTCGAGCCCCACGTTGGGCGGTGCCCGTCTCCTTATTAACAAAGTTTCCCGCTCATCCTTGAACCTCTTACACCTCGATGGTACCGAGCACTGCGTTTTAATGCACAGGTGTGATCAAACCGAGATGAAAAGGGCGTATCTAGCTTCTTGCCCGAGAGATAAATCAAGGGTTCCGCAGATAATCCCTTGGCTCCGGTCACCCGGACGCAGATAGGAGCTGCAGCCATCATAACTTGTATGAAAACTAAGAAGAGCTCCTGTCTATTTACAGTTTCATTTACTCTAGCGTTTCCTTAAACATTGCGTGTACGAAGGCTAAGAAATTGGAGAGCTATTCTAATACAATAACTATTAGGAATCTTTTGGGCATAACAGTTTCACTGTGATTTTGCAGGTAACACGTACGTTGGGAAAACATTTTGAACGCGATCAATAACCGCACTGGAAAAATGTGGGAAAGAAAGGGCGAAAAGCGACTCTTCAACATGTGGAAATATCTTCCTGAGCGGAGCCCTCTTCTCGAAGCTCAACACTCTGCAAGAGTCACTTCTCCCAACTTGCGCCCGCAGGTTTCCGTAGTGTGCCTGCAAAGAGCCATCCGCTTGAGACAGGTGCACCTCCCGATTTCATTGAACTAAGCTAGATGCACAATTTCTAATGCAGCCTTCATCACAATAGACAGTTCATTTCTCGAAAGCTTGTCGTAAAAAAAGGAAACAAAGAACGAAAACGTATAGCTGACAATCTTCTGAAGATGCAGATTCAGCTTTGGGGAAATGGACATTTTATGTATGCAGATGCTTTTCAAGCGCTGGTTTTAGAACGTCGCTGTGCTTCCAGCATCCTTTTCAGCCTTCTAAACTGGCTACCGAGGTGCCGATCACATTGTAAAGCGGTTGAGAGCCCGGAGCTGCTCAAACCGCTCTTGCCGTTTCCCATCAATCAAAAGCACTATGTTGTTTCTTTGTATGGAAAGCTTTTCAAGTCTGGCATCGACACGCACCTTTCCTGAAACGTCCAAAAGGTGAATGCTTCGCAAAGAAATCCAGTCTACCTTCAGGGGGCATGATGTTGAAATCGGAATGAGCCCTGGGTGGGCTTGAAGCAGCAGCTGTTCAGTTAACAGCTGCACAGAAACGCACCCCGCTTGCTTTGTATCATTCGCAAGTTTCTGGTTAAAGAGTAAAAAAGGCTGGAATTCTTCTGCCAGCCGGCAGGATTTCTTCTGCACTCACCCAGAAAAGCCAAGAATTGTATTTCATCTTTCGCAAGCTGTATTTTCCAGGAGGAGAATGAATACTTGCATTAAACTGAATCAAGCCGACAGAGACGCACAGCCGTTGTTTTTCTCCATGGGAAGTTTTTCGTTAAGGAAAAACACCGTTGTCATTTTCTTGCCAGCCGGCGGTATTTCTTGTGCAGCGATGAGCCAGATTTGTATTTCGTATTTCGCAAGTTGTGTGAATTTCTTGAAGTTGAAAGTGAATTCGCTCCAGAAAAGAAATGTCCAGTCGCATGAAAGCCGTGGCTGTTTGTTAAACCGCAGGACCTGAGCTTGCGTTCTGTTTCTCATGGCGTTCGCAAAGGCGATTCCTGCCTTTAAAACTGCTGTGACTGCGACTGAAAGTGGCGTGTGGCGCAGCTTCTAAAGTCTTGTTGACGCTCCTCGATGTTGCTTTCTCTCTGCCTAAGGAAGTTCGATTGTCGCGTCGGAACGGGGAGACCTAATCCTTCCAGCTTTAAGCCACCCTTCAGTCTTCTGAAGGGTGTCCGAGTGCTAGCATGTCATTTGGCTTTTTTTTGGGGGGAAACGGAGAGCGACATCGAAAAAGGTTACCGCCGCTGCCTCGCCCTCCGTGTTAAATGATCGCAAGCCGGCGGCGGCGGCGCTCCCTGTAGTCGTGGCCGAGCGGTTAAGGCGATGGGCTAGAAAGCCATTGGGGTCTCCCCGCGTCGGCTCGAATCCTGCCCACTACGGCGCCCTTCTCCTGTCGCTTCGGCCTGCCCAGAAAAAGGCGGAGTGCCGTTTCTCTCTTCCTGCTTCTTGTACAAACGCTAAATCGCTTGGACCTGCTGCCTTGGAAGTAATGTCTTCAACATCCACCAGTGACATTTCACAGCTGGAAGCACACAGCCACGCTTTTGGCATTGGCATGTCTTTTGCGCCCTACTTCCAGCCTTTGAAGACCTAATTATTCAAACTGAAAGAACCGGCTGAATGAGTGTTTGCAGTGCACCAGGAGGAGCAGGGACCATAGCATTGGAGGGGTGAGGATGGCGCAGATGGAAACGTTTTCATGCGCTCCTCTGGGAGGAATGAAAAGAAAAGACGAAACCGGAAACAGTAGTAGCCGCAAGAGGAAGTGTCTTCAAGCGCCAAGCAAGCGCTCCTCGTTAGTATAGTGGTGCGTATCCCCGCCTGTCACGTGGGAGACCAGGGATGGATTGCTTGACGGCGAGCCAGGTTGCTTTTCTCCCATCAGATTCCAACCGCTAATGCTAACGCAGTGTGTGGGAGCTTACATGCTTTTCCTTTCCCGTCTTTTTCGGACGACTATTCCAAAGGGGTAACCTGAAGGAATAGGGGCCTGAAGACACGAGGCATTCTTAAACCAGCACTGGGCTGCACGGCCTTCTGTTGTGATCAGGTTATATTCGAGTCAAAAAGCCAGAGCATCCGCTTCCATCCTATGGAGCACGAGCTAAATCGGAAGAGGCAGGGGATACACCTACGCCTATCGGCGCACGTTCCCTGCGTCAGGCTGCTTCACCCATTTGCACCCGACTGGAGACGGCACTGAGCAAGCTTTTTGTCAGGAGTGGGATTCGAACCCACGCCTCCAGGGGAGATTGCGACCTGAACGCAGCGCCTTAGACCGCTCGGCCATCCTGACGCGGGCCCCCTGTCCCGGGGCGGTCTGATGAGCCACCGCGATCCCACTACGCTCCTCGAGTATCGCACTGTTATTAATACTACAGTGTGACTCCAGCATTAAAATGTTTGGAAAATGTGTCGGCTTTTATAATCCAGTGTAGAGCAGCATGTGATGATTTGTGCTACAACACCAAGCGCTCAAAGTGACGTCTGCGTTTGTCGTTGAAACTTTCAACTCTTTCATCACTTATGTAGGAAATAAAAAGAGCAGTTGTGCGCCACACGCAGCGAGGCCGTCAGCAGAGTGGCGCAGCGGAAGCGTGCTGGGCCCATAACCCAGAGGCCGATGGATCGAAACCATCCTCTGCTACGTGTGTCCTATGCACGATTCATAAGCATGCCATTGGGTTAGCAAAGTGCCTTCAAATAGTCTGCATCTCCCTTTCTTTAAATTCTGTCCTGAGTTTCTCTCTCGTGTGTGTTTGTGCAAGCTTGACACTTGCGGGACTCTTTAATCTTCACCAATACGGAGATGACCAAATGTGTCTTCGGTTGTTCTGAGGTCTTTGATAGTTTCTTTGAAAGCTTCAACTGAACCTCGAAATCGAAGCAGTTATGTTTATATTGATTTCTCACTGTAATCATTACGAACCAGGAACAGCCAGCACACTCGGTCGCATTAGTAATTATGTCACGTCTCTACTTAGCAGAGCATTCAAAGGCCCACTGGAAGTAGTAAAGCACTAAAACACTGCAAAACTGAACTCGGGAAAATCATACTGGGAGCTCTGAGCGATGTCTGCATCCAAGCCATCCAATACGGACTCTGAAACCTTGGAATATCAACACTATGATGCGCTACCTTTTACCTGGAGCAAAACGATGGAATTAGAAGAATGCTTACCGCAGGATACAACTGTGCCGCTGTTATTTGGAGCACGGTTTTCACTTGCATGAAAACTACAGCAGAACGTAGAAGGATGATCACTGAGGAGTCCACGCGGGCATGCTGAGGAGATTGTAGGTCGTACATTTCAATGATTACTGACATTTGCGCTGCTGGAGGTACAGTAATCAACAAAGAACAGGGTGTGCTACTCTCGAATCCGGTCAGCACATGATGAAAAGCCAGGAAGTATACCTTGTCAAATTGCCGTCAACAGGGACAAGTTAACCACCAGCTCCACCGGCGCCCGGCTAGCTCAGTCGGTAGAGCATGAGACTCTTAATCTCAGGGTCGTGGGTTCGAGCCCCACGTTGGGCGGTGCCCGTCTCCTTATTAACAAAGTTTCCCGCTCATCCTTGAACCTCTTACACCTCGATGGTACCGAGCACTGCGTTTTAATGCACAGGTGTGATCAAACCGAGATGAAAAGGGCGTATCTAGCTCCTTGCCCGAGAGATAAATCAAGGGTTCCGCAGATAATCCCTTGGCTCCGGTCACCCGGACGCAGATAGGAGCTGCAGCCATCATAACTTGTATGAAAACTAAGAAGAGCTCCTGTCTATTTACAGTTTCATTTACTCTAGCGTTTCCTTAAACATTGCGTGTACGAAGGCTAAGAAATTGGAGAGCTATTCTAATACAATAACTATTAGGAATCTTTTGGGCATAACAGTTTCACTGTGATTTTGCAGGTAACACGTACGTTGGGAAAACATTTTGAACGCGATCAATAACCGCACTGGAAAAATGTGGGAAAGAAAGGGCGAAAAGCGACTCTTCAACATGTGGAAATATCTTCCTGAGCGGAGCCCTCTTCTCGAAGCTCAACACTCTGCAAGAGTCACTTCTCCCAACTTGCGCCCGCAGGTTTCCGTAGTGTGCCTGCAAAGAGCCATCCGCTTGAGACAGGTGCACCTCCCGATTTCATTGAACTAAGCTAGATGCACAATTTCTAATGCAGCCTTCATCACAATAGACAGTTCATTTCTCGAAAGCTTGTCGTAAAAAAAGGAAACAAAGAACGAAAACGTATAGCTGACATTCTTCTGAAGATGCAGATTCAGCTTTGGGGAAATGGACATTTTATGTATGCAGATGCTTTTCAAGCGCTGGTTTTAGAACGTCGCTGTGCTTCCAGCATCCTTTTCAGCCTTCTAAACTGGCTACCGAGGTGCCGATCACATTGTAAAGCGGTTGAGAGGCCGGAGCTGCTCAAACCGCTCTTGCCGTTTCCCATCAATCAAAAGCACTATGTTGTTTCTTTGTATGGAAAGCTTTTCAAGTCTGGCATCGACACGCACCTTTCCTGAAACGTCCAAAAGGTGAATGCTTCGCAAAGAAATCCAGTCTACCTTCAGGGGGCATGATGTTGAAATCGGAATGAGCCCTGGGTGGGCTTGAAGCAGCAGCTGTTCAGTTAACAGCTGCACAGAAACGCACCCCGCTTGCTTTGTATCATTCGCAAGTTTCTGGTTAAAGAGTAAAAAAGGCTGGAATTCTTCTGCCAGCCGGCAGGATTTCTTCTGCACTCACCCAGAAAAGCCAAGAATTGTATTTCATCTTTCGCAAGCTGTATTTTCCAGGAGGAGAATGAATACTTGCATTAAACTGAATCAAGCCGACAGAGACGCACAGCCGTTGTTTTTCTCCATGGGAAGTTTTTCGTTAAGGAAAAACACCGTTGTCATTTTCTTGCCAGCCGGCGGTATTTCTTGTGCAGCGATGAGCCAGATTTGTATTTCGTATTTCGCAAGTTGTGTGAATTTCTTGAAGTTGAAAGTGAATTCGCTCCAGAAAAGAAATGTCCAGTCGCATGAAAGCCGTGGCTGTTTGTTAAACCGCAGGACCTGAGCTTGCGTTCTGTTTCTCATGGCGTTCGCAAAGGCGATTCCTGCCTTTAAAACTGCTGTGACTGCGACTGAAAGTGGCGTGTGGCGCAGCTTCTAAAGTCTTGTTGACGCTCCTCGATGTTGCTTTCTCTCTGCCTAAGGAAGTTCGATTGTCGCGTCGGAACGGGGAGACCTAATCCTTCCAGCTTTAAGCCACCCTTCAGTCTTCTGAAGGGTGTCCGAGTGCTAGCATGTCATTTGGCTTTTTTTTGGGGGGAAACGGAGAGCGACATCGAAAAAGGTTACCGCCGCTGCCTCGCCCTCCGTGTTAAATGATCGCAAGCCGGCGGCGGCGGCGCTCCCTGTAGTCGTGGCCGAGCGGTTAAGGCGATGGGCTAGAAAGCCATTGGGGTCTCCCCGCGTCGGCTCGAATCCTGCCCACTACGGCGCCCTTCTCCTGTCGCTTCGGCCTGCCCAGAAAAAGGCGGAGTGCCGTTTCTCTCTTCCTGCTTCTTGTACAAACGCTAAATCGCTTGGACCTGCTGCCTTGGAAGTAATGTCTTCAACATCCACCAGTGACATTTCACAGCTGGAAGCACACAGCCACGCTTTTGGCATTGGCATGTCTTTTGCGCCCTACTTCCAGCCTTTGAAGACCTAATTATTCAAACTGAAAGAACCGGCTGAATGAGTGTTTGCAGTGCACCAGGAGGAGCAGGGACCATAGCATTGGAGGGGTGAGGATGGCGCAGATGGAAACGTTTTCATGCGCTCCTCTGGGAGGAATGAAAAGAAAAGACGAAACCGGAAACAGTAGTAGCCGCAAGAGGAAGTGTCTTCAAGCGCCAAGCAAGCGCTCCTCGTTAGTATAGTGGTGCGTATCCCCGCCTGTCACGTGGGAGACCAGGGATGGATTGCTTGACGGCGAGCCAGGTTGCTTTTCTCCCATCAGATTCCAACCGCTAATGCTAACGCAGTGTGTGGGAGCTTACATGCTTTTCCTTTCCCGTCTTTTTCGGACGACTATTCCAAAGGGGTAACCTGAAGGAATAGGGGCCTGAAGACACGAGGCATTCTTAAACCAGCACTGGGCTGCACGGCCTTCTGTTGTGATCAGGTTATATTCGAGTGAAAAAGCCAGAGCATCCGCTTCCATCCTATGGAGCACGAGCTAAATCGGAAGAGGCAGGGGATACACCTACGCCTATCGGCGCACGTTCCCTGCGTCAGGCTGCTTCACCCATTTGCACCCGACTGGAGACGGCACTGAGCAAGCTTTTTGTCAGGAGTGGGATTCGAACCCACGCCTCCAGGGGAGACTGCGACCTGAACGCAGCGCCTTAGACCGCTCGGCCATCCTGACGCGGGCCCCCTGTCCCGGGGCGGTCTGATGAGCCACCGCGATCCCACTACGCTCCTCGAGTATCGCACTGTTATTAATACTACAGTGTGACTCCAGCATTAAAATGTTTGGAAAATGTGTCGGCTTTTATAATCCAGTGTAGAGCAGCATGTGATGATTTGTGCTACAACACCAAGCGCTCAAAGTGACGTCTGCGTTTGTCGTTGAAACTTTCAACTCTTTCATCACTTATGTAGGAAATAAAAAGAGCAGTTGTGCGCCACACGCAGAGAGGCCGTCAGCAGAGTGGCGCAGCGGAAGCGTGCTGGGCCCATAACCCAGAGGTCGATGGATCGAAACCATCCTCTGCTACGTGTGTCCTATGCACGATTCGTAAGCATGCCATTGGGTTAGCAAAGTGCCTTCAAATAGTCTGCATCTCCCTTTCTTTAAATTCTGTCCTGAGTTTCTCTCTCGTGTGTGTTTGTGCAAGCTTGACACTTGCGGGACTCTTTAATCTTCACCAATACGGAGATGACCAAATGTGTCTTCGGTTGTTCTGAGGTCTTTGATAGTTTCTTTGAAAGCTTCAACTGAACCTCGAAATCGAAGCAGTTATGTTTATATTGATTTCTCGCGTTAATCATTACGAACCAGGAACAGCCAGCACACTCGGTCGCATTAGTAATTATGTCACGTCTCTACTTAGCAGAGCATTCAAAGGCCCACTGGAAGTAGTAAAGCACTAAAACACTGCAAAACTGAACTCGGGAAAATCATACTGGGAGCTCTGAGCGATGTCTGCATCCAAGCCATCCAATACGGACTCTGAAACCTTGGAATATCAACACTATGATGCGCTACCTTTTACCTGGAGCAAAACGATGGAATTAGAAGAATGCTTACCGCAGGATACAACTGTGCCGCTGTTATTTGGAGCACGGTTTTCACTTGCATGAAAACTACAGCAGAACGTAGAAGGATGATCACTGAGGAGTCCACGCGGGCATGCTGAGGAGATTGTAGGTCGTACATTTCAATGATTACTGACATTTGCGCTGCTGGAGGTACAGTAATCAACAAAGAACAGGGTGTGCTACTCTCGAATCCGGTCAGCACATGATGAAAAGCCAGGAAGTATACCTTGTCAAATTGCCGTCAACAGGGACAAGTTAACCACCAGCTCCACCGGCGCCCGGCTAGCTCAGTCGGTAGAGCATGAGACTCTTAATCTCAGGGTCGTGGGTTCGAGCCCCACATTGGGCGGTGCCCGTCTCCTTATTAACAAAGTTTCCCGCTCATCCTTGAACCTCTTACACCTCGATGGTACCGAGCACTGCGTTTTAATGCACAGGTGTGATCAAACCGAGATGAAAAGGGCGTATCTAGCTCCTTGCCCGAGAGATAAATCAAGGGTTCCGCAGATAATCCCTTGGCTCCGGTCACCCGGACGCAGATAGGAGCTGCAGCCATCATAACTTGTATGAAAACTAAGAAGAGCTCCTGTCTATTTACAGTTTCATTTACTCTAGCGTTTCCTTAAACATTGCGTGTACGAAGGCTAAGAAATTGGAGAGCTATTCTAATACAATAACTATTAGGAATCTTTTGGGCATAACAGTTTCACTGTGATTTTGCAGGTAACACGTACGTTGGGAAAACATTTTGAACGCGATCAATAACCGCACTGGAAAAATGTGGGAAAGAAAGGGCGAAAAGCGACTCTTCAACATGTGGAAATATCTTCCTGAGCGGAGCCCTCTTCTCGAAGCTCAACACTCTGCAAGAGTCACTTCTCCCAACTTGCGCCCGCAGGTTTCCGTAGTGTGCCTGCAAAGAGCCATCCGCTTGAGACAGGTGCACCTCCCGATTTCATTGAACTAAGCTAGATGCACAATTTCTAATGCAGCCTTCATCACAATAGACAGTTCATTTCTCGAAAGCTTGTCGTAAAAAAAGGAAACAAAGAACGAAAACGTATAGCTGACATTCTTCTGAAGATGCAGATTCAGCTTTGGGGAAATGGACATTTTATGTATGCAGATGCTTTTCAAGCGCTGGTTTTAGAACGTCGCTGTGCTTCCAGCATCCTTTTCAGCCTTCTAAACTGGCTACCGAGGTGCCGATCACATTGTAAAGCGGTTGAGAGGCCGGAGCTGCTCAAACCGCTCTTGCCGTTTCCCATCAATCAAAAGCACTATGTTGTTTCTTTGTATGGAAAGCTTTTCAAGTCTGGCATCGACACGCACCTTTCCTGAAACGTCCAAAAGGTGAATGCTTCGCAAAGAAATCCAGTCTACCTTCAGGGGGCATGATGTTGAAATCGGAATGAGCCCTGGGTGGGCTTGAAGCAGCAGCTGTTCAGTTAACAGCTGCACAGAAACGCACCCCGCTTGCTTTGTATCATTCGCAAGTTTCTGGTTAAAGAGTAAAAAAGGCTGGAATTCTTCTGCCAGCCGGCAGGATTTCTTCTGCACTCACCCAGAAAAGCCAAGAATTGTATTTCATCTTTCGCAAGCTGTATTTTCCAGGAGGAGAATGAATACTTGCATTAAACTGAATCAAGCCGACAGAGACGCACAGCCGTTGTTTTTCTCCATGGGAAGTTTTTCGTTAAGGAAAAACACCGTTGTCATTTTCTTGCCAGCCGGCGGTATTTCTTGTGCAGCGATGAGCCAGATTTGTATTTCGTATTTCGCAAGTTGTGTGAATTTCTTGAAGTTGAAAGTGAATTCGCTCCAGAAAAGAAATGTCCAGTCGCATGAAAGCCGTGGCTGTTTGTTAAACCGCAGGACCTGAGCTTGCGTTCTGTTTCTCATGGCGTTCGCAAAGGCGATTCCTGCCTTTAAAACTGCTGTGACTGCGACTGAAAGTGGCGTGTGGCGCAGCTTCTAAAGTCTTGTTGACGCTCCTCGATGTTGCTTTCTCTCTGCCTAAGGAAGTTCGATTGTCGCGTCGGAACGGGGAGACCTAATCCTTCCAGCTTTAAGCCACCCTTCAGTCTTCTGAAGGGTGTCCGAGTGCTAGCATGTCATTTGGCTTTTTTTTGGGGGGAAACGGAGAGCGACATCGAAAAAGGTTACCGCCGCTGCCTCGCCCTCCGTGTTAAATGATCGCAAGCCGGCGGCGGCGGCGCTCCCTGTAGTCGTGGCCGAGCGGTTAAGGCGATGGGCTAGAAAGCCATTGGGGTCTCCCCGCGTCGGCTCGAATCCTGCCCACTACGGCGCCCTTCTCCTGTCGCTTCGGCCTGCCCAGAAAAAGGCGGAGTGCCGTTTCTCTCTTCCTGCTTCTTGTACAAACGCTAAATCGCTTGGACCTGCTGCCTTGGAAGTAATGTCTTCAACATCCACCAGTGACATTTCACAGCTGGAAGCACACAGCCACGCTTTTGGCATTGGCATGTCTTTTGCGCCCTACTTCCAGCCTTTGAAGACCTAATTATTCAAACTGAAAGAACCGGCTGAATGAGTGTTTGCAGTGCACCAGGAGGAGCAGGGACCATAGCATTGGAGGGGTGAGGATGGCGCAGATGGAAACGTTTTCATGCGCTCCTCTGGGAGGAATGAAAAGAAAAGACGAAACCGGAAACAGTAGTAGCCGCAAGAGGAAGTGTCTTCAAGCGCCAAGCAAGCGCTCCTCGTTAGTATAGTGGTGCGTATCCCCGCCTGTCACGTGGGAGACCAGGGATGGATTGCTTGACGGCGAGCCAGGTTGCTTTTCTCCCATCAGATTCCAACCGCTAATGCTAACGCAGTGTGTGGGAGCTTACATGCTTTTCCTTTCCCGTCTTTTTCGGACGACTATTCCAAAGGGGTAACCTGAAGGAATAGGGGCCTGAAGACACGAGGCATTCTTAAACCAGCACTGGGCTGCACGGCCTTCTGTTGTGATCAGGTTATATTCGAGTGAAAAAGCCAGAGCATCCGCTTCCATCCTATGGAGCACGAGCTAAATCGGAAGAGGCAGGGGATACACCTACGCCTATCGGCGCACGTTCCCTGCGTCAGGCTGCTTCACCCATTTGCACCCGACTGGAGACGGCACTGAGCAAGCTTTTTGTCAGGAGTGGGATTCGAACCCACGCCTCCAGGGGAGACTGCGACCTGAACGCAGCGCCTTAGACCGCTCGGCCATCCTGACGCGGGCCCCCTGTCCCGGGGCGGTCTGATGAGCCACCGCGATCCCACTACGCTCCTCGAGTATCGCACTGTTATTAATACTACAGTGTGACTCCAGCATTAAAATGTTTGGAAAATGTGTCGGCTTTTATAATCCAGTGTAGAGCAGCATGTGATGATTTGTGCTACAACACCAAGCGCTCAAAGTGACGTCTGCGTTTGTCGTTGAAACTTTCAACTCTTTCATCACTTATGTAGGAAATAAAAAGAGCAGTTGTGCGCCACACGCAGAGAGGCCGTCAGCAGAGTGGCGCAGCGGAAGCGTGCTGGGCCCATAACCCAGAGGTCGATGGATCGAAACCATCCTCTGCTACGTGTGTCCTATGCACGATTCGTAAGCATGCCATTGGGTTAGCAAAGTGCCTTCAAATAGTCTGCATCTCCCTTTCTTTAAATTCTGTCCTGAGTTTCTCTCTCGTGTGTGTTTGTGCAAGCTTGACACTTGCGGGACTCTTTAATCTTCACCAATACGGAGATGACCAAATGTGTCTTCGGTTGTTCTGAGGTCTTTGATAGTTTCTTTGAAAGCTTCAACTGAACCTCGAAATCGAAGCAGTTATGTTTATATTGATTTCTCGCGTTAATCATTACGAACCAGGAACAGCCAGCACACTCGGTCGCATTAGTAATTATGTCACGTCTCTACTTAGCAGAGCATTCAAAGGCCCACTGGAAGTAGTAAAGCACTAAAACACTGCAAAACTGAACTCGGGAAAATCATACTGGGAGCTCTGAGCGATGTCTGCATCCAAGCCATCCAATACGGACTCTGAAACCTTGGAATATCAACACTATGATGCGCTACCTTTTACCTGGAGCAAAACGATGGAATTAGAAGAATGCTTACCGCAGGATACAACTGTGCCGCTGTTATTTGGAGCACGGTTTTCACTTGCATGAAAACTACAGCAGAACGTAGAAGGATGATCACTGAGGAGTCCACGCGGGCATGCTGAGGAGATTGTAGGTCGTACATTTCAATGATTACTGACATTTGCGCTGCTGGAGGTACAGTAATCAACAAAGAACAGGGTGTGCTACTCTCGAATCCGGTCAGCACATGATGAAAAGCCAGGAAGTATACCTTGTCAAATTGCCGTCAACAGGGACAAGTTAACCACCAGCTCCACCGGCGCCCGGCTAGCTCAGTCGGTAGAGCATGAGACTCTTAATCTCAGGGTCGTGGGTTCGAGCCCCACGTTGGGCGGTGCCCGTCTCCTTATTAACAAAGTTTCCCGCTCATCCTTGAACCTCTTACACCTCGATGGTACCGAGCACTGCGTTTTAATGCACAGGTGTGATCAAACCGAGATGAAAAGGGCGTATCTAGCTCCTTGCCCGAGAGATAAATCAAGGGTTCCGCAGATAATCCCTTGGCTCCGGTCACCCGGACGCAGATAGGAGCTGCAGCCATCATAACTTGTATGAAAACTAAGAAGAGCTCCTGTCTATTTACAGTTTCATTTACTCTAGCGTTTCCTTAAACATTGCGTGTACGAAGGCTAAGAAATTGGAGAGCTATTCTAATACAATAACTATTAGGAATCTTTTGGGCATAACAGTTTCACTGTGATTTTGCAGGTAACACGTACGTTGGGAAAACATTTTGAACGCGATCAATAACCGCACTGGAAAAATGTGGGAAAGAAAGGGCGAAAAGCGACTCTTCAACATGTGGAAATATCTTCCTGAGCGGAGCCCTCTTCTCGAAGCTCAACACTCTGCAAGAGTCACTTCTCCCAACTTGCGCCCGCAGGTTTCCGTAGTGTGCCTGCAAAGAGCCATCCGCTTGAGACAGGTGCACCTCCCGATTTCATTGAACTAAGCTAGATGCACAATTTCTAATGCAGCCTTCATCACAATAGACAGTTCATTTCTCGAAAGCTTGTCGTAAAAAAAGGAAACAAAGAACGAAAACGTATAGCTGACATTCTTCTGAAGATGCAGATTCAGCTTTGGGGAAATGGACATTTTATGTATGCAGATGCTTTTCAAGCGCTGGTTTTAGAACGTCGCTGTGCTTCCAGCATCCTTTTCAGCCTTCTAAACTGGCTACCGAGGTGCCGATCACATTGTAAAGCGGTTGAGAGGCCGGAGCTGCTCAAACCGCTCTTGCCGTTTCCCATCAATCAAAAGCACTATGTTGTTTCTTTGTATGGAAAGCTTTTCAAGTCTGGCATCGACACGCACCTTTCCTGAAACGTCCAAAAGGTGAATGCTTCGCAAAGAAATCCAGTCTACCTTCAGGGGGCATGATGTTGAAATCGGAATGAGCCCTGGGTGGGCTTGAAGCAGCAGCTGTTCAGTTAACAGCTGCACAGAAACGCACCCCGCTTGCTTTGTATCATTCGCAAGTTTCTGGTTAAAGAGTAAAAAAGGCTGGAATTCTTCTGCCAGCCGGCAGGATTTCTTCTGCACTCACCCAGAAAAGCCAAGAATTGTATTTCATCTTTCGCAAGCTGTATTTTCCAGGAGGAGAATGAATACTTGCATTAAACTGAATCAAGCCGACAGAGACGCACAGCCGTTGTTTTTCTCCATGGGAAGTTTTTCGTTAAGGAAAAACACCGTTGTCATTTTCTTGCCAGCCGGCGGTATTTCTTGTGCAGCGATGAGCCAGATTTGTATTTCGTATTTCGCAAGTTGTGTGAATTTCTTGAAGTTGAAAGTGAATTCGCTCCAGAAAAGAAATGTCCAGTCGCATGAAAGCCGTGGCTGTTTGTTAAACCGCAGGACCTGAGCTTGCGTTCTGTTTCTCATGGCGTTCGCAAAGGCGATTCCTGCCTTTAAAACTGCTGTGACTGCGACTGAAAGTGGCGTGTGGCGCAGCTTCTAAAGTCTTGTTGACGCTCCTCGATGTTGCTTTCTCTCTGCCTAAGGAAGTTCGATTGTCGCGTCGGAACGGGGAGACCTAATCCTTCCAGCTTTAAGCCACCCTTCAGTCTTCTGAAGGGTGTCCGAGTGCTAGCATGTCATTTGGCTTTTTTTTGGGGGGAAACGGAGAGCGACATCGAAAAAGGTTACCGCCGCTGCCTCGCCCTCCGTGTTAAATGATCGCAAGCCGGCGGCGGCGGCGCTCCCTGTAGTCGTGGCCGAGCGGTTAAGGCGATGGGCTAGAAAGCCATTGGGGTCTCCCCGCGTCGCCTCGAATCCTGCCCACTACGGCGCCCTTCTCCTGTCGCTTCGGCCTGCCCAGAAAAAGGCGGAGTGCCGTTTCTCTCTTCCTGCTTCTTGTACAAACGCTAAATCGCTTGGACCTGCTGCCTTGGAAGTAATGTCTTCAACATCCACCAGTGACATTTCACAGCTGGAAGCACACAGCCACGCTTTTGGCATTGGCATGTCTTTTGCGCCCTACTTCCAGCCTTTGAAGACCTAATTATTCAAACTGAAAGAACCGGCTGAATGAGTGTTTGCAGTGCACCAGGAGGAGCAGGGACCATAGCATTGGAGGGGTGAGGATGGCGCAGATGGAAACGTTTTCATGCGCTCCTCTGGGAGGAATGAAAAGAAAAGACGAAACCGGAAACAGTAGTAGCCGCAAGAGGAAGTGTCTTCAAGCGCCAAGCAAGCGCTCCTCGTTAGTATAGTGGTGCGTATCCCCGCCTGTCACGTGGGAGACCAGGGATGGATTGCTTGACGGCGAGCCAGGTTGCTTTTCTCCCATCAGATTCCAACCGCTAATGCTAACGCAGTGTGTGGGAGCTTACATGCTTTTCCTTTCCCGTCTTTTTCGGACGACTATTCCAAAGGGGTAACCTGAAGGAATAGGGGCCTGAAGACACGAGGCATTCTTAAACCAGCACTGGGCTGCACGGCCTTCTGTTGTGATCAGGTTATATTCGAGTCAAAAAGCCAGAGCATCCGCTTCCATCCTATGGAGCACGAGCTAAATCGGAAGAGGCAGGGGATACACCTACGCCTATCGGCGCACGTTCCCTGCGTCAGGCTGCTTCACCCATTTGCACCCGACTGGAGACGGCACTGAGCAAGCTTTTTGTCAGGAGTGGGATTCGAACCCACGCCTCCAGGGGAGACTGCGACCTGAACGCAGCGCCTTAGACCGCTCGGCCATCCTGACGCGGGCCCCCTGTCCCGGGGCGGTCTGATGAGCCACCGCGATCCCACTACGCTCCTCGAGTATCGCACTGTTATTAATACTACAGTGTGACTCCAGCATTAAAATGTTTGGAAAATGTGTCGGCTTTTATAATCCAGTGTAGAGCAGCATGTGATGATTTGTGCTACAACACCAAGCGCTCAAAGTGACGTCTGCGTTTGTCGTTGAAACTTTCAACTCTTTCATCACTTATGTAGGAAATAAAAAGAGCAGTTGTGCGCCACACGCAGAGAGGCCGTCAGCAGAGTGGCGCAGCGGAAGCGTGCTGGGCCCATAACCCAGAGGTTGATGGATCGAAACCATCCTCTGCTACGTGTGTCCTATGCACGATTCATAAGCATGCCATTGGGTTAGCAAAGTGCCTTCAAATAGTCTGCATCTCCCTTTCTTTAAATTCTGTCCTGAGTTTCTCTCTCGTGTGTGTTTGTGCAAGCTTGACACTTGCGGGACTCTTTAATCTTCACCAATACGGAGATGACCAAATGTGTCTTCGGTTGTTCTGAGGTCTTTGATAGTTTCTTTGAAAGCTTCAACTGAACCTCGAAATCGAAGCAGTTATGTTTATATTGATTTCTCGCGTTAATCATTACAAACCAGGAACAGCCAGCACACTCGGTCGCATTAGTAATTATGTCACGTCTCTACTTAGCAGAGCATTCAAAGGCCCACTGGAAGTAGTAAAGCACTAAAACACTGCAAAACTGAACTCGGGAAAATCATACTGGGAGCTCTGAGCGATGTCTGCATCCAAGCCATCCAATACGGACTCTGAAACCTTGGAATATCAACACTATGATGCGCTACCTTTTACCTGGAGCAAAACGATGGAATTAGAAGAATGCTTACCGCAGGATACAACTGTGCCGCTGTTATTTGGAGCACGGTTTTCACTTGCATGAAAACTACAGCAGAACGTAGAAGGATGATCACTGAGGAGTCCACGCGGGCATGCTGAGGAGATTGTAGGTCGTACATTTCAATGATTACTGACATTTGCGCTGCTGGAGGTACAGTAATCAACAAAGAACAGGGTGTGCTACTCTCGAATCCGGTCAGCACATGATGAAAAGCCAGGAAGTATACCTTGTCAAATTGCCGTCAACAGGGACAAGTTAACCACCAGCTCCACCGGCGCCCGGCTAGCTCAGTCGGTAGAGCATGAGACTCTTAATCTCAGGGTCGTGGGTTCGAGCCCCACGTTGGGCGGTGCCCGTCTCCTTATTAACAAAGTTTCCCGCTCATCCTTGAACCTCTTACACCTCGATGGTACCGAGCACTGCGTTTTAATGCACAGGTGTGATCAAACCGAGATGAAAAGGGCGTATCTAGCTCCTTGCCCGAGAGATAAATCAAGGGTTCCGCAGATAATCCCTTGGCTCCGGTCACCCGGACGCAGATAGGAGCTGCAGCCATCATAACTTGTATGAAAACTAAGAAGAGCTCCTGTCTATTTACAGTTTCATTTACTCTAGCGTTTCCTTAAACATTGCGTGTACGAAGGCTAAGAAATTGGAGAGCTATTCTAATACAATAACTATTAGGAATCTTTTGGGCATAACAGTTTCACTGTGATTTTGCAGGTAACACGTACGTTGGGAAAACATTTTGAACGCGATCAATAACCGCACTGGAAAAATGTGGGAAAGAAAGGGCGAAAAGCGACTCTTCAACATGTGGAAATATCTTCCTGAGCGGAGCCCTCTTCTCGAAGCTCAACACTCTGCAAGAGTCACTTCTCCCAACTTGCGCCCGCAGGTTTCCGTAGTGTGCCTGCAAAGAGCCATCCGCTTGAGACAGGTGCACCTCCCGATTTCATTGAACTAAGCTAGATGCACAATTTCTAATGCAGCCTTCATCACAATAGACAGTTCATTTCTCGAAAGCTTGTCGTAAAAAAAGGAAACAAAGAACGAAAACGTATAGCTGACAATCTTCTGAAGATGCAGATTCAGCTTTGGGGAAATGGACATTTTATGTATGCAGATGCTTTTCAAGCGCTGGTTTTAGAACGTCGCTGTGCTTCCAGCATCCTTTTCAGCCTTCTAAACTGGCTACCGAGGTGCCGATCACATTGTAAAGCGGTTGAGAGGCCGGAGCTGCTCAAACCGCTCTTGCCGTTTCCCATCAATCAAAAGCACTATGTTGTTTCTTTGTATGGAAAGCTTTTCAAGTCTGGCATCGACACGCACCTTTCCTGAAACGTCCAAAAGGTGAATGCTTCGCAAAGAAATCCAGTCTACCTTCAGGGGGCATGATGTTGAAATCGGAATGAGCCCTGGGTGGGCTTGAAGCAGCAGCTGTTCAGTTAACAGCTGCACAGAAACGCACCCCGCTTGCTTTGTATCATTCGCAAGTTTCTGGTTAAAGAGTAAAAAAGGCTGGAATTCTTCTGCCAGCCGGCAGGATTTCTTCTGCACTCACCCAGAAAAGCCAAGAATTGTATTTCATCTTTCGCAAGCTGTATTTTCCAGGAGGAGAATGAATACTTGCATTAAACTGAATCAAGCCGACAGAGACGCACAGCCGTTGTTTTTCTCCATGGGAAGTTTTTCGTTAAGGAAAAACACCGTTGTCATTTTCTTGCCAGCCGGCGGTATTTCTTGTGCAGCGATGAGCCAGATTTGTATTTCGTATTTCGCAAGTTGTGTGAATTTCTTGAAGTTGAAAGTGAATTCGCTCCAGAAAAGAAATGTCCAGTCGCATGAAAGCCGTGGCTGTTTGTTAAACCGCAGGACCTGAGCTTGCGTTCTGTTTCTCATGGCGTTCGCAAAGGCGATTCCTGCCTTTAAAACTGCTGTGACTGCGACTGAAAGTGGCGTGTGGCGCAGCTTCTAAAGTCTTGTTGACGCTCCTCGATGTTGCTTTCTCTCTGCCTAAGGAAGTTCGATTGTCGCGTCGGAACGGGGAGACCTAATCCTTCCAGCTTTAAGCCACCCTTCAGTCTTCTGAAGGGTGTCCGAGTGCTAGCATGTCATTTGGCTTTTTTTTGGGGGGAAACGGAGAGCGACATCGAAAAAGGTTACCGCCGCTGCCTCGCCCTCCGTGTTAAATGATCGCAAGCCGGCGGCGGCGGCGCTCCCTGTAGTCGTGGCCGAGCGGTTAAGGCGATGGGCTAGAAAGCCATTGGGGTCTCCCCGCGTCGGCTCGAATCCTGCCCACTACGGCGCCCTTCTCCTGTCGCTTCGGCCTGCCCAGAAAAAGGCGGAGTGCCGTTTCTCTCTTCCTGCTTCTTGTACAAACGCTAAATCGCTTGGACCTGCTGCCTTGGAAGTAATGTCTTCAACATCCACCAGTGACATTTCACAGCTGGAAGCACACAGCCACGCTTTTGGCATTGGCATGTCTTTTGCGCCCTACTTCCAGCCTTTGAAGACCTAATTATTCAAACTGAAAGAACCGGCTGAATGAGTGTTTGCAGTGCACCAGGAGGAGCAGGGACCATAGCATTGGAGGGGTGAGGATGGCGCAGATGGAAACGTTTTCATGCGCTCCTCTGGGAGGAATGAAAAGAAAAGACGAAACCGGAAACAGTAGTAGCCGCAAGAGGAAGTGTCTTCAAGCGCCAAGCAAGCGCTCCTCGTTAGTATAGTGGTGCGTATCCCCGCCTGTCACGTGGGAGACCAGGGATGGATTGCTTGACGGCGAGCCAGGTTGCTTTTCTCCCATCAGATTCCAACCGCTAATGCTAACGCAGTGAGTGGGAGCTTACATGCTTTTCCTTTCCCGTCTTTTTCGGACGACTATTCCAAAGGGGTAACCTGAAGGAATAGGGGCCTGAAGACACGAGGCATTCTTAAACCAGCACTGGGCTGCACGGCCTTCTGTTGTGATCAGGTTATATTCGAGTGAAAAAGCCAGAGCATCCGCTTCCATCCTATGGAGCACGAGCTAAATCGGAAGAGGCAGGGGATACACCTACGCCTATCGGCGCACGTTCCCTGCGTCAGGCTGCTTCACCCATTTGCACCCGACTGGAGACGGCACTGAGCAAGCTTTTTGTCAGGAGTGGGATTCGAACCCACGCCTCCAGGGGAGACTGCGACCTGAACGCAGCGCCTTAGACCGCTCGGCCATCCTGACGCGGGCCCCCTGTCCCGGGGCGGTCTGATGAGCCACCGCGATCCCACTACACTCCTCGAGTATCGCACTGTTATTAATACTACAGTGTGACTCCAGCATTAAAATGTTTGGAAAATGTGTCGGCTTTTATAATCCAGTGTAGAGCAGCATGTGATGATTTGTGCTACAACACCAAGCGCTCAAAGTGACGTCTGCGTTTGTCGTTGAAACTTTCAACTCTTTCATCACTTATGTAGGAAATAAAAAGAGCAGTTGTGCGCCACACGCAGAGAGGCCGTCAGCAGAGTGGCGCAGCGGAAGCGTGCTGGGCCCATAACCCAGAGGTCGATGGATCGAAACCATCCTCTGCTACGTGTGTCCTATGCACGATTCATAAGCATGCCATTGGGTTAGCAAAGTGCCTTCAAATAGTCTGCACCTCCCTTTCTTTAAATTCTGTCCTGAGTTTCTCTCTCGTGTGTGTTTGTGCAAGCTTGACACTTGCGGGACTCTTTAATCTTCACCAATACGGAGATGACCAAATGTGTCTTCGGTTGTTCTGAGGTCTTTGATAGTTTCTTTGAAAGCTTCAACTGAACCTCGAAATCGAAGCAGTTATGTTTATATTGATTTCTCACTGTAATCATTACGAACCAGGAACAGCCAGCACACTCGGTCGCATTAGTAATTATGTCACGTCTCTACTTAGCAGAGCATTCAAAGGCCCACTGGAAGTAGTAAAGCACTAAAACACTGCAAAACTGAACTCGGGAAAATCATACTGGGAGCTCTGAGCGATGTCTGCATCCAAGCCATCCAATACGGACTCTGAAACCTTGGAATATCAACACTATGATGCGCTACCTTTTACCTGGAGCAAAACGATGGAATTAGAAGAATGCTTACCGCAGGATACAACTGTGCCGCTGTTATTTGGAGCACGGTTTTCACTTGCATGAAAACTACAGCAGAACGTAGAAGGATGATCACTGAGGAGTCCACGCGGGCATGCTGAGGAGATTGTAGGTCGTACATTTCAATGATTACTGACATTTGCGCTGCTGGAGGTACAGTAATCAACAAAGAACAGGGTGTGCTACTCTCGAATCCGGTCAGCACATGATGAAAAGCCAGGAAGTATACCTTGTCAAATTGCCGTCAACAGGGACAAGTTAACCACCAGCTCCACCGGCGCCCGGCTAGCTCAGTCGGTAGAGCATGAGACTCTTAATCTCAGGGTCGTGGGTTCGAGCCCCACGTTGGGCGGTGCCCGTCTCCTTATTAACAAAGTTTCCCGCTCATCCTTGAACCTCTTACACCTCGATGGTACCGAGCACTGCGTTTTAATGCACAGGTGTGATCAAACCGAGATGAAAAGGGCGTATCTAGCTCCTTGCCCGAGAGATAAATCAAGGGTTCCGCAGATAATCCCTTGGCTCCGGTCACCCGGACGCAGATAGGAGCTGCAGCCATCATAACTTGTATGAAAACTAAGAAGAGCTCCTGTCTATTTACAGTTTCATTTACTCTAGCGTTTCCTTAAACATTGCGTGTACGAAGGCTAAGAAATTGGAGAGCTATTCTAATACAATAACTATTAGGAATCTTTTGGGCATAACAGTTTCACTGTGATTTTGCAGGTAACACGTACGTTGGGAAAACATTTTGAACGCGATCAATAACCGCACTGGAAAAATGTGGGAAAGAAAGGGCGAAAAGCGACTCTTCAACATGTGGAAATATCTTCCTGAGCGGAGCCCTCTTCTCGAAGCTCAACACTCTGCAAGAGTCACTTCTCCCAACTTGCGCCCGCAGGTTTCCGTAGTGTGCCTGCAAAGAGCCATCCGCTTGAGACAGGTGCACCTCCCGATTTCATTGAACTAAGCTAGATGCACAATTTCTAATGCAGCCTTCATCACAATAGACAGTTCATTTCTCGAAAGCTTGTCGTAAAAAAAGGAAACAAAGAACGAAAACGTATAGCTGACAATCTTCTGAAGATGCAGATTCAGCTTTGGGGAAATGGACATTTTATGTATGCAGATGCTTTTCAAGCGCTGGTTTTAGAACGTCGCTGTGCTTCCAGCATCCTTTTCAGCCTTCTAAACTGGCTACCGAGGTGCCGATCACATTGTAAAGCGGTTGAGAGGCCGGAGCTGCTCAAACCGCTCTTGCCGTTTCCCATCAATCAAAAGCACTATGTTGTTTCTTTGTATGGAAAGCTTTTCAAGTCTGGCATCGACACGCACCTTTCCTGAAACGTCCAAAAGGTGAATGCTTCGCAAAGAAATCCAGTCTACCTTCAGGGGGCATGATGTTGAAATCGGAATGAGCCCTGGGTGGGCTTGAAGCAGCAGCTGTTCAGTTAACAGCTGCACAGAAACGCACCCCGCTTGCTTTGTATCATTCGCAAGTTTCTGGTTAAAGAGTAAAAAAGGCTGGAATTCTTCTGCCAGCCGGCAGGATTTCTTCTGCACTCACCCAGAAAAGCCAAGAATTGTATTTCATCTTTCGCAAGCTGTATTTTCCAGGAGGAGAATGAATACTTGCATTAAACTGAATCAAGCCGACAGAGACGCACAGCCGTTGTTTTTCTCCATGGGAAGTTTTTCGTTAAGGAAAAACACCGTTGTCATTTTCTTGCCAGCCGGCGGTATTTCTTGTGCAGCGATGAGCCAGATTTGTATTTCGTATTTCGCAAGTTGTGTGAATTTCTTGAAGTTGAAAGTGAATTCGCTCCAGAAAAGAAATGTCCAGTCGCATGAAAGCCGTGGCTGTTTGTTAAACCGCAGGACCTGAGCTTGCGTTCTGTTTCTCATGGCGTTCGCAAAGGCGATTCCTGCCTTTAAAACTGCTGTGACTGCGACTGAAAGTGGCGTGTGGCGCAGCTTCTAAAGTCTTGTTGACGCTCCTCGATGTTGCTTTCTCTCTGCCTAAGGAAGTTCGATTGTCGCGTCGGAACGGGGAGACCTAATCCTTCCAGCTTTAAGCCACCCTTCAGTCTTCTGAAGGGTGTCCGAGTGCTAGCATGTCATTTGGCTTTTTTTTGGGGGGAAACGGAGAGCGACATTGAAAAAGGTTACCGCCGCCGCCTCGCCCTCCGTGTTAAATGATCGCAAGCCGGCGGCGGCGGCGCTCCCTGTAGTCGTGGCCGAGCGGTTAAGGCGATGGGCTAGAAAGCCATTGGGGTCTCCCCGCGTCGGCTCGAATCCTGCCCACTACGGCGCCCTTCTCCTGTCGCTTCGGCCTGCCCAGAAAAAGGCGGAGTGCCGTTTCTCTCTTCCTGCTTCTTGTACAAACGCTAAATCGCTTGGACCTGCTGCCTTGGAAGTAATGTCTTCAACATCCACCAGTGACATTTCACAGCTGGAAGCACACAGCCACGCTTTTGGCATTGGCATGTCTTTTGCGCCCTACTTCCAGCCTTTGAAGACCTAATTATTCAAACTGAAAGAACCGGCTGAATGAGTGTTTGCAGTGCACCAGGAGGAGCAGGGACCATAGCATTGGAGGGGTGAAGATGGCGCAGATGGAAACGTTTTCATGCGCTCCTCTGGGAGGAATGAAAAGAAAAGACGAAACCGGAAACAGTAGTAGCCGCAAGAGGAAGTGTCTTCAAGCGCCAAGCAAGCGCTCCTCGTTAGTATAGTGGTGCGTATCCCCGCCTGTCACGTGGGAGACCAGGGATGGATTGCTTGACGGCGAGCCAGGTTGCTTTTCTCCCATCAGATTCCAACCGCTAATGCTAACGCAGTGTGTGGGAGCTTACATGCTTTTCCTTTCCCGTCTTTTTCGGACGACTATTCCAAAGGGGTAACCTGAAGGAATAGGGGCCTGAAGACACGAGGCATTCTTAAACCAGCACTGGGCTGCACGGCCTTCTGTTGTGATCAGGTTATATTCGAGTGAAAAAGCCAGAGCATCCGCTTCCATCCTATGGAGCACGAGCTAAATCGGAAGAGGCAGGGGATACACCTACGCCTATCGGCGCACGTTCCCTGCGTCAGGCTGCTTCACCCATTTGCACCCGACTGGAGACGGCACTGAGCAAGCTTTTTGTCAGGAGTGGGATTCGAACCCACGCCTCCAGGGGAGACTGTGACCTGAACGCAGCGCCTTAGACCGCTCGGCCATCCTGACGCGGGCCCCCTGTCCCGGGGCGGTCTGATGAGCCACCGCGATCCCACTACGCTCCTCGAGTATCGCACTGTTATTAATACTACAGTGTGACTCCAGCATTAAAATGTTTGGAAAATGTGTCGGCTTTTATAATCCAGTGTAGAGCAGCATGTGATGATTTGTGCTACAACACCAAGCGCTCAAAGTGACGTCTGCGTTTGTCGTTGAAACTTTCAACTCTTTCATCACTTATGTAGGAAATAAAAAGAGCAGTTGTGCACCACACGCAGAGAGGCCGTCAGCAGAGTGGCGCAGCGGAAGTGTGCTGGGCCCATAACCCAGAGGTCGATGGATCGAAACCATCCTCTGCTACGTGTGTCCTATGCACGATTCCTAAGCATGCCATTGGGTTAGCAAAGTGCCTTCAAATAGTCTGCATCTCCCTTTCTTTAAATTCTGTCCTGAGTTTCTCTCTCGTGTGTGTTTGTGCAAGCTTGACACTTGCGGGACTCTTTAATCTTCACCAATACGGAGATGACCAAATGTGTCTTCGGTTGTTCTGAGGTCTTTGATAGTTTCTTTGAAAGCTTCAACTGAACCTCGAAATCGAAGCAGTTATGTTTATATTGATTTCTCACTGTAATCATTACGAACCAGGAACAGCCAGCACACTCGGTCGCATTAGTAATTATGTCACGTCTCTACTTAGCAGAGCATTCAAAGGCCCACTGGAAGTAGTAAAGCACTAAAACACTGCAAAACTGAACTCGGGAAAATCATACTGGGAGCTCTGAGCGATGTCTGCATCCAAGCCATCCAATACGGACTCTGAAACCTTGGAATATCAACACTATGATGCGCTACCTTTTACCTGGAGCAAAACGATGGAATTAGAAGAATGCTTACCGCAGGATACAACTGTGCCGCTGTTATTTGGAGCACGGTTTTCACTTGCATGAAAACTACAGCAGAACGTAGAAGGATGATCACTGAGGAGTCCACGCGGGCATGCTGAGGAGATTGTAGGTCGTACATTTCAATGATTACTGACATTTGCGCTGCTGGAGGTACAGTAATCAACAAAGAACAGGGTGTGCTACTCTCGAATCCGGTCAGCACATGATGAAAAGCCAGGAAGTATACCTTGTCAAATTGCCGTCAACAGGGACAAGTTAACCACCAGCTCCACCGGCGCCCGGCTAGCTCAGTCGGTAGAGCATGAGACTCTTAATCTCAGGGTCGTGGGTTCGAGCCCCACGTTGGGCGGTGCCCGTCTCCTTATTAACAAAGTTTCCCGCTCATCCTTGAACCTCTTACACCTCGATGGTACCGAGCACTGCGTTTTAATGCACAGGTGTGATCAAACCGAGATGAAAAGGGCGTATCTAGCTCCTTGCCCGAGAGATAAATCAAGGGTTCCGCAGATAATCCCTTGGCTCCGGTCACCCGGACGCAGATAGGAGCTGCAGCCATCATAACTTGTATGAAAACTAAGAAGAGCTCCTGTCTATTTACAGTTTCATTTACTCTAGCGTTTCCTTAAACATTGCGTGTACGAAGGCTAAGAAATTGGAGAGCTATTCTAATACAATAACTATTAGGAATCTTTTGGGCATAACAGTTTCACTGTGATTTTGCAGGTAACACGTACGTTGGGAAAACATTTTGAACGCGATCAATAACCGCACTGGAAAAATGTGGGAAAGAAAGGGCGAAAAGCGACTCTTCAACATGTGGAAATATCTTCCTGAGCGGAGCCCTCTTCTCGAAGCTCAACACTCTGCAAGAGTCACTTCTCCCAACTTGCGCCCGCAGGTTTCCGTAGTGTGCCTGCAAAGAGCCATCCGCTTGAGACAGGTGCACCTCCCGATTTCATTGAACTAAGCTAGATGCACAATTTCTAATGCAGCCTTCATCACAATAGACAGTTCATTTCTCGAAAGCTTGTCGTAAAAAAAGGAAACAAAGAACGAAAACGTATAGCTGACAATCTTCTGAAGATGCAGATTCAGCTTTGGGGAAATGGACATTTTATGTATGCAGATGCTTTTCAAGCGCTGGTTTTAGAACGTCGCTGTGCTTCCAGCATCCTTTTCAGCCTTCTAAACTGGCTACCGAGGTGCCGATCACATTGTAAAGCGGTTGAGAGGCCGGAGCTGCTCAAACCGCTCTTGCCGTTTCCCATCAATCAAAAGCACTATGTTGTTTCTTTGTATGGAAAGCTTTTCAAGTCTGGCATCGACACGCACCTTTCCTGAAACGTCCAAAAGGTGAATGCTTCGCAAAGAAATCCAGTCTACCTTCAGGGGGCATGATGTTGAAATCGGAATGAGCCCTGGGTGGGCTTGAAGCAGCAGCTGTTCAGTTAACAGCTGCACAGAAACGCACCCCGCTTGCTTTGTATCATTCGCAAGTTTCTGGTTAAAGAGTAAAAAAGGCTGGAATTCTTCTGCCAGCCGGCAGGATTTCTTCTGCACTCACCCAGAAAAGCCAAGAATTGTATTTCATCTTTCGCAAGCTGTATTTTCCAGGAGGAGAATGAATACTTGCATTAAACTGAATCAAGCCGACAGAGACGCACAGCCGTTGTTTTTCTCCATGGGAAGTTTTTCGTTAAGGAAAAACACCGTTGTCATTTTCTTGCCAGCCGGCGGTATTTCTTGTGCAGCGATGAGCCAGATTTGTATTTCGTATTTCGCAAGTTGTGTGAATTTCTTGAAGTTGAAAGTGAATTCGCTCCAGAAAAGAAATGTCCAGTCGCATGAAAGCCGTGGCTGTTTGTTAAACCGCAGGACCTGAGCTTGCGTTCTGTTTCTCATGGCGTTCGCAAAGGCGATTCCTGCCTTTAAAACTGCTGTGACTGCGACTGAAAGTGGCGTGTGGCGCAGCTTCTAAAGTCTTGTTGACGCTCCTCGATGTTGCTTTCTCTCTGCCTAAGGAAGTTCGATTGTCGCGTCGGAACGGGGAGACCTAATCCTTCCAGCTTTAAGCCACCCTTCAGTCTTCTGAAGGGTGTCCGAGTGCTAGCATGTCATTTGGCTTTTTTTTGGGGGGAAGCGGAGAGCGACATTGAAAAAGGTTACCGCCGCCGCCTCGCCCTCCGTGTTAAATGATCGCAAGCCGGCGGCGGCGGCGCTCCCTGTAGTCGTGGCCGAGCGGTTAAGGCGATGGGCTAGAAAGCCATTGGGGTCTCCCCGCGTCGGCTCGAATCCTGCCCACTACGGCGCCCTTCTCCTGTCGCTTCGGCCTGCCCAGAAAAAGGCGGAGTGCCGTTTCTCTCTTCCTGCTTCTTGTACAAACGCTAAATCGCTTGGACCTGCTGCCTTGGAAGTAATGTCTTCAACATCCACCAGTGACATTTCACAGCTGGAAGCACACAGCCACGCTTTTGGCATTGGCATGTCTTTTGCGCCCTACTTCCAGCCTTTGAAGACCTAATTATTCAAACTGAAAGAACCGGCTGAATGAGTGTTTGCAGTGCACCAGGAGGAGCAGGGACCATAGCATTGGAGGGGTGAAGATGGCGCAGATGGAAACGTTTTCATGCGCTCCTCTGGGAGGAATGAAAAGAAAAGACGAAACCGGAAACAGTAGTAGCCGCAAGAGGAAGTGTCTTCAAGCGCCAAGCAAGCGCTCCTCGTTAGTATAGTGGTGCGTATCCCCGCCTGTCACGTGGGAGACCAGGGATGGATTGCTTGACGGCGAGCCAGGTTGCTTTTCTCCCATCAGATTCCAACCGCTAATGCTAACGCAGTGTGTGGGAGCTTACATGCTTTTCCTTTCCCGTCTTTTTCGGACGACTATTCCAAAGGGGTAACCTGAAGGAATAGGGGCCTGAAGACACGAGGCATTCTTAAACCAGCACTGGGCTGCACGGCCTTCTGTTGTGATCAGGTTATATTCGAGTCAAAAAGCCAGAGCATCCGCTTCCATCCTATGGAGCACGAGCTAAATCGGAAGAGGCAGGGGATACACCTACGCCTATCGGCGCACGTTCCCTGCGTCAGGCTGCTTCACCCATTTGCACCCGACTGGAGACGGCACTGAGCAAGCTTTTTGTCAGGAGTGGGATTCGAACCCACGCCTCCAGGGGAGACTGTGACCTGAACGCAGCGCCTTAGACCGCTCGGCCATCCTGACGCGGGCCCCCTGTCCCGGGGCGGTCTGATGAGCCACCGCGATCCCACTACGCTCCTCGAGTATCGCACTGTTATTAATACTACAGTGTGACTCCAGCATTAAAATGTTTGGAAAATGTGTCGGCTTTTATAATCCAGTGTAGAGCAGCATGTGATGATTTGTGCTACAACACCAAGCGCTCAAAGTGACGTCTGCGTTTGTCGTTGAAACTTTCAACTCTTTCATCACTTATGTAGGAAATAAAAAGAGCAGTTGTGCGCCACACGCAGAGAGGCCGTCAGCAGAGTGGCGCAGCGGAAGTGTGCTGGGCCCATAACCCAGAGGTCGATGGATCGAAACCATCCTCTGCTACGTGTGTCCTATGCACGATTCATAAGCATGCCATTGGGTTAGCAAAGTGCCTTCAAATAGTCTGCATCTCCCTTTCTTTAAATTCTGTCCTGAGTTTCTCTCTCGTGTGTGTTTGTGCAAGCTTGACACTTGCGGGACTCTTTAATCTTCACCAATACGGAGATGACCAAATGTGTCTTCGGTTGTTCTGAGGTCTTTGATAGTTTCTTTGAAAGCTTCAACTGAACCTCGAAATCGAAGCAGTTATGTTTATATTGATTTCTCACTGTAATCATTACGAACCAGGAACAGCCAGCACACTCGGTCGCATTAGTAATTATGTCACGTCTCTACTTAGCAGAGCATTCAAAGGCCCACTGGAAGTAGTAAAGCACTAAAACACTGCAAAACTGAACTCGGGAAAATCATACTGGGAGCTCTGAGCGATGTCTGCATCCAAGCCATCCAATACGGACTCTGAAACCTTGGAATATCAACACTATGATGCGCTACCTTTTACCTGGAGCAAAACGATGGAATTAGAAGAATGCTTACCGCAGGATACAACTGTGCCGCTGTTATTTGGAGCACGGTTTTCACTTGCATGAAAACTACAGCAGAACGTAGAAGGATGATCACTGAGGAGTCCACGCGGGCATGCTGAGGAGATTGTAGGTCGTACATTTCAATGATTACTGACATTTGCGCTGCTGGAGGTACAGTAATCAACAAAGAACAGGGTGTGCTACTCTCGAATCCGGTCAGCACATGATGAAAAGCCAGGAAGTATACCTTGTCAAATTGCCGTCAACAGGGACAAGTTAACCACCAGCTCCACCGGCGCCCGGCTAGCTCAGTCGGTAGAGCATGAGACTCTTAATCTCAGGGTCGTGGGTTCGAGCCCCACGTTGGGCGGTGCACGTCTCCTTATTAACAAAGTTTCCCGCTCATCCTTGAACCTCTTACACCTCGATGGTACCGAGCACTGCGTTTTAATGCACAGGTGTGATCAAACCGAGATGAAAAGGGCGTATCTAGCTCCTTGCCCGAGAGATAAATCAAGGGTTCCGCAGATAATCCCTTGGCTCCGGTCACCCGGACGCAGATAGGAGCTGCAGCCATCATAACTTGTATGAAAACTAAGAAGAGCTCCTGTCTATTTACAGTTTCATTTACTCTAGCGTTTCCTTAAACATTGCGTGTACGAAGGCTAAGAAATTGGAGAGCTATTCTAATACAATAACTATTAGGAATCTTTTCGGCATAACAGTTTCACTGTGATTTTGCAGGTAACACGTACGTTGGGAAAACATTTTGAACGCGATCAATAACCGCACTGGAAAAATGTGGGAAAGAAAGGGCGAAAAGCGACTCTTCAACATGTGGAAATATCTTCCTGAGCGGAGCCCTCTTCTCGAAGCTCAACACTCTGCAAGAGTCACTTCTCCCAACTTGCGCCCGCAGGTTTCCGTAGTGTGCCTGCAAAGAGCCATCCGCTTGAGACAGGTGCACCTCCCGATTTCATTGAACTAAGCTAGATGCACAATTTCTAATGCAGCCTTCATCACAATAGACAGTTCATTTCTCGAAAGCTTGTCGTAAAAAAAGGAAACAAAGAACGAAAACGTATAGCTGACAATCTTCTGAAGATGCAGATTCAGCTTTGGGGAAATGGACATTTTATGTATGCAGATGCTTTTCAAGCGCTGGTTTTAGAACGTCGCTGTGCTTCCAGCATCCTTTTCAGCCTTCTAAACTGGCTACCGAGGTGCCGATCACATTGTAAAGCGGTTGAGAGGCCGGAGCTGCTCAAACCGCTCTTGCCGTTTCCCATCAATCAAAAGCACTATGTTGTTTCTTTGTATGGAAAGCTTTTCAAGTCTGGCATCGACACGCACCTTTCCTGAAACGTCCAAAAGGTGAATGCTTCGCAAAGAAATCCAGTCTACCTTCAGGGGGCATGATGTTGAAATCGGAATGAGCCCTGGGTGGGCTTGAAGCAGCAGCTGTTCAGTTAACAGCTGCACAGAAACGCACCCCGCTTGCTTTGTATCATTCGCAAGTTTCTGGTTAAAGAGTAAAAAAGGCTGGAATTCTTCTGCCAGCCGGCAGGATTTCTTCTGCACTCACCCAGAAAAGCCAAGAATTGTATTTCATCTTTCGCAAGCTGTATTTTCCAGGAGGAGAATGAATACTTGCATTAAACTGAATCAAGCCGACAGAGACGCACAGCCGTTGTTTTTCTCCATGGGAAGTTTTTCGTTAAGGAAAAACACCGTTGTCATTTTCTTGCCAGCCGGCGGTATTTCTTGTGCAGCGATGAGCCAGATTTGTATTTCGTATTTCGCAAGTTGTGTGAATTTCTTGAAGTTGAAAGTGAATTCGCTCCAGAAAAGAAATGTCCAGTCGCATGAAAGCCGTGGCTGTTTGTTAAACCGCAGGACCTGAGCTTGCGTTCTGTTTCTCATGGCGTTCGCAAAGGCGATTCCTGCCTTTAAAACTGCTGTGTCTGCGACTGAAAGTGGCGTGTGGCGCAGCTTCTAAAGTCTTGTTGACGCTCCTCGATGTTGCTTTCTCTCTGCCTAAGGAAGTTCGATTGTCGCGTCGGAACGGGGAGACCTAATCCTTCCAGCTTTAAGCCACCCTTCAGTCTTCTGAAGGGTGTCCGAGTGCTAGCATGTCATTTGGCTTTTTTTTGGGGGGAAACGGAGAGCGACATCGAAAAAGGTTACCGCCGCTGCCTCGCCCTCCGTGTTAAATGATCGCAAGCCGGCGGCGGCGGCGCTCCCTGTAGTCGTGGCCGAGCGGTTAAGGCGATGGGCTAGAAAGCCATTGGGGTCTCCCCGCGTCGGCTCGAATCCTGCCCACTACGGCGCCCTTCTCCTGTCGCTTCGGCCTGCCCAGAAAAAGGCGGAGTGCCGTTTCTCTCTTCCTGCTTCTTGTACAAACGCTAAATCGCTTGGACCTGCTGCCTTGGAAGTAATGTCTTCAACATCCACCAGTGACATTTCACAGCTGGAAGCACACAGCCACGCTTTTGGCATTGGCATGTCTTTTGCGCCCTACTTCCAGCCTTTGAAGACCTAATTATTCAAACTGAAAGAACCGGCTGAATGAGTGTTTGCAGTGCACCAGGAGGAGCAGGGACCATAGCATTGGAGGGGTGAGGATGGCGCAGATGGAAACGTTTTCATGCGCTCCTCTGGGAGGAATGAAAAGAAAAGACGAAACCGGAAACAGTAGTAGCCGCAAGAGGAAGTGTCTTCAAGCGCCAAGCAAGCGCTCCTCGTTAGTATAGTGGTGCGTATCCCCGCCTGTCACGTGGGAGACCAGGGATGGATTGCTTGACGGCGAGCCAGGTTGCTTTTCTCCCATCAGATTCCAACCGCTAATGCTAACGCAGTGTGTGGGAGCTTACATGCTTTTCCTTTCCCGTCTTTTTCGGACGACTATTCCAAAGGGGTAACCTGAAGGAATAGGGGCCTGAAGACACGAGGCATTCTTAAACCAGCACTGGGCTGCACGGCCTTCTGTTGTGATCCGGTTATATTCGAGTCAAAAAGCCAGAGCATCCGCTTCCATCCTATGGAGCACGAGCTAAATCGGAAGAGGCAGGGGATACACCTACGCCTATCGGCGCACGTTCCCTGCGTCAGGCTGCTTCAGCCATTTGCACCCGACTGGAGACGGCACTGAGCAAGCTTTTTGTCAGGAGTGGGATTCGAACCCACGCCTCCAGGGGAGACTGCGACCTGAACGCAGCGCCTTAGACCGCTCGGCCATCCTGACGCGGGCCCCCTGTCCCGGGGCGGTCTGATGAGCCACCGCGATCCCACTACGCTCCTCGAGTATCGCACTGTTATTAATACTACAGTGTGACTCCAGCATTAAAATGTTTGGAAAATGTGTCGGCTTTTATAATCCAGTGTAGAGCAGCATGTGATGATTTGTGCTACAACACCAAGCGCTCAAAGTGACGTCTGCGTTTGTCGTTGAAACTTTCAACTCTTTCATCACTTATGTAGGAAATAAAAAGAGCAGTTGTGCGCCACACGCAGTGAGGCCGTCAGCAGAGTGGCGCAGCGGAAGCGTGCTGGGCCCATAACCCAGAGGTCGATGGATCGAAACCATCCTCTGCTACGTGTGTCCTATGCACGATTCCTAAGCATGCCATTGGGTTAGCAAAGTGCCTTCAAATAGTCTGCATCTCCCTTTCTTTAAATTCTGTCCTGAGTTTCTCTCTCGTGTGTGTTTGTGCAAGCTTGACACTTGCGGGACTCTTTAATCTTCACCAATACGGAGATGACCAAATGTGTCTTCGGTTGTTCTGAGGTCTTTGATAGTTTCTTTGAAAGCTTCAACTGAACCTCGAAATCGAAGCAGTTATGTTTATATTGATTTCTCGCGTTAATCATTACGAACCAGGAACAGCCAGCACACTCGGTCGCATTAGTAATTATGTCACGTCTCTACTTAGCAGAGCATTCAAAGGCCCACTGGAAGTAGTAAAGCACTAAAACACTGCAAAACTGAACTCGGGAAAATCATACTGGGAGCTCTGAGCGATGTCTGCATCCAAGCCATCCAATACGGACTCTGAAACCTTGGAATATCAACACTATGATGCGCTACCTTTTACCTGGAGCAAAACGATGGAATTAGAAGAATGCTTACCGCAGGATACAACTGTGCCGCTGTTATTTGGAGCACGGTTTTCACTTGCATGAAAACTACAGCAGAACGTAGAAGGATGATCACTGAGGAGTCCACGCGGGCATGCTGAGGAGATTGTAGGTCGTACATTTCAATGATTACTGACATTTGCGCTGCTGGCGGTACAGTAATCAACAAAGAACAGGGTGTGCTACTCTCGAATCCGGTCAGCACATGATGAAAAGCCAGGAAGTATACCTTGTCAAATTGCCGTCAACAGGGACAAGTTAACCACCAGCTCCACCGGCGCCCGGCTAGCTCAGTCGGTAGAGCATGAGACTCTTAATCTCAGGGTCGTGGGTTCGAGCCCCACGTTGGGCGGTGCCCGTCTCCTTATTAACAAAGTTTCCCGCTCATCCTTGAACCTCTTACACCTCGATGGTACCGAGCACTGCGTTTTAATGCACAGGTGTGATCAAACCGAGATGAAAAGGGCGTATCTAGCTCCTTGCCCGAGAGATAAATCAAGGGTTCCTCAGATAATCCCTTGGCTCCGGTCACCCGGACGCAGATAGGAGCTGCAGCCATCATAACTTGTATGAAAACTAAGAAGAGCTCCTGTCTATTTACAGTTTCATTTACTCTAGCGTTTCCTTAAACATTGCGTGTACGAAGGCTAAGAAATTGGAGAGCTATTCTAATACAATAACTATTAGGAATCTTTTCGGCATAACAGTTTCACTGTGATTTTGCAGGTAACACGTACGTTGGGAAAACATTTTGAACGCGATCAATAACCGCACTGGAAAAATGTGGGAAAGAAAGGGCGAAAAGCGACTCTTCAACATGTGGAAATATCTTCCTGAGCGGAGCCCTCTTCTCGAAGCTCAACACTCTGCAAGAGTCACTTCTCCCAACTTGCGCCCGCAGGTTTCCGTAGTGTGCCTGCAAAGAGCCATCCGCTTGAGACAGGTGCACCTCCCGATTTCATTGAACTAAGCTAGATGCACAATTTCTAATGCAGCCTTCATCACAATAGACAGTTCATTTCTCGAAAGCTTGTCGTAAAAAAAGGAAACAAAGAACGAAAACGTATAGCTGACAATCTTCTGAAGATGCAGATTCAGCTTTGGGGAAATGGACATTTTATGTATGCAGATGCTTTTCAAGCGCTGGTTTTAGAACGTCGCTGTGCTTCCAGCATCCTTTTCAGCCTTCTAAACTGGCTACCGAGGTGCCGATCACATTGTAAAGCGGTTGAGAGGCCGGAGCTGCTCAAACCGCTCTTGCCGTTTCCCATCAATCAAAAGCACTATGTTGTTTCTTTGTATGGAAAGCTTTTCAAGTCTGGCATCGACACGCACCTTTCCTGAAACGTCCAAAAGGTGAATGCTTCGCAAAGAAATCCAGTCTACCTTCAGGGGGCATGATGTTGAAATCGGAATGAGCCCTGGGTGGGCTTGAAGCAGCAGCTGTTCAGTTAACAGCTGCACAGAAACGCACCCCGCTTGCTTTGTATCATTCGCAAGTTTCTGGTTAAAGAGTAAAAAAGGCTGGAATTCTTCTGCCAGCCGGCAGGATTTCTTCTGCACTCACCCAGAAAAGCCAAGAATTGTATTTCATCTTTCGCAAGCTGTATTTTCCAGGAGGAGAATGAATACTTGCATTAAACTGAATCAAGCCGACAGAGACGCACAGCCGTTGTTTTTCTCCATGGGAAGTTTTTCGTTAAGGAAAAACACCGTTGTCATTTTCTTGCCAGCCGGCGGTATTTCTTGTGCAGCGATGAGCCAGATTTGTATTTCGTATTTCGCAAGTTGTGTGAATTTCTTGAAGTTGAAAGTGAATTCGCTCCAGAAAAGAAATGTCCAGTCGCATGAAAGCCGTGGCTGTTTGTTAAACCGCAGGACCTGAGCTTGCGTTCTGTTTCTCATGGCGTTCGCAAAGGCGATTCCTGCCTTTAAAACTGCTGTGACTGCGACTGAAAGTGGCGTGTGGCGCAGCTTCTAAAGTCTTGTTGACGCTCCTCGATGTTGCTTTCTCTCTGCCTAAGGAAGTTCGATTGTCGCGTCGGAACGGGGAGACCTAATCCTTCCAGCTTTAAGCCACCCTTCAGTCTTCTGAAGGGTGTCCGAGTGCTAGCATGTCATTTGGCTTTTTTTTGGGGGGAAGCGGAGAGCGACATTGAAAAAGGTTACCGCCGCCGCCTCGCCCTCCGTGTTAAATGATCGCAAGCCGGCGGCGGCGGCGCTCCCTGTAGTCGTGGCCGAGCGGTTAAGGCGATGGGCTAGAAAGCCATTGGGGTCTCCCCGCGTCGGCTCGAATCCTGCCCACTACGGCGCCCTTCTCCTGTCGCTTCGGCCTGCCCAGAAAAAGGCGGAGTGCCGTTTCTCTCTTCCTGCTTCTTGTACAAACGCTAAATCGCTTGGACCTGCTGCCTTGGAAGTAATGTCTTCAACATCCACCAGTGACATTTCACAGCTGGAAGCACACAGCCACGCTTTTGGCATTGGCATGTCTTTTGCGCCCTACTTCCAGCCTTTGAAGACCTAATTATTCAAACTGAAAGAACCGGCTGAATGAGTGTTTGCAGTGCACCAGGAGGAGCAGGGACCATAGCATTGGAGGGGTGAAGATGGCGCAGATGGAAACGTTTTCATGCGCTCCTCTGGGAGGAATGAAAAGAAAAGACGAAACCGGAAACAGTAGTAGCCGCAAGAGGAAGTGTCTTCAAGCGCCAAGCAAGCGCTCCTCGTTAGTATAGTGGTGCGTATCCCCGCCTGTCACGTGGGAGACCAGGGATGGATTGCTTGACGGCGAGCCAGGTTGCTTTTCTCCCATCAGATTCCAACCGCTAATGCTAACGCAGTGTGTGGGAGCTTACATGCTTTTCCTTTCCCGTCTTTTTCGGACGACTATTCCAAAGGGGTAACCTGAAGGAATAGGGGCCTGAAGACACGAGGCATTCTTAAACCAGCACTGGGCTGCACGGCCTTCTGTTGTGATCAGGTTATATTCGAGTCAAAAAGCCAGAGCATCCGCTTCCATCCTATGGAGCACGAGCTAAATCGGAAGAGGCAGGGGATACACCTACGCCTATCGGCGCACGTTCCCTGCGTCAGGCTGCTTCACCCATTTGCACCCGACTGGAGACGGCACTGAGCAAGCTTTTTGTCAGGAGTGGGATTCGAACCCACGCCTCCAGGGGAGACTGTGACCTGAACGCAGCGCCTTAGACCGCTCGGCCATCCTGACGCGGGCCCCCTGTCCCGGGGCGGTCTGATGAGCCACCGCGATCCCACTACGCTCCTCGAGTATCGCACTGTTATTAATACTACAGTGTGACTCCAGCATTAAAATGTTTGGAAAATGTGTCGGCTTTTATAATCCAGTGTAGAGCAGCATGTGATGATTTGTGCTACAACACCAAGCGCTCAAAGTGACGTCTGCGTTTGTCGTTGAAACTTTCAACTCTTTCATCACTTATGTAGGAAATAAAAAGAGCAGTTGTGCGCCACACGCAGAGAGGCCGTCAGCAGAGTGGCGCAGCGGAAGTGTGCTGGGCCCATAACCCAGAGGTCGATGGATCGAAACCATCCTCTGCTACGTGTGTCCTATGCACGATTCATAAGCATGCCATTGGGTTAGCAAAGTGCCTTCAAATAGTCTGCATCTCCCTTTCTTTAAATTCTGTCCTGAGTTTCTCTCTCGTGTGTGTTTGTGCAAGCTTGACACTTGCGGGACTCTTTAATCTTCACCAATACGGAGATGACCAAATGTGTCTTCGGTTGTTCTGAGGTCTTTGATAGTTTCTTTGAAAGCTTCAACTGAACCTCGAAATCGAAGCAGTTATGTTTATATTGATTTCTCACTGTAATCATTACGAACCAGGAACAGCCAGCACACTCGGTCGCATTAGTAATTATGTCACGTCTCTACTTAGCAGAGCATTCAAAGGCCCACTGGAAGTAGTAAAGCACTAAAACACTGCAAAACTGAACTCGGGAAAATCATACTGGGAGCTCTGAGCGATGTCTGCATCCAAGCCATCCAATACGGACTCTGAAACCTTGGAATATCAACACTATGATGCGCTACCTTTTACCTGGAGCAAAACGATGGAATTAGAAGAATGCTTACCGCAGGATACAACTGTGCCGCTGTTATTTGGAGCACGGTTTTCACTTGCATGAAAACTACAGCAGAACGTAGAAGGATGATCACTGAGGAGTCCACGCGGGCATGCTGAGGAGATTGTAGGTCGTACATTTCAATGATTACTGACATTTGCGCTGCTGGAGGTACAGTAATCAACAAAGAACAGGGTGTGCTACTCTCGAATCCGGTCAGCACATGATGAAAAGCCAGGAAGTATACCTTGTCAAATTGCCGTCAACAGGGACAAGTTAACCACCAGCTCCACCGGCGCCCGGCTAGCTCAGTCGGTAGAGCATGAGACTCTTAATCTCAGGGTCGTGGGTTCGAGCCCCACGTTGGGCGGTGCACGTCTCCTTATTAACAAAGTTTCCCGCTCATCCTTGAACCTCTTACACCTCGATGGTACCGAGCACTGCGTTTTAATGCACAGGTGTGATCAAACCGAGATGAAAAGGGCGTATCTAGCTCCTTGCCCGAGAGATAAATCAAGGGTTCCGCAGATAATCCCTTGGCTCCGGTCACCCGGACGCAGATAGGAGCTGCAGCCATCATAACTTGTATGAAAACTAAGAAGAGCTCCTGTCTATTTACAGTTTCATTTACTCTAGCGTTTCCTTAAACATTGCGTGTACGAAGGCTAAGAAATTGGAGAGCTATTCTAATACAATAACTATTAGGAATCTTTTCGGCATAACAGTTTCACTGTGATTTTGCAGGTAACACGTACGTTGGGAAAACATTTTGAACGCGATCAATAACCGCACTGGAAAAATGTGGGAAAGAAAGGGCGAAAAGCGACTCTTCAACATGTGGAAATATCTTCCTGAGCGGAGCCCTCTTCTCGAAGCTCAACACTCTGCAAGAGTCACTTCTCCCAACTTGCGCCCGCAGGTTTCCGTAGTGTGCCTGCAAAGAGCCATCCGCTTGAGACAGGTGCACCTCCCGATTTCATTGAACTAAGCTAGATGCACAATTTCTAATGCAGCCTTCATCACAATAGACAGTTCATTTCTCGAAAGCTTGTCGTAAAAAAAGGAAACAAAGAACGAAAACGTATAGCTGACAATCTTCTGAAGATGCAGATTCAGCTTTGGGGAAATGGACATTTTATGTATGCAGATGCTTTTCAAGCGCTGGTTTTAGAACGTCGCTGTGCTTCCAGCATCCTTTTCAGCCTTCTAAACTGGCTACCGAGGTGCCGATCACATTGTAAAGCGGTTGAGAGGCCGGAGCTGCTCAAACCGCTCTTGCCGTTTCCCATCAATCAAAAGCACTATGTTGTTTCTTTGTATGGAAAGCTTTTCAAGTCTGGCATCGACACGCACCTTTCCTGAAACGTCCAAAAGGTGAATGCTTCGCAAAGAAATCCAGTCTACCTTCAGGGGGCATGATGTTGAAATCGGAATGAGCCCTGGGTGGGCTTGAAGCAGCAGCTGTTCAGTTAACAGCTGCACAGAAACGCACCCCGCTTGCTTTGTATCATTCGCAAGTTTCTGGTTAAAGAGTAAAAAAGGCTGGAATTCTTCTGCCAGCCGGCAGGATTTCTTCTGCACTCACCCAGAAAAGCCAAGAATTGTATTTCATCTTTCGCAAGCTGTATTTTCCAGGAGGAGAATGAATACTTGCATTAAACTGAATCAAGCCGACAGAGACGCACAGCCGTTGTTTTTCTCCATGGGAAGTTTTTCGTTAAGGAAAAACACCGTTGTCATTTTCTTGCCAGCCGGCGGTATTTCTTGTGCAGCGATGAGCCAGATTTGTATTTCGTATTTCGCAAGTTGTGTGAATTTCTTGAAGTTGAAAGTGAATTCGCTCCAGAAAAGAAATGTCCAGTCGCATGAAAGCCGTGGCTGTTTGTTAAACCGCAGGACCTGAGCTTGCGTTCTGTTTCTCATGGCGTTCGCAAAGGCGATTCCTGCCTTTAAAACTGCTGTGTCTGCGACTGAAAGTGGCGTGTGGCGCAGCTTCTAAAGTCTTGTTGACGCTCCTCGATGTTGCTTTCTCTCTGCCTAAGGAAGTTCGATTGTCGCGTCGGAACGGGGAGACCTAATCCTTCCAGCTTTAAGCCACCCTTCAGTCTTCTGAAGGGTGTCCGAGTGCTAGCATGTCATTTGGCTTTTTTTTGGGGGGAAACGGAGAGCGACATCGAAAAAGGTTACCGCCGCTGCCTCGCCCTCCGTGTTAAATGATCGCAAGCCGGCGGCGGCGGCGCTCCCTGTAGTCGTGGCCGAGCGGTTAAGGCGATGGGCTAGAAAGCCATTGGGGTCTCCCCGCGTCGGCTCGAATCCTGCCCACTACGGCGCCCTTCTCCTGTCGCTTCGGCCTGCCCAGAAAAAGGCGGAGTGCCGTTTCTCTCTTCCTGCTTCTTGTACAAACGCTAAATCGCTTGGACCTGCTGCCTTGGAAGTAATGTCTTCAACATCCACCAGTGACATTTCACAGCTGGAAGCACACAGCCACGCTTTTGGCATTGGCATGTCTTTTGCGCCCTACTCCCAGCCTTTGAAGACCTAATTATTCAAACTGAAAGAACCGGCTGAATGAGTGTTTGCAGTGCACCAGGAGGAGCAGGGACCATAGCATTGGAGGGGTGAGGATGGCGCAGATGGAAACGTTTTCATGCGCTCCTCTGGGAGGAATGAAAAGAAAAGACGAAACCGGAAACAGTAGTAGCCGCAAGAGGAAGTGTCTTCAAGCGCCAAGCAAGCGCTCCTCGTTAGTATAGTGGTGCGTATCCCCGCCTGTCACGTGGGAGACCAGGGATGGATTGCTTGACGGCGAGCCAGGTTGCTTTTCTCCCATCAGATTCCAACCGCTAATGCTAACGCAGTGTGTGGGAGCTTACATGCTTTTCCTTTCCCGTCTTTTTCGGACGACTATTCCAAAGGGGTAACCTGAAGGAATAGGGGCCTGAAGACACGAGGCATTCTTAAACCAGCACTGGGCTGCACGGCCTTCTGTTGTGATCCGGTTATATTCGAGTCAAAAAGCCAGAGCATCCGCTTCCATCCTATGGAGCACGAGCTAAATCGGAAGAGGCAGGGGATACACCTACGCCTATCGGCGCACGTTCCCTGCGTCAGGCTGCTTCAGCCATTTGCACCCGACTGGAGACGGCACTGAGCAAGCTTTTTGTCAGGAGTGGGATTCGAACCCACGCCTCCAGGGGAGACTGCGACCTGAACGCAGCGCCTTAGACCGCTCGGCCATCCTGACGCGGGCCCCCTGTCCCGGGGCGGTCTGATGAGCCACCGCGATCCCACTACGCTCCTCGAGTATCGCACTGTTATTAATACTACAGTGTGACTCCAGCATTAAAATGTTTGGAAAATGTGTCGGCTTTTATAATCCAGTGTAGAGCAGCATGTGATGATTTGTGCTACAACACCAAGCGCTCAAAGTGACGTCTGCGTTTGTCGTTGAAACTTTCAACTCTTTCATCACTTATGTAGGAAATAAAAAGAGCAGTTGTGCGCCACACGCAGTGAGGCCGTCAGCAGAGTGGCGCAGCGGAAGCGTGCTGGGCCCATAACCCAGAGGTCGATGGATCGAAACCATCCTCTGCTACGTGTGTCCTATGCACGATTCCTAAGCATGCCATTGGGTTAGCAAAGTGCCTTCAAATAGTCTGCATCTCCCTTTCTTTAAATTCTGTCCTGAGTTTCTCTCTCGTGTGTGTTTGTGCAAGCTTGACACTTGCGGGACTCTTTAATCTTCACCAATACGGAGATGACCAAATGTGTCTTCGGTTGTTCTGAGGTCTTTGATAGTTTCTTTGAAAGCTTCAACTGAACCTCGAAATCGAAGCAGTTATGTTTATATTGATTTCTCGCGTTAATCATTACGAACCAGGAACAGCCAGCACACTCGGTCGCATTAGTAATTATGTCACGTCTCTACTTAGCAGAGCATTCAAAGGCCCACTGGAAGTAGTAAAGCACTAAAACACTGCAAAACTGAACTCGGGAAAATCATACTGGGAGCTCTGAGCGATGTCTGCATCCAAGCCATCCAATACGGACTCTGAAACCTTGGAATATCAACACTATGATGCGCTACCTTTTACCTGGAGCAAAACGATGGAATTAGAAGAATGCTTACCGCAGGATACAACTGTGCCGCTGTTATTTGGAGCACGGTTTTCACTTGCATGAAAACTACAGCAGAACGTAGAAGGATGATCACTGAGGAGTCCACGCGGGCATGCTGAGGAGATTGTAGGTCGTACATTTCAATGATTACTGACATTTGCGCTGCTGGCGGTACAGTAATCAACAAAGAACAGGGTGTGCTACTCTCGAATCCGGTCAGCACATGATGAAAAGCCAGGAAGTATACCTTGTCAAATTGCCGTCAACAGGGACAAGTTAACCACCAGCTCCACCGGCGCCCGGCTAGCTCAGTCGGTAGAGCATGAGACTCTTAATCTCAGGGTCGTGGGTTCGAGCCCCACGTTGGGCGGTGCCCGTCTCCTTATTAACAAAGTTTCCCGCTCATCCTTGAACCTCTTACACCTCGATGGTACCGAGCACTGCGTTTTAATGCACAGGTGTGATCAAACCGAGATGAAAAGGGCGTATCTAGCTCCTTGCCCGAGAGATAAATCAAGGGTTCCGCAGATAATCCCTTGGCTCCGGTCACCCGGACGCAGATAGGAGCTGCAGCCATCATAACTTGTATGAAAACTAAGAAGAGCTCCTGTCTATTTACAGTTTCATTTACTCTAGCGTTTCCTTAAACATTGCGTGTACGAAGGCTAAGAAATTGGAGAGCTATTCTAATACAATAACTATTAGGAATCTTTTCGGCATAACAGTTTCACTGTGATTTTGCAGGTAACACGTACGTTGGGAAAACATTTTGAACGCGATCAATAACCGCACTGGAAAAATGTGGGAAAGAAAGGGCGAAAAGCGACTCTTCAACATGTGGAAATATCTTCCTGAGCGGAGCCCTCTTCTCGAAGCTCAACACTCTGCAAGAGTCACTTCTCCCAACTTGCGCCCGCAGGTTTCCGTAGTGTGCCTGCAAAGAGCCATCCGCTTGAGACAGGTGCACCTCCCGATTTCATTGAACTAAGCTAGATGCACAATTTCTAATGCAGCCTTCATCACAATAGACAGTTCATTTCTCGAAAGCTTGTCGTAAAAAAAGGAAACAAAGAACGAAAACGTATAGCTGACAATCTTCTGAAGATGCAGATTCAGCTTTGGGGAAATGGACATTTTATGTATGCAGATGCTTTTCAAGCGCTGGTTTTAGAACGTCGCTGTGCTTCCAGCATCCTTTTCAGCCTTCTAAACTGGCTACCGAGGTGCCGATCACATTGTAAAGCGGTTGAGAGGCCGGAGCTGCTCAAACCGCTCTTGCCGTTTCCCATCAATCAAAAGCACTATGTTGTTTCTTTGTATGGAAAGCTTTTCAAGTCTGGCATCGACACGCACCTTTCCTGAAACGTCCAAAAGGTGAATGCTTCGCAAAGAAATCCAGTCTACCTTCAGGGGGCATGATGTTGAAATCGGAATGAGCCCTGGGTGGGCTTGAAGCAGCAGCTGTTCAGTTAACAGCTGCACAGAAACGCACCCCGCTTGCTTTGTATCATTCGCAAGTTTCTGGTTAAAGAGTAAAAAAGGCTGGAATTCTTCTGCCAGCCGGCAGGATTTCTTCTGCACTCACCCAGAAAAGCCAAGAATTGTATTTCATCTTTCGCAAGCTGTATTTTCCAGGAGGAGAATGAATACTTGCATTAAACTGAATCAAGCCGACAGAGACGCACAGCCGTTGTTTTTCTCCATGGGAAGTTTTTCGTTAAGGAAAAACACCGTTGTCATTTTCTTGCCAGCCGGCGGTATTTCTTGTGCAGCGATGAGCCAGATTTGTATTTCGTATTTCGCAAGTTGTGTGAATTTCTTGAAGTTGAAAGTGAATTCGCTCCAGAAAAGAAATGTCCAGTCGCATGAAAGCCGTGGCTGTTTGTTAAACCGCAGGACCTGAGCTTGCGTTCTGTTTCTCATGGCGTTCGCAAAGGCGATTCCTGCCTTTAAAACTGCTGTGTCTGCGACTGAAAGTGGCGTGTGGCGCAGCTTCTAAAGTCTTGTTGACGCTCCTCGATGTTGCTTTCTCTCTGCCTAAGGAAGTTCGATTGTCGCGTCGGAACGGGGAGACCTAATCCTTCCAGCTTTAAGCCACCCTTCAGTCTTCTGAAGGGTGTCCGAGTGCTAGCATGTCATTTGGCTTTTTTTGGGGGGGAAACGGAGAGCGACATCGAAAAAGGTTACCGCCGCTGCCTCGCCCTCCGTGTTAAATGATCGCAAGCCGGCGGCGGCGGCGCTCCCTGTAGTCGTGGCCGAGCGGTTAAGGCGATGGGCTAGAAAGCCATTGGGGTCTCCCCGCGTCGGCTCGAATCCTGCCCACTACGGCGCCCTTCTCCTGTCGCTTCGGCCTGCCCAGAAAAAGGCGGAGTGCCGTTTCTCTCTTCCTGCTTCTTGTACAAACGCTAAATCGCTTGGACCTGCTGCCTTGGAAGTAATGTCTTCAACATCCACCAGTGACATTTCACAGCTGGAAGCACACAGCCACGCTTTTGGCATTGGCATGTCTTTTGCGCCCTACTTCCAGCCTTTGAAGACCTAATTATTCAAACTGAAAGAACCGGCTGAATGAGTGTTTGCAGTGCACCAGGAGGAGCAGGGACCATAGCATTGGAGGGGTGAGGATGGCGCAGATGGAAACGTTTTCATGCGCTCCTCTGGGAGGAATGAAAAGAAAAGACGAAACCGGAAACAGTAGTAGCCGCAAGAGGAAGTGTCTTCAAGCGCCAAGCAAGCGCTCCTCGTTAGTATAGTGGTGCGTATCCCCGCCTGTCACGTGGGAGACCAGGGATGGATTGCTTGACGGCGAGCCAGGTTGCTTTTCTCCCATCAGATTCCAACCGCTAATGCTAACGCAGTGTGTGGGAGCTTACATGCTTTTCCTTTCCCGTCTTTTTCGGACGACTATTCCAAAGGGGTAACCTGAAGGAATAGGGGCCTGAAGACACGAGGCATTCTTAAACCAGCACTGGGCTGCACGGCCTTCTGTTGTGATCCGGTTATATTCGAGTCAAAAAGCCAGAGCATCCGCTTCCATCCTATGGAGCACGAGCTAAATCGGAAGAGGCAGGGGATACACCTACGCCTATCGGCGCACGTTCCCTGCGTCAGGCTGCTTCAGCCATTTGCACCCGACTGGAGACGGCACTGAGCAAGCTTTTTGTCAGGAGTGGGATTCGAACCCACGCCTCCAGGGGAGACTGCGACCTGAACGCAGCGCCTTAGACCGCTCGGCCATCCTGACGCGGGCCCCCTGTCCCGGGGCGGTCTGATGAGCCACCGCGATCCCACTACGCTCCTCGAGTATCGCACTGTTATTAATACTACAGTGTGACTCCAGCATTAAAATGTTTGGAAAATGTGTCGGCTTTTATAATCCAGTGTAGAGCAGCATGTGATGATTTGTGCTACAACACCAAGCGCTCAAAGTGACGTCTGCGTTTGTCGTTGAAACTTTCAACTCTTTCATCACTTATGTAGGAAATAAAAAGAGCAGTTGTGCGCCACACGCAGTGAGGCCGTCAGCAGAGTGGCGCAGCGGAAGCGTGCTGGGCCCATAACCCAGAGGTCGATGGATCGAAACCATCCTCTGCTACGTGTGTCCTATGCACGATTCCTAAGCATGCCATTGGGTTAGCAAAGTGCCTTCAAATAGTCTGCATCTCCCTTTCTTTAAATTCTGTCCTGAGTTTCTCTCTCGTGTGTGTTTGTGCAAGCTTGACACTTGCGGGACTCTTTAATCTTCACCAATACGGAGATGACCAAATGTGTCTTCGGTTGTTCTGAGGTCTTTGATAGTTTCTTTGAAAGCTTCAACTGAACCTCGAAATCGAAGCAGTTATGTTTATATTGATTTCTCGCGTTAATCATTACGAACCAGGAACAGCCAGCACACTCGGTCGCATTAGTAATTATGTCACGTCTCTACTTAGCAGAGCATTCAAAGGCCCACTGGAAGTAGTAAAGCACTAAAACACTGCAAAACTGAACTCGGGAAAATCATACTGGGAGCTCTGAGCGATGTCTGCATCCAAGCCATCCAATACGGACTCTGAAACCTTGGAATATCAACACTATGATGCGCTACCTTTTACCTGGAGCAAAACGATGGAATTAGAAGAATGCTTACCGCAGGATACAACTGTGCCGCTGTTATTTGGAGCACGGTTTTCACTTGCATGAAAACTACAGCAGAACGTAGAAGGATGATCACTGAGGAGTCCACGCGGGCATGCTGAGGAGATTGTAGGTCGTACATTTCAATGATTACTGACATTTGCGCTGCTGGAGGTACAGTAATCAACAAAGAACAGGGTGTGCTACTCTCGAATCCGGTCAGCACATGATGAAAAGCCAGGAAGTATACCTTGTCAAATTGCCGTCAACAGGGACAAGTTAACCACCAGCTCCACCGGCGCCCGGCTAGCTCAGTCGGTAGAGCATGAGACTCTTAATCTCAGGGTCGTGGGTTCGAGCCCCACGTTGGGCGGTGCCCGTCTCCTTATTAACAAAGTTTCCCGCTCATCCTTGAACCTCTTACACCTCGATGGTACCGAGCACTGCGTTTTAATGCACAGGTGTGATCAAACCGAGATGAAAAGGGCGTATCTAGCTCCTTGCCCGAGAGATAAATCAAGGGTTCCGCAGATAATCCCTTGGCTCCGGTCACCCGGACGCAGATAGGAGCTGCAGCCATCATAACTTGTATGAAAACTAAGAAGAGCTCCTGTCTATTTACAGTTTCATTTACTCTAGCGTTTCCTTAAACATTGCGTGTACGAAGGCTAAGAAATTGGAGAGCTATTCTAATACAATAACTATTAGGAATCTTTTGGGCATAACAGTTTCACTGTGATTTTGCAGGTAACACGTACGTTGGGAAAACATTTTGAACGCGATCAATAACCGCACTGGAAAAATGTGGGAAAGAAAGGGCGAAAAGCGACTCTTCAACATGTGGAAATATCTTCCTGAGCGGAGCCCTCTTCTCGAAGCTCAACACTCTGCAAGAGTCACTTCTCCCAACTTGCGCCCGCAGGTTTCCGTAGTGTGCCTGCAAAGAGCCATCCGCTTGAGACAGGTGCACCTCCCGATTTCATTGAACTAAGCTAGATGCACAATTTCTAATGCAGCCTTCATCACAATAGACAGTTCATTTCTCGAAAGCTTGTCGTAAAAAAAGGAAACAAAGAACGAAAACGTATAGCTGACAATCTTCTGAAGATGCAGATTCAGCTTTGGGGAAATGGACATTTTATGTATGCAGATGCTTTTCAAGCGCTGGTTTTAGAACGTCGCTGTGCTTCCAGCATCCTTTTCAGCCTTCTAAACTGGCTACCGAGGTGCCGATCACATTGTAAAGCGGTTGAGAGGCCGGAGCTGCTCAAACCGCTCTTGCCGTTTCCCATCAATCAAAAGCACTATGTTGTTTCTTTGTATGGAAAGCTTTTCAAGTCTGGCATCGACACGCACCTTTCCTGAAACGTCCAAAAGGTGAATGCTTCGCAAAGAAATCCAGTCTACCTTCAGGGGGCATGATGTTGAAATCGGAATGAGCCCTGGGTGGGCTTGAAGCAGCAGCTGTTCAGTTAACAGCTGCACAGAAACGCACCCCGCTTGCTTTGTATCATTCGCAAGTTTCTGGTTAAAGAGTAAAAAAGGCTGGAATTCTTCTGCCAGCCGGCAGGATTTCTTCTGCACTCACCCAGAAAAGCCAAGAATTGTATTTCATCTTTCGCAAGCTGTATTTTCCAGGAGGAGAATGAATACTTGCATTAAACTGAATCAAGCCGACAGAGACGCACAGCCGTTGTTTTTCTCCATGGGAAGTTTTTCGTTAAGGAAAAACACCGTTGTCATTTTCTTGCCAGCCGGCGGTATTTCTTGTGCAGCGATGAGCCAGATTTGTATTTCGTATTTCGCAAGTTGTGTGAATTTCTTGAAGTTGAAAGTGAATTCGCTCCAGAAAAGAAATGTCCAGTCGCATGAAAGCCGTGGCTGTTTGTTAAACCGCAGGACCTGAGCTTGCGTTCTGTTTCTCATGGCGTTCGCAAAGGCGATTCCTGCCTTTAAAACTGCTGTGTCTGCGACTGAAAGTGGCGTGTGGCGCAGCTTCTAAAGTCTTGTTGACGCTCCTCGATGTTGCTTTCTCTCTGCCTAAGGAAGTTCGATTGTCGCGTCGGAACGGGGAGACCTAATCCTTCCAGCTTTAAGCCACCCTTCAGTCTTCTGAAGGGTGTCCGAGTGCTAGCATGTCATTTGGCTTTTTTTTGGGGGGAAGCGGAGAGCGACATTGAAAAAGGTTACCGCCGCCGCCTCGCCCTCCGTGTTAAATGATCGCAAGCCGGCGGCGGCGGCGCTCCCTGTAGTCGTGGCCGAGCGGTTAAGGCGATGGGCTAGAAAGCCATTGGGGTCTCCCCGCGTCGGCTCGAATCCTGCCCACTACGGCGCCCTTCTCCTGTCGCTTCGGCCTGCCCAGAAAAAGGCGGAGTGCCGTTTCTCTCTTCCTGCTTCTTGTACAAACGCTAAATCGCTTGGACCTGCTGCCTTGGAAGTAATGTCTTCAACATCCACCAGTGACATTTCACAGCTGGAAGCACACAGCCACGCTTTTGGCATTGGCATGTCTTTTGCGCCCTACTTCCAGCCTTTGAAGACCTAATTATTCAAACTGAAAGAACCGGCTGAATGAGTGTTTGCAGTGCACCAGGAGGAGCAGGGACCATAGCATTGGAGGGGTGAGGATGGCGCAGATGGAAACGTTTTCATGCGCTCCTCTGGGAGGAATGAAAAGAAAAGACGAAACCGGAAACAGTAGTAGCCGCAAGAGGAAGTGTCTTCAAGCGCCAAGCAAGCGCTCCTCGTTAGTATAGTGGTGCGTATCCCCGCCTGTCACGTGGGAGACCAGGGATGGATTGCTTGACGGCGAGCCAGGTTGCTTTTCTCCCATCAGATTCCAACCGCTAATGCTAACGCAGTGTGTGGGAGCTTACATGCTTTTCCTTTCCCGTCTTTTTCGGACGACTATTCCAAAGGGGTAACCTGAAGGAATAGGGGCCTGAAGACACGAGGCATTCTTAAACCAGCACTGGGCTGCACGGCCTTCTGTTGTGATCAGGTTATATTCGAGTCAAAAAGCCAGAGCATCCGCTTCCATCCTATGGAGCACGAGCTAAATCGGAAGAGGCAGGGGATACACCTACGCCTATCGGCGCACGTTCCCTGCGTCAGGCTGCTTCACCCATTTGCACCCGACTGGAGACGGCACTGAGCAAGCTTTTTGTCAGGAGTGGGATTCGAACCCACGCCTCCAGGGGAGACTGCGACCTGAACGCAGCGCCTTAGACTGCTCGGCCATCCTGACGCGGGCCCCCTGTCCCGGGGCGGTCTGATGAGCCACCGCGATCCCACTACGCTCCTCGAGTATCGCACTGTTATTAATACTACAGTGTGACTCCAGCATTAAAATGTTTGGAAAATGTGTCGGCTTTTATAATCCAGTGTAGAGCAGCATGTGATGATTTGTGCTACAACACCAAGCGCTCAAAGTGACGTCTGCGTTTGTCGTTGAAACTTTCAACTCTTTCATCACTTATGTAGGAAATAAAAAGAGCAGTTGTGCGCCACACGCAGAGAGGCCGTCAGCAGAGTGGCGCAGCGGAAGCGTGCTGGGCCCATAACCCAGAGGTCGATGGATCGAAACCATCCTCTGCTACGTGTGTCCTATGCACGATTCCTAAGCATGCCATTGGGTTAGCAAAGTGCCTTCAAATAGTCTGCATCTCCCTTTCTTTAAATTCTGTCCTGAGTTTCTCTCTCGTGTGTGTTTGTGCAAGCTTGACACTTGCGGGACTCTTTAATCTTCACCAATACGGAGATGACCAAATGTGTCTTCGGTTGTTCTGAGGTCTTTGATAGTTTCTTTGAAAGCTTCAACTGAACCTCGAAATCGAAGCAGTTATGTTTATATTGATTTCTCGCGTTAATCATTACGAACCAGGAACAGCCAGCACACTCGGTCGCATTAGTAATTATGTCACGTCTCTACTTAGCAGAGCATTCAAAGGCCCACTGGAAGTAGTAAAGCACTAAAACACTGCAAAACTGAACTCGGGAAAATCATACTGGGAGCTCTGAGCGATGTCTGCATCCAAGCCATCCAATACGGACTCTGAAACCTTGGAATATCAACACTATGATGCGCTACCTTTTACCTGGAGCAAAACGATGGAATTAGAAGAATGCTTACCGCAGGATACAACTGTGCCGCTGTTATTTGGAGCACGGTTTTCACTTGCATGAAAACTACAGCAGAACGTAGAAGGATGATCACTGAGGAGTCCACGCGGGCATGCTGAGGAGATTGTAGGTCGTACATTTCAATGATTACTGACATTTGCGCTGCTGGAGGTACAGTAATCAACAAAGAACAGGGTGTGCTACTCTCGAATCCGGTCAGCACATGATGAAAAGCCAGGAAGTATACCTTGTCAAATTGCCGTCAACAGGGACAAGTTAACCACCAGCTCCACCGGCGCCCGGCTAGCTCAGTCGGTAGAGCATGAGACTCTTAATCTCAGGGTCGTGGGTTCGAGCCCCACGTTGGGCGGTGCCCGTCTCCTTATTAACAAAGTTTCCCGCTCATCCTTGAACCTCTTACACCTCGATGGTACCGAGCACTGCGTTTTAATGCACAGGTGTGATCAAACCGAGATGAAAAGGGCGTATCTAGCTCCTTGCCCGAGAGATAAATCAAGGGTTCCGCAGATAATCCCTTGGCTCCGGTCACCCGGACGCAGATAGGAGCTGCAGCCATCATAACTTGTATGAAAACTAAGAAGAGCTCCTGTCTATTTACAGTTTCATTTACTCTAGCGTTTCCTTAAACATTGCGTGTACGAAGGCTAAGAAATTGGAGAGCTATTCTAATACAATAACTATTAGGAATCTTTTGGGCATAACAGTTTCACTGTGATTTTGCAGGTAACACGTACGTTGGGAAAACATTTTGAACGCGATCAATAACCGCACTGGAAAAATGTGGGAAAGAAAGGGCGAAAAGCGACTCTTCAACATGTGGAAATATCTTCCTGAGCGGAGCCCTCTTCTCGAAGCTCAACACTCTGCAAGAGTCACTTCTCCCAACTTGCGCCCGCAGGTTTCCGTAGTGTGCCTGCAAAGAGCCATCCGCTTGAGACAGGTGCACCTCCCGATTTCATTGAACTAAGCTAGATGCACAATTTCTAATGCAGCCTTCATCACAATAGACAGTTCATTTCTCGAAAGCTTGTCGTAAAAAAAGGAAACAAAGAACGAAAACGTATAGCTGACAATCTTCTGAAGATGCAGATTCAGCTTTGGGGAAATGGACATTTTATGTATGCAGATGCTTTTCAAGCGCTGGTTTTAGAACGTCGCTGTGCTTCCAGCATCCTTTTCAGCCTTCTAAACTGGCTACCGAGGTGCCGATCACATTGTAAAGCGGTTGAGAGGCCGGAGCTGCTCAAACCGCTCTTGCCGTTTCCCATCAATCAAAAGCACTATGTTGTTTCTTTGTATGGAAAGCTTTTCAAGTCTGGCATCGACACGCACCTTTCCTGAAACGTCCAAAAGGTGAATGCTTCGCAAAGAAATCCAGTCTACCTTCAGGGGGCATGATGTTGAAATCGGAATGAGCCCTGGGTGGGCTTGAAGCAGCAGCTGTTCAGTTAACAGCTGCACAGAAACGCACCCCGCTTGCTTTGTATCATTCGCAAGTTTCTGGTTAAAGAGTAAAAAAGGCTGGAATTCTTCTGCCAGCCGGCAGGATTTCTTCTGCACTCACCCAGAAAAGCCAAGAATTGTATTTCATCTTTCGCAAGCTGTATTTTCCAGGAGGAGAATGAATACTTGCATTAAACTGAATCAAGCCGACAGAGACGCACAGCCGTTGTTTTTCTCCATGGGAAGTTTTTCGTTAAGGAAAAACACCGTTGTCATTTTCTTGCCAGCCGGCGGTATTTCTTGTGCAGCGATGAGCCAGATTTGTATTTCGTATTTCGCAAGTTGTGTGAATTTCTTGAAGTTGAAAGTGAATTCGCTCCAGAAAAGAAATGTCCAGTCGCATGAAAGCCGTGGCTGTTTGTTAAACCGCAGGACCTGAGCTTGCGTTCTGTTTCTCATGGCGTTCGCAAAGGCGATTCCTGCCTTTAAAACTGCTGTGACTGCGACTGAAAGTGGCGTGTGGCGCAGCTTCTAAAGTCTTGTTGACGCTCCTCGATGTTGCTTTCTCTCTGCCTAAGGAAGTTCGATTGTCGCGTCGGAACGGGGAGACCTAATCCTTCCAGCTTTAAGCCACCCTTCAGTCTTCTGAAGGGTGTCCGAGTGCTAGCATGTCATTTGGCTTTTTTTGGGGGGGAAGCGGAGAGCGACATTGAAAAAGGTTACCGCCGCCGCCTCGCCCTCCGTGTTAAATGATCGCAAGCCGGCGGCGGCGGCGCTCCCTGTAGTCGTGGCCGAGCGGTTAAGGCGATGGGCTAGAAAGCCATTGGGGTCTCCCCGCGTCGGCTCGAATCCTGCCCACTACGGCGCCCTTCTCCTGTCGCTTCGGCCTGCCCAGAAAAAGGCGGAGTGCCGTTTCTCTCTTCCTGCTTCTTGTACAAACGCTAAATCGCTTGGACCTGCTGCCTTGGAAGTAATGTCTTCAACATCCACCAGTGACATTTCACAGCTGGAAGCACACAGCCACGCTTTTGGCATTGGCATGTCTTTTGCGCCCTACTTCCAGCCTTTGAAGACCTAATTATTCAAACTGAAAGAACCGGCTGAATGAGTGTTTGCAGTGCACCAGGAGGAGCAGGGACCATAGCATTGGAGGGGTGAGGATGGCGCAGATGGAAACGTTTTCATGCGCTCCTCTGGGAGGAATGAAAAGAAAAGACGAAACCGGAAACAGTAGTAGCCGCAAGAGGAAGTGTCTTCAAGCGCCAAGCAAGCGCTCCTCGTTAGTATAGTGGTGCGTATCCCCGCCTGTCACGTGGGAGACCAGGGATGGATTGCTTGACGGCGAGCCAGGTTGCTTTTCTCCCATCAGATTCCAACCGCTAATGCTAACGCAGTGTGTGGGAGCTTACATGCTTTTCCTTTCCCGTCTTTTTCGGACGACTATTCCAAAGGGGTAACCTGAAGGAATAGGGGCCTGAAGACACGAGGCATTCTTAAACCAGCACTGGGCTGCACGGCCTTCTGTTGTGATCAGGTTATATTCGAGTCAAAAAGCCAGAGCATCCGCTTCCATCCTATGGAGCACGAGCTAAATCGGAAGAGGCAGGGGATACACCTACGCCTATCGGCGCACGTCCCCTGCGTCAGGCTGCTTCACCCATTTGCACCCGACTGGAGACGGCACTGAGCAAGCTTTTTGTCAGGAGTGGGATTCGAACCCACGCCTCCAGGGGAGACTGCGACCTGAACGCAGCGCCTTAGACCGCTCGGCCATCCTGACGCGGGCCCCCTGTCCCGGGGCGGTCTGATGAGCCACCGCGATCCCACTACGCTCCTCGAGTATCGCACTGTTATTAATACTACAGTGTGACTCCAGCATTAAAATGTTTGGAAAATGTGTCGGCTTTTATAATCCAGTGTAGAGCAGCATGTGATGATTTGTGCTACAACACCAAGCGCTCAAAGTGACGTCTGCGTTTGTCGTTGAAACTTTCAACTCTTTCATCACTTATGTAGGAAATAAAAAGAGCAGTTGTGCGCCACACGCAGAGAGGCCGTCAGCAGAGTGGCGCAGCGGAAGCGTGCTGGGCCCATAACCCAGAGGTCGATGGATCGAAACCATCCTCTGCTACGTGTGTCCTATGCACGATTCGTAAGCATGCCATTGGGTTAGCAAAGTGCCTTCAAATAGTCTGCATCTCCCTTTCTTTAAATTCTGTCCTGAGTTTCTCTCTCGTGTGTGTTTGTGCAAGCTTGACACTTGCGGGACTCTTTAATCTTCACCAATACGGAGATGACCAAATGTGTCTTCGGTTGTTCTGAGGTCTTTGATAGTTTCTTTGAAAGCTTCAACTGAACCTCGAAATCGAAGCAGTTATGTTTATATTGATTTCTCGCGTTAATCATTACGAACCAGGAACAGCCAGCACACTCGGTCGCATTAGTAATTATGTCACGTCTCTACTTAGCAGAGCATTCAAAGGCCCACTGGAAGTAGTAAAGCACTAAAACACTGCAAAACTGAACTCGGGAAAATCATACTGGGAGCTCTGAGCGATGTCTGCATCCAAGCCATCCAATACGGACTCTGAAACCTTGGAATATCAACACTATGATGCGCTACCTTTTACCTGGAGCAAAACGATGGAATTAGAAGAATGCTTACCGCAGGATACAACTGTGCCGCTGTTATTTGGAGCACGGTTTTCACTTGCATGAAAACTACAGCAGAACGTAGAAGGATGATCACTGAGGAGTCCACGCGGGCATGCTGAGGAGATTGTAGGTCGTACATTTCAATGATTACTGACATTTGCGCTGCTGGAGGTACAGTAATCAACAAAGAACAGGGTGTGCTACTCTCGAATCCGGTCAGCACATGATGAAAAGCCAGGAAGTATACCTTGTCAAATTGCCGTCAACAGGGACAAGTTAACCACCAGCTCCACCGGCGCCCGGCTAGCTCAGTCGGTAGAGCATGAGACTCTTAATCTCAGGGTCGTGGGTTCGAGCCCCACGTTGGGCGGTGCCCGTCTCCTTATTAACAAAGTTTCCCGCTCATCCTTGAACCTCTTACACCTCGATGGTACCGAGCACTGCGTTTTAATGCACAGGTGTGATCAAACCGAGATGAAAAGGGCGTATCTAGCTCCTTGCCCGAGAGATAAATCAAGGGTTCCGCAGATAATCCCTTGGCTCCGGTCACCCGGACGCAGATAGGAGCTGCAGCCATCATAACTTGTATGAAAACTAAGAAGAGCTCCTGTCTATTTACAGTTTCATTTACTCTAGCGTTTCCTTAAACATTGCGTGTACGAAGGCTAAGAAATTGGAGAGCTATTCTAATACAATAACTATTAGGAATCTTTTGGGCATAACAGTTTCACTGTGATTTTGCAGGTAACACGTACGTTGGGAAAACATTTTGAACGCGATCAATAACCGCACTGGAAAAATGTGGGAAAGAAAGGGCGAAAAGCGACTCTTCAACATGTGGAAATATCTTCCTGAGCGGAGCCCTCTTCTCGAAGCTCAACACTCTGCAAGAGTCACTTCTCCCAACTTGCGCCCGCAGGTTTCCGTAGTGTGCCTGCAAAGAGCCATCCGCTTGAGACAGGTGCACCTCCCGATTTCATTGAACTAAGCTAGATGCACAATTTCTAATGCAGCCTTCATCACAATAGACAGTTCATTTCTCGAAAGCTTGTCGTAAAAAAAGGAAACAAAGAACGAAAACGTATAGCTGACAATCTTCTGAAGATGCAGATTCAGCTTTGGGGAAATGGACATTTTATGTATGCAGATGCTTTTCAAGCGCTGGTTTTAGAACGTCGCTGTGCTTCCAGCATCCTTTTCAGCCTTCTAAACTGGCTACCGAGGTGCCGATCACATTGTAAAGCGGTTGAGAGGCCGGAGCTGCTCAAACCGCTCTTGCCGTTTCCCATCAATCAAAAGCACTATGTTGTTTCTTTGTATGGAAAGCTTTTCAAGTCTGGCATCGACACGCACCTTTCCTGAAACGTCCAAAAGGTGAATGCTTCGCAAAGAAATCCAGTCTACCTTCAGGGGGCATGATGTTGAAATCGGAATGAGCCCTGGGTGGGCTTGAAGCAGCAGCTGTTCAGTTAACAGCTGCACAGAAACGCACCCCGCTTGCTTTGTATCATTCGCAAGTTTCTGGTTAAAGAGTAAAAAAGGCTGGAATTCTTCTGCCAGCCGGCAGGATTTCTTCTGCACTCACCCAGAAAAGCCAAGAATTGTATTTCATCTTTCGCAAGCTGTATTTTCCAGGAGGAGAATGAATACTTGCATTAAACTGAATCAAGCCGACAGAGACGCACAGCCGTTGTTTTTCTCCATGGGAAGTTTTTCGTTAAGGAAAAACACCGTTGTCATTTTCTTGCCAGCCGGCGGTATTTCTTGTGCAGCGATGAGCCAGATTTGTATTTCGTATTTCGCAAGTTGTGTGAATTTCTTGAAGTTGAAAGTGAATTCGCTCCAGAAAAGAAATGTCCAGTCGCATGAAAGCCGTGGCTGTTTGTTAAACCGCAGGACCTGAGCTTGCGTTCTGTTTCTCATGGCGTTCGCAAAGGCGATTCCTGCCTTTAAAACTGCTGTGACTGCGACTGAAAGTGGCGTGTGGCGCAGCTTCTAAAGTCTTGTTGACGCTCCTCGATGTTGCTTTCTCTCTGCCTAAGGAAGTTCGATTGTCGCGTCGGAACGGGGAGACCTAATCCTTCCAGCTTTAAGCCACCCTTCAGTCTTCTGAAGGGTGTCCGAGTGCTAGCATGTCATTTGGCTTTTTTTGGGGGGGAAGCGGAGAGCGACATTGAAAAAGGTTACCGCCGCCGCCTCGCCCTCCGTGTTAAATGATCGCAAGCCGGCGGCGGCGGCGCTCCCTGTAGTCGTGGCCGAGCGGTTAAGGCGATGGGCTAGAAAGCCATTGGGGTCTCCCCGCGTCGGCTCGAATCCTGCCCACTACGGCGCCCTTCTCCTGTCGCTTCGGCCTGCCCAGAAAAAGGCGGAGTGCCGTTTCTCTCTTCCTGCTTCTTGTACAAACGCTAAATCGCTTGGACCTGCTGCCTTGGAAGTAATGTCTTCAACATCCACCAGTGACATTTCACAGCTGGAAGCACACAGCCACGCTTTTGGCATTGGCATGTCTTTTGCGCCCTACTTCCAGCCTTTGAAGACCTAATTATTCAAACTGAAAGAACCGGCTGAATGAGTGTTTGCAGTGCACCAGGAGGAGCAGGGACCATAGCATTGGAGGGGTGAGGATGGCGCAGATGGAAACGTTTTCATGCGCTCCTCTGGGAGGAATGAAAAGAAAAGACGAAACCGGAAACAGTAGTAGCCGCAAGAGGAAGTGTCTTCAAGCGCCAAGCAAGCGCTCCTCGTTAGTATAGTGGTGCGTATCCCCGCCTGTCACGTGGGAGACCAGGGATGGATTGCTTGACGGCGAGCCAGGTTGCTTTTCTCCCATCAGATTCCAACCGCTAATGCTAACGCAGTGTGTGGGAGCTTACATGCTTTTCCTTTCCCGTCTTTTTCGGACGACTATTCCAAAGGGGTAACCTGAAGGAATAGGGGCCTGAAGACACGAGGCATTCTTAAACCAGCACTGGGCTGCACGGCCTTCTGTTGTGATCAGGTTATATTCGAGTCAAAAAGCCAGAGCATCCGCTTCCATCCTATGGAGCACGAGCTAAATCGGAAGAGGCAGGGGATACACCTACGCCTATCGGCGCACGTTCCCTGCGTCAGGCTGCTTCACCCATTTGCACCCGACTGGAGACGGCACTGAGCAAGCTTTTTGTCAGGAGTGGGATTCGAACCCACGCCTCCAGGGGAGACTGCGACCTGAACGCAGCGCCTTAGACCGCTCGGCCATCCTGACGCGGGCCCCCTGTCCCGGGGCGGTCTGATGAGCCACCGCGATCCCACTACGCTCCTCGAGTATCGCACTGTTATTAATACTACAGTGTGACTCCAGCATTAAAATGTTTGGAAAATGTGTCGGCTTTTATAATCCAGTGTAGAGCAGCATGTGATGATTTGTGCTACAACACCAAGCGCTCAAAGTGACGTCTGCGTTTGTCGTTGAAACTTTCAACTCTTTCATCACTTATGTAGGAAATAAAAAGAGCAGTTGTGCGCCACACGCAGAGAGGCCGTCAGCAGAGTGGCGCAGCGGAAGCGTGCTGGGCCCATAACCCAGAGGTCGATGGATCGAAACCATCCTCTGCTACGTGTGTCCTATGCACGATTCGTAAGCATGCCATTGGGTTAGCAAAGTGCCTTCAAATAGTCTGCATCTCCCTTTCTTTAAATTCTGTCCTGAGTTTCTCTCTCGTGTGTGTTTGTGCAAGCTTGACACTTGCGGGACTCTTTAATCTTCACCAATACGGAGATGACCAAATGTGTCTTCGGTTGTTCTGAGGTCTTTGATAGTTTCTTTGAAAGCTTCAACTGAACCTCGAAATCGAAGCAGTTATGTTTATATTGATTTCTCGCGTTAATCATTACGAACCAGGAACAGCCAGCACACTCGGTCGCATTAGTAATTATGTCACGTCTCTACTTAGCAGAGCATTCAAAGGCCCACTGGAAGTAGTAAAGCACTAAAACACTGCAAAACTGAACTCGGGAAAATCATACTGGGAGCTCTGAGCGATGTCTGCATCCAAGCCATCCAATACGGACTCTGAAACCTTGGAATATCAACACTATGATGCGCTACCTTTTACCTGGAGCAAAACGATGGAATTAGAAGAATGCTTACCGCAGGATACAACTGTGCCGCTGTTATTTGGAGCACGGTTTTCACTTGCATGAAAACTACAGCAGAACGTAGAAGGATGATCACTGAGGAGTCCACGCGGGCATGCTGAGGAGATTGTAGGTCGTACATTTCAATGATTACTGACATTTGCGCTGCTGGAGGTACAGTAATCAACAAAGAACAGGGTGTGCTACTCTCGAATCCGGTCAGCACATGATGAAAAGCCAGGAAGTATACCTTGTCAAATTGCCGTCAACAGGGACAAGTTAACCACCAGCTCCACCGGCGCCCGGCTAGCTCAGTCGGTAGAGCATGAGACTCTTAATCTCAGGGTCGTGGGTTCGAGCCCCACGTTGGGCGGTGCCCGTCTCCTTATTAACAAAGTTTCCCGCTCATCCTTGAACCTCTTACACCTCGATGGTACCGAGCACTGCGTTTTAATGCACAGGTGTGATCAAACCGAGATGAAAAGGGCGTATCTAGCTCCTTGCCCGAGAGATAAATCAAGGGTTCCGCAGATAATCCCTTGGCTCCGGTCACCCGGACGCAGATAGGAGCTGCAGCCATCATAACTTGTATGAAAACTAAGAAGAGCTCCTGTCTATTTACAGTTTCATTTACTCTAGCGTTTCCTTAAACATTGCGTGTACGAAGGCTAAGAAATTGGAGAGCTATTCTAATACAATAACTATTAGGAATCTTTTGGGCATAACAGTTTCACTGTGATTTTGCAGGTAACACGTACGTTGGGAAAACATTTTGAACGCGATCAATAACCGCACTGGAAAAATGTGGGAAAGAAAGGGCGAAAAGCGACTCTTCAACATGTGGAAATATCTTCCTGAGCGGAGCCCTCTTCTCGAAGCTCAACACTCTGCAAGAGTCACTTCTCCCAACTTGCGCCCGCAGGTTTCCGTAGTGTGCCTGCAAAGAGCCATCCGCTTGAGACAGGTGCACCTCCCGATTTCATTGAACTAAGCTAGATGCACAATTTCTAATGCAGCCTTCATCACAATAGACAGTTCATTTCTCGAAAGCTTGTCGTAAAAAAAGGAAACAAAGAACGAAAACGTATAGCTGACAATCTTCTGAAGATGCAGATTCAGCTTTGGGGAAATGGACATTTTATGTATGCAGATGCTTTTCAAGCGCTGGTTTTAGAACGTCGCTGTGCTTCCAGCATCCTTTTCAGCCTTCTAAACTGGCTACCGAGGTGCCGATCACATTGTAAAGCGGTTGAGAGGCCGGAGCTGCTCAAACCGCTCTTGCCGTTTCCCATCAATCAAAAGCACTATGTTGTTTCTTTGTATGGAAAGCTTTTCAAGTCTGGCATCGACACGCACCTTTCCTGAAACGTCCAAAAGGTGAATGCTTCGCAAAGAAATCCAGTCTACCTTCAGGGGGCATGATGTTGAAATCGGAATGAGCCCTGGGTGGGCTTGAAGCAGCAGCTGTTCAGTTAACAGCTGCACAGAAACGCACCCCGCTTGCTTTGTATCATTCGCAAGTTTCTGGTTAAAGAGTAAAAAAGGCTGGAATTCTTCTGCCAGCCGGCAGGATTTCTTCTGCACTCACCCAGAAAAGCCAAGAATTGTATTTCATCTTTCGCAAGCTGTATTTTCCAGGAGGAGAATGAATACTTGCATTAAACTGAATCAAGCCGACAGAGACGCACAGCCGTTGTTTTTCTCCATGGGAAGTTTTTCGTTAAGGAAAAACACCGTTGTCATTTTCTTGCCAGCCGGCGGTATTTCTTGTGCAGCGATGAGCCAGATTTGTATTTCGTATTTCGCAAGTTGTGTGAATTTCTTGAAGTTGAAAGTGAATTCGCTCCAGAAAAGAAATGTCCAGTCGCATGAAAGCCGTGGCTGTTTGTTAAACCGCAGGACCTGAGCTTGCGTTCTGTTTCTCATGGCGTTCGCAAAGGCGATTCCTGCCTTTAAAACTGCTGTGACTGCGACTGAAAGTGGCGTGTGGCGCAGCTTCTAAAGTCTTGTTGACGCTCCTCGATGTTGCTTTCTCTCTGCCTAAGGAAGTTCGATTGTCGCGTCGGAACGGGGAGACCTAATCCTTCCAGCTTTAAGCCACCCTTCAGTCTTCTGAAGGGTGTCCGAGTGCTAGCATGTCATTTGGCTTTTTTTGGGGGGGAAGCGGAGAGCGACATCGAAAAAGGTTACCGCCGCCGCCTCGCCCTCCGTGTTAAATGATCGCAAGCCGGCGGCGGCGGCGCTCCCTGTAGTCGTGGCCGAGCGGTTAAGGCGATGGGCTAGAAAGCCATTGGGGTCTCCCCGCGTCGGCTCGAATCCTGCCCACTACGGCGCCCTTCTCCTGTCGCTTCGGCCTGCCCAGAAAAAGGCGGAGTGCCGTTTCTCTCTTCCTGCTTCTTGTACAAACGCTAAATCGCTTGGACCTGCTGCCTTGGAAGTAATGTCTTCAACATCCACCAGTGACATTTCACAGCTGGAAGCACACAGCCACGCTTTTGGCATTGGCATGTCTTTTGCGCCCTACTTCCAGCCTTTGAAGACCTAATTATTCAAACTGAAAGAACCGGCTGAATGAGTGTTTGCAGTGCACCAGGAGGAGCAGGGACCATAGCATTGGAGGGGTGAGGATGGCGCAGATGGAAACGTTTTCATGCGCTCCTCTGGGAGGAATGAAAAGAAAAGACGAAACCGGAAACAGTAGTAGCCGCAAGAGGAAGTGTCTTCAAGCGCCAAGCAAGCGCTCCTCGTTAGTATAGTGGTGCGTATCCCCGCCTGTCACGTGGGAGACCAGGGATGGATTGCTTGACGGCGAGCCAGGTTGCTTTTCTCCCATCAGATTCCAACCGCTAATGCTAACGCAGTGTGTGGGAGCTTACATGCTTTTCCTTTCCCGTCTTTTTCGGACGACTATTCCAAAGGGGTAACCTGAAGGAATAGGGGCCTGAAGACACGAGGCATTCTTAAACCAGCACTGGGCTGCACGGCCTTCTGTTGTGATCAGGTTATATTCGAGTCAAAAAGCCAGAGCATCCGCTTCCATCCTATGGAGCACGAGCTAAATCGGAAGAGGCAGGGGATACACCTACGCCTATCGGCGCACGTTCCCTGCGTCAGGCTGCTTCAGCCATTTGCACCCGACTGGAGACGGCACTGAGCAAGCTTTTTGTCAGGAGTGGGATTCGAACCCACGCCTCCAGGGGAGACTGCGACCTGAACGCAGCGCCTTAGACCGCTCGGCCATCCTGACGCGGGCCCCTTGTCCCGGGGCGGTCTGATGAGCCACCGCGATCCCACTACGCTCCTCGAGTATCGCACTGTTATTAATACTACAGTGTGACTCCAGCATTAAAATGTTTGGAAAATGTGTCGGCTTTTATAATCCAGTGTAGAGCAGCATGTGATGATTTGTGCTACAACACCAAGCGCTCAAAGTGACGTCTGCGTTTGTCGTTGAAACTTTCAACTCTTTCATCACTTATGTAGGAAATAAAAAGAGCAGTTGTGCGCCACACGCAGAGAGGCCGTCAGCAGAGTGGCGCAGCGGAAGCGTGCTGGGCCCATAACCCAGAGGTCGATGGATCGAAACCATCCTCTGCTACGTGTGTCCTATGCACGATTCGTAAGCATGCCATTGGGTTAGCAAAGTGCCTTCAAATAGTCTGCATCTCCCTTTCTTTAAATTCTGTCCTGAGTTTCTCTCTCGTGTGTGTTTGTGCAAGCTTGACACTTGCGGGACTCTTTAATCTTCACCAATACGGAGATGACCAAATGTGTCTTCGGTTGTTCTGAGGTCTTTGATAGTTTCTTTGAAAGCTTCAACTGAACCTCGAAATCGAAGCAGTTATGTTTATATTGATTTCTCGCGTTAATCATTACGAACCAGGAACAGCCAGCACACTCGGTCGCATTAGTAATTATGTCACGTCTCTACTTAGCAGAGCATTCAAAGGCCCACTGGAAGTAGTAAAGCACTAAAACACTGCAAAACTGAACTCGGGAAAATCATACTGGGAGCTCTGAGCGATGTCTGCATCCAAGCCATCCAATACGGACTCTGAAACCTTGGAATATCAACACTATGATGCGCTACCTTTTACCTGGAGCAAAACGATGGAATTAGAAGAATGCTTACCGCAGGATACAACTGTGCCGCTGTTATTTGGAGCACGGTTTTCACTTGCATGAAAACTACAGCAGAACGTAGAAGGATGATCACTGAGGAGTCCACGCGGGCATGCTGAGGAGATTGTAGGTCGTACATTTCAATGATTACTGACATTTGCGCTGCTGGAGGTACAGTAATCAACAAAGAACAGGGTGTGCTACTCTCGAATCCGGTCAGCACATGATGAAAAGCCAGGAAGTATACCTTGTCAAATTGCCGTCAACAGGGACAAGTTAACCACCAGCTCCACCGGCGCCCGGCTAGCTCAGTCGGTAGAGCATGAGACTCTTAATCTCAGGGTCGTGGGTTCGAGCCCCACGTTGGGCGGTGCCCGTCTCCTTATTAACAAAGTTTCCCGCTCATCCTTGAACCTCTTACACCTCGATGGTACCGAGCACTGCGTTTTAATGCACAGGTGTGATCAAACCGAGATGAAAAGGGCGTATCTAGCTCCTTGCCCGAGAGATAAATCAAGGGTTCCGCAGATAATCCCTTGGCTCCGGTCACCCGGACGCAGATAGGAGCTGCAGCCATCATAACTTGTATGAAAACTAAGAAGAGCTCCTGTCTATTTACAGTTTCATTTACTCTAGCGTTTCCTTAAACATTGCGTGTACGAAGGCTAAGAAATTGGAGAGCTATTCTAATACAATAACTATTAGGAATCTTTTGGGCATAACAGTTTCACTGTGATTTTGCAGGTAACACGTACGTTGGGAAAACATTTTGAACGCGATCAATAACCGCACTGGAAAAATGTGGGAAAGAAAGGGCGAAAAGCGACTCTTCAACATGTGGAAATATCTTCCTGAGCGGAGCCCTCTTCTCGAAGCTCAACACTCTGCAAGAGTCACTTCTCCCAACTTGCGCCCGCAGGTTTCCGTAGTGTGCCTGCAAAGAGCCATCCGCTTGAGACAGGTGCACCTCCCGATTTCATTGAACTAAGCTAGATGCACAATTTCTAATGCAGCCTTCATCACAATAGACAGTTCATTTCTCGAAAGCTTGTCGTAAAAAAAGGAAACAAAGAACGAAAACGTATAGCTGACAATCTTCTGAAGATGCAGATTCAGCTTTGGGGAAATGGACATTTTATGTATGCAGATGCTTTTCAAGCGCTGGTTTTAGAACGTCGCTGTGCTTCCAGCATCCTTTTCAGCCTTCTAAACTGGCTACCGAGGTGCCGATCACATTGTAAAGCGGTTGAGAGGCCGGAGCTGCTCAAACCGCTCTTGCCGTTTCCCATCAATCAAAAGCACTATGTTGTTTCTTTGTATGGAAAGCTTTTCAAGTCTGGCATCGACACGCACCTTTCCTGAAACGTCCAAAAGGTGAATGCTTCGCAAAGAAATCCAGTCTACCTTCAGGGGGCATGATGTTGAAATCGGAATGAGCCCTGGGTGGGCTTGAAGCAGCAGCTGTTCAGTTAACAGCTGCACAGAAACGCACCCCGCTTGCTTTGTATCATTCGCAAGTTTCTGGTTAAAGAGTAAAAAAGGCTGGAATTCTTCTGCCAGCCGGCAGGATTTCTTCTGCACTCACCCAGAAAAGCCAAGAATTGTATTTCATCTTTCGCAAGCTGTATTTTCCAGGAGGAGAATGAATACTTGCATTAAACTGAATCAAGCCGACAGAGACGCACAGCCGTTGTTTTTCTCCATGGGAAGTTTTTCGTTAAGGAAAAACACCGTTGTCATTTTCTTGCCAGCCGGCGGTATTTCTTGTGCAGCGATGAGCCAGATTTGTATTTCGTATTTCGCAAGTTGTGTGAATTTCTTGAAGTTGAAAGTGAATTCGCTCCAGAAAAGAAATGTCCAGTCGCATGAAAGCCGTGGCTGTTTGTTAAACCGCAGGACCTGAGCTTGCGTTCTGTTTCTCATGGCGTTCGCAAAGGCGATTCCTGCCTTTAAAACTGCTGTGTCTGCGACTGAAAGTGGCGTGTGGCGCAGCTTCTAAAGTCTTGTTGACGCTCCTCGATGTTGCTTTCTCTCTGCCTAAGGAAGTTCGATTGTCGCGTCGGAACGGGGAGACCTAATCCTTCCAGCTTTAAGCCACCCTTCAGTCTTCTGAAGGGTGTCCGAGTGCTAGCATGTCATTTGGCTTTTTTTTGGGGGGGAAGCGGAGAGCGACATTGAAAAAGGTTACCGCCGCCGCCTCGCCCTCCGTGTTAAATGATCGCAAGCCGGCGGCGGCGGCGCTCCCTGTAGTCGTGGCCGAGCGGTTAAGGCGATGGGCTAGAAAGCCATTGGGGTCTCCCCGCGTCGGCTCGAATCCTGCCCACTACGGCGCCCTTCTCCTGTCGCTTCGGCCTGCCCAGAAAAAGGCGGAGTGCCGTTTCTCTCTTCCTGCTTCTTGTACAAACGCTAAATCGCTTGGACCTGCTGCCTTGGAAGTAATGTCTTCAACATCCACCAGTGACATTTCACAGCTGGAAGCACACAGCCACGCTTTTGGCATTGGCATGTCTTTTGCGCCCTACTTCCAGCCTTTGAAGACCTAATTATTCAAACTGAAAGAACCGGCTGAATGAGTGTTTGCAGTGCACCAGGAGGAGCAGGGACCATAGCATTGGAGGGGTGAGGATGGCGCAGATGGAAACGTTTTCATGCGCTCCTCTGGGAGGAATGAAAAGAAAAGACGAAACCGGAAACAGTAGTAGCCGCAAGAGGAAGTGTCTTCAAGCGCCAAGCAAGCGCTCCTCGTTAGTATAGTGGTGCGTATCCCCGCCTGTCACGTGGGAGACCAGGGATGGATTGCTTGACGGCGAGCCAGGTTGCTTTTCTCCCATCAGATTCCAACCGCTAATGCTAACGCAGTGTGTGGGAGCTTACATGCTTTTCCTTTCCCGTCTTTTTCGGACGACTATTCCAAAGGGGTAACCTGAAGGAATAGGGGCCTGAAGACACGAGGCATTCTTAAACCAGCACTGGGCTGCACGGCCTTCTGTTGTGATCAGGTTATATTCGAGTCAAAAAGCCAGAGCATCCGCTTCCATCCTATGGAGCACGAGCTAAATCGGAAGAGGCAGGGGATACACCTACGCCTATCGGCGCACGTTCCCTGCGTCAGGCTGCTTCACCCATTTGCACCCAACTGGAGACGGCACTGAGCAAGCTTTTTGTCAGGAGTGGGATTCGAACCCACGCCTCCAGGGGAGACTGCGACCTGAACGCAGCGCCTTAGACCGCTCGGCCATCCTGACGCGGGCCCCCTGTCCCGGGGCGGTCTGATGAGCCACCGCGATCCCACTACGCTCCTCGAGTATCGCACTGTTATTAATACTACAGTGTGACTCCAGCATTAAAATGTTTGGAAAATGTGTCGGCTTTTATAATCCAGTGTAGAGCAGCATGTGATGATTTGTGCTACAACACCAAGCGCTCAAAGTGACGTCTGCGTTTGTCGTTGAAACTTTCAACTCTTTCATCACTTATGTAGGAAATAAAAAGAGCAGTTGTGCGCCACACGCAGAGAGGCCGTCAGCAGAGTGGCGCAGCGGAAGCGTGCTGGGCCCATAACCCAGAGGTCGATGGATCGAAACCATCCTCTGCTACGTGTGTCCTATGCACGATTCGTAAGCATGCCATTGGGTTAGCAAAGTGCCTTCAAATAGTCTGCATCTCCCTTTCTTTAAATTCTGTCCTGAGTTTCTCTCTCGTGTGTGTTTGTGCAAGCTTGACACTTGCGGGACTCTTTAATCTTCACCAATACGGAGATGACCAAATGTGTCTTCGGTTGTTCTGAGGTCTTTGATAGTTTCTTTGAAAGCTTCAACTGAACCTCGAAATCGAAGCAGTTATGTTTATATTGATTTCTCGCGTTAATCATTACGAACCAGGAACAGCCAGCACACTCGGTCGCATTAGTAATTATGTCACGTCTCTACTTAGCAGAGCATTCAAAGGCCCACTGGAAGTAGTAAAGCACTAAAACACTGCAAAACTGAACTCGGGAAAATCATACTGGGAGCTCTGAGCGATGTCTGCATCCAAGCCATCCAATACGGACTCTGAAACCTTGGAATATCAACACTATGATGCGCTACCTTTTACCTGGAGCAAAACGATGGAATTAGAAGAATGCTTACCGCAGGATACAACTGTGCCGCTGTTATTTGGAGCACGGTTTTCACTTGCATGAAAACTACAGCAGAACGTAGAAGGATGATCACTGAGGAGTCCACGCGGGCATGCTGAGGAGATTGTAGGTCGTACATTTCAATGATTACTGACATTTGCGCTGCTGGAGGTACAGTAATCAACAAAGAACAGGGTGTGCTACTCTCGAATCCGGTCAGCACATGATGAAAAGCCAGGAAGTATACCTTGTCAAATTGCCGTCAACAGGGACAAGTTAACCACCAGCTCCACCGGCGCCCGGCTAGCTCAGTCGGTAGAGCATGAGACTCTTAATCTCAGGGTCGTGGGTTCGAGCCCCACGTTGGGCGGTGCCCGTCTCCTTATTAACAAAGTTTCCCGCTCATCCTTGAACCTCTTACACCTCGATGGTACCGAGCACTGCGTTTTAATGCACAGGTGTGATCAAACCGAGATGAAAAGGGCGTATCTAGCTCCTTGCCCGAGAGATAAATCAAGGGTTCCGCAGATAATCCCTTGGCTCCGGTCACCCGGACGCAGATAGGAGCTGCAGCCATCATAACTTGTATGAAAACTAAGAAGAGCTCCTGTCTATTTACAGTTTCATTTACTCTAGCGTTTCCTTAAACATTGCGTGTACGAAGGCTAAGAAATTGGAGAGCTATTCTAATACAATAACTATTAGGAATCTTTTGGGCATAACAGTTTCACTGTGATTTTGCAGGTAACACGTACGTTGGGAAAACATTTTGAACGCGATCAATAACCGCACTGGAAAAATGTGGGAAAGAAAGGGCGAAAAGCGACTCTTCAACATGTGGAAATATCTTCCTGAGCGGAGCCCTCTTCTCGAAGCTCAACACTCTGCAAGAGTCACTTCTCCCAACTTGCGCCCGCAGGTTTCCGTAGTGTGCCTGCAAAGAGCCATCCGCTTGAGACAGGTGCACCTCCCGATTTCATTGAACTAAGCTAGATGCACAATTTCTAATGCAGCCTTCATCACAATAGACAGTTCATTTCTCGAAAGCTTGTCGTAAAAAAAGGAAACAAAGAACGAAAACGTATAGCTGACAATCTTCTGAAGATGCAGATTCAGCTTTGGGGAAATGGACATTTTATGTATGCAGATGCTTTTCAAGCGCTGGTTTTAGAACGTCGCTGTGCTTCCAGCATCCTTTTCAGCCTTCTAAACTGGCTACCGAGGTGCCGATCACATTGTAAAGCGGTTGAGAGGCCGGAGCTGCTCAAACCGCTCTTGCCGTTTCCCATCAATCAAAAGCACTATGTTGTTTCTTTGTATGGAAAGCTTTTCAAGTCTGGCATCGACACGCACCTTTCCTGAAACGTCCAAAAGGTGAATGCTTCGCAAAGAAATCCAGTCTACCTTCAGGGGGCATGATGTTGAAATCGGAATGAGCCCTGGGTGGGCTTGAAGCAGCAGCTGTTCAGTTAACAGCTGCACAGAAACGCACCCCGCTTGCTTTGTATCATTCGCAAGTTTCTGGTTAAAGAGTAAAAAAGGCTGGAATTCTTCTGCCAGCCGGCAGGATTTCTTCTGCACTCACCCAGAAAAGCCAAGAATTGTATTTCATCTTTCGCAAGCTGTATTTTCCAGGAGGAGAATGAATACTTGCATTAAACTGAATCAAGCCGACAGAGACGCACAGCCGTTGTTTTTCTCCATGGGAAGTTTTTCGTTAAGGAAAAACACCGTTGTCATTTTCTTGCCAGCCGGCGGTATTTCTTGTGCAGCGATGAGCCAGATTTGTATTTCGTATTTCGCAAGTTGTGTGAATTTCTTGAAGTTGAAAGTGAATTCGCTCCAGAAAAGAAATGTCCAGTCGCATGAAAGCCGTGGCTGTTTGTTAAACCGCAGGACCTGAGCTTGCGTTCTGTTTCTCATGGCGTTCGCAAAGGCGATTCCTGCCTTTAAAACTGCTGTGTCTGCGACTGAAAGTGGCGTGTGGCGCAGCTTCTAAAGTCTTGTTGACGCTCCTCGATGTTGCTTTCTCTCTGCCTAAGGAAGTTCGATTGTCGCGTCGGAACGGGGAGACCTAATCCTTCCAGCTTTAAGCCACCCTTCAGTCTTCTGAAGGGTGTCCGAGTGCTAGCATGTCATTTGGCTTTTTTTTGGGGGGAAGCGGAGAGCGACATTGAAAAAGGTTACCGCCGCCGCCTCGCCCTCCGTGTTAAATGATCGCAAGCCGGCGGCGGCGGCGCTCCCTGTAGTCGTGGCCGAGCGGTTAAGGCGATGGGCTAGAAAGCCATTGGGGTCTCCCCGCGTCGGCTCGAATCCTGCCCACTACGGCGCCCTTCTCCTGTCGCTTCGGCCTGCCCAGAAAAAGGCGGAGTGCCGTTTCTCTCTTCCTGCTTCTTGTACAAACGCTAAATCGCTTGGACCTGCTGCCTTGGAAGTAATGTCTTCAACATCCACCAGTGACATTTCACAGCTGGAAGCACACAGCCACGCTTTTGGCATTGGCATGTCTTTTGCGCCCTACTTCCAGCCTTTGAAGACCTAATTATTCAAACTGAAAGAACCGGCTGAATGAGTGTTTGCAGTGCACCAGGAGGAGCAGGGACCATAGCATTGGAGGGGTGAGGATGGCGCAGATGGAAACGTTTTCATGCGCTCCTCTGGGAGGAATGAAAAGAAAAGACGAAACCGGAAACAGTAGTAGCCGCAAGAGGAAGTGTCTTCAAGCGCCAAGCAAGCGCTCCTCGTTAGTATAGTGGTGCGTATCCCCGCCTGTCACGTGGGAGACCAGGGATGGATTGCTTGACGGCGAGCCAGGTTGCTTTTCTCCCATCAGATTCCAACCGCTAATGCTAACGCAGTGTGTGGGAGCTTACATGCTTTTCCTTTCCCGTCTTTTTCGGACGACTATTCCAAAGGGGTAACCTGAAGGAATAGGGGCCTGAAGACACGAGGCATTCTTAAACCAGCACTGGGCTGCACGGCCTTCTGTTGTGATCAGGTTATATTCGAGTCAAAAAGCCAGAGCATCCGCTTCCATCCTATGGAGCACGAGCTAAATCGGAAGAGGCAGGGGATACACCTACGCCTATCGGCGCACGTTCCCTGCGTCAGGCTGCTTCACCCATTTGCACCCGACTGGAGACGGCACTGAGCAAGCTTTTTGTCAGGAGTGGGATTCGAACCCACGCCTCCAGGGGAGACTGCGACCTGAACGCAGCGCCTTAGACCGCTCGGCCATCCTGACGCGGGCCCCCTGTCCCGGGGCGGTCTGATGAGCCACCGCGATCCCACTACGCTCCTCGAGTATCGCACTGTTATTAATACTACAGTGTGACTCCAGCATTAAAATGTTTGGAAAATGTGTCGGCTTTTATAATCCAGTGTAGAGCAGCATGTGATGATTTGTGCTACAACACCAAGCGCTCAAAGTGACGTCTGCGTTTGTCGTTGAAACTTTCAACTCTTTCATCACTTATGTAGGAAATAAAAAGAGCAGTTGTGCGCCACACGCAGAGAGGCCGTCAGCAGAGTGGCGCAGCGGAAGCGTGCTGGGCCCATAACCCAGAGGTCGATGGATCGAAACCATCCTCTGCTACGTGTGTCCTATGCACGATTCATAAGCATGCCATTGGGTTAGCAAAGTGCCTTCAAATAGTCTGCATCTCCCTTTCTTTAAATTCTGTCCTGAGTTTCTCTCTCGTGTGTGTTTGTGCAAGCTTGACACTTGCGGGACTCTTTAATCTTCACCAATACGGAGATGACCAAATGTGTCTTCGGTTGTTCTGAGGTCTTTGATAGTTTCTTTGAAAGCTTCAACTGAACCTCGAAATCGAAGCAGTTATGTTTATATTGATTTCTCGCGTTAATCATTACGAACCAGGAACAGCCAGCACACTCGGTCGCATTAGTAATTATGTCACGTCTCTACTTAGCAGAGCATTCAAAGGCCCACTGGAAGTAGTAAAGCACTAAAACACTGCAAAACTGAACTCGGGAAAATCATACTGGGAGCTCTGAGCGATGTCTGCATCCAAGCCATCCAATACGGACTCTGAAACCTTGGAATATCAACACTATGATGCGCTACCTTTTACCTGGAGCAAAACGATGGAATTAGAAGAATGCTTACCGCAGGATACAACTGTGCCGCTGTTATTTGGAGCACGGTTTTCACTTGCATGAAAACTACAGCAGAACGTAGAAGGATGATCACTGAGGAGTCCACGCGGGCATGCTGAGGAGATTGTAGGTCGTACATTTCAATGATTACTGACATTTGCGCTGCTGGAGGTACAGTAATCAACAAAGAACAGGGTGTGCTACTCTCGAATCCGGTCAGCACATGATGAAAAGCCAGGAAGTATACCTTGTCAAATTGCCGTCAACAGGGACAAGTTAACCACCAGCTCCACCGGCGCCCGGCTAGCTCAGTCGGTAGAGCATGAGACTCTTAATCTCAGGGTCGTGGGTTCGAGCCCCACGTTGGGCGGTGCCCGTCTCCTTATTAACAAAGTTTCCCGCTCATCCTTGAACCTCTTACACCTCGATGGTACCGAGCACTGCGTTTTAATGCACAGGTGTGATCAAACCGAGATGAAAAGGGCGTATCTAGCTCCTTGCCCGAGAGATAAATCAAGGGTTCCGCAGATAATCCCTTGGCTCCGGTCACCCGGACGCAGATAGGAGCTGCAGCCATCATAACTTGTATGAAAACTAAGAAGAGCTCCTGTCTATTTACAGTTTCATTTACTCTAGCGTTTCCTTAAACATTGCGTGTACGAAGGCTAAGAAATTGGAGAGCTATTCTAATACAATAACTATTAGGAATCTTTTGGGCATAACAGTTTCACTGTGATTTTGCAGGTAACACGTACGTTGGGAAAACATTTTGAACGCGATCAATAACCGCACTGGAAAAATGTGGGAAAGAAAGGGCGAAAAGCGACTCTTCAACATGTGGAAATATCTTCCTGAGCGGAGCCCTCTTCTCGAAGCTCAACACTCTGCAAGAGTCACTTCTCCCAACTTGCGCCCGCAGGTTTCCGTAGTGTGCCTGCAAAGAGCCATCCGCTTGAGACAGGTGCACCTCCCGATTTCATTGAACTAAGCTAGATGCACAATTTCTAATGCAGCCTTCATCACAATAGACAGTTCATTTCTCGAAAGCTTGTCGTAAAAAAAGGAAACAAAGAACGAAAACGTATAGCTGACAATCTTCTGAAGATGCAGATTCAGCTTTGGGGAAATGGACATTTTATGTATGCAGATGCTTTTCAAGCGCTGGTTTTAGAACGTCGCTGTGCTTCCAGCATCCTTTTCAGCCTTCTAAACTGGCTACCGAGGTGCCGATCACATTGTAAAGCGGTTGAGAGGCCGGAGCTGCTCAAACCGCTCTTGCCGTTTCCCATCAATCAAAAGCACTATGTTGTTTCTTTGTATGGAAAGCTTTTCAAGTCTGGCATCGACACGCACCTTTCCTGAAACGTCCAAAAGGTGAATGCTTCGCAAAGAAATCCAGTCTACCTTCAGGGGGCATGATGTTGAAATCGGAATGAGCCCTGGGTGGGCTTGAAGCAGCAGCTGTTCAGTTAACAGCTGCACAGAAACGCACCCCGCTTGCTTTGTATCATTCGCAAGTTTCTGGTTAAAGAGTAAAAAAGGCTGGAATTCTTCTGCCAGCCGGCAGGATTTCTTCTGCACTCACCCAGAAAAGCCAAGAATTGTATTTCATCTTTCGCAAGCTGTATTTTCCAGGAGGAGAATGAATACTTGCATTAAACTGAATCAAGCCGACAGAGACGCACAGCCGTTGTTTTTCTCCATGGGAAGTTTTTCGATAAGGAAAAACACCGTTGTCATTTTCTTGCCAGCCGGCGGTATTTCTTGTGCAGCGATGAGCCAGATTTGTATTTCGTATTTCGCAAGTTGTGTGAATTTCTTGAAGTTGAAAGTGAATTCGCTCCAGAAAAGAAATGTCCAGTCGCATGAAAGCCGTGGCTGTTTGTTAAACCGCAGGACCTGAGCTTGCGTTCTGTTTCTCATGGCGTTCGCAAAGGCGATTCCTGCCTTTAAAACTGCTGTGTCTGCGACTGAAAGTGGCGTGTGGCGCAGCTTCTAAAGTCTTGTTGACGCTCCTCGATGTTGCTTTCTCTCTGCCTAAGGAAGTTCGATTGTCGCGTCGGAACGGGGAGACCTAATCCTTCCAGCTTTAAGCCACCCTTCAGTCTTCTGAAGGGTGTCCGAGTGCTAGCATGTCATTTGGCTTTTTTTTGGGGGGAAGCGGAGAGCGACATTGAAAAAGGTTACCGCCGCCGCCTCGCCCTCCGTGTTAAATGATCGCAAGCCGGCGGCGGCGGCGCTCCCTGTAGTCGTGGCCGAGCGGTTAAGGCGATGGGCTAGAAAGCCATTGGGGTCTCCCCGCGTCGGCTCGAATCCTGCCCACTACGGCGCCCTTCTCCTGTCGCTTCGGCCTGCCCAGAAAAAGGCGGAGTGCCGTTTCTCTCTTCCTGCTTCTTGTACAAACGCTAAATCGCTTGGACCTGCTGCCTTGGAAGTAATGTCTTCAACATCCACCAGTGACATTTCACAGCTGGAAGCACACAGCCACGCTTTTGGCATTGGCATGTCTTTTGCGCCCTACTTCCAGCCTTTGAAGACCTAATTATTCAAACTGAAAGAACCGGCTGAATGAGTGTTTGCAGTGCACCAGGAGGAGCAGGGACCATAGCATTGGAGGGGTGAGGATGGCGCAGATGGAAACGTTTTCATGCGCTCCTCTGGGAGGAATGAAAAGAAAAGACGAAACCGGAAACAGTAGTAGCCGCAAGAGGAAGTGTCTTCAAGCGCCAAGCAAGCGCTCCTCGTTAGTATAGTGGTGCGTATCCCCGCCTGTCACGTGGGAGACCAGGGATGGATTGCTTGACGGCGAGCCAGGTTGCTTTTCTCCCATCAGATTCCAACCGCTAATGCTAACGCAGTGTGTGGGAGCTTACATGCTTTTCCTTTCCCGTCTTTTTCGGACGACTATTCCAAAGGGGTAACCTGAAGGAATAGGGGCCTGAAGACACGAGGCATTCTTAAACCAGCACTGGGCTGCACGGCCTTCTGTTGTGATCAGGTTATATTCGAGTCAAAAAGCCAGAGCATCCGCTTCCATCCTATGGAGCACGAGCTAAATCGGAAGAGGCAGGGGATACACCTACGCCTATCGGCGCACGTTCCCTGCGTCAGGCTGCTTCACCCATTTGCACCCGACTGGAGACGGCACTGAGCAAGCTTTTTGTCAGGAGTGGGATTCGAACCCACGCCTCCAGGGGAGACTGCGACCTGAACGCAGCGCCTTAGACCGCTCGGCCATCCTGACGCGGGCCCCCTGTCCCGGGGCGGTCTGATGAGCCACCGCGATCCCACTACGCTCCTCGAGTATCGCACTGTTATTAATACTACAGTGTGACTCCAGCATTAAAATGTTTGGAAAATGTGTCGGCTTTTATAATCCAGTGTAGAGCAGCATGTGATGATTTGTGCTACAACACCAAGCGCTCAAAGTGACGTCTGCGTTTGTCGTTGAAACTTTCAACTCTTTCATCACTTATGTAGGAAATAAAAAGAGCAGTTGTGCGCCACACGCAGAGAGGCCGTCAGCAGAGTGGCGCAGCGGAAGCGTGCTGGGCCCATAACCCAGAGGTCGATGGATCGAAACCATCCTCTGCTACGTGTGTCCTATGCACGATTCATAAGCATGCCATTGGGTTAGCAAAGTGCCTTCAAATAGTCTGCATCTCCCTTTCTTTAAATTCTGTCCTGAGTTTCTCTCTCGTGTGTGTTTGTGCAAGCTTGACACTTGCGGGACTCTTTAATCTTCACCAATACGGAGATGACCAAATGTGTCTTCGGTTGTTCTGAGGTCTTTGATAGTTTCTTTGAAAGCTTCAACTGAACCTCGAAATCGAAGCAGTTATGTTTATATTGATTTCTCGCGTTAATCATTACGAACCAGGAACAGCCAGCACACTCGGTCGCATTAGTAATTATGTCACGTCTCTACTTAGCAGAGCATTCAAAGGCCCACTGGAAGTAGTAAAGCACTAAAACACTGCAAAACTGAACTCGGGAAAATCATACTGGGAGCTCTGAGCGATGTCTGCATCCAAGCCATCCAATACGGACTCTGAAACCTTGGAATATCAACACTATGATGCGCTACCTTTTACCTGGAGCAAAACGATGGAATTAGAAGAATGCTTACCGCAGGATACAACTGTGCCGCTGTTATTTGGAGCACGGTTTTCACTTGCATGAAAACTACAGCAGAACGTAGAAGGATGATCACTGAGGAGTCCACGCGGGCATGCTGAGGAGATTGTAGGTCGTACATTTCAATGATTACTGACATTTGCGCTGCTGGAGGTACAGTAATCAACAAAGAACAGGGTGTGCTACTCTCGAATCCGGTCAGCACATGATGAAAAGCCAGGAAGTATACCTTGTCAAATTGCCGTCAACAGGGACAAGTTAACCACCAGCTCCACCGGCGCCCGGCTAGCTCAGTCGGTAGAGCATGAGACTCTTAATCTCAGGGTCGTGGGTTCGAGCCCCACGTTGGGCGGTGCCCGTCTCCTTATTAACAAAGTTTCCCGCTCATCCTTGAACCTCTTACACCTCGATGGTACCGAGCACTGCGTTTTAATGCACAGGTGTGATCAAACCGAGATGAAAAGGGCGTATCTAGCTCCTTGCCCGAGAGATAAATCAAGGGTTCCGCAGATAATCCCTTGGCTCCGGTCACCCGGACGCAGATAGGAGCTGCAGCCATCATAACTTGTATGAAAACTAAGAAGAGCTCCTGTCTATTTACAGTTTCATTTACTCTAGCGTTTCCTTAAACATTGCGTGTACGAAGGCTAAGAAATTGGAGAGCTATTCTAATACAATAACTATTAGGAATCTTTTGGGCATAACAGTTTCACTGTGATTTTGCAGGTAACACGTACGTTGGGAAAACATTTTGAACGCGATCAATAACCGCACTGGAAAAATGTGGGAAAGAAAGGGCGAAAAGCGACTCTTCAACATGTGGAAATATCTTCCTGAGCGGAGCCCTCTTCTCGAAGCTCAACACTCTGCAAGAGTCACTTCTCCCAACTTGCGCCCGCAGGTTTCCGTAGTGTGCCTGCAAAGAGCCATCCGCTTGAGACAGGTGCACCTCCCGATTTCATTGAACTAAGCTAGATGCACAATTTCTAATGCAGCCTTCATCACAATAGACAGTTCATTTCTCGAAAGCTTGTCGTAAAAAAAGGAAACAAAGAACGAAAACGTATAGCTGACAATCTTCTGAAGATGCAGATTCAGCTTTGGGGAAATGGACATTTTATGTATGCAGATGCTTTTCAAGCGCTGGTTTTAGAACGTCGCTGTGCTTCCAGCATCCTTTTCAGCCTTCTAAACTGGCTACCGAGGTGCCGATCACATTGTAAAGCGGTTGAGAGGCCGGAGCTGCTCAAACCGCTCTTGCCGTTTCCCATCAATCAAAAGCACTATGTTGTTTCTTTGTATGGAAAGCTTTTCAAGTCTGGCATCGACACGCACCTTTCCTGAAACGTCCAAAAGGTGAATGCTTCGCAAAGAAATCCAGTCTACCTTCAGGGGGCATGATGTTGAAATCGGAATGAGCCCTGGGTGGGCTTGAAGCAGCAGCTGTTCAGTTAACAGCTGCACAGAAACGCACCCCGCTTGCTTTGTATCATTCGCAAGTTTCTGGTTAAAGAGTAAAAAAGGCTGGAATTCTTCTGCCAGCCGGCAGGATTTCTTCTGCACTCACCCAGAAAAGCCAAGAATTGTATTTCATCTTTCGCAAGCTGTATTTTCCAGGAGGAGAATGAATACTTGCATTAAACTGAATCAAGCCGACAGAGACGCACAGCCGTTGTTTTTCTCCATGGGAAGTTTTTCGTTAAGGAAAAACACCGTTGTCATTTTCTTGCCAGCCGGCGGTATTTCTTGTGCAGCGATGAGCCAGATTTGTATTTCGTATTTCGCAAGTTGTGTGAATTTCTTGAAGTTGAAAGTGAATTCGCTCCAGAAAAGAAATGTCCAGTCGCATGAAAGCCGTGGCTGTTTGTTAAACCGCAGGACCTGAGCTTGCGTTCTGTTTCTCATGGCGTTCGCAAAGGCGATTCCTGCCTTTAAAACTGCTGTGTCTGCGACTGAAAGTGGCGTGTGGCGCAGCTTCTAAAGTCTTGTTGACGCTCCTCGATGTTGCTTTCTCTCTGCCTAAGGAAGTTCGATTGTCGCGTCGGAACGGGGAGACCTAATCCTTCCAGCTTTAAGCCACCCTTCAGTCTTCTGAAGGGTGTCCGAGTGCTAGCATGTCATTTGGCTTTTTTTTGGGGGGAAGCGGAGAGCGACATTGAAAAAGGTTACCGCCGCCGCCTCGCCCTCCGTGTTAAATGATCGCAAGCCGGCGGCGGCGGCGCTCCCTGTAGTCGTGGCCGAGCGGTTAAGGCGATGGGCTAGAAAGCCATTGGGGTCTCCCCGCGTCGGCTCGAATCCTGCCCACTACGGCGCCCTTCTCCTGTCGCTTCGGCCTGCCCAGAAAAAGGCGGAGTGCCGTTTCTCTCTTCCTGCTTCTTGTACAAACGCTAAATCGCTTGGACCTGCTGCCTTGGAAGTAATGTCTTCAACATCCACCAGTGACATTTCACAGCTGGAAGCACACAGCCACGCTTTTGGCATTGGCATGTCTTTTGCGCCCTACTTCCAGCCTTTGAAGACCTAATTATTCAAACTGAAAGAACCGGCTGAATGAGTGTTTGCAGTGCACCAGGAGGAGCAGGGACCATAGCATTGGAGGGGTGAGGATGGCGCAGATGGAAACGTTTTCATGCGCTCCTCTGGGAGGAATGAAAAGAAAAGACGAAACCGGAAACAGTAGTAGCCGCAAGAGGAAGTGTCTTCAAGCGCCAAGCAAGCGCTCCTCGTTAGTATAGTGGTGCGTATCCCCGCCTGTCACGTGGGAGACCAGGGATGGATTGCTTGACGGCGAGCCAGGTTGCTTTTCTCCCATCAGATTCCAACCGCTAATGCTAACGCAGTGTGTGGGAGCTTACATGCTTTTCCTTTCCCGTCTTTTTCGGACGACTATTCCAAAGGGGTAACCTGAAGGAATAGGGGCCTGAAGACACGAGGCATTCTTAAACCAGCACTGGGCTGCACGGCCTTCTGTTGTGATCAGGTTATATTCGAGTCAAAAAGCCAGAGCATCCGCTTCCATCCTATGGAGCACGAGCTAAATCGGAAGAGGCAGGGGATACACCTACGCCTATCGGCGCACGTTCCCTGCGTCAGGCTGCTTCACCCATTTGCACCCGACTGGAGACGGCACTGAGCAAGCTTTTTGTCAGGAGTGGGATTCGAACCCACGCCTCCAGGGGAGACTGCGACCTGAACGCAGCGCCTTAGACCGCTCGGCCATCCTGACGCGGGCCCCCTGTCCCGGGGCGGTCTGATGAGCCACCGCGATCCCACTACGCTCCTCGAGTATCGCACTGTTATTAATACTACAGTGTGACTCCAGCATTAAAATGTTTGGAAAATGTGTCGGCTTTTATAATCCAGTGTAGAGCAGCATGTGATGATTTGTGCTACAACACCAAGCGCTCAAAGTGACGTCTGCGTTTGTCGTTGAAACTTTCAACTCTTTCATCACTTATGTAGGAAATAAAAAGAGCAGTTGTGCGCCACACGCAGAGAGGCCGTCAGCAGAGTGGCGCAGCGGAAGCGTGCTGGGCCCATAACCCAGAGGTCGATGGATCGAAACCATCCTCTGCTACGTGTGTCCTATGCACGATTCATAAGCATGCCATTGGGTTAGCAAAGTGCCTTCAAATAGTCTGCATCTCCCTTTCTTTAAATTCTGTCCTGAGTTTCTCTCTCGTGTGTGTTTGTGCAAGCTTGACACTTGCGGGACTCTTTAATCTTCACCAATACGGAGATGACCAAATGTGTCTTCGGTTGTTCTGAGGTCTTTGATAGTTTCTTTGAAAGCTTCAACTGAACCTCGAAATCGAAGCAGTTATGTTTATATTGATTTCTCGCGTTAATCATTACGAACCAGGAACAGCCAGCACACTCGGTCGCATTAGTAATTATGTCACGTCTCTACTTAGCAGAGCATTCAAAGGCCCACTGGAAGTAGTAAAGCACTAAAACACTGCAAAACTGAACTCGGGAAAATCATACTGGGAGCTCTGAGCGATGTCTGCATCCAAGCCATCCAATACGGACTCTGAAACCTTGGAATATCAACACTATGATGCGCTACCTTTTACCTGGAGCAAAACGATGGAATTAGAAGAATGCTTACCGCAGGATACAACTGTGCCGCTGTTATTTGGAGCACGGTTTTCACTTGCATGAAAACTACAGCAGAACGTAGAAGGATGATCACTGAGGAGTCCACGCGGGCATGCTGAGGAGATTGTAGGTCGTACATTTCAATGATTACTGACATTTGCGCTGCTGGAGGTACAGTAATCAACAAAGAACAGGGTGTGCTACTCTCGAATCCGGTCAGCACATGATGAAAAGCCAGGAAGTATACCTTGTCAAATTGCCGTCAACAGGGACAAGTTAACCACCAGCTCCACCGGCGCCCGGCTAGCTCAGTCGGTAGAGCATGAGACTCTTAATCTCAGGGTCGTGGGTTCGAGCCCCACGTTGGGCGGTGCCCGTCTCCTTATTAACAAAGTTTCCCGCTCATCCTTGAACCTCTTACACCTCGATGGTACCGAGCACTGCGTTTTAATGCACAGGTGTGATCAAACCGAGATGAAAAGGGCGTATCTAGCTCCTTGCCCGAGAGATAAATCAAGGGTTCCGCAGATAATCCCTTGGCTCCGGTCACCCGGACGCAGATAGGAGCTGCAGCCATCATAACTTGTATGAAAACTAAGAAGAGCTCCTGTCTATTTACAGTTTCATTTACTCTAGCGTTTCCTTAAACATTGCGTGTACGAAGGCTAAGAAATTGGAGAGCTATTCTAATACAATAACTATTAGGAATCTTTTGGGCATAACAGTTTCACTGTGATTTTGCAGGTAACACGTACGTTGGGAAAACATTTTGAACGCGATCAATAACCGCACTGGAAAAATGTGGGAAAGAAAGGGCGAAAAGCGACTCTTCAACATGTGGAAATATCTTCCTGAGCGGAGCCCTCTTCTCGAAGCTCAACACTCTGCAAGAGTCACTTCTCCCAACTTGCGCCCGCAGGTTTCCGTAGTGTGCCTGCAAAGAGCCATCCGCTTGAGACAGGTGCACCTCCCGATTTCATTGAACTAAGCTAGATGCACAATTTCTAATGCAGCCTTCATCACAATAGACAGTTCATTTCTCGAAAGCTTGTCGTAAAAAAAGGAAACAAAGAACGAAAACGTATAGCTGACAATCTTCTGAAGATGCAGATTCAGCTTTGGGGAAATGGACATTTTATGTATGCAGATGCTTTTCAAGCGCTGGTTTTAGAACGTCGCTGTGCTTCCAGCATCCTTTTCAGCCTTCTAAACTGGCTACCGAGGTGCCGATCACATTGTAAAGCGGTTGAGAGGCCGGAGCTGCTCAAACCGCTCTTGCCGTTTCCCATCAATCAAAAGCACTATGTTGTTTCTTTGTATGGAAAGCTTTTCAAGTCTGGCATCGACACGCACCTTTCCTGAAACGTCCAAAAGGTGAATGCTTCGCAAAGAAATCCAGTCTACCTTCAGGGGGCATGATGTTGAAATCGGAATGAGCCCTGGGTGGGCTTGAAGCAGCAGCTGTTCAGTTAACAGCTGCACAGAAACGCACCCCGCTTGCTTTGTATCATTCGCAAGTTTCTGGTTAAAGAGTAAAAAAGGCTGGAATTCTTCTGCCAGCCGGCAGGATTTCTTCTGCACTCACCCAGAAAAGCCAAGAATTGTATTTCATCTTTCGCAAGCTGTATTTTCCAGGAGGAGAATGAATACTTGCATTAAACTGAATCAAGCCGACAGAGACGCACAGCCGTTGTTTTTCTCCATGGGAAGTTTTTCGTTAAGGAAAAACACCGTTGTCATTTTCTTGCCAGCCGGCGGTATTTCTTGTGCAGCGATGAGCCAGATTTGTATTTCGTATTTCGCAAGTTGTGTGAATTTCTTGAAGTTGAAAGTGAATTCGCTCCAGAAAAGAAATGTCCAGTCGCATGAAAGCCGTGGCTGTTTGTTAAACCGCAGGACCTGAGCTTGCGTTCTGTTTCTCATGGCGTTCGCAAAGGCGATTCCTGCCTTTAAAACTGCTGTGTCTGCGACTGAAAGTGGCGTGTGGCGCAGCTTCTAAAGTCTTGTTGACGCTCCTCGATGTTGCTTTCTCTCTGCCTAAGGAAGTTCGATTGTCGCGTCGGAACGGGGAGACCTAATCCTTCCAGCTTTAAGCCACCCTTCAGTCTTCTGAAGGGTGTCCGAGTGCTAGCATGTCATTTGGCTTTTTTTTGGGGGGAAGCGGAGAGCGACATTGAAAAAGGTTACCGCCGCCGCCTCGCCCTCCGTGTTAAATGATCGCAAGCCGGCGGCGGCGGCGCTCCCTGTAGTCGTGGCCGAGCGGTTAAGGCGATGGGCTAGAAAGCCATTGGGGTCTCCCCGCGTCGGCTCGAATCCTGCCCACTACGGCGCCCTTCTCCTGTCGCTTCGGCCTGCCCAGAAAAAGGCGGAGTGCCGTTTCTCTCTTCCTGCTTCTTGTACAAACGCTAAATCGCTTGGACCTGCTGCCTTGGAAGTAATGTCTTCAACATCCACCAGTGACATTTCACAGCTGGAAGCACACAGCCACGCTTTTGGCATTGGCATGTCTTTTGCGCCCTACTTCCAGCCTTTGAAGACCTAATTATTCAAACTGAAAGAACCGGCTGAATGAGTGTTTGCAGTGCACCAGGAGGAGCAGGGACCATAGCATTGGAGGGGTGAGGATGGCGCAGATGGAAACGTTTTCATGCGCTCCTCTGGGAGGAATGAAAAGAAAAGACGAAACCGGAAACAGTAGTAGCCGCAAGAGGAAGTGTCTTCAAGCGCCAAGCAAGCGCTCCTCGTTAGTATAGTGGTGCGTATCCCCGCCTGTCACGTGGGAGACCAGGGATGGATTGCTTGACGGCGAGCCAGGTTGCTTTTCTCCCATCAGATTCCAACCGCTAATGCTAACGCAGTGTGTGGGAGCTTACATGCTTTTCCTTTCCCGTCTTTTTCGGACGACTATTCCAAAGGGGTAACCTGAAGGAATAGGGGCCTGAAGACACGAGGCATTCTTAAACCAGCACTGGGCTGCACGGCCTTCTGTTGTGATCAGGTTATATTCGAGTCAAAAAGCCAGAGCATCCGCTTCCATCCTATGGAGCACGAGCTAAATCGGAAGAGGCAGGGGATACACCTACGCCTATCGGCGCACGTTCCCTGCGTCAGGCTGCTTCACCCATTTGCACCCGACTGGAGACGGCACTGAGCAAGCTTTTTGTCAGGAGTGGGATTCGAACCCACGCCTCCAGGGGAGACTGCGACCTGAACGCAGCGCCTTAGACCGCTCGGCCATCCTGACGCGGGCCCCCTGTCCCGGGGCGGTCTGATGAGCCACCGCGATCCCACTACGCTCCTCGAGTATCGCACTGTTATTAATACTACAGTGTGACTCCAGCATTAAAATGTTTGGAAAATGTGTCGGCTTTTATAATCCAGTGTAGAGCAGCATGTGATGATTTGTGCTACAACACCAAGCGCTCAAAGTGACGTCTGCGTTTGTCGTTGAAACTTTCAACTCTTTCATCACTTATGTAGGAAATAAAAAGAGCAGTTGTGCGCCACACGCAGAGAGGCCGTCAGCAGAGTGGCGCAGCGGAAGCGTGCTGGGCCCATAACCCAGAGGTCGATGGATCGAAACCATCCTCTGCTACGTGTGTCCTATGCACGATTCATAAGCATGCCATTGGGTTAGCAAAGTGCCTTCAAATAGTCTGCATCTCCCTTTCTTTAAATTCTGTCCTGAGTTTCTCTCTCGTGTGTGTTTGTGCAAGCTTGACACTTGCGGGACTCTTTAATCTTCACCAATACGGAGATGACCAAATGTGTCTTCGGTTGTTCTGAGGTCTTTGATAGTTTCTTTGAAAGCTTCAACTGAACCTCGAAATCGAAGCAGTTATGTTTATATTGATTTCTCGCGTTAATCATTACGAACCAGGAACAGCCAGCACACTCGGTCGCATTAGTAATTATGTCACGTCTCTACTTAGCAGAGCATTCAAAGGCCCACTGGAAGTAGTAAAGCACTAAAACACTGCAAAACTGAACTCGGGAAAATCATACTGGGAGCTCTGAGCGATGTCTGCATCCAAGCCATCCAATACGGACTCTGAAACCTTGGAATATCAACACTATGATGCGCTACCTTTTACCTGGAGCAAAACGATGGAATTAGAAGAATGCTTACCGCAGGATACAACTGTGCCGCTGTTATTTGGAGCACGGTTTTCACTTGCATGAAAACTACAGCAGAACGTAGAAGGATGATCACTGAGGAGTCCACGCGGGCATGCTGAGGAGATTGTAGGTCGTACATTTCAATGATTACTGACATTTGCGCTGCTGGAGGTACAGTAATCAACAAAGAACAGGGTGTGCTACTCTCGAATCCGGTCAGCACATGATGAAAAGCCAGGAAGTATACCTTGTCAAATTGCCGTCAACAGGGACAAGTTAACCACCAGCTCCACCGGCGCCCGGCTAGCTCAGTCGGTAGAGCATGAGACTCTTAATCTCAGGGTCGTGGGTTCGAGCCCCACGTTGGGCGGTGCCCGTCTCCTTATTAACAAAGTTTCCCGCTCATCCTTGAACCTCTTACACCTCGATGGTACCGAGCACTGCGTTTTAATGCACAGGTGTGATCAAACCGAGATGAAAAGGGCGTATCTAGCTCCTTGCCCGAGAGATAAATCAAGGGTTCCGCAGATAATCCCTTGGCTCCGGTCACCCGGACGCAGATAGGAGCTGCAGCCATCATAACTTGTATGAAAACTAAGAAGAGCTCCTGTCTATTTACAGTTTCATTTACTCTAGCGTTTCCTTAAACATTGCGTGTACGAAGGCTAAGAAATTGGAGAGCTATTCTAATACAATAACTATTAGGAATCTTTTGGGCATAACAGTTTCACTGTGATTTTGCAGGTAACACGTACGTTGGGAAAACATTTTGAACGCGATCAATAACCGCACTGGAAAAATGTGGGAAAGAAAGGGCGAAAAGCGACTCTTCAACATGTGGAAATATCTTCCTGAGCGGAGCCCTCTTCTCGAAGCTCAACACTCTGCAAGAGTCACTTCTCCCAACTTGCGCCCGCAGGTTTCCGTAGTGTGCCTGCAAAGAGCCATCCGCTTGAGACAGGTGCACCTCCCGATTTCATTGAACTAAGCTAGATGCACAATTTCTAATGCAGCCTTCATCACAATAGACAGTTCATTTCTCGAAAGCTTGTCGTAAAAAAAGGAAACAAAGAACGAAAACGTATAGCTGACAATCTTCTGAAGATGCAGATTCAGCTTTGGGGAAATGGACATTTTATGTATGCAGATGCTTTTCAAGCGCTGGTTTTAGAACGTCGCTGTGCTTCCAGCATCCTTTTCAGCCTTCTAAACTGGCTACCGAGGTGCCGATCACATTGTAAAGCGGTTGAGAGGCCGGAGCTGCTCAAACCGCTCTTGCCGTTTCCCATCAATCAAAAGCACTATGTTGTTTCTTTGTATGGAAAGCTTTTCAAGTCTGGCATCGACACGCACCTTTCCTGAAACGTCCAAAAGGTGAATGCTTCGCAAAGAAATCCAGTCTACCTTCAGGGGGCATGATGTTGAAATCGGAATGAGCCCTGGGTGGGCTTGAAGCAGCAGCTGTTCAGTTAACAGCTGCACAGAAACGCACCCCGCTTGCTTTGTATCATTCGCAAGTTTCTGGTTAAAGAGTAAAAAAGGCTGGAATTCTTCTGCCAGCCGGCAGGATTTCTTCTGCACTCACCCAGAAAAGCCAAGAATTGTATTTCATCTTTCGCAAGCTGTATTTTCCAGGAGGAGAATGAATACTTGCATTAAACTGAATCAAGCCGACAGAGACGCACAGCCGTTGTTTTTCTCCATGGGAAGTTTTTCGTTAAGGAAAAACACCGTTGTCATTTTCTTGCCAGCCGGCGGTATTTCTTGTGCAGCGATGAGCCAGATTTGTATTTCGTATTTCGCAAGTTGTGTGAATTTCTTGAAGTTGAAAGTGAATTCGCTCCAGAAAAGAAATGTCCAGTCGCATGAAAGCCGTGGCTGTTTGTTAAACCGCAGGACCTGAGCTTGCGTTCTGTTTCTCATGGCGTTCGCAAAGGCGATTCCTGCCTTTAAAACTGCTGTGACTGCGACTGAAAGTGGCGTGTGGCGCAGCTTCTAAAGTCTTGTTGACGCTCCTCGATGTTGCTTTCTCTCTGCCTAAGGAAGTTCGATTGTCGCGTCGGAACGGGGAGACCTAATCCTTCCAGCTTTAAGCCACCCTTCAGTCTTCTGAAGGGTGTCCGAGTGCTAGCATGTCATTTGGCTTTTTTTTGGGGGGAAGCGGAGAGCGACATTGAAAAAGGTTACCGCCGCCGCCTCGCCCTCCGTGTTAAATGATCGCAAGCCGGCGGCGGCGGCGCTCCCTGTAGTCGTGGCCGAGCGGTTAAGGCGATGGGCTAGAAAGCCATTGGGGTCTCCCCGCGTCGGCTCGAATCCTGCCCACTACGGCGCCCTTCTCCTGTCGCTTCGGCCTGCCCAGAAAAAGGCGGAGTGCCGTTTCTCTCTTCCTGCTTCTTGTACAAACGCTAAATCGCTTGGACCTGCTGCCTTGGAAGTAATGTCTTCAACATCCACCAGTGACATTTCACAGCTGGAAGCACACAGCCACGCTTTTGGCATTGGCATGTCTTTTGCGCCCTACTTCCAGCCTTTGAAGACCTAATTATTCAAACTGAAAGAACCGGCTGAATGAGTGTTTGCAGTGCACCAGGAGGAGCAGGGACCATAGCATTGGAGGGGTGAGGATGGCGCAGATGGAAACGTTTTCATGCGCTCCTCTGGGAGGAATGAAAAGAAAAGACGAAACCGGAAACAGTAGTAGCCGCAAGAGGAAGTGTCTTCAAGCGCCAAGCAAGCGCTCCTCGTTAGTATAGTGGTGCGTATCCCCGCCTGTCACGTGGGAGACCAGGGATGGATTGCTTGACGGCGAGCCAGGTTGCTTTTCTCCCATCAGATTCCAACCGCTAATGCTAACGCAGTGTGTGGGAGCTTACATGCTTTTCCTTTCCCGTCTTTTTCGGACGACTATTCCAAAGGGGTAACCTGAAGGAATAGGGGCCTGAAGACACGAGGCATTCTTAAACCAGCACTGGGCTGCACGGCCTTCTGTTGTGATCAGGTTATATTCGAGTCAAAAAGCCAGAGCATCCGCTTCCATCCTATGGAGCACGAGCTAAATCGGAAGAGGCAGGGGATACACCTACGCCTATCGGCGCACGTTCCCTGCGTCAGGCTGCTTCACCCATTTGCACCCGACTGGAGACGGCACTGAGCAAGCTTTTTGTCAGGAGTGGGATTCGAACCCACGCCTCCAGGGGAGACTGCGACCTGAACGCAGCGCCTTAGACCGCTCGGCCATCCTGACGCGGGCCCCCTGTCCCGGGGCGGTCTGATGAGCCACCGCGATCCCACTACGCTCCTCGAGTATCGCACTGTTATTAATACTACAGTGTGACTCCAGCATTAAAATGTTTGGAAAATGTGTCGGCTTTTATAATCCAGTGTAGAGCAGCATGTGATGATTTGTGCTACAACACCAAGCGCTCAAAGTGACGTCTGCGTTTGTCGTTGAAACTTTCAACTCTTTCATCACTTATGTAGGAAATAAAAAGAGCAGTTGTGCGCCACACGCAGAGAGGCCGTCAGCAGAGTGGCGCAGCGGAAGCGTGCTGGGCCCATAACCCAGAGGTCGATGGATCGAAACCATCCTCTGCTACGTGTGTCCTATGCACGATTCATAAGCATGCCATTGGGTTAGCAAAGTGCCTTCAAATAGTCTGCATCTCCCTTTCTTTAAATTCTGTCCTGAGTTTCTCTCTCGTGTGTGTTTGTGCAAGCTTGACACTTGCGGGACTCTTTAATCTTCACCAATACGGAGATGACCAAATGTGTCTTCGGTTGTTCTGAGGTCTTTGATAGTTTCTTTGAAAGCTTCAACTGAACCTCGAAATCGAAGCAGTTATGTTTATATTGATTTCTCGCGTTAATCATTACGAACCAGGAACAGCCAGCACACTCGGTCGCATTAGTAATTATGTCACGTCTCTACTTAGCAGAGCATTCAAAGGCCCACTGGAAGTAGTAAAGCACTAAAACACTGCAAAACTGAACTCGGGAAAATCATACTGGGAGCTCTGAGCGATGTCTGCATCCAAGCCATCCAATACGGACTCTGAAACCTTGGAATATCAACACTATGATGCGCTACCTTTTACCTGGAGCAAAACGATGGAATTAGAAGAATGCTTACCGCAGGATACAACTGTGCCGCTGTTATTTGGAGCACGGTTTTCACTTGCATGAAAACTACAGCAGAACGTAGAAGGATGATCACTGAGGAGTCCACGCGGGCATGCTGAGGAGATTGTAGGTCGTACATTTCAATGATTACTGACATTTGCGCTGCTGGAGGTACAGTAATCAACAAAGAACAGGGTGTGCTACTCTCGAATCCGGTCAGCACATGATGAAAAGCCAGGAAGTATACCTTGTCAAATTGCCGTCAACAGGGACAAGTTAACCACCAGCTCCACCGGCGCCCGGCTAGCTCAGTCGGTAGAGCATGAGACTCTTAATCTCAGGGTCGTGGGTTCGAGCCCCACGTTGGGCGGTGCCCGTCTCCTTATTAACAAAGTTTCCCGCTCATCCTTGAACCTCTTACACCTCGATGGTACCGAGCACTGCGTTTTAATGCACAGGTGTGATCAAACCGAGATGAAAAGGGCGTATCTAGCTCCTTGCCCGAGAGATAAATCAAGGGTTCCGCAGATAATCCCTTGGCTCCGGTCACCCGGACGCAGATAGGAGCTGCAGCCATCATAACTTGTATGAAAACTAAGAAGAGCTCCTGTCTATTTACAGTTTCATTTACTCTAGCGTTTCCTTAAACATTGCGTGTACGAAGGCTAAGAAATTGGAGAGCTATTCTAATACAATAACTATTAGGAATCTTTTGGGCATAACAGTTTCACTGTGATTTTGCAGGTAACACGTACGTTGGGAAAACATTTTGAACGCGATCAATAACCGCACTGGAAAAATGTGGGAAAGAAAGGGCGAAAAGCGACTCTTCAACATGTGGAAATATCTTCCTGAGCGGAGCCCTCTTCTCGAAGCTCAACACTCTGCAAGAGTCACTTCTCCCAACTTGCGCCCGCAGGTTTCCGTAGTGTGCCTGCAAAGAGCCATCCGCTTGAGACAGGTGCACCTCCCGATTTCATTGAACTAAGCTAGATGCACAATTTCTAATGCAGCCTTCATCACAATAGACAGTTCATTTCTCGAAAGCTTGTCGTAAAAAAAGGAAACAAAGAACGAAAACGTATAGCTGACAATCTTCTGAAGATGCAGATTCAGCTTTGGGGAAATGGACATTTTATGTATGCAGATGCTTTTCAAGCGCTGGTTTTAGAACGTCGCTGTGCTTCCAGCATCCTTTTCAGCCTTCTAAACTGGCTACCGAGGTGCCGATCACATTGTAAAGCGGTTGAGAGCCCGGAGCTGCTCAAACCGCTCTTGCCGTTTCCCATCAATCAAAAGCACTATGTTGTTTCTTTGTATGGAAAGCTTTTCAAGTCTGGCATCGACACGCACCTTTCCTGAAACGTCCAAAAGGTGAATGCTTCGCAAAGAAATCCAGTCTACCTTCAGGGGGCATGATGTTGAAATCGGAATGAGCCCTGGGTGGGCTTGAAGCAGCAGCTGTTCAGTTAACAGCTGCACAGAAACGCACCCCGCTTGCTTTGTATCATTCGCAAGTTTCTGGTTAAAGAGTAAAAAAGGCTGGAATTCTTCTGCCAGCCGGCAGGATTTCTTCTGCACTCACCCAGAAAAGCCAAGAATTGTATTTCATCTTTCGCAAGCTGTATTTTCCAGGAGGAGAATGAATACTTGCATTAAACTGAATCAAGCCGACAGAGACGCACAGCCGTTGTTTTTCTCCATGGGAAGTTTTTCGTTAAGGAAAAACACCGTTGTCATTTTCTTGCCAGCCGGCGGTATTTCTTGTGCAGCGATGAGCCAGATTTGTATTTCGTATTTCGCAAGTTGTGTGAATTTCTTGAAGTTGAAAGTGAATTCGCTCCAGAAAAGAAATGTCCAGTCGCATGAAAGCCGTGGCTGTTTGTTAAACCGCAGGACCTGAGCTTGCGTTCTGTTTCTCATGGCGTTCGCAAAGGCGATTCCTGCCTTTAAAACTGCTGTGTCTGCGACTGAAAGTGGCGTGTGGCGCAGCTTCTAAAGTCTTGTTGACGCTCCTCGATGTTGCTTTCTCTCTGCCTAAGGAAGTTCGATTGTCGCGTCGGAACGGGGAGACCTAATCCTTCCAGCTTTAAGCCACCCTTCAGTCTTCTGAAGGGTGTCCGAGTGCTAGCATGTCATTTGGCTTTTTTTTGGGGGGAAGCGGAGAGCGACATTGAAAAAGGTTACCGCCGCCGCCTCGCCCTCCGTGTTAAATGATCGCAAGCCGGCGGCGGCGGCGCTCCCTGTAGTCGTGGCCGAGCGGTTAAGGCGATGGGCTAGAAAGCCATTGGGGTCTCCCCGCGTCGGCTCGAATCCTGCCCACTACGGCGCCCTTCTCCTGTCGCTTCGGCCTGCCCAGAAAAAGGCGGAGTGCCGTTTCTCTCTTCCTGCTTCTTGTACAAACGCTAAATCGCTTGGACCTGCTGCCTTGGAAGTAATGTCTTCAACATCCACCAGTGACATTTCACAGCTGGAAGCACACAGCCACGCTTTTGGCATTGGCATGTCTTTTGCGCCCTACTTCCAGCCTTTGAAGACCTAATTATTCAAACTGAAAGAACCGGCTGAATGAGTGTTTGCAGTGCACCAGGAGGAGCAGGGACCATAGCATTGGAGGGGTGAGGATGGCGCAGATGGAAACGTTTTCATGCGCTCCTCTGGGAGGAATGAAAAGAAAAGACGAAACCGGAAACAGTAGTAGCCGCAAGAGGAAGTGTCTTCAAGCGCCAAGCAAGCGCTCCTCGTTAGTATAGTGGTGCGTATCCCCGCCTGTCACGTGGGAGACCAGGGATGGATTGCTTGACGGCGAGCCAGGTTGCTTTTCTCCCATCAGATTCCAACCGCTAATGCTAACGCAGTGTGTGGGAGCTTACATGCTTTTCCTTTCCCGTCTTTTTCGGACGACTATTCCAAAGGGGTAACCTGAAGGAATAGGGGCCTGAAGACACGAGGCATTCTTAAACCAGCACTGGGCTGCACGGCCTTCTGTTGTGATCAGGTTATATTCGAGTCAAAAAGCCAGAGCATCCGCTTCCATCCTATGGAGCACGAGCTAAATCGGAAGAGGCAGGGGATACACCTACGCCTATCGGCGCACGTTCCCTGCGTCAGGCTGCTTCACCCATTTGCACCCGACTGGAGACGGCACTGAGCAAGCTTTTTGTCAGGAGTGGGATTCGAACCCACGCCTCCAGGGGAGACTGCGACCTGAACGCAGCGCCTTAGACCGCTCGGCCATCCTGACGCGGGCCCCCTGTCCCGGGGCGGTCTGATGAGCCACCGCGATCCCACTACGCTCCTCGAGTATCGCACTGTTATTAATACTACAGTGTGACTCCAGCATTAAAATGTTTGGAAAATGTGTCGGCTTTTATAATCCAGTGTAGAGCAGCATGTGATGATTTGTGCTACAACACCAAGCGCTCAAAGTGACGTCTGCGTTTGTCGTTGAAACTTTCAACTCTTTCATCACTTATGTAGGAAATAAAAAGAGCAGTTGTGCGCCACACGCAGAGAGGCCGTCAGCAGAGTGGCGCAGCGGAAGCGTGCTGGGCCCATAACCCAGAGGTCGATGGATCGAAACCATCCTCTGCTACGTGTGTCCTATGCACGATTCATAAGCATGCCATTGGGTTAGCAAAGTGCCTTCAAATAGTCTGCATCTCCCTTTCTTTAAATTCTGTCCTGAGTTTCTCTCTCGTGTGTGTTTGTGCAAGCTTGACACTTGCGGGACTCTTTAATCTTCACCAATACGGAGATGACCAAATGTGTCTTCGGTTGTTCTGAGGTCTTTGATAGTTTCTTTGAAAGCTTCAACTGAACCTCGAAATCGAAGCAGTTATGTTTATATTGATTTCTCGCTGTAATCATTACGAACCAGGAACAGCCAGCACACTCGGTCGCATTAGTAATTATGTCACGTCTCTACTTAGCAGAGCATTCAAAGGCCCACTGGAAGTAGTAAAGCACTAAAACACTGCAAAACTGAACTCGGGAAAATCATACTGGGAGCTCTGAGCGATGTCTGCATCCAAGCCATCCAATATGGACTCTGAAACCTTGGAATATCAACACTATGATGCGCTACCTTTTACCTGGAGCAAAACGATGGAATTAGAAGAATGCTTACCGCAGGATACAACTGTGCCGCTGTTATTTGGAGCACGGTTTTCACTTGCATGAAAACTACAGCAGAACGTAGAAGGATGATCACTGAGGAGTCCACGCGGGCATGCTGAGGAGATTGTAGGTCGTACATTTCAATGATTACTGACATTTGCGCTGCTGGAGGTACAGTAATCAACAAAGAACAGGGTGTGCTACTCTCGAATCCGGTCAGCACATGATGAAAAGCCAGGAAGTATACCTTGTCAAATTGCCGTCAACAGGGACAAGTTAACCACCAGCTCCACCGGCGCCCGGCTAGCTCAGTCGGTAGAGCATGAGACTCTTAATCTCAGGGTCGTGGGTTCGAGCCCCACGTTGGGCGGTGCCCGTCTCCTTATTAACAAAGTTTCCCGCTCATCCTTGAACCTCTTACACCTCGATGGTACCGAGCACTGCGTTTTAATGCACAGGTGTGATCAAACCGAGATGAAAAGGGCGTATCTAGCTCCTTGCCCGAGAGATAAATCAAGGGTTCCGCAGATAATCCCTTGGCTCCGGTCACCCGGACGCAGATAGGAGCTGCAGCCATCATAACTTGTATGAAAACTAAGAAGAGCTCCTGTCTATTTACAGTTTCATTTACTCTAGCGTTTCCTTAAACATTGCGTGTACGAAGGCTAAGAAATTGGAGAGCTATTCTAATACAATAACTATTAGGAATCTTTTGGGCATAACAGTTTCACTGTGATTTTGCAGGTAACACGTACGTTGGGAAAACATTTTGAACGCGATCAATAACCGCACTGGAAAAATGTGGGAAAGAAAGGGCGAAAAGCGACTCTTCAACATGTGGAAATATCTTCCTGAGCGGAGCCCTCTTCTCGAAGCTCAACACTCTGCAAGAGTCACTTCTCCCAACTTGCGCCCGCAGGTTTCCGTAGTGTGCCTGCAAAGAGCCATCCGCTTGAGACAGGTGCACCTCCCGATTTCATTGAACTAAGCTAGATGCACAATTTCTAATGCAGCCTTCATCACAATAGACAGTTCATTTCTCGAAAGCTTGTCGTAAAAAAAGGAAACAAAGAACGAAAACGTATAGCTGACAATCTTCTGAAGATGCAGATTCAGCTTTGGGGAAATGGACATTTTATGTATGCAGATGCTTTTCAAGCGCTGGTTTTAGAACGTCGCTGTGCTTCCAGCATCCTTTTCAGCCTTCTAAACTGGCTACCGAGGTGCCGATCACATTGTAAAGCGGTTGAGAGCCCGGAGCTGCTCAAACCGCTCTTGCCGTTTCCCATCAATCAAAAGCACTATGTTGTTTCTTTGTATGGAAAGCTTTTCAAGTCTGGCATCGACACGCACCTTTCCTGAAACGTCCAAAAGGTGAATGCTTCGCAAAGAAATCCAGTCTACCTTCAGGGGGCATGATGTTGAAATCGGAATGAGCCCTGGGTGGGCTTGAAGCAGCAGCTGTTCAGTTAACAGCTGCACAGAAACGCACCCCGCTTGCTTTGTATCATTCGCAAGTTTCTGGTTAAAGAGTAAAAAAGGCTGGAATTCTTCTGCCAGCCGGCAGGATTTCTTCTGCACTCACCCAGAAAAGCCAAGAATTGTATTTCATCTTTCGCAAGCTGTATTTTCCAGGAGGAGAATGAATACTTGCATTAAACTGAATCAAGCCGACAGAGACGCACAGCCGTTGTTTTTCTCCATGGGAAGTTTTTCGTTAAGGAAAAACACCGTTGTCATTTTCTTGCCAGCCGGCGGTATTTCTTGTGCAGCGATGAGCCAGATTTGTATTTCGTATTTCGCAAGTTGTGTGAATTTCTTGAAGTTGAAAGTGAATTCGCTCCAGAAAAGAAATGTCCAGTCGCATGAAAGCCGTGGCTGTTTGTTAAACCGCAGGACCTGAGCTTGCGTTCTGTTTCTCATGGCGTTCGCAAAGGCGATTCCTGCCTTTAAAACTGCTGTGTCTGCGACTGAAAGTGGCGTGTGGCGCAGCTTCTAAAGTCTTGTTGACGCTCCTCGATGTTGCTTTCTCTCTGCCTAAGGAAGTTCGATTGTCGCGTCGGAACGGGGAGACCTAATCCTTCCAGCTTTAAGCCACCCTTCAGTCTTCTGAAGGGTGTCCGAGTGCTAGCATGTCATTTGGCTTTTTTTTGGGGGGAAGCGGAGAGCGACATTGAAAAAGGTTACCGCCGCCGCCTCGCCCTCCGTGTTAAATGATCGCAAGCCGGCGGCGGCGGCGCTCCCTGTAGTCGTGGCCGAGCGGTTAAGGCGATGGGCTAGAAAGCCATTGGGGTCTCCCCGCGTCGGCTCGAATCCTGCCCACTACGGCGCCCTTCTCCTGTCGCTTCGGCCTGCCCAGAAAAAGGCGGAGTGCCGTTTCTCTCTTCCTGCTTCTTGTACAAACGCTAAATCGCTTGGACCTGCTGCCTTGGAAGTAATGTCTTCAACATCCACCAGTGACATTTCACAGCTGGAAGCACACAGCCACGCTTTTGGCATTGGCATGTCTTTTGCGCCCTACTTCCAGCCTTTGAAGACCTAATTATTCAAACTGAAAGAACCGGCTGAATGAGTGTTTGCAGTGCACCAGGAGGAGCAGGGACCATAGCATTGGAGGGGTGAGGATGGCGCAGATGGAAACGTTTTCATGCGCTCCTCTGGGAGGAATGAAAAGAAAAGACGAAACCGGAAACAGTAGTAGCCGCAAGAGGAAGTGTCTTCAAGCGCCAAGCAAGCGCTCCTCGTTAGTATAGTGGTGCGTATCCCCGCCTGTCACGTGGGAGACCAGGGATGGATTGCTTGACGGCGAGCCAGGTTGCTTTTCTCCCATCAGATTCCAACCGCTAATGCTAACGCAGTGTGTGGGAGCTTACATGCTTTTCCTTTCCCGTCTTTTTCGGACGACTATTCCAAAGGGGTAACCTGAAGGAATAGGGGCCTGAAGACACGAGGCATTCTTAAACCAGCACTGGGCTGCACGGCCTTCTGTTGTGATCAGGTTATATTCGAGTCAAAAAGCCAGAGCATCCGCTTCCATCCTATGGAGCACGAGCTAAATCGGAAGAGGCAGGGGATACACCTACGCCTATCGGCGCACGTTCCCTGCGTCAGGCTGCTTCACCCATTTGCACCCGACTGGAGACGGCACTGAGCAAGCTTTTTGTCAGGAGTGGGATTCGAACCCACGCCTCCAGGGGAGACTGCGACCTGAACGCAGCGCCTTAGACCGCTCGGCCATCCTGACGCGGGCCCCCTGTCCCGGGGCGGTCTGATGAGCCACCGCGATCCCACTACGCTCCTCGAGTATCGCACTGTTATTAATACTACAGTGTGACTCCAGCATTAAAATGTTTGGAAAATGTGTCGGCTTTTATAATCCAGTGTAGAGCAGCATGTGATGATTTGTGCTACAACACCAAGCGCTCAAAGTGACGTCTGCGTTTGTCGTTGAAACTTTCAACTCTTTCATCACTTATGTAGGAAATAAAAAGAGCAGTTGTGCGCCACACGCAGAGAGGCCGTCAGCAGAGTGGCGCAGCGGAAGCGTGCTGGGCCCATAACCCAGAGGTCGATGGATCGAAACCATCCTCTGCTACGTGTGTCCTATGCACGATTCATAAGCATGCCATTGGGTTAGCAAAGTGCCTTCAAATAGTCTGCATCTCCCTTTCTTTAAATTCTGTCCTGAGTTTCTCTCTCGTGTGTGTTTGTGCAAGCTTGACACTTGCGGGACTCTTTAATCTTCACCAATACGGAGATGACCAAATGTGTCTTCGGTTGTTCTGAGGTCTTTGATAGTTTCTTTGAAAGCTTCAACTGAACCTCGAAATCGAAGCAGTTATGTTTATATTGATTTCTCGCGTTAATCATTACGAACCAGGAACAGCCAGCACACTCGGTCGCATTAGTAATTATGTCACGTCTCTACTTAGCAGAGCATTCAAAGGCCCACTGGAAGTAGTAAAGCACTAAAACACTGCAAAACTGAACTCGGGAAAATCATACTGGGAGCTCTGAGCGATGTCTGCATCCAAGCCATCCAATACGGACTCTGAAACCTTGGAATATCAACACTATGATGCGCTACCTTTTACCTGGAGCAAAACGATGGAATTAGAAGAATGCTTACCGCAGGATACAACTGTGCCGCTGTTATTTGGAGCACGGTTTTCACTTGCATGAAAACTACAGCAGAACGTAGAAGGATGATCACTGAGGAGTCCACGCGGGCATGCTGAGGAGATTGTAGGTCGTACATTTCAATGATTACTGACATTTGCGCTGCTGGAGGTACAGTAATCAACAAAGAACAGGGTGTGCTACTCTCGAATCCGGTCAGCACATGATGAAAAGCCAGGAAGTATACCTTGTCAAATTGCCGTCAACAGGGACAAGTTAACCACCAGCTCCACCGGCGCCCGGCTAGCTCAGTCGGTAGAGCATGAGACTCTTAATCTCAGGGTCGTGGGTTCGAGCCCCACGTTGGGCGGTGCCCGTCTCCTTATTAACAAAGTTTCCCGCTCATCCTTGAACCTCTTACACCTCGATGGTACCGAGCACTGCGTTTTAATGCACAGGTGTGATCAAACCGAGATGAAAAGGGCGTATCTAGCTCCTTGCCCGAGAGATAAATCAAGGGTTCCGCAGATAATCCCTTGGCTCCGGTCACCCGGACGCAGATAGGAGCTGCAGCCATCATAACTTGTATGAAAACTAAGAAGAGCTCCTGTCTATTTACAGTTTCATTTACTCTAGCGTTTCCTTAAACATTGCGTGTACGAAGGCTAAGAAATTGGAGAGCTATTCTAATACAATAACTATTAGGAATCTTTTGGGCATAACAGTTTCACTGTGATTTTGCAGGTAACACGTACGTTGGGAAAACATTTTGAACGCGATCAATAACCGCACTGGAAAAATGTGGGAAAGAAAGGGCGAAAAGCGACTCTTCAACATGTGGAAATATCTTCCTGAGCGGAGCCCTCTTCTCGAAGCTCAACACTCTGCAAGAGTCACTTCTCCCAACTTGCGCCCGCAGGTTTCCGTAGTGTGCCTGCAAAGAGCCATCCGCTTGAGACAGGTGCACCTCCCGATTTCATTGAACTAAGCTAGATGCACAATTTCTAATGCAGCCTTCATCACAATAGACAGTTCATTTCTCGAAAGCTTGTCGTAAAAAAAGGAAACAAAGAACGAAAACGTATAGCTGACAATCTTCTGAAGATGCAGATTCAGCTTTGGGGAAATGGACATTTTATGTATGCAGATGCTTTTCAAGCGCTGGTTTTAGAACGTCGCTGTGCTTCCAGCATCCTTTTCAGCCTTCTAAACTGGCTACCGAGGTGCCGATCACATTGTAAAGCGGTTGAGAGGCCGGAGCTGCTCAAACCGCTCTTGCCGTTTCCCATCAATCAAAAGCACTATGTTGTTTCTTTGTATGGAAAGCTTTTCAAGTCTGGCATCGACACGCACCTTTCCTGAAACGTCCAAAAGGTGAATGCTTCGCAAAGAAATCCAGTCTACCTTCAGGGGGCATGATGTTGAAATCGGAATGAGCCCTGGGTGGGCTTGAAGCAGCAGCTGTTCAGTTAACAGCTGCACAGAAACGCACCCCGCTTGCTTTGTATCATTCGCAAGTTTGTGGTTAAAGAGTAAAAAAGGCTGGAATTCTTCTGCCAGCCGGCAGGATTTCTTCTGCACTCACCCAGAAAAGCCAAGAATTGTATTTCATCTTTCGCAAGCTGTATTTTCCAGGAGGAGAATGAATACTTGCATTAAACTGAATCAAGCCGACAGAGACGCACAGCCGTTGTTTTTCTCCATGGGAAGTTTTTCGTTAAGGAAAAACACCGTTGTCATTTTCTTGCCAGCCGGCGGTATTTCTTGTGCAGCGATGAGCCAGATTTGTATTTCGTATTTCGCAAGTTGTGTGAATTTCTTGAAGTTGAAAGTGAATTCGCTCCAGAAAAGAAATGTCCAGTCGCATGAAAGCCGTGGCTGTTTGTTAAACCGCAGGACCTGAGCTTGCGTTCTGTTTCTCATGGCGTTCGCAAAGGCGATTCCTGCCTTTAAAACTGCTGTGACTGCGACTGAAAGTGGCGTGTGGCGCAGCTTCTAAAGTCTTGTTGACGCTCCTCGATGTTGCTTTCTCTCTGCCTAAGGAAGTTCGATTGTCGCGTCGGAACGGGGAGACCTAATCCTTCCAGCTTTAAGCCACCCTTCAGTCTTCTGAAGGGTGTCCGAGTGCTAGCATGTCATTTGGCTTTTTTTTGGGGGGAAGCGGAGAGCGACATTGAAAAAGGTTACCGCCGCCGCCTCGCCCTCCGTGTTAAATGATCGCAAGCCGGCGGCGGCGGCGCTCCCTGTAGTCGTGGCCGAGCGGTTAAGGCGATGGGCTAGAAAGCCATTGGGGTCTCCCCGCGTCGGCTCGAATCCTGCCCACTACGGCGCCCTTCTCCTGTCGCTTCGGCCTGCCCAGAAAAAGGCGGAGTGCCGTTTCTCTCTTCCTGCTTCTTGTACAAACGCTAAATCGCTTGGACCTGCTGCCTTGGAAGTAATGTCTTCAACATCCACCAGTGACATTTCACAGCTGGAAGCACACAGCCACGCTTTTGGCATTGGCATGTCTTTTGCGCCCTACTTCCAGCCTTTGAAGACCTAATTATTCAAACTGAAAGAACCGGCTGAATGAGTGTTTGCAGTGCACCAGGAGGAGCAGGGACCATAGCATTGGAGGGGTGAGGATGGCGCAGATGGAAACGTTTTCATGCGCTCCTCTGGGAGGAATGAAAAGAAAAGACGAAACCGGAAACAGTAGTAGCCGCAAGAGGAAGTGTCTTCAAGCGCCAAGCAAGCGCTCCTCGTTAGTATAGTGGTGCGTATCCCCGCCTGTCACGTGGGAGACCAGGGATGGATTGCTTGACGGCGAGCCAGGTTGCTTTTCTCCCATCAGATTCCAACCGCTAATGCTAACGCAGTGTGTGGGAGCTTACATGCTTTTCCTTTCCCGTCTTTTTCGGACGACTATTCCAAAGGGGTAACCTGAAGGAATAGGGGCCTGAAGACACGAGGCATTCTTAAACCAGCACTGGGCTGCACGGCCTTCTGTTGTGATCAGGTTATATTCGAGTCAAAAAGCCAGAGCATCCGCTTCCATCCTATGGAGCACGAGCTAAATCGGAAGAGGCAGGGGATACACCTACGCCTATCGGCGCACGTTCCCTGCGTCAGGCTGCTTCACCCATTTGCACCCGACTGGAGACGGCACTGAGCAAGCTTTTTGTCAGGAGTGGGATTCGAACCCACGCCTCCAGGGGAGACTGCGACCTGAACGCAGCGCCTTAGACCGCTCGGCCATCCTGACGCGGGCCCCCTGTCCCGGGGCGGTCTGATGAGCCACCGCGATCCCACTACGCTCCTCGAGTATCGCACTGTTATTAATACTACAGTGTGACTCCAGCATTAAAATGTTTGGAAAATGTGTCGGCTTTTATAATCCAGTGTAGAGCAGCATGTGATGATTTGTGCTACAACACCAAGCGCTCAAAGTGACGTCTGCGTTTGTCGTTGAAACTTTCAACTCTTTCATCACTTATGTAGGAAATAAAAAGAGCAGTTGTGCGCCACACGCAGAGAGGCCGTCAGCAGAGTGGCGCAGCGGAAGCGTGCTGGGCCCATAACCCAGAGGTCGATGGATCGAAACCATCCTCTGCTACGTGTGTCCTATGCACGATTCATAAGCATGCCATTGGGTTAGCAAAGTGCCTTCAAATAGTCTGCATCTCCCTTTCTTTAAATTCTGTCCTGAGTTTCTCTCTCGTGTGTGTTTGTGCAAGCTTGACACTTGCGGGACTCTTTAATCTTCACCAATACGGAGATGACCAAATGTGTCTTCGGTTGTTCTGAGGTCTTTGATAGTTTCTTTGAAAGCTTCAACTGAACCTCGAAATCGAAGCAGTTATGTTTATATTGATTTCTCGCTGTAATCATTACGAACCAGGAACAGCCAGCACACTCGGTCGCATTAGTAATTATGTCACGTCTCTACTTAGCAGAGCATTCAAAGGCCCACTGGAAGTAGTAAAGCACTAAAACACTGCAAAACTGAACTCGGGAAAATCATACTGGGAGCTCTGAGCGATGTCTGCATCCAAGCCATCCAATATGGACTCTGAAACCTTGGAATATCAACACTATGATGCGCTACCTTTTACCTGGAGCAAAACGATGGAATTAGAAGAATGCTTACCGCAGGATACAACTGTGCCGCTGTTATTTGGAGCACGGTTTTCACTTGCATGAAAACTACAGCAGAACGTAGAAGGATGATCACTGAGGAGTCCACGCGGGCATGCTGAGGAGATTGTAGGTCGTACATTTCAATGATTACTGACATTTGCGCTGCTGGAGGTACAGTAATCAACAAAGAACAGGGTGTGCTACTCTCGAATCCGGTCAGCACATGATGAAAAGCCAGGAAGTATACCTTGTCAAATTGCCGTCAACAGGGACAAGTTAACCACCAGCTCCACCGGCGCCCGGCTAGCTCAGTCGGTAGAGCATGAGACTCTTAATCTCAGGGTCGTGGGTTCGAGCCCCACGTTGGGCGGTGCCCGTCTCCTTATTAACAAAGTTTCCCGCTCATCCTTGAACCTCTTACACCTCGATGGTACCGAGCACTGCGTTTTAATGCACAGGTGTGATCAAACCGAGATGAAAAGGGCGTATCTAGCTCCTTGCCCGAGAGATAAATCAAGGGTTCCGCAGATAATCCCTTGGCTCCGGTCACCCGGACGCAGATAGGAGCTGCAGCCATCATAACTTGTATGAAAACTAAGAAGAGCTCCTGTCTATTTACAGTTTCATTTACTCTAGCGTTTCCTTAAACATTGCGTGTACGAAGGCTAAGAAATTGGAGAGCTATTCTAATACAATAACTATTAGGAATCTTTTGGGCATAACAGTTTCACTGTGATTTTGCAGGTAACACGTACGTTGGGAAAACATTTTGAACGCGATCAATAACCGCACTGGAAAAATGTGGGAAAGAAAGGGCGAAAAGCGACTCTTCAACATGTGGAAATATCTTCCTGAGCGGAGCCCTCTTCTCGAAGCTCAACACTCTGCAAGAGTCACTTCTCCCAACTTGCGCCCGCAGGTTTCCGTAGTGTGCCTGCAAAGAGCCATCCGCTTGAGACAGGTGCACCTCCCGATTTCATTGAACTAAGCTAGATGCACAATTTCTAATGCAGCCTTCATCACAATAGACAGTTCATTTCTCGAAAGCTTGTCGTAAAAAAAGGAAACAAAGAACGAAAACGTATAGCTGACAATCTTCTGAAGATGCAGATTCAGCTTTGGGGAAATGGACATTTTATGTATGCAGATGCTTTTCAAGCGCTGGTTTTAGAACGTCGCTGTGCTTCCAGCATCCTTTTCAGCCTTCTAAACTGGCTACCGAGGTGCCGATCACATTGTAAAGCGGTTGAGAGCCCGGAGCTGCTCAAACCGCTCTTGCCGTTTCCCATCAATCAAAAGCACTATGTTGTTTCTTTGTATGGAAAGCTTTTCAAGTCTGGCATCGACACGCACCTTTCCTGAAACGTCCAAAAGGTGAATGCTTCGCAAAGAAATCCAGTCTACCTTCAGGGGGCATGATGTTGAAATCGGAATGAGCCCTGGGTGGGCTTGAAGCAGCAGCTGTTCAGTTAACAGCTGCACAGAAACGCACCCCGCTTGCTTTGTATCATTCGCAAGTTTCTGGTTAAAGAGTAAAAAAGGCTGGAATTCTTCTGCCAGCCGGCAGGATTTCTTCTGCACTCACCCAGAAAAGCCAAGAATTGTATTTCATCTTTCGCAAGCTGTATTTTCCAGGAGGAGAATGAATACTTGCATTAAACTGAATCAAGCCGACAGAGACGCACAGCCGTTGTTTTTCTCCATGGGAAGTTTTTCGTTAAGGAAAAACACCGTTGTCATTTTCTTGCCAGCCGGCGGTATTTCTTGTGCAGCGATGAGCCAGATTTGTATTTCGTATTTCGCAAGTTGTGTGAATTTCTTGAAGTTGAAAGTGAATTCGCTCCAGAAAAGAAATGTCCAGTCGCATGAAAGCCGTGGCTGTTTGTTAAACCGCAGGACCTGAGCTTGCGTTCTGTTTCTCATGGCGTTCGCAAAGGCGATTCCTGCCTTTAAAACTGCTGTGTCTGCGACTGAAAGTGGCGTGTGGCGCAGCTTCTAAAGTCTTGTTGACGCTCCTCGATGTTGCTTTCTCTCTGCCTAAGGAAGTTCGATTGTCGCGTCGGAACGGGGAGACCTAATCCTTCCAGCTTTAAGCCACCCTTCAGTCTTCTGAAGGGTGTCCGAGTGCTAGCATGTCGTTTGGCTTTTTTTTGGGGGGAAGCGGAGAGCGACATTGAAAAAGGTTACCGCCGCCGCCTCGCCCTCCGTGTTAAATGATCGCAAGCCGGCGGCGGCGGCGCTCCCTGTAGTCGTGGCCGAGCGGTTAAGGCGATGGGCTAGAAAGCCATTGGGGTCTCCCCGCGTCGGCTCGAATCCTGCCCACTACGGCGCCCTTCTCCTGTCGCTTCGGCCTGCCCAGAAAAAGGCGGAGTGCCGTTTCTCTCTTCCTGCTTCTTGTACAAACGCTAAATCGCTTGGACCTGCTGCCTTGGAAGTAATGTCTTCAACATCCACCAGTGACATTTCACAGCTGGAAGCACACAGCCACGCTTTTGGCATTGGCATGTCTTTTGCGCCCTACTTCCAGCCTTTGAAGACCTAATTATTCAAACTGAAAGAACCGGCTGAATGAGTGTTTGCAGTGCACCAGGAGGAGCAGGGACCATAGCATTGGAGGGGTGAGGATGGCGCAGATGGAAACGTTTTCATGCGCTCCTCTGGGAGGAATGAAAAGAAAAGACGAAACCGGAAACAGTAGTAGCCGCAAGAGGAAGTGTCTTCAAGCGCCAAGCAAGCGCTCCTCGTTAGTATAGTGGTGCGTATCCCCGCCTGTCACGTGGGAGACCAGGGATGGATTGCTTGACGGCGAGCCAGGTTGCTTTTCTCCCATCAGATTCCAACCGCTAATGCTAACGCAGTGTGTGGGAGCTTACATGCTTTTCCTTTCCCGTCTTTTTCGGACGACTATTCCAAAGGGGTAACCTGAAGGAATAGGGGCCTGAAGACACGAGGCATTCTTAAACCAGCACTGGGCTGCACGGCCTTCTGTTGTGATCAGGTTATATTCGAGTCAAAAAGCCAGAGCATCCGCTTCCATCCTATGGAGCACGAGCTAAATCGGAAGAGGCAGGGGATACACCTACGCCTATCGGCGCACGTTCCCTGCGTCAGGCTGCTTCACCCATTTGCACCCGACTGGAGACGGCACTGAGCAAGCTTTTTGTCAGGAGTGGGATTCGAACCCACGCCTCCAGGGGAGACTGCGACCTGAACGCAGCGCCTTAGACCGCTCGGCCATCCTGACGCGGGCCCCCTGTCCCGGGGCGGTCTGATGAGCCACCGCGATCCCACTACGCTCCTCGAGTATCGCACTGTTATTAATACTACAGTGTGACTCCAGCATTAAAATGTTTGGAAAATGTGTCGGCTTTTATAATCCAGTGTAGAGCAGCATGTGATGATTTGTGCTACAACACCAAGCGCTCAAAGTGACGTCTGCGTTTGTCGTTGAAACTTTCAACTCTTTCATCACTTATGTAGGAAATAAAAAGAGCAGTTGTGCGCCACACGCAGAGAGGCCGTCAGCAGAGTGGCGCAGCGGAAGCGTGCTGGGCCCATAACCCAGAGGTCGATGGATCGAAACCATCCTCTGCTACGTGTGTCCTATGCACGATTCATAAGCATGCCATTGGGTTAGCAAAGTGCCTTCAAATAGTCTGCATCTCCCTTTCTTTAAATTCTGTCCTGAGTTTCTCTCTCGTGTGTGTTTGTGCAAGCTTGACACTTGCGGGACTCTTTAATCTTCACCAATACGGAGATGACCAAATGTGTCTTCGGTTGTTCTGAGGTCTTTGATAGTTTCTTTGAAAGCTTCAACTGAACCTCGAAATCGAAGCAGTTATGTTTATATTGATTTCTCGCTGTAATCATTACGAACCAGGAACAGCCAGCACACTCGGTCGCATTAGTAATTATGTCACGTCTCTACTTAGCAGAGCATTCAAAGGCCCACTGGAAGTAGTAAAGCACTAAAACACTGCAAAACTGAACTCGGGAAAATCATACTGGGAGCTCTGAGCGATGTCTGCATCCAAGCCATCCAATACGGACTCTGAAACCTTGGAATATCAACACTATGATGCGCTACCTTTTACCTGGAGCAAAACGATGGAATTAGAAGAATGCTTACCGCAGGATACAACTGTGCCGCTGTTATTTGGAGCACGGTTTTCACTTGCATGAAAACTACAGCAGAACGTAGAAGGATGATCACTGAGGAGTCCACGCGGGCATGCTGAGGAGATTGTAGGTCGTACATTTCAATGATTACTGACATTTGCGCTGCTGGAGGTACAGTAATCAACAAAGAACAGGGTGTGCTACTCTCGAATCCGGTCAGCACATGATGAAAAGCCAGGAAGTATACCTTGTCAAATTGCCGTCAACAGGGACAAGTTAACCACCAGCTCCACCGGCGCCCGGCTAGCTCAGTCGGTAGAGCATGAGACTCTTAATCTCAGGGTCGTGGGTTCGAGCCCCACGTTGGGCGGTGCCCGTCTCCTTATTAACAAAGTTTCCCGCTCATCCTTGAACCTCTTACACCTCGATGGTACCGAGCACTGCGTTTTAATGCACAGGTGTGATCAAACCGAGATGAAAAGGGCGTATCTAGCTCCTTGCCCGAGAGATAAATCAAGGGTTCCGCAGATAATCCCTTGGCTCCGGTCACCCGGACGCAGATAGGAGCTGCAGCCATCATAACTTGTATGAAAACTAAGAAGAGCTCCTGTCTATTTACAGTTTCATTTACTCTAGCGTTTCCTTAAACATTGCGTGTACGAAGGCTAAGAAATTGGAGAGCTATTCTAATACAATAACTATTAGGAATCTTTTGGGCATAACAGTTTCACTGTGATTTTGCAGGTAACACGTACGTTGGGAAAACATTTTGAACGCGATCAATAACCGCACTGGAAAAATGTGGGAAAGAAAGGGCGAAAAGCGACTCTTCAACATGTGGAAATATCTTCCTGAGCGGAGCCCTCTTCTCGAAGCTCAACACTCTGCAAGAGTCACTTCTCCCAACTTGCGCCCGCAGGTTTCCGTAGTGTGCCTGCAAAGAGCCATCCGCTTGAGACAGGTGCACCTCCCGATTTCATTGAACTAAGCTAGATGCACAATTTCTAATGCAGCCTTCATCACAATAGACAGTTCATTTCTCGAAAGCTTGTCGTAAAAAAAGGAAACAAAGAACGAAAACGTATAGCTGACAATCTTCTGAAGATGCAGATTCAGCTTTGGGGAAATGGACATTTTATGTATGCAGATGCTTTTCAAGCGCTGGTTTTAGAACGTCGCTGTGCTTCCAGCATCCTTTTCAGCCTTCTAAACTGGCTACCGAGGTGCCGATCACATTGTAAAGCGGTTGAGAGGCCGGAGCTGCTCAAACCGCTCTTGCCGTTTCCCATCAATCAAAAGCACTATGTTGTTTCTTTGTATGGAAAGCTTTTCAAGTCTGGCATCGACACGCACCTTTCCTGAAACGTCCAAAAGGTGAATGCTTCGCAAAGAAATCCAGTCTACCTTCAGGGGGCATGATGTTGAAATCGGAATGAGCCCTGGGTGGGCTTGAAGCAGCAGCTGTTCAGTTAACAGCTGCACAGAAACGCACCCCGCTTGCTTTGTATCATTCGCAAGTTTGTGGTTAAAGAGTAAAAAAGGCTGGAATTCTTCTGCCAGCCGGCAGGATTTCTTCTGCACTCACCCAGAAAAGCCAAGAATTGTATTTCATCTTTCGCAAGCTGTATTTTCCAGGAGGAGAATGAATACTTGCATTAAACTGAATCAAGCCGACAGAGACGCACAGCCGTTGTTTTTCTCCATGGGAAGTTTTTCGTTAAGGAAAAACACCGTTGTCATTTTCTTGCCAGCCGGCGGTATTTCTTGTGCAGCGATGAGCCAGATTTGTATTTCGTATTTCGCAAGTTGTGTGAATTTCTTGAAGTTGAAAGTGAATTCGCTCCAGAAAAGAAATGTCCAGTCGCATGAAAGCCGTGGCTGTTTGTTAAACCGCAGGACCTGAGCTTGCGTTCTGTTTCTCATGGCGTTCGCAAAGGCGATTCCTGCCTTTAAAACTGCTGTGACTGCGACTGAAAGTGGCGTGTGGCGCAGCTTCTAAAGTCTTGTTGACGCTCCTCGATGTTGCTTTCTCTCTGCCTAAGGAAGTTCGATTGTCGCGTCGGAACGGGGAGACCTAATCCTTCCAGCTTTAAGCCACCCTTCAGTCTTCTGAAGGGTGTCCGAGTGCTAGCATGTCATTTGGCTTTTTTTTGGGGGGAAGCGGAGAGCGACATTGAAAAAGGTTACCGCCGCCGCCTCGCCCTCCGTGTTAAATGATCGCAAGCCGGCGGCGGCGGCGCTCCCTGTAGTCGTGGCCGAGCGGTTAAGGCGATGGGCTAGAAAGCCATTGGGGTCTCCCCGCGTCGGCTCGAATCCTGCCCACTACGGCGCCCTTCTCCTGTCGCTTCGGCCTGCCCAGAAAAAGGCGGAGTGCCGTTTCTCTCTTCCTGCTTCTTGTACAAACGCTAAATCGCTTGGACCTGCTGCCTTGGAAGTAATGTCTTCAACATCCACCAGTGACATTTCACAGCTGGAAGCACACAGCCACGCTTTTGGCATTGGCATGTCTTTTGCGCCCTACTTCCAGCCTTTGAAGACCTAATTATTCAAACTGAAAGAACCGGCTGAATGAGTGTTTGCAGTGCACCAGGAGGAGCAGGGACCATAGCATTGGAGGGGTGAGGATGGCGCAGATGGAAACGTTTTCATGCGCTCCTCTGGGAGGAATGAAAAGAAAAGACGAAACCGGAAACAGTAGTAGCCGCAAGAGGAAGTGTCTTCAAGCGCCAAGCAAGCGCTCCTCGTTAGTATAGTGGTGCGTATCCCCGCCTGTCACGTGGGAGACCAGGGATGGATTGCTTGACGGCGAGCCAGGTTGCTTTTCTCCCATCAGATTCCAACCGCTAATGCTAACGCAGTGTGTGGGAGCTTACATGCTTTTCCTTTCCCGTCTTTTTCGGACGACTATTCCAAAGGGGTAACCTGAAGGAATAGGGGCCTGAAGACACGAGGCATTCTTAAACCAGCACTGGGCTGCACGGCCTTCTGTTGTGATCAGGTTATATTCGAGTCAAAAAGCCAGAGCATCCGCTTCCATCCTATGGAGCACGAGCTAAATCGGAAGAGGCAGGGGATACACCTACGCCTATCGGCGCACGTTCCCTGCGTCAGGCTGCTTCACCCATTTGCACCCGACTGGAGACGGCACTGAGCAAGCTTTTTGTCAGGAGTGGGATTCGAACCCACGCCTCCAGGGGAGACTGCGACCTGAACGCAGCGCCTTAGACCGCTCGGCCATCCTGACGCGGGCCCCCTGTCCCGGGGCGGTCTGATGAGCCACCGCGATCCCACTACGCTCCTCGAGTATCGCACTGTTATTAATACTACAGTGTGACTCCAGCATTAAAATGTTTGGAAAATGTGTCGGCTTTTATAATCCAGTGTAGAGCAGCATGTGATGATTTGTGCTACAACACCAAGCGCTCAAAGTGACGTCTGCGTTTGTCGTTGAAACTTTCAACTCTTTCATCACTTATGTAGGAAATAAAAAGAGCAGTTGTGCGCCACACGCAGAGAGGCCGTCAGCAGAGTGGCGCAGCGGAAGCGTGCTGGGCCCATAACCCAGAGGTCGATGGATCGAAACCATCCTCTGCTACGTGTGTCCTATGCACGATTCATAAGCATGCCATTGGGTTAGCAAAGTGCCTTCAAATAGTCTGCATCTCCCTTTCTTTAAATTCTGTCCTGAGTTTCTCTCTCGTGTGTGTTTGTGCAAGCTTGACACTTGCGGGACTCTTTAATCTTCACCAATACGGAGATGACCAAATGTGTCTTCGGTTGTTCTGAGGTCTTTGATAGTTTCTTTGAAAGCTTCAACTGAACCTCGAAATCGAAGCAGTTATGTTTATATTGATTTCTCGCGTTAATCATTACGAACCAGGAACAGCCAGCACACTCGGTCGCATTAGTAATTATGTCACGTCTCTACTTAGCAGAGCATTCAAAGGCCCACTGGAAGTAGTAAAGCACTAAAACACTGCAAAACTGAACTCGGGAAAATCATACTGGGAGCTCTGAGCGATGTCTGCATCCAAGCCATCCAATACGGACTCTGAAACCTTGGAATATCAACACTATGATGCGCTACCTTTTACCTGGAGCAAAACGATGGAATTAGAAGAATGCTTACCGCAGGATACAACTGTGCCGCTGTTATTTGGAGCACGGTTTTCACTTGCATGAAAACTACAGCAGAACGTAGAAGGATGATCACTGAGGAGTCCACGCGGGCATGCTGAGGAGATTGTAGGTCGTACATTTCAATGATTACTGACATTTGCGCTGCTGGAGGTACAGTAATCAACAAAGAACAGGGTGTGCTACTCTCGAATCCGGTCAGCACATGATGAAAAGCCAGGAAGTATACCTTGTCAAATTGCCGTCAACAGGGACAAGTTAACCACCAGCTCCACCGGCGCCCGGCTAGCTCAGTCGGTAGAGCATGAGACTCTTAATCTCAGGGTCGTGGGTTCGAGCCCCACGTTGGGCGGTGCCCGTCTCCTTATTAACAAAGTTTCCCGCTCATCCTTGAACCTCTTACACCTCGATGGTACCGAGCACTGCGTTTTAATGCACAGGTGTGATCAAACCGAGATGAAAAGGGCGTATCTAGCTCCTTGCCCGAGAGATAAATCAAGGGTTCCGCAGATAATCCCTTGGCTCCGGTCACCCGGACGCAGATAGGAGCTGCAGCCATCATAACTTGTATGAAAACTAAGAAGAGCTCCTGTCTATTTACAGTTTCATTTACTCTAGCGTTTCCTTAAACATTGCGTGTACGAAGGCTAAGAAATTGGAGAGCTATTCTAATACAATAACTATTAGGAATCTTTTGGGCATAACAGTTTCACTGTGATTTTGCAGGTAACACGTACGTTGGGAAAACATTTTGAACGCGATCAATAACCGCACTGGAAAAATGTGGGAAAGAAAGGGCGAAAAGCGACTCTTCAACATGTGGAAATATCTTCCTGAGCGGAGCCCTCTTCTCGAAGCTCAACACTCTGCAAGAGTCACTTCTCCCAACTTGCGCCCGCAGGTTTCCGTAGTGTGCCTGCAAAGAGCCATCCGCTTGAGACAGGTGCACCTCCCGATTTCATTGAACTAAGCTAGATGCACAATTTCTAATGCAGCCTTCATCACAATAGACAGTTCATTTCTCGAAAGCTTGTCGTAAAAAAAGGAAACAAAGAACGAAAACGTATAGCTGACAATCTTCTGAAGATGCAGATTCAGCTTTGGGGAAATGGACATTTTATGTATGCAGATGCTTTTCAAGCGCTGGTTTTAGAACGTCGCTGTGCTTCCAGCATCCTTTTCAGCCTTCTAAACTGGCTACCGAGGTGCCGATCACATTGTAAAGCGGTTGAGAGGCCGGAGCTGCTCAAACCGCTCTTGCCGTTTCCCATCAATCAAAAGCACTATGTTGTTTCTTTGTATGGAAAGCTTTTCAAGTCTGGCATCGACACGCACCTTTCCTGAAACGTCCAAAAGGTGAATGCTTCGCAAAGAAATCCAGTCTACCTTCAGGGGGCATGATGTTGAAATCGGAATGAGCCCTGGGTGGGCTTGAAGCAGCAGCTGTTCAGTTAACAGCTGCACAGAAACGCACCCCGCTTGCTTTGTATCATTCGCAAGTTTGTGGTTAAAGAGTAAAAAAGGCTGGAATTCTTCTGCCAGCCGGCAGGATTTCTTCTGCACTCACCCAGAAAAGCCAAGAATTGTATTTCATCTTTCGCAAGCTGTATTTTCCAGGAGGAGAATGAATACTTGCATTAAACTGAATCAAGCCGACAGAGACGCACAGCCGTTGTTTTTCTCCATGGGAAGTTTTTCGTTAAGGAAAAACACCGTTGTCATTTTCTTGCCAGCCGGCGGTATTTCTTGTGCAGCGATGAGCCAGATTTGTATTTCGTATTTCGCAAGTTGTGTGAATTTCTTGAAGTTGAAAGTGAATTCGCTCCAGAAAAGAAATGTCCAGTCGCATGAAAGCCGTGGCTGTTTGTTAAACCGCAGGACCTGAGCTTGCGTTCTGTTTCTCATGGCGTTCGCAAAGGCGATTCCTGCCTTTAAAACTGCTGTGACTGCGACTGAAAGTGGCGTGTGGCGCAGCTTCTAAAGTCTTGTTGACGCTCCTCGATGTTGCTTTCTCTCTGCCTAAGGAAGTTCGATTGTCGCGTCGGAACGGGGAGACCTAATCCTTCCAGCTTTAAGCCACCCTTCAGTCTTCTGAAGGGTGTCCGAGTGCTAGCATGTCATTTGGCTTTTTTTTGGGGGGAAGCGGAGAGCGACATTGAAAAAGGTTACCGCCGCCGCCTCGCCCTCCGTGTTAAATGATCGCAAGCCGGCGGCGGCGGCGCTCCCTGTAGTCGTGGCCGAGCGGTTAAGGCGATGGGCTAGAAAGCCATTGGGGTCTCCCCGCGTCGGCTCGAATCCTGCCCACTACGGCGCCCTTCTCCTGTCGCTTCGGCCTGCCCAGAAAAAGGCGGAGTGCCGTTTCTCTCTTCCTGCTTCTTGTACAAACGCTAAATCGCTTGGACCTGCTGCCTTGGAAGTAATGTCTTCAACATCCACCAGTGACATTTCACAGCTGGAAGCACACAGCCACGCTTTTGGCATTGGCATGTCTTTTGCGCCCTACTTCCAGCCTTTGAAGACCTAATTATTCAAACTGAAAGAACCGGCTGAATGAGTGTTTGCAGTGCACCAGGAGGAGCAGGGACCATAGCATTGGAGGGGTGAGGATGGCGCAGATGGAAACGTTTTCATGCGCTCCTCTGGGAGGAATGAAAAGAAAAGACGAAACCGGAAACAGTAGTAGCCGCAAGAGGAAGTGTCTTCAAGCGCCAAGCAAGCGCTCCTCGTTAGTATAGTGGTGCGTATCCCCGCCTGTCACGTGGGAGACCAGGGATGGATTGCTTGACGGCGAGCCAGGTTGCTTTTCTCCCATCAGATTCCAACCGCTAATGCTAACGCAGTGTGTGGGAGCTTACATGCTTTTCCTTTCCCGTCTTTTTCGGACGACTATTCCAAAGGGGTAACCTGAAGGAATAGGGGCCTGAAGACACGAGGCATTCTTAAACCAGCACTGGGCTGCACGGCCTTCTGTTGTGATCAGGTTATATTCGAGTCAAAAAGCCAGAGCATCCGCTTCCATCCTATGGAGCACGAGCTAAATCGGAAGAGGCAGGGGATACACCTACGCCTATCGGCGCACGTTCCCTGCGTCAGGCTGCTTCACCCATTTGCACCCGACTGGAGACGGCACTGAGCAAGCTTTTTGTCAGGAGTGGGATTCGAACCCACGCCTCCAGGGGAGACTGCGACCTGAACGCAGCGCCTTAGACCGCTCGGCCATCCTGACGCGGGCCCCCTGTCCCGGGGCGGTCTGATGAGCCACCGCGATCCCACTACGCTCCTCGAGTATCGCACTGTTATTAATACTACAGTGTGACTCCAGCATTAAAATGTTTGGAAAATGTGTCGGCTTTTATAATCCAGTGTAGAGCAGCATGTGATGATTTGTGCTACAACACCAAGCGCTCAAAGTGACGTCTGCGTTTGTCGTTGAAACTTTCAACTCTTTCATCACTTATGTAGGAAATAAAAAGAGCAGTTGTGCGCCACACGCAGAGAGGCCGTCAGCAGAGTGGCGCAGCGGAAGCGTGCTGGGCCCATAACCCAGAGGTCGATGGATCGAAACCATCCTCTGCTACGTGTGTCCTATGCACGATTCATAAGCATGCCATTGGGTTAGCAAAGTGCCTTCAAATAGTCTGCATCTCCCTTTCTTTAAATTCTGTCCTGAGTTTCTCTCTCGTGTGTGTTTGTGCAAGCTTGACACTTGCGGGACTCTTTAATCTTCACCAATACGGAGATGACCAAATGTGTCTTCGGTTGTTCTGAGGTCTTTGATAGTTTCTTTGAAAGCTTCAACTGAACCTCGAAATCGAAGCAGTTATGTTTATATTGATTTCTCGCGTTAATCATTACGAACCAGGAACAGCCAGCACACTCGGTCGCATTAGTAATTATGTCACGTCTCTACTTAGCAGAGCATTCAAAGGCCCACTGGAAGTAGTAAAGCACTAAAACACTGCAAAACTGAACTCGGGAAAATCATACTGGGAGCTCTGAGCGATGTCTGCATCCAAGCCATCCAATACGGACTCTGAAACCTTGGAATATCAACACTATGATGCGCTACCTTTTACCTGGAGCAAAACGATGGAATTAGAAGAATGCTTACCGCAGGATACAACTGTGCCGCTGTTATTTGGAGCACGGTTTTCACTTGCATGAAAACTACAGCAGAACGTAGAAGGATGATCACTGAGGAGTCCACGCGGGCATGCTGAGGAGATTGTAGGTCGTACATTTCAATGATTACTGACATTTGCGCTGCTGGAGGTACAGTAATCAACAAAGAACAGGGTGTGCTACTCTCGAATCCGGTCAGCACATGATGAAAAGCCAGGAAGTATACCTTGTCAAATTGCCGTCAACAGGGACAAGTTAACCACCAGCTCCACCGGCGCCCGGCTAGCTCAGTCGGTAGAGCATGAGACTCTTAATCTCAGGGTCGTGGGTTCGAGCCCCACGTTGGGCGGTGCCCGTCTCCTTATTAACAAAGTTTCCCGCTCATCCTTGAACCTCTTACACCTCGATGGTACCGAGCACTGCGTTTTAATGCACAGGTGTGATCAAACCGAGATGAAAAGGGCGTATCTAGCTCCTTGCCCGAGAGATAAATCAAGGGTTCCGCAGATAATCCCTTGGCTCCGGTCACCCGGACGCAGATAGGAGCTGCAGCCATCATAACTTGTATGAAAACTAAGAAGAGCTCCTGTCTATTTACAGTTTCATTTACTCTAGCGTTTCCTTAAACATTGCGTGTACGAAGGCTAAGAAATTGGAGAGCTATTCTAATACAATAACTATTAGGAATCTTTTGGGCATAACAGTTTCACTGTGATTTTGCAGGTAACACGTACGTTGGGAAAACATTTTGAACGCGATCAATAACCGCACTGGAAAAATGTGGGAAAGAAAGGGCGAAAAGCGACTCTTCAACATGTGGAAATATCTTCCTGAGCGGAGCCCTCTTCTCGAAGCTCAACACTCTGCAAGAGTCACTTCTCCCAACTTGCGCCCGCAGGTTTCCGTAGTGTGCCTGCAAAGAGCCATCCGCTTGAGACAGGTGCACCTCCCGATTTCATTGAACTAAGCTAGATGCACAATTTCTAATGCAGCCTTCATCACAATAGACAGTTCATTTCTCGAAAGCTTGTCGTAAAAAAAGGAAACAAAGAACGAAAACGTATAGCTGACAATCTTCTGAAGATGCAGATTCAGCTTTGGGGAAATGGACATTTTATGTATGCAGATGCTTTTCAAGCGCTGGTTTTAGAACGTCGCTGTGCTTCCAGCATCCTTTTCAGCCTTCTAAACTGGCTACCGAGGTGCCGATCACATTGTAAAGCGGTTGAGAGGCCGGAGCTGCTCAAACCGCTCTTGCCGTTTCCCATCAATCAAAAGCACTATGTTGTTTCTTTGTATGGAAAGCTTTTCAAGTCTGGCATCGACACGCACCTTTCCTGAAACGTCCAAAAGGTGAATGCTTCGCAAAGAAATCCAGTCTACCTTCAGGGGGCATGATGTTGAAATCGGAATGAGCCCTGGGTGGGCTTGAAGCAGCAGCTGTTCAGTTAACAGCTGCACAGAAACGCACCCCGCTTGCTTTGTATCATTCGCAAGTTTCTGGTTAAAGAGTAAAAAAGGCTGGAATTCTTCTGCCAGCCGGCAGGATTTCTTCTGCACTCACCCAGAAAAGCCAAGAATTGTATTTCATCTTTCGCAAGCTGTATTTTCCAGGAGGAGAATGAATACTTGCATTAAACTGAATCAAGCCGACAGAGACGCACAGCCGTTGTTTTTCTCCATGGGAAGTTTTTCGTTAAGGAAAAACACCGTTGTCATTTTCTTGCCAGCCGGCGGTATTTCTTGTGCAGCGATGAGCCAGATTTGTATTTCGTATTTCGCAAGTTGTGTGAATTTCTTGAAGTTGAAAGTGAATTCGCTCCAGAAAAGAAATGTCCAGTCGCATGAAAGCCGTGGCTGTTTGTTAAACCGCAGGACCTGAGCTTGCGTTCTGTTTCTCATGGCGTTCGCAAAGGCGATTCCTGCCTTTAAAACTGCTGTGACTGCGACTGAAAGTGGCGTGTGGCGCAGCTTCTAAAGTCTTGTTGACGCTCCTCGATGTTGCTTTCTCTCTGCCTAAGGAAGTTCGATTGTCGCGTCGGAACGGGGAGACCTAATCCTTCCAGCTTTAAGCCACCCTTCAGTCTTCTGAAGGGTGTCCGAGTGCTAGCATGTCATTTGGCTTTTTTTTGGGGGGAAGCGGAGAGCGACATTGAAAAAGGTTACCGCCGCCGCCTCGCCCTCCGTGTTAAATGATCGCAAGCCGGCGGCGGCGGCGCTCCCTGTAGTCGTGGCCGAGCGGTTAAGGCGATGGGCTAGAAAGCCATTGGGGTCTCCCCGCGTCGGCTCGAATCCTGCCCACTACGGCGCCCTTCTCCTGTCGCTTCGGCCTGCCCAGAAAAAGGCGGAGTGCCGTTTCTCTCTTCCTGCTTCTTGTACAAACGCTAAATCGCTTGGACCTGCTGCCTTGGAAGTAATGTCTTCAACATCCACCAGTGACATTTCACAGCTGGAAGCACACAGCCACGCTTTTGGCATTGGCATGTCTTTTGCGCCCTACTTCCAGCCTTTGAAGACCTAATTATTCAAACTGAAAGAACCGGCTGAATGAGTGTTTGCAGTGCACCAGGAGGAGCAGGGACCATAGCATTGGAGGGGTGAGGATGGCGCAGATGGAAACGTTTTCATGCGCTCCTCTGGGAGGAATGAAAAGAAAAGACGAAACCGGAAACAGTAGTAGCCGCAAGAGGAAGTGTCTTCAAGCGCCAAGCAAGCGCTCCTCGTTAGTATAGTGGTGCGTATCCCCGCCTGTCACGTGGGAGACCAGGGATGGATTGCTTGACGGCGAGCCAGGTTGCTTTTCTCCCATCAGATTCCAACCGCTAATGCTAACGCAGTGTGTGGGAGCTTACATGCTTTTCCTTTCCCGTCTTTTTCGGACGACTATTCCAAAGGGGTAACCTGAAGGAATAGGGGCCTGAAGACACGAGGCATTCTTAAACCAGCACTGGGCTGCACGGCCTTCTGTTGTGATCAGGTTATATTCGAGTCAAAAAGCCAGAGCATCCGCTTCCATCCTATGGAGCACGAGCTAAATCGGAAGAGGCAGGGGATACACCTACGCCTATCGGCGCACGTTCCCTGCGTCAGGCTGCTTCACCCATTTGCACCCGACTGGAGACGGCACTGAGCAAGCTTTTTGTCAGGAGTGGGATTCGAACCCACGCCTCCAGGGGAGACTGCGACCTGAACGCAGCGCCTTAGACCGCTCGGCCATCCTGACGCGGGCCCCCTGTCCCGGGGCGGTCTGATGAGCCACCGCGATCCCACTACGCTCCTCGAGTATCGCACTGTTATTAATACTACAGTGTGACTCCAGCATTAAAATGTTTGGAAAATGTGTCGGCTTTTATAATCCAGTGTAGAGCAGCATGTGATGATTTGTGCTACAACACCAAGCGCTCAAAGTGACGTCTGCGTTTGTCGTTGAAACTTTCAACTCTTTCATCACTTATGTAGGAAATAAAAAGAGCAGTTGTGCGCCACACGCAGAGAGGCCGTCAGCAGAGTGGCGCAGCGGAAGCGTGCTGGGCCCATAACCCAGAGGTCGATGGATCGAAACCATCCTCTGCTACGTGTGTCCTATGCACGATTCATAAGCATGCCATTGGGTTAGCAAAGTGCCTTCAAATAGTCTGCATCTCCCTTTCTTTAAATTCTGTCCTGAGTTTCTCTCTCGTGTGTGTTTGTGCAAGCTTGACACTTGCGGGACTCTTTAATCTTCACCAATACGGAGATGACCAAATGTGTCTTCGGTTGTTCTGAGGTCTTTGATAGTTTCTTTGAAAGCTTCAACTGAACCTCGAAATCGAAGCAGTTATGTTTATATTGATTTCTCGCGTTAATCATTACGAACCAGGAACAGCCAGCACACTCGGTCGCATTAGTAATTATGTCACGTCTCTACTTAGCAGAGCATTCAAAGGCCCACTGGAAGTAGTAAAGCACTAAAACACTGCAAAACTGAACTCGGGAAAATCATACTGGGAGCTCTGAGCGATGTCTGCATCCAAGCCATCCAATACGGACTCTGAAACCTTGGAATATCAACACTATGATGCGCTACCTTTTACCTGGAGCAAAACGATGGAATTAGAAGAATGCTTACCGCAGGATACAACTGTGCCGCTGTTATTTGGAGCACGGTTTTCACTTGCATGAAAACTACAGCAGAACGTAGAAGGATGATCACTGAGGAGTCCACGCGGGCATGCTGAGGAGATTGTAGGTCGTACATTTCAATGATTACTGACATTTGCGCTGCTGGAGGTACAGTAATCAACAAAGAACAGGGTGTGCTACTCTCGAATCCGGTCAGCACATGATGAAAAGCCAGGAAGTATACCTTGTCAAATTGCCGTCAACAGGGACAAGTTAACCACCAGCTCCACCGGCGCCCGGCTAGCTCAGTCGGTAGAGCATGAGACTCTTAATCTCAGGGTCGTGGGTTCGAGCCCCACGTTGGGCGGTGCCCGTCTCCTTATTAACAAAGTTTCCCGCTCATCCTTGAACCTCTTACACCTCGATGGTACCGAGCACTGCGTTTTAATGCACAGGTGTGATCAAACCGAGATGAAAAGGGCGTATCTAGCTCCTTGCCCGAGAGATAAATCAAGGGTTCCGCAGATAATCCCTTGGCTCCGGTCACCCGGACGCAGATAGGAGCTGCAGCCATCATAACTTGTATGAAAACTAAGAAGAGCTCCTGTCTATTTACAGTTTCATTTACTCTAGCGTTTCCTTAAACATTGCGTGTACGAAGGCTAAGAAATTGGAGAGCTATTCTAATACAATAACTATTAGGAATCTTTTGGGCATAACAGTTTCACTGTGATTTTGCAGGTAACACGTACGTTGGGAAAACATTTTGAACGCGATCAATAACCGCACTGGAAAAATGTGGGAAAGAAAGGGCGAAAAGCGACTCTTCAACATGTGGAAATATCTTCCTGAGCGGAGCCCTCTTCTCGAAGCTCAACACTCTGCAAGAGTCACTTCTCCCAACTTGCGCCCGCAGGTTTCCGTAGTGTGCCTGCAAAGAGCCATCCGCTTGAGACAGGTGCACCTCCCGATTTCATTGAACTAAGCTAGATGCACAATTTCTAATGCAGCCTTCATCACAATAGACAGTTCATTTCTCGAAAGCTTGTCGTAAAAAAAGGAAACAAAGAACGAAAACGTATAGCTGACAATCTTCTGAAGATGCAGATTCAGCTTTGGGGAAATGGACATTTTATGTATGCAGATGCTTTTCAAGCGCTGGTTTTAGAACGTCGCTGTGCTTCCAGCATCCTTTTCAGCCTTCTAAACTGGCTACCGAGGTGCCGATCACATTGTAAAGCGGTTGAGAGGCCGGAGCTGCTCAAACCGCTCTTGCCGTTTCCCATCAATCAAAAGCACTATGTTGTTTCTTTGTATGGAAAGCTTTTCAAGTCTGGCATCGACACGCACCTTTCCTGAAACGTCCAAAAGGTGAATGCTTCGCAAAGAAATCCAGTCTACCTTCAGGGGGCATGATGTTGAAATCGGAATGAGCCCTGGGTGGGCTTGAAGCAGCAGCTGTTCAGTTAACAGCTGCACAGAAACGCACCCCGCTTGCTTTGTATCATTCGCAAGTTTCTGGTTAAAGAGTAAAAAAGGCTGGAATTCTTCTGCCAGCCGGCAGGATTTCTTCTGCACTCACCCAGAAAAGCCAAGAATTGTATTTCATCTTTCGCAAGCTGTATTTTCCAGGAGGAGAATGAATACTTGCATTAAACTGAATCAAGCCGACAGAGACGCACAGCCGTTGTTTTTCTCCATGGGAAGTTTTTCGTTAAGGAAAAACACCGTTGTCATTTTCTTGCCAGCCGGCGGTATTTCTTGTGCAGCGATGAGCCAGATTTGTATTTCGTATTTCGCAAGTTGTGTGAATTTCTTGAAGTTGAAAGTGAATTCGCTCCAGAAAAGAAATGTCCAGTCGCATGAAAGCCGTGGCTGTTTGTTAAACCGCAGGACCTGAGCTTGCGTTCTGTTTCTCATGGCGTTCGCAAAGGCGATTCCTGCCTTTAAAACTGCTGTGACTGCGACTGAAAGTGGCGTGTGGCGCAGCTTCTAAAGTCTTGTTGACGCTCCTCGATGTTGCTTTCTCTCTGCCTAAGGAAGTTCGATTGTCGCGTCGGAACGGGGAGACCTAATCCTTCCAGCTTTAAGCCACCCTTCAGTCTTCTGAAGGGTGTCCGAGTGCTAGCATGTCGTTTGGCTTTTTTTTGGGGGGAAGCGGAGAGCGACATTGAAAAAGGTTACCGCCGCCGCCTCGCCCTCCGTGTTAAATGATCGCAAGCCGGCGGCGGCGGCGCTCCCTGTAGTCGTGGCCGAGCGGTTAAGGCGATGGGCTAGAAAGCCATTGGGGTCTCCCCGCGTCGGCTCGAATCCTGCCCACTACGGCGCCCTTCTCCTGTCGCTTCGGCCTGCCCAGAAAAAGGCGGAGTGCCGTTTCTCTCTTCCTGCTTCTTGTACAAACGCTAAATCGCTTGGACCTGCTGCCTTGGAAGTAATGTCTTCAACATCCACCAGTGACATTTCACAGCTGGAAGCACACAGCCACGCTTTTGGCATTGGCATGTCTTTTGCGCCCTACTTCCAGCCTTTGAAGACCTAATTATTCAAACTGAAAGAACCGGCTGAATGAGTGTTTGCAGTGCACCAGGAGGAGCAGGGACCATAGCATTGGAGGGGTGAGGATGGCGCAGATGGAAACGTTTTCATGCGCTCCTCTGGGAGGAATGAAAAGAAAAGACGAAACCGGAAACAGTAGTAGCCGCAAGAGGAAGTGTCTTCAAGCGCCAAGCAAGCGCTCCTCGTTAGTATAGTGGTGCGTATCCCCGCCTGTCACGTGGGAGACCAGGGATGGATTGCTTGACGGCGAGCCAGGTTGCTTTTCTCCCATCAGATTCCAACCGCTAATGCTAACGCAGTGTGTGGGAGCTTACATGCTTTTCCTTTCCCGTCTTTTTCGGACGACTATTCCAAAGGGGTAACCTGAAGGAATAGGGGCCTGAAGACACGAGGCATTCTTAAACCAGCACTGGGCTGCACGGCCTTCTGTTGTGATCAGGTTATATTCGAGTGAAAAAGCCAGAGCATCCGCTTCCATCCTATGGAGCACGAGCTAAATCGGAAGAGGCAGGGGATACACCTACGCCTATCGGCGCACGTTCCCTGCGTCAGGCTGCTTCACCCATTTGCACCCGACTGGAGACGGCACTGAGCAAGCTTTTTGTCAGGAGTGGGATTCGAACCCACGCCTCCAGGGGAGACTGCGACCTGAACGCAGCGCCTTAGACCGCTCGGCCATCCTGACGCGGGCCCCCTGTCCCGGGGCGGTCTGATGAGCCACCGCGATCCCACTACGCTCCTCGAGTATCGCACTGTTATTAATACTACAGTGTGACTCCAGCATTAAAATGTTTGGAAAATGTGTCGGCTTTTATAATCCAGTGTAGAGCAGCATGTGATGATTTGTGCTACAACACCAAGCGCTCAAAGTGACGTCTGCGTTTGTCGTTGAAACTTTCAACTCTTTCATCACTTATGTAGGAAATAAAAAGAGCAGTTGTGCGCCACACGCAGAGAGGCCGTCAGCAGAGTGGCGCAGCGGAAGCGTGCTGGGCCCATAACCCAGAGGTCGATGGATCGAAACCATCCTCTGCTACGTGTGTCCTATGCACGATTCATAAGCATGCCATTGGGTTAGCAAAGTGCCTTCAAATAGTCTGCATCTCCCTTTCTTTAAATTCTGTCCTGAGTTTCTCTCTCGTGTGTGTTTGTGCAAGCTTGACACTTGCGGGACTCTTTAATCTTCACCAATACGGAGATGACCAAATGTGTCTTCGGTTGTTCTGAGGTCTTTGATAGTTTCTTTGAAAGCTTCAACTGAACCTCGAAATCGAAGCAGTTATGTTTATATTGATTTCTCGCGTTAATCATTACGAACCAGGAACAGCCAGCACACTCGGTCGCATTAGTAATTATGTCACGTCTCTACTTAGCAGAGCATTCAAAGGCCCACTGGAAGTAGTAAAGCACTAAAACACTGCAAAACTGAACTCGGGAAAATCATACTGGGAGCTCTGAGCGATGTCTGCATCCAAGCCATCCAATACGGACTCTGAAACCTTGGAATATCAACACTATGATGCGCTACCTTTTACCTGGAGCAAAACGATGGAATTAGAAGAATGCTTACCGCAGGATACAACTGTGCCGCTGTTATTTGGAGCACGGTTTTCACTTGCATGAAAACTACAGCAGAACGTAGAAGGATGATCACTGAGGAGTCCACGCGGGCATGCTGAGGAGATTGTAGGTCGTACATTTCAATGATTACTGACATTTGCGCTGCTGGAGGTACAGTAATCAACAAAGAACAGGGTGTGCTACTCTCGAATCCGGTCAGCACATGATGAAAAGCCAGGAAGTATACCTTGTCAAATTGCCGTCAACAGGGACAAGTTAACCACCAGCTCCACCGGCGCCCGGCTAGCTCAGTCGGTAGAGCATGAGACTCTTAATCTCAGGGTCGTGGGTTCGAGCCCCACGTTGGGCGGTGCCCGTCTCCTTATTAACAAAGTTTCCCGCTCATCCTTGAACCTCTTACACCTCGATGGTACCGAGCACTGCGTTTTAATGCACAGGTGTGATCAAACCGAGATGAAAAGGGCGTATCTAGCTCCTTGCCCGAGAGATAAATCAAGGGTTCCGCAGATAATCCCTTGGCTCCGGTCACCCGGACGCAGATAGGAGCTGCAGCCATCATAACTTGTATGAAAACTAAGAAGAGCTCCTGTCTATTTACAGTTTCATTTACTCTAGCGTTTCCTTAAACATTGCGTGTACGAAGGCTAAGAAATTGGAGAGCTATTCTAATACAATAACTATTAGGAATCTTTTGGGCATAACAGTTTCACTGTGATTTTGCAGGTAACACGTACGTTGGGAAAACATTTTGAACGCGATCAATAACCGCACTGGAAAAATGTGGGAAAGAAAGGGCGAAAAGCGACTCTTCAACATGTGGAAATATCTTCCTGAGCGGAGCCCTCTTCTCGAAGCTCAACACTCTGCAAGAGTCACTTCTCCCAACTTGCGCCCGCAGGTTTCCGTAGTGTGCCTGCAAAGAGCCATCCGCTTGAGACAGGTGCACCTCCCGATTTCATTGAACTAAGCTAGATGCACAATTTCTAATGCAGCCTTCATCACAATAGACAGTTCATTTCTCGAAAGCTTGTCGTAAAAAAAGGAAACAAAGAACGAAAACGTATAGCTGACAATCTTCTGAAGATGCAGATTCAGCTTTGGGGAAATGGACATTTTATGTATGCAGATGCTTTTCAAGCGCTGGTTTTAGAACGTCGCTGTGCTTCCAGCATCCTTTTCAGCCTTCTAAACTGGCTACCGAGGTGCCGATCACATTGTAAAGCGGTTGAGAGGCCGGAGCTGCTCAAACCGCTCTTGCCGTTTCCCATCAATCAAAAGCACTATGTTGTTTCTTTGTATGGAAAGCTTTTCAAGTCTGGCATCGACACGCACCTTTCCTGAAACGTCCAAAAGGTGAATGCTTCGCAAAGAAATCCAGTCTACCTTCAGGGGGCATGATGTTGAAATCGGAATGAGCCCTGGGTGGGCTTGAAGCAGCAGCTGTTCAGTTAACAGCTGCACAGAAACGCACCCCGCTTGCTTTGTATCATTCGCAAGTTTCTGGTTAAAGAGTAAAAAAGGCTGGAATTCTTCTGCCAGCCGGCAGGATTTCTTCTGCACTCACCCAGAAAAGCCAAGAATTGTATTTCATCTTTCGCAAGCTGTATTTTCCAGGAGGAGAATGAATACTTGCATTAAACTGAATCAAGCCGACAGAGACGCACAGCCGTTGTTTTTCTCCATGGGAAGTTTTTCGTTAAGGAAAAACACCGTTGTCATTTTCTTGCCAGCCGGCGGTATTTCTTGTGCAGCGATGAGCCAGATTTGTATTTCGTATTTCGCAAGTTGTGTGAATTTCTTGAAGTTGAAAGTGAATTCGCTCCAGAAAAGAAATGTCCAGTCGCATGAAAGCCGTGGCTGTTTGTTAAACCGCAGGACCTGAGCTTGCGTTCTGTTTCTCATGGCGTTCGCAAAGGCGATTCCTGCCTTTAAAACTGCTGTGTCTGCGACTGAAAGTGGCGTGTGGCGCAGCTTCTAAAGTCTTGTTGACGCTCCTCGATGTTGCTTTCTCTCTGCCTAAGGAAGTTCGATTGTCGCGTCGGAACGGGGAGACCTAATCCTTCCAGCTTTAAGCCACCCTTCAGTCTTCTGAAGGGTGTCCGAGTGCTAGCATGTCATTTGGCTTTTTTTTGGGGGGAAGCGGAGAGCGACATTGAAAAAGGTTACCGCCGCCGCCTCGCCCTCCGTGTTAAATGATCGCAAGCCGGCGGCGGCGGCGCTCCCTGTAGTCGTGGCCGAGCGGTTAAGGCGATGGGCTAGAAAGCCATTGGGGTCTCCCCGCGTCGGCTCGAATCCTGCCCACTACGGCGCCCTTCTCCTGTCGCTTCGGCCTGCCCAGAAAAAGGCGGAGTGCCGTTTCTCTCTTCCTGCTTCTTGTACAAACGCTAAATCGCTTGGACCTGCTGCCTTGGAAGTAATGTCTTCAACATCCACCAGTGACATTTCACAGCTGGAAGCACACAGCCACGCTTTTGGCATTGGCATGTCTTTTGCGCCCTACTTCCAGCCTTTGAAGACCTAATTATTCAAACTGAAAGAACCGGCTGAATGAGTGTTTGCAGTGCACCAGGAGGAGCAGGGACCATAGCATTGGAGGGGTGAGGATGGCGCAGATGGAAACGTTTTCATGCGCTCCTCTGGGAGGAATGAAAAGAAAAGACGAAACCGGAAACAGTAGTAGCCGCAAGAGGAAGTGTCTTCAAGCGCCAAGCAAGCGCTCCTCGTTAGTATAGTGGTGCGTATCCCCGCCTGTCACGTGGGAGACCAGGGATGGATTGCTTGACGGCGAGCCAGGTTGCTTTTCTCCCATCAGATTCCAACCGCTAATGCTAACGCAGTGTGTGGGAGCTTACATGCTTTTCCTTTCCCGTCTTTTTCGGACGACTATTCCAAAGGGGTAACCTGAAGGAATAGGGGCCTGAAGACACGAGGCATTCTTAAACCAGCACTGGGCTGCACGGCCTTCTGTTGTGATCAGGTTATATTCGAGTCAAAAAGCCAGAGCATCCGCTTCCATCCTATGGAGCACGAGCTAAATCGGAAGAGGCAGGGGATACACCTACGCCTATCGGCGCACGTTCCCTGCGTCAGGCTGCTTCACCCATTTGCACCCGACTGGAGACGGCACTGAGCAAGCTTTTTGTCAGGAGTGGGATTCGAACCCACGCCTCCAGGGGAGACTGCGACCTGAACGCAGCGCCTTAGACCGCTCGGCCATCCTGACGCGGGCCCCCTGTCCCGGGGCGGTCTGATGAGCCACCGCGATCCCACTACGCTCCTCGAGTATCGCACTGTTATTAATACTACAGTGTGACTCCAGCATTAAAATGTTTGGAAAATGTGTCGGCTTTTATAATCCAGTGTAGAGCAGCATGTGATGATTTGTGCTACAACACCAAGCGCTCAAAGTGACGTCTGCGTTTGTCGTTGAAACTTTCAACTCTTTCATCACTTATGTAGGAAATAAAAAGAGCAGTTGTGCGCCACACGCAGAGAGGCCGTCAGCAGAGTGGCGCAGCGGAAGCGTGCTGGGCCCATAACCCAGAGGTCGATGGATCGAAACCATCCTCTGCTACGTGTGTCCTATGCACGATTCATAAGCATGCCATTGGGTTAGCAAAGTGCCTTCAAATAGTCTGCATCTCCCTTTCTTTAAATTCTGTCCTGAGTTTCTCTCTCGTGTGTGTTTGTGCAAGCTTGACACTTGCGGGACTCTTTAATCTTCACCAATACGGAGATGACCAAATGTGTCTTCGGTTGTTCTGAGGTCTTTGATAGTTTCTTTGAAAGCTTCAACTGAACCTCGAAATCGAAGCAGTTATGTTTATATTGATTTCTCGCTGTAATCATTACGAACCAGGAACAGCCAGCACACTCGGTCGCATTAGTAATTATGTCACGTCTCTACTTAGCAGAGCATTCAAAGGCCCACTGGAAGTAGTAAAGCACTAAAACACTGCAAAACTGAACTCGGGAAAATCATACTGGGAGCTCTGAGCGATGTCTGCATCCAAGCCATCCAATACGGACTCTGAAACCTTGGAATATCAACACTATGATGCGCTACCTTTTACCTGGAGCAAAACGATGGAATTAGAAGAATGCTTACCGCAGGATACAACTGTGCCGCTGTTATTTGGAGCACGGTTTTCACTTGCATGAAAACTACAGCAGAACGTAGAAGGATGATCACTGAGGAGTCCACGCGGGCATGCTGAGGAGATTGTAGGTCGTACATTTCAATGATTACTGACATTTGCGCTGCTGGAGGTACAGTAATCAACAAAGAACAGGGTGTGCTACTCTCGAATCCGGTCAGCACATGATGAAAAGCCAGGAAGTATACCTTGTCAAATTGCCGTCAACAGGGACAAGTTAACCACCAGCTCCACCGGCGCCCGGCTAGCTCAGTCGGTAGAGCATGAGACTCTTAATCTCAGGGTCGTGGGTTCGAGCCCCACGTTGGGCGGTGCCCGTCTCCTTATTAACAAAGTTTCCCGCTCATCCTTGAACCTCTTACACCTCGATGGTACCGAGCACTGCGTTTTAATGCACAGGTGTGATCAAACCGAGATGAAAAGGGCGTATCTAGCTCCTTGCCCGAGAGATAAATCAAGGGTTCCGCAGATAATCCCTTGGCTCCGGTCACCCGGACGCAGATAGGAGCTGCAGCCATCATAACTTGTATGAAAACTAAGAAGAGCTCCTGTCTATTTACAGTTTCATTTACTCTAGCGTTTCCTTAAACATTGCGTGTACGAAGGCTAAGAAATTGGAGAGCTATTCTAATACAATAACTATTAGGAATCTTTTGGGCATAACAGTTTCACTGTGATTTTGCAGGTAACACGTACGTTGGGAAAACATTTTGAACGCGATCAATAACCGCACTGGAAAAATGTGGGAAAGAAAGGGCGAAAAGCGACTCTTCAACATGTGGAAATATCTTCCTGAGCGGAGCCCTCTTCTCGAAGCTCAACACTCTGCAAGAGTCACTTCTCCCAACTTGCGCCCGCAGGTTTCCGTAGTGTGCCTGCAAAGAGCCATCCGCTTGAGACAGGTGCACCTCCCGATTTCATTGAACTAAGCTAGATGCACAATTTCTAATGCAGCCTTCATCACAATAGACAGTTCATTTCTCGAAAGCTTGTCGTAAAAAAAGGAAACAAAGAACGAAAACGTATAGCTGACAATCTTCTGAAGATGCAGATTCAGCTTTGGGGAAATGGACATTTTATGTATGCAGATGCTTTTCAAGCGCTGGTTTTAGAACGTCGCTGTGCTTCCAGCATCCTTTTCAGCCTTCTAAACTGGCTACCGAGGTGCCGATCACATTGTAAAGCGGTTGAGAGGCCGGAGCTGCTCAAACCGCTCTTGCCGTTTCCCATCAATCAAAAGCACTATGTTGTTTCTTTGTATGGAAAGCTTTTCAAGTCTGGCATCGACACGCACCTTTCCTGAAACGTCCAAAAGGTGAATGCTTCGCAAAGAAATCCAGTCTACCTTCAGGGGGCATGATGTTGAAATCGGAATGAGCCCTGGGTGGGCTTGAAGCAGCAGCTGTTCAGTTAACAGCTGCACAGAAACGCACCCCGCTTGCTTTGTATCATTCGCAAGTTTCTGGTTAAAGAGTAAAAAAGGCTGGAATTCTTCTGCCAGCCGGCAGGATTTCTTCTGCACTCACCCAGAAAAGCCAAGAATTGTATTTCATCTTTCGCAAGCTGTATTTTCCAGGAGGAGAATGAATACTTGCATTAAACTGAATCAAGCCGACAGAGACGCACAGCCGTTGTTTTTCTCCATGGGAAGTTTTTCGTTAAGGAAAAACACCGTTGTCATTTTCTTGCCAGCCGGCGGTATTTCTTGTGCAGCGATGAGCCAGATTTGTATTTCGTATTTCGCAAGTTGTGTGAATTTCTTGAAGTTGAAAGTGAATTCGCTCCAGAAAAGAAATGTCCAGTCGCATGAAAGCCGTGGCTGTTTGTTAAACCGCAGGACCTGAGCTTGCGTTCTGTTTCTCATGGCGTTCGCAAAGGCGATTCCTGCCTTTAAAACTGCTGTGTCTGCGACTGAAAGTGGCGTGTGGCGCAGCTTCTAAAGTCTTGTTGACGCTCCTCGATGTTGCTTTCTCTCTGCCTAAGGAAGTTCGATTGTCGCGTCGGAACGGGGAGACCTAATCCTTCCAGCTTTAAGCCACCCTTCAGTCTTCTGAAGGGTGTCCGAGTGCTAGCATGTCATTTGGCTTTTTTTTGGGGGGAAGCGGAGAGCGACATTGAAAAAGGTTACCGCCGCCGCCTCGCCCTCCGTGTTAAATGATCGCAAGCCGGCGGCGGCGGCGCTCCCTGTAGTCGTGGCCGAGCGGTTAAGGCGATGGGCTAGAAAGCCATTGGGGTCTCCCCGCGTCGGCTCGAATCCTGCCCACTACGGCGCCCTTCTCCTGTCGCTTCGGCCTGCCCAGAAAAAGGCGGAGTGCCGTTTCTCTCTTCCTGCTTCTTGTACAAACGCTAAATCGCTTGGACCTGCTGCCTTGGAAGTAATGTCTTCAACATCCACCAGTGACATTTCACAGCTGGAAGCACACAGCCACGCTTTTGGCATTGGCATGTCTTTTGCGCCCTACTTCCAGCCTTTGAAGACCTAATTATTCAAACTGAAAGAACCGGCTGAATGAGTGTTTGCAGTGCACCAGGAGGAGCAGGGACCATAGCATTGGAGGGGTAAGGATGGCGCAAATGGAAACGTTTTCATGCGCTCCTCTGGGAGGAATGAAAAGAAAAGACGAAACCGGAAACAGTAGTAGCCGCAAGAGGAAGTGTCTTCAAGCGCCAAGCAAGCGCTCCTCGTTAGTATAGTGGTGCGTATCCCCGCCTGTCACGTGGGAGACCAGGGATGGATTGCTTGACGGCGAGCCAGGTTGCTTTTCTCCCATCAGATTCCAACCGCTAATGCTAACGCAGTGTGTGGGAGCTTACATGCTTTTCCTTTCCCGTCTTTTTCGGACGACTATTCCAAAGGGGTAACCTGAAGGAATAGGGGCCTGAAGACACGAGGCATTCTTAAACCAGCACTGGGCTGCACGGCCTTCTGTTGTGATCAGGTTATATTCGAGTCAAAAAGCCAGAGCATCCGCTTCCATCCTATGGAGCACGAGCTAAATCGGAAGAGGCAGGGGATACACCTACGCCTATCGGCGCACGTTCCCTGCGTCAGGCTGCTTCACCCATTTGCACCCGACTGGAGACGGCACTGAGCAAGCTTTTTGTCAGGAGTGGGATTCGAACCCACGCCTCCAGGGGAGACTGCGACCTGAACGCAGCGCCTTAGACCGCTCGGCCATCCTGACGCGGGCCCCCTGTCCCGGGGCGGTCTGATGAGCCACCGCGATCCCACTACACTCCTCGAGTATCGCACTGTTATTAATACTACAGTGTGACTCCAGCATTAAAATGTTTGGAAAATGTGTCGGCTTTTATAATCCAGTGTAGAGCAGCATGTGATGATTTGTGCTACAACACCAAGCGCTCAAAGTGACGTCTGCGTTTGTCGTTGAAACTTTCAACTCTTTCATCACTTATGTAGGAAATAAAAAGAGCAGTTGTGCGCCACACGCAGAGAGGCCGTCAGCAGAGTGGCGCAGCGGAAGCGTGCTGGGCCCATAACCCAGAGGTCGATGGATCGAAACCATCCTCTGCTACGTGTGTCCTATGCACGATTCATAAGCATGCCATTGGGTTAGCAAAGTGCCTTCAAATAGTCTGCATCTCCCTTTCTTTAAATTCTGTCCTGAGTTTCTCTCTCGTGTGTGTTTGTGCAAGCTTGACACTTGCGGGACTCTTTAATCTTCACCAATACGGAGATGACCAAATGTGTCTTCGGTTGTTCTGAGGTCTTTGATAGTTTCTTTGAAAGCTTCAACTGAACCTCGAAATCGAAGCAGTTATGTTTATATTGATTTCTCGCGTTAATCATTACGAACCAGGAACAGCCAGCACACTCGGTCGCATTAGTAATTATGTCACGTCTCTACTTAGCAGAGCATTCAAAGGCCCACTGGAAGTAGTAAAGCACTAAAACACTGCAAAACTGAACTCGGGAAAATCATACTGGGAGCTCTGAGCGATGTCTGCATCCAAGCCATCCAATACGGACTCTGAAACCTTGGAATATCAACACTATGATGCGCTACCTTTTACCTGGAGCAAAACGATGGAATTAGAAGAATGCTTACCGCAGGATACAACTGTGCCGCTGTTATTTGGAGCACGGTTTTCACTTGCATGAAAACTACAGCAGAACGTAGAAGGATGATCACTGAGGAGTCCACGCGGGCATGCTGAGGAGATTGTAGGTCGTACATTTCAATGATTACTGACATTTGCGCTGCTGGAGGTACAGTAATCAACAAAGAACAGGGTGTGCTACTCTCGAATCCGGTCAGCACATGATGAAAAGCCAGGAAGTATACCTTGTCAAATTGCCGTCAACAGGGACAAGTTAACCACCAGCTCCACCGGCGCCCGGCTAGCTCAGTCGGTAGAGCATGAGACTCTTAATCTCAGGGTCGTGGGTTCGAGCCCCACGTTGGGCGGTGCCCGTCTCCTTATTAACAAAGTTTCCCGCTCATCCTTGAACCTCTTACACCTCGATGGTACCGAGCACTGCGTTTTAATGCACAGGTGTGATCAAACCGAGATGAAAAGGGCGTATCTAGCTCCTTGCCCGAGAGATAAATCAAGGGTTCCGCAGATAATCCCTTGGCTCCGGTCACCCGGACGCAGATAGGAGCTGCAGCCATCATAACTTGTATGAAAACTAAGAAGAGCTCCTGTCTATTTACAGTTTCATTTACTCTAGCGTTTCCTTAAACATTGCGTGTACGAAGGCTAAGAAATTGGAGAGCTATTCTAATACAATAACTATTAGGAATCTTTTGGGCATAACAGTTTCACTGTGATTTTGCAGGTAACACGTACGTTGGGAAAACATTTTGAACGCGATCAATAACCGCACTGGAAAAATGTGGGAAAGAAAGGGCGAAAAGCGACTCTTCAACATGTGGAAATATCTTCCTGAGCGGAGCCCTCTTCTCGAAGCTCAACACTCTGCAAGAGTCACTTCTCCCAACTTGCGCCCGCAGGTTTCCGTAGTGTGCCTGCAAAGAGCCATCCGCTTGAGACAGGTGCACCTCCCGATTTCATTGAACTAAGCTAGATGCACAATTTCTAATGCAGCCTTCATCACAATAGACAGTTCATTTCTCGAAAGCTTGTCGTAAAAAAAGGAAACAAAGAACGAAAACGTATAGCTGACAATCTTCTGAAGATGCAGATTCAGCTTTGGGGAAATGGACATTTTATGTATGCAGATGCTTTTCAAGCGCTGGTTTTAGAACGTCGCTGTGCTTCCAGCATCCTTTTCAGCCTTCTAAACTGGCTACCGAGGTGCCGATCACATTGTAAAGCGGTTGAGAGGCCGGAGCTGCTCAAACCGCTCTTGCCGTTTCCCATCAATCAAAAGCACTATGTTGTTTCTTTGTATGGAAAGCTTTTCAAGTCTGGCATCGACACGCACCTTTCCTGAAACGTCCAAAAGGTGAATGCTTCGCAAAGAAATCCAGTCTACCTTCAGGGGGCATGATGTTGAAATCGGAATGAGCCCTGGGTGGGCTTGAAGCAGCAGCTGTTCAGTTAACAGCTGCACAGAAACGCACCCCGCTTGCTTTGTATCATTCGCAAGTTTCTGGTTAAAGAGTAAAAAAGGCTGGAATTCTTCTGCCAGCCGGCAGGATTTCTTCTGCACTCACCCAGAAAAGCCAAGAATTGTATTTCATCTTTCGCAAGCTGTATTTTCCAGGAGGAGAATGAATACTTGCATTAAACTGAATCAAGCCGACAGAGACGCACAGCCGTTGTTTTTCTCCATGGGAAGTTTTTCGTTAAGGAAAAACACCGTTGTCATTTTCTTGCCAGCCGGCGGTATTTCTTGTGCAGCGATGAGCCAGATTTGTATTTCGTATTTCGCAAGTTGTGTGAATTTCTTGAAGTTGAAAGTGAATTCGCTCCAGAAAAGAAATGTCCAGTCGCATGAAAGCCGTGGCTGTTTGTTAAACCGCAGGACCTGAGCTTGCGTTCTGTTTCTCATGGCGTTCGCAAAGGCGATTCCTGCCTTTAAAACTGCTGTGTCTGCGACTGAAAGTGGCGTGTGGCGCAGCTTCTAAAGTCTTGTTGACGCTCCTCGATGTTGCTTTCTCTCTGCCTAAGGAAGTTCGATTGTCGCGTCGGAACGGGGAGACCTAATCCTTCCAGCTTTAAGCCACCCTTCAGTCTTCTGAAGGGTGTCCGAGTGCTAGCATGTCATTTGGCTTTTTTTTGGGGGGAAGCGGAGAGCGACATTGAAAAAGGTTACCGCCGCCGCCTCGCCCTCCGTGTTAAATGATCGCAAGCCGGCGGCGGCGGCGCTCCCTGTAGTCGTGGCCGAGCGGTTAAGGCGATGGGCTAGAAAGCCATTGGGGTCTCCCCGCGTCGGCTCGAATCCTGCCCACTACGGCGCCCTTCTCCTGTCGCTTCGGCCTGCCCAGAAAAAGGCGGAGTGCCGTTTCTCTCTTCCTGCTTCTTGTACAAACGCTAAATCGCTTGGACCTGCTGCCTTGGAAGTAATGTCTTCAACATCCACCAGTGACATTTCACAGCTGGAAGCACACAGCCACGCTTTTGGCATTGGCATGTCTTTTGCGCCCTACTTCCAGCCTTTGAAGACCTAATTATTCAAACTGAAAGAACCGGCTGAATGAGTGTTTGCAGTGCACCAGGAGGAGCAGGGACCATAGCATTGGAGGGGTGAGGATGGCGCAGATGGAAACGTTTTCATGCGCTCCTCTGGGAGGAATGAAAAGAAAAGACGAAACCGGAAACAGTAGTAGCCGCAAGAGGAAGTGTCTTCAAGCGCCAAGCAAGCGCTCCTCGTTAGTATAGTGGTGCGTATCCCCGCCTGTCACGTGGGAGACCAGGGATGGATTGCTTGACGGCGAGCCAGGTTGCTTTTCTCCCATCAGATTCCAACCGCTAATGCTAACGCAGTGTGTGGGAGCTTACATGCTTTTCCTTTCCCGTCTTTTTCGGACGACTATTCCAAAGGGGTAACCTGAAGGAATAGGGGCCTGAAGACACGAGGCATTCTTAAACCAGCACTGGGCTGCACGGCCTTCTGTTGTGATCAGGTTATATTCGAGTCAAAAAGCCAGAGCATCCGCTTCCATCCTATGGAGCACGAGCTAAATCGTAAAGAGGCAGGGGATACACCTACGCCTATCGGCGCACGTTCCCTGCGTCAGGCTGCTTCACCCATTTGCACCCGACTGGAGACGGCACTGAGCAAGCTTTTTGTCAGGAGTGGGATTCGAACCCACGCCTCCAGGGGAGACTGCGACCTGAACGCAGCGCCTTAGACCGCTCGGCCATCCTGACGCGGGCCCCCTGTCCCGGGGCGGTCTGATGAGCCACCGCGATCCCACTACGCTCCTCGAGTATCGCACTGTTATTAATACTACAGTGTGACTCCAGCATTAAAATGTTTGGAAAATGTGTCGGCTTTTATAATCCAGTGTAGAGCAGCATGTGATGATTTGTGCTACAACACCAAGCGCTCAAAGTGACGTCTGCGTTTGTCGTTGAAACTTTCAACTCTTTCATCACTTATGTAGGAAATAAAAAGAGCAGTTGTGCGCCACACGCAGAGAGGCCGTCAGCAGAGTGGCGCAGCGGAAGCGTGCTGGGCCCATAACCCAGAGGTCGATGGATCGAAACCATCCTCTGCTACGTGTGTCCTATGCACGATTCATAAGCATGCCATTGGGTTAGCAAAGTGCCTTCAAATAGTCTGCATCTCCCTTTCTTTAAATTCTGTCCTGAGTTTCTCTCTCGTGTGTGTTTGTGCAAGCTTGACACTTGCGGGACTCTTTAATCTTCACCAATACGGAGATGACCAAATGTGTCTTCGGTTGTTCTGAGGTCTTTGATAGTTTCTTTGAAAGCTTCAACTGAACCTCGAAATCGAAGCAGTTATGTTTATATTGATTTCTCGCTGTAATCATTACGAACCAGGAACAGCCAGCACACTCGGTCGCATTAGTAATTATGTCACGTCTCTACTTAGCAGAGCATTCAAAGGCCCACTGGAAGTAGTAAAGCACTAAAACACTGCAAAACTGAACTCGGGAAAATCATACTGGGAGCTCTGAGCGATGTCTGCATCCAAGCCATCCAATACGGACTCTGAAACCTTGGAATATCAACACTATGATGCGCTACCTTTTACCTGGAGCAAAACGATGGAATTAGAAGAATGCTTACCGCAGGATACAACTGTGCCGCTGTTATTTGGAGCACGGTTTTCACTTGCATGAAAACTACAGCAGAACGTAGAAGGATGATCACTGAGGAGTCCACGCGGGCATGCTGAGGAGATTGTAGGTCGTACATTTCAATGATTACTGACATTTGCGCTGCTGGAGGTACAGTAATCAACAAAGAACAGGGTGTGCTACTCTCGAATCCGGTCAGCACATGATGAAAAGCCAGGAAGTATACCTTGTCAAATTGCCGTCAACAGGGACAAGTTAACCACCAGCTCCACCGGCGCCCGGCTAGCTCAGTCGGTAGAGCATGAGACTCTTAATCTCAGGGTCGTGGGTTCGAGCCCCACGTTGGGCGGTGCCCGTCTCCTTATTAACAAAGTTTCCCGCTCATCCTTGAACCTCTTACACCTCGATGGTACCGAGCACTGCGTTTTAATGCACAGGTGTGATCAAACCGAGATGAAAAGGGCGTATCTAGCTCCTTGCCCGAGAGATAAATCAAGGGTTCCGCAGATAATCCCTTGGCTCCGGTCACCCGGACGCAGATAGGAGCTGCAGCCATCATAACTTGTATGAAAACTAAGAAGAGCTCCTGTCTATTTACAGTTTCATTTACTCTAGCGTTTCCTTAAACATTGCGTGTACGAAGGCTAAGAAATTGGAGAGCTATTCTAATACAATAACTATTAGGAATCTTTTGGGCATAACAGTTTCACTGTGATTTTGCAGGTAACACGTACGTTGGGAAAACATTTTGAACGCGATCAATAACCGCACTGGAAAAATGTGGGAAAGAAAGGGCGAAAAGCGACTCTTCAACATGTGGAAATATCTTCCTGAGCGGAGCCCTCTTCTCGAAGCTCAACACTCTGCAAGAGTCACTTCTCCCAACTTGCGCCCGCAGGTTTCCGTAGTGTGCCTGCAAAGAGCCATCCGCTTGAGACAGGTGCACCTCCCGATTTCATTGAACTAAGCTAGATGCACAATTTCTAATGCAGCCTTCATCACAATAGACAGTTCATTTCTCGAAAGCTTGTCGTAAAAAAAGGAAACAAAGAACGAAAACGTATAGCTGACAATCTTCTGAAGATGCAGATTCAGCTTTGGGGAAATGGACATTTTATGTATGCAGATGCTTTTCAAGCGCTGGTTTTAGAACGTCGCTGTGCTTCCAGCATCCTTTTCAGCCTTCTAAACTGGCTACCGAGGTGCCGATCACATTGTAAAGCGGTTGAGAGGCCGGAGCTGCTCAAACCGCTCTTGCCGTTTCCCATCAATCAAAAGCACTATGTTGTTTCTTTGTATGGAAAGCTTTTCAAGTCTGGCATCGACACGCACCTTTCCTGAAACGTCCAAAAGGTGAATGCTTCGCAAAGAAATCCAGTCTACCTTCAGGGGGCATGATGTTGAAATCGGAATGAGCCCTGGGTGGGCTTGAAGCAGCAGCTGTTCAGTTAACAGCTGCACAGAAACGCACCCCGCTTGCTTTGTATCATTCGCAAGTTTCTGGTTAAAGAGTAAAAAAGGCTGGAATTCTTCTGCCAGCCGGCAGGATTTCTTCTGCACTCACCCAGAAAAGCCAAGAATTGTATTTCATCTTTCGCAAGCTGTATTTTCCAGGAGGAGAATGAATACTTGCATTAAACTGAATCAAGCCGACAGAGACGCACAGCCGTTGTTTTTCTCCATGGGAAGTTTTTCGTTAAGGAAAAACACCGTTGTCATTTTCTTGCCAGCCGGCGGTATTTCTTGTGCAGCGATGAGCCAGATTTGTATTTCGTATTTCGCAAGTTGTGTGAATTTCTTGAAGTTGAAAGTGAATTCGCTCCAGAAAAGAAATGTCCAGTCGCATGAAAGCCGTGGCTGTTTGTTAAACCGCAGGACCTGAGCTTGCGTTCTGTTTCTCATGGCGTTCGCAAAGGCGATTCCTGCCTTTAAAACTGCTGTGACTGCGACTGAAAGTGGCGTGTGGCGCAGCTTCTAAAGTCTTGTTGACGCTCCTCGATGTTGCTTTCTCTCTGCCTAAGGAAGTTCGATTGTCGCGTCGGAACGGGGAGACCTAATCCTTCCAGCTTTAAGCCACCCTTCAGTCTTCTGAAGGGTGTCCGAGTGCTAGCATGTCGTTTGGCTTTTTTTTGGGGGGAAGCGGAGAGCGACATTGAAAAAGGTTACCGCCGCCGCCTCGCCCTCCGTGTTAAATGATCGCAAGCCGGCGGCGGCGGCGCTCCCTGTAGTCGTGGCCGAGCGGTTAAGGCGATGGGCTAGAAAGCCATTGGGGTCTCCCCGCGTCGGCTCGAATCCTGCCCACTACGGCGCCCTTCTCCTGTCGCTTCGGCCTGCCCAGAAAAAGGCGGAGTGCCGTTTCTCTCTTCCTGCTTCTTGTACAAACGCTAAATCGCTTGGACCTGCTGCCTTGGAAGTAATGTCTTCAACATCCACCAGTGACATTTCACAGCTGGAAGCACACAGCCACGCTTTTGGCATTGGCATGTCTTTTGCGCCCTACTTCCAGCCTTTGAAGACCTAATTATTCAAACTGAAAGAACCGGCTGAATGAGTGTTTGCAGTGCACCAGGAGGAGCAGGGACCATAGCATTGGAGGGGTGAGGATGGCGCAGATGGAAACGTTTTCATGCGCTCCTCTGGGAGGAATGAAAAGAAAAGACGAAACCGGAAACAGTAGTAGCCGCAAGAGGAAGTGTCTTCAAGCGCCAAGCAAGCGCTCCTCGTTAGTATAGTGGTGCGTATCCCCGCCTGTCACGTGGGAGACCAGGGATGGATTGCTTGACGGCGAGCCAGGTTGCTTTTCTCCCATCAGATTCCAACCGCTAATGCTAACGCAGTGTGTGGGAGCTTACATGCTTTTCCTTTCCCGTCTTTTTCGGACGACTATTCCAAAGGGGTAACCTGAAGGAATAGGGGCCTGAAGACACGAGGCATTCTTAAACCAGCACTGGGCTGCACGGCCTTCTGTTGTGATCAGGTTATATTCGAGTCAAAAAGCCAGAGCATCCGCTTCCATCCTATGGAGCACGAGCTAAATCGGAAGAGGCAGGGGATACACCTACGCCTATCGGCGCACGTTCCCTGCGTCAGGCTGCTTCACCCATTTGCACCCGACTGGAGACGGCACTGAGCAAGCTTTTTGTCAGGAGTGGGATTCGAACCCACGCCTCCAGGGGAGACTGCGACCTGAACGCAGCGCCTTAGACCGCTCGGCCATCCTGACGCGGGCCCCCTGTCCCGGGGCGGTCTGATGAGCCACCGCGATCCCACTACGCTCCTCGAGTATCGCACTGTTATTAATACTACAGTGTGACTCCAGCATTAAAATGTTTGGAAAATGTGTCGGCTTTTATAATCCAGTGTAGAGCAGCATGTGATGATTTGTGCTACAACACCAAGCGCTCAAAGTGACGTCTGCGTTTGTCGTTGAAACTTTCAACTCTTTCATCACTTATGTAGGAAATAAAAAGAGCAGTTGTGCGCCACACGCAGAGAGGCCGTCAGCAGAGTGGCGCAGCGGAAGCGTGCTGGGCCCATAACCCAGAGGTCGATGGATCGAAACCATCCTCTGCTACGTGTGTCCTATGCACGATTCATAAGCATGCCATTGGGTTAGCAAAGTGCCTTCAAATAGTCTGCATCTCCCTTTCTTTAAATTCTGTCCTGAGTTTCTCTCTCGTGTGTGTTTGTGCAAGCTTGACACTTGCGGGACTCTTTAATCTTCACCAATACGGAGATGACCAAATGTGTCTTCGGTTGTTCTGAGGTCTTTGATAGTTTCTTTGAAAGCTTCAACTGAACCTCGAAATCGAAGCAGTTATGTTTATATTGATTTCTCGCTGTAATCATTACGAACCAGGAACAGCCAGCACACTCGGTCGCATTAGTAATTATGTCACGTCTCTACTTAGCAGAGCATTCAAAGGCCCACTGGAAGTAGTAAAGCACTAAAACACTGCAAAACTGAACTCGGGAAAATCATACTGGGAGCTCTGAGCGATGTCTGCATCCAAGCCATCCAATACGGACTCTGAAACCTTGGAATATCAACACTATGATGCGCTACCTTTTACCTGGAGCAAAACGATGGAATTAGAAGAATGCTTACCGCAGGATACAACTGTGCCGCTGTTATTTGGAGCACGGTTTTCACTTGCATGAAAACTACAGCAGAACGTAGAAGGATGATCACTGAGGAGTCCACGCGGGCATGCTGAGGAGATTGTAGGTCGTACATTTCAATGATTACTGACATTTGCGCTGCTGGAGGTACAGTAATCAACAAAGAACAGGGTGTGCTACTCTCGAATCCGGTCAGCACATGATGAAAAGCCAGGAAGTATACCTTGTCAAATTGCCGTCAACAGGGACAAGTTAACCACCAGCTCCACCGGCGCCCGGCTAGCTCAGTCGGTAGAGCATGAGACTCTTAATCTCAGGGTCGTGGGTTCGAGCCCCACGTTGGGCGGTGCCCGTCTCCTTATTAACAAAGTTTCCCGCTCATCCTTGAACCTCTTACACCTCGATGGTACCGAGCACTGCGTTTTAATGCACAGGTGTGATCAAACCGAGATGAAAAGGGCGTATCTAGCTCCTTGCCCGAGAGATAAATCAAGGGTTCCGCAGATAATCCCTTGGCTCCGGTCACCCGGACGCAGATAGGAGCTGCAGCCATCATAACTTGTATGAAAACTAAGAAGAGCTCCTTTACAGTTTCATTTACTCTAGCGTTTCCTTAAACATTGCGTGTACGAAGGCTAAGAAATTGGAGAGCTATTCTAATACAATAACTATTAGGAATCTTTTCGGCATAACAGTTTCACTGTGATTTTGCAGGTAACACGTACGTTGGGAAAACATTTTGAACGCGATCAATAACCGCACTGGAAAAATGTGGGAAAGAAAGGGCGAAAAGCGACTCTTCAACATGTGGAAATATCTTCCTGAGCGGAGCCCTCTTCTCGAAGCTCAACACTCTGCAAGAGTCACTTCTCCCAACTTGCGCCCGCAGGTTTCCGTAGTGTGCCTGCAAAGAGCCATCCGCTTGAGACAGGTGCACCTCCCGATTTCATTGAACTAAGCTAGATGCACAATTTCTAATGCAGCCTTCATCACAATAGACAGTTCATTTCTCGAAAGCTTGTCGTAAAAAAAGGAAACAAAGAACGAAAACGTATAGCTGACAATCTTCTGAAGATGCAGATTCAGCTTTGGGGAAATGGACATTTTATGTATGCAGATGCTTTTCAAGCGCTGGTTTTAGAACGTCGCTGTGCTTCCAGCATCCTTTTCAGCCTTCTAAACTGGCTACCGAGGTGCCGATCACATTGTAAAGCGGTTGAGAGGCCGGAGCTGCTCAAACCGCTCTTGCCGTTTCCCATCAATCAAAAGCACTATGTTGTTTCTTTGTATGGAAAGCTTTTCAAGTCTGGCATCGACACGCACCTTTCCTGAAACGTCCAAAAGGTGAATGCTTCGCAAAGAAATCCAGTCTACCTTCAGGGGGCATGATGTTGAAATCGGAATGAGCCCTGGGTGGGCTTGAAGCAGCAGCTGTTCAGTTAACAGCTGCACAGAAACGCACCCCGCTTGCTTTGTATCATTCGCAAGTTTCTGGTTAAAGAGTAAAAAAGGCTGGAATTCTTCTGCCAGCCGGCAGGATTTCTTCTGCACTCACCCAGAAAAGCCAAGAATTGTATTTCATCTTTCGCAAGCTGTATTTTCCAGGAGGAGAATGAATACTTGCATTAAACTGAATCAAGCCGACAGAGACGCACAGCCGTTGTTTTTCTCCATGGGAAGTTTTTCGTTAAGGAAAAACACCGTTGTCATTTTCTTGCCAGCCGGCGGTATTTCTTGTGCAGCGATGAGCCAGATTTGTATTTCGTATTTCGCAAGTTGTGTGAATTTCTTGAAGTTGAAAGTGAATTCGCTCCAGAAAAGAAATGTCCAGTCGCATGAAAGCCGTGGCTGTTTGTTAAACCGCAGGACCTGAGCTTGCGTTCTGTTTCTCATGGCGTTCGCAAAGGCGATTCCTGCCTTTAAAACTGCTGTGACTGCGACTGAAAGTGGCGTGTGGCGCAGCTTCTAAAGTCTTGTTGACGCTCCTCGATGTTGCTTTCTCTCTGCCTAAGGAAGTTCGATTGTCGCGTCGGAACGGGGAGACCTAATCCTTCCAGCTTTAAGCCACCCTTCAGTCTTCTGAAGGGTGTCCGAGTGCTAGCATGTCGTTTGGCTTTTTTTTGGGGGGAAGCGGAGAGCGACATTGAAAAAGGTTACCGCCGCCGCCTCGCCCTCCGTGTTAAATGATCGCAAGCCGGCGGCGGCGGCGCTCCCTGTAGTCGTGGCCGAGCGGTTAAGGCGATGGGCTAGAAAGCCATTGGGGTCTCCCCGCGTCGGCTCGAATCCTGCCCACTACGGCGCCCTTCTCCTGTCGCTTCGGCCTGCCCAGAAAAAGGCGGAGTGCCGTTTCTCTCTTCCTGCTTCTTGTACAAACGCTAAATCGCTTGGACCTGCTGCCTTGGAAGTAATGTCTTCAACATCCACCAGTGACATTTCACAGCTGGAAGCACACAGCCACGCTTTTGGCATTGGCATGTCTTTTGCGCCCTACTTCCAGCCTTTGAAGACCTAATTATTCAAACTGAAAGAACCGGCTGAATGAGTGTTTGCAGTGCACCAGGAGGAGCAGGGACCATAGCATTGGAGGGGTGAGGATGGCGCAGATGGAAACGTTTTCATGCGCTCCTCTGGGAGGAATGAAAAGAAAAGACGAAACCGGAAACAGTAGTAGCCGCAAGAGGAAGTGTCTTCAAGCGCCAAGCAAGCGCTCCTCGTTAGTATAGTGGTGCGTATCCCCGCCTGTCACGTGGGAGACCAGGGATGGATTGCTTGACGGCGAGCCAGGTTGCTTTTCTCCCATCAGATTCCAACCGCTAATGCTAACGCAGTGTGTGGGAGCTTACATGCTTTTCCTTTCCCGTCTTTTTCGGACGACTATTCCAAAGGGGTAACCTGAAGGAATAGGGGCCTGAAGACACGAGGCATTCTTAAACCAGCACTGGGCTGCACGGCCTTCTGTTGTGATCAGGTTATATTCGAGTCAAAAAGCCAGAGCATCCGCTTCCATCCTATGGAGCACGAGCTAAATCGGAAGAGGCAGGGGATACACCTACGCCTATCGGCGCACGTTCCCTGCGTCAGGCTGCTTCACCCATTTGCACCCGACTGGAGACGGCACTGAGCAAGCTTTTTGTCAGGAGTGGGATTCGAACCCACGCCTCCAGGGGAGACTGCGACCTGAACGCAGCGCCTTAGACCGCTCGGCCATCCTGACGCGGGCCCCCTGTCCCGGGGCGGTCTGATGAGCCACCGCGATCCCACTACGCTCCTCGAGTATCGCACTGTTATTAATACTACAGTGTGACTCCAGCATTAAAATGTTTGGAAAATGTGTCGGCTTTTATAATCCAGTGTAGAGCAGCATGTGATGATTTGTGCTACAACACCAAGCGCTCAAAGTGACGTCTGCGTTTGTCGTTGAAACTTTCAACTCTTTCATCACTTATGTAGGAAATAAAAAGAGCAGTTGTGCGCCACACGCAGAGAGGCCGTCAGCAGAGTGGCGCAGCGGAAGCGTGCTGGGCCCATAACCCAGAGGTCGATGGATCGAAACCATCCTCTGCTACGTGTGTCCTATGCACGATTCATAAGCATGCCATTGGGTTAGCAAAGTGCCTTCAAATAGTCTGCATCTCCCTTTCTTTAAATTCTGTCCTGAGTTTCTCTCTCGTGTGTGTTTGTGCAAGCTTGACACTTGCAGGACTCTTTAATCTTCACCAATACGGAGATGACCAAATGTGTCTTCGGTTGTTCTGAGGTCTTTGATAGTTTCTTTGAAAGCTTCAACTGAACCTCGAAATCGAAGCAGTTATGTTTATATTGATTTCTCACTGTAATCATTACGAACCAGGAACAGCCAGCACACTCGGTCGCATTAGTAATTATGTCACGTCTCTACTTAGCAGAGCATTCAAAGGCCCACTGGAAGTAGTAAAGCACTAAAACACTGCAAAACTGAACTCGGGAAAATCATACTGGGAGCTCTGAGCGTTGTCTGCATCCAAGCCATCCAATACGGACTCTGAAACCTTGGAATATCAACACTATGATGCGCTACCTTTTACCTGGAGCAAAACGATGGAATTAGAAGAATGCTTACCGCAGGATACAACTGTGCCGCTGTTATTTGGAGCACGGTTTTCACTTGCATGAAAACTACAGCAGAACGTAGAAGGATGATCACTGAGGAGTCCACGCGGGCATGCTGAGGAGATTGTAGGTCGTACATTTCAATGATTACTGACATTTGCGCTGCTGGAGGTACAGTAATCAACAAAGAACAGGGTGTGCTACTCTCGAATCCGGTCAGCACATGATGAAAAGCCAGGAAGTATACCTTGTCAAATTGCCGTCAACAGGGACAAGTTAACCACCAGCTCCACCGGCGCCCGGCTAGCTCAGTCGGTAGAGCATGAGACTCTTAATCTCAGGGTCGTGGGTTCGAGCCCCACGTTGGGCGGTGCCCGTCTCCTTATTAACAAAGTTTCCCGCTCATCCTTGAACCTCTTACACCTCGATGGTACCGAGCACTGCGTTTTAATGCACAGGTGTGATCAAACCGAGATGAAAAGGGCGTATCTAGCTCCTTGCCCGAGAGATAAATCAAGGGTTCCGCAGATAATCCCTTGGCTCCGGTCACCCGGACGCAGATAGGAGCTGCAGCCATCATAACTTGTATGAAAACTAAGAAGAGCTCCTTTACAGTTTCATTTACTCTAGCGTTTCCTTAAACATTGCGTGTACGAAGGCTAAGAAATTGGAGAGCTATTCTAATACAATAACTATTAGGAATCTTTTCGGCATAACAGTTTCACTGTGATTTTGCAGGTAACACGTACGTTGGGAAAACATTTTGAACGCGATCAATAACCGCACTGGAAAAATGTGGGAAAGAAAGGGCGAAAAGCGACTCTTCAACATGTGGAAATATCTTCCTGAGCGGAGCCCTCTTCTCGAAGCTCAACACTCTGCAAGAGTCACTTCTCCCAACTTGCGCCCGCAGGTTTCCGTAGTGTGCCTGCAAAGAGCCATCCGCTTGAGACAGGTGCACCTCCCGATTTCATTGAACTAAGCTAGATGCACAATTTCTAATGCAGCCTTCATCACAATAGACAGTTCATTTCTCGAAAGCTTGTCGTAAAAAAAGGAAACAAAGAACGAAAACGTATAGCTGACAATCTTCTGAAGATGCAGATTCAGCTTTGGGGAAATGGACATTTTATGTATGCAGATGCTTTTCAAGCGCTGGTTTTAGAACGTCGCTGTGCTTCCAGCATCCTTTTCAGCCTTCTAAACTGGCTACCGAGGTGCCGATCACATTGTAAAGCGGTTGAGAGGCCGGAGCTGCTCAAACCGCTCTTGCCGTTTCCCATCAATCAAAAGCACTATGTTGTTTCTTTGTATGGAAAGCTTTTCAAGTCTGGCATCGACACGCACCTTTCCTGAAACGTCCAAAAGGTGAATGCTTCGCAAAGAAATCCAGTCTACCTTCAGGGGGCATGATGTTGAAATCGGAATGAGCCCTGGGTGGGCTTGAAGCAGCAGCTGTTCAGTTAACAGCTGCACAGAAACGCACCCCGCTTGCTTTGTATCATTCGCAAGTTTCTGGTTAAAGAGTAAAAAAGGCTGGAATTCTTCTGCCAGCCGGCAGGATTTCTTCTGCACTCACCCAGAAAAGCCAAGAATTGTATTTCATCTTTCGCAAGCTGTATTTTCCAGGAGGAGAATGAATACTTGCATTAAACTGAATCAAGCCGACAGAGACGCACAGCCGTTGTTTTTCTCCATGGGAAGTTTTTCGTTAAGGAAAAACACCGTTGTCATTTTCTTGCCAGCCGGCGGTATTTCTTGTGCAGCGATGAGCCAGATTTGTATTTCGTATTTCGCAAGTTGTGTGAATTTCTTGAAGTTGAAAGTGAATTCGCTCCAGAAAAGAAATGTCCAGTCGCATGAAAGCCGTGGCTGTTTGTTAAACCGCAGGACCTGAGCTTGCGTTCTGTTTCTCATGGCGTTCGCAAAGGCGATTCCTGCCTTTAAAACTGCTGTGACTGCGACTGAAAGTGGCGTGTGGCGCAGCTTCTAAAGTCTTGTTGACGCTCCTCGATGTTGCTTTCTCTCTGCCTAAGGAAGTTCGATTGTCGCGTCGGAACGGGGAGACCTAATCCTTCCAGCTTTAAGCCACCCTTCAGTCTTCTGAAGGGTGTCCGAGTGCTAGCATGTCGTTTGGCTTTTTTTGGGGGGGAAGCGGAGAGCGACATTGAAAAAGGTTACCGCCGCCGCCTCGCCCTCCGTGTTAAATGATCGCAAGCCGGCGGCGGCGGCGCTCCCTGTAGTCGTGGCCGAGCGGTTAAGGCGATGGGCTAGAAAGCCATTGGGGTCTCCCCGCGTCGGCTCGAATCCTGCCCACTACGGCGCCCTTCTCCTGTCGCTTCGGCCTGCCCAGAAAAAGGCGGAGTGCCGTTTCTCTCTTCCTGCTTCTTGTACAAACGCTAAATCGCTTGGACCTGCTGCCTTGGAAGTAATGTCTTCAACATCCACCAGTGACATTTCACAGCTGGAAGCACACAGCCACGCTTTTGGCATTGGCATGTCTTTTGCGCCCTACTTCCAGCCTTTGAAGACCTAATTATTCAAACTGAAAGAACCGGCTGAATGAGTGTTTGCAGTGCACCAGGAGGAGCAGGGACCATAGCATTGGAGGGGTGAGGATGGCGCAGATGGAAACGTTTTCATGCGCTCCTCTGGGAGGAATGAAAAGAAAAGACGAAACCGGAAACAGTAGTAGCCGCAAGAGGAAGTGTCTTCAAGCGCCAAGCAAGCGCTCCTCGTTAGTATAGTGGTGCGTATCCCCGCCTGTCACGTGGGAGACCAGGGATGGATTGCTTGACGGCGAGCCAGGTTGCTTTTCTCCCATCAGATTCCAACCGCTAATGCTAACGCAGTGTGTGGGAGCTTACATGCTTTTCCTTTCCCGTCTTTTTCGGACGACTATTCCAAAGGGGTAACCTGAAGGAATAGGGGCCTGAAGACACGAGGCATTCTTAAACCAGCACTGGGCTGCACGGCCTTCTGTTGTGATCAGGTTATATTCGAGTCAAAAAGCCAGAGCATCCGCTTCCATCCTATGGAGCACGAGCTAAATCGGAAGAGGCAGGGGATACACCTACGCCTATCGGCGCACGTTCCCTGCGTCAGGCTGCTTCACCCATTTGCACCCGACTGGAGACGGCACTGAGCAAGCTTTTTGTCAGGAGTGGGATTCGAACCCACGCCTCCAGGGGAGACTGCGACCTGAACGCAGCGCCTTAGACCGCTCGGCCATCCTGACGCGGGCCCCCTGTCCCGGGGCGGTCTGATGAGCCACCGCGATCCCACTACGCTCCTCGAGTATCGCACTGTTATTAATACTACAGTGTGACTCCAGCATTAAAATGTTTGGAAAATGTGTCGGCTTTTATAATCCAGTGTAGAGCAGCATGTGATGATTTGTGCTACAACACCAAGCGCTCAAAGTGACGTCTGCGTTTGTCGTTGAAACTTTCAACTCTTTCATCACTTATGTAGGAAATAAAAAGAGCAGTTGTGCGCCACACGCAGAGAGGCCGTCAGCAGAGTGGCGCAGCGGAAGCGTGCTGGGCCCATAACCCAGAGGTCGATGGATCGAAACCATCCTCTGCTACGTGTGTCCTATGCACGATTCATAAGCATGCCATTGGGTTAGCAAAGTGCCTTCAAATAGTCTGCATCTCCCTTTCTTTAAATTCTGTCCTGAGTTTCTCTCTCGTGTGTGTTTGTGCAAGCTTGACACTTGCGGGACTCTTTAATCTTCACCAATACGGAGATGACCAAATGTGTCTTCGGTTGTTCTGAGGTCTTTGATAGTTTCTTTGAAAGCTTCAACTGAACCTCGAAATCGAAGCAGTTATGTTTATATTGATTTCTCGCTGTAATCATTACGAACCAGGAACAGCCAGCACACTCGGTCGCATTAGTAATTATGTCACGTCTCTACTTAGCAGAGCATTCAAAGGCCCACTGGAAGTAGTAAAGCACTAAAACACTGCAAAACTGAACTCGGGAAAATCATACTGGGAGCTCTGAGCGATGTCTGCATCCAAGCCATCCAATACGGACTCTGAAACCTTGGAATATCAACACTATGATGCGCTACCTTTTACCTGGAGCAAAACGATGGAATTAGAAGAATGCTTACCGCAGGATACAACTGTGCCGCTGTTATTTGGAGCACGGTTTTCACTTGCATGAAAACTACAGCAGAATGTAGAAGGATGATCACTGAGGAGTCCACGCGGGCATGCTGAGGAGATTGTAGGTCGTACATTTCAATGATTACTGACATTTGCGCTGCTGGAGGTACAGTAATCAACAAAGAACAGGGTGTGCTACTCTCGAATCCGGTCAGCACATGATGAAAAGCCAGGAAGTATACCTTGTCAAATTGCCGTCAACAGGGACAAGTTAACCACCAGCTCCACCGGCGCCCGGCTAGCTCAGTCGGTAGAGCATGAGACTCTTAATCTCAGGGTCGTGGGTTCGAGCCCCACGTTGGGCGGTGCCCGTCTCCTTATTAACAAAGTTTCCCGCTCATCCTTGAACCTCTTACACCTCGATGGTACCGAGCACTGCGTTTTAATGCACAGGTGTGATCAAACCGAGATGAAAAGGGCGTATCTAGCTCCTTGCCCGAGAGATAAATCAAGGGTTCCGCAGATAATCCCTTGGCTCCGGTCACCCGGACGCAGATAGGAGCTGCAGCCATCATAACTTGTATGAAAACTAAGAAGAGCTCCTGTCTATTTACAGTTTCATTTACTCTAGCGTTTCCTTAAACATTGCGTGTACGAAGGCTAAGAAATTGGAGAGCTATTCTAATACAATAACTATTAGGAATCTTTTGGGCATAACAGTTTCACTGTGATTTTGCAGGTAACACGTACGTTGGGAAAACATTTTGAACGCGATCAATAACCGCACTGGAAAAATGTGGGAAAGAAAGGGCGAAAAGCGACTCTTCAACATGTGGAAATATCTTCCTGAGCGGAGCCCTCTTCTCGAAGCTCAACACTCTGCAAGAGTCACTTCTCCCAACTTGCGCCCGCAGGTTTCCGTAGTGTGCCTGCAAAGAGCCATCCGCTTGAGACAGGTGCACCTCCCGATTTCATTGAACTAAGCTAGATGCACAATTTCTAATGCAGCCTTCATCACAATAGACAGTTCATTTCTCGAAAGCTTGTCGTAAAAAAAGGAAACAAAGAACGAAAACGTATAGCTGACAATCTTCTGAAGATGCAGATTCAGCTTTGGGGAAATGGACATTTTATGTATGCAGATGCTTTTCAAGCGCTGGTTTTAGAACGTCGCTGTGCTTCCAGCATCCTTTTCAGCCTTCTAAACTGGCTACCGAGGTGCCGATCACATTGTAAAGCGGTTGAGAGGCCGGAGCTGCTCAAACCGCTCTTGCCGTTTCCCATCAATCAAAAGCACTATGTTGTTTCTTTGTATGGAAAGCTTTTCAAGTCTGGCATCGACACGCACCTTTCCTGAAACGTCCAAAAGGTGAATGCTTCGCAAAGAAATCCAGTCTACCTTCAGGGGGCATGATGTTGAAATCGGAATGAGCCCTGGGTGGGCTTGAAGCAGCAGCTGTTCAGTTAACAGCTGCACAGAAACGCACCCCGCTTGCTTTGTATCATTCGCAAGTTTCTGGTTAAAGAGTAAAAAAGGCTGGAATTCTTCTGCCAGCCGGCAGGATTTCTTCTGCACTCACCCAGAAAAGCCAAGAATTGTATTTCATCTTTCGCAAGCTGTATTTTCCAGGAGGAGAATGAATACTTGCATTAAACTGAATCAAGCCGACAGAGACGCACAGCCGTTGTTTTTCTCCATGGGAAGTTTTTCGTTAAGGAAAAACACCGTTGTCATTTTCTTGCCAGCCGGCGGTATTTCTTGTGCAGCGATGAGCCAGATTTGTATTTCGTATTTCGCAAGTTGTGTGAATTTCTTGAAGTTGAAAGTGAATTCGCTCCAGAAAAGAAATGTCCAGTCGCATGAAAGCCGTGGCTGTTTGTTAAACCGCAGGACCTGAGCTTGCGTTCTGTTTCTCATGGCGTTCGCAAAGGCGATTCCTGCCTTTAAAACTGCTGTGACTGCGACTGAAAGTGGCGTGTGGCGCAGCTTCTAAAGTCTTGTTGACGCTCCTCGATGTTGCTTTCTCTCTGCCTAAGGAAGTTCGATTGTCGCGTCGGAACGGGGAGACCTAATCCTTCCAGCTTTAAGTCCGAGTGCTAGCATGTCGTTTGGCTTTTTTTTGGGGGGAAGCGGAGAGCGACATTGAAAAAGGTTACCGCCGCCGCCTCGCCCTCCGTGTTAAATGATCGCAAGCCGGCGGCGGCGGCGCTCCCTGTAGTCGTGGCCGAGCGGTTAAGGCGATGGGCTAGAAAGCCATTGGGGTCTCCCCGCGTCGGCTCGAATCCTGCCCACTACGGCACCCTTCTCCTGTCGCTTCGGCCTGCCCAGAAAAAGGCGGAGTGCCGTTTCTCTCTTCCTGCTTCTTGTACAAACGCTAAATCGCTTGGACCTGCTGCCTTGGAAGTAATGTCTTCAACATCCACCAGTGACATTTCACAGCTGGAAGCACACAGCCACGCTTTTGGCATTGGCATGTCTTTTGCGCCCTACTTCCAGCCTTTGAAGACCTAATTATTCAAACTGAAAGAACCGGCTGAATGAGTGTTTGCAGTGCACCAGGAGGAGCAGGGACCATAGCATTGGAGGGGTGAGGATGGCGCAGATGGAAACGTTTTCATGCGCTCCTCTGGGAGGAATGAAAAGAAAAGACGAAACCGGAAACAGTAGTAGCCGCAAGAGGAAGTGTCTTCAAGCGCCAAGCAAGCGCTCCTCGTTAGTATAGTGGTGCGTATCCCCGCCTGTCACGTGGGAGACCAGGGATGGATTGCTTGACGGCGAGCCAGGTTGCTTTTCTCCCATCAGATTCCAACCGCTAATGCTAACGCAGTGTGTGGGAGCTTACATGCTTTTCCTTTCCCGTCTTTTTCGGACGACTATTCCAAAGGGGTAACCTGAAGGAATAGGGGCCTGAAGACACGAGGCATTCTTAAACCAGCACTGGGCTGCACGGCCTTCTGTTGTGATCAGGTTATATTCGAGTCAAAAAGCCAGAGCATCCGCTTCCATCCTATGGAGCACGAGCTAAATCGGAAGAGGCAGGGGATACACCTACGCCTATCGGCGCACGTTCCCTGCGTCAGGCTGCTTCACCCATTTGCACCCGACTGGAGACGGCACTGAGCAAGCTTTTTGTCAGGAGTGGGATTCGAACCCACGCCTCCAGGGGAGACTGCGACCTGAACGCAGCGCCTTAGACCGCTCGGCCATCCTGACGCGGGCCCCCTGTCCCGGGGCGGTCTGATGAGCCACCGCGATCCCACTACGCTCCTCGAGTATCGCACTGTTATTAATACTACAGTGTGACTCCAGCATTAAAATGTTTGGAAAATGTGTCGGCTTTTATAATCCAGTGTAGAGCAGCATGTGATGATTTGTGCTACAACACCAAGCGCTCAAAGTGACGTCTGCGTTTGTCGTTGAAACTTTCAACTCTTTCATCACTTATGTAGGAAATAAAAAGAGCAGTTGTGCGCCACACGCAGAGAGGCCGTCAGCAGAGTGGCGCAGCGGAAGCGTGCTGGGCCCATAACCCAGAGGTCGATGGATCGAAACCATCCTCTGCTACGTGTGTCCTATGCACGATTCATAAGCATGCCATTGGGTTAGCAAAGTGCCTTCAAATAGTCTGCATCTCCCTTTCTTTAAATTCTGTCCTGAGTTTCTCTCTCGTGTGTGTTTGTGCAAGCTTGACACTTGCGGGACTCTTTAATCTTCACCAATACGGAGATGACCAAATGTGTCTTCGGTTGTTCTGAGGTCTTTGATAGTTTCTTTGAAAGCTTCAACTGAACCTCGAAATCGAAGCAGTTATGTTTATATTGATTTCTCGCTGTAATCATTACGAACCAGGAACAGCCAGCACACTCGGTCGCATTAGTAATTATGTCACGTCTCTACTTAGCAGAGCATTCAAAGGCCCACTGGAAGTAGTAAAGCACTAAAACACTGCAAAACTGAACTCGGGAAAATCATACTGGGAGCTCTGAGCGATGTCTGCATCCAAGCCATCCAATACGGACTCTGAAACCTTGGAATATCAACACTATGATGCGCTACCTTTTACCTGGAGCAAAACGATGGAATTAGAAGAATGCTTACCGCAGGATACAACTGTGCCGCTGTTATTTGGAGCACGGTTTTCACTTGCATGAAAACTACAGCAGAACGTAGAAGGATGATCACTGAGGAGTCCACGCGGGCATGCTGAGGAGATTGTAGGTCGTACATTTCAATGATTACTGACATTTGCGCTGCTGGAGGTACAGTAATCAACAAAGAACAGGGTGTGCTACTCTCGAATCCGGTCAGCACATGATGAAAAGCCAGGAAGTATACCTTGTCAAATTGCCGTCAACAGGGACAAGTTAACCACCAGCTCCACCGGCGCCCGGCTAGCTCAGTCGGTAGAGCATGAGACTCTTAATCTCAGGGTCGTGGGTTCGAGCCCCACGTTGGGCGGTGCCCGTCTCCTTATTAACAAAGTTTCCCGCTCATCCTTGAACCTCTTACACCTCGATGGTACCGAGCACTGCGTTTTAATGCACAGGTGTGATCAAACCGAGATGAAAAGGGCGTATCTAGCTCCTTGCCCGAGAGATAAATCAAGGGTTCCGCAGATAATCCCTTGGCTCCGGTCACCCGGACGCAGATAGGAGCTGCAGCCATCATAACTTGTATGAAAACTAAGAAGAGCTCCTGTCTATTTACAGTTTCATTTACTCTAGCGTTTCCTTAAACATTGCGTGTACGAAGGCTAAGAAATTGGAGAGCTATTCTAATACAATAACTATTAGGAATCTTTTGGGCATAACAGTTTCACTGTGATTTTGCAGGTAACACGTACGTTGGGAAAACATTTTGAACGCGATCAATAACCGCACTGGAAAAATGTGGGAAAGAAAGGGCGAAAAGCGACTCTTCAACATGTGGAAATATCTTCCTGAGCGGAGCCCTCTTCTCGAAGCTCAACACTCTGCAAGAGTCACTTCTCCCAACTTGCGCCCGCAGGTTTCCGTAGTGTGCCTGCAAAGAGCCATCCGCTTGAGACAGGTGCACCTCCCGATTTCATTGAACTAAGCTAGATGCACAATTTCTAATGCAGCCTTCATCACAATAGACAGTTCATTTCTCGAAAGCTTGTCGTAAAAAAAGGAAACAAAGAACGAAAACGTATAGCTGACAATCTTCTGAAGATGCAGATTCAGCTTTGGGGAAATGGACATTTTATGTATGCAGATGCTTTTCAAGCGCTGGTTTTAGAACGTCGCTGTGCTTCCAGCATCCTTTTCAGCCTTCTAAACTGGCTACCGAGGTGCCGATCACATTGTAAAGCGGTTGAGAGGCCGGAGCTGCTCAAACCGCTCTTGCCGTTTCCCATCAATCAAAAGCACTATGTTGTTTCTTTGTATGGAAAGCTTTTCAAGTCTGGCATCGACACGCACCTTTCCTGAAACGTCCAAAAGGTGAATGCTTCGCAAAGAAATCCAGTCTACCTTCAGGGGGCATGATGTTGAAATCGGAATGAGCCCTGGGTGGGCTTGAAGCAGCAGCTGTTCAGTTAACAGCTGCACAGAAACGCACCCCGCTTGCTTTGTATCATTCGCAAGTTTCTGGTTAAAGAGTAAAAAAGGCTGGAATTCTTCTGCCAGCCGGCAGGATTTCTTCTGCACTCACCCAGAAAAGCCAAGAATTGTATTTCATCTTTCGCAAGCTGTATTTTCCAGGAGGAGAATGAATACTTGCATTAAACTGAATCAAGCCGACAGAGACGCACAGCCGTTGTTTTTCTCCATGGGAAGTTTTTCGTTAAGGAAAAACACCGTTGTCATTTTCTTGCCAGCCGGCGGTATTTCTTGTGCAGCGATGAGCCAGATTTGTATTTCGTATTTCGCAAGTTGTGTGAATTTCTTGAAGTTGAAAGTGAATTCGCTCCAGAAAAGAAATGTCCAGTCGCATGAAAGCCGTGGCTGTTTGTTAAACCGCAGGACCTGAGCTTGCGTTCTGTTTCTCATGGCGTTCGCAAAGGCGATTCCTGCCTTTAAAACTGCTGTGACTGCGACTGAAAGTGGCGTGTGGCGCAGCTTCTAAAGTCTTGTTGACGCTCCTCGATGTTGCTTTCTCTCTGCCTAAGGAAGTTCGATTGTCGCGTCGGAACGGGGAGACCTAATCCTTCCAGCTTTAAGCCACCCTTCAGTCTTCTGAAGGGTGTCCGAGTGGTAGCATGTCGTTTGGCTTTTTTTTGGGGGGAAGCGGAGAGCGACATTGAAAAAGGTTACCGCCGCCGCCTCGCCCTCCGTGTTAAATGATCGCAAGCCGGCGGCGGCGGCGCTCCCTGTAGTCGTGGCCGAGCGGTTAAGGCGATGGGCTAGAAAGCCATTGGGGTCTCCCCGCGTCGGCTCGAATCCTGCCCACTACGGCGCCCTTCTCCTGTCGCTTCGGCCTGCCCAGAAAAAGGCGGAGTGCCGTTTCTCTCTTCCTGCTTCTTGTACAAACGCTAAATCGCTTGGACCTGCTGCCTTGGAAGTAATGTCTTCAACATCCACCAGTGACATTTCACAGCTGGAAGCACACAGCCACGCTTTTGGCATTGGCATGTCTTTTGCGCCCTACTTCCAGCCTTTGAAGACCTAATTATTCAAACTGAAAGAACCGGCTGAATGAGTGTTTGCAGTGCACCAGGAGGAGCAGGGACCATAGCATTGGAGGGGTGAGGATGGCGCAGATGGAAACGTTTTCATGCGCTCCTCTGGGAGGAATGAAAAGAAAAGACGAAACCGGAAACAGTAGTAGCCGCAAGAGGAAGTGTCTTCAAGCGCCAAGCAAGCGCTCCTCGTTAGTATAGTGGTGCGTATCCCCGCCTGTCACGTGGGAGACCAGGGATGGATTGCTTGACGGCGAGCCAGGTTGCTTTTCTCCCATCAGATTCCAACCGCTAATGCTAACGCAGTGTGTGGGAGCTTACATGCTTTTCCTTTCCCGTCTTTTTCGGACGACTATTCCAAAGGGGTAACCTGAAGGAATAGGGGCCTGAAGACACGAGGCATTCTTAAACCAGCACTGGGCTGCACGGCCTTCTGTTGTGATCAGGTTATATTCGAGTCAAAAAGCCAGAGCATCCGCTTCCATCCTATGGAGCACGAGCTAAATCGGAAGAGGCAGGGGATACACCTACGCCTATCGGCGCACGTTCCCTGCGTCAGGCTGCTTCACCCATTTGCACCCGACTGGAGACGGCACTGAGCAAGCTTTTTGTCAGGAGTGGGATTCGAACCCACGCCTCCAGGGGAGACTGCGACCTGAACGCAGCGCCTTAGACCGCTCGGCCATCCTGACGCGGGCCCCCTGTCCCGGGGCGGTCTGATGAGCCACCGCGATCCCACTACGCTCCTCGAGTATCGCACTGTTATTAATACTACAGTGTGACTCCAGCATTAAAATGTTTGGAAAATGTGTCGGCTTTTATAATCCAGTGTAGAGCAGCATGTGATGATTTGTGCTACAACACCAAGCGCTCAAAGTGACGTCTGCGTTTGTCGTTGAAACTTTCAACTCTTTCATCACTTATGTAGGAAATAAAAAGAGCAGTTGTGCGCCACACGCAGAGAGGCCGTCAGCAGAGTGGCGCAGCGGAAGCGTGCTGGGCCCATAACCCAGAGGTCGATGGATCGAAACCATCCTCTGCTACGTGTGTCCTATGCACGATTCATAAGCATGCCATTGGGTTAGCAAAGTGCCTTCAAATAGTCTGCATCTCCCTTTCTTTAAATTCTGTCCTGAGTTTCTCTCTCGTGTGTGTTTGTGCAAGCTTGACACTTGCGGGACTCTTTAATCTTCACCAATACGGAGATGACCAAATGTGTCTTCGGTTGTTCTGAGGTCTTTGATAGTTTCTTTGAAAGCTTCAACTGAACCTCGAAATCGAAGCAGTTATGTTTATATTGATTTCTCGCTGTAATCATTACGAACCAGGAACAGCCAGCACACTCGGTCGCATTAGTAATTATGTCACGTCTCTACTTAGCAGAGCATTCAAAGGCCCACTGGAAGTAGTAAAGCACTAAAACACTGCAAAACTGAACTCGGGAAAATCATACTGGGAGCTCTGAGCGATGTCTGCATCCAAGCCATCCAATACGGACTCTGAAACCTTGGAATATCAACACTATGATGCGCTACCTTTTACCTGGAGCAAAACGATGGAATTAGAAGAATGCTTACCGCAGGATACAACTGTGCCGCTGTTATTTGGAGCACGGTTTTCACTTGCATGAAAACTACAGCAGAACGTAGAAGGATGATCACTGAGGAGTCCATGCGGGCATGCTGAGGAGATTGTAGGTCGTACATTTCAATGATTACTGACATTTGCGCTGCTGGAGGTACAGTAATCAACAAAGAACAGGGTGTGCTACTCTCGAATCCGGTCAGCACATGATGAAAAGCCAGGAAGTATACCTTGTCAAATTGCCGTCAACAGGGACAAGTTAACCACCAGCTCCACCGGCGCCCGGCTAGCTCAGTCGGTAGAGCATGAGACTCTTAATCTCAGGGTCGTGGGTTCGAGCCCCACGTTGGGCGGTGCCCGTCTCCTTATTAACAAAGTTTCCCGCTCATCCTTGAACCTCTTACACCTCGATGGTACCGAGCACTGCGTTTTAATGCACAGGTGTGATCAAACCGAGATGAAAAGGGCGTATCTAGCTCCTTGCCCGAGAGATAAATCAAGGGTTCCGCAGATAATCCCTTGGCTCCGGTCACCCGGACGCAGATAGGAGCTGCAGCCATCATAACTTGTATGAAAACTAAGAAGAGCTCCTGTCTATTTACAGTTTCATTTACTCTAGCGTTTCCTTAAACATTGCGTGTACGAAGGCTAAGAAATTGGAGAGCTATTCTAATACAATAACTATTAGGAATCTTTTCGGCATAACAGTTTCACTGTGATTTTGCAGGTAACACGTACGTTGGGAAAACATTTTGAACGCGATCAATAACCGCACTGGAAAAATGTGGGAAAGAAAGGGCGAAAAGCGACTCTTCAACATGTGGAAATATCTTCCTGAGCGGAGCCCTCTTCTCGAAGCTCAACACTCTGCAAGAGTCACTTCTCCCAACTTGCGCCCGCAGGTTTCCGTAGTGTGCCTGCAAAGAGCCATCCGCTTGAGACAGGTGCACCTCCCGATTTCATTGAACTAAGCTAGATGCACAATTTCTAATGCAGCCTTCATCACAATAGACAGTTCATTTCTCGAAAGCTTGTCGTAAAAAAAGGAAACAAAGAACGAAAACGTATAGCTGACAATCTTCTGAAGATGCAGATTCAGCTTTGGGGAAATGGACATTTTATGTATGCAGATGCTTTTCAAGCGCTGGTTTTAGAACGTCGCTGTGCTTCCAGCATCCTTTTCAGCCTTCTAAACTGGCTACCGAGGTGCCGATCACATTGTAAAGCGGTTGAGAGGCCGGAGCTGCTCAAACCGCTCTTGCCGTTTCCCATCAATCAAAAGCACTATGTTGTTTCTTTGTATGGAAAGCTTTTCAAGTCTGGCATCGACACGCACCTTTCCTGAAACGTCCAAAAGGTGAATGCTTCGCAAAGAAATCCAGTCTACCTTCAGGGGGCATGATGTTGAAATCGGAATGAGCCCTGGGTGGGCTTGAAGCAGCAGCTGTTCAGTTAACAGCTGCACAGAAACGCACCCCGCTTGCTTTGTATCATTCGCAAGTTTCTGGTTAAAGAGTAAAAAAGGCTGGAATTCTTCTGCCAGCCGGCAGGATTTCTTCTGCACTCACCCAGAAAAGCCAAGAATTGTATTTCATCTTTCGCAAGCTGTATTTTCCAGGAGGAGAATGAATACTTGCATTAAACTGAATCAAGCCGACAGAGACGCACAGCCGTTGTTTTTCTCCATGGGAAGTTTTTCGTTAAGGAAAAACACCGTTGTCATTTTCTTGCCAGCCGGCGGTATTTCTTGTGCAGCGATGAGCCAGATTTGTATTTCGTATTTCGCAAGTTGTGTGAATTTCTTGAAGTTGAAAGTGAATTCGCTCCAGAAAAGAAATGTCCAGTCGCATGAAAGCCGTGGCTGTTTGTTAAACCGCAGGACCTGAGCTTGCGTTCTGTTTCTCATGGCGTTCGCAAAGGCGATTCCTGCCTTTAAAACTGCTGTGACTGCGACTGAAAGTGGCGTGTGGCGCAGCTTCTAAAGTCTTGTTGACGCTCCTCGATGTTGCTTTCTCTCTGCCTAAGGAAGTTCGATTGTCGCGTCGGAACGGGGAGACCTAATCCTTCCAGCTTTAAGCCACCCTTCAGTCTTCTGAAGGGTGTCCGAGTGGTAGCATGTCGTTTGGCTTTTTTTTGGGGGGAAGCGGAGAGCGACATTGAAAAAGGTTACCGCCGCCGCCTCGCCCTCCGTGTTAAATGATCGCAAGCCGGCGGCGGCGGCGCTCCCTGTAGTCGTGGCCGAGCGGTTAAGGCGATGGGCTAGAAAGCCATTGGGGTCTCCCCGCGTCGGCTCGAATCCTGCCCACTACGGCGCCCTTCTCCTGTCGCTTCGGCCTGCCCAGAAAAAGGCGGAGTGCCGTTTCTCTCTTCCTGCTTCTTGTACAAACGCTAAATCGCTTGGACCTGCTGCCTTGGAAGTAATGTCTTCAACATCCACCAGTGACATTTCACAGCTGGAAGCACACAGCCACGCTTTTGGCATTGGCATGTCTTTTGCGCCCTACTTCCAGCCTTTGAAGACCTAATTATTCAAACTGAAAGAACCGGCTGAATGAGTGTTTGCAGTGCACCAGGAGGAGCAGGGACCATAGCATTGGAGGGGTGAGGATGGCGCAGATGGAAACGTTTTCATGCGCTCCTCTGGGAGGAATGAAAAGAAAAGACGAAACCGGAAACAGTAGTAGCCGCAAGAGGAAGTGTCTTCAAGCGCCAAGCAAGCGCTCCTCGTTAGTATAGTGGTGCGTATCCCCGCCTGTCACGTGGGAGACCAGGGATGGATTGCTTGACGGCGAGCCAGGTTGCTTTTCTCCCATCAGATTCCAACCGCTAATGCTAACGCAGTGTGTGGGAGCTTACATGCTTTTCCTTTCCCGTCTTTTTCGGACGACTATTCCAAAGGGGTAACCTGAAGGAATAGGGGCCTGAAGACACGAGGCATTCTTAAACCAGCACTGGGCTGCACGGCCTTCTGTTGTGATCAGGTTATATTCGAGTCAAAAAGCCAGAGCATCCGCTTCCATCCTATGGAGCACGAGCTAAATCGGAAGAGGCAGGGGATACACCTACGCCTATCGGCGCACGTTCCCTGCGTCAGGCTGCTTCACCCATTTGCACCCGACTGGAGACGGCACTGAGCAAGCTTTTTGTCAGGAGTGGGATTCGAACCCACGCCTCCAGGGGAGACTGCGACCTGAACGCAGCGCCTTAGACCGCTCGGCCATCCTGACGCGGGCCCCCTGTCCCGGGGCGGTCTGATGAGCCACCGCGATCCCACTACGCTCCTCGAGTATCGCACTGTTATTAATACTACAGTGTGACTCCAGCATTAAAATGTTTGGAAAATGTGTCGGCTTTTATAATCCAGTGTAGAGCAGCATGTGATGATTTGTGCTACAACACCAAGCGCTCAAAGTGACGTCTGCGTTTGTCGTTGAAACTTTCAACTCTTTCATCACTTATGTAGGAAATAAAAAGAGCAGTTGTGCGCCACACGCAGAGAGGCCGTCAGCAGAGTGGCGCAGCGGAAGCGTGCTGGGCCCATAACCCAGAGGTCGATGAATCGAAACCATCCTCTGCTACGTGTGTCCTATGCACGATTCATAAGCATGCCATTGGGTTAGCAAAGTGCCTTCAAATAGTCTGCATCTCCCTTTCTTTAAATTCTGTCCTGAGTTTCTCTCTCGTGTGTGTTTGTGCAAGCTTGACACTTGCGGGACTCTTTAATCTTCACCAATACGGAGATGACCAAATGTGTCTTCGGTTGTTCTGAGGTCTTTGATAGTTTCTTTGAAAGCTTCAACTGAACCTCGAAATCGAAGCAGTTATGTTTATATTGATTTCTCGCTGTAATCATTACGAACCAGGAACAGCCAGCACACTCGGTCGCATTAGTAATTATGTCACGTCTCTACTTAGCAGAGCATTCAAAGGCCCACTGGAAGTAGTAAAGCACTAAAACACTGCAAAACTGAACTCGGGAAAATCATACTGGGAGCTCTGAGCGATGTCTGCATCCAAGCCATCCAATACGGACTCTGAAACCTTGGAATATCAACACTATGATGCGCTACCTTTTACCTGGAGCAAAACGATGGAATTAGAAGAATGCTTACCGCAGGATACAACTGTGCCGCTGTTATTTGGAGCACGGTTTTCACTTGCATGAAAACTACAGCAGAACGTAGAAGGATGATCACTGAGGAGTCCACGCGGGCATGCTGAGGAGATTGTAGGTCGTACATTTCAATGATTACTGACATTTGCGCTGCTGGAGGTACAGTAATCAACAAAGAACAGGGTGTGCTACTCTCGAATCCGGTCAGCACATGATGAAAAGCCAGGAAGTATACCTTGTCAAATTGCCGTCAACAGGGACAAGTTAACCACCAGCTCCACCGGCGCCCGGCTAGCTCAGTCGGTAGAGCATGAGACTCTTAATCTCAGGGTCGTGGGTTCGAGCCCCACGTTGGGCGGTGCCCGTCTCCTTATTAACAAAGTTTCCCGCTCATCCTTGAACCTCTTACACCTCGATGGTACCGAGCACTGCGTTTTAATGCACAGGTGTGATCAAACCGAGATGAAAAGGGCGTATCTAGCTCCTTGCCCGAGAGATAAATCAAGGGTTCCGCAGATAATCCCTTGGCTCCGGTCACCCGGACGCAGATAGGAGCTGCAGCCATCATAACTTGTATGAAAACTAAGAAGAGCTCCTGTCTATTTACAGTTTCATTTACTCTAGCGTTTCCTTAAACATTGCGTGTACGAAGGCTAAGAAATTGGAGAGCTATTCTAATACAATAACTATTAGGAATCTTTTCGGCATAACAGTTTCACTGTGATTTTGCAGGTAACACGTACGTTGGGAAAACATTTTGAACGCGATCAATAACCGCACTGGAAAAATGTGGGAAAGAAAGGGCGAAAAGCGACTCTTCAACATGTGGAAATATCTTCCTGAGCGGAGCCCTCTTCTCGAAGCTCAACACTCTGCAAGAGTCACTTCTCCCAACTTGCGCCCGCAGGTTTCCGTAGTGTGCCTGCAAAGAGCCATCCGCTTGAGACAGGTGCACCTCCCGATTTCATTGAACTAAGCTAGATGCACAATTTCTAATGCAGCCTTCATCACAATAGACAGTTCATTTCTCGAAAGCTTGTCGTAAAAAAAGGAAACAAAGAACGAAAACGTATAGCTGACAATCTTCTGAAGATGCAGATTCAGCTTTGGGGAAATGGACATTTTATGTATGCAGATGCTTTTCAAGCGCTGGTTTTAGAACGTCGCTGTGCTTCCAGCATCCTTTTCAGCCTTCTAAACTGGCTACCGAGGTGCCGATCACATTGTAAAGCGGTTGAGAGGCCGGAGCTGCTCAAACCGCTCTTGCCGTTTCCCATCAATCAAAAGCACTATGTTGTTTCTTTGTATGGAAAGCTTTTCAAGTCTGGCATCGACACGCACCTTTCCTGAAACGTCCAAAAGGTGAATGCTTCGCAAAGAAATCCAGTCTACCTTCAGGGGGCATGATGTTGAAATCGGAATGAGCCCTGGGTGGGCTTGAAGCAGCAGCTGTTCAGTTAACAGCTGCACAGAAACGCACCCCGCTTGCTTTGTATCATTCGCAAGTTTCTGGTTAAAGAGTAAAAAAGGCTGGAATTCTTCTGCCAGCCGGCAGGATTTCTTCTGCACTCACCCAGAAAAGCCAAGAATTGTATTTCATCTTTCGCAAGCTGTATTTTCCAGGAGGAGAATGAATACTTGCATTAAACTGAATCAAGCCGACAGAGACGCACAGCCGTTGTTTTTCTCCATGGGAAGTTTTTCGTTAAGGAAAAACACCGTTGTCATTTTCTTGCCAGCCGGCGGTATTTCTTGTGCAGCGATGAGCCAGATTTGTATTTCGTATTTCGCAAGTTGTGTGAATTTCTTGAAGTTGAAAGTGAATTCGCTCCAGAAAAGAAATGTCCAGTCGCATGAAAGCCGTGGCTGTTTGTTAAACCGCAGGACCTGAGCTTGCGTTCTGTTTCTCATGGCGTTCGCAAAGGCGATTCCTGCCTTTAAAACTGCTGTGACTGCGACTGAAAGTGGCGTGTGGCGCAGCTTCTAAAGTCTTGTTGACGCTCCTCGATGTTGCTTTCTCTCTGCCTAAGGAAGTTCGATTGTCGCGTCGGAACGGGGAGACCTAATCCTTCCAGCTTTAAGCCACCCTTCAGTCTTCTGAAGGGTGTCCGAGTGGTAGCATGTCGTTTGGCTTTTTTTTGGGGGGAAGCGGAGAGCGACATTGAAAAAGGTTACCGCCGCCGCCTCGCCCTCCGTGTTAAATGATCGCAAGCCGGCGGCGGCGGCGCTCCCTGTAGTCGTGGCCGAGCGGTTAAGGCGATGGGCTAGAAAGCCATTGGGGTCTCCCCGCGTCGGCTCGAATCCTGCCCACTACGGCGCCCTTCTCCTGTCGCTTCGGCCTGCCCAGAAAAAGGCGGAGTGCCGTTTCTCTCTTCCTGCTTCTTGTACAAACGCTAAATCGCTTGGACCTGCTGCCTTGGAAGTAATGTCTTCAACATCCACCAGTGACATTTCACAGCTGGAAGCACACAGCCACGCTTTTGGCATTGGCATGTCTTTTGCGCCCTACTTCCAGCCTTTGAAGACCTAATTATTCAAACTGAAAGAACCGGCTGAATGAGTGTTTGCAGTGCACCAGGAGGAGCAGGGACCATAGCATTGGAGGGGTGAGGATGGCGCAGATGGAAACGTTTTCATGCGCTCCTCTGGGAGGAATGAAAAGAAAAGACGAAACCGGAAACAGTAGTAGCCGCAAGAGGAAGTGTCTTCAAGCGCCAAGCAAGCGCTCCTCGTTAGTATAGTGGTGCGTATCCCCGCCTGTCACGTGGGAGACCAGGGATGGATTGCTTGACGGCGAGCCAGGTTGCTTTTCTCCCATCAGATTCCAACCGCTAATGCTAACGCAGTGTGTGGGAGCTTACATGCTTTTCCTTTCCCGTCTTTTTCGGACGACTATTCCAAAGGGGTAACCTGAAGGAATAGGGGCCTGAAGACACGAGGCATTCTTAAACCAGCACTGGGCTGCACGGCCTTCTGTTGTGATCAGGTTATATTCGAGTCAAAAAGCCAGAGCATCCGCTTCCATCCTATGGAGCACGAGCTAAATCGGAAGAGGCAGGGGATACACCTACGCCTATCGGCGCACGTTCCCTGCGTCAGGCTGCTTCACCCATTTGCACCCGACTGGAGACGGCACTGAGCAAGCTTTTTGTCAGGAGTGGGATTCGAACCCACGCCTCCAGGGGAGACTGCGACCTGAACGCAGCGCCTTAGACCGCTCGGCCATCCTGACGCGGGCCCCCTGTCCCGGGGCGGTCTGATGAGCCACCGCGATCCCACTACGCTCCTCGAGTATCGCACTGTTATTAATACTACAGTGTGACTCCAGCATTAAAATGTTTGGAAAATGTGTCGGCTTTTATAATCCAGTGTAGAGCAGCATGTGATGATTTGTGCTACAACACTAAGCGCTCAAAGTGACGTCTGCGTTTGTCGTTGAAACTTTCAACTCTTTCATCACTTATGTAGGAAATAAAAAGAGCAGTTGTGCGCCACACGCAGAGAGGCCGTCAGCAGAGTGGCGCAGCGGTAGCGTGCTGGGCCCATAACCCAGAGGTCGATGGATCGACATCATCCTTTGCTACATGTGTCCTATGCACGATTCATAAGCATGCCATTGGGTTAGCAAAGTGCCTTCAAATAGTCTGCATCTCCCTTTCTTTAAATTCTGTCCTGAGTTTCTCTCTCGTGTGTGTTTGTGCAAGCTTGACACTTGCGGGACTCTTTAATCTTCACCAATACGGAGATGACCAAATGTGTCTTTGGTTGTTCTGAGGTCTTTGATAGTTTCTTTGAAAGCTTCAACTGAACCTCGAAATCGAAGCAGTTATGTCTATATTGATTTCTCGCGTTAATCATTACGAACCAGGAACAGCCAGCACACTCGGTCGCATTAGTAATTATGTCACGTCTCTACTTAGCAGAGCATTCAAAGGCCCACTGGAAGTAGTAAAGCACTAAAACACTGCAAAACTGAACTCGGGAAAATCATACTGGGAGCTCTGAGCGATGTCTGCATCCAAGCCATCCAATACGGACTCTGAAACCTTGGAATATCAACACTATGATGCGCTACCTTTTACCTGGAGCAAAACGATGGAATTAGAAGAATGCTTACCGCAGGATACAACTGTGCCGCTGTTATTTGGAGCCCGGTTTTCACTTGCATGAAAACTACAGCAGAACGTAGAAGGATGATCACTGAGGAGTCCACGCGGGCATGCTGAGGAGATTGTAGGTCGTACATTTCAATGATTACTGACATTTGCGCTGCTGGAGGTACAGTAATCAACAAAGAACAGGGTGTGCTACTCTCGAATCCGGTCAGCACATGATGAAAAGCCAGGAAGTATACCTTGTCAAATTGCCGTCAACAGGGACAAGTTAACCACCAGCTCCACCGGCGCCCGGCTAGCTCAGTCGGTAGAGCATGAGACTCTTAATCTCAGGGTCGTGGGTTCGAGCCCCACGTTGGGTGGTGCCCGTCTCCTTATTAACAAAGTTTCCCGCTCATCCTTGAACCTCTTACACCTCGATGGTACCGAGCACTGCGTTTTAATGCACAGGTGTGATCAAACCGAGATGAAAAGGGCGTATCTAGCTCCTTGCCCGAGAGATAAATCAAAGGTTCCGCAGATAATCCCTTGGCTCCGGTCACCCGGACGCAGATAGGAGCTGCAGCCATCATAACTTGTATGAAAACTAAGAAGAGCTCCTGTCTATTTACAGTTTCATTTACTCTAGCGTTTCCTTAAACATTGCGTGTACGAAGGCTAAGAAATTGGAGAGCTATTCTAATACAATAACTATTAGGAATCTTTTCGGCATAACAGTTTCACTGTGATTTTGCAGGTAACACGTACATTGGGAAAACATTTTGAACGCGATCAATAACCGCACTGGAAAAATGTGGGAAAGAAAGGGCGAAAAGCGACTCTTCAACATGTGGAAATATCTTCCTGAGCGGAGCCCTCTTCTCGAAGCTCAACACTCTGCAAGAGTCACTTCTCCCAACTTGCGCCCGCAGGTTTCCGTAGTGTGCCTGCAAAGAGCCATCCGCTTGAGACAGGTGCACCTCCCGATTTCATTGAACTAAGCTAGATGCACAATTTCTAATGCAGCCTTCATCACAATAGACAGTTCATTTCTCGAAAGCTTGTCATAAAAAAAGGAAACAAAGAACGAAAACGTATAGCTGACAATCTTCTGAAGATGCAGATTCATCTTTGGGGAAATGGACATTTTATGTATGCAGATGCTTTTCAAGCGCTGGTTTTAGAACGTCGCTGTGCTTCCAGCATCCTTTTCAGCCTTCTAAACTGGCTACCGAGGTGCCGATCACATTGTAAAGCGGTTGAGAGGCCGGAGCTGCTCAAACCGCTCTTGCCGTTTCCCATCAATCAAAAGCACTATGTTGTTTCTTTGTATGGAAAGCTTTTCAAGTCTGGCATCGACACGCACCTTTCCTGAAACGTCCAAAAGGTGAATGCTTCGCAAAGAAATCCAGTCTACCTTCAGGGGGCATGATGTTGAAATCGGAATGAGCCCTGGGTGGGCTTGAAGCAGCAGCTGTTCAGTTAACAGCTGCACAGAAACGCACCCCGCTTGCTTTGTATCATTCGCAAGTTTCTGGTTAAAGAGTAAAAAAGGCTGGAATTCTTCTGCCAGCCGGCAGGATTTCTTCTGCACTCACCCAGAAAAGCCAAGAATTGTATTTCATCTTTCGCAAGCTGTATTTTCCAGGAGGAGAATGAATACTTGCATTAAACTGAATCAAGCCGACAGAGACGCACAGCCGTTGTTTTTCTCCATGGGAAGTTTTTCGTTAAGGAAAAACACTGTTGTCATTTTCTTGCCAGCCGGCGGTATTTCTTGTGCAGCGATGAGCCAGATTTGTATTTCGTATTTCGCAAGTTGTGTGAATTTCTTGAAGTTGAAAGTGAATTCGCTCCAGAAAAGAAATGTCGCTTGAAAGCCGTGGCTGTTTGTTAAACCGCAGGACCTGAGCTTGCGTTCTGTTTCTCATGGCGTTCGCAAAGGCGATTCCTGCCTTTAAAACTGCTGTGTCTGCGACTGAAAGTGGCGTGTGGCGCAGCTTCTAAAGTCTTGTTGACGCTCCTCGATGTTGCTTTCTCTCTGCCTAAGGAAGTTCGATTGTCGCGTCGGAACGGGGAGACCTAATCCTTCCAGCTTTAAGCCACCCTTCAGTCTTCTGAAGGGTGTCCGAGTGCTAGCATGTCATTTGGCTTTTTTTGGGGGGAAGCGGAGAGCGACATTGAAAAAGGTTACCGCCGCCGCCTCGCCCTCCGTGTTAAATGATTGCAAGCCGGCAGCGGCGGCGTTCCCTGTAGTCGTGGCCGAGCGGTTAAGGCGATGGGCTAGAAAGCCATTGGGGTCTCTCCGCGTCGGCTCGAATCCTGCCCACTACGGCGCCCTTCTCCTGTCGCTTCGGCCTGCCCAGAAAAAGGCAGAGTGCCGTTTCTCTCTTCCTGCTTCTTGTACAAACGCTAAATCGCTTGGACCTGCTGCCTTGGAAGTAATGTCTTCAACATCCACCAGTGACATTTCACAGCTGGAAGCACACAGCCACGCTTTTGGCATTGGCATGTCTTGCGCCCTACTTCCAGCCTTTGAAGACCTAATTATTCAAACTGAAAGAACCGGCTGAATGAGTGTTTGCAGTGCACCAGGAGGAGCAGGGACCATAGCATTGGAGGGGTGAGGATGGCGCAGATGGAAACGTTTTCATGCGATCCTCTGGGAGGAATGAAAAGAAAAGACGAAACCGGAAACAGTAGTAGCCGCAAGAGGAAGTGTCTTCAAGCGCCAAGCAAGCGCTCCTCGTTAGTATAGTGGTGCGTATCCCCGCCTGTCACGTGGGAGACCAGGGATGGATTGCTTGACGGCGAGCCAGGTTGCTTTTCTCCCATCAGATTCCAACCGCTAATGCTAACGCAGTGTGTGGGAGCTTACATGCTTTTCCTTTCCCGTCTTTTTCGGACGACTATTCCAAAGGGGTAACCTGAAGGAATAGGGGCCTGAAGACACGAGGCATTCTTAAACCAGCACTGGGCTGCACGGCCTTCTGTTGTGATCAGGTTATATTCGAGTCAAAAAGCCAGAGCATCCGCGTCCATCCTATGGAGCACGAGCTAATTCGGAAGAGGCAGGGGATACACCTACGCCTATCGGAGCACGTTCCCTGCGTCAGGCTGCTTCACCCATTTGCACCCGACTGGAGACGGCACTGAGCAAGCTTTTTGTCAGGAGTGGGATTTGAACCCACGCCTCCAGGGGAGACTGCAACCTGAACGCAGCGCCTTAGACCGCTCGGCCATCCTGACGCGGACCCCCTGTCCCGGGGCGGTCTGATGAGCCACCGCGATCCCACTACGCTCCTCGAGTATCGCACTGTTATTAATACTACAGTGTGACTCCAGCATTAAAATGTTTGGAAAATGTGTCGGCTTTTATAATCCAGTGTAGAGCAGCATGTGATGATTTGTGCTACAACACTAAGCGCTCAAAGTGACGTCTGCGTTTGTCGTTGAAACTTTCAACTCTTTCATCACTTATGTAGGAAATAAAAAGAGCAGTTGTGCGCCACACGCAGAGAGGCCGTCAGCAGAGTGGCGCAGCGGTAGCGTGCTGGGCCCATAACCCAGAGGTCGATGGATCGACACCATCCTTTGCTACATGTGTCCTATGCACGATTCATAAGCATGCCATTGGGTTAGCAAAGTGCCTTCAAATAGTCTGCATCTCCCTTTCTTTAAATTCTGTCCTGAGTTTCTCTCTCGTGTGTGTTTGTGCAAGCTTGACACTTGCGGGACTCTTTAATCTTCACCAATACGGAGATGACCAAATGTGTCTTTGGTTGTTCTGAGGTCTTTGATAGTTTCTTTGAAAGCTTCAACTGAACCTGGAAATCGAAGCAGTTATGTCTATATTGATTTCTCGCGTTAATCATTACGAACCAGGAACAGCCAGCACACTCGGTCGCATTAGTAATTATGTCATGTCTCTACTTAGCAGAGCATTCAAAGGCCCACTGGAAGTAGTAAAGCACTAAAACACTGCAAAACTGAACTCGGGAAAATCATACTGGGAGCTCTGAGCGATGTCTGCATCCAAGCCATCCAATACGGACTCTGAAACCTTGGAATATCAACACTATGATGCGCTACCTTTTACCTGGAGCAAAACGATGGAATTAGAAGAATGCTTACCGCAGGATACAACTGTGCCGCTGTTATTTGGAGCACGGTTTTCACTTGCATGAAAACTACAGCAGAACGTAGAAGGATGATCACTGAGGAGTCCACGCGGGCATGCTGAGGAGATTGTAGGTCGTACATTTCAATGATTACTGACATTTGCGCTGCTGGAGGTACAGTAATCAACAAAGAACAGGGTGTGCTACTCTCGAATCCGGTCAGCACATGATGAAAAGCCAGGAAGTATACCTTGTCAAATTGCCGTCAACAGGGACAAGTTAACCACCAGCTCCACCGGCGCCCGGCTAGCTCAGTCGGTAGAGCATGAGACTCTTAATCTCAGGGTCGTGGGTTCGAGCCCCACGTTGGGTGGTGCCCGTCTCCTTATTAACAAAGTTTCCCGCTCATCCTTGAACCTCTTACACCTCGATGGTACCGAGCACTGCGTTTTAATGCACAGGTGTGATCAAACCGAGATGAAAAGGGCGTATCTAGCTCCTTGCCCGAGAGATAAATCAAAGGTTCCGCAGATAATCCCTTGGCTCCGGTCACCCGGACGCAGATAGGAGCTGCAGCCATCATAACTTGTATGAAAACTAAGAAGAGCTCCTGTCTATTTACAGTTTCATTTACTCTAGCGTTTCCTTAAACATTGCGTGTACGAAGGCTAAGAAATTGGAGAGCTATTCTAATACAATAACTATTAGGAATCTTTTCGGCATAACAGTTTCACTGTGATTTTGCAGGTAACACGTACATTGGGAAAACATTTTGAACGCGATCAATAACCGCACTGGAAAAATGTGGGAAAGAAAGGGCGAAAAGCGACTCTTCAACATGTGGAAATATCTTCCTGAGCGGAGCCCTCTTCTCGAAGCTCAACACTCTGCAAGAGTCACTTCTCCCAACTTGCGCCCGCAGGTTTCCGTAGTGTGCCTGCAAAGAGCCATCCGCTTGAGACAGGTGCACCTCCCGATTTCATTGAACTAAGCTAGATGCACAATTTCTAATGCAGCCTTCATCACAATAGACAGTTCATTTCTCGAAAGCTTGTCATAAAAAAAGGAAACAAAGAACGAAAACGTATAGCTGACAATCTTCTGAAGATGCAGATTCATCTTTGGGGAAATGGACATTTTATGTATGCAGATGCTTTTCAAGCGCTGGTTTTAGAACGTCGCTGTGCTTCCAGCATCCTTTTCAGCCTTCTAAACTGGCTACCGAGGTGCCGATCACATTGTAAAGCGGTTGAGAGGCCGGAGCTGCTCAAACCGCTCTTGCCGTTTCCCATCAATTAAAAGCACTATGTTGTTTCTTTGTATGGAAAGCTTTTCAAGTCTGGCATCGACACGCACCTTTCCTGAAACGTCCAAATGGTGAATGCTTCGCAAAGAAATCCAGTCTACCTTCAGGGGGCATGATGTTGAAATCGGAATGAGCCCTGGGTGGGCTTGAAGCAGCAGCTGTTCAGTTAACAGCTGCACAGAAACGCACCCCGCTTGCTTTGTATCATTCGCAAGTTTCTGGTTAAAGAGTAAAAAAGGCTGGAATTCTTCTGCCAGCCGGCAGGATTTCTTCTGCACTCACCCAGAAAAGCCAAGAATTGTATTTCATCTTTCGCAAGCTGTATTTTCCAGGAGGAGAATGAATACTTGCATTAAACTGAATCAAGCCGACAGAGACGCACAGCCGTTGTTTTTCTCCATGGGAAGTTTTTCGTTAAGGAAAAACACTGTTGTCATTTTCTTGCCAGCCGGCGGTATTTCTTGTGCAGCGATGAGCCAGATTTGTATTTCGTATTTCGCAAGTTGTGTGAATTTCTTGAAGTTGAAAGTGAATTCGCTCCAGAAAAGAAATGTCGCTTGAAAGCCGTGGCTGTTTGTTAAACCGCAGGACCTGAGCTTGCGTTCTGTTTCTCATGGCGTTCGCAAAGGCGATTCCTGCCTTTAAAACTGCTGTGTCTGCGACTGAAAGTGGCGTGTGGCGCAGCTTCTAAAGTCTTGTTGACGCTCCTCGATGTTGCTTTCTCTCTGCCTAAGGAAGTTCGATTGTCGCGTCGGAACGGGGAGACCTAATCCTTCCAGCTTTAAGCCACCCTTCAGTCTTCTGAAGGGTGTCCGAGTGCTAGCATGTCATTTGGCTTTTTTTGGGGGGAAGCGGAGAGCGACATTGAAAAAGGTTACCGCCGCCGCCTCGCCCTCCGTGTTAAATGATTGCAAGCCGGCGGCGGCGGCGTTCCCTGTAGTCGTGGCCGAGCGGTTAAGGCGATGGGCTAGAAAGCCATTGGGGTGTCCCCGCGTCGGCTCGAATCCTGCCCACTACGGCGCCCTTCTCCTGTCGCTTCGGCCTGCCCAGAAAAAGGCAGAGTGCCGTTTCTCTCTTCCTGCTTCTTGTACAAACGCTAAATCGCTTGGACCTGCTGCCTTGGAAGTAATGTCTTCAACATCCACCAGTGACATTTCACAGCTGGAAGCACACAGCCACGCTTTTGGCATTGGCATGTCTTGCGCCCTACTTCCAGCCTTTGAAGACCTAATTATTCAAACTGAAAGAACCGGCTGAATGAGTGTTTGCAGTGCACCAGGAGGAGCAGGGACCATAGCATTGGAGGGGTGAGGATGGCGCAGATGGAAACGTTTTCATGCGCTCCTCTGGGAGGAATGAAAAGAAAAGACGAAACCGGAAACAGTAGTAGCCGCAAGAGGAAGTGTCTTCAAGCGCCAAGCAAGCGCTCCTCGTTAGTATAGTGGTGCGTATCCCCGCCTGTCACGTGGGAGACCAGGGATGGATTGCTTGACGGCGAGCCAGGTTGCTTTTCTCCCATCAGATTCCAACCGCTAATGCTAACGCAGTGTGTGGGAGCTTACATGCTTTTCCTTTCCCGTCTTTTTCGGACGACTATTCCAAAGGGGTAACCTGAAGGAATAGGGGCCTGAAGACACGAGGCATTCTTAAACCAGCACTGGGCTGCACGGCCATCTGTTGTGATCAGGTTATATTCGAGTCAAAAAGCCAGAGCATCCGCTTCCATCCTATGGAGCACGAGCTAAATCGGAAGAGGCAGGGGATACACCTACGCCTATCGGCGCACGTTCCCTGCGTCAGGCTGCTTCACCCATTTGCACCCGACTGGAGACGGCACTGAGCAAGCTTTTTGTCAGGAGTGGGATTCGAACCCACGCCTCCAGAGGAGACTGCGACCTGAACGCAGCGCCTTAGACCGCTCGGCCATCCTGACGCGGGCCCCCTGTCCCGGGGCGGTCTGATGAGCCACCGCGATCCCACTACGCTCCTTGAGTATCGCACTGTTATTAATACTACAGTGTGACTCCAGCATTAAAATGTTTGGAAAATGTGTCGGCTTTTATAATCCAGTGTAGAGCAGCATGTGATGATTTGTGCTACAACACTAAGCGCTCAAACTGACGTCTGCGTTTGTCGTTGAAACTTTCAACTCTTTCATCACTTATGTAGGAAATAAAAAGAGCAGTTGTGCGCCACACGCAGAGAGGCCGTCAGCAGAGTGGCGCAGCGGTAGCGTGCTGGGCCCATAACCCAGAGGTCGATGGATCGACATCATCCTTTGCTACATGTGTCCTATGCACGATTCATAAGCATGCCATTGGGTTAGCAAAGTGCCTTCAAATAGTCTGCATCTCCCTTTCTTTAAATTCTGTCCTGAGTTTCTCTCTCGTGTGTGTTTGTGCAAGCTTGACACTTGCGGGACTCTTTAATCTTCACCAATACGGAGATGACCAAATGTGTCTTTGGTTGTTCTGAGGTCTTTGATAGTTTCTTTGAAAGCTTCAACTGAACCTCGAAATCGAAGCAGTTATGTCTATATTGATTTCTCGCGTTAATCATTACGAACCAGGAACAGCCAGCACACTCGGTCGCATTAGTAATTATGTCACGTCTCTACTTAGCAGAGCATTCAAAGGCCCACTGGAAGTAGTAAAGCACTAAAACACTGCAAAACTGAACTCGGGAAAATCATACTGGGAGCTCTGAGCGATGTCTGCATCCAAGCCATCCAATACGGACTCTGAAACCTTGGAATATCAACACTATGATGCGCTACCTTTTACCTGGAGCAAAACGATGGAATTAGAAGAATGCTTACCGCAGGATACAACTGTGCCGCTGTTATTTGGAGCCCGGTTTTCACTTGCATGAAAACTACAGCAGAACGTAGAAGGATGATCACTGAGGAGTCCACGCGGGCATGCTGAGGAGATTGTAGGTCGTACATTTCAATGATTACTGACATTTGCGCTGCTGGAGGTACAGTAATCAACAAAGAACAGGGTGTGCTACTCTCGAATCCGGTCAGCACATGATGAAAAGCCAGGAAGTATACCTTGTCAAATTGCCGTCAACAGGGACAAGTTAACCACCAGCTCCACCGGCGCCCGGCTAGCTCAGTCGGTAGAGCATGAGACTCTTAATCTCAGGGTCGTGGGTTCGAGCCCCACGTTGGGTGGTGCCCGTCTCCTTATTAACAAAGTTTCCCGCTCATCCTTGAACCTCTTACACCTCGATGGTACCGAGCACTGCGTTTTAATGCACAGGTGTGATCAAACCGAGATGAAAAGGGCGTATCTAGCTCCTTGCCCGAGAGATAAATCAAAGGTTCCGCAGATAATCCCTTGGCTCCGGTCACCCGGACGCAGATAGGAGCTGCAGCCATCATAACTTGTATGAAAACTAAGAAGAGCTCCTGTCTATTTACAGTTTCATTTACTCTAGCGTTTCCTTAAACATTGCGTGTACGAAGGCTAAGAAATTGGAGAGCTATTCTAATACAATAACTATTAGGAATCTTTTCGGCATAACAGTTTCACTGTGATTTTGCAGGTAACACGTACATTGGGAAAACATTTTGAACGCGATCAATAACCGCACTGGAAAAATGTGGGAAAGAAAGGGCGAAAAGCGACTCTTCAACATGTGGAAATATCTTCCTGAGCGGAGCCCTCTTCTCGAAGCTCAACACTCTGCAAGAGTCACTTCTCCCAACTTGCGCCCGCAGGTTTCCGTAGTGTGCCTGCAAAGAGCCATCCGCTTGAGACAGGTGCACCTCCCGATTTCATTGAACTAAGCTAGATGCACAATTTCTAATGCAGCCTTCATCACAATAGACAGTTCATTTCTCGAAAGCTTGTCATAAAAAAAGGAAACAAAGAACGAAAACGTATAGCTGACAATCTTCTGAAGATGCAGATTCATCTTTGGGGAAATGGACATTTTATGTATGCAGATGCTTTTCAAGCGCTGGTTTTAGAACGTCGCTGTGCTTCCAGCATCCTTTTCAGCCTTCTAAACTGGCTACCGAGGTGCCGATCACATTGTAAAGCGGTTGAGAGGCCGGAGCTGCTCAAACCGCTCTTGCCGTTTCCCATCAATCAAAAGCACTATGTTGTTTCTTTGTATGGAAAGCTTTTCAAGTCTGGCATCGACACGCACCTTTCCTGAAACGTCCAAAAGGTGAATGCTTCGCAAAGAAATCCAGTCTACCTTCAGGGGGCATGATGTTGAAATCGGAATGAGCCCTGGGTGGGCTTGAAGCAGCAGCTGTTCAGTTAACAGCTGCACAGAAACGCACCCCGCTTGCTTTGTATCATTCGCAAGTTTCTGGTTAAAGAGTAAAAAAGGCTGGAATTCTTCTGCCAGCCGGCAGGATTTCTTCTGCACTCACCCAGAAAAGCCAAGAATTGTATTTCATCTTTCGCAAGCTGTATTTTCCAGGAGGAGAATGAATACTTGCATTAAACTGAATCAAGCCGACAGAGACGCACAGCCGTTGTTTTTCTCCATGGGAAGTTTTTCGTTAAGGAAAAACACTGTTGTCATTTTCTTGCCAGCCGGCGGTATTTCTTGTGCAGCGATGAGCCAGATTTGTATTTCGTATTTCGCAAGTTGTGTGAATTTCTTGAAGTTGAAAGTGAATTCGCTCCAGAAAAGAAATGTCGCTTGAAAGCCGTGGCTGTTTGTTAAACCGCAGGACCTGAGCTTGCGTTCTGTTTCTCATGGCGTTCGCAAAGGCGATTCCTGCCTTTAAAACTGCTGTGTCTGCGACTGAAAGTGGCGTGTGGCGCAGCTTCTAAAGTCTTGTTGACGCTCCTCGATGTTGCTTTCTCTCTGCCTAAGGAAGTTCGATTGTCGCGTCGGAACGGGGAGACCTAATCCTTCCAGCTTTAAGCCACCCTTCAGTCTTCTGAAGGGTGTCCGAGTGCTAGCATGTCATTTGGCTTTTTTTGGGGGGAAGCGGAGAGCGACATTGAAAAAGGTTACCGCCGCCGCCTCGCCCTCCGTGTTAAATGATTGCAAGCCGGCGGCGGCGGCGTTCCCTGTAGTCGTGGCCGAGCGGTTAAGGCGATGGGCTAGAAAGCCATTGGGGTCTCTCCGCGTCGGCTCGAATCCTGCCCACTACGGCGCCCTTCTCCTGTCGCTTCGGCCTGCCCAGAAAAAGGCAGAGTGCCGTTTCTCTCTTCCTGCTTCTTGTACAAACGCTAAATCGCTTGGACCTGCTGCGTTGGAAGTAATGTCTTCAACATCCACCAGTGACATTTCACAGCTGGAAGCACACAGCCACGCTTTTGGCATTGGCATGTCTTGCGCCCTACTTCCAGCCTTTGAAGACCTAATTATTCAAACTGAAAGAACCGGCTGAATGAGTGTTTGCAGTGCACCAGGAGGAGCAGGGACCATAGCATTGGAGGGGTGAGGATGGCGCAGATGGAAACGTTTTCATGCGATCCTCTGGGAGGAATGAAAAGAAAAGACGAAACCGGAAACAGTAGTAGCCGCAAGAGGAAGTGTCTTCAAGCGCCAAGCAAGCGCTCCTCGTTAGTATAGTGGTGCGTATCCCCGCCTGTCACGTGGGAGACCAGGGATGGATTGCTTGACGGCGAGCCAGGTTGCTTTTCTCCCATCAGATTCCAACCGCTAATGCTAACGCAGTGTGTGGGAGCTTACATGCTTTTCCTTTCCCGTCTTTTTCGGACGACTATTCCAAAGGGGTAACCTGAAGGAATAGGGGCCTGAAGACACGAGGCATTCTTAAACCAGCACTGGGCTGCACGGCCATCTGTTGTGATCAGGTTATATTCGAGTCAAAAAGCCAGAGCATCCGCTTCCATCCTATGGAGCACGAGCTAAATCGGAAGAGGCAGGGGATACACCTACGCCTATCGGCGCACGTTCCCTGCGTCAGGCTGCTTCACCCATTTGCACCCGACTGGAGACGGCACTAAGCAAGCTTTTTGTCAGGAGTGGGATTCGAACCCACGCCTCCAGGGGAGACTGCGACCTGAACGCAGCGCCTTAGACCGCTCGGCCATCCTGACGCGGGCCCCCTGTCCCGGGGCGGTCTGATGAGCCACCGTGATCCCACTACGCTCCTCGAGTATCGCACTGTTATTAATACTACAGTGTGACTCCAGCATTAAAATGTTTGGAAAATGTGTCGGCTTTTATAATCCAGTGTAGAGCAGCATGTGATGATTTGTGCTACAACACCAAGCGCTCAAAGTGACGTCTGCGTTTGTCGTTGAAACTTTCAACTCTTTCATCACTTATGTAGGAAATAAAAAGAGCAGTTGTGCGCCACACGCAGAGAGGCCGTCAGCAGAGTGGCGCAGCGGAAGCGTGCTGGGCCCATAACCCAGAGGTCGATGGATCGAAACCATCCTCTGCTACATGTGTCCTATGCACGATTCCTAAGCATGCCATTGGGTAAGCAAAGTGCCTTCAAATAGTCTGCATCTCCCTTTCTTTAAATTCTGTCCTGAGTTTCTCTCTCGTGTGTGTTTGTGCAAGGTTGACACTTGCGGGACTCTTTAATCTTCACCAATACGGAGATGACCAAATGTGTCATCGGTTGTTCTGAGGTCGTTGATAGTTTCTTTGAAAGCTTCAACTGAACCTGGAAATCGAAGCAGTTATGTCTATATTGATTTCTCGCGTTAATCATTACTAACCAGGAACAGCCAGCACACTCGGTCGCATTAGTAATTATGTCACGTCTCTACTTAGCAGAGCATTCAAAGGCCCACTGGAAGTAGTAAAGCACTAAAACACTGCAAAACTGAACTCGGGAAAATCATACTGGGAGCTCTGAGCGATGTCTGCATCCAAGCCATCCAATACGGACTCTGAAACCTTGGAATATCAACACTATGATGCGCTACCTTTTACCTGGAGCAAAACGATGGAATTAGAAGAATGCTTACCGCAGGATACAACTGTGCCGCTGTTATTTGGAGCACGGTTTTCACTTGCATGAAAACTACAGCAGAACGTAGAAGGATGATCACTGAGGAGTCCACGCGGGCATGCTGAGGAGATTGTAGGTCGTACATTTCAATGATTACTGACATTTGCGCTGCTGGAGGTACAGTAATCAACAAAGAACAGGGTGTGCTACTCTCGAATCCGGTCAGCACATGATGAAAAGCCAGGAAGTATACCTTGTCAAATTGCCGTCAACAAGGACAAGTTAACCACCAGCTCCACCGGCGCCCGCCTAGCTCAGTCGGTAGAGCATGAGACTCTTAATCTCAGGGTCGTGGGTTCGAGCCCCACGTTGGGCGGTGCCCGTCTCTTTATTAACAAAGTTTCCCGCTCATCCATGAACCTCTTACACCTCGATGGTACCGAGCACTGCGTTTTAATGCACAGGTGTGATCAAACCGAGATGAAAAGGGCGTATCTAGCTCCTTGCCCGAGAGATAAATCAAAGGTTCCGCAGATAATCCCTTGGCTCCGGTCACCCGGACGCAGATAGGAGCTGCAGCCATCATAACTTGTATGAAAACTAAGAAGAGCTCCTGTCTATTTACAGTTTCATTTACTCTAGCGTTTCCTTAAACATTGCGTGTACGAAGGCTAAGAAATTGGAGAGCTATTCTAATACAATAACTATTAGGAATCTTTTCGGCATAACAGTTTCACTGTGATTTTGCAGGTAACACGTACGTTGGGAAAACATTTTGAACGCGATCAATAACCGCACTGGAAAAATGTGGGAAAGAAAGGGCGAAAAGCGACTCTTCAACATGTGGAAATATCTTCCTGAGCGGAGCCCTCTTCTCGAAGCTCAACACTCTGCAAGAGTCACTTCTCCCAACTTGCGCCCGCAGGTTTCCGTAGTGTGCCTGCAAAGAGCCATCCGCTTGAGACAGGTGCACCTCCCGATTTCATTGAACTAAGCTAGATGCACAATTTCTAATGCAGCCTTCATCACAATAGACAGTTCATTTCTCGAAAGCTTGTCGTAAAAAAAGGAAACAAAGAACGAAAACGTATAGCTGACAATCTTCTGAAGATGCAGATTCATCTTTGGGGAAATGGACATTTTATGTATGCAGATGCTTTTCAAGCGCTGGTTTTAGAACGTCGCTGTGCTTCCAGCATCCTTTTCAGCCTTCTAAACTGGCTACCGAGGTGCCGATCACATTGTAAAGCGGTTGAGAGGCCGGAGCTGCTCAAACCGCTCTTGCCGTTTCCCATCAATCAAAAGCACTATGTTGTTTCTTTGTATGGAAAGCTTTTCAAGTCTGGCATCGACACGCACCTTTCCTGAAACGTCCAAAAGGTGAATGCTTCGCAAAGAAATCCAGTCTACCTTCAGGGGGCATGATGTTGAAATCGGAATGAGCCCTGGGTGGGCTTGAAGCAGCAGCTGTTCAGTTAACAGCTGCACAGAAACGCACCCCGCTTGCTTTGTATCATTCGCAAGTTTCTGGTTAAAGAGTAAAAAAGGCTGGAATTCTTCTGCCAGCCGGCAGGATTTCTTCTGCACTCACCCAGAAAAGCCAAGAATTGTATTTCATCTTTCGCAAGCTGTATTTTCCAGGAGGAGAATGAATACTTGCATTAAACTGAATCAAGCCGACAGAGACGCACAGCCGTTGTTTTTCTCCATGGGAAGTTTTTCGTTAAGGAAAAACACCGTTGTCATTTTCTTGCCAGCCGGCGGTATTTCTTGTGCAGCGATGAGCCAGATTTGTATTTCGTATTTCGCAAGTTGTGTGAATTTCTTGAAGTTGAAAGTGAATTCGCTCCAGAAAAGAAATGTCGCTTGAAAGCCGTGGCTGTTTGTTAAACCGCAGGACCTGAGCTTGCGTTCTGTTTCTCATGGCGTTCGCAAAGGCGATTCCTGCCTTTAAAACTGCTGTGTCTGCGACTGAAAGTGGCGTGTGGCGCAGCTTCTAAAGTCTTGTTGACGCTCCTCGATGTTGCTTTCTCTCTGCCTAAGGAAGTTCGATTGTCGCGTCGGAACGGGGAGACCTAATCCTTCCAGCTTTAAGCCACCCTTCAGTCTTCTGAAGGGTGTCCGAGTGCTAGCATGTCATTTGGCTTTTTTTTGGGGGAAGCGGAGAGCGACATTGAAAAAGGTTACCGCCGCCGCCTCGCCCTCCGTGTTAAATGATTGCAAGCCGGCGGCGGCGGCGCTCCCTGTAGTCGTGTCCGAGCGGTTAAGGCGATGGGCTAGAAAGCCATTGGGGTCTCCCCGCGTCGGCTCGAATCCTGCCCACTACGGCGCCCTTCTCCTGTCGCTTCGGCCTGCCCAGAAAAAGGCAGAGTGCCGTTTCTCTCTTCCTGCTTCTTGTACAAACGCTAAATCGCTTGGACCTGCTGCCTTGGAAGTAATGTCTTCAACATCCACCAGTGACATTTCACAGCTGGAAGCACACAGCCACGCTTTTGGCATTGGCATGTCTTGCGCCCTACTTCCAGCCTTTGAAGACCTAATTATTCAAACTGAAAGAACCGGCTGAATGAGTGTTTGCAGTGCACCAGGAGGAGCAGGGACCATAGCATTGGAGGGGTGAGGATGGCGCAGATGGAAACGTTTTCATGCGCTCCTCTGGGAGGAATGAAAAGAAAAGACGAAACCGGAAACAGTAGTAGCCGCAAGAGGAAGTGTCTTCAAGCGCCAAGCAAGCGCTCCTCGTTAGTATAGTGGTGCGTATCCCCGCCTGTCACGTGGGAGACCAGGGATGGATTGCTTGACGGCGAGCCAGGTTGCTTTTCTCCCATCAGATTCCAACCGCTAATGCTAACGCAGTGTGTGGGAGCTTACATGCTTTTCCTTTCCCGTCTTTTTCGGACGACTATTCCAAAGGGGTAACCTGAAGGAATAGGGGCCTGAAGACACGAGGCATTCTTAAACCAGCACTGGGCTGCACGGCCATCTGTTGTGATCAGGTTATATTCGAGTCAAAAAGCCAGAGCATCCGCTTCCATCCTATGGAGCACGAGCTAAATCGGAAGAGGCAGGGGATACACCTACGCCTATCGGCGCACGTTCCCTGCGTCAGGCTGCTTCACCCATTTGCACCCGACTGGAGACAGCACTGAGCAAGCTTTTTGTCAGGAGTGGGATTCGAACCCACGCCTCCAGGGGAGACTGCGACCTGAACGCAGCGCCTTAGACCGCTCGGCCATCCTGACGCGGGCCCCCTGTCCCGGGGCGGTCTGATGAGCCACCGTGATCCCACTGCGCTCCTCGAGTATCACACTGTTATTAATACTACAGTGTGACTCCAGCATTAAAATGTTTGGAAAATGTGTCGGCTTTTATAATCCAGTGTAGAGCAGCATGTGATGATTTGTGCTACAACACCAAGCGCTCAAAGTGACGTCTGCGTTTGTCGTTGAAACTTTCAACTCTTTCATCACTTATGTAGGAAATAAAAAGAGCAGTTGTGCGCCACACGCAGAGAGGCCGTCAGCAGAGTGGCGCAGCGGAAGCGTGCTGGGCCCATAACCCAGAGGTCGATGGATCGAAACCATCCTCTGCTACATGTGTCCTATGCACGATTCCTAAGCATGCCATTGGGTAAGCAAAGTGCCTTCAAATAGTCTGCATCTCCCTTTCTTTAAATTCTGTCCTGAGTTTCTCTCTCGTGTGTGTTTGTGCAAGCTTGACACTTGCGGGACTCTTTAATCTTCACCAATACGGAGATGACCAAATGTGTCTTTGGTTGTTCTGAGGTCTTTGATAGTTTCTTTGAAAGCTTCAACTGAACCTGGAAATCGAAGCAGTTATGTCTATATTGATTTCTCGCGTTAATCATTACGAACCAGGAACAGCCAGCACACTCGGTCGCATTAGTAATTATGTCATGTCTCTACTTAGCAGAGCATTCAAAGGCCCACTGGAAGTAGTAAAGCACTAAAACACTGCAAAACTGAACTCGGGAAAATCATACTGGGAGCTCTGAGCGATGTCTGCATCCAAGCCATCCAATACGGACTCTGAAACCTTGGAATATCAACACTATGATGCGCTACCTTTTACCTGGAGCAAAACGATGGAATTAGAAGAATGCTTACCGCAGGATACAACTGTGCCGCTGTTATTTGGAGCACGGTTTTCACTTGCATGAAAACTACAGCAGAACGTAGAAGGATGATCACTGAGGAGTCCACGCGGGCATGCTGAGGAGATTGTAGGTCGTACATTTCAATGATTACTGACATTTGCGCTGCTGGAGGTACAGTAATCAACAAAGAACAGGGTGTGCTACTCTCGAATCCGGTCAGCACATGATGAAAAGCCAGGAAGTATACCTTTGTCAAATTGCCGTCAACAGGGACAAGTTAACCACCAGCTCCACCGGCGCCCGGCTAGCTCAGTCGGTAGAGCATGAGACTCTTAATCTCAGGGTCGTGGGTTTGAGCCCCACGTTGGGCGGTGCCCGTCTCCTTATTAACAAAGTTTCCCGCTCATCCTTGAACCTCTTACACCTCGATGGTACCGAGCACTGCGTTTTAATGCACAGGTGTGATCAAACCGAGATGAAAAGGGCGTATCTAGCTCCTTGCCCGAGAGATAAATCAAAGGTTCCGCAGATAATCCCTTGGCTCCGGTCACCCGGACGCAGATAGGAGCTGCAGCCATCATAACTTGTATGAAAACTAAGAAGAGCTCCTGTCTATTTACAGTTTCATTTACTCTAGCGTTTCCTTAAACATTGCGTGTACGAAGGCTAAGAAATTGGAGAGCTATTCTAATACAATAACTATTAGGAATCTTTTCGGCATAACAGTTTCACTGTGATTTTGCAGGTAACACGTACGTTGGGAAAACATTTTGAACGCGATCAATAACCGCACTGGAAAAATGTGGGAAAGAAAGGGCGAAAAGCGACTCTTCAACATGTGGAAATATCTTCCTGAGCGGAGCCCTCTTCTCGAAGCTCAACACTCTGCAAGAGTCACTTCTCCCAACTTGCGCCCGCAGGTTTCCGTAGTGTGCCTGCAAAGAGCCATCCGCTTCAGACAGGTGCACCTCCCGATTTCATTGAACTAAGCTAGATGCACAATTTCTAATGCAGCCTTCATCACAATAGACAGTTCATTTCTCGAAAGCTTGTCGTAAAAAAAGGAAACAAAGAACGAAAACGTATAGCTGACAATCTTCTGAAGATGCAGATTCATCTTTGGGGAAATGGACATTTTATGTATGCAGATGCTTTTCAAGCGCTGGTTTTAGAACGTCGCTGTGCTTCCAGCATCCTTTTCAGCCTTCTAAACTGGCTACCGAGGTGCCGATCACATTGTAAAGCGGTTGAGAGGCCGGAGCTGCTCAAACCGCTCTTGCCGTTTCCCATCAATCAAAAGCACTATGTTGTTTCTTTGTATGGAAAGCTTTTCAAGTCTGGCATCGACACGCACCTTTCCTGAAACGTCCAAAAGGTGAATGCTTCGCAAAGAAATCCAGTCTACCTTCAGGGGGCATGATGTTGAAATCGGAATGAGCCCTGGGTGGGCTTGAAGCAGCAGCTGTTCAGTTAACAGCTGCACAGAAACGCACCCCGCTTGCTTTGTATCATTCGCAAGTTTCTGGTTAAAGAGTAAAAAAGGCTGGAATTCTTCTGCCAGCCGGCAGGATTTCTTCTGCACTCACCCAGAAAAGCCAAGAATTGTATTTCATCTTTCGCAAGCTGTATTTTCCAGGAGGAGAATGAATACTTGCATTAAACTGAATCAAGCCGACAGAGACGCACAGCCGTTGTTTTTCTCCATGGGAAGTTTTTCGTTAAGGAAAAACACCGTTGTCATTTTCTTGCCAGCCGGCGGTATTTCTTGTGCAGCGATGAGCCAGATTTGTATTTCGTATTTCGCAAGTTGTGTGAATTTCTTGAAGTTGAAAGTGAATTCGCTCCAGAAAAGAAATGTCGCTTGAAAGCCGTGGCTGTTTGTTAAACCGCAGGACCTGAGCTTGCGTTCTGTTTCTCATGGCGTTCGCAAAGGCGATTCCTGCCTTTAAAACTGCTGTGTCTGCGACTGAAAGTGGCGTGTGGCGCAGCTTCTAAAGTCTTGTTGACGCTCCTCGATGTTGCTTTCTCTCTGCCTAAGGAAGTTCGATTGTCGCGTCGGAACGGGGAGACCTAATCCTTCCAGCTTTAAGCCACCCTTCAGTCTTCTGAAGGGTGTCCGAGTGCTAGCATGTCATTTGGCTTTTTTTTGGGGGAAGCGGAGAGCGACATTGAAAAAGGTTACCGCCGCCGCCTCGCCCTCCGTGTTAAATGATTGCAAGCCGGCAGCAGCGGCGCTCCCTGTAGTCGTGTCCGAGCGGTTAAGGCGATGGGCTAGAAAGCCATTGGGGTCTCCCCGCGTCGGCTCGAATCCTGCCCACTACGGCGCCCTTCTCCTGTCGCTTCGGCCTGCCCAGAAAAAGGCAGAGTGCCGTTTCTCTCTTCCTGCTTCTTGTACAAACGCTAAATCGCTTGGACCTGCTGCCTTGGAAGTAATGTCTTCAACATCCACCAGTGACATTTCACAGCTGGAAGCACACAGCCACGCTTTTGGCATTGGCATGTCTTGCGCCCTACTTCCAGCCTTTGAAGACCTAATTATTCAAACTGAAAGAACCGGCTGAATGAGTGTTTGCAGTGCACCAGGAGGAGCAGGGACCATAGCATTGGAGGGGTGAGGATGGCGCAGATGGAAACGTTTTCATGCGCTCCTCTGGGAGGAATGAAAAGAAAAGACGAAACCGGAAACAGTAGTAGCCGCAAGAGGAAGTGTCTTCAAGCGCCAAGCAAGCGCTCCTCGTTAGTATAGTGGTGCGTATCCCCGCCTGTCACGTGGGAGACCAGGGATGGATTGCTTGACGGCGAGCCAGGTTGCTTTTCTCCCATCAGATTCCAACCGCTAATGCTAACGCAGTGTGTGGGAGCTTACATGCTTTTCCTTTCCCGTCTTTTTCGGACGACTATTCCAAAGGGGTAACCTGAAGGAATAGGGGCCTGAAGACACGAGGCATTCTTAAACCAGCACTGGGCTGCACGGCCATCTGTTGTGATCAGGTTATATTCGAGTCAAAAAGCCAGAGCATCCGCTTCCATCCTATGGAGCACGAGCTAAATCGGAAGAGGCAGGGGATACACCTACGCCTATCGGCGCACGTTCCCTGCGTCAGGCTGCTTCACCCATTTGCACCCGACTGGAGACGGCACTGAGCAAGCTTTTTGTCAGGAGTGGGATTCGAACCCACGCCTCCAGGGGAGACTGCAACCTGAACGCAGCGCCTTAGACCGCTCGGCCATCCTGACGCGGGCCCCCTGTCCCGGGGCGGTCTGATGAGCCACTGCGATCCCACTACGCTCCTCGAGTATCGCACTGTTATTAATACTACAGTGTGACTCCAGCATTAAAATGTTTGGAAAATGTGTCGGCTTTTATAATCCAGTGTAGAGCAGCATGTGATGATTTGTGCTACAACACCAAGCGCTCAAAGTGACGTCTGCGTTTGTCGTTGAAACTTTCAACTCTTTCATCACTTATGTAGGAAATAAAAAGAGCAGTTGTGCGCCACACGCAGAGAGGCCGTCAGCAGAGTGGCGCAGCGGAAGCGTGCTGGGCCCATAACCCAGAGGTCGATGGATCGAAACCATCCTCTGCTACATGTGTCCTATGCACGATTCCTAAGCATGCCATTGGGTAAGCAAAGTGCCTTCGAATAGTCTGCATCTCCCTTTCTTTAAATTCTGTCCTGAGTTTCTCTCTCGTGTGTGTTTGTGCAAGCTTGACACTTGCGGGACTCTTTAATCTTCACCAATACGGAGATGACCAAATGTGTCTTCGGTTGTTCTGAGGTCGTTGATAGTTTCTTTGAAAGCTTCAACTGAACCTGGAAATCGAAGCAGTTATGTCTATATTGATTTCTCGCGTTAATCATTACGAACCAGGAACAGCCAGCACACTCGGTCGCATTAGTAATTATGTCACGTCTCTACTTAGCAGAGCATTCAAAGGCCCACTGGAAGTAGTAAAGCACTAAAACACTGCAAAACTGAACTCGGGAAAATCATACTGGGAGCTCTGAGCGATGTCTGCATCCAAGCCATCCAATACGGACTCTGAAACCTTGGAATATCAACACTATGATGCGCTACCTTTTACCTGGAGCAAAACGATGGAATTAGAAGAATGCTTACCGCAGGATACAACTGTGCCGCTGTTATTTGGAGCACGGTTTTCACTTGCATGAAAACTACAGCAGAACGTAGAAGGATGATCACTGAGGAGTCCACGCGGGCATGCTGAGGAGATTGTAGGTCGTACATTTCAATGATTACTGACATTTGCGCTGCTGGAGGTACAGTAATCAACAAAGAACAGGGTGTGCTACTCTCGAATCCGGTCAGCACATGATGAAAAGCCAGGAAGTATACCTTTGTCAAATTGCCGTCAACAGGGACAAGTTAACCACCAGCTCCACCGGCGCCCGGCTAGCTCAGTCGGTAGAGCATGAGACTCTTAATCTCAGGGTCGTGGGTTCGAGCCCCACGTTGGGTGGTGTCCGTCTCCTTATTAACAAAGTTTCCCGCTCATCCTTGAACCTCTTACACCTCGATGGTACCGAGCACTGCGTTTTAATGCACAGGTGTGATCAAACCGAGATGAAAAGGGCGTATCTAGCTCCTTGCCCGAGAGATAAATCAAAGGTTCCGCAGATAATCCCTTGGCTCCGGTCACCCGGACGCAGATAGGAGCTGCAGCCATCATAACTTGTATGAAAACTAAGAAGAGCTCCTGTCTATTTACAGTTTCATTTACGCTAGCGTTTCCTTAAACATTGCGTGTACGAAGGCTAAGAAATTGGAGAGCTATTCTAATACAATAACTATTAGGAATCTTTTCGGCATAACAGTTTCACTGTGATTTTGCAGGTAACACGTACGTTGGGAAAACATTTTGAACGCGATCAATAACCGCACTGGAAAAATGTGGGAAAGAAAGGGCGAAAAGCGACTCTTCAACATGTGGAAATATCTTCCTGAGCGGAGCCCTCTTCTCGAAGCTCAACACTCTGCAAGAGTCACTTCTCCCAACTTGCGCCCGCAGGTTTCCGTAGTGTGCCTGCAAAGAGCCATCCGCTTGAGACAGGTGCACCTCCCGATTTCATTGAACTAAGCTAGATGCACAATTTCTAATGCAGCCTTCATCACAATAGACAGTTCATTTCTCGAAAGCTTGTCGTAAAAAAAGGAAACAAAGAACGAAAACGTATAGCTGACAATCTTCTGAAGATGCAGATTCATCTTTGGGGAAATGGACATTTTATGTATGCAGATGCTTTTCAAGCGCTGGTTTTAGAACGTCGCGTTGCTTCCAGCATCCTTTTCAGCCTTCTAAACTGGCTACCGAGGTGCCGATCACATTGTAAAGCGGTTGAGAGGCCGGAGCTGCTCAAACCGCTCTTGCCGTTTCCCATCAATCAAAAGCACTATGTTGTTTCTTTGTATGGAAAGCTTTTCAAGTCTGGCATCGACACGCACCTTTCCTGAAACGTCCAAAAGGTGAATGCTTCGCAAAGAAATCCAGTCTACCTTCAGGGGGCATGATGTTGAAATCGGAATGAGCCCTGGGTGGGCTTGAAGCAGCAGCTGTTCAGTTAACAGCTGCACAGAAACGCACCCCGCTTGCTTTGTATCATTCGCAAGTTTCTGGTTAAAGAGTAAAAAAGGCTGGAATTCTTCTGCCAGCCGGCAGGATTTCTTCTGCACTCACCCAGAAAAGCCAAGAATTGTATTTCATCTTTCGCAAGCTGTATTTTCCAGGAGGAGAATGAATACTTGCATTAAACTGAATCAAGCCGACAGAGACGCACAGCCGTTGTTTTTCTCCATGGGAAGTTTTTCGTTAAGGAAAAACACCGTTGTCATTTTCTTGCCAGCCGGCGGTATTTCTTGTGCAGCGATGAGCCAGATTTGTATTTCGTATTTCGCAAGTTGTGTGAATTTCTTGAAGTTGAAAGTGAATTCGCTCCAGAAAAGAAATGTCGCTTGAAAGCCGTGGCTGTTTGTTAAACCGCAGGACCTGAGCTTGCGTTCTGTTTCTCATGGCGTTCGCAAAGGCGATTCCTGCCTTTAAAACTGCTGTGTCTGCGACTGAAAGTGGCGTGTGGCGCAGCTTCTAAAGTCTTGTTGACGCTCCTCGATGTTGCTTTCTCTCTGCCTAAGGAAGTTCGATTGTCGCGTCGGAACGGGGAGACCTAATCCTTCCAGCTTTAAGCCACCCTTCAGTCTTCTGAAGGGTGTCCGAGTGCTAGCATGTCATTTGGCTTTTTTTGGGGGGAAGCGGAGAGCGACATTGAAAAAGGTTACCGCCGCCGCCTCGCCCTCCGTGTTAAATGATTGCAAGCCGGCAGCAGCGGCGCTCCCTGTAGTCGTGTCCGAGCGGTTAAGGCGATGGGCTAGAAAGCCATTGGGGTCTCCCCGCGTCGGCTCGAATCCTGCCCACTACGGCGCCCTTCTCCTGTCGCTTCGGCCTGCCCAGAAAAAGGCAGAGTGCCGTTTCTCTCTTCCTGCTTCTTGTACAAACGCTAAATCGCTTGGACCTGCTGCCTTGGAAGTAATGTCTTCAACATCCACCAGTGACATTTCACAGCTGGAAGCACACAGCCACGCTTTTGGCATTGGCATGTCTTGCGCCCTACTTCCAGCCTTTGAAGACCTAATTATTCAAACTGAAAGAACCGGCTGAATGAGTGTTTGCAGTGCACCAGGAGGAGCAGGGACCATAGCATTGGAGGGGTGAGGATGGCGCAGATGGAAACGTTTTCATGCGCTCCTCTGGGAGGAATGAAAAGAAAAGACGAAACCGGAAACAGTAGTAGCCGCAAGAGGAAGTGTCTTCAAGCGCCAAGCAAGCGCTCCTCGTTAGTATAGTGGTGCGTATCCCCGCCTGTCACGTGGGAGACCAGGGATGGATTGCTTGACGGCGAGCCAGGTTGCTTTTCTCCCATCAGATTCCAACCGCTAATGCTAACGCAGTGTGTGGGAGCTTACATGCTTTTCCTTTCCCGTCTTTTTCGGACGACTATTCCAAAGGGGTAACCTGAAGGAATAGGGGCCTGAAGACACGAGGCATTCTTAAACCAGCACTGGGCTGCACGGCCATCTGTTGTGATCAGGTTATATTCGAGTCAAAAAGCCAGAGCATCCGCTTCCATCCTATGGAGCACGAGCTAAATCGGAAGAGGCAGGGGATACACCTACGCCTATCGGCGCACGTTCCCTGCGTCAGGCTGCTTCACCCATTTGCACCCGACTGGAGACGGCACTGAGCAAGCTTTTTGTCAGGAGTGGGATTCGAACCCACGCCTCCAGGGGAGACTGCAACCTGAACGCAGCGCCTTAGACCGCTCGGCCATCCTGACGCGGGCCCCCTGTCCCGGGGCGGTCTGATGAGCCACCGCGATCCCACTACGCTCCTCGAGTATCGCACTGTTATTAATACTACAGTGTGACTCCAGCATTAAAATGTTTGGAAAATGTGTCGGCTTTTATAATCCAGTGTAGAGCAGCATGTGATGATTTGTGCTACAACACCAAGCGCTCAAAGTGACGTCTGCGTTTGTCGTTGAAACTTTCAACTCTTTCATCACTTATGTAGGAAATAAAAAGAGCAGTTGTGCGCCACACGCAGAGAGGCCGTCAGCAGAGTGGCGCAGCGGAAGCGTGCTGGGCCCATAACCCAGAGGTCGATGGATCGAAACCATCCTCTGCTACATGTGTCCTATGCACGATTCCTAAGCATGCCATTGGGTAAGCAAAGTGCCTTCGAATAGTCTGCATCTCCCTTTCTTTAAATTCTGTCCTGAGTTTCTCTCTCGTGTGTGTTTGTGCAAGCTTGACACTTGCGGGACTCTTTAATCTTCACCAATACGGAGATGACCAAATGTGTCTTCGGTTGTTCTGAGGTCGTTGATAGTTTCTTTGAAAGCTTCAACTGAACCTGGAAATCGAAGCAGTTATGTCTATATTGATTTCTCGCGTTAATCATTACGAACCAGGAACAGCCAGCACACTCGGTCGCATTAGTAATTATGTCACGTCTCTACTTAGCAGAGCATTCAAAGGCCCACTGGAAGTAGTAAAGCACTAAAACACTGCAAAACTGAACTCGGGAAAATCATACTGGGAGCTCTGAGCGATGTCTGCATCCAAGCCATCCAATACGGACTCTGAAACCTTGGAATATCAACACTATGATGCGCTACCTTTTACCTGGAGCAAAACGATGGAATTAGAAGAATGCTTACCGCAGGATACAACTGTGCCGCTGTTATTTGGAGCACGGTTTTCACTTGCATGAAAACTACAGCAGAACGTAGAAGGATGATCACTGAGGAGTCCACGCGGGCATGCTGAGGAGATTGTAGGTCGTACATTTCAATGATTACTGACATTTGCGCTGCTGGAGGTACAGTAATCAACAAAGAACAGGGTGTGCTACTCTCGAATCCGGTCAGCACATGATGAAAAGCCAGGAAGTATACCTTTGTCAAATTGCCGTCAACAGGGACAAGTTAACCACCAGCTCCACCGGCGCCCGGCTAGCTCAGTCGGTAGAGCATGAGACTCTTAATCTCAGGGTCGTGGGTTCGAGCCCCACGTTGGGTGGTGCCCGTCTCCTTATTAACAAAGTTTCCCGCTCATCCTTGAACCTCTTACACCTCGATGGTACCGAGCACTGCGTTTTAATGCACAGGTGTGATCAAACCGAGATGAAAAGGGCGTATCTAGCTCCTTGCCCGAGAGATAAATCAAAGGTTCCGCAGATAATCCCTTGGCTCCGGTCACCCGGACGCAGATAGGAGCTGCAGCCATCATAACTTGTATGAAAACTAAGAAGAGCTCCTGTCTATTTACAGTTTCATTTACGCTAGCGTTTCCTTAAACATTGCGTGTACGAAGGCTAAGAAATTGGAGAGCTATTCTAATACAATAACTATTAGGAATCTTTTCGGCATAACAGTTTCACTGTGATTTTGCAGGTAACACGTACGTTGGGAAAACATTTTGAACGCGATCAATAACCGCACTGGAAAAATGTGGGAAAGAAAGGGCGAAAAGCGACTCTTCAACATGTGGAAATATCTTCCTGAGCGGAGCCCTCTTCTCGAAGCTCAACACTCTGCAAGAGTCACTTCTCCCAACTTGCGCCCGCAGGTTTCCGTAGTGTGCCTGCAAAGAGCCATCCGCTTGAGACAGGTGCACCTCCCGATTTCATTGAACTAAGCTAGATGCACAATTTCTAATGCAGCCTTCATCACAATAGACAGTTCATTTCTCGAAAGCTTGTCGTAAAAAAAGGAAACAAAGAACGAAAACGTATAGCTGACAATCTTCTGAAGATGCAGATTCATCTTTGGGGAAATGGACATTTTATGTATGCAGATGCTTTTCAAGCGCTGGTTTTAGAACGTCGCGTTGCTTCCAGCATCCTTTTCAGCCTTCTAAACTGGCTACCGAGGTGCCGATCACATTGTAAAGCGGTTGAGAGGCCGGAGCTGCTCAAACCGCTCTAGCCGTTTCCCATCAATCAAAAGCACTATGTTGTTTCTTTGTATGGAAAGCTTTTCAAGTCTGGCATCGACACGCACCTTTCCTGAAACGTCCAAAAGGTGAATGCTTCGCAAAGAAATCCAGTCTACCTTCAGGGGGCATGATGTTGAAATCGGAATGAGCCCTGGGTGGGCTTGAAGCAGCAGCTGTTCAGTTAACAGCTGCACAGAAACGCACCCCGCTTGCTTTGTATCATTCGCAAGTTTCTGGTTAAAGAGTAAAAAAGGCTGGAATTCTTCTGCCAGCCGGCAGGATTTCTTCTGCACTCACCCAGAAAAGCCAAGAATTGTATTTCATCTTTCGCAAGCTGTATTTTCCAGGAGGAGAATGAATACTTGCATTAAACTGAATCAAGCCGACAGAGACGCACAGCCGTTGTTTTTCTCCATGGGAAGTTTTTCGTTAAGGAAAAACACCGTTGTCATTTTCTTGCCAGCCGGCGGTATTTCTTTGCAGCGATGAGCCAGATTTGTATTTCGTATTTCGCAAGTTGTGTGAATTTCTTGAAGTTGAAAGTGAATTCGCTCCAGAAAAGAAATGTCGCTTGAAAGCCGTGGCTGTTTGTTAAACCGCAGGACCTGAGCTTGCGTTCTGTTTCTCATGGCGTTCGCAAAGGCGATTCCTGCCTTTAAAACTGCTGTGTCTGCGACTGAAAGTGGCGTGTGGCGCAGCTTCTAAAGTCTTGTTGACGCTCCTCGATGTTGCTTTCTCTCTGCCTAAGGAAGTTCGATTGTCGCGTCGGAACGGGGAGACCTAATCCTTCCAGCTTTAAGCCACCCTTCAGTCTTCTGAAGGGTGTCCGAGTGCTAGCATGTCATTTGGCTTTTTTTGGGGGGAAGCGGAGAGCGACATTGAAAAAGGTTACCGCCGCCGCCTCGCCCTCCGTGTTAAATGATTGCAAGCCGGCGGCGGCGGCGCTCCCTGTAGTCGTGGCCGAGCGGTTAAGGCGATGGGCTAGAAAGCCATTGGGGTCTCCCCGCGTCGGCTCGAATCCTGCCCACTACGGCGCCCTTCTCCTGTCGCTTCGGCCTGCCCAGAAAAAGGCAGAGTGCCGTTTCTCTCTTCCTGCTTCTTGTACAAACGCTAAATCGCTTGGACCTGCTGCCTTGGAAGTAATGTCTTCAACATCCACCAGTGACATTTCACAGCTGGAAGCACACAGCCACGCTTTTGGCATTGGCATGTCTTGCGCCCTACTTCCAGCCTTTGAAGACCTAATGATTCAAACTGAAAGAACCGGCTGAATGAGTGTTTGCAGTGCACCAGGAGGAGCAGGGACCATAGCATTGGAGGGGTGAGGATGGCGCAGATGGAAACGTTTTCATGCGCTCCTCTGGGAGGAATGAAAAGAAAAGACGAAACCGGAAACAGTAGTAGCCGCAAGACGAAGTGTCTTCAAGCACCACGCAAGCGCTCCTCGTTAGTATAGTGGTGCGTATCCCCGCCTGTCACGTGGGAGACCAGGGATGGATTGCTTGACGGCGAGCCAGGTTGCTTTTCTCCCATCAGATTCCAACCGCTAATGCTAACGCAGTGTGTGGGAGCTTACATGCTTTTCCTTTCCCGTCTTTTTCGGACGACTATTCCAAAGGGGTAACCTGAAGGAATAGGGGCCTGAAGACACGAGGCATTCTTAAACCAGCACTTGGCTGCACGGCCATGTGTTGTGATCAGGTTATATTCGAGTCAAAAAGCCAGAGCATCCGCTTCCATCCTATGGAGCACGAGCTAAATCGGAAGAGCCAGGGGATAAACCTACGCCTATCGGCGCACGTTCCCTGCGTCAGGCTGCTTCACCCATTTGCACCCAACTGGAGACGGCACTGAGCAAGCTTTTTGTCAGGAGTCGGATTCGAACCCACGCCTCCAGGGGAGACTGCGACCTGAACGCAGCGCCTTAGACCGCTCGGCCATCCTGACGCGGGCCCCCTGTCCCGGGGCGGTCTGATGAGCCACCGCGATCCCACTACGCTCCTCGAGTATCGCACTGTTATTAATACTACAGTGTGACTCCAGCATTAAAATGTTTGGAAAATGTGTCGGCTTTTATAATCCAGTGTAGAGCAGCATGTGATGATTTGTGCTACAACACCAAGCGCTCAAAGTGACGTCTGCGTTTGTCGTTGAAACTTTCAACTCTTTCATCACTTATGTAGGAAATAAAAAGAGCAGTTGTGCGCCACACGCAGAGAGGCCGTCAGCAGAGTGGCGCAGCGGAAGCGTGCTGGGCCCATAACCCAGAGGTCGATGGATCGAAACCATCCTCTGCTACATGTGTCCTATGCACGATTCCTAAGCATGCCATTGGGTAAGCAAAGTGCCTTCAAATAGTCTGCATCTCCCTTTCTTTAAATTCTGTCCTGAGTTTCTCTCTCGTGTGTGTTTGTGCAAGCTTGACACTTGCGGGACTCTTTAATCTTCACCAATACGGAGATGACCAAATGTGTCTTCGGTTGTTCTGAGGTCGTTGATAGTTTCTTTGAAAGCTTCAACTGAACCTGGAAATCGAAGCAGTTATGTCTATATTGATTTCTCGCGTTTATCATTACGAACCAGGAACAGCCAGCACACTCGGTCGCATTAGTAATTATGTCACGTCTCTACTTAGCAGAGCATTCAAAGGCCCACTGGAAGTAGTAAAGCACTAAAACACTGCAAAACTGAACTCGGGAAAATCATACTGGGAGCTCTGAGCGATGTCTGCATCCAAGCCATCCAATACGGACTCTGAAACCTTGGAATATCAACACTATGATGCGCTACCTTTTACCTGGAGCAAAACGATGGAATTAGAAGAATGCTTACCGCAGGATACAACTATGCCGCTGTTATTTGGAGCACGGTTTTCACTTGCATGAAAACTACAGCAGAACGTAGAAGGATGATCACTGAGGAGTCCACGCGGGCATGCTGAGGAGATTGTAGGTCGTACATTTCAATGATTACTGACATTTGCGCTGCTGGAGGTACAGTAATCAACAAAGAACAGGGTGTGCTACTCTCGAATCCGGTCAGCACATGATGAAAAGCCAGGAAGTATACCTTGTCAAATTGCCGTCAACAGGGACAAGTTAACCACCAGCTCCACCGGCGCCCGGCTAGCTCAGTCGGTAGAGCATGAGACTCTTAATCTCAGGGTCGTGGGTTCGAGCCCCACGTTGGGCGGTGCCCGTCTCCTTATTAACAAAGTTTCCCGCTCATCCTTGAACCTCTTACACCTCGATGGTACCGAGCACTGCGTTTTAATGCACAGGTGTGATCAAACCGAGATGAAAAGGGCGTATCTAGCTCCTTGCCCGAGAGATAAATCAAAGGTTCCGCAGATAATCCCTTGGCTCCGGTCACCCGGACGCAGATAGGAGCTGCAGCCATCATAACTTGTATGAAAACTAAGAAGAGCTCCTGTCTATTTACAGTTTCATTTACTCTAGCGTTTCCTTAAACATTGCGTGTACGAAGGCTAAGAAATTGGAGAGCTATTCTAATACAATAACTATTAGGAATCTTTTCGGCATAACAGTTTCACTGTGATTTTGCAGGTAACACGTACGTTGGGAAAACATTTTGAACGCGATCAATAACCGCACTGGAAAAATGTGGGAAAGAAAGGGCGAAAAGCGACTCTTCAACATGTGGAAATATCTTCCTGAGCGGAGCCCTCTTCTCGAAGCTCAACACTCTGCAAGAGTCACTTCTCCCAACTTGCGCCCGCAGGTTTCCGTAGTGTGCCTGCAAAGAGCCATCCGCTTGAGACAGGTGCACCTCCCGATTTCATTGAACTAAGCTAGATGCACAATTTCTAATGCAGCCTTCATCACAATAGACAGTTCATTTCTCGAAAGCTTGTCGTAAAAAAAGGAAACAAAGAACGAAAACGTATAGCTGACAATCTTCTGAAGATGCAGATTCATCTTTGGGGAAATGGACATTTTATGTATGCAGATGCTTTTCAAGCGCTGGTTTTAGAACGTCGCTGTGCTTCCAGCATCCTTTTCAGCCTTCTAAACTGGCTACCGAGGTGCCGATCACATTGTAAAGCGGTTGAGAGGCCGGAGCTGCTCAAACCGCTCTTGCCGTTTCCCATCAATCAAAAGCACTATGTTGTTTCTTTGTATGGAAAGCTTTTCAAGTCTGGCATCGACACGCACCTTTCCTGAAACGTCCAAAAGGTGAATGCTTCGCAAAGAAATCCAGTCTACCTTCAGGGGGCATGATGTTGAAATCGGAATGAGCCCTGGGTGGGCTTGAAGCAGCAGCTGTTCAGTTAACAGCTGCACAGAAACGCACCCCGCTTGCTTTGTATCATTCGCAAGTTTCTGGTTAAAGAGTAAAAAAGGCTGGAATTCTTCTGCCAGCCGGCAGGATTTCTTCTGCACTCACCCAGAAAAGCCAAGAATTGTATTTCATCTTTCGCAAGCTGTATTTTCCAGGAGGAGAATGAATACTTGCATTAAACTGAATCAAGCCGACAGAGACGCACAGCCGTTGTTTTTCTCCATGGGAAGTTTTTCGTTAAGGAAAAACACCGTTGTCATTTTCTTGCCAGCCGGCGGTATTTCTTGTGCAGCGATGAGCCAGATTTGTATTTCGTATTTCGCAAGTTGTGTGAATTTCTTGAAGTTGAAAGTGAATTCGCTCCAGAAAAGAAATGTCCAGTCGCATGAAAGCCGTGGCTGTTTGTTAAACCGCAGGACCTGAGCTTGCGTTCTGTTTCTCATGGCGTTCGCAAAGGCGATTCCTGCCTTTAAAACTGCTGTGACTGCGACTGAAAGTGGCGTGTGGCGCAGCTTCTAAAGTCTTGTTGACGCTCCTCGATGTTGCTTTCTCTCTGCCTAAGGAAGTTCGATTGTCGCGTCGGAACGGGGAGACCTAATCCTTCCAGCTTTAAGCCACCCTTCAGTCTTCTGAAGGGTGTCCGAGTGCTAGCATGTCATTTGGCTTTTTTTTGGGGGGAAGCGGAGAGCGACATTGAAAAAGGTTACCGCCGCCGCCTCGCCCTCCGTGTTAAATGATCGCAAGCCGGCGGCGGCGGCGCTCCCTGTAGTCGTGGCCGAGCGGTTAAGGCGATGGGCTAGAAAGCCATTGGGGTCTCCCCGCGTCGGCTCGAATCCTGCCCACTACGGCGCCCTTCTCCTGTCGCTTCGGCCTGCCCAGAAAAAGGCAGAGTGCCGTTTCTCTCTTCCTGCTTCTTGTACAAACGCTAAATCGCTTGGACCTGCTGCCTTGGAAGTAATGTCTTCAACATCCACCAGTGACATTTCACAGCTGGAAGCACACAGCCACGCTTTTGGCATTGGCATGTCTTGCGCCCTACTTCCAGCCTTTGAAGACCTAATTATTCAAACTGAAAGAACCGGCTGAATGAGTGTTTGCAGTGCACCAGGAGGAGCAGGGACCATAGCATTGGAGGGGTGAGGATGGCGCAGATGGAAACGTTTTCATGCGCTCCTCTGGGAGGAATGAAAAGAAAAGACGAAACCGGAAACAGTAGTAGCCGCAAGACGAAGTGTCTTCAAGCGCCAAGCAAGCGCTCCTCGTTAGTATAGTGGTGCGTATCCCCGCCTGTCACGTGGGAGACCAGGGATGGATTGCTTGACGGCGAGCCAGGTTGCTTTTCTCCCATCAGATTCCAACCGCTAATGCTAACGCAGTGTGTGGGAGCTTACATGCTTTTCCTTTCCCGTCTTTTTCGGACGACTATTCCAAAGGGGTAACCTGAAGGAATAGGGGCCTGAAGACACGAGGCATTCTTAAACCAGCACTGGGCTGCACGGCCATCTGTTGTGATCAGGTTATATTCGAGTCAAAAAGCCAGAGCATCCGCTTCCATCCTATGGAGCACGAGCTAAATCGGAAGAGGCAGGGGATACACCTACGCCTATCGGCGCACGTTCCCTGCGTCAGGCTGCTTCACCCATTTGCACCCGACTGGAGACGGCACTGAGCAAGCTTTTTGTCAGGAGTGGGATTCGAACCCACACCTCCAGGGGAGACTGCGACCTGAACGCAGCGCCTTAGACCGCTCGGCCATCCTGACGCGGGCCCCCTGTCCCGGGGCGGTCTGATGAGCCACCGCGATCCCACTGCGCTCCTCGAGTATCGCACTGTTATTAATACTACAGTGTGACTCCAGCATTAAAATGTTTGGAAAATGTGTCGGCTTTTATAATCCAGTGTAGAGCAGCATGTGATGATTTGTGCTACAACACCAAGCGCTCAAAGTGACGTCTGCGTTTGTCGTTGAAACTTTCAACTCTTTCATCACTTATGTAGGAAATAAAAAGAGCAGTTGTGCGCCACACGCAGAGAGGCCGTCAGCAGAGTGGCGCAGCGGAAGCGTGCTGGGCCCATAACCCAGAGGTCGATGGATCGAAACCATCCTCTGCTACATGTGTCCTATGCACGATTCCTAAGCATGCCATTGGGTTAGCAAAGTGCCTTCAAATAGTCTGCATCTCCCTTTCTTTAAATTCTGTCCTGAGTTTCTCTCTCGTGTGTGTTTGTGCAAGCTTGACACTTGCGGGACTCTTTAATCTTCACCAATACGGAGATGACCAAATGTGTCTTCGGTTGTTCTGAGGTCTTTGATAGTTTCTTTGAAAGCTTCAACTGAACCTCGAAATCGAAGCAGTTATGTCTATATTGATTTCTCGCGTTAATCATTACGAACCAGGAACAGCCAGCACACTCGGTCGCATTAGTAATTATGTCACGTCTCTACTTAGCAGAGCATTCAAAGGCCCACTGGAAGTAGTAAAGCACTAAAACACTGCAAAACTGAACTCGGGAAAATCATACTGGGAGCTCTGAGCGATGTCTGCATCCAAGCCATCCAATACGGACTCTGAAACCTTGGAATATCAACACTATGATGCGCTACCTTTTACCTGGAGCAAAACGATGGAATTAGAAGAATGCTTACCGCAGGATACAACTGTGCCGCTGTTATTTGGAGCACGGTTTTCACTTGCATGAAAACTACAGCAGAACGTAGAAGGATGATCACTGAGGAGTCCACGCGGGCATGCTGAGGAGATTGTAGGTCGTACATTTCAATGATTACTGACATTTGCGCTGCTGGAGGTACAGTAATCAACAAAGAACAGGGTGTGCTACTCTCGAATCCGGTCAGCACATGATGAAAAGCCAGGAAGTATACCTTGTCAAATTGCCGTCAACAGGGACAAGTTAACCACCAGCTCCACCGGCGCCCGGCTAGCTCAGTCGGTAGAGCATGAGACTCTTAATCTCAGGGTCGTGGGTTCGAGCCCCACGTTGGGCGGTGCCCGTCTCCTTATTAACAAAGTTTCCCGCTCATCCTTGAACCTCTTACACCTCGATGGTACCGAGCACTGCGTTTTAATGCACAGGTGTGATCAAACCGAGATGAAAAGGGCGTATCTAGCTCCTTGCCCGAGAGATAAATCAAAGGTTCCGCAGATAATCCCTTGGCTCCGGTCACCCGGACGCAGATAGGAGCTGCAGCCATCATAACTTGTATGAAAACTAAGAAGAGCTCCTGTCTATTTACAGTTTCATTTACTCTAGCGTTTCCTTAAACATTGCGTGTACGAAGGCTAAGAAATTGGAGAGCTATTCTAATACAATAACTATTAGGAATCTTTTCGGCATAACAGTTTCACTGTGATTTTGCAGGTAACACGTACGTTGGGAAAACATTTTGAACGCGATCAATAACCGCACTGGAAAAATGTGGGAAAGAAAGGGCGAAAAGCGACTCTTCAACATGTGGAAATATCTTCCTGAGCGGAGCCCTCTTCTCGAAGCTCAACACTCTGCAAGAGTCACTTCTCCCAACTTGCGCCCGCAGGTTTCCGTAGTGTGCCTGCAAAGAGCCATCCGCTTGAGACAGGTGCACCTCCCGATTTCATTGAACTAAGCTAGATGCACAATTTCTAATGCAGCCTTCATCACAATAGACAGTTCATTTCTCGAAAGCTTGTCGTAAAAAAAGGAAACAAAGAACGAAAACGTATAGCTGACAATCTTCTGAAGATGCAGATTCATCTTTGGGGAAATGGACATTTTATGTATGCAGATGCTTTTCAAGCGCTGGTTTTAGAACGTCGCTGTGCTTCCAGCATCCTTTTCAGCCTTCTAAACTGGCTACCGAGGTGCCGATCACATTGTAAAGCGGTTGAGAGGCCGGAGCTGCTCAAACCGCTCTTGCCGTTTCCCATCAATCAAAAGCACTATGTTGTTTCTTTGTATGGAAAGCTTTTCAAGTCTGGCATCGACACGCACCTTTCCTGAAACGTCCAAAAGGTGAATGCTTCGCAAAGAAATCCAGTCCACCTTCAGGGGGCATGATGTTGAAATCGGAATGAGCCCTGGGTGGGCTTGAAGCAGCAGCTGTTCAGTTAACAGCTGCACAGAAACGCACCCCGCTTGCTTTGTATCATTCGCAAGTTTCTGGTTAAAGAGTAAAAAAGGCTGGAATTCTTCTGCCAGCCGGCAGGATTTCTTCTGCACTCACCCAGAAAAGCCAAGAATTGTATTTCATCTTTCGCAAGCTGTATTTTCCAGGAGGAGAATGAATACTTGCATTAAACTGAATCAAGCCGACAGAGACGCACAGCCGTTGTTTTTCTCCATGGGAAGTTTTTCGTTAAGGAAAAACACCGTTGTCATTTTCTTGCCAGCCGGCGGTATTTCTTGTGCAGCGATGAGCCAGATTTGTATTTCGTATTTCGCAAGTTGTGTGAATTTCTTGAAGTTGAAAGTGAATTCGCTCCAGAAAAGAAATGTCCAGTCGCATGAAAGCCGTGGCTGTTTGTTAAACCGCAGGACCTGAGCTTGCGTTCTGTTTCTCATGGCGTTCGCAAAGGCGATTCCTGCCTTTAAAACTGCTGTGACTGCGACTGAAAGTGGCGTGTGGCGCAGCTTCTAAAGTCTTGTTGACGCTCCTCGATGTTGCTTTCTCTCTGCCTAAGGAAGTTCGATTGTCGCGTCGGAACGGGGAGACCTAATCCTTCCAGCTTTAAGCCACCCTTCAGTCTTCTGAAGGGTGTCCGAGTGCTAGCATGTCATTTGGCTTTTTTTTGGGGGGAAGCGGAGAGCGACATTGAAAAAGGTTACCGCCGCCGCCTCGCCCTCCGTGTTAAATGATCGCAAGCCGGCGGCGGCGGCGCTCCCTGTAGTCGTGGCCGAGCGGTTAAGGCGATGGGCTAGAAAGCCATTGGGGTCTCCCCGCGTCGGCTCGAATCCTGCCCACTACGGCGCCCTTCTCCTGTCGCTTCGGCCTGCCCAGAAAAAGGCAGAGTGCCGTTTCTCTCTTCCTGCTTCTTGTACAAACGCTAAATCGCTTGGACCTGCTGCCTTGGAAGTAATGTCTTCAACATCCACCAGTGACATTTCACAGCTGGAAGCACACAGCCACGCTTTTGGCATTGGCATGTCTTGCGCCCTACTTCCAGCCTTTGAAGACCTAATTATTCAAACTGAAAGAACCGGCTGAATGAGTGTTTGCAGTGCACCAGGAGGAGCAGGGACCATAGCATTGGAGGGGTGAGGATGGCGCAGATGGAAACGTTTTCATGCGCTCCTCTGGGAGGAATGAAAAGAAAAGACGAAACCGGAAACAGTAGTAGCCGCAAGACGAAGTGTCTTCAAGCGCCAAGCAAGCGCTCCTCGTTAGTATAGTGGTGCGTATCCCCGCCTGTCACGTGGGAGACCAGGGATGGATTGCTTGACGGCGAGCCAGGTTGCTTTTCTCCCATCAGATTCCAACCGCTAATGCTAACGCAGTGTGTGGGAGCTTACATGCTTTTCCTTTCCCGTCTTTTTCGGACGACTATTCCAAAGGGGTAACCTGAAGGAATAGGGGCCTGAAGACACGAGGCATTCTTAAACCAGCACTGGGCTGCACGGCCATCTGTTGTGATCAGGTTATATTCGAGTCAAAAAGCCAGAGCATCCGCTTCCATCCTATGGAGCACGAGCTAAATCGGAAGAGGCAGGGGATACACCTACGCCTATCGGCGCACGTTCCCTGCGTCAGGCTGCTTCACCCATTTGCACCCGACTGGAGACGGCACTGAGCAAGCTTTTTGTCAGGAGTGGGATTCGAACCCACACCTCCAGGGGAGACTGCGACCTGAACGCAGCGCCTTAGACCGCTCGGCCATCCTGACGCGGGCCCCCTGTCCCGGGGCGGTCTGATGAGCCACCGCGATCCCACTGCGCTCCTCGAGTATCGCACTGTTATTAATACTACAGTGTGACTCCAGCATTAAAATGTTTGGAAAATGTGTCGGCTTTTATAATCCAGTGTAGAGCAGCATGTGATGATTTGTGCTACAACACCAAGCGCTCAAAGTGACGTCTGCGTTTGTCGTTGAAACTTTCAACTCTTTCATCACTTATGTAGGAAATAAAAAGAGCAGTTGTGCGCCACACGCAGAGAGGCCGTCAGCAGAGTGGCGCAGCGGAAGCGTGCTGGGCCCATAACCCAGAGGTCGATGGATCGAAACCATCCTCTGCTACATGTGTCCTATGCACGATTCCTAAGCATGCCATTGGGTTAGCAAAGTGCCTTCAAATAGTCTGCATCTCCCTTTCTTTAAATTCTGTCCTGAGTTTCTCTCTCGTGTGTGTTTGTGCAAGCTTGACACTTGCGGGACTCTTTAATCTTCACCAATACGGAGATGACCAAATGTGTCTTCGGTTGTTCTGAGGTCTTTGATAGTTTCTTTGAAAGCTTCAACTGAACCTCGAAATCGAAGCAGTTATGTCTATATTGATTTCTCGCGTTAATCATTACGAACCAGGAACAGCCAGCACACTCGGTCGCATTAGTAATTATGTCACGTCTCTACTTAGCAGAGCATTCAAAGGCCCACTGGAAGTAGTAAAGCACTAAAACACTGCAAAACTGAACTCGGGAAAATCATACTGGGAGCTCTGAGCGATGTCTGCATCCAAGCCATCCAATACGGACTCTGAAACCTTGGAATATCAACACTATGATGCGCTACCTTTTACCTGGAGCAAAACGATGGAATTAGAAGAATGCTTACCGCAGGATACAACTGTGCCGCTGTTATTTGGAGCACGGTTTTCACTTGCATGAAAACTACAGCAGAACGTAGAAGGATGATCACTGAGGAGTCCACGCGGGCATGCTGAGGAGATTGTAGGTCGTACATTTCAATGATTACTGACATTTGCGCTGCTGGAGGTACAGTAATCAACAAAGAACAGGGTGTGCTACTCTCGAATCCGGTCAGCACATGATGAAAAGCCAGGAAGTATACCTTGTCAAATTGCCGTCAACAGGGACAAGTTAACCACCAGCTCCACCGGCGCCCGGCTAGCTCAGTCGGTAGAGCATGAGACTCTTAATCTCAGGGTCGTGGGTTCGAGCCCCACGTTGGGCGGTGCCCGTCTCCTTATTAACAAAGTTTCCCGCTCATCCTTGAACCTCTTACACCTCGATGGTACCGAGCACTGCGTTTTAATGCACAGGTGTGATCAAACCGAGATGAAAAGGGCGTATCTAGCTCCTTGCCCGAGAGATAAATCAAAGGTTCCGCAGATAATCCCTTGGCTCCGGTCACCCGGACGCAGATAGGAGCTGCAGCCATCATAACTTGTATGAAAACTAAGAAGAGCTCCTGTCTATTTACAGTTTCATTTACTCTAGCGTTTCCTTAAACATTGCGTGTACGAAGGCTAAGAAATTGGAGAGCTATTCTAATACAATAACTATTAGGAATCTTTTCGGCATAACAGTTTCACTGTGATTTTGCAGGTAACACGTACGTTGGGAAAACATTTTGAACGCGATCAATAACCGCACTGGAAAAATGTGGGAAAGAAAGGGCGAAAAGCGACTCTTCAACATGTGGAAATATCTTCCTGAGCGGAGCCCTCTTCTCGAAGCTCAACACTCTGCAAGAGTCACTTCTCCCAACTTGCGCCCGCAGGTTTCCGTAGTGTGCCTGCAAAGAGCCATCCGCTTGAGACAGGTGCACCTCCCGATTTCATTGAACTAAGCTAGATGCACAATTTCTAATGCAGCCTTCATCACAATAGACAGTTCATTTCTCGAAAGCTTGTCGTAAAAAAAGGAAACAAAGAACGAAAACGTATAGCTGACAATCTTCTGAAGATGCAGATTCATCTTTGGGGAAATGGACATTTTATGTATGCAGATGCTTTTCAAGCGCTGGTTTTAGAACGTCGCTGTGCTTCCAGCATCCTTTTCAGCCTTCTAAACTGGCTACCGAGGTGCCGATCACATTGTAAAGCGGTTGAGAGGCCGGAGCTGCTCAAACCGCTCTTGCCGTTTCCCATCAATCAAAAGCACTATGTTGTTTCTTTGTATGGAAAGCTTTTCAAGTCTGGCATCGACACGCACCTTTCCTGAAACGTCCAAAAGGTGAATGCTTCGCAAAGAAATCCAGTCTACCTTCAGGGGGCATGATGTTGAAATCGGAATGAGCCCTGGGTGGGCTTGAAGCAGCAGCTGTTCAGTTAACAGCTGCACAGAAACGCACCCCGCTTGCTTTGTATCATTCGCAAGTTTCTGGTTAAAGAGTAAAAAAGGCTGGAATTCTTCTGCCAGCCGGCAGGATTTCTTCTGCACTCACCCAGAAAAGCCAAGAATTGTATTTCATCTTTCGCAAGCTGTATTTTCCAGGAGGAGAATGAATACTTGCATTAAACTGAATCAAGCCGACAGAGACGCACAGCCGTTGTTTTTCTCCATGGGAAGTTTTTCGTTAAGGAAAAACACCGTTGTCATTTTCTTGCCAGCCGGCGGTATTTCTTGTGCAGCGATGAGCCAGATTTGTATTTCGTATTTCGCAAGTTGTGTGAATTTCTTGAAGTTGAAAGTGAATTCGCTCCAGAAAAGAAATGTCCAGTCGCATGAAAGCCGTGGCTGTTTGTTAAACCGCAGGACCTGAGCTTGCGTTCTGTTTCTCATGGCGTTCGCAAAGGCGATTCCTGCCTTTAAAACTGCTGTGACTGCGACTGAAAGTGGCGTGTGGCGCAGCTTCTAAAGTCTTGTTGACGCTCCTCGATGTTGCTTTCTCTCTGCCTAAGGAAGTTCGATTGTCGCGTCGGAACGGGGAGACCTAATCCTTCCAGCTTTAAGCCACCCTTCAGTCTTCTGAAGGGTGTCCGAGTGCTAGCATGTCATTTGGCTTTTTTTTGGGGGGAAGCGGAGAGCGACATTGAAAAAGGTTACCGCCGCCGCCTCGCCCTCCGTGTTAAATGATCGCAAGCCGGCGGCGGCGGCGCTCCCTGTAGTCGTGGCCGAGCGGTTAAGGCGATGGGCTAGAAAGCCATTGGGGTCTCCCCGCGTCGGCTCGAATCCTGCCCACTACGGCGCCCTTCTCCTGTCGCTTCGGCCTGCCCAGAAAAAGGCAGAGTGCCGTTTCTCTCTTCCTGCTTCTTGTACAAACGCTAAATCGCTTGGACCTGCTGCCTTGGAAGTAATGTCTTCAACATCCACCAGTGACATTTCACAGCTGGAAGCACACAGCCACGCTTTTGGCATTGGCATGTCTTGCGCCCTACTTCCAGCCTTTGAAGACCTAATTATTCAAACTGAAAGAACCGGCTGAATGAGTGTTTGCAGTGCACCAGGAGGAGCAGGGACCATAGCATTGGAGGGGTGAGGATGGCGCAGATGGAAACGTTTTCATGCGCTCCTCTGGGAGGAATGAAAAGAAAAGACGAAACCGGAAACAGTAGTAGCCGCAAGACGAAGTGTCTTCAAGCGCCAAGCAAGCGCTCCTCGTTAGTATAGTGGTGCGTATCCCCGCCTGTCACGTGGGAGACCAGGGATGGATTGCTTGACGGCGAGCCAGGTTGCTTTTCTCCCATCAGATTCCAACCGCTAATGCTAACGCAGTGTGTGGGAGCTTACATGCTTTTCCTTTCCCGTCTTTTTCGGACGACTATTCCAAAGGGGTAACCTGAAGGAATAGGGGCCTGAAGACACGAGGCATTCTTAAACCAGCACTGGGCTGCACGGCCATCTGTTGTGATCAGGTTATATTCGAGTCAAAAAGCCAGAGCATCCGCTTCCATCCTATGGAGCACGAGCTAAATCGGAAGAGGCAGGGGATACACCTACGCCTATCGGCGCACGTTCCCTGCGTCAGGCTGCTTCACCCATTTGCACCCGACTGGAGACGGCACTGAGCAAGCTTTTTGTCAGGAGTGGGATTCGAACCCACACCTCCAGGGGAGACTGCGACCTGAACGCAGCGCCTTAGACCGCTCGGCCATCCTGACGCGGGCCCCCTGTCCCGGGGCGGTCTGATGAGCCACCGCGATCCCACTGCGCTCCTCGAGTATCGCACTGTTATTAATACTACAGTGTGACTCCAGCATTAAAATGTTTGGAAAATGTGTCGGCTTTTATAATCCAGTGTAGAGCAGCATGTGATGATTTGTGCTACAACACCAAGCGCTCAAAGTGACGTCTGCGTTTGTCGTTGAAACTTTCAACTCTTTCATCACTTATGTAGGAAATAAAAAGAGCAGTTGTGCGCCACACGCAGAGAGGCCGTCAGCAGAGTGGCGCAGCGGAAGCGTGCTGGGCCCATAACCCAGAGGTCGATGGATCGAAACCATCCTCTGCTACATGTGTCCTATGCACGATTCCTAAGCATGCCATTGGGTTAGCAAAGTGCCTTCAAATAGTCTGCATCTCCCTTTCTTTAAATTCTGTCCTGAGTTTCTCTCTCGTGTGTGTTTGTGCAAGCTTGACACTTGCGGGACTCTTTAATCTTCACCAATACGGAGATGACCAAATGTGTCTTCGGTTGTTCTGAGGTCTTTGATAGTTTCTTTGAAAGCTTCAACTGAACCTCGAAATCGAAGCAGTTATGTCTATATTGATTTCTCGCGTTAATCATTACGAACCAGGAACAGCCAGCACACTCGGTCGCATTAGTAATTATGTCACGTCTCTACTTAGCAGAGCATTCAAAGGCCCACTGGAAGTAGTAAAGCACTAAAACACTGCAAAACTGAACTCGGGAAAATCATACTGGGAGCTCTGAGCGATGTCTGCATCCAAGCCATCCAATACGGACTCTGAAACCTTGGAATATCAACACTATGATGCGCTACCTTTTACCTGGAGCAAAACGATGGAATTAGAAGAATGCTTACCGCAGGATACAACTGTGCCGCTGTTATTTGGAGCACGGTTTTCACTTGCATGAAAACTACAGCAGAACGTAGAAGGATGATCACTGAGGAGTCCACGCGGGCATGCTGAGGAGATTGTAGGTCGTACATTTCAATGATTACTGACATTTGCGCTGCTGGAGGTACAGTAATCAACAAAGAACAGGGTGTGCTACTCTCGAATCCGGTCAGCACATGATGAAAAGCCAGGAAGTATACCTTGTCAAATTGCCGTCAACAGGGACAAGTTAACCACCAGCTCCACCGGCGCCCGGCTAGCTCAGTCGGTAGAGCATGAGACTCTTAATCTCAGGGTCGTGGGTTCGAGCCCCACGTTGGGCGGTGCCCGTCTCCTTATTAACAAAGTTTCCCGCTCATCCTTGAACCTCTTACACCTCGATGGTACCGAGCACTGCGTTTTAATGCACAGGTGTGATCAAACCGAGATGAAAAGGGCGTATCTAGCTCCTTGCCCGAGAGATAAATCAAAGGTTCCGCAGATAATCCCTTGGCTCCGGTCACCCGGACGCAGATAGGAGCTGCAGCCATCATAACTTGTATGAAAACTAAGAAGAGCTCCTGTCTATTTACAGTTTCATTTACTCTAGCGTTTCCTTAAACATTGCGTGTACGAAGGCTAAGAAATTGGAGAGCTATTCTAATACAATAACTATTAGGAATCTTTTCGGCATAACAGTTTCACTGTGATTTTGCAGGTAACACGTACGTTGGGAAAACATTTTGAACGCGATCAATAACCGCACTGGAAAAATGTGGGAAAGAAAGGGCGAAAAGCGACTCTTCAACATGTGGAAATATCTTCCTGAGCGGAGCCCTCTTCTCGAAGCTCAACACTCTGCAAGAGTCACTTCTCCCAACTTGCGCCCGCAGGTTTCCGTAGTGTGCCTGCAAAGAGCCATCCGCTTGAGACAGGTGCACCTCCCGATTTCATTGAACTAAGCTAGATGCACAATTTCTAATGCAGCCTTCATCACAATAGACAGTTCATTTCTCGAAAGCTTGTCGTAAAAAAAGGAAACAAAGAACGAAAACGTATAGCTGACAATCTTCTGAAGATGCAGATTCATCTTTGGGGAAATGGACATTTTATGTATGCAGATGCTTTTCAAGCGCTGGTTTTAGAACGTCGCTGTGCTTCCAGCATCCTTTTCAGCCTTCTAAACTGGCTACCGAGGTGCCGATCACATTGTAAAGCGGTTGAGAGGCCGGAGCTGCTCAAACCGCTCTTGCCGTTTCCCATCAATCAAAAGCACTATGTTGTTTCTTTGTATGGAAAGCTTTTCAAGTCTGGCATCGACACGCACCTTTCCTGAAACGTCCAAAAGGTGAATGCTTCGCAAAGAAATCCAGTCTACCTTCAGGGGGCATGATGTTGAAATCGGAATGAGCCCTGGGTGGGCTTGAAGCAGCAGCTGTTCAGTTAACAGCTGCACAGAAACGCACCCCGCTTGCTTTGTATCATTCGCAAGTTTCTGGTTAAAGAGTAAAAAAGGCTGGAATTCTTCTGCCAGCCGGCAGGATTTCTTCTGCACTCACCCAGAAAAGCCAAGAATTGTATTTCATCTTTCGCAAGCTGTATTTTCCAGGAGGAGAATGAATACTTGCATTAAACTGAATCAAGCCGACAGAGACGCACAGCCGTTGTTTTTCTCCATGGGAAGTTTTTCGTTAAGGAAAAACACCGTTGTCATTTTCTTGCCAGCCGGCGGTATTTCTTGTGCAGCGATGAGCCAGATTTGTATTTCGTATTTCGCAAGTTGTGTGAATTTCTTGAAGTTGAAAGTGAATTCGCTCCAGAAAAGAAATGTCCAGTCGCATGAAAGCCGTGGCTGTTTGTTAAACCGCAGGACCTGAGCTTGCGTTCTGTTTCTCATGGCGTTCGCAAAGGCGATTCCTGCCTTTAAAACTGCTGTGACTGCGACTGAAAGTGGCGTGTGGCGCAGCTTCTAAAGTCTTGTTGACGCTCCTCGATGTTGCTTTCTCTCTGCCTAAGGAAGTTCGATTGTCGCGTCGGAACGGGGAGACCTAATCCTTCCAGCTTTAAGCCACCCTTCAGTCTTCTGAAGGGTGTCCGAGTGCTAGCATGTCATTTGGCTTTTTTTTGGGGGGAAGCGGAGAGCGACATTGAAAAAGGTTACCGCCGCCGCCTCGCCCTCCGTGTTAAATGATCGCAAGCCGGCGGCGGCGGCGCTCCCTGTAGTCGTGGCCGAGCGGTTAAGGCGATGGGCTAGAAAGCCATTGGGGTCTCCCCGCGTCGGCTCGAATCCTGCCCACTACGGCGCCCTTCTCCTGTCGCTTCGGCCTGCCCAGAAAAAGGCAGAGTGCCGTTTCTCTCTTCCTGCTTCTTGTACAAACGCTAAATCGCTTGGACCTGCTGCCTTGGAAGTAATGTCTTCAACATCCACCAGTGACATTTCACAGCTGGAAGCACACAGCCACGCTTTTGGCATTGGCATGTCTTGCGCCCTACTTCCAGCCTTTGAAGACCTAATTATTCAAACTGAAAGAACCGGCTGAATGAGTGTTTGCAGTGCACCAGGAGGAGCAGGGACCATAGCATTGGAGGGGTGAGGATGGCGCAGATGGAAACGTTTTCATGCGCTCCTCTGGGAGGAATGAAAAGAAAAGACGAAACCGGAAACAGTAGTAGCCGCAAGACGAAGTGTCTTCAAGCGCCAAGCAAGCGCTCCTCGTTAGTATAGTGGTGCGTATCCCCGCCTGTCACGTGGGAGACCAGGGATGGATTGCTTGACGGCGAGCCAGGTTGCTTTTCTCCCATCAGATTCCAACCGCTAATGCTAACGCAGTGTGTGGGAGCTTACATGCTTTTCCTTTCCCGTCTTTTTCGGACGACTATTCCAAAGGGGTAACCTGAAGGAATAGGGGCCTGAAGACACGAGGCATTCTTAAACCAGCACTGGGCTGCACGGCCATCTGTTGTGATCAGGTTATATTCGAGTCAAAAAGCCAGAGCATCCGCTTCCATCCTATGGAGCACGAGCTAAATCGGAAGAGGCAGGGGATACACCTACGCCTATCGGCGCACGTTCCCTGCGTCAGGCTGCTTCACCCATTTGCACCCGACTGGAGACGGCACTGAGCAAGCTTTTTGTCAGGAGTGGGATTCGAACCCACACCTCCAGGGGAGACTGCGACCTGAACGCAGCGCCTTAGACCGCTCGGCCATCCTGACGCGGGCCCCCTGTCCCGGGGCGGTCTGATGAGCCACCGCGATCCCACTGCGCTCCTCGAGTATCGCACTGTTATTAATACTACAGTGTGACTCCAGCATTAAAATGTTTGGAAAATGTGTCGGCTTTTATAATCCAGTGTAGAGCAGCATGTGATGATTTGTGCTACAACACCAAGCGCTCAAAGTGACGTCTGCGTTTGTCGTTGAAACTTTCAACTCTTTCATCACTTATGTAGGAAATAAAAAGAGCAGTTGTGCGCCACACGCAGAGAGGCCGTCAGCAGAGTGGCGCAGCGGAAGCGTGCTGGGCCCATAACCCAGAGGTCGATGGATCGAAACCATCCTCTGCTACATGTGTCCTATGCACGATTCCTAAGCATGCCATTGGGTTAGCAAAGTGCCTTCAAATAGTCTGCATCTCCCTTTCTTTAAATTCTGTCCTGAGTTTCTCTCTCGTGTGTGTTTGTGCAAGCTTGACACTTGCGGGACTCTTTAATCTTCACCAATACGGAGATGACCAAATGTGTCTTCGGTTGTTCTGAGGTCTTTGATAGTTTCTTTGAAAGCTTCAACTGAACCTCGAAATCGAAGCAGTTATGTCTATATTGATTTCTCGCGTTAATCATTACGAACCAGGAACAGCCAGCACACTCGGTCGCATTAGTAATTATGTCACGTCTCTACTTAGCAGAGCATTCAAAGGCCCACTGGAAGTAGTAAAGCACTAAAACACTGCAAAACTGAACTCGGGAAAATCATACTGGGAGCTCTGAGCGATGTCTGCATCCAAGCCATCCAATACGGACTCTGAAACCTTGGAATATCAACACTATGATGCGCTACCTTTTACCTGGAGCAAAACGATGGAATTAGAAGAATGCTTACCGCAGGATACAACTGTGCCGCTGTTATTTGGAGCACGGTTTTCACTTGCATGAAAACTACAGCAGAACGTAGAAGGATGATCACTGAGGAGTCCACGCGGGCATGCTGAGGAGATTGTAGGTCGTACATTTCAATGATTACTGACATTTGCGCTGCTGGAGGTATAGTAATCAACAAAGAACAGGGTGTGCTACTCTCGAATCCGGTCAGCACATGATGAAAAGCCAGGAAGTATACCTTGTCAAATTGCCGTCAACAGGGACAAGTTAACCACCAGCTCCACCGGCGCCCGGCTAGCTCAGTCGGTAGAGCATGAGACTCTTAATCTCAGGGTCGTGGGTTCGAGCCCCACGTTGGGCGGTGCCCGTCTCCTTATTAACAAAGTTTCCCGCTCATCCTTGAACCTCTTACACCTCGATGGTACCGAGCACTGCGTTTTAATGCACAGGTGTGATCAAACCGAGATGAAAAGGGCGTATCTAGCTCCTTGCCCGAGAGATAAATCAAAGGTTCCGCAGATAATCCCTTGGCTCCGGTCACCCGGACGCAGATAGGAGCTGCAGCCATCATAACTTGTATGAAAACTAAGAAGAGCTCCTGTCTATTTACAGTTTCATTTACTCTAGCGTTTCCTTAAACATTGCGTGTACGAAGGCTAAGAAATTGGAGAGCTATTCTAATACAATAACTATTAGGAATCTTTTCGGCATAACAGTTTCACTGTGATTTTGCAGGTAACACGTACGTTGGGAAAACATTTTGAACGCGATCAATAACCGCACTGGAAAAATGTGGGAAAGAAAGGGCGAAAAGCGACTCTTCAACATGTGGAAATATCTTCCTGAGCGGAGCCCTCTTCTCGAAGCTCAACACTCTGCAAGAGTCACTTCTCCCAACTTGCGCCCGCAGGTTTCCGTAGTGTGCCTGCAAAGAGCCATCCGCTTGAGACAGGTGCACCTCCCGATTTCATTGAACTAAGCTAGATGCACAATTTCTAATGCAGCCTTCATCACAATAGACAGTTCATTTCTCGAAAGCTTGTCGTAAAAAAAGGAAACAAAGAACGAAAACGTATAGCTGACAATCTTCTGAAGATGCAGATTCATCTTTGGGGAAATGGACATTTTATGTATGCAGATGCTTTTCAAGCGCTGGTTTTAGAACGTCGCTGTGCTTCCAGCATCCTTTTCAGCCTTCTAAACTGGCTACCGAGGTGCCGATCACATTGTAAAGCGGTTGAGAGGCCGGAGCTGCTCAAACCGCTCTTGCCGTTTCCCATCAATCAAAAGCACTATGTTGTTTCTTTGTATGGAAAGCTTTTCAAGTCTGGCATCGACACGCACCTTTCCTGAAACGTCCAAAAGGTGAATGCTTCGCAAAGAAATCCAGTCTACCTTCAGGGGGCATGATGTTGAAATCGGAATGAGCCCTGGGTGGGCTTGAAGCAGCAGCTGTTCAGTTAACAGCTGCACAGAAACGCACCCCGCTTGCTTTGTATCATTCGCAAGTTTCTGGTTAAAGAGTAAAAAAGGCTGGAATTCTTCTGCCAGCCGGCAGGATTTCTTCTGCACTCACCCAGAAAAGCCAAGAATTGTATTTCATCTTTCGCAAGCTGTATTTTCCAGGAGGAGAATGAATACTTGCATTAAACTGAATCAAGCCGACAGAGACGCACAGCCGTTGTTTTTCTCCATGGGAAGTTTTTCGTTAAGGAAAAACACCGTTGTCATTTTCTTGCCAGCCGGCGGTATTTCTTGTGCAGCGATGAGCCAGATTTGTATTTCGTATTTCGCAAGTTGTGTGAATTTCTTGAAGTTGAAAGTGAATTCGCTCCAGAAAAGAAATGTCCAGTCGCATGAAAGCCGTGGCTGTTTGTTAAACCGCAGGACCTGAGCTTGCGTTCTGTTTCTCATGGCGTTCGCAAAGGCGATTCCTGCCTTTAAAACTGCTGTGACTGCGACTGAAAGTGGCGTGTGGCGCAGCTTCTAAAGTCTTGTTGACGCTCCTCGATGTTGCTTTCTCTCTGCCTAAGGAAGTTCGATTGTCGCGTCGGAACGGGGAGACCTAATCCTTCCAGCTTTAAGCCACCCTTCAGTCTTCTGAAGGGTGTCCGAGTGCTAGCATGTCATTTGGCTTTTTTTTGGGGGGAAGCGGAGAGCGACATTGAAAAAGGTTACCGCCGCCGCCTCGCCCTCCGTGTTAAATGATCGCAAGCCGGCGGCGGCGGCGCTCCCTGTAGTCGTGGCCGAGCGGTTAAGGCGATGGGCTAGAAAGCCATTGGGGTCTCCCCGCGTCGGCTCGAATCCTGCCCACTACGGCGCCCTTCTCCTGTCGCTTCGGCCTGCCCAGAAAAAGGCAGAGTGCCGTTTCTCTCTTCCTGCTTCTTGTACAAACGCTAAATCGCTTGGACCTGCTGCCTTGGAAGTAATGTCTTCAACATCCACCAGTGACATTTCACAGCTGGAAGCACACAGCCACGCTTTTGGCATTGGCATGTCTTGCGCCCTACTTCCAGCCTTTGAAGACCTAATTATTCAAACTGAAAGAACCGGCTGAATGAGTGTTTGCAGTGCACCAGGAGGAGCAGGGACCATAGCATTGGAGGGGTGAGGATGGCGCAGATGGAAACGTTTTCATGCGCTCCTCTGGGAGGAATGAAAAGAAAAGACGAAACCGGAAACAGTAGTAGCCGCAAGACGAAGTGTCTTCAAGCGCCAAGCAAGCGCTCCTCGTTAGTATAGTGGTGCGTATCCCCGCCTGTCACGTGGGAGACCAGGGATGGATTGCTTGACGGCGAGCCAGGTTGCTTTTCTCCCATCAGATTCCAACCGCTAATGCTAACGCAGTGTGTGGGAGCTTACATGCTTTTCCTTTCCCGTCTTTTTCGGACGACTATTCCAAAGGGGTAACCTGAAGGAATAGGGGCCTGAAGACACGAGGCATTCTTAAACCAGCACTGGGCTGCACGGCCATCTGTTGTGATCAGGTTATATTCGAGTCAAAAAGCCAGAGCATCCGCTTCCATCCTATGGAGCACGAGCTAAATCGGAAGAGGCAGGGGATACACCTACGCCTATCGGCGCACGTTCCCTGCGTCAGGCTGCTTCACCCATTTGCACCCGACTGGAGACGGCACTGAGCAAGCTTTTTGTCAGGAGTGGGATTCGAACCCACACCTCCAGGGGAGACTGCGACCTGAACGCAGCGCCTTAGACCGCTCGGCCATCCTGACGCGGGCCCCCTGTCCCGGGGCGGTCTGATGAGCCACCGCGATCCCACTGCGCTCCTCGAGTATCGCACTGTTATTAATACTACAGTGTGACTCCAGCATTAAAATGTTTGGAAAATGTGTCGGCTTTTATAATCCAGTGTAGAGCAGCATGTGATGATTTGTGCTACAACACCAAGCGCTCAAAGTGACGTCTGCGTTTGTCGTTGAAACTTTCAACTCTTTCATCACTTATGTAGGAAATAAAAAGAGCAGTTGTGCGCCACACGCAGAGAGGCCGTCAGCAGAGTGGCGCAGCGGAAGCGTGCTGGGCCCATAACCCAGAGGTCGATGGATCGAAACCATCCTCTGCTACATGTGTCCTATGCACGATTCCTAAGCATGCCATTGGGTTAGCAAAGTGCCTTCAAATAGTCTGCATCTCCCTTTCTTTAAATTCTGTCCTGAGTTTCTCTCTCGTGTGTGTTTGTGCAAGCTTGACACTTGCGGGACTCTTTAATCTTCACCAATACGGAGATGACCAAATGTGTCTTCGGTTGTTCTGAGGTCTTTGATAGTTTCTTTGAAAGCTTCAACTGAACCTCGAAATCGAAGCAGTTATGTCTATATTGATTTCTCGCGTTAATCATTACGAACCAGGAACAGCCAGCACACTCGGTCGCATTAGTAATTATGTCACGTCTCTACTTAGCAGAGCATTCAAAGGCCCACTGGAAGTAGTAAAGCACTAAAACACTGCAAAACTGAACTCGGGAAAATCATACTGGGAGCTCTGAGCGATGTCTGCATCCAAGCCATCCAATACGGACTCTGAAACCTTGGAATATCAACACTATGATGCGCTACCTTTTACCTGGAGCAAAACGATGGAATTAGAAGAATGCTTACCGCAGGATACAACTGTGCCGCTGTTATTTGGAGCACGGTTTTCACTTGCATGAAAACTACAGCAGAACGTAGAAGGATGATCACTGAGGAGTCCACGCGGGCATGCTGAGGAGATTGTAGGTCGTACATTTCAATGATTACTGACATTTGCGCTGCTGGAGGTACAGTAATCAACAAAGAACAGGGTGTGCTACTCTCGAATCCGGTCAGCACATGATGAAAAGCCAGGAAGTATACCTTGTCAAATTGCCGTCAACAGGGACAAGTTAACCACCAGCTCCACCGGCGCCCGGCTAGCTCAGTCGGTAGAGCATGAGACTCTTAATCTCAGGGTCGTGGGTTCGAGCCCCACGTTGGGCGGTGCCCGTCTCCTTATTAACAAAGTTTCCCGCTCATCCTTGAACCTCTTACACCTCGATGGTACCGAGCACTGCGTTTTAATGCACAGGTGTGATCAAACCGAGATGAAAAGGGCGTATCTAGCTCCTTGCCCGAGAGATAAATCAAAGGTTCCGCAGATAATCCCTTGGCTCCGGTCACCCGGACGCAGATAGGAGCTGCAGCCATCATAACTTGTATGAAAACTAAGAAGAGCTCCTGTCTATTTACAGTTTCATTTACTCTAGCGTTTCCTTAAACATTGCGTGTACGAAGGCTAAGAAATTGGAGAGCTATTCTAATACAATAACTATTAGGAATCTTTTCGGCATAACAGTTTCACTGTGATTTTGCAGGTAACACGTACGTTGGGAAAACATTTTGAACGCGATCAATAACCGCACTGGAAAAATGTGGGAAAGAAAGGGCGAAAAGCGACTCTTCAACATGTGGAAATATCTTCCTGAGCGGAGCCCTCTTCTCGAAGCTCAACACTCTGCAAGAGTCACTTCTCCCAACTTGCGCCCGCAGGTTTCCGTAGTGTGCCTGCAAAGAGCCATCCGCTTGAGACAGGTGCACCTCCCGATTTCATTGAACTAAGCTAGATGCACAATTTCTAATGCAGCCTTCATCACAATAGACAGTTCATTTCTCGAAAGCTTGTCGTAAAAAAAGGAAACAAAGAACGAAAACGTATAGCTGACAATCTTCTGAAGATGCAGATTCAGCTTTGGGGAAATGGACATTTTATGTATGCAGATGCTTTTCAAGCGCTGGTTTTAGAACGTCGCTGTGCTTCCAGCATCCTTTTCAGCCTTCTAAACTGGCTACCGAGGTGCCGATCACATTGTAAAGCGGTTGAGAGGCCGGAGCTGCTCAAACCGCTCTTGCCGTTTCCCATCAATCAAAAGCACTATGTTGTTTCTTTGTATGGAAAGCTTTTCAAGTCTGGCATCGACACGCACCTTTCCTGAAACGTCCAAAAGGTGAATGCTTCGCAAAGAAATCCAGTCCACCTTCAGGGGGCATGATGTTGAAATCGGAATGAGCCCTGGGTGGGCTTGAAGCAGCAGCTGTTCAGTTAACAGCTGCACAGAAACGCACCCCGCTTGCTTTGTATCATTCGCAAGTTTCTGGTTAAAGAGTAAAAAAGGCTGGAATTCTTCTGCCAGCCGGCAGGATTTCTTCTGCACTCACCCAGAAAAGCCAAGAATTGTATTTCATCTTTCGCAAGCTGTATTTTCCAGGAGGAGAATGAATACTTGCATTAAACTGAATCAAGCCGACAGAGACGCACAGCCGTTGTTTTTCTCCATGGGAAGTTTTTCGTTAAGGAAAAACACCGTTGTCATTTTCTTGCCAGCCGGCGGTATTTCTTGTGCAGCGATGAGCCAGATTTGTATTTCGTATTTCGCAAGTTGTGTGAATTTCTTGAAGTTGAAAGTGAATTCGCTCCAGAAAAGAAATGTCCAGTCGCATGAAAGCCGTGGCTGTTTGTTAAACCGCAGGACCTGAGCTTGCGTTCTGTTTCTCATGGCGTTCGCAAAGGCGATTCCTGCCTTTAAAACTGCTGTGACTGCGACTGAAAGTGGCGTGTGGCGCAGCTTCTAAAGTCTTGTTGACGCTCCTCGATGTTGCTTTCTCTCTGCCTAAGGAAGTTCGATTGTCGCGTCGGAACGGGGAGACCTAATCCTTCCAGCTTTAAGCCACCCTTCAGTCTTCTGAAGGGTGTCCGAGTGCTAGCATGTCATTTGGCTTTTTTTTGGGGGGAAGCGGAGAGCGACATTGAAAAAGGTTACCGCCGCCGCCTCGCCCTCCGTGTTAAATGATCGCAAGCCGGCGGCGGCGGCGCTCCCTGTAGTCGTGGCCGAGCGGTTAAGGCGATGGGCTAGAAAGCCATTGGGGTCTCCCCGCGTCGGCTCGAATCCTGCCCACTACGGCGCCCTTCTCCTGTCGCTTCGGCCTGCCCAGAAAAAGGCAGAGTGCCGTTTCTCTCTTCCTGCTTCTTGTACAAACGCTAAATCGCTTGGACCTGCTGCCTTGGAAGTAATGTCTTCAACATCCACCAGTGACATTTCACAGCTGGAAGCACACAGCCACGCTTTTGGCATTGGCATGTCTTGCGCCCTACTTCCAGCCTTTGAAGACCTAATTATTCAAACTGAAAGAACCGGCTGAATGAGTGTTTGCAGTGCACCAGGAGGAGCAGGGACCATAGCATTGGAGGGGTGAGGATGGCGCAGATGGAAACGTTTTCATGCGCTCCTCTGGGAGGAATGAAAAGAAAAGACGAAACCGGAAACAGTAGTAGCCGCAAGACGAAGTGTCTTCAAGCGCCAAGCAAGCGCTCCTCGTTAGTATAGTGGTGCGTATCCCCGCCTGTCACGTGGGAGACCAGGGATGGATTGCTTGACGGCGAGCCAGGTTGCTTTTCTCCCATCAGATTCCAACCGCTAATGCTAACGCAGTGTGTGGGAGCTTACATGCTTTTCCTTTCCCGTCTTTTTCGGACGACTATTCCAAAGGGGTAACCTGAAGGAATAGGGGCCTGAAGACACGAGGCATTCTTAAACCAGCACTGGGCTGCACGGCCATCTGTTGTGATCAGGTTATATTCGAGTCAAAAAGCCAGAGCATCCGCTTCCATCCTATGGAGCACGAGCTAAATCGGAAGAGGCAGGGGATACACCTACGCCTATCGGCGCACGTTCCCTGCGTCAGGCTGCTTCACCCATTTGCACCCGACTGGAGACGGCACTGAGCAAGCTTTTTGTCAGGAGTGGGATTCGAACCCACACCTCCAGGGGAGACTGCGACCTGAACGCAGCGCCTTAGACCGCTCGGCCATCCTGACGCGGGCCCCCTGTCCCGGGGCGGTCTGATGAGCCACCGCGATCCCACTGCGCTCCTCGAGTATCGCACTGTTATTAATACTACAGTGTGACTCCAGCATTAAAATGTTTGGAAAATGTGTCGGCTTTTATAATCCAGTGTAGAGCAGCATGTGATGATTTGTGCTACAACACCAAGCGCTCAAAGTGACGTCTGCGTTTGTCGTTGAAACTTTCAACTCTTTCATCACTTATGTAGGAAATAAAAAGAGCAGTTGTGCGCCACACGCAGAGAGGCCGTCAGCAGAGTGGCGCAGCGGAAGCGTGCTGGGCCCATAACCCAGAGGTCGATGGATCGAAACCATCCTCTGCTACATGTGTCCTATGCACGATTCCTAAGCATGCCATTGGGTTAGCAAAGTGCCTTCAAATAGTCTGCATCTCCCTTTCTTTAAATTCTGTCCTGAGTTTCTCTCTCGTGTGTGTTTGTGCAAGCTTGACACTTGCGGGACTCTTTAATCTTCACCAATACGGAGATGACCAAATGTGTCTTCGGTTGTTCTGAGGTCTTTGATAGTTTCTTTGAAAGCTTCAACTGAACCTCGAAATCGAAGCAGTTATGTCTATATTGATTTCTCGCGTTAATCATTACGAACCAGGAACAGCCAGCACACTCGGTCGCATTAGTAATTATGTCACGTCTCTACTTAGCAGAGCATTCAAAGGCCCACTGGAAGTAGTAAAGCACTAAAACACTGCAAAACTGAACTCGGGAAAATCATACTGGGAGCTCTGAGCGATGTCTGCATCCAAGCCATCCAATACGGACTCTGAAACCTTGGAATATCAACACTATGATGCGCTACCTTTTACCTGGAGCAAAACGATGGAATTAGAAGAATGCTTACCGCAGGATACAACTGTGCCGCTGTTATTTGGAGCACGGTTTTCACTTGCATGAAAACTACAGCAGAACGTAGAAGGATGATCACTGAGGAGTCCACGCGGGCATGCTGAGGAGATTGTAGGTCGTACATTTCAATGATTACTGACATTTGCGCTGCTGGAGGTACAGTAATCAACAAAGAACAGGGTGTGCTACTCTCGAATCCGGTCAGCACATGATGAAAAGCCAGGAAGTATACCTTGTCAAATTGCCGTCAACAGGGACAAGTTAACCACCAGCTCCACCGGCGCCCGGCTAGCTCAGTCGGTAGAGCATGAGACTCTTAATCTCAGGGTCGTGGGTTCGAGCCCCACGTTGGGCGGTGCCCGTCTCTTTATTAACAAAGTTTCCCGCTCATCCTTGAACCTCTTACACCTCGATGGTACCGAGCACTGCGTTTTAATGCACAGGTGTGATCAAACCGAGATGAAAAGGGCGTATCTAGCTCCTTGCCCGAGAGATAAATCAAAGGTTCCGCAGATAATCCCTTGGCTCCGGTCACCCGGACGCAGATAGGAGCTGCAGCCATCATAACTTGTATGAAAACTAAGAAGAGCTCCTGTCTATTTACAGTTTCATTTACTCTAGCGTTTCCTTAAACATTGCGTGTACGAAGGCTAAGAAATTGGAGAGCTATTCTAATACAATAACTATTAGGAATCTTTTGGGCATAACAGTTTCACTGTGATTTTGCAGGTAACACGTACGTTGGGAAAACATTTTGAACGCGATCAATAACCGCACTGGAAAAATGTGGGAAAGAAAGGGCGAAAAGCGACTCTTCAACATGTGGAAATATCTTCCTGAGCGGAGCCCTCTTCTCGAAGCTCAACACTCTGCAAGAGTCACTTCTCCCAACTTGCGCCCGCAGGTTTCCGTAGTGTGCCTGCAAAGAGCCATCCGCTTGAGACAGGTGCACCTCCCGATTTCATTGAACTAAGCTAGATGCACAATTTCTAATGCAGCCTTCATCACAATAGACAGTTCATTTCTCGAAAGCTTGTCGTAAAAAAAGGAAACAAAGAACGAAAACGTATAGCTGACAATCTTCTGAAGATGCAGATTCAGCTTTGGGGAAATGGACATTTTATGTATGCAGATGCTTTTCAAGCGCTGGTTTTAGAACGTCGCTGTGCTTCCAGCATCCTTTTCAGCCTTCTAAACTGGCTACCGAGGTGCCGATCACATTGTAAAGCGGTTGAGAGGCCGGAGCTGCTCAAACCGCTCTTGCCGTTTCCCATCAATCAAAAGCACTATGTTGTTTCTTTGTATGGAAAGCTTTTCAAGTCTGGCATCGACACGCACCTTTCCTGAAACGTCCAAAAGGTGAATGCTTCGCAAAGAAATCCAGTCTACCTTCAGGGGGCATGATGTTGAAATCGGAATGAGCCCTGGGTGGGCTTGAAGCAGCAGCTGTTCAGTTAACAGCTGCACAGAAACGCACCCCGCTTGCTTTGTATCATTCGCAAGTTTCTGGTTAAAGAGTAAAAAAGGCTGGAATTCTTCTGCCAGCCGGCAGGATTTCTTCTGCACTCACCCAGAAAAGCCAAGAATTGTATTTCATCTTTCGCAAGCTGTATTTTCCAGGAGGAGAATGAATACTTGCATTAAACTGAATCAAGCCGACAGAGACGCACAGCCGTTGTTTTTCTCCATGGGAAGTTTTTCGTTAAGGAAAAACACCGTTGTCATTTTCTTGCCAGCCGGCGGTATTTCTTGTGCAGCGATGAGCCAGATTTGTATTTCGTATTTCGCAAGTTGTGTGAATTTCTTGAAGTTGAAAGTGAATTCGCTCCAGAAAAGAAATGTCGCTTGAAAGCCGTGGCTGTTTGTTAAACCGCAGGACCTGAGCTTGCGTTCTGTTTCTCATGGCGTTCGCAAAGGCGATTCCTGCCTTTAAAACTGCTGTGTCTGCGACTGAAAGTGGCGTGTGGCGCAGCTTCTAAAGTCTTGTTGACGCTCCTCGATGTTGCTTTCTCTCTGCCTAAGGAAGTTCGATTGTCGCGTCGGAACGGGGAGACCTAATCCTTCCAGCTTTAAGCCACCCTTCAGTCTTCTGAAGGGTGTCCGAGTGCTAGCATGTCATTTGGCTTTTTTTGGGGGGAAGCGGAGAGCGACATTGAAAAAGGTTACCGCCGCCGCCTCGCCCTCCGTGTTAAATGATTGCAAGCCGGCGGCGGCGGCGCTCCCTGTAGTCGTGGCCGAGCGGTTAAGGCGATGGGCTAGAAAGCCATTGGGGTCTCCCCGCGTCGGCTCGAATCCTGCCCACTACGGCGCCCTTCTCCTGTCGCTTCGGCCTGCCCAGAAAAAGGCAGAGTGCCGTTTCTCTCTTCCTGCTTCTTGTACAAACGCTAAATCGCTTGGACCTGCTGCCTTGGAAGTAATGTCTTCAACATCCACCAGTGACATTTCACAGCTGGAAGCACACAGCCACGCTTTTGGCATTGGCATGTCTTGCGCCCTACTTCCAGCCTTTGAAGACCTAATGATTCAAACTGAAAGAACCGGCTGAATGAGTGTTTGCAGTGCACCAGGAGGAGCAGGGACCATAGCATTGGAGGGGTGAGGATGGCGCAGATGGAAACGTTTTCATGCGCTCCTCTGGGAGGAATGAAAAGAAAAGACGAAACCGGAAACAGTAGTAGCCGCAAGACGAAGTGTCTTCAAGCGCCAAGCAAGCGCTCCTCGTTAGTATAGTGGTGCGTATCCCCGCCTGTCACGTGGGAGACCAGGGATGGATTGCTTGACGGCGAGCCAGGTTGCTTTTCTCCCATCAGATTCCAACCGCTAATGCTAACGCAGTGTGTGGGAGCTTACATGCTTTTCCTTTCCCGTCTTTTTCGGACGACTATTCCAAAGGGGTAACCTGAAGGAATAGGGGCCTGAAGACACGAGGCATTCTTAAACCAGCACTTGGCTGCACGGCCATGTGTTGTGATCAGGTTATATTCGAGTCAAAAAGCCAGAGCATCCGCTTCCATCCTATGGAGCACGAGCTAAATCGGAAGAGGCAGGGGATACACCTACGCCTATCGGCGCACGTTCCCTGCGTCAGGCTGCTTCACCCATTTGCACCCGACTGGAGACGGCACTGAGCAAGCTTTTTGTCAGGAGTGGGATTCGAACCCACGCCTCCAGGGGAGACTGCGACCTGAACGCAGCGCCTTAGACCGCTCGGCCATCCTGACGTGGGCCCCCTGTCCCGGGGCGGTCTGATGAGCCACCGCGATCCCACTACGCTCCTCGAGTATCGCACTGTTATTAATACCACAGTGTGACTCCAGCATTAAAATGTTTGGAAAATGTGTCGGCTTTTATAATCCAGTGTAGAGCAGCATGTGATGATTTGTGCTACAACACCAAGCGCTCAAAGTGACGTCTGCGTTTGTCGTTGAAACTTTCAACTCTTTCATCACTTATGTAGGAAATAAAAAGAGCAGTTGTGCGCCACACGCAGAGAGGCCGTCAGCAGAGTGGCGCAGCGGAAGCGTGCTGGGCCCATAACCCAGAGGTCGATGGATCGAAACCATCCTCTGCTACATGTGTCCTATGCACGATTCCTAAGCATGCCATTGGGTTAGCAAAGTGCCTTCAAATAGTCTGCATCTCCCTTTCTTTAAATTCTGTCCTGAGTTTCTCTCTCGTGTGTGTTTGTGCAAGCTTGACACTTGCGGGACTCTTTAATCTTCACCAATACGGAGATGACCAAATGTGTCTTCGGTTGTTCTGAGGTCTTTGATAGTTTCTTTGAAAGCTTCAACTGAACCTCGAAATCGAAGCAGTTATGTCTATATTGATTTCTCGCGTTAATCATTACGAACCAGGAACAGCCAGCACACTCGGTCGCATTAGTAATTATGTCACGTCTCTACTTAGCAGAGCATTCAAAGGCCCACTGGAAGTAGTAAAGCACTAAAACACTGCAAAACTGAACTCGGGAAAATCATACTGGGAGCTCTGAGCGATGTCTGCATCCAAGCCATCCAATACGGACTCTGAAACCTTGGAATATCAACACTATGATGCGCTACCTTTTACCTGGAGCAAAACGATGGAATTAGAAGAATGCTTACCGCAGGATACAACTGTGCCGCTGTTATTTGGAGCACGGTTTTCACTTGCATGAAAACTACAGCAGAACGTAGAAGGATGATCACTGAGGAGTCCACGCGGGCATGCTGAGGAGATTGTAGGTCGTACATTTCAATGATTACTGACATTTGCGCTGCTGGAGGTACAGTAATCAACAAAGAACAGGGTGTGCTACTCTCGAATCCGGTCAGCACATGATGAAAAGCCAGGAAGTATACCTTGTCAAATTGCCGTCAACAGGGACAAGTTAACCACCAGCTCCTCCGGCGCCCGGCTAGCTCAGTCGGTAGAGCATGAGACTCTTAATCTCAGGGTCGTGGGTTCGAGCCCCATGTTGGGCGGTGCCCGTCTCTTTATTAACAAAGTTTCCCGCTCATCCATGAACCTCTTACACCTCGATGGTACCGAGCACTGCGTTTTAATGCACAGGTGTGATCAAACCGAGATGAAAAGGGCGTATCTAGCTCCTTGCCCGAGAGATAAATCAAAGGTTCCGCAGATAATCCCTTGGCTCCGGTCACCCGGACGCAGATAGGAGCTGCAGCCATCATAACTTGTATGAAAACTAAGAAGAGCTCCTGTCTATTTACAGTTTCATTTACTCTAGCGTTTCCTTAAACATTGCGTGTACGAAGGCTAAGAAATTGGAGAGCTATTCTAATACAATAACTATTAGGAATCTTTTGGGCATAACAGTTTCACTGTGATTTTGCAGGTAACACGTACGTTGGGAAAACATTTTGAACGCGATCAATAACCGCACTGGAAAAATGTGGGAAAGAAAGGGCGAAAAGCGACTCTTCAACATGTGGAAATATCTTCCTGAGCGGAGCCCTCTTCTCGAAGCTCAACACTCTGCAAGAGTCACTTCTCCCAACTTGCGCCCGCAGGTTTCCGTAGTGTGCCTGCAAAGAGCCATCCGCTTGAGACAGGTGCACCTCCCGATTTCATTGAACTAAGCTAGATGCACAATTTCTAATGCAGCCTTCATCACAATAGACAGTTCATTTCTCGAAAGCTTGTCGTAAAAAAAGGAAACAAAGAACGAAAACGTATAGCTGACAATCTTCTGAAGATGCAGATTCAGCTTTGGGGAAATGGACATTTTATGTATGCAGATGCTTTTCAAGCGCTGGTTTTAGAACGTCGCTGTGCTTCCAGCATCCTTTTCAGCCTTCTAAACTGGCTACCGAGGTGCCGATCACATTGTAAAGCGGTTGAGAGGCCGGAGCTGCTCAAACCGCTCTTGCCGTTTCCCATCAATCAAAAGCACTATGTTGTTTCTTTGTATGGAAAGCTTTTCAAGTCTGGCATCGACACGCACCTTTCCTGAAACGTCCAAAAGGTGAATGCTTCGCAAAGAAATCCAGTCTACCTTCAGGGGGCATGATGTTGAAATCGGAATGAGCCCTGGGTGGGCTTGAAGCAGCAGCTGTTCAGTTAACAGCTGCACAGAAACGCACCCCGCTTGCTTTGTATCATTCGCAAGTTTCTGGTTAAAGAGTAAAAAAGGCTGGAATTCTTCTGCCAGCCGGCAGGATTTCTTCTGCACTCACCCAGAAAAGCCAAGAATTGTATTTCATCTTTCGCAAGCTGTATTTTCCAGGAGGAGAATGAATACTTGCATTAAACTGAATCAAGCCGACAGAGACGCACAGCCGTTGTTTTTCTCCATGGGAAGTTTTTCGTTAAGGAAAAACACCGTTGTCATTTTCTTGCCAGCCGGCGGTATTTCTTGTGCAGCGATGAGCCAGATTTGTATTTCGTATTTCGCAAGTTGTGTGAATTTCTTGAAGTTGAAAGTGAATTCGCTCCAGAAAAGAAATGTCGCTTGAAAGCCGTGGCTGTTTGTTAAACCGCAGGACCTGAGCTTGCGTTCTGTTTCTCATGGCGTTCGCAAAGGCGATTCCTGCCTTTAAAACTGCTGTGTCTGCGACTGAAAGTGGCGTGTGGCGCAGCTTCTAAAGTCTTGTTGACGCTCCTCGATGTTGCTTTCTCTCTGCCTAAGGAAGTTCGATTGTCGCGTCGGAACGGGGAGACCTAATCCTTCCAGCTTTAAGCCACCCTTCAGTCTTCTGAAGGGTGTCCGAGTGCTAGCATGTCATTTGGCTTTTTTTGGGGGGAAGCGGAGAGCGACATTGAAAAAGGTTACCGCCGCCGCCTCGCCCTCCGTGTTAAATGATTGCAAGCCGGCGGCGGCGGCGCTCCCTGTAGTCGTGGCCGAGCGGTTAAGGCGATGGGCTAGAAAGCCATTGGGGTCTCCCCGCGTCGGCTCGAATCCTGCCCACTACGGCGCCCTTCTCCTGTCGCTTCGGCCTGCCCAGAAAAAGGCAGAGTGCCGTTTCTCTCTTCCTGCTTCTTGTACAAACGCTAAATCGCTTGGACCTGCTGCCTTGGAAGTAATGTCTTCAACATCCACCAGTGACATTTCACAGCTGGAAGCACACAGCCACGCTTTTGGCATTGGCATGTCTTGCGCCCTACTTCCAGCCTTTGAAGACCTAATGATTCAAACTGAAAGAACCGGCTGAATGAGTGTTTGCAGTGCACCAGGAGGAGCAGGGACCATAGCATTGGAGGGGTGAGGATGGCGCAGATGGAAACGTTTTCATGCGCTCCTCTGGGAGGAATGAAAAGAAAAGACGAAACCGGAAACAGTAGTAGCCGCAAGACGAAGTGTCTTCAAGCGCCAAGCAAGCGCTCCTCGTTAGTATAGTGGTGCGTATCCCCGCCTGTCACGTGGGAGACCAGGGATGGGTTGCTTGACGGCGAGCCAGGTTGCTTTTCTCCCATCAGATTCCAACCGCTAATGCTAACGCAGTGTGTGGGAGCTTACATGCTTTTCCTTTCCCGTCTTTTTCGGACGACTATTCCAAAGGGGTAACCTGAAGGAATAGGGGCCTGAAGACACGAGGCATTCTTAAACCAGCACTTGGCTGCACGGCCATCTGTTGTGATCAGGTTATATTCGAGTCAAAAAGCCAGAGCATCCGCTTCCATCCTATGGAGCACGAGCTAAATCGGAAGAGGCAGGGGATACACCTACGCCTATCGGCGCACGTTCCCTGCGTCAGGCTGCTTCACCCATTTGCACCCGACTGGAGACGGCACTGAGCAAGCTTTTTGTCAGGAGTGGGATTCGAACCCACGCCTCCAGGGGAGACTACGACCTGAACGCAGCGCCTTAGACCGCTCGGCCATCCTGACGCGGGCCCCCTGTCCCGGGGCGGTCTGATGAGCCACCGCGATCCCACTACGCTCCTCGAGTATCGCACTGTTATTAATACTACAGTGTGACTCCAGCATTAAAATGTTTGGAAAATGTGTCGGCTTTTATAATCCAGTGTAGAGCAGCATGTGATGATTTGTGCTACAACACCAAGCGCTCAAAGTGACGTCTGCGTTTGTCGTTGAAACTTTCAACTCTTTCATCACTTATGTAGGAAATAAAAAGAGCAGTTGTGCGCCACACGCAGAGAGGCCGTCAGCAGAGTGGCGCAGCGGAAGCGTGCTGGGCCCATAACCCAGAGGTCGATGGATCGAAACCATCCTCTGCTACATGTGTCCTATGCACGATTCCTAAGCATGCCATTGGGTTAGCAAAGTGCCTTCAAATAGTCTGCATCTCCCTTTCTTTAAATTCTGTCCTGAGTTTCTCTCTCGTGTGTGTTTGTGCAAGCTTGACACTTGCGGGACTCTTTAATCTTCACCAATACGGAGATGACCAAATGTGTCTTCGGTTGTTCTGAGGTCTTTGATAGTTTCTTTGAAAGCTTCAACTGAACCTCGAAATCGAAGCAGTTATGTCTATATTGATTTCTCGCGTTAATCATTACGAACCAGGAACAGCCAGCACACTCGGTCGCATTAGTAATTATGTCACGTCTCTACTTAGCAGAGCATTCAAAGGCCCACTGGAAGTAGTAAAGCACTAAAACACTGCAAAACTGAACTCGGGAAAATCATACTGGGAGCTCTGAGCGATGTCTGCATCCAAGCCATCCAATACGGACTCTGAAACCTTGGAATATCAACACTATGATGCGCTACCTTTTACCTGGAGCAAAACGATGGAATTAGAAGAATGCTTACCGCAGGATACAACTGTGCCGCTGTTATTTGGAGCACGGTTTTCACTTGCATGAAAACTACAGCAGAACGTAGAAGGATGATCACTGAGGAGTCCACGCGGGCATGCTGAGGAGATTGTAGGTCGTACATTTCAATGATTACTGACATTTGCGCTGCTGGAGGTACAGTAATCAACAAAGAACAGGGTGTGCTACTCTCGAATCCGGTCAGCACATGATGAAAAGCCAGGAAGTATACCTTGTCAAATTGCCGTCAACAGGGACAAGTTAACCACCAGCTCCACCGGCGCCCGGCTAGCTCAGTCGGTAGAGCATGAGACTCTTAATCTCAGGGTCGTGGGTTCGAGCCCCACGTTGGGCGGTGCCCGTCTCTTTATTAACAAAGTTTCCCGCTCATCCATGAACCTCTTACACCTCGATGGTACCGAGCACTGCGTTTTAATGCACAGGTGTGATCAAACCGAGATGAAAAGGGCGTATCTAGCTCCTTGCCCGAGAGATAAATCAAAGGTTCCGCAGATAATCCCTTGGCTCCGGTCACCCGGACGCAGATAGGAGCTGCAGCCATCATAACTTGTATGAAAACTAAGAAGAGCTCCTGTCTATTTACAGTTTCATTTACTCTAGCGTTTCCTTAAACATTGCGTGTACGAAGGCTAAGAAATTGGAGAGCTATTCTAATACAATAACTATTAGGAATCTTTTCGGCATAACAGTTTCACTGTGATTTTGCAGGTAACACGTACGTTGGGAAAACATTTTGAACGCGATCAATAACCGCACTGGAAAAATGTGGGAAAGAAAGGGCGAAAAGCGACTCTTCAACATGTGGAAATATCTTCCTGAGCGGAGCCCTCTTCTCGAAGCTCAACACTCTGCAAGAGTCACTTCTCCCAACTTGCGCCCGCAGGTTTCCGTAGTGTGCCTGCAAAGAGCCATCCGCTTGAGACAGGTGCACCTCCCGATTTCATTGAACTAAGCTAGATGCACAATTTCTAATGCAGCCTTCATCACAATAGACAGTTCATTTCTCGAAAGCTTGTCGTAAAAAAAGGAAACAAAGAACGAAAACGTATAGCTGACAATCTTCTGAAGATGCAGATTCATCTTTGGGGAAATGGACATTTTATGTATGCAGATGCTTTTCAAGCGCTGGTTTTAGAACGTCGCTGTGCTTCCAGCATCCTTTTCAGCCTTCTAAACTGGCTACCGAGGTGCCGATCACATTGTAAAGCGGTTGAGAGGCCGGAGCTGCTCAAACCGCTCTTGCCGTTTCCCATCAATCAAAAGCACTATGTTGTTTCTTTGTATGGAAAGCTTTTCAAGTCTGGCATCGACACGCACCTTTCCTGAAACGTCCAAAAGGTGAATGCTTCGCAAAGAAATCCAGTCTACCTTCAGGGGGCATGATGTTGAAATCGGAATGAGCCCTGGGTGGGCTTGAAGCAGCAGCTGTTCAGTTAACAGCTGCACAGAAACGCACCCCGCTTGCTTTGTATCATTCGCAAGTTTCTGGTTAAAGAGTAAAAAAGGCTGGAATTCTTCTGCCAGCCGGCAGGATTTCTTCTGCACTCACCCAGAAAAGCCAAGAATTGTATTTCATCTTTCGCAAGCTGTATTTTCCAGGAGGAGAATGAATACTTGCATTAAACTGAATCAAGCCGACAGAGACGCACAGCCGTTGTTTTTCTCCATGGGAAGTTTTTCGTTAAGGAAAAACACCGTTGTCATTTTCTTGCCAGCCGGCGGTATTTCTTGTGCAGCGATGAGCCAGATTTGTATTTCGTATTTCGCAAGTTGTGTGAATTTCTTGAAGTTGAAAGTGAATTCGCTCCAGAAAAGAAATGTCGCTTGAAAGCCGTGGCTGTTTGTTAAACCGCAGGACCTGAGCTTGCGTTCTGTTTCTCATGGCGTTCGCAAAGGCGATTCCTGCCTTTAAAACTGCTGTGTCTGCGACTGAAAGTGGCGTGTGGCGCAGCTTCTAAAGTCTTGTTGACGCTCCTCGATGTTGCTTTCTCTCTGCCTAAGGAAGTTCGATTGTCGCGTCGGAACGGGGAGACCTAATCCTTCCAGCTTTAAGCCACCCTTCAGTCTTCTGAAGGGTGTCCGAGTGCTAGCATGTCATTTGGCTTTTTTTGGGGGGAAGCGGAGAGCGACATTGACAAAGGTTACCGCCGCCGCCTCGCCCTCCGTGTTAAATGATTGCAAGCCGGCGGCGGCGGCGCTCCCTGTAGTCGTGGCCGAGCGGTTAAGGCGATGGGCTAGAAAGCCATTGGGGTCTCCCCGCGTCGGCTCGAATCCTGCCCACTACGGCGCCCTTCTCCTGTCGCTTCGGCCTGCCCAGAAAAAGGCAGAGTGCCGTTTCTCTCTTCCTGCTTCTTGTACAAACGCTAAATCGCTTGGACCTGCTGCCTTGGAAGTAATGTCTTCAACATCCACCAGTGACATTTCACAGCTGGAAGCACACAGCCACGCTTTTGGCATTGGCATGTCTTGCGCCCTACTTCCAGCCTTTGAAGACCTAATGATTCAAACTGAAAGAACCGGCTGAATGAGTGTTTGCAGTGCACCAGGAGGAGCAGGGACCATAGCATTGGAGGGGTGAGGATGGCGCAGATGGAAACGTTTTCATGCGCTCCTCTGGGAGGAATGAAAAGAAAAGACGAAACCGGAAACAGTAGTAGCCGCAAGACGAAGTGTCTTCAAGCGCCAAGCAAGCGCTCCTCGTTAGTATAGTGGTGCGTATCCCCGCCTGTCACGTGGGAGACCAGGGATGGGTTGCTTGACGGCGAGCCAGGTTGCTTTTCTCCCATCAGATTCCAACCGCTAATGCTAACGCAGTGTGTGGGAGCTTACATGCTTTTCCTTTCCCGTCTTTTTCGGACGACTATTCCAAAGGGGTAACCTGAAGGAATAGGGGCCTGAAGACACGAGGCATTCTTAAACCAGCACTTGGCTGCACGGCCATCTGTTGTGATCAGGTTATATTCGAGTCAAAAAGCCAGAGCATCCGCTTCCATCCTATGGAGCACGAGCTAAATCGGAAGAGGCAGGGGATACACCTACGCCTATCGGCGCACGTTCCCTGCGTCAGGCTGCTTCACCCATTTGCACCCGACTGGAGACGGCACTGAGCAAGCTTTTTGTCAGGAGTGGGATTCGAACCCACGCCTCCAGGGGAGACTACGACCTGAACGCAGCGCCTTAGACCGCTCGGCCATCCTGACGCGGGCCCCCTGTCCCGGGGCGGTCTGATGAGCCACCGCGATCCCACTACGCTCCTCGAGTATCGCACTGTTATTAATACTACAGTGTGACTCCAGCATTAAAATGTTTGGAAAATGTGTCGGCTTTTATAATCCAGTGTAGAGCAGCATGTGATGATTTGTGCTACAACACCAAGCGCTCAAAGTGACGTCTGCGTTTGTCGTTGAAACTTTCAACTCTTTCATCACTTATGTAGGAAATAAAAAGAGCAGTTGTGCGCCACACGCAGAGAGGCCGTCAGCAGAGTGGCGCAGCGGAAGCGTGCTGGGCCCATAACCCAGAGGTCGATGGATCGAAACCATCCTCTGCTACATGTGTCCTATGCACGATTCCTAAGCATGCCATTGGGTTAGCAAAGTGCCTTCAAATAGTCTGCATCTCCCTTTCTTTAAATTCTGTCCTGAGTTTCTCTCTCGTGTGTGTTTGTGCAAGCTTGACACTTGCGGGACTCTTTAATCTTCACCAATACGGAGATGACCAAATGTGTCTTCGGTTGTTCTGAGGTCTTTGATAGTTTCTTTGAAAGCTTCAACTGAACCTCGAAATCGAAGCAGTTATGTCTATATTGATTTCTCGCGTTAATCATTACGAACCAGGAACAGCCAGCACACTCGGTCGCATTAGTAATTATGTCACGTCTCTACTTAGCAGAGCATTCAAAGGCCCACTGGAAGTAGTAAAGCACTAAAACACTGCAAAACTGAACTCGGGAAAATCATACTGGGAGCTCTGAGCGATGTCTGCATCCAAGCCATCCAATACGGACTCTGAAACCTTGGAATATCAACACTATGATGCGCTACCTTTTACCTGGAGCAAAACGATGGAATTAGAAGAATGCTTACCGCAGGATACAACTGTGCCGCTGTTATTTGGAGCACGGTTTTCACTTGCATGAAAACTACAGCAGAACGTAGAAGGATGATCACTGAGGAGTCCACGCGGGCATGCTGAGGAGATTGTAGGTCGTACATTTCAATGATTACTGACATTTGCGCTGCTGGAGGTACAGTAATCAACAAAGAACAGGGTGTGCTACTCTCGAATCCGGTCAGCACATGATGAAAAGCCAGGAAGTATACCTTGTCAAATTGCCGTCAACAGGGACAAGTTAACCACCAGCTCCACCGGCGCCCGGCTAGCTCAGTCGGTAGAGCATGAGACTCTTAATCTCAGGGTCGTGGGTTCGAGCCCCACGTTGGGCGGTGCCCGTCTCCTTATTAACAAAGTTTCCCGCTCATCCTTGAACCTCTTACACCTCGATGGTACCGAGCACTGCGTTTTAATGCACAGGTGTGATCAAACCGAGATGAAAAGGGCGTATCTAGCTCCTTGCCCGAGAGATAAATCAAAGGTTCCGCAGATAATCCCTTGGCTCCGGTCACCCGGACGCAGATAGGAGCTGCAGCCATCATAACTTGTATGAAAACTAAGAAGAGCTCCTGTCTATTTACAGTTTCATTTACTCTAGCGTTTCCTTAAACATTGCGTGTACGAAGGCTAAGAAATTGGAGAGCTATTCTAATACAATAACTATTAGGAATCTTTTCGGCATAACAGTTTCACTGTGATTTTGCAGGTAACACGTACGTTGGGAAAACATTTTGAACGCGATCAATAACCGCACTGGAAAAATGTGGGAAAGAAAGGGCGAAAAGCGACTCTTCAACATGTGGAAATATCTTCCTGAGCGGAGCCCTCTTCTCGAAGCTCAACACTCTGCAAGAGTCACTTCTCCCAACTTGCGCCCGCAGGTTTCCGTAGTGTGCCTGCAAAGAGCCATCCGCTTGAGACAGGTGCACCTCCCGATTTCATTGAACTAAGCTAGATGCACAATTTCTAATGCAGCCTTCATCACAATAGACAGTTCATTTCTCGAAAGCTTGTCGTAAAAAAAGGAAACAAAGAACGAAAACGTATAGCTGACAATCTTCTGAAGATGCAGATTCATCTTTGGGGAAATGGACATTTTATGTATGCAGATGCTTTTCAAGCGCTGGTTTTAGAACGTCGCTGTGCTTCCAGCATCCTTTTCAGCCTTCTAAACTGGCTACCGAGGTGCCGATCACATTGTAAAGCGGTTGAGAGGCCGGAGCTGCTCAAACCGCTCTTGCCGTTTCCCATCAATCAAAAGCACTATGTTGTTTCTTTGTATGGAAAGCTTTTCAAGTCTGGCATCGACACGCACCTTTCCTGAAACGTCCAAAAGGTGAATGCTTCGCAAAGAAATCCAGTCTACCTTCAGGGGGCATGATGTTGAAATCGGAATGAGCCCTGGGTGGGCTTGAAGCAGCAGCTGTTCAGTTAACAGCTGCACAGAAACGCACCCCGCTTGCTTTGTATCATTCGCAAGTTTCTGGTTAAAGAGTAAAAAAGGCTGGAATTCTTCTGCCAGCCGGCAGGATTTCTTCTGCACTCACCCAGAAAAGCCAAGAATTGTATTTCATCTTTCGCAAGCTGTATTTTCCAGGAGGAGAATGAATACTTGCATTAAACTGAATCAAGCCGACAGAGACGCACAGCCGTTGTTTTTCTCCATGGGAAGTTTTTCGTTAAGGAAAAACACCGTTGTCATTTTCTTGCCAGCCGGCGGTATTTCTTGTGCAGCGATGAGCCAGATTTGTATTTCGTATTTCGCAAGTTGTGTGAATTTCTTGAAGTTGAAAGTGAATTCGCTCCAGAAAAGAAATGTCGCTTGAAAGCCGTGGCTGTTTGTTAAACCGCAGGACCTGAGCTTGCGTTCTGTTTCTCATGGCGTTCGCAAAGGCGATTCCTGCCTTTAAAACTGCTGTGTCTGCGACTGAAAGTGGCGTGTGGCGCAGCTTCTAAAGTCTTGTTGACGCTCCTCGATGTTGCTTTCTCTCTGCCTAAGGAAGTTCGATTGTCGCGTCGGAACGGGGAGACCTAATCCTTCCAGCTTTAAGCCACCCTTCAGTCTTCTGAAGGGTGTCCGAGTGCTAGCATGTCATTTGGCTTTTTTTGGGGGGAAGCGGAGAGCGACATTGACAAAGGTTACCGCCGCCGCCTCGCCCTCCGTGTTAAATGATTGCAAGCCGGCGGCGGCGGCGCTCCCTGTAGTCGTGGCCGAGCGGTTAAGGCGATGGGCTAGAAAGCCATTGGGGTCTCCCCGCGTCGGCTCGAATCCTGCCCACTACGGCGCCCTTCTCCTGTCGCTTCGGCCTGCCCAGAAAAAGGCAGAGTGCCGTTTCTCTCTTCCTGCTTCTTGTACAAACGCTAAATCGCTTGGACCTGCTGCCTTGGAAGTAATGTCTTCAACATCCACCAGTGACATTTCACAGCTGGAAGCACACAGCCACGCTTTTGGCATTGGCATGTCTTGCGCCCTACTTCCAGCCTTTGAAGACCTAATGATTCAAACTGAAAGAACCGGCTGAATGAGTGTTTGCAGTGCACCAGGAGGAGCAGGGACCATAGCATTGGAGGGGTGAGGATGGCGCAGATGGAAACGTTTTCATGCGCTCCTCTGGGAGGAATGAAAAGAAAAGACGAAACCGGAAACAGTAGTAGCCGCAAGACGAAGTGTCTTCAAGCGCCAAGCAAGCGCTCCTCGTTAGTATAGTGGTGCGTATCCCCGCCTGTCACGTGGGAGACCAGGGATGGGTTGCTTGACGGCGAGCCAGGTTGCTTTTCTCCCATCAGATTCCAACCGCTAATGCTAACGCAGTGTGTGGGAGCTTACATGCTTTTCCTTTCCCGTCTTTTTCGGACGACTATTCCAAAGGGGTAACCTGAAGGAATAGGGGCCTGAAGACACGAGGCATTCTTAAACCAGCACTTGGCTGCACGGCCATCTGTTGTGATCAGGTTATATTCGAGTCAAAAAGCCAGAGCATCCGCTTCCATCCTATGGAGCACGAGCTAAATCGGAAGAGGCAGGGGATACACCTACGCCTATCGGCGCACGTTCCCTGCGTCAGGCTGCTTCACCCATTTGCACCCGACTGGAGACGGCACTGAGCAAGCTTTTTGTCAGGAGTGGGATTCGAACCCACGCCTCCAGGGGAGACTACGACCTGAACGCAGCGCCTTAGACCGCTCGGCCATCCTGACGCGGGCCCCCTGTCCCGGGGCGGTCTGATGAGCCACCGCGATCCCACTACGCTCCTCGAGTATCGCACTGTTATTAATACTACAGTGTGACTCCAGCATTAAAATGTTTGGAAAATGTGTCGGCTTTTATAATCCAGTGTAGAGCAGCATGTGATGATTTCTGCTACAACACCAAGCGCTCAAAGTGACGTCTGCGTTTGTCGTTGAAACTTTCAACTCTTTCATCACTTATGTAGGAAATAAAAAGAGCAGTTGTGCGCCACACGCAGAGAGGCCGTCAGCAGAGTGGCGCAGCGGAAGCGTGCTGGGCCCATAACCCAGAGGTCGATGGATCGAAACCATCCTCTGCTACATGTGTCCTATGCACGATTCCTAAGCATGCCATTGGGTTAGCAAAGTGCCTTCAAATAGTCTGCATCTCCCTTTCTTTAAATTCTGTCCTGAGTTTCTCTCTCGTGTGTGTTTGTGCAAGCTTGACACTTGCGGGACTCTTTAATCTTCACCAATACGGAGATGACCAAATGTGTCTTCGGTTGTTCTGAGGTCTTTGATAGTTTCTTTGAAAGCTTCAACTGAACCTCGAAATCGAAGCAGTTATGTCTATATTGATTTCTCGCGTTAATCATTACGAACCAGGAACAGCCAGCACACTCGGTCGCATTAGTAATTATGTCACGTCTCTACTTAGCAGAGCATTCAAAGGCCCACTGGAAGTAGTAAAGCACTAAAACACTGCAAAACTGAACTCGGGAAAATCATACTGGGAGCTCTGAGCGATGTCTGCATCCAAGCCATCCAATACGGACTCTGAAACCTTGGAATATCAACACTATGATGCGCTACCTTTTACCTGGAGCAAAACGATGGAATTAGAAGAATGCTTACCGCAGGATACAACTGTGCCGCTGTTATTTGGAGCACGGTTTTCACTTGCATGAAAACTACAGCAGAACGTAGAAGGATGATCACTGAGGAGTCCACGCGGGCATGCTGAGGAGATTGTAGGTCGTACATTTCAATGATTACTGACATTTGCGCTGCTGGAGGTACAGTAATCAACAAAGAACAGGGTGTGCTACTCTCGAATCCGGTCAGCACATGATGAAAAGCCAGGAAGTATACCTTGTCAAATTGCCGTCAACAGGGACAAGTTAACCACCAGCTCCACCGGCGCCCGGCTAGCTCAGTTGGTAGAGCATGAGACTCTTAATCTCAGGGTCGTGGGTTCGAGCCCCACGTTGGGCGGTGCCCGTCTCCTTATTAACAAAGTTTCCCGCTCATCCTTGAACCTCTTACACCTCGATGGTACCGAGCACTGCGTTTTAATGCACAGGTGTGATCAAACCGAGATGAAAAGGGCGTATCTAGCTCCTTGCCCGAGAGATAAATCAAAGGTTCCGCAGATAATCCCTTGGCTCCGGTCACCCGGACGCAGATAGGAGCTGCAGCCATCATAACTTGTATGAAAACTAAGAAGAGCTCCTGTCTATTTACAGTTTCATTTACTCTAGCGTTTCCTTAAACATTGCGTGTACGAAGGCTAAGAAATTGGAGAGCTATTCTAATACAATAACTATTAGGAATCTTTTCGGCATAACAGTTTCACTGTGATTTTGCAGGTAACACGTACGTTGGGAAAACATTTTGAACGCGATCAATAACCGCACTGGAAAAATGTGGGAAAGAAAGGGCGAAAAGCGACTCTTCAACATGTGGAAATATCTTCCTGAGCGGAGCCCTCTTCTCGAAGCTCAACACTCTGCAAGAGTCACTTCTCCCAACTTGCGCCCGCAGGTTTCCGTAGTGTGCCTGCAAAGAGCCATCCGCTTGAGACAGGTGCACCTCCCGATTTCATTGAACTAAGCTAGATGCACAATTTCTAATGCAGCCTTCATCACAATAGACAGTTCATTTCTCGAAAGCTTGTCGTAAAAAAAGGAAACAAAGAACGAAAACGTATAGCTGACAATCTTCTGAAGATGCAGATTCATCTTTGGGGAAATGGACATTTTATGTATGCAGATGCTTTTCAAGCGCTGGTTTTAGAACGTCGCTGTGCTTCCAGCATCCTTTTCAGCCTTCTAAACTGGCTACCGAGGTGCCGATCACATTGTAAAGCGGTTGAGAGGCCGGAGCTGCTCAAACCGCTCTTGCCGTTTCCCATCAATCAAAAGCACTATGTTGTTTCTTTGTATGGAAAGCTTTTCAAGTCTGGCATCGACACGCACCTTTCCTGAAACGTCCAAAAGGTGAATGCTTCGCAAAGAAATCCAGTCTACCTTCAGGGGGCATGATGTTGAAATCGGAATGAGCCCTGGGTGGGCTTGAAGCAGCAGCTGTTCAGTTAACAGCTGCACAGAAACGCACCCCGCTTGCTTTGTATCATTCGCAAGTTTCTGGTTAAAGAGTAAAAAAGGCTGGAATTCTTCTGCCAGCCGGCAGGATTTCTTCTGCACTCACCCAGAAAAGCCAAGAATTGTATTTCATCTTTCGCAAGCTGTATTTTCCAGGAGGAGAATGAATACTTGCATTAAACTGAATCAAGCCGACAGAGACGCACAGCCGTTGTTTTTCTCCATGGGAAGTTTTTCGTTAAGGAAAAACACCGTTGTCATTTTCTTGCCAGCCGGCGGTATTTCTTGTGCAGCGATGAGCCAGATTTGTATTTCGTATTTCGCAAGTTGTGTGAATTTCTTGAAGTTGAAAGTGAATTCGCTCCAGAAAAGAAATGTCGCTTGAAAGCCGTGGCTGTTTGTTAAACCGCAGGACCTGAGCTTGCGTTCTGTTTCTCATGGCGTTCGCAAAGGCGATTCCTGCCTTTAAAACTGCTGTGTCTGCGACTGAAAGTGGCGTGTGGCGCAGCTTCTAAAGTCTTGTTGACGCTCCTCGATGTTGCTTTCTCTCTGCCTAAGGAAGTTCGATTGTCGCGTCGGAACGGGGAGACCTAATCCTTCCAGCTTTAAGCCACCCTTCAGTCTTCTGAAGGGTGTCCGAGTGCTAGCATGTCATTTGGCTTTTTTTGGGGGGAAGCGGAGAGCGACATTGAAAAAGGTTACCGCCGCCGCCTCGCCCTCCGTGTTAAATGATTGCAAGCCGGCGGCGGCGGCGCTCCCTGTAGTCGTGGCCGAGCGGTTAAGGCGATGGGCTAGAAAGCCATTGGGGTCTCCCCGCGTCGGCTCGAATCCTGCCCACTACGGCGCCCTTCTCCTGTCGCTTCGGCCTGCCCAGAAAAAGGCAGAGTGCCGTTTCTCTCTTCCTGCTTCTTGTACAAACGCTAAATCGCTTGGACCTGCTGCCTTGGAAGTAATGTCTTCAACATCCACCAGTGACATTTCACAGCTGGAAGCACACAGCCACGCTTTTGGCATTGGCATGTCTTGCGCCCTACTTCCAGCCTTTGAAGACCTAATGATTCAAACTGAAAGAACCGGCTGAATGAGTGTTTGCAGTGCACCAGGAGGAGCAGGGACCATAGCATTGGAGGGGTGAGGATGGCGCAGATGGAAACGTTTTCATGCGCTCCTCTGGGAGGAATGAAAAGAAAAGACGAAACCGGAAACAGTAGTAGCCGCAAGACGAAGTGTCTTCAAGCGCCAAGCAAGCGCTCCTCGTTAGTATAGTGGTGCGTATCCCCGCCTGTCACGTGGGAGACCAGGGATGGGTTGCTTGACGGCGAGCCAGGTTGCTTTTCTCCCATCAGATTCCAACCGCTAATGCTAACGCAGTGTGTGGGAGCTTACATGCTTTTCCTTTCCCGTCTTTTTCGGACGACTATTCCAAAGGGGTAACCTGAAGGAATAGGGGCCTGAAGACACGAGGCATTCTTAAACCAGCACTTGGCTGCACGGCCATCTGTTGTGATCAGGTTATATTCGAGTCAAAAAGCCAGAGCATCCGCTTCCATCCTATGGAGCACGAGCTAAATCGGAAGAGGCAGGGGATACACCTACGCCTATCGGCGCACGTTCCCTGCGTCAGGCTGCTTCACCCATTTGCACCCGACTGGAGACGGCACTGAGCAAGCTTTTTGTCAGGAGTGGGATTCGAACCCACGCCTCCAGGGGAGACTACGACCTGAACGCAGCGCCTTAGACCGCTCGGCCATCCTGACGCGGGCCCCCTGTCCCGGGGCGGTCTGATGAGCCACCGCGATCCCACTACGCTCCTCGAGTATCGCACTGTTATTAATACTACAGTGTGACTCCAGCATTAAAATGTTTGGAAAATGTGTCGGCTTTTATAATCCAGTGTAGAGCAGCATGTGATGATTTGTGCTACAACACCAAGCGCTCAAAGTGACGTCTGCGTTTGTCGTTGAAACTTTCAACTCTTTCATCACTTATGTAGGAAATAAAAAGAGCAGTTGTGCGCCACACGCAGAGAGGCCGTCAGCAGAGTGGCGCAGCGGAAGCGTGCTGGGCCCATAACCCAGAGGTCGATGGATCGAAACCATCCTCTGCTACATGTGTCCTATGCACGATTCCTAAGCATGCCATTGGGTTAGCAAAGTGCCTTCAAATAGTCTGCATCTCCCTTTCTTTAAATTCTGTCCTGAGTTTCTCTCTCGTGTGTGTTTGTGCAAGCTTGACACTTGCGGGACTCTTTAATCTTCACCAATACGGAGATGACCAAATGTGTCTTCGGTTGTTCTGAGGTCTTTGATAGTTTCTTTGAAAGCTTCAACTGAACCTCGAAATCGAAGCAGTTATGTCTATATTGATTTCTCGCGTTAATCATTACGAACCAGGAACAGCCAGCACACTCGGTCGCATTAGTAATTATGTCACGTCTCTACTTAGCAGAGCATTCAAAGGCCCACTGGAAGTAGTAAAGCACTAAAACACTGCAAAACTGAACTCGGGAAAATCATACTGGGAGCTCTGAGCGATGTCTGCATCCAAGCCATCCAATACGGACTCTGAAACCTTGGAATATCAACACTATGATGCGCTACCTTTTACCTGGAGCAAAACGATGGAATTAGAAGAATGCTTACCGCAGGATACAACTGTGCCGCTGTTATTTGGAGCACGGTTTTCACTTGCATGAAAACTACAGCAGAACGTAGAAGGATGATCACTGAGGAGTCCACGCGGGCATGCTGAGGAGATTGTAGGTCGTACATTTCAATGATTACTGACATTTGCGCTGCTGGAGGTACAGTAATCAACAAAGAACAGGGTGTGCTACTCTCGAATCCGGTCAGCACATGATGAAAAGCCAGGAAGTATACCTTGTCAAATTGCCGTCAACAGGGACAAGTTAACCACCAGCTCCACCGGCGCCCGGCTAGCTCAGTCGGTAGAGCATGAGACTCTTAATCTCAGGGTCGTGGGTTCGAGCCCCACGTTGGGCGGTGCCCGTCTCCTTATTAACAAAGTTTCCCGCTCATCCTTGAACCTCTTACACCTCGATGGTACCGAGCACTGCGTTTTAATGCACAGGTGTGATCAAACCGAGATGAAAAGGGCGTATCTAGCTCCTTGCCCGAGAGATAAATCAAAGGTTCCGCAGATAATCCCTTGGCTCCGGTCACCCGGACGCAGATAGGAGCTGCAGCCATCATAACTTGTATGAAAACTAAGAAGAGCTCCTGTCTATTTACAGTTTCATTTACTCTAGCGTTTCCTTAAACATTGCGTGTACGAAGGCTAAGAAATTGGAGAGCTATTCTAATACAATAACTATTAGGAATCTTTTCGGCATAACAGTTTCACTGTGATTTTGCAGGTAACACGTACGTTGGGAAAACATTTTGAACGCGATCAATAACCGCACTGGAAAAATGTGGGAAAGAAAGGGCGAAAAGCGACTCTTCAACATGTGGAAATATCTTCCTGAGCGGAGCCCTCTTCTCGAAGCTCAACACTCTGCAAGAGTCACTTCTCCCAACTTGCGCCCGCAGGTTTCCGTAGTGTGCCTGCAAAGAGCCATCCGCTTGAGACAGGTGCACCTCCCGATTTCATTGAACTAAGCTAGATGCACAATTTCTAATGCAGCCTTCATCACAATAGACAGTTCATTTCTCGAAAGCTTGTCGTAAAAAAAGGAAACAAAGAACGAAAACGTATAGCTGACAATCTTCTGAAGATGCAGATTCATCTTTGGGGAAATGGACATTTTATGTATGCAGATGCTTTTCAAGCGCTGGTTTTAGAACGTCGCTGTGCTTCCAGCATCCTTTTCAGCCTTCTAAACTGGCTACCGAGGTGCCGATCACATTGTAAAGCGGTTGAGAGGCCGGAGCTGCTCAAACCGCTCTTGCCGTTTCCCATCAATCAAAAGCACTATGTTGTTTCTTTGTATGGAAAGCTTTTCAAGTCTGGCATCGACACGCACCTTTCCTGAAACGTCCAAAAGGTGAATGCTTCGCAAAGAAATCCAGTCTACCTTCAGGGGGCATGATGTTGAAATCGGAATGAGCCCTGGGTGGGCTTGAAGCAGCAGCTGTTCAGTTAACAGCTGCACAGAAACGCACCCCGCTTGCTTTGTATCATTCGCAAGTTTCTGGTTAAAGAGTAAAAAAGGCTGGAATTCTTCTGCCAGCCGGCAGGATTTCTTCTGCACTCACCCAGAAAAGCCAAGAATTGTATTTCATCTTTCGCAAGCTGTATTTTCCAGGAGGAGAATGAATACTTGCATTAAACTGAATCAAGCCGACAGAGACGCACAGCCGTTGTTTTTCTCCATGGGAAGTTTTTCGTTAAGGAAAAACACCGTTGTCATTTTCTTGCCAGCCGGCGGTATTTCTTGTGCAGCGATGAGCCAGATTTGTATTTCGTATTTCGCAAGTTGTGTGAATTTCTTGAAGTTGAAAGTGAATTCGCTCCAGAAAAGAAATGTCGCTTGAAAGCCGTGGCTGTTTGTTAAACCGCAGGACCTGAGCTTGCGTTCTGTTTCTCATGGCGTTCGCAAAGGCGATTCCTGCCTTTAAAACTGCTGTGTCTGCGACTGAAAGTGGCGTGTGGCGCAGCTTCTAAAGTCTTGTTGACGCTCCTCGATGTTGCTTTCTCTCTGCCTAAGGAAGTTCGATTGTCGCGTCGGAACGGGGAGACCTAATCCTTCCAGCTTTAAGCCACCCTTCAGTCTTCTGAAGGGTGTCCGAGTGCTAGCATGTCATTTGGCTTTTTTTGGGGGGAAGCGGAGAGCGACATTGAAAAAGGTTACCGCCGCCGCCTCGCCCTCCGTGTTAAATGATTGCAAGCCGGCGGCGGCGGCGCTCCCTGTAGTCGTGGCCGAGCGGTTAAGGCGATGGGCTAGAAAGCCATTGGGGTCTCCCCGCGTCGGCTCGAATCCTGCCCACTACGGCGCCCTTCTCCTGTCGCTTCGGCCTGCCCAGAAAAAGGCAGAGTGCCGTTTCTCTCTTCCTGCTTCTTGTACAAACGCTAAATCGCTTGGACCTGCTGCCTTGGAAGTAATGTCTTCAACATCCACCAGTGACATTTCACAGCTGGAAGCACACAGCCACGCTTTTGGCATTGGCATGTCTTGCGCCCTACTTCCAGCCTTTGAAGACCTAATGATTCAAACTGAAAGAACCGGCTGAATGAGTGTTTGCAGTGCACCAGGAGGAGCAGGGACCATAGCATTGGAGGGGTGAGGATGGCGCAGATGGAAACGTTTTCATGCGCTCCTCTGGGAGGAATGAAAAGAAAAGACGAAACCGGAAACAGTAGTAGCCGCAAGACGAAGTGTCTTCAAGCGCCAAGCAAGCGCTCCTCGTTAGTATAGTGGTGCGTATCCCCGCCTGTCACGTGGGAGACCAGGGATGGATTGCTTGACGGCGAGCCAGGTTGCTTTTCTCCCATCAGATTCCAACCGCTAATGCTAACGCAGTGTGTGGGAGCTTACATGCTTTTCCTTTCCCGTCTTTTTCGGACGACTATTCCAAAGGGGTAACCTGAAGGAATAGGGGCCTGAAGACACGAGGCATTCTTAAACCAGCACTTGGCTGCACGGCCATCTGTTGTGATCAGGTTATATTCGAGTCAAAAAGCCAGAGCATCCGCTTCCATCCTATGGAGCACGAGCTAAATCGGAAGAGGCAGGGGATACACCTACGCCTATCGGCGCACGTTCCCTGCGTCAGGCTGCTTCACCCATTTGCACCCGACTGGAGACGGCACTGAGCAAGCTTTTTGTCAGGAGTGGGATTCGAACCCACGCCTCCAGGGGAGACTACGACCTGAACGCAGCGCCTTAGACCGCTCGGCCATCCTGACGCGGGCCCCCTGTCCCGGGGCGGTCTGATGAGCCACCGCGATCCCACTACGCTCCTCGAGTATCGCACTGTTATTAATACTACAGTGTGACTCCAGCATTAAAATGTTTGGAAAATGTGTCGGCTTTTATAATCCAGTGTAGAGCAGCATGTGATGATTTGTGCTACAACACCAAGCGCTCAAAGTGACGTCTGCGTTTGTCGTTGAAACTTTCAACTCTTTCATCACTTATGTAGGAAATAAAAAGAGCAGTTGTGCGCCACACGCAGAGAGGCCGTCAGCAGAGTGGCGCAGCGGAAGCGTGCTGGGCCCATAACCCAGAGGTCGATGGATCGAAACCATCCTCTGCTACATGTGTCCTATGCACGATTCCTAAGCATGCCATTGGGTTAGCAAAGTGCCTTCAAATAGTCTGCATCTCCCTTTCTTTAAATTCTGTCCTGAGTTTCTCTCTCGTGTGTGTTTGTGCAAGCTTGACACTTGCGGGACTCTTTAATCTTCACCAATACGGAGATGACCAAATGTGTCTTCGGTTGTTCTGAGGTCTTTGATAGTTTCTTTGAAAGCTTCAACTGAACCTCGAAATCGAAGCAGTTATGTCTATATTGATTTCTCGCGTTAATCATTACGAACCAGGAACAGCCAGCACACTCGGTCGCATTAGTAATTATGTCACGTCTCTACTTAGCAGAGCATTCAAAGGCCCACTGGAAGTAGTAAAGCACTAAAACACTGCAAAACTGAACTCGGGAAAATCATACTGGGAGCTCTGAGCGATGTCTGCATCCAAGCCATCCAATACGGACTCTGAAACCTTGGAATATCAACACTATGATGCGCTACCTTTTACCTGGAGCAAAACGATGGAATTAGAAGAATGCTTACCGCAGGATACAACTGTGCCGCTGTTATTTGGAGCACGGTTTTCACTTGCATGAAAACTACAGCAGAACGTAGAAGGATGATCACTGAGGAGTCCACGCGGGCATGCTGAGGAGATTGTAGGTCGTACATTTCAATGATTACTGACATTTGCGCTGCTGGAGGTACAGTAATCAACAAAGAACAGGGTGTGCTACTCTCGAATCCGGTCAGCACATGATGAAAAGCCAGGAAGTATACCTTGTCAAATTGCCGTCAACAGGGACAAGTTAACCACCAGCTCCACCGGCGCCCGGCTAGCTCAGTCGGTAGAGCATGAGACTCTTAATCTCAGGGTCGTGGGTTCGAGCCCCACGTTGGGCGGTGCCCGTCTCCTTATTAACAAAGTTTCCCGCTCATCCTTGAACCTCTTACACCTCGATGGTACCGAGCACTGCGTTTTAATGCACAGGTGTGATCAAACCGAGATGAAAAGGGCGTATCTAGCTCCTTGCCCGAGAGATAAATCAAAGGTTCCGCAGATAATCCCTTGGCTCCGGTCACCCGGACGCAGATAGGAGCTGCAGCCATCATAACTTGTATGAAAACTAAGAAGAGCTCCTGTCTATTTACAGTTTCATTTACTCTAGCGTTTCCTTAAACATTGCGTGTACGAAGGCTAAGAAATTGGAGAGCTATTCTAATACAATAACTATTAGGAATCTTTTCGGCATAACAGTTTCACTGTGATTTTGCAGGTAACACGTACGTTGGGAAAACATTTTGAACGCGATCAATAACCGCACTGGAAAAATGTGGGAAAGAAAGGGCGAAAAGCGACTCTTCAACATGTGGAAATATCTTCCTGAGCGGAGCCCTCTTCTCGAAGCTCAACACTCTGCAAGAGTCACTTCTCCCAACTTGCGCCCGCAGGTTTCCGTAGTGTGCCTGCAAAGAGCCATCCGCTTGAGACAGGTGCACCTCCCGATTTCATTGAACTAAGCTAGATGCACAATTTCTAATGCAGCCTTCATCACAATAGACAGTTCATTTCTCGAAAGCTTGTCGTAAAAAAAGGAAACAAAGAACGAAAACGTATAGCTGACAATCTTCTGAAGATGCAGATTCATCTTTGGGGAAATGGACATTTTATGTATGCAGATGCTTTTCAAGCGCTGGTTTTAGAACGTCGCTGTGCTTCCAGCATCCTTTTCAGCCTTCTAAACTGGCTACCGAGGTGCCGATCACATTGTAAAGCGGTTGAGAGGCCGGAGCTGCTCAAACCGCTCTTGCCGTTTCCCATCAATCAAAAGCACTATGTTGTTTCTTTGTATGGAAAGCTTTTCAAGTCTGGCATCGACACGCACCTTTCCTGAAACGTCCAAAAGGTGAATGCTTCGCGAAGAAATCCAGTCTACCTTCAGGGGGCATGATGTTGAAATCGGAATGAGCCCTGGGTGGGCTTGAAGCAGCAGCTGTTCAGTTAACAGCTGCACAGAAACGCACCCCGCTTGCTTTGTATCATTCGCAAGTTTCTGGTTAAAGAGTAAAAAAGGCTGGAATTCTTCTGCCAGCCGGCAGGATTTCTTCTGCACTCACCCAGAAAAGCCAAGAATTGTATTTCATCTTTCGCAAGCTGTATTTTCCAGGAGGAGAATGAATACTTGCATTAAACTGAATCAAGCCGACAGAGACGCACAGCCGTTGTTTTTCTCCATGGGAAGTTTTTCGTTAAGGAAAAACACCGTTGTCATTTTCTTGCCAGCCGGCGGTATTTCTTGTGCAGCGATGAGCCAGATTTGTATTTCGTATTTCGCAAGTTGTGTGAATTTCTTGAAGTTGAAAGTGAATTCGCTCCAGAAAAGAAATGTCGCTTGAAAGCCGTGGCTGTTTGTTAAACCGCAGGACCTGAGCTTGCGTTCTGTTTCTCATGGCGTTCGCAAAGGCGATTCCTGCCTTTAAAACTGCTGTGTCTGCGACTGAAAGTGGCGTGTGGCGCAGCTTCTAAAGTCTTGTTGACGCTCCTCGATGTTGCTTTCTCTCTGCCTAAGGAAGTTCGATTGTCGCGTCGGAACGGGGAGACCTAATCCTTCCAGCTTTAAGCCACCCTTCAGTCTTCTGAAGGGTGTCCGAGTGCTAGCATGTCATTTGGCTTTTTTTGGGGGGAAGCGGAGAGCGACATTGAAAAAGGTTACCGCCGCCGCCTCGCCCTCCGTGTTAAATGATTGCAAGCCGGCGGCGGCGGCGCTCCCTGTAGTCGTGGCCGAGCGGTTAAGGCGATGGGCTAGAAAGCCATTGGGGTCTCCCCGCGTCGGCTCGAATCCTGCCCACTACGGCGCCCTTCTCCTGTCGCTTCGGCCTGCCCAGAAAAAGGCAGAGTGCCGTTTCTCTCTTCCTGCTTCTTGTACAAACGCTAAATCGCTTGGACCTGCTGCCTTGGAAGTAATGTCTTCAACATCCACCAGTGACATTTCACAGCTGGAAGCACACAGCCACGCTTTTGGCATTGGCATGTCTTGCGCCCTACTTCCAGCCTTTGAAGACCTAATGATTCAAACTGAAAGAACCGGCTGAATGAGTGTTTGCAGTGCACCAGGAGGAGCAGGGACCATAGCATTGGAGGGGTGAGGATGGCGCAGATGGAAACGTTTTCATGCGCTCCTCTGGGAGGAATGAAAAGAAAAGACGAAACCGGAAACAGTAGTAGCCGCAAGACGAAGTGTCTTCAAGCGCCAAGCAAGCGCTCCTCGTTAGTATAGTGGTGCGTATCCCCGCCTGTCACGTGGGAGACCAGGGATGGATTGCTTGACGGCGAGCCAGGTTGCTTTTCTCCCATCAGATTCCAACCGCTAATGCTAACGCAGTGTGTGGGAGCTTACATGCTTTTCCTTTCCCGTCTTTTTCGGACGACTATTCCAAAGGGGTAACCTGAAGGAATAGGGGCCTGAAGACACGAGGCATTCTTAAACCAGCACTTGGCTGCACGGCCATCTGTTGTGATCAGGTTATATTCGAGTCAAAAAGCCAGAGCATCCGCTTCCATCCTATGGAGCACGAGCTAAATCGGAAGAGGCAGGGGATACACCTACGCCTATCGGCGCACGTTCCCTGCGTCAGGCTGCTTCACCCATTTGCACCCGACTGGAGACGGCACTGAGCAAGCTTTTTGTCAGGAGTGGGATTCGAACCCACGCCTCCAGGGGAGACTACGACCTGAACGCAGCGCCTTAGACCGCTCGGCCATCCTGACGCGGGCCCCCTGTCCCGGGGCGGTCTGATGAGCCACCGCGATCCCACTACGCTCCTCGAGTATCGCACTGTTATTAATACTACAGTGTGACTCCAGCATTAAAATGTTTGGAAAATGTGTCGGCTTTTATAATCCAGTGTAGAGCAGCATGTGATGATTTGTGCTACAACACCAAGCGCTCAAAGTGACGTCTGCGTTTGTCGTTGAAACTTTCAACTCTTTCATCACTTATGTAGGAAATAAAAAGAGCAGTTGTGCGCCACACGCAGAGAGGCCGTCAGCAGAGTGGCGCAGCGGAAGCGTGCTGGGCCCATAACCCAGAGGTCGATGGATCGAAACCATCCTCTGCTACATGTGTCCTATGCACGATTCCTAAGCATGCCATTGGGTTAGCAAAGTGCCTTCAAATAGTCTGCATCTCCCTTTCTTTAAATTCTGTCCTGAGTTTCTCTCTCGTGTGTGTTTGTGCAAGCTTGACACTTGCGGGACTCTTTAATCTTCACCAATACGGAGATGACCAAATGTGTCTTCGGTTGTTCTGAGGTCTTTGATAGTTTCTTTGAAAGCTTCAACTGAACCTCGAAATCGAAGCAGTTATGTCTATATTGATTTCTCGCGTTAATCATTACGAACCAGGAACAGCCAGCACACTCGGTCGCATTAGTAATTATGTCACGTCTCTACTTAGCAGAGCATTCAAAGGCCCACTGGAAGTAGTAAAGCACTAAAACACTGCAAAACTGAACTCGGGAAAATCATACTGGGAGCTCTGAGCGATGTCTGCATCCAAGCCATCCAATACGGACTCTGAAACCTTGGAATATCAACACTATGATGCGCTACCTTTTACCTGGAGCAAAACGATGGAATTAGAAGAATGCTTACCGCAGGATACAACTGTGCCGCTGTTATTTGGAGCACGGTTTTCACTTGCATGAAAACTACAGCAGAACGTAGAAGGATGATCACTGAGGAGTCCACGCGGGCATGCTGAGGAGATTGTAGGTCGTACATTTCAATGATTACTGACATTTGCGCTGCTGGAGGTACAGTAATCAACAAAGAACAGGGTGTGCTACTCTCGAATCCGGTCAGCACATGATGAAAAGCCAGGAAGTATACCTTGTCAAATTGCCGTCAACAGGGACAAGTTAACCACCAGCTCCACCGGCGCCCGGCTAGCTCAGTCGGTAGAGCATGAGACTCTTAATCTCAGGGTCGTGGGTTCGAGCCCCACGTTGGGCGGTGCCCGTCTCCTTATTAACAAAGTTTCCCGCTCATCCTTGAACCTCTTACACCTCGATGGTACCGAGCACTGCGTTTTAATGCACAGGTGTGATCAAACCGAGATGAAAAGGGCGTATCTAGCTCCTTGCCCGAGAGATAAATCAAAGGTTCCGCAGATAATCCCTTGGCTCCGGTCACCCGGACGCAGATAGGAGCTGCAGCCATCATAACTTGTATGAAAACTAAGAAGAGCTCCTGTCTATTTACAGTTTCATTTACTCTAGCGTTTCCTTAAACATTGCGTGTACGAAGGCTAAGAAATTGGAGAGCTATTCTAATACAATAACTATTAGGAATCTTTTCGGCATAACAGTTTCACTGTGATTTTGCAGGTAACACGTACGTTGGGAAAACATTTTGAACGCGATCAATAACCGCACTGGAAAAATGTGGGAAAGAAAGGGCGAAAAGCGACTCTTCAACATGTGGAAATATCTTCCTGAGCGGAGCCCTCTTCTCGAAGCTCAACACTCTGCAAGAGTCACTTCTCCCAACTTGCGCCCGCAGGTTTCCGTAGTGTGCCTGCAAAGAGCCATCCGCTTGAGACAGGTGCACCTCCCGATTTCATTGAACTAAGCTAGATGCACAATTTCTAATGCAGCCTTCATCACAATAGACAGTTCATTTCTCGAAAGCTTGTCGTAAAAAAAGGAAACAAAGAACGAAAACGTATAGCTGACAATCTTCTGAAGATGCAGATTCATCTTTGGGGAAATGGACATTTTATGTATGCAGATGCTTTTCAAGCGCTGGTTTTAGAACGTCGCTGTGCTTCCAGCATCCTTTTCAGCCTTCTAAACTGGCTACCGAGGTGCCGATCACATTGTAAAGCGGTTGAGAGGCCGGAGCTGCTCAAACCGCTCTTGCCGTTTCCCATCAATCAAAAGCACTATGTTGTTTCTTTGTATGGAAAGCTTTTCAAGTCTGGCATCGACACGCACCTTTCCTGAAACGTCCAAAAGGTGAATGCTTCGCAAAGAAATCCAGTCTACCTTCAGGGGGCATGATGTTGAAATCGGAATGAGCCCTGGGTGGGCTTGAAGCAGCAGCTGTTCAGTTAACAGCTGCACAGAAACGCACCCCGCTTGCTTTGTATCATTCGCAAGTTTCTGGTTAAAGAGTAAAAAAGGCTGGAATTCTTCTGCCAGCCGGCAGGATTTCTTCTGCACTCACCCAGAAAAGCCAAGAATTGTATTTCATCTTTCGCAAGCTGTATTTTCCAGGAGGAGAATGAATACTTGCATTAAACTGAATCAAGCCGACAGAGACGCACAGCCGTTGTTTTTCTCCATGGGAAGTTTTTCGTTAAGGAAAAACACCGTTGTCATTTTCTTGCCAGCCGGCGGTATTTCTTGTGCAGCGATGAGCCAGATTTGTATTTCGTATTTCGCAAGTTGTGTGAATTTCTTGAAGTTGAAAGTGAATTCGCTCCAGAAAAGAAATGTCGCTTGAAAGCCGTGGCTGTTTGTTAAACCGCAGGACCTGAGCTTGCGTTCTGTTTCTCATGGCGTTCGCAAAGGCGATTCCTGCCTTTAAAACTGCTGTGTCTGCGACTGAAAGTGGCGTGTGGCGCAGCTTCTAAAGTCTTGTTGACGCTCCTCGATGTTGCTTTCTCTCTGCCTAAGGAAGTTCGATTGTCGCGTCGGAACGGGGAGACCTAATCCTTCCAGCTTTAAGCCACCCTTCAGTCTTCTGAAGGGTGTCCGAGTGCTAGCATGTCATTTGGCTTTTTTTGGGGGGAAGCGGAGAGCGACATTGAAAAAGGTTACCGCCGCCGCCTCGCCCTCCGTGTTAAATGATTGCAAGCCGGCGGCGGCGGCGCTCCCTGTAGTCGTGGCCGAGCGGTTAAGGCGATGGGCTAGAAAGCCATTGGGGTCTCCCCGCGTCGGCTCGAATCCTGCCCACTACGGCGCCCTTCTCCTGTCGCTTCGGCCTGCCCAGAAAAAGGCAGAGTGCCGTTTCTCTCTTCCTGCTTCTTGTACAAACGCTAAATCGCTTGGACCTGCTGCCTTGGAAGTAATGTCTTCAACATCCACCAGTGACATTTCACAGCTGGAAGCACACAGCCACGCTTTTGGCATTGGCATGTCTTGCGCCCTACTTCCAGCCTTTGAAGACCTAATGATTCAAACTGAAAGAACCGGCTGAATGAGTGTTTGCAGTGCACCAGGAGGAGCAGGGACCATAGCATTGGAGGGGTGAGGATGGCGCAGATGGAAACGTTTTCATGCGCTCCTCTGGGAGGAATGAAAAGAAAAGACGAAACCGGAAACAGTAGTAGCCGCAAGACGAAGTGTCTTCAAGCGCCAAGCAAGCGCTCCTCGTTAGTATAGTGGTGCGTATCCCCGCCTGTCACGTGGGAGACCAGGGATGGATTGCTTGACGGCGAGCCAGGTTGCTTTTCTCCCATCAGATTCCAACCGCTAATGCTAACGCAGTGTGTGGGAGCTTACATGCTTTTCCTTTCCCGTCTTTTTCGGACGACTATTCCAAAGGGGTAACCTGAAGGAATAGGGGCCTGAAGACACGAGGCATTCTTAAACCAGCACTTGGCTGCACGGCCATCTGTTGTGATCAGGTTATATTCGAGTCAAAAAGCCAGAGCATCCGCTTCCATCCTATGGAGCACGAGCTAAATCGGAAGAGGCAGGGGATACACCTACGCCTATCGGCGCACGTTCCCTGCGTCAGGCTGCTTCACCCATTTGCACCCGACTGGAGACGGCACTGAGCAAGCTTTTTGTCAGGAGTGGGATTCGAACCCACGCCTCCAGGGGAGACTACGACCTGAACGCAGCGCCTTAGACCGCTCGGCCATCCTGACGCGGGCCCCCTGTCCCGGGGCGGTCTGATGAGCCACCGCGATCCCACTACGCTCCTCGAGTATCGCACTGTTATTAATACTACAGTGTGACTCCAGCATTAAAATGTTTGGAAAATGTGTCGGCTTTTATAATCCAGTGTAGAGCAGCATGTGATGATTTGTGCTACAACACCAAGCGCTCAAAGTGACGTCTGCGTTTGTCGTTGAAACTTTCAACTCTTTCATCACTTATGTAGGAAATAAAAAGAGCAGTTGTGCGCCACACGCAGAGAGGCCGTCAGCAGAGTGGCGCAGCGGAAGCGTGCTGGGCCCATAACCCAGAGGTCGATGGATCGAAACCATCCTCTGCTACATGTGTCCTATGCACGATTCCTAAGCATGCCATTGGGTTAGCAAAGTGCCTTCAAATAGTCTGCATCTCCCTTTCTTTAAATTCTGTCCTGAGTTTCTCTCTCGTGTGTGTTTGTGCAAGCTTGACACTTGCGGGACTCTTTAATCTTCACCAATACGGAGATGACCAAATGTGTCTTCGGTTGTTCTGAGGTCTTTGATAGTTTCTTTGAAAGCTTCAACTGAACCTCGAAATCGAAGCAGTTATGTCTATATTGATTTCTCGCGTTAATCATTACGAACCAGGAACAGCCAGCACACTCGGTCGCATTAGTAATTATGTCACGTCTCTACTTAGCAGAGCATTCAAAGGCCCACTGGAAGTAGTAAAGCACTAAAACACTGCAAAACTGAACTCGGGAAAATCATACTGGGAGCTCTGAGCGATGTCTGCATCCAAGCCATCCAATACGGACTCTGAAACCTTGGAATATCAACACTATGATGCGCTACCTTTTACCTGGAGCAAAACGATGGAATTAGAAGAATGCTTACCGCAGGATACAACTGTGCCGCTGTTATTTGGAGCACGGTTTTCACTTGCATGAAAACTACAGCAGAACGTAGAAGGATGATCACTGAGGAGTCCACGCGGGCATGCTGAGGAGATTGTAGGTCGTACATTTCAATGATTACTGACATTTGCGCTGCTGGAGGTACAGTAATCAACAAAGAACAGGGTGTGCTACTCTCGAATCCGGTCAGCACATGATGAAAAGCCAGGAAGTATACCTTGTCAAATTGCCGTCAACAGGGACAAGTTAACCACCAGCTCCACCGGCGCCCGGCTAGCTCAGTCGGTAGAGCATGAGACTCTTAATCTCAGGGTCGTGGGTTCGAGCCCCACGTTGGGCGGTGCCCGTCTCCTTATTAACAAAGTTTCCCGCTCATCCTTGAACCTCTTACACCTCGATGGTACCGAGCACTGCGTTTTAATGCACAGGTGTGATCAAACCGAGATGAAAAGGGCGTATCTAGCTCCTTGCCCGAGAGATAAATCAAAGGTTCCGCAGATAATCCCTTGGCTCCGGTCACCCGGACGCAGATAGGAGCTGCAGCCATCATAACTTGTATGAAAACTAAGAAGAGCTCCTGTCTATTTACAGTTTCATTTACTCTAGCGTTTCCTTAAACATTGCGTGTACGAAGGCTAAGAAATTGGAGAGCTATTCTAATACAATAACTATTAGGAATCTTTTCGGCATAACAGTTTCACTGTGATTTTGCAGGTAACACGTACGTTGGGAAAACATTTTGAACGCGATCAATAACCGCACTGGAAAAATGTGGGAAAGAAAGGGCGAAAAGCGACTCTTCAACATGTGGAAATATCTTCCTGAGCGGAGCCCTCTTCTCGAAGCTCAACACTCTGCAAGAGTCACTTCTCCCAACTTGCGCCTGCAGGTTTCCGTAGTGTGCCTGCAAAGAGCCATCCGCTTGAGACAGGTGCACCTCCCGATTTCATTGAACTAAGCTAGATGCACAATTTCTAATGCAGCCTTCATCACAATAGACAGTTCATTTCTCGAAAGCTTGTCGTAAAAAAAGGAAACAAAGAACGAAAACGTATAGCTGACAATCTTCTGAAGATGCAGATTCATCTTTGGGGAAATGGACATTTTATGTATGCAGATGCTTTTCAAGCGCTGGTTTTAGAACGTCGCTGTGCTTCCAGCATCCTTTTCAGCCTTCTAAACTGGCTACCGAGGTGCCGATCACATTGTAAAGCGGTTGAGAGGCCGGAGCTGCTCAAACCGCTCTTGCCGTTTCCCATCAATCAAAAGCACTATGTTGTTTCTTTGTATGGAAAGCTTTTCAAGTCTGGCATCGACACGCACCTTTCCTGAAACGTCCAAAAGGTGAATGCTTCGCAAAGAAATCCAGTCTACCTTCAGGGGGCATGATGTTGAAATCGGAATGAGCCCTGGGTGGGCTTGAAGCAGCAGCTGTTCAGTTAACAGCTGCACAGAAACGCACCCCGCTTGCTTTGTATCATTCGCAAGTTTCTGGTTAAAGAGTAAAAAAGGCTGGAATTCTTCTGCCAGCCGGCAGGATTTCTTCTGCACTCACCCAGAAAAGCCAAGAATTGTATTTCATCTTTCGCAAGCTGTATTTTCCAGGAGGAGAATGAATACTTGCATTAAACTGAATCAAGCCGACAGAGACGCACAGCCGTTGTTTTTCTCCATGGGAAGTTTTTCGTTAAGGAAAAACACCGTTGTCATTTTCTTGCCAGCCGGCGGTATTTCTTGTGCAGCGATGAGCCAGATTTGTATTTCGTATTTCGCAAGTTGTGTGAATTTCTTGAAGTTGAAAGTGAATTCGCTCCAGAAAAGAAATGTCGCTTGAAAGCCGTGGCTGTTTGTTAAACCGCAGGACCTGAGCTTGCGTTCTGTTTCTCATGGCGTTCGCAAAGGCGATTCCTGCCTTTAAAACTGCTGTGTCTGCGACTGAAAGTGGCGTGTGGCGCAGCTTCTAAAGTCTTGTTGACGCTCCTCGATGTTGCTTTCTCTCTGCCTAAGGAAGTTCGATTGTCGCGTCGGAACGGGGAGACCTAATCCTTCCAGCTTTAAGCCACCCTTCAGTCTTCTGAAGGGTGTCCGAGTGCTAGCATGTCATTTGGCTTTTTTTGGGGGGAAGCGGAGAGCGACATTGAAAAAGGTTACCGCCGCCGCCTCGCCCTCCGTGTTAAATGATTGCAAGCCGGCGGCGGCGGCGCTCCCTGTAGTCGTGGCCGAGCGGTTAAGGCGATGGGCTAGAAAGCCATTGGGGTCTCCCCGCGTCGGCTCGAATCCTGCCCACTACGGCGCCCTTCTCCTGTCGCTTCGGCCTGCCCAGAAAAAGGCAGAGTGCCGTTTCTCTCTTCCTGCTTCTTGTACAAACGCTAAATCGCTTGGACCTGCTGCCTTGGAAGTAATGTCTTCAACATCCACCAGTGACATTTCACAGCTGGAAGCACACAGCCACGCTTTTGGCATTGGCATGTCTTGCGCCCTACTTCCAGCCTTTGAAGACCTAATGATTCAAACTGAAAGAACCGGCTGAATGAGTGTTTGCAGTGCACCAGGAGGAGCAGGGACCATAGCATTGGAGGGGTGAGGATGGCGCAGATGGAAACGTTTTCATGCGCTCCTCTGGGAGGAATGAAAAGAAAAGACGAAACCGGAAACAGTAGTAGCCGCAAGACGAAGTGTCTTCAAGCGCCAAGCAAGCGCTCCTCGTTAGTATAGTGGTGCGTATCCCCGCCTGTCACGTGGGAGACCAGGGATGGATTGCTTGACGGCGAGCCAGGTTGCTTTTCTCCCATCAGATTCCAACCGCTAATGCTAACGCAGTGTGTGGGAGCTTACATGCTTTTCCTTTCCCGTCTTTTTCGGACGACTATTCCAAAGGGGTAACCTGAAGGAATAGGGGCCTGAAGACACGAGGCATTCTTAAACCAGCACTTGGCTGCACGGCCATCTGTTGTGATCAGGTTATATTCGAGTCAAAAAGCCAGAGCATCCGCTTCCATCCTATGGAGCACGAGCTAAATCGGAAGAGGCAGGGGATACACCTACGCCTATCGGCGCACGTTCCCTGCGTCAGGCTGCTTCACCCATTTGCACCCGACTGGAGACGGCACTGAGCAAGCTTTTTGTCAGGAGTGGGATTCGAACCCACGCCTCCAGGGGAGACTACGACCTGAACGCAGCGCCTTAGACCGCTCGGCCATCCTGACGCGGGCCCCCTGTCCCGGGGCGGTCTGATGAGCCACCGCGATCCCACTACGCTCCTCGAGTATCGCACTGTTATTAATACTACAGTGTGACTCCAGCATTAAAATGTTTGGAAAATGTGTCGGCTTTTATAATCCAGTGTAGAGCAGCATGTGATGATTTGTGCTACAACACCAAGCGCTCAAAGTGACGTCTGCGTTTGTCGTTGAAACTTTCAACTCTTTCATCACTTATGTAGGAAATAAAAAGAGCAGTTGTGCGCCACACGCAGAGAGGCCGTCAGCAGAGTGGCGCAGCGGAAGCGTGCTGGGCCCATAACCCAGAGGTCGATGGATCGAAACCATCCTCTGCTACATGTGTCCTATGCACGATTCCTAAGCATGCCATTGGGTTAGCAAAGTGCCTTCAAATAGTCTGCATCTCCCTTTCTTTAAATTCTGTCCTGAGTTTCTCTCTCGTGTGTGTTTGTGCAAGCTTGACACTTGCGGGACTCTTTAATCTTCACCAATACGGAGATGACCAAATGTGTCTTCGGTTGTTCTGAGGTCTTTGATAGTTTCTTTGAAAGCTTCAACTGAACCTCGAAATCGAAGCAGTTATGTCTATATTGATTTCTCGCGTTAATCATTACGAACCAGGAACAGCCAGCACACTCGGTCGCATTAGTAATTATGTCACGTCTCTACTTAGCAGAGCATTCAAAGGCCCACTGGAAGTAGTAAAGCACTAAAACACTGCAAAACTGAACTCGGGAAAATCATACTGGGAGCTCTGAGCGATGTCTGCATCCAAGCCATCCAATACGGACTCTGAAACCTTGGAATATCAACACTATGATGCGCTACCTTTTACCTGGAGCAAAACGATGGAATTAGAAGAATGCTTACCGCAGGATACAACTGTGCCGCTGTTATTTGGAGCACGGTTTTCACTTGCATGAAAACTACAGCAGAACGTAGAAGGATGATCACTGAGGAGTCCACGCGGGCATGCTGAGGAGATTGTAGGTCGTACATTTCAATGATTACTGACATTTGCGCTGCTGGAGGTACAGTAATCAACAAAGAACAGGGTGTGCTACTCTCGAATCCGGTCAGCACATGATGAAAAGCCAGGAAGTATACCTTGTCAAATTGCCGTCAACAGGGACAAGTTAACCACCAGCTCCACCGGCGCCCGGCTAGCTCAGTCGGTAGAGCATGAGACTCTTAATCTCAGGGTCGTGGGTTCGAGCCCCACGTTGGGCGGTGCCCGTCTCCTTATTAACAAAGTTTCCCGCTCATCCTTGAACCTCTTACACCTCGATGGTACCGAGCACTGCGTTTTAATGCACAGGTGTGATCAAACCGAGATGAAAAGGGCGTATCTAGCTCCTTGCCCGAGAGATAAATCAAAGGTTCCGCAGATAATCCCTTGGCTCCGGTCACCCGGACGCAGATAGGAGCTGCAGCCATCATAACTTGTATGAAAACTAAGAAGAGCTCCTGTCTATTTACAGTTTCATTTACTCTAGCGTTTCCTTAAACATTGCGTGTACGAAGGCTAAGAAATTGGAGAGCTATTCTAATACAATAACTATTAGGAATCTTTTCGGCATAACAGTTTCACTGTGATTTTGCAGGTAACACGTACGTTGGGAAAACATTTTGAACGCGATCAATAACCGCACTGGAAAAATGTGGGAAAGAAAGGGCGAAAAGCGACTCTTCAACATGTGGAAATATCTTCCTGAGCGGAGCCCTCTTCTCGAAGCTCAACACTCTGCAAGAGTCACTTCTCCCAACTTGCGCCTGCAGGTTTCCGTAGTGTGCCTGCAAAGAGCCATCCGCTTGAGACAGGTGCACCTCCCGATTTCATTGAACTAAGCTAGATGCACAATTTCTAATGCAGCCTTCATCACAATAGACAGTTCATTTCTCGAAAGCTTGTCGTAAAAAAAGGAAACAAAGAACGAAAACGTATAGCTGACAATCTTCTGAAGATGCAGATTCATCTTTGGGGAAATGGACATTTTATGTATGCAGATGCTTTTCAAGCGCTGGTTTTAGAACGTCGCTGTGCTTCCAGCATCCTTTTCAGCCTTCTAAACTGGCTACCGAGGTGCCGATCACATTGTAAAGCGGTTGAGAGGCCGGAGCTGCTCAAACCGCTCTTGCCGTTTCCCATCAATCAAAAGCACTATGTTGTTTCTTTGTATGGAAAGCTTTTCAAGTCTGGCATCGACACGCACCTTTCCTGAAACGTCCAAAAGGTGAATGCTTCGCAAAGAAATCCAGTCTACCTTCAGGGGGCATGATGTTGAAATCGGAATGAGCCCTGGGTGGGCTTGAAGCAGCAGCTGTTCAGTTAACAGCTGCACAGAAACGCACCCCGCTTGCTTTGTATCATTCGCAAGTTTCTGGTTAAAGAGTAAAAAAGGCTGGAATTCTTCTGCCAGCCGGCAGGATTTCTTCTGCACTCACCCAGAAAAGCCAAGAATTGTATTTCATCTTTCGCAAGCTGTATTTTCCAGGAGGAGAATGAATACTTGCATTAAACTGAATCAAGCCGACAGAGACGCACAGCCGTTGTTTTTCTCCATGGGAAGTTTTTCGTTAAGGAAAAACACCGTTGTCATTTTCTTGCCAGCCGGCGGTATTTCTTGTGCAGCGATGAGCCAGATTTGTATTTCGTATTTCGCAAGTTGTGTGAATTTCTTGAAGTTGAAAGTGAATTCGCTCCAGAAAAGAAATGTCGCTTGAAAGCCGTGGCTGTTTGTTAAACCGCAGGACCTGAGCTTGCGTTCTGTTTCTCATGGCGTTCGCAAAGGCGATTCCTGCCTTTAAAACTGCTGTGTCTGCGACTGAAAGTGGCGTGTGGCGCAGCTTCTAAAGTCTTGTTGACGCTCCTCGATGTTGCTTTCTCTCTGCCTAAGGAAGTTCGATTGTCGCGTCGGAACGGGGAGACCTAATCCTTCCAGCTTTAAGCCACCCTTCAGTCTTCTGAAGGGTGTCCGAGTGCTAGCATGTCATTTGGCTTTTTTTGGGGGGAAGCGGAGAGCGACATTGAAAAAGGTTACCGCCGCCGCCTCGCCCTCCGTGTTAAATGATTGCAAGCCGGCGGCGGCGGCGCTCCCTGTAGTCGTGGCCGAGCGGTTAAGGCGATTGGCTAGAAAGCCATTGGGGTCTCCCCGCGTCGGCTCGAATCCTGCCCACTACGGCGCCCTTCTCCTGTCGCTTCGGCCTGCCCAGAAAAAGGCAGAGTGCCGTTTCTCTCTTCCTGCTTCTTGTACAAACGCTAAATCGCTTGGACCTGCTGCCTTGGAAGTAATGTCTTCAACATCCACCAGTGACATTTCACAGCTGGAAGCACACAGCCACGCTTTTGGCATTGGCATGTCTTGCGCCCTACTTCCAGCCTTTGAAGACCTAATGATTCAAACTGAAAGAACCGGCTGAATGAGTGTTTGCAGTGCACCAGGAGGAGCAGGGACCATAGCATTGGAGGGGTGAGGATGGCGCAGATGGAAACGTTTTCATGCGCTCCTCTGGGAGGAATGAAAAGAAAAGACGAAACCGGAAACAGTAGTAGCCGCAAGACGAAGTGTCTTCAAGCGCCAAGCAAGCGCTCCTCGTTAGTATAGTGGTGCGTATCCCCGCCTGTCACGTGGGAGACCAGGGATGGATTGCTTGACGGCGAGCCAGGTTGCTTTTCTCCCATCAGATTCCAACCGCTAATGCTAACGCAGTGTGTGGGAGCTTACATGCTTTTCCTTTCCCGTCTTTTTCGGACGACTATTCCAAAGGGGTAACCTGAAGGAATAGGGGCCTGAAGACACGAGGCATTCTTAAACCAGCACTTGGCTGCACGGCCATCTGTTGTGATCAGGTTATATTCGAGTCAAAAAGCCAGAGCATCCGCTTCCATCCTATGGAGCACGAGCTAAATCGGAAGAGGCAGGGGATACACCTACGCCTATCGGCGCACGTTCCCTGCGTCAGGCTGCTTCACCCATTTGCACCCGACTGGAGACGGCACTGAGCAAGCTTTTTGTCAGGAGTGGGATTCGAACCCACGCCTCCAGGGGAGACTACGACCTGAACGCAGCGCCTTAGACCGCTCGGCCATCCTGACGCGGGCCCCCTGTCCCGGGGCGGTCTGATGAGCCACCGCGATCCCACTACGCTCCTCGAGTATCGCACTGTTATTAATACTACAGTGTGACTCCAGCATTAAAATGTTTGGAAAATGTGTCGGCTTTTATAATCCAGTGTAGAGCAGCATGTGATGATTTGTGCTACAACACCAAGCGCTCAAAGTGACGTCTGCGTTTGTCGTTGAAACTTTCAACTCTTTCATCACTTATGTAGGAAATAAAAAGAGCAGTTGTGCGCCACACGCAGAGAGGCCGTCAGCAGAGTGGCGCAGCGGAAGCGTGCTGGGCCCATAACCCAGAGGTCGATGGATCGAAACCATCCTCTGCTACATGTGTCCTATGCACGATTCCTAAGCATGCCATTGGGTTAGCAAAGTGCCTTCAAATAGTCTGCATCTCCCTTTCTTTAAATTCTGTCCTGAGTTTCTCTCTCGTGTGTGTTTGTGCAAGCTTGACACTTGCGGGACTCTTTAATCTTCACCAATACGGAGATGACCAAATGTGTCTTCGGTTGTTCTGAGGTCTTTGATAGTTTCTTTGAAAGCTTCAACTGAACCTCGAAATCGAAGCAGTTATGTCTATATTGATTTCTCGCGTTAATCATTACGAACCAGGAACAGCCAGCACACTCGGTCGCATTAGTAATTATGTCACGTCTCTACTTAGCAGAGCATTCAAAGGCCCACTGGAAGTAGTAAAGCACTAAAACACTGCAAAACTGAACTCGGGAAAATCATACTGGGAGCTCTGAGCGATGTCTGCATCCAAGCCATCCAATACGGACTCTGAAACCTTGGAATATCAACACTATGATGCGCTACCTTTTACCTGGAGCAAAACGATGGAATTAGAAGAATGCTTACCGCAGGATACAACTGTGCCGCTGTTATTTGGAGCACGGTTTTCACTTGCATGAAAACTACAGCAGAACGTAGAAGGATGATCACTGAGGAGTCCACGCGGGCATGCTGAGGAGATTGTAGGTCGTACATTTCAATGATTACTGACATTTGCGCTGCTGGAGGTACAGTAATCAACAAAGAACAGGGTGTGCTACTCTCGAATCCGGTCAGCACATGATGAAAAGCCAGGAAGTATACCTTGTCAAATTGCCGTCAACAGGGACAAGTTAACCACCAGCTCCACCGGCGCCCGGCTAGCTCAGTCGGTAGAGCATGAGACTCTTAATCTCAGGGTCGTGGGTTCGAGCCCCACGTTGGGCGGTGCCCGTCTCCTTATTAACAAAGTTTCCCGCTCATCCTTGAACCTCTTACACCTCGATGGTACCGAGCACTGCGTTTTAATGCACAGGTGTGATCAAACCGAGATGAAAAGGGCGTATCTAGCTCCTTGCCCGAGAGATAAATCAAAGGTTCCGCAGATAATCCCTTGGCTCCGGTCACCCGGACGCAGATAGGAGCTGCAGCCATCATAACTTGTATGAAAACTAAGAAGAGCTCCTGTCTATTTACAGTTTCATTTACTCTAGCGTTTCCTTAAACATTGCGTGTACGAAGGCTAAGAAATTGGAGAGCTATTCTAATACAATAACTATTAGGAATCTTTTCGGCATAACAGTTTCACTGTGATTTTGCAGGTAACACGTACGTTGGGAAAACATTTTGAACGCGATCAATAACCGCACTGGAAAAATGTGGGAAAGAAAGGGCGAAAAGCGACTCTTCAACATGTGGAAATATCTTCCTGAGCGGAGCCCTCTTCTCGAAGCTCAACACTCTGCAAGAGTCACTTCTCCCAACTTGCGCCTGCAGGTTTCCGTAGTGTGCCTGCAAAGAGCCATCCGCTTGAGACAGGTGCACCTCCCGATTTCATTGAACTAAGCTAGATGCACAATTTCTAATGCAGCCTTCATCACAATAGACAGTTCATTTCTCGAAAGCTTGTCGTAAAAAAAGGAAACAAAGAACGAAAACGTATAGCTGACAATCTTCTGAAGATGCAGATTCATCTTTGGGGAAATGGACATTTTATGTATGCAGATGCTTTTCAAGCGCTGGTTTTAGAACGTCGCTGTGCTTCCAGCATCCTTTTCAGCCTTCTAAACTGGCTACCGAGGTGCCGATCACATTGTAAAGCGGTTGAGAGGCCGGAGCTGCTCAAACCGCTCTTGCCGTTTCCCATCAATCAAAAGCACTATGTTGTTTCTTTGTATGGAAAGCTTTTCAAGTCTGGCATCGACACGCACCTTTCCTGAAACGTCCAAAAGGTGAATGCTTCGCAAAGAAATCCAGTCTACCTTCAGGGGGCATGATGTTGAAATCGGAATGAGCCCTGGGTGGGCTTGAAGCAGCAGCTGTTCAGTTAACAGCTGCACAGAAACGCACCCCGCTTGCTTTGTATCATTCGCAAGTTTCTGGTTAAAGAGTAAAAAAGGCTGGAATTCTTCTGCCAGCCGGCAGGATTTCTTCTGCACTCACCCAGAAAAGCCAAGAATTGTATTTCATCTTTCGCAAGCTGTATTTTCCAGGAGGAGAATGAATACTTGCATTAAACTGAATCAAGCCGACAGAGACGCACAGCCGTTGTTTTTCTCCATGGGAAGTTTTTCGTTAAGGAAAAACACCGTTGTCATTTTCTTGCCAGCCGGCGGTATTTCTTGTGCAGCGATGAGCCAGATTTGTATTTCGTATTTCGCAAGTTGTGTGAATTTCTTGAAGTTGAAAGTGAATTCGCTCCAGAAAAGAAATGTCGCTTGAAAGCCGTGGCTGTTTGTTAAACCGCAGGACCTGAGCTTGCGTTCTGTTTCTCATGGCGTTCGCAAAGGCGATTCCTGCCTTTAAAACTGCTGTGTCTGCGACTGAAAGTGGCGTGTGGCGCAGCTTCTAAAGTCTTGTTGACGCTCCTCGATGTTGCTTTCTCTCTGCCTAAGGAAGTTCGATTGTCGCGTCGGAACGGGGAGACCTAATCCTTCCAGCTTTAAGCCACCCTTCAGTCTTCTGAAGGGTGTCCGAGTGCTAGCATGTCATTTGGCTTTTTTGGGGGGGAAGCGGAGAGCGACATTGAAAAAGGTTACCGCCGCCGCCTCGCCCTCCGTGTTAAATGATTGCAAGCCGGCGGCGGCGGCGCTCCCTGTAGTCGTGGCCGAGCGGTTAAGGCGATGGGCTAGAAAGCCATTGGGGTCTCCCCGCGTCGGCTCGAATCCTGCCCACTACGGCGCCCTTCTCCTGTCGCTTCGGCCTGCCCAGAAAAAGGCAGAGTGCCGTTTCTCTCTTCCTGCTTCTTGTACAAACGCTAAATCGCTTGGACCTGCTGCCTTGGAAGTAATGTCTTCAACATCCACCAGTGACATTTCACAGCTGGAAGCACACAGCCACGCTTTTGGCATTGGCATGTCTTGCGCCCTACTTCCAGCCTTTGAAGACCTAATGATTCAAACTGAAAGAACCGGCTGAATGAGTGTTTGCAGTGCACCAGGAGGAGCAGGGACCATAGCATTGGAGGGGTGAGGATGGCGCAGATGGAAACGTTTTCATGCGCTCCTCTGGGAGGAATGAAAAGAAAAGACGAAACCGGAAACAGTAGTAGCCGCAAGACGAAGTGTCTTCAAGCGCCAAGCAAGCGCTCCTCGTTAGTATAGTGGTGCGTATCCCCGCCTGTCACGTGGGAGACCAGGGATGGGTTGCTTGACGGCGAGCCAGGTTGCTTTTCTCCCATCAGATTCCAACCGCTAATGCTAACGCAGTGTGTGGGAGCTTACATGCTTTTCCTTTCCCGTCTTTTTCGGACGACTATTCCAAAGGGGTAACCTGAAGGAATAGGGGCCTGAAGACACGAGGCATTCTTAAACCAGCACTTGGCTGCACGGCCATCTGTTGTGATCAGGTTATATTCGAGTCAAAAAGCCAGAGCATCCGCTTCCATCCTATGGAGCACGAGCTAAATCGGAAGAGGCAGGGGATACACCTACGCCTATCGGCGCACGTTCCCTGCGTCAGGCTGCTTCACCCATTTGCACCCGACTGGAGACGGCACTGAGCAAGCTTTTTGTCAGGAGTGGGATTCGAACCCACGCCTCCAGGGGAGACTACGACCTGAACGCAGCGCCTTAGACCGCTCGGCCATCCTGACGCGGGCCCCCTGTCCCGGGGCGGTCTGATGAGCCACCGCGATCCCACTACGCTCCTCGAGTATCGCACTGTTATTAATACTACAGTGTGACTCCAGCATTAAAATGTTTGGAAAATGTGTCGGCTTTTATAATCCAGTGTAGAGCAGCATGTGATGATTTGTGCTACAACACCAAGCGCTCAAAGTGACGTCTGCGTTTGTCGTTGAAACTTTCAACTCTTTCATCACTTATGTAGGAAATAAAAAGAGCAGTTGTGCGCCACACGCAGAGAGGCCGTCAGCAGAGTGGCGCAGCGGAAGCGTGCTGGGCCCATAACCCAGAGGTCGATGGATCGAAACCATCCTCTGCTACATGTGTCCTATGCACGATTCCTAAGCATGCCATTGGGTTAGCAAAGTGCCTTCAAATAGTCTGCATCTCCCTTTCTTTAAATTCTGTCCTGAGTTTCTCTCTCGTGTGTGTTTGTGCAAGCTTGACACTTGCGGGACTCTTTAATCTTCACCAATACGGAGATGACCAAATGTGTCTTCGGTTGTTCTGAGGTCTTTGATAGTTTCTTTGAAAGCTTCAACTGAACCTCGAAATCGAAGCAGTTATGTCTATATTGATTTCTCGCGTTAATCATTACGAACCAGGAACAGCCAGCACACTCGGTCGCATTAGTAATTATGTCACGTCTCTACTTAGCAGAGCATTCAAAGGCCCACTGGAAGTAGTAAAGCACTAAAACACTGCAAAACTGAACTCGGGAAAATCATACTGGGAGCTCTGAGCGATGTCTGCATCCAAGCCATCCAATACGGACTCTGAAACCTTGGAATATCAACACTATGATGCGCTACCTTTTACCTGGAGCAAAACGATGGAATTAGAAGAATGCTTACCGCAGGATACAACTGTGCCGCTGTTATTTGGAGCACGGTTTTCACTTGCATGAAAACTACAGCAGAACGTAGAAGGATGATCACTGAGGAGTCCACGCGGGCATGCTGAGGAGATTGTAGGTCGTACATTTCAATGATTACTGACATTTGCGCTGCTGGAGGTACAGTAATCAACAAAGAACAGGGTGTGCTACTCTCGAATCCGGTCAGCACATGATGAAAAGCCAGGAAGTATACCTTGTCAAATTGCCGTCAACAGGGACAAGTTAACCACCAGCTCCACCGGCGCCCGGCTAGCTCAGTCGGTAGAGCATGAGACTCTTAATCTCAGGGTCGTGGGTTCGAGCCCCACGTTGGGCGGTGCCCGTCTCCTTATTAACAAAGTTTCCCGCTCATCCTTGAACCTCTTACACCTCGATGGTACCGAGCACTGCGTTTTAATGCACAGGTGTGATCAAACCGAGATGAAAAGGGCGTATCTAGCTCCTTGCCCGAGAGATAAATCAAAGGTTCCGCAGATAATCCCTTGGCTCCGGTCACCCGGACGCAGATAGGAGCTGCAGCCATCATAACTTGTATGAAAACTAAGAAGAGCTCCTGTCTATTTACAGTTTCATTTACTCTAGCGTTTCCTTAAACATTGCGTGTACGAAGGCTAAGAAATTGGAGAGCTATTCTAATACAATAACTATTAGGAATCTTTTCGGCATAACAGTTTCACTGTGATTTTGCAGGTAACACGTACGTTGGGAAAACATTTTGAACGCGATCAATAACCGCACTGGAAAAATGTGGGAAAGAAAGGGCGAAAAGCGACTCTTCAACATGTGGAAATATCTTCCTGAGCGGAGCCCTCTTCTCGAAGCTCAACACTCTGCAAGAGTCACTTCTCCCAACTTGCGCCCGCAGGTTTCCGTAGTGTGCCTGCAAAGAGCCATCCGCTTGAGACAGGTGCACCTCCCGATTTCATTGAACTAAGCTAGATGCACAATTTCTAATGCAGCCTTCATCACAATAGACAGTTCATTTCTCGAAAGCTTGTCGTAAAAAAAGGAAACAAAGAACGAAAACGTATAGCTGACAATCTTCTGAAGATGCAGATTCATCTTTGGGGAAATGGACATTTTATGTATGCAGATGCTTTTCAAGCGCTGGTTTTAGAACGTCGCTGTGCTTCCAGCATCCTTTTCAGCCTTCTAAACTGGCTACCGAGGTGCCGATCACATTGTAAAGCGGTTGAGAGGCCGGAGCTGCTCAAACCGCTCTTGCCGTTTCCCATCAATCAAAAGCACTATGTTGTTTCTTTGTATGGAAAGCTTTTCAAGTCTGGCATCGACACGCACCTTTCCTGAAACGTCCAAAAGGTGAATGCTTCGCAAAGAAATCCAGTCTACCTTCAGGGGGCATGATGTTGAAATCGGAATGAGCCCTGGGTGGGCTTGAAGCAGCAGCTGTTCAGTTAACAGCTGCACAGAAACGCACCCCGCTTGCTTTGTATCATTCGCAAGTTTCTGGTTAAAGAGTAAAAAAGGCTGGAATTCTTCTGCCAGCCGGCAGGATTTCTTCTGCACTCACCCAGAAAAGCCAAGAATTGTATTTCATCTTTCGCAAGCTGTATTTTCCAGGAGGAGAATGAATACTTGCATTAAACTGAATCAAGCCGACAGAGACGCACAGCCGTTGTTTTTCTCCATGGGAAGTTTTTCGTTAAGGAAAAACACCGTTGTCATTTTCTTGCCAGCCGGCGGTATTTCTTGTGCAGCGATGAGCCAGATTTGTATTTCGTATTTCGCAAGTTGTGTGAATTTCTTGAAGTTGAAAGTGAATTCGCTCCAGAAAAGAAATGTCGCTTGAAAGCCGTGGCTGTTTGTTAAACCGCAGGACCTGAGCTTGCGTTCTGTTTCTCATGGCGTTCGCAAAGGCGATTCCTGCCTTTAAAACTGCTGTGTCTGCGACTGAAAGTGGCGTGTGGCGCAGCTTCTAAAGTCTTGTTGACGCTCCTCGATGTTGCTTTCTCTCTGCCTAAGGAAGTTCGATTGTCGCGTCGGAACGGGGAGACCTAATCCTTCCAGCTTTAAGCCACCCTTCAGTCTTCTGAAGGGTGTCCGAGTGCTAGCATGTCATTTGGCTTTTTTTGGGGGGAAGCGGAGAGCGACATTGAAAAAGGTTACCGCCGCCGCCTCGCCCTCCGTGTTAAATGATTGCAAGCCGGCGGCGGCGGCGCTCCCTGTAGTCGTGGCCGAGCGGTTAAGGCGATGGGCTAGAAAGCCATTGGGGTCTCCCCGCGTCGGCTCGAATCCTGCCCACTACGGCGCCCTTCTCCTGTCGCTTCGGCCTGCCCAGAAAAAGGCAGAGTGCCGTTTCTCTCTTCCTGCTTCTTGTACAAACGCTAAATCGCTTGGACCTGCTGCCTTGGAAGTAATGTCTTCAACATCCACCAGTGACATTTCACAGCTGGAAGCACACAGCCACGCTTTTGGCATTGGCATGTCTTGCGCCCTACTTCCAGCCTTTGAAGACCTAATGATTCAAACTGAAAGAACCGGCTGAATGAGTGTTTGCAGTGCACCAGGAGGAGCAGGGACCATAGCATTGGAGGGGTGAGGATGGCGCAGATGGAAACGTTTTCATGCGCTCCTCTGGGAGGAATGAAAAGAAAAGACGAAACCGGAAACAGTAGTAGCCGCAAGACGAAGTGTCTTCAAGCGCCAAGCAAGCGCTCCTCGTTAGTATAGTGGTGCGTATCCCCGCCTGTCACGTGGGAGACCAGGGATGGATTGCTTGACGGCGAGCCAGGTTGCTTTTCTCCCATCAGATTCCAACCGCTAATGCTAACGCAGTGTGTGGGAGCTTACATGCTTTTCCTTTCCCGTCTTTTTCGGACGACTATTCCAAAGGGGTAACCTGAAGGAATAGGGGCCTGAAGACACGAGGCATTCTTAAACCAGCACTTGGCTGCACGGCCATCTGTTGTGATCAGGTTATATTCGAGTCAAAAAGCCAGAGCATCCGCTTCCATCCTATGGAGCACGAGCTAAATCGGAAGAGGCAGGGGATACACCTACGCCTATCGGCGCACGTTCCCTGCGTCAGGCTGCTTCACCCATTTGCACCCAACTGGAGACGGCACTGAGCAAGCTTTTTGTCAGGAGTGGGATTCGAACCCACGCCTCCAGGGGAGACTACGACCTGAACGCAGCGCCTTAGACCGCTCGGCCATCCTGACGCGGGCCCCCTGTCCCGGGGCGGTCTGATGAGCCACCGCGATCCCACTACGCTCCTCGAGTATCGCACTGTTATTAATACTACAGTGTGACTCCAGCATTAAAATGTTTGGAAAATGTGTCGGCTTTTATAATCCAGTGTAGAGCAGCATGTGATGATTTGTGCTACAACACCAAGCGCTCAAAGTGACGTCTGCGTTTGTCGTTGAAACTTTCAACTCTTTCATCACTTATGTAGGAAATAAAAAGAGCAGTTGTGCGCCACACGCAGAGAGGCCGTCAGCAGAGTGGCGCAGCGGAAGCGTGCTGGGCCCATAACCCAGAGGTCGATGGATCGAAACCATCCTCTGCTACATGTGTCCTATGCACGATTCCTAAGCATGCCATTGGGTTAGCAAAGTGCCTTCAAATAGTCTGCATCTCCCTTTCTTTAAATTCTGTCCTGAGTTTCTCTCTCGTGTGTGTTTGTGCAAGCTTGACACTTGCGGGACTCTTTAATCTTCACCAATACGGAGATGACCAAATGTGTCTTCGGTTGTTCTGAGGTCTTTGATAGTTTCTTTGAAAGCTTCAACTGAACCTCGAAATCGAAGCAGTTATGTCTATATTGATTTCTCGCGTTAATCATTACGAACCAGGAACAGCCAGCACACTCGGTCGCATTAGTAATTATGTCACGTCTCTACTTAGCAGAGCATTCAAAGGCCCACTGGAAGTAGTAAAGCACTAAAACACTGCAAAACTGAACTCGGGAAAATCATACTGGGAGCTCTGAGCGATGTCTGCATCCAAGCCATCCAATACGGACTCTGAAACCTTGGAATATCAACACTATGATGCGCTACCTTTTACCTGGAGCAAAACGATGGAATTAGAAGAATGCTTACCGCAGGATACAACTGTGCCGCTGTTATTTGGAGCACGGTTTTCACTTGCATGAAAACTACAGCAGAACGTAGAAGGATGATCACTGAGGAGTCCACGCGGGCATGCTGAGGAGATTGTAGGTCGTACATTTCAATGATTACTGACATTTGCGCTGCTGGAGGTACAGTAATCAACAAAGAACAGGGTGTGCTACTCTCGAATCCGGTCAGCACATGATGAAAAGCCAGGAAGTATACCTTGTCAAATTGCCGTCAACAGGGACAAGTTAACCACCAGCTCCACCGGCGCCCGGCTAGCTCAGTCGGTAGAGCATGAGACTCTTAATCTCAGGGTCGTGGGTTCGAGCCCCACGTTGGGCGGTGCCCGTCTCCTTATTAACAAAGTTTCCCGCTCATCCTTGAACCTCTTACACCTCGATGGTACCGAGCACTGCGTTTTAATGCACAGGTGTGATCAAACCGAGATGAAAAGGGCGTATCTAGCTCCTTGCCCGAGAGATAAATCAAAGGTTCCGCAGATAATCCCTTGGCTCCGGTCACCCGGACGCAGATAGGAGCTGCAGCCATCATAACTTGTATGAAAACTAAGAAGAGCTCCTGTCTATTTACAGTTTCATTTACTCTAGCGTTTCCTTAAACATTGCGTGTACGAAGGCTAAGAAATTGGAGAGCTATTCTAATACAATAACTATTAGGAATCTTTTCGGCATAACAGTTTCACTGTGATTTTGCAGGTAACACGTACGTTGGGAAAACATTTTGAACGCGATCAATAACCGCACTGGAAAAATGTGGGAAAGAAAGGGCGAAAAGCGACTCTTCAACATGTGGAAATATCTTCCTGAGCGGAGCCCTCTTCTCGAAGCTCAACACTCTGCAAGAGTCACTTCTCCCAACTTGCGCCTGCAGGTTTCCGTAGTGTGCCTGCAAAGAGCCATCCGCTTGAGACAGGTGCACCTCCCGATTTCATTGAACTAAGCTAGATGCACAATTTCTAATGCAGCCTTCATCACAATAGACAGTTCATTTCTCGAAAGCTTGTCGTAAAAAAAGGAAACAAAGAACGAAAACGTATAGCTGACAATCTTCTGAAGATGCAGATTCATCTTTGGGGAAATGGACATTTTATGTATGCAGATGCTTTTCAAGCGCTGGTTTTAGAACGTCGCTGTGCTTCCAGCATCCTTTTCAGCCTTCTAAACTGGCTACCGAGGTGCCGATCACATTGTAAAGCGGTTGAGAGGCCGGAGCTGCTCAAACCGCTCTTGCCGTTTCCCATCAATCAAAAGCACTATGTTGTTTCTTTGTATGGAAAGCTTTTCAAGTCTGGCATCGACACGCACCTTTCCTGAAACGTCCAAAAGGTGAATGCTTCGCAAAGAAATCCAGTCTACCTTCAGGGGGCATGATGTTGAAATCGGAATGAGCCCTGGGTGGGCTTGAAGCAGCAGCTGTTCAGTTAACAGCTGCACAGAAACGCACCCCGCTTGCTTTGTATCATTCGCAAGTTTCTGGTTAAAGAGTAAAAAAGGCTGGAATTCTTCTGCCAGCCGGCAGGATTTCTTCTGCACTCACCCAGAAAAGCCAAGAATTGTATTTCATCTTTCGCAAGCTGTATTTTCCAGGAGGAGAATGAATACTTGCATTAAACTGAATCAAGCCGACAGAGACGCACAGCCGTTGTTTTTCTCCATGGGAAGTTTTTCGTTAAGGAAAAACACCGTTGTCATTTTCTTGCCAGCCGGCGGTATTTCTTGTGCAGCGATGAGCCAGATTTGTATTTCGTATTTCGCAAGTTGTGTGAATTTCTTGAAGTTGAAAGTGAATTCGCTCCAGAAAAGAAATGTCGCTTGAAAGCCGTGGCTGTTTGTTAAACCGCAGGACCTGAGCTTGCGTTCTGTTTCTCATGGCGTTCGCAAAGGCGATTCCTGCCTTTAAAACTGCTGTGTCTGCGACTGAAAGTGGCGTGTGTCGCAGCTTCTAAAGTCTTGTTGACGCTCCTCGATGTTGCTTTCTCTCTGCCTAAGGAAGTTCGATTGTCGCGTCGGAACGGGGAGACCTAATCCTTCCAGCTTTAAGCCACCCTTCAGTCTTCTGAAGGGTGTCCGAGTGCTAGCATGTCATTTGGCTTTTTTTGGGGGGAAGCGGAGAGCGACATTGAAAAAGGTTACCGCCGCCGCCTCGCCCTCCGTGTTAAATGATTGCAAGCCGGCGGCGGCGGCGCTCCCTGTAGTCGTGGCCGAGCGGTTAAGGCGATGGGCTAGAAAGCCATTGGGGTCTCCCCGCGTCGGCTCGAATCCTGCCCACTACGGCGCCCTTCTCCTGTCGCTTCGGCCTGCCCAGAAAAAGGCGGAGTGCCGTTTCTCTCTTCCTGCTTCTTGTACAAACGCTAAATCGCTTGGACCTGCTGCCTTGGAAGTAATGTCTTCAACATCCACCAGTGACATTTCACAGCTGGAAGCACACAGCCACGCTTTTGGCATTGGCATGTCTTGCGCCCTACTTCCAGCCTTTGAAGACCTAATTATTCAAACTGAAAGAACCGGCTGAATGAGTGTTTGCAGTGCACCAGGAGGAGCAGGGACCATAGCATTGGAGGGGTGAGGATGGCGCAGATGGAAACGTTTTCATGCGCTCCTCTGGGAGGAATGAAAAGAAAAGACGAAACCGGAAACAGTAGTAGCCGCAAGACGAAGTGTCTTCAAGCGCCAAGCAAGCGCTCCTCGTTAGTATAGTGGTGCGTATCCCCGCCTGTCACGTGGGAGACCAGGGATGGATTGCTTGACGGCGAGCCAGGTTGCTTTTCTCCCATCAGATTCCAACCGCTAATGCTAACACAGTGTGTGGGAGCTTACATGCTTTTCCTTTCCCGTCTTTTTCGGACGACTATTCCAAAGGGGTAACCTGAAGGAATAGGGGCCTGAAGACACGAGGCATTCTTAAACCAGCACTTGGCTGCACGGCCATCTGTTGTGATCAGGTTATATTCGAGTCAAAAAGCCAGAGCATCCGCTTCCATCCTATGGAGCACGAGCTAAATCGGAAGAGGCAGGGGATACACCTACGCCTATCGGCGCACGTTCCCTGCGTCAGGCTGCTTCACCCATTTGCACCCGACTGGAGACGGCACTGAGCAAGCTTTTTGTCAGGAGTGGGATTCGAACCCACGCCTCCAGGGGAGACTACGACCTGAACGCAGCGCCTTAGACCGCTCGGCCATCCTGACGCGGGCCCCCTGTCCCGGGGCGGTCTGATGAGCCACCGCGATCCCACTACGCTCCTCGAGTATCGCACTGTTATTAATACTACAGTGTGACTCCAGCATTAAAATGTTTGGAAAATGTGTCGGCTTTTATAATCCAGTGTAGAGCAGCATGTGATGATTTGTGCTACAACACCAAGCGCTCAAAGTGACGTCTGCGTTTGTCGTTGAAACTTTCAACTCTTTCATCACTTATGTAGGAAATAAAAAGAGCAGTTGTGCGCCACACGCAGAGAGGCCGTCAGCAGAGTGGCGCAGCGGAAGCGTGCTGGGCCCATAACCCAGAGGTCGATGGATCGAAACCATCCTCTGCTACATGTGTCCTATGCACGATTCCTAAGCATGCCATTGGGTTAGCAAAGTGCCTTCAAATAGTCTGCATCTCCCTTTCTTTAAATTCTGTCCTGAGTTTCTCTCTCGTGTGTGTTTGTGCAAGCTTGACACTTGCGGGACTCTTTAATCTTCACCAATACGGAGATGACCAAATGTGTCTTCGGTTGTTCTGAGGTCTTTGATAGTTTCTTTGAAAGCTTCAACTGAACCTCGAAATCGAAGCAGTTATGTCTATATTGATTTCTCGCGTTAATCATTACGAACCAGGAACAGCCAGCACACTCGGTCGCATTAGTAATTATGTCACGTCTCTACTTAGCAGAGCATTCAAAGGCCCACTGGAAGTAGTAAAGCACTAAAACACTGCAAAACTGAACTCGGGAAAATCATACTGGGAGCTCTGAGCGATGTCTGCATCCAAGCCATCCAATACGGACTCTGAAACCTTGGAATATCAACACTATGATGCGCTACCTTTTACCTGGAGCAAAACGATGGAATTAGAAGAATGCTTACCGCAGGATACAACTGTGCCGCTGTTATTTGGAGCACTGTTTTCACTTGCATAAAAACTACAGCAGAACGTAGAAGGATGATCACTGAGGAGTCCACGCGGGCATGCTGAGGAGATTGTAGGTCGTACATTTCAATGATTACTGACATTTGCGCTGCTGGAGGTACAGTAATCAACAAAGAACAGGGTGTGCTACTCTCGAATCCGGTCAGCACATGATGAAAAGCCAGGAAGTATACCTTGTCAAATTGCCGTCAACAGGGACAAGTTAACCACCAGCTCCCCCGGCGCCCGGCTAGCTCAGTCGGTAGAGCATGAGACTCTTAATCTCAGGGTCGTGGGTTCGAGCCCCACGTTGGGCGGTGCCCGTCTCCTTATTAACAAAGTTTCCCGCTCATCCTTGAACCTCTTACACCTCGATGGTACCGAGCACTGCGTTTTAATGCACAGGTGTGATCAAACCGAGATGAAAAGGGCGTATCTAGCTCCTTGCCCGAGAGATAAATCAAAGGTTCCGCAGATAATCCCTTGGCTCCGGTCACCCGGACGCAGATAGGAGCTGCAGCCATCATAACTTGTATGAAAACTAAGAAGAGCTCCTGTCTATTTACAGTTTCATTTACTCTAGCGTTTCCTTAAACATTGCGTGTACGAAGGCTAAGAAATTGGAGAGCTATTCTAATACAATAACTATTAGGAATCTTTTCGGCATAACAGTTTCACTGTGATTTTGCAGGTAACACGTACGTTGGGAAAACATTTTGAACGCGATCAATAACCGCACTGGAAAAATGTGGGAAAGAAAGGGCGAAAAGCGACTCTTCAACATGTGGAAATATCTTCCTGAGCGGAGCCCTCTTCTCGAAGCTCAACACTCTGCAAGAGTCACTTCTCCCAACTTGCGCCTGCAGGTTTCCGTAGTGTGCCTGCAAAGAGCCATCCGCTTGAGACAGGTGCACCTCCCGATTTCATTGAACTAAGCTAGATGCACAATTTCTAATGCAGCCTTCATCACAATAGACAGTTCATTTCTCGAAAGCTTGTCGTAAAAAAAGGAAACAAAGAACGAAAACGTATAGCTGACAATCTTCTGAAGATGCAGATTCATCTTTGGGGAAATGGACATTTTATGTATGCAGATGCTTTTCAAGCGCTGGTTTTAGAACGTCGCTGTGCTTCCAGCATCCTTTTCAGCCTTCTAAACTGGCTACCGAGGTGCCGATCACATTGTAAAGCGGTTGAGAGGCCGGAGCTGCTCAAACCGCTCTTGCCGTTTCCCATCAATCAAAAGCACTATGTTGTTTCTTTGTATGGAAAGCTTTTCAAGTCTGGCATCGACACGCACCTTTCCTGAAACGTCCAAAAGGTGAATGCTTCGCAAAGAAATCCAGTCTACCTTCAGGGGGCATGATGTTGAAATCGGAATGAGCCCTGGGTGGGCTTGAAGCAGCAGCTGTTCAGTTAACAGCTGCACAGAAACGCACCCCGCTTGCTTTGTATCATTCGCAAGTTTCTGGTTAAAGAGTAAAAAAGGCTGGAATTCTTCTGCCAGCCGGCAGGATTTCTTCTGCACTCACCCAGAAAAGCCAAGAATTGTATTTCATCTTTCGCAAGCTGTATTTTCCAGGAGGAGAATGAATACTTGCATTAAACTGAATCAAGCCGACAGAGACGCACAGCCGTTGTTTTTCTCCATGGGAAGTTTTTCGTTAAGGAAAAACACCGTTGTCATTTTCTTGCCAGCCGGCGGTATTTCTTGTGCAGCGATGAGCCAGATTTGTATTTCGTATTTCGCAAGTTGTGTGAATTTCTTGAAGTTGAAAGTGAATTCGCTCCAGAAAAGAAATGTCGCTTGAAAGCCGTGGCTGTTTGTTAAACCGCAGGACCTGAGCTTGCGTTCTGTTTCTCATGGCGTTCGCAAAGGCGATTCCTGCCTTTAAAACTGCTGTGTCTGCGACTGAAAGTGGCGTGTGGCGCAGCTTCTAAAGTCTTGTTGACGCTCCTCGATGTTGCTTTCTCTCTGCCTAAGGAAGTTCGATTGTCGCGTCGGAACGGGGAGACCTAATCCTTCCAGCTTTAAGCCACCCTTCAGTCTTCTGAAGGGTGTCCGAGTGCTAGCATGTCATTTGGCTTTTTTGGGGGGGAAGCGGAGAGCGACATTGAAAAAGGTTACCGCCGCCGCCTCGCCCTCCGTGTTAAATGATTGCAAGCCGGCGGCGGCGGCGCTCCCTGTAGTCGTGGCCGAGCGGTTAAGGCGATGGGCTAGAAAGCCATTGGGGTCTCCCCGCGTCGGCTCGAATCCTGCCCACTACGGCGCCCTTCTCCTGTCGCTTCGGCCTGCCCAGAAAAAGGCAGAGTGCCGTTTCTCTCTTCCTGCTTCTTGTACAAACGCTAAATCGCTTGGACCTGCTGCCTTGGAAGTAATGTCTTCAACATCCACCAGTGACATTTCACAGCTGGAAGCACACAGCCACGCTTTTGGCATTGGCATGTCTTGCGCCCTACTTCCAGCCTTTGAAGACCTAATGATTCAAACTGAAAGAACCGGCTGAATGAGTGTTTGCAGTGCACCAGGAGGAGCAGGGACCATAGCATTGGAGGGGTGAGGATGGCGCAGATGGAAACGTTTTCATGCGCTCCTCTGGGAGGAATGAAAAGAAAAGACGAAACCGGAAACAGTAGTAGCCGCAAGACGAAGTGTCTTCAAGCGCCAAGCAAGCGCTCCTCGTTAGTATAGTGGTGCGTATCCCCGCCTGTCACGTGGGAGACCAGGGATGGATTGCTTGACGGCGAGCCAGGTTGCTTTTCTCCCATCAGATTCCAACCGCTAATGCTAACGCAGTGTGTGGGAGCTTACATGCTTTTCCTTTCCCGTCTTTTTCGGACGACTATTCCAAAGGGGTAACCTGAAGGAATAGGGGCCTGAAGACACGAGGCATTCTTAAACCAGCACTTGGCTGCAAGGCCTTCTGTTGTGATCAGGTTATATTCGAGTCAAAAAGCCAGAGCATCCGCTTCCATCCTATGGAGCACGAGCTAAATCGGAAGAGGCAGGGGATACACCTACGCCTATCGGCGCACGTTCCCTGCGTCAGGCTGCTTCACCCATTTGCACCCGACTGGAGACGGCACTGAGCAAGCTTTTTGTCAGGAGTGGGATTCGAACCCACGCCTCCAGGGGAGACTACGACCTGAACGCAGCGCCTTAGACCGCTCGGCCATCCTGACGCGGGCCCCCTGTCCCGGGGCGGTCTGATGAGCCACCGCGATCCCACTACGCTCCTCGAGTATCGCACTGTTATTAATACTACAGTGTGACTCCAGCATTAAAATGTTTGGAAAATGTGTCGGCTTTTATAATCCAGTGTAGAGCAGCATGTGATGATTTGTGCTACAACACCAAGCGCTCAAAGTGACGTCTGCGTTTGTCGTTGAAACTTTCAACTCTTTCATCACTTATGTAGGAAATAAAAAGAGCAGTTGTGCGCCACACGCAGAGAGGCCGTCAGCAGAGTGGCGCAGCGGAAGCGTGCTGGGCCCATAACCCAGAGGTCGATGGATCGAAACCATCCTCTGCTACATGTGTCCTATGCACGATTCCTAAGCATGCCATTGGGTTAGCAAAGTGCCTTCAAATAGTCTGCATCTCCCTTTCTTTAAATTCTGTCCTGAGTTTCTCTCTCGTGTGTGTTTGTGCAAGCTTGACACTTGCGGGACTCTTTAATCTTCACCAATACGGAGATGACCAAATGTGTCTTCGGTTGTTCTGAGGTCTTTGATAGTTTCTTTGAAAGCTTCAACTGAACCTCGAAATCGAAGCAGTTATGTCTATATTGATTTCTCGCGTTAATCATTACGAACCAGGAACAGCCAGCACACTCGGTCGCATTAGTAATTATGTCACGTCTCTACTTAGCAGAGCATTCAAAGGCCCACTGGAAGTAGTAAAGCACTAAAACACTGCAAAACTGAACTCGGGAAAATCATACTGGGAGCTCTGAGCGATGTCTGCATCCAAGCCATCCAATACGGACTCTGAAACCTTGGAATATCAACACTATGATGCGCTACCTTTTACCTGGAGCAAAACGATGGAATTAGAAGAATGCTTACCGCAGGATACAACTGTGCCGCTGTTATTTGGAGCACGGTTTTCACTTGCATGAAAACTACAGCAGAACGTAGAAGGATGATCACTGAGGAGTCCACGCGGGCATGCTGAGGAGATTGTAGGTCGTACATTTCAATGATTACTGACATTTGCGCTGCTGGAGGTACAGTAATCAACAAAGAACAGGGTGTGCTACTCTCGAATCCGGTCAGCACATGATGAAAAGCCAGGAAGTATACCTTGTCAAATTGCCGTCAACAGGGACAAGTTAACCACCAGCTCCACCGGCGCCCGGCTAGCTCAGTCGGTAGAGCATGAGACTCTTAATCTCAGGGTCGTGGGTTCGAGCCCCACGTTGGGCGGTGCCCGTCTCCTTATTAACAAAGTTTCCCGCTCATCCTTGAACCTCTTACACCTCGATGGTACCGAGCACTGCGTTTTAATGCACAGGTGTGATCAAACCGAGATGAAAAGGGCGTATCTAGCTCCTTGCCCGAGAGATAAATCAAAGGTTCCGCAGATAATCCCTTGGCTCCGGTCACCCGGACGCAGATAGGAGCTGCAGCCATCATAACTTGTATGAAAACTAAGAAGAGCTCCTGTCTATTTACAGTTTCATTTACTCTAGCGTTTCCTTAAACATTGCGTGTACGAAGGCTAAGAAATTGGAGAGCTATTCTAATACAATAACTATTAGGAATCTTTTCGGCATAACAGTTTCACTGTGATTTTGCAGGTAACACGTACGTTGGGAAAACATTTTGAACGCGATCAATAACCGCACTGGAAAAATGTGGGAAAGAAAGGGCGAAAAGCGACTCTTCAACATGTGGAAATATCTTCCTGAGCGGAGCCCTCTTCTCGAAGCTCAACACTCTGCAAGAGTCACTTCTCCCAACTTGCGCCCGCAGGTTTCCGTAGTGTGCCTGCAAAGAGCCATCCGCTTGAGACAGGTGCACCTCCCGATTTCATTGAACTAAGCTAGATGCACAATTTCTAATGCAGCCTTCATCACAATAGACAGTTCATTTCTCGAAAGCTTGTCGTAAAAAAAGGAAACAAAGAACGAAAACGTATAGCTGACAATCTTCTGAAGATGCAGATTCATCTTTGGGGAAATGGACATTTTATGTATGCAGATGCTTTTCAAGCGCTGGTTTTAGAACGTCGCTGTGCTTCCAGCATCCTTTTCAGCCTTCTAAACTGGCTACCGAGGTGCCGATCACATTGTAAAGCGGTTGAGAGGCCGGAGCTGCTCAAACCGCTCTTGCCGTTTCCCATCAATCAAAAGCACTATGTTGTTTCTTTGTATGGAAAGCTTTTCAAGTCTGGCATCGACACGCACCTTTCCTGAAACGTCCAAAAGGTGAATGCTTCGCAAAGAAATCCAGTCTACCTTCAGGGGGCATGATGTTGAAATCGGAATGAGCCCTGGGTGGGCTTGAAGCAGCAGCTGTTCAGTTAACAGCTGCACAGAAACGCACCCCGCTTGCTTTGTATCATTCGCAAGTTTCTGGTTAAAGAGTAAAAAAGGCTGGAATTCTTCTGCCAGCCGGCAGGATTTCTTCTGCACTCACCCAGAAAAGCCAAGAATTGTATTTCATCTTTCGCAAGCTGTATTTTCCAGGAGGAGAATGAATACTTGCATTAAACTGAATCAAGCCGACAGAGACGCACAGCCGTTGTTTTTCTCCATGGGAAGTTTTTCGTTAAGGAAAAACACCGTTGTCATTTTCTTGCCAGCCGGCGGTATTTCTTGTGCAGCGATGAGCCAGATTTGTATTTCGTATTTCGCAAGTTGTGTGAATTTCTTGAAGTTGAAAGTGAATTCGCTCCAGAAAAGAAATGTCGCTTGAAAGCCGTGGCTGTTTGTTAAACCGCAGGACCTGAGCTTGCGTTCTGTTTCTCATGGCGTTCGCAAAGGCGATTCCTGCCTTTAAAACTGCTGTGTCTGCGACTGAAAGTGGCGTGTGGCGCAGCTTCTAAAGTCTTGTTGACGCTCCTCGATGTTGCTTTCTCTCTGCCTAAGGAAGTTCGATTGTCGCGTCGGAACGGGGAGACCTAATCCTTCCAGCTTTAAGCCACCCTTCAGTCTTCTGAAGGGTGTCCGAGTGCTAGCATGTCATTTGGCTTTTTTTGGGGGGAAGCGGAGAGCGACATTGAAAAAGGTTACCGCCGCCGCCTCGCCCTCCGTGTTAAATGATTGCAAGCCGGCGGCGGCGGCGCTCCCTGTAGTCGTTGCCGAGCGGTTAAGGCGATGGGCTAGAAAGCCATTGGGGTCTCCCCGCGTCGGCTCGAATCCTGCCCACTACGGCGCCCTTCTCCTGTCGCTTCGGCCTGCCCAGAAAAAGGCAGAGTGCCGTTTCTCTCTTCCTGCTTCTTGTACAAACGCTAAATCGCTTGGACCTGCTGCCTTGGAAGTAATGTCTTCAACATCCACCAGTGACATTTCACAGCTGGAAGCACACAGCCACGCTTTTGGCATTGGCATGTCTTGCGCCCTACTTCCAGCCTTTGAAGACCTAATGATTCAAACTGAAAGAACCGGCTGAATGAGTGTTTGCAGTGCACCAGGAGGAGCAGGGACCATAGCATTGGAGGGGTGAGGATGGCGCAGATGGAAACGTTTTCATGCGCTCCTCTGGGAGGAATGAAAAGAAAAGACGAAACCGGAAACAGTAGTAGCCGCAAGACGAAGTGTCTTCAAGCGCCAAGCAAGCGCTCCTCGTTAGTATAGTGGTGCGTATCCCCGCCTGTCACGTGGGAGACCAGGGATGGATTGCTTGACGGCGAGCCAGGTTGCTTTTCTCCCATCAGATTCCAACCGCTAATGCTAACGCAGTGTGTGGGAGCTTACATGCTTTTCCTTTCCCGTCTTTTTCGGACGACTATTCCAAAGGGGTAACCTGAAGGAATAGGGGCCTGAAGACACGAGGCATTCTTAAACCAGCACTTGGCTGCACGGCCATCTGTTGTGATCAGGTTATATTCGAGTCAAAAAGCCAGAGCATCCGCTTCCATCCTATGGAGCACGAGCTAAATCGGAAGAGGCAGGGGATACACCTACGCCTATCGGCGCACGTTCCCTGCGTCAGGCTGCTTCACCCATTTGCACCCGACTGGAGACGGCACCGAGCAAGCTTTTTGTCAGGAGTGGGATTCGAACCCACGCCTCTAGGGGAGACTGCGACCTGAACGCAGCGCCTTAGACCGCTCGGCCATCCTGACGCGGGCCCCCTGTCCCGGGGCGGTCTGATGAGCCACCGCGATCCCACTACGCTCCTCGAGTATCGCACTGTTATTAATACTACAGTGTGACTCCAGCATTAAAATGTTTGGAAAATGTGTCGGCTTTTATAATCCAGTGTAGAGCAGCATGTGATGATTTGTGCTACAACACCAAGCGCTCAAAGTGACGTCTGCGTTTGTCGTTGAAACTTTCAACTCTTTCATCACTTATGTAGGAAATAAAAAGAGCAGTTGTGCGCCACACGCAGAGAGGCCGTCAGCAGAGTGGCGCAGCGGAAGCGTGCTGGGCCCATAACCCAGAGGTCGATGGATCGAAACCATCCTCTGCTACATGTGTCCTATGCACGATTCCTAAGCATGCCATTGGGTTAGCAAAGTGCCTTCAAATAGTCTGCATCTCCCTTTCTTTAAATTCTGTCCTGAGTTTCTCTCTCGTGTGTGTTTGTGCAAGCTTGACACTTGCGGGACTCTTTAATCTTCACCAATACGGAGATGACCAAATGTGTCTTCGGTTGTTCTGAGGTCTTTGATAGTTTCTTTGAAAGCTTCAACTGAACCTCGAAATCGAAGCAGTTATGTCTATATTGATTTCTCGCGTTAATCATTACGAACCAGGAACAGCCAGCACACTCGGTCGCATTAGTAATTATGTCACGTCTCTACTTAGCAGAGCATTCAAAGGCCCACTGGAAGTAGTAAAGCACTAAAACACTGCAAAACTGAACTCGGGAAAATCATACTGGGAGCTCTGAGCGATGTCTGCATCCAAGCCATCCAATACGGACTCTGAAACCTTGGAATATCAACACTATGATGCGCTACCTTTTACCTGGAGCAAAACGATGGAATTAGAAGAATGCTTACCGCAGGATACAACTGTGCCGCTGTTATTTGGAGCACGGTTTTCACTTGCATGAAAACTACAGCAGAACGTAGAAGGATGATCACTGAGGAGTCCACGCGGGCATGCTGAGGAGATTGTAGGTCGTACATTTCAATGATTACTGACATTTGCGCTGCTGGAGGTACAGTAATCAACAAAGAACAGGGTGTGCTACTCTCGAATCCGGTCAGCACATGATGAAAAGCCAGGAAGTATACCTTGTCAAATTGCCGTCAACAGGGACAAGTTAACCACCAGCTCCACCGGCGCCCGGCTAGCTCAGTCGGTAGAGCATGAGACTCTTAATCTCAGGGTCGTGGGTTCGAGCCCCACGTTGGGCGGTGCCCGTCTCCTTATTAACAAAGTTTCCCGCTCATCCTTGAACCTCTTACACCTCGATGGTACCGAGCACTGCGTTTTAATGCACAGGTGTGATCAAACCGAGATGAAAAGGGCGTATCTAGCTCCTTGCCCGAGAGATAAATCAAAGGTTCCGCAGATAATCCCTTGGCTCCGGTCACCCGGACGCAGATAGGAGCTGCAGCCATCATAACTTGTATGAAAACTAAGAAGAGCTCCTGTCTATTTACAGTTTCATTTACTCTAGCGTTTCCTTAAACATTGCGTGTACGAAGGCTAAGAAATTGGAGAGCTATTCTAATACAATAACTATTAGGAATCTTTTCGGCATAACAGTTTCACTGTGATTTTGCAGGTAACACGTACGTTGGGAAAACATTTTGAACGCGATCAATAACCGCACTGGAAAAATGTGGGAAAGAAAGGGCGAAAAGCGACTCTTCAACATGTGGAAATATCTTCCTGAGCGGAGCCCTCTTCTCGAAGCTCAACACTCTGCAAGAGTCACTTCTCCCAACTTGCGCCCGCAGGTTTCCGTAGTGTGCCTGCAAAGAGCCATCCGCTTGAGACAGGTGCACCTCCCGATTTCATTGAACTAAGCTAGATGCACAATTTCTAATGCAGCCTTCATCACAATAGACAGTTCATTTCTCGAAAGCTTGTCGTAAAAAAAGGAAACAAAGAACGAAAACGTATAGCTGACAATCTTCTGAAGATGCAGATTCATCTTTGGGGAAATGGACATTTTATGTATGCAGATGCTTTTCAAGCGCTGGTTTTAGAACGTCGCTGTGCTTCCAGCATCCTTTTCAGCCTTCTAAACTGGCTACCGAGGTGCCGATCACATTGTAAAGCGGTTGAGAGGCCGGAGCTGCTCAAACCGCTCTTGCCGTTTCCCATCAATCAAAAGCACTATGTTGTTTCTTTGTATGGAAAGCTTTTCAAGTCTGGCATCGACACGCACCTTTCCTGAAACGTCCAAAAGGTGAATGCTTCGCAAAGAAATCCAGTCTACCTTCAGGGGGCATGATGTTGAAATCGGAATGAGCCCTGGGTGGGCTTGAAGCAGCAGCTGTTCAGTTAACAGCTGCACAGAAACGCACCCCGCTTGCTTTGTATCATTCGCAAGTTTCTGGTTAAAGAGTAAAAAAGGCTGGAATTCTTCTGCCAGCCGGCAGGATTTCTTCTGCACTCACCCAGAAAAGCCAAGAATTGTATTTCATCTTTCGCAAGCTGTATTTTCCAGGAGGAGAATGAATACTTGCATTAAACTGAATCAAGCCGACAGAGACGCACAGCCGTTGTTTTTCTCCATGGGAAGTTTTTCGTTAAGGAAAAACACCGTTGTCATTTTCTTGCCAGCCGGCGGTATTTCTTGTGCAGCGATGAGCCAGATTTGTATTTCGTATTTCGCAAGTTGTGTGAATTTCTTGAAGTTGAAAGTGAATTCGCTCCAGAAAAGAAATGTCGCTTGAAAGCCGTGGCTGTTTGTTAAACCGCAGGACCTGAGCTTGCGTTCTGTTTCTCATGGCGTTCGCAAAGGCGATTCCTGCCTTTAAAACTGCTGTGTCTGCGACTGAAAGTGGCGTGTGTCGCAGCTTCTAAAGTCTTGTTGACGCTCCTCGATGTTGCTTTCTCTCTGCCTAAGGAAGTTCGATTGTCGCGTCGGAACGGGGAGACCTAATCCTTCCAGCTTTAAGCCACCCTTCAGTCTTCTGAAGGGTGTCCGAGTGCTAGCATGTCATTTGGCTTTTTTTTGGGGGAAGCGGAGAGCGACATTGAAAAAGGTTACCGCCGCCGCCTCGCCCTCCGTGTTAAATGATTGCAAGCCGGCGGCGGCGGCGCTCCCTGTAGTCGTGGCCGAGCGGTTAAGGCGATGGGCTAGAAAGCCATTGGGGTCTCCCCGCGTCGGCTCGAATCCTGCCCACTACGGCGCCCTTCTCCTGTCGCTTCAGCCTGCCCAGAAAAAGGCAGAGTGCCGTTTCTCTCTTCCTGCTTCTTGTACAAACGCTAAATCGCTTGGACCTGCTGCCTTGGAAGTAATGTCTTCAACATCCACCAGTGACATTTCACAGCTGGAAGCACACAGCCACGCTTTTGGCATTGGCATGTCTTGCGCCCTACTTCCAGCCTTTGAAGACCTAATTATTCAAACTGAAAGAACCGGCTGAATGAGTGTTTGCAGTGCACCAGGAGGAGCAGGGACCATAGCATTGGAGGGGTGAGGATGGCGCAGATGGAAACGTTTTCATGCGCTCCTCTGGGAGGAATGAAAAGAAAAGACGAAACCGGAAACAGTAGTAGCCGCAAGACGAAGTGTCTTCAAGCGCCAAGCAAGCGCTCCTCGTTAGTATAGTGGTGCGTATCCCCGCCTGTCACGTGGGAGACCAGGGATGGATTGCTTGACGGCGAGCCAGGTTGCTTTTCTCCCATCAGATTCCAACCGCTAATGCTAACGCAGTGTGTGGGAGCTTACATGCTTTTCCTTTCCCGTCTTTTTCGGACGACTATTCCAAAGGGGTAACCTGAAGGAATAGGGGCCTGAAGACACGAGGCATTCTTAAACCAGCACTTGGCTGCAAGGCCTTCTGTTGTGATCAGGTTATATTCGAGTCAAAAAGCCAGAGCATCCGCTTCCATCCTATGGAGCACGAGCTAAATCGGAAGAGGCAGGGGATACACCTACGCCTATCGGCGCACGTTCCCTGCGTCAGGCTGCTTCACCCATTTGCACCCGACTGGAGACGGCACTGAGCAAGCTTTTTGTCAGGAGTGGGATTCGAACCCACGCCTCCAGGGGAGACTGCGACCTGAACGCAGCGCCTTAGACCGCTCGGCCATCCTGACGCGGGCCCCCTGTCCCGGGGCGGTCTGATGAGCCACCGCGATCCCACTACGCTCCTCGAGTATCGCACTGTTATTAATACTACAGTGTGACTCCAGCATTAAAATGTTTGGAAAATGTGTCGGCTTTTATAATCCAGTGTAGAGCAGCATGTGATGATTTGTGCTACAACACCAAGCGCTCAAAGTGACGTCTGCGTTTGTCGTTGAAACTTTCAACTCTTTCATCACTTATGTAGGAAATAAAAAGAGCAGTTGTGCGCCACACGCAGAGAGGCCGTCAGCAGAGTGGCGCAGCGGAAGCGTGCTGGGCCCATAACCCAGAGGTCGATGGATCGAAACCATCCTCTGCTACATGTGTCCTATGCACGATTCCTAAGCATGCCATTGGGTTAGCAAAGTGCCTTCAAATAGTCTGTATCTCCCTTTCTTTAAATTCTGTCCTGAGTTTCTCTCTCGTGTGTGTTTGTGCAAGCTTGACACTTGCGGGACTCTTTAATCTTCACCAATACGGAGATGACCAAATGTGTCTTCGGTTGTTCTGAGGTCTTTGATAGTTTCTTTGAAAGCTTCAACTGAACCTCGAAATCGAAGCAGTTATGTCTATATTGATTTCTCGCGTTAATCATTACGAACCAGGAACAGCCAGCACACTCGGTCGCATTAGTAATTATGTCACGTCTCTACTTAGCAGAGCATTCAAAGGCCCACTGGAAGTAGTAAAGCACTAAAACACTGCAAAACTGAACTCGGGAAAATCATACTGGGAGCTCTGAGCGATGTCTGCATCCAAGCCATCCAATACGGACTCTGAAACCTTGGAATATCAACACTATGATGCGCTACCTTTTACCTGGAGCAAAACGATGGAATTAGAAGAATGCTTACCGCAGGATACAACTGTGCCGCTGTTATTTGGAGCACGGTTTTCACTTGCATGAAAACTACAGCAGAACGTAGAAGGATGATCACTGAGGAGTCCACGCGGGCATGCTGAGGAGATTGTAGGTCGTACATTTCAATGATTACTGACATTTGCGCTGCTGGAGGTACAGTAATCAACAAAGAACAGGGTGTGCTACTCTCGAATCCGGTCAGCACATGATGAAAAGCCAGGAAGTATACCTTGTCAAATTGCCGTCAACAGGGACAAGTTAACCACCAGCTCCACCGGCGCCCGGCTAGCTCAGTCGGTAGAGCATGAGACTCTTAATCTCAGGGTCGTGGGTTCGAGCCCCACGTTGGGCGGTGCCCGTCTCCTTATTAACAAAGTTTCCCGCTCATCCTTGAACCTCTTACACCTCGATGGTACCGAGCACTGCGTTTTAATGCACAGGTGTGATCAAACCGAGATGAAAAGGGCGTATCTAGCTCCTTGCCCGAGAGATAAATCAAAGGTTCCGCAGATAATCCCTTGGCTCCGGTCACCCGGACGCAGATAGGAGCTGCAGCCATCATAACTTGTATGAAAACTAAGAAGAGCTCCTGTCTATTTACAGTTTCATTTACTCTAGCGTTTCCTTAAACATTGCGTGTACGAAGGCTAAGAAATTGGAGAGCTATTCTAATACAATAACTATTAGGAATCTTTTCGGCATAACAGTTTCACTGTGATTTTGCAGGTAACACGTACGTTGGGAAAACATTTTGAACGCGATCAATAACCGCACTGGAAAAATGTGGGAAAGAAAGGGCGAAAAGCGACTCTTCAACATGTGGAAATATCTTCCTGAGCGGAGCCCTCTTCTCGAAGCTCAACACTCTGCAAGAGTCACTTCTCCCAACTTGCGCCCGCAGGTTTCCGTAGTGTGCCTGCAAAGAGCCATCCGCTTGAGACAGGTGCACCTCCCGATTTCATTGAACTAAGCTAGATGCACAATTTCTAATGCAGCCTTCATCACAATAGACAGTTCATTTCTCGAAAGCTTGTCGTAAAAAAAGGAAACAAAGAACGAAAACGTATAGCTGACAATCTTCTGAAGATGCAGATTCATCTTTGGGGAAATGGACATTTTATGTATGCAGATGCTTTTCAAGCGCTGGTTTTAGAACGTCGCTGTGCTTCCAGCATCCTTTTCAGCCTTCTAAACTGGCTACCGAGGTGCCGATCACATTGTAAAGCGGTTGAGAGGCCGGAGCTGCTCAAACCGCTCTTGCCGTTTCCCATCAATCAAAAGCACTATGTTGTTTCTTTGTATGGAAAGCTTTTCAAGTCTGGCATCGACACGCACCTTTCCTGAAACGTCCAAAAGGTGAATGCTTCGCAAAGAAATCCAGTCTACCTTCAGGGGGCATGATGTTGAAATCGGAATGAGCCCTGGGTGGGCTTGAAGCAGCAGCTGTTCAGTTAACAGCTGCACAGAAACGCACCCCGCTTGCTTTGTATCATTCGCAAGTTTCTGGTTAAAGAGTAAAAAAGGCTGGAATTCTTCTGCCAGCCGGCAGGATTTCTTCTGCACTCACCCAGAAAAGCCAAGAATTGTATTTCATCTTTCGCAAGCTGTATTTTCCAGGAGGAGAATGAATACTTGCATTAAACTGAATCAAGCCGACAGAGACGCACAGCCGTTGTTTTTCTCCATGGGAAGTTTTTCGTTAAGGAAAAACACCGTTGTCATTTTCTTGCCAGCCGGCGGTATTTCTTGTGCAGCGATGAGCCAGATTTGTATTTCGTATTTCGCAAGTTGTGTGAATTTCTTGAAGTTGAAAGTGAATTCGCTCCAGAAAAGAAATGTCGCTTGAAAGCCGTGGCTGTTTGTTAAACCGCAGGACCTGAGCTTGCGTTCTGTTTCTCATGGCGTTCGCAAAGGCGATTCCTGCCTTTAAAACTGCTGTGTCTGCGACTGAAAGTGGCGTGTGGCGCAGCTTCTAAAGTCTTGTTGACGCTCCTCGATGTTGCTTTCTCTCTGCCTAAGGAAGTTCGATTGTCGCGTCGGAACGGGGAGACCTAATCCTTCCAGCTTTAAGCCACCCTTCAGTCTTCTGAAGGGTGTCCGAGTGCTAGCATGTCATTTGGCTTTTTTTTGGGGGAAGCGGAGAGCGACATTGAAAAAGGTTACCGCCGCCGCCTCGCCCTCCGTGTTAAATGATTGCAAGCCGGCGGCGGCGGCGCTCCCTGTAGTCGTGGCCGAGCGGTTAAGGCGATGGGCTAGAAAGCCATTGGGGTCTCCCCGCGTCGGCTCGAATCCTGCCCACTACGGCGCCCTTCTCCTGTCGCTTCAGCCTGCCCAGAAAAAGGCAGAGTGCCGTTTCTCTCTTCCTGCTTCTTGTACAAACGCTAAATCGCTTGGACCTGCTGCCTTGGAAGTAATGTCTTCAACATCCACCAGTGACATTTCACAGCTGGAAGCACACAGCCACGCTTTTGGCATTGGCATGTCTTGCGCCCTACTTCCAGCCTTTGAAGACCTAATTATTCAAACTGAAAGAACCGGCTGAATGAGTGTTTGCAGTGCACCAGGAGGAGCAGGGACCATAGCATTGGAGGGGTGAGGATGGCGCAGATGGAAACGTTTTCATGCGCTCCTCTGGGAGGAATGAAAAGAAAAGACGAAACCGGAAACAGTAGTAGCCGCAAGACGAAGTGTCTTCAAGCGCCAAGCAAGCGCTCCTCGTTAGTATAGTGGTGCGTATCCCCGCCTGTCACGTGGGAGACCAGGGATGGATTGCTTGACGGCGAGCCAGGTTGCTTTTCTCCCATCAGATTCCAACCGCTAATGCTAACGCAGTGTGTGGGAGCTTACATGCTTTTCCTTTCCCGTCTTTTTCGGACGACTATTCCAAAGGGGTAACCTGAAGGAATAGGGGCCTGAAGACACGAGGCATTCTTAAACCAGCACTTGGCTGCAAGGCCTTCTGTTGTGATCAGGTTATATTCGAGTCAAAAAGCCAGAGCATCCGCTTCCATCCTATGGAGCACGAGCTAAATCGGAAGAGGCAGGGGATACACCTACGCCTATCGGCGCACGTTCCCTGCGGCAGGCTGCTTCACCCATTTGCACCCGACTGGAGACGGCACTGAGCAAGCTTTTTGTCAGGAGTGGGATTCGAACCCACGCCTCCAGGGGAGACTGCGACCTGAACGCAGCGCCTTAGACCGCTCGGCCATCCTGACGCGGGCCCCCTGTCCCGGGGCGGTCTGATGAGCCACCGCGATCCCACTACGCTCCTCGAGTATCGCACTGTTATTAATACTACAGTGTGACTCCAGCATTAAAATGTTTGGAAAATGTGTCGGCTTTTATAATCCAGTGTAGAGCAGCATGTGATGATTTGTGCTACAACACCAAGCGCTCAAAGTGACGTCTGCGTTTGTCGTTGAAACTTTCAACTCTTTCATCACTTATGTAGGAAATAAAAAGAGCAGTTGTGCGCCACACGCAGAGAGGCCGTCAGCAGAGTGGCGCAGCGGAAGCGTGCTGGGCCCATAACCCAGAGGTCGATGGATCGAAACCATCCTCTGCTACATGTGTCCTATGCACGATTCCTAAGCATGCCATTGGGTTAGCAAAGTGCCTTCAAATAGTCTGTATCTCCCTTTCTTTAAATTCTGTCCTGAGTTTCTCTCTCGTGTGTGTTTGTGCAAGCTTGACACTTGCGGGACTCTTTAATCTTCACCAATACGGAGATGACCAAATGTGTCTTCGGTTGTTCTGAGGTCTTTGATAGTTTCTTTGAAAGCTTCAACTGAACCTCGAAATCGAAGCAGTTATGTCTATATTGATTTCTCGCGTTAATCATTACGAACCAGGAACAGCCAGCACACTCGGTCGCATTAGTAATTATGTCACGTCTCTACTTAGCAGAGCATTCAAAGGCCCACTGGAAGTAGTAAAGCACTAAAACACTGCAAAACTGAACTCGGGAAAATCATACTGGGAGCTCTGAGCGATGTCTGCATCCAAGCCATCCAATACGGACTCTGAAACCTTGGAATATCAACACTATGATGCGCTACCTTTTACCTGGAGCAAAACGATGGAATTAGAAGAATGCTTACCGCAGGATACAACTGTGCCGCTGTTATTTGGAGCACGGTTTTCACTTGCATGAAAACTACAGCAGAACGTAGAAGGATGATCACTGAGGAGTCCACGCGGGCATGCTGAGGAGATTGTAGGTCGTACATTTCAATGATTACTGACATTTGCGCTGCTGGAGGTACAGTAATCAACAAAGAACAGGGTGTGCTACTCTCGAATCCGGTCAGCACATGATGAAAAGCCAGGAAGTATACCTTGTCAAATTGCCGTCAACAGGGACAAGTTAACCACCAGCTCCACCGGCGCCCGGCTAGCTCAGTCGGTAGAGCATGAGACTCTTAATCTCAGGGTCGTGGGTTCGAGCCCCACGTTGGGCGGTGCCCGTCTCCTTATTAACAAAGTTTCCCGCTCATCCTTGAACCTCTTACACCTCGATGGTACCGAGCACTGCGTTTTAATGCACAGGTGTGATCAAACCGAGATGAAAAGGGCGTATCTAGCTCCTTGCCCGAGAGATAAATCAAAGGTTCCGCAGATAATCCCTTGGCTCCGGTCACCCGGACGCAGATAGGAGCTGCAGCCATCATAACTTGTATGAAAACTAAGAAGAGCTCCTGTCTATTTACAGTTTCATTTACTCTAGCGTTTCCTTAAACATTGCGTGTACGAAGGCTAAGAAATTGGAGAGCTATTCTAATACAATAACTATTAGGAATCTTTTCGGCATAACAGTTTCACTGTGATTTTGCAGGTAACACGTACGTTGGGAAAACATTTTGAACGCGATCAATAACCGCACTGGAAAAATGTGGGAAAGAAAGGGCGAAAAGCGACTCTTCAACATGTGGAAATATCTTCCTGAGCGGAGCCCTCTTCTCGAAGCTCAACACTCTGCAAGAGTCACTTCTCCCAACTTGCGCCCGCAGGTTTCCGTAGTGTGCCTGCAAAGAGCCATCCGCTTGAGACAGGTGCACCTCCCGATTTCATTGAACTAAGCTAGATGCACAATTTCTAATGCAGCCTTCATCACAATAGACAGTTCATTTCTCGAAAGCTTGTCGTAAAAAAAGGAAACAAAGAACGAAAACGTATAGCTGACAATCTTCTGAAGATGCAGATTCATCTTTGGGGAAATGGACATTTTATGTATGCAGATGCTTTTCAAGCGCTGGTTTTAGAACGTCGCTGTGCTTCCAGCATCCTTTTCAGCCTTCTAAACTGGCTACCGAGGTGCCGATCACATTGTAAAGCGGTTGAGAGGCCGGAGCTGCTCAAACCGCTCTTGCCGTTTCCCATCAATCAAAAGCACTATGTTGTTTCTTTGTATGGAAAGCTTTTCAAGTCTGGCATCGACACGCACCTTTCCTGAAACGTCCAAAAGGTGAATGCTTCGCAAAGAAATCCAGTCTACCTTCAGGGGGCATGATGTTGAAATCGGAATGAGCCCTGGGTGGGCTTGAAGCAGCAGCTGTTCAGTTAACAGCTGCACAGAAACGCACCCCGCTTGCTTTGTATCATTCGCAAGTTTCTGGTTAAAGAGTAAAAAAGGCTGGAATTCTTCTGCCAGCCGGCAGGATTTCTTCTGCACTCACCCAGAAAAGCCAAGAATTGTATTTCATCTTTCGCAAGCTGTATTTTCCAGGAGGAGAATGAATACTTGCATTAAACTGAATCAAGCCGACAGAGACGCACAGCCGTTGTTTTTCTCCATGGGAAGTTTTTCGTTAAGGAAAAACACCGTTGTCATTTTCTTGCCAGCCGGCGGTATTTCTTGTGCAGCGATGAGCCAGATTTGTATTTCGTATTTCGCAAGTTGTGTGAATTTCTTGAAGTTGAAAGTGAATTCGCTCCAGAAAAGAAATGTCGCTTGAAAGCCGTGGCTGTTTGTTAAACCGCAGGACCTGAGCTTGCGTTCTGTTTCTCATGGCGTTCGCAAAGGCGATTCCTGCCTTTAAAACTGCTGTGTCTGCGACTGAAAGCGGCGTGTGGCGCAGCTTCTAAAGTCTTGTTGACGTTCCTCGATGTTGCTTTCTCTCTGCCTAAGGAAGTTCGATTGTCGCGTCGGAACGGGGAGACCTAATCCTTCCAGCTTTAAGCCACCCTTCAGTCTTCTGAAGGGTGTCCGAGTGCTAGCATGTCATTTGGCTTTTTTTGGGGGGAAGCGGAGAGCGACATTGAAAAAGGTTACCGCCGCCGCCTCGCCCTCCGTGTTAAATGATCGCAAGCCGGCGGCGGCGGCGCTCCCTGTAGTCGTGGCCGAGCGGTTAAGGCGATGGGCTAGAAAGCCATTGGGGTCTCCCCGCGTCGGCTCGAATCCTGCCCACTACGGCGCCCTTCTCCTGTCGCTTCGGCCTGCCCAGAAAAAGGCGGAGTGCCGTTTCTCTCTTCCTGCTTCTTGTACAAACGCTAAATCGCTTGGACCTGCTGCCTTGGAAGTAATGTCTTCAACATCCACCAGTGACATTTCACAGCTGGAAGCACACAGCCACGCTTTTGGCATTGGCATGTCTTGCGCCCTACTTCCAGCCTTTGAAGACCTAATTATTCAAACTGAAAGAACCGGCTGAATGAGTGTTTGCAGTGCACCAGGAGGAGCAGGGACCATAGCATTGGAGGGGTGAGGATGGCGCAGATGGAAACGTTTTCATGCGCTCCTCTGGGAGGAATGAAAAGAAAAGACGAAACCGGAAACAGTAGTAGCCGCAAGAGGAAGTGTCTTCAAGCGCCAAGCAAGCGCTCCTCGTTAGTATAGTGGTGCGTATCCCCGCCTGTCACGTGGGAGACCAGGGATGGATTGCTTGACGGCGAGCCAGGTTGCTTTTCTCCCATCAGATTCCAACCGCTAATGCTAACGCAGTGTGTGGGAGCTTACATGCTTTTCCTTTCCCGTCTTTTTCGGACGACTATTCCAAAGGGGTAACCTGAAGGAATAGGGGCCTGAAGACACGAGGCATTCTTAAACCAGCACTGGGCTGCACGGCCATCTGTTGTGATCAGGTTATATTCGAGTCAAAAAGCCAGAGCATCCGCTTCCATCCTATGGAGCACGAGCTAAATCGGAAGAGGCAGGGGATACACCTACGCCTATCGGCGCACGTTCCCTGCGTCAGGCTGCTTCACCCATTTGCACCCGACTGGAGACGGCACTGAGCAAGCTTTTTGTCAGGAGTGGGATTCGAACCCACGCCTCCAGGGGAGACTGCGACCTGAACGCAGCGCCTTAGACCGCTCGGCCATCCTGACGCGGGCCCCCTGTCCCGGGGCGGTCTGATGAGCCACCGCGATCCCACTACGCTCCTCGAGTATCGCACTGTTATTAATACTACAGTGTGACTCCAGCATTAAAATGTTTGGAAAATGTGTCGGCTTTTATAATCCAGTGTAGAGCAGCATGTGATGATTTGTGCTACAACACCAAGCGCTCAAAGTGACGTCTGCGTTTGTCGTTGAAACTTTCAACTCTTTCATCACTTATGTAGGAAATAAAAAGAGCAGTTGTGCGCCACACCCAGAGAGGCCGTCAGCAGAGCGGCGCAGCGGAAGCGTGCTGGGCCCATAACCTAGAGGTCGATGGATCGAAACCATCCTCTGCTACATGTGTCCTATGCACGATTCCTAAGCATGCCATTGGGTTAGCAAAGTGCCTTCAGATAGTCTGCATCTCCCTTTCTTTAAATTCTGTCCTGAGTTTCTCTCTCGTGTGTGTTTGTGCAAGCTTGACACTTGCGGGACTCTTTAATCTTCACCAATACGGAGATGACCAAATGTGTCTTCGGTTGTTCTGAGGTCTTTGATAGTTTCTTTGAAAGCTTCAACTGAACCTCGAAATCGAAGCAGTTATGTCTATATTGATTTCTCGCGTTAATCATTACGAACCAGGAACAGCCAGCACACTCGGTCGCATTAGTAATTATGTCACGTCTCTACTTAGCAGAGCATTCAAAGGCCCACTGGAAGTAGTAAAGCACTAAAACACTGCAAAACTGAACTCGGGAAAATCATACTGGGAGCTCTGAGCGATGTCTGCATCCAAGCCATCCAATACGGACTCTGAAACCTTGGAATATCAACACTATGATGCGCTACCTTTTACCTGGAGCAAAACGATGGAATTAGAAGAATGCTTACCGCAGGATACAACTGTGCCGCTGTTATTTGGAGCACGGTTTTCACTTGCATGAAAACTACAGCAGAACGTAGAAGGATGATCACTGAGGAGTCCACGCGGGCATGCTGAGGAGATTGTAGGTCGTACATTTCAATGATTACTGACATTTGCGCTGCTGGAGGTACAGTAATCAACAAAGAACAGGGTGTGCTACTCTCGAATCCGGTCAGCACATGATGAAAAGCCAGGAAGTATACCTTGTCAAATTGCCGTCAACAGGGACAAGTTAACCACCAGCTCCACCGGCGCCCGGCTAGCTCAGTCGGTAGAGCATGAGACTCTTAATCTCAGGGTCGTGGGTTCGAGCCCCACGTTGGGCGGTGCCCGTCTCCTTATTAACAAAGTTTCCCGCTCATCCTTGAACCTCTTACACCTCGATGGTACCGAGCACTGCGTTTTAATGCACAGGTGTGATCAAACCGAGATGAAAAGGGCGTATCTAGCTCCTTGCCCGAGAGATAAATCAAAGGTTCCGCAGATAATCCCTTGGCTCCGGTCACCCGGACGCAGATAGGAGCTGCAGCCATCATAACTTGTATGAAAACTAAGAAGAGCTCCTGTCTATTTACAGTTTCATTTACTCTAGCGTTTCCTTAAACATTGCGTGTACGAAGGCTAAGAAATTGGAGAGCTATTCTAATACAATAACTATTAGGAATCTTTTCGGCATAACAGTTTCACTGTGATTTTGCAGGTAACACGTACGTTGGGAAAACATTTTGAACGCGATCAATAACCGCACTGGAAAAATGTGGGAAAGAAAGGGCGAAAAGCGACTCTTCAACATGTGGAAATATCTTCCTGAGCGGAGCCCTCTTCTCGAAGCTCAACACTCTGCAAGAGTCACTTCTCCCAACTTGCGCCCGCAGGTTTCCGTAGTGTGCCTGCAAAGAGCCATCCGCTTGAGACAGGTGCACCTCCCGATTTCATTGAACTAAGCTAGATGCACAATTTCTAATGCAGCCTTCATCACAATAGACAGTTCATTTCTCGAAAGCTTGTCGTAAAAAAAGGAAACAAAGAACGAAAACGTATAGCTGACAATCTTCTGAAGATGCAGATTCATCTTTGGGGAAATGGACATTTTATGTATGCAGATGCTTTTCAAGCGCTGGTTTTAGAACGTCGCTGTGCTTCCAGCATCCTTTTCAGCCTTCTAAACTGGCTACCGAGGTGCCGATCACATTGTAAAGCGGTTGAGAGGCCGGAGCTGCTCAAACCGCTCTTGCCGTTTCCCATCAATCAAAAGCACTATGTTGTTTCTTTGTATGGAAAGCTTTTCAAGTCTGGCATCGACACGCACCTTTCCTGAAACGTCCAAAAGGTGAATGCTTCGCAAAGAAATCCAGTCTACCTTCAGGGGGCATGATGTTGAAATCGGAATGAGCCCTGGGTGGGCTTGAAGCAGCAGCTGTTCAGTTAACAGCTGCACAGAAACGCACCCCGCTTGCTTTGTATCATTCGCAAGTTTCTGGTTAAAGAGTAAAAAAGGCTGGAATTCTTCTGCCAGCCGGCAGGATTTCTTCTGCACTCACCCAGAAAAGCCAAGAATTGTATTTCATCTTTCGCAAGCTGTATTTTCCAGGAGGAGAATGAATACTTGCATTAAACTGAATCAAGCCGACAGAGACGCACAGCCGTTGTTTTTCTCCATGGGAAGTTTTTCGTTAAGGAAAAACACCGTTGTCATTTTCTTGCCAGCCGGCGGTATTTCTTGTGCAGCGATGAGCCAGATTTGTATTTCGTATTTCGCAAGTTGTGTGAATTTCTTGAAGTTGAAAGTGAATTCGCTCCAGAAAAGAAATGTCGCTTGAAAGCCGTGGCTGTTTGTTAAACCGCAGGACCTGAGCTTGCGTTCTGTTTCTCATGGCGTTCGCAAAGGCGATTCCTGCCTTTAAAACTGCTGTGTCTGCGACTGAAAGCGGCGTGTGGCGCAGCTTCTAAAGTCTTGTTGACGTTCCTCGATGTTGCTTTCTCTCTGCCTAAGGAAGTTCGATTGTCGCGTCGGAACGGGGAGACCTAATCCTTCCAGCTTTAAGCCACCCTTCAGTCTTCTGAAGGGTGTCCGAGTGCTAGCATGTCATTTGGCTTTTTTTGGGGGGAAGCGGAGAGCGACATTGAAAAAGGTTACCGCCGCCGCCTCGCCCTCCGTGTTAAATGATCGCAAGCCGGCGGCGGCGGCGCTCCCTGTAGTCGTGGCCGAGCGGTTAAGGCGATGGGCTAGAAAGCCATTGGGGTCTCCCCGCGTCGGCTCGAATCCTGCCCACTACGGCGCCCTTCTCCTGTCGCTTCGGCCTGCCCAGAAAAAGGCGGAGTGCCGTTTCTCTCTTCCTGCTTCTTGTACAAACGCTAAATCGCTTGGACCTGCTGCCTTGGAAGTAATGTCTTCAACATCCACCAGTGACATTTCACAGCTGGAAGCACACAGCCACGCTTTTGGCATTGGCATGTCTTGCGCCCTACTTCCAGCCTTTGAAGACCTAATTATTCAAACTGAAAGAACCGGCTGAATGAGTGTTTGCAGTGCACCAGGAGGAGCAGGGACCATAGCATTGGAGGGGTGAGGATGGCGCAGATGGAAACGTTTTCATGCGCTCCTCTGGGAGGAATGAAAAGAAAAGACGAAACCGGAAACAGTAGTAGCCGCAAGAGGAAGTGTCTTCAAGCGCCAAGCAAGCGCTCCTCGTTAGTATAGTGGTGCGTATCCCCGCCTGTCACGTGGGAGACCAGGGATGGATTGCTTGACGGCGAGCCAGGTTGCTTTTCTCCCATCAGATTCCAACCGCTAATGCTAACGCAGTGTGTGGGAGCTTACATGCTTTTCCTTTCCCGTCTTTTTCGGACGACTATTCCAAAGGGGTAACCTGAAGGAATAGGGGCCTGAAGACACGAGGCATTCTTAAACCAGCACTGGGCTGCACGGCCATCTGTTGTGATCAGGTTATATTCGAGTCAAAAAGCCAGAGCATCCGCTTCCATCCTATGGAGCACGAGCTAAATCGGAAGAGGCAGGGGATACACCTACGCCTATCGGCGCACGTTCCCTGCGTCAGGCTGCTTCACCCATTTGCACCCGACTGGAGACGGCACTGAGCAAGCTTTTTGTCAGGAGTGGGATTCGAACCCACGCCTCCAGGGGAGACTGCGACCTGAACGCAGCGCCTTAGACCGCTCGGCCATCCTGACGCGGGCCCCCTGTCCCGGGGCGGTCTGATGAGCCACCGCGATCCCACTACGCTCCTCGAGTATCGCACTGTTATTAATACTACAGTGTGACTCCAGCATTAAAATGTTTGGAAAATGTGTCGGCTTTTATAATCCAGTGTAGAGCAGCATGTGATGATTTGTGCTACAACACCAAGCGCTCAAAGTGACGTCTGCGTTTGTCGTTGAAACTTTCAACTCTTTCATCACTTATGTAGGAAATAAAAAGAGCAGTTGTGCGCCACACCCAGAGAGGCCGTCAGCAGAGCGGCGCAGCGGAAGCGTGCTGGGCCCATAACCTAGAGGTCGATGGATCGAAACCATCCTCTGCTACATGTGTCCTATGCACGATTCCTAAGCATGCCATTGGGTTAGCAAAGTGCCTTCAGATAGTCTGCATCTCCCTTTCTTTAAATTCTGTCCTGAGTTTCTCTCTCGTGTGTGTTTGTGCAAGCTTGACACTTGCGGGACTCTTTAATCTTCACCAATACGGAGATGACCAAATGTGTCTTCGGTTGTTCTGAGGTCTTTGATAGTTTCTTTGAAAGCTTCAACTGAACCTCGAAATCGAAGCAGTTATGTCTATATTGATTTCTCGCGTTAATCATTACGAACCAGGAACAGCCAGCACACTCGGTCGCATTAGTAATTATGTCACGTCTCTACTTAGCAGAGCATTCAAAGGCCCACTGGAAGTAGTAAAGCACTAAAACACTGCAAAACTGAACTCGGGAAAATCATACTGGGAGCTCTGAGCGATGTCTGCATCCAAGCCATCCAATACGGACTCTGAAACCTTGGAATATCAACACTATGATGCGCTACCTTTTACCTGGAGCAAAACGATGGAATTAGAAGAATGCTTACCGCAGGATACAACTGTGCCGCTGTTATTTGGAGCACGGTTTTCACTTGCATGAAAACTACAGCAGAACGTAGAAGGATGATCACTGAGGAGTCCACGCGGGCATGCTGAGGAGATTGTAGGTCGTACATTTCAATGATTACTGACATTTGCGCTGCTGGAGGTACAGTAATCAACAAAGAACAGGGTGTGCTACTCTCGAATCCGGTCAGCACATGATGAAAAGCCAGGAAGTATACCTTGTCAAATTGCCGTCAACAGGGACAAGTTAACCACCAGCTCCACCGGCGCCCGGCTAGCTCAGTCGGTAGAGCATGAGACTCTTAATCTCAGGGTCGTGGGTTCGAGCCCCACGTTGGGCGGTGCCCGTCTCCTTATTAACAAAGTTTCCCGCTCATCCTTGAACCTCTTAGACCTCGATGGTACCGAGCACTGCGTTTTAATGCACAGGTGTGATCAAACCGAGATGAAAAGGGCGTATCTAGCTCCTTGCCCGAGAGATAAATCAAAGGTTCCGCAGATAATCCCTTGGCTCCGGTCACCCGGACGCAGATAGGAGCTGCAGCCATCATAACTTGTATGAAAACTAAGAAGAGCTCCTGTCTATTTACAGTTTCATTTACTCTAGCGTTTCCTTAAACATTGCGTGTACGAAGGCTAAGAAATTGGAGAGCTATTCTAATACAATAACTATTAGGAATCTTTTCGGCATAACAGTTTCACTGTGATTTTGCAGGTAACACGTACGTTGGGAAAACATTTTGAACGCGATCAATAACCGCACTGGAAAAATGTGGGAAAGAAAGGGCGAAAAGCGACTCTTCAACATGTGGAAATATCTTCCTGAGCGGAGCCCTCTTCTCGAAGCTCAACACTCTGCAAGAGTCACTTCTCCCAACTTGCGCCCGCAGGTTTCCGTAGTGTGCCTGCAAAGAGCCATCCGCTTGAGACAGGTGCACCTCCCGATTTCATTGAACTAAGCTAGATGCACAATTTCTAATGCAGCCTTCATCACAATAGACAGTTCATTTCTCGAAAGCTTGTCGTAAAAAAAGGAAACAAAGAACGAAAACGTATAGCTGACAATCTTCTGAAGATGCAGATTCATCTTTGGGGAAATGGACATTTTATGTATGCAGATGCTTTTCAAGCGCTGGTTTTAGAACGTCGCTGTGCTTCCAGCATCCTTTTCAGCCTTCTAAACTGGCTACCGAGGTGCCGATCACATTGTAAAGCGGTTGAGAGGCCGGAGCTGCTCAAACCGCTCTTGCCGTTTCCCATCAATCAAAAGCACTATGTTGTTTCTTTGTATGGAAAGCTTTTCAAGTCTGGCATCGACACGCACCTTTCCTGAAACGTCCAAAAGGTGAATGCTTCGCAAAGAAATCCAGTCTACCTTCAGGGGGCATGATGTTGAAATCGGAATGAGCCCTGGGTGGGCTTGAAGCAGCAGCTGTTCAGTTAACAGCTGCACAGAAACGCACCCCGCTTGCTTTGTATCATTCGCAAGTTTCTGGTTAAAGAGTAAAAAAGGCTGGAATTCTTCTGCCAGCCGGCAGGATTTCTTCTGCACTCACCCAGAAAAGCCAAGAATTGTATTTCATCTTTCGCAAGCTGTATTTTCCAGGAGGAGAATGAATACTTGCATTAAACTGAATCAAGCCGACAGAGACGCACAGCCGTTGTTTTTCTCCATGGGAAGTTTTTCGTTAAGGAAAAACACCGTTGTCATTTTCTTGCCAGCCGGCGGTATTTCTTGTGCAGCGATGAGCCAGATTTGTATTTCGTATTTCGCAAGTTGTGTGAATTTCTTGAAGTTGAAAGTGAATTCGCTCCAGAAAAGAAATGTCGCTTGAAAGCCGTGGCTGTTTGTTAAACCGCAGGACCTGAGCTTGCGTTCTGTTTCTCATGGCGTTCGCAAAGGCGATTCCTGCCTTTAAAACTGCTGTGTCTGCGACTGAAAGCGGCGTGTGGCGCAGCTTCTAAAGTCTTGTTGACGTTCCTCGATGTTGCTTTCTCTCTGCCTAAGGAAGTTCGATTGTCGCGTCGGAACGGGGAGACCTAATCCTTCCAGCTTTAAGCCACCCTTCAGTCTTCTGAAGGGTGTCCGAGTGCTAGCATGTCATTTGGCTTTTTTTGGGGGGAAGCGGAGAGCGACATTGAAAAAGGTTACCGCCGCCGCCTCGCCCTCCGTGTTAAATGATCGCAAGCCGGCGGCGGCGGCGCTCCCTGTAGTCGTGGCCGAGCGGTTAAGGCGATGGGCTAGAAAGCCATTGGGGTCTCCCCGCGTCGGCTCGAATCCTGCCCACTACGGCGCCCTTCTCCTGTCGCTTCGGCCTGCCCAGAAAAAGGCGGAGTGCCGTTTCTCTCTTCCTGCTTCTTGTACAAACGCTAAATCGCTTGGACCTGCTGCCTTGGAAGTAATGTCTTCAACATCCACCAGTGACATTTCACAGCTGGAAGCACACAGCCACGCTTTTGGCATTGGCATGTCTTTTGCGCCCTACTTCCAGCCTTTGAAGACCTAATTATTCAAACTGAAAGAACCGGCTGAATGAGTGTTTGCAGTGCACCAGGAGGAGCAGGGACCATAGCATTGGAGGGGTGAGGATGGCGCAGATGGAAACGTTTTCATGCGCTCCTCTGGGAGGAATGAAAAGAAAAGACGAAACCGGAAACAGTAGTAGCCGCAAGAGGAAGTGTCTTCAAGCGCCAAGCAAGCGCTCCTCGTTAGTATAGTGGTGCGTATCCCCGCCTGTCACGTGGGAGACCAGGGATGGATTGCTTGACGGCGAGCCAGGTTGCTTTTCTCCCATCAGATTCCAACCGCTAATGCTAACGCAGTGTGTGGGAGCTTACATGCTTTTCCTTTCCCGTCTTTTTCGGACGACTATTCCAAAGGGGTAACCTGAAGGAATAGGGGCCTGAAGACACGAGGCATTCTTAAACCAGCACTGGGCTGCACGGCCATCTGTTGTGATCAGGTTATATTCGAGTCAAAAAGCCAGAGCATCCGCTTCCATCCTATGGAGCACGAGCTAAATCGGAAGAGGCAGGGGATACACCTACGCCTATCGGCGCACGTTCCCTGCGTCAGGCTGCTTCACCCATTTGCACCCGACTGGAGACGGCACTGAGCAAGCTTTTTGTCAGGAGTGGGATTCGAACCCACGCCTCCAGGGGAGACTGCGACCTGAACGCAGCGCCTTAGACCGCTCGGCCATCCTGACGCGGGCCCCCTGTCCCGGGGCGGTCTGATGAGCCACCGCGATCCCACTACGCTCCTCGAGTATCGCACTGTTATTAATACTACAGTGTGACTCCAGCATTAAAATGTTTGGAAAATGTGTCGGCTTTTATAATCCAGTGTAGAGCAGCATGTGATGATTTGTGCTACAACACCAAGCGCTCAAAGTGACGTCTGCGTTTGTCGTTGAAACTTTCAACTCTTTCATCACTTATGTAGGAAATAAAAAGAGCAGTTGTGCGCCACACCCAGAGAGGCCGTCAGCAGAGCGGCGCAGCGGAAGCGTGCTGGGCCCATAACCTAGAGGTCGATGGATCGAAACCATCCTCTGCTACATGTGTCCTATGCACGATTCCTAAGCATGCCATTGGGTTAGCAAAGTGCCTTCAGATAGTCTGCATCTCCCTTTCTTTAAATTCTGTCCTGAGTTTCTCTCTCGTGTGTGTTTGTGCAAGCTTGACACTTGCGGGACTCTTTAATCTTCACCAATACGGAGATGACCAAATGTGTCTTCGGTTGTTCTGAGGTCTTTGATAGTTTCTTTGAAAGCTTCAACTGAACCTCGAAATCGAAGCAGTTATGTCTATATTGATTTCTCGCGTTAATCATTACGAACCAGGAACAGCCAGCACACTCGGTCGCATTAGTAATTATGTCACGTCTCTACTTAGCAGAGCATTCAAAGGCCCACTGGAAGTAGTAAAGCACTAAAACACTGCAAAACTGAACTCGGGAAAATCATACTGGGAGCTCTGAGCGATGTCTGCATCCAAGCCATCCAATACGGACTCTGAAACCTTGGAATATCAACACTATGATGCGCTACCTTTTACCTGGAGCAAAACGATGGAATTAGAAGAATGCTTACCGCAGGATACAACTGTGCCGCTGTTATTTGGAGCACGGTTTTCACTTGCATGAAAACTACAGCAGAACGTAGAAGGATGATCACTGAGGAGTCCACGCGGGCATGCTGAGGAGATTGTAGGTCGTACATTTCAATGATTACTGACATTTGCGCTGCTGGAGGTACAGTAATCAACAAAGAACAGGGTGTGCTACTCTCGAATCCGGTCAGCACATGATGAAAAGCCAGGAAGTATACCTTGTCAAATTGCCGTCAACAGGGACAAGTTAACCACCAGCTCCACCGGCGCCCGGCTAGCTCAGTCGGTAGAGCATGAGACTCTTAATCTCAGGGTCGTGGGTTCGAGCCCCACGTTGGGCGGTGCCCGTCTCCTTATTAACAAAGTTTCCCGCTCATCCTTGAACCTCTTACACCTCGATGGTACCGAGCACTGCGTTTTAATGCACAGGTGTGATCAAACCGAGATGAAAAGGGCGTATCTAGCTCCTTGCCCGAGAGATAAATCAAAGGTTCCGCAGATAATCCCTTGGCTCCGGTCACCCGGACGCAGATAGGAGCTGCAGCCATCATAACTTGTATGAAAACTAAGAAGAGCTCCTGTCTATTTACAGTTTCATTTACTCTAGCGTTTCCTTAAACATTGCGTGTACGAAGGCTAAGAAATTGGAGAGCTATTCTAATACAATAACTATTAGGAATCTTTTCGGCATAACAGTTTCACTGTGATTTTGCAGGTAACACGTACGTTGGGAAAACATTTTGAACGCGATCAATAACCGCACTGGAAAAATGTGGGAAAGAAAGGGCGAAAAGCGACTCTTCAACATGTGGAAATATCTTCCTGAGCGGAGCCCTCTTCTCGAAGCTCAACACTCTGCAAGAGTCACTTCTCCCAACTTGCGCCCGCAGGTTTCCGTAGTGTGCCTGCAAAGAGCCATCCGCTTGAGACAGGTGCACCTCCCGATTTCATTGAACTAAGCTAGATGCACAATTTCTAATGCAGCCTTCATCACAATAGACAGTTCATTTCTCGAAAGCTTGTCGTAAAAAAAGGAAACAAAGAACGAAAACGTATAGCTGACAATCTTCTGAAGATGCAGATTCATCTTTGGGGAAATGGACATTTTATGTATGCAGATGCTTTTCAAGCGCTGGTTTTAGAACGTCGCTGTGCTTCCAGCATCCTTTTCAGCCTTCTAAACTGGCTACCGAGGTGCCGATCACATTGTAAAGCGGTTGAGAGGCCGGAGCTGCTCAAACCGCTCTTGCCGTTTCCCATCAATCAAAAGCACTATGTTGTTTCTTTGTATGGAAAGCTTTTCAAGTCTGGCATCGACACGCACCTTTCCTGAAACGTCCAAAAGGTGAATGCTTCGCAAAGAAATCCAGTCTACCTTCAGGGGGCATGATGTTGAAATCGGAATGAGCCCTGGGTGGGCTTGAAGCAGCAGCTGTTCAGTTAACAGCTGCACAGAAACGCACCCCGCTTGCTTTGTATCATTCGCAAGTTTCTGGTTAAAGAGTAAAAAAGGCTGGAATTCTTCTGCCAGCCGGCAGGATTTCTTCTGCACTCACCCAGAAAAGCCAAGAATTGTATTTCATCTTTCGCAAGCTGTATTTTCCAGGAGGAGAATGAATACTTGCATTAAACTGAATCAAGCCGACAGAGACGCACAGCCGTTGTTTTTCTCCATGGGAAGTTTTTCGTTAAGGAAAAACACCGTTGTCATTTTCTTGCCAGCCGGCGGTATTTCTTGTGCAGCGATGAGCCAGATTTGTATTTCGTATTTCGCAAGTTGTGTGAATTTCTTGAAGTTGAAAGTGAATTCGCTCCAGAAAAGAAATGTCGCTTGAAAGCCGTGGCTGTTTGTTAAACCGCAGGACCTGAGCTTGCGTTCTGTTTCTCATGGCGTTCGCAAAGGCGATTCCTGCCTTTAAAACTGCTGTGTCTGCGACTGAAAGCGGCGTGTGGCGCAGCTTCTAAAGTCTTGTTGACGTTCCTCGATGTTGCTTTCTCTCTGCCTAAGGAAGTTCGATTGTCGCGTCGGAACGGGGAGACCTAATCCTTCCAGCTTTAAGCCACCCTTCAGTCTTCTGAAGGGTGTCCGAGTGCTAGCATGTCATTTGGCTTTTTTTGGGGGGAAGCGGAGAGCGACATTGAAAAAGGTTACCGCCGCCGCCTCGCCCTCCGTGTTAAATGATCGCAAGCCGGCGGCGGCGGCGCTCCCTGTAGTCGTGGCCGAGCGGTTAAGGCGATGGGCTAGAAAGCCATTGGGGTCTCCCCGCGTCGGCTCGAATCCTGCCCACTACGGCGCCCTTCTCCTGTCGCTTCGGCCTGCCCAGAAAAAGGCGGAGTGCCGTTTCTCTCTTCCTGCTTCTTGTACAAACGCTAAATCGCTTGGACCTGCTGCCTTGGAAGTAATGTCTTCAACATCCACCAGTGACATTTCACAGCTGGAAGCACACAGCCACGCTTTTGGCATTGGCATGTCTTGCGCCCTACTTCCAGCCTTTGAAGACCTAATTATTCAAACTGAAAGAACCGGCTGAATGAGTGTTTGCAGTGCACCAGGAGGAGCAGGGACCATAGCATTGGAGGGGTGAGGATGGCGCAGATGGAAACGTTTTCATGCGCTCCTCTGGGAGGAATGAAAAGAAAAGACGAAACCGGAAACAGTAGTAGCCGCAAGAGGAAGTGTCTTCAAGCGCCAAGCAAGCGCTCCTCGTTAGTATAGTGGTGCGTATCCCCGCCTGTCACGTGGGAGACCAGGGATGGATTGCTTGACGGCGAGCCAGGTTGCTTTTCTCCCATCAGATTCCAACCGCTAATGCTAACGCAGTGTGTGGGAGCTTACATGCTTTTCCTTTCCCGTCTTTTTCGGACGACTATTCCAAAGGGGTAACCTGAAGGAATAGGGGCCTGAAGACACGAGGCATTCTTAAACCAGCACTGGGCTGCACGGCCATCTGTTGTGATCAGGTTATATTCGAGTCAAAAAGCCAGAGCATCCGCTTCCATCCTATGGAGCACGAGCTAAATCGGAAGAGGCAGGGGATACACCTACGCCTATCGGCGCACGTTCCCTGCGTCAGGCTGCTTCACCCATTTGCACCCGACTGGAGACGGCACTGAGCAAGCTTTTTGTCAGGAGTGGGATTCGAACCCACGCCTCCAGGGGAGACTGCGACCTGAACGCAGCGCCTTAGACCGCTCGGCCATCCTGACGCGGGCCCCCTGTCCCGGGGCGGTCTGATGAGCCACCGCGATCCCACTACGCTCCTCGAGTATCGCACTGTTATTAATACTACAGTGTGACTCCAGCATTAAAATGTTTGGAAAATGTGTCGGCTTTTATAATCCAGTGTAGAGCAGCATGTGATGATTTGTGCTACAACACCAAGCGCTCAAAGTGACGTCTGCGTTTGTCGTTGAAACTTTCAACTCTTTCATCACTTATGTAGGAAATAAAAAGAGCAGTTGTGCGCCACACCCAGAGAGGCCGTCAGCAGAGCGGCGCAGCGGAAGCGTGCTGGGCCCATAACCTAGAGGTCGATGGATCGAAACCATCCTCTGCTACATGTGTCCTATGCACGATTCCTAAGCATGCCATTGGGTTAGCAAAGTGCCTTCAGATAGTCTGCATCTCCCTTTCTTTAAATTCTGTCCTGAGTTTCTCTCTCGTGTGTGTTTGTGCAAGCTTGACACTTGCGGGACTCTTTAATCTTCACCAATACGGAGATGACCAAATGTGTCTTCGGTTGTTCTGAGGTCTTTGATAGTTTCTTTGAAAGCTTCAACTGAACCTCGAAATCGAAGCAGTTATGTCTATATTGATTTCTCGCGTTAATCATTACGAACCAGGAACAGCCAGCACACTCGGTCGCATTAGTAATTATGTCACGTCTCTACTTAGCAGAGCATTCAAAGGCCCACTGGAAGTAGTAAAGCACTAAAACACTGCAAAACTGAACTCGGGAAAATCATACTGGGAGCTCTGAGCGATGTCTGCATCCAAGCCATCCAATACGGACTCTGAAACCTTGGAATATCAACACTATGATGCGCTACCTTTTACCTGGAGCAAAACGATGGAATTAGAAGAATGCTTACCGCAGGATACAACTGTGCCGCTGTTATTTGGAGCACGGTTTTCACTTGCATGAAAACTACAGCAGAACGTAGAAGGATGATCACTGAGGAGTCCACGCGGGCATGCTGAGGAGATTGTAGGTCGTACATTTCAATGATTACTGACATTTGCGCTGCTGGAGGTACAGTAATCAACAAAGAACAGGGTGTGCTACTCTCGAATCCGGTCAGCACATGATGAAAAGCCAGGAAGTATACCTTGTCAAATTGCCGTCAACAGGGACAAGTTAACCACCAGCTCCACCGGCGCCCGGCTAGCTCAGTCGGTAGAGCATGAGACTCTTAATCTCAGGGTCGTGGGTTCGAGCCCCACGTTGGGCGGTGCCCGTCTCCTTATTAACAAAGTTTCCCGCTCATCCTTGAACCTCTTACACCTCGATGGTACCGAGCACTGCGTTTTAATGCACAGGTGTGATCAAACCGAGATGAAAAGGGCGTATCTAGCTCCTTGCCCGAGAGATAAATCAAAGGTTCCGCAGATAATCCCTTGGCTCCGGTCACCCGGACGCAGATAGGAGCTGCAGCCATCATAACTTGTATGAAAACTAAGAAGAGCTCCTGTCTATTTACAGTTTCATTTACTCTAGCGTTTCCTTAAACATTGCGTGTACGAAGGCTAAGAAATTGGAGAGCTATTCTAATACAATAACTATTAGGAATCTTTTCGGCATAACAGTTTCACTGTGATTTTGCAGGTAACACGTACGTTGGGAAAACATTTTGAACGCGATCAATAACCGCACTGGAAAAATGTGGGAAAGAAAGGGCGAAAAGCGACTCTTCAACATGTGGAAATATCTTCCTGAGCGGAGCCCTCTTCTCGAAGCTCAACACTCTGCAAGAGTCACTTCTCCCAACTTGCGCCCGCAGGTTTCCGTAGTGTGCCTGCAAAGAGCCATCCGCTTGAGACAGGTGCACCTCCCGATTTCATTGAACTAAGCTAGATGCACAATTTCTAATGCAGCCTTCATCACAATAGACAGTTCATTTCTCGAAAGCTTGTCGTAAAAAAAGGAAACAAAGAACGAAAACGTATAGCTGACAATCTTCTGAAGATGCAGATTCATCTTTGGGGAAATGGACATTTTATGTATGCAGATGCTTTTCAAGCGCTGGTTTTAGAACGTCGCTGTGCTTCCAGCATCCTTTTCAGCCTTCTAAACTGGCTACCGAGGTGCCGATCACATTGTAAAGCGGTTGAGAGGCCGGAGCTGCTCAAACCGCTCTTGCCGTTTCCCATCAATCAAAAGCACTATGTTGTTTCTTTGTATGGAAAGCTTTTCAAGTCTGGCATCGACACGCACCTTTCCTGAAACGTCCAAAAGGTGAATGCTTCGCAAAGAAATCCAGTCTACCTTCAGGGGGCATGATGTTGAAATCGGAATGAGCCCTGGGTGGGCTTGAAGCAGCAGCTGTTCAGTTAACAGCTGCACAGAAACGCACCCCGCTTGCTTTGTATCATTCGCAAGTTTCTGGTTAAAGAGTAAAAAAGGCTGGAATTCTTCTGCCAGCCGGCAGGATTTCTTCTGCACTCACCCAGAAAAGCCAAGAATTGTATTTCATCTTTCGCAAGCTGTATTTTCCAGGAGGAGAATGAATACTTGCATTAAACTGAATCAAGCCGACAGAGACGCACAGCCGTTGTTTTTCTCCATGGGAAGTTTTTCGTTAAGGAAAAACACCGTTGTCATTTTCTTGCCAGCCGGCGGTATTTCTTGTGCAGCGATGAGCCAGATTTGTATTTCGTATTTCGCAAGTTGTGTGAATTTCTTGAAGTTGAAAGTGAATTCGCTCCAGAAAAGAAATGTCGCTTGAAAGCCGTGGCTGTTTGTTAAACCGCAGGACCTGAGCTTGCGTTCTGTTTCTCATGGCGTTCGCAAAGGCGATTCCTGCCTTTAAAACTGCTGTGTCTGCGACTGAAAGCGGCGTGTGGCGCAGCTTCTAAAGTCTTGTTGACGTTCCTCGATGTTGCTTTCTCTCTGCCTAAGGAAGTTCGATTGTCGCGTCGGAACGGGGAGACCTAATCCTTCCAGCTTTAAGCCACCCTTCAGTCTTCTGAAGGGTGTCCGAGTGCTAGCATGTCATTTGGCTTTTTTTGGGGGGAAGCGGAGAGCGACATTGAAAAAGGTTACCGCCGCCGCCTCGCCCTCCGTGTTAAATGATCGCAAGCCGGCGGCGGCGGCGCTCCCTGTAGTCGTGGCCGAGCGGTTAAGGCGATGGGCTAGAAAGCCATTGGGGTCTCCCCGCGTCGGCTCGAATCCTGCCCACTACGGCGCCCTTCTCCTGTCGCTTCGGCCTGCCCAGAAAAAGGCGGAGTGCCGTTTCTCTCTTCCTGCTTCTTGTACAAACGCTAAATCGCTTGGACCTGCTGCCTTGGAAGTAATGTCTTCAACATCCACCAGTGACATTTCACAGCTGGAAGCACACAGCCACGCTTTTGGCATTGGCATGTCTTGCGCCCTACTTCCAGCCTTTGAAGACCTAATTATTCAAACTGAAAGAACCGGCTGAATGAGTGTTTGCAGTGCACCAGGAGGAGCAGGGACCATAGCATTGGAGGGGTGAGGATGGCGCAGATGGAAACGTTTTCATGCGCTCCTCTGGGAGGAATGAAAAGAAAAGACGAAACCGGAAACAGTAGTAGCCGCAAGAGGAAGTGTCTTCAAGCGCCAAGCAAGCGCTCCTCGTTAGTATAGTGGTGCGTATCCCCGCCTGTCACGTGGGAGACCAGGGATGGATTGCTTGACGGCGAGCCAGGTTGCTTTTCTCCCATCAGATTCCAACCGCTAATGCTAACGCAGTGTGTGGGAGCTTACATGCTTTTCCTTTCCCGTCTTTTTCGGACGACTATTCCAAAGGGGTAACCTGAAGGAATAGGGGCCTGAAGACACGAGGCATTCTTAAACCAGCACTGGGCTGCACGGCCATCTGTTGTGATCAGGTTATATTCGAGTCAAAAAGCCAGAGCATCCGCTTCCATCCTATGGAGCACGAGCTAAATCGGAAGAGGCAGGGGATACACCTACGCCTATCGGCGCACGTTCCCTGCGTCAGGCTGCTTCACCCATTTGCACCCGACTGGAGACGGCACTGAGCAAGCTTTTTGTCAGGAGTGGGATTCGAACCCACGCCTCCAGGGGAGACTGCGACCTGAACGCAGCGCCTTAGACCGCTCGGCCATCCTGACGCGGGCCCCCTGTCCCGGGGCGGTCTGATGAGCCACCGCGATCCCACTACGCTCCTCGAGTATCGCACTGTTATTAATACTACAGTGTGACTCCAGCATTAAAATGTTTGGAAAATGTGTCGGCTTTTATAATCCAGTGTAGAGCAGCATGTGATGATTTGTGCTACAACACCAAGCGCTCAAAGTGACGTCTGCGTTTGTCGTTGAAACTTTCAACTCTTTCATCACTTATGTAGGAAATAAAAAGAGCAGTTGTGCGCCACACCCAGAGAGGCCGTCAGCAGAGCGGCGCAGCGGAAGCGTGCTGGGCCCATAACCTAGAGGTCGATGGATCGAAACCATCCTCTGCTACATGTGTCCTATGCACGATTCCTAAGCATGCCATTGGGTTAGCAAAGTGCCTTCAGATAGTCTGCATCTCCCTTTCTTTAAATTCTGTCCTGAGTTTCTCTCTCGTGTGTGTTTGTGCAAGCTTGACACTTGCGGGACTCTTTAATCTTCACCAATACGGAGATGACCAAATGTGTCTTCGGTTGTTCTGAGGTCTTTGATAGTTTCTTTGAAAGCTTCAACTGAACCTCGAAATCGAAGCAGTTATGTCTATATTGATTTCTCGCGTTAATCATTACGAACCAGGAACAGCCAGCACACTCGGTCGCATTAGTAATTATGTCACGTCTCTACTTAGCAGAGCATTCAAAGGCCCACTGGAAGTAGTAAAGCACTAAAACACTGCAAAACTGAACTCGGGAAAATCATACTGGGAGCTCTGAGCGATGTCTGCATCCAAGCCATCCAATACGGACTCTGAAACCTTGGAATATCAACACTATGATGCGCTACCTTTTACCTGGAGCAAAACGATGGAATTAGAAGAATGCTTACCGCAGGATACAACTGTGCCGCTGTTATTTGGAGCACGGTTTTCACTTGCATGAAAACTACAGCAGAACGTAGAAGGATGATCACTGAGGAGTCCACGCGGGCATGCTGAGGAGATTGTAGGTCGTACATTTCAATGATTACTGACATTTGCGCTGCTGGAGGTACAGTAATCAACAAAGAACAGGGTGTGCTACTCTCGAATCCGGTCAGCACATGATGAAAAGCCAGGAAGTATACCTTGTCAAATTGCCGTCAACAGGGACAAGTTAACCACCAGCTCCACCGGCGCCCGGCTAGCTCAGTCGGTAGAGCATGAGACTCTTAATCTCAGGGTCGTGGGTTCGAGCCCCACGTTGGGCGGTGCCCGTCTCCTTATTAACAAAGTTTCCCGCTCATCCTTGAACCTCTTACACCTCGATGGTACCGAGCACTGCGTTTTAATGCACAGGTGTGATCAAACCGAGATGAAAAGGGCGTATCTAGCTCCTTGCCCGAGAGATAAATCAAAGGTTCCGCAGATAATCCCTTGGCTCCGGTCACCCGGACGCAGATAGGAGCTGCAGCCATCATAACTTGTATGAAAACTAAGAAGAGCTCCTGTCTATTTACAGTTTCATTTACTCTAGCGTTTCCTTAAACATTGCGTGTACGAAGGCTAAGAAATTGGAGAGCTATTCTAATACAATAACTATTAGGAATCTTTTCGGCATAACAGTTTCACTGTGATTTTGCAGGTAACACGTACGTTGGGAAAACATTTTGAACGCGATCAATAACCGCACTGGAAAAATGTGGGAAAGAAAGGGCGAAAAGCGACTCTTCAACATGTGGAAATATCTTCCTGAGCGGAGCCCTCTTCTCGAAGCTCAACACTCTGCAAGAGTCACTTCTCCCAACTTGCGCCCGCAGGTTTCCGTAGTGTGCCTGCAAAGAGCCATCCGCTTGAGACAGGTGCACCTCCCGATTTCATTGAACTAAGCTAGATGCACAATTTCTAATGCAGCCTTCATCACAATAGACAGTTCATTTCTCGAAAGCTTGTCGTAAAAAAAGGAAACAAAGAACGAAAACGTATAGCTGACAATCTTCTGAAGATGCAGATTCATCTTTGGGGAAATGGACATTTTATGTATGCAGATGCTTTTCAAGCGCTGGTTTTAGAACGTCGCTGTGCTTCCAGCATCCTTTTCAGCCTTCTAAACTGGCTACCGAGGTGCCGATCACATTGTAAAGCGGTTGAGAGGCCGGAGCTGCTCAAACCGCTCTTGCCGTTTCCCATCAATCAAAAGCACTATGTTGTTTCTTTGTATGGAAAGCTTTTCAAGTCTGGCATCGACACGCACCTTTCCTGAAACGTCCAAAAGGTGAATGCTTCGCAAAGAAATCCAGTCTACCTTCAGGGGGCATGATGTTGAAATCGGAATGAGCCCTGGGTGGGCTTGAAGCAGCAGCTGTTCAGTTAACAGCTGCACAGAAACGCACCCCGCTTGCTTTGTATCATTCGCAAGTTTCTGGTTAAAGAGTAAAAAAGGCTGGAATTCTTCTGCCAGCCGGCAGGATTTCTTCTGCACTCACCCAGAAAAGCCAAGAATTGTATTTCATCTTTCGCAAGCTGTATTTTCCAGGAGGAGAATGAATACTTGCATTAAACTGAATCAAGCCGACAGAGACGCACAGCCGTTGTTTTTCTCCATGGGAAGTTTTTCGTTAAGGAAAAACACCGTTGTCATTTTCTTGCCAGCCGGCGGTATTTCTTGTGCAGCGATGAGCCAGATTTGTATTTCGTATTTCGCAAGTTGTGTGAATTTCTTGAAGTTGAAAGTGAATTCGCTCCAGAAAAGAAATGTCGCTTGAAAGCCGTGGCTGTTTGTTAAACCGCAGGACCTGAGCTTGCGTTCTGTTTCTCATGGCGTTCGCAAAGGCGATTCCTGCCTTTAAAACTGCTGTGTCTGCGACTGAAAGCGGCGTGTGGCGCAGCTTCTAAAGTCTTGTTGACGTTCCTCGATGTTGCTTTCTCTCTGCCTAAGGAAGTTCGATTGTCGCGTCGGAACGGGGAGACCTAATCCTTCCAGCTTTAAGCCACCCTTCAGTCTTCTGAAGGGTGTCCGAGTGCTAGCATGTCATTTGGCTTTTTTTGGGGGGAAGCGGAGAGCGACATTGAAAAAGGTTACCGCCGCCGCCTCGCCCTCCGTGTTAAATGATCGCAAGCCGGCGGCGGCGGCGCTCCCTGTAGTCGTGGCCGAGCGGTTAAGGCGATGGGCTAGAAAGCCATTGGGGTCTCCCCGCGTCGGCTCGAATCCTGCCCACTACGGCGCCCTTCTCCTGTCGCTTCGGCCTGCCCAGAAAAAGGCGGAGTGCCGTTTCTCTCTTCCTGCTTCTTGTACAAACGCTAAATCGCTTGGACCTGCTGCCTTGGAAGTAATGTCTTCAACATCCACCAGTGACATTTCACAGCTGGAAGCACACAGCCACGCTTTTGGCATTGGCATGTCTTGCGCCCTACTTCCAGCCTTTGAAGACCTAATTATTCAAACTGAAAGAACCGGCTGAATGAGTGTTTGCAGTGCACCAGGAGGAGCAGGGACCATAGCATTGGAGGGGTGAGGATGGCGCAGATGGAAACGTTTTCATGCGCTCCTCTGGGAGGAATGAAAAGAAAAGACGAAACCGGAAACAGTAGTAGCCGCAAGAGGAAGTGTCTTCAAGCGCCAAGCAAGCGCTCCTCGTTAGTATAGTGGTGCGTATCCCCGCCTGTCACGTGGGAGACCAGGGATGGATTGCTTGACGGCGAGCCAGGTTGCTTTTCTCCCATCAGATTCCAACCGCTAATGCTAACGCAGTGTGTGGGAGCTTACATGCTTTTCCTTTCCCGTCTTTTTCGGACGACTATTCCAAAGGGGTAACCTGAAGGAATAGGGGCCTGAAGACACGAGGCATTCTTAAACCAGCACTGGGCTGCACGGCCATCTGTTGTGATCAGGTTATATTCGAGTCAAAAAGCCAGAGCATCCGCTTCCATCCTATGGAGCACGAGCTAAATCGGAAGAGGCAGGGGATACACCTACGCCTATCGGCGCACGTTCCCTGCGTCAGGCTGCTTCACCCATTTGCACCCGACTGGAGACGGCACTGAGCAAGCTTTTTGTCAGGAGTGGGATTCGAACCCACGCCTCCAGGGGAGACTGCGACCTGAACGCAGCGCCTTAGACCGCTCGGCCATCCTGACGCGGGCCCCATGTCCCGGGGCGGTCTGATGAGCCACCGCGATCCCACTACGCTCCTCGAGTATCGCACTGTTATTAATACTACAGTGTGACTCCAGCATTAAAATGTTTGGAAAATGTGTCGGCTTTTATAATCCAGTGTAGAGCAGCATGTGATGATTTGTGCTACAACACCAAGCGCTCAAAGTGACGTCTGCGTTTGTCGTTGAAACTTTCAACTCTTTCATCACTTATGTAGGAAATAAAAAGAGCAGTTGTGCGCCACACCCAGAGAGGCCGTCAGCAGAGCGGCGCAGCGGAAGCGTGCTGGGCCCATAACCTAGAGGTCGATGGATCGAAACCATCCTCTGCTACATGTGTCCTATGCACGATTCCTAAGCATGCCATTGGGTTAGCAAAGTGCCTTCAGATAGTCTGCATCTCCCTTTCTTTAAATTCTGTCCTGAGTTTCTCTCTCGTGTGTGTTTGTGCAAGCTTGACACTTGCGGGACTCTTTAATCTTCACCAATACGGAGATGACCAAATGTGTCTTCGGTTGTTCTGAGGTCTTTGATAGTTTCTTTGAAAGCTTCAACTGAACCTCGAAATCGAAGCAGTTATGTCTATATTGATTTCTCGCGTTAATCATTACGAACCAGGAACAGCCAGCACACTCGGTCGCATTAGTAATTATGTCACGTCTCTACTTAGCAGAGCATTCAAAGGCCCACTGGAAGTAGTAAAGCACTAAAACACTGCAAAACTGAACTCGGGAAAATCATACTGGGAGCTCTGAGCGATGTCTGCATCCAAGCCATCCAATACGGACTCTGAAACCTTGGAATATCAACACTATGATGCGCTACCTTTTACCTGGAGCAAAACGATGGAATTAGAAGAATGCTTACCGCAGGATACAACTGTGCCGCTGTTATTTGGAGCACGGTTTTCACTTGCATGAAAACTACAGCAGAACGTAGAAGGATGATCACTGAGGAGTCCACGCGGGCATGCTGAGGAGATTGTAGGTCGTACATTTCAATGATTACTGACATTTGCGCTGCTGGAGGTACAGTAATCAACAAAGAACAGGGTGTGCTACTCTCGAATCCGGTCAGCACATGATGAAAAGCCAGGAAGTATACCTTGTCAAATTGCCGTCAACAGGGACAAGTTAACCACCAGCTCCACCGGCGCCCGGCTAGCTCAGTCGGTAGAGCATGAGACTCTTAATCTCAGGGTCGTGGGTTCGAGCCCCACGTTGGGCGGTGCCCGTCTCCTTATTAACAAAGTTTCCCGCTCATCCTTGAACCTCTTACACCTCGATGGTACCGAGCACTGCGTTTTAATGCACAGGTGTGATCAAACCGAGATGAAAAGGGCGTATCTAGCTCCTTGCCCGAGAGATAAATCAAAGGTTCCGCAGATAATCCCTTGGCTCCGGTCACCCGGACGCAGATAGGAGCTGCAGCCATCATAACTTGTATGAAAACTAAGAAGAGCTCCTGTCTATTTACAGTTTCATTTACTCTAGCGTTTCCTTAAACATTGCGTGTACGAAGGCTAAGAAATTGGAGAGCTATTCTAATACAATAACTATTAGGAATCTTTTCGGCATAACAGTTTCACTGTGATTTTGCAGGTAACACGTACGTTGGGAAAACATTTTGAACGCGATCAATAACCGCACTGGAAAAATGTGGGAAAGAAAGGGCGAAAAGCGACTCTTCAACATGTGGAAATATCTTCCTGAGCGGAGCCCTCTTCTCGAAGCTCAACACTCTGCAAGAGTCACTTCTCCCAACTTGCGCCCGCAGGTTTCCGTAGTGTGCCTGCAAAGAGCCATCCGCTTGAGACAGGTGCACCTCCCGATTTCATTGAACTAAGCTAGATGCACAATTTCTAATGCAGCCTTCATCACAATAGACAGTTCATTTCTCGAAAGCTTGTCGTAAAAAAAGGAAACAAAGAACGAAAACGTATAGCTGACAATCTTCTGAAGATGCAGATTCATCTTTGGGGAAATGGACATTTTATGTATGCAGATGCTTTTCAAGCGCTGGTTTTAGAACGTCGCTGTGCTTCCAGCATCCTTTTCAGCCTTCTAAACTGGCTACCGAGGTGCCGATCACATTGTAAAGCGGTTGAGAGGCCGGAGCTGCTCAAACCGCTCTTGCCGTTTCCCATCAATCAAAAGCACTATGTTGTTTCTTTGTATGGAAAGCTTTTCAAGTCTGGCATCGACACGCACCTTTCCTGAAACGTCCAAAAGGTGAATGCTTCGCAAAGAAATCCAGTCTACCTTCAGGGGGCATGATGTTGAAATCGGAATGAGCCCTGGGTGGGCTTGAAGCAGCAGCTGTTCAGTTAACAGCTGCACAGAAACGCACCCCGCTTGCTTTGTATCATTCGCAAGTTTCTGGTTAAAGAGTAAAAAAGGCTGGAATTCTTCTGCCAGCCGGCAGGATTTCTTCTGCACTCACCCAGAAAAGCCAAGAATTGTATTTCATCTTTCGCAAGCTGTATTTTCCAGGAGGAGAATGAATACTTGCATTAAACTGAATCAAGCCGACAGAGACGCACAGCCGTTGTTTTTCTCCATGGGAAGTTTTTCGTTAAGGAAAAACACCGTTGTCATTTTCTTGCCAGCCGGCGGTATTTCTTGTGCAGCGATGAGCCAGATTTGTATTTCGTATTTCGCAAGTTGTGTGAATTTCTTGAAGTTGAAAGTGAATTCGCTCCAGAAAAGAAATGTCGCTTGAAAGCCGTGGCTGTTTGTTAAACCGCAGGACCTGAGCTTGCGTTCTGTTTCTCATGGCGTTCGCAAAGGCGATTCCTGCCTTTAAAACTGCTGTGTCTGCGACTGAAAGCGGCGTGTGGCGCAGCTTCTAAAGTCTTGTTGACGTTCCTCGATGTTGCTTTCTCTCTGCCTAAGGAAGTTCGATTGTCGCGTCGGAACGGGGAGACCTAATCCTTCCAGCTTTAAGCCACCCTTCAGTCTTCTGAAGGGTGTCCGAGTGCTAGCATGTCATTTGGCTTTTTTTGGGGGGAAGCGGAGAGCGACATTGAAAAAGGTTACCGCCGCCGCCTCGCCCTCCGTGTTAAATGATCGCAAGCCGGCGGCGGCGGCGCTCCCTGTAGTCGTGGCCGAGCGGTTAAGGCGATGGGCTAGAAAGCCATTGGGGTCTCCCCGCGTCGGCTCGAATCCTGCCCACTACGGCGCCCTTCTCCTGTCGCTTCGGCCTGCCCAGAAAAAGGCGGAGTGCCGTTTCTCTCTTCCTGCTTCTTGTACAAACGCTAAATCGCTTGGACCTGCTGCCTTGGAAGTAATGTCTTCAACATCCACCAGTGACATTTCACAGCTGGAAGCACACAGCCACGCTTTTGGCATTGGCATGTCTTGCGCCCTACTTCCAGCCTTTGAAGACCTAATTATTCAAACTGAAAGAACCGGCTGAATGAGTGTTTGCAGTGCACCAGGAGGAGCAGGGACCATAGCATTGGAGGGGTGAGGATGGCGCAGATGGAAACGTTTTCATGCGCTCCTCTGGGAGGAATGAAAAGAAAAGACGAAACCGGAAACAGTAGTAGCCGCAAGAGGAAGTGTCTTCAAGCGCCAAGCAAGCGCTCCTCGTTAGTATAGTGGTGCGTATCCCCGCCTGTCACGTGGGAGACCAGGGATGGATTGCTTGACGGCGAGCCAGGTTGCTTTTCTCCCATCAGATTCCAACCGCTAATGCTAACGCAGTGTGTGGGAGCTTACATGCTTTTCCTTTCCCGTCTTTTTCGGACGACTATTCCAAAGGGGTAACCTGAAGGAATAGGGGCCTGAAGACACGAGGCATTCTTAAACCAGCACTGGGCTGCACGGCCATCTGTTGTGATCAGGTTATATTCGAGTCAAAAAGCCAGAGCATCCGCTTCCATCCTATGGAGCACGAGCTAAATCGGAAGAGGCAGGGGATACACCTACGCCTATCGGCGCACGTTCCCTGCGTCAGGCTGCTTCACCCATTTGCACCCGACTGGAGACGGCACTGAGCAAGCTTTTTGTCAGGAGTGGGATTCGAACCCACGCCTCCAGGGGAGACTGCGACCTGAACGCAGCGCCTTAGACCGCTCGGCCATCCTGACGCGGGCCCCCTGTCCCGGGGCGGTCTGATGAGCCACCGCGATCCCACTACGCTCCTCGAGTATCGCACTGTTATTAATACTACAGTGTGACTCCAGCATTAAAATGTTTGGAAAATGTGTCGGCTTTTATAATCCAGTGTAGAGCAGCATGTGATGATTTGTGCTACAACACCAAGCGCTCAAAGTGACGTCTGCGTTTGTCGTTGAAACTTTCAACTCTTTCATCACTTATGTAGGAAATAAAAAGAGCAGTTGTGCGCCACACCCAGAGAGGCCGTCAGCAGAGCAGCGCAGCGGAAGCGTGCTGGGCCCATAACCTAGAGGTCGATGGATCGAAACCATCCTCTGCTACATGTGTCCTATGCACGATTCCTAAGCATGCCATTGGGTTAGCAAAGTGCCTTCAGATAGTCTGCATCTCCCTTTCTTTAAATTCTGTCCTGAGTTTCTCTCTCGTGTGTGTTTGTGCAAGCTTGACACTTGCGGGACTCTTTAATCTTCACCAATACGGAGATGACCAAATGTGTCTTCGGTTGTTCTGAGGTCTTTGATAGTTTCTTTGAAAGCTTCAACTGAACCTCGAAATCGAAGCAGTTATGTCTATATTGATTTCTCGCGTTAATCATTACGAACCAGGAACAGCCAGCACACTCGGTCGCATTAGTAATTATGTCACGTCTCTACTTAGCAGAGCATTCAAAGGCCCACTGGAAGTAGTAAAGCACTAAAACACTGCAAAACTGAACTCGGGAAAATCATACTGGGAGCTCTGAGCGATGTCTGCATCCAAGCCATCCAATACGGACTCTGAAACCTTGGAATATCAACACTATGATGCGCTACCTTTTACCTGGAGCAAAACGATGGAATTAGAAGAATGCTTACCGCAGGATACAACTGTGCCGCTGTTATTTGGAGCACGGTTTTCACTTGCATGAAAACTACAGCAGAACGTAGAAGGATGATCACTGAGGAGTCCACGCGGGCATGCTGAGGAGATTGTAGGTCGTACATTTCAATGATTACTGACATTTGCGCTGCTGGAGGTACAGTAATCAACAAAGAACAGGGTGTGCTACTCTCGAATCCGGTCAGCACATGATGAAAAGCCAGGAAGTATACCTTGTCAAATTGCCGTCAACAGGGACAAGTTAACCACCAGCTCCACCGGCGCCCGGCTAGCTCAGTCGGTAGAGCATGAGACTCTTAATCTCAGGGTCGTGGGTTCGAGCCCCACGTTGGGCGGTGCCCGTCTCCTTATTAACAAAGTTTCCCGCTCATCCTTGAACCTCTTACACCTCGATGGTACCGAGCACTGCGTTTTAATGCACAGGTGTGATCAAACCGAGATGAAAAGGGCGTATCTAGCTCCTTGCCCGAGAGATAAATCAAAGGTTCCGCAGATAATCCCTTGGCTCCGGTCACCCGGACGCAGATAGGAGCTGCAGCCATCATAACTTGTATGAAAACTAAGAAGAGCTCCTGTCTATTTACAGTTTCATTTACTCTAGCGTTTCCTTAAACATTGCGTGTACGAAGGCTAAGAAATTGGAGAGCTATTCTAATACAATAACTATTAGGAATCTTTTCGGCATAACAGTTTCACTGTGATTTTGCAGGTAACACGTACGTTGGGAAAACATTTTGAACGCGATCAATAACCGCACTGGAAAAATGTGGGAAAGAAAGGGCGAAAAGCGACTCTTCAACATGTGGAAATATCTTCCTGAGCGGAGCCCTCTTCTCGAAGCTCAACACTCTGCAAGAGTCACTTCTCCCAACTTGCGCCCGCAGGTTTCCGTAGTGTGCCTGCAAAGAGCCATCCGCTTGAGACAGGTGCACCTCCCGATTTCATTGAACTAAGCTAGATGCACAATTTCTAATGCAGCCTTCATCACAATAGACAGTTCATTTCTCGAAAGCTTGTCGTAAAAAAAGGAAACAAAGAACGAAAACGTATAGCTGACAATCTTCTGAAGATGCAGATTCATCTTTGGGGAAATGGACATTTTATGTATGCAGATGCTTTTCAAGCGCTGGTTTTAGAACGTCGCTGTGCTTCCAGCATCCTTTTCAGCCTTCTAAACTGGCTACCGAGGTGCCGATCACATTGTAAAGCGGTTGAGAGGCCAGAGCTGCTCAAACCGCTCTTGCCGTTTCCCATCAATCAAAAGCACTATGTTGTTTCTTTGTATGGAAAGCTTTTCAAGTCTGGCATCGACACGCACCTTTCCTGAAACGTCCAAAAGGTGAATGCTTCGCAAAGAAATCCAGTCTACCTTCAGGGGGCATGATGTTGAAATCGGAATGAGCCCTGGGTGGGCTTGAAGCAGCAGCTGTTCAGTTAACAGCTGCACAGAAACGCACCCCGCTTGCTTTGTATCATTCGCAAGTTTCTGGTTAAAGAGTAAAAAAGGCTGGAATTCTTCTGCCAGCCGGCAGGATTTCTTCTGCACTCACCCAGAAAAGCCAAGAATTGTATTTCATCTTTCGCAAGCTGTATTTTCCAGGAGGAGAATGAATACTTGCATTAAACTGAATCAAGCCGACAGAGACGCACAGCCGTTGTTTTTCTCCATGGGAAGTTTTTCGTTAAGGAAAAACACCGTTGTCATTTTCTTGCCAGCCGGCGGTATTTCTTGTGCAGCGATGAGCCAGATTTGTATTTCGTATTTCGCAAGTTGTGTGAATTTCTTGAAGTTGAAAGTGAATTCGCTCCAGAAAAGAAATGTCGCTTGAAAGCCGTGGCTGTTTGTTAAACCGCAGGACCTGAGCTTGCGTTCTGTTTCTCATGGCGTTCGCAAAGGCGATTCCTGCCTTTAAAACTGCTGTGTCTGCGACTGAAAGCGGCGTGTGGCGCAGCTTCTAAAGTCTTGTTGACGTTCCTCGATGTTGCTTTCTCTCTGCCTAAGGAAGTTCGATTGTCGCGTCGGAACGGGGAGACCTAATCCTTCCAGCTTTAAGCCACCCTTCAGTCTTCTGAAGGGTGTCCGAGTGCTAGCATGTCATTTGGCTTTTTTTGGGGGGAAGCGGAGAGCGACATTGAAAAAGGTTACCGCCGCCGCCTCGCCCTCCGTGTTAAATGATCGCAAGCCGGCGGCGGCGGCGCTCCCTGTAGTCGTGGCCGAGCGGTTAAGGCGATGGGCTAGAAAGCCATTGGGGTCTCCCCGCGTCGGCTCGAATCCTGCCCACTACGGCGCCCTTCTCCTGTCGCTTCGGCCTGCCCAGAAAAAGGCGGAGTGCCGTTTCTCTCTTCCTGCTTCTTGTACAAACGCTAAATCGCTTGGACCTGCTGCCTTGGAAGTAATGTCTTCAACATCCACCAGTGACATTTCACAGCTGGAAGCACACAGCCACGCTTTTGGCATTGGCATGTCTTGCGCCCTACTTCCAGCCTTTGAAGACCTAATGATTCAAACTGAAAGAACCGGCTGAATGAGTGTTTGCAGTGCACCAGGAGGAGCAGGGACCATAGCATTGGAGGGGTGAGGATGGCGCAGATGGAAACGTTTTCATGCGCTCCTCTGGGAGGAATGAAAAGAAAAGACGAAACCGGAAACAGTAGTAGCCGCAAGAGGAAGTGTCTTCAAGCGCCAAGCAAGCGCTCCTCGTTAGTATAGTGGTGCGTATCCCCGCCTGTCACGTGGGAGACCAGGGATGGATTGCTTGACGGCGAGCCAGGTTGCTTTTCTCCCATCAGATTCCAACCGCTAATGCTAACGCAGTGTGTGGGAGCTTACATGCTTTTCCTTTCCCGTCTTTTTCGGACGACTGTTCCAAAGGGGTAACCTGAAGGAATAGGGGCCTGAAGACACGAGGCATTCTTAAACCAGCACTGGGCTGCACGGCCTTCTGTTGTGATCAGGTTATATTCGAGTCAAAAAGCCAGAGCATCCGCTTCCATCCTATGGAGCACGAGCTAAATCGGAAGAGGCAGGGGATACACCTACGCCTTTCGGCGCACGTTCCCTGCGTCAGGCTGCTTCACCCATTTGCACCCGACTGGAGACGGCACTGAGCAAGCTTTTTGTCAGGAGTGGGATTCGAACCCACGCCTCCAGGGGAGACTGCGACCTGAACGCAGCGCCTTAGACCGCTCGGCCATCCTGACGCGGGCCCCCTGTCCCGGGGCGGTCTGATGAGCCACCGCGATCCCACTACGCTCCTCGAGTATCGCACTGTTATTAATACTACAGTGTGACTCCAGCATTAAAATGTTTGGAAAATGTGTCGGCTTTTATAATCCAGTGTAGAGCAGCATGTGATGATTTGTGCTACAACACCAAGCGCTCAAAGTGACGTCTGCGTTTGTCGTTGAAACTTTCAACTCTTTCATCACTTATGTAGGAAATAAAAAGAGCAGTTGTGCGCCACACCCAGAGAGGCCGTCAGCAGAGCGGCGCAGCGGAAGCGTGCTGGGCCCATAACCTAGAGGTCGATGGATCGAAACCATCCTCTGCTACATGTGTCCTATGCACGATTCCTAAGCATGCCATTGGGTTAGCAAAGTGCCTTCAGATAGTCTGCATCTCCCTTTCTTTAAATTCTGTCCTGAGTTTCTCTCTCGTGTGTGTTTGTGCAAGCTTGACACTTGCGGGACTCTTTAATCTTCACCAATACGGAGATGACCAAATGTGTCTTCGGTTGTTCTGAGGTCTTTGATAGTTTCTTTGAAAGCTTCAACTGAACCTCGAAATCGAAGCAGTTATGTCTATATTGATTTCTCGCGTTAATCATTACGAACCAGGAACAGCCAGCACACTCGGTCGCATTAGTAATTATGTCACGTCTCTACTTAGCAGAGCATTCAAAGGCCCACTGGAAGTAGTAAAGCACTAAAACACTGCAAAACTGAACTCGGGAAAATCATACTGGGAGCTCTGAGCGATGTCTGCATCCAAGCCATCCAATACGGACTCTGAAACCTTGGAATATCAACACTATGATGCGCTACCTTTTACCTGGAGCAAAACGATGGAATTAGAAGAATGCTTACCGCAGGATACAACTGTGCCGCTGTTATTTGGAGCACGGTTTTCACTTGCATGAAAACTACAGCAGAACGTAGAAGGATGATCACTGAGGAGTCCACGCGGGCATGCTGAGGAGATTGTAGGTCGTACATTTCAATGATTACTGACATTTGCGCTGCTGGAGGTACAGTAATCAACAAAGAACAGGGTGTGCTACTCTCGAATCCGGTCAGCACATGATGAAAAGCCAGGAAGTATACCTTGTCAAATTGCCGTCAACAGGGACAAGTTAACCACCAGCTCCACCGGCGCCCGGCTAGCTCAGTCGGTAGAGCATGAGACTCTTAATCTCAGGGTCGTGGGTTCGAGCCCCACGTTGGGCGGTGCCCGTCTCCTTATTAACAAAGTTTCCCGCTCATCCTTGAACCTCTTACACCTCGATGGTACCGAGCACTGCGTTTTAATGCACAGGTGTGATCAAACCGAGATGAAAAGGGCGTATCTAGCTCCTTGCCCGAGAGATAAATCAAAGGTTCCGCAGATAATCCCTTGGCTCCGGTCACCCGGACGCAGATAGGAGCTGCAGCCATCATAACTTGTATGAAAACTAAGAAGAGCTCCTGTCTATTTACAGTTTCATTTACTCTAGCGTTTCCTTAAACATTGCGTGTACGAAGGCTAAGAAATTGGAGAGCTATTCTAATACAATAACTATTAGGAATCTTTTCGGCATAACAGTTTCACTGTGATTTTGCAGGTAACACGTACGTTGGGAAAACATTTTGAACGCGATCAATAACCGCACTGGAAAAATGTGGGAAAGAAAGGGCGAAAAGCGACTCTTCAACATGTGGAAATATCTTCCTGAGCGGAGCCCTCTTCTCGAAGCTCAACACTCTGCAAGAGTCACTTCTCCCAACTTGCGCCCGCAGGTTTCCGTAGTGTGCCTGCAAAGAGCCATCCGCTTGAGACAGGTGCACCTCCCGATTTCATTGAACTAAGCTAGATGCACAATTTCTAATGCAGCCTTCATCACAATAGACAGTTCATTTCTCGAAAGCTTGTCGTAAAAAAAGGAAACAAAGAACGAAAACGTATAGCTGACAATCTTCTGAAGATGCAGATTCATCTTTGGGGAAATGGACATTTTATGTATGCAGATGCTTTTCAAGCGCTGGTTTTAGAACGTCGCTGTGCTTCCAGCATCCTTTTCAGCCTTCTAAACTGGCTACCGAGGTGCCGATCACATTGTAAAGCGGTTGAGAGGCCGGAGCTGCTCAAACCGCTCTTGCCGTTTCCCATCAATCAAAAGCACTATGTTGTTTCTTTGTATGGAAAGCTTTTCAAGTCTGGCATCGACACGCACCTTTCCTGAAACGTCCAAAAGGTGAATGCTTCGCAAAGAAATCCAGTCTACCTTCAGGGGGCATGATGTTGAAATCGGAATGAGCCCTGGGTGGGCTTGAAGCAGCAGCTGTTCAGTTAACAGCTGCACAGAAACGCACCCCGCTTGCTTTGTATCATTCGCAAGTTTCTGGTTAAAGAGTAAAAAAGGCTGGAATTCTTCTGCCAGCCGGCAGGATTTCTTCTGCACTCACCCAGAAAAGCCAAGAATTGTATTTCATCTTTCGCAAGCTGTATTTTCCAGGAGGAGAATGAATACTTGCATTAAACTGAATCAAGCCGACAGAGACGCACAGCCGTTGTTTTTCTCCATGGGAAGTTTTTCGTTAAGGAAAAACACCGTTGTCATTTTCTTGCCAGCCGGCGGTATTTCTTGTGCAGCGATGAGCCAGATTTGTATTTCGTATTTCGCAAGTTGTGTGAATTTCTTGAAGTTGAAAGTGAATTCGCTCCAGAAAAGAAATGTCGCTTGAAAGCCGTGGCTGTTTGTTAAACCGCAGGACCTGAGCTTGCGTTCTGTTTCTCATGGCGTTCGCAAAGGCGATTCCTGCCTTTAAAACTGCTGTGTCTGCGACTGAAAGCGGCGTGTGGCGCAGCTTCTAAAGTCTTGTTGACGTTCCTCGATGTTGCTTTCTCTCTGCCTAAGGAAGTTCGATTGTCGCGTCGGAACGGGGAGACCTAATCCTTCCAGCTTTAAGCCACCCTTCAGTCTTCTGAAGGGTGTCCGAGTGCTAGCATGTCATTTGGCTTTTTTTGGGGGGAAGCGGAGAGCGACATTGAAAAAGGTTACCGCCGCCGCCTCGCCCTCCGTGTTAAATGATCGCAAGCCGGCGGCGGCGGCGCTCCCTGTAGTCGTGGCCGAGCGGTTAAGGCGATGGGCTAGAAAGCCATTGGGGTCTCCCCGCGTCGGCTCGAATCCTGCCCACTACGGCGCCCTTCTCCTGTCGCTTCGGCCTGCCCAGAAAAAGGCGGAGTGCCGTTTCTCTCTTCCTGCTTCTTGTACAAACGCTAAATCGCTTGGACCTGCTGCCTTGGAAGTAATGTCTTCAACATCCACCAGTGACATTTCACAGCTGGAAGCACACAGCCACGCTTTTGGCATTGGCATGTCTTGCGCCCTACTTCCAGCCTTTGAAGACCTAATTATTCAAACTGAAAGAACCGGCTGAATGAGTGTTTGCAGTGCACCAGGAGGAGCAGAGACCATAGCATTGGAGGGGTGAGGATGGCGCAGATGGAAACGTTTTCATGCGCTCCTCTGGGAGGAATGAAAAGAAAAGACGAAACCGGAAACAGTAGTAGCCGCAAGAGGAAGTGTCTTCAAGCGCCAAGCAAGCGCTCCTCGTTAGTATAGTGGTGCGTATCCCCGCCTGTCACGTGGGAGACCAGGGATGGATTGCTTGACGGCGAGCCAGGTTGCTTTTCTCCCATCAGATTCCAACCGCTAATGCTAACGCAGTGTGTGGGAGCTTACATGCTTTTCCTTTCCCGTCTTTTTCGGACGACTGTTCCAAAGGGGTAACCTGAAGGAATAGGGGCCTGAAGACACGAGGCATTCTTAAACCAGCACTGGGCTGCACGGCCTTCTGTTGTGATCAGGTTATATTCGAGTCAAAAAGCCAGAGCATCCGCTTCCATCCTATGGAGCACGAGCTAAATCGGAAGAGGCAGGGGATACACCTACGCCTTTCGGCGCACGTTCCCTGCGTCAGGCTGCTTCACCCATTTGCACCCGACTGGAGACGGCACTGAGCAAGCTTTTTGTCAGGAGTGGGATTCGAACCCACGCCTCCAGGGGAGACTGCGACCTGAACGCAGCGCCTTAGACCGCTCGGCCATCCTGACGCGGGCCCCCTGTCCCGGGGCGGTCTGATGAGCCACCGCGATCCCACTACGCTCCTCGAGTATCGCACTGTTATTAATACTACAGTGTGACTCCAGCATTAAAATGTTTGGAAAATGTGTCGGCTTTTATAATCCAGTGTAGAGCAGCATGTGATGATTTGTGCTACAACACCAAGCGCTCAAAGTGACGTCTGCGTTTGTCGTTGAAACTTTCAACTCTTTCATCACTTATGTAGGAAATAAAAAGAGCAGTTGTGCGCCACACCCAGAGAGGCCGTCAGCAGAGCGGCGCAGCGGAAGCGTGCTGGGCCCATAACCTAGAGGTCGATGGATCGAAACCATCCTCTGCTACATGTGTCCTATGCACGATTCCTAAGCATGCCATTGGGTTAGCAAAGTGCCTTCAGATAGTCTGCATCTCCCTTTCTTTAAATTCTGTCCTGAGTTTCTCTCTCGTGTGTGTTTGTGCAAGCTTGACACTTGCGGGACTCTTTAATCTTCACCAATACGGAGATGACCAAATGTGTCTTCGGTTGTTCTGAGGTCTTTGATAGTTTCTTTGAAAGCTTCAACTGAACCTCGAAATCGAAGCAGTTATGTCTATATTGATTTCTCGCGTTAATCATTACGAACCAGGAACAGCCAGCACACTCGGTCGCATTAGTAATTATGTCACGTCTCTACTTAGCAGAGCATTCAAAGGCCCACTGGAAGTAGTAAAGCACTAAAACACTGCAAAACTGAACTCGGGAAAATCATACTGGGAGCTCTGAGCGATGTCTGCATCCAAGCCATCCAATACGGACTCTGAAACCTTGGAATATCAACACTATGATGCGCTACCTTTTACCTGGAGCAAAACGATGGAATTAGAAGAATGCTTACCGCAGGATACAACTGTGCCGCTGTTATTTGGAGCACGGTTTTCACTTGCATGAAAACTACAGCAGAACGTAGAAGGATGATCACTGAGGAGTCCACGCGGGCATGCTGAGGAGATTGTAGGTCGTACATTTCAATGATTACTGACATTTGCGCTGCTGGAGGTACAGTAATCAACAAAGAACAGGGTGTGCTACTCTCGAATCCGGTCAGCACATGATGAAAAGCCAGGAAGTATACCTTGTCAAATTGCCGTCAACAGGGACAAGTTAACCACCAGCTCCACCGGCGCCCGGCTAGCTCAGTCGGTAGAGCATGAGACTCTTAATCTCAGGGTCGTGGGTTCGAGCCCCACGTTGGGCGGTGCCCGTCTCCTTATTAACAAAGTTTCCCGCTCATCCTTGAACCTCTTACACCTCGATGGTACCGAGCACTGCGTTTTAATGCACAGGTGTGATCAAACCGAGATGAAAAGGGCGTATCTAGCTCCTTGCCCGAGAGATAAATCAAAGGTTCCGCAGATAATCCCTTGGCTCCGGTCACCCGGACGCAGATAGGAGCTGCAGCCATCATAACTTGTATGAAAACTAAGAAGAGCTCCTGTCTATTTACAGTTTCATTTACTCTAGCGTTTCCTTAAACATTGCGTGTACGAAGGCTAAGAAATTGGAGAGCTATTCTAATACAATAACTATTAGGAATCTTTTCGGCATAACAGTTTCACTGTGATTTTGCAGGTAACACGTACGTTGGGAAAACATTTTGAACGCGATCAATAACCGCACTGGAAAAATGTGGGAAAGAAAGGGCGAAAAGCGACTCTTCAACATGTGGAAATATCTTCCTGAGCGGAGCCCTCTTCTCGAAGCTCAACACTCTGCAAGAGTCACTTCTCCCAACTTGCGCCCGCAGGTTTCCGTAGTGTGCCTGCAAAGAGCCATCCGCTTGAGACAGGTGCACCTCCCGATTTCATTGAACTAAGCTAGATGCACAATTTCTAATGCAGCCTTCATCACAATAGACAGTTCATTTCTCGAAAGCTTGTCGTAAAAAAAGGAAACAAAGAACGAAAACGTATAGCTGACAATCTTCTGAAGATGCAGATTCATCTTTGGGGAAATGGACATTTTATGTATGCAGATGCTTTTCAAGCGCTGGTTTTAGAACGTCGCTGTGCTTCCAGCATCCTTTTCAGCCTTCTAAACTGGCTACCGAGGTGCCGATCACATTGTAAAGCGGTTGAGAGGCCGGAGCTGCTCAAACCGCTCTTGCCGTTTCCCATCAATCAAAAGCACTATGTTGTTTCTTTGTATGGAAAGCTTTTCAAGTCTGGCATCGACACGCACCTTTCCTGAAACGTCCAAAAGGTGAATGCTTCGCAAAGAAATCCAGTCTACCTTCAGGGGGCATGATGTTGAAATCGGAATGAGCCCTGGGTGGGCTTGAAGCAGCAGCTGTTCAGTTAACAGCTGCACAGAAACGCACCCCGCTTGCTTTGTATCATTCGCAAGTTTCTGGTTAAAGAGTAAAAAAGGCTGGAATTCTTCTGCCAGCCGGCAGGATTTCTTCTGCACTCACCCAGAAAAGCCAAGAATTGTATTTCATCTTTCGCAAGCTGTATTTTCCAGGAGGAGAATGAATACTTGCATTAAACTGAATCAAGCCGACAGAGACGCACAGCCGTTGTTTTTCTCCATGGGAAGTTTTTCGTTAAGGAAAAACACCGTTGTCATTTTCTTGCCAGCCGGCGGTATTTCTTGTGCAGCGATGAGCCAGATTTGTATTTCGTATTTCGCAAGTTGTGTGAATTTCTTGAAGTTGAAAGTGAATTCGCTCCAGAAAAGAAATGTCGCTTGAAAGCCGTGGCTGTTTGTTAAACCGCAGGACCTGAGCTTGCGTTCTGTTTCTCATGGCGTTCGCAAAGGCGATTCCTGCCTTTAAAACTGCTGTGTCTGCGACTGAAAGCGGCGTGTGGCGCAGCTTCTAAAGTCTTGTTGACGTTCCTCGATGTTGCTTTCTCTCTGCCTAAGGAAGTTCGATTGTCGCGTCGGAACGGGGAGACCTAATCCTTCCAGCTTTAAGCCACCCTTCAGTCTTCTGAAGGGTGTCCGAGTGCTAGCATGTCATTTGGCTTTTTTTGGGGGGAAGCGGAGAGCGACATTGAAAAAGGTTACCGCCGCCGCCTCGCCCTCCGTGTTAAATGATCGCAAGCCGGCGGCGGCGGCGCTCCCTGTAGTCGTGGCCGAGCGGTTAAGGCGATGGGCTAGAAAGCCATTGGGGTCTCCCCGCGTCGGCTCGAATCCTGCCCACTACGGCGCCCTTCTCCTGTCGCTTCGGCCTGCCCAGAAAAAGGCGGAGTGCCGTTTCTCTCTTCCTGCTTCTTGTACAAACGCTAAATCGCTTGGACCTGCTGCCTTGGAAGTAATGTCTTCAACATCCACCAGTGACATTTCACAGCTGGAAGCACACAGCCACGCTTTTGGCATTGGCATGTCTTGCGCCCTACTTCCAGCCTTTGAAGACCTAATTATTCAAACTGAAAGAACCGGCTGAATGAGTGTTTGCAGTGCACCAGGAGGAGCAGAGACCATAGCATTGGAGGGGTGAGGATGGCGCAGATGGAAACGTTTTCATGCGCTCCTCTGGGAGGAATGAAAAGAAAAGACGAAACCGGAAACAGTAGTAGCCGCAAGAGGAAGTGTCTTCAAGCGCCAAGCAAGCGCTCCTCGTTAGTATAGTGGTGCGTATCCCCGCCTGTCACGTGGGAGACCAGGGATGGATTGCTTGACGGCGAGCCAGGTTGCTTTTCTCCCATCAGATTCCAACCGCTAATGCTAACGCAGTGTGTGGGAGCTTACATGCTTTTCCTTTCCCGTCTTTTTCGGACGACTGTTCCAAAGGGGTAACCTGAAGGAATAGGGGCCTGAAGACACGAGGCATTCTTAAACCAGCACTGGGCTGCACGGCCTTCTGTTGTGATCAGGTTATATTCGAGTCAAAAAGCCAGAGCATCCGCTTCCATCCTATGGAGCACGAGCTAAATCGGAAGAGGCAGGGGATACACCTACGCCTTTCGGCGCACGTTCCCTGCGTCAGGCTGCTTCACCCATTTGCACCCGACTGGAGACGGCACTGAGCAAGCTTTTTGTCAGGAGTGGGATTCGAACCCACGCCTCCAGGGGAGACTGCGACCTGAACGCAGCGCCTTAGACCGCTCGGCCATCCTGACGCGGGCCCCCTGTCCCGGGGCGGTCTGATGAGCCACCGCGATCCCACTACGCTCCTCGAGTATCGCACTGTTATTAATACTACAGTGTGACTCCAGCATTAAAATGTTTGGAAAATGTGTCGGCTTTTATAATCCAGTGTAGAGCAGCATGTGATGATTTGTGCTACAACACCAAGCGCTCAAAGTGACGTCTGCGTTTGTCGTTGAAACTTTCAACTCTTTCATCACTTATGTAGGAAATAAAAAGAGCAGTTGTGCGCCACACCCAGAGAGGCCGTCAGCAGAGCGGCGCAGCGGAAGCGTGCTGGGCCCATAACCTAGAGGTCGATGGATCGAAACCATCCTCTGCTACATGTGTCCTATGCACGATTCCTAAGCATGCCATTGGGTTAGCAAAGTGCCTTCAGATAGTCTGCATCTCCCTTTCTTTAAATTCTGTCCTGAGTTTCTCTCTCGTGTGTGTTTGTGCAAGCTTGACACTTGCGGGACTCTTTAATCTTCACCAATACGGAGATGACCAAATGTGTCTTCGGTTGTTCTGAGGTCTTTGATAGTTTCTTTGAAAGCTTCAACTGAACCTCGAAATCGAAGCAGTTATGTCTATATTGATTTCTCGCGTTAATCATTACGAACCAGGAACAGCCAGCACACTCGGTCGCATTAGTAATTATGTCACGTCTCTACTTAGCAGAGCATTCAAAGGCCCACTGGAAGTAGTAAAGCACTAAAACACTGCAAAACTGAACTCGGGAAAATCATACTGGGAGCTCTGAGCGATGTCTGCATCCAAGCCATCCAATACGGACTCTGAAACCTTGGAATATCAACACTATGATGCGCTACCTTTTACCTGGAGCAAAACGATGGAATTAGAAGAATGCTTACCGCAGGATACAACTGTGCCGCTGTTATTTGGAGCACGGTTTTCACTTGCATGAAAACTACAGCAGAACGTAGAAGGATGATCACTGAGGAGTCCACGCGGGCATGCTGAGGAGATTGTAGGTCGTACATTTCAATGATTACTGACATTTGCGCTGCTGGAGGTACAGTAATCAACAAAGAACAGGGTGTGCTACTCTCGAATCCGGTCAGCACATGATGAAAAGCCAGGAAGTATACCTTGTCAAATTGCCGTCAACAGGGACAAGTTAACCACCAGCTCCACCGGCGCCCGGCTAGCTCAGTCGGTAGAGCATGAGACTCTTAATCTCAGGGTCGTGGGTTCGAGCCCCACGTTGGGCGGTGCCCGTCTCCTTATTAACAAAGTTTCCCGCTCATCCTTGAACCTCTTACACCTCGATGGTACCGAGCACTGCGTTTTAATGCACAGGTGTGATCAAACCGAGATGAAAAGGGCGTATCTAGCTCCTTGCCCGAGAGATAAATCAAAGGTTCCGCAGATAATCCCTTGGCTCCGGTCACCCGGACGCAGATAGGAGCTGCAGCCATCATAACTTGTATGAAAACTAAGAAGAGCTCCTGTCTATTTACAGTTTCATTTACTCTAGCGTTTCCTTAAACATTGCGTGTACGAAGGCTAAGAAATTGGAGAGCTATTCTAATACAATAACTATTAGGAATCTTTTCGGCATAACAGTTTCACTGTGATTTTGCAGGTAACACGTACGTTGGGAAAACATTTTGAACGCGATCAATAACCGCACTGGAAAAATGTGGGAAAGAAAGGGCGAAAAGCGACTCTTCAACATGTGGAAATATCTTCCTGAGCGGAGCCCTCTTCTCGAAGCTCAACACTCTGCAAGAGTCACTTCTCCCAACTTGCGCCCGCAGGTTTCCGTAGTGTGCCTGCAAAGAGCCATCCGCTTGAGACAGGTGCACCTCCCGATTTCATTGAACTAAGCTAGATGCACAATTTCTAATGCAGCCTTCATCACAATAGACAGTTCATTTCTCGAAAGCTTGTCGTAAAAAAAGGAAACAAAGAACGAAAACGTATAGCTGACAATCTTCTGAAGATGCAGATTCATCTTTGGGGAAATGGACATTTTATGTATGCAGATGCTTTTCAAGCGCTGGTTTTAGAACGTCGCTGTGCTTCCAGCATCCTTTTCAGCCTTCTAAACTGGCTACCGAGGTGCCGATCACATTGTAAAGCGGTTGAGAGGCCGGAGCTGCTCAAACCGCTCTTGCCGTTTCCCATCAATCAAAAGCACTATGTTGTTTCTTTGTATGGAAAGCTTTTCAAGTCTGGCATCGACACGCACCTTTCCTGAAACGTCCAAAAGGTGAATGCTTCGCAAAGAAATCCAGTCTACCTTCAGGGGGCATGATGTTGAAATCGGAATGAGCCCTGGGTGGGCTTGAAGCAGCAGCTGTTCAGTTAACAGCTGCACAGAAACGCACCCCGCTTGCTTTGTATCATTCGCAAGTTTCTGGTTAAAGAGTAAAAAAGGCTGGAATTCTTCTGCCAGCCGGCAGGATTTCTTCTGCACTCACCCAGAAAAGCCAAGAATTGTATTTCATCTTTCGCAAGCTGTATTTTCCAGGAGGAGAATGAATACTTGCATTAAACTGAATCAAGCCGACAGAGACGCACAGCCGTTGTTTTTCTCCATGGGAAGTTTTTCGTTAAGGAAAAACACCGTTGTCATTTTCTTGCCAGCCGGCGGTATTTCTTGTGCAGCGATGAGCCAGATTTGTATTTCGTATTTCGCAAGTTGTGTGAATTTCTTGAAGTTGAAAGTGAATTCGCTCCAGAAAAGAAATGTCGCTTGAAAGCCGTGGCTGTTTGTTAAACCGCAGGACCTGAGCTTGCGTTCTGTTTCTCATGGCGTTCGCAAAGGCGATTCCTGCCTTTAAAACTGCTGTGTCTGCGACTGAAAGCGGCGTGTGGCGCAGCTTCTAAAGTCTTGTTGACGTTCCTCGATGTTGCTTTCTCTCTGCCTAAGGAAGTTCGATTGTCGCGTCGGAACGGGGAGACCTAATCCTTCCAGCTTTAAGCCACCCTTCAGTCTTCTGAAGGGTGTCCGAGTGCTAGCATGTCATTTGGCTTTTTTTGGGGGGAAGCGGAGAGCGACATTGAAAAAGGTTACCGCCGCCGCCTCGCCCTCCGTGTTAAATGATCGCAAGCCGGCGGCGGCGGCGCTCCCTGTAGTCGTGGCCGAGCGGTTAAGGCGATGGGCTAGAAAGCCATTGGGGTCTCCCCGCGTCGGCTCGAATCCTGCCCACTACGGCGCCCTTCTCCTGTCGCTTCGGCCTGCCCAGAAAAAGGCGGAGTGCCGTTTCTCTCTTCCTGCTTCTTGTACAAACGCTAAATCGCTTGGACCTGCTGCCTTGGAAGTAATGTCTTCAACATCCACCAGTGACATTTCACAGCTGGAAGCACACAGCCACGCTTTTGGCATTGGCATGTCTTGCGCCCTACTTCCAGCCTTTGAAGACCTAATTATTCAAACTGAAAGAACCGGCTGAATGAGTGTTTGCAGTGCACCAGGAGGAGCAGGGACCATAGCATTGGAGGGGTGAGGATGGCGCAGATGGAAACGTTTTCATGCGCTCCTCTGGGAGGAATGAAAAGAAAAGACGAAACCGGAAACAGTAGTAGCCGCAAGAGGAAGTGTCTTCAAGCGCCAAGCAAGCGCTCCTCGTTAGTATAGTGGTGCGTATCCCCGCCTGTCACGTGGGAGACCAGGGATGGATTGCTTGACGGCGAGCCAGGTTGCTTTTCTCCCATCAGATTCCAACCGCTAATGCTAACGCAGTGTGTGGGAGCTTACATGCTTTTCCTTTCCCGTCTTTTTCGGACGACTGTTCCAAAGGGGTAACCTGAAGGAATAGGGGCCTGAAGACACGAGGCATTCTTAAACCAGCACTGGGCTGCACGGCCTTCTGTTGTGATCAGGTTATATTCGAGTCAAAAAGCCAGAGCATCCGCTTCCATCCTATGGAGCACGAGCTAAATCGGAAGAGGCAGGGGATACACCTACGCCTTTCGGCGCACGTTCCCTGCGTCAGGCTGCTTCACCCATTTGCACCCGACTGGAGACGGCACTGAGCAAGCTTTTTGTCAGGAGTGGGATTCGAACCCACGCCTCCAGGGGAGACTGCGACCTGAACGCAGCGCCTTAGACCGCTCGGCCATCCTGACGCGGGCCCCCTGTCCCGGGGCGGTCTGATGAGCCACCGCGATCCCACTACGCTCCTCGAGTATCGCACTGTTATTAATACTACAGTGTGACTCCAGCATTAAAATGTTTGGAAAATGTGTCGGCTTTTATAATCCAGTGTAGAGCAGCATGTGATGATTTGTGCTACAACACCAAGCGCTCAAAGTGACGTCTGCGTTTGTCGTTGAAACTTTCAACTCTTTCATCACTTATGTAGGAAATAAAAAGAGCAGTTGTGCGCCACACCCAGAGAGGCCGTCAGCAGAGCGGCGCAGCGGAAGCGTGCTGGGCCCATAACCTAGAGGTCGATGGATCGAAACCATCCTCTGCTACATGTGTCCTATGCACGATTCCTAAGCATGCCATTGGGTTAGCAAAGTGCCTTCAGATAGTCTGCATCTCCCTTTCTTTAAATTCTGTCCTGAGTTTCTCTCTCGTGTGTGTTTGTGCAAGCTTGACACTTGCGGGACTCTTTAATCTTCACCAATACGGAGATGACCAAATGTGTCTTCGGTTGTTCTGAGGTCTTTGATAGTTTCTTTGAAAGCTTCAACTGAACCTCGAAATCGAAGCAGTTATGTCTATATTGATTTCTCGCGTTAATCATTACGAACCAGGAACAGCCAGCACACTCGGTCGCATTAGTAATTATGTCACGTCTCTACTTAGCAGAGCATTCAAAGGCCCACTGGAAGTAGTAAAGCACTAAAACACTGCAAAACTGAACTCGGGAAAATCATACTGGGAGCTCTGAGCGATGTCTGCATCCAAGCCATCCAATACGGACTCTGAAACCTTGGAATATCAACACTATGATGCGCTACCTTTTACCTGGAGCAAAACGATGGAATTAGAAGAATGCTTACCGCAGGATACAACTGTGCCGCTGTTATTTGGAGCACGGTTTTCACTTGCATGAAAACTACAGCAGAACGTAGAAGGATGATCACTGAGGAGTCCACGCGGGCATGCTGAGGAGATTGTAGGTCGTACATTTCAATGATTACTGACATTTGCGCTGCTGGAGGTACAGTAATCAACAAAGAACAGGGTGTGCTACTCTCGAATCCGGTCAGCACATGATGAAAAGCCAGGAAGTATACCTTGTCAAATTGCCGTCAACAGGGACAAGTTAACCACCAGCTCCACCGGCGCCCGGCTAGCTCAGTCGGTAGAGCATGAGACTCTTAATCTCAGGGTCGTGGGTTCGAGCCCCACGTTGGGCGGTGCCCGTCTCCTTATTAACAAAGTTTCCCGCTCATCCTTGAACCTCTTACACCTCGATGGTACCGAGCACTGCGTTTTAATGCACAGGTGTGATCAAACCGAGATGAAAAGGGCGTATCTAGCTCCTTGCCCGAGAGATAAATCAAAGGTTCCGCAGATAATCCCTTGGCTCCGGTCACCCGGACGCAGATAGGAGCTGCAGCCATCATAACTTGTATGAAAACTAAGAAGAGCTCCTGTCTATTTACAGTTTCATTTACTCTAGCGTTTCCTTAAACATTGCGTGTACGAAGGCTAAGAAATTGGAGAGCTATTCTAATACAATAACTATTAGGAATCTTTTCGGCATAACAGTTTCACTGTGATTTTGCAGGTAACACGTACGTTGGGAAAACATTTTGAACGCGATCAATAACCGCACTGGAAAAATGTGGGAAAGAAAGGGCGAAAAGCGACTCTTCAACATGTGGAAATATCTTCCTGAGCGGAGCCCTCTTCTCGAAGCTCAACACTCTGCAAGAGTCACTTCTCCCAACTTGCGCCCGCAGGTTTCCGTAGTGTGCCTGCAAAGAGCCATCCGCTTGAGACAGGTGCACCTCCCGATTTCATTGAACTAAGCTAGATGCACAATTTCTAATGCAGCCTTCATCACAATAGACAGTTCATTTCTCGAAAGCTTGTCGTAAAAAAAGGAAACAAAGAACGAAAACGTATAGCTGACAATCTTCTGAAGATGCAGATTCATCTTTGGGGAAATGGACATTTTATGTATGCAGATGCTTTTCAAGCGCTGGTTTTAGAACGTCGCTGTGCTTCCAGCATCCTTTTCAGCCTTCTAAACTGGCTACCGAGGTGCCGATCACATTGTAAAGCGGTTGAGAGGCCGGAGCTGCTCAAACCGCTCTTGCCGTTTCCCATCAATCAAAAGCACTATGTTGTTTCTTTGTATGGAAAGCTTTTCAAGTCTGGCATCGACACGCACCTTTCCTGAAACGTCCAAAAGGTGAATGCTTCGCAAAGAAATCCAGTCTACCTTCAGGGGGCATGATGTTGAAATCGGAATGAGCCCTGGGTGGGCTTGAAGCAGCAGCTGTTCAGTTAACAGCTGCACAGAAACGCACCCCGCTTGCTTTGTATCATTCGCAAGTTTCTGGTTAAAGAGTAAAAAAGGCTGGAATTCTTCTGCCAGCCGGCAGGATTTCTTCTGCACTCACCCAGAAAAGCCAAGAATTGTATTTCATCTTTCGCAAGCTGTATTTTCCAGGAGGAGAATGAATACTTGCATTAAACTGAATCAAGCCGACAGAGACGCACAGCCGTTGTTTTTCTCCATGGGAAGTTTTTCGTTAAGGAAAAACACCGTTGTCATTTTCTTGCCAGCCGGCGGTATTTCTTGTGCAGCGATGAGCCAGATTTGTATTTCGTATTTCGCAAGTTGTGTGAATTTCTTGAAGTTGAAAGTGAATTCGCTCCAGAAAAGAAATGTCGCTTGAAAGCCGTGGCTGTTTGTTAAACCGCAGGACCTGAGCTTGCGTTCTGTTTCTCATGGCGTTCGCAAAGGCGATTCCTGCCTTTAAAACTGCTGTGTCTGCGACTGAAAGCGGCGTGTGGCGCAGCTTCTAAAGTCTTGTTGACGTTCCTCGATGTTGCTTTCTCTCTGCCTAAGGAAGTTCGATTGTCGCGTCGGAACGGGGAGACCTAATCCTTCCAGCTTTAAGCCACCCTTCAGTCTTCTGAAGGGTGTCCGAGTGCTAGCATGTCATTTGGCTTTTTTTGGGGGGAAGCGGAGAGCGACATTGAAAAAGGTTACCGCCGCCGCCTCGCCCTCCGTGTTAAATGATCGCAAGCCGGCGGCGGCGGCGCTCCCTGTAGTCGTGGCCGAGCGGTTAAGGCGATGGGCTAGAAAGCCATTGGGGTCTCCCCGCGTCGGCTCGAATCCTGCCCACTACGGCGCCCTTCTCCTGTCGCTTCGGCCTGCCCAGAAAAAGGCGGAGTGCCGTTTCTCTCTTCCTGCTTCTTGTACAAACGCTAAATCGCTTGGACCTGCTGCCTTGGAAGTAATGTCTTCAACATCCACCAGTGACATTTCACAGCTGGAAGCACACAGCCACGCTTTTGGCATTGGCATGTCTTGCGCCCTACTTCCAGCCTTTGAAGACCTAATTATTCAAACTGAAAGAACCGGCTGAATGAGTGTTTGCAGTGCACCAGGAGGAGCAGGGACCATAGCATTGGAGGGGTGAGGATGGCGCAGATGGAAACGTTTTCATGCGCTCCTCTGGGAGGAATGAAAAGAAAAGACGAAACCGGAAACAGTAGTAGCCGCAAGAGGAAGTGTCTTCAAGCGCCAAGCAAGCGCTCCTCGTTAGTATAGTGGTGCGTATCCCCGCCTGTCACGTGGGAGACCAGGGATGGATTGCTTGACGGCGAGCCAGGTTGCTTTTCTCCCATCAGATTCCAACCGCTAATGCTAACGCAGTGTGTGGGAGCTTACATGCTTTTCCTTTCCCGTCTTTTTCGGACGACTATTCCAAAGGGGTAACCTGAAGGAATAGGGGCCTGAAGACACGAGGCATTCTTAAACCAGCACTGGGCTGCACGGCCTTCTGTTGTGATCAGGTTATATTCGAGTCAAAAAGCCAGAGCATCCGCTTCCATCCTATGGAGCACGAGCTAAATCGGAAGAGGCAGGGGATACACCTACGCCTTTCGGCGCACGTTCCCTGCGTCAGGCTGCTTCACCCATTTGCACCCGACTGGAGACGGCACTGAGCAAGCTTTTTGTCAGGAGTGGGATTCGAACCCACGCCTCCAGGGGAGACTGCGACCTGAACGCAGCGCCTTAGACCGCTCGGCCATCCTGACGCGGGCCCCCTGTCCCGGGGCGGTCTGATGAGCCACCGCGATCCCACTACGCTCCTCGAGTATCGCACTGTTATTAATACTACAGTGTGACTCCAGCATTAAAATGTTTGGAAAATGTGTCGGCTTTTATAATCCAGTGTAGAGCAGCATGTGATGATTTGTGCTACAACACCAAGCGCTCAAAGTGACGTCTGCGTTTGTCGTTGAAACTTTCAACTCTTTCATCACTTATGTAGGAAATAAAAAGAGCAGTTGTGCGCCACACCCAGAGAGGCCGTCAGCAGAGCGGCGCAGCGGAAGCGTGCTGGGCCCATAACCTAGAGGTCGATGGATCGAAACCATCCTCTGCTACATGTGTCCTATGCACGATTCCTAAGCATGCCATTGGGTTAGCAAAGTGCCTTCAGATAGTCTGCATCTCCCTTTCTTTAAATTCTGTCCTGAGTTTCTCTCTCGTGTGTGTTTGTGCAAGCTTGACACTTGCGGGACTCTTTAATCTTCACCAATACGGAGATGACCAAATGTGTCTTCGGTTGTTCTGAGGTCTTTGATAGTTTCTTTGAAAGCTTCAACTGAACCTCGAAATCGAAGCAGTTATGTCTATATTGATTTCTCGCGTTAATCATTACGAACCAGGAACAGCCAGCACACTCGGTCGCATTAGTAATTATGTCACGTCTCTACTTAGCAGAGCATTCAAAGGCCCACTGGAAGTAGTAAAGCACTAAAACACTGCAAAACTGAACTCGGGAAAATCATACTGGGAGCTCTGAGCGATGTCTGCATCCAAGCCATCCAATACGGACTCTGAAACCTTGGAATATCAACACTATGATGCGCTACCTTTTACCTGGAGCAAAACGATGGAATTAGAAGAATGCTTACCGCAGGATACAACTGTGCCGCTGTTATTTGGAGCACGGTTTTCACTTGCATGAAAACTACAGCAGAACGTAGAAGGATGATCACTGAGGAGTCCACGCGGGCATGCTGAGGAGATTGTAGGTCGTACATTTCAATGATTACTGACATTTGCGCTGCTGGAGGTACAGTAATCAACAAAGAACAGGGTGTGCTACTCTCGAATCCGGTCAGCACATGATGAAAAGCCAGGAAGTATACCTTGTCAAATTGCCGTCAACAGGGACAAGTTAACCACCAGCTCCACCGGCGCCCGGCTAGCTCAGTCGGTAGAGCATGAGACTCTTAATCTCAGGGTCGTGGGTTCGAGCCCCACGTTGGGCGGTGCCCGTCTCCTTATTAACAAAGTTTCCCGCTCATCCTTGAACCTCTTACACCTCGATGGTACCGAGCACTGCGTTTTAATGCACAGGTGTGATCAAACCGAGATGAAAAGGGCGTATCTAGCTCCTTGCCCGAGAGATAAATCAAAGGTTCCGCAGATAATCCCTTGGCTCCGGTCACCCGGACGCAGATAGGAGCTGCAGCCATCATAACTTGTATGAAAACTAAGAAGAGCTCCTGTCTATTTACAGTTTCATTTACTCTAGCGTTTCCTTAAACATTGCGTGTACGAAGGCTAAGAAATTGGAGAGCTATTCTAATACAATAACTATTAGGAATCTTTTCGGCATAACAGTTTCACTGTGATTTTGCAGGTAACACGTACGTTGGGAAAACATTTTGAACGCGATCAATAACCGCACTGGAAAAATGTGGGAAAGAAAGGGCGAAAAGCGACTCTTCAACATGTGGAAATATCTTCCTGAGCGGAGCCCTCTTCTCGAAGCTCAACACTCTGCAAGAGTCACTTCTCCCAACTTGCGCCCGCAGGTTTCCGTAGTGTGCCTGCAAAGAGCCATCCGCTTGAGACAGGTGCACCTCCCGATTTCATTGAACTAAGCTAGATGCACAATTTCTAATGCAGCCTTCATCACAATAGACAGTTCATTTCTCGAAAGCTTGTCGTAAAAAAAGGAAACAAAGAACGAAAACGTATAGCTGACAATCTTCTGAAGATGCAGATTCATCTTTGGGGAAATGGACATTTTATGTATGCAGATGCTTTTCAAGCGCTGGTTTTAGAACGTCGCTGTGCTTCCAGCATCCTTTTCAGCCTTCTAAACTGGCTACCGAGGTGCCGATCACATTGTAAAGCGGTTGAGAGGCCGGAGCTGCTCAAACCGCTCTTGCCGTTTCCCATCAATCAAAAGCACTATGTTGTTTCTTTGTATGGAAAGCTTTTCAAGTCTGGCATCGACACGCACCTTTCCTGAAACGTCCAAAAGGTGAATGCTTCGCAAAGAAATCCAGTCTACCTTCAGGGGGCATGATGTTGAAATCGGAATGAGCCCTGGGTGGGCTTGAAGCAGCAGCTGTTCAGTTAACAGCTGCACAGAAACGCACCCCGCTTGCTTTGTATCATTCGCAAGTTTCTGGTTAAAGAGTAAAAAAGGCTGGAATTCTTCTGCCAGCCGGCAGGATTTCTTCTGCACTCACCCAGAAAAGCCAAGAATTGTATTTCATCTTTCGCAAGCTGTATTTTCCAGGAGGAGAATGAATACTTGCATTAAACTGAATCAAGCCGACAGAGACGCACAGCCGTTGTTTTTCTCCATGGGAAGTTTTTCGTTAAGGAAAAACACCGTTGTCATTTTCTTGCCAGCCGGCGGTATTTCTTGTGCAGCGATGAGCCAGATTTGTATTTCGTATTTCGCAAGTTGTGTGAATTTCTTGAAGTTGAAAGTGAATTCGCTCCAGAAAAGAAATGTCGCTTGAAAGCCGTGGCTGTTTGTTAAACCGCAGGACCTGAGCTTGCGTTCTGTTTCTCATGGCGTTCGCAAAGGCGATTCCTGCCTTTAAAACTGCTGTGTCTGCGACTGAAAGCGGCGTGTGGCGCAGCTTCTAAAGTCTTGTTGACGTTCCTCGATGTTGCTTTCTCTCTGCCTAAGGAAGTTCGATTGTCGCGTCGGAACGGGGAGACCTAATCCTTCCAGCTTTAAGCCACCCTTCAGTCTTCTGAAGGGTGTCCGAGTGCTAGCATGTCATTTGGCTTTTTTTGGGGGGAAGCGGAGAGCGACATTGAAAAAGGTTACCGCCGCCGCCTCGCCCTCCGTGTTAAATGATCGCAAGCCGGCGGCGGCGGCGCTCCCTGTAGTCGTGGCCGAGCGGTTAAGGCGATGGGCTAGAAAGCCATTGGGGTCTCCCCGCGTCGGCTCGAATCCTGCCCACTACGGCGCCCTTCTCCTGTCGCTTCGGCCTGCCCAGAAAAAGGCGGAGTGCCGTTTCTCTCTTCCTGCTTCTTGTACAAACGCTAAATCGCTTGGACCTGCTGCCTTGGAAGTAATGTCTTCAACATCCACCAGTGACATTTCACAGCTGGAAGCACACAGCCACGCTTTTGGCATTGGCATGTCTTGCGCCCTACTTCCAGCCTTTGAAGACCTAATTATTCAAACTGAAAGAACCGGCTGAATGAGTGTTTGCAGTGCACCAGGAGGAGCAGGGACCATAGCATTGGAGGGGTGAGGATGGCGCAGATGGAAACGTTTTCATGCGCTCCTCTGGGAGGAATGAAAAGAAAAGACGAAACCGGAAACAGTAGTAGCCGCAAGAGGAAGTGTCTTCAAGCGCCAAGCAAGCGCTCCTCGTTAGTATAGTGGTGCGTATCCCCGCCTGTCACGTGGGAGACCAGGGATGGATTGCTTGACGGCGAGCCAGGTTGCTTTTCTCCCATCAGATTCCAACCGCTAATGCTAACGCAGTGTGTGGGAGCTTACATGCTTTTCCTTTCCCGTCTTTTTCGGACGACTGTTCCAAAGGGGTAACCTGAAGGAATAGGGGCCTGAAGACACGAGGCATTCTTAAACCAGCACTGGGCTGCACGGCCTTCTGTTGTGATCAGGTTATATTCGAGTCAAAAAGCCAGAGCATCCGCTTCCATCCTATGGAGCACGAGCTAAATCGGAAGAGGCAGGGGATACACCTACGCCTTTCGGCGCACGTTCCCTGCGTCAGGCTGCTTCACCCATTTGCACCCGACTGGAGACGGCACTGAGCAAGCTTTTTGTCAGGAGTGGGATTCGAACCCACGCCTCCAGGGGAGACTGCGACCTGAACGCAGCGCCTTAGACCGCTCGGCCATCCTGACGCGGGCCCCCTGTCCCGGGGCGGTCTGATGAGCCACCGCGATCCCACTACGCTCCTCGAGTATCGCACTGTTATTAATACTACAGTGTGACTCCAGCATTAAAATGTTTGGAAAATGTGTCGGCTTTTATAATCCAGTGTAGAGCAGCATGTGATGATTTGTGCTACAACACCAAGCGCTCAAAGTGACGTCTGCGTTTGTCGTTGAAACTTTCAACTCTTTCATCACTTATGTAGGAAATAAAAAGAGCAGTTGTGCGCCACACCCAGAGAGGCCGTCAGCAGAGCGGCGCAGCGGAAGCGTGCTGGGCCCATAACCTAGAGGTCGATGGATCGAAACCATCCTCTGCTACATGTGTCCTATGCACGATTCCTAAGCATGCCATTGGGTTAGCAAAGTGCCTTCAGATAGTCTGCATCTCCCTTTCTTTAAATTCTGTCCTGAGTTTCTCTCTCGTGTGTGTTTGTGCAAGCTTGACACTTGCGGGACTCTTTAATCTTCACCAATACGGAGATGACCAAATGTGTCTTCGGTTGTTCTGAGGTCTTTGATAGTTTCTTTGAAAGCTTCAACTGAACCTCGAAATCGAAGCAGTTATGTCTATATTGATTTCTCGCGTTAATCATTACGAACCAGGAACAGCCAGCACACTCGGTCGCATTAGTAATTATGTCACGTCTCTACTTAGCAGAGCATTCAAAGGCCCACTGGAAGTAGTAAAGCACTAAAACACTGCAAAACTGAACTCGGGAAAATCATACTGGGAGCTCTGAGCGATGTCTGCATCCAAGCCATCCAATACGGACTCTGAAACCTTGGAATATCAACACTATGATGCGCTACCTTTTACCTGGAGCAAAACGATGGAATTAGAAGAATGCTTACCGCAGGATACAACTGTGCCGCTGTTATTTGGAGCACGGTTTTCACTTGCATGAAAACTACAGCAGAACGTAGAAGGATGATCACTGAGGAGTCCACGCGGGCATGCTGAGGAGATTGTAGGTCGTACATTTCAATGATTACTGACATTTGCGCTGCTGGAGGTACAGTAATCAACAAAGAACAGGGTGTGCTACTCTCGAATCCGGTCAGCACATGATGAAAAGCCAGGAAGTATACCTTGTCAAATTGCCGTCAACAGGGACAAGTTAACCACCAGCTCCACCGGCGCCCGGCTAGCTCAGTCGGTAGAGCATGAGACTCTTAATCTCAGGGTCGTGGGTTCGAGCCCCACGTTGGGCGGTGCCCGTCTCCTTATTAACAAAGTTTCCCGCTCATCCTTGAACCTCTTACACCTCGATGGTACCGAGCACTGCGTTTTAATGCACAGGTGTGATCAAACCGAGATGAAAAGGGCGTATCTAGCTCCTTGCCCGAGAGATAAATCAAAGGTTCCGCAGATAATCCCTTGGCTCCGGTCACCCGGACGCAGATAGGAGCTGCAGCCATCATAACTTGTATGAAAACTAAGAAGAGCTCCTGTCTATTTACAGTTTCATTTACTCTAGCGTTTCCTTAAACATTGCGTGTACGAAGGCTAAGAAATTGGAGAGCTATTCTAATACAATAACTATTAGGAATCTTTTCGGCATAACAGTTTCACTGTGATTTTGCAGGTAACACGTACGTTGGGAAAACATTTTGAACGCGATCAATAACCGCACTGGAAAAATGTGGGAAAGAAAGGGCGAAAAGCGACTCTTCAACATGTGGAAATATCTTCCTGAGCGGAGCCCTCTTCTCGAAGCTCAACACTCTGCAAGAGTCACTTCTCCCAACTTGCGCCCGCAGGTTTCCGTAGTGTGCCTGCAAAGAGCCATCCGCTTGAGACAGGTGCACCTCCCGATTTCATTGAACTAAGCTAGATGCACAATTTCTAATGCAGCCTTCATCACAATAGACAGTTCATTTCTCGAAAGCTTGTCGTAAAAAAAGGAAACAAAGAACGAAAACGTATAGCTGACAATCTTCTGAAGATGCAGATTCATCTTTGGGGAAATGGACATTTTATGTATGCAGATGCTTTTCAAGCGCTGGTTTTAGAACGTCGCTGTGCTTCCAGCATCCTTTTCAGCCTTCTAAACTGGCTACCGAGGTGCCGATCACATTGTAAAGCGGTTGAGAGGCCGGAGCTGCTCAAACCGCTCTTGCCGTTTCCCATCAATCAAAAGCACTATGTTGTTTCTTTGTATGGAAAGCTTTTCAAGTCTGGCATCGACACGCACCTTTCCTGAAACGTCCAAAAGGTGAATGCTTCGCAAAGAAATCCAGTCTACCTTCAGGGGGCATGATGTTGAAATCGGAATGAGCCCTGGGTGGGCTTGAAGCAGCAGCTGTTCAGTTAACAGCTGCACAGAAACGCACCCCGCTTGCTTTGTATCATTCGCAAGTTTCTGGTTAAAGAGTAAAAAAGGCTGGAATTCTTCTGCCAGCCGGCAGGATTTCTTCTGCACTCACCCAGAAAAGCCAAGAATTGTATTTCATCTTTCGCAAGCTGTATTTTCCAGGAGGAGAATGAATACTTGCATTAAACTGAATCAAGCCGACAGAGACGCACAGCCGTTGTTTTTCTCCATGGGAAGTTTTTCGTTAAGGAAAAACACCGTTGTCATTTTCTTGCCAGCCGGCGGTATTTCTTGTGCAGCGATGAGCCAGATTTGTATTTCGTATTTCGCAAGTTGTGTGAATTTCTTGAAGTTGAAAGTGAATTCGCTCCAGAAAAGAAATGTCGCTTGAAAGCCGTGGCTGTTTGTTAAACCGCAGGACCTGAGCTTGCGTTCTGTTTCTCATGGCGTTCGCAAAGGCGATTCCTGCCTTTAAAACTGCTGTGTCTGCGACTGAAAGCGGCGTGTGGCGCAGCTTCTAAAGTCTTGTTGACGTTCCTCGATGTTGCTTTCTCTCTGCCTAAGGAAGTTCGATTGTCGCGTCGGAACGGGGAGACCTAATCCTTCCAGCTTTAAGCCACCCTTCAGTCTTCTGAAGGGTGTCCGAGTGCTAGCATGTCATTTGGCTTTTTTTGGGGGGAAGCGGAGAGCGACATTGAAAAAGGTTACCGCCGCCGCCTCGCCCTCCGTGTTAAATGATCGCAAGCCGGCGGCGGCGGCGCTCCCTGTAGTCGTGGCCGAGCGGTTAAGGCGATGGGCTAGAAAGCCATTGGGGTCTCCCCGCGTCGGCTCGAATCCTGCCCACTACGGCGCCCTTCTCCTGTCGCTTCGGCCTGCCCAGAAAAAGGCGGAGTGCCGTTTCTCTCTTCCTGCTTCTTGTACAAACGCTAAATCGCTTGGACCTGCTGCCTTGGAAGTAATGTCTTCAACATCCACCAGTGACATTTCACAGCTGGAAGCACACAGCCACGCTTTTGGCATTGGCATGTCTTGCGCCCTACTTCCAGCCTTTGAAGACCTAATTATTCAAACTGAAAGAACCGGCTGAATGAGTGTTTGCAGTGCACCAGGAGGAGCAGGGACCATAGCATTGGAGGGGTGAGGATGGCGCAGATGGAAACGTTTTCATGCGCTCCTCTGGGAGGAATGAAAAGAAAAGACGAAACCGGAAACAGTAGTAGCCGCAAGAGGAAGTGTCTTCAAGCGCCAAGCAAGCGCTCCTCGTTAGTATAGTGGTGCGTATCCCCGCCTGTCACGTGGGAGACCAGGGATGGATTGCTTGACGGCGAGCCAGGTTGCTTTTCTCCCATCAGATTCCAACCGCTAATGCTAACGCAGTGTGTGGGAGCTTACATGCTTTTCCTTTCCCGTCTTTTTCGGACGACTATTCCAAAGGGGTAACCTGAAGGAATAGGGGCCTGAAGACACGAGGCATTCTTAAACCAGCACTGGGCTGCACGGCCATCTGTTGTGATCAGGTTATATTCGAGTCAAAAAGCCAGAGCATCCGCTTCCATCCTATGGAGCACGAGCTAAATCGGAAGAGGCAGGGGATACACCTACGCCTATCGGCGCACGTTCCCTGCGTCAGGCTGCTTCACCCATTTGCACCCGACTGGAGACGGCACTGAGCAAGCTTTTTGTCAGGAGTGGGATTCGAACCCACGCCTCCAGGGGAGACTGCGACCTGAACGCAGCGCCTTAGACCGCTCGGCCATCCTGACGCGGGCCCCCTGTCCCGGGGCGGTCTGATGAGCCACCGCGATCCCACTACGCTCCTCGAGTATCGCACTGTTATTAATACTACAGTGTGACTCCAGCATTAAAATGTTTGGAAAATGTGTCGGCTTTTATAATCCAGTGTAGAGCAGCATGTGATGATTTGTGCTACAACACCAAGCGCTCAAAGTGACGTCTGCGTTTGTCGTTGAAACTTTCAACTCTTTCATCACTTATGTAGGAAATAAAAAGAGCAGTTGTGCGCCACACCCAGAGAGGCCGTCAGCAGAGCGGCGCAGCGGAAGCGTGCTGGGCCCATAACCCAGAGGTCGATGGATCGAAACCATCCTCTGCTACATGTGTCCTATGCACGATTCCTAAGCATGCCATTGGGTTAGCAAAGTGCCTTCAGATAGTCTGCATCTCCCTTTCTTTAAATTCTGTCCTGAGTTTCTCTCTCGTGTGTGTTTGTGCAAGCTTGACACTTGCGGGACTCTTTAATCTTCACCAATACGGAGATGACCAAATGTGTCTTCGGTTGTTCTGAGGTCTTTGATAGTTTCTTTGAAAGCTTCAACTGAACCTCGAAATCGAAGCAGTTATGTCTATATTGATTTCTCGCGTTAATCATTACGAACCAGGAACAGCCAGCACACTCGGTCGCATTAGTAATTATGTCACGTCTCTACTTAGCAGAGCATTCAAAGGCCCACTGGAAGTAGTAAAGCACTAAAACACTGCAAAACTGAACTCGGGAAAATCATACTGGGAGCTCTGAGCGATGTCTGCATCCAAGCCATCCAATACGGACTCTGAAACCTTGGAATATCAACACTATGATGCGCTACCTTTTACCTGGAGCAAAACGATGGAATTAGAAGAATGCTTACCGCAGGATACAACTGTGCCGCTGTTATTTGGAGCACGGTTTTCACTTGCATGAAAACTACAGCAGAACGTAGAAGGATGATCACTGAGGAGTCCACGCGGGCATGCTGAGGAGATTGTAGGTCGTACATTTCAATGATTACTGACATTTGCGCTGCTGGAGGTACAGTAATCAACAAAGAACAGGGTGTGCTACTCTCGAATCCGGTCAGCACATGATGAAAAGCCAGGAAGTATACCTTGTCAAATTGCCGTCAACAGGGACAAGTTAACCACCAGCTCCACCGGCGCCCGGCTAGCTCAGTCGGTAGAGCATGAGACTCTTAATCTCAGGGTCGTGGGTTCGAGCCCCACGTTGGGCGGTGCCCGTCTCCTTATTAACAAAGTTTCCCGCTCATCCTTGAACCTCTTACACCTCGATGGTACCGAGCACTGCGTTTTAATGCACAGGTGTGATCAAACCGAGATGAAAAGGGCGTATCTAGCTCCTTGCCCGAGAGATAAATCAAAGGTTCCGCAGATAATCCCTTGGCTCCGGTCACCCGGACGCAGATAGGAGCTGCAGCCATCATAACTTGTATGAAAACTAAGAAGAGCTCCTGTCTATTTACAGTTTCATTTACTCTAGCGTTTCCTTAAACATTGCGTGTACGAAGGCTAAGAAATTGGAGAGCTATTCTAATACAATAACTATTAGGAATCTTTTCGGCATAACAGTTTCACTGTGATTTTGCAGGTAACACGTACGTTGGGAAAACATTTTGAACGCGATCAATAACCGCACTGGAAAAATGTGGGAAAGAAAGGGCGAAAAGCGACTCTTCAACATGTGGAAATATCTTCCTGAGCGGAGCCCTCTTCTCGAAGCTCAACACTCTGCAAGAGTCACTTCTCCCAACTTGCGCCCGCAGGTTTCCGTAGTGTGCCTGCAAAGAGCCATCCGCTTGAGACAGGTGCACCTCCCGATTTCATTGAACTAAGCTAGATGCACAATTTCTAATGCAGCCTTCATCACAATAGACAGTTCATTTCTCGAAAGCTTGTCGTAAAAAAAGGAAACAAAGAACGAAAACGTATAGCTGACAATCTTCTGAAGATGCAGATTCATCTTTGGGGAAATGGACATTTTATGTATGCAGATGCTTTTCAAGCGCTGGTTTTAGAACGTCGCTGTGCTTCCAGCATCCTTTTCAGCCTTCTAAACTGGCTACCGAGGTGCCGATCACATTGTAAAGCGGTTGAGAGGCCGGAGCTGCTCAAACCGCTCTTGCCGTTTCCCATCAATCAAAAGCACTATGTTGTTTCTTTGTATGGAAAGCTTTTCAAGTCTGGCATCGACACGCACCTTTCCTGAAACGTCCAAAAGGTGAATGCTTCGCAAAGAAATCCAGTCTACCTTCAGGGGGCATGATGTTGAAATCGGAATGAGCCCTGGGTGGGCTTGAAGCAGCAGCTGTTCAGTTAACAGCTGCACAGAAACGCACCCCGCTTGCTTTGTATCATTCGCAAGTTTCTGGTTAAAGAGTAAAAAAGGCTGGAATTCTTCTGCCAGCCGGCAGGATTTCTTCTGCACTCACCCAGAAAAGCCAAGAATTGTATTTCATCTTTCGCAAGCTGTATTTTCCAGGAGGAGAATGAATACTTGCATTAAACTGAATCAAGCCGACAGAGACGCACAGCCGTTGTTTTTCTCCATGGGAAGTTTTTCGTTAAGGAAAAACACCGTTGTCATTTTCTTGCCAGCCGGCGGTATTTCTTGTGCAGCGATGAGCCAGATTTGTATTTCGTATTTCGCAAGTTGTGTGAATTTCTTGAAGTTGAAAGTGAATTCGCTCCAGAAAAGAAATGTCGCTTGAAAGCCGTGGCTGTTTGTTAAACCGCAGGACCTGAGCTTGCGTTCTGTTTCTCATGGCGTTCGCAAAGGCGATTCCTGCCTTTAAAACTGCTGTGTCTGCGACTGAAAGCGGCGTGTGGCGCAGCTTCTAAAGTCTTGTTGACGTTCCTCGATGTTGCTTTCTCTCTGCCTAAGGAAGTTCGATTGTCGCGTCGGAACGGGGAGACCTAAGCCTTCCAGCTTTAAGCCACCCTTCAGTCTTCTGAAGGGTGTCCGAGTGCTAGCATGTCATTTGGCTTTTTTTGGGGGGAAGCGGAGAGCGACATTGAAAAAGGTTACCGCCGCCGCCTCGCCCTCCGTGTTAAATGATTGCAAGCCGGCGGCGGCGGCGCTCCCTGTAGTCGTGGCCGAGCGGTTAAGGCGATGGGCTAGAAAGCCATTGGGGTCTCCCCGCGTCAGCTCGAATTCTGCCCACTACGGCGCCCTTCTCCTGTCGCTTCGGCCTGCCCAGAAAAAGGCGGAGTGCCGTTTCTCTCTTCCTGCTTCTTGTACAAACGCTAAATCGCTTGGACCTGCTGCCTTGGAAGTAATGTCTTCAACATCCACCAGTGACATTTCACAGCTGGAAGCACACAGCCACGCTTTTGGCATTGGCATGTCTTGCGCCCTACTTCCAGCCTTTGAAGACCTAATTATTCAAACTGAAAGAACCGGCTGAATGAGTGTTTGCAGTGCACCAGGAGGAGCAGGGACCATAGCATTGGAGGGGTGAGGATGGCGCAGATGGAAACGTTTTCATGCGCTCCTCTGGGAGGAATGAAAAGAAAAGACGAAACCGGAAACAGTAGTAACCGCAAGAGGAAGTGTCTTCAAGCGCCAAGCAAGCGCTCCTCGTTAGTATAGTGGTGCGTATCCCCGCCTGTCACGTGGGAGACCAGGGATGGATTGCTTGACGGCGAGCCAGGTTGCTTTTCTCCCATCAGATTCCAACCGCTAATGCTAACGCAGTGTGTGGGAGCTTACATGCTTTTCCTTTCCCGTCTTTTTCGGACGACTATTCCAAAGGGGTAACCTGAAGGAATAGGGGCCTGAAGACACGAGGCATTCTTAAACCAGCACTGGGCTGCACGGCCATCTGTTGTGATCAGGTTATATTCGAGTCAAAAAGCCAGAGCATCCGCTTCCATCCTATGGAGCACGAGCTAAATCGGAAGAGGCAGGGGATACACCTACGCCTATCGGCGCACGTTCCCTGCGTCAGGCTGCTTCACCCATTTGCACCCGACTGGAGACGGCACTGAGCAAGCTTTTTGTCAGGAGTGGGATTCGAACCCACGCCTCCAGGGGAGACTGCGACCTGAACACAGCGCCTTAGACCGCTCGGCCATCCTGACGCGGGCCCCCTGTCCCGGGGCGGTCTGATGAGCCACCGCGATCCCACTACGCTCCTCGAGTATCGCACTGTTATTAATACTACAGTGTAACTCCAGCATTAAAATGTTTGGAAAATGTGTCGGCTTTTATAATCCAGTGTAGAGCAGCATGTGATGATTTGTGCTACAACACCAAGCGCTCAAAGTGACGTCTGCGTTTGTCGTTGAAACTTTCAACTCTTTCATCACTTATGTAGGAAATAAAAAGAGCAGTTGTGCGCCACACCCAGAGAGGCCGTCAGCAGAGCGGCGCAGCGGAAGCGTGCTGGGCCCATAACCTAGAGGTCGATGGATCGAAACCATCCTCTGCTACATGTGTCCTATGCACGATTCCTAAGCATGCCATTGGGTTAGCAAAGTGCCTTCAGATAGTCTGCATCTCCCTTTCTTTAAATTCTGTCCTGAGTTTCTCTCTCGTGTGTGTTTGTGCAAGCTTGACACTTGCGGGACTCTTTAATCTTCACCAATACGGAGATGACCAAATGTGTCTTCGGTTGTTCTGAGGTCTTTGATAGTTTCTTTGAAAGCTTCAACTGAACCTCGAAATCGAAGCAGTTATGTCTATATTGATTTCTCGCGTTAATCATTACGAACCAGGAACAGCCAGCACACTCGGTCGCATTAGTAATTATGTCACGTCTCTACTTAGCAGAGCATTCAAAGGCCCACTGGAAGTAGTAAAGCACTAAAACACTGCAAAACTGAACTCGGGAAAATCATACTGGGAGCTCTGAGCGATGTCTGCATCCAAGCCATCCAATACGGACTCTGAAACCTTGGAATATCAACACTATGATGCGCTACCTTTTACCTGGAGCAAAACGATGGAATTAGAAGAATGCTTACCGCAGGATACAACTGTGCCGCTGTTATTTGGAGCACGGTTTTCACTTGCATGAAAACTACAGCAGAACGTAGAAGGATGATCACTGAGGAGTCCACGCGGGCATGCTGAGGAGATTGTAGGTCGTACATTTCAATGATTACTGACATTTGCGCTGCTGGAGGTACAGTAATCAACAAAGAACAGGGTGTGCTACTCTCGAATCCGGTCAGCACATGATGAAAAGCCAGGAAGTATACCTTGTCAAATTGCCGTCAACAGGGACAAGTTAACCACCAGCTCCACCGGCGCCCGGCTAGCTCAGTCGGTAGAGCATGAGACTCTTAATCTCAGGGTCGTGGGTTCGAGCCCCACGTTGGGCGGTGCCCGTCTCCTTATTAACAAAGTTTCCCGCTCATCCTTGAACCTCTTACACCTCGATGGTACCGAGCACTGCGTTTTAATGCACAGGTGTGATCAAACCGAGATGAAAAGGGCGTATCTAGCTCCTTGCCCGAGAGATAAATCAAAGGTTCCGCAGATAATCCCTTGGCTCCGGTCACCCGGACGCAGATAGGAGCTGCAGCCATCATAACTTGTATGAAAACTAAGAAGAGCTCCTGTCTATTTACAGTTTCATTTACTCTAGCGTTTCCTTAAACATTGCGTGTACGAAGGCTAAGAAATTGGAGAGCTATTCTAATACAATAACTATTAGGAATCTTTTCGGCATAACAGTTTCACTGTGATTTTGCAGGTAACACGTACGTTGGGAAAACATTTTGAACGCGATCAATAACCGCACTGGAAAAATGTGGGAAAGAAAGGGCGAAAAGCGACTCTTCAACATGTGGAAATATCTTCCTGAGCGGAGCCCTCTTCTCGAAGCTCAACACTCTGCAAGAGTCACTTCTCCCAACTTGCGCCCGCAGGTTTCCGTAGTGTGCCTGCAAAGAGCCATCCGCTTGAGACAGGTGCACCTCCCGATTTCATTGAACTAAGCTAGATGCACAATTTCTAATGCAGCCTTCATCACAATAGACAGTTCATTTCTCGAAAGCTTGTCGTAAAAAAAGGAAACAAAGAACGAAAACGTATAGCTGACAATCTTCTGAAGATGCAGATTCATCTTTGGGAAATGGACATTTTATGTATGCAGATGCTTTTCAAGCGCTGGTTTTAGAACGTCGCTGTGCTTCCAGCATCCTTTTCAGCCTTCTAAACTGGCTACCGAGGTGCCGATCACATTGTAAAGCGGTTGAGAGGCCGGAGCTGCTCAAACCGCTCTTGCCGTTTCCCATCAATCAAAAGCACTATGTTGTTTCTTTGTATGGAAAGCTTTTCAAGTCTGGCATCGACACGCACCTTTCCTGAAACGTCCAAAAGGTGAATGCTTCGCAAAGAAATCCAGTCTACCTTCAGGGGGCATGATGTTGAAATCGGAATGAGCCCTGGGTGGGCTTGAAGTAGCAGCTGTTCAGTTAACAGCTGCACAGAAACGCACCCCGCTTGCTTTGTATCATTCGCAAGTTTCTGGTTAAAGAGTAAAAAAGGCTGGAATTCTTCTGCCAGCCGGCAGGATTTCTTCTGCACTCACCCAGAAAAGCCAAGAATTGTATTTCATCTTTCGCAAGCTGTATTTTCCAGGAGGAGAATGAATACTTGCATTAAACTGAATCAAGCCGACAGAGACGCACAGCCGTTGTTTTTCTCCATGGGAAGTTTTTCGTTAAGGAAAAACACCGTTGTCATTTTCTTGCCAGCCGGCGGTATTTCTTGTGCAGCGATGAGCCAGATTTGTATTTCGTATTTCGCAAGTTGTGTGAATTTCTTGAAGTTGAAAGTGAATTCGCTCCAGAAAAGAAATGTCGCTTGAAAGCCGTGGCTGTTTGTTAAACCGCAGGACCTGAGCTTGCGTTCTGTTTCTCATGGCGTTCGCAAAGGCGATTCCTGCCTTTAAAACTGCTGTGTCTGCGACTGAAAGAGGCGTGTGGCGCAGCTTCTAAAGTCTTGTTGACGTTCCTCGATGTTGCTTTCTCTCTGCCTAAGGAAGTTCGATTGTCGCGTCGGAACGGGGAGACCTAAGCCTTCCAGCTTTAAGCCACCCTTCAGTCTTCTGAAGGGTGTCCGAGTGCTAGCATGTCATTTGGCTTTTTTTGGGGGGAAGCGGAGAGCGACATTGAAAAAGGTTACCGCCGCCGCCTCGCCCTCCGTGTTAAATGATTGCAAGCCGGCGGCGGCGGCGCTCCCTGTAGTCGTGGCCGAGCGGTTAAGGCGGTGGGCTAGAAAGCCATTGGGGTCTCCCCGCGTCGGCTCGAATCTTGCCCACTACGGCGCCCTTCTCCTGTCGCTTCGGCCTGCCCAGAAAAAGGCGGAGTGCCGTTTCTCTCTTCCTGCTTCTTGTACAAACGCTAAATCGCTTGGACCTGCTGCCTTGGAAGTAATGTCTTCAACATCCACCAGTGACATTTCACAGCTGGAAGCACACAGCCACGCTTTTGGCATTGGCATGTCTTGCGCCCTACTTCCAGCCTTTGAAGACCTAATTATTCAAACTGAAAGAACCGGCTGAATGAGTGTTTGCAGTGCACCAGGAGGAGCAGGGACCATAGCATTGGAGGGGTGAGGATGGCGCAGATGGAAACGTTTTCATGCGCTCCTCTGGGAGGAATGAAAAGAAAAGACGAAACCGGAAACAGTAGTAGCCGCAAGAGGAAGTGTCTTCAAGCGCCAAGCAAGCGCTCCTCGTTAGTATAGTGGTGCGTATCCCCGCCTGTCACGTGGGAGACCAGGGATGGATTGCTTGACGGCGAGCCAGGTTGCTTTTCTCCCATCAGATTCCAACCGCTAATGCTAACGCAGTGTGTGGGAGCTTACATGCTTTTCCTTTCCCGTCTTTTTCGGACGACTATTCCAAAGGGGTAACCTGAAGGAATAGGGGCCTGAAGACACGAGGCATTCTTAAACCAGCACTGGGCTGCACGGCCATCTGTTGTGATCAGGTTATATTCGAGTCAAAAAGCCAGAGCATCCGCTTCCATCCTATGGAGCACGAGCTAAATCGGAAGAGGCAGGGGATACACCTACGCCTATCGGCGCACGTTCCCTGCGTCAGGCTGCTTCACCCATTTGCACCCGACTGGAGACGGCACTGAGCAAGCTTTTTGTCAGGAGTGGGATTCGAACCCACGCCTCCAGGGGAGACTGCGACCTGAACGCAGCGCCTTAGACCGCTCGGCCATCCTGACGCGGGCCCCCTGTCCCGGGGCGGTCTGATGAGCCACCGCGATCCCACTACGCTCCTCGAGTATCGCACTGTTATTAATACTACAGTGTGACTCCAGCATTAAAATGTTTGGAAAATGTGTCGGCTTTTATAATCCAGTGTAGAGCAGCATGTGATGATTTGTGCTACAACACCAAGCGCTCAAAGTGACGTCTGCGTTTGTCGTTGAAACTTTCAACTCTTTCATCACTTATGTAGGAAATAAAAAGAGCAGTTGTGCGCCACACCCAGAGAGGCCGTCAGCAGAGCGGCGCAGCGGAAGCGTGCTGGGCCCATAACCTAGAGGTCGATGGATCGAAACCATCCTCTGCTACATGTGTCCTATGCACGATTCCTAAGCATGCCATTGGGTTAGCAAAGTGCCTTCAGATAGTCTGCATCTCCCTTTCTTTAAATTCTGTCCTGAGTTTCTCTCTCGTGTGTGTTTGTGCAAGCTTGACACTTGCGGGACTCTTTAATCTTCACCAATACGGAGATGACCAAATGTGTCTTCGGTTGTTCTGAGGTCTTTGATAGTTTCTTTGAAAGCTTCAACTGAACCTCGAAATCGAAGCAGTTATGTCTATATTGATTTCTCGCGTTAATCTTTACGAACCAGGAACAGCCAGCACACTCGGTCGCATTAGTAATTATGTCACGTCTCTACTTAGCAGAGCATTCAAAGGCCCACTGGAAGTAGTAAAGCACTAAAACACTGCAAAACTGAACTCGGGAAAATCATACTGGGAGCTCTGAGCGATGTCTGCATCCAAGCCATCCAATACGGACTCTGAAACCTTGGAATATCAACACTATGATGCGCTACCTTTTACCTGGAGCAAAACGATGGAATTAGAAGAATGCTTACCGCAGGATACAACTGTGCCGCTGTTATTTGGAGCACGGTTTTCACTTGCATGAAAACTACAGCAGAACGTAGAAGGATGATCACTGAGGAGTCCACGCGGGCATGCTGAGGAGATTGTAGGTCGTACATTTCAATGATTACTGACATTTGCGCTGCTGGAGGTACAGTAATCAACAAAGAACAGGGTGTGCTACTCTCGAATCCGGTCAGCACATGATGAAAAGCCAGGAAGTATACCTTGTCAAATTGCCGTCAACAGGGACAAGTTAACCACCAGCTCCCCCGGCGCCCGGCTAGCTCAGTCGGTAGAGCATGAGACTCTTAATCTCAGGGTCGTGGGTTCGAGCCCCACGTTGGGCGGTGCCCGTCTCCTTATTAACAAAGTTTCCCGCTCATCCTTGAACCTCTTACACCTCGATGGTACCGAGCACTGCGTTTTAATGCACAGGTGTGATCAAACCGAGATGAAAAGGGCGTATCTAGCTCCTTGCCCGAGAGATAAATCAAAGGTTCCGCAGATAATCCCTTGGCTCCGGTCACCCGGACGCAGATAGGAGCTGCAGCCATCATAACTTGTATGAAAACTAAGAAGAGCTCCTGTCTATTTACAGTTTCATTTACTCTAGCGTTTCCTTAAACATTGCGTGTACGAAGGCTAAGAAATTGGAGAGCTATTCTAATACAATAACTATTAGGAATCTTTTCGGCATAACAGTTTCACTGTGATTTTGCAGGTAACACGTACGTTGGGAAAACATTTTGAACGCGATCAATAACCGCACTGGAAAAATGTGGGAAAGAAAGGGCGAAAAGCGACTCTTCAACATGTGGAAATATCTTCCTGAGCGGAGCCCTCTTCTCGAAGCTCAACACTCTGCAAGAGTCACTTCTCCCAACTTGCGCCCGCAGGTTTCCGTAGTGTGCCTGCAAAGAGCCATCCGCTTGAGACAGGTGCACCTCCCGATTTCATTGAACTAAGCTAGATGCACAATTTCTAATGCAGCCTTCATCACAATAGACAGTTCATTTCTCGAAAGCTTGTCGTAAAAAAAGGAAACAAAGAACGAAAACGTATAGCTGACAATCTTCTGAAGATGCAGATTCATCTTTGGGGAAATGGACATTTTATGTATGCAGATGCTTTTCAAGCGCTGGTTTTAGAACGTCGCTGTGCTTCCAGCATCCTTTTCAGCCTTCTAAACTGGCTACCGAGGTGCCGATCACATTGTAAAGCGGTTGAGAGGCCGGAGCTGCTCAAACCGCTCTTGCCGTTTCCCATCAATCAAAAGCACTATGTTGTTTCTTTGTATGGAAAGCTTTTCAAGTCTGGCATCGACACGCACCTTTCCTGAAACGTCCAAAAGGTGAATGCTTCGCAAAGAAATCCAGTCTACCTTCAGGGGGCATGATGTTGAAATCGGAATGAGCCCTGGGTGGGCTTGAAGTAGCAGCTGTTCAGTTAACAGCTGCACAGAAACGCACCCCGCTTGCTTTGTATCATTCGCAAGTTTCTGGTTAAAGAGTAAAAAAGGCTGGAATTCTTCTGCCAGCCGGCAGGATTTCTTCTGCACTCACCCAGAAAAGCCAAGAATTGTATTTCATCTTTCGCAAGCTGTATTTTCCAGGAGGAGAATGAATACTTGCATTAAACTGAATCAAGCCGACAGAGACGCACAGCCGTTGTTTTTCTCCATGGGAAGTTTTTCGTTAAGGAAAAACACCGTTGTCATTTTCTTGCCAGCCGGCGGTATTTCTTGTGCAGCGATGAGCCAGATTTGTATTTCGTATTTCGCAAGTTGTGTGAATTTCTTGAAGTTGAAAGTGAATTCGCTCCAGAAAAGAAATGTCGCTTGAAAGCCGTGGCTGTTTGTTAAACCGCAGGACCTGAGCTTGCGTTCTGTTTCTCATGGCGTTCGCAAAGGCGATTTCTGCCTTTAAAACTGCTGTGTCTGCGACTGAAAGCGGCGTGTGGCGCAGCTTCTAAAGTCTTGTTGACGTTCCTCGATGTTGCTTTCTCTCTGCCTAAGGAAGTTCGATTGTCGCGTCGGAACGGGGAGACCTAAGCCTTCCAGCTTTAAGCCACCCTTCAGTCTTCTGAAGGGTGTCCGAGTGCTAGCATGTCATTTGGCTTTTTTTGGGGGGAAGCGGAGAGCGACATTGAAAAAGGTTACCGCCGCCGCCTCGCCCTCCGTGTTAAATGATTGCAAGCCGGCGGCGGCGGCGCTCCCTGTAGTCGTGGCCGAGCGGTTAAGGCGATGGGCTAGAAAGCCATTGGGGTCTCCCCGCGTCGGCTCGAATCCTGCCCACTACGGCGCCCTTCTCCTGTCGCTTCGGCCTGCCCAGAAAAAGGCGGAGTGCCGTTTCTCTCTTCCTGCTTCTTGTACAAACGCTAAATCGCTTGGACCTGCTGCCTTGGAAGTAATGTCTTCAACATCCACCAGTGACATTTCACAGCTGGAAGCACACAGCCACGCTTTTGGCATTGGCATGTCTTGCGCCCTACTTCCAGCCTTTGAAGACCTAATTATTCAAACTGAAAGAACCGGCTGAATGAGTGTTTGCAGTGCACCAGGAGGAGCAGGGACCATAGCATTGGAGGGGTGAGGATGGCGCAGATGGAAACGTTTTCATGCGCTCCTCTGGGAGGAATGAAAAGAAAAGACGAAACCGGAAACAGTAGTAGCCGCAAGAGGAAGTGTCTTCAAGCGCCAAGCAAGCGCTCCTCGTTAGTATAGTGGTGCGTATCCCCGCCTGTCACGTGGGAGACCAGGGATGGATTGCTTGACGGCGAGCCAGGTTGCTTTTCTCCCATCAGATTCCAACCGCTAATGCTAACGCAGTGTGTGGGAGCTTACATGCTTTTCCTTTCCCGTCTTTTTCGGACGACTATTCCAAAGGGGTAACCTGAAGGAATAGGGGCCTGAAGACACGAGGCATTCTTAAACCAGCACTGGGCTGCACGGCCATCTGTTGTGATCAGGTTATATTCGAGTCAAAAAGCCAGAGCATCCGCTTCCATCCTATGGAGCACGAGCTAAATCGGAAGAGGCAGGGGATACACCTACGCCTATCGGCGCACGTTCCCTGCGTCAGGCTGCTTCACCCATTTGCACCCGACTGGAGACGGCACTGAGCAAGCTTTTTGTCAGGAGTGGGATTCGAACCCATGCCTCCAGGGGAGACTGCAACCTGAACACAGCGCCTTAGACCGCTCGGCCATCCTGACGCGGGCCCCCTGTCCCGGGGCGGTCTGATGAGCCACCGCGATCCCACTACGCTCCTCGAATATCGCACTGTTATTAATACTACAGTGTGACTCCAGCATTAAAATGTTTGGAAAATGTGTCGGCTTTTATAATCCAGTGTAGAGCAGCATGTGATGATTTGTGCTACAACACCAAGCGCTCAAAGTGACATCTGCGTTTGTCGTTGAAACTTTCAACTCTTTCATCACTTATGTAGGAAATAAAAAGAGCAGTTGTGCGCCACACCCAGAGAGGCCGTCAGCAGAGCGGCGCAGCGGAAGCGTGCTGGGCCCATAACCTAGAGGTCGATGGATCGAAACCATCCTCTGCTACATGTGTCCTATGCACGATTCCTAAGCATGCCATTGGGTTAGCAAAGTGCCTTCAGATAGTCTGCATCTCCCTTTCTTTAAATTCTGTCCTGAGTTTCTCTCTCGTGTGTGTTTGTGCAAGCTTGACACTTGCGGGACTCTTTAATCTTCACCAATACGGAGATGACCAAATGTGTCTTCGGTTGTTCTGAGGTCTTTGATAGTTTCTTTGAAAGCTTCAACTGAACCTCGAAATCGAAGCAGTTATGTCTATATTGATTTCTCGCGTTAATCATTACGAACCAGGAACAGCCAGCACACTCGGTCGCATTAGTAATTATGTCACGTCTCTACTTAGCAGAGCATTCAAAGGCCCACTGGAAGTAGTAAAGCACTAAAACACTGCAAAACTGAACTCGGGAAAATCATACTGGGAGCTCTGAGCGATGTCTGCATCCAAGCCATCCAATACGGACTCTGAAACCTTGGAATATCAACACTATGATGCGCTACCTTTTACCTGGAGCAAAACGATGGAATTAGAAGAATGCTTACCGCAGGATACAACTGTGCCGCTGTTATTTGGAGCACGGTTTTCACTTGCATGAAAACTACAGCAGAACGTAGAAGGATGATCACTGAGGAGTCCACGCGGGCATGCTGAGGAGATTGTAGGTCGTACATTTCAATGATTACTGACATTTGCGCTGCTGGAGGTACAGTAATCAACAAAGAAGAGGGTGTGCTACTCTCGAATCCGGTCAGCACATGATGAAAAGCCAGGAAGTATACCTTGTCAAATTGCCGTCAACAGGGACAAGTTAACCACCAGCTCCACCGGCGCCCGGCTAGCTCAGTCGGTAGAGCATGAGACTCTTAATCTCAGGGTCGTGGGTTCGAGCCCCACGTTGGGCGGTGCCCGTCTCCTTATTAACAAAGTTTCCCGCTCATCCTTGAACCTCTTACACCTCGATGGTACCGAGCACTGCGTTTTAATGCACAGGTGTGATCAAACCGAGATGAAAAGGGCGTATCTAGCTCCTTGCCCGAGAGATAAATCAAAGGTTCCGCAGATAATCCCTTGGCTCCGGTCACCCGGACGCAGATAGGAGCTGCAGCCATCATAACTTGTATGAAAACTAAGAAGAGCTCCTGTCTATTTACAGTTTCATTTACTCTAGCGTTTCCTTAAACATTGCGTGTACGAAGGCTAAGAAATTGGAGAGCTATTCTAATACAATAACTATTAGGAATCTTTTCGGCATAACAGTTTCACTGTGATTTTGCAGGTAACACGTACGTTGGGAAAACATTTTGAACGCGATCAATAACCGCACTGGAAAAATGTGGGAAAGAAAGGGCGAAAAGCGACTCTTCAACATGTGGAAATATCTTCCTGAGCGGAGCCCTCTTCTCGAAGCTCAACACTCTGCAAGAGTCACTTCTCCCAACTTGCGCCCGCAGGTTTCCGTAGTGTGCCTGCAAAGAGCCATCCGCTTGAGACAGGTGCACCTCCCGATTTCATTGAACTAAGCTAGATGCACAATTTCTAATGCAGCCTTCATCACAATAGACAGTTCATTTCTCGAAAGCTTGTCGTAAAAAAAGGAAACAAAGAACGAAAACGTATAGCTGACAATCTTCTGAAGATGCAGATTCATCTTTGGGGAAATGGACATTTTATGTATGCAGATGCTTTTCAAGCGCTGGTTTTAGAACGTCGCTGTGCTTCCAGCATCCTTTTTAGCCTTCTAAACTGGCTACCGAGGTGCCGATCACATTGTAAAGCGGTTGAGAGGCCGGAGCTGCTCAAACCGCTCTTGCCGTTTCCCATCAATCAAAAGCACTATGTTGTTTCTTTGTATGGAAAGCTTTTCAAGTCTGGCATCGACACGCACCTTTCCTGAAACGTCCAAAAGGTGAATGCTTCGCAAAGAAATCCAGTCTACCTTCAGGGGGCATGATGTTGAAATCGGAATGAGCCCTGGGTGGGCTTGAAGCAGCAGCTGTTCAGTTAACAGCTGCACAGAAACGCACCCCGCTTGCTTTGTATCATTCGCAAGTTTCTGGTTAAAGAGTAAAAAAGGCTGGAATTCTTCTGCCAGCCGGCAGGATTTCTTCTGCACTCACCCAGAAAAGCCAAGAATTGTATTTCATCTTTCGCAAGCTGTATTTTCCAGGAGGAGAATGAATACTTGCATTAAACTGAATCAAGCCGACAGAGACGCACAGCCGTTGTTTTTCTCCATGGGAAGTTTTTCGTTAAGGAAAAACACCGTTGTCATTTTCTTGCCAGCCGGCGGTATTTCTTGTGCAGCGATGAGCCAGATTTGTATTTCGTATTTCGCAAGTTGTGTGAATTTCTTGAAGTTGAAAGTGAATTCGCTCCAGAAAAGAAATGTCGCTTGAAAGCCGTGGCTGTTTGTTAAACCGCAGGACCTGAGCTTGCGTTCTGTTTCTCATGGCGTTCGCAAAGGCGATTCCTGCCTTTAAAACTGCTGTGTCTGCGACTGAAAGCGGCGTGTGGCGCAGCTTCTAAAGTCTTGTTGACGTTCCTCGATGTTGCTTTCTCTCTGCCTAAGGAAGTTCGATTGTCGCGTCGGAACGGGGAGACCTAAGCCTTCCAGCTTTAAGCCACCCTTCAGTCTTCTGAAGGGTGTCCGAGTGCTAGCATGTCATTTGGCTTTTTTTGGGGGGAAGCGGAGAGCGACATTGAAAAAGGTTACCGCCGCCGCCTCGCCCTCCGTGTTAAATGATCGCAAGCCGGCGGCGGCGGCGCTCCCTGTAGTCGTGGCCGAGCGGTTAAGGCGATGGGCTAGAAAGCCATTGGGGTCTCCCCGCGTCGGCTCGAATCCTGCCCACTACGGCGCCCTTCTCCTGTCGCTTCGGCCTGCCCAGAAAAAGGCGGAGTGCCGTTTCTCTCTTCCTGCTTCTTGTACAAACGCTAAATCGCTTGGACCTGCTGCCTTGGAAGTAATGTCTTCAACATCCACCAGTGACATTTCACAGCTGGAAGCACACAGCCACGCTTTTGGCATTGGCATGTCTTGCGCCCTACTTCCAGCCTTTGAAGACCTAATTATTCAAACTGAAAGAACCGGCTGAATGAGTGTTTGCAGTGCACCAGGAGGAGCAGGGACCATAGCATTGGAGGGGTGAGGATGGCGCAGATGGAAACGTTTTCATGCGCTCCTCTGGGAGGAATGAAAAGAAAAGACGAAACCGGAAACAGTAGTAGCCGCAAGAGGAAGTGTCTTCAAGCGCCAAGCAAGCGCTCCTCGTTAGTATAGTGGTGCGTATCCCCGCCTGTCACGTGGGAGACCAGGGATGGATTGCTTGACGGCGAGCCAGGTTGCTTTTCTCCCATCAGATTCCAACCGCTAATGCTAACGCAGTGTGTGGGAGCTTACATGCTTTTCCTTTCCCGTCTTTTTCGGACGACTGTTCCAAAGGGGTAACCTGAAGGAATAGGGGCCTGAAGACACGAGGCATTCTTAAACCAGCACTGGGCTGCACGGCCATCTGTTGTGATCAGGTTATATTCGAGTCAAAAAGCCAGAGCATCCGCTTCCATCCTATGGAGCACGAGCTAAATCGGAAGAGGCAGGGGATACACCTACGCCTATCGGCGCACGTTCCCTGCGTCAGGCTGCTTCACCCATTTGCACCCGACTGGAGACGGCACTGAGCAAGCTTTTTGTCAGGAGTGGGATTCGAACCCATGCCTCCAGGGGAGACTGCAACCTGAACACAGCGCCTTAGACCGCTCGGCCATCCTGACGCGGGCCCCCTGTCCCGGGGCGGTCTGATGAGCCACCGCGATCCCACTACGCTCCTCGAATATCGCACTGTTATTAATACTACAGTGTGACTCCAGCATTAAAATGTTTGGAAAATGTGTCGGCTTTTATAATCCAGTGTAGAGCAGCATGTGATGATTTGTGCTACAACACCAAGCGCTCAAAGTGACATCTGCGTTTGTCGTTGAAACTTTCAACTCTTTCATCACTTATGTAGGAAATAAAAAGAGCAGTTGTGCGCCACACCCAGAGAGGCCGTCAGCAGAGCGGCGCAGCGGAAGCGTGCTGGGCCCATAACCTAGAGGTCGATGGATCGAAACCATCCTCTGCTACATGTGTCCTATGCACGATTCCTAAGCATGCCATTGGGTTAGCAAAGTGCCTTCAGATAGTCTGCATCTCCCTTTCTTTAAATTCTGTCCTGAGTTTCTCTCTCGTGTGTGTTTGTGCAAGCTTGACACTTGCGGGACTCTTTAATCTTCACCAATACGGAGATGACCAAATGTGTCTTCGGTTGTTCTGAGGTCTTTGATAGTTTCTTTGAAAGCTTCAACTGAACCTCGAAATCGAAGCAGTTATGTCTATATTGATTTCTCGCGTTAATCATTACGAACCAGGAACAGCCAGCACACTCGGTCGCATTAGTAATTATGTCACGTCTCTACTTAGCAGAGCATTCAAAGGCCCACTGGAAGTAGTAAAGCACTAAAACACTGCAAAACTGAACTCGGGAAAATCATACTGGGAGCTCTGAGCGATGTCTGCATCCAAGCCATCCAATACGGACTCTGAAACCTTGGAATATCAACACTATGATGCGCTACCTTTTACCTGGAGCAAAACGATGGAATTAGAAGAATGCTTACCGCAGGATACAACTGTGCCGCTGTTATTTGGAGCACGGTTTTCACTTGCATGAAAACTACAGCAGAACGTAGAAGGATGATCACTGAGGAGTCCACGCGGGCATGCTGAGGAGATTGTAGGTCGTACATTTCAATGATTACTGACATTTGCGCTGCTGGAGGTACAGTAATCAACAAAGAAGAGGGTGTGCTACTCTCGAATCCGGTCAGCACATGATGAAAAGCCAGGAAGTATACCTTGTCAAATTGCCGTCAACAGGGACAAGTTAACCACCAGCTCCACCGGCGCCCGGCTAGCTCAGTCGGTAGAGCATGAGACTCTTAATCTCAGGGTCGTGGGTTCGAGCCCCACGTTGGGCGGTGCCCGTCTCCTTATTAACAAAGTTTCCCGCTCATCCTTGAACCTCTTACACCTCGATGGTACCGAGCACTGCGTTTTAATGCACAGGTGTGATCAAACCGAGATGAAAAGGGCGTATCTAGCTCCTTGCCCGAGAGATAAATCAAAGGTTCCGCAGATAATCCCTTGGCTCCGGTCACCCGGACGCAGATAGGAGCTGCAGCCATCATAACTTGTATGAAAACTAAGAAGAGCTCCTGTCTATTTACAGTTTCATTTACTCTAGCGTTTCCTTAAACATTGCGTGTACGAAGGCTAAGAAATTGGAGAGCTATTCTAATACAATAACTATTAGGAATCTTTTCGGCATAACAGTTTCACTGTGATTTTGCAGGTAACACGTACGTTGGGAAAACATTTTGAACGCGATCAATAACCGCACTGGAAAAATGTGGGAAAGAAAGGGCGAAAAGCGACTCTTCAACATGTGGAAATATCTTCCTGAGCGGAGCCCTCTTCTCGAAGCTCAACACTCTGCAAGAGTCACTTCTCCCAACTTGCGCCCGCAGGTTTCCGTAGTGTGCCTGCAAAGAGCCATCCGCTTGAGACAGGTGCACCTCCCGATTTCATTGAACTAAGCTAGATGCACAATTTCTAATGCAGCCTTCATCACAATAGACAGTTCATTTCTCGAAAGCTTGTCGTAAAAAAAGGAAACAAAGAACGAAAACGTATAGCTGACAATCTTCTGAAGATGCAGATTCATCTTTGGGGAAATGGACATTTTATGTATGCAGATGCTTTTCAAGCGCTGGTTTTAGAACGTCGCTGTGCTTCCAGCATCCTTTTTAGCCTTCTAAACTGGCTACCGAGGTGCCGATCACATTGTAAAGCGGTTGAGAGGCCGGAGCTGCTCAAACCGCTCTTGCCGTTTCCCATCAATCAAAAGCACTATGTTGTTTCTTTGTATGGAAAGCTTTTCAAGTCTGGCATCGACACGCACCTTTCCTGAAACGTCCAAAAGGTGAATGCTTCGCAAAGAAATCCAGTCTACCTTCAGGGGGCATGATGTTGAAATCGGAATGAGCCCTGGGTGGGCTTGAAGCAGCAGCTGTTCAGTTAACAGCTGCACAGAAACGCACCCCGCTTGCTTTGTATCATTCGCAAGTTTCTGGTTAAAGAGTAAAAAAGGCTGGAATTCTTCTGCCAGCCGGCAGGATTTCTTCTGCACTCACCCAGAAAAGCCAAGAATTGTATTTCATCTTTCGCAAGCTGTATTTTCCAGGAGGAGAATGAATACTTGCATTAAACTGAATCAAGCCGACAGAGACGCACAGCCGTTGTTTTTCTCCATGGGAAGTTTTTCGTTAAGGAAAAACACCGTTGTCATTTTCTTGCCAGCCGGCGGTATTTCTTGTGCAGCGATGAGCCAGATTTGTATTTCGTATTTCGCAAGTTGTGTGAATTTCTTGAAGTTGAAAGTGAATTCGCTCCAGAAAAGAAATGTCCAGTCGCATGAAAGCCGTGGCTGTTTGTTAAACCGCAGGACCTGAGCTTGCGTTCTGTTTCTCATGGCGTTCGCAAAGGCGATTCCTGCCTTTAAAACTGCTGTGTCTGCGACTGAAAGCGGCGTGTGGCGCAGCTTCTAAAGTCTTGTTGACGTTCCTCGATGTTGCTTTCTCTCTGCCTAAGGAAGTTCGATTGTCGCGTCGGAACGGGGAGACCTAAGCCTTCCAGCTTTAAGCCACCCTTCAGTCTTCTGAAGGGTGTCCGAGTGCTAGCATGTCATTTGGCTTTTTTTGGGGGGTAGCGTAGAGCGACATTGAAAAAGGTTACCGCCGCCGCCTCGCCCTCCGTGTTAAATGATTGCAAGCCGGCGGCGGCGGCGCTCCCTGTAGTCGTGGCCGAGCGGTTAAGGCGATGGGCTAGAAAGCCATTGGGGTCTCCCCGCGTCGGCTCGAATCCTGCCCACTACGGCGCCCTTCTCCTGTCGCTTCGGCCTGCCCAGAAAAAGGCGGAGTGCCGTTTCTCTCTTCCTGCTTCTTGTACAAACGCTAAATCGCTTGGACCTGCTGCCTTGGAAGTAATGTCTTCAACATCCACCAGTGACATTTCACAGCTGGAAGCACACAGCCACGCTTTTGGCATTGGCATGTCTTGCGCCCTACTTCCAGCCTTTGAAGACCTAATTATTCAAACTGAAAGAACCGGCTGAATGAGTGTTTGCAGTGCACCAGGAGGAGCAGGGACCATAGCATTGGAGGGGTGAGGATGGCGCAGATGGAAACGTTTTCATGCGCTCCTCTGGGAGGAATGAAAAGAAAAGACGAAACCGGAAACAGTAGTAGCCGCAAGAGGAAGTGTCTTCAAGCGCCAAGCAAGCGCTCCTCGTTAGTATAGTGGTGCGTATCCCCACCTGTCACGTGGGAGACCAGGGATGGATTGCTTGACGGCGAGCCAGGTTGCTTTTCTCCCATCAGATTCCAACCGCTAATGCTAACGCAGTGTGTGGGAGCTTACATGCTTTTCCTTTCCCGTCTTTTTCGGACGACTATTCCAAAGGGGTAACCTGAAGGAATAGGGGCCTGAAGACACGAGGCATTCTTAAACCAGCACTGGGCTGCACGGCCTTCTGTTGTGATCAGGTTATATTCGAGTCAAAAAGCCAGAGCATCCGCTTCCATCCTATGGAGCACGAGCTAAATCGGAAGAGGCAGGGGATACACCTACGCCTATCGGCGCACGTTCCCTGCGTCAGGCTGCTTCACCCATTTGCACCCGACTGGAGACGGCACTGAGCAAGCATTTTGTCAGGAGTGGGATTCGAACCCACGCCTCCAGGGGAGACTGCGACCTGAACGGAGCGCCTTAGACCGCTCGGCCATCCTGATGCGGGCCCCCTGTCCCGGGGCGGTCTGATGAGCCACCGCGATCCCACTACGCTCCTCGAGTATCGCACTGTTATTAATACTACAGTGTGACTCCAGCATTAAAATGTTTGGAAAATGTGTCGGCTTTTATAATCCAGTGTAGAGCAGCATGTGATGATTTGTGCTACAACACCAAGCGCTCAAAGTGACGTCTGCGTTTGTCGTTGAAACTTTCAACTCTTTCATCACTTATGTAGGAAATAAAAAGAGCAGTTGTGCGCCACACGCAGAGAGGCCGTCAGCAGAGTGGCGCAGCGGAAGCGTGCTGGGCCCATAACCCAGAGGTCGATGGATCGAAACCATCCTCTGCTACATGTGTCCTATGCACGATTTCTTAGCATGCCATTGGGTTAGCAAAGTGCCTTCAAATAGTCTGCGTCTCCCTTTCTTTAAATTCTGTCCTGAGTTTCTCTCTCGTGTGTGTTTGTGCAAGCTTGACACTTGCGGGACTCTTTAATCTTCACCAATACGGAGATGACCAAATGTGTCTTCGGTTGTTCTGAGGTCTTTGATAGTTTCTTTGAAAGCTTCAACTGAACCTCGAAATCGAAGCAGTTATGTTTATATTGATTTCTCGCGTTAATCATTACGAACCAGGAACAGCCAGCACACTCGGTCGCATTAGTAATTATGTCACGTCTCTACTTAGCAGAGCATTCAAAGGCCCACTGGAAGTAGTAAAGCACTAAAACACTGCAAAACTGAACTCGGGAAAATCATACTGGGAGCTCTGAGCGATGTCTGCATCCAAGCCATCCAATACGGACTCTGAAACCTTGGAATATCAACACTATGATGCGCTACCTTTTACCTGGAGCAAAACGATGGAATTAGAAGAATGCTTACCGCAGGATACAACTGTGCCGCTGTTATTTGGAGCACGGTTTTCACTTGCATGAAAACTACAGCAGAACGTAGAAGGATGATCACTGAGGAGTCCACGCGGGCATGCTGAGGAGATTGTAGGTCGTACATTTCAATGATTACTGACATTTGCGCTGTTGGAGGTACAGTAATCAACAAAGAACAGGGTGTGCTACTCTCGAATCCGGTCAGCACATGATGAAAAGCCAGGAAGTATACCTTGTCAAATTGCCGTCAACAGGGACAAGTTAACCACCAGCTCCACCGGCGCCCGGCTAGCTCAGTCGGTAGAGCATGAGACTCTTAATCTCAGGGTCGTGGGTTCGAGCCCCACGTTGGGCGGTGCCCGTCTCCCTATTAACAAAGTTTCCCGCTCATCCTTGAACCTCTTACACCTCGATGGTACCGAGCACTGCGTTTTAATGCACAGGTGTGATCAAACCGAGATGAAAAGGGCGTATCTAGCTCCTTGCCCGAGAGATAAATCAAAGGTTCCGCAGATAATCCCTTGGCTCCGGTCACCCGGACGCAGATAGGAGCTGCAGCCATCATAACTTGTATGAAAACTAAGAAGAGCTCCTGTCTATTTACAGTTTCATTTACTCTAGCGTTTCCTTAAACATTGCGTGTACGAAGGCTAAGAAATTGGAGAGCTATTCTAATACAATAACTATTAGGAATCTTTTCGCCATAACAGTTTCACTGTGATTTTGCAGGTAACACGTACGTTGGGAAAACATTTTGAACGCGATCAATAACCGCACTGGAAAAATGTGGGAAAGAAAGGGCGAAAAGCGACTCTTCAACATGTGGAAATATCTTCCTGAGCGGAGCCCTCTTCTCGAAGCTCAACACTCTGCAAGAGTCACTTCTCCCAACTTGCGCCCGCAGGTTTCCGTAGTGTGCCTGCAAAGAGCCATCCGCTTGAGACAGGTGCACCTCCCGATTTCATTGAACTAAGCTAGATGCACAATTTCTAATGCAGCCTTCATCACAATAGACAGTTCATTTCTCGAAAGCTTGTCGTAAAAAAAGGAAACAAAGAACGAAAACGTATAGCTGACAATCTTCTGAAGATGCAGATTCAGCTTTGGGGAAATGGACATTTTATGTATGCAGATGCTTTTCAAGCGCTGGTTTTAGAACGTCGCTGTGCTTCCAGCATCCTTTTTAGCCTTCTAAACTGGCTACCGAGGTGCCGATCACATTGTAAAGCGGTTGAGAGGCCGGAGCTGCTCAAACCGCTCTTGCCGTTTCCCATCAATCAAAAGCACTATGTTGTTTCTTTGTATGGAAAGCTTTTCAAGTCTGGCATCGACACGCACCTTTCCTGAAACGTCCAAAAGGTGAATGCTTCGCAAAGAAATCCAGTCTACCTTCAGGGGGCATGATGTTGAAATCGGAATGAGCCCTGGGTGGGCTTGAAGCAGCAGCTGTTCAGTTAACAGCTGCACAGAAACGCACCCCGCTTGCTTTGTATCATTCGCAAGTTTCTGGTTAAAGAGTAAAAAAGGCTGGAATTCTTCTGCCAGCCGGCAGGATTTCTTCTGCACTCACCCAGAAAAGCCAAGAATTGTATTTCATCTTTCGCAAGCTGTATTTTCCAGGAGGAGAATGAATACTTGCATTAAACTGAATCAAGCCGACAGAGACGCACAGCCGTTGTTTTTCTCCATGGGAAGTTTTTCGTTAAGGAAAAACACCGTTGTCATTTTCTTGCCAGCCGGCGGTATTTCTTGTGCAGCGATGAGCCAGATTTGTATTTCGTATTTCGCAAGTTGTGCGAATTTCTTGAAGTTGAAAGTGAATTCACTCCAGAAAAGAAATGTCGCTTGAAAGCCGTGGCTGTTTGTTAAACCGCAGGACCTGAGCTTGCGTTCTGTTTCTCATGGCGTTCGCAAAGGCGATTCCTGCCTTTAAAACTGCTGTGTCTGCGACTGAAAGTGGCGTGTGGCGAAGCTTCTAAAGTCTTGTTGACGCTCCTCGATGTTGCTTTCTCTCTGCCTAAGGAAGTTCGATTGTCGCGTCGGAACGGGGAGACCTAATCCTTCCAGCTTTAAGCCACCCTTCAGTCTTCTGAAGGGTGTCCGAGTGCTAGCATGTCATTTGGCTTTTTTTCTGGGGAAACGGAGAGCGACATTGAAAAAGGTTACCTCCGCCGCCTCGCCCTCCGTGTTAAATGATCGCAAGCCGGCGGCGGCGGCGCTCCCTGTAGTCGTGGCCGAGCGGTTAAGGCGATGGGCTAGAAAGCCATTGGGGTCTCCCCGCGTCGGCTCGAATCCTGCCGACTACGGCGCCCTTCTCCTGTCGCTTCGGCCTGCCCAGAAAAAGGCGGAGTGCTGTTTCTCTCTTCCTGCTTCTTGTACAAACGCTAAATCGCTTGGACCTGCTGCCTTGGAAGTAATGTCTTCAACATCCACCAGTGACATTTCACAGCTGGAAGCACACAGCCACGCTTTTGGCATTGGCATGTCTTGCGCCCTACTTCCAGCCTTTGAAGACCTAATTATTCAAACTGAAAGAACCGGCTGAATGAGTGTTTGCAGTGCACCAGGAGGAGCAGGGACCATAGCATTGGAGGGGTGAGGATGGCGCAGATGGAAACGTTTTCATGCGCTCCTCTGGGAGGAATGAAAAGAAAAGACGAAACCGGAAACAGTAGTAGCCGCAAGAGGAAGTGTCTTCAAGCGCCAAGCAAGCGCTCCTCGTTAGTATAGTGGTGCGTATCCCCGCCTGTCACGTGGGAGACCAGGGATGGATTGCTTGACGGCGAGCCAGGTTGCTTTTCTCCCATCAGATTCCAACCGCTAATGCTAACGCAGTGTGTGGGAGCTTACATGCTTTTCCTTTCCCGTCTTTTTCGGACGACTATTCCAAAGGGGTAACCTGAAGGAATAGGGGCCTGAAGACACGAGGCATTCTTAAAACAGCACTGGGCTGCACGGCCTTCTGTTGTGATCAGGTTATATTCGAGTCAAAAAGCCAGAGCATCCGCTTCCATCCTATGGAGCACGAGCTAAATCGGAAGAGGCAGGGGATACACCTACGCCTATCGGCGCACGTTCCCTGCGTCAGGCTGCTTCACCCATTTGCACCCGACTGGAGACGGCACTGAGCAAGCTTTTTGTCAGGAGTGGGATTCGAACCCACGCCTCCAGGGGAGACTGCGACCTGAACGCAGCGCCTTAGACCGCTCGGCCATCCTGACGCGGGCCCCCTGTCCCGGGGCGGTCTGATGAGCCACCGCGATCCCACTACGCTCCTCGAGTATCGCACTGTTATTAATACTACAGTGTGACTCCAGCATTAAAATGTTTGGAAAATGTGTCGGCTTTTATAATCCAGTGTAGAGCAGCATGTGATGATTTGTGCTACAACACCAAGCGCTCAAAGTGACGTCTGCGTTTGTCGTTGAAACTTTCAACTCTTTCATCACTTATGTAGGAAATAAAAAGAGCAGTTGTGCGCCACACGCAGAGAGGCCGTCAGCAGAGTGGCGCAGCGGAAGCGTGCTGGGCCCATAACCCAGAGGTCGATGGATCGAAACCATCCTCTGCTACATGTGTCCTATGCACGATTCATAAGCATGCCATTGGGTTAGCAAAGTGCCTTCAAATAGTCTGCGTCTCCCTTTCTTTAAATTCTGTCCTGAGTTTCTCTCTCGTGTGTGTTTGTGCAAGCTTGACACTTGCGGGACTCTTTAATCTTCACCAATACGGAGATGACCAAATGTGTCTTCGGTTGTTCTGAGGTCTTTGATAGTTTCTTTGAAAGCTTCAACTGAACCTCGAAATCGAAGCAGTTATGTTTATATTGATTTCTCGCGTTAATCATTACGAACCAGGAACAGCCAGCACACTCGGTCGCATTAGTAATTATGTCACGTCTCTACTTAGCAGAGCATTCAAAGGCCCACTGGAAGTAGTAAAGCACTAAAACACTGCAAAACTGAACTCGGGAAAATCATACTGGGAGCTCTGAGCGATGTCTGCATCCAAGCCATCCAATACGGACTCTGAAACCTTGGAATATCAACACTATGATGCGCTACCTTTTACCTGGAGCAAAACGATGGAATTAGAAGAATGCTTACCGCAGGATACAACTGTGCCGCTGTTATTTGGAGCACGGTTTTCACTTGCATGAAAACTACAGCAGAACGTAGAAGGATGATCACTGAGGAGTCCACGCGGGCATGCTGAGGAGATTGTAGGTCGTACATTTCAATGATTACTGACATTTGCGCTGTTGGAGGTACAGTAATCAACAAAGAACAGGGTGTGCTACTCTCGAATCCGGTCAGCACATGATGAAAAGCCAGGAAGTATACCTTGTCAAATTGCCGTCAACAGGGACAAGTTAACCACCAGCTCCACCGGCGCCCGGCTAGCTCAGTCGGTAGAGCATGAGACTCTTAATCTCAGGGTCGTGGGTTCGAGCCCCACGTTGGGCGGTGCCCGTCTCCCTATTAACAAAGTTTCCCGCTCATCCTTGAACCTCTTACACCTCGATGGTACCGAGCACTGCGTTTTAATGCACAGGTGTGATCAAACCGAGATGAAAAGGGCGTATCTAGCTCCTTGCCCGAGAGATAAATCAAAGGTTCCGCAGATAATCCCTTGGCTCCGGTCACCCGGACGCAGATAGGAGCTGCAGCCATCATAACTTGTATGAAAACTAAGAAGAGCTCCTGTCTATTTACAGTTTCATTTACTCTAGCGTTTCCTTAAACATTGCGTGTACGAAGGCTAAGAAATTGGAGAGCTATTCTAATACAATAACTATTAGGAATCTTTTCGGCATAACAGTTTCACTGTGATTTTGCAGGTAACACGTACGTTGGGAAAACATTTTGAACGCGATCAATAACCGCACTGGAAAAATGTGGGAAAGAAAGGGCGAAAAGCGACTCTTCAACATGTGGAAATATCTTCCTGAGCGGAGCCCTCTTCTCGAAGCTCAACACTCTGCAAGAGTCACTTCTCCCAACTTGCGCCCGCAGGTTTCCGTAGTGTGCCTGCAAAGAGCCATCCGCTTGAGACAGGTGCACCTCCCGATTTCATTGAACTAAGCTAGATGCACAATTTCTAATGCAGCCTTCATCACAATAGACAGTTCATTTCTCGAAAGCTTGTCGTAAAAAAAGGAAACAAAGAACGAAAACGTATAGCTGACAATCTTCTGAAGATGCAGATTCAGCTTTGGGGAAATGGACATTTTATGTATGCAGATGCTTTTCAAGCGCTGGTTTTAGAACCAGCTTCCAGCATCCTTTTTAGCCTTCTAAACTGGCTACCGAGGTGCCGATCACATTGTAAAGCGGTTGAGAGGCCGGAGCTGCTCAAACCGCTCTTGCCGTTTCCCATCAATCAAAAGCACTATGTTGTTTCTTTGTATGGAAAGCTTTTCAAGTCTGGCATCGACACGCACCTTTCCTGAAACGTCCAAAGGGTGAATGCTTCGCAAAGAAATCCAGTCTACCTTCAGGGGGCATGATGTTGAAATCGGAATGAGCCCTGGGTGGGCTTGAAGCAGCAGCTGTTCAGTTAACAGCTGCACAGAAACGCACCCCGCTTGCTTTGTATCATTCGCAAGTTTCTGGTTAAAGAGTAAAAAAGGCTGGAATTCTTCTGCCAGCCGGCAGGATTTCTTCTGCACTCACCCAGAAAAGCCAAGAATTGTATTTCATCTTTCGCAAGCTGTATTTTCCAGGAGGAGAATGAATACTTGCATTAAACTGAATCAAGCCGACAGAGACGCACAGCCGTTGTTTTTCTCCATGGGAAGTTTTTCGTTAAGGAAAAACACCGTTGTCATTTTCTTGCCAGCCGGCGGTATTTCTTATGCAGCGATGAGCCAGATTTGTATTTCGTATTTCGCAAGTTGTGTGAATTTCTTGAAGTTGAAAGTGAATTCGCTCCAGAAAAGAAATGTCCAGTCGCATGAAAGCCGTGGCTGTTTGTTAAACCGCAGGACCTGAGCTTGCGTTCTGTTTCTCATGGCGTTCGCAAAGGCGATTCCTGCCTTTAAAACTGCTGTGTCTGCGACTGAAAGTGGCGTGTGGCGCAGCTTCTAAAGTCTTGTTGACGCTCCTCGATGTTGCTTTCTCTCTGCCTAAGGAAGTTCGATTGTCGCGTCGGAACGGGGAGACCTAATCCTTCCAGCTTTAAGCCACCCTTCAGTCTTCTGAAGGGTGTCCGAGTGCTAGCATGTCATTTGGCTTTTTTTCTGGGGAAACGGAGAGCGACATTGAAAAAGGTTACCGCCGCCGCCTCGCCCTCCGTGTTAAATGATCGCAAGCCGGCGGCGGCGGTGCTCCCTGTAGTCGTGGCCGAGCGGTTAAGGCGATGGGCTAGAAAGCCATTGGGGTCTCCCCGCGTCGGCTCGAATCCTGCCCACTACGGCGCCCTTCTCCTGTCGCTTCGGCCTGCCCAGAAAAAGGCGGAGTGCCGTTTCTCTCTTCCTGCTTCTTGTACAAACGCTAAATCGCTTGGACCTGCTGCCTTGGAAGTAATGTCTTCAACATCCACCAGTGACATTTCACAGCTGGAAGCACACAGCCACGCTTTTGGCATTGGCATGTCTTGCGCCCTACTTCCAGCCTTTGAAGACCTAATTATTCAAACTGAAAGAACCGGCTGAATGAGTGTTTGCAGTGCACCAGGAGGAGCAGGGACCATAGCATTGGAGGGGTGAGGATGGCGCAGATGGAAACGTTTTCATGCGCTCCTCTGGGAGGAATGAAAAGAAAAGACGAAACCGGAAACAGTAGTAGCCGCAAGAGGAAGTGTCTTCAAGCGCCAAGCAAGCGCTCCTCGTTAGTATAGTGGTGCGTATCCCCGCCTGTCACGTGGGAGACCAGGGATGGATTGCTTGACGGCGAGCCAGGTTGCTTTTCTCCCATCAGATTCCAACCGCTAATGCTAACGCAGTGTGTGGGAGCTTACATGCTTTTCCTTTCCCGTCTTTTTCGGACGACTATTCCAAAGGGGTAACCTGAAGGAATAGGGGCCTGAAGACACGAGGCATTCTTAAACCAGCACTGGGCTGCACGGCCTTCTGTTGTGATCAGGTTATATTCGAGTCAAAAAGCCAGAGCATCCGCTTCCATCCTATGGAGCACGAGCTAAATCGGAAGAGGCAGGGGATACACCTACGCCTATCGGCGCACGTTCCCTGCGTCAGGCTGCTTCACCCATTTGCACCCGACTGGAGACGGCACTGAGCAAGCATTTTGTCAGGAGTGGGATTCGAACCCACGCCTCCAGGGGAGACTGCGACCTGAACGCATCGCCTTAGACCGCTCGGCCATCCTGATGCGGGCCCCCTGTCCCGGGGCGGTCTGATGAGCCACCGCGATCCCACTACGCTCCTCGAGTATCGCACTGTTATTAATACTACAGTGTGACTCCAGCATTAAAATGTTTGGAAAATGTGTCGGCTTTTATAATCCAGTGTAGAGCAGCATGTGATGATTTGTGCTACAACACCAAGCGCTCAAAGTGACGTCTGCGTTTGTCGTTGAAACTTTCAACTCTTTCATCACTTATGTAGGAAATAAAAAGAGCAGTTGTGCGCCACACGCAGAGAGGCCGTCAGCAGAGTGGCGCAGCGGAAGCGTGCTGGGCCCATAACCCAGAGGTCGATGGATCGAAACCATCCTCTGCTACATGTGTCCTATGCACGATTTCTTAGCATGCCATTGGGTTAGCAAAGTGCCTTCAAATAGTCTGCGTCTCCCTTTCTTTAAATTCTGTCCTGAGTTTCTCTCTCGTGTGTGTTTGTGCAAGCTTGACACTTGCGGGACTCTTTAATCTTCACCAATACGGAGATGACCAAATGTGTCTTCGGTTGTTCTGAGGTCTTTGATAGTTTCTTTGAAAGCTTCAACTGAACCTCGAAATCGAAGCAGTTATGTTTATATTGATTTCTCGCGTTAATCATTACGAACCAGGAACAGCCAGCACACTCGGTCGCATTAGTAATTATGTCACGTCTCTACTTAGCAGAGCATTCAAAGGCCCACTGGAAGTAGTAAAGCACTAAAACACTGCAAAACTGAACTCGGGAAAATCATACTGGGAGCTCTGAGCGATGTCTGCATCCAAGCCATCCAATACGGACTCTGAAACCTTGGAATATCAACACTATGATGCGCTACCTTTTACCTGGAGCAAAACGATGGAATTAGAAGAATGCTTACCGCAGGATACAACTGTGCCGCTGTTATTTGGAGCACGGTTTTCACTTGCATGAAAACTACAGCAGAACGTAGAAGGATGATCACTGAGGAGTCCACGCGGGCATGCTGAGGAGATTGTAGGTCGTACATTTCAATGATTACTGACATTTGCGCTGTTGGAGGTACAGTAATCAACAAAGAACAGGGTGTGCTACTCTCGAATCCGGTCAGCACATGATGAAAAGCCAGGAAGTATACCTTGTCAAATTGCCGTCAACAGGGACAAGTTAACCACCAGCTCCACCGGCGCCCGGCTAGCTCAGTCGGTAGAGCATGAGACTCTTAATCTCAGGGTCGTGGGTTCGAGCCCCACGTTGGGCGGTGCCCGTCTCCCTATTAACAAAGTTTCCCGCTCATCCTTGAACCTCTTACACCTCGATGGTACCGAGCACTGCGTTTTAATGCACAGGTGTGATCAAACCGAGATGAAAAGGGCGTATCTAGCTCCTTGCCCGAGAGATAAATCAAAGGTTCCGCAGATAATCCCTTGGCTCCGGTCACCCGGACGCAGATAGGAGCTGCAGCCATCATAACTTGTATGAAAACTAAGAAGAGCTCCTGTCTATTTACAGTTTCATTTACTCTAGCGTTTCCTTAAACATTGCGTGTACGAAGGCTAAGAAATTGGAGAGCTATTCTAATACAATAACTATTAGGAATCTTTTCGCCATAACAGTTTCACTGTGATTTTGCAGGTAACACGTACGTTGGGAAAACATTTTGAACGCGATCAATAACCGCACTGGAAAAATGTGGGAAAGAAAGGGCGAAAAGCGACTCTTCAACATGTGGAAATATCTTCCTGAGCGGAGCCCTCTTCTCGAAGCTCAACACTCTGCAAGAGTCACTTCTCCCAACTTGCGCCCGCAGGTTTCCGTAGTGTGCCTGCAAAGAGCCATCCGCTTGAGACAGGTGCACCTCCCGATTTCATTGAACTAAGCTAGATGCACAATTTCTAATGCAGCCTTCATCACAATAGACAGTTCATTTCTCGAAAGCTTGTCGTAAAAAAAGGAAACAAAGAACGAAAACGTATAGCTGACAATCTTCTGAAGATGCAGATTCAGCTTTGGGGAAATGGACATTTTATGTATGCAGATGCTTTTCAAGCGCTGGTTTTAGAACGTCGCTGTGCTTCCAGCATCCTTTTTAGCCTTCTAAACTGGCTACCGAGGTGCCGATCACATTGTAAAGCGGTTGAGAGGCCGGAGCTGCTCAAACCGCTCTTGCCGTTTCCCATCAATCAAAAGCACTATGTTGTTTCTTTGTATGGAAAGCTTTTCAAGTCTGGCATCGACACGCACCTTTCCTGAAACGTCCAAAGGGTGAATGCTTCGCAAAGAAATCCAGTCTACCTTCAGGGGGCATGATGTTGAAATCGGAATGAGCCCTGGGTGGGCTTGAAGCAGCAGCTGTTCAGTTAACAGCTGCACAGAAACGCACCCCGCTTGCTTTGTATCATTCGCAAGTTTCTGGTTAAAGAGTAAAAAAGGCTGGAATTCTTCTGCCAGCCGGCAGGATTTCTTCTGCACTCACCCAGAAAAGCCAAGAATTGTATTTCATCTTTCGCAAGCTGTATTTTCCAGGAGGAGAATGAATACTTGCATTAAACTGAATCAAGCCGACAGAGACGCACAGCCGTTGTTTTTCTCCATGGGAAGTTTTTCGTTAAGGAAAAACACCGTTGTCATTTTCTTGCCAGCCGGCGGTATTTCTTGTGCAGCGATGAGCCAGATTTGTATTTCGTATTTCGCAAGTTGTGTGAATTTCTTGAAGTTGAAAGTGAATTCGCTCCAGAAAAGAAATGTCCAGTCGCATGAAAGCCGTGGCTGTTTGTTAAACCGCAGGACCTGAGCTTGCGTTCTGTTTCTCATGGCGTTCGCAAAGGCGATTCCTGCCTTTAAAACTGCTGTGTCTGCGACTGAAAGTGGCGTGTGGCGCAGCTTCTAAAGTCTTGTTGACGCTCCTCGATGTTGCTTTCTCTCTGCCTAAGGAAGTTCGATTGTCGCGTCGGAACGGGGAGACCTAATCCTTCCAGCTTTAAGCCACCCTTCAGTCTTCTGAAGGGTGTCCGAGTGCTAGCATGTCATTTGGCTTTTTTTCTGGGGAAACGGAGAGCGACATTGAAAAAGGTTACCTCCGCCGCCTCGCCCTCCGTGTTAAATGATCGCAAGCCGGCGGCGGCGGCGCTCCCTGTAGTCGTGGCCGAGCGGTTAAGGCGATGGGCTAGAAAGCCATTGGGGTCTCCCCGCGTCGGCTCGAATCCTGCCGACTACGGCGCCCTTCTCCTGTCGCTTCGGCCTGCCCAGAAAAAGGCGGAGTGCTGTTTCTCTCTTCCTGCTTCTTGTACAAACGCTAAATCGCTTGGACCTGCTGCCTTGGAAGTAATGTCTTCAACATCCACCAGTGACATTTCACAGCTGGAAGCACACAGCCACGCTTTTGGCATTGGCATGTCTTGCGCCCTACTTCCAGCCTTTGAAGACCTAATTATTCAAACTGAAAGAACCGGCTGAATGAGTGTTTGCAGTGCACCAGGAGGAGCAGGGACCATAGCATTGGAGGGGTGAGGATGGCGCAGATGGAAACGTTTTCATGCGCTCCTCTGGGAGGAATGAAAAGAAAAGACGAAACCGGAAACAGTAGTAGCCGCAAGAGGAAGTGTCTTCAAGCGCCAAGCAAGCGCTCCTCGTTAGTATAGTGGTGCGTATCCCCGCCTGTCACGTGGGAGACCAGGGATGGATTGCTTGACGGCGAGCCAGGTTGCTTTTCTCCCATCAGATTCCAACCGCTAATGCTAACGCAGTGTGTGGGAGCTTACATGCTTTTCCTTTCCCGTCTTTTTCGGACGACTATTCCAAAGGGGTAACCTGAAGGAATAGGGGCCTGAAGACACGAGGCATTCTTAAACCAGCACTGGGCTGCACGGCCTTCTGTTGTGATCAGGTTATATTCGAGTCAAAAAGCCAGAGCATCCGCTTCCATCCTATGGAGCACGAGCTAAATCGGAAGAGGCAGGGGATACACCTACGCCTATCGGCGCACGTTCCCTGCGTCAGGCTGCTTCACCCATTTGCACCCGACTGGAGACGGCACTGAGCAAGCATTTTGTCAGGAGTGGGATTCGAACCCACGCCTCCAGGGGAGACTGCGACCTGAACGCATCGCCTTAGACCGCTCGGCCATCCTGATGCGGGCCCCCTGTCCCGGGGCGGTCTGATGAGCCACCGCGATCCCACTACGCTCCTCGAGTATCGCACTGTTATTAATACTACAGTGTGACTCCAGCATTAAAATGTTTGGAAAATGTGTCGGCTTTTATAATCCAGTGTAGAGCAGCATGTGATGATTTGTGCTACAACACCAAGCGCTCAAAGTGACGTCTGCGTTTGTCGTTGAAACTTTCAACTCTTTCATCACTTATGTAGGAAATAAAAAGAGCAGTTGTGCGCCACACGCAGAGAGGCCGTCAGCAGAGTGGCGCAGCGGAAGCGTGCTGGGCCCATAACCCAGAGGTCGATGGATCGAAACCATCCTCTGCTACATGTGTCCTATGCACGATTTCTTAGCATGCCATTGGGTTAGCAAAGTGCCTTCAAATAGTCTGCGTCTCCCTTTCTTTAAATTCTGTCCTGAGTTTCTCTCTCGTGTGTGTTTGTGCAAGCTTGACACTTGCGGGACTCTTTAATCTTCACCAATACGGAGATGACCAAATGTGTCTTCGGTTGTTCTGAGGTCTTTGATAGTTTCTTTGAAAGCTTCAACTGAACCTCGAAATCGAAGCAGTTATGTTTATATTGATTTCTCGCGTTAATCATTACGAACCAGGAACAGCCAGCACACTCGGTCGCATTAGTAATTATGTCACGTCTCTACTTAGCAGAGCATTCAAAGGCCCACTGGAAGTAGTAAAGCACTAAAACACTGCAAAACTGAACTCGGGAAAATCATACTGGGAGCTCTGAGCGATGTCTGCATCCAAGCCATCCAATACGGACTCTGAAACCTTGGAATATCAACACTATGATGCGCTACCTTTTACCTGGAGCAAAACGATGGAATTAGAAGAATGCTTACCGCAGGATACAACTGTGCCGCTGTTATTTGGAGCACGGTTTTCACTTGCATGAAAACTACAGCAGAACGTAGAAGGATGATCACTGAGGAGTCCACGCGGGCATGCTGAGGAGATTGTAGGTCGTACATTTCAATGATTACTGACATTTGCGCTGTTGGAGGTACAGTAATCAACAAAGAACAGGGTGTGCTACTCTCGAATCCGGTCAGCACATGATGAAAAGCCAGGAAGTATACCTTGTCAAATTGCCGTCAACAGGGACAAGTTAACCACCAGCTCCACCGGCGCCCGGCTAGCTCAGTCGGTAGAGCATGAGACTCTTAATCTCAGGGTCGTGGGTTCGAGCCCCACGTTGGGCGGTGCCCGTCTCCCTATTAACAAAGTTTCCCGCTCATCCTTGAACCTCTTACACCTCGATGGTACCGAGCACTGCGTTTTAATGCACAGGTGTGATCAAACCGAGATGAAAAGGGCGTATCTAGCTCCTTGCCCGAGAGATAAATCAAAGGTTCCGCAGATAATCCCTTGGCTCCGGTCACCCGGACGCAGATAGGAGCTGCAGCCATCATAACTTGTATGAAAACTAAGAAGAGCTCCTGTCTATTTACAGTTTCATTTACTCTAGCGTTTCCTTAAACATTGCGTGTACGAAGGCTAAGAAATTGGAGAGCTATTCTAATACAATAACTATTAGGAATCTTTTCGCCATAACAGTTTCACTGTGATTTTGCAGGTAACACGTACGTTGGGAAAACATTTTGAACGCGATCAATAACCGCACTGGAAAAATGTGGGAAAGAAAGGGCGAAAAGCGACTCTTCAACATGTGGAAATATCTTCCTGAGCGGAGCCCTCTTCTCGAAGCTCAACACTCTGCAAGAGTCACTTCTCCCAACTTGCGCCCGCAGGTTTCCGTAGTGTGCCTGCAAAGAGCCATCCGCTTGAGACAGGTGCACCTCCCGATTTCATTGAACTAAGCTAGATGCACAATTTCTAATGCAGCCTTCATCACAATAGACAGTTCATTTCTCGAAAGCTTGTCGTAAAAAAAGGAAACAAAGAACGAAAACGTATAGCTGACAATCTTCTGAAGATGCAGATTCAGCTTTGGGGAAATGGACATTTTATGTATGCAGATGCTTTTCAAGCGCTGGTTTTAGAACGTCGCTGTGCTTCCAGCATCCTTTTTAGCCTTCTAAACTGGCTACCGAGGTGCCGATCACATTGTAAAGCGGTTGAGAGGCCGGAGCTGCTCAAACCGCTCTTGCCGTTTCCCATCAATCAAAAGCACTATGTTGTTTCTTTGTATGGAAAGCTTTTCAAGTCTGGCATCGACACGCACCTTTCCTGAAACGTCCAAAGGGTGAATGCTTCGCAAAGAAATCCAGTCTACCTTCAGGGGGCATGATGTTGAAATCGGAATGAGCCCTGGGTGGGCTTGAAGCAGCAGCTGTTCAGTTAACAGCTGCACAGAAACGCACCCCGCTTGCTTTGTATCATTCGCAAGTTTCTGGTTAAAGAGTAAAAAAGGCTGGAATTCTTCTGCCAGCCGGCAGGATTTCTTCTGCACTCACCCAGAAAAGCCAAGAATTGTATTTCATCTTTCGCAAGCTGTATTTTCCAGGAGGAGAATGAATACTTGCATTAAACTGAATCAAGCCGACAGAGACGCACAGCCGTTGTTTTTCTCCATGGGAAGTTTTTCGTTAAGGAAAAACACCGTTGTCATTTTCTTGCCAGCCGGCGGTATTTCTTGTGCAGCGATGAGCCAGATTTGTATTTCGTATTTCGCAAGTTGTGTGAATTTCTTGAAGTTGAAAGTGAATTCGCTCCAGAAAAGAAATGTCCAGTCGCATGAAAGCCGTGGCTGTTTGTTAAACCGCAGGACCTGAGCTTGCGTTCTGTTTCTCATGGCGTTCGCAAAGGCGATTCCTGCCTTTAAAACTGCTGTGTCTGCGACTGAAAGTGGCGTGTGGCGCAGCTTCTAAAGTCTTGTTGACGCTCCTCGATGTTGCTTTCTCTCTGCCTAAGGAAGTTCGATTGTCGCGTCGGAACGGGGAGACCTAATCCTTCCAGCTTTAAGCCACCCTTCAGTCTTCTGAAGGGTGTCCGAGTGCTAGCATGTCATTTGGCTTTTTTTCTGGGGAAACGGAGAGCGACATTGAAAAAGGTTACCTCCGCCGCCTCGCCCTCCGTGTTAAATGATCGCAAGCCGGCGGCGGCGGCGCTCCCTGTAGTCGTGGCCGAGCGGTTAAGGCGATGGGCTAGAAAGCCATTGGGGTCTCCCCGCGTCGGCTCGAATCCTGCCGACTACGGCGCCCTTCTCCTGTCGCTTCGGCCTGCCCAGAAAAAGGCGGAGTGCTGTTTCTCTCTTCCTGCTTCTTGTACAAACGCTAAATCGCTTGGACCTGCTGCCTTGGAAGTAATGTCTTCAACATCCACCAGTGACATTTCACAGCTGGAAGCACACAGCCACGCTTTTGGCATTGGCATGTCTTGCGCCCTACTTCCAGCCTTTGAAGACCTAATTATTCAAACTGAAAGAACCGGCTGAATGAGTGTTTGCAGTGCACCAGGAGGAGCAGGGACCATAGCATTGGAGGGGTGAGGATGGCGCAGATGGAAACGTTTTCATGCGCTCCTCTGGGAGGAATGAAAAGAAAAGACGAAACCGGAAACAGTAGTAGCCGCAAGAGGAAGTGTCTTCAAGCGCCAAGCAAGCGCTCCTCGTTAGTATAGTGGTGCGTATCCCCGCCTGTCACGTGGGAGACCAGGGATGGATTGCTTGACGGCGAGCCAGGTTGCTTTTCTCCCATCAGATTCCAACCGCTAATGCTAACGCAGTGTGTGGGAGCTTACATGCTTTTCCTTTCCCGTCTTTTTCGGACGACTATTCCAAAGGGGTAACCTGAAGGAATAGGGGCCTGAAGACACGAGGCATTCTTAAAACAGCACTGGGCTGCACGGCCTTCTGTTGTGATCAGGTTATATTCGAGTCAAAAAGCCAGAGCATCCGCTTCCATCCTATGGAGCACGAGCTAAATCGGAAGAGGCAGGGGATACACCTACGCCTATCGGCGCACGTTCCCTGCGTCAGGCTGCTTCACCCATTTGCACCCGACTGGAGACGGCACTGAGCAAGCTTTTTGTCAGGAGTGGGATTCGAACCCACGCCTCCAGGGGAGACTGCGACCTGAACGCAGCGCCTTAGACCGCTCGGCCATCCTGACGCGGGCCCCCTGTCCCGGGGCGGTCTGATGAGCCACCGCGATCCCACTACGCTCCTCGAGTATCGCACTGTTATTAATACTACAGTGTGACTCCAGCATTAAAATGTTTGGAAAATGTGTCGGCTTTTATAATCCAGTGTAGAGCAGCATGTGATGATTTGTGCTACAACACCAAGCGCTCAAAGTGACGTCTGCGTTTGTCGTTGAAACTTTCAACTCTTTCATCACTTATGTAGGAAATAAAAAGAGCAGTTGTGCGCCACACGCAGAGAGGCCGTCAGCAGAGTGGCGCAGCGGAAGCGTGCTGGGCCCATAACCCAGAGGTCGATGGATCGAAACCATCCTCTGCTACATGTGTCCTATGCACGATTCATAAGCATGCCATTGGGTTAGCAAAGTGCCTTCAAATAGTCTGCGTCTCCCTTTCTTTAAATTCTGTCCTGAGTTTCTCTCTCGTGTGTGTTTGTGCAAGCTTGACACTTGCGGGACTCTTTAATCTTCACCAATACGGAGATGACCAAATGTGTCTTCGGTTGTTCTGAGGTCTTTGATAGTTTCTTTGAAAGCTTCAACTGAACCTCGAAATCGAAGCAGTTATGTTTATATTGATTTCTCGCGTTAATCATTACGAACCAGGAACAGCCAGCACACTCGGTCGCATTAGTAATTATGTCACGTCTCTACTTAGCAGAGCATTCAAAGGCCCACTGGAAGTAGTAAAGCACTAAAACACTGCAAAACTGAACTCGGGAAAATCATACTGGGAGCTCTGAGCGATGTCTGCATCCAAGCCATCCAATACGGACTCTGAAACCTTGGAATATCAACACTATGATGCGCTACCTTTTACCTGGAGCAAAACGATGGAATTAGAAGAATGCTTACCGCAGGATACAACTGTGCCGCTGTTAATTGGAGCACGGTTTTCACTTGCATGAAAACTACAGCAGAACGTAGAAGGATGATCACTGAGGAGTCCACGCGGGCATGCTGAGGAGATTGTAGGTCGTACATTTCAATGATTACTGACATTTGCGCTGTTGGAGGTACAGTAATCAACAAAGAACAGGGTGTGCTACTCTCGAATCCGGTCAGCACATGATGAAAAGCCAGGAAGTATACCTTGTCAAATTGCCGTCAACAGGGACAAGTTAACCACCAGCTCCACCGGCGCCCGGCTAGCTCAGTCGGTAGAGCATGAGACTCTTAATCTCAGGGTCGTGGGTTCGAGCCCCACGTTGGGCGGTGCCCGTCTCCCTATTAACAAAGTTTCCCGCTCATCCTTGAACCTCTTACACCTCGATGGTACCGAGCACTGCGTTTTAATGCACAGGTGTGATCAAACCGAGATGAAAAGGGCGTATCTAGCTCCTTGCCCGAGAGATAAATCAAAGGTTCCGCAGATAATCCCTTGGCTCCGGTCACCCGGACGCAGATAGGAGCTGCAGCCATCATAACTTGTATGAAAACTAAGAAGAGCTCCTGTCTATTTACAGTTTCATTTACTCTAGCGTTTCCTTAAACATTGCGTGTACGAAGGCTAAGAAATTGGAGAGCTATTCTAATACAATAACTATTAGGAATCTTTTCGCCATAACAGTTTCACTGTGATTTTGCAGGTAACACGTACGTTGGGAAAACATTTTGAACGCGATCAATAACCGCACTGGAAAAATGTGGGAAAGAAAGGGCGAAAAGCGACTCTTCAACATGTGGAAATATCTTCCTGAGCGGAGCCCTCTTCTCGAAGCTCAACACTCTGCAAGAGTCACTTCTCCCAACTTGCGCCCGCAGGTTTCCGTAGTGTGCCTGCAAAGAGCCATCCGCTTGAGACAGGTGCACCTCCCGATTTCATTGAACTAAGCTAGATGCACAATTTCTAATGCAGCCTTCATCACAATAGACAGTTCATTTCTCGAAAGCTTGTCGTAAAAAAAGGAAACAAAGAACGAAAACGTATAGCTGACAATCTTCTGAAGATGCAGATTCAGCTTTGGGGAAATGGACATTTTATGTATGCAGATGCTTTTCAAGCGCTGGTTTTAGAACGTCGCTGTGCTTCCAGCATCCTTTTTAGCCTTCTAAACTGGCTACCGAGGTGCCGATCACATTGTAAAGCGGTTGAGAGGCCGGAGCTGCTCAAACCGCTCTTGCCGTTTCCCATCAATCAAAAGCACTATGTTGTTTCTTTGTATGGAAAGCTTTTCAAGTCTGGCATCGACACGCACCTTTCCTGAAACGTCCAAAGGGTGAATGCTTCGCAAAGAAATCCAGTCTACCTTCAGGGGGCATGATGTTGAAATCGGAATGAGCCCTGGGTGGGCTTGAAGCAGCAGCTGTTCAGTTAACAGCTGCACAGAAACGCACCCCGCTTGCTTTGTATCATTCGCAAGTTTCTGGTTAAAGAGTAAAAAAGGCTGGAATTCTTCTGCCAGCCGGCAGGATTTCTTCTGCACTCACCCAGAAAAGCCAAGAATTGTATTTCATCTTTCGCAAGCTGTATTTTCCAGGAGGAGAATGAATACTTGCATTAAACTGAATCAAGCCGACAGAGACGCACAGCCGTTGTTTTTCTCCATGGGAAGTTTTTCGTTAAGGAAAAACACCGTTGTCATTTTCTTGCCAGCCGGCGGTATTTCTTGTGCAGCGATGAGCCAGATTTGTATTTCGTATTTCGCAAGTTGTGTGAATTTCTTGAAGTTGAAAGTGAATTCGCTCCAGAAAAGAAATGTCCAGTCGCATGAAAGCCGTGGCTGTTTGTTAAACCGCAGGACCTGAGCTTGCGTTCTGTTTCTCATGGCGTTCGCAAAGGCGATTCCTGCCTTTAAAACTGCTGTGTCTGCGACTGAAAGTGGCGTGTGGCGCAGCTTCTAAAGTCTTGTTGACGCTCCTCGATGTTGCTTTCTCTCTGCCTAAGGAAGTTCGATTGTCGCGTCGGAACGGGGAGACCTAATCCTTCCAGCTTTAAGCCACCCTTCAGTCTTCTGAAGGGTGTCCGAGTGCTAGCATGTCATTTGGCTTTTTTTCTGGGGAAACGGAGAGCGACATTGAAAAAGGTTACCTCCGCCGCCTCGCCCTCCGTGTTAAATGATCGCAAGCCGGCGGCGGCGGCGCTCCCTGTAGTCGTGGCCGAGCGGTTAAGGCGATGGGCTAGAAAGCCATTGGGGTCTCCCCGCGTCGGCTCGAATCCTGCCGACTACGGCGCCCTTCTCCTGTCGCTTCGGCCTGCCCAGAAAAAGGCGGAGTGCTGTTTCTCTCTTCCTGCTTCTTGTACAAACGCTAAATCGCTTGGACCTGCTGCCTTGGAAGTAATGTCTTCAACATCCACCAGTGACATTTCACAGCTGGAAGCACACAGCCACGCTTTTGGCATTGGCATGTCTTGCGCCCTACTTCCAGCCTTTGAAGACCTAATTATTCAAACTGAAAGAACCGGCTGAATGAGTGTTTGCAGTGCACCAGGAGGAGCAGGGACCATAGCATTGGAGGGGTGAGGATGGCGCAGATGGAAACGTTTTCATGCGCTCCTCTGGGAGGAATGAAAAGAAAAGACGAAACCGGAAACAGTAGTAGCCGCAAGAGGAAATGTCTTCAAGCGCCAAGCAAGCGCTCCTCGTTAGTATAGTGGTGCGTATCCCCGCCTGTCACGTGGGAGACCAGGGATGGATTGCTTGACGGCGAGCCAGGTTGCTTTTCTCCCATCAGATTCCAACCGCTAATGCTAACGCAGTGTGTGGGAGCTTACATGCTTTTCCTTTCCCGTCTTTTTCGGACGACTATTCCAAAGGGGTAACCTGAAGGAATAGGGGCCTGAAGACACGAGGCATTCTTAAAACAGCACTGGGCTGCACGGCCTTCTGTTGTGATCAGGTTATATTCGAGTCAAAAAGCCAGAGCATCCGCTTCCATCCTATGGAGCACGAGCTAAATCGGAAGAGGCAGGGGATACACCTACGCCTATCGGCGCACGTTCCCTGCGTCAGGCTGCTTCACCCATTTGCACCCGACTGGAGACGGCACTGAGCAAGCTTTTTGTCAGGAGTGGGATTCGAACCCACGCCTCCAGGGGAGACTGCGACTTGAACGCAGCGCCTTAGACCGCTCGGCCATCCTGACGCGGGCCCCCTGTCCCGGGGCGGTCTGATGAGCCACCGCGATCCCACTACGCTCCTCGAGTATCGCACTGTTATTAATACTACAGTGTGACTCCAGCATTAAAATGTTTGGAAAATGTGTCGGCTTTTATAATCCAGTGTAGAGCAGCATGTGATGATTTGTGCTACAACACCAAGCGCTCAAAGTGACGTCTGCGTTTGTCGTTGAAACTTTCAACTCTTTCATCACTTATGTAGGAAATAAAAAGAGCAGTTGTGCGCCACACGCAGAGAGGCCGTCAGCAGAGTGGCGCAGCGGAAGCGTGCTGGGCCCATAACCCAGAGGTCGATGGATCGAAACCATCCTCTGCTACATGTGTCCTATGCACGATTTCTTAGCATGCCATTGGGTTAGCAAAGTGCCTTCAAATAGTCTGCGTCTCCCTTTCTTTAAATTCTGTCCTGAGTTTCTCTCTCGTGTGTGTTTGTGCAAGCTTGACACTTGCGGGACTCTTTAATCTTCACCAATACGGAGATGACCAAATGTGTCTTCGGTTGTTCTGAGGTCTTTGATAGTTTCTTTGAAAGCTTCAACTGAACCTCGAAATCGAAGCAGTTATGTTTATATTGATTTCTCGCGTTAATCATTACGAACCAGGAACAGCCAGCACACTCGGTCGCATTAGTAATTATGTCACGTCTCTACTTAGCAGAGCATTCAAAGGCCCACTGGAAGTAGTAAAGCACTAAAACACTGCAAAACTGAACTCGGGAAAATCATACTGGGAGCTCTGAGCGATGTCTGCATCCAAGCCATCCAATACGGACTCTGAAACCTTGGAATATCAACACTATGATGCGCTACCTTTTACCTGGAGCAAAACGATGGAATTAGAAGAATGCTTACCGCAGGATACAACTGTGCCGCTGTTATTTGGAGCACGGTTTTCACTTGCATGAAAACTACAGCAGAACGTAGAAGGATGATCACTGAGGAGTCCACGCGGGCATGCTGAGGAGATTGTAGGTCGTACATTTCAATGATTACTGACATTTGCGCTGTTGGAGGTACAGTAATCAACAAAGAACAGGGTGTGCTACTCTCGAATCCGGTCAGCACATGATGAAAAGCCAGGAAGTATACCTTGTCAAATTGCCGTCAACAGGGACAAGTTAACCACCAGCTCCACCGGCGCCCGGCTAGCTCAGTCGGTAGAGCATGAGACTCTTAATCTCAGGGTCGTGGGTTCGAGCCCCACGTTGGGCGGTGCCCGTCTCCCTATTAACAAAGTTTCCCGCTCATCCTTGAACCTCTTACACCTCGATGGTACCGAGCACTGCGTTTTAATGCACAGGTGTGATCAAACCGAGATGAAAAGGGCGTATCTAGCTCCTTGCCCGAGAGATAAATCAAAGGTTCCGCAGATAATCCCTTGGCTCCGGTCACCCGGACGCAGATAGGAGCTGCAGCCATCATAACTTGTATGAAAACTAAGAAGAGCTCCTGTCTATTTACAGTTTCATTTACTCTAGCGTTTCCTTAAACATTGCGTGTACGAAGGCTAAGAAATTGGAGAGCTATTCTAATACAATAACTATTAGGAATCTTTTCGCCATAACAGTTTCACTGTGATTTTGCAGGTAACACGTACGTTGGGAAAACATTTTGAACGCGATCAATAACCGCACTGGAAAAATGTGGGAAAGAAAGGGCGAAAAGCGACTCTTCAACATGTGGAAATATCTTCCTGAGCGGAGCCCTCTTCTCGAAGCTCAACACTCTGCAAGAGTCACTTCTCCCAACTTGCGCCCGCAGGTTTCCGTAGTGTGCCTGCAAAGAGCCATCCGCTTGAGACAGGTGCACCTCCCGATTTCATTGAACTAAGCTAGATGCACAATTTCTAATGCAGCCTTCATCACAATAGACAGTTCATTTCTCGAAAGCTTGTCGTAAAAAAAGGAAACAAAGAACGAAAACGTATAGCTGACAATCTTCTGAAGATGCAGATTCAGCTTTGGGGAAATGGACATTTTATGTATGCAGATGCTTTTCAAGCGCTGGTTTTAGAACGTCGCTGTGCTTCCAGCATCCTTTTTAGCCTTCTAAACTGGCTACCGAGGTGCCGATCACATTGTAAAGCGGTTGAGAGGCCGGAGCTGCTCAAACCGCTCTTGCCGTTTCCCATCAATCAAAAGCACTATGTTGTTTCTTTGTATGGAAAGCTTTTCAAGTCTGGCATCGACACGCACCTTTCCTGAAACGTCCAAAGGGTGAATGCTTCGCAAAGAAATCCAGTCTACCTTCAGGGGGCATGATGTTGAAATCGGAATGAGCCCTGGGTGGGCTTGAAGCAGCAGCTGTTCAGTTAACAGCTGCACAGAAACGCACCCCGCTTGCTTTGTATCATTCGCAAGTTTCTGGTTAAAGAGTAAAAAAGGCTGGAATTCTTCTGCCAGCCGGCAGGATTTCTTCTGCACTCACCCAGAAAAGCCAAGAATTGTATTTCATCTTTCGCAAGCTGTATTTTCCAGGAGGAGAATGAATACTTGCATTAAACTGAATCAAGCCGACAGAGACGCACAGCCGTTGTTTTTCTCCATGGGAAGTTTTTCGTTAAGGAAAAACACCGTTGTCATTTTCTTGCCAGCCGGCGGTATTTCTTGTGCAGCGATGAGCCAGATTTGTATTTCGTATTTCGCAAGTTGTGTGAATTTCTTGAAGTTGAAAGTGAATTCGCTCCAGAAAAGAAATGTCCAGTCGCATGAAAGCCGTGGCTGTTTGTTAAACCGCAGGACCTGAGCTTGCGTTCTGTTTCTCATGGCGTTCGCAAAGGCGATTCCTGCCTTTAAAACTGCTGTGTCTGCGACTGAAAGTGGCGTGTGGCGCAGCTTCTAAAGTCTTGTTGACGCTCCTCGATGTTGCTTTCTCTCTGCCTAAGGAAGTTCGATTGTCGCGTCGGAACGGGGAGACCTAATCCTTCCAGCTTTAAGCCACCCTTCAGTCTTCTGAAGGGTGTCCGAGTCCTAGCATGTCATTTGGCTTTTTTTCTGGGGAAACGGAGAGCGACATTGAAAAAGGTTACCGCCGCCGCCTCGCCCTCCGTGTTAAATGATCGCAAGCCGGCGGCGGCGGCGCTCCCTGTAGTCGTGGCCGAGCGGTTAAGGCGATGGGCTAGAAAGCCATTGGGGTCTCCCCGCGTCGGCTCGAATCCTGCCCACTACGGCGCCCTTCTCCTGTCGCTTCGGCCTGCCCAGAAAAAGGCGGAGTGCCGTTTCTCTCTTCCTGCTTCTTGTACAAACGCTAAATCGCTTGGACCTGCTGCCTTGGAAGTAATGTCTTCAACATCCACCAGTGACATTTCACAGCTGGAAGCACACAGCCACGCTTTTGGCATTGGCATGTCTTGCGCCCTACTTCCAGCCTTTGAAGACCTAATTATTCAAACTGAAAGAACCGGCTGAATGAGTGTTTGCAGTGCACCAGGAGGAGCAGGGACCATAGCATTGGAGGGGTGAGGATGGCGCAGATGGAAACGTTTTCATGCGCTCCTCTGGGAGGAATGAAAAGAAAAGACGAAACCGGAAACAGTAGTAGCCGCAAGAGGAAGTGTCTTCAAGCGCCAAGCAAGCGCTCCTCGTTAGTATAGTGGTGCGTATCCCCGCCTGTCACGTGGGAGACCAGGGATGGATTGCTTGACGGCGAGCCAGGTTGCTTTTCTCCCATCAGATTCCAACCGCTAATGCTAACGCAGTGTGTGGGAGCTTACATGCTTTTCCTTTCCCGTCTTTTTCGGACGACTATTCCAAAGGGGTAACCTGAAGGAATAGGGGCCTGAAGACACGAGGCATTCTTAAACCAGCACTGGGCTGCACGGCCTTCTGTTGTGATCAGGTTATATTCGAGTCAAAAAGCCAGAGCATCCGCTTCCATCCTATGGAGCACGAGCTAAATCGGAAGAGGCAGGGGATACACCTATGCCTATCGGCGCACGTTCCCTGCGTCAGGCTGCTTCACCCATTTGCACCCGACTGGAGACGGCACTGAGCAAGCATTTTGTCAGGAGTGGGATTCGAACCCACGCCTCCAGGGGAGACTGCGACCTGAACGCAGCGCCTTAGACCGCTCGGCCATCCTGACGCGGGCCCCCTGTCCCGGGGCGGTCTGATGAGCCACCGCGATCCCACTACGCTCCTCGAGTATCGCACTGTTATTAATACTACAGTGTGACTCCAGCATTAAAATGTTTGGAAAATGTGTCGGCTTTTATAATCCAGTGTAGAGCAGCATGTGATGATTTGTGCTACAACACCAAGCGCTCAAAGTGACGTCTGCGTTTGTCGTTGAAACTTTCAACTCTTTCATCACTTATGTAGGAAATAAAAAGAGCAGTTGTGCGCCACACGCAGAGAGGCCGTCAGCAGAGTGGCGCAGCGGAAGCGTGCTGGGCCCATAACCCAGAGGTCGATGGATCGAAACCATCCTCTGCTACATGTGTCCTATGCACGATTCCTAAGCATGCCATTGGGTTAGCAAAGTGCCTTCAAATAGTCTGCGTCTCCCTTTCTTTAAATTCTGTCCTGAGTTTCTCTCTCGTGTGTGTTTGTGCAAGCTTGACACTTGCGGGACTCTTTAATCTTCACCAATACGGAGATGACCAAATGTGTCTTCGGTTGTTCTGAGGTCTTTGATAGTTTCTTTGAAAGCTTCAACTGAACCTCGAAATCGAAGCAGTTATGTTTATATTGATTTCTCGCGTTAATCATTACGAACCAGGAACAGCCAGCACACTCGGTCGCATTAGTAATTATGTCACGTCTCTACTTAGCAGAGCATTCAAAGGCCCACTGGAAGTAGTAAAGCACTAAAACACTGCAAAACTGAACTCGGGAAAATCATACTGGGAGCTCTGAGCTATGTCTGCATCCAAGCCATCCAATACGGACTCTGAAACCTTGGAATATCAACACTATGATGCGCTACCTTTTACCTGGAGCAAAACGATGGAATTAGAAGAATGCTTACCGCAGGATACAACTGTGCCGCTGTTATTTGGAGCACGGTTTTCACTTGCATGAAAACTACAGCAGAACGTAGAAGGATGATCACTGAGGAGTCCACGCGGGCATGCTGAGGAGATTGTAGGTCGTACATTTCAATGATTACTGACATTTGCGCTGTTGGAGGTACAGTAATCAACAAAGAACAGGGTGTGCTACTCTCGAATCCGGTCAGCACATGATGAAAAGCCAGGAAGTATACCTTGTCAAATTGCCGTCAACAGGGACAAGTTAACCACCAGCTCCACCGGCGCCCGGCTAGCTCAGTCGGTAGAGCATGAGACTCTTAATCTCAGGGTCGTGGGTTCGAGCCCCACGTTGGGCGGTGCCCGTCTCCCTATTAACAAAGTTTCCCGCTCATCCTTGAACCTCTTACACCTCGATGGTACCGAGCACTGCGTTTTAATGCACAGGTGTGATCAAACCGAGATGAAAAGGGCGTATCTAGCTCCTTGCCCGAGAGATAAATCAAAGGTTCCGCAGATAATCCCTTGGCTCCGGTCACCCGGACGCAGATAGGAGCTGCAGCCATCATAACTTGTATGAAAACTAAGAAGAGCTCCTGTCTATTTACAGTTTCATTTACTCTAGCGTTTCCTTAAACATTGCGTGTACGAAGGCTAAGAAATTGGAGAGCTATTCTAATACAATAACTATTAGGAATCTTTTCGGCATAACAGTTTCACTGTGATTTTGCAGGTAACACGTACGTTGGGAAAACATTTTGAACGCGATCAATAACCGCACTGGAAAAATGTGGGAAAGAAAGGGCGAAAAGCGACTCTTCAACATGTGGAAATATCTTCCTGAGCGGAGCCCTCTTCTCGAAGCTCAACACTCTGCAAGAGTCACTTCTCCCAACTTGCGCCCGCAGGTTTCCGTAGTGTGCCTGCAAAGAGCCATCCGCTTGAGACAGGTGCACCTCCCGATTTCATTGAACTAAGCTAGATGCACAATTTCTAATGCAGCCTTCATCACAATAGACAGTTCATTTCTCGAAAGCTTGTCGTAAAAAAAGGAAACAAAGAACGAAAACGTATAGCTGACAATCTTCTGAAGATGCAGATTCAGCTTTGGGGAAATGGACATTTTATGTATGCAGATGCTTTTCAAGCGCTGGTTTTAGAACGTCGCTGTGCTTCCAGCATCCTTTTTAGCCTTCTAAACTGGCTACCGAGGTGCCGATCACATTGTAAAGCGGTTGAGAGGCCGGAGCTGCTCAAACCGCTCTTGCCGTTTCCCATCAATCAAAAGCACTATGTTGTTTCTTTGTATGGAAAGCTTTTCAAGTCTGGCATCGACACGCACCTTTCCTGAAACGTCCAAAGGGTGAATGCTTCGCAAAGAAATCCAGTCTACCTTCAGGGGGCATGATGTTGAAATCGGAATGAGCCCTGGGTGGGCTTGAAGCAGCAGCTGTTCAGTTAACAGCTGCACAGAAACGCACCCCGCTTGCTTTGTATCATTCGCAAGTTTCTGGTTAAAGAGTAAAAAAGGCTGGAATTCTTCTGCCAGCCGGCAGGATTTCTTCTGCACTCACCCAGAAAAGCCAAGAATTGTATTTCATCTTTCGCAAGCTGTATTTTCCAGGAGGAGAATGAATACTTGCATTAAACTGAATCAAGCCGACAGAGACGCACAGCCGTTGTTTTTCTCCATGGGAAGTTTTTCGTTAAGGAAAAACACCGTTGTCATTTTCTTGCCAGCCGGCGGTATTTCTTGTGCAGCGATGAGCCAGATTTGTATTTCGTATTTCGCAAGTTGTGTGAATTTCTTGAAGTTGAAAGTGAATTCGCTCCAGAAAAGAAATGTCCAGTCGCATGAAAGCCGTGGCTGTTTGTTAAACCGCAGGACCTGAGCTTGCGTTCTGTTTCTCATGGCGTTCGCAAAGGCGATTCCTGCCTTTAAAACTGCTGTGTCTGCGACTGAAAGTGGCGTGTGGCGCAGCTTCTAAAGTCTTGTTGACGCTCCTCGATGTTGCTTTCTCTCTGCCTAAGGAAGTTCGATTGTCGCGTCGGAACGGGGAGACCTAATCCTTCCAGCTTTAAGCCACCCTTCAGTCTTCTGAAGGGTGTCCGAGTCCTAGCATGTCATTTGGCTTTTTTTCTGGGGAAACGGAGAGCGACATTGAAAAAGGTTACCGCCGCCACCTCGCCCTCCGTGTTAAATGATCGCAAGCCGGCGGCGGCGGCGCTCCCTGTAGTCGTGGCCGAGCGGTTAAGGCGATGGGCTAGAAAGCCATTGGGGTCTCCCCGCGTCGGCTCGAATCCTGCCCACTACGGCGCCCTTCTCCTGTCGCTTCGGCCTGCCCAGAAAAAGGCGGAGTGCCGTTTCTCTCTTCCTGCTTCTTGTACAAACGCTAAATCGCTTGGACCTGCTGCCTTGGAAGTAATGTCTTCAACATCCACCAGTGACATTTCACAGCTGGAAGCACACAGCCACGCTTTTGGCATTGGCATGTCTTGCGCCCTACTTCCAGCCTTTGAAGACCTAATTATTCAAACTGAAAGAACCGGCTGAATGAGTGTTTGCAGTGCACCAGGAGGAGCAGGGACCATAGCATTGGAGGGGTGAGGATGGCGCAGATGGAAACGTTTTCATGCGCTCCTCTGGGAGGAATGAAAAGAAAAGACGAAACCGGAAACAGTAGTAGCCGCAAGAGGAAGTGTCTTCAAGCGCCAAGCAAGCGCTCCTCGTTAGTATAGTGGTGCGTATCCCCGCCTGTCACGTGGGAGACCAGGGATGGATTGCTTGACGGCGAGCCAGGTTGCTTTTCTCCCATCAGATTCCAACCGCTAATGCTAACGCAGTGTGTGGGAGCTTACATGCTTTTCCTTTCCCGTCTTTTTCGGACGACTATTCCAAAGGGGTAACCTGAAGGAATAGGGGCCTGAAGACACGAGGCATTCTTAAAACAGCACTGGGCTGCACGGCCTTCTGTTGTGATCAGGTTATATTCGAGTCAAAAAGCCAGAGCATCCGCTTCCATCCTATGGAGCACGAGCTAAATCGGAAGAGGCAGGGGATACACCTACGCCTATCGGCGCACGTTCCCTGCGTCAGGCTGCTTCACCCATTTGCACCCGACTGGAGACGGCACTGAGCAAGCTTTTTGTCAGGAGTGGGATTCGAACCCACGCCTCCAGGGGAGACTGCGACCTGAACGCAGCGCCTTAGACCGCTCGGCCATCCTGACGCGGGCCCCCTGTCCCAGGGCGGTCTGATGAGCCACCGCGATCCCACTACGCTCCTCGAGTATCGCACTGTTATTAATACTACAGTGTGACTCCAGCATTAAAATGTTTGGAAAATGTGTCGGCTTTTATAATCCAGTGTAGAGCAGCATGTGATGATTTGTGCTACAACACCAAGCGCTCAAAGTGACGTCTGCGTTTGTCGTTGAAACTTTCAACTCTTTCATCACTTATGTAGGAAATAAAAAGAGCAGTTGTGCGCCACACGCAGAGAGGCCGTCAGCAGAGTGGCGCAGCGGAAGCGTGCTGGGCCCATAACCCAGAGGTCGATGGATCGAAACCATCCTCTGCTACATGTTTCCTATGCACGATTCATAAGCATGCCATTGGGTTAGCAAAGTGCCTTCAAATAGTCTGCGTCTCCCTTTCTTTAAATTCTGTCCTGAGTTTCTCTCTCGTGTGTGTTTGTGCAAGCTTGACACTTGCGGGACTCTTTAATCTTCACCAATACGGAGATGACCAAATGTGTCTTCGGTTGTTCTGAGGTCTTTGATAGTTTCTTTGAAAGCTTCAACTGAACCTCGAAATCGAAGCAGTTATGTTTATATTGATTTCTCGCGTTAATCATTACGAACCAGGAACAGCCAGCACACTCGGTCGCATTAGTAATTATGTCACGTCTCTACTTAGCAGAGCATTCAAAGGCCCACTGGAAGTAGTAAAGCACTAAAACACTGCAAAACTGAACTCGGGAAAATCATACTGGGAGCTCTGAGTGATGTCTGCATCCAAGCCATCCAATACGGACTCTGAAACCTTGGAATATCAACACTATGATGCGCTACCTTTTACCTGGAGCAAAACGATGGAATTAGAAGAATGCTTACCGCAGGATACAACTGTGCCGCTGTTATTTGGAGCACGGTTTTCACTTGCATGAAAACTACAGCAGAACGTAGAAGGATGATCACTGAGGAGTCCACGCGGGCATGCTGAGGAGATTGTAGGTCGTACATTTCAATGATTACTGACATTTGCGCTGCTGGAGGTACAGTAATCAACAAAGAACAGGGTGTGCTACTCTCGAATCCGGTCAGCACATGATGAAAAGCCAGGAAGTATACCTTGTCAAATTGCCGTCAACAGGGACAAGTTAACCACCAGCTCCACTGGCGCCCGGCTAGCTCAGTCGGTAGAGCATGAGACTCTTAATCTCAGGGTCGTGGGTTCGAGCCCCACGTTGGGCGGTGCCCGTCTCCTTATTAACAAAGTTTCCCGCTCATCCTTGAACCTCTTACACCTCGATGGTACCGAGCACTGCGTTTTAATGCACAGGTGTGATCAAACCGAGATGAAAAGGGCGTATCTAGCTCCTTGCCCGAGAGATAAATCAAAGGTTCCGCAGATAATCCCTTGGCTCCGGTCACCCGGACGCAGATAGGAGCTGCAGCCATCATAACTTGTATGAAAACTAAGAAGAGCTCCTGTCTATTTACAGTTTCATTTACTCTAGCGTTTCCTTAAACATTGCGTGTACGAAGGCTAAGAAATTGGAGAGCTATTCTAATACAATAACTATTAGGAATCTTTTCGCCATAACAGTTTCACTGTGATTTTGCAGGTAACACGTACGTTGGGAAAACATTTTGAACGCGATCAATAACCGCACTGGAAAAATGTGGGAAAGAAAGGGCAAAAAGCGACTCTTCAACATGTGGAAATATCTTCCTGAGCGGAGCCCTCTTCTCGAAGCTCAACACTCTGCAAGAGTCACTTCTCCCAACTTGCGCCCGCAGGTTTCCGTAGTGTGCCTGCAAAGAGCCATCCGCTTGAGACAGGTGCACCTCCCGATTTCATTGAACTAAGCTAGATGCACAATTTCTAATGCAGCCTTCATCACAATAGACAGTTCATTTCTCGAAAGCTTGTCGTAAAAAAAGGAAACAAAGAACGAAAACGTATAGCTGACAATCTTCTGAAGATGCAGATTCAGCTTTGGGGAAATGGACATTTTATGTATGCAGATGCTTTTCAAGCGCTGGTTTTAGAACGTCGCTGTGCTTCCAGCATCCTTTTCAGCCTTCTAAACTGGCTACCGAGGTGCCGATCACATTGTAAAGCGGTTGAGAGGCCGGAGCTGCTCAAACCGCTCTTGCCGTTTCCCATCAATCAAAAGCACTATGTTGTTTCTTTGTATGGAAAGCTTTTCAAGTCTGGCATCGACACGCACCTTTCCTGAAACGTCCAAAAGGTGAATGCTTCGCAAAGAAATCCAGTCTACCTTCAGGGGGCATGATGTTGAAATCGGAATGAGCCCTGGGTGGGCTTGAAGCAGCAGCTGTTCAGTTAACAGCTGCACAGAAACGCACCCCGCTTGCTTTGTATCATTCGCAAGTTTCTGGTTAAAGAGTAAAAAAGGCTGGAATTCTTCTGCCAGCCGGCAGGATTTCTTCTGCACTCACCCAGAAAAGCCAAGAATTGTATTTCATCTTTCGCAAGCTGTATTTTCCAGGAGGAGAATGAATACTTGCATTAAACTGAATCAAGCCGACAGAGACGCACAGCCGTTGTTTTTCTCCATGGGAAGTTTTTCGTTAAGGAAAAACACCGTTGTCATTTTCTTGCCAGCCGGCGGTATTTCTTGTGCAGCGATGAGCCAGATTTGTATTTCGTATTTCGCAAGTTGTGTGAATTTCTTGAAGTTGAAAGTGAATTCGCTCCAGAAAAGAAATGTCCAGTCGCATGAAAGCCGTGGCTGTTTGTTAAACCGCAGGACCTGAGCTTGCGTTCTGTTTCTCATGGCGTTCGCAAAGGCGATTCCTGCCTTTAAAACTGCTGTGTCTGCGACTGAAAGTGGCGTGTGGCGCAGCTTCTAAAGTCTTGTTGACGCTCCTCGATGTTGCTTTCTCTCTGCCTAAGGAAGTTCGATTGTCGCGTCGGAACGGGGAGACCTAATCCTTCCAGCTTTAAGCCACCCTTCAGTCTTCTGAAGGGTGTCCGAGTGCTAGCATGTCATTTGGCTTTTTTTCTGGGGAAACGGAGAGCGACATTGAAAAAGGTTACCGCCGCCGCCTCGCCCTCCGTGTTAAATGATCGCAAGCCGGCGGCGGCGGCGCTCCCTGTAGTCGTGGCCGAGCGGTTAAGGCGATGGGCTAGAAAGCCATTGGGGTCTCCCCGCGTCGGCTCGAATCCTGCCGACTACGGCGCCCTTCTCCTGTCGCTTCGGCCTGCCCAGAAAAAGGCGGAGTGCCGTTTCTCTCTTCCTGCTTCTTGTACAAACGCTAAATCGCTTGGACCTGCTGCCTTGGAAGTAATGTCTTCAACATCCACCAGTGACATTTCACAGCTGGAAGCACACAGCCACGCTTTTGGCATTGGCATGTCTTGCGCCCTACTTCCAGCCTTTGAAGACCTAATTATTCAAACTGAAAGAACCGGCTGAATGAGTGTTTGCAGTGCACCAGGAGGAGCAGGGACCATAGCATTGGAGGGGTGAGGATGGCGCAGATGGAAACGTTTTCATGCGCTCCTCTGGGAGGAATGAAAAGAAAAGACGAAACCGGAAACAGTAGTAGCCGCAAGAGGAAGTGTCTTCAAGCGCCAAGCAAGCGCTCCTCGTTAGTATAGTGGTGCGTATCCCCGCCTGTCACGTGGGAGACCAGGGATGGATTGCTTGACGGCGAGCCAGGTTGCTTTTCTCCCATCAGATTCCAACCGCTAATGCTAACGCAGTGTGTGGGAGCTTACATGCTTTTCCTTTCCCGTCTTTTTCGGACGACTATTCCAAAGGGGTAACCTGAAGGAATAGGGGCCTGAAGACACGAGGCATTCTTAAACCAGCACTGGGCTGCACGGCCTTCTGTTGTGATCAGGTTATATTCGAGTCAAAAAGCCAGAGCATCCGCTTCCATCCTATGGAGCACGAGCTAAATCGGAAGAGGCAGGGGATACACCTACGCCTATCGGCGCACGTTCCCTGCGTCAGGCTGCTTCACCCATTTGCACCCGACTGGAGACGGCACTGAGCAAGCTTTTTGTCAGGAGTGGGATTCGAACCCACGCCTCCAGGGGAGACTGCGACCTGAACGCAGCGCCTTAGACCGCTCGGCCATCCTGACGCGGGCCCCCTGTCCCGGGGCGGTCTGATGAGCCACCGCGATCCCACTACGCTCCTCGAGTATCGCACTGTTATTAATACTACAGTGTGACTCCAGCATTAAAATGTTTGGAAAATGTGTCGGCTTTTATAATCCAGTGTAGAGCAGCATGTGATGATTTGTGCTACAACACCAAGCGCTCAAAGTGACGTCTGCGTTTGTCGTTGAAACTTTCAACTCTTTCATCACTTATGTAGGAAATAAAAAGAGCAGTTGTGCGCCACACGCAGAGAGGCCGTCAGCAGAGTGGCGCAGCGGAAGCGTGCTGGGCCCATAACCCAGAGGTCGATGGATCGAAACCATCCTCTGCTACATGTGTCCTATGCACGATTCCTAAGCATGCCATTGGGTTAGCAAAGTGCCTTCAAATAGTCTGCGTCTCCCTTTCTTTAAATTCTGTCCTGAGTTTCTCTCTCGTGTGTGTTTGTGCAAGCTTGACACTTGCGGGACTCTTTAATCTTCACCAATACGGAGATGACCAAATGTGTCTTCGGTTGTTCTGAGGTCTTTGATAGTTTCTTTGAAAGCTTCAACTGAACCTCGAAATCGAAGCAGTTATGTTTATATTGATTTCTCGCGTTAATCATTACGAACCAGGAACAGCCAGCACACTCGGTCGCATTAGTAATTATGTCACGTCTCTACTTAGCAGAGCATTCAAAGGCCCACTGGAAGTAGTAAAGCACTAAAACACTGCAAAACTGAACTCGGGAAAATCATACTGGGAGCTCTGAGTGATGTCTGCATCCAAGCCATCCAATACGGACTCTGAAACCTTGGAATATCAACACTATGATGCGCTACCTTTTACCTGGAGCAAAACGATGGAATTAGAAGAATGCTTACCGCAGGATACAACTGTGCCGCTGTTATTTGGAGCACGGTTTTCACTTGCATGAAAACTACAGCAGAACGTAGAAGGATGATCACTGAGGAGTCCACGCGGGCATGCTGAGGAGATTGTAGGTCGTACATTTCAATGATTACTGACATTTGCGCTGCTGGAGGTACAGTAATCAACAAAGAACAGGGTGTGCTACTCTCGAATCCGGTCAGCACATGATGAAAAGCCAGGAAGTATACCTTGTCAAATTGCCGTCAACAGGGACAAGTTAACCACCAGCTCCACCGGCGCCCGGCTAGCTCAGTCGGTAGAGCATGAGACTCTTAATCTCAGGGTCGTGGGTTCGAGCCCCACGTTGGGCGGTGCCCGTCTCCTTATTAACAAAGTTTCCCGCTCATCCTTGAACCTCTTACACCTCGATGGTACCGAGCACTGCGTTTTAATGCACAGGTGTGATCAAACCGAGATGAAAAGGGCGTATCTAGCTCCTTGCCCGAGAGATAAATCAAAGGTTCCGCAGATAATCCCTTGGCTCCGGTCACCCGGACGCAGATAGGAGCTGCAGCCATCATAACTTGTATGAAAACTAAGAAGAGCTCCTGTCTATTTACAGTTTCATTTACTCTAGCGTTTCCTTAAACATTGCGTGTACGAAGGCTAAGAAATTGGAGAGCTATTCTAATACAATAACTATTAGGAATCTTTTCGCCATAACAGTTTCACTGTGATTTTGCAGGTAACACGTACGTTGGGAAAACATTTTGAACGCGATCAATAACCGCACTGGAAAAATGTGGGAAAGAAAGGGCGAAAAGCGACTCTTCAACATGTGGAAATATCTTCCTGAGCGGAGCCCTCTTCTCGAAGCTCAACACTCTGCAAGAGTCACTTCTCCCAACTTGCGCCCGCAGGTTTCCGTAGTGTGCCTGCAAAGAGCCATCCGCTTGAGACAGGTGCACCTCCCGATTTCATTGAACTAAGCTAGATGCACAATTTCTAATGCAGCCTTCATCACAATAGACAGTTCATTTCTCGAAAGCTTGTCGTAAAAAAAGGAAACAAAGAACGAAAACGTATAGCTGACAATCTTCTGAAGATGCAGATTCAGCTTTGGGGAAATGGACATTTTATGTATGCAGATGCTTTTCAAGCGCTGGTTTTAGAACGTCGCTGTGCTTCCAGCATCCTTTTCAGCCTTCTAAACTGGCTACCGAGGTGCCGATCACATTGTAAAGCGGTTGAGAGGCCGGAGCTGCTCAAACCGCTCTTGCCGTTTCCCATCAATCAAAAGCACTATGTTGTTTCTTTGTATGGAAAGCTTTTCAAGTCTGGCATCGACACGCACCTTTCCTGAAACGTCCAAAAGGTGAATGCTTCGCAAAGAAATCCAGTCTACCTTCAGGGGGCATGATGTTGAAATCGGAATGAGCCCTGGGTGGGCTTGAAGCAGCAGCTGTTCAGTTAACAGCTGCACAGAAACGCACCCCGCTTGCTTTGTATCATTCGCAAGTTTCTGGTTAAAGAGTAAAAAAGGCTGGAATTCTTCTGCCAGCCGGCAGGATTTCTTCTGCACTCACCCAGAAAAGCCAAGAATTGTATTTCATCTTTCGCAAGCTGTATTTTCCAGGAGGAGAATGAATACTTGCATTAAACTGAATCAAGCCGACAGAGACGCACAGCCGTTGTTTTTCTCCATGGGAAGTTTTTCGTTAAGGAAAAACACCGTTGTCATTTTCTTGCCAGCCGGCGGTATTTCTTGTGCAGCGATGAGCCAGATTTGTATTTCGTATTTCGCAAGTTGTGTGAATTTCTTGAAGTTGAAAGTGAATTCGCTCCAGAAAAGAAATGTCCAGTCGCATGAAAGCCGTGGCTGTTTGTTAAACCGCAGGACCTGAGCTTGCGTTCTGTTTCTCATGGCGTTCGCAAAGGCGATTCCTGCCTTTAAAACTGCTGTGTCTGCGACTGAAAGTGGCGTGTGGCGCAGCTTCTAAAGTCTTGTTGACGCTCCTCGATGTTGCTTTCTCTCTGCCTAAGGAAGTTCGATTGTCGCGTCGGAACGGGGAGACCTAATCCTTCCAGCTTTAAGCCACCCTTCAGTCTTCTGAAGGGTGTCCGAGTGCTAGCATGTCATTTGGCTTTTTTTCTGGGGAAACGGAGAGCGACATTGAAAAAGGTTACCGCCGCCGCCTCGCCCTCCGTGTTAAATGATCGCAAGCCGGCGGCGGCGGCGCTCCCTGTAGTCGTGGCCGAGCGGTTAAGGCGATGGGCTAGAAAGCCATTGGGGTCTCCCCGCGTCGGCTCGAATCCTGCCGACTACGGCGCCCTTCTCCTGTCGCTTCGGCCTGCCCAGAAAAAGGCGGAGTGCCGTTTCTCTCTTCCTGCTTCTTGTACAAACGCTAAATCGCTTGGACCTGCTGCCTTGGAAGTAATGTCTTCAACATCCACCAGTGACATTTCACAGCTGGAAGCACACAGCCACGCTTTTGGCATTGGCATGTCTTGCGCCCTACTTCCAGCCTTTGAAGACCTAATTATTCAAACTGAAAGAACCGGCTGAATGAGTGTTTGCAGTGCACCAGGAGGAGCAGGGACCATAGCATTGGAGGGGTGAGGATGGCGCAGATGGAAACGTTTTCATGCGCTCCTCTGGGAGGAATGAAAAGAAAAGACGAAACCGGAAACAGTAGTAGCCGCAAGAGGAAGTGTCTTCAAGCGCCAAGCAAGCGCTCCTCGTTAGTATAGTGGTGCGTATCCCCGCCTGTCACGTGGGAGACCAGGGATGGATTGCTTGACGGCGAGCCAGGTTGCTTTTCTCCCATCAGATTCCAACCGCTAATGCTAACGCAGTGTGTGGGAGCTTACATGCTTTTCCTTTCCCGTCTTTTTCGGACGACTATTCCAAAGGGGTAACCTGAAGGAATAGGGGCCTGAAGACACGAGGCATTCTTAAACCAGCACTGGGCTGCACGGCCTTCTGTTGTGATCAGGTTATATTCGAGTCAAAAAGCCAGAGCATCCGCTTCCATCCTATGGAGCACGAGCTAAATCGGAAGAGGCAGGGGATACACCTACGCCTATCGGCGCACGTTCCCTGCGTCAGGCTGCTTCACCCATTTGCACCCGACTGGAGACGGCACTGAGCAAGCTTTTTGTCAGGAGTGGGATTCGAACCCACGCCTCCAGGGGAGACTGCGACCTGAACGCAGCGCCTTAGACCGCTCGGCCATCCTGACGCGGGCCCCCTGTCCCGGGGCGGTCTGATGAGCCACCGCGATCCCACTACGCTCCTCGAGTATCGCACTGTTATTAATACTACAGTGTGACTCCAGCATTAAAATGTTTGGAAAATGTGTCGGCTTTTATAATCCAGTGTAGAGCAGCATGTGATGATTTGTGCTACAACACCAAGCGCTCAAAGTGACGTCTGCGTTTGTCGTTGAAACTTTCAACTCTTTCATCACTTATGTAGGAAATAAAAAGAGCAGTTGTGCGCCACACGCAGAGAGGCCGTCAGCAGAGTGGCGCAGCGGAAGCGTGCTGGGCCCATAACCCAGAGGTCGATGGATCGAAACCATCCTCTGCTACATGTGTCCTATGCACGATTCCTAAGCATGCCATTGGGTTAGCAAAGTGCCTTCAAATAGTCTGCGTCTCCCTTTCTTTAAATTCTGTCCTGAGTTTCTCTCTCGTGTGTGTTTGTGCAAGCTTGACACTTGCGGGACTCTTTAATCTTCACCAATACGGAGATGACCAAATGTGTCTTCGGTTGTTCTGAGGTCTTTGATAGTTTCTTTGAAAGCTTCAACTGAACCTCGAAATCGAAGCAGTTATGTTTATATTGATTTCTCGCGTTAATCATTACGAACCAGGAACAGCCAGCACACTCGGTCGCATTAGTAATTATGTCACGTCTCTACTTAGCAGAGCATTCAAAGGCCCACTGGAAGTAGTAAAGCACTAAAACACTGCAAAACTGAACTCGGGAAAATCATACTGGGAGCTCTGAGTGATGTCTGCATCCAAGCCATCCAATACGGACTCTGAAACCTTGGAATATCAACACTATGATGCGCTACCTTTTACCTGGAGCAAAACGATGGAATTAGAAGAATGCTTACCGCAGGATACAACTGTGCCGCTGTTATTTGGAGCACGGTTTTCACTTGCATGAAAACTACAGCAGAACGTAGAAGGATGATCACTGAGGAGTCCACGCGGGCATGCTGAGGAGATTGTAGGTCGTACATTTCAATGATTACTGACATTTGCGCTGCTGGAGGTACAGTAATCAACAAAGAACAGGGTGTGCTACTCTCGAATCCGGTCAGCACATGATGAAAAGCCAGGAAGTATACCTTGTCAAATTGCCGTCAACAGGGACAAGTTAACCACCAGCTCCACCGGCGCCCGGCTAGCTCAGTCGGTAGAGCATGAGACTCTTAATCTCAGGGTCGTGGGTTCGAGCCCCACGTTGGGCGGTGCCCGTCTCCTTATTAACAAAGTTTCCCGCTCATCCTTGAACCTCTTACACCTCGATGGTACCGAGCACTGCGTTTTAATGCACAGGTGTGATCAAACCGAGATGAAAAGGGCGTATCTAGCTCCTTGCCCGAGAGATAAATCAAAGGTTCCGCAGATAATCCCTTGGCTCCGGTCACCCGGACGCAGATAGGAGCTGCAGCCATCATAACTTGTATGAAAACTAAGAAGAGCTCCTGTCTATTTACAGTTTCATTTACTCTAGCGTTTCCTTAAACATTGCGTGTACGAAGGCTAAGAAATTGGAGAGCTATTCTAATACAATAACTATTAGGAATCTTTTCGCCATAACAGTTTCACTGTGATTTTGCAGGTAACACGTACGTTGGGAAAACATTTTGAACGCGATCAATAACCGCACTGGAAAAATGTGGGAAAGAAAGGGCGAAAAGCGACTCTTCAACATGTGGAAATATCTTCCTGAGCGGAGCCCTCTTCTCGAAGCTCAACACTCTGCAAGAGTCACTTCTCCCAACTTGCGCCCGCAGGTTTCCGTAGTGTGCCTGCAAAGAGCCATCCGCTTGAGACAGGTGCACCTCCCGATTTCATTGAACTAAGCTAGATGCACAATTTCTAATGCAGCCTTCATCACAATAGACAGTTCATTTCTCGAAAGCTTGTCGTAAAAAAAGGAAACAAAGAACGAAAACGTATAGCTGACAATCTTCTGAAGATGCAGATTCAGCTTTGGGGAAATGGACATTTTATGTATGCAGATGCTTTTCAAGCGCTGGTTTTAGAACGTCGCTGTGCTTCCAGCATCCTTTTCAGCCTTCTAAACTGGCTACCGAGGTGCCGATCACATTGTAAAGCGGTTGAGAGGCCGGAGCTGCTCAAACCGCTCTTGCCGTTTCCCATCAATCAAAAGCACTATGTTGTTTCTTTGTATGGAAAGCTTTTCAAGTCTGGCATCGACACGCACCTTTCCTGAAACGTCCAAAAGGTGAATGCTTCGCAAAGAAATCCAGTCTACCTTCAGGGGGCATGATGTTGAAATCGGAATGAGCCCTGGGTGGGCTTGAAGCAGCAGCTGTTCAGTTAACAGCTGCACAGAAACGCACCCCGCTTGCTTTGTATCATTCGCAAGTTTCTGGTTAAAGAGTAAAAAAGGCTGGAATTCTTCTGCCAGCCGGCAGGATTTCTTCTGCACTCACCCAGAAAAGCCAAGAATTGTATTTCATCTTTCGCAAGCTGTATTTTCCAGGAGGAGAATGAATACTTGCATTAAACTGAATCAAGCCGACAGAGACGCACAGCCGTTGTTTTTCTCCATGGGAAGTTTTTCGTTAAGGAAAAACACCGTTGTCATTTTCTTGCCAGCCGGCGGTATTTCTTGTGCAGCGATGAGCCAGATTTGTATTTCGTATTTCGCAAGTTGTGTGAATTTCTTGAAGTTGAAAGTGAATTCGCTCCAGAAAAGAAATGTCCAGTCGCATGAAAGCCGTGGCTGTTTGTTAAACCGCAGGACCTGAGCTTGCGTTCTGTTTCTCATGGCGTTCGCAAAGGCGATTCCTGCCTTTAAAACTGCTGTGTCTGCGACTGAAAGTGGCGTGTGGCGCAGCTTCTAAAGTCTTGTTGACGCTCCTCGATGTTGCTTTCTCTCTGCCTAAGGAAGTTCGATTGTCGCGTCGGAACGGGGAGACCTAATCCTTCCAGCTTTAAGCCACCCTTCAGTCTTCTGAAGGGTGTCCGAGTGCTAGCATGTCATTTGGCTTTTTTTCTGGGGAAACGGAGAGCGACATTGAAAAAGGTTACCGCCGCCGCCTCGCCCTCCGTGTTAAATGATCGCAAGCCGGCGGCGGCGGCGCTCCCTGTAGTCGTGGCCGAGCGGTTAAGGCGATGGGCTAGAAAGCCATTGGGGTCTCCCCGCGTCGGCTCGAATCCTGCCCACTACGGCGCCCTTCTCCTGTCGCTTCGGCCTGCCCAGAAAAAGGCGGAGTGCCGTTTCTCTCTTCCTGCTTCTTGTACAAACGCTAAATCGCTTGGACCTGCTGCCTTGGAAGTAATGTCTTCAACATCCACCAGTGACATTTCACAGCTGGAAGCACACAGCCACGCTTTTGGCATTGGCATGTCTTGCGCCCTACTTCCAGCCTTTGAAGACCTAATTATTCAAACTGAAAGAACCGGCTGAATGAGTGTTTGCAGTGCACCAGGAGGAGCAGGGACCATAGCATTGGAGGGGTGAGGATGGCGCAGATGGAAACGTTTTCATGCGCTCCTCTGGGAGGAATGAAAAGAAAAGACGAAACCGGAAACAGTAGTAGCCGCAAGAGGAAGTGTCTTCAAGCGCCAAGCAAGCGCTCCTCGTTAGTATAGTGGTGCGTATCCCCGCCTGTCACGTGGGAGACCAGGGATGGATTGCTTGACGGCGAGCCAGGTTGCTTTTCTCCCATCAGATTCCAACCGCTAATGCTAACGCAGTGTGTGGGAGCTTACATGCTTTTCCTTTCCCGTCTTTTTCGGACGACTATTCCAAAGGGGTAACCTGAAGGAATAGGGGCCTGAAGACACGAGGCATTCTTAAACCAGCACTGGGCTGCACGGCCTTCTGTTGTGATCAGGTTATATTCGAGTCAAAAAGCCAGAGCATCCGCTTCCATCCTATGGAGCACGAGCTAAATCGGAAGAGGCAGGGGATACACCTACGCCTATCGGCGCACGTTCCCTGCGTCAGGCTGCTTCACCCATTTGCACCCGACTGGAGACGGCACTGAGCAAGCTTTTTGTCAGGAGTGGGATTCGAACCCACGCCTCCAGGGGAGACTGCGACCTGAACGCAGCGCCTTAGACCGCTCGGCCATCCTGACGCGGGCCCCCTGTCCCGGGGCGGTCTGATGAGCCACCGCGATCCCACTACGCTCCTCGAGTATCGCACTGTTATTAATACTACAGTGTGACTCCAGCATTAAAATGTTTGGAAAATGTGTCGGCTTTTATAATCCAGTGTAGAGCAGCATGTGATGATTTGTGCTACAACACCAAGCGCTCAAAGTGACGTCTGCGTTTGTCGTTGAAACTTTCAACTCTTTCATCACTTATGTAGGAAATAAAAAGAGCAGTTGTGCGCCACACGCAGAGAGGCCGTCAGCAGAGTGGCGCAGCGGAAGCGTGCTGGGCCCATAACCCAGAGGTCGATGGATCGAAACCATCCTCTGCTACATGTGTCCTATGCACGATTCCTAAGCATGCCATTGGGTTAGCAAAGTGCCTTCAAATAGTCTGCGTCTCCCTTTCTTTAAATTCTGTCCTGAGTTTCTCTCTCGTGTGTGTTTGTGCAAGCTTGACACTTGCGGGACTCTTTAATCTTCACCAATACGGAGATGACCAAATGTGTCTTCGGTTGTTCTGAGGTCTTTGATAGTTTCTTTGAAAGCTTCAACTGAACCTCGAAATCGAAGCAGTTATGTTTATATTGATTTCTCGCGTTAATCATTACGAACCAGGAACAGCCAGCACACTCGGTCGCATTAGTAATTATGTCACGTCTCTACTTAGCAGAGCATTCAAAGGCCCACTGGAAGTAGTAAAGCACTAAAACACTGCAAAACTGAACTCGGGAAAATCATACTGGGAGCTCTGAGCGATGTCTGCATCCAAGCCATCCAATACGGACTCTGAAACCTTGGAATATCAACACTATGATGCGCTACCTTTTACCTGGAGCAAAACGATGGAATTAGAAGAATGCTTACCGCAGGATACAACTGTGCCGCTGTTATTTGGAGCACGGTTTTCACTTGCATGAAAACTACAGCAGAACGTAGAAGGATGATCACTGAGGAGTCCACGCGGGCATGCTGAGGAGATTGTAGGTCGTACATTTCAATGATTACTGACATTTGCGCTGCTGGAGGTACAGTAATCAACAAAGAACAGGGTGTGCTACTCTCGAATCCGGTCAGCACATGATGAAAAGCCAGGAAGTATACCTTTGTCAAATTGCCGTCAACAGGGACAAGTTAACCACCAGCTCCACCGGCGCCCGGCTAGCTCAGTCGGTAGAGCATGAGACTCTTAATCTCAGGGTCGTGGGTTCGAGCCCCACGTTGGGCGGTGCCCGTCTCCTTATTAACAAAGTTTCCCGCTCATCCTTGAACCTCTTACACCTCGATGGTACCGAGCACTGCGTTTTAATGCACAGGTGTGATCAAACCGAGATGAAAAGGGCGTATCTAGCTCCTTGCCCGAGAGATAAATCAAAGGTTCCGCAGATAATCCCTTGGCTCCGGTCACCCGGACGCAGATAGGAGCTGCAGCCATCATAACTTGTATGAAAACTAAGAAGAGCTCCTGTCTATTTACAGTTTCATTTACTCTAGCGTTTCCTTAAACATTGCGTGTACGAAGGCTAAGAAATTGGAGAGCTATTCTAATACAATAACTATTAGGAATCTTTTCGCCATAACAGTTTCACTGTGATTTTGCAGGTAACACGTACGTTGGGAAAACATTTTGAACGCGATCAATAACCGCACTGGAAAAATGTGGGAAAGAAAGGGCGAAAAGCGACTCTTCAACATGTGGAAATATCTTCCTGAGCGGAGCCCTCTTCTCGAAGCTCAACACTCTGCAAGAGTCACTTCTCCCAACTTGCGCCCGCAGGTTTCCGTAGTGTGCCTGCAAAGAGCCATCCGCTTGAGACAGGTGCACCTCCCGATTTCATTGAACTAAGCTAGATGCACAATTTCTAATGCAGCCTTCATCACAATAGACAGTTCATTTCTCGAAAGCTTGTCGTAAAAAAAGGAAACAAAGAACGAAAACGTATAGCTGACAATCTTCTGAAGATGCAGATTCAGCTTTGGGGAAATGGACATTTTATGTATGCAGATGCTTTTCAAGCGCTGGTTTTAGAACGTCGCTGTGCTTCCAGCATCCTTTTCAGCCTTCTAAACTGGCTACCGAGGTGCCGATCACATTGTAAAGCGGTTGAGAGGCCGGAGCTGCTCAAACCGCTCTTGCCGTTTCCCATCAATCAAAAGCACTATGTTGTTTCTTTGTATGGAAAGCTTTTCAAGTCTGGCATCGACACGCACCTTTCCTGAAACGTCCAAAAGGTGAATGCTTCGCAAAGAAATCCAGTCTACCTTCAGGGGGCATGATGTTGAAATCGGAATGAGCCCTGGGTGGGCTTGAAGCAGCAGCTGTTCAGTTAACAGCTGCACAGAAACGCACCCCGCTTGCTTTGTATCATTCGCAAGTTTCTGGTTAAAGAGTAAAAAAGGCTGGAATTCTTCTGCCAGCCGGCAGGATTTCTTCTGCACTCACCCAGAAAAGCCAAGAATTGTATTTCATCTTTCGCAAGCTGTATTTTCCAGGAGGAGAATGAATACTTGCATTAAACTGAATCAAGCCGACAGAGACGCACAGCCGTTGTTTTTCTCCATGGGAAGTTTTTCGTTAAGGAAAAACACCGTTGTCATTTTCTTGCCAGCCGGCGGTATTTCTTGTGCAGCGATGAGCCAGATTTGTATTTCGTATTTCGCAAGTTGTGTGAATTTCTTGAAGTTGAAAGTGAATTCGCTCCAGAAAAGAAATGTCCAGTCGCATGAAAGCCGTGGCTGTTTGTTAAACCGCAGGACCTGAGCTTGCGTTCTGTTTCTCATGGCGTTCGCAAAGGCGATTCCTGCCTTTAAAACTGCTGTGTCTGCGACTGAAAGTGGCGTGTGGCGCAGCTTCTAAAGTCTTGTTGACGCTCCTCGATGTTGCTTTCTCTCTGCCTAAGGAAGTTCGATTGTCGCGTCGGAACGGGGAGACCTAATCCTTCCAGCTTTAAGCCACCCTTCAGTCTTCTGAAGGGTGTCCGAGTGCTAGCATGTCATTTGGCTTTTTTTCTGGGGAAACGGAGAGCGACATTGAAAAAGGTTACCGCCGCCGCCTCGCCCTCCGTGTTAAATGATCGCAAGCCGGCGGCGGCGGCGCTCCCTGTAGTCGTGGCCGAGCGGTTAAGGCGATGGGCTAGAAAGCCATTGGGGTCTCCCCGCGTCGGCTCGAATCCTGCCGACTACGGCGCCCTTCTCCTGTCGCTTCGGCCTGCCCAGAAAAAGGCGGAGTGCCGTTTCTCTCTTCCTGCTTCTTGTACAAACGCTAAATCGCTTGGACCTGCTGCCTTGGAAGTAATGTCTTCAACATCCACCAGTGACATTTCACAGCTGGAAGCACACAGCCACGCTTTTGGCATTGGCATGTCTTGCGCCCTACTTCCAGCCTTTGAAGACCTAATTATTCAAACTGAAAGAACCGGCTGAATGAGTGTTTGCAGTGCACCAGGAGGAGCAGGGACCATAGCATTGGAGGGGTGAGGATGGCGCAGATGGAAACGTTTTCATGCGCTCCTCTGGGAGGAATGAAAAGAAAAGACGAAACCGGAAACAGTAGTAGCCGCAAGAGGAAGTGTCTTCAAGCGCCAAGCAAGCGCTCCTCGTTAGTATAGTGGTGCGTATCCCCGCCTGTCACGTGGGAGACCAGGGATGGATTGCTTGACGGCGAGCCAGGTTGCTTTTCTCCCATCAGATTCCAACCGCTAATGCTAACGCAGTGTGTGGGAGCTTACATGCTTTTCCTTTCCCGTCTTTTTCGGACGACTATTCCAAAGGGGTAACCTGAAGGAATAGGGGCCTGAAGACACGAGGCATTCTTAAACCAGCACTGGGCTGCACGGCCTTCTGTTGTGATCAGGTTATATTCGAGTCAAAAAGCCAGAGCATCCGCTTCCATCCTATGGAGCACGAGCTAAATCGGAAGAGGCAGGGGATACACCTACGCCTATCGGCGCACGTTCCCTGCGTCAGGCTGCTTCACCCATTTGCACCCGACTGGAGACGGCACTGAGCAAGCTTTTTGTCAGGAGTGGGATTCGAACCCACGCCTCCAGGGGAGACTGCGACCTGAACGCAGCGCCTTAGACCGCTCGGCCATCCTGACGCGGGCCCCCTGTCCCGGGGCGGTCTGATGAGCCACCGCGATCCCACTACGCTCCTCGAGTATCGCACTGTTATTAATACTACAGTGTGACTCCAGCATTAAAATGTTTGGAAAATGTGTCGGCTTTTAGAATCCAGTGTAGAGCAGCATGTGATGATTTGTGCTACAACACCAAGCGCTCAAAGTGACGTCTGCGTTTGTCGTTGAAACTTTCAACTCTTTCATCACTTATGTAGGAAATAAAAAGAGCAGTTGTGCGCCACACGCAGAGAGGCCGTCAGCAGAGTGGCGCAGCGGAAGCGTGCTGGGCCCATAACCCAGAGGTCGATGGATCGAAACCATCCTCTGCTACATGTGTCCTATGCACGATTCCTAAGCATGCCATTGGGTTAGCAAAGTGCCTTCAAATAGTCTGCGTCTCCCTTTCTTTAAATTCTGTCCTGAGTTTCTCTCTCGTGTGTGTTTGTGCAAGCTTGACACTTGCGGGACTCTTTAATCTTCACCAATACGGAGATGACCAAATGTGTCTTCGGTTGTTCTGAGGTCTTTGATAGTTTCTTTGAAAGCTTCAACTGAACCTCGAAATCGAAGCAGTTATGTTTATATTGATTTCTCGCGTTAATCATTACGAACCAGGAACAGCCAGCACACTCGGTCGCATTAGTAATTATGTCACGTCTCTACTTAGCAGAGCATTCAAAGGCCCACTGGAAGTAGTAAAGCACTAAAACACTGCAAAACTGAACTCGGGAAAATCATACTGGGAGCTCTGAGCGATGTCTGCATCCAAGCCATCCAATACGGACTCTGAAACCTTGGAATATCAACACTATGATGCGCTACCTTTTACCTGGAGCAAAACGATGGAATTAGAAGAATGCTTACCGCAGGATACAACTGTGCCGCTGTTATTTGGAGCACGGTTTTCACTTGCATGAAAACTACAGCAGAACGTAGAAGGATGATCACTGAGGAGTCCACGCGGGCATGCTGAGGAGATTGTAGGTCGTACATTTCAATGATTACTGACATTTGCGCTGCTGGAGGTACAGTAATCAACAAAGAACAGGGTGTGCTACTCTCGAATCCGGTCAGCACATGATGAAAAGCCAGGAAGTATACCTTGTCAAATTGCCGTCAACAGGGACAAGTTAACCACCAGCTCCACCGGCGCCCGGCTAGCTCAGTCGGTAGAGCATGAGACTCTTAATCTCAGGGTCGTGGGTTCGAGCCCCACGTTGGGCGGTGCCCGTCTCCTTATTAACAAAGTTTCCCGCTCATCCTTGAACCTCTTACACCTCGATGGTACCGAGCACTGCGTTTTAATGCACAGGTGTGATCAAACCGAGATGAAAAGGGCGTATCTAGCTCCTTGCCCGAGAGATAAATCAAAGGTTCCGCAGATAATCCCTTGGCTCCGGTCACCCGGACGCAGATAGGAGCTGCAGCCATCATAACTTGTATGAAAACTAAGAAGAGCTCCTGTCTATTTACAGTTTCATTTACTCTAGCGTTTCCTTAAACATTGCGTGTACGAAGGCTAAGAAATTGGAGAGCTATTCTAATACAATAACTATTAGGAATCTTTTCGCCATAACAGTTTCACTGTGATTTTGCAGGTAACACGTACGTTGGGAAAACATTTTGAACGCGATCAATAACCGCACTGGAAAAATGTGGGAAAGAAAGGGCGAAAAGCGACTCTTCAACATGTGGAAATATCTTCCTGAGCGGAGCCCTCTTCTCGAAGCTCAACACTCTGCAAGAGTCACTTCTCCCAACTTGCGCCCGCAGGTTTCCGTAGTGTGCCTGCAAAGAGCCATCCGCTTGAGACAGGTGCACCTCCCGATTTCATTGAACTAAGCTAGATGCACAATTTCTAATGCAGCCTTCATCACAATAGACAGTTCATTTCTCGAAAGCTTGTCGTAAAAAAAGGAAACAAAGAACGAAAACGTATAGCTGACAATCTTCTGAAGATGCAGATTCAGCTTTGGGGAAATGGACATTTTATGTATGCAGATGCTTTTCAAGCGCTGGTTTTAGAACGTCGCTGTGCTTCCAGCATCCTTTTCAGCCTTCTAAACTGGCTACCGAGGTGCCGATCACATTGTAAAGCGGTTGAGAGGCCGGAGCTGCTCAAACCGCTCTTGCCGTTTCCCATCAATCAAAAGCACTATGTTGTTTCTTTGTATGGAAAGCTTTTCAAGTCTGGCATCGACACGCACCTTTCCTGAAACGTCCAAAAGGTGAATGCTTCGCAAAGAAATCCAGTCTACCTTCAGGGGGCATGATGTTGAAATCGGAATGAGCCCTGGGTGGGCTTGAAGCAGCAGCTGTTCAGTTAACAGCTGCACAGAAACGCACCCCGCTTGCTTTGTATCATTCGCAAGTTTCTGGTTAAAGAGTAAAAAAGGCTGGAATTCTTCTGCCAGCCGGCAGGATTTCTTCTGCACTCACCCAGAAAAGCCAAGAATTGTATTTCATCTTTCGCAAGCTGTATTTTCCAGGAGGAGAATGAATACTTGCATTAAACTGAATCAAGCCGACAGAGACGCACAGCCGTTGTTTTTCTCCATGGGAAGTTTTTCGTTAAGGAAAAACACCGTTGTCATTTTCTTGCCAGCCGGCGGTATTTCTTGTGCAGCGATGAGCCAGATTTGTATTTCGTATTTCGCAAGTTGTGTGAATTTCTTGAAGTTGAAAGTGAATTCGCTCCAGAAAAGAAATGTCCAGTCGCATGAAAGCCGTGGCTGTTTGTTAAACCGCAGGACCTGAGCTTGCGTTCTGTTTCTCATGGCGTTCGCAAAGGCGATTCCTGCCTTTAAAACTGCTGTGTCTGCGACTGAAAGTGGCGTGTGGCGCAGCTTCTAAAGTCTTGTTGACGCTCCTCGATGTTGCTTTCTCTCTGCCTAAGGAAGTTCGATTGTCGCGTCGGAACGGGGAGACCTAATCCTTCCAGCTTTAAGCCACCCTTCAGTCTTCTGAAGGGTGTCCGAGTGCTAGCATGTCATTTGGCTTTTTTTCTGGGGAAACGGAGAGCGACATTGAAAAAGGTTACCGCCGCCGCCTCGCCCTCCGTGTTAAATGATCGCAAGCCGGCGGCGGCGGCGCTCCCTGTAGTCGTGGCCGAGCGGTTAAGGCGATGGGCTAGAAAGCCATTGGGGTCTCCCCGCGTCGGCTCGAATCCTGCCGACTACGGCGCCCTTCTCCTGTCGCTTCGGCCTGCCCAGAAAAAGGCGGAGTGCCGTTTCTCTCTTCCTGCTTCTTGTACAAACGCTAAATCGCTTGGACCTGCTGCCTTGGAAGTAATGTCTTCAACATCCACCAGTGACATTTCACAGCTGGAAGCACACAGCCACGCTTTTGGCATTGGCATGTCTTGCGCCCTACTTCCAGCCTTTGAAGACCTAATTATTCAAACTGAAAGAACCGGCTGAATGAGTGTTTGCAGTGCACCAGGAGGAGCAGGGACCATAGCATTGGAGGGGTGAGGATGGCGCAGATGGAAACGTTTTCATGCGCTCCTCTGGGAGGAATGAAAAGAAAAGACGAAACCGGAAACAGTAGTAGCCGCAAGAGGAAGTGTCTTCAAGCGCCAAGCAAGCGCTCCTCGTTAGTATAGTGGTGCGTATCCCCGCCTGTCACGTGGGAGACCAGGGATGGATTGCTTGACGGCGAGCCAGGTTGCTTTTCTCCCATCAGATTCCAACCGCTAATGCTAACGCAGTGTGTGGGAGCTTACATGCTTTTCCTTTCCCGTCTTTTTCGGACGACTATTCCAAAGGGGTAACCTGAAGGAATAGGGGCCTGAAGACACGAGGCATTCTTAAACCAGCACTGGGCTGCACGGCCTTCTGTTGTGATCAGGTTATATTCGAGTCAAAAAGCCAGAGCATCCGCTTCCATCCTATGGAGCACGAGCTAAATCGGAAGAGGCAGGGGATACACCTACGCCTATCGGCGCACGTTCCCTGCGTCAGGCTGCTTCACCCATTTGCACCCGACTGGAGACGGCACTGAGCAAGCTTTTTGTCAGGAGTGGGATTCGAACCCACGCCTCCAGGGGAGACTGCGACCTGAACGCAGCGCCTTAGACCGCTCGGCCATCCTGACGCGGGCCCCCTGTCCCGGGGCGGTCTGATGAGCCACCGCGATCCCACTACGCTCCTCGAGTATCGCACTGTTATTAATACTACAGTGTGACTCCAGCATTAAAATGTTTGGAAAATGTGTCGGCTTTTATAATCCAGTGTAGAGCAGCATGTGATGATTTGTGCTACAACACCAAGCGCTCAAAGTGACGTCTGCGTTTGTCGTTGAAACTTTCAACTCTTTCATCACTTATGTAGGAAATAAAAAGAGCAGTTGTGCGCCACACGCAGAGAGGCCGTCAGCAGAGTGGCGCAGCGGAAGCGTGCTGGGCCCATAACCCAGAGGTCGATGGATCGAAACCATCCTCTGCTACATGTGTCCTATGCACGATTCCTAAGCATGCCATTGGGTTAGCAAAGTGCCTTCAAATAGTCTGCGTCTCCCTTTCTTTAAATTCTGTCCTGAGTTTCTCTCTCGTGTGTGTTTGTGCAAGCTTGACACTTGCGGGACTCTTTAATCTTCACCAATACGGAGATGACCAAATGTGTCTTCGGTTGTTCTGAGGTCTTTGATAGTTTCTTTGAAAGCTTCAACTGAACCTCGAAATCGAAGCAGTTATGTTTATATTGATTTCTCGCGTTAATCATTACGAACCAGGAACAGCCAGCACACTCGGTCGCATTAGTAATTATGTCACGTCTCTACTTAGCAGAGCATTCAAAGGCCCACTGGAAGTAGTAAAGCACTAAAACACTGCAAAACTGAACTCGGGAAAATCATACTGGGAGCTCTGAGCGATGTCTGCATCCAAGCCATCCAATACGGACTCTGAAACCTTGGAATATCAACACTATGATGCGCTACCTTTTACCTGGAGCAAAACGATGGAATTAGAAGAATGCTTACCGCAGGATACAACTGTGCCGCTGTTATTTGGAGCACGGTTTTCACTTGCATGAAAACTACAGCAGAACGTAGAAGGATGATCACTGAGGAGTCCACGCGGGCATGCTGAGGAGATTGTAGGTCGTACATTTCAATGATTACTGACATTTGCGCTGCTGGAGGTACAGTAATCAACAAAGAACAGGGTGTGCTACTCTCGAATCCGGTCAGCACATGATGAAAAGCCAGGAAGTATACCTTGTCAAATTGCCGTCAACAGGGACAAGTTAACCACCAGCTCCACCGGCGCCCGGCTAGCTCAGTCGGTAGAGCATGAGACTCTTAATCTCAGGGTCGTGGGTTCGAGCCCCACGTTGGGCGGTGCCCGTCTCCTTATTAACAAAGTTTCCCGCTCATCCTTGAACCTCTTACACCTCGATGGTACCGAGCACTGCGTTTTAATGCACAGGTGTGATCAAACCGAGATGAAAAGGGCGTATCTAGCTCCTTGCCCGAGAGATAAATCAAAGGTTCCGCAGATAATCCCTTGGCTCCGGTCACCCGGACGCAGATAGGAGCTGCAGCCATCATAACTTGTATGAAAACTAAGAAGAGCTCCTGTCTATTTACAGTTTCATTTACTCTAGCGTTTCCTTAAACATTGCGTGTACGAAGGCTAAGAAATTGGAGAGCTATTCTAATACAATAACTATTAGGAATCTTTTCGCCATAACAGTTTCACTGTGATTTTGCAGGTAACACGTACGTTGGGAAAACATTTTGAACGCGATCAATAACCGCACTGGAAAAATGTGGGAAAGAAAGGGCGAAAAGCGACTCTTCAACATGTGGAAATATCTTCCTGAGCGGAGCCCTCTTCTCGAAGCTCAACACTCTGCAAGAGTCACTTCTCCCAACTTGCGCCCGCAGGTTTCCGTAGTGTGCCTGCAAAGAGCCATCCGCTTGAGACAGGTGCACCTCCCGATTTCATTGAACTAAGCTAGATGCACAATTTCTAATGCAGCCTTCATCACAATAGACAGTTCATTTCTCGAAAGCTTGTCGTAAAAAAAGGAAACAAAGAACGAAAACGTATAGCTGACAATCTTCTGAAGATGCAGATTCAGCTTTGGGGAAATGGACATTTTATGTATGCAGATGCTTTTCAAGCGCTGGTTTTAGAACGTCGCTGTGCTTCCAGCATCCTTTTCAGCCTTCTAAACTGGCTACCGAGGTGCCGATCACATTGTAAAGCGGTTGAGAGGCCGGAGCTGCTCAAACCGCTCTTGCCGTTTCCCATCAATCAAAAGCACTATGTTGTTTCTTTGTATGGAAAGCTTTTCAAGTCTGGCATCGACACGCACCTTTCCTGAAACGTCCAAAAGGTGAATGCTTCGCAAAGAAATCCAGTCTACCTTCAGGGGGCATGATGTTGAAATCGGAATGAGCCCTGGGTGGGCTTGAAGCAGCAGCTGTTCAGTTAACAGCTGCACAGAAACGCACCCCGCTTGCTTTGTATCATTCGCAAGTTTCTGGTTAAAGAGTAAAAAAGGCTGGAATTCTTCTGCCAGCCGGCAGGATTTCTTCTGCACTCACCCAGAAAAGCCAAGAATTGTATTTCATCTTTCGCAAGCTGTATTTTCCAGGAGGAGAATGAATACTTGCATTAAACTGAATCAAGCCGACAGAGACGCACAGCCGTTGTTTTTCTCCATGGGAAGTTTTTCGTTAAGGAAAAACACCGTTGTCATTTTCTTGCCAGCCGGCGGTATTTCTTGTGCAGCGATGAGCCAGATTTGTATTTCGTATTTCGCAAGTTGTGTGAATTTCTTGAAGTTGAAAGTGAATTCGCTCCAGAAAAGAAATGTCCAGTCGCATGAAAGCCGTGGCTGTTTGTTAAACCGCAGGACCTGAGCTTGCGTTCTGTTTCTCATGGCGTTCGCAAAGGCGATTCCTGCCTTTAAAACTGCTGTGTCTGCGACTGAAAGTGGCGTGTGGCGCAGCTTCTAAAGTCTTGTTGACGCTCCTCGATGTTGCTTTCTCTCTGCCTAAGGAAGTTCGATTGTCGCGTCGGAACGGGGAGACCTAATCCTTCCAGCTTTAAGCCACCCTTCAGTCTTCTGAAGGGTGTCCGAGTGCTAGCATGTCATTTGGCTTTTTTTCTGGGGAAACGGAGAGCGACATTGAAAAAGGTTACCGCCGCCGCCTCGCCCTCCGTGTTAAATGATCGCAAGCCGGCGGCGGCGGCGCTCCCTGTAGTCGTGGCCGAGCGGTTAAGGCGATGGGCTAGAAAGCCATTGGGGTCTCCCCGCGTCGGCTCGAATCCTGCCCACTACGGCGCCCTTCTCCTGTCGCTTCGGCCTGCCCAGAAAAAGGCGGAGTGCCGTTTCTCTCTTCCTGCTTCTTGTACAAACGCTAAATCGCTTGGACCTGCTGCCTTGGAAGTAATGTCTTCAACATCCACCAGTGACATTTCACAGCTGGAAGCACACAGCCACGCTTTTGGCATTGGCATGTCTTGCGCCCTACTTCCAGCCTTTGAAGACCTAATTATTCAAACTGAAAGAACCGGCTGAATGAGTGTTTGCAGTGCACCAGGAGGAGCAGGGACCATAGCATTGGAGGGGTGAGGATGGCGCAGATGGAAACGTTTTCATGCGCTCCTCTGGGAGGAATGAAAAGAAAAGACGAAACCGGAAACAGTAGTAGCCGCAAGAGGAAGTGTCTTCAAGCGCCAAGCAAGCGCTCCTCGTTAGTATAGTGGTGCGTATCCCCGCCTGTCACGTGGGAGACCAGGGATGGATTGCTTGACGGCGAGCCAGGTTGCTTTTCTCCCATCAGATTCCAACCGCTAATGCTAACGCAGTGTGTGGGAGCTTACATGCTTTTCCTTTCCCGTCTTTTTCGGACGACTATTCCAAAGGGGTAACCTGAAGGAATAGGGGCCTGAAGACACGAGGCATTCTTAAACCAGCACTGGGCTGCACGGCCTTCTGTTGTGATCAGGTTATATTCGAGTCAAAAAGCCAGAGCATCCGCTTCCATCCTATGGAGCACGAGCTAAATCGGAAGAGGCAGGGGATACACCTACGCCTATCGGCGCACGTTCCCTGCGTCAGGCTGCTTCACCCATTTGCACCCGACTGGAGACGGCACTGAGCAAGCTTTTTGTCAGGAGTGGGATTCGAACCCACGCCTCCAGGGGAGACTGCGACCTGAACGCAGCGCCTTAGACCGCTCGGCCATCCTGACGCGGGCCCCCTGTCCCGGGGCGGTCTGATGAGCCACCGCGATCCCACTACGCTCCTCGAGTATCGCACTGTTATTAATACTACAGTGTGACTCCAGCATTAAAATGTTTGGAAAATGTGTCGGCTTTTATAATCCAGTGTAGAGCAGCATGTGATGATTTGTGCTACAACACCAAGCGCTCAAAGTGACGTCTGCGTTTGTCGTTGAAACTTTCAACTCTTTCATCACTTATGTAGGAAATAAAAAGAGCAGTTGTGCGCCACACGCAGAGAGGCCGTCAGCAGAGTGGCGCAGCGGAAGCGTGCTGGGCCCATAACCCAGAGGTCGATGGATCGAAACCATCCTCTGCTACATGTGTCCTATGCACGATTCCTAAGCATGCCATTGGGTTAGCAAAGTGCCTTCAAATAGTCTGCGTCTCCCTTTCTTTAAATTCTGTCCTGAGTTTCTCTCTCGTGTGTGTTTGTGCAAGCTTGACACTTGCGGGACTCTTTAATCTTCACCAATACGGAGATGACCAAATGTGTCTTCGGTTGTTCTGAGGTCTTTGATAGTTTCTTTGAAAGCTTCAACTGAACCTCGAAATCGAAGCAGTTATGTTTATATTGATTTCTCACGTTAATCATTACGAACCAGGAACAGCCAGCACACTCGGTCGCATTAGTAATTATGTCACGTCTCTACTTAGCAGAGCATTCAAAGGCCCACTGGAAGTAGTAAAGCACTAAAACACTGCAAAACTGAACTCGGGAAAATCATACTGGGAGCTCTGAGCGATGTCTGCATCCAAGCCATCCAATACGGACTCTGAAACCTTGGAATATCAACACTATGATGCGCTACCTTTTACCTGGAGCAAAACGATGGAATTAGAAGAATGCTTACCGCAGGATACAACTGTGCCGCTGTTATTTGGAGCACGGTTTTCACTTGCATGAAAACTACAGCAGAACGTAGAAGGATGATCACTGAGGAGTCCACGCGGGCATGCTGAGGAGATTGTAGGTCGTACATTTCAATGATTACTGACATTTGCGCTGCTGGAGGTACAGTAATCAACAAAGAACAGGGTGTGCTACTCTCGAATCCGGTCAGCACATGATGAAAAGCCAGGAAGTATACCTTGTCAAATTGCCGTCAACAGGGACAAGTTAACCACCAGCTCCACCGGCGCCCGGCTAGCTCAGTCGGTAGAGCATGAGACTCTTAATCTCAGGGTCGTGGGTTCGAGCCCCACGTTGGGCGGTGCCCGTCTCCTTATTAACAAAGTTTCCCGCTCATCCTTGAACCTCTTACACCTCGATGGTACCGAGCACTGCGTTTTAATGCACAGGTGTGATCAAACCGAGATGAAAAGGGCGTATCTAGCTCCTTGCCCGAGAGATAAATCAAAGGTTCCGCAGATAATCCCTTGGCTCCGGTCACCCGGACGCAGATAGGAGCTGCAGCCATCATAACTTGTATGAAAACTAAGAAGAGCTCCTGTCTATTTACAGTTTCATTTACTCTAGCGTTTCCTTAAACATTGCGTGTACGAAGGCTAAGAAATTGGAGAGCTATTCTAATACAATAACTATTAGGAATCTTTTCGCCATAACAGTTTCACTGTGATTTTGCAGGTAACACGTACGTTGGGAAAACATTTTGAACGCGATCAATAACCGCACTGGAAAAATGTGGGAAAGAAAGGGCGAAAAGCGACTCTTCAACATGTGGAAATATCTTCCTGAGCGGAGCCCTCTTCTCGAAGCTCAACACTCTGCAAGAGTCACTTCTCCCAACTTGCGCCCGCAGGTTTCCGTAGTGTGCCTGCAAAGAGCCATCCGCTTGAGACAGGTGCACCTCCCGATTTCATTGAACTAAGCTAGATGCACAATTTCTAATGCAGCCTTCATCACAATAGACAGTTCATTTCTCGAAAGCTTGTCGTAAAAAAAGGAAACAAAGAACGAAAACGTATAGCTGACAATCTTCTGAAGATGCAGATTCAGCTTTGGGGAAATGGACATTTTATGTATGCAGATGCTTTTCAAGCGCTGGTTTTAGAACGTCGCTGTGCTTCCAGCATCCTTTTCAGCCTTCTAAACTGGCTACCGAGGTGCCGATCACATTGTAAAGCGGTTGAGAGGCCGGAGCTGCTCAAACCGCTCTTGCCGTTTCCCATCAATCAAAAGCACTATGTTGTTTCTTTGTATGGAAAGCTTTTCAAGTCTGGCATCGACACGCACCTTTCCTGAAACGTCCAAAAGGTGAATGCTTCGCAAAGAAATCCAGTCTACCTTCAGGGGGCATGATGTTGAAATCGGAATGAGCCCTGGGTGGGCTTGAAGCAGCAGCTGTTCAGTTAACAGCTGCACAGAAACGCACCCCGCTTGCTTTGTATCATTCGCAAGTTTCTGGTTAAAGAGTAAAAAAGGCTGGAATTCTTCTGCCAGCCGGCAGGATTTCTTCTGCACTCACCCAGAAAAGCCAAGAATTGTATTTCATCTTTCGCAAGCTGTATTTTCCAGGAGGAGAATGAATACTTGCATTAAACTGAATCAAGCCGACAGAGACGCACAGCCGTTGTTTTTCTCCATGGGAAGTTTTTCGTTAAGGAAAAACACCGTTGTCATTTTCTTGCCAGCCGGCGGTATTTCTTGTGCAGCGATGAGCCAGATTTGTATTTCGTATTTCGCAAGTTGTGTGAATTTCTTGAAGTTGAAAGTGAATTCGCTCCAGAAAAGAAATGTCCAGTCGCATGAAAGCCGTGGCTGTTTGTTAAACCGCAGGACCTGAGCTTGCGTTCTGTTTCTCATGGCGTTCGCAAAGGCGATTCCTGCCTTTAAAACTGCTGTGTCTGCGACTGAAAGTGGCGTGTGGCGCAGCTTCTAAAGTCTTGTTGACGCTCCTCGATGTTGCTTTCTCTCTGCCTAAGGAAGTTCGATTGTCGCGTCGGAACGGGGAGACCTAATCCTTCCAGCTTTAAGCCACCCTTCAGTCTTCTGAAGGGTGTCCGAGTGCTAGCATGTCATTTGGCTTTTTTTCTGGGGAAACGGAGAGCGACATTGAAAAAGGTTACCGCCGCCGCCTCGCCCTCCGTGTTAAATGATCGCAAGCCGGCGGCGGCGGCGCTCCCTGTAGTCGTGGCCGAGCGGTTAAGGCGATGGGCTAGAAAGCCATTGGGGTCTCCCCGCGTCGGCTCGAATCCTGCCCACTACGGCGCCCTTCTCCTGTCGCTTCGGCCTGCCCAGAAAAAGGCGGAGTGCCGTTTCTCTCTTCCTGCTTCTTGTACAAACGCTAAATCGCTTGGACCTGCTGCCTTGGAAGTAATGTCTTCAACATCCACCAGTGACATTTCACAGCTGGAAGCACACAGCCACGCTTTTGGCATTGGCATGTCTTGCGCCCTACTTCCAGCCTTTGAAGACCTAATTATTCAAACTGAAAGAACCGGCTGAATGAGTGTTTGCAGTGCACCAGGAGGAGCAGGGACCATAGCATTGGAGGGGTGAGGATGGCGCAGATGGAAACGTTTTCATGCGCTCCTCTGGGAGGAATGAAAAGAAAAGACGAAACCGGAAACAGTAGTAGCCGCAAGAGGAAGTGTCTTCAAGCGCCAAGCAAGCGCTCCTCGTTAGTATAGTGGTGCGTATCCCCGCCTGTCACGTGGGAGACCAGGGATGGATTGCTTGACGGCGAGCCAGGTTGCTTTTCTCCCATCAGATTCCAACCGCTAATGCTAACGCAGTGTGTGGGAGCTTACATGCTTTTCCTTTCCCGTCTTTTTCGGACGACTATTCCAAAGGGGTAACCTGAAGGAATAGGGGCCTGAAGACACGAGGCATTCTTAAACCAGCACTGGGCTGCACGGCCTTCTGTTGTGATCAGGTTATATTCGAGTCAAAAAGCCAGAGCATCCGCTTCCATCCTATGGAGCACGAGCTAAATCGGAAGAGGCAGGGGATACACCTACGCCTATCGGCGCACGTTCCCTGCGTCAGGCTGCTTCACCCATTTGCACCCGACTGGAGACGGCACTGAGCAAGCTTTTTGTCAGGAGTGGGATTCGAACCCACGCCTCCAGGGGAGACTGCGACCTGAACGCAGCGCCTTAGACCGCTCGGCCATCCTGACGCGGGCCCCCTGTCCCGGGGCGGTCTGATGAGCCACCGCGATCCCACTACGCTCCTCGAGTATCGCACTGTTATTAATACTACAGTGTGACTCCAGCATTAAAATGTTTGGAAAATGTGTCGGCTTTTATAATCCAGTGTAGAGCAGCATGTGATGATTTGTGCTACAACACCAAGCGCTCAAAGTGACGTCTGCGTTTGTCGTTGAAACTTTCAACTCTTTCATCACTTATGTAGGAAATAAAAAGAGCAGTTGTGCGCCACACGCAGAGAGGCCGTCAGCAGAGTGGCGCAGCGGAAGCGTGCTGGGCCCATAACCCAGAGGTCGATGGATCGAAACCATCCTCTGCTACATGTGTCCTATGCACGATTCCTAAGCATGCCATTGGGTTAGCAAAGTGCCTTCAAATAGTCTGCGTCTCCCTTTCTTTAAATTCTGTCCTGAGTTTCTCTCTCGTGTGTGTTTGTGCAAGCTTGACACTTGCGGGACTCTTTAATCTTCACCAATACGGAGATGACCAAATGTGTCTTCGGTTGTTCTGAGGTCTTTGATAGTTTCTTTGAAAGCTTCAACTGAACCTCGAAATCGAAGCAGTTATGTTTATATTGATTTCTCGCGTTAATCATTACGAACCAGGAACAGCCAGCACACTCGGTCGCATTAGTAATTATGTCACGTCTCTACTTAGCAGAGCATTCAAAGGCCCACTGGAAGTAGTAAAGCACTAAAACACTGCAAAACTGAACTCGGGAAAATCATACTGGGAGCTCTGAGCGATGTCTGCATCCAAGCCATCCAATACGGACTCTGAAACCTTGGAATATCAACACTATGATGCGCTACCTTTTACCTGGAGCAAAACGATGGAATTAGAAGAATGCTTACCGCAGGATACAACTGTGCCGCTGTTATTTGGAGCACGGTTTTCACTTGCATGAAAACTACAGCAGAACGTAGAAGGATGATCACTGAGGAGTCCACGCGGGCATGCTGAGGAGATTGTAGGTCGTACATTTCAATGATTACTGACATTTGCGCTGCTGGAGGTACAGTAATCAACAAAGAACAGGGTGTGCTACTCTCGAATCCGGTCAGCACATGATGAAAAGCCAGGAAGTATACCTTGTCAAATTGCCGTCAACAGGGACAAGTTAACCACCAGCTCCACCGGCGCCCGGCTAGCTCAGTCGGTAGAGCATGAGACTCTTAATCTCAGGGTCGTGGGTTCGAGCCCCACGTTGGGCGGTGCCCGTCTCCTTATTAACAAAGTTTCCCGCTCATCCTTGAACCTCTTACACCTCGATGGTACCGAGCACTGCGTTTTAATGCACAGGTGTGATCAAACCGAGATGAAAAGGGCGTATCTAGCTCCTTGCCCGAGAGATAAATCAAAGGTTCCGCAGATAATCCCTTGGCTCCGGTCACCCGGACGCAGATAGGAGCTGCAGCCATCATAACTTGTATGAAAACTAAGAAGAGCTCCTGTCTATTTACAGTTTCATTTACTCTAGCGTTTCCTTAAACATTGCGTGTACGAAGGCTAAGAAATTGGAGAGCTATTCTAATACAATAACTATTAGGAATCTTTTCGCCATAACAGTTTCACTGTGATTTTGCAGGTAACACGTACGTTGGGAAAACATTTTGAACGCGATCAATAACCGCACTGGAAAAATGTGGGAAAGAAAGGGCGAAAAGCGACTCTTCAACATGTGGAAATATCTTCCTGAGCGGAGCCCTCTTCTCGAAGCTCAACACTCTGCAAGAGTCACTTCTCCCAACTTGCGCCCGCAGGTTTCCGTAGTGTGCCTGCAAAGAGCCATCCGCTTGAGACAGGTGCACCTCCCGATTTCATTGAACTAAGCTAGATGCACAATTTCTAATGCAGCCTTCATCACAATAGACAGTTCATTTCTCGAAAGCTTGTCGTAAAAAAAGGAAACAAAGAACGAAAACGTATAGCTGACAATCTTCTGAAGATGCAGATTCAGCTTTGGGGAAATGGACATTTTATGTATGCAGATGCTTTTCAAGCGCTGGTTTTAGAACGTCGCTGTGCTTCCAGCATCCTTTTCAGCCTTCTAAACTGGCTACCGAGGTGCCGATCACATTGTAAAGCGGTTGAGAGGCCGGAGCTGCTCAAACCGCTCTTGCCGTTTCCCATCAATCAAAAGCACTATGTTGTTTCTTTGTATGGAAAGCTTTTCAAGTCTGGCATCGACACGCACCTTTCCTGAAACGTCCAAAAGGTGAATGCTTCGCAAAGAAATCCAGTCTACCTTCAGGGGGCATGATGTTGAAATCGGAATGAGCCCTGGGTGGGCTTGAAGCAGCAGCTGTTCAGTTAACAGCTGCACAGAAACGCACCCCGCTTGCTTTGTATCATTCGCAAGTTTCTGGTTAAAGAGTAAAAAAGGCTGGAATTCTTCTGCCAGCCGGCAGGATTTCTTCTGCACTCACCCAGAAAAGCCAAGAATTGTATTTCATCTTTCGCAAGCTGTATTTTCCAGGAGGAGAATGAATACTTGCATTAAACTGAATCAAGCCGACAGAGACGCACAGCCGTTGTTTTTCTCCATGGGAAGTTTTTCGTTAAGGAAAAACACCGTTGTCATTTTCTTGCCAGCCGGCGGTATTTCTTGTGCAGCGATGAGCCAGATTTGTATTTCGTATTTCGCAAGTTGTGTGAATTTCTTGAAGTTGAAAGTGAATTCGCTCCAGAAAAGAAATGTCCAGTCGCATGAAAGCCGTGGCTGTTTGTTAAACCGCAGGACCTGAGCTTGCGTTCTGTTTCTCATGGCGTTCGCAAAGGCGATTCCTGCCTTTAAAACTGCTGTGTCTGCGACTGAAAGTGGCGTGTGGCGCAGCTTCTAAAGTCTTGTTGACGCTCCTCGATGTTGCTTTCTCTCTGCCTAAGGAAGTTCGATTGTCGCGTCGGAACGGGGAGACCTAATCCTTCCAGCTTTAAGCCACCCTTCAGTCTTCTGAAGGGTGTCCGAGTGCTAGCATGTCATTTGGCTTTTTTTCTGGGGAAACGGAGAGCGACATTGAAAAAGGTTACCGCCGCCGCCTCGCCCTCCGTGTTAAATGATCGCAAGCCGGCGGCGGCGGCGCTCCCTGTAGTCGTGGCCGAGCGGTTAAGGCGATGGGCTAGAAAGCCATTGGGGTCTCCCCGCGTCGGCTCGAATCCTGCCGACTACGGCGCCCTTCTCCTGTCGCTTCGGCCTGCCCAGAAAAAGGCGGAGTGCCGTTTCTCTCTTCCTGCTTCTTGTACAAACGCTAAATCGCTTGGACCTGCTGCCTTGGAAGTAATGTCTTCAACATCCACCAGTGACATTTCACAGCTGGAAGCACACAGCCACGCTTTTGGCATTGGCATGTCTTGCGCCCTACTTCCAGCCTTTGAAGACCTAATTATTCAAACTGAAAGAACCGGCTGAATGAGTGTTTGCAGTGCACCAGGAGGAGCAGGGACCATAGCATTGGAGGGGTGAGGATGGCGCAGATGGAAACGTTTTCATGCGCTCCTCTGGGAGGAATGAAAAGAAAAGACGAAACCGGAAACAGTAGTAGCCGCAAGAGGAAGTGTCTTCAAGCGCCAAGCAAGCGCTCCTCGTTAGTATAGTGGTGCGTATCCCCGCCTGTCACGTGGGAGACCAGGGATGGATTGCTTGACGGCGAGCCAGGTTGCTTTTCTCCCATCAGATTCCAACCGCTAATGCTAACGCAGTGTGTGGGAGCTTACATGCTTTTCCTTTCCCGTCTTTTTCGGACGACTATTCCAAAGGGGTAACCTGAAGGAATAGGGGCCTGAAGACACGAGGCATTCTTAAACCAGCACTGGGCTGCACGGCCTTCTGTTGTGATCAGGTTATATTCGAGTCAAAAAGCCAGAGCATCCGCTTCCATCCTATGGAGCACGAGCTAAATCGGAAGAGGCAGGGGATACACCTACGCCTATCGGCGCACGTTCCCTGCGTCAGGCTGCTTCACCCATTTGCACCCGACTGGAGACGGCACTGAGCAAGCTTTTTGTCAGGAGTGGGATTCGAACCCACGCCTCCAGGGGAGACTGCGACCTGAACGCAGCGCCTTAGACCGCTCGGCCATCCTGACGCGGGCCCCCTGTCCCGGGGCGGTCTGATGAGCCACCGCGATCCCACTACGCTCCTCGAGTATCGCACTGTTATTAATACTACAGTGTGACTCCAGCATTAAAATGTTTGGAAAATGTGTCGGCTTTTATAATCCAGTGTAGAGCAGCATGTGATGATTTGTGCTACAACACCAAGCGCTCAAAGTGACGTCTGCGTTTGTCGTTGAAACTTTCAACTCTTTCATCACTTATGTAGGAAATAAAAAGAGCAGTTGTGCGCCACACGCAGAGAGGCCGTCAGCAGAGTGGCGCAGCGGAAGCGTGCTGGGCCCATAACCCAGAGGTCGATGGATCGAAACCATCCTCTGCTACATGTGTCCTATGCACGATTCCTAAGCATGCCATTGGGTTAGCAAAGTGCCTTCAAATAGTCTGCGTCTCCCTTTCTTTAAATTCTGTCCTGAGTTTCTCTCTCGTGTGTGTTTGTGCAAGCTTGACACTTGCGGGACTCTTTAATCTTCACCAATACGGAGATGACCAAATGTGTCTTCGGTTGTTCTGAGGTCTTTGATAGTTTCTTTGAAAGCTTCAACTGAACCTCGAAATCGAAGCAGTTATGTTTATATTGATTTCTCGCGTTAATCATTACGAACCAGGAACAGCCAGCACACTCGGTCGCATTAGTAATTATGTCACGTCTCTACTTAGCAGAGCATTCAAAGGCCCACTGGAAGTAGTAAAGCACTAAAACACTGCAAAACTGAACTCGGGAAAATCATACTGGGAGCTCTGAGCGATGTCTGCATCCAAGCCATCCAATACGGACTCTGAAACCTTGGAATATCAACACTATGATGCGCTACCTTTTACCTGGAGCAAAACGATGGAATTAGAAGAATGCTTACCGCAGGATACAACTGTGCCGCTGTTATTTGGAGCACGGTTTTCACTTGCATGAAAACTACAGCAGAACGTAGAAGGATGATCACTGAGGAGTCCACGCGGGCATGCTGAGGAGATTGTAGGTCGTACATTTCAATGATTACTGACATTTGCGCTGCTGGAGGTACAGTAATCAACAAAGAACAGGGTGTGCTACTCTCGAATCCGGTCAGCACATGATGAAAAGCCAGGAAGTATACCTTGTCAAATTGCCGTCAACAGGGACAAGTTAACCACCAGCTCCACCGGCGCCCGGCTAGCTCAGTCGGTAGAGCATGAGACTCTTAATCTCAGGGTCGTGGGTTCGAGCCCCACGTTGGGCGGTGCCCGTCTCCTTATTAACAAAGTTTCCCGCTCATCCTTGAACCTCTTACACCTCGATGGTACCGAGCACTGCGTTTTAATGCACAGGTGTGATCAAACCGAGATGAAAAGGGCGTATCTAGCTCCTTGCCCGAGAGATAAATCAAAGGTTCCGCAGATAATCCCTTGGCTCCGGTCACCCGGACGCAGATAGGAGCTGCAGCCATCATAACTTGTATGAAAACTAAGAAGAGCTCCTGTCTATTTACAGTTTCATTTACTCTAGCGTTTCCTTAAACATTGCGTGTACGAAGGCTAAGAAATTGGAGAGCTATTCTAATACAATAACTATTAGGAATCTTTTCGCCATAACAGTTTCACTGTGATTTTGCAGGTAACACGTACGTTGGGAAAACATTTTGAACGCGATCAATAACCGCACTGGAAAAATGTGGGAAAGAAAGGGCGAAAAGCGACTCTTCAACATGTGGAAATATCTTCCTGAGCGGAGCCCTCTTCTCGAAGCTCAACACTCTGCAAGAGTCACTTCTCCCAACTTGCGCCCGCAGGTTTCCGTAGTGTGCCTGCAAAGAGCCATCCGCTTGAGACAGGTGCACCTCCCGATTTCATTGAACTAAGCTAGATGCACAATTTCTAATGCAGCCTTCATCACAATAGACAGTTCATTTCTCGAAAGCTTGTCGTAAAAAAAGGAAACAAAGAACGAAAACGTATAGCTGACAATCTTCTGAAGATGCAGATTCAGCTTTGGGGAAATGGACATTTTATGTATGCAGATGCTTTTCAAGCGCTGGTTTTAGAACGTCGCTGTGCTTCCAGCATCCTTTTCAGCCTTCTAAACTGGCTACCGAGGTGCCGATCACATTGTAAAGCGGTTGAGAGGCCGGAGCTGCTCAAACCGCTCTTGCCGTTTCCCATCAATCAAAAGCACTATGTTGTTTCTTTGTATGGAAAGCTTTTCAAGTCTGGCATCGACACGCACCTTTCCTGAAACGTCCAAAAGGTGAATGCTTCGCAAAGAAATCCAGTCTACCTTCAGGGGGCATGATGTTGAAATCGGAATGAGCCCTGGGTGGGCTTGAAGCAGCAGCTGTTCAGTTAACAGCTGCACAGAAACGCACCCCGCTTGCTTTGTATCATTCGCAAGTTTCTGGTTAAAGAGTAAAAAAGGCTGGAATTCTTCTGCCAGCCGGCAGGATTTCTTCTGCACTCACCCAGAAAAGCCAAGAATTGTATTTCATCTTTCGCAAGCTGTATTTTCCAGGAGGAGAATGAATACTTGCATTAAACTGAATCAAGCCGACAGAGACGCACAGCCGTTGTTTTTCTCCATGGGAAGTTTTTCGTTAAGGAAAAACACCGTTGTCATTTTCTTGCCAGCCGGCGGTATTTCTTGTGCAGCGATGAGCCAGATTTGTATTTCGTATTTCGCAAGTTGTGTGAATTTCTTGAAGTTGAAAGTGAATTCGCTCCAGAAAAGAAATGTCCAGTCGCATGAAAGCCGTGGCTGTTTGTTAAACCGCAGGACCTGAGCTTGCGTTCTGTTTCTCATGGCGTTCGCAAAGGCGATTCCTGCCTTTAAAACTGCTGTGTCTGCGACTGAAAGTGGCGTGTGGCGCAGCTTCTAAAGTCTTGTTGACGCTCCTCGATGTTGCTTTCTCTCTGCCTAAGGAAGTTCGATTGTCGCGTCGGAACGGGGAGACCTAATCCTTCCAGCTTTAAGCCACCCTTCAGTCTTCTGAAGGGTGTCCGAGTGCTAGCATGTCATTTGGCTTTTTTTCTGGGGAAACGGAGAGCGACATTGAAAAAGGTTACCGCCGCCGCCTCGCCCTCCGTGTTAAATGATCGCAAGCCGGCGGCGGCGGCGCTCCCTGTAGTCGTGGCCGAGCGGTTAAGGCGATGGGCTAGAAAGCCATTGGGGTCTCCCCGCGTCGGCTCGAATCCTGCCGACTACGGCGCCCTTCTCCTGTCGCTTCGGCCTGCCCAGAAAAAGGCGGAGTGCCGTTTCTCTCTTCCTGCTTCTTGTACAAACGCTAAATCGCTTGGACCTGCTGCCTTGGAAGTAATGTCTTCAACATCCACCAGTGACATTTCACAGCTGGAAGCACACAGCCACGCTTTTGGCATTGGCATGTCTTGCGCCCTACTTCCAGCCTTTGAAGACCTAATTATTCAAACTGAAAGAACCGGCTGAATGAGTGTTTGCAGTGCACCAGGAGGAGCAGGGACCATAGCATTGGAGGGGTGAGGATGGCGCAGATGGAAACGTTTTCATGCGCTCCTCTGGGAGGAATGAAAAGAAAAGACGAAACCGGAAACAGTAGTAGCCGCAAGAGGAAGTGTCTTCAAGCGCCAAGCAAGCGCTCCTCGTTAGTATAGTGGTGCGTATCCCCGCCTGTCACGTGGGAGACCAGGGATGGATTGCTTGACGGCGAGCCAGGTTGCTTTTCTCCCATCAGATTCCAACCGCTAATGCTAACGCAGTGTGTGGGAGCTTACATGCTTTTCCTTTCCCGTCTTTTTCGGACGACTATTCCAAAGGGGTAACCTGAAGGAATAGGGGCCTGAAGACACGAGGCATTCTTAAACCAGCACTGGGCTGCACGGCCTTCTGTTGTGATCAGGTTATATTCGAGTCAAAAAGCCAGAGCATCCGCTTCCATCCTATGGAGCACGAGCTAAATCGGAAGAGGCAGGGGATACACCTACGCCTATCGGCGCACGTTCCCTGCGTCAGGCTGCTTCACCCATTTGCACCCGACTGGAGACGGCACTGAGCAAGCTTTTTGTCAGGAGTGGGATTCGAACCCACGCCTCCAGGGGAGACTGCGACCTGAACGCAGCGCCTTAGACCGCTCGGCCATCCTGACGCGGGCCCCCTGTCCCGGGGCGGTCTGATGAGCCACCGCGATCCCACTACGCTCCTCGAGTATCGCACTGTTATTAATACTACAGTGTGACTCCAGCATTAAAATGTTTGGAAAATGTGTCGGCTTTTATAATCCAGTGTAGAGCAGCATGTGATGATTTGTGCTACAACACCAAGCGCTCAAAGTGACGTCTGCGTTTGTCGTTGAAACTTTCAACTCTTTCATCACTTATGTAGGAAATAAAAAGAGCAGTTGTGCGCCACACGCAGAGAGGCCGTCAGCAGAGTGGCGCAGCGGAAGCGTGCTGGGCCCATAACCCAGAGGTCGATGGATCGAAACCATCCTCTGCTACATGTGTCCTATGCACGATTCCTAAGCATGCCATTGGGTTAGCAAAGTGCCTTCAAATAGTCTGCGTCTCCCTTTCTTTAAATTCTGTCCTGAGTTTCTCTCTCGTGTGTGTTTGTGCAAGCTTGACACTTGCGGGACTCTTTAATCTTCACCAATACGGAGATGACCAAATGTGTCTTCGGTTGTTCTGAGGTCTTTGATAGTTTCTTTGAAAGCTTCAACTGAACCTCGAAATCGAAGCAGTTATGTTTATATTGATTTCTCGCGTTAATCATTACGAACCAGGAACAGCCAGCACACTCGGTCGCATTAGTAATTATGTCACGTCTCTACTTAGCAGAGCATTCAAAGGCCCACTGGAAGTAGTAAAGCACTAAAACACTGCAAAACTGAACTCGGGAAAATCATACTGGGAGCTCTGAGTGATGTCTGCATCCAAGCCATCCAATACGGACTCTGAAACCTTGGAATATCAACACTATGATGCGCTACCTTTTACCTGGAGCAAAACGATGGAATTAGAAGAATGCTTACCGCAGGATACAACTGTGCCGCTGTTATTTGGAGCACGGTTTTCACTTGCATGAAAACTACAGCAGAACGTAGAAGGATGATCACTGAGGAGTCCACGCGGGCATGCTGAGGAGATTGTAGGTCGTACATTTCAATGATTACTGACATTTGCGCTGCTGGAGGTACAGTAATCAACAAAGAACAGGGTGTGCTACTCTCGAATCCGGTCAGCACATGATGAAAAGCCAGGAAGTATACCTTGTCAAATTGCCGTCAACAGGGACAAGTTAACCACCAGCTCCACCGGCGCCCGGCTAGCTCAGTCGGTAGAGCATGAGACTCTTAATCTCAGGGTCGTGGGTTCGAGCCCCACGTTGGGCGGTGCCCGTCTCCTTATTAACAAAGTTTCCCGCTCATCCTTGAACCTCTTACACCTCGATGGTACCGAGCACTGCGTTTTAATGCACAGGTGTGATCAAACCGAGATGAAAAGGGCGTATCTAGCTCCTTGCCCGAGAGATAAATCAAAGGTTCCGCAGATAATCCCTTGGCTCCGGTCACCCGGACGCAGATAGGAGCTGCAGCCATCATAACTTGTATGAAAACTAAGAAGAGCTCCTGTCTATTTACAGTTTCATTTACTCTAGCGTTTCCTTAAACATTGCGTGTACGAAGGCTAAGAAATTGGAGAGCTATTCTAATACAATAACTATTAGGAATCTTTTCGCCATAACAGTTTCACTGTGATTTTGCAGGTAACACGTACGTTGGGAAAACATTTTGAACGCGATCAATAACCGCACTGGAAAAATGTGGGAAAGAAAGGGCGAAAAGCGACTCTTCAACATGTGGAAATATCTTCCTGAGCGGAGCCCTCTTCTCGAAGCTCAACACTCTGCAAGAGTCACTTCTCCCAACTTGCGCCCGCAGGTTTCCGTAGTGTGCCTGCAAAGAGCCATCCGCTTGAGACAGGTGCACCTCCCGATTTCATTGAACTAAGCTAGATGCACAATTTCTAATGCAGCCTTCATCACAATAGACAGTTCATTTCTCGAAAGCTTGTCGTAAAAAAAGGAAACAAAGAACGAAAACGTATAGCTGACAATCTTCTGAAGATGCAGATTCAGCTTTGGGGAAATGGACATTTTATGTATGCAGATGCTTTTCAAGCGCTGGTTTTAGAACGTCGCTGTGCTTCCAGCATCCTTTTCAGCCTTCTAAACTGGCTACCGAGGTGCCGATCACATTGTAAAGCGGTTGAGAGGCCGGAGCTGCTCAAACCGCTCTTGCCGTTTCCCATCAATCAAAAGCACTATGTTGTTTCTTTGTATGGAAAGCTTTTCAAGTCTGGCATCGACACGCACCTTTCCTGAAACGTCCAAAAGGTGAATGCTTCGCAAAGAAATCCAGTCTACCTTCAGGGGGCATGATGTTGAAATCGGAATGAGCCCTGGGTGGGCTTGAAGCAGCAGCTGTTCAGTTAACAGCTGCACAGAAACGCACCCCGCTTGCTTTGTATCATTCGCAAGTTTCTGGTTAAAGAGTAAAAAAGGCTGGAATTCTTCTGCCAGCCGGCAGGATTTCTTCTGCACTCACCCAGAAAAGCCAAGAATTGTATTTCATCTTTCGCAAGCTGTATTTTCCAGGAGGAGAATGAATACTTGCATTAAACTGAATCAAGCCGACAGAGACGCACAGCCGTTGTTTTTCTCCATGGGAAGTTTTTCGTTAAGGAAAAACACCGTTGTCATTTTCTTGCCAGCCGGCGGTATTTCTTGTGCAGCGATGAGCCAGATTTGTATTTCGTATTTCGCAAGTTGTGTGAATTTCTTGAAGTTGAAAGTGAATTCGCTCCAGAAAAGAAATGTCCAGTCGCATGAAAGCCGTGGCTGTTTGTTAAACCGCAGGACCTGAGCTTGCGTTCTGTTTCTCATGGCGTTCGCAAAGGCGATTCCTGCCTTTAAAACTGCTGTGTCTGCGACTGAAAGTGGCGTGTGGCGCAGCTTCTAAAGTCTTGTTGACGCTCCTCGATGTTGCTTTCTCTCTGCCTAAGGAAGTTCGATTGTCGCGTCGGAACGGGGAGACCTAATCCTTCCAGCTTTAAGCCACCCTTCAGTCTTCTGAAGGGTGTCCGAGTGCTAGCATGTCATTTGGCTTTTTTTCTGGGGAAACGGAGAGCGACATTGAAAAAGGTTACCGCCGCCGCCTCGCCCTCCGTGTTAAATGATCGCAAGCCGGCGGCGGCGGCGCTCCCTGTAGTCGTGGCCGAGCGGTTAAGGCGATGGGCTAGAAAGCCATTGGGGTCTCCCCGCGTCGGCTCGAATCCTGCCGACTACGGCGCCCTTCTCCTGTCGCTTCGGCCTGCCCAGAAAAAGGCGGAGTGCCGTTTCTCTCTTCCTGCTTCTTGTACAAACGCTAAATCGCTTGGACCTGCTGCCTTGGAAGTAATGTCTTCAACATCCACCAGTGACATTTCACAGCTGGAAGCACACAGCCACGCTTTTGGCATTGGCATGTCTTGCGCCCTACTTCCAGCCTTTGAAGACCTAATTATTCAAACTGAAAGAACCGGCTGAATGAGTGTTTGCAGTGCACCAGGAGGAGCAGGGACCATAGCATTGGAGGGGTGAGGATGGCGCAGATGGAAACGTTTTCATGCGCTCCTCTGGGAGGAATGAAAAGAAAAGACGAAACCGGAAACAGTAGTAGCCGCAAGAGGAAGTGTCTTCAAGCGCCAAGCAAGCGCTCCTCGTTAGTATAGTGGTGCGTATCCCCGCCTGTCACGTGGGAGACCAGGGATGGATTGCTTGACGGCGAGCCAGGTTGCTTTTCTCCCATCAGATTCCAACCGCTAATGCTAACGCAGTGTGTGGGAGCTTACATGCTTTTCCTTTCCCGTCTTTTTCGGACGACTATTCCAAAGGGGTAACCTGAAGGAATAGGGGCCTGAAGACACGAGGCATTCTTAAACCAGCACTGGGCTGCACGGCCTTCTGTTGTGATCAGGTTATATTCGAGTCAAAAAGCCAGAGCATCCGCTTCCATCCTATGGAGCACGAGCTAAATCGGAAGAGGCAGGGGATACACCTACGCCTATCGGCGCACGTTCCCTGCGTCAGGCTGCTTCACCCATTTGCACCCGACTGGAGACGGCACTGAGCAAGCTTTTTGTCAGGAGTGGGATTCGAACCCACGCCTCCAGGGGAGACTGCGACCTGAACGCAGCGCCTTAGACCGCTCGGCCATCCTGACGCGGGCCCCCTGTCCCGGGGCGGTCTGATGAGCCACCGCGATCCCACTACGCTCCTCGAGTATCGCACTGTTATTAATACTACAGTGTGACTCCAGCATTAAAATGTTTGGAAAATGTGTCGGCTTTTATAATCCAGTGTAGAGCAGCATGTGATGATTTGTGCTACAACACCAAGCGCTCAAAGTGACGTCTGCGTTTGTCGTTGAAACTTTCAACTCTTTCATCACTTATGTAGGAAATAAAAAGAGCAGTTGTGCGCCACACGCAGAGAGGCCGTCAGCAGAGTGGCGCAGCGGAAGCGTGCTGGGCCCATAACCCAGAGGTCGATGGATCGAAACCATCCTCTGCTACATGTGTCCTATGCACGATTCCTAAGCATGCCATTGGGTTAGCAAAGTGCCTTCAAATAGTCTGCGTCTCCCTTTCTTTAAATTCTGTCCTGAGTTTCTCTCTCGTGTGTGTTTGTGCAAGCTTGACACTTGCGGGACTCTTTAATCTTCACCAATACGGAGATGACCAAATGTGTCTTCGGTTGTTCTGAGGTCTTTGATAGTTTCTTTGAAAGCTTCAACTGAACCTCGAAATCGAAGCAGTTATGTTTATATTGATTTCTCGCGTTAATCATTACGAACCAGGAACAGCCAGCACACTCGGTCGCATTAGTAATTATGTCACGTCTCTACTTAGCAGAGCATTCAAAGGCCCACTGGAAGTAGTAAAGCACTAAAACACTGCAAAACTGAACTCGGGAAAATCATACTGGGAGCTCTGAGTGATGTCTGCATCCAAGCCATCCAATACGGACTCTGAAACCTTGGAATATCAACACTATGATGCGCTACCTTTTACCTGGAGCAAAACGATGGAATTAGAAGAATGCTTACCGCAGGATACAACTGTGCCGCTGTTATTTGGAGCACGGTTTTCACTTGCATGAAAACTACAGCAGAACGTAGAAGGATGATCACTGAGGAGTCCACGCGGGCATGCTGAGGAGATTGTAGGTCGTACATTTCAATGATTACTGACATTTGCGCTGCTGGAGGTACAGTAATCAACAAAGAACAGGGTGTGCTACTCTCGAATCCGGTCAGCACATGATGAAAAGCCAGGAAGTATACCTTGTCAAATTGCCGTCAACAGGGACAAGTTAACCACCAGCTCCACCGGCGCCCGGCTAGCTCAGTCGGTAGAGCATGAGACTCTTAATCTCAGGGTCGTGGGTTCGAGCCCCACGTTGGGCGGTGCCCGTCTCCTTATTAACAAAGTTTCCCGCTCATCCTTGAACCTCTTACACCTCGATGGTACCGAGCACTGCGTTTTAATGCACAGGTGTGATCAAACCGAGATGAAAAGGGCGTATCTAGCTCCTTGCCCGAGAGATAAATCAAAGGTTCCGCAGATAATCCCTTGGCTCCGGTCACCCGGACGCAGATAGGAGCTGCAGCCATCATAACTTGTATGAAAACTAAGAAGAGCTCCTGTCTATTTACAGTTTCATTTACTCTAGCGTTTCCTTAAACATTGCGTGTACGAAGGCTAAGAAATTGGAGAGCTATTCTAATACAATAACTATTAGGAATCTTTTCGCCATAACAGTTTCACTGTGATTTTGCAGGTAACACGTACGTTGGGAAAACATTTTGAACGCGATCAATAACCGCACTGGAAAAATGTGGGAAAGAAAGGGCGAAAAGCGACTCTTCAACATGTGGAAATATCTTCCTGAGCGGAGCCCTCTTCTCGAAGCTCAACACTCTGCAAGAGTCACTTCTCCCAACTTGCGCCCGCAGGTTTCCGTAGTGTGCCTGCAAAGAGCCATCCGCTTGAGACAGGTGCACCTCCCGATTTCATTGAACTAAGCTAGATGCACAATTTCTAATGCAGCCTTCATCACAATAGACAGTTCATTTCTCGAAAGCTTGTCGTAAAAAAAGGAAACAAAGAACGAAAACGTATAGCTGACAATCTTCTGAAGATGCAGATTCAGCTTTGGGGAAATGGACATTTTATGTATGCAGATGCTTTTCAAGCGCTGGTTTTAGAACGTCGCTGTGCTTCCAGCATCCTTTTCAGCCTTCTAAACTGGCTACCGAGGTGCCGATCACATTGTAAAGCGGTTGAGAGGCCGGAGCTGCTCAAACCGCTCTTGCCGTTTCCCATCAATCAAAAGCACTATGTTGTTTCTTTGTATGGAAAGCTTTTCAAGTCTGGCATCGACACGCACCTTTCCTGAAACGTCCAAAAGGTGAATGCTTCGCAAAGAAATCCAGTCTACCTTCAGGGGGCATGATGTTGAAATCGGAATGAGCCCTGGGTGGGCTTGAAGCAGCAGCTGTTCAGTTAACAGCTGCACAGAAACGCACCCCGCTTGCTTTGTATCATTCGCAAGTTTCTGGTTAAAGAGTAAAAAAGGCTGGAATTCTTCTGCCAGCCGGCAGGATTTCTTCTGCACTCACCCAGAAAAGCCAAGAATTGTATTTCATCTTTCGCAAGCTGTATTTTCCAGGAGGAGAATGAATACTTGCATTAAACTGAATCAAGCCGACAGAGACGCACAGCCGTTGTTTTTCTCCATGGGAAGTTTTTCGTTAAGGAAAAACACCGTTGTCATTTTCTTGCCAGCCGGCGGTATTTCTTGTGCAGCGATGAGCCAGATTTGTATTTCGTATTTCGCAAGTTGTGTGAATTTCTTGAAGTTGAAAGTGAATTCGCTCCAGAAAAGAAATGTCCAGTCGCATGAAAGCCGTGGCTGTTTGTTAAACCGCAGGACCTGAGCTTGCGTTCTGTTTCTCATGGCGTTCGCAAAGGCGATTCCTGCCTTTAAAACTGCTGTGTCTGCGACTGAAAGTGGCGTGTGGCGCAGCTTCTAAAGTCTTGTTGACGCTCCTCGATGTTGCTTTCTCTCTGCCTAAGGAAGTTCGATTGTCGCGTCGGAACGGGGAGACCTAATCCTTCCAGCTTTAAGCCACCCTTCAGTCTTCTGAAGGGTGTCCGAGTGCTAGCATGTCATTTGGCTTTTTTTCTGGGGAAACGGAGAGCGACATTGAAAAAGGTTACCGCCGCCGCCTCGCCCTCCGTGTTAAATGATCGCAAGCCGGCGGCGGCGGCGCTCCCTGTAGTCGTGGCCGAGCGGTTAAGGCGATGGGCTAGAAAGCCATTGGGGTCTCCCCGCGTCGGCTCGAATCCTGCCCACTACGGCGCCCTTCTCCTGTCGCTTCGGCCTGCCCAGAAAAAGGCGGAGTGCCGTTTCTCTCTTCCTGCTTCTTGTACAAACGCTAAATCGCTTGGACCTGCTGCCTTGGAAGTAATGTCTTCAACATCCACCAGTGACATTTCACAGCTGGAAGCACACAGCCACGCTTTTGGCATTGGCATGTCTTGCGCCCTACTTCCAGCCTTTGAAGACCTAATTATTCAAACTGAAAGAACCGGCTGAATGAGTGTTTGCAGTGCACCAGGAGGAGCAGGGACCATAGCATTGGAGGGGTGAGGATGGCGCAGATGGAAACGTTTTCATGCGCTCCTCTGGGAGGAATGAAAAGAAAAGACGAAACCGGAAACAGTAGTAGCCGCAAGAGGAAGTGTCTTCAAGCGCCAAGCAAGCGCTCCTCGTTAGTATAGTGGTGCGTATCCCCGCCTGTCACGTGGGAGACCAGGGATGGATTGCTTGACGGCGAGCCAGGTTGCTTTTCTCCCATCAGATTCCAACCGCTAATGCTAACGCAGTGTGTGGGAGCTTACATGCTTTTCCTTTCCCGTCTTTTTCGGACGACTATTCCAAAGGGGTAACCTGAAGGAATAGGGGCCTGAAGACACGAGGCATTCTTAAACCAGCACTGGGCTGCACGGCCTTCTGTTGTGATCAGGTTATATTCGAGTCAAAAAGCCAGAGCATCCGCTTCCATCCTATGGAGCACGAGCTAAATCGGAAGAGGCAGGGGATACACCTACGCCTATCGGCGCACGTTCCCTGCGTCAGGCTGCTTCACCCATTTGCACCCGACTGGAGACGGCACTGAGCAAGCTTTTTGTCAGGAGTGGGATTCGAACCCACGCCTCCAGGGGAGACTGCGACCTGAACGCAGCGCCTTAGACCGCTCGGCCATCCTGACGCGGGCCCCCTGTCCCGGGGCGGTCTGATGAGCCACCGCGATCCCACTACGCTCCTCGAGTATCGCACTGTTATTAATACTACAGTGTGACTCCAGCATTAAAATGTTTGGAAAATGTGTCGGCTTTTATAATCCAGTGTAGAGCAGCATGTGATGATTTGTGCTACAACACCAAGCGCTCAAAGTGACGTCTGCGTTTGTCGTTGAAACTTTCAACTCTTTCATCACTTATGTAGGAAATAAAAAGAGCAGTTGTGCGCCACACGCAGAGAGGCCGTCAGCAGAGTGGCGCAGCGGAAGCGTGCTGGGCCCATAACCCAGAGGTCGATGGATCGAAACCATCCTCTGCTACATGTGTCCTATGCACGATTCCTAAGCATGCCATTGGGTTAGCAAAGTGCCTTCAAATAGTCTGCGTCTCCCTTTCTTTAAATTCTGTCCTGAGTTTCTCTCTCGTGTGTGTTTGTGCAAGCTTGACACTTGCGGGACTCTTTAATCTTCACCAATACGGAGATGACCAAATGTGTCTTCGGTTGTTCTGAGGTCTTTGATAGTTTCTTTGAAAGCTTCAACTGAACCTCGAAATCGAAGCAGTTATGTTTATATTGATTTCTCGCGTTAATCATTACGAACCAGGAACAGCCAGCACACTCGGTCGCATTAGTAATTATGTCACGTCTCTACTTAGCAGAGCATTCAAAGGCCCACTGGAAGTAGTAAAGCACTAAAACACTGCAAAACTGAACTCGGGAAAATCATACTGGGAGCTCTGAGCGATGTCTGCATCCAAGCCATCCAATACGGACTCTGAAACCTTGGAATATCAACACTATGATGCGCTACCTTTTACCTGGAGCAAAACGATGGAATTAGAAGAATGCTTACCGCAGGATACAACTGTGCCGCTGTTATTTGGAGCACGGTTTTCACTTGCATGAAAACTACAGCAGAACGTAGAAGGATGATCACTGAGGAGTCCACGCGGGCATGCTGAGGAGATTGTAGGTCGTACATTTCAATGATTACTGACATTTGCGCTGCTGGAGGTACAGTAATCAACAAAGAACAGGGTGTGCTACTCTCGAATCCGGTCAGCACATGATGAAAAGCCAGGAAGTATACCTTTGTCAAATTGCCGTCAACAGGGACAAGTTAACCACCAGCTCCACCGGCGCCCGGCTAGCTCAGTCGGTAGAGCATGAGACTCTTAATCTCAGGGTCGTGGGTTCGAGCCCCACGTTGGGCGGTGCCCGTCTCCTTATTAACAAAGTTTCCCGCTCATCCTTGAACCTCTTACACCTCGATGGTACCGAGCACTGCGTTTTAATGCACAGGTGTGATCAAACCGAGATGAAAAGGGCGTATCTAGCTCCTTGCCCGAGAGATAAATCAAAGGTTCCGCAGATAATCCCTTGGCTCCGGTCACCCGGACGCAGATAGGAGCTGCAGCCATCATAACTTGTATGAAAACTAAGAAGAGCTCCTGTCTATTTACAGTTTCATTTACTCTAGCGTTTCCTTAAACATTGCGTGTACGAAGGCTAAGAAATTGGAGAGCTATTCTAATACAATAACTATTAGGAATCTTTTCGCCATAACAGTTTCACTGTGATTTTGCAGGTAACACGTACGTTGGGAAAACATTTTGAACGCGATCAATAACCGCACTGGAAAAATGTGGGAAAGAAAGGGCGAAAAGCGACTCTTCAACATGTGGAAATATCTTCCTGAGCGGAGCCCTCTTCTCGAAGCTCAACACTCTGCAAGAGTCACTTCTCCCAACTTGCGCCCGCAGGTTTCCGTAGTGTGCCTGCAAAGAGCCATCCGCTTGAGACAGGTGCACCTCCCGATTTCATTGAACTAAGCTAGATGCACAATTTCTAATGCAGCCTTCATCACAATAGACAGTTCATTTCTCGAAAGCTTGTCGTAAAAAAAGGAAACAAAGAACGAAAACGTATAGCTGACAATCTTCTGAAGATGCAGATTCAGCTTTGGGGAAATGGACATTTTATGTATGCAGATGCTTTTCAAGCGCTGGTTTTAGAACGTCGCTGTGCTTCCAGCATCCTTTTCAGCCTTCTAAACTGGCTACCGAGGTGCCGATCACATTGTAAAGCGGTTGAGAGGCCGGAGCTGCTCAAACCGCTCTTGCCGTTTCCCATCAATCAAAAGCACTATGTTGTTTCTTTGTATGGAAAGCTTTTCAAGTCTGGCATCGACACGCACCTTTCCTGAAACGTCCAAAAGGTGAATGCTTCGCAAAGAAATCCAGTCTACCTTCAGGGGGCATGATGTTGAAATCGGAATGAGCCCTGGGTGGGCTTGAAGCAGCAGCTGTTCAGTTAACAGCTGCACAGAAACGCACCCCGCTTGCTTTGTATCATTCGCAAGTTTCTGGTTAAAGAGTAAAAAAGGCTGGAATTCTTCTGCCAGCCGGCAGGATTTCTTCTGCACTCACCCAGAAAAGCCAAGAATTGTATTTCATCTTTCGCAAGCTGTATTTTCCAGGAGGAGAATGAATACTTGCATTAAACTGAATCAAGCCGACAGAGACGCACAGCCGTTGTTTTTCTCCATGGGAAGTTTTTCGTTAAGGAAAAACACCGTTGTCATTTTCTTGCCAGCCGGCGGTATTTCTTGTGCAGCGATGAGCCAGATTTGTATTTCGTATTTCGCAAGTTGTGTGAATTTCTTGAAGTTGAAAGTGAATTCGCTCCAGAAAAGAAATGTCCAGTCGCATGAAAGCCGTGGCTGTTTGTTAAACCGCAGGACCTGAGCTTGCGTTCTGTTTCTCATGGCGTTCGCAAAGGCGATTCCTGCCTTTAAAACTGCTGTGTCTGCGACTGAAAGTGGCGTGTGGCGCAGCTTCTAAAGTCTTGTTGACGCTCCTCGATGTTGCTTTCTCTCTGCCTAAGGAAGTTCGATTGTCGCGTCGGAACGGGGAGACCTAATCCTTCCAGCTTTAAGCCACCCTTCAGTCTTCTGAAGGGTGTCCGAGTGCTAGCATGTCATTTGGCTTTTTTTCTGGGGAAACGGAGAGCGACATTGAAAAAGGTTACCGCCGCCGCCTCGCCCTCCGTGTTAAATGATCGCAAGCCGGCGGCGGCGGCGCTCCCTGTAGTCGTGGCCGAGCGGTTAAGGCGATGGGCTAGAAAGCCATTGGGGTCTCCCCGCGTCGGCTCGAATCCTGCCGACTACGGCGCCCTTCTCCTGTCGCTTCGGCCTGCCCAGAAAAAGGCGGAGTGCCGTTTCTCTCTTCCTGCTTCTTGTACAAACGCTAAATCGCTTGGACCTGCTGCCTTGGAAGTAATGTCTTCAACATCCACCAGTGACATTTCACAGCTGGAAGCACACAGCCACGCTTTTGGCATTGGCATGTCTTGCGCCCTACTTCCAGCCTTTGAAGACCTAATTATTCAAACTGAAAGAACCGGCTGAATGAGTGTTTGCAGTGCACCAGGAGGAGCAGGGACCATAGCATTGGAGGGGTGAGGATGGCGCAGATGGAAACGTTTTCATGCGCTCCTCTGGGAGGAATGAAAAGAAAAGACGAAACCGGAAACAGTAGTAGCCGCAAGAGGAAGTGTCTTCAAGCGCCAAGCAAGCGCTCCTCGTTAGTATAGTGGTGCGTATCCCCGCCTGTCACGTGGGAGACCAGGGATGGATTGCTTGACGGCGAGCCAGGTTGCTTTTCTCCCATCAGATTCCAACCGCTAATGCTAACGCAGTGTGTGGGAGCTTACATGCTTTTCCTTTCCCGTCTTTTTCGGACGACTATTCCAAAGGGGTAACCTGAAGGAATAGGGGCCTGAAGACACGAGGCATTCTTAAACCAGCACTGGGCTGCACGGCCTTCTGTTGTGATCAGGTTATATTCGAGTCAAAAAGCCAGAGCATCCGCTTCCATCCTATGGAGCACGAGCTAAATCGGAAGAGGCAGGGGATACACCTACGCCTATCGGCGCACGTTCCCTGCGTCAGGCTGCTTCACCCATTTGCACCCGACTGGAGACGGCACTGAGCAAGCTTTTTGTCAGGAGTGGGATTCGAACCCACGCCTCCAGGGGAGACTGCGACCTGAACGCAGCGCCTTAGACCGCTCGGCCATCCTGACGCGGGCCCCCTGTCCCGGGGCGGTCTGATGAGCCACCGCGATCCCACTACGCTCCTCGAGTATCGCACTGTTATTAATACTACAGTGTGACTCCAGCATTAAAATGTTTGGAAAATGTGTCGGCTTTTAGAATCCAGTGTAGAGCAGCATGTGATGATTTGTGCTACAACACCAAGCGCTCAAAGTGACGTCTGCGTTTGTCGTTGAAACTTTCAACTCTTTCATCACTTATGTAGGAAATAAAAAGAGCAGTTGTGCGCCACACGCAGAGAGGCCGTCAGCAGAGTGGCGCAGCGGAAGCGTGCTGGGCCCATAACCCAGAGGTCGATGGATCGAAACCATCCTCTGCTACATGTGTCCTATGCACGATTCCTAAGCATGCCATTGGGTTAGCAAAGTGCCTTCAAATAGTCTGCGTCTCCCTTTCTTTAAATTCTGTCCTGAGTTTCTCTCTCGTGTGTGTTTGTGCAAGCTTGACACTTGCGGGACTCTTTAATCTTCACCAATACGGAGATGACCAAATGTGTCTTCGGTTGTTCTGAGGTCTTTGATAGTTTCTTTGAAAGCTTCAACTGAACCTCGAAATCGAAGCAGTTATGTTTATATTGATTTCTCGCGTTAATCATTACGAACCAGGAACAGCCAGCACACTCGGTCGCATTAGTAATTATGTCACGTCTCTACTTAGCAGAGCATTCAAAGGCCCACTGGAAGTAGTAAAGCACTAAAACACTGCAAAACTGAACTCGGGAAAATCATACTGGGAGCTCTGAGCGATGTCTGCATCCAAGCCATCCAATACGGACTCTGAAACCTTGGAATATCAACACTATGATGCGCTACCTTTTACCTGGAGCAAAACGATGGAATTAGAAGAATGCTTACCGCAGGATACAACTGTGCCGCTGTTATTTGGAGCACGGTTTTCACTTGCATGAAAACTACAGCAGAACGTAGAAGGATGATCACTGAGGAGTCCACGCGGGCATGCTGAGGAGATTGTAGGTCGTACATTTCAATGATTACTGACATTTGCGCTGCTGGAGGTACAGTAATCAACAAAGAACAGGGTGTGCTACTCTCGAATCCGGTCAGCACATGATGAAAAGCCAGGAAGTATACCTTGTCAAATTGCCGTCAACAGGGACAAGTTAACCACCAGCTCCACCGGCGCCCGGCTAGCTCAGTCGGTAGAGCATGAGACTCTTAATCTCAGGGTCGTGGGTTCGAGCCCCACGTTGGGCGGTGCCCGTCTCCTTATTAACAAAGTTTCCCGCTCATCCTTGAACCTCTTACACCTCGATGGTACCGAGCACTGCGTTTTAATGCACAGGTGTGATCAAACCGAGATGAAAAGGGCGTATCTAGCTCCTTGCCCGAGAGATAAATCAAAGGTTCCGCAGATAATCCCTTGGCTCCGGTCACCCGGACGCAGATAGGAGCTGCAGCCATCATAACTTGTATGAAAACTAAGAAGAGCTCCTGTCTATTTACAGTTTCATTTACTCTAGCGTTTCCTTAAACATTGCGTGTACGAAGGCTAAGAAATTGGAGAGCTATTCTAATACAATAACTATTAGGAATCTTTTCGCCATAACAGTTTCACTGTGATTTTGCAGGTAACACGTACGTTGGGAAAACATTTTGAACGCGATCAATAACCGCACTGGAAAAATGTGGGAAAGAAAGGGCGAAAAGCGACTCTTCAACATGTGGAAATATCTTCCTGAGCGGAGCCCTCTTCTCGAAGCTCAACACTCTGCAAGAGTCACTTCTCCCAACTTGCGCCCGCAGGTTTCCGTAGTGTGCCTGCAAAGAGCCATCCGCTTGAGACAGGTGCACCTCCCGATTTCATTGAACTAAGCTAGATGCACAATTTCTAATGCAGCCTTCATCACAATAGACAGTTCATTTCTCGAAAGCTTGTCGTAAAAAAAGGAAACAAAGAACGAAAACGTATAGCTGACAATCTTCTGAAGATGCAGATTCAGCTTTGGGGAAATGGACATTTTATGTATGCAGATGCTTTTCAAGCGCTGGTTTTAGAACGTCGCTGTGCTTCCAGCATCCTTTTCAGCCTTCTAAACTGGCTACCGAGGTGCCGATCACATTGTAAAGCGGTTGAGAGGCCGGAGCTGCTCAAACCGCTCTTGCCGTTTCCCATCAATCAAAAGCACTATGTTGTTTCTTTGTATGGAAAGCTTTTCAAGTCTGGCATCGACACGCACCTTTCCTGAAACGTCCAAAAGGTGAATGCTTCGCAAAGAAATCCAGTCTACCTTCAGGGGGCATGATGTTGAAATCGGAATGAGCCCTGGGTGGGCTTGAAGCAGCAGCTGTTCAGTTAACAGCTGCACAGAAACGCACCCCGCTTGCTTTGTATCATTCGCAAGTTTCTGGTTAAAGAGTAAAAAAGGCTGGAATTCTTCTGCCAGCCGGCAGGATTTCTTCTGCACTCACCCAGAAAAGCCAAGAATTGTATTTCATCTTTCGCAAGCTGTATTTTCCAGGAGGAGAATGAATACTTGCATTAAACTGAATCAAGCCGACAGAGACGCACAGCCGTTGTTTTTCTCCATGGGAAGTTTTTCGTTAAGGAAAAACACCGTTGTCATTTTCTTGCCAGCCGGCGGTATTTCTTGTGCAGCGATGAGCCAGATTTGTATTTCGTATTTCGCAAGTTGTGTGAATTTCTTGAAGTTGAAAGTGAATTCGCTCCAGAAAAGAAATGTCCAGTCGCATGAAAGCCGTGGCTGTTTGTTAAACCGCAGGACCTGAGCTTGCGTTCTGTTTCTCATGGCGTTCGCAAAGGCGATTCCTGCCTTTAAAACTGCTGTGTCTGCGACTGAAAGTGGCGTGTGGCGCAGCTTCTAAAGTCTTGTTGACGCTCCTCGATGTTGCTTTCTCTCTGCCTAAGGAAGTTCGATTGTCGCGTCGGAACGGGGAGACCTAATCCTTCCAGCTTTAAGCCACCCTTCAGTCTTCTGAAGGGTGTCCGAGTGCTAGCATGTCATTTGGCTTTTTTTCTGGGGAAACGGAGAGCGACATTGAAAAAGGTTACCGCCGCCGCCTCGCCCTCCGTGTTAAATGATCGCAAGCCGGCGGCGGCGGCGCTCCCTGTAGTCGTGGCCGAGCGGTTAAGGCGATGGGCTAGAAAGCCATTGGGGTCTCCCCGCGTCGGCTCGAATCCTGCCGACTACGGCGCCCTTCTCCTGTCGCTTCGGCCTGCCCAGAAAAAGGCGGAGTGCCGTTTCTCTCTTCCTGCTTCTTGTACAAACGCTAAATCGCTTGGACCTGCTGCCTTGGAAGTAATGTCTTCAACATCCACCAGTGACATTTCACAGCTGGAAGCACACAGCCACGCTTTTGGCATTGGCATGTCTTGCGCCCTACTTCCAGCCTTTGAAGACCTAATTATTCAAACTGAAAGAACCGGCTGAATGAGTGTTTGCAGTGCACCAGGAGGAGCAGGGACCATAGCATTGGAGGGGTGAGGATGGCGCAGATGGAAACGTTTTCATGCGCTCCTCTGGGAGGAATGAAAAGAAAAGACGAAACCGGAAACAGTAGTAGCCGCAAGAGGAAGTGTCTTCAAGCGCCAAGCAAGCGCTCCTCGTTAGTATAGTGGTGCGTATCCCCGCCTGTCACGTGGGAGACCAGGGATGGATTGCTTGACGGCGAGCCAGGTTGCTTTTCTCCCATCAGATTCCAACCGCTAATGCTAACGCAGTGTGTGGGAGCTTACATGCTTTTCCTTTCCCGTCTTTTTCGGACGACTATTCCAAAGGGGTAACCTGAAGGAATAGGGGCCTGAAGACACGAGGCATTCTTAAACCAGCACTGGGCTGCACGGCCTTCTGTTGTGATCAGGTTATATTCGAGTCAAAAAGCCAGAGCATCCGCTTCCATCCTATGGAGCACGAGCTAAATCGGAAGAGGCAGGGGATACACCTACGCCTATCGGCGCACGTTCCCTGCGTCAGGCTGCTTCACCCATTTGCACCCGACTGGAGACGGCACTGAGCAAGCTTTTTGTCAGGAGTGGGATTCGAACCCACGCCTCCAGGGGAGACTGCGACCTGAACGCAGCGCCTTAGACCGCTCGGCCATCCTGACGCGGGCCCCCTGTCCCGGGGCGGTCTGATGAGCCACCGCGATCCCACTACGCTCCTCGAGTATCGCACTGTTATTAATACTACAGTGTGACTCCAGCATTAAAATGTTTGGAAAATGTGTCGGCTTTTATAATCCAGTGTAGAGCAGCATGTGATGATTTGTGCTACAACACCAAGCGCTCAAAGTGACGTCTGCGTTTGTCGTTGAAACTTTCAACTCTTTCATCACTTATGTAGGAAATAAAAAGAGCAGTTGTGCGCCACACGCAGAGAGGCCGTCAGCAGAGTGGCGCAGCGGAAGCGTGCTGGGCCCATAACCCAGAGGTCGATGGATCGAAACCATCCTCTGCTACATGTGTCCTATGCACGATTCCTAAGCATGCCATTGGGTTAGCAAAGTGCCTTCAAATAGTCTGCGTCTCCCTTTCTTTAAATTCTGTCCTGAGTTTCTCTCTCGTGTGTGTTTGTGCAAGCTTGACACTTGCGGGACTCTTTAATCTTCACCAATACGGAGATGACCAAATGTGTCTTCGGTTGTTCTGAGGTCTTTGATAGTTTCTTTGAAAGCTTCAACTGAACCTCGAAATCGAAGCAGTTATGTTTATATTGATTTCTCGCGTTAATCATTACGAACCAGGAACAGCCAGCACACTCGGTCGCATTAGTAATTATGTCACGTCTCTACTTAGCAGAGCATTCAAAGGCCCACTGGAAGTAGTAAAGCACTAAAACACTGCAAAACTGAACTCGGGAAAATCATACTGGGAGCTCTGAGCGATGTCTGCATCCAAGCCATCCAATACGGACTCTGAAACCTTGGAATATCAACACTATGATGCGCTACCTTTTACCTGGAGCAAAACGATGGAATTAGAAGAATGCTTACCGCAGGATACAACTGTGCCGCTGTTATTTGGAGCACGGTTTTCACTTGCATGAAAACTACAGCAGAACGTAGAAGGATGATCACTGAGGAGTCCACGCGGGCATGCTGAGGAGATTGTAGGTCGTACATTTCAATGATTACTGACATTTGCGCTGCTGGAGGTACAGTAATCAACAAAGAACAGGGTGTGCTACTCTCGAATCCGGTCAGCACATGATGAAAAGCCAGGAAGTATACCTTGTCAAATTGCCGTCAACAGGGACAAGTTAACCACCAGCTCCACCGGCGCCCGGCTAGCTCAGTCGGTAGAGCATGAGACTCTTAATCTCAGGGTCGTGGGTTCGAGCCCCACGTTGGGCGGTGCCCGTCTCCTTATTAACAAAGTTTCCCGCTCATCCTTGAACCTCTTACACCTCGATGGTACCGAGCACTGCGTTTTAATGCACAGGTGTGATCAAACCGAGATGAAAAGGGCGTATCTAGCTCCTTGCCCGAGAGATAAATCAAAGGTTCCGCAGATAATCCCTTGGCTCCGGTCACCCGGACGCAGATAGGAGCTGCAGCCATCATAACTTGTATGAAAACTAAGAAGAGCTCCTGTCTATTTACAGTTTCATTTACTCTAGCGTTTCCTTAAACATTGCGTGTACGAAGGCTAAGAAATTGGAGAGCTATTCTAATACAATAACTATTAGGAATCTTTTCGCCATAACAGTTTCACTGTGATTTTGCAGGTAACACGTACGTTGGGAAAACATTTTGAACGCGATCAATAACCGCACTGGAAAAATGTGGGAAAGAAAGGGCGAAAAGCGACTCTTCAACATGTGGAAATATCTTCCTGAGCGGAGCCCTCTTCTCGAAGCTCAACACTCTGCAAGAGTCACTTCTCCCAACTTGCGCCCGCAGGTTTCCGTAGTGTGCCTGCAAAGAGCCATCCGCTTGAGACAGGTGCACCTCCCGATTTCATTGAACTAAGCTAGATGCACAATTTCTAATGCAGCCTTCATCACAATAGACAGTTCATTTCTCGAAAGCTTGTCGTAAAAAAAGGAAACAAAGAACGAAAACGTATAGCTGACAATCTTCTGAAGATGCAGATTCAGCTTTGGGGAAATGGACATTTTATGTATGCAGATGCTTTTCAAGCGCTGGTTTTAGAACGTCGCTGTGCTTCCAGCATCCTTTTCAGCCTTCTAAACTGGCTACCGAGGTGCCGATCACATTGTAAAGCGGTTGAGAGGCCGGAGCTGCTCAAACCGCTCTTGCCGTTTCCCATCAATCAAAAGCACTATGTTGTTTCTTTGTATGGAAAGCTTTTCAAGTCTGGCATCGACACGCACCTTTCCTGAAACGTCCAAAAGGTGAATGCTTCGCAAAGAAATCCAGTCTACCTTCAGGGGGCATGATGTTGAAATCGGAATGAGCCCTGGGTGGGCTTGAAGCAGCAGCTGTTCAGTTAACAGCTGCACAGAAACGCACCCCGCTTGCTTTGTATCATTCGCAAGTTTCTGGTTAAAGAGTAAAAAAGGCTGGAATTCTTCTGCCAGCCGGCAGGATTTCTTCTGCACTCACCCAGAAAAGCCAAGAATTGTATTTCATCTTTCGCAAGCTGTATTTTCCAGGAGGAGAATGAATACTTGCATTAAACTGAATCAAGCCGACAGAGACGCACAGCCGTTGTTTTTCTCCATGGGAAGTTTTTCGTTAAGGAAAAACACCGTTGTCATTTTCTTGCCAGCCGGCGGTATTTCTTGTGCAGCGATGAGCCAGATTTGTATTTCGTATTTCGCAAGTTGTGTGAATTTCTTGAAGTTGAAAGTGAATTCGCTCCAGAAAAGAAATGTCCAGTCGCATGAAAGCCGTGGCTGTTTGTTAAACCGCAGGACCTGAGCTTGCGTTCTGTTTCTCATGGCGTTCGCAAAGGCGATTCCTGCCTTTAAAACTGCTGTGTCTGCGACTGAAAGTGGCGTGTGGCGCAGCTTCTAAAGTCTTGTTGACGCTCCTCGATGTTGCTTTCTCTCTGCCTAAGGAAGTTCGATTGTCGCGTCGGAACGGGGAGACCTAATCCTTCCAGCTTTAAGCCACCCTTCAGTCTTCTGAAGGGTGTCCGAGTGCTAGCATGTCATTTGGCTTTTTTTCTGGGGAAACGGAGAGCGACATTGAAAAAGGTTACCGCCGCCGCCTCGCCCTCCGTGTTAAATGATCGCAAGCCGGCGGCGGCGGCGCTCCCTGTAGTCGTGGCCGAGCGGTTAAGGCGATGGGCTAGAAAGCCATTGGGGTCTCCCCGCGTCGGCTCGAATCCTGCCCACTACGGCGCCCTTCTCCTGTCGCTTCGGCCTGCCCAGAAAAAGGCGGAGTGCCGTTTCTCTCTTCCTGCTTCTTGTACAAACGCTAAATCGCTTGGACCTGCTGCCTTGGAAGTAATGTCTTCAACATCCACCAGTGACATTTCACAGCTGGAAGCACACAGCCACGCTTTTGGCATTGGCATGTCTTGCGCCCTACTTCCAGCCTTTGAAGACCTAATTATTCAAACTGAAAGAACCGGCTGAATGAGTGTTTGCAGTGCACCAGGAGGAGCAGGGACCATAGCATTGGAGGGGTGAGGATGGCGCAGATGGAAACGTTTTCATGCGCTCCTCTGGGAGGAATGAAAAGAAAAGACGAAACCGGAAACAGTAGTAGCCGCAAGAGGAAGTGTCTTCAAGCGCCAAGCAAGCGCTCCTCGTTAGTATAGTGGTGCGTATCCCCGCCTGTCACGTGGGAGACCAGGGATGGATTGCTTGACGGCGAGCCAGGTTGCTTTTCTCCCATCAGATTCCAACCGCTAATGCTAACGCAGTGTGTGGGAGCTTACATGCTTTTCCTTTCCCGTCTTTTTCGGACGACTATTCCAAAGGGGTAACCTGAAGGAATAGGGGCCTGAAGACACGAGGCATTCTTAAACCAGCACTGGGCTGCACGGCCTTCTGTTGTGATCAGGTTATATTCGAGTCAAAAAGCCAGAGCATCCGCTTCCATCCTATGGAGCACGAGCTAAATCGGAAGAGGCAGGGGATACACCTACGCCTATCGGCGCACGTTCCCTGCGTCAGGCTGCTTCACCCATTTGCACCCGACTGGAGACGGCACTGAGCAAGCTTTTTGTCAGGAGTGGGATTCGAACCCACGCCTCCAGGGGAGACTGCGACCTGAACGCAGCGCCTTAGACCGCTCGGCCATCCTGACGCGGGCCCCCTGTCCCGGGGCGGTCTGATGAGCCACCGCGATCCCACTACGCTCCTCGAGTATCGCACTGTTATTAATACTACAGTGTGACTCCAGCATTAAAATGTTTGGAAAATGTGTCGGCTTTTATAATCCAGTGTAGAGCAGCATGTGATGATTTGTGCTACAACACCAAGCGCTCAAAGTGACGTCTGCGTTTGTCGTTGAAACTTTCAACTCTTTCATCACTTATGTAGGAAATAAAAAGAGCAGTTGTGCGCCACACGCAGAGAGGCCGTCAGCAGAGTGGCGCAGCGGAAGCGTGCTGGGCCCATAACCCAGAGGTCGATGGATCGAAACCATCCTCTGCTACATGTGTCCTATGCACGATTCCTAAGCATGCCATTGGGTTAGCAAAGTGCCTTCAAATAGTCTGCGTCTCCCTTTCTTTAAATTCTGTCCTGAGTTTCTCTCTCGTGTGTGTTTGTGCAAGCTTGACACTTGCGGGACTCTTTAATCTTCACCAATACGGAGATGACCAAATGTGTCTTCGGTTGTTCTGAGGTCTTTGATAGTTTCTTTGAAAGCTTCAACTGAACCTCGAAATCGAAGCAGTTATGTTTATATTGATTTCTCACGTTAATCATTACGAACCAGGAACAGCCAGCACACTCGGTCGCATTAGTAATTATGTCACGTCTCTACTTAGCAGAGCATTCAAAGGCCCACTGGAAGTAGTAAAGCACTAAAACACTGCAAAACTGAACTCGGGAAAATCATACTGGGAGCTCTGAGCGATGTCTGCATCCAAGCCATCCAATACGGACTCTGAAACCTTGGAATATCAACACTATGATGCGCTACCTTTTACCTGGAGCAAAACGATGGAATTAGAAGAATGCTTACCGCAGGATACAACTGTGCCGCTGTTATTTGGAGCACGGTTTTCACTTGCATGAAAACTACAGCAGAACGTAGAAGGATGATCACTGAGGAGTCCACGCGGGCATGCTGAGGAGATTGTAGGTCGTACATTTCAATGATTACTGACATTTGCGCTGCTGGAGGTACAGTAATCAACAAAGAACAGGGTGTGCTACTCTCGAATCCGGTCAGCACATGATGAAAAGCCAGGAAGTATACCTTGTCAAATTGCCGTCAACAGGGACAAGTTAACCACCAGCTCCACCGGCGCCCGGCTAGCTCAGTCGGTAGAGCATGAGACTCTTAATCTCAGGGTCGTGGGTTCGAGCCCCACGTTGGGCGGTGCCCGTCTCCTTATTAACAAAGTTTCCCGCTCATCCTTGAACCTCTTACACCTCGATGGTACCGAGCACTGCGTTTTAATGCACAGGTGTGATCAAACCGAGATGAAAAGGGCGTATCTAGCTCCTTGCCCGAGAGATAAATCAAAGGTTCCGCAGATAATCCCTTGGCTCCGGTCACCCGGACGCAGATAGGAGCTGCAGCCATCATAACTTGTATGAAAACTAAGAAGAGCTCCTGTCTATTTACAGTTTCATTTACTCTAGCGTTTCCTTAAACATTGCGTGTACGAAGGCTAAGAAATTGGAGAGCTATTCTAATACAATAACTATTAGGAATCTTTTCGCCATAACAGTTTCACTGTGATTTTGCAGGTAACACGTACGTTGGGAAAACATTTTGAACGCGATCAATAACCGCACTGGAAAAATGTGGGAAAGAAAGGGCGAAAAGCGACTCTTCAACATGTGGAAATATCTTCCTGAGCGGAGCCCTCTTCTCGAAGCTCAACACTCTGCAAGAGTCACTTCTCCCAACTTGCGCCCGCAGGTTTCCGTAGTGTGCCTGCAAAGAGCCATCCGCTTGAGACAGGTGCACCTCCCGATTTCATTGAACTAAGCTAGATGCACAATTTCTAATGCAGCCTTCATCACAATAGACAGTTCATTTCTCGAAAGCTTGTCGTAAAAAAAGGAAACAAAGAACGAAAACGTATAGCTGACAATCTTCTGAAGATGCAGATTCAGCTTTGGGGAAATGGACATTTTATGTATGCAGATGCTTTTCAAGCGCTGGTTTTAGAACGTCGCTGTGCTTCCAGCATCCTTTTCAGCCTTCTAAACTGGCTACCGAGGTGCCGATCACATTGTAAAGCGGTTGAGAGGCCGGAGCTGCTCAAACCGCTCTTGCCGTTTCCCATCAATCAAAAGCACTATGTTGTTTCTTTGTATGGAAAGCTTTTCAAGTCTGGCATCGACACGCACCTTTCCTGAAACGTCCAAAAGGTGAATGCTTCGCAAAGAAATCCAGTCTACCTTCAGGGGGCATGATGTTGAAATCGGAATGAGCCCTGGGTGGGCTTGAAGCAGCAGCTGTTCAGTTAACAGCTGCACAGAAACGCACCCCGCTTGCTTTGTATCATTCGCAAGTTTCTGGTTAAAGAGTAAAAAAGGCTGGAATTCTTCTGCCAGCCGGCAGGATTTCTTCTGCACTCACCCAGAAAAGCCAAGAATTGTATTTCATCTTTCGCAAGCTGTATTTTCCAGGAGGAGAATGAATACTTGCATTAAACTGAATCAAGCCGACAGAGACGCACAGCCGTTGTTTTTCTCCATGGGAAGTTTTTCGTTAAGGAAAAACACCGTTGTCATTTTCTTGCCAGCCGGCGGTATTTCTTGTGCAGCGATGAGCCAGATTTGTATTTCGTATTTCGCAAGTTGTGTGAATTTCTTGAAGTTGAAAGTGAATTCGCTCCAGAAAAGAAATGTCCAGTCGCATGAAAGCCGTGGCTGTTTGTTAAACCGCAGGACCTGAGCTTGCGTTCTGTTTCTCATGGCGTTCGCAAAGGCGATTCCTGCCTTTAAAACTGCTGTGTCTGCGACTGAAAGTGGCGTGTGGCGCAGCTTCTAAAGTCTTGTTGACGCTCCTCGATGTTGCTTTCTCTCTGCCTAAGGAAGTTCGATTGTCGCGTCGGAACGGGGAGACCTAATCCTTCCAGCTTTAAGCCACCCTTCAGTCTTCTGAAGGGTGTCCGAGTGCTAGCATGTCATTTGGCTTTTTTTCTGGGGAAACGGAGAGCGACATTGAAAAAGGTTACCGCCGCCGCCTCGCCCTCCGTGTTAAATGATCGCAAGCCGGCGGCGGCGGCGCTCCCTGTAGTCGTGGCCGAGCGGTTAAGGCGATGGGCTAGAAAGCCATTGGGGTCTCCCCGCGTCGGCTCGAATCCTGCCCACTACGGCGCCCTTCTCCTGTCGCTTCGGCCTGCCCAGAAAAAGGCGGAGTGCCGTTTCTCTCTTCCTGCTTCTTGTACAAACGCTAAATCGCTTGGACCTGCTGCCTTGGAAGTAATGTCTTCAACATCCACCAGTGACATTTCACAGCTGGAAGCACACAGCCACGCTTTTGGCATTGGCATGTCTTGCGCCCTACTTCCAGCCTTTGAAGACCTAATTATTCAAACTGAAAGAACCGGCTGAATGAGTGTTTGCAGTGCACCAGGAGGAGCAGGGACCATAGCATTGGAGGGGTGAGGATGGCGCAGATGGAAACGTTTTCATGCGCTCCTCTGGGAGGAATGAAAAGAAAAGACGAAACCGGAAACAGTAGTAGCCGCAAGAGGAAGTGTCTTCAAGCGCCAAGCAAGCGCTCCTCGTTAGTATAGTGGTGCGTATCCCCGCCTGTCACGTGGGAGACCAGGGATGGATTGCTTGACGGCGAGCCAGGTTGCTTTTCTCCCATCAGATTCCAACCGCTAATGCTAACGCAGTGTGTGGGAGCTTACATGCTTTTCCTTTCCCGTCTTTTTCGGACGACTATTCCAAAGGGGTAACCTGAAGGAATAGGGGCCTGAAGACACGAGGCATTCTTAAACCAGCACTGGGCTGCACGGCCTTCTGTTGTGATCAGGTTATATTCGAGTCAAAAAGCCAGAGCATCCGCTTCCATCCTATGGAGCACGAGCTAAATCGGAAGAGGCAGGGGATACACCTACGCCTATCGGCGCACGTTCCCTGCGTCAGGCTGCTTCACCCATTTGCACCCGACTGGAGACGGCACTGAGCAAGCTTTTTGTCAGGAGTGGGATTCGAACCCACGCCTCCAGGGGAGACTGCGACCTGAACGCAGCGCCTTAGACCGCTCGGCCATCCTGACGCGGGCCCCCTGTCCCGGGGCGGTCTGATGAGCCACCGCGATCCCACTACGCTCCTCGAGTATCGCACTGTTATTAATACTACAGTGTGACTCCAGCATTAAAATGTTTGGAAAATGTGTCGGCTTTTATAATCCAGTGTAGAGCAGCATGTGATGATTTGTGCTACAACACCAAGCGCTCAAAGTGACGTCTGCGTTTGTCGTTGAAACTTTCAACTCTTTCATCACTTATGTAGGAAATAAAAAGAGCAGTTGTGCGCCACACGCAGAGAGGCCGTCAGCAGAGTGGCGCAGCGGAAGCGTGCTGGGCCCATAACCCAGAGGTCGATGGATCGAAACCATCCTCTGCTACATGTGTCCTATGCACGATTCCTAAGCATGCCATTGGGTTAGCAAAGTGCCTTCAAATAGTCTGCGTCTCCCTTTCTTTAAATTCTGTCCTGAGTTTCTCTCTCGTGTGTGTTTGTGCAAGCTTGACACTTGCGGGACTCTTTAATCTTCACCAATACGGAGATGACCAAATGTGTCTTCGGTTGTTCTGAGGTCTTTGATAGTTTCTTTGAAAGCTTCAACTGAACCTCGAAATCGAAGCAGTTATGTTTATATTGATTTCTCGCGTTAATCATTACGAACCAGGAACAGCCAGCACACTCGGTCGCATTAGTAATTATGTCACGTCTCTACTTAGCAGAGCATTCAAAGGCCCACTGGAAGTAGTAAAGCACTAAAACACTGCAAAACTGAACTCGGGAAAATCATACTGGGAGCTCTGAGCGATGTCTGCATCCAAGCCATCCAATACGGACTCTGAAACCTTGGAATATCAACACTATGATGCGCTACCTTTTACCTGGAGCAAAACGATGGAATTAGAAGAATGCTTACCGCAGGATACAACTGTGCCGCTGTTATTTGGAGCACGGTTTTCACTTGCATGAAAACTACAGCAGAACGTAGAAGGATGATCACTGAGGAGTCCACGCGGGCATGCTGAGGAGATTGTAGGTCGTACATTTCAATGATTACTGACATTTGCGCTGCTGGAGGTACAGTAATCAACAAAGAACAGGGTGTGCTACTCTCGAATCCGGTCAGCACATGATGAAAAGCCAGGAAGTATACCTTGTCAAATTGCCGTCAACAGGGACAAGTTAACCACCAGCTCCACCGGCGCCCGGCTAGCTCAGTCGGTAGAGCATGAGACTCTTAATCTCAGGGTCGTGGGTTCGAGCCCCACGTTGGGCGGTGCCCGTCTCCTTATTAACAAAGTTTCCCGCTCATCCTTGAACCTCTTACACCTCGATGGTACCGAGCACTGCGTTTTAATGCACAGGTGTGATCAAACCGAGATGAAAAGGGCGTATCTAGCTCCTTGCCCGAGAGATAAATCAAAGGTTCCGCAGATAATCCCTTGGCTCCGGTCACCCGGACGCAGATAGGAGCTGCAGCCATCATAACTTGTATGAAAACTAAGAAGAGCTCCTGTCTATTTACAGTTTCATTTACTCTAGCGTTTCCTTAAACATTGCGTGTACGAAGGCTAAGAAATTGGAGAGCTATTCTAATACAATAACTATTAGGAATCTTTTCGCCATAACAGTTTCACTGTGATTTTGCAGGTAACACGTACGTTGGGAAAACATTTTGAACGCGATCAATAACCGCACTGGAAAAATGTGGGAAAGAAAGGGCGAAAAGCGACTCTTCAACATGTGGAAATATCTTCCTGAGCGGAGCCCTCTTCTCGAAGCTCAACACTCTGCAAGAGTCACTTCTCCCAACTTGCGCCCGCAGGTTTCCGTAGTGTGCCTGCAAAGAGCCATCCGCTTGAGACAGGTGCACCTCCCGATTTCATTGAACTAAGCTAGATGCACAATTTCTAATGCAGCCTTCATCACAATAGACAGTTCATTTCTCGAAAGCTTGTCGTAAAAAAAGGAAACAAAGAACGAAAACGTATAGCTGACAATCTTCTGAAGATGCAGATTCAGCTTTGGGGAAATGGACATTTTATGTATGCAGATGCTTTTCAAGCGCTGGTTTTAGAACGTCGCTGTGCTTCCAGCATCCTTTTCAGCCTTCTAAACTGGCTACCGAGGTGCCGATCACATTGTAAAGCGGTTGAGAGGCCGGAGCTGCTCAAACCGCTCTTGCCGTTTCCCATCAATCAAAAGCACTATGTTGTTTCTTTGTATGGAAAGCTTTTCAAGTCTGGCATCGACACGCACCTTTCCTGAAACGTCCAAAAGGTGAATGCTTCGCAAAGAAATCCAGTCTACCTTCAGGGGGCATGATGTTGAAATCGGAATGAGCCCTGGGTGGGCTTGAAGCAGCAGCTGTTCAGTTAACAGCTGCACAGAAACGCACCCCGCTTGCTTTGTATCATTCGCAAGTTTCTGGTTAAAGAGTAAAAAAGGCTGGAATTCTTCTGCCAGCCGGCAGGATTTCTTCTGCACTCACCCAGAAAAGCCAAGAATTGTATTTCATCTTTCGCAAGCTGTATTTTCCAGGAGGAGAATGAATACTTGCATTAAACTGAATCAAGCCGACAGAGACGCACAGCCGTTGTTTTTCTCCATGGGAAGTTTTTCGTTAAGGAAAAACACCGTTGTCATTTTCTTGCCAGCCGGCGGTATTTCTTGTGCAGCGATGAGCCAGATTTGTATTTCGTATTTCGCAAGTTGTGTGAATTTCTTGAAGTTGAAAGTGAATTCGCTCCAGAAAAGAAATGTCCAGTCGCATGAAAGCCGTGGCTGTTTGTTAAACCGCAGGACCTGAGCTTGCGTTCTGTTTCTCATGGCGTTCGCAAAGGCGATTCCTGCCTTTAAAACTGCTGTGTCTGCGACTGAAAGTGGCGTGTGGCGCAGCTTCTAAAGTCTTGTTGACGCTCCTCGATGTTGCTTTCTCTCTGCCTAAGGAAGTTCGATTGTCGCGTCGGAACGGGGAGACCTAATCCTTCCAGCTTTAAGCCACCCTTCAGTCTTCTGAAGGGTGTCCGAGTGCTAGCATGTCATTTGGCTTTTTTTCTGGGGAAACGGAGAGCGACATTGAAAAAGGTTACCGCCGCCGCCTCGCCCTCCGTGTTAAATGATCGCAAGCCGGCGGCGGCGGCGCTCCCTGTAGTCGTGGCCGAGCGGTTAAGGCGATGGGCTAGAAAGCCATTGGGGTCTCCCCGCGTCGGCTCGAATCCTGCCGACTACGGCGCCCTTCTCCTGTCGCTTCGGCCTGCCCAGAAAAAGGCGGAGTGCCGTTTCTCTCTTCCTGCTTCTTGTACAAACGCTAAATCGCTTGGACCTGCTGCCTTGGAAGTAATGTCTTCAACATCCACCAGTGACATTTCACAGCTGGAAGCACACAGCCACGCTTTTGGCATTGGCATGTCTTGCGCCCTACTTCCAGCCTTTGAAGACCTAATTATTCAAACTGAAAGAACCGGCTGAATGAGTGTTTGCAGTGCACCAGGAGGAGCAGGGACCATAGCATTGGAGGGGTGAGGATGGCGCAGATGGAAACGTTTTCATGCGCTCCTCTGGGAGGAATGAAAAGAAAAGACGAAACCGGAAACAGTAGTAGCCGCAAGAGGAAGTGTCTTCAAGCGCCAAGCAAGCGCTCCTCGTTAGTATAGTGGTGCGTATCCCCGCCTGTCACGTGGGAGACCAGGGATGGATTGCTTGACGGCGAGCCAGGTTGCTTTTCTCCCATCAGATTCCAACCGCTAATGCTAACGCAGTGTGTGGGAGCTTACATGCTTTTCCTTTCCCGTCTTTTTCGGACGACTATTCCAAAGGGGTAACCTGAAGGAATAGGGGCCTGAAGACACGAGGCATTCTTAAACCAGCACTGGGCTGCACGGCCTTCTGTTGTGATCAGGTTATATTCGAGTCAAAAAGCCAGAGCATCCGCTTCCATCCTATGGAGCACGAGCTAAATCGGAAGAGGCAGGGGATACACCTACGCCTATCGGCGCACGTTCCCTGCGTCAGGCTGCTTCACCCATTTGCACCCGACTGGAGACGGCACTGAGCAAGCTTTTTGTCAGGAGTGGGATTCGAACCCACGCCTCCAGGGGAGACTGCGACCTGAACGCAGCGCCTTAGACCGCTCGGCCATCCTGACGCGGGCCCCCTGTCCCGGGGCGGTCTGATGAGCCACCGCGATCCCACTACGCTCCTCGAGTATCGCACTGTTATTAATACTACAGTGTGACTCCAGCATTAAAATGTTTGGAAAATGTGTCGGCTTTTATAATCCAGTGTAGAGCAGCATGTGATGATTTGTGCTACAACACCAAGCGCTCAAAGTGACGTCTGCGTTTGTCGTTGAAACTTTCAACTCTTTCATCACTTATGTAGGAAATAAAAAGAGCAGTTGTGCGCCACACGCAGAGAGGCCGTCAGCAGAGTGGCGCAGCGGAAGCGTGCTGGGCCCATAACCCAGAGGTCGATGGATCGAAACCATCCTCTGCTACATGTGTCCTATGCACGATTCCTAAGCATGCCATTGGGTTAGCAAAGTGCCTTCAAATAGTCTGCGTCTCCCTTTCTTTAAATTCTGTCCTGAGTTTCTCTCTCGTGTGTGTTTGTGCAAGCTTGACACTTGCGGGACTCTTTAATCTTCACCAATACGGAGATGACCAAATGTGTCTTCGGTTGTTCTGAGGTCTTTGATAGTTTCTTTGAAAGCTTCAACTGAACCTCGAAATCGAAGCAGTTATGTTTATATTGATTTCTCGCGTTAATCATTACGAACCAGGAACAGCCAGCACACTCGGTCGCATTAGTAATTATGTCACGTCTCTACTTAGCAGAGCATTCAAAGGCCCACTGGAAGTAGTAAAGCACTAAAACACTGCAAAACTGAACTCGGGAAAATCATACTGGGAGCTCTGAGCGATGTCTGCATCCAAGCCATCCAATACGGACTCTGAAACCTTGGAATATCAACACTATGATGCGCTACCTTTTACCTGGAGCAAAACGATGGAATTAGAAGAATGCTTACCGCAGGATACAACTGTGCCGCTGTTATTTGGAGCACGGTTTTCACTTGCATGAAAACTACAGCAGAACGTAGAAGGATGATCACTGAGGAGTCCACGCGGGCATGCTGAGGAGATTGTAGGTCGTACATTTCAATGATTACTGACATTTGCGCTGCTGGAGGTACAGTAATCAACAAAGAACAGGGTGTGCTACTCTCGAATCCGGTCAGCACATGATGAAAAGCCAGGAAGTATACCTTGTCAAATTGCCGTCAACAGGGACAAGTTAACCACCAGCTCCACCGGCGCCCGGCTAGCTCAGTCGGTAGAGCATGAGACTCTTAATCTCAGGGTCGTGGGTTCGAGCCCCACGTTGGGCGGTGCCCGTCTCCTTATTAACAAAGTTTCCCGCTCATCCTTGAACCTCTTACACCTCGATGGTACCGAGCACTGCGTTTTAATGCACAGGTGTGATCAAACCGAGATGAAAAGGGCGTATCTAGCTCCTTGCCCGAGAGATAAATCAAAGGTTCCGCAGATAATCCCTTGGCTCCGGTCACCCGGACGCAGATAGGAGCTGCAGCCATCATAACTTGTATGAAAACTAAGAAGAGCTCCTGTCTATTTACAGTTTCATTTACTCTAGCGTTTCCTTAAACATTGCGTGTACGAAGGCTAAGAAATTGGAGAGCTATTCTAATACAATAACTATTAGGAATCTTTTCGCCATAACAGTTTCACTGTGATTTTGCAGGTAACACGTACGTTGGGAAAACATTTTGAACGCGATCAATAACCGCACTGGAAAAATGTGGGAAAGAAAGGGCGAAAAGCGACTCTTCAACATGTGGAAATATCTTCCTGAGCGGAGCCCTCTTCTCGAAGCTCAACACTCTGCAAGAGTCACTTCTCCCAACTTGCGCCCGCAGGTTTCCGTAGTGTGCCTGCAAAGAGCCATCCGCTTGAGACAGGTGCACCTCCCGATTTCATTGAACTAAGCTAGATGCACAATTTCTAATGCAGCCTTCATCACAATAGACAGTTCATTTCTCGAAAGCTTGTCGTAAAAAAAGGAAACAAAGAACGAAAACGTATAGCTGACAATCTTCTGAAGATGCAGATTCAGCTTTGGGGAAATGGACATTTTATGTATGCAGATGCTTTTCAAGCGCTGGTTTTAGAACGTCGCTGTGCTTCCAGCATCCTTTTCAGCCTTCTAAACTGGCTACCGAGGTGCCGATCACATTGTAAAGCGGTTGAGAGGCCGGAGCTGCTCAAACCGCTCTTGCCGTTTCCCATCAATCAAAAGCACTATGTTGTTTCTTTGTATGGAAAGCTTTTCAAGTCTGGCATCGACACGCACCTTTCCTGAAACGTCCAAAAGGTGAATGCTTCGCAAAGAAATCCAGTCTACCTTCAGGGGGCATGATGTTGAAATCGGAATGAGCCCTGGGTGGGCTTGAAGCAGCAGCTGTTCAGTTAACAGCTGCACAGAAACGCACCCCGCTTGCTTTGTATCATTCGCAAGTTTCTGGTTAAAGAGTAAAAAAGGCTGGAATTCTTCTGCCAGCCGGCAGGATTTCTTCTGCACTCACCCAGAAAAGCCAAGAATTGTATTTCATCTTTCGCAAGCTGTATTTTCCAGGAGGAGAATGAATACTTGCATTAAACTGAATCAAGCCGACAGAGACGCACAGCCGTTGTTTTTCTCCATGGGAAGTTTTTCGTTAAGGAAAAACACCGTTGTCATTTTCTTGCCAGCCGGCGGTATTTCTTGTGCAGCGATGAGCCAGATTTGTATTTCGTATTTCGCAAGTTGTGTGAATTTCTTGAAGTTGAAAGTGAATTCGCTCCAGAAAAGAAATGTCCAGTCGCATGAAAGCCGTGGCTGTTTGTTAAACCGCAGGACCTGAGCTTGCGTTCTGTTTCTCATGGCGTTCGCAAAGGCGATTCCTGCCTTTAAAACTGCTGTGTCTGCGACTGAAAGTGGCGTGTGGCGCAGCTTCTAAAGTCTTGTTGACGCTCCTCGATGTTGCTTTCTCTCTGCCTAAGGAAGTTCGATTGTCGCGTCGGAACGGGGAGACCTAATCCTTCCAGCTTTAAGCCACCCTTCAGTCTTCTGAAGGGTGTCCGAGTGCTAGCATGTCATTTGGCTTTTTTTCTGGGGAAACGGAGAGCGACATTGAAAAAGGTTACCGCCGCCGCCTCGCCCTCCGTGTTAAATGATCGCAAGCCGGCGGCGGCGGCGCTCCCTGTAGTCGTGGCCGAGCGGTTAAGGCGATGGGCTAGAAAGCCATTGGGGTCTCCCCGCGTCGGCTCGAATCCTGCCGACTACGGCGCCCTTCTCCTGTCGCTTCGGCCTGCCCAGAAAAAGGCGGAGTGCCGTTTCTCTCTTCCTGCTTCTTGTACAAACGCTAAATCGCTTGGACCTGCTGCCTTGGAAGTAATGTCTTCAACATCCACCAGTGACATTTCACAGCTGGAAGCACACAGCCACGCTTTTGGCATTGGCATGTCTTGCGCCCTACTTCCAGCCTTTGAAGACCTAATTATTCAAACTGAAAGAACCGGCTGAATGAGTGTTTGCAGTGCACCAGGAGGAGCAGGGACCATAGCATTGGAGGGGTGAGGATGGCGCAGATGGAAACGTTTTCATGCGCTCCTCTGGGAGGAATGAAAAGAAAAGACGAAACCGGAAACAGTAGTAGCCGCAAGAGGAAGTGTCTTCAAGCGCCAAGCAAGCGCTCCTCGTTAGTATAGTGGTGCGTATCCCCGCCTGTCACGTGGGAGACCAGGGATGGATTGCTTGACGGCGAGCCAGGTTGCTTTTCTCCCATCAGATTCCAACCGCTAATGCTAACGCAGTGTGTGGGAGCTTACATGCTTTTCCTTTCCCGTCTTTTTCGGACGACTATTCCAAAGGGGTAACCTGAAGGAATAGGGGCCTGAAGACACGAGGCATTCTTAAACCAGCACTGGGCTGCACGGCCTTCTGTTGTGATCAGGTTATATTCGAGTCAAAAAGCCAGAGCATCCGCTTCCATCCTATGGAGCACGAGCTAAATCGGAAGAGGCAGGGGATACACCTACGCCTATCGGCGCACGTTCCCTGCGTCAGGCTGCTTCACCCATTTGCACCCGACTGGAGACGGCACTGAGCAAGCTTTTTGTCAGGAGTGGGATTCGAACCCACGCCTCCAGGGGAGACTGCGACCTGAACGCAGCGCCTTAGACCGCTCGGCCATCCTGACGCGGGCCCCCTGTCCCGGGGCGGTCTGATGAGCCACCGCGATCCCACTACGCTCCTCGAGTATCGCACTGTTATTAATACTACAGTGTGACTCCAGCATTAAAATGTTTGGAAAATGTGTCGGCTTTTATAATCCAGTGTAGAGCAGCATGTGATGATTTGTGCTACAACACCAAGCGCTCAAAGTGACGTCTGCGTTTGTCGTTGAAACTTTCAACTCTTTCATCACTTATGTAGGAAATAAAAAGAGCAGTTGTGCGCCACACGCAGAGAGGCCGTCAGCAGAGTGGCGCAGCGGAAGCGTGCTGGGCCCATAACCCAGAGGTCGATGGATCGAAACCATCCTCTGCTACATGTGTCCTATGCACGATTCCTAAGCATGCCATTGGGTTAGCAAAGTGCCTTCAAATAGTCTGCGTCTCCCTTTCTTTAAATTCTGTCCTGAGTTTCTCTCTCGTGTGTGTTTGTGCAAGCTTGACACTTGCGGGACTCTTTAATCTTCACCAATACGGAGATGACCAAATGTGTCTTCGGTTGTTCTGAGGTCTTTGATAGTTTCTTTGAAAGCTTCAACTGAACCTCGAAATCGAAGCAGTTATGTTTATATTGATTTCTCGCGTTAATCATTACGAACCAGGAACAGCCAGCACACTCGGTCGCATTAGTAATTATGTCACGTCTCTACTTAGCAGAGCATTCAAAGGCCCACTGGAAGTAGTAAAGCACTAAAACACTGCAAAACTGAACTCGGGAAAATCATACTGGGAGCTCTGAGTGATGTCTGCATCCAAGCCATCCAATACGGACTCTGAAACCTTGGAATATCAACACTATGATGCGCTACCTTTTACCTGGAGCAAAACGATGGAATTAGAAGAATGCTTACCGCAGGATACAACTGTGCCGCTGTTATTTGGAGCACGGTTTTCACTTGCATGAAAACTACAGCAGAACGTAGAAGGATGATCACTGAGGAGTCCACGCGGGCATGCTGAGGAGATTGTAGGTCGTACATTTCAATGATTACTGACATTTGCGCTGCTGGAGGTACAGTAATCAACAAAGAACAGGGTGTGCTACTCTCGAATCCGGTCAGCACATGATGAAAAGCCAGGAAGTATACCTTGTCAAATTGCCGTCAACAGGGACAAGTTAACCACCAGCTCCACCGGCGCCCGGCTAGCTCAGTCGGTAGAGCATGAGACTCTTAATCTCAGGGTCGTGGGTTCGAGCCCCACGTTGGGCGGTGCCCGTCTCCTTATTAACAAAGTTTCCCGCTCATCCTTGAACCTCTTACACCTCGATGGTACCGAGCACTGCGTTTTAATGCACAGGTGTGATCAAACCGAGATGAAAAGGGCGTATCTAGCTCCTTGCCCGAGAGATAAATCAAAGGTTCCGCAGATAATCCCTTGGCTCCGGTCACCCGGACGCAGATAGGAGCTGCAGCCATCATAACTTGTATGAAAACTAAGAAGAGCTCCTGTCTATTTACAGTTTCATTTACTCTAGCGTTTCCTTAAACATTGCGTGTACGAAGGCTAAGAAATTGGAGAGCTATTCTAATACAATAACTATTAGGAATCTTTTCGCCATAACAGTTTCACTGTGATTTTGCAGGTAACACGTACGTTGGGAAAACATTTTGAACGCGATCAATAACCGCACTGGAAAAATGTGGGAAAGAAAGGGCGAAAAGCGACTCTTCAACATGTGGAAATATCTTCCTGAGCGGAGCCCTCTTCTCGAAGCTCAACACTCTGCAAGAGTCACTTCTCCCAACTTGCGCCCGCAGGTTTCCGTAGTGTGCCTGCAAAGAGCCATCCGCTTGAGACAGGTGCACCTCCCGATTTCATTGAACTAAGCTAGATGCACAATTTCTAATGCAGCCTTCATCACAATAGACAGTTCATTTCTCGAAAGCTTGTCGTAAAAAAAGGAAACAAAGAACGAAAACGTATAGCTGACAATCTTCTGAAGATGCAGATTCAGCTTTGGGGAAATGGACATTTTATGTATGCAGATGCTTTTCAAGCGCTGGTTTTAGAACGTCGCTGTGCTTCCAGCATCCTTTTCAGCCTTCTAAACTGGCTACCGAGGTGCCGATCACATTGTAAAGCGGTTGAGAGGCCGGAGCTGCTCAAACCGCTCTTGCCGTTTCCCATCAATCAAAAGCACTATGTTGTTTCTTTGTATGGAAAGCTTTTCAAGTCTGGCATCGACACGCACCTTTCCTGAAACGTCCAAAAGGTGAATGCTTCGCAAAGAAATCCAGTCTACCTTCAGGGGGCATGATGTTGAAATCGGAATGAGCCCTGGGTGGGCTTGAAGCAGCAGCTGTTCAGTTAACAGCTGCACAGAAACGCACCCCGCTTGCTTTGTATCATTCGCAAGTTTCTGGTTAAAGAGTAAAAAAGGCTGGAATTCTTCTGCCAGCCGGCAGGATTTCTTCTGCACTCACCCAGAAAAGCCAAGAATTGTATTTCATCTTTCGCAAGCTGTATTTTCCAGGAGGAGAATGAATACTTGCATTAAACTGAATCAAGCCGACAGAGACGCACAGCCGTTGTTTTTCTCCATGGGAAGTTTTTCGTTAAGGAAAAACACCGTTGTCATTTTCTTGCCAGCCGGCGGTATTTCTTGTGCAGCGATGAGCCAGATTTGTATTTCGTATTTCGCAAGTTGTGTGAATTTCTTGAAGTTGAAAGTGAATTCGCTCCAGAAAAGAAATGTCCAGTCGCATGAAAGCCGTGGCTGTTTGTTAAACCGCAGGACCTGAGCTTGCGTTCTGTTTCTCATGGCGTTCGCAAAGGCGATTCCTGCCTTTAAAACTGCTGTGTCTGCGACTGAAAGTGGCGTGTGGCGCAGCTTCTAAAGTCTTGTTGACGCTCCTCGATGTTGCTTTCTCTCTGCCTAAGGAAGTTCGATTGTCGCGTCGGAACGGGGAGACCTAATCCTTCCAGCTTTAAGCCACCCTTCAGTCTTCTGAAGGGTGTCCGAGTGCTAGCATGTCATTTGGCTTTTTTTCTGGGGAAACGGAGAGCGACATTGAAAAAGGTTACCGCCGCCGCCTCGCCCTCCGTGTTAAATGATCGCAAGCCGGCGGCGGCGGCGCTCCCTGTAGTCGTGGCCGAGCGGTTAAGGCGATGGGCTAGAAAGCCATTGGGGTCTCCCCGCGTCGGCTCGAATCCTGCCCACTACGGCGCCCTTCTCCTGTCGCTTCGGCCTGCCCAGAAAAAGGCGGAGTGCCGTTTCTCTCTTCCTGCTTCTTGTACAAACGCTAAATCGCTTGGACCTGCTGCCTTGGAAGTAATGTCTTCAACATCCACCAGTGACATTTCACAGCTGGAAGCACACAGCCACGCTTTTGGCATTGGCATGTCTTGCGCCCTACTTCCAGCCTTTGAAGACCTAATTATTCAAACTGAAAGAACCGGCTGAATGAGTGTTTGCAGTGCACCAGGAGGAGCAGGGACCATAGCATTGGAGGGGTGAGGATGGCGCAGATGGAAACGTTTTCATGCGCTCCTCTGGGAGGAATGAAAAGAAAAGACGAAACCGGAAACAGTAGTAGCCGCAAGAGGAAGTGTCTTCAAGCGCCAAGCAAGCGCTCCTCGTTAGTATAGTGGTGCGTATCCCCGCCTGTCACGTGGGAGACCAGGGATGGATTGCTTGACGGCGAGCCAGGTTGCTTTTCTCCCATCAGATTCCAACCGCTAATGCTAACGCAGTGTGTGGGAGCTTACATGCTTTTCCTTTCCCGTCTTTTTCGGACGACTATTCCAAAGGGGTAACCTGAAGGAATAGGGGCCTGAAGACACGAGGCATTCTTAAACCAGCACTGGGCTGCACGGCCTTCTGTTGTGATCAGGTTATATTCGAGTCAAAAAGCCAGAGCATCCGCTTCCATCCTATGGAGCACGAGCTAAATCGGAAGAGGCAGGGGATACACCTACGCCTATCGGCGCACGTTCCCTGCGTCAGGCTGCTTCACCCATTTGCACCCGACTGGAGACGGCACTGAGCAAGCTTTTTGTCAGGAGTGGGATTCGAACCCACGCCTCCAGGGGAGACTGCGACCTGAACGCAGCGCCTTAGACCGCTCGGCCATCCTGACGCGGGCCCCCTGTCCCGGGGCGGTCTGATGAGCCACCGCGATCCCACTACGCTCCTCGAGTATCGCACTGTTATTAATACTACAGTGTGACTCCAGCATTAAAATGTTTGGAAAATGTGTCGGCTTTTATAATCCAGTGTAGAGCAGCATGTGATGATTTGTGCTACAACACCAAGCGCTCAAAGTGACGTCTGCGTTTGTCGTTGAAACTTTCAACTCTTTCATCACTTATGTAGGAAATAAAAAGAGCAGTTGTGCGCCACACGCAGAGAGGCCGTCAGCAGAGTGGCGCAGCGGAAGCGTGCTGGGCCCATAACCCAGAGGTCGATGGATCGAAACCATCCTCTGCTACATGTGTCCTATGCACGATTCCTAAGCATGCCATTGGGTTAGCAAAGTGCCTTCAAATAGTCTGCGTCTCCCTTTCTTTAAATTCTGTCCTGAGTTTCTCTCTCGTGTGTGTTTGTGCAAGCTTGACACTTGCGGGACTCTTTAATCTTCACCAATACGGAGATGACCAAATGTGTCTTCGGTTGTTCTGAGGTCTTTGATAGTTTCTTTGAAAGCTTCAACTGAACCTCGAAATCGAAGCAGTTATGTTTATATTGATTTCTCGCGTTAATCATTACGAACCAGGAACAGCCAGCACACTCGGTCGCATTAGTAATTATGTCACGTCTCTACTTAGCAGAGCATTCAAAGGCCCACTGGAAGTAGTAAAGCACTAAAACACTGCAAAACTGAACTCGGGAAAATCATACTGGGAGCTCTGAGCGATGTCTGCATCCAAGCCATCCAATACGGACTCTGAAACCTTGGAATATCAACACTATGATGCGCTACCTTTTACCTGGAGCAAAACGATGGAATTAGAAGAATGCTTACCGCAGGATACAACTGTGCCGCTGTTATTTGGAGCACGGTTTTCACTTGCATGAAAACTACAGCAGAACGTAGAAGGATGATCACTGAGGAGTCCACGCGGGCATGCTGAGGAGATTGTAGGTCGTACATTTCAATGATTACTGACATTTGCGCTGCTGGAGGTACAGTAATCAACAAAGAACAGGGTGTGCTACTCTCGAATCCGGTCAGCACATGATGAAAAGCCAGGAAGTATACCTTGTCAAATTGCCGTCAACAGGGACAAGTTAACCACCAGCTCCACCGGCGCCCGGCTAGCTCAGTCGGTAGAGCATGAGACTCTTAATCTCAGGGTCGTGGGTTCGAGCCCCACGTTGGGCGGTGCCCGTCTCCTTATTAACAAAGTTTCCCGCTCATCCTTGAACCTCTTACACCTCGATGGTACCGAGCACTGCGTTTTAATGCACAGGTGTGATCAAACCGAGATGAAAAGGGCGTATCTAGCTCCTTGCCCGAGAGATAAATCAAAGGTTCCGCAGATAATCCCTTGGCTCCGGTCACCCGGACGCAGATAGGAGCTGCAGCCATCATAACTTGTATGAAAACTAAGAAGAGCTCCTGTCTATTTACAGTTTCATTTACTCTAGCGTTTCCTTAAACATTGCGTGTACGAAGGCTAAGAAATTGGAGAGCTATTCTAATACAATAACTATTAGGAATCTTTTCGCCATAACAGTTTCACTGTGATTTTGCAGGTAACACGTACGTTGGGAAAACATTTTGAACGCGATCAATAACCGCACTGGAAAAATGTGGGAAAGAAAGGGCGAAAAGCGACTCTTCAACATGTGGAAATATCTTCCTGAGCGGAGCCCTCTTCTCGAAGCTCAACACTCTGCAAGAGTCACTTCTCCCAACTTGCGCCCGCAGGTTTCCGTAGTGTGCCTGCAAAGAGCCATCCGCTTGAGACAGGTGCACCTCCCGATTTCATTGAACTAAGCTAGATGCACAATTTCTAATGCAGCCTTCATCACAATAGACAGTTCATTTCTCGAAAGCTTGTCGTAAAAAAAGGAAACAAAGAACGAAAACGTATAGCTGACAATCTTCTGAAGATGCAGATTCAGCTTTGGGGAAATGGACATTTTATGTATGCAGATGCTTTTCAAGCGCTGGTTTTAGAACGTCGCTGTGCTTCCAGCATCCTTTTCAGCCTTCTAAACTGGCTACCGAGGTGCCGATCACATTGTAAAGCGGTTGAGAGGCCGGAGCTGCTCAAACCGCTCTTGCCGTTTCCCATCAATCAAAAGCACTATGTTGTTTCTTTGTATGGAAAGCTTTTCAAGTCTGGCATCGACACGCACCTTTCCTGAAACGTCCAAAAGGTGAATGCTTCGCAAAGAAATCCAGTCTACCTTCAGGGGGCATGATGTTGAAATCGGAATGAGCCCTGGGTGGGCTTGAAGCAGCAGCTGTTCAGTTAACAGCTGCACAGAAACGCACCCCGCTTGCTTTGTATCATTCGCAAGTTTCTGGTTAAAGAGTAAAAAAGGCTGGAATTCTTCTGCCAGCCGGCAGGATTTCTTCTGCACTCACCCAGAAAAGCCAAGAATTGTATTTCATCTTTCGCAAGCTGTATTTTCCAGGAGGAGAATGAATACTTGCATTAAACTGAATCAAGCCGACAGAGACGCACAGCCGTTGTTTTTCTCCATGGGAAGTTTTTCGTTAAGGAAAAACACCGTTGTCATTTTCTTGCCAGCCGGCGGTATTTCTTGTGCAGCGATGAGCCAGATTTGTATTTCGTATTTCGCAAGTTGTGTGAATTTCTTGAAGTTGAAAGTGAATTCGCTCCAGAAAAGAAATGTCCAGTCGCATGAAAGCCGTGGCTGTTTGTTAAACCGCAGGACCTGAGCTTGCGTTCTGTTTCTCATGGCGTTCGCAAAGGCGATTCCTGCCTTTAAAACTGCTGTGTCTGCGACTGAAAGTGGCGTGTGGCGCAGCTTCTAAAGTCTTGTTGACGCTCCTCGATGTTGCTTTCTCTCTGCCTAAGGAAGTTCGATTGTCGCGTCGGAACGGGGAGACCTAATCCTTCCAGCTTTAAGCCACCCTTCAGTCTTCTGAAGGGTGTCCGAGTGCTAGCATGTCATTTGGCTTTTTTTCTGGGGAAACGGAGAGCGACATTGAAAAAGGTTACCGCCGCCGCCTCGCCCTCCGTGTTAAATGATCGCAAGCCGGCGGCGGCGGCGCTCCCTGTAGTCGTGGCCGAGCGGTTAAGGCGATGGGCTAGAAAGCCATTGGGGTCTCCCCGCGTCGGCTCGAATCCTGCCGACTACGGCGCCCTTCTCCTGTCGCTTCGGCCTGCCCAGAAAAAGGCGGAGTGCCGTTTCTCTCTTCCTGCTTCTTGTACAAACGCTAAATCGCTTGGACCTGCTGCCTTGGAAGTAATGTCTTCAACATCCACCAGTGACATTTCACAGCTGGAAGCACACAGCCACGCTTTTGGCATTGGCATGTCTTGCGCCCTACTTCCAGCCTTTGAAGACCTAATTATTCAAACTGAAAGAACCGGCTGAATGAGTGTTTGCAGTGCACCAGGAGGAGCAGGGACCATAGCATTGGAGGGGTGAGGATGGCGCAGATGGAAACGTTTTCATGCGCTCCTCTGGGAGGAATGAAAAGAAAAGACGAAACCGGAAACAGTAGTAGCCGCAAGAGGAAGTGTCTTCAAGCGCCAAGCAAGCGCTCCTCGTTAGTATAGTGGTGCGTATCCCCGCCTGTCACGTGGGAGACCAGGGATGGATTGCTTGACGGCGAGCCAGGTTGCTTTTCTCCCATCAGATTCCAACCGCTAATGCTAACGCAGTGTGTGGGAGCTTACATGCTTTTCCTTTCCCGTCTTTTTCGGACGACTATTCCAAAGGGGTAACCTGAAGGAATAGGGGCCTGAAGACACGAGGCATTCTTAAACCAGCACTGGGCTGCACGGCCTTCTGTTGTGATCAGGTTATATTCGAGTCAAAAAGCCAGAGCATCCGCTTCCATCCTATGGAGCACGAGCTAAATCGGAAGAGGCAGGGGATACACCTACGCCTATCGGCGCACGTTCCCTGCGTCAGGCTGCTTCACCCATTTGCACCCGACTGGAGACGGCACTGAGCAAGCTTTTTGTCAGGAGTGGGATTCGAACCCACGCCTCCAGGGGAGACTGCGACCTGAACGCAGCGCCTTAGACCGCTCGGCCATCCTGACGCGGGCCCCCTGTCCCGGGGCGGTCTGATGAGCCACCGCGATCCCACTACGCTCCTCGAGTATCGCACTGTTATTAATACTACAGTGTGACTCCAGCATTAAAATGTTTGGAAAATGTGTCGGCTTTTATAATCCAGTGTAGAGCAGCATGTGATGATTTGTGCTACAACACCAAGCGCTCAAAGTGACGTCTGCGTTTGTCGTTGAAACTTTCAACTCTTTCATCACTTATGTAGGAAATAAAAAGAGCAGTTGTGCGCCACACGCAGAGAGGCCGTCAGCAGAGTGGCGCAGCGGAAGCGTGCTGGGCCCATAACCCAGAGGTCGATGGATCGAAACCATCCTCTGCTACATGTGTCCTATGCACGATTCCTAAGCATGCCATTGGGTTAGCAAAGTGCCTTCAAATAGTCTGCGTCTCCCTTTCTTTAAATTCTGTCCTGAGTTTCTCTCTCGTGTGTGTTTGTGCAAGCTTGACACTTGCGGGACTCTTTAATCTTCACCAATACGGAGATGACCAAATGTGTCTTCGGTTGTTCTGAGGTCTTTGATAGTTTCTTTGAAAGCTTCAACTGAACCTCGAAATCGAAGCAGTTATGTTTATATTGATTTCTCGCGTTAATCATTACGAACCAGGAACAGCCAGCACACTCGGTCGCATTAGTAATTATGTCACGTCTCTACTTAGCAGAGCATTCAAAGGCCCACTGGAAGTAGTAAAGCACTAAAACACTGCAAAACTGAACTCGGGAAAATCATACTGGGAGCTCTGAGTGATGTCTGCATCCAAGCCATCCAATACGGACTCTGAAACCTTGGAATATCAACACTATGATGCGCTACCTTTTACCTGGAGCAAAACGATGGAATTAGAAGAATGCTTACCGCAGGATACAACTGTGCCGCTGTTATTTGGAGCACGGTTTTCACTTGCATGAAAACTACAGCAGAACGTAGAAGGATGATCACTGAGGAGTCCACGCGGGCATGCTGAGGAGATTGTAGGTCGTACATTTCAATGATTACTGACATTTGCGCTGCTGGAGGTACAGTAATCAACAAAGAACAGGGTGTGCTACTCTCGAATCCGGTCAGCACATGATGAAAAGCCAGGAAGTATACCTTGTCAAATTGCCGTCAACAGGGACAAGTTAACCACCAGCTCCACCGGCGCCCGGCTAGCTCAGTCGGTAGAGCATGAGACTCTTAATCTCAGGGTCGTGGGTTCGAGCCCCACGTTGGGCGGTGCCCGTCTCCTTATTAACAAAGTTTCCCGCTCATCCTTGAACCTCTTACACCTCGATGGTACCGAGCACTGCGTTTTAATGCACAGGTGTGATCAAACCGAGATGAAAAGGGCGTATCTAGCTCCTTGCCCGAGAGATAAATCAAAGGTTCCGCAGATAATCCCTTGGCTCCGGTCACCCGGACGCAGATAGGAGCTGCAGCCATCATAACTTGTATGAAAACTAAGAAGAGCTCCTGTCTATTTACAGTTTCATTTACTCTAGCGTTTCCTTAAACATTGCGTGTACGAAGGCTAAGAAATTGGAGAGCTATTCTAATACAATAACTATTAGGAATCTTTTCGCCATAACAGTTTCACTGTGATTTTGCAGGTAACACGTACGTTGGGAAAACATTTTGAACGCGATCAATAACCGCACTGGAAAAATGTGGGAAAGAAAGGGCGAAAAGCGACTCTTCAACATGTGGAAATATCTTCCTGAGCGGAGCCCTCTTCTCGAAGCTCAACACTCTGCAAGAGTCACTTCTCCCAACTTGCGCCCGCAGGTTTCCGTAGTGTGCCTGCAAAGAGCCATCCGCTTGAGACAGGTGCACCTCCCGATTTCATTGAACTAAGCTAGATGCACAATTTCTAATGCAGCCTTCATCACAATAGACAGTTCATTTCTCGAAAGCTTGTCGTAAAAAAAGGAAACAAAGAACGAAAACGTATAGCTGACAATCTTCTGAAGATGCAGATTCAGCTTTGGGGAAATGGACATTTTATGTATGCAGATGCTTTTCAAGCGCTGGTTTTAGAACGTCGCTGTGCTTCCAGCATCCTTTTCAGCCTTCTAAACTGGCTACCGAGGTGCCGATCACATTGTAAAGCGGTTGAGAGGCCGGAGCTGCTCAAACCGCTCTTGCCGTTTCCCATCAATCAAAAGCACTATGTTGTTTCTTTGTATGGAAAGCTTTTCAAGTCTGGCATCGACACGCACCTTTCCTGAAACGTCCAAAAGGTGAATGCTTCGCAAAGAAATCCAGTCTACCTTCAGGGGGCATGATGTTGAAATCGGAATGAGCCCTGGGTGGGCTTGAAGCAGCAGCTGTTCAGTTAACAGCTGCACAGAAACGCACCCCGCTTGCTTTGTATCATTCGCAAGTTTCTGGTTAAAGAGTAAAAAAGGCTGGAATTCTTCTGCCAGCCGGCAGGATTTCTTCTGCACTCACCCAGAAAAGCCAAGAATTGTATTTCATCTTTCGCAAGCTGTATTTTCCAGGAGGAGAATGAATACTTGCATTAAACTGAATCAAGCCGACAGAGACGCACAGCCGTTGTTTTTCTCCATGGGAAGTTTTTCGTTAAGGAAAAACACCGTTGTCATTTTCTTGCCAGCCGGCGGTATTTCTTGTGCAGCGATGAGCCAGATTTGTATTTCGTATTTCGCAAGTTGTGTGAATTTCTTGAAGTTGAAAGTGAATTCGCTCCAGAAAAGAAATGTCCAGTCGCATGAAAGCCGTGGCTGTTTGTTAAACCGCAGGACCTGAGCTTGCGTTCTGTTTCTCATGGCGTTCGCAAAGGCGATTCCTGCCTTTAAAACTGCTGTGTCTGCGACTGAAAGTGGCGTGTGGCGCAGCTTCTAAAGTCTTGTTGACGCTCCTCGATGTTGCTTTCTCTCTGCCTAAGGAAGTTCGATTGTCGCGTCGGAACGGGGAGACCTAATCCTTCCAGCTTTAAGCCACCCTTCAGTCTTCTGAAGGGTGTCCGAGTGCTAGCATGTCATTTGGCTTTTTTTCTGGGGAAACGGAGAGCGACATTGAAAAAGGTTACCGCCGCCGCCTCGCCCTCCGTGTTAAATGATCGCAAGCCGGCGGCGGCGGCGCTCCCTGTAGTCGTGGCCGAGCGGTTAAGGCGATGGGCTAGAAAGCCATTGGGGTCTCCCCGCGTCGGCTCGAATCCTGCCGACTACGGCGCCCTTCTCCTGTCGCTTCGGCCTGCCCAGAAAAAGGCGGAGTGCCGTTTCTCTCTTCCTGCTTCTTGTACAAACGCTAAATCGCTTGGACCTGCTGCCTTGGAAGTAATGTCTTCAACATCCACCAGTGACATTTCACAGCTGGAAGCACACAGCCACGCTTTTGGCATTGGCATGTCTTGCGCCCTACTTCCAGCCTTTGAAGACCTAATTATTCAAACTGAAAGAACCGGCTGAATGAGTGTTTGCAGTGCACCAGGAGGAGCAGGGACCATAGCATTGGAGGGGTGAGGATGGCGCAGATGGAAACGTTTTCATGCGCTCCTCTGGGAGGAATGAAAAGAAAAGACGAAACCGGAAACAGTAGTAGCCGCAAGAGGAAGTGTCTTCAAGCGCCAAGCAAGCGCTCCTCGTTAGTATAGTGGTGCGTATCCCCACCTGTCACGTGGGAGACCAGGGATGGATTGCTTGACGGCGAGCCAGGTTGCTTTTCTCCCATCAGATTCCAACCGCTAATGCTAACGCAGTGTGTGGGAGCTTACATGCTTTTCCTTTCCCGTCTTTTTCGGACGACTATTCCAAAGGGGTAACCTGAAGGAATAGGGGCCTGAAGACACGAGGCATTCTTAAACCAGCACTGGGCTGCACGGCCTTCTGTTGTGATCAGGTTATATTCGAGTCAAAAAGCCAGAGCATCCGCTTCCATCCTATGGAGCACGAGCTAAATCGGAAGAGGCAGGGGATACACCTACGCCTATCGGCGCACGTTCCCTGCGTCAGGCTGCTTCACCCATTTGCACCCGACTGGAGACGGCACTGAGCAAGCTTTTTGTCAGGAGTGGGATTCGAACCCACGCCTCCAGGGGAGACTGCGACCTGAACGCAGCGCCTTAGACCGCTCGGCCATCCTGACGCGGGCCCCCTGTCCCGGGGCGGTCTGATGAGCCACCGCGATCCCACTACGCTCCTCGAGTATCGCACTGTTATTAATACTACAGTGTGACTCCAGCATTAAAATGTTTGGAAAATGTGTCGGCTTTTATAATCCAGTGTAGAGCAGCATGTGATGATTTGTGCTACAACACCAAGCGCTCAAAGTGACGTCTGCGTTTGTCGTTGAAACTTTCAACTCTTTCATCACTTATGTAGGAAATAAAAAGAGCAGTTGTGCGCCACACGCAGAGAGGCCGTCAGCAGAGTGGCGCAGCGGAAGCGTGCTGGGCCCATAACCCAGAGGTCGATGGATCGAAACCATCCTCTGCTACATGTGTCCTATGCACGATTCCTAAGCATGCCATTGGGTTAGCAAAGTGCCTTCAAATAGTCTGCGTCTCCCTTTCTTTAAATTCTGTCCTGAGTTTCTCTCTCGTGTGTGTTTGTGCAAGCTTGACACTTGCGGGACTCTTTAATCTTCACCAATACGGAGATGACCAAATGTGTCTTCGGTTGTTCTGAGGTCTTTGATAGTTTCTTTGAAAGCTTCAACTGAACCTCGAAATCGAAGCAGTTATGTTTATATTGATTTCTCGCGTTAATCATTACGAACCAGGAACAGCCAGCACACTCGGTCGCATTAGTAATTATGTCACGTCTCTACTTAGCAGAGCATTCAAAGGCCCACTGGAAGTAGTAAAGCACTAAAACACTGCAAAACTGAACTCGGGAAAATCATACTGGGAGCTCTGAGTGATGTCTGCATCCAAGCCATCCAATACGGACTCTGAAACCTTGGAATATCAACACTATGATGCGCTACCTTTTACCTGGAGCAAAACGATGGAATTAGAAGAATGCTTACCGCAGGATACAACTGTGCCGCTGTTATTTGGAGCACGGTTTTCACTTGCATGAAAACTACAGCAGAACGTAGAAGGATGATCACTGAGGAGTCCACGCGGGCATGCTGAGGAGATTGTAGGTCGTACATTTCAATGATTACTGACATTTGCGCTGCTGGAGGTACAGTAATCAACAAAGAACAGGGTGTGCTACTCTCGAATCCGGTCAGCACATGATGAAAAGCCAGGAAGTATACCTTGTCAAATTGCCGTCAACAGGGACAAGTTAACCACCAGCTCCACCGGCGCCCGGCTAGCTCAGTCGGTAGAGCATGAGACTCTTAATCTCAGGGTCGTGGGTTCGAGCCCCACGTTGGGCGGTGCCCGTCTCCTTATTAACAAAGTTTCCCGCTCATCCTTGAACCTCTTACACCTCGATGGTACCGAGCACTGCGTTTTAATGCACAGGTGTGATCAAACCGAGATGAAAAGGGCGTATCTAGCTCCTTGCCCGAGAGATAAATCAAAGGTTCCGCAGATAATCCCTTGGCTCCGGTCACCCGGACGCAGATAGGAGCTGCAGCCATCATAACTTGTATGAAAACTAAGAAGAGCTCCTGTCTATTTACAGTTTCATTTACTCTAGCGTTTCCTTAAACATTGCGTGTACGAAGGCTAAGAAATTGGAGAGCTATTCTAATACAATAACTATTAGGAATCTTTTCGCCATAACAGTTTCACTGTGATTTTGCAGGTAACACGTACGTTGGGAAAACATTTTGAACGCGATCAATAACCGCACTGGAAAAATGTGGGAAAGAAAGGGCGAAAAGCGACTCTTCAACATGTGGAAATATCTTCCTGAGCGGAGCCCTCTTCTCGAAGCTCAACACTCTGCAAGAGTCACTTCTCCCAACTTGCGCCCGCAGGTTTCCGTAGTGTGCCTGCAAAGAGCCATCCGCTTGAGACAGGTGCACCTCCCGATTTCATTGAACTAAGCTAGATGCACAATTTCTAATGCAGCCTTCATCACAATAGACAGTTCATTTCTCGAAAGCTTGTCGTAAAAAAAGGAAACAAAGAACGAAAACGTATAGCTGACAATCTTCTGAAGATGCAGATTCAGCTTTGGGGAAATGGACATTTTATGTATGCAGATGCTTTTCAAGCGCTGGTTTTAGAACGTCGCTGTGCTTCCAGCATCCTTTTCAGCCTTCTAAACTGGCTACCGAGGTGCCGATCACATTGTAAAGCGGTTGAGAGGCCGGAGCTGCTCAAACCGCTCTTGCCGTTTCCCATCAATCAAAAGCACTATGTTGTTTCTTTGTATGGAAAGCTTTTCAAGTCTGGCATCGACACGCACCTTTCCTGAAACGTCCAAAAGGTGAATGCTTCGCAAAGAAATCCAGTCTACCTTCAGGGGGCATGATGTTGAAATCGGAATGAGCCCTGGGTGGGCTTGAAGCAGCAGCTGTTCAGTTAACAGCTGCACAGAAACGCACCCCGCTTGCTTTGTATCATTCGCAAGTTTCTGGTTAAAGAGTAAAAAAGGCTGGAATTCTTCTGCCAGCCGGCAGGATTTCTTCTGCACTCACCCAGAAAAGCCAAGAATTGTATTTCATCTTTCGCAAGCTGTATTTTCCAGGAGGAGAATGAATACTTGCATTAAACTGAATCAAGCCGACAGAGACGCACAGCCGTTGTTTTTCTCCATGGGAAGTTTTTCGTTAAGGAAAAACACCGTTGTCATTTTCTTGCCAGCCGGCGGTATTTCTTGTGCAGCGATGAGCCAGATTTGTATTTCGTATTTCGCAAGTTGTGTGAATTTCTTGAAGTTGAAAGTGAATTCGCTCCAGAAAAGAAATGTCCAGTCGCATGAAAGCCGTGGCTGTTTGTTAAACCGCAGGACCTGAGCTTGCGTTCTGTTTCTCATGGCGTTCGCAAAGGCGATTCCTGCCTTTAAAACTGCTGTGTCTGCGACTGAAAGTGGCGTGTGGCGCAGCTTCTAAAGTCTTGTTGACGCTCCTCGATGTTGCTTTCTCTCTGCCTAAGGAAGTTCGATTGTCGCGTCGGAACGGGGAGACCTAATCCTTCCAGCTTTAAGCCACCCTTCAGTCTTCTGAAGGGTGTCCGAGTGCTAGCATGTCATTTGGCTTTTTTTCTGGGGAAACGGAGAGCGACATTGAAAAAGGTTACCGCCGCCGCCTCGCCCTCCGTGTTAAATGATCGCAAGCCGGCGGCGGCGGCGCTCCCTGTAGTCGTGGCCGAGCGGTTAAGGCGATGGGCTAGAAAGCCATTGGGGTCTCCCCGCGTCGGCTCGAATCCTGCCGACTACGGCGCCCTTCTCCTGTCGCTTCGGCCTGCCCAGAAAAAGGCGGAGTGCCGTTTCTCTCTTCCTGCTTCTTGTACAAACGCTAAATCGCTTGGACCTGCTGCCTTGGAAGTAATGTCTTCAACATCCACCAGTGACATTTCACAGCTGGAAGCACACAGCCACGCTTTTGGCATTGGCATGTCTTGCGCCCTACTTCCAGCCTTTGAAGACCTAATTATTCAAACTGAAAGAACCGGCTGAATGAGTGTTTGCAGTGCACCAGGAGGAGCAGGGACCATAGCATTGGAGGGGTGAGGATGGCGCAGATGGAAACGTTTTCATGCGCTCCTCTGGGAGGAATGAAAAGAAAAGACGAAACCGGAAACAGTAGTAGCCGCAAGAGGAAGTGTCTTCAAGCGCCAAGCAAGCGCTCCTCGTTAGTATAGTGGTGCGTATCCCCGCCTGTCACGTGGGAGACCAGGGATGGATTGCTTGACGGCGAGCCAGGTTGCTTTTCTCCCATCAGATTCCAACCGCTAATGCTAACGCAGTGTGTGGGAGCTTACATGCTTTTCCTTTCCCGTCTTTTTCGGACGACTATTCCAAAGGGGTAACCTGAAGGAATAGGGGCCTGAAGACACGAGGCATTCTTAAACCAGCACTGGGCTGCACGGCCTTCTGTTGTGATCAGGTTATATTCGAGTCAAAAAGCCAGAGCATCCGCTTCCATCCTATGGAGCACGAGCTAAATCGGAAGAGGCAGGGGATACACCTACGCCTATCGGCGCACGTTCCCTGCGTCAGGCTGCTTCACCCATTTGCACCCGACTGGAGACGGCACTGAGCAAGCTTTTTGTCAGGAGTGGGATTCGAACCCACGCCTCCAGGGGAGACTGCGACCTGAACGCAGCGCCTTAGACCGCTCGGCCATCCTGACGCGGGCTCCCTGTCCCGGGGCGGTCTGATGAGCCACCGCGATCCCACTACGCTCCTCGAGTATCGCACTGTTATTAATACTACAGTGTGACTCCAGCATTAAAATGTTTGGAAAATGTGTCGGCTTTTAGAATCCAGTGTAGAGCAGCATGTGATGATTTGTGCTACAACACCAAGCGCTCAAAGTGACGTCTGCGTTTGTCGTTGAAACTTTCAACTCTTTCATCACTTATGTAGGAAATAAAAAGAGCAGTTGTGCGCCACACGCAGAGAGGCCGTCAGCAGAGTGGCGCAGCGGAAGCGTGCTGGGCCCATAACCCAGAGGTCGATGGATCGAAACCATCCTCTGCTACATGTGTCCTATGCACGATTCCTAAGCATGCCATTGGGTTAGCAAAGTGCCTTCAAATAGTCTGCGTCTCCCTTTCTTTAAATTCTGTCCTGAGTTTCTCTCTCGTGTGTGTTTGTGCAAGCTTGACACTTGCGGGACTCTTTAATCTTCACCAATACGGAGATGACCAAATGTGTCTTCGGTTGTTCTGAGGTCTTTGATAGTTTCTTTGAAAGCTTCAACTGAACCTCGAAATCGAAGCAGTTATGTTTATATTGATTTCTCGCGTTAATCATTACGAACCAGGAACAGCCAGCACACTCGGTCGCATTAGTAATTATGTCACGTCTCTACTTAGCAGAGCATTCAAAGGCCCACTGGAAGTAGTAAAGCACTAAAACACTGCAAAACTGAACTCGGGAAAATCATACTGGGAGCTCTGAGCGATGTCTGCATCCAAGCCATCCAATACGGACTCTGAAACCTTGGAATATCAACACTATGATGCGCTACCTTTTACCTGGAGCAAAACGATGGAATTAGAAGAATGCTTACCGCAGGATACAACTGTGCCGCTGTTATTTGGAGCACGGTTTTCACTTGCATGAAAACTACAGCAGAACGTAGAAGGATGATCACTGAGGAGTCCACGCGGGCATGCTGAGGAGATTGTAGGTCGTACATTTCAATGATTACTGACATTTGCGCTGCTGGAGGTACAGTAATCAACAAAGAACAGGGTGTGCTACTCTCGAATCCGGTCAGCACATGATGAAAAGCCAGGAAGTATACCTTGTCAAATTGCCGTCAACAGGGACAAGTTAACCACCAGCTCCACCGGCGCCCGGCTAGCTCAGTCGGTAGAGCATGAGACTCTTAATCTCAGGGTCGTGGGTTCGAGCCCCACGTTGGGCGGTGCCCGTCTCCCTATTAACAAAGTTTCCCGCTCATCCTTGAACCTCTTACACCTCGATGGTACCGAGCACTGCGTTTTAATGCACAGGTGTGATCAAACCGAGATGAAAAGGGCGTATCTAGCTCCTTGCCCGAGAGATAAATCAAAGGTTCCGCAGATAATCCCTTGGCTCCGGTCACCCGGACGCAGATAGGAGCTGCAGCCATCATAACTTGTATGAAAACTAAGAAGAGCTCCTGTCTATTTACAGTTTCATTTACTCTAGCGTTTCCTTAAACATTGCGTGTACGAAGGCTAAGAAATTGGAGAGCTATTCTAATACAATAACTATTAGGAATCTTTTCGGCATAACAGTTTCACTGTGATTTTGCAGGTAACACGTACGTTGGGAAAACATTTTGAACGCGATCAATAACCGCACTGGAAAAATGTGGGAAAGAAAGGGCGAAAAGCGACTCTTCAACATGTGGAAATATCTTCCTGAGCGGAGCCCTCTTCTCGAAGCTCAACACTCTGCAAGAGTCACTTCTCCCAACTTGCGCCCGCAGGTTTCCGTAGTGTGCCTGCAAAGAGCCATCCGCTTGAGACAGGTGCACCTCCCGATTTCATTGAACTAAGCTAGATGCACAATTTCTAATGCAGCCTTCATCACAATAGACAGTTCATTTCTCGAAAGCTTGTCGTAAAAAAAGGAAACAGAGAACGAAAACGTATAGCTGACAATCTTCTGAAGATGCAGATTCAGCTTTGGGGAAATGGACATTTTATGTATGCAGATGCTTTTCAAGCGCTGGTTTTAGAACGTCGCTGTGCTTCCAGCATCCTTTTCAGCCTTCTAAACTGGCTACCGAGGTGCCGATCACATTGTAAAGCGGTTGAGAGGCCGGAGCTGCTCAAACCGCTCTTGCCGTTTCCCATCAATCAAAAGCACTATGTTGTTTCTTTGTATGGAAAGCTTTTCAAGTCTGGCATCGACACGCACCTTTCCTGAAACGTCCAAAGGGTGAATGATTCGCAAAGAAATCCAGTCTACCTTCAGGGGGCATGATGTTGAAATCGGAATGAGCCCTGGGTGGGCTTGAAGCAGCAGCTGTTCAGTTAACAGCTGCACAGAAACGCACCCCGCTTGCTTTGTATCATTCGCAAGTTTCTGGTTAAAGAGTAAAAAAGGCTGGAATTCTTCTGCCAGCCGGCAGGATTTCTTCTGCACTCACCCAGAAAAGCCAAGAATTGTATTTCATCTTTCGCAAGCTGTATTTTCCAGGAGGAGAATGAATACTTGCATTAAACTGAATCAAGCCGACAGAGACGCACAGCCGTTGTTTTTCTCCATGGGAAGTTTTTCGTTAAGGAAAAACACCGTTGTCATTTTCTTGCCAGCCGGCGGTATTTCTTGTGCAGCGATGAGCCAGATTTGTATTTCGTATTTCGCAAGTTGTGTGAATTTCTTGAAGTTGAAAGTGAATTCGCTCCAGAAAAGAAATGTCCAGTCGCATGAAAGCCGTGGCTGTTTGTTAAACCGCAGGACCTGAGCTTGCGTTCTGTTTCTCATGGCGTTCGCAAAGGCGATTCCTGCCTTTAAAACTGCTGTGTCTGCGACTGAAAGTGGCGTGTGGCGCAGCTTCTAAAGTCTTGTTGACGCTCCTCGATGTTGCTTTCTCTCTGCCTAAGGAAGTTCGATTGTCGCGTCGGAACGGGGAGACCTAATCCTTCCAGCTTTAAGCCACCCTTCAGTCTTCTGAAGGGTGTCCGAGTGCTAGCATGTCATTTGGCTTTTTTTCTGGGGAAACGGAGAGCGACATTGAAAAAGGTTACCGCCGCCGCCTCGCCCTCCGTGTTAAATGATCGCAAGCCGGCGGCGGCGGCGCTCCCTGTAGTCGTGGCCGAGCGGTTAAGGCGATGGGCTAGAAAGCCATTGGGGTCTCCCCGCGTCGGCTCGAATCCTGCCCACTACGGCGCCCTTCTCCTGTCGCTTCGGCCTGCCCAGAAAAAGGCGGAGTGCCGTTTCTCTCTTCCTGCTTCTTGTACAAACGCTAAATCGCTTGGACCTGCTGCCTTGGAAGTAATGTCTTCAACATCCACCAGTGACATTTCACAGCTGGAAGCACACAGCCACGCTTTTGGCATTGGCATGTCTTGCGCCCTACTTCCAGCCTTTGAAGACCTAATTATTCAAACTGAAAGAACCGGCTGAATGAGTGTTTGCAGTGCACCAGGAGGAGCAGGGACCATAGCATTGGAGGGGTGAGGATGGCGCAGATGGAAACGTTTTCATGCGCTCCTCTGGGAGGAATGAAAAGAAAAGACGAAACCGGAAACAGTAGTAGCCGCAAGAGGAAGTGTCTTCAAGCGCCAAGCAAGCGCTCCTCGTTAGTATAGTGGTGCGTATCCCCGCCTGTCACGTGGGAGACCAGGGATGGATTGCTTGACGGCGAGCCAGGTTGCTTTTCTCCCATCAGATTCCAACCGCTAATGCTAACGCAGTGTGTGGGAGCTTACATGCTTTTCCTTTCCCGTCTTTTTCGGACGACTATTCCAAAGGGGTAACCTGAAGGAATAGGGGCCTGAAGACACGAGGCATTCTTAAACCAGCACTGGGCTGCACGGCCTTCTGTTGTGATCAGGTTATATTCGAGTCAAAAAGCCAGAGCATCCGCTTCCATCCTATGGAGCACGAGCTAAATCGGAAGAGGCAGGGGATACACCTACGCCTATCGGCGCACGTTCCCTGCGTCAGGCTGCTTCACCCATTTGCACCCGACTGGAGACGGCACTGAGCAAGCTTTTTGTCAGGAGTGGGATTCGAACCCACGCCTCCAGGGGAGACTGCGACCTGAACGCAGCGCCTTAGACCGCTCGGCCATCCTGACGCGGGCCCCCTGTCCCGGGGCGGTCTGATGAGCCACCGCGATCCCACTACGCTCCTCGAGTATCGCACTGTTATTAATACTACAGTGTGACTCCAGCATTAAAATGTTTGGAAAATGTGTCGGCTTTTAGAATCCAGTGTAGAGCAGCATGTGATGATTTGTGCTACAACACCAAGCGCTCAAAGTGACGTCTGCGTTTGTCGTTGAAACTTTCAACTCTTTCATCACTTATGTAGGAAATAAAAAGAGCAGTTGTGCGCCACACGCAGAGAGGCCGTCAGCAGAGTGGCGCAGCGGAAGCGTGCTGGGCCCATAACCCAGAGGTCGATGGATCGAAACCATCCTCTGCTACATGTGTCCTATGCACGATTCCTAAGCATGCCATTGGGTTAGCAAAGTGCCTTCAAATAGTCTGCGTCTCCCTTTCTTTAAATTCTGTCCTGAGTTTCTCTCTCGTGTGTGTTTGTGCAAGCTTGACACTTGCGGGACTCTTTAATCTTCACCAATACGGAGATGACCAAATGTGTCTTCGGTTGTTCTGAGGTCTTTGATAGTTTCTTTGAAAGCTTCAACTGAACCTCGAAATCGAAGCAGTTATGTTTATATTGATTTCTCGCGTTAATCATTACGAACCAGGAACAGCCAGCACACTCGGTCGCATTAGTAATTATGTCACGTCTCTACTTAGCAGAGCATTCAAAGGCCCACTGGAAGTAGTAAAGCACTAAAACACTGCAAAACTGAACTCGGGAAAATCATACTGGGAGCTCTGAGCGATGTCTGCATCCAAGCCATCCAATACGGACTCTGAAACCTTGGAATATCAACACTATGATGCGCTACCTTTTACCTGGAGCAAAACGATGGAATTAGAAGAATGCTTACCGCAGGATACAACTGTGCCGCTGTTATTTGGAGCACGGTTTTCACTTGCATGAAAACTACAGCAGAACGTAGAAGGATGATCACTGAGGAGTCCACGCGGGCATGCTGAGGAGATTGTAGGTCGTACATTTCAATGATTACTGACATTTGCGCTGCTGGAGGTACAGTAATCAACAAAGAACAGGGTGTGCTACTCTCGAATCCGGTCAGCACATGATGAAAAGCCAGGAAGTATACCTTGTCAAATTGCCGTCAACAGGGACAAGTTAACCACCAGCTCCACCGGCGCCCGGCTAGCTCAGTCGGTAGAGCATGAGACTCTTAATCTCAGGGTCGTGGGTTCGAGCCCCACGTTGGGCGGTGCCCGTCTCCCTATTAACAAAGTTTCCCGCTCATCCTTGAACCTCTTACACCTCGATGGTACCGAGCACTGCGTTTTAATGCACAGGTGTGATCAAACCGAGATGAAAAGGGCGTATCTAGCTCCTTGCCCGAGAGATAAATCAAAGGTTCCGCAGATAATCCCTTGGCTCCGGTCACCCGGACGCAGATAGGAGCTGCAGCCATCATAACTTGTATGAAAACTAAGAAGAGCTCCTGTCTATTTACAGTTTCATTTACTCTAGCGTTTCCTTAAACATTGCGTGTACGAAGGCTAAGAAATTGGAGAGCTATTCTAATACAATAACTATTAGGAATCTTTTCGGCATAACAGTTTCACTGTGATTTTGCAGGTAACACGTACGTTGGGAAAACATTTTGAACGCGATCAATAACCGCACTGGAAAAATGTGGGAAAGAAAGGGCGAAAAGCGACTCTTCAACATGTGGAAATATCTTCCTGAGCGGAGCCCTCTTCTCGAAGCTCAACACTCTGCAAGAGTCACTTCTCCCAACTTGCGCCCGCAGGTTTCCGTAGTGTGCCTGCAAAGAGCCATCCGCTTGAGACAGGTGCACCTCCCGATTTCATTGAACTAAGCTAGATGCACAATTTCTAATGCAGCCTTCATCACAATAGACAGTTCATTTCTCGAAAGCTTGTCGTAAAAAAAGGAAACAGAGAACGAAAACGTATAGCTGACAATCTTCTGAAGATGCAGATTCAGCTTTGGGGAAATGGACATTTTATGTATGCAGATGCTTTTCAAGCGCTGGTTTTAGAACGTCGCTGTGCTTCCAGCATCCTTTTCAGCCTTCTAAACTGGCTACCGAGGTGCCGATCACATTGTAAAGCGGTTGAGAGGCCGGAGCTGCTCAAACCGCTCTTGCCGTTTCCCATCAATCAAAAGCACTATGTTGTTTCTTTGTATGGAAAGCTTTTCAAGTCTGGCATCGACACGCACCTTTCCTGAAACGTCCAAAGGGTGAATGATTCGCAAAGAAATCCAGTCTACCTTCAGGGGGCATGATGTTGAAATCGGAATGAGCCCTGGGTGGGCTTGAAGCAGCAGCTGTTCAGTTAACAGCTGCACAGAAACGCACCCCGCTTGCTTTGTATCATTCGCAAGTTTCTGGTTAAAGAGTAAAAAAGGCTGGAATTCTTCTGCCAGCCGGCAGGATTTCTTCTGCACTCACCCAGAAAAGCCAAGAATTGTATTTCATCTTTCGCAAGCTGTATTTTCCAGGAGGAGAATGAATACTTGCATTAAACTGAATCAAGCCGACAGAGACGCACAGCCGTTGTTTTTCTCCATGGGAAGTTTTTCGTTAAGGAAAAACACCGTTGTCATTTTCTTGCCAGCCGGCGGTATTTCTTGTGCAGCGATGAGCCAGATTTGTATTTCGTATTTCGCAAGTTGTGTGAATTTCTTGAAGTTGAAAGTGAATTCGCTCCAGAAAAGAAATGTCCAGTCGCATGAAAGCCGTGGCTGTTTGTTAAACCGCAGGACCTGAGCTTGCGTTCTGTTTCTCATGGCGTTCGCAAAGGCGATTCCTGCCTTTAAAACTGCTGTGTCTGCGACTGAAAGTGGCGTGTGGCGCAGCTTCTAAAGTCTTGTTGACGCTCCTCGATGTTGCTTTCTCTCTGCCTAAGGAAGTTCGATTGTCGCGTCGGAACGGGGAGACCTAATCCTTCCAGCTTTAAGCCACCCTTCAGTCTTCTGAAGGGTGTCCGAGTGCTAGCATGTCATTTGGCTTTTTTTCTGGGGAAACGGAGAGCGACATTGAAAAAGGTTACCGCCGCCGCCTCGCCCTCCGTGTTAAATGATCGCAAGCCGGCGGCGGCGGCGCTCCCTGTAGTCGTGGCCGAGCGGTTAAGGCGATGGGCTAGAAAGCCATTGGGGTCTCCCCGCGTCGGCTCGAATCCTGCCCACTACGGCGCCCTTCTCCTGTCGCTTCGGCCTGCCCAGAAAAAGGCGGAGTGCCGTTTCTCTCTTCCTGCTTCTTGTACAAACGCTAAATCGCTTGGACCTGCTGCCTTGGAAGTAATGTCTTCAACATCCACCAGTGACATTTCACAGCTGGAAGCACACAGCCACGCTTTTGGCATTGGCATGTCTTGCGCCCTACTTCCAGCCTTTGAAGACCTAATTATTCAAACTGAAAGAACCGGCTGAATGAGTGTTTGCAGTGCACCAGGAGGAGCAGGGACCATAGCATTGGAGGGGTGAGGATGGCGCAGATGGAAACGTTTTCATGCGCTCCTCTGGGAGGAATGAAAAGAAAAGACGAAACCGGAAACAGTAGTAGCCGCAAGAGGAAGTGTCTTCAAGCGCCAAGCAAGCGCTCCTCGTTAGTATAGTGGTGCGTATCCCCGCCTGTCACGTGGGAGACCAGGGATGGATTGCTTGACGGCGAGCCAGGTTGCTTTTCTCCCATCAGATTCCAACCGCTAATGCTAACGCAGTGTGTGGGAGCTTACATGCTTTTCCTTTCCCGTCTTTTTCGGACGACTATTCCAAAGGGGTAACCTGAAGGAATAGGGGCCTGAAGACACGAGGCATTCTTAAACCAGCACTGGGCTGCACGGCCTTCTGTTGTGATCAGGTTATATTCGAGTCAAAAAGCCAGAGCATCCGCTTCCATCCTATGGAGCACGAGCTAAATCGGAAGAGGCAGGGGATACACCTACGCCTATCGGCGCACGTTCCCTGCGTCAGGCTGCTTCACCCATTTGCACCCGACTGGAGACGGCACTGAGCAAGCTTTTTGTCAGGAGTGGGATTCGAACCCACGCCTCCAGGGGAGACTGCGACCTGAACGCAGCGCCTTAGACCGCTCGGCCATCCTGACGCGGGCCCCCTGTCCCGGGGCGGTCTGATGAGCCACCGCGATCCCACTACGCTCCTCGAGTATCGCACTGTTATTAATACTACAGTGTGACTCCAGCATTAAAATGTTTGGAAAATGTGTCGGCTTTTAGAATCCAGTGTAGAGCAGCATGTGATGATTTGTGCTACAACACCAAGCGCTCAAAGTGACGTCTGCGTTTGTCGTTGAAACTTTCAACTCTTTCATCACTTATGTAGGAAATAAAAAGAGCAGTTGTGCGCCACACGCAGAGAGGCCGTCAGCAGAGTGGCGCAGCGGAAGCGTGCTGGGCCCATAACCCAGAGGTCGATGGATCGAAACCATCCTCTGCTACATGTGTCCTATGCACGATTCCTAAGCATGCCATTGGGTTAGCAAAGTGCCTTCAAATAGTCTGCGTCTCCCTTTCTTTAAATTCTGTCCTGAGTTTCTCTCTCGTGTGTGTTTGTGCAAGCTTGACACTTGCGGGACTCTTTAATCTTCACCAATACGGAGATGACCAAATGTGTCTTCGGTTGTTCTGAGGTCTTTGATAGTTTCTTTGAAAGCTTCAACTGAACCTCGAAATCGAAGCAGTTATGTTTATATTGATTTCTCGCGTTAATCATTACGAACCAGGAACAGCCAGCACACTCGGTCGCATTAGTAATTATGTCACGTCTCTACTTAGCAGAGCATTCAAAGGCCCACTGGAAGTAGTAAAGCACTAAAACACTGCAAAACTGAACTCGGGAAAATCATACTGGGAGCTCTGAGCGATGTCTGCATCCAAGCCATCCAATACGGACTCTGAAACCTTGGAATATCAACACTATGATGCGCTACCTTTTACCTGGAGCAAAACGATGGAATTAGAAGAATGCTTACCGCAGGATACAACTGTGCCGCTGTTATTTGGAGCACGGTTTTCACTTGCATGAAAACTACAGCAGAACGTAGAAGGATGATCACTGAGGAGTCCACGCGGGCATGCTGAGGAGATTGTAGGTCGTACATTTCAATGATTACTGACATTTGCGCTGCTGGAGGTACAGTAATCAACAAAGAACAGGGTGTGCTACTCTCGAATCCGGTCAGCACATGATGAAAAGCCAGGAAGTATACCTTGTCAAATTGCCGTCAACAGGGACAAGTTAACCACCAGCTCCACCGGCGCCCGGCTAGCTCAGTCGGTAGAGCATGAGACTCTTAATCTCAGGGTCGTGGGTTCGAGCCCCACGTTGGGCGGTGCCCGTCTCCCTATTAACAAAGTTTCCCGCTCATCCTTGAACCTCTTACACCTCGATGGTACCGAGCACTGCGTTTTAATGCACAGGTGTGATCAAACCGAGATGAAAAGGGCGTATCTAGCTCCTTGCCCGAGAGATAAATCAAAGGTTCCGCAGATAATCCCTTGGCTCCGGTCACCCGGACGCAGATAGGAGCTGCAGCCATCATAACTTGTATGAAAACTAAGAAGAGCTCCTGTCTATTTACAGTTTCATTTACTCTAGCGTTTCCTTAAACATTGCGTGTACGAAGGCTAAGAAATTGGAGAGCTATTCTAATACAATAACTATTAGGAATCTTTTCGGCATAACAGTTTCACTGTGATTTTGCAGGTAACACGTACGTTGGGAAAACATTTTGAACGCGATCAATAACCGCACTGGAAAAATGTGGGAAAGAAAGGGCGAAAAGCGACTCTTCAACATGTGGAAATATCTTCCTGAGCGGAGCCCTCTTCTCGAAGCTCAACACTCTGCAAGAGTCACTTCTCCCAACTTGCGCCCGCAGGTTTCCGTAGTGTGCCTGCAAAGAGCCATCCGCTTGAGACAGGTGCACCTCCCGATTTCATTGAACTAAGCTAGATGCACAATTTCTAATGCAGCCTTCATCACAATAGACAGTTCATTTCTCGAAAGCTTGTCGTAAAAAAAGGAAACAGAGAACGAAAACGTATAGCTGACAATCTTCTGAAGATGCAGATTCAGCTTTGGGGAAATGGACATTTTATGTATGCAGATGCTTTTCAAGCGCTGGTTTTAGAACGTCGCTGTGCTTCCAGCATCCTTTTCAGCCTTCTAAACTGGCTACCGAGGTGCCGATCACATTGTAAAGCGGTTGAGAGGCCGGAGCTGCTCAAACCGCTCTTGCCGTTTCCCATCAATCAAAAGCACTATGTTGTTTCTTTGTATGGAAAGCTTTTCAAGTCTGGCATCGACACGCACCTTTCCTGAAACGTCCAAAGGGTGAATGATTCGCAAAGAAATCCAGTCTACCTTCAGGGGGCATGATGTTGAAATCGGAATGAGCCCTGGGTGGGCTTGAAGCAGCAGCTGTTCAGTTAACAGCTGCACAGAAACGCACCCCGCTTGCTTTGTATCATTCGCAAGTTTCTGGTTAAAGAGTAAAAAAGGCTGGAATTCTTCTGCCAGCCGGCAGGATTTCTTCTGCACTCACCCAGAAAAGCCAAGAATTGTATTTCATCTTTCGCAAGCTGTATTTTCCAGGAGGAGAATGAATACTTGCATTAAACTGAATCAAGCCGACAGAGACGCACAGCCGTTGTTTTTCTCCATGGGAAGTTTTTCGTTAAGGAAAAACACCGTTGTCATTTTCTTGCCAGCCGGCGGTATTTCTTGTGCAGCGATGAGCCAGATTTGTATTTCGTATTTCGCAAGTTGTGTGAATTTCTTGAAGTTGAAAGTGAATTCGCTCCAGAAAAGAAATGTCCAGTCGCATGAAAGCCGTGGCTGTTTGTTAAACCGCAGGACCTGAGCTTGCGTTCTGTTTCTCATGGCGTTCGCAAAGGCGATTCCTGCCTTTAAAACTGCTGTGTCTGCGACTGAAAGTGGCGTGTGGCGCAGCTTCTAAAGTCTTGTTGACGCTCCTCGATGTTGCTTTCTCTCTGCCTAAGGAAGTTCGATTGTCGCGTCGGAACGGGGAGACCTAATCCTTCCAGCTTTAAGCCACCCTTCAGTCTTCTGAAGGGTGTCCGAGTGCTAGCATGTCATTTGGCTTTTTTTCTGGGGAAACGGAGAGCGACATTGAAAAAGGTTACCGCCGCCGCCTCGCCCTCCGTGTTAAATGATCGCAAGCCGGCGGCGGCGGCGCTCCCTGTAGTCGTGGCCGAGCGGTTAAGGCGATGGGCTAGAAAGCCATTGGGGTCTCCCCGCGTCGGCTCGAATCCTGCCCACTACGGCGCCCTTCTCCTGTCGCTTCGGCCTGCCCAGAAAAAGGCGGAGTGCCGTTTCTCTCTTCCTGCTTCTTGTACAAACGCTAAATCGCTTGGACCTGCTGCCTTGGAAGTAATGTCTTCAACATCCACCAGTGACATTTCACAGCTGGAAGCACACAGCCACGCTTTTGGCATTGGCATGTCTTGCGCCCTACTTCCAGCCTTTGAAGACCTAATTATTCAAACTGAAAGAACCGGCTGAATGAGTGTTTGCAGTGCACCAGGAGGAGCAGGGACCATAGCATTGGAGGGGTGAGGATGGCGCAGATGGAAACGTTTTCATGCGCTCCTCTGGGAGGAATGAAAAGAAAAGACGAAACCGGAAACAGTAGTAGCCGCAAGAGGAAGTGTCTTCAAGCGCCAAGCAAGCGCTCCTCGTTAGTATAGTGGTGCGTATCCCCGCCTGTCACGTGGGAGACCAGGGATGGATTGCTTGACGGCGAGCCAGGTTGCTTTTCTCCCATCAGATTCCAACCGCTAATGCTAACGCAGTGTGTGGGAGCTTACATGCTTTTCCTTTCCCGTCTTTTTCGGACGACTATTCCAAAGGGGTAACCTGAAGGAATAGGGGCCTGAAGACACGAGGCATTCTTAAACCAGCACTGGGCTGCACGGCCTTCTGTTGTGATCAGGTTATATTCGAGTCAAAAAGCCAGAGCATCCGCTTCCATCCTATGGAGCACGAGCTAAATCGGAAGAGGCAGGGGATACACCTACGCCTATCGGCGCACGTTCCCTGCGTCAGGCTGCTTCACCCATTTGCACCCGACTGGAGAGGGCACTGAGCAAGCTTTTTGTCAGGAGTGGGATTCGAACCCACGCCTCCAGGGGAGACTGCGACCTGAACGCAGCGCCTTAGACCGCTCGGCCATCCTGACGCGGGCCCCCTGTCCCGGGGCGGTCTGATGAGCCACCGCGATCCCACTACGCTCCTCGAGTATCGCACTGTTATTAATACTACAGTGTGACTCCAGCATTAAAATGTTTGGAAAATGTGTCGGCTTTTAGAATCCAGTGTAGAGCAGCATGTGATGATTTGTGCTACAACACCAAGCGCTCAAAGTGACGTCTGCGTTTGTCGTTGAAACTTTCAACTCTTTCATCACTTATGTAGGAAATAAAAAGAGCAGTTGTGCGCCACACGCAGAGAGGCCGTCAGCAGAGTGGCGCAGCGGAAGCGTGCTGGGCCCATAACCCAGAGGTCGATGGATCGAAACCATCCTCTGCTACATGTGTCCTATGCACGATTCCTAAGCATGCCATTGGGTTAGCAAAGTGCCTTCAAATAGTCTGCGTCTCCCTTTCTTTAAATTCTGTCCTGAGTTTCTCTCTCGTGTGTGTTTGTGCAAGCTTGACACTTGCGGGACTCTTTAATCTTCACCAATACGGAGATGACCAAATGTGTCTTCGGTTGTTCTGAGGTCTTTGATAGTTTCTTTGAAAGCTTCAACTGAACCTCGAAATCGAAGCAGTTATGTTTATATTGATTTCTCGCGTTAATCATTACGAACCAGGAACAGCCAGCACACTCGGTCGCATTAGTAATTATGTCACGTCTCTACTTAGCAGAGCATTCAAAGGCCCACTGGAAGTAGTAAAGCACTAAAACACTGCAAAACTGAACTCGGGAAAATCATACTGGGAGCTCTGAGCGATGTCTGCATCCAAGCCATCCAATACGGACTCTGAAACCTTGGAATATCAACACTATGATGCGCTACCTTTTACCTGGAGCAAAACGATGGAATTAGAAGAATGCTTACCGCAGGATACAACTGTGCCGCTGTTATTTGGAGCACGGTTTTCACTTGCATGAAAACTACAGCAGAACGTAGAAGGATGATCACTGAGGAGTCCACGCGGGCATGCTGAGGAGATTGTAGGTCGTACATTTCAATGATTACTGACATTTGCGCTGCTGGAGGTACAGTAATCAACAAAGAACAGGGTGTGCTACTCTCGAATCCGGTCAGCACATGATGAAAAGCCAGGAAGTATACCTTGTCAAATTGCCGTCAACAGGGACAAGTTAACCACCAGCTCCACCGGCGCCCGGCTAGCTCAGTCGGTAGAGCATGAGACTCTTAATCTCAGGGTCGTGGGTTCGAGCCCCACGTTGGGCGGTGCCCGTCTCCCTATTAACAAAGTTTCCCGCTCATCCTTGAACCTCTTACACCTCGATGGTACCGAGCACTGCGTTTTAATGCACAGGTGTGATCAAACCGAGATGAAAAGGGCGTATCTAGCTCCTTGCCCGAGAGATAAATCAAAGGTTCCGCAGATAATCCCTTGGCTCCGGTCACCCGGACGCAGATAGGAGCTGCAGCCATCATAACTTGTATGAAAACTAAGAAGAGCTCCTGTCTATTTACAGTTTCATTTACTCTAGCGTTTCCTTAAACATTGCGTGTACGAAGGCTAAGAAATTGGAGAGCTATTCTAATACAATAACTATTAGGAATCTTTTCGGCATAACAGTTTCACTGTGATTTTGCAGGTAACACGTACGTTGGGAAAACATTTTGAACGCGATCAATAACCGCACTGGAAAAATGTGGGAAAGAAAGGGCGAAAAGCGACTCTTCAACATGTGGAAATATCTTCCTGAGCGGAGCCCTCTTCTCGAAGCTCAACACTCTGCAAGAGTCACTTCTCCCAACTTGCGCCCGCAGGTTTCCGTAGTGTGCCTGCAAAGAGCCATCCGCTTGAGACAGGTGCACCTCCCGATTTCATTGAACTAAGCTAGATGCACAATTTCTAATGCAGCCTTCATCACAATAGACAGTTCATTTCTCGAAAGCTTGTCGTAAAAAAAGGAAACAAAGAACGAAAACGTATAGCTGACAATCTTCTGAAGATGCAGATTCAGCTTTGGGGAAATGGACATTTTATGTATGCAGATGCTTTTCAAGCGCTGGTTTTAGAACGTCGCTGTGCTTCCAGCATCCTTTTCAGCCTTCTAAACTGGCTACCGAGGTGCCGATCACATTGTAAAGCGGTTGAGAGGCCGGAGCTGCTCAAACCGCTCTTGCCGTTTCCCATCAATCAAAAGCACTATGTTGTTTCTTTGTATGGAAAGCTTTTCAAGTCTGGCATCGACACGCACCTTTCCTGAAACGTCCAAAGGGTGAATGATTCGCAAAGAAATCCAGTCTACCTTCAGGGGGCATGATGTTGAAATCGGAATGAGCCCTGGGTGGGCTTGAAGCAGCAGCTGTTCAGTTAACAGCTGCACAGAAACGCACCCCGCTTGCTTTGTATCATTCGCAAGTTTCTGGTTAAAGAGTAAAAAAGGCTGGAATTCTTCTGCCAGCCGGCAGGATTTCTTCTGCACTCACCCAGAAAAGCCAAGAATTGTATTTCATCTTTCGCAAGCTGTATTTTCCAGGAGGAGAATGAATACTTGCATTAAACTGAATCAAGCCGACAGAGACGCACAGCCGTTGTTTTTCTCCATGGGAAGTTTTTCGTTAAGGAAAAACACCGTTGTCATTTTCTTGCCAGCCGGCGGTATTTCTTGTGCAGCGATGAGCCAGATTTGTATTTCGTATTTCGCAAGTTGTGTGAATTTCTTGAAGTTGAAAGTGAATTCGCTCCAGAAAAGAAATGTCCAGTCGCATGAAAGCCGTGGCTGTTTGTTAAACCGCAGGACCTGAGCTTGCGTTCTGTTTCTCATGGCGTTCGCAAAGGCGATTCCTGCCTTTAAAACTGCTGTGTCTGCGACTGAAAGTGGCGTGTGGCGCAGCTTCTAAAGTCTTGTTGACGCTCCTCGATGTTGCTTTCTCTCTGCCTAAGGAAGTTCGATTGTCGCGTCGGAACGGGGAGACCTAATCCTTCCAGCTTTAAGCCACCCTTCAGTCTTCTGAAGGGTGTCCGAGTGCTAGCATGTCATTTGGCTTTTTTTCTGGGGAAACGGAGAGCGACATTGAAAAAGGTTACCGCCGCCGCCTCGCCCTCCGTGTTAAATGATCGCAAGCCGGCGGCGGCGGCGCTCCCTGTAGTCGTGGCCGAGCGGTTAAGGCGATGGGCTAGAAAGCCATTGGGGTCTCCCCGCGTCGGCTCGAATCCTGCCCACTACGGCGCCCTTCTCCTGTCGCTTCGGCCTGCCCAGAAAAAGGCGGAGTGCCGTTTCTCTCTTCCTGCTTCTTGTACAAACGCTAAATCGCTTGGACCTGCTGCCTTGGAAGTAATGTCTTCAACATCCACCAGTGACATTTCACAGCTGGAAGCACACAGCCACGCTTTTGGCATTGGCATGTCTTGCGCCCTACTTCCAGCCTTTGAAGACCTAATTATTCAAACTGAAAGAACCGGCTGAATGAGTGTTTGCAGTGCACCAGGAGGAGCAGGGACCATAGCATTGGAGGGGTGAGGATGGCGCAGATGGAAACGTTTTCATGCGCTCCTCTGGGAGGAATGAAAAGAAAAGACGAAACCGGAAACAGTAGTAGCCGCAAGAGGAAGTGTCTTCAAGCGCCAAGCAAGCGCTCCTCGTTAGTATAGTGGTGCGTATCCCCGCCTGTCACGTGGGAGACCAGGGATGGATTGCTTGACGGCGAGCCAGGTTGCTTTTCTCCCATCAGATTCCAACCGCTAATGCTAACGCAGTGTGTGGGAGCTTACATGCTTTTCCTTTCCCGTCTTTTTCGGACGACTATTCCAAAGGGGTAACCTGAAGGAATAGGGGCCTGAAGACACGAGGCATTCTTAAACCAGCACTGGGCTGCACGGCCTTCTGTTGTGATCAGGTTATATTCGAGTCAAAAAGCCAGAGCATCCGCTTCCATCCTATGGAGCACGAGCTAAATCGGAAGAGGCAGGGGATACACCTACGCCTATCGGCGCACGTTCCCTGCGTCAGGCTGCTTCACCCATTTGCACCCGACTGGAGACGGCACTGAGCAAGCTTTTTGTCAGGAGTGGGATTCGAACCCACGCCTCCAGGGGAGACTGCGACCTGAACGCAGCGCCTTAGACCGCTCGGCCATCCTGACGCGGGCCCCCTGTCCCGGGGCGGTCTGATGAGCCACCGCGATCCCACTACGCTCCTCGAGTATCGCACTGTTATTAATACTACAGTGTGACTCCAGCATTAAAATGTTTGGAAAATGTGTCGGCTTTTAGAATCCAGTGTAGAGCAGCATGTGATGATTTGTGCTACAACACCAAGCGCTCAAAGTGACGTCTGCGTTTGTCGTTGAAACTTTCAACTCTTTCATCACTTATGTAGGAAATAAAAAGAGCAGTTGTGCGCCACACGCAGAGAGGCCGTCAGCAGAGTGGCGCAGCGGAAGCGTGCTGGGCCCATAACCCAGAGGTCGATGGATCGAAACCATCCTCTGCTACATGTGTCCTATGCACGATTCCTAAGCATGCCATTGGGTTAGCAAAGTGCCTTCAAATAGTCTGCGTCTCCCTTTCTTTAAATTCTGTCCTGAGTTTCTCTCTCGTGTGTGTTTGTGCAAGCTTGACACTTGCGGGACTCTTTAATCTTCACCAATACGGAGATGACCAAATGTGTCTTCGGTTGTTCTGAGGTCTTTGATAGTTTCTTTGAAAGCTTCAACTGAACCTCGAAATCGAAGCAGTTATGTTTATATTGATTTCTCGCGTTAATCATTACGAACCAGGAACAGCCAGCACACTCGGTCGCATTAGTAATTATGTCACGTCTCTACTTAGCAGAGCATTCAAAGGCCCACTGGAAGTAGTAAAGCACTAAAACACTGCAAAACTGAACTCGGGAAAATCATACTGGGAGCTCTGAGCGATGTCTGCATCCAAGCCATCCAATACGGACTCTGAAACCTTGGAATATCAACACTATGATGCGCTACCTTTTACCTGGAGCAAAACGATGGAATTAGAAGAATGCTTACCGCAGGATACAACTGTGCCGCTGTTATTTGGAGCACGGTTTTCACTTGCATGAAAACTACAGCAGAACGTAGAAGGATGATCACTGAGGAGTCCACGCGGGCATGCTGAGGAGATTGTAGGTCGTACATTTCAATGATTACTGACATTTGCGCTGCTGGAGGTACAGTAATCAACAAAGAACAGGGTGTGCTACTCTCGAATCCGGTCAGCACATGATGAAAAGCCAGGAAGTATACCTTGTCAAATTGCCGTCAACAGGGACAAGTTAACCACCAGCTCCACCGGCGCCCGGCTAGCTCAGTCGGTAGAGCATGAGACTCTTAATCTCAGGGTCGTGGGTTCGAGCCCCACGTTGGGCGGTGCCCGTCTCCCTATTAACAAAGTTTCCCGCTCATCCTTGAACCTCTTACACCTCGATGGTACCGAGCACTGCGTTTTAATGCACAGGTGTGATCAAACCGAGATGATAAGGGCGTATCTAGCTCCTTGCCCGAGAGATAAATCAAAGGTTCCGCAGATAATCCCTTGGCTCCGGTCACCCGGACGCAGATAGGAGCTGCAGCCATCATAACTTGTATGAAAACTAAGAAGAGCTCCTGTCTATTTACAGTTTCATTTACTCTAGCGTTTCCTTAAACATTGCGTGTACGAAGGCTAAGAAATTGGAGAGCTATTCTAATACAATAACTATTAGGAATCTTTTCGGCATAACAGTTTCACTGTGATTTTGCAGGTAACACGTACGTTGGGAAAACATTTTGAACGCGATCAATAACCGCACTGGAAAAATGTGGGAAAGAAAGGGCGAAAAGCGACTCTTCAACATGTGGAAATATCTTCCTGAGCGGAGCCCTCTTCTCGAAGCTCAACACTCTGCAAGAGTCACTTCTCCCAACTTGCGCCCGCAGGTTTCCGTAGTGTGCCTGCAAAGAGCCATCCGCTTGAGACAGGTGCACCTCCCGATTTCATTGAACTAAGCTAGATGCACAATTTCTAATGCAGCCTTCATCACAATAGACAGTTCATTTCTCGAAAGCTTGTCGTAAAAAAAGGAAACAAAGAACGAAAACGTATAGCTGACAATCTTCTGAAGATGCAGATTCAGCTTTGGGGAAATGGACATTTTATGTATGCAGATGCTTTTCAAGCGCTGGTTTTAGAACGTCGCTGTGCTTCCAGCATCCTTTTCAGCCTTCTAAACTGGCTACCGAGGTGCCGATCACATTGTAAAGCGGTTGAGAGGCCGGAGCTGCTCAAACCGCTCTTGCCGTTTCCCATCAATCAAAAGCACTATGTTGTTTCTTTGTATGGAAAGCTTTTCAAGTCTGGCATCGACACGCACCTTTCCTGAAACGTCCAAAGGGTGAATGATTCGCAAAGAAATCCAGTCTACCTTCAGGGGGCATGATGTTGAAATCGGAATGAGCCCTGGGTGGGCTTGAAGCAGCAGCTGTTCAGTTAACAGCTGCACAGAAACGCACCCCGCTTGCTTTGTATCATTCGCAAGTTTCTGGTTAAAGAGTAAAAAAGGCTGGAATTCTTCTGCCAGCCGGCAGGATTTCTTCTGCACTCACCCAGAAAAGCCAAGAATTGTATTTCATCTTTCGCAAGCTGTATTTTCCAGGAGGAGAATGAATACTTGCATTAAACTGAATCAAGCCGACAGAGACGCACAGCCGTTGTTTTTCTCCATGGGAAGTTTTTCGTTAAGGAAAAACACCGTTGTCATTTTCTTGCCAGCCGGCGGTATTTCTTGTGCAGCGATGAGCCAGATTTGTATTTCGTATTTCGCAAGTTGTGTGAATTTCTTGAAGTTGAAAGTGAATTCGCTCCAGAAAAGAAATGTCCAGTCGCATGAAAGCCGTGGCTGTTTGTTAAACCGCAGGACCTGAGCTTGCGTTCTGTTTCTCATGGCGTTCGCAAAGGCGATTCCTGCCTTTAAAACTGCTGTGTCTGCGACTGAAAGTGGCGTGTGGCGCAGCTTCTAAAGTCTTGTTGACGCTCCTCGATGTTGCTTTCTCTCTGCCTAAGGAAGTTCGATTGTCGCGTCGGAACGGGGAGACCTAATCCTTCCAGCTTTAAGCCACCCTTCAGTCTTCTGAAGGGTGTCCGAGTGCTAGCATGTCATTTGGCTTTTTTTCTGGGGAAACGGAGAGCGACATTGAAAAAGGTTACCGCCGCCGCCTCGCCCTCCGTGTTAAATGATCGCAAGCCGGCGGCGGCGGCGCTCCCTGTAGTCGTGGCCGAGCGGTTAAGGCGATGGGCTAGAAAGCCATTGGGGTCTCCCCGCGTCGGCTCGAATCCTGCCCACTACGGCGCCCTTCTCCTGTCGCTTCGGCCTGCCCAGAAAAAGGCGGAGTGCCGTTTCTCTCTTCCTGCTTCTTGTACAAACGCTAAATCGCTTGGACCTGCTGCCTTGGAAGTAATGTCTTCAACATCCACCAGTGACATTTCACAGCTGGAAGCACACAGCCACGCTTTTGGCATTGGCATGTCTTGCGCCCTACTTCCAGCCTTTGAAGACCTAATGATTCAAACTGAAAGAACCGGCTGAATGAGTGTTTGCAGTGCACCAGGAGGAGCAGGGACCATAGCATTGGAGGGGTGAGGATGGCGCAGATGGAAACGTTTTCATGCGCTCCTCTGGGAGGAATGAAAAGAAAAGACGAAACCGGAAACAGTAGTAGCCGCAAGAGGAAGTGTCTTCAAGCGCCAAGCAAGCGCTCCTCGTTAGTATAGTGGTGCGTATCCCCGCCTGTCACGTGGGAGACCAGGGATGGATTGCTTGACGGCGAGCCAGGTTGCTTTTCTCCCATCAGATTCCAACCGCTAATGCTAACGCAGTGTGTGGGAGCTTACATGCTTTTCCTTTCCCGTCTTTTTCGGACGACTATTCCAAAGGGGTAACCTGAAGGAATAGGGGCCTGAAGACACGAGGCATTCTTAAACCAGCACTGGGCTGCACGGCCTTCTGTTGTGATCAGGTTATATTCGAGTCAAAAAGCCAGAGCATCCGCTTCCATCCTATGGAGCACGAGCTAAATCGGAAGAGGCAGGGGATACACCTACGCCTATCGGCGCACGTTCCCTGCGTCAGGCTGCTTCACCCATTTGCACCCGACTGGAGACGGCACTGAGCAAGCTTTTTGTCAGGAGTGGGATTCGAACCCACGCCTCCAGGGGAGACTGCGACCTGAACGCAGCGCCTTAGACCGCTCGGCCATCCTGACGCGGGCCCCCTGTCCCGGGGCGGTCTGATGAGCCACCGCGATCCCACTACGCTCCTCGAGTATCGCACTGTTATTAATACTACAGTGTGACTCCAGCATTAAAATGTTTGGAAAATGTGTCGGCTTTTATAATCCAGTGTAGAGCAGCATGTGATGATTTGTGCTACAACACCAAGCGCTCAAAGTGACGTCTGCGTTTGTCGTTGAAACTTTCAACTCTTTCATCACTTATGTAGGAAATAAAAAGAGCAGTTGTGCGCCACACGCAGAGAGGCCGTCAGCAGAGTGGCGCAGCGGAAGCGTGCTGGGCCCATAACCCAGAGGTCGATGGATCGAAACCATCCTCTGCTACATGTGTCCTATGCACGATTCCTAAGCATGCCATTGGGTTAGCAAAGTGCCTTCAAATAGTCTGCGTCTCCCTTTCTTTAAATTCTGTCCTGAGTTTCTCTCTCGTGTGTGTTTGTGCAAGCTTGACACTTGCGGGACTCTTTAATCTTCACCAATACGGAGATGACCAAATGTGTCTTCGGTTGTTCTGAGGTCTTTGATAGTTTCTTTGAAAGCTTCAACTGAACCTCGAAATCGAAGCAGTTATGTTTATATTGATTTCTCGCGTTAATCATTACGAACCAGGAACAGCCAGCACACTCGGTCGCATTAGTAATTATGTCACGTCTCTACTTAGCAGAGCATTCAAAGGCCCACTGGAAGTAGTAAAGCACTAAAACACTGCAAAACTGAACTCGGGAAAATCATACTGGGAGCTCTGAGCGATGTCTGCATCCAAGCCATCCAATACGGACTCTGAAACCTTGGAATATCAACACTATGATGCGCTACCTTTTACCTGGAGCAAAACGATGGAATTAGAAGAATGCTTACCGCAGGATACAACTGTGCCGCTGTTATTTGGAGCACGGTTTTCACTTGCATGAAAACTACAGCAGAACGTAGAAGGATGATCACTGAGGAGTCCACGCGGGCATGCTGAGGAGATTGTAGGTCGTACATTTCAATGATTACTGACATTTGCGCTGCTGGAGGTACAGTAATCAACAAAGAACAGGGTGTGCTACTCTCGAATCCGGTCAGCACATGATGAAAAGCCAGGAAGTATACCTTGTCAAATTGCCGTCAACAGGGACAAGTTAACCACCAGCTCCACCGGCGCCCGGCTAGCTCAGTCGGTAGAGCATGAGACTCTTAATCTCAGGGTCGTGGGTTCGAGCCCCACGTTGGGCGGTGCCCGTCTCCCTATTAACAAAGTTTCCCGCTCATCCTTGAACCTCTTACACCTCGATGGTACCGAGCACTGCGTTTTAATGCACAGGTGTGATCAAACCGAGATGAAAAGGGCGTATCTAGCTCCTTGCCCGAGAGATAAATCAAAGGTTCCGCAGATAATCCCTTGGCTCCGGTCACCCGGACGCAGATAGGAGCTGCAGCCATCATAACTTGTATGAAAACTAAGAAGAGCTCCTGTCTATTTACAGTTTCATTTACTCTAGCGTTTCCTTAAACATTGCGTGTACGAAGGCTAAGAAATTGGAGAGCTATTCTAATACAATAACTATTAGGAATCTTTTCGCCATAACAGTTTCACTGTGATTTTGCAGGTAACACGTACGTTGGGAAAACATTTTGAACGCGATCAATAACCGCACTGGAAAAATGTGGGAAAGAAAGGGCGAAAAGCGACTCTTCAACATGTGGAAATATCTTCCTGAGCGGAGCCCTCTTCTCGAAGCTCAACACTCTGCAAGAGTCACTTCTCCCAACTTGCGCCCGCAGGTTTCCGTAGTGTGCCTGCAAAGAGCCATCCGCTTGAGACAGGTGCACCTCCCGATTTCATTGAACTAAGCTAGATGCACAATTTCTAATGCAGCCTTCATCACAATAGACAGTTCATTTCTCGAAAGCTTGTCGTAAAAAAAGGAAACAAAGAACGAAAACGTATAGCTGACAATCTTCTGAAGATGCAGATTCAGCTTTGGGGAAATGGACATTTTATGTATGCAGATGCTTTTCAAGCGCTGGTTTTAGAACGTCGCTGTGCTTCCAGCATCCTTTTCAGCCTTCTAAACTGGCTACCGAGGTGCCGATCACATTGTAAAGCGGTTGAGAGGCCGGAGCTGCTCAAACCGCTCTTGCCGTTTCCCATCAATCAAAAGCACTATGTTGTTTCTTTGTATGGAAAGCTTTTCAAGTCTGGCATCGACACGCACCTTTCCTGAAACGTCCAAAGGGTGAATGATTCGCAAAGAAATCCAGTCTACCTTCAGGGGGCATGATGTTGAAATCGGAATGAGCCCTGGGTGAGCTTGAAGCAGCAGCTGTTCAGTTAACAGCTGCACAGAAACGCACCCCGCTTGCTTTGTATCATTCGCAAGTTTCTGGTTAAAGAGTAAAAAAGGCTGGAATTCTTCTGCCAGCCGGCAGGATTTCTTCTGCACTCACCCAGAAAAGCCAAGAATTGTATTTCATCTTTCGCAAGCTGTATTTTCCAGGAGGAGAATGAATACTTGCATTAAACTGAATCAAGCCGACAGAGACGCACAGCCGTTGTTTTTCTCCATGGGAAGTTTTTCGTTAAGGAAAAACACCGTTGTCATTTTCTTGCCAGCCGGCGGTATTTCTTGTGCAGCGATGAGCCAGATTTGTATTTCGTATTTCGCAAGTTGTGTGAATTTCTTGAAGTTGAAAGTGAATTCGCTCCAGAAAAGAAATGTCCAGTCGCATGAAAGCCGTGGCTGTTTGTTAAACCGCAGGACCTGAGCTTGCGTTCTGTTTCTCATGGCGTTCGCAAAGGCGATTCCTGCCTTTAAAACTGCTGTGTCTGCGACTGAAAGTGGCGTGTGGCGCAGCTTCTAAAGTCTTGTTGACGCTCCTCGATGTTGCTTTCTCTCTGCCTAAGGAAGTTCGATTGTCGCGTCGGAACGGGGAGACCTAATCCTTCCAGCTTTAAGCCACCCTTCAGTCTTCTGAAGGGTGTCCGAGTGCTAGCATGTCATTTGGCTTTTTTTCTGGGGAAACGGAGAGCGACATTGAAAAAGGTTACCGCCGCCGCCTCGCCCTCCGTGTTAAATGATCGCAAGCCGGCGGCGGCGGCGCTCCCTGTAGTCGTGGCCGAGCGGTTAAGGCGATGGGCTAGAAAGCCATTGGGGTCTCCCCGCGTCGGCTCGAATCCTGCCGACTACGGCGCCCTTCTCCTGTCGCTTCGGCCTGCCCAGAAAAAGGCGGAGTGCCGTTTCTCTCTTCCTGCTTCTTGTACAAACGCTAAATCGCTTGGACCTGCTGCCTTGGAAGTAATGTCTTCAACATCCACCAGTGACATTTCACAGCTGGAAGCACACAGCCACGCTTTTGGCATTGGCATGTCTTGCGCCCTACTTCCAGCCTTTGAAGACCTAATTATTCAAACTGAAAGAACCGGCTGAATGAGTGTTTGCAGTGCACCAGGAGGAGCAGGGACCATAGCATTGGAGGGGTGAGGATGGCGCAGATGGAAACGTTTTCATGCGCTCCTCTGGGAGGAATGAAAAGAAAAGACGAAACCGGAAACAGTAGTAGCCGCAAGAGGAAGTGTCTTCAAGCGCCAAGCAAGCGCTCCTCGTTAGTATAGTGGTGCGTATCCCCGCCTGTCACGTGGGAGACCAGGGATGGATTGCTTGACGGCGAGCCAGGTTGCTTTTCTCCCATCAGATTCCAACCGCTAATGCTAACGCAGTGTGTGGGAGCTTACATGCTTTTCCTTTCCCGTCTTTTTCGGACGACTATTCCAAAGGGGTAACCTGAAGGAATAGGGGCCTGAAGACACGAGGCATTCTTAAACCAGCACTGGGCTGCACGGCCTTCTGTTGTGATCAGGTTATATTCGAGTCAAAAAGCCAGAGCATCCGCTTCCATCCTATGGAGCACGAGCTAAATCGGAAGAGGCAGGGGATACACCTACGCCTATCGGCGCACGTTCCCTGCGTCAGGCTGCTTCACCCATTTGCACCCGACTGGAGACGGCACTGAGCAAGCTTTTTGTCAGGAGTGGGATTCGAACCCACGCCTCCAGGGGAGACTGCGACCTGAACGCAGCGCCTTAGACCGCTCGGCCATCCTGACGCGGGCCCCCTGTCCCGGGGCGGTCTGATGAGCCACCGCGATCCCACTACGCTCCTCGAGTATCGCACTGTTATTAATACTACAGTGTGACTCCAGCATTAAAATGTTTGGAAAATGTGTCGGCTTTTAGAATCCAGTGTAGAGCAGCATGTGATGATTTGTGCTACAACACCAAGCGCTCAAAGTGACGTCTGCGTTTGTCGTTGAAACTTTCAACTCTTTCATCACTTATGTAGGAAATAAAAAGAGCAGTTGTGCGCCACACGCAGAGAGGCCGTCAGCAGAGTGGCGCAGCGGAAGCGTGCTGGGCCCATAACCCAGAGGTCGATGGATCGAAACCATCCTCTGCTACATGTGTCCTATGCACGATTCCTAAGCATGCCATTGGGTTAGCAAAGTGCCTTCAAATAGTCTGCGTCTCCCTTTCTTTAAATTCTGTCCTGAGTTTCTCTCTCGTGTGTGTTTGTGCAAGCTTGACACTTGCGGGACTCTTTAATCTTCACCAATACGGAGATGACCAAATGTGTCTTCGGTTGTTCTGAGGTCTTTGATAGTTTCTTTGAAAGCTTCAACTGAACCTCGAAATCGAAGCAGTTATGTTTATATTGATTTCTCGCGTTAATCATTACGAACCAGGAACAGCCAGCACACTCGGTCGCATTAGTAATTATGTCACGTCTCTACTTAGCAGAGCATTCAAAGGCCCACTGGAAGTAGTAAAGCACTAAAACACTGCAAAACTGAACTCGGGAAAATCATACTGGGAGCTCTGAGTGATGTCTGCATCCAAGCCATCCAATACGGACTCTGAAACCTTGGAATATCAACACTATGATGCGCTACCTTTTACCTGGAGCAAAACGATGGAATTAGAAGAATGCTTACCGCAGGATACAACTGTGCCGCTGTTATTTGGAGCACGGTTTTCACTTGCATGAAAACTACAGCAGAACGTAGAAGGATGATCACTGAGGAGTCCACGCGGGCATGCTGAGGAGATTGTAGGTCGTACATTTCAATGATTACTGACATTTGCGCTGCTGGAGGTACAGTAATCAACAAAGAACAGGGTGTGCTACTCTCGAATCCGGTCAGCACATGATGAAAAGCCAGGAAGTATACCTTGTCAAATTGCCGTCAACAGGGACAAGTTAACCACCAGCTCCACCGGCGCCCGGCTAGCTCAGTCGGTAGAGCATGAGACTCTTAATCTCAGGGTCGTGGGTTCGAGCCCCACGTTGGGCGGTGCCCGTCTCCTTATTAACAAAGTTTCCCGCTCATCCTTGAACCTCTTACACCTCGATGGTACCGAGCACTGCGTTTTAATGCACAGGTGTGATCAAACCGAGATGAAAAGGGCGTATCTAGCTCCTTGCCCGAGAGATAAATCAAAGGTTCCGCAGATAATCCCTTGGCTCCGGTCACCCGGACGCAGATAGGAGCTGCAGCCATCATAACTTGTATGAAAACTAAGAAGAGCTCCTGTCTATTTACAGTTTCATTTACTCTAGCGTTTCCTTAAACATTGCGTGTACGAAGGCTAAGAAATTGGAGAGCTATTCTAATACAATAACTATTAGGAATCTTTTCGCCATAACAGTTTCACTGTGATTTTGCAGGTAACACGTACGTTGGGAAAACATTTTGAACGCGATCAATAACCGCACTGGAAAAATGTGGGAAAGAAAGGGCGAAAAGCGACTCTTCAACATGTGGAAATATCTTCCTGAGCGGAGCCCTCTTCTCGAAGCTCAACACTCTGCAAGAGTCACTTCTCCCAACTTGCGCCCGCAGGTTTCCGTAGTGTGCCTGCAAAGAGCCATCCGCTTGAGACAGGTGCACCTCCCGATTTCATTGAACTAAGCTAGATGCACAATTTCTAATGCAGCCTTCATCACAATAGACAGTTCATTTCTCGAAAGCTTGTCGTAAAAAAAGGAAACAAAGAACGAAAACGTATAGCTGACAATCTTCTGAAGATGCAGATTCAGCTTTGGGGAAATGGACATTTTATGTATGCAGATGCTTTTCAAGCGCTGGTTTTAGAACGTCGCTGTGCTTCCAGCATCCTTTTCAGCCTTCTAAACTGGCTACCGAGGTGCCGATCACATTGTAAAGCGGTTGAGAGGCCGGAGCTGCTCAAACCGCTCTTGCCGTTTCCCATCAATCAAAAGCACTATGTTGTTTCTTTGTATGGAAAGCTTTTCAAGTCTGGCATCGACACGCACCTTTCCTGAAACGTCCAAAGGGTGAATGCTTCGCAAAGAAATCCAGTCTACCTTCAGGGGGCATGATGTTGAAATCGGAATGAGCCCTGGGTGGGCTTGAAGCAGCAGCTGTTCAGTTAACAGCTGCACAGAAACGCACCCCGCTTGCTTTGTATCATTCGCAAGTTTCTGGTTAAAGAGTAAAAAAGGCTGGAATTCTTCTGCCAGCCGGCAGGATTTCTTCTGCACTCACCCAGAAAAGCCAAGAATTGTATTTCATCTTTCGCAAGCTGTATTTTCCAGGAGGAGAATGAATACTTGCATTAAACTGAATCAAGCCGACAGAGACGCACAGCCGTTGTTTTTCTCCATGGGAAGTTTTTCGTTAAGGAAAAACACCGTTGTCATTTTCTTGCCAGCCGGCGGTATTTCTTGTGCAGCGATGAGCCAGATTTGTATTTCGTATTTCGCAAGTTGTGTGAATTTCTTGAAGTTGAAAGTGAATTCGCTCCAGAAAAGAAATGTCCAGTCGCATGAAAGCCGTGGCTGTTTGTTAAACCGCAGGACCTGAGCTTGCGTTCTGTTTCTCATGGCGTTCGCAAAGGCGATTCCTGCCTTTAAAACTGCTGTGTCTGCGACTGAAAGTGGCGTGTGGCGCAGCTTCTAAAGTCTTGTTGACGCTCCTCGATGTTGCTTTCTCTCTGCCTAAGGAAGTTCGATTGTCGCGTCGGAACGGGGAGACCTAATCCTTCCAGCTTTAAGCCACCCTTCAGTCTTCTGAAGGGTGTCCGAGTGCTAGCATGTCATTTGGCTTTTTTTCTGGGGAAACGGAGAGCGACATTGAAAAAGGTTACCGCCGCCGCCTCGCCCTCCGTGTTAAATGATCGCAAGCCGGCGGCGGCGGCGCTCCCTGTAGTCGTGGCCGAGCGGTTAAGGCGATGGGCTAGAAAGCCATTGGGGTCTCCCCGCGTCGGCTCGAATCCTGCCCACTACGGCGCCCTTCTCCTGTCGCTTCGGCCTGCCCAGAAAAAGGCGGAGTGCCGTTTCTCTCTTCCTGCTTCTTGTACAAACGCTAAATCGCTTGGACCTGCTGCCTTGGAAGTAATGTCTTCAACATCCACCAGTGACATTTCACAGCTGGAAGCACACAGCCACGCTTTTGGCATTGGCATGTCTTGCGCCCTACTTCCAGCCTTTGAAGACCTAATTATTCAAACTGAAAGAACCGGCTGAATGAGTGTTTGCAGTGCACCAGGAGGAGCAGGGACCATAGCATTGGAGGGGTGAGGATGGCGCAGATGGAAACGTTTTCATGCGCTCCTCTGGGAGGAATGAAAAGAAAAGACGAAACCGGAAACAGTAGTAGCCGCAAGAGGAAGTGTCTTCAAGCGCCAAGCAAGCGCTCCTCGTTAGTATAGTGGTGCGTATCCCCGCCTGTCACGTGGGAGACCAGGGATGGATTGCTTGACGGCGAGCCAGGTTGCTTTTCTCCCATCAGATTCCAACCGCTAATGCTAACGCAGTGTGTGGGAGCTTACATGCTTTTCCTTTCCCGTCTTTTTCGGACGACTATTCCAAAGGGGTAACCTGAAGGAATAGGGGCCTGAAGACACGAGGCATTCTTAAACCAGCACTGGGCTGCACGGCCTTCTGTTGTGATCAGGTTATATTCGAGTCAAAAAGCCAGAGCATCCGCTTCCATCCTATGGAGCACGAGCTAAATCGGAAGAGGCAGGGGATACACCTACGCCTATCGGCGCACGTTCCCTGCGTCAGGCTGCTTCACCCATTTGCACCCGACTGGAGACGGCACTGAGCAAGCTTTTTGTCAGGAGTGGGATTCGAACCCACGCCTCCAGGGGAGACTGCGACCTGAACGCAGCGCCTTAGACCGCTCGGCCATCCTGACACGGGCCCCCTGTCCCGGGGCGGTCTGATGAGCCACCGCGATCCCACTACGCTCCTCGAGTATCGCACTGTTATTAATACTACAGTGTGACTCCAGCATTAAAATGTTTGGAAAATGTGTCGGCTTTTATAATCCAGTGTAGAGCAGCATGTGATGATTTGTGCTACAACACCAAGCGCTCAAAGTGACGTCTGCGTTTGTCGTTGAAACTTTCAACTCTTTCATCACTTATGTAGGAAATAAAAAGAGCAGTTGTGCGCCACACGCAGAGAGGCCGTCAGCAGAGTGGCGCAGCGGAAGCGTGCTGGGCCCATAACCCAGAGGTCGATGGATCGAAACCATCCTCTGCTACATGTGTCCTATGCACGATTCCTAAGCATGCCATTGGGTTAGCAAAGTGCCTTCAAATAGTCTGCGTCTCCCTTTCTTTAAATTCTGTCCTGAGTTTCTCTCTCGTGTGTGTTTGTGCAAGCTTGACACTTGCGGGACTCTTTAATCTTCACCAATACGGAGATGACCAAATGTGTCTTCGGTTGTTCTGAGGTCTTTGATAGTTTCTTTGAAAGCTTCAACTGAACCTCGAAATCGAAGCAGTTATGTTTATATTGATTTCTCGCGTTAATCATTACGAACCAGGAACAGCCAGCACACTCGGTCGCATTAGTAATTATGTCACGTCTCTACTTAGCAGAGCATTCAAAGGCCCACTGGAAGTAGTAAAGCACTAAAACACTGCAAAACTGAACTCGGGAAAATCATACTGGGAGCTCTGAGCGATGTCTGCATCCAAGCCATCCAATACGGACTCTGAAACCTTGGAATATCAACACTATGATGCGCTACCTTTTACCTGGAGCAAAACGATGGAATTAGAAGAATGCTTACCGCAGGATACAACTGTGCCGCTGTTATTTGGAGCACGGTTTTCACTTGCATGAAAACTACAGCAGAACGTAGAAGGATGATCACTGAGGAGTCCACGCGGGCATGCTGAGGAGATTGTAGGTCGTACATTTCAATGATTACTGACATTTGCGCTGCTGGAGGTACAGTAATCAACAAAGAACAGGGTGTGCTACTCTCGAATCCGGTCAGCACATGATGAAAAGCCAGGAAGTATACCTTGTCAAATTGCCGTCAACAGGGACAAGTTAACCACCAGCTCCACCGGCGCCCGGCTAGCTCAGTCGGTAGAGCATGAGACTCTTAATCTCAGGGTCGTGGGTTCGAGCCCCACGTTGGGCGGTGCCCGTCTCCCTATTAACAAAGTTTCCCGCTCATCCTTGAACCTCTTACACCTCGATGGTACCGAGCACTGCGTTTTAATGCACAGGTGTGATCAAACCGAGATGAAAAGGGCGTATCTAGCTCCTTGCCCGAGAGATAAATCAAAGGTTCCGCAGATAATCCCTTGGCTCCGGTCACCCGGACGCAGATAGGAGCTGCAGCCATCATAACTTGTATGAAAACTAAGAAGAGCTCCTGTCTATTTACAGTTTCATTTACTCTAGCGTTTCCTTAAACATTGCGTGTACGAAGGCTAAGAAATTGGAGAGCTATTCTAATACAATAACTATTAGGAATCTTTTCGCCATAACAGTTTCACTGTGATTTTGCAGGTAACACGTACGTTGGGAAAACATTTTGAACGCGATCAATAACCGCACTGGAAAAATGTGGGAAAGAAAGGGCGAAAAGCGACTCTTCAACATGTGGAAATATCTTCCTGAGCGGAGCCCTCTTCTCGAAGCTCAACACTCTGCAAGAGTCACTTCTCCCAACTTGCGCCCGCAGGTTTCCGTAGTGTGCCTGCAAAGAGCCATCCGCTTGAGACAGGTGCACCTCCCGATTTCATTGAACTAAGCTAGATGCACAATTTCTAATGCAGCCTTCATCACAATAGACAGTTCATTTCTCGAAAGCTTGTCGTAAAAAAAGGAAACAAAGAACGAAAACGTATAGCTGACAATCTTCTGAAGATGCAGATTCAGCTTTGGGGAAATGGACATTTTATGTATGCAGATGCTTTTCAAGCGCTGGTTTTAGAACGTCGCTGTGCTTCCAGCATCCTTTTCAGCCTTCTAAACTGGCTACCGAGGTGCCGATCACATTGTAAAGCGGTTGAGAGGCCGGAGCTGCTCAAACCGCTCTTGCCGTTTCCCATCAATCAAAAGCACTATGTTGTTTCTTTGTATGGAAAGCTTTTCAAGTCTGGCATCGACACGCACCTTTCCTGAAACGTCCAAAGGGTGAATGCTTCGCAAAGAAATCCAGTCTACCTTCAGGGGGCATGATGTTGAAATCGGAATGAGCCCTGGGTGGGCTTGAAGCAGCAGCTGTTCAGTTAACAGCTGCACAGAAACGCACCCCGCTTGCTTTGTATCATTCGCAAGTTTCTGGTTAAAGAGTAAAAAAGGCTGGAATTCTTCTGCCAGCCGGCAGGATTTCTTCTGCACTCACCCAGAAAAGCCAAGAATTGTATTTCATCTTTCGCAAGCTGTATTTTCCAGGAGGAGAATGAATACTTGCATTAAACTGAATCAAGCCGACAGAGACGCACAGCCGTTGTTTTTCTCCATGGGAAGTTTTTCGTTAAGGAAAAACACCGTTGTCATTTTCTTGCCAGCCGGCGGTATTTCTTGTGCAGCGATGAGCCAGATTTGTATTTCGTATTTCGCAAGTTGTGTGAATTTCTTGAAGTTGAAAGTGAATTCGCTCCAGAAAAGAAATGTCCAGTCGCATGAAAGCCGTGGCTGTTTGTTAAACCGCAGGACCTGAGCTTGCGTTCTGTTTCTCATGGCGTTCGCAAAGGCGATTCCTGCCTTTAAAACTGCTGTGTCTGCGACTGAAAGTGGCGTGTGGCGCAGCTTCTAAAGTCTTGTTGACGCTCCTCGATGTTGCTTTCTCTCTGCCTAAGGAAGTTCGATTGTCGCGTCGGAACGGGGAGACCTAATCCTTCCAGCTTTAAGCCACCCTTCAGTCTTCTGAAGGGTGTCCGAGTGCTAGCATGTCATTTGGCTTTTTTTCTGGGGAAACGGAGAGCGACATTGAAAAAGGTTACCGCCGCCGCCTCGCCCTCCGTGTTAAATGATCGCAAGCCGGCGGCGGCGGCGCTCCCTGTAGTCGTGGCCGAGCGGTTAAGGCGATGGGCTAGAAAGCCATTGGGGTCTCCCCGCGTCGGCTCGAATCCTGCCCACTACGGCGCCCTTCTCCTGTCGCTTCGGCCTGCCCAGAAAAAGGCGGAGTGCCGTTTCTCTCTTCCTGCTTCTTGTACAAACGCTAAATCGCTTGGACCTGCTGCCTTGGAAGTAATGTCTTCAACATCCACCAGTGACATTTCACAGCTGGAAGCACACAGCCACGCTTTTGGCATTGGCATGTCTTGCGCCCTACTTCCAGCCTTTGAAGACCTAATTATTCAAACTGAAAGAACCGGCTGAATGAGTGTTTGCAGTGCACCAGGAGGAGCAGGGACCATAGCATTGGAGGGGTGAGGATGGCGCAGATGGAAACGTTTTCATGCGCTCCTCTGGGAGGAATGAAAAGAAAAGACGAAACCGGAAACAGTAGTAGCCGCAAGAGGAAGTGTCTTCAAGCGCCAAGCAAGCGCTCCTCGTTAGTATAGTGGTGCGTATCCCCGCCTGTCACGTGGGAGACCAGGGATGGATTGCTTGACGGCGAGCCAGGTTGCTTTTCTCCCATCAGATTCCAACCGCTAATGCTAACGCAGTGTGTGGGAGCTTACATGCTTTTCCTTTCCCGTCTTTTTCGGACGACTATTCCAAAGGGGTAACCTGAAGGAATAGGGGCCTGAAGACACGAGGCATTCTTAAACCAGCACTGGGCTGCACGGCCTTCTGTTGTGATCAGGTTATATTCGAGTCAAAAAGCCAGAGCATCCGCTTCCATCCTATGGAGCACGAGCTAAATCGGAAGAGGCAGGGGATACACCTACGCCTATCGGCGCACGTTCCCTGCGTCAGGCTGCTTCACCCATTTGCACCCGACTGGAGACGGCACTGAGCAAGCTTTTTGTCAGGAGTGGGATTCGAACCCACGCCTCCAGGGGAGACTGCGACCTGAACGCAGCGCCTTAGACCGCTCGGCCATCCTGACACGGGCCCCCTGTCCCGGGGCGGTCTGATGAGCCACCGCGATCCCACTACGCTCCTCGAGTATCGCACTGTTATTAATACTACAGTGTGACTCCAGCATTAAAATGTTTGGAAAATGTGTCGGCTTTTATAATCCAGTGTAGAGCAGCATGTGATGATTTGTGCTACAACACCAAGCGCTCAAAGTGACGTCTGCGTTTGTCGTTGAAACTTTCAACTCTTTCATCACTTATGTAGGAAATAAAAAGAGCAGTTGTGCGCCACACGCAGAGAGGCCGTCAGCAGAGTGGCGCAGCGGAAGCGTGCTGGGCCCATAACCCAGAGGTCGATGGATCGAAACCATCCTCTGCTACATGTGTCCTATGCACGATTCCTAAGCATGCCATTGGGTTAGCAAAGTGCCTTCAAATAGTCTGCGTCTCCCTTTCTTTAAATTCTGTCCTGAGTTTCTCTCTCGTGTGTGTTTGTGCAAGCTTGACACTTGCGGGACTCTTTAATCTTCACCAATACGGAGATGACCAAATGTGTCTTCGGTTGTTCTGAGGTCTTTGATAGTTTCTTTGAAAGCTTCAACTGAACCTCGAAATCGAAGCAGTTATGTTTATATTGATTTCTCGCGTTAATCATTACGAACCAGGAACAGCCAGCACACTCGGTCGCATTAGTAATTATGTCACGTCTCTACTTAGCAGAGCATTCAAAGGCCCACTGGAAGTAGTAAAGCACTAAAACACTGCAAAACTGAACTCGGGAAAATCATACTGGGAGCTCTGAGCGATGTCTGCATCCAAGCCATCCAATACGGACTCTGAAACCTTGGAATATCAACACTATGATGCGCTACCTTTTACCTGGAGCAAAACGATGGAATTAGAAGAATGCTTACCGCAGGATACAACTGTGCCGCTGTTATTTGGAGCACGGTTTTCACTTGCATGAAAACTACAGCAGAACGTAGAAGGATGATCACTGAGGAGTCCACGCGGGCATGCTGAGGAGATTGTAGGTCGTACATTTAAATGATTACTGACATTTGCGCTGCTGGAGGTACAGTAATCAACAAAGAACAGGGTGTGCTACTCTCGAATCCGGTCAGCACATGATGAAAAGCCAGGAAGTATACCTTGTCAAATTGCCGTCAACAGGGACAAGTTAACCACCAGCTCCACCGGCGCCCGGCTAGCTCAGTCGGTAGAGCATGAGACTCTTAATCTCAGGGTCGTGGGTTCGAGCCCCACGTTGGGCGGTGCCCGTCTCCTTATTAACAAAGTTTCCCGCTCATCCTTGAACCTCTTACACCTCGATGGTACCGAGCACTGCGTTTTAATGCACAGGTGTGATCAAACCGAGATGAAAAGGGCGTATCTAGCTCCTTGCCCGAGAGATAAATCAAAGGTTCCGCAGATAATCCCTTGGCTCCGGTCACCCGGACGCAGATAGGAGCTGCAGCCATCATAACTTGTATGAAAACTAAGAAGAGCTCCTGTCTATTTACAGTTTCATTTACTCTAGCGTTTCCTTAAACATTGCGTGTACGAAGGCTAAGAAATTGGAGAGCTATTCTAATACAATAACTATTAGGAATCTTTTCGCCATAACAGTTTCACTGTGATTTTGCAGGTAACACGTACGTTGGGAAAACATTTTGAACGCGATCAATAACCGCACTGGAAAAATGTGGGAAAGAAAGGGCGAAAAGCGACTCTTCAACATGTGGAAATATCTTCCTGAGCGGAGCCCTCTTCTCGAAGCTCAACACTCTGCAAGAGTCACTTCTCCCAACTTGCGCCCGCAGGTTTCCGTAGTGTGCCTGCAAAGAGCCATCCGCTTGAGACAGGTGCACCTCCCGATTTCATTGAACTAAGCTAGATGCACAATTTCTAATGCAGCCTTCATCACAATAGACAGTTCATTTCTCGAAAGCTTGTCGTAAAAAAAGGAAACAAAGAACGAAAACGTATAGCTGACAATCTTCTGAAGATGCAGATTCAGCTTTGGGGAAATGGACATTTTATGTATGCAGATGCTTTTCAAGCGCTGGTTTTAGAACGTCGCTGTGCTTCCAGCATCCTTTTCAGCCTTCTAAACTGGCTACCGAGGTGCCGATCACATTGTAAAGCGGTTGAGAGGCCGGGGCTGCTCAAACCGCTCTTGCCGTTTCCCATCAATCAAAAGCACTATGTTGTTTCTTTGTATGGAAAGCTTTTCAAGTCTGGCATCGACACGCACCTTTCCTGAAACGTCCAAAAGGTGAATGCTTCGCAAAGAAATCCAGTCTACCTTCAGGGGGCATGATGTTGAAATCGGAATGAGCCCTGGGTGGGCTTGAAGCAGCAGCTGTTCAGTTAACAGCTGCACAGAAACGCACCCCGCTTGCTTTGTATCATTCGCAAGTTTCTGGTTAAAGAGTAAAAAAGGCTGGAATTCTTCTGCCAGCCGGCAGGATTTCTTCTGCACTCACCCAGAAAAGCCAAGAATTGTATTTCATCTTTCGCAAGCTGTATTTTCCAGGAGGAGAATGAATACTTGCATTAAACTGAATCAAGCCGACAGAGACGCACAGCCGTTGTTTTTCTCCATGGGAAGTTTTTCGTTAAGGAAAAACACCGTTGTCATTTTCTTGCCAGCCGGCGGTATTTCTTGTGCAGCGATGAGCCAGATTTGTATTTCGTATTTCGCAAGTTGTGTGAATTTCTTGAAGTTGAAAGTGAATTCGCTCCAGAAAAGAAATGTCCAGTCGCATGAAAGCCGTGGCTGTTTGTTAAACCGCAGGACCTGAGCTTGCGTTCTGTTTCTCATGGCGTTCGCAAAGGAGATTCCTGCCTTTAAAACTGCTGTGTCTGCGACTGAAAGTGGCGTGTGGCGCAGCTTCTAAAGTCTTGTTGACGCTCCTCGATGTTGCTTTCTCTCTGCCTAAGGAAGTTCGATTGTCGCGTCGGAACGGGGAGACCTAATCCTTCCAGCTTTAAGCCACCCTTCAGTCTTCTGAAGGGTGTCCGAGTGCTAGCATGTCATTTGGCTTTTTTTCTGGGGAAACGGAGAGCGACATTGAAAAAGGTTACCGCCGCCGCCTCGCCCTCCGTGTTAAATGATCGCAAGCCGGCGGCGGCGGCGCTCCCTGTAGTCGTGGCCGAGCGGTTAAGGCGATGGGCTAGAAAGCCATTGGGGTCTCCCCGCGTCGGCTCGAATCCTGCCGACTACGGCGCCCTTCTCCTGTCGCTTCGGCCTGCCCAGAAAAAGGCGGAGTGCCGTTTCTCTCTTCCTGCTTCTTGTACAAACGCTAAATCGCTTGGACCTGCTGCCTTGGAAGTAATGTCTTCAACATCCACCAGTGACATTTCACAGCTGGAAGCACACAGCCACGCTTTTGGCATTGGCATGTCTTGCGCCCTACTTCCAGCCTTTGAAGACCTAATTATTCAAACTGAAAGAACCGGCTGAATGAGTGTTTGCAGTGCACCAGGAGGAGCAGGGACCATAGCATTGGAGGGGTGAGGATGGCGCAGATGGAAACGTTTTCATGCGCTCCTCTGGGAGGAATGAAAAGAAAAGACGAAACCGGAAACAGTAGTAGCCGCAAGAGGAAGTGTCTTCAAGCGCCAAGCAAGCGCTCCTCGTTAGTATAGTGGTGCGTATCCCCGCCTGTCACGTGGGAGACCAGGGATGGATTGCTTGACGGCGAGCCAGGTTGCTTTTCTCCCATCAGATTCCAACCGCTAATGCTAACGCAGTGTGTGGGAGCTTACATGCTTTTCCTTTCCCGTCTTTTTCGGACGACTATTCCAAAGGGGTAACCTGAAGGAATAGGGGCCTGAAGACACGAGGCATTCTTAAACCAGCACTGGGCTGCACGGCCTTCTGTTGTGATCAGGTTATATTCGAGTCAAAAAGCCAGAGCATCCGCTTCCATCCTATGGAGCACGAGCTAAATCGGAAGAGGCAGGGGATACACCTACGCCTATCGGCGCACGTTCCCTGCGTCAGGCTGCTTCACCCATTTGCACCCGACTGGAGACGGCACTGAGCAAGCTTTTTGTCAGGAGTGGGATTCGAACCCACGCCTCCAGGGGAGACTGCGACCTGAACGCAGCGCCTTAGACCGCTCGGCCATCCTGACGCGGGCCCCCTGTCCCGGGGCGGTCTGATGAGCCACCGCGATCCCACTACGCTCCTCGAGTATCGCACTGTTATTAATACTACAGTGTGACTCCAGCATTAAAATGTTTGGAAAATGTGTCGGCTTTTATAATCCAGTGTAGAGCAGCATGTGATGATTTGTGCTACAACACCAAGCGCTCAAAGTGACGTCTGCGTTTGTCGTTGAAACTTTCAACTCTTTCATCACTTATGTAGGAAATAAAAAGAGCAGTTGTGCGCCACACGCAGAGAGGCCGTCAGCAGAGTGGCGCAGCGGAAGCGTGCTGGGCCCATAACCCAGAGGTCGATGGATCGAAACCATCCTCTGCTACATGTGTCCTATGCACGATTCCTAAGCATGCCATTGGGTTAGCAAAGTGCCTTCAAATAGTCTGCGTCTCCCTTTCTTTAAATTCTGTCCTGAGTTTCTCTCTCGTGTGTGTTTGTGCAAGCTTGACACTTGCGGGACTCTTTAATCTTCACCAATACGGAGATGACCAAATGTGTCTTCGGTTGTTCTGAGGTCTTTGATAGTTTCTTTGAAAGCTTCAACTGAACCTCGAAATCGAAGCAGTTATGTTTATATTGATTTCTCGCGTTAATCATTACGAACCAGGAACAGCCAGCACACTCGGTCGCATTAGTAATTATGTCACGTCTCTACTTAGCAGAGCATTCAAAGGCCCACTGGAAGTAGTAAAGCACTAAAACACTGCAAAACTGAACTCGGGAAAATCATACTGGGAGCTCTGAGTGATGTCTGCATCCAAGCCATCCAATACGGACTCTGAAACCTTGGAATATCAACACTATGATGCGCTACCTTTTACCTGGAGCAAAACGATGGAATTAGAAGAATGCTTACCGCAGGATACAACTGTGCCGCTGTTATTTGGAGCACGGTTTTCACTTGCATGAAAACTACAGCAGAACGTAGAAGGATGATCACTGAGGAGTCCACGCGGGCATGCTGAGGAGATTGTAGGTCGTACATTTCAATGATTACTGACATTTGCGCTGCTGGAGGTACAGTAATCAACAAAGAACAGGGTGTGCTACTCTCGAATCCGGTCAGCACATGATGAAAAGCCAGGAAGTATACCTTGTCAAATTGCCGTCAACAGGGACAAGTTAACCACCAGCTCCACCGGCGCCCGGCTAGCTCAGTCGGTAGAGCATGAGACTCTTAATCTCAGGGTCGTGGGTTCGAGCCCCACGTTGGGCGGTGCCCGTCTCCTTATTAACAAAGTTTCCCGCTCATCCTTGAACCTCTTACACCTCGATGGTACCGAGCACTGCGTTTTAATGCACAGGTGTGATCAAACCGAGATGAAAAGGGCGTATCTAGCTCCTTGCCCGAGAGATAAATCAAAGGTTCCGCAGATAATCCCTTGGCTCCGGTCACCCGGACGCAGATAGGAGCTGCAGCCATCATAACTTGTATGAAAACTAAGAAGAGCTCCTGTCTATTTACAGTTTCATTTACTCTAGCGTTTCCTTAAACATTGCGTGTACGAAGGCTAAGAAATTGGAGAGCTATTCTAATACAATAACTATTAGGAATCTTTTCGCCATAACAGTTTCACTGTGATTTTGCAGGTAACACGTACGTTGGGAAAACATTTTGAACGCGATCAATAACCGCACTGGAAAAATGTGGGAAAGAAAGGGCGAAAAGCGACTCTTCAACATGTGGAAATATCTTCCTGAGCGGAGCCCTCTTCTCGAAGCTCAACACTCTGCAAGAGTCACTTCTCCCAACTTGCGCCCGCAGGTTTCCGTAGTGTGCCTGCAAAGAGCCATCCGCTTGAGACAGGTGCACCTCCCGATTTCATTGAACTAAGCTAGATGCACAATTTCTAATGCAGCCTTCATCACAATAGACAGTTCATTTCTCGAAAGCTTGTCGTAAAAAAAGGAAACAAAGAACGAAAACGTATAGCTGACAATCTTCTGAAGATGCAGATTCAGCTTTGGGGAAATGGACATTTTATGTATGCAGATGCTTTTCAAGCGCTGGTTTTAGAACGTCGCTGTGCTTCCAGCATCCTTTTCAGCCTTCTAAACTGGCTACCGAGGTGCCGATCACATTGTAAAGCGGTTGAGAGGCCGGGGCTGCTCAAACCGCTCTTGCCGTTTCCCATCAATCAAAAGCACTATGTTGTTTCTTTGTATGGAAAGCTTTTCAAGTCTGGCATCGACACGCACCTTTCCTGAAACGTCCAAAAGGTGAATGCTTCGCAAAGAAATCCAGTCTACCTTCAGGGGGCATGATGTTGAAATCGGAATGAGCCCTGGGTGGGCTTGAAGCAGCAGCTGTTCAGTTAACAGCTGCACAGAAACGCACCCCGCTTGCTTTGTATCATTCGCAAGTTTCTGGTTAAAGAGTAAAAAAGGCTGGAATTCTTCTGCCAGCCGGCAGGATTTCTTCTGCACTCACCCAGAAAAGCCAAGAATTGTATTTCATCTTTCGCAAGCTGTATTTTCCAGGAGGAGAATGAATACTTGCATTAAACTGAATCAAGCCGACAGAGACGCACAGCCGTTGTTTTTCTCCATGGGAAGTTTTTCGTTAAGGAAAAACACCGTTGTCATTTTCTTGCCAGCCGGCGGTATTTCTTGTGCAGCGATGAGCCAGATTTGTATTTCGTATTTCGCAAGTTGTGTGAATTTCTTGAAGTTGAAAGTGAATTCGCTCCAGAAAAGAAATGTCCAGTCGCATGAAAGCCGTGGCTGTTTGTTAAACCGCAGGACCTGAGCTTGCGTTCTGTTTCTCATGGCGTTCGCAAAGGCGATTCCTGCCTTTAAAACTGCTGTGTCTGCGACTGAAAGTGGCGTGTGGCGCAGCTTCTAAAGTCTTGTTGACGCTCCTCGATGTTGCTTTCTCTCTGCCTAAGGAAGTTCGATTGTCGCGTCGGAACGGGGAGACCTAATCCTTCCAGCTTTAAGCCACCCTTCAGTCTTCTGAAGGGTGTCCGAGTGCTAGCATGTCATTTGGCTTTTTTTCTGGGGAAACGGAGAGCGACATTGAAAAAGGTTACCGCCGCCGCCTCGCCCTCCGTGTTAAATGATCGCAAGCCGGCGGCGGCGGCGCTCCCTGTAGTCGTGGCCGAGCGGTTAAGGCGATGGGCTAGAAAGCCATTGGGGTCTCCCCGCGTCGGCTCGAATCCTGCCCACTACGGCGCCCTTCTCCTGTCGCTTCGGCCTGCCCAGAAAAAGGCGGAGTGCCGTTTCTCTCTTCCTGCTTCTTGTACAAACGCTAAATCGCTTGGACCTGCTGCCTTGGAAGTAATGTCTTCAACATCCACCAGTGACATTTCACAGCTGGAAGCACACAGCCACGCTTTTGGCATTGGCATGTCTTGCGCCCTACTTCCAGCCTTTGAAGACCTAATTATTCAAACTGAAAGAACCGGCTGAATGAGTGTTTGCAGTGCACCAGGAGGAGCAGGGACCATAGCATTGGAGGGGTGAGGATGGCGCAGATGGAAACGTTTTCATGCGCTCCTCTGGGAGGAATGAAAAGAAAAGACGAAACCGGAAACAGTAGTAGCCGCAAGAGGAAGTGTCTTCAAGCGCCAAGCAAGCGCTCCTCGTTAGTATAGTGGTGCGTATCCCCGCCTGTCACGTGGGAGACCAGGGATGGATTGCTTGACGGCGAGCCAGGTTGCTTTTCTCCCATCAGATTCCAACCGCTAATGCTAACGCAGTGTGTGGGAGCTTACATGCTTTTCCTTTCCCGTCTTTTTCGGACGACTATTCCAAAGGGGTAACCTGAAGGAATAGGGGCCTGAAGACACGAGGCATTCTTAAACCAGCACTGGGCTGCACGGCCTTCTGTTGTGATCAGGTTATATTCGAGTCAAAAAGCCAGAGCATCCGCTTCCATCCTATGGAGCACGAGCTAAATCGGAAGAGGCAGGGGATACACCTACGCCTATCGGCGCACGTTCCCTGCGTCAGGCTGCTTCACCCATTTGCACCCGACTGGAGACGGCACTGAGCAAGCTTTTTGTCAGGAGGGGGATTCGAACCCACGCCTCCAGGGGAGACTGCGACCTGAACGCAGCGCCTTAGACCGCTCGGCCATCCTGACGCGGGCCCCCTGTCCCGGGGCGGTCTGATGAGCCACCGCGATCCCACTACGCTCCTCGAGTATCGCACTGTTATTAATACTACAGTGTGACTCCAGCATTAAAATGTTTGGAAAATGTGTCGGCTTTTATAATCCAGTGTAGAGCAGCATGTGATGATTTGTGCTACAACACCAAGCGCTCAAAGTGACGTCTGCGTTTGTCGTTGAAACTTTCAACTCTTTCATCACTTATGTAGGAAATAAAAAGAGCAGTTGTGCGCCACACGCAGAGAGGCCGTCAGCAGAGTGGCGCAGCGGAAGCGTGCTGGGCCCATAACCCAGAGGTCGATGGATCGAAACCATCCTCTGCTACATGTGTCCTATGCACGATTCCTAAGCATGCCATTGGGTTAGCAAAGTGCCTTCAAATAGTCTGCGTCTCCCTTTCTTTAAATTCTGTCCTGAGTTTCTCTCTCGTGTGTGTTTGTGCAAGCTTGACACTTGCGGGACTCTTTAATCTTCACCAATACGGAGATGACCAAATGTGTCTTCGGTTGTTCTGAGGTCTTTGATAGTTTCTTTGAAAGCTTCAACTGAACCTCGAAATCGAAGCAGTTATGTTTATATTGATTTCTCGCGTTAATCATTACGAACCAGGAACAGCCAGCACACTCGGTCGCATTAGTAATTATGTCACGTCTCTACTTAGCAGAGCATTCAAAGGCCCACTGGAAGTAGTAAAGCACTAAAACACTGCAAAACTGAACTCGGGAAAATCATACTGGGAGCTCTGAGCGATGTCTGCATCCAAGCCATCCAATACGGACTCTGAAACCTTGGAATATCAACACTATGATGCGCTACCTTTTACCTGGAGCAAAACGATGGAATTAGAAGAATGCTTACCGCAGGATACAACTGTGCCGCTGTTATTTGGAGCACGGTTTTCACTTGCATGAAAACTACAGCAGAACGTAGAAGGATGATCACTGAGGAGTCCACGCGGGCATGCTGAGGAGATTGTAGGTCGTACATTTCAATGATTACTGACATTTGCGCTGCTGGAGGTACAGTAATCAACAAAGAACAGGGTGTGCTACTCTCGAATCCGATCAGCACATGATGAAAAGCCAGGAAGTATACCTTGTCAAATTGCCGTCAACAGGGACAAGTTAACCACCAGCTCCACCGGCGCCCGGCTAGCTCAGTCGGTAGAGCATGAGACTCTTAATCTCAGGGTCGTGGGTTCGAGCCCCACGTTGGGCGGTGCCCGTCTCCTTATTAACAAAGTTTCCCGCTCATCCTTGAACCTCTTACACCTCGATGGTACCGAGCACTGCGTTTTAATGCACAGGTGTGATCAAACCGAGATGAAAAGGGCGTATCTAGCTCCTTGCCCGAGAGATAAATCAAAGGTTCCGCAGATAATCCCTTGGCTCCGGTCACCCGGACGCAGATAGGAGCTGCAGCCATCATAACTTGTATGAAAACTAAGAGCTCCTGTCTATTTACAGTTTCATTTACTCTAGCGTTTCCTTAAACATTGCGTGTACGAAGGCTAAGAAATTGGAGAGCTATTCTAATACAATAACTATTAGGAATCTTTTCGCCATAACAGTTTCACTGTGATTTTGCAGGTAACACGTACGTTGGGAAAACATTTTGAACGCGATCAATAACCGCACTGGAAAAATGTGGGAAAGAAAGGGCGAAAAGCGACTCTTCAACATGTGGAAATATCTTCCTGAGCGGAGCCCTCTTCTCGAAGCTCAACACTCTGCAAGAGTCACTTCTCCCAACTTGCGCCCGCAGGTTTCCGTAGTGTGCCTGCAAAGAGCCATCCGCTTGAGACAGGTGCACCTCCCGATTTCATTGAACTAAGCTAGATGCACAATTTCTAATGCAGCCTTCATCACAATAGACAGTTCATTTCTCGAAAGCTTGTCGTAAAAAAAGGAAACAAAGAACGAAAACGTATAGCTGACAATCTTCTGAAGATGCAGATTCAGCTTTGGGGAAATGGACATTTTATGTATGCAGATGCTTTTCAAGCGCTGGTTTTAGAACGTCGCTGTGCTTCCAGCATCCTTTTCAGCCTTCTAAACTGGCTACCGAGGTGCCGATCACATTGTAAAGCGGTTGAGAGGCCGGAGCTGCTCAAACCGCTCTTGCCGTTTCCCATCAATCAAAAGCACTATGTTGTTTCTTTGTATGGAAAGCTTTTCAAGTCTGGCATCGACACGCACCTTTCCTGAAACGTCCAAAAGGTGAATGCTTCGCAAAGAAATCCAGTCTACCTTCAGGGGGCATGATGTTGAAATCGGAATGAGCCCTGGGTGGGCTTGAAGCAGCAGCTGTTCAGTTAACAGCTGCACAGAAACGCACCCCGCTTGCTTTGTATCATTCGCAAGTTTCTGGTTAAAGAGTAAAAAAGGCTGGAATTCTTCTGCCAGCCGGCAGGATTTCTTCTGCACTCACCCAGAAAAGCCAAGAATTGTATTTCATCTTTCGCAAGCTGTATTTTCCAGGAGGAGAATGAATACTTGCATTAAACTGAATCAAGCCGACAGAGACGCACAGCCGTTGTTTTTCTCCATGGGAAGTTTTTCGTTAAGGAAAAACACCGTTGTCATTTTCTTGCCAGCCGGCGGTATTTCTTGTGCAGCGATGAGCCAGATTTGTATTTCGTATTTCGCAAGTTGTGTGAATTTCTTGAAGTTGAAAGTGAATTCGCTCCAGAAAAGAAATGTCCAGTCGCATGAAAGCCGTGGCTGTTTGTTAAACCGCAGGACCTGAGCTTGCGTTCTGTTTCTCATGGCGTTCGCAAAGGCGATTCCTGCCTTTAAAACTGCTGTGTCTGCGACTGAAAGTGGCGTGTGGCGCAGCTTCTAAAGTCTTGTTGACGCTCCTCGATGTTGCTTTCTCTCTGCCTAAGGAAGTTCGATTGTCGCGTCGGAACGGGGAGACCTAATCCTTCCAGCTTTAAGCCACCCTTCAGTCTTCTGAAGGGTGTCCGAGTGCTAGCATGTCATTTGGCTTTTTTTCTGGGGAAACGGAGAGCGACATTGAAAAAGGTTACCGCCGCCGCCTCGCCCTCCGTGTTAAATGATCGCAAGCCGGCGGCGGCGGCGCTCCCTGTAGTCGTGGCCGAGCGGTTAAGGCGATGGGCTAGAAAGCCATTGGGGTCTCCCCGCGTCGGCTCGAATCCTGCCGACTACGGCGCCCTTCTCCTGTCGCTTCGGCCTGCCCAGAAAAAGGCGGAGTGCCGTTTCTCTCTTCCTGCTTCTTGTACAAACGCTAAATCGCTTGGACCTGCTGCCTTGGAAGTAATGTCTTCAACATCCACCAGTGACATTTCACAGCTGGAAGCACACAGCCACGCTTTTGGCATTGGCATGTCTTGCGCCCTACTTCCAGCCTTTGAAGACCTAATTATTCAAACTGAAAGAACCGGCTGAATGAGTGTTTGCAGTGCACCAGGAGGAGCAGGGACCATAGCATTGGAGGGGTGAGGATGGCGCAGATGGAAACGTTTTCATGCGCTCCTCTGGGAGGAATGAAAAGAAAAGACGAAACCGGAAACAGTAGTAGCCGCAAGAGGAAGTGTCTTCAAGCGCCAAGCAAGCGCTCCTCGTTAGTATAGTGGTGCGTATCCCCGCCTGTCACGTGGGAGACCAGGGATGGATTGCTTGACGGCGAGCCAGGTTGCTTTTCTCCCATCAGATTCCAACCGCTAATGCTAACGCAGTGTGTGGGAGCTTACATGCTTTTCCTTTCCCGTCTTTTTCGGACGACTATTCCAAAGGGGTAACCTGAAGGAATAGGGGCCTGAAGACACGAGGCATTCTTAAACCAGCACTGGGCTGCACGGCCTTCTGTTGTGATCAGGTTATATTCGAGTCAAAAAGCCAGAGCATCCGCTTCCATCCTATGGAGCACGAGCTAAATCGGAAGAGGCAGGGGATACACCTACGCCTATCGGCGCACGTTCCCTGCGTCAGGCTGCTTCACCCATTTGCACCCGACTGGAGACGGCACTGAGCAAGCTTTTTGTCAGGAGTGGGATTCGAACCCACGCCTCCAGGGGAGACTGCGACCTGAACGCAGCGCCTTAGACCACTCGGCCATCCTGACACGGGCCCCCTGTCCCGGGGCGGTCTGATGAGCCACCGCGATCCCACTACGCTCCTCGAGTATCGCACTGTTATTAATACTACAGTGTGACTCCAGCATTAAAATGTTTGGAAAATGTGTCGGCTTTTATAATCCAGTGTAGAGCAGCATGTGATGATTTGTGCTACAACACCAAGCGCTCAAAGTGACGTCTGCGTTTGTCGTTGAAACTTTCAACTCTTTCATCACTTATGTAGGAAATAAAAAGAGCAGTTGTGCGCCACACGCAGAGAGGCCGTCAGCAGAGTGGCGCAGCGGAAGCGTGCTGGGCCCATAACCCAGAGGTCGATGGATCAAAACCATCCTCTGCTACATGTGTCCTATGCACGATTCCTAAGCATGCCATTGGGTTAGCAAAGTGCCTTCAAATAGTCTGCGTCTCCCTTTCTTTAAATTCTGTCCTGAGTTTCTCTCTCGTGTGTGTTTGTGCAAGCTTGACACTTGCGGGACTCTTTAATCTTCACCAATACGGAGATGACCAAATGTGTCTTCGGTTGTTCTGAGGTCTTTGATAGTTTCTTTGAAAGCTTCAACTGAACCTCGAAATCGAAGCAGTTATGTTTATATTGATTTCTCGCGTTAATCATTACGAACCAGGAACAGCCAGCACACTCGGTCGCATTAGTAATTATGTCACGTCTCTACTTAGCAGAGCATTCAAAGGCCCACTGGAAGTAGTAAAGCACTAAAACACTGCAAAACTGAACTCGGGAAAATCATACTGGGAGCTCTGAGCGATGTCTGCATCCAAGCCATCCAATACGGACTCTGAAACCTTGGAATATCAACACTATGATGCGCTACCTTTTACCTGGAGCAAAACGATGGAATTAGAAGAATGCTTACCGCAGGATACAACTGTGCCGCTGTTATTTGGAGCACGGTTTTCACTTGCATGAAAACTACAGCAGAACGTAGAAGGATGATCACTGAGGAGTCCACGCGGGCATGCTGAGGAGATTGTAGGTCGTACATTTCAATGATTACTGACATTTGCGCTGCTGGAGGTACAGTAATCAACAAAGAACAGGGTGTGCTACTCTCGAATCCGGTCAGCACATGATGAAAAGCCAGGAAGTATACCTTGTCAAATTGCCGTCAACAGGGACAAGTTAACCACCAGCTCCACCGGCGCCCGGCTAGCTCAGTCGGTAGAGCATGAGACTCTTAATCTCAGGGTCGTGGGTTCGAGCCCCACGTTGGGCGGTGCCCGTCTCCTTATTAACAAAGTTTCCCGCTCATCCTTGAACCTCTTACACCTCGATGGTACCGAGCACTGCGTTTTAATGCACAGGTGTGATCAAACCGAGATGAAAAGGGCGTATCTAGCTCCTTGCCCGAGAGATAAATCAAAGGTTCCGCAGATAATCCCTTGGCTCCGGTCACCCGGACGCAGATAGGAGCTGCAGCCATCATAACTTGTATGAAAACTAAGAAGAGCTCCTGTCTATTTACAGTTTCATTTACTCTAGCGTTTCCTTAAACATTGCGTGTACGAAGGCTAAGAAATTGGAGAGCTATTCTAATACAATAACTATTAGGAATCTTTTCGCCATAACAGTTTCACTGTGATTTTGCAGGTAACACGTACGTTGGGAAAACATTTTGAACGCGATCAATAACCGCACTGGAAAAATGTGGGAAAGAAAGGGCGAAAAGCGACTCTTCAACATGTGGAAATATCTTCCTGAGCGGAGCCCTCTTCTCGAAGCTCAACACTCTGCAAGAGTCACTTCTCCCAACTTGCGCCCGCAGGTTTCCGTAGTGTGCCTGCAAAGAGCCATCCGCTTGAGACAGGTGCACCTCCCGATTTCATTGAACTAAGCTAGATGCACAATTTCTAATGCAGCCTTCATCACAATAGACAGTTCATTTCTCGAAAGCTTGTCGTAAAAAAAGGAAACAAAGAACGAAAACGTATAGCTGACAATCTTCTGAAGATGCAGATTCAGCTTTGGGGAAATGGACATTTTATGTATGCAGATGCTTTTCAAGCGCTGGTTTTAGAACGTCGCTGTGCTTCCAGCATCCTTTTCAGCCTTCTAAACTGGCTACCGAGGTGCCGATCACATTGTAAAGCGGTTGAGAGGCCGGAGCTGCTCAAACCGCTCTTGCCGTTTCCCATCAATCAAAAGCACTATGTTGTTTCTTTGTATGGAAAGCTTTTCAAGTCTGGCATCGACACGCACCTTTCCTGAAACGTCCAAAAGGTGAATGCTTCGCAAAGAAATCCAGTCTACCTTCAGGGGGCATGATGTTGAAATCGGAATGAGCCCTGGGTGGGCTTGAAGCAGCAGCTGTTCAGTTAACAGCTGCACAGAAACGCACCCCGCTTGCTTTGTATCATTCGCAAGTTTCTGGTTAAAGAGTAAAAAAGGCTGGAATTCTTCTGCCAGCCGGCAGGATTTCTTCTGCACTCACCCAGAAAAGCCAAGAATTGTATTTCATCTTTCGCAAGCTGTATTTTCCAGGAGGAGAATGAATACTTGCATTAAACTGAATCAAGCCGACAGAGACGCACAGCCGTTGTTTTTCTCCATGGGAAGTTTTTCGTTAAGGAAAAACACCGTTGTCATTTTCTTGCCAGCCGGCGGTATTTCTTGTGCAGCGATGAGCCAGATTTGTATTTCGTATTTCGCAAGTTGTGTGAATTTCTTGAAGTTGAAAGTGAATTCGCTCCAGAAAAGAAATGTCCAGTCGCATGAAAGCCGTGGCTGTTTGTTAAACCGCAGGACCTGAGCTTGCGTTCTGTTTCTCATGGCGTTCGCAAAGGCGATTCCTGCCTTTAAAACTGCTGTGTCTGCGACTGAAAGTGGCGTGTGGCGCAGCTTCTAAAGTCTTGTTGACGCTCCTCGATGTTGCTTTCTCTCTGCCTAAGGAAGTTCGATTGTCGCGTCGGAACGGGGAGACCTAATCCTTCCAGCTTTAAGCCACCCTTCAGTCTTCTGAAGGGTGTCCGAGTGCTAGCATGTCATTTGGCTTTTTTTCTGGGGAAACGGAGAGCGACATTGAAAAAGGTTACCGCCGCCGCCTCGCCCTCCGTGTTAAATGATCGCAAGCCGGCGGCGGCGGCGCTCCCTGTAGTCGTGGCCGAGCGGTTAAGGCGATGGGCTAGAAAGCCATTGGGGTCTCCCCGCGTCGGCTCGAATCCTGCCGACTACGGCGCCCTTCTCCTGTCGCTTCGGCCTGCCCAGAAAAAGGCGGAGTGCCGTTTCTCTCTTCCTGCTTCTTGTACAAACGCTAAATCGCTTGGACCTGCTGCCTTGGAAGTAATGTCTTCAACATCCACCAGTGACATTTCACAGCTGGAAGCACACAGCCACGCTTTTGGCATTGGCATGTCTTGCGCCCTACTTCCAGCCTTTGAAGACCTAATTATTCAAACTGAAAGAACCGGCTGAATGAGTGTTTGCAGTGCACCAGGAGGAGCAGGGACCATAGCATTGGAGGGGTGAGGATGGCGCAGATGGAAACGTTTTCATGCGCTCCTCTGGGAGGAATGAAAAGAAAAGACGAAACCGGAAACAGTAGTAGCCGCAAGAGGAAGTGTCTTCAAGCGCCAAGCAAGCGCTCCTCGTTAGTATAGTGGTGCGTATCCCCGCCTGTCACGTGGGAGACCAGGGATGGATTGCTTGACGGCGAGCCAGGTTGCTTTTCTCCCATCAGATTCCAACCGCTAATGCTAACGCAGTGTGTGGGAGCTTACATGCTTTTCCTTTCCCGTCTTTTTCGGACGACTATTCCAAAGGGGTAACCTGAAGGAATAGGGGCCTGAAGACACGAGGCATTCTTAAACCAGCACTGGGCTGCACGGCCTTCTGTTGTGATCAGGTTATATTCGAGTCAAAAAGCCAGAGCATCCGCTTCCATCCTATGGAGCACGAGCTAAATCGGAAGAGGCAGGGGATACACCTACGCCTATCGGCGCACGTTCCCTGCGTCAGGCTGCTTCACCCATTTGCACCCGACTGGAGACGGCACTGAGCAAGCTTTTTGTCAGGAGTGGGATTCGAACCCACGCCTCCAGGGGAGACTGCGACCTGAACGCAGCGCCTTAGACCGCTCGGCCATCCTGACGCGGGCCCCCTGTCCCGGGGCGGTCTGATGAGCCACCGCGATCCCACTACGCTCCTCGAGTATCGCACTGTTATTAATACTACAGTGTGACTCCAGCATTAAAATGTTTGGAAAATGTGTCGGCTTTTATAATCCAGTGTAGAGCAGCATGTGATGATTTGTGCTACAACACCAAGCGCTCAAAGTGACGTCTGCGTTTGTCGTTGAAACTTTCAACTCTTTCATCACTTATGTAGGAAATAAAAAGAGCAGTTGTGCGCCACACGCAGAGAGGCCGTCAGCAGAGTGGCGCAGCGGAAGCGTGCTGGGCCCATAACCCAGAGGTCGATGGATCGAAACCATCCTCTGCTACATGTGTCCTATGCACGATTCCTAAGCATGCCATTGGGTTAGCAAAGTGCCTTCAAATAGTCTGCGTCTCCCTTTCTTTAAATTCTGTCCTGAGTTTCTCTCTCGTGTGTGTTTGTGCAAGCTTGACACTTGCGGGACTCTTTAATCTTCACCAATACGGAGATGACCAAATGTGTCTTCGGTTGTTCTGAGGTCTTTGATAGTTTCTTTGAAAGCTTCAACTGAACCTCGAAATCGAAGCAGTTATGTTTATATTGATTTCTCGCGTTAATCATTACGAACCAGGAACAGCCAGCACACTCGGTCGCATTAGTAATTATGTCACGTCTCTACTTAGCAGAGCATTCAAAGGCCCACTGGAAGTAGTAAAGCACTAAAACACTGCAAAACTGAACTCGGGAAAATCATACTGGGAGCTCTGAGCGATGTCTGCATCCAAGCCATCCAATACGGACTCTGAAACCTTGGAATATCAACACTATGATGCGCTACCTTTTACCTGGAGCAAAACGATGGAATTAGAAGAATGCTTACCGCAGGATACAACTGTGCCGCTGTTATTTGGAGCACGGTTTTCACTTGCATGAAAACTACAGCAGAACGTAGAAGGATGATCACTGAGGAGTCCACGCGGGCATGCTGAGGAGATTGTAGGTCGTACATTTCAATGATTACTGACATTTGCGCTGCTGGAGGTACAGTAATCAACAAAGAACAGGGTGTGCTACTCTCGAATCCGGTCAGCACATGATGAAAAGCCAGGAAGTATACCTTGTCAAATTGCCGTCAACAGGGACAAGTTAACCACCAGCTCCACCGGCGCCCGGCTAGCTCAGTCGGTAGAGCATGAGACTCTTAATCTCAGGGTCGTGGGTTCGAGCCCCACGTTGGGCGGTGCCCGTCTCCTTATTAACAAAGTTTCCCGCTCATCCTTGAACCTCTTACACCTCGATGGTACCGAGCACTGCGTTTTAATGCACAGGTGTGATCAAACCGAGATGAAAAGGGCGTATCTAGCTCCTTGCCCGAGAGATAAATCAAAGGTTCCGCAGATAATCCCTTGGCTCCGGTACCCGGACGCAGATAGGAGCTGCAGCCATCATAACTTGTATGAAAACTAAGAAGAGCTCCTGTCTATTTACAGTTTCATTTACTCTAGCGTTTCCTTAAACATTGCGTGTACGAAGGCTAAGAAATTGGAGAGCTATTCTAATACAATAACTATTAGGAATCTTTTCGCCATAACAGTTTCACTGTGATTTTGCAGGTAACACGTACGTTGGGAAAACATTTTGAACGCGATCAATAACCGCACTGGAAAAATGTGGGAAAGAAAGGGCGAAAAGCGACTCTTCAACATGTGGAAATATCTTCCTGAGCGGAGCCCTCTTCTCGAAGCTCAACACTCTGCAAGAGTCACTTCTCCCAACTTGCGCCCGCAGGTTTCCGTAGTGTGCCTGCAAAGAGCCATCCGCTTGAGACAGGTGCACCTCCCGATTTCATTGAACTAAGCTAGATGCACAATTTCTAATGCAGCCTTCATCACAATAGACAGTTCATTTCTCGAAAGCTTGTCGTAAAAAAAGGAAACAAAGAACGAAAACGTATAGCTGACAATCTTCTGAAGATGCAGATTCAGCTTTGGGGAAATGGACATTTTATGTATGCAGATGCTTTTCAAGCGCTGGTTTTAGAACGTCGCTGTGCTTCCAGCATCCTTTTCAGCCTTCTAAACTGGCTACCGAGGTGCCGATCACATTGTAAAGCGGTTGAGAGGCCGGAGCTGCTCAAACCGCTCTTGCCGTTTCCCATCAATCAAAAGCACTATGTTGTTTCTTTGTATGGAAAGCTTTTCAAGTCTGGCATCGACACGCACCTTTCCTGAAACGTCCAAAAGGTGAATGCTTCGCAAAGAAATCCAGTCTACCTTCAGGGGGCATGATGTTGAAATCGGAATGAGCCCTGGGTGGGCTTGAAGCAGCAGCTGTTCAGTTAACAGCTGCACAGAAACGCACCCCGCTTGCTTTGTATCATTCGCAAGTTTCTGGTTAAAGAGTAAAAAAGGCTGGAATTCTTCTGCCAGCCGGCAGGATTTCTTCTGCACTCACCCAGAAAAGCCAAGAATTGTATTTCATCTTTCGCAAGCTGTATTTTCCAGGAGGAGAATGAATACTTGCATTAAACTGAATCAAGCCGACAGAGACGCACAGCCGTTGTTTTTCTCCATGGGAAGTTTTTCGTTAAGGAAAAACACCGTTGTCATTTTCTTGCCAGCCGGCGGTATTTCTTGTGCAGCGATGAGCCAGATTTGTATTTCGTATTTCGCAAGTTGTGTGAATTTCTTGAAGTTGAAAGTGAATTCGCTCCAGAAAAGAAATGTCCAGTCGCATGAAAGCCGTGGCTGTTTGTTAAACCGCAGGACCTGAGCTTGCGTTCTGTTTCTCATGGCGTTCGCAAAGGCGATTCCTGCCTTTAAAACTGCTGTGTCTGCGACTGAAAGTGGCGTGTGGCGCAGCTTCTAAAGTCTTGTTGACGCTCCTCGATGTTGCTTTCTCTCTGCCTAAGGAAGTTCGATTGTCGCGTCGGAACGGGGAGACCTAATCCTTCCAGCTTTAAGCCACCCTTCAGTCTTCTGAAGGGTGTCCGAGTGCTAGCATGTCATTTGGCTTTTTTTCTGGGGAAACGGAGAGCGACATTGAAAAAGGTTACCTCCGCCGCCTCGCCCTCCGTGTTAAATGATCGCAAGCCGGCGGCGGCGGCGCTCCCTGTAGTCGTGGCCGAGCGGTTAAGGCGATGGGCTAGAAAGCCATTGGGGTCTCCCCGCGTCGGCTCGAATCCTGCCGACTACGGCGCCCTTCTCCTGTCGCTTCGGCCTGCCCAGAAAAAGGCGGAGTGCTGTTTCTCTCTTCCTGCTTCTTGTACAAACGCTAAATCGCTTGGACCTGCTGCCTTGGAAGTAATGTCTTCAACATCCACCAGTGACATTTCACAGCTGGAAGCACACAGCCACGCTTTTGGCATTGGCATGTCTTGCGCCCTACTTCCAGCCTTTGAAGACCTAATTATTCAAACTGAAAGAACCGGCTGAATGAGTGTTTGCAGTGCACCAGGAGGAGCAGGGACCATAGCATTGGAGGGGTGAGGATGGCGCAGATGGAAACGTTTTCATGCGCTCCTCTGGGAGGAATGAAAAGAAAAGACGAAACCGGAAACAGTAGTAGCCGCAAGAGGAAGTGTCTTCAAGCGCCAAGCAAGCGCTCCTCGTTAGTATAGTGGTGCGTATCCCCGCCTGTCACGTGGGAGACCAGGGATGGATTGCTTGACGGCGAGCCAGGTTGCTTTTCTCCCATCAGATTCCAACCGCTAATGCTAACGCAGTGTGTGGGAGCTTACATGCTTTTCCTTTCCCGTCTTTTTCGGACGACTGTTCCAAAGGGGTAACCTGAAGGAATAGGGGCCTGAAGACACGAGGCATTCTTAAACCAGCACTGGGCTGCACGGCCTTCTGTTGTGATCAGGTTATATTCGAGTCAAAAAGCCAGAGCATCCGCTTCCATCCTATGGAGCACGAGCTAAATCGGAGGAGGCAGGGGATACACCTACGCCTATCGGCGCACGTTCCCTGCGTCAGGCTGCTTCACCCATTTGCACCCGACTGGAGACGGCACTGAGCAAGCTTTTTGTCAGGAGTGGGATTCGAACCCACGCCTCCAGGGGAGACTGCGACCTGAACGCAGCGCCTTAGACCGCTCGGCCATCCTGACGCGGGCCCCCTGTCCCGGGGCGGTCTGATGAGCCACCGCGATCCCACTACGCTCCTCGAGTATCGCACTGTTATTAATACTACAGTGTGACTCCAGCATTAAAATGTTTGGAAAATGTGTCGGCTTTTATAATCCAGTGTAGAGCAGCATGTGATGATTTGTGCTACAACACCAAGCGCTCAAAGTGACGTCTGCGTTTGTCGTTGAAACTTTCAACTCTTTCATCACTTATGTAGGAAATAAAAAGAGCAGTTGTGCGCCACACGCAGAGAGGCCGTCAGCAGAGTGGCGCAGCGGAAGGGTGCTGGGCCCATAACCCAGAGGTCGATGGATCGAAACCATCCTCTGCTACATGTGTCCTATGCACGATTCCTAAGCATGCCATTGGGTTAGCAAAGTGCCTTCAAATAGTCTGCGTCTCCCTTTCTTTAAATTCTGTCCTGAGTTTCTCTCTCGTGTGTGTTTGTGCAAGCTTGACACTTGCGGGACTCTTTAATCTTCACCAATACGGAGATGACCAAATGTGTCTTCGGTTGTTCTGAGGTCTTTGATAGTTTCTTTGAAAGCTTCAACTGAACCTCGAAATCGAAGCAGTTATGTTTATATTGATTTCTCGCGTTAATCATTACGAACCAGGAACAGCCAGCACACTCGGTCGCATTAGTAATTATGTCACGTCTCTACTTAGCAGAGCATTCAAAGGCCCACTGGAAGTAGTAAAGCACTAAAACACTGCAAAACTGAACTCGGGAAAATCATACTGGGAGCTCTGAGCGATGTCTGCATCCAAGCCATCCAATACGGACTCTGAAACCTTGGAATATCAACACTATGATGCGCTACCTTTTACCTGGAGCAAAACGATGGAATTAGAAGAATGCTTACCGCAGGATACAACTGTGCCGCTGTTATTTGGAGCACGGTTTTCACTTGCATGAAAACTACAGCAGAACGTAGAAGGATGATCACTGAGGAGTCCACGCGGGCATGCTGAGGAGATTGTAGGTCGTACATTTCAATGATTACTGACATTTGCGCTGCTGGAGGTACAGTAATCAACAAAGAACAGGGTGTGCTACTCTCGAATCCGGTCAGCACATGATGAAAAGCCAGGAAGTATACCTTGTCAAATTGCCGTCAACAGGGACAAGTTAACCACCAGCTCCACCGGCGCCCGGCTAGCTCAGTCGGTAGAGCATGAGACTCTTAATCTCAGGGTCGTGGGTTCGAGCCCCACGTTGGGCGGTGCCCGTCTCCTTATTAACAAAGTTTCCCGCTCATCCTTGAACCTCTTACACCTCGATGGTACCGAGCACTGCGTTTTAATGCACAGGTGTGATCAAACCGAGATGAAAAGGGCGTATCTAGCTCCTTGCCCGAGAGATAAATCAAAGGTTCCGCAGATAATCCCTTGGCTCCGGTACCCGGACGCAGATAGGAGCTGCAGCCATCATAACTTGTATGAAAACTAAGAAGAGCTCCTGTCTATTTACAGTTTCATTTACTCTAGCGTTTCCTTAAACATTGCGTGTACGAAGGCTAAGAAATTGGAGAGCTATTCTAATACAATAACTATTAGGAATCTTTTCGCCATAACAGTTTCACTGTGATTTTGCAGGTAACACGTACGTTGGGAAAACATTTTGAACGCGATCAATAACCGCACTGGAAAAATGTGGGAAAGAAAGGGCGAAAAGCGACTCTTCAACATGTGGAAATATCTTCCTGAGCAGAGCCCTCTTCTCGAAGCTCAACACTCTGCAAGAGTCACTTCTCCCAACTTGCGCCCGCAGGTTTCCGTAGTGTGCCTGCAAAGAGCCATCCGCTTGAGACAGGTGCACCTCCCGATTTCATTGAACTAAGCTAGATGCACAATTTCTAATGCAGCCTTCATCACAATAGACAGTTCATTTCTCGAAAGCTTGTCGTAAAAAAAGGAAACAAAGAACGAAAACGTATAGCTGACAATCTTCTGAAGATGCAGATTCAGCTTTGGGGAAATGGACATTTTATGTATGCAGATGCTTTTCAAGCGCTGGTTTTAGAACGTCGCTGTGCTTCCAGCATCCTTTTCAGCCTTCTAAACTGGCTACCGAGGTGCCGATCACATTGTAAAGCGGTTGAGAGGCCGGAGCTGCTCAAACCGCTCTTGCCGTTTCCCATCAATCAAAAGCACTATGTTGTTTCTTTGTATGGAAAGCTTTTCAAGTCTGGCATCGACACGCACCTTTCCTGAAACGTCCAAAAGGTGAATGCTTCGCAAAGAAATCCAGTCTACCTTCAGGGGGCATGATGTTGAAATCGGAATGAGCCCTGGGTGGGCTTGAAGCAGCAGCTGTTCAGTTAACAGCTGCACAGAAACGCACCCCGCTTGCTTTGTATCATTCGCAAGTTTCTGGTTAAAGAGTAAAAAAGGCTGGAATTCTTCTGCCAGCCGGCAGGATTTCTTCTGCACTCACCCAGAAAAGCCAAGAATTGTATTTCATCTTTCGCAAGCTGTATTTTCCAGGAGGAGAATGAATACTTGCATTAAACTGAATCAAGCCGACAGAGACGCACAGCCGTTGTTTTTCTCCATGGGAAGTTTTTCGTTAAGGAAAAACACCGTTGTCATTTTCTTGCCAGCCGGCGGTATTTCTTGTGCAGCGATGAGCCAGATTTGTATTTCGTATTTCGCAAGTTGTGTGAATTTCTTGAAGTTGAAAGTGAATTCGCTCCAGAAAAGAAATGTCCAGTCGCATGAAAGCCGTGGCTGTTTGTTAAACCGCAGGACCTGAGCTTGCGTTCTGTTTCTCATGGCGTTCGCAAAGGCGATTCCTGCCTTTAAAACTGCTGTGTCTGCGACTGAAAGTGGCGTGTGGCGCAGCTTCTAAAGTCTTGTTGACGCTCCTCGATGTTGCTTTCTCTCTGCCTAAGGAAGTTCGATTGTCGCGTCGGAACGGGGAGACCTAATCCTTCCAGCTTTAAGCCACCCTTCAGTCTTCTGAAGGGTGTCCGAGTGCTAGCATGTCATTTGGCTTTTTTTCTGGGGAAACGGAGAGCGACATTGAAAAAGGTTACCTCCGCCGCCTCGCCCTCCGTGTTAAATGATCGCAAGCCGGCGGCGGCGGCGCTCCCTGTAGTCGTGGCCGAGCGGTTAAGGCGATGGGCTAGAAAGCCATTGGGGTCTCCCCGCGTCGGCTCGAATCCTGCCGACTACGGCGCCCTTCTCCTGTCGCTTCGGCCTGCCCAGAAAAAGGCGGAGTGCTGTTTCTCTGTTCCTGCTTCTTGTACAAACGCTAAATCGCTTGGACCTGCTGCCTTGGAAGTAATGTCTTCAACATCCACCAGTGACATTTCACAGCTGGAAGCACACAGCCACGCTTTTGGCATTGGCATGTCTTGCGCCCTACTTCCAGCCTTTGAAGACCTAATTATTCAAACTGAAAGAACCGGCTGAATGAGTGTTTGCAGTGCACCAGGAGGAGCAGGGACCATAGCATTGGAGGGGTGAGGATGGCGCAGATGGAAACGTTTTCATGCGCTCCTCTGGGAGGAATGAAAAGAAAAGACGAAACCGGAAACAGTAGTAGCCGCAAGAGGAAGTGTCTTCAAGCGCCAAGCAAGCGCTCCTCGTTAGTATAGTGGTGCGTATCCCCGCCTGTCACGTGGGAGACCAGGGATGGATTGCTTGACGGCGAGCCAGGTTGCTTTTCTCCCATCAGATTCCAACCGCTAATGCTAACGCAGTGTGTGGGAGCTTACATGCTTTTCCTTTCCCGTCTTTTTCGGACGACTATTCCAAAGGGGTAACCTGAAGGAATAGGGGCCTGAAGACACGAGGCATTCTTAAACCAGCACTGGGCTGCACGGCCTTCTGTTGTGATCAGGTTATATTCGAGTCAAAAAGCCAGAGCATCCGCTTCCATCCTATGGAGCACGAGCTAAATCGGAGGAGGCAGGGGATACACCTACGCCTATCGGCGCACGTTCCCTGCGTCAGGCTGCTTCACCCATTTGCACCCGACTGGAGACGGCACTGAGCAAGCTTTTTGTCAGGAGTGGGATTCGAACCCACGCCTCCAGGGGAGACTGCGACCTGAACGCAGCGCCTTAGACCGCTCGGCCATCCTGACGCGGGCCCCCTGTCCCGGGGCGGTCTGATGAGCCACCGCGATCCCACTACGCTCCTCGAGTATCGCACTGTTATTAATACTACAGTGTGACTCCAGCATTAAAATGTTTGGAAAATGTGTCGGCTTTTATAATCCAGTGTAGAGCAGCATGTGATGATTTGTGCTACAACACCAAGCGCTCAAAGTGACGTCTGCGTTTGTCGTTGAAACTTTCAACTCTTTCATCACTTATGTAGGAAATAAAAAGAGCAGTTGTGCGCCACACGCAGAGAGGCCGTCAGCAGAGTGGCGCAGCGGAAGGGTGCTGGGCCCATAACCCAGAGGTCGATGGATCGAAACCATCCTCTGCTACATGTGTCCTATGCACGATTCCTAAGCATGCCATTGGGTTAGCAAAGTGCCTTCAAATAGTCTGTGTCTCCCTTTCTTTAAATTCTGTCCTGAGTTTCTCTCTCGTGTGTGTTTGTGCAAGCTTGACACTTGCGGGACTCTTTAATCTTCACCAATACGGAGATGACCAAATGTGTCTTCGGTTGTTCTGAGGTCTTTGATAGTTTCTTTGAAAGCTTCAACTGAACCTCGAAATCGAAGCAGTTATGTTTATATTGATTTCTCGCGTTAATCATTACGAACCAGGAACAGCCAGCACACTCGGTCGCATTAGTAATTATGTCACGTCTCTACTTAGCAGAGCATTCAAAGGCCCACTGGAAGTAGTAAAGCACTAAAACACTGCAAAACTGAACTCGGGAAAATCATACTGGGAGCTCTGAGCGATGTCTGCATCCAAGCCATCCAATACGGACTCTGAAACCTTGGAATATCAACACTATGATGCGCTACCTTTTACCTGGAGCAAAACGATGGAATTAGAAGAATGCTTACCGCAGGATACAACTGTGCCGCTGTTATTTGGAGCACGGTTTTCACTTGCATGAAAACTACAGCAGAACGTAGAAGGATGATCACTGAGGAGTCCACGCGGGCATGCTGAGGAGATTGTAGGTCGTACATTTCAATGATTACTGACATTTGCGCTGCTGGAGGTACAGTAATCAACAAAGAACAGGGTGTGCTACTCTCGAATCCGGTCAGCACATGATGAAAAGCCAGGAAGTATACCTTGTCAAATTGCCGTCAACAGGGACAAGTTAACCACCAGCTCCACCGGCGCCCGGCTAGCTCAGTCGGTAGAGCATGAGACTCTTAATCTCAGGGTCGTGGGTTCGAGCCCCACGTTGGGCGGTGCCCGTCTCCTTATTAACAAAGTTTCCCGCTCATCCTTGAACCTCTTACACCTCGATGGTACCGAGCACTGCGTTTTAATGCACAGGTGTGATCAAACCGAGATGAAAAGGGCGTATCTAGCTCCTTGCCCGAGAGATAAATCAAAGGTTCCGCAGATAATCCCTTGGCTCCGGTACCCGGACGCAGATAGGAGCTGCAGCCATCATAACTTGTATGAAAACTAAGAAGAGCTCCTGTCTATTTACAGTTTCATTTACTCTAGCGTTTCCTTAAACATTGCGTGTACGAAGGCTAAGAAATTGGAGAGCTATTCTAATACAATAACTATTAGGAATCTTTTCGCCATAACAGTTTCACTGTGATTTTGCAGGTAACACGTACGTTGGGAAAACATTTTGAACGCGATCAATAACCGCACTGGAAAAATGTGGGAAAGAAAGGGCGAAAAGCGACTCTTCAACATGTGGAAATATCTTCCTGAGCGGAGCCCTCTTCTCGAAGCTCAACACTCTGCAAGAGTCACTTCTCCCAACTTGCGCCCGCAGGTTTCCGTAGTGTGCCTGCAAAGAGCCATCCGCTTGAGACAGGTGCACCTCCCGATTTCATTGAACTAAGCTAGATGCACAATTTCTAATGCAGCCTTCATCACAATAGACAGTTCATTTCTCGAAAGCTTGTCGTAAAAAAAGGAAACAAAGAACGAAAACGTATAGCTGACAATCTTCTGAAGATGCAGATTCAGCTTTGGGGAAATGGACATTTTATGTATGCAGATGCTTTTCAAGCGCTGGTTTTAGAACGTCGCTGTGCTTCCAGCATCCTTTTCAGCCTTCTAAACTGGCTACCGAGGTGCCGATCACATTGTAAAGCGGTTGAGAGGCCGGAGCTGCTCAAACCGCTCTTGCCGTTTCCCATCAATCAAAAGCACTATGTTGTTTCTTTGTATGGAAAGCTTTTCAAGTCTGGCATCGACACGCACCTTTCCTGAAACGTCCAAAAGGTGAATGCTTCGCAAAGAAATCCAGTCTACCTTCAGGGGGCATGATGTTGAAATCGGAATGAGCCCTGGGTGGGCTTGAAGCAGCAGCTGTTCAGTTAACAGCTGCACAGAAACGCACCCCGCTTGCTTTGTATCATTCGCAAGTTTCTGGTTAAAGAGTAAAAAAGGCTGGAATTCTTCTGCCAGCCGGCAGGATTTCTTCTGCACTCACCCAGAAAAGCCAAGAATTGTATTTCATCTTTCGCAAGCTGTATTTTCCAGGAGGAGAATGAATACTTGCATTAAACTGAATCAAGCCGACAGAGACGCACAGCCGTTGTTTTTCTCCATGGGAAGTTTTTCGTTAAGGAAAAACACCGTTGTCATTTTCTTGCCAGCCGGCGGTATTTCTTGTGCAGCGATGAGCCAGATTTGTATTTCGTATTTCGCAAGTTGTGTGAATTTCTTGAAGTTGAAAGTGAATTCGCTCCAGAAAAGAAATGTCCAGTCGCATGAAAGCCGTGGCTGTTTGTTAAACCGCAGGACCTGAGCTTGCGTTCTGTTTCTCATGGCGTTCGCAAAGGCGATTCCTGCCTTTAAAACTGCTGTGTCTGCGACTGAAAGTGGCGTGTGGCGCAGCTTCTAAAGTCTTGTTGACGCTCCTCGATGTTGCTTTCTCTCTGCCTAAGGAAGTTCGATTGTCGCGTCGGAACGGGGAGACCTAATCCTTCCAGCTTTAAGCCACCCTTCAGTCTTCTGAAGGGTGTCCGAGTGCTAGCATGTCATTTGGCTTTTTTTCTGGGGAAACGGAGAGCGACATTGAAAAAGGTTACCTCCGCCGCCTCGCCCTCCGTGTTAAATGATCGCAAGCCGGCGGCGGCGGCGGCGCTCCCTGTAGTCGTGGCCGAGCGGTTAAGGCGATGGGCTAGAAAGCCATTGGGGTCTCCCCGCGTCGGCTCGAATCCTGCCGACTACGGCGCCCTTCTCCTGTCGCTTCGGCCTGCCCAGAAAAAGGCGGAGTGCTGTTTCTCTCTTCCTGCTTCTTGTACAAACGCTAAATCGCTTGGACCTGCTGCCTTGGAAGTAATGTCTTCAACATCCACCAGTGACATTTCACAGCTGGAAGCACGCAGCCACGCTTTTGGCATTGGCATGTCTTGCGCCCTACTTCCAGCCTTTGAAGACCTAATTATTCAAACTGAAAGAACCGGCTGAATGAGTGTTTGCAGTGCACCAGGAGGAGCAGGGACCATAGCATTGGAGGGGTGAGGATGGCGCAGATGGAAACGTTTTCATGCGCTCCTCTGGGAGGAATGAAAAGAAAAGACGAAACCGGAAACAGTAGTAGCCGCAAGAGGAAGTGTCTTCAAGCGCCAAGCAAGCGCTCCTCGTTAGTATAGTGGTGCGTATCCCCGCCTGTCACGTGGGAGACCAGGGATGGATTGCTTGACGGCGAGCCAGGTTGCTTTTCTCCCATCAGATTCCAACCGCTAATGCTAACGCAGTGTGTGGGAGCTTACATGCTTTTCCTTTCCCGTCTTTTTCGGACGACTATTCCAAAGGGGTAACCTGAAGGAATAGGGGCCTGAAGACACGAGGCATTCTTAAACCAGCACTGGGCTGCACGGCCTTCTGTTGTGATCAGGTTATATTCGAGTCAAAAAGCCAGAGCATCCGCTTCCATCCTATGGAGCACGAGCTAAATCGGAGGAGGCAGGGGATACACCTACGCCTATCGGCGCACGTTCCCTGCGTCAGGCTGCTTCACCCATTTGCACCCGACTGGAGACGGCACTGAGCAAGCTTTTTGTCAGGAGTGGGATTCGAACCCACGCCTCCAGGGGAGACTGCGACCTGAACGCAGCGCCTTAGACCGCTCGGCCATCCTGACGCGGGCCCCCTGTCCCGGGGCGGTCTGATGAGCCACCGCGATCCCACTACGCTCCTCGAGTATCGCACTGTTATTAATACTACAGTGTGACTCCAGCATTAAAATGTTTGGAAAATGTGTCGGCTTTTATAATCCAGTGTAGAGCAGCATGTGATGATTTGTGCTACAACACCAAGCGCTCAAAGTGACGTCTGCGTTTGTCGTTGAAACTTTCAACTCTTTCATCACTTATGTAGGAAATAAAAAGAGCAGTTGTGCGCCACACGCAGAGAGGCCGTCAGCAGAGTGGCGCAGCGGAAGGGTGCTGGGCCCATAACCCAGAGGTCGATGGATCGAAACCATCCTCTGCTACATGTGTCCTATGCACGATTCCTAAGCATGCCATTGGGTTAGCAAAGTGCCTTCAAATAGTCTGCATCTCCCTTTCTTTAAATTCTGTCCTGAGTTTCTCTCTCGTGTGTGTTTGTGCAAGCTTGACACTTGCGGGACTCTTTAATCTTCACCAATACGGAGATGACCAAATGTGTCTTCGGTTGTTCTGAGGTCTTTGATAGTTTCTTTGAAAGCTTCAACTGAACCTCGAAATCGAAGCAGTTATGTTTATATTGATTTCTCGCGTTAATCATTACGAACCAGGAACAGCCAGCAAACTCGGTCGCATTAGTAATTATGTCACGTCTCTACTTAGCAGAGCATTCAAAGGCCCACTGGAAGTAGTAAAGCACTAAAACACTGCAAAACTGATCTCGGGAAAATCATACTGGGAGCTCTGAGCGATGTCTGCATCCAAGCCATCCAATACGGACTCTGAATCCTTGGAATATCAACACTATGATGCGCTACCTTTTACCTGGAGCAAAACGATGGAATTAGAAGAATGCTTACCGCAGGATACAACTGTGCCGCTGTTATTTGGAGCACGGTTTTCACTTGCATGAAAACTACAGCAGAACGTAGAAGGATGATCACTGAGGAGTCCACGCGGGCATGCTGAGGAGATTGTAGGTCGTACATTTCAATGATTACTGACATTTGCGCTGCTGGAGGTACAGTAATCAACAAAGAACAGGGTGTGCTACTCTCGAATCCGGTCAGCACATGATGAAAAGCCAGGAAGTATACCTTGTCAAATTGCCGTCAACAGGGACAAGTTAACCACCAGCTCCACCGGCGCCCGGCTAGCTCAGTCGGTAGAGCATGAGACTCTTAATCTCAGGGTCGTGGGTTCGAGCCCCACGTTGGGCGGTGCCCGTCTCCTTATTAACAAAGTTTCCCGCTCATCCTTGAACCTCTTACACCTCGATGGTACCGAGCACTGCGTTTTAATGCACAGGTGTGATCAAACCGAGATGAAAAGGGCGTATCTAGCTCCTTGCCCGAGAGATAAATCAAAGGTTCCGCAGATAATCCCTTGGCTCCGGTACCCGGACGCAGATAGGAGCTGCAGCCATCATAACTTGTATGAAAACTAAGAAGAGCTCCTGTCTATTTACAGTTTCATTTACTCTAGCGTTTCCTTAAACATTGCGTGTACGAAGGCTAAGAAATTGGAGAGCTATTCTAATACAATAACTATTAGGAATCTTTTCGCCATAACAGTTTCACTGTGATTTTGCAGGTAACACGTACGTTGGGAAAACATTTTGAACGCGATCAATAACCGCACTGGAAAAATGTGGGAAAGAAAGGGCGAAAAGCGACTCTTCAACATGTGGAAATATCTTCCTGAGCGGAGCCCTCTTCTCGAAGCTCAACACTCTGCAAGAGTCACTTCTCCCAACTTGCGCCCGCAGGTTTCCGTAGTGTGCCTGCAAAGAGCCATCCGCTTGAGACAGGTGCACCTCCCGATTTCATTGAACTAAGCTAGATGCACAATTTCTAATGCAGCCTTCATCACAATAGACAGTTCATTTCTCGAAAGCTTGTCGTAAAAAAAGGAAACAAAGAACGAAAACGTATAGCTGACAATCTTCTGAAGATGCAGATTCAGCTTTGGGGAAATGGACATTTTATGTATGCAGATGCTTTTCAAGCGCTGGTTTTAGAACGTCGCTGTGCTTCCAGCATCCTTTTCAGCCTTCTAAACTGGCTACCGAGGTGCCGATCACATTGTAAAGCGGTTGAGAGGCCGGAGCTGCTCAAACCGCTCTTGCCGTTTCCCATCAATCAAAAGCACTATGTTGTTTCTTTGTATGGAAAGCTTTTCAAGTCTGGCATCGACACGCACCTTTCCTGAAACGTCCAAAAGGTGAATGCTTCGCAAAGAAATCCAGTCTACCTTCAGGGGGCATGATGTTGAAATCGGAATGAGCCCTGGGTGGGCTTGAAGCAGCAGCTGTTCAGTTAACAGCTGCACAGAAACGCACCCCGCTTGCTTTGTATCATTCGCAAGTTTCTGGTTAAAGAGTAAAAAAGGCTGGAATTCTTCTGCCAGCCGGCAGGATTTCTTCTGCACTCACCCAGAAAAGCCAAGAATTGTATTTCATCTTTCGCAAGCTGTATTTTCCAGGAGGAGAATGAATACTTGCATTAAACTGAATCAAGCCGACAGAGACGCACAGCCGTTGTTTTTCTCCATGGGAAGTTTTTCGTTAAGGAAAAACACCGTTGTCATTTTCTTGCCAGCCGGCGGTATTTCTTGTGCAGCGATGAGCCAGATTTGTATTTCGTATTTCGCAAGTTGTGTGAATTTCTTGAAGTTGAAAGTGAATTCGCTCCAGAAAAGAAATGTCCAGTCGCATGAAAGCCGTGGCTGTTTGTTAAACCGCAGGACCTGAGCTTGCGTTCTGTTTCTCATGGCGTTCGCAAAGGCGATTCCTGCCTTTAAAACTGCTGTGTCTGCGACTGAAAGTGGCGTGTGGCGCAGCTTCTAAAGTCTTGTTGACGCTCCTCGATGTTGCTTTCTCTCTGCCTAAGGAAGTTCGATTGTCGCGTCGGAACGGGGAGACCTAATCCTTCCAGCTTTAAGCCACCCTTCAGTCTTCTGAAGGGTGTCCGAGTGCTAGCATGTCATTTGGCTTTTTTTCTGGGGAAACGGAGAGCGACATTGAAAAAGGTTACCTCCGCCGCCTCGCCCTCCGTGTTAAATGATCGCAAGCCGGCGGCGGCGGCGGCGCTCCCTGTAGTCGTGGCCGAGCGGTTAAGGCGATGGGCTAGAAAGCCATTGGGGTCTCCCCGCGTCGGCTCGAATCCTGCCGACTACGGCGCCCTTCTCCTGTCGCTTCGGCCTGCCCAGAAAAAGGCGGAGTGCTGTTTCTCTCTTCCTGCTTCTTGTACAAACGCTAAATCGCTTGGACCTGCTGCCTTGGAAGTAATGTCTTCAACATCCACCAGTGACATTTCACAGCTGGAAGCACACAGCCACGCTTTTGGCATTGGCATGTCTTGCGCCCTACTTCCAGCCTTTGAAGACCTAATTATTCAAACTGAAAGAACCGGCTGAATGAGTGTTTGCAGTGCACCAGGAGGAGCAGGGACCATAGCATTGGAGGGGTGAGGATGGCGCAGATGGAAACGTTTTCATGCGCTCCTCTGGGAGGAATGAAAAGAAAAGACGAAACCGGAAACAGTAGTAGCCGCAAGAGGAAGTGTCTTCAAGCGCCAAGCAAGCGCTCCTCGTTAGTATAGTGGTGCGTATCCCCGCCTGTCACGTGGGAGACCAGGGATGGATTGCTTGACGGCGAGCCAGGTTGCTTTTCTCCCATCAGATTCCAACCGCTAATGCTAACGCAGTGTGTGGGAGCTTACATGCTTTTCCTTTCCCGTCTTTTTCGGACGACTATTCCAAAGGGGTAACCTGAAGGAATAGGGGCCTGAAGACACGAGGCATTCTTAAACCAGCACTGGGCTGCACGGCCTTCTGTTGTGATCAGGTTATATTCGAGTCAAAAAGCCAGAGCATCCGCTTCCATCCTATGGAGCACGAGCTAAATCGGAGGAGGCAGGGGATACACCTACGCCTATCGGCGCACGTTCCCTGCGTCAGGCTGCTTCACCCATTTGCACCCGACTGGAGACGGCACTGAGCAAGCTTTTTGTCAGGAGTGGGATTCGAACCCACGCCTCCAGGGGAGACTGCGACCTGAACGCAGCGCCTTAGACCGCTCGGCCATCCTGACGCGGGCCCCCTGTCCCGGGGCGGTCTGATGAGCCACCGCGATCCCACTACGCTCCTCGAGTATCGCACTGTTATTAATACTACAGTGTGACTCCAGCATTAAAATGTTTGGAAAATGTGTCGGCTTTTATAATCCAGTGTAGAGCAGCATGTGATGATTTGTGCTACAACACCAAGCGCTCAAAGTGACGTCTGCGTTTGTCGTTGAAACTTTCAACTCTTTCATCACTTATGTAGGAAATAAAAAGAGCAGTTGTGCGCCACACGCAAAGAGGCCGTCAGCAGAGTGGCGCAGCGGAAGGGTGCTGGGCCCATAACCCAGAGGTCGATGGATCGAAACCATCCTCTGCTACATGTGTCCTATGCACGATTCCTAAGCATGCCATTGGGTTAGCAAAGTGCCTTCAAATAGTCTGCATCTCCCTTTCTTTAAATTCTGTCCTGAGTTTCTCTCTCGTGTGTGTTTGTGCAAGCTTGACACTTGCGGGACTCTTTAATCTTCACCAATACGGAGATGACCAAATGTGTCTTCGGTTGTTCTGAGGTCTTTGATAGTTTCTTTGAAAGCTTCAACTGAACCTCGAAATCGAAGCAGTTATGTTTATATTGATTTCTCGCGTTAATCATTACGAACCAGGAACAGCCAGCAAACTCGGTCGCATTAGTAATTATGTCACGTCTCTACTTAGCAGAGCATTCAAAGGCCCACTGGAAGTAGTAAAGCACTAAAACACTGCAAAACTGATCTCGGGAAAATCATACTGGGAGCTCTGAGCGATGTCTGCATCCAAGCCATCCAATACGGACTCTGAATCCTTGGAATATCAACACTATGATGCGCTACCTTTTACCTGGAGCAAAACGATGGAATTAGAAGAATGCTTACCGCAGGATACAACTGTGCCGCTGTTATTTGGAGCACGGTTTTCACTTGCATGAAAACTACAGCAGAACGTAGAAGGATGATCACTGAGGAGTCCACGCGGGCATGCTGAGGAGATTGTAGGTCGTACATTTCAATGATTACTGACATTTGCGCTGCTGGAGGTACAGTAATCAACAAAGAACAGGGTGTGCTACTCTCGAATCCGGTCAGCACATGATGAAAAGCCAGGAAGTATACCTTGTCAAATTGCCGTCAACAGGGACAAGTTAACCACCAGCTCCACCGGCGCCCGGCTAGCTCAGTCGGTAGAGCATGAGACTCTTAATCTCAGGGTCGTGGGTTCGAGCCCCACGTTGGGCGGTGCCCGTCTCCTTATTAACAAAGTTTCCCGCTCATCCTTGAACCTCTTACACCTCGATGGTACCGAGCACTGCGTTTTAATGCACAGGTGTGATCAAACCGAGATGAAAAGGGCGTATCTAGCTCCTTGCCCGAGAGATAAATCAAAGGTTCCGCAGATAATCCCTTGGCTCCGGTACCCGGACGCAGATAGGAGCTGCAGCCATCATAACTTGTATGAAAACTAAGAAGAGCTCCTGTCTATTTACAGTTTCATTTACTCTAGCGTTTCCTTAAACATTGCGTGTACGAAGGCTAAGAAATTGGAGAGCTATTCTAATACAATAACTATTAGGAATCTTTTCGCCATAACAGTTTCACTGTGATTTTGCAGGTAACACGTACGTTGGGAAAACATTTTGAACGCGATCAATAACCGCACTGGAAAAATGTGGGAAAGAAAGGGCGAAAAGCGACTCTTCAACATGTGGAAATATCTTCCTGAGCGGAGCCCTCTTCTCGAAGCTCAACACTCTGCAAGAGTCACTTCTCCCAACTTGCGCCCGCAGGTTTCCGTAGTGTGCCTGCAAAGAGCCATCCGCTTGAGACAGGTGCACCTCCCGATTTCATTGAACTAAGCTAGATGCACAATTTCTAATGCAGCCTTCATCACAATAGACAGTTCATTTCTCGAAAGCTTGTCGTAAAAAAAGGAAACAAAGAACGAAAACGTATAGCTGACAATCTTCTGAAGATGCAGATTCAGCTTTGGGGAAATGGACATTTTATGTATGCAGATGCTTTTCAAGCGCTGGTTTTAGAACGTCGCTGTGCTTCCAGCATCCTTTTCAGCCTTCTAAACTGGCTACCGAGGTGCCGATCACATTGTAAAGCGGTTGAGAGGCCGGAGCTGCTCAAACCGCTCTTGCCGTTTCCCATCAATCAAAAGCACTATGTTGTTTCTTTGTATGGAAAGCTTTTCAAGTCTGGCATCGACACGCACCTTTCCTGAAACGTCCAAAAGGTGAATGCTTCGCAAAGAAATCCAGTCTACCTTCAGGGGGCATGATGTTGAAATCGGAATGAGCCCTGGGTGGGCTTGAAGCAGCAGCTGTTCAGTTAACAGCTGCACAGAAACGCACCCCGCTTGCTTTGTATCATTCGCAAGTTTCTGGTTAAAGAGTAAAAAAGGCTGGAATTCTTCTGCCAGCCGGCAGGATTTCTTCTGCACTCACCCAGAAAAGCCAAGAATTGTATTTCATCTTTCGCAAGCTGTATTTTCCAGGAGGAGAATGAATACTTGCATTAAACTGAATCAAGCCGACAGAGACGCACAGCCGTTGTTTTTCTCCATGGGAAGTTTTTCGTTAAGGAAAAACACCGTTGTCATTTTCTTGCCAGCCGGCGGTATTTCTTGTGCAGCGATGAGCCAGATTTGTATTTCGTATTTCGCAAGTTGTGTGAATTTCTTGAAGTTGAAAGTGAATTCGCTCCAGAAAAGAAATGTCCAGTCGCATGAAAGCCGTGGCTGTTTGTTAAACCGCAGGACCTGAGCTTGCGTTCTGTTTCTCATGGCGTTCGCAAAGGCGATTCCTGCCTTTAAAACTGCTGTGTCTGCGACTGAAAGTGGCGTGTGGCGCAGCTTCTAAAGTCTTGTTGACGCTCCTCGATGTTGCTTTCTCTCTGCCTAAGGAAGTTCGATTGTCGCGTCGGAACGGGGAGACCTAATCCTTCCAGCTTTAAGCCACCCTTCAGTCTTCTGAAGGGTGTCCGAGTGCTAGCATGTCATTTGGCTTTTTTTCTGGGGAAACGGAGAGCGACATTGAAAAAGGTTACCTCCGCCGCCTCGCCCTCCGTGTTAAATGATCGCAAGCCGGCGGCGGCGGCGCTCCCTGTAGTCGTGGCCGAGCGGTTAAGGCGATGGGCTAGAAAGCCATTGGGGTCTCCCCGCGTCGGCTCGAATCCTGCCGACTACGGCGCCCTTCTCCTGTCGCTTCGGCCTGCCCAGAAAAAGGCGGAGTGCCGTTTCTCTCTTCCTGCTTCTTGTACAAACGCTAAATCGCTTGGACCTGCTGCCTTGGAAGTAATGTCTTCAACATCCACCAGTGACATTTCACAGCTGGAAGCACACAGCCACGCTTTTGGCATTGGCATGTCTTGCGCCCTACTTCCAGCCTTTGAAGACCTAATTATTCAAACTGAAAGAACCGGCTGAATGAGTGTTTGCAGTGCACCAGGAGGAGCAGGGACCATAGCATTGGAGGGGTGAGGATGGCGCAGATGGAAACGTTTTCATGCGCTCCTCTGGGAGGAATGAAAAGAAAAGACGAAACCGGAAACAGTAGTAGCCGCAAGAGGAAGTGTCTTCAAGCGCCAAGCAAGCGCTCCTCGTTAGTATAGTGGTGCGTATCCCCGCCTGTCACATGGGAGACCAGGGATGGATTGCTTGACGGCGAGCCAGGTTGCTTTTCTCCCATCAGATTCCAACCGCTAATGCTAACGCAGTGTGTGGGAGCTTACATGCTTTTCCTTTCCCGTCTTTTTCGGACGACTGTTCCAAAGGGGTAACCTGAAGGAATAGGGGCCTGAAGACACGAGGCATTCTTAAACCAGCACTGGGCTGCACGGCCTTCTGTTGTGATCAGGTTATATTCGAGTCAAAAAGCCAGAGCATCCGCTTCCATCCTATGGAGCACGAGCTAAATCGGAGGAGGCAGGGGATACACCTACGCCTATCGGCGCACGTTCCCTGCGTCAGGCTGCTTCACCCATTTGCACCCGACTGGAGACGGCACTGAGCAAGCTTTTTGTCAGGAGTGGGATTCGAACCCACGCCTCCAGGGGAGACTGCGACCTGAACGCAGCGCCTTAGACCGCTCGGCCATCCTGACGCGGGCCCCCTGTCCCGGGGCGGTCTGATGAGCCACCGCGATCCCACTACGCTCCTCGAGTATCGCACTGTTATTAATACTACAGTGTGACTCCAGCATTAAAATGTTTGGAAAATGTGTCGGCTTTTATAATCCAGTGTAGAGCAGCATGTGATGATTTGTGCTACAACACCAAGCGCTCAAAGTGACGTCTGCGTTTGTCGTTGAAACTTTCAACTCTTTCATCACTTATGTAGGAAATAAAAAGAGCAGTTGTGCGCCACACGCAGAGAGGCCGTCAGCAGAGTGGCGCAGCGGAAGGGTGCTGGGCCCATAACCCAGAGGTCGATGGATCGAAACCATCCTCTGCTACATGTGTCCTATGCACGATTCCTAAGCATGCCATTGGGTTAGCAAAGTGCCTTCAAATAGTCTGCATCTCCCTTTCTTTAAATTCTGTCCTGAGTTTCTCTCTCGTGTGTGTTTGTGCAAGCTTGACACTTGCGGGACTCTTTAATCTTCACCAATACGGAGATGACCAAATGTGTCTTCGGTTGTTCTGAGGTCTTTGATAGTTTCTTTGAAAGCTTCAACTGAACCTCGAAATCGAAGCAGTTATGTTTATATTGATTTCTCGCGTTAATCATTACGAACCAGGAACAGCCAGCACACTCGGTCGCATTAGTAATTATGTCACGTCTCTACTTAGCAGAGCATTCAAAGGCCCACTGGAAGTAGTAAAGCACTAAAACACTGCAAAACTGAACTCGGGAAAATCATACTGGGAGCTCTGAGCGATGTCTGCATCCAAGCCATCCAATACGGACTCTGAATCCTTGGAATATCAACACTATGATGCGCTACCTTTTACCTGGAGCAAAACGATGGAATTAGAAGAATGCTTACCGCAGGATACAACTGTGCCGCTGTTATTTGGAGCACGGTTTTCACTTGCATGAAAACTACAGCAGAACGTAGAAGGATGATCACTGAGGAGTCCACGCGGGCATGCTGAGGAGATTGTAGGTCGTACATTTCAATGATTACTGACATTTGCGCTGCTGGAGGTACAGTAATCAACAAAGAACAGGGTGTGCTACTCTCGAATCCGGTCAGCACATGATGAAAAGCCAGGAAGTATACCTTGTCAAATTGCCGTCAACAGGGACAAGTTAACCACCAGCTCCACCGGCGCCCGGCTAGCTCAGTCGGTAGAGCATGAGACTCTTAATCTCAGGGTCGTGGGTTCGAGCCCCACGTTGGGCGGTGCCCGTCTCCTTATTAACAAAGTTTCCCGCTCATCCTTGAACCTCTTACACCTCGATGGTACCGAGCACTGCGTTTTAATGCACAGGTGTGATCAAACCGAGATGAAAAGGGCGTATCTAGCTCCTTGCCCGAGAGATAAATCAAAGGTTCCGCAGATAATCCCTTGGCTCCGGTACCCGGACGCAGATAGGAGCTGCAGCCATCATAACTTGTATGAAAACTAAGAAGAGCTCCTGTCTATTTACAGTTTCATTTACTCTAGCGTTTCCTTAAACATCGCGTGTACGAAGGCTAAGAAATTGGAGAGCTATCCTAATACAATAACTATTAGGAATCTTTTCGGCAAAACAGTTTCACTGTGATTTTGCAGGTAACACGTACGTTGGGAAAACATTTTGAACGCGATCAATAACCGCACTGGAAAAATGTGGGAAAGAAAGGGCGAAAAGCGACTCTTCAACATGTGGAAATATCTTCCTGAGCGGAGCCCTCTTCTCGAAGCTCAACACTCTGCAAGAGTCACTTCTCCCAACTTGCGCCCGCAGGTTTCCGTAGTGTGCCTGCAAAGAGCCATCCGCTTGAGACAGGTGCACCTCCCGATTTCATTGAACTAAGCTAGATGCACAATTTCTAATGCAGCCTTCATCACAATAGACAGTTCATTTCTCGAAAGCTTGTCGTAAAAAAAGGAAACAAAGAACGAAAACGTATAGCTGACAATCTTCTGAAGATGCAGATTCAGCTTTGGGGAAATGGACATTTTATGTGTGCAGATGCTTTTCAAGCGCTGGTTTTAGAACGTCGCTGTGCTTCCAGCATCCTTTTCAGCCTTCTAAACTGGCTACCGAGGTGCCGATCACATTGTAAAGCGGTTGAGAGGCCGGAGCTGCTCAAACCGCTCTTGCCGTTTCCCATCAATCAAAAGCACTATGTTGTTTCTTTGTATGGAAAGCTTTTCAAGTCTGGCATCGACACGCACCTTTCCTGAAACGTCCAAAAGGTGAATGCTTCGCAAAGAAATCCAGTCTACCTTCAGGGGGCATGATGTTGAAATCGGAATGAGCCCTGGGTGGGCTTGAAGCAGCAGCTGTTCAGTTAACAGCTGCACAGAAACGCACCCCGCTTGCTTTGTATCATTCGCAAGTTTCTGGTTAAAGAGTAAAAAAGGCTGGAATTCTTCTGCCAGCCGGCAGGATTTCTTCTGCACTCACCCAGAAAAGCCAAGAATTGTATTTCATCTTTCGCAAGCTGTATTTTCCAGGAGGAGAATGAATACTTGCATTAAACTGAATCAAGCCGACAGAGACGCACAGCCGTTGTTTTTCTCCATGGGAAGTTTTTCGTTAAGGAAAAACACCGTTGTCATTTTCTTGCCAGCCGGCGGTATTTCTTGTGCAGCGATGAGCCAGATTTGTATTTCGTATTTCGCAAGTTGTGTGAATTTCTTGAAGTTGAAAGTGAATTCGCTCCAGAAAAGAAATGTCCAGTCGCATGAAAGCCGTGGCTGTTTGTTAAACCGCAGGACCTGAGCTTGCGTTCTGTTTCTCATGGCGTTCGCAAAGGCGATTCCTGCCTTTAAAACTGCTGTGTCTGCGACTGAAAGTGGCGTGTGGCGCAGCTTCTAAAGTCTTGTTGACGCTCCTCGATGTTGCTTTCTCTCTGCCTAAGGAAGTTCGATTGTCGCGTCGGAACGGGGAGACCTAATCCTTCCAGCTTTAAGCCACCCTTCAGTCTTCTGAAGGGTGTCCGAGTGCTAGCATGTCATTTGGCTTTTTTTCTGGGGAAACGGAGAGCGACATTGAAAAAGGTTACCTCCGCCGCCTCGCCCTCCGTGTTAAATGATCGCAAGCCGGCGGCGGCGGCGCTCCCTGTAGTCGTGGCCGAGCGGTTAAGGCGATGGGCTAGAAAGCCATTGGGGTCTCCCCGCGTCGGCTCGAATCCTGCCGACTACGGCGCCCTTCTCCTGTCGCTTCGGCCTGCCCAGAAAAAGGCGGAGTGCCGTTTCTCTCTTCCTGCTTCTTGTACAAACGCTAAATCGCTTGGACCTGCTGCCTTGGAAGTAATGTCTTCAACATCCACCAGTGACATTTCACAGCTGGAAGCACACAGCCACGCTTTTGGCATTGGCATGTCTTGCGCCCTACTTCCAGCCTTTGAAGACCTAATTATTCAAACTGAAAGAACCGGCTGAATGAGTGTTTGCAGTGCACCAGGAGGAGCAGGGACCATAGCATTGGAGGGGTGAGGATGGCGCAGATGGAAACGTTTTCATGCGCTCCTCTGGGAGGAATGAAAAGAAAAGACGAAACCGGAAACAGTAGTAGCCGCAAGAGGAAGTGTCTTCAAGCGCCAAGCAAGCGCTCCTCGTTAGTATAGTGGTGCGTATCCCCGCCTGTCACGTGGGAGACCAGGGATGGATTGCTTGACGGCGAGCCAGGTTGCTTTTCTCCCATCAGATTCCAACCGCTAATGCTAACGCAGTGTGTGGGAGCTTACATGCTTTTCCTTTCCCGTCTTTTTCGGACGACTGTTCCAAAGGGGTAACCTGAAGGAATAGGGGCCTGAAGACACGAGGCATTCTTAAACCAGCACTGGGCTGCACGGCCTTCTGTTGTGATCAGGTTATATTCGAGTCAAAAAGCCAGAGCATCCGCTTCCATCCTATGGAGCACGAGCTAAATCGGAAGAGGCAGGGGATACACCTACGCCTATCGGCGCACGTTCCCTGCGTCAGGCTGCTTCACCCATTTGCACCCGACTGGAGACGGCACTGAGCAAGCTTTTTGTCAGGAGTGGGATTCGAACCCACGCCTCCAGGGGAGACTGCGACCTGAACGCAGCGCCTTAGACCGCTCGGCCATCCTGACGCGGGCCCCCTGTCCCGGGGCGGTCTGATGAGCCACCGCGATCCCACTACGCTCCTCGAGTATCGCACTGTTATTAATACTACAGTGTGACTCCAGCATTAAAATGTTTGGAAAATGTGTCGGCTTTTATAATCCAGTGTAGAGCAGCATGTGATGATTTGTGCTACAACACCAAGCGCTCAAAGTGACGTCTGCGTTTGTCGTTGAAACTTTCAACTCTTTCATCACTTATGTAGGAAATAAAAAGAGCAGTTGTGCGCCACACGCAGAGAGGCCGTCAGCAGAGTGGCGCAGCGGAAGGGTGCTGGGCCCATAACCCAGAGGTCGATGGATCGAAACCATCCTCTGCTACATGTGTCCTATGCACGATTCCTAAGCATGCCATTGGGTTAGCAAAGTGCCTTCAAATAGTCTGCGTCTCCCTTTCTTTAAATTCTGTCCTGAGTTTCTCTCTCGTGTGTGTTTGTGCAAGCTTGACACTTGCGGGACTCTTTAATCTTCACCAATACGGAGATGACCAAATGTGTCTTCGGTTGTTCTGAGGTCTTTGATAGTTTCTTTGAAAGCTTCAACTGAACCTCGAAATCGAAGCAGTTATGTTTATATTGATTTCTCGCGTTAATCATTACGAACCAGGAACAGCCAGCACACTCGGTCGCATTAGTAATTATGTCACGTCTCTACTTAGCAGAGCATTCAAAGGCCCACTGGAAGTAGTAAAGCACTAAAACACTGCAAAACTGAACTCGGGAAAATCATACTGGGAGCTCTGAGCGATGTCTGCATCCAAGCCATCCAATACGGACTCTGAAACCTTGGAATATCAACACTATGATGCGCTACCTTTTACCTGGAGCAAAACGATGGAATTAGAAGAATGCTTACCGCAGGATACAACTGTGCCGCTGTTATTTGGAGCACGGTTTTCACTTGCATGAAAACTACAGCAGAACGTAGAAGGATGATCACTGAGGAGTCCACGCGGGCATGCTGAGGAGATTGTAGGTCGTACATTTCAATGATTACTGACATTTGCGCTGCTGGAGGTACAGTAATCAACAAAGAACAGGGTGTGCTACTCTCGAATCCGGTCAGCACATGATGAAAAGCCAGGAAGTATACCTTGTCAAATTGCCGTCAACAGGGACAAGTTAACCACCAGCTCCACCGGCGCCCGGCTAGCTCAGTCGGTAGAGCATGAGACTCTTAATCTCAGGGTCGTGGGTTCGAGCCCCACGTTGGGCGGTGCCCGTCTCCTTATTAACAAAGTTTCCCGCTCATCCTTGAACCTCTTACACCTCGATGGTACCGAGCACTGCGTTTTAATGCACAGGTGTGATCAAACCGAGATGAAAAGGGCGTATCTAGCTCCTTGCCCGAGAGATAAATCAAAGGTTCCGCAGATAATCCCTTGGCTCCGGTCACCCGGACGCAGATAGGAGCTGCAGCCATCATAACTTGTATGAAAACTAAGAAGAGCTCCTGTCTATTTACAGTTTCATTTACTCTAGCGTTTCCTTAAACATTGCGTGTACGAAGGCTAAGAAATTGGAGAGCTATTCTAATACAATAACTATTAGGAATCTTTTCGGCATAACAGTTTCACTGTGATTTTGCAGGTAACACGTACGTTGGGAAAACATTTTGAACGCGATCAATAACCGCACTGGAAAAATGTGGGAAAGAAAGGGCGAAAAGCGACTCTTCAACATGTGGAAATATCTTCCTGAGCGGAGCCCTCTTCTCGAAGCTCAACACTCTGCAAGAGTCACTTCTCCCAACTTGCGCCCGCAGGTTTCCGTAGTGTGCCTGCAAAGAGCCATCCGCTTGAGACAGGTGCACCTCCCGATTTCATTGAACTAAGCTAGATGCACAATTTCTAATGCAGCCTTCATCACAATAGACAGTTCATTTCTCGAAAGCTTGTCGTAAAAAAAGGAAACAAAGAACGAAAACGTATAGCTGACAATCTTCTGAAGATGCAGATTCAGCTTTGGGGAAATGGACATTTTATGTATGCAGATGCTTTTCAAGCGCTGGTTTTAGAACGTCGCTGTGCTTCCAGCATCCTTTTCAGCCTTCTAAACTGGCTACCGAGGTGCCGATCACATTGTAAAGCGGTTGAGAGGCCGGAGCTGCTCAAACCGCTCTTGCCGTTTCCCATCAATCAAAAGCACTATGTTGTTTCTTTGTATGGAAAGCTTTTCAAGTCTGGCATCGACACGCACCTTTCCTGAAACGTCCAAAAGGTGAATGCTTCGCAAAGAAATCCAGTCTACCTTCAGGGGGCATGATGTTGAAATCGGAATGAGCCCTGGGTGGGCTTGAAGCAGCAGCTGTTCAGTTAACAGCTGCACAGAAACGCACCCCGCTTGCTTTGTATCATTCGCAAGTTTCTGGTTAAAGAGTAAAAAAGGCTGGAATTCTTCTGCCAGCCGGCAGGATTTCTTCTGCACTCACCCAGAAAAGCCAAGAATTGTATTTCATCTTTCGCAAGCTGTATTTTCCAGGAGGAGAATGAATACTTGCATTAAACTGAATCAAGCCGACAGAGACGCACAGCCGTTGTTTTTCTCCATGGGAAGTTTTTCGTTAAGGAAAAACACCGTTGTCATTTTCTTGCCAGCCGGCGGTATTTCTTGTGCAGCGATGAGCCAGATTTGTATTTCGTATTTCGCAAGTTGTGTGAATTTCTTGAAGTTGAAAGTGAATTCGCTCCAGAAAAGAAATGTCCAGTCGCATGAAAGCCGTGGCTGTTTGTTAAACCGCAGGACCTGAGCTTGCGTTCTGTTTCTCATGGCGTTCGCAAAGGCGATTCCTGCCTTTAAAACTGCTGTGTCTGCGACTGAAAGTGGCGTGTGGCGCAGCTTCTAAAGTCTTGTTGACGCTCCTCGATGTTGCTTTCTCTCTGCCTAAGGAAGTTCGATTGTCGCGTCGGAACGGGGAGACCTAATCCTTCCAGCTTTAAGCCACCCTTCAGTCTTCTGAAGGGTGTCCGAGTGCTAGCATGTCATTTGGCTTTTTTTCTGGGGAAACGGAGAGCGACATTGAAAAAGGTTACCGCCGCCGCCTCGCCCTCCGTGTTAAATGATCGCAAGCCGGCGGCGGCGGCGCTCCCTGTAGTCGTGGCCGAGTGGTTAAGGCGATGGGCTAGAAAGCCATTGGGGTCTCCCCGCGTCGGCTCGAATCCTGCCGACTACGGCGCCCTTCTCCTGTCGCTTCGGCCTGCCCAGAAAAAGGCGGAGTGCCGTTTCTCTCTTCCTGCTTCTTGTACAAACGCTAAATCGCTTGGACCTGCTGCCTTGGAAGTAATGTCTTCAACATCCACCAGTGACATTTCACAGCTGGAAGCACACAGCCACGCTTTTGGCATTGGCATGTCTTGCGCCCTACTTCCAGCCTTTGAAGACCTAATTATTCAAACTGAAAGAACCGGCTGAATGAGTGTTTGCAGTGCACCAGGAGGAGCAGGGACCATAGCATTGGAGGGGTGAGGATGGCGCAGATGGAAACGTTTTCATGCGCTCCTCTGGGAGGAATGAAAAGAAAAGACGAAACCGGAAACAGTAGTAGCCGCAAGAGGAAGTGTCTTCAAGCGCCAAGCAAGCGCTCCTCGTTAGTATAGTGGTGCGTATCCCCGCCTGTCACGTGGGAGACCAGGGATGGATTGCTTGACGGCGAGCCAGGTTGCTTTTCTCCCATCAGATTCCAACCGCTAATGCTAACGCAGTGTGTGGGAGCTTACATGCTTTTCCTTTCCCGTCTTTTTCGGACGACTGTTCCAAAGGGGTAACCTGAAGGAATAGGGGCCTGAAGACACGAGGCATTCTTAAACCAGCACTGGGCTGCACGGCCTTCTGTTGTGATCAGGTTATATTCGAGTCAAAAAGCCAGAGCATCCGCTTCCATCCTATGGAGCACGAGCTAAATCGGAAGAGGCAGGGGATACACCTACGCCTATCGGCGCACGTTCCCTGCGTCAGGCTGCTTCACCCATTTGCACCCGACTGGAGACGGCACTGAGCAAGCTTTTTGTCAGGAGTGGGATTCGAACCCACGCCTCCAGGGGAGACTGCGACCTGAACGCAGCGCCTTAGACCGCTCGGCCATCCTGACGCGGGCCCCCTGTCCCGGGGCGGTCTGATGAGCCACCGCGATCCCACTACGCTCCTCGAGTATCGCACTGTTATTAATACTACAGTGTGACTCCAGCATTAAAATGTTTGGAAAATGTGTCGGCTTTTATAATCCAGTGTAGAGCAGCATGTGATGATTTGTGCTACAACACCAAGCGCTCAAAGTGACGTCTGCGTTTGTCGTTGAAACTTTCAACTCTTTCATCACTTATGTAGGAAATAAAAAGAGCAGTTGTGCGCCACACGCAGAGAGGCCGTCAGCAGAGTGGCGCAGCGGAAGGGTGCTGGGCCCATAACCCAGAGGTCGATGGATCGAAACCATCCTCTGCTACATGTGTCCTATGCACGATTCCTAAGCATGCCATTGGGTTAGCAAAGTGCCTTCAAATAGTCTGCATCTCCCTTTCTTTAAATTCTGTCCTGAGTTTCTCTCTCGTGTGTGTTTGTGCAAGCTTGACACTTGCGGGACTCTTTAATCTTCACCAATACGGAGATGACCAAATGTGTCTTCGGTTGTTCTGAGGTCTTTGATAGTTTCTTTGAAAGCTTCAACTGAACCTCGAAATCGAAGCAGTTATGTTTATATTGATTTCTCGCGTTAATCATTACGAACCAGGAACAGCCAGCACACTCGGTCGCATTAGTAATTATGTCACGTCTCTACTTAGCAGAGCATTCAAAGGCCCACTGGAAGTAGTAAAGCACTAAAACACTGCAAAACTGAACTCGGGAAAATCATACTGGGAGCTCTGAGCGATGTCTGCATCCAAGCCATCCAATACGGACTCTGAATCCTTGGAATATCAACACTATGATGCGCTACCTTTTACCTGGAGCAAAACGATGGAATTAGAAGAATGCTTACCGCAGGATACAACTGTGCCGCTGTTATTTGGAGCACGGTTTTCACTTGCATGAAAACTACAGCAGAACGTAGAAGGATGATCACTGAGGAGTCCACGCGGGCATGCTGAGGAGATTGTAGGTCGTACATTTCAATGATTACTGACATTTGCGCTGCTGGAGGTACAGTAATCAACAAAGAACAGGGTGTGCTACTCTCGAATCCGGTCAGCACATGATGAAAAGCCAGGAAGTATACCTTGTCAAATTGCCGTCAACAGGGACAAGTTAACCACCAGCTCCACCGGCGCCCGGCTAGCTCAGTCGGTAGAGCATGAGACTCTTAATCTCAGGGTCGTGGGTTCGAGCCCCACGTTGGGCGGTGCCCGTCTCCTTATTAACAAAGTTTCCCGCTCATCCTTGAACCTCTTACACCTCGATGGTACCGAGCACTGCGTTTTAATGCACAGGTGTGATCAAACCGAGATGAAAAGGGCGTATCTAGCTCCTTGCCCGAGAGATAAATCAAAGGTTCCGCAGATAATCCCTTGGCTCCGGTACCCGGACGCAGATAGGAGCTGCAGCCATCATAACTTGTATGAAAACTAAGAAGAGCTCCTGTCTATTTACAGTTTCATTTACTCTAGCGTTTCCTTAAACATCGCGTGTACGAAGGCTAAGAAATTGGAGAGCTATTCTAATACAATAACTATTAGGAATCTTTTCGCCATAACAGTTTCACTGTGATTTTGCAGGTAACACGTACGTTGGGAAAACATTTTGAACGCGATCAATAACCGCACTGGAAAAATGTGGGAAAGAAAGGGCGAAAAGCGACTCTTCAACATGTGGAAATATCTTCCTGAGCGGAGCCCTCTTCTCGAAGCTCAACACTCTGCAAGAGTCACTTCTCCCAACTTGCGCCCGCAGGTTTCCGTAGTGTGCCTGCAAAGAGCCATCCGCTTGAGACAGGTGCACCTCCCGATTTCATTGAACTAAGCTAGATGCACAATTTCTAATGCAGCCTTCATCACAATAGACAGTTCATTTCTCGAAAGCTTGTCGTAAAAAAAGGAAACAAAGAACGAAAACGTATAGCTGACAATCTTCTGAAGATGCAGATTCAGCTTTGGGGAAATGGACATTTTATGTATGCAGATGCTTTTCAAGCGCTGGTTTTAGAACGTCGCTGTGCTTCCAGCATCCTTTTCAGCCTTCTAAACTGGCTACCGAGGTGCCGATCACATTGTAAAGCGGTTGAGAGGCCGGAGCTGCTCAAACCGCTCTTGCCGTTTCCCATCAATCAAAAGCACTATGTTGTTTCTTTGTATGGAAAGCTTTTCAAGTCTGGCATCGACACGCACCTTTCCTGAAACGTCCAAAAGGTGAATGCTTCGCAAAGAAATCCAGTCTACCTTCAGGGGGCATGATGTTGAAATCGGAATGAGCCCTGGGTGGGCTTGAAGCAGCAGCTGTTCAGTTAACAGCTGCACAGAAACGCACCCCGCTTGCTTTGTATCATTCGCAAGTTTCTGGTTAAAGAGTAAAAAAGGCTGGAATTCTTCTGCCAGCCGGCAGGATTTCTTCTGCACTCACCCAGAAAAGCCAAGAATTGTATTTCATCTTTCGCAAGCTGTATTTTCCAGGAGGAGAATGAATACTTGCATTAAACTGAATCAAGCCGACAGAGACGCACAGCCGTTGTTTTTCTCCATGGGAAGTTTTTCGTTAAGGAAAAACACCGTTGTCATTTTCTTGCCAGCCGGCGGTATTTCTTGTGCAGCGATGAGCCAGATTTGTATTTCGTATTTCGCAAGTTGTGTGAATTTCTTGAAGTTGAAAGTGAATTCGCTCCAGAAAAGAAATGTCCAGTCGCATGAAAGCCGTGGCTGTTTGTTAAACCGCAGGACCTGAGCTTGCGTTCTGTTTCTCATGGCGTTCGCAAAGGCGATTCCTGCCTTTAAAACTGCTGTGTCTGCGACTGAAAGTGGCGTGTGGCGCAGCTTCTAAAGTCTTGTTGACGCTCCTCGATGTTGCTTTCTCTCTGCCTAAGGAAGTTCGATTGTCGCGTCGGAACGGGGAGACCTAATCCTTCCAGCTTTAAGCCACCCTTCAGTCTTCTGAAGGGTGTCCGAGTGCTAGCATGTCATTTGGCTTTTTTTCTGGGGAAACGGAGAGCGACATTGAAAAAGGTTACCGCCGCCGCCTCGCCCTCCGTGTTAAATGATCGCAAGCCGGCGGCGGCGGCGCTCCCTGTAGTCGTGGCCGAGCGGTTAAGGCGATGGGCTAGAAAGCCATTGGGGTCTCCCCGCGTCGGCTCGAATCCTGCCGACTACGGCGCCCTTCTCCTGTCGCTTCGGCCTGCCCAGAAAAAGGCGGAGTGCCGTTTCTCTCTTCCTGCTTCTTGTACAAACGCTAAATCGCTTGGACCTGCTGCCTTGGAAGTAATGTCTTCAACATCCACCAGTGACATTTCACAGCTGGAAGCACACAGCCACGCTTTTGGCATTGGCATGTCTTGCGCCCTACTTCCAGCCTTTGAAGACCTAATTATTCAAACTGAAAGAACCGGCTGAATGAGTGTTTGCAGTGCACCAGGAGGAGCAGGGACCATAGCATTGGAGGGGTGAGGATGGCGCAGATGGAAACGTTTTCATGCGCTCCTCTGGGAGGAATGAAAAGAAAAGACGAAACCGGAAACAGTAGTAGCCGCAAGAGGAAGTGTCTTCAAGCGCCAAGCAAGCGCTCCTCGTTAGTATAGTGGTGCGTATCCCCGCCTGTCACGTGGGAGACCAGGGATGGATTGCTTGACGGCGAGCCAGGTTGCTTTTCTCCCATCAGATTCCAACCGCTAATGCTAACGCAGTGTGTGGGAGCTTACATGCTTTTCCTTTCCCGTCTTTTTCGGACGACTATTCCAAAGGGGTAACCTGAAGGAATAGGGGCCTGAAGACACGAGGCATTCTTAAACCAGCACTGGGCTGCACGGCCTTCTGTTGTGATCAGGTTATATTCGAGTCAAAAAGCCAGAGCATCCGCTTCCATCCTATGGAGCACGAGCTAAATCGGAAGAGGCAGGGGATACACCTACGCCTATCGGCGCACGTTCCCTGCGTCAGGCTGCTTCACCTATTTGCACCCGACTGGAGACGGCACTGAGCAAGCTTTTTGTCAGGAGTGGGATTCGAACCCACGCCTCCAGGGGAGACTGCGACCTGAACGCAGCGCCTTAGACCGCTCGGCCATCCTGACGCGGGCCCCCTGTCCCGGGGCGGTCTGATGAGCCACCGCGATCCCACTACGCTCCTCGAGTATCGCACTGTTATTAATACTACAGTGTGACTCCAGCATTAAAATGTTTGGAAAATGTGTCGGCTTTTATAATCCAGTGTAGAGCAGCATGTGATGATTTGTGCTACAACACCAAGCGCTCAAAGTGACGTCTGCGTTTGTCGTTGAAACTTTCAACTCTTTCATCACTTATGTAGGAAATAAAAAGAGCAGTTGTGCGCCACACGCAGAGAGGCCGTCAGCAGAGTGGCGCAGCGGAAGGGTGCTGGGCCCATAACCCAGAGGTCGATGGATCGAAACCATCCTCTGCTACATGTGTCCTATGCACGATTCCTAAGCATGCCATTGGGTTAGCAAAGTGCCTTCAAATAGTCTGCGTCTCCCTTTCTTTAAATTCTGTCCTGAGTTTCTCTCTTGTGTGTGTTTGTGCAAGCTTGACACTTGCGGGACTCTTTAATCTTCACCAATACGGAGATGACCAAATGTGTCTTCGGTTGTTCTGAGGTCTTTGATAGTTTCTTTGAAAGCTTCAACTGAACCTCGAAATCGAAGCAGTTATGTTTATATTGATTTCTCGCGTTAATCATTACGAACCAGGAACAGCCAGCACACTCGGTCGCATTAGTAATTATGTCACGTCTCTACTTAGCAGAGCATTCAAAGGCCCACTGGAAGTAGTAAAGCACTAAAACACTGCAAAACTGAACTCGGGAAAATCATACTGGGAGCTCTGAGCGATGTCTGCATCCAAGCCATCCAATACGGACTCTGAAACCTTGGAATATCAACACTATGATGCGCTACCTTTTACCTGGAGCAAAACGATGGAATTAGAAGAATGCTTACCGCAGGATACAACTGTGCCGCTGTTATTTGGAGCACGGTTTTCACTTGCATGAAAACTACAGCAGAACGTAGAAGGATGATCACTGAGGAGTCCACGCGGGCATGCTGAGGAGATTGTAGGTCGTACATTTCAATGATTACTGACATTTGCGCTGCTGGAGGTACAGTAATCAACAAAGAACAGGGTGTGCTACTCTCGAATCCGGTCAGCACATGATGAAAAGCCAGGAAGTATACCTTGTCAAATTGCCGTCAACAGGGACAAGTTAACCACCAGCTCCACCGGCGCCCGGCTAGCTCAGTCGGTAGAGCATGAGACTCTTAATCTCAGGGTCGTGGGTTCGAGCCCCACGTTGGGCGGTGCCCGTCTCCTTATTAACAAAGTTTCCCGCTCATCCTTGAACCTCTTACACCTCGATGGTACCGAGCACTGCGTTTTAATGCACAGGTGTGATCAAACCGAGATGAAAAGGGCGTATCTAGCTCCTTGCCCGAGAGATAAATCAAAGGTTCCGCAGATAATCCCTTGGCTCCGGTCACCCGGACGCAGATAGGAGCTGCAGCCATCATAACTTGTATGAAAACTAAGAAGAGCTCCTGTCTATTTACAGTTTCATTTACTCTAGCGTTTCCTTAAACATCGTGTGTACGAAGGCTAAGAAATTGGAGAGCTATTCTAATACAATAACTATTAGGAATCTTTTCGGCCATAACAGTTTCACTGTGATTTTGCAGGTAACACGTACGTTGGGAAAACATTTTGAACGCGATCAATAACCGCACTGGAAAAATGTGGGAAAGAAAGGGCGAAAAGCGACTCTTCAACATGTGGAAATATCTTCCTGAGCGGAGCCCTCTTCTCGAAGCTCAACACTCTGCAAGAGTCACTTCTCCCAACTTGCGCCCGCAGGTTTCCGTAGTGTGCCTGCAAAGAGCCATCCGCTTGAGACAGGTGCACCTCCCGATTTCATTGAACTAAGCTAGATGCACAATTTCTAATGCAGCCTTCATCACAATAGACAGTTCATTTCTCGAAAGCTTGTCGTAAAAAAAGGAAACAAAGAACGAAAACGTATAGCTGACAATCTTCTGAAGATGCAGATTCAGCTTTGGGGAAATGGACATTTTATGTATGCAGATGCTTTTCAAGCGCTGGTTTTAGAACGTCGCTGTGCTTCCAGCATCCTTTTCAGCCTTCTAAACTGGCTACCGAGGTGCCGATCACATTGTAAAGCGGTTGAGAGGCCGGAGCTGCTCAAACCGCTCTTGCCGTTTCCCATCAATCAAAAGCACTATGTTGTTTCTTTGTATGGAAAGCTTTTCAAGTCTGGCATCGACACGCACCTTTCCTGAAACGTCCAAAAGGTGAATGCTTCGCAAAGAAATCCAGTCTACCTTCAGGGGGCATGATGTTGAAATCGGAATGAGCCCTGGGTGGGCTTGAAGCAGCAGCTGTTCAGTTAACAGCTGCACAGAAACGCACCCCGCTTGCTTTGTATCATTCGCAAGTTTCTGGTTAAAGAGTAAAAAAGGCTGGAATTCTTCTGCCAGCCGGCAGGATTTCTTCTGCACTCACCCAGAAAAGCCAAGAATTGTATTTCATCTTTCGCAAGCTGTATTTTCCAGGAGGAGAATGAATACTTGCATTAAACTGAATCAAGCCGACAGAGACGCACAGCCGTTGTTTTTCTCCATGGGAAGTTTTTCGTTAAGGAAAAACACCGTTGTCATTTTCTTGCCAGCCGGCGGTATTTCTTGTGCAGCGATGAGCCAGATTTGTATTTCGTATTTCGCAAGTTGTGTGAATTTCTTGAAGTTGAAAGTGAATTCGCTCCAGAAAAGAAATGTCCAGTCGCATGAAAGCCGTGGCTGTTTGTTAAACCGCAGGACCTGAGCTTGCGTTCTGTTTCTCATGGCGTTCGCAAAGGCGATTCCTGCCTTTAAAACTGCTGTGTCTGCGACTGAAAGTGGCGTGTGGCGCAGCTTCTAAAGTCTTGTTGACGCTCCTCGATGTTGCTTTCTCTCTGCCTAAGGAAGTTCGATTGTCGCGTCGGAACGGGGAGACCTAATCCTTCCAGCTTTAAGCCACCCTTCAGTCTTCTGAAGGGTGTCCGAGTGCTAGCATGTCATTTGGCTTTTTTTCTGGGGAAACGGAGAGCGACATTGAAAAAGGTTACCGCCGCCGCCTCGCCCTCCGTGTTAAATGATCGCAAGCCGGCGGCGGCGGCGCTCCCTGTAGTCGTGGCCGAGCGGTTAAGGCGATGGGCTAGAAAGCCATTGGGGTCTCCCCGCGTCGGCTCGAATCCTGCCCACTACGGCGCCCTTCTCCTGTCGCTTCGGCCTGCCCAGAAAAAGGCGGAGTGCCGTTTCTCTCTTCCTGCTTCTTGTACAAACGCTAAATCGCTTGGACCTGCTGCCTTGGAAGTAATGTCTTCAACATCCACCAGTGACATTTCACAGCTGGAAGCACACAGCCACGCTTTTGGCATTGGCATGTCTTGCGCCCTACTTCCAGCCTTTGAAGACCTAATTATTCAAACTGAAAGAACCGGCTGAATGAGTGTTTGCAGTGCACCAGGAGGAGCAGGGACCATAGCATTGGAGGGGTGAGGATGGCGCAGATGGAAACGTTTTCATGCGCTCCTCTGGGAGGAATGAAAAGAAAAGACGAAACCGGAAACAGTAGTAGCCGCAAGAGGAAGTGTCTTCAAGCGCCAAGCAAGCGCTCCTCGTTAGTATAGTGGTGCGTATCCCCGCCTGTCACGTGGGAGACCAGGGATGGATTGCTTGACGGCGAGCCAGGTTGCTTTTCTCCCATCAGATTCCAACCGCTAATGCTAACGCAGTGTGTGGGAGCTTACATGCTTTTCCTTTCCCGTCTTTTTCGGACGACTGTTCCAAAGGGGTAACCTGAAGGAATAGGGGCCTGAAGACACGAGGCATTCTTAAACCAGCACTGGGCTGCACGGCCTTCTGTTGTGATCAGGTTATATTCGAGTCAAAAAGCCAGAGCATCCGCTTCCATCCTATGGAGCACGAGCTAAATCGGAAGAGGCAGGGGATACACCTACGCCTATCGGCGCACGTTCCCTGCGTCAGGCTGCTTCACCCATTTGCACCCGACTGGAGACGGCACTGAGCAAGCTTTTTGTCAGGAGTGGGATTCGAACCCACGCCTCCAGGGGAGACTGCGACCTGAACGCAGCGCCTTAGACCGCTCGGCCATCCTGACGCGGGCCCCCTGTCCCGGGGCGGTCTGATGAGCCACCGCGATCCCACTACGCTCCTCGAGTATCGCACTGTTATTAATACTACAGTGTGACTCCAGCATTAAAATGTTTGGAAAATGTGTCGGCTTTTATAATCCAGTGTAGAGCAGCATGTGATGATTTGTGCTACAACACCAAGCGCTCAAAGTGACGTCTGCGTTTGTCGTTGAAACTTTCAACTCTTTCATCACTTATGTAGGAAATAAAAAGAGCAGTTGTGCGCCACACGCAGAGAGGCCGTCAGCAGAGTGGCGCAGCGGAAGCGTGCTGGGCCCATAACCCAGAGGTCGATGGATCGAAACCATCCTCTGCTACATGTGTCCTATGCACGATTCCTAAGCATGCCATTGGGTTAGCAAAGTGCCTTCAAATAGTCTGCATCTCCCTTTCTTTAAATTCTGTCCTGAGTTTCTCTCTCGTGTGTGTTTGTGCAAGCTTGACACTTGCGGGACTCTTTAATCTTCACCAATACGGAGATGACCAAATGTGTCTTCGGTTGTTCTGAGGTCTTTGATAGTTTCTTTGAAAGCTTCAACTGAACCTCGAAATCGAAGCAGTTATGTTTATATTGATTTCTCGCGTTAATCATTACGAACCAGGAACAGCCAGCACACTCGGTCGCATTAGTAATTATGTCACGTCTCTACTTAGCAGAGCATTCAAAGGCCCACTGGAAGTAGTAAAGCACTAAAACACTGCAAAACTGAACTCGGGAAAATCATACTGGGAGCTCTGAGCGATGTCTGCATCCAAGCCATCCAATACGGACTCTGAAACCTTGGAATATCAACACTATGATGCGCTACCTTTTACCTGGAGCAAAACGATGGAATTAGAAGAATGCTTACCGCAGGATACAACTGTGCCGCTGTTATTTGGAGCACGGTTTTCACTTGCATGAAAACTACAGCAGAACGTAGAAGGATGATCACTGAGGAGTCCACGCGGGCATGCTGAGGAGATTGTAGGTCGTACATTTCAATGATTACTGACATTTGCGCTGCTGGAGGTACAGTAATCAACAAAGAACAGGGTGTGCTACTCTCGAATCCGGTCAGCACATGATGAAAAGCCAGGAAGTATACCTTGTCAAATTGCCGTCAACAGGGACAAGTTAACCACCAGCTCCACCGGCGCCCGGCTAGCTCAGTCGGTAGAGCATGAGACTCTTAATCTCAGGGTCGTGGGTTCGAGCCCCACGTTGGGCGGTGCCCGTCTCCTTATTAACAAAGTTTCCCGCTCATCCTTGAACCTCTTACACCTCGATGGTACCGAGCACTGCGTTTTAATGCACAGGTGTGATCAAACCGAGATGAAAAGGGCGTATCTAGCTCCTTGCCCGAGAGATAAATCAAAGGTTCCGCAGATAATCCCTTGGCTCCGGTCACCCGGACGCAGATAGGAGCTGCAGCCATCATAACTTGTATGAAAACTAAGAAGAGCTCCTGTCTATTTACAGTTTCATTTACTCTAGCGTTTCCTTAAACATCTGTGTGTACGAAGGCTAAGAAATTGGAGAGCTATTCTAATACAATAACTATTAGGAATCTTTTCGGCATAACAGTTTCACTGTGATTTTGCAGGTAACACGTACGTTGGGAAAACATTTTGAACGCGATCAATAACCGCACTGGAAAAATGTGGGAAAGAAAGGGCGAAAAGCGACTCTTCAACATGTGGAAATATCTTCCTGAGCGGAGCCCTCTTCTCGAAGCTCAACACTCTGCAAGAGTCACTTCTCCCAACTTGCGCCCGCAGGTTTCCGTAGTGTGCCTGCAAAGAGCCATCCGCTTGAGACAGGTGCACCTCCCGATTTCATTGAACTAAGCTAGATGCACAATTTCTAATGCAGCCTTCATCACAATAGACAGTTCATTTCTCGAAAGCTTGTCGTAAAAAAAGGAAACAAAGAACGAAAACGTATAGCTGACAATCTTCTGAAGATGCAGATTCAGCTTTGGGGAAATGGACATTTTATGTATGCAGATGCTTTTCAAGCGCTGGTTTTAGAACGTCGCTGTGCTTCCAGCATCCTTTTCAGCCTTCTAAACTGGCTACCGAGGTGCCGATCACATTGTAAAGCGGTTGAGAGGCCGGAGCTGCTCAAACCGCTCTTGCCGTTTCCCATCAATCAAAAGCACTATGTTGTTTCTTTGTATGGAAAGCTTTTCAAGTCTGGCATCGACACGCACCTTTCCTGAAACGTCCAAAAGGTGAATGCTTCGCAAAGAAATCCAGTCTACCTTCAGGGGGCATGATGTTGAAATCGGAATGAGCCCTGGGTGGGCTTGAAGCAGCAGCTGTTCAGTTAACAGCTGCACAGAAACGCACCCCGCTTGCTTTGTATCATTCGCAAGTTTCTGGTTAAAGAGTAAAAAAGGCTGGAATTCTTCTGCCAGCCGGCAGGATTTCTTCTGCACTCACCCAGAAAAGCCAAGAATTGTATTTCATCTTTCGCAAGCTGTATTTTCCAGGAGGAGAATGAATACTTGCATTAAACTGAATCAAGCCGACAGAGACGCACAGCCGTTGTTTTTCTCCATGGGAAGTTTTTCGTTAAGGAAAAACACCGTTGTCATTTTCTTGCCAGCCGGCGGTATTTCTTGTGCAGCGATGAGCCAGATTTGTATTTCGTATTTCGCAAGTTGTGTGAATTTCTTGAAGTTGAAAGTGAATTCGCTCCAGAAAAGAAATGTCCAGTCGCATGAAAGCCGTGGCTGTTTGTTAAACCGCAGGACCTGAGCTTGCGTTCTGTTTCTCATGGCGTTCGCAAAGGCGATTCCTGCCTTTAAAACTGCTGTGTCTGCGACTGAAAGTGGCGTGTGGCGCAGCTTCTAAAGTCTTGTTGACGCTCCTCGATGTTGCTTTCTCTCTGCCTAAGGAAGTTCGATTGTCGCGTCGGAACGGGGAGACCTAATCCTTCCAGCTTTAAGCCACCCTTCAGTCTTCTGAAGGGTGTCCGAGTGCTAGCATGTCATTTGGCTTTTTTTCTGGGGAAACGGAGAGCGACATTGAAAAAGGTTACCTCCGCCGCCTCGCCCTCCGTGTTAAATGATCGCAAGCCGGCGGCGGCGGCGCTCCCTGTAGTCGTGGCCGAGCGGTTAAGGCGATGGGCTAGAAAGCCATTGGGGTCTCCCCGCGTCGGCTCGAATCCTGCCGACTACGGCGCCCTTCTCCTGTCGCTTCGGCCTGCCCAGAAAAAGGCGGAGTGCTGTTTCTCTCTTCCTGCTTCTTGTACAAACGCTAAATCGCTTGGACCTGCTGCCTTGGAAGTAATGTCTTCAACATCCACCAGTGACATTTCACAGCTGGAAGCACACAGCCACGCTTTTGGCATTGGCATGTCTTGCGCCCTACTTCCAGCCTTTGAAGACCTAATTATTCAAACTGAAAGAACCGGCTGAATGAGTGTTTGCAGTGCACCAGGAGGAGCAGGGACCATAGCATTGGAGGGGTGAGGATGGCGCAGATGGAAACGTTTTCATGCGCTCCTCTGGGAGGAATGAAAAGAAAAGACGAAACCGGAAACAGTAGTAGCCGCAAGAGGAAGTGTCTTCAAGCGCCAAGCAAGCGCTCCTCGTTAGTATAGTGGTGCGTATCCCCGCCTGTCACGTGGGAGACCAGGGATGGATTGCTTGACGGCGAGCCAGGTTGCTTTTCTCCCATCAGATTCCAACCGCTAATGCTAACGCAGTGTGTGGGAGCTTACATGCTTTTCCTTTCCCGTCTTTTTCGGACGACTGTTCCAAAGGGGTAACCTGAAGGAATAGGGGCCTGAAGACACGAGGCATTCTTAAACCAGCACTGGGCTGCACGGCCTTCTGTTGTGATCAGGTTATATTCGAGTCAAAAAGCCAGAGCATCCGCTTCCATCCTATGGAGCACGAGCTAAATCGGAAGAGGCAGGGGATACACCTACGCCTATCGGCGCACGTTCCCTGCGTCAGGCTGCTTCACCCATTTGCACCCGACTGGAGACGGCACTGAGCAAGCTTTTTGTCAGGAGTGGGATTCGAACCCACGCCTCCAGGGGAGACTGCGACCTGAACGCAGCGCCTTAGACCGCTCGGCCATCCTGACGCGGGCCCCCTGTCCCGGGGCGGTCTGATGAGCCACCGCGATCCCACTACGCTCCTCGAGTATCGCACTGTTATTAATACTACAGTGTGACTCCAGCATTAAAATGTTTGGAAAATGTGTCGGCTTTTATAATCCAGTGTAGAGCAGCATGTGATGATTTGTGCTACAACACCAAGCGCTCAAAGTGACGTCTGCGTTTGTCGTTGAAACTTTCAACTCTTTCATCACTTATGTAGGAAATAAAAAGAGCAGTTGTGCGCCACACGCAGAGAGGCCGTCAGCAGAGTGGCGCAGCGGAAGCGTGCTGGGCCCATAACCCAGAGGTCGATGGATCGAAACCATCCTCTGCTACATGTGTCCTATGCACGATTCCTAAGCATGCCATTGGGTTAGCAAAGTGCCTTCAAATAGTCTGCATCTCCCTTTCTTTAAATTCTGTCCTGAGTTTCTCTCTCGTGTGTGTTTGTGCAAGCTTGACACTTGCGGGACTCTTTAATCTTCACCAATACGGAGATGACCAAATGTGTCTTCGGTTGTTCTGAGGTCTTTGATAGTTTCTTTGAAAGCTTCAACTGAACCTCGAAATCGAAGCAGTTATGTTTATATTGATTTCTCGCGTTAATCATTACGAACCAGGAACAGCCAGCACACTCGGTCGCATTAGTAATTATGTCACGTCTCTACTTAGCAGAGCATTCAAAGGCCCACTGGAAGTAGTAAAGCACTAAAACACTGCAAAACTGAACTCGGGAAAATCATACTGGGAGCTCTGAGCGATGTCTGCATCCAAGCCATCCAATACGGACTCTGAAACCTTGGAATATCAACACTATGATGCGCTACCTTTTACCTGGAGCAAAACGATGGAATTAGAAGAATGCTTACCGCAGGATACAACTGTGCCGCTGTTATTTGGAGCACGGTTTTCACTTGCATGAAAACTACAGCAGAACGTAGAAGGATGATCACTGAGGAGTCCACGCGGGCATGCTGAGGAGATTGTAGGTCGTACATTTCAATGATTACTGACATTTGCGCTGCTGGAGGTACAGTAATCAACAAAGAACAGGGTGTGCTACTCTCGAATCCGGTCAGCACATGATGAAAAGCCAGGAAGTATACCTTGTCAAATTGCCGTCAACAGGGACAAGTTAACCACCAGCTCCACCGGCGCCCGGCTAGCTCAGTCGGTAGAGCATGAGACTCTTAATCTCAGGGTCGTGGGTTCGAGCCCCACGTTGGGCGGTGCCCGTCTCCTTATTAACAAAGTTTCCCGCTCATCCTTGAACCTCTTACACCTCGATGGTACCGAGCACTGCGTTTTAATGCACAGGTGTGATCAAACCGAGATGAAAAGGGCGTATCTAGCTCCTTGCCCGAGAGATAAATCAAAGGTTCCGCAGATAATCCCTTGGCTCCGGTCACCCGGACGCAGATAGGAGCTGCAGCCATCATAACTTGTATGAAAACTAAGAAGAGCTCCTGTCTATTTACAGTTTCATTTACTCTAGCGTTTCCTTAAACATTGTGTGTACGAAGGCTAAGAAATTGGAGAGCTATTCTAATACAATAACTATTAGGAATCTTTTCGGCATAACAGTTTCACTGTGATTTTGCAGGTAACACGTACGTTGGGAAAACATTTTGAACGCGATCAATAACCGCACTGGAAAAATGTGGGAAAGAAAGGGCGAAAAGCGACTCTTCAACATGTGGAAATATCTTCCTGAGCGGAGCCCTCTTCTCGAAGCTCAACACTCTGCAAGAGTCACTTCTCCCAACTTGCGCCCGCAGGTTTCCGTAGTGTGCCTGCAAAGAGCCATCCGCTTGAGACAGGTGCACCTCCCGATTTCATTGAACTAAGCTAGATGCACAATTTCTAATGCAGCCTTCATCACAATAGACAGTTCATTTCTCGAAAGCTTGTCGTAAAAAAAGGAAACAAAGAACGAAAACGTATAGCTGACAATCTTCTGAAGATGCAGATTCAGCTTTGGGGAAATGGACATTTTATGTATGCAGATGCTTTTCAAGCGCTGGTTTTAGAACGTCGCTGTGCTTCCAGCATCCTTTTCAGCCTTCTAAACTGGCTACCGAGGTGCCGATCACATTGTAAAGCGGTTGAGAGGCCGGAGCTGCTCAAACCGCTCTTGCCGTTTCCCATCAATCAAAAGCACTATGTTGTTTCTTTGTATGGAAAGCTTTTCAAGTCTGGCATCGACACGCACCTTTCCTGAAACGTCCAAAAGGTGAATGCTTCGCAAAGAAATCCAGTCTACCTTCAGGGGGCATGATGTTGAAATCGGAATGAGCCCTGGGTGGGCTTGAAGCAGCAGCTGTTCAGTTAACAGCTGCACAGAAACGCACCCCGCTTGCTTTGTATCATTCGCAAGTTTCTGGTTAAAGAGTAAAAAAGGCTGGAATTCTTCTGCCAGCCGGCAGGATTTCTTCTGCACTCACCCAGAAAAGCCAAGAATTGTATTTCATCTTTCGCAAGCTGTATTTTCCAGGAGGAGAATGAATACTTGCATTAAACTGAATCAAGCCGACAGAGACGCACAGCCGTTGTTTTTCTCCATGGGAAGTTTTTCGTTAAGGAAAAACACCGTTGTCATTTTCTTGCCAGCCGGCGGTATTTCTTGTGCAGCGATGAGCCAGATTTGTATTTCGTATTTCGCAAGTTGTGTGAATTTCTTGAAGTTGAAAGTGAATTCGCTCCAGAAAAGAAATGTCCAGTCGCATGAAAGCCGTGGCTGTTTGTTAAACCGCAGGACCTGAGCTTGCGTTCTGTTTCTCATGGCGTTCGCAAAGGCGATTCCTGCCTTTAAAACTGCTGTGTCTGCGACTGAAAGTGGCGTGTGGCGCAGCTTCTAAAGTCTTGTTGACGCTCCTCGATGTTGCTTTCTCTCTGCCTAAGGAAGTTCGATTGTCGCGTCGGAACGGGGAGACCTAATCCTTCCAGCTTTAAGCCACCCTTCAGTCTTCTGAAGGGTGTCCGAGTGCTAGCATGTCATTTGGCTTTTTTTCTGGGGAAACGGAGAGCGACATTGAAAAAGGTTACCTCCGCCGCCTCGCCCTCCGTGTTAAATGATCGCAAGCCGGCGGCGGCGGCGCTCCCTGTAGTCGTGGCCGAGCGGTTAAGGCGATGGGCTAGAAAGCCATTGGGGTCTCCCCGCGTCGGCTCGAATCCTGCCGACTACGGCGCCCTTCTCCTGTCGCTTCGGCCTGCCCAGAAAAAGGCGGAGTGCTGTTTCTCTCTTCCTGCTTCTTGTACAAACGCTAAATCGCTTGGACCTGCTGCCTTGGAAGTAATGTCTTCAACATCCACCAGTGACATTTCACAGCTGGAAGCACACAGCCACGCTTTTGGCATTGGCATGTCTTGCGCCCTACTTCCAGCCTTTGAAGACCTAATTATTCAAACTGAAAGAACCGGCTGAATGAGTGTTTGCAGTGCACCAGGAGGAGCAGGGACCATAGCATTGGAGGGGTGAGGATGGCGCAGATGGAAACGTTTTCATGCGCTCCTCTGGGAGGAATGAAAAGAAAAGACGAAACCGGAAACAGTAGTAGCCGCAAGAGGAAGTGTCTTCAAGCGCCAAGCAAGCGCTCCTCGTTAGTATAGTGGTGCGTATCCCCGCCTGTCACGTGGGAGACCAGGGATGGATTGCTTGACGGCGAGCCAGGTTGCTTTTCTCCCATCAGATTCCAACCGCTAATGCTAACGCAGTGTGTGGGAGCTTACATGCTTTTCCTTTCCCGTCTTTTTCGGACGACTGTTCCAAAGGGGTAACCTGAAGGAATAGGGGCCTGAAGACACGAGGCATTCTTAAACCAGCACTGGGCTGCACGGCCTTCTGTTGTGATCAGGTTATATTCGAGTCAAAAAGCCAGAGCATCCGCTTCCATCCTATGGAGCACGAGCTAAATCGGAAGAGGCAGGGGATACACCTACGCCTATCGGCGCACGTTCCCTGCGTCAGGCTGCTTCACCCATTTGCACCCGACTGGAGACGGCACTGAGCAAGCTTTTTGTCAGGAGTGGGATTCGAACCCACGCCTCCAGGGGAGACTGCGACCTGAACGCAGCGCCTTAGACCGCTCGGCCATCCTGACGCGGGCCCCCTGTCCCGGGGCGGTCTGATGAGCCACCGCGATCCCACTACGCTCCTCGAGTATCGCACTGTTATTAATACTACAGTGTGACTCCAGCATTAAAATGTTTGGAAAATGTGTCGGCTTTTATAATCCAGTGTAGAGCAGCATGTGATGATTTGTGCTACAACACCAAGCGCTCAAAGTGACGTCTGCGTTTGTCGTTGAAACTTTCAACTCTTTCATCACTTATGTAGGAAATAAAAAGAGCAGTTGTGCGCCACACGCAGAGAGGCCGTCAGCAGAGTGGCGCAGCGGAAGCGTGCTGGGCCCATAACCCAGAGGTCGATGGATCGAAACCATCCTCTGCTACATGTGTCCTATGCACGATTCCTAAGCATGCCATTGGGTTAGCAAAGTGCCTTCAAATAGTCTGCATCTCCCTTTCTTTAAATTCTGTCCTGAGTTTCTCTCTCGTGTGTGTTTGTGCAAGCTTGACACTTGCGGGACTCTTTAATCTTCACCAATACGGAGATGACCAAATGTGTCTTCGGTTGTTCTGAGGTCTTTGATAGTTTCTTTGAAAGCTTCAACTGAACCTCGAAATCGAAGCAGTTATGTTTATATTGATTTCTCGCGTTAATCATTACGAACCAGGAACAGCCAGCACACTCGGTCGCATTAGTAATTATGTCACGTCTCTACTTAGCAGAGCATTCAAAGGCCCACTGGAAGTAGTAAAGCACTAAAACACTGCAAAACTGAACTCGGGAAAATCATACTGGGAGCTCTGAGCGATGTCTGCATCCAAGCCATCCAATACGGACTCTGAAACCTTGGAATATCAACACTATGATGCGCTACCTTTTACCTGGAGCAAAACGATGGAATTAGAAGAATGCTTACCGCAGGATACAACTGTGCCGCTGTTATTTGGAGCACGGTTTTCACTTGCATGAAAACTACAGCAGAACGTAGAAGGATGATCACTGAGGAGTCCACGCGGGCATGCTGAGGAGATTGTAGGTCGTACATTTCAATGATTACTGACATTTGCGCTGCTGGAGATACAGTAATCAACAAAGAACAGGGTGTGCTACTCTCGAATCCGGTCAGCACATGATGAAAAGCCAGGAAGTATACCTTGTCAAATTGCCGTCAACAGGGACAAGTTAACCACCAGCTCCACCGGCGCCCGGCTAGCTCAGTCGGTAGAGCATGAGACTCTTAATCTCAGGGTCGTGGGTTCGAGCCCCACGTTGGGCGGTGCCCGTCTCCTTATTAACAAAGTTTCCCGCTCATCCTTGAACCTCTTACACCTCGATGGTACCGAGCACTGCGTTTTAATGCACAGGTGTGATCAAACCGAGATGAAAAGGGCGTATCTAGCTCCTTGCCCGAGAGATAAATCAAAGGTTCCACAGATAATCCCTTGGCTCCGGTCACCCGGACGCAGATAGGAGCTGCAGCCATCATAACTTGTATGAAAACTAAGAAGAGCTCCTGTCTATTTACAGTTTCATTTACTCTAGCGTTTCCTTAAACATTGCGTGTACGAAGGCTAAGAAATTGGAGAGCTATTCTAATACAATAACTATTAGGAATCTTTTCGGCATAACAGTTTCACTGTGATTTTGCAGGTAACACGTACGTTGGGAAAACATTTTGAACGCGATCAATAACCGCACTGGAAAAATGTGGGAAAGAAAGGGCGAAAAGCGACTCTTCAACATGTGGAAATATCTTCCTGAGCGGAGCCCTCTTCTCGAAGCTCAACACTCTGCAAGAGTCACTTCTCCCAACTTGCGCCCGCAGGTTTCCGTAGTGTGCCTGCAAAGAGCCATCCGCTTGAGACAGGTGCACCTCCCGATTTCATTGAACTAAGCTAGATGCACAATTTCTAATGCAGCCTTCATCACAATAGACAGTTCATTTCTCGAAAGCTTGTCGTAAAAAAAGGAAACAAAGAACGAAAACGTATAGCTGACAATCTTCTGAAGATGCAGATTCAGCTTTGGGGAAATGGACATTTTATGTATGCAGATGCTTTTCAAGCGCTGGTTTTAGAACGTCGCTGTGCTTCCAGCATCCTTTTCAGCCTTCTAAACTGGCTACCGAGGTGCCGATCACATTGTAAAGCGGTTGAGAGGCCGGAGCTGCTCAAACCGCTCTTGCCGTTTCCCATCAATCAAAAGCACTATGTTGTTTCTTTGTATGGAAAGCTTTTCAAGTCTGGCATCGACACGCACCTTTCCTGAAACGTCCAAAAGGTGAATGCTTCGCAAAGAAATCCAGTCTACCTTCAGGGGGCATGATGTTGAAATCGGAATGAGCCCTGGGTGGGCTTGAAGCAGCAGCTGTTCAGTTAACAGCTGCACAGAAACGCACCCCGCTTGCTTTGTATCATTCGCAAGTTTCTGGTTAAAGAGTAAAAAAGGCTGGAATTCTTCTGCCAGCCGGCAGGATTTCTTCTGCACTCACCCAGAAAAGCCAAGAATTGTATTTCATCTTTCGCAAGCTGTATTTTCCAGGAGGAGAATGAATACTTGCATTAAACTGAATCAAGCCGACAGAGACGCACAGCCGTTGTTTTTCTCCATGGGAAGTTTTTCGTTAAGGAAAAACACCGTTGTCATTTTCTTGCCAGCCGGCGGTATTTCTTGTGCAGCGATGAGCCAGATTTGTATTTCGTATTTCGCAAGTTGTGTGAATTTCTTGAAGTTGAAAGTGAATTCGCTCCAGAAAAGAAATGTCCAGTCGCATGAAAGCCGTGGCTGTTTGTTAAACCGCAGGACCTGAGCTTGCGTTCTGTTTCTCATGGCGTTCGCAAAGGCGATTCCTGCCTTTAAAACTGCTGTGTCTGCGACTGAAAGTGGCGTGTGGCGCAGCTTCTAAAGTCTTGTTGACGCTCCTCGATGTTGCTTTCTCTCTGCCTAAGGAAGTTCGATTGTCGCGTCGGAACGGGGAGACCTAATCCTTCCAGCTTTAAGCCACCCTTCAGTCTTCTGAAGGGTGTCCGAGTGCTAGCATGTCATTTGGCTTTTTTTCTGGGGAAACGGAGAGCGACATTGAAAAAGGTTACCTCCGCCGCCTCGCCCTCCGTGTTAAATGATCGCAAGCCGGCGGCGGCGGCGCTCCCTGTAGTCGTGGCCGAGCGGTTAAGGCGATGGGCTAGAAAGCCATTGGGGTCTCCCCGCGTCGGCTCGAATCCTGCCCACTACGGCGCCCTTCTCCTGTCGCTTCGGCCTGCCCAGAAAAAGGCGGAGTGCTGTTTCTCTCTTCCTGCTTCTTGTACAAACGCTAAATCGCTTGGACCTGCTGCCTTGGAAGTAATGTCTTCAACATCCACCAGTGACATTTCACAGCTGGAAGCACACAGCCACGCTTTTGGCATTGGCATGTCTTGCGCCCTACTTCCAGCCTTTGAAGACCTAATTATTCAAACTGAAAGAACCGGCTGAATGAGTGTTTCCAGTGCACCAGGAGGAGCAGGGACCATAGCATTGGAGGGGTGAGGATGGCGCAGATGGAAACGTTTTCATGCGCTCCTCTGGGAGGAATGAAAAGAAAAGACGAAACCGGAAACAGTAGTAGCCGCAAGAGGAAGTGTCTTCAAGCGCCAAGCAAGCGCTCCTCGTTAGTATAGTGGTGCGTATCCCCGCCTGTCACGTGGGAGACCAGGGATGGATTGCTTGACGGCGAGCCAGGTTGCTTTTCTCCCATCAGATTCCAACCGCTAATGCTAACGCAGTGTGTGGGAGCTTACATGCTTTTCCTTTCCCGTCTTTTTCAGACGACTGTTCCAAAGGGGTAACCTGAAGGAATAGGGGCCTGAAGACACGAGGCATTCTTAAACCAGCACTGGGCTGCACGGCCTTCTGTTGTGATCAGGTTATATTCGAGTCAAAAAGCCAGAGCATCCGCTTCCATCCTATGGAGCACGAGCTAAATCGGAAGAGGCAGGGGATACACCTACGCCTATCGGCGCACGTTCCCTGCGTCAGGCTGCTTCACCCATTTGCACCCATTTGCACCCGACTGGAGACGGCACTGAGCAAGCTTTTTGTCAGGAGTGGGATTCGAACCCACGCCTCCAGGGGAGACTGCGACCTGAACGCAGCGCCTTAGACCGCTCGGCCATCCTGACGCGGGCCCCCTGTCCCGGGGCGGTCTGATGAGCCACCGCGATCCCACTACGCTCCTCGAGTATCGCACTGTTATTAATACTACAGTGTGACTCCAGCATTAAAATGTTTGGAAAATGTGTCGGCTTTTATAATCCAGTGTAGAGCAGCATGTGATGATTTGTGCTACAACACCAAGCGCTCAAAGTGACGTCTGCGTTTGTCGTTGAAACTTTCAACTCTTTCATCACTTATGTAGGAAATAAAAAGAGCAGTTGTGCGCCACACGCAGAGAGGCCGTCAGCAGAGTGGCGCAGCGGAAGCGTGCTGGGCCCATAACCCAGAGGTCGATGGATCGAAACCATCCTCTGCTACATGTGTCCTATGCACGATTCCTAAGCATGCCATTGGGTTAGCAAAGTGCCTTCAAATAGTCTGCATCTCCCTTTCTTTAAATTCTGTCCTGAGTTTCTCTCTCGTGTGTGTTTGTGCAAGCTTGACACTTGCGGGACTCTTTAATCTTCACCAATACGGAGATGACCAAATGTGTCTTCGGTTGTTCTGAGGTCTTTGATAGTTTCTTTGAAAGCTTCAACTGAACCTCGAAATCGAAGCAGTTATGTTTATATTGATTTCTCGCGTTAATCATTACGAACCAGGAACAGCCAGCACACTCGGTCGCATTAGTAATTATGTCACGTCTCTACTTAGCAGAGCATTCAAAGGCCCACTGGAAGTAGTAAAGCACTAAAACACTGCAAAACTGAACTCGGGAAAATCATACTGGGAGCTCTGAGCGATGTCTGCATCCAAGCCATCCAATACGGACTCTGAAACCTTGGAATATCAACACTATGATGCGCTACCTTTTACCTGGAGCAAAACGATGGAATTAGAAGAATGCTTACCGCAGGATACAACTGTGCCGCTGTTATTGGGAGCACGGTTTTCACTTGCATGAAAACTACAGCAGAACGTAGAAGGATGATCACTGAGGAGTCCACGCGGGCATGCTGAGGAGATTGTAGGTCGTACATTTCAATGATTACTGACATTTGCGCTGCTGGAGGTACAGTAATCAACAAAGAACAGGGTGTGCTACTCTCGAATCCGGTCAGCACATGATGAAAAGCCAGGAAGTATACCTTGTCAAATTGCCGTCAACAGGGACAAGTTAACCACCAGCTCCACCGGCGCCCGGCTAGCTCAGTCGGTAGAGCATGAGACTCTTAATCTCAGGGTCGTGGGTTCGAGCCCCACGTTGGGCGGTGCCCGTCTCCTTATTAACAAAGTTTCCCGCTCATCCTTGAACCTCTTACACCTCGATGGTACCGAGCACTGCGTTTTAATGCACAGGTGTGATCAAACCGAGATGAAAAGGGCGTATCTAGCTCCTTGCCCGAGAGATAAATCAAAGGTTCCGCAGATAATCCCTTGGCTCCGGTCACCCGGACGCAGATAGGAGCTGCAGCCATCATAACTTGTATGAAAACTAAGAAGAGCTCCTGTCTATTTACAGTTTCATTTACTCTAGCGTTTCCTTAAACATTGCGTGTACGAAGGCTAAGAAATTGGAGAGCTATTCTAATACAATAACTATTAGGAATCTTTTCGGCATAACAGTTTCACTGTGATTTTGCAGGTAACACGTACGTTGGGAAAACATTTTGAACGCGATCAATAACCGCACTGGAAAAATGTGGGAAAGAAAGGGCGAAAAGCGACTCTTCAACATGTGGAAATATCTTCCTGAGCGGAGCCCTCTTCTCGAAGCTCAACACTCTGCAAGAGTCACTTCTCCCAACTTGCGCCCGCAGGTTTCCGTAGTGTGCCTGCAAAGAGCCATCCGCTTGAGACAGGTGCACCTCCCGATTTCATTGAACTAAGCTAGATGCACAATTTCTAATGCAGCCTTCATCACAATAGACAGTTCATTTCTCGAAAGCTTGTCGTAAAAAAAGGAAACAAAGAACGAAAACGTATAGCTGACAATCTTCTGAAGATGCAGATTCAGCTTTGGGGAAATGGACATTTTATGTATGCAGATGCTTTTCAAGCGCTGGTTTTAGAACGTCGCTGTGCTTCCAGCATCCTTTTCAGCCTTCTAAACTGGCTACCGAGGTGCCGATCACATTGTAAAGCGGTTGAGAGGCCGGAGCTGCTCAAACCGCTCTTGCCGTTTCCCATCAATCAAAAGCACTATGTTGTTTCTTTGTATGGAAAGCTTTTCAAGTCTGGCATCGACACGCACCTTTCCTGAAACGTCCAAAAGGTGAATGCTTCGCAAAGAAATCCAGTCTACCTTCAGGGGGCATGATGTTGAAATCGGAATGAGCCCTGGGTGGGCTTGAAGCAGCAGCTGTTCAGTTAACAGCTGCACAGAAACGCACCCCGCTTGCTTTGTATCATTCGCAAGTTTCTGGTTAAAGAGTAAAAAAGGCTGGAATTCTTCTGCCAGCCGGCAGGATTTCTTCTGCACTCACCCAGAAAAGCCAAGAATTGTATTTCATCTTTCGCAAGCTGTATTTTCCAGGAGGAGAATGAATACTTGCATTAAACTGAATCAAGCCGACAGAGACGCACAGCCGTTGTTTTTCTCCATGGGAAGTTTTTCGTTAAGGAAAAACACCGTTGTCATTTTCTTGCCAGCCGGCGGTATTTCTTGTGCAGCGATGAGCCAGATTTGTATTTCGTATTTCGCAAGTTGTGTGAATTTCTTGAAGTTGAAAGTGAATTCGCTCCAGAAAAGAAATGTCCAGTCGCATGAAAGCCGTGGCTGTTTGTTAAACCGCAGGACCTGAGCTTGCGTTCTGTTTCTCATGGCGTTCGCAAAGGCGATTCCTGCCTTTAAAACTGCTGTGTCTGCGACTGAAAGTGGCGTGTGGCGCAGCTTCTAAAGTCTTGTTGACGCTCCTCGATGTTGCTTTCTCTCTGCCTAAGGAAGTTCGATTGTCGCGTCGGAACGGGGAGACCTAATCCTTCCAGCTTTAAGCCACCCTTCAGTCTTCTGAAGGGTGTCCGAGTGCTAGCATGTCATTTGGCTTTTTTTCTGGGGAAACGGAGAGCGACATTGAAAAAGGTTACCTCCGCCGCCTCGCCCTCCGTGTTAAATGATCGCAAGCCGGCGGCGGCGGCGCTCCCTGTAGTCATGGCCGAGCGGTTAAGGCGATGGGCTAGAAAGCCATTGGGGTCTCCCCGCGTCGGCTCGAATCCTGCCGACTACGGCGCCCTTCTCCTGTCGCTTCGGCCTGCCCAGAAAAAGGCGGAGTGCTGTTTCTCTCTTCCTGCTTCTTGTACAAACGCTAAATCGCTTGGACCTGCTGCCTTGGAAGTAATGTCTTCAACATCCACCAGTGACATTTCACAGCTGGAAGCACACAGCCACGCTTTTGGCATTGGCATGTCTTGCGCCCTACTTCCAGCCTTTGAAGACCTAATTATTCAAACTGAAAGAACCGGCTGAATGAGTGTTTGCAGTGCACCAGGAGGAGCAGGGACCATAGCATTGGAGGGGTGAGGATGGCGCAGATGGAAACGTTTTCATGCGCTCCTCTGGGAGGAATGAAAAGAAAAGACGAAACCGGAAACAGTAGTAGCCGCAAGAGGAAGTGTCTTCAAGCGCCAAGCAAGCGCTCCTCGTTAGTATAGTGGTGCGTATCCCCGCCTGTCACGTGGGAGACCAGGGATGGATTGCTTGACGGCGAGCCAGGTTGCTTTTCTCCCATCAGATTCCAACCGCTAATGCTAACGCAGTGTGTGGGAGCTTACATGCTTTTCCTTTCCCGTCTTTTTCGGACGACTGTTCCAAAGGGGTAACCTGAAGGAATAGGGGCCTGAAGACACGAGGCATTCTTAAACCAGCACTGGGCTGCACGGCCTTCTGTTGTGATCAGGTTATATTCGAGTCAAAAAGCCAGAGCATCCGCTTCTATCCTATGGAGCACGAGCTAAATCGGAAGAGGCAGGGGATACACCTACGCCTATCGGCGCACGTTCCCTGCGTCAGGCTGCTTCACCCATTTGCACCCGACTGGAGACGGCACTGAGCAAGCTTTTTGTCAGGAGTGGGATTCGAACCCACGCCTCCAGGGGAGACTGCGACCTGAACGCAGCACCTTAGACCGCTCAGCCATCCTGACGCGGGCCCCCTGTCCCGGGGCGGTCTGATGAGCCACCGCGATCCCACTACGCTCCTCGAGTATCGCACTGTTATTAATACTACAGTGTGACTCCAGCATTAAAATGTTTGGAAAATGTGTCGGCTTTTATAATCCAGTGTAGAGCAGCATGTGATGATTTGTGCTACAACACCAAGCGCTCAAAGTGACGTCTGCGTTTGTCGTTGAAACTTTCAACTCTTTCATCACTTATGTAGGAAATAAAAAGAGCAGTTGTGCGCCACACGCAGAGAGGCCGTCAGCAGAGTGGCGCAGCGGAAGCGTGCTGGGCCCATAACCCAGAGGTCGATGGATCGAAACCATCCTCTGCTACATGTGTCCTATGCACGATTCCTAAGCATGCCATTGGGTTAGCAAAGTGCCTTCAAATAGTCTGCATCTCCCTTTCTTTAAATTCTGTCCTGAGTTTCTCTCTCGTGTGTGTTTGTGCAAGCTTGACACTTGCGGGACTCTTTAATCTTCACCAATACGGAGATGACCAAATGTGTCTTCGGTTGTTCTGAGGTCTTTGATAGTTTCTTTGAAAGCTTCAACTGAACCTCGAAATCGAAGCAGTTATGTTTATATTGATTTCTCGCGTTAATCATTACGAACCAGGAACAGCCAGCACACTCGGTCGCATTAGTAATTATGTCACGTCTCTACTTAGCAGAGCATTCAAAGGCCCACTGGAAGTAGTAAAGCACTAAAACACTGCAAAACTGAACTCGGGAAAATCATACTGGGAGCTCTGAGCGATGTCTGCATCCAAGCCATCCAATACGGACTCTGAAACCTTGGAATATCAACACTATGATGCGCTACCTTTTACCTGGAGCAAAACGATGGAATTAGAAGAATGCTTACCGCAGGATACAACTGTGCCGCTGTTATTTGGAGCACGGTTTTCACTTGCATGAAAACTACAGCAGAACGTAGAAGGATGATCACTGAGGAGTCCACGCGGGCATGCTGAGGAGATTGTAGGTCGTACATTTCAATGATTACTGACATTTGCGCTGCTGGAGGTACAGTAATCAACAAAGAACAGGGTGTGCTACTCTCGAATCCGGTCAGCACATGATGAAAAGCCAGGAAGTATACCTTGTCAAATTGCCGTCAACAGGGACAAGTTAACCACCAGCTCCACCGGCGCCCGGCTAGCTCAGTCGGTAGAGCATGAGACTCTTAATCTCAGGGTCGTGGGTTCGAGCCCCACGTTGGGCGGTGCCCGTCTCCTTATTAACAAAGTTTCCCGCTCATCCTTGAACCTCTTACACCTCGATGGTACCGAGCACTGCGTTTTAATGCACAGGTGTGATCAAACCGAGATGAAAAGGGCGTATCTAGCTCCTTGCCCGAAAGATAAATCAAAGGTTCCGCAGATAATCCCTTGGCTCCGGTCACCCGGACGCAGATAGGAGCTGCAGCCATCATAACTTGTATGAAAACTAAGAAGAGCTCCTGTCTATTTACAGTTTCATTTACTCTAGCGTTTCCTTAAACATTGCGTGTACGAAGGCTAAGAAATTGGAGAGCTATTCTAATACAATAACTATTAGGAATCTTTTCGGCATAACAGTTTCACTGTGATTTTGCAGGTAACACGTACGTTGGGAAAACATTTTGAACGCGATCAATAACCGCACTGGAAAAATGTGGGAAAGAAAGGGCGAAAAGCGACTCTTCAACATGTGGAAATATCTTCCTGAGCGGAGCCCTCTTCTCGAAGCTCAACACTCTGCAAGAGTCACTTCTCCCAACTTGCGCCCGCAGGTTTCCGTAGTGTGCCTGCAAAGAGCCATCCGCTTGAGACAGGTGCACCTCCCGATTTCATTGAACTAAGCTAGATGCACAATTTCTAATGCAGCCTTCATCACAATAGACAGTTCATTTCTCGAAAGCTTGTCGTAAAAAAAGGAAACAAAGAACGAAAACGTATAGCTGACAATCTTCTGAAGATGCAGATTCAGCTTTGGGGAAATGGACATTTTATGTATGCAGATGCTTTTCAAGCGCTGGTTTTAGAACGTCGCTGTGCTTCCAGCATCCTTTTCAGCCTTCTAAACTGGCTACCGAGGTGCCGATCACATTGTAAAGCGGTTGAGAGGCCGGAGCTGCTCAAACCGCTCTTGCCGTTTCCCATCAATCAAAAGCACTATGTTGTTTCTTTGTATGGAAAGCTTTTCAAGTCTGGCATCGACACGCACCTTTCCTGAAACGTCCAAAAGGTGAATGCTTCGCAAAGAAATCCAGTCTACCTTCAGGGGGCATGATGTTGAAATCGGAATGAGCCCTGGGTGGGCTTGAAGCAGCAGCTGTTCAGTTAACAGCTGCACAGAAACGCACCCCGCTTGCTTTGTATCATTCGCAAGTTTCTGGTTAAAGAGTAAAAAAGGCTGGAATTCTTCTGCCAGCCGGCAGGATTTCTTCTGCACTCACCCAGAAAAGCCAAGAATTGTATTTCATCTTTCGCAAGCTGTATTTTCCAGGAGGAGAATGAATACTTGCATTAAACTGAATCAAGCCGACAGAGACGCACAGCCGTTGTTTTTCTCCATGGGAAGTTTTTCGTTAAGGAAAAACACCGTTGTCATTTTCTTGCCAGCCGGCGGTATTTCTTGTGCAGCGATGAGCCAGATTTGTATTTCGTATTTCGCAAGTTGTGTGAATTTCTTGAAGTTGAAAGTGAATTCGCTCCAGAAAAGAAATGTCCAGTCGCATGAAAGCCGTGGCTGTTTGTTAAACCGCAGGACCTGAGCTTGTGTTCTGTTTCTCATGGCGTTCGCAAAGGCGATTCCTGCCTTTAAAACTGCTGTGTCTGCGACTGAAAGTGGCGTGTGGCGCAGCTTCTAAAGTCTTGTTGACGCTCCTCGATGTTGCTTTCTCTCTGCCTAAGGAAGTTCGATTGTCGCGTCGGAACGGGGAGACCTAATCCTTCCAGCTTTAAGCCACCCTTCAGTCTTCTGAAGGGTGTCCGAGTGCTAGCATGTCATTTGGCTTTTTTTCTGGGGAAACGGAGAGCGACATTGAAAAAGGTTACCTCCGCCGCCTCGCCCTCCGTGTTAAATGATCGCAAGCCGGCGGCGGCGGCGCTCCCTGTAGTCGTGGCCGAGCGGTTAAGGCGATGGGCTAGAAAGCCATTGGGGTCTCCCCGCGTCGGCTCGAATCCTGCCGACTACGGCGCCCTTCTCCTGTCGCTTCGGCCTGCCCAGAAAAAGGCGGAGTGCTGTTTCTCTCTTCCTGCTTCTTGTACAAACGCTAAATCGCTTGGACCTGCTGCCTTGGAAGTAATGTCTTCAACATCCACCAGTGACATTTCACAGCTGGAAGCACACAGCCACGCTTTTGGCATTGGCATGTCTTGCGCCCTACTTCCAGCCTTTGAAGACCTAATTATTCAAACTGAAAGAACCGGCTGAATGAGTGTTTGCAGTGCACCAGGAGGAGCAGGGACCATAGCATTGGAGGGGTGAGGATGGCGCAGATGGAAACGTTTTCATGCGCTCCTCTGGGAGGAATGAAAAGAAAAGACGAAACCGGAAACAGTAGTAGCCGCAAGAGGAAGTGTCTTCAAGCGCCAAGCAAGCGCTCCTCGTTAGTATAGTGGTGCGTATCCCCGCCTGTCACGTGGGAGACCAGGGATGGATTGCTTGACGGCGAGCCAGGTTGCTTTTCTCCCATCAGATTCCAACCGCTAATGCTAACGCAGTGTGTGGGAGCTTACATGCTTTTCCTTTCCCGTCTTTTTCGGACGACTGTTCCAAAGGGGTAACCTGAAGGAATAGGGGCCTGAAGACACGAGGCATTCTTAAACCAGCACTGGGCTGCACGGCCTTCTGTTGTGATCAGGTTATATTCGAGTCAAAAAGCCAGAGCATCCGCTTCCATCCTATGGAGCACGAGCTAAATCGGAAGAGGCAGGGGATACACCTACGCCTATCGGCGCACGTTCCCTGCGTCAGGCTGCTTCACCCATTTGCACCCGACTGGAGACGGCACTGAGCAAGCTTTTTGTCAGGAGTGGGATTCGAACCCACGCCTCCAGGGGAGACTGCGACCTGAACGCAGCGCCTTAGACCGCTCGGCCATCCTGACGCGGGCCCCCTGTCCCGGGGCGGTCTGATGAGCCACCGCGATCCCACTACGCTCCTCGAGTATCGCACTGTTATTAATACTACAGTGTGACTCCAGCATTAAAATGTTTGGAAAATGTGTCGGCTTTTATAATCCAGTGTAGAGCAGCATGTGATGATTTGTGCTACAACACCAAGCGCTCAAAGTGACGTCTGCGTTTGTCGTTGAAACTTTCAACTCTTTCATCACTTATGTAGGAAATAAAAAGAGCAGTTGTGCGCCACACGCAGAGAGGCCGTCAGCAGAGTGGCGCAGCGGAAGCGTGCTGGGCCCATAACCCAGAGGTCGATGGATCGAAACCATCCTCTGCTACATGTGTCCTATGCACGATTCCTAAGCATGCCATTGGGTTAGCAAAGTGCCTTCAAATAGTCTGCATCTCCCTTTCTTTAAATTCTGTCCTGAGTTTCTCTCTCGTGTGTGTTTGTGCAAGCTTGACACTTGCGGGACTCTTTAATCTTCACCAATACGGAGATGACCAAATGTGTCTTCGGTTGTTCTGAGGTCTTTGATAGTTTCTTTGAAAGCTTCAACTGAACCTCGAAATCGAAGCAGTTATGTTTATATTGATTTCTCGCGTTAATCATTACGAACCAGGAACAGCCAGCACACTCGGTCGCATTAGTAATTATGTCACGTCTCTACTTAGCAGAGCATTCAAAGGCCCACTGGAAGTAGTAAAGCACTAAAACACTGCAAAACTGAACTCGGGAAAATCATACTGGGAGCTCTGAGCGATGTCTGCATCCAAGCCATCCAATACGGACTCTGAAACCTTGGAATATCAACACTATGATGCGCTACCTTTTACCTGGAGCAAAACGATGGAATTAGAAGAATGCTTACCGCAGGATACAACTGTGCCGCTGTTATTTGGAGCACGGTTTTCACTTGCATGAAAACTACAGCAGAACGTAGAAGGATGATCACTGAGGAGTCCACGCGGGCATGCTGAGGAGATTGTAGGTCGTACATTTCAATGATTACTGACATTTGCGCTGCTGGAGGTACAGTAATCAACAAAGAACAGGGTGTGCTACTCTCGAATCCGGTCAGCACATGATGAAAAGCCAGGAAGTATACCTTGTCAAATTGCCGTCAACAGGGACAAGTTAACCACCAGCTCCACCGGCGCCCGGCTAGCTCAGTCGGTAGAGCATGAGACTCTTAATCTCAGGGTCGTGGGTTCGAGCCCCACGTTGGGCGGTGCCCGTCTCCTTATTAACAAAGTTTCCCGCTCATCCTTGAACCTCTTACACCTCGATGGTACCGAGCACTGCGTTTTAATGCACAGGTGTGATCAAACCGAGATGAAAAGGGCGTATCTAGCTCCTTGCCCGAGAGATAAATCAAAGGTTCCGCAGATAATCCCTTGGCTCCGGTCACCCGGACGCAGATAGGAGCTGCAGCCATCATAACTTGTATGAAAACTAAGAAGAGCTCCTGTCTATTTACAGTTTCATTTACTCTAGCGTTTCCTTAAACATTGCGTGTACGAAGGCTAAGAAATTGGAGAGCTATTCTAATACAATAACTATTAGGAATCTTTTCGCCATAACAGTTTCACTGTGATTTTGCAGGTAACACGTACGTTGGGAAAACATTTTGAACGCGATCAATAACCGCACTGGAAAAATGTGGGAAAGAAAGGGCGAAAAGCGACTCTTCAACATGTGGAAATATCTTCCTGAGCGGAGCCCTCTTCTCGAAGCTCAACACTCTGCAAGAGTCACTTCTCCCAACTTGCGCCCGCAGGTTTCCGTAGTGTGCCTGCAAAGAGCCATCCGCTTGAGACAGGTGCACCTCCCGATTTCATTGAACTAAGCTAGATGCACAATTTCTAATGCAGCCTTCATCACAATAGACAGTTCATTTCTCGAAAGCTTGTCGTAAAAAAAGGAAACAAAGAACGAAAACGTATAGCTGACAATCTTCTGAAGATGCAGATTCAGCTTTGGGGAAATGGACATTTTATGTATGCAGATGCTTTTCAAGCGCTGGTTTTAGAACGTCGCTGTGCTTCCAGCATCCTTTTCAGCCTTCTAAACTGGCTACCGAGGTGCCGATCACATTGTAAAGCGGTTGAGAGGCCGGAGCTGCTCAAACCGCTCTTGCCGTTTCCCATCAATCAAAAGCACTATGTTGTTTCTTTGTATGGAAAGCTTTTCAAGTCTGGCATCGACACGCACCTTTCCTGAAACGTCCAAAAGGTGAATGCTTCGCAAAGAAATCCAGTCTACCTTCAGGGGGCATGATGTTGAAATCGGAATGAGCCCTGGGTGGGCTTGAAGCAGCAGCTGTTCAGTTAACAGCTGCACAGAAACGCACCCCGCTTGCTTTGTATCATTCGCAAGTTTCTGGTTAAAGAGTAAAAAAGGCTGGAATTCTTCTGCCAGCCGGCAGGATTTCTTCTGCACTCACCCAGAAAAGCCAAGAATTGTATTTCATCTTTCGCAAGCTGTATTTTCCAGGAGGAGAATGAATACTTGCATTAAACTGAATCAAGCCGACAGAGACGCACAGCCGTTGTTTTTCTCCATGGGAAGTTTTTCGTTAAGGAAAAACACCGTTGTCATTTTCTTGCCAGCCGGCGGTATTTCTTGTGCAGCGATGAGCCAGATTTGTATTTCGTATTTCGCAAGTTGTGTGAATTTCTTGAAGTTGAAAGTGAATTCGCTCCAGAAAAGAAATGTCCAGTCGCATGAAAGCCGTGGCTGTTTGTTAAACCGCAGGACCTGAGCTTGCGTTCTGTTTCTCATGGCGTTCGCAAAGGCGATTCCTGCCTTTAAAACTGCTGTGTCTGCGACTGAAAGTGGCGTGTGGCGCAGCTTCTAAAGTCTTGTTGACGCTCCTCGATGTTGCTTTCTCTCTGCCTAAGGAAGTTCGATTGTCGCGTCGGAACGGGGAGACCTAATCCTTCCAGCTTTAAGCCACCCTTCAGTCTTCTGAAGGGTGTCCGGGTGCTAGCATGTCATTTGGCTTTTTTTCTGGGGAAACGGAGAGCGACATTGAAAAAGGTTACCTCCGCCGCCTCGCCCTCCGTGTTAAATGATCGCAAGCCGGCGGCGGCGGCGCTCCCTGTAGTCGTGGCCGAGCGGTTAAGGCGATGGGCTAGAAAGCCATTGGGGTCTCCCCGCGTCGGCTCGAATCCTGCCGACTACGGCGCCCTTCTCCTGTCGCTTCGGCCTGCCCAGAAAAAGGCGGAGTGCTGTTTCTCTCTTCCTGCTTCTTGTACAAACGCTAAATCGCTTGGACCTGCTGCCTTGGAAGTAATGTCTTCAACATCCACCAGTGACATTTCACAGCTGGAAGCACACAGCCACGCTTTTGGCATTGGCATGTCTTGCGCCCTACTTCCAGCCTTTGAAGACCTAATTATTCAAACTGAAAGAACCGGCTGAATGAGTGTTTGCAGTGCACCAGGAGGAGCAGGGACCATAGCATTGGAGGGGTGAGGATGGCGCAGATGGAAACGTTTTCATGCGCTCCTCTGGGAGGAATGAAAAGAAAAGACGAAACCGGAAACAGTAGTAGCCGCAAGAGGAAGTGTCTTCAAGCGCCAAGCAAGCGCTCCTCGTTAGTATAGTGGTGCGTATCCCCGCCTGTCACGTGGGAGACCAGGGATGGATTGCTTGACGGCGAGCCAGGTTGCTTTTCTCCCATCAGATTCCAACCGCTAATGCTAACGCAGTGTGTGGGAGCTTACATGCTTTTCCTTTCCCGTCTTTTTCGGACGACTGTTCCAAAGGGGTAACCTGAAGGAATAGGGGCCTGAAGACACGAGGCATTCTTAAACCAGCACTGGGCTGCACGGCCTTCTGTTGTGATCAGGTTATATTCGAGTCAAAAAGCCAGAGCATCCGCTTCCATCCTATGGAGCACGAGCTAAATCGGAAGAGGCAGGGGATACATCTACGCCTATCAGCGCACGTTCCCTGCGTCAGGCTGCTTCACCCATTTGCACCCGAGTGGAGACAGCACTGAGCAAGCTTTTTGTCAGGAGTGGGATTCGAACCCACGCCTCCAGGGGAGACTGCGACCTGAACGCAGCGCCTTAGACCGCTCGGCCATCCTGACGCGGGCCCCCTGTCCCGGGGCGGTCTGATGAGCCACCGCGATCCCACTACGCTCCTCGAGTATCGCACTGTTATTAATACTACAGTGTGACTCCAGCATTAAAATGTTTGGAAAATGTGTCGGCTTTTATAATCCAGTGTAGAGCAGCATGTGATGATTTGTGCTACAACACCAAGCGCTCAAAGTGACGTCTGCGTTTGTCGTTGAAACTTTCAACTCTTTCATCACTTATGTAGGAAATAAAAAGAGCAGTTGTGCGCCACACGCAGAGAGGCCGTCAGCAGAGTGGCGCAGCGGAAGTGTGCTGGGCCCATAAACCAGAGGTCGATGGATCGAAACCATCCTCTGCTACATGTGTCCTATGCACGATTCATAAGCATGCCATTGGGTTAGCAAAGTGCCTTCAAATAGTCTGCATCTCCCTTTCTTTAAATTCTGTCCTGAGTTTCTCTCTCGTGTGTGTTTGTGCAAGCTTGACACTTGCGGGACTCTTTAATCTTCACCAATACGGAGTTGACCAAATGTGTCTTCGGTTGTTCTGAGGTCTTTGATAGTTTCTTTGAAAGCTTCAACTGAACCTCGAAATCGAAGCAGTTATGTTTATATTGATTTCTCGCGTTAATCATTACGAACCAGGAACAGCCAGCACACTCGGTCGCATTAGTAATTATGTCACGTCTCTACTTAGCAGAGCATTCAAAGGCCCACTGGAAGTAGTAAAGCACTAAAACACTGCAAAACTGAACTCGGGAAAATCATACTGGGAGCTCTGAGCGATGTCTGCATCCAAGCCATCCAATACGGACTCTGAAACCTTGGAATATCAACACTATGATGCGCTACCTTTTACCTGGAGCAAAACGATGGAATTAGAAGAATGCTTACCGCAGGATACAACTGTGCCGCTGTTATTTGGAGCACGGTTTTCACTTGCATGAAAACTACAGCAGAACGTAGAAGGATGATCACTGAGGAGTCCACGCGGGCATGCTGAGGAGATTGTAGGTCGTACATTTCAATGATTACTGACATTTGCGCTGCTGGAGGTACAGTAATCAACAAAGAACAGGGTGTGCTACTCTCGAATCCGGTCAGCACATGATGAAAAGCCAGGAAGTATACCTTGTCAAATTGCCGTCAACAGGGACAAGTTAACCACCAGCTCCACCGGCGCCCGGCTAGCTCAGTCGGTAGAGCATGAGACTCTTAATCTCAGGGTCGTGGGTTCGAGCCCCACGTTGGGCGGTGCCCGTCTCCTTATTAACAAAGTTTCCCGCTCATCCTTGAACCTCTTACACCTCGATGGTACCGAGCACTGCGTTTTAATGCACAGGTGTGATCAAACCGAGATGAAAAGGGCGTATCTAGCTCCTTGCCCGAGAGATAAATCAAAGGTTCCGCAGATAATCCCTTGGCTCCGGTCACCCGGACGCAGATAGGAGCTGCAGCCATCATAACTTGTATGAAAACTAAGAAGAGCTCCTGTCTATTTACAGTTTCATTTACTCTAGCGTTTCCTTAAACATTGCGTGTACGAAGACTAAGAAATTGGAGAGCTATTCTAATACAATAACTATTAGGAATCTTTTCGGCATAACAGTTTCACTGTGATTTTGCAGGTAACACGTACGTTGGGAAAACATTTTGAACGCGATCAATAACCGCACTGGAAAAATGTGGGAAAGAAAGGGCGAAAAGCGACTCTTCAACATGTGGAAATATCTTCCTGAGCGGAGCCCTCTTCTCGAAGCTCAACACTCTGCAAGAGTCACTTCTCCCAACTTGCGCCCGCAGGTTTCCGTAGTGTGCCTGCAAAGAGCCATCCGCTTGAGACAGGTGCACCTCCCGATTTCATTGAACTAAGCTAGATGCACAATTTCTAATGCAGCCTTCATCACAATAGACAGTTCATTTCTCGAAAGCTTGTCGTAAAAAAAGGAAACAAAGAACGAAAACGTATAGCTGACAATCTTCTGAAGATGCAGATTCAGCTTTGGGGAAATGGACATTTTATGTATGCAGATGCTTTTCAAGCGCTGGTTTTAGAACGTCGCTGTGCTTCCAGCATCCTTTTCAGCCTTCTAAACTGGCTACCGAGGTGCCGATCACATTGTAAAGCGGTTGAGAGGCCGGAGCTGCTCAAACCGCTCTTGCCGTTTCCCATCAATCAAAAGCACTATGTTGTTTCTTTGTATGGAAAGCTTTTCAAGTCTGGCATCGACACGCACCTTTCCTGAAACGTCCAAAAGGTGAATGCTTCGCAAAGAAATCCAGTCTACCTTCAGGGGGCATGATGTTGAAATCGGAATGAGCCCTGGGTGGGCTTGAAGCAGCAGCTGTTCAGTTAACAGCTGCACAGAAACGCACCCCGCTTGCTTTGTATCATTCGCAAGTTTCTGGTTAAAGAGTAAAAAAGGCTGGAATTCTTCTGCCAGCCGGCAGGATTTCTTCTGCACTCACCCAGAAAAGCCAAGAATTGTATTTCATCTTTCGCAAGCTGTATTTTCCAGGAGGAGAATGAATACTTGCATTAAACTGAATCAAGCCGACAGAGACGCACAGCCGTTGTTTTTCTCCATGGGAAGTTTTTCGTTAAGGAAAAACACCGTTGTCATTTTCTTGCCAGCCGGCGGTATTTCTTGTGCAGCGATGAGCCAGATTTGTATTTCGTATTTCGCAAGTTGTGTGAATTTCTTGAAGTTGAAAGTGAATTCGCTCCAGAAAAGAAATGTCGCTTGAAAGCCGTGGCTGTTTGTTAAACCGCAGGACCTGAGCTTGCGTTCTGTTTCTCATGGCGTTCGCAAAGGCGATTCCTGCCTTTAAAACTGCTGTGTCTGCGACTGAAAGTGGCGTGTGGCGCAGCTTCTAAAGTCTTGTTGACGCTCCTCGATGTTGCTTTCTCTCTGCCTAAGGAAGTTCGATTGTCGCGTCGGAACGGGGAGACCTAATCCTTCCAGCTTTAAGCCACCCTTCAGTCTTCTGAAGGGTGTCCGAGTGCTAGCATGTCATTTGGCTTTTTTTGGGGGGAAACGGAGAGCGACATTGAAAATGGTTACCACCGCCGCCTCGCCCTCCGTGTTAAATGATCTCAAGCCGGCGGCGGTGGCGCTCCCTGTAGTCGTGGCCGAGCGGTTAAGGCGATGGGCTAGAAAGCCATTGGGGTCTCCCCGCGTCGGCTCGAATCCTGCCGACTACGGCGCCCTTCTCCTGGCGCTTCGGCCTGCCCAGAACAAGGCGGAGTGCCGTTTCTCTCTTCCTGCTTCTTGTACAAACGCTAAATCGCTTGGACCTGCTACCTTGGAAGTAATGTCTTCAACGTCCACCAGTGACATTTCACAGCTGGAAGCACACAGCCTCGCTTTTGGCATTGGCATGTCTTGCGCCCTACTTCCAGCCTTTGAAGACCTAATTATTCAAACTGAAAGAACCGGCTGAATGAGTGTTTGCAGTGCACCAGGAGGAGCAGGGACCATAGCATTGGAGGGGTGAGGATGGCGCAGATGGAAACGTTTTCATGCGCTCCTCTGGGAGGAATGAAAAGAAAAGACGAAACCGGAAACAGTAGTAGCCGCAAGACGAAGTGTCTTCAAGCGCCAAGCAAGCGCTCCTCGTTAGTATAGTGGTGCGTATCCCCGCCTGTCACGTGGGAGACCAGGGATGGATTGCTTGACGGCGAGCCAGGTTGCTTTTCTCCCATCAGATTCCCACCGCTAATGCTAACGCAGTGTGTGGGAGCTTACATGCTTTTCCTTTCCCGTCTTTTTCGGACGACTATTCTAAAGGGGTAACCTGAAGGAATAGGGGCCTGAAGACACGAGGCATTCTTAAACCAGCACTGGGCTGCACGGCCTTCTGTTGCGATCAGGTTATATTCGAGTGAAAGAGCCAGAGCATCCGCTTCCATCCTATGGAGTACGAGCTAAATCGGAAGAGGCAGGGGATACACCTACGCCTATCGGCGCACGTTCCCTACGTCAGGCTGCTTCACTCATTTGCACCAGACTGGAGTCGGCACTGAGCAAGCTTTCTGTCAGGAGTGGGATTTGAACCGAAGCCTCGCCCGAGAGATAAGTATCACAAATATCATATGTAAATACTGGCCATGTAATACTCTGCATTGTTGAATACTAGTTTATTTTAAAGGGAACTAGAGAAACTAGGAACTAGAGAAATCAAGAAATCACTGTCTTCAAAAAGGCTGAACCAGTTTTTTAACAGGTCTGATTCAGGGTCCTCTTTGGCTCGACACCCTTCCCCCCACATCTGTAATCTTTCCAGTTGTATGTCATTAGAAAGTACAACAAGTTTCTGCTTTGTCTAAGAATGGTATCAAAAAGTAGTCAAAATGGTGAGAAAACTGTGCTTAATGATAATTAAGGGACTTAAAAGTAAAAAGAGATGCTTCATATTGCTTGACTAATTTTAAAAACTAAGTTATAAATGCCGATGCAATTGATGTATTACGCGCCCCAGGCAGCAGAACTGAGCTCCGCGCCTCCTCCCTCTCTCTTTGCCGTGCCAGGTCTAAATATCTAAATATCTAAACATACAGTATGTATCTTTATAGCATGTAATGTACAGCTTTTTAGTATGGATTACACTTTTCTAAACTGTATTTAAAAAATAAAAACGATTACAATCTAATCTTTCCACGTTCGATCCCAAAATCCAAAAAAAATTAAATATAAACGGGGAAAAAGCTGTGCTGAAAGTTTATTAAGATGCTTAGAAGACAAAGATAACAATTTATGTTGCATTTGTCTGATTGTGAATCAAAAAACATATATAATTAAACACCCGTTTATGATTTAAATCAAAACATGTTTTAAATCAATATAAATGTTTATATTGTAACGCATACTGTACAGCCTTCATTTCTCTATAAAAATTTAAAAGATCGTTTGCGCAGCCTAAGAGGGGGGTCTAGTCTCAGTGACAGCTGACAATGCTCGGTACTGGATTTCTTTGAATGCTCTGCCAAGTAGAGACGTGACAAAATTACTAATGCGACCGACTGTGCTGGCTGTTCCTGGTTCATAATGATTAATGCGAGAAATCAATATAAACATAACTGCTTCGATTTCAAGGCTCCGTTGAAGCATTCGAAGAAACTATAAAAGTTCTCAGAACAACTGAAGACAATTTTGCACTTTGCTAACCCGATGGCATGGTTATGAATCGCGCATAAGACACATGTAGTAGAGGATGGTTTCAATCCATCACTCTCTGGGTTATGAGCTCAGCTCGCTTCTGCTGCGCCACTCTGGTGACAGTTACCCTGTCTACTCGACACAACTGCTACATTATTTCCTACATTAGTAATGAAAGAGTTGAATGAACGACAAACACAGACGTCACTTTGAGCGCTTGGTGTTTTGTAGCACAAATCATCACACACTGCTCTGCACTGGATTATAAAAGGCGACACATTTTCCAAACATTTTAATGCTGGAGTCACACTGTAGTATTAATAACAGTGCGATACTCGAGGAGCGTAGTGGGATCACGGTGGCTCATCAGACCGCTTTGGGGCTGGGGGCTAGTGTCAAGATGGCCGAGCGGTCTAAGGTGCTGCGTTCAGGTCATCGTCTCCCCTGGAGGTGTGGGCTTGAATCCCACTCCATAGAAGGAACTTGTTCCATGCTCTCTCTCTGTTGGGTACCAATGGGTGGAGCTCCCTGATGTAGGAAACGTGTGGCTATAGGGGCAGGTTTATCCCATTCCTCTCCTGATTTAGCTTGTCCTCCATAGGATTGTGGTTGCTCTGACTTTTTCACTCGAATATAACCTGATCGCAACAGAAGGCCGTGCAGCCCAGTACTGGTTTAAGAATGCCTCGTGTCTTCAGGCCTTTCCTGCTTTGCTCGCTGGAGATTGTTATGATCAATATTGAACTCTTGAACTCTGTTGGGAAAGAAAACAACAACAGCAATAATCAAGTGCACAGGCAGATTTTCGAAAAGCATGAAGGAGTTGACAGGTTACCCCTTTGGAATAGTCGTCCGAAAATGACGGGAAAGGAAAAGCATGTAAGCTCCCACACACTGCGTTAGCATTAGCGGTTGGAATCTGATGGGAGAAAAGCAACCTGGCTCGCCGTCTAGCAATCCATCCCTGGTCTCCCACGTGACAGGCGGGGATACGCACCACTATACTAACGAGGAGCGCCTGCTTGGCGCTTGAAGACACTTCCTCTTGCGGCTACTACTGTTTCCGGTTTTGCCTTTTATTTTCATTCCTCCCAGAGGAGCGCATGAAAACATGTTTCCATCTGTGCTATCCTCACCCCTCCAATGCTATGGTCCCTGCTCCTCCTGGTACACTGCATACACCTATTCAGTCGGTTCTTTCAGTTTGAATAATTAGGTCTTCACAGGCTGGAAGTAAGGTTGCAAGACATGCCAATGCCAGAAGCATGGATGTCAGCTTCCAGCTGTGAAATGTTGTTGATGGAGGCTGAAGACTACTTCCAAGGCAGCAGGTCCCAGCAATTTAGTGTTTGTACAAGAACCAGGAAGAGAGAAACAGCACTCCGCCTTTTTCTAGGCAGGTGCACAGTGACACGAGAAGGATGCCGTAGTCGGCAGGATTCGAACCAGTGCGGGGAGACCCCAGTGGCATTTTAGTTTATCGCCTTAACCGCTCAGCCACGACTACAGGGAGCGCCGCCACTGCCTTCTTGCGATCATTTATCATGGAGGGCGAGGCAACCGCGGTAACCTTTTTCAACGTCGCTCTCCGTTTAAAAAAAAAAAGGCAAATGACATGCTAGCACTCAGACATCCCTCAGAAGATTTAAGGGTGGCTTTAGGCTGGAATGATTAGGTCTCCCCGTTCCGACATTAAAATGGAACTTTGGCACAGAGAAAGCAACATCGGAGAAGCGTGAACAAGACTTTAGAAGCTGCTCTACACGGCACTTTGAATCGCAGACATAGCAGTGTTAGAGGCAGAAATCGCCTTTGCGAATGCGATGAGAAACAGAACGCAAGCTCAGGTCCTGCAGTTTAATAAACAATCCTCCATACACTCAAGTGAAAAATTAATAATACCAATGTAAACATCGTATTTACAATTTGTTGATAATAGAAATGTTAAGTTCTCTAAATGGTTGTGATAGTTTACCCAGGCAGCAAAAGATCAGCTACACTGGGAAGATACGACACCGAAGATATGATTAATAACCTTTTAAATCTGAAGGGAGATCTAAAGGGATCCCCCCACACACACACACGATAGAAGCAGGAAGCAGAAGCAGGGACAGTTGTCAGAAGGAAAGAAGGTGACTATTAATTGTTATTAAAAATGACTTAAATTCGATCATGTTGTGATATTTAGAAATATAAAAAGTCAATTAATTGTCCATAATATTGCTATTCTATTTTTTTTTAAAAATGTTTGTTAAAAAATATGTCACAGCACCAGTTGGATTTGAACACACATCTTGTGGATTATTAGGCCAGCATGTAGACAAGCAGGGTACTGGGGAAGTCGCATGAGCAGAGGTGAAACAGCCCTACACAGCCCTGTCGCAGTACACGGATATAATTATATCGTTATTAATATCTTTAGATACACAATTCCATATTATATTAGCAGAAAAGCTTAAAACTACCACTTTTTTACATGCTATTTCACATGTTAAAGACTTCGATGCTTAAAATGTTTAGGGAGAAATGGAATACTGGTGTGTATTTTTTCTTTAAAGTACCGAGACCAGCCATATACTGTATGTTTATGTTCCAAAATTAATATCGTTTATGGCCTTCACACGTGTTACAGTATGCTCCTATTCTTTTTATGCTCAGCTACTAAGATTTCCATTCAGTGGTATAATTCCATATAAATATTCAATACTAAAACGGGCACAGTAAAGACATTTAAAACTTTCTACGACAGCCCAACGCACCACGAGTGCCCCTGTTGGTCAACTAATCACATACCGCGGTATTGAGTCAGCTCTTCGCCCCACTGTGCAGAAGTTGTCAAAACATATTTGTCAGCCTAGATAAACATGTTATTGCAGATTGGGCATCCCAATGTAACTGCTGGGGCCAGATGAGCACACTGAGTCAGCTCTTAGCCCCACCGTGCAGAAGTTGTCAAAACATGTTTTTCAGACGAAATAAATGTGTTTTTAAAACCTGAGCATCCCAATGTAACTGCTGGAGTCAAAAGAGCATACTGAGTCAGCTCTTAGCCCCACTGTGCAGAAGTTGTCAAAACATGTTTTTCAGCCGAGATAAACGCGTTTTTGCAAACTTGAGCATCCCAATGTAACTGCTGGGGCCAGAAGAGCACAGTGAGTCAGCCCATAGCCCCACTGTGCAGTAGTTGCCAAGAAGTGTTTTTCAGCCGAAATAAACGTGTTTTTACAAATGTAAGCATCCCAATGTAGAACTGTTGGGCCCAGAAGAGCAAACTGAGTCAACTCTTCGCCCCACTGTCTAGAAGTTGTCAAAACATATTTTTCAGCCTAGATAAATGTGTTTTTGCAGATTTGGGCATCCCAATGAAACTGCTGGGGCCAGAAGAGCACACTGAGTCAGCTCTTAGCCCCACTGTCTAGAAGTTGTCAAAACTTGTTTTTCAGCCGAAATAAATGTGTTTTTGCAGATTGGGCATCCCAATGTAACTGCTGGGGCCAGAAGAGCACACTAAGTCAGCTCTTAGCCCCACTATGCAGAAGTTGTCAAAAAGTGTTTTTCAGCTGAAATAAACGCGTTTTTACAATTTTGAGCATCCCAATGTAACTGTTGGTGTCACAGACGTCCAAAGGGACTAACCGTGGAGAGCAGGAGAGCGGAAAAAGACCCATATGCATAGTGGAGAGATGGGAAAAAGACCCGGGCTCGTTAGTGCAAAGAGTTCAGCAGTGCCGTATAGAAACCTATGCCCTCAGGTAGCGGACGTGGGGCGACCTGGTGCTAGGCGGGTCTCAGGACATCTGAATGTCAATGCTGAGCAAGGGCAGAGTGCAAGACCCGGAAATGTATAGCCCAAGGGAAAAAGAGGGACTGGAAGGACAGCAGGCAGGAAACTAGGGACAGGACAGAGAAGGACCGCCCTCTGGCTGCAGAGGGTGTGACAGTTGGGCCAGAAGAGCAAACTGAGTCAGCTCTTTGCCCCACTGTGCAGAAGTTGTCAAAATGTGTTTTACAGACGAGATAAACACGTTTTTGCACTCTTGAGCATCCCAATGTAACTGCTGGGGCCAGAAGAGCACACTGAGTCAGCCCATGGCCCCACTGTGCAGTAGTTGCCAAAAAGTTTTTTTCAGCCGAAATAAATGCATTTTTGCAAAATTGAGCATCCCAATGTAACTGCTAGGGCCAGAAGAGCAAACTTAGTCAGTCCTTAGACCCATTGTGCAGAAGTTGTCAAAACGTGTTTTTCAGCCTAAAGAAACGTGTTCTTGCAAAATTGAGCATACCAATGTAACTGCTGGGGCCAGAAGAGCACACTTAGTCAGCTCTTAACCCCACTGTGCAGAAGTTGTCAAAAGGTGTTTTTCTAGCCGAAATAAACGCTTTTTTGCAAACTTGAGCATCCCATTTTAACTGCTGGGGCCGGAAGAGCACACTGAGTCAGCCCTTAGCTCCATTGTGCAGAAGTTGTCAAAACATATTTTTCAGCCTAAATAAACGTGTTTTTGCAAATTTAAGCATACCAATGTAACTGCTGGGGCCAGATGAGCACACTTAGTCAGCTCTTAGCCCCACTGTGCAGAAGTAGTCAAAACGTTGTTTTCAGCTCATATTAACGCGTTTGTGCAACCTCAAGCATCCCACTGCAACTGCAGTGGCCAGAAGTGCATACGGAGTCAGCTCTTAGCACCAGTGTGCAGACCTCATCAAAACGTCGTTTTCAGCCCAAATTGACGCGTTTGTCAACATCTGGCATCCCACTGCAACTGCAGTGGCCAGAATTGTATACCTAGTCAGCTCTTAGCACCAGTGTGCAGACCATGTCAAAACGTCGTTTTCAGCCCAAATCAACACATTAGTGCAACATTTGGCAAACCACTGGAGCTGCAGTAGCCAGAAGTGTATACATAGTCAGCTCTTAGCACCAGTGTGCAGACCATGTCAAAACGTCATTTTCAGCTCAAATCAACCCGTTTGTGCAACCTCTGGCATCCCACTGCAACTGCATTGGCCAGAAGTGCGTACGAAGTAAACTCTTAGCACCAGTGTGCAGACCTCATCAAAAAGTCGTTTTCAGCCCAAATTGACGCGTTTGTTGAACATCTGTCATCCCACTGCAGCTGCAGTGGCCAGAATTGTATACAGATGCAGCCATTCAAAATGGGTGGGGCATTTCGCGGTATACCCCGGTGGGCGTGTCGCATCAAAACGCAGTATCACGCGGTAGATCGCATCATTTGACGTCATGACGGAAAGTATCCGGAATCACCTTGTAAAACCGCCAGGAGGAGCCAATAAAGCTTAACCTCTCATGTACAGCATTTGAGCTTTTAAATTTAAACTGTGTATTTCAGCATGTTAATCATCAGTCATTAAAAAGTTGGTATATTTTATGAAAGCAAGATTGCTCAGTTGGACAAAAGTACACAACCTACCTTTATCAGAAATATTTATGCATCAAAGCCTTTACCGAAGATATTACTAATAGTATTAATGATGAATGACTTTGGACAAGCTGTAAACTCAAAGTATTATGCTGGTCCACATTCTTTCTAACCGTCATTTTAGTCAAAAATACTTTTAGTTTTTTCTTTGACAAACACCACAGCATTTCGTAGATCTAACTAACGAGGACTGGACATTAGCTAGCCAATATGATAAAGGAATTACTTTTTTTTGCTAATTTCTTTAGCACATTTGTACAAGCACTTGAAATCTGTCCAAGCCCTACTTTGTCAGGCATTTTCTTTTACTGCAACGGACATAAAAACTCCCTTGCTTTTAACAGAGCATTTCATAATTTCTAACTATAAAAATTATTTAAACTCCTACACTTATCATTCAACCAGAGCTGAAAATATCACAAGGATCCTGAAGAGCATATCAAAGACTTGTATCAGATACATGAGAATCCAGGCTTTTTTATCAACGCTTTCTTTTCCGTATACCAGATATTATGGAACCACTTCAGAAGGGTGTCAGCCAGTCAGATTCCGGGAATTGGTACTTTAAAGAAAAAATACACACCAGTATTCCATTTTTCCTTAAACATTTTAAGCATCAAACTAACATGTGAAACAGCGTGTCAAAAAGTGGCAGTTTTAAGCTTTTCTGCTTATATAATATGGAATCGCATATCTAAAGAAATTAATAACGATATAATTATAGTCATGTACCGCAACACAAGCCAGAATCCAGCCGGAGCCATGACTTCTTTTTTTAACAAACATTTCTTTGAAAAAATAAAACGTTTCCCTGGGTCTGTGATTAAATAAAACTTCACTCGCACCAAACAAATTTATATTTCTAAATATCACAACATGATCGAATTTAAGTCATTTTAATAACAATAAATAGTCACCTATGTGTTACAATATAAACATTTATATTGATTTAAATCGCGTTTTGATTTAAATCGCAAACGCGTGTTTTAATATATGTGTTTTTGATTCACAATCAGACAAATGCAACATAAATTGATATCTTCGTCTTCTATCTTAATAAACTTTCAGCATAGCTTTCTCCCCGTTTAGATTTATTTTTCTTGGGATCTTGGGGTCAAATGTGGAAAGATTAGATTGTAATCATTTTTATTTTTTAAATACATTTTAGAAAAGTGTAATCTATAATAAAAAGCTGTACACCACCTGCTATAAAGATACATATTGTAATACTTTCGGGCTCGGATAGGACGGACACAAGAACTCAGACTTGCGGAGTTAAAGCAAGTTAAAGCCTTGATTTTATATATCACCTTTAAAAGTGGCATCTCAAAGCAATACAGATTACAAAGCAAATACCCAACACTGATTGTATTGAATTGAATTGAATTGATGGGGGGGGGCAGGTGAGAGAGCACAGCCAGGACAGACAGGAAAATAAGATACACTCCACAGACATTCACAACAGCGACATATCATAAAAAACGTTTGCACATACAGTATTGTTAAATTATTACTTGTTTTTCAGGAAGTTAAAAAAAAACACTTGAATTGCTTATCCAGTCTCTTAAAATAAAATTATTTTTCAAGCAATGCAACTAACGTCAGGCAACGTGTTTTTTTTTAATCCAACATTGACAGCCACATCTTAAATCTTGTCAGTCAGCTCTTTTTTCTCTATTTGAATTGTGGCGATTCAAACAACTTGGGATAACAAGTGGTCTCAAAGTCACCGAGCTCACAGAGCTTCAACAACAGATTACAATTTCCTTAGTCCTTCCTTAGTCTTCCTGAAATAGTCAGATTATGAGTGAATAAAAGCATTTTATTAAAAACACGTTTGCGTTTGTTTGGGAGCTATATTATGTATTTTTCATATGTAAGATATAATGATGTGTCCCTGCTTACACATCGCACGACTTTAAAAGCTAGAAAAACAGGTTTCGATTCACATTATCTGGCGAGCCTTGTTTTGTCAAAGGACAGCACACTCTCTCTCGCTTGCCCTAATGGACAATACACAGGGGGGAGTTCAAGGTAGAAGGGGGGCGAGATTTCCAGCGAAAGACACCCCCCCCCTCCAAAACCCGGTAAGTACAGTACTTACTAGTTAAGAAATCTAGGTGTTAGCATAAATTATAAGTAATCAATAATATTAAATTTAGCACTGCAATAAATTGTGCTAATAATAAATTCTATTCTACTCTGAGAATGTAGGGGGAGGAAGAATGCCCGTGGTCTTTTCACTTATTGCAATATTATGGACACTCAATTGACTTTAAAAAAAAATGTTTTTTTGACAGCTGGTACAGCACCCCACCACGCCCACGCGCCAGCATTATATTCTCATGTACGGGTAGAATATGTTCATTGTCTTCCAATGAAAGACGGGTTCCTTTCGCCGTAGTCGGGAGACATTAGAAGCTTGCCACGCCCAGATTGTTACACCAACGCATTAGCATGTTAAAGCAATTTCATTGAGGAGCCTAGCTTTCTTAACTAGTAAGTACTGTACTTACTGGGTTTTGGAGGGGGGGAGGTGTCGTTCACTGGAAATCTCATCCCCTTCTACTTTGAAAATACCTGTGAAATTGGTTTAATTCGTCACAGCCAGCACTCCCGCAGAGAGGGGGGTTGTATTTGCAGTGCATCGGTATAGATGGGAAAGCCAGAGCCGAGTCAAGTCTAGCCATGTGTGAGTCTAGTCTCACAGAGCTTCAACAGGAGATGACAATTTCATTTAATTAATAACGTGTTTGCTTTTGTCTGGGTGCTGACAAAGTAAAAAACAAATACTTTTTGACAATGAAGAACTGTGTGTGTGTCTCTCTCTCTGCTGGCGTGTGTAATCGTTTTTATTTTTAAATACATTTTAGAAAAGTAATGTACCATAAAAGTATTGTGAGACATATTTGGGTTAACATGTTCAGTGTTCATTGTGTGGTAATTTGTTTGGTGGGAGTGAAGTTTTAATTAATCTCTGACACAGGGAAAAGTGTGGTGTGGACGGCTGAGGAGAGAATGCAGGCTCGCTCTGTGTCCGTTATTCTTTTTGTCTTTTTGTCTTTTTGAGCCAGTGAAAGCTCTGTTGTCCTTCACATGAATGCCTGAATCATTGTACTGAACCCAGAATTTTACAGTATTTTTTCTTTAAAATACCAATAACAGCAACATACAGTTTACATAATATGTTGATGTTCCAAAATTAATATAGTTTATGACCTTCGTTATGCTCTTCGTTAATGTCTAAGCCAGAACACATCATTATATCTCATTTTGTATTTCTTTTTTGTATTTCGTTTGCCCAGCCTAACAGTATTATTGTTATTGTTTTTATCCTGTAAAGCACTATGAGGAGCCACCTTTAAAGGCGCCATATGCAATAAAGTTCATTTTTATTACTATTGTTAATTTGCTGGACAGAGAGGTGAACATTATTACGCAGAAGACAAGGATAGCGATTTACGTTGCATTGTGCATTGTGCTGCTGTAATACAGTTTTAAATAATTAAAAGTCTAAACAGTATCAGCTTTATTTATGGGTTTTAAATAAAGGCGATTTAAACGCTATTTAAATCAATCTAAATGTTTATATTGTAACGCAAAGGTGACTATTCATTGTTATTCAAATGACTTAAATTCGATAATGTTGTGATATTTAGAAATATAAATTTGTTTGGTGTGTGTGAAGTTTTATTAAATCTCTGACCCAGGGAAACGTTTTATTTTTTCAAAGAAATGTTTGCTAAAAAAAAAAGTCATGGTTATAGCTGGATTCAAACACACAACATATGATGGGGGAGTGAGGAACCTAACCCACAGCGCCACCAGCAAGGTCACACAAGGAGTGTTGAAAAAGCCCTACAAACATTATCAACAGACATCGTACAGCGTGTACTATTCTTGTGTTGCAGTACATGAATATAATTATGTCGTTATTAATTTCTTTAGATACGCGATTCCATATTATATTCCCTTTTAATCAAATTCTAAAAGTATGCTTGTTGACTCCGGTATCACATTAGTTAAAGACTTCGATGCTTAAAATGTTTAGAGAGAAATGGAATTCTGGTGTGTATTTTTTCTTTAAAGTACTGAGACCAGCAATATACTGTATGTTTATGTACCAAAAGTAATATTGTTTATGGTTTTCACATGCGTTACAGTATGCTCCTATTCTTTTTATGCTCAGCTACTAAGATTTCCCCGCAGTGGCAAAATTCCATATAATAACGATATAATTATATTCATGTACCGCAACACAAGAATAGTACATGCTGTACATTGTCTGTTGATAATGTTTCTGTAGTGCTTTTTCAGCACTCTGCATGCGACCTTGCTGGTGGTGCTGTGGGTTAGGTTCCTGACTCCCATGTCACATGGTCTGTGATCAAATCCCACTGTGGAACCATGACGTTTTTTTAACAAACATTTCATTGAAAAAATGAAACGTTTCCCTTGGTCAGAGATTAAATAAAACCTCACTCGCACCAAACAAATGTATATTTCTAAATATCACAACATGATCGAATTTAAGTCATTTTAATAACAATGAATAGTCACCTATGCGTTACAATATAAACATTTATATTGATTTGAATTGCGTTTTGATTTAAATCGTAAATGCGTGTTTAAATATATGTGTTTTTTGATTCACAATCAGACAAATGCAACATAAATTGATATCTTTGTCTTCTAAGTATCTTAATAAACTTTCAGCATAACTTTCTCCCTGTTTAGATTTATTTTTCTTGGGATCTTGGGATCAAACGTGGAAAGATTAGATTGTAATCGTTTTTATTTTTTAAATACATTTTATAAAAGTGTAATCTATGCTAAAAAGTTGTACACCACCTGCTATAAAGATACATATTGTAATACTTTCGGGTTCGGATAGGACAGACAGGAGAACTCAGACTTGCGGAGTTAAAGCAAGTTAAAGCCTTGATTTTATATATCACCTTTAAAAGTGGAATCTCAAAGCAAAATAAATACCCAACACTGATTGTACCCATCTGTCATGCTAATAAAGCACCTTGAATTGAATTGAATTGAGGGGGGGAGCGAGAGAGCCAGGACAGACAGGCAAATAAGATACACTCCACAGACATTCACAACAGCGACATATCATAAAACGTTTGCACATATAGTTAAGTTATTACTTGGTTTTCAAAGTGCAATGAAATACAATATTGTTGTTGTTGCTGTTATTGTTTTTATCCTGTAAAGCGTTTTGAGAAGCCACCTTTAAAGGCGATATATAAAAGCGTTGATTCTTATGGAATGTGTTCCGCCGGGGATTCAAAGAACTATTTTTTTTTTTAATCGCGTATAGCGGTATAACTTTGTTCATGCACAAACAGTGGCATATTACATTATTAATTTGGGTGTCTCCTCTTGCCAGAAAGCTCTAAATTGCATTTTGAGTGCGGTTTTTGACTTTTTCTAAATTGCAACCCGTAAATAAAGCTGATACGGTTTAGACTTATTTTAAACTGTATTACAGCAGCACAATGGACAATGCAACGTAAATTGCAAAAAATGCACTTGCAATCTGTCCAAGCCCTACTTTGTCTGGCATTTCCGGGGCAGAGACTCTGGGGGATCATTGTGTGGTACAGAACGGAGCTCAGTCAATCCAAACAAGTTCAGTGTTGATTCAGTTTAAAAAAAACTGCAACGGACATAAAAACTCCCTTGCTTTTAACAGGGCGTTTCATAATTTCTAACTACGAAAATTGTTTAAACTGCGACACATCATTCATTCCATTCCATTCCATTATCAGTCTTCCATTTCTCCCTAAACATTTTAAGCATGAAAGTTTTATGAAACGGTACCCAAATATGCGATTGCTGTATAAAATGAATTTTAATTAAAAAAAATTATTTAACATGAAAATTAAGCTGTTTACATCTTCCGCCTGAGAACAGTCACCCGTTGCTACCCAATGCAGAAACACAGCCACTAACTAGCAAAGAGAGGACATTAGCTAGCCAATATGATAAAGAAATAAATTATTATTTTGTTTATTTCTTTTGCACATTTATTTTATCGATTGTACAAGCACTTGGAAACTGTCCAATCCCTAGTTCATCAGGCATTTTCTTTTACACTGCGGGCATTCTCCTGGTCTGGCGCCGGTCTGTGTCTTCTAGGATATAATGCCAGCGAACTCTTGTTTTTATGTCCACTATAACAATCTCCTTTGCTTTTAACCGAGCGTCTAACCCCTCTGATTGGAGAAAAAAGACGTGCTGGTTTGCTATACATACTGTACCAGGAAGATGATTTCTTTCTATTCGAAACGTGTATTTTAAAAGTTTAAGAAGTAAAAACCTTACAGCGTACACAGATTTCTAAACTGATCAGGATCGTTATCTTTGTCTTATCCATAATAATGTTCACCACTCTGTCCAGCAAATTAATAATAAACTTTATTTTATATAGCGTTTTAAACGAATAAGTAATTAGATTGCTCATAAACCTAATCACTTTTTCTACATAAACACAGCGTGATTGTTCTCTGAAAATGCTTTTTCTTTTTATTTAGGCTCAGATTTCAACTATAGATTGTATTATTATAAACTTTCTTGGAAAAATGTATTTTATGTAAACCATGTTTGCTATTAATTCATTTAGGGCTAGAATATGTTCATTGTCTTCCAAACGAGTCGAGTTGACATTAGAAGCTTGCCACGCCCGGACTGTTACACCAACGCATTAGCATGTTAAAGCGATTTCATTGAGGAGCCTAGCTTTCTTAACTAGTAAGTAGTGTACTTCCTTGGCTTTGGAGGGGGGGAGGTGTCTTTCGCTGGAAATCTCGCCCCCTTCTACTTTGAAAATACCTGTGAAACCGGTTTAATTCTTCACAGCCAGCACTCCCGCAGAGAGTGGGGTTGTACTCGTTAATGTCTTAGCCGGAACACATCATTATATCTCATTTTGTATTTTTATAAAAAATCGTTTGCCCAGCTTAACACTATTGCTGTTATTGTTTTTATCCTGTAAAGCACTTTGAGGAGCACAGCTTTCTCACCACTTAGATTACTTTTTGATACCATCCTTACACAAAGCAGAAACTTCTTGTATTTTCCGATGACATACAAGTGGAAAGATTACAGATTTTAATCGTCTTTTTTCTGAACCAGGGAAAACCTGATCATGTTTCTCTATAACAATAATAAAAAACTTTATTTTACATATCACCTTTAAAAGTGGCATCTCAAAGCAATACAGTAGATGTAAACCACAGATTACAAAGTAAATACCCAGACAAACGCAAACGCGTTTTTAATAAAATGCTTTTATTCATTCAGCAGAGAGAGAGCGTAAAACCTGGGCGTAACAGCTGTTCCTTTTTCTGATCACTCGCTCTCTGGATAAACGTCTCACCTGTCCTTTTCTTTGTTTTCCTAATTTGCTGATTATGCCTTCTGCGATCCACTCCTGCCCTCACACCTAAAGAAGACTATTTTAAATTTCTTTGCGCGGTCCATTGTGCAATTAACCCTTGTATGTGCTGTCCTTAAGGTGATATCACATAAAGGTGATATGTAAAATAATGTTTTTTATTATTGTTATAGAGAAACATGATCAGATTTTCCCCGGTTCAGAAAAAAAGGTCTAAAGTATACTAGTTTGTCACTAGTATACTTTTAATACAGTCTTTGCTGTGCTCTATCCCCTCTTTGCTAAATGGCTTTTGAATAGAGTCACATGAAGAGAGAGGTGAAACAGCCCTACACAGCACTGTCGAAGTACACAAATATAATTATATCTTATTAATTTCTTTAGATACGCGATTCTTTTAATACAGTCTTTGCTGTGCTCTAGAGGATCCTTGTGATATTTTGCACTCTGGTTGAATGATAAGTGTCGCAGTTTAAATACATTTCGTAGTTGGAAATTATGAAATGCTCTGTTAAAAGCAAGGGAGTTTTAATGTCCGTAGCAGTTTTTTTAAAACTGAATCAGCGCTGAACTTGTTTGGATTGACTGAGCCCCATTCTGTACCACACAATGATCCCCCCAGAGTCTCTGCCCCGGGTGATTCGTTTTTTTTTGACAGAGGGTAAAAAACTCTCTCTCTCGCTTGCCCTCCCTACACCCCCCCCCCCCCCCCCCCCCCGTGTATTGTCTGTTTTTTTTGAGCTGTCCTTTGACAAAAAAAGGCTCGCCAGATAATGTGAATCGAAACCTGTTTTTCTAGCTTTTAAAGTCATGCAATGTGTAAGTGGGAACACATCATTATATCTTACATATGAAAAATACATAATATAGCTCCCAAACAAACGCAAATATGTTTTTAATAAGATGCTTTTATTCACTCATAATCTGACAATTTCAGGAAGACTAAGGGAGGTCTGGCTTTTTTTCTGGAAAACCATAACTCTGGTCTTGTCCAGATTGACTGTCAGCGCTCAGGTCTGACAGTGCTGCTCCAGCAGTGCCAGGTTCTGCCGCAGCCTCTGTTCTGTGGGCGACAGCAGGACCAGGTCGTCTGCAAAAAGCAGGAACTCGATTTCTGTAATTAATGCAGATCAGTAAATCAAGGGACAAAACAGTTATTGCGCCCGGCTCCTCAATGGGCTTTGACGTGCTAATGCGTTGGTTTAACAGTCCGGGTGTGGAAATGTTTTTTATTATTGTTATAGAGAAACATGATCAGATTTTCCCCGGTTCAGAAAAAAAAATCTAAAGGACTGTATACTAGTTTGTCACTCTTTTTATCCCCTCTTTGCTAAATGGCTTTTGAATAGAGTCACATGAAGAGAGAGGTGAAACAGCCCTACACAGCCCTGTCGAAGTACACAAATATAATTATATCTTATTAATTTCTTTAGATACGCGATTCTTTTAATACAGTCTTTGCTGTGCTCTAGAGGATCCTTGTGATATTTCGAGCTCTGGTTGAATGATAAGTGTCGCAGTTTAAATAATTTTAGAAATTATGGAATGCTCTGTTAAAAGCAAGGGAGTTTTTATGTCCGTTGCAGTTTTTTGCAACATGAATATAATTATATCGTTAATAACTTCTTGAGATACGCGATTCTATATTATATTCCCTTTTAATCAAATTCTAAAAGTATGCTTGTTGACTCTGGTATCACGTTAGTTAAAGACTTCGATGCTTAAAATGTTTAGGGAGAAATGGAATACTGGTGTGTATGTTTTCTTTAAAGTACTGAGACCAGCCATATACTGTATGTTTAAGTTCCAAAATTAATATTGTTTATGGACTACACACGCGTTACAGTATGCTCCTATTCTTTTCATGCTCAGGTACTAAGATTTCCCTTCAGTGGTAAAATTCCATATAAATATTCAATACTTAAACGGGCACAGTTAAGACATTAAATATACATATACATACTGTATACAGTACAGTTTGCATACGGTAATATGTTTATGTTCCTAAAACAATCTCTGTTATGAGCATGTGAAAGGCATGGTGAATCGATTCTCAAAAAATGACTGTGCTTTGCATGATTGGAAACAAATGCGTGATTGCGAAATGCTGTGGTGTTACTTTTACAAAGAAGGTCAATGAAAAAAATAATGTGGACCAGAGTTTACAGCTTGTCCAAAGTCATTCATTACTAATACTATTAGTAATAACTTCGTTAAAGACTTTGATGGCGACAGCTCAAACATGAGAGGTTGAGCTTTATTAGCTCCACCTTGCGGAAATTCCGAATACTATTATATTGCTTGCGGTATTATAGGAGAATTTAAGGTAACTAGCGGTATTTACCGGTAACTCGCGGTAGACTGCGTAAAGCTCACCGCAAAATAATGTGGTATCGCCCGCGCATGTTGAATGGCTGCATCTGTATACATAGTCAGCTCTTAGCACCAGTGTGCAGACCTTGTCAAAACATCATTTTCAGCCCAAAGTGATGCGTTTGTACAACATCTGGTATCCCACTGCAACTGCAGAGGCCAGAAGTGTATACCTAGTCAGCTCATTGCACCAGAGAGCAGACCTTGTCAAAATGTTGTTTACAGCCCAAATTAAATTAAAATAAAGTTTGTGCAACATCTGGCATCCCACTGAAACTGCAATGGCAAGAAGTGTATACCTAGTCAGCTCTTAGCACCAGTGTGCAGACCTTGTCAAAACGTCGTTTTCAGCCGAATAACATGTTTGTGCAACATCTGGCATCCCACTGCAACTGCAGTGGCCAGAATTGTATACCTAGTCAGCTCATTGCACCAAAGAGCAGATCTTGTCAAAACATCATTTTCAGCCCAAATTTTGTGCAAAAACAACGTTTTGAGAAGGTCTGCACACTGGTGCTAAAAGCTGACTCTGTATGCACTTCTAGCCACTGCAGTTGCAGTGGGATGCCAGAGGTTGCACAGACGCGTTACTTTTGACTGAAAACGAAGTGTTGACATGGTCCAAACACCGGTGCTAAGAGCTGAATCCGTATGCACTTCTGGCCACTGCAGTTGCAGTGGAGTGGGATGCCAGAGGTTGCACAAATGCGTTAATTTGGGCTGAAAACGATGTTTTGAAAAGGTCTGCAATCTGGTGCTCAGAGCTGACTCTGTATGCACTTCTGGCCACTGCAGTTGCAGTGGGATGCTAGAGTATGCACAAACGCGTTAATTTGAGCTGAAGCTGAAAACTACGTTTTTACAAGGTCCGAACTCCAGTACGAAGAGCTGACTCGGTATGCACTTCTGGCCACTGGAGTTGCAGTGGGATGCCAGAGTTTGTACAGATGCGTTACTTTGGGCTGAAAACGACGGTTTGACAAGGTCCACACACTGGTGCTAAGAGCTGACTCGGTATGCACTTCTGGCCAATGCAGTTGCATGGGGATGCCAGAGGTTGAAGGCAAGTTGTGTTGAAGGTAAAGCACCACTGTCAGCAGAGTGGTGCAGCAGAAGCGTGCTGGGTCCATAACCTATAGTTTGATGGACTGAAACCATCCTCTGCTGCTTTACATGTGTTTTACGCACGTTTTATAAGCACGAGTTGAAACTTTCAACTCTTTCATCACTTATGTAGGAAATAAAAAGAGCAGTTGTGTGCAATTGGCAGAGTGGCTGTCAGCAGAGTGCCACAGTGGAAGCGTGCTCGGCCCATAACCCAGAGGTCGATGGATCAAAACCATCCTCTGCTACATGTGTCTTATGCATGATTCATAAGCATGCCATCGGGTTAGCAAAGTGCATTCAAATAGTCTGGATCTCCTTTTCTTTAAGTTTAATCTTCACCAAACAGAGATGCCCAAATGTGTCTTCAGTTGTTCTGAGATCATTGATAGTTTAACTGAACATCGATATCGAAACAATTATGCGCTATTTTTTTTCTTTGTATGGAAAGCTTTTCAAGTCTTACATCGACACGCGCCTTCCCTGAATGTTTCGCAAAGAAATCCAGTCTACCTTTATGGAGCATGATGTTTAAATTGGAATAAGCCCTGGGTGGGCTCGAACCAGCAGCCATTCAGTTAACAGCTGCATAGAAACACACACCGGTTGCTTTTCATCATTCACAAGTTTCTGGTTATGAGTAAAAAGGACAGAATTTTTCTGTCAGCTGGCAGGATTTCTTCTGCACCCACCCAGAATAACCAAGAATTGTATTTCATCTTTCGCAAACTGTATGTTCCAGAAAGAAAATGAATACTTATATTAAACTGAATCAAGCCGACAGAGCCTTTTTTCTACATTTGGAAGTATTTCATCAAGGAAAAACATCGCTGCCATTTTCTTGCCAGCCGGTGGTATTTCTTCTGCACCGACGATCCTGTTTTGTATTTCGTATTTTGGAAGTTTTATGAATTTTTTGTCTAGAAAGTTGCTTTAAAGCCGTGCCTGTATATTAAACTGCAGGACCCGAGTTTTTGCTCTGTTTCCCATTGCAGTCGTAAAGGCGTAAATCAAAGGCAATTCCTGCGTCTAACACTACTATAAATGAAGTTCGACCCCTACAGACAGCACAAACCATGAAACACACCTCATTCGTTAGTGCTGCATTTGTGCCGGTTTGTGCTGCTTTCGTTTCCTAGATATAGCGCCTTGTTTTTTCAGGGTCGATACGTCACTCAGCCTCCCTACAACATCGTAGGGGAACCGGACTGGTCTCACTCTTTAGTGCTACATTTGTGCCGGTTTGTGACGTTGAAAGTAACCTCCCAGCTTTTTTTTTTCCTTAGATATAACGTTATCTTTTTCCAGGGGTGGTGTCACTCAGCCCCTATACAACGTCATAGGGGAACCGGACTGGTCTCAAGTTAGTTCTGTGTTTGTGCTGGTTTGTGCCATTCAAAGTAGCGTTTGTGCTGCTTCCTGAGATATAGCACTTTGTTTTTCCGGCGATCACATGACCATGACTTTGCCCTCCAGTGACCTCAGGTGCCGAGTTCAAGCGCTCTGTTACTGGCGCGAGAGTAATAACTCTCCAACTTTGTTCCTCTGTTTGACCTGGTGAAGGTACAGCGGTGGATTTTGCATTTAATATTGTAATGCATATGGCCACTATTACAGGTTGTTCTAACTGGCTTGACAGTGTGGTGACATCATCACCCTTCCGTGTGAATAGCAGGGACCGCAGCCGTCAGGTTGACGGGAGATTTCCCCTTAGCTCAACTGGCTGGGTCCCTGTTGAGTGATGCCAGAGGCCTGGTTTCGAGTCCCTCGTGGTAGGGGGCTGACCTGAGGTGGCAGAGGCTAGGGTGCATACCCAGAAGAACCTGAGAGCTCTACATTGGCGTCAGAAGAGGGGAGGGATAGCCCTTCACTGAGGATGGTGGATTAAGCTGGGGAGAGTGTAATGCATTCGGCCACCATTGCAGGCTATTTGAGCCGGCTTACCAGCGTGGTGACATCACCGCCCTTCCCTGTGAATAGCAGCGACCGCAGCCGTCAGGCTGATAGGAGATTTCCTTTTAGCTCAACTGGCTGGGTCCCTGTTGAATGATGCTGGAGGCCTGGGTTTGAGTCCCCGACGGTGGGGGGCCGACCTGAGGTGGCAGAGGCTAGGGCGCATACCCACGTGAACCTGACAGCACTACAATATCATTATCTTCTATGCGTTTGTGTGAACAGGAAAATTTAATTTGTCTCCAATATCATACCCGAATCAGAAGAGTTGCGGGTATAGCCTTAAGAATCGAACATTAGCAAAAAATTGTATGTTCTTACAAAGAGGCTTTAATGAACAAGTCTTAATACCTCATAGCGGTGTCCTTTTTTAAAAATCTGAAGAAGTAAAAAGTTTCGCATTGTCTCCTTCTTAAAGAAACATGGACATCAAAGGACATGTGAAGATTCAACCTGTCGAGCCACGTATTTAAAAAGACTTGAATTTGCAACTTTCTGAACCATTTTTGCTCTTTTTTATGCAAAGCACATTCGCCAACATGAAAAGGAACCAGGACTTCAGTTTACACGGTTCATGACACATCCGCGAAACAAATGCTACTTTCAACGGCACAAACGTAGCACTAATCAATAAGGTAGGTTTCATCGTTTGTGCTGTCTGTAGGGCGGCCAACTTCGCAGAGCTCCTAAAGTCTTGTACACATTTCTCCAATGTTGCTTCTGTAGCCTTTGATGCTTTATGAAATCGCAAACACCACAGTTCAAGTTACGGACAGGAAGGTAAACAGGTTTCTCCGCCGTTGGCTAGAAATTCCACCTAGCTTTACTATCCTCGGTTTCTACAACAGATCCTCAAAATTACAGATTCCTATTTCATCATCAGGTCAGACTTGAAGTAGCATTATGTTACTCGAAAGATGATAAGATTAGAAAAGCAAAATTACACAGTGCTGTGGAATCCGCAGAAAGCCAACTGAAGTATCAAAAAATTATTAGACAGCCAACTGTCGGCTGTCAAGGTCTGAGTTTTGCAAGTAATTTTAAAAGGAAAATCGAGGAGAGCAGCTTAATTCAAGAAGAGATAAGAAAGAAGGAAGAAGAGGTTCGCAGTTCAAAAGCGATACAGTTGGGAAAACAAAATGCATAGACAAGATGGGAAACAACAGATAGAAAGCTAACATGGAGTAACATTTGCAAACTTAAGCCTTTGCAGATTCAGTTTCTATTACGCTCAGTTTATGATGTCTTACTCACTCCAAGTAATTTCCATAGATGGGGCCTAACTGAAAGCCCCTGCTGCACACTGTGTGGAAGAGTAGGCAACCTTGAACATGTATTATCAGCCTGCAGTGTGGCACTAGGGCAAGGCAGGTATCTGTGGTGCCACGATAAAGAACTCAGGGCACTAACCTAGAATTTGGATACATTTAGAAAAAGTATGAAACCTCAATCAGCACGATCCAACATTAGCTTTATCAAGGCTGGAGAAAAGAGCACAGCACTTGCTGAAGTTAGACCTGCCAGCATCCTTCAAGGACACTTCAGCAGAAATTGGTCAATGGAGGTCGACTTACAGAAGCAACTTGTATTTCCAGACATAATCCAGACAAACTAGCGACCAGATGTAGTCATGTCGTCCTCCCAGAGAAAGGTTATATTTCTCATTGAACTGACAGTTCCTAGGGAAGAGAGGTGCCAGGAAGCTTTAAGAGGAAAAAAGCAAGGTATGCTGAGCTTGTGGATAATATTAGAAGCAAAGGGTGGAAAGTCTGGTCATTTCCAGTTGAGGTAGGATACCATGGTTTTCCAGCCCAGTCACTTTGCAGGATGTTAGGAGAGCTGGGGATAAGCAACAAAGATAGAAAATAAGCAGTGCAACAGATGATAGAGACAGCAGAAAAACCCTCATGCTGGCTCTGGTACCGACGGGATGAACCACAGGCAAGCAGTGGCTGATCATCACTGCTGTCCCGCTATCCTGAAGAAGTAATGGGTTTAGGAGACGAAACTTCTTGTGATGGATAGACGTAGCTGGTGATGCCAAGGCAGACTGTTTCATCTCGTCTGTATTTGATACATACAAGAATGCTTTTATTGAGGAAACATCTGTCAAACATGCCGCTGTCCTTCAGATCAGTGAACAAAGATGAATTACATTGACTCCATCCTTCGGAGACGCCACCAACTTTTAATTCATTGATTCACCATGCTGGCTCCATCCAAGTAGCTGTCTGGTGTTGCCATCATCTATGTTATGGCGGAGAAACCTTTGAAAATTCCTTATGTATACATAGGACAACCTCCGAGTCTTTCTACAGCTTCCATGTAGTAGCCTTCCACAATTTTTGGATTTCTGCTGGTGGTAAATGCATTTAACCAAATAATATTTCTGAAAAACCCATCAATGCACCCACTTATACAAAGATCAAATGGCTTCAGTTTGTCATCAGAATCCAAATGCCAAATGTAGTTGGTCCTACGCCTTGTTTTTCTAAGATGAACTCCTCTTGAATCCAGGGCCTTCAATATTAAACGAATGTCTCCTTTCTTCACATGCAAACCATTTTCTTGACATTTTGCGTGCATCCATCGGTAGCCATGAAGCTGACCTGAACTTTGCAATTGGAGCTGAATAAACATGATAATTTTGTTGTAGTCCTTACGACGAAATAGACTCTTAGACTTCAAAATACATTTTAAATGTCTTTCAGTGATAATGTATCCATGATGACTGGCAAGAACAAGCGTTATGTCTTTGTGTTTGAGACCTAGCTGAAAGTATACTTCTATAAACTCAGCAATTTCCATTTTTCTAGAGTGTAACTGTGTAAGATAGAACTATTAGGCAGTATGTTCTATAAACTGGAAACAATATATGATGCACACGCAAAAGTATCTGGTGCTCACCTGAAAGCATCTGGTGTGCATGCAATAGTATCAGGTGCACACGCGATAGTATAAGGTGTGCACCAGATTGTTCCCAAAAATAAATTACACCATGTCCCCTTAAGGACTCCGTACTATGCCAACCTGGTTTCTAATTATTTATTTTTAGCAGAAGTGGGGGCATCATTGATATTTACAATCTTCTTTACAATTGAAGTCCTGTTACTGTACCTCTTCCTTCTTCTTTTGAGTGTCATTGCCACAGTTTATAGACCACCCAAACCTAATGAAGCCTTTTCAGGTGAGTTTACTGATTTACTTTCATTTTTATGCCTCCAATTTAAGAGGATCTTTATTCTTGGGGACTTTTATATACACGTTGACTCATGGTCTTCCAGTTTTGCTAAGGATTTTCTAGCTCTGTTGGGATGCTTTGATCTAACTCAGTTTGTTCGTAGCCCTACACATAACAAAGGACACACCCTAGACTTAATCATTTCAAATGACTCTTTTGTTTCCCACTGCTCTTCCCTTGGTCTACGCCTCTCTGACCACTCAGCTATTCTTTTCAATCTTGAATTACCTGTGTCTAACACTTCCCCTTCACGCTCTGTAAATTTCCGCAACTGTCGATCAATTGAACAGCCTACAGTAGGTTTGCAAATTCTGTCCTATCCTCCTCATCTTGTTTCTCAACCTCTGATTCTCTAGGGGACAAAATACATTTGCTTAATAGTGGTCTTTTATCTATCATTGACACATTTGCTCCTATAAAAACTTGAACCATCTTCTTTTTCCCTGCCTCCTGGTACGCCAACCATCTGAGATCTACGAAGGCAGTCTCCTGCAAACTTGGGCATATGTGGAGCATTTCTGGCCTAAATGTACATTATCAGGCTTGGAGAGATTACTTGTCTGAATATAAGGTTACAATAGAGTCTGCTAAATCCACCTACTTCTCTCAATTACCACAGCAACCCCAGGCATCTTCTTTCCACCATCAACAGTTTGCTAAAGCCAAACTGCCCCACCATATTACCTTCTCATTGCAATTTTGCAACACATTCTTAGATTTCTTTTGCTCCAAGATCAACAACATCTGGCATCACATTCTCTCCACAATGTATTTCATACCCACACCTCCTGCCGGCTTGTCATACTTTTCTGGTTCCAATCTCTCCATCTTTTCTCTTCTTGACTTTTCATCCCTCATTAAACTAGTTTCACACATGAAATCCACCACCTCTATATTAGATCCCATTCCCACCACTTTTTTTTCAGTCCTGTTTCACTTCTCTCTGCCCCGTTGTCCTCAATATAATAAATGAATACTTGAAAACTGGTGTTGTACCAATGGTCCTCAAAACTGCTGCCATTACCCCCATGCCAAAAAAGCCTAACATGGCTCTGGACAATTTAAACAATTTTTGCCCCATCTCCAACTTTCTCCCTTTCTTGCAACAATTCTACAACGTGCTCTCACATTTCAATTACATAACCACCTCTTTGTAAATAACCTTTTCGGACCCCTACAATCTAGTTTCCGTCATTTGCAGGGATCCACGAGACCATCGGGAATCCAGGATCTTATTGACAGTGTAAGCAGGGAGTCCATCAATTACTCGAGGCGGTGGGGGTTTTTGTTGTGGTCTAAACAGGGTGGATCTGTGAAAGGGCTTAAGGAGGGAAACATGGAAAGTAGGGTGGATCCGAAGAGTAGGAGGCAAGGCCAGCCAATAAGTTACTGGGGTAAATTGGGTGAGGACACGAAAAGGACCAATGTACCTGGGAGCAAGCTTGCCAGAAGGTTGCTTTAGAGGAAGGTTAAGGGTAGACAACCAAACAAATTGACCATGTCGAAATCTGGGTGGGATTCGACGGCGCCGATCAGTCACCTTCTTCTGCTGAGCTGCGGTGCGAAGAAGGGTGGCTTTGGCCTTTCTCCAGAAGGTCTCCAGGTTCGTGATATAGTCCTGGACAGATGGGACCTCCGTGTCGGGATGGGAGTCTGGGAGAAGAGGAGCCTGATAACCTAAGGCACAGTTAAAGGGAGACATGCCAGTAGATGTAGTATACAACGAATTGTGTGCATACTCTGCCCATGGAAGCAAGGACACCCAATTATCATGGGTAGAGGAGATATAGGTCCGTAAGTAGGTCAGCAGTTCCTGATTCATGCGTTCCGTCTGACCGTTGGCCTGAGGGTGATAAGCTGAAGTAAGTGAAACTGAAGCGCCCAGTGACTTACAGAAGGCCTTACAAAATCGGGAGACAAACTGAGGGCCCCTATCTGAAACAATATCTTTAGGGATGCCATGCAGACGGAAAATATGCAGTACGAACAATTCTGCTAGTTCTCGAGCCGTAGGTAAAGAAGGCAGGGGAATAAAATGAGCAGATTTGGAGAATCGGTCTACCACTACCATAATAGTCGTATGTCCTTGGCTAGGTGGAAGGTCAGTAATAAAATCAACTGAGAGGTGGGTCCAGGGACGGTCAGGGATGGGTAAGGGTTGAAGAAGGCCTGCCGCCCTCATCCGGGAAGACTTCATTTGAGATCAGATAGAGCAGGCCTGGACATACTCCTTGACATCTTTGGCCATAGTTGGCCACCAGAAGTCTCTGGAGATGAAATCCAAGGTACGTTGGAATCCAGGGTGTCCAGCGAAACGGGAGTCATGTCCCCATTGTAAAACTGCAGATCTGACTGGATTTGAGACAAATAATTTGTCCTGAGGGCACTGAGGAGGTACTGTCTGTCCCACCAAGGCTCAATGTCCCATCTTACAGCTGCCAGGAACTTACCAGAAGGGATGATGGGTTCAGGAATTAATTCGGCCTCAGGAGGGTCGTGGATCCGTGAGAGAGCGTCTGCTTTGATGTTCTTAGAGCCTGGAGTGTAGGTGATAAGGAAATTAAACCTGGTAAAAAAAAGGGACCATCTGGCCTGGCGAGGACAAAGACGTTTGGCCGATTGCAAATACTCCAGGTTTTTGTGATCAGTGTAAATCAAAAATGGACGATGAGCACCCTCTAGCCAGTGCCTCCATTCCTCCAATGCCAGCTTAATGTCCAAGAGCTCACGGTAACCAACATCATAGTTCATCTGTGCAGGGGATAACTTCTTAGAGAAGAAGGCACAGAGGTGAAGAATCTGTTTTTCTCCATGACGTTGAGAGAGAACAGCACCTACACCATGGCCAGAAGCATCCACTTTGACCACAAAAGGCAAAGAAGGATCAGGGTGTTTTAGGATGGGGGCTGTTGTGAATAGGTGTTTCAGGCGCTGAAATGCTTCTTCTGCTTGAGGGGTCCATTTACCTTGTCTTGGTCCTTTTCGAGTTAAAGAGGTTATTGGAGTGACCACCGAGCTGAAGTTTCGAATAAACTTCCTGTAAAAGTTAGCAAAGCCGAGAAATTGTTGTATGTGTTTGAGATTCTTGGGTGTAGGCCAATCAGTAATCGCGGAGACTTTATTCGAATCCATTTCCACCCCCTCTGGAGAGATGACGTAACCTAAAAAATGGATCTTAGAAGCATGGAAGGTGCACTTCTCCAGTTTGACATAAAGTTTATTCTTAATGAGTCGGAAGAGTACTTCTCTGACATGGAGAACATGATCCTGGAAGGAATTAGAAAAAATTAGAATGTCATCCAAATAAACCAAGACAAATCTTTGTAGCAGATCACAAAAAATGTCATTAATAAAAGACTGAAACACTGCTGGGGCATTAACCAAACCAAAAGGCATGACCAAATATTCGTAATGTCCATGGGTAGTCATGAATGCCGTCTTCCATTCATCCCCTTCCCGAATGCGGATTAGATTATAGGCCCCTCGTAAATCCATTTTGGTGAAGATCTTGGCCCCATGCACAGACTCAAGTGCTGCTGGAATTAGAGGCAAAGGGTACCGATTCTTGATTGTGATCTCGTTGAGGCCACGATAATCAATGCAGGGACGGAGCCCACCATCCTTCTTTTTCACAAAAAAAAAACTGGCACATGCAGGTGAAGTGGATGGACGTATAAGTTCAGCCTTCAGAGAATCTTGTATGTAAACTTTCAGGGCCTCAGATTCAGAATTAGAGAGCGGAAATATACGACGTTTAGGAGGGATAGTACCTGGCAAAAGGTCAATTGCACAATCATATGGTCGAGGAGGTGGGAGGGCCAAGGCCTCCTGCTCATTAAATGCTACCTGTAGATCAGAATATTGAGGGGGTATGGTAAGAACACCAGAAGGGGATGTCGCCGTGAGTGCAATTCTTACGGGTAGATGACAGCAATTCCTAATACATCTGGGTCCCCAAGTTAAAATTTATTTACGGGACCATGAAATGTTAGGGTCATGCTGTTGTAGCCAAGGAAAGCCTAGTACAAGGGGATGTGTTGGGGTCTCAAGGAGATAAAACCAGATGTCTTCCACATGGGTGGCACCAATCTGCAAGCTTATAGTTTCTGTTTGCCACCTTATAAGTCCTGGAGATACTGGGGAACCATCAATAGATTGAACACGAAGAGGTGGAGCCACCAGGGTCAAGGGTAAGTTCCAAGTTCGAGTGATGGAGGCGTCTATAAAGTTTCCTGCTGCCCCTGAGTCAATAAAAGCAAGAAGAGGCTTCTGTTGATTACCCCAGAATAGTGTAGATAGAATAGAAAATCCTGAGGAAAACTGAGGGGATTGATTTATCTCACACACGGGCGGCGGCGCCTCAAGGGTGAGTATGAAGCAGGACAGTCAGCTTTAAAGTGTCCTAATTTTCCACAGTACATGCAGCGACCCTCTCGGTGGCGTCTCTCTCTTTCTTCAGGGGTTAACCGGGTGCGGGCAATTTCCATAGGTTGTTCTGAGTCTAAAGTTCTGGTAGGTGATGGCCGAGGAGCTTCTAGTATTGGTGTCCGAGATCTTTCTGTCCTCCTCTGACGAATTCTAAGCTCTAATTCCAACACCTGGGAAATTACTTCCTCCAAGGTTCTGCCCAATTGTGGCATATTCACCAGGTGGTCCTTTATTTCTTCACTAAGTCCTTGACGAAAAAGAAAAATAAGGACCTCATCATCCCAGTGAGTCTCCGCTGCTGCTACTCGAAAATCTATGGCATAATCTTGTGCAGACCTGCGGCCCTGGTGGATGGACGAGAGGCGGAAGGCGGAGGCTTGCCCAACTAAGGGACGACAAAAAACTCCCTTAAATTTTCCTAAAAAGAGATCATAATCCTGAACTTCGGGGGCCCCACGATCTAGCAGGGCAGTAGCCCATTCCAAAGCACGGCCAGTTAATAGTGATACTATGAAGGCAATCTTGTCCTGAGGAGAAAAAAAAGTTTCCGGATGGAGCCTGAAAACCAGTGCACACTGTACTAAGATGCCCCGACATTTCGTAGGGTTGGAGTAAGTGGAAGAGGTCGAGGGGCAGGTTTAGGAGCTGGCGGGGGCGGAGCCAAAGCGGCAGCTCCAGCGTTGCTTTCTCGATTGCCCGTGGGCGGCATTGCTGACAGGTGAGCGGAAATCTGTTGGACGGAAGCCTGCAACCGGAGTAAGGCTTGCCAGTGCTGATCCAAAACCGAGCGAATCTCCTCTTGCTCCGCTGGGTCCATGTTAAGGGGCTCAGTATTCTGTTATGGATTCGGTAAGAGAAACCGAAACCAGTGAATGAACCCACTTGCAGGAGCTGATAAAGCCTAGCCGTGATCCAAAGAAAGCCGTAGTCGAAGAAACGAGCCGAGGGTCCAGGGGAAGCCAGAGATCCAAATAGGGAACGAGTTACCAAAGCCAAAGCGTGATCCGAAACCGTAGACAATAGAGCAATCCGAGAGTCCAGGGGAAACCAGAGATCCAAAACAAAGCGTGAGTACCGAAGGCAAGCCGTGATCCGAAAAACCGTCGTCAAAGGGGGAAAATCCGTAATCCGAAAACCGAGAATGATACAAGACAGAAGAAGGAGTAGCGCAACCAGGAAGCTCGAAAGGAAAACCAATACTGAGCAAGGAGGTAGGGAAAGACAGGTGTTTAAGTACAGGATGAGACGGGGGTGTGGTGGTGAATAAGAAAACTGATAGGTAAACTGATGGAGTAAGGCTACGCCTTCTTCTGCCTCTTCCGTTGCCGGGAGGCAGGGATCGTAACAAGTTACTAATGTTTTCCTAATAGCTTCTGATTCTGGTTCTCTCTTTCCCCATTCTTCTTGATCTCAGTGCTGCTTTTGACACTGTTAACTATGACATCTTTCTCGTCTTGAGACTGTTTGGACACTGCTCTCAAATGTTATGCCTTCTGTTATGCCCCGAAGCTCTGGAACTCTCTCCCCAAGGATATCAGAGAGTCACCTTTTCTAAACTCCTTCAAATCCAGACTCAAAACTTTCTTCTTTAAAGGAGCCTTTACTTAACTGGTTCCATTCTTTACCCCTCTGCTCCTACTATTCTATACTATATAGTACCATACCTACTGTACTATATAGTACCACCATCCATGATCTTGTAGCGGCAATGCTTGTTAATAAGACAGAATTAAGCATTGGTGTGCTTTCCTAAATGAGGCCCCATCTCACCCTCCATCTCTGTGGTGCAGCCACAGAGAAAGTATTCATGCAGGCTGATTTAAGATGTTTTCTTTTGATAAGGGACAGCTCACAAACGGGGATGCACTTAGCTAAGCCTGGCTATCATGATCAATGGTCATCCATTGGCGCCTATCTGTCTAGGGAGTGCCAAATGGACATCTGGACTGCATTCCTAAGTATCAAGAGTAAGTGACTCATATCTCACCTTGATCAACCAATCAGGGACTGGCAGGGCATGGTAATACCACGTGGGTCTCCAATGCCCGCCAAACTCTCAACCAATCAGCACACATCTGTGTCTTGGTCAAAAAGGGAGCATCCTCAGAGACAATCACGTGACAACTGCTGTTGTCTGCAAAGGGACTTGGACTTTGTTCTAAGCGCGAGGCCGAGGATCCCGTACGTACTCAGAATTCTACCAACGCGAACGCTCCACTTGATCAACGGCAGCCTACAGTTGGACCCTCGTCGACAACCTGAATAGCTTGTTCAGAAGCAGCGCTGGACCGGGAACGAACCAGCTTCTTCCCGGGCAAAAGAGTGACTTGTGAGGACTCGCGGTCACACTCTGTGCATAGAAACTTTCTACTAGCCAGCCGGACTGCTGGTAGATCCCCTCGGAGCAACGACTGCCCTGCGTGCCGCAGTCAGATTCCTCCGCCCGTCCTACTCCGAGGTGCACCTCGACTGGTTGGCCGGTAGCCAGAGGACGCCGGGACAACGCCCATTGGACAACCGCTGGAACAGAGGCTGCAACAGAGCCTGTCAGCTGGTTTGGTGTTGGTACCGGGAAATTCCAAGTCCATACACAGTGGATAAGTAAACCCCATGTTCTACATTGCGTCTCGAGAATTCAATTGTACCTCAAGTTGTTATCAATTTAGTTCATGAGTAATGTATTTACTCCCGAGTTTAGAGTAACAGTGGGTAATAACACTGATTACCGATTTGGTAACCGAATGATATATATTGACGTATATTCTCTGTTGTGTATCTCTTTGTGTTTGCATCTCTTCGAGATTATATACCTTGTATATTGATAACCCTCACAGTAAGGTCTGCCGCTTGTATCCAGGCAGACTAGTTTATGTTTGGTGCACAATTTATATTAATAAATGTATCTCGTGTATTGAACCCGTGTGTGTACGTTGTTAGCTGTTCTGACGATTGATTTTCTAAAAGCCAAAACGAACAACCTCGTGATTACTGCTACAATTAATAATTGTCTCAGTAAACCCATCAAACCTCTACAGTCTCCTCTGTGTATTGTAATTGTGTTTTATTTTGTGGATTGTTTTTATTTATTGTAGTTGTCATTCTGTAAAGTGCTTTGAGAAGCCACCTTTAAAGGCACTATATAAAATAAAGTTTATTATTATGGTCCAGTGGCAATTCTTGATAAATTTGCCAGATATTTACAATCCTTTTGAAGTGATGTGGATTTGGCATGACTTTGTTGGACTCTTATTGTAATGGTATGATCCATTCATACTGATGTGGTAATAGTATGACTCTTTTGTACTGTTGTGATAATGGTATGATACACTTTAACTGATTTGTTAATGATACAACCCAGTTGTACGTTTGTAATAATGTAATCATCTATTTGTACTAATGTGGTAATAGTATGACCCTTTTGTACTGCAGTGATAATGGTACCATCTATTTGTACTGATGAGGTAATGGTATGATCCATTTGTACTGCTTATGGCAGGGATGGGAGTCAACTGATAAGAGATTCCAAGTGCAAGATAGAGACTCCCTAACTAAGGAAAGATAAGACTGGCTATTCAAAGTGTTCAAGGTCTAGGGAATGTCCAAACACAGGTGACCTCCCCCAATTACCATGATACAAATTTGCGTCAGAAATGGCTGAAGTTTGCTATATAAACTGGAGTTTTGTACCTATATTTCAGAACAATTCTTTGATCTTATTGTTCCTTGCATGCAATAAACTCAGTTGTTTAAACTTCATCTTGGGGTCCAGAACTTATTTGCCTGTTACAACAATCCATTTGAACTGATGTGGAAATGATATGATCCATTTCTACTGAAGTGATAACACCCAGTTGTACTTCTGTGATAATGGCATGTTCCATTTGTACCTGTGTGTTAATGGAATGACCTAGTTGTACTGCTGTGATGGTATGATCCATTTGTATTAATTTGGTAATGGCATGATCCAATTGTACTGCTATAATAATGGTATCACCATTTGCAATGAATGATCCATTCACCCTAATGTGGTAATTGTATGACCCAGTTGTACTCCTGTAATAATGGTATGATACATTTGTAGTAATGTGGTGATGGTATGACCCAATTATATTGCTATGATAAAGATGTGATCCATTTGAACTCTTGTTGTAATGGTATGATCCATTTGTACTGTACTAGTACTGGTATGATCCATTTGAATTGACGTGGTAATGGTATGACCCAGTTGCACTGCTGTGATGATGATATGATGCATGTGAAATGATGAGGTAATGATATGATCCATTTGTTCTGAAGTGGTAATAATGTCTTTAATTAATGTTTTTAATGTCTTTCTGCTATAAGAATTAGGAAACCCTACTTTGAGAACGCAGATGGAGAGATCAGTGTGATCAGGGCCATAAGAGGTGAAATGAGAAACTATGGGTTTGGAGAAATGTTTAATCTTCACAGCCCTAACATATTCTCTGAAGCTATCTCTGGTCTCATTCCTGTTTCCCCAATGTAGATGGCTGGGTATTTACTGCAAGAGATACAGTAAATAAGGTTGCTGGAGGTACAAGATGTCATCGGAGTGATCCGGAATTGTCCTGGGAGGCCTTGAATGAGTGTGGTGTTAGATATCTACTTGCAGGTGATACAGCGAGCTCTGTTACAGGGGATGGATGGTGTGTAATAGATGATTGCTGAGGGCAGTAAAGGGAGCTGTGAACAAGAAGGTTACGCAGATCAGGTGGTCTTTGCTGACAGCCCTATCTTTCTTACACCTGAAGAAAGCTCCACGGTCGAAACGTTGTGTAGTAATGTGGTAATGGGTAAGTTGACATTTGTCTGTGAGAAAGAGACATTGAGGCAGTGAAGAATATAGAGCTAATATTTGGCTTAATAATAATAATAATAATAATTGCTTACACTTATATAGCGCTTTTCTGGACACTCCACTTAAAGCGCTTTACAGGTAATGGGGACTCCCCTCCACCACCACCAATGTGCAGCATACACCTGGATGATGCGACGGCAGCCATACTGCGCCAGAACGCTCACCACACACCAGCTATCAGTAGGGAGGAGAGCAGAGTAATGTAGCCAATTCATAGAGGGGGATTATTAGGAGGCCATGATTGGTAAAGGCCAATTGGAAATTTGGCCAGTTACACAACTACTCTTTTCAAGAAATGCCCTGGGATTTTTAATGACCACAGAGAGTCAGGACCTCGGTTTTATGTCTCATCCGAAGAACGACGCCTGTTTACAGTATAGTGTCCCCGTTACTATACTGGGGCATTAGGACCCACATGGACCGCAGGGTGAGCACCCCCTGCTGGCCCCACTAACACCTTTAGGCTTGGGCCTAAAGGCTGTACTGATGTTTTGGATCTGACACCACACTGTGGTAAGGAGAGACAAAGTCAGTGATGATGGGCATGGGTGGTTTGGCGCCAGCACTTATCTGGAACGGAGTTTGTAATTCTGTACATAAAGGATTTGGATTTGGAATTCACAGTTCTAGCTGTTCCAACTCAGTGTCATACACAACCTGCTCATACAAAGTACTGCCTTTGTATATCATTCCCCCCTGGCAGTGTGAGCCCCAAACCTTTCATTTAAATCACTATTACGTTTGTGTCTCTCTGTAAGTCTGAGTCTGAGCTTCAAATCCACTCTGTTTTATTTCTCTCAAAACTAGTGTCAGCTCAAAACCCTTGATTTCCACGAGTTCTGCCTGTGTGTATCTCCCTAAGACAAATGTCAGCTCTATATCTTTCATATACCTTTACATTGTTACTACTCAAATGTCTCTTGCTGTTACCCAGCCCAACTTTAAACCCTTCATTTCCATAAGTAATCCTTCATTAGTAATGCTTCTAAAGAGGTCTTCTCTTCCCCAAACAATAGTGAGCTCAAATATTTCATACCTATCAGTATAACCTCTGTCTTTCCCTCAGACCAGTGAGTTCAAAACCTTTCCTTCCCCTCAGTATTTCCTCTGCGTCTCTCTCCCCTGTAGCAGTGTGAGCTCTAACCACTACATTTCCATGAGTTCTGTCTGTCTCTCTCTCCTAAAGCCAAATGCACCGTTAATAGTACTTCCTCACATTTTCTCTCTGCACAGTACCAGCTTCAAAATCTTAATTTCCATTAATATGGCTCTGATGTCTCATTCTCTCCCCTAAACCAGATTGAGCAAAACCATTAATGCTCATCTTTACTGCCTTTGAGTCTCTCACTCTCTCTCGCTCCCAGTCCAGTGTCAGCTCCAAACCCTTCATTTCATTCTTTACAACCACTGTTATTCAATCTCTCCCAGTTGCTCTTAACTCCAAACCCTACATATTCATAAGTACTCTGTGTTTGTCTGCGTCTCAGCCCAAAGTCAGTTGTAAGTCTTTCTCTACTGCCTCTCTCTGTCTCCCCACATTTGCATTAGTACTGACTTCGGTGTCTTTGTCATACAATTATCACAGCAGTACAACTGGATCATACCATTGCTACATTAGTATGAATGGATCATACCATTGCCACTTCATTTCAAACTGATTATACCATTATCGTAGCAGTTGTAGAGAAAACCGGTTCAGGGACGCCAAATATGTAATCATAGTGGCTCTCTGAAGGCACCAGTTCTGTAGGGTTTGGGCATTTACTGAGACAATTATTAATTGTAGCAGTAAATCACAAAGTTGATTCTTTTGGTGGCTTTAGAATCCAACCATGCGATATAACTCAAACAACGCGCACACACAGGTACTAATACACGAGGATACATTTATTAATACATAGAATATGCATATAAACCTAACAGATCTTATCGAGAGGGTTATCAGAATACAAAAGATATATATTCAATCAGTTACAAAGAGTTACACATCAAGAGGAAATACGTTCAGTATATCATTCATTAAGACCGTTTCGTAAAGTGAACTTGGTTACAACTTCTACATTAGATACTCAAACAAGTACATAACTCTTAGGAATTAAGTTGATATCAACTGGTTGGGATAACAATTGAATTCTCGAGCTGTAATGCATTGAAGTTGAATACTCATCCAATCTCTGGGGATTCAGATCTCCTGCGGGCACAAAGAAACAGTTGCAGGCTGTTGCTGTCCAATCCGCGCTCTCTGGCTCCGTGCCAGGCTGTGATGTGCGGCTTGCGACGGTGCGCTGCTGATGCTCACTGTTGGCTTTAACTAGCAAAGTTTGTGCACAGGAGAAAAGATGACTGTGGGTCCCAGCAAGTCAGGAAGAGGACTGGTTCGTTCCTGATGAAGAGCTAGTTCTGAATAGTGATTCAGCTTTCCACAGTTCCGACCTGTTCACGAGGCCTGCTGCTGGTAACTCTCTGGCAACCTCCACTCTAGACTCTTAGAACAAAGGAAAGTTCTGGCACTCGGACACACTGGCCGTTCCGTGGTTGTCCGGGCTGAGTCTCAGGATGGTCAGGAGGCGCGCTGCGAGAATGTCCTGCCCTTGGGATTCTCCTTTGAATTCCCTTTAGAATCTTGTCTGAATCTGAATCTGAATCTTGTTGAATCTGAATCTGAATCTTGTTGAATCTGAATCTGAATCTTGTTGAATCTGAATCTCTCAGGCTCTCTGTGTTGCCTGTTTTTACCTGGAGGAACTTCAGCTCATTGATTGGCTGAAAGTTCCATGGGCATCAGAGTCCCACGTGGGTTACTCGGCCCTACCGGTCCCTGATTGGTTGATCAAGGTGAGATATGAGTCACTTAGTCCTGACACTTAGGAATGCAATCCAGATGTCCAACTCGCACTCCCTAGACAGATAGGCGCCAATGGGTGACCATTTGATCATGATAGCCAGGCTTAGCTAAGTGCATCCCCCTTTGGGAGCTGTCCTTGGACCTCAAATCACCTTGCATGAATGGTTTCTCTGTGGCTGCACCACAGAGATGAACAGAGAAATGAGGCCTAATTTGGGAAAGCTCAGAAACACTTAATTCTGCATTATTATTAAGCCTCACCGCTACATATCCCCCCTTTTTGAAGGCCACGAGGTCCCGAGGCATTGTTGCCTTCAAAACAAAACAGAGTTAAGTGATGTCCCTTGCCATTAGAACATTAATCTTAAATGTCTACATTACTCCTCGAGAATTCATACCGGAACCAGCATTGGATACAAACAGGATGAATAACATCTGGAGTATGTATAAACACGGTAGGAGACATTATCTCAGTCTAGGAATTACACATCAGGAAGTTCACTGTCAATATCTGATACCTCTGTGGTAGATATTTGGGGAGAAGTCACTTCCTTTCTTTTGACATGCTACCTTTGACTCATTCATGCTACCCAGAGTACATCTTGATGTGAGAGTACATCATTCAGAGTACACTGTCAGTCATGATCCAGCTACTCGGCAGTAGTGTTCCAATAACAACAGTTCCTGTTCCCAGCCCCCCGATAAACCACAACACCTGTGTTGGGTATCTGCTAGGGTGGTTTGGAGGTTTGTTCCATTAAAGCAAACTAACTACCTGTACCTCTTCAGGACTTACTGTTTCTTGGATTTCTATCCAATTCCTTAGTGTGGCACCTGAAGGCATCCATGACCTCAAGTTTGGTCTTATATTGTCTGGTTCCAGACCGTACAGTGTTAAGTTACCATGCTGTACTATGGCCTCCTCGGGAACTTACAGGAAAACTGTTGGTTAGATAGCTGCATTGTGGTAGCTGTATCATGCCCGTCACAAGTCATAGTGTCAGTTAAATGTGGTGTGCTGACCAGCCATTTACTTCCCACCTGCTCTTCATGGGGTTCATTAACCTCCCTCTGCTCGTTAGTAGCTTTACACCCTTCATTGGTGAATCGTTTAGACACAGCCAATGGATAGCTTTGGTAGCCATACCCATCTCAAGATTTGGAACCAAATTCAATCTTGGATTGCCTTCTGGGTGAGCTATGAGCGATGAGGTTAATGTCACATACTCCTCTACTGAGAAGAGTGGAATCAAGTGGGTTGGGAATTGTGCCATGTCTAGACTGGCTACAGTGGCACTGAGCTCCCTTAACAGGTCTTGTGTCAACATTCTGGCCTGTTGCACACAAGCATAAACCCACTGTATAACACCAACAATCATGTCCACTGGTTGGGGAATAAGATTTAACCCTGTTGCATAGGAAATTGCCTGTAGGGTTTTCCCTAAGCTTTCCAACTTTTGCTGCTGTCGATACAGTCTGTCACTACCCTCTGGCATCTCTGACACCTGCCTTCTTGGGGCAGTCAGGGTGGTAGTGCCAGTAGCACACAAACCTACCAGAAATAGCAAATGCACAACAGTGGTGGCAGCAATCAGTCCTCCCAAAAGTCTTTTCGGGTGGCTGATCCCAGTCATCTCCTTCTGAGTGACTGTTGCCTTTCTAAGCTGGCGCAGCGTGTACATGGTGTCTTTCTCAGTATGCCATGTGGCATCTTGGGCACCAACATCCTGGAAATCTGGGGAGATCTGACGCAGCGGCTGATGCTGCTCCTCCGTTTCCAGGGCATCTGCTTTTTCGATTTGTTCATGCCTGTGCTCTAGGAACCCTGCAGGGGGCGGTGCAGCGGTGGAGCATGCCTGACCCTCGGCTGAGTGGTCATCTGGAGCACCTGAGTGATCTGGGATTGTTATCCTATTCTCACTGTTCAGGTCCACCCTGCACACCTCCTGATTGAGGAATCCCTCTATCGGCATGTTTACAATCGTTCGCTGGGCGTGGGTGTAGGACACCTGCTCGCTCCCCCCTTCCCTCGCTAGGGGTTCAGGGAGCTGCCCCAGCACTGGGATAGCTAGTTCACTGTCTTTGAACTCACTATCACTCACCAGGCCCATGTCAGTGCAGGCGGGGATTCTGACACCCCTCTTTGCGATGTCCTGCACTGGCAGGCGGGTGGCTTGACCATTCAGCTCCAGTCTGGCTGAACCACTGTTGGTCAGACTCAGACTGACAAACTGAGCTGCTGGCTGTAAGAAAACCGGCTCGGCTTTCATTCCCTGTCCCTTCCTGGGGACTGGGTGTGTTGGCAACCCTGCCGTTGAGGCAGGAACAATCAGGTCAGTCTCACTCACTACCTGGTAGTTGTGAGAAATAATGTTACCTGACTGCAGGTTCCCTGGGTCAAAGCAGAGGGAATCGGCATCTGGGATCAGGTGTGTCCACAGCGCAGTAGTCTCAGCGTCCAGCTGGACCTCCTGTCTAACCTGTGAATGTTGCACCAGGGGCACTTGGCGGTGGCCCTGTGACAGCTGCTCAAGCAGATCCTCACTAATAGAGGACCTCTCAGGGCTAAGGGTGAGGGCTACATCACCAACCTGCTCTCCTGCCATCTGGATCCCTTCCACCACTGCAGGGTGGTGGTCCTGACCCCTCTTGGGTGCCAGGGTGCACAGGGAAAGCTCATTTTCATCGCCAGGTGGGGAGATCTGCTCCTCTTTAGGGACGTAAAAGGTGTGTGCTTTACCTGGTGGATCAGGCGGCTGCTTGGAGCAACGCTCCTGTGGCAGGGAGGCTGTTGGGACCTCAGCCGGGACAGGACTTCCCTGTATATCTGGGGAACAAGGAAATATTTTTATTTCTTGTCCAGAGGGAACAGAAGGAATCTCCGCATAGGCTTCTGTGTTCGGTGGGCACTGTGTGAGCACAGTCTGCCTCTTGGCCCCCCTTTCCTTCTGTACAGAAGGCTTAGGAGCCTTGACCTGTTTCCACACCTTGCCTTTCTGGTGATTCACCAAAGGTTCCTCTCTGAGTCGCATGCCCTTTCCTTTTTCTACCCGTTTGAGCTTGCCGTGTGACATCAAACACCTTTCAACCTCAGTGTCAATCAGTGTCTCACTGGGTAAGACATCTCCCATGGCAGCCTTGAAGTAAAAGCTTCTTGCTTTTCCTCTGCGTTTTACTGCCTGCTCTGTGACTTCAGGGGTGGAGTCAGCACTCGCTTGGGAGTGGCTGAATTCATCCAGGCAGGAACCTTTCCGCTCAATCAGATAGACTAAGGGAGGGAGAGGGGGCGGGTCTCCGCCTCCTCCAGTGGAGAGTATCAGCTCATTCACGCTTCCGGCAGCCTTGGGGAACGGTTGTCCCTGTCCTAATAAAGCTTGTTCAAGCCTGGCCAGGCGGGCGGCTACTGAATCCTTTTGTTCAGCTTTTTCTAGCCCTTTCCCTCCCCCGGTGTTCTCATGGCACTTAGGACGCTGGGTGCGGTCCTGTGTGCCTGCTTTGGAACGGGGCTTAGCCAGCTCAGGAGCCTGTGCTCCTTCGAGCAGGAGGGAATTAACCCTGCTGGCTCTGACGGCGGACACAGTCGCTTTAACAGCTTTTTGCTCAGAGCGACTTTGGACATCATACTCCCAGGCTTTCTGCACGAATCTCTTAATATCAGTCATTTTCATGGTCTGTGCATCTATATGCATCAAGATCATCTTTCTGACTGATGGGTGGAGATTCGCAATGAATAAACCCTTGAAATGTGTGTTCTCTTCGCAACCCTCATCATTTCGCCCTGCAAAATAAGTTCGTCTAAGTCTCTCGTAATATTCGCGAGGGGACTCTGCTCTCTCGTGCTTAATGTTAAGAGCGGCGGCTATCGCAGCAATCGGGTCAATAAACGCACTGTATTCTTCGATAAGTGCTTGACACAGCTGCTCAAAATCATTGCAGACTTCTTTCATCTGCCTAGCCATCCACTCATGTACAGCTCTGCTGGTAGTTTTCCTGACCAGAAACACTTTCTCCTGTTCTGTGGCGTTTGGCAGGTACTGCAGGTAATACCTGAGGTCCTGAATATAACTCTCGATATTATTCTCTGACACTGCGGGGTCAAATCTCTCTATGTCCTTCGCTAGCTCTCTCAGAGAATGGAGATTTATTCTCCTAGCTTCTCCGCTGACGGAGATATGGAAGAGATCGTGGTCAGACTTGTCGCTGCTAGAGAGAGTGCTTAATAGCGACTCGAATTCAGACCTTTTAGCAACCATCGTTAAACTTAAAGAGTATTACTTTTAAGTACGAAATTACAGTTTTACCACAGAAAACCACAAGATCAAGTATGCAATCAACCCGGTAGACCGCAAACGATCACAAAACAATCAAGCACTGCTTAAAGAGCAAGGGGAACTTTTTTTCCTTTCGGCTTTCAGCACACTGTATTGTCGTGTATGAAACCCGCGGCGTTTTATATTGAATTATTCCGCTTGGTTGACTCATTTCAGTCTTGCCACGCCCGTGCCAGGGACGCCAAATAAATGTAGAGAAAACCGGTTCAGGGACGCCAAATATGTAATCATAGTGGCTCTCTGAAGGCACCAGTTCTGTAGGGTTTGGGCATTTACTGAGACAATTATTAATTGTAGCAGTAAATCACAAAGTTGATTCTTTTGGTGGCTTTAGAATCCAACCATGCGATATAACTCAAACAACGCGCACACACAGGTACTAATACACGAGGATACATTTATTAATACATAGAATATGCATATAAACCTAACAGATCTTATCGAGAGGGTTATCAGAATACAAAAGATATATATTCAATCAGTTACAAAGAGTTACACATCAAGAGGAAATACGTTCAGTATATCATTCATTAAGACCGTTTCGTAAAGTGAACTTGGTTACAACTTCTACATTAGATACTCAAACAAGTACATAACTCTTAGGAATTAAGTTGATATCAACTGGTTGGGATAACAATTGAATTCTCGAGCTGTAATGCATTGAAGTTGAATACTCATCCAATCTCTGGGGATTCAGATCTCCTGCGGGCACAAAGAAACAGTTGCAGGCTGTTGCTGTCCAATCCGCGCTCTCTGGCTCCGTGCCAGGCTGTGATGTGCGGCTTGCGACGGTGCGCTGCTGATGCTCACTGTTGGCTTTAACTAGCAAAGTTTGTGCACAGGAGAAAAGATGACTGTGGGTCCCAGCAAGTCAGGAAGAGGACTGGTTCGTTCCTGATGAAGAGCTAGTTCTGAATAGTGATTCAGCTTTCCACAGTTCCGACCTGTTCACGAGGCCTGCTGCTGGTAACTCTCTGGCAACCTCCACTCTAGACTCTTAGAACAAAGGAAAGTTCTGGCACTCGGACACACTGGCCGTTCCGTGGTTGTCCGGGCTGAGTCTCAGGATGGTCAGGAGGCGCGCTGCGAGAATGTCCTGCCCTTGGGATTCTCCTTTGAATTCCCTTTAGAATCTTGTCTGAATCTGAATCTGAATCTTGTTGAATCTGAATCTGAATCTTGTTGAATCTGAATCTGAATCTTGTTGAATCTGAATCTCTCAGGCTCTCTGTGTTGCCTGTTTTTACCTGGAGGAACTTCAGCTCATTGATTGGCTGAAAGTTCCATGGGCATCAGAGTCCCACGTGGGTTACTCGGCCCTACCGGTCCCTGATTGGTTGATCAAGGTGAGATATGAGTCACTTAGTCCTGACACTTAGGAATGCAATCCAGATGTCCAACTCGCACTCCCTAGACAGATAGGCGCCAATGGGTGACCATTTGATCATGATAGCCAGGCTTAGCTAAGTGCATCCCCCTTTGGGAGCTGTCCTTGGACCTCAAATCACCTTGCATGAATGGTTTCTCTGTGGCTGCACCACAGAGATGAACAGAGAAATGAGGCCTAATTTGGGAAAGCTCAGAAACACTTAATTCTGCATTATTATTAAGCCTCACCGCTACACAGTACAACTATTTCATATAATTACCATATTACTACAAATGTATCGTATCATTATCACAGCAGTACAAAACAGTCAAACTATTACCAAAGTAGTATGACTGAATCATACCTTTACCACTTCAGTACTAATGATTCATACCATTACAACTTAAGTTCAAATGGATCATACCATTATCAGAGCAGTACAACTAGGTCATACCATTAATGCATCAATACAAATGGATCATACCACTATGAAAGCAGTACAACTGGGTAATAACCATTACCAGATTAGTATAAGTGGATTATACCATTTCCAAATCAATTCAAATGGACCCACATTAGTTTGAATGGATCATACCATAACTACTTCATTTCAAATGAATCATACCATTTTTACAGCAGTACAACAGGGTCATACCATTACCACATTAATAATAATAATTGCTTACACTTATATAGCGCTTTTCTGGACACTCCACTCAAAGCGCTTTACAGGTAATGGGGACTCCCTTCCACCACCAATGTGCAGCATACACCTGGATGATGCGACAGCAGCCATAGTGCGCCAGAACGCTCACCACACATCAGCTATCAGTGGGGAGGAGAGCAGGGCAATGAAGCCAGTTCATAGATGGGGATTATTAGGAGGCCATGATTGGTAAGGGCCAATAGAAAATGTGGCCAAGACACCTGGGTTACACACCTACTCTTTTCAAGAAGTAGGGATCTTTAATGACCACAGAAAGTCAGAACTCGGCTTTACGTCTCATCCAAAGGATAGCACCTGTTTACAGTATAGTGTTCCCATCACTATACTGGGGCATTAGGACCCACATGGACCACAGGGTGAGCACCCCCTGCTGGCCCCACTAACACCTCTTCCAGCAGCAACTTTAGTTTTTCCCAGGAGGTCTCCTATCCAGGTACTGACCAGTCTCACACCTGCTTAGCTTTAGTGGGTGGCCAGTTGTGAGTTGCAGGGTGATATGGCTGCTGGCTATATACATTACTACATTACTATGGATCATACCATTATCACAGCAGTATGACTAGGTCAGAACATTATCAAAGCATTACATATCACTAGCAAAATATTATGACTGGATCATACCATTACCACTTACATACAAAATGATCATACCATTATCAAAGCAGTACAATTAGGTCATATCATTACCAAAATATAATGACTGGATCAAACCTTCCACACACTTCAGGAGTACTTCACACGTTTCCAGGTGCAGCAGGATACAGAGCACAAACACATGACAGCACAGCGAGGCCAGATCACTGCAGCTCTGACTGTACCTGATTGCTGGGTTTGTGAAGGGATGCCACAAAAGACATTAGGACATACTCCTTCAGCGTCTTCAGTCTGAAAAAACACACAACCCTTTGAGTGCAGCCCTGATCCAAGCAGGTTGACCAGACACAGCAGATGCAAGAGGACTAAAAAGTGACTTGAATCGGGATTCATCTCACGGCTGTGGAGTACTACAGCCTCATGCCCTATCAACTCTGATTAATAATACTCCACCGTTCCCTAAGTAAAACAAATGCTCCTGTTAGGAAGGATGAGTTTCCCTTTCAGGAAAAGATAGTCAAAGCCTCATTAGAAATGGAAGTGGCTCAGTACCTTCACCCACACGTTGAGCAAGGATGGTCAGGCTGCCTAGCTGGCTCTGCTCCTCCAGATTGTCCAGCATGGACATGGAGAAATCCAGCACCCTCACTGGAAACTCCCCAGCTACAAAAAAGCAACAGAGCAGAATGAAAATCATGTCACTCAAGAAAGCACACACTCTCCCCATCCACCTGCACCTAGAACTTAAAGTCTCTTCCTACAAATAATCTTCATCTTCTCATCTGTACAACCAACTCAAAAAGGAGAACATTTAATCAGCTGGGGATGTGTAAATCTGGAAATACCATCTATTTTGTGATATAAATTGCAGGTTTTACACATTTCTGTATACATTTTATATTCATTGTGGTTTGAAATGTACTCATCAATACTCATCAATGCTGATTCTATTTAACCCCAAAACATAAAAAGTTCCTCTTTAAAGACTGGTGCCTTCATTCTTAGTGAAGTGGTTCGTCTTGGACATCTTGAGCACAGTAGAGTAAAGCAACTGACTGAAGCTGCTCTACCACAGGGACACGACTGAGCTCTCTGGCTTGTGTAGCGATGAGGCTTATTAATAAGAAAGAATTAAGTGTTCTGAGCTTTCCCAAATGAGGCCCCATCTCTCTGTTCATCTCTGTGGTGCAGCCACAGAGAAACTATTCATGCAGGCTGATTTAAGGATGTTTTATTTTGATAAGGGACAGCTCCCAAATGGGGATGCACTTAGCTAAGCCTGGCTATCATGATCAATGGTCATCCGTTGGCGCCTATCTGTCTAGGGAGTGCCAGATGGACATCTGGACTGCATTCCTAAGTGTCAGGAGTAAGTGACTCATATCTCACCTTGATTAACCAATCAGGGACTGGTAGGGCCGAGTAACCCACGTGGGACTCTGATGCCCATGGAACTTTCAGCCAATCAACGAGCTGAAGTTCCTCCAGGTAAAAACAGGCAACACAGAGAGCCTGTAGTGGACTTCTGTGGACTTTTCTAAAGGGAATTCAAAGGAGAATTCCAGGGCAGGACGGCCCAGGAGCAGAAGGCTCCCAAGGGCAGGACATTCTCGCAGCGCGCCTCCTGACCATCCTGAGACTCAGCCCGGACAACCATGGAACGGCCAGTGTGTCCGAGTGCCAGAACTTTCCTTTGTTCTAAGAGTCTAGAGCGGAGGTTGCCAGAGAGTAACCAGAGGATCCTCCCGAGGTTAGCACCAGCAGCAGGCGTCGTGAACAGGTTGGAACTGTGGACAGCTGAATCACTATTCAGAACTAGCTCTTCATCAGGAACGAACCGGTCCTCTTCCTGACTTGCTGGGACCCACAGTCATCTTTTCTCCTGTGCACAAACTTTGCTAGTTAAAGCCAACACTAACTAGCCAATCAGTGAGCATCTGCAGCGCACCGTCGCAAACCGCACAGCACAGCCTGGCACGGAGCCAGAGAGCCTGCAGGAGATCTGAATCCCCAGAGATTGGATGAGTATTCAACTTCAATGCATTACTGCTCGAGAATTCAATTGTTATCCCAACCAGTTGATATCAATTTAATTCCTAAGATTTATGTACTTCTTTTGAGTATCTAGTGTAGAAGTTGTCACCAAGTTCATTTACGAAACGGTTTAAATGAATGATATACCGAACGTACGTCCTCTTGATATGTGTAACTCTTTGTAACTGAATGAATATATACCTTTTGTATATTGATAACCCTCCTGATAAGATCTGTTAGGCTTACATGCATATTTTATGTATTAATAAATGTATCCTCGTGTATTAGTACCTGTGTGTGTGCATTGTTTGAGTTATATCGCATGGTTGGATTCTAAGGCCTTTAAAAGAATCATTTTGTGACTTACTGCTACAATTAATAATTGTCCCAGTAAATGCCCAAACCCTACAGAACTGGTGCCTTCAGAGAGCACACTACACTTGTGACTGTTGGATGTGGCCTCTGGTGATCCAGCAATGGAAGCAATGGTGGCAAATCTCAAAATGACTGATACCGAGAAGGGAGTCACCTTCCGATTTCCACCACAGAGCACGCAGCAGCATGTAGAAGAATATGTTGCAAAACAAAACAGTGTCTGTGGCAGCAGACTTCCAGCAGAGAATCATGAGCAGCAAAGCACCAGCTTAAATAAAAGGTTCCCATCCCAAGCACTAAGTGAGTTAGAAGGTGAGGCTCCACCACCTGTTTACCACGTACTATCCAGCTTTCTTGAGGATGTTTCACCACATAGTAACAGAGGAGTTGAAATAAGGCAGCACACTTCTTCACCTCCAGTCAACAACTCTTCAAATCAGTAATTGAATCACTCTTCGCACTCAGTCACCCCCTCCAATCAAGTCAACTACAATGTGCGCAGTGCAACACACTGCTCTAGTAACAATGCAGTGACATTCAACCTTGCCAAATACCTAGCAGGAAGCCAGCTTGTGACAACAGGCCTAACCAAGTTTGATGATAAGCCAGATAACTATTTAGCATGGGAATCTACATTTCTCAGTGTTATTGAGGACCTAGACTTCACAGCTAGAGAAGAATTCGACCTGTTGAGCAAATGGCTTAGAAAAAAATCAGCTGAGCATGCTCACTGTGTTAAGTCAGGTAATATTAGGAACCTGCCTGCTGGCCTACGGCTGATTGCAGTATTGGATTCAGAGTACCTGGTCCCGTTATGTTTTTAGTTCCTGTTCCTGTGCCAGTCCCGACCTGGTACCCCTTTTTAACCATTTGGCTTGGATGGATCTCCTGGCTCTTGGATTACGGACTGCGCCCCGACTTCCCTTTTGGATTTCCTTGGACTTGATTGCTACCATATTTCCCCTGTGTACCTGCTCACTACAGTCACCTCCCCCTGTCTTGTCAACCCATCTTAACCCCATTGTACCTTCCTCCGTCATCTTTTAAGGATTATACCATCCACAAAGGGTCTTTAATAATGCACTACATGGGAGTCAAAACCGGCTCCTGTGACACAAACTGATTGTAGAGAAGCTGCCATATGGGCTTCAGGAAAAATGGATGATGCAAGGAACACGCTACAAGGAGGAACACAAGGTCTCCTTCACACCTTTTTCTTTCTATTGAGAGTTTGTGCACAGAGAACCCAAAGCACATAATGATCCAAGCTTTAGTCTCACCTCATACACCATAACCCATGGGAGAAAAGATAAGTTCACTGAGAAGCACAGCAATACACCAATCTCTGTGCACAAAACTGATGTCTCATCCCCTCCAACCTATTTGTGTGCAGACAGTCAGAGCAGTGCATCAGAAGACCCAGACAGTGTCTAATACATTGCAAACCCCATCCACTTAAGAAATGTAGGGGCTTTAGAGAAATGCCACTGGAGGAATGTAAGAGGCTCCTCAAAGAGTACTCCATCTGTATAAAGTGCTGTGCCTCTTCCAAACACATGGCCAAGAATCGTTAACTAAGTCTTAAGTGTTCAGAGTGTGAGAGTGACCGACATATATCTGCTCTGCATCCAGGCCCAGCTCCATGGTTCCTCAGCTGCTCTCCAGCTCCCTCACAGCAAAGCGGTGTCACGAAGCATTTTTCAGGACCCTATGCAGACAGCAGAATCCGGAGGGGAGTGAAAAAAACATGGGGAAAATAGAGTAGGAGCAGGGCTGGTAGAAGAACAGGGGGACGTGTCAACGGTGTGCTAGTGCTCGGGGGGGCGTGACCAAGGCAAACAAGTCCAAAGTCGGGCCATGGGAAAATCCATGGGTGAGCAAAAGGCCAGAGCCGGGTAATCCATCCTTGACAGACATGGCTTAAGTTAAAAGCTTTTAATGGGATCCAGTGAAGGGTCGGGGAGATAAAAAGGGGTAACGAGGCCAGGAGCTCAAAGCCCCGGATCCAGATGGTCAGGACGCTGTTGAAAAGCCTATGCCATCGAGCCACTCCTGGACTGGCTAGTAGGCAGGCTCCTGGGTGTCCATCTTCCAAAGCTGAACCTGGAATGGTGTGAGCGTCTGGCTTTTGTAAGGAGGGGTTGGAACAGGAGGCAGGTGCAAAAAATGAAGACAAACAAGGAAGAGCCAGAGCGCCCTTAAAGAGGAGTGGCTTATGATCATGACAGATGGGGAGGATCAAGATTTTGCTTACACGGTCAAATCCAGGTGCACTGAAGTGTGTGGAGAAGGCTTTAGATGTAAATCGTGTTCCAAGATATGGTTAGTAAAGGTTTATCCAGTAGGCTGCAGCAAAGATGCAAGAAAGATATATGCCATATTCGACAATCAAAGTAACAGTTCACTAGCAAGGCCTGAGTTCTTCGACATGTTCAGTATAAAGAGTACCACAGCCCCATATGTTCTAAAGACCTGTGCTGGAGTAACAGAGACAACGGGTAGAAGAGCCACAGGCTTTGTTGTAGAGTCTGCCAATGGAAGAACTAGGCTAACACTTCCTACACTCATTGAGTACAACATGGTCCCCAGCCTGCAGCTGCTTTCAACCAGCCTCACTTAAGAGCCATAGCCCATGAAATACATCCTATTGAGCCTGATGCTGAGATACTTCTGCTGGGAGAGATATTTAGAGGGTGCACAAAGCCCAGAAGCAACTTAATGGTCCTCACAATGCTCCATATGCCCTACAGCTGGACTTAGGATGGGTTATTATTGGAGATGTATTCCTTGCAAGCGCTCACAGGCCGATTGAGGTGAGCAGTATGAAGACACACATTTTGGAAAATGGCAGGCCTAGCCACTTCAGCCCATGCGAAAATCATATTAAGGTGAAAGAGAAGTTTTGCCTCAGAAATGGGCATCAGCAGCTTTCCCATCACATCACGAGAAGCTGCTCTGGGAAAGCAGCAGATGAAAGCTCAGAGAATCAGTTTTTTAACAAACCAAAGAAAACAATAAACTTGCTCCTTCAATGGAAGACATCATGTTTCTCAAAATAATAGAAGATGAATTCTTCAAGGACTCCACAAATAGCTGGGTAGCACCACTCTCATTTCCCAAACCACATAAACATCTACCCAACAAAAGAGAGTGCGCCATGAGTCGCCTCAGGTCACTGCACCACACTCTCAAGAGACAGCCAGAGATGAGAGCGGACTTCACAGAATTCATGCAGAACATACTCGATCATTGTCATGGTGAGCTGGCACCTCCTCTGCAGGAATACCAAGAGTACTGGTACAATTTTCTGGCGTGTACCATCCACAAAAGCCAGGGCAAATCCGTGTGGTCTGTGACGACAGTGCACATTTCAAGGGAGTCTCCCTCAATGATGTACTGCTCTCAGGACCCGATCTTAATAATAGCCTACTTGGTGTTCTTATGAGATTCAGGAAAGATCCTGTAGCCATCACTGTCGACATTCAGCAAATGTTCCATTGCTTTCTGGTGTGTGAAGACTGCAGAGATGTCTTAAGTTTCCTGTGGCATCGTAACAAAGACCTTGGACTAGAGGTTGTTGACTCCAGAATGAGAGTACACGTATGTGGAAACAGCCCATCACCAGCTGTGGCCATCTATGGGCTCAGGCGTTGAGCACAAGACCAAGAAAGGGAGTATGGAAGTGACGTGCGACAGTTCATTGAAAGAGATTTTTATGCGGATGATGCTCTTAAGTCATTCCCAACAGAGTCAGAGGCAATCGATGTTCTCAGATGAGCACAACAGACGTTGGCAGTATCCAATCTCAGGCTTCACAAGATAGCCTCAAACAGAGTTGAGGTTATGACTGCCTTCCCAGTAGAAGACCGAGCCAGTGATGTCAAAGAGCTTTATCTCTCCTCAGATGACTTGCCTGAGCAGTGCAGCCTAGGGGTGAGATGGAACATAATGTTAGACACGTTCACATTTCAGATCCCTGATGGTGAAAGCTAACCTGACTACAAATAAAAACCCCGAAACACACGGTCTTCGGCATCTTCAACACCCTAGCTAACCTCCACAGACTACCCAAAACCATACAAGATAAACGGCACTCACCCATACAAAACTAGTGTGACTAATACAAGAATCAACTATGTGTGTGCAAAATGTACCCAACAACCTGAACTAACTCTTTGCACAAAAGTTCACACAAGTACATAAGTGAACTACGAATACAAACAAGAGTAGATAAGTAACACAGAGGTTGATACAATAACAAGTTTGGGCAAGGTTATGGCAAAATAAGGATAACACAAACAAACGAAAGTACAAAGAGACGAACAGAAACCAACAAAACAACAAAGCCAAAGCTATTCAAAAACATACACACAAAGCAAAACAACAAACTAACAAAACCGAAGCAAAATCAAAAGAAAAGCGAAGCGAAGTGAAAACCAAAGCCGAGCAGGACCGAAGTCAAACGAAAGGCCCCTTCCTTCTGAAAGCCTCCATGTTTTATATTGAATAAGATGAGTTGTGATTGGCTGAGAAGCTGGTTGATGATGACATCATACTGAAACATTGGTCCAGTGTAATGATGGACCAATGAGGGAGGGAGAACAATCAAGGTCAGCAGTGTGGAACATAACAACACACATAGACCACACACTGGGACGTAACACTGCTTCTCAGAGAACTCTCTTCTGAAACCAATTAATGGGACTTGGCATTTCCTGAGAATAGGCACAAGGAGCGGAGGAGATGGAGAGATTCACTCCAGGAATTGAGAGAGCTACGTATTCCACATACCTATTCTTCAGTCTCTCCCTCCAAAGCCAAATGCACAGAAGTATGTGGCTTCTCCGATGCCTCCAATAAAGCCATCTCTGCCATAGCTTTTCTTAAAGTCACAGATCAAGAAAGATGTTGTGAGGTAGGTTTCATCCTTGGTAAGGCAGGATTGGCTCCGTGACCTGAGCTCACCATCCCTAGGTTAGAACTGTACGCTGCTGTTCTGGCTGTTGAGATTGCGGAGCTCATCACTGCAATGGATTTGGAGACAAACACAATCAGGTTCTACACAGACAGCAAAGTGGTGCTAGGCTATATCCACAATCGGTCCTGACGGTTCTACGTCTATGGCAATGGCAATGCCATAGCCATATCACAAATCTGCTTGTGAGATACTATTGAAGAAAGATACAAGATCTTTGAAGGATCTTTGAGGAAGAAGGGGTTAGCTGGAGTTTATGGCAGGAAAGGGAATAACTGATAAGGATTCCAGATGCCAGCTACAGATGCAGCCATTCAAAGTGCGCGGTACAGACACGTACCGGAGGCTTGGCTACGGCGTCGCGCATCGTGACGCAAGATGACGCGGGGTACCGCGGTACGTGATTGGTTGGCCGACAGGGGCACTCGTGGTCCGTTGGTCTGTCGTAGAAAGATTTACAGTAAACGTCTTTACTATGTCCATTGTAGTATTTAACATTTATATGGAATTTTACCTCATAAAAGAGACTGATTTAGGAACATAAACATATTACCGTATGAAAACTGTACTGTATACAGTATGTATATGTATATTTAATGTCTTAACTGTGCCCGTTTAAGTATTGAATATTCATATCTAATTTTACCACTGAAGAGAAATCTTAGTGCCTGAGCATAAAAAGAATAGGAGCATACTGCAACGCGTGTGTAGTCCATAAACAATATTAATTTTGGAACTTAAACATACAGTATATGGCTGGTCTCAGTACTTTAAAGAAAACATACACACCAGTATTCCATTTCTCCCTAAACATTTTAAGCATCGAAGTCTTTAACTAACGTGATACCAGAGTCAACAAGCATACTTTTAGAATTTGATTAAAAGGGAATATAATATAGAATCGCGTATCTCAAGAAGTTATTAACGATATAATTATATTCATGTTGCAAAAAACTGCAACGGACATAAAAACTCCCTTGCTTTTAACAGAGCGTTCCATAATTTCTGACTATGAAAATGATTTAAACTGCGACACTTATCATTCACCAAGAGCTCGAAATATCACAAGGATCCTCTAGAGCACAGCAAAGACTGTATTAAAAGAATCGCGTATCTCAAGAAATTAATAAGATATAATTATATTCGTGTACTGCGACAGGGCTGTGTAGGGCTGTTTCACCTCTGTCTTCATGTGACTCGATTCAAAAGCCATTTAGCAAAGAGGGGATGAGAAGAGTGACAAACTAGTATACGGTACAATACTTCAGATCTTTTTTTCTGAACCGGGGAAAATCTGATCATGTTTCTCTATAACAATAATAAAAAACATTGCCACACCCGGACTGTTAAACCAACGCATTAGCACGTCGAAGCCCATTGAGGAGCCGGGCGCAATAACCGTTTTGTCCCTTGATTTACTGATCTGCATTAATTACAGAAATCGAGTTCCTCCTCTTTGCAGACGAACTGGTCCTGCTGTCGCCCACAGAACAGAGGCTGGAGCAGCACTGTCAGACCTGGGCGCTGACAGTCAATCTGGACAAGACCAGAGTTATGGTTTTCCAGAAAAAAAGCCAGACCCCCATTAGTCTTCCTGAGATCGTCGGATTATGAACGAATAAAAGCATCTTATTAAAAACACGTTTGCTTTTGTCTGGGTATTTACTTTGTAATCTGTGGCTTACATCTACTGTATTGTTTTGAGATGCCACTTTTAAAGGTGATATGTAAAATAAAGTTTTTTTATTATTGTTATAGAGAAACATGAACAGATTTTCCCTGGTTCAGAAAAAAGACGATTAAAATCTGTAATCTTTCCAAGAAGTTTCTGCTTTGTGCTAAGACATTAACGAGTACAACCCCCCTCTCTGCGGGAGGGCTGGCTGTGACGAATTAAACCGGTTTCACAGGTATTTTCAAAGTAGGAAGTACAGTAGGACAGCACAAAAAAACAGACATTGTGTGGTACAGCACGGAGCTCAGTCAATTGAAACAAGTTCAGTTTCAAAAGAACTGCAACGGACATAAAAACTCCCTTGCTTTTAACAGAGCGTTTCATAATTGCCAACTACAAAATTTATTTAAACTGCGACACTTATCATTCAACCAGAGCTCGAATATCACAAGGATCCTCTAGAGCACAGCAAAGACTGTATTAAAAGAATCTCAAGAAATTAATAAGATATAATTATATTCGTGTAATTCGTATAATTATATAATGCCAGTGAACTCTTGTTTTTATGTCCACTATAACTACGCTGGGCAAACGTTACGAGGTCAAATTCTTCCAGCATGGGGGTACCTTTAAAGCGGAGATGACGGCACCGAAATGTTTTGGCGCGCCTTCTCTTTAAAGCCCTGGCCAAATATGAAGACAGTATGTACAGTTATAATTCCAACAGAATTAAAAACTACACATCCCAGTTACCATGGTGGTGCTTGTGATCATTGCGTTTAACCAACGAAACAGGGTGAAAAATCAGTCACATGACTTTGGGGCAGAGTTTCGAAAGCTTAAGCTATCAGCAACAAAGCGAAATTTACACGATAGGCTACCTCAAACTGTCAGTTACACGACTGTGTATGTCGCTTAAGCCACTCCTATTTGACATTTTAGTTATGGAGGCGAGAAGACGCCCCCACCCCCCCTCTCTGGGTGTCTGATTTGCCGCCATCTTTAACTGTTCTTTGTAAACACGGAAAAACAGATTCACAACGCAAAGCTGTATCGCTGTGTAAAAAAACCCGGTTTGTAATGAGCTGCTGAGCTAAGAATAGGAATGTTCCTGCTGGCAGAGGGGGTGGAAAGTGAAGAAAATGCTTTCAGAGAAAATGTTTCAGGTGTGAAGAACATAGATCTCCAATGCAATTTCAACCAAACCTGTTCCCACACACTCTGCCCCCACTACCATTAGAATATACACAAAGCATTCAAATCTTTCGAGCTAATGTTCAGGTGACCCGAGAGAGAGCAAGAGAAACACCAAGGGGTGCGGAACCAGGGAACTATTTACATGGAAAACGGGCGATCTCCCCAGACTGTCTGCCCGTTTCACTGTTACCTGGATACCTCTTTATTTAGAACTCACTAACACTGATTTTTAGTTTAGAAGGATTCAAGTAGGGTTTTAGATGAAAGGCAGCGACCTTAATCAAGCCCAAATCATAATTGAACCCAGCAGAAGACCCTCACACCTGAAGAAGGCTTGCGTTTTCTCTCTTCTCTTTTAAGCATGTGTACAATGTGTAATACAATTACAATGTGTAATTACAATGCTGTAATACAATTTGAATAGTATGGGGGGGGGGGAGGTGTCTTTCGCTGGAAATCTCGCCTGCTTCTACTTTACGAGTACAACCCCCTCTCTGCTGGAGTGCTGGCTGTGACGAATTAAACCGGTTTCACAGGTATTTTCAAAGTAGGAAGTGCAGTGTTAACTGGAAGCTGGTTCAAAACGTGATTCAAATCAATATAAATGTTTATTTTGTAACGCATAGGTGACTATTCATTGTTATTAAAAAGACTTAAATTCGATCATGTTGTGATATTTAGAAATATAAATTTGTTTGGTGCGAGTGAAGTTTTATTTAATCTCTGACCAAGGGAAACATTTCATTTTTTCAAAGAAATGTTTGTTAAAAAATAAAGTCATAGTTCCATGGGATTCAATCACAGACCATGTGATATGGGAGTCAGGAAACTAACACACAGCGCCACCGGATTTAATAACGCTATAAAAACGCTATAAAATAAAGTGACTAGGCACAGAAAAAGTTTACAGCACAGTACAATAATAAATGCTGACCATGACTTTAGAAGCATAAATTGCCTTACACTCAATTTAAACACAAGCTGTCTTTAGCCCTCTAAGCTGGTTCATACAGAAATGTAGAGATCCAGGCTCAGAACACACAGCTTCATTAGCGAATACATATGCAGGACAACTAGAGAAGACGTTTTACAGAGGATGGATTTTTAGAAACATCCCATCAGTGACATCACTGAAGTCAACTCCTAGGTACTGTAACTGTCGTGTGGATAGTTTCACAAGAATCAGACAAAGGTTTAAGCATCGCTTGTTCTAGATAAAACTGCAAAAAAAAAAACAACAACCCATAATGTACTTCTTTGCGGCTCTGTTTGCCCAAATCATATATTCACAACGTGAAATCTAGAAAATAATATTAAGTAACCAAAATCCGCAATATGGAAACAGAACCTGTGTAATTGTTGATAGATGATGTACTCGTAACACTTTTACAAGACAAACTACAACATTTAAAAAATGACTTGTATGTACTTGATATCTCTAATCAATCCACGGCGACATTGTTAAAAGCAGAGTCCCAGCACAAAACGAAACTAAAACGCATACCGTTTCGCGCTTCTTATTAGTTGCTCAAAAGTAATTTGACCATATGAAATGCATAATATAAACCTAGAAACATATACGTGAGCAGTATTTAACCACTGTAGTATCGGTGTTAAGACATACCTCTCAAATACTGTAAATCAAGTTAAAAATATCTCAAGACCGATTCTGGTCATAATGAAACCATGTTTCGTGTATGTTTTCTTTAAAGTACCGAGACCAGCCATATACTGTATGTTTATGTTCCAAAATTAATATCGTTTATGGCCTTCACACGCGTTGCAGTATGCTCCTATTCTTTTAATGCTCAGCTACTAAGATTTCCCTTCAGTGGTAAAATTAGATATGAATATTCAATACTTAAACGGGCACAGTTAAGACATTAAATATACATATACATACTGTATACAGTACAGTTTTCATACGGTAATATGTTTATGTTCCTAAATCAATCTCTTTTATGAGCATGTGAAAGGCATGGTGAATCGAAGATTCTCAAAAATTACTGTACTTTGCATGATTGGAAACAAATGCGTGATTGCGAAATGCTGTGGTGTTACTTTTACAAAGACGGTCAATGAAAAAGAGAATGTTGACCAGGGCAATACTTTGAGTTTACACTTACAGCTTGTCCAAGGTCATTAATTATTAATACTATTAGTAATATCTTCGTTAAAGACTTTGATGGCCGCAGCTCAAACATGAGAGGTTGAGCTTTATTAGCTCCACCTTGCGGAAATTCCGGATACTATTATTTTGCTTGTCGTATTATAAGACAATTTACGGTAACTTGCGGTATTTACCGGTAGCTTGCAGTAGACTGCGTACAACGTACCGGAAAATAATGCGGTATCGCCCGTGCATTTTGAATGGCTGCATCTGTAGGAAACACCCCAGGGAGGGTAATCTAAAACCCTGACCATTTGGCCAGAGTTTGTAAACTGGTGTAGCGGCGAGGCTTAATAATAAGGCAGAATTAAGTGTTTCTGAGCTTCCCAAATGAGGCCTCATTTCTCTGTTCATCTCTGTGGTGCAGCCACAGAGAAACCATTCATGCAAGGTGATTTAAGGTCCAAGGACAGCTCCCAAAGGGGGATGCACTTAGCTAAGCCTGGCTATCATGATCAATGGTCACCCATTGGCGCCTATCTGTCTAGGGAGTGCCAGTTGGACATCTGGATTGCATTCCTAAGTGTCAGGACTAAGTGACTCATATCTCACCTTGATCAACCAATCAGGGACTGGTAGGGCCGAGTAACCCACGTGGGACTCTGATGCCCATGGAACTTTCAGCCAATCAATGAGCTGAAGTTCCTCCAGGTAAAAACAGGCAACACAGAGAGCCTGAGAGATTCAACGAGATTCAGACAAGATTCAGACGGGATTCTGGAGAGGATTCTGTGGACTGTTCTAAAGGGAATTCAAAGGAGAATTCCAGGGCAGGACGGCCCAGGAGCAGAAGGCTCCCAAGGGCAGGACATTCTCGCAGCGCGCCTCCTGACCATCCTGAGACTCAGCCCGGACCACCACGGAACGGCCAGTGTGTCCGAGTGCCAGAACTTTCCTTTGTTCTAAGAGTCTAGAGTGGAGGTTGCCAGAGAGTAACCAGCAGCAGGCCTCGTGAACAGGTCGGAACTGTGGACAGCTGAATTACTATTCAGAACTAGCTCTTCATCAGGAACGAACCGGTCCTCTTCCTGACTTGCTGGGACCCACAGTCATCTTTTCTCCTGTGCACAAACTTTGCTAGTTAAAGCCAACGGTGAACATCAGCAGCGCACCGTCGCAAGCCGCACAGCACAGCCTGGCACGGAGCCAGAGAGCGCGGATTGGACAGCAACAGCCTGCAACTGTTTCTTTGTGCCCGCAGGAGATCTGAATCCCCAGAGATTGGATGAGTATTCAACTTCAATGCATTACAGCTCGAGAATTCAATTGTTATCCCAACCAGTTGATATCAATTTAATTCCTAAGAGTTAAGTACTTGTTTGAGTATCTAATGTAGAAGTTGTAACCAAGTTCACTTTACGAAACGGTCTTAATGAATGATATACTGAACGTATTTCCTCTTGATGTGTAACTCTTTGTAACTGATTGAATATATAACGTTTGTATTCTGATAACCCTCTCGCTAAGATCTGTTAGGTTTATATGCATATTCTATGTATTAATAAATGTATCCTCGTGTATTAGTACCTGTGTGTGCGCGTTGTTTGAGTTATGTCGCATGGTTGGATTCTAAAGCCACCAAAAGAATCAACTTTGTGATTTACTGCTACAATTAATAATTGTCTCAGTAAATGCCCAAACCCTACAGAACTGGTGCCTTCAGAGAGCCACTATGATTACATATTTGGCGTCCCTGAACCGGTTTTCTCTACATTATTTTGGCGTCCCTGGCACGGGCGTGGCAAGACTGAAATGAGTCAACCAAGCGGAATAATTCAATATAAAACGCCGCGGGTTTCATACACGACAATACAGTGTGCTGAAAGCCGAAAGGAAAAAAAGTTCCCCTTGCTCTTTAAGCAGTGCTTGATTGTTTTGTGATCTTTTGCGATCTACCGGGTTGATTGCATACTTGATCTTGTGGTTTTCTGTGGTAAAACTGTGATTTCGTACTTAAAAGTAATACTCTTTAAGTTTAACGATGGTTGCTAAAAGGTCTGAATTCGAGTCGCTATTAAGCACTCTCTCTAGCAGCGACAGGTCTGACCACGATCTCTTCCATATCTCCGTCAGCGGAGAAGCTAGGAGAATAAACCTCCATTCTCTGAGAGAGCTAGCGAAGGACATAGAGAGATTTGACCCCGCAGTGTCAGAGAATAATATCGAGAGTTATATTCAGGACCTCAGGTATAACCTGCAGTACCTGCCAAACGCCACAGAACAGGAGAAAGTGTTTCTGGTCAGGAAAACTACCAGCAGAGCTGTACATGAGTGGATGGCTAGGCAGATGAAAGAAGTCTGTAATAACTTTGAGCAGCTATGTCAAGCACTTATCGAAGAATACAGTGCGTTTATTGACCCGACTGCCGCGACAGTCGCCGCACTTAACATTAAGCACGAGAGAGCAGAGTCCCCTCGCGAATATTACGAGAGACTTAGACGAACTTATTTTGCAGGGCGAAATGATGAGGGTTGCGAAGAGAACACACATTTCAAGGGTTTATTCATTGCGAATCTCCACCCGTCAGTCAGAAAGATGATCTTAATGCATACAGATGCACAGACCATGAAAATGACTGATATTAAGAGATTCGTGCAGAAAGCCTGGGAGTATGATGTCCAAAGTCGCTCTGAGCAAAAAGCTGTTAAAGCGACCGTGTTCGCCGTCAGAGCCAGCAGGGTTAATTCCCCCCTGCTCGAAGGAGCACAGGCTCCTGAGCTGGCTAAGCCCCGTTCCAAAGCACTCACACAGGACCGCACCCAGCGTCCTAAGTGCCATGAGAACACCGGGGGAGGGAAAGGGCTAGAAAAGGCTGAACAAAAGGATTCAGTAGCCGCCCGTCTGGCCAGGCTTGAACAAGCTTTATTAGGACAGGGACAACCGCTCCCCAAGGCTGCCGGAAGCGTGAATGAGCTGATACTCTCCACTGGAGGAGGCGGAGACCCGCCCCCTCTCCCTCCCTCATTCTATCTGATTGAGCGGAAGAGTTCCTGCCTGGATGAGGTCAGCCACTCCCAAGCGAGTGCTGACTCCACCCCTGAAGTCACAGAGCAGGCAGTAAAACGCAGAGGAAAAGCAAGAAGCTTTTACCTCAAGGCTGCCATGGGAGATGTCTTACCCAGTGAGACACTGATTGACACTGAGGTTGAAAGGTGTTTGATGTCACACGGCAAGCTCAAACGGGTAGAAAAAGAAAAGGGCATGCGACTCAGAGAGGAACCTTTGGTGGATCGCCAGAAAGGCAAGGTGTGGAAACAGGTCAAGGCTCCTAAGCCTTCTGTACAGAAGGAAAGGGGGGCCAAGAGGCAGACTGTGCTCACACAGTGCCCACCGAACACAGAAGCCTATGCGGAGATTCCTTCTGTTCCCTCTGGACAAGAAATAAAAATATTTCCTTGTTCCCCGGATATACAGGGAAGTCGTGTCCCGGCTGAGGTCCCAACAGCCTCCATGCCACAGGAGCGGTGCTCCAAGCAGCCGCCTGATCCACCAGGTAAAGCACACACCTTTAACATCCCTAAAGAGGGGCAGGTCTCCCCACCTGGCAATGAAAAGGAGCTTTCCCTGTGCACCCTGGCACCCAAGAGGGGTCAGGACCACCACCCCGCAGTGGTGGAAGGGATCCAGATGGCAGGAGAGCAGGTTGGTGATGTAGCCCTCACCCTTAGCCCTGAGAGGTCCTCTATTAGTGAGGATCTGCTTGAGCAGCTGTCGCAGGGCCACCGCCAGGTGCCCCTGGTGCAACATTCACAGGTTAGACAGGAGGTCCAGCTGGACGCTGAGACTACTGCGCTGTGGACACACCTGATCCCAGATGCCGATTCCCTCTGCTTTGACGCAGGGAACCTGCAGTCAGGTAACATTATTTCTCACAACTACCAGGTAGTGAGTGAGACTGACCTGATTGTTCCTGCCTCAACGGCAGGGTTGCCAACACACCCAGTCCCCCAGAAGGGACAGGGAATGAAAGCCGAGCCGGTTTTCTTACAGCCACCAGCTCAGTCTGTCAGTCTGAGTCTGACCAACAGTGGTTCAGCCAGACTGGAGCTGGATGGTAAAGTCACCCGCCTGCCAGTGCAGGACATCGCAAAGAGAGATGTCAGAATCCCCGCCTGCACTGACATGGGCCTGGTGAGTGATAGTGAGTTCAAAGACAGTGAACTAGCTATCCCAGTGCTGGGGCAGCTCCCTGAATCCCTAGCGAGGGAAGGGGGGAGCGAGCAGGTGTCCTACACCTACCCCCAGCGAACGATTGTAAACATGCCGATAGAGGGATTCCTCAATCAGGAGGTGTGCAGGGTGGACCTGAACAGTGAGAATGGGATAACAATCCCAGATCACTCAGGTGCTCCAGATGACCACTCAGCCGAGGGTCAGGCATGCTCCACCGCTGCACCGCCCCCTGCAGGGTTCCTAGAGCACAGGCATGAACAAATCGAAAAAGCAGATGCCCTGGAAACGGAGGAGCAGCATCAGCCGCTGCGTCAGATCTCCCCAGATTTCCAGGATGTTGGTGCCCAAGATGCCACAGGGCATACTGAGAAAGACACCATGTACATGCTGCACCAGCTTAGAAAGGCAACAGTCACTCAGAAGGAGATGACTGGGATCAGACACCCGAAAAGACTTTTGGGAGGACTGATTGCTGCCACCACTGTTGTGCATTTGCTATTTCTGGTAGGTTTGTGTGCTACTGGCACTCTCACCCTGACTGCCCCAAGAAGGCAGGTGTCAGAGATGCCAGAGGGTAGTGACAGACTGTATCGACAGCAGCAAAAGTTGGAAAGCTTAGGGAAAACCCTACAGGCAATTTCCTATGCAACAGGGTTAAACCTTATTCCCCAACCAGTGGACATGATTGCCGGTGTTATACAGTGGGTTTATGCTTGTGTGCAACAGGCCAGAATGTTGACACAAGACCTGTTAAGGGAGTTTAGTGCCACTGTAGCCAGTCTAACCACGGCACAATTCCCAACCCACTTGATTCCACTCTTCTCAGTAGAGGAGTGCGTGACATTAACCCCATCGCTCATAGCTCACCCAGACGGCAATCCAAGATTGAATTCGGTTCCAAATCTTGAGATGGGTATGGCTACCAAAGCTATCCATTGGCTGTGTCTAAATGATTCACCAATGAAGGGTGTAAAGCTACTAACGAGCAGAGGGAGGTTAATGAACCCCACGAAGAGCAGGTGGGAAGTAAATGGCTGGTCAGCACACCACATTTAACAGACACTGTGACTTGTGACAGGCATGATACAGCTACCGCAATGCAGCTACCTAACCAATAGTTTTCCTGTAAGTTCCCGAGGAGGCCATAGTACAGCATGGTAACTTAACACTGTACGGTCTGGAACCAGACAACATAAGACCAAACTTGAGGTCATGGATGCCTTCAGGTGCCACACTATTGAATTGGATAGAAATCCAAGAAACAGTAAGCCCTGAAGAGGTACAGGTAGTTTAGTTTGCTTTAATGGAACAAACCTCCAAACCACCCTAGCAGATACCCAACACAGGTGTTGTGGTTTATCGGGGGGCTGGGAACAGGAACTGTTGTTATTGTAACACTACTGCCAGGTAGCTGGATCATGACTGACAGTGTACTCTGAATGCTGTACTCTCACATCAAGATGTACTCTGGGTAGCATGAATGAGTCAAAGGTAGCATGTCAAAAGAAAGGAAGTGACTTCTCCCCAAATATCTACCACAGAGGTATCAGATATTGACAGTGAACTTCCTGATGTGTAATTCCTAGACTTAGATAATGTCTCCTACCGTGTTTATACATACTCCAGATGTTATTCATCCTGTTTGTATCCAATGCTGGTTCCGGTATGAATTCTCGAGGAGTAATGTAGACATTTAAGATTAATGTTCTAATGGCAAGGGACATCACTTAACTCTGTTTTGTTTTGAAGGCAACAATGCCTCGGGACCTCGTGACCTTCAAAAAGGGGGGATATGTAGCGGCGAGGCTTAATAATAAGGCAGAATTAAGTGTTTCTGAGCTTCCCAAATGAGGCCTCATTTCTCTGTTCATCTCTGTGGTGCAGCCACAGAGAAACCATTCATGCAAGGTGATTTAAGGTCCAAGGACAGCTCCCAAAGGGGGATGCACTTAGCTAAGCTATCATGATCAATGGTCACCCATTGGCGCCTATCTGTCTAGGGAGTGCCAGTTGGACATCTGGATTGCATTCCTAAGTGTCAGGACTAAGTGACTCATATCTCACCTTGATCAACCAATCAGGGACTGGTAGGGCCGAGTAACCCACGTGGGACTCTGATGCCCATGGAACTTTCAGCCAATCAATGAGCTGAAGTTCCTCCAGGTAAAAACAGGCAACACAGAGAGCCTGAGAGATTCAACGAGATTCAGACAAGATTCAGAAGGGATTCTGGAGAGGATTCTGTGGACTGTTCTAAAGGGAATTCAAAGGAGAATTCCAGGGCAGGACGGCCCAGGAGCAGAAGGCTCCCAAGGGCAGGACATTCTCGCAGCGCGCCTCCTGACCATCCTGAGACTCAGCCCGGACCACCACGGAACGGCCAGTGTGTCCGAGTGCCAGAACTTTCCTTTGTTCTAAGAGTCTAGAGTGGAGGTTGCCAGAGAGTAACCAGCAGCAGGCCTCGTGAACAGGTCGGAACTGTGGACAGCTGAATTACTATTCAGAACTAGCTCTTCATCAGGAACGAACCGGTCCTCTTCCTGACTTGCTGGGACCCACAGTCATCTTTTCTCCTGTGCACAAACTTTGCTAGTTAAAGCCAACGGTGAACATCAGCAGCGCACCGTCGCAAGCCGCACAGCACAGCCTGGCACGGAGCCAGAGAGCGCGGATTGGACAGCAACAGCCTGCAACTGTTTCTTTGTGCCCGCAGGAGATCTGAATCCCCAGAGATTGGATGAGTATTCAACTTCAATGCATTACAGCTCGAGAATTCAATTGTTATCCCAACCAGTTGATATCAATTTAATTCCTAAGAGTTAAGTACTTGTTTGAGTATCTAATGTAGAAGTTGTAACCAAGTTCACTTTACGAAACGGTCTTAATGAATGATATACTGAACGTATTTCCTCTTGATGTGTAACTCTTTGTAACTGATTGAATATATAACGTTTGTATTCTGATAACCCTCTCGCTAAGATCTGTTAGGTTTATATGCATATTCTATGTATTAATAAATGTATCCTCGTGTATTAGTACCTGTGTGTGCGCGTTGTTTGAGTTATGTCGCATGGTTGGATTCTAAAGCCACCAAAAGAATCAACTTTGTGATTTACTGCTACAATTAATAATTGTCTCAGTAAATGCCCAAACCCTACAGAACTGGTGCCTTCAGAGAGCCACTATGATTACATATTTGGCGTCCCTGAACCGGTTTTCTCTACACTGGTCAAACACCGTGACCTCCCCCCTTTACCATAACAAGGAGCGACGTCAGAAGCAGCAGGAAAACCCTATATAAACTGAAAGTTTGTACCGGCACTTTGAACAATACTTCAGTTTTGTTGTTTCTTGCAGGAAACAAGACTTCGGTTCTGTTGGTCCTTGCATGCAATAAACTCATCTGTTTAACTTCATCTCGGGATCCAGAACTTATTCTTTCTGTTACAACACTTTCATGAAACTGTGCAGCACCAGGGAAGGCATTTTATAGAGGGAGCTACCAGAGCAAGTGGACTGTCGGTCATGGGAGCAAAATGATGTATCAGTAGTGTGATTCAGAGATTTGTAACTTGCCGGAGACAACGAAGTAGAGGAGCAGCAAATGGCAGACTTACCTGGTGAGCGGTTGCGAGCAGAGCCCCCTTTCTCTTATGTTGGACTTGATGTGTTCAGTCCTTGGGAAGTAAGCACAAGACGCACAAGAGGAGGCCAAGCCAACAGCAAAAGATGGGCAGTATTATTTATATGTCTGTGTACTAGAGCAGTGCACATAGAGGGGATTGAAACAATGAGTTCTTCAAATTTTATAAATGCCCTCCGCCAATTTTTTTGCCATCAGATACCCTGCCAAGCAGCTACGCCCCGACTGTGGTAACAACTTCATTGGCGCATGCAAGGAGCTCAAAATGGACATACGCACCTCAGAGGAATCAGCAATACAAAGGTACTTACAAGACCAGAGATGCAATTGGGTGTTCAACCCACCACACTCCTCACACATGGGAGGTGCATGGGAGCGTATGACTCTGATAGCCCACCACATCCTCGATTCCATGCTCCTACAACTTGGAAGTGCACATTATCAATGTCCCTGTCTCATCAGACCCGGAATCTCCCTTTATCCTTACTCCGGCCATGCTACTGACGCAGAAAACAGGCACTTTGACTTCCCCATTTACCAATGTAAGCAAAGGAGACCTTTTTAGACATCAGTGGAAGCGTTTACAAAGCTTGCGGATATCTTCTGGAGTAGATGGAGGAAAGAATACATTAGTACATTTTAGACATGTCAGAAATGGCAGCTCCAACTGCCCAACCTAAAGGAAGGTTACATAGTTCTTCTGAATGACAAACAGGCCCGGAGAAATGAGTGGCCAATGAGAATTATTGTGAAGGCTATTCCCAGTAAGGATGGGATGGTCAAGTACAGATACAGGTGTTGACTGGATTGTGACTGCCAGTGAGATATAGTTGTTGCTCAGTTCAGGAAAAGCCAGGATTTGGAACCTGGTCCGTGTTACCAAATTGAAATTGAAATTGACTAGGGGGTTCCGTGGGGTGTGTGGAAGACGTGAAAATGGGTTGGTGTCAGGAAAAAGGGATTGAAGTGTCTGACTGGATGTCAGAGAAAAAAAGCTTGGCGAATGTGAGCATAAGCTAAAAAAGAAGTATGGATTTTCAGATGGAGCTTAAGGCTGTGGCTGAACGCAATAAGGTTTTATTTGCTGACAAAGAAAAATTAAAGGGAGAAATAGAAATAGTAAAGAGGGAGTTAGCAAAGTGCCATAATGTGCAAGGAGAAACAAAAAATCGATTATAAACCCAAACCTGAGAATGTAGACCGGTGAGCTAAAGAGGGGCAGCAGACCTGGAGACACTGAAGGACATTTACGGAATTAAACCGGTAGAAGCAGCGATGATTTTGAGAAGAGTAGGAGAAAGAAAAGCAGGGGCTCTGAGACAGGAATGTGAGGCAAAGAATAAGGAACAGGGGTGGCAGGTGGTGTGGTGCTTTTTAAAAGAACACTATCCATCTAAGACTGACTGGAAGAAGGTTACATTATCTCAGCAAAAGGAGTAAGGATGTTTAAGATTTTACAGAGAGGTTTGTTTCATTGTGGTTTGAATGCTCAGGACTAGCTAATGAGGAGGATGTACTTTAACCGTACATGGGTGGACTCCTTTGCAGTATGGGCTCAACCACTGACCAATCAGCTGAAGGGGGAAAGAAGGTTGGAGGATCAAATCTTCCTCACCACAGAATCTGAGGAAGCTTTTAATTTGAAATCTGCTCTTTTGCAGGCTCCTGCTCTGGGTTCTCCTCACCTGGAGAATCCGTTTTACCTATATGTAAGTGTGTGTGGGGGTTCTGGACTTCTGTGTTTGCCCAGGAACACAGAGGCAGGTTTCAGCTGGTTGGGTATTACTCTGGACAGTTGGATGCTGTGGCGAAAGGTTGGAGACCGTGCCTTAGAGCAGTGCAGGCCATATGTTGAGTAGCACAGGCTGTAAACACAATAGTGCTGGACCAGCGCCTGATTGTGTGGTGCCCCTATGCAGTGCAGAGGTCCAGTTTAATGCATGAGGGGAGAAAAAAAGGACAGGATGGGCTGTTGTCTCAGATACTGAGGTTCTCCAAACAGGGAGCATGAGTACTGGAAAGTCTGCACAGCAGGCTGAACTCAAAGCGCTCATAGAGGCTTGTAAATACGCTAAAGGCAAGATTGCCACCATATACACAGACTCACATAATGCTTTTGAGGTGTGTCATGATTTTGGGAGACTATGGAGGAATAGGGATTTTTTCACAGCAGGTGGCAAGCCTGTAAAAAATTCTGAATTGGTGGCTGAGTTTTTAGATGCTTTAATGATGCCACAACAGGTTGCAGTAGTGAAGTGTAAGGAACATTGTAAAAATGATTAACTGGTGGCTAAGTGGAACACCCTCAAGGGGAACAAATTTCAAGGGCACCTCGTTATAATCACAGTAAATGCCCACCTGCCTTGCGCCTTGCCATGCTATACAGGGGATGGTTATGTTTTAACAGGACACATAATCGGAATACACAGTTTATGGAAAGAAGTGTGTGTAATCAAACAGAAAACAGCAGAGCTCCATTCTGTATAATGAAAGGAGACAATAATACTTGGGGACGTGTGCAGTAATTGGAGCTGAGTGCTGTTTTACATTCCTTTCAATTCGGAACACATCACGGTTTTAGCACACCAAAGGACAGAAGTATCACAATTATAATCTTGATGACTGGGGCATCAGATCATGGTTAAAGTCAGTGTTCAGCCAATGGGGTAGTATCCTGGCTCAATATTTATTGATAGGATTGGTAATATTTGTTATTATGGTTCTAGTTATATCATGTATTAAAACTTTATGCACTAAGGTTACTATGTCTATGATGATAGTCCATTCTGAAGACAAAAAACCATCAGAACGCTTGTTACATCTGTTTGTGTAGAACATGATTGGAAAATGTGTTACTATGTTCTGAGGGGGGACTGAGGAATCAAACATTTATTTCCCTTATTTCACTAGTTTGCTTTTACTGTTTAAGTAATCTAGCAACATCATTTACTAACTATTCTGGTTGAATAATGGAAAATTACTAACTGCAACTTAAGTGTGAGCTGGCTATGCCCCTGGAACGTGAGGGCAGAGCCAGCTTTGGGCAGCCTGACCAGAACTGCTTAAGCCATGATTAACCAAATCTGGAAGTACATAACGTCTGCTTAAACAATGATTAAAGGAACCCAAGAATATTATTACAATTTTTACAGTTTATCACGTACCAAGGCTGGCTTTACACCATATATGGCATGGAATTGTACTGAAACTGTTCTGGGTGGGTTTACTGTTTGTGATTTTGTATAAAAAGCATCCTTTTGTATCAATGAGTCACGTCAGTGCTTCGTTGGCTTTGGCTCCTGTATGCATACGTAATAAAGGAAATACCTGCATAATATACACCCGGATCGTGTCTCCTTTTGTTGGACACAACTATACCATCCAGCCACATCTTCTCCACTTGCTGACAAACTGGGTACTTCTAATATATAAGTGCTTTCAGTTGGGACAGTAACTGGGCATGGCAATATCTAATACTGTGGGCATTTCCTCAAAACAGACATTAATCATTTACTGGGTACTGTAATGTCTTTCTGTGCAGGTGAGCAGGCTGCTGTCCCCATTACCTGGGCGTGGACCATGTGCACTAGCTGCTCCAGCTGGGATTCAAGCATTGGTCTGGCACAGCTGCCTCCACAAGCACACTCAGACTCTGAAAGAAGAGCACATTAGAGACAATCTGGAGACGCACCGCTGCTTAATGAAGAGGCCTCACTCTTTCACTGTATACAATAACACTTTAGCATTAGGATTGCTAGGAAAATGCTTCCACTGGAATCTACTCCTGGCAAGATCTATCTTGTTCAAAAACTTCCACCATCACATGGGTACCTCAGACCATAATCCTCTTCTGCACTGGGCCTCACCAGCATATCACTGGAGCTTGTGGACAAAGGCACACTGGGAAAGTACTACTAGTGATTGTTAAGATCAGCAATTTAAGGAATCAAAATTCATCTTCTAAAAGGAATGGACCTCCCATTCCACAGCCTGTACACCTAAAGCTCCATTGTTTGACACAGTCCTACCTTGTTGATTCTGGAGTAGCTGATGTCCTGCTCAGCTGCATACAGTAGTTGGAAAGCTTGTAAAACTGCTGCCAGCTCACACTCCAGCTTCTCCTCGGGGAACAGGCAACACATAGCTGCCAGGGCCAAGACAATAGCCTCTGTCACCTTTCCTTTCCACCAAGGAAAAGATTCAGTCACAGTAAAGAAAACTTGTCTAAATCCACAGACAATTAAAAAAGTTTGAGCAATTAATAAAACCTGCTTCATAAGTGCACCCTATTCGACTTTGCTTACTATGATCTTAACCCAGGACCTTGATACCCTTTCCTAATACCTGCATGGACACACCTGACATCTTGGTATTCAAGCCCATTCTTTCCTCTAGAACATCTGGGAATTACAGATGATTCATTAGATATCAAATAACCTACACTGGATTGAAAATCCCATACCTTTGGCTCAGAAGATGGCACCATCTGTGCACTATATCAAAACCAGTGATGACCTGGCTTGAACAGTCCTGAACACACTACCCGGGAATTTCTCCCAGCTCTCGTACAGGCCTTCTAATGCTGACAACACAAGGGACAAACAGCCTGCTACACTCCCCATGTGAATCAAAACAGTCCTGTAGCTCAGTGGGAAGTGGTCTGAACAGGCCTTGTCAATGGATTGCAAGTGGAAACAAGCATTGATAACAATTCTCTCCCTAAATGAGACAACTTGCACACTTACCAAAAGACATCATTGCCTTAATTTTATTAGTTTCATCAAGAGGGAGAACAGGCACCAGCAGGTCCAACAGTCTCACTACATCCCTTGCAATGTCACAACCTTCAAAGAAAACACATTTCACATTGGGTAGGGACCAAGGCTTATGATGACACTGGAGACTCAGCAGCGGCATGAGTAAGAAACACAGAGCCTTCAAAATAAGGTCATTTATAAGGACTTGAATGGACAGATACGAGCAGTAATATGAGTTTTGGAAACTATAGACTCACAAACACATCTAAAGCAAAAACAATTAAATGCAGCCCAGTAGAAAATCCAGAGTATATCTGTGCAGATCACACCCCATTAGCAGCACAGAACTTACTGCAGTTGCGGGAGATATCTCCTACAGCATTCGGCAGCGTGTGGTGAGGGAGCACTCTGGGCTGGAAGAAGGACAGCACCATATCCATGGTACTGTTATAGTGATCTCTCACCACACAAATGACAAGGTTGCTGGCTGGCTATTGCCAGTCAGGTGGCCATTTCTGAAACAACATTAAATACACTTCTAGGCATCTTAGGGGTCAGTGGTATTGGAGTTGAAGCAACAGCTTGGGTCAGGTCAATAAGCACACAATTTAACACACAAACACATTTGCTTTCATTAGATGCATCAATGTGTGGCACAGGCAAGGAAACAGACCACAGCACAGCAGTAAGACATCCGTTTAAGAGGCAGGAATTAAAGGGGTTTACATACCGGCAACATAGTCATCTATGGTCAAGACAGTGCTCTTAGCCAAGGACTCATCCAGATGCTGCCCAGATGTTTTGCGCAGCAGCTTCTCCACTGCCTGGAGGACAGCAGAGCGATGGGTAGTTGTCACCTAGAGCAGGGAAGAACCAAAGCCAGGGGTGAGACTGCTGCTCTCATCATAGCAGCAAGAGTGTCTGTTCAAAGGCTTCTCCTTCAGGACCAGTCAGCCTGGCCAACGGGCACTGAGTGTGACGTCAACAGCAGAACCACCCCAGCTCACCACACGAGGGAGTGGAAAAGCACACAGAGAAACGACAGGCTTCAACTCAAGCACATCTGTCAAGATGGCAACACATTAGGGCTTTTCTTCTGACTTCTAGTTGTAAGAAACAGCACAGACAGTATCTTGGAGCACACTGGGCTCCTGATTAGAGTGCGTTTGCAACGAGTATGTCAGGAGGTGTGTAGGGAGCTCCTTCATGTTACCTGGGGGCTCTCGAGGAATCCCAGGATGACTGGCAGTGTCCCCTTGGTGTTCCTCTGCAGGAGGGTGAGAAGCTCTTCAATCAGGTGCTTCCCAGATTCCTCATCAACGCTCCTCATTCCCTCCAGAACAGCCAGGACCTCATCTACAGCAGACACATAGACAGGGGAAACACTGGTGTCACCACAGCACAGACTTCTAGGAATACTCTGAAATGGACCTGTTGTCTGAGGGACTTACTGACACATATCTTTCTGCAAATTATAGACATGAAAATATTTATTGATGTACAGCCCATAAAAGCTGGGACTCTTTCACCCCGGACAGTTTTCCAGTGGAGGGGAATACAGATCTGCTCTAAGGGCAGGAGGCTTCAGAGTGCAGGGTTTTGTTTTTGTGTCATTTTCAGATCAGTGGTCCTGAATAACAGCTGCAGCCACTGGGACTTCTTAAGCCTGAAGAGAGCAAAGAGAGCTGCTCTCTGGGTCACATCAGTCCTGTTAGCAGCTGCTCCTCAGCAAACAGAGGATCTCAGTGTTGAAGAAGAATCAGGGCAGCAGCTCTGCTCCCAGGTGAAGAACCTCCTTCTGCTGCTCTAATAGTCAAAAGGACTTGGACAGATCTTCATAAATATACATTTGCTTTTCCCAAATTTACAATTAAATGTAAATGAAAGAATAATTGCAGTACATCTCTCAGACACAGCTCATTTCATAACCACTGTGAATTACTCATTTTCAACACTTTCAATAGTTTCATACCTTACATGGACGTTAATCTTCTTATAAATACTCTCACACACTAAATTATTTTATTTTATATCTTATTATTTAATCCTATATCTTTTATTCATTTTTTCTCAAATCATCATTTAGTTGAAAAATGAAGAGACTGCTGTTGCTTTCTCTGCCTCAAGCTGGGGAGACCTGCAGGGTGACAGTGAAGAGCCCATCAGGTCAGTCAGAGCTGAGCCCAGGGATGGAATCCGAGTGGAAAGGGAAGCCAGGAGACAGTGTGTGGGGGGACTGGCTTCAAGGGGCACTGCTCTAGATCCAGCTGTGTCATACCTGGCCCGGGGCACTGGCAGCCTGTGCGCTGCACACAGGAGGAGAACCATTTCACCCTGCTGGGCTCACAGCTGCACTCCTTCGGGCTCATCTTGGATCTGTCAGTTAGCCAGTAGAACAGCACAGTGAAGTAGGGAGATGGGCATCGCTTCTCACACACTGGGAGTCAAGGTACTGCTGACAGGCCAATGCAGACTCACTAGACACCACAGAACTCTCTCTAACCAGCTGATCCTACTGGAATACAACCCAACAGGCTGAAGAGCAGACACGGGATATTGAGAACACAAGCAAATTCTTCACATCAGTGGAAGCAGAGACAGAAACAGATGCAGCAATGAATTCCTGTTCAGATCTGCACTCTGTACTTACTCTGCTAGGGAATAAAACACCTAAAGGTTAAGAGATTTTTACTCCCTCTCACTCGAACACAATGGTAACACAATGGTAACACAATAACAGCTCAATCTGCCCGGGAGAAACAGTTCAAGAACAATCGGATCCGTGATACCGAGCCCTGGCAGTTCCCTACCTAGTCTGTAAACCACCAGGATCTTCAGTGAAAAGACAGAGGATATTGACAAAGTCGTGTTGGAGCTGAAGTGTTTTCTTCGCTATGTGCAACAGCGCTGGGCAAGTCAGCAGCACCGGAGCACTTTTCCGGAACGGAATTGTTATATCACAACCCTGCTGTCATGATGTAACACTAACATTTAATAAGTGATTATAATCCTTATATTAAATGATAAAATTACACTTCTTTTATATTAGTTCAGATTTTTCCCTATTCTACCAACAGAAGCACTGATTGTCTGATTTCCAAAGTGTCAGCCAGAATGTTTCAGAAAACACGGAGGGCAGCGTCTTGCTCACGATATGACGTCAGACACCACTTCCTACCACCATCCACAGAGTCGCCTCTCCCTCCTCTCTCACACGACTCGCTCATCAGGGCTTTTACTGTCACTTCAATCTCCTGACAAACCTGTCCCAGACACAGCCTCATGTTCACTCCACTCGCTCACACACAGACCTTGTGGTCTAAACAGTCCGCAACAACACATCTGGTCTTGAAGCAGCTCGTCTTGCAGCGGTGTGTGAAGCCCTGTGGCCAGGAGCAGCAGAGACCCGTCGCTGGGCCGCAGGAGGTCAGAGACTGACAGTCCTGCAGACCCGCTGGTTCAGGGCAGCTGGAGCCCCTGATCTCTCTCCCTGCGCCCCTCTTCCTCTGAGGAGGCGCTCTCTCTCTCCCCGCCTGTCCCTGGGCGCTGTACTGCACTGGGCTCTGCTCCAGGCTGCAGGGATGAGCAGGGTCCCAGGGCTCAGCAGCGCCTCCCAGTTGCAGACAAGGCTGGTTGGACTCCTGGGCTGAGTTCAGTCCAGTTACCGGCAGGCCTGCGGTGCCGAACAGCGAACAGGACCGAGCAGCCCAGCTCCCTCTCATAGCGGCGGAGCGGGGCTACAGGTCAGCCCTCGGCTCTTCTCCGCAGTGTGATAGGAGCTGCCCTGAGGGAGGTAGAGAGAGCATCACCTAAGAGAGCCCCACACGCCTCCACAGGGATCAGTCGCAGGGAAATTATCATTCCTTCGACACACAACTGCCCACAAATAACAGCTGCGCTCCTCTCCCGCCCTCAGGGCCGCACACGCGCAGCAGAGCAGACAGCTGCGAGCCGGAAGACGCAGAGACACCAAATGCAAGGAGCTGCAACTCAGCCAACCAGAAGCCAACAGGGGGCGGGGACTGAAATAAAATCAATAAGACAGTAGGAATATTATTTTAAATTAATTATTAATATAATAATAAAACTGTTGCCAGTGAAAACGCTTGTCAGATACATTTCAGTTCAGCTGGATCCATTTCTGTGTGAAAACAGCTTGTTTCCAGCTCCTCCTGTCTGAACACTTGCAGTCTGAAGACAGAAAAGTGCTTCATACACTTCAGTGTTGGTTCAGCACCAGCCTCCTTCATCATTCATTGTCTCGAAAGAAAAGCAGCTTCTGTACATGATGTGTCATTTATTTAAACACAAAGCTAAGATACATCAACTCCCAAAGCTGAGATGGGAGTTGATCCTCCACCTAGATTGGCCAATCAGGAACTGGTAGGGCAGGTTAACCCCACGTGGGTCTCTGATGCCAATGAAACTTCCAGCCAATGAACGACCTGAAGTTCCTCCAGGTAAAAACATGCAACACAGAGCTCCTGTGGAACAATTCCAGAGCAGGACGGTGCCCAGGAGCAGAACAGTTCCTAAGGGCAGGACATTCTCACAGCGTGCCTCCTGACCATCCTAAGACCCGGACCACCACGTAACGTCCAGTGTGTCCGAGTGCCAGAACTTTCCTTTGTTCTAAGAGCCGAGAGCGGAGGTTGCCAGCGTAACCAAAGGATCCACCCGAGGTTAGAATCAGCAGCAAGCCTCATGAACAGGTCAGAACTGTGGACAGCTGAATCACTATTTAGAACTAGCGTTTCATCAGGAACGAACCGGTCTTCTTCCTGACCTGCTGGGACCCACAGTCACTTTTCACCTGTACACAAACTTTGCTAGTTTCAGCCAAAACTAACTTGTTGGTCTTCAAAGAGCATCAGCAGCGCAACAACACTGCTGGCACCAAGCCAGAGAGCGCGGATTGGACAGCAACAAGCCTGCCTTTGCTTCTTTGTGTCTGCAGGAGATCTGAATCCCCACAGATTGGATGAGTATTCAACATTCCGCATTACTGCTCGAGAATTCATTTGTTATCCCAACCAGTTGATATCAATTTAATTCCTAAGAGTTATGTACTTGTTTTGAGTATCTAGTGTAGAAGTTGTAACCAAGTTCATTTACGAAACGGTCTAAATGATTGACATACTGAATGTATGTCCTCTTGCTATGTGTAACTCTTCGTGACTGAATGAATATATACCTTTTGCATTCTGCAAACCCTCACGATAAGATCTGTTATGTTTATATGCACACTTTATGTATTAATAAATGTATTCTTGTGTATTAGTACCCTTGTGTGTGCTTTGTTTTGAGTTATACCGCAAGGCTGGATTCTAATGCAATAAAAAGAATCATTTTGTGACTTACTGCTACAATTAATAATTGTCCCAGTACATGCCCAAACCCATACATTACAGGTGCCTCATGAGAGCACACTACACCTGACTGGTGAGTCTTGTCTCTTGTACTTGTTCTGAAATGTACTTCCAAATTCTGTCTGTCTCTTTTTGTCTGTTGGCTTCCCCACATCATTTGGAGGTCACAAATGATGTGGTATAATTAAAACTCAAATATTTTTCATAGAAAGCCTTTTCTAGCTCATTGCTTCCCATTTAGGGTTTATATTTTGTTTTTACAAAGTACAAAAAAATGCCCTGCAGTTGGCTATGTGAATTTTCATCTGCTGGGTTTTCGCTCAGTCTTGAGTTTCATCTAAATCTTGTATTTTTATCAAAATGCATTGAGACACCCAAGATTTCCTTTTACAGAAAGTATGCCACATCATCTCCCTATATGGGGAGAGTCAGTGTAATAAAGTGCCACTTATTTCTTAAAGTTCTTATATCCAGAAACTGAATGCATGGAGTCTAGTTGAGTTTACTTAGCTCCCTTTTGATGTCAATGTCATCATTGTCTGTTTCAGATTTCCTGGCCTCACCAGACATCATAATGATCAGACTTCTGGTAAGTCAGCCCTCAGCTAGCAGAGCACACAAGGCCCCCTAAGGTAAGACTTGAATGATAGTGCACAGCTTCTCCACCCAGCCAGCCAGAGTGGGAAGACTGGGCCAGTGGGAGGTGATTCCTTTCTTGATTTAGTGTGAACTGGGGGAAAAAGAGAAGGGGGCTGCATCAGTGAATCCAGTGATTCAGCATTCAGTAGAGACAGCAAATAGAGAGCCATGTACACTGATACCCAGCAGTGATCTGCAGGCCCGAGCTGAAGTTCTGTGCTGACATCTGCTTGAAGCCTCTCAGCCACAGTCCTGGGCCCAGTCATCCATCCCCAGCTGCCCAGCTTCTAGGAGCCTCTCATCCCGCCCCTGGCCAGGGGTCTTGCAGGTACCCCACAGCACAACAAGACAGATCTGTGTCAAAATATGTCTGAGAGAGCACTCAGCTGCTACCAAGAGTACACCGCGATAAGTGTAGAAGTCTGTAGCAGAATTATGTGATTTCTCTCTAGTTTTAGGTGTGTTTAGAGGGTTAATCAGATTTGGAATCTTTCAGTGTTGCAATAGAATCAGTGTTTTATCTTCTGCAGAGCACAGAGCTCCATTCCATTGCCCAGAAGTGTACGGGACACCAGGATATCAGATGGGGCATTTGCATTTATCAACACCTGGATGTCTTTAGTGTCACTCATCTGTGTTTTCTTATGTTCAGTTACAGCTATTCTCCCTTAATAAGCTCTGAGCTGCTACAGCCCCTATCTAAGTGCTGAGTTTTTTTGTGTGTTGTGTTTTAGAGTTGCCAGAGGGAAAGATTCCCCTGAAGCAGTGGCAGGATGGGCTGATTGTGGTGAGAGAGGGGATTGATAACACACACAGTGAGAGGGAGGGGGCACAGACAAGAAAAATGATCTTCTTCCTCTGTTAGGTAATATCATGTCATTTGAATGCAGTGACAGCTGTCTTGTGCTTCCTCTCCTGGGTTGCTGTGGATTCAAGTGAATAATCTATCTTGTCTTGTTGAGGTGGTCCTGTAAAGCTGTAGTGTAAGTGAATCGTTGTCAGTCCTCATAGCTGTGCAGTAATTTCAGCTGCCCAGTGTGGTGTGTGGGTGTGTTTGCTCATTCTGCTGGGGACCCGATTGCCTCCCCTGTGTGTCTGCAGCTCCTCTCTAACACCCTGAGCGCAGTGGCGGATGAGGTGTGGGACTGTAGGCTCACTCAGGCCACATTCAGAGTTCTCTACATTCTCAGCTCTACCTCTAAGAGAAGCAGGAAACGTTGCATGAGAAGCAGGGACTTTTACTCACTAAAAGTCTTATTTGTCACCTAGTGGACATAGCAGGTGTTTCATATGTAATTTGTTTTATATTAGATGTTGAAAGGTGTGTGGCTGTTCAGGCTAGAATCATACATTTGTGCTGTTGTGCTCATGTGAGCTGTGAGCTGGATTTCCATAAGCAGTGTTTGATTGTCCAGTAGAGGGTAGAGCCCTTTCAGTGTGAAATGTGCGCTCTGTGCTCTACTTCAGTGTGTTGTCTCCAGAGCTAACATGTCCTCTCAGTGCAGCTGTACAGATCAGCCTCCTGAGCTCAATGCTCACTGTCCTCTTCTCCGGTGTCACAGGCCTTCCTGGACCAGTGTATAGGTGCAGGTGCCCAGAGAGAGGTGAGGTGATGTGTTTCCACTCCTCACACACAGACTCAGGGCTTCTATTGCTGTTTGACAGCAGCCATGAAAACCAGAAATCTCTGAGCGATTTCTTTCTACACGACTGGTGGACAGACTTGGAGTATCTTTAAAAATCTCCCCAGGAAGTATGAGGACAGCTGGGCAGATTTTCAAAGCACTTTTCCCTAGAGAACCATTTTCTACCTTCTACCTTTCGTTGCCAGCAGATATATCGCTCTGCAACTCACAACTGGCAACCCACTAAAAGCTAAGCAGGTGTGAGCCTGATCAGTACCTGGATGGGAGACTGAGGTGTTAGTGGGGCCAGCAGGGGGTGCTCACCCTGCAGTCTATGTGGGTCCTAATGCCCCAGTATAGTGATGGGGACACTATAATGTAAAAAAGCACTGTCCTACAGATGAGATGTAAAACCGAGGACTCTGTGGTCATTTAAAATCCCAGAGTGTTTCTTGAAGAAGTAAGGGCATAACCCCAACGTCCTGGCCACATTTCCCATTGGCCCTTACTAGTCATAATCTATGAATTGGTTTCATTACTCTGTTCTCCTCCACACTGATAGCTGATGTGTGATGAGCGTTCTGGTGCACTATGGCAGCCGTCTCATCATCCAGGTGTATGCTGCACATTGGTGGTGGAGGAGGGGAGTCCCCATTACCTGTAAAGCACTTTGAGTGATATGTCCAGAAGAGCACTGTACAAGTGTAAGCAATTATTATTATTACCTTCTTCAGAAAGTCACTAAATGTTGAGATATGTAATTCTAGAAACTGGCAACATATGAATGGGAAGCTTCAGGACAGTCTACAGGAAGTTTGATTTGAAAATCCTGTGGAGAAAGAGGTGAGGTAATCCCACTCCTCACACACAGACTCAGGGCTTCTGCTGCTTCTACAGCCATGAAAACCGAAAATCTCTGAGCAATTTCTTTCTACACAACTGATGGACAGACAAGGAGTATCTTTGAAAATCTCCCCATCTGTCTTCATACATGGAGTATGAGGACAGATGGACAGATTTTCAACGTACTTTTCCCTAGTGTAACGAAGCTGGGTTGTGGTGAAAAAGGATCCGATGCAGATGCAGGAAACCTTGGGAGGTGAGTAGGCGGACAGAGCAAATCCAGGAGCTGAGTTGTAGTCCGAAGGCTTAAGGTAGGTCAAGATCCGGTAAAGGCACTGGTGGGGAACAATCCAGAACGAGAGACAGGTTCGTGGTCGAAACAAGAGCTGCAGGGTCAATTCCGAAAAATAGTCACTGGTTGCAAACGAGACGAGACGAGACGAGAACCGAAGTCTGAAGGCAAAAGGTGAAGTCAGAAAATCCAGTAAGGCAAAAGGGAAAGAACGCTAGGTAGAGCAACACGAAGTAAACTCAATACTGAGCAGTGATATGCGGGTAAGGGAGGCTTAAATAATGCAGCCTGCCGCATGGTAAAGCGTCTGAATTAACACGTCCGGCGGCGTTTGTAATTATCACCCTGCTGCTGGAACTGATTAGACCTCTTAGGAGCTGGTCTGGGCCGGTTAGTGGTCGTGACACCTAGAGAAGCATGTTCTACCTTCTTCAGAAAGTCGCTGACTGTTGAGATATGTTATTTGAATGGAAAAAAGCAAAGTGAAGGTCTTGGTATTCCCTTAATGTTGGTTAATATACAATATGAAAAAGCAGAAAATTAATTATATAATAACCATTAACAATCTTTCTTTACTTGCACAAAAGTTTACCTTTAAAAATCAGAACTTAATTATCAATCAATGCAATTTTCTTGTGAAGTAATGAGTACTGAGTTTGAAATGATTTATTGACTATGCCTGTCTGATCCTAATGTGATGGAGCTCATTCCCTAGTAAAGAATTCTGCAGATTCAGTAAGAGTGTCTGTCTGAGGGGTGAAGCCTTTAGGAGCCTCATCAATGACAGCAGCTCAGTCCTGTGATCTACCCCTCTCCACAGCTCATGGCAACACTGTTCATCACTGTGAAGTGCTGTGTATCTGTCTGCTGAATCCCTTATTCATTCTGTTAAAATGATACTGATGACTTGGCTGTAACGGACACGGACTGGAATCCGTGTCAGATATTGTAGAAGACCCTATGCGATATGGTAAGAGCTGGAGAAAACAGGAGGCGTGGTAAAGGAACACACAGGGGTTTAATAGTGCACAAAATAATAGTGACAGTCCGTGAGACAGTGTACGGGGAAGACAAAACGGCATCCAAATCCAAACGGGTCCAAGGGCAGGTCAAAGCACGGTCCGAAAGTCCATAAACTGGAAATCCATCCTGGAACGCGACAAAGTTAAAATCCCCGGGAGAGGGGAGCACACAGACAAACGAAACATGGAGGTCCAGGGGTGACGGGGCGAGATCCTCCAGACCCCGGGCTCAGGAAGCGGGAGGTGTCGGGGATGAGGCCAATGCCCTCATGAGACGGACGTAGGGTTTCCTGGTGCTAGGCGGGCCTTGCGACATCTTACCCTAATGATGAGCCCCGAGGACTGGAGGAGCTGGTCTTTAAATAAAAACACTAAAAGGGTACACCTGGAGAGCTAAATGACACGAACAATAATGAGAGCAGTGGAGCGCCCTCTAGGGAGGGATGTCGGGCGTGACAGTACCCCCCCCTTCAAGGGCGGCTCCTGACGCCCTACACAATTAAAAATAAGGGCAATACTATCAAGAAGAATATCACAAGCACAGACTATATACAACCAGAGAAGGAAATTCAGAATCACTATATACACAAGAGATAAAACCGGAGAATACTATATACAAAACGGTAGGGCTGTCCACTCTCAAAATAGTTCCAGTGGGGAAAGAAAAACGGAGAAACAAAACGGTCCAGGAAAAAAAAAATCCAAGAATTCCTTTAGAAAAAAAAAATCCACAAAAAATACCTTGTCCAGCGAAACAGGAATGGATCTTGACAGGAAAACAGGAAGGGCATCTTGAAAAGAAAAAGGTCCAGATGAGGGTCCGGGTGTTCCAGATTACCGCTCGCGGGGTCTAGCATAGGCTCATCATTCTGTAACGGACACGGACTGGAATCCGTGTCAGATATTGTAGAAGACCCTATGCGATATGGTAAGAGCTGGAGAAAACAGGAGGCGTGGTAAAGGAACACAAAGGGGTTTAATAGTGCACAAAATAATAGTGACAGTCCGTGAGACAGTGTATGGGGAAGACAAAACGGCATCCAAATCCAAACGGGTCCAAGGGCAGGTCAAAGCGCGGTCCGAAAGTCCATAAACTGGAAATCCATCCTGGAACGTGACAAAGTTAAAATCCCCGGGAGAGGGGAGCACACAGACAAACGAAACATGGAGGTCCAGGGGTGACGGGGCGAGATCCTCCAGACCCCGGGCTCAGGAAGCGGGAGGTGTCGGGGATGAGGCCAATGCCCTCAGGAGACGGACGTAGGGTTTCCTGGTGCTAGGCGGGCCTCGCGACATCTTACCCTAATGATGAGCCCCGAGGACTGGAGGAGCTGGTCTTTAAATAAAAACACTAAAAGGGTACACCTGGAGAGCTAAATGACACGAACAATAATGAGAGCAGTGGAGCGCCCTCTAGGGAGGGATGTCGGGCGTGACATTGGCTCATTTAATCAAGGCATTAGAACAGCAGTCCATGAGAGAGTGTGCATGATGTTCTTGTGGGGGTTATAAGAGCGGTCTGATGTCTATCTGGTGTCCCAGGGTCTGGCAGTGCTGATGGGGTTGCGTGCCAGTGCCCACTTGGATGTGGTGCTGTCTGTGCTGAAGGGACTGGAGACAGCTGACCCAGCCTTCACTGCAGTGAGCAGGGCTTTGGCTTTTTGTGGTTTTTTGCCTTTTGTTTTGATTTTTTTTCTTCCTGGTTTCCCCTCCTTTTTGGTCCCCCCTGCTCTCTGTGTCTCAGAACGTTGGTTCCTATCTGTTTTGTGTGGTTTGTCTCCCTGGTCTTTCCCAGGTTTTTGTCTGTTGTGTTTGTGCTTGTGTACTTTTTTTTTTTTAGTCTCCGGAGCTCTCCTCTACCCCCCCTTCCTCCACCCAATAAAGGTTTATACCCCGGAGGAAGGGGTAGCTCTCAGCCGTGGATTCCCGGAGGTTTCCTTTCAGTTAAATGAGGTTTTTCCTCCCCCCAGTGCTGTGCAGCTTATTTATTTGTATGGGCGTCGGGAGCCGCCCATGAAGGGGGGGTACTGTCACGCCCTCTGTAGCCAGAGGGCGCTCCTTCTCTGTCCTGTCCCTACTTTTCCGGTCTGCTGTCCTTCCTGTTCCTCTCTTTCCCTTGGGCTATATATTTCCGGGTCTTGCACTCTGTCCTCGCTCAGCATTGACGTTCGGATGTCCTGACCCGTCTAGCACCAGGGCGCCCCACGTCCGCTCCCTGAGGGCATAGGTTTCTATACGGCATTCCTGAACTCTTTGCACTAATGAGCCCGGGCCTTTTTCCCGTCTCGCCACTACGCATATGGGTCTTTTTCCGCTCTCCTGCTCCCCAAGGTTAGTCCCTTTGGACGTCCGTGACAGAATGCTGAGCCACCTACTGACCCCGCGAGCGGCGCCTTTTTTTTGTCTTGCTGCAGTTTTTTTTTTCTCTTTTTTTCTCTGGGCTGTTTTTTTTTCAGTTCCTCTATTCTAATCACTGGATATCACTCCGATCTTCCGTGCCTGTGAGCGGGTCCTGCACCTGGCTTTCCTCGGGTAGATCACTCCGATATCAGTGATTGAATGTTGAGCTGGCTTGCCTATTCTTATTACTGGATATCACTCCGAGCTCCTGTGTCTGGAGCGGGTTCTCTTGCCTGGCTCTTCCTGGTCTGGCTCTCTCCGATATCAGTGATAGAAGGGTAAGTTTTCTGCCGTTCCTCCATGCCTTTCGCTGGATATCACTCCGGGCATCTGTGTCTGTGAGCGGGTTTCGGTCTGGCTTTCCTCAGGTTGTCCACTCCGATATCAGAGTTAGTATGTGAACGTGCCCATTTGCCGTTCCTCCATTCTTTTCGCTGGATATCACTCCGGGCATCTGTGTCTGTGAGCGGACTTCGGTCTGGCTTTCCTCAAGTTGTCCACTTTGCACTAATGAGCCCGGGCCTTTGTCCCGTCTCGCCGCTACGCATATGGGTCTTTTTCCGCTCTCCTGCTCCCCACGGTTAGTCCCTTTGGACGTCCGTGACACTGGCGTAGGTGTACTGCATCAGAGTCCTGGCAGACAAACAGAAGCTGTTCTTAATGTCAGCTTCTACCTACAAGTTTCAACACCTTGATCTGATGTGAAGAGGATCTATTGCAGAGAGCAGACACTGACTTTATGGGGAGACCTCAGTCTCAGTCACGTTACCACTAAGGTAGGAGACACATCCTCCTTTAAGAACAAAAGATATAACAGAGTGAACCTCACAACTCCTGTCTGAAGAGTGCATTCAACTGCTACTTGGCTACTAGTGTTGGGTACATGTAACAGAAGGTGTCTTTTTCTTATGGGACATGTAAACTGACACAGTGATTGTACAGTTAGCTCTTCCTCTTACAGAGAACAACCCCTGACAGATGTGTTGTATCTTAAGCTTTCTGACCCTGTCTGTGTTTGTGTGTGCTTGTGGGGTAGATGAAATACCAGGACTGCTCTGACGCTCTCCTGGACTTGTGTCTCAATACACTGCAGAGAGACATCAGCCTGAACAGACATCAGAGGGTACTGGAGGATAGCACCTTGCACTGTCAACTGTTGTGTTGCTGGTTTTAATGCTGTCGGTTGCTCTATTGCAGTGATCACTGTCTCTGTCTTTTCTCAGCCCCTGAAGGCCTGGCTCAGCTCTCCCCACAGCCTGGGGAGGAACAGAGCCATGATAATCACCAGGGCCCTCCTGCAGTGCTATCGTGAGAAATTTAACAACAGTTAGGACACTACACTCTCTGCACAGCTGCAGCAATGATGATGTCGTCTGTTAGCAGTGGAACCACTCCTACTGTCCACTCTTGTCTGTTTTGAAGTGGCAGTGGCAATGTGCAGCATACACCTGGATGATGCGACGGCAGCCATAGTGCGCCAGAATGCTCACCACACATCAGCTATTAGTGGAGAGGACAACAGAGTAATGAAGCCAATTCATAGACAGGGTTTATTAGGAGGCCATGATTGATAAGGCAAATGAGAAATTTTGGACAGGACGCCGGGGTTACACCCCTACTCTTTACGAGAAACACCCTGGGATTTTTAATGACCACGGAGAGTCAGGACCTCGGTTTTATGTCTCATCCGAAGGACAGCGCCTGTTTACAGTGTAGCGGTGAGGCTTATTAATAAGCAGAATTAAGTGTTGCTGTGCTTTCCCAGATGAGGCCTCATCTCTCCCTTCATCTCTGTGGTGCAGCCACAGAGAAGCTATTCATGCAGGCTGATTTAAAGATGTTTTCTTTTGATAAGGGACAGCTCCCAAAGGGGTATGCACTTAGCTAAGCCTGGCTAAGTCATCCATTGGCGCCTATCTGTCTAGGGAGTGCCAGATGGACATCTGGACTGCATTCCTAAGTGTCAGGAGTAAGTGACTCATATCTCACCTTGATCAACCAATCAGGGACTGGTAGGGCCGAGTAACCCACGTGGGACTCTGATGCCCATGGAACTTTCAGCCAATGAACGAGCTGAAGTTCCTCCAGGTAAAAACAGGCAACACAGAGAGCCTGTAGTAAAATTCTGAGGACTTTTTCGGACAATTCTAAAGGGAATTCAAAGGAGAATTCCAGGGCAGGACGGCCCAGGAGCAGAAGGCTCCCAAGGGCAGGACATTCTCGCAGAGCGCCTCCTGACCATCCTGAGACTCAGCCCGGACAACCACGGAACGGCCAGTGTGTCCGAGTGCCAGAACTTTCCTTTGTTCTAAGAGTCGAGAGCGGAGGTTGCCAGAGAGTAACCAGAGGATCCACCCGAGGTTAGCACCAGCAGCAGGCCTCGTGAACAGGTTGGAACTGTGGACAGCTGAATCACTATTCAGAACTAGCGCTTCATCAGGAACGAACCGGTCCTCTTCCTGACTTGCTGGGACCCACAGTCATCTTTTCTCCTGTGCGCAAACTTTGCTAGTTAAAGCCAACACTAACTAGCTGGCCAGTGAGCATCAGCAGCGCACTGTCGAAAGCCGCACAGCACAGCCTGGCACCGAGCCAGAGAGCGCGGATTGGACAGCAACAGCCTGAAACTGTTTCTTTGTGCCCGCAGGAGATCTGAATCCCCAGAGATTGGATGAGTATTCAACTTCAATGCATTACAGTTCGAGAATTCAATTGTTATCCCAACCAGTTGATATCGATTTAATTCCTAAGAGTTATGTACTTGTTTTGAGTATCTAATGTAGAAGTTATAACCAAGTTCATTTACGAAACGGTCTAAATGAATGATATACTGAACGTATGTCCTCTTGATATATGTAACTCTTAGTAACTGACTGAATATGTACCTTTTGTATTCTGATAACCCTCTCGATAAGATCTGTTAGGTTTACATGCATATTCTATGTATTAATAAATGTATCCTCGTGTATTAGTACCTGTGTGTGTGCGTTGTTTGAGTTATATCTCATGGTTGGATTCTAAAGCCAACAAAAGAATCAATTTTGTGATTTACTGCTACAATTAATAATTGTCCCAGTAAATGCCCAAACCCTACAGAACTGGTGCCTTCAGAGAGCACACTACATTTTTATTGGCGTCCCTGGACCGGCTATGGCAACACTACATTTTTATTGGCGTCCCTGACATGGGCTGGTTAGACTGAAATGAGTCAACCAAGCGGAATAATTCAATATAAAACGCCGTGGGTTTCATACACGACAATACAGTGTGCTGAAAGCCGAAAGGAAAAAAAGTTCCCCTTGCTCTTTAAGCAGTGCTTGATTGTTTTGTGATCTTTTGCGATCTACCGGGTTGATTGCATACTTGATCTTGTGGTTTTCTGTGGTAAAACTGTGATTTCGTACTTAAAAGTAATACTCTAAGTTTAACGATGGTTACTAAAAGGTCTGAATTCGAGTCGCTATTAAGCACTCTCTCTAGCAGTGACAAGTCTGACCACGATCTCCGTCATATCTCCGTCAGCGGAGAAGCTAGGAGAATAAACCTCCATTCTCTGAAAGAGCTAGCGAAGGACATAGAGAGATTTGACCCTGCAGTGTCAGAGAATAATATCGAGAGTTATATTCAAGACCTCAGGTATACCCTGCAGTACCTGCCAAACGCCACAGAACAGGAGAAAGTGTTTCTGGTCAGGAAAACTACCAGCAGAGCTGTACATGAGTGGATGGCTAGGCAGATGAAAGAAGTCTGTAATGATTTTGAGGAGCTGTGTCAAGCACTTATTGAAGAATACAGTGCGTTTATTGACCCGACTGCCGCGATAGCCGCCGCCCTTAACATTAAGCGCGAGAGAGCAGAGTCCCCTCGCGAATATTACGAGAGACTTATTTTGCAGGGCGAAATGATGAGGGTTGCGAAGAGAACACACATTTCAAGGGTTTATTCATCGCGAATCTCCACCCGTCAGTCAGAAAGATGATCTTAATGCATACAGATGCACAGACCATGAAAATGACTGATATTAAGAGATTCGTGCAGAAAGCCTGTGAGTATGATGTCCAAAGTCGCTCTGAGCAAAAAGCTGTTAAAGCGACTGTGTTCGCCGCCAGAGCCAGCAGGGTTAACTCCCTCCTGCTCGAAGGAGCACAGGCTCCTGTGCTGGCTAAGTTCCGTTCCAAAGCAGGCACACACGACCGCACCTAGCGTCCTAAGTGCCATGAGAACACCGGGGGAGGGAAAGGGCTAGAAAAGGCAAAACAAAAGGATTCAGTAGCCGCCCGCCTGGCCAGGCTTGAACAAGCTTTATTAGGACAGGGACAACCGTTCCCCAAGGCTAACGGAAGCTTGAATGAGCACCACTGGAGGAGGCAGAGACCCGCCCCCTCTCCCTCCCTCAGTCTATCTGATTGAGCGTAAGGGTTTCTGGCTGGATGAGGTCAGCCACTCCCAAGTGAGTGCTGACTCCACCCCTGAAGTCACAGAGCAGGCAGTAAAACACAGAGGAAAAGCAGGAAACTTTTACCTCAAGGCTGCAATGGGAGATGTCTTACACAGTGAGACACTGATTGACACTGAGGTTGAAAGGTGTTTGATGTCACATGGCATGCTCAAACGGGTAGAAAAAGAAAAGGGCATGCGACTCAGAGTGGAACCTTTGGTGGATCACCAGAAAGGCAAAGTGTGGAAACAGGTCAAGGCTCCTAATCCTTCTGTACAGAAGGAAATGGGGGCCAAGAGGCAGACTGTGCTCACACAGTGCCCACCGAACACAGAAGCCTATGCGGAGATTCCTTCTGTTCCCTCTGGACAAGAAATAAAAATATTTCCTTGTTCCCCGGATATACAGGGAAGTCGTGTCCCGGCTGAGGTCACAACAGCCTCAATGCCACAGGAGCGGTGCTCCAAGCAGCCGCCTGATCCACCAGGTAAAGCACACCCCTTTTACATCCCTAAAGAGGAGCAGATCTCCCCACCTGGCGATGAAAAGGAGCTTTCCCTGTGCACCCTGGCACCCAAGATGGCAGGAGAGCAGGTTGGTGATGTAGCCCTCATCCTTAGCCCTGAGAGGTCCTCTATAAGTGAGGATCTGCTTGAGCAGCTGTCACAGGGCCACCGCCAGGTGCCCCTGGTGCAACATTCACAGGTTAGACAGGAGGTCCAGCTGGACGCTGAGACTACTGCGCTGTGTACACACCTGATCCCAGATGCCGATTCCCTCTGCTGTGACCCAGGAAACCTGCAGTCAGGTAACATTATTTCTCACAACTACCAGGTAGTGAGTGAGACTGACCTGATTGTTCCTGCCTCAACGGCAGGGTTGCCAACACACCCAGTCCCCAAGAAGGGACAGGGAATGAAAGCCGAGCCGGTTTTCTCACAGCCACCAGCTCAGTCTGTCATTCTGAGTCTGACCAACAGTGGTTCACCCAGACTGGAGCTGGATGGTCAAGCCACCCGCCTGGCAGTGCAGGACATCGCAAAGAGGGGTGTCAGAATCCCCGCCCGCACTGACATGGGCCTGGTGGGTGATAGCGAGTTCGAAGACAGTGAACTAGCTATCCCACTGCTGGGGCAGCTCCCTGAACCCCTAGCGAGGGAAGGGGGGAGCGAGCAGGTGTCTTACACCTACCCCCAGCGAACGACTGTAAACATGCCGATAGAGGGATCCCTCAATCAGGAGGTGTGCAGGGTGGACCTGAACAGTGAGAATGGGATAACAATCCCAGATCACTCAGGTGCTCCAGATGACCACTCAGCCAAGGGTCAGGCATGCTCCACCGCTGCACCACCCCCTGCAGGGTTCCTAGAGCGCAGGCATGAACAAATCGAAAAAGCAGATGCCCTGGAAAAGGAGGAGCAGCATCAGCATCTGCGTCAGATCTCCCCAGATTTCCAGGATGTTGGTGCCCAAGATGCCACAGGGCATACTGAGAAAGACACCATGTACACGCTGCGCCAGCTTAGAAAGGCAACAGTCACTCAGAAGGAGATGACTGGGATCAGCCACCCAAAAATACTTTTGGGAGGACTGATTGCTGCCGCCATTGTTGTACGTTTGCTTTTTCTGGTAGGTTTGTGTGCTACTGGCACTCTCACCCTGACTGCCCCAAGAAGGCAGGTGTCAGAGATGCCAGAGGGTAGTGACAGACTGTATCGACAGCAGCAAAGGCTGGAAAGCTTAGGGAAAACCCTACAGGCAACTTTCTATGCAACAGGGTTAAACCTTATCCCCAAACCAGTGGACATGATTGCCAGTGTTATACAGTGGGTTCATGCTTGTGTGCAACAGGCCAGAATGTTGACACAAGACCTGTTAAGGGAGTTTAGTGCCACTGTAGCCAGTCTAACCATGGCACAATTCCCAACCCACATGATTCCACTCTTCTCAGTATGTGACATTAACCCCATCGCTCATAGCTCACCCAGAAGGCAATCCAAGATTGAATTTGGTTCCAAATCTTGAGATGGGTATGGCTACCAAAGCTATCCATTGGCTGTGTCTAAACGATTCACCAATGAAGGGTGTAAAGCTACTAACGAGCAGAGGGAGGTTAATGAACCCCATGAAGTGCAGGTGGGAAGTAAATGGCTGGTCAGCACACCACATTTAACTGTCACTATGACTTGTGACAGGCATGATACAGCTACCACAATGCAGCTACCTAACCAAATAGTTTTCCTGCAAGTTCCGGAGGAGGCCACAGTGCTCTTGAACTTAACACTGTACTGTCTAGAACCAGACAACATAAAACCAAACTTGAGGTCATGGATGCCTTCAGGTGCCATACTATTGAATTGAATAGAAATCCAAGAAACAGTATGCCCTGAAGAGGTACAGGTAGTTAGTTTGCTTTAATGGAACAAATCTCCAAACCACCCTAGCAGATACCCAACACAGGTGTTGTGGTTTATCAGGGGGCTGAGAACAGGAACTGTTGTTATTGTAACACTACTGCCGGGAAGCTGGATCATGACTGACAGTGTACTCTGAATGCTGTAGTCTTACATCAAGATGTACTCCGGGTAGCATGAATGAGTCAAAGGTAGCATGTCAAAAGAAAGGAAGTGACTTCTCCCCAAATATCTACTACAGAGGTATCAGATATTGACAGTGAACTTCCTGATGTGTAATTCCTAGACTTAGATAATGTCTCCTACCTTGTTTATACATACAGTACTCCAGATATTGTTCATAATGTTTGTATCCAATGCTGGTTCCTGTATGAATTCTCGAGGAGTAATGTGGTAATGAGTAATGAGTAATGTGGACATTTAAGGTTAATGTTCTAATGACAAGGGACATCACTTAACTCTGTTTTGTTTTGAAGGCAACAATGCCTCAGGACCTCGTGACCTTCAAAAAGGGGGGATATGTAGCGGTGAGGCTTATTAATAAGGCAGAATTATTAATTCTTAATTAATTAATTAATTGTTAATTATTATTAATAAGGCAGAATTAAGTGTTGCTGTGCTTTCCCAGATGAGGCCTCATCTCTCCCTTCAGAGAGGCTGCACCACAGAGAAGCTATTCATACACTTCAATCAAATCGAGAACCAAGAGACGTAGTCTAGACGTAGACGTAGTCAGAAAACAAGCCGTGGCTGGAATCCATAAAACTAGGAGTCTTGAAGAGAAGCACAGGAATGATGTAGCTCTAGCTAGAAAAAAACCTAATACTAAGCAAGGAGTGGTGTTCAGGCTGGTTTAAGTAGACAGGTGGGAGAGGGTGTGTCTGATAAGTTCATTAGAGATTGCACTGGAATGTGAAGGAGTTGATTGAGGGTGATGAGTCCTCCGGGGGCATGACACGAATGTCATAACCCCCTCTCCCCAGGGGCGGCCCCTGACTCCTTTGATGGATGGTTGGGAAACTCCCAGTTGAAATCTTTGATAAGTTGAGGGTCTAAAATATACTTTTCTGCAACCCAAGACCATTCCTCGGGTCCGTAACCTTCCCAATCAACAAGATATTGCAAAGTACCCCAGGACCAATGAGAATCCAGGATCTTCTTCACTGTAAATGCTGGGAGTCCATCAATAATCTGGGGAGGTGGGGATCTAGGCTGAGGTTTAGAAAGGGGGAGATCTATGAAAAGGTTTAAGAAGAGAAATATGGAAAGTAGGGTGGACCTTCACAGAAGGAGGGAGAGCCAAGCTGTATTTATCTGGAGTGACCTGGGCTAATACATGGAACAGACTGATAAAGCGAGTAGCGAATTTACGAGATGAATTCCAAAGGAGAAGGTTTCGAGTAGACAACCAAACCAATTGCCCTCGTCTGAGCCGGGATACCACTAGCTGATGTTTATCCGCTGTCTGCTTCAAGCAGCTCTTGGTGTTCAGGAGAGCTAATTTAGCTGTTTTCCAAATCAAAACAGCTGGTGCATTGGTTAGACCAAATGGCATAACAAGGTATTCATAATGTTCATTATGATGTTTTAGAAAATCCATCTTCCATTCATCTCCCTCTTGTATTCTAATAAGGTTATTAGATATCTAGCTTAGTATGGTTTGTAGCTCCCTGGACAGATTCCAAGGCTGCGTCGAGGAAGGGAATATCGGTTCTTGATAGTAATAGTATTGAGGTCACAGTAATCAATACAAGGGCGAAGACTTTTTCTCACTGAAGTTCTATCATATTTTAGAGTCTATATTACCAGGATTTCTGGCTGTAGCCTATAACACAATAGACAGTCTGTGCAGAGATTAGACAAACTATCTGAATAAGCTGAGTCTGTCTGCTAAGCAGATTTTTCTGGAATTGGAACACTAGGTCTCGGCACACAAAGGTAGAAGCTCCTGTGCACTGGTTTCTCCACATCTCTTTCTCTTTAAAGTAGAAAGGTTTCTTTAACTTGTTTTCAAAAGCCAAACCAAACAAGAATAGTTTATATCAGAAGATCTCAGGAATCTTTTATTCTTCTGTGATCTGTGAAATAGTGTGACAGTTCCTTCCACCTTCAAACATGTTATCTCCTGAGGACCCTTTATAAATTTGAACATTTTGAGATGAAGCAGGTGTTTAAAATTTTTGTAATGTGTAATGTTGTGTAATTTATTTAAACACTAATTTGTATGTGGAGGAGAGAGAGAGGTGTCCTGTCTTGTCCAGAGTGAGCTGGGACACCCAGGTGTCTCTGCAGTGGCTGGGGAGGGGTGCCACGACTGCAGAGAGCTGCTCTGGGCTGGGTGAAGAGCCCCATGGCTTCAGCAGCCCTCTCCCGCACCTGCAGCAGGATCCTCAGGGCTGCGGGAGGAAAGATACGAGTCTGTTACTAAGGGTCCTGTCAGTCCTGCTCAGCTTCTGACACAAAGCTGCAGTGCTGTGCCAGGCTGTTCCACTGGAGAGGGGAGGCAGAGCAGCAGCTCAGAATGAGAAGATCTGGACCTCCTGCACTGGGAATAATGGAATACAGACAGTCTGTGAGGTCAGTTTGCTCTTAACATAACAGACATTTGAGAAGGAGAAGGAAGTAATGAGGAAATTAAGCAACAGGCATCAAATTTTTAACTTCCCTTTCCCTGATGTCTGTCTCCAGCCTCTTCTGGATTTTACTGTAACGTATAAGGTCTTTACTGCAGACTCCACAGGATACTATACTGAGGCATTAAGACCCATACAGCTTGCAGGATAAGTGCCCCCTGCAGGACCCAGTAATGCCTCTTCCAGTGGCAAGCTTAGCTTTCCCAGGAGGTCTAAAATCTAGGTACTGGCCAGGCTCACACCTGCTTAGTTTCAGTAGGCTGCCAGTTGCGAGTTGCAGAGTGATATGGCTATAAAGGGCTAATTTTCACCCAATGAAATTGGAGGCATTTTTCTGGAAATGGGCAGAAAATTGCACAAAAGTAAATTAGCAGCTCAACTATTATTAGCAAGATCAAGGGGTTCATCAGGAAGAAAAAGTGGAAAGGTTTAAAATGGCCATATCAAGCATGATTGAGCATGTGTTTTACTGCTGAACACAAAACTATAAACCCTGAAAGTGGCTGCAGTTGGCTGCAGGGACCTCTCGCTTTTCTGAAGTTATTTCACTCACACCATTTTATATAACAGAGATAGGTGGTATGATTATAAGTTCCTGGCAGCATTAGCAGAAAGCATAGAAGCATAAAATTCCCTCAGTATGCATAGAAATATTTAGAAATAAAACATGACATTCTGTACATTTATGATCTGAAAAACAAATTTCAAAAAGTACCCAGCAAAAAATACAAATTTCACTTCCTTTTCCCACTACTTAAATGTTTTAATGTATGGAAATTGTTTGTATTATAATTATTGTATTTTGAATTCAGTGTTGAAGTTATCATCTACTGTTTCTTTGAAAATAACAGCCAAACATCATAGCACCACATCTGTTAAGATGCTAGCTCTCCTGATAGGCCTGGAAATAGAATATCAATACTTGTAGGCCAGCATCATCAACACAAGACAGAATTAGAAAATATAAAATACTTTCCCACTAAATAAAACAACAGTAGATTCTTCTTTGGAGTAACAGCAAAAAGTTTTATTATATTGAATTATATTCAGTTACTACAGTTGGATACAAAAAATAAAATGAAAATGAGACTTTGATGCATTTACTGTACTATTTGTCAGGAACTGTGAATACAGAAGAAGAAATATTGCAAGGAGATGAGAAAAGAAAAGAAAAAAAAGATTCTTCTCAGATGAGCTTGAGATGAGATGAGCGATGAGATGACTTCTGAAGACACTGGAACAGGCTGTATTATGTTTGTGAATGGTTCATGTGTAGTCTTTCTCACTTTTTAAGTTAAATTATTTCTAAATCCTACTGAAACATCACAGCTGTCCTTCGCCCATGAGAGTCAAGTTCCAAGCTGGCATACTGTACCTCCTATCAGAGAAACAAATAGTCTTATTAACAACTTGAAAAACTCCTGTCAAAAAGGGTTAAGCTGTTTCTAACAGCTTCAATTTTGTTTTTTTATGCAGAGGCAATGAATTTCAGGATACTATCTCCAACTTCCCCAAGTTGCTGACACAGAAATGCAGGATCTATGAAGTAACAGCTTTCTTTTAAACTGTATTGTAATCATTTGCTTTCTCCAGTCAAACTGTATATCAAAAAGGTGTTACTATTGAATATATTACATTTAATTAGAAAGATAATTATAAAGTACAACATACTGATACTGAGTTTATTCCACGTCTGGCTTCTTTCTCTTGAAGCCCTGTAAGAAATTTTCAGATTGCAGTGCAAAATAAAGTAGTAGCAAAAAATACATGCAACAGAAAATTCAAGTTTTATGCTACTTCATCAACTCCCGCTGCATTTGTTTGAGCCAATCTCACAGAATTTATTCTATCTACACATCTGAGCTGAAAATTAACAGAACGAAAGTGCTCACCCTGAGACAAAAAGACCTTACACTCCCAGAAAATTACGAAGTCAAAATTCAAAAGAAAAATTATACCTTTTCTCTTACATGTTATCCTCTTACAGCATGACATACAGTATACAGTAGACCCACAATGTTGCAAATGACAAATATTACCAAAAACACCAATGAAGTATTTAAATCTGAAGTCATTACAGACTTCTGTAATCATACAAAATTACATTTCATCCTTTGCTGTTCCTACTGTATATGAAATGGAATGATATTGATAATATGAGAAGAAATGTGCAATATTTTTTTCTTACAAATGTACATTTCCTAAGAGATAAAACTGAAGAAAAAAACAAAAACAAATTCATGTTTCTCATCTCTGACTCAAAAAGGTACTATGCAGTATGTCTTTTAGGGCAAAATTTTATGCAGTAATTGATTAGCATAACTCAAGTTCTGCATAATGCTTTCACACATGTTAAAGCAGTATACATTTTTATAATGTACAATGGGCTTCAATAATTTATATTTTGTCTACATAAATTAATAAATGTTATACAGAATTAAGCTATGAATAAGCAGTGACTCAATACAATTTGATAGGTAAATGTAGCCTACCTAAAGATTTTTTTCTGTGTGCTGTCATTGTTTTTATTTCATCCCTAGGACATGAAGATGAAGACAATGTTATTATTAAAGTGGACTTCATTGATTAATCTGTGATAGAAATAACTCAGTCATAAAGTTTTGAACAAAAACTTAATAATATAATACTGTATAACTATTCAAATTAATTAAAGAATGGAAAAAAATAGTAGACGCACCATTCTTTCACCCTGTGGTTTTTACTCCAATCTGCACAAAACAAGCAGCAGAAAAACAGTTACATGGCTTAGTGACAAGTTCCAGATAGAAATAATATAGCTCTTAGAAGAAGGCTTTTACCTTGAAATAAACAAATGATGTTAAGAAGAACCAAAATGATTGCTGCTACTGCCACAGTCACAGTTGTGTAGAGAAGTATCAAACATGTTCCACTTCTCCCTGAGATAAATGTGACAAAAACAAGTTTGCAAATAAAACTAAAATCGAATTGCTGCAGAAAAGAGTTGCACTGTAACAGCGAGATTCTCTAAATAAAACACATAAAAAACTAAGTCTGGAAGATTTCTTATTATTTTTCATATCATTGGTATATACAGTAAAATGCATTGCCTACCTATATGCATTACATTTAAAAATAGAATGACAGCAATTTTGCTTTGTTAGTTAAGTTTCACATATACAGCAAATTTTAATTTTATGTCCCTATTCAAAAACAAATTGTAAGGGTTCAATGACTTCCATTTTCTGTTCCTACAGTAGGAGGTTAAAACAAATGGTTTAAAGCAAGTGCTTGTCTAAATATTTATGTACTAAAATCTAGAACATTTAAGAAATGAAAACTCTATTAAGGAAACCACAAAGGACTGGTGAAGACTATAATTTAAGCATGGATGCTCACCATTGTACTGCACTGTTTTGGTGAAGTTTCTCCCATTCTCAGTCTCTACCACACAGGTGCATGGGGCCCCACTGGCCCATATCTCAGAAGAAATAAGGATCTGGTTTCGAGTGAATTCTGTTTTTCTGTCAAGTTCAGCAGCCTGGTCCTTATTTTCCCATCCAGAGTCAGTGAAGCCACTCTGATAATTGCCAGATATGAGCCAGTACACATGGGCTTGTGTTGGAATGACCCCAAAGACCAGACACATTAGAGTAACATTGGTCTGGTCATTGTCTGATGGTGACAGGATTTCAATGGAAAAAGGCTCCAATACATTTTCTGCACATTTAAAAAGGGTGGGAAAAAGATAGTGAGTGAAAGAGTACATTTCTCTAAAGGTAGCAGTTTAGAAAGGTAGCATACAGTATATAAATAAAACCATTTAACGATCTACAGAAGGCTAAAAAAATCAAATAAATAAGGCTAAATTGTAACAAAATGTTGCAAATAAGGAGTTGACATTAACCCCCATCTTAATTGCATGGTTATTTAGTGGCTAAGTGACCCTGTGTCTTGTTTTCAGTATTGAGTATACATTTGTCCACTGAATTAATGCCTTCAGTAACCCATTGGATTGTATATTGTATAAAATTTTATTTTATATATGCTTTATAATAAAATCTCTTCTCTAAGTCTCTTTGAATAAAAAAATTTAGGTCCTTTAACATGTAATTAATCTCCTGAGACTATCAATCATCTTGCTGGTGATCTCTGAACTCTAATACTACTGTTGCGGTGCAGTGAGCAAAACTCAGAAAATATTGCAAGTGTATTGCAAAATACACACTTTTTGCTACAGTATATACCCAGGCCATAATTACTTTTTATTGCTTTTCTTCATCATTCTTCATAAAGAAGAATCTATATGAACCCATAGATTTTATCGAAACACCGAAATTACTTTTACGTATAGCATACTGCAGTGCATAAATTATGCATATGTTGCTGTGTCCTGTCTGAATTAGTTTATATTAATCAATCAGTTAGTTTATCAATTAATTTACACTTATTAAATTGAATTTGTTAAGTGCCTGCCCACTCCATGATTTTAAAGCGTTTGTATTTCTCTTTCCACTGTTTCTATGTTTGCATTCCCCCAGTTGTGCATCATGTGCAATTTAATCAATTTCACTAGCTTGCTAATCATACTAGAATAATAATATTGATCTTGATTTTAAGAATGGTCCTAAAATGAATTCCTACATTACAACACTGCTAACTCCTGCTCAATTAGCATTCAAACATAAGAACAGTTACAACCAAGAGGAATATATTCATCCCATTAAGCCTGATCACCACTTGTAAAGAAATGTATTGTATTGTTCTCTGTTTTAATGTGGTTTCAATGCCTTTTACTATTTTGAATACATATTATGATGTTATAGTCTTATTATCACATACAGTAGTCTTCTCTGTTAAAGACTAAAAACCATTCAGTGCCTTCAGCATGTAGGGCCGTGTCCACAAGGCCATATCCCAATATAACGTTTTGGCCGTGGAGCCTTCTTCAGGTGACACCTGAAGAACGCTCCACGGCCGAAACGTTGTGTTTTTTCTCTCTTTTTTTCAGTATGGAATAAACCTATTACTTGTTCCTTTGGAGACTATGCATGCTGACGTAGCTACCCACCTGAACTACATATCCCAATATGCACACTTGCAGTCTTGTGCCCTTCACATACATGTTCCTTACATGTACAGGTGTTCAGGGGCTTAGGGTGTTTAAGTCTAAATATGACACTTTTTAAATCTATGTTTCACAAGGGCATTCATGAGCATTCCCAATGCGCCCTTTATGTGCCTTTCTCGGTTCTGTGAAGTTGGCACCCAAACAAACAATATAAATGATGAAAATCACCACATTTGTTAGTGCTCCATTTGTGCCAATTTGTGTAATTGAAAGTAGTGTTTATGCTGTTTTGTGCTCACAGAAGTGAGGACTTGGAGGAAGGGCTTATGGCTCAGTGAGGGATTTGGGGCAAGGGCTAGTACTGTGTAGTGTAGTACATTCCCTTAAGCCCCATTATGTAACTGGATTCTCTTCTTGGACTGATTCCAGAATTACAATATCTGTTCTGTAAAATGGTGACCACAATTGTACACAAAATCCTAAAAGATGCCTGTCTAGTGCACTATAGAATGTGACACAACATCTCTTTAAATTAAATGGTACTGTATATCCTAACATTTTGTTCACCTTTTTATTGAATCACCGTGTTGTCTTATGTACAGTAAATTATTTAAATAATTTTTAAACATAAACTTGTTCTTTTCATAAGCAGTCTCTTCTACCTCAGTCTTTGCCATTTAGTATTTATAGCGCATCGTTTTGGACCTCGGTAAAGTTAGCTTGAAGTTCGAAAAGGATTTTGGGACGCCTGTAGCGTTTTCATGAAACCTCCTAAAAGTAACGAAAACATTTGTTTTGTGTATAAAGTACATTGTGAATGTTATCACAGCCTTCACTTTGTCATTTTTACGCCATTTTCTTTTACCACACACAAATATTCTTATGTCCATATCTTTGCAAGGGAAAAACAGAAAGACTTCAAACCAAACGCATTTTAAAGACCTCGACTTGTGATAATTTTCACAACCTCTATATAAAACTATCAGTGAGGTAATTATCTTTTTGTAAACCTCAGGTTTTTCACCGATGCGTAATTACGCACTAACTGCAACACGGCTGGACCGCTGTGTACCTACTGTACGCACAGGGGTAAAGTTAGCTTGAAGTTCGAAAACGATTTTGGCACGCCTGTAGCGTTTACAGAAAACCTCTTAGAGTTGCGATAATACTTGCTTTGTGTATAAAATACATTGTGAATGCTTTCTCAGCCTTTACTTTTTCGTTTCTATTACATTTTTTGGACCAAGCACGAATATTCTTTTGTCCATATCTTCGCAATGGAAGTAAAGAACGCCTTCAAACCAAATGCATTTTAAAGACCACGACTTGTGGATATTTCCACAGCCTCAACATCAAACTATCAGTGAGGTAATTATCTTTTTTTAAACCTCCGTTTATTCATCGATGCGTAATTACGCACTAACTGGAACCCGGGGGACCGCTGTGTACACAAGTTTACAATGCGAGAAATACTGTTCAATACGGCTTCATGCGAAAAACCCGTATATGACCAAAGGCAGCAGAATAGCACAGTCTCCAATTACTCAGACTGTAAGCACGGGAATAAAGCTTTGTTTGATTTCTCAAACCCTTCCTTTACGTCCTGTTTTCATTCAGGTAAGGGTCAACTATATTCACAATACTACTGACAGCAGGAAGATTAAAATATTCTTTACTCAGCAGCTTATTAAAAACAGCTCCCATGATGTTTAAACCAAATTTTTACACAGAACACTGACACAGCTTTGCGTTCTGAATCTCTTTTTCTCGTGCTTTTATTTAATGTGGCACAATGCACTGGGATAGGGGTATTCTGTTCACAAACCAATAGCATTTAAACCACAGCACCCACAATGCTGCAAGTAAGTGTTTTGCACACTAAGCAGGTCCTCTGACTTTTCCCAGCTTTGTTTTGGGTTGTGGAACCTTTCTTTATTTTTTTATGATTTTTTGAAGATAACACTACAGGTTATACACTGGGATAGGTGGGTCGTCTTCATTGGCTCAATAGCATTTCAGGCACAACAGCTACACTGCTGAAACCAAGTGTTTTACACACCAGACAGCCCCCCTAACCTTATACAACCTTGCTGTGGCTATGGCCCCTTTCTTTTTTTTTTAATTATTTTTTCAATATGGCACCATTAGACAAGCGGTACATGGGGATAGGGGGTGCTATTCACGAGTCAATAGCTCTTCAAGCACAACAGCCACAGTGCTGCAACCAGGTGTTTTACACACCACACAGCTCCCCTAACCTTATACAACCTTGCTTAGAGTTGTGGAACATTTCTTTATTTTTTATGATTTTTTTACTGTAATCAAGTGTTGTGCTCACTAGGCAGGCCTCCTGACCTTTCACAGTCATGCTTTGTTGTGTGAAACTTTAATTCTCTTTTTAGGATTTTTTTAACATGGCAACTTCCACCGAGATGGGTGGGGGGGTGCTCTTCAATAGCTTTTTCATCTATACACACAAACGGATGTAACCAAGACACTCAGAACCAACAGAATCAACCTGAACTCATAGAAAAATAAGAATGCCCCCGAGACACCTGCACCCCCCTCCTGGACCACTCTGGTATCAACACTCCCAAACCCATCCATACCAGCTAACAAGACTCAGAATCGGTGCAACCCTCCAACCTGGACCAAGAACAGGATGGAACTAGGACCTGCACTACACTACGTACACAAGTTTATATTTTTTGGCTGAAGATGAAAATGTCTAACATAGATTGTTTTGGTTCTAGCAAACAATAATAATAGTTGTTAAAATCCAAACACACATAATGAGATCACTCTCTGTCAGTATGTGTAACATTCTGGGTCTGGGCTCCTCTGTATTGGGCTGAAGAGAGTTCAACAACATTATTAAATGCACTGACATCATAATCTGACAAGAGACATTGTATAGGGGAGACTTGACCACCCACTGTCCCCCTGGTATCGTGAAGCTCATTGTCCTTTAGCTTACCAAAACCAGACTCACTTGGGACTCCGGGGGGATCGGTGTATGCAAAATATGAATTCCTAATGCAAGAAATTGTATATGGTCAATATAGTGATCATATCTTATCAGCAGATGGTAATCTCCAAGGAACAAGTAATAGGTTTATTCCATGCTAAAAAGAGAAGCCCCAAGTTACACACAAGCAGCCCTCCTCACCTTTCACAGCATTGGTTTGGGTTGCTAAACTTTTCTTTATTTGTTTATGATTTTTTTCCAATACGGCAATATTAGACAGGCACTACATGGGGATAGGGGGTGCTCTTCACAAGTCAATAGCTTTTCAAGCACAACATTAACAAATCTGTAACTAAGTGTTTTACACACTAGGCAGGCCCTCTAATCTTTCACTGTCATTTCACCCTGCGGTCCAGGTGGGTCCTAATGCCCCAGTATAGTGACGGGGACACTATACTGTAAATAAGCCCCGTCTTTCGGATGAGACGTAAAACCAAGGTCCTGACTCACTCTGGTCATTAAAAATCCCAGGGTGTTTTTCAAAAAGAGTAGGGATGTAACCCAGGCGTCCTGGCCAAATTTCCCATACGCGCCGGTTGGAGTATTTCTCGGTCGCAGTTAAGGCAACGTCAGCTCAAAGATTTGGTTCAAACCACCAAATGGAGACTGGTGTGCCGATAAGCGGATGCGGGATTAACGCTAGGAAAGAGAGAGAGAGTTGACCCTTACCTGAATGAAAACAGGAAATAAAGAAAGGGTTTCAGAAATAAAAAAAAGCTTTATTCCCGTTATTTTAGTCTGGGTAATTGGAGACTGTGCTGTTCTGCTTCCTATGGTAATATACGGGTTTTTCGCATGAAACTCTATTGAGCAGTATTTCAGTCATTGGGAACGTATTGTAGCGATCTCGGGTTCACGTGGGTATGCGCACTCACTGCTGCCGCCTTAGTGAAATGTCCAGTCAGCTCGGCGGCTGCGGTCCCTGCTATTCACAGGGAAGGGCGGTGACAAGACTGCTCGAACAACGTGCAAAGGCGGCAGTTACAGTATGCATACAGCGGTCCCCAGTGTTCCAGATGGTGCGTAATTGCACATCAATCAAAACCCTGAGTGTCAGAAAAGAATAATTAGCTCACTGATACGTTTATGGAGGGGTTGGGAAAATTTTCACAAGTCGTGATCTTTAAAATGCATTTGTTTGAAGGCATTCTGTGTTTCCCTTGCGAAGATACAGACACAAGAATATTTGTGCGTGGTAAAAAAAAAGTAATAAAAACGACAAAGTGAAGGCTGTGAAAACATTCACAATTTACTTTATACACAAAGCAAGTGTTCCCGCAACTCTAAGAGGTTTCGTAAAAACACTACAGGCGTGCCAAAATCGTTTTCAAACTTCAAGCTAACTTTACCCCAGTGAGATGACACGGCTCTAAACGCATGTTCTTCTTGATGTGAACCTGTCAAGTAATCGTAAATGTATTTCGTTCAATGTTTAAAGAGTTTAAAAACCCATGTACAGAACATGTTTCTGCAGTTTCACCTGTACTATCTTTGTATACTATACATGAAGTAGAGCACAGTGTCAGTGAGTTTTACTGGGTTAAACGCGTTTGTCGCCGCTTCTTTTACAAGTGACACGGCTTTCCAAACATACAGTATGTTCTTTTTGATGTGAAGCTGCTGAAACATGCACTGTACATGGGTTTTTGCTGACTCTTTAAACATTGAATGGAATGCTTTTATGATCACTTGACAGTCAGACTTAGTACTTATTGCGGTAGTAGTTCAGGTGGGTAGCTGCGTCAGCATGCGTAGGCTGCAAAGGAACAAGTAATAGGTTTATTCCATGCTGAAAAAAAGAAGAAAGAGAACACAACGTTTCGGCCGTAGAGCCTTCTTCAGGTGTGAGAGAGACAGGGCAGTAGGCAAAGGTAAAGTAGCGGGAGAACAAAGGTTGGGAGGAAGGATGAGTGAGAGGCGGGAGCAGGGGACGGATACTTATTGTTGGCTTACTGTTACTGTTATTGCTGGTCAATCGTTAAATTTTTAAGCACAAAAAACACAAAAGCTTTTAGACTACAATATGCTGAAATCAAATGCATTAGAATTTGGAATTACACAGCAAAATGCGGTAAAAGTGTATTTCGAAGGGAAAATAAACAGTACGTGTACAGTATGTCTGTTTGCAAGGATGTGAATGTAAAGAGATAGGGTAATGTCAAACAAACAGAAGAATCCCAAGACAGCACACAACCCGTTATACAGTTTGTACATTGTTGGCTTGTCGTTTACTGTTACTTACAATACGAGTTGGTAAAAGTCTTACTATCAAGTCATCGTAAATGTATTCTGTTCAATGTTTAAAGAGTAGGCAAAAACCTACTGTACGTACAGGCCATGTTTCTCCATGGCTTCGCATCAAGAAGACCATACATTTGGAAAGCTGTGTCATTTCTACTTGTCACAGAAATGGCTTGAACTTGAACTTTATCTCCATATGTAACCGGCACATGTACTGGTACAATTCTTACTTACATAAAGTCTCTCGATTGTAAAAAACAAAAACAAAAAAACAATACAACCTGGGAATGCTTACTGACACGGAGTTGTACTTCATTAAATACAAAAAACAGAACACGTGCTCCTTTAGATTATTTTTTTCCAAAAAACAGGAGTGTGACAACATTGTACTGTTGGTAAAGTCAAAGCTACTTTGCACGGGACAATATTATTGCACATACAGTACAATGCAATAAACAGTATTAATATAGTAGGCAACATTGTTCACAATTGTGTTTAAACATTAGAATTTTCTCATATAAATGCGATAATTTTGTCGTATAAACGAGACACCTTTATCATATAAATGAGATACTTGTATAAACAAGTTTTTTTTTCTTTGTGCCTCTAATAAGCTTCCATACAAAACACTACACAAAAGCCTGCACTTGTTCAGATTTAATCTGTATCTCTGCTGGATTCAGATGCTCCTTTTTAATGCTTTGTTGTTTCCTCATTGTAATGCAATGTAGATCCATTTTTGCAATATATACAGTATAAGGTACATTTAATGACCATACTCAGGTGAGTGCTATTTCCAGTTCCCATAACAACGTAGACAGAGGGAAATCGGCAAATTAATCACTCAATTTGCCTGTTCCTGTGACAGCATGTTCAAGCAGGATGTCTCTGCCTCAAGGCCTGATTTTAATGACAGTCAGCAGATTAAAGGGAATATATTTATTCCCATTTTGCTGACATTGGGGCATTCAGTTTCTCTCCTGTGCTTTGTATTTATATTCCCGCTTGACACACCAGGTCTTTGTTTCCCAACCATGATTCCTGGGTGTGGCTTTGCTTAGTCTTCCTGTGTTTGACCTGGACTGTCTGACTCTGGTAAACATTTCTATTCTTTGGACCTCTCGCTATTTCACTATTACCTTTGGATTTTCCTTTTTGTACTTTTGTCATCATTTCCATGGTGCACTTGCACAAGAAGCCTGGCTCCAACACGGACCACTGGCCCCTTCAGGTGCATTTGGTAGTCCATTACGGTACTAGCTAAAAATGTTGTTCACAATTTGACATCAATTGAACAAATCAGTCCATGTTCTGAATTTGTTGCCATCCGGTGTGGCAGGAGGTAGCATTCTTCATTTTAGATGTCAACTGAAGTCATTTCTATAATGCCATTAAAGATACCTGGCATTATTTATAAAGGTTTGTGGGGGATTAAACCTAGTATTTTTTATAAATGTAGGCCAGATTCTGCAGGCTCAAGGTGATTTTATCTAAGCCAGTTTGACATCTTATCAGAAGAATGGTTTCTCCTGCCACAGTGTGGCTCAATGGATTGAGAATGTAGACTCATTTGTTCAACAGATTTCAAAATGAGAACAAAGAAAATATATAGTAAGGCACTAGAGATTAAATGGATCTACAGCTATAAAGAAATGGGTAAAAAACAAAAAAATAAACAGGAGCAACTGAATTCAGCAGAGAAAAAGTTAATGTCTGGACAGGAGAAAATACAAAACCAAATCCATCTAGGTTATTGTTTTTCAGGTCATATGACAAAAGGTCTCAGGTCAGTGGTTGTTAATGTTATGCTAAATATAACAATAAGTGTGTAAATGTATTTGAATAATAGTTCAAGTAGAGAGCTGCGTCAGCATGCATAGGCTGCAAAGGAACAAGTAATAGGTTTATTTAATGCTGAAAAAAATAAGAAAGAAAACATGGAATAAACCTATTACTTGTTTATTTGAATAATATACACGTTGTCAGTTTGTCAAAGTTGGTCAAATCTACAGTATGTACTGTATAAAAGGACTGGAGGAGAACATCATTGTTAATTTTGAACAACCCTAATCTCTAACTTGAAAGACACTTTCAGCTTCGTAGAATGTTGAATAGTTAATTAGAAAATATTACATATTTCAGTTTTACTACTCATTAATATGCATAGAATATTTTGAAAAGTAAAGTGCTGCCTAGTTAGTTGATAATGCAAGGATGAGATTGTATAAAAATTATGAATTGTGTAAAAATTATTAATTCCACCTTTTCCAAAATACTGTACGTTTTTCCAAAAAACTGACATACTGTACCTTATAATGAAATATTATATTATTACATATTATTACAAAATAATGAATTAATTAACACATCTGAGTTGTAATTTAAACATTTAGATAGCTTTTCATCCATCTATTTTCTAATCACTTTATCCGATACATGGTTGGGGGGAACTGGAGCTTTGCCTGGCAATCAACAGGCGCAATCAACAGGAGCAGAATTTTCACAGAAGCCAACTGACCTACCAGGGGAAAAGCCAATAACCTTATCTCACGTGTCTTGATGCGATCTGGTTACAACTATAGCAATCTTTCCATTGATTAAAATGCAACTACAGTCTTATAAGATAATGAATGGGTCACCGTGTTCTGAACCTTCCAAAATATATTACAGAGTGAAATAATTATTCTTAGAATTGTAATATTCTATTAACTGTTAAAATCTACGCAAATCTGCAAAGTGCAAAGTAAGTCATATACTGCACTTAACTAGGACTACTCTACACAGTGAATGCATAAACCACACTATTTCAAGTTTTGAATGAAGGGATACAGTGTTGAACTGCCAAGTAATCGAAATGATTGGGGATTTGCATTGAGTAGCAACATTTTTCCTTTAGTTTTGTGATCTTACCTGATACAACTATTGTTGATCCATTGCCCATATTGATACTGTTCCCGATCACAAGGGAGCAATAGTATGTCCCAGTGTGGTGAGATGTGGCATTGACAATGGAGTATGTACACATCTCCCCCTGTGATGTTTTTGATCCACTATGCTGAGAGTTCATGCAAGGGCTCATGATGCGAGATCTCTGGTCCATTTTCAGCCAAGCTATAGCGTAGCAATATTCACCTGGATTCACATAACATTGCAGACTGATGCTGCTCCCAACTTGCACTTTCACAAATGGAGGGAATTGGGATACCAAAGCCTGTGCAGCTGTTGAAAATATACAATAGAAATACTTTAGTAACAACAAAAAATCTAAAATAGTAATTCTAATAGCATCATGCAGTACAGACATCCTCACAAGTTCTGTAAAAATTTTAACCAAAATTGATAAATATTTGTACAATGTATTATCACTGTTCTATACAACATGAGTGATTATTTTCCAAAGAAATATAGCTGAAGTTTGTAATTAATGTGTCCCTCGTGTTTGATGAAGAGCCATTTCTTCTTGCAATGTACTGTAGTAATGTTAATTACTGATGCAAATCTACATAATTTGTTAATGTGCACAATATAGATCTGTATACATCTTGTCAGGTATATTAATCTCCTTTGTATCAGTGGTACAATTAACATATTGCATATTTTCAAATACACATTTTCATTCTCAACATAAAATTATTTAGGATTAAGGAATAAATCTCTCAAAGCTAACATCTGAATAATCAAATTTTATTATTGTTGTTTAATTACTTGTTTACATTCATTTTTGTACCCAGGAAGCTTAGACATGTATTAATTATACATAAGTTGTGAAATGTCCTCAAATACAGTAAATATAAGATAGAACAGTAACTTAATACTAATAATAATATTACCAGCACACAGGTAGTTACATATGTATGAATGCACTTATTTAGCGATAAGATTACATACCAGTACGCCTATGTACATGTCTGTAATGTGTTTTTATATAGGTAATAAACTGTGTATATGAAGTATGTTGGTTCTTAATAAATAAATGAGTAGTTACCTTTGAATAAGTAAGTGCTGTACACAAAAAATAGACAAGTCAGCATCTTCACGAGATTTTAAAAGACTTCCATCTCCTTTAAAAATAAAACGCAGAAAACTGTGTTGAGATTAAAGGAATCCCACTGCTATGCGTACAGAGCGCTCTTGAGTGTACAGTCAAACTGGCACAGGAAGCGCTATGAGGAGCTATCTAGTCGTGTTTAAGTATAGTTGACAGTATGTAAGTCATACTTGACCTACCTACTTGAACTAGTATGCAAGTCATTACTACTTTGACGTTAGAGGGTGAAGATCGCCTCTTTGGAACATCTATACTCATGGCTTCCTCACATCTGTAAGATTTCTTTGAATGACTTAAACCCACTTCATTTGCAAAAATGTGTCAATGTGTATGTGATGTCGAAGTAGTCCAGTTTTTCCATTTTTTTTTGTATAATAATTCAATTTAAATAAATATTGAGGTGAGAAAGAATGTATCTGAAAAAAATCAACATGTGCATTTAACTTTAAAGTTAACCTTAAAGTAATACAGTAATAAGAAGCAGTAGAAGCTAGAGGGTTGTAGCGGTAACAATAGCACGGTGAGTTTAAATAGGAATTGCTTGTACTCGATTGTACTTAAACTATTGCTTGTTGGTAGAAAAGCGCCTATTGGTAGAATCATTTCGTGCAGAAATTGATTCGTTTTGGGCTGATTTATCTTCACCGTTCACTTTTTGATTGCCTATACAAGCAGGTATAGTCTGTGGTTTTGGGCTATAGGGGGCCTTAATTTCAAATGCTTTTGTGAGCTGTTTTTTTTCTTTTACAACAAAGGGTTCGCAGCCGGGACAGGTTTCGAAAATAAAAAAATGCAGGTGAGTTTTTGCCGCTTCCGCTCCAGATTTGTGTGTGGGTAGGAGGCCACTATATCTTGTATTGTAAACCACAGCCGAAGCCTAAGAACCTTTAACCGGGCGTACATAGCATTTCTCAGAAACAAGCAAACAATATAGTGAACATCACCTTTACACTACCATCCTCCGGAAATTGCTTGAGAATATTTTTTCCATGCTATATTCAAAATGTTGCAGAAAACCCCGAAGAGACTTCAAAAGTCTCAAAAGGGCATAGTCTGAAATGTTTAGCTTTCCATCCATATTCAGCTGCCAACAATGTATGAAATACTTAATTTGACACCAGAAAATAAAATAAATGAGGATTAGGAATATTTGATAATTGTTAAAACGAGGGAGTAACCGATCTAATTCAATTTTCAAAATTATGCATTCGACTAAACAGATATTGTTGAATATCCTGTCCATGTTACACAATTCTTAACTCCGGACATTATATTTTGCCATTGTAAAGTACATCATGGCACAAACATGTTGCCGGAAACATTTTTTTCTGGCAAATATAGTTACAGTAGTTTGTAATTGCGTTATCGGAGTTATTTGCTATGATACACTGCTGTCTGTGAGTTACTATTTTCGAAACGCTGCATCTAATCTTAAGTTTAAGAAGGAGTTCATAAACATCCCATTAAATTGCATCTCAGGTACTGTATGTCACCGCTAAATACCTTAGGTATAAGTCTGACATTAGGATTCCACAGTTAATTTATAAATCCTTAAACCACATTTTAAAATGTATTAATCCTTAAAAATTAAAAATGTTTTGTCACTATACTGTACATCTGTACCTAAAATCAAACTATGGGATTAAAGACTTTAAATACTTGGATTTTTGGGGATTTTCCTTTTCATTAGTCCCACGTGTTAATTTATGAATAATTGCAATTCCCTTGTTGATGTTGTTATCCGAGATGTCTGTTGTATTTTGAATTGTTTCTTCTATTATATATCGTCTCTCATTAAAGCGAAATAAAAACGGTCTCAGTTGATTTTAGGCTTTGAAAAGTTTAAAAAAACTTTTCAAAAAGACATCTGTAATACACGGTGCTGTTATGGTGCAATTTAACAGTCCTGTAGTGCTGGCATTGGATCAGTGGATCATTTTTTCCCTTCAAGTTCCTTTGCTTTATATATAAAACTACCCATTGTAAAACAAAGAAAACAAAAACAGGGAATGGTTTTCTGTGCTGCCACATCATTTGCATACTGTACTGTACTTACATCTTTAATACCAGTATATACTAAGATAAACCAAGTGCCCCAGTGGCAAATTCAGAGCTTCTTTTTCTCTGCCATCAGATTCCTTACTCCTGATATTTTCATATTGAGTCAAACCGTGATCTTCACCAGGAATAAGCAGTTAGAAAAAGGATGGATGGATTTTGAGTCACATAGGGGTACACTGGAGGCCACGAGCCGTTCACAAAAACTCATCAGATGGGTAGATACGAGGCCGGGAAAGCACGCACACAGTATCTACAGTGGAGACAAAGGAAAATATTGTAATTCCATACAGTGTTGGACTCCTGGCAGAAAAACATGACACAGAGTATTGTCAAACGACTGAGTCGTTTAGCCACACACGAATCAAGCTTAAACAATTCGTAATGAGAAATTCTTGTTTCTTTCACTGTTGTATTTGGCACAGACCTTTTCCTCATAACCTATATTTATTGTCGTTATTGTGAACATTAATGCTAATTCACAGAATATTTTTTTATCGCGTTTAGAAAAACACAGCTAGATATTATTTATTTTTTTCTCGGTATAGAATTTGAAATATATCCCTACACGAATCTTTTTTTTTTCCTGAGATCAAAATGACTAGCGTTGGATGTCGGAATCAGGCAATGTTAAAGTGAGGATGAACAGCAATAATTCAAAATAACGTATTTAATGAATTGAGGACCTGGGACTTTTAAAAATTCTCTGTATACAATATTAATCTCTTTCACATCTATCTGTGTATGTCTTCCTCAAGTGTGATTTACTGTGGTCTGCTTTACACCAAATGTGCTCTTATGTTTGTCGAGCGCTTTTTCTTTGTAATCTGTAGCTGGGGAAGAAAAGTGATTTATAAAAGAGCGCACGGATGAGTATGGAATGAATTGTTGGAACTACGATAACTAAATTGTCCTTCAAGTAAAAAAAAACAACATAACCTGTAGTTCTATAATGCCATTACATTATACGAATATAAGGAAACACAAGAAATCTTGCAAATGTGCTGGGGGGAGTTACTATATAATAGTTTTATTGAGCGATTGTATATTCTCTTCTTTCGCTTGTTATGGTTGGCTCTTATTGGGTTGTTCCGATTCTCGCTGTTTATGGTGATTTAAAGCCGGAGGCTCTCCGAGAAGAGAGACCCGTGTTTGGGATTGTTGCTGGCCGGCATTTCTTTTTAACTGCGAACTTTGGAAGAATTGGATGGTTGTTGAATAAGGACGGGAAACATGTCGTATTGAACCTAATTTTCTTCCTAAATGGGAATATATTTAAAATGTTATTATATGCTGTCATATTTTGAAAGAAATATAATTCAAAATTCTGAGGTATACTGAGTGTAAAACAGAGTGTAGCAGTTTTAATTTTATATAATGCAATATTTCAATTATTGCAACACGTTTTCCGTAATATATAAACTTATAGTTAATATATTTTAGAATATTGGAATAATATACCGTTAAATAGTTTAGAAGATATAATTGAATACCTTGGAATATATATTTAAAGTATCTAAATTATTATTGCTGTCATGTATTGCAATATATTTAGCAAAGTAAACTAAATGTTAATATATTTTAAAATACTGTGTAGAATTTACTGCAATATATTTTAAAATATGTACATCTGTGTCAATTTTGTATATTGCAGTACCATGTACATATATTATGAAACATCACAAATTATAAAGGTTCTCACTGGCATGAAAACAATATGCTTCTAACCTGTACAGTATAATACAGTACTTTGTTTGCAATTTGTGATTAAAAGTTGGTCATGTTAAACATTTTATTCCAAAACTGGTTCATAAGAATATTATGACTGATATCTGTCTTGTATTTAGATAAATAAATTGTATCTATATAATTCTGTAACAGCAGAGTTATAACATCACAAGCAATTGAAAATATATACAGAAGCATACAGTAAATAATATTTTAGTGAACTTTAGAGTACATTTGAACATACAGTAGACCTACACTCTTACATTGACAAAATTATATAAATTACTGGTGAAAAACTAAAATGGATACTACAAAAGAATGTAAACTTTTTCACCTGTCCAAAATCTGCTTCCTTAACACTGGGTGCTCTTATATTTTTTTCAGTCGGTTTTTAGTTAAGATTTTAGCCTTACAAACTTATGGTTGCTTTATAAAAAAGGATTAACTTATGCCTAGCAATGCATGTCTTACTTACAGTATTGAGATATCAACACAGAGTCAGTATTGGTTGGCTTAAACAAACAACTTTTAGATAATTCCTCTGGTATTCAGTTAGTGCAGTTGAATTTCTTCCACCTGAAGGAACCTAAGCCTATTAGGAGTTAATGGTTTGAACCTCAAGAACTGTTTTATATGTGGAGGTGTAACTCATGTTTCCTACGCGTGATTTAGCAACATGAAAGGGAACAGGGGTTTTATTTGATTAGGGTCTTCGTTAATTGCCTACTGTCATTTCCTAACTCTCTTACCGTAATTACACCTTATACGGTAAAAAACTGATACTGACCAATCATAAATGTATGTTTTTGAAAGAAAATTTTTCTCATCCTCAAGAATAACAGCTTGTTGCTGTTCTTAGAAAAATGAGGGAGAGACATGATTAACCTGTTAACCTTGTCTGTCCTCCTTTCTTTATTATAATAAAGAAATCTCCAGCTTGATTTACCAGAGTGGTGTGGTGTACTGAGAAAATGAACAAGTAAAGGTTTATTCCATGCAGAAAAGAGAAGAAAAGAAACACAATGTTTTGTCTGTAAAGCCTTCTTTGAGTGTGAGAAAGGAAAGTCAACAGCTGATACACCATGGGAGAACAAGAGCCAGGAGTGGAGAGGAGGCGGGAGCAGAGGGGAAGGCAGAGTGTGCGCTCTGGTGGTGCGAAGTCGAGAGAGGTGAAGACAGGTATGAAGTCTAAAACTGCAAATGAATAGAGAAGATTAGAAGGAAACAAATCTGTCATTGAGAGAACAGAGAAGGTGTGATCCTACTTTCAGGATAATTTTGGTTTTGGATGTCTTTCTGCAAGAAGAGTTGAGAAACCCATCTTTGAGAACGCAGATGGAGAGATCAGTGTGATCATGGCCATTAGAGGTGAAATGAGAAACTATGGGCTTAGAGAAATGTTTGATCCTCACAGCCCTGACGTTCTCTGAAGTGGTCTCCCAGTCTCCTTCCTGTTTCCCCAATGTGTCACTTTTGTATATTGTAGTACTATATACTGTAGCTGGGCATTTGCTGCAAGAGATGCAGTAAATAAGGTTGCTGGAGGTACAAGATGTCATCTGAGTGATCCAGAATTGTCCTGAGGGGCCTTGAATAAGCGTGGTATTGGATATATATATATACTGTATCTATAGAAAGTCTACACCCCCTTGGACTTTTTCACATTTTAATGTGTTACAGCATGGAACCATGATGTATTTAATGTCTGGATTTTTTTTACTTTGACATTATAGAGTACTTTGTGTTGATGAGTGGCAATAAGTCTCAGTTAAATAGATTATGGTTCCATGCTGTAACACAATCAAATGTGAAAAAGTCCAAGGGGATGTAGCCTTTATATAGGCACTGCATTTGGAGGTGATGCAGCAAGTTTTGTTGTAGGGGAAAATGTCTGGTGTGGATGATTGCTGAGGGCGGTCAAGGGAGCTGTGTAAAGAAGGTTACGCAGATTAGGTGGTCAGCGATATGAGATGATGGGGCGGACAGAAAAAAGGGTACTGGTGGAGGGATCATCCTGTAAGATGGGGAAGTTGTCGTTAATGGTCCTGGGACAGAAAGGGTGTTAGGGTGGTAGGAAAGCACCTAAGGAATGCAGTTGTGATGCCGGGAGCTCCTGATTAAGTTGTTGATCCGAGAGCTGTTTTTGGCTCGGGTGAGGTCCAGAGATCTCACATGATGAGCCCTTGCATGAACTCTCAGCATAGTGGATCAAAAACATCACAGGGGGAGATGTGTACATACTCCATTGTCAATGCCACATCTCGCCACACTATACATACTATTGCTCCCTTGTGATCGGGAACAGTATCAATATGGGCAATGGATCAACAATAGTTGTATCAGGTAAGATCACAAAACTAAAGGAAAAATGTTGCTACTCAATGCAAATCCCCAATCATTTTGATTACTTGGCAGTTCAAAACTGTATCCCATCATCCAAAACTTGAAATAGTGTAGTTTATGCATTCACTGTGTAGAGTAGTCCTAGTTAAGTGCAGTATATGACTTACTTTGCACTTTGCAGATTTGCGTAGATTTTAACAGTTAATAGAATATTACAATTCTAAGAATAATTATTTCACTCTGTACTATATTTTGGAAGGTTCACAACATGGTGACCCATTCATTATCTTATAAGACTGTAGTTGCATTTTAATCAATGGAAAGATTGCTATAGTTGTAACCAGATCGCATCAAGACACGTGAGTTAAGGTTATTGGCGTTTCCCCTGGTAGGTCAGTTGGCTTCTGTGAAAACTAGTCCTGGTGTGAATTTGTGCATGTGTATGTCTGCTCCTGTTGATTGCACCTGTTGATTGCCAGGCAAAGCTCCAGTTCCCCCCAACCATGTATCAGATAAAGTGATTAGAAAATAGATGGATGAAAAGCTATCTAAATGTTTAAATTACAACTCAGATGTGTTAATTAATTCATTATTTTGTAATAATATGTAATAATATAATATTTCATTATAAGGTACAGGATGTCAGTTTTTTGGAAAAACGTACAGTATTTTGGAAAAGGTGGAATTAATAATTTTTATACAATTCATAATTGTTATACAATCTCATCCTTGCATTATCAACTAACTAGGCAGCACTTTACTTTTCAAAATATTCTATGCATATTAATGAGTAGTAAAACTGAAATATGTAATATTTTCTAATTAACTATTCAACATTCTACGAAGCTGAAAGTGTCTTTCAAGTTAGAGATCAGGGTTGTTTAAAATTAACAATGATGTTCTCCTCCAGTCCTTTTATACAGTACATACTGTAGATTTGACCAACTTTGACAAACTGACAATGTGTATATCATTCAAATAAACAAGTAATAGGTTTATTCCATGTTTTCTTTCTTATTTTTTTCAGCATTAAATAAACCTATTACTTGTTCCTTTGCAGCCTATGCTGACGCAGCTACCTACTTGAACTACTGAGAAAATGGTCTAACATACCTTATGGTATCTTTGAAACCTTGTTGTTTGTTGTAATTGAGTTTTCAATTCAGAAGTGTAACAATTATAAATGTACTTCCTACTACCCAAAGCTAGAACACTCAGTATATCCTCCAATTTAAATGGATTATGTGACAACCTTATTAAAAAAGTCACTTACTTTTCCTAATCTTAAATTATTCTGACTACATCAGTATTATAGTATATTGTATATAACAAGAGCACCTAAAGAAGGCTCCACAGCCAAACGTAGTGTTTCGTTTCTTCTCTTTTCAGCATGGTATAAACCTTCACTTGTTCCTTTGCAGCTTGCGCATACTGATGCAGCTACAGTACTTTCTTGAACTACTTGTATATGACAAACCGCAAATAGAATTTGGAAAATCAAAGCAAAACAAAAAACCCAGTGGTTGGATTAAATCCAGATACTCTGAATCACATCACTTCATCAAGCTAACTGATTTTTTCCATTTATAGTCTTCCCAATATCTCCTCATTTAGTGCCAGGAAAATTATTATTTCAAAATTTCAAAAAGTACCCAGCAAAAATTACAAATTTCACTTCCTTTTCCCACTACTTAAATTTTTCAATGTATGGAAATTGTTTGTATTATAATTATTGTATTTTGAATTCAGTGTTGAAGTTATCATCTACTGTTTCTTTGAAAATAACAGCCAAACATCATAGCACCACATCTGTTAAGATGCTAGCTCTCCTGATAGGCCTGGAAATAGAATATCAATACTTGTAGGCCAGCATCATCAACACAAGACAGAATTAGAAAATATAAAATACTTTCCCACTAAATAAAACAACAGTAGATTCTTCTTTGGAGTAACAGCAAAAAGTTTTATTATATTGAATTATATTCAGTTACTACAGTTGGATACAAAAAATAAAATGAAAATGAGACTTTGATGCATTTACTGTACTATTTGTCAGGAACTGTGAATACAGAAGAAGAAATATTGCAAGGAGATGAGAAAAGAAAAGAAAAAAAAGATTCTTCTCAGATGAGCTTGAGATGAGATGAGCGATGAGATGACTTCTGAAGACACTGGAACAGGCTGTATTATGTTTGTGAATGGTTCATGTGTAGTCTTTCTCACTTTTTAAGTTAAATTATTTCTAAATCCTACTGAAACATCACAGCTGTCCTTCGCCCATGAGAGTCAAGTTCCAAGCTGGCATACTGTACCTCCTATCAGAGAAACAAATAGTCTTATTAACAACTTGAAAAACTCCTGTCAAAAAGGGTTAAGCTGTTTCTAACAGCTTCAAATTTGTTTTTTTATGCAGAGGCAATGAATTTCAGGATACTATCTCCAACTTCCCCAAGTTGCTGACACAGAAATGCAGGATCTATGAAGTAACAGCTTTCTTTTAAACTGTATTGTAATCATTTGCTTTCTCCAGTCAAGCTGTATATCAAAAAGGTGTTACTATTGAATATATTACATTTAATTAGAAAGATAATTATAAAGTACAACATACTGATACTGAGTTTATTCCACGTCTGGCTTCTTTCTCTTGAAGCCCTGTAAGAAATTTTCAGATTGCAGTGCAAAATAAAGTAGTAGCAAAAAATACATGCAACAGAAAATTCAAGTTTTATGCTACTTCATCAACTCCCGCTGCATTTGTTTGAGCCAATCTCACAGAATTTATTCTATCTACACATCTGAGCTGAAAATTAACAGAACGAAAGTGCTCACCCTGAGACAAAAAGACCTTACACTCCCAGAAAATTACGAAGTCAAAATTCAAAAGAAAAATTATACCTTTTCTCTTACATGTTATCCTCTTACAGCATGACATACAGTATACAGTAGACCCACAATGTTGCAAATGACAAATATTACCAAAAACACCAATGAAGTATTTAAATCTGAAGTCATTACAGACTTCTGTAATCATACAAAATTACATTTCATCCTTTGCTGTTCCTACTGTATATGAAATGTAATGATATTGATAATATGAGAAGAAATGTGCAATATTTTTTTCTTACAAATGTACATTTCCTAAGAGATAAAACTGAAGAAAAAAACAAAAACAAATTCATGTTTCTCATCTCTGACTCAAAAAGGTACTATGCAGTATGTCTTTTAGGGCAAAATTTTATGCAGTAATTGATTAGCATAACTCAAGTTCTGCATAATGCTTTCACACATGTTAAAGCAGTATACATTTTTATAATGTACAATGGGCTTCAATAATTTATATTTTGTCTACATAAATTAATAAATGTTATACAGAATTAAGCTATGAATAAGCAGTGACTCAATACAATTTGATAGGTAAATGTAGCCTACCTAAAGATTTTTTTCTGTGTGCTGTCATTGTTTTTATTTCATCCCTAGGACATGAAGATGAAGACAATGTTATTATTAAAGTGGACTTCATTGATTAATCTGTGATAGAAATAACTCAGTCATAAAGTTTTGAACAAAAACTTAATAATATAATACTGTATAACTATTCAAATTAATTAAAGAATGGAAAAAAATAGTAGACGCACCATTCTTTCACCCTGTGGTTTTTACTCCAATCTGCACAAAACAAGCAGCAGAAAAACAGTTACATGGCTTAGTGACAAGTTCCAGATAGAAATAATATAGCTCTTAGAAGAAGGCTTTTACCTTGAAATAAACAAATGATGTTAAGAAGAACCAAAATGATTGCTGCTACTGCCACAGTCACAGTTGTGTAGAGAAGTATCAAACATGTTCCACTTCTCCCTGAGATAAATGTGACAAAAACAAGTTTGCAAATAAAACTAAAATCGAATTGCTGCAGAAAAGAGTTGCACTGTAACAGCGAGATTCTCTAAATAAAACACATAAAAAACTAAGTCTGGAAGATTTCTTATTATTTTTCATATCATTGGTATATACAGTAAAATGCATTGCCTACCTATATGCATTACATTTAAAAATAGAATGACAGCAATTTTGCTTTGTTAGTTAAGTTTCACATATACAGCAAATTTTAATTTTATGTCCCTATTCAAAAACAAATTGTAAGGGTTCAATGACTTCCATTTTCTGTTCCTACAGTAGGAGGTTAAAACAAATGGTTTAAAACAAGTGCTTGTCTAAATATTTATGTACTAAAATCTAGAACATTTAAGAAATGAAAACTCTATTAAGGAAACCACAAAGGACTGGTGAAGACTATAATTTAAGCATGGATGCTCACCATTGTACTGCACTGTTTTGGTGAAGTTTCTCCCATTCTCAGTCTCTACCACACAGGTGCATGGGGCCCCACTGGCCCATATCTCAGAAGAAATAAGGATCTAGTTTCGAGTGAATTCTGTTTTTCTGTCAAGTTCAGCAGCCTGGTCCTTATTTTCCCATCCAGAGTCAGTGAAGCCACTCTGATAATTGCCAGATATGAGCCAGTACACATGGGCTTGTGTTGGAATGACCCCAAAGACCAGACACATTAGAGTAACATTGGTCTGGTCATTGTCTGATGGTGACAGGATTTCAATGGAAAAAGGCTCCAATACATTTTCTGCACATTTAAAAAGGGTGGGAAAAAGATAGTGAGTGAAAGAGTACATTTCTCTAAAGGTAGCAGTTTAGAAAGGTAGCATACAGTATATAAATAAAACCATTTAACGATCTACAGAAGGCTAAAAAAATCAAATAAATAAGGCTAAATTGTAACAAAATGTTGCAAATAAGGAGTTGACATTAACCCCCATCTTAATTGCATGGTTATTTAGTGGCTAAGTGACCCTGTGTCTTGTTTTCAGTATTGAGTATACATTTGTCCACTGAATTAATGCCTTCAGTAACCCATTGGATTGTATATTGTATAAAATTTTATTTTATATATGCTTTATAATAAAATCTCTTCTCTAAGTCTCTTTGAATAAAAAAATTTAGGTCCTTTAACATGTAATTAATCTCCTGAGACTATCAATCATCTTGCTGGTGATCTCTGAACTCTAATACTACTGTTGCGGTGCAGTGAGCAAAACTCAGAAAATATTGCAAGTGTATTGCAAAATACACACTTTTTGCTACAGTATATACCCAGGCCATAATTACTTTTTATTGCTTTTCTTCATCATTCTTCATAAAGAAGAATCTATATGAACCCATAGATTTTATCGAAACACCGAAATTACTTTTACGTATAGCATACTGCAGTGCATAAATTATGCATATGTTGCTGTGTCCTGTCTGAATTAGTTTATATTAATCAATCAGTTAGTTTATCAATTAATTTACACTTATTAAATTGAATTTGTTAAGTGCCTGCCCACTCCATGATTTTAAAGCGTTTGTATTTCTCTTTCCACTGTTTCTATGTTTGCATTCCCCCAGTTGTGCATCATGTGCAATTTAATCAATTTCACTAGCTTGCTAATCATACTAGAATAATAATATTGATCTTGATTTTAAGAATGGTCCTAAAATGAATTCCTACATTACAACACTGCTAACTCCTGCTCAATTAGCATTCAAACATAAGAACAGTTACAACCAAGAGGAATATATTCATCCCATTAAGCCTGATCACCACTTGTAAAGAAATGTATTGTATTGTTCTCTGTTTTAATGTGGTTTCAATGCCTTTTACTATTTTGAATACATATTATGATGTTATAGTCTTATTATCACATACAGTAGTCTTCTCTGTTAAAGACTAAAAACCATTCAGTGCCTTCAGCATGTAGGGCCGTGTCCACAAGGCCATATCCCAATATAACGTTTTGGCCGTGGAGCCTTCTTCAGGTGACACCTGAAGAACGCTCCACGGCCGAAACGTTGTGTTTTTTCTCTCTTTTTTTCAGTATGGAATAAACCTATTACTTGTTCCTTTGGAGACTATGCATGCTGACGTAGCTACCCACCTGAACTACATATCCCAATATGCACACTTGCAGTCTTGTGCCCTTCACATACATGTTCCTTACATGTACAGGTGTTCAGGGGCTTAGGGTGTTTAAGTCTAAATATGACACTTTTTAAATCTATGTTTCACAAGGGCATTCATGAGCATTCCCAATGCGCCCTTTATGTGCCTTTCTCGGTTCTGTGAAGTTGGCACCCAAACAAACAATATAAATGATGAAAATCACCACATTTGTTAGTGCTCCATTTGTGCCAATTTGTGTAATTGAAAGTAGTGTTTATGCTGTTTTGTGCTCACAGAAGTGAGGACTTGGAGGAAGGGCTTATGGCTCAGTGAGGGATTTGGGGCAAGGGCTAGTACTGTGTAGTGTAGTACATTCCCTTAAGCCCCATTATGTAACTGGATTCTCTTCTTGGACTGATTCCAGAATTACAATATCTGTTCTGTAAAATGGTGACCACAATTGTACACAAAATCCTAAAAGATGCCTGTCTAGTGCACTATAGAATGTGACACAACATCTCTTTAAATTAAATGGTACTGTATATCCTAACATTTTGTTCACCTTTTTATTGAATCACCGTGTTGTCTTATGTACAGTAAATTATTTAAATAATTTTTAAACATAAACTTGTTCTTTTCATAAGCAGTCTCTTCTACCTCAGTCTTTGCCATTTAGTATTTATAGCGCATCGTTTTGGACCTCGGTAAAGTTAGCTTGAAGTTCGAAAAGGATTTTGGGACGCCTGTAGCGTTTTCATGAAACCTCCTAAAAGTAACGAAAACATTTGTTTTGTGTATAAAGTACATTGTGAATGTTATCACAGCCTTCACTTTGTCATTTTTACGCCATTTTCTTTTACCACACACAAATATTCTTATGTCCATATCTTTGCAAGGGAAAAACAGAAAGACTTCAAACCAAACGCATTTTAAAGACCTCGACTTGTGATAATTTTCACAACCTCTATATAAAACTATCAGTGAGGTAATTATCTTTTTGTAAACCTCAGGTTTTTCACCGATGCGTAATTACGCACTAACTGCAACACGGCTGGACCGCTGTGTACCTACTGTACGCACAGGGGTAAAGTTAGCTTGAAGTTCGAAAACGATTTTGGCACGCCTGTAGCGTTTACAGAAAACCTCTTAGAGTTGCGATAATACTTGCTTTGTGTATAAAATACATTGTGAATGCTTTCTCAGCCTTTACTTTTTCGTTTCTATTACATTTTTTGGACCAAGCACGAATATTCTTTTGTCCATATCTTCGCAATGGAAGTAAAGAACGCCTTCAAACCAAATGCATTTTAAAGACCACGACTTGTGGATATTTCCACAGCCTCAACATCAAACTATCAGTGAGGTAATTATCTTTTTTTAAACCTCCGTTTATTCATCGATGCGTAATTACGCACTAACTGGAACCCGGGGGACCGCTGTGTACACAAGTTTACAATGCGAGAAATACTGTTCAATACGGCTTCATGCGAAAAACCCGTATATGACCAAAGGCAGCAGAATAGCACAGTCTCCAATTACTCAGACTGTAAGCACGGGAATAAAGCTTTGTTTGATTTCTCAAACCCTTCCTTTACGTCCTGTTTTCATTCAGGTAAGGGTCAACTATATTCACAATACTACTGACAGCAGGAAGATTAAAATATTCTTTACTCAGCAGCTTATTAAAAACAGCTCCCATGATGTTTAAACCAAATTTTTACACAGAACACTGACACAGCTTTGCGTTCTGAATCTCTTTTTCTCGTGCTTTTATTTAATGTGGCACAATGCACTGGGATAGGGGTATTCTGTTCACAAACCAATAGCATTTAAACCACAGCACCCACAATGCTGCAAGTAAGTGTTTTGCACACTAAGCAGGTCCTCTGACTTTTCCCAGCTTTGTTTTGGGTTGTGGAACCTTTCTTTATTTTTTTATGATTTTTTGAAGATAACACTACAGGTTATACACTGGGATAGGTGGGTCGTCTTCATTGGCTCAATAGCATTTCAGGCACAACAGCTACACTGCTGAAACCAAGTGTTTTACACACCAGACAGCCCCCCTAACCTTATACAACCTTGCTGTGGCTATGGCCCCTTTCTTTTTTTTTTAATTATTTTTTCAATATGGCACCATTAGACAAGCGGTACATGGGGATAGGGGGTGCTATTCACGAGTCAATAGCTCTTCAAGCACAACAGCCACAGTGCTGCAACCAGGTGTTTTACACACCACACAGCTCCCCTAACCTTATACAACCTTGCTTAGAGTTGTGGAACATTTCTTTATTTTTTATGATTTTTTTACTGTAATCAAGTGTTGTGCTCACTAGGCAGGCCTCCTGACCTTTCACAGTCATGCTTTGTTGTGTGAAACTTTAATTCTCTTTTTAGGATTTTTTTAACATGGCAACTTCCACCGAGATGGGTGGGGGGGTGCTCTTCAATAGCTTTTTCATCTATACACACAAACGGATGTAACCAAGACACTCAGAACCAACAGAATCAACCTGAACTCATAGAAAAATAAGAATGCCCCCGAGACACCTGCACCCCCCTCCTGGACCACTCTGGTATCAACACTCCCAAACCCATCCATACCAGCTAACAAGACTCAGAATCGGTGCAACCCTCCAACCTGGACCAAGAACAGGATGGAACTAGGACCTGCACTACACTACGTACACAAGTTTATATTTTTTGGCTGAAGATGAAAATGTCTAACATAGATTGTTTTGGTTCTAGCAAACAATAATAATAGTTGTTAAAATCCAAACACACATAATGAGATCACTCTCTGTCAGTATGTGTAACATTCTGGGTCTGGGCTCCTCTGTATTGGGCTGAAGAGAGTTCAACAACATTATTAAATGCACTGACATCATAATCTGACAAGAGACATTGTATAGGGGAGACTTGACCACCCACTGTCCCCCTGGTATCGTGAAGCTCATTGTCCTTTAGCTTACCAAAACCAGACTCACTTGGGACTCCGGGGGGATCGGTGTATGCAAAATATGAATTCCTAATGCAAGAAATTGTATATGGTCAATATAGTGATCATATCTTATCAGCAGATGGTAATCTCCAAGGAACAAGTAATAGGTTTATTCCATGCTAAAAAGAGAAGCCCCAAGTTACACACAAGCAGCCCTCCTCACCTTTCACAGCATTGGTTTGGGTTGCTAAACTTTTCTTTATTTGTTTATGATTTTTTTCCAATACGGCAATATTAGACAGGCACTACATGGGGATAGGGGGTGCTCTTCACAAGTCAATAGCTTTTCAAGCACAACATTAACAAATCTGTAACTAAGTGTTTTACACACTAGGCAGGCCCTCTAATCTTTCACTGTCATTTCACCCTGCGGTCCAGGTGGGTCCTAATGCCCCAGTATAGTGACGGGGACACTATACTGTAAATAAGCCCCGTCTTTCGGATGAGACGTAAAACCAAGGTCCTGACTCACTCTGGTCATTAAAAATCCCAGGGTGTTTTTCAAAAAGAGTAGGGATGTAACCCAGGCGTCCTGGCCAAATTTCCCATACGCGCCGGTTGGAGTATTTCTCGGTCGCAGTTAAGGCAACGTCAGCTCAAAGATTTGGTTCAAACCACCAAATGGAGACTGGTGTGCCGATAAGCGGATGCGGGATTAACGCTAGGAAAGAGAGAGAGAGTTGACCCTTACCTGAATGAAAACAGGAAATAAAGAAAGGGTTTCAGAAATAAAAAAAGCTTTATTCCCGTTATTTTAGTCTGGGTAATTGGAGACTGTGCTGTTCTGCTTCCTATGGTAATATACGGGTTTTTCGCATGAAACTCTATTGAGCAGTATTTCAGTCATTGGGAACGTATTGTAGCGATCTCGGGTTCACGTGGGTATGCGCACTCACTGCTGCCGCCTTAGTGAAATGTCCAGTCAGCTCGGCGGCTGCGGTCCCTGCTATTCACAGGGAAGGGCGGTGACAAGACTGCTCGAACAACGTGCAAAGGCGGCAGTTACAGTATGCATACAGCGGTCCCCAGTGTTCCAGATGGTGCGTAATTGCACATCAATCAAAACCCTGAGTGTCAGAAAAGAATAATTAGCTCACTGATACGTTTATGGAGGGGTTGGGAAAATTTTCACAAGTCGTGATCTTTAAAATGCATTTGTTTGAAGGCATTCTGTGTTTCCCTTGCGAAGATACAGACACAAGAATATTTGTGCGTGGTAAAAAAAAAGTAATAAAAACGACAAAGTGAAGGCTGTGAAAACATTCACAATTTACTTTATACACAAAGCAAGTGTTCCCGCAACTCTAAGAGGTTTCGTAAAAACACTACAGGCGTGCCAAAATCGTTTTCAAACTTCAAGCTAACTTTACCCCAGTGAGATGACACGGCTCTAAACGCATGTTCTTCTTGATGTGAACCTGTCAAGTAATCGTAAATGTATTTCGTTCAATGTTTAAAGAGTTTAAAAACCCATGTACAGAACATGTTTCTGCAGTTTCACCTGTACTATCTTTGTATACTATACATGAAGTAGAGCACAGTGTCAGTGAGTTTTACTGGGTTAAACGCGTTTGTCGCCGCTTCTTTTACAAGTGACACGGCTTTCCAAACATACAGTATGTTCTTTTTGATGTGAAGCTGCTGAAACATGCACTGTACATGGGTTTTTGCTGACTCTTTAAACATTGAATGGAATGCTTTTATGATCACTTGACAGTCAGACTTAGTACTTATTGCGGTAGTAGTTCAGGTGGGTAGCTGCGTCAGCATGCGTAGGCTGCAAAGGAACAAGTAATAGGTTTATTCCATGCTGAAAAAAAGAAGAAAGAGAACACAACGTTTCGGCCGTAGAGCCTTCTTCAGGTGTGAGAGAGACAGGGCAGTAGGCAAAGGTAAAGTAGCGGGAGAACAAAGGTTGGGAGGAAGGATGAGTGAGAGGCGGGAGCAGGGGACGGATACTTATTGTTGGCTTACTGTTACTGTTATTGCTGGTCAATCGTTAAATTTTTAAGCACAAAAAACACAAAAGCTTTTAGACTACAATATGCTGAAATCAAATGCATTAGAATTTGGAATTACACAGCAAAATGCGGTAAAAGTGTATTTCGAAGGGAAAATAAACAGTACGTGTACAGTATGTCTGTTTGCAAGGATGTGAATGTAAAGAGATAGGGTAATGTCAAACAAACAGAAGAATCCCAATACAGCACACAACCCGTTATACAGTTTGTACATTGTTGGCTTGTCGTTTACTGTTACTTACAATACGAGTTGGTAAAAGTCTTACTATCAAGTCATCGTAAATGTATTCTGTTCAATGTTTAAAGAGTAGGCAAAAACCTACTGTACGTACAGGCCATGTTTCTCCATGGCTTCGCATCAAGAAGACCATACATTTGGAAAGCTGTGTCATTTCTACTTGTCACAGAAATGGCTTGAACTTGAACTTTATCTCCATATGTAACCGGCACATGTACTGGTACAATTCTTACTTACATAAAGTCTCTCGATTGTAAAAAACAAAAACAAAAAAACAATACAACCTGGGAATGCTTACTGACACGGAGTTGTACTTCATTAAATACAAAAAACAGAACACGTGCTCCTTTAGATTATTTTTTTCCAAAAAACAGGAGTGTGACAACATTGTACTGTTGGTAAAGTCAAAGCTACTTTGCACGGGACAATATTATTGCACATACAGTACAATGCAATAAACAGTATTAATATAGTAGGCAACATTGTTCACAATTGTGTTTAAACATTAGAATTTTCTCATATAAATGCGATAATTTTGTCGTATAAACGAGACACCTTTATCATATAAATGAGATACTTGTATAAACAAGTTTTTTTTTCTTTGTGCCTCTAATAAGCTTCCATACAAAACACTACACAAAAGCCTGCACTTGTTCAGATTTAATCTGTATCTCTGCTGGATTCAGATGCTCCTTTTTAATGCTTTGTTGTTTCCTCATTGTAATGCAATGTAGATCCATTTTTGCAATATATACAGTATAAGGTACATTTAATGACCATACTCAGGTGAGTGCTATTTCCAGTTCCCATAACAACGTAGACAGAGGGAAATCGGCAAATTAATCACTCAATTTGCCTGTTCCTGTGACAGCATGTTCAAGCAGGATGTCTCTGCCTCAAGGCCTGATTTTAATGACAGTCAGCAGATTAAAGGGAATATATTTATTCCCATTTTGCTGACATTGGGGCATTCAGTTTCTCTCCTGTGCTTTGTATTTATATTCCCGCTTGACACACCAGGTCTTTGTTTCCCAACCATGATTCCTGGGTGTGGCTTTGCTTAGTCTTCCTGTGTTTGACCTGGACTGTCTGACTCTGGTAAACATTTCTATTCTTTGGACCTCTCGCTATTTCACTATTACCTTTGGATTTTCCTTTTTGTACTTTTGTCATCATTTCCATGGTGCACTTGCACAAGAAGCCTGGCTCCAACACGGACCACTGGCCCCTTCAGGTGCATTTGGTAGTCCATTACGGTACTAGCTAAAAATGTTGTTCACAATTTGACATCAATTGAACAAATCAGTCCATGTTCTGAATTTGTTGCCATCCGGTGTGGCAGGAGGTAGCATTCTTCATTTTAGATGTCAACTGAAGTCATTTCTATAATGCCATTAAAGATACCTGGCATTATTTATAAAGGTTTGTGGGGGATTAAACCTAGTATTTTTTATAAATGTAGGCCAGATTCTGCAGGCTCAAGGTGATTTTATCTAAGCCAGTTTGACATCTTATCAGAAGAATGGTTTCTCCTGCCACAGTGTGGCTCAATGGATTGAGAATGTAGACTCATTTGTTCAACAGATTTCAAAATGAGAACAAAGAAAATATATAGTAAGGCACTAGAGATTAAATGGATCTACAGCTATAAAGAAATGGGTAAAAAACAAAAAAATAAACAGGAGCAACTGAATTCAGCAGAGAAAAAGTTAATGTCTGGACAGGAGAAAATACAAAACCAAATCCATCTAGGTTATTGTTTTTCAGGTCATATGACAAAAGGTCTCAGGTCAGTGGTTGTTAATGTTATGCTAAATATAACAATAAGTGTGTAAATGTATTTGAATAATAGTTCAAGTAGAGAGCTGCGTCAGCATGCATAGGCTGCAAAGGAACAAGTAATAGGTTTATTTAATGCTGAAAAAAATAAGAAAGAAAACATGGAATAAACCTATTACTTGTTTATTTGAATAATATACACGTTGTCAGTTTGTCAAAGTTGGTCAAATCTACAGTATGTACTGTATAAAAGGACTGGAGGAGAACATCATTGTTAATTTTGAACAACCCTAATCTCTAACTTGAAAGACACTTTCAGCTTCGTAGAATGTTGAATAGTTAATTAGAAAATATTACATATTTCAGTTTTACTACTCATTAATATGCATAGAATATTTTGAAAAGTAAAGTGCTGCCTAGTTAGTTGATAATGCAAGGATGAGATTGTATAAAAATTATGAATTGTGTAAAAATTATTAATTCCACCTTTTCCAAAATACTGTACGTTTTTCCAAAAAACTGACATACTGTACCTTATAATGAAATATTATATTATTACATATTATTACAAAATAATGAATTAATTAACACATCTGAGTTGTAATTTAAACATTTAGATAGCTTTTCATCCATCTATTTTCTAATCACTTTATCCGATACATGGTTGGGGGGAACTGGAGCTTTGCCTGGCAATCAACAGGCGCAATCAACAGGAGCAGAATTTTCACAGAAGCCAACTGACCTACCAGGGGAAAAGCCAATAACCTTATCTCACGTGTCTTGATGCGATCTGGTTACAACTATAGCAATCTTTCCATTGATTAAAATGCAACTACAGTCTTATAAGATAATGAATGGGTCACCGTGTTCTGAACCTTCCAAAATATATTACAGAGTGAAATAATTATTCTTAGAATTGTAATATTCTATTAACTGTTAAAATCTACGCAAATCTGCAAAGTGCAAAGTAAGTCATATACTGCACTTAACTAGGACTACTCTACACAGTGAATGCATAAACCACACTATTTCAAGTTTTGAATGAAGGGATACAGTGTTGAACTGCCAAGTAATCGAAATGATTGGGGATTTGCATTGAGTAGCAACATTTTTCCTTTAGTTTTGTGATCTTACCTGATACAACTATTGTTGATCCATTGCCCATATTGATACTGTTCCCGATCACAAGGGAGCAATAGTATGTCCCAGTGTGGTGAGATGTGGCATTGACAATGGAGTATGTACACATCTCCCCCTGTGATGTTTTTGATCCACTATGCTGAGAGTTCATGCAAGGGCTCATGATGCGAGATCTCTGGTCCATTTTCAGCCAAGCTATAGCGTAGCAATATTCACCTGGATTCACATAACATTGCAGACTGATGCTGCTCCCAACTTGCACTTTCACAAATGGAGGGAATTGGGATACCAAAGCCTGTGCAGCTGTTGAAAATATACAATAGAAATACTTTAGTAACAACAAAAAATCTAAAATAGTAATTCTAATAGCATCATGCAGTACAGACATCCTCACAAGTTCTGTAAAAATTTTAACCAAAATTGATAAATATTTGTACAATGTATTATCACTGTTCTATACAACATGAGTGATTATTTTCCAAAGAAATATAGCTGAAGTTTGTAATTAATGTGTCCCTCGTGTTTGATGAAGAGCCATTTCTTCTTGCAATGTACTGTAGTAATGTTAATTACTGATGCAAATCTACATAATTTGTTAATGTGCACAATATAGATCTGTATACATCTTGTCAGGTATATTAATCTCCTTTGTATCAGTGGTACAATTAACATATTGCATATTTTCAAATACACATTTTCATTCTCAACATAAAATTATTTAGGATTAAGGAATAAATCTCTCAAAGCTAACATCTGAATAATCAAATTTTATTATTGTTGTTTAATTACTTGTTTACATTCATTTTTGTACCCAGGAAGCTTAGACATGTATTAATTATACATAAGTTGTGAAATGTCCTCAAATACAGTAAATATAAGATAGAACAGTAACTTAATACTAATAATAATATTACCAGCACACAGGTAGTTACATATGTATGAATGCACTTATTTAGCGATAAGATTACATACCAGTACGCCTATGTACATGTCTGTAATGTGTTTTTATATAGGTAATAAACTGTGTATATGAAGTATGTTGGTTCTTAATAAATAAATGAGTAGTTACCTTTGAATAAGTAAGTGCTGTACACAAAAAATAGACAAGTCAGCATCTTCACGAGATTTTAAAAGACTTCCATCTCCTTTAAAAATAAAACGCAGAAAACTGTGTTGAGATTAAAGGAATCCCACTGCTATGCGTACAGAGCGCTCTTGAGTGTACAGTCAAACTGGCACAGGAAGCGCTATGAGGAGCTATCTAGTCGTGTTTAAGTATAGTTGACAGTATGTAAGTCATACTTGACCTACCTACTTGAACTAGTATGCAAGTCATTACTACTTTGACGTTAGAGGGTGAAGATCGCCTCTTTGGAACATCTATACTCATGGCTTCTTCACATCTGTAAGATTTCTTTGAATGACTTAAACCCACTTCATTTGCAAAAATGTGTCAATGTGTATGTGATGTCGAAGTAGTCCAGTTTTTCCATTTTTTTTGTATAATAATTCAATTTAAATAAATATTGAGGTGAGAAAGAATGTATCTGAAAAAAATCAACATTTGCATTTAACTTTAAAGTTAACCTTAAAGTAATACAGTAATAAGAAGCAGTAGAAGCTAGAGGGTTGTAGCGGTAACAATAGCACGGTGAGTTTAAATAGGAATTGCTTGTACTCGATTGTACTTAAACTATTGCTTGTTGGTAGAAAAGCGCCTATTGGTAGAATCATTTCGTGCAGAAATTGATTCGTTTTGGGCTGATTTATCTTCACCGTTCACTTTTTGATTGCCTATACAAGCAGGTATAGTCTGTGGTTTTGGGCTATAGGGGGCCTTAATTTCAAATGCTTTTGTGAGCTGTTTTTTTTCTTTTACAACAAAGGGTTCGCAGCCGGGACAGGTTTCGAAAATAAAAAAATGCAGGTGAGTTTTTGCCGCTTCCGCTCCAGATTTGTGTGTGGGTAGGAGGCCACTATATCTTGTATTGTAAACCACAGCCGAAGCCTAAGAACCTTTAACCGGGCGTACATAGCATTTCTCAGAAACAAGCAAACAATATAGTGAACATCACCTTTACACTACCATCCTCCGGAAATTGCTTGAGAATATTTTTTCCATGCTATATTCAAAATGTTGCAGAAAACCCCGAAGAGACTTCAAAAGTCTCAAAAGGGCATAGTCTGAAATGTTTAGCTTTCCATCCATATTCAGCTGCCAACAATGTATGAAATACTTAATTTGACACCAGAAAATAAAATAAATGAGGATTAGGAATATTTGATAATTGTTAAAACGAGGGAGTAACCGATCTAATTCAATTTTCAAAATTATGCATTCGACTAAACAGATATTGTTGAATATCCTGTCCATGTTACACAATTCTTAACTCCGGACATTATATTTTGCCATTGTAAAGTACATCATGGCACAAACATGTTGCCGGAAACATTTTTTTCTGGCAAATATAGTTACAGTAGTTTGTAATTGCGTTATCGGAGTTATTTGCTATGATACACTGCTGTCTGTGAGTTACTATTTTCGAAACGCTGCATCTAATCTTAAGTTTAAGAAGGAGTTCATAAACATCCCATTAAATTGCATCTCAGGTACTGTATGTCACCGCTAAATACCTTAGGTATAAGTCTGACATTAGGATTCCACAGTTAATTTATAAATCCTTAAACCACATTTTAAAATGTATTAATCCTTAAAAATTAAAAATGTTTTGTCACTATACTGTACATCTGTACCTAAAATCAAACTATGGGATTAAAGACTTTAAATACTTGGATTTTTTGGGATTTTCCTTTTCATTAGTCCCACGTGTTAATTTATGAATAATTGCAATTCCCTTGTTGATGTTGTTATCCGAGATGTCTGTTGTATTTTGAATTGTTTCTTCTATTATATATCGTCTCTCATTAAAGCGAAATAAAAACGGTCTCAGTTGATTTTAGGCTTTGAAAAGTTTAAAAAAACTTTTCAAAAAGACATCTGTAATACACGGTGCTGTTATGGTGCAATTTAACAGTCCTGTAGTGCTGGCATTGGATCAGTGGATCATTTTTTCCCTTCAAGTTCCTTTGCTTTATATATAAAACTACCCATTGTAAAACAAAGAAAACAAAAACAGGGAATGGTTTTCTGTGCTGCCACATCATTTGCATACTGTACTGTACTTACATCTTTAATACCAGTATATACTAAGATAAACCAAGTGCCCCAGTGGCAAATTCAGAGCTTCTTTTTCTCTGCCATCAGATTCCTTACTCCTGATATTTTCATATTGAGTCAAACCGTGATCTTCACCAGGAATAAGCAGTTAGAAAAAGGATGGATGGATTTTGAGTCACATAGGGGTACACTGGAGGCCACGAGCCGTTCACAAAAACTCATCAGATGGGTAGATACGAGGCCGGGAAAGCACGCACACAGTATCTACAGTGGAGACAAAGGAAAATATTGTAATTCCATACAGTGTTGGACTCCTGGCAGAAAAACATGACACAGAGTATTGTCAAACGACTGAGTCGTTTAGCCACACACGAATCAAGCTTAAACAATTCGTAATGAGAAATTCTTGTTTCTTTCACTGTTGTATTTGGCACAGACCTTTTCCTCATAACCTATATTTATTGTCGTTATTGTGAACATTAATGCTAATTCACAGAATATTTTTTTTATCGCGTTTAGAAAAACACAGCTAGATATTATTTATTTTTTTCTCGGTATAGAATTTGAAATATATCCCTACACGAATCTTTTTTTTTTCCTGAGATCAAAATGACTAGCGTTGGATGTCGGAATCAGGCAATGTTAAAGTGAGGATGAACAGCAATAATTCAAAATAACGTATTTAATGAATTGAGGACCTGGGACTTTTAAAAATTCTCTGTATACAATATTAATCTCTTTCACATCTATCTGTGTATGTCTTCCTCAAGTGTGATTTACTGTGGTCTGCTTTACACCAAATGTGCTCTTATGTTTGTCGAGCGCTTTTTCTTTGTAATCTGTAGCTGGGGAAGAAAAGTGATTTATAAAAGAGCGCACGGATGAGTATGGAATGAATTGTTGGAACTACGATAACTAAATTGTCCTTCAAGTAAAAAAAAACAACATAACCTGTAGTTCTATAATGCCATTACATTATACGAATATAAGGAAACACAAGAAATCTTGCAAATGTGCTGGGGGGAGTTACTATATAATAGTTTTATTGAGCGATTGTATATTCTCTTCTTTCGCTTGTTATGGTTGGCTCTTATTGGGTTGTTCCGATTCTCGCTGTTTATGGTGATTTAAAGCCGGAGGCTCTCCGAGAAGAGACGACCCGTGTTTGGGATTGTTGCTGGCCGGCATTTCTTTTTAACTGCGAACTTTGGAAGAATTGGATGGTTGTTGAATAAGGACGGGAAACATGTCGTATTGAACCTAATTTTCTTCCTAAATGGGAATATATTTAAAATGTTATTATATGCTGTCATATTTTGAAAGAAATATAATTCAAAATTCTGAGGTATACTGAGTGTAAAACAGAGTGTAGCAGTTTTAATTTTATATAATGCAATATTTCAATTATTGCAACACGTTTTCCGTAATATATAAACTTATAGTTAATATATTTTAGAATATTGGAATAATATACCGTTAAATAGTTTAGAAGATATAATTGAATACCTTGGAATATATATTTAAAGTATCTAAATTATTATTGCTGTCATGTATTGCAATATATTTAGCAAAGTAAACTAAATGTTAATATATTTTAAAATACTGTGTAGAATTTACTGCAATATATTTTAAAATATGTACATCTGTGTCAATTTTGTATATTGCAGTACCATGTACATATATTATGAAACATCACAAATTATAAAGGTTCTCACTGGCATGAAAACAATATGCTTCTAACCTGTACAGTATAATACAGTACTTTGTTTGCAATTTGTGATTAAAAGTTGGTCATGTTAAACATTTTATTCCAAAACTGGTTCATAAGAATATTATGACTGATATCTGTCTTGTATTTAGATAAATAAATTGTATCTATATAATTCTGTAACAGCAGAGTTATAACATCACAAGCAATTGAAAATATATACAGAAGCATACAGTAAATAATATTTTAGTGAACTTTAGAGTACATTTGAACATACAGTAGACCTACACTCTTACATTGACAAAATTATATAAATTACTGGTGAAAAACTAAAATGGATACTACAAAAGAATGTAAACTTTTTCACCTGTCCAAAATCTGCTTCCTTAACACTGGGTGCTCTTATATTTTTTTCAGTCGGTTTTTAGTTAAGATTTTAGCCTTACAAACTTATGGTTGCTTTATAAAAAAGGATTAACTTATGCCTAGCAATGCATGTCTTACTTACAGTATTGAGATATCAACACAGAGTCAGTATTGGTTGGCTTAAACAAACAACTTTTAGATAATTCCTCTGGTATTCAGTTAGTGCAGTTGAATTTCTTCCACCTGAAGGAACCTAAGCCTATTAGGAGTTAATGGTTTGAACCTCAAGAACTGTTTTATATGTGGAGGTGTAACTCATGTTTCCTACGCGTGATTTAGCAACATGAAAGGGAACAGGGGTTTTATTTGATTAGGGTCTTCGTTAATTGCCTACTGTCATTTCCTAACTCTCTTACCGTAATTACACCTTATACGGTAAAAAACTGATACTGACCAATCATAAATGTATGTTTTTGAAAGAAAATTTTTCTCATCCTCAAGAATAACAGCTTGTTGCTGTTCTTAGAAAAATGAGGGAGAGACATGATTAACCTGTTAACCTTGTCTGTCCTCCTTTCTTTATTATAATAAAGAAATCTCCAGCTTGATTTACCAGAGTGGTGTGGTGTACTGAGAAAATGAACAAGTAAAGGTTTATTCCATGCAGAAAAGAGAAGAAAAGAAACACAATGTTTTGTCTGTAAAGCCTTCTTTGAGTGTGAGAAAGGAAAGTCAACAGCTGATACACCATGGGAGAACAAGAGCCAGGAGTGGAGAGGAGGCGGGAGCAGAGGGGAAGGCAGAGTGTGCGCTCTGGTGGTGCGAAGTCGAGAGAGGTGAAGACAGGTATGAAGTCTAAAACTGCAAATGAATAGAGAAGATTAGAAGGAAACAAATCTGTCATTGAGAGAACAGAGAAGGTGTGATCCTACTTTCAGGATAATTTTGGTTTTGGATGTCTTTCTGCAAGAAGAGTTGAGAAACCCATCTTTGAGAACGCAGATGGAGAGATCAGTGTGATCATGGCCATTAGAGGTGAAATGAGAAACTATGGGCTTAGAGAAATGTTTGATCCTCACAGCCCTGACGTTCTCTGAAGTGGTCTCCCAGTCTCCTTCCTGTTTCCCCAATGTGTCACTTTTGTATATTGTAGTACTATATACTGTAGCTGGGCATTTGCTGCAAGAGATGCAGTAAATAAGGTTGCTGGAGGTACAAGATGTCATCTGAGTGATCCAGAATTGTCCTGAGGGGCCTTGAATAAGCGTGGTATTGGATATATATATATACTGTATCTATAGAAAGTCTACACCCCCTTGGACTTTTTCACATTTTAATGTGTTACAGCATGGAACCATGATGTATTTAATGTCTGGATTTTTTTTACTTTGACATTATAGAGTACTTTGTGTTGATGAGTGGCAATAAGTCTCAGTTAAATAGATTATGGTTCCATGCTGTAACACAATCAAATGTGAAAAAGTCCAAGGGGATGTAGCCTTTATATAGGCACTGCATTTGGAGGTGATGCAGCAAGTTTTGTTGTAGGGGAAAATGTCTGGTGTGGATGATTGCTGAGGGCGGTCAAGGGAGCTGTGTAAAGAAGGTTACGCAGATTAGGTGGTCAGCGATATGAGATGATGGGGCGGACAGAAAAAAGGGTACTGGTGGAGGGATCATCCTGTAAGATGGGGAAGTTGTCGTTAATGGTCCTGGGACAGAAAGGGTGTTAGGGTGGTAGGAAAGCACCTAAGGAATGCAGTTGTGATGCCGGGAGCTCCTGATTAAGTTGTTGATCCGAGAGCTGTTTTTGGCTCGGGTGAGGTCCAGAGATCTCACATGATGAGCCCTTGCATGAACTCTCAGCATAGTGGATCAAAAACATCACAGGGGGAGATGTGTACATACTCCATTGTCAATGCCACATCTCGCCACACTATACATACTATTGCTCCCTTGTGATCGGGAACAGTATCAATATGGGCAATGGATCAACAATAGTTGTATCAGGTAAGATCACAAAACTAAAGGAAAAATGTTGCTACTCAATGCAAATCCCCAATCATTTTGATTACTTGGCAGTTCAAAACTGTATCCCATCATCCAAAACTTGAAATAGTGTAGTTTATGCATTCACTGTGTAGAGTAGTCCTAGTTAAGTGCAGTATATGACTTACTTTGCACTTTGCAGATTTGCGTAGATTTTAACAGTTAATAGAATATTACAATTCTAAGAATAATTATTTCACTCTGTACTATATTTTGGAAGGTTCACAACATGGTGACCCATTCATTATCTTATAAGACTGTAGTTGCATTTTAATCAATGGAAAGATTGCTATAGTTGTAACCAGATCGCATCAAGACACATGAGATAAGGTTATTGGCGTTTCCCCTGGTGGGTCAGTTGGCTTCTGTGAAAACTAGTCCTGGTGTGAATTTGTGCATGTGTATGTCTGCTCCTGTTGATTGCACCTGTTGATTGCCAGGCAAAGCTCCAGTTCCCCCCAACCATGTATCAGATAAAGTGATTAGAAAATAGATGGATGAAAAGCTATCTAAATGTTTAAATTACAACTCAGATGTGTTAATTAATTCATTATTTTGTAATAATATGTAATAATATAATATTTCATTATAAGGTACAGGATGTCAGTTTTTTGGAAAAACGTACAGTATTTTGGAAAAGGTGGAATTAATAATTTTTATACAATTCATAATTTTTATAAAATCTCATCCTTGCATTATCAACTAACTAGGCAGCACTTTACTTTTCAAAATATTCTATGCATATTAATAAGTAGTAAAACTGAAATATGTAATATTTTCTAATAAACTATTCAACATTCTACAAAGCTGAAAGTGTCTTTCAAGTTAGAGATCAGGGTTGTTTAAAATTAACAATGATGTTCTCCTCCAGTCCTTTTATACAGTACATACTGTAGATTTGACCAACTTTGACAAACTGACAATGTGTATATCATTCAAATAAACAAGTAATAGGTTTATTCCATGTTTTCTTTCTTATTTTTTTCAGCATTAAATAAACCTATTACTTGTTCCTTTGCAGCCTATGCTGACGCAGCTACCTACTTGAACTACTGAGAAAATGGTCTAACATACCTTATGGTATCTTTGAAACCTTGTTGTTTGTTGTAATTGAGTTTTCAATTCAGAAGTGTAACAATTATAAATGTACTTCCTACTACCCAAAGCTAGAACACTCAGTATATCCTCCAATTTAAATGGATTATGTGACAACCTTATTATTGTATATAACAAGAGCACCTGAAGAAGGCTCCACAGCCAAACGTAGTGTTTCGTTTCTTCTCTTTTCAGCATGGTATAAACCTTCACTTGTTCCTTTGCAGCTTGCGCATACTGATGCAGCTACAGTACTTTCTTGAACTACTTGTATATGACAAACCACAAATAGAATTTGGAAAATCAAAGCAAAACAAAAAACCCAGTGGTTGGATTAAATCCAGATACTCTGAATCACATCACTTCATCAAGCTAATTGATTTTTCCATTTATAGTCTTCCCAATATCTCCTCATTTAGTGCCAGGAAAATTATTATTTTTTGGCATCCAATAGACCACCCCAGAAAAATATGTTAGGTAAAGGCTAAATGGACATGAGAACATGACTGGCTGATGACAATCAGTAATAAAAAACAACTGAATGGCTGATTACAACCTCCTCACCCAGCTGATGGGTGTAGCGGGTACCACCTTCCTATCGACCATCCAGACAGCGATTAGATATATTGAATGGCTTCCAAATCAGGTGGCCACTACTTTGGAATCCTTTGGGATAGCAAGAACTATATTATATAATTTCCAGCTATTGTTATTAAGTATTTCTTGAGTATTTTAAGTCACCCATAATAGCATTCAACTTTGTTTGGTCCAAACGTTCCTTCTCTCTTTGTTGCCATGCAGCCATCAGTTAAACTGGAGTTAATTAAGACATCAACTGGAATCCACCCAAGCAGCAGGGTCCTGGAACACGAGCTGCTTGACATTTGTGACTCTCTGCTGTTCTAACTCAATCTTTCATCAGTTTTGTAATTTCTGAAAACTATACCCATACCCAAACTATACCACAATTGTACCCATTACACAACCAAAACATTTGACACAGGAAATACTTCATAACAATTTTGTGATGCCCTGACGAGCTCCGTGGAAGGAGCTCATCAGGGCCAGCTCAAACAAGATCAAGCTGGGACTATCCACCTCATTAGGGGAAACTCACAGACTATTTAAGTCCCGAGGAAGCATTCCTCAGAGTTCAGTCATTGAGCTACTAAAAGGAGGGTGTAGTGACTGCCCACCAGGTTTTGGCCCTCCAGGACTCCTCCCAGGTTCTTCCAGAACCCTTTCCTCCTATTCAGATTTCCTCGATCACCTCCTTAATTACCCAATTAACCATTAAACTCTACCACTGAACCTACTCTGATCATTATTAACTACCACGCCCTATTTTCCACTCACAGGCACATCACATACCGGAGTTCTGCAGTTGAAGGCCCCAGGTCCATGGCCACCTCAGTTCCCAGCCCTAAGATTCAGAGCTCCAGTCCACAGACCTTTCCAGGTCCCTGGTCCCCAGCCCCTGGATTTCAGTCCTTGGATGCCAGTCTCCTGTCCTCTTTTTCTGAAATTCAAGATCCAGAACCTGATTATCAGGCTCTAGACCCTGATCGCCAGGCTCCAAACCCTGGCCACTGGACTCCAGGTTTCAGTCCCCTGGCCCCAATCTCTGATTCCTTATATCTGGACCCCAGTTCCCAGGTTTTGTTTGCCTAATTCTGATTTCCGGGTTCCGATCCCCAGATTTCGGTCTCCAAATCCCAACCTCCAGATCACAGTCTCCCATTCCCAACACCTAGGTTCCAGGCTCCCCGACTCTAGGCCCCAGGCTCCAGGCTATGCAGGTTCCCTAGAAGGCCCAGTCAAGGGCCCGGTCCAGTGCCCGGAGGTCGTCCCTTTGGATTGTTCCCCAGGACGCTCCCAGGGAACTCAGGACTCCTCCAAGGTTCTTCGCAGGTTCTATCAGGACACTCCCAGAACTCCATCACCTTCTTAATTACCCAATAAACCATTAAAATCTACTGCTGAACCTACTCCAGTCATTAGTAAATGTCGCGCTCTATTTCCCAATCACGGGCACAGCATAACAAATTCATAACCCAAATACATAACTATTACTTTTCTATCACATAACCTTGTAAAACTTCTTCTTTCATTAGTCTACTTTTTATTCGAGGTACAATATTTTCCTGTAAAGCTTTTCAATTATTTTACCTTGGTCTGGCTCAAAGAATTCACACGACCAATCATCAGTGACTCTACAGTAACATCTTTGTCACTCTGCCCTGTACTCTCAATGTCTACCAGTCAGGTTACTTACTCTGGTCCCATAGACAAATTCTAGACTTTCTCCAGACTTCTTCCAACTGATTTATTTAGAATTTTTAAGTCTCATCTATAACTTTTGTCTTTTCGTCAAACAAGTGTATGCTTCGTTGAACTTTTTCTGGTGACTACTTACAGATTCTAATGAATTAATCCTCAAATAATAAATGAATCTTTAATAAATATCAATTTCTTTTAATAAAGGTTTCTTCAATCAAACAACAAACTGAAAGTTAAATACCACACTGAAATTAAATTAACAAATATAAGTAGGGCTGGGTGGTGGTAGTCAAGCACTACTGTTACATCACCAAAATTAAAATCAATCCATGTTTGTCATTTACAGTAAATTGACATTACTGTTTAGATTTGTTAATTTGCCACTACGTACATTATGTAACTATTGTTAACACATTTAGTTTTGAAAAATTGTGAACTTTACTGTTGTAGAAAAGGGAATTCTCAGAGTTAAGTTCACTGTGAAAAACACAGTGAGTTTATTCATACAGGAATGATATGGCCACAGAGTAGCAGTGTGATTCAAAGGTATGAGTCGAAGAACTGTGGTTAATATGCAAGAGTAAACACAAAAGATGAAAGGAATTCCCAATAAGTCGCAACACCACTCTTCCCTGATTGACATATTGCTCCGGTACAACACAAAACTGCATCATTTTTTAACTGAAGACTACAGCTACAACTTCGAACCTGTATTTTACATTGTGAAAAGTATCTGACAAATGTATTTTTATTACAAGTTTCCTTATTCACTATTTTTTAGCATTTGGGATTGCTCAAATAAACCAATTTGTCCAATATAAATAATTATATTTCTTCCTGTTGGGTAATTATAATTTTTTTACATTTTCATTAAAGTTATTTTGGTAATTTGAGTATTCAAGACACTTTCATTTCACCCAGGTGGACCAAAGTTTGTGACTATACAGGTTATTATTTACACCATTTGTGTCACAAATTTGTGTCAAAATGAAAATATTATTATGTTTTTTACTGTAACTGTACAACTTTTTATGTTGCTTTGTTATTCATTTGTTTTCAAACACTAATGATGATTCAGTGCCTATAGAATGTGCACATTGGAGATCTTGTACACTAGATTACATTCTCAGTTTAAAAAAGCAATTGCCAAGCTGGCATAGGTTCTTCTATACAGAAGGTAAAATTTAAGATAAGAGGCAGATGTAAAGACTAATTGTTCGTAAGTGAAAAGAATGTCCATATGGGCTAAGTAAACAGAAAACAGACATCAATAGTGTTTGCAACATCTTGAGAACATCCAATTGCTAACATTCTAATCTCATACTATTTGTACTTTTTTATTTGTTATAGTGCGCTGGACTGATCAATTATGCTCACATATGAATGATTGTATGGATCAAATGGTTAGTTAATATTTTAAATATTAAATACATATGAACCTAATCTAAATTAATCACAAATTGGTCATTAATGTTAGTTCCTTGCGTTATTTTAACACAGGTAGATTTTGGTTTTGGCTAAGCCACATTCTGATACTCAGCTAACTGTAGTGTCAAATACATGTGAATAACAGCTTGCTGTTTTTCGAGAGGCTGATTTCAGAAACACAGATGAGGTTAGGTATTGTGTATTTTTATTTAAAACAATATATTGTGGCGCCCTCGCCTTGCGTTGCATCCGAAGAGCGCCCGGCTGAGGTGCGCGGCGAAGGGCGGGATGGCGGACGGCTCCGCACCATTGTGGAGCTCCGCAGTTTCCTGGGATTGGTGTCTTACTACTGGAGGTTCATATGGGACTTTGCCAGCCTCGCCGCCCCGCTACTCCACCTCATGGAGAAGGTGCGCCAATTCGTGTGGGACACGGAGTGTGAGGCAGCCTAACGGGGGCTGTGGAAGGCGCTACTGGGGGCTCCCGTCCTGGCCTTTCTGAACCCGTTGCTGCTGTATGTGCTAGTTACCGACCCTAGTAACGTGGGGGTGGAGGCAGCGCTAGCACATGAGGGTACTGGGAACGGGTTGTCGCATATTTCAGTAGGGCATTGAGCAGGGAGGAGAAAAATTATTGCATCACCAGGAGGGAGTTGCTGGCTGTGATCGTCGCAGCCCGCCACTTCAGGTCCTACCTGTTCGGGATCCATTTCAAACTACAGACGGACCATGCTTCCCTCACCTGGCTGCTCAATTTCAAGGAGCCGGAGGGCCAAATGGCAGGATGGATTGAGGTCCTGCAGTAGTACAACTTCACGGTAGTGCACCATGCGGGGTCTCACAACCGAAACAGACTCTCTCTTGTGGAGTCCCTGTGGGGCAGCAGACTGCCACTACTGTGCCCTGCTGGAGCAGCATGAAGAGGCCGCCTGCATCTGGGCAAAAGAGAATGCCACAGCCACGTCCCTGAGCAGACTGTTTGGTGTGGGCCTGGCAGACCTGGTGCAGCAGCAGGGGGTGGACCCTGACATTGGGCCGGTGCTCCACTGGAAGGCGGCGGGGACCCGCCCCACATGGGAGGAACTCACCCCTCACACCAAGTCTGTTAAGGCACTTGGCCCTCTGTGGGAGGCCTTAGAGGTGAGGGATGGGGTGCTGCGCCAGGGGTGGCAGGTACCCTCCAGCGGTAAGGTCAGGTGGCATCTGGTGTTGCCGCAGTCGCTCCACGGGGCAGTTATCTGGGCGGTGCATGGCCAGCCAGGTGTGGGGCACTTCGGCTCTGCGTAAACCCTGCAGCGACTCCAAGGCCATTTCTATTGGGGTCTCTGCCACCGAGACGTGGAGTGTTTCTGTCGGACATGTGCGGCCTGTGTGGCCGAGAAGTGTATGCCTCCTGTAGCACAAGGAGGGGGCTCCCATGGAGTGATATGGTATGGACATACTGGGCCCGTTTCAGCGTACCGAGGCATGCAACCGTCCTGGTGGCGATAGACTATTTGAAGTGGCCCAAGGCTTACGCCCTCCCGGATCAGAGTGTGATCACCGTGGCTGAGGGCCTATTGGAGGGAATGTTCACCGGGCTGAGGCTGCTGGAAGAGTTCCATAGCGATCAGGGGCATAACTTCGAGTCACAGGTGTTCCCGGGGGTGTGCCAGCGCTTGGGAATTAAGAAAACGCGGACCACCCCGCTGCATCCCGAGAGACGGGTTGGTAGAGTGTTTTAATTGAACGCTCTCCACTCAACTGGCCACCCTGGTCTTGCGGCACCAGTGGGACTGGGACAGCCACTTACCCCTCGCCCTGTGAGTTTACCGGACCACTGTGCAGGAGACCACCGGGTGCACCCCAGCCTCGTTCATGCTGCATACCCCGGTGGATCTCCCATTTGGTTCGTTGCCTGAAGGAAAGCTGGCACAGCCAGCCGAGCCAGATTATGAGTGGGACATGCAGCAGTGGATGCTGCGAGTACACAGCTTCACTTGAAGCTGCCTGACTCAGGCAGGGGTACGGCAGAAGCAGTACTATGATCTGCACTGCAGGGGGACCCCCTTCAGACCAGGGGACCTTGTCTGGGTCTACAACCCACTGTGCCACAAGGGCCTCAGCCTGAAGCTGGTGCTAGCGTGTGAGGGACCTGGGAAGGTCCTGGAGGTCATTGGGGAAATCTGCTACCAGTGTCCAGCTCGGGAAGCGGGGGAGGGTGGTGACCCTAGTGTGTTATAGCCTGGTTACGCTGTCTTTGTCTCCCACTGTCTTTGCTGCTATGCCAGCAATAAAGAGCAGCTTCTATTCTGAAAAGAGCCTGAATTCCTGTCTGCATCCCCGCCGATCCCATCTCGCTACAATATATATGTGTTATGTGAACTTGGTCTGATCAGCATACGACACTATTGATAAAGAATTCCATAATTTCCTCAAACTCATATCTCATTTTCAGGACTAAAAATCAGACATTTGTAATTCCATACATTTCTAGACTTTCCAGACCTGCGCAAACACCCTGCCAATGGTGTAAGGGATGTCTGACAGCTCAGATATTCAAGGAATAGACCCTATTCAGATTCCAAATGTTAAACAAAATCAAATGAGGATACTTGCTTACACTTATATAGTGCTTGTCTGGACACTCAAAGCGCTTTACAGATAATAGGGACTCCCCTCCACCACCACTGATGTGCAACATCCACCTCGATGATGCAACGACAGCCATAGTGCGCCAGAACGCTCACCACACATCAGCCATTAATGGGGAGGAGAGCAGAGTAATGAAGCCAATTCATAGATAAAGCAAAATCTGCACCCAAAGCCCAGAAACAGGCCAAAGTCCAAAACCAGGTAAGTAATCCAGGGTGAAAAATAAAACACCAGGGCCACTGAACAACAAACAGATAAACCAACATACAAAAAAGGAAACAAATCTCAAGAACAAAAACAAGAAATAGTCTAACAGGAAAATGAAACAGCACAAGGAAGAAAACACTATAACTAAGGAAAAAAATCGAGAAAGACAGGATCTAGACCTTGATATAGAGTCAACAATAGTGAGCACAACCTGGTCAGGGTTTAAATAGGTCTGAGGAGGGGAGGCTGGAGAGCTAGGGATTGGATCTGTTGCTGGCATGGCAACTCGAGGTTAGGGTACCCTCTGGTGGCAAGATAATGGAACTGTAACAGTTCTGCCCTTCCTTTCCATTGTTGCCTCTTGGCAGTAGACCACAATAAAAAAAAACTGTGGGTCAATGTTGAAATGTTTGGTAGCTGCAGTTACTCCTTATAAGGTCACATACATACTTTAACAGTCAAACAGTCAAAACCACATTCAAAGTCAAGGCCAAATTTAAACCCTGGGATATAATTTCCTGATGGGTACCGCCCGGTTTTCACAGTGCCTTCTTCTAGACTGGAGGGGAGCAGGTTTCCCATCCCTTAGGTAAACACTGGTGTTTTAAAAGTAATTAACTTTACAATACTGTTACAAATGGGGTGTTACAAAAATGGTGAATATCTGGAACTGATAAGAGGTTTAGTCAATAAGTAAAATAAGTATTCATAACCCCAAAGTTGTAAGCAAATTCTCCAGAATATACTCAAGTGGTTGGTATAGTTACAGGCACATGAATTATTTGCTCTCTGACATAGGTTTAGTCAAAAGAGTAATAATCCAGGCTCACTTGTTTATATATATATATGTGTGTGTTTATTAGCAATGATAATACAAACACTACACTATAATAATAATATACTTTATTTTTTATAGCGCCTTTAAAGATGGCTTCTCAACAAAAAAATACACCACACAAGTTACTTTATATACCTTTATACAGTATATACAAACAAGGTGTTCCAGAGGCCTAACGTTCTAGACACCCAGAAAATACCAGACTGCTATCAAGTATTTGACTATTAAATAATGCCTATAGAGGCCAAAGAAGAGATAAGTTTCCTTCTAAAACAAATGCAATTCAACCTGCAGTTAAATGCCACAAAATAGATGGGAGCCTATCTTCCTATTCTTAAAATGCACCCACAAGCAGAAAACTCTTTAACTTTAACGCAGTTAAAGTTTACGCAGGTTTACGCAGGAAACCCAAGTTCCCCAAAAACAGTCTGACCTTCCTTCCTTCTTCTTTTCCTCTCTCTCCTCTCTTTTCTCTGTGGTCTAATTGTGATCTTATACGGTGTGTTTCTAGACTGCTCATTTACAAGAATTTACCCACAACTTACAGTGCCCTGAAAAAGTATTTGCCTCCTTTCCTCTATTATTGCATATTTTGTAGATAAAGGAAACCTGAGTTAAAAAGTAACACTTTTCTATTATTATTACATTTATTTGATAAACAAAGTTATCCAACACCCATATCCCCTGTGTGAAAAAGTAATTGCTCTTAATAACTGGTTGTGCCACCTTTAGCTGCAATAACTACAACCAAATGCTTCCTATAATTCTTTCACATCACTGTGGAGGCATTTTAGCCAACTCTTCCTCGCAGAACTGCTGTAATTCAGACACATTGGTAGGTCTTTGAGCATGAACAAAATTCTCCCAAAAGGATTGGAGATCATCCCGGTGCTTCATGGCAAATGAGAGACAAGAATTTATATTCTTCTTGGTTAGCAGTGGTTTCTGCCTTGCCACTCTCCCATGAAGTCCATTTTTGCCCAGTCTCTTCTGGCTGTGGAATCATGAACACTAACCTTAGCTGAGACAAGAGAAGCCTGTAGTTCTTTGGATGTTTTTTTAGGATCCTTTGTGACTTCCTGGATGATTTTACACTGCGCCTTTGGAGAAATTTTGGCAAGCCGGCCACTCCTGGGAAGATTTACTACTGTTCTAAGTATTCTCGATTTGGAGATTATGGCTTTCACTGTGGTTCGGTGCCGGCCCAGAGTCTTAGAAATGGCTTTGTAACACTTTCCACACTGATAGATATCAACAACTCTTTTCTGATCTCTTCAGGAATTTCCTTTGATCGTGGCATAATGTGCTTGTTGAATCTTTGTGCTGGCAACTTGACTCTGATGGTAAGGGTCAAAATAAGTGAGATTTATATTGAGCAGGGCTGGCTGTAATCAAGCCTGGCTGTATTCAATCAGCTGACTCTAAATTATCCCTTTAATTGGGTTGATTTAATTTGTGGGGGACTGATGTTTTATGTATTGTAATGTCACAAGATGAAAGGTCAGACAAATAGTGAAGTAACAGACATATAAGCAATATAAACAATATAGTCAACCAGACTCTGAAAAGACGTTTAAAGTTGTTATTTCTTTAAAAGGAGAAAGAAAACTCAAGTTCCCAAAATCTCATACTACTAAAATAGTATTCTAACTCCTACAGCCCTAGCCTTTTACTGAACATCATGCTCATCATGTGTTTCCTCCATGAAGTATTTTACCCACTACTCCAAATTTTCTTACAGTTCTTCCAATCATTCCAATTTTTGTAACCCATCTAACCTTGTCCAACACCTTATCTCTTCCCATGCTTTTCTCATCCTTTCTGTGCAAGTCTATGGAAATGCTAGTCAGGAAGGTTGACTTTACCAGGCTTTATACCAAGGTTTCACCATCTCTCTCTGTATTTCCTAATTCTCACTGAAACATACATCTCTCCCAGCAACTATGTGAAATCAGTGGCTCTCTCCTTGAACATCTATTGTACCTTACCCACACACTCTGACCTGGGACAAAATCCACACTATGCACAGGTAGGGCTAAGCTGTGTACAGCTGAGAGGACCTTGTATAAATCAAAAGATTCTACTGCCCTCACAATTTAAAAAAATATAGGTTAACCTCCTCCTCTACCAAATACAATTCTACCAGTCTAAAGTATAAACTAAGAAGTAAAGGTTATTTCCAAGTTGAAAAGAACAAAGAAAAAACACAATGTTTGGGATGTTCATACTTTTTTCAGGTGTGAACATCTTCAAAATAGAAAAAGCTACTTTCAATGACTCCACCTTCACCCTCTTCTCTCACCGCAGATGACTTTGCAGCATTCTTTAATGAGAATGTAGTCACCATCCACAACTGATTTTACAGACTGCTCTAAAACTGGCAAATTGCCACCAAGGCAGTCCTCTCCTCCTCCGCTCTCTAAGGCTAATATCTCAGAACTTATTCTCTCACACCCCTACTACCTGTCCTCTTGATCCTGTCCCCACTACTCCGCTTCAATATATTTCTGACCTATTCTTATTTGCTCTCTACATCTTAATGCCTCCATATCTTATGGGACTTTCTCCATATCTTTCAAGCAGGCAAGTGTCACATCCTTCCTTAAGAAAACATCATTCAGTTACCGTGACTCTCAGAACTAGAGATCTGACTCTTCTTCAACTCCTGTCCAAACCTCTTGAATATTTAAGCTTCATTCAAACAACTTGCAGTTTCACTCACAGTCTAAGGTTCTTGACCCATATCAATCAAATTTCATGCTGTGGGAACACACAGTGTCTGCACTTCAGTCAGTAATGGATGCATTATACTGCTAGAGCCATCTCTTGTCATCAATGGCAATGCCCTGAGTTGATTAACTTACCAATGGGCTTTGTGGGCCTTCTCCTTTCCCTTATCCTAATCATATTGTTACAAAAAAGGGAGTTATGAAAATAGAGAAAATCAGAAATAACCAAGCAGATAAATCAATAATGAAAATAATCATAACCCCCAACCTGTAAATATTTCCCTGAGAATATATCCAAGCAGCTGGTATAATCAGAGGCACCTCATTTCGTTGTTCTCTGGCACAGCTCTGGTGAAATGAATAATAATTCAGGTAACTTGGATCAAAAAAATATTTATTTACATATGTACATATGTTTACATACTAAAGAACGCGCAACATTACAGTTACACTACTTACAACTTTTCTAGTAAGGCATTTCAGAGGCCAAACATCCTAAAGACACAGACAAAAACCCTCAGGCATGCTGTATGACTGAATCTGTATAATTGCAAATGGCCCTGCTAATTCAGTGATTCAGTTCTTGCAAATCTAGGGGAAAAGAAGGCATTTGTCAGGTAAGCGTACTGTGAACCTTAGCACTTCACACTTAAATCAATGTCAGAGCACTGAATAAGCTCTGATATGATCTTACTCTCTCTGATGTTAACTTTCATAAGTCTCTGACTCAACCTGTACTGTACATAAGGAGCCCTCCAATGAGCATCAGCTGCAGCAGGGTACTGTGCTTTGCATGGTACAGGGTACAGGGTACAGGGTACAGGGTACAGGGTACAGGGTACTGTGCAACCTTACAGATGTGTACACTTTACACTCTGCTCTGATCTCCAATACCCCATCTTTTCCAATTAACCCTCTCCAACTGTGCAAGCTTTCCTTTCAACTGCTGCTGCTATCTCAGGATCCTTGAGTTCTGTTATCTGAAACTAGTTTAGAATTACAACATAACCAGTTTCCTCTACAATTCTGAAAGCCTCACATCAAATCAAATTACTAACAAAGCAGTTTCTTGTCTAGATTAGGAGTCCTGCCTCTTAAATGCTGATAGAATGAAGGTATGTCTTCCTTAATAAGTGGAGGGTTTTGATTCCTTTTATTTTCTATTCAACAGGTTAAACCACCCCATTACTTGTGTCCAGTCAACTTCATCACTTTATTAACTCTTTACAATTTCTTGCATTAGGAATTATGTTTTCACATACCCCAGCTTGCTCTCCATGAGACACACAGACAGGAAGAGAGCCTGGGGTCAGAGCGCAGGGTCCACCATTGTATGGCACCCCTGGAGCAGTTGGGGTGGGATTTGAACTGGCAACCTTCCAGCCACAGGCGCAGATCCTTAGCCATGGTATTTGTGAAGTCAGGGTGATAAAGCGATTTTTTGTGAGTCTCAGAATACAAAGCAAGATAACTCAATTTGTACATATTTTTGACCAATTTCAATTACCTATTGAATAAACTGTTCCTTGCATTCTTTATTTTTCTTAAGTAAAGTTCTGCTAGTTATAAATAGAAGATTGCAGCAATGATATCCCTATTTGAACCCAAAACATAATGATCATTATCATCCCCCCCTCTTGCATTGGCAGTTTAAGTAAAGTTAATTACCATAATCCAATATATTGAACAAGTTTTAAAGTCTTTTCTGAAACAGGCAGAAAAAACTTTGATTAAACTGGGGTGTCACTAAGAGAATATGGTGTCTGAAAAAGCGCTTTAAAGTCTGATATTTCCCAAAGATTTAAAAACATAATTGTTATCAAAACGAGAGATTTTTAATACATTTAGTTGATCATCTACAAACTTGTGCGCCCTCTTGTGGTTAAGCAGGACAGCTAACAAACATTAAAAAGGAAGACGGTACAGCGTTAGTTGCCATAGTGTTACCTTTCCAAAAAGTTAGCACTTTTCACACATTCTGAACTTCCCCCCCTAAGAGCTTTACGCATTGCTGTAATCCGGCTAGTTTATTACTCCCGGTACTCATTTGGAAAGCAGGCTGAGTGGTCCTGTTAGCTGTCTGGAAGGAACATCACTTGCCCCTACCTGGGATGGAAGCCGGGACTTTTCGGTCAGGAGCTAGACGCCCTTGCCGTCTGAGCTACTATGGCTGGTAAATCTTTATGTAAATAAACACTTGCTTTTTACTTTGCTGTTTTGTTGCATTCTATTTTAGGATAGAAATGTTACACCTACTTAATTTCTTTCTGGAAATGGAAGGAAATAGCCCTTTTAAGCTAGTTTAAAGACTCATTGTGATTGTTCTCAGTTTGTACTTTACAAATGCTGCTATTTGGAAATCGAAAGAAGTTCCTGTAGTCTTTGTGTGATTACCTGGGGGACAAGTTTGCACCGTTTAAAAAAAACTCCAAGTTCAAATACTGTTTTCCAAATTCTCATTATTTCAATTGTTTAGATTGATTCTGTAGTGTTATTTTGATTACTAACGTTTTTAGGGTATCGCAAAATGCCATGCCTTTATTTTTCTTTTTACATTACTCGATATAGGACATACTGTAATTGTAATGCAGGCACCTGCTTTTAAGTTCTAATAATTCTGTCAGATTTCTTAAATATTAAATACACTTGAAAAAACGATGTGCTCTGTCCTGTTCTCTCACTCATTTGAGCAACAGAAAACTTCAAAATAGCACTAAACATTCATTTTCATATTGTTATCTCGATAAAATTCTTTCAAAAAATAAATTACTTTCTGATAGATTACCAAAAATTCCAAGTGTGACTTGGAAAGCCGTGCGCACTGCAGAGAGGCTGCCTACAGTGAAGTGCTACTATACAGGGTTAACAGTCCGAAAGCTACACTAATATCTTTATCCCGACTGCAAGACCTATCGAGGTCAATCGTCCAAAAGCTTAAAATCGGCTTTACTTTCCCTCTGCGCCCCTGACCTAGCTACACCCAGAGAATTCTGCAGGGAAAAGAGAAAGAAAACAGATAATGTACCTATGACTGTGATCACGCCGTGTAGCTGTTTCATCAGCAAAATAACTGAGACTGTCAATACTGAAATAGCACAATGTGCTACAAAGAAAAAACGGAAACCGTTATTTAAAAATCATAACCAAATGTTTTGGTATGCTGATACTGTCGTATTGAGCTAAGACACCGAGAGGGAACCGGCTAAAACCCGGAACGGCGGTACACCGGAACAACGGAACGCTACAAAAACAGATTTTAGTATTTAAAAAAATAACACTTCTTGTCAAATGTATACTTTTTTCTATACTTGCAATACTTGGATGTCAAAATGCTAACAAATCACACTTAGTATCACTGCCCCAAAACAACTTTTTTTTTTCCTGATGGGTAAAGTGGACTTTATATATATATAGAAATATAATAGTTTTATCTTCAAGAAAAAGGATTCACGACGCAAAGTACATTCCCTTGTCATTCGTTTGCTGAATTCTCTACTAGAGTTCCATGAGCTTTGCCCCAGCATTTAAAAGTACAGGTAAAATATAATAGTTTTGTCCTGGGGCATAATTCCAAGACAAGGAATTCTTATGTCGCACACAGCGTCCGTTTGGGGTTTACGGCGCTGTTGCGCTTTGAGTTTGGGGGTTACGGCTTTATGACACTTGGCTGCCTTGGCAGGTTTTTACCATTCTGTCAGTTACGAGTTACGCACAATAAAGAGCAGACGTCTGCGAAACCTGTCTGCCTCAGTTCCTGGTTTTCCGCGGTGTAACATGAATAGGTACTCGAAGGCTTGAACTTGAACTTGAACTTTATTGCCATATGTACCGGTACAATAGAAGTCTTACAGAAAGTCTCTCGATTGTTAAAACAAGTGTAAAAACACAAAGTGCAGACAGTGCATCAAGACAATATACAAACAAACAGTAGGCAATGTACAAGTAAACAGATTGAATGTAAACAATGCAGACATGTAAACAATGACTGGAGATGTGCAAAAAATAAGAAATCACAATGAGGTAGATGGTGTAGGTGTGGTCTGAGGGGCATGGCTAAATGTGTTCGCCAATTGCACTGCTTGTGGATAGAAGCTATTGAAGAATCTAGTGGTAAGTGTCCGTATGCTTTTGTATCTCTTGGCTGAGGGCAGTGGGGTGAAGAGCTCATGCCCAGGGTGGTGACTGTCCTCTGTGATGGCCAAAATTCTACCACAGCAGCAGTCCTCATAAAGCTGTTTAACCTCTGTGAGACCACAGCCGATGATCTTCTGGGCCACATTCACCATTCTCTGCAGTGCCTTTCTTTCTTTCTCGGTGTTGCCGGACCACACGGTGATCCCGTTGGTGAGGATGCTCTTGATGGTGCAGCAGTAGAAGTTCACCAACACAGGTAATGGCATCCCCCATCGTTTGAGGCACCTCAAGAAATAAAGGTGCTGCTGAGACTTCTTCAAGATAGAGTCAGTGTTCACAGTCCTGGTTAGATCATTAGAAATGTAAATTCCCAAAAACCTAAAGCTGGTGACTGTTTCCACTTTTGTTCCATCAATACTGAGTGGGCTGTGAGTGTGTGGCCTGTGTCTCCAAAAGTCCAGCTCTTTCGTTTTATTTACATTTATGTCCAGGTTATTGCTATGACACCACCTAAGCAGCTGTACGACTTCATCCCTGTAAGTGGACTCGTCATCATTGCTGATCAGGCCTATGTAGCAGCGAGGCTTATTAAAGTACAGGAATTAAGTTTTCTGCTCCCTTGCCAGTCCCTCTCTCCTTCATCTCAGTGGTGCTTGATACAGAGAGGCCATTCCATTTGGTTCACAATTAAGGTGTTTTTCTAGCTGATAGAGTGTCCTGATAAGGAACAACTCCCAAGGCTGAGACGCATCAACCACCCTAAGAAATGGTCATCTCTGGCACCTCAAAGTCTGGGAGATTCTGGGAGAGTCTTCTTAAAAGTTGTTTACAACTCTAAGGTCAGAGTGCATTGTTACTCATCCTCAGCCAATCAGGAACTGGTAGGGCAGGTTAACACTACGTGGTTCTCTGATGCCCATGAAACTTTCAACCAATGAACGATCGTAGTCCCTCCAGGTAAAACAGGCAACACAGGGTTCCCCAGCGCGCCTCCTGGACAATTCTCAGACTCAGAGGACTTTCTGTCACGGACGTCCAAAGGGACTAACCGTGGAGAGCAGGAGAGCGGAAAAAGACCCATATGCGTAGCGGCGAGACGGGAAAAAGGCCCGGGCTCATTGTGCAAAGAGTTCAGGAATGCCGTATAGAAACCTATGCCCTCAGGGAGCGGACGTGGGGTGCCCTGGTGCTAGGCGGGTCTCAGGACATCCGAACGTCAATGCTGAGCAAGGACAGAGTGCAAGACCCGGAAATATATAGCCCAAGGGAAAGAGAGGGACAGGAAGGACAGCAGACTGGAAACTAGGGACAGAACAGAGAAGGAGCACCCTCTGGCTGCAGAGGGCGTAACACTTTCCTTTGTTCTAAGAGTTGTGGTGTCTCCGGGGGATAGTTTATGTAAACGAAGGTAGTACTTACACCACACTTTTCTGTCCTCAGATCCGTGGCGTTTCTTTCAATAACTGCCTTCCTAATACAGTCCGTAATCCGTTCCCTTAGTCCTGATCCGTTCCGAGTTCCACAAGTTCGTAATAAAGCCAATCCGCGTTGTATCCTTAACCAGTGTCCGTAATCCAAAACCATAAACCTTTCTCCTTGCAGTAGTCCATTATTCCTTAATCATGCACCTCTTTCCACTCTTTTCCTCCAAAACGCATTCACCTTACCGGCTTCCGCCCTGTTCACTGCCTCCGGGGCACTTATATTTCGGCTCCTGATGTGGCTCAGCTGTGTCTCGTTGTTTCTCAGGATAGACCCTTTCCATTTCCTGGTCAGCTGATTCCTTTTGGCCGCCATCTTGCTAAGGTCCATATTTAGTATTTTCAGTGTTTCGTTCCTGAAATACCGGTTAGAGATGACCCTTCCCCGGGTCCTCTTACAGAGTCAAGAACGGAGTTTGCCAGCTCGTAACCAAAGGATCCACCCGAGCTTAGCCCTCGTGAACCCACCGTGAAAGCTCACCTGATCAACAAGTGAACTACGGTTGGAACTGTGGACAGCTGAATCTAAGTATTCAGAACTAGCGCTTCATCAGGAATGAACCGTTTTTCTTCCTGTCTAAAGAGTGTGACCTGCTTGGACCCGCAGTCACTTTTCTCTTGTGCACAAACTTTGCTAGTTTCAGCCAACACTAATTAGCCAGTCTTCAGAGAGCATCAGCAGCACATCGCAGCAGGAATCTCTCCCAGCACGTCGCACGCTGCAACAGTACTGCCTGGCACAGAGCCAGAGAGCACCGATTGGACAGCAACAAGCCTGCCTTTGCTACTTTGTGCCTGCGGGAGATCTGAATCCACACAGATTGGATGAGTATTCAACATTCTGCATTACAGCTCAAGAATTCAATTGTTACCTCAATCTGAGTTGATATCAATTTAATTCCTATGAGTGATGTACTTGCTTTTGAGTATATAATGTGTAGAAGTTGTAAACCAAGTTCATTTACGAAATGGTCTAAATGAATGATATACCGAACATATGTCCCTCTTGGTATTTGTAACTCTTTGTGATTGAATATATGCCTTTGGTATTCTGCTAACCCTAACGATATGCACCTTTTATGTATTAATAAATGTGTTCTCGTGTATTAGTATCCGTGTGTGTGTTGTTTGAGTTATCCCGCAAGGTTGGATTCTAATAGCCATCAGAAGCATCATTTTGTGACTTACTGCGACAATTAATAATTGTCCCAGTTAAGCACAAACCCCTAGATTTACTGGTGCCTCGTGAGAGGATGCCTACACCTATTATAGTGGCGTCATCCTCAAATTTAATGATGCGGTTGTTGCTGTGTCTTGCTGTGCAGTCGTGAGTGAATAGGGAGTACAACCTTGGACTTGGACAGCAGCCTTGTGGAGTTCCAGTGCTCAGGTTGAGTGGTGTTGATGTTTTATTACCTATCCACACCACCTGTGGTCTCTCGATTAGGAAGTCCAGCAGGTAGTTGCAGACAGAGTTGCAAAGTTCTAATCCCCTGAGCTTTGTCACCAGTTGGCTGGGTATGATGGAATTGAATGTTGAACTGCAGTCCACAAACAGCATTCTCACATATGAGTTCTTAGTGTCCAGGTGTTCCAAGACTGTATGTAGAGCCAGGGAGACAGCACCATCAACTGATCTGTTGTTCTGTTAGGCAAACTGCAAGGGGTCCAGGGACTCTGTGATGGAGGAGTTGATATGTGACAACACCAGCTTTTCCAGGCATTTCATCACCACAGATGTTAATGCAACTGGGTGGTAATCATTCAGGCACGTCACTTTTGCCTTTTCGGGGAGTGGAACAATAGTGTTTTTTGTAAGCAGGTGGGGACAATGGACTGTGACAGGGAGGGGTTAAAGATGTCCGTAAACACTGTGGTCAACTGGGATGCACATGTCCTAAGGACATGGGGTGGTATCCCATCAGGCCCTGCAGCCTTACGGGTTTTCACACTACCCAGAGGACCTGCACGTCCTGCTGAGAGTTTCGGAACAAACTTGCCCTGTACACTTGGTTATGCTCACATCCAGACAGTCCCAGTCACTAGGCGCCCAACAACCATTCTTTCTACTGTGTGACATTATTGGATTGTTTTTTTTTGTTTTTAATGAAAATGATACTTTAATGAAGAGACTTACATAGCATTTTGTTATCAGTGTCTGTGGTGGTAAATCGGTTAAACTTTGATACTAAGGAATGCAATATAGTTTGATTTATAGGAATGCAATATAGGTTTGATTCTGGGTCCTCTGTGGCTCAACACCCATCCCCCCACAGCCACACGCTCCCTAACCCTTCACAGCTGCGACTGCCCAACACCTCCTCCATCCCCCCACAAACATGGCCGCCTACAGCTACAACCCCCGACAGCTACTCACCCACACATCCCCCACAGCTGCCACTCTCCAACACCTCCGCCATTAACACCTGCAGCACTGAAAGTACTATGAGCACCATACCCCAGGCCAGGCTGACCATCACGGCTGACCAGGTGGAGAAGGAGTTGAAGAGGCTACACCAGGGTAAGGCCACAGGACCAGATAACATCTGTCCCAGAGTTCTGAGGGCCTGTGCTGATCAGCGTAGCGGAGTGCTCCAGCGACTGTTCAACCTGAGCCTGCGCTTGGAGAGAGTCCCGGTCCTCTGGAAGACATCATGCCTGGTCCCGGTACCGAAGAAAGGGCGCTCCTCTGTCCTCAACGACTACAGACCAGTTGCACTGACTTCTCACGTCATGAAGACACTGGAGAGGCTGGTCGTATCCCACCTGAGACCCCTGGTCAGCTCATCACTGGACACCCTACAGTTTGCCTACCAGCCCAGTGTTGGTGTGGAGGATGCGATCATCTACATGCTGCAAAGGGCCTACTCACACCTGGACAGGGCTGGCAACACTGTAAGGATCATGTTTTTCGACTTCTCCATTGCCTTCAATACCATCCAGCCCTTACTTCTAAGGAGGAAGCTGGAGGAGATGCAAGTCGATGCCTCCATGACCTCGTGGATCACTGACTACCTGACAGGCAGACCACAGTCTGTGAGACTTCAGAACTGTGTGTCTGAACAGGTAGTGAGTAACACAGGGGCACCTCAAGGGTCAGGTCTTTCTCCATTCCTCTTCACCCTCTATACTTCGGACTTTAAGTACAACTCAAAGTCATGCCACCTGCAGAAGTTCTCAGATGACTCTGCAATTGTGGGATGTATCAAGGGTGAGCAGGAGGAGGAGTACAGAGGACTGGTCAGCAGCTTTGTGGAGTGGTGTGGGGTGAACCACTTGGAACTGAATGTAACAAAGACAAAGGAACTGGTGGTAGATTTCAGGAGGAAAAAGGTCAAACCTACTCCTGTCTACATCCATGGGAGTGGCGTGGAGATGGTGGACTTGTACAAGTACCTGGGAGTGCACATCGACGATAGACTGGAATGGTCTAAGAACATCGAGGCCATCTATAAGAAGGGACAGAGCCGACTTTACTTATTGAGGAGGCTCAGGTCCTTCAATGTATGTAGTAAGATACTTCATATGTTCTATCAGTCGGTGGTAGCGAGCGCCATTTTCTACCCAGTGGTATGCTGGGGCCCTGGGATTAGAGCAGTGGATTCTAAAAGGCTGAACAAGCTCATCAGGAGAGCAAGCTCTGTCATTGGGTCTGACCTGGACCCCTTGGAGGTAGTGGCTGAGAGGAGAATGGTGTCCAAACTAGAGGCCATCATGGACAACATCTCCCATCCCCTCTATGACAGGCTTGCAGAAATGAAGAGCATGTTCAGCAATAGACTGATTCATCCACGGTGCGACAGGAAGCGCTACAGGAGGTCATTCTTGCCGTCTGCCATAAGACTGTACAACGCATCCACCTTGCGTCTGGGCAGAGGCACTGGATGTAGACCAGTGACCTGTTTCTGTTTCTGGACTGAACGCATCTACACATCTACTGCTACATCTGTTCTCTTTCTTTTTCTTTTCCTGTTTACAACTTTTTTTGTGCAATATATGCCAGGGACCTGTGCAATACATTTATATCTATATTTATATCTTTATCTATATTTACATCTATATTTATATTCATATGTGTGATACGATTTTTTCTGTGTACTGTTCTGTTCTAGTTTGATCTTTGTGTGTCCGGACTGTGAGTAACTCTTGTATTGTATTGTATGTATTGTACTATTATTATATAATTCGTTACACTGTGGCTGTGTTGTCTGTGTTAAGCTGCTGTTGCACTGCAATTTCCCTCACGGGATAGATAAAGTATCTATCTATCTAGTTAAGTACACTACACTACAGTAGGTAAATGACCTTTACCTGATTGAATTGGTTGAGTTTCTTAGTGAAGGTTAATTTTTAGCGGTGGTTTGGGGTAAAAAGGTGACTTGACATGATTCAATGTAGTGAAATGGAGCAGAGGTACAGTAAGAAGGCTTGTCAATCGTTGACCTGACTTACATAATGACATAAATGGGTGTAGGGCAGCGACTTGGGGTCTGTGTTTTCTGTAAGTGGAGTATAATATGCAGTGTTTTGTCAGGATGTGGTGTGTGTGTTTTTTATCTTTTGTGTGGTGTTTACCTCCCAAATCAAGGAGCACAAATAGTACAGCAGTAACCAATCACTACTGATTAAACAACACACTGTTTGCCTAGTCACCCATTAATTACTGCAGTCAGAGATGACACCTTAGATTGTGTGTGCAAACAGGCTGGAACCAGATCTGGAACATAGAAGCAAAGAGGAAAGACAAAGGACAAAGAAATGAAGTTCAGTGCACTGCAACACCTGGTCTGATGCAGATGCGTACAGTCAGTTTCTCACATAGCCACCATTTGTTTTATGCTCCATGATCACCCAGACATTCCTGTCCTTCATTCAAGTCCTGGCATTCTGGCCAGAATGTCATGTGCCAGTAGGTGCTAGAAAGGTGTCTTCTTCCCCTTACCCTATATTTGTTACAGACTGCAGGGTAAGGGGAGTATGGAAGATAGTTCACCTCTTTCAATTGGTCGTGATCGAGGATGATATAGGTATTCGAAGGACTATGAATAGTCTCATTTCTTTCTTGACTGCAGCAGAAGGAAGTATACCAGGACAAACAAAGCTGATTTGGCAGAGTGGTGCTATTGGATTATTTTTTTGTGACTTTTGTTTTGGTTACTGTGGATGATGGTGTTCATTTGTCTTTGTGTAGATAATGCCGGAAGAATAAAAACAGCCATTATTTGATTTAGTGTGTTGTGCTGGTCAGTGGGTGCGCTATTAGTTCTTGGGAGCCTGATGAACCTGTGCTGGGAGAAGAGTCCTAGCTAAAATTACAAGGTCAGTAATGAGTTGTGCACTATTTGTGGACTACATTACTAACAGTGGGAATTGTTTATATCGATAAATAAAACACCAAAACTAAGTCCATCAACTTTGTGGGAAACAGCAAAGGCTTATTTGAGGGGAGCTCTCATTTCTCACACCTCTGCATTGAAAAAGATAGCAATCTGTCATAGAAGGCATTAGGAGAACCAGGTTGGACTCTATGCGGCGCTGAAACTGAAGGTTATTGCAACCGATTGGCATCCAAATCCCAAAGGCAAAAGGAAAAAGTCATAGTCAAAACAAAAGAACTAGGTCGGGTAGCCAAAAGATTCAGGTTGAGTGTATCCAAATCCAAAACAAGAAGCGAGGCGAAGTTGAAACAGGAGGAAACATCATTGTGTATCCAAAAATCAGGTCAAGAGTTTTAACGCGCACCAGAGAAAGCCGAAGAGTAACTCTCAATAGTGAGCGGGGACTGAGTGGAGTGAGAGGGTATAAATAGGGAAGAGTGTGAGGAATGACAATTGATTAATTAGTGTGCGGGTGTTGGCGGTGAGAGGTGCTTGTAGGAATGCAGTTCATGACACAATTAGGAGACGACTGGATCTAGAGAAAATGATTCAAAACCTAGAGACGTAATTTAAACTTTCACCTACTATAACTCTTTTAAAACAATTAGATGCTGTTTGTGTTGTTTTAGACCAGTTCCTTACTAGGAAAGGATAAAGGTTTCTTCCATGCTGAAAAAAGGAGAAAAGAAGCACAACATTTTGGCTGTGGAGCTTTCTTCGAAGGAACTTTCAAAGAAGGCTCCACAGCTGAAATGTTGTGTTTCTTTCCTTCTCTTTTTAGCATGGAATAAACCTTTTGTCATGATCCCTCATAATCAATCACTTAACCTTCTTAAATGTCGGCACATTCTCATGACCTCTGATAATTAGACACCTGACTAAATAATCATCCTATCATGCCTGTCGCCTTTCACCGCACCTGCTATTTATACTTTCCTCAAACCACACTTCACCACTTGGAATTAAACAGCCTGCTGTTTTCCTTGCTCTTCCACTGTTTCAAAAACCTTTCTAAAAATATTCTTTTGTCTCAGCCTTCTGGATCTCTCAGCCTGCCTCACCAACACCAACCTTGCCTAGCCCCTTTTGGATTTGACGATAAGCCTTCTCTGTCTACCTTGATACAACACTCAGCCTGCCTCACCAACATCGACGTTGCCTTGCTCAATTGATTTAATTCATTACCTGCATAGGGTTCTTCAGAACGCATCATAACACCTTTACTTGTTCCTTTGCAGACTACGCATGCTGACGCAGCTCACTACTTGAACTTCTGTCTTCTTTGCTAAACAAAGACTTTGTGAGTCGGGCAATGAACCAGGTCGGCCTCTTGCCCAGATGGCATGCGGGAGAATGGAGGTTAATACTAAACTTACTCTCAGAGACAAGAAGGGTGTTACACTCCCTTATCACACTTATCTTTGCTATAACCCTAAGGATATTAAGAGGATAATGATACTTTTCTGCTGAAATGTATACACATCTGAGTACACCTCCACTACTGTGAGAAGGAAGATATTCCTAGATCAAATAATAAAAGGAAGGATAAATCTCCAATCCTTCTCTGAAGAACAGAAAAGCTATCTGCGTAGACCAGTTACAGAGGAGGAGGGTCTTGAGGTCATAAACAACCTTAAGACTGGTAAGGCCCCAGGCCTGATGGATGTCAAAAAGACATTTGGTATGATCCTCTGGATTTATCTGTTTGATGCCCTCGAGAAGTTTGTAATTAAAGGAGAGCTTTGTAAGCTTTGTACAGTAAATCAAAGGCCATGCCTCCAGGTGGCTTCGATGACATAGAGAGTCCCTTCAGAATTTCCAGTTTAAATGGTATAGACAGTTTCATTTACCTTGGGGTAAACGTCTCACCGAATCTTAGGGAATTGTGGAAAGTAAACATTGCTCCAATAATTCTAAATGACTAATAGGACTTGAAATGTTGGCATAATCTCCCTTTTTCCCTTTTGTGCTGAATAAGTTTAATTAAGGTGAATGTCTGTGCTTGTATACCCTCTGCAAATGCTTTCCATATGGCTGACCAGGAGGGTCATCACTGACATAGAATGAGCGTTTGCCAGGTTTATCAGCGTATGGGATTGGTTTGATCCTTACATTAAAGGTAACTCATGCATAGATACCTGGGCCTGCTCACCTATATATTTATGAAATCTAGTCATAGGGGATAAAGCAATGCTAGACACAGAGATAAAATGTATTGTTTTCTCATATTGTTTGCAATACTTGCAAGGTATGGTGGCAGATTATTAAATATTTAGGTAGGAAAAACGTTATATCAATGCTAACTCCTATTATTATGAATCAGGACTTCCCCTCAGGTGTGAGCTTGGGAATCTTTAAGACATGGCATCAAAAAGGTATACACATGATTGGGGATTTATTTAAGGATGGCACCTTAATGTTCTTTCAGCAAAAACAATTACAATTTCACCCCCCACTAGAACTTTTTTTTTGTTTTTTTGTAAGTGCTACACTTCATCACTATGAAGATGCCTGCACACAGCCAGCCCAAAGGGGGGCGTTAGGGGGCAGTGCCCCTCCATGTGGGCTAACGCACACCCCCAAAAATAATTTTCTAATAAAGTGGAAAAAATGTTTTAGTTTATTTTTTTTAATATTGAAAAATATTTATGTAACTAATCTTATATTTCAGTTAAATTTTCATTTTTTTCATGATGAATGAAAAAACGTAGCTAGGCCCTGTGTCTTAATCTCATTTCATTAATCAGAAAGCTAGGCTAACAGTAGTCTAAATAATGGATATAAGAAAATGGTTCAAAGAACAATCTTTGGTCACCACCAAACGGGTGGCTAGTAGTGGGGAAAAAGAAAATGGAGCAGAAGTGAGGGAAGCAGACGGGGCGCTCGACATCGACAACAGCAGAAGTGAACATACTAATTTCAAGTAGTTAGCTGCGTCAGCATGCGTAGGCTGCAAAGGAACAAGTTAAAGATTTATTCCATGCTGGAAAGAGAAGAAAAGAAACACAACGTTTTGCTGTGAGGCTTTCTTCGGGTGTGAGGCATTTCTGGCTACAAAACCGCCTTGTGTGTTGCATTATAAATCCCCTTCACACCCGAAGGCGGCTTCACAGCTGAAACATTGTGTTTCTTTTCTTCTCTTTTCAGCATGGAATAAATCTTTAACTTGTTTTCATGCTAATTTCAGCCATGTTATTTTTGCTGTCTTAACTAATAGTTAGTATAGTGTCAAATCCGAAGCAGCATTTTGCTGTCCCTGTAGGAAGTTCAACAGTGCCCGTGCAACTGACTCAACTTTTACAGTTAGGGGTGTAGCGGCAAGGCTTATTAATAATACAGGAATTAAGTTTGCTGCTCCCTGGCGAGTCTCTCTCTCCCTTATCTTAGTGGTTCTGGACACAGAGAGAGAGGCCATTCCATGCGGTTCAGATTTAAGGTGTTTTTCTAGCTGATAGACTTTCCTGATAAGGAACAACTCCCAAGACTGAGATTCTCCAGCCACCCTAATAAATAGTCATCTCTGGCACCTTACTGTCTGGGAGATTCTTTGGGAGAGTCTCATCCCAGGTTGTTTACAACCCTAATGTCAGAGATCATTGTTACTCATCCTCAACCTCGATCAGCCAATCAGGAACTGGTAGGGCAGGGTAACCCCATGTGGGTCTCGAATGCCCGCAAAACTTTTTTAACCAATGAATGACCGTAGTTCCTCCAGATAAAACAGGCAGCACAAGGCCCAGAAGGTGGCTCCTCCAGGACATTCTCAGACTCATCTCAGACAATCACGTGACAACCAGTGTGTCCGAGTGCCAGGACTTTACTTTTTTCTAAGAGTCGAGAACGGAGGTTCCCCGCGCATAACCAAAGGATCCACCCAAGGTTAGCCCAGCAGCAAGCCTCGTGAACTCCCGGTACCCACCGCGAACGCTCGCCTGATCAACGAGTGAACTACGGTCGGAACTTTCGACAGCTGAATATCAGTATTCAGGACTAGTGCTACATTGGGATAAAACCGGTCTTCTTCCCGTATAAAGAGTGTGACTTGCTTGCATCTGCATCCACTTTTCATGTGGATAAACTCTCGCTAGTTAAGCCAGGACTAACTAGTCGGTCTTCAGAGAGCCACTGCCAGCACATCGCAGCAGGAATCTCTCCCTCCTTCTCCCACACCTTATGCCTGACCAGCACTGCCTGGCACCGGGCCAGAGGATGCCAATTTGTTGCAGCAACAGCCTGTCGCTGTTCCCCTTGTGTCCGTGGGAGATCTGAATCCACACAGATTGGATGAGTCTTCAACATTCTGCATAACAGCTTGAAAATTCAATTGTTACCTCAACCCCAGTTGATATCAATTTAATTCCTACGAGTGACGTATTTGCTTTTGAGTATCTAGTGTAGAAGTTGTAATCAAAGTTAATTTACCAAACGGTATAAATGAATGGTATACTGAATGTACAGTATGTCCTTCTTGGTTTGTAACTCTTTGTGATTGAATATATACCTTTTGTATTCTGCTAACCCTCAGTCTTAAGATCTGTTATGTTTATATGCACATTTTATATATTAATAAATGTATTCTTGTGTATTAGTATCCATGTGTGTGCGTTGCTGAGTTATCCTGCAAGGTTGGTTTTCTAATAGCCATCAAAGAATAATTTTGTGACTTACTGCTACAATTAATAATTGTCCAAGTAAATGCACATAACCCCTACAGGGGGTACCATGACTGGAAACACGCCGCAGAGAGAGACAAAGGGTTTCATTAACACTCCACTTCAAAGGAACCCGCAAGGCTGTATGAAAGGAGCATGAAATGCACATAAAAATGACAAGGACATTTCTGCTCTCCTTAATGCAGACCAGCTTAGAAAAAATCGTTACTATATATCCACTCTTATCGATGTTGTTACAGGAGTACTAAGCTGACATTTTTTAATAAATGTTTCCTATTCTCATCATACTGGTGTATTTGCTGAACTAGATTTGACTTTGCCTCCTATATTGTAGCATTGAAAGGTAAGTATCATCTCTAGAGTCACGTGTCTCAAACTGGCATGCAAACCTGGCCCCCCGGTTAAAACCAAATACCCACCCGTTCGAATTGTTCTGGCAAAGGCCCTGTGCCTGCACCCCTTGATATTTGGATATTTCTCCTTATAGTGATGTAGAAAAGTTTATCAGAGATAATAAAACATTTTGTCATACTCACTTGACAAAGATAAATGAGGTAAATGTACTTGTATATGGGAAAGAGATTCATTTGTTTACACTCTTTGTTCTTGGTCTGCCTTCTAAAATGGTTACACTCCCCCCCACATCACATTTTCACCTTCTGGATAATTTATTACTTTTATAATTGTGATACAAGTTATAATGTATGTATAACAATAACAACGTACATTTAATCAACTGGATTGGGAAAACACCTTCTATTATTGTCACTTTGGTATAGGGATATTTTTATTATGTTTTCCAATGAAAGACTTAGGAGTTTCTGAACGAGATCAAAAGATCTTTGTTTAAACTATATAGAGTATATGCCAGTGGAGTTGATAGAATTGTTGCTGAAAGGTCAGTGTCGCAGATGTCGGAAGGGACAAACCATGGAATGGCAGGAGAGCGAAAAAAGACCCTATGCGTAGCAGTGGGACGGGGGTTAACCCGGGGTCAGCTGTTCGGGAAATGCCATATAGAAACCTATGCCCTCAGGCCACGGACGTAGGGTGACCTGGTGCTAGGCCAGTCTCAGGACATCCAAATCTCAATACTGAGTGAGGAGTAAAGCGTGACCCAGAAATATATAGCCCCAGACAGAGACAAGCAAAGCACAGGAAACTAGGGACAGAATAGAGTAGGAGCGTCCTCTAGCTGTGGAGGGTGCGTGACAGTACCCCCTCCCCCCTTCATGAGTGGCTCATGATGCCCGACAGGTAAGCCCCACACTACTTGTGAAGAACTTTGTTTACTGTTGGCAAAAGAGCTGACCCGTATTATATGTGGAGAAAAAGCTGCTGAACAGCTTGACCTGCTGCCCCCTCCGAAAGACACAGTCACTCATAGAATTATTGATATGGCGGATGATGTCAAAAGTACACTGATAGAGCGTGTTAAGATGAGCAGATGCTTTTCACTGCAATTAGATGAGTCTATAAATGTCGTTGATTTGGCCAATTAGCACATTTACGTTCTATACGAGTTTGAGGGCATGTCCCATGAGGATTTTCTGTTCTGTAAGCCGCTACCAACAGGAACTACAGGAGAGCACATATTTCAGCTTCTGAATGAATTTATCGAAGAGAATGGCATCTGCTGGATAAATTGCATCAGAGTTTGTACAGACAGTGCCAGAGCGATGACAAGCTGAGACAGCGGTGTAGTTGCACGAATTAGAGAGGTTGCTCCAGATATGAAGTGCAACATCCAACGCAAGGCCTTGGCCGTCAAGAAAATGCCTGACAATTTAAAATCTGTTAGACTCTGTTGTGAATTGTATCAAGGCTTGACCAATGAATTCACATTTGCTTTGCTCGACTAAACAGGCTCACCCCTCTCACTGAAATGGTGCTTTTTTATTGTTTATTTTTAATTTTTGCTGTTCCTTTTGTCATTCTGTAAAGCGCTCTGAGAAGCCACCTTTTTCATGGTGTTTTTTTTGCTCTCTTAATCTTAATGCTCTTTAATTAGGGATGGTATGTGAACATTGTTGAGAATGAATAAAAATTATGGAAAAAAATGCCAGATGGTATACACATTTTTATTATGTAAGAGATTTTAAAACACATTAATCTTGGGTGACCTTCACCTAGTTCAACATAGCAAGCAGGACAGACTAATTTCAGTATGTTTCTGTATTGTTGTTACCAAACCAGTATAAATTGTATAATTTTGGCTTACATGCTACTTAGTGAAACACCCAAAACTGAGGAGCTAAACAGTAGGAATAGCTAATCTCTTTCAATGAGAGGATAGGTGTACATTTTAAGTGCGTGGCAAGCTACATCAAGGCAATCCAAACCATTTTTGGTTAAAATATTGTACATTAGTAATAAATAGAAGGGGCTATAAGATAATTCCCCATCTTTGGCAAATTGCATTATATGAAATGTTTGTAAAATAAGTATTGTTATTTGTCTTCACTGGCACTGTTTTTTTTGTTTTCTGAACTTAGTTTCAGTTCAGCTGAACTAAAATAGAAATCTTATGATAATTCCCCATAGTAACTTTATGTAGCTTTCTGGCTTGCAGTGAGTTTCAGTTAACTTTTTCATTTATTTCTTGTACTGCCATTGTACTTTTCTATTTTGTAATATACAGTGAGCATGAATGGTGCTGAATTTAATACCATTATGTTGTCTTATGTCCCCAGCATGCAATCTGTAGTAGGATTATACTGTAGATTGAGATTTTATATTTGTGTCATTTTTTAGTATCTTTTCTGTGGTATGGTGACCATGAAACATTTAAGTAGTCAGGACATATTAAGTGTTGTGAAATTTCACATTTGCACGACCTTTCTCATTTGCTGCCACTTAGTTCTAATTAACAGCACGTTGTTCATGTCGTGCTCCAGTGTCTCTGAAGCCTAAGTCTTAAAAGCGTTCAGTTTCTCAGCAGTGAGGCAGATCCAGTCCCTCAACTCTGGGGAGTATAGTGTCTCCATGTTAAAATTCATATGCCCACAGTCCAAGGCAGCACAGCTGCGTTAACTTTCTGTCAGATAATTTTTCTTTACAAATAAATAACCCCTATTTCATTGTTAACCCCTTTGAATTTCGCATACATCATATGAACATTTTATTTCATCAAACAACAGTGACATACTCGCTTCCATATATTAAACAAAACATATATTCCACATAAAACAGAAGAATGGACAGTCTCCCGATTCATTGTAATACTCGATATTAAACATTTTTATTGTATTCTTCACCGATAAGCGGCGCTAACACCTTGAGTAGTAGCTTCTTGCAGCCGCAAGTGCTTCAGGTTTAAAGGGGCACCTTCGTGATAAGGAGAAACCATGTCTGGTGCTTTGCAGCAATGCTTTGTGAGGTTTCAGAGGGAAGACTCCCGCTGTCATTCAGCTGAATCGACAGACATCTGTGTTGCACACAGAGCCGGGGGCTGGGGGAGCCGCCTCTCTCCACGTCAGTGAAGAAGAGGGAACAACAGCGCTGCGGTCCCCTTTCTTTCTGTGCATATCCTCTGCTTTTAAAACTTATTACCGCTGTTTTATTTTACTTGGACAGTTCCGTACTACTGTACATCGTTTATATGTACAGTTAGGTGACGCCCCGCCATCAGACTTGGGTTTATGGTTTGTGGCTGGAAGGCTGAACGGGGAGGACGATATGTGCTGTACTGTACCTGTATCTAAACCATTGCTGCTGGCTGGGGAAAGGAGAGGAGTCCGTGCGGTTTAAATTCAATACTCGACGGCGGAGCGGGGAAACGAGGCGTAAAGATTCCTGAAGTGTAAAAGGTGAGGTCGGTCTGCCTACCGAGATAGGGTAAGATAACGTTTTTTTCCCCAGATTTAGCACTTACAGCAAGTAACGCTGTGTCGAGTGCTCGCATTATATTTCAAGACAACAGAAGAAACGTGTTGTGTAGTAAGTTGTGAATGGTTTGTACAGTATGTTGATTTTGTGTGACATACAAAGGAGAAATACATCTGGGATATTGCAAAGTTAAAGGGATGCCGATTAGACCTGATAAAGGGAGTTCTTACACCGTCGTACATTGTTTTGAGGTTCGTTCCGAGTATGTATACACTGATACGTCGTGATAAATATAATGGAATGCTGTTATGAATCACATTATTCATCAACGTCATCTAGAGTATATGTTTTTAAAGTGGCGTTAAAGGCATGGAATTCTGCGAAATGTGTGCTGGTAGGTTTAGAATTTATAAGTACAATAATGTTTTTGTTTTTCTCTGTGGTGAGCAGTAAGGACTCGTAGGGTTAAAAGTGCACGTGCTGCAGCCCAGTGTAGTTTTACAAGATTTTGCCAAGTGTCATTTGCTCTGAATGGGGTTGTACAAATCGGGTCCTTTTATTTTCTGTAAACAAGATTCTTTTAGTTATGCAATTCCCTGGTTTGGCATTTGGTCTGGAATTATTACATTCTTGGATGGGAGGGTCTGTGTGTTTTCGAATTTTTGGGGAAAAAATGGGCAACGCAAAGTTTCAGTTAGACCTGAAAATTGGATAAGCTTTGACTTTTCCAGGGACACTTTTAAACGCTGAGTGAATTACACAGAATTCATTCACTCCAACGCAAAACAACAAAAACCTTTTTCCTATTTGGTTTGATGTACAAATAAGTATCAAACGGGTGTCTGTAGAAGTTTGTGATAAAATATCTATGAAGATAAAAGCAAGATTCTAGCAATATTTCTTATGTTGTCCAAATAAATAAGCGCCACTTCCAGCTGTTAAGCAACTTAAAGTTTTGCAAGACTGTAATCTGATTATGCTGCTCATTCTATTGTTTATTTATTTGTTATAGCTTTCCTCATGCCAATGATTTTGACCTGAATAGCAGAGTACAGTTGATTAACTTATCACAGTTAATTCTATACCCGTGCCTTATTTGTTCTGTGCCCTAAACAGTGATTTTCAACACTTTGAATTTAAGCATCGGTTTTTCAAGCATTGACTACCAATTATTCTTTCCATTTTAACCCCTTACAAAATAATTAAACAGGCCATCTAAACTACTGTAAATGTATCTTCCAGGTATATTTGAATAGCTGTACTGATCTGACTGTACTGTATCTTTGTTTGCTTAGTAGTATAGTTCTGAGAAAAAACGGTGTCAAATGCAGTCATTATAAGAATAGTTGCGGATAAAGACAATATTAGAATAATGGATTATAAAAGCCACTAGGTCTGAAGCCAAGGTATTCTATAATTCTCTTTAAATGTGAGCCCATTGATCTGCTGTTATGCCTGAAATGTAAAAAAAGAAAAGCAAACCTTAACAATGATCGCTTTTCCCCATTTTATTTCTGAAAAAAGGCCTTTTGTGTTTCAGTTGACTTACCACTCTGTCCTTTGTGGGTCAAATAGCAGAACAATTATTTTCTTTACCATTGTTAGGTTAAGTGGATTTTGACAACAAGCACACTATAGACTCTGTGTAAATATGTAAATGTGTAAATACAACAAAGTACATTTATTTTTTGAGTATCCGTTGTTTCTCGGATCTCTGCCTTTTCATAAGAAAGAAACAAATTCATAAAATGCTTTTTATGTATTGATTAATCTTCTTTAAATATGGACTCCTTAACAAGGATGCCTGATTAGTCTGGGCTAATCTACAGTCAGTGCAGTACTTGAGCACCAAAATATCTGCTTTTGCATGTTAGTACAAAGGCTTGTTTATTTTTAGTATACTTCAGTAGAGTTTAGCCTGCATACAACTAGAGTTGTGGTACTGTAGGTGTACTAGCCTGTTAAGATTTGCACTGATATTTCTGGGTTTAAATTTAAGGTCTTTAACTGATTTAGCTACGTCTAAAACTGAGAGTCAGGTTTTTGCAAAATAAGTTAAGTGTTACAAACATAAAATTCATACCACATTCCTTATTCTCTTACCTTTACTAATACTATTCTAGGTAGTATTTTCCTGTAAGAAAGACGTTTCCATCAAGTTTAAAATGTTCCTTGGAGAAAACAAAACATACTGTACTGTAAGCGCAAAATACATTTGAGCGCTTGGCAGGTCTGGTAATATTGTAGCTGTTGCCTAGGCAACCTCACAGAGCCCTTGCTTTGATCTCAAGGCCCAGTGCCTTTTGCAGAGCTGTCCCAGGAGGCAGCTCTTCCATTTGTTTTTACTGTTATCTTTCCATTCAGTGCAATGGAGAAAAGCCTGCCAAAAATTATTTTCCTTTTTTTCTTTCTGAAGTGCCACTGTTTCAGTTATGTTTTTCCTGTGACCTGGTTTTTCTTCATATTTTTCTTAGCTCTTTGCACCATGGACTGGATTTGATGTTTGGCAAAACCTCTATTTAGCCTTATTTTATGCTAAAATTCATTAGTCAGTAGTGTTTTGTATTAAGGAAAGGTCACCATTTGTATTGCTTAGTAAACTGCATTAAAATAATTCCAGAATATAAGCCTCTCTGCATTTTATTGGCATTCTTTTGGCATTTTTTTCTGATATTAAGTTTAGAATTCACAATGTACACAATGTGCCTACAGTATGTCCAGTCTGGTTGATGTTCTCTGGACATTCTTATAAATTTACAGGCAGTGTTTACAGGTATGTATTTTTTTTGATAATATGATTCTACCTCAGTGCATTGTTCCAGATGTGGAATTGAACGGTTTTAAGACATTCTCGCTTGACCTTTTGTTCTGTACTATTTGCTGTGTACCGCCAATGAAAACATTCAGTATGAGAATTGATGTTCTAAAATGAGCACAAGAACAGAATGACAGAATGGCAGATTACATTTGAATTGTAGTCCGTGAGGTAATGTATGAACAACTTATTGAAAGATGAAGGGCTGTGTATCCAAATCTTTTTCTGCACCTACTCAAGTTTTCTTTTAATACAAGACACTTTTGAATGAGCTGCCACTCCATGAAGCCAGAGTGGACTAACACCAATTTAAATTAAACTGGAGTCACGACAGGATTTCATTCTTTTCTCAACAGGTTTAACATCTGTATCAACAATAGGATCTGATTAATGTGATTATGGAAATTCACTTTTTGACTTTTCACAAGATCGATATGACATGTGTGACACAGCTTTCTTCTAAGGATGAGAACGATATATTCTTGGCCACATCCAATTTTATTTTTCAAAGTGAGCATTTGCATGATTCCTTATGTTTGTTAAATGTATCACAGCATTTCTTTTGTAATTTGGGGTAGGTAACTAATATCTTTTATTTGTGACGAAAACAAAGTGAGTGAGCTACACCAATGGAATATTTTTCTGAATCAATCATTATCTAATGCACGATATTCTTATAGTACTCTGTTTTAAAAAAAATAGGAAACATTTATACAACATGTAAAGGTTTATTCCATGCTGAAAAGAAAAGAGACACTGCGTTTCAGCTGTGGAGCATTCTATAGCCTTCTTCACACCTAAAAAGGCTGCACAGCCGAAACATTGTTTCTTTTCTTCTCTTTTCAGCATGGAATAAACATTTACCTGTTCCTTGGAAGTCTACGCATGCTGACGCAGCCAGCTCCTTGAACTTATACACCAAGTAGTGTGATTCATCACTTTTACCATGACAATCATTGTGAGACTTAATGTAGTATGTTATGTTTTACCTTTAAAGCCATGGTTTTCCTGTCCACCAGCAATGGTCTAACCCGGTGGTTCTCAAACTTTTTGGACCAAGTACCACCGCTGATCAAACCAAAGCATCCAAGTACCACCTACAAGTCATCTTCTCATAGGAACACCAGAAAATCTCAATGACCAACATGAGTGCGCGTGCGCACACACTCTCACACACATATAATAAATATTATAATAAACTTTATTTGATATAGCACTTTAAATGTGGCTTCTCAAAGCGCTTTACAGAAAAAAAACAGGAACAACAAAAATTAAAAATAAACAATAAAAAAGCACCATTTCAGTGAGAGGGGTGAGCCTGTGTAGTCAAGCAAAGCATATGTGAATTCATTGGTCGGGCCTTGATACAATTCTCAAGAGTCTAACAGATTTTAAATAATCGGGCATTTTCTTGACGGCCAAGGCCTCGCGGTGGAGGCTGCACTTCATATCTGGAGCAACCTCTCTAATTCGTGCAACTACACTGCTGTGTCTACCTGTTATTGCTCTAGCACCGTCTGTACAAACTCAGATGAATTTTATCCAGTTGATGACATTCTCTTCGATAAATTCATTCAGAAGCTGAAATATGTGCTCTCCTATAGTTCCTGTTGGTAGCGGCTTTCAGAACAGAAAGTCCTCATGGGATGTACCCTCAAACTCGTATCTAACGTAAACTAGCAAATTGACCAAATCAATGGCATCTACAGACTCATCTAATTGCAGTGAAAAGCATCTGCTCATCTTAACGCACTCTGTCAGCGTACTTTTGACATTATCCGCCATATCAATAATTCTATGAGTGACAGTGTCTTTCGGAGGGGGCAGCAGGTCAAGCTGTTCAGCAGCCTTTTCTCCACACATAATGCGGTTAAGCTCTTCTGCCAACGGTAAACAAAATTCTTCAAGTAGTGTGGGGCTTACCTGCTTTAGCAATCCGCAAGCTTGCATTTTTCTCCATTTCGGTTTCAGGAGTCCGTCTCAGAAGTTAAAAGAAGTTTTTATTTCATGTGCATGGGAGCAAAACACAGAGATGCTCTGTGTATTTTTCTCAAATTAACCTAGAAGTTCTTAAATATTTTTGTGTTATCTATCACGTTTTCCTGTGTTCACAAGATTACCAGAGTTCCTAGCATGCATTTCTATGCATTCCTATGTTTACAACATTGCCATTGTTCCAAAATCACGCGCATTCTCCTACCTCTGTATTTGCTGGAGATACATTTTTTTTAAATTCTATTGGTCACTTACGTTCATAGCATGCATTCCTATAGAGTGGTATAGAATTACATTGTAGCTCTGTGTCGACTCAAGTATTTGCGCGCGCTGCATTGTAGTACGTAGGCTGCATATTCGACACGTCTTAAAATAGAAAATATGAAAACCCGTCCAGATTTTTCAGCGCACACAACAAAGTTCCAGGGTCATGTGGCGTACCAGCTGGCGGCGCTGTTTGAGAACCATTGCTATAGACAAAGAATAATGAGTAAAGTCATTTTTTCAGTTCTATAACTGTAAAAAATTAAATAAAATATTTCATGTTCTCTGACAAAGCAAATTAAATATTTAATCTCCGTCTTTGCGATTCTAATATTTTTTTCAGCTGAGGTTTGGTGTACCATTTTTCTTAGAAATTTTGAGCCCCTTTACACAGTCTGCAAATCTCCATTAAAGTATTTAGGCCATATACAGTATTCCAAGATTTGGGCATCAATGTTTTAGGACAGTGACAATTAAGTTAGGGTGGTGACCCACAGCTCAAGGCCAAAACTCCACTGGAATGACATAACAAAATCCTGGCTTGAATCAAAAAGAAAATCTGTGGCAAGACTTAAAATTCCCAACCAGTTTGACAGCTTAAGCAAGTTTGCAAAGAAGAATGGCTGGAAATTGCACCATCCCAATGAGCAGAGTTGGCAGGGACATATCCAGAAAGGCTCACTATTGTAATTGCTGCAAGCTGTGCTTCCCACAAGTATTGACTAAATGGGGTGAATACTTATGCAATCAATATATTTTCATTTTTTATTTGTTGCATTTGTTTCTTACATTTAGTTTTTTTTAGCAAAGTAGTGTTCAGTTTGAATAAAACATTAATTAAAAAAATTAAAAAGGGGAGTGCATATTTTTATAGTATACAAGGCACAATATAATCTCACTTCATTACCTTTTCTGATCTATTTTCCTGAAAATGTTTGCATATTAATTTTATATTCATCCCTACTATTATCCTAAAACCATGTTTCTCATACTCCTTCAAAGTCATTGTTCTTTTCTTAACGCAGTAGCCTTGAGTACTCATATTTGTTGCTTATGCTATTCCTTAATGTAAGCATTTAAGACATTTTAGTATTTTCTCAGTGTTTAATGTCCAACACCTTACCCCCTGCTTCCCTAGTTTACATAATCTTCAACTATTTACACGTAAGCCTCTACAATATATATGTGACACATTGGTTCAGGTACAACCAGTCCTGCTTAAGAAATATTTCATAAAAAATACACAAAAGTCTAAACAATAAGCAAGAAAACCCACCTTCAATCACCTGCTTCTTGTTTGCTCAGTAACCAAGTGCATCCTACATGCAAAACTAAGAAAAGCCCCCTCAACAAACACAGATCAAAGCAGGACTTCACAAGGCAGATTGTTGCATTTTCTGTACAGTATTAACATTTAATTTATTTATGTTTTTATATAAACATAAAATTCACCAGATATATATTTATATAAATTGACATTTAGAACTTACAGTATTTCTGTGACCCTGTCCAAAGGGTACACCTTGGATGTAATGCCATTCCATTTCAGGGCACAAACTGACACAAAAACACACACTTAGACCGGGATCCATCAGTTTTCCCAGATCAGTTTTTTCAAAAGCCAATTAACCAACCAGTATGTCTTTGGACTATGAGAGGAAACCAAAGCATATAGCAGAAATCCAGGTGAACATGGGCAGAACATAATAAAATCTATACAGATAATACTCAGTGCCCCAGTGCTGCAAGGCAATAATCACAACCAACCCTAGCTTATTTAGAATGGTGTGTGTGATTGATAAGCCTACCCATGTGACAGTGAATTACCACCTGCATTGCATTACATCCAAACGGAGGATACAAGTGTGAAAATAACTCAATGGAAGGAAATACCTGATTTCAATCTGCGAGAGGGGAACTGAAAGATAAATAGAGGAAAGAGTGCAAAAGATGTTGGTCAGAAAGATGTTGTTGCTGAGTGACTTGGAGCCACAATGTGAAATGCTATAAGACTTGTTCTTTTACAGAGACTTTTGACTGTTTCACACTGTGTTAAGTCATCCCCTGCTTGTGACTTACATGTGACTTAGCTCTGAAAACATTAAAGAGATTCCCATATCCAGAGGGAAAGTATCTTTACATTATTCATTATTTTACAGTGGTATCATTCCCTCTTCAGATGAAGAATAGTTTACTATATCTCTGTTGATTATTACTGTATATCCCTTTAAACATTTTTCTCTAGAGTAGCTTTTTTTATTTAACTCTTAATACAACCTCTAAATATTTATTAATCAGGACTCTTACCCTCATTTGAGATATAAGTGCTAGAAACATTGTTAAAATGTATAGTGATATAGCAATTTGAAATAAAGATAATACATCTTGCTTCTCATTGTTGCTGTTGTAAATATAAAACATGACGTTGCCAAGGTTGGCATGCCTATTGTAATACATTTTGACATTACTGTATATTGTGTTCTTTTTTCCTCAATTTAAGAAGGCCAACTGTTCTTTCACTCTTTATACCAATCTGTCTTAGAATGCTACCCAGTATGATTTTGTTTCTCTGTCATGATTCACAAACATGAGAGACATGGAAACACTCTTACTCTCTGAAGACACTATTTCATACTGCTTTCTTTGCTTTCATAAAATAGAATTAGCATTACATACGTGTTGGAGATGGGTTTTAGGAATCTTTCGGTAAGATTTGTTCTGTAGGTATAAGATCAGTGGTTGATATTCAAACTGTTTTCAGTTTTTCTAGTTTTGAAACATAAACAGTACTTTGTTGCCAAAATAAGAATATAAATGAAAGTCATTTAATTCATCTTAGGCATCTGATTGCAAGTAGCTCTGCAGTAATCTACATATCTCATCCATCTGTGCCTTGAAGAAGTAAGGGTATCAGCATGGTGGGGTGGTTTGTTCCAGATTCACACACATTTTTATGTGTAAAAAATAGATTCCTGCTCTCTATTTTAAATGCCACATAGTTTCCACTGGTTCGTATTTAACTGTTGATTCTGAAACGGTCCACTGTTTTTGTTGATTTTGTCAATGCCTGTGAAGGTTTTGAATCTTTGAATCTGCTCCCCTCATAATCTCTTCTTTTCAAGACCAAAATGAGTCAGTTCTTCTAGGCTGTCACAGTCAGACATTTCTTTAAGCCCAGAAATGTATCTGATTAGCTCTGTACTGATTCCGGAGGAGTATCATTTTTGAAACATAGGGAACAAAGTAGTATACAGCATATCTGGTCTTACAATCCACTGTGCAATGTTTTACACAGCTTCTTCAATCACAGTGTGCTTTCTGTCTTGCATAGTATATGTACTGATGTTTAAAGCCACAGTACTGCTCTGGGTTTATGTGGTGTAGTGCTGTCCAGGGTATTATGTCCTTGATGGGCGGAGCCCTTTGGTAGAGAAGAACACATTTCCTAGGTAACCACAGCTGAGTGGAGTTTGTCAATGAGACTCTGCTGTGAGTATAAGAGTAGGGTGACTACCTCCCAGAGAAAAGACCAAGCCAGGACACCAGCCCTGTGCTAGCTGCAGGCCAATGAGCAGTGGACGTCAGAGAGAGTTAGAGACAGAAAGCAGACTAGTGGTTGCAGCTTGAGAAACCCTGATAAAGGGAGAGAAAAGAGAGTGTTTATCTCAGAGGAGATTAAGAAGAATAATAGAGCATTTTTGGAAATCGTGGAAGGGACTGGGAACAGCTGCAATTCTGGAGGGAACTGTCTAGTTTAAGATCGAGTTTTTTAAAGGGAAGGCTGCCTGCTTCGAGTGGAAGAACAAGTATATCAAGGAAGTTCTGTGTGAGTGCGGGTTAATGTGAGTTTAGTGAGTGAGACTAAAGGACTGTGTAGAGTGTGTTAGAGAGTGAAGTGGAGTAGTGAGACTCTCTCCCTAATAATATAGGATGTCAGGGGAAAGAGCAGTGGGTCTTTATAGAGTTTTGAGAGAGAGTTAAAGCTCCATTGTGAGTTAGGAACTAGAGTTAGCAGTGGTGGCTGGGCACAGGGGAAAGGTGTGCTGGCAGCTGCATGTGCACTGCCTTGGGAGGCTACAGAGGCTGTGTGGATTTTAAGGTGTGTTGTGTGTTGTGTGTTGTGTCTAAGAACAAGAGTGAGGTGCTAATGACTTGGTGTTGGGAGTGGGAAGTGTCTGAGCATCAGTGTCTGATGGAGACTACAGTGTAAGACCGAACCTGGTGGCATCAGGATATGATATCAGCAGCTGGAGGCAGATCTGGAAGTCCAAGGGCTGGTGATGATGTGCAGCTGTCGTCATTCACTAGGAGCCTCCCTGCTCCCTCAGAGTTAGTTTCATCAAAGTACAGGGAAGGCCTTGAAGAGTAGCAAGCTTCGTTGCTGCCTTGTCAGCCCGCCAGTAAGGTAAAGAAGGCGGTAGAGTGGCTCTGGCCAAACAGGATCAACCGATTCAAGGGCGTTCCACTGCTAGTCCTCAATAGGGACTAGCCAGAGAACTAGAGAGTTGAAGGTGAAGCATTTTGATTCAAGGGATCTTTGAGTGAAGGGTTCAGCTATGTGAGGGATAACAGTTATGATCATTGGACATTCCTGTTTCACTCCCCCACTATCGCCCATAGCCCCCTGTGGTGCTACAATGGGAAACATGCTGTATAGCTACAAGATGCAATGAATGATGATTCAAAATAGTTCAGAATTCACAATATTAGCTAAAACCAGGATTTACTCTTTTTATATAAAGTCAAAATACTGTATCATGATTTTTCTTATTGAGTTTAAGAACATTTAATAAACATATAAAGCACTACATGGCATTGCTCCTTCATCCTCCCATAGGTTTACCTCATACCTCAATACCTCATACTACTGGCTGTGCTCTATTCTCAAGTGCTACTTGACCTTTCCCAGAGTTTGATAATGAACTGTAGATGTTGTAGTTATCATACACTGTTCATTGTATTTCCTTGAAATGGAGAGTCTTTATTAATGTCTTTGTTTTGTGTTCTTGATTTGATCATATTTTTGTTTGAACTGGCATTTATTAATTGATTTCCTGAAGCCAGTTCTTTATTAAAGTCTCTATATGAATGTATATTGCATTGTATTTCTTTCTTCACTTGTATTTAAAACATATTTTTTCAAACTAAGTTTAAATTATCCTTGTGCTTTTGAGTGGCTCACTTGGTAAAAGTATTTGCTTGCATTCAAGTTTGCACTCTGTGATCAGCACTTTGTGAGTTTGAACCTGAGTCATATAACTTAATAACTAGGATCTGTATTTCCCCAGTGATGATGCACTAGTATCTCAGCGCCACTGGGAATATTGGAATTAGTTAGCTGGGGCTTTTCCAGCTTCCTGTGAAACTGTGACCTCTGTGCCTGTTATTTCCCAGCCATTTGTAAACTTAATTGTAAGGTTATTCTAAAAAAATATCTTTCACCTTTTGTTACTGTAGCTGACAGAGGAGTCTCCTTGTAAAATATGGAAATGTATCAAAACAGCTGTGAAATTATTTTTATTTGCCACATCTGATTAAGCAATATAGTCTCAGTGGAATAAAAGCAGTGACTCCAACAAAGTGTTGGCAGATTTTCCTTTATATTTAGAAGCTGAAAACATTGTAACAAAGAAACTGGTTTGTGGTAAGGGCAAGAGAAAGAGTTTCTGCTTTGTTTTTTGCTGATGCACCTGAATGGGAACTATTAACTGTTGTCCAGCCTCGATTTATCTCCGCAATCTTAACAAAGCTAAGTGAACTGATGATCAGGTACTGAATTGAACTACTCTCCTATCCAGTTGAACCAAAATAATAGATTTTCACCCATTGTTAATGTACTAGAGATCAAAGAATGAGCATACTAACACTGACAAGTTCCTAAATACATTCACAAAGATACAAAATTGCTTTTTACTTGATTTTTATGTTATTTTTATTGATAAATATAATAAAGCTGAACCTATACTTTCATTTATATATTTCAATTAGATTATTTTGTGTTTAGATGCTTTTTGATTGTTAGTCCTGCCAAATAGGAACCTTCATGCTTTTTTACTTAAAGTTAAAGAGAAACACTTTGTGAACCCTTTAGAATTATCTGGATTTCTGCATGAACGGCTCCTAAAATGTAATATGAATTTCATCTAAGTTATAATAATAAATAAAGACAGTCTTATTTAACAAACAACACACACAACATTTTACATTGCTATATCTTTATTGAACAAATGGTTTAAACAATCAAGGTCATTGATGGAAAAAGTATGTGAACCTCTAGGATAATGACATCTTGAAAAGAGGGTAATTGGAGTCAGGTGTTAAATCAATGCAGGTGTGGGTTTGACCTGCCCTGCCATATGAAAAAATCACACAATTTTGGTTACCTGCTTTTCACAACAGAATTCTGTTGTAGCGCAATATGGCCCGATCAAAAGAGGACTTCGTCAGGCAGATAGTTAACAAATAAAAGAAATTCAGCACCGTTGCTACTCTCCCTAGGAGTGGGCGTCCTACATAGATCAATGCAAACGCAAGCCGTACAGTCCTCAAGCAGGTGACAAAGAACCTTAGGGTGACAGCTAAGGATCTGCAGGCATCTCTTGCACTTGATAACATCTGTGTTCATGAGTCTACCATAAGAAAGACACTGAACAAGAATGGTGTTCATGGGAGGTTAACACGGCGGAAACCACTGCTCTCTAAAAAAAACATTGCTGACCATCTCAAGTTTGCTTAATACCACCTGGATGCTCCACAGCACTACTGGAACAATGTTCTGTGGACAGATGAGACATAAGTTGGACTTTTTGGTAAATGTACACAGCATTATGTTTGAAGAAAAAAGAACACCGCATACCAACACCAAAACCTCATCCCAACTGTGAAGCATGGTAGCTGGAGTATAATGGTGTGGGGCTGCTTTGCTGCCTTAGGGCCTGGAGAGCTTGCAATCATTGAGGGACCAATGAATTCCGAGTTGTATCACGAAATTCTACAGCAGAATGTCAGGGCATCTGTTTGTGATCTAACTCTAAAGAAGTTGGGTCATGCAACATGACAATGATCCAAAACACAGGAGTAAAAAAAAGGAGTAAAACAGAATGGCTCAAACTGTATTTTACTCTGTATTTTAGAAAAGTCAAGTCCGAGTCCTGACCTCAGTCTCATTGAAATACTGTGGTGTGATGTGAAGCAGGTTGCTCGAGCAAGACATGCCAAAAATATACATGAACTGAAACCGTTTTGTATAGAGGGATGGGCCAAAATATCTCCTAACCGCTGCACAGGTCTGATCAGCAGCTACAGAAAACGTTTGGTTGAGGCTATTGCTAATAAAGGAGGTTCCACTAGTTACTTAATATAAGGGTTCACATATTTTTTCCATCAATGACCTTGGTTGTTTAAACCATTTGTTCAATAAAGATATGGTTATGTAACATGTTGTGTCTGTTGTTAAATAAGACTGTCTTATTTATTATTATGACTTCGATGAAGATCAGATCATGCAGATTTTGGAGCCATTCATGCAGAAATCCATATAATTCCTAAGGGTTCACAAACTTTTTCTCACAACTGTATTTATTAATCAGATAGTTAAGCTGTGTCCAAAGTGTTTGCTGCTGTGTTTGGTTAGTGAGATCTAGTGCAGGTTTTCAGCAATGATCCTTGAAGCTTCTGTGGACAATTTTGAATGTCCATTGGTTTAAGAGTGTCTTATTCTATAGGGAGCAGACAATATAGGTTATTCATAGAAACACTGTTTGGGAGTTGCCAAATTCTATCATCATTTGTTGAACCAGGTCCTCAGCCATTTGAACTCCATACAAACAGGAAAGTGTCATGGGAGATGTGATGAATGGAAAGCATGTGAAGTCGGTGGACTGCATGATGGCAAAACAATAAGTACCACTGCCTCACAAATCCGAGGTCCTGGTGCTTCAAGTTATGGGCTCCTGTCTGTTTACTTTGTATTCGTATTGTGTTTGCTTTAGTTCTGCATGCCAGTATTCCAGTGATCTGTGGAGCTTTATGAAGTTCTATTTAATAATAATAATATAATTAATAATTGCTTACACTTATATAGTGCTCTTCTGGACACTCCACTCAAAGCGCTTTACAGGTAATGGGGATCCCCTCCACCATCATCAATGTGCAGCATCCACCTGGATAATGCGACGGCAGCCATAGTGCGCCAGAACGCTCACCACACATTAGCTATCAGTGGGGAGGAGAGCAGAGTAATGAAGCTAATTCAAAGATGGGGATTATTTGGAGGCCATCATTGGTAAGGGCTAATTGGAAATTTGGCCAGGACCCCCTACTCTTTTTTGAGAAAAACCCTGGGATTTTTAATGACCACTGAGAGTCAGGACCTCGGTTTTATGTCTCATCCGAAGGACGGCGCCTATTTACAGTAAAGTGTCCCCTTCGCTATACTGGGGCATTAGGACCCACATGGACCACAGGGTGAGCGCCCCCTGCTGGCCCCACTAACACCTCTTCCAGCAGCAACCTTAGTTTTTCCCAGGAGGTCTCCCAGCCAGGTACTGACCAGGCTCACACCTGCTTAGCTTCCGTGGGTTGCCATTTAGATGGATCTTTGTAGAGTTTTGTTCTGTAAAAACAGCCAGCTGTTTCTCTGATCTCTCCAAGCTGTACGAATGCGTCCTTTGATTTCCGGTGTGGAAGCACAGGATGCTCCTTTTAGGTTTGTTTAGTAAAGGGAACAAGTCCAGATCTGTATGCAATATTGGCTAGCTGTGTAATCTGGAAGTGGCAAAAATGCGGTACCCCAGAGTATACAGGTTGAGTGTTTATAATCAAATCAGCTAATCAAATGGTTAATAGACAAATTCCTGCAATAACAAGAGCCCATCCAATGATACAAAGGGCTCACCAACAGCAAAACAGTGATTTAAGATGAAGGCAATGAAATATATAGACAATGAAAATAAAATGACTATAGTACTTAATGAGTATGTAACTCACTAAAGATGCAGTCTAGCTTTATTTATTAAAATTATTTGTTGCTTAAGGCAGCCTAGTACACATGGACTGGAGAATTGCTAATGAAGTGCACATCCATAAAAAGGGTATGACAACTGATCCAAGTAGTTGCAGAGCATTATGTCTAGCTTCTATTATATGATTATATGTATAATAGGGGGGCGGAGCAGTGGAAGGTTGCTGGTTCAAATCCCGCAGCTGGCAGAGGAATCCTACTCCGTTGGGCCCCTGAGCAAGGCCCTTAACCCCAGCTGCTCCAGGGGTGCTGTACAATGGCTGACCCTGCACTCTGACCCCAAGCTTCTCTCCCTGTCTGTGTGTCTCATGGAGAGTAAGCTGGGGTATGAGAAAAGACGAATTCCTAATGCAAGAAATATGTATGTGGTTAATAAAGTGATCTCTAATATATAATCTCTTAATATATAAGGATCACAGATATTAAAAGAATATCCTAGGATAGTTAGCTTGGATTTAGAAAATGTAGGTCTTTCCTACAGAGTTGTAGAATTCTGTTACAGTTTTTGAACAAGTAATAACAGTAAATATTATTATTTATAATATTAATAAAAGTTATAAACACAAAGTTTATGATATGTATGAAGATTTTCAGAAGACTTTTGGTAGATTGTTTCTGAAATTTCAGGAGGTAGATATTCTGGCAAATGCTTGTTTTATCAATAACAAAGGCTAATGTATAGAAATGTATAGAAAACAGAGTACAGATTAGGTATTATGCTTTTATTGAGATTATATAAGTAGCAGAGTACCACAAGTGTCCTAGTAACAGCAGTTGATCTAGAAACAGTGGGTAAGGGAACTGAGGAGTTTGCAGAGCTGTAGGTGGCCTGTGAGACAATAGATCAAAAGGAATCTTCTGGTTTTACCAATATCTCAATTGAGTAAGGCAAGACTAAGCGAGAAAACCAGGATAAAAGACAGAGGCAGAAACAGGAGGAGGGGCCGAGTAAAAGATGTAAGGAGAGAGAACATTGTTCAAATCAGCCTTAAAGAACAGTTTCTAGTTTAAATATTTGTATTTAAACCTAGTTTAGTAGAGCTGGAAACTTCCTAAAATTTCCTAAAATAACCCGGTAGAAACATTCTGTCCTGGTTAGTGAATACATTTTTGAAAATAGGGAGAGAGGGTTCCATTCTTTTTGGAGCATCCAAATTTTTGGGAAAAGAGGTTTAGCTCTGGGTTTCTTTTTGTTTTCGTTAGGTTATATGTTTATATTTCTTGTTGGCCAGTTTGGCATTGTAAAGGATTTTGAATATGTGGAAGTCTGGATTTTTCTGGATGGTTAGGATGCAGTTTGCCTCTGATTTATTTCTTTTTCACCAGAGCTGTACCAGAGAATTAAGAACTCAAGTGCTCATTCCTCTGTCTGCATTTACTTGAAGATGTCTCAGTAAAGAATCCACCCATTCAGTACCCCAAACAATGCTAATTGCCTTAACTATTAGTTATTTTTTTATTGAACTGGAAAACCAGGTCAAACTTAGTCATATAATGGTTACATCTTCTTAGAGAACACATCTCAATAGAGAAAATAAAAGCCTCTAATAAAAATTACACACATTTCGAAGAAATTTGGGCTCCATTTATTGGAAATCTAAATCCATTGTGCACACTTGCATATATTGTATAAATACAAAGAGACACATACAATACATGTACACTTACAAAGTGGCACCATCACCATCATATGCCACATTTTCCTTATTTTTAAGGGGCTGTTATCATTCCTATCATCTTTTATTATTATTAATGTGATTATTCCTCCTTTATATGTAATAAGTAAGCTGTATTAAATGTAACCATATAGTTACCTTTTTATACCTCACATTTACATTCTGTTCTATCTCATCCTGTCATGTATTTCAGATGTATTTTATCCTATTTATCTGTCGGTTAAGTTTTTTTTCCTATTCTTGTTAATTTTGTGTAATCAAAATAAGTTGATATTAGACTTAACAGCTTCAGCACTGGTAAATGACTGCTCACAGATGGGATAGCAAAGCTTGAAACAAAAAGAAATTTTGCCGAGGGGTTTGAGTCTTGACCCGGGTAATTTCCCCATGGGAGAATTCTATAAAAAACAGTTCAAGGGTGAGGATGTTAAGGCTGGATATGAAGAGGAGTCTGAGGGGAGAAGCAGTGTCTTTTCCAGGGCATAGAGCTATTGTAATCAGACAGGAGGTCTGATGTTAGTGCTGGGTTGGATTGGAGAATATGGATGCCCAATTATTTCTTTTTCTTTTTCCTCCTTCTTCCATTACTTCTCTTTCCTTCCATAATTTGGTGTTATGCTTATGTTACCTAATTATTGGGTTGGCTACTGTAGGTGCTTAAAATGACACATCATTACAGCTAGAATATGTGTGAAAGCAATGGGAAAAAAATCAAACAACATATGGCATATGGCGTATAGTCAAAAGTACAGAATTGAATTCAAGGGATGTTACAGTATCTTAAAATTGTACAGTGCACCATTAAGGCCTTGTGTAGAATAGGATTACAATTTTGGTCATCACATTATGGGAAGAATAATGCTAGTTTGTAATTCAGAGAAAGAGCAACCAGATGCAGTCTTGGGTTTCAAACAAGGTTCCACACTGGTAGTCTAAAAGAACTTAAACCTTTTAATCCTCCAAAGGTATTGACTGTCCATACAGTGGACTTGTTTAGAGTAAATAATGAAACACAAACCAGAAGACAGAAGTGAAAACTAAGCAGAACTGCATTTAAAACTGAGAGTGTAAGACACTTCTTTACTCAAAGGGTTGTGGGAGTATGGAACAAACTACCCAGCCATGCTATTGAAGACAATACCCTGGTTTCTTTCAAGAAACTGGATGATATTCTTGGATCAATAAGCTACTAACCATGAAACAGTTTAGATGGGCTGAATGGCCTCTTCGCATTTGCAAGAAATAATATTTCTAATGCAATTAATTGTAAGGTCTTTTTGTTTACATTTGGTCTGCAGAACATGGTTACAGAATCCTTCCTCTAGTTGCCACTAGATGGAAGCAGTTAGTTCTAGTTCTTTTTAGTGCATGATGGTTCCTTTCTATTGCACCCACCAAATTTTAAAGAAGCCTTTTATATGGATGCAGTGTTTAAGTTATTTATCTTTTCACATTGCTGTGTTACAATAGGTTAGTCATTTTCTTTTCCTCATTCTACCTATTCACTTTAGTTAGTTACTTAAGGCAAACTTTAGTTCGTCATAGTGACATAGCATTCCTGCATGCAATTCTCAGAAATAAATAAGCAAAAGGAAATTAGGGCACATAGCAGTGTTGCACAAGTCTCAGTATGTAATGATCTTCTGCTGGGCTTCACTTTCTGTGTTTTCTTAATTCAAGTTGTTTCTGTGTTCTCTTCTACTGGTTGAACAGTCATAGAGTTCCCTCAATGACATCAGTGGGATTTTCGGTTCAGTTTACCAGTTCTGCATTTCATGTATTTATTTAAATTGATCATTATGCCTTTAAGACGTATTTTAAGATCTTTTTAAAATTTGTGTCAGGTAAAATTTAACTGAAGCCAATGCCATCTCCCTTAACAGGTCTGATATTTTTCTCCCTTTCTCTATTTAAGCAGTTACTGTTAGATTTGCTGAATTATACAGTCGATTGTTTATTTTTGTTCCTTGCTTTATTTTTCAGCATTAGTTTCAGACATGCAGTACTGAAAGCCAATTTTCTCAGGCAGTTTATTTAGCAGTCAGTCTTTACTGTCCTTATTTTAAAATTCTATTCAGGGCATCCTCAAAAAAAGGTTTTAAAACAGATTCTATACTGTGACATCTTCCTGTCTGAAGAACTCAAGAAGAAAGTCTCTGGTTCTCCTTTTCATGTTGACAGCAAAAGTGTTTCTATGATGTGTAATCTGTCTTCTGTTGTATGTAAGATTATGGAAACAATTATTAGAAGTAGAGGATCACAGATATAAAAATAATATGTGGTAATGACCTAAAGCAGTGACAGGCCTGGTCTTATAAATATCATTCATAAGAAATTATAATAAATGTATTTTAGCCAAATGTACTCAAAAGAGTGCTGTGTACCCTGAACAATGCAAAAATACTGTACCCTGACAGGAAATGTTTTTTCAAAGCCCACAGTTTAAGTAAAATGTTATTTTTCTTTATTTTTGGTTTATTTTTCTATTTGTGCTTAAATTTGGAAACATTCCAGCAACAAAACAGACTGACTTTTTCCCTTCTTTCATTTTGGAGTTGATGGAATGAAGCTCTGAAAATAATTGTATTCTCTGTAAACAGTTAACCAGTCTATAAATTAACATTCCAAGTACGTTTTTATGAAGCGGATAAAAATCACAAGGAAGATAGTAGAGCCACAACAAACCGCAAGAATGGCATACAACTTGGATTTTGTTTATTTTTTAGGTCAAATGCCTAACAAGTGATGTAACTAGTCAAGGAATTACAAACAAAATGTTGTTCAATACTGCAAGTTGCTTTTCTTTTTCAGTCATGCTCTTTCACACAATCACACAACTCACTCTGATCACAATTTTGAATACTGTCCACACCTATGTGACAGCAGTAGATCTTTCTGATGTTTCTTATACAGTATATGAATTGCTATCCTGTAGCAATCCTATCATCCAGTGAAGCCTTTTGGAGTTATATTTAAGCGTTATACATTTAGTCAATATTTTCTACTTCTGGAAGCATTTATAGTCCAACTCAAGCATAACTTATCTCTCCATCTTAATCTTAACTGTCCATGGAATTAAACATAATTCCCCTGTGTGGAGCCACCCGCAGAAGGCTCTACAGCCGAAACATGTTTTCTTTCTTCTCTTTTCAGCATGGAATAAACCTATTACTTGTTCCTTTGCAGCCTATGCATGCTGACGCAGCTACCCACCTGAACTATTTTATGTGTTATGTAGCCTACAATTCACTCAAATTCTTTTCATCTACAATTATTCAAGAGATTCCAGCAGTTCAATATACAGATGCAGCCATTCAAAATGCGCGGTAAAAACCCGCGGTACGGTAACCTACCCACAAGCCACCGCGGGGCACCGGAGCATACCGCAGGGCAAGTGATTGGCTGGCCAAAATGACCGACAGGGGCACTCGTGGTGCATTGGTTGGTAGTGCAAAGATTGAATCATTTAATGTCTTTACTGTGCACATTTTAATCCGCTTAGTTTTGAATATTTATATGGATTTTACCACTAAAGGGAAATTTTAGTAGCTGAGCATAAAAAGAAGAGGAGCATAACGCATCTGAAGGTCATAAACGATATTAATTTAAAACATTACTGTATGTATGTAAACTGTACTGTGTATGGCTGGTCTTGGTAGTTTAAAGAAAAAATACACACCAGTCTTCCATTTCTCCCTAAACATTTTAAGCATGAAAGTTTTATGAAACGGTACCCAAATATGCGATTGCTGTATAGAATGAATTTTAATTAAAAAAAAATATTTAACACGAACATTAAGCTGTTTACATCTTCCGCCTGAGAACAGTCACCCGTTGCTACCCAACGCAGAATGGTGATTGGCTGACACCATCTGACACCCCTCTGATTGGAGAAAAAAGACGTGCTGGTTTGCTATACCAGGAAGAGAATTTCTTTCAATTCTAAACGTGTATTTTAAAAGTTTAAGAAGTAAAAACCTTACAGCGTACACAGATTTCTAAACTGATCAGGATCGTTATCTTTGTCTTATGCATAATAATGTTCACCGCTCTGTCCAGCAAATTAATAATAAACTTTATTTTATATAGCGTTTTAAACGAATAAGTAATTAGATTGCTCATAAACCTAATCACTTGCTTTTTCTTTTTATTTAGGCTCAGATTACAACTATAGATCGAATTATTAATAACCATAATAACAACCAACCAACAAAAACAACCATATAAACATAATGGTGGTGCTGGACCTTCCAGTTTTATTTATTTATTTTTTAATCGCGTAACATAAACATATTACCGTATGCAAACTGTACTGTATACAATATGTACATGTATATTTAATGTCTTAACTGTGCCCGTTTAAGTATTGAATATTCATATCTAATTTTACCACTGAAGGGAAATCTTAACATAAACATACAGTATATGGCTGGTCTCGGTACTTTAAAGAAAAAAATACACACCGGTATTCCATTTCTCCCTAAACATTGTAAGCTTCGAAGTCTTTAACTAACGTGATACCGGAGTCAACAAGCATACTTTTAGAATTTGATTAAAAGGGAATATAATATGGAATCGCGTATCTCAAGAAATTAATAACGATATAATTATATTCATGTTGCAAAAGAACTGCAACGGACATAAAAACTCCCTTGCATGGTTTCATTACGACCAGAATCGGTCTTGAGATATTTTTAACTTGATTTACAGTATTTGAGAGGTATGTCTTAACACCGATACTACAGTGCTTAAGTTCTGCTCACGTATATGTTTCTAGGTTTATATTATGCATTTCATACGGTCAAATTACTTTTGAGCAATAAGAAGCGAGAAACGGTATGCGTTTTACTTTCGTTTTGTGCTGGGACCCGTGGATTGATTAGAGATATCAAGTACATACAAGTCATTTTTTAAATGTTGTAGTTCGTCTTGAAAAAATGTTACGAGTACATCATCTATCAACAATTACACAGGTTCTGTTTCCATATTGCGGATTTTGGTTACGTAATATTATTTTCTAGATTTCACGTTGTGAATATGATGGGATGTCTGATGGGATGTTTCTAAAAATCCACCCTCTGTAAAACGTCTTCTCTAGTTGTCCTGCATATGTATTCGCTAATGAAGCTGTGTGTTCTGAGCCTAGATCTCTACATTTCTGTATGAACCAGCTTAGAGGGCTAAAGACAGCTTGTGTTTAAATTGAGTGTAAGGCAATTTATGCTTCTAAAGTCATGGTCAGCATTTATCTTTGTACTGTGTTGTAAACTTGTTCTGTGCCAAGTCACATTATTTTATAGCGTTTTTAAAGCGTTATCAAATACGGTGTTACTGTAGTTTACTGAGTCCCATGTCACATGGTCTGTGATTGAAACCTGTAAAACCAGTTTAATTCGTCACAGCCAGCACTCTTCAGGTGTGAGGGTCTTCTGCTCAGAATGAAACGCTAAAATGTTTGTGTATATTCTAATGGTAGTGGGGGCGGGGTGTGTGGGAATAAGTTTGGTTGAAACATTTTCTCTGAAAGCATTTTCTTCTTGTAACCGATCTTGTTACAGCATGTTACAGTTTACTATTATTAACCATATTAATTTTAAGTGCTTAATGTAAAATCTTGTAAAAATATATTTTCATTGTTCAAATATACATTAAGTCTGACTATCATATAATAAGTTAAATACAAAACTAAAGAAAAAATAGGGTTAAATATAATTCAAAATATTTTGCTAACAATGTTAACTGTTTATGAATAATAAAATGTATTAACTAAGGAGTAGGATGGCACAGTTGTTAGTATGTTTTTTGTTTTTTTTTAACCCAATCTCCGGGAAACCATTAGTACGATGGTGAATCGGAGATTCTCAACCGTTGCTGCGTACGACTGGAAAAGAATTCGTGATCGGATCAACGAAATGCTTCGTAGGAGGAGGCAGTCTTTTCCTCTTGTCTAACAGTCTGTCCACAAACAAAACATTCCTGTTAGACAAGAGGAATTGAAAAAAAAACAATGTTGTCAATGAAAACCGGTGTGTGTCTCTCCCTGCTGGATGTCCCTCTCACAAACTGCTGAATGAATAAAATAATTTTATTGAAAACGAGTTTGCGATTGTCTGGTCTTTAAATTCTGTAGATACGCGATTCCATATTATATTCCCTTTTAATCAAATTCTAAAAGTATGCTTGTTGACTCCGGTATCGCGTTAGTTAAAGACTTCGATGCTTAAAATGTTTAGGGAGAAATGGAATACTGGTGTGTATGTTTTCTTTAAAGTACCGAGACCAGCCATATACTGTATGTTTAAGTTCCAAAATTAATATCGTTTATGGGCTTCACACGCGTTGCAGTATGCTCAGGCACTAAGTAAAAGGAGATGCTTCGTATTGCTTGACTAATTTTAAAAACTAAGTTATAAATATAAAAATTGCAGGCGCTGCTCTGGTGCGTCGGCTCCTACACAGTGCCTGTCTGCCGTAAGCGTTACAATATACATACAGTACCCAACACTGCTTGTACCCATCTGTCATGTAAATAAAACACCTTGAATTGAATTGAATTGAGGGGAGAAGGGGGGGATACTAAAGCCAATACTGGCTCAATGGGCTTTGACGTGCTAATGCGTTAACGGTCCGGGTGTGGCAGGCTTCCAATGTCAACTCGACTCGATTAGAAGACAATGAACGTATTTTAGCCCTAAATGAATTAATAGCAAACATGGTTTACATAAAATACATTTTTCCAAGAAAGTTTATAATAATACGATCTATAGTTGAAATCTGAGCCTACTTTAAAAATAAAGGAAAAGCATTTTCAGAGAGCAATCACGCTGTGTTTATGAAGAAAAAGTGATTAGGTTTATGAGCAATCTAATTACCTATTCGCTTAAAATGCTATATAAAATAAAGTTTATTTAGAGATGAATGATCAGTGTCGCAGTTTAAATAATGTGAGTCAGGAAACTAACACAGCGCCACCGGATTTAATAACGCAATAAAAACGCTATAAAATAATGTGACACAGTACAGCACAGTACAACAATACTGACCATGACTTTAGAAGCATAAATTACCTTACACTCAATTTAAACACAAGCTGTCTTTCTGTATGAACCTCTAAGCTGGTTCATACAGAAAATGTAGAAATGCATTAGCCTGATCATGATTAAAAAACACATAATTAAACACGCGTTTGCGATTTAAATCAGAACACGATTTAAATCAATATAAATGTTTATATTGTAACGCATACTGTCCCGCCTCCATTTCTCTATAAAAATTTACTGTTGCACACACACACACAATAGAAGCAGGAACCACTGTCAGAAGGGAAGATATATTCAAAATATCGCAAATATCGATCATGTTGCGATATTTTGAAATATAAAAGTCAATTGATTGTCCATAATATCGCTTACCTATTTTTTCGAAGAAATGTTTGTTAAAATAAAAGTCCAGCACCAGCTGGATTCGAACACACAACCTACCAGTTGGAAGTCACGCACCTAGACCAGTAGGCTACAAGACAGCTCGCATGTTCAGGTAGGCGAAACAGCCTTACACAGTCCTGCCGCAGTACACGGATATAATCATACCGTTATTAAATTCTTTAGATACGCGATTCCATATTATATTCCCTTTTAATCAAATTCTAAAAGTATGCTTGTTGACTCCGGTATCACGTTAGTTAAAGACTTCGAAGCTTACAATGTTTAGGGAGAAATGGAATACCGGTGTGTATTTTTCCTTGTGATATTTTAAGCTCTAGTTGAATGATAGGTGTCGCATTTTAAATCATTTTCGTAGCTAGAAATTATGAAACGCCCTGTTAAAAGCAAGGAAGTTTTTATGCCCCGTTGAAGTAAAACAAAATGCCTGACAAAGTATGGCTTGGACAGATTCCAAGTGCTTGTACAAATGTGCTAAAGAAATTATACTTTGAGTATACAGCTTGTCCAAAGTCATCCATTATTAATACTATTAGTAATATCTTCAGTAAAGGCTTTGATGCATAAATATTTCTGATAAAGGTAGGTTGTGTACTTCTGTCCAACTGAGCAATCTTGCTTTCATAATATATACCAACATTTTAATGACTGATGATTAACATGCTGTAATACACAGTTCAAAATTAAAGGCTCAAATGCTGTACATGAGAGGTTAAGCTCCCCCTGGCGGTTTTACAAGGCGACGCCGGATAGTTAGTCACGTGACACACGTGAAATGCGTGATACCGCGTGATACTGTGACACGCCCACCGGGGTATGCCGCGAAATACCTCACCCATTTTGAATGGCTGCATCTGTATTTCAGTAATAATGTAAATTACCGGCATTATCTCTATATAACAACAGAGGTTTTAAAAGATGAGCAGCTTAGCAGAAAATCCTTTAGCTCTCCATGTGATTAATCTGAAGAGAAACTCTTTTATACAGCAATAGATTTTCCTGTTTTGCATTCTAAGTCTACCATAGGGCACAGGTTCTACAAAGATTGTTCAGATAGGAGCCAGGTTTTGATCTTTGCCAATAGATAGGGATATGTAGAATATTTATTTTAACAATTGGCTTCTCTTAAGGAATCTTTTACATGTTTGTCAACCAGGAAGCAAGAATGTCCTGGAATTGTTAATTGATAGTAGAAATTAACATTGTTTCAATGTTGGTAAATGCAAAGATGACTTTGGGGTTTATGTGTTTTTGGGGAGTTTTTGGGGTGATCTGAATAAATATGGAAAGAACCTGGGTCATGTTGTCCAAGTGGTGGGTTCCCGTAGTTGTGTTCTGGGAGAAAACAGGCTATTTGTGTTCACACTGAGCCACCCTGGGAAAAGATTGTCAGGAGGTTAGCTACTTGTTGAACTTAAATTTTCTTCAAAATATGGACAAGATAAGGGTCTTTAGCTAGGAATTCTAGACATGTTTATGTTTGTATTTTGAAAGGTTTCTCTCAGTGCGACTACTTCAGTGAAGTTTCTTTAGAAAGGTAATTGAGTTGCAAATGGTATTGCTATAGATGTAAGCGAATATGTGTCACAAGCCAGACAGTAAAGAATATCTTGATAATATATATACTATTTCCAGAGATTGGTATCTGGTTTGCATCTTCTAGTTTTGTGTGAGAGAGGAAATGACATTTACTGTATATTCGTATGGGCGAATGACATTTGTGTTTATAGAATGACCTTAATGTTCCTGCAGAGCTAATGCCTTTTGTTTATATATATACACATTTTTCACATTCTGACGTCCTTTAATGACAAGAACAATTTTAAAATAAATAACAATTTTAAAGGCTTTTTGTAGGGTCCGGCATAAGATCTTTCAGTGGCACAGATTATTTAATGAGTGCTGTCATAGGATGGCTGAGGGTTAACTGGACCCAATCCCTTTCACCACAGGAAGAAAATTTAGATTCACAACATTCATTTTTAATTTATGTTGAGAGGTAAAAAAACTGCAGACTTTAACTCGTTTATACAAAGTTAGTAATCCCAAAACTAGCAAGGGCTAAGATTCTTCAACCAAGGGTCATGTTATCAGCTGATAGATCTCACTTCTCAGTTTACTTGCTTTTAATATAAATCCATGGAAATACAGCCCTTCCCCTATCGCCTATCATTCTTTAAAAAAGTTAAATATATTTAATTTATAACAGTACAGGAAGGAAGTAAAATGCAAAGAATTAGCAAGAAACCAGACTTACATTTGATTAAATACGTCCCTTTTAATCCAGTCCTGACGTATAGTGTACAATGCTGAAATGGTTTGAAATGCAAAACAGTTTGAATATTAATTCCAAACAACAAGAAAGCCTTTTTTGGCATATCCTTTTTAAAAATAAGGCATTATTCTTGTTCTCCTTCCTGGTCTATTTCATACTGGAAGGGGATGGCAAAACTGGTGAGGGATCACCCTTACAAGGATATACAAATACAGTATGTGAGTTACTTATTGGATTTTTTATACTTTTTGTAGCATATCCTGTTATATTATTTATGTTACCAGGTTCATGTCCTATTATATAAGCTTCAGCATGGCTGCCTATCACTCTGTCTGGTTTGTTCCTTACATCCTATCTTATACTGTAAATAGAGGCTTGTGCAAACATTTCAATGACTTCTGGTTTAGTTTTTGCATATTGTATTGCTTTTCATTTTAATATACAATGTTAAAACTTCATATTTCAGATTTCCTCATTTCCACTCTGAGGCTTGCTTGCAAGAAGAAACATTATTCACAAATTTCAGTTCTTCAAAACAAGAATCCCATTTCTGCCAAGGTTTTGCACTGCCCATCAATTATGGTAATTCTGTTAGGGTGAGGGTGATAGTGTGTCTCTTGCCGAGAAAATGTTTGTGAACCCCAAAGATAAATATGGAAATTTAATAGTTTTACTACGATAGCTTTCCTGAATCAAAAGCAGTCTTTATGTAAATTTCTAACGGGCTTATGGTAACCAACTCCATGTCTTTAAAAATAAAATTCTACATGAATTAATAATAAATAAGGAACCAATGATGTGAAAAAGTGAAATAAAACGTTTATTTAGCTCAGTTAAGGGAATAATTAATATCAGGTGTTGAAATAATTAGATATACTGTATCTTGGGGTTGAGGTTTTGGATATTTTTGTAAACATCAGACATTTTGTGAAGGAACAAGTTAAGGTTTATTCCAGGCTAAAAAGAGAAGAAAAGAGAAACAACGTTTTGTCTGTGGAGCCTTCTTTAGGTGATCTTCTCTCATGGAATAAACCTTTACTTGTTCCTTTGCAGTCTACGCATGCTAACACAGCTACCTACTTGAGACATTTTGTGAGGTGAGTTTTGTGAATTCGCTATACAAGTGTGTAGAAAAAAGGTCATATGACAACCTAAGGAAATCTTAGAGGAACTATGAAAAGTTAAGAATTCTCATCAGTCTCAGAAGGGTTACAAAACTATTTCTAAGAATAATGGGCTCCACTTGTCCACTGTCAGACAGAGTTCATGAATATAGTCATACCAATATCTATCCAAGAACAAACTGGATCTTTATCAGGGAGGTTATAAAGAACCCCAGAGTAACATTGAAGAGAACAGACCACTCTCGCACTGGCTAATGTGACTGTTCATTACTCAACAATCAGAAAACAACAGAACAAGAATGGTGTTCATAGAAGGAAAGCAAGGAAAAACACTTAAAAAAAAACATTGCTCCCCACTGAAGTTCACCAAGTTAGCACATAGATGATCCACAAAGTTTCTCGAACAATGTGGAACTCTTTGGCCTCGATAAGAAACATTGTATTTGGTATAAAGCAGCCAGTGCTTTGAATAGAAGACCTTCATCCAACCCTCCAAGCATGGTGAGAGTGGTGGTTTGGTGCTACTCTTCTGCCTCAGGACCTGGATGGCTTGCCATCCTTGACACAACCATGAATTCTGTATTGTATCAGAATTTTTCTAGACGGTTCTAGAGATTGTTGGCCATCTGTCTGGAATCTGAAGCTAAACCGAAAGTGGGAACTGCAGCAAGACAATGATCCTAAACATCACAGCAGATCTACAAAAGAGTGACTGCAGCAGAAGAAACTCTGTGTTTGACAGTGGCCTAGTCAAAGTCTGGATCTAAAGGCCAATGAAAATGAAGTGAGCTGTCCATGCAAGTCTGCCCTGAAATGTCACAAAGCTGAGAGCCCTCCTCTGAAAGGATGAATGGGCCATAATTTCTCAATGCTAATGTGAAAGATTGATCAACATATCTAGTTCCAGTCATTGTTTTTCAAAGGTGTCTCTTTCTGAAGTTTCTAAAGACTCACATTCTTTGTCACACATTTCTATTGAATGTTGCGTTGTCTGAGAATAAATCTGTTTTCAAATATGTGAAAATCCTAAGGCCTTCACAAACTTTCTCAGTACAGGCTCCACTTCTTCATTGTCAGATAAAGTTCAAGAGTATAGTCCTACCGAAATCTATCCAAGAACAAACTGGATTCTCTTTGCCTCAGTGGAAATATAGTCCTCTACTCTGCCTACAAATGGAACTACAAATTTTCAAACACGATTATATAGAGTAAAGGCTTCACAAAACTCTAGGACCAAAGTATACTCCCTGTATAACCCTTCCCAACATTCCACCATACATCCTCCTCCTAGCTCAGAACTAATGGGGTGAGTGACCTGTGGCCAAAAACAAAGTGCCCTGTATTGGCCATCAGCATTGCTGTCTTTACATCTCTGTGCTTCATTGTACAATTATATGCTTGTAGTCTGAGGAACCAGTGTTTTGGTCTAGTGTTCTTTTGTTTATTATGTTACATCTACTGCAGAGGGGAGTGACTCATCTCCCAGAACAAATTTCCTGCTCAACAAATAATATTCAAGGGTGTCCACTGGTCACTTGATAACTAAACACAGTTTTTTTAAAGTGGCATATTTTATTTCATAGGCATTAAGCTGCCTGCTTAGATACACAAACTGGATACACTTATTGCATCTAGTTTGCTTAGTTGTGGTTTGATCATACCCCTGTTGATGGTGGATGCTATTAAACTAGCATCCCACAAGGGAATCAAGAACAACCATCTGTGGATAATACACTGATGTCCTGATGGGTCTTATTGAATTTACAAAGTTCCTTCATTAGTTTGGACATAAAAGGTCAGCAAGTATTTTTTAGGGGAAACTGCTTGAATGAACATCAGCATGAACTCTTTAGCAATAAGCTTAAAGCAAGTGTAAGGCAAGGCAGTTGCTTAATGTGTTGATGCCTTCTTGTGGACTTAACTAATGGTCCCACTAAATCCATTGCTGCCCATTCTGCCTGAGCCCAACAAGGGACTAACTTGATGGTTAACAATTTACTGTACAAAAATGTCTGCAGTCACTCTTCTCCCCAGAGAACTTTGATATCATAAAGCAGCTAACTACTTCCTTTTCCACACGCTTCCCCAAATTACAGTCCATACTTTCTGCCAGTCCAGTTATTGACAGCAGAAACATTGTAGGTTGCCAAAATCCCATCTTAAATACTCGACAAATAGGTACCCCTATTTGTCCTCTTATAGGGTGTGTCTCTGTTCCCTGGGTCCTCCGATATCACCTCCATATCTCCTTGTGAAAATTGTGTTGGCCTGTAACTATTGGCTAAAGACAGGGTTGAGTTGCCGGAGGACGTAGTCGCCACATTCAGAGAAGTACATTCCTCTCATTCTCATGAGGAAATCAATTAATTGGTTGCACCTGGAATCACCAGATCCCTATAAAACCTCTGAGCAGCCCGAGGTTGAATGCAGTACCCACATGGTTACAAGGAATAGTGAGCACTAAAATAGAGAGAGATTCTAATGTTTGGGAGGAGTTTATTACTTACAGTATGGCGTACTGCATTAGAATATACACTTGGTTATGACTGGATAACATTGGTACCAGTCTTGGTCGCTTTTCTTGTCAGGATGCTGGAAAAATGAAAGTAGTTAATGAGTGTATCTGGCCAAACGGGATCGAAAAGGTGAGACCTACCACTGCTAGAGAAGTAGAGATAGGCTTTGGTTTAGGTTTTTAATCTGCTACACTCCTGCCATGCTATCATCTAATGGGGATCTTTCACACTGCCTCACCCTTTAAAAATCAGAGAGGAGCCAGCTGATATTTGTAGCTCATTACACGGGAAATAAGCTGCCAATTACGTCTTTTCCTCTGGAAATGTATTGCTCCAACTCTGCCTGCAAGGGGAACTACACATTTTCAGACAGACAGGGTCATGGGGGTTAAAAGCTTCTCAAGTCTCTCGGCCCGAACTATACTCCCTGTATAACTCTACCCTACATTCTGTCATGTTTGGTTTAAATTAATGACATATAGTAAACTTACTATAGATTACTATAGACTGTTTAGATTTGCAGCAGTAAGAATAATTTATTTTAGAACACAATGTTTTTGTTTTTACGAAAGGCAACCAAAATAATTAATAGAATCCCTAGATAGATATTCCAGCTGGTTGTTAATCTGTTCTAGTTATAAATGTTTTAGCTATAGTTACACAATTTCTAAATAACATACTTTCTTTTAAGTTCTGAATTAAATGCTAGTTAAAATTGATATTTAATAAATAAAAATTAAATTTCTCAATGAGGATACATTTTCATTGAATATCATACAGAGAGAATCTCTCCAAGTAAAACTGAGACAAAGAGCCATTAACCACCAATAGCAAAAAAGGTAGATTTTCTGAATGGCACCCTGTTGTGTGCAAATCTTCTTATGTTCTTAATTTCTGTATTCCTCGATTCTAGTCAATTCTAGTAAGAATAATTATGGCTGGTGAATTAGTCTAAGGCAGCTGTAAAACTTAGGGATGAACCAAGTATTTGTAGCTAATGCACAGACAGGGGTTTGACCCAGAACCAGAAATGGACTAGTAGAAAACGAAATATAAAGCAATTAATTTCAGAATCTAAACAAGGCTACCTATAGTCAGTACTGAAATGGTAAACTTTACAGGTCTGGATAGACTATGAGATGGATGTTTTTAACCAGTGGTGCAGTATGGCCACACTCCTGCACTGTCCTGTAGGAGGTGCAGTCCTTCAGTTGAGACATTAAACCGAGGCCCCGAGTTCTTGGACATTAAAAAATGATAAAAACTACACCCAAAAGCAAGGTGTTAACTGCAGTGTCCTGTCTAAATTCAGTAATGTTTGATTCCTGTGCCTTTTCGAGGAGTCATCTGGAAGCCCCCTGTTGTTTTTTATAAATCTGAGGTATCTCAGGATTCGGGAAATTCAATACAAATAGTGTTTAGAAAAATGAAACTTGGTAACTATGCTTAGCTCTCGGATTAATAATAGAAGTGTTGGATTAATAAATTGAAGTGTAATTGTAATTAATTGTGTTGTGTAAATTTCATTACACTGCGTTTGAAATGGGTGGCGGTGGTGCAGTGATTAGCATCAGTGATTGCTCACAATGGTGAGGCCTTAAGCTGAATTCCTGGACTGCTATCTGTGTGGTGTTTGTCTGATCTCCCAGTGTTTGTGTGAGTTTTTGTTGGGTTCTCTGGTTTCCTCCCACAGTCCAAAGATATACAGGTAGGTTAATTGGCTCCAGGGTTTGTGTCTGTGTGGGTCTTGCGATGGACTGGCGTCCTGTTTGCCTTGTGCCTGTCGACTGCTGGGATAGGCTCTGGCTCCCCAATGACCCTGTAATGGGATGGATGTTAGAAACCAGTTAAATGGAGAAGGTTACTTGTACGCAGATTATATTTATTTCCCCACTAGAAGTGGAAATAATTTTATCACTTTCACAAGAATGTGCTTAGTGTTGACATGATCTGCAAACAGAAGGTGTCACAAACCACACTTAAACAGGAAACTGCATAATTTAGATTGACTTCCTCTTGAAAGCATTCAGTCAAAACATACAGACAGTGTGGATATGTGCATGAATAATTGCCAGTTAACGTCCATACAACATCCTGTCTTTTGTTCTTCTAAATTTATTATTGTTCTGTTTTACATTGTTTTTATGGCAAATGCCAACTTAAAATATACTGTAAATTGAAAAGACTAAAGTTTGTCAAATTAAAGTCCATTCAGTATTCAAGTTGAAATAACTTTTCTGCTTATAGCCAGTGATGAAGTTTCAAAGTTTTCTTGTTTTTGCAAAACATCTAAAGATCTCCAGATCATTAAGAAAACTAAGTATACAAGAAGAGTAACTGTATCATGGTTTTATTTGTTTTTGGCAAAAACAGGTAAGTATAACATGAATGCACAAGGATGATAGCAGGGCTGCCGAGAATATGTCCTGAGCAAGAAAGAACAAAGCACAGGTGGAGTTATTCAGATGGAAACCAAGACTCATTCAGCACATGGACTCCACGTAAGGAGTTACAATCTTACTGGAAACAAAACTGTAGTCAAAATATTACAACAGCTGTAGACCAGAGTCATGTGAATAGTTTTGAATTGTTGACTTTTTTTTAGAACCATTAACTGTTGATAACTGGTATGTTAGTTACCTAATAAATAAAACATAATCCTACCTAATCTAATAAAACAGTCATTAAGATAACTAAACGGTGTATCATGTAACTTCTGTGTCATGTGATTTTAGGACACTGTGTTCTTTATACAGCAAAACCTGAACTCTATTGGTAACCTACTCAAACAGCTTTTTTTTCTACAGACTTATAATCCTGGTTCTCCATTGTAGGCTGATTTCCCACGTAATTTAATTCAGTACAATTTGTTGTTCAGCGGCCAGTATGCAAACAATGGAAAAAATAAGTTTTGGCCACCCAAGTCACGTAATCTAGCAAGACCTATTAATAATATTCTAACCTTGTAGTTAGTGTATTATGTGGGGAACCGAACTGCATGTTCACCAGCTTGTGGAACGTTTGTGATCTAAGGCTTGTATGCATTTTATTACATTATTTTTGGGAGAGAGTCATAAACAGTAAAACCTCAATATTTTGCTTATTCATTATTCACAATTTTGCCTATTCGTGCAAAAATGACCACTCGTGACACCTTTTTTCATATTTGCAGCTCATATTTGCCCATTCGCAGGCTAGGAGAGTAAATGCCAGCTCCACTTCCACAGTTTTTTCATCTACTTCTCTGTAGGTCTCTGTAGCAAAGAGACAGCTTGGTTAATGAAGCATTACCATGTTTATGTGCCAGTGTATCATGAGTTATACTTTGGTTTTTCAGTTTCTGTCAGGAAAGCATTGGATGTGTATTGTGTGTCGACTTATCAGAGTAATACTTATATATTATGTGACTCAGTGTTTTGCTATTAAATATAATAAATTATGAAGAAAAAAAACTCTCCGGCCCCCGAATGATCGCAGTTTCAGTTCTCATTGGTTTTGCAGAAAAGGATAAGAAAAGAAATAATGAGAAAGAGAATTAAACAAAATGCAGGACCTGGAGAGAGTTGACTGACATTTGGTTAAGGAAGGGTTCACTTAATTTATTGTCTTGTCTGTTATTATTGTGCTGTAATAAAATAAAGAATAAAGTGAATAATAGGATGAAAAAAGTAGCTCTAATACAGCCTAAGTAATAATATAACAGTGATCTAATTTGTTTGCATATGCAATATATTGAATTAAAGAAAGTAAATGTTTTTGTATGTTTCCAGTACTCATTTTCCTTAGAAATACTCAGAATAATTACTCACAGTAATTCTAAAATAGTTAACTGTTATAATACAAATATTGCTACAGAAATGTACAGTGTTGCGAGCTGCCAAACCATACCCTATTTTTCCCATAAGGCATTAAGTTCCTTTATTCACAAATTCACCATTTGTGGAGACTTCAAGGTATCTTAATCAAATATTGAGATTTTTATCACTAAATCATCAAGTTTTTTATCACTAATAACTGCAACAAATACATAGAGTTATTATCAAGCAATAACTCTTTGGAGCAGGTTGACTGACATTTAATCAAACAACTTTAGACTTAACCCCTTCTCAAACAGACTGTTGGAATGAAAATATTACTGTGATAAGTGGGATAAATTTGTTAATTTGTGTTTTGTTCTTGATTGTTGCTACATTTAATTTACAAAAAGTTAAATCACTTAATCACATCTGTCAATCAACTTTCTCAATAATGAGATTATGTATTTCCACTCAAGTGCTGTATATTGTTGTCATGAATGATCAGTTAATCTATATAATGTAAAAACCATTTAACTAACATCAAGAGTCTATATATTTTATTTTTAAAAACATGTAAGGTGGATGTTGTGGTCATTTCTTTACACTTGGCGTAAAGTGATGGATTGTCAATTTTGTTTTACAAAACATGGCATTGTCACAAAGAAAGTAAGATTTAATGTTTTAAATACCATTGTACTACAGAATGCCAAAAAATTGTGATGTGAAAATATAAAAAGGATAACAAGCAAAAGCCTCACGTGAGCACCATGTGAAAGACTCAAATCCAAATTTGTGAAGGAGCAATACTAGTGAAAATGTCAACATAGCTTTCCTAAGTGTTTTGCTCATTTCCTTCCTCTTTTCTGAAGCTAGTTTTAAATGCTTAACAGTTCAAAACTTCCAATACACACATACGGAAGGATAAATTAAATAACTGTTTTCAAGTTTTCTGGAATTAAAAGGGAGAAAAGATTACTACAGATTAAAAAGCTTTGTGAATCATCCAGAGACAGACTCAAGGAATGCTTTGAATAAGCATTCATAGTATTCATGTTGTTTAGAATGTATAAAGGGGAAGATAATATGGTTTTCTGACATATTTGTGTGCAGACACGTTTCAGAATGTAATAATAAAAGAAAGTTTTCAATCAATATCTTTGATCATTTGATCGTTGGCAGAAAATTGATTCAAGGATTACATTCAAGGACTGTTTTAAATAATTTTAAATAATTCATGTAGATTTAGTTGAACAAGATGGCTCGCATTTTACTGACTCTTGAATTGTCTTTAATGGAAATCTTTAAAGATTTAAAAATCGACAAAGAAAATCTCAGCTGGATCGATGCTTTGAAAGGTTTTTAATATTGAAGCGAACAGCAAGGCAAACACAGAACTGATAGCCTGTTGACTCTCAGCAACTCAGTGTTGGAGCACTGGTCTGGACTCTTAAATAGGCTGATTAATTAGGAGCTTGATTGGAAGGTAAGTGGCATGATCTTGTTCACACAAGGCCAGTTGGAGGGTGAGTGCTTGTGCAAATGTCCCAGTCTCCTGTGATAATGGTGATCTGTGAGCAGCTCCTCCCCCAGGTGTACAGTAACAGATTCATCTTGGTACTTCCCAAGGTGCAGAGTCATGCCCCAGCAGTTATTTTAATAAATCAAGAAAAATGTTGTGCTTTATTGTAAAAGAGATGTTCCTACTTTGTGTAGTATGTAATCAACAGGTCAAAGAACGAGAAGACATGAGTTGCTGAGAAAAATGTGAAAAGGTCTAAAAGGTTTCTTGATCTAAATCATTTTCATAAATGACTTAAGCTAGGCTTTAGTTTTCTCAAACCCCCATTTTTATTTATTTTCTAGAAGTGTAAAGAACAGTACTGGGAGAGTGCTCTTCATGAGGGTTTTAGAAGGTGTTATAACAGCTGAATTTACACTTTGCTCTGATCAAAGTGAGAATCACTGCAAAATGGCTAGCAAAGTGTCTCAAAATATTTTGAAGTGAGACTATTAAACAGATCATCAGCAACTAGGAAACAGATATTTGATGAACAAACAGGACATCTCATTTTGAATATGATCATTAATGACATGTCCTACACAAATGAAAAGAGTACAAATATCATATAATCTGATTAGTGGAATTATGTGATAGCTGCTTCCAAATGGGTACTTCCAAATTTTATATTTTAACAATTTTCTGAAGTTCATTTTTTACTAATTCAGTTACCTCCCATTGCATTGTTATGGTTATATAAACCACTGTATGGGTTTGAAAGCTCTAATCTGTATGGAACAGCAACACTTACTGGTCCAGCAACTACACTTTAACCTTGATTTTCTATTAGAGACTCCCTGTAGGGGTCCTGTTATATTAATACAGTAATGTTTGATATTTTTCTTAAATTTGAAAAGTCTGAGTTTTATGTTTGCATACTTTTTAGAGGTGTACTATGTATGCTGAACAAATACAGACATTTGCACTGAACCATGCACAAAGCAAAGCGGACAACACATCAGTGCCTTGTTGCTTGGTTTTATGTGCTATGCCAGGCCTGAGATAGATGTTCATTTAATGTGTGTTGAGAAATGTAGACAACTGTTATGCTTGGTGGTATAGAGCAGGTGCTTATTTATACGTTAATTTCCTAATAATGTACACAACAGGATGAACTACATGATAACATAACCTATTTTACTGAGCACATACCCTGGGATTCATTTTGTGTGGAGTTGCCTGCAAGACTGGGAAATGCAGTGTTAACTTTGTAATGTTGTGATTCTCTCCCCAGATGCTCTTCTCGTACCCTTCAAGATGACAGCAGTTGATCGGAGGGAGAGGAAGTGGCAGAATAGAAACCAGTCTTTTTTTCAGAGACGCTACCTCCGCTCCAGACAGTGTAGATTAAGTATTGCTCAAAGTCACTGAGCCAACGCAGGAAAGCACCAGCTTTCACATTGATGAATTGCGACAGTGCCTTCTTTCAGTCAGCCGTGAAGCTCCACAGATCTTCTCTTGTCTCCTCGTGGGAGCACACGCCTTACAGCATGGCAGTACCTCAACTCATGTGGGGCACAGTTTTACTCCTTGTGCTTCTGCACTTAGCCCAGACATCCCTAACCCCTCGGATCACCTTCTCCAGTGGTGAGCTCTCTTGTTTGTTTCTTTTTGTTGGCTTTTAAACTTAACTTGTTTGAAGGACTTGTCATTGTTTCATTGAACAACCGTTAAGGATTCTTATAGATTTAATATACATAAACAGTAACTTCTTAGTAAATACAAAGGGTAAACAGATGTTTAAGTACTTTCTGTTCATACTTTGAAGTTCTTTCTGTTTGTGCTTAAAGTATTTTCTATCATTTATATTTCCTTATTTTTCCTATTTCCTTTTCTTCTATGCCTTTGTATGTCTAATGATGAAGAGAAAACTGATGGGTACAATCAAGGTTTTGTGTTTTATTTTTGTAAAAGAACCAAAAACAAGTTACATTAGCCCTCGAAAATGATGTTTTTTAGTGTAAATTAAAAAAAAGTCTTAAACCAAGACAGTGTGGTCATGATATATATTCATAGTTCAGTTCTTACATTAATTAGCTTTAGATCCTATTGTTCACATTTCATTAAACTGGTTCTTGTAAATAGAAATCAAATTTGTATCTAACAAATCAGAATATTTAGGTATTAAGACTTCCCTTTAATCAATATTACAGTCAGTATTTATTATCGGTGTTTACATCCTAATGAAGAAAGTACTATTTATCATCATGTAATTAATATAAACTCAGTGTGATTGTTATACAGTGGATGGATATTTGCCTCTTTTCAATCTAGCAAGTAAAATACCAAATCAATTAAATATTGATTTTTTTTAGGCAGCACAGAAAATATTGAGTGAGTTATATAGGTATGTGAATCAGCACTCTGTCTTGAACTTTTCTGCTAGTTTTCTAATTATGATAATGGCGAAACCATTAATAGGTCTAGTAATATACAGTAAAGCAGCTAACCTTGCAGTGTCATATTCTAACCCGTTGCTGCTCTGTGGGAGGAGCTAGCATTGGTGGAGCATTTGCTCCACTCACCTGTCACTCAGTTTCCATGGCCACCAGCTGACAGGAGACCTGAATCACCTGGAGACAATTGCCATCTTACCTGTTTGGGTGATTCAAAAATATTTAAGGCTGCTTAAATTCTGCTCTGGGCTCTGTTCTAGTGTTTGTAGTCTTGTACATCTGCTTTCATCTAGCAAGTGGGTTCAATTACAACTCCTGATTCTTTGACAGTTCCACGAAGCTGTGGGATCATGCTGGATAAAAGGCAAGTGAGACGCATAGGAACTGCAAGCAGTGTGCTGACCAAGAACACCTTGGTAGTGCTGAACGTTACAGGGTCTAGGCTGACCAGGGAGCATGTATACTAGCAAGGAGTTGACTGCTTTCTGACAAGCAGCGACTGAGATGTGCAAACTGGTTGTGTGGCACTGTAGCAGGCTGGGGATCAGGCTGAGGAGTGTGGTGCAGGCAAACACTCACCATGGTCATTATCCAAAACTAGGTAGGATTGTAATGTAGACACTGTAGCAGAGATGTTTGGGAAACAAGGACAAGCAAGTCAGGGTCCAAACTGAGATAAATAGTAGACAATTACAAGTGCAGGAAAGATCAGAGAAACATCAGAGAACAAAGCAAGATCAGGAAAACAAAACAAGCAAAGGACAGGAGACACAGGAACGTAAGACTTGAGAGGCTTACAGTAGGAACACTATAACAGAGCCCAGAGCAGAGTCTGTACAGCCCTTTAATATCGGCAAATCACCCTGACAGGCGCGATGGTGATTGCCTCCATGTGAACCGGGTCTCCAGTCAGTTGGTGGCCATGGTAACCAGAGCTGAGTGACAGGTGGGTGGAGTCGAGGTCTGCTGACAAGCCAATGCTAGCTCCCTCCACATAGCAGCAGCTGGAGTAAGCAGGACAGCATGTGCTAGAAATAAATATGAAAGCAAATACAAGTTTAGTTATTACAAGTTAAAGTTTAGTTAATGAAGTTAATACAAGTTTAAAAGGACTTAATATGATCAAAACCACAGTATGCCCTAACAGTTAAATTGCTAGAGGTAGAGCTGCGTAGAGTGCATTACACAGAATACACAGATCGTGTCTGGTGAGCTTGTTGCAGATTTCAGGTGAAACAGGTTATAGATACTTTGATGACAAGAACACTGATATGAAAGCATATATTATATTGAAGTCTTTTCAACTGTAGTGTTGAGGGATGAGGGATGTCTCCTTCTCTCCAGTTTCCCAACTATTTAAACACGCATTGACCAAGAGTCAACTCTTGACAAAGAGAGACACATAATCACAATCATAAGGGAACCACTGTGTTTATAGACTGTATTTAATGTAGCCATATATTGTAGTGTATCAGACCTTCACCCTGCTTCCATCAAAGTTGTGGAATACAGATCAGTCTTCTGCTCTCTGATCTCAAGGCTACACACCTTACTGGTGGGCAGCCCCTCCAGACCAGTCACTACCTTTTGGCCACAGACTGTTCACACAATGACTTTAACTTGCTTGCATTCTTTTAGTCATTTGGGCATGAAAAGTCAGTAAAAAAGACCTGATGTAGTATGAAGAAACTTTTGTGTCAGAATGCTTCAGAAACATTCTGACTGTCACCTCTCTGGGCTTCTGGATCTCACGTGTTGTTCCCCTTCTGGGGAAGACTGCATTTTTTTCCACTTACTGTCTTTTCCACACACTATTCACACTCTCATACAAACATGCTGGAAACAGCTCCTGAGTGCCTGTGACCGACAGCCTCAGCCATTCAGGCCATGCTACCTTTCAGGTGTCTCCAGCACACATACATGCCAGGTGCCTCTGATATCTAAAAGTTTCATACTGCTGCTTACTCTCTCCGAGAGTTCTGATGAACTGCATAGATTCTGTTCCAGCATTATTTCAATAATCTCTACAGTACTCATCAGCACCAGTATGACCACTGCTGCACTCACATACAAACATACTCTTTTCTAGTGACCTCAGTCACACAGCACGCACTCACACACAGTGTCCCTGTAGCTGCCCTCGCATTTCTGTTTCTCCTTGCCAGTCTATGTATAACACCTGTAGCCACTTGTGTCTCTCTCAAGCCTGGCCAAACTGCAGCACACAGCGGCTCCCATGCATGGTTGGGTCAGGAGAGTTCTATTATATGATGGCCTGTCACACTAGGTTGCAAAATCTTCAGTATAGTTATGATATAGCTAGCAGCAATATCATCTGCAGTTCACAACTGACAACCCCCTGAAGCTCAGCAGGTATGAGCCTGGCCAGTAGCTCCTGGGAAAGTTAAGGATGCTGCTGGAATTGGTGTTGCTGGGGTGAGTAGAGGGTACTCACCCCGTGGTCTGTGTGGGTCCTAATGTCCCATATAGTGACGGGGACACTAGACTGTGAAAAAGGTGCCGTCCTTTGAATGAGACATAAAACCGAGGTCCTGACTCTCCGTGGCCACTGAAATTCCCAGGACATTTCTCGAAAAGAGTAGGGGTGTTTCCCTGGCATCCTGGCCAAATTTCCTATTGGTCCTTACCAGTCATGGCCTCCTAGTAATCTCCATCTATGAATTGGCTTCATCACTCTGTTCTCCTCCCCACTGATAGCTGTAGTGTGGTGAGTGTTCTGGCACACTATGGCTGTCATCGCATCATTCAGGTGGAGCTGCACTTGGGGGTGGTGAAGGGGAGCCCCCATTACCTTTAAAAATAAACAATAAAAAAGCACCATTTCAGTGAGAGGGGTGAGCCTGTTTAGTCGAGCAAAGCAGATGTGAATTCATTTTTTGAGCCTTGATACAATTCACAACAGATTCGAACAGATTTTAAATAGTCAGGCATTTTCTTGACGGCAAAGGTCTCGCGGTGGATGTTGCAATGCGCCCATTCATTTCTGCAGCAACCTCTCTAATTCGTGCAACTACACCGCTGTGTTGGCTTGTCATCGCTCTAGCACCGTCTTTACAAACTCCGAAGCATTAAATCCAGTCGATGCCATTCTCTTCGATAAATTCATTCAGAAACTGAAATATGTGCTCTCCTGTAGTTTCTGTTGGTAGCAGCTTACAGAACAGAAACTCCTCATGGGACATCGTATATGAGCAAATTGGCCAAATCGACTACAGACTCATCTAATTGCAGTTTCTCAGAAGTTAAAAAGTTTTTATTTCATGCGCATGGGAGCGAAACACAAGAGACGCTCAGTGTATTTTTCTCAAATTAACCTAGAACAGGTCTTGAATATTTTTCTGTTATCTATCACGCTTTCCTGTGCTCACAAGATTACCAGCGTTTCTAGCACGCATTTCTTTGCATTCCTGTGTTTACAACATTGGCATTGTTGGAAACTCACGCACATTCTCCTACCTCTCTATTTGCTGGAGATACTGTAAGTTTTTTTTTAATACAATTGGTCACTTACGTTCATAGCATGAATTCCTATAGAGTGGTATTGAATTACATTGTAGCTCTGTCCACTCAAGTATTAGCGCGTGCTGTATCGTAGTACGTAGGCTGCGTATTCGATACGTCTTAAAATAGAAAATATGAAAACCCATCCCGATTTTTCAGCCCACACAACACAGTTCCAGGGTCATGTGGCGTACTACCTGGCGGCACTCCGCGTACCACTTAAGGTTACGCGTACCACAGTTTGAGAACCACTGTAGTAATCTTTTGCAGAATGTTACATATTTGAGTGCATACACTAAATGCTTAAGTATTTGGACTTTGCTACTAGTTCTGGTTTACTGCTCCACCAAACCTATCTGAGTAGTCTGAGCTCCCAGCTCTTCTTTGCCCAACCTCTGCAAGTATTTGTTAATCCCAGCCCTTAAAGTGGCCTGAATTGGAAACTGTGATTAACTTTTGACATTTACTGACTGGAAAGTAGCTCTCTTCTGAAATTGTCACTGCCACCAACATATTCACTCAATTTAAACTTACAATGACCTACAACGTGTTACGTTATTAAGGTCACTTGAAAATGAAAAGTTGTACATTGAGACAAGTATTGTTAAAGCTACTGTTTAGCTTAGTCCAATACCTTTGTTTTTCTTAAAATTAGGAGTTCGTGTTTCCTACTTCAGTGAAGGAAAATGTATATTCATATTACCTTGTCATATGAATACTAATGTTTGTACTTTTTTACCTCTGAACTTTATTCATATAGTTATCTATATTCTGGTTATAGGTTCATTGGCTTATGGAAAAACTGGCTGTTTTTGAGTGACGTGTCTATGTGTGTCCTGCGATGGACTGGCATCCTGTCCAGGGTTGACCACCTTTGCCTATCGCTTGTTTTGCTGATTAAACCAGAAATATTTAGATATATTTAGAAGCAAAAATATCTGGATTTTAGTCTTGTAGTGTACTATGGGGATAGGTATCTAACTCTTTATGCGAAAAAGTGTCTATGCACGCTAAACAAGTATTAACCTGTAAAAATGAGCTGATTTGCCTTTCAAGTAGTTCACCCTGTTATCATTGATGTAATTGTGCACTTATTTTGCTTATATTGTGACTACAAACAGGTAGAAGGGGGCTCTTAAGCTGCGGGATACAGTATTACACAAAAATGAGACTTTATATTATGGACAGAAATGTTTATGCACATTTCTGAAGTAGACAAGATGGTGTGCAAATAATGTGGAACTTCCAAAGCTATGGTGACAGAGTTGTGGTTCCTCTAAAAAATGTACAATGTTTCAAGACTGGCATTTAGCAAGACACTGTATCTCATATACAGTACAGTGCTCTATTCACCAGTATGTAATCAGAATTTTAAAGCTTGAGATAAGCAAATGCTGACACTGAGGATCCCACATATGGAGCAACTGCTATAAACCATTGTTGCTTTACTTCACTTGCAACTGCTTACAGCTCAAGCAGAGTGATTGAGGTCAGATTGATATCGGTGCTGATCAAGCAAGATTAGGGTAGATATTTTCAGTAGGGAAGTCTTAAAGTAAGGATCATGTGTAAAGACAGCCTTGCAGGCCAGCAGCTGTGAGAAATATAGTGAATAATTGTCCACGGAACTGCAGATGGAAAGGTTTAAGCCTCACTTTGTGAGGTAATGTTAGTGCTGAGGGTACCATAGATGTAATCATCCTTTAGCCTTAGTGCTACAATATTCATCTTGGTTATTGTTTTAGGTTTTTCATTCCTTAGTATTTTTTTTTCTTGCACTAAAAAGTGCAGGATCATTTGGTACTGATCTTGATGTCTCTCCTAGAATTCCTATGACGGAAAAAAGAGTTTTACTTTTTTCGCATGTTTATGCAGATATGTAACAATAATGTCCAGTGCGTTTTCTGTTAAATTACTGCAGTAGTGTATTCACTGGCTGTATGGCCTATACACGTGTGGTATTAGCAAAGTACAGCATTTTAACCAAAGATCATAAAATGATGTTGAGATTAACAATAATGAAAGAAAAAAATGTGCTTATTAAACTTCTGTAACGGTATGTCGCAGAGCACAGTTTTGTCTGTTGGTGATAAGGACAAGAGCATTTCTTTCTATGTACAAAGTGTGTTTGTGACTACCCGAGCTACACAACAAAGCACAGTGTAGCATTGCCCACCAGTAACTACACAAGCATATTCAGGGGTTTCATATGCTTCACATGAGCACAAATTGTTGACATTGAGATAACTTTGTCTCAATGTAGGTAATTGCAGCTTTTGGGGTCTTTGACAGCTCTACAAAAATGTAAATATTTGAGTAAAGTTTTATTTACATAATTTAAATCTTTGCAATCCTAACCCGAAAACTTTTTCTGGCTCATATGCCCCTGTTACACAATCTAGATACCATTCCAGTTGATATCTATAAAATTGAAATTGTTCACATTTTGTTATATTGTAATATTTTACACTATTTTGAGATTTTCTCTGCAAATTTCTCTTTTGTACTCTACATGCATCTTTTTAATTATGCTCACTTTCTGACTCATTTGTCCACTTATAAGTTCACTCCATGTCATTTTAGATTTTGTGATTAAGTGTGTTAAGTGTGTCTTATTCACACATTTTATATATGATAATGCCTTTAGTTTTGGATTAATAGTGACATTTTTCCAGTATCATTGAGAAAATGCAACGCATGCAATGACACTTATGTAAAACAAGATTCACAAAGACCCATTTAAGAGACTCCTTAACTGAGAGTAGTTACTTTTTACTGAACCAATATCACTATGATTCCAACAAATGCAGGGTGGGTTATTCGTTTTACGGCAAGCTAGAAAATCTTTTCTAGTATGAGTCTAGTATGATAAAAGAAAACTTGTGAAGAATTACTTTTACAGAGGATGATGCACAGATATTTCAGTTACAGTTCATTGAGGTTTCCCCTCTATTTTGAGGAAGTATGCAGTTTCAGATATTTTGAAATGCAAAACGTCTGAGTGACTACAGCCTCACAGGAAGCATCAGTCAAGGCTTTCTCTTATAATAAAAAAGAAAGGGATATACAGACAAAGCTGACTACATGCTATTCTTGTGCCAGGCAGTGTATTGTGGCCTGTGGCAGTGCTTTATGTGGAACTGAACTGTGTGGTGGATTGCTGCCTGTTAAAAGGATTTGGAGATGTAATGGCAATTGGGCAGTTTCTATGTACTGTAGAAAAAGTAATATAATAAGAAGAACATAACAGCTTTGTGATTCAGATTGTCATTGGAAAAAAAATGTGATTTACCTAGTCACAGATCATTACACTGTAGCGATATCTGGATTACAGTAGCTCTTCCTCAGGATTATACAACCCTAAAGCTGCATTATGATGCATTTTAAACGACACTTTAATGCAGCTGTTGTGTAACATGATTGACAATGATGGAGGCTACTCTATAGAAAGGAAAGCTATAATGAGATTTTGTTAGACTGTTTACCTTGATTTAACTTTACTTCACTGCACACTGACAGAAGCATAATCAAATCAACAGCAGTAAGCATATGGATGAAGCGTGACAGAACCAATTAAATCTATGAGAAAACTAAGTAAAAGCACAGAATAACCATGTTGGAACCTAGCTGAAATCAACTGAAATTGCTGTAGTAAGCTTTTATAAGGATTATTTATCTTTCAGATCAATATTTTTTCATAGTCCACTCTTCTCATTTGTGCAAATAATCAGATCTCAAAGCCCCTTGGGCAATCCTGTGTGAATTTATTTCACAATGTAAATATGAGCAGCTACTGTACAGTATGTTATTTGCAGATGGGCAGACCAAGGCACTAAAAACTGAGCAATCAGCATGCCAGTTTATGTATAAACCTGTCCAAAATCTGATTGTGGAAAATTGTATTTATGTGCAAATATTTTTGTTAATTTATCCCACCTGTTTGTAATATAGGGGGAATTGCCGGGATTATTTGCACATTATAGTCAAAAAATTCTAATGAGGCTTAACCAGAAGAAATCCCACAGTAAACATTGTAGGTTTCCTGTGAAAATAACTATATCTAAGTGGAGGTAAATATGTAATGTGTGAAGAAATTTGAGAGTTATTAATGGGTTTCATAATGTTAGACCGCATTTTAAATAGGATGTGCTTTGTATTTGAGGTGGCACGAACCCGATATAAAAATGTTCATAGACTAAGGAGCAACATGTTACTTATGTGTGAATAAATTCTGTACATAATAACTAGCTGATACATATGAACACCAGCAGCACTGCTAATTCTATAGAAACACTTCTTCCAGCATTATTAAATTGTTCTTAGCCTTTTCAAATTTATTTCAGAGACTTCAGAGAATTTTGACATTTTATTTGTACATTGCATCCTCCTTTTTCTGATTTTCAGTAAGCATCAAATTCTAGAATGCAATCCAATGCATAAGGAAAATGCAATGGAGACTGTCTGAACCAAGCTTGTTAAACTTGTGCTTTTGATGATAAACCATCTAGAGCACTTGATTCTGAATGAACTGGTAAAGAATAGTTACATACTGTACTGTACAATTTTTGTGGTCATGGCTGTAGTTTTGCCTTTTAATGTGGGGAGGGTGGATGTTTCAAATATGATAGTTCAACAGATGAAATATGTATTTTCAGATAAGTGTAACCTTATACAGATCTCTGGACCTTTAGAACTTGCTGTCTAAAGTAACAACAAACACGTGTTCCTGCTGCAAAGTCTTTGTATAAAAGTGTATTTGTGGCCAATTTCGATGTCAACAACCAAAATAACTAAACATGTTTAGTAAGAAATACTACTATTCTTCAAAAACGTTGGACTTTTCAGAACATTTTTGAAAAAAAATAATATTCAGAAGAGTCCTTATTAAGGTAAAAGAAGTGTTTAAACAGTTTTTTTTTCAAATTCTTGGTTAAATCCACAATATATCCACTCCACCTCATTCTCTGCAATTCCCCACACCGTGTATCATTAAAGTATTTCTTAACAAATTATATACATTTTTTAGACATACGATGTATGGGCTTTTCAGTTTCAATATCCATCTATTTTCTAATGAATTAATCCAAAACAGGGTCATGGATGACACCGGAGCAAAACCCAGCAAGCAACAGGTGAAAAGCAAAATACACCCCAAGATAAGCCAGTCCATCACAGGGTACACACAGATACAAACACAAACACACACTGACACCAGGGCTGATTTTTCCCAAAAGCCAATGAACCTTTCAGCATATCTCTGGACTGTGGGGAGGGAAACCAAAGGAAACTCATGGAAACATGGGGCGATCATACAAATTCAATACAAATATTAAGAATACTGGTTTATACCATGCTGAAAAGAGAAGAAAAGAAACACAATGAAAAGAAAGAAACGAAAACACAATGTTTGGGCTTTGGAGCCTTCACACCTGAAGAAGGTTCCAGAGCGAAAACTGTGTTTCTTTTTTTAGCATGGAATAAACCCTTACCTGTTAATTTGCAACCTGCCCATGCTGATGCAGCTACCTACTTGAATTTCTTCTACCCATGGGAATACTAACTACTGTGAACTATCTTCCCACATTCCAAAGATATACTGGTAGGCTGATTGGTTTCTGGGAAGACTGTTCCTGGCGTGAATGTTTGTGTCTGTCTCTGTATCAGCCCTGTGATGGACTGGTGTCCCAGGTTTACCTCTTTCACTTCTCTTTAAAGTTTATGCATTTGGCAGCAACTGAAGATCAAAACTTTGGTTTATGAGCGCTGTTGTGTTTTGCCCATTTGACTCAGCTGATGGACCACAATATTTATCAGGAAACGAAACAGCAGTGTTTCTTTTCTTTCTTCCCTAGGCTATCTTGTATTCAGCAGCTTTTAAATTTTGAACAAAGGGGTGTTTTGATGTCCACAAATTCAATGGAAAAAAAATGAAGTGACTGAGTGCTCAGAGGGCAGAAAGATCTCTGTGCGGTTGTGCTGACTCTGCAGCTTGGTCTAAGCCTGTGCTGTTTGGTGCCATGCTACAGAGCAGCTTGAAGGGAGCAGTGTTCAAGATCTCAGAGCAGCTTACTAATCAAATTACTGTACTGTGGACAACCTATTGTCTGTGTATGAAATTAAAATGTAGAAAATGACCTCAAGGTGCTTTTTCCAGCTAATAACTTAGATGTTGACTTGTGTCCAGTGTTCTGTTTTTCCTGGCCACAGCTTCTCTCTGCTGTTTATATCTAGGGAGAATCCTCAGGTTAGCAAAGTTCTCCCTAAAATAATGACGAAGGATTATGGATGTAATTCATTCTCAGACAGTGGAATATAAACAGCCGCTAGTATAATGTAGGCAAATTCTCTAGGCACATAAAATAAACCTGTAATTTATGACATTTCTAACTCTGGAGAGCAGTACTTAAGTATCTTAAGGTCTAAGCATGATCGCTGGAGAGGACAGAAATTAAGTAAATACATATTTGAATTGGGTGTCTTAAGTCTTTAATGTGTTCTGTCACATCTGGGTGTTATTTGAATAGTTGGTTGTACTTTTCATTGTTATTGGACTCTACGCTTGTGTTTTTTGGGGGAAAGCAGAATCAGAATATTGGGGATCTGGGGTACAGAGAATAAGTTTAAAAAAATCTTTGTCATTTTTTAAAAGTGATTATTTAAGACACTTCTACAGCATGGTTTCCCTTCTTGTATCTGTGGTTGTGGTCCGATAATAACTGTGTTAAAATAGCTGAGTGTGCCGAATGTCCTGGAGATGGAACAGGAGGCTCATCGAGTCAATAGCAAGGTTGTGTAGGACCACACACGCCACAGTGAAACTGCTGGCTCTTAATGGACTTAAGTGAAAGGCAAGCAAAACACTGTTTTGAAAACTCCAAAGGATTACAAGGTCGTAGGAATAGTGATAAACTGAAGTGACCTGAAAAGATCTGTTACAGAAGTCTCCTAAGCATACCTCCACATCCACACAGAAATGGTTCACTGACCACAGTGGCCATCCCAGTCCCCTGACCTAAACCCCATTGAAAAACTGTGTGGTGAGCTGAAGAGGAGAGTTCACAAGCAAGGACCAAGGACTCTGGAGAGATTTTGTATGGAGGAATGGTCTCAGATACCTTTATAGGTGTTCTCCCACCTCATCCAGCATTATAAGAGACTCAGTGCTGTTATCTTGGCAAAGGGAGGGTGCACAAAGTACTAAATGCAGGGGTGCCAATAATTGTGACACGTGTTTTTAAGAAAAAAAAATTGTATAAGGATTTTTTATTTAAATAATTTTAACTCACTGAAAGGTTAGATTTCTCTCATATTGTCAGTGTAATATCAAGCTGATAAACAACAAAGACATTTTTTCATAGTCTTTTTGCTCATCTTTACAAAGGGTGCCAATAATTCTGGAGGGCACTGTATGTACAGTCTGAGGTATCCCAGTCACAGCAAACTAGCAAATCATGGAACCATAGTTCTGTGAATGAGTGATTTTACAAGTGGAGACACTCATATGCTTTAAGAATTAAAACTCTAAGAAGTGATCATATTTCCAGATTGTAATTATATACTGTAGGATATTATCAGGAGAAAAATATTGTCTAAGAAAACGTTCCTTAAAAATGGTGGTGGGCTCATTAAAGTATGAACAAACCATAATATTTTACAGATATGATTTCTTATAAAGAGTACCTCCGGAGGTTGCCATATTTCATCTACAATTTAGTTTTAGGCATGTTCAAAATCCTTTTGCTTTTGAAAATAGTACAGATCTGAGATTACCAAAAAATCTGCTCACAAAGTTTTTGTTCTTGCTTTTTGTTGCTTGTGTTGTTGGTGATCTTGAAGAAGTCATTTAGACAGCATTTCAAGATAGACATATTCAGCAGAATTAGAATTATAAAAAATAAGAAAGCTATTTGATTTTTATATATTATTTTTCCAGTCTTCTCCTCCAAATACAGACTGCTTTATTAACAAAATTAAACATTTTAAAGGCAGATTTGGAAATATACAATTTAAGAACATAGAAAAGTGTAGCTAACCTTATGATACTGGAAATATAAGTTATGTATGTTAAGTATCAATAAAACCAAAATAAAAAAGCAGCATTTTTAACATGCTTTATTGCATTACATTTAAGCCTATGTCTAGCTATACAGGAATGCTGAATAACATTAAATAATTTTTATTCCATTCATGAAATGAATAAATGTGATCCAGTTGTTTTAATTTATGACCACAATTATTTGTTCAGTAATATTAAGATAACATCTAAGTATAACATTTTTTTAAAGAATTGTTTAAGCATAATCTGTAGTTTTATTCCTATTTTATTTTCCAAATGATACTTACTTTTGCTTTCAGATTTGATCATGTCATGTGTGACAGAGCCAAGGGTATATGTGCTGCAATATATGGGCAGTTATCTAAACTTGTTTATCAAGCATTCCGCATGTGCATGTGGATCCAAGCTTGGAGAGGATAAACAGAGCCAGCTTCCTTGTGATTGTGTACTTCTCTGCTGATGCAGAGCAGGATGATTCTAGATGTTCTATGAAAAATAAAATAATGTTTTTTAACCATAATGTCTGGAAATCTACAGTACTAGCACTAATTGCAGAGCTATTTTGCTAATTACAGGAAGCACCTGTTTCACATAGGACATGCACACATTACCAGTGGGTTTGACTAAAAGATTATCTCATTATCAAATCCTTGTGTCTGCCCTTTGTAACAAAAAGACATATTTTGAGTAATAGTTCATAATTCATCCTTTCAAAAGTGAATAGTTGTCTTATAACCATAAAAGTGCTGTAAAAGCAGAAGTAAAAAATAGTTAATGAAATTGAGGAGATTATATCATTAAAGGGGAACAGAAGAACCATAAACTATTCATAAATCACTCTAACATCATGTATATGTCACGTTATAGAAATAAAGGAGCTAAAATAGAAGAATACTTTGTGAACAATGGCATTTTACATCTATGACAACATAGATTTAGAAAGGGAAAGCATTGTTTAGAATGCTTTAATTCTATAGGGAATAAAGGATAATAGCTAAAACAAATCCATTATATATTGTGATTTTCATTAAGCTTTTGATAAAATAACCTTATATTAATAATTCAAGTCAAAGCATGGAATGGGCCACTCAAGGGCATTCACAGGCTTATTTGTAAGCCACACTGGGATTGCTTTGACCTTGTGCTTTTGGATAATTATGAATTATTTTGCTGTTAAAATGTATTTTCTGATTTTAAGGGAAAGATGAGAAGCAGAACTATAACATATTGGTGCCACATCCATGCTTGACAGTAGTTGGGGTTCTGTGATGTTGACTGTGTGATGGCAGTATATTGGGTTTGAATCAGACGTGACACTTTGGTTTTAAAATAATAATAAATAACTCCATATTTAAAATATAATACATCATTTTAATAATCCTGTTTTTGTTTTATCTATCCAAGAAATCTTTTGCCACTTCTGTGCTTGTTAAAAACCCATGTTGAATTTGAAATGTTTCTGTGGAGTGACGAGAATGTTAATCACACATTGTCTCCAGAATAGCTGATAGCATAACAAACACCACTTCTATCAAATCACCTAAAAACAAAAAATTCTGAATTGGATTATTGAGTCATTAAAATACAGCTATATATGCACATACAATGAGTGATGTGTGCGTGATATACAGTACCTCCTCATGCTTTGTGACCTTTATTCTGTTCTTAATTCTCATGCAGAGCTCTGTACACCACTATAGATGTATTTAAAATCCACAGTGGTTACATATACAAGGTATTGTGCATGTTAAATGGTCTTCTGGAGGCTTTGCTGTTGCAGAAATTATATTTAAAAGAATGCAAAAAGTAACTGGTCACAGTGAACTACTGTAGGTATGCCACGTGATCTACAAGAATGAAGATTATATAAATAAAACAAACTCATCACAAGTAGTCCTTGCTATGAGCAGCAGTCACATAGTGTTGTGGTTGCCGCTATTAAATTTAGAACCTAAAAGAAATGTAAAATGCTCAGTTGAAAAGGAAGAATGTCTGAGTGAAGATTCTAAAAACTGAATATTTTGTTCAGTGCTGATGCACACCTGTTCCTGTTCCATTTTTACAGACTCGTAAATCTCAAATCAAGGTCCTGAGATGTGAAGGAGTTTTTGGCATGGCGTATAAAATAAAATTTAAATAATGTCATCTCTAAGTGAATTCGGCATTGTCAATTTAAACAGTGTGTTCTAGTTGATCAAGCAGTGTTAGAAACTGAAGGCCTTTATGTTCTGTGAAAACAAGTGGGTACAGTGTAGGATGATCAGCCTCGGCACTTCTTTTCCATGCCATTACGGGATTTTGAATTTTAAATCCAGTAAATTACGGAATTAATTCTTAATCTCATGATTAAGGTGGCATGAAAATACTGAATATAATAAGGATTAGGTGGAGCCGAATGGAAGTGAGAGAGGAGTTTAAAATGAGAAGGCTATATGCCAGATATGCCAAGATTAACCACATCTGGTTTAGAAAAGCCTAAAGAGATGAGAATCATTAGTTCATAACAAGATGTGAGCAATGGAATCAGGTGACTTGGAGATGCACAGTCACTGTCTGTGGAGAATAGCAGTGATACTGGTATAGCAGGACCTTTCTTTAGGGTGCAGAGTGAATGGCAGCTCTGAGGAGAGACAGACCTCTACCAGGACTTCTCTTTACTCTCTGTTATTAGTTGATGAATTGAGGAACTAAAGGAAATAAAATCCCTGCATTTATGTTGTTTTTCAAGATACCAAAAGATAAGACCACAAATCAAAAGGAGTTGGTGACTCTATTTCTATTTATTTTTATTGGAACATTAAATGTACTGTACTGTATATACCTGTGTCTGAACTATATGTTGTGAACGTATCTCAAGCCAGTTACAGTATTCTTAATGGACATTTATTTCCCTAAGTCATTTATCTATAAGTTGCATTATTTAGGAAAGTAACATGGACTTATAATGGGACACTATTAAACAAGCACTCTCACTTTTGGTATGTTACCGCTTTATTCCATTAATTCTTATTGGTAAAGCCTCCTGCTTTATGTTGCATGGGCATAGCTTCAGTTCTTACAGTCCCAAACCCTGCATATTTACATAAACGTTATGGGGAAAAATTATCTTTGGTACATTGTTTTGCTATAAGTTGAGACTTTATAGTCCCTAACACTGCTGTATAGTAGGGTTATATACATGTACAAGTGACCCCAGTTATTGGTTTGACAATTGTTACCAAAATATTTGAATGATATTCCCAAAATAAATGTTGTGGTTTGTAAGAACATGATGAATATAGCTGTAATCTCCTTTGTTGTTATTTTTTTGTCATTTTTTAAAGGTCTTTTTGCCCATATTTTGTTATGTTATCAGCATGACATCACAATATCATCCATTGCCTTCACAGATAGCCCTGGCAGAGTTCTGTCCTGGTTTAAGGATCCAAGTGTTCAGAACACCACCACACTTCTGCTAAGTAATGATGGTGATATTCTATACGTTGGGGCCCGGGACGCACTGCTCTCATTGAATGTCAGTCAGCCAGGTGTCATGACAGTGGTGAAAAAGGTAAGAGAGGAGACATTTTGGATATGTGCTTTTCCAGTCATAATAATATTTTTTTGGAGGGTGAATGAAAGGTTTTTGCTATGGAAGGTATCTGATCACTTTAAAAAAATTGTCACTGCCTGTAGCTGCACTACTTCTGTTGTATCTCATGCTTGTTTATTCAGCTGCTTGAGTTATTTGGGATTCTGCAACTTTCTTCCTTCTATTCATATCTATTGATACTCTCACTCGCATTTATGAAACATACTTTTCCACCAGAATGATTCTTGGTCCAGCACATACTGTAGTATGTCCTTTAATCCAAAAGATTGCAAAGTAGTATAAGACCAGGCCTTTTACTGAGTGTGCTGTGAATGGAAGAGAAAGCTGATGTAAGTAATCTTACAAGAAGTATGCAGACTTGGGTAACAGCTAATTATATCATCCTCTCTGGTTTGGTGTATAGAAATGAACAACGAAAAAGAAATTCAATTCAGGCTGTAAAAATACTGTACTTATGTAATGGTGTGTCTTCACCACAGACATCAGTGAATCAGTAGAATCAGTGTTAGAATGTATTCCGTCATGACACATTCTGTCAGTTATCGCCAAGTCATGGCGGGTTTCTTCTCGGTTCTCTGTTTTCCTCCCACAGTCAAAAAACATTAATTTTATTTAATTAATAAATTAGATTCCTGGAAAAGTGGCAAAGCGGTGTGTGTGTCTGTTGGTAAGAAAAATTAATGGATGCTTTGGAAATCGATGAATATAATATGAATATACTTGTTTTTTCTGCTATTTGATCATTGTTTTATTTTTCTGTTCTGTTCTGTTACAGGATTCATGTACTATATTTCTTATTTTAGTACCTTTGTAACATTAATTTTATAATTGTTGTTCTGCCTGTTTAGCCTAGCATCTTACAGCTAACCATTTAAATATCTGAAAGTGTAAAGTTAGAATTTTTCAGGAACACGCAAACAGGAGCAAAAAATTCAAAGATCCATTCAGAGATTGACATATTGACAAGTTAAATGATTTTTTGTATTATAAATTGGTGTCAAAAGCAGATAAAAGCACAAAGGTCCAAACCCACACGTCTTCAGAATGTTCAGAATCAGTCCACAACAGATATTTCATAACCGAAGATCTGTTGCTATCTAGACTTTGAAAATCTCCATTTGAGTTCTGTTTTTTTAGAAAGGAAAGTGGAGTTCCAAAGTACTTGTTTCAGCATGTAAATGAAATCAGTCACAGTATTGTGCAACAGCCTGCCAGAAGCAACTATCTTTGACTATATTTATATATTTTAACTAAATTTATTTGGATAAATCTGTAGATTTATAGAAAGGCTTATTGACTATAGGTTCTAAGGACAAACTTCAGGAGTGTGATTTGTGCATGTTGTTTTTGTCTTCTTCGTAGGCTACATGCTAATTGCATTATACTGTACATAGTACAGAGATAGTTCAATTAGCAATCTTCCCCACCAGGCACCTTCCCCTGCAACAGAACTTGCTGCATCACCTGCAAATACATATCTAACAACATGCTCATTCAGGGCCCCCCAGGTCAATTCCGGATCACCCAGACAATATCCTGTGTCTCCAGCAACCTTATTTACTGTATCTCTTGCAAAAAAATGCCCAGCTATCTACATTGGGGAAACTGGAAGGAGACTAGGAGACTGCTTCAGAGAACATGTTAGGGCTGTGAAGATTAAAGCTTTCTCCAAGCCCATAGTTTCTCATTTCACCTCAGACAGCCGTGATCACCTCAGACTGATCTCTGTTCTCAAAGAGGGGTTTCTCAACTCCGAGAGCAGAAACACAAAAGAAAGGAAACTCATCCTGAAACTTGGTTCACACCTCCCCCCTTCTCTCAATGACAGACTTATTTTCGTGTAATCTTCTCTATTCTCATGCAGGGTCTGACTTCACACATTCTCCACCCCTCTCCAATTTGCACTTCCTGAGTGGCCTCTCTGCCTCTCCCCTCTCCCTCCTCCTCCACGTTTCCAGCTTTTGTTCTTCTGTGCTATTTAATCTTTGCCATCTACCCTGTCTTTCTCACACCTGAGGAAGGCTCCCAAGCTGAAACGTTGTGTTTCCTTTCTTTTCTTTTCAGCATGGAATTTACACGTTACTTGTTCCTTTGCATAGTACAGAGATTACAAAACAGTCATAAGACCGGGTCACACCACCTTACTTTCTTCCCTGACCCAAATGATAGCTTCTGGTCCAGCTGTGTGTAGAGTGTGTAGCCCTCACTGAGTCTGTGGATTGGGCAGTCCTCTAGGATGTGTACCTACTACCAACATACTAGTACATTAAAACGAACTAATACATTAGTTTATAATGTATTTCACTTCTTTTGCCCCAGATGGAAAATTTGCTTTGCAAGTAAAAGACATAGAACAATACATAATAAATTTAATACAACATGAACCCATTAACAAATAAAAACATGCATGCATAAGATGAGCAAAAACAAGTTAGCATCTTAAGTAATCTTCACAATTTACTAAAAAAACAAATTGGGTTAATCAGTGTTTAAGATGGATACTATCATGATGTATCTAGATATAAAGTATACTGTACATCTACACACTAGATGTATTACACACATAAAAAGAGCGCTGTTTTCTCAGGAAGAACAATCTCTGTTGGCTCTTCTTACACATGGGACACATCTTTTCCTCAGAGCTAGCCTGTAATCAACAATAGTGCCAAGATATTTGTAAATGTTAACAATTTCAATTTCTTGCTCCTCAGTGACTGTTGTTTTTGCAGTTGGTGATTACTTTCTATAATCAATGACCATATCTTTGGTTTTCAACACATTGAAGGAAGCTGTTACACCATTCAACAAAATACTCCATCACAGGCCCATGATGTTTGCTTCTTGCAAGAGACTGACCATGACAGTCATCAAGAAACATAATGATGTGTTTATATTTAAAAGTGTTTTCTACATCTGTCTGTATAAAGAATGTACTTTTACAATCATGTAAACAACCAGGGAAACTCAAAATAGTGAAATTAAATATATTAGTTGCTGTGAGATGGGCTGATTCCCATCCAGGGTGTACCCTGCCTTGTACCTGTTTTTTTGTGAGATAGACTCAGCTCCCTGCAACCCTGAATTTGATGTTTAAATTTTTTAAAGATAAACATCTTGAGAACATCTTAATCTCTATCACCACGCGCACAAATTAATAATAATAATAATAATAATAATAATAATAATAATAATAATTGCTTACACTTATATAGTGCTTTTCTGGACACTCCACTCAAAGCGCTTTACAGGTAATGGGGACTCCCCTCCACCACCACCAAATATATTGTGCTTTAGTCCCACTTTGTGATAGAGATTAAGATGTTCTTAATTCTCTGTATACTAACAATGTGAAGAAAACACTGCATGCTGGAAACAGTCAGTTCCTAGTGCCTGATATTAAACTTTTTTTTTCATGTTTTTTGTTGCAGGTGAACTGGACCACATTTAATAAGAAACTTGAAGAATGCTCAAAAAAAGGGAAAAAAGAAGAGGTAAGACTGCGTGTGGTGAATAACAGAGATTACATATTTTTATTGTGAAAAATGTGTTCAGAATCTAATATCTGGCCTGTATCAAAAGTTGTATTATCTACATTAATCTAGAAACATCTACATAGTCAAATTAAGTCACACCTGTCCACACTGGGTTTCTGAACCAATAATACCATAGCTGAAATAAAATGTGCTGTATAAAACGACTGAGCTTTTCTTGTACATTTTCTAACAAAAAATAGCTTTGAAAGCTGGTTTAAAAAGGGAGTGTCAGCAACACTGTCAAGCCTTACTGAGGTGTGATGGGCAGTACACCTAAAAACTGTAGAACAGTTCCCACTATAAAGTATTGTGCCCAGCACATTCCTGATGTTTGTCAAATTATTATACAGATCCAGCCATTCAAAATACGCAGGGGATACTGCAGTAATTCGCAGTGCATGGGCTGTGAAGTACTGCTGTTTTTTTTTGGGTTGAAATAGGGCTGTATTCCTTTGTAAAACTGCCAGGTGAAGCAGTGAAAGCTTAACGTGGCATGTGAATCATTTGAGCTGTCGCTAGAAAATGCCTGGTTTCAATTCCCGGTTAATGCTGAATGACAGTCTTTTTCCAGTTAAAGAATTTAAGTTGTATACTGTTAAGAGTTTTTATAATTTTAAACTGTGTATTACAGCATGTCAAACATTAAACTGATTAAAAAGTACAGTAGGTATATTGTAAAAAAAAAGCAAGATTGCTCAGTTGGACAAAAGAACACAACAGTATTCCACTGTCTTCATAAATATTTTATGCATCAAAGTCTTTAACTTGGTGACTTACAGTGGGTTATGGTTTTAACTTGCATGTTCTAACATTATAAAGTTTATAAACCGTACTTCAATAAAAAATTATAACGTTTTATCCTTTTCTAAGAATATGTAGTAAGAACACCATTTGCTGTTATTGTAAAAAAAAAAGTTGATTTAATACCAGTTGATAGTTATATTAATCAGGAGTCATGTAACTAAGCAGCTAAAATATCACAGGTGGACATTTTTGAAACATTTTGACATTCGTTTTTTTTTTTTACTTTTATTGTCTTTATAGTGGTAATGGGCAGTGGACTGTCATATGGTGCGCTGCACCCAGGTGGTTTAATGCCCGATCAGAGAATTACTTTCGGTTTGTTTCTTACATACAGTAGTCGAATATATAATAGTCCACCATTATAGCTTATTGTGAACACAATGTGTCTCTTTCAGGTTTACATCCGAATTGAGAAAATCTATATTTTGTCTTAATCCAAATTTCAGTAGCCAGTAATCAGCCAACAATTTAACTTTAAATTTAAAACTTTAACCCGTATATTATACTGTACAGTACTGCGCAATCCAAAGACTTACTTTGGAAGGCTTTTTCTGGCCAAATTGGCTTATTTTAATTGATTAAGGATTTCTTCACGGAATTTAAGTTAAACAAAAGAGGGAAGAAGGGTTATTTTTACAATTGCCAGTAACCGGAGAACAGCTTATCAATATGTTAAAATGAAGACGTGTTACACCTTTGAGCCAGTGACTCTTTGTTGTTTATTAATGTACACAGTCTAGATGCCACCGTTCTTGTCACACGAACAAGAATCAGCAATCGCTTTTTAAACTCCGAGATCCTGACTGATTTGACTCTGTATTCTCCTCAATTAGCTGAAACGGAAAAATTAAATCGTACAGTAGTTAAATTTATTGGAGGGAGCTCTGTTTTATTAACAGATACAATGACTCAAACCTGTGTCGTACAGTGATATAGACGTGGGTAATGTCACCCCCATTAAACAATGTTTTCACCGCGCTTATCCTGCTAAACTAGAAGCGTTGCAGAAGGTGCTATACTGTACATTATTTACTGGAGTGTAGTTTGTTTCATTGAAGAAAGTCTGTGAAGTCCCCTTGTTAATTGGTACCAAACATTGATGGGACGTCACAGTTCTGTACAGATTACAGAAAAGCGAACGCTGAAATTCCACTGGACATCGTATGTATTGTTTAACCATAAGCAAGGACAGATGCGCTGTTCCCTTTTGTAATAGGGTTATTCCCTGGAAATTAGACACAAGACGGGCTTTGTTGGACAATGTTGTTTGGCTCTGGGGGAATTTTTCTGTAAACTGAAGAGTTATAGAGGAGACACATTGTACTGTATATTGCCTCTATTTTACACTTGTAAGAACATTCTAATGTTAATGCGATACAGACGATATTAATAATATTAATAATGAGTGACCAAGGACGAGCTGTAAACTGAAGAGTCTTGTCTTTTTTAGCTTGGAATTTAGCCTTGTGATCCTTTTGGTTATATTTTTTTACATCGCTGGATGTGGTTACCAGCACAGTGACGTCACCGCCCTTCCCTGTGAATAGCAGGAACCGCAGCTTTCCCTTTGGCTCAAGTAGCTCCCCTGTTGAGTGACGCCGGAGGCCCGGGTTCGAGTCCCCAGCGGTGGGGGCGCATACCCACGTGAACCCGAGAGCGCTACAATACTATGAATGAGTCCTTGAGGCATATCGTACCTTGAGGCAAATTTCAGAATTATAAAGAAGAAACCTTTGATGAGTTTGCACGAGAGGAAAAAGGTACCTTTTCAGAAGTCATGTACTGCACAAAGTAAAGTAGGTGAATTTGACAAACAGCTGATATTGCTTAAATACTGTAATTTAAAATCTGTCTGACTTTACTGTAGCTCTCATGTAAGCAGAAAGTCACCATGCTCTTATAAGCGGTTCTGTTAGCAGAGTTTGAGTTAACACACTGCACCCCTTTGAATTGATTTTTATCACCTTTATTACCTTTGCCTGTCTGGGGTGTGGGGCTGTATCTCTTCCTCAGTTTAATATCTAATACGTCCCCAGTAAACCGAGAGACTAAAGCCCACTATCGCTAAAACATCTGCCTTGTGACATTTCTCAGACCGCTCCAGAGTAACATCCTCTTAACTGAAAACCGCGATGGACTCCACAATCACCCGCAAAACTAACTGTAGTACCGTAATCCCTGTAATACAAAGCACCACTACAAACTAAAACAAATACATATACACAAAAAATCACATTCTTCCCTTAAAACCAGACATTTAAACCAGCAATTACTTGGCTAAAGCTGCATCAGTGACTATTGGGAATGTGTATTGATGGAGAGTGAAATTAAAGCCCACTTCCCTCCCCCCTGCTGCGAGGTGGTAATGCGCTAGCTGGCTGGCACTAAACAATCCCTCATTTCCGAGTATCCAGGAGATGGTCTGGAGGTTCATTCAGTCATCTTATTATCTGCTGATCTGGTTCACACCACAGGGATAGGGGAAAATTTGATTTTCGAAACACATGTTGCGTTTACACAATTAAAGTGTTTAAAACATTTAATTTAAAAGTAAAAAAAAAAACTTCACAAATATTCTAAGCTGATCACAAGGAAGAAAAATCACCCATTTTTTGCGCATAAAAGGTGTTTTTAACGATCTAAACCTGTTTTTTTATGGCTTTTAAAGACATGCAATGTCTGATTTAGGCTGGGACACGTTATTGTTCTTATTTTTGATTTTCTTTAAAAATTGAGGGAATTAGTTGCCCATCATGCCATACAATATTATTTTACATTTTTTATGTTTTTGAGAAACTTCTGAATGTTTCGACTGATTATTGCGTTATGAACCCACTTACACCTGGCATCCCCTTTATTGACACTAAGGTTTCTAAAAATGCAACCAGGTACAAGACTTTGTTTAAATAAAAGCTGTGAAAATTGCAATCTTTAAAATGCCTGTGGTTTGAAGGCTCTGTCATTTTTTGCAAAGTTATTGACATCTGAAACATTGTGTATCGTAAATAGGCATTTTAATAAGAAAGCAAAGGTTATGAAAACCGGAAAAAACAAATGACTGCAGAAGATACAAGAAGTTTGACATTATTATTTACTATTAATACATTAATACTGTTTATAATGATCAGATACATTAGTACAGTTTCAGTGGTCTTTTTAATACCACTTTGTTATTCTCGCTTATAATTATTTCATTTTAAGGTTTTTAACTGTTTTTACTCCCACTGTATACAGTATATATGTTTGCCCTTTCATGTTGTTTATATAATTTAACTTTGGACACGTTGTGATATTTAGAAATACCAAAATATTCTTACCTAATCAACTTTCTTAAAGCAAGTCTACGCTGTTTAAGTCAGAGGAAAGAATATTGTAGCGTCCACTACAAAGCTACCTTCCCCACCCCCAGAAGCACTGTTAAGAACTGCAAGCTGTAAATAGTAGAAGGAGGGACTTGTGTCTAGGTTCTAGGTATTGGGGTTTCACCAGCCATTCAGGGGACTGTAATGGGGTATTGGTCAGTAATGTCAATAATGGGGCGAGAACCAGCCTAGTCGTAGGCTTGGCTGGCTTGAGGGCCTGCCGAAAGGGCAAAGTTTCCATTCATTCTCCTTGGCTGTTGCCTTTGTGTTTTAATGAAGCTTGAGTTATAGCAGACCACTTCGCCTCTTCATTCTCCCCATCAGCGCCTATAGCTTCAGTGTTTTAGTTTTATGCACCATGAATGAAATGATGTCAAATGATGTCACACATTGAAAACGAGACAGTTTGGCGGCGATGTCCATGCCTCCCTGCAGCAGTCTATTGTCGTTAGTGATGCACAGGTCGGCTTTTTTTTTACCCGAAGCCGGTCCATTAGAAATTACACCAAACGATATTCGAACATTCACTTGATCAACATTTATTGAAACAGCATATCTAAATTTCTTGTTTTAAACAAACTAAAGTAGCCTAGTTTTGTGACTGTCATTTTCTAAAAAGTGATTCACAATCGATGCAGATAACGTAACCTTTGCTTTTTTTTCCTGTTGTGCTAACTAGCTCGGCAAACTTTGCTCAGCTGGCTCATTTGTCCCTCTCTCTTCTTTATTTTTATCTCGCTGTTTTCAGTGTCAGTGATTGTACTTTTCTTTTTTTCCAGACAGAGTGTATAAATGTCATCAGAGTTCTGCTGTTCCTCAATGATACCCATATCTATGCCTGCGGAACATATGCATTCAGTCCAACCTGCACCTACATTGTGAGTTGCCTGTCTTTTGTCTTAATTTAAATAACCCTGTGTTTATTGGAATATTCTTGTTTGTACAAATTTAAACTAGCTTTTAAGGATATAAGGATCAGATGCTTAACTCAGAGCACACTACTCCTAATTCTCCATATCTACCTCACAAACATTCTAGGGTCTCAGAAAATAAACATTTCTTGTTTTTAATTTTAATTATTTTTTTTTTTAGAATAAAATAAGAAGATACATCAGATGACCTGACAAAATATAGTGCATGGTCATGAGACATAGCTCTGCCTCTGCCCCTGCCTGTATCTCTATCTCTGCCACCGTCCCTGTCTCTGCACACACAGCTCTACTTCCTAGTCAGCAGAGAGCTGTGCCGTGCTAAAGACCAGCTCTCTACACTGGCAGTTTTACACAGTCACACTCTCCCTCATCCACGTGGGGTTTCCCATATCCAGAAGACATGGTAACATAAAGGGCTGAACAGAGTCTGAAACACAGGAAACAGGAAAATCCTGGGAGTGAAGCAGACTCCCTCATGCTGAGATGGGCTGAAGCCATTGTCTTTAAAATATGTCACTTGTTGTTACGCGTAACTGGTTTGGAATAGCCAGTTTTGTGTTTCACATCTTGCATATAGGCAGACTCCTCCGACTTGCCCCCCTGTAATCCACCTATCTCTTTCCACGTCTAAGGCTGCGCAGCCCCACACCACCTATAGACAATGTCCCTGTCACCTTATTGGTGCATTGGATTGGAATTTCTGGTGCAGAGCAATGGCTGCCACCATGGTATATCAACACCACTGAGTTACAACAGCAACCTAGTTTCTCTTAGAGATCTCTTATCCTAAACTAAACTGAGCAGCAGTTTTCATCTGATCTCTTCCAGGATACAAAGACCTTCTCTTTTGTGAATGATGGCAGCGGTACACAGATTACTGAGGACGGCAGAAGTCGATGTCCTTATGATCCCTATCAGAAACACACAGCTATCATTGTTGGTAAGCTTTCCAATAATCACTTAGAAACTATGAGAATGTATTGGTCTTTTATTAACAGAAAATCATTCTAAAAGTTTGCTTTAAGATAACATGGTATTTAAAAAAATGTTACACTTATATAGCGCTTTTCTGGACACTCCACTCACAGCACTTTACAGGTCATGGGGACTCCCCTCCACCACCACCAATGTGCAGCCCCACCTGGATGATGCAACAGCAGTCAGAGTGCACAAGTCTGCTCCCACACACCAGCTCTCAGAACTGAAGCCAGTTCAGAGATGGGGATTATTGGGAGGCTATGATTGGTAAAGGCCAGAGGGAAATTTGGCAAGGACACCAGGGTAACACTCCTACTCATTTTGTGATAGCATTTGGTATTTTTACCAAATATTTGCCATGATATTTTTAATTAATATGGAGAGTCAGGATCTCAGTTTTATGTCTCATCTGAAGGACTGCACCTTATTTAAAGTATAGTGTCCCCGTCACTATATTGGGACATTAAAACCAACACAGACTGTGGGGTGAGTGCCCCCTACTGGTCCTACTAACACCTCTTCCAGCAGCAGCCTTAGCTTTCCCAGGATGTCACCCATCCAGGTACTGGCCAGACTCACACTGCTTAGCTTCAGTGGGCTACCTGTTGCAGGATGATATAGCTACCAATTAAGAACTACTAATGAATAACATTGAGCCTCTGCAGAGGAATTGTGCAGTATGTGTGTTTAACACTCAGTAGTAGTTAATTTTAGCATTAAATAGAAAGACAAGCACCATCTTGTATCACAGTTATAGAAATTAATGCAAATCTATATTGCAATACTTATACAATAAAACACTGCAAAAAGTGCAAATACTACTTAATCCAGCAGCCATATCACCCTGCAACTCACAACTGGCAACCCACTGAAACTAAGCAGGTGTGAGCCTGGTCAGTACCTGGATGGGAGACCTCCTGGGAAAAACTAAAGGTTGCTGCTGGAAGTGGTGTTAGTGGGGCCAGCAGAGGGTGCTCACCCTGCGGTCCATGTGGGTCCTAATGCTCCAGTAAAGTGACGGGGACACTATACTGTAAAAACAGGTGCCGTCCTTCGGATGAGATGTAAAACTGAGGTCCTGACTCTCTGTGGTCATTAAAATCCCAGGGTGTTTCTCGAAAAGAGTAGGGGTGTAACCCTGGCGTCCTGGCCAAACTTCCCATTGGCCCTTACCAATCATGGCCTCCTAATAATCCCCCTCTATGAATTGACTACGTTACTCTGCTCTCCTCCCCACTGAGAGCTGATGTGTGGTGAGCGTTCTGGCGCACTATGGCTGCCGTCGCATCATCCAGGTGGATGCTGCACATTGGTGGTGGTGGACGGGAGTCCCCATTACCTGTAAAGCGCTTTGAGTGGAGTGTCCAGAAAAGCGCTATATAAGTGTAAGTAATTATTATTATTATTACCTGAGGGAATAATTAACTGATTGGCTTATGGTATGAAGAAAATAATAAAGTTAAAAAAAGACTGGAGGCCATCTGGCCATCAGCATTGTTTGATTTTAAGTGGCTAATTGAGGATCTTATTGATCCATTTCTTCAGAGAAGCCACGGTATCAGCATCAACAGCATGGCTAAGTGGCTTCTTCCAGACTTCCATTACCCTTAAAAAGTAAAAAGCACCTCCTGCTCTTGTTTTGAAATGCACTTATCCTCTATTTAATTTGTTACTGTTGAGTCTGAAGAGATCCATTAAATTGACTTTATCAATGCCTTTGAGGATTTTGAATACTTGAACGAGGGGCTTCTTGTATGGTATCGAACTTTTTGTTCTATACTAAAAGTTTCAATTCTTCTTGTAAGACTAAATCTATTACGTTCTGTTGAGCTCAAGAATTTACCTGTTTGCCCATTTTTGATCCAATTCCATTTAATAAAATTCTTACATACTGTAACGTGGTTGTCAAATCTCTAAACAATATTTTAAATGGGGTCATAATGCTCTCAAGAACATCAGAATTTAATTTCTTCTGACCCAAACATGTGATTCCAGTTGTCGCTTGGATGTAGTCTGGTAAATTCAAGATGTCTCTGTGGTTCTTCTTTAGAAGAAACTTTACAATATGGCCATGTATGCCACACTTACAGTAAGTAGGTGATAGTGTATGGCAGTTTTCTACACTTTATATCCTGAGGATGCCTTTTTTGTTGTTTTTCAAGTTGCAGTTGCCTCCAGAACTACTTGACAAGTTACACTGAAGTCCTCTTGCTGGCAAGGATGCTTTACACCAATAGTCTTAACATTCTTGATAATGGACACTACAGTGAAATGCCGTGTTTCAGGATTTTGTGGATTCACTTTATAGTCATCTCACAACTTGTGGAGGCCAAGGACCCTTCACAGAACCTTAAACACTAACCTTAAACATGGTGATTCATGAGACAGATACCCCTTTACCAATAGAAAGATAGCATGGGACATCTGCACCTAAAACCCTTCTTGTCTTCGGCAGTTAAGTGACAGACAGACTGATCCTGATCTAAATAAACCTACCCAATGGTTGTCCTCCGGGATAAAATAAGCAGCAATGTAATTAGACCTCAAATCAGTTGATCCTGTATTGGCTTGTCCACTCTTTACTGTCTTCTTTATTACTGGTGGGTCAGCACTGCAACAACCGAGAATAATTCTCCTTATTTTTGCTAAGCTATTCAAAGACCTCTTTTTCGTTTCTCACCAAAACAGTTTAATATTTCCTTAATCGCAGGAATCTCACCCTAGGATAGTCTCTCACTACTGATAAGAATGTAAGGGTCTAAGATGACAATTTCCGTCTACTCTCTGAGTCTTTAAATAGCCAATTGATTTGCTTGCTTGATAATCTGGAGAAAATGTAGGTGTTTTTTCATCTTTGGAGTATCTCAATGCCGCCCTCTGGTGGCTCAACCCAGTTTATACACTCCAAATCTGTCTGCTCTGTAACAGTTGCTGTTAAATATCTTCAGTGTTACCTCATTTTATACGCCAGACCACCACCTTCAGAGATGTCTATATAGTTAAAAAAAGGCTAACATTGCCCTACTAAAGAGCAGAATGTTATTCTAGATTTGTTCTTGAATTGTATTTAAAGGAATAATAATATAGAAGTGTCTGGAATATTTCTAGAAGCATACATGTGACAGTTGTGTTATCAGTCCCTCCATTTCTAAACCGCTTAATCCAATGGAAAAAAACTTAAGCATAACCTGAAAATGAATTAGCACAAGACAGGATACAACCTTAACAGGATGCCAGTCCATTTCAGAGCTCACACAGATGCAAACACACTCACACCAGGACCAATTTTCCCAGAATCCAATTCACCTACTAGTATGTCTTTTGGAGTATGTCTTTGAATATTGGGATAATGAACAAAATTCACACAGCACCCCAGGAACTGAACCCAGGACCCCAGTGCAGCAAGACAGCTATGCTATTCACAGTGCCACCATGCCACCTACAGTACACATCTGTTCTATGCAACTCAGTTACTTATTTTAAAGACTTTACTCCATGCAATGCTATTTAAGAGATGTTTTACAATTTACAGAATTTAGACTTTGCAGTCTATTCTGTATTGATACCATTTGCATCCTGTCTCATCCTATGTTTTGTAAGCTGCCTGATTCCTTCATAGAGTGCATTTCTGAAATGTAAATCTTGGACTCTATCTCTACACTTTCAAAATAGACTTCAAACAATACACTGTTATAATCATATTTCTGTTTTTCTATTGGTTCTGAAAGCCATGTTTTCCCTGTTCTTATCTAGACCCTTTCAAATGAGTAGATCAATACAATGCTTTTCAAAGGTGCTGTGACAATATGAATAAGAAAGATGTTACTAACCATTTTTGTTCATTGCGATTGTGATTCCAATTGGCTATTCCTAGTGTGTGTGAGGAAAATTCAAGTCTTCTGTGAAAAGCACTGATCGTATCTCTTTTATTTTTGAGGTGATTAAGTCCTTGTGTTTAGATCTTGCTAAAGGCTTCCAAATGGCTTTTCATACACATCCTTCATCTGCCCCTGAAGGGCAGCTGGCCTTGTGCACTAGCACCCCACAATACAGCAGATCAGGCCCTTACACAACACTGCTGTAGTTATATGACAAAAGGATTTTCCTGCATACAGCAGGTATCCCACTGATATGTATCCTTACCTTAAACTGAAGGTACAAAAGGTTTGGTCAATTAATTTAGACTTTCATAGGTATCATTCTAGATTCCTTTTAGTTTACTCACTGTTCATCATTAATGTAAGTGGCTAAAGACTAACCTGGAAAATTCTTGCAGGTTTATGGTTTAGTTCACTTTCTAAGTGAGACTTAGAAGATAATATGTACTGTGCTATTATAAAATATTGTTATGTATTATACTGTAATATTATATTTTATATAAGTAAATGGTGTCCACATATAACATTATGTTTGGAAGAAAAACATATTTGGACATCTTTTTATTTTTTTAGCAAAAACATATGTAAATAACAAAGGTGCAACTAAGGTGTTTGCAGAACTGGGGAGGTTTCTGGAGTTTGTACTGTATATTTGTATGTTCCTTCCACTCCAAAGCTGGTAGGTTAATTGGCTTCTGGGAAAATTGGCCCTACTGTAGGTGTGACTGTGAGTGTGAGTGTGAGTTTGTGTCTGTTTGTTCCCTGCGATGGACTTGCATCCTGTCCAGGGTGTGACCTGCCTTGCACCTATTGCTTGCTGGGATAGGTTCTAGCTTCCCCGCAACACTCAAAAAATGCATTGATGGACTGAGATGTTTTTGATTCAGTTTGCTAGAACTGGATGGTGTGTTACAAAAAGCCACTGGGCTAAACTTGACGTGCAAGTAGCTATACACAATCTGATCTCTCCAGCGATGAGAGTAAAGTCTGAAGTGTTTTTGTAATTGGACCTTCTTGCTACATTCACAATGATTATTTTAGAAAGGACCAAGTATGTCAAACCTAGTCAACAAATGTGACTTATGACTTATTTCCAGATGGTGAACTCTATACTGGCACTGTAGGGGATTTCCAGGGTAAGCAGCCTGTGATTTCACGCTTTGTGAGTGGAGGCAGTGTGATGGACATGAAGGTTGAGGACAGTCTGGGCTGGCTGCAAGGTAAGACACAAGACTCTGAATCACATCATGTGCTGGTTTTAGATGCTTCAAAGCAGATAATGTTTGAAGTTGTAGTACTATAATTTTGGATTGGCATGGGATGTGATACAGCAATGACAAAGGTGAGACATAAGAACATGACACAGAGTATCCATTCAGCTGATCTAGATCCAAGGATCAAGGGAGTAACTTGTTCGATCAGTCAATCTTAATTCTGTATACTGCCTTTAATACAGTGCATTGCTAAGGCTCTTCATATAAATTGTACAATGAAAATCAGTATGGTATGGTGTCCAAAGTATAAAAAATACTAATATTAAGAGAATTTAAAGAAATGCATTGAGATTTAAAGGCCATTGAAAACATATGTTTAAAGGTGAGATTCTGAAACAGAAGCTTCATTTTTTATGTGGACTGGAAGTATATTATAGAGGCAAGGGGCTGCCACTGAAAAGGCATGGTCCCCTAATATACAATGTGAAGTCCTTGGAATGTTAACCTAGAACCAGCCGAACGAAGTTCGAAGTGAGCTGGGACTTATGGAGATAACTCCTGAAGGCACAAGGAGCTGGACCATGACATGCCTGGTAGGGCAACATGAGGGGTTTAATGTCTATCCTGTAATAGAATAGTAGCATGTGCAGTTTTTTTTTTTGGCATAGGAATAATCTGTTCATTTTTTTAAATCTTGGTAGAACTCAATCAGCACAGTTCTGGACATACTGTAGTTTCTGTAGGAATTTCTTGGATATTTCAGCACAGACAACAAGCTCTTTGCCTTCCTGTTATTGGTCTCTGTCTCCACACATACAGTACATGTGTCTTTTTCAGCTCTTAGTCCATCTATAACTTACGCATTAGAATGCTGTATTCTTTATATCATGCCCAAGAATGTCTTTTGTGCTGACATTAACTTTCAGAATGTAGAATACTTGAATCCTTTTGTGGCTTCCTCTGTCCTAGACTAAAGACAATCAATATTCAAGAAGCAAACAGTTAAGAACACCCACATCTAATCCCAAACAAAGCAAAATACAGTTTAAATACGAAATACCAATTGTCCATCATATAACCATCATAGTTCATGTGATGGTTTTGTTGTGATTAATAGAATTTAGAAATAATCTAAAATGGCCAGTATTTTAGTCACTGCAGTACTCCTTTGTAAAATCAATTATAGCTTAGAAGGTAATGAGACATCTGTTTGGGCCATTGATCAACACAGCCAATTATGTATCTCACTGTTTTCTATCATATAACATTCAACAATTATTAATTAACATATCCATTAGGATATTGTGGTTATAGAACTGTACATGCATTATTAGGGCTTTAAACCACAGAGATAAAGTATAGGCTATAAATATCTATGTAATGAGGTGACATGACAAAGGCATTAGGAGTCCTATTTATTCACGGACATGATAAACTATATAGAATGGGCTTTTGTTAATGCTGATAATACATATAATACTTGTTTAAACCCACATGTCAATTGACATAAAATGCTCAGAGATTATCATGCTTGGAACCTCCATCATCTTGTGTTGGCTTATTCACAAGACAATGTTGTAAAGCTTGCAGCTTGCCGAAGCTTGTAAAATCTTTAATGTGTCAAACTATAAAACAGCAGGAGCTGTAGTTGTTTATAACACATAAAAAAGATGAACATGTGCTTCATCCTTTAGAGATATGACCTGACTTAGTCATTTGTTGGCAGATCCTACTTTTATCAGCTCCACCTTCATCCCTGGAGAATCCGGCAATGACAAGGTCTACTTCTTCTTCAGCGAAGTGGGCAAAGAATACGACTTCATTGAGAAGTTCACCGTCTCACGGATTGCCCAGGTTTGCACGGTAAGCCTGCCTCCCCGCCAGCATCTGGGCCATTATGAAATTCACAGACATCACAGCCCTGTGCTGCAGTTTCAGCATGGATTGAAGGTTTGGTCCCTCGTCAACAGCTATCACAGCCTTCCAGCATCCTGGAGGCCACGAGCTTCACTGAGAACCGATAGAGTACAGGCCAACTAACCCAAATCTACCCTTGATGCACATGCCTAGCTTAGTGTGCTCCATTGCTTGAGAAATCCCTATAAGAGTCAGTTAGCAACTGTTCATTCTCAACATGTGCAGAAATCTCTACCGGCTGAGCCACTTAGGAAGCCCTGATCCCTTTCTACACAAGTGTGTTTCTACTGACATTGAACACTGACAGTTTGAGGCTTCTCATTTTTTCTTAAAAAAATATACATTACCACAGTCAGTTAGGAGCAAGAATTCCCTACATTGCTGTTAAGTGTGCTTGGAATTAAAAGCGAGATAGGGATTTATGATTTGCAAGTCAATATTAGGTTTAATTTCCAGAAAAAATAGTGCTACAAATGGAGGGTTACAAAAATGGTGAACATCAGGATTTGACTGAGTGTTTTAGTCAATAAGTGAAATAATTATTCATATTATTATTCATTGTAAGTGATTTCACCAGACTATACCCGAGCGGTTGGTATAATTTGAGGCATGTGTCCTTTGTCCTCTGGCACAGCTTTGGTGAGAGGAGTAATAATCCAGGCACACTTGATTAAACAAATATTTATTACAATGACAGGACACAAACTACACTACACACAACAAAATATATAACACACAAGTTACTCTATGTACAGTATTTACAATCAAGGCTTTTCAGAGGTCTAACATTCTGGCCACCCAGAAAACCCCAGACTGCTACTAAGCATTAAACTCATAATGCCTAAAGAGGCCACAAAAGAGATGAGCTGCCTTCTAACTAAATACAAAGCAACCTGCAGTTAAGTCTCTGTCTCTGCACCCCAGTTGCCACAAAATAAATGGGAGCCTGTTTCCCTATCCATAAAAAAGCATCCTAAGCAGGAAAGACGTTTCTAACCAAGATATCTTTTACCCAGGAAACCCAAGTTCCCTAAGAACACAGAATAGCAAGCTCTCTCTAGGGAGGTTCAAGTACTTAGCTCCAGTCAGGTTGTTATTTGGATGATCATGAAGCAGGGGCTCTGGCCTGGCACAAGCTTCAGGTCCCAACTCTTCTCTCTTTTTTTCTGCTTGCCTGCTTCTTGTTTCTTCATCCTCTTTTCTCTGTGGTCTTAATGTCATCTTATATTGTGTACTGTATGTACTGCTCCTTGACAAACATTAACAAACAACTTACCTAGGTATTTAGTATACTTTACAATTGATTCTGCTCAAGGGACCCCTCAGACCTCAGCAAACATCCTCTCTGCTTTGAAGCTAGAAGTGTTTAGTCTTCCAAAAGTCACAAATTGTATCTAAAATCTAAGAGACACTTCTCAATCACTTACAGCTATAACAGTAGTTTGTCTTTAAATGAGATGGAAGATATTTGTTTCAAGGAGTATTGTATAGAACAAACAATTGAAGCCCTGCCAATAGACCAGGATAAGCACAGCTCAGTTTCTACTTGCAGTTTTTTCACAGAGCAGGTAGAACTGTGGACCTGTAATAGAAAATCTCTTTATTCTTGTTTGAAAGTAGTCAAACGAGGGACTCGTATCACTCTAGTCCCGTTAATGCTTTTGTTGCGGGACACATGAGTTAAATGAATATTCTTGTTCTGGCAGAGTGACAGGGGAGGGGACCGAATCCTTCAGAAGCGCTGGACCACCTTTGTGAAAGCTCTGATGCTCTGCCTGTCCCCGAATGAGCTGCCTTACAACATCATCCAGGATGTCGTCACCCTTCCGCCACCAGAAGGTGGTTCTGTGGATGACACCCTCTTCTATGGTGTCTTCACCTCACAGTGGTAAGTTGTTTAGGAAAAGTGCAACTTTATTTTATTTGAGAGCATAATACCATAAAAAGGTTACAGAATGGAGATAGTTTAATCTATCAGTTTTGTTTGGTTTCCAGTAGATAACTGATCAAAACATCTAAACCAAATTATTTTATAAGGTGCTGGGTTATTAGCTTTAACAGCATGGCTATGTAATTTGTTGCCAGTTAGTCTAGAACATACTTCTCCTTAATTTAAGTTAGCGATTTCTGAATTGTATTCCGCTGTTGAACTCAAAGATTTGTTAAATTTTCAAGGATTTTGCATATTTGAGTCAAGTCTTCTCTTTTTTGATAGATTCTCTAGCACTGTCTTTTTTGTTAACATGGTAATAAAAACTGTACACAAGATTCCAGATGAGCATTTACTAATATATCATATAGTTTTAACAAAGTCTCATATTTTTACCAACAACACATGCCGCTTGACACATTTACTGTCATACCTTCAACTGATTTCAACCCTGTGATTCAAGAAATAAAATGTTTAGGCCTTAATGCCATTTTACAAACCCCCAATAAAATTCCTTTTATTTAGATGTACTGGATTGCTTAAAATATAGCAAACTTTACTTCTGTCAAGGAAACCAAAATGATGTGGTAATGTATGCTAAAGAGGGATGTTTCTGAAACTCTGGTCTGAGAACAGAAACAAGTAAACTAGACATCAAATCAAGTAAACAAATCAATTAACACTGGTGATTTAGAATTCAATTGAACAAAAAGATCAGCATCATAGTAGTCTTTCAGGACCAGGGTTGAAAACCACTGCTCTTCAGGATCTTCTGTTAAGACTGAACCAGTCTGTTTGAACTTTTCTTTTATATTTGAGTGAAAAAGGGTTCTGCTTTGTGCTTTCCCAGCTGTGAGTCACCAGCCTACATCAACCCTATAATCTCTCCCAGCTGAGAGATCCTCGTGGTCACTTTGACATTTCATCCACAAAATCTCTTTAATGGATAGTGGAACAAAGGAATGTTTGTATGTTTTTGACTTACATAGTCAACATTACATAAATTAATGAAGTTTTGCACAACCTACATTTGCAACAAATGTTTAATAATTACTTTTTAACTGTAAAAATACTATATGACAATTTGACAACAAATAGGAATATCCCATAGTTGACACTGTGGTGTGACTTGGGGAATTCTGTGGTAAATGCTGGGTTTTAAAATGGTAAAACTAAAACTAAATGAATAATTCTGAATGCTACTTTGCTCTTTTTCCTTCATTATCTTTATCTTAGGTCTGGAAATTCTGGTCGCTCTGCAGTCTGTGCTTTCAAATTGAAGGACATCAAGGCTGTATTTGCTGGAGAATACAAGGAGCTAAACAGAGACACCCAGCGCTGGAGGACACGCAATGGAGAGAAGCTTGCTCAGCCAGGGGAGGCAAGTACTTGTACTTCAGTCTGCCTTTCTTCTGTTCATCCTTCTTAACCCATAAAACTCTTGATTTTCTTCGTCTGATTAACCTTAACCTCCTTTCATTAACATATTATTGAAATAATAGCTGAACATGAACAGGCACTTTCATTTCTCTCTAGCATACCTTGAACGCACAATTTTATATCAACTTCCTGGACATCTTATCTTGATGGATAAGATTAACAAGAGTTCTTCAAGTATATTAAATCATTCAGGTTGATTTTTCATTGATCATTTTCCTTTCATATCAGTTTTCCTAATTCTCTCTGCTCCCCCTGCTCTTTTCCCAATCTCACTGTCCTCTTCTCCTCCAATACACTGTATTCCTCTTTCTTGCCTTATCTTGTCCTCCCACGCATTTCATCCCTTCTTACAGTGTGGACTGCACGGCACCTCAGACAAAGCATTGACCTTTGTGAAGGAGAATTTCCTGGCAGACCAAGTTGTTCAGCCTGTGGACGGGCATCCAGCCCTCATTTCTCCTAACCAGCACTACAAGAAGATTGTTGTGGAGAGGACCATTGCATCTGACAAGAAGCTTTACACTGTACTCTTCCTTCTCACTGGTATGGTCAGAAGCACACTGCCTCAGTGTACAGTACTTTGCAAAATAATGATCTGTGACTTCCTGATCATCTGGAGCCATAAAAGAGTAGTTAAGGAGTCTACCGGAGAGTGATTGATTGAGAAATCATTAATTTTAAAATGATCTTTATTTAATATGAATTTTGAATGAAGTTTGAATTCATGGGAACTACACAATGATTGAAACATTAGAAAGTAAATTGATTCTGTCTGGTTTTCTGTTCATTGCAAGACAAGGCTACGGGGCCCACAGATACAAAAATCTCACCCTCAGACTGAAAGGCAGTTTGTGGATTAGTGATGCATTTTCATCAATAAAGTATTAGTGCTAATATATATATATTTACAGAGACTGGCTTTCTGCACAAGGTAGTGCTGTTGAAGAAGGGTCCCCATATTATTGAAGAGATTCAGGTCTTCAGACAGCCACAGTCAGTGGAGAATCTTCTTCTCTCAGTCAAGAAGGTACCTCTCTTTTTCTCCTGCCACAACTGCAGCAGATCCCTAATGAACTATGAAGTAGCCCAATTAAATAGACACAGTGCTACTACTGATACAACAATTTTCAATTTTACACTCAACTAATGTTGCCCGTTTTAAATGTGTAATTAAAAATCTTAAGCTATTTTCCTTGCTGAAATTACAAATAACCTGAGAGAACTAAGAAATAATTCTTTATTAGATTATTAAATTAACAAATGAGCAAAGTGGACTAAATAATAATAATGTAATGTTGCTTTATTAGCCCTATACAATTTCTTGCATTAGGAATTTGTCTTTTCGCATACCCCAGCTTGCTCTCCATGAGACACAGACACACAAACAGGGAGAAAAGCTTGGGGTCAGAGCGCAGGGTCAGCCAATGTATGGCGCCCCTGGAGCAGTTGGGGTTAAGGGCCTTGCTCAGGGGCCCAACGGAGTAGGATTCCTCTGCCGGCTGTGGGATTTGAACCGGCAACCTTCCAGTCACAGGCGCAGATCCTTAGCCACAACCTAACTCTTTCCCTGTTCATAATATTAATCAATAATTGCTTACAATTATATAAAGCTTTTCTGGACACTCCACTCAAAGCGCTTTACAGGTAATGGGGACTCCCCTCCACCACCACCAATATGCACCATCCACCTGGATGATGCAACGGCAGCCATAGTGCGCCAGAACTCTCACCACACATCAGCTAACAGTGGGGAGGAGAGCAGAGTAAAGAAGCCAATTCATAGATGGGGATTATTAGGAGGCCATGATTGGTAAGGGCCAATGGGAAATTTGGCCAGGACGCCGGGGTTACACCCCTACTCTTTTCGAGATACGCCCTGGGATTTTTAATGACCACACAGAGTCAGGACCTCGGTTTTACATCTCATCCGAAGGATGGCGCCTGTTTACAGTATAGTGTCCCCGTCACTATACTTGGGCATTAGGACCCACATGGACCGCAGGGTGAGCGCCCCCTGCTGGCCCCACTAACACCTCTTCCAGCAGCATCCTTAGTTTTTCCCAGGAGTTGCAGGGTGATATGGCTGCTAAATAATGTCTGTTCATGTGGGTTTCCTGCTGGTGCTCCAGTTTCCTCTCACATTCCAAAGACATACTGGTAGATTAATTGGTTTCTGGGAACACTGGCCCTAGTATGAATGTGTTCGTGTCTGTATTTGTATCTGTCTGCCCTGTGATGGACTGGCATCCCATCCAGGTTGTACCCTGCCTTCCATTGCTTGCCAGGATAGGCTCCAGGTTCTAACTAAAGCAGTTAGAAAATATTATGTTCATTTCTTTGCTCTCTGTGAGGAGAATCATTATGCCTGAAGACATACCAACTGTGAAATATAGCACATAAAAAATGCTGAAATAAAGAAACTAGTGGGAGGATGAATTATGTATCTGTATAAAAGTAATCTATACAGTAGATAGCAATCATTACAGAGTTATAAGCCTGTTGGAACAAGGACTTATTGTTTTAATGGTTAACAGTTATGATCCTTTTAAAACAGTTTTAACAAGAAGTACAATTGGAAGCAGGCACCATATTCACCAATATTTGTCTCTCCTGGATAGGGGGTTGTGTTTGTGGGCTCTTCCGAGGGAGTCTTCCAAATTCCAGTGTCAAACTGCACTTTCTACATGAGCTGTGGTGACTGCATTCTGGCTCAGGACCCCTTCTGCGCCTGGGATTCCAGCAGAGGTGTCTGCTCTGATATCTCTCTCATCCAGTCGAAGCCGTGAGTGAATTGATTTCTTCAGGGTCATTTGGGGTCGTGATATTTAAACATCTGTTCCATTATTAACAGGATTACTTCAAAATCTTTTTTAACATTGTGTGACAGAGGGTTCTGTTGCCTATCTCAGGCAGCACTACACTAATGCATACGCTAATAATTTTTCCCTGTATTATTAGCTGGTTTACTATGGGTGCACATGCAATTAAGCTAGTTTTCTTCTTTTCATAAACGCTTCATAGATTACATTCCACTTTATCTTCCCTCCCTTTCCATTTAAACTTCTTCTCATTTAAAACAAAATGCATGCAGACACAGCACTTTAAACATATTATTTATTTTACTGACCTGTTTATGTGTGGAGCACTCTCTGTCTTTGTTTGTTAGTGTATTGGGTGGGTTTGCAGAGTTGCTTCCATCTTGCTAGCTGAGCCGCAGGTGTTCGGGCTGGCTGTATTTGCCTGAGTTGGGCGCACATGCACATTACAGTATGGGAGCAACCATTTCTGAAGTGCAACCCTACTGTACATTGTTTAGAAATAGTGTTAAAATTTCCAATGTTAGTGTGTATGTTAAAAGCCTAATCCATTTTTACAGGAGAGTGGATTTATGATTCTGTGTTGCATACATACTGATGTTTGAATCTATTTTAAAATTGCTAAACCTGTAATCCCCAGAGTGCCCATAAAAGATATTTATTATTGTATTGTGATCTTGAGCAATCGTTGATAATATATCACAGCCTCATCTTGAGCATGGAACATCCTGTCCAACACTGACTTCTGCTGTTGTGTGAATTTCAGTTTTCAGGATGTGGAAGGAGGGAATGCGAATAGCTGTTCTTCAATTGCTCCCAGAGGGAAATCCGCTGGGTACACGAAGCAGCCCACAGGTGAGCAGTATTACTGTTCACCTCTAATGTATACAAGTGACAGAAAAAAAGTAGTTTTTGCTGTAGTGCTTGCAAAATTGCAATTTCAGATTCTGTTTTGTCAAAACAGAACAGGGGGACTCCTGAGTAGATCAACCAGTATAGTGCAATGCTACTTAGTTCTCAACAATGTCCATGTGTTACAGCTCTCCCATAATGATAACCAAAGGAATGACAAGTGAGTGATAAGTTTCATTCAAAAATAGAACCCATCTCACTTTTTCTTTTAAAGTATGTTTTCAATCAAATGGGTTGCATATATTGTACATGATGTAAGTGGGTAATCCTTTTATGGGTAAAAACCAGTGTGAACTACTGCCGTATCGTGTTTAGAACTTAATAATTTGAAGGAAATGAGAAAGCGACCCTCATCATACTGTGAACAATGTAAGGTATAATCAAATACTTGATCTCCTGATATTTTGCATTATGAGTTTTGGTTAAACCTCTTATTTTCTTAAGAAACAGAGGCAGATACTATGTTTGCTCTCCTGTTTTCTAGACTTTAGAGATATCAACGTACTTGTGTCTCCAAACGTAGTTGTGAGACTGAATTGTTCCAGAAACTCTCAACTGGCCATACAGCACTGGGAGCGTGGTGCCGGGAAGACCCTCTCAGAGAATCTCTACCTACAGCCACAAGATGGCATCCTGCAGTTCCTGGCCTCCCAGGAAACCATGGGGGAGTACTTCTGCTTCTCTGAGGAGAATGGCTTTCGGCAGCTGCTGGTCCATTATATAGTTGTGAGGAAGGATGGTTCATCTGATGCCACCCAGGAACAGCCTCGGCCAACCTCAGTGGAAGACTGGGAGGGGAAGGAGATTGAAGGAAACTGGCAGGAAAAAGAGCCCACCACAATCATGGAGGAAGTGCCAAACACCAAATTAGATGTAAAAGGTAGTTCTCGTACTTTCAACAAGCCCCGCTCTGTACCCGGTCACAAGGCAGAAGTACCTGCCAATACTGACAGGGACCATGTGCACCCATTGCCAATCAGCAACGAACGCAGCTACTATGGAGAACTGGTAGCAGTGTCCATCTTCTTGGCGCTGGCACTGACAGCACTGCTTGTAGGAGCCCTCTACATCTGGCGGCAGAAGAACCGTGGCAAAGCCAGGGTTCAGGGCTGTCAGGATAACACTGTGAAAAGCTCTGACACTGACTCCCCCAAAGAACATGCCCTCCTGGCCCAAGACCAGGGGCCCCCAATCATTGTGTTAGGCAATGGGAAAGACACAGACAGCAAACAGCCTGATTGTGACCCACACTGAGTGTCTCCAATGGGCACCTGCCAATCGCTACATCCAGCTAATAGTTAATGATATCCCCTGCCAAAAAAAAAACACCTTCCCACCAAGGATTTCCTGTCCATTCATCCCCAGTGTGTTTGTGGGACAGAACAAAGGGGGGATTTCTTTTTCTTGACATATCCAAGAAATTCTGCATCAAAGGAGATCATAACAGGATAATGAAGCTAATGCTTATCATTTTAACAGACAGATTTAACCATGCCTGGGATCAAAGGTTTTTGTCTGGATTTGTCAATGTTTAATGACTGTTAACTTGACTCAAGTGACTGGACTACTTTTCAATTTCCTCTAATTACATAGGGCCATCATATTGGTTTCTTGAAGGACAATGTCTGTGCTGTGACACATCCTCCAGCCCCTGCCCCCCTCCTATATTAATAAGAAAAAGTACAAGCTAGCAAATGGACTAGGTTTGTCTTCAATAAACAAAGTTGTATAATTTCTCTGATGTATGTGGCTTCTGGAGAAAATTGAAAGTTTTTGGATATTTTAATGTGATTTTCACCAGTCAAGATAAAATTATTATGAGAATTATTAGATTCTATGCAATAAATAGTATTTAAAAATATGTGAATTTCACAGTAGTAGTTATCTAACCACCTGATAGCGATTTCTCCCTTTCTCTCTATTATGTTTTACTAAAATCTGATGTTTAAGCAATGTGAGAAACTTTTGAAAATAACATATATTTAAAAGAAAGTCAGTCATTTAATGTCAAATATGAATGCTTCAGTCCAAACTCCACATCAGGACTGTGCACACTTGGAAACCCATAATAGGGCAAAACCGGTCTCTTCAAAGACATGACTGTGATAGTATTCATCTTTTAGAAATGCTGTAATATGTGCATTCACTGTTTTACTAACCTTTTATAATTGAATGTCAGTTTTTTCTCTTTGGCTACATCTTCTTCGCTAACTTTTAAATTTGGTAAATATCAAACAAAAATTTAATTCACATGAAAAACAGTTCTATGCCTAAAATCATCCATCTATAGTGCTGCTTTTCATATAAAATACTAAGAAACAAATAAGGGTTTTTAAATTAATCTGAGCTTATTAATCAGAAAATTAGAGAGCATTTTTTTCTGAAAATACTCAGACTATGAAAACTAGTTTTCAAAGGATGAATTAAGTAAGGACCATGAAATCCTTTTATAGAAGAGACCATTTTCCCTAACTAGTTCACTGATGAACAATTTTATTCCTGTTCTGAGTTGCTGTCTCAAATGTTAATTTGCCTAATTATTGAACTGTAAAACATGATTTGTTTATCCAGTGTCTTAAAAGAAACAGCAGCTATATCCTTTGTAGCTATGCAGATTTCTAAGTATCAACAGCTGTCATTGAGCATAAGTTTCGCTGAACTTGTCATTCACTTCTACACAGAAAAAACAGAACCACACAAAACAAGTAATGTAAATTATATAATATTCTTAACCACTGTTCACAAAATAACCTTTGTCTATTATACAAATTGTCTTTTATTTGTATAATTTAAATATAATTTTAAGAGTTTTTATTCAAGTAAATCAAGCAAAAGTAGGGAATAATCACAAGAAAATTAGCCAACATTGTGTTTGCTCTTAATCTTTAAATGTTGGATCATTCTGAATGTGTTGGTTCACCAACAATCAATCTACTTGCTTTTGGATTATGACTCCACTCGATATTTGGACACCCACATTGGTTACAGTTACATGTCCATGCTGAGTAGCTTGTGCCTATATTGGTAGCACTAAGCTCTGGGTGTTCTTCTGGGATCCACCTGCTTTATTCTGTTGATTTTATGGGTTAGAGTTAAAGAGTCACTTAAAGCCCTTTTATTTTTGTTATTATTTTATTTATTTATGTAAATGTTCAGGCTCCCCATGTGTCATGACTGTACCTATTTCTTCTTCCTGCAAGGCAGTTAATGTTTTTGCATTTTATCCGTCTTAAGTAAAATGGAACTCATACAGTAGGTACTTTAAAGTTAAAAAATGCAACCTTTTAAAATGTTTCTTCTTGGAAATGTTCAATTGACTATATTAATTATACATAATTATGGCACTATTAATTAGTTTTCATTTTATTCATACTTTAAGAACCCAAACAGCCTCTATTCAGCCTCCAGGAAGATGGTCACAACCAAGAAGTGTGCATTCCTTTTTAAAAAAATAATTTGTACAAAGTTAACTTTTTAATGATACTGTATATACAGATTGCATCTGTTCAGTAATTCCATCAAAATGAAGTATGGGAGCATGAAAATGTGTGAATGCAGTTTTTACTCCAATAATTCTGAGTAATAATAAGTCTACATTCCATATTTTCCAGTAGCAGTAATGCATTGTTGCTGGAATAGTGAATGAGATCACACCTGATTATCTGTGACAAATTCTCTAATGTCTAGAAGAATCTCATCAAGTATCTTCTTATCTGGCTTTTTCCATGCTGATGTCTTTGCATTTCAGGGCACTGAATTAATAACAATGATGATGCAAAATGTCTTTAATATAGAACAGCATCCATTCAGAATGCCAGGGTACACAAGCCACTTCCATACCGTACACAAGATTCCATACCATTCCTTAACATGTATGTAAAGATTGTATTTTTTTAATGTAAGGAGAATAAAATGTGGTTGTTTGTGTATTAATTTTACTGATTAAAAGAAAACAACATTTATTCCATTTAATTACTTTATTATGTCCTACATTGAAATTCATTATGGTAAAAATAACAAGCAGATCCTGGGACAAATTTCAGTTAGCTGGAATATATGTACATAAGTTAAATGTAACTGAAAAATATTTCAATCTTAGGTAAAAGTATAAAATATATAATGTGATTAAAATAGTTTAAATGTAAATAATGTAATCTGTTTTCAACTTTATGAATTTGAACTGTAATTGATTGAAATCTATCCTTGTAAGCCTTTCATCAATAATCAGTTACACATACTGCTATTAGCAGAAATGTTTTCAAAAGGTAATTCAGTGGTCATTCTTCTCACTATTCAGTGTAAAACAGCATGTAGTACACTATTATTATCCACCGTTTTCAATAACTGCTTAGTTCATTAAAGGTTATGGTGAGCTGGAGACTAACATTGCATACAACTAGTGCCTTTCAATCACAGGAAACGTTTAGAGAAATGTAATATCCCTAAGGTTTCCTTAAAATCAGGCTTTTAGACTGTGGACACAGAGATGATGTGCAAATCAGAAAGAGGACCTGGCCTGGAGTTGAATCCAGGAGCTGTGAGGCAGCAGTGCTAACTGCTAACTACTGTGCTGTCCCCTATAATTATTATACAGTGTACAGCATGTTATAATAACTAGGCTTTGATTAGTCTGTTACAATGACATATTTGGAAGTGTTTATGTAGGATACTTAACACGTAGTAAAGCTGCAGTCAACATATTTGAAACCACAATTAAGCTTTTTTTACCCACCACTTAATTGGAAAATGCCTAATTAAATAATTTTACTGGTGAAGAGTTCAGTGTGAATGATAACTACAGCACCATCTCCAGTTCATGAAGACTGGAATAATGCATCACAGGTTTAGAAAAACATATCGAAGAAACTTCACCTGCTGTATATAAATGTTACAAAGAGATATGGAGACAGACATGACAAAAATCATTCAATTTTGGGGAGAAACGTGTAATAGAATGGCTGAAAACAGTACTCATGGAAATGTTTTTGCAGTGTATGTAAAGTTTAATTTTACCCACTGTGATGCCACAGAGCAAGCCATCACTTTAAGGACACAATCCAGGTGTGTCCACAGAGACTGACACGCCTCTCGTAGCCCATTGGGGAAATGTGTTTGCTAAGTTTTTCTCTTTTATTCATGCACTCTCCTCTGAGAGTGGTGCTCACAAACGCCCCCATCCTTGGGGTAACTAAGACACGAGGTGTGCTTGCCGTTTGCTCACACTCAAACCAGCCAGGCTTGTTCCTTCATTAAGGATCTCTGAGCCCTCAGCTCACGGACTTTCATGTTCATAGTTCGATACTCATGGCATATTGCCCTCGGTGTCATCACATATCTCCACATCTCTGTCTTTTTTATTACCTCCTCCAGGATCACCCTGAGTCGTACATTGCCAGGCATTTTGCCAGATACTTGAGCTCAGCTAGCCTCACACCTCAGGTTGGTTCACATACACAGTCCATTTCAAGGAGTAGAGATGAAATCTCCCTCAACTTGGTAATTCCTGTTTACTCCAGCTTGTTCTAACTCCTCCTTTACCTTCTCCTTACCTCAAGGCCAACATGGCAATGACCGAGGCTGCTACTGTATGTTTCAGGAGGCTTCCCCTGCACCTCAGTGACTCTTGCCTCTAGGAACCTCCCTGTTCTTCAACACTACACAACAAAGCCGATTGTTCCCTCTCTCACTAGGAGCCTACTCTTGCTCTTCCATGGCCTCCTGTTCCCTGCTGAAATTCATTCAAGATGACTATTCTCTGCCAGTCTGACCTCAAGTCTCCCTCCAACTGCTGACCTCTGCACTTTATGCCACTAGGCTGGTTCTCACTCTCAAAATACAACTTAGAGTCTCTAGCCTCTCAACAAATCACAGTCCCTGGTGCCTCAAGGTTGTGCCACCCTAGGCTGTCTCACTCATTTTACAGCTTCGGGTGCAACTCTGTCATGCCTAGACCTCTCTATTTTCACACACATTAGCATCAGTGTTGACCTTTTAGTCTTTGGTTCTCGCACATTACTTATAGTACTCACAATAACTGAGATGGCAGACACGTCAGATAGCCCTGTTCTCTCTCACTGCAGAACAGACTGTCTCTTTAAATCCAATGGATTTCTAAATCTCCAATCCCCTCTGGAAATGGTCTTGTTAAATAGCCACCTTCCAGGGTAACACAAACATTTACTTCTCTTCCAATTCCTTCTGGAATTGTCACTCTAAATCCTCCCCTTGCAGGGCAGCACTAACAGAAACATTTTCTCCCACTCTCCTCCAAGATTGTTGTTGCAATTCTTCCCTTTTCAGGGGCACACATAAACACAGCACAACACAGAAAGTCTTAACTAGGCTGATGTCTTTTTCACACAAACTACAGCCACCAGCCTTCTGATATTAATAGGTTGTTGTGGTTCCACATAGCTGGCTCTCTTGCTGCACATAACCTGCTCTTTTGCCATGCCCACTCACAGAGACAGATAAAATCTGTCTGCTGTGCTTCCGCCTGCAAGGCAGATGCAAACCACACATGCCAGCACCTTAATCACTCTACGGCCAAGCTTTGGTATTGCACTTTCTCCAGGTCAGAGCCTGAGCAAGACTCACTCTCTGTTTTCTCCTTCCAGTGAAGTACAAAATCACTAATTATAAGACCACCCACAACTGCTACTTGTTAGATTCCAGAGTTTGATAGCTCTTGCTCCTTGACTGTCATATCCCATATTATGTCACACCACATAGGGAGGCACCATCAACTTTTTTACTCTGTCACACCACCTGTTAGAGGAAACACCTGTAATATTCTGGATTACTTAACCAAGAAAGTGAGAATAATGAAAATGAAAGATCCACTAGGGGAATCAATATCATTGTTTGAGTCTGGTGTGTGCAGTTGATAGGTACTAGTAGTTCAGGTGGGTAGCTGCGTCAGGCTAAGTAATAGGTTTATTCCATGCTGAGAAGAGAAGAAAGAAAACACAACGTTTCAGCTGTGGAGCCTTCTTCGGGATCAGCAGTACCTGAGGATCAAACGTTCAGTTCTGTCTACACTGCAAAGAATGTTGAGGAGCCAAAGCTGAAATGGTGGCTAAGTGAACTCAATAAATCGATAAATCAATCTGAACCAAACCAGAGAAAACCTAAAGGCCCCCTGGCAGAAGTTGGTCCAGGAGAAAGAAATGGTCAAGCAACTGCAGAAACAGTTTCAGACAAATGAGAAAAATGACAAACTCCCATGAGAAATGACAACAGCCTAGGAAAGAGGAGAGCATCACTCAGTTGAAAAAGGAGCTGCTGAACTTCTGAGCTGAACCTTCCAGTACTTCATACAGTGGAAGCAACTTAGCTGTCGGATAATTTTGCACATCTGGAAGAAGAGAGTAAGAGGCTGCCTGACTGGTTTCTATTAGTTTCTATGTGATTGAAGATCAGAGGTTTCTAAACCCAAAAGGGGGGTTTAACCAAAGTCTCCTAAGTTCCCAGAAGGGGGAACAACAGGGAACCTAATAAGAGAGAGAGAGCTAGGATTACAAGACCTGGAGATACAATTGGTGTATAACTTCAGGAAGAAAAAAGGTTTGTTCCACTCTCCTCAGTTGTCTTCTATGAAAACTGGGAAAGATGTGGCTGTCAAAGGATGGTTTTGACATGGGTGTAGGTTCAGACAAGATGGAAGCCCTTGTCTAGACCACATTCCTCAGACAGCTGCAAGGAAACAGCTGCTGCCCTCAATCACCTGACCCTCTGGGGTTATAGTGCCTTTACAAAAATATTCAGGCCCTTTTCAATTTTTTGTCATTTTAAAGCTTTTAGTCATGACTGCTACTGATACATGCAATCATATCTGCCTAATATAACCTACCCCACATATTCAAAGTAGAAAGCAAACAGAAAAATAAAAAAGATCAATATGACAAATACATATGAGAGACAACATGAATTTTTAACACACTTTTTAAATTCTTGGGTCACTTAAAGAGGTTTTCCTCTAACATTTTCCTGACAATTAGCAGCTGACTGGGTGATGTGCTCCGTCCCAATTGTCAGGCAAATGTTAGAAGATTTGCACCATATATGATGATTTGCATTTAGACCACAATTTTCAATGTTCATTTCACCTAACCATAATTCCTTCTGCCACCTCTGCAGTATATACAGTATCATGCAAGATCTAAGATGGGTTCTTTAATGAAGGCATTGTAACAGACAGAGCCCACCCCACTATGTGAGCTTTTTATGGGCCCAGCTCTACATAATCCTTGACTCACACTTTCTTTTTTCAACATATCTTTCTAACACAACGGTTGGCATTCTGGAGTTTACTCACCCATGTCAAAATCCTTCTCTGTCCCTGCAGTGTTGACAAGCCAGACATCACTGATTGCCTGATAATAACCAAAATTCAAACTTCTACCCCTTCCATTCTTGTTACACACAGCTGCACTACTTCCTGCTCTCTGGTCTTCAGGGTCCACCATCAGAGTCACAACTTATCTATCCTTCCCACTCTTTTTTCATCAGAAATAGGAGAATACAGTTAACTCTTCTGTTTCCGACTAAGCACTAGTCATTATACTGACATTTCTCACAGTTTTTTCACATTACTTCACTCATTCTTGGATGTGATCAGACAGGAGAGAAGTCTTCCTGGAGTCTGAGAGCCCTTTTTATCAGAGTTCTTCTCTCCTGTTGCTCTTCCCTAGTTCAGCATTCATACATGTGCAGCACTCGGCTCTGCACTACACTGCGTCTCAGGCAATTCCAACCATCAGCTGTCCGAACACTGGCGAGTGCCCTGGACTCCATTCTGGCTGCATTTCAAACACCTCCACTGCCACACCCACACACAAGCAAGCTCTTTTTCCCTAGCGACTTCAGTCACACAACACTAACACACAGATTACACACAGAACTGATTGCACCGATTTAAAACTGGTATTTAAAGGTGTTGTTCCTATTGTTTTCCTTAGTGAAGTTTTTTTGTAATGCACCACATTGATACAGTCACTTAAAATTTGCAAAAATGTTGAGTCACTAGGACAGTTTTATATGTCTGAAGAGTACAGTCAGCCCTACTTACATTCAGAAATGATCATATATTGGTATGATCATTTCACTACAAAATGTGGCACACAACTGCATCAGAAGATGAAGATATTAGAACCTCAACTGCGATTCTCAACTTGCTATTGACTGAGATGAACCACTTGTTCCATATCCAAAACACCACCAGTTTTGGCTATTATTATTGGAGCACAACTACAACGTACAGTTCTGAAGAACTTCCAGAAATAATCGTTTCTGAAAAGATCCTGATAAGATTTCTTACATCCACCCTTACATTCAACTACACAAAATAACACATTTTATCCACTGTGTTCCCTATTGCTGAATGTTGTTACTTAGTGCAAGTGAGGGAAAACATGCTGGAGAAGATGAATTTAGACCCACACTCTGGTTTATTGTCCTAATGTTTACAGTAGGGAATGCAGGGAGAATCAACAAGACCAGAGACCAGAGAATCTTCTCTATTCTCATGCGGATTTTGACTTCACACCTTTCTTCACCCTTCTGCACTTTGTACTTCAAAGGCCTCTCTGCGTCTCTGCCCCTCCTGCCTCCTCCCCTCTCCAAGCTTTTGTTCATCTGTGCTATTGAATCTTTGCTGTCTGCCCTTTCTCACACCTGAAACGTTGTGTTTGCTCTCTTCTGTTTTCAGCATGGAATAAACCTATTACTTGTTCCAATACTAATGATGGTACCACTACATCCCTATTTACATATTTGTATTTGTCTTAATTCCAGTTTGCGTCCTTTCCCGAAATAGATATTTCTAAGGTCTATATCTCAAAACTCGCTATGGTGTACTACAGGTTTTGCGTGTATTGGTACAGTATCTACAATACTGACTAAACCTTCCTTCATTGTAGTACTTGCGACGTATGATCTATTGTATTGTGGTTGGAAAGCAATTTTAGTTGAATATTACAACAGATTTCCAAATGACGGATGCTTAAATCATTTCCTAGTTGTTATTGTTATTTTTCAGTAATAAACTGCCACTATTTTCTGGACCTTTTCCATTTGATCCAGTATTTAGTCTAGAGCAAAAGTTGCGTAACGCCCCGTCCTTTAGTATCCTCAGGAGGACGGCTGCTGTTTCTTTGAATTAGTCGAGATTGAGAATGTTTTATTTCGAAGCTAGTTACTAATTTCAGCTCACCGGGGTTATTGCAATCGATATTTACCAATATGGAGCTGCGTACCAACCAATCATGGACAGTTAGTACGATTGCTTTCGGTTCGTTGCAATTCCCCCTTAAAGAGAATGGTCTTATTTATTAGTTTTGCAATTTTTTCAGTATTTCTTCGGTTAAAATCCCCACTAACTGAAATAAGGAAATAATTTGAACTGCACTCTATATAAAAAAAGTAGATTTGTGATTTAATTGCATGTTGATATTTGTATCTCTAGTCAATCCCACGAGGCTGAAGTTGGCTTCTTATTCACGTTTTTCGTTCCACCTTAAATGCTGCTGCTGTGATGTTATGTCGCCTTTCGCCTGTAGATGGCTCTCTACAGCCTTTTTTTAAAAGTACTAATCCGGATGGATTACTGTACATATCCCCAGTAAAGGGGAATATGAAAGTAAAAAGTGACTGTCCAAATAGCATTTTTGTATCAAACACATTTCAGAAAATCGAAAACCAATTTTCAAAACTCACAATAACACAAACTGGCATGTTAGACAACGAGTAAATAAGACAAAGGCAAAACGTGAATTCACTAGCACTTTCTGCATATTTACCACAACCTTGCCTTCTGATCATTAAAAGTTTCACAATCTTGCATTTTACTATACATTTTAATATAGCAGTTTTAAATGGGACACTTAGAACATGGCATCTGAGAATATAAGGTTAACCGAGGATGAGCAAAGGGTGATTCCACTTTCTGCTTATGGCTGTGAACCTACCTCCTGGTTATAAAAATGTCTCAAAATTCTGACACTGAGGTGTGAGAGACAATGGAACAGACTATCAAGATCCTGAACTTCAGGAAGTTTTACTGTACCATTTTTTAAATATCCTCCTCAACAATAGCTATATCCACAATGTCCCTCTTGGATCCATGGCAGTGATGCAGCATCCAGCTCAGATGATGCCCAGCCTGGGTGCTATCCAGACATGTGGGGAGGAGAATAGGATAGTTTGGTCAGAACAGATGTATCTACCTGGTGGGCCCACACAGAGACACACAATGGCATGTACAGCAGCGCCAGCAGCCATGGTTGCAGGAGGTTGTAATGTAAGGTGTGAGTAGGCTAGACTGAAGTAATAGGTCTTCAGTCTGGATTTGAATACTGAGATTGATTCGGCATCCCGAACATGGGGTGGGAGACTGTTCCATAAGCTAGGGGCCCTGTAACTAAAGGCTTTACAGACAATGTTTTTTTTTAATGCGTGGAATATGAAGAAGACCTGCATTCTGTTATCTAAGCAGGCAACTTGGATTGTATACATTAATAAATTTCATTAGATAGACAGGTGCCTGACCTCTGAGAGCCTTATAATGCCATGAGATCATGGAGGCACCGACTTGAAGCTGGAGGAGATGCAAGTCAGTGCCTCCATGATCTCATGGATCACTGACTATCTGACAGACAGACCACAGTCTGTGAGACTTCAGAACTGTGTGTCTGAACACAGGTACTCCTCAGGGGACAGTTCTTTCTCCATTTCTCTTCACCCTGTATACTTCGGACATTAAATACAACTCAAAGTCCTACCACCTGCAGAAGCTCTCAGACGACTCTGCAATTGTGGGATGTATCAAGGGTGGGCAGGAGGAAGAGTACAGAGGACTGGTCAGCAGCTTTGTGGAGTTGTGTGGGGAGAACCACCTGCAATTGAATGTAGCAAAGACAAAGGAACTGGTGATAGATTTCAGGAGGAAAAGGATCCAACCTACTCCTGTCTACATCCATGGGAGTGGTGTGGGGATAGTGGACTCATATAAGTACCTGGGAGTGCACATTGACGATAGACTGGAATAGGCCATCTACAAGAAGGGTCAGAGCCGACTTTACTTCTTGAGGAGGCTCAGGTCCTTCAATGTGTGTAGTAAGATGCTACATATGTTCTATCAGTCGGTTGTGGCGAGCGCCATTTTCTACGTGGTGGTATGCTGGGGCTCTGGGATTAGAGCAGTGGATTCTAACAGGCTGAACAAGCTCATCAGAAGAGCAAACTCTGTCACTGGGTCTGATCTGGACCCCCTGGAGGTAGTGGCTGAGAGGAGAATGGTGTCCAAACTAGAGGTCATCATGGAAAATGTCTCACATCCCCTCTATGACATGCTTGTGAAAATGAAGAGCACGTTCAGCAATAGGCTGATCGAACCATGGTGCGACAGGGACCTACTGTACCTACCTATCTGTAAGTAAATAGAAGGATTTTGAAGTCAGGAAGCCAATGAAGAGAGCTAAGTATGGGGGTTATATGGTTGTACTTTCTGCTCCTAGTAACAATTCTAGCTGCTGCATTCTGAATTTGCTGTAAGGTGTTGAAAGATTGGTCGGTTCTCCCAGATAGAAGGGCATTAATACTAACCTGCTGTTTGTATTAATTTCTCTGTGTCTAGAGTGGACAGAAACTGCCTTAGTTTAGCAATATTTCTTAACTGTAAGAAGCATGTTTTCGATACTGTTTTAATATGATAGTTAAATGAGAGCATATTTAAAAAATGGTACAGTAAAATTCCCTGAAGTTCAGGATTTTGATAGTCTGCTACATTGTCTCTCACACCTCTGTGTCAGAATTGTGAGACATTTTTATAATTAGGGGGGAGGGCAATAGTAATAAGCACAAAGTGCAATCACCATTTCCCAGTGCAAGTTCGGGTTATTGTGAGTTTTTAAAATTTGTTTGCGATTTTCTGAAATATATTCTATACAAAAATACAATTTGGACAGTCACTATTTGTTTGGATATTCCCTTTCACTGAGGATGTCTACTCTACAGTATTCCATCCGGATTAGTACTGACCGAAGAGAGCCATGTACAGGCGAAAGGCGACATAACATCCTGCAGCAGCATTTAAGGTGGAACGAAAAACGCGAATAAGAAGCCAGCTTCAGCCTTGTGTCCATTCCCCTAGTTCGGGAAAAGCAGTATTTGGAGGCGTTTCGCATGACGTCATGCAACGAACAACAGACTCGCCTAAATCGAGTCTCTGAGAGAAACGGATCCGTTTTCGACCAAAACTTCAATTTCAGGCTGCCGCAGCAGTGAAGAGTGGATTGGGAAAACCAGAAATTCTGACTAATATTGGTAAGCAGCCTATTGTTTCTGTCTACGGATTAGATTGATTGTTTCCATCTAATTACACTACAGTAAGCGGTGAGAACGTTTAAAATACTGTACATGAAAATAAGTGTACTGAGTTTAGTACGTAAACAATCAGGTTTCTGGCGTCCTCGATGTTTTTGTTTCTTGTGGGATTAAATAACCTGCAGTAGACGATTTAACTAGCGATAGATCTGTTTCCTTTTGCTAGGGCAGACGGTTGTCGTATACGCAAAGTTAATCAAAATAAAAACAATGGCGAAATACACTGCATTTTGAATATCCGTATTGAAATAATTGTATTGGGTAGAAAGAAAGATTATTGATCGGACGGGCTTGTACCTTAAAGCAGGATGTAGGGGAGTATTAGTTTTCAGTTTTTGTTACTGCACCAATCTCTGTTTAAACACGGGTTTTGTTCATACTGTACCTACTGTATCTCTCTCCCTGCTGTTCCTGGCTGCTGTCCCTGGCTGTTCCTGTGATCCTCCTGCGTGTCCGGCCCAGTTGCGATAAGTCCGTTTATTGACATCACTACATAAAGCCATAAAAACAGTGCCGAGAAAAAAAAAAGTTTGTGAAGTTTGTTGGTCCGTGTTCTCGTATATTTTAGACCTATAAAGTAATTCAAAATCTTTATAAAAAGTCTTAATAAAAGATGAGGATTAAACTGATCAATCTTGTTTACCTGTCCACATACAGTAAATATGTACTGTATACGACTGACCCGTGTGAACAAGTATGTGAACACATAGTGTAACTTGTGGCACCTCTTTAAGTAGCAATGACTAGACATTAGACATTTACTGTAACTCTTTATCAGTCTTTTACATAGACTTTTATTTATTTTGTCCCACTCTTCCTTCTGGAATTGCTTCAAGTTAGTGCCATTTGATGGTTTTGTTTATGAAGAGCTCACTTCACTGCCTGCCGTGAGATTTTACAGGGATCAATGACTGGACTTTGGTTCTTCCAAAATGTAAAATATCTCCTTCTCCAGACATTCTCTTGTAGATGTGCTTGTATGTTGAATGATTGTTGTCCTGCTACGTGAATCATGCTAACATCAGCTTCAGATGAAGTATAGATGGCCTGACATTGTATTTCAGAATTTTCTAATACTTGTGCCGATTTGGTTGCAAAATGTCTGGGTCTTGAGGCAGCAAGGCCACCCCAAACTCTTAATACTTACACCTCCATGCTCGGCAGTTGTGATGAGGTTGGAATGCAGTTTTTTTTTATTTTTGTCTCACAAAACATTTTCGTTGTAGCCAAAAAGTTCAGCTTTTGACTTCTATATCTTATACAGGAAGATCAGAATTCAGAAGATTTCGTGCAGAATTTGGGAAGATCTGTCTTTTTACATATTAAAAAGAGTACACTTATTTTCAAAAGTCAATTGAAGTAATATTGCACAGCTCCCCGTGAAGAAAACAATTTTGGTATTATTTCCTCTTCTTTTGAACTGCCCTGTTGTACGGTATGGTCAAATGAGCACACTCATAAGTGGTTCCTCTATGTTGACTGCAAAGTATTGTCGAATTATTTGCTCAGAACTTGCATGTGATTGGCATGCTCAGAATAATGCCCGCTTTATGGATTTTACAGCTGGAGAAGAGGCAGAGGTCTGTCTTAAAAACCTGGTAAATGATTGTTAGGTTAAGAATGACAAAAGTTGATTTCTTAACTTAATGCAGCAGCCAAAGAGGTCAATATTCAGGGATGCATAGACTCAAAAAGTACAAGAAACTAGCAAACTGATTTTTATTAATGCATGGAATATGAAGAAGACCTGCATTCTGTGATCTAAGCGGGCGACTTGGATTGTATACATTAATAAGTTCCATTAGATAGACAGGTGCCGGACCTCTGAGAGCCTTATAAGTAAGTAGAAGGATTTTGAAGTCTGCCCTGTACCTGACAGGAAGCCAATGAAGAGAGCTAAGTATGTGGGTTATATGGTCGTACGTTCTGCTCCAAGTAACGATTCTAGCTGCTGCATTCTGAATTCGCTGTAAGGTGTTGAAAGAGTGGTGAGTGCTCCCTGATAGTAGGAGATTGCAGTAGTCTAACCTGCTGTATACAAGAGCCATAGTAATAAGCAGAAAGTGCAATCACCGTTTCCCAGTGCAAGTTTGGGTTATTGTGAGTTTTTAAAATTTGTTTGCGATTTTCTGAAATATATTCTATACAAAAATACAATTTGGACAGTCACTATTTGTTTGGATATTCCCTTTCACTGAGGATGTCTACTCTACAGTATTCCATCCGGATTCGTACTGACCGAAGAGAGCCATGTACAGGCGAAAGGCGACATAACATGCTGCAGCAGCATTTAAGGTGGAATGAAAAACGCGAATAAGAAGCCAGCTTCAGCCTCGTGTCCAGTCCCCTAGTTTGGAAAAAGTAGAATTTGGATGCGTTTCGCATGACGTCAAGCAACGAACAACAGACTCGCCTAAATTGAGTCTATTTGAGAGTAGCGGATCCGTTTTTGACCCAAAACTTCAATTTCAGGATGCCGCAGCAGTGAGTGGATTGGGAAAATCGCTTTTTCAGAAATTCTGACTAATATTGGTAAGCATATATATATGCAAAATATCTGCATTATTTTTTTAGTGCTAACACTTGTGTTTTTAGTGGTAACCCGATCACATCAGAATGGAACAGATGAATATGATAGAGAAGTCATTTGAGATTTAACTTTCCGAGTGTTTTTATCCCTGTTTTAAATACACTTTGTTCTTGGTGATAACATCAGAGTTTTGTGTTTGATAAAGAATGACAGCCAATCCTTAGAGGTGCCCTAACAATTATCTGGGTTCAATGGTGCTTTGTGGTCCCCAACACCAATCCACTTCTCTCAGTACAGTCAGTTGATGTGGATTTCACCTCTGAACAAAGAACATAGTATTGATTGTAAAGGCTTATTCTGTGTGAATTTAATGTGGAATGTTTCAGTTTCCTCATACCTACCCTAGACAGATTTGATTGGTTATTTAAAATATTCTCCATCGGCAGCCCTGTAGTGGTCTTTTGTCACATTCAGAGAGAGCAGTGATGTGCTTTTAATCATGCCTTGTAGCCTGTATTTTTGTGTAGGATCTAGCTTGTCATGATCTTAACTGGATTAACTCATTTTTTGATATTGGATGGATTAACTGGTTCGCATAAAGAGCTACTGAGCACTCTGTCACAAAATGTTAATCCTAATCAGTCCATTTCCTTATTAGTGTTATTTCTTGCCCTTTTTGTTTGCTTTGTTACCTACTATCATGTGATATCGCTGTTTAGTCAAACATGAATTGGGTGGGGTATTACACTGCACTGCTTCCAGAGGATCCTGTTAATTTTCTGAGTGTTGTTTTATCCCTGTTTTGTTGAATGTATACTCTCTGGGCTAACACTTTAAGGTATATTTGCACCAATTTTACTCTTAACTCTTAGATCATAAACTGTTGGTATTATAAAGTGCTGTAAGCTTTTTTTTTGTAAGCCACTCCGGTGTAGCTTTGGTCTTGTGTTTTGTGTCATTGTCCTACAGAATGTTGAAATTTCATCCCAGATCTAGGTCTGAAACAGGTTTCACCATAGGTCTGGCCTGTACATATCAGTTCAGTGTTCCATCAAAGTTCCCAGGCTTCCAGTCACTGCTGATGAAGTCGTAATACATTACTATAATACTAATACCGTGCTACTTCACTGTTTACATCACCCCAGACTGGGCATTTACTCCTCATAATTATTCTGTTCTCAATCCCAACATATGCATTATCTTGAAAAAGATGGTTCTGTTTTTTTCCTCATTTACATAGTTGGTCTGATTATTTAATTCACTGCATAATTGTAATACTTCTAACAGGTTTCCATGATGTTCTATACTGTATCTTCGGTTTTGAGCCATCAGCTGTAAAATACCTTATGAGAAATCCTATATGTGCCTGACTAAAAAAGTATTGGAATAATTGATCAATTGACTTCTGAGGTTTGAACAAAGACCAAAACACTAAGCTCTCTAGGAACTATGACTAATGAGTTTTATATGAAAAAAACTCAAACTTTGATGGTCTCAAAATTCCTAATATCCTTGTGTGATGGTCATGTTTTGTTGTTTTTTCTTGTTTTCCTGTACATCACCAATAGCCAGATGTCTGCCTCCATCACAACATCCAGCGGGCTTGTAATTGTCACCCAGGTCTTGCCGCAGGGCGGTGACCTTGGCATCCCTCAACCTGCTGATCCTCGGAACCAAGCAGTTACATCATATTCTGAACGCCAAAGTCAGACAGCCAAAATGTTGAAGAAGTTGCTTAAAGGAGGACCCAAGGCTCTGGGGGTGAGTTATAAGCATGACATGTGGCATGCAATTTTGACAATAACTCATCTTTCAGCTTGCTTCACATTACTGAAATGCTGCTGGTTTTATCCTTGTTTTTTTTTTCTGGACAGGGCTCATGCCTTGTACTTTAGTTTTGGGTAACATAAGATTGTCATGCAATCAGACTACTGATGTCTGCTGAATCCCCTCTCCAATGACTATATTGTTTGGTACCCTTTGTATAGTATTAGCAAACTAAGGTGGTCTTTAAGTTTTTGCTGAGCATACCCAATGTCTTATTTGATGAGCCATAAGCTTTCTAGCAACTCTTGTTTTTATCTCTACTGCAGGTTGTACGTCTTTCTACAACTGTGACTACAACATACTTCATGTCAGGGCCGCGCAGAGCAGGGTGGCTACAGTGACTCAACCCCTTTGCCCTCATTGGCCCAAGTGCCCTTTTTTGCATGTAGAAAAATAGTCCAACTAATTTCATTTTTTTTTTTCGCCACTTCACGATTCTGCTCTGTATTTAGTACGGATCTCCCGTTAGGAAAAGAAAATGTTGAACCTTACTGATCTCATCAGAGCACAAGTGCCCGCCTCCTGTTCATTGGAAAAAAACAGCGATAAGCAACGTAGGCTAATACACCTGTGGAGGTCGTGTTAAACATTTTTGAATGGTGAGAAGACACAGATTTTTCAGAAGGACTGTACAAAAGTAACACACGAAGGGTGTCGTATTGAGCACTTTGTGATTAAGAAAGACTATTTTCATTCACCTATTCTAAATATGAAACCAACAAACTCGCCACCTTATTGTCTGCATGGCTACTTACAGATGCAGCCATTCAAAATGGGTGAGGTATTTCGCGGCATACCCCGGTGGGCGTGTCACAGTATCACGCGGTATCACGCGTGTCACGTGTGTCACGAGACTAACTATCCGGCGTCGCCTTGTAAAACCGCCAGGGGAGCTTAACCTCTCATGTACAGCATTTGAGCCTTTAATTTTGAACTGTGTATTACAGCATGTTAATCATCAGTCATTAAAATGTTGGTATATATTATGAAAGCAAGATTGCTCAGTTGGAAAGAAGTACACAACCTACCTTTATCAGAAATATTTATGCATCAAAGCCTTTACTGAAGATATTACTAATAGTATTAATAATGGATGACTTTGGACAAGCTGTATACTCAAAGTATAATTTCTTTAGCACATTTGTACAAGCACTTGGAATCTGTCCAAGCCATACTTTGTCAGGCATTTTGTTTTACTTCAACGGGGCATAAAAACCTTCTTGCTTTTAACAGGGCGTTTCATAATTTCTAGCTACGAAAATGATTTAAAATGCGACACCTATCATTCAACTAGAGCTTAAAATATCACAAGGAAAAATACACACCGGTATTCCATTTCTCCCTAAACATTGTAAGCTTCGAAGTCTTTAACTAACGTGATACCGGAGTCAACAAGCATACTTTTAGAATTTGATTAAAAGGGAATATAATATGGAATCGCGTATCTAAAGAATTTAATAACGGTATGATTATATCCGTGTACTGCGGCAGGACTGTGTACGGCTGTTTCGCCTACCTGATCATGCGAGCTGTCTTGTAGCCTACTGGTCTAGGTGCGTGACTACCAACTGGCAGGTTGTGTGTTCGAATCCAGCTGGTGCTGGACTTTTATTTTAACAAACATTTCTTCGAAAAAATAGGTAAGCGATATTATGGACAATCAATTGACTTTTATATTTCAAAATATCGCAACATGATCGATATTTGCGATATTTTGAATATATCTTCCCTTCTGACAGCGGTTCCTGCTTCTATTGTGTGTGTGTGTGCAACAGTAAATTTTTATAGAGAAATGGAGGCTGGACAGTATGCGTTACAATATAAACATTTATATTGATTTAAATCGTGTTCTGATTTAAATCGCAAACGCGTGTTTAATTATGTGTTTTTTAATCATGATCAGGCTAATGCATTTCTACATTTTCTGTATGAACCAGCTTAGAGGTTCATACAGAAAGACAGCTTGTGTTTAAATTGAGTGTAAGGTAATTTATGCTTCTAAAGTCATGGTCAGTATTGTTGTACTGTGCTGTACTGTGTCACATTATTTTATAGCGTTTTTATTGCGTTATTAAATCCGGTGGCGCTGTGTTAGTTTCCTGACTCACATTATTTAAACTGCGACACTGATCATTCATCTCTAAATAAACTTTATTTTATATAGCGTTTTAAGCGAATAGGTAATTAGATTGCTCATAAACCTAATCACTTTTTCTACATAAACACAGCGTGATTGCTCTCTGAAAATGCTTTTCCTTTATTTTTAAAGTAGGCTCAGATTTCAACTATAGATCGTATTATTATAAACTTTCTTGGAAAATTGTATTTTATGTAAACCATGTTTGCTATTAATTCATTTAGGGCTAAAATACGTTCATTGTCTTCTAATCGAGTCGAGTTGACATTGGAAGCCTGCCACACCCGGACCGTTAAACCAACGCATTAGCACGTCAAAGCCCATTGAGCCAGTTTTGGCTTTAGTATCCCCCCCTTCTCCCCTCAATTCAATTCAATTCAAGGTGTTTTATTTGCATGACAGATGGGTACAAGCAGTGTTGGGTACTGTATGTATATTGTAACGCTTACGGCAGACAGGCACTGTGTAGGAGCCGACGCACCAGAGCAGCGCCTGCAATTTTTATATTTATAACTTAGTTTTTAAAATTAGTCAAGCAATACGAAGCATCTCCTTTTACTTAGTGCCTGAGCATACTGCAACGCGTGTGAAGCCCATAAACGATATTAATTTTGGAACTTAAACATACAGTATATGGCTGGTCTCGGTACTAACGCGATACCGGAGTCAACAAGCATACTTTTAGAATTTGATTAAAAGGGAATATAATATGGAATCGCGTATCTCCAGAATTTAAAGACCAGACAATCGCAAACTCGTTTTCAATAAAATTATTTTATTCATTCAGCAGTTTGTGAGAGGGTCATCCAGCAGGGAGAGACACACACACCGGTTTTCATTGACAACATTGTTTTTTTTTCAATTCCTCTTGTCTAACAGGAATGTTTTGTTTGTGGACAGACTGTTAGACAAGAGGAAAAGACCGCCTCCTCCTACGAAGCATTTCGTTGATCCGATCACGAATTCTTTTCCAGTCGTACGCAGCAAGGGTTGAGAATCTCCGATTCACCATCGTACTAATGGTTTCCCGGAGATTGGGTTAAAAAAAAACAAAAAACATACTAACAACTGTGCCATCCTACTCCTTAGTTAATACATTTTATTATTCATAAACAGTTAACATTGTTAGCAAAATATTTTGAATTATATTTAACCCTATTTTTTCTTTAGTTTTGTATTTAACTTATTATATGATAGTCAGACTTAATGTATATTTGAACAATGAAAATATATTTTTACAAGATTTTACATTAAGCACTTAAAATTAATATGGTTAATAATAGTAAACTGTAACATGCTGTAACAAGATCGGTTACAAGAAGAAAATGCTTTCAGAGAAAATGTTTCAACTAAACCTGTTCCCACACACCCCGCCCCCACTACCATTAGAATATACACAAACATTTTAGCGTTTCATTCTGAGCAGAAGACCCTCACACCTGAAGAGTGCTGGCTGTGACGAATTAAACCGGTTTTACAGGTTTCAATCACAGACCATTTGACATGGGACTCAGTAAACTACAGTAACACCGTATTTGATAACGCTTTAAAAACGCTATAAAATAATGTGACTTGGCACAGAACAAGTTTACAACACAGTACAAAGATAAATGCTGACCATGACTTTAGAAGCATAAATTGCCTTACACTCAATTTAAACACAAGCTGTCTTTAGCCCTCTAAGCTGGTTCATACAGAAATGTAGAGATCTAGGCTCAGAACACACAGCTTCATTAGCGAATACATATGCAGGACAACTAGAGAAGACGTTTTACAGAGGATGGATTTTTAGAAACATCCCATCAGACATCCCATCATATTCACAACGTGAAATCTAGAAAATAATATTACGTAACCAAAATCCGCAATATGGAAACAGAACCTGTGTAATTGTTGATAGATGATGTACTCGTAACATTTTTTCAAGACGAACTACAACATTTAAAAAATGACTTGTATGTACTTGATATCTCTAATCAATCCACGGGTCCCAGCACAAAACGAAAGTAAAACGCATACCGTTTCGCGCTTCTTATTGCTCAAAAGTAATTTGACCGAATGAAATGCATAATATAAACCTAGAAACATATACGTGAGCAGTACTTAAGCACTGTAGTATCGGTGTTAAGACATACCTCTCAAATACTGTAAATCAAGTTAAAAATATCTCAAGACCGATTCTGGTCGTAATGAAACCATGCAAGGGAGTTTTTATGTCCGTTGCAGTTCTTTTGCAACATGAATATAATTATATCGTTATTAATTTCTTGAGATACGCGATTCCATATTATATTCCCTTTTAATCAAATTCTAAAAGTATGCTTGTTGACTCCGGTATCACGTTAAAGACTTCGAAGCTTACAATGTTTAGGGAGAAATGGAATACCGGTGTGTATTTTTTTCTTTAAAGTACCGAGACCAGCCATATACTGTATGTTTATGTAAAGATTTCCCTTCAGTGGTAAAATTAGATATGAATATTCAATACTTAAACGGGCACAGTTAAGACATTAAATATACATATACATATTGTATACAGTACAGTTTGCATACAGTAATATGTTTATGTTACGCGATTAAAAAATAAATAAAACTGGAAGGTCCAGCACCACCATTATGTTTATATGGTTGTTTTTGTTGGTTGGTTGTTATTATGGTTATTAATAATACGATCTATAGTTGAAATCTGAGCCTAAATAAAAAGAAAAAGCAAGTGATTAGGTTTATGAGCAATCTAATTACTTATTCGTTTAAAACGCTATATAAAATAAAGTTTATTATTAATTTGCTGGACAGAGCGGTGAACATTATTATGCATAAGACAAAGATAACGATCCTGATCAGTTTAGAAATCTGTGTACGCTGTAAGGTTTTTACTTCTTAAACTTTTAAAATACACGTTTTGAATAGAAAGAAATCCTCTTCCTGGTAGTGTGTATAGCACGCCAGCACGTCTTTTTTCTCCAATCAGAGGGGTGTCAGATAGTGTCAGCCAATCACCATTCTGCGTTGGGTAGCAACGGGTGACTGTTCTCAGGCGGAAGATGTAAACAGCTTAATGTTCGTGTTAAATAAATTTTTTTTAATTCAATTAAACGGGCACAGTTAAGACATCAAATATACATATACATACTGTATACAGTACAGTTTGCATACGGTAATATGTTTATGTTACGCGATTAAAAAATAAATAAAAATGAAAAGTCCAACACCAGCTGGATTCGAACACCCAACCAGCCAGTTGGTAGTCACGCACCTAGACCAGTAGGCTACAAGACAGCTCGCATGATCAGGTAGGCGAAACAGCCTTACACAGTCCTGCCGCAGTACACGGATATAATCATACCGTTATTAAATTCTTTAGATACGCGATTCCATATTATATTCCCTTTTAATCAAATTCTAAAAGTATGCTTGTTGACTCCGGTATCACGTTAGTTAAAGACTTCGAAGCTTACAATGTTTAGGGAGAAATGGAATACTGGTGTGTATTTTTTTCTTTAAAGTACCAAGACCAGCCATATACTGTATGTTTACGTTCCAAAATTAATATCGTTTATGGCCTTCACACGCGTTACAGTATGCTCCTATTCTTTTTATGCTCAGCTACTAAGATTTCCCTTCAGTGGTAAAATTCAATATCTACAACGGGCACAGTAAAGGCGTTTACAGTAAGTCTTTCTACGACAGACCAACGGACCACGAGTGCCCCTGTCGGTCAACCAATCACGCACCGCGGTATCGCGTGTCATCTTACCTGCGGTATCTGTACTGCGGTGTCTGTACCGCGCACTTTGAATGGCTGCATCTGTAGCTAGGTAGATTTGAGATTTCCTTAAGAAAATTTAGTTAACTGAGTAGAAAAGCCAGTCTTTTTATATTTGATATAAACAGCTAACATGCATATTCTTTGTTGTGTATATACAGTGGATAAAAAAGTCTACACACCTTTACTGAAATTGCAGGTTTTTGTGATGTAAAGCCAGACATCAAGATGAATCATGTCAGACATTTTTCCATCTTTAATGTGACCTTGCAACCAACAAAATTCAAACAAAAACAAATAGATAATTATTAGGAAAAATAATTGAAATTAAAAAACCTACAACACCTTGGTTACATAAGTGTGCACCCCCCCCCCCCCCTCCAACTAATACTTTGTGGAAGCACCTGTTGCATTTATTACAGCAGTAAGTCTTTGTGAATAAGTCTCTATCAACTTTGCAGATGATAATTTCTAGTGGCTTGCTGAATATTTATCCCACAATAGAAACTTTTTGGGATAAAAACAATTTTGATTTGATGTCCTATCATGTAAACTCTTGCTCTTAAGTTTGAAAGAGATTGCATTTGGTATTGCATGTAATTAGATGGTAATTATTTTATTTGCTCTGTCCTCTTGTTAAGATGTGTTTTATCATGAAAATAAAGTATATGCTCATTAGAGGGGGAGTAAGACCTTGTCTGTTAATCAAATATAATCAGCAATTATGGACAACCATTTTTTTGCCGAGGTTGTGAATATTATAATACCTCTCGTCACGTCACGTCACGTCATGTCAAACCTTCCTGTAAAATTAAGAAATACAGAAATACAAGCGGACACTGATTTGTGTCTAGGATACTCTAACATAACGGATCCTACCCCGGAAAGTGCCCCTTCTCCCCTTTTCAGCCAATGGCCACCAAAAGGTCTCTGCACGTCTCTGCTTCACAGGCATTCTAGCATGTTTGTGGAATCTAAGTCATGCTTTCCTAGTCACGGTCATTTAAACCGTTTTGTAATGGTTTTGCAAGAACATTTTGCTTTGTATTGTATGTGCCTTACAAAAGTTGAATCTCCCTCTGCCGTATTAAATGTATCATGGTTTTTTTTATTATTATACAATGTAATGATGTAATTGTAATTATACAAGAGAAGTTATCTGTGTGATGGGGTTCAGACCTCTTATCAGAGTGTGAAATGTAAACAACCGGGCCAATACTGTAGGAGTGTTTCATATACCACAATAAAAAATACGCCTTTATTTATTTATAATTAATCATTTAATTAGTAACTTATTAAGTAATATGTACTTGTGCACTTTGGCTGCCCTCAAATCATCCAGGTGGGGGCTGCACATTGGTGGTGGTGGAGGGAAGTTACCTGTAAAGAGCTTTGAGTGGATTATTATTATGGTTTGCTAGAAAAGCATTAAAATTGTTGGGGCTTAGGTTTTGTGCTTCAGAAGGTCTAAAAAAACAATTAAGTCCAAATTTAGAAAGCAGTAAAAATACAAGGTACTTGAATGACAAGATAAATTAGAAATCAAGTGAAATCAAAGTGGTGTGAATTTTGGTTTTGGTTTATTTCTTTCAGGTTCTAGAGCAGTACAGGAGATGTAGGATGCGTTTACAATACAAAGTTACTCCTGCTGATTGAGAGAGTCAGTTTTTAATGAATAGTTTTTTGTTTATCCAGTTTCCAATTCCTTTTGATCTATCTTGCATAAGAAAGTGACACAAAATATGATTTGGGAGTAAAGATGGAAGTTAATGTCTTCATAATGCATGCAGCTTTTTATTTGCTCCCACCCAAAAAACAAATGTATTAGAATGCCTTGAAATTAAAGCAAAGCTGGATTCTAATGTTGTAATTTGATTCTAAAGAAAAAACAAGATCTGTGATTTCATGTGCTGAAAATAACTTAAAGCTTCTGATCCATGACTGACACCTTTTTTTCTTTTTTAAAGTGGTCATTGTTATGACACTCACAGTGTTTTTGTAGTCCAGATGTACAACAGAATTCACTTGTAAAAAAAACATCTCTTTATAAATGGCAGACATTTTATGAACAGTGCCTTTAAGGGCAAGCCATCCAGTTGAAATACAGTGCATCACTTCTCACAAAAAATGTTGGGTTTTTACCTTTATGATGTGACATACCTGGGAGACATGTGCCATGGCAGTGATCATTTAATAGGCAAGTCTAGGTAAAACACACAATGCTATGTTTATTTACAGTGAAATACAAAAGAAAAATAATCTACCAAACTAACAAAAGTCAAAACTCCTCCTTGTGCTCAAAAAGTAGACTTCTTCTGTTCCTTCATTATGCCTACTGGCATACCGGTACAAAAACTAAGCTTCTTTTAGAAAGACCCTTCTTAAAACTCTTCTCCAAAAATAGTCTCTGTCTAAAAACTTTAAATTATTCATCTACAAACCCAGCCGATAACAACTCACAAGTCCTGAGATTTAAGCTCCACAGTTGTGTGCCTGGTCGCCTCCTTTTCCTTCTGGTTCAGACACATACAGTAGCAAAGGATCTGCTCTCTTCAAAGACAGCAATAATGACTGATCTAAAAGCCTCAGCTTCCTCTTTTTGAAAATGTTACCTGACCAATTGTCTTCTTCCAGCTGGTTAGGTTACTAAGCATTCTGAACTGCCCTCTTACAATGGTCACAAATATAGGATGGAGTGCTGCATTTAAATGACCTTATATAGATGCTATTCTAGACCTGTGTCCACCAATATTATTTGTGGGTCAGTAGGTAGCATTCTCTTGTTGGGGCATAAAAATTAATGCACTATTATTTCAGTAATAACCTGTGGTGTTCGTAGTACTGATCAAGCCAGGGCCAAACATCCAAAATGTCCAAAAATAGTTTTCTACTTTGGAATTTTCTTCTAACTACTGGTAAGAGGTTTGTAGCTATAAATTGTCCCAATAAGGCAAACACTGATGACCAAATGGAAAACTTTAAACAGAAAAGTTTAAACAAAAAAAAAAAGATACCAAACAGGGATACATTGCATTTCTTTCATATAGTTGTAATGTTGGTACATGATATTGCTGTTTGTCATACTGTCTTACAGACTGTCCAGATTTTGATTGGGGTTCTGAACCTCATGATGGGACTGTTACTTGTTTTCACAAAGCCTACCATGGTGACCTTCTTTGGTGTTCCCTTTTGGACTGGAGCTATGGTAAGTTAAAGGATGCAGGTTTTAGAAAGACTAATATTTTTTTGAATTTGTGACCTACACTGAAAAATTGAAATTGATCCTAAAATGAGAGTGATCTGTTGCACGTCTGTTGCCAACTGGTGTTTGGTAATCCTAAGACTTTTTTGTGTTTGATGTTTGGCATATTTCTTGATAGTCTAGCACTATCAATTATTAAACCTTCATTTTTACTCATCAATGATGTCTGTTAAAAGTGAAAAGAGGGGTTCAGTGGCATAGCATAAAATCTGTCTGTACTAATGTTTGTGTGGATTTTTTATTGAAATAATACAAAAACAGTATAGATTGCTATGTCTTTTGAAGTAAGATGTGAAGACGGGGTTAATTTTAAGTCCTTTCTGTATGAAGATTAGACTTCTAAGGCTGGAGTTTATGGCAGGAAGGGGGTTAACTGATAAGGATTCCAGATGCAAGCTAGGGAATCCCCTGGAGACTAATCCCTGACCATTTGGCCAAAAAGCTGTAAACTGGTCAAACACGTGATCTCCCCCCTTTACCATAATAACGAATGACGAATCAGAGCAGCAAGGAAGGACTATATAAACCTAAAGTTTGTACTGGCACTTTGAACAATACTTCGGTTTTGTTGTTTCTTGTGGGAAACAAGACTTCGGCTTTATTGTTACTTGCATGCAATACACTCATCTGTTTAACTTCATCTCGGGATCCAGAACCTTATTCTTTCTGTTACAACACTTTAAAACTAAAATTAAACATTGATTGTATAGATTCACTAATAAGGTTATTTACAACAAAGCACTTAGTTAACACCTGAATTATGCTTTCTCCTCAGTTTAATCATATGGAAATGTTATTACAAAATTTAGAAAGATCTTTAGAAAATCAATGAAAAGCAGGAATTAAATGAGAAAACATATGTACTGTACAGTACAGGAAGAAGCAGTTAACACTTGTTAAGTTATTAGTGACGCAGTTCAGTTTTCCCGAATACCAGTTTGCCTCTGAAGGAAAACCATGTTTAAATAATGGTCAGATCCTCACACTGTCCTGACATATCTGCAATGCTTTCCCTATTCCTGCTTAAGCATGTCTGCAATGGGAAAATAACAAAGGAATATAAATGACCTTGAAGTTTTTTACATGATTGTGATCGTGTAGCACTTATATACATTAAGCTTTTCTGCAGTGTGCATTTTCATTTAGTAGGAAAGTTATAAGTAAGGCTCTAAGAACTAGGATGTATGCTGACATATACTGTATAGTTATGCAGAGATTACATTATGCACTTGTTGGGTCTGTAAAACAGCAGATAGAAGATTCTTTTCAGTCTGCAACAGAGCAGATAAAGGGTCTTTTCATGAGTGCACTGGACGAAAATACAAAATCCTGAAAATTATTAACAAAGTTAATATAGCAGGCTGCTGGTTTCAATAATAAGGCACACATCTGAGTGCCAGATTATTAAGAGATATTCCCAGTCTTAGATGCACCAGGAGTTCTTCTTTAACAGTGTTAATTTCTTCTATGAAAATTATGATGAAAGTGCTTTTCAGTGACCTGTTTTTAATTTTAGTCAATTATGGTGAAACACTCACAAACATAATCCACAATCACAATGACGAAGAACACATAATATAGAATTAATACATAAAATACATATGAAGTATTTAGTTGAGGTGGGTAGCTGCGTCAGCATGCGTAAGCAGCAAAGGAACTGAAGATTCTTCACACCTGAAGAAGGCTCCACGGCCAAAACATTGTGTTTTCTTTCTTTTCTTTTCAGCATGGAATAAACTATACAGTTTGTGCTCAAATATATTTGCAACAGTGAAAGGTCAAAACAGGAAAATAAAACTTGAGAAGCTGTAAATGTACAAAGAGAGGTAGTCTTGCCACCTCTGAATGATGTGAATACTCCATTCATGTAGTATCATTAATAATTCTTTTTTTTTCTTCTGCAGTACATAATATCAGGGTCGCTATCTGTGGCTTCTCACAAAGGAGCTAACATTCACATGGTAAGTTCAGAGCAATCTATGCAACCACAGATTATAGGTGCATTATCCAGAGTCTTTAATGAGGATGGTATTGTAACATTTTACACATTTATATTCTTCTTCCTTTGTTGTTAATAATTCACTTTCTTCTTATTTTTCAGATTAAGGGGACTATAGCAATGAACATTTTCAGCTGTATAATGGCTTGTGTTGCGATTGTCTTCCTCTGTATTGACCTAAGCATGAGACACTCTAACTGCTGGCCATGGTCTTCCTTTACTTATGAGTACAGGGATTGCCAATTAATAACATTCCAGCTCAATGTAAGTAATGTATTTTAATAACAATTGTACTTAATGCTGTGTTGTTAGTACTTGAGTATCCTTAGGAATGAAACTGCTTTAAATAGTAAAGCACCAGTAATTTTAACCCTTCCTCTCTAAACAGATTCTCAAGTAAGTTGCAGAAGCAGATGTATTTTGCTCTTTCAGTATAAGGTGATGAATGAAATAAGTAAAAAATAATCAATCATCTGTAGATGATTAACGCACCTGAGGGAATAAAGTATTTGATCATACATTCTTTTTTATAAGCTTTTTTCACTTCTCTTTTGTTTCATATGGTAACCAAGTTTCTGTGTAAATTTCTATATTGAAAGTTGAACAAAAAGTACACTTAATTATTCCTTACAGTGCTCAGTGTGAAGACACAGTCTGATTTAGGCAGTGACTTTGAAAAAGCTACGGAGCTCAATGGCTGAGGTTGAGAAAATGTCAGTGCGTCAAAGCTGGCATTTATGGCAGAGTGGTGAGAAGGAAGACATTATCATGACAACTCAGATCCTACACTGGGTTTGCAACAGCATTTAAGGGATATTGCAAGCATGTAGTAAAATAGTTTGTAGTCAAAAAAGAGAAAATTGGAACATTTTGAACTACAGATGTAGCCATTTAAAATGTGTGAGGTGTCGCATACAAGTGGCATAGAAGTTTTGATATGCATTCTGAATGGCTGCATCTGTAAATGCAAAAGGGTTATGTTTGTCCCATACCCAACACGGCACATCACTAAGTTAATGGCGACCCTATTTGTCGGTCAGGGTGTTTCCAAGGATTTCCAACCACAAAATTATTCTGAAAGAATGTTTGCAAGAAAAGCATTGCAAATTAAACTGCTGAAAGCAGTGAAAATATTAATTTTGATTGTTTCTTTGCAGTCTTAGCCCAATTTATTTGTACTTTTTCACAGCATTAAAATTGAAGGATCAAACAGCAACATCTCTATGAGCACATGACCACAGATCAGTTATCTGTTTCCCCTCCCCTTGTGCTCTTTGCATGTGGGACAGGCTCTGGGCTGCCACAGTCCTTACCAGAAATATGAAGCTTTCTGGTAATGTATGGATAGTTCTACTAAGTAATTCTACTAATTGTAGAATTGATACCTTTCACATATATGTAATTAATACTTTATTCCTTCATCTCAAGCCCTAAATCAAAGAAACGTATGACTCGGGAAAATATTTATGACCTGTGTTTCTGGGCTTGAAAATACCCCACTGATGTAGTATGGTATTCTGTGTGTTCTGTGCTTGTAGTGTTCTGATGCCTAGGAGTACTACAGTAAACACGTTGCTTAATGGTTGTAGTCCTCCATTGTGTGATTCTTTGTCTTGTGCATTTCTGACAGGCTGCACTGGATGGAATCAGGGGGATCCTACTGATTTACTCTGTTGTGGAGCTCTGTGTGGCACTGTCCATCTGTGTCTTTGGATGCAAGGCGGTTCACTCCAATTCAGGCGATCAAATGGTATAAATCTTGCAAATCAGTGGATTAATTTAAGTTCTTAAACATGAACAACACTTTATGCAGCAGACTGTAACATTATAACAGGGCTTCCCAAATGGGTGGCTAGTTGCATAAAATGTCTTAATTTTCTGTTAAAATTTGGCCTGAAGTGTCCCTTTAGTTCAAAGGTTGTGTGTTAAACTACTGTTGTAATAACTTCAGTTCAGGCACTGAATTGGTTCCTTATTACATGTGTTCAGCTGAGAGAATAAAAAGGACGATTTCTGTTTCTCAGACATATTTTTTGTTCATATTTTCACCTGTTGTTGTCTTGTAGTCTGTGGTCCTTGTCCAGAATACTGGTGACCTGATGACTGACCCAGAGCTGGCTCGCAGTCCCAGCGAGAGTGACGTACCCCTGCTGGACAGTGAAGAACAGCCACACACGTCACCGTCCTGTTCTGCATAACTGAAAAAAAAAACAGTTTGGGTTCAAGGCTTACCGAAGGAATAAGATAACAGCTGGATTCTGTAACTACATCACATCTTGCACTTTTAGCTTAGGTAATAATCTCTATCAGTCAATCAGCATTATTCACATACTGTATTTACATTACTGTGGACATTTGTTCTTCAAAATATAAACATAAAATCTTATAAAAAAGTGATCCAAAACTCTACCACACTTTGATAAAGCTGCTATTTTAAACATTTTAAATAGCTATCAACACCCACATTCTTGCAGTTCTAAAGTGCTTTTAGGCATCCAAGATGCTGTGGATGCTGAAGAACCTTTTAATACTTATTTGATCCAGATTCCACCCACTTCATAGTTATTTAAGTAAGAGAATCAAGTTTAAAACAGCAGCACACCTGTGCATTTATAGCAATGTAATGAGGGAATGACTTGAGACCATAAGTAATAGAGCATGAATGTGTGCAGAAATCCATTAAACTTCTGCTTATGCGGAAAGTTTAAGTCTCGAAGCAAATGTAAATTAGCAGAGGCACTTTAAAAGTTTTTTAAGGGGAGTAAGAGCATGTTGAAGGCTGAAAAATATCTTCATCCAAATTAAATGCTGCCATTCAACCCGTTGAAGAAAAAAAAATATAAAAACAGCATAGTGGCAACATGTTGGGAAGCACTTTCTCAATGTATGTTAAAGTCTTTGCTTGGATAATTTTTCCAGTCTTTGACTTTCATCTTATAGATTAAAAGAATTAATAGCAGTCACTTGGAAAAAGCACAGTAAGGAGGCTGATCCAAGAGCATTAAAGACAAATACAATAGATATAATATTATCCACCATGTTAACACCTTGTAAATGCACCTTATTTGTATTTGTATTTGAAACAGCCTACTTTCATCAAATTATCTGAAATTGTTCAATTGTGTTGTGTTCTTAGTGCAGTGAAAACATCTTACTTGGTATTTTCTAAAATAAACCTGTTAATATGGAAAATGCGTCTTTTGTATCAGTTTATGAGTCGAAAGTTGATATCTGCCATAGTAGTAATGCCTATTTGTTTTTCTTATTTGCTTGTTAATCCAATACATTAAACTCCACCCCACCTGTAATTGCCAATTGCACACATCTCACTTGAGGCATTACTATTCACCAGTGATCACATACACTGTCGCCTTTGAGTTTACTGGTGGAGTTTTTATGCATTTTTAAAATCAAATGCTACTAAATACAGTATATATATACTTAATAAAGACTGATTTTCCACCACATTTTTGTTGGACTTACTGTCATGAACCACACATAAGTACTTTGCCAAAGGGGCAATTTGTTTTACCATCACCCTTCACCCCTAGAGTGATTCCCCCCCAGAAGTTAAAACATGAAAAAATACACCTGCAGATCATACAAATCATGCACTGAATATGGGTTGAGTCATGACATTACTATAACAATTAACTATCGCAGAACTACATTTTTTAATTAACATCATAGATACACAGGCTCCAAAATATCGACTTCATATTATCTTTGCCATGAGACTCCTCATTGCATAGCACCGGTCTATCAGTATGTATACAATGTGTAGCCAGCTCTACTTTGTCCATCATTTATTCCTTGTGCTAGTTTTATCCGATGCATATTTTGTGCCTTTAGAGAAGTTAAAAAAATAAGTGTGAAGTATCAGGCATTCTCAGGGAGGGTGAAACATGTCAAGAACATACAGTATTTAAGACCTCTAATGTCTCTATTTTCATAGGTTATAGACTTCTGAAAATACATAACTAACATGGGTAGTCACATTTTGAAATGCTATGATATTTGGTGATTAAACTGTAGATACTTGTGTAAAGCGCTTTGTAATAATCATAATACAATAAGTGACTTAATGGGTGGCAGTTCCATATTATGAATTACTTCTTAACAGCACAGACTGGTGCAAGTTGGGTGTTTTTCTTGCCAGTTTTGATTAAGCTCTCTGAGGATGCTAAGGGATCTCTTATGGACAGCAGTTTTCAAGTCTTTCCACAGATTCTCAGAACGGCTGTTGCTCAATGTCATCAGTTGGGTTCTATACAGTAGTAGTTATTTTAGGAACAAGTAATAGGTTTATTCCATGCTGAAAAAAAGAAGAAAGAGAACACAACGTTTCAGCCGTGAAGCCTTCTTCAGCATACCTGAAGAAAGCTCCACGGTCAAAACGTTGTGTTCTCTTTCTTCTTTTTTTCAGCATGGAATAAACCTATTACTTGTTCCTTTGCAGCCTACGCATGCTAATGCAGCTACCCACCTGAACTAGTAGTTATTTTAGATGATCATGGGCCTTTTAAATACTTTAACATACTGGATGAAAAGACCTTTTCTAATGATTCAGGTAAGTAAACGTTTCAGGAAAATGCTTTAACATATACTGTTCAGTGGGTAAAGAACATCTGCAGATCCTTTTCAGAGTAATACAGTAAAAAATGTTAAATCAAGATGCACTAAATCAGAAGTTATTTACACTTCAGTAGTTTGATTAGATCCTAAGAAATGTGAGAAAGAGATATTGTAATATTCAGAGTATAATTGGCAGCCTAGCCAGACGGGGTCCAGACCCCCCAAAAGAATCCTCAAGAACACAGTGTTAAAAACAAGGATCAGCTTAGAGCTACCTGTGTGGATGTAGGTGACACAGAAGTGTTGAGCAGCAGAAGCCGCTGGGTGACCAGAAGAGTAGTAGTAGTAATAATAATACATTTTATTTTATATAGCACCTTTAAAGGTGGCTTCTCAAAATGCTTTACAGAATGACAACAAAAAACGAAAAAAATATATACACAATGAAAATACACAATGAGAGGAGACAGTAAATGGGAGTACTGAACACGGTAGGAGCAGAGGGTTAAAGAACTGACCAGTTAAGTAAAGGCCCTTCTAAATAAGAAGGTTTTGATTCTATTTGAAAGAGCTTAAGGAAGGTGACTCTGATATCCTTTAGGGATAGAGTTCCAGAGCTTTGGGGTATAACGGGAGAAGGCTCTATCACCCATAGAGTGTGGAATGGGTTGGGAGGACAACTGGGAGAAAGGAGAAGAGCGAAGGTTGCGAAGTGGAGCGTAGGACAATAGTAGCTCACACAAGTACTGAGGTGCCTAGCCATGCAGAGCCTTATAGGCAAGCATGAGGATTTTAATATCAACACAAAATCTGAGAGGAAGCCAGTGCAAGGAACCCAGGATAGGAGTAATGTGATCACTTGCAGTAGACCTGGTCAGGACTCTGGCTGCCAAATTTTGCAATATGTTGGAGTTTGTTCATTGTGGATTGAGAAACCTTAGCGAGTAGAGCGTTACAGTAGTCAGTTCTGGAGAAGACAAATGTGTTGATGGGCTTTTCAGCACCAGTTAGTGATAACGTAGGACATAGTCTGGCAATATTTCTGAGGTGAAAGCATGATGTTTTGACAATATGATAGGTCACATATAGGTTGGACGTCAAGCCTGAATCATCACCAGGTTTTTAATTTAGACTGAAGCTCAAGTGCAGTACCATCCACAGATAGGGTTACAGCATTGGCTTTAAAAAGTTGATGTGGGCGGGGGGGAGGGGTGCCAATAAGCATGACTTCATTCATGTCACAGTTCAGATGAAGGAAATTTTGACTCATCGATGCTGGACATGCAATTGGAGAGAATAGAGACAGCCACATCAGTATCAGGTTTGGTATGGATGTAGATTTGAGTATCATCAGCGTAGAAATGATAGCTGAGGCCATGTGATTTTAAAAGCTGACCAAGAGGAAAGATGTAAATGCTGAAAAGTACGGGGCCCAGTATCAATCTGCGGGGATCACCAGACTTAATGAGGCCAATTTTAGAGCTAAATATGCCAAGAGAGACAAAGTGACAGCGATCATTGAGGTAAGACTTGAATCATTTGAGAGCAGTTACTCTCAAACATACTCAAGATGAGTAAGATATCATGATTAACAATGTTGAAAGCAGCATTGAGATCAAGAAGAATGAGTAAGAAAAAGAACCAGAATCAGAAGCTATTAGAAGATCATTAGTGACTTTGACTAGGGCAGTTTCTGTTCTGTGAAGTTGTCAGAAACCAGATTGGAGGGGTTCAAAAACATTATTTGCAATGGGGTGATTATTGAACTGAATTGCAGCAACACACTCTAAAATTTTTGCAAGAAAGGGTAAGTTGAAAATGGGGTGAAAATTGTTAAGATTGTCCAGAGCTATGTTTGGCTGTTTTGGCACAGGGGTAATTGCAGACGTTCTGAGGACCATTGGTATGACATCAGTGTTCAAATATTCATTTATTATATTGAGGACAATGGGGCAGAGTGATATGAAACAGGACTGAAATAAAGTGGTGGACTTCATATGTTAAACCAGTTGACTGAGGAATGCAGAGTCAAGAAGAGAGAAGTTAGAAAGAAGGGAACCAGTAAAGTTAGGCAAGCTAAGAGGAGGTGTGGGACTGACATGGGTTGTGGAGAGAATGTGATGCTGCATGCTGTCAATCTTGTAGCTAAAGAAATCTAAAAATGTGTTGCAAAGTTGTGACGAGGCAGGTAATATGATGGGGTAGTTTGGCTTTAGCAGTCTGTTGATGGTGGAGAAAAGATGCCTGGGGTTGTTATGGTATTTTCATATGATGTGTGAGAAGTTGTTGAATCTAGCAGACTGTATCATATCCTTATATTCAGACAAGTAATTGTTCCAAGCCTGATAATGTACATTTAGGCCAGAAAGACATTCAAGTTTCCGGGAGACTGCCTTCATTGAACACAGGTAGTCGGTGTCCCAGGGGGCAGAGCACGAAAAAGAGATGGTTCGAGTTTTTAGAGGAGTGAAGGTGTCAAAGGTAGATAAAACAGTGCTATTAAGCAAATATATTTTGTCCTAGAGGATCAGAAGTAGAGAAACAAGATATGGAGGATAGAACAGAATTTGTGAAACTAGGTTGATCAACTGATTGCCAATTATGAAAACTTACAGAGCATGAGAGGTAAGTGTTAGAAACAGGTAATTCTAGATTGAAAAGAATAGCTAGCTGGTTGAACAGGAGACCACTGTTTTGTCTGTGCCAGGTTTCGGTTAAGCGCAGAAAGTCAAGTCAATTTTGAATAAAGTCACTTATGAAAAGAGCCTTATTGTTGAAGGAGCAGGTGTTTAGTAGTGCTGATCTGGCCAGTTTCGGGGAGCCAGGGGCAGTAGGAGAAGCCCTGTCACCTATAGAGTGTAGATGGGCTTTGGGGACAGACTGAGATTGAGAACAGAATTAAATGAATGTGAGGTGCGAGGTAGGGAGTAGGAGGATAGTAGCTCAGACATATACTGAGGTGCCAAGCCATGCAGAGCCTTGAAGGGCAGCATGAGGATTTTGATGGTGACACGAAACCTGACAGGAAGCCAGTGCAAGGACTCCAGGATAGGAGTAATGTGATCACTTGCACTAGATCTGGTCAGGATTCTGGCTGCCGAATTCCAGATGTACTGTAGTTTTTTCAATGTTGCATTCTTAAAGAAAACCTTCTGTCCACTGCAAAAAAGCTAAAATTGAGGTGGAAGTTTATCTTTTAATATGACAACTACTCTAAGCACACAGTCAAAGCAACAGTGGAGCTGCTGAAGAACAAAAACATAAATGCCTTCAAGTGGCCCAGTCAGAGCCTTGACCTCAGTCCAATTGAAAATCATGGAATGACTTGAAGTTTGCGTTCTATCAACAGTCGCTTTGCAATTGAACTGTGCCTGAACAGTTCTTTTGGGCAAATAGGCAAACAATGCCAAATCTAGATGTGCTGTGTTGCCACAGATCTAACCAAAATTAATAATGGCTGAAATTAAAATAAAAGGTGCTTTTACCAAATACTAATTCAGGGGTGTTAACAATTACCTAAGCCATATTTCTAGGTTTTTATTACTTTTCAGAATGTATTTTTTATCTTGGAGTAGTGTATTATGTGTTGCAATACTGTGTGTAAAGTGTAAGTTTTGATTTAGTGTATCTTGATTTCAGGCTGTTAGGCCACAGAATGTGTTACTTTGGAAAGTGTAGACTTTCTATTGGCACTGCCGGTATGTTTGTACTACATGTAAGTCAGCAGAGGGCCCCATTGCATTAAATGTAAGCTTTATTTCAGCTTTAAGTCAATAAAGCCTGCTCAGTTCTCTAGCGTTTTTCATTATTTCAATCCTTTTAATAAAACTGCTCATTAGCTGTACAGTATACATTTTTATTTTAATACCATCTCTAGTGACCTTACAGTCTTCAAGACCTGTCCTTTCATAGAATTTAATATTATTCTGTTGACAGGTGTGTTTTCTCCATTCGATAACACACATTTTGAACTATTACAATTATATTTTCTTAAATTAGTTATATTAATTAGTTAATTAATACATTAATTCGTTAATCTAACCAATCCATTTTTAGCCATTTCTTCCAATTTGGGGTTGCAGGTGAGCCAGAGCCTATCCTGGCAAGCAATGCAGGATATACAGTACCTTGGACATTGGACAGCCCCCGTTTGTCCGTTTTTTTACTTTCTTCAAATCCAGACTTAAGAACCAGACTTCTTTTTACCAGAGTTTACATCTGATTGATATATATTATATCTGTATGAACCTGTATACTTTTGGGGTTTTTTTCTTTTACTTTTTGTATGTTTTTGTCATTTTCAATATCACTATCTACAGTGTTTTTGAGCTTGGAACGGCATTTTATAAATCCAAGTTATTATAGTACACTACCATAAATACTAAACACATTGCATCGTATAGAAACATTTTGTTAGCTTATTGGTTAACAGAAGTTAATTTGAGTTCTTTTAAAATATGTGTATTGTCTATGACATTAATGTATATTATAAATAGTCCTTGGATGAAGAAAGACGATGGTGGAATACTAATGGAAAGGGTCAAAACAGATGGTATCAGTGAGCTCTGTATGCACACACCCCACTGAATTTGCTGAAGGAAAGCCCTTTAATACTCCCCTAGGGATGAGATTTCCCCATTCCACTCTCACTCTAAGAGCATCTCAAATGGTGTAACAGTGTTGAGGTTTATTAGCCTCCACTCTGGGTCCAGATTGGTGATGCAGGTACAGTCGATACTAGCTGACTATCAGATGTGTAATCAACAGATACAGCTTGCTACTTGGGAAGACGCTAAACTCTCTTTGGAGCAGAGCAAGCTAGTGTGAGATAAGACATGTCTGTTGTTTCACATCGAAACAATAATGATTAAAGTTTCTGCCCCAGGAGGCAACTGTATCCTGTTAGGGTAACGGAACATTTAAATTTAAAATAGGAAAGAGAAAAGAAAACCTTTTCATTTTTACTTCATATTCTAATAAAATGGCAAAACTTGAAAATTCTTCTTAATAGTTTTTGACACCATAATGCTTCATACATAAAAATCTGCAAAGATGTATCAGGGAATCAAGAAGAAATGGATTGGGAAAAAAATACTGTATATAAAAATCAAGCTGCTACTTGAATGACACCAGAGATCTCTGCATGAGAGAATTTCACAATCCCTCGGACAAGTTTCTGTTTGCTTTGTTTGAATGTTGCTGCTTAATGACTTGATAATCCCTTCATAACTGTTACTCAAGAAATTATAATCATGTGCATAAAACCATTTAGGAATGTGCAAATCACATAATTTGTGCATAAGAGGTCATGACATTTATTTTAGCATTATTTATAATGAACAATACAAAGAATTGCTGAAAAAAATGTCATGACCTCATAGTAGTGTAAGTATACAGGTCCCACGCCCCCTTTCTTATCCAATGGGATGCCGTTATTTGTTGGGATGCCCCGCCCCCTTCTGAGCCGATGGGAGGCCATTATGTGTTGGTATGTCCCGCCCCCCACCTTCGTCAGTGGTGTGGTGTTGCAGGGTCCCAAATTTCCGTTGCCCCGTGTTTATAAATATTGTAACGCTCACGGGGTTCACTGATGGAAAGAAACAGGCCGGACGCTCTGGCACGGGTTGGCAGGACATTTATAAGAGACGCTGAGGGAGGTTACATACATAGGGACAGGGGAGATACAGCACTGCACCACACCTACACAGACACAAGAGGGAAGAGGGCGTCTCCAGCCCTCGTCCCACTATATACAGGCGGGTAGTCCCGCCCATCAGCCGACGTTCCCAGCCTGCCTTGTGTGCACATGGCTACAGCGCCCCCCGTGAGTGCTACAATATATATATATAAAAGTGTATATTTGTATCAGGAGTAAGCGATCATGTCTGTCTAGCAGGGCAAAGAAGTTGGCTTGAGTAATCAGAGGGATGGTGTTACCACACGTTCTATGCAACATGCATTGTATTTTGGAATAGACCCCACAGACAGAATCAGGCTTCAGTTTTTGATCTGAAAACAGCAGATTTGTAGTAAGTTCATTCATTTTATTTACATACTCCTCAATCCCCCTTCCACATTTGAGGACATTAGTATTCTGCTCTTTGATTTTAATTTCTAGCTTTGTAGAAAAAAGAGTGTAAAGCACTCTTGTGTCCTACTAAGTTATTCATTCAGGAGAAAGTATCTCTGTTGCACGTGAGTTTTATTTTTAGGTCCACGCTGTTCAGCAGGAGTTTGTCATGAAAAAACAGGTCCATATGAATGTGACCCAGGAGCTCCAGTTTTCAGCTGTGTGTCGTGTATGATGCCCTTTTTCGGAATCCCAGGTTGGATCCATCCAAAGCTGTGGACTTGTGTTGCCCTGCTGTGTCTTTGTAAAAGAGCCCTGTGAAATACTGGGTCTTCAATGTCTGTTCCCTGTAGTTGAGAACAGACTCTATAAAGGCCCTGTACGGATAGCAGTTGTTGCTCTGGGTGATCAGCTGGTCTCCCACAGTGATGTCAACTTGACAGAAGATGGCTGCAATCTTAACCATTCTTTTATCAGGCTTTGGTGGCCCCTCGGGATGAAATGATGATGCCTGTCTTTTTCTCTTGACACCCCTTCTGATGTTAGCAAAACCCAAACCTTCCTGTTGTGGCACGGTTGCTTTAGACATGACAGCGCTTGTAACGTTGCTAACCACATCTTTGGCGATGTTTTTAGCTGCCGACGACATATGTGACTTAGCTATTTCAAACCCGTGTTTCAGAAAAGGTACAGCTTTTCTAAATAGCGCTCTGAAAGTAGCGCCTATACCCGCACTGTACTAGACTGGAAGCTCCGAAGATCCTGGAAATCCATACCTGGCTTGGTATTTGTAGTAGTTTGTGTACAAAGAAGGATCCTCATAGCTTTTGTTGACAGTCATTCTTTTAGGTGTTTGTCGCTTTCACAGGTCGAAAATGCAGCTTGACAATAACTTTGCCAAATGCAAATGACACGTGCTCGTTTTGATCCGTCTTTATTTCAGTAGTGATGGTGTTAAAATGATCGATGCTCACTGGTACGTAATGGGGCTTGTCATACAAAAGCGTGACAAATTCACCATCCACACCTTTGAAAGGCACACAACGCAAAAGCAGTGCGTAGACGTCGCCTATTAACAAGTGTTCTATGATATCTGTATATATATATACAGTACATGGTGTTAATTCCACATGTCATATCGACAGGATGTAGCGATTTTACACTTCCAACACCAGATCTGAAACCCAGAACCCTTGCCAGACAGTCATGCGCGTACATAACAAGCTGGGTATCCCCAACAACCCTTATAGACCTGCTAATGGGGTTGTATTTAAAACCTACAGTTGTCAGCTTGGTTTTGTCCATAGTGTGCTTCATTTCAAGCATGAGCTGATTGATGCTACTGTAGTACCCCCTGGGAATGGTGCAGGTCCATATAGCATCAGTTTCTTCGTTGATGAACAGAAAATCTTCATCTTGGTCGAATGTGTTTAGCATGTGCAGTCTACCAGGGACACTTCCCAGCTCCCATCTAAGTCAATCGCCTTTGCTAAATACTCCGTGAAGCATGAGATGGTGTTTTTTGGAAATATTTGGATCTATATATCTGTGGCACTGTGGCTAAGGATCTGCGCCTATGGCTGGAAGGTTACTGGTTCAAATCCTGTGGCCAGCAGAGGAATCCTACTCCGTTGGGCCCCTGAGCAAGGCCCTTAACTCCAACTGCTCCAAGGGTGCCGTATAAATGGTTGACCTTGCGCTCTGACCCCAAGCTGACCCCGCAGGGTCAGCTTCTCTCTCCCTGTCTGTGTGTCTCATGGAGAGCAAGCTGGTATGCAAAAAGACCCATTCCAAATACAAGAAATTGTATATGGCCAATAAAGTGATCTTATCTTATCTTTCACCTCTGAGGCCTTTACCCAACTATTGAATTTATCCTTCCAACCACGCCACTTTCACAAAAGCTGTTTGTTTTTGCCAAACACCCTGGATGCTAGAATCTTTTGTATGTGGTAGATGCGCTCGGCATTGGGGTTTATTTTCTACAGCTCCTCTGTGTAAAAGGAGCCCTTAATGTCATCGCCTGCATAGTCTTACAGTTTGTAATACAGTCTCAGAGCTGGGATCCGCTCTTTGACAATGAAAATGTCATCCGTGAAGGTCTGTTTACCCCTTCTCAAACATTCTCTTTATTTTGGACACCCTTACATGGTTACCCACATTAAATGAAAACTTTGAAAATTTTCTCACAAAGACTGTTACTGACTGTTATATCTCACCATAGACTGTTCTCAACACCTTAAGACCACTGTATTAGCCATATACAATTTCTTGCATTAGGAATTTGTCTTTTTGCATACCCCAGATTGGTACCCTGAGATACACAGGCAGGACACCAGGGTTACACTCCTACTCTTTTTGATAAACATCCTGCGATTTTTAATGACCACGGAGAGTCAGTTTTACACCTCATCCGAAAGATGGCTCTTGTTTACAGTATAGTGTCCCCATCACTATACTGGGCCATTAGGACCCACATGGACCACAGGGTGAGCTCCCCCCTGCTGGCCTCACTAACACCTCTTCCAACAGCAACCTTAGTTTTTCCCAGGAGGTCTCACATCCAGGTACTGACCAGGCTCAGACCTGCTTAGCTTTAGTGGGTTGCCGATTGTAAGTTGCAGGGTGACATGGCTGCTGGCACTGTATAGATTTTAACTCTCATTATTATTTACTATGTGTAAATGATGTACCATTTGTATCACATCAGATTCAGATTGATTCATATAGATTTTCACTCTTGGTGCATTGCTGTTCATGTTTTGGTGTATTGTATTAATAAACTATTTTTTCCAAATTTGTATGCAGTGACTGCTGATTATTCTATTTGATTTATTCCTAAGAGTCATGAAAGCAGTCTTGCAATTTACTTCTCCATTTTCTAATTGTTTCAGTTAATTAAAAACTCTCGCATCACTTAAACAATCGAGGTGATCAGATTTTTTAAAATCTGGTAAATAGTTGTTTTTTTCTTATGGTAGTTGCATTTGAGTAATTGAAGACAATAATGTTAGAATGCCCCCTTTTCCTCATTTGCATAGACGTAAAGTGAGAAAACAATTTGAAAAATGGGGAAATACCACATATTCTACTGACTACAAGGTAAGTATAAGCTTGTCAATGGGAAAGTGTAATATTTGCTTATTACATATTCACGTTTAATGGGTCAGTATTTGATCTGATACAACGTTAATACAATATACTGTAATATCAAGCATGCTAATTTTGCACGTTCAATCATAAAACTTAGACTTAGGTGTTATAGTGAAGTCAGAAAGTTATTTTGACCTTTAAAGTTTTTTATTTATATTATTTAATTTGCTCTTGATAATGAAAAGTCAGACCTCAGGTTAATAGATTAAATAAAACTTAAATTATCAGGAACTAGATAGGGAAACTACCAAGAAGATATTTGTGCGTATAATGATATAATGATATCATTACAACAATGTGTGGGATAATATTCTGGGTAATTTCTATTTTTAATGTTTATGGAAGAGTTTATGTTTCCATTGCTTTCAATTATAGTGTTTGTCACTGCAGCCTATCCATACATTATTGATTAGCTGCCCCATATTTTGATTTTTCTGTAATAATGCCTTGAATTCTAACTTGAGAAAACATTTGATTGCTTTTCATAACTATTTCATTTCAAAGTATTTCATTTTTTGTAATATATTACCTGGTTTGTTGTCTAGTTGTACTTTTTCAACATTCCACTGGATGGCTGGTCTCTGAGGTGCATCAGTGAACCTTACCCAGCTCCCTTTGTAAACATTAAGACATAACCCTTACATAGTGATGAGGCACTCTGTGAAATTAAACACATCTCTTTGTTCGTGTCAATGTTTGCCTTGTTATGGACTGGCTTCCTATCCAGGCTGTACCCTGCCTTGCGCCCATTGCAGTTAGCAAATGGATTGATGGACTGATGTTTGTAGGTGTCTGAAAAAGTTATGTTGATGAAGCAACCAAAAGAAGAGCAGAATGGCCTCCTCCATTTTTGTAATGTTTTGTGGTCCCACTCTGTTAAATATTGGTGTGGCTTTAGGGCTCTACTTGCCATTAGAAGTAGAGAATCCCACTATTGAAGACATTCTCTAAGATTTTCAAAAATTAGAATGTAATAGAACTAATAATATTGCATCTTGAACAATTAACATCCAGGTAATGAACATCTTTGAACAACCATTAGATGAAAAATAAGCCAATAAAAAAATGAATACTGTATCTTCACTTGCTGTTCATCCACCTTATGTAAGCAGATCAACATATTTTCAAGACTGGCTATGAAGTCTAAATGGCAAGAAGAAATGTGACTCTGGGGAGAGGGAATGTTAAAGTGACGGGAAGGTAATTGCTATCGACAGGAAGTTTAAAAAATAAATAAGTAAATAAAAAAGTATATCTGGGAGCCTAATTCTTATTGAGTTCTGTACTCGTCCAATTAGTGCTCCATTTAGCACTAAAGACTGCCATAATTGGATCAGATGCCTCTCCTTTCTCTCCTAATCTTGAGTGCATTAAAAGAAACCGCAGGCTGTGCAGCCCTGTGAAGCATCTTCATTGATGTATGGAAAATGTCTGATCATTTGAAATAGCTGCAGGGATTAACCCTTGCCCTCCCAATAGCCCAATGGAATGGCGCAGAAAATGAAACAGGAAAAGCATTAGGAAAGGAGCAAGAAAGGATTTAAAAGGAGCAGTGAGGTGAACTGTTCAAACAAATAATGTTGCTGATGGTCTTCACTCTGCTGGGAGACATGTGAAGGATTACTTTCTAAAGGACTACACTAATGCAATTTAAAGGACATCTGCCTGTTGACATGAGATTAAAAGCAGTCCGTGTTTCACATCCTTTCGGTAACGGTTTTAGTTATGCACAGTGCTCTGAAGGCATACACGGTAAGCTATGAGCTTTTACAGATTCATGGCTTTAGTCTTGTGCAACACTGGATTTCTGTCATTCAGCTTTGCTTAAGGTCTGATGATTCATTCACTATTTTATGTGAGGCCACAGTTGTGTATGGGTGGGCTTGTCCATTACATTTCCATGAAACACTTCAATCCAGACAGTTGTTGTTTATTAGCCAGCAGCCATATCACCCAGCAACTCACAACTGGCAGCCAGTTGAAGCTAAGTAGGTATAAGCCTGGTCAGTACCTGGATGGAAAAACTATGGTTGCTGCTGGTAGAGGTATTAGTGGGGCCAGCAGGGGGTGGTCACCCAGCAGTCTGTGTGGGTCCTAATGCCCCAGTGTGCTGACAGGGACACTCTACTGTAAAAAAGCGCCAACATTTGGATGAGACGTGAAACTGAGGTGCTGACTCTCTGTGGTCATTACAAATCCCAGGTGTTTTTCGAAAAGAGTAGGGTGTAACTTTGGCGTCCTGGCTAAAATTCCCATTGGCCCTTACCAATCATGGCCTCCTAATAATCCCCATCTATGAATTGGCTTCATTACTCTGTTCTCTTCCCCACTAATAGCTGATGTGGGGTGAGTGTTCTGGTGCACTATGGTGCCGTCACATCATCCAGGTGGATGTTGCATATTGGTGGTGGTGGAGGGGAGTCCCCATTACCTGTAAAGCACTTTGAGTGGAGCGCCCAGAAAAGCACTATATAAGTGTAAGCAATTATTATTAATGTGCTGTTGAAGATCACTTCAATATCTGACAACTAGCTAGAACAAAAACTTGAAATTAAAGAGACCAGGTATTTATTGTAAGTCTGCATAATCTTGGTTTAGGCTGCTCAGTGTCAGGCCAGCTTTAGCTAAACCGAATCTGGCATGGGTCTTCTATTCTGATGATCAAAAGAGGGCAGACAACATTTTAGCATTGCACAACAGACTGAAACTAGAAAGTGAGAAAATGAGGCCAATCAATTTAATTCACAGCAAAGCAAGTGGCTCTACACCCTGTTGCCATGGCGGTTTTTACCCCATTCCCTCTCTCTTCCTACTCTCTCCTGCTTCATTCTCCTCTCTCGCCTCTTCTGTCTCCATTTGTGGTTGAATGTCCAACCTACCACACGAACCTATCCAGCCTATAAATGTTGGTTTGTCTCTCCCCGAACTTTCTTTTGACTTCAGGAGCCCCTGGTCACTGACTCCCACTGTGCCGCACAAATATGAGCAAAAACGTCAATCTTTCGTCATTCACCGTAACACTCCCTAGCAATCAGGCCTTGACAGCTACAGGGATGCCCCTTAAACCCCGTTTTAAACTGGTCTGTTCCAACCTCCAACTGCTCCAACTGTTGCCTCTATTCACATACAGTATGTAGCAAATGTTCCTCCATTTTTGGGTATTCACCTCAAAATTAGTTGCTTTCTATCTAAATTTAACAAGCAGCAACTCTCTTCCGCGTCCCACATTGTGAATTTTCTGGGCTGGCAGCTCTGCAAGTTGCCAGTACTTCTTCTGCTATTGTACCTCAGAATTCCAGTCTCAGAGAAATAGTACAGATATCTGCTAACTGGTGGCTTGCTTCCTGCTGCCCTTCAAGCTCTACAAATCACATCTAGGGAAGCAGTATGAACACAATGACAACATCAACAGAATTCGCTCATACGGCAATAACTGGAAACTGGAAAACCAAGAAAACAACATCCTGCACATGGTTCCTATACCACTTCCACACAGGCAGCTCCAAGCTGCTCCTTCCAGGTCAGTACAGCAGCTCCCCATTATAGAACTCCACCATGTGTCAAATAGCGGTGTCCATAATAGGAGTGAGCGCAATTTGGACTGTGACGATTGACTATGAAATTGAGAACTTTATAAAGCTCAAGTTGCCATTCTGAAAAGAAATGGTTAAAATAAAAACAAAACGTATCTTGGTTTTGAATAAATAAAGGAAAATGGAAAGAAATTTTAATAGACAAAATGCAAAAACTGTATTAAACTTCCTAGTACCTGTGAGAAAAGGGTGGAGAAACCAAAATGATACACAATGATACATTGCCTAAAGCAAAATGATTAGCGCACCATAACTCATTGAAATTAAGTTATGTAATATAATAATGTAATGCTTCTCTTTTCAAGCAAGAGCTCTTCTGTCATCCCTCTCCATCTCTTTATGCACTGCTTGTCCACTCCAAACCCTTCCAGCCTTCCAGCCCAACAATTTCCCTGCAGTTCAGAGTACAGGAGCATTCCCTTCCTGAATGAATCCCCTTCTGGTATTTTTTCACTCAATATACAGTATATCCGCAATAACACTCCTGAACCAAGCAAAATGATGGTCCATTACACAGTAATTTTGACAACAATCAGAATTATTTTTACTTCTATTGGAATATAAGCCACAGTCAATTGTACCACCTTGAAATTTGAAAAAAAAAGTGTAGCATACTGTATATTTGGCTAAATTCTGTACTTGGTCATATAGTAGTGCAAGCTATTATCAATAGTGCAAGCTACTGACATACTTTCGTTTTTTGCAGGCACATAAGTTTGACTAAAAATCTACAGTTCTAGCAAAGCTGCAGCCAAACTGATTGGCATTCAATGTTTGAACTCAGCATCAGTGTTTTTGAGGATTTGGGGACCGGATATATCTCGACTGCTGCCACAACAGGGCTCGAGCTATATATAGGGACCCAATTCACCCTGGGCATGATCTGTTTTCACCCCTGGGTTGTGGTAGGAGGTATCGCAGTATCAGAATACTGACCAATAGATTCAAAAACAGTTTCTTCCCCCAAGCAGTCCGCATCAAAGTTCAAACAGTTCAAATTAGCACCTGCACATATTAACACCTGTACTTTAAGGTACTGCACTGTTTGCACTTTGTCCTGTCTTGGCTGTATTAAAATGTCTATTGTCTAAATTTATTGTCCATGTCTGTTTGTCATTTGTGCCTATTTTTTCTCTTTTGTTACTGGATACAGCTGAAACGAGTAAGCATTCCAAATAGACTTGTTGTATATGGCAAATAAAAATCTTGAATCTTTTGGGGGGATCTGGGCAGCCTCCCCTTTCTGTCAAGGTTGCCAATTTCCTCAACCAGATGAGCTATGTCATACACTCCTGTCTCTCTCTCATCCTTCACATTTCTTACCATCTAACTGACCTGCTGAATAAATAATGATAATCAGCGATCAAATCAAATTAATACTTTAATAACCAATAACATAAGACAGTCAAGAAATCAAAGGGGATGCACAGAAAGAATGTGAATAATAGAATATATATATGAACTCTTTAAAATATTTTTTACACTTCTTTCAACAAATAACACATAAACACAAAAATGTAATCATCCTTCATACTTAAGTCAACTATTTCCATTTTTAGAAACTTCATTTCATTATCACTTATAACAGTCCTAACATGCTTTTATCCAACATTAACACATTTGCATATACGCAAATATATATGCAATTTGTGACTTGTGAATGAAAGCTTTGGTATTATCAATGTACTCAAGATAATATTACAATCACTTACTGTATGATCCTCAAGTATAGTAAGTACCCAGTCTTAATTAAACCTTATTAGTCCATAAGTATACTTTTATGATGATAATATAATATATATTTATATTTATTAATAATTTTATTAGTCACTTTTTTCAATATAAGAGCCAAACATTTAGATGATTATTACAGCATAATATAGTCAAAGGTCTCTGATTTTTTAATATCGCAAGATGCTTTCCAACTGAATCATGCTTAAATAATAATGAAATTAAGCCCTCCCTCTGCATGGGCAAAGAAAGAACACTTAAAATAGGCCAGAAGAGGGCCCTCAGTAAAAAATACTTAATAAAATACAGTCAGGAACCCATCTAGGGTTCCTGGAGAGTTTCCAGATCGAAAAGACTTGAAGCAGTTTTTGCTCAGATACCAAGCCATCATGAGCCTTTTGTTGTTCAGATGATTTTACTATATTGTTATAAGGAAGAAATCTTCAACAGTTCAACTCTGTCAAACTGGGAGGTTGTTCAACAGAAGAAAATATTGCAGAAATAATTTAATTTTTCACTTAATATCTGTTAAGAAGATGTTAAACAGATCCCATTTGATGATTCCAACTTTCCAATATTTTTTCTAAGATAATTTCTATTATTTAACTTATACCTAAAACCTATTCCATTCTTGATATTCAAATTAGCGATTTGCTTTTAAACATGTAGCCTTTCCATTTCCTTTTGCTTATCCTTTAATAAAAGAAGTAACAACTCTGGAGGATCTGTTGTTACATCTACTACTTGATTTAATTTATCTATCCTGTCTTTATCTTCTTTAGCTGAAAATACATACTGACAAATCTTTTAGTTTTTTCAACAAATTCATCACTTTGGATTAAGTTTCCAATACCTTATTCATCTAGGAAATTTACTTGTTATTAAATGTTAAGAACATGATCTGAACAGAGTCAGCCTGCATTTTTGTCCTGTGTAACCTTAGCTACTAAAGCAAAGGAAATAAGAAAATAATCAATCCTTCTAGCTTGTTCATTTCTTTGACACATATAGGCTCCAAATATCAACCAAGACTAAATAGGACATTAAAGAAGAAATATATTCAAATGTGTTTGGGTGATAATTATATTGTCTAGCTCCTTGTCTGTCCATATACAGTAAATGGTCAAAACGGTATTAAATAATAGAACTATCACTAAAGTTTTCACTTAACATTTTACATATATTATTAAGAAAAGAAAGCATCTTTGGAATTTCCTAACTGATCAATATTTTGTCAATCAAAATCCATTTGGCTTCAATATCCTTGATAATAGGGTGCCTAATATATTGAATATTATTTCCAATGAAAATAAATACCCCTATTTTATTTCTAAAGGCATGACTAAAACGCATGCCTCCCCCCATTGTTTCTTCCATTTAAATTTCTCTTTCTCCACTGAATGGGTCTCTTGGAGACGTACTATAGTACTGTATATCCATGGGTCATATATCATTAATATACAGTATATATTATTAATATGTATACTCATTTATTAACACCTGATGAAGGCTCCAGTGCTGAAATGTTGTGTTTCCTTTCTTTTCTTGCCAGCATGGAATAAACCCGTTATCCGTTCCTTTTAATCCGTTCTAATTTATTAATATATTTTTTTCTGACTCCCAGTCCTATGTTTGTTATTGTAGTACAGAAAAGAAAACATTTTACTCAACAGCATACAGTGGTGTGAAAAAGTGTTTGCCCCCTTCCTGATTTCTTATTTTTTTGCATGCTTGTCACACTGAAATGTTTCAGATCATCAAACAAATTGAAATATTAGACAAAGATAACACAAGTAAACACAAAATGCAGTTTTTAAATGAAGGTTTTTATTACTAAGGGAAAAAAATCCAAACCTACATGGCCCTGTGTGAAAAAGTGATTGCCCCCTAAACCTAATAACTGGTTGGGCCACCCTTAGCAGCAACAACTGCAATCAAGCGTTTGCGATAACTGGCAATGAGTCTTTTATAGCGCTGTGGAGGAATTTTGGCCCACTCATCTTTGCAGAATTGTTGTAATTCAGCCACATTGGAAGGTTTTTGAGCCTTAACCGCTTTTTTAAGGTCATGCCACAACATCCCAATCGGATTCAGGTCAGGACTTTGACTAGGCCACTCCAAAGTCTTCATTTTGTTTTTCTTAAGCCATTCAGAGGTGGACTTGCTGGCGTGTTTTGGATCACTGTCCTGCTGCAGAACCCAAGTGCGCTTCAGCTTGAGGTCACGAACAGATGGCCGGACATTCTCCTTCAGGATTTTTTGGTAGACAGCAGAATTCATGGTTCCATTTATCACAGCAAGTCTTCCAGGTCCTGAAGCAGCAAACCAGCCCCAGACCATCACACTACCACCACCATATTTTACTGTTGGTATGATGTTTCTTTTCTGAAATGCTGTGTTACTTTTACGCCGATGTAATGGGACACACACCTTCCAAAAAGTTCAACTTTTGTCTTGTCAGTCCACAGAGTATTTTCCCCAAAGTCTTGGGGATCATCAAGATGTTTTCTGGCAAAACTGAGATAAGCCTTTATGTTCTTTTTGCTCAGCAGTGGTTTTCGTCTTGGAACTCTGCCATGCAGGCCATTTTTGCCCAGTCTCTTTCTTATGGTGGAGTCATGAACACTGACCTTAACTGAGGCAAGTGAAGCCTGCAGTTCTTTGGATGTTGTTGTGGGGTTTTTGTGACCTCTTGGATGAGTCGTCGCTGCGCTCTTGGGGTAATTTTGGTCGGCCGGCCAGTCCTGGGAAGGTTCACCCTGTTCCATGTTTTTGCCATTTGTGGATAATGGCTCTCACTGTGGTTCGCTGGAGTCCCAAAGCTTTAGAAATAGCTTTATAACCTTTTCCAGACTGATAAATCTCAATTTCTCTGTTTCTCATTTGTTCCTGAATTTCTTTGGATCGCAGCATGATGTCTAGATTTTGAGGATCTTTTGGTCTACTTCACTTTGTCAGGCAGGTCCTATTTAAGGCAGAGCGGTGGCTCTGTGGCTAAGGATCTGCACCTGTGACTGGAAGGTTGCCGGTTCAAATCCCATGGCTGGCAGAGGAATCCTACTCTGTTGGGCCCCTGAGCAAGGCCCTTAACCCTTACTGCTCCAGGGGCGCTGTACAATGTGCTCTGACCCCAAGCTTCTCTCCCTTTCTGTGTCTCCATAGAGAAAAGCTGGGGTATGTGAAAAGATGAATTCCTAATGCAAGAAATTGTATAGGGCTAATAAAGAAACATTACATTAAGTGATTTCTTGATTGAGAACAGCTGTGGCAGTAATCAGGCCTTTGTGTGGCTAGAGAAATTGAACTCAGCTTTCCAAAGATGTGATAAACCACAGTTGATTTATGTTTTAATGGGGGGGGGCAATCACTTTTTCACACAGGGTCATGTAGGATTGGATTTTCTTTTTCCCTTAATAATAAAAACTGCCTTTTGTGTTTACTTGTGTTATCTTTGTCTAATATTTCAATTTGTTTGATGATCTGAAACATTTCAGTGTGACAAACATGCAAAAAATAAGAAATCACACCACTGTATATGAATCCTCTTGTAAGGGCATAGTGAATATTACCTTAACGCGTTTGTTAAAACAAGTCACCTCTCCTCACCGAAGTTGGTTTACCTCATTCTGAATCGCTGCACTTAACTGGAAATGTAACCCATTTTGTGATGTAAATTAGAGGTTTTACAAGTTACTGTGTATGTTTTACTTTTATGTGATTTGAAAATGCACTCATCAATGCCTTTTTTTTATTTCATCAAAATATAAAAATATAATTGCAGTTCCTCTTTAAACTCTGTTGATAATCTAACCTAAGTCCAAAGACTTTGAAACTGTTGTGCATAAGTGAGCAACTTTTCTTGGCTAAAGAAATCTGCCAAGAAAATCTTAACACTTATAAATTCAACATATTTCATTTGTTTCACTTTAGTTGTTGCTGTTGTTTACTGTAATTTACAATATCTTATAAGTCTTCATTCAGGCTTTGAATAAAATATAAAATTTACAAAATGTAAATGCATTCATTTTTTAAGTTCACAAAATGGGTCTGAATATGATTCCACATACTTATTTTAACAAAAACTTCACTATTACTGCTAAATGGGTAAAAGGAAAAGATACATAAGAGAATTATATGAGAAAAAGAAATGCTATGGAGATAAATGGGGCTGTGTGTTGACAGAGAGAAGCTGACAGACAAAATGCAGATCTTTTAATTGGGTCTAATGGCCTCAGGCTCTGTTTGTGTGTTTGGGTGACGGGGCGGGGGTTGAAATCAAAGAACTTGACAGGACGGTGGGCTCCAGAGAGCTTTCGTGTGGATGATTGCTGAGAAAAGCAATGACAGGGTGATTGCATTACTCAGAGAATCCATTACAGCTCCCTGGGGTTAGAACAAGGCGAGTTGTGTGTTTGTCTGTGAGGGTGGATGCTGATGGTGAACAAGAGGAAAAAAAACCTACATTCGTATGATATTTCAATTACAAATAGATTATTAGCCAACATCTAATGTATAGACTAAAGCACCAATGCAGAGAAAAGTACAAGTTAGGAGCAAAGTACCAGATTTTTCAAGAGCACCATTCTACGGGAATGGATATAGATACAGTATGGATATATTAATACATATACATATATTTATATGTCAGGGCTAAGGAACAGAATGTTGCGAAATACAGTGAAATTATATATTATGGGGGAGGCATGTTCCCTATAAGAATAGTGTTAATTTGGAGGGTTCAGGACCTTAACGTTAGGGGCTTTTCCAATAAGAATTGATGCAATAGAATCGGGTATTTGACCATAAATTGATTTATATTTCACTTTTATCTAACCAAATACGGTATAGAGGGTCTTGTTGTAAGTCCAGGTTCCTGAATAATACACCTAAAATAGTGAAATTACTTAATATATTAAGGTGAATTAATATCCATCAGGAATAATGTAATTTTTTTTAGATGCGCTTCCAAATACAGATCAGACACAAGTACAGTATATGCAATTAATGCACCTTTAGCCTATAAAGAAACAATAAATAGAAATATATACAGTAGTGTCACCAACAACATTCAAACAGTAGTCTTATCCAAACCAATAAAGTTGTTTGTTGCTTTAGAATAGATTTTTTTCCCTAAAAAAATTATATTTCAGTGATCAAGCTTTGATTCACTGGTTGAATCAATGAGATATTGTTTGGTGGTAAAAACGTGTTCTTCACAATATGTTTTCATTTCCAGAACAAAATTATCTATGAACTGTCCACAGAATAGTGTACTATAAATGAGTGGAATTCTTACATCAACTTAATCAATTCATCATTGACATACAGATAAGTGCAACACGACATACAGTATAGAGAGGAGACTTACAGTGTACTGTGTATAAGGGTGTTCAAGCCTTTCAACTCTCCTTCAATTAACTCTGGATGGGGTTAAGGTTTCTATTTTTTCACCCTACAGTAGGGCGATTGGAGATTATTGACGTGAGTTAAAACAAAGCTTTCTATCATTAAAAAAATATTCTTTTAACATTTTCTTCTTAGTTGTCTGAAAAAAAATCCCCAGAAGGCAGTGAAGACTTGCCGTCTTCAGTTACCTGAACAATTGATGAAAGACAATCATTCAGATGATGGTTAAATCCTGAAACCTGGCATTCCAATTTGGTCATAACCTATTTTGGCATAAAAGCCAGCAGAAACTCTGCGCTTTTATGCAGACATCAGGTGTTATTGTCTGTACTGCCCTTACTGTCAGTTGTACTCTCCTGAGCCCAACCTGCATGCCCCCTTGCAACTGTTACCTACAGTATTATAGAAGAACCCTTTTTATGCATAGCTTTGGATATTGTAGGCCCATTTCCTAAAACATCCCAAGGTCAGGAGTATATACAGTATTAGTAGTCCTAGTCTGTGCCACAAGGTACCTGGAAGCAATACCTCTGTGCCAGTCAGCAATGCCATACTCAAAGAGCTTGCGAATTTATTCACCCGAGTTGGGCTCCCACAGATCAGGGGACCCCGTTCACCCTACACCTTACAAAGGAGGTTGTTAACCTTCTCAACATCAAACTTTTAAGGACATTGGTATATCAGCCACAAACCAGCGACTTAGTAGAAGGAATTAATTTGACCCCGAAGCAAATGTTGGGACATTTAGAACCGACTTCTTCCCTTCCTCATGTTGGTTATTAGGGAAGTTCCACAAGCCTTAAATAACAAGGTACTTGACTACATTAAATAATTTTCAGGAATATCTGGCTCACCTGAAACTCCTTGTAGGCAAGAATCTTAAGAGAACTTAGAACAACAACGCACCTATAACCGGTGAGCACAGCCTCGAACCTTTTGCCCTGGGGATTGAGCGATGCTCCTATTGCTTACACTAGAGTGTGAATTTTATGTTTACTGGCAAGGACCATAAGAAGTCTGTGAACAAACAGGACCAGCTACATATAAAATATACCGCCCCGACTGCAAACAAAAGGAGAAGGTCTGCCATGTGAATTTTTTTAAACCATGGCGAGAGGTCAGGGTCCCCTCACACTGCTGCTCCTATGCTCTCATTGCTGAAACGCCAGTTTCCATGTCTTCTTATCTATCTCCAACAGAACAATAAGATGCTATAACGCTCCTACAGCAGAATGCTATTGTGTTTTCCACACTACTGGGTCGCACACACCTTGTTCAGTATCGCAACCAGACGCCTCATGGAGTTGTTGTCAAGGTTCCCCCTACAGCATTCCTGAAGCTAAGCCAAGACATCCATTAGGAAGTACAGAAAAGGCCTGGACGTCATTGAAAAAAGCTCCAGCCCCTGGTCCAGCCCTTATTCTCATACCCAAACCTGATGGGACTTGGCTTTTCTGCAGTGACTTCAGGAAACTGAACGAGGTGTCAGTTTGACGCCTACCCCATGCACAGAGTCAATGAGCTATTTGGAGAGACTAGGAAAGGCGACATACCGCATAACCCTGGACTTAACTAAGGTCTGCAGACACCAAGCCAAAGACTGCTTTTAAATGCAACCCAGGGTGTTATCACTACAAAGTATTGCCCTTCGGTCTACATGGAGTCCCTGCTACTTTCCAGCTTCTGATGGACCACCTGTTACACCTACATCTCGCATATGCCTCTGCCCAAATGAACAACCTGGAAATCTTCAGCAAAGATTGGGCATTTCAATTGGTACAAGCTGTGGTCTCTTCCCGTGCTGAAGCCAGCATTGACTGTTCCACCTATCAGTATCTAGGATACATAGTAGAAAGTGGACATGGGAGACCTTAGGTTGATAATGTTAGGGAGATCTGTGACTGGACGGTACCAAAAACTAAGACACAGGTTAGAGCTTTCCTGGGATTTGTGGGCTACTACCAGAGACTCATCCTTCAGTTCATGGAGAGCGGCCCTACTGACAGATATGTCCTGTCACTCTGCCCCAAAAATAGTCCACTTGACCACTGACTCTGCAGATTTGCAGACCTGAAGGGTGCACTTTGTATGGACCCAGTTTTGAGGGTGCCTGATTTAAATCAACATTTCTTCCTACAGACGCATCAGAGAAGGGGCTTGGTGCTGTTCTGTCTGTGTAAAACACCCTGTCCTTTACCTGTACCGCAAGCTCCTTCTCAGGGAGTGTAACTACATGGTCGTAGAGAAGGAATGTCAGGCTGTGAAATGGGCTCACTTTGTTTCTACCTGCTCATTAGGGACTTTATCCTAATAACAGATCACTCCTTGCTGACCTGGATGAAATCTAATAAGGATAAGAATACTAGTGTGACTCGCTTTTTGGTTCTCCACCCTTACAGATTTGCAATAGAACACCGAGCAGGCTTAGCAATCAGAAATGCCAATGCCCTTTCCAGGATCCACAACCTCGTCGCTCAATTTTGACCACCTGTTTGAGTTGGGGGAATGGGTATGTAGTAAACTAACTTTTGCTCCTCCCCATCTTCTGAGACACCCAGCTAATCCAGTCCATCATCCTGGATCCTCTATCCAGTCTGTCCATTACACCAAGCAGATATGACTGTGCTCACCTTGAGTGTAATACCTAACCTTTGCTTCTTTCTACTCAAACTCCCTTCAGAATTTGTAACCCTCAACCTTCCTGTTTCCCTGATGGAGAACCTGGATCTAATTACAACTCCCTTCCCCCCCGCCAATGAATCCAAATAAATCATTCTCTGAAATTTATAACGAGATGATTTTCAATTTATTAACCAACGAAGCTACTTTGCCCCTTTCAGAGTAAATACATTTTCACTGGTATTTATATTATAAACCAGGTGGCATAGTAGTGCAGTGGTTAGCATTGTTACCTCACAGTGCTGGGTATCAGGGAGACTACAACTTAGTCTGTTACTACTTACATCTGTACGTCTCAGAAATCCAGTACATAACCCAACAGCTAGGACTGCTTTCCACAAAGATCTGTTGTCTCCTTAGCTCCATGAGACTTACAGTATACTTCTTCCTTAAAGTCTAACCTGATACTGAGATGCAAGAAGAGCTTCATATCCAGGTGGATGCTGCACATTAGTGGTGGTGGAGGGGAGTCACCATTACTTGTAAAGCGATTTGAGTGGAGTGCCCAGAAAAGTGCTATATAAGTGTAAGCAATTATTATCATTATTATTACTGTATATGTGTTCCTCTCACACCCATTTTCTCGATCCTTCCTCCAAGCCATTGCACCAGTATAAAATAGGCTGTTAGGCTCACCTGGGTGAATATGTGTTCATGATTTACTACCATGGTCTCTAGACTTTCTACAAAGCCATTTTTTAATAAATGCTATGTGCATTGCTCTCCTCAGTATTATCTCTTTACACTGGATACAAATTCTATATTCAGTACATAGGAGGGGGCAAAATGGGCAGGACTAAGATCTAACCTTCCTCCAGAGCCTCTGTTATAAACTCCATTTGGTGTTATTTATGAACAATGTAATAACTATTGCAAGAGGGTAGTAGGTTTAGATAAGTTGGAGATTCTTGTGTGAAACCACACTTCCCACAAAAAAATAACTTTGACTGGACATGCTCAGTCACCACTGTAAAATAAGACCACATGCTTATTGATTCTTTTTTCTTATTGAAATATCTAGTTCTATTTTACCACAGTATGGATATTCCTGAATATAAATTGGTAAAAATCAAGTTGAATCTAAAATGAACAAAATGTTCAAAAATGTCTTCAAACTCTTGCAAGCTTGGTAAATGCAATGTGATTTCTTTTTGCCTTCTTTTGAGTGATAGTTGTTAGTCAGCTTTAAATACTCTTGATTATGGTGTCTTCAGTGCCCCTTGTAGCTAAATCTCAGAATGTATTTAGTTATACTCATGATAAGTTGTATACTTTATATATTCTAATTTTAGGACCTTTGTTGTGTGTTTTTGTAATGTTAAATGTCAATCTACAGATGCCTTTTGGGTGTAGCTCAAAATAAATCCCAGACTGTGCTAAATACTGTATGGTTTACTTTTCAATGTGAAGTACAACATCAGAATGTTTGTGTTTGTGAAATGAAATATCAATTTGTATAATAGTAATTATTTGCACATTTATCATTTTAAAACACTAAAATGATTTAGCTTTAGGCAACCTAGAACACATTATACAATAAAATTAAAACAGCAATGTCCTCAACTATATGTTGTCGAAACATATGATAAGAAAACAGTAAAGATTAACTGCATACTGTACGCCTTCTTTAGGTCTTCCTTTATGTCTCAGTGTGAATTTAACCTCTGCTTGTCTACCCACCCAATGTACACGATGCAAAAAGAAATACTGTATGGCAAGTTCTATGCAGTGAGGCAAAACCCAACATCCATATGCTCCCACAGTGTTCTGTGAAAATGAGTTTAATGTATGAACAATGTGAACAATGCTTTTACGTACATGAGTGTACATGAATGCGCTCAGATGTTCATTAAGCTTTGCACACCTTGAATTACACTGTAAGAAATATTTGACAGAATAACACATGACTGGTCATGCAATATTGTATATGATTAGTAAATGCTTATATGTGTTTTGTAAATACTTTATCAGTATTTAAAAGTTTCTTAATTTTATTAAACCAAAATTGATCACAAAAACCTAAATTGTTGATATGGGTCAGGATGAGAAAGGCCACAAAATGGATTCCAGTGTGTCTGTTTATGAATAATGAGCCAAAAGCTACATCACCTTGTAACTCGCAACTGGTAGCCCACTGAAGTTAAGCAGGTGGGAGCCTGGTCAGTACCTGGATAGGAGATCTCCTGGTAAAGTTAAGGTTGTTGCTGGAAGTGGTGTTAGGGGGGCCAACAGGGGGTGCTCACCTTGCAGCCTGTATGTGTCCCCATATAATGACGGGGACACTATACTGAAAAAAGGTGCCATTCTTCTGATGAAATGTAAAACTGAGGTCCTGACTCTTGGGGGTCATTAAAAATCCCAGGGTGCTTCTCAAAAAGATAAGAGGTGTTACCCCTGGTGTCCTGGCCAAATTTCCCCCTGGCCTTTACCAATCATGGCCTCTTAATAATCCCCATCTCTGAACTGGCTTCATCACTGTGTTCTGGTCCCCACTGATAGCTGGTGTGTGGGGAGTGTACTGGTACTGGCTACCATCGCATCATCCAGGTGGATCCTGCACATTTGTGATGGTGGAGGGGAGTCCCCATTACCTGAAAACTGCTATATACAGTACGTGTAAAGAATTATTAATATTAATAATCAGGTGTTTTTGTAACGAAATACAGAATTATTAAATAAAACAACTAGACTAGTGTTTTGTATTTAAGTATAAATCACCTTTATTCATCAAAGACTCACAAATACCTAGCTACAATAATTTGGTCGTAGGTTTAGATTTACACTTATATTATTGTATAGCAACAATTATGATCTCTCTTTCAGAAGTCAATTTTTTTCCTTTCATTTCCATCTCAGATCTGTTGTCTGTGAAAGAGGGATTTCACATTTGAATAGGATTGCTTGGTTTCATCTTCAAGCGGTTTAGTTCCTCATTACATTGTGCACCACCTCCACAGTTCTGTGCTGAAAAAAAAACAGTGTCTTCTGAAAAAGCTTTTTCTACGAAGAGCATAAGGAAATAACATGGGGAAAATATCTCTATGCCACACCACCTTTGTTACATCACAACACAGGTTGCTTTCTGTCTCCTTTGTGTATAGCATAGAGGGTATGGTAAATGTCCCTTTGTGACATGTCAGCATCAGCATTCAGCACAGTAACCTCTGCTAAACAGTGTGACATCATGACATTGTTTGTTCCTAACATGGATGCTTTTTTTTCTTTCATATCATTATGCAACAGCAATAGCCCTGGTATTGCTCATGTGTTTTAAGTCTGAAAATAAGTGAGAAATGTGCAGCAGGAAACAAAAACACTTACAGTGAGCAATTGCTTTGATCATGCTGGCCTTATGAGAAGCTTGCCTCATTTGGTAAAATTTTTTAAGAGTAATATGTACTGTATAACAATTGACCTGATTGTTCTTACATAGTTAATTTACAAAGACTTGTAAAACTAAATAAATCAACAATGAAGAGAAATAGCAACCTATGAACAAGTTTGCAATAACTTAGTTTTTTAAACTTTGCAATAAGAATAAGTTTTAGAGCAATAAAAATGGAATCTAGTTTTCAAAATACAATACAACAAAAAACATTGGCACAACTCTAATACCATATTCATATTTTGTAAAACCCATTAAATCAAGAATATTTACTGAACAGACAGTAGTTTATACACTGATGATTATACTGTAAATATACAGTATATATTGTTATTAATGTTCTTTGGAGTAGGAGTAATGTATCTTATTAAACTGACCTTGTACTCAGGCTGTACTTTGATGTCAAATATCAATGGTCAACTGATTTGTACTGTGGAATTTGGACCAAGAGTGTGACCACTCGTACCTTAAGAAAAGATTGCTTAGGGTGCACAGAAGCTCACTTTGTTCTATCCTCAATGTGTAGGATAGCCCTACAAAGAGGTGGAGTGTCCTTGTTGACCACTACATATATTGTGGGAGTAATATGGTAATTGCTCACCAAAGAACTTCACCCTTATGTGCAACACTATTCAACATTGTCCATTTACATTCATCCAGACAGACCTTGTCAGAATTAGTTTTTAGGCTGATTCTGTTTTCCTGACAAACACATATTTTTTTTTGCAAAAGTAATAATAATAAACTTTATTTTATAGAACGCCTTTAAAGGTGGCTTCTCAAAGCGCTTTACAGAATGACAACAACAATGAATAAAAAGAATACACAAGATAAAACACAATTACAATATACAGAGGAGACCGTGGATGGTGGTACTAAGAAAAAAGCAGAGGGGTGAAGAATGGAACCAGTTAAGTAAAGGCTTTTTTAAAGAAGAGGGTTTTGAGTCTGGATTTGAAGGAGTTTAGAGAAGGTGACTCTCTGATATCCTTGGGGAGAGAGTTCCAGAGCTTGGGGGCATAACAGGAGAAGGCCCTGTCACCCATACAATGTAGACGGGCTTGGGGGACAGTAAGGAGACCAGAATTAGAAGAGCGAAGGTTGCGAGGTGGGGAGTAGGGCGATAATAGTTCAGACAGGAACTGAGGTGCCAAGCCATGCTGAGCCTTACAGGTGAGCATGAGGATTTTAAAGTCTACACAGAATTTGACCGGAAGCCAGTGCAAGGACTCCAGGATAGGAGTAATATGACCATTTGCACTAGACCTGGTCAGGATTCTGACTGCTGAATTTTGGACATTAGTAGGTCATCACACTATGAATATTCAGTTTTTTAGTAAACAATGGATGGAAGGGGTAGCCATATACAATAATCATTTATGTCATGTTGTTATGTTTTTGTTATGTTTTGGATTCTCCCTTTCCTTCTCAAAGCTACGTGTTTTCTTCAAGGATGAAAGGTGACAGCACAGTACCCTACTGATTAGGAATTTTCCAAATTGGGTTTTTGGTGGCCACCTTTCAATTTACATACCGGAGAGTACTGTGAAACTGCTCTAGGCATCATACTTGTTCTCTGTGTACTTAATATTGTCATATGAATATTTGCCATGTTGATCAGTCTGCTAACCTGAAAGACCTGACACTTACAATTGTTTTCACCTAAATAGCAAGGAATTGGATGAATAATCTATAATCACTGTGGCCTTTGAGGAATCAATGAAATGAAACAGATTTAACTGTACTGTAAGTAGAGAAAGAGTAGGCTTTTCTCCACACAAGTCAAATGACGTATTGTGATTTTAGTCCTGATCAAATACAAAATATTGAATTGAATATTATTGGATCAGCACAAATTAGTTAGGACACCATTCTATTGAAACATTTTGATTGTATAGTACAACTGTAAAATATATGGACAGATACAAGTGTAAAGACAATTGGAAAACTCCAATTTGTTAACAAAAACAAACAGAATAAAAGAGTCCTTAATCCTATGAGAAAGTTGAGGGCCCCCAGTCTAACTATACAATTCATGTAGAAATTGTTATCAAGTACAAAGACTAGCTAGAGCATATTGTCGAAAGCTGGTTTCTGGATTAACCCATGTCCATTTCACTTAATCACTAGGAAATGGACATGGTCTCTAAGATGCATGAAGCCATTTTGTTTTTGTCCTATTACCAACACCATTGTAATTCATTTATGACACTTACAGTAACTAGGAGCTCAAGTATGCATTAACAACTACTGCTGGAGATACACAAACAACCGAAGCTCAGTTTTATGCCTTAAGTACTGTACAAAGCACAAGGAAGTTGATTAACTCAGTAACATACAAGTAGTCAGTGACAGATATACAGTATGCCTGAAGCAATGAACCCTCTTAATTTACACCCTTAATCCACCATTAATTTAACCTAGCTTCCATGATACAGAAAAGGCAAGGCACAATATGTTACAGCAAACCTGAACAACAGCACCACTGTTGCCACACATTATCAGTCAGTAATATGTTATTGGTAGTATCTCTCAGGCTGAAATGTATAAATTAAGTTGTCTGCATCTGAATCGTTGGTGAAAACATTATGTCCTACTCCTTCTTGAGACGAAAAATGTACAGTTTTCTTTAATTATTAATGAAACACCTTTACAATTTCCTGTTAGATTTATATTGAGACAGAATATAGTTCTTCTTATTTAGATTGTCTAGATACTAGTGTCAGAATTATAAAATGACTGATTATCTGGATTTACTGGCTTATGATTGATCAAGATCATCTGTAGGGGTTGCAGGAAGAAAAAACTCAAGCACTAAGGGAATAGTTCACTTCTGTACAGCTTGAAATATTATCTTTAATCCTTCCATCTTCTTTCTGCACCTGTGTCACAAGCACAGCACCATGTTGACCTACACTGTTCTTCTTTTGGTATACATTTATATTAAATTTGGAATTTGGTTTTCCAGATTTATGTATTTACACAGATACAAAAGACATTTAGCCTCCCACTAAAAGTCTAGCCTCCTCCATCACTGTGCCAGGCCTGAACAGTTTCACACTGTCTTCCATAATCATCTTCCACATTAACTCTTCTGTCTATACATTGCAACATCTTGACCACCTGTGGCCAGCATTCTAGTTAAGGAACTTGTTTACTCTTTTCAAACAAGCATCCCTGGGAAGAGAGATGATGAAAGGGGGGACGGATTGTTGGAAAGCTTGTAATGGAGTATAAAAGTGTAATTCCTCTCCACTATCCCTTGTCCCCACAGTCTGGAGTCACTTCTCTTCGCGGGCTACTCCAGGATATCAAGGTAGACCGGGGGACTCTTAACCAGTGTAGTGAGGCGGTTGTAGATGTCTTTGATATTGAGCCTCTGCTGTGGTTCTCTTTGCCAGCAGCCTTGCATGATGAGGTGGACCTCCTTGGGACAAGTGCGTGGGCGTTCCAGCTCCCTGCCTTGAGTAATGCATTCTATAGCCTGAAGAAATGGAAAGAAAAAAGATGAAGAAATTTCCTGTTATACAGAATAGCGCATATTTGTAGACCACCTAAGCAAATGCCTTTTTTTTTCTCTTGCATAGAATGAAATGTGTTTGTTCTCATTCAGAGCTTAATCTTGAACATTCTTACCAAACCTTCTGTAAAACTAATTCAATACTAAAAGAAATATGTAAGCTTTTTGGTTTCTTGTCTTCCTGGATGACCTCAGTTGGATTAGCTTCCTCCCAGGTGCAAAGCACACAGGATTAAATTATTGTAATGATTTTATTATTCTTGTCATTGATATGAGATTTAAAGTTAGAGGATGATGTAAGCAAAGACAATACGAATACGAAACAACCAACCAAAAAAAAAAATGCAGAATATACAGTAAATACACATAAGTATATATAATCAATTCTGTGTACCAGCTTGGCAATTATTTCACATTGTACATTATTTGTGAATACATTGTTATGATAACCAACAAGTTTACATGATACAAATAGTAAAATGAAAGTCCCAAAACTACTAGGTAGGAAGTTTGCATTGTGCAACTTAAAGTGAAACTTTTCTGAAAAGCACATAGATTAAGCATCCAGAGTATAATTAATCAAATTTCCTATTCTGTTTTCTCTTGCATTTCTAAAAAGCTTTAATCGGCAACAACTTATTATATAAAATCACAACCTTCACAGAAACAAAATTGTTGCTGAACACGTTTCTTTTTAAATAAGGAATAATAAAAGGGTGGGCAAACAAATGTGATACTATTGGTTCAAGTAGATGACACAGTTGTCAAATTCTAAATGAGTCAGGCTTGGGCAATCACATAATTGAATTAATTATGAATGGCTTTCAATCACTGTTGTGAATTCTATATCTTTTAAGGGTTTCTTTTTTAAGTCTTATCCAAAACCTCTTGGGTAGAGTGCCTTTAAATATCTACAGTATCTGATCCCTCTAGCTCTCCTTCTTAATTAAGCCCAATGTCAATCTGGGGGCTGATAATAGAGAAAATTAGATTAGCAATGTAAAATGAAGTAAATGCAAGGGTGGATAACGGCAAATTAGATTAATGTAGAGGGAACAGGGGAAAGGTGATCCACCTCTTACTCCCCCAGTCCCCCATGCCGTTACCGAAAGAGTCCACTTTCTATAATGGTACCACCGCAGCCTGTTGGACTCCAGCACATTTACTAGCTCATATTTCCATAAAGTGGGAGCTGGTCTAGTGTCATTAGGCAAGTCTCTGTCTGCCTCTCCACTCTCCTGAGCTGCCATTTCTTCTTAAATTGGAGTTGGCTGTTTCCTTGCAAGAACTGAGGAATAAGAGGTCCTGAAAACACCAAGAGAAGGGAGAGAGATCAGGGTACAGATGAGAACACCAGCAGCATTGTTATCAGGGCTTCCGCAGTGTTGTTCTTCAATCGGGGTTGGAAAGACTTTCAGAATATAAAGTCTTTTGTTGTAAAAGCATAGCACATAATACGAGCTGCTAGCTTTTAACATCTCTTTTAAAATAGCAAATTGATAAAACTTGGGTTTCTTTTCAACAAAGCTCTTAAATGTGAAAATAAAATCTGTACTGATGGGTTTGTTGACTCAATTCCAACTGCTTGTTAAAAGCGAGACTACCATCCTAATCTTTTATTTTTTAACTTTCTTTTTCTTTATTTATTTGAATTATTTCTTATTATTCTTTTTTTACCCATTTAGTAAGTTACACAAGGCTATGTCTATAGATGGGCAGTACTGTGGTCTTGCAGTGCTGGGGCTCTGGCCTGAATTCCTGTGGTGCTATTTGCATAGAGTTTGCATGTTTTCTCTGTGTTTGAGTGGTTTTCTTCCAAGTGATCTGGTTTCCTCACTCAATCCAAAGAAATACTAGTTATTTAACATGTGGGTTAATTTACTTCTGGGAAGATTGTCTCTGATGTGAGTGTGTATCAGTGTGTTCCCTGTGATGGACTCCTATCCTGTCCAGGGTGTATCCTGCCATGTACCTGTACATGGTTTGTGGAAAGGCTCTAGCTCCTCTGGAACCCTGTATTGGATAAAGTGGTTAGAAAATGGATGATCTATTTCCATTACTTAGACTTGGTTTAACAATGCAGCTATAAAGGCAAGTGAAGAAGACATAAAGAAACATTAACAGCATCACACAATTAAGGCAGCTTTCTATAATATGACCTCTTTAGATTATGTTACGTGACTAAAATCTAAAGGGATCACATTAATCGTCCACCTTAGGGGTACAGCACTCCCTCTACATCAGGGTTGTAGCCCAATACTGAAGGAATTCAGGAAGGCAGAATAGACAGACGGTTAAACTGAACAATGTACTTGTGTGACTTGGTATTTGTTTGAACTGGAATTTGCGTGAGAAAGGATAAAAGAATACTGTAAGGCAGCTAGCAGGAGCAAGTGTTCTTGAGTATCAAAACCACGAACCAAGGTCAGGGAAGATGGAAAATTACTGAATATACAGTATGCCTCATCCATATGCCTTATCCACCCTGAGAAACATACAGTAACATGTATATAAGCTGCTGATAACTTGCATTCTCCTGCAGTGCTATCTCCTGCACCAACACATTATAAAAATTTAGGTTTTGAGACAGTTCTCCTGGGTACTAATTTCACCAAGTAAAGACCGGGGGCAAAACCCATTTGAGCTTTTTTGTCAACTGCAATAAAAACTGTATTCTGTTGTCCAGATGGTCAGTTTAACCACTACAAATAGTTGCAGTGTTAGAAGGTTTTTATAAAGTACCAAAGTGATCTCATTTAATCTGACCAGCTTTACAATTTGTTCCTGGTACTGGGCATATGAAGGGACCTGTTTATTATAGGTCTCCATGGCTGAAGTTGTGCACCAATTACTGTATGTTATGTTACCTCGCTGTTGGAGAGCTGGTACCAGGGTTGTTTGCCATATGTGAAGATCTCCCACAATACCACTCCAAAGCTCCAGATGTCACTCTCTGTGGTGAATTTCCTGTACATAATACTTTCTGGAGGCATCCAGCGAATAGGCAGCATAGTACGGCCTCCCACCTGGTAACCAAAGACGACATCGAAAAGTGCAAACTGTCAGGGATGTCAGAAAGAATGAACCGTGGAATGACAGGAGAGCAAAAAGACCCTATGCGTAGCGGCGAGACGGGGGTTAGCCCAGGCTCAGCTGTTCAGGAAATGGCGTATAGAAACCTATGCCCTCAGGTAGAGGACGTGGGGCGACCTGGTGCTAGGCGGGTCTCAGGACATCCGAACGTCAATGCTGAGCGAAGGCAAATGAAAGACCCAGAAATATATAGCCCCAGAGAGAGAGAAACACCAGAAGGACAGCAAAGCACCAGAAACAACATACAGGACAGAGTAGGAGAGCCCTCTGGCTGCAGAGGTTGTGACACAAACATATCCATCTGGGTTCCAAATCAATATGTACTATACTATAATGAACAGAAACACACTAGCAGCGAGAAGTATCACATTTGTGACTCTAGTCACTCTGGACTACTGTAATGGAGGAGGAGCCATGTACTCTCTCTCTGTCCTTCGGGAATGAGCTCTGGCATGCTGTAATCTCCACCAGAATAAACAATAACAATAGATGGGTGAATGTTCCTGGTTAGAGCAGTGGTGATGGCTCAGCATATTGCATGTCCCTTGATTCCTGAAGACTGTAAAGTAGTAACAGATCAGGCAAAGCTGTGAAAAGGAAAACAGGTGCAACTGGCCCCATAAAAGATGGGATACATGTGCTTTAAAAAGGTTACAAGTGATGTGGCTGATGTGGATTTTTATACAGTCAAAGTACTTAAAGGGAGCACTTGCCAGATGATATACCTTCAACAGGAAACACTGTTCTGACCACACATGATGATAGTGATTCATATAGTCTTTTCTTAGTGGAGTGATCCTATATTTCACAGTTCAGTGAACATCTGATTGAATTGATGCTGATGTGTGATACAGATGAAATTACGTCAGTTACTGGAATCACTGTTTTTAGTTTGGCCCATTTAAATACATGAAATTAAAACAATTGAGATGGCATATTTATTAATTTTGTGGGGGTGATGGTCATGATAATATGTTCATCCATTAGAGATGTACACTAGAGATTTACACACATATTGAAATTTTATAATAACTGTGTCCTACCCTGTAGTAATCAGTGCTATAAATGTCCCGGGACATGCCAAAATCTCCAATCTTCACCACCATTCCCTCCCCCACCAGGCAGTTCCGGGTGGCCAGGTCTCGATGCACAAAGTGAAGAGAGGCAAGATACACCATTCCTGAAGCGATCTGGGCTGCGATCTGAAGCATTTGAGGCAGGGTCAGTTGGCCAAGTGGGGGAGCTTTTCCTTCCTCTAATATCCGGGCATCTGGACCATGAGCCCTAACAAAATGCAGAGAACTGGAATGTCACAGAAGGTCCAACATAACATTCATAGAAGGCTAGATCTTTGGTGTACATACCTTTGATGTATTAATGTATTAATACAAACGCAAGACCAAGGTTACTCATATAGCAGAACTGCAAGACTCATTTTAGGTTTTGCAAGATTTATAACACAAATATTTTGTTATCTTGTTAGCTTGTTGCTGTCATGGTGGACATCCCTCCTCTACAGGGCGCTCCATTACTCTTGTCATTAGTTCCGTGTGATTGTTTGTATGTTCTCCTGGTGTGCCTTTTTTGTCTTTTCCTATATAACCCCAGCGCCTCCAGGGCTCAGGGCTCAGCAATGGACTGCAGATGTCTAGAGGCCCGCCTACTACCAGGCTACGGCTTGCCTGAGGGCATAGGCATCATCCCTGACATCCCTGATCTCTGAGCCCGGGCCCTGGAGAACTTCGCCCCTCGGCGTTCTTGTGTTTGTGTTCCCCCCTCCCGGGGATTTTAGCCTTGTTCTTGTCTCTGGATGAATCTCTAGGTATCGGAGTTTTGGACTGTGCCCTGACCTGCTTTGACTTGGTTGCCTTTGGTTATTCCCTTGTGCACCTGTTCATGTACCACCTCTGTTCACTAGCATCACCAATAAACCCTTGTGTCTCTTCCCTGAAGTCCGCCTCCTGTCTACCTCCTCGCATAGGGTTTTACAACAAACCTGGGATTGCTGAACCACATCTGTGACAGTTACCTTGTTATGTGCACATTTGCATAGAAAGATACACCAGAGGTCAAATAATATGCAACACTTTGCATTTGTAATTTATTATTGAAATGTATTTACAGACTTTGATAAGTGTTTTTGGTAGTTGATGATTATTACAAAACACAGTTATACATAGCTTTAGTATAATGTGCAAGTATATAGCATTATAACTGTAACACTATGCAGAATAAAATACTGGGAATAAGACCAAGGGAGCTAGTTTTATACCTACAGTTACACTGTCTGTATGACGTAAGCTATGAAAATAAATGTATTAACATATTTGATGCATTCATTTTTGCAATTCATATTTATGAAAATAGCATATGGCACATTAGCATAAAATGGCTTTTCAACAGATGTTTGAATAACAGTTGTAAATATGCTAAAACATTTTGTTTTTAATTCTGTTCTGCTCCTTGGTAGGGTGCATGTTGATGGATTTATCTTGGAATTGCATAATAATTCGACATACAGGACAGGTGGCATTGGGGGGAGTAGATGGCGCCATATTTAAGCTGTCTGGTGGAAATATGTTCCATCGGTCGATGAATATGCATTTTTCTCCAACAATTTAGCAAAGCTTCTTCACCATGCCCTTTTGACATATGGCACAGAGTTAATGGCTGGCTTATGGGCTTTGAATCATCACTAATGCGTATATGTATGTTGGTGTGTATCTCTGTGACAGTCCCAGGGGACTAAAAGACCAGCTTTCAGTCTCCTTGCCATGCAGCTGCATCATTAGTCATTATTTCAATGTGCTAAGGCTTCATACAGACAAACCAGCTAGTGGTACTTCCCTGACCAAAATGTCCCACACATTTTCCATGTCGGCATTTTGGACTGTTATAAGTGAATATCAACATTAGTTGCACCAGAGTTGATTATTATTTTATTATTCTTTGTAACTTGTGTTGATGGTTATTGATGTGCTGAAATGCCAACTGCTGTTTCTGGGTAGACTTTTTTTAATTCATAGCTAAACTATATTTGGGATAGAGCAGTAGAGCCCATTATAAAAATTAAATATCACATGGACAATATCTGGAGGAATAAAAGTTTATTCACAGCATTATTTGTTTAAAATGTTTCAAAATGAAGTCAGCATCTTCACTAAATCCCTGTTTAAAAAAACATATATATTTTTTACAAATGCATCCACTCAGGTTGTGCGTCAAAACTCATTACTGAAGCAAAATGACTTTGCTATACTCATACGCGGTATACTGCCTCAGAGAATCTTCACTGGCCAAAGAGGATCAATAGGTGGCACTTGTGGTGCGTTAGGTATTAGTGAAAACATTAGCTTCATTCAATGTTGTTCTACCTATTTAGTATATTAATATGGAATATTAATATGGAATCATGTAACTAAAGGGGTATTTTAATTGTAGCTGAAAACAAAAATACGTTTCTGAACGTCATTAACAATATTAATTTATTAATTTAAATATCATATAATTGGTAGTGGTAGTGTATTCCACTTTCTTCATAAACATCTGCATCAAATTCTTTAATTCAATCACTAGTTGTGGTTATTTTGGAAACATTTTGATGTGCTTGTTTTAACTACATTTTTCTGTTGTGATTGTTGTAATGAAAAATGAAACACTTTAAGTCTCACTAGTAATACATTGGTATGCAAATTAAACTTTATTATTAGAGGATTATTCCCAAGGGGCTCAGCAGCAGCAGGGATTTGAACCCTGACCTCAAAGACAGCAGTGCAGAATTCTACTGATAGATACATAGCCCATCAAAGATTCAATGCACCACCTGTCAGTTTTACAGAGCTCTCCTGCATCAGATTATTTGAACAAATAAAAAAGTGTTGGGTGGTATCTTTCAAGTTACCATGGCATGTTCTTTGTGGAATGCTACGAAACACCCTAGGCTTTTTTACTGGCTGCATCTGCATTTCTTTGCTAACCTAATTCCATCCATCTATTTTTAACTGCTTTATTCAATACAGGCTTGCAAGGGACACAGAGCCTATCAAGGCAAGCAATTGGCACAAGGCAGGACACAGCCTGGTCTGTCTGCCAGTACATTGGCAGACACACACAGACACAAACACACACACACTTCAGACTACACAATTTCTCCAGGAGCACACATTGTAGTCAGTGATGAAACCTCCAAACTTGTGAGCCAATCTTGTGTGTCCTTTTCTATTTCTTTTTTACTTCTAGTCTATTTTTAAATACTTAACATGAAATGAAATTTTTCCTGTCTGAAAGAAATGTTCATGCTGTGCTTCGCGGTCCCAGAGCAAGGACATCTTGAAATTAAGTGGTGTCAGAGCTGAGCTCTGAAGAGCTCTGGCTAGAATTAAGCCCAAAGTCTGAATATAAATTTTAATTTATATAAGAACATAAGAAAGAGAAGAAAATAAATTATATAAATTATTATATTATTATAATGTATTATTATATATTATTGTATATCAATTATTATATAAAAGAGAAAAGGCCATTCAGCCTATCTAACCCATTTGGTAGTTAATTAAGTAGTTAGTTGATACAAGGATCCCATCCATGGTTTCTCAAAAGGATAACAGCATGGCTTGTTCCACATGCCCACAAAAACCTTTGAGGATTCTGAATATATATTTTCATTATCTTCAAGATTCAGATGTCAGTGCAGGACATTCCATTCAAATTTCTTGATTATATTAATAACCTTTTATGAAATTGTTTGTACTCATGCTCGTGTCAGGTGCTGGGTTTACTACTTAAAGTTTACCGTATTTAATTTACATAACCAACCTAATTTAGTGTAACAGACTCCCCCATCTAATTTTACGGGATTCTTAATTACTTCCCTCTATGTTGAGTCACTGTTTAATAAACATTAGCAAAATATTGTTAATAAATAAGAAAGGCCTAATAACCATCAAATGGAACTAACCCAAAGTGCAGTTAAACATAAATACATGGGTACCTAAAAACTCTTTCCCAGCATTCAGAATGTGTTCCCTCCCTGCAACACATTACTACCTGTGCCACTGCTTCTTGGCCCTGTTTGTAATTTTCGTCACAGCCAGATTATCATTCCCTGCCAAATAAGTTAAAGCCAGATCTGTATCTCAAATTTCTCACACATGAAAATGCCCAATACTGGTCTTGTTACAGAATTTAACCAAATTCCCTTTGCATTGTTTCTGATAAAGTACCAATACTTTTGTCTGTGACTGTATGTTTAGTTGTTTGGCACATCTAATATATGGGCAACCAAGCTTTACTCGAAAGGCTTGTGCCGTCCACAAATCCTAAATCATTTCATGTGCACTGATTGTGATCAGTGTGCCCGCAGATGGGGGGTCCACAACATACCTGAGGAAGCGGTTCAAGTCTCCGTGCTTCATGTACTCAAAGACCATCGCTAAGGGCTCGCCATCTGTGCAGACCCCATAGAATCGCACAATGTGCTCATGCTGCAGCACTGTCAGGAGCTCTGCTTCACGCTGGAAGTCCTGCCGAGTTGAATCATTGGCATCTTTCAGAGTCTGACACAGAGAGATTGGGAGACGGGGATGTGAAGAAAAAAAGGGACCACAGTGTCTGATGAGATAAAAATGTAAACTTACTCTTCATTAATACATTTCAGACAGACTGCTGAATGCCAAGGATCTGCAACCACAGACCCAGAGAACCTAATCTCTGCAGGATTCCTAGGTAACCTTTAAGGGTCAGCAGACAGAGATTTGGAAAGCATGTTAACTTAGTCATTTCAAATTCAGTTGTAATGGAAACCAGAAGACATGAAAAAGTGACAAAACATTAATTTTACTGGTGGGCAGCAATATTACATGTGTATTATAAATCACACATTTATAACATCAAGGCTTGTTTTCTGCAACTGTTTACACTATGGGCTCCCCAACACTCTACTAAGTTAGTTGCAAAATGTCCAAAACCCTGCAGCTAGACTTCTAACTCACATCAGACCTTGACAGAATATTACTCCTTCACTTCAATCATTGTTAGTTGCCTATAACATCACATATTCAATCATATTGACTTTACAGTTTACAGTTACTGACATTTAAAGCTTTAAATAATCTGACTCAATCATACATCTCTGAACTCCTTCATGTTTACACTCCCTCCTATAGATTTTTGCCAAGACCTATGTCTGATTGCCCTACAATTTATCCTGTAGGTTTTTTTGCGTATTTTTCCCTTTTACTTTTTCCTTTTACTAAAAACAAAAACCTAGGCTTTGAAAGACACTTCATAAATTAAGGTTATTAGTATTTTTATTGGTATTCCTCTTTAGAACAGAAATACAGAGCCCTGTTGTAGCCAGTGATCATTATTGGTATCAAACTAGGTTTTAGTTTAATTCAGTATAAACTGAAATTTACTCCTTTGTACACCAGTCTAAGTTTAAACCTCTGACCTCATGAACACAAGATGCAGGACGTTACACTGGCAGCATATGCAAATGGAGAGCCAATCTGAAAGCCTTAAACACAAAAAAGCCAACACCTGAGGGAGTTGTATTGTACATATTCTTTCATTCCATCCCCTCTTTACCTTGATGGCAACCAACATCTTGTCATTGTGGGGGCTGAGGTTGGCGCATTCTGCCAAATACACTTTCCCAAAAGCTCCCTCTCCCAGTTCCCACTTCAGCACAATGTCTTGTCGCTTGATGTGTTGGACACCTGCAGAGGAAAACGAAGGTCCCTAACCCATTCCCCATTTATTCACATTCAGTAGGAGTGCATGAATGTATGAAAACATTACATGACATCCTGTTTAATCCGCATAAGAAACATTGTGCTAGTCATATATTGCATGGTAGAGTACCACAATCTTTTTGTCAGGTCAGGTAGCATTATTATCAACAGGTATGCATAGAGGACCAATGTATATCTATACAGTATATGAAATTCACTCAAACAAATCAAGTCTATGGAGATAGCTGTACCATAAAGCAATAAAATTGTGTCCACATTCAAATTGGACAATTGGGAATGTGTTGTTTTTGACAGAGACAGAGGAGACAGAGGAAGGAACTTGGCTAAACATGACCACTATGTGTCACACTGTTACTTTATTGTCACAGATGGGAAATTTGCTTTGCAGGTAGGTAAAAGACACACCTGTAACACAATGCATTATACATTCAACACAACATGAATCTGTTAACAAATAAAAAAACAAATAAAAAAGACAAGGATGGAGGAAGTTAATTTGAGCTCTGACCAAAGATAGGTTTTCAGCTTAATTTTCCCAACACTGTAAACAAAATGCCCGTTTTCTTCACCTTATTTGTCATTTCTCTATGTTTTTTTAATTTAAATCCACATACCGTACCTTAAAGAGGCCCACTACTGCACTGTGCCATGAACATGCCATGCCATGCATGTTGTGGAGAATATACACTCTAGTGGTTGGAAGTGATGGTGTAAGGGAGAATTTAAAAAATCAATAAAGCTACTGGGACTAGTGTAAATAAGTTCCTGAGATCCTGAAACTTCACTATGGTTGAAGATAGAGAAAAAAAGCTTTTCTTAGTTTCTCCAAAGCTACAGTAAGTAAAATCAATTCTGGGTGCAGTTCAAAATGTCCAGATATTTTCCAAAAGGTGTTTTGAAAAAGTTTATATATCTCTGGTGAGTATTTAACAGTACAACGGAGGTGGATAGAGAAGTATAAAGGCTGTGAGAAGTGATAGGATCTACTTGAACATGTGCTTGGAACATGGTCACACAGCATCACCCTACCCAGTGAGAAAAAAATGATGGTGTCCTGAGAGAATTGTTAAAGACCTCCACGCACCTGAGTGACTAGCATTGAGTTTGAAATGGAGAAGAAAAAGCATAGTGAAATACTATAATGAGCAAATGGGGACCAGCTAATGGACATGCCTGAGTTTCTGGAATTACTGTCAGAGGGAAGAAGAAAATATACTTTAGGCCACTCCCAAGTCTCTGGGTGGAGAAAACTTTCTCTGTGGGATATATTGTGTAAAGAATGATGAAAAGAAGAGCTCAGCAAGTCTGGATTTGGATTTGCCCAAATGTAGGAGTCCCCAGACGTGAGGCAGGAGCCTCTGTCTTCCGAGAGTCCCAAGTGATGAGGGATAATGAGCTGCAAGCATAACAAGAGTTCATTGTGTAAATGAAAGATGAACTTGAGTGCTTGTCACCTTCATATGAGCTTTCTCTTAAGGAAAAGAATAACTGGCTGGAGACTGAGGATGAAGGTGATGCTGTTGACAAACTCTGTAAAGGAAGTGCTGTATAAGCCACTCAGAAGCAAGAGTCAGCAGCTGCTGTCATCAGCACCTCTGTTGATGGGAGGGCTAAGAGTGGTGCTCTATGGCCTGAGATTGAATGTCATAGATGTAATTGTTACCCCAGCAGAAAAAGGGCAGGACTACTGCAGGTGGCTCAGTGCCTCTGAAAAGAGGGTGGAGCTAATCAAGTCCCCACCACATCGGTGTAACAGGGAGAGCACAGAAAGCAACTGAATTAAATAGATGAAGTAGTTCAGGTGGGTAGCTCCATCAGCATGTGTAGGCTACAAAGGAACAAGTAATAGGTTGATTCCATGCTAAAAAGAGAAGAAAGAAAACACAACATTTTGGCTGTGGAGCCTTCTTCGGGTGTAAGAAAGATAGGGTTGTCGGCAAAGATAATAGAGGAGGAGGTCGGAGCAGGGGAGAGACAGAGTGGCCAATCAAGTGGTACGAGGTCAAGAGAGGTGAGGGGAGGTGTGAAACGAGACCTATAAATGGAGAGAATTAGAAGAAAACAAGTCTGTCGTTGAGGGAAGGGGGAAGGTGTGAACTGAGTATCAGGATAATTTTAGTTTCTAATGTTTTTCTGCTATAGGAGTTAAGAAACCCTACTTTGAGAATGCAGATGGAGAGATCAGTGTGATCATGGCCCCCAGAGGTGAAGTGAGAAACTATGGGCTTGGAGAAGTCTTTAATCTTCACAGCCCTAACATGTTGTTTGATGTGGTCTCTGAGTCCATCCATTCGTGAAGTGATGCAGAAAGTGCTCTAGCTGGTCATTAGAACATGTGGCGGCACCGACGCAGTCATTAATGTATTGCTTGTAAAGGTCTGGGATAAAGCCAGTGTAGGAAGTGAAGAAGTGTTCTTCTACCCAGCCGACAAAAATATTGGCATAGCTGGGTCCCATTCTGGTGCCCATGGTGACTCCACTACTTTGCTGGAAAAAAGGTTATTGAAAGAGAATGCATTAAGTGTGAGTACCAATTCTGCAAGGCGTACAAACATATGGGTGGGTGGATCAAGCACTGTGCGTTTGTCCAGCGTGTGCTTGAGGGCTGTAAGACCTTCATTGTGAGGAATGACGGTGTAAAGAGATGTGATGTCCATGGTAAAAATGTAGCATTCTGGGCCCTGTAACTGGAAATCATTACAAAGTTGGAATGCGTGGTTGGTGTCCTTGATATACTGTAGCCCTTCAACCAGCGGTCTCATAAGGCTGTTGAGAAAGGCAGAGATGTGAGTAGTCGGACAGTTGCATGCTGAGACGATGGGGCATCCAGGGGTGTCGGGTTTGTGGATTTTGGGGAGGAGGTAAAATTGGGATACCTGGGGATGTTCAATGAATTAAATGGTTCAATGTCTACAGTCACTAAACAAATAGAAGAGACACAAGATTCTCCTGTATATGCTTATGTACAGTGCCTTGTACAGAAATCCACCAGAACCTTTCTTGAATTCTCTCTAAATTTATTCTTGAGTTTTGAACACTACCTGGCTGAGAGACCTTAGAAAGACAAATGTATTTATTTTGAAACCATGTGAACCACTATTATTATACATTGAAGGAGGCCATTCAACTAATTGTGTAACTTGTTACAGTAATTTGTGAAGCATAACTAATTTAGCTTTGCCCCAGCAAGAGGATAAATAATAATGCAATCAAAATATTTGATATTTTTTGTTTTTTGCAGACGTTTAACTTATTTCTTCCATTAAAGTGCTCACTACAAGATATTAATTTCTGATTAAAATATTCTCTTTAAAAATGTGTACAGTATGTATTGTAACATTCGTAGCGGCAATGCTTGTTAATAAGACAGAATTAAGCGTTGGTATGCTCCTAAAGGAGGCCCCATCTCACCCTCCATCTCTGTGGTGCAGCCACAGAGAAAGAATTCATGCAGGCTGATTTAAGATGTTTTCTTTTGATAAGAAACAAGCTCCCAGACGGGGATGCAATTAGCTAAGCCTGGCTATCATGATCAATGGTCATCCATTGGCACCTATCAGTCTAGGGAGTGCCGAATGGACATTTGGACTGCATTCCCAAGTGTCAAGAGTAAGTGACTTATATCTCACCTTGACCAACCAATCAAGGACTGGCAGGGCGTGGTAATACCACGTGGGTCTCCAATGCCCGCCAAACTCTCAACCAATCAGCACAGATCTGGGTTTTGATCAAAAAGGGAGCGCAAGCTCAGTTCTGAGCTCTCCTTGGCCATTTTCGCGCATCCTCAGAGACAATCACGTGACAACTGCTGCTGTCTGCAAAGGGACTTGGATTTTGTTCTAAGCGCGAGGCCGAGGATCCCGTACGTACGGGAGAATTCTACCAACGTGAATGCTCCGCTTGATCAACGGCAGCCTACAGTTGGACCCTCGTCGACAACCTGAATAGCTTATTCAGAAGCAGCGCTGGACCGGGAACGAACCAGCTTCTTCCCAGGCAAAAGAGTGACTTGTGAGGACTCGCGGTCACACTCTGTGCATAGAGACTTTCTACTAGCCAGCCGGACTGCTGGTAGATCCCCTCGGAGCAACGACTGCCCTGCGCACCGCAGTCAGATTCCTCCGCCCGTCCTACTCCGAGCTGCACCTCGACTGGTTGGCCGGTAGCCAGAGTACGCCGACACAACGCCCATTGGACAACCGCTGGAACAGAGGCTGCAACAGAGTCTGTCAGCTGGTTTGGTGTTCGTGCCGGGAAATTCCAAATCCAAACACAGTGGATAAGTAAACCCCATGTTCTACATTGCGTCTCGAGAATTCAATTGTACCTCAACACAAGTTGTTATCAATTTAATTCATGAGTAATGTATTTACTTACGAGTTTAGAGTAACAGTGGGTGATAACACTGATTTAGCGATTTGGTAACCGAACGATATATATTGACATATATTCTCTGTTGTGTATCTCTTTGTGTTTGCATCTCTTCGAGATTATATACCTTGTATATTGATAACCCTCACAGTAAGGTCTGCCGCTCGTATCCAGGCAGACTAGTATATGTTTGGTGCACAGTTTATATTAATAAATGTATCTCGTGTATTGAACCCGTGTGTGTGCGTTGTTAGTTGTTCTGACGATTGATTTTCTAAAAGCCCCAATGAACAACCTCGTGATTACTGCTACAATTAATAATTGTCTCAGTAAACCCATCAAACCACTACACATTTACAATTCAAATTGGACATCACCGGCAGGGAGTGAATTATTTTGCAAGGCACTAGACAGAGACATAGACGAAGCATAAATTGCGTAAGCAATTTCCATACAACAAAGTCAGACACAGGAATAATGGCAAATAGATCTGTTAGATTCACTCACACATGTCCTTGTCCTTTATGATGCCACAGAAGTACTGAGGATTTTCTATAAAGCTGGACAGGCCAGAATCCAGTGTCGCCTCAGCTGAGGAGGGAGGGCTAGCCCCAAAGTTCATGAAGTGGAGAGAGACAGCCAAGTCATCCTCTGTACCCAGGACAGCTGGCCCTGTTCAAATAAGGCATAGGGGGAACAAGCATTAGTCAAGCATTGAATGATTGGACAACCTACAAATCATCTGAATAATTTCAATAGGGGTTACAAGGATTGTCACTTTGTTTTGGAAAAGTGTTGTTTTACATGTATTAAATTGATCTTCTTTTATTAATACTTAACAACTATTAGCACTTAGATATACATTAATACAACTTTATTATAAAATAATTTTCTGACAATTGTTAAACTACACCCTAACACACACCACACGATTTAACTAACCACACAATTTTCACAGTTGTCAGTTGCTAATCAACTTGCTTAACACTAATTACTACCTCAACTGGTTCCTCTCAATCCAGAGAAGCAGCTACTCTACTCTAAGGTTCACCTGGTTTGCTGAGCTCCTCTCCCTGCTGCTCCCTGAAGGTGCTGGACATAGTTGGGGTGTCATGGTTAATGTGCCTTTTCACTGTTGTTTGGAAGGCTGGAACAGTGTCTCTGGATTGGCAAATTGGGGAGGTGGTCCCCAGTTTTAAAAAGGGTGACTAGAGGGTGTGTTCCAATCACAGAGAGATCACACTCCTCAGCCTTCCCAGGAAAACCTATCCAGGGTGCTGGAAAGGAGCTTCACCTTGATAACTGAGCCTTGGATACAGGAAGAACAATACAGATTCTGTCCTGGCCTTGGAATGGCAGACCAACTCTTTTTCCTCACATGGATATTTGAGGGGGTATGGGAATTTACTACTTCTGTCTCCACATTTGTGGGTTGGAGAAGGCTTACGACCATGCACACCAGATAGCTGTGTGCTATCTGGTCCCTGTAGAGAGAGAGTTCTGTTTGTGCATTCTAGTAATTAATCTGTTCAAAATGGGTGCGTCTTGCTTCCTCTTCTGTTCTTGATTTCCATGGACAAGATATCAAGGCTCAGCCAAGATTTGGAGTGTATCCAGTTTGGGGAGTTGTGGCCAGCATTTCTGCTGTTTGCCTCATCTGACTGCATATCAGACCAAATTACAAACATTCATTTTTTAATATTGGCTTTTGCTCACCCTAGAATTTAAAACATTAAATGAGGTTGGCTCTGTGGTTAAGGGTCTGTGCCTTTGGCTGGAAGGTTGCTAGTTCAAATCCCACAGCTGGCAGAGGAATCTGCCTACTCTGTTGGGCCCCTGAGCAAGGCCCTTAACCCCAGCTACTCCAGGGGTGCTGTATAAATGGCTGACCCTGCATTCTGACCCCAAGCTTCTCTCTGTCTGTATGTCTCATGGGGAGAGCAAGCTGGGGTATGTGAAAAGACAAATTCCTTATACAAGAAATTGTATAGGGCTAATAAAGTGATCTTATTATAACTAAACCTAAGAAAATACTTCCAATGTTAAAAACCATACCATGAAACAAAGTGGAAATAGGATACAAAAACATTTTTGCTTCTGTCCATACAGCTATAAACTTCTATAACACGGGTTTTGGACTGAAAACCAGGCTTTGGAATACCCAGGGTGTAGAAAAGATCAATAGGTGCAAGCCAGACCAGAAAGCTTTTCTGCAGCTGACTAACATCACATCTAATAATGCATTCAGCTAGAGAGCATAGTGTAGGGGTGAGAATTACAGTAGGGCAGTCTCCACTTAGCGTTTTGAAAACAGTCCAAAAGGGCACAGACAGTCTCCTTATCAGTCTTCTTTAATGGCTCTTCAGCCAGCTGTGGGATCTGCCAACACTTAGCTTTCAAAACTTTAATTAAAACTCTCTGGTTTTTTAGCTTCCCCAGCTGGCTGTGGCAAACATACTTACAGCTGCATTGAAAATGAAATTGCTTCTCTCAGGTGTGCTACAATATTCCTTACAGTTAGATCCATTCAAAATCCACAGAGATCCTGTCCCATTTTATATGAGATATGGAAGTGTCTGTTATTTCCTATATGCTGCCTCTCCAATTTAGTAATTGCAATTGTTAATCACCTGTGCTTATGACCCATACCATGCAGGAAAAAAATATGTTCATATTCTAAGGCCTGCAATGTAAGGTGACATGCTTGTTTAGGCCAACAGTGTGCTAAGTCACACAGCAACAAAAGACATGAGAAGGTGATGTTTTTCATTAGAGATACCCATTAGGGAACCACAGTCATAGCTATTGAAATAGCAAGAATTCATACTTCTGATCTCTTGGCAATATAATTGTAAAACTGCCTTATAGGCTTTGGCATTACTGTATGCTATACTGTATGCCCAGTGGTTCTCAAACTCTGGTACGCGTACCTGCAGTGGTACGTGAAGTGCCGCCAGGTGGTACACCACATGACCCTGGAACTGTGTCCTGTGCGCTGAAAAATCTAAAAGCAGGTAACCCCCACACTATTTTTGAAGAACCTTATTTACCGTTGGCAAAAGAGCTGATGTAGTATTATGTGTGAAGAAAAAGCTGCTAAGCAGCTCGACCTGCTACCCCTTTGAAAGACACAGTCATTCATAGAATTATTGAAATGGCGGATGATATCAAAAGTACGCTGACAGAGTGCGTTAAGATGAGCAGATGTTTTTCACTGCAATTAGATGAGTCTGTAGTCGATTTGGCCAATTCACTCGTTTACGTTAGATACGAGTTTGAGGGTACGTACCGTGAGGACTTTCTGTTCTGTAAGCCGCTACCAACAGGAACTACAGGAAATCACATATTTCAGTTTCTGAATGAATTTATCGAAGAGAATGGCATCGACTGGATAAAATGCGTCGGAGTTTGTACAGATGGTGCTAGAGCGATGACAAGCCGAAACAGCGGTGTAGTTGCACGAATTAGAGAGGTTGCTGCAGAAATGAATGGGCGCATTGCAACATCCACCGCGAGACCTTTGCCGTCAAGAAAATGCCTGACGATTTAAAATCTGTTAGACTCTGTTGTGAATTGTATCAAGGCTCAAAAAATGAATTCACATCTGCTTTGCTCGACTAAACAGGCTCACCCCTCTCACTGAAATGGTGCTTTTTTATTGTTTATTTTTATTTGCTGTTGTTCCTGTTTTTTTTCTGTAAAGGGCTTTGAGAAGCCACCTTTAAAGGCGCTATATCAAATAAAGTTTATTATTATAATATTTATTATATGTGTGTGTGAGTGTGTGCGCACACGCGCGCTCATGTTGGTCATTGAGAATTTCTGGGGTTCCTATGAGAAGATGACTTGTAGGTGGTACTTGGATGCTTTGGTTTGATCAGGGGTGGTACTTGGTCCAACAAGTTTGAGAACCACTGCTGTATGCTAACAAAAAAGTATATGCTATTTTGTTCAAAAATATCATATAAAGTAGATAAATCAATCTTAAGGAAATTGTTACTCAAAAATACATCGCTCTGTTGTCTGTTTAAAATAATTAATTTGCCATATTTGACTAGCTACTGTACATAACTTTCAGCCATCCATTATTAGAAAGACATTTATTACTAGTAAGCATCATGGTAACCCAGAGGGGTATGTGCAGTCTGCCAGGGAGGAGACTACTGTCCATTTAGAAACACCCATTAACCTAGCCTGCTTATATAGAGACAGTCAGGGGAAACAAAAGTGTCCAGGGAAATCCCACATGGACAAGATTGTGCCAGGTCTACTCAGAACACACCCCAGGCTGCCTGTTCTCTAACTGTAGAGAATAACTCTTTAGTACTTCTTTCTTTAGTACTTCTTCTTTAGTACTAAACTGAACCCATCAGACATAACTGTGTACTGACATCCCAGTTCTTTGGTGTTCTATAGAAACGCACTGATTCACGATGAAAATGAAAACTGAGCTCATGCCACATGATTCTATAACAAAGTACAGCGGGGTGTTAAGTGTTTGACATTTTACATTAATTATCTGTATAATTAAACTTTAAAAAATACATGATTTTACGTACTATCTCTAGATTTAAAATTTATACTTTTAACAGTAGATACTAACATTCTGTTTGGTTTTTATACTTTGTTGTCTGAAAGGGATGTGTTTACTTAAGCACCTACATTTCTTTTAAGTAGCCTCTTCAACCTTTATATATCTGTAGTTTATGTTTAAAATATTTGACTAAATCAGTAATAGTGTTGTTTCTTCAGTGTGCTGGTAACAATAACTTCTACCAATTAATGCACAAAAGTTAAACTAATAACAAGCACATTTTTTCCCGAAGCACAGTAATTTGTGAGGAGGCGGAGGTGGGATGATGATGGGGTGGACTCACGGTGGATGCCGAACTTGGACTGCCGCCCACATTTGTTGATGACCAACAACATGATGAGGAGGAAAGTGCACGCAAACACTGCCAGTCCCACAGCAACAGACACCTGTACACAGATGCACAGACAGACACCAGTGAGCACAGCAACTGTATACATATTGTTGTAATTCCCACTATATTTTCAAATCCTTTACTAACAAGTTGTAACTTGTTGGTGTTTCCTTTTTATATCTATAATTTATGTTTAAAATATTTCACAAAATCAATAATACCTGAATGTTGTTTCTTCTGTACGCTGGTAACAATATGACAGATTTCTACCAATTAATACACAATTTACCAATTAATACCAAACACATTTTTTCCTGAAGCACAGTAATTTGTGAGGAGGTGGACAGGTGGGATTATGATGGGGGGGGGTGGACTTTGAGATAGACATATGTACTGTATGAGATGGACATATTTGCTGTTCTATATTAGTGCCCTGGTTTTTAGAGTTCTCTACCTTTTTTGTGTAAGTGCAGTGGTTTATACAGAGACACATTTCACTAACCTGAATTATGCTGTTAAATGAGACAAATGTCTCTACCCAATTCTTTTGAGAACAATACCCTTGTGTTCCATCTAGTGAAATATCCATGATTTTTTCATCTGAAAGTTGTTTCTTAAAAAAGAACTGTTTCACTTTAACTTTTATTTTGGAGCAGACAACTTGGCAATTGTCTACTTCTTCAACATCCTTCTTGAAGAAGGCTCAGCAGTGACTCTATTTCCTGAGGTGCCTCAAGAACGGCAACACCGCTTCTCGAGAGAGAAAGGCACTGCAGAGAATGGTGAATGTGGCCAAGAAAATGATCATCGGCTGTGGTCTCACAGAGATTAAACAGCTCGATGAAGATCGCTGCTGTGGTAGAATTCTGGCCATCACAGAGGACAGTCACCACCCCGGGCATGAGTTCTTCACCCCACTGCCCGCAGGCAAGAGATACAAGAGCATACGGACACTTACCACCAGATTCTTCAACAGCTTCTACCCACAAGCAATGCGATTGGTGAACACATTTGGCCGTGCCCCTGGGACCACACCTGTACACCATCTACCTCATTATGATTTTATTTATTGCACATCTCCAGTCATTGTTTACATGTCTGCATTGTTTACATTTGAACTGTTTACTTGTTTACTTGTACATTGTCTACTGTTTGTTTGTATATTGTCTTGATGCACTGTCTGCACTTTGTGTTTTACACTTTTTTTTAACAATCGAGAGACTTTAAGTTAGTTAAGTAAAAATTCCATTGTACCAGTACATGTACCGGTTACATATAGCAATAAAGTTCGAGTTCAAGTTCCTCTACCATGAATACTCACACCAAAGTTCCTGTTCTCCAGGTTCTCTGTCACACTCCTGGGAGATAGGCTTGTAGGAGCTATGAAGAATAAGTGTAAAATGTTATTTATCAGACAAATTAAAAGCAAATTTTACAAATGGCAATAGGCAGAAATTTCACACCAAACAACATCCAAGATGTTAAAGTAGTTTTCCTCAACTCCAGCACTCAATGGTCTCATAGATTGTAATGCACCCAAGGTCAAAACTCATTGGATTATGTCCTCAAGTACTGCTACTGAGGGCCCCTGTTACAAAAGAATACCAATAAAAAACACACCAATAAGTACGAAAACAGTACAAGAACTTCAGAGCAATGATCCCAGTTGGACAACATAATCAAATACATACATGTGTGAGTTTTACATTCAGTCATGCAGGAAGGGGTCTGGGACATATAGAATGGTGATCTAACATAATTTAGACTGATTTTTAATTGGGTAGTTTTTGTTGATCAAAGGACTAGAATGTCTTCACATACAGTGTGTATATATATAAGAGTCTTCTAAGCTCAAATAAGAGTATTTTGCACAACCACTGGGTGTGAAAAATCAGATCTACTTGGATAGCTTTTTCAGTTCAGGAAAATGACTCGACTTTTATTTTTTATATTGATTTTATATTGTATTAGATTATATTGCCTCTTTTTCATGGGAAGTGTGATCTAGAAATCTATAGTGTAGCTTGCTTGCATTGGTTGACTAGTCTCCATGAACATGGAAAGACGTCTGATTAAATATTGTTATAATTATTGGTTGGGTGAGAGCTCTTAATGTAGTATAGTAAAGAACACCATGGGGGACAGCTGTGGATTTGAAATATTGTTAATTTAGCTGTCTACTATAGATATATAAGTAGAAAACAACTTGTCTTAAACATCCTTATCTTCTCAAGGTAATGCAGCTCTGTTTTGTTAACAAAAAAGATGGGCACAGGCATGATAAAACCATACATAAACAATAGATTTGTCAGATAATCATTAACATGCTTGTTTTAGGATTTAGATTTAGTACTCTTGAGTATTTATTTATTTGGCTGGAAATATAAAAACAAACTACAGTATATGACTGCAAAATGTGAAAAATGTATATAATTCAACTGCATTTCTGGTGAGAAACATGATGTCGATACTCCAAATATTTGTTGGAGAAGAAGATTAAGCAGCATCATTGGTGGATGTGAGGGGGAAGGAATCTGGTTAGCCAATGGAAAGGATAATAGTCTCCAAATACATTGAATGAAGTAAGAAAACATGCAGTGGTTAGGTTACATTTGTTTTCTTATACCCTTATTGTGTTAAAAGAATTTTAACCTTGTTCTGTGGAGGACATTTATCATGTCACAACTTAACTGTATAACATCTATTGGATTCTAATACTAATTTACAGCACAATCACTAAAGAACACATTTCATCATTGAAACACATTCTCTATCTTACAAAATGAATTAATAATAAATCAATTAATTTGAAGACTGCATAGTGAAGTTCTGAAAACTGTAGTATTGTACTTCACCCTCATGTTGGTACAATGGTTTAGGTTATACAATATGTTGATACTGTATATTGTTTTCTTGGTTTTCTTTGACATGTTTTTAGATGCATTTTTTCATCACACATGCTTTTATGGCATTATCTTGGAAATATGCATAGGTGTCTCTCAAGGCTGCTATATTTCTGACACATTGTATTATACAGCTATTAAATACAGTAGCTTTCATAAAATCTCCACGCATGGTTGCGCCTGTAGCTACAGTACAGGCAGTACTGTAAAGAGTGACAGATCTCAGGGCCACCTGTGGGAATGCACTTTCAGTAGAATGCACACAGTATTTTCAAAACTTATCTGGGCACATAAAAATGAAAGCAACTTTCAGAAATTATAGGTACATTATAGGCAAATTACTTCAACATTGTACCATTCTGTATATCAGAATGAATATTTGCGATGAAGATAGGACCATAAGAAAAACATAAGGTTGGCAGATTTTGCTAGCAACCTTTTGACATTTATTAGGACATCTTTAGGCATTTTTTTTTGTCTGTTGTAGCAAGCTTTTGATAGCACTGAATTTGCTATCACTGAACACCAGGTAATTCCAGTAAGACTCCTTGGCAGAATATAAATTAGGATGTACTGTAGCATACAAAACAAATAAAATTACTAGTACACCACTAGTACACCACAGTAACATAAAAGGTAGTAAAATGAAGGCATGAAACATATTGTGTGCTACTTCATGCAGTTTTGCTGACCACAAACATGGTACATACTTACTTGGATCGTTGAACAGAACTAGGGGGGGAGAAGTATAAAAGAGAGAAAATGACAATTTTAAGATGAGATGCAAAGTTAGAGGCAGGGAAAACAGAAGGAAACATTATAAAAAGAAAGTGGATTTTTAGTCTCAGTAATTAACTTCAAAGCACAGTGAAGTCTAGAAAAACTGTAAGAAAGGACAGTTAGGCAAGTTTGCAATTTATCAATTATAACTACATATAAATATTTATAAAATGGTATAGTAATTAAACACATTGCAGGTACCTCCATGTTTTAAGCTTAAAATGTGCTAAAGGATTTCTCCTTTAAGGACACTCAGGACTTCTTTTAAGCACTACCGAATATGACACAATGAGTGGCATGCCATCTCACGCTTCCAGTACCTGGTATGATGCCCTCTAAGTCATCAAATGGGTTGTCCATGAACTTGCCAATGGCACTTGCTGAGTCATATCCAAGGCCGTTGTCCACAATTAGTGTATAGTTGCCATTGTTAAGGTGGGTGGGCTTGTTGAGGAAGAGGCAGCCATGCAGGACAGAGCCATCGTCTGCATCGGGAATCAGCTGTGTGTATGTGAACTCTGTTAGTGGTAGTTTGGTGCCATTGTAGAGCCAGCGAATCTGGGGTGCCGGATTCCCATCCACGGTAAAGGGGAAGCACCAGTGATGCTGGGGAACAGCATCGCCCAGGAAGAGGATCTTGACAGGAACTGTGAACAGAAAGCAAGGAGACATCTTCATGTCAGATGTTTCTCATATGAAACCTTCTGTATGTGTGGCTTAAAAAGGGGCTATAGTTACATTCAACCTGCCCCTAGAATCTGCTATATGTCCTCTAATAACTTGTAAATAGCTCCATTAGGGGGTTGACTGAACTATTAGGTAATTAGTAAAGGGTTTAGAACTTCACGTTCTCACATAGATGCAGTCAGGCTTTTGTTTGATATTTGTTTGGCTTGCACAGTGCTAATGGTGGTTCCAGGGTGTTATGTGTTGTCTTTTTGTTGAAAGATCCTGAAATTAGAAATCTTTTGTCCAACATTCTTCAACTTTGATTAATATTTGCAGATGTTTAAAATATAAAGGGTGTTTATCTGCACTCAAATTATTTTTAATTTCTGGGAAAATAAAACAAAAGAAATAAATGCTAAAGAATATGTGGCGTACTGTTTAATTAGGGCACTGTAGCAAATAAAATGATTGTTTCATTTCATAATATGCAACCCTCCTGAGTTTTGCAAGAGAAACAATAAATAAAATGGGTACTATCCCTTCTGAGAGTGTCACAGATACTATACTATTAGAAAAATCCGGCTCTGAAATTCCTGAAAGAATGTTTTCCAGAAGATGCAATTGTAGATTGCAGGGATCATCCTTTAAAGGGAGTTAATATTATTCTTCTTTTTAAAATATACATGGTGACTGTACTCAGTCTGTTTGAGTGTGCATGTTCTACTTAATAAATGTCTTTCATCAGTACAGTAAACCTAACATAAACAATAAAATCATTGGAAATGGCAAGAGTACCCAGATATTGCAAAACTGAAATTATGAGACCAGTTCATAAATAATGGTGGCAGAAAAGAACAGGTAATCTTTAGACAAATAGATTTTACTTTTAATATTGATAAAGTTAATGGATTGATACTTTGAACTAAATCATAATTACATGTTTTACAGTGCTTAGAAGAATGTCATTTTAAGATATAGCCAATAAGGATTTAGAAAGGTAATGGCTTGTTTAGCTAGCTTTCTGGAATTTGTTAAACAAGCAAAATGGATAATAGATAAAAGAAAATGATACAATATGATATAGTATACTGTACACTGAAAAGCGGAAGGAAAAAGCAGAACATATAATCTGTTAAGATTTCTTCTGGTGTCAAGGTATAATTCTGTTTGCTTTTGTTATTACTTAGTGTCACTAAGTGTGCCTCAAGGTAAACTTCAGGCTCATTGTTGTTTGATAAACATAAAAAATAGGTTCTCATATTCTTAGCAAACAACCTAAGTAGCAACTAACTAGCACATAACAAAAGGTGTAAACACAGAAATAGCAGCAAAGGAATAAAAAAAGACTTACAAAAGGACAAAGTCATAGGACTACTACTGGTAGTAGGAACACACTATATATATAACATTCGTAATCTAGACTGCAGGAAGCTACATATACAGTAAAAGGAATCTGAATGTTGAGGCAGATGTCCAGATCAAAACAATGTAGGAACAATGGCCTCATGATGTTATCTATCTTTATCTTATGTGGTATAGTGCTGAGTGACTAAAAACACTGAATCACATTCTTGTATTGGGAATTCCTTCTATTCTGAACAAATCCGTTGAGTATTTACACTGATGAACATTCCTTGAGAGCGGCTTTATAATGTGAAGCTGCTACAGTATATCAGTACCATCAGCTCAGCTAAGCTGGCTGCAACTGTGAATCTACAGTCCATGATGGTGAGTTAGCCATGACCTGCAGATTGTTTTATTTTATACCACTCTAGGACATCAATTAAGAGAAACCAGGCAGAAACTATGGGGAGAACATACAAACTCCAGATAGAAGCCACCCTGCTGTGAGGCAACAAATCTAATAATCCACCACAGAGCAGCCATGTTTAGAAATGCTAAGAAAAATATTGGAAATGACACATATCTTTCATAAAAACATATTGGTTAAACAACATTTAGATTTTTTGCAGGCTGAAGGATAAGAGGTAACACAGCTGATTACATAGCATTTTGTTTGTTTAAGGATTAGTTTTTGATATCTGCACTACGATAATCTAATCTTCTATTAAACCACTGTGATTAGAAAAACCCAGCTGCTAAGAAATATTTCCATAATTAACAAAGGGTATCCACATCTTACTGGGTGGAAATACCTTCATCAAGCATTTTGAGTGGAGTGCCCAGAAAAGCGCTATATAAGTGTAAGCAGTTATTATTATTATCACCATTAACATCACCGAGACAAAATGAAGGGTATGAAAATTCATATTTCTGGGAGTATCTTTTTCTGCAAATCCTTCCACAGCTACAGTTCAATTAAGTAACATTGCAGATTGCCCAATATAATATACAGTAGCATTATATATAAAATTACATAGCATATATATATTATATTATATAACAGAAAAAACGAGACCTATTGGAATAAGCTAGAGGTGTGAACATCAGTAGCACTGCTCATCATATGAGATGTAATTAATGGAGGAGGGGGAGTTAATGATCTGTGGTCTAGGAGGGAAATGGGGGCACTGATAGTGATGGATGAATATTGCCAGGCACTTTACTGATCATGAGGGTTTGTTTCACCAATTAGGCTTCCGGAACATGAGGGCGAGGCCCATTAGCTCAGCATCTCTAATCAGCAGGTTAGATGTGACTCATCTCTAGTGGATCTGAACATTAAGCCTCTCTTCTTCCTGACAAGAGCCTGGCTCCCCCGACAGTGCTGGAGTCTGCCATTTGCTGTGCTTACAATCACCCCTTGCAATTGCAATCCATACTTTTTTTTTTCTTTTCATCATTACTGTGAGGGGTTTAATTGGGACTAAATGTTCTGAAGATATTTGAAGAAGGTATTCTTCATATGTATGATCCATCCTGTAGATAAAAGGAGACTGCTCATGCACATTTAATAATTTCCAAGGAACTGCAAAGGATTAGTAAACCAAGTGTTTTCATTTGTGTGCTTCTCTATGAAGTCTTCTTAGTGCAGTATATCTGCCTCTTGTGAAATCAACAGGACACCTACCTGTATGCAATGTGTCAATGCAGACAACCACATGGGTGAGTTTTCCCTGGAATTTAGCAGTATGCCAGTGGTAAGCTCTTGACTATCACATAAGACGTAGTTCAACACTACTATATACCATGTAGAGCTGCTTCAGCTGCTGTTGGCTGAGTTGTCTCCCTTTTCCTCATATACAGTATATGTAAACATATAATGGCACGAATGCACATGCCAGTGCGATCAATGACAGAGATGGATTAATCTGCTGTTGCAGATTGTCTATGATTTTTGGCAAGGCAGTACAAAAACAGTAGAATGAGCCAGACCTGCTTTAGACTATACAGTATATTCTTATCATGGTTGTCTGGACTGGAAAAGGCCATTTGTAGGTATGTGTGTTTTTTTGCACTTCTGTGGCTTCTGTTTGGCTTGTTATTAGTGGCTGTCCTACATAGTTTTATTCAATTCAAAATACTTAATTTATCCCCAGCATAGGTGCAATTTAAGCAGCTAGCGGTACAGCATAAAACACAACAATAGAAAAAAAAAAACATTGCTAAGAAAAAAATCTATACATAAATAAAAACAGCAAACAGACCATAAAAAGAAGAATTAAAGTACATGCACATTTGTAGAGGGGTGTCTGTTCAACAGACATCATATTGATAAGACTTCTATATAGACATTGTTTGCAATCCTGATGGCCTCTGGAACAAAACTAAATTTCAATCTATTTGTCTTGCACTGTGGACAGCTAAAACATATTCCTGAAGGCAAACATTCAAAAGACTGATGAAGGATATGTGACGAGCTCAAAAGACTGATAAAGGATATGTAATGGGTTCAAAAGACTTATAAAGTTCTATAATGTACTGCAGCTCTACACAGTAAAAGCCATTTATACAGTATATGAAATATATAGGCCTGTATGTATGAAACAATGTACACTAATGTACACATATGGCATGCATACGATACAGTTTACATGTCAGTTTATGGAATCTGTGTCTTGTCATGCACAGTAGCTCAATTAATTGCAAAGGAGGCCTGCATTTGTGACAGTGTTTTTGGAAACTCCTTACAGTAAAGTGCTAAGGACTGAGTGGGACTCACAGAGGATGTCAAGCTTCACAGTGTCCTGGCCCGGCCCGGCTCTGTTCTCGGCCTGACAGGTCAAGTTCTGCAAATTGTCCTTTGAGGATACGTTCACCAGCTGCAGCACTACCATTTGTCTATGGCCTGATGTCCTCTCCTGCAGACAACCAGCACAGATGTATTATTTCAGGTGGGTAGCTGCGTCAGCATGCGTAGGCTGCAAAGAAACAAGTATTAGGTTTATTCCATGCTGAAAAAAAGAAGAAAGAAAACACAACGTTTCGGCCGTGGTTCTTCAGGTGTGACCCCGAAACTTTGTGTTTTCTTTCTTCTTTTTTTCAGCATGGAATAAACCTTTTACTTGTTCCTTTGCAGATGTATTATAGTAAAGTTGCATTTGTAGCAGTTTATAAGCAATTTATATAATAGCAAAAGATAACCACTAAAGAAAACCATTAGTAATGTAGTTACTAACCAACAGGCATGAGGAGAGTATGAAAACACACTGAAGCCTTTGTTAAGCGTAGCTAACTAACAGTTAATTACTGATGCTATTAGCAACTTATACTGCTAACAGAATGCCACCATACAGCCCACAGGACTTTTTGTGTGATATTAGTATACTGTTAAATAATATATATGTAAATATAATGTACTCTCTGAGGAAGACTGAGACTAAAGCCTCAAAACCCGTTCTTTGCAGTCTGCTGACGACAGCCTCTTTTCTCTGATGTTAATGGAAATGCCTGATTAAAACGATTTAATTAATATTGTACCCAGCTGTTTACCAAGGAAAAAGAGGAAGTGTGAAGCAAGCACAATATTATATATTACATTATATCAGCATGCAAGAAGCAGAAGTTTTTCAGGTACTAGAAACACTTGGGATGAAGAAACCACCAGGGTCTGATGGTATTGTAGTTAAGTAAAAGTATTGTACTTAAGGAAACAATAGGTATTATTAGGCCATTAACAAAACTCAACATTCTCTTGAGGCCATTCGCTTAATCCACTGGAAAATTTCTGATATAGTAGGTGACAAAACCCAGTAATTATTTTAAATCTTACTTTTTATTACATGCGAAAGTATGGAAAAATCATTTAAAATTAGCTATAATATCATCTATATGACAGTAGGAGTCTCTGGAATAACTAACATTTAGAAGTAGAAAAATCAGATTTGCTTAATTATTGTTTTGAGCTACAGTAGCTCTGCATTTAACAAGTGACACAGAGACTCCCTCTAATCAACATGTTGAAGTACAAATACTAAGGAAGGTACCATATCAATCAACAAGCATTGAAGGACACTATTTACTCAGGTGCCATTCAATTACCATATAGTAAGGGATAGCATGTTGAGGTGTGTGGTGATACTGAGCCAGTGCAGATTGGATTTGGGGCAAAGAAGGGGCCATAAGAACTCTAATCTCACCAATCTAATCATCATAAGAACTGTTGTTAATTAAACAGTTAGAAATGATGACGACATAAGTAGTGCAAATAAATTGTCACAGTTCAAGAAATCAGCAAATATACAGTACATAATATACAGCCATACAGCCATATGCAATACTACGAAGGATTTTAAATTTGAGAATACTTACTGTATTATAAAATGTACTAATTTTGGATATATAGTATCTGTCTAGTGTAATGGACACATTTCACACAAATAGATATTTATCATTGGCTGACCCTCAGAAGATAATGACAAACATTTCACATTTAAAATCAGAAAAAATATAAAAATGAAAGACTGAGATTGATGGTAGCAAGAGGAAATCTTCTTTTAAAAAGCACAAAGGAAAAGAAAACTTGAAAAACTGAATCTACTGAGTAGCACAGGTATTAGATTGAAAAGGTTACCCTTCCAAAGATACTGTACCTGCATTTCTCAACAACTGCAAATGGTGAGGCACATGTGACAGCAAGTCGAGCGACAGGAGACCATTTGGCTCATCTAGCTTGTTTTATAGTAAGTAGATATTCGATCCAAGGATCTCATTTCTTCAGAGAACTGTCTTCATCAACATGGCAGGGTAGCTCGTTCTATACTCCCACAACCCCCTGATTTTGGTTTTAAACTTAAACTTTTGCACATTTTTCATTTATGTCCTCTGATCGATGTTTTAATGCTCATACTGAAGAAATATACTGGGTTGACCTTGACAATGCCTTTGTACCAGATACCAGCTTTTATTTACAACAGACTTCTGATTTGCACAAAACCTAAATGTCTAACAGGGTATCTATATTTACAGCTGAACCTCCAGATGTAAATGATCACTATGTTTTGCTCATTTACAATGAAAATCAAGTACTGGTGAACTGACAGACATTGTACAAAACACATCTGAAGAGGACCGTAAATATACTGCATGACTGATTTGTCTCTGACAGTGACATCAACAGTTGACGGCAGGTGCCAAGATCAGATACTTAATGACATTCTTCAATGCTTGTTATCAGCTTCGATACATTTGACAATGTGATGCCTTAAGGAGCTGTCTCCCCTCGGAGCGTTATTTCTACAGTTCATTTTCCTAAATTGTTTCTAATCTTTCCCGCTACCTAAGATGGTGACGTACTGTACATCTTATCGCAATCCAGCCCTGGGCTAAAAAAAAAGCAGTTATATTTTTCCATTGCAACAATCCCAGCTACAGGGCTTAAGAACATCTGCTGTATTTACAAACAGCTGCTTAACACAAACACAGGCTTTTCCCCCCTTTCCAGCCACAGCGCTTCAGGGTAGCTACTGTATATTGTTATCACTCACCCAGCAAAGGCTGTCTTTGTTTTCAGTACAGACCAGGGCTGAACGCCCCCGGTCTGGGTTATATTAAACCAGTCTCAGGGCTAAAGCCTGGCTGGGTGATTTTGTTTGCCCTTTTGCCCCGGTTGAATTCATACAGAACAGGCTGTTTTTTTTTGTTCCACCCAATAAATCATTGTTCCTTACATTCTTGTGAGTGGGGAGTGTCTGTAATCAATCAAGATAAAGTGAAGCAAACAGAGGTGAGTGAACCACTAGGAAATGTGATCAGAATATGGTGATCTTTGAAGTAAACTATGAAATTGTACAAAGTTGCATCCACATCAAACATTTAGAATTTCAAATAAGGGAGACTTTGAAGGAATGAAAGAGCACTTAATAGAAATAGAATGGAACAGAATAGATATAGATGAGATTTATAGTAAGTAAAACAAAGACTAGAAAACAATGAACGTAAATGAACTGCAAGTTGTAAATAGTTGGACTGTTAATCTGCATAGTAGGAGGGACTTGCATGCTGGTTCTAGGTATCGGGATTTCACCAACCGTTATGGGTACTGTGTGTGTCAGTAATGGGGCAAGCAACAGCTTAGTCATCGGCTTGGCTGGCTTGAGGGTCTGCCGAAAGTGCAAAGTTTCCATTCATTCTCCTAGGCTGTACTCTTCTGTACACCACACCTCTTCATTCTTTCTATCAGCGCCTATCGCTTCAATGTTTTAGTTTTATGCAACTGAAATGTGGAATGCCAGGTGATATCACACTTGTGTCAAAGTCAGTACTTCGCGCTTCAGCTGTATGAGTTTACCAATATAGTAGCCAATGCTCACATTCTGGCATATGTCAGGTATGAGTATTTAGGAGGAGTACACGATGAATTTCTTTTTTGCCGATGTTTGTCAACCAACACAACCATTGAGGCCATTTGAGTTGCTAAACAATTTCATTGTTAGTTATAACGTTGACTGGACACGATGCGTTGGTATTAATACTGATGGAGCTTTGTTGATGATTGGTAGGGTGAAAGGCCTGAACATATCAGAAAAGTTGCACCATTGGCAGTAGCAACACATTGTTGCATTCATCATGAGCAACTGGCTGCGAAAAAGATGCCAGGCGGACTTAAACTGGTTCTGGATGAGGCTGTAAAAACTGTTAACTTTATCAAAGTTGTGTGAAGAGATGGGAAGTGCTTTTCCATACCGAAGTCCGTTGGCTGTCACGGGGCAAGGTACTTACCCGTCACTTTGAACTGCGCGAAGAGGTCAAAATATATTTGCATGACAGTGAATGTCAGATCTGTCACTTGTTGGTATGCATGCATGACTTTTCTTGGCTTGCTCAACTGGCATATCTGGCTGACATCTTTACCATTCTGAACGAACTGAATCTGGCATTGCAGGACAGAGATGTCACTATGTTTAATGTTCATAATAAAGTCAAGACTTTGTGCATAAAGTTGGAGCTATGGTGTGACTGTATCGATCGCGGAGAATTTGACTCATTCACAACTTTGTACTTATGTCTGAGCAAGAAACCGATGAGCAGATTGTTGATTTTTTCAAAGCACATCTGTGAGGACTACATGAATAATTCGGGATGTATTTTCCAGAGGCCGAGATTGGATTTGAATGGATAAGAAATTAATTTGCAAATATTGGTCGAATTGAAGTGACCAGTCTCAAGCTTCCATCAAGAGAGGTGGACAATCTTGTAGAGCTGACATCAGATGGATCAATGAAGCTGTTATTTGCTGGAAAAAGTTCGACAGACATTTGGCTCCAAGTACGATCTGAGTATGCTGGACTTAGTGACATAGCTCAGAAGCATCTATTACCAACTGGACTGAAAACAAAGAAGAGAAATCGGCTGAATGTGGAGCCCGACAAAATACTAAAGTTGTTCAGCATGGATCCAGATATCACTTCTCTGATTGTTCAACAAAAGCAGCTTCATTCAATATCAGTTATTTTTAGTACATTAATACATGATGATTTTTAAAGTGTAAGAAGTGGACGTAGGCATAGGTGGTCCACCGCATCTTAGAACTTTGAGAACCACTGTTTCAGACAAAGAAAGGTGGATTGCTAATGTATTTTACTAAGTGGGTATTTCACTCGGGTGAAATAAAAAGGAAATAAAAAGCCAACAGTTTGCCTCAGGTAACGGAAGTACAAGGTATTTGCCTAAAGAGGGAGAAGTGCCAGATTACTAGATTCACTGATGCAACTCTTTCAACAATGTCTTAAGACAGAGGTAGTACTGCTAAAACTGCTGAAAGTAGAATGTAGCATCCATCCACAAAAAGGAGAAAACTGAGAGGTAGTAAAAACCTAAACTATAAATAAAAAATGGGAAACACTGAGCTAAAAGAGATAAAAGACTTGTTTAACACCTCATTTACAACTTTTAGATAATGTAAGGAAAGCAATTAAAAAGGCACACAAAATGCTAGGACTGATGTTTAAAAGTGTAGAATTTCAAGGGGTGTTATGTTAAAATTGTACAATGCACTAGTAAGACCTCTTTTTGAATATTGTGTTAAATTTTTATCATCGTACTGCTACTCTGCAATCAGTCCAGAGGAGAACAATCATATTAATTTTATGTTCAGGCTTAACAGAGTGTCCTACTCATAGAGGTTAAAAAAGGAACCTTTCTGTACTTGAACGGATAAGATCACAAAATAGTTTCAAAAGGGACAAAAAAATGAAACCATAGAACATACACATTCAGAAAAAAAGGGATAAAAATCTTAATAAAAGAGTTCAAAGAAGAACTTCCTTTTTGATCTGAACAAAGGTGAGTTTAAAAATAAAGTCAACCCTGAAGACAGAGTTGGTAGTGAAACAAGGACACAGATCACATTTGGAAACAAAAGGGTGTTATTTAGGATTGAGAATAAGAAACACGTCTTTATATTAATGTTTACATATAAAGTATATAATACTTGTTCCTTTGCAGTCAATGCATGTTGACACAGCTACCCACCTGAACTACTAATACTTATTATATGGGAAATGGGTTTTGGGTTATCTGGAAAATGCTTCTCAGCCAGGTCATTGATACTCAAATGGTGGGACTTTAAACAAATATTTGGACAAAACTTTAGGTTTTACTAAACTATTAAATGAGCATAGTGAGCTGAATGGCCTCCTCTTGTTTGTACCTTTTCTTATGCTTTTTGCTGCAGGCAATAAGGAAAACATAGTTGCACTGCACATGAATCCATACATGATTCCAATGTTTAGAAAATATTACTCATACTTTTATTGTGTCATCTTACACTGCAATTCATAATTTAAACAATTGTATCCTCTAAACCAGTGGTTCTCAAACTGTGGTACGCGTACCGGCAGTGGTATGTGGAGTGCCGCCAAGTGGTACGCCAAATGACCCTGGAACTGTGTCGTGTGCGCTGAAAAATCGGGACGGGTTTTCATATTTTGTATTTTAATACGTGTCGAATAGGCAGCCTACGTACTACGATACAGTGCGCGCTAATACTTCAGTGGACACAAGAGATACTCTGTAATTCTATACCACTCTATAGCAATGTGTGCTACGGATGCAAATGTAATCTTGTGAGCACACGAAAGCGTGATAACAGAAAAATATTTAAGAATTGTTCTAATTTGAGAAAAATACACAGAGCGTCTCTGTGTTCGCTCCCATGCGCATGAAATAAAAACTTTAAATAAATACGGAAATAAAATGCAAGCTTGCGGATTGCTAAAGCAGGTAAGCTACAGTACACTATTTCTGAAGAACCTTATTTACCGTTGGCAAAAGAGCTGACACGTATTATGTGTGGAGAAAAAGCTGCTAAACAGCTCGACCTGCTGCCCCCCTCCCCTTGAAAGACACAGTCATTCACAGAATTATTGAAATGAAGGATTATATCAAAAGTACACTGAGTCAGTAGTTGATTTGGCCAATTTGCTCGTTTACGTTAGATACGAGTTTGAGGGCATGTCCCATGAAGACTTTCTGTTCTGTAAACCTCTACCAACAGGAACTACAGGAGAGCACATATTTCAGCTTCTGAATGAATTTATCGAAGAGAATGGCCTCGACTGGATAAAATGTGTCGGAGTTTGTATAGACGGTGCTAGAGCAATGACAAGCCGACATAACGGTGTAGTTGCACAAATTAGAGAGGTTGCTCCAGAAATTAATGTACGCATTACAACATCCACCGCGAGACCTTTGCCGTCAAGAAAATGCCTGTTGATTTAAAATCTGTTAGACTGTTGTGAATTGTATCAAGGCTCGAAAAATTAATTCACATCTGCTTTGCTCAACTAAACAGGCTCACCCCTCTCACTGAAATGGTGCTTTTTTATTAGTTGTTGTTAATGTTTTTTTTTCTGTAAAACACTTTGAGAAGCCACCTTTAAAGGCGCTATATCAAATTAAGTTTATTATTATAATATTTATTATATGTATGTGTGAGTGTGTGTGCACGCGCGCTCATGTTGGTCATTGAGAATTTCTGGGGTTCCTATGAGATCATGACTTGTAGGTGGTACTTGGATGCTTTGGTTGGATTAGGGGTGGTACTTGGTCCAAAATGTTTGAGAACCACTGCTCTAAACCCTTGGTCAAAGGTTAATCAAAGGGCTAATGAGAGGTGTTCCAAATTTGTTTTTATTATATTTGTACTCGATATTTGGACTCACATTAATAAAATCTGTAACGAGAATCTTTGAAAATGTTTGTTTTTATGTAAGAAGAACACAATGGAAAGGTAGCAGTGACTTGAAATTCTCTAAGGTTTTCCAAGTAGAGTAGTCACAGAGGCCATGTCCTTTCCCTGCCTTCTGTCCATCTAAAGTAGCTGTGATTCATACCTCCAGGGTGTACTGGGAGTTCAGGCCATCAGTGTGCCACCTCACTGCAGGCATCGGGGTCCCTGAAACTTGGCAGAAGAAGGTCAAGTTGCCTCCTTCTTCCACTGTCAGCTGGGGAGCAATGATAGAGACTTCAGGTACACCTGCAAAGCAACACAAATTGACAACTGACAAGGCTGTTCATGAATCTTGTGATGCTATTTCAAGCACATAGCCTTTAGATAAAGTGATAAATGTATCAAAACGTTATTCAGAGTAACAGTTACCCAGAAAGCTGAAGATATTGAGTGAAACCACTGGTTTCAAAATCTTCACAAGCCCAGATGCCAAGGAAACAACTTTAAATATGGAACTTTAAATATAAATTAAAAAGATGAGCGTGTGTCATTTAGAATACTTCTGTTTAGAATGATTTTGTGAAAAAATAGTAACATAAAGAGAATTTTGAAACCAAGCAATAAACTTTATTTAAAAAATAACACCACCCCAAAAAAGAACACTGTAAGGAGCAAAATAAGGGTATTTTAACCTTCAACCTATATATCTAGCTAATGCTTATTGTCAATATATCTACCAAATTTAGACTCAGAGATTATTTATTTAATATCCACCCACTTTAGAATAGCTATTGTGTGGCTTTCACGTTTCAACTTGCAGCTTTAAACTCTTTAAATTAGAGGAGAGTGGCGTCTATCACAAACAGCACATCATACCTGCAAGTGCCAAAGGGACTAAGGTATTGTTGTGTCAGTGAGATCCCAGAAAGCCCTAATCAGCTATTCTAATCAGTCCCTGACCAATTGTGTGCTGCTGCTTGGGGAAACCTGGTCACAGTCAGCTGGTGAGAGTCGCAGGCTCAACCCATGATCCTGTGCTCAAACGAGCACTAATACCAGTTCCGTCACTTGGGAGGCCCCATTAACTTCTTTTCAAATTGTTTATTAAATAAGTAGTAAGGGAGCTGCCCCATATAAATCCACTGTGCCACATTCCAATCCACAAGGAGCTCTTTACAGTACCAAATCTTCTATGTGAAAAAATAACACAGGCATTGCTTGTCACTGGAATGTATGTCTGCTCCTAACATGAGAATGAGGTAAATGTTACAGTATGTCACTCAAAATTAAATAATAATAATTCCTTACAGTTAAATTAATTACTGTACATACTGTTTACCTGTATATACCCTAAACTACACTACTATATATATATACAGTATACTGTATAGTATCACCTTTAAGATTATTTAAAGGAAAACATTTAGAAGAATTTTAATATTTTAGTGTTTATTCTGCATTATACAGTTATTGGCCAAAAATGAACTAAATTAATTTTTAACTTGAAAATACCTATTCACTCAATGTACAGTAACCATATGCAATAAAACAAAAACATCATTTTGAAATGAGAACCACTCACATTCAGATATTGTCAACTTTTACCTAACAGAAAGTACTGTGTGAAACCTATAACTATTTGAGTGTTATCATTTTAAAATATTTGTATATAAAACATTTCACATTTTAAGAGCAAAGAGTGCAAGGTTCACAGTGATTTACAGGATGGCTACTAATTATTGGCGAAGTATAACATCCTTTACTGACAGTACAGCAATTCTGCAGGACCCAAAAGACAGACAGTTGCATTAGTTTCTGTTCTGAACCACCAAGAGCATTGGATTACCTAATACCATTCCTACAACTGGTGCAGACACTCTACTAGTTGTAAGCCACTGCTTGGGGCACCGTGCTCACAATTGGCTAGTGACATAACCCAGGCCTGAGCACACAACGGCTAATGAGTCCAAACTGCAGTCACCACAAGCTCATTACTGACTTCCCACATGCCAAAGCAAAGCTTAAAAAGCAATATTTTAGTACTATGAGTAATATTAGTAGGAACACAAAGACTTAGATTTTTAAGAAAAAAATCTTAGAAAGTAATGTTCCACCTACTGCAGTTCTCCATCACCACAGTCTCTAGTTGCAGAATGTGGTCCTCAGTGCGGCAGGTCAGGGACTGGTTTAGAAGATCTGCCCGACCAGCAAACTGCCACAGCTGCAACCAGTGAATGTCACAGGAGCAAGCAAGTGGGTTGTCCTTCAGAACTCTGGAAGAAGTAAAAAAGGCGACAGGCTAGGGGAGAGGAGAAGATCTCAACTTAGCAACAGCAAGAACGCATTGACTTCTAGCAGAAACAACTAGTAGATAATTTCCTAGAAGATACTTATTTTTCTCATGGTATTTCTCATGACTTATGGTCTTGGTAAGTAAACTACAACCTCAGTGACTTCAACCTGATGAAAACTCATGCACCGGCACAAGTTGCTGCACATTGGTGGTGGCATTACCTATAAAGCATTTTGAGTGGAGTATCCAGAAAGCGCTATATAAGTGTAAGGAATTATTATTATTAAGTAAATCACTTACAGGGCTAAGAAAAACATTTGTGAACATCCTAGGTTAGCCGGTATTGTAGATAACTTCAAATGTAATTAGCTTTTAATGAGAGTCTTCATAAAAATGAATATAACCTGATTAAATGTGTAACACAAAGGCATAAAATGTGTTTTAATTATTTATGTTACCAAACTAAAATGTGACATTTTTTCTTCAGCCATTCTGCTGTAGATCTGCTCGTATGTTTAGAGATCATAATTTGGGTGCAAAACTAATTTTTGTCTCAGCTGTAATTCTCAGATGGTGAGATGGATGGTGTGACTTTCTCCTATAGAAACATGCTTCTTTGTTAATATGATACTACACTGAATTCACAGTTCTTATTGATGATGACAAGCTGTCAAGTTCCAGAAGCAGCAATACAGCCCCAAGTTGGATGTCTTCCCCGTTTGAAGACAGTATTTCATTTTCAGCACACAAAGTTTTCTCATTCTGGACAAAATATTTAATTTATGACTTGTCTGATCAGAGAAAAATCTTCCAGTAGTCTTGTGGATCCTTCAGGTGCTCTAAGGTGACAGTGTTCTTTTTAGAGAGCCATGGTTTCTTCCTGGCTATCCTTCAGTGAAAACAATTCCAGTATTTTCTTGACAGCTGAGGCAAGACAACTGATATTAGCCACAATAATAGAGGTCTGCAGATTACGCTGGGATTCTTTATGACTTCCTGGATGATCTATTTGAGTTGCTCTTTGGTTGTTGCAGATGGATGAAGCCCCAGATATTTAGAAATTGTTTTTGAAACCCTCTCCAGGATGATGAGAATTGTTTACCAAAGAAGAATTTTGGTTAAGAAAAGACCATTTTCAATTAAACAATGGTAGAGTGTTAAGAAATTTTACAGCAGTTCGGATAATAACATCAGGGTTCACATTTTTTGCCAGCTCTCTATGCTACACTAGCTAGTACTAGAACTACTAGCTATTAAAAAAGTTGTTAAAGACACCAGGTGCTGCAATAATTTCTGTTGTTGTTAATTGTCCAACAATCTGGCCATGACCATATAAAAAAATACTTTTCAGATTGATCTATACTGTAAAAAATGTTTAAAAAAAATTGAAGTGATACAACAACACACATAGGAAAAAGGAACAAAAAGTAAAGAAAAATAGGTAACTAAGCTTGCTATGAAAAGAGAGAAAATCATCTCCACTAGCACAGTGCAGCTTAGCTGTGCTTCTTTCTACAAGAACAATACCTATGATTGAATGTAACCAGGTCAGAAGAATCACAATCTCCCCCCAGTCTCACAAATATATTTTTTGGCTTCAGTTTTGTCTGCTAGAAGACAGACTAAACTAGGAGCTATATTTGAGAAGGAACAGCCTGGGACTTACTGTCTATACACTCAAAATCACTTTATCACAGAACACTCCCAAGATGCAAAGATCGGTACTGCGCCATCATATGACATACGGTATACCATCTCATATACTGTATATACATTAGAATGGATTAGAATGGTACTAAATGTTAATGGGGAGAAAAACATTCCTCTGGATCCTGAATCCTTATCAGGATTACCATTCATATGCACCTATAATTGTGGCTGTGAGGGAACTGGTCTTAGTAGTGCAAAAAAGCCACACATGGGAATAAAACTGCAATTTTTCTAGTGATTGTTCAAAGAAGGTAAACACCAGATGAGAGGGAAAAGTACAAATCCCTTACACCCCTGTTTACAGTGTTAAGAATATAAATATACTGTATGATATATAAAACATACATGATCAAGTGCTAAATACTATTCTTCCATTACCCTTTTATAAAAAATAGAAAAAATACAAAAGAATTCAGTCATTTTTAGCTCAAATTGTATATATTTCATTAAACAACTGAATTAAGTAAAACTGAGTTTTGTTTGACTGTAAAACATTCATCCCATTTCATTATACAAGTAAATGCTACATGGTAAAAGATGGCACTAACAATTAATACTACTGAATTCAAAAACTATTTGAGATTCATCTTTCTGCACCTAAATGTTGCACACAGAGAGTATTTTGAATGGATTAATCATTAATAAAGGCAATGGGATCTTACAACACCTCAGCTATCATTTCTGTGCTGATGATATTCAAATATACATCCATACCAAACCCGACACTGATGTGGTTGTCTCTATTCTATCTAATTGCATCTCTGACATAAAAACATGGATGACTCAAAATTTCCTTCATCTTAACTGTAACAAGACTGAAGTCATGCTTATTGGCACCCCCAATCAACTTCGTAAAGCCAACCCTGTAACCCTATCTGTAGATGCTTCTGTACTTGAACTTCAGTCTAAACTGAAAAACCTTGGGGTGATATTTGATTCTGGGTTAACATTCGACCTATATGTGCAGCATATTGTCAAAACATCTTTTTTTCACCTCTGAAATATTACTGGACTACGCCCTATGTTATCCCTAACTGTGGCTGAAAAGCAGATCAACACAATTATTTTCTCTCGAATTGACTACTGTAATGCTCTATTCGCTAGGGTATCTAAATCTACTTTGAGCAAACTCCAGTATGTCCAAAATTCGACAGCCAGAATCCTGACCAGGTCTAGTGCAAGTGATCACATTACTCCTATCTGGGGTCCTTGCACTGGCTTTCTGTTAAATTCTGTGTGAACTTTAAAATCCTCATGCTCACCTATAAGGCTCTGCATGGCTTGGCACATCAGTACTGTACCTGTCTGAACTATTATCACCCTACTCCCCACCTCGCAACCATCGCTCTTCTAATTCTGGTCTCCTTACTCTCCCCCAAGCCCATCTACATTGTATGGGTGACAGGGCTTTCTCCTGTTATGCCCCAAAGCTCTGGAACTCTCTGCCCAAGGAAATCAGAGAATTCTCTAAACTAGAGGAGAACTAGAAGAGCCTTTACTTAACTGGTTCCATTCTTTACCCCTCTGCTTCTACTTTTCTTAGTACCACCATCCACGGTCTCCTCTGTATATTTTAATTCTGTTTTATCTTGTGTATTCTTTTTATTTATTGTTGTTGTCATTCTGTAAAACGCTTTGAGAAGCCACCTTTAAATGCGCTATATAAAATAGTGTTTATTGTTATTTATTATAATAATTATTATTATTATATTTAGTACTTTATTGAAAAAAATGATCTCTCCGAATTTCATATGACATTTCATATGTGTATAGCACAAATCCAACACTTCTAGGGAGGCAATACCCATGGCAGTACAGTGGACAGTTTAAGAGTATGGAGATGCACTCACAGGCCAAGCAGAGGCAGGGAGTGAAAGACCCTCCAGCTGACATGCTCCAGGGCATTGGAAGCCAGATTGCTGTAAAATAAAAGTGGAGAAAGGGTCAGAGGCCAGCAGGAATGACACACAGTGTTTTTATTGCGGTTGAAAAAAAGTGTTTAAATGTATAAAATTGATGGATGGATAAATAAAGTCTTCAGAACATTTGCTGTTGGTCCTCTTGGATCACAAATAGTACAACACTCCATCATGCTATGCCATCTGGAAAATAAAATGCTTACAGTATCTTAGTTCCCAAACAAAAAGTGACCCCAAATACACTCTTAAGCAGATGTATTATTTTTTTGTATGCCATAAATACATTTCTGTATGATCTTAACAGATTTCAATATGTTTGTCTCTCTGTGCGACAAAAATAGAGATGTCCTAAAAGAATTACAGTTTTTATACAACATTGTTTTCTTCTTTTCACATTCCTATGTTGTATCTTGCTAAATTTACATTTAAACACGTGAGAGCATGTTTTACTTTGGAGCAAACTTGTTTTGGGAGTCACTCTATTCGTTTGAATGAGGCTTCTGGCATTACAAGGGTGGCTGAGGGGACAACACACACAATAGATATTATTGTTAAAGCAATGATCAATATTCAGCAGCTGGGACAGAAGGCAACAAGAAAGGTTTCATAAATAAGGAGAGATCTTTAATTTTGCAGCCCCAAAGATTCGTTTTTTATTATTAAGAAATAAATTCATCAAGCCAATTCTCAACATGATTTTCAAGTTTAAATAAATTCATAATCTCTTATATTTTGGGAATTGACTTTATTTCCACTTGTTTTAAACAAATCTGCAACATTTTAAAGTCAGTAATAAAATCTGAAATTGGAGCAATTTCATAATTTCACTTGAAGGGGCAAGGTTTTAAATGCAAAATGTAAACTATCGTTTTATTATACAGTAGTAAATACCATTAAGAAACAGTGTCATAGTTTATTAAGGCACTCCCATTACCCAAAACAGCCATATTAAAATATACAAACCAAATTGTAAAAAATAATGAAAATGTGCAGTAAATGTGTGATTTATTTATAAGGTTATAAGTTTATGAAGACGGTAAATAGAATTTTTTTTCAAAATACCATTCATTCCATTAAGCCCGTTTGACAGAAGCTCACTGATGGAAGGACAGACGTTACGTGAAAGGAGACAGTCCATCAGCTTCAGTGTACCAGTATAGACCACTAGGCTTACGAACAGCTTCTACCCTACCACAGCTAACTGCAATGCCTCAGAGCTCAATGCTTGTCTGCACTATGCACTTTTTGCATGGAATACCATGTGTTCTTTCACTACCACCACTACCACTGTATTTATTGTTCTCTACAACATATTTATTGTTCTGGTTGTTATTATTTATTATGCACCATTTAGTAATGTACTGTCTCCATAGTGTGGTGCTGTCTGTTGTACTGTGTTCACTGTATTGTGTCTGTCCTGAGAGATTGGAGAGAGTATTCATATGGCAATAAACTCCTCTACTCTGCTCTCAACAGAATGGCTGGGCAGATTGTTCCACACTCTTACAACTCTCTGGGTAAAGAAGTGCTTCCTGTTCTTGGTTATACTTTAAAGTAGTTTCTACTGTACTTGTGCACTCCACTCTGTGTTTAACCGATCAATGAAGTCATATGTCAAATCCTAATAAAGAAAAGATTAAAAGTTTATATCAAAATATATGGGAAAATACCCCATCCAAAAGAAATGTTATGAAAGTAATTACTTAAGATAATTATGCTAAATTTAAAAAAATCATAAAAAATAGTGAAGACTGAATTTAAACCTGAATTGAATCTTAACCTCTAGTGTAAATTATTTGTGATGATGCTAGGTAATGCTCACATTGTTTTATTTTAGTCCCACCAGCTATACATCAGTGAGTCAACAATTTTTTATTTCTTTGGTCATGAAATAATTAAATGTAATTGAAAAGTAATTCAGAGTACATATTTTGAAAACTGTATTAGGATACATCAAAGTAAAAAATATTTTCTTTTACAATTTATTATGTAAGTGGATAACACTGGAATTATAAAGCTCTTGGCTAAACAAAGGTTATTAGATTTATATTTATAGTATGATACTGCAAATAACTTTATATCTTAAATAATCTTTAAGTAAATATTACCTTCACAAACCATTTCATATAGAAATGTTTGTTTGCTCTGGAAAAAAATCAGTATCTTTTGAATTTTGACTTACTGTGTTAAGTCAGTATATTGACATTCCAAAAAACAGAATGAAACAAAATTGAAAATTAAAACAATCTGCAGCTTTAAATATGTCCTTTATATTTAAAATACAAAATAATATATATAAAATATTATTTTAACTCCTCTTGTGCAAACTACAAAACAATTTGTAGTTGTTTTGTGAGTATTATGTGAGGATTATGTGAGGATTAATTGAGTTTCTCTGTCCACTAGGCCAATATAAGATATTTTCCATAATCTCTGTACCATATGACATACTGTATAAGATCAACACATGGGCTGACATAATGTACAGTATCTCTTTGTAATACATAGTTATCCATATCACTGCATAATAAATGAAAAAATCATTTCTTATTTAACAGTGTGTTTTAAATTTTTTGGTCTTTTCCACCTGAAACAGACCACAATCAGCATTTCTAAAGAATTGTGAAAAAGGATGAAGCAGTGTACTGTATTGGACTCTATAAAGCCTTTACATGTAGGTCACGTCAGGGCTAATGCTGGGTTGGGGGCAGGGAGTTAACTTATTTGTTTTCCTGGCTGCAAAGGGTTCACATCAGCAGGTTAACCATAAGGGCCTATCAATTATCACCAGCTCAATTCTGTTTAAAACCCCAGGGAAAAGTGAAGAAAGAACAGGCTGTTATGAAGGAAGGGCTGGCACTGTTTCTCTTTTTGACTTTGTCGTATAATAAAAAATAGAAATGGTGTATGGAGGAATTAGGGCAACAGAGGTTTTTTTTTTTTATAAGGTTACGGTAAATCAAATTGCACAACTCGCCCAGCCTACCCTTTCAAATCACTATCTCCCACTGTTTCCCATCAGAATGTTCCTGTCTCTCTCTCTCTCTTTCTGGTGTAGATTTTCCAGTTCAAGGGGCACATCTGTTGTAGTACACAACTCTGGCCCTCTGTGCACTATCGATTAAGCGATAATGGACCCTTAGTGGAGTGTATTTATTATGCATCAATTGTCGATAATCTGCAGGAGTGAGTAAAAGGTGATGTCGTCTCCAATTACTCCAGACACCCCCCCATCCTCCTCCCATCTTCTTATCAACAAACTCCTGATGTTAAAGAGCAACTGTTATTTTTATATTTTGTTTTAGATTTTTATATTTTGGGGTTAGAAATGTATGGGGTTAGAAAGAATCAGCATTGATATGGTAATTTCAATCCACAATTGAAGTAAAATGTACACAGTACTGTAACTTGTAAAACCTCCAATTTACATCACAAAAATAGACAAAATTCCCAGCTATGTGCTGCGCTATATTCTGTGATTCAGAACAAGGCAACAAAACTTCCAGTGACATGATTACACTATTACACTGTAAATAAGCAGGCTTGTGAATACATCTCTTTTAATCCAATAGAAATATTACTCTTAATTTCGAGACGGTTTTGCCAACCAATACTACTTATTTGTTAACTCTGCATGCAGATCATGTTGCACAACCTGTTCTTATTTGCTCTTACATTGCATCCCATGAATCATTTCAGTGACTAGTGAGCACAAAGGGCCGCATCACATCACAATTCGTGGCAACTTTCGCTCTCGCCCATGGTGAGAACAGGGTTTTGTGACTACATGGTGACTTACAGTATTTTCATAATGTTCAGGATTTTGTGCTTAATTTAAAAAAAAAAATTCTCAATGAATTTATTTTGTTACCGATATTTAATAAGCGGTCTGAGAAATTGGAACTGTGGTTCCCCTTTAAGGGCTATTGAACAAACTTGGGGAGACAGAGAGACAGCGTTTGTGTCTTTTCACCTGCATTCTGGAATCATTGTTCTGTTGTAGAATAATTTGTGTATGAAAATTCCACACAACAGTGGAACAGTCTGCCATTGTTGTGCGTGGGACAACATAATTAGTGAACACGCAACATCAAACATCATCACAAAGTGACAACACAAAGAAGAATATTCATTCATATATAAAAATAAAATAAATAATTTAAGATCTTCACATTCAAGCTAAAACAACATGTAGGAAATTATGTTATTTATGAGTGTACCATGTACATTTTTTCTCTTTGTAGAAAAGTATGACATAGTTGTGTTTACATTAGTAAGTATTGTGACTGTGCTGGATTGTGTTTTCAACATCTGAGAAGTCAGGAGTACAGATTCTGAACTGTGTTTGGTAGCATGTATACCACAGCATACAGTAATATCAGAAGCTGTCCAATTAGCTACTCAATCCATAATATCTGTGCTTGTGTAAACACAGTGTATATTCACCATTGTGTAGAGATGAGGAGCATGGAGACAGTTTGGCCTGAATGGTGCTGTTAATGGAGTGAGACAGAAGGAGGACATACAGGACTTGAAGGTTTTTACTTGCTTAGGAGTTAGGGCATCCAAATCATGACTTTGTAGGAAAAAATTGAGATAGAAGAAAACAGTTTTGTGAAAAGTAAACAATTCCATATTGTTAACTTACACATATTGAAGCTTGGGGTTGTGCTGAAACGCCCCTAAGGAGATGTGCACCAATCCACAAAAGATAACTGTTCTGGAAAGAGAAAGCACATAATAAAGTGAAAAAGGAATTCACTATGTTCTCAGTTGTCTTGAACAATGTCAGTTATTTCTTCCTCTCATTTCTAGAGCCTACATTTACTCTTTAAATTAATTTTGAACAGGAATTAGGATATACTACCAGTACAGAACTGGAAGTTCACAAAGTATTAAAATAATCTCTCTTCTGAGCCTGCACTGTTAACATTCAAGTTTTAGCTAAATTGTAAAGACTAATGTAAAAGTCCCTTTTCTGGAAACACTGGATTCTGTTAAATGCCATTTTTAACTTAATGTGCTGTTTTTCCAATACCGTGTTGTGTTCCCTTCCCAGGTGAAGGCGCTCATTTCTTTGTATCTGAACCATGATTGAAAACAATTCAAGGAAAAACAAGTTCAGAGAAAGTGTGTGTGCATTCCAAAAAACAAAACAAAACAATGGAAAAACATAAATGATGATGAATGTGAGAACAGGAAGCATATAATTTGGTAATATCTACACCACTCCAATCAAGGTACTGAATTTTGTAATTGTGTGAAATTTTAATTAAATCCCAGGACATTCATTCTTTTCAGGTGTGAAAACACATTGTAGTATTTGTAATTTAGTAATTGAGTTTTACTGAACTTCACTTCATGAAATGAAGTAGGGAAGGGGGGGGGGGGTGCTAATAATAATAATAATTTGTAAGTTGTTTGTGGTTATTGGTTCTATATTTATTTCAGGGGAAAGCACCCCTGTCAGCACCAATACCTTCAATACCTGACCGGGTGATATTTTTGTGTATGTTTTCTCTGTGTTTGCGTGGGTTAACTTCAGGTGCTCCAGTTTTCCCCCACAGTTCAATGTACTAGTTAGATAAATTCGCTTCTAGGAAAACTGGTACTTAGTGTCAGTGTGTTTCTGTTTGTGCCCCGTGATGCACTGGTGTCCCATCCAGGGTGTACCCCATGTGCCCGGTGCTTGCTGGTATAGGATCTCGGTGCCCTTCATCCACTGGATAAAGAAGTTATAAAATTGATAGACATGAACACCATTATTCTTGGCATACATATCTATTCAGTAGGCTATTGACCATCAAATCCATATATTCTATTAATCACAAGATTGTATAATGAAATTTTATTTACAGTATATGAAGTATATTTTATGGGAGACTTCAGATTTTCTCTTAATCACTGGGAAAAACACAAAGGAATCCCAGCAGAAAAAAATGAAATGGTAGAGATTTTTATGACAGTTTTCTGTTTGTGTCCGTGTGTGTCCTGTGTTGGACTGGTGTCCCATCCAGGGTGTACCCTGCCTTGTGCCTGTTGCTTGCTAGGTATTATTATGATTCAGTAGCTCTTTAAGAGTATTAATGTGTATGCAGAGATAAACTAATTATGAATAAAACTTGTCATGACAATGATTCAAATGCGCAAGAGATCACAGTGTTACAACAAGCCCACACTGAGTCTACCAGTGCAATACGTAATGACACAAGGGATTTCAATTCATTTATAGGCCATTTACAAAACACTTATGACCATCACTCAAAATTCCTCATGTAGGACATGTTTAAAAAATTAAAGCAATACACTTTTAGCACTTTTCAGGTTATAGGACCATATTTAGAACTAGAGTATTGTCTCTTTTTCAATAGGATTCTAGGGGATAACCAACATCAGTTTAAAAAGGTCTGATTTATCTTTTTCTATTAAGGTTTTCATTTTTTTTACATAAAAGATTAATACCTAGACTGAAATCAGCGTTCAAGTCATGCATGTATCTGGATTAAAATCTCGTTAATGCACACAGACTAGAAAGTACACATAAGTAATGAATGTTCAAATTTGGGTGAGAATTTGTGGAGCAACACAGGAGAGTAAAATAGGACCATAGGTTTTCCTATTCTATATCGATAATCATGACTGATTATAAAATCAGTGACATTCACAGCTAATATCAAAAACAGAGGATTAGGAAATTGGATTTGCAAAGCAATCTTAAAAAGATTATGACAAGCATGGAAGATGACATTTAATGTAGGTAAGTGCAGAGTGTTTATAAAAAAAGATATTGCTCAGGGATTTGTCCAAGGAAACAGCAACCAGATACATTCCTAGCCTAGATTCCTCATTTCTTGGTGTTATTATGCAAACATGTTTGGCCATATTAGAAAAAATGTCATTTGTAGTGTTTAATCCCTCCATTGCAAGTAAGTGTTCGAATGTAACCATGTGATGGGGTCGGGAAAGGAGTCTGGAAGCAGCTCCTTATGCAGGTGGGCAATTAGATCCTTGCTACCAGCTTGCAGTACTCCTGACTTGTAATTATCTCTGGGAACCGTCCCATGTTTTTTTCTTTTTCGAAAATAAACTTTTAAAACGGAATCCCATGTCAGTTTCTTCTGTGCCTACAAGTTACAAGAGATGACTAGCCATGAAGCTGACAGTACTGGACGTCATCACAGCCAGGCAGCACAGGGACTGTGACACAGACACCATCATTTGTTTATGGGAGTTGTTGTTCTTAAGCCAATGCTACGTGTGGAACATTCATAGCCAGTTTTATATTTGGCTTCCATAAGACAGGGTTGCATGAACATACTGTAAGTATTGGACTAAATTAACTATAAATTAAATTAAGCTTCTGTAACGTTTCCACCTAACATACCTGTTACATGCAATTACTGCATCACGTCTGTGACCTGTTGACTTTTTATATCCCCTTGACATTTTATGACCCCTCAGATTTTTTATGTCTTCTTTAGAGATATTTTTCAAAGCCTTAACTGCAGTCACTTTTAGTTGTTGCTTGTTTGTGGGATGTTCTGACTTTAGTTTCCTTGTCAATAAGTAAAATGTATGATCAATAGGATTCAGATCAACCAATTGACTTGGTTCAAAATTTCCACTTCTTCCTGATGAACTCCTTGGATAAGTGTGCAGTATGTTTGTGTCATTGTTGTGCTGCAGGGTCAACTGCCTCCCAATGAGTTTGGAGGATTTTTTGGACATGGGCAGACAAGATGTTTCTGAACATTTCAGAATTCATTCTGCAGCCATCATCAGTCACATCATTATGAAAGACCTGCTGGCCAGTTGCAGAGGCAGACATGCTTGTCCAAATAATAACACTTTGATCATCTCGTGTTTCTATAAAACTTTGTTCCAGAATTGTGGTGGCCCATCTTTGTTCTTGCAAATTCTAATGTTTTTTTTTCTGTTTTTAGTTCTTATGAGAAGTTTGCATCTTGTAGCATACCCCTTGTAATTATCTAGTCAATGTCTAGTCTCTAGTCTTCTCTGTTATATTAGTGATTTTGTTACAGCTCACAGCTTTTGAGCGTAAACTCAAAAGAATGAGACAGTTCTCTTGTTTTTAAAATACTGCAAAATGGATGACCTGAGCGATAAGAAGTACCTGTCAATCATTTGTGCCAATATGTCTACTCACTTGAAATAGGGGGATTGAACACAACAAAAACACATTTTTCTAACATGGTTGAACATGTATGTAACATAAAGGGTGGTGAAAAAGTAGGTGCACCTATTAAGTGTAGAATTTATGTGTGTTATTTGTCAGGCGGTGTGAGTTTTATTTACTATTAGGACATGATGAGGAACAGGTGAAGGTCAAAGATGTCTAAATATGTTGAACCATAAAATCTGAAAAAGGGTATACTTACTTTCCACCAGACAGTAACACCCAGAAACAAAAAAACTGAAATTCTACATTTTACCTTACTGTATATGAATCTTCCATTCATCCGTTTTAACTGCTTCATCTTATTTGGGGTTATGGGAGAACTAGAGACTATTAAAACAGGCAAAAGGTGCAAGGTAGGATACACCATGGATGGGAAGTCTGTCCATTGCAGGGCATTTATTAATCTTTTGAGCTGAAATATAATTTTTATTAGTACATAAACTCTCTTTGCTTACTTCAAGAAATGACTCAATGAAATCTAGATTTATAATTACTGGTGTATTTATATAAGCTTAGTACAGTTCAATGCTTGTGACAGAGTAAAATAATTACCAACAGAATTAAAAATGCAAAATTAGAAAAATCAATATGTAATAGCCTCCTACACTCTATTAATGTAATCAATTAATATAATCTGTTGATCATACAAAGAGATGTAGATTATTTTAGATGTAAAATACAAAGATATGTAAAATAAAAAGATATTTAAATTAATATATATAAAGATATATATATATAATGATATTCACAGATTTGTAGCATTAAAAATATGCCTCAAATGAGAAATTAAATATCTCATTTAATTACAGAAATATTTTACATTTACAGCAAGAGTTTCTTAAATTGTATTAATAGAAAATTAAATATACTGTACATCAGCAAAGTTTGTTACTCCCACAGATGAAAAAAAAATTGTATTTTGAGATAGTGTTATTTCAAAAATATTTTACAGAATTTTGAAGCAAATGAAATAATGTAGGTCAAATGTTAAGCTTTTTCGGAGGGATGTCTTATTTTTTCTTTTGAGCTCTTTCAACACAGACATTTTTTGGCAAGTTTCAATATGAAACTCTGAACAAAGGGAGGCTGCACTTCCAAGGCTGTAGAATAATCTCCCAGCTCATACCAGATCATAAAGCTTAACCCAATAAACACTTTCAAATCCTGTTTTAAAAACTGACTTTTATACACTATTTTTAATTCAGTTTAGCTGTATTGCTTTGGGTGTGCCTGTCTCTTTTGCTTTATTGTACAGCATCTTGAGAGAGTACTGTACATCGTACTGGTAAAAGCGGGTTCCTTTTCATTCATGTTTGTGCTTCCTGCCATCGAAAAACTAGATGTTCCTTTTTCCTTCAAAAAGGAATTGAATGCACGGTATGAATGAATGTATGCACCAAGATTTTGTGTTCTATGTGTTTATGTATGAAATGAGTAAATGTAAACCATTGGTAAAAATGTGCCTTTTCTGTCACAATCATTATTAATGGATTCTTTTGACATGTTACAATTTTTGTGAAATTACACAGTACAAGATAACATAATAATGCAATATTTATGTGTTTCTCTTCCACTAATAAGCTTTCACAGTAGCTGTATAAATAACACTTGGGTATGAGTATATAGTATATACCAAAATGAGTATAGAGAATATTTGCCTCAGAGTAAGTATAATTCTTTGGGAAGATATTTTAGATTGAAAACACAGCAGGTGAACAAACTTACAGATTTTTCAGTTCCCTGTAGTTGACAAGGTCAGCTTCTGTAATGTTCTCCAGGTGGTCTTGGTTTTCAATATAACTGTTTCACAGGGTACAGAAAAAGAGTGATAATTTTTAATACAACCCATGCAACAACAAATTCAAATTAAATCATTATTTCTAATGTGTTCTGCACTTTATTATGTGATTTGTGTAATTGTAATCAAGTCACACTCATCCTATTTAGATGTGACCCTTAGCAAAATCAAGCAGGGGTAGAATAAAACCAATTGAAAGAAAGAGAGCTCTTACTCAATGACATTTAATTCTACTGCTGCACTTGTAAACTGAAACATTTTAAATATATATATGTATTGTGATAGGATGGCAGATCGTGTCTAAACTACATCCCTCAGAAAACATGATCAAAAGAATGACCATCTTTCCTCAGTTACCCAGTTAGTGAGAGAAATACCACTGTTCATCATCCAGCTGATGAGCCCGTGGAGGCTCTTTTTGGAATTGAGTCTGGATTTTGATAACATTTAAGGTACTTAGCTACATGGTTATATCTAGAGGCCGCTTGAAGAAGTTATTTTCGCTGCATGTCAGAAGACAAACTATGCTATTGTTTGTGTTGTAAGTTTAATTATGCTATAAAAAGAGCACCATTTTTTTACCATATAGCTGTGTGTGTATGTGTGTCTGTTTCCCTGAGACCCTTCTACTTTTAAAATATACTTGCTACTGCACCACCCACCATTCCTCTACTGTGCTGTATATATTGCCACAGGGATGGTAGCTGCCACTGTGGGCATGAACAAATTGTGTCCACCTCTCTAGACACACCCCTAATGTTGGGGAACTGTTTTGCTCATTTTTTCTACTTTTACATGCACTCTTCTCAGACAGCAACTTGGACCCAAGGCAAACATATTTCAAGATCTCTGAGCCCTTGCGGGCTATCAGGCTAAGAGGCTCCTACCCACACATGCCTGTGTCCATTCATTATCTCCTCTAAGATCATTCCTGAGGTTTACACACATTGCAGAACCCTTTCTCACGGATTCACGGGCTCGACTAACCTCACCTCCAGCTCTCACCCTTTGACTTGTCCCTTTCAGGGAACAGCAGTGGAAAATGCTCAACTCGGTCATTCCTGTTTGGCCACACCCAATCTATCATGATCTTTACCTTACCGGCAAGCTGACACAGCAACGACCAAGGCCTTCCCTGACCCCGATGATATAATCTCTCTAGTAGTCTCCCTGCCTCTAGCCACCACACATGGAGTTGTCTGCTCCCTTACTTTAATCCAGAGCCTCCTGCTCCCAGATGTCTCACATCTTAAACACCTTGCTCTTCTTTCTCCCATATGAAGCCTCTGCTCCCCTCCTGTCACATATCCCATGAAGGCTATGAGCTCTGTAACTTAATTAGCCCCTGGACTTCTAGGTCCTCCTCAAGCTGCTATTGTCACCACCTTCGCCACACAACACTTTAAGTCTCCAGTGCCTCAGATCCTAGCTCAGACGAGGTACTCTCATCAAACCGACAAACCTCTCGGACTCCTCACTCTTGTGTCCCAAGCTGTGCAACTCATAGTCGCTGTTGCACCTCACTCTCGAACCCAGCCACTGCTGCCTTTACAGTTTTCTTACAGTTTCACACACTTACTTGCCCCAGTGGCACCCTCTCTCTGTCACCTCTTAATGGGAGCTCCTGCCCTCAGAGACTCCACACCCTTCATTTTTGCCTGCCATTATCCTGTAATTTGTGTATAGACATAAACACAGTCAACCCAATGTCTGCAGAATCAATTTTTTCTTTTAAAACTCTGATTCATATTTCAGTGTTGTTTCTGAAGAAAGACCTCCTCAATGCCTTTGAATACTTGAATAAATTCTCCTTGTCCTCTGTTCATCACTAAAGAGGTTCAGCTCTATTAGCCTGTCATTGTGAGTAGTGTCATTGTGAGTGCTTTGAGAACTGGAATGCATCTACTCTAATATTGACTAATTCCAGAGCAACAATATCTGCCTTCTAACATGGTGACCAAAATTGTTGTTGAAGGTAATACCCTGGCTCTTTCCCAGAAACGGCTGTATAGGATCCTCAGATCAATTAACTACTAAGCTAAGCAGGTGTGAGCTTGGTCAGTACCTGGATGGGAGACCTGGGAAAAACTAAGGTTGCTGCTGCACTATATGCCCCAGTATAGTGACAGGGAAACTATACTATAAACAGGCGCTGTCCTTCGGATGAGATGTAAAACCGAGGTCCTGACTCTCTGTGGTCATTAAAAATCCCAGGGTGTTTTTCGAAAAGAGTAGGGGTGTAACCCCAGCAGCCTGGCCAAATTTCCCATTGGTCCTTTCCAATCATGGCCTCCCAATAATCCCCATCTATGAATTGGCTTCAGTACTCCCTGCTCTCCTCCCCATTGATAGCTGATGTGTGGTGAGCGTTCTGGTGCACTATGGCTGCCGTCACATCATTCAGGTGGATACTGCAAATTGGTGGTGGTGGAGGGGATCCCCATTACCTGTAAACTGCTTTGAGTGGAGTGTCCAGAAAAGCGCTATATAAGTGTAAGCAATTATTATTATTATTTTGTTCATAAAAATATGAGTACTTTCATTAAATTCAATTCAATATTAATTGTAGTACATTCATAGGTGATGATTATTACAGGGTAAGAAGTGTAAGTAGATATACTGTAGGTGGTGTAAGTGGTCCGTGGACCATAGAACTTTGAGAGCCACTGCTCTACCATATCAGAGTTTTCTGTAACTAGTGAAAAAACTAAATTAGTAAAAAATAAAAACTTAAAACCTACATTGTAAAAGTAATCACCCCCTTAGCATTAACACTCCTTAATAAGCTCTGTCTCATCCATTGCCTTCAGAATTTGCACAATATCTTGATAGAGAGAAAGAGAAGTTTATTTGCCATACTGTATGTATGTGTACACTGGGATTCATATTCATGCTCTTCTTTCACAGTGCACAGTACAATAGACTACACTTTTACACAATGTGCACATTACATTACAAAACAGTACATAAATACAATAAATAATGCCAGTACACCAAAGCATAATAACATACAATGGGTAGTACAGAACAATGAACACAGGACAATAAATACGTGATATCCAAGAATAAATTGCAGAGTACAGTGGTGCATTACATTCTAAGGCACTGCTATAGGGTAGAAGCTATTCTTAAGCCAAGTTGTCTGTACTTTAAGGGAGATTTACTACTTGCCAGAACATGGGGGGGGGGGGGGGGGGATAATAGTTTGTGGCTGGGATGGTTACAATCTGGAATAATGAAACAGGCTTTATTGCAACAGCAGATGATGTGAATCCCATCAACGGATGGTAAGTCAGATCCTAGATTCTCTGTGCCGTTGCCACAACCCTTTGTAGTGCGACTCTGTCATGTATGGTAGTATTGCCGTACTACACACTGATACCACTAGGTAGGACACTTTCTATAGTGCTGCAGCAAAAGGTGATTGGAAACCAGCTGTGTGCAATTAAAGTGGTCCTTTTTGGCTTTTTGTGGCTTTTTGCAGGCTCTAGGCAAGATCTTGGAAAGGGCCCCCTCTGGATCACGACTTGACCAACATCATTATTATTAGCTCCCAACACAACCTTATTTACGTATATAGTACAATTAAATTAATGCATTATATAGTCTACATATATCTGGCGCACTATGGCTGCCGTCGCATCATCCAGGTGGATGCTGTACATTGGTGGTGGTGGAGGGGATCCCCATTACCTGTAAACTGCTTTGAGTGGAGTGTCCAGAAAAACGCTATATAAGTGTAAGCAATTATTATTATTATTATTATTATTATTATTATTAATAATAATAATAATAATATTATTATAACTAGAAACCTTAATAAACCAGCTTTGAAGAACACATGATAAATTACATAAACAAGAACACAAAGCACACATTTTACAAAGATAACATTGAAAGTAATAAACAGGAAGATTAATAAAAATAAAAAATGATAAACAAGACCTCTGTTACTTCAGAATTATACCAAATCATAAATTAAAAAGTACTGCACTGAAACCTTTGAAGAAAAGAATTGTAGAAATAAATATGAAATTAAGTAAGATAAAAAAAAAAAACATGTCCAATCGATAACAAGGGAGGTGAGATTAGTAAGGTTGAACAGATCGGAAAGTTTTATTAAACAAATGTTCTATAAATCAATTTGCCTATACAGTATTTTCTAACTTGGGTGTTTTAATCAACTTGAGTTCTGAAAAGCTCCTCTGCTCCTGTCGTTGTCACTGGGAAAGAGACTTCAATCTGAGTACTCAATACTCCTATTTAATGAAATACAGGAAAACATCGCATTTTAATGACGATTACATCTAATTGCTGTAAAATACAGTTTTTTGTATCGTACATGAGCTTTCCCATTTTTGTTTGGCTGTGCAGCTCTGATTTTTAGGAAGGAGACTGACACAGCATGTGTACAACAAAAGATAAACAAAGAAGTCTCCACAACCAAAACGTTGTGTTTCTTTTCTTCTCTTTTCAGCATGGAATAAATCTTTACTTGTTCCCTTGTAGTTGACGCAGCTACCTACTTGATTTGTTCATTTCTACTATAACACCTCAAGCAGTCTACTGTTCGCTAGGTACATGGAGCTGACAGACTCAAAACCAAATTTAATACAAACTATTACATCGTTATGAATATTGTGCACTATTACAATGACTTGGGCATAGCTCTGTTTTGAGATTGCTTATCCCCACTGTTCTTTTATGCGCTTCAGAACACAACACATACTCAATTATAGTTTGTTAGTTTTTGATCGGGATAGGATCGGGATAGGATGATAGGATGATAGGATGATCCACAGTAGCAACAAAAGAGCTGCTATAGGGAATTTTTCGCTCACATTTGAATGTGCTGTTTAAACACATTGAGGTGGCCCTCTGGCTGCCTCGGGGCCCTAGGCAGTCACCTAGTTCACCTGTGCTCAGTGCCAACCCTGAAAGAGGTTAGCCATTCAGCTTGAATACACGTCTTTATAAGATTAAATACACCTCTTTGTGTGAGTTCAAACAGTTGGACACTACATAAAATTGATACGAAGACAGTGGAGCTTCCACAATTGCTAAGGAACAGAGTTGTGGACAGACACAAGTGAGGTGAGGGATATAAAAAGATTTCAAATGCTCTGAATATCCTAATGAGTACTGTTAAATCCATCAGGAAGTGGAGGACATATACAGTATATTCAAATTTGGTTATCATCCAAAACTCAGCAGCTGTGTAAATGGACATCAGAGAAGAGAAGCAGTCGAGAAGCTCAAACAACCCTCAAAGACCTACAGTAATTCATATCCTAACTGAGATGGGAGAAACTACAACTGAGCCAACAAATAGCTCAGGTACTCCAGAAAACTGGGCTCTATGGTAGAGGGGCGAGAAGGAAGACATGTTAAAAAAACTCATATAAAGTCCTGTCTTGAATATGCAAAAAGGCATGTAAAGCCTTTGAATTGATTTGGGAAAAAATTGATGAGAAATTTAATTATTTGGCCTTAATGCCAAACTGTATGTCTGGCGAAAGAAGAGCACTGAACATTATCCCCACATTGAAGCATGGCAGTGGTGGCATAATATTGTGGGGTTGCTTCAAAACCTGGAACAATTTGCAAAAGATCGGAAACTGTGACAGAGATTCATATTTCAACAGGACAAGGACTCTAAATACAAAGCCAAAGCCCAGTCAAAGTCCAGACTTAAATCCAAAAGGAAATCTATTATAGGAACTGTCAATTACTGTACAGTATACTACCACTCCCCCAGTAACCTGCAACAGTTGGAGTAATTTTGCAAGGAAGACTGGGCTAAAATTAAAAACTGCAAGATGCGCAAAGCTGGTTACTATATACCACAAAAGACTAGAGGACATGATTGCTGAAAAAGGAGGAGCAACTAAATAATAAATGCTTTAGGTCTTAGGGGGAGCCATGGTAGCTCAGACGGCAAGGGCATCTGGTTCCTGACTGGTTCCACCACTTCCAGTTAGGGATGGTTGAGGAAAAATGGTGGCTCTTGCCCCCCATTCCCTCATGGGCCTTTATGGCCGGAAAAGGGGCCATACCTACCTACCAACCTACCTTTAGGTCTCAGGGAGGTGAATACTTGTCCAACCTGTAGTTTTCAATTTTCTATTTTTTTAATAAAATTTTGTGTTATAATAAAAATGATTATGCCCCATCAAATTGTTAAATATGTTTTGTTAGTCATGCAAAAAATCCTGTTCAAATGTGTTGCAATGTGAGGTTGAAACATAGCAAAATTTGGTAGAGGATGAAAGGAGGTCATTACTTTCTACGCCCACTATACATAGCTATTCACAATCTCACAGTCTGGAATGTAGTCACCCCTATCAGGGTCCTTCTTTGTCTTTATAGTGCGGATACAGACACACAGAGTTGTGGTCCTTCTGGCTTCACATACTGCTCTCTGGTCTTCACCCAATGTTCACCACAAGAGCCAGGAGTTCCTGTTTTCTGGTCTCACAACCAGGTGCTCATTTTTACTCTGAACCTTCTTTCATAAAGAAATTAGTCTTTTATTCTAAATAAATTGTGCAAAATGTCAAAAGGATTTGTTTATCCGTGCTTCTATTATACAAAAAAAATATTGGGAAAGAAACATGTTCAAAACATTGTACAGGCAATATGCCAAGTACACAGATGTTGCTTGACTACAGGTGTAAGATAATTTGATGGTATTTGGAGTGTTTATTTCAGAAGAACACAGGAGGATTCTTCTGGTTATTTTGCCCACTAAGCAAGTCAGTGATTTTTGCATTCATGGGGGATGTTTTCATTTTCCATTTAGAAGTAAATTCAAGTGTAAGATTCATGTATGGCACAACCCTACAAATCTTTGAACCATGCTGGATTGATATCATGCACAAAGTTGAATGGCTTGAACACACTGAAACAGATCTTTGTAATTGATAAAGGTACTTTAGAAGAGGTTTTTTAGTTATTATCAATATTTTCCCCTATATTTTTCCCTGCGCATACATACAGTACAACTACCAAAGATATTCTCACACAGCATGCCTGCCATTAGCGCAGTTCTATTTGATTTTTCTTTTGACAGAAATAATAAAAATCCTGTTACTTTCACTTTTTAGAAACTTTAGAAACAGGTACAGTAGCTAATGACAAATCCTTAGAAGAGCGTTGCAGTCGCAGAAATGTGACAGATGATGCACAGAGCTAGGAAGGGATACAGTTTACTGATTCAGGGAGCCCCAGCAAGTTATGACAAGGTCTTGGATCAGCAACAACCAGAATGCAGCAGATTGTCAAACCAAACAGATACAGCTAAACTCAAGTATAAGAGTTTGTTATCACTTCACTGTTGATCACAAGCTAGGGTTTGGCTAACCGTTCCATAATCGAAATTAATGTAAAACTTTCATGTCTTCACAGATTCACAGATCCTATGAGAGATACTTGCTAACAAAACACAGCTTTTGTTAGCAAGGGTAAAATATGTTAGCTCTTTCTTATTTGGCATTTGAACTGAAATATTTTAACTCAATTTGAATCGAAACAATTGTAACAAACATGCCTTCCAAATTATACTGAGTGCAAGTTCAAAGCAAGATTCCTTGCCCATTGGAAAGAGGTGTGGTTGACACACAAGCAGGATAGTAGTGAGCTCAATTGGTGGAGATAGGGCTGGACAGTTACAGTGGGTTACAAAATTACAAAAATAGAGACTTGAAAACATAAAAAGGGCATCAGACAGTCCAGATATCCAGCTCCTCTGATTGATTTAGTTTCCAGTAGCTAATTGACCTGAGGATCTCATCTGGCAGTTTCTGAATGGAAGAGCATTTACAAAGGCTACAAAAAAAGAACATTTTGGACATTTGTGTTTGTTGTATTACTGGTAGCTTAATGACTGAGAGTCCCAGCAAGATATTCCTTAAAGACTCCCATGGTATCAGCTTCAGTAACAGTGTGACAGCGTAACAGACCTGTATAAAGCTTTTCTCACACCCCAAGATGACCCTAAATCCATAACAGGCATATAACTCATGTTGTTCCTTTGCAACCAACACACTATGCACCTCCACACAGTGTCTGTATGAGGAATGATGGTATACGTTTAATTTCGGAGTTGCAAATTCCACTTTATGAAAGCTTAATGAACAAACAAAAGATGCACTGAAGGGGCAGTGTCACCATAAGTGTAATAGAATTTGAATCTTGCTCCCTGAACTTTCTCTCCTGAACAAAGGCCCTCTTAGCACAGACGCCAGGCAATTACCACACAGTTCAGAGGTGACATGTGGGTTTGGAAGGCAGCCTGCGATCTGGATGGAGACTCTGCACAGGGTGCAAATACGCAATGTACAGTATTTGTACACCTAGCCATCTGGCTTCAGCCAGTTCCTCAATGAGCCCCAAGCAGTTTGCTCTGCCCAAGATATCACAGGGAAACCTTCACCCCCAGCGAACGAGTCACGGCCTAAGCCTAAAGACTAGGGACTGAGAGCAGAGGAGGAAATCCCAGTATTGTTTTTCTGCCCCCTCAACCCAGAACTGGACTTAGACACAAACAGGATAGAGTGCGAATACCAGGGGTACATTGTTCAGGATGCCCTGGGCTGAGGAGGATGCTTCAGTGTTTCTTTGCTGTGGCAACTAACATTCTTCTCAGTATATCATCTTATTTCTTATTACTGATATACAGAGTGCCTTTCAAAAGTATTCAGACCTTCCCTACCCCAAACATTAAAGGAAAAAAACAAAACGTTAATGCATAAAATGAAAGAAAACAGTCTTGATAGCATAGTATTCGGATCTTTTCCTGTGACAAACCTTAATTGATTTAAATTAATAAAATGACCACAACGAACCACACAACTGACAGGGTGTCCCCTGTCTCCATGTAATGACATAGTAGTAGTTCTGATGATTTCAGAAAAAAAAAAACTGTCTCTGTGAAGTTCCTTGGTTAGGTAGTGAATTTCAAGTAAAGACTCAAACATTAAAACTAAGGAGCTTTCTAAGCAAGTCACAGATCAGGAGCAGGGTACAGAAAACTGAAATATCTGAATATCCTTGAGCACAGTATATTTAAGTCATCAGGAAATGGATGGTGCACTCTGGGTACCCATCATACCACCCAGACACTGCCTAGATCAGGACATCCCTGCTAACTGAGCTGCTGGTCAAGGAGGAGACTGGTGAAAGATGCTACTATGAGTAAGTATTTAATACAACTAACCCATCTCAAACCCTGCATGGATTTTGCAACAAAACACCTAAGAGATATTGGTAAAATTTGCCAAATTATGTTGTGGACAAATTGGAACGTTTTGGTCTAAATCATTATGATTAGAGCAAAAGAAAAATATCATATCTCCCAGTCAACACCATCCTACAGTCAAGCATGGTGTTGGCAGTATATTCCTCTTTAGGAAAGACAAGAAAGCATCCTGGATTGAAGAAAGAATGAACAGAGGAAAATCCAGGTAAATACTAGAGGAAAACATGTACAATAATCTACAGCACAAGGCCAAAACCACACTGAATGCTTTTAGGAATCTTTGAAAAGAGTTGAAAACCCCTGTCCGTAAGTGACCCTCAGGTAACTTCAGAAAGTTGACACAAACAGGAGGAGAACATCACAAACTCCATGCAGACAGCACCCTAGATCCAGACCTGAGCTTAGGTTGCCACCACTGCAAGACAGCAATACCAACCAATGCACCACAGTGCCTCCAAGTTACTTTCTTCATTTGTCTAATTATCTGAAGTTGATTTAGTGTTACAGAAATATTAAAAAATTGCAAGTGTCTGCATGTTCAATATTTTCTGAAAAAATAAAATGTTAAATATAAACATGTTTCCCATTGAATAGTCTTGCCTTAAATATACATTAAAAGGTGGCTATATGTGTGTTGCAGTACTAAACAATTTGGTATGATATTTCTTTCTTTCACATGCACCCATACAGCTGCAACATAAGGAGCCAGCTGGCTAGACAGAAATCGTTGATTGCCCTGTATATTCAATTTAGTGAAATGGCTAATTTTTATCAATTGTCGTTGAACAGGCATTCATTGCTAATTCGTTAAATCACATTTATATTTTATTGCATTAGAAATCTCAACAAGGATTTCTAAGTTAATAGTAACATATCTGCTTAAGGTTGGAATTGAATTTACATAGCCCTTGAATTTCATTGGACAGTAAACACTAGTTTAAGCTAATTGTGAGATTACAGTCAACATTCTACAATTTTTTTACTATTTTTCAATAGGAGTCATCTCAACTGATGTTTTAATCACATTCACAGTATTCTGGCTCATAACAATTCACACAAAAACAAGAAAAGCAGATGACAATAACCTAACATTCAAAAAACAATTTCACAGAACATCAGATGCACAATTGTGAACCCTATATAATATATTTTTATAAACGTATACATCCATACAGTTTCTAAAATAATCAATTGTAATCAATCACATATAATTTGCAAAAAAATGAAAAAGATTTTTATATCATATAGTGCCTTTCGGGCATTGAAACATTGAAAAAATAGAAGGGACTGGAAAAATTAAACATCTGAAATGTTTGCTCAAGTTGATCAAAATACATTTTACAGTTATTGAAAAAAACCTGTAAGATTCCTTCTATGTAAACTCTTAAAGGTCATTTTGGTTCATTTTTTTCACTTAATCCCTTGAATCTATAAGAATTATGCATTACTAGACAAAAGTAAATGACTGTTAACATGTGAAACTCAAAATCAGATCAACATCCCATCATCACTCTGCAATAGATCACTGCCCACATGTCACCAAACTGAACATCTTTCATTTGCACTTTTTCCTGCGAAACCTCCTAATAATCATGAGATTAGGATATGTCTCAGATTTCCCTGTTTTAGGTTTATATTGACTTATGATTGTTTAATTCTTTATCATTCTAGATCTAGACAGTTACAATTTATACTCAGAAGCATTGCATAAAATATTTAATAGTGAAATATTTCAAACTTCATGTGCAAAATGTCCACTTTCATGAAATTATATGTTAAAGTATTACAGGTATGTATTTGTTCTAAACCTTGTTGAGTTGTACAGTATCATGCAAACATAGCCTGCTTGTTTGGGATTTATTTGGTCAAATTCAATAATCCTGCTTGATAAATACATAAAGGACTATATCATCACAAATGAACACTACAGTCTGGTTGTTCAGTTTAATGTATAGCCCAAATAAATATTTTGCAGCCATCAGAAAGATAAAATGGAAAATATTTCAACATATTGAAACATAAAGGTGAGATTGGTGGAGCCATTAGAATCACTGCTAATAATAATATAAGAAGTACCAGAAGCTGTAGTACTGAGAAAGACAATAATAATCAATACTGAGCACATTAACAAAAGAAAACTAATTTTATTACCTGTACTTGGTAAAACAACATAGCCTAGTTAAAATACAAAAGTCCAACATTTTTAGCCATAACCAATTTGTTTCACAGTACTTGTTGCCATTAGACTGGTTCATGAATTCGGAACAAGTAAGGAGAGAAGGAAAGGAAGCTCTGTGGTGACTATATCTAGCACCTGGGCTGGGCCAATCACTGAATTTAAGGATAAGTTAACTTCTGAAGACTATACCACCCACAAAACAAACATACACTCTCTACCTCCAAGGTTCTCAAACGATTATCTCAGAATTTAAAGAAGAAAAAGACTTACATCTCTGTAACATTTTCGCTCTCCTGGTAGGGCAGTGCTGGGATGCTTGTGATGCTGTTGGGTTCGAAACACTGCAGGGTGGCATAGGAGCACCTGCATGAGCTCGGGCAGCTGCAGAAAGCTGGCAGTGCCAAGCTTAGCATTGCCAGCACAAGAGTCCCCCAGCCTGCAAAGCCTAAAGCCATAATACCTTTCAGAAAAGACTGGTTGTTCAAGCTCGATTACAAAAACAGGCTCACAAAAATAGATTCCCTCACTTTCTTCAGATAGCCAAACAACTGTTTTTATTCTTCAGTGACAGTCTGTCAGCACGGGGCTATTACCAGACTGCTCTGTTATAAGCCAGGCACTTTGGTTCCTGAACACAGCAGCTACTCTGGGCCCCAGGGACATAGCATGTAGCCTCCTCTCTCCAGTCATAGATGGAGGGAGGAGCAAGACAATACATTTGTTGTATCAGAGAGTCAGAAGGGTACTACTGATACTGGGCAATACATAAAGAGCAGAGATGAAGCTCTAGATGGAGTTAATGGGGATCAATCTTTTTAGTTCTGTTTCTGCATAACACTCCTTGCCCAAATTTAAGGATAGTATATCAGGAAATCTCTATTCATTTTTAAAAGAACTTGGAGACTTTTCAGGTGTTTTTGAGCCTTAAGTTACTTGAAAAAAAGCTCTACTATGAAAGAAGAGAAGTTATATAATCCACAATTTGTCTGCAATCAGCATACTATTGTTAAAATATAACACCTCTGATATTATCTTACACAACAGATTGTAATTCCAAATGCCTGAAATGGAAATATAGGCTAAGCAGTGAGAGTCCTCCGAGTTTACGTGCAGAACCAGAGTGTAAGAGGGTGAAAAATAAATAATAATATAATAAATAATAATAATAAATAATAATCCATTCTAATAAATAACTTATAAAATCAATATATCTGAGGGCAATATACAATATGTGTTTAACTAGAATACTTTGCCTTTGAAAGCTACAATATAGGAGATTTCCTTAAGCGAACAATAGTCTACAAATTTTAAATAGTGTTCAACAGGGTAGGAATATTGACTTTTCTTGTTATTCATCAGAGAAGCAGAAATAAATTGAGTATGGGTGGCCCAGTAGTTAAAGTAAACTGTTTGTTAAGAGAACTCATTTGATGTTGCCAGAACTTGACCTTATTGCCACAGACTCACTGTGTGACCCCACAGTTACTTAATGTTTTGTGCTTTGCCCTATTAGTAAAATGTACAATACAGCACAAATGTTAGGGTAATGTTTACATTTGTATAAAAAATGCTTTAGATATAACTACAAAGCACTAATTACAAAGTCCTTATGAGAATTTGATTAAGAAAGTATGGAAATATCTGAAATAAAAAGAAATATTACCAGAAGTCTAACAAACTGTACTGCATAATCTTTTACAGGACATATGGAATATAATATATACTGTATAAAAACTTTCTGTATCATTTACTAATAAAATACTTGTACTTGTAGGTAAGGATCACAATGAACTATTAAAAAAAGGTGATCAATGGAATAACAGACAAATGGGCATAACACAGAAGAACCATAGTCCTGGTATCTGTAATCCTGTAGTAACAGATCTTAACTGTAACGTTTATTAGTGCTTTAGATGGATACATTTGTTAGCAAGTAGTGGTGACATCAGTTGCAAATACTGTGCTCTTGAGAATAACAGATGTGTAAAAAGCTGAAACAAACTGAATAAAGATTTTCACAAAGATGTGATTAAAATACAGCTTTTGTTAGCAAGGGTAAAATCTGTTAGCTCTTTCTTATTTCTTTTTTGTAGCACGGAAAATAACTGAACATCTTTCACTAGATATTTCCTTAGAGCTGTGAGCCATACAGCAGAATAAGACAAACTCAAACCTTACAACACATGCTGCAAAAAATCCTGAGTCAGAGTGTGACATAAGATGTCAGATCTTCCATTTCTTTTCCTAAAGCAAGACATTTTTAAAGGCATGTTTTTAGGTACTACAGTTCATTAATGGAATTTGGATATAAATAGAAATGGCCAGAAGTGCACATTTCAGCAGATGTGTGTCAATATGTCTACATTTCTATTTGCTCAGTCCCACGGTCATCTGCTGTATGAAATTGGTTCCCAGGCCTACACAAATACCAGGAGAAATGTACCACCTTTTTAAGTCTTCACTCCATTGATTCTTGAATTTGAATTTCACTTCAGCTATAGATTGGATCAACCTCTACTATATGGTGAGAAGTGATTGGTTTGTGAAAGTAAAAAACAGAAAAGCAGAAGTGGACATGCAGTTAGAAATAAAAACAATGCAGAGATACCACTAAGAGAATTTTGCATTGGTACCAGTTCACATTGTCTTGTATTCATCAGCTAAATGTATACAGCACATGATGAAACCAGTTTCTATAGATAGTTATCAAAAGTGTCATGTGTAATCAAGATTTTATTGAAAACATAATACATTATTTTTCTAAATAATGTCATTATTGCCTTGTTAACTGGTATTTTCACAATAGAAGTCTTCCCTTTCTCCCTCTCTGTGTTATTCTAAGAGGAGATATAAAAAATGTGTAGCAAGTCTAATAACAATACTTTTTGTCTTGAGAGCCTGGATAAACATCAGTGCTTAGAAACTCCCACCCACTTGAATACAAGGAACCCAGGAGGATGGAGCAATACTAGCAGAGCTTGGGGTGTGGCTGGGTGTCCATCTGAGACAAAGCTTTGGTGCTAAACCTTGAGCTGTGAGTGGAGTCGATTCCACCCAAGGGATAAATATAGTATTCCACCAGCAGCCATTAGAATTACCATGCATAAAGAGCAGGGCCAACACAGTGTAACCACAACTACTAACGAGGCCTGCATTACTGTTTTGTTGATGCAATCAGGATACAATAAATGGCTCCATTTTCAGCCCTCTACATCTCCTGCCACACCAGCACTCATACAGTAGAATTGTGTTACCTTTGAGAGCCACCCCAGCGTTTGCACAATTTAGTGAGAAAACAAGTGGCTTTTGGTTTCTGGGAAAACAGCAACAACATGACCCCACTCTTTTCAGCTTTTTATAGACCACCTTTTTATGGTGAAAAATTAACCAAATATTGGCTCTAATATACAGTATAATGTATTTCAATTTGCAGGGACATTTTCCGAAGAACTCTTAGCAAATATTTCTCATTTCCTGTCCAGAACATGGTGTAATGTGGAGTGGAGCCTGTATGATCTTTTTAAGAAAATTAGCAAGGCCTGAATTTTTAAAAAATAAAAGACTCCTATCTTCATTATTCATCTGTTTTGGTGTTTTATTTCACAACATTGGTTGTTACTGCATTGAGACAGAATCTAAGGTTTATAGTCTTTAAAGGTTCAGTAACCAAGGCTGCATCTGACATATCTGCTCTCTGATTGAACAGGGGACTTTTATTTCCAGAGTTACCCATTCCCCAGATTTCACAACAACTCAGAAACTTACAGAACTCCAAAGACTAAACAGTAGAGAGATAGGGGAGGGGTGGAGTATTGATATGAAATACAAAAGAAAGCACACTTTTGCTACATGTGTGACCAATCAGATTAAGTATCAAATGCAAAGAAAAGTCCAATAAGAATTCAGTCAAATGCTATACCACTGAAGAAATATCATAAACAATAAAACATATTTTTTTAAAGTCTAAGAGTAGATCATTAGGAAAGAAGTTTGACAAAATGTTAAAAACTAAATTTGAATTCAAAAGGTTAATAAAGAAAATAGACATTTTATTAGGGTCATACAGTATAAATTAATGTTTTAAAGGACTTAAATATTAAATACTACAGTCACATATGACATGTGGTAGAATATAAAATATCATATTTCACAGTCTTTCTTATTACTCTATAAATAAAAACTTTAATAAAACAAATAGCTCAGGAATAATAATTATGATTTGACTACAGAGAAATCTTGATTAAATAGTAAATTAAAATACCTTATTTAAATTAACCTTAGGCTATCACCACTTGGACTTACATCTGTTGTACATCTGTTGTATCACACACTTACTGTGCAAATAAAATGTCTTAAAACTATAATTTTGCAATTCAGTTGTAGACGGTCAAATTAATTGTTTGGGCTACTTTACCTTTAATCGGCAATCCTTTTTCTGGAAACCACAAAAGAACTATTAAAGATGAGTAATCAATATTTGTACAGCATTTCTTGTTACAGTTATGTGTACTTAGAAGTCACTATCACAGTGTTATCTTTAACAACGTGGCTAGAGAGCTTGTTCCAGACTTTCACAACTCTTTCAGTAAATGAATGTCTCCTGTTTTCCTCTTTGGAATTTAATTTTGACTTGCATCATTCATTATATTTTAGATTTATGAAGAATATCTGTGGATTGACTAAGTTGATATCTTTCATGATTTTGGATACCTGAATCAACTTCTGTTCCATTTGTATTACTGTATTCCGCTTTGCCTAGTTGATAGAGAAGAGTAAGCATAAGCTCTTAGATCTTACTGAAATGTCACCTCTTCTAGTGCAAAACCACCTGTTTGAAACTAAAAATGAACATTCTAGCTGCCACCATGACATGGCTTGTACTTGCATGTCATAATTTAAGTCACCTGATGTCGGTCAAAATAAAGATATCTCATTCCTTCTCCCTAAAGTGCTGTAGAGTGCACCATTTCAATTTAAAAGTGCATTCTGTTGTTCAGTCAAATTCTAATAATGACCAAATAAGTTCACAGAGAACTGTATGCTTTGTATTTTTTATGCTTTTGTATGCTTTAGTAGTCTGAATGAGGAAAAAACAGCTGCCAAAGACCAGTGCTGGCACAACCCCTCTTGCTTATGAGGAGTACGCCAGTGAGGTGCTGCAACAGTGAAGCTGGGGTGCAAAAAGGAGAACCAGAAAAGGTATACAGAGCTGTGAGGTAGGTAGGTGCCTTTTCATGCCATAAAGCCCCATGGGGAATGGGGGGGCAAGGGCCACCATTTTTCTTGACCATCTGACACTGGAGGTGATGAGGTCAGCATCACACTCCAGCCAGCCTATTATCCCAAGAAGGATTAACCACCAGCACTCATTTGGAAAGTAGGCTGAGTGAACCTGGGACCCATCTGGAAGGAAGTAGAGCAAATTACTGTACATCACTTGCCCCTACCTGGGATTGAACCCAGGACCATCCAGGGAGGAGCTAGACACTCTCACCATCTGAGCTACCACAGCTGTGGAGTTGTGGAGAGACAGGGCGTATTTTTATACCACAGCAATATTAGAATTTGACTTCCTTTTGAAGTTCTGATAACCAAGAAAGAAAGAAAAATATTTTCTAGATTTCAAAACAATCAAGAGGCTTCTTGACATATACACCTGGTATACACAGATAGACTATAGCTACATTAATAATTTTCTTGCAGAAGTAAATAACATATTTACTGGATTAAATCGAATGTAGGGAGGAATTGGAGGACAGTAATGCAACGTCTGCTTAAGAGCAACAGCAAGAAAAGAAAAGATGGGTCTAAAGAATGAAGAAATAAAATATTTAAATTTACACATGATGAAACATATACACAATCATATCTGTATGCTGTTAGAGTCTTTTAACAAAACGTAAAACAAGGAAGCAGATATGTTCCTCAGACTGCAGAATTGTTTCTAATGGTATATTCTCTCTAATTGAGAATTGCTTGCACTGGTTTAATTCAATTCAATTCAATTTATTTTTATATAGCACCTTTCACAACAAGGTTGCCCCAAGGTGCTTAACAATACAATTGACGATACATTTTGTCAATACAGAACAGAAGACCAGAAGACAATGGAGGAGAGGAACCAAAGACTCCTTAGTAAGGAGAGAAAAAACCTCTAGGGGTCCAAGGTCAACTGGTTGCCCAACCCCTTTGGGCATGCTAACATTATATCATTAAAAAAAGGAAAAGATGAGGGTATTAATCCATTCAGCCATCATGTCTTCTGTGTGCAGATATCTGTAGACCAGTAAATTCCTCCTAAACAATAGCTTTATCTACGATGTCCCTCTTGGATCCATGGCAGTGATGCAGCATCCAACTCAGATGGTACCCAGTCTGGGCGCCATCCAGACATGTGGGGAGAAGAATAGGATAGTTTGGTCAGAACAGATGTATCTACCTGGTAGGCCGACATAGAGACACACAATGGCATGTACAGCAGCACCAGCAGCCATGGTTGCAGCAGGCTGTAATGTAAGGTGTGAGTAGGCTAGGCTGAAGTCATAAATCTTCAGTCTTGATTTAAATACTGAGGTTGACATGGCATCCCGAATATGGGCTGGGAGACTGTTCCATAAGCTAGGGGCCCTGTAACTAAAGGCTTTACTGCCAGCTGTTATTTTATTAATTTGTGGAATATGAAGAAGGTTTTAGCATTAATGCATACAGTAGCGTTTTAGTTGTTTTTAATTTACTGCCATGCCTTCTTCTATCAATTACCTGATTGACATAACTAGATGAAATGGTAGAAACTAACTATGGAAAAGAGGCGGCAGTTTAATTTCAGCATTTTAAATAATACTGTAAAACACCATTAACTCTTAATTATCAATTAATATAACATACATATAATATACAAGACCAATCTGAATTCTTGTTAATTGTTAATAAGGGCCAGTTATGTATAAATTTATTAATGCTCAATTAAAGAACTTTTAATCTTTTAAAGATTGTATAAATAGAATTTGTGAACTCTAAAGTGTTACCGGGAAGAGTGTTTCTTAATCCTGTCTTTACAATTGACTTAAATAGATTTAGAAGGCTAAAGTAAGACAAGTAGGTAGCTGTGTCAGCATGTGCAGTCTGCAAAGGAACAAGTAAAGGTTTATTCCCTGCTGAAAAGAGAAGAAAGGAAACACGACGTTTCGGCTGCGGAGCCTTCTTTGGGTGTCACGTTGAAATGTTGTGTTTTTCCTTAAAGTAATGCAACCTTAGGGAGCTGTGATAACAACATGACTGTTTAAAATTAACTTTGAAACCCCAGTCAGACAATTCAGAAGCAAAGGTATAAAAAGCCTACTGTGAATGAATGGAACACTGCTCAAGAGGGAATGGGATAAAATGGACATGGACACATTAATGAATGAGTGATTGGCTACATCTGAGAGGTATACTGTTTTTTGAAGCACAAAAATGGCTTAATGGTTTAACATTACAAAATATCCAAAAGGGACAAAGGTAAAAGGAAATAAAAAGATCGCAATAGTTTCAAGGACAGGTCCAACAAGACATTAGAAAGGCTAAGGGAGGTAGAGAAGAATGATTTTATTCTGGACAAAATTAAGCTGAAACTATTTTGTCAGTAAAATGATTATAATAATAATAATAATAATAATAATAATAATAATAATAATAATAATAATAATTGCTTACACTTACAGTATATTGTGCTTTTCTGGACACTCCACTCAAGGCACTTTACAGATATTGGGGACTCCCCTCCACCACCACCAATATGCAGCATCCACCTGGACAGCAGCCATAGTGCACCAGTACGCTCCCCATACATCAGCTAACAGTGGGGAGGAGAACAGAGTGATGAAGCCAGTTCAGAGATGGGGATTATTATAAGTCTTTGAGTGTTACTCTGGGTGGTGTCAGAGTCAAAAGAAAAAGTCTTAAATTTCAAGCGAAATCCTTTAGGAATTATATTATAACAATAACATCTGTAAAGGAATAGGAGGTGATTAGAAAGCCTGGTATTGGAACAGATCCCTGTGAAGAGACGGAATGCTGGTTTAGTAAGAGAGGGGGGCAGGTAGCCCAGGGAGGAAGAGAAGGAACGATGAAGAGATCTAGAGGAAGGCAGGGTGGCACTTCTCTCTCTTCACCACTCAAACACCTCATAGCTCTTGTCTGGCTGCTTCTCCAATGATCCAGCCACCCTTCCAAGTTGTGTCCCCTGTACCTCTGAGGCACCTGTAGCACGTAGCACTCAACTGTCCAGCGGTGCTTCTTCCCCAGTGAACACAGACACACCAGGCCCTTTTCAACAGGATTAGGAGAACTTTGTACCAATGACCTTTTCTCTTTCAAAGAAGGTTTTCATCCTCAAGAAACTTTGGGCAGGCCACTTAAATACTGTATAATGTCTCACAGCTGCAGCTGTAACCTCTTAAACCAGCACCTACTGTACTGTAGGACTGCCACGGTACTGTTTTTACATCTCCATAAGAAAAGAATGAGAAATGGTGTGAAAGACTGAGATGCATATTCCATAGGTTCAGTTAAATTGAGGTCTGGGGATTGCTTTGGACATAGTAGGTCTTATGCTTCTCGAGCTACTGATGAACTATCTGGCAGAGTCATTATTTGGTATGTGTACTGTCTCATTAATTCAATTTTACCATCTTGAAAAAGGTATATCAACAAAAAATAAAATAAACAAGTGTTTTAAGTACTGTATCCACTATCTGGGGAGGATCAAAAAGACCTTAAAAAAAACCCTAAAATAGAACACATTTAACTGGCTTGTTTTATGAGATGTCACACTGCACACCACAAAATAATTATGTGATTATTGGGATGAGAAATAGCAATGATGGAGAATGATGTATTACTGTACTTATAGGGCAGGAAAATGGTTCAGCTCTCACGGTTCTTTAGGAGGAGCCCGGACTTCACAATCATCCATCTTCCTCTTGGCAACATCTGTCAAGGGCCTTAGCTAAAGGCTATTCATCAGTGCAGCCTGAGAGGCAAAATGAAAAGGCTCCACTTCACTCCTACAGTTGGCCTCCTGAGTGCTTGGGTCAGAACCAAACCCAGACCATTAACCAAACCTACCACTAGGGGAGATCCCAGACCTGCTGGGGCAGGCCTCCTCGTCTCCACTTTGTGCTACTTAACCTGTCCATTTAAACTATTGACAGAACACTTGGGTATCAACGAACCTATGATGGATCACAAGGCTACATTCATATGTGATTTAGTTTTTTCGTCTATTTCATTAATGTATGCCACTGCAGCAAATGAAGATAAAGAAAAAAAGACTATTTTCTGCCCTGCAGTGTAAGGTCTGTATTATATTTATACTAAGCAATAATCAGATAATTCCAAAATGAATGCTCAATTCTGCTATTCCCCAGATATGGCCAGTTTGAGTTATGTTGTAGGCCTTCTTTGATGAGAATTTCCAATAGCAACATGCAAATGACCAAGAGCCACAAGGATTGGGTATGCTTGACTTAATTAAGGTCTTCCTGGTTTCTATCCTAACACCAAACCCCGGCACTTGCTTAGCATTGTCAGGAGATGCATCACAGACGCATTGGTGCTATTTCTCATATTACAGCTAACAGCATGAGGAATAACTCTGACAGGAGGACATCAAAGCAGCAAGCTGGAGGTCATCATTTGTCCTGTGCAATGAAATGAAATTAGTTTAGCAGCTAGGTGATCATTCCAGATTTGGGGGTGCATCAAATAGAAAATAATAAAGCCATGTTAGCTAACGAACACACATCTGTTGATTAAATGGGAAAATTGCAGAACACTTCAGAGAGTTTAAGAGATTGTGGTAGTTTAAAATCTCTTAACAAAACAAAAGAAAATCTGTAATACAGTAATTTGCTTTATAGTTTAGCTAGAGAGACATAAAGTTAAAGTTAACTGTGAATTGTGTATCAGAAATATTTTCCTGAACACATTTGGCACATAATGTCTTTATAATAAGAGCTTTTTTTCAGTTATTCTGATTACGTATGAGAGCAGTAGAAAGCAGTAGTGTTAGATAATTATCCTGTAATCCTGAGCACTCAAACAGAATAAGGATTATGGTAGAGTGGATAAAATCAATACTCTACAGTTTTGGTGCTGGAGGATCCTACAATCCTATGGACAGTAAAAGGAAGAGGGGTTCAGTGTAATCAATTAATTAGGTGAAAGTGTACAACAAAGTTATTGTAAATGTTGTGCACATGGTCATTTGCCAGCAGAAAGAGCAAAGTTGTTTTACCATAAGCAAAAAAGTTAAAAGATCTGACTCTTATTTCAAAAGCGAAATGGTCTGGCAGGTTGCAGGGGAACATAAATGGAAACTCAGTAAAAGCAGATTTGGAACTGATACAAGGGAGCAATAATTTTATTTTACACAGTGAGCAGTTAAAGCTCAGAAGTGATTGCTAAGTCATAACCGTGAATCTGCCACCATTCTTGAGTCCTCCAGACACTGTTTTATTGGAATGTGAAATAGTCACATGGAGAATGCAGTAGGGAGACAAAGTGATGTTGGGAACTTTTAGATCTTCACAAGAGGAATGCTGGTAAATACATTTTCTTAAAATTAACAAATGTATGCATTTTTGAATTTGTAACACAGCCTCACTGATTGCAACATGGAAATAATTTTTCACAAAAGTGATACAGGTTTTGATAAAGAATAGCTCTTAAATGTGTGAAATTGTATTTGCTTTTTGTTTTGGGGACAGAAGCAGAGGTTTTAACAAAAGACCATTTAAGCTCTATTTTATCAATTTCTTTTCAATTTCTATCCATATTTTAATATGTGTTTTGTTGTATTTTAAAAAAATAGAAAATGAATGGACGTTCAAAGTTCATGTTTGGAAGTTCAAAGACTCGTTATTTGTTCTATATGTTCCTTTTTTTAGTCCAGAAAATAAGATCACTTTATTGGCCATATGTTGTATTAGGAATTTGTCTTTTTCACATACCCGAACTTGCTCTCCATGAGACACACAGACAGGGAGAGAAGCTTGGGGTCAGAGTGCAGGATCAACCATTTATACAGCACTCCAGGAGCAGCTGGGGCTAAGGGCCTTGCTCAGGGGCAAAACAGAGTAGGATTCCTCTGCCGGCCACGGGATACAAAACCAGCAACCTTCCAGCCACAGGCACAGATCCTTAACCACAGAGCCACCGCACCACCACTAAAATACAGTAAATAGCAAGATTTGGTGATGGTGTTAAAACAGTTAACCCAAATGATCATTGCAGACTCAAAGTATTGAGTTCTGTTAAAGAAAAGTTAAGGCTACCAGGTGATACCACACTCTATTTGGAGTGTATGTTGAATCCTATAGGCCCAAAATTTCTGGCTTATATACATTAACTGGGGCTGTGTTCTAGGAAGGAAGACACATTTGGCCAAACACTGGATATAATAATAATAATTAATAATTGCTTACACTTATATAGTGCATTTCTGGACAGTCCACTTAAAGCAATTTTATAAGTAATGGGGACTCCTCTCCACCACCACTGTGAAGCATCTACCTGGATGATGCGATGGCAGCCATAGTGCTCCAGAATGCTCACCACACATCAGCTATCAGCAGTCAGCAGGACAGAGTAATGAAGCCAATTCATAGATGGGGATTATTAGGAAGCCATGATTGGTAAGAGCCAATGGGAAATTTGGCCAGGACACCAGTGTTATGCCCCTACTCTTTTCGAGAAATGCCCTGGGATTTTTAATGACCACAGAGAGTCAGGACCTCGGTTTTACGTCTCATCCGAAGGACACCACCTTTTTACAGTATAGTGACCCCTATACTGTGTCACTATACTGGGGCATTAGGAACCACACAGACCGCAGGGTGAGCACTCCCTGCTGGCCCCACTTCCAGCAGCAACTGTAGTTTTTCCTAGGAGGTCTCCTACCCAGGTACTAACCAGGCTCATTACTGCTGAGCTTCTCTGGGTTGCCAGTTGTGAGTTGCAAGATGATAAGAGTGGGTTCATATTCTTAATGTGGCATCTTACCGCTTTTCAGCATGGGCATGCGTAGTTCGCACCTGCAGTGTTAAGGAAGTGAGTGAATTGCTTTTGACCATGCAAATTTAAAAGGATACAGAAATGTTGTCCTTATCTTTTTTATACTGCAAGTGTAGCAACTGTAGCTGTAAATTTAGTTCCATATGACTGTTAAAATCATTTATATAAAGATGAAAAAAATATGTTTTCCTTTGGAGTAGGGTGGTACACTGATTAACAGAAGGATTATAGCACAGTTACAATTCTGATCATGAGAACAAAAAACAACAAGAAAAATGTTTATTATGAAGTTTACCATATTGTGTAAAAAACAACTATTGAATTAAATGTTGCTCTGAAATAAAAAAATAAAAATAGATTTACTCCATTAGAAAGAAAAAAAGAAAGATGGAGTAGAACTGCATTCAAAAATGAGAAATTAAGGAATATCTTCTCACAATGAGGGGTGGCCATATGGATTAAACAGCCCAGGCCATGCTGTGACTGCAGTTTCTATGGAATCCATCAACAACTAGATCAATGCATTTGCATGAAATGGAGGACCAAGACAAGCTGAGGTGGTCTGCTCTGATTTGTTCATTTTGCAAGTGATTTCTGTTGTTTGGTGCTGCAGCCTAATTTTCTATTTGTAGTAAAAGGAAAACACAAAAAACTCCCAAATACCAACATCTAGACTAAATAACTAGACTATGTTAAAATACCCACAAGAGAAAAGGTGGATTGATCTGCTAGTGCATTTATAAGCTTCTGTAATGTAACTGAATATCACATTCTTCATTAGAATCATTTTCTTGGTGGCAGGGGGGCAATGTGTGTGCTGTCTTCATGCAGATGAGCTGAAACATGAGGAGTAGCTTGTTACTGTTGTGTGAGTAACAGTTAGCTCATAACTAAAGAAATCCAGCAGCATCCCACTTCATTTCAAACCCTGCTGCCTGACCTGAAATAAACCTCCCTTTTCTTTGTGAACTGTTGTGCTTAAGCATTTCATGTTTGTTTACATCATTTATATTCATTTAATAATATATTGTACCATGGTTGCTTGATCCTCAGGTATCCCACTTGTATATTATTTATATACAAGGGATCATGTTTTGTTTTTCAGCTTATGGCTGTGCATATAATAATGGATAATGATAGTAGACTTTGAAAAGATTGGATTTTTAAATGTTTACCCATGCAAATAACCTGGTTCTGATTTCTTCTGCTGATCATGTCCGTCAGTATTCATTAATTGACTGAGAAGAATCTGTACTAATGAGGTTAATTATATATTATTGAATACACTGAGTAGTCAACAATGTTCCAGGACCTTCAAAACAAAAAAAATGTATAAGGAAAATATATAATAATACCAATATTGTTTATGTATCAATATTTTGCAAGATTATGAAAAATGCATTTAAAATACTGTATAGGGTTAATGTTAACAATTACATTACCAAACATTGTCTCCATTGAAAGGAGTATAGGAACATAAGTAAGGTAGAAATAAAAGGAGTCTTTTTGGTAAATCTTCTTTAATTGGTTGCTAATAATAATATTAATATTTTAAGAATTATAATAATACATTTCTTATAAGATTCCATGAAGTCACATTCAAGATATGGCTAAGGAGCTGGTTCATGACTCTGGAATCCTCTAAGTACAGATTTTTTTTTTCTTTTATGTACTGAATGTTCCTTATATTAATTTCTGCTTGTGTTCTGGGGTCCCAGTATTGATGCTGATCATTAAAACGTCCTCTGATTTGACATGGTAAAAGGCCTTCAGGATTGAGAATACTTGGCCACTTTGAGAACATGAATCAATAATGTAAATAGAGACAGTATCTTTACTAGTGGTTACATTACAGTTATAACATAAGTGCAATCGGCAGGCAAACACAAATGTACTAGTGAAACTGGTTGGCAGATAAGGTGCCAACTACTTAGTAATAGTAATATATTTACTGGCAACAAAAATAACCTGGACAGACATATTGAATTAATTTTGCACTGAGCCTTGATTTAGGAATGATTTGCAATTGCAATATTACCTTTATTTTTAACCAGATTAGAATAGTCCTGGATATATTTTCCCATAAGTAACAGGCTTAAATATTTACACATATAAATTCCTGAGTTTATCTATTGATTTCTGTGTTGAGATCAACAGCAAGCAGCCCTGATAATGTACTTTAGTCAGAGATTGGTGCCCTGGGGTGAAGCCTGAAGAGAGCGGCAATCACAGGCCTTGTAATTGTATTAGATATACAAGGAGTCCACCAACACTTATAAGAAGATACTGAGAGCTTTTTCATTGAGAGCTCAAGAATGGCAAATAAACACTTCTCAATAACTACTGAACAGTGCACTAAATGTTGCAGTAACAGTGTCACGGATGTCGGAAGGGACGAACTGTGGAATGGCAGGAGAGCGAAAAAGACCCTATGCGTAGCGGCAAGACGTGGGTTAGCCCAGGCTCAGTTGTTCAGGAAATGCCGTATAGAAACCTATGCCCTCAGGTAGCAAACTTGGGGCGACCTGGTGCTAGGCAGGTTTCAAGGACATCCGAACCTCGATGCTGAGCAAGGAGCAGAGCAGAAGCAGGAAGTAAATAGGCTACACAACAAGACACACCAGAAAGACATGAATAATCACAGGGAAATAGGAGCAGGAGAGAAGTAGAGCACCCTCTAGGTGTACTGGGCGTGACAAACAGCCTTATTCAAAGTAAAAGTGAAGCAAAGAAAACACAAAAAAGCTCCAGGATTTCTATAGCTAACATTTAGTTTGAATTAGCACATTAGAAGACTCTTTCAAGATAGTTAAAGAGAGATTGGATTAGTCAGATAAAAAAAGCATAACATGGCAGAAATAGGAGGATACAGAATAAAGTGGGAACGAAAGTTGTTTTCCTTTGTTATCTGTAATGCAGTCATGCTTGTGAAAAACTGTGACCAGAATGTAAAATTAGTCATTGCCGAACAGTGGGGATAGGTGAGCTTATTCACAGTGAAGAGGCCCCATACCTTTTTAGAGAAAAATAGTCTTATGGGAATTTCAGCAGTATGATCTCACTGCAGTTTCTGGGATCGAGATTTTTGTCTTCTGTGGGGAAATCCGTGTCAGAAGAGTTGCCAGACATATTTTGTGGCTGTGTATTTTTCTTTTCCTTTTCCCGGGGCTTTAGGATAAAGTAATTTAAGCCTCATCAGACTTCCCATGAGCCGATGTGCTGAAGAGGCCTTTCAGCACAGCAACATTCGTTCTTTTCTAGGAGACAGACATCTGACCTCCAGTTCTGCAGCTCAGTAAGATTTTTAGTGAGTTACACTGAAAAGTGTAAGACATCCAAAACGTAAAAAAAATATATATATAATCAATTAAGCATTTGGCATTGGATATATGCAACAAATAATTCAAATCAAATAAAAAAGACAAAGTGGTTGCTATTGCAATCAAATCAAACAGACATGCAGGTCTGTCAGCCCAACACATTCTTCCGCTTTGAACAACTTCTGATCTGCTGAGTGGGGGCTGCAGATTTGCCACCTGGCCCAGACAAATGAGCCTGGCCCATCTGTCAATGAGAAAGGGGGGCTGGAAACTTGTCTGAACAGACTCCCTGTCTTCTCTGCTCCATTCTGTGCTCGGTGTTGTGTAACACAAGACTTACATTTTTTAAGTGTATAAGTAACAGAGCTATTCCTGAATGTGCGTGGGCTAGAATTTTTATGGGAGCTGTTGTGTTTTGTGATTTTAAAAATTCTCTGTGGACTATGACAGTGATGATACAGTGTTTAACAAAAATATACAAGCCCAGATGAATGTATACTAAAGTTCTGCACAGACATGAAGTGATCATTGAAAGTATTAATCAGAGGTTTCACTTATTTCTTAAAAACTTTTGTATCAGGACAGGACAGAAAGATCGGGTCTTTTTTTGCACAGTAAATCCAAAGATCTGCAAACAGGAAAACCATAAAATCCAACTTTAAACCCGAATTTACACAGGAATCTCATTTACAGACTTCTAATGACAGCCTTTAATCATTGAACTATTAGGCCTAAATTATGCTTCTAAATGGATATCATAACCAAAATACATTTGCAGCATGTATTTACTGTGCTTAGTGAAAAAGACGACAGGTGAAAACATATTGTTTTTTTTGGTAAAATTTGTGTATACCTTCGAATAGACAGAGAAAGTGTGAAACATTTTTGAAGATATCTGTAAGTGAAAATACCAACATACTTTTTCACTTCCTCTTCCACTTTTCTCATCAAAAACACCATGAGGATCTTGTACTTCTCAGCTTTCCATTTAATTCAAAATACATTTATAATAAAATACTAAACAAAAATCTCACATATTATTTCCAGAAAGTTTAATGTGCACAGGTAATTAGATAATATCATACATTTTGTTTTTTTAATTCTTTTTTGTACATACACTTGAAATCTCATTTACTACCTACCAAAGATGAAATGCACAATTCAAGCAAAATCACATCTGCAACCTTCTGTCGTCAGCCTGGGACAGATGGAACAACAAATAGATGTCTTCCAAATGTGCATGTTAATCAATCCTCTTCTTATCATAGTGCAAGTCCAGAGGGCAAACAGCAAAGCTACTATTCTGGATGGAGGACTCTGTGAGTTCCAGTGACAGGGGGTGCTGCAACCTACCCAATCAGACTTGAAAGGACTAGAATTTTGTGTAACAGTTTCCTAATGAAGACTGTGAGGAAGTTCAGAAGAAGAAACAATACAATAATAGCAAAGTAACATAACAGTACTACTTGTTTCACAAAATAATATACTTTGCCTTGTACATTAAAACACTGATTACCATGCTGAATTTGCAATATTACTGGGCAGTTGGGTCCAGACATAACAGACCCTGAGAATAAAATACTATTTCTGTTTTCGTTGCTGAATGCACCTACAACTAATTTCCAGTTGTTCAATCAGGTGAAGATTTTGTCTTCAGTGCTGATTTTGGCTTAAGAGACAAACTGATGGATCAAACTACTTATTCCGCACATTAAAGCCAGCATTCCAAAAACACTGGATCCTCTCCAGTTTGCCTATCGCACAAACCGCTCCACAGAGGATGCAATCTCTATAGCTTTACACACCACACTAACCCACCTGGATAAAAGGAACACCTATACAAGAATGCTGTTCATTGACTTTAGCTCAGCATTTAACACCATCATACCCATAAAACTTTCTACCAAACTCAGGGCTCTAGGTTTAGATACAACCCTCTGCAGCTGGATCCTAGACTTCCTCACCAGCAGACCCCAGACTGTCAGGATTGGCAGCCTCACCTCCAACACACTCACGCTTAACACCGGTGCCCCTCAAGGCTGTGCGCTCAGCCCACTGCTTTACTCCCTGTTCACCCACGACTGTACTGCTAAGTTCAGCACAAACACCATCACCAAGTATGCTGACGATACCACAGTCGTGGGCCTGATCACTGACAACGATGAGACTGCCTACAGGGAGGAGATAAAACAACTCACAGACTGGTGCCGAACCAACAACCTATGTCTCAACATCAGCAAAACCAAAGAGCTGATTGTTGACTTCAGAAGACAAGGAAAAGTTCACTCCCCCATCTACATAGAAGGGTCTGCGGTGGAGATGGTGAATAACTTCAAATTCCTAGGTGTTCACATCTCTAAGGACCTTACATGGACACTGAACACTTCCAGTCTCATCAAGAAGGCACAACAGCGACCGTACTTCCTGAGAAGGCTGAAGAAAATACACCTACATCCACTGATCCTCACCAACTTCTACAGATGTACGGTGGAGAGCATACTGACCAGCTGCATCACAGTCTGGTACGGCAACTGCATCGCATCCGACCGTAAGGCACTACAGCGGGTGGTCAAAACTGCCCAACACATCATCGGCAGTGCCTTACCACCCATCCAGGAAATATACAACACCAGGAGTCTGAAAAAAGCCACCAAAATTATGTCTGACCCCACTCACCCCGGTCATAACTTGTTTGTTCCCCTACCATCTGGCAGAAGGTTCCGGTCACTCCAGTCGCACACAACTAGACTCCAAAATAGCTTCTTCCCCAGAGCTGTCAAGTTGGTGACGCCCCCACTCCCTTCCACCTTATTATGATCTCTCCTAACATCCTCCTGTACCCACAACCACTGTACTCCTACAGCACCACACACACATGTAAGCCAAAATTGTACTGTCCCCTCGATAGCCCAGTAAAATTGTAACAGGCATAATAATATTTAATAATAATTAACCATACTACTTTTAACCACACTATTTTTTTTGCACTGTTCCAAGAATTACCTTGCACTGTTTTTGTCCTGTTAAATTTTCTCTGTGTGCGGAATTTTGCACAGTTTTCGATTACTTGATTACATGTTATTTATGTTATGTTATTACATGTTACTATTATTGCTATTGTGTAACTGTCTATTGTCTTATCTTCTGTCCTATTTATATACTGCACCTGAGTGACTAATGAGAAACACTTTTCATTATACATTGCACCTGTGTAAGTTTAATGACAATAAAGTTGAATTGAATTGAATAAACTATCAGGCACTTTCCCTTTTACAGTATATCTTATCTTATGAATGTCATGAGTGTGTTACAGTATATGCTCGTAATGCTCTCCACACCCAAACAGAACACCAATGACTGAGATTCTGATCCCTTCTAAAAATAGAAAAAGCACAATCATTGGGCAAGACTTTTCTTTGCGCTTGAAATATTCAAGAAGTTGGGGTATTTACATCTCCTCTCCTGCTCAGCAGATTTGTCAGCACACACAATTTCCTTTATAAACAAATCTATGTCTGCTCAGGGCTCATAAAGCACTGGCTCACAAAGGCACTGATCAAATGTCACCATGCTAGCTAATTGGGTAGTAGGGGAAATCAATCTGACACTATGAGATTTTCAAAGATCTGTTTAGTGCCCAGTGAGAGCATCAACTGTCAGGTTTGTTTGTAAGGGAGCTAAGCTAGCACAATCTGCTGGCTAACCTACCAATCTAATATGAGAATATCAGGAGTTTTGCAAAAAACATGGGTTCTCTACATCTGTTTTCCGAAACATGAAATGCAAAAAATAACACCTTATTTTTTGTTGCCCTGAGTTGGACAGTAGTATTCGGAAGCCCTGCTGAGTTTTTGGCATCACATGGTTTTAAATTCTGATTAATATGGCAAAATTCATAAAGATCTGTTTGGTATGGAATGTGTGCGCCTTGGAGGGTTTTTTTTAAATACTGTATTTGCACTGCGTGTTGAGCAGACCGTGTTAAATGTTGTTTTACTGTATATGTTTGGTTACACTAAATGAAAAATCACTACAATCTGATTGTGAGTCCCTTAAAAGGCTGAGTGATTGAGTGTAGTAGCAGTCCTCCTAAATAAAGTTGGGATGCCAAGTCCTCAGTGGCAGGAAATGAGAGTGAGCAAGACAAGATTTTGTCATAATCACTAGTCAGAGCAAACCCCAGTTTAATCGTTTTGACAACCAAAACAATAAGTGAAGCATTCAGCTTACTCCCAAATATTTCATCTTCTTCACCATCGTGCTAGAAAAATGAGCTGAGTTTGGGTCACCCATATTTCACATCCTTGTGGAGTACTGACCAAACCCTGTTCAAGCTTGCAGGCTTTGGTTGTGTGGTTTACAGAGGCACAACACAGGATTTCTAATATTATGGCCAGGTATTTTTCGCATCTTAGACAATTTATTTATCTTAAACAACTGTCTATGCTATATTGGTCTCAAAGTGATATACAGTATCGTCAATATTAATGCATACAGACTATTAAAAAGCACAGCATCCTCAAGAACAATTAGTTATCACTGCCCAAGATAAAGATGTCAGTATCCAGAAAATGTTTTTGTTTTATATGACATGCTATCAACACTTACATCAGAATGTTATACTCGTAGTACAAATGGCCTTTCTGTTAACCAACTGAGTTCACTGCTATGGATCCTGCATCAGGATCCTCTTGAAATACAAGAAGGAGCAATACATATCTGACTGAAAACATTTTTTTAAAATTGTAATTTCAGTTGCATCTAATATGTATCTAGGGTGATGTAAACAAGGTTTGCCCATTCATTACCAAGGGCAGTTAACACTGATTGCCAAAGCTAGTTCAAAGCTAAATCACCCCCTAAAAATATTCTACGCGTGATCTAAACCTCTGATCCAAGGAGACAAGTCCACTACAAAACAGAAAAGCACTTAAGCACATATTTAAGGTTTACCAGTATATCAAATTATCTGCTTCCTTTGCTTTTTAAAAGTGATCCAAATTTTATTTTCAATATCCAGTCATCATATTTATAATCCATTGTGTAAGTCGTTGAACAAGTTGTGTAAGGTGTTGAAATGTAATAGTCCATTTTCACTTAAATGTGAACCATGTTTGTTCAGTTCCCTAGAACAATATCGGTAGATAGTAGAACAGTAAAGGATGAAGTAAAATGTAGCTATGAGTATCATAGCAAATTGAAAGATGATGAAATAGTGTGATTAACTGAACATTTTCCCTGAGACTGAGAAAACACAAAATGCTGTATTAAACTGTATTAATATAGATGAGGTAGACGTGTTAAAGGTGCTTGAATCACTTAAAATAAATCTCAAGACACTGATGGCATTCTACCAATTGTACTTAAGGAAACAGTGGATGCATTTGTAAGCCTTTAAAAAACTCCTGTGTTGCTCTAACACAAGCTCGGGACAGAGGTAAAGCCTATTGTCTGGAAAACTGCTAATGCACCACCCATCCATAAAGGGGTAATAAAACTGAACTAAGTATTTTAAATCCAATAAATCTTTCTTATATTGTGTACAATGTTATGTAATAAGAACTAGAAACAGAGGATCTCCAGTGTGGAAATAGGGTTGTATGGTAAAGCATGTGTGACAAAGGGCTATCACACATCCTTGTCACATAACCTTTGAGGTCTATCACACATATTTATTCACTTATTCACCTGTTGTCTTTTACACTGTAACTGTTAGATTTTGGTATATTTATTGTAACTAAGTTAATTTGTGTGTTGATTTCATGTTTGCCTAATCTGTTGTGGATCCATAGTCCTTGTCCGTGTCTGTTTCTGCACACTTTTAATAAAGAAACACCATTTTGCTCAACTGTTTAGTTGCTGTTTTTAGGACTATGTGACCACCCCTGAATTTATTAACAGGTACATTCATCCCAGCATGGCTTTAGAAAAAGTACTGTAACTCTTGCTAACCTATCTTGCTAACCTAACTTGTTACAGTTCTGTGAATGAGAAACAGGCAGTGCATACATAATGTTATAATAAGATTTCCATGAGGCTTTTGTTAAAGTTCTTCATAAAAGATTAACTCTGAAATTGTGGGTAAGAGGTATAGATAGTGATGCATATGTTTGGATTGAAAATGAGTTAATTGATAGAATTTAGATATAAGGGATAAAAGCTCAAATTAAACCACAGGGTACCACAGGGATTGGTGTTACGAACACTGTTCTTCCTAATTTATATCAACATTCTGCAGCATATACTGGTATACTGTAAGTTATAAGCTATTGGAGTTTATAGAACATAGCCCTGTTAGAAGGATTATTAAATGCTGCAAAGCACAATTCAAAATGTTTTAGACAATTCAAAATGGGGATAACAATTGGCAGATAATTGTTATATAAACAACAGAAATTTACATACAGGTAGCAAAACAAAACATAGGTACATAGAAAACATGCACAGAATTACTTCAAGTAATTAAACTTGGAAGGTTTTTATTAGGTTGGAGTGAGAATACTTACAGGCAGTGCTTTGGCATTTTGTTTTTTATGCTCAAGTTCTAAAGATAATGCACACATTTTAAGAATCACCCACTGCATAACAAATTACTTTGAAGAGGGGTATGAGACAAGGGTGTCCTCTTGGTCCCCTACTTTTTGCTCTTTCTTGGATTGCTTTGTATAAGCTATTAGTGAATATATACAGTATGTACCTGCTGAGATTCATAAATCTAAACATTAAATCTTCCTGTACACTAATGATAATTTGCTGTATTTTGGTGATGTTTCTAGTTTTCTTCTTCTTTCTAGTTTTGATAAGTACATTTCAAAACCACAATAAAAGTAAAATGTACACTTGTAAAACCTTCAATATTATCACAAAACAAATTAAATGTAAAGGTATGTGCAGCGCCATGTTCTGCTTTTCAAAATGAGGCACCAAAACTTCAATGTGTGGCCCTTGACATTGCAAACAAGCAGGCTTGTAATTAAATCTCTTTTAATCCAATAGAAATATTGCTTTCGATTTTGAGATGGTTTTGCCGACAAATATACTACTTACTTGTTACCTCTGCATTCAGATCAATGTTGTAATATTTCTGAGCCGAAATATCTGCTACACAACCTGCATTTGTTTTGATTGTACATCACATTACATTAGTCATTATGGAGACTATAATAATAATTTCTTACACTTATATAGCGCTTTTCTGGACACTCCACTCAAAGCACTTTACAGGTAATGGGGATCCCCTCCACCACCACCAATGTGCAGCCCCACCTGGATGATGCGACAGCAGCCAAAGTGCGCCAGAACGCTCACCACACATCAGCTAGCAGTGGGGAGGAGAGTAGAGTAATGAAACCAATTCAAAGATAAGGATTATTAGGAGGCCATGATTGGTAAGGGCCAATGGGAAATGTGGCCAGGACACTGGGGTTACACCCCTACTCTTTTCAAGAAACGCCTTGGGATTTTTAAATTACCACAGAGAGTCAGGACCTCGGTTTTACATCTCATCCGAAGGACGGTGCCTGTTTACAGTATACTGTCCCTGTCACTATAGGTTCCAGCAGAAACCTTAGTTTTTCCCAGGAGGTCTCCCATCCAGGTACTGACGAGGCTCACACCTTGTGAGTTGCAAGGTGATATGGCTGCTGGCTAGACTAGTGAGCAGGAAGGGCCACATCACGTCACAATTTATGGGAATCTGAATACAAGTTTGTGACAACATGGCCACTTACAGTACTTTCACAAAGTTCACGATTTTGTGCTTCATTTGAAATATGTCATTTTTTTCTGTAAAGTCAATGAATCTATTCTGTTTCCAAGATTTAATAACCGGTCTGAGAAATTGGGACTGCAGTTCCCTTTTAAAGCTCTTTGTTTTTTTTCACTGATTGCAAAATTATCTAGGCTGTTGTCCCATTATAGACTCAGTCTTTGCTTTACTTTTGTCTTTTCTATCACTGCTGACACTTTCACATATTAAAATTTTAAAATTTACAATAAATTGCCAAAGGTTAGGGAAGGAAACTAAGAGAGCATGCCACTAAATGTTAGTCAGCATGGTACATGAGTTAACTATGTGTTTAGAACGCCAGACACATCTTCCTCCCACATACATTGCTAATCTTTACTCACTATGTTCTAACTATGTTTGAAGTGGACAGAACAAGTAGCAGCAAGGTGCCGCAGTGGTCAGTGCTCCTAACCTGGATTCAATCCCTGGGGTTGTCTGTTTGGAGTTTGTGCGAGTTTCCTCCAGGTGCTCCAGTTTCCTCCCATAATAATAATAATAATAATAATAAACTTTATTTTATATAGCGCCTTTAAAGGTGGCTTCTCAAAGCGCTTTACAGGATGACAATAACAATAAATAAGAAGACTACAATAATAAATAAGAAAATTTCACAAGACAGGACACAATTATAGTTACAACAATACAACAATAACAATAGAGGAGACCGTGGAAGATGGTATTAAGAAGAGCAGAGGGGTGAAGAATGGAACCAGTTAAGTAAAGGCTTTTCTGAAGAAGAAGGTTTTGAGTCTGGATTTGAAGGAGTTTAGAGAAGGTGACTCTCTAATATCCTTGGGCAAAGAGTTCCAGAGCTTGGGGGCATAGCAGGAGAAGGCCCTGTCGCCCATACAATGTAGACGGGCTTGGGGGACAGTAAGGAGGGCAGAATTTGAAGAGCGGAGGTTGCGAGGTGGGGAGTAGGGCGATAAAAGTTCAGACAGGTATTGAGGTGCCAAGCCATGTAAAGCCTTGTAGGTGAGCATGAGGATTTTAAAGTCTATGCGGAATTTGACCGGAAGCCAGTGCAAGGACTCCAGGATAGGAGTAATGTGAACACTTGCACTAGACCTGGTCAGGATTCTGGCTGCTGAATTTTGGACATACTGCAGCTTGTTCAGAGTAGATTTAGATACCCCAGGGAGCAGAGCATTGCAGTAGTCAATTTGAGAGAATACAAATATGTTGATCAGCTTTTCAGCCACAGTTAATGATAGCATAGGGCGTAGTCTTGCGATATTTCTAAGGTGAAAAAAAGATGTTTTGACAGTATGTTGTACATGTGGGTCGAATGTTAAGCCAGAATCGAATATAACCCCAAGGTTTTTCAATTTTGATTGAAGCTCAAGTACAGAGCCATCTACAGACAGGGTTACAGGACTGGCTTTACGAAGTTGATGGGGGGTACCAATAAGCATGACTTCAGTCTTGTCACAGTTAAGATGAAGGAAGTTTTGAGTCATCCAAATTTTTATGTCAGAGATGCAATTAGATAGAATAGAGACAGCCACATCAGTGTCGGGTTTGGTATGGATGTATATTTGAGTATCGTCAGCGTAAAAATGAAAGCTGAGGCCATGTGATCTTAAAAGCTGACCAAGTGGGAACATGTAAATGCTGAAGAGCAATGGGCCCAGTATTGAGCCCTGGGGGACACCAGACTTAATCTAAAGACATGCTGGTAGGTGAGCATGGCTCTGGTGTGAGCATGTGGATGTTTGTGTTTTTGTGCCCAGAGATGGTCTAGTATCCTGTTCAGGGTGTATCCTTCCTTGCCATTCCGCAAGTAACTCTACCGGATAAGCAGGTTAGAAAAAGGCTGGATTTAAAGAATTAGTGATTGAGACACCAAACTGTGCCTTTGGGTGCCTTTGGGTGAGACGTAAAACCGTGGTCCTGATGCTTTGTGGTAATTAAAAATTCCATAATGTTTCTTGAAAAGAGTGGGGGTGTTAATTCCAGTGTCCTGGTCAAATTTCCAACTGGCTTCTACCAATCTTGGCTTCCTAATAATCCCCATCTCTGAATTGGCTTCATTGCTCTGTTCTCCCCATTGATAGCTGGTGTGTCTTGAGTGCACTGTTGCACTTTGGCTCCTGTCACATCATCCAGGTGGGGCTACACACTGCTGGTGATGGAGAAGGGGGGTTTCTATTACATGTTAAGTGCTTTGAGTAGAGTTTCCCAATTATTAACTAAAAACCCCAGAATCCAATTAACTAGTCTTGAGCACCCTGATGAGGCTGGGGGACTCACCACAACAAACAAATTTAGTGATTTGTAATTGACAAGTTTGTTTCTTAAAAAGCTTCTGAGTTGTATTAATACAAGTCAAATTTGTTATAGTACAATTGTGTACATTATGTTGTAGCAGTGAGGCTTATTAATAAGGCAGAATTAAGTGTTTCTGAGCTTCCCAAATGAGGCCCCATTTCTCTGTTCATCTCTGTGGTGCAGCCACAGAGAAACCATTCATGCAAGATGTTTTCTTGTGATAAGAAACCAGCTCCCAAAGGGGGATGCACTTAGCTAAGCCTGGCTATCATGATCAATGGTCACCCATTGGCGCCTATCTGTCTAGGGAGTGCCAGTTGGACATCTGGATTGCATTCCTAAGTGTCAGGAGTAAGTGACTCATATCTCACCTTGATCAACCAATCAGGGACTGGTAGGGCCGAGTAACCCACGTGTGACTCTGATGCCCATGGAACTTTCAGCCAATCAATGAGCTGAAGTTCCTCCAGGTAAAAACAGGCAACACAGAGAGCCTGAGAGATTCAGATTCAACAAGATTCAGAAGGGATTCTGGAGAGGATTCTGTGGACTGTTCTAAAGGGAATTCAAAGGAGAATTCCAGGGCAGGACGGCCCAGGAGCAGAAGGCTCCCAAGGGCAGGACATCCTCGCAGCGCGCCTCCTGACCATCCTGAGACTCAGCCCGGACAACCACGGAACGGCCAGTGTGTCCGAGTGCCAGAACTTTCCTTTGTTCTAAGAGTCTAGAGTGGAGGTTGCCAGAGAGTAACCAGCAGCAGGCCTCGTGAACAGGTCGGAACTGTGGACAGCTGAATCACTATTCAGAACTAGCTCTTCATTAGGAACGAACCGGTCCTCTTCCTGACTTGCTGGGACCCACAGTCATCTTTTCTCCTGTGCACAAACTTTGCTAGTTAAAGCCAACACTAACTAGCCAGTCAGTGAGCATCAGCAGCGCACCGTCGCAAGCCGCACAGCACAGCCTGGCACCGAGCCAGAGAGCGCGGATTGGACAGCAACAGCCTGCAACTGTTTCTTTGTGCCCGCAGGAGATCTGAATCCCCAAAGATTGGATGAGTATTCAACTTCAATGCATTACAGCTCAAGAATTCAATTGTTATCCCAACCAGTTGATATCAATTTAATTCCTAAGAGTTATGTACTTGTTTCGAGTATCTAATGTAGAAGTTATAACCAAGTTCATTTATGAAACGGTCTTAATGAATGATATACTGAACGTATGTCCTCTTGATATATGTAACACTTCGTAACTGATTGAATATATATCTTTTGTATTCTGATAACCCTCTCGATAAGATCTGTTAGTTTAAGGCATATTCTATGTATTAATAAATGTATCCTCGTGTATTAGTACCTGTGTGTGTGCGTTGTTTGAGTTATGTCGCATGGTTGGACTCTAAAGCCATCAAAAGAATCAACTTTGTGATTTACTGCTACAATTAATAATTGTCTCAGTAAATGCCCAAACCCTACAGAACTGGTGCCTTCAGAGAGCCACTAACATTACATATTTGGCGTCCCTGAACGGCTATGAATCACTACAATGTAAATAATTATATAGGTCAGATTCTATACTGTACATTTGTCACGCCCCACACTCTCCCTTGCAAACGCCGTTCCATTCCTATCATGCCCCACTCTCCCTCGCAAACGGTGTTGCATTCCCAAACCCACTGTTTCACAATCTCATTCCTAATGGAACCCATCACATTCCCACATGCACCAGATTCCACAAATTCTCACTACCAAACCAATTATCCAACCACATCACTTTCCTTTCAGTATTTAAAGTTCCCTCTCACACCAACCCTTACTCACTATTGAGAAGCATCCTGCAGAATTCTCTTGTGTGTAGGCCAGAAGAAAGAAATTGCAGTTGGGTTTTTGCCTGTGGAGTGCTCTTTGTCTTGGATTGTTTGGACTTTGGGGGTCTACTTGCCTTTGGATTGGAGTGGACTCTTCGGAGAGCCGGCTTGGAGGCCTCCTCCAGGATGGCGGAAGGGGTTGACTCCTATGATCTGCCTGGGGAGGCTCCCAGGCTGAAATTGACTTTTTGGTTCTGCTGGATGTGTGAGGGAGAACCACCGGGATGGCGTGAGTTTAAAGATTGTTTTGGGCCTTGCGTCCGATGATGTGTGGTGTGTCCAAGGGAATAGACCCTTGAAGTACTGTATATTGATGTTTCTTTGAGAAATGAAGATGGATATATATAAGAGGGTGTCTGTTAGAGTTATGGACAAGAGAGGAGAATTTTGAGAGACTGAGGTGTTGGGTTGCTACAACAACAATTTTCGTGTGGTGATAGTGCATTTATATGACCCCTTTATTGGGGATGATGATGTAACGGCTTTCCTCCTATGACATGTCTCAGTCATGGGTCAGCCAGAGAAAAATATGGATAGCCGTAATATCTGGACTGGGGGAAAAAAGTACAGAGTGCTACTTCGATCTGATGCACGTGGGGCAGGGGGCTTCCATCATCCCCACAGGGATGCCCTTTGTCACCCTTGCTGTATATTCTGTACATGGAATCTTTGCTTATCATGATTGGATCTAATAGTAAGGTACATGGTCTGTGTGTGCCAGGAAGTGGAGGGAGGCAAGTTAAGCTTGCTGCATATGCAGATGATGTAACTTTGTTACTGAGTTCAGAGTTTAGTCTCCAGTATGCCCTAAAGACTGTGGACAAGTTTGGCCGGGCGACAGGATCTAAGGTTAATAGGGGCAAAAGCGTAATAAAGATCTTTGGAAAGTGGAGAAACAAAGCTGAGGTGTCCGAGACCCTGAGGGCAGAACTTGGGCCAATAAAGATTCTAGGAGTAGAATTTGGATCTGGGGTGCTAGGGCTACACAACTGGGAAACGCAGCTGAACCGGGTTAGTTGAAAGCTAGGCATGTGGAGAAATAGACGTTTATCATACAGTATATTGGGAAGGTACAGGTGATCAAAATGGACATACTTCCTATGCTTGTTTTTTTTTTGGCAAATGTTTTTCCCATGCCTACATGTTACTCTAAAAAGTTGACAAGGTTGGTGTTTCAATTAATCTGGAGTGGAAAGCATGAGTGTGTGAGTAGGGTGCATATGTATGTCATCAAATGGGAGGGATGTACCAGATCTACCTTTTAAAGTTAAGTGCCATATTTGTTGCAGGTGTATGTGACGCTGTGCATAATGAGGTACAACATGAGTACCAGTATTTCGCAAGACTTTGGTTCTCCTGGTCAGTGTGGCCTTTGTGTGAGTGGACAAACACCACGCCCAAAGCGGTAAGGACACCATGGTTTTATAAACAAGCAACACTCTGGTTGACAAGATATTCGAATGGGAAGCTGGATGAGGTGTGTGTGCAACATAGAGCCTTGTATGAAAGAGTGAGAGAGGTGTGTGTGCAAAAAGAATACCCAGGCATAAGGGTCCCAGAGTATCGCTGGAGGTTCCTGCATTATAAAGGTTTATCTTATAGGATGAAAGACCTGAATTGGTTGTGTGGTTGGGGGAAGCGCTCGGTGCAGGAAGTTATGCATAAACATAAGCTGACAAAGTCGTCTGTGTACCCGAGGGCTGAATGTGGGGCTGTAGTTGATTGTGCATGTGTTCTGGGGTTCTAGGGTGGCACAATAAGTCTGGGAGAGACAGCTTTTTATTTTCTGGGTTATGGCAGAGTTTCCAGCTAACAGAGGATGTGGTTTTATGGGGCTGGAAAACGATTAAGGGTGATGAAGGATCAAGTTTTTGTTGTGGTTCATTGTGTGTTTAATCAAACTGATTCTATGGGACACTAGGAACCACTTCGTGAAGCATGGATACGAGTGGGGAGTGCAAGGGATCAGTGGGCGGGTAAGGTATGAATTACGCAGGCAGCAGAGATGAGTGCAACAAATGGGGCTGCTAAGGAACGATGGGGGGGGGAAACGTTTTGTCTTAGGATAAGGATGGACTGTGTTCTGTAATGTGATCATTTTAGTTGCGACTTATTTTGTATATTAATTTAAAAAAATTCTTAACCTTTTGACTGATCTCCTGGTACCTAACTTTGCTCTTGCCTTTTGGATTTCCCTCATTACTGGACTCTTTGCCTCCCTTTTTGACCAAGCCCCTGGATTACATCTTCTGGATTGTCCCCATGCTACTCTGCATCCTGCGAGGTTCATGGTTACGCATAAGGATCCTCCTATTCTACCCATTGGTTTCCTGACAACATTAACACTCTTGATCATGTGTAAAATGTTTAAAAAATAGTACTAGGGTATATCTCAAATGAGCATTCAGAGGCTGTCTTCATTTCTGTTATGCACCTCTGGTGAAGGGCTGTGCACTTCCTCATATGATCTCTGCTGATGTCTATAACTAAATTGTGGTATACAGTACTTGCTCACCTATTGCTTAGTTTGTTGATAAGTCACTTTCTTTATACTTTAAACTTTGGTATAATTATTGTAATTAACTTAATCTAAACATGTTGTATTTGTTTTACCAGTTGTGGATCCACAATCTTGTCCTTTTCTGTTTGTCCCACCATGTTGTATCAAGATTACGGAGCCTATCTCACCCCTGGGTGAAATGACAGCCTCCTATCCAACAGGAGCTGGGGATGGAGCTTAGTATTTAACCTGGCACTCAGGGTGGAACGAGTTTGGCTTTACTTTGTCTTTTAAGGCTCATCTAGTATTGTACCTGGTCTGTGTAGTAATCCAGCCTGGTGTTGCTGACACTTTTGGACCTGCTAGTAGGACATTTCCTTTAAATATGGCTGGTTAATCTCTTTTTCAAATTCTCTATTTTTTCTTATGTTTTTACTGTATATAGTTTTAAAAACAGCACTTTTAGTAAACAAACACCTATTTTTATGACTTCTGTGACCAAACCTATTTCTAATTTCACTATATTTAGGGCTATAAAAACCTCTGTTTTAAAGCACTTATTAAATCAGCTTTATCTGTCGCTAGATCTTCTACTTGTAATGCAGACTGTTGAAATAAAAAAATTAGTTTTGATTACCATTTTAACTGCCCCAAAAATTCAGTTCAGGTAAAGAATTTCATGTTATTATAAAATTGTCTTAAAGCAAAAAGGGCCTTTTTGAAATATGTCTCCACCCCCCATCCCTCTTTCTGTATGCTCATATGTAAACACTCATCAGCACTGAAGAGCAGAAGCTTGTGTGTCTGAAAGGGAGATATAAAGGAGTAAGAGTGAAAGACGGAGAGAGATTTGTGGGCATCTCTCATGTAGCAGCATTACAGGAATGACTCTCTGGGGCAGTATGAAAGGGCTTTTGATTGTAAGGAGTGTAACAGGATACTGGATCTCCTTTGCCAGAGATGTATTTACATTTTAGCGCAAAGGGGTCTTATGCTGGATAATTTGGGGGGTGGGTATCCTTGCACATACAGTAGATAGCTGAGAATGAGAGAAAAAGAGTGTATCTCTAATTTCCTGTTCACTTCATCCTTGTGTGAAAGTAACATTTAAAGTATACCATATGCAACATACTTCCCTACACGTATGCTTAGTTACAGTAAACTTTTAGAAGGATGTTTAATAATCAATGTGCATATCTATCAACCTGCATTATCTGTCTGTTTATATGTTGGCACTTTCAACTGTTCCTTTGTCATAAGTAAAGCAAGTGTTTATATTAAGCAGATTTTTGAAAGAAAGTAAAGCTTTAATTTATTACCTTATTCAAGATATTACCAAATATTGCATTGTTATTATTCCTTATATCTATGTACAGTATGTTATTATATCTATAAAACTTGTTTTATGTAATTGATATATGCAGACCCTTTCTGTTGTATCCATTTGTGAAATTTCAAAATGATACATTAAAACTTAACTTTATTTAAACCTGAATTTAAAATTAAGGAGTTATAAAGGTAAATCCAGTAAACATTAGCAGAATCTAAAGAGAAATTGCATAAGTTTTCAGATCTGTGAACTGTGTCCGGGGAAGCACCTTTCGGCAGGTTTTTTTAGGTATGTTTTTGTCAAGTTTCCATTTAGCTTGGTCCAATTTTTGTCCATTGTTCTTGCCAGATTCATTCAAAATTTCTCTTGCTTTGGGATTACTAATGGACAGCAATTTTTAAGTGTTTCCAGAGATTCTCAATACCGTTCAAGCCAGGTCTTTAACTGTACTACTCCAGTTTAGCTTTGGCCTTGTATGCTGTCCTTTTTGAAAGCTTAATTTTTGTCCCAGATTTAGGTCTAAAGCAAGCCTTTCTTTAACATTTGTATGTACTTTACTCCATTAATGTAACATCGGTCTTGTCAATCTTTTCAATTCCTTCTGATGAGTAGCAGAACTACAGTATGACAAAGCTGCCACCAGCATGTGTGACAGCAGGATGGTGTTGACTTACCGGAAACTGTAGCTTTTGCATCATAAAAAGCTTGAAGTTGGAAGATTTGTGAGATATTGGTGTCTCAGTTGAACAGAAAAAATGTGAAGTACTTTTTTATGGAATGTGGGAGGGAATACCAAACTAATTTTAGTAAAATCTTGTCTGAAATGTGATGCACCTGGGTCAGGAATTTTGAACTGGAGGGGAAAAAAAGCTGAAATAGTTAATGGGTTGAGCTCCTTAAAAATAATATCTAGCACTTTTCATGTTTTAGCAATGATGTGTTTTTTGACACACTTAGCCCTAAATGGAGCAAGAAGGCAGTGTTCTTTTTTTGTGAAAGACTGAAATGAGAAACAGTGTATCAAAGTAAGGAGAAGGGGGGAGGGGAAGACCTGCTTGACTTAAGCAAATAGATAAGGGCAAATGTGTAGATTTTCATTTTAACATTATTTCTACAGGGTTAATCCAAAGGTGGATTCTATTATGAATATTACAAGTACTGACCTTTCTTTTACTTGTCCCTCTATTAAATCAATTAAATTGCTCTATACCAAAAGTTTGTTTTTAGTGTGAAATGATTTGGAGAATTGTGTTGGGAAAGCTTTACCTAAGCACTGTATAAATCTCTGCTGTCTTTGATGCATGCAAACAGTTTTCCCAGGGACTACACTTCTACTGTATATAGAAGAATATTAGACAGCCTGACTTACTGAACCAGCACTGAGACTTGGCATGGATGGTGTCCCAGAATGTCTCTAAGTAAAGTCTTTGTTATACAGATGACAATGGACAAGCTCTTCCAGGTGCACCATGGAAGGATGTGGACTTAATGTATTTTCTGAATGTGAAATAATGTTCAGGATAGTGGCTATCCCTTTTGTGACCGTTTTTTACAAGGGGCATCTGTAAAACCATGTCTCTTGTTGTATAGCATGTGACAATGTAATGCCAGAAGGACAATGGATCAAGCTGTGGATAGTGATGTCCGTCTGAAGAAAATGTCAATATGGCTGGCACAGTCAAGACTGCTGTGAGAGGGACAGACCATGGAAAGAAGGTGGATTGCTGGCATTTTTGTAGACTTATTTTTTTTCAGTGTGATTATCTGTTTTGTTTATAAGTTTGGAATGAATAAACAAATTATTCTAGAATAAATTATTCTAAACTCAGACTAAATGAAAACCAACTAACTTTTTGTTTGAGATAAGCAGACAATTATTAAACTGAAAGAAATCAAGGACTCAATCAGAATCCGGACAGACAGTGGGCATACCTAAATTAGCACTGAATATACTCAAGAAGGAAAATGCAGAACTAATTATCAGCTAAAACCAGGTTGGCTATGAAAAACATGCAGCTCATGACAAAGTATCGGAGCTGTGAAGAAAAACACAAAAACAGTGAAACCACCAGCAACCTCCAGAGTGCTGGGAAGAAGGGAGTGAAATCTCAAGCACCAGAATTCAGAGTACTGAGACATATTACAAGGGTTGCACAGCAAAATGTTAACATCTACTCAGTGCTAAGAAAAAAAGAAATTAGAATTTCCTTGAAGTACAAAGAAAAGTCAGGAGAGTTTTGGGCAAAATGTTGTATGGATAAACAAGACTAAGATTACAAGTGACAGAAAAGCTGAAGAGTGGAAAATGGATGGAATTGAAGAAGCACTACCTCATCGGTGAATGTGGAGGAGTTACTGTCAGTCTGGGCGTGCAGAGCCACCGCTAGAACTGACAAAGTCCTCTGTTTTGATGATGGCAACAGAAGAATAAATTCTCAAGATTGTGGAAACATTTTGCCTTCTTCCACAGAAGACAAATGGCTCTGTTGGCATAAGGCCAATGCAACCAAGGAGTTCATTAAGAGATAAAAGTGGGAAAAACGTAGACCGGCCAAGTAAATCTGCCAATTTAAATCCAATTGAACACGTATTTTACATGCTGAATAAGATATTGCCTGAAAGAGTAAGAACAAGAATGAATACAAACCCACCTGCAATAATGGCTTGAGATTACACAGAAGTATATTTTTGCATTCTGATGTTTACACTTTGAAATGTGAATGTCTCCCGATACTAATTACCACTTGAAATCATGGAGTTAAATACAAAGTGTTATACCTATCATTCACATTAATCTATTGATCATAAACACACATTGTATTTGTAAATAAAAAAAATAGTTGTGACTTTGTCCCAATTCTGTTGGATGGCACTGTGTAGCAGTTCTTGCAAAATGAGGAAAAAATAAAAGGTTTGTGCAAAAGAGTGAACACTCCATTTAAATTTCCATTTACCAAGGTAGTCATTAAAAAAAGCTAAAGATTGGGAAATAAAATAGAACACACAAGAGACTCCTACCACAAAGTACAAATGCAAACATTAAGCAAAGACAAACTTCAGCCTTAAGTGGGAAAAGAGTGGGGAGTGGTAGGGCCCATTTAGGAACAAGAGCCTTTTACCCTGATGATCATTAAATATGAATTAAAAACCACACAGGCCTTTTTTTCCTCTAAAATGTCATTACACATCTTTATGGCAGTGATTGCTGAATAAGCAGTTTGTTGGGTGTCCCTGGAGGTATCAGTGTATATTGCCAATAGACAGGTCTAGAGAGAGAACATGGAAGATAATGGCCGGTGAAATGGAATTTACATTATGAGTGCTAATAGAATTGAACAATCCAGGCCTATATTTCACATGTAAAGATACAATTTATTTATTTAAGTGTGTCTGGGAAAAATTGCAGTTGGCGTTTATATTAAGTTGGCATAAACAGAAGACAATTTTAACAAGTTACGTACACTGCCCATGTAGTGTGTGTTAGTGGGCTGACTGCACAGGGTATATAGACACAGGGAGCTCAGGTCAATTGATTGTGATTTGTGTATCCTGGAGGAGACTTACTTCCTTAGCCCTTTTGAAGTCTGTGTCATTAGCAACTTTCTGTTATTCCTAATTCTTTCTAGATTCCCTTTGGGCAATATAAATTTTGTATGGACCTCTCTCATTGCTATTCCTTTGATTATTATTCACTGCAGCAAGAATTCCCCTTGCATCATATTCAGCACACTCATACTTCAGAGAGAATGTTTCCAGACTTGCAAAGAATGAGCAAATGGGACACAAATTAATGTCACACAAAACATAAATGTCCCACTCAGAAAAACTGTAATACCCAAACACTGATACCCTTTAACATTCATATTTTCCTTTTTGCAGACAATGTTTAATACAGGAGCTGAGGAGGCAGAGCTGTTGTCGCAGGACCGCTGTTTACAGTCTTGTCCAGTACCTTTTACAGAGGCAGTCAAATGGATTGGAAGAAATGTATGATATCAAAGTGAAACCAGAGAGAACAGATTTGTGGTCTAAAGAATCCATAATGGACAAGAAATATAGATTCGAAATCATGTAGAAATCCTTCTTAATTCTTTTTTTTTTTTCTGGTGAGATTATTAAAAAAAAATTTAAATGAAATTGAGTGTATGAAACACTTCACATTTTACGGCTCTTTTCCTCCTCATGTATTTTCTTAATTGTTTCTGTTGACAAACCAAAAGGATTTGAAATATGAGCAGCTTAAGCATCATACTGTTTTTTGTGCTTAGGTATGTGTGGAGCACTTGAACACAATCCAGTAGAATCTGTGTTATATATACAGTTCATAACTCAGATTTCCTGTGTTGTGAATACTCTGTTAAAATCCCAGAGTATATAAATATACATAGTATATATACATAATCGCATATATAGACACACAGTACTAGAAGGATAATATTTATGCCACAGGGCATAGAGGAAAAAGATTTTACAGTATATGGAAGTGTTCTACAATCCTGTCTGTTGTTATTCCTATTTAGATTACTTGTTTCAATGCCATGCTAGCACAAAAAATGTCTGTTGAAAATGATTCCTGAGGCTAAACAAAGCTAAGTAATACTGGGAGTGATTACAAAGAATCAGCACATTCATTACAGCTAGGAAATACTTAGTAAACCCTGATATAAAATATAATCATCCTTGAATAGCTCTAAGAAGATGAAGATACTATTGGCAAACAACTGGCAAATGCTATTTGATGTAAAGAAGTACATGTATTTGCATTCAGGTAGAAAAACTTAATACACATAAAATACACAATTGTAGTCACTGCAGGCCGGCATGGTGGTAGTGGTCAGCATTGCTGCCTTGCAGCACTGGGGCCCTGGGTTCAGTTCTGGACCTGGGGTCCTGGAGCTGTTTTCATGGTGCTTGTTCGTTCTCCCTATATTCATGTGGTTCTCTTCAAGTGCTTTGGTTTCTTCCCACAGTCCAAATACATAATGGCACTGTATGTTAATTGGCTTATGGGAAAATCGGTCCTGGCTTGGTTTGTGCATGTTTGTGTCTGTGTCTCTGCCTGTGATGAATTGGCTTCCTGTCCAGGGTGTACCTGTTGCTTGCCCTGGGTAGGACCTGGCTCTCCTGCGAATGTGAATTGGAAGAAGCATCTAAAAAAACAGATGGATGGAAACACTGAGCTAGAAGAGGCTTCTTATGAAAAAGACATGTTTATGTTGAGACATCATTTTGTACAGTAGCCTCTAGATAATGTGGGGAAGCAATTGAAAAGGCAAACTGTTAGGATAAATGGTTAAAAGTGCAGAATTTAAATATTTAAATTATATGTTACAATTGAACAGTGCACTAGTAATACCTGCTGCTTTTGAGTCAGTCTAGAAAAGAGTGCCCAGATGCATCCCAGGGCTTGAGGGAATGTCCAGTGCTTTTCAGTGTAATATTGAAAGGGCTAAAGGCTGAAATCTGAATGCAACAAACCTTTTAATTGTTAAACAGAGAAGATTGTGAGGGGACTTCATACAAGTAATTCTCAGGGTTCGATCCAGCTGATTCCTTCAGAATGAACAGTGAAACATGGAACAGAGGACATGTTTTGAGAGAGACAGTAGCAATCAAAGCTCAAACTAATTTCAGATAGTACAAGTGGAATTTACATGGAAGGGTATTTAAAACTGTGAACAGAAGGATCTCCTTTACACAAAAGTATTGTGGAAGTATGGAGCAAACTACCCAGCCACGCTGTTAACACTGATAACACGAGCTTCATTCAAGAATTATGAAAGAAGCCAGGATAGAATCTTTGGATTCTTGGATCAATAAGCTCCTAAGAAAAAAGACATGAGCTAAAAGGGCTGAATGGCATACTGTATCTTGTTTTAGCTGTTCTGGTCTTGGTATGTACCTACGATCACCAGCCAATGGTCTTAAACACAGGGTTGCCTTCAAAAAGCCATTTGTCTCCATTTGTCTCCCTCTTGTGATAAAAATTGGTAAATTCCAAAAACTTTTCCTCAAAGAGTATACATTATGATTGAAAAACATTCTGCCATTTGAAACTCAATATATAATATACAAGATAATATTAGAAGCCCTTATACTATTTGCTGTCAATCAGCCCTGTATAAAACAGAAGAGGAAGCAGAGGGTGATGTGAAGGTGACATGGTCTTGCTTACAGTCTGGTGATTTCAGTGACTCAGGATTCAATTACTTCAACAGCATGGATTAATTGCAGGGTTGCTCATTCAGAAGTACACTGCCCATATTCAGGATCGGGGAAGTTACATCAGCAGTTATGTACAGTATAGAGGATTAATTTCACATTGCTGGCTCCAGGGATCAGCCTTTTGACCTCCCTGGCGCATCAGCATCCATAATCTGCATGTTTTCAAATTAATGTACTCCCTAGGTATCTACAAATACAGATATCTTAAGATGCTGGCTCCAGGGATCAGCTTTTCACCAGCCTCCCTGGCGCATCAGCATCGGCTACAAGATGTTCCTATTCGTATTCCTCAAAATTATCTGCATCTGACACACAGTGTAACATTAGCAATAGCCTGGAACTTAAGAAACCTAAGCAACAATCCTCACCTCATTATTTATGTAATCATCTAACAATGGATACTCAATTATGCCACTAACTTCATCGTCACCCTCCTCTACATAATCCACAACAAACAAGTCACCTGTTCTATTTACATTTACTACCCTGCCTGGCCACCAACATTCTCTCCCATCTTCACTACTCACAAACATGTGCTCTACTTTCTTGCCTACGAAGTCCTCTGCACTAACAGGAAGCAATTCTAAATAACTATCCATATAATCTTTCCACAAATCAAACCACCACATTTTTCTAAATCCATCATATTTTATTTTAAAAATATACTCCTGGCCATCTAGTCTAATTTCAGCAACTGTGCCCTTGTACCACACCTTCCTACCTTTCTCATCAAAAGCATGTCTAACTCTCTTTCCTAACAAGTGTTCTGGTTTAATTAACATAGGAATTCTTAATCTTTCCATACCAACCTTTTTTCTACCTAGATCTCTAGCCTTAAAATGCTGCTTAACAGCCTCCTTTAAAAACTCTGCCTTTTCTTCAACAATACGTTCTGATGGTGCCAAACAATCTTTTTCTTCTCTAGATGTACCTGGGATTTCCTCTGGCCTGCAGACAACACTTTTTAAGTTAGCAATCAGCTGTTCTAGACTAAGCCTTTTCCCGTCCTTTGAAAAATTGAAAACCCCTTTTTCATTTTTCATTCCTATCACAAATCTCCTAAACTTCAACTGTGTTGTAACTGCAGGAAGCTTCTTGTCCTCATCTAAATTCCTCAGTTGCTCGTCTATTTCTTCCTCACTGTTCCAAAGTCCCCCATACTTTCCTATCTCTACCACTAGTACTTCCTTTGTCTTTATATCTCTTGTTTCCTTTTCTATCTTTTTTTCCTTATTCTCTCTAAGTGTCTGCAACCTGGCATATCTTATCCTAGACATCCTCTCACAAAACACAGCCCTCTGCTCTTTAACTGATTCTCTAGCTTGAGATAAAACTTCTGCCTTCTTTTCAGAATCTAGTTTTTCAAGCCACTGCCAAGACCTGTTCTCCTTGAACATAATCATCCCTCGACAGCTAATGCTGTTGCTCTGGCCTTACTTAACTTTAAGTAAATTATCAAAGATTCCAAAATCCCTCTCACAGCTAACATTCGTCTTGGGTGCTGATTCAAGCTTTTCAAACATCTCCTCTGAAACCTCATCATACCTGCCATATTCTAAATGATCTGCTACCATCCTACAACACACCTTTACAAAACTAGCAAGGATCAGTTCCACAGCCTGTCTAGTCATGCCCTCAAATTCAGGGCTCCTCTGTTCTGTTAGCTTCTGTAGAACAGGTCCACAATGTACCTCTATGTCAATAAACAAGCATACCTCACCTCTGACTAATTTACTGCTATCAGCCTGCCATTCTTTCAGTTTGCACACTAACTCCCTGTATCTTCCATTCATTTTTAAAACATGCTCTTTTCTTCCCAGAGCTTTCCACAAAGGCTCTGTCACTAATTTACAAATAATTCCCAGTGCTCTGCATCCTGCAATAAACTGACCTACACTCAAATCCTCAAACACTGCTTCTATTAGTTTATTTTCATTACGTATATCATGCATGAATTCCAGCAATTCAGCATGCAAAAAATAAACTCCAGCTGCATTGTGGAACATTGCATTAATTCGGTTTCCTTTAAAGGGAACCAGAGGGACATGATCAGATTTCCCCTGACTCAACAAAAAAGATCTAAACTGCACAGATTTGCCACTTTTCTCACACCCTCTTTCATGGATGGCTTTGCACACTGATCTAATCAATCTAACTGTACCACTCTCTCCTACTGTTCTATGCATCCAATCTAAACTAACACTGCCCACCTTTTCACCACCAAAAATCATTCTTTCCCAGACAGAAAGTGTAACATTTGCCTGATGTGCCAAGCCATCAATTAAATGTAATCCACAGAACAACTCATTGATAACTCCGATCCTAGCCTTGTCTGTCTCACTGAGGTCATCAAATCCATCTACAATTTCAGGCAAGATATCAGTTCTGTACTGAGCCAGAATTTCATTAAATTTTTTTACTGTACTTGCCCTGTCGCCAATTAGATTTGTAATTTTGCATCCGAAACCCTGCTTCCACTGTTAACAACATCTTTCACCATCTCTCTAACTGTGTCAAATATGCACTGAGCTGAACCCGATGCCTGCTCTCTGAGTCCTAAATGCATTCTGCTACCATCCTGGAAAGAAATCCCTGCAGTTCCATATTTATGGCCATATTTAGTGGTCCCATCTGTGGCAAGGGTTAAATTACTTTCTTGCAACAGTTTTTCTTTCAGATGTTGCAAAGAAACTTGCCTCGCTTCTAACACAAGATATTTACAAAAACTTTCCCCTGGTAATCTATCTACCTGAATACCTACCAATTTATCCAAAACTAGTCTGACTATCTGAGAAGCCTTTCGTGCACTAACGCCCATGTTTGCTACTAAATCCATATAAGCCTCTCTTACAGCATCACTATACTTGCCTTTTTCATACATGCTAATATTGTGACTCACTATCCTGTCTATCTCTGTTTTCAAGCCTTCATATTCTCCCTGCCAGAACTGTACCTCCTCATTCAGGTCCCTCACCCTATGTGCCAAATCTGTTTCAGAGTCACATTTCCTTTTATAATACGCAACCTTCTGCGATTCCTTTTTTTTTGTATATCTAAGCTTTTCCAACTGTTCTTGCAATTCATCAATACTCTTCTCTAGCTGTGCCTTTTCCTTCTCTAACTCACTTTTCTCCTGTTCATTCAAAATGACTGCCTGCTCACACTCCACAACTTTTTGCTCAAGTGTCCGAATTTTACTATCCCTGCGTCTAAGCCTTTTATTCACATTCCTAACACTTCCATGTCCTAACTTTTCATTTGCCTTGCTTAATTTATTTGAGAGAGTTTCAGCCTTATAAAGCATAAGTCCTCTCTCTTTTTTTTTTCTTGTCTAACCTAGCTCTTTCATCATCTAGTTTCCTGCATTCTTCCATTAATCTATGCACATTTTTAAACTGTGCTCCTAATTCACTAACTACCTCATTAGTGCACTTTACATCACTTAATTCACTCATTCCTGATCTTACATCACAAGCAGAACTAGTGCTAGCTGTTTGCTGTGCATCTTCTGCAGCTGAAATTTCACTGCTCTCCTTTCTTACTAAGGGCAGAGCAGAGATCTGGCTGTCAAAATCTTCTCTTTCACTTTTTCTTATGCGGGATTTCTTATTGATGATCCTCTGTACATACAAACTAATCACTCGCTGAAAATATTCTTTTTCCTGTTCATTTCTTAGACCTAGGTCGAAATTGTGATTTAAAATATCAAAAAGTATCTGTTTCCTATTTGATTTTTTGGCTCCGGAAAATTTGTAGATCTCCATCATCGCTCTGTTCGTCAAGATTTTAACATCTAGTTTTTTTATTCGTTCAGATTTTAATTCTACATCTATCCCTAATTCCTCGAAGTAGCTACTGATGTATTGCTTCCCCTTACCACCAGGGCACACAAGCGTTTTCTCTGGATTCATTTTTTTTCTTTCGCAGGGTGTCTCTGATTCGCTGCGGCTCGGCACCAGAACGGTTAAAGATGGCGTCAAGTCAGGCACCCAGAAGGGGGGGGGGGGCGTCTTCCCGCCTCCATAACTAAAATGCCAAATAGGAGTGGCTTAAGCGACATACACAGTCGTGTAACTGACAGTTTGAGGTAGCCTATCGTGTAGTTTTCGCTTTGTTGCTGATAGGTTAAGCTTTCGAAACTCAGCCCCAAAGTCATGTGAATGATTTTTCGCCCCGTTTCATTTGTTAAACGCAATGATCACAAGCACCACCATGGTAACTGGGATGTGTAGTTTTTAATTCCGTTTGAATTATAACTGTACGTACTGTCTTCGTATTTGGCCAGGGCTTTAAAGAGAGGGCGCGCCAAAAATTTTCGGTGCCGTCGTCTCCGCTTTAAAGGTACCCCTGTCGCGGAAGAATTCGATCTCGGGACGTTTGCCCAGCGTAATAGAATACAGAAATCTCATCAGGAGAACTGCTGTGGTAGATCCACAGTGAAACAATGTTTGAGGATGATCTGTCTAACCTTGGGAAATTGTGAATTATGAATCTTGTGAAGTATAAATCTTCAATTTTATATTGCTTTTAAAAGGTTGACCAATGTGAATTTGCAATGCTATGTTGACACCTTAGTCACTGATTTCATCCTACTTTTGTTGTGGTTTCCGATGATTTCTGCATACCTTTCCTTTGTATGCAACCTATGGGAAGTAGAAAAAAAACTTGCAAAGAAACAAAAAACTTTCAACCAGGTAACTTGTTTAATTTAACACTTAATCTTTTAGGAAAAGATCTCAGATGCAATGAAAACAGCAACTACTGTATGTTGGTCCCTAGGACTAGGGTTGGGAGCCCTAGTGCTATAGAATATCTGGTTTACTCATGGTCCAGTATATTAATTTAATATTAAATTACAGGATCAATTTTCAATTTTTTAAAATAAATAAATGCTGGATCTGAAAATGCTGTTTCTGTAGCTATGAAAGCATGTATACAAGTTTAAAAGAGAAAATCATGGTAAAATGAGAGGCAAAGAACAATTTCCTTATTTCCTTCAAGCGATTTCATTTCAATGTTACTGTATGAATGTAAATGTAGTCATGTATTTGAAAGCTGCCCTGCAATTTTTCCTTTGCAGAAACAAAATCTTTGAAAAAAGCCCTTTTTAATTATACTGTAAGTGAAGAATTTACATTAATCAACCATCAGTTTTATATAAATTAAATATTATTTATAAGAATGTATTTATAGTGCTCTTTTCAAAAGGCTCAAAGTGCAGTAGTGTAAATGCAACACAATTAATAAACAGGATAAAATGCTGGAAAAAATCAAAGGCTAAAATGTACAGAACAATACAAGTAAATAAAACAAATCCAAATCAATACAACAGCGATAAAAATCCAGCAGCAACAAAAGCCTTCTTGTACAGATATGTTTTTACTCTTGATTTAAATGCTGCCAAGGACTTGGTTGCCTTGGTTGCCTTGATGACATGGGGCAAATTATTCCAGAGGTGGGAAGCAAAGGAAAAAAAAACTGAACTGCTCACAGAGGACAACTTAGTCCTTGGGACACAGAGTTTGACACAGACCTGGAGCTCTGGGTGGACCTCTAGAGTTGGAACAGTCCTTTAAGATAATAATAATTGCTTACACTTATATGGTGCTTTTCTGGACACTCCACTCAAAGCTCTTTACAGGTAATGGGGATCCCCTCCACCACCACCAATGTGCACCATCCACCTGGATGATGCGACAGCAGCCATAGTGCGCCAGAACGCTCACCACACATCAGCTATCAGTGGGGAGGAGAGTAGAGTAATGAAGCCAATTCATACATAAGGATTATTAGGAGGCCATGATTGGTAAGGGCCAATGGGAAATTTGGCCAGGACACAGAGGTAACACCCCTACTCTTTCCGAGAAACACCCTGGGATTTTTAATGACCACAGAGTCAGGACGTCAGTTTTACTGTACATCTCATCCGAAGGATGGCACCTGTTTACAGTATAGTGCCCCTGTCACTATAGTGGGGGCATTAGGACCCACATGGATCATAGGGTGAGCGCCCCCTGCTGGCTCCACTAACACCTCTTCTAGCAGCATCCTTAGTTTTTCCAAGGTCTCAGATCCAGGTACTGACCAGGCTCACACCTGCTTAGCTTCAGTGGGCAGCCAGTTGTGAGTTGTAGAGTGATATGGCTGCTGGTAAAGGTAGGTAAGATGGGAATGGGCAGAGATATGAACACATTTAAAGATCAGCGGTCAATTCGAAACTCACAGTGTATGTTCTGTAGTTTTCTGTGTATATATACAAAACAACAACCTATTCAATATTCAACATGTGGTCTAAAACAATTGTATACTTTTGTGATATATTTTGAACTTATTTTCTCACTTTTCTTGCTTGTCTTGAAGAACAGCAAAGACCACACCGGGAACTAAGTATGCAATTGGTAATACAAAAAAAATATTGTTTGTTTAATATGCCCTTTGCATTGAAAGTTTTTAGATCTGCGCCTCAAAAAACAGAGCACTTCTGAGTCTGCAAAAAGACAAACGAGTTTACAGTACAAAGTTTTCCAGTTAGTAATTTAACTATACAGTATACAGACACTGCAAGTAATTCAGCAAGTGAAACCATTTTAAGACTCTTTACATAGACTCCTAAACATGCCAAATAAGAGCTGGTTGGAAGAATTAATGAAAAGGGCTAGTGTAAATTCACAAAATGTTTCCAAATAGTACTAGAAAATGGTAAATTCTTTCAAACTGTTGTGCTCTGTCTGTTAGAGAATGTTTTGTTTTAATGGTATTGTTTAACTAGCTTTGTCTTAAGAAATAAGAACTCTTAAAATCATTTTGCTTTCACAGAGTACTGTATGATTGATGATGCTACTTTGAAGAGCAATGATAATATTAAGGTTGAGAGGAAACCACACAAGTCATTGCCGTATGATAACATATTTATCAGCATATACTGTAGCCTTCCACACTGCACTTCATCATTCTGACCCAAACAAATAAAAAACACCACATCCCAGAGCTATAATACTGAGCAGCTGATTCTGGACACACAGCAGCCCGGCACTCTATCTAACTATTGAACACAGTGGATCCCATCACTGTACTTTTGAGCCACTGAACCAAGCTAGACATATTATAAGCAAAGGGGCCAATAAACTGCTCAGAAAACTTTAGGAATGCAGGAAAAAGCAAGCCGGAATTGATTTTTTGTGTTGTTGTTTGTAGCTCCAGGAGTGTGAGTTCTCAAGTTGTTATTGTTGATGCTCTTCCTTTCCTTCGAGGACTGGTTGAACGAGGCAGGGAAGCGTGTGCCATGTGCTTTTTGCTGCCATGGAGACAGCTACAAGAGCCGACCCTCTCCCAGCTTTCATTCAATTATAGACTGTGGAGAGCAAGGGATTCTTTTCAGACTGCTCAAGTGGTGCATACTTCTGACCACTTCATTATAAACAGTGTATCATGCGCCATGCCCGCAGGCAGGCATAAAATGAACCTACATGGTGTGCTGTAAAAAGCTCTGGTGATAGGCAGACTGCACTAGGGCATGAGTGAAGCCAAAAAATAGAAATGAGAACAATCAATAACTCAATAACATGAAAATGAATGTTACCCATTAAATTAGAAAAAACACTTCTTCTTTTGCTTATAACAGCTTCCATTTATAACATAGTGTCTTCATTCCTATTGGTATAGACTGATTAAAGTACTGGTGTTACTGGCACTTACAATGGCTATGGTGATGTGCCAGTAACACCAATATCTGTGGTAATGGCAGCAGTCTGTCAGGAAAGATCCATAGATCCTAATGCATTCTGACTTCAATTGAAATAGAAAGACCTATGATTGTTGAGTCATTGAAATCCGAAATATAGTGGTCTTAAACATGAGGTATCTCATGGGTTTATGGCGTATTTACAAGTAATAATACTGCAGTAATCAAATTTAAGAGGGTGTAGGAATGCTCAAACTGCACTGTACACATATGATTTACACGTAAATCCTCCTTTGGCAGAAATTGCTGGCTGAAGTCAAGGGTATAGCATATTGTGTCATAGACTCCCAAAAAATACTGAAGGAGTTACTGCAGGTAGGGATTCTTCAACTTGTCATTCTGTATGTGTCAGGGCTATCGATCTTACTTTTTTAATTTGCTGCTTGCCTGTTAATTTTTTAATTTGTTGCTTGTTAAAAATCAAAATCAAAATGTAGTTACAGCCAGACATTTATAAAGCTAATATTAAGAAAGTGACAAAATCCTTTTAATAGATTGAACAGAAATGACATACAGAAATTAATTATGCTAATTATATAACATTTGTTATAGACAGGGTTGTTTAACAGGGAAACTACTATGAAAGTTACTGACTGGTACCATGTACAGCTACATGTTTTGCACCAGGTAACAGATGCTATCTTTTGGGTTTTTGCCCCATTCTTGCACTACACCAGCATGTTCGTGTTCACTGACTGACATAGTAGGTTTATTTTAGTCGATTAGTTTTTAAACTTGAAAATAACTCTGAAGATTGCTAAATGAAGTTGTATTTGTTAAGATTATTAAAAATTATTGCAGACCTTAGAACTCATGTTGTTAACTATAGTGGATGGAGGATGGAGGTCAATGGAGGATCTACGTGGTGCTCTGGACTCTACAAACTGGGATGTGCTGTGCAAGCCACACGGGGACGTCATTGACAGCATGGTGGACTGTGTTACTGACTACATCAACTTCTGTATGGATAATACCTACCAAAGAAGTACACTGCTTTCCCGATAATAAACCCTGGATCACCAGTGACCTGAAGGCTTTTCTGAATGACAAGATAGCCTTTAGGAGGGGAGACAGGGAAGAGGTCAAGCGGGTAGAAAGGGAACTAAAGCGGAAGTTAAGGGAGAGAAAGGACACCTACAGGAGGAGGGTAGAGGACAAGATGCAAATGAATAGTATGAAGGATGTACTGTATGGAGCGGTCTGAGAGAGACTGGATTAAAGCAGACTGGGGGAGTAACGAGGGGAACCATGAGATGGCCAATAAACTGAACCATTTCTTTAATATGTTTGATTCAGGGCCCTCTCTGTTGTTCACCACTCATTCCCCCACAGCCACTCAACCCCGAAGCCCTCGTAGTTGCAATTGCCCTACACCTCCTCCATTCCCCCACAGCCATGGCCGCCTACAGGCATAACCCGCAGCAGCTACTCACAGCCCCCAGCCAGTCCCCATAACCAGCTCCCACAGCTGCCTGTCTCCAACACCTCCTCCATTAGCACCAGCACCGCTGACTGTGCTATGACCACCATTCCTCAGGTCAGGCTAACCATCAAGTTGAACAGGTGAAGAGGGAGCTGAAGAGGTTCTACCAGGGCAAGGCTCCAGGACCAGTTGGCATCTGTCCCAGAGTCTTGAGGGCTTGCGCTGGTCAGCTGAGAGGAGTGCTCTAGCACCTGTTCAACCTGAGTCTGTGCCTGGAGAGAGTCCCTGTGCTCTGGAAAACATGTTTGGTCCCAATACCAAAGAAAGGGTGCCCAATTGTCCTCAATTACTACAGACCCATTGGAGTTTGCCTACCGGCCCCATGTTGGTGTGGATGATGCAATCATTTACACATTACAAAGGGCCTATGCCCACTGTAGGCAGTATTGTGAGGATTATGTTTTTTGATTTCTCCAGTGCCTTCAACACTATATAGCCAGTACTGCTAGCAAGGAAACTGAAGGAGATGCAAGTGGGTACCTTCATGATCTCTTGGATTACTGACTACCTAACAGGCAGACCACACTTTGTGAGAACTGTGTGTCTGAATGGGTGGTGAGTTATACAGGGGCTCCTCAGGGTACAGTCCTTTCTCCTTTCCTCTTCACCCTCTATACTTCCAACTTTAAGTACAACTCGAAGTCATGCCACCTGCAGAAGTTCTCAGATGACTCTGCAATTGTGGGATGTATTGAGGGTGGTCTGGAGACGTAGTACAGAGGACAATAGCTTTGTGGAGTGGTGTGGGGAGAACCACCAGCAGATCAACATGGTCAAAACCAAGGAGTTGGTGGTGGACTTCAGGAGGAAGAAGGCCCAACCCACTCCCACCTGCTTACATGGGAGCACCGTGGAGATGGTTAACTCGTACAAAAATCCTGGCCATCCACATTGATGACATACTGGAATGGACCAACAATACCGAGGCCATTCACAGGAAGGGTCAGAGCCGACTTTACTTTTTGAGGAGGCTCAAGTCCTTCAATGTGTGTAACGAGATTCAATTCAATTCAATTTATTTTCACCTTTCACAACAAGGTTGACCCAAGGTGCTTAACAATGCAGGTGACCATACATGTTGTGAATACAGAACAGAAAAGACCAGAAGACAACAGAGGAGAGGAACCAAAATCTCCTTAGTAAGGAGAAAAAAAACCTTACCGTTTTAACCTTACTGACTGCCCAACCCCTTTGGGCATGCTCACATTATACAATTAAAATAAGGCATCAATTAATAAGGGTATTAATCCATCCATCATGTCTTCTGTATGTCAATATTCCATGCAGATCTCTGTAGACCAGCAAAATCCTCCTAATCGATAGCTATATCCACAATGTCTCTCTTGGATCCATGGCAGTGATGCAGCATCCAACTCAGATGGTGCCCAGCCCGGGTGCCATCTGGACATTTGAGGAGGAGAATAGGATAGTTTGGTCAGAACAGATGTGGGCCAACACAGAGACACACAATGGCATTTTCAGCAGCACCAGCAGCCATGGTTGCAACAGGCTATGATGTAAGGTGTGAGTAGGTTAGGCTGAAGCAATAGCTTTTCAGTCTGCATTTGAATACTGAGATTGATTCAGCATCCCGAACATGGGGTGGGAGACTGTTCCATAAGCTAGGGGCCCTGTAACTAAATGTCACGATTGTTACTCCTCCTCTTAAGGGCACTCCAGCCCTTCCTCGTTCTGTCCCATTCCCCACACCTGTTTCTTATTCCAGCCCCTCTTTAGTTCCACCTTTAAAGCCAGACGCAGGCGTTTGCTTCTCATTGAATCCCGTTTCGTGAGAGCCCGGGGTCCTGCTGCGTCTGGCTCCGTTATCCTGATTCCTTGTTCCGCCCGTCTCGACCCGGTTCTGGTTTTTAATTACTTTGGATGGATACCCTGGTCTTGGATTTTGCCTCCTGTTTTGGATTTCCCTTTTGGATTTATGCTTGGATTGTTTGCCCCTGACTCACTTCCCCTGGACACCTGCTCACCTCGGACACGCCCCCCTGTCTCCTGACCGACTCCTGCATGATATTTTTCCCTATTGTTTCTTCACCTTTCGGATCGTGTCGTCCGCATAGGGCCCGGAAAGAACTGTTCCTGACACTAAAGGCTTTACCACCAAATGTTTTTTTTATTAATGCGTGGAATATGAAGAAGACCTGCATTCTGTGATCTAAACAGGCGACTTGGATTGTATACATTAATAAGTTCCATTAGATGGAGAGGTTCCTGACCACTGAAAGCCTTATAAGTACTGTAAGTAGTAGGATTTTGAAGTCCGCCCTGTACCTGACAGGAAGCCAATGAAGAGAGCTAAGTATGGCAGTTATATGGTCGTACTTTCTGTTCCTAGTAACAATTCTAGCTGCTGCATTCTGAATTCGCTGTAAGGTATTATAAAGAGTGATGGGTGTTTCCTGATAGTAGGGCATTGCAGTGGTCTAACCTGCAGTATACAAGAGCATGTATTAATTTCTCTGTGTCTTGATTAATTTCTCTGTGTCTTGAGTATAGAGAAACTGCTTTAGTTTTGCAATATTTCTTAACTGTAGGAAGCATGTTTTCAATACTGTTTTAACATGAGAGTTAAACGAGAGCTTTGTGTTTAATATGACATCTAGGTTACCTGCTGAGTCTTTGAGGCAAATTTTTAAATCCTCTGAGTTAAGTGCTGAAGTTATAGTAGTTCTATCAGTATTGTTGCCTCCAAACAACAGAACCTCGGTTTTATCAGAGTTGAGTAGCAAAACTCAATGTGATGATACAAGGGTTATTTTTGTCTTGGGAGAGGGCCCTGTCAATAGCATGGGTGAGGTATTCTCTGTTAATGAAAAAAACAGTGCATTTTGAGGGCTTGGTTATGGAAGTCCATGTTGTCACTGCAAAGTTGTCAGAGCCTGAGTAACTGTGAGAAAGGGTGAGAGTTATTAGTATGTATGTGGTAGAAGGAGGTGTACACGAGATAGCTGTGTGAGATACCTGGGTTTGTAATAGATAGAAGTAAAGTCATGGATGGTTAATGGAGAGTTTTTATTTCCAGAAGCAGAAGAGTTGTGGAAGATATGTTAACTGTATACTTCAGGGATGGGTGGACGTTGGTAAAATGATGCAGGAAATGGTCTACCTGGTCATTAGAGAAAATGAAGAAGCATTCTTCTACTAAGCCAACAAAAATATTAGCATACAGTAGCTGAATCCCATCCTGATGCCCATGGCAACTCCACTGACCTGCGGATAAAAAAGGTTATTGAACAAGAAGGCATTCAGTTTAAGGACCAATTCCACAAGATATACAACAGTGTTGGTAGGTGGATCAAGCTGTAGTTGATTTCTTTAGGAAGGAACCATATTATTTTTTACTTTTTTATGTTTTAACTTTTCCTCTAATGCAATATAGTTTTTTCTGTTAAAATAACATGTATTATTTTTGCTTATCAATACTTCTGTGATATGTTGTGGCCTCCTGGATGATTAAAAACAAATTCTTATTTTGTTCATGCTTCAGTACTGAAGAATTTATTCTTTCTTTTCTTAAAGATACAAATTAAAAGCAGGAGTTGTTCCTTTGTATGTTATTTGAGGTGTATTGTTTCTTTGTTGTGCCTTTTGGTTTAATGTTTGTATTTTTTTTAACTATGCAATACACAGTATATTCAGTTTATTTCATAAACTGAAAGCATGGGTGTTAATTGCTGTGATTCCAATGTACAAATCCCTCAGACATTCCTTACCAATCTGAATTGTATTTTTTTTTCCTTGATGCAGCCACGTTGTGTTTTCTTTCTTCTTTTTTCCAGCATGGAATTAACCTATTACTTGTTCCTTTGCAGCCTACACATGCTGACACAGCTACCCACCTGAACTACTTCATTTATCTTTGTTAACTTTGAAGTACTTATACAATTCTTCATGTTCAATACAAGCTATTTCTATGTTTAAATGTAACCATTACATTTTCTGTTTCCAAATTCCATGTAGATGTCTTTGCTGATGTGTAAAGAAGTGTTTTTTTCTAACATATATCTGTGTGACTCACTTGAATGTGTCATCAGTAATGTAACCTTAGGTTTTCAGGTGTTTCAGGTCTTTCAACGTCAGACACCCTCACCAAGCAACCCAACCGAGGTTGATCAGACCCCAGCCTTTGTCCATTTAGCACAACCCTGAAACCACAGATCACTTCTTTTGATCCACAGCCATCTTGAAGCTCTTTCCATAGCCTCAGTGGCAGCTCTAATGGCCTTCCTGTTCTGACTACCCATGAAGCCCAGCAAGCTGTAGGTCTTATTCAGGGAATTCACTATAAAGCCACCGTGAGTCTGCTGTACATCAATGGGCATGCAGCTCACCCTCCAGCCCATAGAAAGGCACCACGTACAGTATTTGTACTTGGCCCTTTTCCTCTAATTGGCCTCCTCTTTGTACTCTTCCCATGGGACTGTAACCTCCAGCAAGATGACTTGTTTATATATTTCATACACCAGGGTGATGTCATACCTAACGGACGTCTCTCTCTCTGTGGCATGGCCTGCCTTGCTGTGGGCTATGCCAGGGTGCCAGTATAGATGGAATCCACCACAGCCTTGAGCACCTGGGCACTTGGGCACCTTGTACGGCAGCTGAGGATGTGCTCCGGTGTTCCAGTGGTCCTCACTTTGGCAACAATGGGCATGATGGAAAGTCAACTTTACCCCAGCAAGACAAGTTGGACTAAAATATGACTATAAGTATGACTATGTTGTTGATGTCATCCACGTGGTCAAACACATCCTGATAATCAATGTTGTCTTGATATTTTTAGTTTTTGTTTTCATACCTTCTATCACTCTGTGTACCAGAAGCTGACCCTTACAACCACACAATCTTCTTCAGCATTGTTTGTGATGTGACGGAAAAAGATTATGTTTTCCATAATTAACATACAATGCCTTGCAAAAGCATTCAGACCCTTGAATAGTTTTAACATTATGTTGCTTTAAGGTTCACAGTTATGACACTTTGAAGTAGCAATTAACACTTGTTACATACACACTGTAACCTACTCCACACATTCAAGACAAGACACGAAACTAAGTAAATAATTAATACGTAAAAATGTGATGTGATGAGCAATGCAACATTATCATTTTGTAGTTGGATTGTTCATTACTGTTTGTGCTCTTAGCCAGATGCTTCTCTTCCAGCCTTATAAACCTTTAAAAAGTTCAGCCTACAAGGTGAAGAGAGCATTGCCTGGAGTGCAGAGAATCTACTGCCACCAGTCTACCAACTATTAGGTCACACATCTTAGAACATTTGTTATTATTTTTTTATATGTTAACTAAAATATTCCAGTTGCCATGATTGTGAAATCCACATACTTGCTAGTCTTAATGCCATAACCTCCAGAAACAGCAAAAATCTCTTAAGTGCCCTTCAATACAGTATATACAGTCTTACCATGTAGCAATAATTCAAACAACAAAACCCACGTATTGGGTCCACAATGTTATCTTTTGTTTTGATTTAAGACTTTTTAGGTTCACATTAAGTATTGTGAGTCTAAAACAAACAACCTAGAAATATTGATAAAATTAAGTCCTTGGATCCTTCAACAAAATATTATTACATATCCAGATCAATGATTTACAGAAGGGTAAATACACTAGATGTGTTGGTTGTGTAAGCTTTCTTATCTTAGTTTCCTAAGAAGCATACTTATTTATTCACCCTTGACTCCTAGGACTTATCTAACAGAAGATATAGGACAAATGTAATTAATCAAATTAAAAATTAAAATTAAAATAAAAAAAACAGTTTAGCAGGTAATATGATTACAATATTTGATAAGTTATTAGGGATTTGTTTTGGCCTTTCTTTACTTGAAAGAATAAATCCTTTGTTAAATTGATTAGAAACTCACATTGGTCATTAGAAATTGAGGATTACAGATTACTTTCAAAAGGTGCTGGATCATGGCTATCTAGACTATCAGCAACACTATCTCCACTGGTCCTTTAGAAGTACAGAAAAGAAGAAAAGCTTGTTAATTCTTCAGTTACACTTTTAATTTTTACCCCAAATTTCTGACCAAGAGGGGTGTTATTCGAAACCCATTCCTTCTATATTTTATTCTGTTTCAGTCCCTGAAACAAATTCCATTTCTCTTTTAGTACGTGTCTTTCGGACTCTTAAACATAGCAAAATGAAATACAGTATACCCACAAAAAACATTTTGCTTTTTTTGTTCTTTCAAAACCACTTAAGGGCCTTCAGTTTCCAAGGAGGCCACTGTATTTCCTCCATTGCCTAGCAACCATTGCCAAGGCCAGATCTCCATTGTTGCTGGGGCAAAGCACCTGCATCAGCTCCTGTTTGCTTCTACCTTCTTGGATTGTTCTGTAGTGTAAGAAAAGGGGAGATTATTCTGGAATGATAAAGACATTATAAAGAAAACAAGATGTGTGTATGGAAGGGTATCTTTTTTAAGGAAGATTTCAGTTTTTTATTCAACTACTATACATACCATGGCCTAGCAAATCATACCTCTTAATACAGGTTTGGGGAAGTGTGTGTCCAATTTCCACCTCATGCTCTTAAAACACCAACAAAAACTAACCATGAAACCCAAAACGTTCCCTCACATCTGTTTTCTGTAAAATCTGTTTTAGGTATCAGGCCCTCAGGTATTGATACTTAACTACCCTCTTTCACCTGAACAGATAATGTGGTCTGACTAGGTGTGGGACTGGTTTCTGCAAAAACTACTCTGTGTCCTGTGCATGAATTAAACATTTTCTCAGACCACTCAGTACTTCCAGTACATTCTTTGAAAAATTAAGGGATGCACTCACTGCATAAAGAAAAGTGTAAATTGACAGCTTCTTTCTATTCTTTTTCTTTTGAAATTCATGGATGGTTTTCTTTATGAACTACGTGACTCAATGAGCCAATGACAGCTTAGTAAATCAGAAGACACTGAAAGAGATTTGTGTGTATGTGTGCAGAGGGGGTGGGGCAGCAATTGAGGAGGGTGTGGGGTGGGTTTGGAGGCAGGACTTTTATGTTGAAAGGATTTCAGTTTTCGATGACATCATTGGTACACAAGTGCCTTGGACAGCACCTGTGTGTGTATGCGTGTGCATTTTAGTGTGTCTGTTAGCACTGGCTAAAACCACAACCTGTGCCTGCCAAATCATCCAGTCCGTCACCAACACTGCCCACGGAGGCAAGTTGTGCTGTCAGATCGCACAGAGGCCGCAGCAGCCTGGGGCTTGCCCAGTCCCTCACAGCCAGGGCTGCTGGCACCTTAGTTGAGGGCAAAAAAATGGAAGAGCAGGTCGCCCGCGGCCCCCCCCATCCTGACCCTATCCTCTGCCCCTTTCTCCCTGCACCCCTATTAAAGGGTTCGGAAGTCTGCATCAATGGCACTTTTTTCTTTTTATTTTCTTTATTTAAGAGTACAATTGAGAGAGGTCTGGAGTTTGGCTAGCGCTGTTCTTTCAATTCAAACCCCATTTTTGTGTGTTAACGAAATCCAGCAGAGCACACCACAGTGAGTGATCTGTATACGGTAAGTGATTTTTATTGTATACCTACTGAGTACAGTATTGTACTAGATTTTATGTGCTGCTATATAAATTGTTGAATAGACTTCACACGTAAACTTTTTTTTATCTCAAATTTATGTTCTATGGATTTTTTTATCCATTCCTAAAAATAGCATTTTATTCCAATTATTTGATTTTAAATTCGATTTTGCTGTTTACTACAGTGTGATTGTGATTGTGAAATACAGCAAGAAGTTTTTTAATATTTTAACACTGTACAATTGTCTGATGGGAGTCACAATTTTTATGATTGGTAAACTGTCATTGATTACATTGCATTGTAAACATTTTTTTACACAACATGGGTACCAGACATATTTCATGGTCATTTTATCATGCCACCTCAAAGCATTAGAGCTCAAAACTGGTGATGTTTGCAGAGATATACAGTGATACTTTGTCATTTATACTATTATCATGAAAAAAGCACTTTGAGAGGAGTGTTCAAAAAGCGCTTGGGAACTAGAATAACCTAAATTGCCTATTTTGGCCAACAATTTAAATTGTTCTTTTTCTCCAGCATCTTATGAATCCTATCTAACCAGGCATCTGCAATTAATATAAGACATCCTACCGACAGACCAGAATTAACTAATACACACAATCACATCAGAAAAGCAGCTCCAGTCTCATCTCATTTGCATGAAGACAGTCCACACATCTGTTCCACCTGAGGAAAAAAAACAATCTAATGGGGGCAATACAGTATTCTGTAACACTACCCAGGCTTATAATTGACCTCCTAGATCAATCTATAGCTGCTGAGCTTCTGAAACTCAGTCTGGGTATTTGCTCAAGATATCATAGTTATCCTGTTATTTGGGTGCACTTCCCTTGTTCTGAGAAAGCAGAGCTACCAGAAGCAATAATACAGAGTAAACTTGGATACTGAGAGGTTGGTATTTTAAGAAGATGAAACATAGAGCATCAAATTTGCAAATGCCAACAAGCACCTTCCAGAACTCTTTCATGCTATAAATGTTATTGTTTTTCAAATAATATTTTCTATTTACACATATTACACATCAGTTTGGAGTCTAATGAAAACTATAGACACCATTAAAATAAACAATATTTAAGAAAGCAAAATCTTGTTGCTTATTTTACTTTGATTATACATAGCATTTTCATTATTATTCAAAGAAATGAAGGTTTGCTACTGCTTCATAAAAATAATAAACCTTTGACAGAATTTATTTAGGGTATAAAGGAACAAGTAATAGGTTTATTCCATGCTGAAAAGAGAAGAAAGAAAACACTTTTAGGGTATGGTAGATTTCAGTACTTCTATTTAGGGTAGAAGTACTGTAATCTTAGAAAAATAATTCCATGTAATTGTAGAATTTAGTATGCAGATTAAAAAATGATTAGTTAATTAAATCACTTGACAATTAGGTCAATTGACTTTGAGTTTAAAAGGACAGGGAAAACACCTTTTTCACTCTGAATTCAGGAATATTTAACTATAGTTAAATAGGGACTTTAGTTATTTTTTGGCATGTTTCTTAAACTGTAAGTCAGTCCACCAGGCCATGTAAACTTTACACAATCATTCAATTGCGCTAAATTATTAAGACTTCTTATTACTACAAAGTATTTGTGTTTCTTCTAATTTGTCTTTCTAAAAACTTATTTTAGAATGTGAAACAGTTTCATCATAATTCAAACAATTTGCTAATATACTAATATATGACTAATATATCCCACAAAGCTGCTGTCTGAGTCCAAGGTTGTACTCCCTATTTACTCACGACTGCACAGCAAGACACAGCAACAACCACATCATTAAGTTTGCAGATGACACCACTATAATAGGACTGATCAGTGATGATGACGAGTCCACTTACAGGTATGAAGTTGTACAGCTGCTTAGGTGGTGTCATAGCAATAACCTGGACTTGAACATAAAGAAAACGAAAGAGCTAATAGTGGACTTTCGGAGACACAGGCCATACACATACAAGCGATGGGGGATGCCAATACATGTGTTGGTGAACTTCTACCGCTGCACCATCGAGAGCGTCCTCACCAACGGGATCACCGTGTGGTATGGCAACACCTCTTTGCGAGAAAGAAAGGCACTGGAGAGAATGGTCAATATGGCCCAGAAGATCATCGGCTGCGGTCTCACCGAGGTTAAACAGCTCTATGAGGACCGCTGCCGTGGTAGAATTCTGGCCATCACAGAGGACAGTCACCACCCCGGGCATGAGCTCTTCACCCCACTGCCCTCAGGCAAGAGATATAAGAGCATACGGACACTTACCACTAGATTCTTCAATAGCTTCTATCCACAAGCAGTGAGACTGGTGAACACATTTAGCCATCCCCCTCGGACCATACCTACACCATCACCATCTACCTCTTTATGATTTCTTATCTATTGCACATCTCCAGTCATTGTTTACACATCTGTATTGTTTACATTCAAACTGTCTACATATTTACTTGCACATTGTCTATTGTTTGTTTGTACATTGTCTTGATGCACTGTTTGCACTTTGTTTTGTTTTTTACACTTGTTTTACAATCGAGAGACTTCTGTAAGTAAGAATTCCATTGTACCAGTACCGGTTACATGGCAATAAAGTTCAAGTCAAGTCAAGTATAGGAAAGGAAGGAAAAAATATACATACATTGTTTAAAACATTGTTTCCTGAAGAAGTAAATGAGTGTACATACTGTACAGTATTTATATTGTTGTAAATAGTGATTACATTCCAAATATTACTGATTAGAGCCAATATATATATATATATGCAGTATAGTGCCTTGAAACCTACTGCATGCTTCTGGCATGAGCTTTAACTTTCCATGACACTCACAGGAAAAACATCTTACTGATAATAAAGGGATTGATTTATTTAATTCAGGCAACTCCTTGTGAAGTAAAGATACTCGGATGTTTGATTAAAATAATCACTAAATGAATACATTCAGTAATTACAGTACTTAAATTAATTACTTAACTTTGCCAATTAGCTGCTCAATTATTCAGAATAACACTACTTTATATGTTTTGAGATGATTGCACCTTGCCCTTGAGCTCTGTGGGACTAAAAAACAGAAATAAATGATATGCACCTGCAAAAAGGCATCTGAAACCATTGGGACATTTTCACAGCCTTGCCTTCTTAAAATCACTGACCTTGATACAAGGATAGGAGAACCTTGGCACAACACCAACCACAAAATAGAGGACACCATAACACCTCCATATCTTGAGGTTTCGCCTTGGGCTTTAGGCTGAAGGGTGATAATATTACTTGTAATGAGGCAGAAATGTGGAAAATGCAAAACCTTTTTATTATTTAGGGACTGTCAATGTTTCTAATATCTATTCCAATTTCAAATCTATTTTAAATATCTAATTCCAAATGACATCACCATCAGTTGTAAACCCCTTTGCTTTTCAAATTAGCTAAAGTAATCAAGCCCATACTGGAATGGGGTTTGCTAGATTGTTTTATACAAGTTCCCAAATCTTTAAATGTCTCTGTCACAGATTCCATACAGTAACATATGGCCCACAGAGTAGTGGCAGGACAGAGTGAGATGCCCAGACATACTTTCCCGCAGAGCGTGTCATCATTAGACATGCCGCAAACTTCATCATGACAAGCAGTAGAGGCAGTATCACCTGGAATAGAGCTGGCTTCACTGACATGGGTTAATCCCACCTAACTTTACACAACCCTCAGCCAGTTCTGCACTTCAGAAATTAAATTAAAAGCAGAATTAAATGCAGGCTATGCTACTTTGACAAAGGAAAAAAAAAAGGGTGATCAGGTTAACTAGTTTAACTTTTTATAAAAACAGTTTATGAGCATTAGAAACTCAGCAATTTAGTGCATAGGCAAAGGCCAAATGTGTCTCATCATTGGCATCTCCTTTGTTGTTCTCTTCTGATTAATTACAATTGAATGTCATCTATAAAAACCTCATATTAAAACAACTTTACTCGGAGAACCTGGTGGCATGAAAGAGCCATGCCATATGTGAAGTGAAATTGAAAAAAACTGTGCTGGTTGAGCAATTAAGGAAACCCCCAATACTGCAATTATACAGCCAGTTGACCAGTGTGTACAGTGATTCACTTCTAAGTGATACTGTAATACCATAACACCCTGACAATTTTTTTTCATTTGAAAAGTACATACGAAAATTACTTTCTACACCTTTTGGCATAATATATTTTTACAAGTGACAGAAGCAGGGTGTGGTGAAACAAGGAATTACTTTGTTCATGTGGTTTGTTTTTGTGTCGTAGAAGCTGTAAAAGAAATACCTCATTACACCTTTTGTCATAACAAAATCTGAAACTCCAAGCTTAACTAAGGTAAATTTTAAATTGGCTGTTTATGCAATTGTTTCTGATACAACATTATACTTTACAGTTGCCTATATATATAGTAGGCATATACTTGCCTATATAATTGCCTATATAACATATACTTTAAAATTAACTTATTGTCTGATATACTCTATAATTAACTTATTGTCTGATATACTTTATAATTAACTTATTGTCTGATATACTTTATAATTAACCAATTGTCTGAGAAATTTAAGCATCGGCAGTTGCTTAATCTAGTCTGCTTTAAAGGATTGATATTCTGCTGCTAAAATCTGTCTGTATGTAAAAAATTATTCTTTCAGCAAAAAAATTAGTAATACAATTTCATCAAGCCTTAAAGCCTTCCATTTAAACAATGATTAATATTGACAATATTGCTGGGTAACTGCACTCATAGGAAAGGAAGGAAAAATATACATACAGTATTTCTATTGTTGTAAATAGTGATTACAGGTACTGTAATTACTATCTGAATATTCTACTGATTAGAGCCAATGTACAGTACACAGCATAGAAATATATAGGATCTTGTAATGTGTTCTCAGTAGTGCCTTGACACCTACTGTACCTGTATGTTTCTGGCATGAGCTTTAACTTTCCATGACACTCACAGGAAAAACATCTTGCTGACAATAGATAGAGGGATGGATTTATTTAATTCAAGCAATTTTTGTCCTCACAGTGACTGATTTCCTGTCCCATATTCTATATGTCTTCTGCAGGAGGTCAGTGCATGTTGGTTGCTTTTGCCCATAAGACATTGTAACTGCAGGACACTGTGGGTCAGTGCAAGTTTTTCACCAGGTTTAAGTTTAAGGATGAACAGATTAGATCATTCGGATTCCTTTTTTTTACTCTTTGTTAGCACCAGACCAGATTAACTTTTAACACATCCGTCTTTCATAAACCCTATTCCTGTTTACTGGAAGATGTTTGGTCTAATACAATGGAAAACCACAATCATTGAGGAATTTGCAATTGTCAGGTCGGTTTTTAAGGTTTAATCTTGGGGATTGACTGCTGGGATTCTTTCTCACGGGGGACCCAGTGAAGATCTAAAGAAAAAGGCAAATAAAGGTACAATAAAAAGTAAAAGAGAAAAAATAAACAAGGGCGTTCAGGTTTATGCGGTAGAATGTAGGGCAATCAGACACAGGCTCTGGTAAAAGGGTAAGTTTTGATTTTGGATTTCAAGAAAGTCAAAGACTTTGCCTCTCATACAGTCTGAGGAACGTCATTCCATAACACAGGAGCAGTGACCAAAAGTCCAAGATTTAGTCCTGGAAACAGTGAGTAGAGGACCAGCCTCAGCTGAATAGAGGCTACAGGAGGGAGTGTAAACATGGAGGAGTTCAGAGATGTATAATGGAGCTAGATTATTTAGAATCTTGAAAGTCAGCAAAAACAGTTTATATTGAATAGGGGGCTTTATAGGTAACTAATTTGGAGACTTAAGTGTAGGAATGATATGCTGCCAGGGTCTAGTGTGTTAGTAGTCTAGCTGTAGAATTCTGACATATTGAAAATTGGTAAAAAGACAGTTAGAGAGCCCATGGAGTAAAGAGTTGTAGAAAGCCTTGATGCTACAAATGCACGAATCAGGCACTCACTTGATAGAAATTGTCTAATGTGGCAATACTTCTACTGTGAAAAAAGTCACATTTCACATGTGGCTTAAAAGACAGGAAAAAAAGGGTGACTCCAAGATTCTTAACTACACCGGTGTTTTATCACTATTTAGCTTCAGGTAATTTCATGTCAAACAGTGCTTGATGTCACTCAAACAAGAGATAAGTGATGGAAGTGGGAGCCAGAGGGGGGAGACATTTTTAATGTAAAGTGTTATATGTCAAACTGAAGACCATGTTTGCATATAATCTGACCGAGAGGAAGCATATAGATAAAAAGCAAAGGGCCCAAGATATAACCCTGTGGCACACTGTGACTGACTGGGGCCATTGGAGATTTATGATTTACTAAGGGAGATTTATTAAGGGGGAGAATAAGATACCTGCTAGTCAGATAAGAGCAGAAACAGTTAAAGACAGTACCACTGATAGACAAGAACGTCTGCAAGCGACTGAGCAACACTGAATGATTTACTGTATGAAAAGCAGGACTAAGATCAAGGAGCATAAGGATACTTATATCCCCCCGAGTCAGATGCAATAAATAAATCATTCACAACCCTGACAAGAGCAGTCTCAGTGCTATGTTTTGAGTGAAAGCCAGACTGAAATGGCTCCAACAAGTCATTAGCTATTATGTGAAGCTGTAATTGATGTACAATCACACATTCTAAAACCTGAGATAGAAATGGTAAATTAGAGACAGGTCTGTAGTTCATCATTATATCAGAATCTATTTTTTTTTTCAGTATAGAATTGATGGCAGTACGAACCACACTCGGGGAAAGAGAGCTGTTGATAATATTGACGATTTACAGGCAGATGTCCGGGAGGAAAGCTTTCAATAAAGAGCTGGGGGTGGGATCTAGGCAACATGAAGTTATTTTACAGCTGTTAATATTTTTTGGAAGTTGATCTGATTTAACTTAGCTAAATTCAGAAAACTCTGGTACAGAGGGAAAATCAGTGGAAAATCCAGGGCTTGAATTTGTTGCAAGGCTGAGGCTTGATTCAGATAATTGTTGATTTGCAGCTTCAATATTTGATGAAAAGAATTGCAAAAACTTAAGACAGACATCAGCAATGGAAGAAAGAGGAGAGTTGTCAGTGGGTTTAGTGAGCTTGTTAATAACATAGAAGAGCACTTTATGATTTCCTAGTCCTAAGTTAATTGTATCAGAGATATAGGAGGATCTGGCAGAAGCTGCAGTAGCTCTACAGACTTGCAGTTGTTCATTATGAGCCATGATGTGAACCACTGGGCCAGCTAGTTTCAGATTGTGAAATGTATTCCAGGTGTATACCATGGAAAGGAGTGCTTGAAGAAAACTGAGCGAGTTTTAAGGGGTGCGAGTTTATCCAAAGTACTATTCAACGCAGTGTTTAGATTATTGAGTAGGTCAGTTGTCGTAGATGACAAATCTTAAAAAAAGGAAGTACTAAGTACAGCATTAGAGAAATCAGAGTGGTTCACAGATTTAAGATTTCTAAAACAGATTGTGAGTTTATATCTCGCTGAGGAAAAAAGGATATAGACATCAAATAACTCAGCTTTATGATCAGAAAATATTGCAGTTTTAGAAACATTCTGGCCAGAAGCACAAATAAGATCAAGGGTGTGACCATAGACATACTGTAGGTGAGAAAATGTACCAGTTCAGTGAGATCAAAGCTGTTCAAGGTGGATAAAAAATCAGAAGCAAATTTACAGTCCAAGGAGTTAATATTAATATTAAAATCACCAATCATTAATACTGGAAATGTCATAGTACTTAGTGTTGTCAGTAGTTCAGATAGTTCAGATACAAAGACAGGGCAGGACTTGTATCTCAACAATCTATTATCATTGCTATAAACCCCCCAAAGCCTAATGAAGGTGGGTTTGCTGATTTACTTTCATTTTGTCATATTTAAGGAGGATCCTTATTCTTGGAGAATAATATGATTAATATACATATTGACTTAATGTCTTCTAATTTAGCTAAGAATGTTCTAGCTTTGTTGGGATAACCTCAAAAAACCTTGTTCCTTAAGCCCATCTACACTCTATGGGTGACAGGCCTTCTCCTGCTGTGCCCTAAAGCTCTGGAACTCTATCCTTAAGGATATCAGAGAGTCACCTACCCTGAGCACTTTCAAATCTAGTTTCAAAACCTTCTTTTTTAGAAGGGCCTTAACTGGTTCTGTTACTGTGTATACTGCTTTACTCCTACCATATTCTGTACCCCCATCTACTATCTTCTCTCATTGTGTATTTTAATTGTTTTTTGTTGTCATTCCTTAAAGGGCTTTGAGATGACACCATTAAAGGCGCTATACAAAATTAAAGTTTAATATTATTATTGATTGAGTGTGGCTGAAGAGTACAAGGTTTATATCCTGCCTGTAGACTACAGCCAAATGACCACTGTAACCAACAGAACGTGGTTTCCGTACTGAATTAAAACCAGGAGGGACCGTTTTATTTAATAAAATAAACTCATTTGGTTGTTGCCAGGTCTTAGTTATGCACTGAATGTCAACATATCTATCGATAAAATCATTAGCGTTTCAGTCTTCCGAATTAGAGAGTGGGTGTTTATGGGTGCAAATTTAATGGCACATTGATTTACTGGAACAAGAAAGGACTCCTCAGACAATGCAGGAACTCGGATATGGGTGACAACTCACTAGCATTTATTCTGCAATGTACGCCGGCTTGCCGTATCTGTGGTTATGCTGATCCGACCAGATGTTTGGAATACAGCAAGGTGCCACAGATCGTTTACTCTTCCCCCTCCCCTGGACACCTATATGTAGGTTCTGTACCTTGTACGTACAAGACAGTCCAGATCCTTGAGCGACTGCAGGCCCGGAGGAGAAGTGTAGGTTAAATCGCGGGAGCTGGGGGAAGAAGAACTTCAACACAGCTGTGGTAGATGTCCAGGTGTTACTTCACAGCTGGTGAGCAATTTAGTAGTTGAAGTCCATAGCAGTGCTAGAACACAGCAACAAGGGAAAGTTTCAGAGACGGGTTCTCAAGCTTCAGAGACCGGCAAGTCTCGCGGAGGTGGTTTTGCGTGTTTATATAAACAAAAAAGGGTGCGGAAATGCTGCAGTAGTCTCTAGTTACTGCTCACCACTAGTGGAATGTATTATGGTTAAGTGTCAGCCCTAATATTTACCAAGGGAATTTACTACAGTTATTATTGTGGCTGTGTACATCCCGCCCAGCACTGACTCCAAAGAGGTGCTGAGAGTCCTTTACGGGGCCATCAGCGATCTGCAAACTGCTCATCATCGGCGACTTCAATCACGTGGCTCTTAAGTCAGTTCTCCCTAAATTTTATCAATATGTTAACTTTTGATCAATGTGTGTTAACAACAAGAGGTGTGAACACACTACACTTAGCTAATACAAACATCCGTGACGCATACAAGGCTGTTCCCCGCCCCCACCTGGGCTACTCTGACCACATCTCTGTTGTGTTAATCCCAGCAAACAGCATAGCTGCTCAAACGTGCCAAACCAGTTCTGAAACAGATCAGAGTATGGCCAGCTCGATCCATCTCAGCATTACAGGACTGTTTTGAGTACACAGACTGGAATATGTGCATTCTACCTATTTGCATCTCATCAACTTAGAAGGGCATGCAGCATCTGTGACTGGCTACATCAGTAAGTCTATAGATGATGTTACTGTCTCCAAATCCACCATCACACGGGCCAACCAGAAGCCATGGCTGACTGCAGAGGTCCATACACTGCTAAGAACCCGTAATGCTGCATTCAGATCAGGCAACAAGGCAGCCCTCAGGACGGCTAGGGCCGACCTGTCCTGTGCCATCAGGGAGGCAAAGTGCACCTATGCACGTAAAATTCATTGCCACTTCCTGGACACCAGAGACACGCAGCGCATGTGGCAGGGCATCCAGGCCATTACTGATTGAAGGACTATCCCACATGTCAGTGACGGTGATGCCTCCCTCCCAGATGTGCTCAACAACTTCTATGCATGATCTGAAGCAATGAACCTTGTGCCTGCGAGGAAAACCACACTTCCTCCCAACGATCAGGTGTTTTGCCTATCTGCAGCTGATGTAAGGAGGACACTAGCCAAAGTTAATCCGTGTAAGGCTGCTGGATCCGATAACATACCTGGTTGCGTGCTCAAGTAATGTGCAGAACAGCTAGCCGACGTCCTCACAGATATTTTTAATATCTCCTTGTGCCAGGTGGTCATCCCGTATGCTTCAAATCCACCTCTCTTACACCAGTGCCAAAATAGTCAGCCATGTCCTGACTCAATGACTATCGCCCCGTGGCACTCACACCAATTATCATGAAGTGCTTCGAGAGGCTAGTCACGGGCCACATAAAGTCCAGACTCCCTACCCCTCTGGACCCCCTTGAGTTTGCATACCACCCCAACCGGTCTACTGATGATGCTGTATCTCCTTCCCTTCACCTGGCCCTGTCCCACCTGGATAAGAAAGACTCTTATGTAAGAATGCTTTTCATTGACTTCAGTTCAGCATTAATTACAATCATCCCCAGAAGCTGACAGAAAAATTGAGCTTGCTAACTTTAATACCTCCCTCTGTAACTGTATTCTGGACTTTCTGACCGAGAGACCTCAGACAGTACGGATCGGCAATAACATCTTCAGCACCATCATAATGAGCACCGGAACCCCCCAGGGCTGTGTGCTCAGCCCACTGCTGTTCACACTGATGACTCATGACTGTAATACCCAGTTCAAACTGCATCATCAAGTTTGCCGATGACTTGACAGTGGTGGGCCTCATTAGCAACAATGAGTCACCATACAGAGAGGATGTGGAGCAACTAGTGGACTGGTGCACAAACAACAACCTATCTCTTAATGTAAACAAAACAAAAGAGATTATAATTGACTTGAGGAGGGCCCCTTGTGGAAACAGCTAGAAGCACCAAGTTTCTTGGTGTACACATTACAGATGACCTCACTTGGTTCCTCAATACCACCTCCCTAGCCAAGAAAGCACAGCAGTGTCTCTATTTCCTGCGGCAATTGAGGAGAACAAACCTTCCTCCCCCATTCTTACCTCCTTCTACAGAAGAACCATTGAGAGCACCTTCACCAGCTGTATCACTGTTTGGTTTGGGAATTGCAATGCTTCAGACCGCAAGACCCTGCAAAGAATTGTGGAAACATCATTGGTGCCTCCCTCCCTTCCATTTCTGTCAACTATCACAAACGCTGCTTACACAGGGACTCCAGTATAGTAGATGACCCCTCCCACCACTCCCATAAACTCTTTGCCCACCTACCATCTGAGAAAAGATATCACAGGGTACGGGCCAGCTCCACCAGACTCTGGAATAGCTCCTTTCCCCAGACTGTACGGGCTCTTAAACACCCTGGAATCTACTTGCACCCACTCCAATTCCAGAAACAGGGTTTAAATACCCCCAGTGTTTTGTGTATATTGTAATATGTATTTACCTTGTAAATTGCACTATCTGCCCTTAGCACTATGTGTATTCTTTCTACAATGTCTATGTCAGTCTCCTGTCTGTCCCATCTGTATTTGCACTGTGGACCAGGAGGAAGGATATTTCGTTCCACTGTACAGTATACTTGTATATGGCTGGAATGAAAAATAAACGTGAACTTAAACTTGAAATCTTGAGCTGTTTGTAAAAAGTTAAAATTGAAACACATGCAACAGACAGAAACCAACTAATGAAATAAAACAAAAGATAAATAAAAATAGGTAAGTGTATATATACAAAAGAATTTAAAAGATTAAAAAAACACAGCAAAATATAAAGAAGCAGCAGGCAAAATGTGATCAAAATTATCTAAAATTACTACACTAACACATTTTTTAAACAAGTGTACCCCATACTGGTTTATATGGTACAGTTAAGTTTATGCAAAAAGTGAATATAAATAACACTTGCACTCTCCCATGTGAAAATATATAAAATAGTCCTACACCCTGCAGTGTAATAGAAGCAAAAGTGTTGTAATAGCTACAACATATAATGATGAATGGCCATAAAATCAATTAAATATGTATTAACCCATCCTGTCCTTGGAATTACATTAAGGTTCATTAAAATGCAAATAAAGTTGATTCTCTGGAATCTTGTCAACCTATTTAAAAAAAAAATGTAAGCAACTTCACAATGTGTCTTGACAACAAAGAGTTTTAGCTAAATACAGTCAGTGTATTTACATTACACTGTAAATACAGTATCTGGTAGTGGTGTATACTTATGAAAATTACTAAAAATTAAATTAAAAATTAGAGACATATCCATTCGCCCTTTTTCTAAACACTTTATCCAATACAGGGTTGTAGGGGTCCCAGAGCCTATCCCAGCAAGCATCAGGTGTAAGGTGGAGTACACCCTTGTGAGGATGCCAGTCCATCGCAGGGCAGACACAGACACACATTCACACCAAGAGACAGTTTCCTCAGAAGCCAATTAACCAGTATGTCTTTGGACTGTGGGCAGAAAACAGGATCCAGAAGAAATCCATGCAAACACCGGGAGCACATACAAATTCCAAACAGACAGTAGCCCAGGTCAGGAATTTTTTCATGACCCTACATGCAATAGAAGTTAGATTTATTGGTCTATAATTACCTGATTCAGTTTTCACCAACTTTTTAAGAATGGACACTTCATTATGGACTTCCACTTACACTTCCACTGATGTGTCCACTTCATGGACACATCATTTACCCTCAAGGGATCAATAAAGTGTCTATCTATTTACCTATCTATCTACTGTATCTATTAGCATCTCTTCAGTCCCTGGGTACTACCTGTCTTAAGCAAGTGTTGTGTCAATGGTTTTTGAGTAACATCTCGTTTCCTTTAGTGCAATTGGTAAGATGTCATAAAGCCCCCTGGTGTTTATTAATCTTGGGAGGCCTCTCTATGCTAATAATATTTAGTACAGAACGTATTCTTCAAACTTCAAACTCATTCCCATATTTTAATTCATTCTTGTGCTAGCAGTACAAAATCTAAAGCATAATTTCCATGTGTTTAAAATAAAAGCAGTCTGCCAGATGTTTTTACAATCATGATGTTTATGTACAGTAAATAATTTTGAATGTCCAAGTTTTGCATCTTTTACAATTTTTCTAATCTCCGTAATTAGGTATTATCTATATTATCTACAAAATGGTTTTCTCACTACACCAGTATAGACCTGTACTGTAAATCATATACACTACATATAATCGTATAAATTAATACATAATATAAATTAGAGCCATGATATACTACAGATACCCACAGTACTGCGTTAATTATATTACTGCTACCCGAGCATTCACCAGCTCTTAATATAAATATACATTGCATTTCATTGCATGCCTGATGCCTATGTTTTGATAATTAATTTTTTAATGACCTTTATCAAGCTTCATCCGAAAATGTGAAAACATGTCATACATTTTTGGTTCATTACTATGCCTTCTTGTTCAGTGAACTATATCTCTAAGCTATTTTCTAAAACCATATTGATTGTCTCTTAAATTTTATTGCCATCCAGATGTTGCCTTTGTGAAGTTTGTAAATCGGTCCAATTAAATTGATAATATGTCATGAACACCTTGCTGTAGATGAGCACTAAAATCTAGGACCAGGGACATAAACAAATGTTGCAGATTAGCATTTGTAGGAGGCATCCTTTAATTTCTTCACAGCAGAGTGGGCGGGAAAGTGGAATGTCTCTACCACTACTGAACACCATGAGAACTATTGTACCTGTAAACAACAGATTGTTTGATTCTGTGACTTTGATTTCAGATTGTTGTGTTCTGTGGAAGAGTGGATTCCAGCCTCAAGAAAGATGATCTGGGTTATGGTGAAAATTGCTGTTTGCTGTTTGCCTCCCCAATTCAACCAAGGCTCATCAATCTTTGTTCTATAGTACACTTCATACTGCAGATACAAAAATATTACAATTATAGACTGGAGAAAAAATAATCTATCAGCGGCTTAGCAAACTCAAGTAGGGTGTGAACAACACGGTCTGATATACATATTTATTTTTTGCTTCAGTAAATGTTATAAAGTAATTGTAAACTTTAATTGAGAGAAGCACTAATCTAAATCACTAATCACTAATCTAAATGGATACCTTTCTCATGACACATCTGATGGAAGACATAAAATAACAACAAATTGGCACCCATACAGTAAATTATTGCTTATTTTCCAAATCAAACTGCTCCTAATTTTTGGAACATAACTATGAAAATACAAGGATGTCAATTAAGCTGGAAATAACATAGGTCTATAAATAGATGAGAATATAAATAAAGTCTTGTTTTTTATTTTCAAGATCATACTAAAGGTTTTCTTTAAACATGATAGGGATGGATGGCACAGTGGTCAGCAGGCCCTCCTAGAGCTCAGATGAAGCCCGGGCCATTTTACATTGTGAGGCCCCCGCATTGGGTAAAAATATATTTGAATGTAAAGAATGGCATGATGTGAAGATTAAGGCGGGCATTTTGAATGGTAGATTCAGCACTGAAAAGGGGACGTTTTTTTCACAGCTGTGGACTTTAGTGGAGAATCGCAGTATATGTGAAAAGTTCCACATCCAACTCAAGTCGAGAAACACAGCCAAAGGGTTAAAGTGGAGGACCACGCACCCTCAGCTGAGGTGAGGCCAGGGGCCGAATGGCCCTGTTGACCCTCTCTCTCATAAGGCCTGGCGGACAGCATTGCTATTACGCAGAACTGGGGCCCTGGAATACCTCCCTGTATTTGCGTGGGTTTCATCTCACAGTTCAAAGACACATTGGTAGACTAACTGGCTTCTGTGAAAATTGGCCCTGATGTAAGTGCGTGCGTGTTTGTGTCTGTGTGTTCACTGCTATATGTGTGCATCCTGACTTGTACCTATTGCTTGGTGGGTTAGACTCAAAATCAGGAACAATTTTTTTCAAAATGGTTTATAACCAGTTGATCTTTCACATTGCAGAAAGTGATGGAAAATAAGAACAATAAACAATGTTATACAGTAACAACAATTTATTTTTATATAGCGCCTTTCACAACAAGGTTGCCCCAAGGTGCTTAACAATACAATTGACAATACAGAACAGAAGACCAGAAGACAACGGAGGAGAGGAATCAAAAACTCCTTAGCAAGAAAAACCTCTAGGGGTCTAAAGTCAATCCCTTTGGACATGCTAACATTATTTAATTAAAAAAAGGAAATGATGAGGGTATTAATCCATCCATGCATCATGTGTTCTGTGAGTTAGTACTCCATGCAGATCTCTGTAGACCAGTAAATTCCGCCTCGATAGCTACATCCACGATGTCCCTCTTGGATCCATGGCAGTGATGCAGCATCCAACTCAGATGGTGCCCAGCCTGGGCGCCATCCAGACATTTGAGGAGGAGAATAGGATAGTTTGGTCAGAACAGATGTAGCTACCTGGTGGGCCAACATAGAGACACAGCCAACATAGAGACACAATATGGGTATGCTGTAGCTTTAAATAGAAATGCATAGATAAAGCAACAAATAAGAAGACATCTTTGGCCAGATAATTAGCTCACCCTCAAGAAGGATAGAATGTCTTCATTTGAGTTTTAATTTCTTGCTTTGCTCTGGAAAAAACATTATCTGCCTGGGGAATGAGGAAAAAAAATCATAATGACAAGGAAACACAAGATCTTATATAAAGAAATTGGAGCTGTCTCTTGGGGGAGGAATTGCAATATTTTGTACAAGTGTGCATGCAAGAGAGGGAGTGTGTTTTGGATTAATTATTTAAAATGATCAATGCACACAGGTGTCAAGTTCAAGATGGAAAAAGAAAATCCAATTTAATAAAAATGAGTAAGCTTTTTGCAATTGGCTGTCAACATTGAAACTGTTTTCTTTTTAGTATTAGTATTTGTTATGCATGTTTTTCTACAAGAAAAAAACTGTGAACCTCTAATTAATCTTTATCTACTTCATTTATATGCTTTTCACCCTTCTTCATGAAAGTGAATGACAAATACCTAATCAAAAGTCTTCTGAAATTATCCAATATTAAAACCGTTAGAAGTGTGCAATTTAAATATATAGTGATTTGCTTTAAGAAGTTAAAGTTATGAGAATTTATTTTATATTATGAAAAATCTTGCATTATGAAGTTTTTGAGAAACACATTGTATTTGAAAACTGAGAAATTGATATGTATGTGTATCAGTTGTTATACTGCAGCATTGAAATGCTTTTTATACTAGCTCTGTTGATGAGAAATCAGCAGCACCTGTAAACTCTGCTTGGTGGACTGATAAACATTGACACAGTGCTTGTGATAATTGAGAAACAGCTTGCCTTGTATCGTATTTAACAGACTTTTTAAAATGGGAAACAGAAGTATCAAGGAACAGGGTTAAAGGGTCATTAAAAATAAACACCAACAAAAAATAAACACTGGAAATGTGCAATACTATTTATAAGATGTCAGTGATATAAATTTGTAACTAAATCACTGTTACAACTATTGCTATGACACATTTTCCACTTCTGCTTAACCACAAGACTTATTTTGATCGTTTCTATGATAACACAACAAAGCCCTTATTACTATTTCAAAATCTCCTTTTGAATTCATAAAAAAAACATTAGGTACAGTTTTGATTAATCCAATAGTGGTTCAATTGCTAAGGTTGTTCCAGAATTTGGAGGAGGCATTTGGAGAAAATGTGTGCACAGATCTTTCATTTTGTTTCCCGCTGTTTTCTTGTAATGACATGACCCAGTCAAAATAGATCTGTGACATCATCAAACAGAGGAATTGCAATTGGATATCACACAGAGTTTGCTGTACAGTATATGTAATACTGATACAATGACACTACCAAGGCAGCCTGCTTCGTATGGTTGCTATTCATGCTTATACAAGGCGCTAACTGAATCCTAGTAATGGCTCTGACTGCAGCTGCCACATGCATTGAACAAATGGATTTGGCAGTTGAACTGTGGGCCATATTTTTTACACTCTTGTTCCATTATTTGCAAACCTTTGTTATAGTACCCCAGCATGCTGTGTTTAGACTTCTTCAAACTGAGAGCAGACAGGACTTTAACTTGCAACACTTCTTATGCCCATTAATTACCTGAACTTATTAGTTGCTTCTTTGTAAAAGTATTACTGTGTGTTAGTTTGTGTATTGAATGAGGAGATACTTCTTATTCTGTATACCACCATGGTTCTAAAGGTCAGTTTGTCTGTACAGATAGACAACAGTCTATACAGACAATAACGGGTGCATTACAAAACACTTTGTTTATAAATGACTTCTTGCTTCACTTTAAAGTTATCATATGGTAAGTGAGTGGATAACAGTTTTCAGTTCTCAGGATAGGTTGTTACATTCTCTAGGCAGAATATTAGGACTATCAAACAATGTGGGTCTCTGAAGTAAGCAAGAACAGCTTGAACTTGGCTTGTGTTCAATCTTATTCCACTCTGCTTTTAGGACCACCTTCAGCATAAGGATTTGCAGAACTGAACTACACATTCCACTTCAAGCATGTTGCGAAAGATTTAATGCTCAGACAAATCTGGAACATTTGATGCAAACCAAATGTAGAGCATTACTCAGTCAACATCACTCCTACTATCTGTTAAACATGATGGTAGAAGTTATATTTTACTGATCAAGACAATGACCCAAAGTACAAGGGCAAAACCATGCTGGGCTATCTTAAAAATAAGGAGACTCAAGCTGTAGTATCAATAGTGCCAAAGCCAAGCTGTAATCCAGAATCAAGGTCCAAAAGTAAACTAGCTCCAAGGTCTGAGAAATCACAGAATTTAAACCAGAAATGCAAGGCAAGAGGTTACAGTACTGAGCGAAGTAGTACGAGTAAACTGTGCTTTAAGTATATTATGGGGTTGGAGGTGTGGTAGTGAGTAAGGGGTCTGATTGGATGATCTTCATTTGCAAGATCTATGCCTTCCATGATTGAACAAGAGGGCTTGTTGCGAGAGTAAGCCTGAACCCTAACATGAGAGAGTTTGAAATCAGTAAGAACAGTTCAAAGCTGGTATGAAAAGTTGGTAGAGACTTAATCAGAATGTCCTGCAGCTTTCACTGCTGCCAAAGCATCCAACAGATACAATGAAAGTCTGTCTCATGTTCCTTAAGCCAGCCATGTACAGTGTGCTCTGACAGAATCTATTACTCTTTCGGTTTGCTAATATTTTGGCTAGAGAGTGTTCAGCTGTGTTGACTTTTTCTCAGACATGCTAATTTTATTATAGTTTGAATGTAGACAGATTAAGGTCTGTACTTTCCTAATAGTTTTACAATCTATGTGTAGCCAAATATTGGTGTATAATTAATGAGAATTATCCATTCAGTTAGTGTTGTTGTTATACATCTGATGTGGGAAAATAAAATGCACCTCTTAATTGATAAAACACTGGAGTAATTTTCTTTAAATATATTTTTGTGTCTAAAAAAACGGGTGTTTTGTTGCACTCAAACAAAATCAGTTTGTGCATTTCAAACCATGTATAGCTCCCAAACTACCCACACTGGCTCTGCACACAACCTCATCCTTGTCCTTTATCTTAGTGCAATTTTATCCTTAAGCACAGTGAGAGTAGGACATTAGATCCATTATGTTTGGTTGATTGCAAATAAGTAATTGGTTTTAGGTTCTAATATGGATGTTTCTTGAAACATCTTGAACAAGACTAACAAGATTTAATTCACTTAGACTGAATGCATTTCCTTTTAAATGAGGGACTAGTCTGGTTATTCTCATTACTGTTGCTGTTTCTAAGGCCGCAAATATTTTTAATCCCAATAAAAAATATCAAATGCATTGAGACTTAAATATTGAGAAAAAGAACTCTAGTCACTTTCTTTCTGTCTGGCAGCTCAGCTGTTTACTTACTTCCTTTTCTAATGGAAAACAAATCACTAAAGCTGTGATTTGTTGCTTTTCTCAGAGCACATATCTGGGCCCTGTCACAATCTCTCATCTGAGCAAGGGCTCATTGTGAATCAAGTGGAATAATACATTGCAATTCTTTTTAAGTTTGTTTATATTTTAGTTTTAATAATTTTTAATTATTAAGCATTATATATATATACAAATTGCAATTATAAATTCATTTTAGCACAATTGTACTGAATCTTTCAGCAAAACTTTAGAGTAGGAGACACTTGTAAGACACGTTCATTCTTCATATGTAAAGTATGAAAAAAGCTCTTAAAGAGGATCTGCAGTCCCAATTTCTCAAACCAGTTATAAAATCTTGGTACTGTAGAAACCAAGAAAGTACCTATCATAGCTCAAAGGGGATATGGCCCTACAGAACTTATATATATATGTTCCCCCCCTCCTGTCTTTAATGTAAATCCAGGAAATAGAAACCTTTCTTTGTCATCAGGAGTTTAGTGTAAACATTCACCATTTGGGTAAATATTCACCATTTTGGGGTAGGTAGGGGGGGGGAGCAGCATCTGTGATCAAGCAACTGTGGTCACAGTTCAGCATGTAAAAGCTGTTAGCAGGCTCCATCAGTAACAAAATAAATTAATTGACGGTATCACAAAAGATTACAAATTTCGAATTAGGTGCAAAATCATTAACTTTGTGAAAGCACTGTATACTTCCAATGATGTTGCAAACTGCTGGTCTCACTGTGGGTGAGAGCGGGAGTTAAAGAGAATTGTGATGTGACAGCGAACCCTTAATGCTCACTAGTCACTGTAAGCAAATGAGGAACAAGGTCTTCTAACAACCTTGTTCATTTTTTGTGTATCTCAGTTTGCATTTATATTTTAAACTCACTGTTTAAAATATTACTCATGAACATTTAGCTGTTCAGAACATAGTGTTCACACAAAAGAGAAGATCAGATCAGCAGAAATTCAGTCTGTTTTCCTGTTCAAAGGTTATTCAGCTAGCCAAGAGATGGGTAATAAACATGGGCACTGATGTTGGTCCCATCGACAAGTTTCTCAACAAGATTCAGCAACTTGTATGAGCGAATAAGAACAGGTTGTGCAGCAGACCCTTCACCCCAGAAATGTTCCAACACAATCTGCATGCAGAGTTAACAAGTAAGTAGTGTTAACTACTCAAAGTAGATATGTTGAATTTAATTCAATTGCACTCAATCAAATCAGACGGCATTGGGCTGTGGCACAGCAAGTCCTCCAAAAACAGAAATGCAGCTGAATTTTTTTTTCCTTCTAGGTGTTATTTACCATAAAATAACCACCAATGTATAGATGATACACTGATACACCAATGATAGAGCACTTTTGCAAAACCTGAAAATGAATGAGTGTATTTACGCTGGTTTATAACTTCATTTTTTGCCATGCTTAGATTAAGTATCTAAAAAACATGTCCCCTTGTATATGTTGGTTTAATGAAAATATTTAAAATTAATATTGTAGCAAAATTCACTTTTTCTGAAGCATTTTTACACTATAAAAGGGCCTCTTCTACATCATGTTGCCTCGTTCTGAATTGCAAACAACGATGGCAATATTGCACTACGCATTCTTTGAAACTTTGTCTGTTTTGTGATGTGAACTTGAGGTTGTACACGTTACTGTATTACTGTACTTTGTAGTTTCATTGTGGTTTGAAATGCATTGATCATTGTCAATTAATTATAACCCTGAAATGTAAAAATAGTGTTGCAGATCCCAGTTATGTTGTACAATCACTGTATAAAGGTGGGATAGGTACTTTAATATATTTAATAATTAATAGGTAATATATATCCTACTGTTTGTTTTTTGGTATGTATTAAGCATTAGGTAATACCTAATAGGTATTACTAGTAAGCAGTCCAGTTTACTAGTTATCAGTCAAGAAGCTGTGTTTTACTAGTAAAGTAGAAATGCACAAACCTTTGATCTTTGACATTTTCTTCTTTGCCTCAGACATGGAGGTGTCAAAGAGAATTGCTATCCTCTCAGATACTACTACTCAATATAGGTAGAAGCCATTTGTATGTTTCAGATTAAAGGTTATGACTTTTTCTTTACAACATATTCCCTGCTATGGACTTCACATCCTAGGTCTCTGCTCTTTCCTTAAAAAGGAATAGACCACCTTGGTCTGAGTCTTGATTTTGAATATTGATATATTTCACATAATCAAAAATTGCTTGGTGGAGTAGTGGTTAGCTTTGCTAACTCACAGTGCTGGGGTCCAAGGTTCAATTCCAGACCTGGGGTTTCCTCTGTGTGTTGTTCGTTGATTTTCCCTGTGCTCAGATGGATTTCCTCTGGGTGCTCTAGTTTCCTTCCACATTCCAAAACCTACTAGTAGGTTAATTGGTTTTGAAATTGGCCCTGTCAAGACGACAAGGTTGTTCAGACCTCATTGTTTCTCTCCTTCAGGTTTCAAAGCCCTTGTGGCTGAAGGTTTCAGCTGGACTGCTGTGACAGGACAGATGCTGTGAGGCAAAATCTGTAATTAGCTCCCAAATTCCTGTTCTGCAGAGAAAAATGGCAAAACACAGGGAGGCCATCTTGAGTGCAGCTGTTCCCTAGCAACAGAGAAGGCCAAGGTCTGAGGTAGGCCGAACAGCTGGGGTTTAAAAATTCCGCACATACAGAACATTCCAGTATCATGATTGATTTTGTTTTTTTCAAGTTTGTTTTTGAGCAACAGTGTTATTTTAATGTTAAAAAAGAGTTAAGTTTCAAATAATTGTTAAGAAACCTTAAGTTAACTATAAGGTTATAAGGCTTCATATAAGGTCATGTAGATTATACTGCCTTGTTAAATATTTTTAAGAGTAGCTGTTATAAATAATTTGTATTCATGGAGTCTTTAATGAAGTAGTCAGGACTTCAGTTTAACGTTTCCTTTGAAGGATCACACCTAAAAGAGCACAGTGTCCCAGTCACCTACTGGAATTGTGGTTTAGAAATACTGGTCCAGAGAGAAGAGGGCAACCTACTGGTCCCCAAAACCAATACTCAGAACAACAACCTTGCTTTCCTTATAGGTCCCTCATCCTAGAAATGATCAGGTCCTGACAAGGTTATAATGATGCAAAAAGACATTACTGTATGAATAAAGACATTTTTTCCTCTATGTGTCAGGCTACATCTTCCTTGCCATCTATCTTACATATGAAGGGAAAGAAGTGTCAATGTCAAGTGAAACAAATTATTTTGCATGACACTTCAATGGAATATTTCACTATTTCGAAGATTTTACTTAGTGTTGTATGTGGATCAATAAATTGTGCAGTGATATACAGAAAAGATGACTTAGTCCTAAGTCCTATTTTCTATAAAAATAAAAACACACATACTACTTCTCCATTAGTGTGGATTTATGACTCCAGATGAATGCTTCTGTAGATATATTTGTATGTTTTTTAGCTACAATTAATTAAAACTTCAACTTATTTACATTTTCAAAGAAAAATCAGGTTTCAAATTTCCATGTTTCATGTTCTGATTTGGAGTTTGGAGTACAATTAAGCATTAGAGACAGGTACAAATACAGACCTCATGAGCTAAAATGGCTTCACTACAAGACAGAAACATTTCTCAAAAATTAAAAGTATGTTACTCCTTTCTTCTGTTTAATGCCATGCCCCCTGGAGCATACCCTTCAGCTCCTCAGCTAGTTGGGTCTCACTTAAATAATTGTTCCATTACTCTGCACAACCAAAAGCCACTTACCTGTATCATGCCTCATTTACACATTCTTCCTTACAGAATTAAAACATTGTAACAGGGGCTCAAAAATGAAAGCTGGACCTGAATGCATAAAGGTTGCTTTCTATGTTTAAAAAAAACTGAATGATATCTTTTAATGGTGAGCTGTATGGTAGATGTGTCCAGTACGAAGTGTTCAGTAACGCTGTTGAACAACTATGCCATAATTTGTTCAACAAGATCCTGTAAACAAATAAACAAGATGACTGCCTTTATTTGAAACCCTTCATTTGTTACTAATCTGAAGACATCTGCTCCTTTAACCTTTAACTCTCTGGAGTTAAAGGTTAAAGGTTTTATGTGACATAGTGTTCTTGCTCTGTGTCTCTGATCGCTTCTGCTTCCTTTACTGTCTGCCATTTCCATTTCTTTACTGACAAACACTATCAGAAAGCTGCTTATTCCTGGAATAGGCCATGGAGTCTATCCCAGCAGTACAAGGCACAAGCGTCATACTGTATAATTAAGAGTTGTAAATTAACCACCATGTCTTTTGGAGGATCACCCAGAAAAAAATAAATAAAAGAAATTTGGAGAACATCCAAAGTCCTCATAGAAGGTGTCCAGGCTACAATTCAGGAGCTCTGAGGCAGCAGCACCAGCCACCTGCTCACTGTGCCACCCCATTGAATGCAAACTGTTTTTAGTTACCTGCTCTACTTATCTTCTAGATGGTTTGTAATAATACTTGATATTTAAAATGATTGAATTCAGTCCTTTATAAATTATATAAATTTCAACACACTAGGTGCAGTTGTGTAGTTACTTACAGTACATGCTTTAAAATATACTAATGGAAAAATGAAATGCAACATTTTCTGGAATGAGAGTACTATAGTTATAGCTGATGTACTAAAATGTTTGGGAATCTTTAATAAGGCTGTGAACTAAAAAATAAGTCAGAAATCTGAAATTCACGAACTTTCACAAAAAGCTGTCAACATTTGTTTTAAGCCCTCTGACCAGCAATACAGCTTGTGCAGTGAGGCGTTGCAACTTGCCAATCACACAAAAGCTTGTTAGGTGCACTTTTACCCAATGAGGTCCAGATGGAACAATGCCTGATCAGGTCACCTTTAAAAAGGCCTTAATTCAAAGCTTAGGTCACTGCAAGAAAAAAGCCACACATAGTCAGTTATCCTTGCATTCCATAATGCCTCAAATGTCAGCAGAAGTAAGGGAGAGGGCCATTGGCATGCTGCAGGCAGGCATGTCATCTTTGCCAGCGTTGCCAGACACTATGGAGTAAGCCGCTCCACTGTGTCCCGACAGAGAAGGTTTCAGCAGACTGGCAGGACAGATGACTGTCCAAGATCCTGCCGCCCTCGAGTGACCACACCAGAGCAGGACCGACACATCAGACTGGTCCATCTGATAAATCATTTCAGATCTGCAACAGTACTGCTGCTGAAGCTGCCGGCAGACAGAGAACCCGCATCAGTGACATGACAGCGAGGCTTCATGCTGCTGGCCATAGAGCAAGGCGACCTGTCAGACACCACACACGGCTGGTTTGGGCCAGACAGAGGCTGCGATGGACTCGTCAGCAGTGGCATCAGGTCCTCTTCACAGATTTGTCACTCTTCAGCCTGTTCCACGCAGATGGGAGGGCCAGAGTGTGGAGGAGGAGGTGTTGCATTTCTTTTTTCCATCAGTATATACTGTATTAACTAACCTTTATTCAATTCTACTTAATTCTTGTATTGTGTTCTCAATTTTTATTTTTGCAGCCCAATTGAAATATCATTCTTAAGTGATTTTATGGTTATATGGTAAACAAAGAGTGATTGCATGAATGGTTATAAAACATTTTTTTATTGTCTATAAAAATCTATATTCTGTAAAGACCCCTTTCATCTTCCTGAAATCCTGGTATTTTTTGTTGTGCAGGCTGAGATGATAACTTGATAAGACATTAAACATTAGAGTATATCTTCCAGACAAGGGCACCCAGAAAAATGTTTCTGGTCAGACTATTTTAAATTACACTGATTTTGAATTAATAGCTTAAAACATGTTCAAAGTCTGCATGCAGTCCAGGAGGTTGCATGTGCACAGTTGTGTCTTGGTTCAGTGCAGTGTGGAAGACTAGTGATTTTGTTGTTCTAAGCATTAAAACTGACAACAAGTCACAGTCTACCTCAGGGCATTGTGACATCATCATCACCTCTGCAGTCTTACTCCTTGGGACCCCTTTATTCCTTGGCAAAGCTGTATTTTCCATCTTAAAAATAAAAAGCCAACAAGATGAAGTTGCTTAGATTTTACTTTTAGCAATCCTTTGAAGCAGTAGGCCTGCTTTTGTGTAAATTATTTATTTATCATTTATGTAACAATCTCTTAAACAAATAATAGGACTACACCTGTTTAGTTATACCGTGCCAGTGACTCAGTGCCATTGCCAGAACATAAGAAGAAATGCTGACAACAAAACAAACAAACAAAAGAAACATGTCTAATACACTGTACACATAAAACAAGTTTTAAAGGATTTTATCATCTGGAAAACAAATATTCTATAATATTCTGACATATTATACTTTATCTCCAAGTCTTCCAGATGGACAACAAACTTGAATTCTACAGTCATAAAATCCTATTTTGAATATGTTTCTCAAAGAGTCATCAACAATCCAGAAAGAGGTAAGCAAAAGGAGAAAGAGAAGAAAAAGGAAGAGAAAAAAGTGAAAGAAAGAGACAGAGAAAGGAGAATTAGTGTATCTCAGACTCAAGGACCTTGTCTGAATCAACCATAAAGACCAGATTCTAGTTTGCTATTCTAGTCTGTTTATTTTAAGAACGTTTGATGGGGAATTTCCAGGCAAAAGACATTGTCTTCGCATTAGTGATGCATTTTTAGAATAGGGATATAGGGTCCCAATTGGATATTCTGGATTTATGAGGAGAGAGATTTAGCTCTGGGTTCTATTCTATTTTTTTAGGATGCAGATTTCTCTCTCCTGTGGGCCCATTTAGGTTTTATAGAGGATTTTTGAATACAGGGTTAGCATTCTGGGTTTTATTTCTGGTTAGTCAGGATATAGGCCTTGCAGATGCCTCGTTTGTAAATAGGGTAACTTTAATGTTATACAGTATGTTGTATTGTGTGTTGTTAGTTTGTGTTGTTGTTATTGTTAATAAATGTTAATCCCAATTTGCCTCTGATTTATTACTTTTTCACCAGAGCTTTGCCAGAAAAATAAGAGCTGTACCTTTAATTATAAGAATCGCTTGAGTACATTATTGGCATATCTTTACAGTTTAGGGGTTGTTATTATTGATTATCCTGCTCCGTTTCATTTTTATTTATTTTTCATTTTTGCATTTTTTTACACTTAGAGCTGTCCAAGCAGACACTTTGTGTAAGGTAATGTAGCTCATTCCAGGAAATAATTAACAGACAATGGAGATGATGAAATGTAACTCACAGACATATAAAGACAATGAAGATGGGGAAGGTATTTAAAGCCTGTTTGCATTGCCTTGAAAGTAATAGGTGATTGAACCAAGAAAATAGTTTGGACATTAAGGTTCAGAAGAGCAGTGCTGCTTACCGGCCCACAGATACCACTTACAATTGCAGCTTGAGTATCCATAGATGTCTCTCAAACCAGTATTGACCTGGCCCTCCACTGCTTAGCTTTTAAGATCTGATGATATTAGGATCTGAGGTGGAAATGCTGCTGACACTAAAAGAAGATTGTAAGACCTGCTGGGTTGTGGTCTCCCTGAGTCCCAGGGGCCACTTGTTTTTAATCCATCTTGGCTTTCAGCTGCTTAACTGAATCTTTAGTGGAGACAATTTGATTATGTAAGCTATATTATAGCTATAAGAAAATGACATTTCCCCCACCCTACATAAAACAACCTCACACATTCCCCTATCCTCCTCTATAGTACTCCTTGACACATTTCTACTTAGTGTGAAAGATCCCTGCTTTTGGTAGTGTAGCTCAGGGGATCTCCGCTCCTATTAGAGGCATTAATGAGATATCCTGACTTAATTTTAATAGATTTTATTTAAAAAAATAAACAGTCATAAATGTAAGTAAAATATTAATAATACAAACTGTAGCACCTTTTGAGAGTGTGGCTACAATCACCCCTCAACTATTGCTACTGTCCCCTGGCTTCCACCCCCTTCAAGCCCCTACCTACCTAAATCTAATCTACATACTACAGAACCAAGGGATACCAGGAAATGTAATGCAGAACAACTTTTTAGATGCTGTCAGGTCTAATTCTGTCATTGTGAGAGACATGGATTGGGGTCTTCATCGACCATGAGTACAAGATAGAAAAAATTATAATATCCCTATTTAGAATAATGTACAAACAAGAAAAGACCCATTTCTATAATTTAACCAACTGTGGAAACTCTCAAAATGTGCAGACTGTACACTCCAATAGCCAGGATACACACATTAGCGCTAGGAGCTTATTTCAAAACATACCATTTGTCAAGGGTCAGATGCACTGAAATATAATTAATGTACATTATTTTATGGTTAGGATTTTTGAAGGCAGATTCTTGATAATTCCAAATATTGGCTCAGGTAACGGTCCCATTTGTCACATTCAAGTTGCAATAGTATCTCCTGCTATGGAATTCTGTAAAGACAGCAATAAAGAGTCATGAACCATTGTAGTAGTTCAGGTGGGTAGCTGCGTCAGCATGCGTAGGCTGCAAAGGAACAAGTAATAGGTTTATTCCATGCTGAACAAAGGAAGAAAGAAAACACAACATTTCGGCCGTGGAGCCTTCTTCAGGTGTGAATTCTTTCTTCTTTTTTTCAGTGTGGAATAAACCTACAGTATTACTTATTCCTATGAACCATTGTATGCATTCACAACATCGCCCCCTAGAGGACATGATAGTTACACATTGTAGAACAGAAAAAGAGCAACTCATATTGATACTCCAAAACTCTGAATGACTTAAACCATCACCCTGGAAAACATCCGTTAGGCTTTCTATTCGTTGCCCAATTGAAAATGAAAAAAATAATTGTCTTTTTGGTGTTTATTATGAAAGGTAGGAGGCCATATTAATAATGTAATTGCATTATTATTATTGAGCTAAAATATAGGTATTCCACTATAAATCAAGTCTACATAGAAAAACTAAACTTTCTTCTCATGCCAAGATACAGTACAAAGGTGTCTGGATTTATCCACATGAACAATTCACAAAATAAAGAAATGGAAATACAACTGATAGTTTGGCAAAGCCAGGTTTCTCATAGACCTTTCATGCTGTGCAGTGGAGAATTAAACATACTGTCATATTATTCCATCAATTTTATAACTGCTGCTTCCATTTCAGGGTCACAGAGGAGCCAGACCCTATTTCAGCAAGCAGTGGGCACGATGCAGGGTACACTGTGGACAGGATGCCAGTCCATCGCAGGGCAGACACACTAACAGAAACACAGACATGCACACACTCCCACACTTAGGGCCAATTTTCTAAGAAGCCGATTAACCGACCAACATGTCTTTGGACTGTGGGAGGAAAGTGGAGCACCTAAAAGAAATGTATCTGAACGTGGGGAGAACATACAATTTCCACACAGACAGCACCCCAGGACTTGATTTGAACTGGACCTGAAGAGTGACCCAGTTGCGTCCTCAAAGCCTGTGCCATTCAACTGGTGGGTGTATTCACAGACATTTTCAACATGTCCCTGGCCCAAGCTGCTGTCCCCACCTGCTTCAAAACAACCACCATCATCCCAATACCTATGGAAACCACAATAACATGCCTTAATGATTAGCGTCTGGTGGCACTAACCCCTGTTATCATGAAGTGCTTGGAGAGGCTGGTCATGGGGCACATTAAGGACACCATTCCAGACAAACAGGACGCGTTCCAATTCATACCAATTCAGGACAACAGCTCCACAGATGACGCAATCTCCTTTGCTATACACACTGCCCTATCCCATCTGGATAAAAAGAACACATACACAAGACTACTATTCATCGACTTCAGCTCAGCTTTTAACACCATTATTCCAGAGAAATTAGTCAAGAACTCAGTGCACTGGGTCTTGACACCACCCTCTGCAACTGGATTCTGGACTTCCTGACAGGCAGACCCCAGGCTGTTAGGCTTGGAAACACACCTCCAGCACACGCCGGAGAAAAGGCCTGCCTTCGGAGAACCCAGAAAAGGGGCAAGCCTTGTGGCGTCTATCTTCCAATACTGAGCCCAGAACTGCAGAGACGCTAGGCTTTTAACCAAAAGGCAAACGAGATGCATCAGGAAATAATAGAAATGAATCATAACCGATAGGGGTAGGAGCGCCCTCTAGAGGAGGGACGTGGAACGTAACATGAATAAAGGCTAAGATATCTCCCCAGATCCTCACTACCTTTTACAGATGCACTACAGAAAGCATACTGACAGGTTGCATCACAGTGTGGTATGGCAACTGCAGTATTGCAAACTGCAAAGCCCTACAGCAGGTGGTGAAAACTGCCCAGTCCATCACTGGGGCTGCTCTCCCATCAATCCAGGACATTTATGACAGACAGTGCTTGTGGAAAGCTCTAAGCATCATCAAAGACCCCACACACCCCAGCTACAGACTGTTTGACCCTCTACCATCTGGAAAACCTACAATCTGAACCCTTGCAGTGCCTTCTCTCTTTTTCAAAACTCAAACACACATTAAAATCTACCTCTACCTCACCTGTCAAGAAGTTCACTCCCCATAATTTTCTATCCTTTATTTCATTCTGCTGATGTATGATTTTGCACTACTGATGTTGTTTTGCACATTACCTGTTACCTGTTGCTGTTTTGCATATTGCTTGTTGTTGTTTTGCACATTGCCTGTTGTCTCTGTCTTTCTTTTCTTATACAATTGTATTGTTGTTGTTTTTTTGTACTACGTACCGTCTGAGAGCTAGCTAAATAGCATTTCATTATACCATCTACCTGTGTATGAGTATAATGACAATAAACTTGAACCCAGGGCCCCATTGCTCTAAGGCAGCAATACTGACAGCATACTAACCTCTCAAATTATTTTACACATTAATTTTGACTTTTGAAACGCAATCTATCACAAGAGCCCAAGGTGAATAAAAATAAATCTTAAAATTAAAAAATATTAAGCAAAGAAGCTCATTTATTTTTTATTATGGAAACGGGAGCAAAAGAGAATTAGGGAAATTAGTCCACCTTTATAGGTGAGTGCCTGTCTATTTAGAAATGCTATTAAAGTTGTTTACTGTGATGACATGTAGTGTCATTTCAACTATCATATAACGATTTTTCATCTGTATAGAGAGATGCATAACATGAAGCATTATTAACAGGATTAAAAGTAGTCAGATGAATATTCAGAAGAATAGACTGTGCTAGAAACTCCAAATAAAGGGTGAAAGCAGACATTCCTGACATGCCTGTCAGCACCATTGCCTAAACATTTAATGCATAATATTATTAGCTAATCAAAAACCTTTTTAGTCCAAGGACAAAACTTCATAGGTGAAAACACTGTTGGTTGTCACATGCATATTGAGGAGAGATCGAACAGTGTCATAGATCAGACACCTCTGTTTAATACAGCTTGATTGTGGTGAAGTAATTGAGCTGTACAGAATATATATATATATTTCAGTAATGGAAATGAGTATGGAGTATACTGTCGCATCCTTTCAAAAAGACCGTATTAATCATGTCAGGTAAAAGGCGACTTAACTATGCAAAACGTCAAATAAAATTTAGGAGGGATGTTTTGAAGAGTAAGTATTTATTAAGAGTTTTTATAAACAAAAAGATTAGCTTGGTGATATGCCAGAACTCAAAACGATTATACAAAGTTTAATTAGTAATAGTTAAATTTGGGATTAAATTAAATAACCAACTCAAATGGAACACGCTTGAGCCACGAAGTCCAGTACTGGGTGATACAGTACGTCACACTCTGTAGGATTTTAATTGTGATGTAATGAATGTCTCCTAAGTCCCAAGTCCCAGGTCCCAACAAAGCAGAAATTCCAAACTAATCAAGCACCGTGTACCATATCTTTTCTTTTAACTAAGACGCATTGTTCATTCATTATAATAAAACGTTACGACAAACTTATCTTCCAAGTTTTGCAAAGCCTCTTTGAGGTGATATATCGATTCGCACAAACAAAATTACAGTATGCGTATTATCATTGCGCAAATAAAAGTAGCCTACCTCCGCTACATGCTGTACAGTATGATAGGTACTATTGAACACAACATTTGCAGCAGCCACTCAGATATCATACTTAAAAAAGAAAAACAACGCTAGATAAAATGTCAGACAAGCTAGCTTGGGTAGTGCATATGGCTTCATGTTGATGAAAGCGAAAATCGACAAAGGGTCTATAAATACTTCTGTTTTTCCCTCTTTAAAATCACCAGGCTTTTTATCTTACGGTTTGCGAGGAGAGCGGGGAGGAATGAAGGCGAGAGTGCAGGACTGCTGGAAGATGCTGTGCGCTCTGGGCCGCTGCTGCAGCCCGAGCGAGCGGCTGGTGCCTGAAGAAGACAGGTACAGGGTGAGAGTGTTTCGATGGTGTCTGTTTCTCACCGTATTCAGCTACACTCCTGTACGGACTCGTGATTACCTCTACATGGATTCAAAATAATGCGAGATCCACAGATATTTTTATAACAACAACAACAACAACAACAACAACACTGCTTCGTTGTTTGTAAAATGTCTAAATATACCCTGTTCCTTTTTTGCAAGATGTGTGTTACGTTGTAAACGCATTATAAAGATGATCAATTAACCACAGCTTCCTTCGTGTTGGTATCAGGAGGGCAACGTGATTTCTGTAGGGGATACAAATCATCGTAGATGCAAACAGGTTTCAGGATATTACTCGAAGCGGATATAACCGTGCGTTCACCCAACAGGTTATCGGTTACAATTATTTATGCGTTTGACGCTTTGTCGAGGGCGACCTACATACAGTATATACAATTATTGGTTCACAATGGCAGAACAGTATAAAATATAGAAAAGTTACATTTAACACTACTGTTAACTTCTGTAAGTAAAACAGTTGCACGGTGACAAAAATACATTACACAGCACATACAGTACACATTGAGAAGGATTTCATCGCATTTGAAATACGAAGTGATCCATCCGTTTTCATTTTTTGTTTCATATTCATATTTCCCATTAGATTCCCACGTGTCGTGATTACGAAAATGTTATTATGCCACGACGTATTTGCACTGGGAGGAGGTTCACAGAGAAAAAACACACCCGGGTGACCCCTTTGGTATCATCTTTATTCTGACTCGTCTCTGTGAGTCATGCCACATGGGAAAATCTGACCCCCACGAACTTCCTCCTGTGCTCACAGTTCTGTTTTTAAAGTACTCTCTCTCTCTTTTATGCGTAGTTTCATGCTTTATTTTTTTTTATAATTCGATGATGGCATTAAATGTGGGTTTACTTTATGTTAGTTATATTGCTGCAGTATTATTCTTTATCAGTAATGTTTGCTGTATCAAATTTGTTTTGATCTATGTATGGATCGATGTGAAATATAGTATACCAGTATGGTCTATGTGAGTATCTTTAACCTGATATTTTTGGTAAAAAATATTTCATTATGAAATGCTTTGAGTAGCACCATAGTTGTAGGATTAAGTATTGCCCACAGTAGTAACCAGTGTTCTGTATTTCATATCAAACATCCATCCTTCCTTTTTCTAACCACTGTGTCAAGTGCAGAGTCATGGGGGAGCTGGAGCCTGTCCAGAAATGGGTACAAGGCAGGATACACCCTGGACACAGGGCACACAGACACAAGCACACACACACACACTCATACCAGGGCCAGTCTTCTCAGAGGCCGATTAACTTAACAGCATTTCTTTGGACTGGGCGAAGAGCACCCGACAAAGTATTCCTTTGCACTCACTCAAAAATTGTCACTGAAAAATATTGAAATAAATTCACCTTTTGTAATTTTAATTTTACATTTACCAAAACACTAAACATACTTCTAAAAGTAAAAACAAGCAATATTTACTGCTAAAATATTTATACACAGTAATAATAGTTTATATGTACTTTTTTAATAAAGTGGTTAGTCATTATGTTTAGGATAACCATTAAAAAATAGCCACAATTTTACTATTTAAATGTAATAATTTTCTATACACATTAAAAGGTTTTTGACAGAAAATTGAAACAGTTCTGTGGTTACCTGTAGTTGCCCACAAGTAATTATCAAAGGGAAGATGTATTAAAAAATAAGTAAGTTTGCAAATTGTTACATTTGCAATAAATACATTTAACACTGTATTCTACACAAGAAGTTGTTTGTATATTGAACAGTTATTAAACATAAAGAGCAAGTGACCTCAAGGCTATTAAGCTCATAACCAGGGGCCATTAGAAGGGGTGTGTTTGAATTTCAGGTGGCCGCATCTTGCAGTTCTGAGAAACCGGCATTCTTTCTCTGCCTTTGTTGTCAGAGCTGGTCTTTTCAGCAGTTACAAGCTGAGGGGAAAAACAGTGAAGAATATAGTAAAGGAAAGCACAGTGCAAACTTGTTGAAGTACAGCAAAGCATTCACCTGAATGGAGATAAAATACAGTTTGACAAGCAGAGAAAATTGCGTTATACTAAAGGTCAACATCAGAGAATGCTTCACAATCTCGGAGCAGAAGGGGTGGGTGGAGCACAACATGTTGTGTGACATAAAATGCCAAAATGTACAACAGTGGCTGAGGAGAGTCATGTTTGTGTCTTTGCAGTACAGAAAACCACTCTGACCACAGCATGCCAGTGGTGACGCCACGCTTCTCCACGCAGATCCGCAGATGTCTGTTTTGTGGGCAGCTGCACAGGAAGCTCTGGAGACTGCCCTGTGGCCATTACTTCTGCCGCCACTGCCTGGTGAAGATCGTAGATGAAGGTTTCCGAGATATTGAGGGGCTTGACGGCAGCCCCTGCCCCAGGTGCCGGAACGACATCAGGCCTAGTTCCAGCCTGTGACAGTGAGATCTCACAGGAGAGGGAGCCTAAGAAGGGGAAATAAAGTCAAATGAAAGGGCATGGATCCTCCTGTTCTATGCATTAATGATGAAGCAATGAAGCACTTTAATCATGAATGATCTATATATCCTTGCCCTTCACACATGAGCTTTATAAGGCACGTACAAAAATTACTCACAAAAATGTAAACTCGATACTATTATTTGTGGCACTGTGGCTAAGGATCTGTGCCTGTGGCTGGAAGGTTGCCGGTGCTGTTTGCAAAGTTAGTTCCTACACAAAATGGAGGGGGAACATACCTGTGTAATCCAGAGTGAGGGATGTTAAGTTTTTACAAGATTATGGGAGGGACTTACTATATTGTATTAAGATATAAAGCAGTGGTGTCCTGGGCAGCCAGAATCCAGCAGGTTTTTAAGCCCTAGCTAAAATCAAGATCCTCTAAATACCTGGAACAATTTCATTTTATCCACTAGTAGGTAGTATGTTCAATTAAGTAGTTTGTCTATATTGATTGAATTGAAATTGTTAACACTCAGTACTGGTCAAGGGCTATAGACCAGTCATTCCTGATTATTTGAACCAATTAACACTAAATTGATTAAACTTTTTTATGTCTCAAGTATTTAAAAATGGATGATTTAAGACTGGCTGGACTGTGGTTTCCCTGGACTGGGTTGACCACTCCTGCTACAGTATATTGCATTGTACCATAAAGTGCAGATTTGTACTATATCATATTGTACTCTTATTGTATACCTCAGTAGTGTATTATATTGTATGCTGTGACATACTGTAAACACTGATACTATTCTGTAAAACTGTTCGATCTTGACAAATACTGTTCTTTGAAAATACATGTGTAATGTCAGGTGAATAAAGCTTATTTTGAATTTCACTATTAAGGGGGCAGATTTAAGACGAGAAGAAAGTCAAACAGAGAAGGCAATAGGCCTTTTGTCATAACAGATGAGCCATGTGATGAGAAGATAAATGACCATCTCATGACACTATATATTGTACTATATAAGTACAATATGAAGGTCTGAGCGAAATCTGAGATAAAAAATCTGGAAAACTAAGGGAGTAACTATGATTCATAGCCTCAAATGTGTGCATTTGTTGTCATCGAGGAGCTTGAACATTTCTCATACACATGATTGCATAAATAAAGGAATAAGAAAAGGAAGAGTTGCAAAGAGAGCAACACACTTTACTCATCTAAAATGGCTTTTATAGAGAGAGAAATAAAATGTGAGTGTGAGAAAAGAGGAAAACATTCTCACATATAAGCTTTGCTACAAACAGCATTCTAGAGAGAAATGTAAAAGATTAAGCAGGGAAAGGTTTATTGCAGAGATAGTGAAAATGTGTGTGAAAATGTGAAAGCCACTTATCTATACAGTACATGCAAACAGTCCAAACAGTGAAACAGTTATTAGTTGCCAGGAGCCACCAACAGCTAGCTTTCTCCACCGCCCACTTGATACTGACAGCTGGACAAACAGCGAAAGACAAGATTTTGGACCAAATTGTTGTCGGGTTTTACTGGCTTAAGATAAAAGTAGAGGTGGAGAAATGGTGCACCACCTGTCTCACATGCCAGCAAACTAGCAGGAGGACAATATGTCCCACTTGTACTTTTAGCTTTGACCTTATTTCAGCATATTGGTAAGACTGGCCCATCAACCCACCAGCCAATCAGCCCATCACAAACTGATTGGGGACCAGTTTGTGTTAGTTATCTTGGACTATGTCCGATGGTAGCCTTACATAATCCCTCTTTAGAACAATATCTGCTGAGTGGATATGAGAGGAGCTGTTCAAGGCTTTCACTAGAGTTGGGATTCCTCACATAACAGGGGACCCCAATTTATATCCCAGATAGGTGGGACCACCGTCAGTCATAAACTGTCCAAATTCAGTTTACCACCTTTAATCTCACAGGCTGGTCAAGCTCTTCAACCAGACCCTGAAAATTTAAAGAATTTCCCCTTCTTGACTGGTGTGTGTGTTGTAGCTGAAAAGAGATCTTAAGACCACACTCCTCGAATCTGAAAGCGAGACAGCCTAAGCTCTGAAAAAAGCTCTGGCAAAGAAAGTAAAAAGCTGTCAGAAATAAATGTGCTGCAAAGATGACTTATTTCATTTTACTCTAGAAGGCCCGCCACACTTCATTTATTCCTCCTCAGTACATTCCTATTCTTTACCCCAGCTAGTAACAGATGCCTTAACCTATTTGTATATGACAATTGCTTGTGACCAAGAATCATTCTTGTTGCTCTTTTTGAACACTTCCTGAAGTTTTATTTTTTTGTTTGTGATTGTCGGGGATGTCGGAAAGGACAAACCGTGGAATGACAGGAGAGCAAAAAGACCCTATGCGTAGCGGCGAGACGGGGGTTAGCCCAGGCTCAGCTGTTCAGGAAATGCCGTATAGAAACCTATGCCCTCAGGTAGCAGACATGGGGCGACCTGGTGCTAGGCGGTTTCAGGACATCTGAACATCAATGCTGAGCGAGTAGCAGAGCAGAAGCAGGAAATAAATAGGCTACACAACAAGACACACCAGAAAGACAAGAATAATCACAGGGAACTAGGAACAGGAGGAAAGTAGAGCACCCTCTAGGTGTACTGGGCGTGACAGTGATGTTATGTTTTATTTGTGTTTGTGTTAGGTTCAAATGAGCACAATATTGTTGTGTGTTGAGGAGTATGCTACAGTAGATAAATCTGTATACATTATTACGTAACCACATTTCATATCCATACAGGCCAGCAACCATTGGGACTTTACAAACAAGTTAACAAAATAACAAACTAAGAAGAGAACAGTAGGTTAAGGAAGGCAGTTCCTGCAAATGTGAATCAGCCATGTGATACTTGCAGTGTATTTTCTTATTATGAGTGTGGACTACTTAGTGTTTTTTCATTCTGCTTAGTTTTGTTTCATGTGAAGATTTAACTAGGTTGCTCATTATAAAAGGTAAAGTTCATACTAGAGAAACAGCTCATCATGCCAAAACTCATCCTGGGTTCTGTTGCATTAAGTAGACTAAGGCAAAAAGAAAGCCGATCCATTACAGGAATTACTTTACAACAGCCGTAGCCCCCACTTCTACAGCTGGTGGACTGGAGCAACTGGGGTAAAGTTCCTGACAGCAGTGTCTGCACTGGGGACTCAAACCCACAACCTATCAGTCATGAGTCCAGAGGCTTACCTATAGTAAAATCTAAATCATTAGTATAGACTAGAAAGTGCAACTCGCCCAAAACAGCTCCATGTAGCACATCACTGCATTAATTTACCCTACAGTATGTTCCCCTCATTTCCTGTTTGTTAACCAGTACTAAATCAATGAGCATGCATTGCAATGGATTATGGCTTTTAATCTGAGATTTACATTTTTTTCTGAGGAATTTTATTCAAAAGCTTTCCAGAAGCCATGCCATACCATGGCAAACAATATACTTTAGCTTTATTTACTATCCTCGTTATTTATGGAATTCTAAAAAGGTAAATATCCTTACCTTTTTAGATCTACTGTATGTTGGTTGCCTCTTACAATGCCAGTTTGAAACATTCATTTACTGTATCATGATTACTTTATCTTTATTGTATTATCAATCCTGTTTTATCTTATGAACAATCAACTCACTTTTACATTTATTTTATTGTTCAGAAGCACTTGCAAAAGGAAAAAAAATGAGGATTTTCTCAATTGTAACAGTTTTCAATTGTAACCATTTTCAGTTGTAACACTTTTAATGACTGTTGACTACCAACACTTTGAAACCAGTCATCTGCTATGAGAAATATTAAGGGCTTTCTGGATTTCTAAATGTATCAAAGTACTGTATATACACACACTGCATGGATAAGTGTTCTTGCTGGAACAAAAATTCTGTAATAAATGTAGGTAAGACCTACTTTTTCCTTTACCCATGCATATTATTCCTTTAGGATACTTTCTGGTATGACTCAAATTCCATAACCAGATATATGACAACAGATCTCTCTCATTACTGGGCACTACATGAACAACTCACCATCCCCTCTCCAGTGACAATGGTTTCTACACATTCCACAGAGTACAATTAGTACTAGAACATGACTCTGGATATCTGCTTGTCTCTTGAACAGAACACCTACAGTATACAGATGCAGCCATTCAAAATGGGTGAGGTATTTCGCGGCATACCCCGGTGGGCGTGTCACAGTATCACGCGGTATCACGCGTTTCACGTGTGTCACGTGACTAACTATCCGGCGTCGCCTTGTAAAACCGCCAGGGGGAGCTTAACCTCTCATGTACAGCATTTGAGCCTTTAATTTTGAACTGTGTATTACAGCATGTTAATCATCAGTCATTAAAATGTTGGTATATTTTATGAAAGCAAGATTGCTCAGTTGGACAAAAGTACACAACCTACCTTTATCAGAAATATTTATGCATCAAAGCCTTTACTGAAGATATTACTAATAGTATTAATAATGGATGACTTTGGACAAGCTGTATACTCAAAGTATAATTTCTTTAGCACATTTGTACAAGCACTTGGAATCTGTCCAAGCCATACTTTGTCAGGCATTTTGTTTTACTTCAACGGGGCATAAAAACTTCCTTGCTTTTAACAGGGCGTTTCATAATTTCTAGCTACGAAAATGATTTAAAATGCGACACCTATCATTCAACTAGAGCTTAAAATATCACAAGGAAAAATACACACCGGTATTCCAATTCTCCCTAAACATTGTAAGCTTCGAAGTCTTTAACTAACGTGATACCGGAGTCAACAAGCATACTTTTAGAATTTGATTAAAAGGGAATATAATATGGAATCGCGTATCTAAAGAATTTAATAACGGTATGATTATATCCGTGTACTGCGGCAGAGCTATGTAGGGCTGTTTCGCCTGCCTGATCATGCGAGCTGTCTTGTAGCCTACTGGTCTAGGTGCGTGACTACCGACTGGCAGGTTGTGTGTTTGAATCCAGCTGGTGCTGGACTTTTCTTTTAACAAACATTTCTTCGAAAAAATAGGTAAGCGATATTATGGACAATCAATTGACTTTTATATTTCAAAATATCGCAACATGATCGATATTTGCGATATTTTGAACATATCTTCCCTTCTGACAGCGGTTCCTGCTTCTATTGTGTGTGTGTGTGCAACAGTAAATTTTTATAGAGAAATGGAGGCTGGACAGTATGCGTTACAATATAAACATTTATATTGATTTAAATTGTGTTCTGATTTAAATCGCAAACGCGTGTTTAATTATGTGTTTTTTAATCATGATCAGGCTAATGCATTTCTACATTTTCTGTATGAACCAGCTTAGAGGTTCATACAGAAAGACAGCTTGTGTTTAAATTGAGTGTAAGGTAATTTATGCTTCTAAAGTCATGGTCAGTATTGTTGTACTGTGCTGTACTGTGTCACATTATTTTATAGCGTTTTTATTGCGTTATTAAATCCGGTGGCGCTGTGTTAGTTTCCTGACTCACATTATTTAAACTGCGACACTGATCATTCATCTCTAAATAAACTTTATTTTATATAGCGTTTTAAGCGAATAGGTAATTAGATTGCTCATAAACCTAATCACTTTTTCTACATAAACACAGCGTGATTGCTCTCTGAAAATGCTTTTCCTTTATTTTTAAAGTAGGCTCAGATTTCAACTATAGATCGTATTATTATAAACTTTCTTGGAAAAATGTATTTTATGTAAACCATGTTTGCTATTTATTCATTTAGGGCTAAAATACGTTCATTGTCTTCTAATCGAGTCGAGTTGACATTGGAAGCCTGCCACACCCGGACCGTTAAACCAACGCATTAGCACGTCAAAGCCCATTGAGCCAGTATTGGCTTTAGTATCCCCCCCTTCTCCCCTCAATTCAATTCAATTCAAGGTGTTTTATTTGCATGACAGATGGGTACAAGCAGTGTTGGGTACTGTATGTATATTGTAACGCTTACGGCAGACAGGCACTGTGTAGGAGCCGACGCACCAGAGCAGCGCCTGCAATTTTTATATTTATAACTTAGTTTTTAAAATTAGTCAAGCAATACGAAGCATCTCCTTTTACTTAGTGCCTGAGCATACTGCAACGCGTGTGAAGCCCATAAACGATATTAATTTTGGAACTTAAACATACAGTATATGGCTGGTCTCGGTACTTTAAAGAAAACATACACACCAGTATTCCATTTCTCCCTAAACATTTTAAGCATCAAAGTCTTTAACTAACGCGATACCGGAGTCAACAAGCATACTTTTAGAATTTGATTAAAAGGGAATATAATATGGAATCGCGTATCTCCAGAATTCAAAGACCAGACAATCGCAAACTCGTTTTCAATAAAAGTATTTTATTCATTCAGCAGTTTGTGAGAGGGACATCCAGCAGGGAGAGACACACACACCGGTTTTCATTGACAACATTGTTTTTTTTTCAATTCCTCTTGTCTAACAGGAATGTTTTGTTTGTGGACAGACTGTTAGACAAGAGGAAAAGACCGCCTCCTCCTACGAAGCATTTCGTTGATCCGATCACGAATTCTTTTCCAGTCGTACGCAGCAAGGGTTGAGAATCTCCGATTCACCATCGTACTAATGGTTTCCCGGAGATTGGGTTAAAAAAAAAAAAAAACATACTAACAACTGTGCCATCCTACTCCTTAGTTAATACATTTTATTATTCATAAACAGTTAACATTGTTAGCAAAATATTTTGAATTATATTTAACCCTATTTTTTCTTTAGTTTTGTATTTAACTTATTATATGATAGTCAGACTTAATGTATATTTGAACAATGAAAATATATTTTTACAAGATTTTACATTAAGCACTTAAAATTAATATGGTTAATAATAGTAAACTGTAACATGCTGTAACAAGATCGGTTAAACTGCGGAGAAAATGCTTTCAGAGAAAATGTTTCAACCAAACCTGTTCCCACACACCCCGCCCCCACTACCATTAGAATATACACAAACATTTTAGCGTTTCATTCTGAGCAGAAGACCCTCACACCTGAAGAGTGCTGGCTGTGACGAATTAAACCGGTTTTACAGGTTTCAATCACAGACCATGTGACATGGGACTCAGTAAACTACAGTAACACCGTATTTGATAACGCTTTAAAAACGCTATAAAATAATGTGACTTGGCACAGAACAAGTTTACAACACAGTACAAAGATAAATGCTGACCATGACTTTAGAAGCATAAATTGCCTTACACTCAATTTAAACACAAGCTGTCTTTAGCCCTCTAAGCTGGTTCATACAGAAATGTAGAGATCTAGGCTCAGAACACACAGCTTCATTAGCGAATACATATGCAGGACAACTAGAGAAGACGTTTTACAGAGGATGGATTTTTAGAAACATCCCATCAGACATCCCATCATATTCACAACGTGAAATCTAGAAAATAATATTACGTGACCAAAATCCGCAATATGGAAACAGAACCTGTGTAATTGTTGATAGATGATGTACTCGTAACATTTTTTCAAGACGAACTACAACATTTAAAAAATGACTTGTATGTACTTGATATCTCTAATCAATCCACGGGTCCCAGCACAAAACGAAAGTAAAACGCATACCGTTTCGCGCTTCTTATTGCTCAAAAGTAATTTGACCGTATGAAATGCATAATATAAACCTAGAAACATATACGTAAGCAGTACTTAAGCACTGTAGTATCGGTGTTAAGACATACCTCTCAAATACTGTAAATCAAGTTAAAAATATCTCAAGACCGATTCTGGTCGTAATGAAACCATGCAAGGGAGTTTTTATGTCCGTTGCAGTTCTTTTGCAACATGAATATAATTATATCGTTATTAATTTCTTGAGATACGCGATTCCATATTATATTCCCTTTTAATCAAATTCTAAAAGTATGCTTGTTGACTCCGGTATCACGTTAGTTAAAGACTTCGAAGCTTACAATGTTTAGGGAGAAATGGAATACCGGTGTGTATTTTTTTCTTTAAAGTACCGAGACCAGCCATATACTGTATGTTTATGTTAAGATTTCCCTTCAGTGGTAAAATTAGATATGAATATTCAATACTTAAACGGGCACAGTTAAGACATTAAATATACATATACATATTGTATACAGTACAGTTTGCATACGGTAATATGTTTATGTTACGCGATTAAAAAATAAATAAATAAAACTGGAAGGTCCAGCACCACCATTATGTTTATATGGTTGTTTTTGTTGTTTGGTTGTTATTATGGTTATTAATAATACGATCTATAGTTGAAATCTGAGCCTAAATAAAAAGAAAAAGCAAGTGATTAGGTTTATGAGCAATCTAATTACTTATTCGTTTAAAACGCTATATAAAATAAAGTTTATTATTAATTTGCTGGACAGAGCGGTGAACATTATTATGCATAAGACAAAGATAACGATCCTGATCAGTTTAGAAATCTGTGTACGCTGTAAGGTTTTTACTTCTTAAACTTTTAAAATACACGTTTTGAATAGAAAGAAATCCTCTTCCTGGTAGTGTGTATAGCAAACCAGCACGTCTTTTTTCTCCAATCAGAGGGGTGTCAGATAGTGTCAGCCAATCACCATTCTGCGTTGGGTAGCAACGGGTGACTGTTCTCAGGCGGAAGATGTAAACAGCTTAATGTTCGTGTTAAATATTTTTTTTTTAATTCAATTAAACGGGCACAGTTAAGACATTAAATATACATATACATACTGTATACAGTACAGTTTGCATACGGTAATATGTTTATGTTACGCGATTAAAAAATAAATAAATAAAAATGAAAAGTCCAGCACCAGCTGGATTCGAACACACAACCTACCAGTTGGTAGTCACGCACCTAGACCAGTAGGCTACAAGAGAGCTCGCATGAGCAGGCAGGCGAAACAGCCCTACATAGCTCTGCCGCAGTACACGGATATAATCATACCGTTATTAAATTCCTTTTTAATCAAATTCTAAAAGTATGCTTGTTGACTCCGGTATCACGTTAGTTAAAGACCTCGAAGCTTACAATGTTTAGGGAGAAATGGAATACTGGTGTGTATTTTTTTCTTTAAAGTACCAAGACCAGCCATATACTGTATGTTTACGTTCCAAAATTAATATCGTTTATGGCCTTCACACGCGTTACAGTATGCTCCTATTCTTTTTATGCTCAGCTACTAAGATTTCCCTTCAGTGGTAAAATTCAATATCTACAACGGGCACAGTAAAGACGTTTACAGTAAGTCTTTCTACAACAGACCAACGGACCACGAGTGCCCCTGTCGGTCAACCAATCACGCACTGCGGTATCGCGTGTCATCATACCTGCGGTATCTGTACTGCGGTGTCTGTACCGCGCACTTTGAATGGCTGCATCTGTAGTTAGTATAGTACCTATACTTATTATAGGTACTATACTAACTATAATATATAACCTATAGTATAGGATACTATAGGTACAATAGTATAGTCACAGAACCATCTTAACACTCCCCATGAATTGACTTTCCTTCCTGTGTCTGTTCTTAAAAAAATAATTACTTGTGAATAGTTGTTGACATGGATATACATTGTAAAGGATCAATCTCTGATAAAACAAGTTGGAATTGGTTACATGTGCTGAAGTTATTGAACCAATATACTAGAAGTTGGGTATTTTTTAAACCAAGCACTGAGTGCAAAAATCTGTATACAAAAGAAACAGATTGATTAAAGCAGTAAATTAGGACCTGGAGTTAACAGCTCAGTTGGAAAGATAACTAGCGGCCACAGAGTTGCTTTCAGGACCAGCAGGCTTGGTGAGGCTCTTTGTGAGTTTGCATCAGGTCATATTTTGTGGAAAAGAAAAAAACAAACAATTAACAACTGAACTGTAAGAAAAGTAAGCTGTCAAGTAAATGTTTATACACAAATCTCAAAACCTGCCAATGACCTGTCATATTACATGTTAGCAGTAGAATCAAGAAACATGCTGTTGTCCTTGTACTACACCTGCCAGCCTTATTTATTCTAGTTTAAACTATTTTCTATTTTGATTTCAATAAGCTTTTCTGATTTAGTAAAACTACTACATATGAAGACAACTTTTTGATTTGGACTTAGAATTTACAAACCTCTGTAATCAGCTTTAAATCAATTAAGCATAATGCAATTCGAATTAAAATTTGAATTAAAAGTTCAAGTTAAATAAACATTTAGTTAAAATTGAAACGTAATTCTTGTCTTTCTCATCGATTCTGTGTTCCTCCTTTTTGTTCTTTGATGTCCCAAAGAGACAAGCAGTTAGTATGAACATCTTCTGAAAATCCAAATCAGACATAAACAACAAAAAAAGTAAAGAGGATTTAAATAATTTAACATTAACAAAAGGTTATACAGTGTCACGCAAAATTTAACATTTTGTTTTTTTTTAAGGTTGCGGTCATGTTTTAATATACATAACTTATTCTACATAATCAAAGCAAAAAAAGAAAGAAGGTAATAGATAATTAATGTTAAAGAAAAAATGGAAAACTCATGATTGCATAAGTATTCAAACCCTTTGCTGTGGCAAACCCAAATTACTTCAAAATTACCTTAATTAGCCACCCCGTTAATTGAGTGGCCTCTGTCTGTGTATGATTTTAGAATAAATATGCATATCTCTATGTCTGTGATGTTTTGTATTTAATGGTCAAATAGAAGCATTTAATTGTACTTACACAATAATTGACATAGGTGACTATTACATGGATTTGCATTCTTTCATATTTAACCTAATCTGACGTGTTTTAAAGGCTATTATTGATACAAAATATCTAGGCTTGATTGATTGCTATGAACAGAAGCTGACAGATACGTATTGCCCGACATTTGGCAGGGAGACACCCTGGGGTTAGAGCTGCTATATCTTCAGGAAGTGGTTGTCTAGGAAACAAAGGGATGTTGATTAAATGCAGGAAGTGTGTGTATTTGTGCCAGAACTGACCTGCAGCCTTTCTGTTATATTCGAGTTGCCAGTTTGGTTTGGGAACAGCCCTTTCTGTACATTAAAAGTTCTTTCTTTGTACAGTAGATCACGGTGTTGACCTGAGTCACTGACACTACAGTACATTGAACAGTATGTCTGTGAAGTAAGCAAAATATATACAGTATATTTGCATTGTCACATTCTCATTTGGAGCTGTTTTATTATGTTGCTAAGTCACAGTCAGTAGTCAGGAAGAATAATATGGTGAGCTGAGGTCAAACCTAAACAGTTGGTTGTTTTCTAAGCTGACACTGTCAAAGGCACATATCTCAGAGACTCTGTTGGGTTCTGTGTGTCAAAACCACAAAGTGGCAAACATGCACCCATATCTCTGCTTCTTCCCAGAACTATTAAATCAGACCATATCACAACGGAAATGATTTAAGAAGCTTCTTTTGCCCTGGAGGCAGCTTTGTTTCATAGTAAAAAAATAATGAACAAAATTAATAAAAAGATGATGGATTATTAAAAAATGTTATCATGATTTATACGATTTACTAAGATACTGTGCAAATATTTTATGCTGCTTTGGAATTTTGTGTATTCTTCTTACATATTTCTTTATTTACAACTATTTTACTATGGATTCCGTCACTGATATGTTGTTCATGATGAGTGAGAACTTGATTTTAGCGTCAGGTGAGAACCCCTACATCTTGATCATCCATACAAAACCTGATTAGTGCTGAGTAATTGAACCTTGCTAGAGAGAGCTTGCTTTTTCTGCTTTTCTATCCAAACAACAAAAAAAGTCAGAAATGCAATTGTCTCCTGTGGAAAAAATAAGTACACCCCCTAGCTTCAATAGCTGTTGTTGCCCCCTTTGCCTACTTCTTGTAGGCATTTCTTGTAATTGTCCATCAGTCTCCTACATCGACTTACAGAACTCCTTCAACTGTTTGATGTTTGAGGGCTCTCTTGCATGGACTTCTCACTTCAAGTCCCCCCACAGCATTGTGGCATTTGGCCATTCCATAACCCTCCATTTCGTCTTTTTGAGACATTCTTTTGTGGGTTAGCTTGAGTAGTTTGGGTCATTGTCCTGTTGCAGGGTCCACTTACGGTTCAGCTTAAACTTTTTGACAGATGGCCTCACATTCTCCTCAAGTACTCTCTGGTACAATGTGAAATTTATGGTTGACTGTATAATGGCAATCTGGCCAGGCCCTGAGGCAGAGGAGCAGCCCCAAACCACAATGTTTCCACCAATGCTTTACAGTTGGTATGAGGTTCTTTTGGTCAAAGGCAGTTTTTGGTTTTCGCCAAACATGACATCTGGCATTGTGACCAAACAGCTCTACCTTTGTCTCATCCATCCAGAGCACATTGTTTCAATAGTCCTGATCTTCATCTACTGTAGGTGTTGTCTAGTAAACTTCAGTCGTGCATCTATATTCATTTTTGAGAGCAGAGGCTTCTTCCTTCCTGACTTCGCATGTAGGGCAAAGTTGTGCAGTCTCTTTCAGCTGGTTGACTCATGCACTTTGACATTGACTGAAGCAAGACTTGCCTGTAAATCCCTTGATGTTATCCTGGGGTTCTTGGAGACTTACTGTAGCATCTTTCGATCAGCTCTGAATTTTGTTGGAGGACCAGGCCTAGATCGATTGCCAGTGGTTTGACATTTTCTCCATTTGTACATGATCTTTCGGACAGTGGAGTGATTGACTACAAATTGCTTTGAAATGGCTTTAAAACCCTTCCCAGATTCATAGGCATCAACAGTCTTTCTTCTCAGGGCCTCAGAGAGCTCTTTTGATCTTAGCATGATGTAGCTACACACCTCAATTGCTAAGACCAAACCAGACCACAGGTTTCTGATGTTTATATCAGGCAGTGCCCTCCAAGTTCCTCTTTAGTGATGTTCTAATCATTTGCACCTGATTCTAATTTTAGGCATTTGATGCAATGATAAAGTAGGGGTGTACTAACTTTTTCCGCACAAGGAAATTGCATTTCTGTTGATTTAAATAGTACAAATGAGTGCAATATGTATTTTTTTCAATGTTATTTTTTAAAATTAGATCACCTTTATCTATCGGTATTGTTGAAATGATGATCAAATATCCTTTTGTCCAAAAATGTAAATAAAGACAATCCTTTTCTGGTTTTTTTCAGGAGCATTTTCAGGTTGATTAGAACATTAGGCCTCTAAAATGCCTTGTCTGTATATGCTGTAACTATAGCAACTTGTGAGTTGTTTGTTTTGTTGTGTGTAGTGTAGTGTTCGATTTGTCATTGTTGATAAACATTTGTTTAACTAAGTGTGCCTGGATTATTACTCTTTTCACCAAAGCTGTGCCAGAGAACAAATAATTCACTTGCCTCTAATTATAACAGTGGCTAGGATATATCCTGGAGAAATCACTTACAAGTTGGGAGTTACTAATAATTATTTTACTTATTAACTAAACCGCTTGATTAATTTCTGATATTTCACCATTTTCATAACATCTCATTTGTAACAATAGATTCAGCTGGTTAGTAATGTATACTCTTTGTGTACTGTGTGTAAGAAAGTACACAGTACTAGTGATTCCTGTGCTGAAATGCATGTTTCTTCTCCTAGACATGTGAACCACACTCAACCGTTTGTATCATACATTTAGTTCCAAGTTTGTTGAGTTATTAATGAGATTTTCTCGTTTTGAATTTGCTTACCTCCGTTGTTGGTCACCATTTTAGTGAGGAAGGGAGTTTCAGAGGAGGCTGATCTGGAGGAAGAAGAATGCAAGGTGCATGGAATTTGGAAGGAGGAAGTTTTTTTAAAGGGAGAATGGAGTTTCAGAGCAGAATGCTGAACACATGGAGTTTTGGAGTTAGGAGGATGGAGTGTTGCAGGAGGGAGGAAGATATCTTGATCCAGCTGCTATATCACCTTGCAACTCACAGCTGGCAGCCTACTGAAGCTCTGCAGGTGTGAGGCTGTCCAGTACCTGGATGGGAGACTCCTGGAAAAACTAAGGTTGTTGCTGGAAGAGGTGTTAGTCGGACCAGTAGGGGATGGTCACCCTGATGTCTGTGTGGTTCCTAATGTCCCATTATGGTGACAGGAACACTATACTGTAAAAAGGCGCCATCCTTTGGCTGAGATTTAAAATTGAGATCCTGACTCTCTGTGGTCATTAAAAGTCCCAGGGTGTTTCTCAAAAAGAGTAGGGGTGTGTTACCCCGGCGTCCTGGCCAAATTATATATGGCCTCACTCAACAGACCAAGGGGGGAGGGGTTTGCTGAATGGTTCAGTTTCTTCCCCACATTCTCTTATGTGCCTTACCTTGCCAGCATGCCTTCAGTGGTCCAGCAAACAGCAACATGTATCGACTCTGGTACTGTGGGGAACTTTATAAACACTAACATGGCAGAGCAATTAGGAATTCCCTTGGTGCCATGTTTGCTGTGCCATCAAGTTCTAGCCCTTGATGGAGCACCACTTGGCTCTGGCGTTATCACAGAGAAAACTGATCCCCTCGCTCTTCAGGTAGGCACCGTATACAGCAAAATTATCCAGTTTCTGTGCATCACTACTTCTCTTGTGTTTAGCTTCAATTAAATAATCCACACCTGGACTGGGAGATGAAAGAACTAAATTCTTGGGGTCCCCACTGCCTTAGCCTTCTCACCCCTCCTGTTACCACAATTTAATTGATATGTTCTCCCAAAAGAAAGATTTAACCCTTCCTCTTCACTGAGAGTACGACTGAACTCCCGCCTGGTGCAACACCACATAGAGTACGCCTTTTTTCTATTTCTCAACCAGAGATGAAGGCTATGAGAGAATATTGTGATGAATGCTGACCTCAGAGCCGCAATCTGTATCCTTGACTCAGCATATCATTCACTTTAGGCCTGCGTGTTCCTGTGATCTGTCACTGTTTGCTTACAGAATCCCTTTGGGCTCCAAAGATGTACCGATGGTCCCCTTTCGGAGAAGCCTGCTCAGACCCAAAAACCAGTTCTTCACAGAGATTAATCCCCAAAAGATCTTCAGTTCCTTTTCTTACATTAAATAACTCTTCAGTCCTCTATTCCACTGAGAGTACTGGAACAGACACATTCCTGATGAACTCCCGAATTCTCAATTTCTCTTCTTATACAATTTAATTATTTCCTCTCATTCCCTGGAACCCGTGACACACTCAACAAGACTCTCCCATTCATGGCAGGTCTTCCTTTTACCTGGAAGCAACCTGACCAGAATCGGTCTTGAGATATTTTTAACTTGATTTACAGTATTTGAGAGGTATGTCTTAACACCGATACTACAGTGCTTAAGTACTGCTCACGTATATGTTTCTAGGTTTATATTATGCATTTCATACGGTCAAATTACTTTTGAGCAACTAATAAGAAGCGCGAAACGGTATGCGTTTTACTTTCGTTTTGTGCTGGGACCCGTGGATTGATTAGAGATATCAAGTACATACAAGTCATTTTTTAAATGTTGTAGTTCGTCTTGAAAAATGTTACGAGTACATCATCTATCAACAATTACACAGGTTCTGTTTCCATATTGCGGATTTTGGTTACGTAATATTATTTTCTAGATTTCACGTTGTGAATATGATGGGATGTCTGATGGGATGTTTCTAAAAATCCATCCTCTGTAAAACGTCTTCTCTAGTTGTCCTGCATATGTATTCGCTAATGAAGCTGTGTGTTCTGAGCCTGGATCTCTACATTTCTGTATGAACCAGCTTAGAGGGCTAAAGACAGCTTGTGTTTAAATTGACTTGATGTGACTTGTTCTGTGCCAAGTCACATTATTTTATAGCGTTTTTAAAGCGTTATCAAATACGGTGTTACTGTAGTTTACTGAGTCCCATGTCACATGGTCTGTGATTGAAACCTGTAAAACCGGTTTAATTCGTCACAGCCAGCACTCTTCAGGTGTGAGGGTCTTCTGCTCAGAATGAAACGCTAAAATGTTTGTGTATATTCTAATGGTAGTGGGGGCGGGGTGTGTGGGAACAGGTTTGGTTGAAATTGCATTGATCTATGTTCTTCACACCTGAAACATTTTCTCTGAAAGCATTTTCTTCGCAGTTTAACCGATCTTGTTACAGCATGTTACAGTTTACTATTATTAACCATATTAATTTTAAGTGCTTAATGTAAAATCTTGTAAAAATATATTTTCATTGTTCAAATATACATTAAGTCTGACTATCATATAATAAGTTAAATACAAAACTAAAGAAAAAATAGGGTTAAATATAATTCAAAATATTTTGCTAACAATGTTAACTGTTTATGAATAATAAAATGTATTAACTAAGGAGTAGGATGGCACAGTTGTTAGTATGTTTTTTTGTTTTGTTTCTTTTTCATAAATACAACAGTAGTACCTGATGTCTCAGTGGCTTTCAAAATTAAATTATGCATGCAAACCTGTGAACTAGAAAGATAACTAAGATATCCATCCATTATATTCCATAATATCCATGAAATATATGGCGCTGAAATACAGTATGTGTGACGCATAAAAGACACCAAGGGATTGGGTGAGCTCCCATCACAAAAAAAAAACTGCGAACCTGCACTACAGCGACCATAGTACAGTATGGAGACCAAGGCGTTTTACGGGAAGAGACGGGGTGCTTCTGCCGCCCCAGCTTCCAAAGAGCGAAGGGTAAGCAAATACAGCAGACTTCATCTGAAATACGCGATTACAGCGCATATTACAAGGTATTATTGCCGTTTTGAATTTTAAATTCAATTATAATTATTTCTTCGTAGCCTGTTCTTCAAGAAAACACCGCACGGGCGAAACGATCTACCACCAGGACAGTAAAAAAGAAAGCGGTAAGACGGAAAAAAAGAAAAGTTTATTTTGACTTCTGTTCCGCGACTGATGAATACTACTGTGTGACTTTATTTCTTACATGAATTATGTTATTTTGCCACAGGCCGTGGGTCTCTGCTCTCGGCCACTGGCCAGGGTGCCAACCTGTAGAAGCAGCACCTGTATGGAGACATTTCGGCAGCAGCGGGAGCATTACGATGCATTACTGGGGAGGATTGGGAGGCTAGAGTTCCAGCAGTCAAACAGTTGAGCAGCTGTCTCCCGAAAAGTGCCTCTCCCCGCCGCGCAGGCTGCAATGCCTGGCGGAAGCTCTGCCCCCCGCAGAGCACACACCGCCTCAGGACACTCCATCCCGGCCTCTCAGTTCACCACCGCGCAGGAATCTGTTGATGCTGTCCCCGCCGGCTATCTCCCCCCAGGAAGCACAGCGGAATTCACAGATGCCAGTGGGACGAATAATTCTCCCAGATGTCCAACTGCTACCCATCACCCAGGAGATGGAGGGGGGGTTGTACTTGCAGTGCATCGGCATAGACGGGAAAGCAAGAGCCGACCGCTATGCCGCCCTCGTGTTTCGAAATCTTGTGACTTTTGAAATTTACTGGGGGTGGACCACGTCTGTAAATTTCGATGGGTCCAGAGGCAAAAGTGCCTTGCCTTGCAATCTCCGGGAAACCATTAGTACGATGGTGAATCGGAGATTCTCAACCCTTGCTGCGTACGACTGGAAAAGAATTCGTGATCGGATCAACGAAATGCTTCGTAGGAGGAGGCGGTCTTTTCCTCTTGTCTAACAGTCTGTCCACAAACAAAACATTCCTGTTAGACAAGAGGAATTGAAAAAAAAACAATTTTGTCAATGAAAACCGGTGTGTGTGTCTCTCCCTGCTGGATGTCCCTCTCACAAACTGCTGAATGAATAAAATAATTTTATTGAAAACGAGTTTGCGATTGTCTGGTCTTTAAATTCTTGAGATACGCGATTCCATATTATATTCCCTTTTAATCAAATTCTAAAAGTATGCTTGTTGACTCCGGTATCACGTTAGTTAAAGACTTCGAAGCTTACAATGTTTAGGGAGAAATGGAATACCGGTGTGTATTTTTTTCTTTAAAGTACCGAGACCAGCCATATACTGTATGTTTATGTTAAGATTTCCCTTCAGTGGTAAAATTAGATATGAATATTCAATACTTAAACGGGCACAGTTAAGACATTAAATATACATATACATATTGTATACAGTACAGTTTGCATACGGTAATATGTTTATGTTACGCGATTAAAAAATAAATAAAACTGGAAGGTCCAGCACCACCATTATGTTTATATGGTTGTTTTTGTTGGTTGGTTGTTATTATGGTTATTAATAATACGATCTATAGTTGAAATCTGAGCCTAAATAAAAAGAAAAAGCAAGTGATTAGGTTTATGAGCAATCTAATTACTTATTCGTTTAAAACGCTATATAAAATAAAGTTTATTATTAATTTGCTGGACAGAGCGGTGAACATTATTATGCATAAGACAAAGATAACGATCCTGATCAGTTTAGAAATCTGTGTACGCTGTAAGGTTTTTACTTCTTAAACTTTTAAAATACATGTTTTGAATAGAAAGAAATCCTCTTCCTGGCACAGTGTGTATAGCAGACCAGCACGTCTTTTTTCTCCAATCAGAGGGGTGTCAGATAGTGTCAGCCAATCACCATTCTGCGTTGGGTAGCAACGGGTGACTGTTCTCAGGCGGAAGATGTAAACAGCTTAATGTTCGTGTTAAATATTTTTTTTTAATTCAATTAAACGGGCACAGTTAAGACATTAAATATACATATACATACTGTATACAGTACAGTTTGCATACGGTAATATGTTTATGTTACGCGATTAAAAAATAAATAAATAAAAATGAAAAGTCCAGCACCAGCTGGATTTGAACACACAACCTGCCAGTTGGTAGTCATGCACCTAGACCAGTAGGCTACAAGACAGCTCACATGATCAGGCAGGCGAAACAGCCCTACACAGCCCTGCCGCAGTACACGGATATAATCATACCGTTATTAAATTCTTTAGATACGCGATTCCATATTATATTCCCTTTTAATCAAATTCTAAAAGTATGCTTGTTGACTCCGGTATCACGTTAGTTAAAGACTTCGAAGCTTACAATGTTTAGGGAGAAATGGAATACCGGTGTGTATTTTTCCTTGTGATATTTTAAGCTCTAGTGGAATGATAGGTGTCGCATTTTAAATCATTTTCGTAGCTAGAAATTATGAAACGCCCTGTTAAAAGCAAGGAAGTTTTTATGCCCGTTGAAGTAAAACAAAATGCCTGACAAAGTATGGCTTGGACAGATTCCAAGTGCTTGTACAAATGTGCTAAAGAAATTATACTTTGAGTATACAGCTTGTCCAAAGTCATCCATTATTAATACTATTAGTAATATCTTCAGTAAAGGCTTTGATGCATAAATATTTCTGATAAAGGTAGGTTGTGTACTTTTGTCCAACTGAGCAATCTTGCTTTCATAAAATATACCAACATTTTAATGACTGATGTTTAACATGCTGTAATACACAGTTCAAAATTAAAGGCTCAAATGCTGTACATGAGAGGTTAAGCTCCCCCTGGCGGTTTTACAAGGCGACGCCGGATAGTTAGTCACGTGACACACGTGAACTGCGTGATACCGCGACACGCCCACCGGGGTATGCCGCGAAATACCTCACCCATTTTGAATGGCTGCATCTGTAGGACTGCTGGCTAGCTGTTGATGTAAAAGTTCAAGAGAAAGGCAGCTGGGTGGCCTTCTTCATGAATTTTCAATTTTGACCTGCAAGGGGCGTATAATCTCTTCAGGGAGGGTGAGGTGTGAAAGACTGCCTTTAATATGGATAACGGACAATACAAATACCTGGTCAAATTCCTGATGGTTTACCTCAATGACATTATCATGTTCTCTCAGAGCCTTCCCCAACACATCCAACATGTCTCTGTCAAAGATTATCCACCTCCTGCATCGTTGAAACAAATACAACACTTTCTTGGGTTTGCAAATTACTACAGAATAATTTATAATTTAATAATCTGTAACTTTAGCATCCTGGTCATCCCTATTCCCCTATTATCAACCTCACAAAGAAAGGTTCCACTATAGGGAAGTAGAATCCAGAGGGACAGCGGAGCTGTGGAGCACAGGAGGAGTTAAAGAGTTCATATCAGTGCCCATTCTTATAGCAGGTTGGGGTTGATGAGTATGAGGTGGGGTTTTGTCCCAAAGATCAGGTAATACTCCTAAATTGCATCCATGCACCTTCTTCTTCGGTAAACTTTCTCCCGAAGAATGAATTATGTTGGGGTGTTTGAGTATTTGGGTAGAGTGAAACTTGGCTTGGCTTGGCTGAGAGGCGTGCTCCTGGCCAGAGGACAAGGAGGCTGGGATCCCCTGCGGACTGAGGGGTGAGCAGAGGAGAGATGGGGTGCAGGAGAACTGTAGAGATGAAATGCAAGAAGAGAGGGATGTACAAATGATGTAGCTGTCAGGAATTACACTGGGAATGATAATAACTCACAACTGCTGAGACCAAAGTAAATTACAGATGTAAAGTAGTTTTTTAACTAAATGGGTGCAGCTTTAGAGCTATGGGCTGTCCCCATTCAATAAGTGGCTTAGTTGTCATCATCGCTTCCAAACAACTTACTTAAAGTAACTGTAATGAATTTGATAGAGGGGAAAATCAGAATGATGTATGTTCACCCCAGGCAGGATGACCCTCTACCTTCATATCCCGTAGACTAGGGTTGACACCCCTATAACTGAGGTCAACACACTCAGCTGATCACGTCTCCTTTATCACAATGTCCCGTCTCCACAGTGGGGCACTGGTTTGGACATTTTGGTTTAATGGGAAAATAGCCCCCTACATGTCCATCAAGACCACTCACACTCTTACTATGGGAACTACTGGCTGTGCAGCTGGCTCTAGAGGAGTGGAGACATCTCCTGGAGGGAGCCTCACACCCTTTCATACTGTTCACGGATCACAAAAATCTTGAATATCCTCAGATAGGAAGGCCAACGCTCTGTCAAGAAATACAAGCCTGACGAGGAACCTAACCTACAGTACCATCATTCCTCCAGACCGCATCCTTGGTGAGACCCTGCTAGATGTCCGGAAGGCCACTCATGAGTCCAGTCTTCAAGAACCTTCCTCAAGGGAAGACATACGTTCCCACCTCAGTGCAATGGGCAATTCATCTATTATTTAATTATCGTTTTTCTTTTTTCTGTCAAATAAAGTCCCTTAAACACTTCTCTCATACTTCACTCAGGACTATGTCTTTAGCAGAGCTACTGTGCATTTGCTACCTCGCAGTTTCTTTAGCACCAGTTTTTTTCTCAACATTTTTTCACTTGCTTACTTATTGTGGTGCTTTCCATTTTCCTTCCCAGCACCGTGGAGCTTTTTTCGAGTAAAAAGTGGTTACTTTTTTTTTTCGAGTAACCACACGCACAGACACGACCAACACTTCTTAGAGTGACCTCAAACACGACCAACATCATGTTCCTTTTCTTCTCTTTTCCTTTCTTCTCTTTTCAGCATGGAATAAACCTTTACTGGTTCCTTTGCAGCCTACGAATGCTGACACAGCGAACTACTTGAACTCCTTTAAAAAATGTATTATTATTTAATAATAAAGGAGAGAAATATTACTAATAATCTTATAACTAACAATATCAGTACTAATACTGTTTTAATAATATGACTAATTCATTTTTAATAATAGTACTAATAATATTAGTAATTATAGTTACATTTTCAGTATGTTTTTTTTTGTCGCTCACAAAAATCAAAACTCTTTGTAAATATCTTTTTGTCTTTGTCCCCTCATGTCAGAGATAATATTTAAAATATCACCCTGCAACTCACAACTGGCAATCCACTGAAGCTAAGCAGGTGTGAGCCTGGTCAGTACTTGGATGGAAGAACCTCCTGGGAAAAACTAAGGTTGATGCTGGAAGAGGTGTTAGTGGGGCCAGCAGGGGGCGCTTACCCTGCGGTCTATGTGGGTCCTAATGCCCCAGTATAGTGACAGGGACACTATACTGTAAAAAGGCGCCGTCCTTCGAATGAGAAGTAAAACCGAGGTCCTGACTCTCTGTGGTCATTAAAATTCCCAGGGCATTTCTCAAAAAGAGTAGGGGTGTTACCCCACCGTCCTGGTCAAATTTTCCATTGGCCCTTACTAATCATGGCCTCCTAATAATCCCGATCTCTGAACTGGCTTCATCTCTGTCATGTTCAACATCTCGCTAACCTGGTCTCTAGCTCCCTTCCTCAGCCTCTTGTTTCCTACCCTCCCGTTAATCCCATTCAGCCACCAGTCTCTCTTGCCTCCACTACTCCCCTGCCTCCTCCCACACCGGACAGATTTGATGGCACCCCGACTATGTGTCAGGCTTACCTGACTCAATGCTGGATGGCTTTCAGCCTTCGTCTGGATTGTTTTCCCACCCACTGCGAACTCAGCTTCTCCTCCTCCGTTCTCCTTCTCTCCCACTTATTCTTGGTTTCCCTTGGCTACAGTTACACAATCCCCGTATTTCCTGGCCAGACAAGGAACTCACTGCCTGGAGTGATCACTGCCTAACCCACTGGTGTCAGCTCCCCACGAAACCTCATGTTCTTCAGATCTCTCACGTCACCTCCCCACTTATTCCCCCCGAGTATGCCGATCTTCATGTTGCTTTTAGCAAACGAAGAGCTCTTTCGCTTCCTCCTCATCGCCCTTATGATTGCGCTATTGATCTGGTTCCCAGAGCCTTACCACCTAGAGGGCGTGTTTACCCCCTCTCCGTGCAGGAAACCAAGAAGGACGGTTCTTTGCGGCCGTGTGTTGATTACCGCTGTCTGAACGACATTACTGTTAAGAATCGTTATCCTCTGCCTCTCATTCCTGCTGCTCTGGAGTCTCTTCGTGGCACAAAGATTTTTTCCAAACTCTACCTGCGGGGTGCTTACAACCTTATCCGCATTCGAGAGGGGGACGAATGGAAGACGGCTTTTATCACCACTCACGGCTATTATGAATATCGTGTCATGCCTTTCGGTCTTGCCAACGCTCCGGCCGTCTTTCAGAATTTTATGAACGACATCTTCAGGGACATCATTCACCAGTACGCGCTCGTCTATCTGGGTGATATATTAATTCTTTCCAGTAGCCTTCAGGAGCATGTTATTCACGTCAGGGAGGTCCTCACCCGTCTTATTAAGAACAGTCTCTATGCTAAACTGGAAAAGTGTTCTTTTCATGTTTCCACTGTCTAATTTCTAGGTTATGTCATCTCTCCCCTGGGCATCGAGATGGACCCCTCCAAGATGGCGGCCATTAGGGACTGGCCAACCCCGGAAGCAGGTTCAGCGCTTCCTTGGATTCTCTAACTTCTATCGTCGTTTCATTCGTGATTTCAGCTCCGTTGCCGCTCCCATCTCTGCCCTCACTCGTAAGGGTCCGACTCTGGGCAAGTGGACCGATGAGGCTGATCGTGCCTTTCTACGCCTGAAACACCTCTTCACCCTGTGCCTTCTTTTCCAGGCGTCTCTCCCCTGCCGAGGTAAACTATGCTGTGGGAGACAGAGAGCTCTTGGCCATCAAGCTCGCCCTGGAAGAATGGAGGCACTGGCTGGAGGGAGCCCAAGATCCGTTGACCATTCTTACGGACCATAAGAACCTCTCCTATCTCCAGTCTGCTCGGCGCTTCAATTCTCGCCAGGCCAGATGGTCCCTATTTTTTGCACGTTTTGCCTTTTTCATCACATACACCCCCGGCTCTAAGAATATCAAGGCGGATGCCCTCTCCTGTCTGTTTGATCCACTGGAGCTCGAACTCCCTCCCGAAACCATCATACCCCCTCATCAGATAATTGCGGCGATCCGTCCCAACATAGAGCACATCGTCCGAAATGCCCTCAAGGACCAGCCTGTACCTCTCTCATGCCCTTCGGATAAGCTGTTTGTGACTGATCGGGTCCATTCCGAGGTTCTCCAGTGGGCTCATGACTCTCGTTTTGCGGGTCATCCTGGCGCCCGCCGGACTTTGGAACTTCTCTCTTAGGACTTCTGGTGGCCCTCCTTACGGGCTGATGTTTCGGATTACGTGAAAGCCTGTCCCATCTGCGCTCGGATCAAGACACCCCGTCACCGGAAGGCTGGCTTACTCCCACCTCTTCCAGTACCCACGCGGCCTTGGTCCCATATTGCTGTGGATTTCCTCAAAGATCTTCCCAGGAGTCTTGGCAACACAGTGATTATGGTCGTCGTCGACAGGCTTTCCAAGGCTGCTCATTTCGTTCCCTGCTCCTCCTTGCCCTCCGCTCAACAAATGGCCAATCTCTTTGGCACGTTTTTCGTCTCCACGGGATCCCGGAGGACATCATTTCTGATCGGGATCAACAGTTTATCTCTCACTTCTGGAAGGCCTTCTGTTCTGCTTTGAGCTCCAACGTTTCTCTTACCTCTGGCTATCATCCAGAATCCAACGGCCAGACCGAAAGGCTTAACCAGGACCTTCTTACTTACCTGCCGGCTTACGTCTCAGCCACTCAGGACGACTGGACCTCCCTACTCCCGTGGGCTGAGTACGCTCAGAATGCTCTATTCTCTTCGGCTACTAGCATGTCTCCCTTTCTATGCTCCCTGGGTTATCAACCTTCGCTCCTCCGGAAACCCCCTTCAGACTCGGACCTCCCCTCTGTTCAAGTATATATCTCTGCCTTAAGGAAACACTGGAAGACTGCCCGCCGCGCTCTCCTAAAGGCCTCACACTGCTATAAATCTTTCGTGGATCGGCACAGACGCCCTTTTCCTCGACTTCGCAGAAGGCAATTTGTCTGGCTCTCCACCCACAACATCTCTCTCCATCAACCCTCCCGCAAGTTTTATTGGTCCCTTGGTCATTTATTGGTCATTTCTCAGATCACTCCTGTCACTTACCGCTTGGCTCCCCCCCCCCACTCTTCGCATTCACCCCACCTTTCATGTCTCCCTTCTCAAACCTTACCACAGGTCACCCCTCTCCAGACCACAACCTCTTCCGCCTCCACCTCATTCCATCGCCGGATCCACCACCTACAGATGCAGCCATTCAAAGTGCGCGGTACAGACACGTACCGGAGGTAATTGGCTACGGCTTCGCGCATCGTGACGCAAGATGACGCGGGGTACCGCGGTACGTGATTTGTTGACCGACAGGGGCACTCGTGGTCCGTCGGTCTGTCATAGAAAGATTTACAGTAAACGTCTTTACTGTGTCCATTGTAGTATTTAATATTTATATGGAATTTTACCTCTGAAGGGAAATCTTAGTGCCTGCGCATAAAAAGAATAGGAGCATACTGCAACGCGTGTGAAATCCATAAACGATATTAATTTTGGAACTTAAACATACAGTATATGGCTGGTCTCGGTACTTTAAAGAAAACATACACACCAGTATTCCATTTCTCCCTAAACATTTTAAGCATCGAAGTCTTTAACTAACGTGATACCAGAGTCAACAAGCATACTTTTAGAATTTGATTAAAAGAGAATATAATATGGAATCGCGTATCTCAAGAAATTAATAACGATATAATTATATTCATGTTGCAAAAAAACTGCAACGGACATAAAAACTCCCTTGCTTTTAACAGAGCATTCCATAATTTCTAACTACGAAAATGATTTAAACTGCGACACTTATCATTTATTGTTTTGAGATGCCACTTTTAAAGGTGATATGTAAAATAAAGTTTTTTATTATTGTTATAGAGAAACATGATCAGATTTTCCCTGGTTCAGAAAAAAGACGATTAAAATCTGTAATCTTTCCAAGAAGTTTCTGCTTTGTGCTAAGACATTAACGAGTACAACCCCCCTCTCTGCGGGAGGGCTGGCTGTGACGAATTAAACCGGTTTCACGGGTATTTTCAAAGTAGGAAGTACAGTAGGACAGCACAAAAAAAACAGACATTGTGTGGTACAGCACGGAGCTCAGTCAATTCAAACAAGTTCAGTTTCAAAAGAACTGCAACGGACATAAAAACTCCCTTCCTTTTAACAGAGCGTTTCATAATTGCCAACTACAAAATTTATTTAAACTGCGACACTTATCATTCAACCAGAGCTCGAATATCACAAGGATCCTCTAGAGCACAGCAAAGACTGTATTAAAAGAATCGCGTATCTCAAGAAATTAATAAGATATAATTATATTAGTGTAATTTGTATAATTATATAATGCCAGCGAACTCTTGTTTTTATGTCCACTATAACTACGCTGGGCAAATGTTCCGAGGTCAAATTCTTCCAGCACGGGGGTACCTTTAAAGCGGAGACGACGGCACCGAAATTTTTTGGCGCGCCTTCTCTTTAAAGCCCTGGCCAAATATGAAGACAGTACGTACAGTTATAATTCAAACGGAATTAAAAACTACACATCCCAGTTACCATGGTGGTGCTTGTGATCATTGCGTTTAACCAACAAAACAGGGCAAAAAATCAGTCACATGACTTTGGGGCAGAGTTTCGAAAGCTTAACCTATCAGCAACAAAGCGAAATTTACACGATAGGCTACCTCAAACTGTCAGTTACATGACTGTGTATGTCGACATTATGAAAAAAATGTTTCAGGCATTGATGTGAAGGACAACAGAGCTTTCACTGGCCGATTATCATTATAATCATTATTATTAATAATGATATTAATTTAAGGGTCTAAATATCTAAACATATGTATCTGTATAGCAGGTAGTATCACTGTATTCCACTTTCTTTGTAAACACGGAAAAACAGATTCACAACGCAAAGCTGTATCGCTGTGTAAAAAAACCCGGTTTGTAATGAGCTGCTGAGCTAAGAATAGGAATGTTCCTGCTGGCAGAGGGGGTGGAAAGTGCCTGCGGTCATTTAATTAGTATGCTTTCAGAGAAAATGTTTCAGGTGTGAAGAACATAGATCTCCAATGCAACTTCAACCAAACCTGTTCCCACACACCCTGCCCCCACTACCATTAGAATATACACAAAGCACTAAAATCTTTCGAGCTAATGATCAGGTGACCCGAGAGAGAGCGAGAGAAACACCAAGGGGTGCGGAACCAGGGAACTATTTACATGGAAAACGGGCGATCTCCCCAGACTGTCTGCCCGTTTCACTGTTACCTGGATACCTCTTTATTTAGAACTCACTAACACTAATTTTTAGTTTAGAAGGATTCAAGTAGGGTTTTAGATGAAAGGCAGCGACCTTAATCTCTGACCAAGGGAAACGTTTCATTTTTTCAAAGAAATGTTTGTTAAAAAATAAAGTCATAGTTCCATGGGATTCAATCACAGACCATGTGACATGGGAGTCAGGAAACTAACACACAGTGCCACCGGATTTAATAACGCTATAAAAACGCTATAAAATAATGTGACTAGGCACAGAACAAGTTTACAGCACAGTACAATAATAAATGCTGACCATGACTTTAGAAGCATAAATTGCCTTACACTCAATTTAAACACAAGCTGTCTTTAGCCCTCTAAGCTGGTTCATACAGAAATGTAGAGATCCAGGCTCAGAACACACAGCTTCATTAGCGAATACATATGCAGGACAACTAGAGAAGACGTTTTACAGAGGATGGATTTTTAGAAACATCCCATCAGTGACATCACTGAAGTCAACCCCTAGGTACTGTAACTGTCGTGTGGATAGTTTCACAAGAATCAGACAAAGGTTTAAGCATCGCTTGTTCTAGATAAAACTGCAAAAAAAAAAACAACAACCCATAATGTACTTCTTTGCGGCTCTGTTTGCCCAAATCATATATTCACAACGTGAAATCTAGAAAATAATATTACGTAACCAAAATCCGCAATATGGAAACAGAACCTGTGTAATTGTTGATAGATGATGTACTCGTAACATTTTTTCAAGACGAACTACAACATTTAAAAAATGACTTGTATGTACTTGATATCTCTAATCAATCCACGGCGACATTGTTAAAAGCAGAGTCGCAGCACAAAACGAAACTAAAACGCATACCGTTTTGCGCTTCTTATTAGTTGCTCAAAAGTAATTTGACTGTATGAAATGCATAATATAAACCTAGAAACATATACGTGAGCAGTACTTAAGCACTGTAGTATCGGTGTTAAGACATACCTCTCAAATACTGTAAATCAAGTTAAAAATATCTCAAGACCGATTCTGGTCATAATGAAACCATGTTTCGTGTATGTTTTCTTTAAAGTACCGAGACCAGCCATATACTGTATGTTTATGTTCCAAAATTAATATCGTTTATGGCCTTCACACGCGTTGCAGTATGCTCCTATTCTTTTTATGCTCAGCTACTAAGATTTCCCTTCAGTGGTAAAATTAGATATGAATATTCAATACTTAAACGGGCACAGTTAAGACATTAAATATACATATACATACTGTATACAGTACAGTTTTCATACGGTAATATGTTTATGTTCCTAAATCAATCTCTTTTATGAGCATGTGAAAGGCATGGTGAATCGGAGATTCTCAAAAATTACTGTACTTTGCATGATTGGAAACAAATGCGTGATTGCGAAATGCTGTGGTGTTACTTTTACAAAGACGGTCAATGAAAAAAAGAATGTTGACCAGGGCAATACTTTGAGTTTACACTTACAGCTTGTCCAAGGTCATTCATTATTAATACTATTAGTAATATCTTCGTTAAAGACTTTGATGGCCACAGCTCAAACATGAGAGGTTGAGCTTTATTAGCTCCACCTTGCGGAAATTCCGGATACTATTATTTTGCTTGTCGTATTATAGGAGAATTTACGGTAACTCGCGGTATTTACCGGTAGCTTGCGGTAGACTGCGTACAGCGTACCGCAAAATAATTCGGTATCGCCCGCGCATTTTGAATGGCTGCATCTGTATATGGTCAACAAGCTCCTCAAATGTCATTGGCATAGGGGTTCGAGACAGTTTTTGGTCGACTGGCTCAGTTATGGTCCTGAGGAAAGAACCTGGGTCTCAGCACGGGACATCCTGGATAAGACCCTTATCTCGGACTTTCTCCACCCCCGTGCTCCTCCTCTATCTACGGCGTCCGGAGCCGCCCCTGAAGGGGGGGGTACTGTCACGAATCTCCCTCACGCAGGCAAGCGCTCCCACATTCCCACGAGCTCTCCCCGTACCAAACGTGCACACGTCAATCAGTCCTCTACTAAAACCCTCACCTGGCCCCCGGTCATTGCTCACGATTGAGATTCTCTCCCGGAGTTACCCTACAAACTACGCCTTTGCCTTACAACGACTTCTCTCCTGGACCTCGACCCTACTTTTCCGACTACCGCTTTTGCCCCTCGATTTAGTACGTTCGCCTGTTTTACGCTCTCTCAGATCCTGACCCCAGCCTGTCTCTTCGTTTACGCCTCTGCCTTCAGATTCCACACCGACGCCTATTCTACGCCTTTCCGGACTCCGACCCCAGCCTTTTTCCTCGACTACGCCTTCGCCTGCCGATTCAGTGCCTACGCCTCTACTATGCCTTCCCGGACTCGGACCCCTGCCTGTTTACTCCGACTACGCCTACGCCTTGCTCCAACCCTACCAAGGGCACCGCATTGGATCTCCATCCTCCGCAGTCAGCCTCTGCGTGATAATCACTCTGCTCCCCTCCCCACTGATAGCTGATGTGTGGTGAGCGTTCTGGCGCACTATGGCTGCTGTCATATCATTCAGGTGGGGCTGCACATTGGTGGTGGTGGAGGGGATCCCCATTACCTGGAAGGCGCTTTGAGTGGAGTGTCCAGAAAAGCGCCATATAAGTGTAAGCAATTATTATTATTATCTAACAAAGCCTGGGCAGGATGATTGAAAGGCTGATTAGTAGAGTTTCCAATGCTTTCTTTCATTTTAACTACTGTCTATTTAAAACAGAACAGGATGTGTATCATTCACCAAGCATACTCAACATATTTATATACAGTAGTATACTGTAGTTAGCACAGGAAAGCACTAATAGGTTAACAAATATTTAATACCAGTAATGTTGTGCTCCTGAGGTGGGACTTTGAATGCCATTCAGCAGTGTGAGAGAACTGAATTGCTGGACGAACAGATGACTGAGTTGAGGAGCCTGCACAGGGAATTTTACTGAAAGTGAGGGGAGTGGGGAATGCATACTCATGGATTGGGAAGCAGCTTGCTTGGTGAGCCAAGTAGCCACACGCACAGACAGAAGTGGAGTTGTGGCTAGCTAGGGAGTCCAGAGTGTGGTGCGGGCAAAACACAGTCCAGATTGGAAATACAAATGAAGTGAGGGTTGTAACTGGATGGAGACACAGAAGCTGACAAAGCATAGGAGGATCAGGGAGATAGGTTTAGGGTTCAGTCAGAGTTCAAATCCAGGGTCCAAAACAAACAGTTAGCAAAGCCAAGGAGTGATCTGGGAACACAGCTGAGGGACAAAGCAGTGCTCAGAGAACACAGGAAACTGGACATGAGAATAAACACAGAGACAACACTGAAGGTCTCTGTCCAAACTCAATGAGAGAGGTCTGAGCTCTGTCAGGTCCAAGTATTTATTTGAAAAATGTGTCTCATGAGTCTGTGATACCACGGTGCCTACTGACAACTCACGCATTCTAGATGGCTGCATGTCTACACTCGTGCAGCAAGTCTTAGCTCACTCCTGGCAATAGGGAGAGGGGGTATCCACACAACTTGGCTTCCATTCCCTTAGCTAGACTACGCCGAATACATTCTACATATTTTACCCCTCTACGTCATTCATTAGGATTTAACCAAATAACTGAATTAGGTTTTTAGATTAAACAATGGAGACAGATTGGGACTGCTGAAAACCATAGCCAACTCTTCAAGCATCATTCTCTTGTGTGGAAATTTAATCAGTAGTCTCAAGAAGAGTGCTCAAGGTGCTTTTATTTATAATAATAAAGACACATACAATTCAAACTTAACAGGAAAATAAAATAAACTTCATGTCTACATTTAATCGACCAATCCTTGGCTTTTGGATTAAGGAGGTAGAGAAGTAGGGCATCGCCTGGCAAGGTAGTGGTGTATCTTCTCCCCACTGATAAGAGCAACGCATCGAGATAGCACAGGGAAAGTACTCCAGAGCTATAACATGAGCAGACAGGTGTGCTGTGCTGTCTCAGAGAGGGTGTGGGGAAGAGTATAGGAGAAAGCATACCAAACCAAACCATTAAAAGCTCATGTTAGATATGTCACAAGATCACATTTCAGGAAAAATTCTTATTGTATTACACTGCTCAGTGATGAACTGGAATATACCCATACCTCTGTGGTCTGTGTGCTAAAAGATAAAAGTAAACGTACTTTGCATCAGCTTATAACTCCTGTGCTCTGTAAATTGTATGTGAAGTTTAGAATACATTTTAAGGAAATCCTGCTAATATATAAGACATTTATATTATACAGTGTGAATAGTACCTCCATGTTATTGCTATACTATGCTATTACATTTTTTAATAATAATTATTTTGGGCTCCTGGGAGGTTTTTCATTTATGATTTATAATTTGATGAATGCGGTTTTATTATTTACTACTAGTGCTCCTTAATGTGTGAATTACAGTGGCTATAGAATGACCTTTCAGACTTCAATGTAAGAGTTTAACATTTAACATTTCTTGTTATTCAGAGAAATTAACCAATAAGATAAGTAAGGAGTTTCAGGCCTGGAGATGTACTCATTACCTCTGGTCAAATTTAAAGGGGAGCTTCCATGATCTTTCCCATCTTCTTGATCCCTTAGAGAACAGTGAAACATTCAGCTTGTAGAAAATGGAACACAAAAGTGATACCCCACTTGAGGCCAATTCAAACCGAAAGCGTTTCTGAAGCGTTTTTTCAGTCGTCCGTCTCGCGTCCGATGGAAGGAACAGAAAACGTATCCATCTCTGTGAGATGCATGTCTCACATTCTTCCCCTTCATCCTCCAGCGTTTCTTTATGCACCGAATCTTGTTTTTTCCACCTGCGCACGTAAGTGAAGCATAAACCCCAATAGGGATCCATTCAAGTCACACAAAACTCACACTTTCTATACCCTGTGAGCTACAGTATATAAGCACAATCTACAACAATATTATGATCATGCTGGCCCAGAGTGGTCCATTGATACAGTGCATCCACAACAGCTGTAATTAGGAAGCTAATGAACCAATTCAACTTCTAAACAATCAATACAGACTCAAAACGAAAATAACATCGTCAGTACCTTCACTTACCCATAACTGATAATCGATTTTACCACAAAATATCATTTTCCAGAAAACAAACGAGAGCTGCTGTTCCTCTATTGATGCCTGTAGTGTTTGAATACGGAACACAACTGTCGGTGTTGGTGTGGATAGGACGGATGGTCGCTTGTGCTACGCTTTCGCTGCGCTGACGTGTTGCTTCTGTTGTAACTCGGGGTTAGAAACAATCAAAGCCTAGTCTTTTTGTGTCCACTTGCAAAGGAGACAGACAGGAAACACTTTGTAAAAGAAAAGCATAAACGGCTTTGTTTTACTGTCTTACAAATTCCTCTGATAGGTGTGTTTGTCGAAAATTCACCATGCTGTACATTATTTCATTTTCCCCCGTTTCCTAAAAATGAAATTAAAAAAACTCAGACTTCTACACAATTCTACATTTGAAATGAATGGGACATTTTAAAGAACAAAGGTTTAAATTCAACATGTTCAAGCAGCTGTGGAAAAAAACAGCAAATATTGATAACAGTTGCTATTTAAAATTACACTGAAGCAAAAGCCTACATATTATTATTATTCAAGTAGTATACTTCTTAAATTCCACTGCTACTTTAAACCTTTCATCAGAAAAATATTTTACCTTCCATGTTAATGGTCCCATACCTATTCTAAAATTTGCTATGTGGATAGAATATTTAAAGGGGAGAAACATTTCTGAAGTACTGTATATCATCTGGTTCAGGTGGGTAGCTGCATCAGCATCAGTTTGCAAAGGAACAAGTAATAGGTTTATTCCATGCTAGAAAGAGAAGTGAGAAAACACAACATTTCAGCTGTGAAGCCTTCTTTAGGTGTGAGAAAGACAGGGCAGAGAGCAAAGATCGAATAGCACAGAGGAACAAAAGCTGGGAGAGAGGAGGAGGCAGGAGGGGCAGAGAGGCAGAGAGGCCACTCAGGAAGTGCAAAGTGCAGAAGGGTGAAGAAAGATGTGAAGTCAAAACCTGCATGAGAATAGAGAAGATTACATGAAAATAAGTCAGTCATTGAGAGAACAGGGATGGTGTGAACCTAGTTTCAGGATGAGTTTCATTTCTGTTGTTTTTCTGCTATGGGAGTTGAGAAATCCTTCTTTGAGAACAGAGACAGAGAGATCAGTGTGATCATTGCTGTCTGATGGTGAAATGAGAAACTATGAGCTTGGAGAAATCTTTAATCTTCACAGCCCGAACATGTTCTCTGAAGTGGTCTCCTAGTCTCCTTCCGGTTTCCTCTATGTAGATAGCTGGGCATTTTTTTCAAGAGATACAGTAAATAAGGTTGCTGGAGATACAGGATGCCATCTGGGTGATTAGGAATTGACATGAGGGGCCCTGAATGAATGTTTTGTTAGATATGTATTTGCAGGTGATGCAGTAAGTTCTGTTGCAGGGGAAGGTGCCTGGTGGGGATGATTGCCAAGTGTGGTCAAGGGAGCTATGAACCAGAAGTTTTTACGTAGATTGGGTGGTATGAGATGATTAGGTGGTTGGAAAAAAGGGTACTGATAGAGGGATCGCCCTGTAAAATGGAGTTGTTGTTAATAATGGTTCTGGGGCTAGAAAGCGTGTTAGTGTGGTAGGGAAGCACCAAAGGAATGCAGTTGTGAGACGAGGAGTTCCTTGTCGAGTTGATGATCTGAGGGCTATTTTTGGCCCGGGTGAGGGCCCTATTGATAACATGGGTGAGTATCCTCTGTTGATGAAAAAAGAATACATTCTGAGTGCTTGGTTCCTGAAATCCATGTAATCACTGCAGAGTCGACTTAGCCTGAGGAACTGTGAAAAAGGGAGAGAGTTTTTGGTCTGAGTGGGATAAAAGAGCTGTACAGGAGATAGCTGTGTGAATCTGTGGGTTTGTAATAGACCGAGGATGAGAGTCATGGATGGTTAACAGATACATTTATGTCTAGAAACAGAAGAGTGTTGGAAGATATGTTAAATGTATATTTGAGGTATGGGAGAGAGTTAGTGAAGAGATGCAGGAAGTGCTCTAGCTGATCAATAGAGCATATAGCGGCACCGACACAGTCATTGATGTATCTCTATATGATGTATAGAGGTCAGGGACAAAGCCGGTATAGGAAACAAAGAAGCATTCTTCTACCCAGCAGACAAAAATATTGGAATAGCTAGGTCTAAACTGTATATCATCTAGTTTACTAGACTAATAAAGCAGAGCAGAAAATTATATTTTAACTAATTTATTGAAAACATGATGACTACCTCTGTAGGAACTGAAATAGATTTATGATTGACATGAATAGACCAAAGCAATAAAAACAGCAATTAATGAAAGAGGGTGCTTTAAAATATTACCTCTTTAGCCACCATTTCTTCCTTTATACGCTTTATATGCTTGGAATTGTGATGCCCTAAGAAGAAAGACAAAATGTATGCTTTTAATAAGCTGTAGTTTTGCCATTGTACAGTAGATGTTGTTGCATTCAGCTTTGTTTTATTGACAGAGCAACACCTATAAAGAAGAGTTTAATAGAACTATAAGTAGTTAAAATTGTACTATAGCAAACTGCAAATTTGTAAGTTATCATCATAACAATGAGATGTGGAACAGTTAATTAAAAATGAAATAATTCAATACTTTTATTAAAGTAATAGGATTTACCTGTTCTAGTTTTTTCTCTGTACAAAAATACCACCAACACAGCCAACAGAATCATAGACAGGCCTGTTAAAAGTCCATACAGAATAGGTGTCTTTCTTGGTCCTGTATATGAAAATATTATTTGAAAAGAAATATTTTACATATTAACAATCTCGAAGGGACTATTCTCTAAAACAGACAAAATCCTCCAATTTATATATTTAAGTCTCTTGGTATGTTTTCTCCTTGACTATTTGAAGGTTGACCATTCAATCATAAAATTTCACATTTATAATAGGTCTAAATTTACCAGGTCTCAATAATACTGTTTTGGAGTTAATCTTTTGTACATTTTGATTATTTTAACATATTTTGAGGTATTATATTGATTTCAAGGAAGCAAGAGTTTTTTCAATGTGATTGATTACAAATATAAAACATTTGAAATTTATTTTTCAGATGACTTTGTATTGACTTTATATCAGTGTTATTTATATCAGTGTTAAAACAATGATTATGAAACTATCCATAGATAAAATGTATTTAGTTTATCTTTGTTTTAGAACACAAATCAATTGAACTAAAAAAAAAACAATTTTTTCTTCTGAAATGTCCTATTCCTCCTAAGCAAAAGATAGCAGCTAAAATTCAAAGCCTTTTAATCTACAGTATTGTAACAACATTGCTATAGGAGAGTTATCATATTAGGGCAGTAGGCATGGTGTGGCAGCAGTAGATTTAAAAGCTACCTGAATTTTGTTTGGATAGACTTTCAAGCACCATGGGGACAAAGAACACAGAAATATGAGGAAAATAAACAAAGGGAATTGGGTCTAAGAAGCAGGAGGCTATATTCCTATAAAATGAATCATGAAATCCATGGTGAAACCAATTCACTAAGGCATGAAGGATTGAGATGTGTAAAACGAAAAAGAAGAGTGCTAAAGTCAAGCATACAAAGAAGTATTGTAATGTAATGAAAAGAGGGAGGAATGTTATGTCCTTCGGATGAGACGTAAAACTGAGGTCCTGACTCTCTGTGGTCATTAAAAATCCCAGGGCGTTTCTCGAAAAGAGTAGGGGTGTAACCCCGGCGTCCTGGCCAAATTTCCCATTGGCCTTTACCAATCATGGCCTCCTAATAATCCCCATCTATGAATTGGCTTCATTACTCTGCTCTCCTCCCCACTGATAGCTGATGTGTGGTGAGGAGCGTTCTGGCGCACTATTGCTGCCGTTGCATCATCCAGGTGGGGCTGCACATTGGTGGTGGAAGAGGGGAGTCCCCATTACCTGTAAAGTGCTTTGTGTGGAGTGTCCAGAAAAGCGCTATATAAGTATAAGCAATTATTATTATTATTATTATTATTATTATTATTATTATTATTATTATTATTATTATTATGCCAAATGTTATCAAGCTAAATTGTTAAAAGTTAAATAACACTTTGTATAAATTAGGTGAGGAAGGCCATGTGAAAGGACAGTTAAATCTGCAACTAATCAATAGTGGAAAACTGGTATCTAGCATTATTTTGATCATTTTCAGTAATATGAGAAAAATAGCTGGATGTAGCCCTTGACATAGCTACAGTATATTCATCCAGGTGCTCCTTCTATGAATACAGTTGCATTCTCAAAGCTGAAACTTTAGCTCCAGTTTACAAGAAGCTGCCTCTGTGGAGTGCAACGGTTCAGTATACTTACAGTAAATCTAATGACTGAAATTGCAGGGGGCAAGGTATTGAGCTGACGTATTAACTCAATACTCTATTCAGCTTTACGTCCAAAGTATAGGAAGCAATATATCCACTGTACATTATCTGCATCTGAATACAATTATGTATTTAAAAATAGGCACCAAAATGGTAAATCAATTTGAAATAGAAAACTGCTTTTAGAAATGGTTCTTAAGTAACAGTTTAAATTACAATAAAAGACACTTACATTTTAATACAAAAGCTTCATATCTTATATGGAGTATTCCTCACAAATCAAGTACATTCATAACATACGTTTCAGTATCCATAGAAATCATATTTTATAATGTATTTCACCGTTGTACATTCACTATTGTTTCATAATGTTTTTCACCACTAAAGCATTCTAAAGTACTGTACATAAAATAAATTGTATGGTTTAGCTCACAGAAATAATGTCCCCTTTAAAATTCTCTTACCTGTCTGTGTCACTGTTTTTCTGAATACTCCCTTGTCTTCCATTTTCACGGTACATGTAAAAGGCTCTCTGCTCCACCAGGACTCTGCTGGGACTGTCATTTCTTTTCTGATTAAATAGAAATCCTCTCCAATGGAGTATATCTCTGTCTTGGTCTTGCTGGATCCACTGCTCTCCAGATTAAGTGGAACATCCCAGTAAACGGAGTTTGAGTCAGAAACCATCCCAAACACCATGCACACCAGAGTGGCCAAGCCTTCAGAGATAACAGCCTCGTCTGAGGGCGGGATGATCTCAATTGAAGGTGCTCTGATAGTGGAATCTGGAGAAACCAGAGGAAAGAAGAGAACAACCACGCACAGCTAATTGTTTAAATTCTATTATAAATGCATCACAGAAATAAATGAGGAAAACGTTTGATCTCTGGAACCTGTGAAAGAGTTTACAGTACATCAAAACCAATGCTCTGCAACATTTCAAAATAGAGTGATATTCAGTATAAAAAATCTTAGAAAAAACTATTAAGAGAGCTGCACAGCTGAGATTTTTCTTAAGAAACATATATCACTGATTTCCTCTAAGGCTACTGGTAATCGTTTCCAGAAATAAACATCCGACTATATTGTGTGTCATATAACATGTATAGTAATACTCTTAAAGTGAGTTGACCTGCTTGTTAAAAATCCTTTCCATCATCTCAGAATGATAAGGCATTACATACCTACAATAGTCAGGATATGATTTATTACCTCTTTTAAAAATAGTCACTGGCGTTGAGGGAAACAAAGTGAGATGTTGTGTTACAGAAGATTTAAAACTTGAAGATACTGTATGCAGTTCACACTTACTAGTCACAATCAGTTTGCTTCCACTTCTTGCAGTCTGGCAATGGAAGAGAGGCTGAACATTCATTTTTTAAAAAGAATTTAAAACATGAGGCTTCACACTTACTTTTTACAATGAGTTTGGTTCCATTGCTAAACCTCAGAGGTCTGGAATCATAAGCACAGTAATAAACCCCAGAGTCGCTGTGCTGTAAGTGCTTTATTGTCAGCATGCAGCCTTTCTCATTGTTACTAGTGACAGTATTCCGATCTGAATAGAGTGATGAAACCATGAGACTGCTGTCAGATTCCACCTTGAGCCATGTAACACTAGCGCAGGACGTCGAGCCATGAGCTAGACATGTCAGATTGACTGTGCTGCCTGCTGTAGCGTTCATGTGGAGGGGTCTGTAGAAATCCTGTGTAAATACAGCTGAAAATACACAAAGCAAGAAAATGAATAAATTTATTGGAATCTATGTGCATGTCTTTGCTCAACATGTTTTGACTAGATCAAATAATTATTTTGTCACAGAGGCATCATTCAGATTATACTGTACAGTGCCATGTGTATGTGTAAATCATTACCTCACATTCCTTGCATAAAAACCTACTGAAATACTTTTTACAAACAAACACACAAGCAAATATTTCATTGCATTTACTTCTGTTTATGTAATTCTTTGAACATCTGTAACAGTGACATCAAAGGGACTAAGCAACAGAAGAAATGATTTGATGGAGGTGTGCAAAGTACACAGCACAAGTATCCTCTGATGCATGTACTGTAGTAAACAGGAGAACAATGGAATGTAGAAAACTGGTGTTTGTAAACCTTTTCAGTTCCCATATTTCACCAAACATTTATCTTAATTTACTGTAGTTTGAATAAAAGGTAAACCTCTTATCTTGCCCACTCTGCAATTCCCAGGTTTGTTTTTCTGTTTCAGGAAATTAATTTGAATTTTCTTTGTTATTTTAACATCTGAGACATGGGGAGTCACTTTAGACCTTCAAAGATGACAATGTATCCTTTGCTTTTCTAAAAGTCATTGTAGCAGCATTAGTTTTTATTTGTTATCACATAATTAGATGTAATTTTGGAGAAAATAACTTCTGCGGCTCTAGATAGAGTTACACATAGGAAAGTGCATTTCTACTGTATATGAATTATTTAAATATAATGTGAAGGAGCTTCAGAGGCTTTCAAAAACCAAGGAGAAGTTTTTAGCATTTAGTTTTTATACTATAATACATGGGACATTTGAATTTAATAATGAAACTTGAAAATGTAAAAAAAATATAGTAATGGATAAAATACTTCCTTTCCTGCCTTTGGATTTGTGCATAGCAAAATTACATTACATTTTCTCTCCTTAAATATTTTTTTTCCTTTATTTTAATTAATTTTCAACAAAATTCACATACCATCCCATAAGGGATTCCTCTTTAATAGACACTGACCTTTCAGCAACAATTCTGTCAACTCCACTGGCAAATACTCTATAAGAGGTGATCATAATTTAAGGAAAGATCTTTTGTTCCCTTTCTTCTTTGTGTATTTAAGAGGTAATTGGGCTAGCTCCATTTCTGTGTTTATTTTAAATTACATAAATAACCAGAATAGAACTTTTGCTCTTAAAGCTGACTGTCATTTGTTAATTACATTATCCAAAAATAAAGCTGGATCTTCTGTATAATGTGATTCCAATTCTATTGTTCCAAGTTTTTTTATAAGATTGAAACCTTAAAGCTTACACACTGTCAGATAAATTTATGTTTACATTTTCTGTATATTCTACTGTATATCGCATTTGCAGGAATCTTAATCTATAGTGGTGGGTGCGCAAAATTTCAGAGGGCAATAGGCACAGTGATAGGTAGTTTTGTTTATGGGTTAGATAAATGAACACTTTCGCAGAAGCACCACACTAAAGTGTTGGTGTTTCATTAGAGATATTTATGTGCATATACAATACATGCATTATAAAGAGGCAGGGGCTTAATGTAAATGGGATGTAAATAAATAATTATTTTACATTTAATTTTGTAATTCTTTAGCTCATGCTTGATCTATTTCTTTATAACTTCAGTTTCATCATCCGCAATTACTGTATAAGATCTTGTTAAAATTATATCTTATTCAAAGAGTCATTGCATGTATTACTATAACGGAATCATTTCATTTATAAACTAATTTGACAACTGATCAATGGTTGGTGTGATGTTATGATACACACTCATAAAAATATTGTAAATTTCCATAGAGTTAAAAATGCTAAAAAATAAATAGAATATTAAAAACAGAGAAACATATAGATATCTATTATTTGATAGTTGTTATTTTTGTTATGAAAATAACAACTAAGCAAACCATTAAGGCTATTCTAAAATGAAAAATAAAAAAATACTATAAAAGCATGAACAAATATATTGCTTTAAAAGAACATAAAACTGAGTGTATATGGCTTGTAGTACTTGAAGTAAAGTATCTAAAGATAAAAATATTAAATACACTTCATATAAACTGTTGTTTAGCCAATTTAATACGTTTAAAAATTTAATTAAAATAAATTTACTCTTACCTTGATAGATAACCATGAACAGAAACCAAAAGAGAAGCATGTTAATTGTTCTATATTTTTATAAAAAAAATAGAAATCCCCTTTTAAATACATTTATTTTGTGAAGGTCTCACTTGCTCGCTACAACCTGTCTCATAGCTACGTAACTGGTCACAGAAAATGTGTGGCAGCACAGTCTAAGCAGCATATAGGAAATCTGTAGGCGGCTATATTTTTGAATTGCAGACACATCTTTCAGAGACAGGATCTATCAACACCAGAGATGGCTAAAATGTATTTCCTACAAAATGGAAAAATAAGAACAAGTTGCTTACACAGTATGATAAGGTTCAGTTATAAGGTGATTTCTCCAACATTTTGTGTGAGAAACAGATTTTCTTCTCCTTTTTTGAAATTGAAATAAAAATCAGAAAATTATTTAATTAACAGAAGTTAAGAACTGACAAAAAATTATTAAAACATTAATGTAACAGTAGATTTATGTTATTAATTTGAACAAGTAAGGCTTTTTATTTTATAACTATATGATAGTTTTGTGTAGTTTTATATTTTATAGTGTAGTTTTTTACTAATTCATTAAATTAGTGACATCTGGATGTCATTTCACTTAATAGAATTTCTTTTCTGTCAAACTCAGATTTCTGATTGACATTAACTTGAAACTAAAGGCCTTAAAGTAACACCTTCAATGCTTTTTTCCCCATCCCACTTTAGCTTAAAGGCTGCAAATTCCAGTTATAAATTCTTCATAACCTTTCATATAAAATCAAAGCATTAATCAATAACAGAATTATTGATTCTGTCATTCGTCTGCTCCATTCGTCTCAAGTTGTGTAGCTCTCCCAAGATCTCCTCCTACATAATAGTGGGCATGACCATCCTTTAATACCTCCTTTCCCTCTGCATGTTGGGACTGCGGTAACAGGACATCTCCCTTGATGCATAGCTGATTCTATTACTTCAAGAGGAGCCTCACCTGATTGTTCTCTCTACTCCTGACTACACTGTTGGGTGCCCGATTACCCCCTCAGTGCTGCATCACTCTCAATAGGACAGGTTTTCCAACTGGAGTTTTCACAGCTCCTGCAGAGACTTTTCTGGAATCACTTCAGTACTCTTCTCTCCCTGACTGAAACACAACCACTTGGCAACCAGCTGACATAACTTCTGCTGGTCAAACTTTTCATCATGGAGCGACAAGACTGACAAGACTCTGAACACATGGCCATACAGATACTCTGGGAACGTCTCCATTTCCCATTTCAAAACAAGGAATACAAGCTTATGGGCAGGGTACCTTTTCTCCACTGGAAATAAACAGCAAAGGAAATCACTCTTTCCCTTTTTCCTTATTCCTGGGCTAAATAAGGCATCAGTGTGGAGGATGAAGGGCTTACTGTAGTCCACATATCCCAGTACCTTGGTTGTTCTAATCTCCTCCTTCTGTTTTCTTGAAGGCTCATTCATATTGTTTTATCCACTTGAAGGGAGGTAAATTTTTGGAGCCTGGTTTCTTCTTCCTCCTCTTGGAAGGTCCTCATGTCAGCCTCCTATTTGCTGATGGGAGTCGGTCACGCTTGTAATTGTTGTATCTTTTCAGGGTCTGTCAAAATCCCCTATTCTGATACTACTGTAGATGGCCAAGGTTGGGTCTTCAGGAAGCTGCACTTCTTGTGCTTAAGGTTCAATCCATGTTCTTGCTGATGGCAGAAAACCATCCCCAAATGTGCCAGATGTCCCTCAACTGTGCAGCTAAATACGATGATGTCATCCAGTTACAGCAGCAGGCTATAGAAATTCTCTTCCCCGAAGCAGTTTATCATTAGTCTTTGGAAGGTTGCTGAGGCTTTCTGTTACATTCAAACAGGCCCATTTGTAGTAAAGGCCATCTTTAGGTGATCAGACTCAGCTACCATGACATGCCTTATTGATCTCTTGATACCACGCCAGTGGTTCTGATGGTAAGGCAGTTGGAAAAGATTAGTCAATAAGCAACTTCCCTTTCCTTATTATAACCATCTGAAGCAGGATCTGACCTGAGGGCTTCCACCTTCACTACCTACAACAGGATTGAAATTCCAGTCATGCAGCATCCTCTCCAGATCTCCAGATCTGGACAGGATGACTTCCAATGTGGTTTTCCAATACAAACCAGTCTTCCCACCTTCAACATCAGGTACTTCCCACACCCATACCTTCAGGAAGGGGCAATTCTCAGCACCTTCAAGCAGCGCAGTATAAGGTTGTCATCCTGTGGACCAGGGCTCTGTAACATGCATATCCATCTGCCAGCTTAGCACAATAACCACTAGCAATACTCAACTCTAAATATTATCAGTCATCAAACTCTTAGAACAAACACAAACCCTTATAAACATAAAGTATATGACCCATAATTTCCCTTTAAGAATCATCCACTAAAAAACTCCGTTCTGTTTGTTAACTCTAATGTTGAGCTAAGCCAGTTTCCATGCCAGGGAACCAAGTGAAAAACATATAAGATAAGATCACTTTATTGGCCATATATAATTTCTTGTTTTAGGAATTTGTCTTTTTACCCAACTTGCTCCCCATGAGAAACACAGACAGGGAGAGAAGCTTGGGGTCAGAGCACAGGGTCAGCCATTTTATACAGTGCCCCATGAGCAGTTGGGTTGAAGGGCCTTGCTCAGGGGCCTAACAGAGTAGGATTCCTCTGTCAGACAGGGGATTTGAACCAGCAACCTTCCAGCCACAGGCACAGATCCTTAGCCACAGAGCCACTGCACCGCCCCTTAAGACATATCCCAGTCTTAAGGGGAGCCTGGTATAAAAACTGGCATGTATGGCAGGTCTTCCGCGAAGCTGCCAGAAATAATATCAATCTGTATACGGACTATGTTACTGGTTACATCAACAAATGCATTGAAGACGTGGTTCCCAGGATTACTGTTCACACATACCCAAATCAAAAACCATGGGTAAATGGTGAGATACATGCCAAACTTAAAGCTAGGACAGTTGCTTAAAATTCTGGCGATATGGATAGATACAAAAAATCCATATACGATGTCAGGAAAGCCATCAAAATAGCTAAATACAACTTTAGAGTTAAATTAGAGACATATCATCATGGCTGCAACACACGGAACATGTGGAGTGGTATACGCACCATTACAGACTACAAAACGCAACCCAGCTATATCATACAACAGTCTGCCTCTCTTCCTGATGAGTAAATTCATCCTATGCTCAGTTTGAGGTCAGTAACGTAGATCCAGCCAGGAGGATTCAAGAACTCAAGACGGAAACCCACTGATCATATCCAGAGCGGATGTGTGCAAAGTTTTTTAAAAAGACCAATCCACACAAGGCTCCTGGCCCTGATGCTATCCCTGGCTGTGTTCTGAAGGCATGTGCAGACCAGCTGGCAGATGTCTTCTCAGACATATTAAATCTTTCTCTAGCTCAGTCTTAGTTCCTTCCTGATTTAAGAAAACCATCATTGTCTCTGTACCTAAGAAACCCAGAGTCAGCTGCCTGAATGACTACCGCCTTGTTGCAGTCACATCATGAAGTGCTCCGAGCAGTTGGTCAAAGCATACATCACCTCCTCATTGCGTGACACCCTAGACCCATTGCAATTTGCATATCGCCAGAACAGGTCAACAGAGGATGCTATTGCCACTGCCCTCCATACTGCCCTCTCACACCTGGATAAGAAAGGAACATATGTGAGAAGAAACAAGTAATAGGTTTATTCCATGCTGAAAAGAGAAGAAAGAAAACATGCATGCTGACGCAGCTACCCACCTGAACTACATATATGAGAATGCTGTTTGTTGATTACAGCTCAGCATTCAATTCTATAGTGCCCTCAAAGCTTGTCATCAGGCTCCAGGACCTGGGACTGAACACCTCCCTTTGTAATTGGATCTTGAACTTCTTGACAGAATGTCCGCAGGTGGTGAGGGTGGGCACCAACATACAGTGCCTTGCGAAAGTATTCGGCCCCCTTGAACTTTTCAACCTTTTGCCACATTTCAGGCTTCAAACATAAAGATATAAATTTTTTATTTTATGTGAAGAATCACCAACAAGTGGGACACAATTGTGAAGTGGAACGAAATCTATTGGATTTTTGAAACTTTTTTAACTAATAAAAAAATGAAAAGTGGGGCGTGCAAAATTATTCGGCCCCTTTACTTTCAGTGCAGCAAACTCACTCCAGAAGTTCAGCGAGGATCTCTGAATGATCCAATGTTGTCCTAAATGACTGATGGTGATAAATAGAATCCACCTGTGTGTAATCAAGTCTCTGTATAAATGCACCTGCTCTGTGATAGTCTCAAGGTTCTGTTGAAAGCGCAGAGAGCATCATGAAGACCAAGGAACACACCAGGCAGGTCCGTAATACTGTTGTGGAGAAGTTTAAAGCCGGATTTGGATACAAAAAGATTTCCCAAGCTTCAAACATCCCAAGGAGCACTGTGCAAGCGATCATCTTGAAATGGAAGGAGTATCAGACCACTGCAAATCTACCAAGACCTGGCCGTCCCTCTAAACTTTCAGCTCAGACTAGGAGAAGACTGATCAGAGATGCAGCCAAGAGGCCCATGATCACTCTGGATGAACTGCAGAGAACTACAGCTGAGGTGGGAGAGTCTGTCCATAGGACAACAATCAGTCTTACACTGCACAAATCTGGCCTTTATGGAAGAGTGGCAAGAAGAAAGCCATTTCTCAAAGATATCCATAAAAAGTCTCGTCTAAAGTTTGCCACAAGCCACCTGGGAGACACCCCAAACATGTGGAAGAAGGTGCTCTGGTCAGATGAAACCAAAATCGAACTTTTTGCCCACAATGCAAAACGATATGTTTGGCGTAAAAGCAACACAGCTCATCACCCTCAACACACCATCCCCACTGTCAAACATGGTGGTGGCAGCATCATGGTTTGGGCCTGCTTTTCTTCAGCAGGGACAGGGAAGATGGTTAAAATTGAGGGGAAGATGGATGCAGCCAAATACAGGACCATTCTGGATGAAAACCTGTTGGAGTCTGCAAAAGACCTGAAACTGGGACGGAGATTTATCTTCCAACAAGACAATGATCCCAAACATACAGCAAAATCTACAAAGGAATGGTTCACAAATAAACGTATCCAGGTGTTTGAATGGCCAAGTCAAAGTCCAGACCTGAATCCAATCGAGAATCTGTGGAAAGAGCTGAAAACTGCTGTTCACAAACGCTCTCCATCCAACCTCACTGAGCTCGAGCTGTTTTGCAAGGAAGAATGGGCAAGAATTTCAGTCTCTCGATGTGCAAAACTGATAGAGACATACCCCAAGCGACTTGCAGCTGTAATCGCAGCAAAAGGTGGCTCTACAAAGTATTAACGCAAGGGGGCCGAATAATTTTGCACGCCCCACTTTTCATTTTTTTATTAGTTAAAAAAGTTTCAAAAATCCAATAGATTTCGTTCCACTTCACAATTGTGTCCCACTTGTTGGTGATTCTTCACATAAAATAAAAAATTTATATCTTTATGTTTGAAGCCTGAAATGTGGCAAAAGGTTGAAAAGTTCAAGGGGGCCGAATACTTTCGCAAGGCACTGTATCTCTACCCTGACTCTAAACACTGGAGCCCCCCAAGGCTGTGTACTTAGCCCTATCTTCTACTCCTTATTTACCCATGATTGTGTAGCCAGGCATAACTCAAACTCCATCATTAAGTTTGCGGGCAATACAACAGTCATCAGCCTGATCACAGATGGTGAGGAGTCTGCATACAGGGAGGAGGTTGAAACCCTGGCTGTATGGTGCCAGAAAAACAACCTCTCTCTGAGCATCAGTAAGACTAAGGAGATGATTGTGGATTATAGGAAACACCAGGAAGGAGATCACATACCTATTTATATCAATGGGACTGTAGTGGAGAGGGTCAGCAGTTTGAAGTTCCTGGGAGATAACATCATGGACCCACCACACCAACATTTTGTCAAAACAGCACGGCAGTGCCTATTCTTTCTCCGCAGGCTAAGGAAGTTCGGCATGCCGTCACATATCCAGATCAGCTTCTAAAGGTGCACTATTGAGAGTATCCTGACTGGTTGCATCACTGCCTGGTATGGGAGCTGCTCTACCCGGGATCACAAAGTACTACAGAGGGTGGTGAAGTCAGCGCAGCTCATTACCGGCTGTGAGCTTCCAAACATCCAGGATATCTACTCAGCTTCTACCTCCAGGTAATAAGACTGTTAAATAGCCAACCTGCAGTTCCTTCAGCAAATCACCCGTAATGGCTACATGGACATATAGTTTTCATTGTATTCAGCATACTGCACAACTTGGACGTAATATATTGCATACACCCTGAATACTCAGCAGCTCTATTTAAATTGAGTTTTGTCTGAGTTTATTTTATTCAATTTCTATTACACTCTTCTTCTTCTTCTTTTTCACAGCCTTAGTCCCAGACTGTCCTGGGGTCGGCTGCTTTGGTTGCTCAATTTCTATTACACTATTATCTATTATTATGTAACCTTATTTTGTAACTTTAATTTTGTGATTTTTATCCCCCCCCCCCAGTAAGCTCGTAGAAAAGACATTTCATGGCCAGCAACTACTCCTATACGCTGTATTGTTGTGCATTTGATTAAAAAACTGTGATTGATTGATTGACTGATTGAAGAGGCCCCTCTGTTCAGATACATAGTAAAGCTATATCCAGTGTTGAACCATCTAATGATATATAGAGCAGGTAAACTGCATTCAGTCTGGCTAGTCCTAAAAAATGAATATGGAGAATAATTTTTAATTAAATTAAATTTAAACAATCTAAAGAATGGTGCGATACTATTGAGAGAAATAGCATGGGACCCTGATTGTAAACTCAATAAAATACATATTTTTTTCAAGGAACGGTCAGTGAGGGGCTTAAGGTTTTGCTGTCAGCTAATTGACAAAGACTGCATTGCAACATTCGATAATTTTGATTTGGTTGAGAAATTTGCCTACTTGACTGTCATCTCCATAGGTATTTATAGGTTAGAAGTTATCTTACAGACAGTATGAGCTAGAGTATAACAATGAAAGACTGTTTTGTAATGTTCTGTGCACATTGTGTGAAAGTGTTGTCTGTTGTATTGTGTAGGCCCCGAGAGAACAGCACAAATAACAGCTACCAATATAATGAAGCAACTATTCATTAACGTCTACTACAGCACCATAGAAATTGTCCTCACTAGTGGCATCACTGTATAGTATGGCAGTCCCACCATACTGTACATAACCATGACAATCAAAGGGTTCTGGCAATGACACAGAGGGTTATTGGATCTCACTTACTTTACTATCAATCGATGAGATTCACACCATCCTCTGTCACAGTAAAGCATGATCCATTATTCAGGATTCCAACTATCCTGACCACAAACTGTTCTCCCCCCTGCACTCTGGCAAGCGGTACCACACCATTAAAACACAGACCATTAGACTTAAGAAGAGCTTCTATCCTACAGTAGTGCTCATTATTAACAACTATCTATGCAATGCCTCAAAATTCAATGCACACTGCTCTTTTGATTTGGCTAACAAATACAGTATTTATTGACTGTACATACAGTACTGTCACTATTTTTTACTGATCTTCTAATGTCCTGCCCACATTGTGTTGTGTTGACTGTTGTTCTGTGCATGTCCTGAGACAACAGCACGGATAAGAATCCCAGTGTACGTGTACAATACATACTGTACGGCAAATGAACTCCTCTATATCTATCTAGATGTGTGGTTGACTGCAGTACACTTTCCATGGGGAAAATAACTCTTCAATTATATAATAGTCAGGAATGGTGAATATGGAGGCAGGGAAATCATTTACGGACGTGGGTGCCCCACATACCATTGGCTCATTGATGGCTGAATGATGAAAGCTTATGTTGTCTCATATAGGGACAACGCTAGATACCTGTATGTCAAACTTTATATTTGTCTCTTCCTGGGAACACGTCTGCCATACATCACCTACAAGAATGCCACTAGGCATTCAGTATTACACTATATCATCCAATCTTATGGATTTGGGCAATGACACAATTCAGAGGTGGAAGCACACGTTTTGATGTTTCCCCAATGTTGACCTGGCACATTAACTGTGGCTCTTTGTCCAGTAATGGTTCTCCATGATTGTAGCCAAATGATGAAGTCCACTTCATCTATGTACACAAACACTTGCGTCCAGGGAGATTGAAAACTAAGCAGAACGTATCTTTAAACAGACTTAAATCTCTTCAAATAGGGTAATCTTCTTCCCAAAGTTCTGTAACCAAGGCTACAGCTTCTCCAGAGAGCAAAGACGTTTTGTAGGCCAGTTTACCGTGGTCCATGGGGAAAGTTGAAAGTTGTAAGGAAAGGATTGTGTTACACTGAGTGAGAAACTCATGACAATGAGAAAATTCTTCACAGAAAGCTTGAGGAGAACATGTGAGTGCTTCTGACAGGAGAAATTGGTGGAGGTGGAGCCACAGGGGAAACTGGAAGAGCTATTGAATTAAACACGGTGAATGTCTGATACACTTACTTTCCTTCAAACACAAACAGCAGACCCATGACTTGCCAAAACACTGTGGATTTCTTCTCTTCCTGTTGAATCCTTGTTATGGCTCATTCTTACTGTAACAGGCTGCACTCACTTGTCAAACTGCAGCAGTCTGAGACCTAAAGTGGGATCCAAGAGCATTTAAGTAGTGATTGGCTGAGACAAGCAAACAGTAGAAAATATAGTCCAAAGCAGAAGTAAAAAAAACAAGTAAGGGCTGTAGCCAGGAAGACTCATAATTAAGGCATCAAAGCGAATCCATAAACAGAGTATACTGCAAAACCAGGGAAAAGTGGGCGATCCAGAGGAAAATCTAAGAAACAAAGCAGAATGAAGCACAGTCAGGAAACAAAGTAAACAAAGAATCACTAATACTGAGCAGGTCTTAAATAGCCAGGTGTTCAAGAGTACACAGGTGGGGCACGTCATTTTTCCTGATCGGGTTGTCACAGCAACCAGTTGATTGACATGTCTGACTGCTGCTGTGATGACTCTAGTGTGGTTTATGATACTTCAGTGAGAGAGGGTAGTAGAGTTTCACTGGCTTCAAGTTGCAGTATTGTCTGAAAAAAAAGTATAAAAGTGCACCATTTATAGTAAAAACATATTATTTGACATTTACATACATCACATAAAACATGTTGTGAAATACTAAATCATTCAATGTTCTGCAAAACATACAATTAGATGGATTGTGAAAATAAGACTTACCTATATATACAGTATACTGATACGTTTATTTACCTCCTCCCGTTGGGCTTTGACAGACAGAGATTGGAACTCTCTGAAGGGGTTACACACACAGGGTAAGGATTAATAATAATAATAATAATAATAATAATAATAATAATAATAATAATAATTGCTTACCTCCACCACCACCAATGTGCAGCATCCACCTGGATGATGCGACGGCAGCCATAGTGCGCCAGAACGCTCACCACACATCAGCTATCAGTGAGGAGGACGTGACCGCCATTTAGCGCCATTAAATGTGACATGACAAGAAAGCTAATGCAGAATGTAGTATAACTGCCTAATTACCCTTCATATCATGGATAAATGCCTTGCGTTTGGTTCTCTTACAAGGAAAGAGACAGAGTAAGGCCCATCTACAAGCAAAGAAACCACTTCAGTGTCTCATACTGATAACCCAAAATCCAAACCCAAATTAAAAAAGAGAAAATAGAGCAGTGAGTACCTGGCTCTGGGCTTTAGGTGAGTGGGAACTGAGATCTAGCTGCTGCTGCTGTGTGTTGTGAGTTCCGAAGTGTTACCAAATTCTTCAAGGTAAAGCATTTTTCATGTCCAAAGTAAAATAGAAGCCACAATAAAGAAATTGGAAATGTGGGCCAAACGTATCGACCAGTCAAAGTACGATTTGCTTCAAAATTTGTCAGATTAAATAACAAAAGAACAAACGCAGCTACCAGCCTCTGTCACAAAGCTAATTACAGAGCACCTGCAAAGTTTGAGGACCCAACTGTGGGACCACTTCCCGGCTCCAGATGTTCGGTTCAGCTGTAAATGTTCTTTCCTTCTGTAAACCTATGCGAAGAGGCTCTCGCAAGTTTGAGAGCAAAGGAGCAAGACAGCTTTGTGGACCTATCCTGTGACAGTGCTTTAAAATGGATTTTTTCACAGAAATTCTCAACAAATTTTTGCCTTCATGTTACTTCGGAGTATCCTCCGTATCTTTCGGACAAAGCAGTGAAATTTTTGATGCCGTTTCCAACAACATATCTTTGTGAAACTGGATTTTCTGCGCTGGTGACACTGAAGACCAAAAACAAGAGTAAGCTTAATGCTGAGCCAGAGCTCCACTTGCAGCTTTCCTCTCTGCAGCCCGACATCCAACACTTGGTATCTGTAAAACAGCACCAGCCCTCTCACTAAGCTAGCCAGAAAGAAGACGTGCGTGTTTACAGCCAGGCTAGCTGTAGCATATTGAGTGACTGTGCATTCATGCGTCCTTTGGAAAATCTACGTGTTGAATATAATGAAAGGATCGGGAGTTAACATCTACTTCTGTTTTATAATTGTTCTGATAGTTATTGTGCAATATTTTTGTTTCTCAACGTCTTCATAAGTTCATTGGAACAGAAGACTACCCCGCACTTCTGGAAAATATTTCAGTTCGTTTTGATTCTGTCCATTCACTTTTGTTGTTGACAAGGCTAGCGTTAAGTGCCTGGGATATCATAACAAAGAAAGGGCTGTACTGGTGCCTTAGTTTTTACTTTTTTTATTTTTATTTATTTATTATTTGTGAGGTGCTGACTGGACTCCTTCTCTAATCAAAAAAGGTCTTTGGAAAGCCATGTTTGTAGCTTGTATGTGCGTATTTTCTCTGATTACCGGTGTCGATTAGGCTACTGCTGCGGTATAGCGCTAGCCCATTTCGAAACGGTGAGGACGGCCTGATCCTTGTATAAGCCGCATACGTTTTTATGGATGGTCATGTGGGCCGCGAGCTGTAGAAGGTTGGGGACCTCTGCTCTACACTATTTACACTGCCAGGTCAATCTCCGGTCAACATGCTGACCTCAAGTCCAGCTCCTCAGCTGCTGCCCCCAGCCTGCCTTGTGGGTGCATAGCTAAGGGGAGGTGCAGCCGCTGAAGTGACCAGTGCGGGCGAGAGTGTTTTGTCTGTTTGTCTGTCTTCTATTTTCCGTGTTGTGGTCACTGTGCATCCTGGATAGCCTGACTTCCAGGTATGGTGGCCTCATGGGTCCAAACCCGAACCCTGTTCTTGCTTGGCTTTGTAGTGTCAACATGCACACATCTTCCGGTATAGGAAGTACAATTTTGTACAGATACAGTTAAAATTAGTAAAATGTTTTATTCATGATTCTTTGTTTTATTTGTACAATCTGTATAGTCTATTGTTAAAAGATAATGAATTATCTATGTGGGGGAAATAATAAGTTTAATGATATGATAATAAGATGATAAGTTTAATGTTAACGTGAGAATGGTCCAAGGGGGCAGGGCTATACTGTGCCCATTTTGGAGGCTCCTTCGCTATGTAAGGTAAAAAGTTAGCTGATAGGACCTTAGTGTGGTGGGACTCCTGGCTTATAACTCTCAGAGGAAGTATTTATGTATTTTGTTTTGCGTATTTTTGTTCTGTTTTGTTATTTGTTGCACTATATATAATTGTTTTGCTGGTTTATGGGGAGCACTGTTCAAATAAACCTCACCTTTTGCACCTAAGTGATATTGCAGCTGAGCCATCTTTTCTAAAAGAACTCACTTGGGCACACCTCCAGCCCTCCCTGTGACAACTTCAGTGTCAACTTTGTTAAAATTATTAGATAGATAGAAAGATAGATACTTTATTGATCCTATGAGTAAAATTGCAGAGCAACAGCAGCTTAACACAGTCAACACAGCACAGTGTAACGAATGATACAATACGTACAATACAATCAGTACAGCGAGAAGTGCACTAAGAAGAGTTAGCATCTACTGTATTGGAGCACTCTGCTTAAGCTGTGCTGTGGGGGCTTAGGGAGCATTACACATTATAACGCAATTACGCATTATTTGTGAAATTCCTTCTATTACCTGGGGCATGTCATGTAGTCAACATTTTTCTTTGTAAATACCTGGGCAAAATATTAATATAGAACATTTACTGTATTTTAATTTAAGTTTTAATTCCATATGATCTTGAAAAATATTTACAATTTCTAGTTCTTTAAAATACATAGTATTGAAATGTTGTAGTGGGTGGTATAGTGATGAAATGGTTAAGATTGCTGCTTGTGGGTAGGCCATTGGTTCAGTTCTGGGGCATGTAGATACCCTGGGTCTAGAGTGGCTGAGGCCAGAGGTGGAAGCCCCTGTTTATTCCTCAGGGGAGATAAGGGCTGGAACTGCTTATTTCATCCCAAGCAGGTGTCTAAAACTGTGAGCACAGACACTTTTGGATCAGATTTCCTTTACACTCTCAAACATTCAACTGCAGTTCTAAGTTCATTTGTGCTTGTCTTTGATTTTAATGTTTAAGGGCAGTAAAGTTTGGTTCTCTGGTTACTGCTGTGTTCTAGTCTTTAATAACATCATGCTAAAATATTTAAAAGGACCTGAATAAAAGAACAAGTAAAGGTATATTCCATGCTGAAAAGAGAAAAAAAGAAACACAATGTTTCAGCTGTGGAGACTTCTTCGGGTGTGTTCCTTGTTCCTTTGCAGCCTACGCATGCTGCCGCTACCTACTTGAATTAATAAAAGAAGTAAAAAGTAAAATCAATCTAAATTAATGGAATGTCAGTACAAAGCACTTGAATCTTAAGTCACTGTTACATCCCAGTGTGTGGTCCATGTGTGTTTTTGTTACTTTGTTCCACACTTTCCGACTTTGATTGTTCTCCCTCCACCATTGGTCCATCATTACACTATTGTTTCTGTATTACATCATCATGAATCAGTTTCTCAACCAATAAGAACTCAGTTTATTCAATATACTGGTGGTTTTCAGATTGAAGGGGCCTTTCATTTGACTTTGGTCCCGCTCGGTTCAGGTTCAGGTTCGCTTTTGGTTTTGCTTCGGCTTGGTTTCGCTTCGTGTGTGTGTTTTCGTATAGCTTTGGCTATGTTGGTTTGTTGGTTTGTTGGTTGATGTTCGTCTCCTCGTACATTCATTTGTGTGTTTATCCTTATTTAGCCATTACCTTGCTTAAACTTGTTATATGTTATATGTTCAACCTCTGTGTTCTTTTGTACCCTGTTACTTGTGTCTACTTTTGTTTTCCCTTATTGCTATTCATAGTTCACTTGTGTATTTGTGTGAACTTTGGTGTAAAGGGTTAGTTTGGGTTGTTGGTTACATTTTACACACATAGTTGATTTTAGTATTAGTAACACTAGTTTAGGACGGGTGAGTGCCTTTTGTCTTATATGGTTTTGGGTAGTCAGTGGAGGTTAGCTAGGGTGATTGAAGACTCCGAAGACCGAGTGTTTCTGGTTTTCTTTTGTAGTTAGGTCACCTTCCCCTCACTTTATTAGCCAGCTACATTTTGTTTGTTATTTTATTTTCTTTGGCACAGCTCTAGTTCCCTTTCCCTGTGTGTTATTGTGTCCTATTTATGTATCAGTCACTTATTCACCTTAAAATAATCACTTTTGCACCAACCCTCGTTGTCATGCTTCCTAAGTCCCTCACCAGAACCCACCTGCATCCTAAATGTTACACCCCTTCACCCCTAGACATGTGGGGTCGTAACAGTCACCTTATATCGGCAGTCTTTATAACTTCATCTGGGCAGAATATTGTTCAACAAATTTGAGAAATTTGGCATTCATTTGATGAAGAAAAAAAAAAGTAAAATTAGTAGGACATGGGTGCTGACATGGGGGTGTGTTTTGATTGGTGAAAAATATTCCATAAAATGAAACCATCACAATAGTAGATGTTATGATTATATTTATTAACTAACATTAGATGTTTAAGTTATAAGTTATAATTGCATTGTGAAATCTACAGTTTAAATAAAACAAAATGTTGTTTTACTATTAAATAGTATACATACATGAATATACATGATATTAAGACACTATGACTTTTAAGTTAACACATTTTGTCACAAATATGAAATACTGTAATCTATAATTTAGATGCCTTAATATACAACTTTTCAAAAGTGAAAACGATATGATGGAAGGAAAAGATAAATAAGAAAGAGTACAATTAAAAAGTTTACAAAATAAGATTATATCTTAAAAAGCAACAAAAATACATATAACAATATTTTCTGACCAAATGCTGCTACATTTTATTCATCATAGTAGACTACATCTATATACAGGTGAGATAACAAGTGACTAGACATGATATAAATTACAATTAAGACATTTTGCTCTTAGGAAAAAAAACAGATGCATTAATTTCAGATTTCCCATAATTTCTTAAATCAAGCTGATCCTTAAATTACACATACAGTGTACTGTGTTGGTATCCTGGCAACCTGGAGGGATACAGGGTCTGCTAGCCCTAAATGCAATTGAAATAGTAAATTGAGCTATTTAGAAAACAGTTTACTCTAGAGAAAACATCTAATACAGTAACTGTGTACTTGTTTATACGCTATAAAAAATGATCTACTCTCTTATAAGCAGACATTCCATATAATAATTCCATATAATTGAGGAGTCAAAAATTCGGCCTGCAGACTTGGTCTAATCCACTTGCAGGTGGGGTCACAGCCTTGGTTGGAATTCAATTCAAAACTTGGAATTTGGAACTATAAGCCAATTCTACTGTATGTACAAATAAGTGTTGAACTTACGAGAGGAAGTATCCTTAGCCAGGTATATTGCCTAAAACACATTGTGACTCATAATAACAAATATGATCCTTGTGATCAGAAAGACGGCTGAGGTTTAGTTATAATCACTGCAGGTGGTGCCTTTGGGTTGAAAGTCAATAATTTTCCAGCACTGTACAGAATGTGTGTATTTTAATAAAGTCCATATTTAATTCTGCACTGTTTACAGACTCTTTTCAATTGGCACTTGAATTATACTTAGAAATGGACAGCTTGACTTTGTAACCCAAATAAATAATTAAATTAAGATGATAAAGTTCAAATCATCTTGATGAATGGAGTTTCATTGACATGAAAGATTCTAAAATTAGTAACATTACATTACAGTATATATATATTTACGTTTGGACAGAATGTTTTGCAAAAATTGTCTAAATTCATAAACTAATTAGACAAATGAAATACAGTAAATGAATTGTTTAGAATGTGAAGTCTCAAACCCTTCTAGAAAAGCATGATATTCTTGTTCAAATTTAAAAACAAAACTCCCATCTTCTTTCAGTTGCTGTTTAGAAATTTAAAGCAGTTAGACAGAGCAACCAGTGTGATTACCTTCCTGTAGAAATGCCATTGTCATCTAGTCCTTCTGTGCTGACTTCACTTCCATAGGCTACCAAGCTTTGTAGAGCACAGGCATTCATTCCTTTTTGTCACATTTTTCTAATGGCTGTGTTTATCAAACAGGGTGCAGTAAAGACCAATTACTTTTGAAGTTTCCTAAAAATAGTTTAAAAAAACTGAGTGAAAACGGAATGAAAAATGTGAAATCAAATGTTAGAATTAAAAACAAAAATGAAAGTTATAGGTTCTGATCTACTTTAAATTATAAATGTATCAAATTGGTCTTTTGGATGAACCTAAAGATAAATTTGCCTCTAGAGATCTACCTAGTGATTTGGAGTCCCTGAGTAGTCCGGCTATCTGCTTTGATCTACAGTACGTCTTCAGGAAAGACATTGTGAGAGATGTGATGATTAATCTGCAGAGCCTATGTCTGTATTCATGACTCCCTGTGACCAGAGTTGCATCTTCCATGGAGATTCACCTGGAACAGGAACCCATAACAATCAGCAGATCCAGGCTTCCCCCAGCAGTGTCAACTTTCTGTCTCTGCTGTGGAGGGAAGGAAACCTTCATATCAGATGTCCAGACTTGCAGGGAAATGTCATGGTCAGTAAGGAGGAGTACTTATCGAGTGGGGTTCAATCTTCTCCACACTTCACTCAACACCTTACATTGCCAATTGCTTTGTCTTGGGATTCCCACCAGTTTTGTTTGAATGATTTTGTGGACTCCGGGGCATTGGGGAAATTCATCAATCATGAGTTAACGAAACAGATTGGGAATTCTGTTAATGTCTTGCAATGTACTAGCTCACATGCAAGCTTTCGACGATCGGTCTGCTGGTCTGGGGGTTGTTACTCAACAAAATGTTCCTATTCAAGTCATTGTTGGATTATCTCACTCTCAATGAGAGTATCTCCCTGTTATGTTTCTCATCTCCTCAGTGCCTTTAGATTCTGGGGTTCCCTTGGCCTAAACTTCAAGCATTTGCATTTGCTCTCTCAACCTGTGCTTGAATATTGTCTTCTGTCCCAGATTGCTTCACCATCACTGTGAGTATAGCAGTATTACCACTGAAACATGATATATTTTTTAGATTATAAATACTTTGGTCTAGGACCCCTTTTCCATACTTAAAGTTAACTCAGAAGAATGTTAATACCAATTGAATTTCCAAGTCCTGCGATTCTGTGGCTCTCATGTTGTAGATGAGACTTCCCAGCATCTGAGGTATGAAACTGCTTTAAGGTCCAGCTGGACAGGAACCATGCCAGTGGCAGAGCAGAGAAAGCCAAACCTCAGTCATCTCTGTGACAGTAATCCTTACCCCGAAATCATAACATACAAAATGAATATAACACCTATAACACCTTACACCAAGGTCCAAGTAAATGTACCATGGTACGGGCTCTGTGTTTTTTACAGAAAAGATTATATCAATAGACTAGTTAATGAACTGACTCTTAGCCAGGTAAAGCTAGACTCTGAATTATGTTTTCATTAACATTGAATATAACAAATATATATTATTATATAACATGGACTAAACTGTAACTACAATATTATAAAAATACTTTTTTAAAACAAGATTTATAAAAAAAAGAAATGATTTACCGTATTTGCCCATGAGTTTTCTCTTGTATGTTGCTGTGTACTAGAAGCATTTAGGTCTTTGATCTCCTAACAAAAAAATATATTTTAATAGCAGTAATTGTGAAAAAAGACAGTGTCAATAGTGTCAACAGTGTCAAAAATTTAATTGTCATGGATGAACAGTGAGTGAGGTAGTGAATTACCACAGTAACTGGCAGTGAACGTCTGGCTACAGTGTAAAAACTAGGTCGCCCCGCCCTCATCCAGGTGACGAGCATGACAAAAAGTATATACATTAAATCGATGCTCACTAGTATATTAGAATTATAACTCTATACTGGAAACAGTTGCTTAGGTTTCATTTTTTTCTAATTAGATTTAGGCACCTACAGATCCATCTATTCAAAATGTGTGAGGTAAGCTGCTTTAAAACATGGTGGTACGTGGCGCAATATACTGCATCATACCGCATGTTTTTTTTAAAAATAGGATAATAGTATCTGGAAGTATCTTGTAAAACTGCCAGGTGGAACTAAGAAAGCTTAACGTCTCATGTACAGCATTTGAGCTGTCACTAGAAAACACCCGTTTTCGAATCCAGGGCACTGCTGAGGGACAATCTTTTTCCAATTAAGAATACTTTTTAGACTTTTAATAATTTTAAACTGTTTATTACAGCATGTTAAACATTAAAAAGTTGGTATATTTTATAAAAGCAAGATTGCTTTCTTGACAAATCTCCCCAAACAAAATACAATTTTAAAATGCAAGCAGTTTGAAATTATTATTTGTTAAAAAAATCACTTAACTTTGAACATGTTATGATATTTAGAAATACCAACAAATTCAATACAGTGTCGATAATATTTACAATTTTAGTTTTTCAAAGAAATGTTTGTTAAAAGAAAACTCATGGTCGGAGCCGAGTTTGATCCCCCAACTTCCAGCATGTAAGGCACAGACTTATTTGCGAGTGAATGAGTCAAATTGATGTAGATGTTTACAAAGAAAGTGTGCTCCAGTAATAATTTAAGCCATATGAATATAATTATATCGTTATTAATTTCATTAGATACCCGATTCCATATTATATTCCCTATTAATCAAATTCTAAAAAATATGCATTTTTTTACTGCGATAACGAGTGCAAATATTCATAGAAAAGGTTATTTACCTTTGCAATTCCTTTGTCCGTAGAAAAATAAAGCCAACACAACCAGAAGAATCAGAGAAACAGTTGTCAACAGTCCATACAGAATTATCTTTTTTCTTCTTTCTTCATATACTTCTACTGCAATATACATACAGTATAATACAGTCTTTATTGGAATGTGAAGTTGAGCAACATGACTCATATCTCCATCACATTAATCACATGACAAAAATTAAACTTCAGTCAACATCTACCTAAAGTCACCCACAGTCTCTTTATTTGACCTAATCCAGAGGTCTCTGACCTTGGTCCTTGAGAGTCCAAATCAAGGTTGTTGTGTAATTTGGTAAATTAACTAGACTTTGGCTCTTGAAGCCAGAAAGTTTTGCTACAATCTCTAAATATCTTAATTTTTAATGAAACCACCTGTTTAACTGATAACAGTTATATGACTCCAGATCTTTAGGATCCTGTGATTCCTGAAATGGTTTCATATAATACTTTCTGGATAGGGTTTTTTTTCAGGAGTTGTTTTGGGGATCCCTGGCCTAAACCAACATCTGAAGATTACACTTTTCCACAACACTGTAGCAAAGTATAGAAAACTGAATATTGTATCAGTTTAGAATTTCAGATAACAGCTAGATGTATGTTTAGCTCTGGGTTTGGAAATATATGCTAAATGTATGCTAAATTGTGTTAAGATGCTTCATTAACAATTGTGGGAGCATTTTTTAAATGGCTAATAGTCATTTTGGTTGAGTTCTCTTGACTGACAACAGCTTACTGTAATTGATTTGGACCAATTAAAAAAATTCAGTTCTCAATGCAAGATCATAAAACACAGTTCAGTTGTCATTCGGGTGTGGTTTCTGGATCCCCCTTGCAACCCAGTTATTAATACAACATTCATGCAGGCAACCTTGAGTATCAATAATAGCACTTTGTATCCTGATGGTTTCTGTTGATTGCGGATCATTGTGTTGGAGCTTTTGGATGTATGCCTGTCACCCAAACTGCTTGTGCTCTAAAGGTACGCTGGGCAAACGTCCCGAGATCGAATTCTTCCGCGACGGGGGTACCTTTAAAGCGGAGACAACGGAACCGAAAATTTTTGGCGTGCCCTCTCTTTAAAGCCCTGGCCAAATATGAAGACAGTACGTACAGTTATAATTCAAATGGAATTAAAAACTACACATCCCAGTTACCATGGTGGTGCTTGTGATCATTGCGTTTAACCAACGAAACAGGGCGAAAAATCACTCACATGACTTTGGGGCAGAGTTTCGAAAGCTTAACCTATCAGCAACAAAGTGAAATTTACACGATAGGCTACCTCAAACTGTCAGTTACACGACTGTGTATGTCGCTTAAGCCACTCCTATTTGGCATTTTAGTTATGGAGGCGAGAAGACGCCCCCCCCCCCTCTCTGGGTGTCTGATTTGCCGCCATGTTTAACCGTCCGTGTCCGAATCGCAGTAGCTACGCGTACGAAATAAAGTTCATCCCAGCTACAAAACAGATATATTTTTGTGGTAAGAGGGCGCAAAACATCAGTATTTACTGCTATTAATTACTGTACGATTTATAGTTGAAATCTGAGCCTAGATATAAAGTAAGATATAAAGTTAAAATCTCGACAAAATCTCGAGAAAAGAAATCCTTTCTGACATCTAAAATCAGTTTCGATCAAGGTCTCTAAAACGAACAAGAAAAAGAGGATTTTCGGAGGGCAATTACGCTGTGTTTATATAGGATAAGTGATCTATGAGCAATTAGGCCTCGTGAAAACCGACTGCTGCTAGCTGACATTTTTTTTCCATAATTTTTCCACTTTTCTTTTGTGTAACTCAGTTTTAGCGGGAAAGTCCACATCATATATTTTGTGTGCAGTTTTGAAATGTTGTTCTATATTTTCCTTTTTTGCATAGATTCTAGCATTGCAGATTTGAATGCAAAATTACAAAAAAATAAATCATGCTCCCATTCCCTGTGGTAACGGTAAGTTTTTGGTCTCTTTGCTTCATCATTTTCACTCAAACACTACAACTATCAAATAGGCAAATAATCTTATCAAACTGTTGGCGAATTTGTCAATAACCAAGAGAACATTCTTGGGTAGCACTCAAAACACAATTTACGGAGCTCCTGTAGCCTTTTTTTCAGTGTCAGGCAGCACTCAGAGACTTTTACAACCCATTCGACAGGTGTTAAACACACACAAAGGGTGATACAATGTATGACATCACATCCACAGATCTGAATACATTTTCAGGCTATCGAAAAAGGTAAATAGTCAAAAAGCCCATTTATTTTTTGCCAAAAATTCTTATGATCAATCGACTGGCAAGCACTCCGCAATCGACTGGTTGGGCACCCCTGTACTATGCTGTAATACACTTGTAGTATACTGTGTTACTTAATATGCTTATTGGAACAATACAGAGAATACCAACATTTATCTGCTTTATATGGGAAAAACTCAATTTAACCTGCTAATTTTATTTTACATGATGCACTTGAGGTTTATACATGGCAAATGTGTTTATCTCCTTAATCAGAACTGTAATGTTAGCCAGATTAAATAATGACTGATTTGAGTGCAAAGAGAAGCTTTAATCTGATTCTTTATACAGTAACAGACTTTACAAGGGACAAGAGTTGCTAGAAATGATCCTGTTTTCCAAAGGTCAATAGGGTGTTCAGTTTTCAGGCACAACACACATTATATATTTGGTTTCTTTGGTGCTCTATTTTCTGTTAAGTACTGTATGGTGGAAGCAAACTACTCAACTGTAGACAAGTTCAGAGACAATGTTTCAGTGCAGGTTGCTATCCTATTGCTATAATCTGTAGCATTTGTACAAAACTACAACAGTGAAAAGAGCATGACTTATGGGCATAATAAATAAAACACAAAACGAATGCACTGTATTAATAAATTTGTTCTCTTCAAAAATAGTTGAAAAGTTTACAAAAATGAAGCTTTGCAATTTACACTTGTCGAAATCAGTCTATTTCCCAACCTGCAGTTTGTCAATGGAAGAGAGGCTGAACATTCATTTTTAAAAGAAGATTTACAAAAAGAGGATTCACACTTACTTTTCACAATGAGTTTGGTTCCATTATTAAACCTCAGAGGTCAGTAATAAACCCCAGAGTCGCTGTGCTGTAAGTGCTATATTGTCAGCGTGCAGCCTTTCTCGTTGTTACTAGTGACAGTATTCTGATCTGAATAGAGTAATGAAACAATGAGACTGCTGTCAGATTCCACCTTGAGCCAGGTAACACTAGCGCAGGACGTCGAGCCATGATTAAGACATGTCAGATTGACTGTGCTGCCAGCTGTAGCGTTCATGTGGAGGGGTCTGTAGAAATCCTGTGTAAATACAGCTGAAAATACACAAAGCAAATTAAACTAATTACTTTATTGGAACAAGTAAAAGGTTTATTCCATGCTGAAAAAGAAGAAGAAGAAGACACCTGAAGAATGCCCCACGGCCGAAATGTTGTGTTTTCTTTCTTCTCTTTTCAGCATAGAATAAACCCATTACTTGTTCCTTTGCAGCCTACGCATACTGATGCAACTACCCACCTGAACTACTAATCACTTTATTGCTTTTTTTTCTGTGTACAGTGTTTTGACTACATGAAACATCTCCTTTATCAGTCATCATTAACACTTTGGAGTGGCAGGTATATGTGTATATCAGCAAGCAGTATGTTGCTGAAAATACATCAAACTTAACAGAACATTGTATGGAAATACTGCACATGTATTACTGCACATTACTATATATATTTACAGAATGTTATTCCCCAATTAATTTATTTTGTGTTGATTTCAGTGACGTAATACCATATGCTAAAGAGTACAAACATACTGTCCATATGTTTACAAACATAATGTACATATCTAAATGTCCATAATTGTGCACAAATGTAACATGGTAAATAATAAATAATCCATGCAGTATTATCATAATTCAAATTTCAATCCTTTTTATTGAGCATTAAACCCCTATAACATCTAAATACTAATACTAAATTATGTTTTAACAAATGCAAGCATTTCTTTTAACATTTTTTTCAACTCATAAAAGCATTTTTGCAAATGTATAGTCTTCAACATCTTCGCCTGTGAAACAAATAACATTGGTATAATTAGTTTTCATTATCAGCATAAAAATACTCTATGTATTCTTCTGTATGTAAAATAAGAATTTCTCAATTTCCTCTTAAAACACAATGTATCAATTTCCTCTGAAACATTCAATATTTAAATATTGTATGTACACATAAAAGAATGAGAGCAGAAAAAGTGACACTTCATGTCAAGTTGAATATGTAAAAAACACAAACAAATTAATTTTTACCTTGATTGATTTCATAGAAAATCAGAAGACGGGCCCACATTTCGATAGCTGGAAGATTTTATAAAATTAAAAAAGATGAAAAACACTTGTGTCAGTTTAACAATGAGGAGACGTGAGTTTGTGGTCATCACCAAACGTGGTCACCTCAGACAGAGCACAGGAAAGGAGTGGGTGGTTGTTATGAGGCACTTTTGAAAACTTCTTTTTTCACAGATTGCAAGAGTGGGTTCTATTCATTTGCAAAACCACAGAATGGAAAAAACAGAACATGTTTCATGTTATTTATTCTTTGATGGAGCATTCTTTCAGTATTGATATCAAATTAAAGGTCATCTGTCACAAAGGCATTCTTTCCGGACCCTATGCAGACGACACAATCCGGGGTAGAGTAAGGAAAACACAGGAAAAAAAACATGCAGGGGTCAGGAATGAAAACAGGGGGCGTGTCCATGGTGCGCTGGTGTTTGGGGAAGGTGTGGCTGAGGCAAACTGTCCAAAACTGAGTCCAATGGGGAATCCGAGAGAAGGCAAAAGTCTAGAGCTGGGCGGTCCATCCAAGACGAACAGAATTAAAACAAGAACCGGGTCGGAACCGGCACAGGAACAGGAACTTAAAACCTTTATGGGACCAGGCGCTCCAGGTCCCGGACTTGCCTGGTACAGGAACCAATGCAGAGCCCGGAACAGAGTTAGTGCCTGCCTTTTATAGGACGGGGGGCAGGAACCGGAGGCAGGTGCAGGGAATGAGTACTGAACTAGGAAGGGCTGGAGCGTCTTTAAGAGGAGGGGTTTATGTTCGTGACGGTTATCTATCAAAAACATTTTAATTTCAAAAGCCTGAACTGCCCTGTTGTCCAGTTTCTTCTAATGCTACAGCTGAAATAGAAAGTTCTCCTCTGCTTTTCGATTTTCAGATTTGGGAGAAATCTGTACAACTGTATCTACGCACTTTAGCTTCTTCATGAATTTCTTGTATGATCAATACTTCAGATATTGTCTTTCCTGTATGGTTTGCGTACTGTACAAAAGCTCAGACTGTCTGTGCAAAACTTGCTACAGCAAAATATCGGAGACTGTCACATTCGTTCTGTTTTAAGTATTTTAGTCTGTCCTCAGGTCTAATTCATTAATAATTGTTTGCACTTTATCCACATCTGTCATGATTTTTTAGATTAATTCATTATCCATTCTATTAAAAAGACTCAGCTCTGTCTGTGTATTATGTGAGCAATTCTGTTAATCATCTAACATCTTCCCTGTTTAGAACAGCTCATTTTAAAATAAAAACATTCAGAATTAAGGATATTTTTAGTTGAAATGTTATACATTTATACAAATATTTTATGTGAGAGTATTATTTAGTATTTTGATTAAATTCATATTCCGTGGGAAATATTTGTTTAAATGTATGTTAAAATCTGTATACAGATGCAACCATTTAGAATGTGCTTCAAAACTTATAAGTTTTTGTATTTTTTAGTTAAACACAGTTCACAGAATTATTAGCAAGTCGTAATAAATAGTAATTAGAAGACAATTTCATTTTAGGTTTTAACAGTAAAATACATTATCCCTTTCAAAACGTGCTATATTTAAAAGCAATTAAACATAAAAAAACAAACAGAGGTCAGTAGTTTTGAATGAGTCTAAGAATGACTTATGATCATATGCTTTAAATCTGTCTCTGTGAGAAGCATTGGTGGCTTAGTGGAAGAATTCTTGGCTGCTACACAAAACGCTCAAGTTTGATTCCAGGCCAATGCCAGCCTCCTGGAAGATATTATTATTGGAGAAAAAATATTTAAGTAGTATACTCTATTGACATATTTTATTAATTTTATATTTCAAAATATATAGAATATTAAATGATTATTAAAAATAAAAGTTGGTCTGTTTCACAATGCAAAATTACTCAGCCATATACTTTATTTTAGAAATAGTTTATTGTTATAGTCTGTTATAGATGCGTCTTTGCAGGTTTACATATGCATTTAAATAAGCTATATTTTGTCTTAATGCTAAATTAAGTTATAAGTAGTCAGGACATATTTTTTTACAAAGTAAAATAAGCATTTAAAAAAAGAGTGCCTGTAAATTCCTTCTGCATGTGTGTAGGTGACACCAGACAACTAACAGTGAAGCACCAGCACTGGGTGGGACCTGCAGGACGTCACCACAGCCAGGCAGCACAGGACATCATGACGGAGATGCCAAGAAGTGATCCAGTGGGTTTTATGGGAATTTGAGTTTCTAAGCTAATTCGGTGTCTGTGAGCAATTTTAGTCTGTTTCTGTAGCTGGCTCCCCTCCGACTGATGTTAACTCATATGCCTTAACAGGCACAGTGAGCTAGTAGCTACTGCCTGCTTTCGGGAAACATTAATATTAAGTAAATAATTGCATCTAGATGAAGGCAGTGTTTTGTAATAATAAAGTTTGAATCTGTATAGATATTCACAGAATATAGTATTGTGACACCTTATTTCAAATTCAAGTTTATTTTTATTTTTTTTAATTTTTTGCACATAACCTGTTATCTTTTTGTTGTTTTGCACATTGCCTGTTGTTGTTTTTTGCACACTGCCTGTAGTCTCTGTCTTTCTTTTGCTACACAATTGTATTGTTGTTGTTGTTGCTGTTGTTTTTTTTCTCTTCGTACTACTTATGTCCGAGAGCTAGCATAAGAAATAGCAAATAGCATAGAGAAATAGCATTTCGTTATACCATATACCATGTATATGAGCGTAATGACAATAAACTTGAACTTGAACTTGAACTTGAACTTGATTTCAAGTCGTGGTAGTAAAATGTTTACAATATCCTGTCTCAACAATGTGATTATTGTATTTAATGATTTAATAAACATCAATGGTGTAATAAACATTTATTATGGTACCACTTTTTCTGACAGTCACACACAGCAACAGTCCTTTAAGGATTCACTGCATCATCTGGCAGTTTTAGAGTAGTTTAGATCAGATTATCTGAAAAACAAAAAACATGATGCAGCACTGTTAGTTATACCGTGGATCTTACTACAGCATACAACCTGGCATCTCATACATTCTAGATGGCTGCATCTATAAGATAATAAATAGACAATATTATGATACTATTCATATAATAATATTAGGTAATACATAATATTCTGTGTATATTGGCATAATTAAAAATGCAGAGGAACTCTTTGCTTTTAATACCACTTTATTTGTGCTGAAATAATCACAATTGCAGTATGCATACTGTACCCACCAATAAACTGCCTCCTGAACAGCAAAAATACAAACCTTGAGCTCTTGTTTTCCTGCATCTCATGTTGTTCCCTCTAAGAGGTTTCTTACTGTGGGCATGGACAGTACATTTGCAATGCTCTTATATATCAAGAATGTTATATGCTCTGCAAAATTTTCATTATATTTTCAACTTGCAAAAACTTCAGAAATATCTAGATACAACCTACAATTGTTTTGCATGTCTTTAGCAGCTACAAAAACCATTTTTGTGGCAAACACTTTTCAGCAACCTGTACTGATGTAAAAACAATTATCAGTTTCAGTGTAACAGAGGTTATCTCACCCAACACAGAGCAATGTGCTATGGTTGTGTGGGTGTTTAATATAAATGGTTTTGCAAGTCTCTTGCTTAAATAATTTAAACAATTTTGTTTCCATCCTCCCTTCCTCACCCTGTAAGAGTGTCGGTGTCACAATGTGGTGGTCAGGCAAGAAAGAAAAAAGTAAATGTAATATTAGTAAATGTGTGCTTAACTATTGAGGTGCTTTATTACAGTATATTTGCACAATGCTTGGGCTGCTAACATATTAACAGCTCTGCAACAGTGGTTACAGGAAAATCAGGTCATATCTCTTAAGAGATGGTGGGTGAAAAACATAATATATTTCCACTTCAGCTTGATCACAGGATACATAATGAGGTTAGGTGTCATGGAGAAGGACAAGTATTATGGCTTGGTAAAGTATTTATTTACTCATTTAAGTTCTGAGCACCAGAAGAAACTTATTTACAACTGCATGACATTCACAAATGTATTACCAAAATAATTAAACATAGAGTCACCAGAACACATTGTAGCCTGGAGGGGTTCTGTACACAAGATATTGTACATAATATAAAAAATATTAAAGTGAGACACTGGCTATGAGACACTGGCCATGGCTATGAGCTGTGTTCAGTGTTTCATGAATCTGCATCATCATTCTAGGAAGCCCTTCCAATTCCTCTATGACATGCTTGGTGGAGCATAGAGACCTTATCCCATCTGATTCCATAAATTAGGAAATTCTTCAACATGCCTTGTCCTGCTGTCATGTTGTCATGAGCCCACGGGAAGAGCAGCAAGTCACATTTGAAAACTTGATCAATGTAGCACCATGCAGTCATCTAGCAATCAATAACTAAAATAGTTACTAGACACTGCTGCCCAGAGCGTTACACCTCTATTTCAAGGGGACTGTTGCACACAATTTCCATTTTTTGTACATCTATACCACTGTAAATGATAGCCAGGATGGTCTGCACAAAACCTTGATTCATCACTAAAGAGGTCTTGCTTTCAGTACCAGTGAGTCCACCTGACTTTTTGTTGAAATCGCTTTGATAATTGTTGATGAATATTGATGGGGAATTGAACCCACAACTGACCTACCGATGATGTGTTTTGCTGCAATGTCTTTCCAGGTTGGTGGCTGTGAGAACTGTGGATTTGATCAGTGCCCTGTCAACTCTATCATTGTGGGGATTTAGTGTTTATGAAACACTCAAAGTTACTTGAGTGCATCACTATCAGTCATGAACGATTAATTCATCCAAGTGACACAAAAATATCAGTATTCAGAATTCAAGAATATATTTTCATACTTATCATAGTACAATAATCATTTGTGTAATCACCTGTATCCCTGTTCATTTTTATGAAAATACTTCATGTAGAATTTGTAAAGTGGATTATCATATCTGAAGCACCAACAGTCAAACCATTTTTTTCTTTTCTACTTTTCAGTATGGAATTGACCTCCTTTATTTCTTTGTGGACTACTTACTAATTCAGATCCCCACTTGAACTTCATGTGGATTTGTGTGGACTGACATTTTTAAAAAGCTTTCACGTATGAAATCCTTTTGTGTTAATATTAGTAGTGAAATGGAAACTCTGATTCTGAGAATTTAAAACAAAAAATCTGGTTTGAATGATGAAGATCATTAATATCTTATATGTGTTTATTGCTATATACAGTTACATTTTGGTAAGTATTTAAACAGTTAAGCTTGTTAAACAAATTTAGGAAATGAACCATGCTTAAAGAAGTAGTAACTCACATTAGAGTCCTACATACAGTACAGCTCCACACTTATGACCTGACAGTCCCCTAACCTTAAAAATACATGGAGAATTTTCAGTACACTTTTTTCATGATATACATAACCATGATATTCATAGTAACATAAAAATGCCTGAAAAATACATGAGGTCTCATTGCAATGCTGTGTGAGCAAGATACAACACCACACTCAAAGATGGAATACACTGCCCTCTAGCATCATCTGAGTGATAGAATTAAGAAGCTCAACAGAGGAAAGATCTAAAAACCAGTTAATGGTAGATAGTGGGAATCCGCACATGAATAAGAAGATTGCCATTTCTTATAACCCCTGAGCTATATTAAGTAGGAAAACTAAATAAAACAACATCTCATTTAAGGCCAGGAGAACAAAAACCATGGACAGGTCCTGAAAGTGAAACTGAAAGAAGTGAGGGGAGAATGTGGAACCAGCTGCTTAAAAGAGAAGGATTTAAGATTAAACTCATGGACTGGAGAACGATGCTACTGTATATAAATACTGACCTTGAAAAGAGAACTGGCTTGTGAATGTGGAAGAAAACTTTTTTTTTTTCAATGGCAGCTTATGTAGACATACTTGTGGCAGACAGGTGCTTAAACAAAGAGCTAGGTTTATATAAGTTTATTTTTTACCTTTTGGTATGAAAAAATAAAACTGCTGTTGATCACTGAAACAGACCTGGGGTCTGTCTGTGAGGCACGTCTGCCTGTTTTGGTGACCGTGCCCCCTGCAGCATCACAGAGAAGATAACACAGTTAAAACCTGATGGCAGTACAACACTTGAATGTAAAGCAGTTTAAAAAATAGAATATGGGCAGTTCAGAATTTAGAAGCCATGACAATACTGTACATTACTTTTGGAAAAATACAGCAATAAAAGTAAGTATTATCTTTGCAGTATGACAGTGACCCAAAACATGAACAACTTCTCAGCAGGAAAAAAAAGTGGAAAATCTTAGACTGCAAAGATGATCTCCAGCTTTAAATATAATTGGTCATACATTTGACAAGCTAAAGAAAAGATTGAAGCCAGAACAAGTAAAGAAGCAGCAAGAACCGAACATGGCTGCATTAATGTGGAAAACTTAAGGATACCTGACTGATTGAGGGCTAGGATGCTCCTGGAGAAAGGGAAAGTAAAAACAGAAAGGTGATGAACAGCCCAGGCAAGTGTAATGTAATGTTTCTTTATTAGCCCTATACAATTTCTTGCATTAGGAATTCATCTTTTTGCATACCCCAGCTTTTCTCCAAGGAGACAGACAGGGAGAGAAGCTTGGGGTCAGAGCACAGGGTCTGCCATTGTACAGCACCCCTGGAGCAGTTGGGGTTAAGGGCCTTGCTTAGGGGCCTAATGGAGTAGGATTCCTCTGCTGGCCACGGGATTTGAACCAGCAACCTTCTAGTCACAGGCGCAGATCCTTAGCCACAGAGCCACCGCTCTGCCCTAGCGGCAATGCTTGGTATTAAGACAGAATTAAGAGTTGCTGTGCTTTCCTAAATAAGGCCCCATCTCTCTCTCTTCATCTCTGTGGTGCAGCCACAGAGAAGATATTCATGCTTTCGTGTTTCGTGTTTTCTTTTTGAACAACTCCCAAATGAGGATGCACTTAGCTAAGCCTGGCCATCATGATCAATGGTCATCCTTGGTGCCTATCTGTCTATGGAATTCTGGGGGACATCTGGATTGCAGTCCTAGGTGTCAGGGGTCAGTGAGTCATCTCTCACATTGATTAACCAGTCAAGGACTTGCAGGACGTGGTAACACCATGTGGGTCTCTAACGCCCGCCAAACTCTCAACCAATCATCACACATCTGTGTGTTGGTTTAAACAGCGGCACAAGCTCAGGTCATTGCTCTCCTTGGCCATTTTCGTGCACCCTCAGAGACAATCATGTGACAACCAGTGTTGTCTGCACTGGGACTTGGACTTTGCTCTAAATGGGAGGCTGAGTATCCCATACGTACTCAGAATTCTGCAACGACCAACGTGAATGCTCTGCTTGATCTATGGCAGCCTATAGTTGGACCCTGAGTCAGTACAGCTGCAAGGAGTGGTCCCAGTCAGAGGCCAGGAACAAGAATCCAAAGGGAGGCCAGGCTAACAGGGAAATTCTCTCCAGACAGAGTGGACACGGGATGCCTGGCTCCCCAGGAAGAAACAGAAGTCTCTGTTGGAACCCGAGAGACAGGAGGGTAAGGAATAGGAAAGAGCCCTCAACCAAGAGAGGGAGTCACCTTAATGAGGAGCCAGAAAGGTGGCCAGAAAGAGGACAGAGAAAAGAAAAAAATGTAAGGGGCAGGACTAAATGTCACACCCTCTGCAGCCAGAGGGCACTCCTACCCTGTCCTGTCCCTAGTTTCCTCTGCTTTGCTGTCCTTCCAGTCAGCATTGATGTTCAGATGTCCTGAGACCTGCCTAGCACCAGGTCGCCCCACGTCCGCTGCCTGAGGGCATTGGTTTCTATACAACTGCTGAGCACGAGCAAACCCCTGTCCCGCCGCTACGCATAGAGTCTTTTTCCGCTCTCCTGCCAATCCACAGTTCGTCCCTTCCGACATCCGTGACAGAATGCTGAGCCTCCTACTGACCCCGCGAGCGGCGCTTTTTGTTTTCCCGCAGTTTTTTTCTCTCTCTGGGCTTTTTTTCCTCAGCTCTCACGCCCTCTGCAGCCAGAGGGTGCTCCTACAGACGCAGCCATTCAAAATGCACGGGCGATACCGCATTATTTTCCGGTGCGCTTTACGCAGTCTACCGCGAGTTACCGGTAAATACCGCTAGTTACCGTAAATTCTCCAATAATACCGTAAGTAAAATAATAGTATCCAGAATTTCCGCAAGGTGGAGCTAATAAAGCTCAACCTCTCATGTTTGAGCTGTCGCCATCAAAGTCTTTAACGAAGCTATTACTAATAGTATTAATAATGAATGACCTTGGACAAGCTGTAAGTGTAAACTCAAAGTATTGCCCTGGTCCACATTATTTTTTTCATTGACCGTCTTTGTAAAAGTAACACCACAGCATTTCGCAATCACGCATTTGTTTCCAATCATGCAAAGTACAGTAATTTTTTAGAATCGATTCACCATGCCTTTCACATGCTCATAAAAGAGATTGATTTAGGAACATAAACATATTACCGTATGCAAACTGTACTGTATACAGTATGTATATGTATATTTAATGTCTTAACTGTGCCCGTTTAAGTATTGAATATTTATATGGAATTTTACCACTGAAGGGAAATCTTAGTACCTGAGCATAAAAAGAATAGGAGCATACTGTAACGCGTGTGAAACTATATTAATTTTGGAACTTAAACATACAGTATATGGCTGGTCTCGGTACTTTAAAGAAAACATACACACCAGTATTCCATTTCTCCCTAAACATTTTAAGCATCGAAGTCTTAAACTAACGTGATACCGGAGTCAACAAGCATACTTTTAGAATTTGATTAAAAGGGAATTTAATATGGAATCGCATATCTAAAGAAATTAATAACGATATAATTATATTCATGTTGCAAAAAAACTGCAACGGACATAAAAACTCCCTTGCTTTTAACAGAGCATTCCATAATTTCTAACTACGAAAATTATTTAAACTGCGACACTTATCATTCAACCAAAGCTCGAAATATCACAAGGATCCTCTAGAGCACAGCAAAGACTGTATTAAAAGAATCGCGTATCTAAAGAAATTAATAAGATATAATTATATTTGTGTACTGCGACAGGGCTGTGTAGGGCTGTTTCACCTCTCTCTTCATGTGACTCTATTCAAAAGCCATTTAGCAAAGAGGGGATGAGAAGAGTGACAAACTAGTATACAGTACTTTAGATCTTTTTTTCTGAACCGGGGAAAATCTGATCATGTTTCTCTATAACAATAATAAAAAACATTGCCACACCCGGACTGTTAAACCAATGCATTAGCACGTCAAAGCCCATTGAGGAGCCAGGCGCAATAACTGTTTTGTCCTTTGATTTACTGATCTGCATTAATTACAGAAATCGAGTTCCTGCTCTTTGCAGACGACCTGGTCCTGCTGTCGCCCACAGAACAGAGGCTGCGTCAGAACCTGGCACTGCTGGAGCAGCACTGTCAGACCTGAGCGCTGACAGTCAATCTGGACAAGAAATCTGGACAAGAAATTGTCGGATTATGAACGAATAAAAGCATCTTATTAAAAACACGTTTGCGTTTGTTTGGGAGCTATATTATGTATTTTTCATATGTAAGATATAATGATGTGTTCCCGCTTACACATCGCACGACTTTAAAAGCTAGAAAAACAGGTTTCGATTCACATTATCTGGTGAGCCTTGTTTTGTCAAAGGACAGCACAAAAAAAACAGACAATACACAGGGGGGGAGGGCAAGCGAGAAGGAGAGTTTTTTACCCTCTGTCAAAAAAAACCAAATCACCTGGGGCAGAGACTTTGGGGGGATCATTGTGTGGTACAGAACGGAGCTCAGTCAATTCAAACAAGTTCAGCGCTGATTCAGTTTAAAAAAAACTCCCTTGCTTTTAACAGAGCGTTTCATAATTTCCAACTACGAAATTTATTTAAACTGCGACACTTATCATTCAACCAAAGCTCGAAATATCACAAGGATCCTCTAGAGCACAGCAAAGACTGTATTAAAAGTATACTAGTGACAAACTAGTATACTTTAGATATTTTTTTCTGAACCGGGGAAAATCTGATCATGTTTCTCTATAACAATAATAAAAACATTATTTTACATATCACATTTATGTGATATCACCTTAAGGACAGCACATACAAGGGTTAATTGCACAATGGACCGCGCAAATAAATTTAAAATAGTCTTCTTTAGGTGTGAGGGCAGGAGTGGATCGCAGAAGGCATAATCAGCAAATTAGGAAAACAAAGAACAGGACAGGTGAGACGTTTATCCAGAGAGCGAGTGATCAAAAAGGAACAGCTGTTATGCCCAGGTTTTATGCTCTCTCTCTGCTGAATGAATAAAAGCATTTTATTAAAAACGCGTTTGCATTTGTCTGGGTATTTACCTTGTAATCTGTGGTTTACATCTACTGTATTGCTTTGAGATGCCACTTTTAAAGGTGATATGTAAAATAAAGTTTTTTATTATTGTTATAGAGAAACATGATCAGATTTTCCCTGGTTCAGAAAAAAGACGATTAAAATCTGTAATCTTTGCACTTGTATGTCATCAGAAAATACAAGAAGTTTCTGCTTTGTGTAAGGATGGTATCAAAAAGCAATCTAAGTGGTGAGAAAGCTGTGCTCCTCAAAGCGCTTTACAGGATAAAAACAACAGCAATAGTGTTAAGCTGGGCAAATGATTTTTTTATAGAAATACAAAATGAGATATAATGATGTGTTCCGGCTAAGACATTAACGAGTACAACCCCCCTCTCTGCGGGAGTGCTGGCTGTGATGAATTAAACCGGTTTCACAGGTATTTTCAAAGTAGAAGGGGGCGAGATTTCCAGCGAAAGACACCTCCCCCTCCAAAGCCAAGGAAGTTCAGTACTTACTAGTTAAGAAAGCTAGGCTCCTCAATGAAATCGCTTTAACATGCTAATGCGTTGGTGTAACAGTCCGGGTGTGGCAAGCTTCTAATGTCAACTCGACTCGATTGGAAGACAATGAACATATTCTAACCCTAAATGAATTAATAGCAAACATGGTTTACATAAAATACATTTTTCCAAGAAAGTTTATAATAATACGATCTATAGTTGAAATCTGAGCCTTAATAAAAAGAAAAAGCATTTTTGAGAGCAATCACGCTGTGTTTATGTAGAAAAAGCGATTAGGTTTATGAGCAATCTAATTACTTATTCCTTTAAAACGTTATATAAAATAAAGTTTATTATTAATTTTCTGGATAAAGCAGTGAATATTATTATGGATAAGACAAAGATAACGATCCTGATCAGTTTAGAAATCTGTGTACGCTGTAAGGTTTTTACTTCTTAAACTTTTAAAATACACGTTTCGAATAGAAAGAAATAATCTTCCTGGTACAGTATGTATAGCAAACCAGCACGTCTTTTTTTAATTAAAAAGACTTCGATGCTTAAAATGTTTAGGGAGAAATGGAATACTGGTGTGTATTTTTTCTTTAAAGTACCGAGATCAGCCATATACTGTATGTTTATGTTCCAAAATTAATATCGTTTATGGCCTTCACACGTGTTACAGTATGCTCATATTCTTTTTATGCTCAGCTACTAAGATTTCCCTTCAGTGGTAAAATTCCATATAAATATTCAATACTACAACGGGCACAGTAAAGACGTTTACTGTAAATCTTTCTACGACAGACCAACGGACCACGAGTGCCCCTGTCGGTCAACCAATCACGTACCGCTGTCCTTGCTGTCCTTCCAGTGTCTCTCTCTCTGGGGCTATACATTTCTGGGTCACTCATTCCCCTTTGCTCAGCATTGATGTTTGGATGTCCTAGACCCGCCTAGCACCAGGTCGCCCCACGTCCACTGCCTGAGGGCATTGGTTTCTATATGACTCCTGAACTGCTGAGCCCAAGCAAACCCCCGTCCCCCCAGTACGCACGTCTTTTTCCTGTCTCCTGCCATTCCATGGTTCATCCCGTTCTGACATCCGTGACACTAAACAGGAACAAAAACAGGACTGCTAGACAGGGAGTAAAGGAGGTGAGTGGGCTGCATGGAGTAGCCCACAGTCCTGCAGTCCTGGTCGACAGAAGCTGCCACCTGGAAGGGAGTCCAGCAGGAGAAAAGTCCAAGGTGTCTAGGGCAGAGACTGGTTCAGAGGCTGTGGTGCACAGAGAAATCCTAGAGTGGAGTGGAATTGGGAATGGAGAAGCAGAGAGCCCTGAGATCCTGGAAAGTAAAAACTGCCTCCTATATGTGGGGCGGAACCACAGGGAAGGGAGGCCTAAAATAGCCCGGGGAATCTAGGAAGAAGGTCTGGGATTGCCTCGCAATCAAGAACAGTGCTGAGTGAAGTCCTGGAACTGGAGTAATCTGGTTTTTAAATAGAGAAATTGAGTAAGTAGGGAGCGGAATAATTGTTAATTAAAATGGTTTATGCAGCAAGCCCTGGAAAGCCTTGAGTCCTTGTGAGAATGCGATGGTTTCCCAGGGCAACCACTAGCCGACAGACGTCGTGTGAGAAGCGATCATAACAACAAAGTGTTGTAGACTCTGTCCAATTATTGACATTGCAGGAAGGCATAAAAGCTATACATCATCTTAAACAGAACAAATCAAGTTTTAAAGATTCAACAACTTTAATTAAAAACTTAGTCCAGATGCTTGAACCATGCCCAAAGTCTGACCAGTTAAGTCTGACCTCCAGAAAAAGGCTAGATACTGTATTGTCCTTCTTCAAAGCTGAAAGTATATTGTTTCTCCTTGGATGGGAAGCAAGTCACAGAATTAGCCACAGTAATGCTAGAACCCTTTTTTTATACAACTACAAAGCTGCATCAGCTGTGATACATTTCCTGGTCAAATATATGACAGCAGTGCGTATAGAGAGGAGGGGACTCAAACCCTACAATATTATGTGTTTTAACGTTCTATATTACACACTTTAAGTATAAGTATAAGTATGAGAGCAACTCATTGAATTCGTTTTATTCTGAATGCAGTTTTTGCATATTAATTTTGGTAAAATAATTACTGTTTTTATCATTATTAAATTTTAGAAACACCATCATAAGATTAAGTAGGGATGGTACTGGTGAATATTCTTCACTATGATACTCTAATAGTTTCCTCTCTTTTCATGTTATTTCCAAAACATCCAATATAAATAAAGAACTTCACGCTGGAAAAAAACTAAGTACACTGATTTTGGAATATTAAAAAACTTCCTATACATGACTACACACATTGTTTAACTATTTTATAACTGGAAAGTTGCATAACCTGCGTTGGTATAATATCATGGAAAATCCCCAAGACCGGCTCTTGATCTCTCAGTGGTCTGTGGGAACAATGGTTCCCTGAGAAACACGTAACAGGCTGTCATCCCTCATGATCATCTGGAGGGAGCCAGCGGTCGGTCTTTAACATGCCCACCCCTGAAAGCTGAGCTCCTGATAAAAATGTGGATCCCGTCTCTTCAGGTGTCTGAGGTAGGTGGAGAGAAGGAGCTGAGATCAGCCATGATCGGAAAGACTGAACCGACTATCAGAATACAACATTTTTTGTTTGAATGAAAGACTAATTTGGCTATAACACTGGTGATCTGTCGTTAGTCCATAGGTTTGAAACAATATAAGTTTAATAACTACTAACCACATCACAGAATTTCTTCAGGTCCTCTAATGGTCAGCTCTGTTACTCCACTCAGCATCCATACAAGGCTACCCACAAATTCTCTGGCACCTAGGCCTTTGTCTCTTTGTCAGCCATACCATTAAGGCTCTTCCTCCTGCCAGATCCTTCATGCATGCAAAATGTGGCCAAGTACACTCCCTTCTTCCAGCTTTTCCAAATCGCAGGGTACCCCTGAGCTCCCTCCTCAGTTATCCCTCAGGCGTGCTTTTCCATTTCTCACCCCCTCAGTCTGATCTCTCCTCTGACCTGATCATGGGCATCGCACTGTGGCCGCCAACGTTAAGGCTACAGCAATTGTACCTGATGACACACCTTCTAAAGGTTTTGGTGTTTTTTATAGAGAAAAATGCTTTACCTGGCCTCTTATTATATTATATTATATAATATTTTAAATTCCCTCTTCCCTATTGCCATTACCAAACTTATTTGGGCTGATGACCTTCATTTGCCAGCCATACTGAGGGTTACTACTGAGGTGCTTGAATTCTAGGGTTCTATTTGTATCCTGTTTACACAGTATTTGGCAATGCTCATATTATTGGTTACTCTCATCAAATTTCTTAAATTTATGACCCCAGAACATTTATATGATAATGTATTTATTTTCAAAGAAAGCAAAATGGAATGAAAATAAAGCAGCCAGCAGTTATATCACCCTGCAACTCGCAACTGGCAACCCACTGAAGGTAAGTAGGTGTGAGCCTGGTCAGTACCTGGATGGGAGACCTCCTGGGAAAAACTAAGGTTGCTGCTGGAAGAGGTGTTAGTGGGGCCAGCAGGGGGCACTCACCCTGTGGTCCATTTGGGGCCTAATGCCCCAGTGACGGGGACGCTGTACTGTAAACAGATGCTGTCCTTCGGATGAGATATAAAACTGAGGTCCTGACTCTCTGTGGTCATTAAAAACCCCAGGGCATTTCTCGAAAAGAGTAGGGGTGTAATCATGGCCTCCTAATAATCCCCATCTATGAATTGGCTTCATTACTCTGCTCTCCTCCCCACTGATAGCTGATGTGTGGTGAGCGTTCCGGCGCACTATGGCTGCCGTTGCATCATCCAGGTGGATGCTGCACAGTGGTGGTGGTGGAGGGGATCTCCATTACCTGTAAAGTGCTTTGAGTGGAGTGTCTGGAAAAGCGCTAAATAAGTGTAAGCAATTATTATTATAAATTATTAAAGGTATTAACGGATTTTCTTTAAGTTACAGTTTTTACTTTAGCTCATTCATTTTGGTCTGTGTGAGTGCAGGAAAGTAACTTCACAAAAAGTGAAGGATGAAAACAGGAGTATCCTTAATTAAGTGATTTGGAATAAATCAAGAATGACTTCAGAAAACAAATTACTATTCAGTCTTATGAAATCAAAATTATATGTGCTTTCAGCGCAACATGTACTATATGCAGTGTCATAGAATTGTATAATTGAATTGTTCTGATTTAGATTAATGACTTTCTTGGGTCCAGTAATTTGGTGCCACCCAAGATAGGACACAAATCAAAGCAGATGAGACTATTGATGAGATTACTGGTTTTATTTTTATATTTTTTGATTAAACATTTCAACAAATTTAAAAAATAGGTGTTCTTACAAATCATTCTATTAATTAAATTTTATTTTACTTATCCGAAAGCATTTTCGGTTTGCTTTCTACTTATCAGTTTTACTTCCCATTTCTTTTAATCAAAAGCTCAAGTTCTGAGCTAAACTTCGAAGCTTTAATGTGCATTATGGTAATTGTTTTAGGAAAATCCCCTGCTTTGCAAATTCCAGGGAAAATACAGTGACGAGTGATGGGAAAACATGCAATACAGCCTCCCGCTATAAAACACGGAAGTTTCACTTATTCCCTTGCTTACAGTTATCTCTACACCAGACAGCTCCTAAGGTAAGTTTATTACTTCTCATGTACTCTTCTCGTTGTTGAGAGTAAATTCTAGAAACAATGACATGCCTTCAAATAACAGCCAAACAGGTTGAGAGGTATTGTTTGTACAAATGTTAATAACCAGGAACAAGTATAAATTCTAATACTGTTAACGATGCGTGTGTTTGTTAGAATAGAAAAGAAAATGCTATAAAAATTATAAGATACATTTTAAAAGTATTAGGAAGAAAATAAGAAACCATGAAATAATGTAAAAGAGAGCATTTCAGCCAATTAAGTTAATTTAATTTAAATGAAAACCTTTTAATGCAACCTGACAATTATAACTCATCAGCATGTCTAAGCTATATATTGTCTGTAACAAACTCTATATAGTTTTGTTTCTTAAAACCACTCATAGATTTTTCAGAGATTTAAATGAAACTAATAATTCTTAGCAGAGTATAATTTGTTTCTTAAGAAACAAATTTCAGTGTTTTAAATAGAGGTTTAGGAGAAAGACATCCCCAAATTTCATACACTTCACTCACCTTGTAAAAAGTCTTGAATTTCTTTGAACCCCTTCCTCAATGCCATCATCAACCTCACAGCAGGTCTTTGGTTTATTGTACTTACTGGGGTGTTCACTGGTCTTCCCTATGGCATGGCTGTTGTTCCCTCAGTTGGAGTGGTTATGTTAACCAACCTAAATCAATTCACTCAACTTAACAACTTAAAGTAATTACTGTACCTCTTTATTCTGTATGTTTTTGCATCACCTAAACTATGTAAACGTAATACAGTATATTGTAATTTAATTTATTTTTGAGTACGAACTGTAACAATGATCTCATTTGTTAAATTCACTGGTTTTGTTTTTCTTTCTCTCTCGTCATACCAGCTTTACGGGTATCATTTACTAAAGTTTTCATTTACTGGCAACTGGGATTGTGCAATTGCTTTTCTTTTGCCCTGTTCTTGTGGTTTTGGATGTGTTCCAGTCAAATAATTATGCTGTAACATTCTCACTTCTGTGTTTCTCTAGCAAACATGAGAAAAATAGTGAAGAAAATATCGTTATTAGACTGTAAATGCAAGAAATTTCATTTTTAAATTTAAGCTTTTTCAGCTTTTTTTCAGCATGATAGGAGTGCTTGAACACAAAATTCAAAACAAATCTCTTTTTTATCATACTTTGCATGTAAGTGCTGGCTCAGTGTGTAGATCACTGGATGCACTGACCTGAATTATTACCTGAATTATTTGTTTTCTTATTAAAACCACAGAGGTTTGACGTGTCTAGGCATATAACATTTGAGACTGCCTGTTCCGGGCCTGTTGTGTGGATTCAAGAAAAGTAAAGCAATGCAAAGAGAGAAACAATTAAAAAATAACCAGACAAGTAGGTGCATGTAGGTACTAGTAATATGCCATAAGGACATTATAAGTTTTGCTTTGTAGTTAACACTTTCACTCCCTGTGTTTTCATGTTTTCCCTCCTGATACAGTATATGTACAACTTCTATTGTTCATGTAAAAATAATACAAACGAGAAGACATCTCTGTGGGAAATCAGAAGATAACTATATATATATTTTTTATAAGAAAAGTTAATATTGAAGTAGGAGATACATAAATTATAACCCAATCTCCTTTTCTGTTATTAGCATTAAATATATAATATTTGTAAAATGAAGCACAGACTGATTTTGGGGAGTACAGTAATTCACATTCTGTCATGAGTTTCAGGATTTTCTAGTGTAAATTTAATGATCAGACCGTTAGTCAATTTGCCATTTACTGAGCTTTAGGTTGTTCTTGTCAGTTTTCACTATGTTGAAAAATGGGTCACCAACTATACAGTATGTGAAGTCCATGATCCTTTCAGATCTCTCTATATGAAACCAAGGATTTTTTAATTACTATTTTTATAAGTAGACATTACTTTCCCATCTTCTATTTTGAGTGAACTGAATAGAAATAAAACAAAAACTATTTTCCCATATTAATTTCCCTCTTTTTAAAACAAGCTGTTTTCCCTACAATTACAGTCTCTGACTTACAAAGGATAATGAACACAAAGTTCTGAGGGCTTCCTGGAATTGTGCTCTGGGTCAAAACTATTATGTTTCAGTTAAGTACACCTTTTTCATGCAGGAAAAAAGTGAAATTATATTGGGCCCACTCATTTAAAAACAAAGCCCTCATAACTTTCAAATCTATAGTAAATAATATGTTTTTCTAGAAATGTTATTGACTTTATAAAACGTTACAGAATTGTAGAAATGTAGACCAGTATAAAAAAATACCTGGCCAGTTATTATATGTGTTCCAGTGTTACATATTTTATCCAGTCTCTAATTTGAAACTAAAAGTGAATAAGATAGCTTGTGTGAGGGATTAACAACATTTTTCAAACGTTAAAAGTATTAAAAACTTTTAAATTCCACTTATGGACCGTACCGTATACAACTTAATTAAATACTGTACTTGGCAAATATAGGGATATCTTATATGTGTAGAATACAGTTACATATATTTTACATAGCATCGGAGGCTGCTTGCGCTTCTAGATGTTTTTCTGAACTTTGTTAGGGGCTCTCTATTCAAAGGATGTAACATAATAATTGTATTAACATCTCAAATATATAGTTACTGTATAAAGTAACACAGTAATGTATGTACTGTATACTGATTTACAAGCTATTTTACCATGATTTTACTAGTGCCAATGGTGTAAGAGCGAGGAGCCCCCCGTATATAAAATATAACATCTCTATTACTAAATGTAAGAACAATATATCATAGAACATCCAAATGCACTATTACAAGTTAAAGTTTTAGCTGTTGTTGATTTATAATCCTAGGTATGAAATTCAGTTTCCTAATATTATGATGCTTCTGATATTACCAATCTTGAAATACAGTACTCTGTCAATAAAAATGTGTGTAACTGACAAGTATTAAATAAAAATGAATTAAAATATGTAATACGATATATGTATAACTTATTATAACTTAAGTATTTACACCCTTTTCAGTGGTAAAAAATTAAGGGAAGACATTATCAAGTATAAACAGGAAATCTGTACTGTCTCTTTACTATAGTATTGATAGAGTCTGATAGCAGAATCTGTCTGTAACTCTATACCCACATGGTGGTAGGGGCTGTGAAGTCCTGCTGAATTCACATGCTAAACTCTAACCTTCACGCTTGCTTGAGGACAGATGCTTCTCCCTCCCTGTACTGAACTCCCATCTTCTGTACTAAACTTCCTGATGGGGAATGTTTATACTAAACTCACAGAAAAGGAGGGAATGTTTTAAGTGCTTTCTGAGTCCTAGAGTTTCTTGAGAAAGCTACCTTAAAGACAGGAGGGGAAGGGTGTAGAGATAAGTATATACAGTATATAAGCTGTGTAGAGCCATATCCCTGTTTGAGCAATACAACAATAAGCCTCAAATGTGTAGTTCCTTGTATACATAAAATAAAGCTTGGCTTGACAAACAGACACTTCAGGCTCAGGAGGTGTATCAGACAAAAGCCATGCAAATTAAAATCCAGCTGTATAGATGATGTAGTTGACGTACATACAGTATGGGTGGCAGTTCTCAAATATTTCCACAGGATTTCCAAATATTCAAGAGGTCTTAACTGGATCACTCAAGGAAATACATTTTCTTATTTTAAAGCCACTCCACTGTAGCTTTGGATCATTGTCCTTTGTTCTGCAGGAACAGTACTCACTAGGAGATGTGTTGTATTGGATCAGCATTTTGCCATTTAGACCATTCATCCATTTTCTAACCACTTCTTCCAATTGACTGTCACTGGGCAGCTGGAGCAATGGGAGTAAGGTGGTTCTTCTTGGACAGGACATTAATCCATTGCAGGGCAGATGCAGTTTCTCAAGATGCCAATATGCTAGTATGTTTTTGTACTCTGGGAGGAAACCCATAAAACATAAAGAACAAAAACTCCATGCAGATAGCACCCTCGATCTAGAATTGAACCCAGGGCCCCAGCTCTGTGAGGCAGCAATGTTAAACATTTCCAGTTTCATTTCACCTGACCACAAAACCCTCAGTCATTTTTTACAGAATCAGTAGGGTGCTTTATTGCAAACCCAATGTGGGATTTGATTTTTTTTTTCAGTTCCATATAGGTTTCATTTATGTGGTGAACTGTATATTGCTGACCCATGGACATTTTCTCCCATCTCAGCCAGTAAACTCTGTAACCTTCTCAAAGTTGGCATTAACCTCATAATTGCTTCCCAAAGCACTCTTCTCTGTGCTCTCCTTTGTGCCCAGGCAGAGTTATCCCAGAGTTGGTTAGATAGTTGAATCTTTGCATGAAATTGACTACCTGACAGAGTGATCATACAGAGACAGGGGTGTTCTGTATTCACGTGAATATGAGAGCACTGCTAATGCTCTCATACAAAGTTCAAATAATTGTTGTGGCTTGTAAAGGTAATTGTACACCTAAATTAATTTAGGTTTTTCACAACAAAAGATTTGAACAATTATGCAATCATCGCATTTTCATTTCTCTTTCATATTAATTATCTATTTACTTATTTCTTTGTTTTTTTGTTTTTTAAAAGTATGGAGTAGATTGTGTATATAACAAGTACTACTTGTTACTTCAAAGTAAAGTTGACTGCAAGCTTTAAAAGAAAAAAAACGATTACGTCTGTGAAGGGTCTGAAGTCTTTTCTATAAGACAGTGAATATGCTCTCAAATGAAAGAAACCAAGTATCTTCAAGTGTCAAATTAGACACTCTAATAAAGATTAGATTTTTTCCTTCTTTATGCTTAGTTTTAAAACCCAGGCTGGAATAGAACATTACAGGTAAACAATCATATTGCATCACAATATGCTCACAATAATTATATCAATATAATTTTATATAGGTTACACAGAGCCTGTACAAAACACTACAATTTAATAATGCAAAAGAAGAGAGGTTTAAAAAGCAATCACAGTCCCAAATTCTCAGACCAGTTATCACATCTCAGTAACAAAATAAACCCGACGCTGAACATACTGTACCTGAAAATTTATTTTGTGATGTAAATTGGAGGTTTTACAAGTTACTGTGTACATTTTACTTTTATTGTGGTGAGAAATGCTCTCATTAATGCTGATTCTTTCTAACATTGAAATATAAAAATATTATTGTGGTTTCCCTTTAAAACAGAAAGCCCTGAAAATGTGGACTGAATGCCTATAGAGTATTATTGGAAAATGCATTCAGACATGAGCAGAATGTGAATGCACAATAAAGTAGTGTATCAAAATCAAAAGAAATGACAGATGTGGTTAAAAACAGAAACCATTGAAAGGTGTTCTTTATTAGGGAAATATGTGCATGAGATAAAACATATATACCAAGTCTGGCATGTCTTTCTATTCCAAACTGAACAGGACATTTAAATTTGTGAATTGTTTATTATTGTCTGAGTTGCAAGTAACTGGGGAAATTATACAGAAATTTGTACAGTATAGTATGTGTCATATTCTAATCATGCAGTGCTCATAGAAAAGTCCTTTTTAACTTCAATCCCATGTTAAGATTAATTTGCTTGTGTTCACTTACAGTCTAAAGAAAACAGAGTAAAATGGGGTAAGTGTTAAACTTTTTATTTACCTGTGTGAATCAACACTTCTCAGTAAAGTTCCAACAAAACAAAACAAAGACCTACAGGTATACATACAAACCAGTTTCCACAGAACGGATGCTATTTTCTAATTAATGATATTTAGTTACTTTAAATTTTAGTAGTTGCTCACCACTGGTTATGAAATCTGCTTTTCCCTGATATTCCTGAGGCAATTCAAATCATAATTTGAACTATTAAACTATTTTCAGGATTTCATTATTTGCCAGTATTAGTTTACCAGAGGTTGCAATGTTGCAACTGGCTATCTGCACATCTATCCAAAATCATCATAGATAAGGAATAACCACATCTTATTTAGGATAACCAGAAATATTGAGACTCTTCTCAAAATGTCCAACAAAGTCTCAAAAAGTACCGTTCCTTCAGTTGTTGGTCTGTCTTCCTCCTAGTGAGTGGTGCACACTCAAGGATTCAGTATACTGCTCCCCTCAACAGTGGCCATGCACTCTCCCAGACTGACCCAGGAAGCCTTTGTTTTAAACAGTCACCTAAACAGTTGACTTCCCGCAACAGGTCAGATGGCTGAGAGAAGCAGCTCATTCTCCCATTGGAATCTGGTTAATGTGGTCCCTGCAAGGCTTTGCTCTCGCAAAGAATAATAGTTTAATTAAAAGTGCATTTGTAAGACGTTCGAATGCTGGATCTAAATTTCTTTGACACATTAAAAATAGACAGTGTAGCTCTGGAAGTGTATGTATGTACTGTATGAATGTCCTGCAATGACTGAAAAAAAACATATAGTACCTGATTAGATTTAAGGAAAGTTATTGTACAGACATTAGTTCAGTAGATTATTTAGTTCTTTACACTTCTTTACCCCTTTTTAAGATATATTTCTTGGTTGCCTTTTAGTGAACTGTAGAATTTCTTCAGGTACGAGCTGCATCAGTGTGCGTAGTCTGCAAAGGAACAAGTAATAGGTTTATTCCATGCTGAAAAGAGAAGAAAGAAAAGACAACGTTTCGCCTGTGAAGCCTTCTTCAGGTGTCACACCTGAGGAAGGCTTCACAGCCGAAATGTTGTCTTCTCTCTCTTCTCTTTTCAGTGTTGAATTTCTTGATAGAAAAATGCTGTTATTCATAAAAAAAATTACATTACCCTTCAGTCTGTTTATCAACGAAAACTGTCAAACTGAGTTATGGGCAGTTTGGCCTGTTTTTTTTTTCTTTTTTCATTTTTTATGAAATCCCAGGTAAGTACTTGTAAAAGAATACCAAGTTCACAAGTGAAACATCACAGGGCCAAACTGTGGTTCTCATCACAAGCAGCATTGTATATATCCTATGGCGACAGCTGTTTATTACGGTATGTTGCTTTGTAATACTGCCTTTCAGTAATCAAAATAAAGTTTAATTAAAATGCATATTTCATGCTAATTTTGTGTCTCAAGGGCAATAACTCTTTTAATTATATTTCCAGTGCCCAATGTTGATGGGCCCATACTCTAATGAGCTCCTGCAAATATAAAGTATTTTTATGTATTGTAAATCCAAGCTGAACAAGACAATAAGGTCAGAATTAATCATTTAAGTAGATGCATAACCATGTGGTCCATTAAGTAATGGAGGGCTCATTTGGAATGAAACCTAAATGTTAATTGGTGATTCAGTGTGTGGACAAGACTGAACCAAAAATCTGAATTTGGAAGATGATTTTAATTCAATAAGGCGCAAATTACTTTGAACTATCTGTCTCAGAATTGAGCTTCTCTAGTCCTCAGGAGCCAGAATCTGGCAGGCTGTACAGGTAGTGATTCTGCAGTTCATGATGAATTAAAATGGGTGAAGTGTTGAAAATAATCAACTTTGTTTGTTCTGTTAAGTCATTCTAATCAATGCAAACCAGAGGCGCTTCCTGCCATTAAGCTCGGGAGCTGCTAATCTCAAATCATAAAAGCAGTGTGACAAAGTTGCTATTGGTACATTAGACCTCATGGGTCGTGCTTTAGACTGGAACTTCTTAAGAAGGGAAGTGGAAGTATCAAAAATAAAACACAGCAACATAAAAAACATCAACTATCATCAACTAACAAACATCAACTATCAGCTAAACATGGAAAGAAACATCTATTTCTTCAAAAATGTATATTTAATCATTGTAGTTCAGGTGGGTAGCTGTGTCAGCATGCGTAGGCTGCAAAGGAACAATTAATAGGTTTATTCCATGCTGAAAAAAAGGAAGAAAGAGAACACAACGTTTCGGCCGTGGAGCCTTCTTCAGGTGTGATCATTGGATGTGTTTTCGAGAAGCTCAAATGCTTTATCTTTTCAGCGGTACTCAAGTGAAAATAATGAAATACCAAAATCAAAATGGAGTGTGGAAACAATATGAAAAAATACTTGATAATTTTAAAGATCATGGAAACACTTTCAATGCAGCTGTAGATGGAAGTAATCGTGAAGGTCATTTTCACAGCACACTGGACGAAGCAAAGAGATGTGCAAGATCCAGATCAGTGAGTCTTATGTTCCAGCTTTGTATGTGTCTTGCTTAACTGCTCACAAAAATGAAGATATGTAACTGGTATTCTAGAGCTGACCTTCTACCTTTGTTTGTGGTAACACCTACTAAACACCTCCACAAGCTGGTCTTGTATGGCTGATTGCAGTATGTTGCTAGATGTCCTCTAGCTAACTGTTTGGTCTTTCCTGAAGTCACATTCCTGTAATCTCTTGCAATATCTAAAAGTTCTTGTCTTATCACCTGACCAGATTTTCACATCTTCTAGCTTTCTTTTAATTTCAGTAGACATTCTTGTTGTTTTGGTCACATCTAGAACATCTTTGGTCTTGAACGTCACCTTCAGCAACTGATTATACAGTAGAAGCAAATTCTGAGGGTTTCACTCCTAAAAGTCAATGAAAATCTGACAACAGACATGACAACACAATCATTTTATCAATGTGTGGGTGTCGGCAAGTATTCTATCATTTAATCCTGCAAGCATTTTTACTGTCACAGAATCAAAGATGTTCCTGATCAGGACCCTCTCTTTACAAGTAACATTGATTTCATTAATTATTTTTTTTAAATCCATAGCTGATATGACTGAGAGTTTTGATCAATAGCACATTTGTTCAATAACACCATTGAAGTGTTTATTCCTGAATTGAAGCACCAATGTGATGGTCTAATATCTTATCTGGCTCTTTACTGGGCCCAGCTCTTCCTTAGCTAACGAATTTTATCACTGGTGAGATTCTTAAACATGTCATATACCATATTTGTATGAACATAAGGCTTCATAATTTTGATCCATTCATATGCAGTAAATGATCTTTGGAGAAAAGGAGAAATGACCAAAAACAAATAAAATCTGTTTCCTTTCTAGGGAGCTTTTGCAATCCGATTCTTAGAAGGAAACTGGAAAGATGAATATGGTTGTTGTTATTAGATTAGATGATAAAGGTAAGGTGTATACTGTATATAAGTCATGTAAGTAAGCACTACCCTCTGTAGATCACCTAATAAATATATTATAATAGAATATATTATAACAAATTTCCCTTTGGATTTTATGTTCAATATTATTTTACATGATTATTCATATTTAGTTTTATAAAAAAACAGATAAATGTTTCAGACTAGCAAAATTACTTTTATACTTTAAAAATAAAATAGAATCATTCTAAACAATATTTTTAAAAATACACTTGAAGTGCAAGGGTTTTTACTTTTTTAAATAAAATAATTCCAATAATTTAATTCCAATAATTTTATAATTAAAAACTAAAAATATAGTTTAGCATAAAATGTTTCAGATATAGTGCCTTCTCTAGGTATTCTATCATCTTCTTTTTAATATTTTTTTAGGTGCCAATAAATCTGTCTTAACACTCTTCCATTTTCTAAAACCGTCCAATTCATGGTCGGGGGAGCTGGAGCCTATTCTGGCAAGGAAGGCAGGATAAACCCTTGGAGAGGATGCCAGTCCATCACAGGGCACACACAAACACATACACTCACACCAGGACCACTTTTTCCTAGAGGTCAATTAACCCACCAGTATGTCTATGGATTGTGAAAGAAAAACACAGCACCTGAAGATAACCAACATGAACACAGGGATTACATACAAACGTCACACAGATATCACCTCACGTCCAGAATTGAACCCAGAACATCCACACTGGGCCAGCACCCAGCTCTGAAGCTAAGCAGGGTTAAGCCTGGTCAGCACCTGGATATGAGACCTCCTAGGAAGCTTGTTGCTTACTGGATAGGCTCCAATTTCCTGTGACACTGTATGGTATGAAGTGGTTTGGCAAATTACATGACATGACATCCACACTGCAAGGCAGTGATGCTAACAACTGTGCCACCATGCCACCCATTTATCTTAATATAAAACTATCTTCAAATGTAGTTTAACGGAAAAATAGAACAAAGTTAAAAAGGAACATAAACTTTACTGAATTACTGAATAAAATATTAAAGTAATCTGAATAAACACTCTTGAGTTTTATTTTCAATGGTGTGTTATGGATTTGTTTAAAGAATATCATTATTAAAGAATGTGTTTCACAATAGTGAAATTTTTGTAAATAATGACAGTGTATATAAATCAGTTTCTTTAATGTTCTTTTTTCTTAACTTGAACTATGTAAAGGAGTCATTAAAGAGAAGCTGAAAATGATTTAAATTAATGAAATGTTGAAGATTGAACTTTTCAGTCCAATGAAAAAAGTATTATTATTATTATTCTATTAACAATAATTTAAAATGTATTTTCTTCTTATTTCACAGGGAGAAAATATGCTTGATGTCAACAGAACCTTTACCACGACTTTGGACCACTCTGTGTGCTTTTTTAATAGACAAAACAAGACAATCAAAAATGATTTAATTTTATGAGGGGTCCTACAATTCAGCTATGATGCAATTGTACAAATGTTAAATACAAAACTTTAACATTTATGTAACAATGATTTCATTAAAAGACCATACCAACATGTTTTTTAAATCGTGTGTTTCATTCTGCATCCCGATGTTGTTGAACTATTTTTTTAACACCTTGGAATAAAGACTCCATTATAATGTATTTCTACCATGATCACACATAAGGAGGTTTGTTTAATGCAAACACATTAAATCCTAAACAAGACTATACATGTTCAATTTCTCCTGAAGTGGCACTAGGACAAATTAGTGACAAAGGGCTTTCTGAAGAATTTGACATCTAATTGAATCTAATCTAATATAACTGAATGATAAGAAGAAGAAAATAACTGGTATATTAATAATCATAATCATAATATCTTGCATTTGTATATCCACTTCATCTACCTCCTTAGTTCAAAACCCACCTGGGCGATGTAAAGCAACCTTTCTGGACATGATATAAATATTGTAAGGTTGCCAGTGCTGGGTTATAGAGGGGAAATATTGCCCAAAGAAAGAAAACTGGTATTGTGTGAATTTGTAGGGTTTTGGACAGTTATACAGATTTGAATATTGGGTTGTGGACATTTGTGTGGTGTAGTTAGTGAATTGTTTTGAACTAACAAGCAATTTAGAATCCAGATCTAATCGACAAAGTTTCTTATAGTTAAAGCTAGTGAGACAACTCAAAGAGGAGCTTAGGTTTTTTTGGTGTTTTGTTTAGTTTGATACAGACATGCGAAGAAACACAATACTTAATATTTTAGTATAGTGACCTAGATTCAGTGCTAAACAAAAACAAAAATGTGTGCACAAAAAAATGGCATAACACAAACAAAAAGGAAAGCACAAATAAAAAAGACTGCCCAACAAATTACACAATACAAACAGAAATTAGTGCACAAGCAAAAAAGAGTGCACAAATAAAAATGTTTTCACAATGGAAATTGACATTGTTCCAAAAATGGACATCTGTTGCAAGGTGAATGGGCATCACTAAGTGGAGTGCACATTTTGAATCCATGATGAGATGTTTTTGTGAATTTTCTAAAACTTTAAAAAACACCACAACAGTAGGATGCTCTGCTTGTTTTGTGGAGGCCAGTTTGGTGAAAACCATTCAATTTGACCTCACTGTGCAAATCTATAGGACTTCTGTAAATCTTTGAGGAGACATAACCTAGGACAATTTTTACATATTGTAATACTGTATATCACAAAGCTACTGTAAAGCTACATACATTTCCCTAATGTCTGCTTACAGGTGTTGTTAATGGAAACAGCCTTGGCAAATTTGACTTACTGAAGAAGTATTTCAGTAAAGTTTGTACGTATATATTGAATTTTCTGCAAACATTTGATAGCATGTCGATGAGTCTGAGGAGTTTGAAAGGTCACTTTGAACACTGTTTAAAAAAGGGGGCAATTACACACCCCTGCAAGTGGTGTGCAGTGAAATTAATATGGAGGTGAGAGGACCAGAGAGGTTATTCAACTGCATGTCAATGTTTTAACTTCTAAAGGAAAAATACTGTTAAAAGTCAGAAGAGATGATGTGATGCATCTATCACATACAGATGCAGCCATTTAAAGTGCGCGGTACAGACACGTACCGGAGGTAATTGGCTATGGCGTCGCGCATTTTGACGCAAGATGACGCGCGGTACCGCGGTACGTGATTGGTTGACCGACAGGGGCACTCATGGTCCGTTGGTCTGTCATTTGCAGTAAACGTCTTTACTGTGCCCGTTGTAGTATTGAATATTTATATGGAATTTTACCACTGAAGGGAAATCTTAGTAGCTGAGCATAAAAAGAATAGGAGCATACTGTAACACGTGTGAAGGCCATAAACGATATTAATTTTGGAACATAAACATACAGTATATGGCTGGTCTTGGTACTTTAAAGAAAAAATACACACCAGTATTCCATTTCTCTCTAAACATTTTAAGCATCGAAGTCTTTAACTAAAGAGATACCGGAGTCAACAAGCATACTTTTAGAATTTGATTAAAATATTATTATATAAAATATAATATGGAATCGCATATCTAAATAAATTAATAACGATATAATTATATTCATGTACCGCAACACAAGAATAGTACACGCTGTACATTGTCTGTCGATAATGTTTCTGTAGTGCTTTTTCAGCACTCTGCATGTGACCTTGCTGGTGGTGCTGTGGGTTAGGTTCCTGACTCCCATGTTACATGGTCTGTGATCGAATCCTACTGGAACTATGACTTTTTTTTTAACAAACATTTCTTTGAAAAAATGAAACGTTTCCCTTGGTCAGAGATTAAATAAAACCTCACTCGCACCAAACACATTTATATTTCTAAATATCACAACATTATCGAATTTAAGTCTTTTTAATAACAATGAATAGTCACCTATGCGTTACAAAATAAACATTTATATTGATTTGAATCGCGTTTTGATTTAAATAAACGCGTGTTTAAATATATGTGTTTAAAGGCGATATATAAAAGCGCTGATTCTTATGGAATGTGTTCCGCCAGGGATTCGAAAAAATTTTTTTTTTAATCGTGTATCTAAGGAAAATAGCAATATAACTTTGTTCATGCACAAACAGTGGCATGTTACATTATTAATTTGGGTGTCTCCTCTCGCCAGAAAGCTCTAAATTGCATTTTGAGTGCGGTTTTTGACTTTTTCTAAATTGCAACCCATAAATAAAGCTGATACAGTTTAGACTTACTGTTTTTTAAACTGTATTACAGCAGCACATTGGACAATGCAACGTAAATTGCAAAAATGCACTTGGAATCTGTCCAAGCCCTACTTTGTCAGGCATTTTCTATTACTGCAACGGACATAAAAACTCTCTTGCTTTTAACAGAGCGTTTCATAATTTCTAACTACGAAATTATTTAAACTGCGCCACTTATCATTCATCTTTAAATAAACTTTATTTTATATAGAGTTTTAAGCGAATAAGTAATTAGATTGCTCATAAACCTAATCGCTTTTTCTACATAAACACAGCGTGATTGCTCTCTGAAAATGCTTTTTCTTTATATTTAGGCTCAATTTTCAACTATAGATCGTATTATTATAAACTTTCTTGGAAAAATGTCTTTTATGTAAACCATGTTTGGCCTTCCTTAAAAATAAATTGCGTAGTAAAATCAGGTGGTAATAGTGTACACTGGATCTGGCTATCACAGTAATCAGTTTCAGTTTTCTCCCCTGTTATGGGATCACGAACTACAAAAATGCATTCAATGAATGATGCTTGTATAATATTGTTACAGGCTATGGTACAGTAAGTGACTACAGTATGGAAGTGTTTCTAAGAGTCTAGATACAATGAGTAACACCAACTAGTGTCAATATTTCCACTTCCTAGAGCTTCAGACCAGTTGTGCTAGGTGTAAGGCACACTGATCAAAAGAATCGTATGGTTTGCCTCAGTTGTACTAAATTCTGGGTAAACGATTAAGAATGTAAAAGGTGTATAATAAAAAGACAGAGGAGAAGACAGGGCAGCACAGAACATAAAGCGTGTTTCAGACGACAGATCTCTGTCCAGATTCTCCATAAAGAGCAGATTGGAGCTAGGTATTGGAACCTTGCTAAGAGAGCTTGCTGTTCTGTGTTTTTAGGGAACTCTTATTGTCTGAGTGAAGAATTCCTCGGTTAAAAACTGCTTCTCCTGGTTATTGGGCGCATTTCAGGAATAGGGATATAGATTTCCATTGATTTGATAGCGTCTGGGTTTACAGAGAGATAATAAACCTCAGGTTGTATTTGATTTAGTTAAGAAGTTAGAATTATCCTATTCTTGCCTTTGTAGGAGTTTGAATACTTGGTAGCAGTCTGGGGTTTTTATGGGTGGACTAGACATACTGTAGGCCTCTGGAATGCCTTGACTGTAAAAGTGTAAGTACAGTAACTTGTATTTTGTACTTTTAGTGTGTGTTGTGTTTTTTAAATAAATATTTGTTTAATCCAATGTGCCTGAATTATTACTCTTTTGACCAAAGCTGTGCCAGAGAACAAAGAACCCGTGTCCCTCTAACAATACCGACCACCTGGGTACTGTATATTGTTGGTAAAATCTTTACAAATTTGGGATTATATATTTTACTTATTGATTTATCTGCTCAGACATTTTCTGATTTTCATAACCTCTCCCCCCATATGTAACAATATAATGTAATATTTTGTGAGACATATCTATGGCTCTGCTTAACACTTTTTGTTTCCTTAAAATAAATGTTATGTTGTCTATGAAGAAGACATATTCCTATCCAAGGTCATCCTAACATGTTGGTAAAAAGACCCAGAAGACAAAATAATGTTTTTGTATTTTAATATGGTGCTGATTTACTCTCAGTGATATGTTATCAAAGCCCATTGTAATATCACCAGTTACATGAGACAAGTATTTCGAGAAATGGATTTCAGGCACACCCCTAAGCAGTTTAAAGTACCGCTTTTTCTGTTTAAACTGTGCCTGAGGCATGTTGGGTGGCATATTTACTCAAAGGTTTTGTGTGAGTTTGAACAAGCTACTCAGTCATGTTGTTGAAGCCAATACCCTTTTTCTAAGAAACGGCTGAACGATATCTTCAGATCATTTAGCTACTAACTACACGTACTGTACCAAACAGGCCAGCTTGCTAGATTGTTCTTCTTATGGTCCCAATTTTTCCTCTGCTTTTGAGGATGTTTTCTAGAGTATCAGGTGGAAGCTATTTGGTTTTATTTCTGAGGGTCTGTGGAAAATCAGGGTGTGAGCTCATCTTCCTACCTCTCAGAAATGCTTTAGAAAATTCCTTATAACAAGCATCAGGCTTTCTGTTCCCTCTCAAAAAAATTGATGCATATAGTTTTTTAAGATGGGATGAACTAAAAGCAATAGCCTGGTTTTCTTGTGCTTTTCTTTCCTCTCCAGTCAAACAGAGATGTGCACAGAAAAGCTGCGGTGACCTATGCCTTGTCTGTCTGTCTTGCCCATCCTGCACCCTTGTTGTTGTTCTTGTTGCCAGTACCCAGACTGCTCCTCTGCGGGAGTCTGGGTATTTACTTTGTAATCTGTGGTTTACATCTACTGTATTGCTTTGAGATGCCACTTTTAAAGGTGATATGTAAAATAAAGTTTTTTTATTATTGTTATAGAGAAACATGATCAGATTTTCCCTGGTTCAGAAAAAAGACGATTAAAATCTGTAATCTTTCCACTTGTATGTCATCGGAAAATACAAGAAGTTTCTGCTTTGTGCTAAGACATTAACGAGTACAACCCCCCTCTCTGTGGAAGTGCTGGCTGTGACGAATTAAACCGGTTTCACAGGTATTTTCAAAGTAGGAAGTACAGTACTTACTAGTTAAGAAAGCTAGGCTCCTCAATGAAATCGCTTTAACATGCTAATGCGTTGGTGTAACAGTCCGGGCGTGGCAAGCTTCTAATGTCAACTCAACTCGATTGGAAGACAATGAACATATTCTAGCCCTAAATGAATTAATAGCAAACCTGGTTTACATAAAAGACATTTTTCCAAGAAAGTTTATAATAATACGATCTATAGTTGAAATCTGAGCCTAAATATAAAGAAAAAGCATTTTCAGAGAGCAATCACGCTGTGTTTATGTAGAAAAAGCGATTAGGTTTATGAGCAATCTAATTACTTATTCACTTAAAACGCTATATAAAATAAAGTTTATTTAAAGATGAATGATAAGTGGCGCAGTTTAAATAATTTTCGTAGTTAGAAATTATGAAACTCTCTTTTAAAACCAAGAGAGTTTTTATGTCCGTTGCAGTAAAAGAAAATGCCTGACAAAGTAGGGCTTGGACAGATTCCAAGCTCATTTTTGCAAATTACGTTGCATTGTCCAATGTGCTGCTGTAATACAGTTTAAAATACAGTAAGTCTAAACTGTATCAGCTTTATTTATGGGTTGCAATTTAGAAAAAGTCAAAAACCGCACTCAAAATGCAATTTAGAGCTTTCTGGCAAGAGGAGACACCCAAATTAACAATGTAACATGCCACTGTTTGTGCATGAACAAAGTTATACTGCTATTTTCCTTAGATACGCGAATAAAAAAAATAAATTTTTTGAATCCCTGGCGGAACACATTCCATAAGAATCAGTGCTTTTATATATCGCCTTTAAACACATATATTTAAACACGCATTTATTTAAATCAAAACGCGATTCAAATCAATATAAATGTTTATTTTGTAACGCATAGGTGACTATTCATTGTTATTAAAAAGACTTAAATTCGATCATATTGTGATATTTAGAAATATAAATGTGTTTGGTGCGAGTGAGGTTTTATTTAATCTCTGACCAAGGGAAACGTTTCATTTTTTCAAAGAAATGTTTGTTAAAAAAAGAAGTCATAGTTCCAGTGGGATTTGATCACAGACCATGTGACATAGGAGTCAGGAACCTCACCCACAGCACCACCAGCAAGGTCACATGCAGAGTGCTGAAAAAGCACTACAGAAACATTATCGACAGACAATGTACAGCGTGTACTATTCTTGTGTTGCGGTACATGAATATAATTATATCGTTATTAATTTCTTTAGATATGTGATTCCATATTATATTCCCTTTTAATCAAATTCTAAAAGTATGCTTGTTGACTCCGGTATCACATTAGTTAAAGACTTCGATGCTTAAAATGTTTAGGGAGAAATGGAATACTGGTGTGTATGTTTTCTTTAAAGTACCGAGACCAGCCATATACTGTATGTTTAAGTTCCAAAATTAATATCGTTTATGGCCTTCACACGCGATGCTCCTATTCTTTTTATGCTCAGGCACTAAGATTTCCCTTCAGTGGTAAAATTAGATATGAATATTCAATACTTAAACGGGCACAGTTAAGACATTAAATATACATATACATACTGTATACAGTACAGTTTGCATACGGTAATATGTTTATGTTCCTAAATCAATCTCTTTTATGAGCATGTGAAAGGCATGGTGAATCGATTCTAAAAAATTACTGTACTTTGCATGATTGGAAACAAATGCGTGATTGCGAAATGCTGTGGTGTTACTTTTACAAAGACGATCAATGAAAAAAATAATGTGGACCAGGGCAATACTTTGAGTTTACACTTACAGCTTGTCCAAGGTCATTCATTATTAATACTATTAGTAATAGCTTCGTTAAAGACTTTGATGGCGACAGCTCAAACATGAGAGGTTGAGCTTTATTAGCTCCACCTTGCAGAAATTCCGGATACTATTATTTAGCTTGCGGTATTATAGGAGTCAACAAGCATACTTTTAGAATTTGATTAAAAGGGAATATAATATGGAATCGCGTATCTCAAGAAATTAATAACGCATTAGCAAGAAATGCATTAGCCTGATTGTGATTAAAAAACACATAATTAAACAAGCATTTGCGATTTAAATCAGAACACGATTTAAATCAATATAAATGTTTATATTGTAACGCATACTGTCCAGCCTCCATTTCTCTATAAAAATTTACTCTGTTGCACACACACACAATAGAAGCAGGAACCGCTGTCAGAAGGGAAGAAGGTGAGTATTCATTGTTATCAAAAATGACTTAGAATCGATCATGTTGCGATATTTTGAAATATAAATGTCAATTGATTGTCCATAATATCGCTATTCTATTTTTTCGAAGAAATGTTTGTTAAAAGAAAAGTCCAGCACCAGGTGGATTTGAACACACAACCTGTGCGTTGTTAGTCACGCACCTAGACCAGTAGGCTACAGGGGAACTCGCATGAACAGGGAGGCGAAACAGCCTTACACAGCCCTGTCAAAGTACACGAATATAATCATACCATTATTAAATTCTTTAGATACGCGATTCCATATTATATTCCCTTTTAATCAAATTCTAAAAGTATGCTTGTTGACTCCGGTATCACGTTAGTTAAAGACTTCGAAACTTAAAATGTTTAGGGAGAAATGGAATACTGGTGTGTATTTTTTTCTTTAAAGTACCAAGACCAGCTATATACTGTATGTTTATGTTCCAAAATTAATATCGTTTATGGCCTTCACACGCGTTACAGTATGCTCCTATTCTTTTTATGCTCAGCTACTAAGATTTCCCTTCAGTGGTAAAATTCGATATCTACAACGGGCACAGTAAAGACGTTTACAGTAAGTCTTTCTACGACAGACCAACGGACCACGAGTGCCCCTGTCGGTCAACCAATCATGTACCGCGTCATCTTGCGTCATGATACGCGATACCGCAGCCAATTACCTGCGGTACGTGTCTGTACCGCGCACTTTGAATGGCTGCATCTGTAGAGATCTCGTAGGTATTTATAGCGTTTGGGAGGGGAATAGATTGTCAGGAGTGATTGCTAATTATTGACAGCTGAGTCTGAGCTTGGTTGTTGTCATCCCTCCCGAACTTTTGTTATAGACTTCAATTTCTCCAATCTCAGGCTCATAGCAGACTTTGAAACTGCCTGTGGTGTGGCAATGCAGATTGAGCTACACGAAAATTCACTATATTCACCATTGTAGTGTGGTTTTGGAGGGTTAACTGAACCTCCAGTCAATCATGTATATATTCTGGGAGAATAGCTCATGTAACTAAACCTTAGACCGTGTTATAAGCACGTTCGACCACAAGACCAAAACCACGTGTCCCAGGATTCCGACACACCAAGAGCCGGTATAAAACAGGTCTCGTGATCTAGTGATAATCATCACTATCCACTTCGGTCTATTACAAACCCACGGATTCACACAGCTATCTCCTGTATAGCTCATTTCACCCCAAACACACTAAAAACTCTCTCTTTTTCACAGTTCCTTCACCTACGTCGATTATGCAGCGACGACATCGACTTCCAGAACCAAGCCCTCAAAATGTACTCCTTTTTCATCAACAGAGGATACCCCAGCAGTGTTATTGAGAGAGCCCTTGCCAGAGCAAAAAACACCCCTCGGACCATCAGCTCAATCGGGAACTCCTGCCGTAACAACTGCATTCCTTTGGTGCTTCCCTACAACCCCAATACACTTCCTATCCCCAGGACTATTAAAGACAACTTTTCCATCCTACAGAATGATCCCTCCATTGGGGCCCTCTTTTCTGACCGCCCCATTATCTCATATCGCCGAGCACCTAATCTGCGCAAACTTCTTGTTCACAGCTCCCTTGACCGCCCTCAGCAACCGTCCACACCAGGCGCCTTCCCTTGCAACAGAGCTCACTGTATCACCAGCAAGTACACATCTAACACCACACTCCTTCAAGGCCCCTCAGGACAATTCTGGATCACCCAGATGTCATCTTGTACCTCCAGCAACCTTATTTACTGTATCTCTTGCAGTAAATGCCCAGCCATCTACACTGGGGAAACAGGAAGAGACTCGGAGACCGCTTCAGAGTACATGTTAGGGCTGTGAAGATCATTTCACCTCTGATGGCCATGACCACTCTAATCTCTCTGTCTGTGTTCTCAAAGACGGTTTTCCAAATACATACATCAGAAAGCTAGGATCACACCTCCCCCTTCTCTTAATGACAGACTACTTTTCTTCTAAATTCTCTCTATTCATTTAATTTCACACCTCTCTACACCTATTCTGACTTCACACCTCTTGATTGGCCTCTCTTTCTGTCACCTGCTCCCGCCTCTCGCTCCTCCTCTCTCCCAGCTTCTGTTCTCCCGCTACATTACCTTTGCTTACTGCCTTGTCTCTCTCACACCTGAAGAAAGCTTCACGGCCGAAACGTTGTGTTTTCTTTCTCCCTTTTTTTCAGCATGGAATCAACCTATTAGTTGTTTTGTTTTAGCCACTGTTGATGTCTAATAATTAATTTCACAGCCTGTCCATGGGTAGGGGTATCTTCTCTCTTTGAAGTATTAGCTGTATATTATTTTCAATGTGTGCATTATCCATAAAATTAAAAAAGTGCAACCTACCTCACAAATGCAGACAAAAATATTGTATTCTAAAAGAAAGACGTGTTTGTGATGGAATTCATTGTTTATGCTTTTTGTAAGAAACATTCAATGTGTGTCACAGTAACTGGGTGTGGGAAACAGTGGGTTAATCCACTGCCCTGTTAAGGACATGTCTGTGACAATACAGTGATGACATGTAGGAAAAAATGAAATACAAGGAGAAAGAGAAAATTTCACTTATTCACTTTCTCTGCACAAAAAAAATAAGTCTGTTATTTAATGAACCCTTCTCAATTGTGTAAGTTATTTCTAGAAGTAATTATATGGTTTCAGAATTAGACAAATAACGTAATAAAAAGATTTTTTAATAAAAATGTTAGTGTGGCAGGTATGGGGTTCTGGCAGAAATAAGCTACAAGTGCCTGATGTCTGATGTCAGTTGACTATACCACCTAGCAATTTTTAGGGCATTAGGACTCCTTGCATGCAGTTCTTTGTATATCCCAGAGCCACCAGCTGCCATATCACCCTGCAACTCACAACTGGCAACCCACTGAAGCTAAGCAGGTGTGAGCCTAGTCATTACCTGGATGAGAGACCTCCTGGGAAAAACTAAGGTTGCCGCTGGAAGAGGCGTTAGTGGGGCCAGCAGGGGGCGCTCACCCTGCGGCTCATGTGGGTCCTAATGCCCCAGTGTAGTGACGGGGACACTATACTGTAAACAGGCGCCATCCTTCGGATGAGACGTAAAAGCGAGGTCCTGACTCTCTGTGGTCATTAAAAATCCCAGGGTGTTTCTTGGAAGGAGTAGGGGTGTAACCCTGGCATCCTGGCCAAATTTCCCCATCGGCCTTTATCAATCATGGCCTCCTAACAAGCCCCCTCTGTGAAATTGGCTTCCTTACTCTGCTCTCCTCCCCACTGATAGCTAATGTGTGGTGAGCATTCTGGCGCGCTACGGCTGAGGTGGATGCTGGACATTGGTGGTGGTGGTGGAGGGGAGTCCCCATTACCTGTAAAGTGCTTTGAGTGGAGTGTCCAGAAAAAGTGCTATATAAGTGTAAGCAATTATAATTATTATTATTATTACCAGTGCACCTACAGAACACCACAAGACCACACAATTGTACTTTAATTACTCTAACAAAATTGGACCCTATAGTCCCCAGCATAAAAAACAGAAAAAGCATCCAAAAAATTCAACAGCATTACTCTCCCAAATCAGCTCATGTCCATTGTGTTAGAGCACCTCCTTCTGCTTCACTGAAGAAAGAACAGACCTCTGCATAGTGCTTCAGTTTCATCATTCCCATTTTGCTCCCCCTACCCTAAGACAGGATGGTGGGGGTAGAAGCATAAATTATCATCATGTTATTAATGAAGCAGTGTGTTTGTTCTACAAAGAAAAACTATGCTAAATGCAAATTTTTAGAATTAATTTTAAGCCAAAGAATTACTTTATCTGCACATTTAGGTCCATATTTCTATTTATGATCTATGTTTTCTGTAATAAAAGTTTATAAATCCATGGTATAATATTTTTTTGTTTTTACAAACTCCATGTATTTCAGAGTTGTAGTTGAAGGTTTAGGAGAATGACATCCCCAAATTTCACACTCTCCACCTTGGAAACAGTATCAGGTTTGTAAAAACTTGATCTCTTTGCATCCCTTCCTCAATGTCATCACCACCCCCTCACAGGTTCTTAGTTTATTCCATGTACTGGGGTTTTTCAGTAGTTTTCCTTATCATCAGATGGTTGTTCCCTCAGTCATTGAGGGAATAATCTAATAGTTTATTCCATATTATGTTTCAGTGTTACAGTGAAACAGTACCACTCTACATCATACTGTATTATACACATTTTTCATTATTTTCCAATGGAAAGTGTAAAAGCTGTGATACTGTATATGTTACATTTTTTTTCCCCTGATTTATTGTTCTTCATCTCTGAGGATTTCATACGAGCTTTACAAATATTAAAGTTTTAATTTACTGTTAACTGGTATTGTGCAACTGCTTTTCTTCTGAACTAAGTTTGCTCTTCTTGTGGTTTTGGATCTGTCCCACCCAAGTAATTATGTTGTAAGCACTCTCTGTCATCCTAGCGTTAATCCCCTATCAGCAGGGTCCGCTTGTCGGCACACCAGTCTCCATTTGGTGGTTTGAACCAAATCTTTGAGCTGACGTTGCCATTAAATGCGACCGAGAATACTCCAACCGGCACGTCGCTCCTCCTACCGTCAGAAGGGGGGGAGAGAACAAAGTAATGTAGCCAGTTACTTTGGAGGCATAGGAAATTTGGCCAGGATGCCAGGGTTACACCCCTACTCTTTTCGAGAAACACCCTGGGATTTTTAATAACCACATCTCATCCGAAACAAACTGCGCTTGTTTACAGTATAGTGTCCCCATTACTATACTGGGGCATTAGGACCCACCTAGACCACAGGGTGAGCGCCCCCTGCTGGCCTCACTAACACCTCTTCCAGCAGCAATCTTAGTTTTTCCCAGGAGGTCCCCCATCCAGGTACTGACCAGGCTCACACCTGCTTAGCTTCAGTGGGCTGCCAATTGTAAGTTGCAGGATGACATGGCTGCTGGCAAATGTTATAAGCACTCTCACTTCTGTATTTTATTCAGCACACATTCAATATCAGTGAAGGAATGTTTTCCAAAGTACACTATAAATGCAAGAAATAGTATTTCCCTTTTTTGACAGAGAGAATGGGTGCTGTTTAGAGGCATGATACCTGGCACGACACAAATCTAGGATAAGGTAGCAATGTGTTAAGATTCTATCCCCCAAAATAAAGGCAAGGACATGAAACCATTGTAACCTAGAGTAGAGAAGGCAAGTTTACTATTGCAAAAAAAAGATGTTGAGAAAATTAAAATACAAAAGGAGAACCAATTCAAAAATAAGGGAAATAGGTACATGTTGGTATTAGTAATTTGCCAAGCATACAGTATTAGTTTTACTTTCTAGTTGACTGTTTCAGTCACTGTTTTATACAAATTCTATTGTTGTAAAAACTGTTCTTTTTGTCACATTAAAATTCTGCAGCAGTGGGAAAATAAACTAAAAAAATATTTACAAGAAAAGTTAATATGAACTACAGAACCACTAATTTAATCCATGAGATCCTTTTTCTATTGTTGTTCGCATCCAGCATCACTTTAAATACCGTATATTAAAAAGACAGATATCTGATATTTTGGAGAGTAAATAACATTCCACAATGAGTTTCAGTACTATCTAGTGCAATTTTCATGACCAGGTCTTCAATAATTTTGCCATTTACTGAAGTTTGGATTGTTCATTTCAGATTCATGTTAGTTGCGGAGAGGAGGTTCCATTCTTTAGGTGAGATACTGAACTGAGTACCTAACCTCTTGGGCATAAATATTCATAATTTCTACTCTGCATTTGCACAGTCTGGCCTAATTCAAGTTATGCCTTAATTAAATTGGCCATTAATTTAATTGACAAACCAGTCTTCAGTTTTCTCCACCTGTTCTATTGAGTAGTGGGGTAGCTGGCAGTGGTGATGTATAAATAGGGTTACCTCCTATACAGTACCTGAAGTTCTTCTTTGGCTATAAATCCAAAGTATTTCATTACTATTAAACTATTATTTCGTTTTTCATTATATAACAGCTGCTCTGTCCCCTTCAGCCATGCGCACGCAAGGCGGGCTGGGAACTGCGCCCGAGGGGTGGGACTTAGGGGAACACGACTGTATATAGGAGGGCGGGGGTGTGAGGATGCCTTTTCCCTTCTGTGTCTGTGGGTGAAGCACTGTAACCCCTGACCCTGTGTGTGTACCTTTCCCCGGTTCTGGTTAATAAATGTTGTTCAACCCCTTTTCCTGAGTCCTATCCCTGCTCCATTCCTTACCGACCTGCATGGTTGTTACATTATTATATGTAGACATCACTTTCCCATGTTTCTCCTTTTGTATAAACAATATACACTGTACCTGTACATGTATAAAGACAAAGCAAAAACAATTACTTTTCCAAATAAGTTTTTTTTTCTCATATTTACAGTGTCTGATTTACAAAGGAACCAAAACACTACTTAAGAAGTGCTTAATTAAGGTCAAGTGAGTTCATGGAGTTATTGATAAATATCAGCCTAAAAAAATCTTTGTGTCTACATTAGTATGACAACTCTCCTTATGTGGCCTGTGAGGCCTGAGCACACGGACAAACCACAATGAAAATACGGTACAAAAGTTTTATTTTAATAAAGCTCTTCAAGCTTTATTCAAACAAATAAAAACACATCTAATAACTGAACACCAACTATCACTACAGCCATACTTGGCGAAATACTGTATAGCCATATATCAGTATACCAAACCTTGCCTAATTGAAATCCCTGTGAGAATCAAATTCACCCCTTGTGGATCTATATACTGTACATGTGATTCAGGCCCAAATAACCTTTAGTGGCAGGTCTGCAGAAACTAATATATTATTACAGCTAGTCTGCCACAATCATATGCAAAGGAAAAGATCTTTACTCCTTAACCTGAGAAATAACATACTGTATTACAGAACATCCAATAGTACTCAAAAAGAAATTAGGGAAGGTGCCTGAAAGGCAGTTCATAAAATAAAAAATATTATTTAAAATACTTAAATATGTTGATTGTAGAATATATCTCAAATACTCAGACTTCATTTAGTGGTTTAAATTACTGGGCCATATGAACATGTTATTACCATATTAATAAAATGGAATAGCTGACCCGGCACTTTACCATTGAAAGTCCGATGAGATTACTTTTTGCAATCAACACAGGGTCCCATGAAGAGCAGGAATTCCACAAAAGATTAATAGATGATAGAGTGGGACTTCTGTGTTTGTCTTAAAAATGTAGGACTAGGGAGAACATACAGTTCACAGTTAGTCAGTTATCAAAGTTTGAGGTCAAACAAAATGAGGAACATAACCACCATCCCAAATGACAGTGTTTCAGGTGGTGAATTCAGACAAAAGGTCATGGATTAATGGAATAAACTGATTAATCAAGAAATGAATGGGAAGATAAATGTTCATTCTAAGAAGGTTTATTAATGACTAAATGTTTGTTTGATGGTTTGTTAGATGGTTTTATAAAAACACAATTTTGCTGAATACACACTTGTCTAAGAAAGGAAATATGAGCGCTTGTTCCTATAACTTTTTTTATAATGAAATTAGAAAATATTTCCATCCTGTGTCTAACATTGATCATATGCAGATGCAGCCATTCAAAATGCTCATCAAAACTCTTGTCTGTGTTATTATCCAAAAGGCTGAATTTAGCTTTTTCACTGGCTAAAGATTGATAGTTGACACTTGTGGGTTGCATAAGATGTTAGTGAAACTGTGGCTTTATTTAATTGTCAAGGAGAGTTCTCTCCGGACCCTATGCAGACGACAAGATCCAGGGTTGAGTGAGAAAACACGAGGAAAAAATGCATGCAGGATACGGAGATGAAAACAGGGGGGCGTGTCCATGGAGTGCTGGTGGTCGGGGGTACGTGTGGCCTAGGCAAACAATCCAGGGATGAGGGAATCCAAAAGCAGGGCAAAAATCCAAGGCCAAGTGATCCATCCGAGATCCAAAACCATAACGGAGCCAGGCGCATCCAGGTCCCAGGCTCGCATGATGCGGAAACCAATGCAGAACCCAGATTAGCGCCTGCGTCTGGCTTTTAAGGGGCAACTGAAAAGGGGCTGGAATGGGGAACAGGTGTGGGAGATGAAACTAACAAGGAAGGGCTGGAGCGCCCTTAAGAGGAGGGGTTGCGATCGTGACTTTAATTTGTTGTACTTTTTTAAATCCACTTAATATAGAATCATGTAACTTTTGATTCTATATTTGGTATTTGAAAATAAAAATAACCAAAGTATAATAATGTTTCTGAATATCATTAACAATGTTAATTTATGAATATAAATATAGTATATAGCTGGAAGTGGTCTTGTGTACATTAGTGGTTTGAAAGTTCTATGTTCTCTCCTCCCAAAGTTATTGACATTGAAATATTGTCTCCAAAATAAATATAAAGGATGAAATGAAAGTTAATAAAAATTTCACAAAATCATCAGCAAGAAATCGCAAAAACATCCTTTGACATTTGAAAGAATGACAGGTGATGTTGTTTGGATGCTACTGAAGTTTAAAAAATTGAAGGTTTATAAAAGGTTTATTCCATGCTGAAAAGAGAAGGAAGAAAACACAACGAGCTTTCTTTGGGTGTAAGAAAGAGCCGTCAGCAAAGATAATATAGCATGGGAAAACACAAGCCAGGAGTGAGGAGGACGCGGGAGCAGGGGAGAGGCCAATCAAATGGTGCGAGGTCAAGAGAGGTGAGGAAAGGGGTGAAAAAAACCTACAAATGAAAAGAGAGAATTTGAAGAACCTTTTATTAAAAAGGTTTATCAAGCAACAGTCTGGGCTGCTTGTATCCTTCTTTCGTCCTGTAATGCTATAAGGAACCAGTCTTGCATAAGAAGGGTGAAGTTTAAAAATCTGAGAAGCTGTACTACAATGGCCACAGTATGGATGTATTTTACAGGAATTTCACTGCTGTGCCTTGAGGAGGCTTTTCTTATCCCTGTCCAGTGCCTCAACCTATGGGTTTGCCAGCCTGCATCCCTGCCTGTGCCCCAGAGGGCTGTCTCCCAGAACCATGCAGCCCCCTTTCTTTTGGGGGCTCAGTGTTTGGGTCCAATCCTGAAGCTGAAGGTCCTGGTCAGTGGTCTGGGATGAGTAGTTTCACTTGGGACTGGTGCTTTGTAGTTTCTTTAGTTAACAAGGATCACAAAGATATGACATCTCCTAGACCCTCATGTCTCTCTTGGTTTCTTTCTTGCTGATCGGCTGGGGCCATCCTTGCTCGGCCGACTGGTTCTGTTTTCATTTTTTCCGTTTTCCCTCTCAGTACTGACCAGCCTGGGCTGAACGTTCACTTTCATTTTCCCTTCGTCCTGGGAGCTCTTGAGCCCTCAGTAAGCTGGGTCTCTGCGGGTGTTCCGTCACTCTCTGGTCTCTTGCACTTTGTGTTCTGACTAATCACAGATAAAATACATCATTTTAATGCTTATTTAAACCTGAAAAAACATGCTGCATTGCATTGTATTCTTTTTACCCTTGATATCAGTACTTGGTGGAAGAATTATTGGCAGAAATTATAGCTACAAATGTCAATAGTCTGTTATGTCAGCATGCAGTGTTAGTTCATTGTTACGACACTGTTGTGCTAATGTTTGGTATACCTCATTACAAGGGGGTCTTGACGACTCACAGACATTTTGTGGCAGTTCTGTGAAATGCACAATAAATGGCAGATGTTTGCTAAACATGTCTGTACAGTCCCTGCCTTATTTGTGACATAACATTGTCAATAAGGATGGAGCCTTCACCCACCACCTCCCCCTCCTGGCTTTGCCTTACAAGACATCTGTGCCCTGGACTTGCTGACTAGAGTCACTTGGAACATACAATACTTGGTTGCACTGGATCTGAAAAACATGCCAGATGCCCAAAAACAAAGTAATCCTCTTATATTGCTTAGGGACAGAGGGATAGCACACCTTCAAAACTCTCAGCCCTGCTGTCAAATTTGTTGATGTCATGGCTCTTCTGAACTCCCACTTCTCCTCTCCTTAAAACATCATTCTCCTGAAGGAAAATGTTCAAGCCCAAGCACACTTACAAGCCGATGAGTCAGAACTTCAGTATGTAGCAGAATTGTGGGCCCTTGCATTCTCTTTTCAGTTTGGCACACTGGAAGAGTAGTTTATCAGATACCAATTAGCTGAACATTCTAATAAACCTAAAGTAAAAGAGAGATTACTAACAGAACCTGATGCCTTGACTCTAAGGAGAACTATTCAAATACTTTCTCAAGTGGAGGCTGCTTCTATGGCCTCTGCAATGGCCTCTCCCTCTATCTCCACTCTTGCTCCATGTCACATGGAACAGCCACTGCAATCTTCTAGCCCCGACTCCTTCACGCATGCTAGCTGTGTGCATCCTCTCATCTGCGTTGCACGAACTGCGGACTTAGCTTCTCATGTCACCAGGGCTCAGAACTGTCCTGCCTGAGGACATCAATGTTGGCGCTGTGAGAAATACAACTACTTTGCCAGAATTTGTCATTCTGCACCTGCTTCTTCCCTGCACTCCCCTCCACCTTCACCTTCTTCTGCTATTACCACCACAATCTACACTATTTTCTCAGTGTTTAGAGCATTGACACCATGCACTGTCGAGCTGGACAATGTGTGCATCCGTCTGCTATTAGACACTGGGGCTATAGTCTCAATCCTGACCCTTTCTACATTGGAGCACCTTTTCTCTCACCTGCTTCTAAATGCACCATCCACTACCCCATTTGGCTCTCAGTTTATCAGTGTGTCAGACATCAACACTGTCAGCTCTCTGTTGTAGTCTCAGTGGCCTACAGCATTCCAGGGTCTCTGCCGTTGTGCTTTCAATCACCAGCCCCTCCTCAACACTCCAGACCAGTCATTCAGTCATTGTTCCGCATCCCACTGGCCCTTTTTTGATTATGTCACTGCAGAGCTCCAGAAACTCCAGGCAGCTGGCATCATTGAACTGGTCAATATCTCCACATTGATATCCAATCTGGTGGCTGGTGGGAAGAAGTCAGGGGGCTTGCGAGTCTGTGTGGACCTGAGGGCACTGAACAATGCTGTTATACCAGACAAGTACTCCCTCCGCACAGTGGAGGTGCTCACCAGACGATTCTCTGGCTCCACCATTTTCGCAAAACTTTCCCTCTGACAGGATACCCTTAATGTTCCTCTCCACTCTTACAGCCAGAAACTCACAGCTTTCATCATGAACACTACTGTCTTCCACCTTTTGGACTGAACTCCACCCCCAGCTGTTTCCAGAAGGTCAGTCAGCTACCTCTATGACCCAGTAGTTGCAAGTCATGATGATTGTCTCTGGAAAGATTCACTACCACTACCTCACCCTTAATGTTAAAAACGTGTCTTTGCAGCGGACATCGTTGAGTTTGTGTGTGTCTGCATAACAGCAGCCAGTTTCGCCCGCCTGCAGTCTAAATAAAAGTCCATTCAGAACATACCTGAACCCACCACACCAACTCTGCTTGCTTCCTTCCTTGGAATGATTGGTTACTGCCTTATGCATATGACTTCTAACGACTGATGTGTTGACTGCTTACCACCTGAAGATTGTACCACACTACTCAGCCACTATTGCCCCACTGGGTCAGCTGCTGGAAAACATTTCACCTTGGGCCTAGATGCCTGTTCTGCACTGAAGCCATTCCTCTCCTGAAGGCCCAGTTTACCTTGCCCCCCATCTTGGTGCACTTTAACAAACTCTTCAGACAACCTTGTCATCTATGATGCCTTCAATACAGCCGTAGGGGCAGTGCAGTCCCAGCTTCATGATGGCATGGAGAGGCCCCTAGCTTTTGCTGCCAGTCTCTAAGCTCAACAGAAGTATTCAGTTTGTGAGCGAGAATCCTTGGAGACTCTGGGCATGCGAAAGGTGACACAGGTACCTGTACGGCTGTGCATTCATGCTACAAATAAACCACCAGGCACTCAGGCTTCCCACATCGGGCAAGGGTAACTGCGCACTCAGGCTCCATCAGTCAGACAGGCTTCACTAGTACAATTTTTCCGTGCAGTTCACTCCAGGATACAACAACGTCGAGGAAGTTTTGCTATTCCTCTCCACCCCCACCACATCTGGAAACTCTGACATGCACACTCTCCATACACCACTCTGAGCCACAGTCTAATCTTCTGGAGCTTCAACAAGCCTCAGAACAAGACCCAGTGCTTTCCCTACTCTGCACCATCATATGTTTGGGGTTGCCCTCCAAAGTCTCTGGCCCCCTTTCATCATGTTAAAGATGAGCTCTCCTGTTGGAATGACTCGTGTATCACCTGGGAGATCTGTACTATTGCTCCTTCCTGTTCCTTCCTGGGTGTTACAAATGGCACACGAGGGCCTGCTGAGAATAGTAAGATTCAAACAACGGTTCTGGAATCTGGTGTGGTGGCCAGGCATTGGCAGGAATATTTTTTCTAGAATTTCTAGGTTTTTCTGGAATTAGTTCATAAGAACCAAGAGACACGAGGACAGACCAGAGGATAGCTATAACGGGTAGCTCAAACGACAGAGCGTCTTTCCCATGGTACTTCAGACAGTCAGGGTTGATGAGATGAGGTGCCGGCTTGATAGAAGGAGGGGCGAATCGACACACGACCTGGGCTTGTAGTATTCAGAGCCCCATGAGGAAGAACTGCACTCCCGCCATGGCTACCGTAGGATGTGAGCTGCTGCCTGGGAGTGGCAGATATATTTCCGGTTTATTGGTGGATAAGTTCAAGTTTATTTGTCATTCCAGCCATATGGGGTTATATTCGATTCTGGCTTAACATTCAACCCACATGTACAGCATACTGTCAAAACATCTTTTTTTCAAGACTATTGCAAGACTACGCCCTATGCTATCATTAACTGTGGCTGAAAAGCTGATCAACATATTTGTATTCCCTCGAATTGACTACTGCAATGCTCTGCTCCCTGAGGTATCTAAATCTACTCTGAACAAGCTGCAGTATGTCCAAAATTCAGCAGCGAGAATCCTGACCAGGTCTAGTGCAAGTGTTCACATTACTCCTATCCTGGAGTCCTTGCACTGGCTTCCGGTCAAATTCCGCGTAGACTTTAAAATCCTCATGCTCACCTATAAGGCTTTACATGGCTTGGCACCTCAATACCTGTCTGAACTTTTATTGCCCTACTCCCCACCTCCCAACCTCCGCTCTTCAAATTCTGCCCTCCTTATTGTCCCCCAAGCCCATCTACATTGTATGGGAAACAGGGCCTTCTCCTGGTATGCCCCCAAGCTCTGGAACTCTTTGCCCAAGGATATCAGAGAGTCAACTTCTCTAAACTCCTTCAAATCCAGACTCAAAACCTTCTTCTTCAGAAAAGCCTTTACTTAACTGGTTCCATTCTTCACCCCTCTGCTCTTCTTAATACCACCTTCCACGGTCTCCTCTATTGTTATTGTTGTATTGTTGTAATTATAATTGTGTCCTATCTTGTGAAATCTTCTTATTTATTGTTGTAGTCTTCTTATTTATTGTTATTTTCATCCTGTAAAGTGCTTTGAGAAGCCACCTTTAAAGGCGCTATATAAAATAAAGTTTTTTATTATTATTATTATTATTATTGTTATTATTATTATTATTATTATTATTATTATTATTATATACAAGCATACAGAGGAGTGTCTTCAGACTGTTATGTAAATTTAGCTCAATATACAGGTAGTTAAGAATTAGTAACAAATAACTCTGGTGCATATTTTTCTTACTTCTTTAGCTTGAAATTATATAATTTCTTGCCTTCTTTTAACTTAAAAGTTTATTCTCTCTCTTTCATGAAAACCTGTTTCATTTCTACCTTTACAAGAAAGGGGTTTCCATAACTAACTGATGTGCAATAAAGGAAATATGACTTCAGGCAACAAATACAGTATGTTTCCAGTGTAACATGCATATCATGCATATGATTTACATAATATACATTACATAATAGAAATATTACAATGTGTGCTCAATAAACTTTGAAACAAAGTGTCTTTAAAAAATGTCAAAAGCTGCATTAACTGGGTTTGGCACAATACAGCCTCTCAGTATAAAAACAAGAACAACAAGGAAATTATACATACTGTATTCACTTGTCTGCAGTTCTCTCTATGCAAAACAATTCTTGTGGTAAGTCTAATATTTCATTAAATTCTTCTCAGTTGCGAGAGTAAATTCCAAAAACAATACTTTCAGTAACAGCCAAACTATTTGAGAGGTATTGTTTGTACAAATGTTAGCAACTGTGAGCAAGTATAAATTATGTTAATGAAGGGGGCCACTGTTGGAGCAGTGGTTTGCATTACTGCCCTGCAGCAGGGTTTAATATCTGCATTGAGTTTGTATGTTCTGTATATTCTGTTGTCCCTGTGTTCACATGGATTTCCTCCAGGGACTTAAGTTTTCTCCTGCAGCCCACAGACATACCAGTAGGTTCATTGGCATCTGGCTTATTTTCCCTTGATATGTGCGTGTATTTGTGTCTATTTGTGTGAATTTGAAGCAAAACACACACACCAGGTTTGTCACGGCATGTCTTTGCTTTCCAAAACTTTGTTTTCCAAAACCTATTTTTTTAAGCATGTAAAATGTTTAATTTGGTTTGGGTTGCAAGTACTGTAACTAGATTAAAGTACAGATACAGTATTTCATTTGTATTTCATGTTCTTTTCATGCAAACTTGCAGTGAATAATGTTCACTTTAAAGTCCTTTGTAAATTCTATTGCATGTTAAAATTAAATTGTTTGTGTTCACTTACAGTCTAAAGAAAATCAGAGAAAATGAGGTAAGTGCTGAACTTTTTGTGTATCCATGTAAATCAATAATTCTGAAAAATAAAGGCCAGTATCTACAAACCATTTTTCACAGATTTTGAGTTATATTAGCAGAATGTTATAAGGACTCACGTCATTGTTAGTGTTCATATACTAATTGAAAAATTCAACTATGACTTTCTTTTTTCAACAAGGAACAGTGGTGTGGTAGTTATCTTTAATACAAAGAACAAATATGCAGGTTTCATGGCATCTTTAAATTAATGTGTGTGAAGGTCTTGCCTTGCGCTCTGTGATAGTAAGTTTAGCCTCTAGTTCACCCTCTGAGGATAAAAGCAGTTACTGAAAGTGGTGTGAGTTATTAATATTATTAATTACTATTATACTGTATATATACATATTAGTCCTGTTAGAAGATGTTATTTATGGCAAATCTGATTCAGCCCTTACTGAACACTCAAATTCATTAATTACAAATACTACTAATAATAAAACTTCACATTATTCAATTACCATATGAATTTGTATTTCAAAAAGAGGTGTCCATAAAATGAAGGAAAGCTTTATTAATATGCTGTTATTAATTACTTTCATGCCAGATTAGAAAACCAAAGGAAGTTTCTAAAATAAAAAAATATTTGGACACTTTCATTTAGAAGAGAATCTACTTTCTCTACACAGGATCTGTATTTCTCTGGCACAGTACTGAAGCAGTGCAAATTATGATTTGACCAATTCATACCTACATAAGGAATGTCATCTGAAAGGAAGACATATTAAGCTCAGAACAAATAATTTTCATTTCCACAGTGGTCAAATAAGAAAATTTAATATATTTCCAGATGTAGTGGCAAGGTTTATTAAAGTACAGGAATTAAGTTTGCTTCTCCCTTGCCAGTCCCTCACTCCTTCATCTCAGTGGTGCTTGGTACAGAGAGGCCATTCCATTTGGTTCACAATTAAGGTGTTTTTCTAGTTGATAGAGTGTCCTGATAAGGAACAACTCCCAAGGCTGAGACACATCAACCACCCTAACAAACGGTCATCTCGGGTCCCTTAGTGTTTAGGAGAGTCTCATTCCAAGTTGTTTACAACTCTAAGGTCAGAGTGCATAGTTACTCATCATCAGCCAATCAGGAACTGGTAGGGCAGGTTAACCCCACCTGGGTCTCGAATGCCCATGAAACTTTCAACCAATGATCGACCGTAGTTCCTCCAGGTAAAACAGGCGCCTCCTGGACATTCTCGACTGAGCTCCTCCTGAACATCCTCAGACTCAGCCTGGACAATCACGTAACGGCCAGTGCGTCCGAGTGCCAGGACTTTTCTTTGTTCTAAGAGTCGAGAGCGGAGGTTGCCAGCGCATAACCAAAGGATCCACCCGAGGTTAGCCCACTGCAAAAGCTCACCTGATCAACAAGTGAACTATGGTGGACAGCTGAATCTAAGGATTCAGGACTTGCGCTTCATCAGGAATTAACTGGTCTTCTTCCTGCCTAAAGAGTGTGATCTGCTTGGACCCGCAGTCATTTTTCTCCTGTGCACAACTCCCAGAACTAACTAGCTGGTCTTCAGAGACTCCACTACTAGAATACCGCAGCAGAAATCTCTTCCTCCTTCCACCATGTTGCAAGTCGCAACAGCACTACCTGGCATCGAGCCAGAGAGCGCCGACTGGACACAGCAACAAGCCTGCCACTGCTTCTTTGTGCCCACTGGAGATCTGAATCCACACAGATTGGATGAGTATTCAACATTCTGCATTACAGCTCGGGAATTCAATTGTTACCTCAACCACAGTTGATATCAATTTAATTCCTAAGAGTGATGTACTTGCTTTTGAGTATCTACTGTAGAAGTTGTAACCAAGTTCATTTATGAAACGGTCTAAGTGAATGACATACTGAATGTGTGTCCCTCTTGGTATTTGTGATTCTTCGTGATTGAATATATACCTTTTGTATTCTGCTAACCCTCACGATAAGATCTGTTATGTTTATATGCACATTTTATGTATTGATAAATGTATTGTCGTGTATTAGTATCCGTGCATGTGCGTTGTTTGAGTTATCCCACAAGGTTGATTCTAATAGGCATGAAAGAATAATTTTGTGACTTACTGGTGCCTCATGAGAGGATGCCTAACCTGACATTGTTAAGAGTAAGAGCCTGGAGACCAGAATTAGAAGAGCGAAGGTTGCAAGGTAGTGAGTAGCTCAGACAGGTAGCTCAGACAGGTACTAAGGTGCAAAACCATGCAGAGCCTTATACTGTAGGTGAGCATGAGGTTTTTTAAGTCAACATGAAACCTGACAGGAAGCCAGTCCAAGGACTCCAGGACAGGAGTAATGTGATCACTTGCACTAGACCTGGTCAGGATTCTGACTGCTTAAGTTTGGAGTAGGACTTTGGAATCTGTGTCATTTTTTTATTATTGAGATATATATCACTGTATAAATAAAGGGTATGTCTGTCACCACAGTTCAGTGTGCTGGAGTATTTCTAGCTCCTTTTTGTTTCTGTTTTTGAATGGTGACACCTCTATTGTGGCCTAATACAGGTATTACTGCCTTCAAAAGAATGATCGCTCATCGATGGCAGCCACTGCACTCCTTTCTCTGGTCCAATTGGATCCTGGACTTTTTCCAATTTTCCAATTTTTGACAGATACAGCTGCTTACTATCCTTTGACTCTGGTAGTCTCTTGAAAACGCAAGAGCATTGTTGGTTCTGACACCAGCCTCTAGTGAGAATCCCTGGGACTGGTCATCTGGACCAGGGAGGGTTTTGGAAGGCAGGATAGGGGTGTATTCCCTGGGGGGTGGTTTTGTTTGCATGTTTTTTGAATGATCACAATATAAAAAACTTGACAAATATTAAAGCATGTTGAGTCAGGAACTTGACTGCGGTTCAGTCAGAGAAAGGAGTCTTTTATTGTATGCATACAGGAGCGAAGTATGCATTTTAACAAACTAGCTCAAATTACAGTGGGTCTTTTCTAGTTTATGTAGAATGGCTAGCAGGCTTGTGGAATTTTTATCACTAATGTTCCCAAGAGACAGAGCCTGATCAGCAGGAGGCAAACAAAGAGGCAAACAAGGGTGCGGGTGTCACGTACTGGGAGCTGGGCAGTACTTCTACTTCTCTCACATCATTGAAAATAACCATAACAAACCCAGGTATCTTTTCTCCACCATCAACAGACTGCTAAAGCCTTACTGCCCCACCACATTACCTGCTAATTGCAGCTTTGCAACACATTTTTAGATTTCTTTGGCTCCAAGATCGACAACATCCAGCATCACATTCTCTCCACAACTCCTCCCTGCTTGTCAAACTTTTCTGGTTCCCTTCTCTACAACTTCTCTCTTCTTGACTCTGCATCCCTCCGTAAACTAGTTTCACATATGAAATCCACCACCTCTATATTACATCACATTATCACATTCCCACCACTTTATTTCAGTCCTGTTTCACTTCTCTCTCCCCCGTTGTCCTCAATATAATAAATTAATCCTTGAGCACTGGTGTTGTACCAACAGTCCTCAAAACTGCTGCCATTACCAATGAGCCTAACATAGCTCTGGACAATCTAAACAGTTTTCTCCCCATCTCCAACTTACCCTTTCTTGCATAAATTTCTTGCTGTCACATTTCACTTACAGTACAGTACATAACCACCTCATTGTAAATAATCTTTTCAGGCCCCTCCAATCTGGCTTCCGTCAACTTCACAGCACAGGAACTGCCCTGGTTACTAATGATCTTCTAATAGCTTATGATTCTGGTTCACTTTGTATTCTCATTCTTCTTGATCTCAGTGCTGCTTTCAACATGGCTAACCATGACACTGTACTTCCTCGTCTTGAGACTGTGTTTGGAGTTTCTGACACTGCTCTCAAATGGTTCAAGTCTTACCTCACTGATCGCTATCACTTTGTCTCTCTTGGTGGATTTAGGTCTGAAACTGGTCTTGTTAAGTCTGGTGTTCCTCAGGGCTCTATACTGGGTCCTCTACCTTTCAGCATTTACATGTTTCCACTTGGTCGGTGCAGTGGCTAAGGATCTGTGGCTGGAAGGTTGCCGTTCATATCCCATAGCCGGCAGAGAAATCCTACTCCGTTGGGCCCCTGAGCAAGGCCCTTAACCCCAACTGCTCCAGGGGCGCCTTATAAATGGCTGACCCTGCACTCTTACCCTAAGCTTCTCTCCCTGTCTGTGTGTCTCATAGAGAGCAAGTTGGGGTATGCAAAAAGTAAAATTCCTAATACAAGAAATTATATATGGCCAATAAAGTGATCACATGACCTCAACAATCATTTCTGTGCTGATGATACTCAAATATACATCCATACCAAACCTGACACTGATGTGGCTGTCTCTATTCTAACTAATTGCATCTCTGACATAAAAACTTGGATGACTCAAAATCTCCTTCTTTAGAAGAGCCTTTACTTAACTGATTCCATTCTTTACCCATCTGCTCCTACTGTATTTAGTAAAACCATCTACTGTCTCCTCTGTGTATTCTCATCATGTGTATTTTGTGTATTTTTATTGTTTATTTTTAATTGTTGTTGTTGTTTTTATTCTGTTAAGCACTTTGAGAAGCCATTTTTAAAAGCACTGTATAAAATAAAGTTTATTAATATTATTATTAAAGGTAGTAACAATAGGCCTCCCAACTTCCCAGCATGCCCGACCATGACTTTTAAGTTAAATTGATTTTTAAGTGTTTCTGTGTCAAGACTGCAATTGTTGTGTGGAAAGCAGGCACTTACTGTACCTCTCCATCACAGACCACTTTCCTGTTTGACACTCGTGCGCAGATGTAGTTCGTCTAAGTATGTTCACCTGCAAGGCTTTATTGTTTTCTTGTGGTGTCCACTCTAGCTACTAGAGTGTGACTTTAAAAGTTTCTTCCCTGTTACTCTTCCCTACTGGTTAGTCCTCTTTTAGATACATTAATTAACTAATCGACATTTAGCATTTCATGGAAGTTCAAGGTCAGTACACCTGCTGCATCTCTTAAAGCGGAAATGCAGTCTAAATCCATTCAGAAAGCACACCGGATAATGCATCAATTTCTGGTGCACAAGCCTCAGTGCAACATACCTCACCACTGAAACAAGTAATAGGTTTATTCCATGCTGAAAAGAGAAGAAAGAAAACACAATGTTTCAGCTGTGGAGCCTTCTTCGTGTGTGAGAAAGACAGGGTGACAGCAAAGATTAAATAGCACAGATGAACAAAAGCTGGGAGAGTGGAGTAGGCGGGAGCAGGGGAGAGGCAGAGAGGCCACTAAGGTTGTGCGAAGTGAGGATAGGTGAAGAGAGGGGTAAAGTCAAAACTTGCATGTGAATAGAGAAGATTACACGAACACAAGTCTGTCATTGAGAGAAGGGGGAAGGTGTGAACCAAGTTTCAGGATAATTTTTGTTTAATAATGTTTTTCTGCTATAGGAGTTAAGAAACCCTTTTTGAGAACGCAGACGGAGAGATCAGTGTGATCATGGCTGTCTGAGGTGAAATGAGAAACTATGAGCTTGGAGAAATCTTTAATCTTCACAGCCCTAACATGTTCTCTGAAGCGGTCTCCTAGTCTCCTTCCAGTTTCCCCAACGTAGACAGCTGGGCATTTCCTGCAAGAGATACAGTAAATGAGGTTGCTGTAGGTACAAGAGGTCATTAGAGGATGTGGCAGCACCGACGCAGTCATCGATGTATCACTTATAGAGGTCAGGGACAATGCCAGTGTAGGAAGCGAAGAAGCATTCTGCTACCCAGTCAACAAAAATATTGGCATAGCTGGGTCCCATTCTGGTGCCCATGGCAACTCCACTAACCTGCTGGTAAAAAAGGTTATTGAATGAGAAGGCATTGAGTGTGCGTACCAATTCTGCAGGACGTACAAGGGTGTGGGTGGGTGAATCGAGCACTGTGCGTTTGTCCAGGGTTTGCTTGAGGGCTGTAAGACCAGCACTGTGGGGAATGATGGTGTAGAGAGATGTGATATCCATTGTAAACATTAAGCATTCAAGACCCTGAAACAGGAAATTGTTTCATGGAATAAGCCTCTTACTTAATCCTTTGCAGCCTACGCATGTTGACACAGCTAACCACCTGAACTACATAGCTCACCACAGTTTCTTTTAAATATTCTGTTGTCAGACTGCAGTATTGTGTATAATGCTTAACACGTGGAAGCATCTGGGCTGTCGCCAGACAAAAAAGTTTATCTCCTGGTTTAGAATCCCGGTCAATGCTGAATTCCTTGAGACAATCTTTTTCCATTTATAGGATTTAAATACTGGTTAGACTTTTTTAATATTGTGTATTACACATTGTTAAATATTAAATTAATTTAAAAAGACAGTACGTCTATTATACAGAAACAAAATTACTCAGTTGGATATATAAAAATAGTTTATTATTACACTGTAGCTTGTTGTTATTTGATGTGGTTCTTTCAGGTTTACATTTAGTCTTAATGCAAATTTCAGCAATGAGTGTTCAGGAAACAATTTAAATTTTGATTTTTAAACATATATTTCACACATATTTTACATATAAGTAAAGTGTGTACTGAACATGAAAGATTCAAAGGTAGGTAAGTTAATCATTTAGATTACAGAGAGAATGTGAATGCAATTAATGTGGTGAAAAAGAAAGCAGCAATACAAATGAATTACAATTCTGGTCTGAAGTTGCCACACATTTTAATTGACCTCACTTCACAACCAGAAGATACACTCATTACGCTTATACTGCTAAAATTTCCAAGAAATAAATACCTGGGATCCCTATATCTCTCTCTTGCATGTCTCTTGCATGAGCCTCGCTATCTCGCTGTCTCGCATAGGTCCTTGCACAGACAGTACTATGACGCTGCCTACACCATACAATCAATATTCCTGTTTGTTGCTCCAATGCACACTTGATTTCAGCCAGGAACTGCAGATGTCCTCATTCTCCGCATGCCAGCTAGCCATTAATCTGGAAAACACAAACAGACACACAGTAGGGAATCAAACATGCTGCCCAAGTTAGTGAATGAAACACAATAGAAATAGAAATAGAAAATAGACAAACATCACAATAGTAATATTATCGATGGAAGACAGTGTATATGGATAATTTAAAGTGCATTCTTTCCAAAGAAGCAATGTTCAGTAGTTTCACAAGCTTATTACAAGAAAGAAAGGATAGAATTGAAAGCAAAAAAATGATAAATACTTCTAAAAATATTGGTGGCAAAGTATTTTTGCCAGTACAATTATGGAGTCAAATCCATATTGTGTGATAGTGTTTACAAACCTTTGTTTGGACATAAGCACAATAAAAGCAGGACAACATAGCAGGAAGCCCTTTGTGAAAATCAATGGATACTGTGCTCATGACAGCCGCTCAACTTCAGTTTTAATTACGTTATTGTAGCAAAGCTGCGGTTGGAAGCACAGGTGAGTCATCAAGCAGCGGAGTCATTGTATTCAGGAGAGCCACATTCTTCGGATTCTCACAGAGAAATCACAGAATTTATGTCTACACCTGGTGACTTTAGCACCCAATAAAAGCGGTTCCTGAGGCAGTAAAGGTTGCCTTTCCACACACCCTTAAGGTTTTATGAGGCCGTGAGCATAGTGGGATAACACTGATAGCAGCTTTGGTCGTTTTCCGGGTCGGGATGCTGGTAAATAAGAAGACGGTTAATGAGCGTTCCTGGCCAACCGGAATTGACCGAGAGGGGTTGTTGCCACTGTTATCTGGGTTATGGGTTATGGGTTATGGGTTATGGGTTATGGGTTATGGGTTATGGGTTATGGGTTATGGGTTATGGGTTATGGAAAGATAAGGTTACGGTTCATGTAGAAACCCCCTGGCCACGCTACCCAATAAAAGTTATATAATCCTGCCCATGTGCTGCCTGCCCATGTGCCCATGCACATATAAGGCCTTCTGGGAATTCTGTAAAAGCCACATCTACTGTATTTGACTATGTGAAAGGCTGCTGTTGGCGGATGCTTTACAGCATGATAAGGCCTACAGGTATATAATGACATTTCAAGTTACACAGATATCAAATCACTTACAGCTTTTAATAGAGGAGGGGTCAACTCTAATACTGCTGTCTTCAAAAAAATCAAATCAGATCAGTGCATCAGTTCATTCTTAAATAAAGATGAACTGATTTTGCTTCAAATGCTGAAACAGGAAATAGAAGCTCGGGATTCGAGCAGGAGCCTGAAAGGATTTATTCATGTTATTCACTTAACTTTCACGGAAGGAGGGATTAGACTTTGATATGATTTAACTAGTTTTCATTATGGCCCTGCTTTCTGGGACTCCACTGGGGGATATCTAAAATCACAAAGAATCAGAAAGCAAATTTTATCACATGAACTATCTGTTTGTAGTTCAAAAGTGGCAGCATCAAGCCATGGCAGTACTCATTGAAAGCAGGGACTGGAATACTTGTTTGGTCTGAAAGAAAATTAGATGGAGCGAAATATAGACAAATACTAGCAGAAAGGCTATTTCAGTCTGATATAGACTTTAAAAGGTTGCAAATTAATTGTGTGTTGTTTACACAGTATACAGTATATTTATATATTACGCTTAGTTGCAGTGTTTTGGAAAATGACAAAGTACTTTTAATTTAGTTTGTAGGCTGGTACTTTAGTTCAACGGCAGAGTACTTGCCCGTTATGCTAGAAATCAGTGCACAAATATTAATTAAATACATATATTATATACATAACAAACAAGAAAACATCATCAAAACTTATCAATGTGTGTGTGTTAGGAAGTGTTCAACCACTTACTCCTTCAAGTATTTTTAATGTCAAAGATGTTCCTAATCAGGACCTTCTCTTTGGAAAGAACATAGTGAGACCCATGCAAATTTAACCTCCCATCCCCATATTGCTATGGTTACTGGCCATGTCTTCATGTAGGCTGAAACTCCCACCAGAGCTGTCTGTACATGGTAAGGACAATTAACGGTGCCCTCTAATTAATTAGGTACTAACCTCATTATCAATGGTAATCTCTCACAGTATTTAATTCCTGCTACTGACCAGATGAGCGCTGCAAGGGATGGTCTGTCAAGTTAGTCTGGGGCAGCAGGTACGAGTTCATCACAAAAAACTCAATGTGTCAGCCAGTCAAAGAAGGGTGGAGAGACGTGCCGCATTTCCCCCTGAAACTAGACTGCATCTTCTTCTGCCACCTCTGTGAGGCACTGTGGGAGCCCATCAGCCACAGGTACCAGGACTCTGTCAGGCTGTGGCTCTCCATCCCGATGAGGCACCTGGTCCAGTGGACAAATACAGGGCCCAAAGCAGAGAGGTGACCGGAGACCAACACCCACACTGTCAAGTGGAGCAGGCGGTACGAGGCCACAAGATAGCCAGAGCTCTGCACCAACCACAGAGCCCTGTACAAGGAGATGAGAGGGCAACTGGTCACCAACGAAAAGGCTGCAGGTTCCCAGACAAGTCTGGGAAAGGATGCAGCCAAAGGAATTAGATAACAAGCAGAAGGACCTCAACTGGATGGCCGTGCACAAGAGGCTGGCCACCAGAGAGATTCTTTACAGACACTCGCTCACCAGGAATCTGCACGTTTCACTGAGGAGAGTGTGAGGCAGAATGGAGAAAACTATTCTGCATCCTGCTGGGGCTGGCACTGGATAAAGGGAAAGACTGCTGGTGTCCCTGATAAAACAAGGACTGTGGAACATGAGGAACACTCTCATCCAGCACAACACAGAGTGGGAAGCAGGGGAGCTGGAGGAGAGGATCCCTGTACAGGGACTAAAGTGGAAATCCCTGTTCCTTGCTCCACAGTTTCAGAGCCAGGACAGGGAAATGGACAAAAGCAAGTGGTAGGGCTTGGAGGGACGCTTTCATTGCACAAATCTGGCCCCATCATCCACTTGCAATGTTTGATAATGCACAATCGTCTCATTTGGAAAGGTTTTTTATTTGATGATAGTTTGATATTTTGTTAGCATGTGTACTTATTTTGAGATGTTTTCTTTGGAATAAAGTTTATTTTGATTTAAACAAATCCTGCCTCATTCCTTGCTCAGTGCTCAGTCATCTGGTTTAGTCCCTTGATTCTGCACAGTATTCCATAGCTTATCTTTTCCCTTGAGCATTTCCCAGATTCGCTTACCACCTCAGCTTGTCTCTTTCAGCCTCTTGTACATCATTCCTCACCCATGCCCTTGACCATGCTCCCAGATTCCTCTCAACATGTCTACCTCTGTTTAGGAATGAAAAAAATTGAATAGTCATTCTGAATGTTAGCTTTTTAATAACACATTTGAATGTAATAATCACAATACATAATCACTGATAGTGGAACAGACATAAACCTTTTTTCTTTATATTGGTCATGTTGATATCTAATGCAGATAATGGTTCTTACAGACATCTAAACAGAAGCTTTAGAGTCTAATGAGACAGGGACCTCTGTTTACCACAGGGCAGAAGGATGCAATCACAGTGGTTTCACACCAACCACTCCAAACAGCTATCAGACACGCTAATGCCCATGCAGACAATTAAAAAATGAAGAAAAGGGCAGAAATAAAGACAATAATTTCAACAGGATTGTCCAATAATAGTAATGGTAATTTTTTCAGACACTATGTCACCTTTTGTATAATATTGTTAACACTCGCACAAATCAGTAAATAACATTTTTTGAAGATTTTTTAGTTGCCAAGATAGCACTTAGTATTTTAGCTTTAAACTTTGATAAAATGGATTAATCTATGTAAAACAATTTTTCATTTAATGTTTTGGAATTTTCTATGCAAGACCTCTTTCCAAAACTTGAGGTATGTGCAGGAGTCATTAAGGAGAGGCAGAAAATTGATTGAATTAAGATGATAAGATTAATAATAGAATAAACTACCAAATGTATATTAAAACTGTGATATACTATATACTATTTTCACATTTCCTAGCACAGTCTCGAAATTGTCACCAGAGCTCAGAGGGCACTTGCTTGAATTATGCGTAGTAGTAGAACAGAATTAGTACTTCTACTTAAATGAGCATGATACATATTTCAACTAAATTTCTAAATTAACTGAACTGATGAACGTACAGTAGGTATTGGGTAGTGTTTCTCTATGGGGCTGAAACTTTAAGTACAATTAGATGTTTAGGATGGAGCAGTAACTCTGGTCTTTCACTAGGTGGAGATGTGTATTAGTAATGGTAAGCACATGTCTTCACACCTGGTGGTTCTTCCTCAATGTGGTCAGAAGTCCATTTTGTCCAGTGAACTTTAAGACACTTCATTTCTCTCTCAGTCCTTGTACAATTTCTTTGCAATGTCAGATCCATATGTTGTCCTGATAGATAAACTATTGTATTACTTACATTAGACTAAAATATTAACTAAAGATATCTAGTAAAAAAAAGTAAAGGACTGAGAGCATTTTTATCTGTAATTAAGGTATGGTCTGATTGACTTGTCTCTACTGTATATTATCGACATGTGTGTTTTTTGTAAGTACGTTAAACTTTTGATGCCGTGCTCCAGATGAGTTTTATAATTTATTGTGCTATTATATTTTTTAAACAAAACATAGTTGTTTAATTTGGTGACACAGTGACAGTGTCTTATGGGTCAACATCATCACAACATCACAACACCATTCTGTGGACAGCGAAGGCAGGAGAGGAAGTCTCCCACTGCACCCCAGTGCTGCTGTGCAATTCCCTCAGCTTGCTTGGTGAATTGGCAGGTTTGAATGTACTGAACTAACAGCAGATGAGATTCATGTTTAGAACTGCAGGAATAATAAAAAAATGAGATTGATGTAATGTATAGATACCTGTACTTAAAAGCACTTGTAAGAATACTAATGATAATATTTGCTATGTAGTAATATACAGATGCAGCCATTCAAAATGGGTGAGGTATTTCACGGCATACCGCGACACGCCCACCGGGGTATCACGCGGTATCACGTGTGTCACGTGACTAGCTATCCGGCGTCGCCTTGTAAAACCGCCAGGGGGAGCTTAACCTCTCATGTACAGCATTCGAGCCTTTAATTTTGAACTGTATATTACAGCATGTTAATCATCAGTCATTCAAATGTTGGTATATTTTATGAAAGCAAGATTGCTCAGTTGGACAAAAGTACACAACCTACCTTTATCAGAAATATTTATGCATCAAAGCCTTTACTGAAGATATTACTAATAGTATTAATAATGGATGACTTTGGACAAGCTGTATACTCAAAGTATAATTTCTTTAGCACATTTGTACAAGCACTTGGAATCTGTCCAAGCCATACTTTGTCAGGCATTTTGTTTTACTTCAACGGGCATAAAAACTTCCTTGCTTTTAACAGGGCGTTTCATAATTTCTAACTACGAAAATGATTTAAAATGCGACACCTATCATGAAAAGAAAAAAATACACACCAGTATTCCATTTCTCCCTAAACATTGTAAGCTTCGAAGTCTTTAACTAACGTGATACCGGAGTCAACAAGCATACTTTTAGAATTTGATTTAAAGGGAATATAATATGGAATCGCGTATCTCAAGAATTTAATAACGGTATGATTATATCCGTGTACTGCGGGAGGGCTGTTTCGCCTGCCTGCTTATGCGAGCTGTCTTGTAGCCTACTGGTCTAGTTGTGTGACTACCAACTGGCAGGTTGTTTGTTCAAATCCAGCTGGTGCTGGACCTTTCAGTTTTATTTATTTATTTTTTAATCGCGTAACATAAACATATTACCGTATGCAAACTGTACTGTATACAATATGTATATCTATATTTAATGTCTTAACTGTGCCCGTTTAAGTATTGAATATTCATATCTAATTTTACCACTGAAGGGAAATCTTAACATAAACATACAGTATATGGCTGGTCTCGGTACTTTAAAGAAAAAAATACACACCAGTATTCCATTTCTCCCTAAACATTGTAAGCTTCGAATGAAACCACTAAATAAAGACATAAATATAGAGATCTTAAGATTTGTTTTATTTAATGTTGGTAGCAGGATGAACTGTCAGAGTGTATATTTTGTCGCAAAGTTGCTACAAGATGTTAACAGTGAAAAAGGTATTTAGAAATGAGTTATTTCAAGATGAAAAAGAAAACATACACGAAACATGGTTTCATTACGACCAGAATCGGTCTTGAGATATTTTTAACTTGATTTACAGTATTTGAGAGGTATGTCTTAACACCGATACTACAGTGCTTAAGTACTGCTCACGTATATGTTTCTAGGTTTATATTATGCATTTCATACGGTCAAATTACTTTTGAGCAACTAATAAGAAGCGCGAAACGGTATGCGTTTTAGTTTCGTTTTGTGCTGGAACCCGTGGATTGATTAGAGATATCAAGTACATACAAGTCATTTTTTAAATGTTGTAGTTCGTCTTGAAAAAATGTTACGAGTACATCATCTATCAACAATTACACAGGTTCTGTTTCCATATTGCGGATTTTGGTTAGGTACAGTATTATCAAATCCAGTGGCGCTGTGTGTTACTTTACTGAGTCCCAATCTGTGATTGAAACCTGTAAAACCGGTTTAATTCGTCACAGCCAGCACTCTTCAGGTGTGAGGGTCTTCTGCTCAGAATGAAACGCTAAAATGTTTGTGTATATTCTAATGGTAGTGGGGGCAGGGTGTGTGGGAACAGGTTTGTTCTTCACACCTGAAACATTTTCTCTGAAAGGATTTTCTTAGCAGTTTAACCGATCTTGTTACAGCATGTTACAGTTTACTATTATTAACCATATTAATTTTAAGTGCTTAATGTAAAATCTTGTAAAAATATATTTTCATTGTTCAAATATACATTAAGTCTGACTATCATATAATAAGTTAAATACAAAACTAAAGAAAAAATAGGGTTAAATATAATTCAAAATATTTTGCTAACAATGTTAACTGTTTATGAATAATAAAATGTATTAACTAAGGAGTAGGATGGCACAGTTGTTAGTATGTTTTTTGTTTTGTTTCTTTTTCATAAATACAACAGTAGTACCTGATGTCTCAGTGGCTTTCAAAATTAAATTATGCATGCAAACCTGTGAACTAGAAAGATAACTAAGATTTTAATACTAATTAAATGACCGCGGGCACTTCCCACCCCCCTACATTCTCAGAGTAGAACAGACTAACCTTCTAATGAAAGACGGTCCACCCCCCACGGACAGGAAAAGTGCCCACAGGCACTTAAACTTAATATGGTCAGTAACGGTAAACAGTAACATGGTAAGAAGGAGCACGTACAAACGTTTTCGAAATAACCACATGTAAGACTCTGATCCTAAAAATGTTTAGGGAGAAAGTGGAATACTGGTGTGTATTTTTTCTTTAAACTACCAATACCAGCCATATACAGTCTGTAACGTAGGGATTTCTATATGTCTTTATTTAGTGTTTACATTTGCGACAAAGGCTAAACTTTTAGCTTCAGTAACGTGTACATATCTCCCCTTTTTATAAAACGACTTGGTTGAAAACTGTTCCAGAGCCACTGTTGTTTCATCAGTGAAAAGTACATCATGAAATGCCTCTCCCTGTTCAATCCACTGGAAAAAAGAAAAGGAGCATAAAGCTTCTGATGGTCATAAACGATATTCATTTAGGAGCAGCATCAGAGGTATGTTTTTAACTGCACTGCATTGGAGAGAATACCATAGTGTGTTTTTTTTTTTTACTCCCTGGCGGAAACTGGCTTCCAGAAGAATCAGTATGGCTCAGAGATTAAATAAAACTTCACAGACATTAACGAAGAGCATAACGCGTGTACTGTATACACTGCAAGTACAACCCAATTCTCTGCAGGAGTGCTGGCTGTGACGAATTGAACCGGTTTCACGGGTATTTAGTATTTAGTAGGAGGCGAGATTTCTAGCGAAAGACACCCCCCCTCAAAAACCCAGTAAATACAGTACTTACTAGTTAAAGGCTAGGCTCCCGACTACGGCGAAAGGAACCCTTCTTTCATTAGAAGACAATGAACATATTTTAGCCCTGAATGAATTAATAGCAAACATAGTTTACATAAAAGACATTTTTCCAAGAAAGTTTAGCCTTTGTCACTAATGAAACCACTAAATAAAGACATATATAGAAAAATCTTAAGATTTTTAAAATACATGACTTTGCTAAAATTTATTTGAAAATAAAAACAATTACAACCGCCAGGGGAGAGAGAGAACAGGGGAGGGATGTTGGTTTTGCATAAGGGGCGGGGCTATGGAAAGTAGGTATGTTTGGGAATGTGTAGTTACATGTTCTGGCTGTTTGTGAATTATCGTTGTTGAGTATGGAGTGTTGAGGTATTGATTTTGTGTAATGCTTTATGTTGAAAATTGAGGTGGATTTTGTTTATGATAAACAGGATAAACTGGGATGGGAGGAAGGCTTGGTTTTGCATAAGGGGCGGGATTATGATAATTGGAGGACTTGCGAGTGTAAAATGGTTTGATTATTTGATTTTGTATTGTGGTTGTTATCTATGTTTTTGGTTGGTATTATGTTTATATGGTTGTTTTTGTTGGTTGGTTGTTATTATGGTTATTAATAATACGATCTATAGTTGAAATCTGAGCCTAAATAAAAAGAAAAAGCAAGTGATTAGGTTTATGAGCAATCTAATTACTTATTCGTTTAAAAAGCTATATAAAATAAAGTTTATTATTAATTTGCTGGACAGAGCGGTGAACATTATTATGCATAAGACAAAGATAACGATCCTGATCAGTTTAGAAATCTGTGTACGCTGTAAGGTTTTTATTTCTTAAACTTTTAAAATACACGTTTAGAATTGAAAGAAATCCTCTTCCTGGTATAGCAAACCAGCACGTCATTTTTCTCCAATCAGAGGGGTGTCAGATGGTGTCAGCCAATCACCATTCTGCGTTGGGTAGCAACGGGTGACTGTTCTCAGGCGGAAGATGTAAACAGCTTAATGTTCGTGTTAAATATTTTTTTTTAATTAAAATTCATTCTATACAGCAATCGCATATTTGGGTACCGTTTCATAAAACTTTCATGCTTAAAATGTTTAGGGAGAAATGGAAGACTGGTGTGTATTTTTTCTTTAAACTACCAAGACCAGCCATACACAGTACAGTTTACATACATACAGTAATGTTTTAAATTAATATCGTTTATGACCTTCAGGTGCGTTATGCTCCTCTTCTTTTTATGCTCAGCTACTAAAATTTCCCTTTAGTGGTAAAATCCATATAAATATTCAAAACTAAGCGGATTAAAATGTGCACAGTAAAGACATTAAATGATTAAATCTTTGCACTACCAACCAATGCACCACGAGTGCCCCTGTCGGTCATTTTGGCCAGCCAATCACTTGCCCTGCGGTATGCTCCGGTGCCCCGCGGTGGCTTGTGGGTAGGTTACCGTACCGCGGGTTTTTACCGCGCATTTTGAATGGCTGCATCTGTATATATATAGTTTCTAATGTATGTAATGTATTAGATATTCTAATAATATAATATTGTATTATTTTATCTTATTATTTGTAACACCTTTAACCAAGAAGTGAAGGAATTTTTACCATAGTTTTTTGTGCAATAGTGTGTTGTTGTGTACTGTAAATCCAGAGCCTTAAACTTAGCCTCCCTTTGGAGTCCCTAGGGATTAGAATATATCCCATGGCCGTCAAGTCATGAAATAAATTCTTAAAATCAAGCTGAGACTTGAGTGGCCAGAATTTCTGCCTCCCATTCATCCCCTGTGCTGAATTTGCCATGGAATTGAACAGAGAAATGTTTTGGAGCTGAATTTGTGTGCTACTGCAAAACCAGGACATCTCAGTCTTTAGTGTTGTTGCATTAGAAGACAAGGAACCTGGTGCAGAGGAAAAGTCTCCTTTAAACTCAAGTATGTGGTTGAAGGGGCATCTACAAGCCCCTTGGAGATTGTGTATTGTGCTCTATGTATTATTGTCAAACGGATTAAATTAGAACAGTCCTTAAATACTTTTCTGTTATCTTTCACACTTCCCTGTACTTTTCAGATTGGCAGCATTCCAGGATCACACTCATATTCCTCTTCCTTATTTGACAAAGATAACTTCAAAGTGATACAATTGGTTACCTAGTTTCATGATACAGTATTCCTATAGAATTACATAGTAGCCCTTCTGTCCAGCATTCTTCCATTCCAGTTCAAACCAGTTCTGTATGTCCACCTTATAAAATACTGCAGCATTAGCAGAAAAAGTAAGTACAGAGTTCACAAAGGCCCTCTCTACAAGCACAATGTGGGAGTAATCCTGTACCAGAATCTGAAATACGGTTATCAGGGTCAGAATTACATGACTTAGAAGATGGTGTATGAAGAGGGAATTTCTGAACCACTCAGTTGGAGTATACCAATCTCCAGCTCTTCTGGGAGAATGTGACAGCAATTGAGGGGAGACAATGTGAGCTTGGAAGCATTATATCATATTATATCATATACTCATATTTCACCACCAAGAATGTATTGCTTTAGCACATACAGAAGGATGGGCAGCAAATAGTGGAACAGTCTGGGTTCATGAGTCCATGCCCATATCAAGAGACCATCCTGGACTACGCCCACAGGTACCTTCTAGGAGGGCACCTGAGGGATTAAGTAAGAGAAAGATTCTGAAGCATTTCTTTTGGTGAGGATTCTTTAAAAAATCAAAGAATATTACCAGAGATGTGAAGAAAGCCAGAATCGCCACACAAGATATCACAAAAATAAGTGGGTATCTACTTATATTCTCCTTAACTCATTCCAGAAGAGTGCCAGTGGTAAAAAAAAAAAACATATTAACAAGTAAGCACATGAAGAGGCACTGATTTACCTCATGACTTCCCAATTCTGTAATAAACATACGACTCAAGTGGAAACAACAAAACAAATAATCAGGAAGCACTTCTTTATCCCTTGGAATGTGGGGGTATTGTGCAAGCTACCCAGCCATGTTTCTGAAGCCCATACACTAGCTGGATGAGATCCTTACCAATTACCGAACAGGTTAGATGGGCTTAAAGGCCTCCGATCATTGTGCCCTTTTACACCTTTAAAACCTCTATCACAAAATATGTGAGACCACAGCTACACTCAGTGGTTTAACAGGTTGCTGCTGTGAATCCTATTCAATGCTCTTCAATAAATGATTGCAATGGGTACTAGATCCCCACCACCAGGGTTCATGGCGGCATCGATAGAAACAAGGGCTGACAGCCCCGACCTCTCATAGGATCACTGTAGACTTAAGGCTGCAAGAGGCTTTTCCTTCCTCAGAGCAGCCAACAAGAGTAAGCAGCACGCTCTATCAGATGCAGGTCCAGGAGAAGATACCATAAACAGCACGGTGTGATCGAGCTGTAGAGAAAAGCTGTCAGTTGCAGGAGCCAGGGAGAAGCAGGCTGGAAGGGCCTGAAGTGTGGGTGGAGAGTTTTGTGTAACAGGACTCTGGGAGAGAGCCAGAGAATGAATGTATGTTTGAGAAGGCCCTGGTTATAGTGACCTTTCTAAGGTTGATTGTCACTGGATGAGCAGTAAAGAGACATTGGCAGCTGCAGATGCTGAGTGTGAATGGTAAGAGTGCTGGATGTGAAGGTGTCAGGGCTGCAGGCTGGCCTAGCGAGTGTATTGTTAGTGGATGTGTTATTGTAAAGTACTGTATGTAGCAGCTGAGGTGCTGTAGCCTGTGTTACGGTAGTGTATGCAAGGCAGACAGAATTACCTCTGTGCCGCCACTGGGGTTCTGGGAAAGACCCCGATCAAAAGCAATCTTGTGAGCAGAAATAGCTGACTTCTGTGGCCACCAGAGATGTGGCTCGGCTGTGCAAGTGAATTGAGATGAGCAGCAGAGAGAGCTCATTCAGCCTTTCACAGAATAGCAACAATGTGTGAGATTTAAGATTCTGGAATGGTTACGACAGGGAATGGATTTTGGACTTTTCTACTTCTGGCTCATTTCCGAGGATAACTGAGAGGTGACTGAATTAATGTGTGTAGAGTCATATGAATTTTGTATAGAAAATGCATATATGTATAGCGCATAGACAACTGTGGCATATATTCACAGGCAGTTACCAGTTTTTTTTACTGATTTAGATTTACAGTTCCATTTAAATTAGGAATCTTATAAAATAACAAGGTCTGGTTCTTTATTTTTAGGTCATATTGTCACGTCCGACATCCGTCCCTAGAGGGCGCTCCACTGCTCTCATTATTGTTCGTGTCATTTAGCTCTCCAGGTGTACCCTTTTAGCGTTATTACTTAAGACCAGCTCCTCCAGTCCTTGGGGCTCATCATTAGGGTAAGATGTCGCGAGGCCCGCCTAGCACCAGGAAACCCTACGTCCGTCTCCTGAGGGCATAGGCCTCATCCCCGACACCTCCCGCTTCCTGAGCCCGGGGTCTGGAGGATCTCGCCCCGTCACCCTTGGACCTCCATGTTTTGTTCATCCGTGTGCTCCCCTCTCCCGGGGATTTTAACTTTGTCACATCCCAGGATGGATTTCTTGTTGATGGACTCTCGGACTGTGCTTTGACCTGCCCTTGGACCCGTTTGGATTTGGATGCCGTTTTGTCTTCCCCGTACACTGTCTCACGGACTGTCACTATTATTTTGTGCACTATTAAACCCCTGTGTGTTCCCTTTTACCACGCCTCCGGTTTTCTCCAGCTCTTACCGCATCGCATAGGGTCATCTACAAGATCTGACACGGATTTCAGTCCCTGTTCGTGACACATATCAATGTGTTTAATGTTAAGCCCCCAATGTTTCATTTTGTTTTCTGCTTTTTAAGCAGAAAAAGCACCCCTTCCTTTCAAGACCAATACCATTTCCATATTGTGGTTTGAAATAAATTAATATGCCATATTGCTGGCCAGGTTAAATAGTACATTGTCTTGACAGTATATATTTTTTGTCTTCTTTAAGAGATGTTATGCAAAATTTCAGATTACACAATGGGACAAATTGCCAACCCAAATATGGTATGGTACCCAAATCTATTAGATTGGAAAAGACACATTTCTGTGTACACTTTACTTTTATTGTGTTTTGAAATGCACCATCAGTGACAATTATTTCTAAGACGAAATACAAAAATAGTGTTGCAATTCCCCCATTAATAGTTTATTCAAAACCTGTACGCTCAAACTGAAGATGGCTAAGAATGAGATAACTCAGAATTAAACGTCAACAAAAACTGGAGTGTACTGCATTGATAGCATAAGTATTCAGATCTGTGAACTTAATATTTGCTTACGGCACCTTTGGCAGCCACAAGTCACTTTGGTTAAGACTCACCCAGTGTTGGGATCAGTTTTTGCCTGTTCATCTTGCTCAAGCTCCTCTCACATTGCTTGTGGAAAGCCAGTTTTCCCACAGATTCTCAATATGATTCAAGTCAGGACTTTGACCTTTCACTTTCTTTTTCTTAAGCCACTCCAGTCTAGCTTTGGCATTGTTCTTTGGAGTATTGCTCAAAGTGGCATTTGAAGTGGCATAAATGCAAGCTTTAAAGTAGAAAATAGTTAAACTACTGTATGCAAGGATCTGAATACTTTTACAAGGCACGTAAAACTTGGCCAGCTTGAATATCTAAAGTTCATGGTACTGCACCTTTGACTGTTAAGAAAGATGTTTAAAGATGATAGGTAAATGAGAAGAAGATAGATGTTGATTTGGCATACAGAGGTTTGAACTAAAATTCTCACTGAAAGAGAAAACATGATTTTTTTTAATGCACTCCATTATTAGCCTATGAATTTCAAATGTTGTTGTCACTAGGTGGCAGCAGCAAACTCTTCAGTAATGCAATATGTTACATAAACGTAATACTGTGATGTTGGAAGTATTTTAAAGCCACTTATTTGAATGGAAATGAGAAAAGCTTAAAGCTGAGAAAATGACTTAAGGCTGTAATTGCTGAAAAAGGTGATTCTACAAAGTATTTCCATTTTTGATATATTTTTTGTTACAGAATAAGAAATATTTTTGTCCCTTTAATTTGTTGTGTATGTCATGTGAATCAAGGGAAATAACTGATTTCAATATATTCAATGAAATTCTGTTCATAATATGACAATATATGTAATTGCTCAGAGGGTGAGTATCTTCTAAAGGCACTGTACTTTGCAATGAATATTTACAAAGTACATTACTTCTGTTCAATGCTTCTGTTTTCTGATTTGTATTTAGTCTAAATTGTTGTGGGAGTATGGAACAATCTATGCAGCCATGTTTTTATAGGCAACACCCTATAACACCGGTTAAAAAAGTGGCCTTTTCTCGTTTGTAACTAGTTTTTTATGTTTTTATGTTTATATCCACCCATCTGGGCATACTGTAGAATACACTAAGTCAGAGCAATTTGATACCCATGAAGATAGTTTTCCCTCATTAATCAAATGTCAAACAACCCACAAGGGGATCATAGTTGTGATGATGACTGTCATCATGAAAATAAAACAATCACACAGAGATGTTCAGCTTTTGAGCATTTTATTGCATATTGTTTGACAAATGCAGGTAAAGGGGTAGGAGGACAGACATTTGAAAGCAAGCAGACAGTCACAAAGCATGGGCCCAGAGAATTTTACACTAGGGCCACATGCTGGTACGCCCTTGATTTTTACTGCTGGGGTGCTGGAGCCAGGGCTTTAGCCTGGTCCAGGAACTTCTTCCAGAGCTCCAGGAGCTGGACCTGGGCGTTCTCAGCCAGGGGCTTCAGCTGGGACTGCAGGTTGTCAGTCAGGGGCCGGAGCTGCTCCTCAATGTTGTCAACGAGGGGCTTGAGCTGGGCCTGGATGTTGTCGGCCAGGGGCTGCAGCTGAGCTTTGCTATCCTCCAGGTAAGCCCTGAAGTGAGACAGGAGAAAATCAGAATCTTGGAAAGGTGAAATGAACCATCCTGCTGTTTCTCAAATGATGCCAGTATTAAAATCTAGAATAACAAGAATTAAAATCCAAAATGAAAAGAACTGCAGTAAAGGTCAGTGTCAGATACAGAACTTTAACACAAAATCATAACAAAGAAAACATTAGATTTGTGTCGTGATAGTAAATTCATACTGAAAAAATTAGCCAGATACTGTAGATGCAGTATGCAATGTGGTTACATTATGGACGACTTACTGAGCCTTGTTTGCCAGTTCCTGAGCCTTCAGTTTCTCCACCAGGTCCTGGGTGCCACTGGTAAGTGTGGCAGACAGGTCCTGGAAGTACTTGGTCAGCCTTTCAAAGTCTGGCAAGGATGGTGGGGCCTCCCGTTTCACCAGAGACAGAGCCTCAGTGGCTGTCAGAGAGCATAGACATGAAATAAAGGCATGTTTCTGCACTTTCACAGGACTTTCTTAGGTGAGAGAATCTTGTGAGAAAGAATAAGGCAGGAAGTGTATATATATAAGGTTTGATGTTCTGTAAAATAAATATGCTGTATGAGTCCAGCATATAACTTAAAATACAATTTATGCCCAATATACATTATGCCCATCTATAAACAAAATATGAAATAACTACTTATATCATAGTTACACTAATTTCTCTTTATATATCATGTTTTTTTCAAAACTTTTGTGTTGTGGAGTGCTACTTTAAATTATCTTATTTGTGCATAATGTGTTTACGTGACTACTGTATTTTAAGAAATGTTATTAATTAAGGAACACCAGTGCAGTGCAGAGCAGTCATGATTACATAGCTTTTAGACCAGACTCATTCCTTGATTATATATAGTAAAATAGGACTCTGGAAAATGCTTCAATGACACAAAAGTAGTCAAATAAGGAAATACGTGCAATGCTAATTATTATTTTCTTTGCTTTTAAATAACAGGTGCCAAAAGACCTTACTGGCACAATGCTATTTGTTGTAAAATGGAAGGGCTGATCTTACCATGTGTCAGGGCTAGCACAACGGCAAGGGCGGAGACCAGGAAAAACTTCATGGCTACTGATTGGAATGGGCACCTGTCAATCACAACAAAATACATACAGTCTTTATATTCTATTGTTCAATAACAGTGAGATCCACAAAGCAGTTAAAAGCACTGATTCAGCTAGTCATTTACAGTCTAGATGAAAATTATGAAAGTTAAGGACAGATAATTTAATCAAGGAAGCCTATGATACTGATACTAAGCCAAGGATACAAAGGTCTATTGCTGAGTTTGAAATAAAACAATATCATTTTTTCCAAGAACTGTATTTTGTTATGTATCAGTGCCGATACAAAGGTAGATCCTGTTTATTAAGTTTTAAACTATAGTATGCTATCATTAGGAAGACCAGCATTGATGACAATTAAGACTCAACGAAGCAAGGTGTTTTTACTCTGTCCTATAAGTATTAATGCAAAAAAGTGCATAGTTTTGTACACTTAAATTATGTATATTACATTTTTAAGTATTCCATAAAATAAAATGATTGACTATTGGCCTATTATTAGTGTTCTTGAAGATTCAAGAGCTCAAGTTAATTGATTTCATATGCAGAACAAATCCAAGTTTATCTTTTTAATTGATTTCCTCAGTTGTTTTGTTCCTGGCCATCAATGACAGAGATATAAGCAATAGTTTCAAGGTCTGATTCTTAGAACAAAACAGAGGGGCATCTCTATCAGTGTAGTTTGTTTTGTCAATGAGTCTCCAAACATATCTCCTGTGTAAGTTAATGAATAGCAGGCACTTGGCAACTCTGTTATTTTAGTATTACCAATTACACACATAATGGGAATTTAAGATACTTTTACTGCTATTTTTAAATAGCTTGACCTACACTGACTTTTACTTTACGTGCCTTTACACACCATCACAAACTCCACATTTTTTTTGTGTTTTCTGATGTGTGCTTTCTTATTACACTACAAAATACATTTTCTACATTGACCTGATCACCAAAATGGTCAATAGGAAGTATTCTTGGCAAGTATGAATTTATATATTAGTGAAGATATAAGACTGGTATTCTAGAGCATTATACTGTACTTATTTGCTATTTTTCCCAGTAATACCTTTTGCCTTTTAGAGTTTGGTCAAATAAAATTGGTCCATAAAATTGTTTCTAACCAACACTTTTTTCTCCCCAGCTAGAAGAGGTGGAAACCATTTTCACTAAAAACCAGAAATCATCCAAAAGAATGATGCATTCATTTATATGGATGTACAGATTTTCACACTTTCTTTCTAATCACAGTACTGCACACAGGAAAAAGAGTCACTTATCTATTTTAAGTCAGATGTCAAAAAAAGTGCTCAGAACTGAAATGTAAAGAGTACTCCGCTCTAATGTTCAGCTCTAATAGTCCCTAGCTACATTTAAAGATACATTAATGAACTCTTTCAGGTCAAAGAATCAAGTGGCTTACCTTTACTGCAAAGGTTCTCAGACTTGATGTTAAGTTGAAGACTCCTAAGCGGACTTTTATAACTCCCTGAAGAAAGAGTAGAAAGTTTTCACCAAAGCGGATTGGCTGTCAGGAATGAGGACACAGCTTCTGATTGGATGGTCCTCTGTGTCAATCTTTGAAACTGTCAGAATTCATTGGCATGAGCAAACATTTTGTTGGCTGACCCTTGATGTGCTTTCTGCCACTAGTGTGATCTTCTCAAAGTCCAACAGTCAGCGTCATCTTCTGCTGACTGAAAAAATTGATTGCTTGTTTATTTATGGTTGTGATTAAGAGATTCAGATTTTTGGAACTAATGAGAGAAAACAACCACCTTCCAATTACAATTCTGCTTTCTAAAATTGTGTTCTTTTCCTAAAATCACCACTTTGAAGGAAATATTATTTATACAATTTTTTTGTTTTCTTTCCTTATGAAACATCCCTAATTCAAATTTACTGTGGTTTTACAAGATAATATAATATTTATATAATCAGTATATAGACTAATTATTATTCCTATGTTTTAAACATGCCAGTACTTTATTTCCATCCACCTTATTATTAAATCATTTTGATACAATGTAACAGACTAAATATATTTTAATGGCATTAAGAGGAGGAAGAAGAGGAGAAGGTTTTAGTAAAACTAGCAAAGATTTTTGTACAAAGGATTCTTATTGTTGGTGAATTCAAAAAAACAGTAATTAAAAAAAATGTTTTCACAATATAATTCTTAGCTACTATGAAAGAGTCAGACTTCTTTTCAGATGCAGGCAAGTTTGCAGAAGTCATTGTTTGCACACCTTCACCACACTATGTCCATATGGCTATGCTAAGTGACCTTTAATCTATTCTACAACCATAGAACCCTTCTAGAGGAAGCTTATAGCATATGTATTAGAATAATTTCTATGTATGTGTATTAGATAAAATAGAAGTGGTGTCTTTTTTTAGTTAATGTTGTATTCTGTGTTTCATTTGAAGTCCAAAGTTGTGTTGTCCTGTTATCATGTAATAATGTAATTCTGATTGAATCAGCCCCCATCACCAGTGGGTATTATCAGTCATTGCTTCACATAACAAAGCAGACAGATAACAGCTGGCCTGTCTGCACACCCCCCTCACACTGCTGTGAGATCAAGTGAATCACAAAGACAAAAGATTAGGTTTGACTGCGTGTGCATATTAAGACGCTAATCAGTTAGGTGATGTTTATTGAGCTTTGACCGTTACCTCATATTTTTATTGCTCTGCCAAAGCAGTGACTTATGTGTCTTATGTGGATATAAAAGTTCACACAGAGATATACAGTGTACTTTAAGACATACAAAAAGCCTACCCTAAAAACAGATTAATATACATAACGGCACAATAATTGTGAATGGAATATTATGGGATATATATTGAGATATTGTTGACATACAGTATGCATTACATCAGCTATCAGGTAAGGAATTTACTCAGAGAAAGCTGACATCAGTTGTGGAGAGTTTGTTTTTTTCTTTCTTGACAAACTTTTGATGTCATTACATGATTACAATAGACAGTTTCATAACCATCTAAGGACTTTTACACATTATATTGGCTGAAATGTGAAGATGGGCTGCAAGAGAAGAAGCTTTACTTATCATTGTCTTTCAGAATTTTCTTTCCAAAAGCATGCTACGTTTACTACATGAATAAAGTGATGTAATTAATTTACTGCAAATTAAATCTTTTACAATGGTATCACTGCTTAAACATTTGTAGGCCTTAAGGGGTTGTGAAACTTTCTGATTTCTTGCTCAACATCCAGTACTCAGGTCAAAACAAAAAGGCAAGGGGTCGTTGCCAGGCTGGGGTCATGTGTGATGTGATAGCAGTCGGAATCGTTGGGAAAGGGGCTCATGAATTCATTGCTGATCTGGGCATTTTATATTCTAAAATTCAGGGCAGAGAAGCAAAAACACATTCACACCAGGGCCAGTTTTCCTATAAGCCAATTAATCAACTAGTATGTTTTTTGGACCGTGAGAGGAAACTGGAACTTCCAGTTTCCCATGGAAACATAAAAACTCCACACAGATAGCACCCCAGGTTCCAGAATTGAACCCAGGGCTCCAACAAATCAAGGCATTTGTGATACAAGTGAGTTGGTCACAATATTCATAATCTAGGTTTGGAATTTTGTTTATGTGAACACAGAAACACACATGTAACACATTTGCTGCTAACTGTATGTATCTATATCCACACACCAGGTACAGTATGCTGGCAAAGATTAATAGAGATATGAGTGATATTGGATTGTGGATTTATTAATAATATTAATCCACAAAATAAATGTGGATTTATTGATTCAGGTACAGTAAGTGATTTGTGTGTGTTTTAATTGTTTGTGGTTGTGATTATCTTAGTGACTCTCAGTTTTATGCAAATGGATGAACCTGTCATTGTTATATATTTTTTTAATTATATAATGTTAGCATGCCCAAAGGGATTGGGCAGCCAGTTGACCTTGGACCCCTAGAGGTTTTTTTCTCCTTACTAAGGAGTGTTTGGTTCCTCTCCTCTGTTGTCTTCTGGTCTTCTGTTCTGTATTGAAAACATGTATGGTCACTTGCATTGTTAAGCGCATTTGGGCAACCTTGTTGTGAAAGGTGCTATATAAAATTAAATTGAATTGAATTGAATTTTAGCTTTCAAAGCTAGATTTGCCCCTTCCATGGATTATTCAGCCCTAGGTGTTCCTATCCTTCCCTGTTGCCCTCTTCCATCTGTTTGCAGCTGGGCATTCCAAGCGCAGCTGTAGCAGACAAGATACTGAATCTAAGTCTTTTGCCAAGCTGTGTGTAGGAGTTTCACATCACCACCAGTTTTGGCAGGTTTAGGCAAGCATCAGGTACAGTAGGAATGTGTCACATTCAGACACCCCTATCTCAGGCTCGACAATGGACAATATTCAACACTGGTGGCAATTCTTTCAACAGATTGAAGAAAGCTGCTTCTGCCTGTCAGGGTCACGATAGGCCACAGATCTCCACTTGTGGCTCTGCCCCTTTTCTGGGGTAGTGATATCACTTGTTTCTGCAATCACACCAACTAGGGATTTACAGAATTATCTTGGCTGCACCCATTGTACTGCCTTTTCAACCATGTCAGAGTCTAGAGACATGCTGCAGTGGCCTGCTGCGAGACCCCTTCATCCCAGCTCACTCAATATCACTGACTCCATTGTTTCTTTAAAACATCTGCCTTTGTAACCTCATCACACTGCTCAATGGTGGCCCTGCATGGTAACCTGCTGGATACCCAATACCATCCAGTTCAGAACTGGAATGAGAATTTTAAATTATGTGGACATGTGGTTGTTATTCAGTCAGATTGACTGGTTTTTCTTTGTAATCAATTAAAAGATGAGCCACCTAAAGTTGGACCTTCCTGGGTCTCAGGTAAGATTCTCATGCAACAAGGTCTCAAGACATGATTACCAGTCTCACTGCCTGCCTCTTCAAGTTGGAAAAGACATTGAGTTTCAAAGGTTTCATGGTCGCTAAGCTCTAACAGTAAGCCTGCCTCACTTTTGACATTTCAGCTGTGGTTCAATACCTTTTATGTTGCATTCAATGTTCAACAGACACTGTCAGCTGGTGTTGTCACGAGTTTCCCCACTGATCTATCCATCAGTGCATCTTTGGGCTGTCAATACCCCATTTGCCTACATTGTGTTTGGGTGAACTTTGGAACAGTAGGTGTTCCTATGAGCTTCTTCATAGAAAAGTAATAGAAACTCATATAACCATTCATTTGAGTTATATACTTGTGGTTTTCCTATTCTTTAACCGTGTTTCTTTGTGTCATCAAAGTTATTTGACCAATGTTGTAGCTAATTGTGAAATATTTTGGAATAACTTGACAGGAAAAGTGCTAATATATATACCTTTATTGTCCATCTAAGAGGAGGAAATTTGTCTTTGGCATCAACATACTGAAGTTCAAAAACCAAATAACACTCAATAGTCTAACAATATCTATTGCCACTCAACAATACATCTAATACAACAATACATTCTCTCTGTCCATATTACAGTACATTATCATTACACTAGTCCAATAGCTTCATTAGCTTCAGGAAATAGTCATTTACCTGTGTTTAATATATCAGTTGCACAGGGAAAAAAAAGATTTCTTGTATACATTTTTCTTGGCCATAGGCAATTCTAAAGCACCTCCCTGAAGGCAGCAGTTGAAAATGGGAATGAAGATGGTGAGAGGGGTCATCAACGATAAGCTGACCTTTTCTTTGAACTGCAAAAGTAACAATTCTGGCTAATTCCACTTACACTTAGTTATCGGGCTACAATTCCATACTGTGATGCCAAAAGTAAGGATGCTTTCTGATAACATTCTTTAAACTCTCTCTAAAATGTTTTGAGTCACTCCAAACCCTTTCGACTTCCAGATCAAAACTGTACAGTATGCTGACACCCTTTCTTAAAAATGCCATTGGTATTCTCTGAAACATTTGAATGTTCATCTATTGCTGTTCCTAAGTATTTGAAACACTGAACAAACTCCACAGCTTGATTAATAAGGGAGAGAGGTTAAAACTCAAACTTATTACTGTCACATGTAGCAAAATCTTTGGTTTTATCAATATCAATATGAAGCATGCTTGACTAACACCACCCTTCCAGCTTACTTATCTGTTTAAAGTAATTCTCCACCCCTTTTCTATCATCCCAGATAAACAATCCCACTAGGAGCATATCATCAGTGTACTTGATTGTAATAGATAGAGTGTAATAGATTAACAGAAGTGCCTTTTCATTTTATTTGTTGAAATGGAAAATAGGTAACAAAGCATAGACTAATCCAGTATTTAAAACAATTTCATTTGAAAATATACTGATCATAAGAACCTGCTGTGGGTGATCTGTTAGAAAATACTTAATCCATTTTTAAGCCTTCCATTAACATTAAAACCCAACAGCCCTTCTAGTAGAATGTGGATCTGGATTGTAGTAAATGCTGGACTAAAATCAAGAAATAAAATACGCACTTTAAATATGATTTTGTTGCAGAGGACTACCTTCTAAACTCTTAAGTCAAAATTGCATGTTTTGTCCTTCTACATTGTTTATAAGCAAACTGCAAGGGATCCAGATGATCAGCAATCAAGAGAGTAAGATGATTCAACAATCAGCATGACCTTAGTCAATAGGGAGGGGGGTGAGTACCACCGGTCAAAAGTCAGTTAGGCTTTAGCTTCAGGTTTTTTCAGGTATGAGTATTATAGTTGAATATATACTGTATTTGCAGTTTTGTTTTATACAGCTGACTGAAAGCACTGGGTGACAGGTTTTACATTATCATCAAAGTTGCATCAAAGTTTTGCGTCATTGTTTGCATCAGTGCTAAACCATTATTTTAATTTAAATGTACTAATGGTCATTGGGGGCCACAGAGTCTATCAGCATTCATAAGCAAATTAACAGCAAGTAAAGACCTGGAAACAGTGGTATTACAGACCAGCTCGGTGAGCAATTAATTTAAATATAGTCATTCAGAGTGTAATTGAAACCAGGACATAATGGCCCTTCAGGAACAAGGTTGACTAACAGTGGTATTATTTGGTTTAATCTTCTGAGGGTGAGGTTGAACATTTGGTGAGGTTGGGGATTAGATGTGGTAAACAAATGACTTATAAAAGTTAAAGTAGCAGCAGACAGATGAAATACCCTTTTCTCATTGTTGGTCACATATTAGGTACTTTCTCATTTCTGTTTGTCTTCATCAATAAACCTAAATGCAAAAGGTAAGCTTGAACAACAAGAACAAAAATAATAAGAATATTACAAACTTTGTTTTATTTAGCACATTTAAATAGCTTGAAGAAGAGGGGATAACAGAATTAAAGCTATTACAATCAAATGCTTACAATGAAATGTGTCTTTCTTATGAAGATTTGAGATTACTCTGATATCCTTGGGGAAAGAAATCGAGAGCTTTGGGGGACAGCAAGAGAACGTCTTGTCACCATGTTCTGCAGGCAAACTGGAGACCAGAGTCAGATGAACGAAGGTTCTAAAGTTACTGAAGTTCCAAGTTATGTAGAACCTTAAAGGTGGACAAGAGGATTTTGAACATGACACAAAATCTGATAGGAAGCCAGTGCAAGGACTCCAGGGCAGGAGTAATGTGAACACTTGCACACATCCAGGTCAGGATTCTGGCTGCTGAATTCTGAACATACTGTAGTTTGTTCAGTGTGGATTTAGATACCTGAGCAAGTAGAGCTTTGCAGTAATCAATTCTAGAGAAGATTAATGTGTTGACTAGTTATTTAGCTACAGCCAGGGATAACATAAGACATAGTCAGGTGATATTTGAGATGAGAGATGTTTTTACTATATTTTCCACATGCAGGTCAAATGTCAAGCCTGATCAAATATCCCCCCCAATGTTTTTCAGTTTAGATTGAATTTCAAGTAGAGTGCCATCCACAGATAGGGCACTGAGTCAGAGATTTAATTAGAGTGTAGAGACAGCCACTTCATTGTCAGGTTTAGAATGGACATATATTTGAGTGTCATCAGCATAGAAAGGATCATTCAGTCCATGTGATTTTAATAACTGACAAAGTGGGAACATGTAATTGCTGAATAGTAGGGGACCCAATATCAAGCCTTGAAGAATACCAGACTTAATTAACTCAACTTCAGATGGAAAGTCTTAACTAAACTTGAAAAATAAAGAAAGCTTTTCATTGGTAAACATCTTTCAGTAAATGCTTTTATTTACTTTTACTATTTATATTACCTTAATTTATATAATTTGTTCAGTTCATAATAATAATTGTATTTTACCTTTTATATCTCAAAGTGATTTATACCTTTTTGAAGGTACCCGTGGGTAGAAGGAGCTCACTGGGTTAGAATGTAGAAGAAAAAAAATGATTCAATACTAAAACGTGGGAAACACTAACCTGAAGAAATGTGTTTTTAAAAAATTTTCTAAGACAGAATTTGTAGCTTTTACAGTCAGACAATACAGAGGCAAGGTGTGTCATTTGTTGCATACAATGACAAATTAACCACAAAGCAGATTTCTTACAATAACTAAAATATGGACCAACCTTCTATATAACTGGAAAACAGCTCCCAGAATTCCAGCCATTTGAATTCCAAGAAATTATACATTGATCATTACAATGTCCACACAGCTCTGTGTTGTTTTTGCAGTGATTACAAATCCTGTACAAACAGTTCTGAGCTAATCTGTCTGAACACATTGTTATACAGACACTATCACTATGGCATAAACACAACAGTAAACTTCCTCTGAGCCAGTGACACAAAAGAAAGCAAACTAAAAAGTATATAGAATTAAGTTAAATCAACAAAATCACAGAAATGCAGGTTACATTTATGAGCTTTTTTCCTGATTTCTAAGTTAAAAGCCTGGGAAGACACAAATCATGTCTTTCTCCTGTCTCACTCAGAAGTGCTCAAATTAGAGTAGAACACAGTGTTATACCCAACCTCTATAGTACCTCAAGCCTGAAAGGAAAATGAAGCTTTACGTGCTGAAGTGAACAGATAATAACTGGTACAACTGGTTTTAGCTGGTCTACCTTTGCCTTTTCAGCCCGACCAACCAACTCATCTTCCACAGTTGCAATGCAACCTAAGCAACGTGGAAAGGTAACCTTTCACCCATGTGACGCCCTGAAACAGTAGTGTTTGTTTATTCAGGCATTCTGGAGTTATCTTTGTACTGATAAAGCCTAGGAGAGCTGATGGGACCTTATTTCTCCATGATTTGTCTTGAAATGCAGAGATGTGGGAGCTTAGCTAGCAGAGTTAGATAACAAGTTACCATCCTTAGATGCTGCTCTGGTAACATTTGTACATAGGGCTACAAGGTCATTCAGTACTACATTTATTATTAACTGTTTCAGAGTCAGAAAACCCAAAGAAAATAATGCTTTAAGAAAACATGTACAATAATTTTTACAGCCTGATTTCCAGTCAACTTTGCTAGTTGATTTTAAAATTAAATTAATCAGAATTAAACAAGTCTCATGTTTGCACCATATATTGCATTCGGTTTTAATTATTTGGCTGATTCTGTTGATCCAAAATATCTGATCTGTTTGTATATACCGTATATTGTAGACTTTGAGGCACATTTATCTATTCTCTCCACAATAGACAGTTCCATGTCTCATATTTTCTGTGCCTTAGTTTCTCAATTGAACTACCTTAGACTAGAGATGCAGAGCTCTGCTTTCTAGAGGATCACAAGAATCTTTAGGCTTTATCCTGAACCATTTGGTAAAGTATGTTCAATGTAGCTACTGTAAGTGCAGGGTTTTTAATACAGGTAGTAAAAGCATACAGCAAGTTATAATTACAGTACAAAATGGTATACACTAAGCTAGAATAAGCTAATTCTTGAAAACACTTAGATGTTTATATTGATATATTTAGGTGGGTAGCTGCGTCAGCATTCATAGGCTGCAAAGGAACAAGTAATAGGTTTATTCTGTGCTGAAAAAAAGAAGAGGTGAAGAAGGCTCCACGGCCGAAACGTTGTGTTTTCTCTCTTCTTTTTTTCAGCATGGAATAAACCTATTACTTGTTCCATTGATACATTTACATCTTCTAGACCAGTGGTTCTCAAACTTTTTGGACCAAGTACCACCCCTAATCCAACCAAAGCATCCAAGTACCACCTACAAGTCATGATCTCATAGGAACCCCAGAAATTCTCAATGACCAACATGAGCGCGCGTGCACACACACACTCACACATACATATAATAAATATTATAATAATAAACTTTATTTGATATAGCGCCTTTAAAGGTGGCTTCTCAAAGTGTTTTACAGAAAAAAAAAACATTAACAACAACTAATAAAAAAGCACCATTTCAGTGAGAGGGGTGAGCCTGTTTAGTTGAGCAAAGCAGATGTGAATTAATTTTTCGAGCCTTGATACAATTCACAACAGAGTCTAACAGATATTAAATCGTCAGGCATTTTCTTGACGGCAAAGGTCTCGCGGTGGATGTTGTAATGCGTACATTAATTTCTGGAGCAACCTCTCTAATTCATGCAACTACACCGTTATGTCGGCTTGTCATTGCTCTAGCACCGTCTGTACAAACTCAGATGCATTTTATCCAGTCGAGGCCATTTTCTTCGATAAATTCATTCAAAAGCTGAAATATGTGCTCTCCTGTAGTTCCTGTTGGTAGCGATTTACAGAACAGAAAGTCTTCATGGGACATGCCCTCAAACTCGTATCTAACGTAAACGAGCAAATTGGCCAAATCGACTACAGACTCATCTAATTGCAGTGAAAAACATCTGCTCATCTTAACGCGCTCTATCAGTGTACTTTTGATATAATCCTTCATTTCAACAATTCTATGAATGACTGTGTCTTTCAGGGAGAGGGGGGCAGCAGGTCGAGCTGTTTAGCATTTTTTTCTCTACACATAATACGTGTCAGCTCTTTTGCCAACGGTAAATAAGGTTCTTCAAAAATAGAGTAGCTTACCTGCTTTTACGCAAGCTTGCATTTTTCCGCGTTTCCGTTTTTATTTCCATATTTATTTAAAGTTTTTATTTCATGCGCATGGGAGCGAAACACAGAGACGCTCAGTGTATTTTCCTCAAATTAGAACAGTTCTTAAATATTTTTCTGTTATCACGCTTTCGTGTGCTCACAAGATTACCTGCGTTCGTAGCACGCATTTCTATGCATTCCTTTGTTTAGAACGTTGGCATTGTTCCAAAATCACGCACATTCTCCTTTCTCCCTATTTGCTGGAGATACAGTAGCTTTTTTTCAATACAATTGGTCACTTGCATCCGTAGCACGCATTCCTATAGAGTGGTATAGAATTACAGAGTATCTCTTGTGTCCACTGAAGTATTAGCGCGCACTGTATCGTAGTACGTAGGCTGCGTATTCGACACGTTTTAAAATACAAAATATGAAAACCCGTCCCGATTTTTCAGCGCACACGACACAGTTCCAGGGTCATTTGGCGTACCACTTGGCGGCACTCCACGTACCACTGCCGGTACGCGTACCACAGTTTGAGAACCACTGTTCTAGACAATATTGAGAAGCAATGAAAGAGGCAAAGAAAATGTTAGGGCATTAGTAAGGCTTAGAATAGTATGAAGTAGTTCAGACGAGTAGCTGTGTCAGTATGTGTAGGCTGCAAAGGAACAAGTAATAGGTTTATTGAATAACTTTAATTTATAACTTTAATGTTTCTTCTTCGTCTAACACCCAAAGAAGGCTCCACAGCCGAAACGATGTGTTTTCTTTCTTCCCTTTTCAGCATGGAATAAACCTTTTACTTGTTCCTTAGAATAGTATGTAATTTTGGTCAGCGTGTTCTTCCAAAAATATTGCTGCTCTGCAATCATCCTAGAGATGAGAAACCAGTTGCTTGCTGTGCCTTAAGAGAATGTCCTACTGTATAGTGATAACATAAAGAATTGCAACCTTTTCTCTGTTGAACAGGGAGAGCAACAAGGGGAAATATACAGAATCCTCAAAGACATTCCCACGGACTTTATCAGAATAAAAAGTGAAACATGTTGCAGAAGACACAGAAGCTATATGCAAGTGTGTTTAAAACTGAGAACACAGAGAACTTTACCCATAGGATCTCATGTTGTTGATGCCATTAACTTTCTTCATAATCAAATAACTTATGAATTGTACATACTGTAAGACGCAGCTTGATGAGATCTTTGGGTCAGTTACTAACTACAAAACAGGTCAAATGCCTTCCTTTCAGTCTTATATTCATATTTCCAGAACTTTTTGTAGACTGAACCCAGCTAAACATTCATTAAAGTTAACCAATATAACCATTTTTGTAAAATTCATAACCATCTATATTTAACAAACTTTATTCAAAATATATGTATATACAGATGCCATTTTCTCATCTCATCTTGCAACCCCACAATGCGTGCCGGGCAGACTGAAGAAGTGCAGGCAGCCAATTGTGTGCCACCTCTGTGGGAACCTGTTGGCTAGTAGCACAAACACACATTTAGAACTCATCTGACATTTGACAGAGAGTCTTTCTTGGTTCAGACACTTAAAATGCTGAATCTTCCCATTTTTTAAAATGTTTGTGCTTGAAAGAGACAGTCTGTTTGACTGCACCTCTCCAAAATGAATTTGGAGGTCACAACCATTAGCAGTTGTAGTACAATATTACAGACATGGAGTAAAGAAGAGCAGTCAAAGAAAATGTAAAACAAAGTGCACACAAAACTGATGAAATACTTTGAACTGTTTAGAGTGACTGAAAAGCATTACTTTACATTTAGGACCACATGTAATAAAATGTAAGAATAGAACCTGTGGATGCATATAAGTGGTCATATGATTGTTTCTGTTTGTACACAATTACTTTCCCTTGTCTGGTCTCTTTCATTACAGTATAAGAATGGTAATTGCACAGAAAATAGGAACACTCTAATGAGTGCTTTATTCTGCTATTTTTTTAATATAATTCTATATATACATAAAAATATATATATATAAATTGATTGCTTTTTATTCATTATTTTGATAATTCTTAATACTGGCAAATCAATGCAGGTATAATTAATGTGTTTTAAAAAATAATTTATACCCCTTCCACAATATGCCCTTAGAAAAAAAAAAACCTGCTGAATTCTGAACTATCTAAATGCTTTCTACAAAATACCCCTTTACAGTATTAAAGGAGAGTTACACTATCATTAACTTTATTTAGTAAATGTAAGGACAATCTTACTTTGAGTATTTCCTGGATAGAACATTTTTTGAAGGAAGACTGCCACCTTCTGGTTGTTAAGAATCACTTACAGTATCAACCCTCTTTTCTTTGGAGTGATTTTCAAAATCTATATGTACAAATTCTCTATATACAATCCTCATAATCAGCTTCATAAATGTTCTCAAATCATGAAATCAAGGTCAAAATTACATTCACCCCCAACATTAGGCTGGAATAATAAAAAAATGAAACATTTAGTCTTACAAAGCCACAAGGTTGCATATACATTTCCATTTCTATTTACATACGTTTGACTTAAAATAACACAGCAAATTCTTAATTAGTAAGTTGCAGACAGACAGTTGTGAATATTGAATTTTCCAGAAATAATATAGTTAAACTGGGGCCATCAACCAGCCTGAGTGCAGAAGCAAGCAGACTAATTTCATGCATCTGTATGCACCAGTGATTTAGGACAAAGATGGAACAAGAAGCAGAAAATAATCCCTCAGAACTAGTGGGCTTCTGAGATTCATACAGGGTTGTAATTACATACACATACACAATTATATTTATTTAGGCTCTCATCAACTAATGAATCTAATATATATATAAGAAGGTCACACACAGAAGACATTCAGTAAAAGTGGGACTGGCTTTTAAAGTGTATTTTGCCGCTTTGGGCTGTGAGGCAACTGGCATCTTCTGGAATCAAAGCATTTGAAACAACTTTCAAGTTTTCAACTTTCAACACAAGTTTCATTTGGGCTTAACTTGCTGAACTTGTACATGACACCAAGAGGTGAACTTGCAAACACTGCAGAAACAACAAAGGAAATTAGAAAAAAAATAATTGTGGCATTTAATACAGAAGAGTGAAGTGTTACTGTACAGTACATTAAGACAACTTTGAAGGCAAGTTCTGCCTTATAACAATTTGGGGAGGCAATCAAAATGTTAGGACATTTTTACAAAAACGTTAAAATGTAAATCAATGGAAGTTTCAATGGAAGTTTAACTAAAATTGTACAATGCTTTAATAATGTAATAAAAGAAAGGGTACTATTGAACATACAAAAAAAGGAACAAAATGATATTGCTGCTTGGGTTTTGTCTTAAAGAACAGATCATTTTCAATTCCAGTCATAAAGCAACAAGCACGTTAATATTGAAGTAGCTCAGGTGGGTAGCTGCATCAGCATGGATAGCCTGCAAAGTAACAAGTAATAGGTTTATTCCATGCAATCAATAATACTGATTACTTATATATCAGTATTACTAATATTTAACAATATTTAATAATGAATATTAAATATTCCATGCATCAATAATATTGAGACCCTAGAAAATAGCTACAGCATTTTAAAGCATTTAAATTCCTTCTAAGGAATACCCATTTCCAATAGTACAATAAAAAAGGTATTTCCTGGATAGTACTAGATTAGTACTACATACTGTATACTAGATATAGGACTACATTTTATAAACATAAGGCCCACCACTTATGTTTCCTGGATAGAGCACTTTTGTGAAAGTAGATGCCATCGACCTCAGGCTGGGCAAGAAATGTCCATTTGGGGTGGATCGGTCAGGCACCAAGATTCCAAAATTATAACAGAGCTCACTAACACAACTATTAAAATATGTCCTCTTTACATATTATTACTAGGCAGAGTTAGTTTTAAGTATATTTCTGTAATGTATGGAGATTTGCTTGTTAGCTCCTTGGCGGCTATATTATATGTAATGTGGAACTGGAAAGTAGTGCCGTTCAGTCCAGTAAATGAGAAGAGCAGCCTGCAACACAGTCCTGGCCTTCCGTTATTTTTATTTCTTTTAGTAGTTCATATTATAGCACATACACAACAAAATTGGTGACAACAGTGGGATCTGCATGTCCCAACGTGATTCCTGGCTCCGGATAACAGGAAAACTATGAGGGGAAAAAATAGAGGAGAGGAGAGGAAAGTGAAATGAAACACACGAACTGCTAGCAAAAAGAGAAAAGGTGAGTTAATTGAAATACACATAGTGAATTTATAGTGGCTATCGTGAGCTAATTAACTGATCAGCCTACTGATGGAAAGGCACCACAAGAAGAGGAAAACGATCCACATGGCATTTCTTGACCTGGAAAAGGCATTCGATTCAATGGTGGCAGGTCACTGGAGTACTGTGCGACAATAAGATCCCAGAGAAACGCCCTGGGATTTTTAATGACCACATTGAGTCAGGACCTCGGTTTTACATCTCATCCAAAGGACGGAGCCTGTTTACAGTATAGTGTCCCCGTCACTATACTGGGGCATTAGGACCCCTGAACTGCAGGGTGAGTGCCCCTGTTGGCAGGTGGAGAACACTTCACAAAAATTGATTTAGCCCAAGCTTACCTTCAAATAGAAATGGGGGACTTAACCATTAACACACATAAAGGGCTCTACCAGTACAACCGTCTTGTTTTCAGAATTGCCTCGGCCCCTGCCCTCTGGCAGAGCACAATGGACCAAGTTCTGCATGGCATTCCCAGAGCACAGTGTTACCTTGACAACATAATTGTGATGGGGAAAATGATGAGGACCACCTAAATAGCTCACAGCAGGTCCTGGCTAGGCTGTGTGAGTATGGACTCAGAGCCATTAAACACAAGTGTGAGTTCATCAAAATGGAGACCTCTTACTGTGGACACATGATAGACAAGGAGGGTCTCCACAAGTCACAAGATAAAATTGAAGCTGTACCTAAGACACCACAGCCACAGAATGTGTCTCAACTGCATTCATACCTAGGACTTGTGAATTACTACCAAAAATTCCTACCCAACCTTTCTTCTGTGCTGCACCCTCTAAATGCACTGTTGCAGACAGGGTCGCAGTGGAAGTGGACAAACAGCTGTGAGCAAGCCTTCTAAAAGACAAAGAAACTCATAACTTCTGATGTAGTGCTCGCCCACTTCAATCTGTCCTTTCCCATCGGACTGGCATGTGATGCATCGCCATATGGAATTGGTGCTGTGCTGCCACACATGTTTCCAGATGGCTCAGAAAGGCCAATAGCCTTTGCCTCAAGATCACTGACAACTGCTGAGCACAACTATGCACAAATAGACCGGGAAGCCCTTAGTCTTGTATGGGGTGTTAAAAATTCCATCACTACTTATACGGTCAAAGGCTCACCATGGTTACGGACCATCAGCCCTTGGTCTCAAAATTCAACCTCAGGAAAGGCGTTTCAGTGATGATGTCGGCATGGCTACAGTGATGGTCACTCTTCCTGGGTGCTCACCAGTATGGCATTAAATACAAAGGGACGAAACTACATGGAAATGCAGACGGCTTGTTGCGCTTGCCACTGAAAACTACAGAGGAGTCAAATGTTGTCGATTCAGCTGATGTAATCTACACCATGATCGTCAGTCAGTTACCTGTCACAAACACCCTCATTCAGAGAGAAACCCATAATGACTCGACATTATCTAAAGTCTATGACATAACTGTGAGAGGATGGCCTACACACAGAGACTCATTGTATCTGACATTCTCAGCAAGGAGAGACCAGCTGTCTGTGTGCCAAGGAAAGCTGATGTGTGGCTCGAGAGTAGTTATCCCCTCTTAATTCCACACCAGAATGTTAGACACACTACATGAAGGACACTTAGGCACAATAAAGATGAAGAGCCTTGCCCGGAGCTACATGTAGTGACCAGGAATTGATAAGCAAATTGAGGATCTCACAAAGGCTTGACCTGGATGTCAGAAGGTTCAGAACACTCTGCCCTTAGCTCCCCTTCCCCCATGGGAGTGGCCTTCAGCACCGTGGCAGAGAGTGCACATTGACTTTGCTGTACCGTTTAAAGACTCAATGTTCCTAATTGCAGTTGACGCTCACTCTAAAAGGCCTGAAGTTGTCCCAGTGAAAACTACTACATCTGAAAAGGCTGTTTCTGTGTTGAGAACTATATTCTCCAGGAAAAGGTTACCAGATCAAAATATGCACCGACAACGGATGTAAGATTGTCTCAGATGAGTTCCAAATATCCATGAAGAAAAATGGTCTCAAGCACATTACCTCTGACCCATACCATCCTGCCGCCAATGGCAGATAGATTTATACAGACTTTCAAAAAAGCAATCAAAGCAATGGACAATGACAACATATTGCTGCAGCACAACATAAGATAAGATAAGATCTTTACTGGCCATACAGTTTCTTGTATTAGGAATTTGTCTTTTCACATGCCCCAGCTTGCTCTCCAGGAGACACACAAACAGGGAGAGAGAAGCTTGGGGTCGGAGAGCAGGGTCAGCCATTTATACAGCACCCTTGGAGCAGTTGGGGTTAAGGGCCTTACTCAGGGGCCCAATGGAGTAAGATTCCTCTGCCGGCCGCAGGATACTAACCAGCAACCTTCCAGCCACAGGTGCAGATCCTTTCTAAACTACATAATGAATTTAAAATATGCATCCGTTGTTTATCAATACATGTATTTATTAATAAAAGTGTAATGTATTAATAATGAAGTTTAATGTCTGTCTTTATTAGTAGCTGTACATAGAGCCTTTGGTATGCAATAGTGAATTTTCAGATTACCTAAGGAGTGAAGGAAACTGAAATTAAATAAATACTTATATGGGTGCAAGTCTTAAATATTATCTGGGTGTTGTGGTTCTCAGGGGAAAGCAGGAATATTGATTTGCATGTACAGTGAAGAAGTTGTATGGGCAAATGTAAGGGTAAGTTAAAGAAAAAACATCGGTATCTTTTTAAAAGTGATTATTCGTGACAACTCTTCAGAACAGTGTCCCTTTTCTGTCCTGTGACTGTGCTCCTATAACAACGGTTTTGAAACAGTATTCCTAATGTCTTGGAGACGGAACAGGAAGGCGATAGCAAGTCTGTTTAGGACCGCACACACCACAGTGACGGTGCGGCTCTTAATGGACTGATTTTAAAAATCCCAAATGCTCACGGTGTCAGAGAAAGAGTGATGAACTGAAGTGAAATGACCTGAAAATATCTCTAACAGAAGTCATCTACTGCAAGTATACATTTTTAGAGTTGCAAATATATAGAGAGTATATTTACTTGTAGATTAAATCCAGTCCCACAGACCATAGACCATATCACCTTAATAAAATTGCTAACAATGTTGGAATTTAGTGGTGTTTTTGTAACTACTAACGTCACCGTAAGGAATATGTAGTACATACTTTTGTCGAGTATTGTTCGACATACTATACTGTACCTGTAACTGACTGAACCTCAGCGGAATAGATTCTTAGATGAAATGCAACAAATGTATCCCCTAAAAGTGCATAAGACTTGTGCAGGCACAAATGTAACATATACATAAAACTGAAATAACCATATGCTTATAAAGAATATGAAAGATCTCTGCATAAATCTTTATCATTTAACAATGGAAATAAAAGCTGCTATAGTACATGTTCAAACTCAGACCCAAAGCTTCTGTCTGGTTTGCATATGGCATTATTGTTACATTGCCGTATCTGGTTTATTTAGCATAAATGAGGTCATAAATTAAATACTAACATTAAATTGTCAGGAACATTTAGTTTTATATAAACACGAGACAAAGTTATAATTCTCTATTAATGTTACTATCACGATCGCTACTCCTCCTCTTAAGGGCGCTCCAGCCCTTCCTCGTTCTACCTCATTCCCCACAGCTGTTCCTTATTCCAGCCCCTCTTTTTTAGTTCCACCTTAAAAGCTAGGCGTAGACGTCACCCGAGGTTCCTCATTGAATTCCGCTTCGTGAGAACCCGGGGTCCTGCTGCGTCTGGCTCCGTTATGCTTTTAACTTTCTGTTCCTGATTCCCCTCGCCGGTTCCGACCTGGTTCCTGTTCCCTATCCCCCCGGATGGATCGCCTGTCCATGGACTTTTGCCTCTGTTCCTGATTACCCGTTTGGATTTCCTATTTGGATTGTTCGCCCCAGACTCACTTCCCCTGGACACCTGCACTCCTTGGACATGCCCCTTGTCTCTATACCTTCTCCTGCATGATTTTATTCCTACTGTGTCTTCACCAACCGGATCGAGTTGTCTGCATAGGGCCCGGAAAGAACTGCTTCGTGACAGTTACCTACATATGCATTTACTGATCAGATTGATTGAAGTGTTCTGATTCAGAGACCTCCTGTGCTAATTAGAACAACAACAACGCTGAGCTCTCAGCACCATATAGAACACAACTTCAGCTGGTCTCCACCTTTGTTTCACATGTTTTTATCGTTGCAATTGAGCTCTCAGCTATAAATGATCTCCAAATGGTACCGTATTAACTAGTCAGAAATTTAGTACTCAGCTGTATGCTAAATCTGAAGGTTCGTTGTAATTAACCCACAGGGCTCTCCACACGTAAACAGATAAGTTAAATAAAATAAATAATCTAAAGCCTTGTGTATGTGTGTGCTTCATTCATTCAAAAATTAATTCGCCTATTAGGGAAAGAATATAAAGTGAACTGTATGAACGGATAAAAACAAACTTGTAAGCCCACAGTAAGCCGGGTAATAATGTATGCATTAATGCTGTCTGAGACGTTTTTATAAACTCTGGCAGTATAATTGTCTAAACAACAATAATTTTATTGTTAACTTCTTCTTCTTCTTATTATTATTATTATATTTGTTACCCTCTGAATTTCTGACTTATCTATTTAGATAGGATGAATACTTGCCTCAACCTTCCGCTAGTTACTTACCATATCCTTTGTATTTTTTACAGTAATCTCAAGAACATTATCCATGCACCATGGCAAAATGCTGACTGGAAGACTGACTACAGTGAAGTTAGCCAATTATGGCAGTGTCATCAGCATATTTAATATAGTAGTGTGACCTCATGGGTGTGCAACAATAACAAGTAAAGAGAGTGTAGAGTAAAGGTGAAAGAACAGAGTCACCTGTATTGGTGCACCTGAGGGAGGATATGGTGGAAATAAGCCCCACCTACTGTGTTTTGTTTGTTAGAAAAGTTGTTAATCCATCTAATTACTCTTGTATTTACTCCTAAACCAATAAGTTTCTCTGCCTTTAGATGAGGCTGTATGTTGTTAAAAGCACTGCCAAAGATGACAAACACAGTGATGGGTAAGTCCACAAGCTTAAATTCCATGCATAACATGGTCAGAACAGCATCCTCCACACTCCGACAGGGTCTGTAAGCAGACTGGTACTCAGCCATTGACCTTTGACAAATGAGAGGAGTCTGCGAAAGATAAATTTCTCCAAGCATTTCATGGGAGCTGAGATAAGAGCTACAGTGCCTTGCGAAAGTATTCGGCCCCCTTGAACTTTTCAACCTTTTGCCACATTTCAGGCTTCAAACATAAAGCTTTAAATTTTTTATTTTATGTAAAGAATCACCAACAAGTGGGACACAATTGTGAAGTGGAACGAAATCTATTGGATTTTTGAAACTTTTTTAACTAATAAAAAAATGAAAAGTGGGGCGTGCAAAATTATTCGGCCCCCTTGCGTTAATACTTTGTAGAGCCACCTTTTGCTGCGATTACAGCTGCAAGTCGCTTGGGGTATGTCTCTATCAGTTTTGCACATCGAGAGACTGAAATTCTTGCCCATTCTTCCTTGCAAAACAGCTCGAGCTCAGTGAGGTTGGATGGAGAGCGTTTGTGAACAGCAGTTTTCAGCTCTTTCCACAGATTCTCGATTGGATTCAGGTCTGGACTTTGACTTGGCCATTCAAACACCTGGATACATTTATTTGTGAACCATTCCTTTGTAGATTTTGCTGTATGTTTGGGATCATTGTCTTGTTGGAAGATAAATCTCCGTCCCAGTTTCAGGTCTTTTGCAGACTCCAACAGGTTTTCATCCAGAATGGTCCTGTATTTGGCTGCATCCATCTTCCCCTCAATTTTAACCATCTTCCCTGTCCCTGCTGAAGAAAAGCAGGCCCAAACCATGATGCTGCCACCACCATGTTTGACAGTGGGGATGGTGTGTTGAGGGTGATGAGCTGTGTTGCTTTTACGCCAAACATATCGTTTTGCATTGTGGCCAAAAAGTTCGATTTTGGTTTCATCTGACCAGAGCACCTTCTTCCACATGTTTGGGGTGTCTCCCAGGTGGCTTGTGGCAAACTTTAGACGAGACTTTTTATGGATATCTTTGAGAAATGGCTTTCTTCTTGCCACTCTTCCATAAAGGCCAGATTTGTGCAGTGTAAGACTGATTGTTGTCCTATGGACAGACTCTCCCACCTCAGCTGTAGTTCTCTGCAGTTCATCCAGAGTGATCATGGGCCTCTTGGCTGCATCTCTGATCAGTCTTCTCCTTGTCTGAGCTGAAAGTTTAGAGGGACGGCCAGGTCTTGGTAGATTTGCAGTGGTCTGATACTCCTTCCATTTCAAGATGATCGCTTGCACAGTGCTCCTTGGGATGTTTGAAGCTTGGGAAATCTTTTTGTATCCAAATCCGGCTTTAAACTTCTCCACAACAGTATTACGGACCTGCCTGGTGTGTTCCTTGGTCTTCATGATGCTCTCTGCGCTTTCAACAGAACCTTGAGACTATCACAGAGCAGGTGCATTTATACAGAGACTTGATTACACACAGGTGGATTCTATTTATCACCATCATTCATTTAGGACAACATTGGATCATTCAGAGATCCTCGCTGAACTTCTGGAGTGAGTTTGCTGCACTGAAAGTAAAGGGGCCGAATACTTTTGCACGCCCCACTTTTCATTTTTTTATTAGTTAAAAAAGTTTCAAAAATCCAATAGATTTCGTTCCACTTCACAATTGTGTCCCACTTGTTGGTGATTCTTCACATAAAATAAAAAATTTATATCTTTATGTTTGAAGCCTGAAATGTGGCAAAAGGTTGAAAAGTTCAAGGGGGCCGAATACTTTCGCAAGGCACTGTACATGTGTCAGGTCATTCATCTTGTTGGGTCTAGCCTTTTTTGTACAAAGGACTATTACTGACCTCTTCCACAAGGCTGTAGTCAAATGACTGTTGAAAGTCTCTGCAAGTTCTGTGGCTCAGACTTTCAGCTTTCTGCAGCCCACAGTCAGGCCCATGCGCCTCCTGGTTGTTAAGTTTGTGGAATGCGGCCACAACTTCTCTCTGTCTGTGATGTTGATGTTTTCCACTGTGATGCCTTGCCAGGAGATTTATATCACACTGTGGTCTGCAAGCCCATCCAGATCTTCCTGATGTAATTGTCTAGGAGTTACTGTTCAACTTTCTTTACAGTTAAATATACTTTACCTTACACTACCTTAGTCTGCTTTACACTGATTTTTCCCTTTATCTGTTCTTGAATTTTCTTCATTAAATCTTTATTACTTGACAAGAACACTCTCTTTTTCTTATTTATCAGTTCCTTAAGCTCTCTCATCACCCATGGTTTATTATTAGTATAGATTTTCACCCTCTTAAGTGGAATAACAATATCCTCACAGTAACTGATAGAACTAAAAATAACCTCTGTAACCTGGTTAAAGTCTGTAGATGAATGTAACAACTTGTCTCAGTCAGTGACCCTTAAGCAATCCTGCAGAATTTCACTAGTCTGCTTTGTCCACTGCCTAATTTCAATCTTTTTGCAGAGACACTTCTCATTTTAAGCTGATACACAGGGATACGTTGTGCCATGTTATGACCTGATCAACCTAGACCAGGAAGTGCTTTTGCTCAAGAATAGTTCCATAAGATAAAGCCAAACATGCCTCACCCTGGTGAACATACTGTATTGTACTGTATATTGTTGATATGTGGAAAGACACTCACTGAGCATGTAAAAAATGAAATCCCCAATAATGAGTTCACTAATATAGAGCTTTTCTGGACACACCACTCAAAGCGCTTCACAGGTAATGGATGGAGGTTATGGGTCAACAGGCCAGAGCAAAAAGCTATTACTGTTATTTCATAAAAAAACATGGTCTCTCCAAAAGTACCCTTATTTTAACTGTTGAAAGAAATTCGCAGTTCGTCACTTGATCAACAGGTAAGGAGGCTGCTGGTGCAGAATGACTGCAGCACATCACCCAGGTCGGGACTGCAGTTCAGTGGTGGATAAAGAAAGTCCCCAATATTTAACAGAACTTTGGAATCCTTTGTGACATAAAGTGCTCTTTAAATGCAAATAATTATTTTTTTTAAGCAATGAACTACATTTTCACTGACATCATAGTTTATTAATAAGATTATCATTTAGAATCCAGTCCATCATTTCACAAAAATGATTTTCTTAAACAGGATCAGGAATGGGAATGGTACATCCAGCAAGGATTTGTTAATAAAACATACAAATACATCACTATAAGAGAACCTAAACATTTTTTGTACAATACTGTAAATATTACATAACATGAGTGGTTAAAAAAATTAAAGTGTATCTTATTCTGCATTTGGGGCTGTGAAAGGGAACTACTCAACTTTAATTGATAGACTGATAGACTGACTGGATGAAATTAGGATGATTTTCATAGGTCACTCCCTTCTTCTTCTTCCTGAAAAAAGACATAAAGAATTGTGAGGATAAAGAATGAATTATATAAACTTGTATTTTAGCTGTAAAGTAATTTCCTATCTAATCCAGTTCTTCTATGTGACTGTAAATGGGAGGAAATGTGAATGAGTATGCATGTTCTCCACACAATGATTTGTTAAAAGACATTTTAGCATGATCCAACTTTGGAGTTGTTAGATCCACTAGAACAGAAACATCCTCCTTCTCACAATATTCATTCAGTACTTACAGAGTGCATAAGCGATCTGTCTGCATCACATATATGGACAAGACTGAAAGTGAGAGAAAAACAAAAAAACAAATTCTGAAAGGATTCTCCAGAAAAAATGAACATTTAGAATCACTTACAACTTTACTTATACTGTAATTAATTGAACAGAAAAGTTCCGATGTACTAAGGTACAGTAGTTCACTAATTTTTCAATTTGTGTGAAACCAATTAAAAAAAAATATTATTCAGCCTTGCCAGAATTTTCTCTGGATAGAACAGTTAAATCCACTAATAAATTATTTTTAAATGTATGACAAGCAATAGAATCCATTACATTTTACATCTAAACTTGTTTCCCTTGGGCAGTCTCCCAGGAGTTACAGCTGTGGACCGCTTTTAATGCATGATTGTATTAAATGTTCTTACCGTCTTGGGAGGAGGTTCAGCATACCCATACTGTCCCTCGTGAGTCCCGTCCAGAACCTTTATGAACATGCATTCCTGTAAAATGCAACACCTTGAATCACTGACAGTTCTCGTTTGGTCCACAGTTCGTTCATAAAATGATCACAATCGGCACATGAGGAACATAAGAATTACAAGTCTTTGCAAAAGAAATCTTTGCTCAAGACTGAGAGGATGCATGGATTTGTTCTCTGAGCTCTCAGAACTAGGATAAGAATGATGGATTTTAATACAAAAATGCATAATGCAATGCAGTGATCAATAGGATACAATATATTTGCCAACGTTTTTCTTCTCAAGTTGTTTCACAGCTGCTGAAAAAACAAAAAAAGAAATTTAAGAATAAAAAAGATAATTTGATCAGGGCAAAGTGTTATCCACTATTGTTTTTTACTAGTGTTGTTGCTTTTTCCACAAGCAAATTCTGGCCATATAGTCTAAAGTAATTTAGTACAAATTTGACACAGGCTGAGAGAACAAAAGCCTGGCTATAGATACAAGGATAATGGAAGCCCCCCCCCCCCCCACATCTTGATTTTTTTTTTCTTTTATTGTGTTTTTGTTTCATTTTTTAAAGTTTGTGATGTTTTTATCAGCCTTGGAAAACAAAGGCATGTCTCGTTCAGATAACATGGGAATATACTATAGTCAGCACTCACTTACAATGAACAGGGAATTCATTCTAAGTATTCAATACAGTGGTAAAGGCATGATCTACTCAGATTAAAGAAATTTCATTGCCAGCAACTACTGCTGCACGCCGTATTGTTGTGCACTTCATAAATAAACTTTGATTTGATTTGATTTGGAATATACCCTTGGAAAAACTAACTCGGACTATTGATGCACCATTGGAAGAACTAATAAGAAAAGGGGAAAGAGGAGTGTGTTGAGACAAAAACTGAAACTATAGTTATGCCATCCTAGGTGTGGCACCTTTAAGATATGGAACTTCATTCAGAAGGGACTCATTAGTTAAGTGACCACAATTGAGCTATATCAGAGTAATGAGATACAGCTGTGAGAGACTTACTTAGAAATACATCCCTCAAACGGGAGCAAGCAGCAATTGAGTCCTGTGTAAGCTGCAGCTTAGAGAGGACACATGAGATAAGGCCACCTACATGGAAAGGCTCGGCAGTGAGAGAACTGAGCTGAAGTAGGACAGCAGTGGGTGTGAGGTGCTGCTGTTACAAGCGATTAAGGCAAGAGCATCTGCATGTAGAACGTAACCCTGATTGTCACATTCGTAAACCCCTCCTCTTAAGGACGCTCCAGCCCTTCCTTGTTTTCTACTCATCCACCGCATGCTCCCTGTTCCAACCCCATTTTCAGTTCTTCTTAAAAGCCAGGCGTCCACTCTATTCCAGGCTCTGCTCTGGTTTCTGTACCAGGCGAGTCTGGGGTCTGGAAGCGCCTGGTCCCATTAAGGTTTTAGTTCCTGTTCCTATTTCCGTTCCAGTGCCGGTCCCGACCTGGTTCCTGTTTTTAACCCCGTTTGTCTTGGATGGACCGCCCAGCTTTGGACTTTTGCTTCCTTTTGGATTCTCCCTTGGACTTATTCCTGGATTGTTTGCCTCGGCCACACCTCCCCCGAACACCAGCGCACCATGGACATGCCCCCTGTTTTCATTCCCGATTCCCGCATTATTTTCCCGTGTTTTCCTCACTCTACCCTGGATCATGTCATCTGCACAGGGTCCTGAAAGAACGCTTTTGTTATACTGATAAGGGGAAGAGAATGAGAGCACTAGTCTCAGAGGAGATTGAAAGTATATTGAGGAGACACCAGGTGCTAGATAACCCCATGAGTAGTAGCCCATAGATGTTGTAAAGTGTGTAACAGCAAGAGAGCAGGGAGGATCATTAAAGTTGAGGGTAAAGCTTGTTGAGCCCAGGAAACCTTGAGTGAAGGGCTTGGCAAAGCAAGGGACCCAGGAAGAGTGGCACCAGGGTGTAGAGAAGTACTGAAGCTCGTCGAGCACGAGAAACTAGAGATGTGAGGGACGTCCTTCTGGATCTTGGAGATCAAAGAAGACAGTGGTGTTGGTGAGTTGGAGACTCAATTGCAGACGCTGGGCCTGAGAGTCTGCAAGCCGAGGGCCCAGAAATCTCTGACTAAGTGTGCTGCACATCTGGGTTTCAGAGGAAAGTGTATAAAAAAGAGAGAACAGTAAGTTTGTGTAGAAAGAAGAAAAATAAAAAAGGTGTGGGAAAAGGGCATGTCTGGAACGAGGGACACACCTGTTCATGCCCCAGTAATGGCCACAACCCCCGTGGTATCACACTATTAATTAAAAGAACGCCTCTACTGTCAGTGGTCTTTACTCATTGCAGAACAAACTGCAAGTGAACATCAATTATCAACAAGGTTAAAGGAAGGCATCTATCCTTTCTTTTACAAGGATGTGGCTAAACAACCAGGTCACCAGCCAGGACTTGTTTATTAAGGATTTTGAAACACCAACACAAGAGAGAGGAGAGAGGGATTGGAGTCCATCTCTATGTTAATCAGAGGTGGTGTAAATCTGTAAAAGTGCACAAGCAGCACGAGTGCACGAGTATATATATCAAATATACTGTAGAGCTGTTGGCTTTCTCTCTCCATACAGTACATACTATTTACCATGTTAATTTGTACATTCGCGATGTTAGTAATAAAATGGATTCCAGGTCTGAGTTTATTTTGGGGCATTTTAATCTATGCTCTCTGGAAAGTGTTTTAGCATACCACTAGTATGTTAACTGTAATCCACACCATAAATAAATACCTGACACATGCTATGGCTCTCTCCTTGGAACATACACTCTAGGTCACATATAGTGCCCTCTATGCCTGGCCTTGGTGCTGCCAATCACAATACCATTCTGCCCTAAGGTCTTTTATCGAAAGTCAGAAAGATAAAAATCTCCATTGCCATACACACTGCCCTATCCCATCTGGATAAAAAGAACACATACTGTACACAAGTCTAGTATTCATCAACTTCAGCTCAGCTTTTAACACCATCATTCCAGACGAACTAGTCAAGTAACTCAGTGCACTGGGTCTTGACACCACCCTCTGCAACTGGATTCGGGATTTCCTGAGAGGCAGATCTCAGGCTGTCAGACTTGGAAATCACACCTACAGCACACTAACTCTGAACACGGGAGTCCCCCAGAGGTGTGTGCTTAATCCATTGCTCTACTCCCTCTACACCCACAATTGCAAGGCCAAACATTACACCAACTCCATCATCAAGTTTGCCGATGACACCACAGTTGCAGGTCTGATCACAGACAATAATGAGAGGGCCTACAGGGAGGAGGTCAATCTCCTTACAATGTGGCGTGAAGACAACAACCTCACCCTCAACATCAGAAAAACCCAGAAGCTGAACGTTGATTTCAGAAAACTGCTAAATGGTCATGCCCTTATCCAGCGGGACTGAAGTGGAAAGGGCCAGTAACTTCAAATTATTTGGCGTTCATATCACTGAGGACCTCACATGGTTTCTCAACACCACTCGTATGATTAAGAAAGCGCAACAGCACCTGTACTTCCTAACATGGTTGAAGAAGGCTAAGATACTGTACGTCCCCAGATCCTCACTTACTTTTACAGATGCACTACAGAAAGCACACTGACAGGTTGCATCACGGTGTGGTATGGCAACTGCAGTATTACTGACCACAAAGCCCTACAGCAGGTGGTAAAAACTGCCCAGTCCATCACTGGGGTTGCTTTCCCATCCATCCAGGACATTTATGATAGACGATGCTTGAGGAAATCTCTTAGCATCATCAAAGACCCCACTCACCCCAGCTACAGACTGTTTGACCCTCTACCATCTGGAAAATGGTACTGGAGCATTCGGACCTAGACTACCAGACTCAGAGACAGTTTTTACCCCTGCACTATCAAACTATTAAACTCCCAGCCTCTCTCATCCATGATCGGAACCCTTGCAGTGCCTTCTCTCTTTATCAAAACTCAAACACACATTGAAGTCTTCTTGACATGTTCTACCTCACATGTCAAGAAGTTCACTATCCATAATTTTCTAAAATCACAAAATTAAAGTTACAAAAGAAGGTTACATAATAATACATACTAGTACAATAGAAATTGAATAAAATAAACTCAGACAATACTCAATATGAATAGAGCTGCTATGTGTCCAGGGTGTAATATATTATGTCCACGTAGTGCAGTATGATGAATACAATGAAAATTGTGTGTCCATGTAGCCATTCCGGGTGATTTGCTAAAGGAGCTGCAGGTTGGCTATTTAGCAGTCTTATTGCCTGGAAGTAGAAGTTGTTCTGTAATCTGTTGGACTATAATCTGTTGGAGTTACTGGATGGCAGTAGGGAAAACAGTTTGTTTTGACTGGGGTCCTTGAGAATGGACCTGGACTTTTTAAGACATCTAGCTGAGTAGATATCCTGGATGTTTGGTTGCTCACAGCCGGTAATGAGCTGTGCTGACTTCACCACCCTCTGCAGTACTTTGCGATCCCGGGCGGAGCAGCTCCCATACCAGGCAGTGATGCAACCAATCAGGATGCTCTCAATAGTGCACCTGTAGAAGTTGGCCTGGATATGTGACGGCATGCCAAACATCTTTAGCCTGTGGAGAAAGAATAGGCACTACCATGCTGTTTTGGTGTGGTGGGTCCAGGTAAAGTCCTCTGTGATGTTAACTCCCAGGAACTTAAAACTGCTGACCCTCTCCACTGCAGTTCCATTGATATAGATAGGTGTGTGATCTCCTCCCTGTTGTTTCCTATAGTCCACAATCATCTCCTTAGTTTTACTGATGTTCAGAGAGAGGTTGTTCTACTGGCACCATGCTGCCAGGGTTTCAACCTCCTCCCTATACGCACCATCTGTGATCAGGCCGATGACTGTTGTATCGTCTGCAAATTTAATGATGGAGTTTGAGTTATGCCTGGTGACACAATCATGGGTAAATAAGGAGTAGAGGAAAGGGCTAAGCATACAGCCTTTGGGGGCTCCAGTGTTTAGAGTCAGGGTAGAGGATATGTTGGTGCTCACCCTCACCCCCTGCGGACGTTCCGTAAAGAAGTCCAAGATCCAATTACAAAGGGAGGTGTTCAGTCCTAGACCTTGATGACAAGCTTTGAGGGCACTATGGCATTGAATGCTGAGCTGTAATCAACAAACAGCATTCTCATATATGTAGTTCAGGTGGGCAGCTGTGTCAGCATGCGTGTTTTCTTTCTTCTTTTTCCAGCATGGAATAAACCTATTACTTGTTCCTTCTCACATACGGTATGTTCCTTTCTTATCCAGGTGTGAGAGGGCTGTTTGGAGGGCAGAAGCAATAGCATCTTCTGTTGACCTGTTCTGGTGATACACAAACTGCAGTGGGTTTAGGGTGTCAGGCAGTGAGGAGGTGATGTATGCTTTGACCAACCGCTCGAAGCACTTCTTGATAACTGATGTGACTACAACGGGGCGGTAGTCATTCAGGCAGCTGACTCTGGGATTCTTAGGAACAGGGACAATGGTGGTTTTCTTAAAGCGGGAAGGAACTATAGACTGAGCTAGAGAGAGATTGAATATGTCTGAGAAGACATCTGCCAACTGGTCTGCACATGCCTTCGGCACACATCCAGGGATAGCATCAGGGCCAGGAGCCTTGTGTGGATTGGTCTTTTTAAAAACTTTACACACATCCACTCTGGATATGATCAGTGGGTTTATGTTTTGGATTTCTGGAATCTTCCTGACTGGATTTTTTGAGGTTACTGACCTCAAACCGAGCATAGAATGAATTTAGCTCATCAGGAAGAGAGGCAGACTGTTGTGCGATATAGTTGGGTTGCATTTTGTAGTCTGTAATAGTGCGTATACTGTACCACTCCGCATGTTCCTTGTGTTGTAGCTGTGCTAATATGAATTAATGTTACTAACAAACTTCTACCAGAATGGATAAAACTGTATTCATTAAAATATATACGGTATATAAGCAATACGCAATATTAAAACACTTACCGTATTTTCTTTAGCCTTCTCTTCTGCTTCGACCTGACTGCAGAAGATAACTACATATTTTTTATCGGCGCTTCTGTCAGTGGCTTTATATTTCATCTCACTTAATTGTTCGTCAAACTGCATTTCAATCGTGGATACACTGTATGAACCAGTATCGTTATATATGCGTTTCTCTATTCTTGGCATTCTTTCCCTTCCTGTGGATAGATTGAACAAAGAATTAAAGAGCTTCAGATCTTAGTTTCAACAGTTACATTCAGTCCCTTTTGTGGACAAACACATTAACGATTGTCAATTTTCCCATTTTCAATATTGCAGAATTGCAGAGGCAATGTGTAGAATTACACAATATACATGGAATGTCTAAAATGTTTTTTACTAAATTTAATTTTCAAAGAGAAGGGGGTATTGACCTTTAAACTCCAAAGTGTTGAGCAAACAAAATATTTGTGAGCAAATACAGTAGATGTAAATAGACCCCTGGTGAAACAGGAATGATAAAGAACCTGAAGCAGAATGAGTTATGGATTGGATAATGTGTCTCATTTAAGAAATGCAAATGTTATACTGTAATCATAATACTGTAGCATTTCACAGAACAAAGTTATATTTGTCATACATAATTGAATTCCAGAAAAATAAGTGCCCCATTTAATCACACCCCAATAGTTAGTATTTTGCAAATGCTACTCTGGCAGGGATACACTGACTAGACAGCCCATGTAGAATGCTACTGTATAAGGTTGTTACATTTCAGACGGGAGTTATGAACATTTTTCTATGTGAAATAGCTCTAAGTGTTTTAGAAACTTTGGTTTCTTTTAGCCATCTGAGTTAGATTCAAATTGTGTTCAAATAGACTGAAGTCTGGAAAGAATATTATGGGTCACTGCAACATTGGAATCCCTGGTAATGTTGTGATTTCCCCTATCTTGACTAGGGCTCTAGGACCTGTCAATCTCAAAACAAATTGACCCACACAATACAGAGCTGGCAAAAATGTTTGTAAACTCTCAATATAATCATGGGTCGTTCTTACCATGATGCCCTTGTTTAGTCAAAACGATTTTTTTCTTAAATATCCAAAATAATTTATATTAAGCTACAGCATCCAATGGTTTTTGAGATGCAATGGATGTTTGAAATAAAGATGTGTAAATAATTTAGAATCAGTGTATGTGAAATAATAAATTGAGGGGTTGTTAAAAGCAGGTAGTTAAATAACTGAGTAACAAGTATCCAAGGACTGAGTTTGGGCAGCCCAGTCCTAGGGTGGAGTGGTGGTGCTGTGGTTAAGGATCTGTGCCTATGACTAGAAGGCTGCTGGTTCAAATCCTGTGGCTGGCAGAGGAATCATCCTCCATTGGGCCCCTGAACAAGGCCCTTAACCCCAGCTACTCCAGGGGTGCTGTATAAATGGATGACCTTGTGCTCTGACCCTAAGCTTCTCTCTCCTAGTCTGTGTGCTTGTGTGTCTCATGGAGAGCAAGCTGGGGTATGTAAAAAGACAAATTCCTAATACAAGAAATTGTATATGGCCAATAAAGTGATCCTATCTTATATAATGGTGAGAATCTTTGTGAGTTTGGTCTTGGTAGTGGAAAAAGGGCATGCCACAATCAAATTTGAGATTTCAAAGGACCTTAGTAAAAGAGTTGATGATGCTCATCAATCTGACAAGGGTTATGTAGAGCAAAAATCCATAGAAGACCTTTTTTGTTGAGCAGAAGAGGAGTTTATAGAATACTCGGCCCAGAAGAAGTACCCTCCTTGCAGTCAGGAAAATAGTTCTGACAAGAAGAGTTAGAGCTGACCTTTTATACAATTACTTGATAAGAAAGACAAAAAGCTTAGGTCTTCAAAAGGAGAACTTTAGTTATTTTTTATTTCCATTGGTTAAGGACACTCCACAGCGACTGAACATAAAATGTATATGTGACTGAACTGGTACAGCACTTCTAAAATCAGTTGTGGTTGTGGTTAAGCTTCTATACTAGAAGAATTCTTAGAATTGGCATATTTCCTGTCTGCAGGCTCCTAGTCTCACCAACAGTAGCTACACTTACTGTAGTAAGTGTTACTTTTGCAGTTTGTGCTCTGCTGAACATACTGTACAGAGAAAGAATTTAACCCTTCAGTTACAAGTCCATTTCTAAACATTTATCCACTGTCAGATACTAACCTAACAATGGAAAATATTCACAACAACTCTGGTCATACCCAGTTGTCCTGTGTCCTACAGTAAGTTATCATAGCTATTCGATAGTGTGCCACAGCCATATTGAATAGCTGTTTTATGGTTAGTGCACAAATGACGCAAGGGGACATTCGGTACAATCCAGCTGCTCTTTATTTATTTTCTAATTACTTCATTAGTTATTTGATTCATTTAATAAAGATATTATTTTTATCCAGACCTCAAAAAAATTCCTAACTTGAAAAAAAGGTTTAAATCTAATCTATTCTAATCTATTTACAGCTGTTCAATCTTTATGTGTGACAGCACAAGGCTCTTGCTGCATTTTATACTGTACATGATTCATCTCCTGGCCAGATTCATATTATTTTTAAACTGCTTCATTCTGCATTTAAAAATATCTATCTTGAGGAAATTAGATTACATAACAAACTTGCCAAATGTTCAATCTTCTTCATCAATATCTTTGCTTTACATTATGTGCTCATGTGTTAAAATTTCCTTTTTTGCTGAGCACATTTCCTTGCTCAGACTATTTTAAATTAAGGGACCTCTGTAGTCACAGTGGCTCCTGCATTATTAGATACAGAAAGAACTGTCCAATATATGTAAGGGACAAATTCCTTCATATATGATTTTTCTATGTTATCTGTTTGTGATAAAAGAAAAGATCAGTTAAATTACTTTCTTTTAATTTTACCGTCTTTTGTATTACACACATTGTCGATCCAGTACCACATGTTGTGCACTCTACACTAAATACAGTAGCATGTCTCTTAAGACACACTAATGTCAAACAAACGTGACATTAACCGATGTCAACCAACTTTAACCAATGTCTACTGTATATTGCAATTAATCAAGTATTTATGGAAGCCTGTTTCTGCCAGGGAGTAAAAAACACACTGTGGTATCTCACAATTACGACTTTGTATCTCAGAATTCAGAGTTTATATCTTGCAATTGGGACTTTGAAATAGCCCACATTTTATTGTCTGTCCTTTTGTTTTGTAATGGATTTGGGTTCTAGGGCTTGTGCCCTCACTTCTCCCACCCTAGTTCGTGCCTCACTGCATGGACTCGAACCTGGGTCTTGCCAGTCGAGCTAAAGACCTTCTTTAGCTCCAGCGGCCAACATCCCTGTTATGCGCAGGGGAGGGCGGTGCCGTCACCACGCTGCAACCAGATAGTACAACCTGTATGGCCATTCCGTTACACTATATTCATAAATCATACAGGATCTATAGGCCTGAAGACCTACCTTGTCAAGTGCCCTGATAAAAATCAAATTAATTATGCTAATGTTTATGGAATCCCATTTCCACCATGGAGGCTTTCATAGTACCTGGATGGAATAGTGGACAGTGGGCTTTTTTAAAGTTTTTATTTAAATTTAACATTTACCTTTAAATGTTTAAAAATAACATTTTCTATCTAAAACAATTTTGTATATACTGTATTCAATTAACAAACAAATGTAAGTGTAAAAGATTCCTTCTGATTATTACAAAATACACATAAGTCATCTTGTTCATGTTTAAATCTAAAAAGTGTCAATTTAACAGGATAAAATCTATGAACGATCTTAAATTAAATTTCTTTAACTTTATTTGTAAGACAGTATCTATCAGCAATTGTCCAAACTAATTTTCAATTTATACTCCTAAATATAGCATTCCAAAAGGAGATAAGAAGGTATAACGCCACAGTGGGCTTCTTTTGCCAGATGAGCAACCAGGCCTGGCTACATTCATTGCTGGCGCTAGAAGTGACATCAAAATTGTGAGATATGAAGACACAATTGCGAGATATAAAGTCGTAAATACGAGAAATGAAGCTGGAATTACAAAAATTTAAGTCTCAATTACGAGATATAAAGTCATAATTCTGAGATACCGTACAAAGTCGCAATTCCGAGATATAAACTCGGAATTCTGAGATCCAAAGTCACAATTGCGAGATACCATAGTGCGTTTTTTTTTTTTACTCCCTGGTAGGGAGTAAATATTCCATTCAAACTAGATACTTTTTGCATATAACATTGCATTAAAACTAGATATTGTTTGCATTTATATGAGATAACTGTGTTCATTGTTAATTGCCCAGTTGAATTACTTTCTTTTAATTACTCATTAATTCTTAAGTTCTTGCTTACCTGTTGATGACATACAAAATGATTACGTTACTTTCTTTTACTTTTTCACTAATATTTTTCTTATGTGAGTTAATATGCCACTATTTACAGGTACACACTCCAAAGAAAACCATCAACATGAACAATAAGTTATATTTTCTATATTAGGCACAATAAGGAGTCAAATTTTACAATATCCCTGAATCATAGAGCTCAAGTAACAAGATTTTTAACACAATTACTTTTTATCATACTTAGTCTTTACCTTATGTCATTTGAATAATATATTTACAGAAATTCTAAAGATTAATTTCAAGTACCATACCTTTGAAGTTGTCAGAAAATTCCTGTAAGTGGACGACACTGTCCTGGTAATTTCAATTAAGATGATATGTAAAATGTTCAGTTTTTAAAGTTGGTCTGACTGTTCCAGCTGATGGGTGTGACAGGGATGCCCTGTGTGATAAAGGCTACAGACCTCCAGTGCAACAGCAGGCTCTCTGTGATAAAGGTGGCAGAACTCCAGTGGCTGAGAACACTTTCTCATATTCAAACTGATTAAAGTAATGACTTTGGTTTTTATTTAACAGAGAGAACAACAAAAGCAGGAATAATCAATATATATTTGACTTTTTTATTGTGTCAAAAATCATAGCCAGCATGTTTTACACAATCACAAACAACTCCACTATTTACAATCCACTGCTTAATTAATTTATCATTTTAATTAAAAAATGCTTTAAAAAATATCAGATCCTTGCCTTACAGTTTACCTACATTTGCTATGAACAAATTGAGTAATCTTAAATATAAATATTGTTTTCTAAAAATATGAAATCCATCTTTGACCTACTTTTATTGACAACTCCTTAGTTCCAAATACACATTTTGAATAAACAAATTTATAGTGGTTTATTTTTATATTATTACTTATAGAACAACTCATACAGTATGATACCCAAGTTGACCAAGTTGAAAAAGATTCTATGGACAGATGAGACAAAACTGTACCATGTTGGCCTGAAAGGTATGTGGTACTGTATGTTTTGTGCAAGCATAACAGTGAACATAATCCAGAGAACACCATCCCCACTGTGAAGCTTGATGGTTGCAGTATCATGCTATAGGGACGCTTTGCTGCATCAGGGCCTCAAAGACAGAGAAATCCTGGAGGAAAACCTGCTGCAGTCTGCAAGAGACACAGAACTTGGCATTAGACAATGAGCCAAAACATACAGCCAAAAAGAAAGCAAGTCAATATTCTGGAGTGGGCCAGTCAAAGCCTGGACCTCCATCCAATCAAGAATCTGTGGCGGGAGTTCACCAATGTTTCCCATCCACGCTGAGGGAGTATGAGCAATTTTGCAAAGAAAAATCCACTAAAGTTGCAGTTTCCAAATCTGCAAAGCTGGTAGAAACTTATCCTACCAGACTCATGGGTGTAATTTCTGCCATATCAATATTCTTAATAAAATTCTTAATAAAATATCTTCTATCAATATTTGATAGAAGCGTGCCTCTATCAAATATTGACTCAAATGGGGTGAATATCTATGCAATCAGTTATTTTCTGTTTTATATTTATAATTAATTTAGGAGGTTCAGCAGAATTTTGTTTTCACTTTGACAATTTATAGAGTGCTTTCTGTCAACCAATGGCAAAACCTCCCAGTTAAATATATAAGGATTCTACATTTAAACACAATAAAATATAAAAAAATACAAGGGAGGGGGGGACACTTTTGATACAATAGCCACTATACTATCCTCAAACCCACCTGTAATGTATGTGTCTTATTTAAAATTGGAACTTATTAGCTATGTGTTTTGAGATGTGCTGTGTTACGTGTTTTAAATATGTACAGTAAAGTATTTTATTTAATCTATAATCTTAAAGTCTTGTTTTTCTATATGACAAACTATAAACATTGTGACCTAGTGAAAGGTACCTATTTGTAAAGGCCACCAGCTCGGATCCAAATATAGACCCATTAGCATGGCATTAGGCCAAGATGGGAACCTGATAATTAAAAGGATCAGCAGGATTAGATAACTCATGTCAGGGATGTGTCACAAACCGCACTCAAACGCTCCTGCATTTTAATGAGCACTATTCAACATAATCATTTATGCACCAATTAACCAATTAACACCACACTGTCCCCTCACATACACTTAACACCAATTAACACTGCACACTTTCCTATTTAAACCCTCACTCTCCGGTTGGCCCTCGCTACTCTACTACTTCCTATTCCTGAAGACTTGGATTTCACTCTTCTGTCCTTACTGGCTTTGACTCCTAACAACTTCTCTCGACCATGACTTTGTCTCTCATTTCGGATTTGTTTTGATATGTATACCTTAACAACATCCTGACCAGACACCACCCACAAAATGATTGAGCTGGTTAGCAGATTTGTTGTTTGGTTAAAGGGTAGTATGAGGAAGATATACCTATTGTATGGTTATACTAAGGTGTATCAAGAGTTCTGGACAAATGGATTTTGTGGGGAGCATGCATGCCGGACCCACTACAGTAGAAGTGTTCTGCTGAGGAACAGCTGGATGGGGACAGATGGGAGGTGTTGTCAGGTATTGTCTGGAAAGGAAGCAGAAAATAAAGTAGGAATCTAAACCAAACAGAGAACAGATTGTAATGTTGCCCTATGTCAGTATAGCTGCAGACATATGGGTGGCCTGAGAGAGAAAAGAAAGGTAAAAACACTGCAAAACTGGCTGCTGCTGTGTTAGGGATACCAATAATGGTTATAGAGTCTCTAGCCAAGAAACAGCAGGGAAAAGAGCACACAATAGAAAGTGGTGAGAGCTGTAGAGACAAGTCCTGTTTCTAGAGTACTGCTTAGTACTGTAAAATGTATGATGAGAAAAGGAAGGAGACAGAGACAATGCATCATGCTCACACTTTCCCGGAAAGTCACATCTATTACAAAGATAATGTGGCAGATCAGCAGATTTGAGCATATTAGCTTCAGCAGACCTGCCGCTAACGGCCAATTAAGCCTGGACTGTTTAAACATACTGTAGATTCACATTCTGTGCAGTAATTGATTAATTGGTTAGCTGGTGAAAGGCTGAGAGTCACATTCTTGGAAGAGTTTAATTTAGAATAAGCTAGGTTTATGAAGGGTTTATGGGTGATAGGTGATGTTGAGTTCTATAAAACAGGTTTAATGCAAGATAAAATAATTCATTCTTAATTAAAATTACAAGCGATATACATGACCTCAGTTGAATTTCAGAACTTGCCTACTTTAAAAGTCTTCCTTGCTTTTTAACCAATGACCTCATGTTCATTATAAAATAGTCCTTCACGCTTAAGCAAGTGGTTGCATTTTGGTGCAGTGGTTAACATTGTTTCCTCACAGCGATAGGGCCCTGGGTTTAATTCCTTGGGTAGTAGTACGGTATCTGCGCAGAGTCTGTATGTTCTTCCTCTGGGTGCTCCAGTTCCTTCTCACAATCCAAAGACATACTGGTAGATCCTTACAAAATTGGCCCTGGTGTGAGTGTGTGCATTGTGATGGACTGGCGTACTGTCCAAGGTGCACCTTGCCTTGCTCCTAGTGGTTGCCATCATAGCCTCCAGCTCCCAGGCAATCCTATTTTGGATAAAAAGGTTAGAAAATGGATGATTTAAACAAGCAGTTAGTCCCATACAAGTTTCATCAGGTTGCTAAACTGATCATTTTTACCCCTTTTATAAAATTCATAGTGGAAGTCACCACTTTAAAATCCTTTAGAAATGTTGGTAATAAATGAAACAATTTATTTATATTTACTTAAATATGTAGGTTTCTTCCATGTTCTTTCGCTTCTGACGTAACAAAGGCTTTGGTTTAAGTGGTTTGGTTTAAAGCATTTAAGTTTAAAAGTAGACCAACTGTTTAAGCTTTAAAGATACTTTACATCTCTGTCAACATTTCAGTGCAGGGGGATGAACAGGGGATGAAGAGACTGATAATGTACAGACTGTTTACCTCTACAGACATGCTAATTGCATTGGAAATGGCATTTGTTGGAGGTCTTCATTACCTATCAGGGCGTCAAGAGCCATCTACTACATTACAGAATGTAATGTTCATTACTATTTCTTTCTCCTTTTCCCTGTGTAAAAAGAAACGAATTGCAGTGATACTGATCACCACATTGAGCTACAGGCGGGTTCAGTTGGCCACACCCCACAGTGCATGCTGTGCACTCCAGATACAATGGCAGTTACAACACTAATTTCACAAGATTGTTTAATCTTAACAAAACTGTCTTCTTGAACTTTAATCATAGAAGCGTTGTTCACAACTTTGTGATAAATGTTTTATACAATAAATTATATATAACTAACATTATGCATTAACACAATGCATTACTCTCCTCCCTCGTGTTTCAAAACATACTAAATGAACTGACGTTTTAACTGAAACAATCACCTGGGAGCATATAAACATACTCTTTCCTGTGTTACCTACACAACACTACAAAATTATTTAAAAAAAATAGATTTATAGAATAGAATTTAAATGTCAGCATTAAAGAATGAAAAATACTGTGAGTGAAAAATGAAAAACCCAAATGAGTGTGTAACTTAGTGTGTAATTTAATAAAGCAACACTGAAGATGGATAATCCCATTTCCAAGCCATAGACACCCATCAGTCTAGATCATATGCAAGTTTATATGGCATTAAGCAAACAGAGAGCATCACAGTTGGGAAGCCAGTCTATCACAGAACTAACCCCTAGCAGACAATCGTCCCTGGATGGATTGGAGCAATCTGGGTAAAGTACCTCCATGATCTCCTGGATCACTGACTACCTGACAGGCAGACCACAGTCTGTGAGACTTCAGAACTGTGTGTCTGAACAGGTAGTGAGTAACACAGGGGCTCCTTGGGGGACAGTTCTTTCTCCGTTCCTCTTCACCCTCTATACCTCAGACTTTAAATACAACTCAAAGTCATGCCACCTGCAGAAGTTCTCAGATGACTCTGCAATTGTGGAATGCTTCAAGGGTGGGCTGGAGGAAGAATACAGAGGACTGGTCAGCAGCTTTGTTAATATAATGTTAATGTTTCTTTATTAGCCCTATACAATTTCTTGCATTAGGAATGTGTCTCTTCACATACCCCAGCTTTTCTCCATGGAGACACAGACACAGAGAGAGAAGCTTGGGGTCAGAGCGCAGGGTCTGCCATTGTACGGCGCCCCTGGAGCAGTTAGGGTTAAGGGCCTTGCTCAGGGGCCCAACGGAGTAGGATTCCTCTGCCGGCCGCAGGATTTGAACTGGCAACCTTCCAGTCACAGGCGCAGATCCCTAGCCACAGAGCCACTGCTCCGCCCTATGTGGAGTGTGGAGTGGGGAGAACCACCTGCAATTGAATGTAGCAAAGACTAAGGAGTTGGTGATAGACTTCAGGAGGAAGAGGGTCCAACCTACTCCTGTCTACATCCATGGGAGTGGCGTGGAGATGGTGGACTCATACAAGTACCTGGGAGTGCACATCGACGATAGACTGGAATGGTCTAAGAACATCGAGGCCATTTACAAGAAGGGTCAGAGCCGACTTTACTTCTTGAGGAGGCTTTACTTCTTGAGCAAGCTCTGTCATTGGGTCTGGCCTGGACCCCCTGGAGGTAGTGGCTGAGAGGAGAGTGGTGTCCAAACTATAGGCCATCATGGACAACGTCTCCCATCCCCTCTATGACATGCTTGTAGAAATGAAGAGCACGTTCAGCAATAGACTGATTCATCCACGGTGCGACAGGGAGCGCTACAGGAGGTCATTTTTGCCTTCTGCCATAAGACTGTACAACGCATCCACCTTGTGTCTGGGCAGAGGCAACATTGACAGTGACCTGTTTCTGGACTGAACAGTAAACTGATGCATCTGTTCTTTTTCTTTTCCCATTTTAAAACTGTTTTTGTGCAATATATGCCAGGGACCTGTACAATACATTTATATTTATTTATAGTCATATTGTGCAATACGACTTTTTTGTGAACTGTTCTGTTCTGGTTTTGTTCTGTTTTTTTTGTGTTCTGGACTGTGAGTAACTCTTCTACTGATTGTATTGTATGTATTGTATTATTATTATTGTATCATTTGTTACACTGTGTCTGTGTTGTCTGTGTTAAGCTGCTGTTGCACTTCAATTTCCCTCATGGGATCAATAAAGTATCTATCTACCTTCGTTTCCAGGCATGTCTTTAGCAGGTACATGAACCTACCACCTAAAAAGCCACAGATCTACCCACTAAACTTCGCTGTCCCCTCACATACACACTGTGTGGGCTGTAAATTCCAACATTCCTGAAAGTTTGCACAAGTTACTGTAGTATAATTTAGTCAAAGATACTGTACAGTGACCCCCGGATTTATTTATACTTCCATTTAAATAGAAAGTAAAATTGAAAAAAATAATGTAAGAGAATGTTAACAGACTGGATAATGTCTTCCATAAAATTTGTTTTTGGCTACTCTACTGTTTTTGGTATGTTTTTTCATACTCCAGATTAGTATTAGTGTAATTAGTAGTTTGTTAAGTCCTCTTCTGATATTGATTATACTGGCAAGATGCCTCTTGCAGCATGCTGTTAAGTTCTTTCACTTCTCAGTGTGGATTTCAGAATTTCTCCAAGTTATTCAGAAACTTTGATTTCCGTTTGTAAAAGTCTTCCTCAGTTCAAACCATAACTGTGGGATCAGACTGAGATGAGAACATCTTTATGTACAGTACAGTTATTTTTTGTCAATTGGGATGTATGATTTACATCAGTGGTTCTCAAAGTGTGGTCTGTGGACTACTGGTGGTCTGCAAACATGCGCCAGGTGGTCCACGGCCTGAGCTAGTCATCTTTCTTAAAGCAAGTCTAAGCAGCTCCATTCTTCACATCAGCTTTTTAAGTAATAAAAACATTAGCAAAATATGCAATTCTGTTCGTAAAAATATTAGTACTTTCATAAAATGTAATTCAATATTGATTTAAGTTCATTAATAGGTGATGATTTTTACAGGGTAAGAAGTGGATATAGGCATAGGTGGTCCACCGCGTCTGTGAATTGGTTTAAGTGGTCCGTGGACCATAGAACATAGAACTGATTTAGATCATTGTAATGCAGGAATATCCTTTTTCAGCCGAGCTGGAGAGGGAACCAGGTGTTTAGCTAAAATGTCCTGGCATGATTCCCACTGTCTTAAGCTACAGCTAGAGGACCAGAGATGTAAAAAAACTCTGCATATGGGCTTTACATAGAAAAGTCAATGATTCGATTTTGTAATCTTTTCTAACCGTCTCCCAGCTCGTGTCTGTTTATTATCAATTGAGAACTGTTTAGTCAGAAATAAGGGAGCAAATTCTTAGGTCAGTCTTATTTTGTTTATGCTCTGCAAATTGAACCTCTGACATAATGTAAAGATTGAACATGCAGACAAACAGAAGAAAAGTTTTTACTTTTTAAGTTAAACTGCCCAATTGTTGTAGAACACAAAAACTAAAGTGATTATTGTTCTTTCCCATTGTTGCTCTTAATTAATGAACTATTCATATTTGTTGAGAAAATGTCCTTAGGGCTGGAAGGTCAGCACCAATGACCTTCTGACATATTTTCACAAGTCTGCCCAGTTTGTTCTTGCTTCTCAGATTCAGGTTACCAAACCAGCAGATCAGGGTAAAAGTTAGAACAGAATCAAAGAAGGACCGGTAGAACAAAACCAACAAAAAATCATCAACCTTAAAATACTTAAGCTTCCTTACGAAAAAAAAGACACTGTTGACCTTCTCTGAGGATCAGGCCAGTATTGGCTTCAAAAATAAGCTTGGAGGCCAGGACAGTCCCCAAGCACTTCTATTGTTCTACTTGCTCCCCTGAATCTTCCCCAATGTAGGTTAGGGTGGGAGTGTGGGTGTATTTCCTGAAGTCAATTATCATGTCTTTGGTCTTGGACACATGTAGCTTGAGGAAGTTTTGTTCACACCAGTTGGCAAACTCATCAACAATTGGTCCGTGGCTCAACTTGTTTGCTTGAAGCAGGCTAACAATGACAGCGTCGCCAGCAAATTTGATTATATGTCTTGAGTGGTGATAGCTCTTGCAATCGTCAGTGTAGAGGACAAAGAGTAAGGGAGACAATACACATCCTTGGGGGGACCTGGTAGAAGAATGCCTTTTGATGGATAAAACATTGTGGACTCTCACCCTCTGGGTTCTGTCTGTTAGGAAATCTCTAACCCAGTTGACAAGATTAAGATCAAGACCAAAGTTTGACAATAGCTTAGTTGTAATGGATGTAGCTGATCCTTAACTTTTTGCCATGATCAAGTTTTTCACGATCTGTTCAAAACGTTCACGATCTGTTCAAAACCATTTAGCCATTTCCATATCTTCTCTTCAGCTACCCCATCTCTATCATTATATCTTTCCCATTAACTACTGTATTTTTTCTTCACCTCCATTTTTATACCTCTCTTCCTCTTTCTCTCTACCTCTCTGCTGCAACCTCAGTACAAAAATTACCACTGTTCTAAAAGATAGTAATCTTGAGTTCTAATCATCAAAAGTAAGACTGTCAGCATAACATTTTTTTGGAGAACATCCACATACGATAGTAAACACTCAGAATAACACCTATCAGACTTTATCATATTTCAAAGTTGTTAAGTATACAGTAAAACTAAATACACATACTGTATAATTTTTAAACATTAATGGAATTTAAAGGATGTTATTTAACAAACAGCACAAGTAGTCTACACTAGTTAACATCTAGTGCCCCTTTTTAGTTTAGAGTATGCCCATAACCCAAACACCAGACTTAAGAACACCTAAAAGCTTGGTTCAAAATTCTGGAAAACTTTGATAGTTCTCATGCAATTCCAATGTGCACCCACGAATGTGAAATGGTCAATGTCGCATTAGTCCTTTGAATTTTGAGAATGCAATTTCTATCTGATCCTTCCTTATAATATCCACACCTGTGCCGAATCTGAGGAAAGAAGCAAGTCTGCAATATCCAGTTTGTTCACAAACTTCAGTAAATAGTCAAAACATTATTTTTGGTAAGAATTTATTTGCTCTGGAAAGCATTTGGTATTTGGCATTGCATCCTCATAAACTTTAACATTCCTTCTGTGCACCTCAGACTTTTCAAGATTCCAGTCCAGATATCAATCACAGAATTAGATAGATAGATACTTTATTGATCCCGTGAGGGAAATTGCAGTGCAACAGCAGCTTAACACACACAACACAGCCACAGTGTAACGAATTATATAATAATAGTACAATACATACAATACAATACAAGAGTTACTCACAGTCCGGACACACAAGAGGAAACTAGAACAGAACAGTACACAGAAAACCGTATCACACGTATGAATATAAATATAGATGTAACCATAGATATAAATATAAATATAAATGTATTGCACAGGTCCCTGGCATATATTGCACAAAAGTGGTTGTAAACGGGAAAAAGAAAAAGAAAAAGAAAGAGAACAGATGTAGCAGTAGATGTGTATATGCGTTTAGTCCAGAAACAGGTCACTGTCGCTGTTGCCTCTGCCAAGACGCAAGGTGGATGTGTTGTACAGTCTTATGGCAGACGGCAAGAATGACCTCCTGTAGCGCTCCCTGTCGCACCGTGGATGAATCAGTCTATTGCTGAACGTGCTCTTCATTCCTGCAAGCCTGTCATAGAGGGGATTGGAGAAGTTGTCCATGATGGCCTCTAGTTTGGACATCATTCTCCTCTCAGCCACTACCTCCAAGGGGTCCAGGTCAGACCCAATGACAGAGCTTGCTCTCCTGATGAGCTTGTTCAGCCTTTTGGAATCTACTGCTCTAATCCCAGAGCCCCAGCACACCACTGCGTAGAAAATGGCACTCGCTACCACCGACTGATAAAACATGTGTAGCATCTTACTACACACATTGAAGGAATTGTGGAATTGTGACCATTTTCCCAGCAATCTGCTTGATGCTGTCAGCTCAGGGAAATCTTTTACATGAATATATATTATAATATAGGCTTATAAAAATGGAAACATTGTGGACTACAAAGCAATCAGGCATTTTAAAGCCAGGAAAGGGCTAGAATTGCAATTCGATAACAACCTTAAGCTATTACAAACTACAAAAGGAAGTCCCACCCGCAACAGCAGACTTATCTCTACCAGACGAGCTGAATGAGTTTAACTGCCGAATGGATAAGCAAGTGTTTCTTAACAATGGTCATCCAACCCATTATCTCCTTGTAGCAGAGCTTATGGAGATGTACAGTAGGATTGAATCACCATGGGGCAGGATCATCCCATTCAGAGAAGTGCATTCTCATGAGGAAATCAATTAATTGTTTGCACCTGGAATCTTAGGGAGAGTTTATTGCTTTCATCCTCTATTAGAGTATACACAAGGTTATATGTTAATGAATTTATCTGACTAAATGAAATCAAGTGAGAGAGAGCTCAGACAGGCGGGTGGGTGAGAAAGAGTTTGTTTTAGTTAGTTTCCACTGCCACAGAAAGAAAGGCTTTGGTTTCAGGGTTTAATAAACTACATCCCATACCACACTATAGTCTAAGGTGATTTTTACACACTCTTTTAATCTGTAACACCTTGCATCCCAGCTCCCTAACAGAAGGTAGGGGAGTAAAAAGGGATATGAGCTTCCAAAAAACAGCTACAATTTCTAAAAGCCAGACAACAAATTGCTTCTCTCCCCTTATTATTAAAGAACAGGATGTTATGATCCTGTTAAGTTTAAACCTGCAAGAAGGCTGCTTGTCCTAATCTAGTTTCTCCAGCTACCTTTAAGTCCTCTGCTGCTAAGCTTCAGCTGTTTTTTACAGACATACTGTATTTAACTAGTCATTGGATCACTGTAGGTCCCTGCATGATTCAAATCCTCTGCTATCATCCCTGTTGCCAAGATGACCAAACACTAGGTGCACTTTTTTTCTATGTTTTTACATATACAACATATAATTCTCATTCATATAAATACAATAACAAACAAGCACCTAAAAAAATTGAAATAACTAATGGGGTGGAGTCTGTTACTGACTCCAGAGCCCCCAACCCCCCTGCGACCCAAACACGAGACTTTCTTTCCCATCAGCCTCTCAGGGCCTCTGCCCAGTGACACCCCCTTACATTTACTTCTTGTCAGGTATGAGTGCCTGTTACTCCAATACCTTAAATCCATTTGCTTTTATTATATCCTGCAACATCTGGACTCTCCAGTCATATGTGAGACTCCTTTTTCTTGATTTTAGTTCTGTATTCAAAAATATCATGCTGAAACTCCTCCATAATGAACTATCTCAGTTGAATGTTCCCCTCCCCACTTACCACTGGATCATCAGCTCCCTGGATGGGTCTGGATGGGCTGTAATTTGTCATACTGCTTCTCCCTAAACACTGGTGCACCTCAAGGCTTTGTTCATTCCCCATTACTGTACTCTATGTATACCAACAACTGTACCTCCAGAAAACCCTTCTGTCAAACTACTTAAGTTCACAGATTACACCACCCTGGTGAGTCTCATCAGCCATGGAGATGAGGTCAGGTACAGAAGGGAACTGGATCATCTTGCGGTATAGTGTATCAACAACAATCTTGAGTTCTAAAGTTTCAATGTAATGGAAATGTTAATTGACTTTCAAAAAAGCCCTCCAAACCTACCCCACTGGAAACTAGCAAGATTGTAGCGAACCTGGTGTAGACCTTCAAGTTCCTAGGAATAACCATCTCTAACAGCCTCAAATGGGATGCAAATTTTATAAGCTCAAAGAAAGCATGCTACTATATAACCCCTACAGATCTCCAAAGTTTACAATAAATTCAAAACCAATAAATTCAAAGGTTTGCTAGCCTAAACAGTAATCTTTACTGATTTTCATTATCAACCAGATGAGTATACTTATAGATTCATGGAAATAAACTCATCTGTGAAGACATAGGTATTTAATAACTTGCTAATGCAGATGCAGATAGGTCCTTTGATAACTGTGTTTCTTGTTGGATAGCAGATACCTTGGTTAATTTAGATGAAATAGAGTGGACTATGGTCAAGCCCCGTGGTTCTCAAACTGTGGTACCCCCAGGTGATACGCCAGACGACACTGAAATTTGTTGTGTGCACTGAACAATTGGGATGGGTTCTCATATTTTCTATTTTAATAAAATTAGTTTATGTTTCAAATATGCAGCCTACGTACTTAACTACAAAGATACAGTGTGCGCTAATACTTGAGTAGACACAAAAACTACTATTTAATTCTATACCATTGTACAGAAGTGCGTGCTGCGAACCTTAGTGACCAATTGTATTAAAAGAAGTTATCTTTAGGAAATAGGGAGGTAGGAGAATGTGCGTGGTTTTGGAACAATGCCGATCTTGTAAGCAAAGGAAAGCGTGGTGGATAACAGAAAAATATTTAAGGACTGTTCTAGGTTAATTTGAGAAAAATACGCTGAGAATCTCTGTGTTTCACTCCAATGAGCATGAAATCAAAACTTTTTAACTTCTGAGATGGCCTCCTGACTTTTAAGAGGTAACGGGAAAAAATTTTCCAACAGCGCCACATTCGCCAACAGAACAATTGATCAAAAATTAATACCTTGCAAAAATCAAGTATTATGTCATGGCTGAAAGGAATAGACGCCAAGAGTACTGATCTTCCTGTTCTGTAAGCCACTACCAACAAGAACTACAGGAGAGCACATATTTCAGCTTCTGAATGAATTTATCGAAGAGAATGGCATCGACTGGAAAAAATGCGGCAGAGTTTGTACAGACAGTGTTAGAGTGATGACAAGATGACACAGCTGTGTAGTTGCACGAATTAAAGAGGTTGATCCAGATATGAAGTGGATGCACTGCAGCATCCACCGTGAAGCCTTGGCAGTCAAGAAAATGCCTAAGGATTTAAAATCTGTTAGACTCTGATGTCAAAGTTGTGAATTGTATCAAGGCTCGACCAATGAATTCACCTTGATTAAGTGAGCTTTGTAATGAAATGGGCAGAGAACATGTGCAGCTTTTGCTACATATTGAAGTGAGAGGGTTATCAAGGGACAAAGTGCTCATGAGGCTCTTTGAGCTGCACTACAGATGTTTTTGCATGACCAACAATCTCCCTTGGCATGTCTATTTGATGATCCAGTGTGGCTGGTAAAATTAGCCTACCTGCCCGATATATTCTTACGTTTGAATGAGCTGAATATGGGACTGCAGGGGCTCTCTGAACAATTTTTGACTTGTCTGACAAAATAACTGGTATGAAGAAAAAGCTGCAGCTTTTTGTTAATAAAATCAACAAAAGTGATCTCTGTGCTTTCCTAACTTTGGAAAACTATCTGCACACATATGGTGGGGCACTTGATGCTGCTGTTTGTGATATGATTGATGTGCACCTCTTGTCATTGGAAAAACAGTTCTCAGAGTATTTTCCAGTTGAGGCCACAGCAGAGTAGATCAGAAACCCCTTTACCGTTGATGCCGTAGGAATACCCAAGGATCTCACCTGTGCTGAACAAGAGTAGTTGCTTGAGTTATCATCTGATGCGACTCTGATGTCAGGATTGAAATACCAGTCACCGTAGGTTTTCTGGATCCAAAGACACAGTGAATACACAGCCCTCTCATTAAAGGCTGTGTGGGTTTTGATGCCTTTTGCTACTGCCTACCTTTGTGAGAAAGGCTTCTCTGCTCTCACTGCAATCAAGACAAAGTACTGCAACAAAATGGATGCTGAGCCAGATCTGTGTTCGAAGCTCACTGCCCTCGTCCCTGACATTGCAAGGCTTTGCTTGATTAAACAGGCTCACCCCTCTCACTGAAATGGTAAGTGCTCAGTGCTATTTTTATTATATGTGTGTGTGAGTGTGTGTGCGCACACGTTGAGGTTTTCTGTGGTTCCTATGAGAAAATGACTTGTACAGTAGGTGGTACTTGGATGCTTTGGTTTCATCAGGGGTGGTACTGTACTTGGTCCAAAAAGTTTGAGAACCACTGGTCTAGCCTAATGCTAACTAGCCATTTAGAGCCATGAATAAGAAAATTCATTTAATTTATGATTTTAAATAGACTTTGTACTCCTGAGAAATTAGAGAAGATGAATTTCTACAGTACAGGTCTATGTCTTAAATGAAAAACAGATAAAGGATCATGAATCCACAGTTTTTGGGAATGCCAGTATATTCCAGTCTTTTCAGATTGAGTGCAATACAGAAAACACTTAAACATCTGGATATATCAATACATTACCATTACCTGTTCAGCACAAGAACAGGTAATGACTTTTTGACTTTTTGTATGGTCTTTAAAAGGGCTGTTCTGCACAAATATGACAGGAGGAAAGAGATAAAGGATAGGAATGAAAAGAGATATTTATAAAGGAAATAAAAAGAAGGGGGGATGGAGGAGGGGGAAAAATGAAATCACCCCAGAGATTGTACTTCTGTTTCAATGTAGCTGGATACAGCCACGGGTGTGATTAGACAGAACCCAAACGTACAGAGATAAAGTGAAAAGATAAGTGAGTGATAATAGAATAATTGATTACTAGCCACCATGGCTTAAATAGCCCTGGCCAGTCAGTAATGAAGGAAAAAAGAATTAAACGTGAGAGTCGGCGGAGAAGCTGGCTTCTGAATCACAGGTGAAAAAGAGAGAGCGGCTGGCATGGCAGAGCACCAGCGTTCAGTAAAAAAGTGGAGTGTGGATTCTTACGGGCAAGCTCCTAGAGAAAGGAGATTGCACAGGCTGACAAATAGCCCATCAGCACAGCCTGGGGTACAGACAGGTACTGGATTCTGGCCGACAGACATTAATAATGGCCTGCCAGTCAGCAAGACAAGAGAAAAGGCTACGATGAGATGGTCTACAGAGATGCTGGGTCACTGTGTCCCAGGCTGGGATGAGAAAGCTGGCAGGGCTAAGCACCAGCCTTCAGTGAAACTATCCACCAGATAAACTGACCACCGACCAAGCCGAAGTCAAGGAGGCTGGATGGTCAGGGTGTCGCTCTCTCTCAGCTTCATAGCAGGTTCCTGTGACGAGGCTCCCTAGGAACAAAAAGCGCATGGTCTGGCGGACAGGCCACCAGATTTCCTTTAAAAATTTCCTTCAGGGCTACGCTACCTGTCAATCGAAACAAAAACCATCCAGCACGTGGACAACTTCCCCATGACTGTCACCCTGCTTGTACGTGTAACATACTTAGCAATAAAGTGATTCTGATATGACTCCATTTCAGAACTGGACTGGGAACTATAAATGCAAACTCAATCCTGTTCCTGGTAGGCCAGAAGCCAACCAGACAAAAGCTGCACACACAAGAATTGTCTACATACAACCTATTTGTCAGGACATTCTAAGAAAAGGTATGGTAGAGGGCCACCATTGTTCTCTATTTCTCTTTTAGAAGAAATCAAGAAATTCACTTGCAGCAAGAAATTCTAAAATAAGACCACTTTATTAGCCATATACAATTTCTTGCACTAGGAATTTGTCTTTTCACATACCCCAGCTTGCTCTCCATGAGACACACAGACAGGGAGAGAAGCTTAGGGTCAGAGCACAGGGTCAGCCATTTATACAGCACCCCTGGAGCAGTTGGGGTTAAGGGCCTTGCTCAGGGGCCCCAACAGAGTACAATTCCTCTGCCAGCTGCAGGTTTTAAACCAGCAACCCTCCAGCCACAAGCAAAGATCCAAACACACAGAGAATTAAATTCTGCAGGTTAATTTAACAGCTGTGCAACAGACTAGAGATAAGAATTTAGGAATAGGAGGCAGCTCTGAAAACACAAGTGCAAAGAGACCAACTAAGTCCAGAGATGACAGCCCATTAAATTGATAATCTCCATAAGCAGCTCAGACTGCAGATTTGGAAGGGCTGTCTTTTTGCAATGTTGAGCAGATGGTAATCTCAACTGCAGAAGTTCTCAAACTTTATCTCATGCCCTTCCCTCTGTGAGCTAAATGTTGTGTCTAGTTGGTGTGCTGAGCCCTGAAAATTTTCTAGAAAGGTGTGGGGCACATGGACAAATGCTATACAGTGAACTAAGAGGTATCGCTTGTGTGCTGTGCTCATAGGATTGAGTAGACAGATGTTGGGGATGACGTGGACATACGTACTGTAGCTGTTTCTGACATCTGAGACATGAGAAGGTGGAATTCAATAAGCATCCTAGATTCTGTTATAGTGTCGCTACATTAACCAGAACTCACACCTTTGCCCTAACAACAGAATTACAACAAAATGTTGAATTTATCATATGGTGTTTTTATGATGTTATGTTTCTCTTTTATCATTTTATTGTTTCAAAATTTCTTTTCTCCTCTGAGTACTGCTACTCTATTGCATAGTGTGGGGCTGTCAATTCAGCGCAGCCTTCAAGGGATTATATGTAAAGGATGATTTAGTATTCACAAAACTCTTTTCATTAGAGTGAATCCCAAATGGGTTGTATTTAACATACCTGTATAGGTAATTAAAACCGGTTTAATGAGTGTTCTTAGTTTGAGGAACAACTGCAAATAAAATATACTGAGTTCTGAGATAGGTGTTAAATATTTACTGCATGACTATATTAATTATGACCTTGATAGCTGTAGTAGATAAAATAGATAATATTAAGTTATAATATATGTATATGATAATATGTATTAACTACCAGTAAAGTACTTGCAGTGCCAGTGTATTGTTAAATTGTATCTATTATGTTGCTTAGCATGCAATTAAATATAGTTTTCTCTAATATTAAACAAGAGAAATGCATATTTGATCATTTAGCTTTTCTCTTCACCAGATTCAGACTATTGCTGTGTATGCAACCAAAAAAAAATTGTGGTCCAATGTACATCCTGTCAATTGTGGTCACATAATGTGTGTGTCTTCAAAGGAAACATCTGCTTCCTTTATCAGATTTAATAAAATATTAAAAATAATGTTTTTCTGACTTTGAGTATAGACATTTTAGGAAACCAAAGTATTAAAGATTTCAAATGGGTAAAGCAGGATCAGTGTGCAACAAGTATGGAATAAACCTTTACATGTTCATATGTACAATATGTTGTGTATATGCATTTGCATACGTATATACTGTAGCACTTGGAACCTAAATTATTAAACTGAAAACTCTGCTATTTTTTAACATCACATTAATCATGGGTGGGATATACCTGCACACAAAGGAGGATCCATACTGTATGCCTATTGCAAGACTATCATAATTCCTGCATGCACAAAAACTTTTACAAAAACTAGCTGAGTGTTTGAAGGATGGCTCAGTGTTGTACAAAGAAATTTATGGTAGGTTTTTCATGAAGAGAGTGAAGGGGCTTACATATGCATTGTACAGATGAGAGGTGGACCAGAGCCTCATGCCATGACAGCAATGAATATCTTGAGTGAAGGTTTGACATTTACAGAGGGAATGGCTAGACAGGAATTCTCCATATACAGTATGTGCATATATGAAGCTGCAGCAGTAGCCTCACAGGTGCAGGAGTACACCTTCCTCTTGATTATTGAATGCCTGTGTTAACCATAACATAATACAGTCATTGCTGAGTCCAGAAAGTTACAGCCTGTGTGTTGAAGACTTAAACCTAACCACTAAAAGGATGCTTTGAGATTTTTTAAAAAATATTCTTAAAAGTTGACATTTATAGTCCCCAATTCACTAGGTTTTTGATGCAGTCTTTGTTTTGTAATGTTTGCCTGTGAACATTTTCACCTTCAGGCCTTAAAAATGATCACCTTCACAACACAAAAGTACTGCTTCAGTGCCAATTTAAACTAAACAAATCAGAAGGTTGGCAAGCATTTGTTTGTGCAACGGTTTCTGTTAATACAAGGATAACTACAGCTCAATCTTGAACTCATCTCTTACATAAAATATAGAAAAGGTTAGGAGTTGTTTGTAGCGCTCGCTTGTAGAATCTACACCAAATGTACTATATGGGATTGAGGGTGCTGCCTGACAAAACCACTGAATTTTAAAGTTGTACCAGAGCAAGGTGTGATTCCAGTGGGTTGATTTTTATTGACTAGTCCATCTTGAGCCCATTTCAGAGGCTCCAAAGCACCAAGAAACCTAAAATACTTAAATACTAATCAGTATCAATAAGGATACTCTTTTGTGGCAATTTTTTTTTGTGACTGTCTCAATTGGAAAATCCTATTAAAAAAAGCCCTTATTGATCTAGGGATGGGCACGGTCAAATGTAAAGTTTCAACTGCATTATTGTTTTCATAGTTATCACTGATTCCTGTTTTTTTTTCAGGTTGGGGGTTAGAAGTGTTTACATACACATCCAATTATCGGTATGCTTGTGTAGGTGGTTGCCCAATACAAAATATTACATTTGACGTATGTTCCGATGTGAGGAGCCTGCGCCACAGGAAATTTAAAATGCTTCTGGAATGCCAAATTTCTCCAAACTTGCTGGGCATAAACTTAGGGATGTGTTGTAATGCATAATTAAGAATTTCTTATCTTTAACAAGGTAAAACCAGTTTCTAAACTTACATTTTTCTCCTTTGCCTTTCAATTAAGGTTGTAAACAATGGGATAAAAGAATGCCTAATTCCTACATTGTAGTCCTCAGACTGACTGCCTATATAATGTATGTGAGTTGCATAACATTACTTCAGATACACATTTTGGGGCTAAGTTATCCACATCCCATGCAGCATCTCTTGGTATTAAAGTCCTACCTACATCTGGCTCAATTAGCAGTTTCCCACAGTTGTTTAAGTTTAAATGCCACACTTAGAATGGTTTGTGTTTTCTTATTATTTGTAAAAATTTGATTCCAAGAAAGATTTGCCAGGAACTGAAAAATACTTTATAACAGAAAGATTGTGTTACATGTGTTTATTAACACAGAGATGAAAAGCTCACAAAGGGATTGTCTTAAAACTACTATAATGGTCTAAGGGCTTATATCTTTAAAGAATTTGGAACTTTTGTTGGGGTAAGTTTGGTTGAGTCATGTAGCTACAACTTTCACGACTATGAGCCCAACGTTAACTGTTTCCACATCACAGTATCAAATTAAAATTGCATTCACAATTATACAAACTTCAGTGTGGCAAGTGAAAGGGGACTTTAAAAGAAGCAAGGATCTGATTTGTTTCATCCTATGATCGATGTGCCAACAAAATAATTGATTCTCATGGTAAATCAAAGAATAAAATAGAATGAAATATTTAATTTCTTTATTTACAGATAGCTCTTAATTTTAATTTATTCTTAATAATAATTATCAGAATATGACAAATGCATCCCACATGTTCATTTTTGTAATGTTTCTCAAATTTCTGGAATTGCTTGGAATTGAAATCTAGCTGCTTGTGTTAATCGGAACTTGACCTCACTTGCTTTGTACTGTAAGTGCCTCCTGAGTGTTCACTCCTTCTGGTTCCCTCTGATTAAAATAGCACAACCTTCTCCCTTGAGATTTCTGAATTTGGTTTTGATCATTTTTTTCTATTACTGATCCATGTAAAATTGTCTCATTTTGGGTATTGTAGGGATTAATTTGCTGTAACAATCAGAAATTGTAACAGTAAATTGCAAGAGTACTTGATGACTGTTAGGAACTAGTCAAACATAATAATTCAGTCTCATACATGGATTCTAAGTATACAATATGCAGTACAATTTATTGATATAATGCCTAAATATGCATAATTAACAACAAATTAGTGGAATATATTGGAGACAATCTGCTATGATACAAATAGCTGATCATTCACTTAGAAATTAAAAAGATCAGAGTTAATGCCTAAAATCATTAGAATTATTAGTATTTGTGTGTATATAAAAATTAGAAAACATTTTGCAACGGTGTTTTTGATTTATAATGTGCTGTTTTTAGTGTTTTTCTTGAGCATTTTTTTTCATTCATATAGATTCATTTAGAAATAAAATGGACTTTGGGGTTGGGGCTAGGTTTCGCTTTCTCTGCAAGCAATTATAATATCAGTTATAATTATCAGCAATTTTGTTTGTTGTTTATACAGTGTATATTTATATTTTATTGATAGCAGGGTTTTTTTTGGCATAATGTGTAATGGAAAATGAAATGCTTTTAAAGTTAAGCTGTTTACACTTTAGTTTAGTGGTACAGTTCTTGCCTGTCATGCCTGGTATCAGTTTTACCATTACCTTCAAATTCTACCACTGAACTAAAGCGTCACTCTTTTTTGACAAGTTACTTTTTCCATTTCCTACAAGTTTCAGTGAAATGTATTTCAATGTAAGACTTTCAATGTATTATGTATTTTACAATTAAAACCTAGTGTTTCATTTTCCATTACAATAATAACAGCAGCAAAATGTAGTTAAAAAAGCATGCAAAACATTTCTAATGTAACTGCTACATCCACTACAAGTGACCGAGTTAAAGATTTTGATCCACTATCAGCTATATTAATATAATATATTCGTATTCATAAATTAATATACTTAATGATGTCCAGAAATGTACTCCTCATAGAATTCCCGGTCCCAGGGGAGAAGGGCATGGAAGCTGCACAAGAGAAGAAAGGGCTGAGGTGCTCTAAGATCGCAGCAGAACGCAGAAAAGGTGGCTGGAGACCCTTAATCTACCCTTAATCTGTGGAAGAGGAAGTGGGATGCCGAGGCTTTATTAGTACATGAATGTTACACCTCCACAGGGATGTGGGAGTGACTGGGATACACTGAAGAGGGCAGTAAAGGATCTACTGAAAAAGGCAGAAAAAGGAAGTTTCTGGCTGTGACTGAGGAGAAAAACTAAGCACTGTGGGCAAAAAAAAAACTAATTAGACAGGGGCCAGCTATAGGCAGTGGTATAACTATATAACAGCAGGTGGGAGAGGGCACCCTTCAAATATGGGGGAACTGGAGCAGTTTGCACAAGAAAAGTGGGCCAAACTGCCGGTGTCAATAATTTGATCAATGCTATTTCTTTTTATTTTCTGATTTAAAAGGATATATTAAGTTCTGAATCAAAAACAGTGATTCAATATTAACAGTGAAATAAAGAATTGTGGAGACCAAATACTTTGGTCAATTTCAACTTATTTTAGAGAAAATTGTGAGTTACAGTACATTATTTGCAAAAGAGTGCAAGGGTGCCAATATTTTTGGCCACGACTGTAGCTTCAAATGCGATACAATGTAAAATTTCTCTTACAGTGCATGAGTCAATCACAGATACACTGGATTCTCTCACAGAACAACAAATGAGTGAGTGTGAGACTAATTATGATTTCCTTGCTGTTCACTGTTCAACTCAAAGTATATAAGGGGACGAACAAGCAGGTACCCTTCTCACTCTCACCCTGCTCAAATTGAGAGCTCACTAATGTGACCACCTCATATTGTCCTTTCACTGAAAAGTGTAAGCCTACTCTGGTTTAAAGAGAACAGGTTAATGACACTCTGGAAAGATGAACAACTGATTTGCTAGTAAGTACACCATAATTAGCTGTTACTGTAAATGATTAACATGATATAGCTACCAGAATGCACAGTCATAAATGCAGAGTCACAATCAGACTGCCAATTCCAGAGGGAACTCTTAATCACAGTAGTGACCCAGTCTTATACCTCCTGAAATCAGAGCAACACCCTTCAAAAAGTGGAACTGTTGATGTCTTTAAAAAGTACACAGTTGAAATGGATAGCACCATCCAAGAAACTGTACGTGCAGAAGGTACTCATATTGCTGAGTATGTCTTTAATCATACAGGACTCATAACTACCCTCCTAGTGACCAGATATATCAAAGGTGATTTGTCTCATGAATGGAGAATGGGGTTACAGTGACATTGACACTGCTCCTTGGTGTAGTAGTCTGGAACATCAGGACTTTGAAGGAAGGACTGAATGGTTTTAGAGATATTCCAGGGATTCAGAATATTCTACCAAACACTTACTTACCCCTAGTGAACATCATGATCGTTTTAATGCCCCTTGTTTTCTCCGAATGCTTTATACTGTATGTTAGCCAGGTACGCTAAATTAAGCTTGTCATTAATAGACAGTCAGCCACCTCTGTAAATGTAAGTTGTATCATGTTGTGTTATCCAAGTGTAACTTGTATCCTGTCTGTATTGTTTTGTTTCATATTCTCCATGAAATCTCGTAAACTGATATGAATATTGAATGTCAATGTTCCTTGTGACCTAATGTGAATACCAACTAATTATCACTTAAGAGAGGGATACGGTATATAGTGGCAAGATGTATTATTTCACTTAAAATTAACTGTTATTAAGATTTCTAATAATCTTTCTGTGCCTTGACAAAGCAGCTTGGTGCCTCTGTGTAAATGCAGAGGATTGTGGGTAAGTGGACCTAATAAGAGGCATCATAAAGCTATGCCCAATGCTGAACCATCTAATTATATATCGTGCAGATGGCCTCTGTAGTCTGTTTCTCTCCTAGACCACACTCAAGGTCACAGCCCCTCACCCAAAGGACAATACACCAATGGGGCACCTATAGGTTGGGAACCAGGATTATCCCTGATAACATCCTCAACCAATCAAGTCACACCTTGAAATCTAGCACCCAAGTCATTTTTGGTTTTGTTACCTTATTGGATTCTCTTCTCTTTCCAACTGTGAATCTGACTTTTCTAACCATGTGACTGCAAGCAATTTTAGTTGTGTCACAATTATGTCAGAATCTTTTCTCCAAGACAGCCAGGCTGAGAGAGAAAGTCAGTAAATGTACAAAATTCTGCCCACGATATTATTTCTAAAACTGTAGAATCCATTGTTATTTTCACCTGATCAGCAAAATAAGACAGTTGGACTTTTTTCCCTCAACATTATGGATACCTAGAATATTCAGTAGGAAGCTATAGCAAGGACGGACCAAGTCTCCCAACTGTCTACTTTGCAGCCAGACCCAAGAAGAAAGCTGTACAAAGATTGTTGTTAAAGACTGAAGTTTGGCAAGATACTAACTTCTAGGAGAACTGTTCTAAGAAACACTAGGCTAAGCTGTTACAATTTCTTATTGTTACAGTAAATTGAAATCCTCACATCAATACATTGTTATAATACATTAAAAAAATAATGCGACAGCAATACAGGAAAGAACATACCGCAGACATGGGCTGTTAACATCAGTGATCTGTTATGTTATAGGACACATGAGGATGAGCACCTGCTTACCACCCCCACCTCCCATTGTTATGCTTTTGCACAGAATCACATCTCAAAATGTTTGTGCAATTTTTGTATATTATGCATGTGAATGCAACAAGGTGCAAAAATATAGTATATAATATAGAATCTACAGCTTTTAAAATATACTAAACTATATTATACTGCATGTTAAAGTGACCTTAAGTAAGTTAGGATATACGGAACAAGCTCTTGTTTTTAAATAATATAACATGTTTTCATTATCAAGTTTGCACTGTGCATTAAAATGTTTACTTGATACCACTGTAAAGGAAAATTTTCAGGTGCATTGAAAACAATTTTTATCTGCCAGTTTCCTTTAGTGCTTGCTCATTTCAAATAACGTCGCATTAGAGAAACCACAAGCATAATTCTAATTAATTTGGCAATGACAGACAGAGAAGAAGGAAGTGGGTATGAGAAGAGAGGAAATAACACTTCATAGAAATTCAGTAATCATTGAATGTAGCAGCTGGGAGAGAGCATGGGGATTCTGTGCCATGTGCACAAAATTTAAACTATGTGATGAATTTGAAGTTATGAAAACATTTTAGTACTGAATGAAGGAGTGATAATATTTCAACCTACAGAACCCTGGGTGAGTCTCTTTTAAGAGAATAAACTTTTCATTAATAAAAAATATATGTAATTAAAAATAAATGTTTTATTTTAGTATTCATTGCAATATTTCGAGCAATGCTTTCCAAAAGCTGTGCTTTTTGGCATTATCTTCTGAGACTGCTGATCTGATGATATAAAGAGAAGTTCACCTCGTATTATCAGAAAATTCATTTTTAAAAAGGCTCTGATGCATTATATATGACACATATAGTATAAATTAATGAAAAATTAATTCTTGATATTGGGTGTGTCTTCATGTTATCTGTGCGCTTGCCCTGTTGTATCATTAATGGGAATCCATTACAAGGTGTAACTATTTTTTATTAGGTTGCTTGCTTGGTCACAGGACTGCACCAACCTTTAGCAGAAAGTCTGCATTATTTGTTATTACTAAACCAGATGGCTTCATACTGTTGATTTGTAACTGAATGTCAATTTTGTTCTTCTGCATATAGAAGGAATATAGCTTGTTAACACATAAACTGATTAATTTCAATAATACATTTTAGAAGCAATAAACTATCTACTTGTGTAGAATTATATATAAAACTGCATTACATATCACTGTTAATACAGTATGAATATTTACAGAAAGATGTCACAGATACAGTAGACCCTTTTGCAAATGGACAATGTTATTGAGACAGGCAAAAATGCAATTGAAACCCTAATCAAATCTTGTTAATGGCTGTTTTAAACTTTTTCTTGGTAGCGTTTGTCAGAAGCATTTATGTATAATTCATCAAAGTCCACATATGTTATATTTCACAGATAACAGGATGTCATGAGAATTAAGATCACTTAACCTCAAGGAATTAAAACATTGTTGAGAGGCTAATTGACCTAAACTCCTTAATAACTTTTCTCACTGTATGTTTTTACATTGAATCTGACCTAAGGATCAACTTTATATCCAGTGCAAGAATAGTATGTTTAGTTTGCACTAGTCATATTGAATCCATAACACATTGTATCATTTCACTTTTGTTACATTTTCTGCTTACTAGAGTAGAGATTATGTACAAAGATTATGTTTTCATACTCCGTATTTTAACAAGAAAAAAGCTGGCAAAAAGCCTTAAGTAAAAAAAAATACTGCAACATTGAGAGTTGGGATGCCTCTTGGAATCTAGCGAACCTCCCTCGGACAAGAGAAGTGTTCAAGTTCAAGTTCAAGTTTATTGTCATTACACTCATATACATGGAATATGGTATAACGAAATGCTATTTAGCTAGCTCTCGGACATAAGTAGTACAAAGAGAAAAAAAAACACAACAACAACAATACAATTGTGTAGCAAAAGAAAGACAGAGACAACAGGCAGTGTGCAAAAAACAACAACAGACGATGTGCAAAAAAAACAACAGGCAATGTGCAAAAAACAACAACAAACAACAAACAACAAACAACAAACAACAAACAACAAACAACAAACAACAAACAACAAGTGTCCTGTTGGACTTTCTCAGGAGGGGATACGACACAGCAGTGTTCCTAGACTACTACGCTTGGAACAGTTGTTTGAAGTAGATCAGAGTGAAAAATTGAAGATGCATAGCTCATATGCTGAATTGTAGGAAAAAAACAGATATGAAAACAACATCCTTTAGGTCCACTGTAATGATCAAGTTTCTTACAGGAGGTAGACAGACTGGAGAATTAATTTGTTGTTAATTTATTCAACTGGTACATTGCACTGAGAAACTTGTTGAGTTATCTCAGATATAGTGATGGTTCATAACAGTAAGAATTCTGAGTAAAAGTGATGTTGCAGGTACAGTATGAATCCTGAACCATTTTAATAGTAAACTTACCAAAAACATTTCTATATCCATAGCAATGGTTAAGCCTAAAAACAGTGTATGAATTCCTTATTATAATATGTCTGTAAAAGGGGCATCATTTTAAGGTATGGATACACCCAGTGCTCTTGAACACGCCGACGGATGCCAATGGGTAATATAATGGGGCCAGAAAGAGTACAAGAAAGCATAAAAGATTCAGGCATTTGAGACAGGATGAGTGCAGATGGTTGTTTTTGTCTCTGGTACACTTAGTGCCTTGATGTCAAGGGAACCTGTAGTCGAGGGGTTGCCAACAAAACTATCAGGACCTCTGGTATCTTGTAGGCAGTTTGGAAGTAGCTCTTGACTGGATTTAAATATATTTCAGTCATACTGCTTACTTATTTTATGTTCTTACATAAAACACACACTAGAGCCAAATATTTAAAAGAATTAAACATATGAAATGTGTCTTATACGTAGAGTAAAAATCTTTAAAAAATTAAAATAAACTTCCCTCTGTCTTTCAAATAATCTCCTATAAAGATTAGTTTTTTTGTCTGTCCACCAGACTCCCTGTATCATCAGCCATTATCACTTATTTTGAACTACTTATCAATCAAAGAGGCTACATGAAAGGCCTTACCTCCTGTTCTCACTATTTTGAAAAATAAATCAGGCAAAGAGTAAGACAATAAAATTCTCTAAACTAACCTAAGCACTTAATTGATCAGTTGAATCTTCAAGTAGCTGACAGTAGTTTTGTCCCTGACTAGCTTAAAAGTGTGCAATTTTTTCCCACAATTTGTATTTACTAATGAAAATTGGCCATTTCAAAATGTAAGTGAAAAAGAACAAAACTAAATGTACAAAATGAACCACAAGCTATGCCTGAAGCACTGTAAAGTCCTTCTACAGCAGCTGTGCGTTCCACTGTTTGAAACAGGTCCTATCTGCAATCAGGCAAAATAACAAATCACAACCCTCATGTCTCTGCAACCACTACATCTATAAAGGCTACAGGAACACATAGTTTCTCAGTGGTTGGATTGCCCTCCTCCTACTCCACACCCCCAATCTCAACAAGCTGATCTCTTCTCTGAACATTTTATACAAAATTATAAAAAGGGTATTGGGACTTCCTTACAGTTATGTAATGACCATTTCCTTATCAGTCATTGGTTATGACTCAAGATGAAAATGCTTTTTGTTGTTACTGTTTTCACACTGTTTCGTTTCTAAGGCTAAGTGAACTCTGCCAGAGAATTATCATGACTTTTATAAATTGAATGTCATCTCATCTGCCACAGTGACAATGTGTTCATTCATGTGGACCAGGCATGACACAAAATGGGTGGAGTAAACGAAATAAGGAAAACTTTGCAATATCACTCTCTATTTAAAGCTTTGTATATAAAATATATTTAATCTTGTCTGTCCCTATACAAAAATGACAATTCCAGGATCATAATGTGTTAATTCACGTTAAACAGTATTTATTCAATATGGGTAAAATAAACTAAAACAAGTGAACTTGGCAATACTTTTGTTTAATCCCTCCTCTTGAGGCCGCTCCGGCTCTTTCACATTTTAGATCATTACGTCCACCTGCCCCCTGTTCTTCCCCTCCTTATTTAAGCCTGGCGCTCTCACTATTCTGGGCTCAGCATTGGGAGATGGACGCCCAGAAGCCCACCTACCAGCGGGTCCAGGAGATACCCAACAGATAGGCTTCTTCACGGCATCCTGACCATCTGAGTCCGGAGCTCGGAGCATCTGGCCTCGTTATCCTGGTTTTTATTCCCTATCCCTGTACCGGATCCCGTTCTGGTTTTTAACCATTTTTTTGTCTCGTCTTGGATGGATCACCCAGTTTTGGACTTTGGACTTCGCCCTGGATTTCCCCCCTGTACTCTTTGGACTTGTTTGCCTTGGCCACGCCCCCCGAGCACCAGATCACCGTCATCACACCCCCCTGTCTGTCAACCCCTCCTGATCCTCGTCGTCTCCTCCCTGTTGTCCCTTTCCACTTACTTCCGGATTATACCATCTGCATAGGGTCCTGAACTACACTTTATTTATTACATTTACATAATTACATTTATTCAATGCATTTCTATTAAATACTTTGTCTTTCTGTGTTCAAACGTACACCATAGGTAAACGGATATACATAAGTCAAGATGGCATAATGAAATAACAGCTTCATGTCTACACTTTGTACCTAAAATACATACAGATGCAGCCAATCAAAATGCATGGTACAAACCCGCGGTACGGTAAACTACCCACAAGCCACCGCAGGGCACCGCGTGGTGCATTGGTTGGTAGTGAAAAGATTTAATCATTTAATCTCTTTACTGTGCACATTTTAATCCACTTAGTATTGAATATTTATATGGAATTTTACCACTAAAGGGAAATTTTAGTAGCTCAGCATAAAAAGAAGAGGAGCATAACGCATCTGAAGGTCATAAAGGATATTAATTTAGGAACATAAACATTACTGTATGTAAACTGTACTGTGTCTGGCTGGTCTTGGTAGTTTAAAGAAAAAATACACACCAGTCTTCCATTTCTCCCTAAACATTTTAAGCATGAAAGTTTTCATAAAAAACAGCCGGTCTGTGTCTTCTAGGATATAATGCCAGCGATTTTTTGTTAAATTTGGGTTTCCAATAACGCCGCAGCAAACTCTTGTTTTTATGTCCACTATAACAGACAATCTCCTTTGCTTTTAACCAAGCATTTAATAATTTCCTAAAATGAAAATGATATACTTTATTTCCCTCACGGGATCAATAAAAGTATCTATCATCTATCTAAACTATGGGACAGAATTCTGGGGTCTCCCTATACCAGAGATTACGGTAGGGCTTCAGAATGGTGATTGGCTGACACCATCTGACACCTCTCTGATTGGAGAAAAAAGACGTGCTGGTCTGCTACACATATTGTACCAGGAAGAGGATTTCTTTCTATTCGAAACATGTATTTTAAAAGTTTAATTAAGAAGTAAAAACCTTACAGCATACACAGATTTCTAAACTGATCAGGAGGAAGAAAAATCATCCGTGTTTCGTGCATAAAAAGTGGTTATTAACTATCGAAACCTGTTTTATTTATTTTATTTTTATTTAGATTAAGAGTTCCCGTCACCCCCATTCACATTTAAATCACAACCCTGTGTTTAATTAAATGTCTTTTAACGTTAATCGTTATCTTTGTCTTATGCATAATAATGTTCACCACTCCGTCCAGCAAATTAATAATAAACTTTATTTTATATAGCGTTTTAAACGAATAAGTAATTAGATTGCTCATAAACCTAATCACTTATTCTACATAAACACAGTGTAATTTCTCTCTGAAAATGCTTTTTCTTTTTATTTAGGCTCAGATTTCAACTATAGGTCGTACACTAATTACTAGCAGTAAATACTGATGTTTTGCTCCCTCTTATCACAAAAATATAAAAAATAATGTATTGTAGCTGGGATAAACTTTTTCGAACGTGTCTCTACCTGCAGCAACTCAGACACGGAATGGTTAAAGATGGCTGTTTCAGTAACCTAAAGTATATATCTAAAGTAATAATTTAACAATATATGTAAATGTTTTAAGATATGTTTATGTTGTGAATGTCTGTAGATTGTATCTTATTTTTAGTTTTTGTTTTGTTTCAAATGGCCTTGCAGATTAGATACTGTATCAAGGAACAAAACAATTATCGCGCCCGGCTCCTCAATGGAATCACTTTAACATGCTAATGCGTTAGTGTAACACTCTGTGTCTACAGTACATTGTGAACAAACCGGTTTCACAGGTATTTTCAACTCCCAACCAATGTTGTTTCATCGGTTGTTATCCTGTAAAGCGCTTTGAGGAGCCACCTTTAAAGGTGCTATATAAAATAAAGTTTATTATTATTAATATTGATCATATTTTTCCTCCCAGAACTTGTAAATTGTTGTTGTTATTGTTGTTGTTATCCTGTAAAGCACTTTGAGAAGCATACTGTCCAGCTTGTCAGGTGCATTTTTTTGCAAAATAATAAATAGAGCTTTGGGCTTAATAGTGCTCCACTTACAGCAACCCAATGTAAATACATTTTGTCTCCAAATCCACCACCACTTGTATGAATCATAGCCCTGCCAAATGATGCAAATTCCGCTGCAATGGTTGTGTGCAGGAATTATTCAGTTTGCAATCTCCATGTAAACACTGCTGTGTGCAAATGCAAATGCATTTAAAAAAAGTTTTTTTTAAAAAAGCCACCTTTAAAGGCACTATATAAAATAAAGTTTATTATTATTATGTTGATGATATTCTTCTTCCCAGGACTTGTAAAATTGTTGTTGTTATTGTTGTTATCCTGTAAAGCGCTTTGAGAAGCATACTGTCCAGCATATTGTATTTCATTGCACTTTGACAGATCGTCACTTGTTGTTAGAATATATTGTTAGAGGATATTCCCCCCAAGAATATATAGAGGATATCCCCCAAGAGGTATCCAGGTAACAGTGAAACGGGCGTACAGTCTGGGGAGATCGCCCATTTTCCATGTAAATAGTTTCCTGGTTCCTCACCCCTTGGTGTCTCTCTCTCTCTCTCTCTCTCTCTGTCTCTCTCTCTCCCTCTCCCTCTCTCTCTCCCTCTCTCTCTCTCTCTGTCCATTTTAGTATTGAATATTTATATGGAATTTTACCACTGAAGGGAAATCTTAGTAGCTGAGCATAAAAAGAATAGGAGCATACTGTAACGCATGTGAAGGCCATAAACAATATTAATTTTGGAACATAAACATACAGTATATGGCTGGTCTCTGTACAACATACACACCAGTATTCCATTTCTCCCTAAACATTTTAAGCATCGAAGTCCTTAACTAACGTGATACCGGAGTCAACAAGCAAACTCTAGAATTTGATTAAAAAAAACATTAATACTTTCGTTGGAGTTTAAATAAAGTTGATGTTTTATCTAGTGGCTGCTCGCTCGCCTGCGTCTGAAGAGCGGCTTCTAAACTGTGAAAACATGTGTCTGTCTTTCCGTAGGGGGAAGGGAATCTGATCTGCAAGGCCCTTTGGCTACAAAAGTAAAAAGAATGTGCTCGCTCTCTCTATCTCTCTTTTGATTATTACATCCAATAATCAAAAATGACACAATAAACATAATAACCATAATAACGACCAACCAACAAAAACAACCATATAAACATAATACCAACCAAAAACATAGATAACAACCACAATACAAAATCAAATATATCAAACCATTAAAGCAAAACTGTCCTCCAATTATCAACAAATCTCAATATCTTGTACGAATTATTCGTAATACAAACTAAACTTTCTTGGAAAAATGTATTTTATGTAAACCATGTTTGCTATTAATTCATTTAGGGCTAGAATATGTTCATTGTCTTCCAATGAAAGAAGGGTTCCTTTCGCCATAGTCGGGTTGACATTAGAAGCTTGCCACGCCCGGACTGTTACACCAACGCATTAGCATGTTAAAGCGATTTCATTGAGGAGCCTAGCTTTCTTAACTAGTAAGTACTGTACTTACTGGGTTTTGGAGGGGGGGAGGTGTCTTTCACCGGAAATCTCACCCCCTTCTACTTTGAAAATACCTGTGAAACCGGTTTAATTCGTCACAGCCAGCACTCCCGCAGAGAGGGGGGTTGTACTTGCAGTGCATCGGTATAGATGGGAAAGCCAGAGCCGACCGCTTCGCCGCCCACGTGTTATGCTCTTCGTTAATGTCTAACCCAGAACACCTCATTATATCTCATTTTGTATTTCTTAAAAAAAAAATTGTTTGCCCAGCCTAACAGTATTGTTGTTATTGTTTTTATCCTGTAAAGCGCTTCAAGGAGCCACCTTTAAAGGCACCATATACAATAAAGTTCATTATTATTACTATTGTAATAATACAATAGTATTATTGTATTATTGGACAGAGAGGTGAACATTATTACACAGATGACAACGATAGCAATTTACTTTGCATTGTGCATTGTGCTGCTGTAATACAGTTTTAAATAATTAAAAGTCTAAACAGTATCAGCTTTATTTATGGGTTTTAAATAAAGTCGATTTAAACGTGATTTAAATCAATATTTAGGGCCATGATCACACTGATCTCTTTGTCTCTGTTCTCAAAAAGGGTTTCTCAACTCCAATAGCAGAAAAACAACAGAAATAAAACTCATCCCGAAACTAGATTCACACCAACCCCCTTCTCTCAATGACCAACTTATCTTTGTGTAATCTTCTCTATTCTCATGCAGGTTTTGACTTCATACCTTTCTTCACCCTTCTCCACTTTGCACTTCCTGAGTGGCCTCTCTGCCTCTCTGCCCCTCCTTCCTCCTTCCCTCTCCAAGCTTTTGTTCTTCTGTGCTATTTAATCTCTGTCCTGTCTTTCTCACACCCGAAAAAGGCTTCACAGCCAAAACATGGAATAAACCTCTTACTTGTTCCTTTGTTGACATTACTGTCATTTCAGTGAGTGACACCTATCAAAGCAGCAAGATGCACAGCTAGTCTATCTCACTAGTTGGAAAAACTGTCAAGAACTAACAGGACTTCTAAAGTGATATCTCATCAATGGTATGGTGCCTAAGTAAGACAGTTTCACTATTGCAAAAACAAATGTAGGAAATTGGAGATCACTTGTATGTGTAATACTTTATGAAACAATTGAGAAATGCGGTGTTTATAAAGGTGCACATTTAACTTTTGAGTGCCTTAAACCTCATACCTCATTTGCCTTATACAATTCAAATATAATTTCTGTATAGCCACTTTAGCACCAGGACAACAGCAAACTATAACACAACAACAGACTTTGGTCCATGTGTCTGATGCAGCGTTCTGGAGAAAAGCATTTACAACAACCATCATTTGTCTCTGTTAACACTTAAATACTTTGTCCTTTCTTGTTTTCTATTTGGTTCTTTTATCTCCAGACACCTTTCTTTTGTATTTTACTTAGCTTATGCCCCCTTGTTAAAATGTTTTTTATGCTCCTGGAGATTTATTACATCGGGAGACTCTATGACCCCCATGACCAGCTTCCAGTAAATAACATGCAGTCTTCTAAGACACCCTGAGTTAATTTAAGTTCTATGGAGAGATTTGTCTTTATCTAATCATGTCCTGTTATTTATCTTCATACTTCTTGTGGGGAACTTCTCAAGTTTGTAGTGAGATAGTGCTTCCTTTTTTCTAGGCTGTCTTGCTTGTTCCCCATGTTCTTTTCTCTGGAGTGCCCTATGGCTAAAGATGAGTTTTAAAGCCCTGACATTTTGACATTTTGAACCTCACCTGGACTTTACATTTTTTTCATTCTGGCCATTCTGCTTAGGTGTTAGGAGATGGCAATATATGTCTGAAATGTTCTCCAGGGTTGACTGCCCACTCTGCCTGGATTCTTTTCCTCTCATCTTAGCTCCAGTGATACTTTGAAGGTGCCGATGCAAGAATTCTTCATGCTTCCCTGTGGCAGGACTGATTCAGGGTGAGGTCATTCCTTTCCTTCCTGGTAGTACGCCCCCCTATCACCTGGTCCAGGGTCCTTCTCTGATAGAACGTGCCTACACTCACACTACTTTGCAGTATATTTGTCTTCTATAACAGCATCTCACAGTCTTTTCCTGTACTGACACTTGGAACAAACTCTCCTTTTCCCTCTCTGTGATATCCAGTGGTGTGGGGCAATGATAACCTCTGTGTATATTGGTACTCCTCAAAAGGAAAGGGAGATAATGGTAATTGTTATTTTGCAGTATAGTCAGTAGAGTGTTTCACTGTTTTTATGAACAGTTAGGTATTTCTGTTAAAGTGAAGCATGCTGCAAGAGACTATGTCAAGGTAATTGTGTAGTATAGTTGGGGAGAATGTATCACTGTTGGTAATGTACCTGTATGGTACTACAGGGGAGAGTGTGATAGTTTTGTTAATGAGCAATACACTTCGGAATGTCACTGTTTCTGTTGTGTGTTGGCAGATTGTGCTGTTCTGGATCAAATTCCTGTCTGCTCTGCCCAGGCCTTTCTTCCTCAAGAGGGGAAGCAGCTTTTGAAGCAATGGACCCTGAGATGCAAAGGTAAGAGAATATCTAAGTAATATGGAGTACATAAAAGTGTCAGAAAATGTTATCCAGAAATCTCGATCAGCACATTCAGGTTCAAATTTGTTTTCATATGTACAGTACCTACTGTAAGTACTTACTTGCATGTTTTCATCAAATGACATAACAAATTACATAAAAGAAGACAATGTTGACATAGAAAATGACATCACAGATTATTGGAGACAGGAACATGGTAGCAGCTATGATTTTAAGCAGCATTCAGATAGCAGTGAGCAAAATTCAAGTAGTGGCAGTATTTTAGGTTCAGTGCAAAAACAGAGGAGTGTAAGTGAATGGGAGTAGGAGAATTTAAGAGGAGTCTTTTTGCTGTGGCGAAGTATCCTAGAGGTTCAGGCTTTTACACTGCTAATTCTGCCAGAAGGAAGAAGAGGCAAAAGTGCATTCCCAATGTGGTTTTGGTCTTTGATCATATTATTTCTGAGGAAGAGTGTGGTAAAGATGATCTGGATGGAGTGAAGTTCTCTAACAGTGAGGTTACAGGTTTTAGGTGCTAGTAGTCAGATTCTGTCCAGTTATATACAGGATACACCCTGGATGGGACACTGGTGTCCCTCACTGGGTACAACACAGACAGAAATACACTCATACCAGGGCCAATTTTCCCAGACGCCCATTAACCTACCATTATGTCCTTGGACTGTGGGAGGAAACTGGAGCACCCGGGGGAAACTGACATGAACACAGGGAAAACACACAAACTCCGCACACATAGCACCCCAGATATGGAACTGAACCCAGGGCTCCAGCACTGTGAGACAGCAATGCTAACCACTACACCACAGTGCTGCCAAAACTTAGCACATTCTGCAATATATTTTTTAAATATATTTTTGTACCCTTTTCAATGTGTTTATTAATTCATTTAAAGGACAGTGTACTGTAGGTGGAAATTAGATACAGGGAGTACAAATAATATAGTCTATTTGGATTAAGAAAAGGTAAGTTCTTGCTTAAGTTTTTGAATAAGCATCAAATGAACATACAAAGAACATAAAAATGGTATATTTAAATTTATACACACAAGCCACCAACAGGGGGAGCAGTTACAAGTACTACAAAATGAAGGCAGAATAGAAGGTATAATAATAATAATTAATTAATCATAATTGCTTACACTTATATAGCGCTTTTCTGGACACTCCACTCAAAGCGCTTTACAGATAATCGGGACTCCCCTCCACCACCACCAATGTGCAGCATCCACCTGGATGATGCGACAGCAGCCATGGTGCGCCAGAACACTCACCACACATCAGCTATCAGTGGGGAGGAGAGCAGAGTAATGTAGCCAATTCATAGAGGGGGAGTATTAGGAGGCCATGATTGGTAAGGGCCAATGGGAAATTTGGCCAGGACAGCGGGGTTACACCCCTACTCTTTTCGAGAGACACCCTGGGATTTTTAATGACCACAGAGAGTCAGGACCTCAGTTTTACTCCTCATCCGAAGGACGGTGCCTATTTTACAGTATAGTGTCCCCGTCACTATTCTGGGGCATTAGGACCGACATGGACCACAGGGTGAGCACACCCTGCTGGCACCACTAACACCTCTTCCAGCAGCAACCTTAGTTTTTTTTCCTAGGAGGTCTCTCATCCAGGTACTGACCAGGATCACACCTGCTTAGCTTCAGTGGGTTACCAGTTGTGAGTTGCAGAGTGATATTTGCTGGACTTCCTCATTAAAGATTAATTCTCAAATTACATGCAATGAATATTTTGGGAAAGAATGTTTGGAATAAGAATTGGTTAATAGAAAAAATACTATTGCTATTAAACTGCCTTTATTGCAAGGTTAGCAGGTAATGCAGCTGCTAAAAAATGACTACACTATTGGCTGACTGCTGATGCTCTCCCTTCACTTCAATGGAAAACATGGTTTTCAGGACCATCTTCAAACAGTAGGACTGTGTGATGCCACCAATAACCGCATAGCCATCTCTGCACATCTAGGCAACTAAAGATAACTGAAAAATGAACAAATATGTTTCTGAAAGGGAACTCAAGGCATAACGGTATTTCAGCTCAGAGTCCAGGTGTGGAGAAAGAAGATTAAAGGAAAGATGTCTGTACTATTTACAGGATCAAGCTGGGAAAACCAGTGTCACCAGAGCCCAGAAGTGTGTCAATGAGCAGCGATCATTCAATGGAAAGACCAATAACATTTAGAAATGAAGACTCTGACCCTAGGTGAGGATACTGCTATTGACTGAGTGCTTTTGTCTGCTCGTTATGTGTAGATTATGTGTGAAGGGTCTTCAAAATTTCTTGCTTTGGAAGAACAAAAGGAACTTTTTAAAATAAAAAACTCAGCATGCTGTACCAAGCAGAAATGTCTACAATAATTAAAATATTTTACTTTTGCTAAAAGCTGTAATCACAACTGTAATGTCACTATGTGGGTTATGTAACGAATATACCCCTGTGTGTAACAGGGATCTCAGCCACCCGGGTTGAGGGAGTTCTCCTTTAGCTCAGCTGGCAAGTTCCCTGTTGCGTTATGCTGGAGACTCGGGTTTGCGCCCAGGCACTGAGGGACGTGTTGGCAGGGCAGGAGCGACAAGGACGGAAACCCCAAGAACTATTACAGTTACAAAAATGTATTGATGTAATTCTTACTTCGTTTAGTCATTTTCCATAAGGAAAATGCATTCTGTAGTGAGATTATAAATTATTGAAAAATTTACACCTATTATTTGAATTATTATATATGTGCAACTAAATTTTCAGAGGCTATAACAACTCAATCTTCCTGTAAAGACCTAATGTGTCACAGGATAATCACTTAGCAATATTCATATATTAGTATAATCTAATTTTTAATCTACATTCTTAATAAAGATATGTAGCTGCTTTAAAAGAGAACAGATCTGTACACAATTGGTGGCCTGCAACAGGTTTTCTGCTTTCTTTCCTTAATGACTGCTGAATGATGATCATGTTGCTCTAGCTAAGAATTTGATCCAATCTTTCAAACTCAGGTACAAAGGTAAAGATGTTTAACAATATTCCCTTTTGCTTTTAGCTGTACAGAGACAGGAAATGTGGCCTGTTATTTCTGCAAAAGGGAGAAAACTGCTTTGAACAATTATATGGTACATGTCCATCAACTCCATGCAGTGCCACCCTTGCAGAGAACCAGACAGGTGGAGATTACTGAAAACCAGGAGGTTAGACTATGTCAGCAGCACCACAGAACTCTGATACTATTCTTCAAGTCTAACCAGACTCTCGCCTGCAACCTATCTTCAGAGCAAAAGCACAGGGGCCATGATATAATCTTTTTAAAGACTGAACATGGATCGACACAGGTAAGATGTTTCATGTTTCATTTTCATGTTTCTTTAACTTTTGAGATCAGATGTGCTCTCAAAACTGTGAAACTGTGAAATTGCTGGATGCAGTTCCCAAATGTTTCTGTTCCCTGTGTTAATAACAAGGGATTGAGCTGTGGTCTGGTCATCTATGTGAAAACTGCTGGTGAAACTACTGTTTATTGATTGACTATAGGTGTTTCAGCAGTGCAAAAGCAGAAGCTGTACAGTATATGGTTCAGAAAGGCACTCAAAATGGTGCTGAGGAAGTTCTGTATGTTATAAATGTATACTGTAGTTTTGTGAACATTGCTACACATTTTTATGAGCTGAATAAGTGAACATTATTGTAAACATCTTTGGTCTGCAATGAAGTTAATAAATATTAGATATTTCGTCACGAGAAGAGATCTGTCTAATATAACACGTGACTTATGTCACGTTAGAAACACACTGCGAGAAGTCAGATCCAGCTAGTGATTGTACTTTACATAAAAATAGAAAAGACCAAAGTCCATGTTAAAGAATTGTGAGAACTACAGTATAAATTACTATTGTATAAATCAACAAACAGAGGATTGTTTTTTTAAAGACTCATTCTGAAACATTTAATTATATTTTATATATATATATTATGTTATATATGTTATATATATATTTCCTGTAGAAGAAATTCAAACAGGTAGCTGCATCAACATGTGTAGGCTGCAAAGGAACAAGTAAAGGTTTATTCCTGAAATAAAAAAAACAAAGCATAACGTTTCAGCTGTGGAGCCATCTTCAGGTCTTCAATGCTCTTCCAATCACCATTATAACTATGAGACAGCCATTTATAGAGACCTGCCAATTAAACCCATGTGACTATGTACACCTCTCCATCAATCAGTGAACCAGAGAATATGGTCGATAACACATACTAAAATATTATTCCTGGGGCTTTGAAGTTGTATATTTGGCAGACTCTAGTGGCAGGTCCATGGACACTACAGTCTTTCCACAGTGCAACTTACTGCAACATGGTACATGCACTGAGAGAGTACAGGCATGATAAAAAAGGGTCTTTGAATAAAGCCAGGGACAGACGCATATGCACTGAGGGAGAGTCTCATAATCTGACTATGACTATAGTCAACACATCTGACTCTAAATGTACAGTAAAACTTTCTCAGTTTACACAAGCTTTCTACCTGTCCCTTTACAGTCTCAAATTTATTTTTCTACCACTCATAATTCCCCCCCCTCTTAAGGAAATGAAGAGAGCTGTGACTGAACATAAAGGCAAAACTGAAGATTTCTGTACAGGAGAATTCCAGGAGATGGGCAGCCAAGGTCAGTTTGTAAAAGCATTTGCCCTTTTGGAGAAGGACAGATTGGGTTAGTGTGAGCTGTTCTAAAGAAGGACTGCCAGTTTAGTGTAAATCCAAACTACATTAAATTTCATACTGTACAAGACTTTGCCATTATCTTAGCAGAAGTACCGTACATAATAAGCAAAACAAAGTTGGAATGATGTTTTCTATGGAAAGGCAGAGCAGGAATACAGAAACAAAATCCTAGATTAACAAGGAAGCAGGCCTCACAAATGTAGAATTTGGAAAGCTTGGTAGTGTGTATTGAAATGCAAATCCTGTGGTAACACTTCCTACACTGGAAAAATATATACATGCAATGAAATTCTGAAACGTACCTGCTCAGGTAGACCATTTGCTTTTGTCATGATATGTTCAAGAACATAAGTATTGCATAAGTGGTTTTGGTTTTAGAATCATACTAATGTCTTTTGTAAGGATGCTATCAAAAGACATAGTCTTCCAGTCAGTTAAATGCTTAATGACTTAGCTGTTATGCTGTTTTAGAAGCAGATATATTGCTTTAGCAATAAACCTTGCAGCATGTTGAACTTTCTCATTCTTAAAATGTTTGTCAAAGTACTGCCAAAAGCTAATACTCCATTCAGCTGAAAAACTGTTATACAATTCTTGAAAAGAAGACTAAGAGTGGTTGATGAATTGCTTCATGAGATATTTTAACAGTTTTAACAGTTTGCATCATCTAATAAAGCTCCATGCTGTATGTTATCTAGTTTTCTATATCTGGAATTATATGATTGGTATGTTTCTACAATTCTTCTTTCTGTCAGTAACTAAAGGAATGACATCTATTTTGCCATCAGTTAGCTGCTGAAAAATTTCTCTCCATGATATCATTTGAATTTCCTTTCATGTAATAATAATAATAATAATAATAATAATAATAATAATAATAATAATAATAATAATAATAATAATAATTGCTTACACTTATATAGCGCTTTTCTGGACATTCCACTCAAAGCACTTTACAGGTAATGGGGATCCCCTCCACCACCACCAATGTGCAGCCCCACCTGGATGATGCGACGGCAGCCATAATGCGCCAGAACGCTCACCACACATCAGCTATCAGTGGGGAGGAGAGCAGAGTGATGTAGCCAATTCATAGAGGGGGATTATTAGGAGGCCATGATTGGTAAGGGCCAATGGGAAATTTGGCCAGGACGCCAGGGTTACACCCCAACTCTTTTAGAGAAACGCCCTGGGATTTTTTAATGACCACAGAGAGTCAGGACCTCGGTTTTACGTCTCATCCGAAGGACGGCACCTGTTTTACAGTATAGTGTCCCCGTCACTATACTGGGGCATTAGGACCCACATGGACCGCAGGGTGAGCGCCCCCTGCTGGCCTCACTTACACCTCTTATTGTATAGTGTATCACCTAGATTAAATGTTGAAAGAACACAACAGGAAACATTGGATCCCCAATCAGTGCTACATTGTGAATCACAGCAGGTGAGAAGTAGAAATCACCTAGATTAAATGTGGTATAATATGACATCAGCTGTTGAAGAGAGAGATCATTGTTACTCATGTCAGTGAGAGCTTTTGCTTCACCCATGACAGCAGGATAGCCAAATGAAATGAGTAGGCCTGGTGTGATGTTCCCTACATTGTCTTTCAAATATACTTATAATTCACACGAGCTGCAGAAATACAGAAAAACTTGAAGCATACCTGTAGGAAATATGCTATTTTTTGTTTCTTTGTAAACAATATTTTTTACTTGTTTTACCTTTTTGGGGCTTTATAACTATTGTCATAGGCATTTTTAAACTGTGTACTGATTACCTTCTGATAGATTTTAATAGAGTTTTCATGAGATTGTGTTGTCTTAATTTATGTTAATGTAGAATTAGTTGTAGAGACAAATGTTTTTGTAAACATGTGGAGATGGTTCATACAAAGTAAAGTTTCCCAAGTAGTGCATGATAAACAGTTCTTTACCCTGTAGCTGCTGTAAGAAATAGATATGATGCTGAAAACCAGAACCTGAATCTTTTCCTGATCCCTTCCTACTTTTTAAGTAATAGTACCATTTGTGGACATCAAGGACATTGTTAGTGCAAGTGGATCCTGAACAATACACATACACTTCTCCTCCCTTTGGCAGCACAGGAGGGAGGTGTGTGATATTAGCATTATTCAGATCTGTTGTTGTAAGTATGCAGTGCACTTCTTCCATAGACAGATCCTTGTGATGATAGGACATGTATGGTGTATTAATGGCTATTATCTATTGCTCCAGCCAAAATGACTTTCAACTGTACAAGATTTTTTTTTAAAATTGGATGTGAAGATAAGCATCTGAAATAAAATAATTTAATTGCACAGCCCAGATGAGTCTTTCAACTCACAACACTACAGTTATAAATTGAATACACCACACTGCTTCCAGTTAGAAAAAAAAATCTAAATCATAGTTCTAAAGTTTTAGTTTTCAAATATAGGGATTAAACAGAATTGGTATCTCCATATTGTGAGTAAATGCTGTGTTCATTCAGCAACTGTCCTGTCAGAGTTGTGATTTCCACCCCTCTTTATTGGCTGTTTGGCTTTGAGGTTCAAGTTATTAATGTTAAGATGCTATATAATCTTTTAATTATTCTATTTGTTCAGTTTTTTATAATAATAATACATTTTATTTTATATAGCGCCTTTAAAGGTGGTTTCTCAAAACGCTTTGACAACAACAATAAATAAGAAGAATACACAAAATAAAACAAAATTACAATATACAGAGGAGACCGTGGATGGTTGTACTAAGAAAAGCAGAGGGGTGAAGAATGAAACCAGTTAAGTAAAGGCTTTTCTGAAGAAGAGGGTTTTGAGTCTGGATTTGAAGGCATTTAGAGAAGGTGATTCTCTGATATCCTTGGGGAGAGAGTTCCAGAGCTTGGGGGCATAACGGGAGAAGGCCCTGTCACCCATACAATGTAGACGGGCTTGGGGGAGAGTAAGGAGAACAGAATTAGAAGACCAAAGGTTGCGAGGCAGGGAGTAGGGCGATAATAGTTCAGACAGGTACTGAGGTGCCAAGCCATGGAGAGCCTTATAGGTGAGCATGAGGATTTTAAAGTCTACACGGATTTTGACCGGAAGCCAGTGCAAGGACTCCAGGATAGGAGTAATGTGAACACTTGCACTAGACCTGGTCAGGATTCTGGCTGCTGAATTTTGGACATACTGTACTCCAGTTTGTTCAGAGTAGATTTAGATACCCCAGCGAGTAAAGCATTACAGTAGTCAATTCGAGAGAACACAAATGTGTTAGTGATAGCATAGGGCGTAGTCTATTTCTGAGGTGAAAAAAATATGTTTTGACAATATGCTGCACATGTGGGTCGAATGTTAAGCCAGAATCGAATATAACCCCAAGGTTTTTCAATTTTGATTGAAGCTCAAGTACAGAACCATCTACAGATAGGGTTACAGGACTGGCTTTACGAAGTTGATATGGGGTACCAATAAGCATGACTTCAGTCTTGTCACAGTTAAGATGAAGGAAGTTTTGAGTCATCCAAAGTTCTATGTCAGAGATGTAATTAGATAGAAAAGAGACAGCCACATCAGTGTCAGGTTTGGTATGGATGTATATTTGAGTATCGTCAGCATAAAAATGAAAGCTGAGGCCATGTGATCTTAAAAGCTGACCAAGTGGAAACACGTAAATGCTGAAGAGCAAGGGGCCCAGTGTTTTTGACACGTATTCCTGTATTCCTTGCCTAATATTCCATCATTCCTTGTCATTCCACTTTTATTTGATACATTAGGACTAAGAAAAGGTTTGACTAAGAAATACTAATATACACTTAATTAAGTGTTTGATAGACTCTCCTTTTTGAAAATTGTGCATTTACAGTATCATCCTTTTCTTAGAACACAGATTCAATCAGCTTTACTGCTAGAGAGGGATTTGTTCAATTGATTTCAGTAGGAAAGGCATTTTATACAAAGTGATCTTCATTGAACATCATTTAATCTACCGCTTTAGAAAGTCAGAGTTTTTAACAAATTCTGGATGTTTTTCACATATTCTCAGGATATCATTACTATCTTGATGGCTATTTTGGTGCTTATGCATTCTGACTGCATTAATTCCTGTATATTTGCATTACAGTACTGGAAGCTACCTGCCTTTGGGGTGTTTCTTTCAGTGTCCCCCAGTGTGTCTATGCAAGTTCAATGTACAGTAGGACATGTACATTCTCCCTTGGTTATATTCTTAAATGTTATTTCTGTCTTGTGAATTTAATGAATTTTTAGATTTATGCTAATGGTGCCCAGATCTATTCATAAACTAAAGCTAATAGCAGATAGCTCTATCAGTTCTAACTGACAGTATACAGTATTTGATTTAAAATTCCGAACAAACCATAATTTTTCCATTTTTAGTTAATAGAAAACAAGACATTATGTTGTTAGGACTGCCTCATCTGTTATGTAAATCTAATCATGTGGAGATGGCAATCACTGGGACACAATTAACCTTCTCTCACGTTGTGAACCCTATCTTCGGAGCATGAATATTTTCAATCTCAGGAATATTGCTCTTCTTTGTCCTTCCCTGTCAATTCATCATTCAAAGATACTAGTTAATTCCTCTGTGTTTTAGAATCAATTACTGTAATTGTTTGCTTGCGAGATTTTCTAAGACTATTTAGATTTTTTTAAAGAAATACAAAATGAGATATATTGATGTGTTCCGGCTAAGACATTAACAAGTACAACCCCCCTCTCTGCGGGAGTGCTGGCTGTGATGAATTAAACCAGTTTCACAGGTATTTTCAAAGTAGAAGGGGGCGATATTTCCAGCTTAATTTTCGTGTTAAATAATTTTTTAAAATTAAAATTCATTCTATACAGCAATCGCATATTTGGGTACCGTTTCATAAAACTTTCATGCTTAAAATGTTTAGGGAGAAATGGAAGACTGATAATGGAATGGAATGGAATGAATGATGTTCAAATAATAGTTTAAATAATTTTCGTAGTTAGAAATTATGAAACGCTCTGTTAAAAGCAAGAGAGTTTTTATGTCCGTTGCAGTAAAAGAAAATGCCTGACAAAGTAGGGCTTGGACAGATTCCAAGTGCATTTTTGCAATTTATGTTGAATTGTCCAATGTGCTGCTGTAATACAGTTTAAAATACAGTGAGTCTAAACTGTATCAGCTTTATTTATGGGTTGCAATTTAGAAAAAGTCAAAAACCGCACTCAAAATGCAATTTAGAGCTTTCTGGCAAGAGGAGACACCCAAATTAATAATGTTACATGCCACTGTTTGTGCATAAACAAAGTTATACTGCTATTTTCCTTAGATACACGATTAAAAAAAAATTTTTTTGAATCCCTGGTGGAACACATTCCATAAGAATCAGTGCTTTTATATATCGCCTTTAAAGGTGGCTTCTCAAAACGCTTTACAGGATAAAAACAACAATAACAGCAACAACAACAATATTGTATTTCATTGCACTTTGAAAACCAAGTAATAACTTAACTATATGTGCAAACGTTTTATGATATGTCGCTGTTGTGAATGACTGTGGAGTGTATCTTATTTGCATGTCTATCCCTCAATTAAATTCAATTCAAGGTGCTTTATTAGCATGACAGAGGGGTACAATCGATGTTGGGTATTTACTTTTCCACTTTTAAAGGTGATATATAAAATCAAGGCTTTAACTTGCTTTAACTCAGCAATGTATTTAAAAAAAAAAAACGATTACAATCTTATCTTTCCACGTTTGATCCCAAGATCCCAAGAAAAATAAATCTAAACGGGGAGAAAGCTATGCTGAAAGTTTATTAAGATACTTAGAAGACAAAGATATCAATTTATGTTGCATTTGTCTGATTGTGAATAAAAAAACACATATTTTTAAACACGCGTTTGCGATTTAAATCAAAACGCGATTCAAATCAATATAAATGTTTATATTGTAACGCCTAGGTGACTATTCATTGTTATTAAAATGACTTAAATTCGATCATGTTGTGATATTTAGAAATATAAATTTGTTTGGTGCGAGTGAGGTTTTATTTAATCTCTGACCAAGGGAAACATTTCATTTTTTCAAAGAAATGTTTGTTAAAAAAAAAGGTCATGGTTCTACAGTGGGATTCAATCACAGACCATGTAACATGGGAATCAGGAACCTAACCCACAGCGCCACCAGCAAGGTCACATGCAGAGTGCTGAAAAAGCACTACAGAAACATTATCAACAGACAATGTACAGCATGTACTATTCTTGTGTTGCGGTACATGAATATAATTATATCGTTATTAATTTCTTTAGATACGCGATTCCATATTATATTCCCTTTTAATCAAATTCTAAAAGTATGCTTGTTGACTCCGGTATCAAGTTAGTTAAAGACTTCAATGCTTAAAATGTTTAGGGAGAAATGGAATACTGGTGTGTATGTTTTCTTTAAAGTACCGAGACCAGCCATATACTGTATGTTTAAGTTCCAAAATTAATATCGTTTATGGCCTTCACACGCGTTGCAGTATGCTCCTATTCTTTTTATGCTCAGGCACTAAGATTTCCCTTCAGTGGTAAAATTCCATATAAATATTCAAAACATAAACGGGCACAGTTAAGACATTAAATATACATATACATACTGTATACAGTACAGTTTGCATACGGTAATATGTTTATGTTCCTAAATCAATCTCTTTTATGAGCATGTGAAAGGCATGGTGAATCGATTCTCATAAATTACTGTACTTTGCATGATTGGAAACAAATGCACGATTGTGAAATGCTGTGGTGTTACTTTTACAAAGACGGTCAATGAAAAAAAGAATGTGGACCAGGGCAATACTTTGAGTTTACACTTACAGCTTGTCTAAGGTCATTAATTATTAATACTATTAGTAATATCTTCGTTAAAGACTTTGATGGCGACAGCTCAAACATGAGAGGTTGAGCTTTATTAGCTCCACCTTGCGGAAATTCTGGATACTATTATTTTGCTTGCGGTATTATAGGAGAATTTACAGTAACCAGCGGTATTTACCGGTAACTCGCGGTAGACTGCGTACAGCGCACAGGAAAATAATGCGGTATCGCCCGCGCATTTTGAATGGCTGCATCTGTATATACATTTTAAGTACACGGTCCTTTAATATAGTGTTTCTATGTTAGATTCATTTTTTGCTTCTATTGCCTGTGTCTCTTTCATACATATTATCTTCAGAATCTTACCCATTCCTTTCTAGTTTAATTTCTCTGTAGATTACTGCCCTTAGATGATGGATTAATAATAATAATAACAATATACTTTATTTGATATAGCACCTTTAAAAATGGCTTCTCAAAACGCTTTACAGAATGACAACAACAATAAATAATAAGATTACACAGGATAAAACACAATTACAATATACAGAGGAGACCGTGAATGGTGGTACTAAGAAAAGCAGAGGGGTGAAGAATGGAACCAGTTAAGTAAAGGATTTTCTAAAAAAGAGGGTTTTGAGTCTGGATTTGAAGGAGTTTAGAGAAGGTGACTCTCTGATATCCTTGGGGAGAGAGTTCCAGAGCTTGGGGGTGTAACAGGAGAAGGCCCTGTCACCCATAGAATGTAGACGGGCTTGGGGGACAGTAAGGAGAGCAGAATTAGAAGAGCGAAGGTTGTTTGGTGAGGAGTAGGGCAATAATAGTTCAGACAGGTACTGAGGTGCCAAGCCATGCAGAGCCTTATAGGTGAGCATGAGGATTTTAAAATCTACACGGAGTTTGACCGGAAGCCAGTGCAAGGACTCCAGGATAGGAGTAATGTGATCATTTGCACTAGACCTGGTCAGGATTCTGGCTGCTGAATTTTGGACATGCAGTTTGTTCAAAGTAGATTTAGATACCCCAGCGAGTAGAGCATCACAGTAGTCAATTCAAGAGAACACAAATGTGTTGATCAACTTTTCAGCCACAGTTAGTGATAGCACAGGGCATAGTCTAACGATATTTCTAAGGTGAAAAAAAGACCTCTCATTCATGTACATCTTTACATCTCATTCGTGTAGTTTGTCATGTCGGTACATGTTTCCTTGCAGTAGACTGGTTTCCAATAGGTTACAAAGCTAAAGCCTTCCTCTGCACATTATCATCTCAGTCTTGTTTTGTCACACACAGTATTATGTGTAAAAGGTCAGTATTACCTCTGTTGCTGTTTATAAATAAAATTCTTTAAAATATTTTTTACTAGATCACCTTCAATTATTGTAACCTAAATCGTGTATATTTAACTATTCTCTTTGCAGATGACATCACATTTGGTGGATCTGCAAACAATAATCACAAATCTGACAAATGAAATTTTATTTTGAGTTGTGTAGGTACAGTAGCAATATAAACTATAAATATAAACTGGAAAGACTGAGCACGAAGAGTCTTGGTACATCATGTACATCCATAGAATGTGGGAAAATATAAATGCCAAACAGATGTTTGGATGTACAGTATATAATACTCTCCAAAATTATTGTAACATAAGTGTCAAAATCTTAAAATGCACTGAATAGCCAAAATAACATATATCGCATTTATCATGCGATATATTAAAGTGTTAACATACTGCTATGGTGTATATTACAGTTATAATGGTATATATAACATAATATTAAGTGAAATGTATGTTAAACAAACTTATTCTTGAAGTCTTCTGTATTGAATGGCACTCATTGGTGTTATGTGCTCTCATGTCATCTACAGTCTGAGTGTATCACTTGCCCTTTAAGAATAACTGGGCCTTCAGTTTTTTGCCTCTGGGTTTGTGATTTTAATAAGACAACCAATACCCTTCCTTATCTATTTTTTTCCTTAAAGTTACTGGTTGTCAGGATGGCTTTAATACCACTTAGAATCAGTGTTACTGTAAGGAGAAAAAAACAGTCTGTTAACAGCCTCACATTAAATGTGAATTTCCAGGTCAGCAAATCATGGTTGATGTATCTTTACCCCTCTTATTAATATAATAATACGAGAAACGGACTGATAGAAATTAAATCAGATAGTGGGAGTAGGGGCGTGCACCTCTTTACAGTGGTTTGCATCTTTATGTTTACTTTAGGAGTTATTATTAGGAGTTATTTGTCTCTGACACAGCAGTATGTTCATTTTGTTTGTGTATCATTCAGACCCTCTGATCGTGTTAAAGGCCACTGTTGCAAATTCTTGCATCAGACTGAATATTTGAACGTGTGTTTTTTTTTTCTGTTTCAGGGTGGCTGAACACACTGAGAAGAAAACACAAGGCAAATCTAAGGAGGAAATTTGAATATTTGTTTGAAGAAGTTGCTAAACCAGGAAAGCATACTCTCCTAAGTGATGTTTTCACACATGTTAAGGTGTCTCAGGGCATTTCTGCTGAGGTGAATTACGGACATGAGATCAGTCAGTTAGAGACCATCTTCAAAAGCCCAAAGTCTCAAATCCAATCCATCAGGTACAATGATATTTTCAAGCCACTGGAGAAGGAAACCAAACCCATCAGTACTGTACTGACAAAGGGAATCGCCGGTATTGGAAAAACATTCTCAGTGCAAAGATTCATTGTTGACTGGGCTTCTCAAAATGAGAATCAGGACTTTGATTTAATATTTTTACTTCCATTCATTGAATTAAACTTGATCAAAGCAGAAATAAGTTTGTTGGGACTGCTTCAATGTTTCTATCCAGAGATAAAATCATATGATAATATTTTGATTTGTTGCAAAATATTGTTCATCTTTGATGGATTGGACGAAAGCAGGTTTGCTTTGAACTTTGAAACAAACCAGAGGTTGTCTGATGTGAAAAAGGAAGCATCAGTGGACGTCCTGCTAACAAATCTCATACAGGGAAACTTTAATGTTTATGCCTTTATCTGGATAACTTCCAGACCAGCTACAGCAGGTTTAATCCCTCTAGAGCACATCAGCAGGGTGACAGAGGTCCAAGGATTTGAAGATCAACAGAAGGAAGAGTTCATCAGAAAGAAATGTAAAGAAAAAGTTATTGCAGAGAAAATTATTTCACATATACAGAAACTCAGGAGTCTTTACATTATGTGTTATGTCCCCGTTATTTGTAGGATTGTGGTTAGTGTTCTGGAGCACACATTGAAAGAGAACAACGAGGACAACATGAAAAGTTTGACAGATTTATATACAAACTTTCTTGTTGTTGCACTGACAGCAAAGAAAGATAAAAAAAATCAAGTTGAACACATCTTGAGATCAAATCAAGAAGTACTTATGAAGCTAGGAAAGCTAGCATTTGAAAACCTGGAGAAAAGCAACATGGTATTCTATGACAAAGATCTGACAGAATATGGCATTGATCTCAACAACTCTTCACTTTCTTCAGGGCTGTGCAAGGAAATATTCAAACAAAAATCGGTTTTGTTTCAGGAAAAGGTATACTGCTTTTTACATCTGACAGTCCAGGAATATTTTGCTGCTCTTTATGTTTTCGGTTCCTTTCAAAATAGCAATATTAACCTACTGAAGAAGACATTTTGGATTTTTTTTAATTTTGGAACAACATCCTTATTCAGTCTGAACGAAGCAGCACTGCAAAGGGCCACCTTGAGCAGAAATGGTCACCTTGACCTTTTTGTCCAATTCCTCTTGGGAATGGGAACCAAGAACAACCAGAATATTTTGAAAGGATTCCTGTCAAATACAGAAGATCACTCCAACGACATTCACAAAACAGCAGGATACATCAAGAAGCTCATTAGAGAAAGTTTATCTTGTGAAAAGTACAGGAACCTTTTCCATTGTCTAAGTGAACTGAAAGAAGACTCATTGATGGATGAGTTCAATGTTACTCTGGTTAAAGGAAAACTTAGAGGACAAACACTCACACCTTCCCAGTGTTCAGCACTCACCTATTACTCATTGCTTTCTGAGAACGTGATTGATGACTTTGACATGAGCCAGTATGCTACATCAGAGGAGTGCATACAGAGATTGTTACCGGTGGCAAACATATCAAAAACTCTTAGGTAAGTACATTGTTTTTTAAATTTATAAAGTGAGATGTTAGTTAAATACTGTCGGTGAAATGATGGACTGAATCTCATACTCCTTTTGTTCTCATACACCAGACGTCTATTTGTGTGATATGGTTCTATAATGGAGAAACTAAATCTAGACTGTTAATACTGGCTAAGGCCACTAATGGTTGCATTAGGTACACTCCAGAGAAAAAAATGGTCCTACATTCCTGAAAAGTTTATTAGGGGAATCAGCTTTAGCTGTCTGCAAGCTGATGTGTTTATAAAAAAGGTTGTGTTTCTGCTGCACCCCAGTAAGTCTTGTGGTAAGACACTACTAATAACTAAAAGGGTTCAGTGTTGTTGTGAGACAAATAGAAAATGAGGATGACAATACTAATATAACATATACCAGAATCAGTCAATAGGTGTTAGTCCAGTCTGAGCTCAGTTCTCCACGTCCCTGTTTTAAAACTGTTTTTGTGCTTAGGACATACTCAATGTGATAACAAATTAGGTGGACCTGTCACAGGAATGTAGTGATCATCTGTTATATTACAGATTTAATTTTCCTCAATGAGCAGATGAATTTTCTGACTACTGCCCTGTGTTTTACTTACAGCCTGAATATGTTAGCATATTTGTGGACTATAGGTAAATACAAAACATTTCTGAAATTCTTCCACAAGAATATACTTTACCAGATTACCTCAAGTCGAGTTGGAAAACTAAAAACAGAAAAAAAGTATTGTTCTCACAGACTAATAGTACAGACTAATATGGAATGCAGCAAACAGTAACAGGGATTGATAATTTAAGCAAATACATATAGTACTGGAAGATACATCTATAGTAAGTAATTATATCTTCTCCTAGCCAAGGACTTGTAAATATGTCATCAGAATGTTTAGCCTATAAACACTATAATAACACTATAAATCAGTGCTATTACATCGACTTACTAAACAGGTTGATTCTCAAGCAAAATGGACGGCTTTGACTCCACAATCGTGCTCTCTGGATTTAGGATTACTGCCTTCCCCTTTTGACTTAGTTTTTCGTATTGCATAAAAAATCTCTTGCAGGGTTATTTTCCATCTTCAGCATTTGGGTTCACTTCTTAGTTTCGGTTTTAGTAACCAAACTCTTAACATTATGGTGCTTTGGTAAAAGATCATGAGGAACTGGAATTCCCATACCGCATTTCTTTAAGCATCGCAGAAAGCGCAAGTGCTGCTGTGCCTTTTTCAGACTGGCTACAGTGTAGTGACACCAAGACAAGTCTGTGGAAACCTGCAGGCCGAGGAACCTGAAGCAGTTTCCACTGTTGTGCAATTGATACTGATTGGGGGGTGACTCCCTCTGGGTCTCCTGAAGTCCACAATGAGTTAATTTGTCTTGTTGGCATTCATGGCCATGTTGTTGTCTAGGCACCATCTTGTAAGATGCTCCACCTCACTCCTGTATGTGGACTCATGGTTGTTGTTGATCAGCCCAATAATAGTGGTGTCATCTGCAAACGTAATGATGTAGTTGCTGATGTAAGTGGCTGTACAATCATAGGTAAACAAGGAGTACAGCCTAGGACTGAGACAGCAGCCTTGTGGAGCTCCAGTGTTTGGGAGGTCTGCCCGTCAAAAAATCTAGTATCCAGTTGTAGATGGAGTTGCATAAGCCCAGACCTCTATGTGACCAGTTTGGCGGGAACAATTGTGTTGAACGCCGAGCTGTAATCAATAAAAAGCATCCTAACATAGGTACCCCATCCGTCTAAATGTTCTAGGGCAGTATGAAGTGCTGGAGATATGGCATCATCAACTGACCTATTCGGGCAGTAAGCAAACTGAAGTGGGTCAAGGGAGTCTGGGATAGAGCAATTTATATAGGACAATATTAGTCTTTCCAGGCACTTCATGATCACCGAAGTGAGTGTCACTGGGCGGTAATCGTTCAAGCAAGTTCTTCTTGGGAAGTGGTGCAATTGTAGGGACAGAGCAAGGTTAAAAATGTCTGTATACACAGGAGATAGCTGGTCTGCACAGGTTTTAAGGACACGAGGGAAGACACCATCTGGGCTGGCTGCTTTACGCGTTTTCACTCTCTTAAAGGCACTACGCACCTCATGTTTACAGAGCTGTAACACAAAGTCCCCTGGTTCACTGGGAGCCTTGATAGGGTTTCTGATTGGGATACTGTATATCCGGATCTTCTTTGTAGGAACACATCTGTCCACACAGTAGTTGACATAGGATGTGACCATCTCTGTATCTCATTTAGATCAGTGGACAAATCTTTGAATAAACACCAATCAGTCATTTCAAAACAGTCTACAAGTTCTTGCTCAGCAGCATCTGACCAGCGCTGCACAGTCATTACCACAGGTGGCGCGTCCTTTAGCTTCTCCTTGTAAACAGGAAGAAGGAGCACAGAGGCGTGGTCAGACTTCCCGAAACGTGGTCATGAGATGGAGCAGTTTGGTGGTAAAGCAGTGATCCAGTGTGTTATTGCCTCTAGTGGGAACAGAGACGTGTTGAAATTACTTTGGTAGTGCTTTTTTAAGGCTACAGTGGTTAAAGTCCCCTGTCACAATAGAAACAGCTTCCAGATGCATGTTTTCATATATGCCAATGACGCTGTACAGCTCGCTGAGTGCCGATTCAGCATTAGCATGTGGGTGAATGTACACCTGGTAGGTAAAAAGGGCAACATTTAACAGTAAGGTATTCTAGATTAGATAAGCAAGATCTATAGAGAACTTCTACGTCAGTGCACCAGATTATTAAACATGAAACACACTCCACCTGCTTTCTCCTTGCCGGTAGAATCAGCTGTGCAGTCCATTCTGTAAAGTGTGAATCCAGCATGTTGTACAGTGGCATCGGGAACCTTGGGTTTCAGTGACACAGAAGAAGCAGCAGTCTCTCAAATAGTGTTGATGTGACAGTGAAGTTCATCGATCTTGCTGTCCAGCGATTGCACATTTGCAAGCAGGATGCTGGGGGCAGGGGCCAGTAGGCACGCTAACACGCCACTTCTCTTACCTCACTTCCTTTTGCATTCGTGTCCCTGTTTGCTCTGTGCTTGAGAAACAAAGCCGTGTACTTTCAATTCCACTGAAGCTACTGCAGATCCAAGGCTCTAAATCCCAGGTCCAGGAGTGTTTGTCAGTCGTAGGTGATGGTCGCATATGTATTTTTTTGCATATAAAATCAGACATAACATGTAAATAACCAACATAAACGAGAGAGCTACACGCGAGACATTGCCATTGAACAGTGCCATCTTAGTTTACTAAGTTTATCAAATGACTGTTTTACACCCTTTCTTGTTGCCTTTCACTGCTCTGTTGCCCCAGAGGCACATTGAACTGCAGCTTTTAAAATTCTATTGCACTGCCTATTGTTTACAGGGTTCCATTTTATGACTCTAAAATGGAAATGTTCGAAATGCTTTACCTTGTCACTGTTGGAGCATCCCTCTCTGACACCAGCTGAAGGCACAGGCTGCACAGAGACACCCTTCACAGAGACAACAGAGTGGAATCGTCCCCCCCGACACACATCACTCACAACCAACACAAGTGTGCCCTACTGTAAATGTCATTACATTTAAAGTTCAAATCTTGTTCAAAACATTATACAAAAACAGAACTTTCTTAGTAGCACAATGTTATAGGTTACTATAAGTGGAGTCTTCTTGCATACTGGCTGACATATGAATTTCGTCCGCTTCAAAAACGGAGCTTAACACCTCCATAGATGGTCTTCTCAACAAACACAAAGCGCATTCATATGTTATTCCCAGAACAACAGACTCAACCACTGCTCACTCGAAAACACAAGGACTATTACAAAGAATGCAGTTAAATAACGCAAATCGCACAAAATAATCTAAAATGCAAATAGGTGTGATATTCAGGACCATTGCTTGTAGCCAAGCTGATAAAACTAGTCAAGACAACATAATCATTTTGACCAGTGATTAATACAAAAAACGGTAGAGGCTCATGTTCAGTGAGAAAAAAAAAATCTGAGTTACCATCAGTAAAGCTGGAAGCAACGCATGTGACCTGAACTGAACTTGTAAGAACTGTGGTTGGAAAACAGTTTGAGTGTAGAGAAAGAGTTTTCACATGTTGCTGTTGAAACAAAGCATACTAAGGCCAGTTTAAATGTTATTAATAGGCTACTGAAGGCATTGCTTAAATGTGAAAACCTTCTATGGAAAAACAGCTAACTACAGACTAATGGACAAAGGCATGCCGATGCTAACTAACACATCATCCCAAAGAAATTCTAACAAGCGCAATTAAGTTGGAAAACTTTACGGAGGTTGAACAGAGATGCCACAGCTGGCACGGAAATAATAACATCATGTAAACAGGCCTGATTTAGTCTAATATTCAACTTAGCCCTACCTTTGATGTATTTTGAGTTGGTGTGCAATGTTTGGTCTACATCACAAAGCAAATACGGCAGGGCTTGGCATTGAATATGATAACTGTCCAGAATTGGTGCTGTCCAAGCATGCTTTTTTAAAATGACATTTGTTTTGACATTTGGCAAGCTTGTACGCGAGTAATTTACTCGATTTTGCACCACAACTGGCAGGATTTTTAATTTTACTCCAATGTCAAAAGTTTGACAGCGACTCAATTATATGACATTGACCTTCCCATTTTATTTGTTTCATTTTCTTATTGGTTAGAAACGCAATGACAATCATCACACCATCAATTTGTGCTTTTAATTGCCTGAATCAGAGAGGAATCTCTCTTTGATTGGGTGGGCCAAACTCACCCTTTACTACGCCCCTGAATCGGCGTATTGTCATCTTTTGGGGGGGGCATAAAGGTCTATCTGGGGGCCAATGCTCTCCAATGCCCCCCCCCGTAGCACCGGCACTGGTGTTATTACCAGAACAGACGTTCATGTTATAGAGTGACTTTGAAGAATGATGTATCATAACAATGAGCCTATCAATGCGTACATTTCAAAAGTTTGAAAATCATTATTTTTTTCATTGGATGACACAAAACACATGACACAAAAAGGTTTCCAATCAATAGATTGGAAATGGAGGTGGGCAGGGAAATGACCAGGTGGAGTATTTGAGAGATGTTAACAGTACCGGTACTTACTGTAGCGATACATGGATACATTGCAGTAATCTATTGTCATCTCCTACTTATACCCCAAGTGCCCCAGTGCCCCCCCCCCCCCCCCAGCCTGGGGGCCCCGACCTTGAGCCCCGGTAAGCCCATGCATTAATACGTCCCTGCTCTGACTATATTTTTCGTAAAGAGGCTTCTCAGCGAAACAAGGAATTACAAGGCTCTTAAGCACATCCTCACAGGTTAGATTGGAAGAGCTTTAATACATATTATTCAGAAACATACAAACGATTGGAGAGTCATTAGAATAAATTGAATGAGGCTCATGTGACTTGTGACAAGCTTACTTGACAAATGCAGACATTCAAAATACGAGACATAATGCACCATATTGCAAACTACATGCTGTGTTATACTACGCAGTAATGTCCAACATTTTTAAAAATAATCTGCTGCACCTGTGTGAGGTTAGTAAAAAACAAAAAAAGGCAAAAGAAAAATGAGCTACTGTGCACCGTGGTGTCCAGGCTAAATCTGTCCTATTTAACGGGGTCCAGTCTGGAAGAACAGGAAGTGCAAGGCCAAAATAAAAAGAGACCCTAACCTGTCCTGGTGGACATACATGGTGGGACAGGTGTAAAGAAAAAGAAAATGAAACAAAAGAAAAACAACGGCTTAACGCTCACGTCACAGTCCCCTCCAGGACTGTTGGTAGGAGGTTCTCCCCTTGCGTGGGTCTGCTCGTCTCTCCAGGGAGGTGCTCAGTATGTCTTAAAGAGCCCCACAGCCGTCCTTAATCAATCAAGGCAGCTGTGGCTGCTAAAGCAGTGCGTCACCCTTAATACAGGGCTCCACCTCCACACTGAATACACCCCCACAAAAACTCTAAGTTGCGTTGAAGCTGATACTGTACAGGTCTGCACTATATAAATGTGTTTTTCTTTAAGGAACCGAACTTTTGCCACAACATCATCACAATATTTACAATGGAATGTTTTAATTTATAATATGCTGTTTTTCAGTGTGTTTCTCAGTAAGTCAATATTTACTTTCATTGCGTTTCATCAACAAAACCACAAAACCGTTTTCAGAACCAAAAAACACCAAGGTTATTACCGCCAGCAACCATGGGCTAAGTCAATATTTACTTTTGAGATATGCATCATATTTCATCGTGTTTCACCAACAAAACCACAAAACCTTTACAGAAAACCTGTTATCCATTGAAAAAGGACAACCGGAGCTTCACAAGGCAATCAATCACAAGGACAATTTTTATCTGATGATGCACTTCAGCAAACTTCCAAAGTGCATCCATAAAGTAATCAATAAGCCAGCAAAACATGACCGCAAAAGCAAAAAAACAGCAAAAAAATATATATCGCATGTTTTTACCTTATTCAGAAGTACAATATATATCCAGAAAAAGGCTAGACTAATCCACCTCCAGGCCTGGAGAAAACTGAAAGTTATTGGCTATTGGAATTGAATTTTGAAGCTGACCGTCTGAAAAACAGGTGATCTGATTGGTGAAAAACGCTGTCATTCAGAGCCCTTAGGGGGTGAGACTTCCTCTAGAAGCCTCTGGCTGTATTCCACCTGCATTCTAGCTGTCAATCATTGACTCAGAAGGTGAAATCAATCAGATTCTTATCAGATTCTTTTTTTCACACCTGAAGGCAACTCTAAGGTTGTTTTTCAATGCCCAACAGCAGAAAAGTATGGAAGCCTGTGTCCGCCAGGGAGCAAAAAAACCCCCGCTATGGTATCTCACAATTGCGACATTGTTTCTCAGAATTACAAGTTTAAATCTCACAATTGCAATTTAAAATCTCAGAATTCTGACTTTATTTCTCATAATTACGAATTTATATCTCGCAATTGGAACTTAAAATCTTAGATAAAAATCCCAAATTTATATCCAAGCTAGTAGACACCTGGGACAAGACCAACAAGCATTTTGAGCTACCTGACAGGCATAACATTGAAACTTTTGACCTCTGAAAACCAAACAAAATGTTTTGCATGCTGTTTTTTTGTTTGTTTTTTTTCATGTTTGTCTGCTGAGTGGACACAATAAAAGAAATTTGACTGTTCACCCTCAAAGGGAGTTAGCTTCAATTTAAAAAAAGACCTGAACCAGGCTCCTGCTATGTTCTGCTGCAAAGATACAGTATAACAAAATGTTTAAGGGTAGGAAATTCCAGGCAGACATTGGCTAAAAGGGTCTGTGACAGTAAGAGGTTTGCTACTTATCTGGACTAGTTTTTCCAGCTTATTATCTATTAATGGTACTAATGTTATCAAAACAGCAAGTGAGACAGTATGTTAAGACACTTTCAATAAAGACTTGTAGAAAAGTATTAGGATGGTTCTATTTACCATGTAATAGTTTAAGTAGGTAGCCGTGTCAGCATACATAGGCTGCAAAGACACAAATAAAGGTTTATTCCATGCTGAAAAGAGAAGAAAAGCAACACAACATTTCAGCTGTGGAGCCTTCTTTAGATGTGAGAAAAGCCAGCAGTAGATACGCCATGGGAGAACATGGGAGGGGAGCGGAGGCGGGAGTAGGAGAGAAGTAGGTCAACATTCAGGTGGTGTGAAGTTGAGAGAGATGAAGAGAGGTATGAAGTCAAAACCCGCAAATGAATAGAGAGGATTAGAAGGAAATGGATCTGTTGTTGAGAGGAAGGGAAAGGTGTGATCCTAGTTTAAAGATAATTTTGGTTTTGGATGTTTTTCTGCAACAGGAATTCCAAAACCCCACTTTGAGAACACACACAAAGAGATCAGTAGGATCATGTCTGTCAGAGGCATAGAGTAGGATCATTAAGAAGATACTGCACTACCTGGACATAATGTATTGCATACACCCTGGACACATAGCAGCTCTATTGATATTGGGTTTTGTCTGAGTTAATCTTATTTAGTTTCTATTGCACTATTATTATGTAACCTTATCTTATTTTGTAACTTTAATTTTGTGATTTTTATCCCTCCCTCCCCCCCCCCCACCGCGGTGAGCTCGCAGAAAAGACATTTCATTGCCATCAACTACTGCTGTATGCTGTATTGCTGTGCATTTGATAAATAAACTTTGATCGAATTAGTAAAAATCCACTGGAGACCTTTTAGTCGAGCAAAAGAGGAGTTTATTGTACATTCAGCCAAAAAGAAGCACCCTCCTTGTAATTAGGAGGATGGTTCTAAGAAGAAAATATACAGCTGGCCTTTAATACACTTACTTGATAAGGAAGACAAAGAGCTCAAAAAGTCTCAAAAAGGAAAACTTCAATTGTGTTGTGTTCTATTGGTTAAGCACACTTCTACCTCAATCATAAGATGTCTACGCAACTGAGCTATATCAGTGTTTTCTAAAAGCAGGTAGCTGCTGGAGGTACAGATGTAGCCATTCAGAATGCAAGTTAAAACCCCATAACGCGTTATTAGGGCTGCATGTGATTTGCTGGCCAAAGATAATCACCAGGTGGCACTTGTGGTGCATTAAATGTTTGTGAAATGATTGCTTTATTTAATCTCTTAAACTGTGCATGTTTAAATGTGCTTAATATGGAATATTAATATGGAATTTTACAACTAAAGGGAAATTTTGGTGGCTGATCATACAAAGAAGGAATATAAATATATTATACATACTGTATTTGGCTGGTAGCGGTTGCTAAAATAAAAAAATACACAACAGTATTCCAATTTCTTCATAAACATTTTATGCATCAAAATCTTTAACTTACTCACTGTGGTTATTTTGTTTTTGATAAGTGATTTAAGTTTTGATGTGCTTGCTCTAGCTATATTAAGTTTGTGTACAGTACTTTATTAAGTGAAAATGTTTTAACCTTTTCTATGAATACTTGCTGTTATTGCAGTTAAAAACATGCTTTTTAGAATCTGCTTAATAGAGAATGTAATATGGATTAACTAAAGAAATAAATAATTATATTAATTAGTGGGTTTGATGCATGCCTCTCGGACCCCAGTGGTCTCAGTTTGATTTCCGCTTTGGGTGTGGAAGTTAGAAGGTTTTGTTCTAACAAATAAAGACTCCTTTAAACAATAAAAGAGTAAATAATATGTACACTATATTGACTTTATTATTTTTATATATATCACAAAGTGTTCGATGTTAAATGATATAAAAACATGAATGAGCAAGCATGAATAATGTCAACAGTGGGAGTAAAAAGCAGTCCAACTGGTTTAATTCAATTCAATTCAAAATACTTTATTCATCCCTGTAGGCCAATTTAACACAAGTCTTTACAACACTTGTTTTTTGTTCAGGGTCATTTGTTTTGTCTGGTTTTCAAAACCTTCGCTTTAGCTTTCATAACTTTTGCTTCACCTATTTAGGTGATACGATGTTTCAGATGTCAATAACTGTGAGAACAAATGATGCAAAGACTTCAAACCACAGGCATTTCAAAGATTGCAATTTGTGAAAATTTTCACAACTTTTATTTAAACAAAATCTAGTACCTGGTAGCATTTTTAGAAACCCTAGTTTGAATAAAGTGAATCCTAGGTGTAAGAGATTTCATAACCTGAGAATTACTATTCAACTGCCTTGCGCCTGTTGCTTGCTGGGATAGACTCCATCTCCCCGGTACTGGATAAAGAGATTAGAAAATGGATTAAATTAAATTTATGTATGCGAAACGCTTGACCATATAAAGCAGAATAATCGCTTTTTCACTTTAGCATGCATTATGCAACATTTTATATGCATCAGTCTAAGCATTCTAAAGTCTCTCAAAAACATTAAAAATGTAATAATAATAATAATAATAATTGCTTACACTTATATAGCGCTTTTCTGGACACTCCACTCAAAGCGCTTTACAGGTAATGGGGACTCCCCTCCACCACCACCAATGTGCAGCATCCACCTGGATGATGCGACGGCAGCCATAGTGCGCCAGAACGCTCACCACACATCAGCTATCAGTGGGGAGGAGAGCAGAGTAATGTAGCCAATTCATAGAGGGGGATTATTAGGAGGCCATGATTAGTAAGGGCCAATTGGAAATTTGGCCAGGACACCGGGGTTACACCCCTACTCTTTTCGAGAAGCGCCCTGGGATTTTTAATGACCACAGAGAGTCAGGACCTCGGTTTTACGTCTCATCCGAAGGACGGCGCCTGTTTACAGTATAGTGTCCCCGTCACTAAACTGGGGCATTAGGACCCACATGGACCGCAGGGTGAGCGCCCCCCGCTGGCCCCACTAACACCTCTTCTGTAATATAACATCTTTTAAGGATTTAAGGACAGTTGAAAAACCAAACTGAAAGTAGTGCACAGCTGATCTGCATAAAATTGGAGAACTCTTCCACACACATTATTTGTCCCCTCACCTTTTTTTCAAATATTTTTTTTCTAACTGCTTACACACAAAGGAATTACTCAGTTGGATAAAACAAATATTATTACAGCTTGTTATAAATATGACATGCTTTTTTCAGTCTTACATCAGCAATTAATCTATATTTTGTCTTAAAGTCACTTACAGTACTTGTCAGTAACAAGTAACTAAGAAACAGATAATTTTATTTTAAACGTTCATATAAAAATAAATTTTACACACTGTACTAAGTGGCTTTTAAACCATAGTTTGGGCTGCTTTCATCTCAAGATATAACTGTTATAACCAATGTTATAACCAATGGTGTACTATTTTTATGCAGTGCTAAAACAATACATGATGTTTGCTTTTAAAGGCTGAAATGGCAGCTCTTGTGGTTACTGTATAATATTGAAGACTGATTTAAATTTACTGTTTAATAAAACAAAAGCTCATTCTTTCACTTCTCAATAGAGGGAAAGGGGAAAGGAAGAAATGGTGATTCAAGGGAGATGCAAACACATTTATCATTTGGTTTCATAATATTGCTAATCTTAAATGTTTGTTGTTTATTGTTTACTGTCTTTTTAATGCCACTTCATGCACATCAAAACTTTTCCATAATAAATACAAGTGACAGAGTTAAATAATTCAATGCAGATGTTTACGAAAAAAGTGGAATACAATACCACAACCAGCTAAATAAATATATTTTTTCATATTGTTAATAATGTTCAGAAACTTCCCATTTTGTTGCATGATTCAATATTAATATTCCACAGTAAGTGGATTTAAAAGTATTGCTTTCATCAAGTCTCTAAATATTCAGGTCATGCTACAGCCCTGATGTCTGCAGTCTACCTGCATTAACATTGCATGATAATTTTTACCATTTACAGAACTGATTTACTCATACAGTATGTTAACTTTATTAACAACACTGTTATGATAGTTACATTCAGTTTTTTTTTAAAAAAGGCCTTTCAACTTTTGTTGTAGAAAACAAATGCTGTCACTACTGTTGTAACAGACAAATAAGTTCTGGAACCCAAGATGAAGTTTAAACAGATGAGTTTTATTGCATGCAAGGAACAATAAGATCGAAGTATTGTTCGAAATACCGGTACAAAACTTATAGTTTATATAGCACTTTTCAGACGCTTCTGACGTAGCTCGTTAGCATTGTAATGGGGAGAGGTCACTGTGTTTTTCGGACAGTTCCCAGACATTGACCACTCTTAATAGTCGGTTTTAGGTTTCCTTCATCGGGGGGGTCTCTAGCTGGCATCTGGAATCCTTATCAGTTATCAGTCCCCCTTTCCTGCCATAACTCTAAGCCTGGAATGTCTTGTGTCACAAGAAGTCCAGTCCTTGTGCAGAAAGGAATCAGTTAACCCCTGATTTTGCGGTCCTTCAGTTGATCTCAACATCAATATATTTTTTTCCTCCTGGAACCATCCAGAGACGGACAGCCAGACGAAACAGGTCAGTCAGTAACTGCAGACATACCTCTGCCGCCATGTTTCCAAATTCCAGGATGACTCCTCTGACTCACTACAGGTGCCATAGACGTCTTTGTGGCTGACGGAGTCACACAAGATCTGGAAGGGGTATGAAAGACTGTGAGAGTCAGCCTTTGAAGGCCCAATCATGGATAAAAGTGCATCACCAACAGACACCACTGAGTCGCTCGACCACTCTGGCTAGGATGATGATTGTGGGTATCCACCAAATACTTCAGGCTCAGAGTTCCTTTGAGGAAGTTGGCTCCTAGGTTCATTGGTCCATACAAAATTGTGGCACATGTCACTGTCACTTTACAGGCTCACCCTTGCTTGTTCTCTGAGAAGATGAGTCTTATCTGCACCCCACATGTCCATCCTGAAACCAGTATTGATGAGTATGGCACTACCCAATATTCCAGGTTTCTTCCATTCCTCCTACTGATGGCACCAAAGAAGCCTGTGATATCTGGTCCATTGGAGACCATTGGAGAGGGCAAGGACCAGATGAAAGTTCCCAGGTCAAAGTCAGAAACATCCATGCTCCCTGAATGATCCGCGCCTTCCATGTACGCTTCCCTGTAAACCCAGTCTGGCATCCGGAGGTAGCCCCTTAAAGGGTCTGCTCTGTTATGCCCAGGTGGATCTGAGCTCTCAGTGCCTGATCTCAAAGACCAGTCACATTCTTAACATGCACCAGATTTTGCTGCCACTTCCAGCCAGTTGCTGCCTGTTAACTTTAATGAGCACAGTATTTAAGCCTCACAGCACCATTACTTGGGGCCTGGTTATTGGGGCTTGGTTATACGCTCTGCTCTGACCTGCAAGTTCTGTGTTTCAGTCACATCTTGCTTTCTGGAGATCCTGAGCAGTCATCCTTGAATGCTAGATTTTGTTGGCCTTCCACATCTCTGATCATGTCAGGGCTAGCACCTTTGCATCTGCCTTGAATGGCTCTTCTGTTCCTCTCATTGAGGGGTTTTACATTCTAGCCCTCCTGGAGGGGTTGTAGCCCTGAATAGCGATCCTAATTTCCTGGAAAACCTCATTCAGCATCCAGAAGTCGGCAATTGAAGGAGGGTACTGTCAGACCTGAGGGAACACAGGCTCTCGCAGTCCAACTGCAATGGCAAATGGATGAGTTTCCACATAGTCTAACAATTCATTAGTTGTCCTGGTCTCTCATGGCTCGACACCTGCCTGTCTGACCATGTATCCAGATTGTGTGTGTTTCACTTTCACCTGCTTGCACTGCTTGCATCCCGCAAAGCCTGCTCCTGGATTTAATCTCCCCTCTTCCGCTGCTGCTTCACAAGGTCATTGCTGTGAATCTGATAATGACTACTTACCTGACGCTCATAAGTATATTGGCTTCTGGAAAATCGGACCCTGGTGTTAGTATGTGTGTCTGTGTTTGCGGCACCTTGTATTGTGCCCGTTGCTTGTTGTTTAAGACTCTGGATTGGAAGGATTGGTTAGAAAATGAATGAATGAATCTTACCTCTCTGTGTTCTGTTCTTTTCTTTCTTTTCTGTTCTCCCTTCTTAGCGTGTCTCTTTCTCTTCTCTGTTCTGCCTGCTGTCTCTCTATTCAGTGTCTCATCCTTCATTATTCAGTGTCTCTTCCTGCAGTCCCTTTTCTATATTCATTATATCTCACACTCCTCTTCTCTACAGTCAAGTGAAAGTGCTCTATTGCCAAGACACCTTATTATAGTAGAATGAATATGGTCCCAACCAAAACAGTTAATAATTAAATACATCAATTACAGTTTATAATAACAAAAGCAAATGATGGAAAACAAAGTAGAATGAAAGTGCTGACCTTTGCTCTGAGACACAATACTTTTCTCTTATTCATTTCCCTCCAGACATCCCTTAAAATTGCAGTCATTGTGAAGGAAGCAGGCTTCATGTCCTCTCTTACACCCAATCAGCATTTTTAAATCTCCAACTCCTTCCCTCCACTTTCCTTTTCTCTTTCACTATCCTTTTTCCCCACACTATAATACTATGACCTTCCTTCTCTTTTTCATTCCTTTATCTTTCTACCATATCCACTATTTTAAGCTGTATTGTTATCAATATTGCATTACTGATCATTATCTTTGGGCATTATGTGATGAGTAATAATATTTTATATGCTTTTGCTGAGTTTGATTTTGTAGTGAAGAATGTTATGGACAAGTTCTGTTCTTATGTTTTTGTCTACAGGATGGAGAATTTTACATTAACACAGAAATGTTGTGACAATCTGGCCTCTGCTCTTCAGTCACAACACTCCAATTTGAGAAAATTGTGTCTGCGTGACAACACAATGGGTCATTCAGAAGTGAAACTGCTGTGTGCAGCTCTGAGGAGTCCCCACTGTAAATTAAAAACACTTAGGTAAGTGAACACTGGCAAATTTCTGTGGGGTTACACATTTGAAATGAACAAATATAAACAATAACAATTTTTAAATGTCTTTTTTATCCCCAAGGCACACCAAACAAAATAATAAAACACGCAAAAAATCTATATTTAAACGTGAGCAAGAGAATCAACTGTTTAGCAAATTAGGTCTTAGGTATAAATAAGTGCTTGAACCTGTTTGTTTTTAAATTGGGAAATTTGTATCTGCATTTTGAGGGGAGTAGTTGGAATTCCTTAAACAAAGGGTATGAAGGGTTATCTGGAACAGACTATGCTTTATGCAAGATTAACTGATTGACATGGGGTAATATTGAATGATCAGCACCAATGACTTTCTGACAATTTGACAATACTCTTTGTTCCTTTGTTCTTACTGCTTAAATTCATATTCCCAATCCAGAAGATCAATGCAAAAGTGAAAGCAGATTCAATAATGCACTAATAAAAATGCTTAAGCTTTCTTAAGATAAAATAGACGTTGTCGCCATTTTTTGAAAATAGGATCAATGTTTGCCTCAAAATTTAAGTTTCTGTCCAGAATAGTCCCTAAATATTTGTATTTATCAACCATCTCCACTGATTGACCCCTGATACAAGTTTGAGTGGGTGTCTGAGGGTTCATCCTAAAATTAATTTTCATGTCTTTGGTTTTAGAGACATTCAACTTCAAATGGTGACAAACTCCTCAAAATGGACCCCCTCATCTGCTTTAAGCAAACTAACAATAACATAGTAATCTGCATATTTAATTATGTGTATAGAGTGTTGATAACTGAGTGACTTTTCTTATAGGACAAAGAGTAAAGGAGTAAAGACGATACACATCCTTAGGTGGAACAGTGGAGGAATACAACTTGTTAGACAAATGATTACTGACTCTTACCCTCTGAGTTCCATCTGTAGGGAAATCAGTAAACCAGCTGGATGATTAAGATTAAGATCAAGGCCAAAACTAAGACAATAGTTTGGTTGCCAATAATTGTGGTTTGGTACAATTACATGCTGAAGAGAAATCTACAAATAACAGCCCAAAATGAATCTTATATCCTTCAAGGTGCTGGAGGACAACATTAAGAAGGTGTATTGTAGCATCTTCCACACTCTACCTGCCCTAACTGCTCATGTATCTTTGCCACAGTATTGCTTTCCACAATCTCTTTAAATACCTGTGAGGGGAGGGCTACTAGTCTATAATCATTGAGTGAACTCAGGAATTCGACTTTTGTCGCTTGGATCACAACTGATTTGTTTAATTACAATAGGGAAATAAAGGAAAAAACGTCACACGGCAGTCTGGCCATTTCAATACTCTGCCTGGATTCTTCCTCTCCTTAACATGACTGAACAATTTACAATCCTTACAATCATCAGTGTTAATTGCACAATCTGTGATCCTGCCTCTTAAAACAGAGTTCACTAGTAAAATTATGTATAGTACATCAAACCAAAGATAGAATTGCTTAATTTAATTAGCAAAGTCAGTATCTGATTTTCGACCTTTGTTAATGTAAGACTTCTGTGAATTTACTGGCACAATATTTAGTTGTAACAGTTAATTGTGTGAGTTTAAATGTGCTTCTATAAAAATTTTATTCTTGAGATGATGAATATTGAATTATACTCATCCACAACTGTGCATTAGTAACACCCGCACAGAGGGATGGAGAACAGCTGATTGAGCCCGTCACAGTACTGTTCAATCAGTGCTCTGCTGACTCGGTGCCACTCCAGTCCAGAGGCAGTTCAAAGTATCGGTGAGAGAGAGAAGGATTATGCTTTAGCCTCATGCTGACAGATGATTCCCTTAAATGGATTGTCCGGTTAACATCAAGCTGAACTGGGAAAAAAGTATATGTACAGGGTGAGCCGAGTTGCACAAAAAGAGTCCAATTGTATTGCTCCAGTGATCAAGCAGAAGCACAGTGGTAGCTAGCTGGCTCAGGGTTATGCTGCAGGCTCACCCTCTAACTTGGTGCTTCGGGAAAACATTTAAGTCCCAAAGTTCAGACAACAAGTGTGGTTCAGTGGAGAGGAGGGTGGCTGAGTTAGAAGTGATGCAGTGCTTTTTAACTGGAAATAATACGGTTGGTGATTTTTCAAGAACCTAACAAGTGGAGTGGTTACCCAATCCTTGCAGGTCCCTGATTGGTTGATCATCTTGTTTGATGATTGACCATGTCCTATGACTTTTAGGATTATTTCCAGATATTCCTCTGCCAAACATCCAGGCACTTGCAGTGGACACCCGTCTTAAAGCGGTATTGATAATGCATCTGGACTGTCCTGGGAAAGATCCTTATCCAAAAGATAAGCTCATCTCCTATGCTTGCTCACATGCAAAGACCACAAGGTCATCCTGTGGCTGTTGACAGACAGGTGTCTCACCGCATTCCAGTGATAGGCAACTGGCTTTTTGATCCAGGTACACAAATATTTTTAGAAATACTTGATATCACTTCATTCTAAGTGAAATAATAGGCCTTATCCTTATACTAATGATCCTACCCATTCTTATGCATACCACTATTGAGTTGATACTTTGCTATGTATGAATTACCTGTACATATTTCACCATCAACTTTTTCTTATACCTTAATTTAGCCAACTTAATCTCTCACAATTTTTGAGCCTCGCTACTCAAAGCAACATACCTTCAGTGAACAATTATTTTTTACTTGTTAGAGCAGACTTGAGAGATTTTGAAACCCAGGGCTTGTTATTACAGAATGCAGTACAAGATTTCAAAGGTGAATTTTCACAAAAGCTTACTTAACTAGTAACTGTATCTGTCAGTTCATCAAGATCAGAGCTTGATACATGTCCCAGTCCATAAACTGTAGTTACTATACAGTGTTCTTGGTCCAGACCAGAACCACCCTGCATTCATCTTTATCTCTTTGTAGGGCCATTTTTTAGGTGGGAACCAAATACACCACGTTGAGATCAGACGGATTTGTACCCTTCTTGTGATCCGTAGCACAATTCCAATACTCTATTCTGTCTTGTTGGACAGGTAATATAATGATGAAAATGTTTAGGTAACTTTTGTAGAGAGGTTAAAATCTCCCATGATGAAATTGGGAGCCTTGGGGAAGTTGTTTGAAAATGCTGACTAGCTCAGGTGATTCTTTCTGCTGCCCGAATCATGTTGGCTTTAGGATTAATGTAGACTACAGATTTCACATATAAGGAAACCCTTTAGGGAGTTAAAATGGATTCAGGGAAACTGATAAGAGTTTGATGTGAAGCTCACAGGATTTCATCAGTGTTTGTCTATGTACAAATAGTTGCTTCTGCCATGCACCTTACTGATCTCATGAGGGTCAAGGTCCTAGTGCACAGGAGTTCTGTGAACAGCAAAAGGCAGGCATCCCTGTACTTGGAAAGGAATTTGGCATTTACTCATAGATGAGATCATCTATTTTACTCCTGATTGACTGTGCATAACCAGGATAATATAAGGAAGATATATTGAGTCTTTGATGCTCTTCTTTCCTCTTTTTCTGACTGATGTTGCTTTCTTACTCACAGTGTACAGCATTCATCTGCCAAATCTCTGTGCTACAAAACTGTATGCTTAGTTCTCTCTAATCAGTTAGAATCACATGGTATGGTTATTGTTGAGGTAGTAATACACTAACTGTTATGATTCCTGCCTCCCGGCAATGGAAGGGGCAGAAGAAGGCGTAGTCTTAGTTCAATTAGTTAACCTATTAGAGTACGTATTCACCACCACACCACCATCTCATCTTGTATTTAAGCACTAGTCTTTCCCTACCCCCTCGCTCAGTATTGGTTTTCCGTTCGAGCTTCTTTGTTGCGCTAAGCCTTCTACCTCATGTTACTTTGTTGGTTTCGGACTTTGTTTTTTTCCTTCGACTACGTTTTTTTTTATTACGGCTTGGCTTCGGTTACTCTCTCCCTGTTTGGATCATTGGCTTCTCCTGGACTCTCGGCTCATTCCTTCGTCTACGGTATTTGGATCACAGCTTGGCTTTGGTAACTCTCTCCCTGGTTATAGGTTTACTGGCTTCCCCTTTGGACTTTGTTTTGGTTTTTCAGTATAGATCTCCTTCTGGTAATTTAGTCAGCTCCTGCAAGTGGGACCATTACTTGGTTTCGGTTTCACTGTCTGAATCCTTAACACTAACATTCTTTACATAGTCTATATTGTCAATGAATGGAAGACTTGTCTGTAATATTTTTTTTAATACCTGAAAATGAAAATACAACATTTTTGGGGCAATTAATTCATCTGTATGTTTTTAATAATGTAATTTGAAGGCAATTAGTAACCGTTAATACAACATCCATCATATTTCTAACCACTGAATCCAACACAGGATATCATGGGAGCCGGAGCCTATCCCAGAAAGCAATGGGCACAAGATATTCCCAGGCCTGTATGCCAGTCCATTGCAGGGCATGCAAAAACACAGAAATGCCCACACTTTCCAGAAGCCAATTAGACTACCAACAAGTTATTTTGACTGTGGGAGTAAACTGGAACACCTGGCAAAATCCCACATTAACATGGAGAGAACATGCAAGCTCTATACAGATAACACCTCAGGTCTGGAATTAATTCCAGGACCCCAGTCCTGCCTAAATAATATTAAATAACTTTATAAAATTAATGTCATTTGATTCATGATTCCTGTTAATCATTTAAATAAATGTTTTAAATAAATATTTTTTCATAACAATTCCCTTATTCAAAAAATAAATTCCCTAGTTTTAAATATCATAAATATTAATTAAATAACTTTAATTGTTTGAATTGTTGAAACTAAGACTCCATGACAGGATTATAATTGAGTAGGAATGAGGAAGCAGGGTGTCTTGGAGCACAGAGTTTTGTATAAAATAGGGATTTCTGGAGAGAAGAGGAAGCACTGCAGTGGGGCTAATGAAGTTTTAAGGAAGACTATATACCTTGTTTACCAGGGATTGCCACATCCTCAGCCCTAGTGGAAACAGGTTTGAGGGATGTTTATGACGTTTGCTCTGTCTTTGTCTTTCTGCATCACTTGTCCCAAGAATTTAGCTGATTTTGTCTTCTTGTTTCCCTCTCTTTCTCATTTTTACTATATCCAAATATTGTAAAAGACATTGTTATCATTTATATATTATAAAAAATTCTGTTTGTTGGAAGGATGTCATGGTCTAGCCTAACAGATAGATGTTGTGAAGACCTGGCTTCTGTTCTTCAGTCACAATACTCCAGTCTTAGAGAGCTGGATCTGCCTCACAATGATCTAAATGATTTTGGAGTGAAACTGTTGTCTGCAGCTCTGTGTCATCAAAACTGCAAATTAGAAACACTGAGGTAAGTAAACAGTAGGATATTTCTGTGGAGTTTTAAGTTTGAAAAGGACAGAAGTAGTGCTAATGATCATTTAAATAATTAAATATTTGATATTTGTCTCTACACAAGTTTAATTTTTGTTTCCATGACTTACGTGTTCTGAAGTTGTTACTGCATTTTGAGTCAAAAGATCATCAGTTTGAATGGTGAAGGTGAAAATTAGTCACTGTTTCTACAATAACAGTCTATTTTTTCTCTATACTTACTGCCTCTTTCCCCTCATTATTCTTCTTCACTGCCTGCTGTATTTCCCTTTATCTTTACATACTGTATGCAAAAAACAATTATTTTCTGTGCATGGATGTAGATGGTGTGTCCCAAAATGCAAAGGCATAAAAATTGCCTGTCAGCTTCATCCGAGAGATGATCTCTCTCACAACCAATCGTGATTTGATAAGTGTCCAGAATTAATGTTACTTCATTTACATCAGAAACTCTTACACAAAATAGATAAAACAACACATTAGATTTAATTTTGTATTGAAAAACAAAATAATTCTGCTGCAGTGAATATCTCCTCTTTCCTCTCCTGTTCTCCCCTCTCCTTCTTCTCAACAGTGTTGCTCTGCCTCCCTGTTTACCCTGTCCCTTCCTCTTTTTTCACTCACTCACCCTCCTGATCTCTCCTTTCCTTTCTTCCTCGTATATTAATTGACTATATCATCATTGTCAATGAGCTGTTCAGATTTTCATTTGTGTTCCTGTCTTTTTCCAGTATGAGGGACTGTGGGCTAACAAAGAGATGCAGTATATATCTAAACTCTGCTCTTCTGTCACAACACTTCAATCTGAGACATCTGAATCTGAGTTACAATAACCTGTGGGATTCAGGAGTTAAACTTTTGTCTGCAGCCCTGATGGATCCCAAGTGTAAATTAGAATCACTGAGGTAAATGAACACTGGATGATTCTGTGGTGATTGTTTTAAAAGACTGGATGTACAGTAGACACCAAGAGCTGAGTGGAGACTCACTGTATCTATTTAGGGCTACACTAAACCTTAGCTATTCTCAGTGGGAACAAGTCATTATGATGTTATTATGTAATTTCAATGGTTAAAGAACATGCCATTTCAATGATCAATTGTATTAGAAATGACAGACCAGAAACTTCCATCAAAGAATCCAACCATATTCTTATTGTCAAGAGGCAGTCTAAGATTATTTGTAACTCTATAACCAAAAAAGTCACTGTTGCGATTAGTGTCTTACAACATGCAACACTTGCAAGAAAAATAATTCTGTTGGATGCTCTCTCATCCCTATTGAATGAGTTGTTAGTGAGAGAACCAAGATAAGCATAAAGTTCTTGTGTCTCCATCGCAGCGCTCTCCTTTTTCATTATTCACTGTCTCTGCCTGCTCTATCTGTTAGCAATCTGCTAACGGCGTATGCACCAGGTTTAACTGAGTGGCTTTTTTATCAGTTTTCTTTTTTGTTTGTGTATATAATATATTCAGTTTTTGTACATACAATTTTTTTAGTTTAGTTTATATTATTCATATTGTACAAAAGGTTTATTTAGAGGGATTTCTTTTTTTATTGGTTGGTTCAGTATCCACCAATGACCACTGATGGAGAGATTCAAATGGGATTTTGCATTGATTTTGATAAATTAACGAGATGGAATTAAGATCATGTTGATGCTCCTGTTTCTTTAGAAAAATGTGTTGTAGAACCTGGAAAAATAATATATTACAGAAAAATAGTATTCATTCTAGATGCCAATATATCAGTAGTTGTTTTTTAGGTAGCGATCTGAATGCCTATTACGGCAAGAAAAGTTATGACTTCAACTATGTCATCTTTCTTGAAAGATGAGTTATTAAACAATTACTCAAAATGTTAATGAAAATGCATGAGGTGTCTGACATCAAAATAATAATCATAATAATCATAATCATGCTGTAGTTTTTTAGGTGACAGTCAATTAAATTACTAAATAATCCCGATAAAGAACTAAATAACTAAATGTTGCTTTTTTGTTTTTGTATGGATGGGTACAATTATGTTGTTTTTGCAACCACGTTGTTTATGTAATATTTTGTGTGTAGCTAAAGACACTTTGCTGCAACCTGTAAAGGATGGAAAAACAGTGAAGAGTCAAAATTTGAGGCTGAAACTGAGGCAGACATAAAAGTCAGAAATTTAGGCTCTGTTGTCAACAGAAGGATGGGTGATTTGATTGTTAAGCTTGGGAGCAAAGACTGAGTAATGACAGGGAACTACAGAACATTAAAATGGAGAAAAAATAATGATGTTACCCCTCACAAGCAAAAAGGCACTATATCTCAGGTAGAAAAACAACACAAGCACTCTTTTCAAGAGTACAAACTGTCACAAACATATTGCAAATGAATATGGTAGGGGCATCCATGTTGTAAGAAGGGGGATTTTGTTCTGATTTTGGTCAAGCTATCAGGGTGTAGGGTGTTCTGTTTTTGGTCTGTTTGTGTGTTACATGCTTAAATCTATGGGATGCATAGATTTTTAAATGTATTATAATTTAATGTTGTGTTTTGTGCAATCATATTTTGTTGTTAATTAATATTTGTTTGACTTTAAATTATTTATCATCATGAATACACTGGAAAATGAAAAACAACATGCGCGTCTTATATGTGCAGTTTAGTTTTGTTGTGCAAATATAGAATGAAAGATGTGGATGAACTTTGCATATGTTCAGCTGTGCTCCTGTGCTTTTTTATCTACAGGGTGTCATGGTGTGTACTAACAGACAGATGTTGTATATATCTGGCTTCTGCTCTTCAGTCACAACACTCCTGTCTGAGGGAGCTGGATCTGAGTTTCAATAACTTGGGAGACTCAGGAGTGAAACTGCTGTCTACAGCTCTTAAAAATCACAACTGTAAATTACATACATTGTGGTGAGTAAATGGAGGATAATTTGTTTTAAAAGAATAAATGTCAGCACAAACAGCTGAGTTGTTTAAACCTACAAAGGAGACTCCTAGTGCGTTTCTCTGCCATTGTCAGAGTAAACAGCATCTTAAGCGTTATGTTATATTTAACTTAATATACAGTACTATATACTGTAGTATACTGAATCAATTGATCCTTACTTTTGAATAATGAATTTGAGAATTAGCTATAATTTTTTTATTATTCCTCAGTATAGACTGCTGTCTCTCCATGTTAGCTTTAAATGTTTCTTCATTATCTCTTTCTACAGTATGTGTATTTATCCTCTCAAAATGTTAGTATTAACTTTCTTACCTCATTATTCACTGTTACTGCCTGCTGTCACTCTGTATTCATTGTATTCTTACATTAACCTTTCTCTTTATTAATTGTCGTATTAAAGAGCTTTATTGCCATAACAAATCAATTATTAAATTAAGATTTCCAAACCATACTAGTTAATCATTGTGTTAATAACTATTTGTGGCACGCCACCTGTAGTGAAGACAGTAGTTGACCTGCCACTAATATTGAACTGAAATTGTTTGTAAATGGGTTTTCATGGTGTGCATTGTTTGATAAATTAGTTAATTAAAGGAGGAATACAATTTTCACATTTTTACATCGGCTTAATTTAAATTTATTATACATTTAAATATAATATAATATAATATATATATATAATTATGTATGTATTATTTATTAAATTATTTGGTATATAAAGGGACTTACAGTGGAAGTTCATGGGTTAATTTAAAGAAACCTGTGCAGTAAATTCTTGCTGTGTGCTGCAATTTTCATGTGATCCGGCCCAACCATCTGGGCTGCTATATGCATGGAGTTTGCATATTTTTCCCATGTTCATGTTGGTTTCCTCTGGGTGGTCCGGTTTTCTCACCAAAAAATACTGGTATTTTAATTGGCTTCTGGGAAAATCTGTCCTTGGGTGAGAGTGTGTGTGTCAAAATAAGTGTGTGTGTCAAAAATGCACTTTCTGTTGAGGTAAAGCTGTTCCGTTTAAGGAAGCACGAAAAAACGTCAAAAAAGAGTTAGGAAAGCTAAACGTATGTACAGTATAAGGCAACAGTATTAATACATGTGGTAAATCTGACGCTGACTTTGCCGATTTTTATGGGGGTGGGGTTATACTGCAAAGCCTTCTTCTAATAGAGCGTAAAGTTCTGTTTGTCTTCACTTTCAGTGCCCTCACTGCCAAGTTAAAACTCCCAGATATACTGATTATCAATCCAAGGTGTGTGTAGCTGGTTGTGTGATCTAATGTGTTATTGTTCAGTGTGAACTGGTACCAGTTTCCCTAAGATCTGCCTTTCTTATGGAAAACAATGACTCTGGTCTTGCCCAGATTGACTGTCACTGCCCATGTCAGTCAATACTGCCCCACTACTGCCTTGGTGCGACAGCAGAACCAAATTATCAGCATAGAGCAGGAATTTTTGTGTTGTGTAGTGTGAGGCCAGGTGCTGCAGATTGTGCCCACATCTCATTGACATAGATATTGAACAGTGCTGTTTCACCCCACCACCCTAAGTGGCAAATGTTATTCTTTTATTTTCCGATTCTCTCCCATTCTCTGAGTACATTGACTTATTTATATCATAAACTTTACCTCCTACAGCACTTTAAAGAAGTTTTAAAAAGTCCTTTGTGCCATTTTGGACTAAATGCTTCTCTTAAATCAATAAAGCAGGCAAAAGTTTTTTTTTTAGTGGACATGTTTGTTTATGAGTATAAGTATGTGGATCCCAAGATGTTTATATACTGTATATTATTGGCATGATCACATGTGAGTCTTAGTAAGGTAGGTAATAAAATGATTACTAACATTTGGTGTTGTACTCAAGAATTATAAAGTAAGATGTTGATGAGCTGTGTAGATATTCAACTGTGCGCCTGTCTTGTTGTCTACAGGATGCATAAGTGTGGACTTACAAAGAGATGCTGCAAATATCTTTCATCGGCTCTTCAGTCTCAACACTGCAGTCTAAGACAACTGAATCTGAGTTACAATAAACTGGTAGATACAGGAGTGAAACTGTTGTCTTCAGCCCTGATGGATCCCAGATGTAAATTACAGTCACTGGGGTAAGTGTCACGCCCGGTACACCTAGAGGGCACTGCTCTTTTGTCCTGTTCCTAGTTCCCAGTGATTATTAATGCCTTTCTGGTGTGTCTTCTTGTTGAGCCTATTTACTTCCTGGTTCTGCTCTGCTACTGGCTTAGCATTGAGGGTTCGGATGTCTTGAGACCCGCCTAGCACCAGGTTGCCTCCTCCGCGGCCTGAGAGCATAGGTTTCTACCCGACATCATCTGACCTTCTGACCCTGGGTTAATCCCAGTTTCGCCGCTACGCATAGGTTTTTGCTCTCCTGCCATTCCACGGCTTGCCCTTCCGACATCCATAACAGTAAGTAGTAATAATAATAATCATCATCATCGTATACTGTAGTTCTTTTCTGGACACTCCACTTAAAGCACCTGACAGGTAATAGGGACTCCCCTCCACCTCCACCAGTGTGCTGCACCCACCTGGATGATGCGACTGCAGCCAGAGTGCACCTGTCACGAACAGTTCTTTCCGGGCCCTATGCAGAAGACACGATCCGGAATTGTGAGGATACAATAGGGAAAATAATCATGCAGGAGAAGGGTCTGGAGACGGGGGGTGTGTCCGAGGAGCGCAGGTGTCCAGGGGGAGTGAATCCAAGGCGAAGAATCCAAGGGTATATCCAAAGGGGGAATCCAAAACGGGAGGTTGAATCCAAGACCAGGGGATCCATCCGAAGTAATTAAAAACAAGAACTGGGTCGGGACCGGCTGACAGGAAATCAGGTAAAAGAAACTAAAACCATGAAGGAGCCAGACGCAGCAGGATCCCGGGCTCTCACGAAGCAGGATTCAATGAGAAGCCTCGGGCAAACGCCTGCGTCTGGCTTTAGAGGTGGAACTAAAGAGGGGCTTGAATAAGGAACAGGTGTAAGCAATGGGGAAAACAAGGAAGGGCTGGAGCACCCTTAAGAGGGGGAGTAGCGATCGTGACAACACCAGTATTCTCACTGTGCTGAGTAAGCTCTCATTGGGGAGGAGTGATGAAGCGAATTCATTAGGAATCTATGAATGGTAAAGGCCAGGGGGAAATTTGGCCAGGACCCTGGGGTTAGCACCCCTACTTTTTCGTGAAATGCCCTGTAATTTTTAACGGCCACAGAGAGTCATGACCTCTGTTTTAAATCTCATCTGAAGGACAGTACCTTTTTTACTGTGTAGCATCCCCATCACTATACTGGGGTGTTAAGACCCACACAGACAGCAGGGTGAGCACTTTCTATTGGTCACACCAACAAGTCTTCCAGCAGCAACCTTAGCTTTCCCAGGAGGTCTCCCATCTGGGTACTGGCCAGGCTCACATCTGCTTAAGTGGGTTGCCAGTTGTAAGCTGCAGGGAGATAATAACTGCTGGTTAAGAGAACAATGAGTGACTTCTCTGGGGTTGTATCCTTGAAAAGAACAGATTTTAACCCACCTAAACATTAAACCTACAGAGGACCCACACAATGTCTGCCAGTGGCAGTTATACCCTCAGCCATTCTCATTGGGAGTAATGTTAGGAGGTTATTTCAATGGGTAAATTATAGTGTCAATAAATTATCATTTTAATAGACATTGAGTGGCCAGACACATCGGCCTCAGTTTCAGACCTTCTCCCTATTGCCAAAGGCCATGTAAGATATACTGTATAAAGGTTTTAACCCTGATGTAGTTTTGTTCCTGTGGCCTAAATGGTAAATTGTGAAGTTAGTACAGTACATTGTACTATGAGCAAATTGATCATTAATGTGTTATGATGAGGTTGAACATTAGGAATACTTACGCAATTATTGTAATAATTGTAATTAGTTATAAAATCAGGAAATAGGGACTCATCAAACTAAATAAGATAAATATTGTTGTAACAGAAAGAATAAGGTTTTGGATCCTGAGATGAAGTTAAACAGATGAGTTTCTTGCATGCAAGGAACAATAAAGCCGAAGTCTTGTTTCCCGCAAGAAACAACAAAACCGAAGTATTGTTCAAAGTGCTGGTACAAACTTTACGTTTATATAGTCCTTCCTTGCTGCACTGATTCGTCATTCGTTATTATGGTAAAGGGGGGAGGTCACGTGTCTGGCCACTTTACAGCTTTTTGGCCAAATGGTCAAGGATTAAGTCCACAGGGGGTTCCCTAGCTCTCCTAGCTCGCATCTGGAATCCTTATCAGTTAACCCCCTTCCTGCCATAAACTCCAGCCTTAGAAGTCTAATCTTCATGCAGAAAGGACTTAAAATTAACCCGTCTTCACATCTTACTTCAATATAAACAATCAAATCTGAATAAGGTGCTGATACAGCTTGCACATTAAAGGATTTGCAATAATTTAATGGTGCCAAAAATTTGGGAGGGATGATGGCAGCCAATTTCAATCAGATGCAACTGTCAGTAATTCACAGTCACTCTCGATTTAATTTCCTCTTCTAAAATACTGGAAATACTGAATGTGATCCACTTCTCTCCCTCACATACATCTTTCACATCCCTCCTCCAGCCCATCTCCACCTCTGCAGCTGCCCCTTGGTCACTCCTCACTCTGCCAAGAGATTAGCCAACAGACAAGTGGATGAAGCCACATTTTGTCTAAAACACTCCATAGTCTTTTCAGTACACTTGATACTTGCCCATTGTAATTCCTGAAGAGATACCATAAAGATAGGGTTAACTGAGTGTGTTACTTATTCTGTTCCTCAGCGTTATAATGAAGTACAATTCATACCATATACTTAACATCAAACAAACTACTGTATTAAGGAACAAGTAATAGGTTCATTCCATGCTGAAAAGAGAAGAGAGAAAGTACAACGTTTCGAAAGAAGGCTTCACAGACAAAATGTTGTGTTTTCTCTCTCCTCTTTTCAGCATGGAATAAACCTATTACTTGTTCTTTTGCAGACTACGCATGCTGATGCAGCCACCCACCTAAACTAAATAACATATTATACATGTACTGTAGCAATGTGAGGATTGATTTGAACAATTAGAAAGTGGAACAGTAAGTTGTGAGAGTGTTATGATGGAGTCAATCAAGCACAATAACATGGAGATGCACAATCAAATTCTAATCATATACTGTAATATATGATTTATTAACACAATACCAAACCACCTGCTGTAATAATATATTTGTGAATTCATCAGATGAGACACGTTTGATCATTCACTTATGGATTACATTTAAAATTATGTAATTGATATAATTATCTCAGAAATATATAATATATAAGAATAGAGACAACACAGTTGTGCAGCAGTTAGCACTGCCCTGGGGCCCTGTGGTGCTGTCTGAATGGAGTTTACATGTTCACCCTATGGTCACTTGGACCCCATTGGGTGCTCTGGTTTTCTCCCACAGTCTAAAGACATGCAGATGGGTGCATGTTTGTATCTGTGTGTGCACTGCCATTCACCCATTGCTTGCCAGGATAGGTTCCAACACCTAGACAAGTAGAAGAACAGTTACAGTCACAAGAGTTAACTAACGTTGGGTAAGGAAGTAAGATCTGAACAAAATAGTCAATAGAGATCATTCCTTCCCTTCCTCTTTCAACTAGAGCTGTAGGGGTCAATTTGGAGTGATCCCTCTGTCTCTTGGGCTGTGACATGCTGTGTCCCTTACTCTTTCCCCTCTCTTATTCTTAGTTGTACTGAAATTTTGGAAAGAGTTGTGGATAAGCTGTGCAGATGTTCTGCAACTATTTATTTATATCTGCAGGATGGAGAAATGTGAACTAACTGAAAGATGTTGTGAAGATCTGGCCTCTGTTCTGATGTCACAGAAGTCTAATCTAAGATGGGTGTATCTATGTGGGAACAACCTGGGGGAATCAGGAATGAAACTGCTGTCTATAGCTCAAAGAAGTCACTACAACAAGGTTTGACAATTTATTTTGTGACTTTATGCTTATAATCTTTATCATCTATTTTTTCTCATTATTTAATTTTCTTTCTTTTCACAGTTGTGTCACTGTGACTGTCCTCTCTCTGCCTTTTCACAACTTTATCGCATACAGTGGGCTCAATAATTATTGGCACCCTAAATTAAGATGAACAAAAAAAAACTGTATAAAATAAACAACACAGATAATGACCTATATTTTATTCCCCCTAAAAATGTTAAAACTGCAGGCTTTTATTTTAATACAATTATTTCAAAACAAATGTTTTTAAAATAGTTAACCAGAAACATAGGTCTCAAAATCATTGGGTCATTTTCCTCTAACATGTTTAATAAGGTTAAAGAACACATTGGGAGAGAAGCTATTCTGATTCTGGCTGATGTGTGAATTCTGGGATTTTAGTGTAACAACTCTGCACTTACCAGGTAGCGTGCAGCTTTCTGTTTCAGTGAAGTGAACCCAAGTGCAGGCAGAGACAGACAGGCTGAAAAACCTGTCAGGTAAGGTGAGAGAAGCACAGTCAAAAGCCATGGTCAGAAAAAAGCAAAGTTCAAGCCAGGAAGTCACATATCAGAGGCACACAATGGATATCCAAGGGCAAAGTCAAGGTAAAAAGCTGGGTTCAAGGCACAAGAGAATGTAATAAAACACTAGGTGATCCAGAACGCAGTCAAGAAAGCAAGTGAAGTAAAGCCAGGAGATCCAAACAGGTGCGCAAACCAGCACTTTCTCAGGAGCAGGCATAACATTTAGTGGGTATTTTTGGGAAGAATGCTTGTTTTATCGATTAATTTCTTGTAGTATAGCAGAAAAAAATCTGTTTCAGTCTCTCCCTGCTGCCAAAAGGAGCACAGTTTGTCCTTGCTGGGCAGCCAAGTTTGCCAGTGTTGCCCAGTTTATATGGCTAGGCTGTGGTCAGTGAGCCTGTAATGTAATAGGATCTGTTTCTCCTTGTTGTCACTCACCTACTGTAGATCAGACATAGCATCAGTGTGCATTGGGTTTTCGAGACTGGTAGCAGTTTGTATTGTGTGTTTCCCAGTTGGCAGGGTAGTGTTATTTATTTTTTGCGGTAATTTGGATGATTTGATTTGTAATGTATTGGCAATGGTGATCAGGGCCAATACATCAGAATGTAAGGTGGGGGTTCTTCTCTTTGCATTTAAATTACAGCCAATATTTTACTTCTATATTTGTTTTGTTTTTACTTTGTTATTTCAAACATTATTGCTGTTTTTCCTGGAAGTTAAAGTGAAGCAGTGCTATGAAATTTATAAACTGTGATACTGATGACAATCCCTGTCCTGTTTAACTTGTTCATTACCTGTGTAAAGTAAAGGCCGAAATGTGGCCCAGACACTAGGATAACTCCCTACTGTTATCGAGAAATCCCCGGGGATCTTTAAAGACCACTGAGAGTCAGGACCTCAGTTTAACATCTCATGCGAAAGACAGTGCCCACTACAGTATAGTGTCCCCACCACTATACCAGGGCATTAGGACCCACACAGACTGCAGGGTGGGCACCTCCTGCTGGTCCCACAAACACAACTTCCAGCAGCAACCATAGCTTCCCAGGAGGTCTCCTATCCAGGTACTGACCAGGCTCAATCCTGCTTAGCTTCAGTGGGTAGCCAGTTGAGAGCTGCAGGGTGATATGGCTGCTGGCTCTTACTGATTATATACTGTAGTTCTACAATTCTCAGATATTCAATTTCAATTTCTGGTCTGTAAAAACAAAAAAAAACAGTGTCCTGGCCTATCCTGCATACTGTGAACTGCAGCTCAATAGCTCATGACACATGTGTACATTGTGCATTAGGGCCCAATCTGTGCACAACACCTGAAGAATATTCACCAGACCAAACATTTTTGTTCTACTTTTCATTGCAGGTTTATCCTGTCTTTGTTATTTTGCAGTTCACATGCTGATGTAGCTCCATCAAACACAAATCTTTGATCTACTGCAAATGTTATATTTACTGTGCTTTTTTGTGTTTCTGTAGGTTTGAGTACTTCAAAAGTCCGAGACAAGGGTAGTCAGGAAGATGCCTGTAGATCCGTTGATGTCTGAAACACCACACGTCTGTAGATCATCACAAGTCTGTTGATTAAAGATGTGAAAAAACTCTACAGATGTTTGTTAAACAAAACAATTTGACTGTTAACTGAAGCTTTGTGCTGCCTGCCAGGAAGGAAGACAGTTGTCCTGCCAGGTCAGTCAGACAAACAGCCACACTGCTGACTGTGGAAGAAGAGCTTGTTATTCTATCAGCAATTTTGTCTTACTACAATTTACCACATCAATTAGTCAGGCTTTGCCATACAATAAGGATTTGACGTTTTTTTTTCTCATTTGAGAGAAACATTGATTTATTTGAGGCCTTATAAATTATACAGACAGCTTGCTTTAGCCAATTTATACTTTCCAAGATACAACAAGGCTCTTTTTCTAATCACATGATTTACAACATATCAACCCAAAAATAGAAAATCAGAAATAATCACTTCCAACAAACTGTACTTTTTAATAAACTTCTGTGATAGAGAAAACAGACAAATGCATCTTGAAATCACCAACATACAAAAAAAGATGATACCATTTGTTTTTACCATTCTGTTGGTGTCTAGTAATTTATATGTTAATACATAATAGGTAGAAATTTAACCAATACTATGGAAATTCAGAATTCACTTGTATAAGTAAGCAAATAATTGCTGAGATTATTCTTTCATCTTAAAGAGCATTTTACAATACAAATGGGGAAGCAAACAGCATTATCTTTGCAACAAGCGATGTTAAAGGAATTAAAATTTAGTAAAGAAGTTAATTCCACAAGAAATTACATCACTTAGATTATGATATTGATTATGAAAGGAACAAGTAATAGGTTTATTCCAGGCTGAAAAGAGAAGAAAGAAAACACAACGTTTCGGCCATGGAGCCTTCTTCCGAAACGTTGTTTTCTCTCTTCACTTTTCAGCATGGAATAAACCTATTACTTGTTCCTTTGCAGACTACGCATGCTGACGTAGCTACCCACCTTGATTCTGAAATATGAATTTGGTACTTCCAGATGTACAAATTTGTTTTAAATGTTTTTTTACAGTTTACAACTTTTTAAACTTTATGTTTTTTTTTCACAAATTAATTTTGTCTAATCAGTGAAATGGTAGACAATTATGGGACTTTAATAATGATGTATAATTACACAAAAAAACAAATGAAGTGGTTTCTGTACAGTACTGTACTTATGTATGATTAATGATGTCTGACTACGTAAGCAGTGTTTTTATGACTAAAAACACAAACCACGTTGTGAATTTTAATTACAGTATATGTGTTTCTTTTGTCATTGTTTGGTGATGAAAGTAAAAGTTGGTGTAACATTTTCCCCAAAATGCATAATGGAAATAGGTTTCTCTTTTTACAATGTTTCACTATATGAAAGGGTTTCTGAGAACAAATTACTTTAAGAGGTACAGGTGTATTGTGAACTCTGAATGAAAAAGGGACTCTGCATTTATCCAATGATCATTTTGAATTTGGCCTGAACATTTGATTGCAACTTTTTCGTCATGGCAGGAAGTGTTCTGTATTGTCCAACTCATTTGGATAAGCAATATTTTTTTCACTTTTGCTGGTATTATAGAAATCATGGATTTTGTTTGTCTGAACATAATCCTGACTTCTACTTGAAAACATCACCAAAGGGAAGAAAAAGTGTTATCAGGGGGAATACTTTGTTTTGTTTTGTTTGTTTTGTATGGGTTTATGTAAAATCTTATACATTCTTCTTTGTTTACTTTAATATAGAATCCCTGTAATTACTTGCAGTTTGAGCAGAAACCAAAACAGTTAGAAACTAGTACAATTTTCATGGCATTTAGCTTGCATATCCTTTTTCTGCTGTAATTGTTATTTGGAAAAGATATTCCATGATGAATTGTTAGAAGGTGAGTTACAGCAATAAAGTTTGCTATTCAAATAGCAAATAGCAGGTGCCAACTTAAACAAATCCACTTATCAAAAAGATTATAAGTCCCATTTATTTATAAGGCAGCAGACATTGTTACAACAAAAAACCAAATTACAGTCCAGGTAGCTGTTCTTCCCAGAGTTCAAATTTGACCCTGACTCTGAATGTGGTTTTGACTATTAAGCAGGTATGTAACCTAAAAAAGAATGACTGTAGCCACCAAACATTTCAATCTTCACCCATTGTGTTTCTCCTTTTTTATAGCTCCTACCATACTATACCTCACAAACAAAAAGGCATGTACTAAATTAGTTTATTTAATTAGATTTTTTATTTCCATTCATTTAGAAGAATTTTGTGTTCAACATGTGATTTCAAGCAACAGTTCATACTGAAATACATTCCCTTTAAATGTAAAAGTTAGAAAATTTAAATAGATATTGCTTTGAGGTAATAATAAACATTTAATATTGTTATGATATGACAATGAAATGCAGTTGGTTTAGGGTTTCACTGTGTTACTGGCAGTATCACAGAGTAGTGCAGTCCTGCAACAGATTATTCAAAAACCTAGAAATGCAGTGACTGTCTGCGTCAGAGAATGAGGTGCTGTCCATGACACCGTGGCAGCCTACGCATACTGATGCAGGTACCTACTTAAACTACTTTAAATACAGGCTTTCATAATGGTGTAGTAGAACAGTCATTAATGTAAAAGGACAGTAAAATAACTGAGCTCTTAAAACTAGTTATAGTGAAAGTTATGACTGGTTCTATAGTAGTAATACAATATATTACACATCTTAGATTACACATCTTAAAATTTAAAATTTAAAATTTAATCTAAAAGGCACCAAAGTAAAAGTACAATATGTTAGTCTTTTGCAATAGTAGTAGGAATTACATCTTCAGCATTTAATTTTCAGAATTATTTATATAAATGTCTTAATCCATTATAATGAATATATCCCAATTTCCAAATAGCAAATAGCAAACACAACCATCCCAGTTAAACATTGGTAGTTAAAACTGAAAAAGATCTGAAAATAAACATTTCTAGACATATTTCTACATCTGACATCCTATGAAAACAAATTTCTTGATTGCAAATATTTTAAAGAGGTTTTCTATATAGATTTTGTTCTACTACTACTTTGACAATTTGTCTGTCATCTAAATTCATCAGTAATTCTGAGCTTATTGTAATGCTAATAACAGTGATTTGATTTAGCAAAAACATAGTGATCTTTTCAGGACTCAGCATCTATTCCAGCTCACACAGGGATACAGAAGATCCATGGGTATAAACCCAAAATCCTGAACAGAGAGGCTCACTAAATGTGGTGTTGAATGTGTGCAGGAGAGTTACTGTATCAGTGGAAACACTGAAAAATGACAGAGATCCGGCTGGCCAGTCAAGATAGACTCCTACTCTGTGGGAGGAGGGAACAGGTATGGCAATCTTAGTTGTCCCATGTCGGGCAGAATAACTTACATCAGAGCACTCCAAGCTCCAAGATTTATCATTGTGTCCAAGGTAACAATTATCACTTTCTCCTTTTCTATCAATTCCTTTGTAAGTGACTGCAATTACAGCCCGATCCCCACTCCATTCAGCCTCCCAGTAGCAGCGAGTGCCAGATAGATCCTCTCTGCACAGCACTTGAGTCCAGTGGTCAAATCTTTCCGTGTGATCAGGATATAGCTGTTTCTTTTTCACCCATTCCACTTTTCTGTTCCCCTCAGACAAGATGAGCTGCCTGTGTGCTGTGTTGGGATCCAGTGTAAGCTGACAGGCATCTGCACAAAAGAAAGAGAGAACAAAAAAGTACAATAGAAAACAGGAGTCTGCTGCAATCGTATGGGTTTTGATGATTGATGGGGAATAATTATATGCTGTTAGCCACTTCACATAAACACACACATGTAACTTCCTGAAGAGGACTTAGGTTTTCAACTTGGTCAAATTTCCACACAGTTGCACACACTTCTGGAGTAGCAGAGGCAGGCACCATAATCTGGTGAATTCCATTTGACCAATCACACCCTACCTGCCTTCTTATTTACTGGAAAGCTGACACTGAAATCACTGAGGTAGCTACACTTTCAAAAGTCACACAGGTATCCTTGTTCACAGCTTGCTCATTTCATGATCTCCTGCTCACTCCTGCTCTGAACAGGCTGTCTGTAGCTTGTCAAATCTCCTTGCCCATCTCCTCTGGCTGACACATTCTCCTACCGGAGTTCAGATCTTTCACTAACCCAATGTCTCAGATACTCATGATTCATGTGTCAGTATTGATTATGAAGTCTGCTAGGTTAGCTATTTCAGCTCTTGTTACATATCAGTGTATGACATTCCTTTGAGCTCTAGAATCTATCTGGTTGCTTTTATCCGCACTGATTTTGCATTCATGCTGAACAAAATAAACAAACTCTTCTAAATTATGTTTCTTTACGGTGCTGTATATACCATTTTTGACATAACATCCCTTAATACTGTTACAGCTTTAAGTGACTAGGAAGTGTCTCTTAGAGTTTAGATAAAGTTTGTGAAACCTGCAGAGTAAACACTTCTAGCTTCAAAGTAGTGAGGATGTTTACTGAGATGTGGGAGCACCCATTCATTTTGTGGCACCCGGGGTGCAGAGAGAGAGATTTAACTACATGTATTGCATTTATTCAGAAAAGCAGATTATCTCTTATTTGACATTTGTAGGCATTAAGAGTTTAATACTTAGTAGAAGTCTGTTTTTTTGTGATTAGGATGTTAGGTCTCTGATATGCCTTGTTTGTACATTCTGTGAATAGAGGAACTTGTGTGTTGTATGTTTAGTTGTGTGTAGTGTAGTGTTTCTGTTGTCATTATTAATAAATCTTTGTTTAACCAAGTGTGCCTGGATTATTGCTCTTTTCACCAAACCTGTGCCAGAGAATAAAGAATTCAAGTGACTTTAATTGTACCAACCGCTCGGGTATATTCTGGAATAATCATTTACTAGTTGGGGGTATGAATGATTATTTTACTTATTGACTTAACCACTCAATCAATTTCTGATTTTCACCATTTTCATAACTCCCCATCCATAACAATATAAACTACTCCTTCCAACTTTAAGGAGCATTTTTGTATTTTTAGCTAACTTCATTTAATATTCTATACTTCTTATAAACATCGTCTACTAGGTGATCAGTCTTGAAATCAAAGACAGAGCACTTAGTAAACACTAAGTATCTAAGTATCTGTCTTTTTTATTTAGATTTGGAGCTTCTACAACAATCTATGTGATTTCTAATCTCCGATATTGATATCATCTGCATTTGTGACCAATTAAATTACTATGCCATTATCTAGATTTCAATCATTCGGTTAGATCCTAATCAATGCTACAGAGGAACAAAATATGTAAAGCATATTTGGTGTGACTCATCTACCTGAGGGACGAGTAGACATGATGAGAAACCTGTCAAAACCCCCTTAACTAGTGGGGGGGTGAGCAAGGGAGTTGCTACAAGAGTGTAAATGGAGTGTCATTGAGGCGTGCAAGAGAGATTGAAGTGATGTTCTGGGTGAGAGATTGTAAGTGACCAAAGAAGTCAACAGTGTGGAATCCATCTTAACTAGTAAACTGCAGAGGTGATGTAGGAAGCAGTGTCAAGCAACAACTCACTAGTTTTTAGAGAATCAGATGAGATCACTGATGGGATGAGATGAACAAAGAGAAAAGTTTGCTCAAAGAGATTGTCTTGTTCAAGATCACAACAAAGCTTACTGAGGTTTATTTTGGAGAAGGCAAAATGTGTTTGGATCATCAAATCAGGCAGCATTAAGATTAGTGATGTACACTAGGAGAGAATTAAACTGGCCAAGGTGAGTAGCAATGGAGAGATGTGGTATTTCATAAAACAAAAGCAAGACATAGCAATTAATATTGCAAGAGAGGCATCTGATTCTGATTACAGCACACACCAAATGAAAGAAAAATTCGATTGTGAGAGAGATAAGCAAGAGACTATTCTGGATGCAAGAGATCTACATTAAGATCCATGATTCAAAATAAGGGATTCACCCTTCCTCCGCAATCTCTGTTATAATATCCATTATTGATAGAAATCAGGAAGAACAGTGGTCCTAACATAGAACCCAGTGGCACTCCACTAATTAGTTCACCTAAATCTGAGTATTAACCTCTTATCCTCTGAAGATCCAGTGATCAAAGCAACCATAAAGTTTACCTTGGTTTATCTTACTGTTCCGGGTAAATAATTAAGCATCAATCAACAGTTCAGAAAGACACCAAATCAGAAGATGAAGGACAAGACAGGGAAAAGGACAGACAAGGCTACAAGAGAGAGATACAAGGTGAGAGGTCCTCGTTAAGATCATCCAAAAATGTTGTTGTTTTTATGGAATTCTGATTTCCTTTGTGAAGAATCCATCAGTTAAATATGGCCTCTCCTGGTCAGCGGGTAAATTTTTAGAATGGGGAGAAAGGTTTAATTTGTGGCATCCGGGTTTGTAGGGAGAGAGTGAGATTTAACTGCAGGTACAGATCGAGCCATTCAGAATGCTCAAAGCACAATACTAAAAATATCTGTTTCACTGCGTTGTAATGCCTAATACAGTTTTTTTTTCAAATTATCAGCTGCAGTGCTGCACTACTTTCTAAAACCGCCAGGTGGCACAGTGAATGCTTAATGTGGCATGTGGGCTGTCATGTGAAACACTTTGGTTTGGTTGCTGCCAATGACTAGCCCCACTAGGAAAATCTTTGATCCATAATAAAATTTAATTTCTGTACTATATTGACATTTTTTATTAATTGTATATCACAATATGTTGAATATTACAAATACAAGAATGGCAAATTTACAAAGCAAGCTTTTGCAAGTGGATTTATAAAAAAATATTTATTGTTATAGGCTGTTGTGATCACAATGTTTGATCAGGTATACATTTGCATTAAAGTAATCTATATTTGTCTTAATGCTAATTTAAGTAAAAAGTAATTAGGAAACAGAAAATTTTTTTTTAGATTTGATCATAAAAGTATATTATACGAATACTATAGTGGCTTTAAAACCATACAAAATCATACTGTTTTTAAGGGCGAATAACAGAAAGGGTCAATTGCAACGAACTGAGAGCAGGGTACTAACTGGAGTTTAACCTATGGTTACCAAGCAACTCCATGCTAAATTAGTGCACTACCTTAAGACCAAATGCAATTAACTTGGCTGCTAAAACTAGTCTGTAGCACTGTACTAGACCTTAATTCATAATGAAGTTTATTATTACATGTGTTTATTAATAAAAGTGTAGTTTATAATAATATTATTTTTTAATAATTAAGTTTAATGTCTATTTCAATTAGTAGATGTATTAGTAGATTAGTAGATCGGCGATGCAAGTTCAAAGACGGCTATGGGCTGACATAGGTGCGAGCGTGAGTCCGAAATCGATAAGAAGATTGCGCAGAAGGCTTGGATGGAGATATAAAAAAACCAACACATGCCCCATGATAAGGGTAAAAAAACAAAGAGGAAAGACTCAAACAAGTGCTCCAATGGATTGAACAGGGAGAGGCATTTCATTATGTACTTTTCACTGATGAAACAACAGTGGCTCTGGAACAGTTTTCAACCATGTCATTTTGTAAAAAGGGGAGATATGTGGACAAGCCAAAGCCCAAACATCCACTGAAGGTTCACGTCTGCGGGGGTATATCTAGAAGAGGCCTGGGACCACTTCATATTTTCAAAGGAATTATAGATTATGAATTCTTCGAGGAAGTCGTGGTCAAACAGCATGCTGCCCAATATATCAGGGAGCACTTTGGATCAAGGCACCATCTCTTTCAAGACAACGATCCGAAACACACAGCAGCAAGGGCAAGGCTTATAGCAGAAAAAAAAACACAGTATGCTTAAGAGTTGTCAAACCGTTTTTTATTTATTTTTTGGCACAGCCAGCCAGCTTTCAGGCGTAAGCGATAAATATATTTAGCTGAAAAGCTGTGCAACGCAAGAAATTTCGTTACTCTAGGAGGTTTCATGAAAAAGCTACAGGCGTGCCAATTGTAATTGTTTTTATTTTTAAATACATTTTAGCAAAGTCATCTATACAAAAAACTTGCTTTAATACCACTCGACAGCTGGCTGGCTGTGCCGAAAAATAGATAAAAACTGGTTTAACAGCTCTGTTGTTTTTATCCTGTAAAGCGCTTTGAGAAGCCACCTTTAAAGGCGCTATATACAATGAAGTTTATTATTATTACTATTGTTAATTTGCTGGATAGAGAGGTGAACATTATTACGCAGAAGACAAAGGTAGCAATTTACGTTGCATTGTGCATTGTGCTGCTGTAATACAGTTTAAAATAATTAAAAGTCTAAACAGTATCAGCTTTATTTATGGGTTGTAATTTAAAAAAAGTCAAAAACCGCACTCAAAATGCAATTTAGCACTTTCTGGCAAGAGGAGGCACCCAAATTAATAATGTAACATGCTACTGTTTGTGCATGAATATAGTTATACTGTTATTTCTTTAGATACGCGATTCCATGTTTTTTTTTTAAATCCCTGGCCAAACCGGGCTTCCATAAGAATCAAGTAATAGGTTTATTCCATGCTGAAAAAAAGAAGAAAGAAAAAACATTCCATAAGAATCAGCGCCTTTATATAGCGCCTTTAAAGGTGGCTTCTCAAAGGGCTTTACAGGATAAAAACAACAATAACAACAACAATATTGTATTTCATTGCACTTTGACAGATCGTCTTTAAATCAATTGTTGATTTAAAGTTTGACAGTAAATGTTTATATTGTAACGCATACAGCCTCCATTTCTTTATAAAAAATTTAAAAATCGTTTGTGCAGCCTAAGAGGGAGGGTCTGCTCTCAGTGACAGCTGACAATCCTCCATACACTCAAGTGAAAAATTAATAACGCCAATGTAAACGTCGTATTTACAATTTGTCGATAATAAAAATGTTAAGTTCTCTAAAGCTTTGTGATAGTTTACCCAGGAAGCTTGTGTAAGCATGCGTGGGCAGTAAAAGATCAGCTAAACTGGGAAGATGCGACACCGAAGATATTATTAATAACCTTTTAAATCTGAAGGGAGATCTAAAGGGATACCAACACGATAGAAGCAGGAAGCAGAAGCAGGAACCGTTGTCAGAAGGAAAGATGATGACTATTCGTTGTTATTAAAAAAATGACTGACATGATTCTAACATGTTGTGATATTTAGAAATATAAAAAGTCAATTAATTGTCCATAATATTGCTAATTTATTTTTTCAAAGAAATGTTTGTTAAAATAAAAATTGTGGAGCTAGCTGGATTTGAACAGCCGACCTCTTGTGCTTTGAAGTCGGGCACTTAGACCATCACATCACTCACACAGTCACATGATGAGTGCCGAAACAGCCCTACACATACAGTATCAATAGACATTGTACAGCGTATACTATTGTGTTGCAGTACATGAATATAATTATATCGTTATTTATTTCTTTAAATACGCGATTTCATATTATATTCCCTATTAATCAAATTCTAAAAGTATGCTTGTTTACTCCGTTGTCGCGGTGTCTTCGCAGAAAAGCTTAAAACTCCCACTTTTTATACACATGTTATTTAACGTTAGTGAAAGACTTCGATGCTTAAAATTTTAAGGGAGAAATGGAATACTGGTTTGTATTTTTTCTTTAAAGTACCGAGACCAGCCATATACAGTTTACATACTGTATGTGTATGTTCCAAAATTAATATCGTTTATGGCCTTCAAACGCGTTATGCTCCTATTCTTTTTATGCTGAGCTACTAAAATTTCCCTTCAGTGGTAAAAGTAGTAAAGACATTTAAATATACATATACATGCTGTATACAGTACAGTTTGCATACAGTAATATGTTTATGTTCCTACTGTAAATCAATATCTTTTATGAGCATGTGAAAGGCATGGTGAATCGGAGATTCTCACAAATTACTGTACTTTCCATGATTAGAAACAAATGCGTGATTGGATCAACGGAATGCTGTGGTGTTACTTTTACAATGACAGAAAAAATTAAATATTTTCATTTACAAAGACGGTTACAAAGAATGTGGACCAGGGCAATACTTTGAGTTTACAACTTGTCCAAGGTCATTCATTATTAATACTATTAGTAATATCTTCAGTAAAGACTTTGATGGCGACAGCTCAAACATGAGAGGTTGAGCTTTATTAGCTCCACCTTGTGGAAATTCCAGATATTATTATTTTTCTTGCGGTACCATGCAGTATTATGCGAGAATATACGGTATTAATACAGTATTATACGGCAACTTGAGTTACACTGCGACAAGCGCACCGTTTTGAATGGCTGCATCTGCATATCATAGCCTGTTGCAACCATGGCAGCTGATGCTGCTGTACATGCCATTGTGTGTCTCTGTGCTGGCCCACCAGGTAGATACATCTGTTCTGACCAAACTATCCTATTGTCCTCCCCACAAGTCATCCACATGTTGGATGTTGCATCATTGTCATGGATCCAAAAGGGACATCGTGGATATACTGTAGCTATCATTTAGGGGGAGTTTGCTGGTCTACAAAGATCTGCATGGAGTACTGACATACAGAAGGTATGATGGATGGATTAATACCCTTATTCATTTATTCCTTTTTTTAATTGTATAATGTTACCATGCCAAAAGGGGTTCAGCAGCCAGTTGCCCTTGGACCCCTAGAGGTTTTTTTTCTCCTTACTACGGAGTTTTTGGTTCCTCTCCTCCATCGTCTTCTGGACTTTTCTGTTCTGTATTCACAACATGTATGATCAGTTGATTTGTTAAGTGCCTTGGGACAACCTTGTTGTGGAAGGCACTATATAAAAATACATTGAATTTAATTTAATTGAACATTAAAGGAGCTGCAGGAATTTCTGGCAGGTACTGATCACTCCTTCTCTGTCAGAAAGCTGAAGATGAAGAGGAATTTCACCTTCCAACATGATGTAGCAGCAAGGCTTATTAAAAATACAGGAATAAAGTTTGCTGCTCCCTTGCCAGTCTCTCTCCCTCATATCAAGTGGTGCTGGATACAGAGAGGCCATTCCATTTGGTTCACATTTAAGATGTTTTTCTAGCTGATAGAGTATCCTGATAAGGAACAACTCCCAAAGCTGAGACACATCAGCCACCCTAATAAATGGTCATCTCTGGCTCCTTACTGTCTGGGAGATTCCAAGGGAGAGTCTCATCCCAAGGTTTTCAACCCTAAGGTCAGAGTGCATGGTTACTCATCCTCAGCCAATCAGGAACTGGTAGGGCAGGTTAACCCCACATGGGTCTCAGATGCTTACGAAACTTTCAACCAATGAACGACCATAGTTCCTCCAGGTAAAACAGGGCGCCTCGGGGCTCCTCCTAGACATCCACAGACTCAGCTCGGACAATCACGTACAGATGCAGCCATTCAAAATGAGCGGTAAAAACCCGCGGTAAAGGATTGGCTGGCCAAAATGACCGACAGGGACACTCGTGGTGCATCGGTTGGTAGTGAAAATATTTAATCATTTAATGTCTTTACTGTGCACATTTTAATCCGCTTAGTTTTGAATATTTATATGGAATTTTACCACTAAAGGGAAATTTTAGTAGCTGAGCATAAAAAGAAGAGGAGCATAACGCATCTGAAGGTCATAAACGATATTAATTTAAGAACATAAACATTGCTGTATGTACATAAACTGTACTGTGTATGGCTGGTCTTGATAGTTTAAAGAAAAAATACACACCAGTCTTCCATTTCTCCTTAAACATTTTAAGCATGAAAGTTTTATGAAACGGTACCCAAATATGTGATTGCTATATAGAATGAATTTTAATTTTTAAAAATTATTTAACACGAAAATTAAGCTGTTTACATCTTCTACCTGAGAACAGTCACCCGTTGCTACCCAACGCAGAAACACAGCCACTAACTAGCAAAGAGAGGACATTAGCTAGCCAATATGATAAAGAAATAAATGATTATTTTGTTTATTTCTTTGTACATTTATTTGAACATTTCCATCGATTGTACAAGCACTTGGAAACTGTCCAATCCCTAGTTCATCAGGCATTTTATCAGTCTGGCGCCGGTCTGTGTCTTCTAGGATATAATGCCAGCGAACTCTTGTTTTTATGTCCACTATAACTACGCTGGGCAAACGTTCCGAGGTCAAATTCTTCCAGCACGGGGGTACCTTTAAAGCGGAGACGACGGCACCGAAAAATTTTGGCGCGCCTTCTCTTTAAAGCCCTGGCCAAATATGAAGACAGTACGTACAGTTATAATTCAAATGGAATTAAAAACTAAACATCCCAGTTACCATGGTGGTGCTTGTGATCATTGCGTTTAACCAACGAAACAGGGCGAAAAATCAGTCACATGACTTTGGGGCAGAGTTTCGAAAGCTTAACCAGCAACAAAGCGAAATTTACACGATAGGCTACCTCAAACTGTCAGTTACACGACTGTGTATGTCGCTTAAGCCACTCCTATTTGGCATTTTAGTTATGGAGGCGAGAAGACGCCCCCCCCCGGGTGGCTGATTTGCCGCCATCTTTAACTGTTCGGTGTCTGAATCGGAGTAGCTACGCGTACGAAATAAAGTTAATCCAAACTACAAAACATATATTTTTGTGGTAAGAGGGCGCAAAACATCAGTATTTACTGCTATTAATTACTGTACAATTTATAGTTGAAATCTGAGCCTAGATATAAAGTTAGATATAAAGTTAAAATCTCGACAAAGCAATGTAGGAAATACAGAGAAAATAAATCCTTTCTGACATCTAAAATCAGTTTCGATCAAGGTCTCTAAAACGAACAAGAAAAAGAGGATTTTCGGAGGGCAATTACGCTGTGTTTATATAGAATAACTGATTTATGAGCAATCTAATTTCTTGTTCATTTAAAACAGTGAAATGTCAGCAGCAAAAGATCGCACCAGAAACAGCACTCTCTCTGCCTGTCATAGACGGTTAGGAAAGGCTGAATGAAGTCATGTCAAGTACAATAATTCGGTGATCAATAATAACAGTTGTAGGACAAGAAACAAAAGATAGTGAAAACTTAAGGCTAAAACTCAAATTCATTCTACAAATTAATGCAAATGAAAATTCAGGACGTTAAAGTGCACAAAAATGCACATGGGCAAAAAGTTTTAGAAATGGAGCAGGTGTTGCTTTGAAATAAACAAACAGAAAAGAAGCCATGCCTATAGTGCAGAAGAGGGATGCAGGAACACTTGCTTAGATATACAAAAAAATCACAAAAAGGTGTATGTTACAAAAGAACATGCAAACATGTTCATCATGTACATGAACATGTACATCAATTTCCCTTTGCGATCAATAAAGTCTTATCTAAAAACATGAAACAGAGTGAGGAATCAGAAAATTATCATGCATAAAAAACAGCAATTCTGTCTGTGAGCCCTAAATGAATTAATAGCAACTGTAGTTTCATGGAGGGCTTCTCAAATAGTTGGGCATTCAGGTAGATTGGCAGGTGAAAGGATTTGTAAACATATTTTGTTAAAGCAAGTCAGTTTTTTCTGCAACACATAAAAGACATTTTTCCAAGAAAGTTTAACCTTTGTCACTAATGAAACCACTAAATAAAGACATAAATATAGAAATCTTAAGATTTTTTTTATTCAATGTTGGTAGCAGGATGAACTGTCAGGTTGAGCTAAGTGTATATTTTGTTGCAGAGTTGCTGCAAGATGTTAACAGTGAAAAAAGGTATTTAGAAATGAGTTATTTCAAGAAGAAAATTTTCAGAATAATTGCAAATCTAGCAGGATAGAGAAAGCACAGAAAATAGGCAGTTAGATTAATCAGATTAGTATGAAAAGTCATTTAGCAAAGGGAATGAGAAGAGTGACAAACTAGTATACTTTAGATATTTCTTGATTTCTCTAGTTCTTAGTTTCTCTAGTTCCCTTTAAAATAAACTATTATTCCACAATGCAGAGTATTACATGGCCAGTATTTACACATGATATTTGTGATTTAAAGAAATTAACACAAGGAGCTTTTGGAGATTTAAGTGTTGGCTGAGTTATTGCAGGATAAAAGACTGGAGATGTTGGTAAGAAGAAGATAATTTGGGGAAAGCTGAGGGGTTATGCATACTTTTGATGAAGATGATGAAGTTAACAGAATATATGTTTACATAGATACTGAAATAAGGATTGTATTTTAGATTATGTGTAGTTTCTGGCATTGAACTGTGTGTTGGATGCACATGAATTGAAGGAATGGGCAAACATAGCTGATGCTGATCCACAGAGCCAGCATATTAAGATGTTTATAATTAGAGGCAATTTGTTTAAATAACCAGGTATGGATACTGATGTGCAAGAGAGGTGGAAAGGCTGTTTTCTTAAACCAGCACTATAAAATATTTTATTTTCAGTGAGATGCTGCCATTTCATAGTGGGTTTCTAACACTGTGTATAGTTCCATCCACACAGTGCCTTTACTTCCATCCATTTCTAATCTCTTTATCCAGTACAGAGGATTTGAAGCCTATCCCAGTAAGCAACGGACACAAGGCAGAATACACCCTGGACATAGCGCCAGTACATCACAGGACAGACAGACACAAACACACACACACCAGAGCCAGTTTTCCCATAAACCAATTAACTTACCAGTATGTTTTGGAGTGCGAGAGGGAGTCATATCACACATACGGAGAAAAACCATGTAACCCAGAGAGAACATGTAAAACCCACACACACAGGATGGCAGGAATTGAACCTAGGACCCCAGTGCTGCAAGATAGCAATGCTAACCACTTGGGCACCATTATAAATGGATGGTTATCTTAGTTTTCTTTCTAGGTCACAGGTTTGCATCCTTATTTTATTTTTGAAAGCCACTGAGACATCAGGTACTACTGTTTTATTTATGAAAAAGAAACAAAACAAAAAATATACTAACAACTGTGCCATCCTACTCCTTAGTTAATACATTATATTATTCATAAACAGTTAACATTGTTAGCAAAATATTTTGAATTATATTTAACCCTATTTTTTCTTTAGTTTTGTATTTAACTTATTATATGATAGTCAGACTTAATGTATATTTGAACAATGAAAATATATTTTTACAAGATGCGGGGGAAAGTGCAACAACTTACAGTGCTAAATTTAATATTATTGATTGCTAATAGTTTATGCTAACACCTAACTTTCTTAATTAGATGTATTTAAAACAGTGAACTAAGTGTAACATACTATTCAGAAATACAATCGAAAATAGTTTTGTGGTGTTTGTATGGATGAAACGTTTCTAAAATGTATAACGTAACAAAATTAAAGACAATTAAAATCTGTAATCTTTCCACTTGTAATGTCATTAGACAGAACAACATGTTTCTGGTTTGACTAAGGATGGTATCAAAAAGTAGTCTAAGTGGTGAGAAAGCTGTGCTTATATTGCTTGATTAATTTTAAAAACTAAGTTATAAATGCAGATGCGATTGCTGCCATAAGCGCTCCAGGCAGCAGAATGTTCGTCTCCTCCCTCTCTGTAAAATCCTGGGTTTGGTAAAATGTTTCAGGCATTGATGTGAAGGACAACTGAGCTTTCACTGGCCGATTATCATTATTATCATTATAATCACTATTATTAATAATGATATTAATTTAAGGGTGTAAATATTTAAACATATGTATCTGTATAGCAGGTAGTATCACTGTATTCCACTTTCTTTGTAAACACGGAAAAACAGATTCACAACGCAAAGCTGTATCGCTGTGTAAAAAAACCCGGTTTGAACACCCTATATTGTAATGAGCTGCTGAGCTAAGAATAGGAATGTTCCTGCTGGCAGAGGGGGTGGAAAGTGCCTGCGGTCATTTAATTAGTATTGCAATTCGCACTGATTCCCTTGCGAAGATATGGACTTAAAAATATTGGTGCCTGGTCAAAAAATGGCATTAAGCACTTAAAATTAATATGGTTAATAATAGTAAACTGTAACATGCTGTAACAAGATCGGCTAAACTGTGAAGAAAATGCTTTCAGAGAAAATGTTTCAGGTGTGAAGAACATAGATCTCCAATGCAATTTCAACCAAACCTATTCCCACACATCCTGCCCCCACTACCATTAGAATATACACAAAGCACTGAAATCTTTCGAGCTAATGATCAGGTGACCCGAGAGAGAGCGAAAGAAACACCAAGGGGTACGGAACCAGGGAACTATTTACATGGAAAACGGGCGATCTCCCCAGACTGTACGCCCGTTTCACTGTTACCTGGATACCTCTTTATTTAGAACTCACTAACACTGATTTTTAGTTTAGAAGGATTCAAGTAGGGTTTTAGATGAAAGGCAGCGACCTTAATCAAGCCCAAATCATAATTGAACCCATTCAGAGCCTACATTACATTTTAGTGTTTCATTCTAAGCAGAAGACCCACACACCTGAAGAAGGCTTGCGTTTTCTCTCTTCTCTTTTAAGCATGTGTACAATGTGTAATACAATTACAATGCTGTAATACAATTTGAATAGTATGGGGGGGGGTGTCTTTCGCTGGAAATCTTGCCTGCTTCTACTTTACGAGTACAACCCCCTCTCTGCCGGAGTGCTGGCTGTGACGAATTAAACCGGTTTCACAGGTATTTTCAAAGTAGGAAGTACAGTGTTAACTGGTAGCTGGGCTCCTCAATGGAATCGCTTTAACATGCTAATGCATTGGTTTAACAGTCCAGTAGTGGCAAGCTTCCAATGTCAACTCGACTCGATTGGAAGACAATGAACGTATTTTAGCCCTAAATGAATTAATAGCAAACATGGTTTACATAAAATACATTTTTCCAAGAATGTTTATAATAATACAATCGTATATATAGTTGAAATCTGAGCCTAAATATAAAGGAAAAGCATTTTCAGAGAGCAATCACGCTGTGTTTATGTAGAAAAAGTGATTAGGTTTATGAGCAATCTAATTACCTATTCCCTTAAAACGCTATATAAAATAAAGTTTATTTAGAGATGAATGATCAGTGTCGCAGTTTAAATAATTTTCGTAGGAGGACTTGGACAGATTCCAAGAGCATTTTTGCAATTTACGTTGCATTATCCAATGTGCTGTTGTAACACAGTTCACACTGCAATTTTCCTTAGATACGCGATTAAAAATAAATAAATTTTTTGAATCCCCGGCGGAACACACTCCATAAGAATCAGCGCTTTAATACAGTACAGTGCCTTGCGAAAGTATTCGGCCCCCTTGAACTTTTCAACCTTTTGCCACATTTCAGGCTTCAAACATAAAGATATAAATTTTTTTATTTTATGTGAAGAATCACCAACAAGTGGGACACAATTGTGAAGTGGAACGAAATCTATTGGATTTTTGAAACTTTTTTAACTAATAAAAAAATGAAAAGTGGGGCGTGCAAAATTATTCGCCCCCCTTGCGTTAATACTTTGTAGAGCCACCTTTTGCTGCGATTACAGCTGCAAGTCGCTTGGGGTATGTCTCTATCAGTTTTGCACATCGAGAGACTGAAATTCTTGCCCATTCTTCCTTGCAAAACAGCTCGAGCTCAGTGAGGTTGAATGGAGAGCGTTTGTGAACAGCAGTTTTCAGCTCTTTCCACAGATTCTCGATTGGATTCAGGTCTGGACTTTGACTTGGCCATTCAAACACCTGGATACGTTTATTTGTGAACCATTCCTTTGTAGATTTTGCTGTATGTTTGGGATCATTGTCTTGTTGGAAGATAAATCTCCGTCCCAGTTTCAGGTCTTTTGCAGACTCCAACAGGTTTTCATCCAGAATGGTCCTGTATTTGGCTGCATCCATCTTCCCCTCAATTTTAACCATCTTCCCTGTCCCTGCTGAAGAAAAGCAGGCCCAAACCATGATGCTGCCACCACCATGTTTGACAGTGGGGATGGTGTGTTGAGGGTGATGAGCTGTGTTGCTTTTACGCCAAACATATCGTTTTGCATTGTGGCCAAAAAGTTCGATTTTGGTTTCATCTGACCAGAGCACCTTCTTCCACATGTTTGGGGTGTCTCCCAGGTGGCTTGTGGCAAACTTTAGACGAGACTTTTTATGGATATCTTTGAGAAATGGCTTTCTTCTTGCCACTCTTCCATAAAGGCCAGATTTGTGCAGTGTAAGACTGATTGTTGTCCTATGGACAGACTCTCCCACCTCAGCTGTAGTTCTCTGCAGTTCATCCAGAGTGATCATGGGCCTCTTGGCTGCATCTCTGATCAGTCTTCTCCTTGTCTGAGCTGAAAGTTTAGAGGGACGGCCAGGTCTTGGTAGATTTGCAGTGGTCTGATACTCCTTCCATTTCAAGATGATCGCTTGCACAGTGCTCCTTGGGATGTTTGAAGCTTGGGAAATCTTTTTGTATCCAAATCCGGCTTTAAACTTCTCCACAACAGTATTACGGACCTGCCTGGTGTGTTCCTTGGTCTTCATGATGCTCTCTGCGCTTTCAACAGAACCTTGAGACTATCACAGAGCAGGTGCATTTATACAGAGACTTGATTACACACAGGTGGATTCTATTTATCACCATCAGTCATTTAGGACAACATTGGATCATTCAGAGATCCTCGCTGAACTTCTGGAGTGAGTTTGCTGCACTGAAAGTAAAGGGGCCGAATAATTTTGCACGCCCCACTTTTCATTTTTTTATTAGTTAAAAAAGTTTCAAAAATCCAATAGATTTCGTTCCACTTCACAATTGTGTCCCACTTGTTGGTGATTCTTCACATAAAATAAAAAAATTATATCTTTATGTTTGAAGCCTGAAATGTGGCAAAAGGTTGAAAAGTTCAAGGGGGCCGAATAAATCGCAAGGCACTGTATATCGCCTTTAAACGCATATATTTAAACACGCGTTTACAATTTAAATCAAAACGCGATTCAAATCAATATAAATGTTTATTTTGTAATGCATAGGTGACTATTCATTGTTATTAAAAAGACTTAAATTCAATCATGTTATGATATTTAGAAATATAAAATTGTTTGGTGCGAGTGAGGTTTTATTTAATCTCTAACCAAGGGAAACGTTTCATTTTTTCAAAGAAATGTTTGTTAAAAAATAAAGTCATAGGTCCATGGGATTCAATCACAGACCATGTGACATGGGAGTCAGGAAACTAACACACAGCGCCACCGGATTTGATAACGCTATAAAAACGCTATAAAATAATGTGACTAGGCACAGAACAAGTTTACAGCACAGTACAATAATAAATGCTGACCATGACTTTAGAAGCATAAATTGCCTTACACTCAATTTAAACACAAGCTGTCTTTAGCCCTCTACGCTGGTTCATACAGAAATGTAGAGATCCAGGCTCAGAACATACAGCTTCATTAGAGAATACATATGCAGGACAACTAGAGAAGATGTTTTACAGAGGATGGATTTTTAGAAACATCCCATCAGTGACATCACTGAAGTCAACTCCTAGGTACTGTAACTGTCGTGTGGATAGTTTCACAAGAATCAGACAAAGGTTTAAGCATTGCTTGTTCTAGATAAAACTGCAAAAAAAAACAACAACCCATAATGTACTTCTTTGCGGCTCTGTTTGCCCAAATCATATATTCACAACGTGAAATCTAGAAAATAATATTACGTAACCAAAATCCGCAATATGGAAACAGAACCTGTGTAATTGTTGATAGATGATGTACTCGTAACATTTTTACAAGACGAACTACAACATTTAAAAAATGACTTGTATGTACTTGATATCTCTAATCAATCCACGGCGACATTGTTAAAAGCAGAGTCCCAGCACAAAACGAAACTAAAACGCATACCGTTTCGCACTTCTTATTAGTTGCTCAAAAGTAATTTGACCGTATGAAATGCATAATATAAACCTAGAAACATATACGTGAGCAGTATTTATGCACTGTAGGATCAGTGTTAAGACATACCTCTCAAATACTGTAAATCAAGTTAAAAATATCTCAAGACCGATTCTGGTCATAATGAAACCATGTTTCGTGTATGTTTTCTTTAAAGTACCGAGACCAGCAATATACTGTATGTTTATGTTCCAAAACTAATATCGTTTATGGCCTTCACACGCGTTGCAGTATGCTCCTATTCTTTTTATGCTCAGCTACTAAGATTTCCCTTCAGTGGTAAAATTAGATATGAATATTCAATACTTAAACGGGCACAGTTAAGACATTAAATATACATATACATACTGTATACAGTACAGTTTTCATACGGTAATATGTTTATGTTCCTAAATCAAACTCTTTTATGAGCATGTGAAAGGCATGTTGAATCGATTCTCAAAAATTACTGTACTTTGCATGATTGGAAACAAATGCGTGATTGCGAAATGCTGTGGTGTTACTTTTACAAAGACGGTCAATGAAAAAAAGAATGTTGACCAGGGCAATACTTTGAGTTTACACTTACAGCTTGTCTAAGGTCATTCATTATTAATACTATTAGTAATAACTTCGTTAAAGACTTTGATGGCCACAGCTCAAACACGAGAGGTTGAGCTTTATTAGCTCCACCTTGCGGAAATTCCGAATACTATTATTTTGCTTGTCGTATTATAGGAGAATTTACGGTAACTAGCGGTATTTACCAGTAACTCGCAGTATTTACCGGTAGCTTGCGGTAGACTGCGTACAGCGTACCGAAAAATAATGCAGTATCACCCGCGCATTTTGAATGGCTGCATCTGTAAAAGCCAGTGTGTCCGAGTGGCAGGACTTTCCTTTGTTCTAAGAGTCGAGAACGGAGGTCTCTACCGCATAACCAAAGGATCCACCCAAGCAGAAAGCTCCCCTGATCAACAAGTGAACTACGGTTGGAACTGTGGAAAGCTGAATCTGTGGATTCAGGACTTGCGCTACATCAGGAACGAACCAGTCTTCTTCCTGTCTAAAGAGTGTGACCTGCTTGAACCGCAGTCACTTTTCTCCTGTGTAGAAACTCTGCTTGTTAAAGCCAACACTAACTAGCCGGTCTTCAGAGAGCATCAGCAGCACATCGCAGCAGGAATCGCTCTCACTTCTCTCCAGCCGCAACAGCACTGCCTGGCACCGAGCCAGAGAGCACCGATTGGAGACAGCAACAGCCTGCCACTGTTTCTTTGTGTCCGCGGGAGATCTGAATCCACACAGATTGGATGAGTATTCAACAATCTGCATTACAGCTTGAGAATTCAATTGTTACCTCAACCCCAGTTGATATCAATTTAATTCCTATGAGTGATGTAGTTGCTTCTGAGTATCTATTGTAGAAGTTGTAATCCAAGTTCATTTACGAAACGGTATAAATGAATGATATACTGAATGTATGTCCCTCTTGGTATTTGTAACTCTTCGTGATTGAATATACCTTTTGTATTCTGCTAACTCTCACTATAAGATCTGTTATGTTTATATGCACATTTAATGCATTAATAAATGTATTCTCGTGTATTAGGATCCGTGTGTGTGCGTTGTTTGAGTTATCCCGCAAGGTTGGTCTTCTTATAGCCATCAAAGAATCATTTTGTGACTTACTGCTACAATTAATAATTGTCCCAGTAAATGCACAAAACACCTACATTTATTGGTGCCTTGTGAGAGGATGCCTACAAATGATAAGGACCCAAAGCACACATCCAAGTCAACCAAGGAATGGATTCAGAAAAGGAAGATCAAACTCTTGGAATTGCCCAATCAGAGCCCAGACCTCAATCCCACAGGAGATCCCCTGGCAATTTGAAGGAACTTGAACTTTTTTGCAAGGAAGACTGGGATAATATTGCCAGGTCCAGGTGTGCAAAGTTGGTAGAGACTTATTCACAAAGACTTTGTGCTGTAATAAATGCAAAAGGGGTTTATTATTATTTATTGGGGGGGGGCACACTTATGCAACCAGGGTGTTGTAGGTTTTTTCATTTCAATTATTTTTCCTAATAATTATCTATTTGTTTTTCTCTTGAATTTTGTTAGTAGCAAGGTCACATTAAAGATGGAAAAATGACTGACATGAATCTTGATTTCTGGATTTACATAACAAAAACCTACAATTTCAATAAGAGTGTGTAGCCTTTTTATATCCACTGTAATTAGCTAAATTAATTTATTAATAATAAATAATTATTTCAAACTTCTTGTATTTTGTTCTGGGTTATTTGTTTTTTCCATTTTTTATAACTTTTGTTTTCTTATTAAAACGCCTATTTATGAGACATGATGTTTCAGATGTCAATAACTTTGCAAACAAATGACACAGAGCCTTCAAACCATTATGAAAGGCATTTAAAAGGTTGTGATTTGTGAAAAAAGTTTTATTTAAACAACATCTAGTATCTGGTTCCATTTTGAGAAACCTTAGCTTGAATAAAGCAGATCCCAGGTGTCAGCAAGTTCATAAAGCTAGAATTCCTATTCAAAAGCTACTGTATATATGTAGAACACCTAACCATATAAAGCAGAATAACACAAACTCATTGGGTTCAACCTCTTTTTAATTTGTGGATCTCTTGCTTTATTTTCAGTTTTTACTCAGATAAGAATAAACTACATATGCAATTCTTTTGGCAGGAGGAAAGATTTCTGTTGAGTTCCATCCTCAATAGCTTTTTCACCACGGCACGCATTATGTTATATCTTTTATGCATCAGTTGAAGCATTCTGAAGTCTATCAAAAATGTAACATAATACTGTGTGTTACACCCTACCTGTCCTGGATAAAGCAGTTAGAAAATAGATGGACTGGTGGATTTATGCTTCTAAAAACATACCAAAACATGCAATATGGAAGATATTATTAATAATGCTAATAATGAACATGAACAAGTATGCAAACGTGGATACTGTTAATAGCAGGGGTAAAAACAAGCCGTAAAAGTAAATCATATACATTTTATAATAATATAAACAATATATTAATATTATATATAAATACTAGATAATATAATATTATAATCTAGAATAAGAAAGTGGTATTAAAAGGGCCACTGAAACGCACTGAAGCATGTGAAAAGATTTGTGTTTAAACACAGCCAAAAAGTTATATTTTTAACAAACTGTCCCTTGGGGTATTCAGTGCTTACTTTGTGCATTGCCTAATCTCACTGGGGGAAGGGTGTGTGGGGGAAGATTTAGTCTTTAGATAAATTGGCACTCTCTGTTCTTGTCTGAGAGGGCTTTGGAACAGTTTACAACCATTTTTTTATGCAACTTTGAACTGCAATGGCAAATGAAACCAATTGTAAATAAAATTAAGTTGTCAATTGTAAATATTATGATATTTACATTGATGTTTTTATTAATTGTATATATCACAGTATATTAAATATTCACTTGACATTCACAATCACATACTGTAAGTTTACTGAGGAGTATCCGATGACAAGGAGACGGCCCCACCTAGCCCCGGACAGACTGACAAAGCAATTTGGAAGGGTTAACTATCCAGCCATTGCAAACAGGTGCAACTGTAGCAGCCACAAATACATTAAAAACATTTCCCCTTGATTAGGACATCAGAGAAATTATATTGATTAAAAATCATAACTGTAATAAATTGTCAAGTTTCACTGTCTTGTGTAATAAACATTTATGAAATGTGAAGCTTCTTAATTTTTGAAGTATTCACTATCAGTAAGTTTCTTATTGCCTTTAAAACCATCATGCTGTATTTACTGTATATATAATACATTTATATGGTATACCCTCAGTTAACTGTATGCTATCGGTTCAGCATATCTGTGGATATAACTTCATGTGATTTGCGAATGTGGCGCATCAGGAATGTAGTCTTGTTCACATTTTAAAACTACAGTACAGGAAAAATATATTTTTCATAATCAAAATTTTAATTAAATTGTTTGCTGATCACTTATTGTTGAAAATTGCATTAAGGCAAAATACAAATTATACATTTTACCTGAAATATATATGATACCTATATACAGAAGTAATCCTGAAAGAAGCACATTGCATCACAACAAGTCAAAGTATAATAATAAACTATTTTTATATATCAAATTGAGCAAATTTGTTTTTGTAAATAAAAACAATATTAGTTTAATATGTTACATGATGTAAAACACAGTTTAAAATTAATAAAAGCCTAAACAGTATACAATTTAAATTCTAGCATTAGAAAAAGATTGTCCCTTAGCATTGACTGGGATTCAAAACCAGCCAGCGTTTTCTGGCAATAGCCTAACAGATTCCACAAGACACATTAAGCATTCACTGCTCCACTGGGTGGTTTTACAAAGTAGTGCAGTCCCACAAAAAGTATTTTTTTAAAAAGGGCAGAATGCTGTGTTAACTTGTAGTTTGCGCGGTGCAATGTGCTGCATCATCCGGTGAGCATTCTGAATGTATCAGAAATGTGAAGATACATTCCTATAAACATTAAAGGACAATTTACAGACCATTTTAATCAAGCCAGCATTTTTTGGGGGGTGGAAGAAAACCTACTTGGGTACTTAGGTAGTATGCATATTTCACACAGAAGGCACCTCCTACTGGAACACTTCCTATGCTCCCGATAACAAGTATTGCGTTCCACTTATGGCTAATTGCATTGTAATTAAAAGTTTATACAGTTATTAGTATGTAAATAATGTATGACTTGAAACTGTATAGGTGAGAAAGGGGGAACTGAAATAGCATGAAAACTATATTTTTACTCTGTCCTTTTTAGAATCTACAGTATATTCTAAATTAATCACTATTAATTCCACCCTCCTCCTCAGAAACAACTCTTTTGTAGAATGTATTTTGGAGTGATAGCAGACTTACATTTCTGAGGTTTTGGTCTCAGCCTGTGTTTTCCAACATGGTCTATGCTTTAAGAAAATCAAAGAGAGAAACACTGAATGAATAACACAGAACTGCATACCTGCATCATTTTACCTTTGGTTTTCAAGGAAAGAGGACAAAATAATAATAATAATAATAATAATAATAATAATAATAATAATAATAATAATAAACTTAAAGGTGGCTTCTTAAAGTGCTTTACACAATGACAACAACAATAAAAAGAATACACAAGATAAAACACAATTACAATACAAAGATGAGACCGTGGATGGTGGTACTAAGTATACAGTGGTGTGAAAAAGTGTTTGCCCCCTTCATGATTTATTATTTTTTTGCATGTTTGTCACACTGAAATGTTTCAGATCATCAAACAAATTGAAATATTAGACAAAGATAACACAAGTAAACACAAAATGCAGTTTTTAAATGAAGGTTTTTATTATTAAGGGGAAAAAAAATCCAAACCTACATGGCCCTGTGTGAAAAACTGATTGCTCCCTAAACCTAATAACTGGTTGGGCCACCCTTAGCAGCAACAACTGCAATCAAGTGTTTGCGATAACTGGCAATGAGTCTTTTACAGCGCTGTGGAGGAATTTTGGCCCACTCATCTTTGCAGAATTGTTGCAATTCAGCCACATTGGAGGGTTTTCGAGCCTTGACCGCTTTTTTAAGGTCATGCTACAACATCTCAATCGGATTCAGGTCAGGACTTTGACTAGGCCACTCCAAAGTCTTCATTTTGTTTTTCTTAAGCCATTCAGAGGTGGACTTGCTGGTGTGTTTTGGATCATTGTCCTGCTGCAGAACCCAAGTGCGCTTCAGCTTGAGGTCACGAACAGATGGCCGGACATTCTCCTTCAGGATTTTTTGGTAGACAGCAGAATTCATGGTTCCATTTACCACAGCAAGTCTTCCAGGTCCTGAAGCAGCAAAACAGCCCCAGACCATCACACTACCACCACCATATTTTACTTTTGGTATGATGTTCCTTTTCTGAAATGCTGTGTTACTTTTACGCCAGATGTAATGGGACACACACCTTCCAAAAAGTTCAACTTTTGTCTCGTCAGTCCACAGAATATTTTCCCAAAAGTCTTGGGGATCATGAAGATGTTTTCTGGCAAAACTGAGACGAGCCTTTATGTTATTTTTGCTCAGCAGTGGTTTTCGTCTTGGAGCTCTGCCATGCAGGCCATTTTTGCCCAGTCTCTTTCTTATGGTGGAGTCATGAACACTGACCTTAATTGAGGCAAGTGAAGCCTGCAGTTCTTTGGATGTTGTTGTGAGGTTTTTTGTGACCTCTTGAATGAGTCATCTCAGCGCTCTTGGGGTAATTTTGGTCGGCCAGCCACTCCTAGGAAGGTTCACCACTGTTCCATGTTTTCGCCATTTGTGGATAATGGCTCTCACTGTGGTTCGCTGGAGTCCCAAAGCTTTAGAAATGGCTTTATAACCTTTTCCAGACTGATAAATCTCAATTACTCTGTTTCTCATTTGTTCCTGAATTTCTTTGGATCGCAGCATGATGTCTAGCTTTTGAGGATCTTTTGGTCTACTTCACTTTGTCAGGCAGGTCCTATTTAAATGATTTCTTGACTGAGAACAGGTGTGGCAGTAATCAGGCCTGGGTGTGGCTAGAGAAATTGAACTCAGCTTTCCAAAGATGTGATAAACCACAGTTGATTTATGTTTTAACAGGGGAGGGCAATCACTTTTTCACAGAGGGCCATGTAGGTTTGGATTTTTTTTTCCCTTAATAATAAAAGCCTTCATTTAAAAACTGCATTTTGTGTTTACTTGTGTTATCTTTGTCTAATATTTCAATTTGTTTGATAATCTGAAACATTTCAGTGTGACAAACATGCAAAAAAAATAAGAAATCAGGAAGGGGGTAAACACTTTTTCACACCACTGTAGTAGGGCAGAGGGGTAAAGAATGGAACCAGTTAAGTAAAGGCTCTTCTAAAGAAGAAGGTTTTGAGTCTGGATTTGAAGGAGTTTAGAGAAGGTGACTGTCTGATATCCTTGGGGAGAGAGTTCCAGAGCTTGGGGGCATAACAGGAGATGGTCCTGTCACCCATTGGGGTAGGAGGACAGTTAGGAGACCAGAATTAGAAGAGTGAAGGTTGCACGGTGAGGAATAGGGTGATAATAGTTCAGACAGACACTGAGGTGCCAAGCAATGCTGAGCCTTATAGGTGAGCATGAGGATTTTAAAGTATGCACGGAATTTGACAGGAAGCCAGTGCAAGGACTCCAGGATAGGAGTAATGTGAACACTTGCACAATACCAGGTCAGGGTTTTGGCTGCTGAATTTTGGATATACTGCAGTTTGTTCAATGTAGATTTAGATACCCTAGCGAGTAAAGCATTACAGTTGTCAATTCGGGAGAACATAAATGTGTTAATCAGTTTTTCAGCCACTGATCACAGTTAGTGATAACATAGGGCATAGTCTAGCGATATTTCTGAGGTGAAAAAAAAGATGTTTTGACAATATGCTGCACATGTGGATCAAATGTTAAGTCAGAATTGAATATCACCCCAAGGTTTTTCAATTTAGACTGAAGCTCAAGTACAGAACCATCTACAGATAGGGTTACAGGATTGGCTTTACAAAGTTGATGGGGGGGGTGCCAATAAGCATGACTTCAGTCTTGTCACAGTTAAGATGAAAGAAATTTTGAGTCATCCAAGTTTTTATGTCAGAGATGCAACTAGATACAATAGAGACAGCCACATCAGTGTCAGGTTTGGTATGGATGTATATTTGAGTAGCATCATCATAGAAATGATAGGTGAGGACATGTGAAAGCTTAAAAGCTGACCAAGTGGAAACATGTAAATGCTGAAAAGCAAGGGGCCCAGTATTGAGCACCAGACTTAACAAGACCAATTTCAGACCTATACCCATTAAGAGAGACAAAGTGACACCGATCAGTGAGGTAAGACTTGAACCATTTCAGAGCAGTGTCAGAAACTCCAAACACAGTCTCAATTAAGAAAAAGTAAAATAAAGAGAAAGTAAAATGTTATGGTCAAAAGCAGCACTTAGATCAAGAAGGATAAGTATAGAAAGAGAACCAGAATCAGAAGCTATTAGAAGATCATTGGTGACTTTGACCAGGGCAGTTTCTGTGTGAGCTGTGTGAAGTTGACTGAAGCCAGATTGGAGAGGTTCGAAAAGGTTATTTGCCATGAGGTGGTTATGTAACTGAAATGTGACAGCACGTTGTAGAATTTTTGCAAGAAAAGGTAAGTTGGGGATGAGGTGAAAATTGTTTAGATTGTCCAGAGCCATGTTACGTTTTTTTGTCATGGGGGTAATGGCAGCAGTTTTGAGGACTGTTGGTACAACGCAAGTGCTCAAGGATTCATTTATAATATTGAGCACAATGGGACAGAGAGAAGAGAAACATGACTGAAATAAAGTGGTGGGAAATGATATGTGTAGTGGAGAGAATGTGATGCCAGATGTGGTCGATCTTGGAGGTAAAGAAATCTAAGAATGTGTTGCAAAGTTGCAATGAGGCAGGTAATGTGGTGGGGCAGTTTGTCTTTAGCAAACTGTTGATGGTGGAGAAAAGATGTCTGGAGTTGTTATTGTGATTTTCAATGATGTGAGAGAAGTAGGTGGATCTAGCAGACTCTATAGTAACCGTATATTCAGACAAGTAATCTCTCCAAGCCTGGTCATGTACATTTAGGTCAGAAAGATGTCACCTACGCTCAAGTTTGCAGGAGACTGCCTTCATAAATTGCAGATGGTCATTGTACCAGGGGGCAGGGTTAGAGAACGATATGGTTCAAGTTTTTTAGAGATCACTTTGAGATCACTTTTAGAGATTGGCCATATACAATTTCTTGTATTAGGAATTTGTTTTATAGGAGCAAAGGTGTCAAGGGTAGATAAAAGAGCACTGTCAATTAAATGTATTTTGTCCTCTAGAGTGTCAGAGGAAGAGAAACAAGATAAGGAGGATAGAACAGAATTTGCTAACCTTGGCTGATCATTTGATCATGAGTTGCAGAATTTGCAGAGCATGAGGGAGAAGTGTTAGAAACAGTTATTCCAGATTGAAGAGAATAGCTATAGTACAGATGCAGCCATTCAAAGTGAGCGGTACAGACACCGCGGTACAGATACCGCAGGTATGATGACACGGGGTACCGCGGTGCGTGATTGGTTGACCGACAGGGGCACTCGTGGTCCGTTGGTCTGTCGTAGAAAGACTTACTGTAAACGTCTTTACTGTGCCCGTTGTAGATATTGAATTTTACCACTGAAGGGAAATCTTAGTAGCTGAGCATAAAAAGAATAGGAGCATACTGTAACGCGTGTGAAGGCCATAAACGATTTTAATTTTGGAACGTAAACATACAGTACAGATGCAGCCATTCAAAATGGGTGAGGTATTTCGCGGCATACCCCGGTGGGCGTGTCACAGTATCACGCAGTATCACGCGGTATCACGTGTGTCACGTGACTAACTATCCGGCGTCGCCTTGTAAAACCGCCAGGGGGAGCTTAACCTCTCATGTACAGCATTTGAGCCTTTAATTTTGAACTGTGTATTACAGCATGTTAATCATCAGTCATTAAAATGTTGGTATATATTATGAAAGCAAGATTGCTCAGTTGGACAGAAGTACACAACCTACCTTTATCAGAAATATTTATGCATCAAAGCCTTTACTGAAGATATTACTAATAGTATTGATCATGGATGACTTTGGACAAGCTGTATACTCAAAGTATAATTTCTTTAGCACATTTGTACAAGCACTTGGAATCTGTCCAAGCCATACTTTGTCAGGCATTTTGTTTTACTTCAACGGGGCATAAAAACTTCCTTGCTTTTAACAGGGCGTTTCATAATTTCTAGCTACTAAAATGATTTAAAATGCGACACCTATCATTCAACTAGAGCTTAAAATATCACAAGGAAAAATACACACTGGTATTCCATTTCTCCCTAAACATTGTAAGCTTCGAAGTCTTTAACTAACGTGATACCGGAGTCAACAAGCATACTTTTAGAATTTGATTAAAAGGGAATATAATATGGAATCGCGTATCTAAAGAATTTAATAACGGTATGATTATATCCGTGTACTGCGGCAGGACTGTGTAAGGCTGTTTCGCCTACCTGATCATGCGAGCTGTCTTGTAGCCTACTGGTCTAGGTGCGTGACTACCAGCTGGCAGGTTGTGTGTTTGAATCCAGCTGGTGCTGGACTTTTATTTTAACAAACATTTCTTCGAAAAAATAGGTAAGCGATATTATGGACAATCAATTGACTTTTATATTTCAAAATATCGCAACATGATCGATATTTGCGATATTTTGAATATATCTTCCCTTCTGACAGCGGTTCCTGCTTCTATTGTGTGTGTGTGTGCAACAGTAAATTTTTATAGAGAAATGGAGGCTGGACAGTATGCGTTACAACATAAACATTTATATTGATTTAAATCGTGTTCTGATTTAAATCGCAAACACGTTTTTAATTATGTGTTTTTTAATCATGATCAGGCTAATGCATTTCTACATTTTCTGTATGAACCAGCTTAGAGGTTCATACAGAAAGACAGCTTGTGTTTAAATTGAGTGTAAGGTAATTTATGCTTCTAAAGTCATGGTCAGTATTGTTGTACTGTGCTGTACTGTGTCACATTATTTTATAGCGTTTTTATTGCGTTATTAAATCCGGTGGCGCTGTGTTAGTTTCCTGACTCACATTATTTAAACTGCGACACTGATCATTCATCTCTAAATAAACTTTATTTTATATAGCGTTTTAAGCGAATAGGTAATTAGATTGCTCATAAACCTAATCACTTTTTCTACATAAACACAGCGTGATTGCTCTCTGAAAATGCTTTTCCTTTATTTTTAAAGTAGGCTCAGATTTCAACTATAGATCGTATTATTATAAACTTTCTTGGAAAAATGTATTTTATGTAAACCATGTTTGCTATTAATTCATTTAGGGCTAAAATACGTTCATTGTCTTCTAATCGAGTCGAGTTGACATTGGAAGCCTGCCACACCCGGACCGTTAAACCAACGCATTAGCACGTCAAAGCCCATTGAGCCAGTATTGGCTTTAGTATCCCCCCCTTCTCCCCTCAATTCAATTCAATTCAAGGTGTTTTATTTGCATGACAGATGGGTACAAGCAGTGTTGGGTACAGTATGTATATTGTAACGCTTACGGCAGACAGGCACTGTGTAGGAGCCGACGCACCAGAGCAGCGCCTGCAATTTTTATATTTATAACTTAGTTTTTAAAATTAGTCAAGCAATACGAAGCATCTCCTTTTACTTAGTGCCTGAGCATACTGCAACGCGTGTGAAGCCCATAAACGATATTAATTTTGGAACTTAAACATACAGTATATGGCTGGTCTCGGTACTTTAAAGAAAACATACACACCAGTATTCCATTTCTCCCTAAACATTTTAAGCATCGAAGTCTTTAACTAACGCGATACCGGAGTCAACAAGCATACTTTTAGAATTTGATTAAAAGGGAATATAATATGGAATCGCGTATCTCAAGAAATTAATAACGATATAATTATATTCATGTTGCAAAAGAACTGCAATGGACATAAAAACTCCCTTGCATGGTTTCATTACGACCAGAATCGGTCTTGAGATATTTTTAACTTGATTTACAGTATTTGAGAGGTATGTCTTAACACCGATACTACATTGCTTAAGTACTGCTCACGTATATGTTTCACCGGGGTAAAGTTAGCTCGAAGTTCGAAAACGATTTTGGAGTTCTCTCCAAACCTCTTAGAGTTGCGAGAATGCTTGTTTTGTGTATAAAATACATTGTGGATGCTTTCTCAGCCTTTACTTTTTCGATTTTATGACATTTTTTTGACCATGCACGAATATTCTTTTGTCCATATCTTCGCAATGGAAGCACAGAACGCCGTCAAACCAAATGCATTTTAAAGACCACGACTTGTGGATATTTCCACAGCCTTTACATCAAACTATCAGTGAGCTAATTATCTTTTTTTAAACCTCCGGTTTTTCATCGATGCGTAATTACGCACGAACTGGAACCCGGGGGACCGCTGTGTGCACACGTTCACAACGCGAGAAATACTGTTCAATACGGCTTCATGCGAAAAACCCGTATATGACCATAGGAAGCAGAACAGCGCAGTCTCCCATTACCCAGACTGTAAGCACGGGAATAAAGCTTTGTTTGATTTCTGAAACCCTTCCTTTACGCCCTGTTTTCATTCAGGTAAGGGTCAACTATATTCACAATACTACTGACAGCAGGAAGATTAAAATATTCTTTTCTCAGCAGCTTATTAAAAACAGCTCCCATGATGTTCAAACCGATTTTTTACACAGAACACTGACACAGCTTTGCATTCTGAATCTCTTTTTCTCAGGCTTTTATTTAATATGGCACAATGCACTGGGATAGGGGTATTCTGTTCACAAACCAATAGCATTTAAACCACATCACCCACAATGCAGCAAGTGTTTTGCACACTAAGCAGGTCCTCTGACTTTTCCCAGCTTTGTTTTGGGTTGTGGAACCTTTCTTTATATTTTTTAGGATTTTCTGAAGATAACACTACAGGTAATACACTGGGATAGGTGGGTCATCTTCATGGCTCAATAGCATTTCAAATACAGCACCCACACTGTTGAAACCAAGTGTTTTACACACCAGACAGGCCCCCTAACTTTATATAACCTTGCTGTGGCTGTGGCCCCTTTCTTTAATTTTTTATGATTTTTTGAAGATAACACTACAGGTAATACACTGGGACAGGTGGGTCATCTTCATGGCTCAATAGCATTTCAAATACAGCACCCACTCTGCTGAAACCAAGTGTTTTACACACCAGACAGGCCCCCGGACCTCGTACAACCTTACTGTGGCTGTGGCCCCTTTCTTTAATTTTTTATGATTTTCTGAAGATAACACTACAGGTAACACAGTGCGATAGGTGGGTCGTCTTCATGGCTCAATAGCATTTCAAATACAGCACCCACTCTGCTGAAACCAAGTGTTTTACACACCACACAGGTCCCCTAACCTTATACAACCTTTCTGTGGTTGTGGCCCCTTTCTTTATTTTTTTAATAAGAATTTTAGTTTTTCAATATGGCACCATTAGACAGGCGGTACATGGGGATTGGGGGGTGCTATTCATGAGTCAATAGCTCTTCAAGCACAACAGCCACAGTGCTGCAACCAGGTGTTTTACACCAGACATTTCCCCTAACCTTATACAACCTTGCTTTGAGTTGTGGAACATTTCTTTATTTTTTAATGTTTTTTTTTACTGTAATCAAGTGTTGTGCTCACTAGGCAGGCCTCCTGACCTTTCACAGTCATGCTTTGTTGTGTGCAACTTTAATTATCTTTTTAGGATTTTTTGAACATGGCAACTTCCACCGAGACGGGTGGGGGGTGTGGGGGTGCTCTTCAATAGCTTTTTCATCTATACACACAAACGGATGTAACCAAGACACTCAGAACCTGTCATGCAGGGGCTGACTGCTGAGGATAGGGATCCAATGCGGTGCCCTTGGTAGGGTTGGCGCGAGACGCAGGCGTAGTCGGAGTAAACAGGCAGGGGCCCGAGTCCGGGAAGGCGTAGAAGTTGCGTCGGTAGGCAGAGGCGTAAATGAAGAGACAGGCTGGGGTCAGGATCCGAGAAAGCGTAAAACAGGCGAAGGTACAAAATCGAGTGGCTAAAGCAGTTGTCGGAAAAGCGGGGTCGAGGTCCAGGGGAGAAGTCATAGTAAGGCAAAGGCGTAGTTAGTAGGTAAGCTCCGGGAGAGAATCTCAATCGTGAGCAATGACCGGGGGACAGATGAGGGTTTAAGTAGAGGACTGATTGACATGTGCACGTTTGGTATGGGGAGAGCTCGAGGGAATGCGGGAGCGCTTGCCTGCGTGAGGGAGATTCATGACAGAACCAACAGAATCAACCTGAACTCATAGAAAAACAAGAATGCCCCCGAGACACCTGAATCCCCCTCCTGGACCACTCTGGTATCAACACCCCCAAACCCATCCATACCAGCTAACAAGATTCAGAATCGGTGCAACCCTCCAACCTGGACCAAGAGCAGGATGGGACAAGAACCTGCACCACACAACGTACACAGGTTTGTATTTTTGGCTGAAGATGAAAATGTCTAACATAGATTGTTTTGGTTCTAGCAAACAATAAAAATAGTTGTTAAAATCCAAACACACATAATGAGATCACTCTCTGTCAGTATGTGTAACATTCTGGGTCTGGGCTCCTCTGTATTTGGGCTAAAGAGAGTTCAACAACATTTATTAAATATACTGACATCATAATCTGACAAGATCCATTGTTTAGGGGAGACTTGACCACCCACTGTCCCCCTGGTATCGTGAAGCTCATTGTCCTTTAGCTTTCCAAAACCAGAATCACTTGGGACTCCGGGGGGATCGGTGTATGCAAAATATGAATTCCTTATGCAAGAAATTGTATATGGTCAATATAGCGATCATATCTTATCAGCAGATGGTAATCTCCAAGGAACAAGTAATAGGTTTATTCCACGCTGAAAAATGATCAAATGATTGATGAACCCAAGTGATTTGAAAGAAATGTTAAACAACTCAAAGCGAGGTTGTATAAGGTTAGGGGAGCTGTCTGGTGTGTAAAACACCTGGTTGCAGCACTGTGGCTGTTGTGCTTGAAGAGCTATTGACTCATGAATAGCACCCTCCTATCACCATGTACCGCCTGTCTAATGGTGCCATATTGAAAAACTAAAATTCTTATTAAAAAAATAAAGAAAGGGGCCACAACCACAGCAAGGTTGTATAAGGTTCTGGGGGCTGTCTGGTGTGTAAAACACCTGGTTTCAGCAGTGTGGCTGTTGTATTTGAAATGCTATTGAGCCATGAAGATGACCCACCTGTCCCAGTGTATTACCTGTAGTGTAATCTTCAGAAAATCATAAAAAATTAAAGAAAGGGGCCACAGCCACAGTAAGGTTGTACGAGGTCCGGGGGCCTGTCTGGTGTGTAAAACACTTGGTTTCAGCAGAGTGGGTGCTGTATTTGAAATGCTATTGAGCCATGAAGACGACCCACCTGTCCCAGTGTATTACCTGTAGTGTTATCTTCAGAAACTCATTACAAAATAAAGACAGGGGCCACAGCCACAGTAAGGTTGTATGAGGTTCGGGGGCCTGTCTGGTGTGTAAAACACTTGGTTTCAGCAGTGTGGGTGCTGTATTTGAAATGCTATTGAGCCATGAAGACAACCCACCCATCCCAACTGTAGTGTTATCTTCAGAAAATCCTAAAAAATATAAAGAAAGGTTCCACAACCCAAAATAAAGCTGGGAAAAGTCAGAGGACCTGCTTAGTGTGCAAAACACTTGCAGCATTGTGGGTGCTGTGGTTTAAATGCTATTGGTTTGTGAACAGAATACCCCTATCCCAGTGCATTGTGCCATATTAAATAAAAGCCTGAGAAAAAGAGATTTAGAATGCAAAGCTGTGTCAGTGTTCTGTGTAAAAAATCGGTTTGAACATCATGGGAGCTGTTTTTAATAAGATGCTGAGTAAAGAATATTTTAATCTTCCTGCTGTCAGTAGTATTTTCAATATAGTTGACCCTTACCTGAATGAAAACAGGACGTAAAGGAAGGGTTTCAGAAATCAGACAAAGCTTTATTCCCGTGCTTACAGTCTGGGTAATTGGAGACCGCGCTGTTCTGCTTCCTATGGTCATATACGGGTTTTTCGCATGAAGCCGTATTGAACAGTATTTCTCGCTTTGTGAACGTGTGCACACAGCGGTCCCCCGGGTTCCAGTTCGTGCGTAATTACGCATCGATGAAAAACCGGAGGTTTAAAAAAAGATAATTAGCTCACCGATAGATTGATGTAAAGGCTGTGGAAATATCCACAAGTCGTGGTCTTTAAAATGCTTTTGGTTTGAAGGCGTTCTGTGCTTCCATTGCGGAGATATGGACAAAAGCATATTCGTGCTTGGTCAAAAAAATGTCATAAAAACGAAAAAGTAAAGGCTGAGAAAGCACCCACAATGTATTTTATACACAAAGCAAGTGTTTTTGTAACTCTAAGAGATTTCGTGAAAGCGCTACAGGCGTGCCAAAATCGTTTTCGAACTTCAAGCTAACTTTACCCCGGTATATGTTTCTAGGTTTATATTATGCATTTCATACGGTCAAATTACTTTTGAGCAACTAATAAGAAACGCGAAACGGTATGCGTTTTACTTTCGTTTTGTGCTGGGACCCGTGGATTGATTAGAGATATCAAGTACATACAAGTCATTTTTTAAATGTTGTAGTTCGTCTTGAAAAAATGTTACGAGTACATCATCTATCAACAATTACACAGGTTCTGTTTCCATATTGCGGATTTTGGTTACGTAATATTATTTTCTAGATTTCACGTTGTGAATATGATGGGATGTCTGATGGGATGTTTCTAAAAATCCATCCTCTGTAAAACGTCTTCTCTAGTTCTCCTGCATATGTATTCGCTAATGAAGCTGTGTGTTCTGAGCCTAGATCTCTACATTTCTGTATGAACCAGCTTAGAGGGCTAAAGACAGCTTGTGTTTAAATTGAGTGTAAGGCAATTTATGCTTCTAAAGTCATGGTCAGCATTTATTTTTGTACTGTGCTGTACTATAGATCGTAAACTTGTTCTGTGCCAAGTCACATTATTTTATAGCGTTTTTATAGCGTTATCAAATACGGTGTTACTGTAGTTTACTGAGTCCCATGTCACATGGTCTGTGATTGAAACCTGTAAAACCGGTTTAATTCATCACATCCAGCACTCTTCAGGTGTGAGGGTCTTCTGCTCAGAATGAAACGCTAAAATGTTTGTGTATATTCTAATGGTAATGGGGGCGGGGTGTGTGGGAACAGGTTTGGTTGAAATTGCATTGCAGATCTATGTTCTTCACACCTGAAACATTTTCTCTGAAAGCATTTTCTTCGCAGTTTAACCGATCTTGTTACAGCATGTTACAGTTTACTATTATTAACCATATTCATTTTAAGTGCTTAATGTAAAATCTTGTAAAAATATATTTTCATTGTTCAAATATACATTAAGTCTGACTATCATATAATAAGTTAAATACAAAACTAAAGAAAAAATAGGGTTAAATATAATTCAAAATATTTTGCTAACAATGTTAACTGTTTATGAATAATAAAATGTATTAACTAAGGAGTAGGGTGGCACAGTTGTTAGTATGTTTTTTGTTTTGTTTCTTTTTCATAAATACAACAGTAGTACCTGATGTCTCAGTGGCTTTCAAAATTAAATTATGCATGCAAACCTGTGAACTAGAAAGATAACTAAGATATCCATCCATTATATTCCATAATATCCATGAAATATATGGCGCTGAAATACAGTATGTGTGACGCATAAAAGACACCAAGGGATTGGGTGAGCTCCCATCACAAAAAAAAAACTGCGAACCTGCACTACAGCGACCATAGTACAGTATGGAGACCAAGGCGTTTTACGGGAAGAGACGGGGTGCTTCTGCCGCCCCAGCTTCCAAAGAGCGAAGGGTAAGCAAATACAGCAGACTTCATCTGAAATACGCGATTACAGCGGATATTACAAGGTATTATTGCCGTTTTGAATTTTAAATTCAATTATAATTATTTCTTCGTAGCCTGTTCTTCAAGAAAACACCGCACGGGCGAAACGATCTACCACCAGGACAGTAAAAAAGAAAGCGGTAAGACGGAAAAAAAGAAAAGTTTATTTTGACTTCTGTTCCGCGACTGATGAATACTACTGTGTGACTTTATTTCTTACATGAATTATGTTATTTTGCCACAGGCCGTGGGTCTCTGCTCTCGGCCACTGGGCAGGGTGCCAACCTGTAGAAGCAGCACCTGTATGGAGACATTTTGGCAGCAGCGGGAGCATTACGATGCATTACTGGGGAGGATTGGGAGGCTAGAGTTCCAGCAGTCAAACAGTTGAGCAGCTGTCTCCCGAAAAGTGCCTCTCCCCGCCGCGCAGGCTGCAATGCCTGGTGGAAGCTCTGCCCCCCGCAGAGCACACACCGCCTCAGGACACTCCATCCCGGCCTCTCAGTTCACCACCGCGCAGGAATCTGTTGATGCTGTCCCCGCCGGCTATCTCCCCCCAGGAAGCACAGCGGAATTCACAGATGCCAGTGGGATGAATAATTCTCCCAGATGTCCAACTGCTACCCATCACCCAGGAGATGGAGGGGGGGTTGTACTTGCAGTGCATCGGCATAGACGGGAAAGCAAGAGCCGACCGCTACGCCGCCCTCGTGTTTCGAAATCTTGTGACTTTTGAAATTTACTGGGGGTGGACCACGTCTGTAAATTTCGATGGGTCCAGAGGCAAAAGTGCCTTGCCTTGCAGTCTCCGGGAAACCATTAGTACGATGGTGAATCGGAGATTCTCAACCCTTGCTGCGTACGACTGGAAAAGAATTTGTGATCGGATCAACGAAATGCTTCGTAGGAGGAGGCAGTCTTTTCCTCTTGTCTAACAGTCTGTCCACAAACAAAACATTCCTGTTAGACAAGAGGAATTGAAAAAAAAAAATTTTGTCAATGAAAATCGGTGTGTGTGTCTCTCCCTGCTGGATGTCCCTCTCACAAACTGCTGAATGAATAAAATAATTTTATTGAAAACGAGTTTGCGATTGTCTGGTCTTTAAATTCTTGAGATACGTGATTCCATATTATATTCCCTTTTAATCAAATTCTAAAAGTATGCTTGTTGACTCCGGTATCGCGTTAGTTAAAGACTTCGATGTTTAAAATGTTTAGGGAGAAATGGAATACTGGTGTGTATGTTTTCTTTAAAATACCGAGACCAGCCATATACTGTATGTTTAAGTTCCAAAATTAATATCGTTTATGGGCTTCACACGCGTTGCAGTATGCTCAGGCACTAAGTAAAAGGAGATGCTTCGTATTGCTTGACTAATTTTAAAAACTAAGTTATAAATGCAGACGCTCCCTCGATGCGCTGCTCTGGTGCGTCGGCTCCTACACAGTGCCTGTCTGCCGTAAGCGTTACAATATACTAAATACTAAATACTAAAGCCAATACTGGCTCAATGGGCTTTGACGTGCTAATGCATTGGTTTAACAGTCCGGGTGTGGCAGGCTTCCAATGTCAACTCGACTCGATTGGAAGACAATGAACGTATTTTAGCCCTAAATGAATTAATAGCAAACATGGTTTACATAAAATACATTTTACCAAGAAAATTTATAAAAATACGATCTATAGTTGAAATCTGAGCCTACTTTAAAAATAAAGGAAAAGCATTTTCAGAGAGCAATCACGCTGTGTTTATGTAGAAAAAGTGATTAGGTTTATGAGCAATCTAATTACCTATTCGCTTAAAACACTATATAAAATAAAGTTTATTTAGAGATGAATGATCAGTGTCGCAGTTTAAATAATGTGAGTCAGGAAACTAACACAGCGCCACCGGATTTAATAACGCAATATAAACGCTATAAAATAATGTGACACAGTACAGCACAGTACAATAATACTGACCATGACTTTAGAAGCATAAATTACCTTACACTCAATTTAAACACAAGCTGTCTTTAGCCCTCTAGCTGGTTCATACAGAAATGTAGAGATCCAGGCTCAGAACACACAGCTTCATTAGCGAATACATATGCAGGACAACTAGAGAAGACGTTTTACAGAGGATGGATTTTTAGAAACATCCCATCAGACATCCCATCATATTCACAACGTGAAATCCAGAAAATAATATTACGTAACCAAAATCCGCAATATGGAAACAGAACCTGTGTAATTGTTGATAGATGATGTACTCGTAACATTTTTTCAAGACGAACTACAACATTTAAAAAATGACTTGTATGTACTTGATATCTCTAATCAATCCACGGGTCCCAGCACAAAACGAAAGTAAAACGCATACCGTTTCGCGCTTCTTATTAGTTGCTCAAAAGTAATTTGACCGTATGAAATGCATAATATAAACCTAGAAACATATACGTGAGCAGTACTTAAGCACTGTAGTATCGGTGTTAAGACATACCTCTCAAATACTGTAAATCAAGTTAAAAATATCTCAAGACCGATTCTGGTCGTAATGAAACCATGCAAGGGAGTTTTTATGTCCGTTGCAGTTCTTTTGCAACATGAATATAATTATATCGTTATTAATTTCTTGAGATACGCGATTCCATATTATATTCCCTTTTAATCAAATTCTAAAAGTATGCTTGTTGACTCCGGTATCACGTTAGTTAAAGACTTCGAAGCTTACAATGTTTAGGGAGAAATGTATTTTTTTCTTTAAAGTACCGAGACCAGCCATATACTGTATGTTTATGTTAAGATTTCCCTTCAGTGGTAAAATTAGATATGAATATTCAATACTTAAACGGGCACAGTTAAGACATTAAATATACATATACATATTGTATACAGTACAGTTTGCATACGGTAATATGTTTATGTTACGCGATTAAAAAATAAATAAAACTGGAAGGTCTAGCACCACCATTATGTTTATATGGTTGTTTTTGTTGGTTGGTTGTTATTATGGTTATTAATAATACGATCTATAGTTGAAATCTGAGCCTAAATAAAAAGAAAAAGCAAGTGATTAGGTTTATGAGCAATCTAATTACTTATTCGTTTAAAACGCTATATAAAATAAAGTTTATTATTAATTTGCTGGACAGAGCGGTGAACATTATTATGCATAAGACAAAGTTAACGATCCTGATCAGTTTAGAAATCTGTGTACGCTGTAAGGTTTTTACTTCTTAAACTTTTAAAATACACGTTTTGAATAGAAAGAAATCCTCTTCCTGGTACAGTATGTATAGCAAACCAGCACGTCTTTTTTCTCCAATCAGAGGGGTGTCAGATGGTGTCAGCCAATCACCATTCTGCATTGGGTAGCAACGGGTGACTGTTCTCAGGCGGAAGATGTAAACAGCTTAATGTTCGTGTTAAATAATTTTTTTAAATTCAATTAAACAGGCACAGTTAAGACATTAAATATACATATACATACTGTATACAGTACAGTTTGCATACGGTAATATGTTTATGTTACGCGATTAAAAAATAAATAAATAAATAAAAATGAAAGGTCCAGCACCAGCTGGATTTGAACACACAACCTGCCAGCTGGTATTCACACACCTAGACCAGTAGGCTACAAGACAGCTCGCATGATCAGACAGGCGAAACAGCCCTACACAGCCCTGCCGCAGTACACGGATATAATCATACCGTTATTAAATTCTTTAGATACGCGATTCCATATTATATTCCCTTTTAATCAAATTCTAAAAGTATGCTTGTTGACTCCGGTATCACGTTAGTTAAAGACTTCGAAGCTTACAATGTTTAGGGAGAAATGGAATACCGGTGTGTATTTTTCCTTGTGATATTTTAAGCTCTAGTTGAATGATAGGTGTCGCATTTTAAATCATTTTCGTAGCTAGAAATTATGAAACGCCCTGTTAAAAGCAAGGAAGTTTTTATGCCCGTTGAAGTAAAACAAAATGCCTGACAAAGTATGGCTTGGACAGATTCCAAGTGCTTGTACAAATGTGCTAAAGAAATTATACTTTGAGTATACAGCTTGTCCAAAGTCATCCATTATTAATACTATTAGTAATATCTTCAGTAAAGGCTTTGATGCATAAATATTTCTGATAAAGGTAGGTTGTGTACTTTTGTCCAACTGAGCAATCTTGCTTTCATAAAATATACCAACATTTTAATGACTGATGATTAACATGCTGTAATACACAGTTCAAAATTAAAGGCTCAAATGCTGTACATGAGAGGTTAAGCTCCCCCTGGCGGTTTTACAAGGCGACGCCGGATAGTTTGTTACGTGACACACGTGAAATGCGTGATACCGCGTGATACCGTGACACGCCCACCGGGGTATGCCGCGAAATACCTCACCCATTTTGAATGGCTGCATCTGTAAGTGGTCAGAGAGGCCTGGATCAAGGGAAGAGCAGTGGGAGACGAAAGAGTAATTTGCAATGATTAAATCTAGGGTGTGTCCTTTGTTACAGTATGTGTAGGGCTAAAAACAAACTGAGTAAGATCAAAACATCCAAGTAGAGAAAGGAAGTCTTAGCCAGACTGGATGAGCTTGAGTCAATGTGTATATTAAAGTCCCCTAGAATAAGGATCCTTTTCAACTTAAGGCAATAAAATGAGAGTAAATCAGCAAACTCACCTAAAAAGGCTTTGCTTGGTTTGGATGGCCTATAAATTGTGGCAATGATAGTAGATTGGGGGATAGTGACATTTAAAACAAGGCACTCAAAAGAAGAGGGAGGAGGTATAGTAATGGGACTTAAATTGTAAAAAAAATGTAAATAACAATGATGCCCCTGCCTCTGTCTGAGAGATGCAGAAGGTCAAACAAACCATACCCAGGAGGGACTAGCTGGTTAAATATCACATTTTAAACCATGAACCATGTAATTAGTGAATTATCACAATGTTGCATATTTATAATCTATTTTCTGGTATAGTTAGCAAAACAGAAGGATAAAATAGAAGGAAAAGTAAACATCAAAAGTGCAAAATAAAATCTGAAATATTTAGATTTCCATGCTGGACAAACATTTTGCACATCATTTGATGTAGAGAAGTTGATGTTACATTCAAATAGCAAAATGTCTACAAACTGAAAAAAAAACCCACAAGCTGACAATATTATTATTAGTCTGGTGGGTAGCTGCTTCAGCATGCCTAGGCTGCAAAGGAACAAGTAATAGGTTTATTCCATACTGAAAAGAGAAGAAAGAAAACACAATGTTTCGGCCATGGAGACTTCTTCAGGAGTGAGAAAGACAGGGCAGTAAGCAAATATTATTAGTAGTACAACTATGCAGTATTATGTTTGTATTACTATTATGTTTGTCTTTCTAGAAAGCAATAAGAAACAAACTTTAAAACAAAGGATGGACACATGAAATATGTTTATATTTCTGAACTTACTGTAATTTCTTCAGTTCACAGTTAGGATCTTCCAAAAGTGCAGAAAGCAGTTTCAATCCTGAATCTCCTGGGTGATTGTAGCTCAGGTTCAGCTCTCTAAGTTTTGAGGAATTTGAGCGGAGCACTGAGGCTAGAGCTTCACAGCCTCTCTCTGTGACTCCGCAGAATGATAGCCTACAGAGACAAAATGGCATGGTTTCTTCAGTCTCCCAACTCTGCACATTAGAAAAGAAGCAAACGATAGTCCTTTCACCTATTTCTGCAGACATTGCAATAGTAAAAATATTATTAACAAAATGCAATTAATTTGTCCTTGAACTGTAAATTTTAGATTTAAAAAATTACAGGCTTCTTCAAGAATCTTTTTTCCTTTTCAACCTGAGTTTGACTGCATGACCTTTGCAGATTTAATTTATTTGCATGTACTGAATCTAAACTTTTTCAGCCTTATTACTCAGAGATTAATAAGGCTGACCTTGTTAGGTTTCATAGTATACACCTTTTTACAATGCCAATAACAAAAAGTATTTTTGTTATGGAAAGTAGCACATTATTTAAATTTTCAATTATTAACTTTGATTATTAACAAAATGAACACCAAAAAACTTGAATTAAATGTTTTCTGTAAGAATTGATCAGTCTCTCACTTTGCCAAGGAGCAGGCTACAAGGACAGTGGCATTGCTGCCCTGATAATACACCCCTCATCCATCAGTTACTGTAGGGAAGGTATTGCCTTAACTTGTATCTTATATAACCAACAGCTATGCACTATTGCATTTTTGTCATTGTCTGGCACCTGGAGCTTCTTCTCTCTTGCCTATTGGGACAAAGGCAGCCACGTATCCTACTCTTTTTCGATTGGATCTGGAGAAAAAGATCCCTGGATCTTTTTCCAGGGATCTGGAGGTAGCCTCTCCTACTCTTCTTCTCGAAGGAGCCATCAGGTAGCCTGTGTCTTGGCAGCTTGTAATACCAGCCAATCTCCAGTGGCTTTTCAGAGGCCTGACCAATGTCATTGGAGTGTGTGAAAGGCAGAAAAAGACATCTTCTTCCTGAGGACTCTATGTGTTCTCAGGCTTTCCAAGGACTGAGTCAACTCTTCACTGGGAAGAATGTTGAGAATGGTGAAATCTCTTTGCCATGACGCATCATGGGTTGTTTGGCCACCTAATTGTCTTGGTAGATCAAATGGTTCTCTATAGTGCTTTATTTCCTCCATGAAAACACTGCTCACACTCAGCCTTGGAAGTTATCCTAGCATCTCTTGCATCTTAACTTCTTCAGGCGTTGAATTTCTGTGGCTCTCTGGCTGAAAGTACTGTATCTTGTGCTTTTTTAATTTATACAACCAGCTTGTAGTACTCTATGGGGAAACTAAGGGAAAATCTTTCCTTGACTCAGTCTTCTACTGGGTGAGTTCCTGCTCTCCAACCTCCCTTTTCAGCTGTCTGGATTTCCAACTCACTGCCCACCTCCTTCATCTGACTTTACAGTGAGTGTTTTCTTTCAGCAGCTGGCTGATCAGCATCTCAGAGGCCATCAGCTTGGCTTCCACATTCTTTTGCTGCTGTTCATCAATCAGCAAAGCATCTCTTTTTTCCCTTGTTTTACAAGCCAGTTTTGTGCATTCTTAACACAGGCTGTTCACGTCAGTCTGAAGACCATAGCTGCACTTTTGTGACATTACCAGCTTGTTGCTCACCCATTTTAGCTCAACCTTACTGAACTGCAACTGGTTGGACTGCGTCTCACTGTAAGATAGGGCTGCTAGGGCAATAGGATCCTATGCAGGACTCAAGACAAGAGAAAGACAAAGCAGATATGCTAGGCAAAAACGAAAACCAGGAGGCAGGTGAGTAGGTCGGAACACAGAGAGACAAGGAGGAAGCAACAATCCAAAAAAACACTAGGCGAAATCGAATCCAGGAAGCAGGCGAGTTGTTCAGAACATGGAAGCACAAACGAGGAAGCAGCAATCCAAATCACAAGGGGAAACCGAAAACGAGAAGCAGGCTAGGAGATCGAAAACCGGAGAGAAGCAAGAGGTAAACGCGCACTAGGGAGCTCGAAGAGAATCCGCAATAGTGAGCGGGGAAGTGAGGAAAAAGGAGAACTAAAATAGAGACGGGAGAGAAAGGTGATTGGCGTTTACTTGCGGCGTGAGCTTGTTTTATAGGGTGTGCGCATGGGAATGCAAGAAGGAAGAGCAGCGCGAGTGGAATGCGTAACACTCACAAGCTGCCATCTTGGACTTCAGGATCTTCTTTTGCTTTGCTGTTGCCTGAAGGACCTTACTCCACTCCTTTAGCTCAGAGGTCAACTTCACACACTGGTGGCATTTTTTTTTCTGTACCTCGATGCTTCTCTCATATGGTCTGAATGCTGAGGTAGCTGGTTTCTAGTTTTAAAATAATGTGTTTTCTGACTGTAGAAAGCATGGTAGAATGTCCTGTTTGTCTAAAAGTTGCACTTGCAAGAGACATGTTCTTGTAAAACACATATGGGCTTGCATATACAGTATATACAGTAGCTCACTGAACACGTGGTGACTGGTTGCCCACCTCAGACTTTCAACCCTTTCTCCATGGGGCAGAGACCACTCCTAAGGCTTTGGGGACCACAATTGTTATTTTAGCGGGAAGACTTCCATGTCAGAACACACAGGGTCTAGACAATAGCACCTGTCATGCCCAAACCCCAAGCAGTCTCTTTGATGAGTCCTCAGAACATTCACATTCATTCAATCAATGATGTGGGGTGCTTCTTTTCTATCCCACTCTCTATTCTGCCTGTGCTATAGGGTGTGGTCCCATCGCCTTTAGATTTCTCTGTCCTCCCCAAAGCTACCCAGTCCTGTTCAGATCTCCCACTTTCTGCTGCCCAGAGTCATGGCAACATGTGCTGCCAATAAAGGTTCCAGTCCATTACCAACATGTACTGTAGTGATTTTGATCTTTTCTTCAAAAACAATAAAGAAAAGGAAAATTTCTTTAAAACAAATCCAAAGAGTTATCCCACATTACTTAGATGACTTCAGTCACCAAAAATCTTCTGCTTACAACATTTTACATCAGTCCAGCACCAGATAGTAGTGTGAGTCTCTTTACATACATGTACCAGACTAGTCTAAATGATCTAACCCCCCTATGAAAATGTAGCTTTCAATCCTTCGTAAATTATTTATTTAAAATAGCATCACTATACATTTGAATTCCCTCATTAAAGCTGACCTGTAACAGTTATATTAGCTCTAGCTAGAAACATATATTTTCTTTCACAATATTTATCTTCAGAATTACAGAAATATCTGTATTTCACTATCAGTGAACTGTGAACACTATCAGAGTCTGATATAAGTTCTTTTTCCTGTGTGTTTAGAATTAATCAATTTACAATTGTAGGTATGTACCTAATAAAACTGCATAATTACTATAACATTATTCATTTATTACATTGCTATTAAACAGCTACAGAATGATAAATTGCATTTAATGTAATGCTGTGTCATCCTTGAGGTCAGTTGTAGCTGGAGATTTGTCAGTTTAAACTGGAAACACCCAAAACATGGATAAGATGTTAAGTTCAACCAATATCCAGCTAACTTTTCAATATCCAATTTAAAATAAAAACCTGCAGACATATCATCCCTCTAAAACCAGGCGTAAACAGCTCTGTTTTTTTTGTTACTCACCCCAATCTTTCTATTTTACTTATTCCAGTGCAGAGCAGGTTCACTCCTGAATCCTCTAGGCAATTGTCTTTCAATTCCATCTCTCTCATCTTTGAGTGACCCAAATGCAAAGCGGAAGCCAGATCACTACAGATGTCCTTTGTAAAATTACAGTTTTCAAGGCTGTAAAGAGGATATTATATAGTATTGTCATTCATTTTGCATTTTATGGTATTTTAAAGATATATTTAATCAGAAAAAAGCATCATTATGAACCTTATGTGCTACACTTCTCCATTCTCTACCATATACAGTTTTACATGTAATGACGTAAATGATTGATTCTAAATGAAAGAAATAACTATTAAAAAGTTAAGTCGTTTGCTATTAAAGATATCCATAAAGGTTCGTATAAACTCCTGTTTCACTGGTCAAGGTCAGAACTGACAAGAACTCAAATGTCTGCAGTAAAGTATCTGGAATGATAAAAAAAATTAATCAGCTCTTATAGGAAATGTTTAATTCAACTTATTGCTGCTAAAGGTGGTGCCACAAGTTACAGAATTAAGTATTCAATAGCTAATTCCTTTTTCAATGATATTGAAAGCTGGCTCGTTTTTTTAAATAATGACACTAGAGTTTTTGTGTTATTTGGCAAATGCGGTTGGTATGGTAAACCATAAAATCTTAAGGTGGTGTACCTTTTCATCACTCTGTATCTAGCTGGAGTTCCAGAGTAGAAATTAAACTTATAAATATACAAAATCAAAATCATATACTTAAATATACAAAATACAAAATCTAATTCTTTAAATTTATACAGTGGGTATAGAAAGTCACCACCCCATTTCAAAATTTGTACCTTTTGTTGTATGACACTATGAAAATAAAAACAAATTAAATTTGGCTTGTTCCATTTTTATTTACACACAGTAACCCACATTAGCCAAGTGAAAATACAATTCTAAAATATTCTGAAAATTAATATTACAACAGTAAAATACCTTATTTGGATAAGTGAACACCCTCCTTACAATGGCATTTGTAAACTTGCTCAGGTATAACCAATCACCTTACAGATCACACAACAAACTAATTGGCTCCCACCTGTGATCAATTTTGGTAATTTTGATTAGTTCAGAATAAAAACAGATATTTCTAGAGGATTCCACTATTTGGAAGTGCATTTCAAAGCACATACTCCACTATGGGCGGAAAGGTGCTTTCAAAAGAACTTTGAGATAAAGTTGTGAAAAGGCACAAGTCAGGAGATGGATATAAAAAGATTTAAGAGGCTTTAAGTATCCCATGGAGCAAGTCAAGACCATCATTGAGAAGTGGAAGCGTATGGCACCACCCAGACCTTGCCTAAATTAGGCTGTTCCTCCAAACTGGATGACTGAGCAAGAAGGAGATCAGAGAGGCTACCAAGAGGCTGATGGCAACTTTGAACGAGCTACAGGCCTTTATGGCAAAGACTGGTCATTGTGTGCATGTGACAACAATATCAGCAGCACTCCACAAATCTGGCCTGTATGGGAGGGTGGCAAGAAATAAAACCCTCTTTAAAAAAAGCCTCATCAAGTCTTGTTTATGTTTTGTTAAAAGCACCTTAAAGATGATGTGGTCAGATAAGACCAAAATTGAGCTTTTTGGCCAGAATGCAAAATGATACATCTGGCGAAAACCCAATACATCTTACCATCCAAAGAACACCATTCCTACAGTACAGCACAGTAGTGGCAGCATCCTGTTGTGGGGGTGTTTCTCTTCAGCTGGGACTGGGGCACTTGTCAAGACAGAAGGGAAGATGGATGGTGCAAAATACAGGCTAATTCTTGAAGAAAGCCTGCAGCCCTCAGCCAGGAAGTTGTAAACGGGAAGATGGTCACCTTTCAACATGACAATGACCCAAAGCACACCGCCAAAGCAACCCTACAGTAGCTGAAGGACAGGAAGGTGAATGTCATTGAGTGGCCTAGTCAGAGCCCCAACCTAAATCCCATTGAAAATCTTTGGAATTACTTAGAGAGGGCAGTCCATCAACGGTCACCATGCAGCTTGACTGAGCTTGAACAATTCTTTAAGGAGGAATGGGCAAAAAGTCCTCCCTCTAGGTGTCCAAAGTTGGAAGAGATGTATCCAAACAGACTCAAGGCTGTAATTCAAGCAAAAGGTGCTTCCACCAAGTATTAACTCAAGAGGGTGTTCTCTTATCCAACCCGGTTATTCTACTTTTTTTTCAAGGGGTGGAGTGGTGGCTCTATGGCTCTGTGGCTAAGGATGTGCACGCATGGCTGGAAGGTTGCTGGTTTGTATTCCATGGCTGGCAGAGGAATCCTACTCCATTGAGCCCCTGAGCAAGGCCCTTAACCCCAACTGCTCCAGGAGCACTGTATAAATCTCTGACCCCAAGCTTCTCTCTGCCTGTGTGTCTCATGGAGAGCACATTGGGTTATGTGAAAAGACAACTTCCTAATGCACTGTTCTTATGGCACCTTTTTTACAATATAGTGTCCCTGTTGCTATACTGGGGCATTAGGACCCACACAGACAGCATGGGGAGCGCTCCCCTACTGGTACTAGTTACACCACTTCCAGCAGCAATCTGAGCTTTTCCAGGAGTCTCCCATCCAGGTCTTGACCAGACTCACACCTGTTGGGCTTCTCTTCATGAGACACACAGACATGGAGAGCAAGTTTCGAGTGGTGCATACCTCAACAATATAACAGCAAATTTTAATATTAACAATTTAAATATACTGACCTAAATAGACAAAGGGGCAGAGTGATGGCTCTGTGACTAAGGATCTGCGCCTGTGGCTGGAAGGTTGCCAGTTTAAATCCCATGGCCAGCAGAGGAATCCTACTCCGTTGGGCCCCTGAGCAAGGTCCTTAACCCCAACTGCTCCAGGGCCACCATATAAATGGTTGACCCTGCGCTCTGACCCCAAGCTTCTCTCTCTATGTGTCAGTGTCTCATGGATAGCAAGTTGGGGCATGCGAAAAAGACAAATTCCTAATACAAGAAATTGTATATGGCCAATCAAGTGATCTCTCTTAAGTGTACTATACAAATATACTACATATACAATGTGAGCACTTGTATCAGCTACAATGCAATTTATAGTAAACAACAAAGTCACTCAAAAATGTATTTGTTATTTCACTTAGAATTAAGTGTTATTAAAGATTTCTAATAATCTTTGTTCGCCTTAACCAAACAACCTGGTTCCTCTTTCTAACTGCACAAGAATATAGCCATAGAGGACCCTTCTTTGTGATCTCAGCCTTAGAATGGTGTTTGTGTGTGGGAAAGTGAGGGAGATGAGTCTGTCCTCTGCATAACAAGAACTGAAGACCCGGTATTCCCCATAATGGATGTCCACTGCTAGTGCCATAGGCATATCTGGACCTGATCTTAATGTTACAGGGCATGGTCAACCATCCAAAGGAAGATCCACCATTTGGATGTCTATAGGATATCAGAACCAAGCCCAATAACATCTCAGCCAATCACCAACTTGTGATGTTGCCCCATATAAACCCAGTTTATTTTCGCTGGTTGACTACTGACTCCCCAGTCTCTCTCCCTCTAAATAGGCAATCTTGACTTTTCCAACCAAGTGACTGCAAGTAGTCTGAGTCAGGACTTGAAACTTTTTTCCAAGTAGCCAGGCCAAGACAGTCAGTAAATTATAGATTTCTACCCAAAATACCTCTGAAACAATAAATCTTGGGTTTGCAAACCCACTGTTATTTCCACCTGATCAACTAAATTATGAAGTTGGATTCTTTCTTTTTATTGACTTCTGGAATATCCAAGCATGTTCTGAACAAAGCTAAAGCTAGGAAGAACCCTGCCGCCAGACTCCAAAAAGGTTAACTGTGTACAGAATGTTTTTAAAGACTGAAGTGAACAAAATGCTATGTTAAGGCCAATGGACGTTGCTAGATAAGTTCCTGGGCAATTTCTCTCTCTCCTCTGTCTGCATTGGTACCCTCCCAACATAGAGCAGTGCAAACTGCCATGGACCAATCCACCAGCTCAGTTTTACAAGCACAAAGTTTAAACTCATCAAGGATGTTTGGACAGTAAATCTTAAACCTTTTTTTTAACTTATTTTTTCACATTATAATACTCCAGAGTTGAACTATTTTTGCAAATGCATGTTTGATGTTTAGATCATGATAGTAAATGCATGTGTCTGAGAATATAAATGTGATTTAGGTATATGAGACTGATAAAACCTACAAATTAGACTATAACACCTTATAGTCTATGTGTATTTTAACTCTGAAATTAACTCTAATATTTCTAATCCTTGACTAAACAATTAACATTCCATGTTCATCACATATATATATATATTAAATTTGCTGTTTTTGATGCATGTTTTGGTTATATCAATAAATTATGTATTGTGTATTTAGAATCTGTGTGTGGGACTGTAGGTTATTATGTTTGTTCAGTTCCTAAAAGTCATCAAGAACTCTTGGAAATTACTGTTACAATTTCAGATATACAGTAGCACAAATTACAGCAAATTAAAAACCCCATCACTTATATTTTTAACTTATTTACAGTATTTGCTTGTAAATAGTACGTTTTAAAAACCCCAATGTATAATATATATTATAGTATTAAAATAAAAAATTAACATGTTTTCCAAGTATTGTTTATTCACAATTACTAATAATTCTATACAGTATTATCAGTATTATCTCATATAGTATTGTTATGTCTCATGTGCTCAGTTGTGGTAGTAATGTAGTAACAACATCCTGTCTAAACAATGTAATCATTGTATTTAAAAAAAATGTTTTTCACTAGTATGCATACCGTATGATTAGCGCAGGAAAGCTTTAAATAGTAAATAAATATTTAATGCTGTTCCAATTTGTCTGACAACTACATGCAGCTGCAGTACTTTAATGATTCTCTGTGCCACATGGCATTTTTAAAGTGTAGTGCAGTCCTGCATCAGATTATTCAAAAACATTAAAAATTGATGCTGCTGTGTACCTACCGATACCTTGCACATTCTAGATGGCTAATTTTGCAGATTGGACTTGGATCAATTTTAATTATTGTTAAGACTTCTTATAGACAACTTAAACTGAGTTGAGACACTTACAACACGTACAACAGTGGGCTTGTTTTATTATTAAAATGTCTGACCTCCTCTCCACCCTACTCTGCTCTTCCTTACTTATTTCTACCTCACAGTGTAGTAATAACCTTCTGGTATGTTTGTTTCTAAAGGTTTGTTGACCAGTCATACTTTGGCACAGTTATACTACAATCTATTTTTCAATGATGTCACTAATTTTTCCTCCTTCTTTTGGTGATATGGGTTTTTGTATTTTGTATGAAAAAGGCTTTGCATGCATTAAAGCATTAATGATTTAAACATGGACTAGTAAGAAACAATTCGAAAGAAATGGACATTCCATAATGACCATGATCCAAAGCATATATCCAAAATCACAAAAACATCCAGTAGTTCACTCACACAAAGTGCATACAAAATAAATATTCTCAACCTATTTTAATCTCCAGACCTAATCTAATAAAAATATGTAGTTTCAACTTGACAAAGCAGTACATAAGATGATACAAAAGGGTTTGAAGGCACTAGAAGTGCAAAAACCTCAAAGCACACTAGAGGAAATTGTTTAAGTGATATGTCTACCAGAGGATAATTAACAAAATACTAACTAGAAAGATGTGATAAATCTCACCCTTGTATTTCCTGAGTTTATGACAACATTGTAAACAATTTGCTCTGTGCATTTAAGATTAATGTATGACATTTGTTTATTCTTTCAGTTGGATACACTATGCAATCCATATATCCTTCAATAACGTTACTGAATACTGTCCATGTATTATCAGGGATAATAAATCTGCCAGGCACATTACTTGTGATAAAGCCCTTCAACACTCTTATTTCTTTTCATACTCACCTCAGTTTTTCAAGTTTACAGTAGGGATTCGCCAGTGCATCACAGAGCATTTTCATTCCTGAATCCTCTAAGTTGTTGTTACTCAAATCCAGCTCTTTCAGGTGTGAAGAGTTTATACTGAGAGCCAAGGCCAGAGCCTCACAACACCCCTTTGTGAGATTGCATCTTTCCAACCTGTACAGTAAATTATGACATGTCAGAACAGTAATATATTTTCAAGACAACATAATTCATCCATCTGTTTTCTAACTACTTTATCCAATACAAGCTCACAGGGTAGCCAGAGACTATCCTAGCAAGCAACGTGCACAAGTGGGATACATACTGTATGAGATGGCCGTCTATCATAGGGCATATACAGACACAAGTACACATACACTCACATCAAGGTCTATTTTTCCAGAATCTAATTAACAAAGCAGACAACAAAATACATAAAACAATAAAAATAACAGACCATGTGGCATGTGCTTGTTATGCATTTATTGATATTAATGATCTTTGCAAATGATCATCAGAAATAAAGTTTAAATTAGCATGTTAAATCTTTCCTACAATAACAACAACAACAAGTGCTCATGGGAAATGTAGTTAAAACAAGGACATCAAAAGTTCTTCAAAATAACTGCAGCAAGTGACTGAGTTAAAAAAATAGAATATATGGAGTGGAAGGAAATTAAAATGGTTAAGTAAAGAAAGTAAAGGAAGAGAAAGAGATGTATTAAGGAAATGAAAAAGAGGCGTATTAAGGAAGAGAAAAAAGTATTATAAATAAAGATGTCTTCAGATGTTGGGGGGTGGTGGAGGGAGAAAAATAGATGCAAAAAATGTTTATGATGAAGGTTGATTACTGTTGTGTAACGTTTTTCAGTATCCACTACCAGCTATATAAATATATTTTATTCATAAATAACTTATTTTATAGTTATTATACTTCAGTTATTTTTATTTTCATCTTATACAATTCCCCTTTAGTTATATGACTCCATATGAATCTGAATATTCTACATTAAGTGGATTTAAAGAACTAGTACAACAGATTAAATTAAGCAGTTCAGGTTGGTGGCTGCATCAGCATGCAGCACCTATTACTGTTACGAACCCTGGCTCCCGGCAACGGAGGAGGCAGAAATAGGCGTAGCCCCTATCTATCAGTTCACCTATCAGTTTTCCCATTCACCACCACACCCCCGTCTCATCCTACTTAAACACCTGTCCTTCCCTAACTTGTTGCTCAGTATTGGTTTTCCCTATCGAGCTTCCTGGTTGCGCTTCTTCTACTCTGTGTTTGTCTTGGATTTCGGCTTTCGGTTTTTCCCTTTGGACTACGGCTTTTCGGATCTCGGCTTGGATTGGTGCTTTCGCTCTGTTTTGGATTTCTGGCTACCTCTGGATTCTCGGATTGCTCTACGGACTACGGCTTCGGATTACTCTTCGGCTTCGGTACACGTACCCTTTCGGATATCTGGCTTCCCCTGGACTCTCGGCTCGTTCCTACGATTACGGTTTGCTTTCGGATTACGACTTGGCTTTGTTCGCTCCTGCAAGTGGGTTCACTCACTCGTTCGGTCCCTGTTACCGAACTCGTAACAGAATACTGAGCCATTTAACTCGTAACAATTACATGTTCTCTTGCAGATTAAATTAGGATACTGTTGGACTAACGTCTAATCCACTACAAGTGCCACATATCAATCTTCTTTGGGTAGTGAAAAGGTAAATTCAGAATGACAAATAATACCACCAGACTATTGCAGGGCACACACAGACACAAATACACACTCTCACACCAGGGCCTGTTTCTCCTCAGAAGCAAATTAGCCTACCAGTATCCTTTTGGACCTTTTTATCTTATCCTTTTGAAACCTATGGTGAGAACATATACTCCACACAGATAGCACCCCATGTTCAGAACTGAATACATAGATCTACAAGGCAGGAATGCTAATGGCAGTACCACCATGCTGCAGTTACTATTAAAGTATCAGAAACAATATGACAACATGACAAATTTAAAATACAACATGTATTTTTTTAATTACTTTCAAATGAACACAGAGACAATGTTGTGGAAAGGCACAGATCACAGAATGGTTAGTAAAGTTTCAAATCCCTTGAATATCCCTTGCAAAATGGTCAATTAAGAAGTGGAAGTTGTAAAGGATCACCAAGACCTTGCTCAGATCAAGTCATTTCTATAAATGTGATGGCTGATCTAAAAGGACACTGATCAGCGAGGTAATCAAGATGCTAATGGCAACTTTGAAAGATCTGGTCAAATCTTTGACTGGTCAAAGCATGCCATGGAAATATCCTAAGCACAAATCTGGCCTCTATGGCAGGAATGCAAGTAGGAAGCCATTACTGAAAAAAAGCAACAAAGCAATTAAGTGATACTGCATACATTACTCTTGGTAAGAGATTTACTCTTGGTATAAACCCAATGCAGCACATCACCCAAAGAATGCCATGCCTACTATGAAGCATGATGGTGGAAGTATCATTTTGAGGGGATGTTTCTCACTGGCAGGGATTTGGGCATTTATCAGGATAGAAGGGAAAGTGAATGGAGCAAAATAAAGAAAATACCTTTAGAAATACCTGTGCCCTCAGCAAGAAAGCTGAATCTGGGACAAAATTTCACCTTTTACATGCCAAAGACCTGAAGCAAACTTACAAAGTTACACTAGAGTGACTAAAGAATAAAAATGAAAATGTTCTTGTCTCAGAGTAACAGCCAAAATCTAACTGAAAGGTTGTGAAAGGTTGTGACATGACTTGAATGAATGGCTGACCATCAAAGCTCCCCAAGAAACAATTTTGTATTGAAAATGGTCACAAATTGTCACATTTAGGTGTGCAAGGTAAAGACCTATCCCAACAAAATCACAGCTATACATGTTTCCATGAAGTTACTCAAGGGCTGGAAACTCATTCAATTATGCTATTTCAGTTTCACATTTTACTGTATATATTTTCTAAATCAAAATATTTTTTCCCTTAAAAGTGTAAAGTATGTTATGTAGCTAATAGGAAAAGAAATCTTCAAAAATACAAGAATCTCTGAGGCACTGACACAACAAAAGGTAAAACATTCAAGGGGGTGTAGACTTTCTATAAGCATGTACTGTAGATGTTATTATATGTAGATAATTGTAATATACTGTTACAAAATTTATTTTTAAATAGTCTGTTGTTTCTTTTCTAGAGCTCATTATACCTTGATACAGTGTTGATACTGTCTTACAAGTGCCCTTCTTTTAAGCCAGGATACAAATCTGTATAATTTGATTTAGTTAAACATTTGAATCATGTTCCTTGATCTCTTTCAGAAAGTACTGAAACATGTGTAGATTTTAGAAAAAAAGTATTGGTTTGCCAAGCCGTACATGTCAAGGGTCTGAAAATTTAAAATATTTCCCTTTTCCATTATTGTACAGAATGAGTTAATTCCTCTGGGAGAACTCTCGGCAGAAATGCTGGATTCCATTTATTGTGGAATTCTCAGACTAAGCGTGTTCTCACCTAGTTTGGTTATGTGTCCTTAGAATAAGGAGATAGATTTGCAGTCACTTGTGGGCATCCATGCTGTAAGAAGGAAAATTTAGCACTGAGCAGTATTTTTTTATTTAGAATGCTGGTTGTATTTTCTCTTTTTGACCCGTTTAGGTGTTGCTCAGTGTTTCAGATTACTGGGCTAGCATTCTGGGTTTCTCAGAGTATAAAACATAGACTTCTGGAAAACATAGTTTTGTACATATGTTTTTCATGTTATGTTTATCTAATTCCATATGTTGTACATATTTTGTTCAATGGTTTGTACTGGTTATTTGTATTTTATTTTCAATAAATGTTTGTTTTCTCCAGGTTTATTATTATTACTATTTCACCAGCATATTACCACAGAATAAAATGGTCTGACATGCTGTTTCTCATGTGCATTGAATTATGCGTACCACTTGAGTGTATTTGCATTATATTTAAAAGATCTACAGTATATTTTCCTGACTTCCCTAATTACCATTACAATTTTGAGACATTCTGAATTGTAAAATTCAAATTGTCAATTCTTGATTATCAAAGAAACACCTTTGAAGGTTACAGGATTTAATTCCACTCAAACTTCATTTCTTCTACTATAATCCTGACAAACTCACCTCAGTTTCTCCAGTTTGCAATTTTGATCCTTCAGTCCAGCAGAGAGAAGGTTCCCACCTGAGTCTTCCAGGTTATTATTACTCAGGTCTATCTCTATCAAGTCTGAAGTATTCGATCTGAGAGCTGAGGACAGAATTTCACATATATCCTTGTTCAGATTACAGCGTTCAAGCCTGTATAATGAAAAAGTTGTATTAGAAAAAAATATTTCAAATATCTACACAAAATATTTTTGAAGAATAATGTGAAGTCGTTTCTTGAAGTGATGGAGACTTCCTCATGATTTTTCGGATCATTTTTTTATTTGGTTATTTTTTAACTGAGTACAGTACATTTGATATTTTGGATTGTCTGTTTTTTACAAATTTTAATTAAAATATTCTTTCAAGTTCATATTTTGTCACCATTTGATAAGACTAATGAAATGACATTTAATATTCAGCAAATTTACTATTCCTGAATAGTTACTGAACTATTACTTTATTCTCATTTATTATTTAGAACAGGTTTTGGCCTTCTTTCCCACTGTACAATCTTCAATATTCAGTATGTACTGCTCAATTAACCATCATTACTAGTGGATTCCATTATTTTAAACATGGATATTAGTTGAAATAATGGAACACACAAAACCAAACAGAACAAAGAATCATGATATGTTTTCAGTATAAATTGTCACACAGTGTCAGAATGAAAACCCCAAGCACTAACTCTCTTCTATCACTGTTGACAAATATCCCCTTCTGTGGGATATTCTCCTGTAGCTGTAGTTATTTTAAGTGTTCTGCTACCTCAGCTCCTTTTCTACAGAAGAAGTTGATTCCATCCCTCAGATGTCAGTCTTACTTCTAAATAACATCTAACTTTTAATATAATCTCTTGGCTGTCAGCATTACCCCTGAATGATTTCTGACCAAGAGGGTCATTTTCATGTAGATGACAAGTTACAGTCATTGCAGTGTATAAGATGTATAGATTAGTTTTTGCTGCAATTTAGCATGTTGTAAGTAATGCAGTCCAAAATTACAGATGGATCAGCCAGGTACAACAGGCCCATTTCCAGAATAAAGTTCTTTACAGAAATGAATTCCTGGTTTCAGGACATTTATTAGATAAATTAGTTTGCAATGATCAGAACATATATATATATTATTACATAGATAAGAATGATTTATTTAATACTTAGTAATATATAATGGTTGGTACTGAGCTTTCAGGATGGGAAAATTTATTCAATAGTTTGTAGCAAGCACCTTGATACTAACTGTTCTCTTATATCACTGACATACTCACTTAAGTTTTTCTAATTTACAGTTTGGATCCTTCAGTCCAGTAGAGAAGAGTGTCACTCCAGAATCCCCTAGGTCATTATTACTCATGTCTAGCTCTTTCAGGTAAGAGCTGAAAGTTGAAGTCAGTATTTCACAGCATTCCTGGGAGAGATTGCAGGCATCCAGTCTGCAAAATAAATTAGTTAAAAAGTCATTTTTTTATAAGGAAGGCAGTCTTTTAGTGTACCACATAAGAAAACAATAAGATTATGCAGTCCATCAGTAGACCATGCTATTTTTAGGAGTTGTGCATGGATAATGAAAATATAACAGTTTTTCTCCACTTCCAATCCCTAAAAAGTAAATCAATCAGGCCTCACTTCTCTGTTTGTCTGCCACTACAGGTGAACTAAAATTACTGTAGATCTCTCTGTACTCATATAGCATATGCCTTAATTTCTGGAAGCTGTATGAATTTTCCTGTACTTGTGAAAAGCATCTACACTGAAGTTTGTCCCAGACACATTCAGAAAATCCATGGAATCAATATTTAATGTACTGCTACAAAATGGTGGATGGGGATGGAATCACACCATCAAAAGATTACATGTGTTCAATGTCATTGAAGCAGGTACATTTCCTACACTTTTTGGAAAACTAAAGATGGAAATCTTATTAGGTTGCAGAAAAGGTCACTACCTATACTGCCACCATATAAATAATAATAATAATAATAATAATAATAATAATAATAATAATAATAGTTACACATTTTCACCCAATAATTCCCCTAAAGGCAACAACAATGGCAATGCTGAAAACATTTGACCATGCAACGAACTGGCTACACTGAAATTAACCAATCTAGAAAAAATAAAAAAGTTAAATGTAATGCTTCCCCAGATCTCCAAAATTACATTCCATTTACATCCCAAAAATATAGTGCTGCTAGACAACCAACAAAATCCTAAAATTCTCAGCAGACCATGACTTAACAACTGACTTTCACCCCCTCCTATTCTTGGGCACCTATCGGCATCCTTTCAACTCAAAGGACTCCCTTGTTGATGAATTGCTGACAGGTTGCAAAGCAATAATATAATTTAGGGATTTGCCAGCCCGTCACCTCGCCGGTCCCAGACAGACCTGCACACAATCCAAACAAGACTGCCAATTTCAATTAACAAACACAGCAAGATATGACACTCCCACCCTTAATAAGAAACATAATATTTTGTTAAAACAAAGTAGGCTGTTGACAAGAAAAATGCCACTAAACTCAAATCAGCTTACAGAAAAAGTTTCCCAAAGCTAAGCACATGACATGGCATCAGCTACAACATCCTCCACACCATTCTTGTGTCAAATTCCTAATTTCCTGTAACATAAGTGTTCAGCACATCAATCATTATCATAATTATATCTATACATACTATGAAGAAAAGTCTAACTTCACCAGTATCTGTACCACTAGCATCTACCTCAGCAAGCACGTAAGGCAATCAACAATCAAATGGTTTAGTTTATGACAGTAAAAACACTGTAGTTTTTCCTAAGTGCATAGAGAAACAGACCTTGAGTTTAGACCAGATGTCACAGTACATGTTCAAACTGTTAAGTTTTTATCATTTCCCTGAGAGGAGGTTTGAACAGAAGTAATAAACACATCTTATGTGTTAACACAAACTCGCAACTATCACAACTACTACATACTGCACGCAACTACACACAAGCCACCACACCGTACCATGGTATGTGATTGGCTGGCCAAAATGACCGACAGGGGCACTCGTGGTGCATTGGTCGGTAGTGAAAAGATTTAATCATTTAATCTCTTTACTGTGCACATTTTAATCTTTTTAGTATTGGATATTTTTATGGAATTTTACAACTAAAGGGAAATTTTAGTAGCTGAGCATAAAAAGAAGAGGAGCATAATACATCTGAAGGTCATAAATGATATTAATTTAGGAACATAAACATATTATGTAAACTGTAAATTGCTGGAATTGGTAGTTTAAAGAAAAAAATACACAGCAGTATTTAATTTCTCCCTAAACATTTTAAGCATCAAAGTCTTACATGTGGTTATTTCGGAAACTTTTTTACATGCTCCTTCTGACCATATTACTGTACGTTTATATACTTTGTGAAAAGTGATCATTTCTGCGAATACGCTCGTTATCGGGATAAACAAAAGCATACCTTTAGAATTTGATTAATAATGTATTATGTATTATGGAATCGCAAATCTAAAGAAATTAATAATGATATAATTATATCCATGTTCTGTAGCACAAACAGTAGTATAAGACTTTCTATTGATATGTGTACAGCTATTTGCTACATCGCTATGTTATGTCGCTGTGTCTGTGGTGTGAAAGCTTAAGTGTCTGACTTATACGTGTGAGGTCAGGTGTTCAAATCCAGCAATTGCTATGAGTTTTCTTTTAACAAATAAAAATTTCTTTGAAAAACTAAAATAGCAAATATTTTAGATTGACTATATTGACACTATATTGACATTTTTTATATTTCTAAATATCACAACATGTTCGTACTGTATGTACACAGCGGTACCGCAAGATGTAGGGCGCAAACCCACGTGAGCCCGAAAGCTCTACATCATTAATACTGTAATATCTTCTGTGTCGCATTAACAAGTTTAAAAGGAGGAGACACTTCAGTTCATAGAACTGAAGTTCACTCTTCAGTTCATAGAGAAATTTCATCAGAGCCTCACAACATTGTTCAATAATACTCTTCTTGTGTCTAATTTTTAGTTAAGCAGGATTCAAGCAGGATTTCAGATGAAAGATAGTGACGTCAAGCAAGCCCAAATCAAAGTTGAACCCATTCAAAGTCTACATTACATTTTAGCGTTTCATTTTGAGCTGAAGACCCTCACACCTGAAGAAGTCTTCACAGCCGAAACGTTGCATTTTCTCTTTTCTCTTTTCAGCATGAAATAAACCTATTACTTGTCCCTTTGCAGACTACGCAGGCTGAAGTAGTCTTGTACAGTGATAGACGTGGGTAATGTCATCCCCATTAAACAATGTGCTTATCGCGCCAATCCTGCTAAACTAAAAGTGTGTATTGTCTGTTTAGGGTTCTGTAGCATTCCAGTTTATGTTGTGTTCCTACTTGCAAAACAGCAATTACAAACATTAAAATCATACTTGCTTTATACTGTCTAACTGAGCAATCTTGCTTTATAAAATATACAGACTTTTTCATGTTTAATGTGTACGATGCTGTAATACAGTTTAAAATAATTAGAAGTCTAAACAGTATCAACTTGAATTCTAATCTTTATTAATATAACTATCAGGTGATATTAAATAAATACAGCTTTTTAGTATAGATTACACTTTTCTAAAACGTATTTAGAAAAATTAGAGAAGATTACAATCTAATCTTTCCACATTTGATCCCAAGAGGAAGTACAATACACTCCTGCTTTGTTTAGCGATGGTATGAAAAATAAATCTAAATGGTGAGAAAGCTATGCTGAAAGTTTATTAAGATACTTAGAAGACAAAGATAACGATTTACATTGCATTGTCAGATAGTGAATCAATAAAGACATTTAGTGAAACAAGCGTTTGCAATTTAAATCAAAATGGGGGTAACGGGGACTCGTATTATTTCTCTCTTCTCTCTCTTATTATCAAAACTCATTCAATTGTGGTTCTATTGGTTTCAAAGAGGGCTTCTAGTTGGGAATTCAGGTAGATTGCCAGGCGAAAGGATTAGTAAATATATTTTGTTAAAGCAAGTCAGTTTTTTGCGACACATGTAGCGGAGCTAGTGTGGTGACGTCAGCGCCCTCACTGCGCGTAGCAGGGACCTCAGCTGCCTGTGCTGGGGGAGGTCTCCTTTAGCTCACGTGGTTGGTGCCCTGTTGCGTTACGCTGGGGAAACCCAAGTTCGCGCCCTAGGTGTGGGGACGGAACAGGCGGCAGGGGACACGACCCCACACGGAACCGCGATGATCAGGGCTGGCAAAACCGTAAGGGCCTACTCACACCTGGACAAGGCTGGCAGCACCGTAAGAATTATGTTTTTCGACTTCTCCAGTGCCTTCAATAGCATCCAGCCCTTACTTCTAAGGAGGAAGCTGGAGGAGATGCAGGTCGATGCCTCCATGACCTCATGGATCACCGATTACCTGACAGGCAGACCACAGTCTGTGAGACTTCAGAACTATGTGTCTGAACAGGTAATGAGTAACACAGGGGCTCCTCAGGGGATGGTTCTTTCTCCATTCCTCCTCACCCTCTATATTTCGGACTTTAAGTACAACTCAAAGTCATGTCACCTGCAGAAGTTCTCAGATGACTCTGCAATTGTGGGATGTATCAAGGGTGGGCAGGAGGAGGAGTACAGAGGACTGGTCAGCAGCTTTGTGGAGTGGTTTGGGGAGAACCACTTGGAACTGAATGTAACAAAGACAAAGGAACTGGTGGTAGATTTCAGGAGGAAAAAGGTCAAACCTACTCCTGTCTACATCCATGGGAGTGGCGTGGAGATGGTGGACTCTTACAAGTACCTGGGAGTGCACATTGATGATAGACTGGAATTGTCTAAGAACATCGAGGCCATCTAAAAGAAGGGACAGAGCCGACTTTACTTCTTGAGGAGGCTCAGGTCCTTCAATGTATGTAGTAAGATGCTACATATGTTCTATCAGTCGGTGGTAGCGAGCGCTATTTTCTACGCAGTGCTATGCTGGGGCCCTGGGATTAGAGCAGTGGATTCTAAAAGGCTGAACCAGCTCATCAGGAGAGCAAGCTCTGTCATTGGGTCTGACCTGGACCCCTTTGAGGTAGTGGCTGAGAGGAGAATGGTGTCCAAACTAGAGGCCATCATGGACAACATCTCCCTCTATGACAGGCTTGTAGAAATGAAGAGCACGTTCAGCAATAGAATGACTAATCCAAGGTGCGACAGGGAGCGCTACAGGAGGTCATTCTTGCCTTCTGCCATAAGAATGTACAACACATCCACCTTGCGTCTGGGCAGAGGCAACATTGACAGTGACCTGCTTCTGGCCTGAGCACATCTACTGCTACATCTGTTCTTTTTCTTTTCCCATTTACAACCGTTTTTTGTGCAATATATGCCAGGGACCCGTGCAATACATTTATATTTATATTTATATCTATATTTACATCTATATTTAAATCTGGGGATTCAGATGGAGTTTTCACCCAGTTCACTCCTTCTGCTATAAGCCTTGCCTTTGCTGCTGTGTGTTTTGGATCGTTGCCCTGAAAGAAACGGTGCCTTGATCCAAAGTGCTCCCTGATATATGGGGCGGCATGCTGTTTGACCACGACTTCCTCAAAGAATTCACAATCCATAATTCCTTCGAAAATAAGAAGTGGTCCCGGGCCTCTTCTAGATATACCTCCCCAGACGTGAACCTTCAGTGGATGTTTTGGCTTTGGCTTGTTCACATGCGATTTGACATGTTCCTTGTAACTACACTGCTGTCAATATTGTAGCAATAGACAAAATTAAACAAAATGTAATGTAGGGATTTCTATACGTCTTTATCTAGTGGTTACATTAGTGACAAAGGCTAAACCGACCTGCCTGCCACACACACAAACATGCCTTAGGATGGTGATGTTACTGCTTTCATATGAATCCTTTCATATGGAAACATTTTGACACTGCGCTTAACAATCTTAGAAAGATCACAAACCAAGCCTGTTTTTTGCCTAAAAAAATCACGCCCGATAAAGTGAAGTAGCATTAACTAGCAAAGGTGTTTCGTAGATGTAGGCATAGTACGTAATTCAGGCTTTATGAACTCTAGTAATTAATAACCCTAATTAATAGAATACCAGGTGTAAGTTCATAAAGCCTGAATTACGTACTATGCCTATATCTGTGAAACACTTGATCATCTACTTCAAAGATTTCAGTGCTTATATTCTAATCGCAGTGGGGGCAGGGTGTGTGGGGACAGGTTTATGCTGAAATTGCATTTGGGATCTGTGTTCTTCATAACTGAAACATTTTCTCTGAAAGCATTTTCTTCCCATTTTAGCTGATCTTTTGCTGCCTACGCATGCTTACACAGCTCCCTCGGTAAATTATCATACTTGACTGAGAAAGCTTTAGAAAACTTAACATTTTTCTTATCAACAAATTGTAAATACGATGTTTACATTGGCGTTATTAAATTTTCACTTAAGTGTAAGGAGGAGTGTCAGCTGTCAATGAGAGCAGACCCCCCCCCCCCCTTAGGCTGGGCAAACGATTTTTTATTTTTTTTAATTTAAAGAATTAGATATAATGATGTGCTCCTGCTTAACTTAGACATTGCATGACTTTAAAAGCTATAAAAGCAGCTTTCGATAGTTAATAACCAATTTTTATATGCTAAAAACTGGTGATTTTTCTTCCTCGTCATCAGATCTTTCTTGGAAAAATGTATTTTATGTGTTACAAAAAACTGACTTGCTTTAACAAAATATATTTACAAATCCTTTCGCCTGGCAATCTACCTGAATGCCCAACTTTCTGAGAAGCCATCCATGAAACCATGTTTGCTGATATTATTACTGACAATAAATATTATTGACACGATATTGTCATTACAAATATATCCCATATGGTGTACGTGTTACTGAAGCTAAAAGTTTAGCCTTTGACACTAATGTAACCATTAAATAAAGACATACATATAGAAATCCCTACGTTAAAAACTGTATATGGCTGGTATTGGTATTTTAAAGAAAAAATACACACCAGTATTCCACTTTCTCCCTAAACATTTTAAGCATTAAAGTCTTACATGTGGTTAATTAGGAAACGTTTTTATGTGCTTCTTCTGACCTTATTAAGTTTATATTAAGTTTAAGTACCTGCAGGCACTTTTCCTGTCCATGGGGGGAAGGGGGACTGACTCAATAGAAGGTTAGCCTATTCTACTCTGAGAATGTAGAGGGGGAGGAAATGTGCCCACGGTCATTTAATTAGTATTAACATTTGCACTGATTCCCTTGCAAAGATATGGACAGGAGAATATTCGTGCGTGGTCAAACAAATAGCATAAAAATTACTCTCACAGCTCACAGCTCTAGAAGGTTTCGTGAAAATGCTACAGGCATGCCAAAATCATTTTTGAACTTCAAGCTAACTTTACCCTGTTTTGCACTGTCAGATTGTGAATCAAAAAAGGCATTTAATTAAACATGCGTTTGCGTTAGACATGCAATACACTTCCTTGTGATCATCTTTGATGATCTTAGTTTTTTTTAAACTTTTTAATTATACACTTTAAACACTTTAATTTTGTAAACGCAACACACATTCTGTACAGATACAGTACAATCATATTCTCCTGTCTTCCCGTGGTGTAAAACGAATTAGCAGGTGATTGAGATAATGCATCGCCCACTCAGTGGAATGTTCTCATTTACAAGTGTAAAATAAGTTGATAATTCTTAATAATTCCGTGTCGCATTAACTAACTCTTCAGTTTATTCCACCAGACAGTACATGAATATAATTATATCGTTATTAATTTGTTTAGATACCCGATTCCATATTATATTCCCTGTTAATCAAATTTTAAAAGTATGTTTTTGTTTACGTCGATAATGAGCGAATTCACAGAAAGGCTTTAAAGACTATCATGTTTCACAAAGTATATTCACAAAATAACCACATGTAAGACTTTGATGCTTAAAATGTTTAAGGAGAAAGTGGAATACTGGTGTGTATTTTTTCTTTAAAATACCAATACCAGCCATATACAATCTACATGATATGTTTATGTTCCTAAATTAATACAGTTTATGAGCATGTGAAAGGCATGGCAAATCGGAGATTCTCAAAACTTACTTTGTGTGATTGGAAACGAATATGTGATCGGATCAACGAAATGCTGTGGTGTTACTTTTTCTCAATGAAAAAATAGTCTTTTCATTTTCAAAGACGGTTACAAAGAAAGTGGACCAGGGTAATACTTTGAGCTTACAGCTTGTCCAAGGTCATTCATTATTAATATTGTTAGTAATATCTTCAGTAAAGACTTTGATGGATAAAATATTCCTGCATCTCTCTCTCTCATCCTAGCATTAATCTCACATCAACAGGGTCCACTTGTCGGGATGCCCGTCTCCATTTGGTGGTTTGAACCATATCTTTGAGCTGACATTGCCATTAAATGCGACCGAGAATACTCCAACCAGCGCGTCACTCCACCTGCCGTCGGAGTGGGGAGGGGGGGAAGAACAAAGTAATGTAGCCAATTCATAGAGGGGGATTATTAGGAGGCATGGGAAATTTGGCCAGGACGCCAGGGTTACACCCCTACTCTTTTCGAGAAACACCCTGGGATTTTTAATGACCACAGAGTCAGGACCTCGGATTTACATGTCATCCAAAAGACGGCGCTTGTTTACAGTATAGTGTCCCCGTCACTATTCTGGGGCATTAGAACCCACATGGACTGCAGGGTGAGCGCCCCCTCCTGGCCTCACTAACACCTCTTCCAGCAGCAACCTTGGTTTTTCCCAGGAGGTCTCCCATCCAGGTACTGACTAGGCTAAAATATTTCTTTATAATTAAAATATTTATGATAAAGGTGGTAGGTTGTGTACTTTTGTCCAACTGAGCAATGTTGCTTTTATAAAATATACCAACTTTTTAATGTTTAATAATTAACATGCTGTAATACACAGTTTAAAGTTAAAAGTCTAAAGAGTATACAACTTAAATTCTTAATTGGATAAAGATTGTCCCTCAGCAGTGATCAGGATTTGAAACTGGGTGTTTTCTGGTGACAGCTCAAATACTATACATGAGAGGGTAAGCATTATAAGCTCCACCTGACGGTTTTGCAAGGGGATTCCAGATTATTAACATAATCGAATTTGCATAAGGTACAGCGCAGTATACTGCGAAACGCCCACCATGTTCTACCGCAGCATACCCCGCTTGTTTAGAATGGCTGCATCTGTACTATAATATATATGAATATAGCAGATTTACACAGTTTAAACGTGTACTGCTTTTATGCTAAAATATACCAGATAAGAATACGTACAGATGCAGCCATTCAAAACAAGCGATACCGCATTATCATGCGGTGTGCTTGTCGCGGTGTAACGCAAGTTACCATATTAATACTATATATTCTCACATAGTACCGCATGGTACCACAAGTAAAATAATAGTATCTGGAATTTCTGCAAGGTGGAGCTAATAAACCTCAACCTCTCATGTTTAAGCTGTCACCATCAAAGTCTTTTAGATATTACTAATAGTTTTAATAATGAATGACCTTGAACAAGCTGTAAACTCAAAGTATTGTCCAAAGTATGGTCCAAATTCTTTTTTTCATTGACCGTCTTTATAAAAGTAACACCACAGCATTTCATTGATCCAATCAAGCATTTGTTTCCAATCACGCAAAGTACAGTAATTTTTGAGAATCTCTGATTCGCCATGCCTTTCACATGGTCATAAAAGATATTAATTTAGCAACATAAACATATTACTGTATGCAAACTGTACTGTATACAGTATGTATATGTATATTTAATGTCTTTACTGTGCCCGTTTAAGTATTGAATATTTATATGGAATTTGACCACTGATGGGAAATTTTAGTAGCTGAGCATAAAAAGAATAGGAGCATAATGCGTGTGAAGGCCATAAACGATATTAATTTTGGAACATAAACATACAGTATTACAGTATGTAAACTGTATATGGCTGGTCTCTGTACTTTAAAGAAAAAATACAAACCAGTATTCCATTTCTCCCTAAACATTTTAAGCATCGAAGTCTTTAACTAACATGTGAAATGACGTGTATAAAAAGTGGTAGTTTTAAGCTGTTCTGCAAAGACGCTCGATACCGGAGCAAACAAGCATACTTTTAGAATTTAAATGATAGGGAATATAATATGGAATCGTGTATCTAAAGAAATTAAAAATGATATAATTATATTCATGTACTGCAACACAAGAATAGTATATGCTGTACAATGTCTGTTGATACTGTATGTGTAGGGCTGTTCCACCACTCCTTCTGTGACCTTGCGAGTGGTGCTGTGGTCTAAGTGACAGGTTGGCTGTTCAAATCCAGCCAGTACCATGACTTTTCTTTTAACAAACATTTCTTTGAAAAAATAAAATAGCAATATTATGGACAAATAATTGACTTTTTATATTTCATGTTCTTTTCATAACATGTTCGAATGTAAGTCATTTTTTAATAACAGTGAATAGTCACCTTCTTTCCTTCTGACAACGGTTCCTGCTTTTGCTTCCTGTTTATGTTGTGTGAAGATCCCTTCAGGGTTATTAAAGTAATTAATAATATCTTCGGTGTCGCATCTTCCCTGTGTAGCTGAACTTGCCCACGCATGCTTACACAAGCTTCCTGGGTAGACTATCACAAAGTACGACACAAAATCCGACATTTACATTGGCGTTATTAACTTTTCACTTGAGTGTATGGAGGATTGTCAGCTGTCACTGAGAGCAGACCTCCCCCCCTTACGCTGTGCAAACGATTGTTTAAGTTTTTGTAAAGAAATGCAAGACATTTCCTTACACAAGGGGGTTTTGTGAAAAAGCACATTGTGCTGCTGTAATACAGTTTAAAATAATTAAAAGTCTAAGTAGTATCAGCTTTATTAATGGGTTGTAATTTAAAAAAAGTTAAAACTGCACTCAAAATGCAATTTAGCAATTTAGAGGAGACACCCAAATTAATAATGTAACATGCTACTGTCTGTGCATGAACATAGTTATACTGTTATTTCTTTAGATAAACGATTCCATGTTTTTTTTTTAATCCCTGGCGGGACCGGGCGTCCATAAGAATCAAGTAATAGGTTTATTCCATACTGAAAAAAAAAAGAAAGAAAACACATTCCATAAGAATCAGTGCCTTTATATAGCGCCTTTAAATGTGGCTTCTCAAAGCGCTTTATAGGATAAAAACAACAATAACAACAAAAACAATATTGTATTTCATCGCACTTTGACAGATCATCTTTAAATCAATTGTTGATTTAAAGTTTGACAGTAAATGTTTATATTGTAATGCATACTATACAGCCTCCATTTCTTTACAAAAACTTAAACAATCGTTTGCGCAGCATAATGGGGGGGGGGGGGGGTCTGCTCTCAGTGACAGCTGACAATCCTCCATACACTCAAGTGAAAAATTAATAACGCCAATGTAATTAAATTCTAAAAGTATGCTTGTATTCACAGAAAAGCTTAAAACTACCACTTTTTATACACATTATTTCACATGTTAGTTAAAGACTTCGATGCTTAAAATGTTTAGGGAGAAATGGAATACTGGTGTGTATTTTTTCTTTTTAGCACAGAGACCAGCCATATACAGTTTACATACTGTAATACCGTATGTTTATGTTCCAAAATTAATATCGTTAATGGCCTTCACATGCGTTATGCTCCTATTCTTTTTATGCTCAGCTACTAAGATTTCCCTTCAGTGAAAAAATTCCGTATCAATATTCAATACTAAAACAGGCACAGTAAAGACATTTACAGTAAATCTTTCCATGACCGACTAACGTACCATGAGTGCCCCTGTCAGTCAACCAATCACATACCGCGGTATGACGCGTTATGACGCGCAATGATGTAGCCAAATGCCCGCGGTACGTGTTTGTGCCGCACACTTTGAATGGTTGCATCTGTAACTATTAATGTGATACTCAATAGCAATTAATTTCTACTGAATAAATTATACAGTCATACAGAGATCCTTCATACGAATTAGCAAACACCGTGTTTCAGTTTTACGTATACTGTAGGTTACTTAAATGTCCACAGAAGACACTAATGTGTGTGTACTTTCAAAGGCTACATTTGTCGCACTTCATTTAAGAGTTTGTGTTAATTTATGTATCTTTTCTGTTCGAGGCTGTGAATTAGTTACAGGTATGTTGAACAGTGACTGACAAAAGTATGTAAATCTACCAAAAGCACCTGATAATGTCCAATAGTGTTGGCAATTTAAATTTTAAATAGAAATAGCATTAATATATGGTGTTGGTACATGGGAGATTATTTCATCTACCAGTAAAAAAATATATTTGTAATTTTTAAAAAGGTAAACTTAGACTTCTGTTACAGACCTTTTCAGGTCCTTTCAGTTTATAACTGTTACTCCGTCACCGTGAGCCCTAGGAATTTTTAAAACAGCATTTTGCTTGCTCACTTGGTCCACATACCAGTCCATTAAGAGCCGCACCATCACCGTGGTGTGTGCCGTCCTACACAACCTTACTATCGACTGGATGAGCCTCCTGTTCCATCTTAACACTGTTGTTATTGGACCACAGTCACAGGACAGAAATGGGACACTGTTCTAAAGAACTGTCATAAATAAGAAATTTTAAAAAAGATCACTACGTTTTTTTAATGTACACTTACATTTTCCTATACAACGTCTTCACTGTAACCTCAGAACCCCCATTCAATGAAAAATGCAAAAAATCTATTCAAATGACCTAATGTGAGAGAACATATCTAAGACTTGCACTGCAATTAAATACCGCATTTCCTTAATTTCAGATCTCTTCACTCTTCAGGATATCTGAAAATTCACTATTGCATACTGAAGGCTCTACATACAGCTACTAATAAAGACAGATATTAAACTTCATAATTGATAAATTACACTTTTATTAGTAGACATATGAATTAATAAACTTCATTTTTAAGAGTTCAAGCAGGGAGCGTGTCAGCATGCGTAGGCTGCAAAGGAACAAGTAAAGATTTATTCCATTCTGAAACGGAACAAATAAAAACAGATTTTTGGCTGTGGAGCCTTCTTTGAGTGTCAATTCATAATTAGTAATTGTGGTGTGACTAGAAGGCAATTTTAATATAATTCCCAAGCGATTAATGCATTAATTAATTTGTTGCTTTCAGTTCGTTGCAAGTGACCTTATCTGTCTTTTTTTGTTAGCTATTCAAGGTTTGTGAAGTTTTTCCCACTACAACGAGCACAATGAAACCCACCTCCTTCGTTGTGCGGATTTTGTGCCGGTTTGTACCACTGAAAGTAGCATTTGTACTGCTTTCACTTCTGAGATATGGCGCCTTGTTTTTGGGGGGGCGTGACGTCACTCAGCCCCCCTACAACGTTGCAGAAGAACTGAACCTGACTCTTTCAGTACTACTCTATTTGTGCCAGTTTGTACTGTACCATTGAAAGTAGATTCCAAGCTGCTTTCATTCCTGAGATATAGTGTCTTCTTTTTTAGTTGATCACGTGACCATGAGCCACATACAGTGACTTCTGATTTCTTATTTTTTTGCATGTTTGTCACACTGAAATGTTTCAGATCATCAAACAAATTGAAATATTAGACAAAGATAACACAAGTAAACACAAAATGCAGTTTTTAAATGAAAGTTTTTATTATTAAGGGAAAAAAAAATCCAAACCTACATGGCCCTGTGTGAAAAAGTGATTGCCCCCTAAACCTAATAACTGGTTGGGCCGCCCTTAGCAGCAACAACTGAAATCAAGCGTTTGCGATAACTGGCAATGAGCCTTTTACAGCGCTGTGGAGGAATTTTGGCCCACTCATCTTTGCAGAATTGTTGTAATTCAGCCACATTGGAAGGTTTTTGAGCCTTTACCCCTTTTTTAAGGTCATGCCACAACATCCCAATCGGATTCAGGTCAGGACTTTGACTAAGCCACTCCATTTTGTCTTCATTTTGTTTTTCTTAAGCCATTCAGAGGTGGACTTGCTGGTGTGTTTTGGATCATTGTTCTGCTCGCAGAACCCAAGTGCGCTTCAGCTTGAGGTCACGAACAGATGGCCGGACATTCTCCTTCAGGATTTTTTGGTAGACAGCAGAATTCATGGTTCCATTTACCACAGCAAGTCTTCCAGGTCCTGAAGCAGCAAAACAGCCCCAGACCATCACACTACCACCACCATATTTTACTGTTTGTGTGATGCTCCTTTTCTGAAATGCTGTAATACTTTTACGCCAGATCTAATAGGACACACACATTTCAAAAAGTTCAACTTTTGACTCGTCAGTCTACAGAGTATTTTCCCAAAAGTCTTGGGGATCATCAAGATATTTTCTGGCAAAACTGAGACGAGCCTTTATGTTCTTTTTGCTCAGCAGTGGTTTTCGTCTTGGAGCTCTGCCATGCAGGCCATTTTTGCCCAGTCTCTTTTGTTATGGTGGAGTCATGAACACTGACCTTAACTGAGGCAAGTGAAGCCTGCAGTTCTTTGGATGTTGTTGTGGGGTTTTTTGTGACCTCTTGGATGAGTCGTCGCTGCGCTCTTGGGGTAATTTTGGTCGGCCGGCCACTCCTAGGAAGGTTCACCACTGTTCCATGTTTTCGCCATTTGTGGATAATGGCTCTCACTGTGGTTCGCTGGAGTCCCAGAGCTTTAGAAATGGCTTTATAACCTTTTCCAGACTGATAAATCTCAATTACTCTGTTTCTCATTTGTTCCTGAATTTCTTTGGATCGCAGCATGATGTCTAGCTTTTGAGGATCTTTTGGTCTACTTCACTTTGTCAGGCAGGTCCTATTTAAGTGATTTCTTGATTGAGAACAGGTGGCAGTAATCAGGCCTGGGTGTGGCTAGAGAAATTGAACTCAGCTTTCCAAATATGTGATAAACCACAGTTGATTTATGTTTTAACAGGGGGGGCAATCACTTTTTCACACAGGGCCATGTAGGTTTGGATTTTTTTTTACTTGTTGTATCTTTGTCAAATATTTCAATTTGTTTGATGATCTGAAATATTTCAGTGTGACAAACATGCAAAAAAATAAGAAATCAGGATGGGGGCAAACACTTTTCACTTTTTTGCTTAAAAGAGAAGAAAGAAAACACAACATTTCGGCTGTGGAGCCTTCTTCAGGTGTGAGGACTGAAACGTTGTGTTTTCTTTTTTTTTCAAGATGGCGCCGTGTTAGTGGCAGCCTGCTACAGCAGCTCTGTGTCTTTTTGTTGTCTTCTTGTTTCTTTCAGTTAGTTAATGGTAGTGTGTTAGTGTTTTTTCTTTATACCCTTGCCTGCAACTAGATTTGCAACCACAACATGATGGATGCTAGGAAAGCTGAGATACTTTTTCTTGTTTTTTTCTGATACTCGGACCTCTGTTTCTATCGGGTTGCAATGGCGATAGCTACAGAGGCATTGTCTACATGCGGGACCAGCTGATCTTGCTAACGGGTCCGGCTCTACTCACTGGAGAGAAGCCATCAGTTCCAGAGTTGCTGAGGAGGAGAAGCCGAGGCTGTAGGGCTGGTGTGACGCGAAAGGCAAAGAGAAGGAGATTTAAACCCTATCTTCCTTTGATCATCATGGGAAATTTGAGGTCCTTAGTGAGCAAGACGAACTGGGAGCATTGGTGAGGAGTCAGAGAGAGTATAGAGAATGCAGTATCATGTGTTTCATCGAGACGTGGCTGCAGGAACTTATTCCGGATTCGAATGTTACCATCGGCGGCTTTCAAAGGAAAGAGGTAAAGGAGGGGGGCTCGCGGTGGTTGTCAACAACAGATGGTGTAATCCTGGACATACTCATGTTAAGGAGGGCGTCTGAAACCCGGACATTGAACTGGTTGCCATAGGACTGCATCCATACTATCTGCCGCGGGAGTTTACATGCGCCATCTTTGTTGTTGTTTACATTCCACTCATGGCAAACACAGAGGCAGCGTGTGATGTCATAAACACAGTCACAGCCAGGCTACAAACAAAGCACCCTAGCGCTTTTATAGCTATTTCAGGGGACTTCAACCACATCTCTATTTCCACCACTTTTCCTACTTTCCACCAGTTTTTTAAGTGCCAGACCATCTTTGGGCTTCCACATTAGCAACAGAAACAGTCTCTGTATTCTGATTAAATCAATGTTGTGTTGTATAATGAGGGGGCCACTTGGCAGCTTCTGGGCCCTAGGCAGCTGCCTACTGTAGCTCACCTGTGCCCAGGGTCAGCCCTGGTTGATTATGTATTAATTTCGTTTTGGCATTTACATTCTTATTTTTTCAGTGTAATGTTTTCCTACCTGTTTTAACTGCTATAATGAGATCCCATGAATGCACATAAAATTACTGTTTGGTCATTTGATAGAATCATATACATGTGTGTGCTATTTGTTGGGATATTTTTTTTATAAACATTTTCTTACGTTTTCCATTCAGAAGTTTTGTTAGGTTCTAATGACTTAGGGATGAAATATGTATTAATTATTTGGAGTGACTCGCCTCACTAAGGGATGGCAGCCTATCTGAGGCTGGATAGACTACCCAAAATCCTCCACCTTCACTATTGTGAGGATCGAGCTGGAGAGTTTGCTGCTGCAAAGGTGTAGATGTTGTGTTGAGGGGGCTGCAAAACAGACTTACATATGGAGGCAAGCAGAAGTAATTAATAACAATAATTGCTTACACTTATATAGTGCTTTTCTGGACACTCCACTCAAAGCGCTATACAGGTAATGGGGATCCCCTCCAGCACCACCAATGTACAACCCCACCTGGATGATACCACGGCAGCCATAGTGTGCCAGAACACTCACCACACATCAGCTATTAGTGGGGAGGAGAGCAGAGTAATGAAGCCAATTCATAGATTTTGATTATTAGGAGGCCATGGTAAGGGCAAATGGAAAATTCAGTGAGGACACCAGGGTTACACCCCTGCTCTTTTCAAGAAATGCTCTGAGATTTTTAATGACCACAGAGAGTCAGGACCTCAGTTTTACATCTCATCCAAGGGACAGCACCTTTTTACAGTACAGTGTCCCCCTCACTATGCTGGGGCATTAGGACCCACATGGACTGCAGGGTGAGTGCTCCCCACTAACACCTCTTCCTGCAGCAACCATAGTTTTTCCCATTATGTCTCTTATCCAGGTACTGGCCAGGCTCACACCTGCTTAGCTTCAGTGAGTTGCCAGTTGTGAGCTGAGGGGTGATATGGCTGCTGGCAAGTATGCATGATTAGGATGATGTGACCTGTTTCTGGACTGAACAGTAAACTGATACATCTGTTCTTTTTCTTTTACCGTTTACAACCGTTGTTTTTTTTTGCAATACATGCCAGGGACCTGTGCAAAACATTAAGATCTATAGTTTTATTGTGCAATACGACTTTTTTGTGTACTGTTCTGTTCTGGTTTGTTCTTTGTGTGTTCTGGACTGTGAGTAACTCTTCGTGGTGCACTTCTCAATGTACTGATTATATTGTATGTATTGTATTATTATTATTGTATCATTCGTTACACTGTGTCTGTGTTGTCTGTGTTAAGCTGCTGTTGCACTGCAATTTCCATCACGGGATCAATTAAGTATCTATCTTTCTTCTCTTTTCAGCATGAAATAAACCTATTACTTGTTCCTTTGCAGCCTATGCATGCTGATGCAGCTACCCACCTGAACTATTACAGAATACATTAACTTAGACTAAGACCAGCATAATTTTACAGTAGTTTCATTTTTTTTATGTTGTGTTATAATACATTGTTTCTATAAAATTCCACCCTTTAATGCAACTCACTGCCAGTTGCACAGGTCATTTTGTGTGGTTGCACTTCCTCTACAAGCAATTATAACATCTGTAATTTATTTACTTGTTGTTTTTAAATACATTTTATACAAAGGGCTGGCCCCTGGCTTAGGGGAACTAGGCGACTGCTTATGGCCCCGAGGCTTCCAGGGGGCCCCATCAATGTGCAACAGATTTTTTTTAATTGGCACGTTCAAATGTGGCAAAAATTCTGTCCAGTGGCTCTTTCTGTTGCTGCTATGTGCTAAACCAGGAAGGGTAAAGTTTGTTAGTGATAAATTATAATATTATAAGTTGTAAATGTAAGTGTGTTAGTTTATATCACTGTCGATGCTACTATACAGAATACTGTTTGTTTCATTTTCGGAAAGTAATAAATGTTGTAATCAATTTAATGCCCCTCACGTTACAAGTGACTTTTTACTTCCATTGCAAACTACGTTATAATGGTTTAAAAATCAATTACTGATCCAGACATTCAGAGTGCTGGAAGCAAAATATGACCGTAAATAGCATGCTCCATTTCACTGCGTTGCAATGCTCAATACCATTTGTATTTTTTTCAAATAATCAGACACAGGAAAGCAATACATTGTAAAACTGCCAGGTGGCACAGTGAATGCTTAATGTGGTGTGACTAACATAACATACACTAAATCTTATTTTAATAATAAAAATTAAATGTGTATTTACCCACTAGTGCATTTCATTATTTTAAATACAGGCTGAGATAGATGACAACTGGGATGTCTTTCAGAATCTAGACACAATAATAAATACCTAAATAGTGTTAATATTTCCACTTCCTAGAGCTTCAAACCAAGGGATGTTTACTTGCTGTGTTTGGTGTGAGAAACTGATCAAATGAATCTTCTGGTTTACCAGAAGAAGGTAATTATTTTGTGTTTAATCCCAAACGTTTTTCTTCTGATTCATAACTGTAACAAATTGTCAACTTTGCAATGAAGCTCTACCCTTTACCTATGCCAATAGCACGGCCTCTTGGAAAGGATAAGGAAAGATCTCTAACCATGTACATTTGATAAGCACCACTTGGATGATGTGAGGGCTGCCAAAATGCTCAACAGACATCTTCTGTCATCTGAGAGGAGGACACAGTAATAAAGCCAATTCATAAATGGAATTATTAGGAGGCCATGACTGATAAATACCAGGGGGAAATTTGGCCAGGACAATATGGTTCACAACCCGTACAGATCATTTAATATTCACGTTTTAACATCATGGAGTTAAGCTACTATTTCAAATGTACTGCATGTGTTTAATATGAGTGTTAATTTATATTAACTCAATGTTTAATTGTCCTCTTCAAGTTAATGAATGCTTTGAGATCTTTTTTACAAGACTATCAATTGTTATATTGTTATATTCAGCATATTCAGCTATCTGTTTGTTAACTTTTACAGCATAGTCCCTGAGTGTTATTATTGTGCTAATAATATTGCTACTTCTGTTCTCTGAGCTCATACTGTATGTGCGCATTTCAAATTATTCTGATTGATTGCTAGTAGCTTAAAAGTAATAAAAGTGTAGATCCAATAAATGTATTGGACTTGATTATTGTATTAATATACTAAATTACTGTAAAAGTAATTTCCAATTTTCAAAGTAAATGTAAACCATCAAATTCCTCCAGATGCTGCTCCAACAAACAAATTCCAATTGTTTTTTTTTCTACATGAAAACCTAATCTATGGAAGAAAATCTCACATAAAAATTATATCTTCCTTTATAGTATATTGCAGTATATCAATACTCACAGAGCTCTTCTGGTGTACTTGACAACAGGCAGCAGTCTCAAATGCATTTCTTTTTTTGTGCTGTACTTCTTCAAGTCAAACTCATCAATTTCTTCTGAGATCATTAAAAAATAGGCCAGTGCTGAGCATTGTTCAAGTGAGAGCTCTCCTCTTGAAACACTTCCTGAACTTAGGAAACTTTTGATTTCCTCCACAAGAGAATTGTCATTTAGTTCATTTAAACAGTGAAACAAGTTGATGCATCTCTCTGGAGAAGGACACTTCCTAATCAACTTCTTGATGTAGTTTGCTGTTTTCTCTGTGCTCTTTGAGCTGCTTTTTGGCCGTGTCAGTAGGTCCTGTAACTGACTCAAGTTAGAGTCCACAGAGAGACCAAGAAGAAAGCGAAGGAAAAGGTCAAGGTGTCCATTCTTACTTTGTAAAGATTTATCCACTGCACTCTTGTTCAATTCATACAAGCCTCTTTTTTGACATTTCCATTTAAATTTGCTTCCAAAGCTTTGGTCTAGTGGATTTATATTGTTGTTTCTGTTTGAAAGAAAGACATATAATGCAGCAAGATACTCCTGAATGGTAAGATGTACAAAAGAAAATACTTTATTGTCACTTAATTTGCTGTCTTGTGTAAATATTTCTGTACACACTCCAGAGTACACTGAGGCTTGGCTGATATCAATGTCACACTTTTTTAAGTCTTCTTCATAAAACAGTAAACTGTTTTTTTCCAGGTGCTCAAATGCCAGTTGCCCCAGTTTCTGAATGAATTGTGACTGAAATTCCTTTGAATTCGTACTTTTACCAAGGTATATGTCTTTCTTATGTTTTATCTGATGTAACATGAAGCGAGTGTACATTTCAGTTAGAGTTCTAGGTACATTGGTTACTTCTTCATTTTCTTTTGAAGCATTTTCCAGAACAGTTGCTGAAATCCAGCAGAAGACTGGTATATGGCACATGATATAAAGGCTCCTCTTTGACTTAATGTATGTGATAATAAAATGGGCCTGAGTCTCATTTGTGAATCTCTTCCTGAAATAATCCTCCTTCTGCTGATCATTAAATCCTCGCACTTCTGTCACCTGATCAACATATGCAGGAGGGATCTGACTAGCTGCAGCAGGTCGGGATGTTATCCAAATGAGAGCAGAGGAAAGCAGATTCCTTTTGATGATATTTGGCAGCAACACATTTAGAGATAATCGCTTTTTTACATCTTGCCAGGGTAAAGTGTTCTGAAAATCTAAATCAAGTCGGCTTTCATCCAGACCATCGAAGATAAACAAAATCTTGTAGGTCCCAGATGCAATATCACTAATTTCTTTCACTTCCGGGTAATAGTGGTAAATAAGTTCCAACAGACTGTAATTGTTCTCTTTCATCAGATTCAGCTCTCGAAAGAGAAAAATGAATATGAAATCAATGTCCTCATTAGCTGTTCCATCTGCCCAGTCAAGAATAAACTTCTCCACAGAGACTGTTTTACCTATGCCAGCAACTCCTTTTGTCAGCACTGTTTTGGTACAATTTTCATCTTTATGAGTGGATTTAAAAAGGTCATTATTTCTGATTGTGCTCAATTTTGAAGTTGTTTTTTTTACTGTTTTCTCAATATGCCTCACCTCATGCTCTTCATTAACTTCTCCACTTTCCCCTTTTATTATACAGAGGTCAGTATAAATATCATTGAGGAAGACTTTCTTCCCTTGTTGACCTTCAGATGTGTTTTCATATTTCTTCTTCATCTTTTCTTTATGTGTCTCTTTGACTCTTTTCTGTGATGATTCTGAAAAAAAAAGAAAACTTAATATGAAACTAAATTCTAAAACATGATGTGCCAAACCCAAGAAAGTGCATAATGCATTGTACCACAAAGTACATGCTGTATTACTACATGGTAACGGTCAACGCCTTATATTTTCAAAATAATCTAAAGCAGGGATGCAATACATCGTATAACCACCAGGTGGCACAGTGAATGCATAAAGAACTTGAACATGAACTTGAACTTTATTGCCATATGTAACCGGTACTGGTACAATGGAATTCTTATTTACAGAAAGTCTCTCGATTGTAAAACAAGTGTAAAAAACAAGACAAAGTGCAAACAGTGCATCAAGACAATGTACAAACAAACAATAGACAATGTGCAAGTAAACATGTAGACAGTTTGAATGTAAACAATACAGACGTGTAAACAATGACTGGAGATGTGCAATAGATAAGAAATCATAAAGAGGTAGATGGTGATGGTGTAGGTGTGGTCCGAGGGGGATGGCTAAATGTGTTCGCCAGTCTCACTGCTTGTGGATAGAAGCTATTGAAGAATCTAGTGGTAAGTGTCCGTATGCTCTTATATCTCTTGCCTGAGGGCAGTGGGGTGAAGAGCTCATGCCCGGGGTGGTGACTGTCCTCTGTGATGGCCAGAATTCTACCACGGCAGCGGTTCTCATAGAGCTGTTTAATCTCGGTGAGACCGCAGCCGATGATCTTCTGTGCCATATTGACCATTCTCTGCAGTGCCTTTCTTTCTCGCGAAGAGGTGTTGCCATACCACACGGTGATCCTGTTGGTGAGGACGCTCTCGATGGTGCAGCGGTAGAAGTTCACCAACACATGTATTGGCATCCCCCATCGCTTGAGGCACCTCAAGAAATAAAGGCGCTGCTGAGCCTTCTTCATGATAGAGTCAGTGTTCACAGTCCAGGTTAGATCTTTAGAGATGTGAATTCCCAAAAACCTAAAGCTGGTGACTGTTTCCACTTCTGTTCCATCAATACTGAGTGGGCTGTGAGTGTATGGCCTGTGTCTCTGAAAGTCCACTATTAGCTCTTTCATTTTCTTTATGTTCAAGTCCAGGTTATTGCTATGACACCACCTAAGCAGCTGTACAACCTCATCCCTGTAAGTGGACTCGTCATCATCACTGATCAGTCCTATTATAGTGGTGTCATCGGCAAACTTAATGATGCGGTTGTTGCTGTGTCTTGCTGTGCAATCGTGAGTAAATAGGGAGTACAACCTTGGACTCAGACAGCAGCCTTTTGGGGTTCCAGTGCTCAGGGTGAGTGGTGTTGATGTTTTATTGCCTATCGGCACCACCTGTGGTCTCTCGATGAGAAAGTCCAGCAGCCAGTTGCAGACAGAGTTGCACAGACCTAATCCCCTGAGCTTTGTCACCAGTTGACTGGGTATGATGGAATTGAATGCTGAACTGTAGTCCACAAACAGCATTCTCACATACGAGTTCTTAGTGTCCAGGTGTTCCAAGGCTGTATGCAAAGCCAGGGAGACAGCATCATCCACTGATCTGTTGTTCTGGTAGGTGAACTGCAAGGGGTCCAGGGACTCTGTGATGGAGGAGTTGATGTGTGACAACACCAGCTTCTCCAGGCATTTCATCACCAGTGGCATTTGTATAACATTATTAGTACAGTAAATCTTATTTTAATCAAAATTAAGTATGTATTAACTCGTTAGTGCTTTTCTGCACTCACCGATTGATAACACTAACAGATGGGAAAGCTTAACAGCTCATGTGCAGCATTTCGGCTGTCAGTAGAAACCTCCAGGCTTCAAATCCTGGTCAATGCTGGGGGACAGTCTTGTTCCAATTACAGAATTTATGTTGTATAATGTTTAGACTTTTAATCATTTTAAACTGTGCATTACAGCATGTTTAACATTTAACTCATTAAAAAGTAGGTATATTTTATAAAAGCAAGATTGCTCAGTTGGACAAAAGTACACAACCTTCCACCTTCTTAAATTCATAAATATTTTAATTATGCATAAATATTTTACGCATCAAAGTCTTTAACTGGGTGACTTACAGTGGGTTGTGGTTTTCATGTGCTTGTTCTAACATTATAAACCTTATATTCTGTACTTCATAAAATGTTATAACATTTTAGCCTTTTCTAAGAATTTGTAGAAAGAACACCACTTGGTGTTATTGTAAGCTGTACTTTAATACCACTTGATAGTAATATTAATATGGAATCGTGTAACCCGATCAGAGAATTACTTTCGGTTTGTTTCTTACATAGCCGAATACATAAAAATCATCCATTATACAGTAGGTTGTTGTTGGCTCCTGTGTGAGCATGTGTATCTGGATGAGTTATTATAAGTGATGGTTTCGTGATTAATTCATGATTAGGATTTCTTTGCAGAATTCTTTAAGTTAAACAAAGGAGGGAAGAAGGGTTATTTTTACAATTGCCAGTAACCAAATGGGGTGCCGGTATTTTGATTTTCCTGCGTGAACCATGTTCGCTACAATATTATTAATGAGTCCCTGAGGCATATCTTACAAGTTTCGGAATTATAAAAAATAATCCTCTGTAGAGTTTGCACAAGAAACAAAAGGTACATTTTGAGAAGTCGTGTACTGCTTGCAAAGTAGATGATTTTGACAAACAGCTAATTTTGGTTGAAGAATTTAAAATCTGTCTGTACTATAACTTTATTTAATTGAGCAGAAAGTCACCTTGCTCTTACAAGCGGTTCTGTTAAGCAGAGTTTGTGTTGAATGAGTTTTTATCACCTTTGTCTGTCCTGGGTGGGGTGTTAGGGAAGAGTGATGGAGAGTGAAATAAATGACCACCAGCACACCAGCATTTTCGCTTCTCCCTGGTGCGAAATGACAATGTGCTGGCTGGCACCGAGCAATCCTTTTCAAGCTCTTTCAGAACATCTTGGAGATGGTCTGGAGGTTGATTTGTTATTATATTATTATTCACATTAATATTAATATTTGATATGTACAATTATCAGAAATATGAATACAGTTTGCATAGTATTTTATTGTGAGAGCAATTACAGCAGATATTTCACACCTGAAAACATGTTTTTTTTATTTAACTGGGAGTGTGAACATTGAATGATCACTGGGGAGCACTGTGAGATTAACTCAATAAAATTGTATCCAGCTGTGAATCAGCTACATGATGTTGCCCCCGTTAAGTTTTTGGGAAAGGGGTTTAGTAGGCAGTGTTACTCACAGTTTAGTGCCCATAGAGTGTTAGTTTTAATACACTGTATAACAGTGTATTACTAAAATCTTGCAAGTACACTTGTTTGTAATTGCTATTCTTACAAATACATTTTGTATTGTTATTCTGTTTGTGTCTCCGTGTTAGTTGGTGGGCAAACGTTCGAGATGAAAATTCTTCCACGAGGAGGGTACCTTTAAAGCAGAAAAGCCGGCACCAAAATGTTTCATTTTAGTCTTTGGCATTTTAGTCATAGAGGTGAGAAGACGCCTCCCCCCTCCTCCTTTCCTCTGGCTACCTGACTTGTCCCCAAATTTTAATCATTCTGTGTCCAAATTGGAGCAGGTGAGAGAGAGTAGGAAGAAACACAGACAGAAAAAAGTGAATCCTGGCTTAATTATAAATTATATTTTACCTTTGAAGAAACATATAAGATGTGAAGAAGGGGTTAACTAATTCCTTTCTGCACAAAGACTTCTTGTGACAAAAGACATTCCAGGCTTTGAGTTACGGCAGGAATTACTGATAAGAATTCGAGATGCCAGCTAGAAACCCCCCCCCCCCCCTCCCAAACTAAGGAAACCTAAAACCAACCATTAAGAGTGATCAAAGTCTGGGAACTGTCCGAACACCGTGACCTCTCCCCATTACCATGGTAACAACTATGTCAGAAGCAGCCAAAATGTGCTATATAAACTGGAAGTTTGGTACCTGTATTTCAAACAATACTTCGGTCTTATTGTTCTTTGCATGCAATAACACTCAGTTGTTTAAACTTCATCTCGGGATCCAGAACTTATTTGTCTGTTACAACACCTTCATTTTTGTACTTTATAAGTTTGTATTTTACTTATTTTCTGAAAGTCAGATTTAATGTATATATGAACAAAGTCTTGTAAATGTTAATGTTTTTACAACATCTGGAAGAAGTGCAAAAATGTATGTGCAATTTTTTTATATTTACAGTGCAAATTTTACATTTTATTGATTACTAATAGTTTATGCTAACACCTGACTTTCTTATTTAGATGTACATAAAATATTGAACTAAGTGTGACATAACATTCAGAAATACAATTAAGAAGAGTATGTGGTATTTGTATAGATTAAACTTTTCTAAAATGGATAAAAAACTAAAAACTATTAAAATGTATAATGTTTCCACATGTAATAATAATAATAATAATAATAATAATAATAATAATAATAATAATAATAATAATAATAAACGTTATTTTATATAGTGCCTTTAAAGGTGGCTTCTCAAAGTGCTTTACATAATGACAACAACAATAAATAAAAAGAATACACAAGATAAAACAATTTACAATATACAGAGGAGACCGTGAATGGTGGTACTAAGAAAAGCAGAGGAGTGAAGAATGGAACCAGTTAAGTAAAGGATTTTCTAACGAAGAGGGTTTTGAGTCTGGATTTGAAGGAGTTTAGAGAAGGTGATTCTCTGATATCCTTGGGGAGAGAGTTCCAGGGCTTGGGGGCATAACAGGAGAATGCCCTGTCACCCATACAATGTAGATGGGCTTGGGGGACAGTAAGGAGAGCAGAATTAGAAGAGCGAAGCTTGCGAGGTAGGGAGTAGGGTGATGATAGTTCAGACAGTTACTGAGGTGCCAAGCCATGCAGAGCCTTATAGGTGAGCATGAGGATTTTAAAGTCTACATGGAATTTGACCGGAAGCCAGTACAAGGACTCCAGGATAGGAGTAATGTGATCATTTGCACTAGACCTGGTCAGGATTCTTGCTGTTGGATTTTGGAGATACTGCAGTTTGTTCAAAGTAGATTTAGATACCCCATTGAGTAGAGCATTACAGTAGTCAATTGGAGAGAACACAAATGTGTTGATCAGCTTTTCAGCCACAGATAGTGATAGCATAGGGCATAGTCTAGCGATATTTCTGAGGTGAAAAAAAGATGTTTTGACAATATGCTGCACATGTGAGTTGAATGTTAAGCCAGAATCAAATACTGTATAACCCCAAGGTTTTTCAATTTAGATTGAAGCTCAAGTACAGAACCATCTACAGATAGGGCTACAGGACTGGCTTTACGAAGTTGATGGGGGGTGCCAATAAGCATGACTTCAGTCTTGTCACAGTTAAGATGAAGGAAATTTTGAGTCATCCAAATTTTTATGTCAGAGATGCAATTAGATAGAATAGAGACAGCCACATCAGTGTTTGGTATGGATGTATATTTGAGTATCGTCAGCATAGAAATGAAAGCTGAGGCCATGTGATCTTAAAAGCTGACCAAATGGAAACATGTAAATGCTGAAGAGCAAGGGGCCCAGTATTGAGCCCTGAGGAACACCAGACTTAACAAGACCAATCTCAGACCTATACCCATTAAGAGAGACAAAGTGACAGCGATCAGTGAGGTAAGATTTGAACCATTTGAGAGCAGTGTCAGAGACTCCAAACACAGTCTCAAGACAAGAAAATAAGATGTCATGGTCAACAGTGTTAAAGGCAGCACTGAGATCAAGAAGGATGAGTATGGAGAGAATCAGAATCAGAAGCTATTAGAAGATCGTTTGTGACTTTGACCAGGGGGGTTCCTGTGCTGTGAAGTTGACGGAAGCCAGATTGGAGAGGTTCGAAAAGGTTGATTGTCATGAGGTGGTTATGTAACTGAAGTGTGACAGCACGTTCTAGATTTTTTGCAAGAAAAGGTAAGTCGGAGATGGGGCGGAAATTGTTAAGGTTGTCGAGAGCCATGTTAGGCTTTTTTGACACGGGGGTAATGGCAACAGTTTTAAGGACCGTTGGTACAATGCCAGTGCTCATGGTTTCATGTATAATATTGAGGACAATGGGAGAGAATAGAGAAGAAAAACAGGACTGAAATAAAGTGGTGGGAATGGGATCTAAAATAGATGTGGTGGGTTTCATGCGTGTAACTAGTTTATTGAGGGATGCTGAGTCAAGAAGAGAGACGCTGGAGAGAAAGGAACCAGAGAAGTTGGATGAGGAGGGAGGAGGTATGGAAATGATATGTGTAGTGGAGAGAATGTGATGCTGGATGTTGTCAATCCTAGAACTAAAGAAATCTAAGAATGTGTTGCAAAGTTGCGGTGAGGCAGGTAATATGGTTGGGGCAGTTTTGCTTGAGCAGTCTATAGATGGTGGAGAAAAGATGTCTGGGGTTGCTTTGGTGATTTTCAATGATGTGAGAGAAGTAGGCGGATCTAGCAGGCTCTATAGTAACCGTATATTCAGACAAGTAATCTCTCCAATTCTGATAATGTACGTTTAGGCCAGAAAGACGCCACCTATGCTCAAGTTTGCAAGAGGCTGCCTTCATGGATCACAGATGGTTGTTGTACCAGGGAGCAGGGCGAGAGAAGGAAATGGTTCAAGTTTTTAAAGGAGCAAGGGTGTTAAGGGTAGAGCACTTTTAAGTAACTGTATTTTGTCCTCTAGAGGGTCAGAGGAAGAGAAACAAGATAAGGAGGACAGAACAGAATTTGCAAACCTTGGGTGATCAATTGATTGCCAGTTGCAGAAATTTACAGAGCATGGGGGGGAGTGTTAGAAACAGTGTATGATGTCATTAGGAAGTACAATAAGCATCTGCTTTATTTAATGATGATTTCAATTATAACACTAACTGGTGAGAAAGTTATGTTAAATAATCTTTAAAAGACTTCAAGTTAAAAGAAATGATTTACGGTCCATTATTACATTTTAAAGGCAGACACGCCCAGTGCCATTAGCATTCCAAGCTGCAGAATGGTGTTTATGTGCTGCCTCTTCTCTGATGGAGCTCAGTGGGTGGTGTGCTGTTTCCTCAGTGACCTGCTGTTTGCTTCACACCACAAGAAGAGTGGAGAAGGAATTTTGTCTGTACTATATGCGTGTTGTGTTTACAAAATCAAAGTTTTTAAAATGTTTAATAAGTAAAAAAACTTACAGCTTACACAAAGATTCTAAGCTGATCACTTGGAAGAAAAATCACCCATTTTTGTGCATAAAAAGTGTTAATAACTATATAAACCCATAAATAACTATCTAAACCTGTTTTTTTCATTGATTTTAAATGCAATGTCTAATTTAGGTATTGACACGCTATTGTTTCTTATTCTTGATTTTCATTAAAATTAAAAGAATCAGTTGTCCATTGTGTCATACAATATTGTTACATTTATGTTTTTGAGAGACTTCAGAACACTTCTACTGCTGCATAAAAATGTAGCATAATGCTAATTAATTTTACATCTGTGATCTGCTTTATTCAATCAAAGGTTTCTAAAACTGCAACCAGGTACTAGATATTGTTTAAAAAAAACGTTACAATTTTCACAAATCGCAATCTTTAAAATGCCTGTGGTTTGAAGGCTCTGTATCATTTGTTGGTGGAGTTGTTGATATCTAAAGCACCCCGTCTCAAAAACAGGAGTATAAGAAATAAAAAGTTGTGAATACAGTGATAAATACAAACAGTTTGAAATTGTTATTAATAATTTAATATTTTTAATACTGATCAGTTATGTTATTATAGTTCTGTTGCAGTGGTGTTTTTAATATCGCTTTGTTATTCTCGATTGTAATTGTAATATATGGTATTTCGTTTTAAGACTTGTTGTAAAGGCTTGTCTTGAATTGCCCCATTGGGATGCAGTATTTTGAATTGAATTGAATTAAACCTGTTATTGTTACCTAAATTAAAACTGTTTTTTTTATTTAACTGTTTTCAATTTATTTATTGAACATTGCGATATACAAAAATAAAATAACATTTAATGTACATCATTTTCACTACTTTATTGTTTTTAAATAGTTTTTTTTTTTTGCAAGAAAAACACATGCCTTGACTGGGATTTGACCTTCCAGTTGAAGTTGATGCAGAAGTTTACAAAGAAAGTGGAATATGATAATACTTTAAGCTATATAAATATATATAGATGCTTAAATATCGTTATTAATTTCTTTGGATACGCGATTCCATATTATATTCCCTATTAAGCGGATTCTGAAAAGTATACATTTTACTGCAATAACAAGGGCAAGTATTCATAAAAAAGTTAAAACATTATAACTTTTTAACTTTTATAAACTTAATATAGTCAGAAGGAGCACGTAATTTTTTTTCCAAAATAACCACAACAGTAAGTAACCAGTGAAAGACTTTGACGCTTAAAATGTTTATGAAGAAAGTGGAACACTGTAGTGTATTTTTTATTTCAACTACCACTACCAGCAATATACAGTATGTATAATATATTTATATTGCTAAATTAATATCGTTTATGACCTTCAAAGATTATATGCTCCTCTTATTTTTATGCTCAGCTATCAAAATTTCCCTTTAGTTGTAAAATTCCATATTAATATTCCATATTAAGTGGATTTAAATCTGCACAGTAAAGAGAAGCAATCATTTCACTAACACCTAATGCACCACAAGTGCCACCTGCCGGTCTTTTTGTCTAGCCAATCATGTACCGCAGTACGTCGCAGATTATTTGCCTGGGTACAGGGTTTTACCACGCATTTTGAATTGCTACATCTGGATATTTTATACTGTGTGTCCTGCAATGGACTGGCGTCCCATCCAGGGTTTACCTCGCCTACACTAGTTGCTTAATCTGTCCTGCATCGGATTATTTGAAAAAATAAAAATGCTGTAACATGCTGCTGCTTGTCTTGCTGTGGCATTTACTGAGGTATGATGCATGATATCTGACACATTCTAGACTGCTGCATTTGTAGGAAAAGGAATAGCAAAGAGGCTGGTAGACTCTGTAAAGGATTATAGAAACTAGTCTCATTGGTAATACCATCACCAGCACAAATGGGATATGTGAAATGTGAAAGAAGGTCAGTAATTATTTAAATTCACATTTGAACAGCCTCCTTAGTAACTTTAGGAGTAACCTCATGGTCTGTCCTCTACCATGGGGAATTGAGGTAGTGCAGGAGATAAAGGGTTAGATTGAACTATAGGATATATACCTATGTCCTACCAGAGAAAACATGAAGCAGTACTTGGGGTGGCAGAAAGACAAAAGTAACAAACATCCTCTGGGAATCAAAGCATCAGATGGTAATGATCAGAGATGCTGAAAGATTAGCAAATATCATATTACCAAAGATTACCTCATCCCCTTATTTTCATTAAGAAATATTGCTTTTGCAAGAATTAAGGAACACATAGGCTACAGAAAATATGTATTTTGCAGCAAATATGCTTTAACTCCAGTGTATTGTAAAACGTTCAGTTTTGTAGGTGTTATGCTGGGCTGTTATTTCTTAAAATAAGTGTGGGGATGAAAACGAGTTAAAATGCCATAACAGCTGCAGTAAATTAAATGGAAGGCTCTTAACTTATTTTGCTTGGTACAGTGTTTTGTTGTGGTATTTATCTACAAACATAAGGTAAAGGAAATAAAACACTATGTATACATATGAAGTAAAGTAGTTTTTTACATTAAAACGTAGACTGAACATTTTTTCAATATGATTATAAAGTCAGGAAAAGGAGAATTTTCAAACAAAAAAAATGTCTTACCTGGTGGATGGCCAACATAATTGTACTTTTGTAGGGCCTTGTAAAATGCCATTTTTGCTCTCGGGCCACTTTCCAGAGCAGAATAAAGCACTCTCATTTTTTTCTGGTTGGTATTGGAAGCACAGAGGTTTGCATATGTCTCCTGATTAATTATTTTCTGTGTAAGCAGAATGTCTGCAATGGGCTCAACTTCGCATACCTTCTGAATGAGGGAAGCCCTATGACTGTCCACATAGTGAACAACTGCAGTGAAGAGAAAAGAAGAGAAAAAGGGACAAATATAACAAATATTTTGGTTAGAAGGCATTCCATTAAACCAGGCTTTGAAGTTAGCATTGTGTATTTAGATTTCTTGGCAAAACTATTCACCCACTCCAATCGTTTCCCATGTTTGTTAAATTAAATTAAATTAATTTGTTAAACTAAAAATAATCTAATAAACTCCTCCACTGTAAAATGTTCATTTTATATTCATTTTAAAAATTGTATACCTCATTTTGTAATACAGCAAAATGGGACATTATAAGAAGGGGGGTAAATAATTTTGGAAGGCAACGTATACAGATGCAGCCATTCAAAACGAGCGAGGTAGGCTGCAGTAAAACACAGTGGGCGTATCATGTCCCAGCGCGTCATAACGCGCCATATCGCTTCATACCGTAACATACCAAGTTTATGATAATAGCATCTTGAAAAACTGCCAGGTGGAGCTAAAAAAGCTTAACCTTTCATATACAGCATTTGAGCTGTCACCAGAAAATGCCTGGTTTCAAATCCTGGTCACTGCTTAAGAACAGTCTTTGTCCAATTAAGAATTTAAGTTGTATACTCTTTAGACTTTTAATAATTTTAAACTGTGTATTACAGCATGTTAATCATTAAACATAAAAAAGTCGGTATATTTTATAAAAGCAAGATTGCTCAACTAGACAAAAGTACACAACCTACCACCTTTATCATAAATATATTTATGCAGAAATATTTTATGCATCAAAGTCTTTACGAAAGATATTACTAATAGTATTAATAATGAATGACCTTGGACAGGCTGTAAACTCAAAGTATTACAGTGGTCCACTTTCTTTATAACCGTCTTTGTAAATAAAAATACTTTATTTTTAAAAAATAACACCACAGCATTTCATTGATCCAATCACATATTCGTTTCCAATCATACAAAGTAAGTTTTGAGAATCTCCGATTCACCATGCCTTTCACATGCTCATAAACTATATTAATTTAGGAACATAAACATATTATGTAAACTGTATATGGCTGGCATTGGTAGTATAAAGTATTCCACTTTCTTCCTAAACATTTAAGCATCATAGTCTTACATGTGTTTATTTTGGAAACATTTTTACGTGGTTCTTCTGATGATATTAAGTTCACATACTTTGTAAAAATCTATAATGTTTTAACCTTTTCTGCGAATACGCTCGTTATTGCAGTGAACAAAAACATGCTTTTAGAATTTGATTAATAGGGAATATAATATGGAATCGCATATCTAAATAAATTAATAACGGTATAATTATATTAATGTACTGTAGCTCAAATTATCACAGTAGTACACTTTCTTTGGATATTTCTGTTTCAGTTTCACTCCTCTCCATGTGATTATGTCTGTGCCTTATATGCCTGGGGGTGGCAGTTCAAGCCCAGCTGTTGCCATGAGTTTGCTTTTAACAAATAAACATTTCTTTAAAAAACTAAAATAGCAAATATTATGGAAACTATATTGACATTTTTTTAATTTCTAAATATCACAACATGTTCATAGCTGATTCATTTATTAATAACAACGAATAATTTCAAGTTGCTACTACTGTCATTATTACTGATAATAAATATTATCAACACTATATTGAATTTGTTGATATTTCTAAATATCACAAAACGTTCAAAGTTAAGTGATTACCATTTGCCATGAATACTTGTGCTCATTATCACAGTAAAAGAAACTCATACTTTTAAAATTATTTTTAATAATTTAATTATTAGGGGATATAATATGAAATCATGTATCTAGAGAAATTAATAACAATATTAATTTAAGGATCTAAATATATCTATTTATATAGCTAGTATTATTACTGTATTCCACTTTCTTTGTAAACACGTTTTATTAACACCCGAATCGCAGCAGGTGAGAAAGAGACAGAAAAAAGTTAATCCTGGTTTTTTATGGCCTGTAGCTCAAATCCTGCTTAGCTAAAAATTAGACACAAGAAAAGTATTATTGGACAATGTTGTGAGGTTCTGGCAGAATTTCTCTGTAAATAAAGAGTTATAGAGGAGACACATTGTGCATCGCCTCTTTTTACACTTTAAAAAAGAACATTCCAATGTCAATGCGACACAGAAGATATTTTTAATAATGTAGCGCTTTCGGGCTCACTTGGGTTTGCGCCCTACACCCTGTGGGACCACTGTGTACATACGTTCACAATGCGAGAAATAGTGCGAACAACCCGCAACAACCCGGTGATATTTAGAAATATATATTGTAGTATTTTTGGGTTCGACAAGGACTAGCTCAGTGATTCAGAAATTTGTTGACTGAAAAGCTGCACTTTTATTTTTCGGCACAGCCAGCACAACCCCCATGCCCGAGCGCCAGCAGAGAGAGAGATGTACCCACCATTGATAAACATACAGAAAAGATTATTTAAGTATTAGCTACAACTAAAAAACAGCTACCAAAATTCCTTCCACCACAAAGCCCTGCTGAGCCAAGAGCTGAGCCCAAAAGAGAGCCCCCTGAGCCAGCTGGTCCTGAGGCTCACTGGCCTGAGCAACACTGACACTAACCAGCTTCAGGACAGCACTGCTAGAGCACCACAAGTCAGACTCAAGCACATCACAGCACAGATCAAACAGCAATATCTCACATACTGGGACACACACACACAAACACAACATAAACTGGAATGCTACAGAACCCTAAACAGGCTCAGTGACCACAGCCTGGCCATAGAAACTGGGCGACACAGGCAGACCTGCCCAGAGAGGACAGGGTGATCTCCCACTGCCAGTGGGGAGAAATAGAGACAGAGGTGCACTTCCTACTGCACTGTGACAGATACTCTGGGATTAGAGAAACATTCTTCCCTAATTTCAGAATATATATTGTAGTATTTTTGGGTTCGACAAGGACTAGCTCAGTGATTCAGAAATTTGTTGACTGAAAAGCTGCACTTTTATTTTTCGGCACAGCCAGCACAACCCCCATGCCCGAGCGCCAGCAGAGAGAGAGATGTACCCACTATTGATAAACATACAGAAAAGATTATTTAAGTATTAGCTACAACTAAAAAACAGCTACCAAAATTCCTTCCACCACAAAGCCCTGCTGAGCCAAGAGCTGAGCCCAAAACAGAGCCCCCTGAGCCAGCTGGTCCTGAGGATCACTGGCCTGAGCAACACTGACACTAACCAGCTTCAGGACAGCACTGCTAGAGCACCACAAGTCAGACTCAAGCACATCACAGCACAGATCAAACAGCAATATCTCACATACTGGGACACACACACACAAACACAACATAAACTGGAATGCTACAGAACCCTAAACAGACAATACACACTAGCCGAATATTTGACCAAGATAAGAAACAACAAAAAGAAACAGATCCTGATGAAGTACAGGCTCAGTGACCACAGCCTGGCCATAGAAACTGGACGACACAGGCAGACCTGCCCAGAGAGGACAGGGTGATCTCCCACTGCCAGTGGGGAGAAATAGAGACAGAGGTGCACTTCCTACTGCACTGTGACAGATACTCTGGGATTAGAGAAACATTCTTCCCTAATTTCAGAAATCTAATCCCAGAGTTCCCACACCTGCCAGAATCACAATGGGTCCCAATCCTACTGGGAGAGGGAGGCGGGAACTCAGTTGAACTGGCAGCCCAGTATGTGATCTCCTGTCACAGCCTGAGGAACAGTGAATCTGTCTCCCACTAATGCTCAATATGTTTACAGTATATGTAAATATTTCATGATATGTAGATTTTATTTTATTTTTATTTTTTGTTTTGTTTCTTGTTAATTTTATTATTTGTATTTACTTTGGCAACAATGATTTAGTGGTTTCATTAGTGACAAAGGCTAAACTTTCAGCTTCAGTAACGTGTATGCTGTATGGCCGACATTATATTACAATATTACAGGTATTGTGCGAGCCAGCTTGCCAGCGCAGTGATGTAACTGCCTTTCATGTGATAGCAGGGACCTGATCTGTTGGACAGATCTCACTGTACCTCAACTGTCTGGTTCCTTGTTGAGTGATACCAGAGGCCTGGGTTTGATCCCCCAATGGGATAAGGCATGAGCCTGAAAGCACTACATTATTAATAATATTTTCCATGTCGCATTAACATTGGAATGTTCTTTTTACATTGTAAAAAGAGGTGATAAAAAAACGCGAGGCTCTGGCGGAATTTCTCTGTAAACTGAAGAGTTATAGAGGAGACACATCATGATGCGCGATGACGCAAAATACCGCGGTATGTGATTGGTTGACCGATAGGGGCACTCATGGTCTGTTGGTCGGTCGTACAAAGATTTACAGTAAATGTCTTTACTGTGCCCGTTTTAGTATTGAATATTTATATGGAATTTTACCGCTGAAGGGAAATCTTAGTACCTGAGCATAAAAAGAATAGGAGCATACTGTAACGCGTGTGAAGGCCATAAACTATATTAATTTTGGAACATAAACATACAGTATATGGCTGGTCTCGGTACTTTAAAGAAAAAATACACACCAGTATTCCATTTCTCCCTAAACATTTTAAGCTTCGAAGTCTTTAACTAACGTGATACTGGAGTCAACAAGCATACTTTTAGAATTTGATTAAAAGGGAATATAATATGGAATCGCGTATTTAATAACGATATGATTATATTCATGTACCGCAACACAAGAATAGTACAGGCTGTACATTGTCTGTTGATATGAATGTTTCTGTAGTGCTTTTTCAGCAATTTCCATGTGACCTTGCTGGTGGCGCTATGGGTTAGGTTCCTGACTCCCACGTCACACACTCTGTGTTTGAATCCTGCTGGAGCCATGACTTTTTTTTTTAACAAACATTTCTTTGAAAAAATAAAACGTTTCCCTGGGTCAGAGATTACAAAAACCTCACTCGCACCAAACAAATTTATATTTCTAAATATCACAACATGATCGAATTTAAGTCATTTTAATAACAATGAATAGTCACCTAGGCGTTACAATATAAACATTTATATTGATTTAAATCGCATTTAAATCGCCTTTTTTTAAAACCCATAAATAAAGCTGATACTGTTTAGACTTTTAATTATTTAAAACTGTATTACAGCAGCACAATGCACAATGCAACGTAAATCGCTACCTTTGTCTTCTGCGTAACAATGTTCACCTCTCTGTCCAGCAAATTAACAAAAGTAATAATAATTAACTTTATTGTATATGGCGCCTTTAAAGCTGTCTCCTCAAAGCGCTTTACAGGATAAAAACAATAACAACAATACTGTTAGGCTGGGCAAACGATTTTTTTTTAAGAAATACAAAATGAGATATAATGATGTGTTCCGTCTTAGACATTAACGAAGAGCATAACATGTGGGCGGCCAGCAGGAGTGCTGGCTGTGACGAATTAAACCGGTTTCACAGGTATTTTCAAAGTAGAGGGGGGCGAGATTTCCAGCGAAAGACACCTCCCCGCTCCAAAACCAAGGAAGTACAGTACTTACTAGTTAAGAAAGCTAGGCTCCTCAATGAAATCGCTTTAACATGCTAATGCGTTGGTGTAACGGTCTGGGCGTGGCAAGCTTCTAATGTCAACTACGGCGAAAGGAACCCTTCTTTCATTGGAAGACAATGAACATATTCTAGTCCTAAATGAATAAATAGCAAACATGGTTTACATAAAAGACATTTTTCCAAGAAAGTTTAGCCTTTGTCACTAATGAAACCACTAAATAAAGAAATCTTAAGATTTTTAAAATACATGACTTTGCTAAAATTTATGTTAAAATAAAAACTATTACAAACGCCAGCGGAGAGAGAGAACAGGGGAGGGATGTTGGTTTCGCATAAGGGGCGGGGCTATGGAAATGAGGTCTATTTGGGAATGTGGAGTTACATGTTCTGGCAGTTTGTGAATTATCGTTGTTGAGTATGGAGTGTTGTGGCAAAATGTAATTTAGCACTTTCTGGCAAGAGGAGACCCCCAAATTAATAATGTAACATGCTATTGTTTGTGCATGAACATAGTTACTGTATACTGTTATTTCTTTAGATATGCGATTCCATGTTATTTTTTAATCCCTGGCGGGACTGGGAGTCCATAAGAATCGAGTAATAGGTTTCATTGCGCTCTGACAGATCGTCTTTAAATTTACCTTCAGTGGTAAAATTCCATATAAATATTCAATACTTAAACAGGCACAGTAAAGACATTAAATATACATATACATCCTGTATACAGTACAGTTTGCATACAGTAATATGTTTATGTTCCTAAATCAATCTCTTTTATGAGCATGTGAAAGGCATGGTGAATTGATTCTCAAAAATTACTGTACTTTGCATGATTGGAAACAAATGCGTGATTGCGAAATGCTGTGGTGTTACTTTTACAAAGATGGTCAATGAAAAAAAGAATGTGGACAAAGGCAATACTTTGAGTTTACAGCTTGTCCAAGGTCATTCATTATTAATACTATTAGTAATATCTTCATTAAAGACTTTGATGGTGACAGCTCAAACATGAGAGGTTGAGCTTTATTAGCTCCACCTTGCGGAAATTCCGGATACTATTATTTTAGTTGCGGTATTATAGGAGAATTTACGGTAACTCACGGTAGACTGCGTAAAGCGCACCGCCAAATAATGCCGTATCGCCCGCTTGTTTTGAATGGCTGCATCTGTATATATACAGTATCATACTGATTAGCAGTGTTCTTGCAGACTGCTTTCATCTATATGTGATAACTAGCACCACTGTTTTACAAGTGATTATATAAGTAATTATATTACATAACTGTTTTTGTACATTACATATCCAGCAATTCTGAATGTGCGGGGGATACTGCAGTACTTTGCAGTTCAGGGTACCACAGCTTTTTAAAAATACTCAGTTGTGGGGCACTACTATGTAAAACCACCAGGTGGAGCAGTGAAACCTTAACGTGGCATGTGGAACATTTTGGCTGTCACCAGAAAACGCCTGGTTTTGAATCCTGGTCAATGCTGAGGGACAATATTAAACTAAAAAGTAGGTATATTTTATAAATGCAAGATTGCTCAGTTCGATATATAAAAAACAGTTTGTCATTATACTGTAGCGTGTGAATGGATGTAAACTCTTTCAGGTTAACATCCACATAGAGAAAATCTAAAGGTAAATTTTAGATTACAATTTTAGTTTTATTAAAATAAAAACAGTAGTATAATGTAATACATGCCTATGTACTGAAGAAAGATGTGAAGACGGGGGTTTGTATTTAATCTTTTCTGTAGGGGGTTTAGACTTCCAAGTCACAAGCAGGGGTTTATGGCAGGAAAGGGGGTTAACTGATAAGGATTGCAGATGCCAGCTAGGAACCCCCCTGGGTGTAATGTTAAACTGACCATTTGCCCAGAACATCATAAACTGGCCAAATACCATGAACCCCCCTCTTTACCATCAGACCGAGTGACGTCAGAAACGGAGAAGAAAACTGTATATAACCCAAAAGTTTGTAACAGTACGTTGAACAATACTTCGGTTTTGTTGTTTCTTGCGGGAAACAAGACTTCGGCTTTATTGTTCCTTGCATGCAATAAACTCATCTGTTTCACTTCATCTCGGGATCAAGAACCTTATTTCTTCTGTTACAACAGTACACACAGTACATGGTAGTGGTAGCTAAATATAAAAAAGTACACAACAGTATTCCACCTTCGTCATAAATATTTTATGCATCAAAGTCTAACTCGGTGACAGGGGTTATGGTTTTAATGTGCGTGTTCTAACATTATAAAGTTTATATACTGTACTTCATAAAAAAGTAATAATGTTTTATAATTTTCTAAGAATTCGTAGTAAGAACACCACTTAGTAAGAACCAACAAAAAAGTTGTAATGATTTAATACCACTTAATAGTAATATTAATATGGAATTATGTAACTTAGCAGCTAAAATATCACAAGAAGATGTTTTGGAAAAATTTTGACATTTGTTTTTTTTATTTTATTGTCCATATAGTGGTAATGGGCAATGGACTGCAATGTAGTGTAATGTAGTGTTAAAGAACAACCTGCTTGGTTGGTGAACCACCAATGCATCACTCTGCTTAAATGTGCTACATTAAAATCTGCAAGCATTACATTTTCCATTACTCTGTGAAAAAGTGTTTTATATATATATAAACACATATTTACAATTGATAATATTGTAATTGCTCGCAGAGCAAGTAAAATCAAATAAACCCAAAGTGTCACGGGTGTCTGAAAAACTGGATGAACTGACTGTGGAGAGGAAGGAGAGCAAAAATGACCCTATGCGTAGCGGCGAGACGGGAAAAAGCCCTGGGCTCGTTAGTCAAAGAGTTCAGGAGTGCCGTATAGAAACCTATGCCCTCAGGTAGCAGACATGGGGCGACCTGGTGGTAGGCGGGTCTCAGGACATCCGAACGTCAATGCTGAGCCCAGACAACTGAAAGAGCCAAAAATATATAGCCCCAGAGAGAGAGACACACCAGAAGGACAGCAAATAACCGTAAATGAGACAGGAAAGAGTAGGAGCGCCCTCTAGCTGCAGAGGACGTGACACAAAGTATTTTGACATGAAACAATATGAATAAAAAATGCAAAATGAAAACTTGCATGAAATTACAGAGAAAAACACTGAAAACAGCATATTGTGAATCATTTTGAAACATTTTCATCTGAATTATTGCAGAATTGCTGTGGCAAAGGTTTGCTTTCCTTAAAGAAAAACTTTTTATACAGTGCAAACTTTGCAAACTTGTACCAGTTCTGCGTGCAACTGTAAGTCATTCTTGAAAATCATTCAAGTAATTACTAGCCTCTTTTTTGTTTTTTATGTACTTGGTTGTCACACTAAGCTGGATTCACTGCACCATCTGACAGTTTTACAGAGTAGTGCAGTCTTGCATCAAATTATTTGAAAAAATGAGAGTGGCGAGACTTGTTCGTCACAGCTTGTGTTGTGGTATGTTGTCTGACACTGCATTCTGGATGGCCACATCTGTATGTGCATAGAACCATTTCCACATGGCTTTTATATATCAAATCATGAAACCTGATTTAATAATAATAAAACTCAGACTTACCATCTTCCTCCTCCAGTATCACCTTCTCAGACATTGAGATTTGGGGTTAAAATGCCAGTATAACTGTTGTCACTGTAAAACAAATATATTTATGATTTCTATAGTATAAATAACCTTTTTTTATCCAAGAATCTTATTAATCCTGTTTGTAGTGTAAAACACCTGGTTTGAGCATCTTGGGTGCTGTGGTAAAAAGGCAATGGACTGCAGAAAAGCCTCACCCTATCCTTGAGTATTGCATGTGTAATAGTGCCATATTTAAAAAAAAAATAAACAAAAGTTTCACATATCAAAGGAAACTTTTCAAGGATCAGGGGTTTTGTTTATTCTGTAAAACATTTGGTTTGAATATCATGGGTGCTGTGATTAAAACACTATTAAGTTCAGAACAGCTTTCCTACTGTCAGATGTATTGCATATGGAGTTGATCCTTATCTAAATGAAAACAGAAAATAAAGAAATGGTTTCAGAAATCAAAGTTTGAATGTTTGAACCCAGTCTTTACAAAGGATACATAATTAGAGATAATTTTGAGTTTGTCTTTGTGGTATTCAACTTTCCATGGTCATATGCAGGTATGTCACATAAATATCTATTGACTCGCATTGTGAACTCATGTGCATAGCAGTTCAACTGTATTCTAGCATTATTTCTTCCAAAACTTAAATAATATTGCACTAATATTCCTATATCCAAACTGCCATAAAAGAAGCATCCTGCAGTCACAGTTGCCTTGCTTCTGATGCATTATTATTATTATTGCTAATAGAAGTATTTTAAGCTTCCATCACTTATTTACATGTGATATTCAACTAAAATTGCATTCCAACCACAATACAACAGGTCATGGAATACATCTCATGTTTCTCATGTTCAAACTGTAAAGGAGGGTATCAATAGTATTGCACCTACTGTATTACTGTATTACAGGGTCTGTAGAATATTATACAGTTCTCAAATATGGAGATAAGTATTCTGGGGAAGATACTAAAATCTAGGAAAATACATATACTGTAAGTAATTGGACCGTGTGTTGAGTTTCATCTGATTATCACTTTATTATTTGTTTTTCTATTTATTATTTTGTTAACTTAAATTTAAGGTGTATGGATGAAGGATCCCTTGGATCACAAACAAAGTTTCAGTTACTTAATCTTTGAAAAATCAAAACTGTGGAGATCCAGATTCTCCAAATAAGCAAAATCCACAGACATAAATTTAGATGTCTAGTCTTAGATGAACATCATGTACTGTACATGCTTACTATCCTCCAAAGTACCTTTTATTCATAGGCAGGTTTGTCTCAGATAATGGACAACAGTATTTTACTGTTAAATACTATTGTATTTCATTGTATAGAAATACAATGGACCTCCAGTCAATAATGGGTCAATAATTCTTCATTATTTTTTGTGTAAATCAGTCTTATATCATGTTTTCAGTTTCTAGAATTTTCTTTTTTATGTGTACCTATTTTTTTTTTGTTTTACTCCTCCCTACAATAAATTATGCATTTAAATAAATATTTTGGATTACATTCTGGATCAGTATCAACATTCCTTTCAAGCTTTATATTTTCAAAGAATATTGTTACTTAAGTTTCTTTAGCAATCAACAAACAAAACAGTGTACAGTCACAGTGTAAACAAATGATGTTGTTATTTTTTGTCATATTACTTTTTAAAATGTATATCTTTATGATTGACCTGCAATGTACTGTATATTTTAAACTTACCTGTCTGTGAGTAGATTCTCTCCAGGAGTGTGAAGATAATCAGTGTCTTTTCTTTTTATAGTGAATTTTGAAAGGAGGAACTCTTACTGTTCACCTGTGATAAGTTAATAATCAACATCTTATCAACCATGCATTGAATTCTAAAGCCCTTTACAATCTACAGATACTACTGTAATGTTGTACAGGACAGGCTATTTGCTCCCATATAATCTACATACAGTATGAATCCTATTGTTTTCAAACACAAAGTTTGATATCCATTCTTCTTAGAACTCTATTCTGCATCTGTTTTTTTTTTTAATCCAGCTCTACAGTGAACTCTCTGACATTACCTTTTCCATATTGTGAAGTGCTTTATGGTCAGTTAATATGTAAAATATTAAGCATAATCCATCTATTTCTTTCTAATCATTTTTTCCACTTCATGGTCATGGAGGAGCCAGAGTTCATTCCAGCAAGCAACAGGTAAGAGGAACTTGAACTTGAACTTTATTGCCATATATAACTGGTACATGTACTGGTACAATGGAATTCTTACTTACAGAAAGTCTCTCGATTGTTAAAAAAGTGTTAAATACAAAGTGCAGACAGTGCATCAAGACAATATACAAACAGTAGACAGTTTGAATGTAAACAATGCAGACATGTAAACAATGACTGCAGGTGTGCAATAAATAAGAAATTATAATGAGGTAGATGGTGTAGGTGTGGTCCGATGGGCATGGCTAAATGTGTTCCCCAATCGCACTGCTTGTGGATAGAAGCTATTGAAGAATCTAGTGGTAAGTGTCCGTATGCTCTTGTATCTCTTGCCTGAGGGCAGTGGGGTGAAGAGCTCATGCCCGGGGTGGTGACTGTCCTCTGTGATGGCCAGAATTCTACCACAGCAGCGGTTCTCATAGAGCTGTTAAATCTCGGTGAGACCACAGCCGATGACCTCTTGGGCCACATTCACCATTCTCTGCAGTGCCTTCCTCTCTCGAGAAGAGGTGCTGCCGTACCACATGGTGATCCCTTTGGTGAGGATTCTCTCGATGGTGCAGCAGTAGAAGTTCACCAACACAGGAACTGTAATCCCCCATCGCTTGAGGCACCTCAGGAAATAGAGGTGCTGCTGAGCCTTCTTCAAGATAGAGGCTGTGTTCACAGTCCAGGTTAGATAATTAGAAATGTGAATTCCCAAAAACCTAAAGCTGGTGACTGTTTCCACTTCCGTTCCATCAATACTGAGTGGGCTGTGAGTGTGCGGCCTGTGTCTCTGAAAGTCCACTATTAGCTCTTTTGTTTTAAACAAAAGAGTGGTGCACATTGGATGGTTTCCCATTCCATCTTTGTCTGTCCATACAGCCAGACAAAAACAAATACACTCACACCTAAGACCAATTCCAGAAACACATTAACCTAGCAGTATGTTTTTCAACTGTGGGAGGAAAATTCTAAATAGATTGCAATCCATGTCTAAACTTGAACCCAGAGTCCCAGTGCTGCAAGACAGAAATGCTAACTACTGTGCCATCATGCTTCCTATAATGCGCTTTACCCCAGCATGCGATTTGCTGGTCAAAGATGATTGACAGGTGGCACTTGTGGTGCATTAGATGTCAGTGAAATTATTGCTTCATTAAATCTGTAATATTAATTTAATTGCTAATATTAATATGGAATTTTACAATTAAAGAGAAATATTGGTAGCTGAGTATAAAAATAAAAGGGAGCATAACATTTCTGAATGTCATAAACTATATTAATTAATGCTATGAATACTTGCTTTCGTTATTGCAATAAAAATATGTGCTTTTTAGAATCCACTTAATAGGGAATTGAGTAGCTAAGAAATTAATAATATTATAAGGATCTAAATATAATCTATTTTGTATTTCTGGTAGTATTACTGTATTCCTCTTTCTTTGTAAACATCTGCATCAATTTCTCTGACTCATTCACTTGTGATTACTTTGCAAACATTCTGAATGGTGCGTTGGTGCGGTGGGTTTGGTGGATGGTTCTCCCCCTTGAAGTCTGGGTTTGATTCCTGCTTAGGGTACAATTTTTTCTATTAACAAACAAAGACTCATTTTTAAAAATTAAAATACCAAATATTATGTACACTTCATTGACTTTTAAGATATTTGTATATGTCACAGAGTTCAATGTTGAATGATACTATGAAAAACATGAATGAGCAAATGTGAATACTAACAACAGTTGGAGTAAAAACCAGTTCAGCCGGTTTATTTCAATTCACAATACTTTATTCATCTCCAAAGGCAATTTAATACAAGCCTTTACAACAAGCCTTGAAACGAAATTGTATATAATTATAATCGAGAATAACAAAGTGGTATTAAAAAGACCACTGGAGCTGAACTATAATAACCTGATCACTATTAACAATATGAATTTATCAATAATAAATAATAACTTTTCACTCAAGGACATTTGTTTTCTATGGTTTTCATAACCTTCACTTTCTTATTAAAAACCCTATGTTTGAGGCACAATGTTTCAGATGTCAATAACTCTGCAAACAAATGACACAGATGACCTTCAAGCTACAGGCATTTTAAAGATTGTGATTTGAGAATATTTTCACAACTTTTATTTAAACAACATCTAGTATCCTGACCATATAAAGCAGGATAACATAAACATGTTGGGTTCAAGCTCTCTTTAATTTGAGAAGCTCTTTCTGTATTTACTGTTTTACTCAGATAAACAATAAATTACATATGAAATTCTTTTGACAGGAGGAAAGATGTTCTTTCCAGCTCTCTGGCACATCAGTATCCATAGCTAGTTTGTTGTTTAAACAAATTGCCTCTAAATATAAACATCTTAAGATGATGACTCTGTGGATCTGTATGTTTGCCTTCTATTTATGTGCATCCAACTCACAGTCAATGATGGCAACAACACAAAGTCTAAAATACGTTTACGTTTAATATGTTTTGATTAAAATATGATTAAAATATGTTTAATCTCATTTCAGTATCTATGTAAACATTAAACAGTGTTCACATGTTCTTTTGTAACACACAACTTTCTGTGATTTTTTTAAATTAAAAGCTTATCTAAGCTTTTTAAGGTGTTCCTGCATTCCCCTTCTGCACTATGCCAGGTCATGATTCACTTTTTTCCTGTTTGCTCATTTTCAAAGTAACACTTGCTCCATTTTTGTATTTTTACATCTAAACCATTTATTTACCTCTCTAACACTTTAACTGTCTTAATAATTTAGACTGAATTTTAGCTTCAGCCTTGAAAAGCTTAAGTTTTTTCTATCTTTTATTACTTGTCCTACAGACCTCTTTAATCGTGAAGCTTCCAGAACCTGTTGTAACTGTTAATACAATGATGAATATAATTGTCACTATATTATTATATGTCATTATATTTATTCTCTCAAAATAAAATACTATGCAAACTATATTCACATTTCTGATAATTGTACATATCAAATATTAATAATATTATTAATAACATAAATGAACCTCCAGACCATCTCCAGGATGCTCGAAAAGAGCTTGGGAGGGAACGTTTTGTTCCAGCCAGCTAGCACATTATCACCTCACAGTTGGGGGAAGGGAAACTGGATGTGGGCTTTTATTTCACTCTCCATCACTTTCCCCAACCCCTGGACGGACAAAGGTGATAAAGGTGATAAAAATTAATTCAAAAGGGTGCAGTGTGTTAACACAAACTCTAAAAGAGCCGCTTCTAAGAGCAAGGTGACTTTCTGCTCAATTATATGAAAGCTACAGTACAGACAGATTTAAAATTTTTCAAATAAAATTAGCTGTTTGTGAAAATCAGATACTTTGCAAGCAGTGCACAACTCCTCAAAAGATACCCTTTGTCTCTCGCGCAAACTCAACAAAGGTTTTTTTTTTTATAATTTCAAAACTTGGATGGAGTGCCTCGGGGATTCATTCATAATATAATCAAAACAAATTCCTCTGCAGGGTCTCATCTCATTCCACACACGCGAATCCCATGAAGTTAGATCCACTGATATACCAAAATAGTAGCGTACACATCAATGAACTGTGGTGTGATCATATACTGTATAAATATACTGTATATACAGCATGATACTGTATGGTTTTAAAGTGACTACAGTAAATTATGTGTGAAATATTTTTATAGATGGTGGTTAAACACTCTGCTGGTACTGATGCGAACTGGATGAAGATGGATATATATATTTTTGCAGTTTATTACTGAACAGACACCTTTGCTACTCCGTGTTCTCTCCCGCTTACTTCCTGATCTCCCCCTGTCCTAGTCACATTCTCCCCATAAACCTGCAACTGATCCAGAGAACTCCACACAACTCAAAAGCATTTCAAACTGCTCATATGAACAAAACTGCAACAGGACCTAAGCTTACATTAATATTCCCTATTATGTGGTATTACCTCAGCATTACACCATTTTTTACAACAGTTTAAAATTAAGTGCAGTGCAGTACTGAGGGTTGAGGTGTGTGCACCGTGAATTGCTGCATTATCTAGCACACATTCTGAATGGGTTGATCTTTAACTTTGAGAGGTTGCACATTTGATTAGTACAACTCTCAACAAAAACAACAGAAGACAAAGGAACATTCAAAGCAAATCTGGGGTAAGAAAAGGAACCGATTGGTGGACAGTTATAAGAAAATTTACAAGGCATAGAATATCTCCTAAAGCACAGTTAAGTACATTATACAGAAATGGATAAAACACAGAACCACTATGAATTGGTGCAGAACCAGACATCCTTTAAAAATGAGTATCTGGGTGAGAAGGCCACCAAGAAACCTAGGACTCTAAAGAAATTACCACAACATCTATTGCCTGGATGCTTCACAAATCTGCGTTTCTTCGGAAAGTGTCAAAATGAAAAACATTGTAGAAATAAACTCACATTAAATCTCAACTGCATTTTGCAATGCTTTGCAAATTTACCATTTTGTGCGTTGTGTTTGGTATAGGAGTAACACATGCTTTGGGATGCGTCACTGCATCAGGGCCTGGTAGACTTGTGAGGATAGAAGGCAAAATGGTTACTGTAATGTAAAGAGAAATCCTGGAGGAAAACCTACTACAGTCTTCAAGAGACCTGGAAGTTGGGAAAGATTCTTCCAACAGGACAATAACCAAAAATCTACAGCTAAAGCCACTCTGGAATGTCCTAAAAACAAAGAAGTCAATGTTGTAGAGAGACCATGTCAAAGCCAAAACTTCAATCGAATGGTCCCTAACAGACATGAGGGAGCATGAGCAATTATGCAAAAAGGAACAGGCAAAAATGACTGTCCAGAAAAATGACTACCAAATATTGCCTCAAGGGGGGGCAGGCACTTATGCAGTTATTGTCTGCTTTATATTAATAATTAATTTAAGAGGATCTGTAGAATTATGTTTTCACTTTGACAGTTTACATATTTATGACAAGAGCAATGAAAAAGTGACAAAATGTACACTAAACAAACAATAGCTCAGAATTGTTTTTGTGTGAAAGATACCATTGCAGATAGTTTCACTTTTACTAAGCAAGTTAAAACACAGTTCTATAAACATTTATCTCAAAGTAATTTACCCTGAGATCTTATCTGCCATGTAGCAGCTGACATCCTTTACAATTTATATTAGATAATTATCAACAACTCAAAGTATATGAGCAAATGAACAAGTCAGCATTCTCTTTGTATTTTATCAAAGCTGTAAAAACTTGTACTTGTAAGACCTCTTCTACTGTTGAGACATACAGTATCATCATGTTCAGTTTCTTTTTTATTCATCAAAATAGACTTTGTCTGACAAGGATTACCTAAAAGATTATTTGAGGTTAACATTTATAGAACCTGACAGGGAAAAAAAGGACATATTTGACTTTTATAAAAAGGAAATTAGATTTAAAACTGTTGCATTTAAAAATGCTTTATGTGTTTACATTGCTTCTCCATTTACAGCTATTCTTTAATTTATAAACAATGCTAGCAGTATTGTAGAGAACCCTAAATTTGATTCATTATGGTCCTTTTATTGGTAGGATTGAAAATCCAGGTATATTCTCAAGGTAGATTTCTTTAATACATATTAAATTAAACAACCTTGAGGAATATCTAATAAATAGGTTACAAGGATAACATATTTTAACACTGTAAATCATAAATAGGAACATAATTATTAACAGGATATATGTTACTTCACAATTACTTAAAGGTTACTGCATTGAAACCTATAGCCTTTGCCTACTTTCCACCAGTTTGTTAAGTGCCCGACCAAAGAAAACAAAACACTGGACTTATTATATGCCAATGCTAAGGATGCATATAGTTCCACAGCCCTTCCCCCCCTTGGCAGATCAGATCACAACCTGTCTTGCTTACACCACTATACACGCCTATTGTCCTGCGCCAACCTCGGGCATTAGGACTGTGAGGAGATGGTCTTAGGAGGCTATGGAGGATCTACGTGGTGCTTTGGAGGCTACCAACTGGGATGTGCTGTGCAACCCACATGGGGACGACATAGACAACATGGTGGACTGTGTCACTGACTACATTAACTTCTGCGTACACAACACCATCCCCACCAAAGACGTACACTGCTTTTCCAATAACAAACCCTGGATCACCAGCGACCTGAAGACTCTTCTGAATGACAAGAAGAGAGCCTTTAGGAGGGGGGATAAGGAAGAGGTCAAGCGTGTACAGAGGGAACTAAAGCAGAAGTTAAAAGAGAGTAAGGACGCCTACAGGAGGAAGGTAGAGGACAAGCTGCAAAGGAATAGGTTGAGGGACGTATGGAGCAGCATGAGAGATATCACTGGCTTCAAACAGGCTGGGGGTGCAACAGAGGGGAACCTAGAGATGCCCAACAAGTTGAACCAGTTTTTTAACAGGCTTGATTCAGGGCCCTCTGTGGCTCAACACCCATCCCCTCACAGCCACACGCTCCCTAAGCCTTCACAGCTGCGACTGCCCAACACCTCCTCCATCCCCCACAATCATGGCCGCCTACAGCTACAACCCCCGACAGCTACTCACCCCCCCATCCCCCACAGCTGCCACTCTCCAACACCTCCGCCATTAACACCTGCAGCACCTACAGCGCTATGAGCACCATCCCCCAGGCCAGGCTGACCATCACGGCTGACCAGGTGAAGAAGGAGCTGAAGAGGCTGTACTAGGGTAAAGCCACAGGACCAGACAACGTCTGTCCCAGAGTTTTGAGGGCCTGTGCTGATCAGCTGAGTGGAGTGCTCCAGCGACTGTTCAACCTGAGCCTGCGCTTGGAGAGAGTCCCTGTGCTCTGGAATACAAAATGCCTGGTCCCGGTACCAAAGAAAGGGTGCCCCTCTGTCCTCAATGACTATAGACCAGTTGCACTGACTTCTCACATCATGAAGACACTGGAGAGGCTGGTCTTATCCCACCTGGACACCCTACAGTTCACCTACCAGCCCAATGTTGGTGTGGAGGATGCGATCATCTACATGCTGCAAAGGGCCTACTCACACCTGGACAGGGCCGGCAACACCGTAAAGATCATGTTTTTTCGACTTCTCCAGTGCCTTCAATACTATCCAGCCCTTACTTCTAAAGAGGAAGCTGGAAGAAATGCAAGTCGATGTCTCCATGATCTCGTGGATCACTGTCTACCTGACAGGCAGACCACAGTCTGTGAGACTTCAGAACTGTGTGTCTGAACAGGTAGTGAGTAACACAGGGGCTCCACAGGGGACGGTTCTTTCTCCAATCCTCTTCACCCTCTATACTTCGGACTTTAAGTACAACTCAAAGTCATGTCACCTGCAGAAGTTCTCAGATGACTCTGCAATTGTGGGATGTATCAAGGGTGGGCAGGAGGAGGAGTAGCAGCAGCTGGTCAGCAGCTTTGTGGAGTGGTGTGGGGAGAACCACTTGAAACTGAATGTAACAAAGACAAAGGAACTGGTGGTAGATTTCAGGAGGAAAAAGGTCAAACCTACTCCTGTCTATATCCATGGGAGTGGCGTGGAGATGGTGGACTCTTACAAGTACCTGGGAGTGCACATCGACGATAGACTGGAATGGTCTAAGAACATCGAGGCCATCTATAAGAAGGGACAGAGCCGACTTTACTTCTTGAGGAGGCTCAGGTCCTTCAATGTATGTTGTAAGATGCTACATATGTTCTCTCAGTCGGTGGTAGCGAGCACCATTTTCTACGCAGTGGTATGCTGGGGCCCTGGGATTAGAGCTGTGGATTCTAAAAGGCTGAACAAGCTCATCAGGAGAGCAAGCTCTGTCATTGGGTCTGACCTGGACCCCTTGGAGGTAGTGGCTGAGAGGAGAATGGTGTCCAAACTAGAGGCCATCATCGACAAAGTCTCCCATCCCCTCTATGACAGGTTTGTAGAAATGAAGAGCACATTCAGCAATAGAATGATTCATCCACGGTGCGACAGGGAGCGCTACAGGAGGTCATTCTTGCCTTCTTCCATAAGACTGTACAACGCATCCACCTTGCGTCTGGGCAGAGGCAACATTGACATTGACCTATTTCGGGACTGAACAGTAAACTGCTACATCTGTTCTTTTTCTTTTCACGTTTACAACCGTTTTTTGTGCAATATATGCCAGGGACCCGTGCAATACATTTATATCTATATCTATATTTACATCTATATTTATATTCATATGTGCAATATGATTTTTCTGCGTACTGTTCTGTTCTAGTTTGTTCTTTGTGTGTTCTGGACTGTGAGTAACTCTTTTAGTGCACCCCTTACTGTACTGATTGTATTGTATTGTATGTATTGTATTATTATTGTATCATTCGTTACACTGTGGCTGTGTTGTCTGTGTTCAGCTGCTGTTGCACTGCAATTTCCCTCACAGGATCAATAAAGTATCTACAGGTATCTACAGAAGCTTATTAGCTTATTAGTGCCACAGAGGAAAAAAGTAACTCGTTTATAAGAGATAGTATCTCATTTATACAAGAAAAGTATCTCCTTTATATGAGAAAAGTATATTGTTTATACTATGGAAGACCGAGTCAAAAGGTCAAGACAGTGACTATGCACGGAAAAGGACCACTGTCTTAGGTGCAAACTAAAGCCTGTGATTCTTCACACCCATTCAACCAGAGAGAAATGAAACAGATTGCAGGATGCCAAATGACATCTTCCTGTCCTGTTTGTTTGACTTCTGACACTGTCCCTGTATGTTCCTTTGATATGTTAAAGTCTTGCCTACTTTTAATGTATAAAAAGGAAAGTATAACTTCAGTCCAGTGAGCATGTCTTGAGTGCTAGGGGAAACCCTTTCTCTGTGATATGCTCCCCTTCAGCTGATTGAATTAAAGATCTCTGTTGACAATCTCCTAACCTAAGTGAAGACTGAGTTTTCTTCGACAATGCAAGAAAAGTATATCATTTATACGAGAAAATTATTAAACACAATAGTTCATTTGTGAACAATGCTGCATACTATATTAATACTGTAACACTTCGGGGTTTACGTGGGTGCCCTCACCACTGCCGCCTCAGGTCAGCTCCCCACCATCGGGGACTCAAACCCAGGCATCAGGCATCACTCAACAGGGACCCAGCCTCTTGAGCCAAAGGGAAATCTCCCGTCAGCCCGGCAGCTGCAGAGCAAATAAAGCTTAACCTCTCATGTACAGCATTTGAGCTTTTAAATTTAAACTGTATTACAGCATGTTAATCATCAGTCATTAAAAAATTGGTATATTTTATGAAAGCAAGATTGCTCAGTTGGGCAAAAGTACACAATTAATTCATTTTTTTGTTTATTTCTTTAGCACATTTATTTGAACATTTCCATCGATTGTACAAGCACTGAAAAACTGTCCAATCCCTAGTTCGTCGGGCATTTTCTTTAAGTATAACAGACATAAAAACTCCCTTGCTTTTAACAGAGCATTTAATAATTTCTAACAACGAAAATGATTTAAACTGCGACACTTATTGTTCAACCAGAGCTCAAAATATCACAAGGATCCTCAAGAGTACAACAAAGACTGTTTTAAAAGATACTTGTACCATATACATGAGAATCCAAACTTTTTTATCTACGTCAAATTTCAGGGGCGTCCGTATACCAGAGATGATGGTACCGCTTCAGAAGGGTGTCAGATTCCAGGACCAGAATTATCTGTTTTATAATCGAGAATATGTAAGCACGTATCTAAATAAATTAATCATGATATTAATTTAAGGATCTACATTTCCAAATCTATGTATCTGTATAGCTGGTAGTATTACTGTATTTCACTTTCTTTGTAAACACGTTTTGTTAACACCTGCTTAACTAAAAATTAGAAGCGAGAAGAGTATTATTGGACAATGTTGTGAGGCTCTGGTGGAATTTCTCTGTAAACTGAAGAGTTATAGAGGAGACAGGTTGTGTATCGCTTCTTTTGACACTTGTAAAAAAAAACATTCCAATGTTAATGTGACACAGAAGATAATGTGGGGTATTGGTCGTTAGTGAAAAGATTTAATCATTTAATCTCTTTACTGTGCACATTTTAATCAGCTTAGTATTGAATATTTATATGGAATTTTACCACTAAAGGGAAATTTTAGTAGCTAAGCATAAAACGCAGAGGAGCATAACGAAGGTCATAAAGGTCATTAACGATATTAATTTAGGAACATAAACATATAATGTAAACTGTTGCTGTTATTGGTATTTTGAAGAAAAAATACACACCGATATTCAATTTCTCCTAAAGTATATTGACATTTTTTATATTTCAAAATAACACATGTTCGTACTGTATGTACAGTACACAGCAGTACCGCAGGTTGAACTGTAGGGCACAAATCCACCCGAACTCAAAAGTCCAACATATTAATGTGCATTCGCCTGACGCTGCGCGGTTTTCATCACTCTCTGCAGGAGTAGTTTTTAATTCAGTTTGAATTATAACTGTACGTACTGTCTTCGTATTTGGCCTGGGCTTTAAAGAGAGGGCGCGCCAAAATCTTTCGGTGCCGTCGTCTCTGCTTTAAAGGTACCCCTGAAGAATTTGACCCCGGAACGTTCACCCAGCGTACTTATTGTTTCATTGCACTTTGACAGATTGTCTTTAAATCAATTGATGTCAGAATATCCCCACCTCCAAACAAGAACAAAATTGCAACGATTTTATTAACTGGCTGTTTCAGTAACCTAAAGTATATATCTAAAGTAATAATTTAACAATATATGTAAATGTTTTAAAATATGTTTATGTTGTGAATGTCTGTAGATTGTATCTTATTTTTAGTTTTTGTTTTGTTTCAAATGGCCTTGCATATCAGATACTGTATCAAGGAACAAAACAACTATCGCGCCTGGCTCCTCAATGGAATCGCTTTAACATGCTAATGCGTTGGTGTAACACTCCGTGTCTACAGTACATTGTGAACAAACCGGTTTCACAGGTATTTTCAACCCCCAACCAATGTTGTTTCATCGGTTGTTATCCTGTAAAGCGCTTTGAGGAGCCACCTTTAAAGGTGCTATATAAAATAAAGTTTATTATTATTATTATTGATCATATTTTTCCTCACAGAACTTGTAAATTGTTGTTGTTATTGTTGTTGTTATCCTGTAAAGTGCTTTGAGAAGCATACTGTCCAGCTTGTCAGGTGCATTCTTTTGTAAAATAATAAATAGAGCTTTGGGCTTATTAGTGCTCCACTTACAGCAACCCAATGTAAATACATTTTGTCTCCAAATCCACCACCACTTGTATGAATCATAGCCCTGCCAAATGATGCAAATTCCGCTGCAATGGTTGTGTGCAGGAATTATTCAGTTTGCCATCTCCATGTTCAAGTAAACACTGCTCTGTGTGCAAATGCATTATAAAAAAGTTTTTTTTAAAAAGCCACCTTTAAAGGCGCTATATAAAATAAAGTTTATTATTATTAATATTGATGATATTCTTCCTCCCAGGACTTGTGAAATTGTTGTTGTTATTGTTGTTATCCTGTAAAGCCCTTTGAGAAGCATACTGTCCAGCATATTGTATTTCATTGCACTTTGACAGATCGCCTTATAATCACTTGTTAGAATATCCCCCAAGAGGATATTCCCTTGGGGGAATAAGCAAAAAAAAGGGTTTTTGGAGGGGGGGCAGTATTTCTTGCATTGTGAATGTGTGTACACAGCGGTCCCCCCGGGTTCCAGTTAGTGCGTAATTACGCATCAATGAAAAACCTAGGGTTCAAAAAAAGAGAATTAGCTCTCTGATAGTTTTATGTGGAGGCTGTGAACATTTTCACAAGTCGTGGTCTTTAAAATGCATTTGGTTTGAAGGCTTTCTGTGTTTCCCTTCCAAAGATATGGACAGAAGACTATTCAAGCGTGTTAAAAAAAATGGCTTAAAAACGACATAGTGAAGGCTGTGAAAACAGTCACAATGTACTTTGTACACACAGCAAGTGTTTTCGTAACTCTAGGAGGTTTTGTGAAAAAGTTACAGGCGTGCCAATTGTAATCGTTTTTATTTTAAATACATTTTCGAAAAATAATCTATACAAAAAAGTTGCATTAAATACCACTTAACAACATTAAATACCACACAAGTTTATCAGTGAAAAGACCACGGGCATTCTCAGAGTAGAATAGGCGTACCTTCCCCCCATGGAAAGATAGACAAATGTTTTCACTGCCTATTTAGTAGCTATTCAGAGGGAAATGCGGTGACATCACCGCGCTGGCAAGCATGCTCTTTGGATAATGCGATTCCATATTATATTCCCTATTAATCGAATTCTAAAAGTATGCTTTTGTTTACTCCGATAGAGAGCGTATTCACAGAAAAGGTTAAAATATCATTTTTCTCACAAAGTATATAAACAACATGGTCAGAAGGAACACGTAAAAACGTTTCCAAAATAATAATTAAATTCTGAAAAGTATGAGTTTCTTTTACTGTTATAACGAGCGCAAGTATTCCTGGAAAATGGTAATCACTTAACTTTGAATGTTTTGTGATATTTAGAAAGACAAACAAATTCAATATAGTGTCGATAATATTTATTGTCAGTAATAATATCAGTAGCAGTTTGAAATTATTGACTCTTTGGACTCTTCTCTCCTGTTTGGATTTCCCGTTTGGACTTTGGCTTTGTTTGTTCGCCCAGACTCACTTTCCCAGTACACCAGCTCACCTTGGACACGCCCCCCTGTATCCTGACCCTTTCCTGACTTTTTCCCTCGTGTATCTTCACTATTCTGGATCGCATCGTCTGCATAGGGCCAGGAAGGAACTGCTACGTGACAGAAGGGTTAAAAAGAAAGTCAGACAGGCAGGGGGAGGGTGAGTTGTGAAACTGTTACCTGTCCTGGATAAAGCGGTTAGAAAATAGGTGGATTTACACCTGTGAAAAGTGTTCTAATTTTAATGCGATACAGAAGACATTATTCATAAAAATTATCTTGAATGGTCTGTAAACCAAAAATCTATGAAGGAGACATGTTGAGTATCGCCTCTTTTTACACTTGGAAGACCATTCCAATGTAAATGCGACACTGAAGATATTATTAATAACCTTTTAAATCTGAAGGGAGCTCTAAAGGGATCCACACATCACAGGTCCCTGCTAGCTATTGAGAGGGAAAGAAGGTGACGTCACCGCGCAGGCGAGCGCCTCTAATGTCAGGCGTAAGCATTAAATAAATTTAGATCTTTAAATTAATATCATTATTGATTTCTTTAGCATCACAACATTGTCCAATAATACTCATCTTGTGTCTAATTTTTAATTAAGCAGTATTTGAGCTACAGACCATATTAAAACAGGCTTCACTTTTTTGACATATTGATGATAATGATATCAGTAGAAGTTTGAAACTATTTGTTGTTATTAATAAATCCCTTAGGTTTGAACATGTTGTGCTATTTAGAAATATAAAAAAGTCAATAGAGTGTCCATAATATTGCTATTTTGCTATTGCTATTTTCATTTTTCAAAGAAATGTTTGTTAAAAGAAAAGTCATAGCAATAGCCGGATTTGAACACCCAACCTCAGAGTTATAAGTCAGTCACTAAAGCTATTACGCCACTGACACAGTCACATGACAAGCACTGAAACAGCCATACACATATCAATAGAAAGTCTTATATTACTTTTTGTGCTACAGTACATGAATATAATTATATCATTATTAATTTATTTAGATATGCAATTCCATATTATATTCCCTATTAATCAAATTGTAAAAGTATGCTTTTGTTTACTCAGATATCGAGCGTATTCGCAGAAAAGCTTACAACTATCACTTTTCTCACAAAGTACTGTATATAAACGTACAGTAACATGGTCAGAAGGAGCACCACTTTGACAGACTGTCTTATCACTTGATGTCAGAATATCCCCCTCTCCAAAACCCCCCCTTTTTTTTTGCTTACAGTAGTACTTCTCGCGTTAAGAAAGTTAGGTGTTAGCATAAACTATTAGTAATCAATAATATTAATTATTGATTATTACTTTTAATTATTTTAAGCTGTATTACAGCATCGTACACATGCTTAAAAGAGAACAGAGAAAATGCAACATTTTGGCTGTGACGTCTTCTTCAGGTGTGAGGTTCAGCTCAAAATGAAACATTAAAATGTAATGTAGGATCTGAACAGGTTGAACTATGATTTGGGCTTGATTGAGGTCAATGCCTTTCATCTGAAATCCTGCTTGAATCCTGCTAAACTAAAAATAAGACACAAGAAGAGAAGAGGCTGAGGTGAAATTTCTCTGTGAACTGAAGGGTTAAAGTTTAAAGTGTCTCCTCCTTTTAACGGGAAGAGACGTGGTGCTTTAAACAAGAGAGTACGGCGTTACTTTTCAATGAAAAAGTGTGTGTATTTTTTTTACTCCCTGGCGGATACAGGCTTCCATAAGAATCAAGTAATAGGTTTATTCCATGCTGAAAAAAAGAAGAAAGAAAACACATTCCATACGAATCAGTATGCTGTAGCTTCTGGGAAATACATTTTTCCTGCATTAAAGTTTAACCTGTCCAGAGCGCCCTACATTACAAACTCCAAGCGTTTCACCCTCACACGTGAAGAAGGATTCACAGCCGAAACGTAGCAGTATTGTATTGCAGTAAATGTTTATATCATTATATCTATTTTTTTATTTTTTCTAAAAAAAATTAAAAAATCATTTGCCCAGCCTAAGAGGGGGGGGTCTGCTCTCATTGACAGCCGACACTCCTCCATTAACTCAAGTGAAAAATTAATAATGCCAATGTAAACGTCGTATTTACAATTTGTTGATAATAAAAATGTTAAGTTCTCTAAAGCTTTCTCAGTCAAATATGATAGTTTACCCAGGGAGCTGTGTAAGCATGCGTAGGCAGGAAAAGATCAGCTAAACTGGGAAAATGCGACACTGAATATATTATTAATAACCTTTTAAATCTGAAGGGAGATCTAAAGGGATCTTAATACACTTAATACCCTTTATTAATAGGGATAATAATAATAATAATTGCTTACACTTATATCGCGCTTTTCTGGACACTCCACTCAAAGCGCTTTACAGGTAATGGGGACTCCCCTCCACCACCACCAATGGTGCAGCATCCACCTGGATGATGTGACGGCAGCCATAGTGCACCAGAACGCTCACCACACATCAGCTATCAGTGGGAAGGAGAGCAGAGTAATGTAGCCAATTCATAGATAGGGGTTATTAGGAGGCCATGACTGGTAAGGGCCAATGGGAAATTTGGCCAGGACGCTAGGGTTACACCCCTACTCTTTTAGAGAAACACCCTGGGATTTTTAATGACCACAGAGAGTCAGGACCTCAGCTTTACGTCTCATCTAAAGGACGGCACCTGTTTACATTAGGACCCACACAGACCACAAGGTGAGTGCCCCCAGCTGGCCCCACTAACACCTCTTCCAGCAGCAACCTTAGTTTTTCCCAGGAAGTCTCCCATCCAGGTACTGACCAGGCTCACACCTGCTTAGCTTCAGTGGGTTGCCAGTTGTGAGTTGCAGGGTGATATAGCTGCTGGGATCACATGAATTTGCGCCCTACCGCTGTGTACATACAGTACAAACATATTGTGATATTTAGAAATATAAAAAATGTCAATATAATGCCAATTATATTAGCTATTTTAGTTTTTTAAAGAAATTTTTATTTGTTAAAAGAAAACTGTTGGCAACAGCTGGGTTTGAACACCCAACCTCAGGATTACAAGTCAGTCACTTAAGCGATCACGCCACCTCAATGGGAAGTCTTATATGACTGTTTGTGCAACAGTACATGAGTATAATTATACTGTTATTAATTTCTTTAGATATGTGATTCCATATTGTATTCCCTATTAATCAGATTCTTTAAGCATGCTTCCGTTTACTAAGATATCGAGGTATTCACAGAAAAGCTTAAACCTATCACTTTTCTCACAAAGTACTGTATACTGTATAAATGTACAGTGACAAGGTCAGAAGGAGCAAGGAGCACGTAAAAACGTTTCCGAAATAACCACGTGTAAGACTTTGATGCTTAAAATGTTTACGGAGAAATGGAATACTGATGTGTATTTTTTCTATAAAATACCAAGACCAGCCATATACAGTACAGTTTACATACAGTAATATGTTTATGTTCCTAAATTAATATCTTTTATGAGCATGTGAAAGGCATGGTGAATCGGAGATTCTCAAGAATTACTTTGCATGATTGGAAACAAATGCGTGATTGGATCAACGAAATACTGTGGTGTTACTTTTTGTTAATGAAAAAATAAAATATTTTCGTTTACAAAGACGGTCAATGAAAAAATAAAGTATTTTTGTTCACAAAGACTGTTACAAAGAATGTGGACCAGGGTAATACTTTGAGTTTACAGCTTGTCCAAGGTCATTCATTATTAATACTATTTGTAATATCTTCGGTAAAGACTTTGATGGCGACAGCTCAAACGCTGTACATGAGAGGTTGTTATTATCTTGTGGTATTATGCGGGATTATATGGTATTATACGGTAACCAGTTATACTGAGACAAGCGCACCGCGTTTTAACGCAGTATAACTCGCTCGTTTTTAATGGCTGCATCTGTAAAGGCACGAACCTCCAATGGACAGTTTCTTCACATAAGCTGTCAAGTTACTGAGCTCTACCCCAACCATAGACTCACACTTATGTATTTTTTTCTCTTCTCACACTGCTTGTCTGATGTGTTTTTCGTCTTAAGTTGTATGTTAACTTGTGGCTGTTCTGTGTTTATTGTGGCGCCCTCACCTGGCGTTGCGGCCGAAGAGTACCCAGCTGAGCCAAAGGGGGTCTGAGGGCTACTGGCCAGCGCATGTTGACCATCTGATGTGGTTGCACATTGTTGTGGGTTTATGGGTTGCCATATAAATAGTTATCCTCGGTTTACACCCTTTTCTACCTGTACCCACTTAACCACCCTATACCTACGTACCTGTACCCCCTAGTGTGTTATACCCTGATTATGCTGTTGTAGCGGCAATGCTTGTTAATAAGACAGAATTAAGTGTTGCTGTGCTTTCCCAAATGAGGCCCCATCTCTCTCTTCATCTCTGTGGTGCAGCCATAGAGAAACTATTCATGCAGGCTGATTTAAGATGTTTTCTTTTGATAAAGGACAGCTCCCAAACGGGGATGCACTTAGCTAAGCCTGGCTATCATGATCAATGGTCATCCCTTGGCGCCTATCTGTCTAGGGAGTGCCAGATGGACATCTGGACTGCATTCCTAAGTGTCAGGAGTAAGTGACTCATATCTCACCTTGATCAACCAATCAGGGACTGGTAGGGCCGGGTAACCCACGTGGGTCTCTGATGCCCATGAAACTTTCAGCCAATGAACGAGCTTAAGTTCCTCCAGGTAAAAACAGGCAACAACAGGCACACTCAAAGCATATTTAGACATGTTGTCTATACAGATGCAGCCACTCAGACTGCACATTAATTCTTATTACCATGTTTGCAGTAGTGTTGCACAGAATATTTATACACTTATTCAGTGGATATACAGTTTTCTTACTGATTGGTAGCAGTATATGCTTGGAGAAGTCTCTCACCATTAGGTACAGGGGGTACCCCAAGGCTGTGTGCTGTACCCATTGCTTTTCACATTGTATACTAATGATTGTGAAAGCCACTGTGATTAACAGTTCAATTATTACATTTGTGCCTTGATTGTACTTTTGAATAATGACGAATACAATTACAGAAAGGAGATGTATTGTTTTATAATTGGTGTCAGGATAATTTATGGTTTTTAAACACAAACAAATCTAAAGAAATGATCATTCATTTCAGAAATACATTTTCTATTCATCTGAACCCTGTAACTGTGAAAAACAAAACCAATTAGATTTTTTACAAACAAATCAGTTATGACATCAATAAGATTTACGATGGAATGAAAAACAGAAAAAAATACCTGTACAGGGCTGCCTACCCCTGTTGTAGAACATAATACTAAACTTATTAAATCTGTCCACTGGGACAATAAATCATTATTAAATGCCTCTCATACTTACAATAACTGATACTAATAAAAAGGAACAGAACTCACAAATATTTTATTTTAAATTTAGAATTGCCAGATATGTTACATATCCTTTTTTCAGGCTAGTGTGACTTACAATTTTATGGAACAAGTAAAAATGTATTCTATGATGAAAAGAGAAGAATAGAAACACAACGTTTCGGCTGTGGAGCCTTCTTCTGGCTTCTCTTCTTCAAAACACAGCCAAAATGTTCCGTTTCTTTTTTCTCTTTCAGCATGGAGTAAACCTTTACTTGCTCCTTTGCAGCCTACGCATACTATTGCAGCTACAGTACCTACTTGAACTACTTAAAAGTATTTATGTACATACAGTAATCCATATTTTTCCGATACAGGGAAATCAGCTTCTAAACATAAATTGGAACAGCCTGATGTATCAGCCATTCCTGCCTGGAGTTTGGTCCTAAACTTTAACTCCACTTCCCCATATACCCGTTAAGACAACTTTAGTTTTACCAGTGAATGCTATTTTATTTTTTAACACAATAAATAACTTTGCTGTCAAAAGTTTCCCTTAGTGCTTTGAACAGAGTATACAACACTCTTGTATTGGCTTTTTAGTTGTTTCACCTTAAACATTACCTGTATATTATCATGGGAGTAGATGTTGTCTGGTTCAGTTCTCTTTCAGTTCTAGGAAGAGAAATCAACACTGCTGAATTCTCTGACGACCACGTGCATAATGCAGCCAGATAAACAACCCTGGCTCTGGAGTGGTCACACGCCCCTTTCAGCAGTCTGACCTGAACTCATCACTTCCGATTCCTCTGCTTAATCACAATACACTATTGATTTGGGATTGTCAGTTATGCTTTTCACAAGCAGGTACACTCCACCAAACTTCCTACCTTTCAGCTGCTCACCTCTTAACAACTCACGTGAAACACTGCTCTATAGCAGAGATGTATCTCAAGTTGATGTAGAGGCATTTTCCTCAATAATAATAAATAAACCTGAAAAGAACCAGCTGGTCAAAGGGGTCACTACAGTATATTGATAGGAGCTGAAAGAGACTCAACAACTATTTTCATGCTACTCTCAGTGGTACTCTGTTAGTGACCGTGAGGAACCCCAGTTACAGTTGGCTACTGAATATATATATATATTAAAGAATTTGCTTTGGGGAATGTCATTGTTTTTCAGCGTTCAGGCAATTTAAATTATTTTATAGAAAACGCACGGAAATGTACGGATTTTATTTCCGGTGTTTGAGGATTTTTTAAAAGACAAATACAAGCATTTGAAAAAGAAAGAGGATAAATGTATTTAAAAAATTAGGTTTACAATTGATTTCCGTAAAAAAAACAACAAATATTTCAATTCTTGAATGTGGTTTTATTTAACGCACTATGCAAATAATTGTATTATAAATTACTACTACAACAATGACAACAGTAATAATAAACAGAATTGTATTATAAAACACATATTTATAATAATAAATTTAAATTCCTATGTTGTATCATCAAAGTTACTTTTATGACTTCTAGAAAAACATTAACCCTATTATCCCTCCTCCAGAGTTTACAAAAGTGAGCTACAGTTTCCATAAAGTGTGCCTTCATTTGGATTACTGTATTCATTGTAGTTTCATGATAAAATGGCTCTTAAAGCATGGCTCCTGGTGTTATTATTTATCTGTGGTAAGATTTCACTTTATTTTGTAATATTAATGTTTAATGTAAGAACGTGTAATGTTAATTTTCATTTTTTGTCTTACAAGTTTGTGTTACATTGGAAGGTAATTAATCCTATAAAATGTTGAATTATTGATCTGCTGAAGAGATGACTAAATGAAAAAGAGAACAGGAAAAAGCAATTTAATCTTATTAATGTGTAATGAATCTCAAGGTTTTACAACACTTGTTCCAGACTAGCAGAATCCTCTGTGTAAAGATTAACCTTTTGTTTTTAATCCTAAATACATATAGATTTTTTTTTTCTCAGGTCTGTGTTTCACTTCTGAACAAGTTGTTTTGATCTTTATGAACAGTCTGGATGTTAAAAACTAAAATACTTTTATCTAAACTAAAGATTGGTTGTAGGGGTGAGCCCTGACTATGATTTTAGGATAATATGGATTACATGTGAAAATACAGATTTCCAAAGCAAAAAGTAATGAACATAGGAAAATAGCATACACAATGTATATAATTTTCTTAAAATTTTATTCACTGCACCTTGCTATTTACTGGTAATGTATCTGTAAAGTATGATGCATATAACACAAAGTGTTATTACTTTTTTAATCACACTGAACATAAAATAATTTAGAACAATGCTAGATCAATTAGCATTAACATTGCTAGATCAACATTGAAACTGTTTTCCTGCAAACTTTTTGAAAAATAAGTGTTGGCATACTGTAGTTGTTTAATTTCTGAAGGGTAGAAACCTCCACAGAAGCTGTCAGATTAAGGAACAATATCATAAACAAAATGTATCAGATATCCCACATAGTCTATCTACAGTTCTTTTTTTATTTTATTCCTTAAAAAAACATGCTATTGCCAAATTATATTTATTTTATATTTTGGTTTACAAGAACAACACTGTCTTGTAAATATTTCTATAAATTCAGACACGCAATAGCATAGTTGATTCATACATGTTTAAATTGAATGCCAGAGTTTAACATTTAACAAATAGTAATCAAATATAACAAACCAATCATACATTTTGAAGTGTATAAAGGAATAGTAATCCCATAAACAGGTTAATCTTTAATAGAAACAAATTAAATGTACCACTATAAATTAAAGTGCCTTCAAGGGGAGAAGCAGGGGTTAGTAAGGTAGAGAAAAGAGCACCCAGACCGCACGGGGGAACCCAGGTGGCCCACTGGGTTGGCTGACTCGGCATGAAAACATTTAGACTCCTGACTAGCGGAGAGTCGCTTGAGAGGCACTGCCTCACGACTGGGAGCTGCCCTCAGGGGATAGAGACAGAACTCCTGACTGGAGGAATCACTTTGAGATGCGCTGTTTGAAGGGTTGAGAATGAAGAGAAAGCTACTGAAAAGGAAGTGGAAGAAGTCCCCTGACTCGCTGAGAGTCGCTCTGAGGTTTTGCCTCGCAACTGGGATAAACCCTCTGGGGACCGAGGGAACGAGAATTAGTAAGTTAGAGTTCCAGAGAATAATGTGGCCGGGGGTCCCCTCTGGCTCGCACTTGAGAACCTCCCCAGAAAGGGTCAAGGTGGCACTGCCATCCTGAGGTCGGGGAAGTGAGCTTCACTGACTCCCAAGAGGGAACCTGGGTGCAAAGGCAACATGAAAGAAAGAGGAGGAGGGAGGAGGAGAGAATTAAAAACCTCTAGACGTGTGTTAGCAGGGTTAGGGTTTAAATAGGAAAGAGATAACTGAATGATAGAGGAAGGGGCAGAGCTCCCCTAGAACTCCACCTATTGGTTTACATTTAATTGGACTTATTTCAAAACCAGAGTATTAAATGCATGTAATATCAATTTGTGCTACACATATAATTTATAAGTTACTGAAGTCTTTAGCTATGCATTTTATGTAGACTTCTTGTTATGTGGATTTTATGTGGATTCCTTGTTATTCCTTGTTATATAGAGCACTAGCGGAATTTTAATATTCCAACCCAACTTTATACACATATATGCACTCACTCACACAGTACTCACAAATATCGAGCAAAATACCTTGTTAGTTACTGGCAAGATCAAAACTACAAAAAAATTAAACTTTTAACAACTAGAGGCTAACATAATCTACTGGGAGTTAAAAAAAACTCAGTAGGTCACCATATTAGCAAGACATGTTTGAATTATTAATTTAATTTAGCCAATGTAAATCAAGCATGTCACGGTGTACACTATTATGAGCAGCAATTCAATCTGAATAGTATTATTGGTTTTGCTGTTTATTCCACTAAAAAACTTCTTATGTTTTTTTTTGGCAGCTTTACACATTCGTGTAATCTCTTCCTCTACTTCTTATTCAAACCCCCAAAATGTGACACCTACTATCTCTCCTTCATCCCCAATCATCTCTTCATTTTCCTTAATTTCACCTACTTTTACATCCTCTCCTGCTCTACCAAACACTGCCATCCCTTTTTTAAACAACTTACCCACTACTCATCTCATTTCCTCTGAACCGACAATTAATATCGCTCTTTCTCCTCACTCTTCATCATTCACCAAATCCATGTCTCACCTTCCATCTACCACTACCACCAATACCCTAAGAAATGATATCAAAGTTTCAAACCTAAACATCTCGGTATCTCTTTCCAACACGAACACCAAACTGCCAGCCATTTTTAGCTTCAATTACACAAAAATCCCCACCAACTCCACTTCTGTCACTCGAACAGACACGACCACTAAAGCCCCAGCCACCACTACCCCATTTTTACCCATAGCCACTACTACCAGCACTACAATCACCTATAACTCCAGTGAGTACACAACCACTGAAATCCCAACTAACACCACTTTTGTCTCTTTCACAAACAGTACCACTCACTCTCCCACCACTTATAACTCCACTTCTGTCACTCGAACAGACATGACCACTGAAGCTTCAGCCACCACTACCCCATTTTTACCCATAGCCACTACTACCAGCACTACAACCACCTATAACTCCAGTGAATACGCAACCACTGAAATCCCAACTAACACCACTTTTGTCTCTTTCACAAACAGTACCACTCACTCTCCCACTACTTATAACTCCACTACTGTCACTCAAACAGACACGACCACTGAACCCTCAGCCACCACTACCCCACTTTTACCCATAGCCACTACTACCAGCACTACAACCACCTTTAACTCCAGTGAATACACAACCACTGAAATTCCAACTAACACCACTTTTGTCTCTTTCACAAACAGTACCACTCACTCTCCCACCACTTATAACTCCACTTCTGTCACTCAAACAGACACGACCACTGAAGCCCCAGCCACCACTACCCCATTCTTACCCATAGCCACTACTACCAGCACTATAACCACCTATAACTCCAGTGAATACACAACCACTGAAATCCCAACTAACACCACTTTTGTCTCTTTCACAAACAGTACCACTCACTCTCCCACCACTTATAACTCCACTTCTGTCACTCAAACAGACACGACCACTGAACCCTCAGCCACCACTACCCCATTCTTACCCATAGCCACTACTACCAGCACTACAACCACCTTTAACTCCAGTGAATACACAACCACTGAAATCCCAACTAACACCACTTTTGTCTCTTTCACAAACAGTACCACTCACTCTCCCACCACTTATAACTCCACTTCTGTCACTCAAACAGACACGACCACTGAACCCTCAGCCACCACTACCCCACTTTTACCCATAGCCACTACTACCAGCACTATAACCACCTATAACTCCAGTGAATACACAACCACTGAAATCCCAACTAACACCACTTTTGTCTCTTTCACAAACAGTACCACTCACTCTCCCATCACTTATAACTCCACTTCTGTCACTCAAACAGACACGACCACTGAACCCTCAGCCACCACTACCCCACTTTTACCCATAGCCACTACTACCAGCACTACAACCACCTTTAACTCCAGTGAATACACAACCACTGAAATTCCAACTAACACCACTTTTGTCTCTTTCACAAACAGTACCACTCACTCTCCCACCACTTATAACTCCACTTCTGTCACTCAAACAGACACGACCACTGAACCCTCAGCCACCACTACCCCACTTTTACCCATAGCCACTACTACCAGCACTACAACCACCTTTAACTCCAGTGAATACACAACCACTGAAATTCCAACTAACACCACGTTTGTCTCTTTCACAAACAGTACCACTCACTCTCCCACCACTTATAACTCCACTTCTGTCACTCAAACAGACACGACCACTGAAGTCCCAGCCACCACTACCCCATTCTTACCCATAGCCACTACTAACAGCACTACAACCACCTTTAACTCCAGTGAATACACAACCACTGAAATCCCAACTAACACCACTTTTGTCTCTTTCACAAACAGTACCACTCACTCTCCCACCACTTATAACTCCACTTCTGTCACTCAAAGAGACACGACCACTGAACCCTCAGCCACCACTACCCCACTTTTACCCATAGCCACTACTACCAGCACTATAACCACCTATAACTCCAGTGAATACACAACCACTGAAATCCCAACTAACACCACTTTTGTCTCTTTCACAAACAGTACCACTCACTCTCCCACCACTTATAACTCCACTTCTGTCACTCAAACAGACACGACCACTGAAGTCCCAGCCACCACTACCCCATTCTTACCCATAGCCACTACTACCAGCACTACAACCACCTTTAACTCCAGTGAATACACAACCACTGAAATTCCAACTAACACCACGTTTGTCTCTTTCACAAACAGTACCACTCACTCTCCCACCACTTATAACTCCACTTCTGTCACTCAAACAGACACGACCACTGAAGTCCCAGCCACCACTACCCCATTCTTACCCATAGCCACTACTAACAGCACTACAACCACCTTTAACTCCAGTGAATACACAACCACTGAAATCCCAACTAACACCACTTTTGTCTCTTTCACAAACAGTACCACTCACTCTCCCACCACTTATAACTCCACTTCTGTCACTCAAACAGACACGACCACTGAACCCTCAGCCACCACTACCCCACTTTTACCCATAGCCACTACTACCAGCACTACAACCACCTTTAACTCCAGTGAATACACAACCACTGAAATCCCAACTAACACCACTTTTGTCTCTTTCACAAACAGTACCACTCACTCTCCCACCACTTATAACTCCACTTCTGTCACTCAAAGAGACACGACCACTGAACCCTCAGCCACCACTACCCCACTTTTACCCATAGCCACTACTACCAGCACTATAACCACCTATAACTCCAGTGAATACACAACCACTGAAATCCCAACTAACACCACTTTTGTCTCTTTCACAAACAGTACCACTCACTCTCTCACCACTTATAACTCCACTGGTATTGTTACATTTGAAACTGCAACCACTACAAACTCTCTTTCTCCTACTAACACTACTATAAGTTTCCCAACCACTAGTTCTTTTACTTTACCAACAACACTTTCAACATTTACAACATTGCCCCCTCTGCCTTTATGTAAGAACAACGGGGTTCTTCAAAATGGGGTCTGTCTTTGTCCTGATGAATGGTTTGGAGATACATGTCAGTACGGTAAGCATTCAAATCTTTCTTCATACAGTGTTACAGTGTCCATTAAATAATGTGAGACATCATACACATAAATGCTAAGCTTTTGTAAAAGTTCATTTTCATAAATGAAATGTAATTTACTAACAGGGCAGCTGAATTTAAAAATAATTATTTTGCATCTTAACTGCAGTGCATAACTTGATAAGTAGCTGCAGTTGAATGTTCCTTATCTTTCATCTGGTAAGAGATTTGTAGTTTATAATTTTTAGAAGATGAAGTACTGATTTGGCCATTCTGGTTGTGGTTCACAAATAATTGCCACAGCAAAATTCACCATGCTCTTGTATATTGTCCAAAGAATTTCTTGGCAAAGTTTGGTAGGTGGCATTTGTGGTGCTTTAGATGTTAGTGAAACCATTAGCTTCATTTAATCTGCTGTAGTACTTTAAATACACTTAATATGTATTTAAAGCATACATAAATGGAATCATGTAACTAAAGGACAGTTTGGTGGCTGAAAATAAAAATAAGGTTCTGAACATCATTAACATGATTAATTTATGAATATAAATTTTATATATTTTAAAGTTGGTAGTGGTAGCATATTCCACTTTTTTGCATTAAATTCTTTAACATGGTCACTTGTTGTGGGTACTTTGGTGAAGTTTTGATGTACTGGTTTTGGAAAATGAAATACTTTTAGTTTCATTGACTCTTGTATAAAAAGGATAAAGTTAATTGTGTGGATTTTAATTTAACACATCCTGGGCAAGTAATGCTTTGGTTCAGTGGCAGAAGTTTTGCCCGCCAACTAGAAGGTCCTGGGTTCGATTCCCAGCCAAATATTCTTTTTCTAATAGTAAAATATAATAAATACTATATATAATTATACTGACAGGGTGCTGAACTGTAATTCTTGCAGGATGAACTGATAACTGTGCAAAAACAAAAAGCTAAGCTTTCTAAAGTTACAACTATGTCATAGATCGCACTTTATTTAAATAAACTTAGTGAAAGAAATATAAATAGCAGTCTTTTAAACATCATTTGTTTGAAAGAAAACAAAACATCAGCAGCATCAATAAAAAGATGTGCAGTCCAAACACACAGAACACACAGAAAGAATTTTAATGGTTTACAAAACAAAAAAAAAAACAAGAGTTAAGACTGAGATTCTGTTTTCCTGATGTTCTAATTTGGTGACAGAATAAAAAAACAGGTGAAACAGCCTGTAGTGGTGAACTTATTCAGAATAGTTTACAAAGAACAAGATGCTTCATTCTAACATTACTATATATTAACTGATACTTTAAATCAGAACAAACACATTACAATATGTTCAATTTACAATTTACAGATGCAGCCACGCAGTGTGTTAAATCCAGCTTTTATGTTGCTCCCCACTTTCACCTAACTAACTATAATGGGGATGTAGCATTTTTGGGGGCTTGACCAGGATCTTTGATTCATTTTGAGGAGCAAGTATTTTTTTTCATGGCAGTCACATGCACTTGGGGTTGTTTTAGTTTTTAGTGGTCCTTTGTTTTACAGGTATTATAGCACTATGGTTTGTATTACAAGTAATTGTAGTGTGTCCATCATGGTATTCAGCTAAGAGGATTTTATTATGCGCCCAACATTGGAGTTTGAGAAATAGCGGGTTTCTTTAGTCTCTCAGTTTACTGGGGACATATCAGATATTAAATTCAGGAAGGAAGACAATACCTTCAGCAACAATCCCTCATCTTCCAGACAGACAAAAGTGATAAAGCTGATAGGAATTCAGTCAAAAGGGTGCAGTGTGTTAACACAAACCCATCTGCTAACATAGCCGCACAAAGCAAGGTGACTTTCTGCTCAATCAAATAACAGCTACAGTAAAGTCAGGCTAACAGATTTTAAATTATTCAAGCAAAAGTAGTTGTTTAAGTTTGTCAAAGTCAGCTACTTTGCAAGTAGTACAATAATTCACAAAAAAATATCCCTTTCTGTTGTGCAAAGTCAACAAAGGTTCGATTTCTTTTTATAATTTCAAAACCATGGATGGTTTGCTTCAAGGACTAATTCATAGTATAATCAAAACAAAACACCCACTGGGTCTCATCTCCCAACGTTCCACACATGCAAATCACTTGAAATCATATCCACAGATATACTGAAACAGTCAATGAACTGCAGTGTAATTGTATACCATATTGATACTGTATATACAGTATACTATATGATACCATATGGTTTTAAAACCAATCTATTTTTTATAATCAAAATTGAAAGTTAAATTGTTTGCTGATTACTCGTTGCTACAAGTGATATTTTTAGCAGCCAAAATGTCTTTAGTTACATGATTTCATATTAATATTCCCTATCAAGTGGTATTAAATCAGAATAAAACATTATAGCTTTTTATGAAGTAAATAAACTTTGTATAGTTAGAACAAACTTGTCACTTTTTCAAAATAACCACTGTAAATTACAGAGTTAAAGATTTTGATGAAAAAAAAAACAATTATGAAGAAGGTTAAATACTGTTCTGGTTCATTTTTTTATTTTGAGCTAAAACTATCAGCTATGTACATTACAGTACGTATAATATATTTATGTTATTAAATTAATATAATTTATGACATTCAGAAATGTTTTACTTCTGTTATCATATCATTAATTGAAAAAGCTATGACAAAATATTGGGTAAAATTGTCGAAGAGGTCTCCTGTGGGTTACTGATGATAGAAGTTAATCAAGATAGTCTACAGGGGTCTATTTGAACACAGATACTGCTTGTTGGGCTAAGGTGCTGTCATTTAAACCTCTGCTTAAAGTATACAGTATAAGGCTGTGTCTAAGATGCTTGTGGAGTTTTTTTGTTCCGAGATCAAGGAGTGCTGCTGCAGATTCAGAAAGGCTTCTGTATTTTGTAAGTGATTTTGTTGTTGCTGGTTAATTAGCCACTCAGTAATTTCTTATAAAATTAAATAAAATCAAACAGGAGTAGCATTCTCTTTTTGGCTAAAGTGAGTATGTTTGTATGGTGCGGGGGCTCTTTGGCTAAGGATTTGTGCTTGTGGCTAGAAGGTTGCCAGTTTGTATCCTGCCCAACTGCTCTAGGGGTGCCGTATAAGTGGCTGACCCTGCACTGTGACCCCAAGCTTCTCTCCCTGTCTGTGTCTCATGGAGAGCAAGTTGAAGTATGTGAAAAGACAAATTCCTAATACAAGAAAATTGTATATGGTTCATAGAGTGATCTTATCTTATCTTACTGACTGTGACTCTGGAATTTTCCCTGCAGCACTCATATTTCTATGGCTAGAAGACGAGGCAAAACATCTTGGCTGTGGTGACTAGGCACCTGATGTAACAAAACCTGAATTAATTATTAATTTACTTTTTATTATTTTCTTTGATTATTAATCTAACCATTTACTTTGACTCTTACAATTCTTGTAATGTTGTAATGCAAAACAATATTGCATGTTCTGCTCATCAATATTCTACGTAAGGTTGTATTAATTGATTTTTTTTACTAAGTGCTAAAACGTATTATATTCATTTTTTTCCATAGAATACTTCTGTGTGGCTAGAAAAGTCAACATGACCTGTGGAGAAATGACTTTCAATTCCATTGTAATTGGATGGTCTGGTTACTCGAATGAGACGTGTAAGACAAATACACTTAATGGTATGTGACAGCTTTAATACTTAACAGCTTCATTAATTAAAAGAGAATCCTTAGTATCTATTAATACATTTTATTTTACAAATGAGTAGTTCTCATTTTATGCACTCTTAATTTTCACGTTTTTGGTTTAATGCAGCTCAGAAATATATATCGTAACTTAATTTGCATTGAATTAGTTCTCATTTTCATGCACTTGTTCTCAATGTGGAGTATTTATCTTTTGTTGACATAGTGTGTATTCTTTTGCATACAATTTCCCTAGGGTGACAAGCAGATGGCAATTGTTTCTGTGTTCTTCCAGCCACTTGTCATCTCCCTTTGTCTCACACCTAATAAATAGATCCATAATATAGCTTTCTTGCCTAAGACTGTATTGTATGTTTATATTTGATAAATTCTTATACAGTATATTCCTTATAAGAAAAGGTACAGATGAAAAGTCTCTTGGCCTCTCTAGCCCATTCCATCTGGTAACTTGTAGCTAATTGATCCAAGGACCTCATCTAGCTGCTTATTGAAAGACAAAGTAATGGCTTCAACAACATGGGTGGGTAGCTTGTTTCATTATTCCCAGAGGGCCGTGGGAGAGAAGGCTTTCTTTCTCGAGTTCTACATATTTTCTACTTGCTCTCTGGCTTGTTTTCCTGCTCAATCCACTGGTTTTCAGTAGAATGACTTTGTTAGTACCTCTGAGTTGATATAGTTGTCAGGGCTTGAGTAATGTTTGCTCAAGACTGAGAAGTTTGTATTCCTTCAATTTACCCTGGAGTGGATAGGTTGCTCATCTGTGCAGTGAACTGCACCCAAAATACTAAAATCAGGTCTGATTAGTGTTACTTTATAGTAATATATAATTAATCATTTGTATTTTTATATACAGTATATTAGGAAGAATAGTATTCCATGGTTCTTTATTTAATAACTAATTGTTAATGCAAATACTTGTTTCCCTAAATGTCTACTGCCTGCAATTTGAAAATTAGTCTTTTATGGGGAACCTTGTAAAATCTAAACAAATCATGTATCCTTTACCATTGGTGGTTGCTCAAATTTTGTTAGGTAAGTCCCATCTTTTCTAAATAAAGACCATGCAAATAATGTATTTTTTGTAATTCAATGTAAAAAAACAGATAAAATCTTGGGTTTTTTTGTATGTTTTATGTACGTTTGCATCTTCTTCTACTATTCATTGGTAAAATCTTGGGTTTTTTGTACGTTTGCATCTTTTTCTACTAGTCATTGGTATTTTTTTACAAATACAATTTGCTAAAGATTAGTATAATATGGGAGAAAGTTAGAGAATACATTTTGTACTTCATACTTTGTTACATAATCTTTTACATCTTAGAAACTGCAGATACAGCTGTCCCAAGGTATGTTGGCAAAGGTATGTTGGTAAAAGCTAAAATCAATTAGTTCATGCAATCACTCAAAATAATTACTTTTACTAGGCAAATTACAAACATTCTATGAAAGATTCCATGAAACATATCTAGCTCAAAGATTAAGCTAGATATGTTATTGTCAATCTTCTGTTTATCTTGCCACATGGAGTGCTTGTATTGCAGTTTCCATTAAACAACAGATTTTCCAACTCAAAGTACAGAGCAGCTAATGAAAAGTCAGCATTCTTTTTTTGTTTTGCTCAAAGCTGTTAAAAACTGAACCTTTACTGTATTGTCCCTGGTTCTGTTGAGAGATAAGTTGAGTTTCTCTTTTACTCTTCAGATAAGATTTATCTGCTGTTAATCTAAAGGACTAAGTTCAACACAATATGTGCTTCTGTTACAATCATAGCCAGGGATTTGTGAAACTGTTGGTGTTACATTTAGAATATAATATACATTCTATTATAGAAATAGATATCTATTTCATTTAATTTTAAACACATTGGAATTAAGAAAACTTCGTGAAAATTTGTGAAAATATTTCGGGGGAAAGTCTTTTTTTTACATAAATGGATTGAAATTATTCAATTTCCACATAGCGGCGGAGCGGGGCTGCAGGTCTGCCCTCGGCTCTTCTCCGCAGTGTGACAGGAGGCAGAGAGAGCCGCGCCTCAGGGAGCCCCACATGTGTAGACATGTATTTGAAACTGAGAAGAAAATACACTTCTTGACTGGAAGAGTTGTGAGAGTATTGAACAAATTACCCAGCCGTGTTGTCAAAACCAGATTTCCCTGGCTTCTTTCAAGCGAGTCAGATGAGATCCTTTGATTAGTTAACTGTTGGTTACCAAAAAGGCAAAATAGGCTTAATGGTTTCCTCTCTTTTGCAACCTTTGATTATTGATTTAGTACCAGATGGAGTTTTTTCTTCATTCTTAAACAGTGAGTTGTATTATGACAAATTTGCACAGTGGAAATCATATTTCAAGTTTCTGCCTCAGCCTTCTGCTTCATATTTTAGTGTTCATTTTGAAGAAAGCAGCTGGATTAACTGTCAATGCTGGGAGGATTTTCAATGTAGATTATTCTTAGAAATTATGAAGAGTAGTTCTCCTAGTACAGGTCCTTTTGGTACCTTCATTGAATCACTTATCCCAACAATGAGTATTCACCACCCACCCGTACCCCCTTTTTATAATAACCTATTCTCAATGGAAACTTGCATTTGCTGAAATTTGCCAGCAGTCATATCACCCTGCAGCTCACAACTGTCAACCCACTGGAGCTCAGCAGGTGTGAGTCTGGTCAGTACCTCGAGGGGAGACTCCTGGGAACGCTAAGGCTGCTGCTGGGAGAGGTGTTAGTGGGACCAATAGGAGGCGCTCACTCTGCAGCCTGTGTGGCTCCTAATGCCCCAGTACAGTCACTATACTGTAAAAAGGCGCCATCCTTTGGATGAGATGTAAAACTGAGATACTGACTCTCTGTGGTCATTAAAAATCCCAGACTCTTTCTCGAAAAGAAAGGTGTTACCCTGGTGTCGTAGCCCCTGGCCTTCACCAGTCATGGCCTCCTAATAACCCCCATCTCTGAACTGGCTTCATCACTCTGCTCTCCTTCCCACTGAGAGCTGGTGCCTGGTGAGTGTACTGGTGCACTCTAGGTGCCGTTGCATCATCCGAGTGGGGCTGCACATTGGTGGAGTAGGAGGGAATCCCCATTACCTGCAAAGTACTTTGAATGGAGTGTCAAGAAGTCCAAGTGTAGGAATTATTAAATGCCCACAGCCAGAAATACGAAAATCTTTTATGCAGAACCCTATCAAAAGCTCTCTGATGAATCATATAATATTGTGTGTACCCATTATAATTGTTGTTAATCAAAGAACTCTTAAAGTTAGGTAAGTCCTACCTTTTTTTAGTTAATGCTGATCACTTCCTAGGATATTGTTCCTATACACGTTCTTCTAGTTCTAATACTTCTTTTAATATTCTTTAAGTCAGTGTGTGAAATAAATAAAGGAAGGTCAATGCAAAGAATGTGTAAATACATTTTTGCTAATTTAAAGTTATTAGTGCCCAAAGATGACACCGACAGGGAAAGCTGCCGTCCTGTGACCTCCCATTCGTCCTTGTCTATTTCTTTATTTTTTGTTGTTTTTCGTACTGCTAACCGCACATACTGTTTGCTCGGTGATTAGATATGACCGACAAACACTTATGGACATAAGATCAAATATTGTTAAATATTACACCACAGTTAAATCTACACCAATAATTACTGCCAACTATCTGGACTGTGGTGTCTCACCTGTACCTGTACTGGGAATAAGACGGCATTGTAGGAAGTGGGGTAAATGGGCAGGCGTTCTGGTAAGATTGAGGCAACGAAGCAATCGTCCCCCACTCCTGAGTATACTTCTTGCTAATGTTCAGTCACTGCACAAAAAACTGGATGAACAAGCACAAGGCTTGCTTTCCAATGGCACATCAAGTACTGCAATGTGCTGAAGCTTATAGAAACCTGGCTTGACCCATCTGTTCTGGACTCTGCTATCCTCCCGGGAGGATTTTCTATTCACAGTCGGGACAGAAAAATGGATTCGGGTAAGATCAAAGGAGGTGGGGTATGCTTCATGGTAAACAATTCCAGGTGCACAGATGTGGAGATTATTTCAACATCATGCTCTACACATCTTGTGGACATCTGACAATAAAATGTTGCCCTTTCTATCTACCGAGGGAGTTCACATCGGTAGTTCTCTCGGTGGTGTATATTCCACCGCAGGCAAATTTCACAAGGGCACTGGATAAACTACACTGTCACCTTAACAGACACGAGAGTACACATCCTGAGGGGGCATTCATCATAGCGTGTGATTTTAACAGTGCAAATTTGAAGAAAACAATGCCTAATCTACATCAACACATCAACTCCCCGACGCAAGGAACAAACACGTTGGACAATGTTTACACTCCCTTCCGGGATGGCTACAAAGCCCTCCCCCAACCTCCTTTTGGCAAATGCGATCACGCCTCCATTCTGCTACTTCCCGTTTATAAGCAGAAGGTTGAACAGGAGAGGGCAGCGTTAAGAACCATTCAACATTAGTCGGATGAATTGGATTTTATATTAAGTCACTGTTTTGCTACTACTGACTGGCAGATCTTCCGCAAAGCTGCCAGAAATAATACCAATCTGTATATGGACTATGTTACTGGCTACATCAACAAATGCATTGAAGACGTGGTTCCCAGGATTACTGTTCGCACATATCCAAATCAGAAACCGTGGGTAAATGGCAAGATGCGCGACAAATTTAAAGCTAGGACAGCTGATTTCAATTCTGGAGATATGGATAGATTTAAACAATCCAGATATGACCTCAGGAAAGCCATCAAAATAGCTAAATACAACTACAGAGTTAAATTAGATTCATAATATCATGGCTGCAACACATAGAACATGTGGAGTGGTATACGCACCATTACAAACTACAAAACGCAACCCAGCTATATCACACAACAGTCTGCTTCCCTTCCTGATGAGCTAAATTCATTCTATGCTCGGTTTGAGGTCAATAACGCAGATCCAGCCAGGAGGATTCCAGAAATCCAAGACGGAAACATACTGATCATATCCAGAAGGGATTTGTGTAAGGTTTTTAAAAAGACCAATCCACACAAGGCTCCTGGCCCTGATGCTATCCCAGACCATGTTCTGAAGGCATTTGCAGACCAGCTGGCAGATATCTTCTCAGACATATTCAATCTTTCTCTAGCTCAGTCTATAGTTCCTTCCTGCTTTAAGAAAACCACCATTGTCCCTGTTCCTAAGAAACCCATAGTCAGTTGCCTGAAAGACTACCTCCCGTTGCACTCATCAGTTATCATGACGTTCTTCCAGCGGTTCGTCAAAGCATACATCACCTCCTCACTGCCTGACGCCCTAGACCCACTGCAATTTGCGTATCACCAGAACAGCTCAACAGAGGATGCTATTGCCACTGCCCTCCATACTGCCCTCTCACACCTGGATAAGAAAGGAACATATGAGAGAATGCTGTTTGTTGAATACAGCTCAGCATTCAATACCATAGTGCCCTCAAAGCTTGCCATCAAGCTCCAAGACCTGGGACTGAACACCTCCCTTTGTAATTGGATCCTGGACTTCTTGACGGAAAGTCTGCAGGTGGTGAGGGTGGGCACCAACATATCATCTACCCTGACTCGAAACACTGGAGCCCCCCAAGGCTGTGTGCTTAGCCCTGTCCTCTACTCCTTATTTACCCATGATTGTGACACCAGGCATAACTAAATTTGCGGACAATACAACAGTCATTGGCCTGATCACAGATGGTGAAGAGTCTGCGTACAGGGAGGAGGTTGAAACCCTGGCAGCATGGACCCACTACACCAACATCATGGTCAAAACAGCATGGCAACGCCTATTCTTTCGCTGCAGGCTAAAGAAGTTTGGCACGCCATCATATATCCAGGCCAGCTTCTACAGGTGCACTATTGAGAGTTTCCTGACTGGTTGCATCACTGCCTGGTATAGGAACTGCTCCGCCCAGGACCTCAAAGTACTGCAGGGAGTGGTGAAGTCAGCGCAGCTCATTAGCGGTTGTGAGCTACCAAACATCCAGGATATCTACTCAGCTAGATGTCTTAAGAAGTCCAGGTTAATTCTCAAGGACCCCAGTCATCCCAGTTACAAACTGTTTTCTCTCCTACCGTCCGGTAAATGGTACCGAAGCATTCGGTCAAAGTCCAACAGATTACAGAACAGCTTCTACCTCCAGGCAATAAGACTGCTAAATAGCCAACCTGTAGCTCCTTCAGCAAATCACCCGAAATGGCTACATGGACACACAGTTTTCATTGTATTCAGCATTACAAGTGTAAAAATAGGTGATACACAATGTGTCTCCTCTATAACTCTTCAGTTTACAGAGAACTTCTGCCAGAGCCTCACAACATTGTCCAAAAATACTCTTCTTGTGTTTAATTTTTAGTTAAGCAGGATTTGAGCTACAAACCATATAAATACAGGATGTATAATTGTATGATTTTAAAAGCTATATTGATTTACTTTCTCACCCGCTTCGATTCAAGCACAGAATGGATAAAAAAAAGTCAGACAGGCAGAGGGAAAAGAGAGAGGTGAAATTGTCACCTGTCCTGGATAAAGTGGTTAGAAAATAGGTGGATTTACACCTGTGAAAAGTGTTATGGAAGATATTATTCATAATAAATGATTTTGGACGGTCTGCAAACTGAAAACAGGACACATGTTGTGTATCGCCTCTTTTTACACTTGGAAGAACATTCCAATGTTAATGCGACACTGAAGATATTAATAACCTTTTAAATCTGAAGCTGTTAACTCTACTTCACACCTGCATGTCAAGATCATGGTTTAAAAATAAAAAAAAACATCAAACCTTAGATTGGATGAGAATGTTATAATTGTTTTGCAAGGATGTGAAATGTGACAATTTGTTACAAGACTAAAACGCCAATTTCCCACTGCATTTTGGGGAATGTTGTTTTGACAAGAAGCCTCCATCTTGTCTCCATATATCACTCTCTCACAATTCATCATGCATGAATGAGTCAACTTAAAAATAAAATGTTTTTACAAAGAAAGTGGAATACAGTAATGCTACCAGCTATATAAATGCATATATTTAGATACTTAAATTAATATAATTATTAATTTCTTTAAATACGTGATTCCATATTATATTCCCTTATAATTAAATTCTAAAAAGTATGAGTTTCTAACTGCAATAACGAGGGCAAGTATTCATGGAAAATGGTAATCACTTAACCCACTTAACTTCGAACATGTTGTGATATTGGGAATATTGTGGCCATAATATTTGTTATTTAAGTTTTTGAAAGAAATGCTTATTTGTTAAAAGAATTCTCATGGTGACAGCTGGGTTCAAACACCCAAGCTGAGAAATACAAGGCACACGCTTAAGCCATTACGCCACAGATGTAATCACATGGAAAGTAGTGAAAGAAAAGGAAACTAAAGTAGACATATCCAAAGAAAGTGTACTACTGTGATAATTTGAGCTACAGTACATAGATATAATTATATCGTTATTAATTTCTTTAGATACGCGATTCCATATTATATTCCCTATTAATCAAATTCTAAAAGTAAGCTTTTGTTTACTATGATAACGAGCGTATTCACAGAAAAGGTTAAAACATTATAACTTTTCACAAAGTATACAATTTATATAGTTTATGAGCATATGAAAGGCATGGTGAATCGGAGATTCTCAAAACTTACTTTGTATGATTGGAAATGAATACAGTGGTGTGAAAAAAGTGTTTGCCCCCTTCCTGATTTCTTTTTTCTTTGCATGTTTGTCACACTGAAATGTTTCAGATCATCAAACAAATTGAAATATTAGACAAAGATAACACAAGTAAACACAAAATGCAGTTTTTAAATGAAGGTTTTTATTATTAAGGGAAAAAACAATCCAAACCTACATGGCCCTGTGTGAAAAAGTGATGCCCCCCCCCCTGTTAAAACATAAATCAACTGTGGTTTATCACATCTTTGGAAAGCTGAGTTCAATATCTCTAGCCACACCCAGGCCTGATTACTGCCACACCTATTCTCAGTCAAGAAATCACTTAAATAGGACCTGCCTGACAAAGTGAAGTAGACCAAAAGATCCTCAATAGCTAGACATAATGCTGCGATCCAAAGAAATTCAGGAAGAAATGAGAAACAGAGTAATTGAGATTTATCTGTCTGGAAAAGGTTATAAAGCCATTTCTAAATCTTTGGGACTCCAGCGAACCACAGTGAGAGCCATTATCCACAAATGGCGAAAACATGGAACAGTGGTGAACCTTCCCAGGAGTGGCCAGCCGACCAAAATTACCCAAGAGTGCAGTGATGACTCATCCAAGAGGTCAGAAAAAACCCCACAACAACATCCAAAGAACTGCAGGCTTCACTTGCCTCAGTTAAGGTCAGTGTTCATGACTCCACCATAAGAAAGAGACTGGGCAAAAATGGCCTGCATGGCAGAGTTCCAAGACGAAAACCACTGCTGAGCAAAAAGAACATAAAGGCTCGTCTCAGTTTTGCCAGAAAACATCTTGATGATCCCCAAGACTTTTGGAAAAATACTCTGTGGACTGACGAGACAAAAGTTGAAATTTTTGGAAGGTGTGTGTCCCATCACATCTGGTGTAAAAGTAACACAGCATTTCAGAAAAGGAACATCATACCAACAGTAAAATATGGTGGTGGTAGTGTAATGGTCTGGGGCTGTTTTGCTGCTCCAGGACCTGGAAGACTTGCTGTGGTAAATGGAACCATGAATTCTGCTGTCTACTAAAAAATCCTGAAGGAAAATGTCCGGCTATCTGTTTGTGACCTCAAGCTGAAGAGCACTTGGGTTCTGCAGCAGGACAATGATCCAAAACACACCAGCAAGTCCACCTCTGAATGGTTTAAGAAAAACAAAATGAAGACTTTGGAGTGGCTTAGTCAAAGTCCTGACCTGAATCCGATTGAGATGCTGTGGCATGACCTTAAAAAAGCGGTTAAGGCTCGAAAACCTTCCAATCTGGCTGAATTACAACAATTCTGCAAAGATGAGTGGGCCAAAATTCCTCCACAGCGCTGTAAAAGACTCATTGCCAGTTATTGCAAACACTTAATTGCAGTTGTTGCTGCTAAGGGTGGCCCAACCAGTTATTAGCTTTAGGGGGCAATCAGTTTTTCACACAGGGCCATGTAGGTTTGGATTTTTTTTTCCCTAATAATAAAAAGTTTCATTTAAAAACTGCATTTTTTGTTTACTTGTGTTATCTTTGTCTAATATTTCAATTTGTTTGATGATCTGAAACATTTCAGTGTGACAAACATGCAAAAAAAAAGAAATCAGGAAGGGGGCAAACACTTTTTCACACCACTGTATGTGATCGGATCAACGAAATGCTGTGGTGTTACTTTTTGTCAATGAAAAAGTCCTTTTGTTTACAAAGATGGTTACAAAGCAAGTGGACCATGGTAATACTTTTAGCTTACAGCCTGTCCAAGGTCATTCATTATTAATACTATTAGTAATATCTTCTATAAAGACTTTGATGCATAAAATATTTCTGCATAATCAAAATATTTATTATTTAAATAATATTTTATTACTAAAGGTGGTAGGTTGTGTTCTTTTGTCCAACTGAGCAATCTTACTTTTATAAAATATACCGACATTTTAATGTTTAATGATTAACATGCTGTAATACACAGTTTAAAATTAAGAAAAGTCTAAAGAGTTTACAACTTACATTCATAATTGGAAAAAGGTTGTCCTTCAGCAGTGAACAGGATTTGAAACCATGCATTTTCTGGTGACAGCTCAAATGCTGTACACGAGGCTTTATTAGCTCCTCCTGGCAGTGATTCCGGATACTATTATCATAACTGTGGTATTATACAGTATGACGCATTATGACGTGTTGCGATGCGACACGCCCACCGCATTTTACCCCAGCGTACCCCGCTCGTTTTGAATGGCTGCATCTTTCTCTCCTTTTTCAATTGTATTGGATATATAAGCTTATTACTGAACTGTGAACCCTTGAGAGAAAGAAATGCTGACTTATACCAGTTTGTCCACTTCTTATGAGAATGCTAGAATATACAATCCTTTTGGACAGCTACACTACCAAATAACTCTCATATACCTGGATATATCAATCTCATTAACAGCTATTATTTATATCATGGGGATCTATCCAAGTTCAAAGTATGAACTCAGAAGAATCATATTTTTGACATTTTTTACCTACATGGAATGGGTGGAATGGGTCAATAAATCTGATTCACAGAATTAATATGAAAATATTGCATGTAGTCAGGAAGGTAAAATAAACCAATTCAAACAAGTATGTATAAAGGAAAAGAAAGAAAGGGGAAAAGGAAAGGAAAAGTGTACCCAGCCCTCCAAAAGTAAATTCCATTAATGCATGTGCCCTCAACATCTTGAATCATATACAAAGTATAGACAGTACAGGCCTGGCTTGGGGATTGAATTAACCACTTGAGTATCAAGTCTGAAACATCTGATTTCTTACATGTCTTACTCATTTCAGAGTCACCACGGGTCCACACACTCGCTGCCACATTCCAGCGTGCAGTGATCACAACCCTTTTCCACTTTCTACTTTCCTCCCGACTTTAGCCTTTCCATGCTCACTCTTGAGGATTACTTGCAGAGCTCAACTCTTCTCTTAGTTTGTTCACTCACCATTAATTGACCTTTAGGATAACTGATCTTTCCCCTCCATTTGACTATGGACCTGCTTTAGGATTTGGATTTTGGTTACTGGATACTCCCTCTTGTTTTAACCCCTTACTCCAACCCCACCCAGGGTCCTAGTTTCTATCTACTGGCGGACTTGACAACTCAGTAAACACACTAGAAAGAAATATCCCAAAAACAACACACCCATTTCATTTTCTTTCCTTGAGTATTTTGTTTCAAATTCTAGCATCTGCAGGTACCCAGTGTTTTTACCAGGCCTTGTCCAATGTATACTACTTTAGATTAAAATCTTTTTTTTTCTGTAAAAATGGAAAATTAGCAGTATTTGGACATTGAATATAGCACATTTTTTTATTCTTCATCATCAAAATATGGTCTTAAGATAAATGTGTTACTCAATTGGGATTTGAAGTACACAATTTTAAAAAAGATTGTCTAGTTCCTTACAATATATACTGTAGGTTGTTGTGGTGAGTTTTGATTTTGTTTCTCAAAGTTTCTTGTAAACAAGTGGTAGAGGTGTAGGTTCAATTATGGTCTTTGCACAATTTCATTACTGTGGTAAGTCATGGGTTATTAATGCTTTTTCCAAAAAATCACTGCTGCTTCACAGCTGTGAAAACAAATTTAATGTATGTAGTTAGAGAATATTGGAGATCATTTGCATGTGCAATGCTTTGTGAAATTATTATTAATATGTTGTTTTTCACGATGCAAGCTTGAGGGTGTTGTAATCGTGCTGAAGCCCCAGACAAACATGGGTTAATTAAATAATAAAGATGTCTTCCAAAGTTGAGGGGGTGATGGAGGGGTATAAAAAGAAAAAGAAAAATTTATAGAACTTATGTTGTTCAAGTCTACTCTACGTTTATTGTTTCCCATTTGAACATTGTAAGTGTTAAATTAAAATTAGCACGTTATGTCAGGCCCAGGATGGTGGCATACAGCCTATGATTGCTCTCTTATTCTACCCAGGTCCATTAGAATACACACAGGTTACTGATCAGTACACCTATCCCCCTATCAATTGGGCACTCAATCTTTCCATTAATCATCCCAGTTTTCCAAAATAATTGCAAAAATGCCACTGGAAGGGTGTTCTGACATTGGAAAGGTTTGACTTCAGAAGAACAAGTGAAGCAAGTGAAGTGCACAACTAAGTTATAGTTGTGTACCTTGTTTTTATTTATTAATTATTATTGTTAATAATGATTGGAAACATTTTTATGCTTAGGATATTTTAGCTGCTAAAGTTTCCTTTTTGTCACATGATTCCACATTAATGTAACATATTAGAAGGATTTATGGAAGTAGTTAAACAGATCAAATGAAGATCTGATCATTTCACTAAGGTAACCGTGGAAGCCAGTGCTAATTTAGTCAACAGTTTTTGATTTAGTCATAGTCAAGTCAATTAAAATGTGTATTGGACATACACATAAGATATATTAGACATTAGTGATTAGTGCGTGATTAGTGCGTTTAATTTAATCTAGATTACTTAAATTTAACTAAAATTGCTCTTTTAGTTGATTCAATTAGTTTTAGTCAACCAAACTGCAATTTCAGACAAATTAAGTTAAGTCACATTTTAGTTATGTAGTTTAATTTAGTTATATAAATGTATAAATGTTTTTGTTTAATTCATTTTTTTTCTTTGGAATATTAAGGAAAATAAGTTTAGTTCTTTCTTTACAATTAAGACTGTTTTATTTCAATAGCTTTGAAATCCATATGAATTTTTGGCAACTTTTTATTTACCACATTAAGCAAGGAACAACCTCCTTGGTCTTCATGGTTGAAACCTAAACAAGATTAGGAGCCTTAACTGTTACATTCAGAAAACACAAGAACCATGAACTAATTGACATTCAAAACAAAGAAAAAGTCATTAAACAAATCTTTAAAATGGAACTAGAAGGAATGTTTCACTCAGTAGTCTGTAGTGTGTTAGAAGAATGAACTGTTTTGTTTTGGCTTCCAAAGTACACCTGGAAGACTAATGAAAATGTTCTACAAATCTGACAATGAACAGGGGAAAACAAGACATTTATGAGACTATGATAGAATGATGCTGTCTGTAATGAAAACATCTTCACTTCCACTACTGCAGTGCCAGGAACTATTTTTTAAAGGTTCTCATTTGAACCATCTTCCACATAATTACATGACTTCTTATATATGATTTTGATTATATTCTATCACAAAGCACAAGTTATTTGAACAATGTAAAATATACTGATTCTCATAGAGGTCAAATATACAAGAAAAAAAATTGTGCAATAATAAATTATCTGAAATAAACACATCATATAACTCTTTTTCAATGTCTATGCACTAAAGACCAAACATTAATCCAGTTCAGAGACTGGTCACTAATAATTCAAAAGAATTTAATAAATAACTAATTAACAACTATTGAGCATATGTATAATTGTTAGAGGGCTTTTAATAATTATAATAATTGCTTACACTCATATAGCGCTTTTCTGGACACTCCACTCAAAGCGCTTCACAGGTAATGGGGACTCCCCTCCACCACCACCAATGTGCAGCATAGACCTGGATGATGCAACAGCAGCCATAGTGCGCCAGAACGCTCACCACACATCAGCTATCAGTGGGGAGGAGAGCAGAGTAATGAAGCTAATTCATAGATGGGGATTATTAGGAGGCCATGATAGGTAAGGGCCAATGGGAAATTTGGCCAGGACACCAGGGTTACACCCTTACTCTTTTCGAGAAACACCCTGGGATTTTTAATGACCACAGAGAGTCAGGACCCCAGTTTTACGTCTCATCCGAAGGACGGCGCCTGTTTACAGTATAGTGTCCCAGTCACTATACTGGGGCATTAGGACCCACATGGACAGCAGGGTGAGCGCCCCCTTTTGGCTGCCACTAGCAGTAGTAGTCACTTCAGATGCTGACCTGTCACAGAACTATTTTGTTCCATTGTAAATGATGTATGTATTTTTTTAATCCAAAATTGGTCAAAATAAAACATTTATGGGTGAAAGTTAATTGTCTGGAAAAACACACTTAACAGTAAAGAAAAGGATCCAAGTATTCATTCCTTTTGCTTTGGAAAATCGAAATATGTCCAAGTGCACAAAATTACTTTAACAAATCACACAATTAGTTGAATGGCCTCTGTATGCGATAATAGTTATTTACTTTCTTTCAGAACAAATACTGTATACAGTAGTTGTCTCTGTAGGGTCCCTCAATCGGGTACTTAATTTCAAGCATGAAGACCAAGGAGGCTTAAGCGTACTGAAGTCAAGCATTAAGCAGTTGAAGGTGTGTCGTACCACTTAGATCAGGCTGGCTCTCCAAACTTGAGACACAATGTTTCTCATTACTTGGAAAACTAGGAAGGGGCTTGGAAGCTTGACAAGATTGAGGGGAAACACGATGGAGCAAAGTACAAGCAAATCATAGAGTCAAACCTGCTTCGGTCTGCAAAAGTGCTCTGAAATTTTACCTTTTAGCAGGATAATGATCAACAGTACAAGACCAAAGTTACACTGGAGTAACTTAAGAAGAAAAAGTGAATGTCCTTCATTTAGCTATTTCTCCTTGTGACCCTGTATTAGATAAAGCAATTAGAAAATGGATGGATGAATATAATATCTGAATATATAAACAATGTGGTTGAAACATACACCTCTAATAAAAAGTAGGCAGAGTAGAATATATGTGTGTTATTTGTTAAATTAGGTTAATTGTATCTACTATTAAGACTTGGTGTGGACTAAGTGATGGTTAAATATATCTATATATGTTAAATAAAAATAAAAAGGGGATGTACTTACTTTTTCACCACACTTTGATCCATCCATCCATTTTCTAATGGCTTCTTTCAATTCAGGGTCACAAGGGAGCCAGAATGTTCCAGCAAGCAACAGGTGTAAAGCAGGGTACACCCTGGACAGGATGCCAGTCCATTGCAGGGCAGACAAATGGACACAAATGCAGACATGCACACACTGGCCGAACCTAGGGACAGTTTTCCTAAAAAGCTAATTAACCTACCAGTAAGTCTTTGGACTGTGGGATTAAACTGCAGCACCTGGAGGAAACTCAAATGAATGTACTGTAGATAGCACCCCAGGTCTTGAATTCAACCCAGGGCCCCGGCATTGGAAGGCAGCAATGCTAACCACTGCATCTATTGTCTACATTGTGTGGTGTTGTCCCGAGAGATCAGCGCAAATAAGAATTCCAATGTATATGTTCATATGGCAATAAACTCCTCTACTACTACTTTGCTGCCACACCACAATGTATACTTTATTATTACATACTGTATATAGAATACATTATATAAAAGATAAAAATCTTATATATTTTATTTAGTTATGACATGATAATTACTTAAATTATTTGGCTAAATAAATGGTTATTCATTACCCCAGACTAAATTCTCTGTTAAATCATTGTTAGCTTTCTGAGAACATCAATACTGAACAGTGACCAAGTCATTCTGGGTGAAGTCATGAAACCAGGCTTCATTGGGATTAGGCTTCAAGATAGGATATGTAAAATAAACAGAGAGGAAAGAGACAAAGACTGGAACAAATAATTGGGCAATGATAAAGGCTTCTCTTACAGTAGACTAAGAATCAAGAATTTGTCCAGATAATCTGAGTACTGGAAGAATACCTGACTGTAGGCTTTCAGGAACTGGTGTCTCATATTTTTGAAATGCTATTTTTTATTTAGTAAAAAACGTTTGGTTTTTTTAGTTATAGACTATTTTGAATAGGGGAATTCATTCTCATTTTAGAGAGAGAATTATTCCTGAGCATGATCCTTTCATTTAACAGGTTGCAAATTCCCTATTTGTATTTCACTCTTGGTTAAAGAATTGTTTGAAGAGTATTTTCTGCATCTGCTGAAGGCAGGACTCTGACATAATATCTGTATATGGATGTACCTAGTCATGTATTTCTGTGATTTGTTGTAAATCATGTCTGTCCTGTTTATGTTTGCTGTTTGTTTTACTTTTTTACAAAGAAACCAGTAACATATGTACTATTCAATGCTTGTCATATGCTGACTATAGGGAGTGTCATTATTGTATATATTATTTTCTTGCATAGCAAGCTGTTGACAGGACTAGATTCTTATTTGATATCTGATTTGATAGCCCTTATCTTGTAATTCTAACACACAACAATGTAACATGTACTGTAACAATAGATATGCAATGAAAAATTGACCAGGTCTTTGTTTTTTTCTGAAAATAAAGACTTTAAATAGTTCTCTGTGCCTTCTAAGTTATATTATGTTTTTATAGCAGGTATTCCTAAAGCTTCAGCAAGGTGTACAAATGAAAGTGGAACTCCAATTATGACCAATTTTACATGTATGGATTGCAGCGAGACTTTGAATAATCTTGAAGGGCAGGTAAGCACTCCCATTCCCCATTGAATGTTTTAAAATATTATAAAAAAGTATGATCATGTTCCGCAACAATGAGATTGTTTAATTTTGACAAAATACAAATTTTGATCCAGCCATTCAGAATGCTCAAATAATGTGCCATACTGCAAATAGCATACTTCTTTACAACACGTGTAATTTTCAAATAATCTGATGCAGGACTGCACAATTTTGAAAAACTGCCCGGTGGTGCAGTAAATGCTTAATGGGGCTGTCTTGCAAAAAGCCTGGATCTGAATTCTGGCCAATGCCAGGGGAAAATCTTTGGCCCATGATAAAATATTATTTATATGCTATCTTAACATTTTTGATAGTTTTATATATTATGGTATGTTAAATATTAAAATAAAAGTGGGGATGTTTCACAAAGCAAGATAACTCAGCTGGATATATAAAAAGTAGTTTATTTTTATAGGCTGTTGTGAACAAGATGTTTATTTCAGGTTTATTTTAGCCAAACTACAGATGCACCCATTCAAAACAAGTGGGCGATTCCGCATTATAATGCGGTGCGCTTGTCGTGGTGTAACTCAAGTTACCGTATAATACTGTATTAATACAGTGGTACATTTAATACCACTCGACAGCCGGCTGGCTGTGCCAAAAAATAGATAAAAACCGGTTTAACAGCTCTGTTTTTATCACCGAAGATATTATTAATAACCTTATAAATCTGAAGGGCGATCTGAAGGTTAGAAGCGATAGAAGCAGGAAGCAGAAGAAGAAGCGGGAACCGTTGTCAGAAGGAAAGATAGAGACTATTCGTTGATCTTAAAAAATGACTTAGATTCGAGCATGTTGTGATATTTAGAAATATAAAAAGTCAATTAATTGTCCATAACATTGCTATTTTATTTTTTCAAAGAAATGTTTGTTAAAAGAAAAGTCACAGCACTAGCTGGATTTGAACAGGTGACCTCTCGCTTAGAAGTCAGGCACTTAGACCATCACGCCACTTGCACGATCAGGTGATGAGTGCCGAAACAGCCCTACACATACAGTATCAATAGACATTGTACAGCGTATACTATTCTTGTGTTGCAGTACATGAATATAATTATATAATTATTAATTTCTTTAGATACCCGATTCCATATTATATTTCCTATTAATCAAATTCTAAAAGTATGCTTGTTTACTCCATTATCGAGCGTATTCGCAGAAAAGCTTAAACCTACCATTTTTTATACACATTATTTCACGTTAGTTAAAGACTTCGATGCTTAAAATGTTTAGGGAGAAATGGAATACTGGTGTGTATTTTTTCTTTAAAGTACCGAGACCAGCCATATACAGTTTACATACTGTATGTTTATGTTCCAAATTAAATATCGTTTATGGCCTTCACACGTGTTATGCTCCTTTTCTTTTTATCATCTGTATATTTGTCTTAATTCTAATCTAATTTAATTTAATGCTAAGTAATTAGGAAACAGATAATTTTATTTTAGATTTCAATTATATTATTCAATATATTTAATTATATTGTGCTGTGGATTTAAAACATACATTACCATACTGTTTTTACTATATATACTGTGCAGTATATTTAGATACAGATTATATCATACTGCAGTTGATTACTGCACAGTCCAAAGACATACTGTGAGGTTGTTTCTCAGGAAACTGGCCCAGGTGTGAATGTGTGTATGGATACTTTATTCTTACATTTATTATTGATGGATTTATCATTAAGGAACTTGAAAAAAGCCACATTTATTAACACTATTTTTTTATCTTTAGGAAAAGGTTTATTTTAAGTCTCTGATTGCTCTGCATGATGTCAGAATTTATTGGCACAGTAAATTGGCAGCTACTGCCTGCTTAGGGGAAACATTAATATTGTGACACTATGGGGTTCACATGGGCACCCTTGCCGCAGCCGCACCAGGTCAGCCCCCCACTGTTGGGGACTCAAACCCGGGCCTCTGGCATCACTCAACAGAGACCCAGCCTCTTGAGCCAAAGGGATATCTCCCCTCAGCCTGCTGGCTGCAGTCCCTGCTATACACAGGGAAGGGCGGTGACATCACAGCGCTGGTAAGCCAGCTCTCACAAGCAATGGAGGCCGTATGTATTATACTCTCCCCCACTTAACTCGCCGTCCTTGGCAAAGGGCTATCCCATCCCACTGCTGACACCAATGTAACGCTACGGGGTTCACGTGGGTGCCCTCGCTGCTGACACATCAGGTGGGCCCCCACCGTCAGGGAATCAAACCCGGGCTTCTGGCGTCACTCAACAGGGACCCAGCCTCTTGAGCCAAAGGGAAATCTCCCATCAGCCTGGCGGCTGCAGTCCCTGCTATAAACAGGGAAGGGCGGTTACGCTGGTAAGCCGGCTCTCACAAGCAATGGAGGCCGTATGCGTTACAATATTAAGTGTAAATAATTACATCGAGATTAAGGCAGTCTGCAAGAACGGCTGCAATTGTTGAAGTACGGATACCGTACGTAATTACATAATTTTTTAAGTTAAACAAAGGAAAGTATAAGGAGGAGAAGGTAGATAAAAGCAAACATTTGACATTAGTGATTATTTCATAACATCACAAATCTTATGTTTACACATTCCGTCACACAACTCCATGAAGTTGACCAACCGTCCCCATCTTCTAATTCAGGATACAACATCACCTTTTGATTGTTGCGTCAATTAGGTACAACACATGTGAATGACTTGCAATTAAATTTTTTTTAGCCAAACATTTAATTGGTAACAGATTTTGTTGCATCTTGGTTTCCCCGTATGCTAGGAAAGAAGAGATAAAATCTGTAGTAAATATGCAGATTTTACCTGCCACTAATGCAAAAGCCAGGGGTGTAGATGTAGCCCAGGTGGAGGTCAGGACTGATATAAAAGCTTTGCCATCTCCAGTCTTAGAGCCTGAGGATGCCACTACAGTGGTTCACCTTAAAGAGCTGGAACTGGCTTTGACAGATGGAGCTTCATAAATTGGAGGTTGAGGCAGAAAGGTTTGTGCATGTGTTTGACATTTAGGTCTCTGCTGTGCAGCTGAGTCCTGTTGCCCCTCTACCTAAGTTTTCAGAGAGTCCAACCACTATCTATATAAGGAGACATATTCACTAAGTACAGATGCAGCCATTCAAAATGCACAGTAAATCCCATACTGAACGAGATTATTTGCAGTTTAGCGCGGACGTACCGCAGTACGTGATTGGCTGGCTAAAATGACCGACAGGTGGCACTTGTGGTGCATTGGTTGTTAGTGAACCGACTGCTTCATTTAATCTCTTAACTGTGCGTATTTAAATCTGCTTAATATTGAATATTAATATGTAATTTTACAATTAAAGGGAAATGTTGGTAACCGAGCATAAAAAGAAGAGGAGCACAACGTGTCTGAAGGTCATAACTGATATTAATTTAGGAATATAAACATATTATGTAAGCCGTATATGGCTGGTATTGGTAGTTAAAATAAAAAATACACACCAGTATTCCACTTTCTACATAAACATTTTAGGCATCAAAGTCTTTCATTCGGTTATATAATGTGGTTATTTTGGAAAAGTTTTTACATGTTCCTTCTGACTATATTAAGTTTATATACTCTATAAAAAGTTGTAATATTTTAACCTTTTCGATGAATACTTGCACTCGTTATCGCAGTAAGAAATGCATACTTTTTAGAATTTGATTAATAGGCAATATAATATGGAATCGGGTCTCAGTTAAAGAAATTAATAATGCTATAATTATATTCATAGAGCTCAAATTATTACCGTAGTACACTTACTTTGTAAACATCTACATCAATTTGACTCATTCATCCGTGATTACTTGGAAACATTTTGCCTGCCCTTTTCAGCTATAGCTTAAGCTGTCAAAAGGTGTGTTGGTGTAATGGCTTTGGTGTGTGACTTGCATGCGGGAGGTTGGGGGTCCAATCCCAGCTATTGGCATGAGTTTTCTTTTAACAAATAAACATTTCTTTGAAAAATTAAAACTAGATATTATCGACACTATATTGAATTTGTTGGTATTTCTAAATATCAGAACATGTTCAAAGTTAAGTGATTTACTTATAACAACGAGTAATATCAAACTGCTTGTATTTTTAAATTGTATTTTGTAAGGGGTGATTTGTCTTTTTTTTTACAACCTTCAATTTATTAAATCTCTATTTTCGAGACAGGGTGTTCCAGACCTCTGTTTAATTTAAGAAACTACCTCTGTATTACGTTTTAAAATTTTCTATGAATACTTGCGCTCGTTATTGCAGTAAAAAATACTGTAGGGAATATAATATGGAATCGCTTATCTAAAGAAATTAATAATGATATGAATTTAATTATCTAAATATATGTATTTATATAGCTAGTAGTATTACTGTAATCCACTTTCCTTGTAAACAATTTTTTAAACAATATCTAGTACATGGTTGCATTTTTAGAAACCTTAGTTTGAATAAAGCAGATCCCAGGTGCAAGTGACTTCATAGTGTGAGAAGGCATTATGCTATATTTTTTATACATCAGTTGAAGCCTTCTGAAGTCTCTACAAAAACATAAAAATGTAACATAATATAGTGTGGCATGATGGGCAACCAATTCTTTTAATTTTAAAGAAAATCCAAAATAAGAAACAATAACGTGTGTGCCTAAAGTAGACATTGGATGATTTTAAAACCCATAAAAAACGGGTTTAGTTAAAAACAAGAAATCCACAAAAGTGGGTGATTTTTCTTCCTTGTGATCAGCTTAGAATCTTTGTGTAAGCTGTAAGTTGTTTTAAACTTTTTTATTAAACATTTTTTACACTAATTTTGTAAAGGCAACACGCATTACGTACAGATACAGTACAATCACATGCTCCTGTCTTCCCCTGGTGTGAAGCGAATTAGCAGGTGGCTGAGAGAATAGTGCACCACCCACTGAGCTCAGTCAGAGAAGAGGTGGCACTGTGAGGAGACTGTGCTGCAGAGCCGTGTTTATGGCACTGAGCACGTTTGCCTTTAAAACTTCATAATAGAATGTAAATAATTTCTTTTAACTTGAAATCTTGTAATTATCATTAAACATAGCTTTCTCACCAGTTAGTTTTATATTTGAAACAATCGTTAAACAAAGCAGGGGCTTATTGTACTTACTAGTGTTCCAGTTACACATGGAAAGATTATACATTTTAATAGTTTTTATTATTTTTTAATAAATTTGAGAAAAGTTTCATCTACACAAATATCACAGACTAATTTTGATTGTATTTCTGAATGTTCTGAATGTCACAGTTCAATATTTTATCTATGTCTAAATAAAGTCAGGTGCATAAACTATTAGTAATCAATAATTTGTATTAAAATCTGCACTGTGATAAGTTGTTGCACTTCCACATCTTGTGAAAACATTCATTTGTGAGACTGTTAAAACATACATTAAATCCTACTATCAAAAAATAAGTAAAATAAAAACTTACAAAATAAAATTTAAAATTAAACCAGGGTTCACTTTTTTCTGTTGCTCCCTTCTCTCTCTCACCCACTGCGATTCGGACACAGAATGTTTAAAAATGGAAACAGGTCAGGCAGGCAGAGGGAAGGGGGAGGGGGGAGGGGGGAGGCGTCTTCCCACCTCTATGACTGAAGAAAGTGTCGAAGGGAAATGGCTTGATTTTAATTAAATTAAATAAAGCTACAGTACAGACAGATTTTAAATTCTTCAGGCAAAATTAGCTCTGTCAAAATCAGCTACTTTGCAAGCAGCACATGAATTCTCAAAAGGTACCTTTTATCTCTCGTGCAAACTCAAAGGTTTATTTTTCATAATTCCAAAATTTGAACGATATGCCTAAGGGACTCATTTATAGTATTGTACTGAATACGGTTTGTGCGGGAAAATCAAAATACCGCCCTCCCCACCCCTCCCAGCTGGGTCTCGCCTCCCGCTGTTCCAAAGCATGTGTGAAATATCTTTTCTAACTCCAGTTATTAATCCAATCTATTTTTACTCATCCGGCTATGTAAAATGTATAGCCAAGGATCGCTGTAAAGGTTAAATTCCAAGCTGAAAACATAAGACTCAATGTGTCTTCTCTAACTCTTCTGTTTACAGCTCGTTCATGGTCATTCGTTATTAATATTGTAACGATCGGTAGGCATACAGATGGTACAAGCCGGCTACAGCTGTGACAGTACAGCCCTCTACTCCCCTGCGAAAAACATGGATGTTGGCTGCATAGGCTGAAGATCTGTAGCTCAGTCAGCAAAATGTTAATTGAACGAGGCAGGAGACCTGGGTTCGAGCCCATGTGTGAACCGGGACAGGAGCAGCAGGAGCACAAGCCCAAGAACCTGAATGTTACAATATTTTTACAATATATATTATCCGTATTGCATTAAAATTGGAATGTTTTTACAAATATAAGAGGAGGCAATACACAACGTGTAAATTAAACCCTTTTCCCTCCTTTAACTTAAAGAATTCCGTGAAGAAATCCTAAATCACGAAACCATCACACACTCACACGGTAGCCAACAACAAGTTAAAAGCTATGGACTATTTTTATATATTTAGCTATGTAAGAAACTGATTAATTTTCTGATCGGGCTTTGAACTGCCTGGGTACAGCGCACTACACGACAGTCCATTGCCTATTACCACTATAAGGACAATAATATATATATATATTTTTATAAAAACGAACATCAAATATTTCCAAAATATCCCCTTGAGATATTTTAGCTGCTTAGTTACATGACTTCATATTATTATCATTATTATCATCAAGAGGTATTAAATAAGCACAACTTTTATGAAATTCAAGTATTTTAAACGTTTAATTAAAAAGTAAAAATCTTACACCATACACAAAGATTCTAAGCTGATCACGAGGAAGACAAATCACCCGTTTGCCGTGCATAAAAAGTGGTTTTTAACTATCTAAATCATTTTTTACAGCTTTTAAAGTCATGCAACGTTTGCGTTAGACAGGAACACGTCATTTGATCTTATTTTTTATTTAGTTTTTAAGTTTTTAAAAAATTGTTTGCCCATCATGTTGATAAGCTGTTCTCTGATTCCTGACAATTGTAAAAATAACCATTCCTCCCTTCCTTGTTTAATTTAAAGATTTCCGTGATGACATCCTTAAACACAAAACCATCACGTATAATAATTCATACAGCTGGTTCCCTGTTGAATGACGCTGACGGACCAGGTGCAGTTCCAGGCGGTGTACTATATAGTACAGTTTAAACTTTTTTTTTACATTCCAAGTTAAATTGGTGGCTGATTACTGGCTGCTGACATTTGGATTAAGACTAAATATAGATTTTCTCAATTCGGATGTAAACCTGAAAGAGACACATCATGTTCACAATAAGCTATAATAGTGGACTATTTTTATGCATTCAGCTATATGAGAAACAAACTGAAAGTAATGCTCTAATCTCGCTTTGAACCGCCTGGGTGCAGCTCGCTACATGACAGTGCTCATTACCACTACAAGGACAATAGAAAAAAAGAGACGAATGTCAAAATGTTTCCAAAATGTCCACTTGTGATACTTTAGCTGCTTAGTTACATGATTCCGTATTCATATAACTATCAAGTGATGTTAAATCACTACATTAATCTTTTAACAATAATAGCAAGTGGAGTTCTTACTACGTATTCTTAGAAAAGGATAAAAAGTTATAACTTTTTATGAAGTACAGAATATAAGCTTAATAATGTTAGAACAAGCATGTTAAAACCAGACTCAACTGTAAGTTACCAAGTTAGAGACTTTGATGCATAATATATTTATGCAGAATTAAATTGTTTATGAAGAAGGTAGAAGGTTGTGTACTTTTGTCCAACTGAGCAATTTTATATATTGCTTTTATAAAATATACCGAATTTATAATGTTCAATGTTTAACATGCTGTAATACAGTTTAAAACTATTAAAAGTCTAAACAGTATACAACTTAAATTCTTAATTGAAAAAAGATTGTCCCTCAGCAGTGACCGGGATTCAAAACCGGGTATTTTCTGACGACAGCTCAAATGCTGAACATGAGACGTTAAGCTTTATTAGCTCCACCTTGTAGTTTTACAAGGTACTTCCAGATACTATTATCCTATTTCAAAAAACATGCAGTATGATGTCCACGGCATTTTAACACAGCGTACCTCGCTCATTTTGAATGGCTGGATCTGTACCTCCATTTAGGGAAACTAAGGTAGATTTGTATTTTAGCATTTTTGATTGTACCGCTGAGGCTTTGTCCTGTTCAAAACATGTCTAGCCTCTGTTGCAATGTTTATTTACTGACAAGGCTCAGGATGTCTGTACTGCATTAACTTTAGAGGAAGGGTTGGATTATGATACTGTTGAAGAGGCAGTGTTGCGTGCACCTATGAGTTAATTCCTGAGGCATATCATTAAAGGTTTCAAAATTATAAAAATCTGTAAATCAAATCTTTGTAGGGTTTGCATGAGAGAATGATAAAATGCATGTGGATTACTCCATACTAAACTAAGTGTTTGACATACAGAATTTCATCGAAAATGTTCATTTCAATTGTTAGGAATAGTAGCAATTGTGTTTGTATGGGAAATATTTTTGAAAAATATTTCCAAAAACAATGTGACTTAACAATATGTCAGACAGATTATGCCATGAATAAAATCTAATGTATATTATATTTTACAATTTATATAAATTATACAACCATTAACATTAACCCAACACATGAATATTGTTTTTTCAATGGGAAAACTCAAAGAATTAACATGTGAGTAACAGTGTACACTCAACCAACAAGACATAAATAACTCACAATATTAGGCAATAACAGTAGAAGTGCTATTATATTCATCATTGTATTAACAGTTACAGCAGATTAACCTACTGGAATGTTTTTGGACTGTAAAAGGGAACATGCAAACTATCTGCTCTCTCTGTGAATACATAGATACAGATGCCGCCATTCAAAATGCGCGGGCGATACCGCATTATTTTCCAGTACGCTGTACGCAGTCTACCGCGAGTTACCGGTAAATACCGCTAGTTACCGTAAATTCTCCTATAATACCGCAAGCAAAATAATAGTATCCGGAATTTCCGCAAGGTGGAGCTAATAAAGCTCAACCTCTCATGTTTGAGCTGTCGCCATCAAAGTCTTTAATGAAGATATTACTAATAGTATTCATAATGAATGACCTTAGACAAGCTGTAAGTGTAAACTCAAAGTATTGCCCTGGTCAACATTCTTTTTTTTATTGACCGTCTTTGTAAAAGTAACACCACAGCATTTTGCAATCACGCATTTGTTTCCAATCATGCAAAGTACAGTAATTTTTGAGAATCGATTCACCATGCCTTTCACATGCTCATAAAAGAGATTGATTTAGGAACATAAACATATTACCGTATGCAAACTGTACTGTATACAGTATGTATATGTATATTTAATGTCTTAACTGTGCCCGTTTAAGTATTGAATATTTATATGGAATTTTACCACTGAAGGGAAATCTTAGTGCCTGAGCATAAAAAGAATAGGAGCATACTGCAACGCGTGTGAAGGCCATAAACGATATTAATTTTGGAACTTAAACATACAGTATATGGCTGGTCTCGGTACTTTAAAGAAAACATACACACCAGTATTCCATTTCTCCCTAAAAATTTTAAGCATCGAAGTCTTTAACTAACGTGATACCGGAGTCAACAAGCATACTTTTAGAATTTGATTAAAAGGGAATATAATATGGAATCGCGTATCTAAAGAAATTAATAACGATATAATTATATTCATGTACCGCAACACAAGAATAGTACACACTGTACATTGTCTGTCGATAATGTTTCTGTAGTGCTTTTTCAGTGCTCTGCATGTGACCTTGCCGGTGGTGCTGTGGGTTAGGTTCCTGACTCCCATGTCACACAGTCTGTGATCAAATCCCACTGGAACTATGACTTTTTTTTTAACAAACATTTCTTTGAAAAAATGAAACTTTCCCTTGGTCAGAGATTAAATAAAACCTCACTCGCACCAAACAAATTTATATTTCTAAATATCACAACATGATCGAATTTAAGTCTTTTTAATAACAATGAATAGTCACCTATGCGTTACAAAATAAACATTTATATTGATTTGAATCACGTTTTGATTTAAATCGTAAACGCGTGTTTAAATATATGTGTTTAAAGGCGATATATAAAAGCGCTGATTCTTATGGAATGTGTTCCGCCGGGGATTCAAAAAAAAGTTTTTTTTTAATTGCGTATCTAAGGAAAATAGCAGTATAACTTTTTTCATGCACAAACAGTGGCATGGTACATTATTCATTTGGGTGTCTCCTCTTGCCAGAAAGCTCTAAATTGCATTTTGAGTGCGGTTTTTGACTTTTTCTAAATTCCAACCCATAAATAAAGCTGATACAGTTTAGACTTACTGTATTTTAAACTGTATTACAGCAGCACATTGGACAATGCAACGTAAATTTCAAAAATGCACTTGGAATCTGTCCAAGCCCTACTTTGTCAGGCATTTTCTTGTACTGCAACGGACATAAAAACTCTCTTGCTTTTAACAGAGTGTTTCATAATTTCTAACTACGAAAATTATTTAAACTGCGACACTTATCATTCATCTTTAAATAAACTTTATTTTATATAGCGTTTTAAACGAATAAGTAATTAGATTGCTCATAAACCTATTTAGGCTCAGATTTCAACTGTAGATCGTATTATTATAAACTTTCTTGGAAAAATGTCTTTTATGTAAACCATGTTTGCTATTAATTCATTTAGGGCTAGAATGTGCTCCAATCGAGTCGAGTTGACATTAGAAGCTTACCACGCCCGGACTGTTACACCAACGCATTCGCATGTTAAAGCAATTTCATTGAGGAGCCTAGCTTTCTTAACTAGTAAGTACTGTACTTCCTACTTTGAAAATACCTGTGAAACCGGTTTAATTCGTCACAGCCAGCACTCCCGCAGAGAGGGGGGTTGTACTTGTTAATGTCTTGGCACAAAGCAGAAACTTCTTGTATTTTCTGATGACATACAAGTGGAAAGATTACAGATTTTAATCGTCTTTTTTCTGAACCAGGGAAAATCTGATCATGTTTCTCTATAACAATAATAAAAAACTTTATTTTACATTATTTTACATATCCCGCTTACACATCGCACGACTTTAATAAATCTATTCTTTATTAATACTAAATAAATAATACTAAAAATACTACAGCAAAGAGGTCACTTGATTTTTGGAATAATTCCAAATAGCACAGTGATCCACTGGCATCCCTGAAGTCTGTTTAGTCCATAATCTTCCAAATACAATCACTCAGCAATTATAAGAATTATACCATCCTATTTCTTTGTGATGTCCTGTAAAAACTAAACCTATTTTTTAAGGCTTTTACTCAAAAGATTTCCAAACACACAAAGCATTTGTGAAGTACTATAGTATTTCTAAAGGTTACTGGTACAACATCAATCATTAAAGCTTAACAATAAAGTTTAGATTGTTGACTATGGACTAACTACATTAACTAACTGCAATGCAACAGTATACATTGTACAAGTAAGAATATCTGGTTGAATTCTTGTATTTGTAGCCAATTTAATGCGAGAGATTTTAAGTTTTAACAGAAGAAAACTACGAATATGAAAACAGCCATAACAACAGAAATTACTGTGCAAATATCAAAAGGCTACTTCAGTAATGAAATAATAATCACAGTAGAAACCAGACACTGTTTACACCATATTGTTAAGAAAGACTCAAGACAGAAATGTTCATGTACAGCTGGAAAAAACAACTTCTAAAACAACAGTGAAGGCTGCAACATTACGCCCATGCTTTTCCACACTTGTAAGGATAACCATAAAACTTAGGCTGTTGAGTCCAATCAATTAAAGCTGGAGTTCTGCAGGTTCTACAGGCTTAAAAAGGTAGATCGGTAGTTTATCTGCAATATAGTCCAGTACTTTAGGTGTTTCTTGATTTAATTTTCCTGTTTATTAATGCTTACTTTCCTACATTTCCAATGCAGTTCACTATCATTATACACAAAAGCCAAACCATAAACTTTGAAGCTAGCAGACTTCAAGAAAACACCTGTTGGTGTTAAATGGTGAGGTTTTATTATAATCTAAGGTATGAAAACAAACTAGCTACATTTTTAACACACTTTATAATACACCACTTTTTTGTTGTATCCCAAGTGATTTGAAGCATTTCTGTTTTAATTGAACTTCTAGAGTTATTTCTCCAATGTTTAGGAGGTTATCGCCATAATAAGGGCATGCTTGTCATATGCTAAAAGAATAGCTTATAACAGGAAATGCAAAGTCTGTTTTTTTAAAAAAGCTCCTTTAAAGCCTGTGCCCCAGAAGGTCTATTTATGTTGAGCTGTGAAAGTGCTTTACAGTAAAAACCTTGTGTAAATGGTTTAAAGCAATAAGCCAGGGACCAAAGGTGATTCAGGAGCCTAGAACCAATATTTGTGTGCTCGGTGCAGTCAGATGTTGAAATTTGTTCCCCGTTTTTGAAAAAGTCCCACTTTTATTTACAATAAGAATTTAGGAACCTCTAGGAGACATCAACTGCAAAGTGACATGACTGAGAGCCTCTTGAGTCCTGCAGATACAGGGTACCTCATAATTTTAATGAAATCAAATGTGTACTGTACATGTAAAACTGAAGCTGACCTAACAACCATCCCCTTTTCTGCAGAGCGTGTTTAATTGTACTGTTTCAGCACATCAGTTTTTTTTTCCATAACTAACTTTCCAGAGGAGCTATAAATATTTTAAATAAATACACACAGTATTGCTCATAAGGTCTGCTATTTGAGGTCCAGTTATTTAAATGCATACATCTTATTTTATCTCAGCTTTTCAGCTGAGATACACAGATCATGCATAAACAATGCAGTAAAAAAATGTCTCATCAAAATACGGATGAAATAAATTGCTTTAACAAAGCCATATGGAAGGAAGTGAAGGAGGATGGGGGACAGAGAAAGTGATTGATGGGCCCAAATTTTCAATGCAGATATAATGCTATTACTTGGCTTTGATAACATAATGAGACTGTCAACTTCTGGTTATAATTTTGTCAATCATCCTGTAACTGACTTGTCTGTAAACTGTGAGCTATCATGCCATACAGTATATGACAGCTTTAGAGATCTGAACAGAGTGGTCGGTATACATTAATCAGTTGTCATGCATATGGAAATTTCTTCTTTATATCAACACACAAATCAAAGTTCCCATTGGACAATAGCATATCTGGATGCACTGCAGTGCCCAGGACTCAATGATCTAGAATTCAATTTCTGATCTTAGTCTTCTATTTATTTAATTTCCAGATAAGCTTAAAGATGCACTTCATCATCTCATAGCTTGTTCAAGATACTGGACAATGTCCAGATATCCTAGTATCATTTAACACGCTATACGGTTTTCAGTAGTCCCTACTTTGAAATAAATGTTCATTGTAAGCCTATGTAAAGACTGGTGATGAAGATGTTGTAATAGAAGTGTGTAGCCTAAATTCAGCTAACTGGGAGTGTCACTGAAAAGTGAGGGGGAAAAGTGACAAAATATGAACATCCTTTACAGTAGGTCTATATGTTTTAGAGGACATTATGTTTTTAATGTCCTGCAGTATAGTAAATTAAAATTCTAATTACTTTGCCTAAGAATCCGAATTTTGCCCAAGCTTACATGTTTCTTAAAAATACTTCCTAAAACAAATTTTCAAAATGATATATTGAAATGGTAAAGCAGCTGTTGTTAAATCCTAAACATTTCCTTTAGTTCCAGTTCCCTCTACAAACCAATCCCCATTTCCAATTCCAAAAATTGGAAAGTGAACCTGGAAATATGATCTGATTAGCTAAGATTTAACTTTGTTCCATAGAACGGTGAGGCAGCAGCACCCACCAACTGCTATACTAGCAGGCTACCCACATTGTAACAGTTCGTATTACAAATTTAGAACAGCTTTGCTTATACAATACTGAGCTCATTTTAAATGTGGAAAGACGTCTCTGTTCCTCTGCCAAAAGTGAGCAAATATTTTAAAAGATACAAACCACCTATTCTATTTAATTTCAGCATAAAATCCAAATAGTGAATTAAACTGCACATATTACCTCAAATTTAATCCAAACACTCCAAAGTGCAATGCAAATGTTAATGTAGCTATTGCAAGTAATCTTCAATTCTCCAGAAATCAACATTCCACTTGCACTCGACTGGTCTGTGATATGGACTATCTACTAAACATATTTTTTAATTGATACTCAAAAAGCTTTGAATGTAACTTAATTACTAACCTTTGCACATTTCCAGATGGGTTCTTCCAGCTCAATTCAATCATATAGAAGAGATGGCCCATCTGTAAAATCTAATATCTTCAAAGGCATTTCTGATCTTATTTTGGTAGAAAACGACTTCTTCAGAACCTTCATTGACAGAATTTGATAGCAAGAAAGATGATTAAAAAAAAGTTTAGAATAAATTATAATTATGGATTAATGATTCAGTTCAAATTAGCTAAACAAATAACAAAACTCAAGTATTTAATCATTAGGTATAACAGTTTCCCTTTAGGCCTCTGAAAACACCACCTTCTACCTTGTGAATACCAGTACCTCCTAATTGTCTAAAGGCTTTATTTCTTAAGAGCATGACATTAAAAACTGCTCAACTTTACAGCTGCATTTTTGCTTGCAGCATTCCAATACCTCTCAAGCAGTGAAAACAAATAATTCCCAGATCATAATCATTAGCTTTCCCAGCTGCAAATAACTACAGGTGCAAAGAGACAATGTTCAGACACTCAAAACAACCTGCTGAAACATGAAACCAAGGAATTGTCTTCAGAGATGTTTATTGTCTGGCATACCTCAGGATAACACAAAACCTTCCATACAGCCAGAACTATACGGTGTACTGAGAAGAGAGCTAATATACAAAAAGAAATCATTTTCAGACCACCATGACAGCAGAACATGAACCCTGTACTGTGCACTTAATACTTGAAGATAACGATTTGTGTGACAAACAAATTAACAAAGTCCCTATTTGTCCTAACAAGGTCCCAAACCTGAATTTAAGAATAAAATATCCTTTGCGGGATGATATTTCCCAAAGGCAGATGACCCCACCTGTTGATTTAAACGAAAAAAGGTTTTGTAGAGTAACAACTTCTTTCAACATCAGGTTTGCCCTCGCTAACAGCAGGCTTTTCAGCTATCGTTTGTTTGGTAAATATGGATTTACAAACTGCATTATTAACCAAAGCATAAAAAAAATCTCGACACCGACACGTTAATCGTTTAAACCTTTATGCAAAAACAACAAAGGAATATCTCGCCACTTGGCAGGGTGTTATGATGAAATCATGTCTTTGTTGTTGGGGCGACTTTTTTGGTAGTAATATGATGATTAATATTACTAAGTAATATTCTTTAGTATAAAAGTTTTTTATTATTGTTATAGAGAAACATGATCAGATTTTCCTTGGTTCAGAAAAAAGACGATTAAAATCTGTAATCTTTCCACTTGTATGTCATCGGAAAATACAAGAAGTTTCTGCTTTGTGCTAAGACATTAACGAGTACAACCCCCCTCTCTGCGGGAGTGCTGGCTGTGACGAATTAAACCGGTTTCACAGGTATTTTCAAAGTAGGAAGTACAGTACTTACTAGTTAAGAAAGCTAGGCTCCTCAATGAAATTGCTTTAACATGCTAATGCGTTGGTGTAACAGTCCGGGCGTGGTAAGCTTCTAATGTCAACTCGACTCGATTGGAGCACATTCTAGCCCTAAATGAATTAATAGCAAACATGGTTTACATAAAAGACATTTTTCCAAGAAAGTTTATAATAATACGATCTACAGTTGAAATCTGAGCCTAAATATAAAGAAAAAGCATTTTCAGAGAGCAATCATGCTGTGTTTATGTAGAAAAAGCGATTAGGTTTATGAGCAATCTAATTACTTATTCGTTTAAAACGCTATATAAAATAAAGTTTATTTAAAGATGAATGATAAGTGTCACAGTTTAAATAATTTTCATAGTTAGAAATTATGAAACACTCTGTTAAAAGCAAGAGAGTTTTTATGTCCGTTGCAGTACAAGAAAATGCCTGACAAAGTAGGGCTTGGACAGATTCCAAGTGCATTTTTGCAATTTACGTTGCATTGTCCAATGTGCTGCTGTAATACAGTTTAAAATACAGTAAGTCTAAACTGTATCAGCTTTATTTATGGGTTGCAATTTAGAAAAAGTCAAAAACCGCACTCAAAATGCAATTTAGAGCTTTCTGGCAAGAGGAGACACCCAAATTAATAATGTAACATGCCACTGTTTGTGCATGAACAAAGTTATACTGCTATTTTCCTTAGATACGAAATTAAAAAAAATAAATTTTTTGAATTCCCGGCGGAACACATTCCATAAGAATCAGCGCTTTTAATATCGCCTTTAAACACATATATTTAAACACGCGTTTACGATTTAAATCAAAACGCGATTCAAATCAATATAAATGTTTATTTTGTAACGCATAGGTGACTATTCATTGTTATTAAAAAGACTTAAATTCGATCATGTTGTGATATTTAGAAATATAAATTTGTTTGGTGCGAGTGAGGTTTTATTTCATCTCTGACCAAGGGAAAGTTTCATTTTTTCAAAGAAATGTTTGTTAAAAAAAGAGTCATAGTTCTAGTGGGATTCGATCACAGACCATGTGACATGGGAGTCAGGAACCTAACCCACAGCACCACCGGCAAGGTCCGTGCAGAGTGCTGAAAAAGCACTACAGAAACATTATTAACAGACAATGTACAGCGTGTACTATTCTTGTGTTGCGGTACATGAATATAATTATATCGTTATTAATTTCTTTAGATATGCGATTCCATATTATATTCCCTTTTAATCAAATTCTAAAAGTATGCTTGTTGACTCCGGTATCTCTTTAGTTAAAGACTTCAATGCTTAAAATGTTTAGGGAAAAATGGAATACTGGGGTGTATTTTTTCTTTAAAGTACCAAGACCAGCCATATACTGTATGTTTAAGTTCCAAAATTAATATTGTTTATGGCTTTCACACGTGTTACAGTATGCTCCTATTCTTTTTATGCTCAGCTACTAAGATTTCCCTTCAGTGCTAAAATTCCATATGAATATTCAATACTACAATGGGCACAGTAAAGACGTTTACTGTAAATCTTTCTACGACAGACCAACGGACCACGAGTGCCCCTGTCGGTCAACCAATCACGTACCGTGGTACCACGTGTCATCTTGCGTCAAAATGTGGGACGCCGTAGCCAATTACTTCCGGTACGTGTCTGTACCGCGCACTTTGAATGGCTGCATCTGTACACTTCAGAAGGCAAAGGGGGAATCTACATTTAGTCGGATATTTTAAGCCTGACTTGCTTTAACCAAACAAATGAAACCCAAGTTTGCCATCATCAGTTTGAAACTGAAGCAAGCCTGTTAGTTATTATGTTAAGTCAATCCAACTAACTTGAGAAAATTTTGAACTATTTAAACCTGCTTTGTGAAACACCTACCTGATCTAACAACCAACTCACACCCACAGAAGGCTTCACAGCCAAAAAGTTGTGTTTTCTTTCTTCTCTTTTCAGCATGGTATAAACCTATTACTTATTCATTTGCAGCCTACGCATGCCTGAACTATAACGACCAACTATGCTATTTTGTTCCTTTATATTCTAAACACTCTTAAATATCCCCATGAGACAATGTGTCACTTAACCTTCTACCAATTATTTAAATAGATAAACACACTGCATATAATAATAATAATAATAATAATAATAATAATAATTGCTTACACTTATATAGCGCATTTCTGGACACTCCAAAGCGCTTTACAGGTAATGGGGACTCCCCTCCACCACCACCAATGTAAATTGTAGATATAAATCTCCACACAGAAAATAGAGACCTTACCCTCTTCTCTACAGGTAGCCGGTAACTAACTTTATTTTTTGCATGTTATGGTTGATAGCATTGATTAAACATGAAATTCCCAGTCCAGGAAGTCAGGGAATTTTTAAAGTAGCAGGGCGAGCAAGTAATTAGTCACAGCAGGTGAAATGATAGCTTAATATAAGTTTCTTTAGTGCAATTTGAAAAACAGTATTCTAAAAAGAATAAATGATGCTAATGCAAGTTCTTCGTTCAAATTATTATGGAACTAATAATTGGTCATAATTGTTAGTTCCATAATAATTCTTATTCTGTAAAAAGTATTATTAGATAAACAATACAGATACTGTCAGATACTGTAAATATAGATAAATATTACATCTAGTTCTTCTCACTGTTACAGCCCTCAAGAGATAATTTCTGCCTGATTTATGTGTGCTTAAACATTTTGTGATATCTTGGGAAGTATAGAAAGTAGAGGCCTGGTTCAGAGTTTTGAATTGAAGCCAACCCCTTCACAAGCTGTCATTTTAATATGTCTTACTTTGTGCACTCACCAGAAAGAAATACTCAGAAGAAATAAAAACAAGAAATTACTTTAATTTTTCTTTCTTCAAAAGCAATTTTTTATCAAATTCTGGCACATCTAGGAACATGAAAATCCTCATACAGATGCAGCCATTCAAAATGGGTGAGGTATTTCGCGGCATACCCCGGTGGGCGTGTCGCGGTATCACGTGGTATCACGTATCATTTGACGCTCTGCCGGAAACTATCCAGCGTCGCCTTGTAAAACCGCCAGGGGGAGCTTAACCTCTCATTTACAGCATTTGAGCCTTTAATTTTGAACTGTGTATTACAGCATGTTAATCATCAGTCATTAAAATGTTGGTATATTTTATGAAAGCAAGATTGCTCAGTTGGACAAAAGTACACAACCTACCTTTATCAGAAATATTTATGCATCAAAGCCTTTACTGAAGATATTACTAATAGTATTAATAATGGATGACTTTGGACTAGCTGTATACTCAAAGTATAATTTCTTTAGCACATTTGTACAAGCACTTGGAATCTGTCCAAGCCATACTTTGTCAGGCATTTTGTTTTACTTCAACGGGCAAAAAAACGTCCTTACTTTTAACAGGGCGTTTCATAATTTCTAACTACGAAAATGATTTAAAATGCAACACTTATCATTCAACTAGAGCTTAAAATATCACAAAATATCGGCACTTTAAAGGAAAAATACACACCGGTATTCCATTTCTCTCTAACGATTTTAAGCATCGAAGTATTTAACTAGCATGTGAAATAGCGTGTGAAAAAGTGGTAGTTTTAAGCTTTTCTGCTAATATAATATGGAATCGCGTATCTAAAGAATTTAATAATGGTATGATTATATTCGTGTGCTGCGACAGTGCTGTGTAGGGCTGTTTCGCCTGCCTGTTCATGAGAGCTGTCTTGTAGCCTACTGGTCTAGGTGCGTGACTACCAACTGGCAGGTTGTGTGTTCGAATCCAGCTGGTGCTGGACTCTTCTTTTAACAAACATTTCTTCGAAAAAATAGAATAGCGATATTATGGACAATCAATTGACTTTTATATTTCAAAATATCGCAACATGATCGATTCTAGGTCATTTTTGATAACAATGAATAGTCACCTTCTTCCCTTTAAAAGCTAGCAATATAAACATTTATATTGATTTAAATCGCAAACGCGGGTTTAAATATATGTGTTTTTTGATTCACAATCAGACAAATGCAACATAAATTGATATCTTTGTCTTCTAAGTATCTTAATAAACTTTCAGCATAGCTTTCTCCCCGTTTAGATTTATTTTTCTTGGGATCTTGGGATCAAACGTGGAAAGATTAGATTGTAATCGTTTTTATTTTTTAAATCCATTTTAGAAAAGTGTAATCTATACTAAAAAGCTGTACACCACCTGCTATAAAGATACATATTGTAATACTTTCGGGTTCAGATAGGACAGACACAAGAACTCAGACTTGCGGAGGTAAAGCAAGTTAAAGCCTTGATTTTATATATCACCTTTAAAAGTGGCATCTCAAAGCAAAGTAAATGCCTGTTGTAACAGAAAGAAATGGTATTTGGCCAGTTAAGAGGCCCTGGCCAAATGGTCAGTTTAAGATTATGCCCCCAGGGGGTTCCTTGCTTGCATCTGGAATCCTTATCAGTTAACCCCCTTTCCTCCCATTAACCCCTGTTGCTTAGAAATCTAATTTTCAGGCAGAACTGACTTAAGTTATTAACCCTTTTTACATCTTGTCTCTTACTTCATTCTCCCCTTATAAAATATGGCATACGTCAGGACTGCCTATTTTTACACATACAATGTCAGGGCAGATCTTTCCTTTTTAGATGTACAGGCATGCATTACCATGACATTGTGCGTTCCACGGTTACAACAAGATGTTATTGATGTTTTTGTACAAGTGATAGTTACAATTATACACATAAAACAATCCTAATCCTTCAAATACATAAAGTCCTACCCCAGGACCCAAACGCAGACCTCAGCCATGTGGAGATCTATCGTCAGGATCTTGGAGTAGCAATATTGACCCAATTCCGATTATAATTTTTCGGCTGATAGATATGCCAACAACCGGAATGTATTGATACCATATCCCCAGTAATGCTCCTCAGGCCTAACAAGCACACTGTTGGTCTTAGGAAGCATCAGACACAGAAACGGTAACAACATCCTTCTTTCTGTTCACTCAGTCTCTGGTGCCGTGGGTCGGTGAAAGTGCGATCCGCGGATCCAGCGATCTCATCCTCTCACTCAAATGGCACAATCAGTAGTTAGTGGCACTTGATATGGTCCTTCCCAGCAGGATTGCAACGTCTAGCAGGGTATCTCTTCTTCACCTACACCCACTCGCCAGGTATCCGGTCGTGTCTCCCCTCTACTGGAGGTCCCCAAGCGTCCGGCACCTGTTCACGAGCCCTGTGCACCGCTTCAGTTAACAAACCTACAATACTTTAATAGAGAGTTAGTAAATTCATCAGTGCGTTAGCCAAACTTGGCCTCCAGGGAGTTTCTTTGGCTGCCCGTGATGATCTCAAATGGGCTCAGTCTCACAGTTCTGTTTTCTCCAGCCCGCAAACCACACAGGACTGCAGGTAGAGCATCTACCCATGGTGTTCCTTCAGTTGATATTTCCTTAGTTGGTCTTTCAGACTGTGGGTGATGGGGTCAATGTGACTTCCAACTTACCCCTATTGAGGCAATTACAGCCTGGCACACCTTCCCAGTGTAGTATGCCCCTAGATCAGTATCCAAGGGGCAGGGCATTCTGTACCACGGGATCATCTTTGTCATACACTTGGGTATGTGCCAGCCCACATCCCATCATCATACAACCCCACATTCTTTACACATTTGTTCTAACCACTATTAAACATCTATTAAAGGCCTCAACCTGAATTCTCCCTTTTCCCCAATAGAGGTTTCACAGGGGTCTCAAGACTCCCGCTCTCCCAGTGCCGCTCGTCTGGCATCTGCATCTGCATGGTTGTTACCTTGAGTTACTGGAATTCTTTATTTATTGTGTTATTTACACCTTACTCAAGCTGCTTCTGTCGGCAGCTGTAAAACTACAAATCAGTTCAGAGACAAGCCCAGTATTCTTAACTGGAGTCCCTGCCGTTGTGGGAGAATCCTATTTCTTCTTAGCCATCCAGAATTGTGGCCTACATGCAACAAATACATACATTATATACATATACAGTAACCCTTTAACATCTTTCTTTTTACAATCTTCCATCAGTGCTCTTATCTGGCTTGCTGCGCTGAGGCAGTGGAGGGGCATTTTTCCGATTGTTAGCACCTTGAATTCTGTTGTAACAGCTCAACCTGTTCTCTGTTCTCCCTCATGCATCAGAGAGGACTCATCGGTAAACAGTTTTACATTTTCTTCAAATTTTCACGGTCCCCCACCTTTTGGCTACAGCATCTAATGGTATAATAGTGCCTACCTCCATGCTCCTGCATCAGCACAGCTGCCCAGAACCCTTTTTCCACACTTGTATACAAAGGAATGGTTGATCCATCTGAGGAAACCCCAGTCTCAGCACCTGTAAGAGAGCTTGTTTCAAATTATTACAGGCGACTTTTGCTGCTTGAACCAAGGCAATCTTGTCCTTGTACTGCACTCCCCCCTTAAGCAGATCTGTTAAGAGTTGTGCTCACCCCGTAAAAACATTGCACCCAGGCCCTGTTAAAATTTCACAATGCTAGACACAAAAGGGCCTCACATAACTGCTTCTATTAGACACTCTAAAGCTGAAGCAACTCAGACTTGTGGGTTTCCTCGTCAGGGGAAGCACTCAGAATACCATCAACATACTGAGTGATCACAGTCAGTTGAAGCCACGTGATACCCTGTTCTGGATAGTCATTCTTTGTAATGCATAATATTCCAACCCAATAGATCTGGGATAAAACCACCCATTAAAATCTGGTACTCGGCAAGTAAAACTTGCTGCCCCAATACTCCTGTGGCTTCCTGCTGTCTCCCCATATACATTACTCTATAGCACACTGTTGAACAGAGGAGTGAAACAAGCATGACAGTAGTGCTCCAGTATCCCCTAACAGAGAAACCAATACTCCATTAACAGTACATTTTTATCCATTGGACTGGGACAGACTTATGGAGGCTACAAGGGATTTACAGGATCTAATCGTTAGGTAAACAGATCTTCTCACAAGACTATTTATTCTCCCCAGTCTCGATTCTAAACCTACAGCGTTTCAGCATGTCTGTTTTCGAGACATTCGAATAAATCCAAATTGTTTCCACTATTACAACTAATTGTATATACATACAAAAACTGTTTATCTAACTCCTTTTACGTCCACCTGTACTGTACTTATACGTTTCAGATGCTCTTATATTTTCCAATCTCCTTAAGTTGATTTTCATCGTCTTTTTAGTTACGTCTCTAGCCAGTCCCGCTGGCTAAACACACTCACACCGTCATTTCGTATACCAAAACTCACAGTTACACACATACATGCTGGCACACAAATTCATAAAACACACATACACATCGAGAATATATTTTTCTCTTCGTACTACAATGTGCTGTATTCTTGTTTTACTTCTACATGAATCCTTTAAATTCCTGAAGCGCACTCCGGGTTCGCTGCGTTCCTAATTTCGGGTGCGGTACTTTAGCCCACCGGTCAATATCTTCCGGTTTTGGTTTTGATCGTATGGGGGAATCAGGGAAGGTAGGTGCGAGTGCAGACCCCCTCAACTGGGTGTGAGACACTTAGAGTGACGCTGTCATCAACAGCGCCAGCCCCCGCTACATCAGACCCTCTCCCACTTAGGGTGAGAGTACAGGTCTGCAGGCGCCCACTGTTTAAGAAGGGAGTTCCTGTTCCGTCTCTATCACACTCGTACCAGGTGTCATCCCACTCAGACCCCCTGTCTCCATATGGTCACTGTGGGAATTGATCCCAATTATTTTCATTTCCTGCCTGTCTGTTCCCCTATGGGAGAGCAGGATATAACACATTAACTAGTGCAGTGCGACCAGGAACTAATTCTTCCTTTAGTTTCTGATTCTCCTGCACTGCTTCTTTTAGCTTTTGTTCATACTCTTTCGTAGCGAGTAAAGTATCTTTTCTTCCGGGTTTTTGTTTTCCCTGTAAACACACTTTTAAGAAGTCACATCCCAATTTTTTTTTCTCTCATGTATCTGCCACCACTGGTGCCGGCCGTGCACCAGGGTGTGAGCTACATGCTTGTGCTTTTCCCAATCAATACGCATATGCTTTCTTTACAGGCGTCTTCGCCCCAAACTCCCTCTGACAAACTCAGCTTTTCCCGTATTTTTCTCCTTCTTTTCCGTCAACTTACACTTTTCCGATATATAAACGGACCCTTCCACCACTTTCTCAAACCATCAGTTTGTACACATGTTCGGTCTCTTTTACTTTTGTCGTGTGTGAGGTAACAGCTCATACAGTAGGGGGATGCTTTCACTTGAAAAACCTGTGCATTCCTGCACTCATTCAGCTAGGGGTGTCTGTTACCTCCAGATCTAAATGCCTCTCAGAGACTTTAGAGAGGACTTACACCGCACTGTTCACAGGTAAAGAACAAGACCTTGAAAACCCCCTTTCTTGATCAGTAATTCACCATCCCCAGAACGCCAGCATCGCTGCTTTTGCCCCAGGGTGGACTTACACACTGAGCTCAATCAGGGTGATTCTCGGGTCTCAACGTCCTTTAAATCCTGCTACTTAATGCTTTGCTCTTTTATTATGAGGTGTGTTTATGTTAGTGTCGTGCGTGTGTATATGTATTCACAAACAAGGAAAACACGAAAAACATACAGGTATATATCTTCTACTTCTGTTTCCTTTAAAACAAAAAACCACGCCATGCCAATCCGTGCATGATCAAGGCGTAGCTAATCTCAGGACCCCGGGCGCAATTAAGGCCCACACCAATCCTGGATTATACGTGCATTTAATGCACCACTCAGCTCCAGAACTCCGGGCGCAATTAAGGCCCACACCAGTCCTGAACTTCAGAACTCCGGGCGCAATTCAATTAAGGCCCACACCAGCTTCGAACGCCTGTACACAATACCGCGGACCACCTGCCAGACCAAATTCTGGGTTTACATCACACCTCCCATGACATACACCGGTGTCTTCCCCGGGTCAGAGGAATTCAGGAACTCACGTTTACTCTGTCATCTCGGGCGATTCTCGCAGGGAGTAGAGACTTCCCAATCGGTCAGAGAGAGTCGGAATTTTTTTTTAAAAAGAGGAGTCCTTACCTCTTAGTAATGTGAGCGCTGACCGTCTCTCCTGCCGATGGGAAGTTCTGCGCCTTCTGGACCATCCGCTGACTACGCCAAATTTGTTGTAACAGAAAGAATAAGGTTCTGGATCCCAAGATGAAGTAAAACAGATGAGTTTATTGCATGCAAGGAACAATAAAGCCGAAGTCTTGTTTCCCGCAAGAAACAACAAAACCGAAGTATTGTTCGATGTGCCGGTACAAACTTTTAGGTTATATAGTCCTTCCTTGCTGCTTCGGACGTCATACGGTGTTATGGTAAGGGGGGGGGCGGGTCATGGTATTTGGCCAGTTAAGAGGCCCTGGCCAAATGGTCAGTTTAAGATTATGCCCCCAGGGGGTTCCTTGCTCGCATCTGGAATCCTTATCAGTTAACCCCCTTTCCTGCCATAAACCCCTGTTGCTTAGAAGTCTAATTTTCAGGCAGAACTGACTTAAGTTATTAACTCTTTTTACATCTTGTCTCTTACTTCATACCCAACACTGATTGTACCCATCTGTCATGCTAATAAAGCACCTTGTATTGAATTGAGAGAGAGAGGGGGTGAGGGCGAGCGAGCGAGAGAGCACAGCCAGGACAGACAGGCAAATAAGATACACTCCACAGACATTCACAACAGTGACATATAATAAAACATTTGTACATATAGTTAAATTATTATTTGTTTTTCAGGAAGTTAAAAAAACACTTGAATTACTTATCCAGTCTCTCGAAATAAAATTATTTTTCAAGCAATGCAACTAACGTCGGGCAACGTGTTTTTTTTTAATCCAACATTGACAGCCACATCTTAAATCTTGTCAGTCAGCTCTTTTTTCTCTATTTGAATTGTGGCGATTCAAACAACTTGGGATAACAAGTGGTCTCAAAGTCACCGAGCTCACAGAGCTTCAAGAACAGATGACAATTCACTTAGTCCTTCCTTAGTCTTCCTGAAATTGTCAAATTATGAGTGAATGAAAGCATTTTATTAAAAACTTAATAAAAAATATTTTTTTAATTATTTGTTTAATTTAAAAACTCCCTTGCTTTTAACAGAGCATTTCATAATTTCTAAGTATGAAAATTATTTAAACTGCGACACTCATCATTCAACCAGAGCTCGAAATATCACAAGGATCCTCTAGAGCACAGCAAAGACTGTATCAAAAGTATTACGCCCAGGTTTTAGCTCTCTCTCTGCTGAATGAATAAAAGCATTTTATTAAAAAAAAAAAAAAAAGTTTGCGTTTGTCTGGGTATTTACTTTGTAATCTGTGGTTTACATCTACTGTATTGCTTTGAGATGCCACTTTTAAAGGTGATATGTAAAATAAAGTTTTTTATTATTGTAATAGAGAAACATTATCAGATTTTCCCTGGTTCAGAAAAAAGACGATTAAAATCTGTAATCTTTCCACTTGTATGTCATCGGAAAATACAAGACGTTTCTGCTTTGTGTAAGGATGGTATCAAAAAGTAATCTAAGTGGTGAGAAAGCTGTGCTCCTCAAAGCGCTTTACAGGATAAAAACAATAACAACAATACTGTTTGGCTGGGCAAACGATTATTTTATAGAAATACAAAATGAGATATAATGATGTGTTCCGGCTAAGACATTAACGAGTACAACCCCCCTCTCTGCGGGAGTGCTGGCTGTGACGAATTAAACCGGTTTCACGGGTATTTTCAAAGTAGAAATGGGCGAGATTTCCAGCGAAAGACACCTCCCCCCTCCAAAACCAAGGAAGGACAGTACTTACTAGTTAAGAAAGCTAGGCTCCTCAATGAAATCGCTTTAACATGCTAATGCCTTGGTGTAACAGTCTGGGCGTGGCAAGCTTCTAATGTCAACTTGACTACGGTGAAAGGAACCCTTCTTTCATTGGAAGACAATGAACATATTCTAGCCCTAAATGAATTAATAGCAAACATGGTTTACATAAAAGATTTTTCCAAGAAAGTTTAGCCTTTGTCACTAATGAAACCACTAAATAAAGACATAAATATAGAAATCTTATGATTTTTAAAATACATGCCTTTGCTAAAATTTATTTACAAATAAAAACGATTACAAACGCCAGGGGAGAGAGAGAGAACAGGGGAGGGATGAGGTCTATTTGGGATTGTGGAGTTACATGTTCTGGCTGTTTGTGAATAACCGTTGTTGAGTATAGAGTGTTGAGGTATTGATTTTGTGTAATGCTTTATGTTAAAAATTGAGCTGGATTTTATTTATGATAAAGAGGATAAACTGGGATGGGAGGAGGGTTTGGTTTTGCATAAGGGGCGGGATTATGATAATTGGAGGAATTTGAGAGAGTTTTTGGTTTGTATTACGAATAATTCGTACAAGATATTGAGATTTCTTGTTGTTTTGTTGAGATTTAATGCCGCAAGTCAGAGTTCTTGTGTCCGTCCTATCCGAACCAGAAAGTATTACAATATGTATCTTTATAGCAGGTAGTGTACAGCTTTTTAGTATAGATTACACTTTTCTAAAATGTATTTAAAAATAAAAACGATTACAATCTAATCTTTCCACGTTTGATCCCAAGATCCCAAGAAAAATAAATCTAAACGGGGAGAAAGCTATGCTGAAAGTTTATTAAGATACTTAGAAGACAAAGATATCAATTTATGTTGCATTTGTCTGATTGTGAATCAAAAAACACATATATTTAAACCCGCGTTTGCGATTTAAATCAAAACGCGGTTTAAATCAATATAAATGTTTATATTGTAACGCCTAAGTGACTATTCATTGTTATTAAAATGACTTAAATTCGATCATGTTGTGATATTTAGAAATATAAATTTGTTTGGTGCGAGTGAGGTTTTATTTAATCTCTGACCAAGGGAAACGTTTCATTTTTTCAAATAAATATTTGTTAAAACAAAGGAGTCATGGCTCCAGTGGGATTCAATCACAGACTGTGTGAGGTGGGACTCAGGAACCTAACCCACAGCACCACCGGCAAGGTCACATGCAGAGTGCTGAAAAAGCACTACAGAAACATTATCAACAGACAATGTACAGCGTGTACTATTCTTGTGTTGCGGTACTTGAATATAATTATATCATTATTAATTTCTTTAGATACGCGATTCCATATTATATTCCCTTTTAATCAAATTCTAAAAGTATGCTTGTTGACTCCGGTATCACGTTAGTTAAAGACTTCGATGCTTAATGTTTAGGGAGAAATGGATTACTGGTGTGTATGTTTTCTTTAAAGTACCGAGACCAGCCATATACTGTATGTTTCAAAAATTCCAAAATTCCAAGTTCCAAAATTAATATAGTTTATGGCCTTCACACGCGTTACAGTATGCTCCTATTCCTTTTATGCTCAGGTACTAAGATTTCCCTTCAGTGGTAAAATTCCATATGAATATTCAATGCTAAAACGGGCACAGTAAAGACATTTACTGTAAATCTTTCTACGACCGACCAACGGACCATGAGTGCCCCTGTCGGTCAACCAATCACGTACCGCGGTATTTTGCGTCACAATGCGCGACGCCGTAGCCAATTACATCCAGTACGTGTCTGTACCGTGCACTTTGAATAGCTGCATCTGTACCTGAGCAGTTGGTATGAGTAGTGGCACATGGATTCTTTGTTCTCTGGCACAGTTTTGGCTGAAAAGAGTAATATATCAGGCACACTTGTTTAGACAAATATTTATTAACAAAGAGAATACACACTCTAAATTACACAAACATTAACATACAACACACAAGTACAAATGTGCACTATGTACAAATTTACAAAGAAGGCATCCCAGAGGCCAACATCCTAGCTAACCAGAAAATCAAGTATTCAGATTCTATATAATACCTACAAAGGCCCAAAGTCAGAGAAAGCTTCCTTCTAAACTAACCTGAATACAACATGTGGTTAAATTTCTTTCTCCCTGTGAATCTTGATGCCACAAATTAAATGTGGCTGGCTAAATGCTCTTCAACTCCTGATTGAAGGTATTAGGGAGAGAGAAAGGGTGTGCCCACTGTAACCCTATACTGACAGTCACATCTCTCTAGTCGGATGTCTAAGTTAGGATTGAGCTTGTTGCGTCCCTGTGTGGCTGTGTTTTGGTGTGTTTTCTGCTTCCTGTATTCAAGTACCCCCCCCCCCATTGGTCCATGACGACACCATCATAACAGATGTGACATCATCATCAATCAACTCCCGATCAATCAGCAACTAGATCTACAGTTTAAATATCGAAGAAGTTCTGACCTTGAGAGCTTTTTCGGCTTCAGTCAGCTTTCGGCTCAACTTCGGTTAACTTTTCGGCTCGTGTTCGCATTTGCTCATTAGTGTTCGTGTTTGTTGGTTGTTAGCTTCGGCTTCGTTTGTTTGTTTTGATTACCTGTGTTTTGTATTACCTTGCCCGCACTTGTCACTTTCCTTTTTACCTTGCTTGTGCTCATTCGTTATCCTATTCCTTGCTTGTGTGTTTTCTTCGGTATTACATGTTTTCACATAATCGTGCAGTGAGTTCACTCGTGTCGTGTTATTGTTAACTGTGAACTTGTTGTACACCACTGGAAAGGTATAGGTAAAGTTGTTGGGTTACATTGTGCACATGTAGGTTTGTTTTGTTTAGACACACTAGGTTAGGGGTGTGTGCTACTCGTATATTTTGGTTCTGGTCAGTTGAGTGTAGGGAAGTTAGGGCGCATGAAGACGCCAAAGACCCCTTTGATTTTTGTTTGTTTGGGTTAGGGTTCGGGTTAGGTTAGACCTCACTGTATTAGCTATATCTGTTTGGTTTTGTTATTTTCTTTTCTTTGGAACCGCTCAATTTCCTTTTCCCTGTATGTTATTGTGTCCTGTATATCTACCAGTCACTTATTCACTTTTTAAGAATAAATCACTTTTACACCAAACATTTGTGGTCATGCTTCCTAAGTCCCTCACCAGAAACCACCTGCATCCAAACCCATCCTAAATGTTACACCCCTTTACCCCTAGACACCTGGGTCGTAACAGAGCTGAACTGGGACAAAGTGTGCACACAGAGTGACTGCTTGGTTAAGACGAATCACATAAAAAGGGAAACTTGGTTTGCTCCCAACTTAGTGGCTACTTTTGTATAATGAGATATTTAGATGTGTCTATAGAAATCCAACTATATTGCTCCAGGGATCAAAATGGATGCACTATGACAGCTAAAGTAGCTGGTCACAAGATACTGGCTGTAGGCTAGACCTCAGTCAGAATTCTGTCTTTATATACCAGATTACAAAGTTGTGGCAGTCATGTGGTTCTGTTGTCAGCCAGTGAAGTTGGTTCTGTGGAGAGAAGCAGAGTTCAAAGTGATGGGAACTGCTTTTAAACTAGGGAAAATACAGTTGGTGATCGGTTAAAATGTCACCGGGTGGGTCTATACACCAAACAAGTTTCTTGTTTGGTTGGTCAACTTTTTGGATGATTGTCAGCCTTCACAGCCTGTCCCATTACAGCTAATAATCCACTGTGTAACGTGTTCCATTCAAGTGAAGGCTGTGAATCTCATTTTCCACAGGCCAGCTCACCCCACAAAACTGAATTCAATTTGCACTACTGCACCTGTTAGCTGAAAAAAAAATAGACACAAATTGATAAGCATTGCTCAACTACCATTATGTTGTGCATCATGGAAAATCAGCAATTAATAACAAAATTTACTTTTTATCTTTAAGGTAGGACAATGTACATTTGAGAAAAGAATTGTTCGGGCTAGTTGGAACTGCACAGTGTAGGGACAAGGCTTATTATTGCACTAAGAATTAAGTGTTATTTAAGAGTTCTAGTAATCATTATGTGCCATCTACATGGTCTTTTGATCCTTTTCCTATGGCTGTTCTGAACACAAGGGTTTTTGTCCAGATATACATAGGCATTATAATTGTATTTTTCTTAATGCTAATTATACAATCTAAATGATAGAAGGAAATAAGAAATGTATAAAAACATATAAACAAGATAGATTGTTCTTTCTTTTCATTTAAGAATTTATACATAATAGGAATTATATATATTTTCATATATATTATTCTGTATTTGCCCTTTTGTTTCTTAGTAGTTTATATAATTATTGTTTTTATAATCATTTGGTTTCACAAAAAATGTTGAAGAGCTTTCCCTCACAGTGCCTATTTCAGTGTAACATTTCTGATTTAACACAAGAGTGATGGCTGCATTGTCTACTTGCACTGGGGGTTTTGGGCGTGGGCCACACCTCTTTAATATTCTTTTGAGTGAAGAAGCATAACCAAAGGCTCTTTAGCTTTTAAAGCCAGCTATGCAGCTTCAGAGCAGTTTGAAACCATGTTTATTGTCTGTGTTGTGCCAAAAAAAAGGGCATCAGCCAAGAGTTTGTGTGTTGAAAGTCATCTTTATTTCATATGCACATGGGAGTCCTGCGTTTTTACACAAGACTCAAAAGACAACATTTACAGTGCTCTTTTATACAGAGAAACAAATTATACAAAATACCCTCCCACATAACTGTCTGCTTGCATTGTGGCTATATATGGCCATTCTAGAAAGCTGACCAGTACACAGATTTTCTTTACTGCCGGCTTGCGTGACAAGCAGCCCCTTCTGCTGAATAGAGCATTTGTTCCAGGAGAGGTCACTCGGTCATTTCCTTGAGAACTATGCCAGCTATTCGTAAAGACACCATGTGGCAATGTTATCTTCTGAGACCAGACATCCTGAGAGAAGTTCGTAAAATATAAGTAAAGAAATACATAGTCAACAAGATATAATACAAAACCTTTAGTAGAACTTTTAGTTAATTCCCTCATCTTATAATGCCACTTTGGGGTGTAATGGCAATTGAAGCTTATTGTTAATAAAACAACCACTTAGTATGTTAGAATAAAAGAACAAAAGCTATCTTCAAACACTGGATTTTTCCCCAGGTGTTCCTAGTTCTTTTTGCCCTTTCTAGCTCCTCGGTATGAATATGTACAGTATGTGTGCTATACCACACATCATTGGAACAGCACACATACATTCTGCTGTGTATTTAAACACAGTTCATTCCACGCAATGCATTGTGCGTAGATATCTAATAGATTGCACTACACCTGATTTAGTTTTTGGTAGTAGGGACATTTTTGTTTCCTGAATAATCTAATCTGTGTTTTAATCATGCTGTCCTTGTGCACTCCAGATGGCTGCATCTGGTTATGTTAATTTTACTTTATTTTTTTTTCTGTATGCAGTAATGAATATTTTCATTCATATCATGTTTTTTCTTACAGATCAACACAGATAATGTACTGCAAATGGCAGAAAAAACTCAGATTCTTACCTCCAAGCCTGAGAAAATAACTGCACAGAACATTTCTACAGCAGCAAACATTACTAAACAGATTCTACTCTTATCCTCTACAGAAAATATGGAGGTAACATAGTGATTAAATCAGGCTGTAGAAAGAGCATTGCACTATATATATCTTCTGACTCACATTGCAATACCATCTCTAAACAGTCCCAGAGGCTTGGTAACAACTAAAGGGATTTATTCTGAATTCATGTGACAGCTTATGATTCAAATCTTCCTAGCTCTATGGAGCACCATGTCATTAGCCCTTTGGGACTGACCAGACAATTCTTGGATTGAATGAGTTTTAATTGGACAGAATTTCGGGGCACAAATAACCTCTGCTACCAGCAGGCTTGCAGTCATGTCAGCAGGAGATGTACAGATCCAGTCATTCAAAATGAGCGAGGTACGCTTATACCAACGTGCCACTTGATAACTTAGGCAGGCAAATATTTTCAATTAATCATGGGTGAATGAGTCAAATCAATGCAGATGTTTACAAAGAAAGTGGACTCCGGTAAATACTTTGAGTTATATGGAAATAAATAAATCCCTAAATATTGTTATTCATTTCTTTGGATACGCGATTCCATATTATATTCCCTATTCATCAAATTCTAAAAATAATGTGTTTTTTACTGTGATAATGATCGTAAGTATTCATAGAAAAGGTTAAAACATTATAACTTTTTAGAAAGTATATAAACGTAATATAGTCAGAAGGAACATGTAAAAAGCTTTCTAAAATAACCACAGTAAGAAACCGAATTAAAGACTTTGATGCTTAAAATGTTTATGAAGAAAATGGAATACTGGTGTGTATTTGTTATTTAAACTACCAATACCAGCCATATACAGCTTACATAATATGTTTATATTCCTAAACTAATATTAGTTATGACCTTCAGACACGTTATGCTCCTCTTCTTTTTATGCTCGGTTACCAAAATTTCCCTTTAGTTGTAAAATTCCATATTAATATTCAATATTAAGCAGATTTAAACATGCACAGTAAAGAGATTAAATTAAGCAATCGTTTCACTAACAACTAACAATGTACCACAAGTGTCAGCTGTCGGTCATTTTAGCCAGCCAATCACGAATTGCGGTATTCCCTGCTAAACTGCAGATTATCTCGCTCAGTTTACCGCACATTTTGAATGGCTGCATCTGTACATCTCCACTAACTGATACTAACTTTACTGCATTTCACTGTGTTCTATGAAGAATATGAAAAAGAATATGAAAAGCCGATGGATGGATCAGAGAAGGCAGATAATAGCATTAAAGAAGATTTTCAGCAAATATTTAGTTTATCCTTGATGTATGTATGATCATACCTTTTTCACCTATGCTGTTTGAATTTTGGTTATATTAGACTGTAGTTATTGCCAATAAGAACGTTTAAGACCTTTTCTGTGAATTATGTCATGGTTTGAACAAACCTAACTAAAACTGTAGAGAGTCTGTAGTTTTAAATCTGAAATATCATGTCACATAGTAAACAGTTTTCTTTTCTTTAGGCGATAGCTAATGTGGCAGTCACAACTATCAGTCAACTATTGAATGCCAATGATGATGAATTTTCTTCAGTCAATAGTGAAGTTACAGAAAGGTACATTACTGTGTTTTTTTCTTTATATTATGTTCCTGTTTGTGATGCTATATTTTTCATGATTGCAATATTTTGATTTCATAGCAATGCTTTTCAATTGGATGGAATGTTTTTGTTCTAAATGCAAGAAAAGAAAATCTAAAATAAAGTTCAAAGTGTTGTAGATGGAACATTCACCTACCCATTTGTCGATGGTTATGTGCTTTTGTCTGTTTGACATACATGTGGGAAGTAAGAGTAAAATTTGGGCAGTAAGAGTAAAGTTTTAAATCCTGACTGCTTTGTGCTATTGTTATTGAACCTTAACTGTGTTACTGTAAAACATTTATGTTTGGATTTGTGAGGTTGAAATAGGTGGAGATGTTTGAAAAACCCTCTGTTTAAATGAGACATCACCACACCACAACATTTTACAATGCTGTGATGTTCGTATATTTTTTGTAAATTTCCTTTTAGTTTTTCGTTTTACCAACAGTTGTTCACACAGAAAGCAGATCAAACAATTATCTGGTCACATACATGTAAGAAATCCTTGTATTTGTATATTATTTACACAAATATGAATGTCTGAAATATCAAATTTCACAATGTTATTGCATTGAGTAGACAACCCCATTTATCATTAAAAAAACAACCACATCTCTAAAATTGTGCCTACATTTAAAACAATCAGGGGGAAAGCCAAGAACAGATGTTTGGAGCAAAAATTAACTGTATGTGGTGTCACCATAATCCAAAGGTATTTTAGTAGCCTGACATTGTTTGCTTTTTGTTTTACCTTCAGTCTGACAGAAACCCTGGAGAATTTTTCCCGCAAACAAACAAGTAATTCTTCACAGATGGTTCAGCCCAACATAGCAATGCAGTCTGTAAGTTTGACAATGGGAAACGCTAAGGGTATTGAGTTCACTGTATTGGCAGGTATGTCTGACATCGTAGCATTTTGTGACAAAAGATACATGTTTTTACTGCTCCACATTTAATTGCAGTCATACAAATTAATTTTTTTTATTACCATTATTATGTTTCTCACAGGCTTTTCCAACAACTTGGTGGCTAGGAACATTCGACTCAACACCAGTGCATCCAAGCTAACTGTTGACAACACAAGTTTAGTAAAGATATTTATTGATTTCTCTAATGGTAAGTCAAGATAAACAGTATATATTTATCTGCGAAGTAATGAAGCTGTAGGTATGGAAAGTAATGACCTGCTTACAATTGTTTGTTCAAGAGTAATTGTATGTATTATTATTATTATTATTATTATTATTATTATTATTATTATTATTATTATTATTAAATAACACCTACTATAGAGGGGTATACTTTGCCACATCTGCACTTCTTCTCTTACAGTAGAACACTTAGTCTCTACAGTTCATATAGATATAAAGAGTTGTGCTATCTCTGATAGCCAGGCTGTTAATTACTTGTAGACTTAAGGCTTGGGTAATTTTACAAGTTTGTGCTGTTCTGAAGTGTGGTTGGTTGACTGACTTAAGAGTGTTTATTAATTAACTGCCCTATGACAGGTGATGGATTATTTTCAGTAGACTTTTGTTATCATGAAGCACCTCCCTTCACACCTTGGCCTGCATCTGTAAAGTGGGACCTACTTAGAGAGGGGAGTCTGCAAGGGCTTAAGGTGTCCCATTTCTAATTCATGTTCCATAGTGGTGTTCACAAGCATCCATAATGAGCCCTATATGCTTCCTTCTCACCAGTCTACATCAGACCAGACATTCCTGAAGACAATTCCTTGCAAAACTGTCACAATTCACAACCTAAACGGAGTGAAGTTGCCACAGAGCAGAAAATATTCATGTGTTGGTAAAATGTAACGTTTTTAGTTTTAAAACTCATAATATGTTATGTAGAAACAAATTTCATCAGGCTACTTCAGATTCATACTGTAGGTGAACTGTGAATCAGCTAAAACATTTTCTGTAGCCTTCTTGTGTCTAATTTCTACAGAGTAACACTAAAACAAAGTAACCAGCGCATCAGACCATGGTAAAGTTAGCCTGAAGTTTTGATATTCGTTTTGGAACATCAACAGCAGCTTAAGTAAATAAACAAAAGATTTCAAACTGCTTGAATTTTGTTGAGGGTGATTTGGCATTATTTTCACAACCTAAACTTTCTCGTTAAAACTCCTGTGTATTTTTGAGACACAATGTTTCAGATGTACAGTAAATAACTTTGCAAGCATAACACACATAGCTATGGAAAACCAGGCACTGACACAGGTTATGCAGACATATGCTATTTATTGTGCATCTCTTAGTACTAATAGAAAATGGCAAAAACCCACCAAGGAACCTTAGTGCTATAACACAATTACCAAAGCATAAGAGCAACAGTGTTGTAAACCCAAATGGGCATTGTGTGCCTGTAAGGTAATGTTGCTTATGTGAGTCGATTGGCTGCTCCGTTTCCAAAAGGGGAAAAAAAATGGCCCAGCCACAAAGCACACCCAGAACTAACCCATCCGTGTAAATAACAAAACTATATTCAATAGCAAAAATGGACAAGCCATCACATTCCACAGACAACACTACTCTCAACATGGCTAACATTGTTCTACCACTAACTGTGCTGGTGGGGCTCCTTTTCAAACCAGACCATACCAAAAAGGTCTAAAACAATTAACGCATAAATACACAGGGATCAAATCAAAACATAGTTCATAACAGAAAATATATTCCTGTTTACACAATTAATTACATAATTATTAGAGAACACTAGTTGTAACTACAGTATACAATTTAATTAGGTAGCTGCATCAGCATGTGTAAGCTGCAAAGCAACAAGTAAAGGTTTATTCCACGTTGAAAAGAAAAATAAAGAAACACAACATTTCGGCTGTGGAGCCTTCTTTGAGTGTGTTGCACTTGTTCCATTTCAATATACAATTTAACTTAAATTCCTGGAATGGTTGCTTCCATATTTATGGTAATGCACATGTGCACTCTGATTCAGGTTCGGCTTGGGTCCTAAACAAGAAAACAGGAAGTGTCTCAATACCAACATTTTTTTGGGGGGGTTGTTTTAAATGCTTTATTTTTAACCATTAACAAAAGCATACAATATTTATAAACATTGAACAAACTAATGTATACATACATAATAAGAATAGCCAATGGTACTACCTACTTTACAGAAACTTTAACCATAACTTTAAATGTCAATGGTTCATTTAGCTTTCTTATTTCTGATGTTTTGAATAGTTTTAACATGAAATCCATTTTTATTTTAAACAGGTTAATATTTGGAAAAGACTTTGTCCATTTCATTTTATCGATAGTGTATCTTCCCATAATTAGTAATTGATTTATTATAAATATTAACTTTTGCTGTATATCCAGGCATGTTAAATAAAGTGTCAAAGCCATTAAAAGAAACCTTAACATTCTTAGTAATCTTAGTAAGAAATGTTCTAAGTTGCTCCAATACATTTTGGTTTGAATACATGATAAAACAAATGACATATAGTTTCTTTATTCATATTACAAAATAAACATTGATTATATAAGTCAAGTTTAAATCTGGATAATGTTTATTTAACAAGATAAATTTTATGAATAATGTTATAAGACACTTCTTAGAATTCCAATAATTCTTTGCAGGTGGAAAGTGTTAAACGTGTTTCTTATATAACTATTATTACATTTCATTTTATTACATTTCTTTTCTAAAATGTTAACACTTCCCAATAAGACAATAGGTTCTAATTGATTGGTTGAGTAATACAATTGCATATTCTTTTATTCTTTGGGCGTAACGGGAATTTTTAAAGGTATCCAAAAATACTGCATAAGTTAATTTTTCATTCTCATTTAGTAATTGTCTCACTAATACAATACCATTATCTAACCGTCTTTGGAAAAAATGATTTATTTTTATAACGCATATCACTTTTATTCCAAATGCAGTGATGCAGGTCCCGACACCCAGGTACACCAGTAGAGTAAAACACTTCTTAATTGAATTGAACAAATGGCAAAAGCAAAACAACAAACTAAAAATAATACCTACTGTAGCTCCTTGTAGAGCTCCTGGCTAGAACTAAATAGTCCTATTTAGTCGTAAATAGCGGGCAGCTATACAGTGTACCATTTTGTTAAGATTTGTTGTTCATCACAGGAAGAACACCATTTTAAACAATCAAAGGACAAACGGCTTACAAAAATCAGAATCAAGATTCACAGTTCAAATTACGTAGGCTGCAAGAGGGCACACAGTTGTTTCTCGTTACAGTGATTGCTGGCAGACACCATTTTGTGAAGACTTTCCTCTGTCAGTCATCATGGTAAAGGAAATACTATTTGTCAAGTGTAGAATAGTTTGAGGAAAGTACCATTCTCAAGGTCTAAACCCCTTGTGGCATCACTCTATGTTATACTCCCTAACATCTGACGCAAGCTCTATTAACATATAAATAACATTTTTATAATTCACTACAGATTTTCACAATAAACCTCACGGGTGCTACAGTGCCATATTTAAGCCTCCCTTGTTCTTAAGCACAATTTATTTTTCAGTATTTTTAATTTAACACAAATAATGTGAGTATATTATTTTTTGCAAAAAATATTTTTTTTATAATAATATATTTTGCATACATAAAAGTATCCTTTTATGTATTAGTTCAAATAGGTGGCTGCGTCAGCATGCATAGGCTGCAAAGGTACAAGTATAGGTTTATTCCATGCTGAAAAGAGAAGAAAAAAAACACAACATTTCAGCTGCGGACACCCGAAGAAGGCTCCACAGCCAAAACATTGTATTTATTTTCTTCTCTTTTCAGCATGGAATAAAACTACTTGTTCTTTTATGTATTTATTGAATTTTCTGTTTTGCTGGATGTGTTCACGGTTTGTATAGGTTTTTTGTGTTTTTTGTGATTGTCATTAATGAGCTCTGTCTCCTCTGTGTAGGTACAAAGATGAACAGACAGGCTGGCTTTGTACTTTACCAAAGTGACAAGTTTTTTAGGTCTAACATTTACAAAAGTACATTTAACACCAGTAGAAGAGTAATTTCGGCAAGTGTTGACAACGGATTAATTAACCATGTAGAACTTCTCTTCAAGCCCAATGTAAGTGTTTCCTATGACATTCGTTCTAACACAAAAGTATAACATATTTTGGCAAGGGGAGAAAGTCTATTTTTTAGTCTTTTTCTGATTTGTTCTTTTGGATATGAATATTAGATTTGCTCACCCAAATTATCATTATGTGCTAATTATTATTATTATCAGTATCTTGCTTTAAATGCACTCTGTTTAACTGTAATATAATTCAGTTTACAGTTCACAGTTCCCCATTCATTGTTACAGTTTATAGATCCTCCAAGCATAATGATGCTTTTTGTAGATGAATTTGCAGATTTAATTTCTCTTTTATGCTTCGGATTAAATTTCTTACTCCTTACCCTTGGTCACACCTTGGACTTAATCATTGTAAATGACTCTTTTGCTTCCAATTTATTTAATTTAGAATTCCCTGGTCTTTATACTCATGCTCAGTAAGTTTTCACAACTGGCAATCAGTTCACCAGTCTAGGTTTACGGACTCTGTTGTTGTGTTTTTCCAATTCTGAAGTCTGGAAAACAAGGTATAAGTGTTTAATAGCTCTCTTTTAACTACTCTTGATATCATAGCTCCTCCAAAAACTTGAACAATCTCCTTTACTCACTCTGCCCCATGGTACACTGACCAGTTACACTCAAGGAGCATTTGATTGAATAGATGCAGAGCCTAGCTAGATCCAGTTACTTCTCACATATCATTGAGACCAACCATAAGAATCCTAGATACCTCCACCATCGCTAAACTTCTAAAGCCAAACTGTTCCACTATATTACCTGCTTTATCCCAACTGCGATAACTTCTTAGAGTTTTTTACTTCCAAGATCCAGCATCATCATTGTTTCCACAACACATTTTTACACTCCACCCTCCCTAGTTTTGGTGGTCCCCTCCTTTCTAGTTTCTCTCAATTTGATGCTGCTTGGGAAATTGGTATTGGAGTAAAATTCACAACCTGTTTATTATATCCCATTCCTACTGCTATTAAAACAGCTGCAGTTATCTCTGTGCCACAAATACAACTATGGCTCAAGACAGAAGAAAATATTTAAACCCTACAGATGCAACCATTCAAAGCGCGCGGTACACACACGTACCGGAGGTAATTGGCTATGGCGTTGTGCATTGTGACGCACGATGACGTGCAGTACGTGATTGGTTGACCGACAGGGGCACTCGTGGTCCGTTGGTCTGTCGTAGAAAGATTTACAGTAAACGTCTTTACTGTGCCTGTTGTAGTATTGAATATTTATATGGAATTTTACCACTGAAGGGAAATCTTAGTAGCTGAGCATAAAAAGAATAGGAGCATACTGTAACGCGTGTGAAGGCCATAAACGAAATTAATTTTGGAACTTAAACATACAGTATATGGCTGGTCTCGGTACTTTAAAGAAAACATACACACCAGTATTCCATTTCTCACTAAACATTTTACGCATCGAAGTCTTTAACTAACAAGCATACTTTTAGAATTTGATTAAAAGGGAATATAATATGGAATCGCGTATCTAAAGAAATTAATAATGATATAATTATATTCATGTACCGCAACACAAGAATAGTACATTCTGTACATTGTCTGTTGATAATGTTTCTGTAGTGCTTTTTCAGCACTCTGCATGCGACCTTGCTGGTGGTGCTGTGGGTTAGGTTCCTGACTCCCATGTCACATGGTCTGTGATCAAATCCCACTGTGGAACAATGACGTTTTTTTTAACAAACATTTCATTGAAAAAATGAAACGTTTCCCTTGGTCAGAGATTAAATAAAACCTCACTCGCACCAAACAAATTTATATTTCTAAATATCACAACATGATCAAATTTAAGTCATTTTAATAACAATGGATAGTCACCTAGGCGTTACAATATAAACATTTATATTGATTTAAATCGCGTTTTGATTTAAATCGCAAACGTGGGTTTAAATATATGTGTTTTTTGATTCACAATCAGACAAATGCAACATAAATTGATATCTTTGTCTTCTAAGTATCTTAATAAACTTTCAGCATAGCTTTCTCCCAGTTTAGATTTATTTTTCTTGGGATCTTGGGATCAAACGTGGAAAGATTAGATTGTAATCGTTTTAATTTTTTAAATACATTGTGGAGTTAAAGCAAGTTAAAGCCTTGATTTTATATATCACCTTTAAAAGTGGAATCTCAAAGCAAAGTAAATACCCAACATCGATTGTACCCATCTGTCATGCTAATAAAGCACCTTGAATTGAATTGAATTGAGCGAGAGAGCCAGGACAGACAGGCAAATAAGATACACTCCACAGACATTCACAACAGCGACATATCATAAAACGTTTGCACATATAGTTAAGTTATTACTTGGTTTTCAAAGTGCAATGAAATACAATATTGTTGTTGTTGCTGTTATTGTTGTTTTTATCCTGTAAAGCGTTTTGAGAAGCCACCTTTAAAGGCGATATATAAAAGCGCTGAATCTTATGGAATGTGTTCCGCCGGGGATCTAACCCCAGCGTCTAAACCCTCTGATTAGAGAAAAAATATGTGCTGGTTTGCTATACTGTACATACTGTACCAGGAAGATGATTTCTTTCTATTCGAAATGTGTATTTTAAAAGTTTAAGAAGTAAAAACCTTACAGCGTACACAGATTTCTAAACTGATTAGGATCGTTATCTTTGTCTTATCCATAATAATGTTCACCGCTCTGTCCAGCAAATTAATAATAAACTTTATTTTATATAGCGTTTTAAACGAATAAGTAATTAGATTGCTCATAAACCTAATCACTTTTTCTACATAAACACAGCGTGATTGCTCTCTGAAAATGCTTTTTCTTTATATTTAGGCTCAGATTTCAACTATAGATCGTATTATTATAAACTTTCTTGGAAAAATGTCTTTTATGTAAACCATGTTTGCTATTAATTCATTTAGGGCTAGAATATGTTAATTGTCTTCCAATCGAGTCGAGTTGACATTAGAAGCTTGCCACGCCCGGACTGTTACACCAACGCATTAGCATGTTAAAGTGATTTCATTGAGGAGCCTAGCTTTCTTAACTAGTAAGTACTGTACCTATGAAACCGGTTTAATTCGTCACAGCCAGCACTCCCGCAGAGAGGGGGGTTGTACTCGTTAATGTCTTAGCCGGAACACATCATTATAACTCATTTTGTATTTCTATAAAATAATCGTTTGCCCAGCTTAACACTATTGCTGTTGTTTTTATCCTGTTAAGCGCTTTGAGGAGCACAGCTTTCTCACCACTTAGATAACTTTTTGATACCATCCTTACACAAAGCAGAAACTTCTTGTATTTTCCGATGACATACAAGTGGAAAGATTACAGATTTTAATTGTCTTTTTTCTGAACCAGGGAAAATCTGATCACGTTTCTCTATAACAATAATAAAAAACTTTATTTTACATATCACCTTTAAAAGTGGCATCTCAAAGCAATACAGTAAATGTAAACCACAGATTACAAAGTAAATACCCAGACAAACGCAAACGCGTTTTTAATAAAATGCTTTTATTCATTCAGCAGAGAAAAGCTAAAACCTGGGCGTAACAGCTGTTCCTTTTTCTGATCACTCGCTCTCTGGATAAACGTCTCACCTCTCCTGTTTGTTGTAACAGAAAGAATAAGGTTCTGGATCCCGAGATGAAGTAAAACAGATGAATTTATTGCATGCATGGAACAATAAAGCCGAAGTCTTGTTTCCTGCAAGAAACAACAAAACCGAAGTATTGTTCGATGTGCCGGTACAAACTTTTAGGTTATATAGTCCTTGCTTGCTGCTTCAGATGTCATTCGGTGTTATGGTAAGGGGAGGGGGTCATGGTATTTGGCCAGTTAAAAGACCCTGGCCAAATGGTCAGTTTAAGATTACGCCCCCAGGGGGTTCCTAGCTCGCATCTGGAATCCTTATCAGTTAACCCCCTTTCCTGCCATAAACCCCTGTTGCTTAGAAGTCTAATTTTCAGGCAGAACTGACATAAGTTATTAACCCTTTTTACATCTTGTCTCTTACTTCATTCCCCCCTTATAAAATATAGCATACGTCAGGACTGCCTATTTTTACACATACAATGTCAGGGCAGATCTTTCCTTTTTAGATGTACAGGCATGCATTACCATGACATTGTGCGTTCCATGGTTACAACAAGATGTTATTGATGTTTATGTACAAGTGATAGTTACAATTATACATATAAAACAACCCTAATCCTACAAATACATAAAGTCCTACCCCAGGACCCAAACGCAGACCTCAGCCATGTGGAGATCTATCGTCAGGATCTTGGAGTAGCAATATTGACCCAACTCCGATTATAATTTTTTGGCTGATAGATATGCCAACACCCGGAATGTATTGATACCATATCCCCAGTAATGCTCCTCAGGCCTAACAAGCACACTGTTGGTCTTAGGAAGCATCAGACACGGAAACGGTAACAACATCCTTCTTTCTGTTCACTCAGTCTCTGGTGCCGTGGGTCGGTGAAAGTGCGATCCAGCGATCTCATCCTGTCACTCAGATGGCACAATCAGTAGTTAGTGGCACTTGATATGGTCCCTCCCAGCAGGATTGCAACGTCTGGCAGGGTATCTCTTCTTCACCTACACCCACTCGCCAGGTATCCGGTCGTGTCTCCCCTCTGCTGGAGGTCCCCAAGCGTCCGGCACCTGTTCACGAGCCCTGTGCACCGCTTCAGTTAACAAACCTGCAATACTTTAATAGAGAGTTAGTTAATTCATCAGTGCGTTAGCCAAACTTGGCCTCCAGGGAGTTTCTTTGGCTGCCCAAGATGATCTGAAATGAGCTCAGTCTCACAGTTCCGTTTGCTCCAGCCCGCAAACCGCACAGGAGTGCAGGTAGAGCATCTACCCATGGTGTTCCTTCAGTTGATATTTCCTTAGTTGGTCTTTCAGACTGTGGGTGATGGGGTCAATGTGACTTCCAACTTACCCCTAGTGAGGCAATTACAGCCTGGCACACCTTCCCAGTGTAGTATGCCCCTAGATCAGTATCCAAGGGGCAGGGCAGTCCGTACCACGGGATCATCTTTGTCATACACTTGGGTATGTGCCAGCCCACATCCCATCATCATACAACCCCACATTCTTTACACATTTGTTCTAACCACTATTAAACATCTATTAAAGGCCTCAACCTGAATTCTCCCTTTTCCCCAATAGAGGTTTCACAGGGGTCTCAAGACTCCCGCTCTCCCAGTGCCGCTCGTCTGGCATCTGCATCTGCATGGTTGTTACCTTGAGTTACTGGAATTCTTTATTTATTGTGTTATTTACACCTTACTCAAGCTGCTTCTGTCAGCAGCTGTAAAACTACAAATCAGTTCAGAGACAAGCCCAGTATTCTTAACTGGAGTCCCTGCCGTTGTGGGAGAATCCTATTTCTCCATAGCCATCCAGAATTGTGGCCTACATACAACAAATACATACATTATATACATATACAGTAACCCTTTAACATCTTTCTTTTTACAATCTCCCATTAGTGCTCTTAACTGGCTTGCTGCGCTAAGGCAGTGGAGGGGCATTTTTCCGATTGTTAGCACCTTGAATTCTGTTGTAACAGCTCAGCCTGTTCTCTGTTCTCCCTCATGCATCAGAGAGGACCCATCAGTAAACAGTATTACATTTTCTTAAATTTTCACAGTCCCCCACCTTTTGGCTACAGCATCTAATGGTATAATAGTGCCTACCTCCATGCTCCTGCATCAGCACAGCTGCCCAGAACCCTTTTTCCACACTTACATACAAAGAATGGTTGATCCATCTGAGGAAACCCCAGTCTCAGCACCTGTAAGAGAGCTTGTTTCAAATTATTACAGGCGACTTTTGCTGCTGGAACCAAGGCAATCTTGTCCTTGTACTGCACTCCCCCCTTAAGCAGATCTGTTAAGAGTTGTGCTCACCCCGTAAAAACATTGCACCCAGGCCCTGTTAAAATTTCACAATGCTAGACACAAAAGGGCCTTATCATAACTGCTTCTATTAGACACTCTAAAATGAAGCAACTCAGACTTGTGGGTTTCTTCATCAGGGGAAGCACTCAGAATACCATCAACATACTGAGTGATCACAGTCAGTTGAAGCCACGTGATACCCTGTTCTGGATAGTCATTCTTTGTAATGCATAATATTCCAACCCAATAGATCTGGGATAAAACCACCCATTAAAATCTGGTACTCGGCAAGTAAAATTTGCTGCCCCAATACTCTTGTGGCTTCCTGCCGTCTCCCCATATACATTACTCTATAGCACACTGTTGAACAGAGGAGTGAAACAAGCGTGACAGTAGTGCTCCAGTATCCCCTAACAGAGAAACCAACACTCCATTAACAGTAAATTTTTATCCACTGGAATGGGACAGACTTAGGGAGGCTACAAGGGATTTACAGGATCTAATCGTTAGGTAAACAGATCTTCTCACAAGAATTTTATTCTCCCCAGTCTCGATTCTAAACCTACAGCGTTTCAGCATGTCTGGTTTCGAGACATTTGAATAAATCCAAATTGTTTCCACTATTGCAACTAATTGTATAAAAATACAAAAACTGTTTATCTAACTACTTTTACGTCCACCTGTACTGTACTTATACGTTTCAGACGCTCTTATGTTTTCTAATCTCCTTAAGTTGATTTTCGCCAAGTCTCTTTAGTTACGTCTCTAGCCAGTCCCGCTGGCTAAACACACTCGCACCGTCATTTAGTATACCAAAACTCACAGTTACACACATACATGCCGGCACACAAATTCATAAAACACACATACACATCGAGAATATATTTTTCTCTTCGTACTACAATGTGCTGTATTCTTGTTTTACTTCTACATGAATCCTTTTTATTCCTGAAGCGCACTCCAGGTTTGCTGCATGCCTAATTTCTGGTGCGGTACTTTAGCCAATCGGTCAATATCTTCCGGTTTTGGATTTGATCGTATGGGGGAATCAGGGAAGGTAGGTGCAAGTGCGGACCCCCCTCAACGGGGTGCGAGACACTTAGAGTGACACTGTCATCAACAGGGTCAGCCCCCCGCTACATCAAGTCCTTTCCCACTTCGGGTGAGAGTACAGTACAGATCCGCGGGGGCCCTCCCTTTAAGAAGGGAGTCCCTGTTCTGTCTTTATTACACTCGTACCAGGTGTCATCCCACTCGGACCCCCCGTCTCAGTATGGTCACTGTGGGAATTGATCCGAATTATTTTCATTTCCTGCCTGTCTGTTCCCCTATGGGAGAGCAAGATATAATTTAGTTGACGGTTGTAACACATTAACTAGTGCAGTGCGACCAGGAACTAATTCTTCCTTTAGTTTCTGATTCTCCTGCACTGCCTCTTTTCGCTTTTGTTCATACTCTTTCGTAGAGAGTAAAGTATCTTTTCTTTCAGGTTTTTGTTTTTCCCGTAAACACACTTTTAAGAAGTCACATTCCAATTTCTTTCTTTTCTTTTCTCTCATGTATCTGCCACCACTGGTGCCGGCCGTGCACCAGGGTGGGAGCTACATGCTTGCGCTTTTGCCAATCAATACTCATATGCTTTCTTTACAGGCATCTTCGCCCCAAACTCCCTCTGACAAACTCAGCTTTTCGCATATTTTTCTCCTTTTTTTCCGTCAACTTACACTTTTCCGATCTATAAACGGGCCCTTCCACCACTTTCTCAAACCATGAGTTAGCACACATGTTCGGTCTCTTTAAGTTTACTTTTGTCGCGTGTGAGGTAACAGCTAATCGGTAGGGGGATGCTTTCACTTGAAAAACCTGTGCATTCCTGCACTCATTCAGCTAAGGGCGTCTGTTACCTCCAGATCTAAATGCCTCTCAGAGCCTTTAGAGAGGACTTACACAGCACTGTTCACAGGTAAGGAACGAGACCTCGAAAACCCCCTTTCTTGATCAGTAATTCACCATCCCCAGAACACCAGCATCGCTGCTTTTGCCCCGGGGTGGACTTACACACTGAGCTCAATCAGGGCGATTCTCAGGTCTCAACGTCCTTTAAATCCTGCTACTTAATGCTATGCTCTTTTATTATGAGGTGTGTTTATGTTAGTGTCGTGCGTGTGTATATGTATTCACAAACAAGGAAAACACCAAAAACATACATATATATATATATCTTCTACTTCTGTTTCCTTTGAAACAAAAAACCACGCCACGCCAATCCGTGCACGATCAAGGCGTAGCTAATCTCAGGACCCCGGGCGCAATTAAGGCCCACACCAATCCTGGAATATATGTGCATTTAATGCACCACTCAGCTCCAGAACCCCGGGCGCAATTAAGGCCCACACCGATCCTGAGCCTCAGAACTCCGGGCGCAATTAAGGCCCACACCAGTCCTAAACTTCGCGTTAAAGGTCCAAAACCCGTTCAAAAACTCCACGCGCAATTAAGGCATACACCAGCTTCGAATGCCTGTACACAATACCGCGGACCGCCTGCCAAACCAAATTCTGGGCTTACAGCAAACCACCCATTACATACACCGGTGTCTTCCCCGGGCCAGAGGAATTCAGGAACTCACGTTTACTCCGTCATCTCGGGCGATTCTCGCAGGGAGTAGAGACTTCCCAATCGGTCAGAGAGAGTCGGGACTTTTTTTTTAAAAAAAGAGGAGTCCTTACCTCTTAGTAATGTGAGCGCTGACCGTCTCTCCTGCCGATGGGAAGTTTTGAGCCTTCTGGAGCATCCGCCGACTACGCCAAATTTGTTGTAACAGAAAGAATAAGGTTTTGGATCCCGAGATGAAGTAAAACAGATGAGTTTATTGCATGCATGGAACAATAAAGCCGAAGTCTTGTTTCCCGCAAGAAACAACAAAACCAAAGTATTGTTCGATGTGCCGGTACAAACTTTTAGGTTATATAGTCCTTGCTTGCCTCTTCAGACGTCATTCGATGTTATGGTAAGGGGGGGGGGTCATGGTATTTGGCCAGTTAAAAGACCCTAGCCAAATGGTCAGTTTAAGATTACGCCCCCAGGGGGTTCCTAGCTCGCATCTGGAATCCTTATCAGTTAACCCCCTTTCCTGCCATAAACCCCTGTTGCTTAGAAGTCTAATTTTCAGGCAGAACTGACTTAAGTTAACCCTTTTTACATCTTGTCTCTTACTTCATGTTCTTTGTTTTCCTAATTTGCTGATTATGCCTTCTGCGATCTGCTCTTGCCCTCACACCTAAAGAAGACTATATTAAATTTCTTGGCGCGGTCCATTGTGCAATTAACCCTTGTATGTGCTGTCCTTAAGGTGATATCAGATAAAGGTGATATGTAAAATAATGTTTTTATTATTGTTATAGAGAAACATGATCAGATTTTCCCCAGTTCAGAAAAAAATATCTAAAGTATACTAGTTTGTCACTAGTATACTTTTAATACAGTCTTTGCTGTGCTCTAGAGGATCCTTGTGATATTTCGAGCTCTGGTTGAATGATAAGTGTCGCAGTTAAAATACATTTCGTAGTTGGCAATTATGAAACGCTCTGTTAAAAGCAAAGGAGTTTTTATGTCCGTTGCAGTTTTTTTTTAAACTGAACTTGTTTGAATTGACTGAGCTCCGTTCTGTACCACACAATGTCTGTTTTTTTTTTTTAGTGCTGTCCTTTGACAAAACAAGGCTCACCAGATAATATGAATTGAAACCTGTTTTTCTGGCGTTTAAAGTCGTGCGATGTGTAAGCGGGAACACATCATTATATCTTACATATGAAAAATACATAATATAGCTCCCAAACAAATGCAAACGTGTTTTTAATAAGATGCTTTTATTCGTTCATAATCCGACGATTTCAGGAAGACTACTGGAGGTCTGTTTTTTTTTCTGGGAAACCATAACTCTGGTCTTGTCCAGATTGACTGTCAGCGCTCAGGTCTGACAGTGCTGCTCCAGCAGTTCTGCCGCAGCGTCTGTTTTGTGGGCGACAGCAGGACCAGGTCGTCTGCAAAGAGCAGGAACTCGATTTCTGTAATTAATGCAGATCAGTAAATCAAGGGACAAAACAGTTATTGCGCCCGGCTCCTCAATGGGCTTTGACATGCTACTGCGTTGGTTTAACGGTCCGGGTGTGGCAATGGTTTTTATTATTGTTTTTATTATTATTATTTTATTAATGTTTTAAAGTACTGTATACTAGTTTGTCACTCTTCTCATCCCCTCTTTGCTAAATGGCTTTTGAATAGATTCACATGAAGAGAGAGGTGAAACAGCCCTACACAGCCCTGTTGCAGTACACAAATATAATTATATCTTATTAATTTCTTTAGATACGCGATTCTTTTAATACAGACTTAGCTGTGCTCTAGAGGATCCTTGTGATATTTCGAGCTCTGGTTGAATGATAAGTGTCGCAGTTTAAATAATTTTTGTAGTTAGAAGTTATGGAACGCTCTGTTAAAAGCAAGGGAGTTTTTATGTCCGTTGCAGTTTTTTTGCAACATGAATATAATTATATCGTTATTAATTTCTTTAGATACGCAATTCCATATTATATTCCCTTTTAATCAAATTCTAAAAGTATGCTTGTTGACTCCGGTATCACGTTAGTTAAAGACTTGGAATACTAGTGTGTATGTTTTCTTTAAAGTACCGAGACCAGCCATATACTGTATGTTTAAGTTCCAAAATTAATATCGTTTATGGCCTTCACACACGTTACAGTATGCTCCTATTCTTTTTATGCTCAGGCACTAAGATTTCCTTTCAGTGGTAAAATTCCATAAAAATATTCAATACTTAAACGGGCACAGTTAAGACATTAAATATACATATACATATTGTATACAGTACAGTTTGCATACAGTAATATGTTTATGTTCCTAAATCAATCTCTTTTATGAGCATGTGAAAGGCACGGTGAATCGATTCTCAAAAATTACTGTACTTTGCATGATTGGAAACAAATGCGTGATTGCGAAATGCTGTGGTGTTACTTTTACAAAGACGGTCAATGAAAAAAAGAATGTGGACCAGGGCAATACTTTGAGTTTACACTTACAGCTTGTCCAAGGTCATTCATTATTAATACTATTAGTAATATCTTCGTTAAAGACTTTGATGGCGACAGCTCAAACATGAGAGGTTGAGCTTTATTAGCTCCACCTTGCGGAAATTCCGGATACTATTATTTTGCTTGCGGTATTATAGAAGAATTGACAGTAACTAGCAGTATTTACTGGTAACTCGCGGTAGACTGCGTACAGCGCAGAGGAAAAAAATGCGGTATCGCCCGCGCATTTTGAATGGCTGCATCTGTATATCTTTTCTTGCTTAACTTTTGGAACATTACTGTTGCAACTCAATTAAACCTATCAAATTGCAAATAACCTAATAAAAAAACCCTCCAATCCGACTTCAGACAATTGCACTTAACAGAACAAAAACTGCCCTGGTTAAAGTCATTAATAATCTTCTGTCTTCTGAATCTGGTTTTCTCTCTATGCTTACTCTCCTACACTTCCCTGCTGACTTTCTTGTCTTGGGACTGTGTTTGTAGTTTCTGATATTGCTCTTAAATAGTTTCACGCTTACTTTACTGATTACCGAAAGTTTGTCGTTCTTGGGGGTTTCAGTTTGAGTTAATTAAGGCTTGTGCTCCTCAGGGAACGCTACTGGGTCCCCTACTATTCTGCATTTACATGTTCCTTACGAGGGAAGCTACTGTATTATCACATGGTCTGAATTATTATTTCTATACTGAAGACACTCAAATCTACATCCATACTAAACTTGAAATATGTGCCTTTTCCAGTATTGATTACTGCAATGCCATGCACAGTGGGGTATCTAAATCCACATTGAACAAATTACATTGGTCCTCAGTACCTATCTAACTTATTATCTTTCTCTCCACTTCACAGCCTTCGTTTATCTGACTCTGGTTTAATGTTTGTCCTCCAATCTCACCTTCATATTATGAGTGACAGGTCCTTCTCTTGCTATGATCCAAAGCTCTGGAATTCTATCTCCATGGATATCAGAGAGTCACCTTCCCCGCCCACTTTCAAATGCAGATATATAGGGGATGCTTATAAGATCATTTTGGGGTTCTTTCTCTCTGTTTATTTAACACAATTACAGTAATCAAAACTACAGTATTGATTTTAATTTACACAATATTATTGTGTATTATGTGTAAGTAATGCAATAATTTACCATTTTCCAAGAGAATAATATTTACTGAGTCTTTTTCATTCAAGCTGACAGCAATCTCTTTGAATTCTGTTGGTGAAGGAGATAAAATTGTGCTTTGTCTGCTTGTTTAGATTGTCCCCAATGCCACCATGTATGATTATTCCTGTGTATTCTGGAATTACACAGAAAGGGATTGGAGCACAAAAGGGTGCTCCAAGGCAGGTGATCAGTTTGGGAATTTGAGATGCATTTGCAATCATACCACCAACTTTGCTGTGCTCATGGTAAGATCTTTTTTTGCACTGTTTCAGCTTTTATGTTGTAAAAGGCTTTTAAACAGATTAAGCTATAGTATCAATATTTAGGGACCTAAATATTTGGCATTATTCTTTGTGACAAATAATCTGAATACAGTTTTACATTTCTAATAAAGTCTTCTCACACATTTTCTTTAGTCTTTTAAAAATGATTACAGGTACTCAGATCCACTGGAATGGATAACATATATTGGATGTGCACTGTCTATAACAGGGCTTTTTCTAACTGTAACATACCAGATAATATACAGGTAAGATTTCTCTTTGCTGAGTTATATTACATTAAGATTGCATTATTTGTTATATTAAACTGTCGTCTGATTAGTTACCTATTACAGTGGAGTCAATCTAAATTTACCACATAGCTCTAGTTATGAGTAGACTAGGGTAATTCACAATTTACAGTAGTGAAAAAATAAAATACAAATTAAACAACCAGAATTTTTATATCATGTTTCTTCCACCTAGGAATTCCTTGAAGAGCAACCACACTGAGCTCCTGATTAATATTTGCATATCCATGATGGTGTTTGACATAGTGTTTATTGGTGGAATCTCCAACCCAAAAGCTGAGGAAGAGACCATCAGCTCAAATACGAGTGAAAACAACATGCTATCCTCTGACATACATGTTGATCCTGACAGTGGTCCTTGCACAGCTGTGGCAGTTCTGCTCCACTTCTTTCTACTGTCCACCTTCACATGGAGCTCATTGTTTGCGGTTCAGAACTATATGCTTATGGTCACTCGCTTCGTACAGACTCCCAGACGTTTTAAGTTGATCTCAACAACAGTTGGCTGGGGTAAGACAAAATTTATTTGACTTATGTAATGTTAAGAGTTTTTGAATATTTTATTTTATGGTACAGCTTAAAATTAGGTTTAAATGTTATGTTCAGAAGCTTTGTTTTTATACATGGTTATCTTAAATTTGGAGAAGCATTTCTTTGCCTTTATTTGGCTTCCACAATATAAGTGAAAATAATATTATGTTACACATGAAAACACCCACAGGTCTCATTTACTGTGTTATAATGTTTGACTTGCCAATGTGTTTTCAAGGAGAAAGAAATAACTTCAAGAGTAAAGTACCTTTCTGCCTGCCAGTTTAGCTCTTGCCTTACCTTTATTTTCTTTTTTTAAGTTTCCAATGTCAGACACTTTACTGTTAAATGTATTTCTCAAGACTTTAATAAAAGCATTTTTAATATTCATGTAAAAAAGTGACCAAATCTCCAGTTTTCCATAATTCATCACTTTGCTCTTTTCAAACAGGATTCTGACACCCCAAAATCCTTTTCTTTCCCCAAAGTCTTCTTCATCAATATTGCATTAGAACATCACCCACTTACAACATCCATCCATTTCCTAATCGCATCCTTGACCACTACAGGGTCATGTGGGCGCCAGGGACTATCACAGCAAGCAATGAGTGCAAGGTGCGATGCAGCTGAACAAGACACCAGGACACATACAAACACACACACAGACACACTCACACTAGGTCAGTTTTTTACAATAGCCTTAACCAATTTAAATATCTTTGATGAAATTCCATTTTTACCAACACAGCAAACTGATTCATGCAGGATTCTTTCATAGGTCTTTTCTAAATTAAAATGAACTATTCTTTTAAAAGTTCAGGTGGGTAGCTGCGACAGCATGCGTAGGCTGCAAAGTAATAGGTTAATTCCATGCTGAAAAGAGAAGAAACACAATGTTTTGGTCGTGGAGCCTTCTTCAGGTGTGAGAAAAACAGGGCAGTGATAGGCCACTGCCCTGTCTTTCTCACACCTGAAGAAGGTTCCACAGCCGAAATGTTCTTTTAACAGTCTACATACCCTAAAGAATGAGTAAGTACAGAGCATACAGTGCATAACAGGTAGTGATTTCATAAAATGTTTTTTTTTGTTCACAAGCACAGGTATAGTTATTTTATTCCTTGTGACTCAAATTTAAAATTCTAACTTTCTAACACAGTCCTCCTATTTGTTCCACTTTTATACTGGATATCCTCCAGTATCATGGTTCTACTTTTCTGATCTTTCTCCTTTTCAACCATTTTCTAAAACCTGTTTTTATTATTTTATTTATTTATTTATTATTAATAAAATGAAACACTCCGGAAATTAATTCAAAATCAGGTCAGTGTTGTGATAGTTACTGAATCACAAGAATCACAAGATCTGTTCTGTATGTTGTTTCTGTGCTTTATTTGATCCAACATGTCTGATTAGAGGAGATATGGGACAGGTTTTGCATTAGAAAGTGCTTAACAGGATCTAAGGTTTAGTCACGTGTTATATTCTCCTAGAACATGTACATGATTGATGGAAGGTTTACAAGGAAAACCATGCCTCCCAAAAACTAATTGTATATTTTTCTTAATCAACACAATTAAGATTTTATTTTTGGCCATCAGCTTGAAAATCAGAGCTTATTCAGTAACAGTTAAATAATAGTAATACTGAAATTCTATAACAGAAATAAGCAGTGTCCACTCCAGCCTACTTACTATTGGTCACACCTGAGTCAGATGCTGTGCATAGACTGTTGTAAATATCCAAGTTGTGCAGAATCCTAACTTCTTTGAGGACTTCTTACATTGTTGTCTTCAACAAAAAAATGACCATCATACTGTCAGCCTATAGTTCCAATACCTTTGATCACCACAATAATAAGATTCATTACTATCAGATTATAATAAAAAGGGTAGAACTAAATTGACTTTATTAGAAAATAAAAAGTAGGTCTTGTACTTAATCATATTTTTATTACTTTATTAAAATATGACTTAGAGTGAATTGCAATTTAGACTTCACTGTTACAAAACCTTTGGAGGGCACTGTAATGCATTAAAATATTTTTTTCACAAGGTTTACCTACAGTTGTGGTGGCTATAACACTAGGATCTACATATCGAATGGACAATCCATTAAACTACCGGCAGGAGGAGTTGTGAGTATACTATTGGTTGTTTGTTCCAGTAAACTCTGAGTATCAGTTTGAAAATTTACACAGAGAAAATCAATGGATGTTAAGATGAATTAATTTTGTTTTAGTCATTTTATGTATTTCCTTGAAACAAATAAATGTAAAGTATTTTGTTTCAGAAACTTAACTGCCATTATTTTTAAATGCTATCCTATAAAATCAAGGGCAGTGTAAATATTTCATCTAAAATCTTAAATCTAAATATGTAAATATTTTTGTAAGATTGTTTTTTTTTAATTTGATGATCACCTGTTTTCCAGCTGCTGGTTGGCTGCACTTGACAGAGAGGGGAGATTTGACATAAAAAAGCCAATGTTATGGGCATTTCTTTTTCCTGTGGGCATAATCCTCATTTTCAACATTCTGGTGGTTATATGCTTCATATACCAAGTATCCAAGAAAAGCAGTACTCAAGAAAGGTAATAAACATTGTAGTTGACAAAGAAGAAATCAGAAATAACCTACCGCAAATATTGTATATTGAGAAAAAAACGTTATCATTTGGACAGATGTGAAAAAATCATAGTTTATGAGAGACAACATCCAAGAATTAGATGCTTTGTGAATGCTTGAATTATTTTGGTAAAATAGGTTTGGCTTAATCCATTTGGTTAAGCGGCAGCTTCATCGCCACAAGATGAGAAGGCTTGAACCCCATTAAGAGGGAGATGTTAACAAGAGTAATAGTAAAAGTAAAAGTAATAATCATAACCCCCAACTTGTAAGGATTTCTCAGAGGAAATACCCAAGTGGAAATACCCATAGTTAGAGGCATGTTACTTGATAATGATGGAGGAATTTCATGATAAAATTAGAATATCTTCCTTCATTAATTATATGAACAATGTAGGTTATCAGAATGAATGAGAACAAGCTATTGTTTCCAGTTGTGACTCTAAAGAAATGTGGCAATGACGAATGGGTAGAATTCAAACAAGGTATTAGGGTATAAAGAAGAGATACATAAAAACAAGGATAATACATTAAGTTTACTGTTGGTTACACTCATTAACATAATCACTTTCAGGTGTTCATAAGTAAATACTGCTACTTAAATTAATTAAATTGATACCAAGTCAGTACACAGGGTGGAGACTGGTTAGTCGGTGCAAGTCACTCAAAAAGGGGAGAAACTCAGTTTGCTTCTGGTTTAGCAGCTGCTGAATTCAGTAGTTCAGTGGATGCACAGTTGTATGTAGCTGGTTGCAAGATAATGCTGCATGCAAGACCTCGAGCAGAATTCTGTCTTTACATTTGGGCTCACTCTTTAACTCGGTTTTCAGGGAAAAAGTGTAAATTCCAAAGTGTGGCAGACATGTGTTTTCTGTTCTCAGTCAGCCACGTTGGTTCAGCAGAGAGAAGCAGAATTAGAGGTGATGTGTTCTACTTATTATTGGGGAAAACACGGTTGGTGTTGCTGGTCAAAAAGTCACCAGGTGGAGTGGGTACTCACACCCTGCAAGTCCCTGATTGGTCAGTCATCTCTTGGATGATTGACCATGCCCTGTGACTTTTAGGATTAGGTCCAGAGGTGCCTATGGCTATCTGTTAGACATCCAGGCACCAGCAGTGGACATCCACCTTAGGGAGTGTTGACACTGGATCTGGACTGTCCTGTTAAAGTTCCTTATCCAGAAGACAAACTTATCTCCCTTACTTTCCCACACGCAAAAACCACTAGGTCATTCCATGGCTGAGATCACAGAGAGGGGCCTCAGTGGCATTTTATAACAACCTTTCTTTCTGTAGCTCATCAATATGCCTTGCTACTACAGTACCAAACCACTGACTAACAACAGCATGTGAATCCAATATTGGGTGCATTTTTGAAGATTTAGAGACCCTCTGGCAATGACGAAAATTTGTCTGGCAATGATAAAAAATGTAGCCTATTCCATTTCTTCAAGAATAGGTGCCAAAATCAAACCCCTGATTTGCAAGTTGATGTGAGCTTGGTTACATGACGATGAAGGAAAAAAACAGATGAGCCTAGATCTAAGAGATATTAAATAAATGCTTGATCATGAGGAATTATTCTTGTGGCATAATTAAGTGACCCAAAAAGGGGAAAAAGAAGTTACTTTTTTGTATACAATTTGGATCACAAATAGGTGGACATACAGTATATACAGTAGCTGAATGTGATCAAGCTTATCATAAGGTAAGGAAATGGAAAAGGTTTCCAAATTAAGAATAATTTCCAGAAATCTGATGACTGTAGAAGGCCAAGCCATTATATCTGTAGCAAGATTGATCCCTAGTTTATTGAAAAGTCAGATTAAATTGAACAAGTTTTTTTTGCGGGGGGAGGAAAAGAGGTTTCTGCAGTGTCTCCTGTTTTGTGTTGACATATGGAGTAAGGTTTAATGTTACAATGCTGGACAGACCTGGAGCTGAGGAAATGGCAACAGGGGTAGAGAGGGAGGAACCTAGGACTGGAGATTTTTGAGCCATCTTGGACGATGAGTTTAGAGACGGAAAGAAAGGTATGCATACGATACTGTTGAAAGCCCGCTCACTGAACCAGAGGTAGGATGCCAGACAAACCAAAGACTGAGCGAATTGGCATCAGGAGCAGCAGGTGGCAAGAGGAAGAAAATCAGGAATGATGGCATCAGAAGTGTTGGGCCTTGTTGGAAATCAGTAATAAATGTTTGAGGAAACGTGGACATAAAACACTGTAGGACACCAGCTGACTGACCTAGAGGTAGAATGCTGGAGAGACCGAGGGCCAAGGAGATGGTGTCAAGACCAAAAGGGGCATAATTGAGCCATGTTGGACACTTGGGACAGAAGTAGAAAAAAGAATAGAAGAAAGTTTTGAGATTTAATCAAACAGCATGGAAGAAGGAGGAAGGGATGATTCTTGACATTCCAAGGACCGAGACGTTTGGACAGGAAGAATAGGAAAAGAAGAAGTAAGAAAAGTAGACAAGATATGAAGGTATGTTAAAAGAAGGAACAGAAATGGGGAAACAAGGTAGCATGGTGTTTTGCTGTGTGTTTAGTAAGCTGGATGACAGCAGTTTGTTTGTACATCAGATACATGGAAAGAAAAGCTTTCTTAGCACATTTCTTTTAAACACTATGCCATGATTTTAGAGTGTTCTTTGCAGCTTAGCCAATGTCCATTTTTTTATGTTAGGGCTGCAATATTACTGAAAGTAGAAGTAGTGATGCAAGCACTGCAGCAGGAATTTCGTTGATTAATACCAGGTTTTGAGTGAGAAGCTGCAGGTGATGGTTGCACTGGTGACGTTTCCTAGTCTGAATAAGTTATTTCAAATTCTCTGGAAAGGACAAATTTGTTTTATTTTTTTTAATCACCAGTTCACCACTAGTTTGTTGAAAAACTAGTAAATGAAACATGGCCTGGGGTCATTATATTACATACTGCAAAAGACAATATTTCAGTTGGGAGAAATATAACGACTTAACAAAGGTACTGATATCTGTGTCTTCAGATGTCAAGGTGTGCCCTCATGCTGTATTCTATACCAAGGATTGACCAGAAACACAAATGTGGCCTTATCATGCTATGTTTGCACGTAAGAGCACTGTAAATACAAAGACATGGATAATGGCTGTTTATTAAGACCTAAGATATATGTTCAGTTATTTTATCTGAAAAAAAAATCCATTATTTCCTGCAGTCTGCATGTGTGAGATGGTCAAGTTTCCAATGTTGTTTTGCAATTCTGTTATGAACAACCTGGGTCAACTTAGTACATAGTGCCCCCTTTAAATATCCTGGTTCTTTTTCACATTTACATTTTTTTGCATAAAAAAAGATATTAAAACAATGGTCTTGTAATGCAGGAAGGTGCTAAATCTAACCTTTTTAAATACACGGCTTGAAAAATGGGTTGAATCTTAAAATGTCACTTGATTTGCATATTTATTTAAGAAGGACAATGAGAAACTGGTTACCTTTTCAGATTTAAAAAGGACATAGCTACAAAGTATTAAGACGTGCAAGTTAAATATTTTTTTGGTGGCTAATGTTTGCTTTTAAGGCTCAACCTGAAACTCTTCTAATTAGGGTATGATATTGGAAAACAAAATCTTGCTCACACAAATGTACAGAAGATACTGGTATTAAATGCAAAATCAACCGCTGCCATCCTCCCAGGCAGAGAAAAAAAATTGCAGACATTGTTGAACTAGCAACTCCTCATGTGATCACCCCAAAAAAGATGTTTTATCTCAGTAACAAAAGCAGCTGGGAGGCTACTTTCAATGACACAAATGAACACAAATGGAGCATTAACTAATGAGATCCATTAGGTTTTCCTGCGAATTTGTGGAGGGCTGAGTCACTTCATGCCCCCAAGGAAACAAGGCTCTATATCTTGGAAATGAAACCTGCACAAATGGTACTTTCAATGGCAAAAAATAGAACAATCACAGCACTAACGAATGAGGTGGGTTTCATCATTTGCGCTGTTTGTAGGGGGCCAACTTCACAGAGCTGTCTTAATAGGTGTTTAGCATTTGTTTCTGTTTTGGGTCATTGTCCTGCTGAAACGAAAAATGTTTATCCCAGTTTAAGGTCTTTAACAGACTGAAATAGGTGATGACTCTAAGATTTGCCTTTAATTTGCTCTAATTTTCCCTATAATTCTAGTTAACCTAGCAATTTAATATGAGGCATTAAGCATGATGGGATGTTACAGGTATTTGCTTAATGAATGCATGTACAGTAGTCATGATTATGGGGACTAAAAGGTACTGTGCAAAACATTTTGGGGATCCAACAAATGAAGCCATTCAGAATGCATGTCAAAACCCAGTAACGCGTTACAGGGGCTACACTTTACTGCAGCATGTGATTCACTGGCCACAGATGATTGACAGGTGGCACTTGTTGTGCAACAAAAGGGAAATTATTTAAGCTGAGTATAAAATAAGAGGAGCATTAACATCGTTGTGAATGTCATAAACAATCTTAATTTAGGAATGTACTGTAAATATGTTACATATACTGTATATGGCTGGTAGTGGTAACTAAAAAAATGCAACAGTATTCCACTTTCATCATAAACATTTTATGCATAAAAGTCTTTAACTCGGTGACTATTTTAAGGTTATATACTTTATAAAACGCAAAAATGTTTTAACCCTATATATCTATGAATACTTGCTGTTGTTATTTCAGTAATAAATGTGTACTTTTTATAATCCACTTAATAGGGAATATAATATGCAATATTAATATATTATATTTAGATCCTTAAATTAATATTGTTGTTACAAATGGAGGGTTACAAAACTGGTGAAAATCAGGAATTGACTGAGCGGTTTAGTCAATCAGTGAAATCATTATTCATAACCCCCCAACTTCTAAGTGATTTTCTAGCCATATACCAGAGTAGCTGGTATAACTAGAGGCACATGAATTCTTTATTCTCTGGCACAGCTTTGTTGAGAGGAGTAATAATCCAGGCACACTTGGCTAAAACAAATATTTATTTCAATAAGCTACACAAGACACAAAACATACAACACACCAAGTTACATTATAATGTTACAAATGGGGCTGGACAGATATTTTAAAACAATGATACAACACACAACAAAACATGTTACTTTATATACAGTATTTATAGACAAGGCATTTTAGAGGCCTAACATTCTGGTCACCCAGAAAACCCCAGACTGATACTAAGCACTAATCTCTTATATACCTACCGAAGCCACACAAGATGAACTGCCTTCTAACTAAATACAAAACAACCTGCAATTAAATCTCTCTCTCTGCACCCTGGATGCCACAAAAAATGGGAGCCTATATCCCTATCCATGAAATGCACCCTAATCAGGAAAGACATTTCTAACTGAGGTATCTTTTACCCAGGAAACCCAAGTTCCCTCAAACCACAGAATAGCACACTCTAAATAGGTTCAAATACTTTTGTTTGGATGATCATGAAGTAAGAGCTCTCGCCTGACACAAGCTTCAAGTCCCAACTCCTCTGGACTCCTCTCTCTTCTTCCTCTATTCTCCTTGTTTCTTCCTTCTTCCTCTCCTCCCGCTTCTCCTTCTCTTTCCTCCTGTGCTCCTCCTCTTCCACACTCTGGTCCTCCTGTTTGTGTGGAACAGGCTGGAGTGACTCATCCGTGAAGAGGACCTGATGCCAGAGCTGATGGCCCAAGCCAGTCAGGTGTGACGTCTAGGAGGTGTGAGCGAAGGGCCTCTGATAGGTCGTCTTGCTCTAAGGCCAGGAGCATAGAGCCTCACTGTCCTGTCACTGATGCGGGCATTGTGTCTGCCGGCAGTTTCAGCAGCAGTACAGGTGGCAGATCTGAAATGATCTATCAGATGGACCAGTCTGATGTGGCGGTCCTGCTCTGGTGTAGTCACTCGAGGGAAACCGGATCTTGGATGGTCAGCTGTCCTGCCGGTCTGCTGAAATGTTCTCTGCAGTCAGGACACATTGGAGTAGCTTACTCCATTGTGTCTGGCAACACCAGCACATGGCATGCCTGCCTGCAGCATGCCAATGGTCCTCTCCCTTGCTCTGGTTACATTCAAGGCATTATGGAATGCACAGAAAGACTAAGTGGCCTTTTTCTTGCAGTGACCTAATCTTTGAATTAAGGCCTTTTTAAAGGTCACCTGATCAGGCATTTTTCCACCTGGACCTCGTTGGTAAAAAGTGCACCTAACAAGCTTTCGTGTGATTGGCAAGTTGCAATGCCTCACTGCACAAGCTGTTTTGCTGGTCAGAGGGCTTAAAACAAATTAACAACTTTTTGTGAACGTACATAAGCTATAACTATAGTATTCTCATTCCAGAAAATGTTGCATTTCTTTTTTCCATCAGTACACTATATTGACTTTTTTAATTATTTTTATATATCACAATGTGTTCAATGTTAAATGATATTAATAAAAACATGAATGAGCAAATGTGAGTACAGTCAACAGTGGGAGTAAAAACCAGTTCAACTAGTTGAATTCAATTCAAAATAATGTATTCATCACAGTAGGGCAATTTAACACAAGCCTTTACAACAAGCTTTAAAACGAAATTGTATATATTATAATTATAATCGATAATAACAAAGTGGTATAAAAAACACTGAAACCATATACTTCAGGTATTTCAGATGTCAATAACTTTGCAAACAAATGACAGAGAGCCTTCAAACTTTTCACTTTTATTTAAACAATATCTAGTACCTGGTTGCAGAAAATCAAAAATAAGAAATAATGATGTATCCCTGCCTAACTTAGAAATTGCATGACTTTAAGAGCTATAGAAAATGGATTTTGATAGTTAAAAAACACTTTTTATGCGCAGAAACTGGGTGATTTTTCGTCCTAGTGATCAGTTTAGAATCTTTGTGTAGGCTGTCTCCCTGAGAGAGGAGGCATGGAGCTCACCAATACAAAGTGTCCTGCAGCCTGTATGTATGGCATGTATGGCACTGAGCATGTCTGCCTTTAAGTGTAAACCATCAGATTTCTAATATATCTCACCAGACAAAAATATCCAGAAAAAAACAACAAACTGATATTTTAATGTCTTCAAAGATGTGGCCTTATCAGAAATCTGAAAATACTTGTAGGCCTATATGTCTACTAGCTTGTTTAAAAAACTGAGACAAATTGAACAAATATAAAGAAAATTCTACATAAATTTACCCAGTAAATATATGAAAAGTATATAATAAAGAGGTATAATATAGAAAGCCTCTAGGTACTGCTAGAGAGGCTTTTTATGGGCTTTGACTGATAAGAATCTGAGTAGTCATTAAATGATAGATAAAGAATATTGAAGAACAACAGCAAGGGCTCAGTACCCTCCTTATGCTTCTGAATGGTCAAGAACACACTTAATGGTTCTCAAACTGTGGTACGCGTACCACTGCTGGTATGGGGAATGCCATCAGGTGGTATGCCAGATGACCCTGGAAATTTGTTGTGTACACTGAAAAATTGGGACCATTTTTCATATTTTCTCTTTTAATAAAATGAGTTTATGTGTCAAATATGCAGCCTACATACTTCAATACAGTGTGCGCTAATACTTGAGTGGTACACAAGAGCTACTATGTAATTTTATACCATTGTATAGCAATGCGTGTTACGAATGTAAGTGACCAATTGTATTTAAAAAAGTTATCTTCAGCAAATAGGGAGGTAGGAGAATGTGCATGATTTTAGAACAATGCCAATCTTGTGAGCACAGGAAAGCGTGATAGATAACAGAAAAATATTGCTCCCATGCACATGAAATAAAATCTTCTTTTAACTTCTGAGACGGTACCCTGAAATGGAAACAGGGGAAAATGCAAGCTTGTGGATTGCTATAGCAGGTAAGCCCCACACTACTTGTGAACAACTTTGTTTACCATTGGCAAAAGACCTGACAAGAATTATGTGTGGAGAAAAAGCTGCTAAACAGCTCGACCTGCTCCCCCTTTCGAATGACACAGTCACTTGTAGAATTATCGATAATGCAAATGACAACGTTACGTTGAGCAGATGCTTTTCACTGCAATTAGATGAGTCTGTAGATGCTATTGATTTGGCCAATTTGCTCGTTTACGTCACATATGAGTTTGAGGGCACATCCCATGAGGACTTTCTGTTCAGTAAGCCGCTACCAATAAAAACTACAGGAGAGCACATATTTCAGCTTCTGAATGAATTTATCGAAGAGAATGGCATCGACTGGAAAAATATGTCCGAGTTTGTACAGACGGTGCAAGAGTGATAACAGGCAGACACAGTGGTGTAGATGCACAAATTAGAGAGGTTGCTCCAGATATGAAGTGGACACACTGCAGCATCCACCGCCTGGCACTGGCAGTCAAGAAAATGCCTGAAGATTTGAAATCTGTTAGACTCTGCTGTCAAATTTGTAAATTGGATCAAGGTTCAACTAATGAATTAACATCTGCTTTGCTAGACTAAACAGGCTCACCCCTCTCACTGAAATGGTAAGTGCTCAGTGCTATTTTTATTATATGTGTACTGTATGCGCACGCTCATGTTGGTCATTGAGATTTTCTGTGATTCCTATGAGAAGGTGACTTGTACGTACTGTAGTACTTGGATGGTTTGGTTTGATCAGGTGTGGTACTTGGTCCAAAAAGTTTGAGAACCACTGCCATAGATCATCTAGCAATATCTTGGAAAGCATAGTCAGTAGAAGCCTGGCTGAGTGCTTGAATGTTGCTTAAAAAATTCTGCATGAAGTTTTTATTAAATGATTATAAAATGATAATCAAATTATATAAATAAGGACAAAAGTTTAATTCGTTCTCTTATTATTGAGATTCACACAGTGCTAGAGGACTATTTTACGGTGTTTGAGGCTGTAAAAACAACCTTCCTAGCTTGCAGGAGGATAGCTGACAACAGGGATAGATATACAGCAAGTGTTTGTTTACAATTCACAACATTGACAGGAATATACATTTACCCATTTTACAACCAGGCAGTAATAATAGCAATGTGTAAACCTCTCTGAAAGGTCAGAATTCACTGAATGACAGCTTGTTTTGCCTATCAGGAAGCCAAATTTACAGCAGGTTAGTCTGAGTCTTACAAGAGGGAAGTGCACCACAACTATGTGATTTCCAGTCTTTTGTCAGAAATCACAGAGGAAAATTAAGAAATGAAGAATTTAAATGAAGAAATGGTGAGAAAATTATATTTTTTCTGCATTTTGGCAAGGTTCTGTGATTATATCTTTCACAATTTTTACACATTTATTGGTAAAATGTGAAGTGCAGAATGTATGAGATATATCTTTCTCTGAAGTAAGATGATATTTCCCCGTTTCACACAAAAGGCCTTTTCTAATTCTGTTTTTTTCACTGTAAACAGGGCAAATGTTTCATTTTGCGGTTTTGATGCCTGCGTCGTAGTAGATATGCAGGGAGAGATCAACATTATATGTAAGTTGCGTGACAGCCCAGGGGTAGGAGCCACAAGTTGGGTGTAGACAGGGTATCACTCACTCTCGTTCTGCCTTTTTTGCCTATCGGGGAACTTTTCCGCTCTTTCCTGCCTCCAAAAGTAGTGCTAATACTGGCCCTCTAGTTGGGTCAACAGGATGTTAACAGGATGTGGAACCACGTAAATGCAGAACTTTGGGCCCTTTGCACGTCGACTCCCAGTCCCAGAGTCTCCACCACAACTATGCCATGGTCCCGTTTTTGGTTCCTTGCCTCGCTGAGTGGTTCTCCGTGCTTGATGAGCTTTACCTAATGATACTTGCAAGGGACCTCTGGCTTCCAGACACCAACACAGAGTATCTTGCTACCACTCCACAAGGTCATTGGCTCCCTCACAACCAGTGCCTCAGACTTCCAGGGTGCCCACATCTGACTCCATCCGAAGGGTCTCACACACACACAGAGTCTGCAGCACCTCACTCTTGCGCCGAGAACTCCCTAACACCGAGCCTCTTCAACATGGAAGCTGTTTCAGACTGCTTTTACTTGTTAAAGTTTTATAAAAGGGACAGCTAGACTTCACCGATCAAAACACTTCAAAAGGCACAGGATGAGCTCTGTGGTGTCCATTGCTGTTCTTCCCCTTCCTCTTCATTGGCGCTCTTGATAAGCTCCACAAGGTCCTCCTCTGTTAACTCATCTTTGGACTCCTCCAGCATCTCTTTTACCTCCATTTCAAACTGCATACTGCAGTATTTTAAATGTTAAATTAATTAAAAAAGAGAGTAGGGCTATTTTACAAAAGCAACATTACTCAGTTCAATTTATGAAAAATAGTTTATTATTCTACTGTGGCTTGTTGTGAACCGAAGTGCTTCTTTCAGGCTTGCATCTGCATTAAGATGTTAATCTATGCCTTAATGCAAATTTCAGCAATGGGTAATCAGGATAATTTAACTTTTAATTGTGAAAAATATATTTCACACATATTGTACTGTAGATGGTAGTGGAAGTTAAATATAAAAAAATACAAAGTATACACAGTATTCCACCAACTGAACATTTTATTTATCAAAGTCTTTAACTTGGTAACTTGCGGTGGTTATTTTGGAAAATTTTTGATGTGCTTGTTCTAAGTATATAGGTTTTTATGAAGTATATAAACTTTATAATGTTTTATTCTTTTCGAAGAATACGTAATAAGAACACTTGCCATTATTGTTGTAAAAAAAAGGTGTGATGTTGATTTAATACCACACGATAGGGAATATTAATTTAAGCTAAGATCCTGTTTTTATTTTATTTTGTTCAGTTGAGCAGTTTGAAATATTTTTGAGTTGTGTGGAGTTCTCTGGTTCAGTTGCAGGTTTATGGGGAGAACGTGACTAGGACAGGGGGAGATCAGGAAGAGAGCGGGAGAGAATGCAAAGTAGTAAGGATATATATATCTGTCTCCATCCAGTTCCCATCAGTATCAGTATCCCATACACTATCATACTGTATATGGAGTATATTTATACAGTACATGATCACACTGCAGTTCATTAATGTGTACGCTACTGTTTTGGTATATCTGTGTATCTGACTTCATGATTCACTGGTTTGGTTTCAGTGGTTTGTTACTACCACTTTGTTATTCTGAATTATAATTATAATATATCCGATTTTGTTTTAAGGCTTATTTAAGGCTTAGCTGAACTGGTTTTTACTCCCACTGTTGACAGTATTCATGTTATCTCATTCGTGTTTTAATATTATTTAACATCGAACACGCTGTGATATATAAAAATAATGAAATAATAAAGGCAATACACTGTACATACAACATACTACAGATGTACCCATGTACCCGTGTAAAGATGTAGCCATTCAAAATGTACTGTAAAACCCCATTCCGCAGGAAAACATCTACAGCCTACAGCAGAAATTATCTACAGAATACCACAATACGTGATTGGCTAGACAAAATGACTGACAGGTGGCACTTGTGGTGCTATAGTTGTCAGTGAAACTATGATTTCTCTTTACTGTGCATGTTTTAAACCCGCTTTATATGGAATATTTATATGGATTTTTACAACTAAAGAGAAATTTTAGTAGCTGAGCATAAACAGAAGAGGAGCAAAACGCGTCTGAAGGTCATAAACTATATTAATTTAGGAACATAAACATATTATGTAAACTGTATATGGCTGGTTTTGGTAGTTTAAATAAAAAATGCACACCAGTATTCCACCTTCTTCCTAAACATTTTAAGCATCAAAGTCTTTCATTCAGTTACATACTGTGGTTATTTTGGAAAACTTGTTACGTTTTCTTTCTGACTATATTAAGTTTATATACTTCAGAAAAAGTTATAATGTCTTAACCTTTTCTATGAATATTTGTGGTCGTTATCATAGTAAAAAAGCGCATACTTTTTAGAGTTTGATTAATATGGAATATGATATGGAATCGTGTATCTAAAGAAATTAATAACGACATAATTATATTTATATACAGATGCAGTCATTCAAAATGCACAAATTATGCTGTGGTAAATCGCGGTAGGCATGGCGCGTCATAATGCCTAATACCGCAGTTCTGATAATAGTATCCGGAATCACCTTGTAAAACCGCCAGGTGGAGCTAATAAAGCTTATCCTCTCATGTATAGCATTTGAGCTGTTGTCAGAAAACACCTGGTTTGTAGACTTGTAATAATTTTAAACTGTGTATTACAGCATGTTAACCATTAAACCTTAAAAAGTCTGTTTATTTTATAAAAACAAGATTGCTCAGTTGGACAAAAGTACACAACCTTCCACCTTCATCATAAATATTTCAATTATGCAGAAATATTTTATGCATCAAAGTCTTTACAGAAGATATTACTAATAGTATTAATAATGAATGACCTTGGACAGGCTGTAAGCTCAAAGTATTACCGTGGTCCATTTTCTTTGTAACCGTCTGCATCAATTTAACTGTTGCCACATGAAAATACTTTTTTTCATTGACAAAAAGTAACACCACAGCATTTCATTGATCCGATCATGTATTAGTTTCCAATCATACAAAGTAAGTTTTGAGAATCTCCAATTCAACATGCCTTTCACATGCTCATAAACTATATTAAATCAGGAACATAAACAAATTACAGATGCAGCCATTCAAAATGCGCCCGGTACAAACCCGTACCGCACACAATTACCCACAAGTCACTGCGCCGTACCGCGGTACGTGATGGCTGGCCAAAATGGCCAAAATGACCGACGGGGGCACTCGTGGTGCATTGGTCGTTAGTGAAAAGATTTAATCATTTAATCTAATGCATGTTTTAATCCACTTAATATTGAATATTTATAGGGAATTTTACAACTAAAGGGAAATTTTAGTAGCTGAGCATAAAATGAAGAGGAGCATAACGCGTCTGATGATCATAAACAATATTAATTTAGGAACATAAACATATCATGTAAACTGTATATGGCTGGTATTGGTATTTTAAAGAAAAAATATAGTATTCCAGTATCTCCCTAAACATTTTAAGCATCAAAGTCTTACATGTGGTTATTTTGGAAATGTTTTTACTTGCTCCTTCTGAACATATTAAGATTATATACTTTGTGAAAAGTGATAGTCTTTCAACCTTTTCTGTGAATTTGCTCGTTATCGGCTTAAGCAATTACACAGCGATTACAAACATTAAAAAAAAACATACGTGCTTTATACTGTTATACTGTACAGTGTATTAAAACACTCTATGGTCACTACACTGCCCACTAAATCTCTTTCCCACAATTTCACGGGGGTAAGGTCACGTATCTGATTCACAGCTGGATACAGTTTCATCTTGCAAAAATTCAGATATTTGTCAACATATTTACTAAAACTATCCATCTCAGTAATCTCACTGTGTTAGTCTCAATGCACTCCCCAGTGCTCACTCAATGTTCACACTCCCAGTAAAATAAAAAAAACAGTTTCCCGCATTGTCACCTCACACCAGGGGAGAAGGAAAAGTGCCCGCGGTCATTTTTTTCACTGACAGACAAAGTCGATTAAAACTCATTCAAAGGGGGTGTTGTGTTAACACTAAATCTGCTTACCAGAGCCGCTTGTATGAGCAAGGTGAATTTCTGATATCTAACCATTTTTTACAGCTTTTAAAGTCATGCAATGTTTGAGTTAGGCAGGAACACGTCATTGTATCTTATTTTTTATTTCATTTAAAAAAATAAATATGAGGCAACCATCAATCAAACCTCCTGTTTTTTCTTAACACTCATTTTTCCATACTGTAGTTTTAAAACTTGAACAAAGATGTGCCACATGCAAACAGTGCAATGTTGTATAGTGTTAAAGCCACTATAGTATAGCTTGTGGGAAATACATTTATTTGTACTGCATCAAAGCTTAACTTGTTCAGAGCACCCGAAATTACAAATTCTGAGTTAAAAGGAATGTCAAAATATTTCCAAAATAATCACGTGAACGAGTTGATGGATTCAAAAATAATAGAGAAATCACAACAATAATCATGCAATACAACTGAAAGAAGGACACTTACGTGTAAATCAACATGAGAAGACTGTATATAAATCAGTTAAAACACGTTTCATGCACAGAGTCTTTGAGTTTTTGTGTAAGCTGTGTAAGTTCTTTTTACTTCTTAATTAAACATTTGAAACACTTTAATTTTGTAAACGCAACAGAAATAAAATCAGGTTTTCTACAGGTGTTAAGCTGATTAGCAAGTTGCTGACAAACTAGCGCACCATCCACTAACCGTCCAGCACTGCCCAGTGCAGTTTTTTTTAAACTTTTTTTGAATTAATCAAATCCCAGGTGTGAGTTCATAAAGCCAGAATTACGTACTATCTCTACGTCTGCAAAACACCTGATCATCTACTCTAAAGCTTCCAGTGCTTTGTGTATATTCCAATCGCGGGGGGGCAGAGTGTGTGGGGAAAGGTTAAGGCTGCAATTGAATTGGGGATCTGTATTCTTCACACCTGAAACATTGTTTTCTCTGAAAGCGTTTTATTCCCTCTTTAGCTGATCTTTTGGTGCCTACACATGCTTACACAGCTCCCTACGTGAATTCTCATTCTTGACTGAGAAAGCTTTACAGAACTTTCCATTTTTATTTTCAACAAATTGTAAATATGACGTTTACATTGGTGTTTTTATAAATTTTCCACTTAAGCATATGGAGGAGTGTCACTGTTAAGGAGCGCTCCCCCCTTCCCCCCACAGACAGACTAATATTTTGAAGTGTTAACTATCCAGCCATTGCAAGCCACTGCAGCACTCACAAATAAATAAAAAATAAACTTTTTTTTCTCCTGATGATAACTGAAACAAATTGTCATGTTTCACATCCTTGCGAAATAATCATGATGTTCTCATCCATTCAAAGGTTTGATGTTTTTTTTTTGAAACCGTGATCTTGACATGCAGGTGTGAAGTAAAGCTAACAGCTTCAGATTTAAAGGGTAATTAATAATATCTTCCGTGTTGCACTAACATTGGAATGTTCTTACAAGTGTAAAAAGAGGCGATACACAACATGTCTTCTCTATAACTCTTCAGTTTACAGAGCAATTCCACCAGAGCCACACAACATTGTCCAATAATACTCTTCTGGTGTCTAATTTCTAGTTTAGCAGGATTTGTGCAATAAACACATTGTTTAATGGGGATGACATTTCCCACGTCTACATCACTGTACAACACAGGTTTGAGTCGGAGTGTCTGTTAATAAAACAGAGCGCCTTCCAATACATATAACTACTGCATGATTTCCTTATCCGTTTCAGCTAAATGAGGGGAATTAAATCAGTCTGAATCTCAGAGTGCCAATTGTAATAATAGCCCTTCTTCCCTCCTTTGTTTAACTTAAAGAATTCTGCGAAGAACTCCTAATCACAATACCATCACTTAACTTATCCAGATGCACAAATTCACACCAGAGCCAAAAACAAGCTATAATAGTGGACTATTTTTATGTATTCACTAAATAAACAAACCTTTTTTAAAAGAAACGAATGTCAAAATGTTTCCAAAATGTCCACTTGTGATACTTTAGCTGCTTAGTTATGTGATTCCATATTCATATAACTATCAAGTGATGTTAAATTACTACAACGTTTATCTTTTTACAATAACAGCAAGTGGTGTTCTTTCTAAGTATTCTCAGAAAAAGATAAAACATTATAACATTTTATGAAGTACAGAATATAAGCTTAATAATGTTAGAACAAGCACGTTAAAACCAGAACCTATGTAAGTTACCAAGTGAAATACTTTGATGCATAAAATATTTATGCATAATTAAACTATTTATGATGAAGGTGGAAGGTTGTGTACATTTGTCCAACTGAGCAATCTTGCTTTCATAAACTTTGCTGACTTTTTAATATTTAGTGATTAACATGCTGTAATAGACAGTTTAAAATTAATAAAAAATCTAAAGAGCATACAACTTAAATTCTTAATTGGAAAAAGATTTTCCTCTCAGCAGTGACCGGGATTCGAAACTGGGTGTTTTCTGGGGACAGCTCAAATGCTGTACATGTGACGTTAAGCTTTATTAGCTCCACCCGGTGGTTTTACAAGGTGCTTCCGGATACTATTATTATATTTCAATTTGCATGCAGTTTAATGCCCTAAGATGCGCCACACCTACCACGTTTTGATGCAGCGTATTTCGTGCATTTTGAATGGATCGATCTGTATATCTATCTTGTCTTCTCAAATGTCTCAGTAAATATCGTGTTACAATTTATTTATTTTTCCAGTATTTACATGCTGCTGCATTGTCAGCATTGTAGAATTTAATGACTGAAGTCAGAGTGGTTGTTGATTTGGACTGATAATTGGAGGTTAAATATTTAGCTATTTTGGTAAGCCAGCTTAACTCCAGAAATGTATAGGGAGTTGGAGTGATGACACACCCTGGGCTGACTACTGTCCAGATTTCAAAGGTATCTGTAGAGCTGATCAGAGGCTGTATCATATGGCATTATCTCTTTAAAGAACTGTATAATAAGTCATAATGTAGTGTTGGTTCCTGTACATTTTGCCTAACATTTTAGCAATAATTCTTCTCAAGTTGTTTTGCTGTTTTTAACTTATCAAACGCTTTCATTGATGATTTCATTTCAGATACCAAATCCATGAAATGTCATGGAATTTGATTGATAGATACTTCCATGTTCCTTGAGGTGGTCGTTTCTTGAATGTTGATTTCACCAAGGGTGATATTAATATCAGGGTTCCATACAGAGCTCTCTACCCATAAAGGCTGTATGATGTTCTGGACAGTAATTGTGTGAACAGTCCATGAGCATCCTGGCATTCCAAGTTTTTGTTTATCAGCAGTGGAAAAATGATTCCTCTGGACATATCCATCCAGTCAGGAGTAATGAGGCAGACTATTTTTAGGCCACCTTTTTTCTCCCTCCAAAAAGAGTAAATGAAAGGATCCTGAAAAGTGTTACTCAGTCTTAGTTACAGCTGAAGAAAGGTAACCACGTGATAAAATAAATCTTGATGCCAGAGCTTGACTAGCAGCTTGCAAATATCACTATTCTGCTGTTCTAGCCGGTTGAAGAAGGACTTCAGGAATGTTTTGTAATGATTAATTCTTGGAAAATGAAAGAAAACTTTTTTACTGTGGAGAAGCAATTGCACATGCAGCATGCCATCAATAGATACAACAGATCCACTGCATGCATTTTAAGGTGTTGCACAAAAACAAAAGAAATATTTTAAAATAGTATAATTACTAAACTATTAAAATGTCCTAAATGTATTTGATATTGTATGTTTTCCTTGGAAAATAAATTATAATACTGGAACTCAATATGTTCTAAAGGCATGTACCACATACAAAACATTATTTCAATTTGGTGAATGAAGCCATGTACTTTCATGATAACTATTTAACAGTTACATTTAATATTAAGCTTCTTTTTATGTACAAAGCAGGATTAGCTGATTTAACATGTGAATGTTAACTGTGAATATTATTTTTTTAATAAAAATGTTATTATTTTTATAACATTTCTAATTAATATAAATTTAACATTTAATAATAGCAGCCTCTGTTATTTTCTATTAGGAACCGGAAAACCTTTTTGGAGAACTTCTTTGGCAGCCTGTCTCTGTCTGTGGTGCTTGGTGTAACCTGGTTGCTGGGCTATTTAATGCTGATAGATGACAACCAGAGCAAGGAAGTCTTCAGTTACATCTTTTGCATTCTTAACACCACCCAGGTCTGTTGAAACCCATTTATATGTTTTAAACTATGAAAGATTATATTATTTTATATGATTAATGTTTAAATGAACATATCAATAAATCAATGCCTTTAATGATGTACATTTGAGGAAGAGTTATCAAAATGCATTCAGTTTTAACGGTCTAAAAAGCTTTGAGGAATAATGACTTCCAAGAATCAATGCTGAATCATGCTTTGTGAATGAATTTTTACTTCACATTTAAGTTAATAAGTTTTGGTTTAACCTGCCTGGTTGAGTTGAGCTTCCCAGACAAGGAGGAAGCGTGGGGTGAATGTAACAAAGAAGCATTGTCTGCAAGATATACAGTATTATAGTTAATGTTAGTAATGATTGAGATTTAAAATGGGCTGCAAAGGAACAGGTTATTTCCATATTTAAAAGCACAAAAAAGAACAAGCTGTTAACTGTTAAGCCTGCTCACATCTGCGCCAAAATCCCGAAATGCTCTCTTTCTACTTTTAAGTGAGGAATTAACCTTTTGTTCTTTTGTGATAGCATGTGAATATATGTGTCATGCAGAATATTGTTCATGTTATACTGTAATTGAAAGTTTCATTTTGTTGTTTTATAACAGGGACTACAAATATTCATTTTGTTCGTGGCAAAAACGCAATTGTTTAAGGAGAAATTTTCTAATCTTCGCAGCTCAATCTCCACTCCTGAAATCTACCTCCATTCAAAGACATACAACGTGAGGAAGTTCGCAAAGAGGAATACCAAAAAAACATTCACAGAGACTGAACATTTTTCAACTTGTAGTTTATATAGCTCTTCGTCAGTTTAAGTGTTTCCCCATTTTACTCTTTGTCTCAGATATAATCCAAATAATTTAGCAATACTTATTGTTGTTATCATTCTGTAAAGTGCTTTTAGAAGCCACCTTTAAAGGTGCTATATAAAATAATGTTTATTATTATTAATACATAACTATCCCCTAGATTAAAAGACAAACAATGTTTAACATATATTGAATATGATAGAGCTTTTCAGACAAAAATGTTTATAAAGAAAATATAGCATAATAGTAGATATAGTAGGTTTAGAGGAGTCAACCTATATAAATGGCTTCTCCTATTTTAAAATGTATGGCATCTAATTAACAGCAATTTTATCTATTCTTTAAATATTTTTTTCTGGCCTATGTTACTCTGTCTATAGAAAATGTAGTCTGTATTCAAATTATCTTGAAAATTTTGGAATGCTCTGCATGAAAAACCTAATTATATTTTAAAACAATTTTCACCTGAAAATAATGGTGTGTTTTATCAAAAGTAAAAATAAAATACTGGTAAAGTAAAAATACTCAATACTTTTAATGTTCCTGAGATATATTTTTCATGAGGTTATTTTCCTATATGGACAATTACTTCTTGTAATTGGTGACTGAAAGCAAAATGATGAAAATCCAATACCGACTAAAACTGTGAAATCCTAAACTAATTTTTAATTTATGTGACTCTATATATATATGAATACATATGTATGAATAAAAGAGTTTGAAAATTATTTTGGAGATTTTAGCAGCCAGTAGTCATATAATTCTATAGTTCACAACTGGCAACCCACTGAAGCTCAGCAGGAATGAGCCTGGATAGGAGACTCATGGGAAAAACCAAGGATGCTGCTAGTGTTAGTGGGGCCTGTAGGGGGCGCTCACCCTGCAGTCTATGTGGGTCCTAATGCCCCAGTATAGTGATGGGGATACTAAACTGTAAAAAGGTGCCGTCCTTCGGATGAGACATAAAACTGAGGTACTGACTCTCTGTCTTAATGTATTTGATTAAGATAAAGAGCTAAAAATGCCACTGTTTAGAGCAGTGTTGCCATAATTTGCTTGCATTTGAAAATGTTTGTTTTGTATTTGTAGTACTTGTTTTGAGAACAATTACACGTAAGAAATTTCTATCCAAGTGACAAATATAGTATACCAATTGTGATTTCATGAAAGTTTCCAAAGCTATCAAAATAGTTAATTAAAATGTAATGTTGTGTGAGGTTGATATCAGGGATAACCATGGATGTTCTCATGTTTAATTTGATACCCTTTTACAACATTACTCTTCTACCAGCTAAGAGATTGGTTTAGAAATGGGTTTCCTGACTTTATCTAGCCTAATACAAACTTACTTTATGTGGAAGATCTCCAAATGTGGCAGTATGGCCCCAGAGACTTTAAAATATCCTGAAAATGCTTCTTTAAAAAAAAGTTTTAAAGAAAAAGAAACCACCTCAAAACTAAATTTTAAACTGCTCTTACTACCAATTACATTCCAACTCCAATATAAACTTCAACAATAAGTACTCCAGTCTGACTCCTTCTCCCAGACTATTGTGGTATCCTCACACCCACTGCCCCCTTATGTACAACAATCCATGTGACAACCCCAATATTGAAACAGAACAACAATAAAAATTTCTGTCTCTAGTGCAAGGCTCATGGTTTCTGCAGTCCTTCAGAAGACAGCTTGTTATACATCTCCTGCTCAGCCTTTTCCAATAGTAATAACTTCAACCTGAGAAGTTTACCTTTTTGCAATGTGTCAATACTTGGGAGAAATGGTAAAAACTGGTCCAGAACATAGACTATAAAGTAAGGCACTCAGCACCTACTTATGATCATTTAACATACCATTTGTTTTAATTATTACAAACAACTTAACTTGTTTGTTGAGTGTGTGAGTGTCAGAGAACACTTTCTCATACAATGCATGTAATTGCATAAGGACAAAAAGATATTAGACAAAACCATAATAATAAATATTATATTATATAACACCTTTAAAAGTAGCTGCTCAAAACTGCTTTACACAAAAATGAAGACCAGAAAGTTAAAGTTCAGCAGTTAATGGCAAATAATTTCATTATCTTGCACAAACACTGGCTTAGAAATTTTTTTTTTTGACTGTACATATTTAATAACATTTTGTAAGGACCTTCTGACATTACTCTACTCTTCACAGAGCCATCTATTCATCTGTTAACCTATTCAAAGCCTAGGTCATCTAGAAGATAGACATAGGCATCAGTAGGAGTTGAAAACATTAAAACAACTCTTAACTTGATGGACCGAAATTCAAACTCTCAAAACGTTTGGTAAGGCAACTTAGAATCATACAGAACTTGTTATGTGTATTCAAACATTAAAAGAATGAAAGGACACATTTTATTAGAAATAATAAAATATAAATGCACATCAGTCACACGACTGATTAAACACACAGGTGTAGAAATCTGACTCTTGCAGATTGAATTGTCCAGAGTGAATTTTTAAGACACCTGTTGTTGTACATGATATCTGAGAAATAGCTGAAAGGCTGAGATAAAATTATCAGGAATAACCACTGGGCCATACGTAGAAGCATTTTTGGTAATGGCAGTCAACCCTATCTTTCTTACACCCAAAGAAGGCTCCAGCCAAAACGTTGTGTTTTCTTTCTTCTCTTTTCAGCCTGGAATAAACCTTTACTTGTTCTATTGATATATGGTATCATATGAAAAGAAATGTACTAAATGTTAAATATCAAAACCTGCATAAAATAACATCAGAAATACTTGTAAACTTGTAACAACATATTTGTAAAAATATTAATATAAATATTATATAATATAATAGCCACGGAAAACAACGGAGAGTGAATTCAACCTCCTGCAGGATGGAGGAAGACTAGAAGAACACTAGTCAGTTTGAATTTACAGGGGATAAGGGATAGGAAATAGCAGGTGACAAACTGAAGAAAGGAAATGTGAATTGAAACAGGCACAGGCAATATCAATACCCTTACTTACAGATGCAGCCATTCAAAGTGCGCGGTACAGACACGTACCGGAAGTAATTGGCTACGGTGTCGCGCATTGTGATGCACGATGACGCGCGGTACCGCGGTACGTGATTGGTTGACCGACAGGGGCACTCGTGGTCCGTTGGTCTGTCATAGAAAGATTTACAGTAACATCTTTACTGTGCCCGTTGTAGTATTGAATATTTATATGGAATTTTACCACTGAAGGGAACTCTTAGTAGCTGAGCATAAAAAAAATAGGAGCATACTGTAACGCGTGTGAAGGCCATAAACGATATTAATTTTGGAACATAAACATACAGTATATGGCTGGTCTCGGTATTTTAAAGAAAAAATACACACCAGTATTCCATTTCTCCCTAAACATTTTAAGCATCGAAGTCTTTAACCAACGAGATACCGGAGTCAACAAGCATACTTTTAGAATTTGATTAAAAGGGAATATAATATGGAATCGTGTATCTAAAGAAATTAATAACGATATAATCATATTCATGTACCGCAACAGAAGAATAGTACACGCTGTACATTGTCTGTTGATAATGTTTCTGTAGTGTTTTTTCAGCACACTGCATGTGACCTTGCTGGTGGTGCTGTGGGTTAGGTTCCTGACTCCCATGTCACATGGTCTGTGATCAAATCCCACTGTGGAACCATGACTTCTTTTTTTAACAAACATTTCTTTGAAAAAATTAAATGTTTCCCTTGGTCAGAGATTAAATAAAACCTCACTCGCACCAAACAAATTTATATTTTTAAATATCACAACATGATCGAATTTAAGTCATTTTAATAACAATGAATAGTCACCTAGGCATTACAATATAAACATTTATATTGATTTAAATCGCATTATGATTTAAATCGCAAACGCAGGTTTAAATATATGTGTTTTTTTATTCACAATCAGAGAAATGCAACATAAATTGATATCTTTGTTCATGCACAAACAATGGCATGTTACATTATTAATTTGGGTGTCTCCTCTTGCCAGAAAGCTCTTAATTGCATTTTGAGTGCGGTTTTTGACTTTTTCCAAATTGCAACCCATAAATAAAGCTGATACAGTTTAGACTTATTTTAAACTGTATTACAGCAGCACAATGGACAATGCAACGTAAATTGCAAAAATGCACTTGGAATCTGTCCAAGCCCTACTTGTCAGGCATTTTCTGTTACTGTAACGGACATAAAAACTCCCTTGCTTTTAACAGAGCGTTAAACATTTTAAGCATGAAAGTTTTATGAAACGGTACCCAAATATGCGATTGCTGTATGGAATGAATTTTAATTTAAAAAAATTATTTAACACGAAAATTAAGCTGTTTACATCTTCCGCCTGAGAACAGTCACCCGTTGCTACCCAACGCAGAAACACAGCCACTAAATAGCAAAGAGAGGACATTAGTTAGCCAATATGATAAAGAAATAAATGATTATTTTATTTCTTTTGCACATTTATTTGAACATTTCCATCGATTGTACAAGCACTTGGAAACTGTCCAATCCCTAGTTCATCAGGCATTTTCTTTTACGCTGCGGGCATTCTCCTGGTCTGGCGCCGATCTGTGTCTTCTAGGATATAATGCCAGCGAACTCTTGTTTTTATGTCCACTATAACAGACAATCTCCTTTCCTTTTAACCGAGCATATAACCCCTCTGATTGGAGAAAAAAGCCGTGCTGGTTTGCTATACATAGTGTACCAGGAAGATGATTTCTTTCTATTCGAAACGTGTATTTTAAAAGTTTAAGAAGTAAAAACCTTACAGCGTACACAGATTTCTAAACTGATCAGGATCGTTATCTTTGTCTTATCCATAATAATGTTCACCGCTCTGTCCAGCAAATTAATACTAAACTTTATTTTATATAGCGTTTTAAACGAATAAGTAATTAGATTGGTCATAAACCTAATCGCTTTTCTACATAAACACAGCGTGATTGCTCTCTGAAAATGCTTTTTCTTTTTATTAAGGCTCAGATTTCAACTATAGATCGTAATATTATAAACTTTCTTGGAAAAATGTCTTTTATGTAAACCATGTTTGCTATTAATTCATTTAGGGCTAGAATATGTTCATTGTCTTCCAATCGAGTCGAGTTGACATTAGAAGCTTGCCACGCCCGGACTGTTACACCAACGCATTAGCATGTTAAAGTGATTTCATTGAGGAGCCTAGCTTTCTTAACTAGTAAGTACTGAACTTCCTTGGCTTTGGAGGGGGAGGTGTCTTTCGCTGGAAATCTCGCCCCCTTTTACTTTGAAAATACCTGTGAAACCGGTTTAATTCGTCACAGCCAGCACTCCCGCAGAGAGGGGGGTTGTACTCGTTAATGTCTTAGCCAGAACACATCATTATATCTCATTTTGTATTTCTATAAAAAAATCGTTTGCCCAGCTTAACACTATTGCTGTTGTTTTTATCCTGTAAAGCGCTTTGAGGAGCACAGCTTTCTCACCACTTAGATTACTTTTTGATACCATCCTTACACAAAGCAGAAACTTCTTGTATTTTCCGATGATATACAAGTGGAAAGATTACAGATTGTAATCGTCTTTTTTCTGAACCAGGGAAAATCTGATCATGTTTCTCTATAACAATAATAAAAAAACTTTATTTTACATATCACCTATAAAAGTGGCATCTCAAAGCAATACAGTAGATGTAAACCACAGATAACAAAGTAAATACCCAGACAAACGCAAACGCGTTTTTAATAAAATGCTTTTATTCATTCAGCAGAGAGAGAGCGTAAAACCTGGGCATAACAGCTGTTCCTTTTTCTGATCACTCGCTCTCTGGATAAACGTCTCACCTGTCCTGTTCTTTGTTTTCCTAATTTGCTGATTATGCCTTCTGTGATCCACTCCTGCCCTCACACCTAAAGAAGACTATTTTAAATTTCTTGGCGCGGTCCATTGTGCATTTAACCCTTGTATGTGCTGTCCTTAAGGTGATATCACATAAAGGTGATATGTAAAATAATGTTTTTATTATTGTTATAAAGAAACATGATCAGATGTTCCCCGGTTCAGAAAAAAATATCTAAAGTATACTAGTTTGTCACTAGTATACTTTTAATACAGTCTTTGCTGTGCTCTAGAGGATCCTTGTGATATTTCGAGCTCTGGTTGAATGATAAGTGTTGCAGTTTAAATACATTTCGTAGTTGGAAATTATGAAACGTTCTGTTAAAAGCAAGGGAGTTTTTATGTCCGTTGCAGTTTTTTTTAAACTGAATCAGCGCTGAACTTGTTTGAATTGACTGAGCACACTGAGCTTGTGTGTGTACCACACAATGATCCCCCAGAGTCTCTGCCCCAGGTGATTTGGTTTTTTTTGACAGAGGGTAAAAAACCCTCCCCCTTGCCCTCCCCCCCTGTGTATGTCTGTTTTTTTTGTGCCATCCTTTGACAAAACAAGGCTCACCAGATAATGTGAATCGAAACCTGTTTTTCTACCTTTTAAAGTCGTGCGATGTGTAAGCAGGAACACATCATTATATCTTACATATGAAAAATACATAATATAGCTTCCAAACAAACGCAAACGTGTTTTTAATAAGATGCTTTTATTCGTTCATAATCCAACAATTTCAGGAAGACTAATGGAGGTCTGGCTTTTTTTCTGGAAAACCATAACTCTGGTCTTGTCCAGATTGACTGTCAGCGCTCAGGTCTGACAGTGCTGCTCCAGCAGTGCCAGGTTCTGCCGCAGCCTCTGTTCTGTGGGCGACAGCAGGACCAGGTCATCTGCAAAGAGCAGGAACTCGATTTCTGTAATTAATGCAGATCAGTAAATCAAGGGACAAAACAGTTATTGCTCCTGAATGAGCTTTGACGTGCTAATGCGTTGGTTTAACAGTCTGGGTGTGGCAATGTTTTTTTATTATTGTTATAGAGAAACATGATCAGATTTTCCCCGGTTCAGAAAAAAAGATCTAAAGTACTGTATACTAGTTTGTCACTCTTTTCATCCCCTCTTTGCTAAATGGCTTTTGAATAGAGTCACATGAAGAGAGAGGTGAAACAGCCCTACACAGCCCTGTCGCAGTACACAAATATAATTATATCTTATTAATTTCTTTAGATACGCGATTCTTTTAATACAGTCTTTGCTGTGCTCTAGAGGATCCTTGTGATATTTCGAGCTCTGGTTGAATGATAAGTGTCACAGTTTAAATAATTTTTGTAGTTAGAAATTATGGAACGCTCTGTTAAAAGCAAGGGAGTTTTTATGTCCGTTGCAGTTTTCTTGCAACATGAATATAATTATATTGTTATTAATTTCTTTGGATACGCAATTCCATATTATATTCCCTTTTAATCCAATTCTAAAAGTATGCTTGTTGACTCTGGTATCACGTTAGTTAAAGACTTCGATGCTTAAAAAATTAGGGAGAAATGGAATACTGGTGTGTATGTTTTTTTTAAAGTACCGAGACCAGCCATATACTGTATGTTTAAGTTCCAAAATTAATATTGTTTTGGCCTTCACACGTGTTACAGTATGCTCCTATTCTTTTTATGCTCAGGTACTAAGATTTCCCTTCAGTGGTAAATTTCCATATAAATATTCAATACTTAAACGGGCACAGTTAAGACATTAAATATACATACAGTATACATACTGTATACAGTACAGTTTGCATATGGTAATATGTTTATGTTCCTAAATCAATCTCTTTTATGAGCATGTGAAAGGCATGGTGAATCACTGTACTTTGCATGATTGGAAACAAATGCGTGATTGCGAAATGCTGTGGTGTTACTTTTACAAAGACGGTCAATGAAAAAAAATAATGTGGAACAGGGCAATACTTTGAGTTTACAGCTTGTCCAAGGTCATTCATTATTAATACTATTTGTAATATCTTCGTTAAAGACTTTGATGGCGACAGCTCAAACATGAGAGGTTGAGCTTTATTAGCTCCACCTTGCGGAAATTCTGAATACTATTATTTTAGTTGCGGTATTATAGGAGAATTTACGGTAACTATTTACCGGTAACTCACGGTAGACTGCGTAAAGCGCACCGGAAAATAATGCGGTATCGCCCGCGCATTTTGAATGGCTGCATCTGTAAATATCCATCTACGGTAGCCACTTCACGTTGCAATCGCTCTACAAATGGTCTTCCACAGTGACTGATTCTACTGCCGACTGCTCATTGCTGGAATTGCTCAACTGAGGACTTTTTTAACCACCTGGTACTGGCATGATTAAGTATTTCTTTCCCAGTTTTTGTTGCGACTTCCCAGATTCACCAAAATGTTTCTAAGGTACTGCTCACTGCAACTACTGCAACTAAAAAAACACGTATGATTATTGCAGGAATATTGGGATCCTGTGACCGATGAGTTACATTCACCGCAGCACAGGACACCATTTCTTTCCTTCGTCCACCTGCAGTCTCTATCCCCGCCTCTCTGCGCAAGGCTGCAAGAGCATTCCGCATTGGTGCAGACCTAAAAAATGTACTGTTTCTACCCTGCCTGGAACCCACTCCGCTGCCTCCTGGCTCTCTAAGACTAGCCAGATCAGCACTACTAAACACCCGCTCTGTAAACAATAAGGCTCTTCTCATACTGTAAGTGACATAAGTGAATGATCAATAAACTTGTCTTTCAGTGCTTAACCGAAACTTGGCACAGACAAAACGATGGTCTCCTGTTTAACCAACTAGTCCCTCATGGGTACGGGTTGTTTGACCTTCTGTGTCTCTCAGGCAGAGGTGGGGGCATCATTGTTATTTATAATCTTCTTTACAGTTTATGTCCTGTTACTAAACCTCTGCTCTACTCTCTTGAGTGTCTTGTTTTAAATGTCTCTGTTCCTGGTAAATGTCTCTACTATCATTGCCACAGTCTATAGACCCCCCAAACCTAATGAAGCCTTTTTAAGTGAGTTTGCCAATTTACTTTTGTTTTTATATCTCAAATTTAAGAGGATCCTTGTTCTTGGTGACTTTAATATACATATTGACTCATAGTCTTCCAGTTTAGGATTTTCTAGCTCTGTTGGGATGCTTTGATCTAACCCAGTTTCTTATCCCAACACATAATAAAGAACACACCCTAGATTTAATTATAGCTAATGACTCAATTCTCTTCAATCTGGAAGTTTTCACAACTGGCGATCAGTTGATTAGCCTAGGTTCATGAATTTAGTTTTATCATTCTTATTTTGTTATTTTGTTTCTCTACCTCTGACTGTCCAGATGACAAAATACATTTGTTTAATATCGCTGTCTTATCCACTCTCAACACCTTTACACCTCTAAAAACTCGAACCATCTCTTTTTCTCATTCTGCCCCTTGGTTCACCGATAACCAAGGGTGAAGGTAGTCTCCCGCAAACTCGAGCGTAGGTGGTGTCTGGCTTAAACGTATATTATCAGGCAAAGAAAGCTTACTTGTCTAAAAATAAGGATAAGTAGTTCAGGTGGGTAGCTGTGTCAGCATGCGTAGGCTGCAAAGGAACAAATAATAGGTTTATTCCATGCTGAAAAGAAAATAAAGAAAACACGTTTTGGCCATGCAGCCTTCTCACACCTGAAGAAGGCTCCACAGCCGAAACGTTGTGTTTTCTTTCTTCTCTTTTCAGCAAGGAATAAACCTATTACTTGTAAATATAAGGATATGATAGTGTGCTAGATCCAGCAACTTCTCTCACATCATTGAAAATAACCATAACAACCCCAGACATCTTTTCTCCATCATCAACAGACTGCAAAAGCCAAACTGCCCCACCACATTACCTGCATCATCGCAACTTTGCATCACATTTTTAGATTTCTTTAGCTCCAAGATTGATAACATCCAGCATCATGTTCTCTCCACAACCAATGTCACTTCCACACCTCCTCTTAGCTTGCCTAACTTTACTGGTTCCCTTCTCTCTAACGTCTCTCTTCTTGACTCTGCATTCCTCAGTCAACTGGTTTCGCACATGAAATCCACCATCTGCCTATTAGATGGCATTCCCACCATTTTATTTCAATCCTGTTTCACTTCACTCTGCCCCATTGTCCTCAATATAATAAATGAATCCTTGAGTACTGGTGCCATACCAACGGTCCTCAAAACTTCTAGAACGTGCTGTGTAATCTTCATGTCATGTCATGTATAGCTTGTAACGGGACAACACACAGTATTAATGCCTCACTAATTTGTTCTTTCTCCATTTTTCCATTTCTTCATAGTCCTGCATATAATACTTCCCTAGTTCTAATCTCTTTTACTACTAATAATAATATAGCACCTTTTAATGTGGCTTCTCAAAGCGCTTTACAGATAAACAACTACAACACAAATATACAAGATATACACAATAAAAATACACAATAAGGGGAGACAGTATATGGGGTACGGAATACACTAGGAGCAAAGGGATATATAACAGAACCAGTTAAGTAAAGGCTCTTCTGAAGAAGAAGGTTTAGAGTTTGGATTTGAAGAGTTTAGAGAAGGTGACTCTCTGATATCCTTAGGGATAGAGTTCCAGAGCTTTGGGGCTTAAATGGAGGAGATCCTGTCACCCATAGAGTGTAGACAGGCTTGGGGGACAGACAGGAGGACCAGAAATAGAAGAGTGAAGGTTGCAAGGTGGGGAGTAGGACAATATTAGCTCAGATTTTGGACAAACTGGAGTTTGTTCAATGTGTACAGCATTGATGGCACAACAGTGGAAACTGTCAGCTGCTTCAGGTTCCTCGGCCTGCAGATCTCCACCATCCACCGACTTGCTTGGTCTCACAACACTGTAGCCAGTCTGTAAAGAGGCACAATGGCGCCTGCACTTTCTGCGGTGCTTAAAGAAATGCGGTTTGGGGAAGCAGCTACTTGTGAACTTTTACCGCAGATCCATAGAAAGTGCCCTTACTAGTGGCATCATTGTTGTGGTACACCAATACTACAATACATGACAGAGACGCACTACAAATGGTTGTGGCAACAGAACAGAGGATTAGAGGATGTGATTTACCATCAATCAGCGAGATTCACACAATTTGCTGTTGCAATAAAGCCCAATCCATCATTCAGGATCCCAACCATCCCGGCCACAAACTGTCTCCCCCCTACCCTCTGGCAAGTGGTACCGCACTGTTAAAGCAAGGACCACTAGGCTTAAGAACAACTTCTACCCCGCTGCAGTACATATCCTCAACTGCTAACTGCAGGGCCTTAGACTCAATGCATGTCTACACTATGCACTTTTTGTGTGGTCTACTATGCTTTTTATCTTTCACTTCTACGTTTTTATTGTTCTAGTTGTATTATTTTTTATGTTCTAATGTATACTCTGCATTGTGTGTTGTTGTCTGTTTTTTTCACTCTTTTTTGTGAAACATGTAGAACAGCAAAAAAATAACATCTACAAAGTCATATTAAGTTATATGAACATAAAATATTTTTTGCGTACTCCTTATTGCTTGAAACCCACATGAAACAAGAGGTTAATACTTAAATCTAAAAGGCCTGTCATACTAAGAGAGTCGACGTGTGTGTGTCAGGTACTGTAGGTCAACTAGTGAAAGGGTATCATCAACCTGTCGCCAAAATAGTCCAGTGGCAATATTCTGTGCTGAATCACCGGATGCTGGAACAGGGGACTCTGGCATGTCCTTGCAGGGTCCAATCCAAGAGTTTAGACTGGGATGGGGAGTTGATGGTAAAAGGTCAGAATTTACATCAGAAACAAGTCTTCGGCGATGGCGATGATGGCGATGCCTCAGACTTAGGAAAGGCTTGTGCTCAGTAATGATGGTGGATGGATGTAGTCCAAGATATTGCCTAAACTGATGCCCAAAACATCCCTCTCATATGTTGACCATTTCTGTTCTGCCATAGTCAGGGTCAGGCTGGCATAAGCTGCTAATTTTTCTGTGCCCATGCCGGTGCTAGTACTGCCCCCCAAAGCCTTAAATGACACATCCATATAGAGAAGGAATGGAAGGTTGAAGTCAGGCATTGTGGTAAATGGCTGCTTCGCCAGTCAATGATGCAAATAGTCAAATGATGCCTGACACTTAGCTGTCAACTGAAAGGGAACGTTTTTTTCTGGTAAGGTAGTGCAGAGGGGCAGCATGATGAGCAAGGTTATTAACAAACCACCTAGAATATGAACAAGGAAAGCACAAACCTCAGCAGCAGACTTCTATGATGACACTTGAGCATTCTTGAACCCACACAAAATCTCCACTCCCCATTCTTCTTATTGAGCAACACCCTAACTCTCCTTTATGACCCTCTCAGATAACAGCTTTGAGACTTGCCTTTCAATTTCCTGCCGTTCAATGGGCATTGTGTGGTACACAAGCTGTCTCACAGGAGGGTTATTGCCGTTCTGATATGGTGTTTAATCATTTTGCAGCAGCTTGTATCCTTGGAGTCATGCTGAAGATGACTCCATCTTCACTAAACTGAAAGGGCACCTTATTGTTACTTCTGCTGGGTGGGAGAGCAGGAGAATCCAGGGCTGCAAATTACATTTGGGCAGATGTACTTAAAGTATTAGTAGAAACTACAACTAGATACTCCTCTGTGATATGGTCAAATTGACCCAATGGGGAAACTCAGTGTATGGTTATGTCCCCGTCAGTAAGATTAAGCCGGCGAGCTGCAACAACCCCCTTCTTCACAGATGTGAGTATGCATGCCAGAACCAGCTCCATGTTCTCCATGGTGAGCTTATGTGGTCATCAGGAGGAGGGGAGGAAGGAACAGGCGGCTCCACCTAGGTTGGCACAGTACTCTCTCTTAGTGGTGGTCACATTACAGCAGTGTGGCAACGTGTCTACCTTGCACAAAACTGGAACTGATTAATGTCACAATTTCAGCTCATATTTAACTATATCTATAACTGCATGATGTTTGGCTTAAATGTCCCACCCTAACAGGAGAGGCTGAGTAGAATCTCATACAACATGCATTTTCTGCTACCGGGTGTTTGAGCCAATCTGCATTGTCAAGTTGATCTAAGTCGAACTGTCCAATAACTGACCATTAACTGCTCAAAGAGATACTGTTTAGTCAGGGAACATTTTCTCAAAGCAGGGACGGTCATTTTAAAGTCAGCACTCATAAGTGACACGTGAGCTTGCGTCAATCAGAATGGCAACTACTGTACAGTTCCTTCGACAATGCCCAATGCAAATGAGATGGAGGTTTGAAAATCCTCAGAAGCAGCTGAGCACTCTGTCACCTCACCTACAATATCAGTTCCAGATTCAGTAAAGAGGCCTTGTGAATAGGGAACTGGTGTTTGGGCCACAACCCCAGTTAGTGGATGTTTCCCAACTGTGATGTAGTAGATGAAGGACTAGAGTTGTGGCAGCCTGGAGAAAGAAATCAAACACTCTATCTATCTTTCCTGCTGGTATACTCACTCCTTGATCGACAGCTTGGGCTTCGTCCCTTGTGTCTTTACGAAGATCCCTTTGCTCCCTTGGATGCCGGTCTCTGTCCATGTAGTCCTGTGAGCGATGAGCAAGTAAGCTCTCCCCTTTTTGTACTGACGACAAGATGATAGTGGCGTGCAGTGGACCTGCATTTACAAGTGCAACACTCCAATCTTCCAGAGCAGCTCTACTGGCCTTCAGAGTACAGCGGAGCATCAGCTGCTGTACTCCTCTCCAGGATCTATAATCCATCTGTTTGTATGTTTTGAACTGTTTCACCTAATTCTGTAAACTGTCCAGTTTGGCTTTTAGGTCAGTCACTGCTCTCAGAATCCAACTCTCCTCTGACACAGTGTTAACTTAAGACATTCTATAGCATGTTGCAGTGGCTGAAGAGGTGTGGTAATTGATTTGTTCACATCAGCTGGCTATTATAGGAGCTTCTTCCATGTCCGTAGTACCTACTGTAGTTCATGGCACTTAGCTTGTAAAACAAATGCTAAACCTGCCACAAAGCGCCTAAATTTCCCCATTCTGTGTGTTTATGTCATAGTCAGGAAAAGCTTCAAACACCAGTTTGTTTTTTTCAGCAGCAAAAACTTCTCAAAATCTCATTAACCCTGTATGGAAGGACATTAATACATGGAAATAAAAGTAGGAACTAAACTGCTCCTGCCCAAATTATGGGCTCCTGCCCATTATGACTCTTTTACACTGTCATAATTACACTGTCATAATCATAATAAATGCAGCAACAAGGTTGATAATGTTTGTGTTATAGGTGATGCTGTTCTCACTCATGCCATAAAGTATTCATACCGCAATCTCAAAGCGTATAGCCCAGTGGAGAAAACACTGATCACCATCTCCTTTCAAGTGCGGAGGCACTCTAACACTTCCAAAATCAGAACTGTTTAAAACATTGTTCTTTTTAATAAAGTCTAGTCAAAACTCCAACACAGAAAAAAAGAGGCTTCTTTGATTTCCCTCTGAAGTACCAAAATGTGAAGGGGAACTGCAGTCCCAATTTCTCAGACCGGTTAGTTAATCTCGGTAACAAAATAAATTCATTGACATTATATAAAAATGTTGAATTCCGCACAAAATCATGAACTTTGTACTTTAAGTACTGTAAGTTGCCAATGTACCGCAAACTTGTATTCGAGTTGTATCTGAATCTGTTGCACAAACAAAGTGCAACAGATTCTGTTGTAACTTGTATCTGAATCAGGTTGCACAAACTGCAACGTGATTCAGCCTTTTCTGCTCACTAGTCTCCGTAATGACTAATGTAATGTGATTTATGAGTCAATAAAAACAGATTGTGTCATCTGGATTTAACAAGCAAGTAGCATTTATATGCAAAATAATGTTGAAGTCAAAAACAATATTTCTATTGGATTTTAAGAGATGTTGTTACGACCCCCAAGTGACTAGGGGTAAAGGGGTGGAACATTTAGGATGATTTGGATGCAGGTGGGTTTCTGGTGAGGGACTTAGGAGGCGTGACAACAAGTTTTGGTGCAAAAGTGATTTATTTTAAAGTGAATAAGTGACTGGTACGTAATAGGACACAATAACACACAGGGAAAAGGAACATGAGCGATGCCAAAGAAAATAAAATAACAAACAAAATGGAGCTGGCTAATAAAGTGAAGGGAAGGTGACCTAACTACAAAACAAAACCCAAAACACTCGGTCTTCAGCATCTTCTAACGCCCTGGCTAACCTTCACTGACTACCCAAAACCAAGACAAAAGGCACTCACCCATCCTAAACTAGCGTTACTAATACACAAACCAACTACTGTACGTGTGCAGAATGTACCCGAAAACCTAAACTAACCCTTTACACAAAACTTCACACAAATACACATGTGAACTATGAATACAAACCAGGGAAAACCAGAGTAGACAAGGAATAGGGTACAAAAGAACACAGAGGTTGATTTAACACGTTTGGGCAAGGTGATGGCGAAATAAAGGATAACACAAACAAAGTACAAGAAGACGAACACAAACCAACAACGCCGAAGATGTACAAAAAAACACACACACAAGCAGCAAAACAAAAGCTAAACAAAACTGAACCGAGCAATACCGAAGACAAGCGAAAAGGCCTCTTCATTGTGAAAACCTCCAAGTTATATACTGAATAAGCTGAGTCCTGATTGGCCGAGAAGCTGATGGATGATGACGTCAAAACGGCAAAGATGGGGTAGTGATGGACCAATAGGGGGGGTAGCTGAATACAGGAAGTGGAAAAAAAAACAAAACATACGGACACACACGAGGACGTAACAGATGTATTAAGCCTGCTTGCTTACAATTTCATAAGGCTGCACACATCACCAGAAGTTTTGTTGCCTTGTTCTGAATCACGGAACATGGCGCTATGCATACCTAGCAATTTTGTCTATTTTTTGGTGTCAGTGAAGGTTTTACAATTTACTGTGTACATTTTACTTTTATTGCGGTTTGGAAGGCATCAATGCTTATTATTTTTAACTCCAAAATATGAAAATAGCATTGCAGATCCCCTTTAAGTAGAGCTCCTGCAATGTTAAAGTAAATAACTTAAAGGGACAATACGGTGGATTACAGCAACAAAAAAACAAAGATGTCTGGCTCACATGCCACGTTTAATGGTTAAGTCCGTCAAGTCATGTGATTGTAGGGACGTTTCTGGGGTGGTTTTATCTTCCTCCTTTTCATCCTGGAGAAACGAGACACCGATGCCACCAATGTATGACCAACCTGAATCCACTCAGGACAGGAACAGGGCAAAAACGATGAGGAGACTGATATGCCAAACAGACATGAACCTTTTTTGCGTCACCATCATAACACAATAACTTGAATTACCATTCTGAAGTAAAGTTGTATCCTAATTATTTTTTGCGAAAATAAGCATTAAGACAAACTATAGATTATTTTAATGCAGATGTAAACATGAAAAAACATATTGCATTCACAACAAACTATAATAAACTATTTTTATATATGCAGTTGTGTAATTTTGCTTTGTATAACAGTAATATTCATATTCATAATACTAATAATATAATATAAAAGTGTAACTTTTATACTGTAAATAACTTTTATATACAGTATAAAATTATTGCATCGAAACAGTACACAAATTAAATTCTATAATTGGAAAAAGATTACCAATCTTAATAGAGTAATTAACCATGATTTAAAGCCAGATGCTATGAGAGAGCCCAGAATACTTCCACAAGCCATGTTAAGCATGCACTGCGTCACCTGTTGGTTTTACAAAGTAGTGCAGTCTTCCAACAGTTGATTTAAAAATGTGTCATAACACAGTAGGTACGCATTAAGGTGCATTGTTTGCCGTGCATTCTGCGTGGCTGGATCTGTAGTTAAGTATAAGTAATTTTTTATTAAAATACTGTGTGAGGTCCTACTGGGTGTGGTTGCTAAGAACTTCCCCAATAGTCAGAGACACCAATGATTAAGCCCAAAACAGAACACCTGTTTTTTTACTTCCTTAATACAAGGGACAGTGGTCGTTTATAGGCTTGTGAATGAAGCCTTAAGAACAAAATTAAAGCAAGCCAACAACAACAAAAAAATCACAGGCACTGTATCCTCATGATGAGTAGTCACCCTCTATTGCAGTCCGCCTCTCTTTTGAACTTGAATTGAATTTTAACGCCATTTATCTGTCCTCTTTGGGCGGCACTTCAGAAGCCTTCCTATGCCACAACTGGTCAGCAGGCTTGCGTCTAATCCATACTTACACAGCTGCAACATAAAAAGGGTCTACGACATCTTCTCCTTATAAACAGAAGACTGGGGTTTTTTAGTCTCTCTCTCTTTTCTGAAGCTTTCTTTCTCCATGCTGGCATGAGCTGGATTTCAGTTCTTTAACACCCTCTGAGCTTATACACTCCTAAGTCAGAAAAAAGAAAAAGAATGTTAGTTTGTTTTCACTCTCCATGTGCCCTGCATTTTCCAACCACACCAATGACTTAACAGCCCAGTCTGCTACCTACCTTTCTCCTCTCCACCACAGGTACTGTCTTTATAAGGAGAGCAAAATCAGTCTCAGATGTGCCTTGTTCCAAGAGACTGTGGGCTTCCCTTACTCTATGTGGGAGCCGACATCTTGTACGGCAATACGAGTCGCAGAACTCCAATAGAGATGGGACGTAAAATAGTGACCCTCAGTGACTGCATCTCTCTGTAAATCACAACCTTTCTGAAATGTTTTACTGCATTCCCTAGTAACAAGCCCTGGATGACAGAATCTCTCAAGTCAGCTTTTAATAAAGAAAAACATATTTTTCACTAAGGGTATGATGTTTTGAGTAGGGGTGTTCACAATCATGTTAAATGAAATATTAAGTTGGCTAAATTAAGATATAAAGATACATTTGAGGGTGGAATAAGGATAATCATTTCATTTGGATAACCCACAGCAGGAACAGAAAGAGGCACTACAGTAATTTTTTGCTCCCCTTGGAACATGGCGATTAAAAAAAATGTGTTGCACATTGAAGGGGACCCCTGGTAGCTTTGGCACCTTAGGCAGTTGCCCAGCTCACCTATACCCAGGACAGTCCCTATCTCTGTCACAAAGACCCTTCACACCTTTTGTTTAATGAATTGCAATTACTCCCCTCAGAATGCAAATACAGGCTTCCGAGTTTAAAAACAAACAGGTTCAAACTCTTATTCATACCTACGGCCATAAGTGTCACAATCGTCATCCCTCCACTAGAGACGCTCTGACCCTTTTGTATTTTAGTTTTGTTATTACGTACACCTGCCCCTGGGTTCCCTTTTATTTTTTAAACCCCATGCCTCTGAAGCTCAGGGCTCAGCATTGGAAGATGGACACCTGGAAGATGGACACCTGGATGGACACCTACCAGTGGGTCCAGAAGAGACCTGATGAAATAGGCTTCAGAACGGCATCCTGACCATCTGAGTCTGGGGCTCGGAGCACCTGGCTATGTTATGGTTTTAACTCTTCTGTGTTTCTGGTTTCCTGTTCCCTGTGTTCGTCTGTGGCTTTTGATTTCCCGGTATTAGATTTTGGACTGCACCCTGTTTTTTCTCAACTGGACTCCCCTTGGACTTGTTTGCCTATGTTTCCCCCATGCACCAGATCACAGCCTGCACTGCCCCCTGTTCATCATCCCGTCCATTCCTCACCGTGTTCTCCTTGATGTCCTTCTGCAGTCACTTCCGGATGATACTGTCCGCATAGGGTCCTAAACAACACACTTTTCAGGAGTCAGGACTGGCTTCCGTGACAACAAGCTTGTTCAATGCTTAATACCTTTCCTCATGTTTAGGTGCATTGTTTTGGGTGTGTGTTTTCTTATATTTGATCCTGTAAAACAACTTTCTCTACTCTGTTGGTTTAAAACAATCTGCCATTGTTGTTTACAGTATACAGTATCTATTCATTTCAAACATATAACCCCACATAAATTTTCCAGTGTATACTTAGAGATTGATCAGAGGGGCTACCAAGAGGCCAAAGGCAATTTTGAGAGGCTACAGTTTTTTATCATCAAGACTGGTCAAAAAGTGAGTATATGACAACAATAGAGCCCAATAGTGCTGACAAGTATGGCAGGAGGGCAGGAAAGAAACCATTACTGTAAAAAACAGAAACAGTTTTAAAGTGATGCTGCTGTAACGTTGTCATAGCCAAAATGTAATGGTAGTGTGCTCTCTGAAGGCACCAGTTCTGTAGGGTTTGGGCATTTACTGGAACAATTATTAATTGTAGCAGTAAATCACAAAGTTGATTCTTTTGATGGCTTTAGAATCCAACCATGCGATATAGTTCAAACAACGCACACACACAGGTACTAATACACAATACATTTATTAATACATAGAAAATGCATATAAACCTAACAGATCTTATCGAGAGGGTTATCAGAATACAAAAGATATATATTCAGTCAGTTACGAAGTGTTACACATATCAAGAGGACATACGTTCAGTATATCATTCATTTAGACCGTTTCATAAATGAACTTGGTTATAACTTCTACATTAGAGACTCAAAACAAGTACATAACTCTTAGGAATTAAATTGATATCAACTGGTTGGGATAACAATTGAATTCTTGAGCAGTAATGCAGTGAATTTGAATACTCATCCAATCTTTGGGGATTCAGATTTCCTGCGGGCACAAAGACACAGTTGCAGGCTGTTGCTGTCCAATCCGCGCTCTCTGGCTCGGTGCCAGGCTGTGCTGTGCGGCTTGCGACGGTGCGCTGCTGATGTTCACTGACCGGTTAGTTAGTGTTGGCTTTAACTAGCACAGTTTGTGCACAGGAGAAAAGATGACTTTGGGTCCCAGCAAGTCAGGAAGAAGACCGGTTCGTTCCTGATGAAGAGCTAGTTCTCAATAGTGATTCAGCTGTCCACAGTTCTGACCTGTTCATGAGGCCTGCTGCTGTTGCTAACCTCAGGTGGATCCTCTGGTTACTCTCTGGCAACCTCCGCTCTAGACTCTTAGAACAAAGGAAAGTTCTGGCACTCGGACACACTGGCCGTTCCGTGGTTGTCCGGGCTGAATCTCAGGATGGTCAGGAGGCGCGCTGCGAGAATGTCCTGCCCTTGGGAGCCTTCTGCTCCTGGGCCGTCCTGCCCTGGAATTCTCCTTTGAATTCCCTTTAGAAAAGTCCACAGAATTCTCCTGAATCTTACTGAATCTCTCAGGCTCTCAGTGTTGCCTGTTTTTACCTGGAGGAACTAGGCTGAAAGTTCCATGGGCATCAGAGTCCCACGTGGGTTACTCGGCCCTACCAGTCCCTGATTGGTTGATCAAGGTGAGATATGAGTCATTTACTCCTGACACCTAGGAATGCAGTCCAGATGTCCATCTGGCACTCCCTAGACAGATAGGCGCCAATGGATGACCATTGATCATGATAGCCAGGCTTAGCTAAGTGCATCCCCCTTTGGGAGCTTGTTCCTTATCAAAAGAAAACATCTTAAATCTGCCTGCATGAATACTTTCTCTGTGGCTGCACCACAGAGATGGAGGGTGAGATGGGGCCTCCTTTAGCAACGCTTAATTATGTCTTATTAATAAGCCTCGCCGCTACAATACGTATGTTAATTCAACCGTATGATAGAGGTGCCATGTAGCGTACCGCATCAGCATACCCAACACATTTTCTTAGTTTTTCAAATAATTCTGAAAAACTATCAGGTTAACAGTAAATCCTTAATGTACTGTACCATGAGTCAGTATGTGTCACAATCGCTAACCCCTCCTCTTAAGGGCACTCCATCCCTTCCTTGTTTTCTCCCATTGTCTGCACCTGTTCCCTATTCCCGCTCCCCCTTAAAAGCCAGACGCGGACTTCACTCCTGGTTCCTCATTGAATCACGTTTCGTGAAAGCCCAGGGTCCTGCTGTGTCTGGCTCCGTTATGGTTTTAACTTTCTGTTCCTGATCCCCTGCCCCGCCGGTCCCGACCCAGCTCATGCTTTTAACCCTTGGATGGATCTCCTGGCCTTGGACTCTACTCTTCCGTTTGGATTCCCCGTTTGGACTTTGGCTTTGTTTGTTCGCACGGACTCACTTCCCCAGGACACCTGCTCACCTTGGACACGCCCCCCTGTATCCAGACCCTTTCCTGCCTGACTTTCTCCCCAGTGTATCCTCACAATTCTGGATCGTGTCGTCTGCATAGGGCCCGGAAGGAACTGCTATGTGACAGTATGTGTCTGTCACATATGGTCAATTTTATTTTAATAATAAAAATTAGATGTATATTAACGTATTAGTGCCTTCATGTGCTAGTATGTGCCATCATACTGTAAAGCAACAGTATACATTATAATTGTGTATAGTCAGTAGAAAACAGATAATTTTATTTTAGATTTTGATTGGTAAAATATATATTAAACGTAGTGACTTTACAAACATATCTATTTAAAAGCAACTAAGCAAAAAAAAAGAGGCGACTTAAATGACTTTTAAAGAGTGACTTGCAGTCAACTACACTATGTGTCATTTGAACAGATACACATATGCATAATGTAAATGTTTCTTTCTTTTTTCTTTCTTTTTTCTGCAATATCCCTCATGGGATCAATAAAGTTATCTACAGTATCTATTTAAGAAAACCACACATTTGCCACAATAACACTGCAGAAATTACTACAAAATATTTTGGATTTATAATACGTTGTTTTTTAGTTTCTTCTCAGTAATTCTGTACAGGTTTTCATTCAGTGGTTCTTATTCATATAGATTCATTTTGAAAAGTCTAGATAAAGTGTGTAACACCTGGCAATGTATACTGTACATATGCAGCTTTATAGCAAATGGGATGTTTGCTAAGATGTGGGAGGTCCAGATTCAGTGATCGAAGCAATTATTAAGTTTACCTTTGATTTCCTGTGTAATCCCTCAGTTAAAATGGGTGATTCTCTTGTCACCAAAGCTGTGTGAAATAACAAAGAATTCATGGGCTTATAATCATACCAACAGCACAGTTACATTTAGTAACATTACTAAAATATGTGTATTTTATTCTGTACAATACTTTTTTGTAGTGTTATCGAAAAAACAACACTTGTAATTTTTATTTAGCTCATTCAAGCAGCATGACATATTAGTGGTTCAGTGGTAGAATTCTCACCTGCTGAGTGGAAAGGTTTGGGTTTGATTCCAGTCAATTTGCAAGTTGTATTTATAAGATTGCATTTATATTTTTGAGTATTTAAGTATTTTTAACAAATACACCACCTTTTCTTGTTTAACGAAAACTAAGATGATCAAATTAATGTAAGGTACAGTACACAATATTAAGCTTTGCATTTTTACACAAAATACTTCTGGAAAGTAGTATTTTCCCCCCAAAATGAAAATCTTTGCTACTTACTGGCTTAGGCAAATACTTGCTTGATGAAGTCTGCCCTTGTATAGTCTGCCCTATACAAGATTAGTATTAAAAGTTCTAATTGGGAGAATAAAGTCCTAAGTAGAACTTTTATTTTTTATTCCACCCGACACAGCCAGCATATGTATTTAGTCACACAATATAACTTACCAATAGGAAAGACAAATTATGCCATAAATGAATAAAAATGCATATTCGATTAATTATAAAGCCACAAAAATAGCTGCATATTTTTTTTAATTATGAAAGTGCTAGCAACCTGTGTCGTTATATTGTACACCCAGCCTTATCACTGGAACAACGCACGTGTATGACTCACAAAGGTGATAAACAGTAGAATCAGAACTATTTTTGCCATGATATTAACACTTACAACAGATACAAATTGTAAAACAATGTGAAGCCTTTTTTCTTTTGGGAGAGAGTAGCCAAAGCCAGACCGTAATCCAAAACTGTAGACGAAGGAGAGAGCCGAGAGTCCAGGGGAAGCCAGAGAACCAAACTAGGAGAGAGCAACCGAAGCTGAGCCGTAATCCAAAAGGGGACGTAGTAAAAGGGGAGAAACCAGAGTCGGAACCAGAACAGTACGAAGAGGTAGAAGGCGTAGCGCAACTAAGTAGCTCGAAAGGAAAACCAATACTGAGCGAGGAGGTAGGGAAAGACTAATGGTTAAATACAAGATGAGACGGAGGTGTGGTGGTGAAAGCGTACACTGATAGGTGGACTAATGAACTAAGGCTACGCCTTCTTCTGCCTCTTTCATTGCCAGGAGGCAGGGATCGTAACAATTAAATGGCTAATTTGAGCAATCTCATTTTGCATACAAAAGCTGAGAAAGTGTATTTTTGCCAGTTGCTAAAAATATGGGTGAATTAGGAAACTTGTAATCGAAAGATGAAGGTGATACTGAACTGGCAGCACAGTGTGTGATCTCCTGTAAAAGAGAAAAGAAGCACAATGTTTTGGCTCTGGAGCCTGTTTCAGGTGTGAAGCAAGCTCCTGATGAAGAAGGCACCTGAAGAAGGCTCCACAGTCGAAACGTTGTGTTTCTTTTCTTCTCTTTTCAGCACGGAACAAACATTTACTTAAATCTTTGCTGCCTATGCAGCTACCCACTTGAACTAGTATGTTCATTGCAGTTCTTGTATTACAATAAAGCAACTCTGTCTGTTATATTCGATTATATTTTTCTGAAGTTATAATTTAACCACACAGTATTGATGCCATGTCAGTTTGATAGATGAAAGTGATATTGTCATCCTGTCACTTAATCTATTTGTAATAATTTTGTATTTCACAAAGAACTTTTAAACTCTATTTCTTTTCTGTCTTATCACTTCAACTGACATTTCAAATGAAGAATAAATGTTTTTTTATTATTTCTATTTCTTGAAGGAAGAAACACCCACAGTTCCTTCTAGAAAGAATTGCTTTCTGTCTTTTCCTCTTAAGTCCCACATGTGTCTTCCTTTAAATATTTCACTTTTGATTAGAAGTCCATTAAGTTTATAAGTCAGTATTTAATAACATGAGGTTAGTAAGTTAGTATTTAGTATTAGTCATTGGTCCTGAGGATCATGAAGACTTTGTGTATCACAGGATTCTTTTTAATCTTCATATTTCAAGACTATTTATAATTTCTTATTCATCTAACTACTTTTTAGCCATTTCTTATACCCTGACTTTGTAGGATATTCCTTTCAGCCAGGAAATGTTTCTGGCTCCTGTTTAGTTCCAGTGCAGCATGTTTATTCACCCCACATTTGGGTTCACCTTTTAGTTTCGGTTTTATTGGCCGAACTTGTAACACCACCTTCATGTGGAACACGGGAAGCAAACATCAAAAATCTGTAGGGGCTTCAGAACCTCTTGTAAAAACTTTACAATAAACTACGATAATAAATACAGTATTTCCTTAAGTGTAGTGTGTTGATCTCCTTGCACTTACTTGCCCATCCTGGAACAGTACATGCTAAGGAATAACAGGTAAGAGGGAATCAAAATTGAAAAGAGAGAACAGTGAGAAATGATAAAGTAATTTAAAGCACTAAATGGAGGGATGTATTTCAATTTAGGAAAAGAAGTACTTTTCTTGAATGTATTTAAGATAATATTGCACAATTTTCCTAGCACATAAAACTAGGACATAATGTGAAATCATAATGATTTTTTAACAAAATAATTTTCTATTATTTTCTATTATAATAATTTTCTCATTCTCCTGCTATATTGTGTACATTGAGAACCCCCCCTGATCTCTTTAATGGGGGACATTAAAAGCTGATTGTGTATTGTGGATTGTGTAATTCCAGACTGCACTTTCTTCAAACAGGAAAGAATTCAAATGCAAGTGAGGTTTTTCTTTCAGTATACACCCAGTCTACATATACAGTACTTTGTACACAGATACAAAATACAGTGTTAATTTATTTTACACATATATTATAAACCATATACTGTACTTCACAACTTAAATACTAACACTTAATACATTTTGGATAGTAAATGCATAATGATTTATTCATTAATTAACTTTATAGTAATATACACTTCACCAGTTTCACTTGAAAAGTATTTATGACTTACAAAGTAATGTTGATATGTTCTCATTTAGTACACATTACAGGAGACCCTAATATATTTATTAAATACGGTATACTGTATTTACTAATTACTAAAGTAGAGAACAAGAAATATGCAGAACTGCAAGTAGGGACTGTAAGGACATTCATGAAGACATGAATGAAACAGTGATAAAATATTGTGAAATATCATATCAGCATATCCAAGCAATAACTTAGAATGGATATATTTTTTTTATAAATACTATAACTATAGGTGTGACTTTAATACATTATCTATATTTCTTCCCTTCTCAATGTATCTATATTGTACAACAACGTATTAATTCACATACTGTAGATATCTTGTCTTTACTTAATTTTGTTCAGTAAATTCAGTAAACCTCTTCAGCTACAGGAAAACAAAATATTGTAGGACCTAAAATTAGATACTGTAGCAGAGATTGTGTATTTCTAGAAACAAAAGAACAGGACTCTACATTCCACAACTTTTCCACAAAACCCAGTTCCACACCAGCTGTGTTGCATGTTATCAAGGCCTTTAGAGCATAGATCTTTGATTCCGTAGTTGTGAGAAACAGGCTTTTGTGTGATGACCAAAAAACAAAACAGTAATGTGTTCAAAAACACAAGAAAATGATTTTTTTGCTTCAGAATTTAATTTACAGTAGTTGTCACTTTAAGAATAAAGACTCATTGCTTCTGTTTGCTTTAGGTTCTACTGTATGTTGAAGGTCTGTTCTTTCTTAAAAAGCTTCTCGTTTCTGGTTAGGCTTGTTGCATCTCAGAGCCTATCCCAGAGAACACACAACAACACCATGAATGTAATACCTGGCAGACACACGCACAAGCACAATTTAGAGCGGCTAGCATCAACGGCATGTGTTTAGAAAGTAGAAGAAAACTGAAGCAGCCAGTGAAAAGCCACACACAGAAGGAATGCAAGTAAACTCCATAATAAACACAATAAACACACTAGTCTAGAATCAAACTAGAAACAAGTTGTATTAATATAACCAAATTGCATATAAAGCACTATCAGAGACCACTATACAGATTCATTCACAGATGTACGCTAAAAGGCAAAATCACTGTGATTGTGTCCCTGTGTCTCCCATATGTTTCCTAATACAAAATAAGAGACAGGTCTTACCTTAGTAAGAGACAGGTCTTATCTGTCTCTTACTTTGTAGAGATGTGGCAAAACCTTTCAATATGAGATTGTGCAACCTGACACTCTTGTATGTGTACACCCATCCGACTTTCCCCTTGCAGGACAGGTGTATCAGATTAAGGAAGCTCAAACAGTTGTCACAGTGTGTGTTTATTTGGTCTCTGTGTTTGTTCTGTGCAGTATGCTTCATGAATGCGTAGTAAAATAGTCCAAGAAAAAAGTTAAAGGTCATAGCAGGTCACGTAAGACACAGAAGAATGTTTTTTTTCTCAATTAATCTGCAGATATTGTTAATCTAGAAGGAAGAATAACTATTTTAATGCAAAAACAACATGATTAGAGTCTTTTTCTTTTCTTCAAAGTTTTCCTGTTTTCCCCACATTCTAATAATCACATAACTGGCTGACAAATAACGAGACAGTATTAGTAGTACTTTGGCTTTAGCTTGCCTGGCCTTGCCATGTGCTATCACAACACCCCAAAAGAGTCCCCAAAACACTCCTCCTTTGGTGGACAGTGAAAAGTAGGACTGGGGTGAGAGGAGAGACAAAATAACATATACAGGCTGGGGCCTTAGGTGTGGTAGCTGGACATTTGACCAGAAACCTAAAGAGAAGGGGAGGGGAGGAGAATGGAGCAGATGAGATTAGTAAGAGAGAGTGAAGTGAGAGAGACAGACAATACTACCGCAGACGGCTTCTAGAGCTGGAGCACAGGAAGGTACGCAGTTTCTCATTTTTGCTGTGGCAAAAGGAAGTGTGCCTGGATAATCAGAGTGTGTAGATTTAGGAAATAGGAGTGTATTGGATTTTGAGCGCTAGTGGTGCTGGGAGATAAGAAATCCTGTGCAGAGTAAAACATCCTTGAATCTTTTACATTGCTAGTGTCACGATCGCTACTCCCCCTCTTAAGGGTGCTCCAGCCCTTCCTCGTTTTCCCCATTGCTTACACCTGTTCCTTATTCAAGCCCCTCTCTAGTTCCACCTTTAAAGCCAGACGCAGGCGTTTGCCCGAGGCTTCTCATTGAATCCTGCTTCGTGAGAGCCCGGGGTCCTGCCGCGTCTGGCTCCTTCATGGTTTTACTTTCTTGTTCCTGATTCCCTGTCCCGCCGGTCCCGACCCGGTTCTTGTTTTTAATTACTTCGGATGGATCCCCTGGCCTTGGATTCAACCTCCCGTTTTGGATTCCCCCTTTGGATATACTCTTGGATTGTTCACCTTGGATTCACTCCCCCTGGACACCTGCACTCCTTGGACACGCCCCCCGTCTCCAGACCCTTCTCCTGCATGACTATTTTCCCTATTGTATTCTCATAATTCCGGACCGTGTCATCCGCATAGGGCCCGGAAAGAACTGTTAGTGACAGCTAGGGCATTCAGTAGTCAACCTTGTAATGCTCACTACTACATTGGGACTTGATTTGACTTTTTCTAATTATCTAATGAAATGTTGTCCCAATATATACTGTCCATTTCTTTCTTCTACTCTAACACAGATGAACAACATTTAGGTTATTATTTTCAATGGCTCTCCAATGTTTCTGATGTATATATAAGTATATAATTCATAATATCTTTCATTGGTTACAAATAAAGCATTATTCTAAATGGTACAATATTAACTGTAAAATGTGTATTAAAATTGTGTAAAATGTGTATTAAATACTTTATTACTAATAATAACAAAAAACTTTAATATACATTTTATATGTTCACTTTGGAAAGTCAATATTGTAAACATACAAGCCAACATGCAAAATATGAAAAGGATTACTAGGAAACAAGATATTAAAACACACCTAGAGATTGGGCTGCCATAATAGAAACTTTAAAACAGGAGTGCCCAGGAAAAGCTGACATGCAAATGTTGTTATGAGGTACAAATAAAATGGTGCTCCTTTATTTACAGTGCAGAGAAAGTAAAAAAAGACAGAGCCTACATGTCATTCTGTGAGCTTCTAACTGTAGTGATGTGTGGCTTTTTACTTTACTGTGACCAGTAGAAATTGAAATAGTTAGGAATGAAATACAATAAGCAGTCTGAAATAAAGACTCTAAATACACAATATACATTGTATCAATACAACGCCAAAACATGCATAGCAATCAACAAGAGTAAATGTATATACTGTATACATACAGTACTGTATATGTGAATCAATCTATTATGATACAATGAGTTTATTGTTCACACAGGGATTATAATACATGAGGGTTAAAATATATTGACTATATCCTATGTTATTGTTATTGTAGGTTTGTTGAGAGGGTCTTTGTGAACTCTGTACTTTTCTGTTGATGTTCCAGTATTTTATAAGGTGGAGATACAGAACTAGTTTGAACTGGAATGGAAGAATGCCAAGCACAAAGGCTACTATGTAATCCTAGTAGGAACTACTACACGCCACAGTAGGAACACACGTTAAGTAACCAATTGTGTTAAAATAAGTGATCAAATATGGAAGAGGAAGATGAGTGTGATCCTGGAATGCTGTCAATCTGAAAAGCACAAGGAAGTGTGAAAGATAACAGAAAAGTATTTAAAGACTACTAATAAATAAATACTACTTTTAACTTCTAAGACTCCCGACTGATATGACCTGTTGGAGAAATTTTTTAGCTTCCTTTTACAAGACAGTTTCATATACAGTAGATATTCACATTCATATTTTCAACAGCAAGTAAACATGTATTTAATATCATGAGCTAAACTTTATCAGATGTTTTTGAAAACATTGTGTAACTACAAAGCTCGAGATTATAAGGTCTATAGTAAAATGTATTGTATCTGTAAATGGATGTCCTTTGCATGCAAAACATAATGCCACTGTGTAACTCACCTTACTTGAACTTTCATGTTTTTTTTGTTTGGCATATCACTCAACATATTTATTTATATGTTTGGATCTGTAAGTAGTATTAACATGTAATAATGATGATTCGTGTTTTGTGTTAAAATGTCTTGAAACACTAGATAGATGGATAGATAAGACTTTATTGATCCCAAAGGGAAATTGTGGTGTTATAGCAACCCAGCCCAAGACAAGCAAAAACAGACATCGTAATAGGCAAAAAATTAAAATGCGTACAGTAATACAAAATAAATATCAAATACAGTAAATACATAGTTAGGTTTGTGCAAAATATGCTCATAGTCTCTGTAAAACAATAAAATATGTGTAAAATGCGCATAGGTATATACAGATTGAGTGTCCAAAAAGTACAATGCAGCAACATGCTGTTCATAGACGAGCAAATCCTAACAGTCCTAGCCTAGGGCAGTGTTATACACCCTGACAGCCACCAGGAGGAAGGACCTGTGGAAACGTTCCCTTGATCACCGTAGCTGGAGCAGTCTGTTACTAAAATTGCTCCCCTGCCCAGTAACTGTCCCATGAAATTGATGAGAGGCGTTGTTCATGATGGCTGTGAGCTTGGGCAGCATTCTCCTCTCAGCCACCACCTCCAGGGGGTCAAGGCTCAGCCCCAACACAGAGCCAGCCTTCTTGATGAGTTTATTGAGCCTATTTGCATCTCTTGTCATGATGCTGCTACCCCAGCACACAACAGCATATAAGATGGCTGCTGCCACCACTGATTCATAAAAAATGTGTAGCAGTGTTCCACGCACACCAAAGGACCTGAGCCTCCTAAGAAAATAGAGTTGGCTCTGACCTTTCCTAAACAGGGTGTCAGTGTTAACAGACCACTCCACTCCAAGTACTTGTAGGACTGCACCACCTCTACAGTATGTCCTCACCCTGGATGGAAACTGGGTTCAGTGGAGACTTATTCCTTCGAAAGTCCATGACCATTTCTTTAGTCTTGCTGGTGTTTATCTGGAGATGGTTAAGATTACACCACTCCACAAAGTTGGTAATCAAGCGCCTATATTCCTCCTCCTTCCCCTCACTAATACACCCCAGAATTGCAGAGTCATCCGAAAACTTCTGCAGATGACATGCCTCAGAGTTGTACCTGAAGTCAGTGGTGTAAAAGGTGAACAGGAATGGAGCTAGGACAGTCCCCTGTGAAGCCCCAGTACTGCTAACAATCTGTTCAGACACACAGCTCTGTAGCCGTACATACTGTGGCCTGCAGGTCAGATAGTCTATAATCCAGGACACCAGGGGAGTGTCCACCTGCGCCCCCCTTAGCTTATCTCTAAGTAAAGGTGGATGGATGGTGTTAAAGGCACTCGAGAAATCAAGAACATAACTCTCACAATGCCCCCCATCTTCTCCAGGAGACAGTTAGCTCTTTAGCAGGTAGATGACAGCGTCCTCCACTCCCAAGTGTGACCGGTAGGCGAACTGCAGGGGGTCCAGTGCTATACTCACCAGGGTTCTGAGGTGGTCTAGTACAAGCCTTTCCAGAGTTTTCATCAGGTGTGATGTCAGTGCCACTGGTCTATAGTCATTCAAGACTTTAGGGTGCTCCTTTTTGGGTACTGGCACCGGGCAAGTTGTCTTCCAGATACCCGGAACCCTTTCTAATCTCAGGCTCAGGTTAAAGATGTACTGCAGCACTCCACCCAGTTGGTCCGCGCAGAGCACCCTAGAGCTGACACCGTCAGGATCTGCTGCAGTCTTAGCAGTCTTATTGCCTGGAGTTAGAAGCTGTGCTGTAATCTTGGCCTTTGACTTAATGCTTCGATACTGTTTACTGGACAGTAGGAGAGAAAACAGTTTGTGACTGGGATGACTAGGGTCCTTGAGATCCTGGATGTTTGATAGCTCATAGCCGATAATGAGCTGCACTGACTTCACCACCCTCTGCAGTACTTCGCGATCCCGAGTGGAGCAGTTCCCATATCAGGCAGTGATGCAACCAGTACTCTCAATAGTGCACCTGTAGTTGGCCTGGATATGTGATGGCTTGCCAAACTTCTTTAGCCTACACAGAAAGAATAGACGCTGCTGTGTTGTTTTGAAGACAATGTTGATGCGGTGGGTCCAGGTTAAGTCCTCTGTGATGTTAACTCCCTCTCCATGCATCATTCAGTCAAAATCCAAGAACACGGAACTGCTTCTACCTCCAGGCAATAAGACTGCTAAACTCCCAAGCTGCAGTTCCTCTAGCAAATCATCCGTAATGGCTACATGGACAGTTTCATTATATGCAGCATACTGCACAACTTGGACATAATGTATTGCATACACCTTGGACACATAGCAGCTCTATTTACATTGATCTCTGTCTGAGTTTATTTTATTCAATTTCTATTGCACTACTATGTATTTTGCAACTTTCATTTCATGATTTTACCCCCCCCCAGTGAGCTTGTAGAAAAGACATTTCATTGCCAGCAACTACTGCTGCATGCTGTATTGTTGTGCATTTGATAAATAAACTTTGATTGATTGATTACTTTTGAAATTATTTCTCAGTAAAGAACTAAAGAACTAGAATAAAAACAACACCAGATACAAAAATAAAACACACAGAAACTGATAGCTCACAGCGTCAAAGGGGCTAAAGAGCTTTGAATATATGAGAATATAACAGAAAGTGTTTCTTACAAACAAAATGTAAACTAGCCAGAATTATTTCAATAGGAACAATTTCACCGAATTAATGAAATGAAGTGTAATCTAAGCATATCTCAGCCTTCACTGAATCCTGTAAGAGGTTTTGCAGGTGTGAAACCTGCCAGCAAAAGACATTTTGCCCAAAAGTTTGTCCTACTTTGACTTTCAGTGTATTTGTCATATGCACAAGTGTAATGAAATGTTTACTTGCTGCAATACAAAGACATCAAGGAAAAATAAACAAAGAACAACAGCAGCAACAACAACGCAATTAAATAACATACAACTTACAGATGCAGCCATTCAAAGTGCGTGGTACAGACACGTACCGGAGGTAATTGGCTACGGCGTCGCGCATTGTGACGCAAGATGACGCGCGGTACCGCGGTACGTGATTAGTTGACCGACAGGGGCACTCGTGGTCCGTTGGTCTGTCGTAGATTTACAGTAAACGTCTGTTGTAGTATTGAATATTCATATGGAATTTTACTACTGAAGGGAAATCTTAGTAGCTGAGCATAAAAATAATAGGAGCATACTGTAACGCGTGTGAAGGCCATAAACGATATTAATTTTGGAACATAAACATACAGTATATGGCTGGTCTTGGTACTTTAAAGAATACACACCAATATTCCATTTCTCCCTAAACATCTTAAGCATCGAAGTCTTTAACTAAAGAGATACCAGAGTCAACAAGCATACTTTTTAGAATTTGATTAAAAGGGAATATAATATGGAATCGCGTATCTAAAGAAATTAATAACTATATCATTATATTCATGTACCGCAACACAAGAATAGTGTTGTGATCAAGGTCTGTGATCAAATCCCACTGGAACTACGACTTTTTTTTTCAACAAACATTTCTTTGAAAAAATGAAACGTTTCCCTTGGTCAGAGATTAAATAAAACCTCACTCGCACCAAACAAATTTATATTTCTAAATATCACAACATGATCAAATTTAAGTCTTTTTAATAACAATGAATAGTCACCTATGCTTTACAAAATAAACATTTATATTGATTTGAATCGCGTTTTGATTTAAATCGTAAACGCGTGTTTAAATATATGTGTTTAAAGGCGATATATAAAAGCGCTGATTCTTATGGAATGTGTTCCGCCGGGGATTCAAAACATTTATTTTTTTTAATCGCGTATCTAAGGAAAATAGCAGTATAACCTTTTTCATGCACATCATTATATCTCATTTTGTATTTCTATAAAAAAAAATCATTTGCCCAGCCACTAATGTTGTCATTGTTTTTATCCTGTAAAGCGCTTTGAGGAGCACAGCTTTCTCACCACTTAGATTACTTTTTGATACCATCCTTACACAAAGCAGAAACTTCTTGTATTTTCCGATGACATACAAGTGGAAAGATTACAGATTTTAATCGTCCTTTTTCTGAACCAGGGAAAATCTGATCATGTTTCTCTATAACAATAATAAAAAACTTTCTTTTACATATCACCTTTAAAAGTGGCATCTCAAAACAATACAGTAGATGTAAACCACAGATTACAAAGTAAATACCCAGACAAACGCAAACGCGTTTTTAATAAAATGCTTTCATTCATTCAGCAGAGAGAGCATAAAACCTGGGTGTAACAGCTGTTCCTTTTTCTGATCACTCGCTCTCTGGATAAACATCTCGCCTGTCCTTTTCTTTGTTTTCCTAATTTTTTTGAGAAGCTAAAGGCGATATATCTGTAAAAGCGATGATTCTTATGTAATGTGTTCTGCCGGGGATTCAAGTTTTTTTTATTATTTTTTTTAATCGCGTATCTAAGGAAATCTCAGTATAACTTTTTTCATGCACAAACAGTGGCATGTTACATTATTAATTTGGGTGTCTCCTCTTGCCAGAAAGCTCTAAATTGCATTTTGAGTGCGGTTTTTGACTTTTTCTAAATTGCAACCCATAAATAAGGCCGATTACAAAAATGCACTTGGAATCTGTCTAAGCCCTACTCTGTCAGCCATTTTCTTTTACTGTAACAGACACAAAAACTCCCTTGCTTTTAACAGAGCGTTTCATAATTTCCAACACCGAAAATTATTTAAACTGCGACATTTATCATCCAACCAGAGCTCGAAATATCACAAGGATCCCCAAGAGCACAGCAAAGACTGTATTAAAAGTATACTAGTGACAAACTAGTATACTTTAGATCTTTTTTTCTGAACCGGGGAAAATCTGATCATGTTTCTCTATAACAATAATAAAAAAACATTATTTTACATATCACCTTTATGTGATATCACCTTAAGGACAGCACATACAAGGGTTAATTGCACAATGAACTGCGCCAAGAAATTTAAAATAGTCTTCTTTAGGTGTGAGGGTAGGAGTGGATCGCAGCAGGCATAATCAGCAAACCAGGAAAACAAAGAACAGGACAGGTGAGACGTGTATCCAGAAAGCGAGTGATCAGAAAAAGGAAATGGTGTTACGCCCAGGTTTTGATTAAAAAAAACACATATAATTAAACAAGCGTTTGTGATTTAAATCAAAACACGATTTAAATCATGTTTATATTGTAACGCATACTGTCCAGCCTCCATTTCTCTATAAAAATTTACTCTATTACAAATTTACAATTTGTTGATAATAGAAATGTTAGGTTCTCTAAAGCTTTGTGATAGTTGACCCACCCAGGCAGCAAAAGATCAGTTGCACTGGTAAGATACGACACCGAAGATATGATTAATAATCTTTTAAATCTGAAGAGAGATCTGAAGGGATCCGCCCCACACACACACACAATAGAAGCAGGAAGCAAAAGCAGGGGCTGTTGTCAGAAGGGAAGAAGGTGACTATTCATTGTTATCAAAAATGACTTCGAATCGATCATGTTGTGATATTTTGAAATATAAAAGTCAATTGATTGTCCATAATATTGCTATTCTATTTTTTCGAAGAAATGTTTGTTAAAAGAAAAGTCACAGCACCAGCTGGATTTGAACACACAACCCGTGAGTTGGTAATCAGGCACGTAGACCAGTGGGCTACAAGGGAAGTCATATGAAGAGAGAGGCGAAACAGCCCTACACAGCCCTGTCGCAGTACCAGATATAATCATATCGTTATTAATTTCTTTAGATACATGATTCCATATTATATTCCCTTTTAATCAAATTCTAAAAGTAAGCTTGTTGACTCCGGTATCACGTTAGTTAAAGACTTCGATGCTTAAAATGTTTAGGGAGAAATGGAATACTGGTGTGTATGTTTTCTTTAAAGTACCGAGACCAGCCATATACTGTATGTTTAAGTTCCAAAATTAATATCGTTTATGGCCTTCACACACATTACAGTATGCTCCTATTCTTTTTATGCTCAGGCACTAAGATTTCCCTTCAGTGGTAAAATTCCATATAAATATTCAATACTTAAACGGGCACAGTTAAGACATTAAATATACATATACATACTGTATACAGTACAGTTTGCATACAGTAATATGTTTATGTTCCTAAATCAATCTCTTTTATGAGCATGTGAAAGGCATGGTGAATCGATTCTCAAAAATAACTGTACTTTGCATGATTGGAAACAAATGCGTGATTGCGAAATTCTGTGGTGTTACTTTTACAAAGACGGTCAATGAAAAAAAGAATGTGGACCAGGGCAATACTTTGAGTTTACACTTACAGCTTGTCCAAGGTCATTCATTATTAATACTATTAGTAATATCTTCGTTAAAGACTTTGATGGCGACAGCTCAAACATGAGAGGTTGAGCTTTATTAGCTCCACCTTGCGGAAATTCCAGATACTATTATTTTACTTACGGTATTATAGGAGAATTCACGGTAACTAGCGGTATTTACCGGTAACTTGCAGCAGACTGCGTACAGCGTACCGGAAAATAATGCAGTATCGCCTGCGCATTTTGAATGGCTGCATCTGTAAATACAAGTCAGCACAAGCAGTGTGTAAAAAAATTACCAGCGTGAGTCAGTGTTAGAGGTAGAGTTTAATAATCTTACAGCTTGCCCAAAAAAACTGTCTCTGAATCTCGAGGTACGTGCCTTTGTGCTTCCATAACGCTTGCCAGATGGCAGGGAAGAGAAAAGGGAGATACCAGGATGACTGGTATCCTTAGCGATAATTCCAGCCTTCCTGAGACACCGTTGTAAAATTGCCCAAGAGCGGGGCTGTACTCCAATAATGGACTGGGCTGACATGATCACCCCCTGTAATGTCCATGTCAAAGTAGGACGACAACAATTTCTGTCACACCTAAAATATATGTCCCATACTCTCAAAAGCACTCTGTTAGGGACATTCTTAAAGCATGGGAAGGTAGATACTGGGTCAGGAACATTTTTTTTCCTGGAATCAACAGTACAGTGTTGTACTGGTGGCAAGCAACTGACACAATGCAGGATACACTCTGGGCTGGATACCACTCTATAGCAGGTTTGGACACACAGACATGCACAGACTTACACCAGGGCCAATTTTCCCAGAAGCAGTTATCCTACCAGCATGACTTTGGACTGTGTGAGGAAATTGGAGCACTCAACAAAAACCTGTACAAACACACAGAAAACATTCAAACGCCTCACAGATAGCAATCATGTTCTAGAACTCAGGGCATTGGTGCTGCAAGGCAGCAGTGGTAAGCACTGAACCACTGTGCCCCTGGAAATGCTAACATAAGTATGTAAAATAATTATACAGTATAGTTAATTTACACAATTGTGTTAGGATTCTATCCCACATAATGTTTACGTACTCCTGAAGCGTTATTGTTCCATTATAAAATAGATTGCTAAAACCCAAAGCCCATTAATTTTTTTTATCATATACTGTATTAGAAACAATTCATAGTTTGGGCCTATTGTGACTATATTGTGACTAAGATATCTTAATTCTCCTAATGTTTTATAATACCCCCTTTAGACTGAGTATTTTAATACCAAAACAAGGCATTAATTATATTCAGTTGGGGGTATTGACTCTACTACATTATATTCCCACAGATTTGTTGTTGTTTTAAAATGGTCATATTAAAATAGAATTGCATGTAGCAGCACTTTTTGTTTTATAAGTCATACATGCAGCTGCCAAACTGTAAAACAGCTGTAATATGATAGATTAAAAAAGAATCAAAAGTTGGGATGCAGATGATTACAGACATGAAAATGTGAACGAGAGAAGGATCCAATGTTGATGCAGCCTAGTTTTAAATCCCTCGAAACTCAATACGTTGGAATAGATACTATATGTATTTTAATTTATGATTTATGATTATAATATTTCTTTATCTTTAAGTTACAAAATTAATTATTAATACTATGGTATAAAATGCAATATGTTTGCTGATGTTTGTGGAACGAAAATAAGGCCAGTGTGGAGTACTTCTTAAATTATGCTTTTTTGTTACACAGTTGCTTGATTTTATAATCAACTATGAATGGAGCTCTCATTCTGAGCCTATCACAACTTATCCCCCCATGCCTAGTAAAACACTTTGAACATCTTGGATGGTTTATTCCAGTCATAGAACCTTTTGCTGTAAAGAGTGTCCTCCTTTTCTCAATTTTAAATGTACTTCCCCATAGTTCAAACTTGTATACTTGTATATTTGTGATTTATTGTATATTTTGAGGATGTTACCTGGGATGAATTTCTCAATGTCCTGGAGGATTTTTAATACTTGCATCAGTTTGCCTTATAGTTGTAGAGGCAAGGCTTATTAAAATACTGGAATTAAGTTTGCTGCTCCCTTGCCAGTCCCTCTCTCCTTCATCTCAGTCGTGCTGGACACAGAGAGGCCATTCCATTTGGTTCACAATTAAGGTGTTTTTCTAGCCGATAGAGTGTCCTGATAAGGAACAACTCCCAAAGCTGAGATTCTCCAGCAACCCTAATAAATGGTCATCTCTGGTGCCTTACTGTCTAGGAGAGTCTCATCCCAAGTTGTTTACAACCCCAAAGTCAGAGTGCATGGTTACTCATCCTCCACCTCGATCAGCCAATCAGGAACTGGTAGGGCAGGGTAACCCCACGTGGGTCTTGGATGCCCACAAAACTTTCAACCAATGAACGACCGTAGTTCCCCCAGGTAAAACAGGCAGCACAGGGCACCTCCTGGACATTCTCGACTCAGCTCTTCCTGGACATTCTTAGACTCAGTTATATCAATTATATCAGTTATATATTGTATCATTACATTAGTAGTTTTAATCTTCAAAGTGGTTAAAAATAGTTGCTAGAAATACATGAGTACCTATTTCAGTTTTTCTGACATAGCTCTGGAGGGTGTATTCTGTCCCTTGGGGTAGTACCCTCCCAGTAGGTGGAGGGGTGAGAGCTTTCATTTCCTCTGTCTTCACTACACATTCTACACTTTCCCACTGCTGCAGCTTCAGTTGAGGAACTGCAGTTCAGTTCCTGGGTTTCTATCTATGTGGAATTTGCATGTCCTCCCTTCTTGTTTTCAGCATGGAATAAACCTATTACTTGTTCCTTTGCAGCCTACGCATGCTGATGCAGCTACCCACCTGAGATAATACATATATTCTTATAATTATAAATCTCTAGAAAAAAGTGGAATTAAAAAGTCCACTGAAATATGCACTGAAACGTGCAGAAGGGTCTGTGTTTAATCGCAGCGATAACACAAGCTCTACTTTTAACAGGTTGTCCCTTAGAGTGTTCGATGCTTTCTTTGTGTGCCTAATCACAGTGTGGGGAGGGTTTAGGCTGCAATTGAATTTGAACATTCTAGTTCTTGTCTAAGACGGCTTTGGAACAGTTTACAACCATTTTTATTTTCTTTGTGATGCAACTTTAAACTGCAATGGCAAATGAAACCAATTGTACATACAATGGCATCGGCAATTGTAAATATGATAACATGTACTGTACATTGACACTTTTATGAATTTTATATTTGGCAGTATAATAAATATTCACTTGGGATGCACAATTACCACCCGCTGCCCTGGGGACAGACTAACAAAGTAATTTTGAAGCGTTAACTGCAGCAGCCACAAATAAAAAAAACAAACAATTCTCCTCATTAGAACACTGGAGAAATTATATTGATTACAAATCATAACTGACAAATTGTGAAGTTTCACAATTAGGTTCCTTAATTTTTTAAATATTCACTGAAATAAGTTTCTCAGCATCATTAACTACTAATTTATGGATATAGATATATTTAGCTGTTTGTGGCAGAGTATTCCATTTTCTTCATATATGTCTGAATCAAATTCTTTAACTTGTTCACTTGTTATTTTGGAAACAAACCACAATTTGCTGCCGATGCCATTGCAATGGACAATGAAAATGTGAAATATAGGGCACTGTGGCCAGTGAACAGTTTGGTACAGAACAATTTTCTTACATACTGCACAGCTTAAAAACTATACCGTATATTAATATAATTATAATATATTAATATAATATAGTATTCCCTCATTTAATCCAACACTATTTTCTTTTCAGTACTTCTGGAATTAACCTTCACTTGTGACACTTAGTTTTAATGAACAGTTGGAACAAGAAATGCCTCTATTACTCTTCATCTTACAGAAGAATCCCCCCTTAACCACCAACCATCACACAAAATTTATCCAGATACACACATTACCACCATGGCCAATTTTTCCAGAAACAATTAACCTCCCTGTATGTCTTTGGACAGTGCTCAACTGTAGTATGACTTAATCAGTATATACACAAATACAGCATGATACCATATATTTTTAAAGCCACTACAGTACAGTGTGTGAAATGTATTTTTAAAAGTTTAAAGTTAAATTGCTTCCTGATTACTTGTTGAAATTTGCATTAAGACCAAGTATAGATTTTCCCCAATGCAGATGTAAACCTGTAAGAGGCATATCACACTCATAAAAATAAATATTTTATGTATACATGTCCAGCTATTTAAAAAACAAGAAATAGTCAGTCTGGGATTGGGTCACCTTTCAAGCAGCATGCAGCCATCTAAACCACTGGACTAAACTGCCACTTGAGCACAACATGTTACAGTACAGCCTACAAACGTTTCATTGTCCATTACCACCACAGGAACATCAAACATCCTTACAGATCTTTTCTAGCAACTCTTAAAGTGATCAATATTGTTGGAATATGATGAAAAGTATGCAGTACTCCTCCAACTGTATACATGTCATTATCACAATCTGACAGTAAATCAAAACTGATGTGCAAAAAACAAATGGGCTTAGAGTAGTACAATGAATACCTCAACATGTGGATAAAGCTCAGGTGGGTAGCTGCATCCATCAGCATGAGTAGGCTGCAAACGTTTATTCAACGTTAAGTTAAAACATTTCAGCTGTGGAGCCTAGTGTGTAGTGTAGTTCCTAGTGTGAATATAGCTTAGAAAGCAGGAAAATAAGTTTGAGTAACTTACCATCTATAGCTGAAAAACTAACTTCAAACACCCAAGGAAGATAAGATCACTTTATTGGCCATATACAATTTCTTGCATGAGGAATTTGTCTTTTCGCATACCCCAGCTTGCTCTCCATGAAACACAAAGAGAAGCTTGGGGTCAGAACGCAGGGTCAGCCTTTATACTGGGCCCTTGAGCAGTTGGGGCTAAGGGCCTTGCTCAGGGGCCCAACGGAGTAGGATTCCTACTCCACGGGATTTGAACCGGCTAAGATCCTTAGCCACAGAGCCACCGCTCTGCCCCTTATTTACAGATGTACTGTAAATGATGAACCTGTGTGGCAAAAGTGATAATTGGATACAAGTCAATCTTGGTTTGTGAAACAGCAACCTGGAAGCTTAAGATGTTGTCCAGTTTACTGGGTAATCACGACTTTGTGAAGCAGCCCATCTTCTCCCTTCGTATGCCAGTGCCATGCACTCCACCCTAAATCCAGGAAAAACTGGGTCATGTACAGATGCAGCCATTCAAAATGGGTGAGGTATTTCACGGCATACCGCGACACGCCCACCGGGGTATCACGCGGTATCACGTGTGTCACGTGACTAGCTATCCGGCGTCGCCTTGTAAAACCGCCAGGGGGAGCTTAACCTCTCATGTACAGCATTCGAGCCTTTAATTTTGAACTGTGTATTACAGCATGTTAATCATCAGTCATTCAAATGTTGGTATATTTTATGAAAGCAAGATTGCTCAGTTGGACAAAAGTACACAACCTACCTTTATCAGAAATATTTATGCATCAAAGCCTTTACTGAAGATATTACTAATAGTATTAATAATGGATGACTTTGGACAAGCTGTATACTCAAAGTATAATTTCTTTAGCACATTTGTACAAGCACTTGGAATCTGTCCAAGCCATACTTTGTCAGGCATTTTGTTTTACTTCAACGGGCATAAAAACTTCCTTGCTTTTAACGGGGCGTTTCATAATTTCTAACTATGAAAATGATTTAAAATGCGACACCTATCATGAAAAGAAAAAAATACACACCAGTATTCCATTTCTCCCTAAACATTGTAAGCTTTGAAGTCTTTAACTAACGTGATACCGGAGTCAACAAGCATACTTTTAGAATTTGATTAAAAGGGAATATAATATGGAATCGCGTATCTCAAGAATTTAATAACGGTATGATTATATCCGTGTACTGCGGCAGGGCTGTTTCGCCTGCCTGCTTATGCGAGCTGTCTTGTAGCCTACTGGTCTATGTGTGTGACTACCAACTGGCAGGTTGTTTGTTCGAATCCAGCTAGTGCTGGACCTTTCAGTTTTATTTATTTATTTTTTAATCGCGTAACATAAACATATTACCGTATGCAAACTGTACTGTATACAATATGTATATGTATATTTAATGTCTTAACTGTGCCCGTTTAAGTATTGAATATTCATATCTAATTTTACCACTGAAGGGAAATCTTAACATAAACATACAGTATATGGCTGGTCTCGGTACTTTAAAGAAAAAAACACACACCAGTATTCCATTTCTCCCTAAACATTGTAAGCTTCGAATGAAACCACTAAATAAAGACATAAATATAGAAATCTTAAGATTTGTTTTATTTAATGTTGGTAGCAGGATGAACTGTCAGAGTGTATATTTTGTTGCAAAGTTGCTACAAGATGTTAACAGTGAAAAAGGTATTTAGAAATGAGTTATTTCAAGATGAAAAAGAAAACATACACGAAACATGGTTTCATTACGACCAGAATCGGTCTTGAGATATTTTTAACTTGATTTACAGTATTTGAGAGGTATGTCTTAACACCGATACTACAGTGCTTAAGTACTGCTCACGTATATGTTTCTAGGTTTATATTATGCATTTCATACGGTCAAATTACTTTTGAGCAACTAATAAGAAGCGCGAAACGGTATGCGTTTTACTTTCGTTTTGTGCTGGAACCCGTGGATTGATTAGAGATATCAAGTACATACAAGTCATTTTTTAAATGTTGTAGTTCGTCTTGAAAAAATGTTACGAGTACATCATCTATCAACAATTAGGTTCTGTTTCCATATTGCGGATTTTGGTTAGGTACAGTATTATCAAATCCAGTGGCGCTGTGTGTTACTTTACTGAGTCCCAATCTGTGATTGAAACCTGTAAAACCGGTTTAATTCGTCACAGCCAGCACTCTTCAGGTGTGAGGGTCTTCTGCTCAGAATGAAACGCTAAAATGTTTGTGTATATTCTAATGGTAGTGGGGGCAGGGTGTGTGGGAACAGGTTTGTTCTTCACACCTGAAACATTTTCTCTGAAAGGATTTTCTTCGCAGTTAACCGATCTTGTAACAGCATGTTACAGTTTACTATTATTAACCATATTAATTTTAAGTGCTTAATGTAAAATCTTGTAAAAATATATTTTCATTGTTCAAATATACATTAAGTCTGACTATCATATAATAAGTTAAATACAAAACTAAAGAAAAAATAGGGTTAAATATAATTCAAAATATTTTGCTAACAATGTTAACTGTTTATGAATAAAATGTATTAACTAAGGAGTAGGATGGCACAGTTGTTAGTATGTTTTTTGTTTTGTTTCTTTTTCATAAATACAACAGTAGTACCTGATGTCTCAGTGGCTTTCAAAATTAAATTATGCATGCAAACCTGTGAACTAGAAAGATAACTAAGATTTTAATACTAATTAAATGACCGCGGGCACTTCCCACCGCCTCTACATTCTCAGAGTAGAACAGACTAACCTTCTAATGAAAGACGGTCCACCCCCCACGGACAGGAAAAGTGCCCACAGGCACTTAAACTTAATATGGTCAGGAACGGTAAACAGTAACATGGTAAGAAGGAGCACGTACAAACGTTTTCGAAATAACCACATGTAAGACTCTGATCCTAAAAATGGGATTTCTATATGTCTTTATTTAGTGTTTACATTAGTGACAAAGGCTAAACTTTTAGCTTCAGTAACGTGTACATATCTCCCCTTTTAATAAAACGACTTGGTTGAAAACTGTTCCAGAGCCACTGTTGTTTCATCAGTGAAAAGTACATCATGAAATGCCTCTCCCTGTTCAATCCACTGGAAAAAAGAAAAGGAGCATAAAGCTTCTGATGGTCATAAACGATATTCATTTAGGAGCAGCATCAGAGGTATGTTTTTAACTGCACTGCATTGGAGAGAATACCATAGTGTGTTTTTTTTTTTTACTCCCTGTCGGAAACTGGCTTCCAGAAGAATCAGTATGGCTCAGAGATTAAATAAAACTTCACAGACATTAACGAAGAGCATAACCCGTGTACTGTATGCACTGCAAGTACAACCCAACTCTCTGCAGGAGTGCTGGCTGTGACGAATTGAACCGGTTTCACGGGTATTTTCAAAGTAGGAGGCGAGATTTCCAGCGAAAGACACCCCCCCCCTCAAAAACCCAGTAAATACAGTACTTACTAGTTAAAGGCTAGGCTCCCGACTACGGCGAAAGGAACCCTTCTTTCATTAGAAGACAATGAATATATTTTAGCCCTGAATGAATTAATAGCAAACATGGTTTACATAAAAGACATTTTTCCAAGAAAGTTTAGCCTTTGTCACTAATGAAACCACTAAATAAAGACATAAATAGAAAAATCTTAAGATTTTTAAAATACATGACTTTGCTAAAATTTATTTGAAAATAAAAACAATTACAACCGCCAGGGGAGAGAGAGAACAGGGGAGGGATGTTGGTTTTGCATAAGGGGCGGGGCTATGGAAAGTAGGTATGTTTGGGAATGTGTAGTTACATGTTCTGGCTGTTTGTGAATTATCGTTGTTGAGTATGGAGTGTTCAGGTATTAATTTTTTGTAATGCTTTATGTTGAAAATTGAGGTGGATTTTGTTTATGATAAACAGGATAAACTGGGATGGGAGGAAGGTTTGGTTTTGCATAAGGGGCGGGATTATGATAATTGGAGGACTTTGCGAGAGTAAAATGGTTTGATTATTTGATTTTGTATTGTGGTTGTTATCTATGTTTTTGGTTGGTATTATGTTTATATGGTTGTTTTTGTTGGTTGGTTGTTATTATGGTTATTAATAATACGATCTATAGTTGAAATCTGAGCCTAAATAAAAAGAAAAAGCAAGTGATTAGGTTTATGAGCAATCTAATTACTTATTCATTTAAAAAGCTATATAAAATAAAGTTTATTATTAATTTGCTGGACAGAGCGGTGAACATTATTATGCATAAGACAAAGATAACGATCCTGATCAGTTTAGAAATCTGTGTACGCTGTAAGGTTTTTACTTCTTAAACTTTTAAAATACACGTTTAGAATTGAAAGAAATCCTCTTCCTGGTATAGCAAACCAGCACGTCTTTTTTCTCCAATCAGAGGGGTGTCAGATGGTGTCAGCCAATCACCATTCTGCGTTGGGTAGCAACGGGTGACTGTTCTCAGGCGGAACATGTAAACAGCTTAATGTTCGTGTTAAATATTTTTTTTTAATTAAAATTCATTCTATACAGCAATCGAATATTTGGGTACCGTTTCATAAAACTTTCATGCTTAAAATGTTTAGGGAGAAATGGAAGACTGGTGTGTATTTTTTCTTTAAACTACCAAGACCAGCCATACACAGTACAGTTTACATACATACAGTAGTGTTTTAAATTAATATCGTTTATGACCTTCAGATGCGTTATGCTCCTCTTCTTTTTATGCTCAGCTACTAAAATTTCCCTTTAGTGGTAAAATCCATATAAATATTCAAAACTAAGCGGATTAAAATGTGCACAGTAAAGACATTAAATGATTAAATCTTTGCACTACCAACCAATGCACCACGAGTGCCCCTGTCGGTCATTTTGGCCAGCCAATCACTTGCCCTGCGGTATGCTCCGGTGCCCCGCGGTGGCTTGTGGGTAGGTTACCGTACCGCGGGTTTTTACCGCGCATTTTGAATGGCTGCATCTGTAATGTTAGTCCGTATCGTGGTCACTGGTGACTACTCCTGTCTCCCCAGATGACACTTTTTATTTTTAAGATAAACGCGAGATAACGTTTTTTTGAAACCGCTCCACAAATGTTCTCACATGCACATATTCTCCAATATCATCACAACAAAACCATAAAGTTTGTTTCCACAGACATGACACTATAATGCAATAAACCAATAAATAAATGAACTAACAGAATCTCAATAAAAACACCCAGCCAGCACAACATGTCAATATCATACATTTTTACCAACAAAACCGCAAAAGCAAAAAAAAGTAAATATATATATCCCATGTTTTTATCTTATTCTGGAGCATGATATATATCCAAAATAACCCAGACTAGCTAATCTCCAGAGCTGGAGACTAGTGAACGTTATTGATTACGTAGTAAATGTTTGAAGAACGTCTGCTAGAAATAAGGCGATCTGATTGGCAAAAGCCGCTGTCATTCATTGTATTTTCAGCCATTCAGAGCCCTTAGGGGGTAAGACTTCCTCTAGAAGCTTCAGGCTGCATTCCGCCTGCCTTTTAGCTAAATCATTGACACAGAAGGGGTATTCAATCAGTTTCTTATCAGTGCTCCTTTATTTCCCACACCAGAAGGGAACTCTGAGGTTTTTGCATAACAGCAGATAAAGACTCTCTAGCAGTGTTGAGTGTAGAGCTCTGCTGAGTGGACACATTAAGAAATATAAGAAATTTGACTATTCACACTCAAAGCCAAGGGGGTTAGCTTCAATTTAAGACCTGAACCAGGCTCCTGCTATGTTCTGCTGCAGAGATATAACAAATATTTAAGGGGTAGGAAATTCCAGGCGGAAATTGTCTAAATATGTCAATGGTGTTAAGAGGGTATGGACAAAACAAAACCATTCATAATTTCAGGTGCATTTATTAGCAGACACATGTACACCAGTCCATGTTTTACATAAAGAAGTGCCAGCTTCCACTTTGCACCCAAAATTAGGTCACAATCCTGAAGACTTGGAAAGCTGCAAGTTCAGACCTTGCACTTCTGGACATAGCCATACTTACAGACTACCCAAAGGATTTCTGTAATGTACACATACAAAAAATTATTTAAGCAAATTCAGACACCGTTAGAAACTACTTTGTAATGTATTGGAAATGTTTTATCATGAATTCAGTTTTTCTCAATTTCATGATACTGAGTGACAGAGGCATTTCAGTTTCTCACAACTGTTCTCCTGTTCTCTATCCAGCTCAACTCTTCTGTTTATAGCTGACAGATTTCTTTCTTGAGCTTTTTCAATGCACGGCTCTACATGTCGCTTTTTGAAGGACTTGCTTGCATTCTTTTTCTGTTTAACTAACCTTACTAACTTTCCAACTAGTAGGGATTGTAAGGATTTGGACACAATTAGTATACGATTAGCAAAGCTTCAAAGCAGTACAAGGCTATTGTGATTGACAGTCTAATTTAACACTTTTCATTTACAGTACTCTTGCTCAAAGAACAGGAAGCCTGAACACTGTAATATACAGATTGGATGGCACAGATAAATCATTAAATATGTGACAAGAATGGATCATGCAGCAACATAGATGGCAGTCTAACCCACGTTATCAAACATAATAATTGTTACAAAATAGAATAAGCAATGGTATTAGCTTTGACAATATGCTTGGTAGCTTTGTATCAGACTCCCACACTGTACTTGTGTATAGTGGTGGCTAAATGTATGTCTTTCTGGAAGACCTTCTTGAGAACCCTTCCTAGTGCTAGCCTCCCGGGTTGCAGTTTTAAGTCCATGTCATATACAAACATGACTTCTCCTGACTTTTACATCTCCTAACATACATAAGACAAATCCATTTTAAACCAAGTCACATAAGTATTAAATAGATTCTACAGATAAATATAGCATACGATTGCAATTATAATTCATGCAAAATTCTATTCTACAGAAACTGTTTGGTTACTTATTTCCACATGTGGCAGGTATCATTCTACTAAATGTATATGATTTTCCATGTGTGATACATTTGATCATTCCAGGTTTTTAAATATCCTTTATTTAAAAAAAAATATACAGCATTTTTATGTTAGAGGTCCTCCCTCTATAATAGTATTGTCTAGATATAAATTCATTACCAAAACTAAATCTCTACAGTATTGTTTTAGACGTAGGAGTACTGCAGTTGATGCACCACATATTGATGTTAGGAAATGGCACTTATTGCATCAAACACAATGCCCATCTGCCTCAAGCACCCTTAAAAATGTAAATCTGAAGAAATGGAAGCAGTGAAAGCAGTTTCATCAGGAAACAATACCTCAGTGTGGAACAGGCGTGCAGGGCCAGCAGACAGACAGCTCTGCTCAGGGGATCACTGGGCTGCTTTTTAACAAACACCTGTGAAGAGATGGGAGAGAAATGTAAACCCCACTTCCCTCCATCAAAAGACACCAGGACAGGGCCTGTGCTCATCTACAGGCACAGCTGAGAGTCCAGAGACTGTGTGCAGCTGAAGCGAGGAAGAGAGCGACGGCACCTCTCTCCCCTCTGATTTCTACTGACAGTAAGGACTGTCAGAGCATCCGTGTGGGAAAACAGTAGACAGGCGGCTGCGTCAGACACACTGACCATCATTGTCGCCAGGAGCTCGGCCTTGGCAGGGAAGCTGGGAGCTCCAGAGGGACTGGTGCTGTCTGCCTGTGCCATCATGCCCACACTGCGGCACAGGCTCAGTCTGACACTGGGCTCCTGCAGAGGACACACAGCAGCTCACTCACTGACAGCCCAGGCAGGCCCTGCAAGGAGTGAAAAACTCACTGGAATAAATCCTGACTGCACACACCTTACAGAATGTACCAGCAGGTTAGTCAAGTCTGCAGAAAGCAATTGTGAGGTTCACACTATGAGCTCTTCTGTTCTTAATAAATTTAAACATAAAGAACTTCGCTGTGATCTTTACATTTCCTTCCTCTCTGATGGGCAAATGACCAGTAAAACTAGTTTTAGCTCAAGTCCTGGGTTGATTGCTGTGTGGAGTTTGCTTGTTCTCTCTGGGTTTCCTCCAGGTGCTCCAGTTTACTCCCACAGTCCAGCGACATACTGGTAGGTTAACTGGCCTGTGGTAACATTAGGCTGGTGTGAGTGTCTATATGCCCTGTGAAGGACTAGCATCCCTTCAGATTTTCACTCCAAATGATTCGATCGGTGGTCTCTAAATTGACCAGTCTCAAAAACCAATTTTGCGATGACTAAATCTCCCACAGTACTAGAGCATAACATACGCTCTCTGGTCTAGCAGTTTTACTATGCTTTTAGAAAAGATGAAAAATCTGCAGTTGCTGCTCAACCATCAATAACGGCAACACTATGTACAGTGTGTTTGGAAAGTATTTATATTAAAAGTCAACAATAGAAAGGCTTCACTAGTACTTTCCTGGATTTTGCTGCATATACTTTCCACTCATTTTTGAAAGTCTAATTAGGCCCTGCTGAGACCCAGCGCAGGACTGCACACACTCACAGGACTCAGATTTTTTTTTACACTTACTGGAAAAAAAAAATTACTTGTATGAAATGCGCCTTTTAAGAGCAACGAGCAGCTACACTGCAGCTAGGTCCTGTTTCTCCCCATCACAAGCCTCTGGGGAAAGATTATGTTTCTATTTCCTAAATGCACCTCTAGTTTCTGCTTGGGCTCTCACTGACCCCTTCAATCTAGTCCTTTAGGTTGACTTTATCAGTGCCCATAAGACTGAATATTTGTGCCAGGAAATCTTTGGCCCTTTACCCACTGTGAAACACCATAATCTCATTTGGTACTTCTACAGTGCTACTCTACCTCATCCACCTAATTTGCATCACCTATAACCTAGACTAGGTGAGCAATAGTAGAACCTACATAAAATCACTGCAGGTCAGGGAGTATTGCTTGTCAGGACACCTAAATATTTTAGGCTTAGTACAATGTCCTACATAACCACTTCTCAAATGAATACGTGGCACCTGTATTTCAAAGGTGACTTTACTCAGACCCTTCTGAAAGACTAAATACATTAAATCTTACTGTGGCTGCTTCTACATAGTTGAAGTCGGGCAAGGATTTATCAAAAGACTATTTAACCTCCATGTTAGCAATTTCCTACAATAAATTAGATGGATCTGCTTTAGTCCTGATGGCTCCAATAAAGTAGTTAAGCACCTCAGGCTCAAACTACTGATGACAGCGGTCTCTTCCTTGTTGGCACAAGACATGCTCAAGTGCACAGGCAGTGTCCATGATTGGATGCAACTATTGTTGCAGTGTTTTCTGAATGAGCTCTTAGTTCCACATCATAAAATAACATTGTGATCAGATTGAGGGAGGGGGGGGGGAATAAAAAGCATGCAACACCATCAGAAGTTCCAGGCTATTTTATTTGGCTCAGAAGGTAGAAACATTCACTATTCTCCTCCAATGACCAGACCATAAGGGCTACTCAGACCTGACACCTCTGGACTCGGCCATCTTTGCACACAATCCAGAGGATTCCTCGGTCATAGGACACATGCCTGGCCACACCAGCTGCCCTTAGAGCCCACCACCTCCTGCCAAAGGGGTTACAGGCATCAATACCAAGCCTGCAGGAAAAGGAGCAGGGTTAGAGCAGCATAGAATCAGGACAGTCATGCATGCAACCATGTGCATTAACCCCTCCCCCAGCTCACCTCTTGAAGACCACTCCATTCCTGTTCACCCCATACACACTGCCATCTGAGCCCACCTCCACCAGGGACAGGGAGCCCTGAATGGGGTACCACCTGTCAGAGCCTTTGCAGGAATCCCCACTCACATCCAGCTTGACGAAGATCCGGTCCAACCGGTTCACTCCCCAGCAGCCAAAAGGCCCACAGGAATAGTACTTGAGGGAGCCCACAACAGGAATCCAGGGGATGTTGCCCTGGCCAGCATACTGCAGCACAGGCCCGCTGTTCAGGCAGAAGATGGAATTGGCAGCATTGACACCAACCACGAACTTGTCTCCACCAGCATCAATCTGGATGAGGGAGCCTGCAGAGGAGAGCAAGAAATACAGCTGTTCTAGGCAGGGGGCAGTGCAGTGCTCCTTCCTCAAACACTTGAGGAGTGAAGGAAATGGCCACCTTCAGCCAGAAGACTTTCTCCATGTATAAACTTGAAAGCTACCATTTCTAACCTACAGTATGTAGATCAGCTGTAGCCTCACCTGGTTGCACTTGGATCCACCTTCCCCGCAGCCACTTGAACACAACGCTGGCGACACTCACACTCCAGAGCCCTGCTGGCCCCACACTCACATGTTTCCCCTTCATGGCCAGAGAGACCCAGCTGTTGGCCTGGTAGATGACCAGGTTGTCTGCATTGTCGACACCACACACCCTTCCAGCACCAGCATCTACCTGCTTCAGACTGCCAGGCACAGCCCAACACTGCAGGGCTTCAGCCACAGACACTGGGGAGGAGAGGACACCACTAAGATCAGGTGGAAGGAGCCTGGGCTTAAGGCAACAGAGGATCATGAGCAGTTGACAGTGAGGAACTAATCAAGAGACAGGACAGAATAAAACAAGTCAACAGGGCATTAACACATTAGCAACAATATGAACAGAGGTTATACTCCCCTATGTGCGATAAACATGGTCTTGTTTTCAGGTGCTATTGGAGTTCTACATCCGAGTCATGGATTTAATACAAATAGCACTCCAAGTATCTTTTTAGGCAACACCTACACTCAAGGTCAAATCAGCTATACTAACACATAAATACAAGCAATATGCAGTTATTTCTCTTATTTGCCCTTATACTGCTCCTTTTAACTAAAACAGAATATCCAAACCATACCTAGAAGAACTCCCACAAGCAAACACAACACACAGCCTCTCCCTTCCATGTTGATGAGTGATCACACAAACTTCATGTATAGTACAAGCACCACCAGTGGCCTTTATATACTCAAGACTGCTGGGCTTCAGCTCCTACACACACCTGTCTAACCAGGTGTTAAATTGGACCATAATGAGCTGCTGATTGAATCATTCAAGTTTCAATTACAGAAGACATCATGAATTATCCTCAGGTTGTAGGAATCATGACAACAAAAACTGAAATTGAAGCCCAGTGCTTCAGATAGTCATGAGCTGGATTAGTTCTAATATCAGCAGTGACATCCTCCAGTAGTGCAGATAAGGGGTGATCACAGGTGCAGCTGGCACACAATAAAACTCTGTAAATGTTTAATGCAAGAAATAACTGAATTAGCTAATGAAACAACTAGGTGTATCAGGTCTTGCACTAAAATGTTTTACAAAGCTGAATATTTCATTACTCTTGTTACAAACCTTTGCAGTCTTTGTCCTGAGATATTCTTTTCATTTCATGTTTCATCTGACAGATTAAAGATTACATTTTTCTGAGCACTCAGAGAAACATATTTTGGACCTGATTTGAAATCTTCCAGGTCCTGTCTTGTTTTCTCAGTTAATCTCATGTGGGAGAGGATTAGTGTTAATTAAAACACAAGTTACTGCATTCAGAATGGGGAATTAATGACACTGTAGCTCTTAAGGCACCTAATTCACGAGTGACCATTTGGACAGAACAGTGAGGTGGATTTTAGGACTGCAGCCTCACATTTCCTGGGGTTGATTTCCAGCTGAATTTCCTGCTGTGTGGAGCTTGCATGTCTTCCATGTGGATTTTCTCTGTGGGACCAGATTGCTCCCACTTTAGAAAGGCTTGTGTGTGAATTTCATAAATCCTCCCCTTGTGCTTGTGTTCACAGCTGCTGGTCGTTTCTTGACTGCAGATTGGAGGGTGTTTGTCTGTGAGGATATTAAAGACAAGGTAGATGTCATTACTACATACATTTATGGGTTGAAAATGTGTTTCCATCTAAACAGACAGAAAGGAAATGCTAGATTATGGAGGAAAGTGATTCAAAGGAAGGTACAGGAAGAATTAAAACAGCCGTAAAGAGATGGGAAATCCCAGGTGGAGAAATTGATGAATGGAAACAGGACCAGGCCAGACGGCCAAGTCCCCCACAGTAACAGCTTGTTGAGCCTCACACCTTGGGCCACCATGTAAATGAGCTGAATTATTTCTTATCTCAGTTTGAGAGCAGTGAATCAGCAGAGGCCATTTTTAACAATGGAATTGGGCCCACTGGTGTCTCTCCTTTACTATAACAGCTGAACAAGTGGGGCGGCTGTTTTTAATGGGTCCTGACAGACCAGAAGGGTATATACTTTGCAGAAGTGTCTTGACAAACTCAGTCCTGTATTGAGTAACCTTCAGAAATCTCTTCCCACAATTACAGGTCTAAGGTTTTGGAAAATAATTGTTCCTCTGATTTTATTACTGTTTTATTACTGCCGACTACAGTGTCCGCCACACATCGTCGTTTGCAAAGGCAAAGTGCCACTTCTCCTTCTTGGGTGGAGCGGTGGCTCTGTGCATGTGGCTGGAAGGTTGCCAGTTCAAATCCCACTGCTGGCAGAGGAATCCTACTCTCTTGGGCCCCTGAGCAAGGCCCTTAACACCAACTGCTCCAGGGGTGCTGTATAAACGGCTGACTCTGCGCTCTGACCCCAAGCTTCTCCCTGTCTGTGTCTCCTGGAAAGCGAGCTGGGGTATGTGAAAAGACAAATTCCTAATGCAAGAAATTGTATATGGCTAATAAAGTGATCTAATAATTAATAATAATTTCTTACACTTATACAGTACATGCTTTTCTGGACACTTCACTCAGAGCTCTTTACAGGTAATGGGGACTCCCCTCCTCCACCACCAGTGTGCAGCCCCACCTGGATGATGCACCAGTACACTCCCCACACACCAGCTCTCAGTTGGGAGGAGAGCAGAGTGATGAAGCCAGTTCAGAGATGGGGATTATTAGGAGGCAAAGAACAGGGGGAAATTTGGCCAGGACCAGGGTAACACCCCAAATCTTTTTCAGAAACACCCTGGGATCTTTAATGATCAAAGAGAGTCAGGACCTGTTTTATTTCTCATTTGAAGGACGGCACCTTTTTTACAGTATAGTGTCCCCCATTGCTATACTGGGGCACTAGGACCCACACAGACAGCAGGGGGAGCGCCCCCCTACTGGTACCAGTTACACTTCTTCCAGCAGCAGCCTCAGCTTTTCCAGGAGTCTCCCATCCAGGTCCTGACCAGACTGACACCTGTTGGGCTTCAGTGAGTTGCCAGCTGTGAGCTGCAGGGTGATAGAGCTGCTGTGTGTAAAACATAAAAGGCTCTGGAGTCTGTGGAGACACGAGGATTCAAACCCGCTCTCTCACTGGACACAGAGCAGGACTCACAGGACTTTGCTCAGGGACCCAACAGTGTAGGAGTCCTCTGCCAGTTGCAGGATTTGAACCAGCAACCTTCCAACCACAAGCTAAGAGCCACCACTCCGCCCAAAGACTTCATAAACTTCTTATGTAGGACTCAGACTATTATCTCGATTGCAGTACATCTCATTTTGTTTTTTTGTAGCAGCTAGACACAAGGACATTTATTCTCTAAATTTAATGAATTATTACGTAGTGTTTCAATCATGGTGTCCTGCAGGTCCTTTTAAGGACTTCTGATATATTTGCATCCTAGTTGTGACACAAAGGGACAAAGACAAAAGACACATATTTACAATGCTTTAGAATTCTGTGAGTGGCATTTATTAATTTGACATTTTTTTTTTTTAAGGGAACAGGAAGCGCATGCCTCTCCAAAAACAAAGTGTAGTTTTTAAATACAGTAGGTGCATGAGCCAAATACACTGACACACAAACAACACTTCAGACGCTCACACACGTAACATATGATACACATGAACGTTAACGATTGGCATTATTAACGTTCATGATACAGTTTTGTTTAGATCAAGCTAAGTAAAGTTAAAACGAGTAAGGAAAGATATTGAGTTAAAGAAATCCCTAAAGTAATATCCACAGATATCCATACATGCAGTTAATCTAGATTGCTGGGATTAGCTCTGGCAGTACATGCTGGATGTATAATTGAAAAAATGTTCCAATTCAAAATAAAATGCAGAAGATATTCTCTTCAAAATTTGAATAGTTAAGAAATAAAAATGTATTCAAATATCACTGAAGCCTGCATTTGTGATACAGTAGTGATTCCAATTTTATTCTGCTGATTTGTTTTTAACTGTAATTAGTGCATAGTACCTGTACAAAATGGGCTACTTAAAGTATCCGATCTGAGTGACTGCTGAGAAGGAATTCACACAGTATGAACTGTGCAAAAACAAAAAGCTTTCTAAAATTGCAGATAGCTCATGGATCACAAATAATTGTCTTTTAAATATCATTGGTTTGAAAGAAACCAAAACTGCAGGAGCATCGAGAAAGAGATGTCCAGTCCACACAGATCCTCTAATTTTAACAGTTTAGTTTACAAAACTGAAAAACAAACATGAGATATGAGATGACATCAATGTTCTAGTTTGATGACAAGGATCAAAAGAACAGGTGAAACAGCCTGTAGAGGCCAATTAACTTAGTTTGCAAAGGACCAGAGGCTTCTTTCTATCAATACGTATATAAACTGATCATTTTCAACAGAACAAACACATGACACCGTGTTTTAACCATAAACACTTACAGTTTTCAGATGAACCTTGGGCTAGTTACATCGGCCGAACACTAGAGTGGGGCAGTGTATATGTTTCATGTTTATATCACTTCGTCCGTGTTATTGCTATTTTTATTAATATTATTTGAATATTTAACATACAATAATATAGACAATTAATAATAATGTCAAATGGTGAGTATATGTTATATCTGTATTTTATTAGGAGAGACAGAGTCTTCATGTTAAAAACACATCTTGCATGTTCCCTGGAGCTGAACCCGGGTCGCTGGTGTGGCAAGACCTCCACCACTGAGCTGCAGCATCGTCCTGCTTGAACAAGCACCTACACTTAAAACTAAATGTCTGTCATCTTCCAGGACACTGCAAATAAGCATTAGATACAGCACAATAAATAAATATGTACTGTATAAAGACCACACAATTAAAATTAGTGATGCTATAAATGCTTACAGAAAAAGTGAAATAAAAAAACAAATTCCATTTTATTTCAAAGTCTTTTGAAACGAATCTACAGTATATCAATATACCGAATGGATCAAAACATTTTCTCGCATTCATTGTGGTGTTGTTGTAAGGAAAGAGTGATTGCCTCAAAATGATTGTCTTTACTGTCTAGTACACTTCTGTTTTTCACATAATATATAACATTATAACATAATACATTTAATTATATGTATAATCTATTTGACAATCAAAACCCAAAATAAAATTCTGTTTTCTAATTACTATTTATGCACAGTTACTAATACTTCTGTAGTTAATTCAAAAAATATATAGTTATTGTACAGTATACTACGGCAAGCACAAGAAAGCACTAAGGACTTAATATACATTTAATTTTTATTATAAAAATACGATTTTCTGTGTGCTAGATACTTGGCACATTGAGGATTCACTGCGCCACTTGTCAGTCTAACAGAGCACTCCGAGTGGCTGTATCTGTAAGTGCTGATTATTAAGGTAACATTTTGTGCAGGTGGCAGAAGAGTTTCAAAGGTTACTGCCCATCAATTAATTTCATGCTTTCTAATATGCTGCCCGACTTTCCAATACAATTCAAAAGGGGAACTACAGTCCCAGTTTCTCAGGCCAGTTATTAAATTTCTGTAGCAAATTAAATTCATTGACAGTATAGAAAATTGTACAAATATCAACTGAAGCACAAAATCATGAACTTTGTGAAAGTTCTGTAAGTCACCATGCTGTCGCAAACCTCTTTTATCTCAAGAGTTAACAAATTCGACTTATCGGCAAGACGTCGAGAGCAGTATTTCTAATGGATTAAAAGAGATGTCTCACAAGCCTGCTTCTTATAATGAACTGCAGACGCTGGGCATACCTGGACATTTTGACTATTTTGTTATGTATATTGGAGGCTTTACAAGTTACTGTTTACATCTGACTATCATTGTGGTTTGAAATACGCTCATCAATGCTGATAGTTTCTAACCTCTTAATATAAAAAAGTGTTTCAGTTCCCCTTTCAAGGAAAATCAAAGATCAATGGTATAATGTTTACTTTCCATTCATATGTTGTCAGTTTCTAGAATGACATATTTCAACATTCAGTGACTTTCTGAAGAAGGTAGAACATGCATCTCTAGAGAAAAGTGCTTTTAAAATCTCCGTCTGTCCCTCAGTCGTGTTGAAAGAAATCGCTCAGAGATTTCCGGTTTTCATGGCGTCAATAGCAACAGAAGCCCTGAGTCTGTGTGTGAGGATTAGGAACAGATCACCTCACCTCTCTCTCCACAGGATTCTTAAACCTTGCTTCTTTCACACTGTCCTGAAGCGCTTGTTTCACAGTCTCCTGTTGAGAGAGGTGCTGGGCAGCTGCACCAACACACTGGTACAGGAAGGCCTGTGACACTGGAGAAGAGGACAGTGAGCACTGAGCTCAGGAGCTCAGACAGCACACTGAACCAGGGCAAACAGAACCCAGAATGGGCTCAGCCTTCTGCCAGACTCACCTTATCCTCAGAGACAATACAGACCACTCCGTCTGTGTCCTGAGTGAGCCCGCAGGCCCACACCTCATCCACCACTGCACTCAGTTTGTTAGAGAGGAGCTGCAGACACACAGGGGAGGCAATCAGGTCCACAGCAGAATGAGCAAACACACCCACACACTACACTAGGCTGATTGTGTTACTGCTCAGCTATGAGGACTGAGAGGGATTCTCTCACACTACAGGATTACAAGACAACAGCATTCGAATGGCATCACTTTACCTTACAAAAAAATTGAGCCCTTCTCCTGCCTATCCCCCCAATCTCCTCTCTCACTACTACTTAAAAAGATTAACAGAATCTTCTTGTTTTTCACTGCTTCTACTGCAGCTCTTCAGCACTGCTGGACTTCAGGTTCACAGGGTTGCTGTCTAGAGATCTCAGCTCAGTGGAGAGTATAACACAGGGATGGGAGCTCTGTGGAAGTGAAGCCAGCAGACACAATGTGTGCCGGAGAGGCTGCTCTCAGTCCAGCTGTGTCATACCTGGCCCGGGGCACTAGCACCCTGAGAGGTGCAGACTGCAGGAGACCCAGGTGGACTCACAGTCGCACGTCTTTGGGCTCATCTTGTTCTGTCATATCAGACAGCAAGAACAACACAGTGAAGACGTGAGCTGGACATGGATTCACACTCATAACAAGTCAACGTATTGCTCACAGGCCAGCAGCAACACTCAAGAGATACCACAGAACTCTCTTTTACCAACTTCCTGTACTGGAATACAATCCACCTCTGCTAACTGGCAGAATGGGGAAATGAAAGACGCAAGGAAGTCCTGCACTTCATTAACAGAAGCAACAATTCATTTCTCCCGAGATCTGCACTCTGTACATACTGTAGTCTCCTAGTGAATATAAAACACCCACAAGTTAAGAAGCTTGAACTCCTTCCTGCTCAGACCGTCATGTTCACACAGTAATAACTCGATCTGCCCAGGAGAAACAACACTAGAACAATCCGATCCGTGTGACCAAGCCTCAGCACATCCCTGCCTAGTCCAGTAAACAGCCATGACTCTTGAATCCGCAGTGGAAAAAGAAGCTCAGAAGGTGAGATGTTTTCTTCGCTTCGTACTTGAGCTCTGAGCAAGTCAGTAAAATTGGAACGCGCTCCTGACCGCCAAATGTTACGTAACAATCCTGCTGCCACTACGTGACACATGCGCATAATCAGTGATTATAATCATTATTATATGGATCGAAAGTTATTATACAACTTAGTATTCTTCCTGCTCTCCCCACAAGCAAAGGTTCTCTTATTTCCAGTGTCAGATGGAAAGTGTGTGAAGACACAGAGCAGCGCTTCTTCTTTATGACATGAACTCAGACATGCGTCTCCCCACGATCACTCCAGACTGCGGCTTCCTCCCACTTTCAACAGACCTACTACAATGCCTTGTGTTTCATGCTACACCATAACCGTGGCTTTTCCTGATCATAAAAATCTCCAACCAAACCAATCTAAGACAATTCATGATCATTTGCTGCACCGATTGTATGAAAGAATGGTCTACACTTACAACAGGCAGATCTGTCTGCTATACTGTGCATTATAATGTTCCTACTTTATTCCCTCACACACAGACCTCGTGCTCTCAACAATCTGTAAAAGCACATCGCACTTTCAGAGCAGCTCGACTCCCAGCACACTGCAGCAGGGCCGCAGTGTGAGAAATCCCTGTGGGCCAGGAGAGCCAGAGACCTGCTGCTGTGACGCAGGAGGTCAGCGGACTGATGGGTGGACAGACTAGCCGGTTTGGGCTGAAGCTGAATCACCTGAGCTCTCCTGCGCCCCTCTGTCTCTCAAGTGTTATTCTCTCTCCTGCACTTCACTGCTCTGTATTTTGTACTTCTGTGTGAAACAGCTTGTTTCCAGCTCCTCCTGTCTGAACACTTGCAGATTGAAGACAGAAAAGCACTTCATACACTTCACTGTTGGTTTAGCACCATTCATACATTCTGAAATGAAAACCAGCTTCTGCACACGTTGTGTAATTTATTTAAACACAAATGTGTGTGTGAAGGAGAGAGAGAGGTTCGCTGTCTGGTCCAGAGTGAGCTGGGGCACCCAGGTGTCTCTGCAGTGGCTTGGGAGGGGCGCCCCGACTCCAGAGTGCTGCTCAGGGCCGGGTGAAGAGCCCCATGGCTTCAGCAGTCCTCTCTCGCACCTGCGGCTCTGGGTCCTGCAGCAGGATCCTCAGATCTGCAGGAGGAAAGAGACAAGGCTGTTACTCGGGGTCCTGCGGTCCTGCTCAGCTCCTGACACACAGCTGCAGTGCTGATCCAGCTCTTGCCCAGCAGGTGTGAGTTAGGAGACACTGTGCAGAGCAGCAGGTCTGGACCTCATGCAGTGGGGTTAAAGAAGAAGTGTGAGATCCTTTCTGTGTGACATCTGTGTTCTCTTCACTGTCAGAAGGAACAGTAGTCAAAAATGTCAAAGTATGAAGCTGGAAGAAACGGCCACACTGAAATTCACAGACTGCACAAGTCTCTGAAAATAATAAAATAAAGCAACTCTACTACAGATGTGCAATTCCACAGAAATCTGTTAAATCTGCTACACTGGGTATCTATGGTGTGAGAGGCTACAGCCAGAAGTTCTGGTTAAACAGACTCTAAAATACTAGAGTCTGTATATACTGTACAAGAACAACTGGTCACAACTGGACACAAAAGGCAAGCATCGTTACCTCGCTGAGCTCTTCTCAGAGCGAAACAAGAGCAGAGTCTCCTCTGCAGCTGCTGCACTTGGAGGCCTGAAACACAGAGGGGTTGAACAGCAGAGCTCCTGCACACACAGCACCACACAGGATACTGCACCAGCGCACACTGCCAACACTCTGAATGGAGAGCAGCTCATGGAAATGTGTTTCTTAGCGATATTGAAAGTCTGACTAACCTGCCTCATTACTGACAGAAAAATGCATTCCAAACACTAGACAGACGAGGCTGAAAGTGGTGCCCAGTGTCCTGCTGCCAAAATGAGACTACTGTACTGTAGCTAGACATACTAGAGCCTTCTTACTAGAGGCCTTTTACTAGTGTGACATATCAGAGCCTGAGTCCTTTGAGAAAACCCCAGTGATCAAACACATTCAGACTCAAACCTGTTTCAAGGGAAACCTACAGAGTAGCGTTTTAATGCTTGAATTCCCATCCCGGCAATACCCTCATCACTAACCACAGCACAACTCACTTTTACCAGTGGAGCATCATCTCTACACTGAGCCTCAATCACTCTTCTCATTGTCACTGAGCTCTTACCAATGAAGATGGCAGCACTTTCCCGAACCCAGGCCCTTCTGCTCTGTGCACCCTGGAGTGCAAGCCTCTGGGCCAGGCTGAACTGCCCACTCGTTATCTGGACACAGGGAATATTGCACCAGTCTTCGTGTGTTTGTGTCCCAAAAGCAGGGTGTGCTCCCCTCTCTCACCAGCAGCCCAGAAGCCAGCCCCAGGAGAACCTCACTCACCAGGATCCTGCACATCTCCTTCATGGACAGCACACATTCCAGGGTGAAGTGCTGTAGGACTGTCCAGCAGGCCTGGGGAAATCCACATCGTCAAAACCAGTTTATCTTGACACAGAGCCCAAATTAAACAGAAACTACACAAATGTCACAAAATAGCAGCCACCCCTGAAACCCTTTGACACATAGTTACCCTCTGAATGTTTAGATTTCCAGGCTACAAGTTCATACTGACTGTAGGGTTGTTTTTCTTCACCAATTGCAAAGCTGGTCAAACACTGGATAGGTGACAAGTATCAATATCAAAGAAGGACGTGAGAAGACCCACAGTCCCACAGGCTCAGCCCAGCCAGCGGCAGCTCTGTGTCTTTACCTGGATGACCTCTGGGCTGAGGTCAGTCAGGTTCAGCAGCACGCTGACCAGGGAGCTGTGGACCTCTTTGTTGAGCCGGGCTTTCTCAGAGCCCAGCCTGACAAAGCTGCCCCAGAAGAACCACTGTGGCTCTGCGGACCTCCGGGCTCTCCTGTAACACAGACACAGGACAAGAGGGAAACTTTACACACAGACACGCACAAACTGTCACCACTTATTTTCTCCTCTCAGGGCTGGAGTCTGAGCCCACTGTCACTGTAGCTCAAAGGGCAAACACTGTAATCATGGATTTCGAATTGATTACAATTAAAAACGTTATATTTAAATTTAATAGACAAAAACAAATGACACAATATTTGAACAAAGAACATCCTAAAAAACTTACACTTTCCAAACAGGGCCTGGCTCTACAGTACACAAAGGGCACCAGTGCTTTGGCTTGACTCTCGTCCGCGATGGACAGGACAGTGATCAAGCCCAGTAGAGCCCGCAGAACAACTGGCTCAGCTGGGGTCTCTTGCTCTGTCGGGGCTGAGCTCTGAGCTGCCAGCTGCTCCTCTGTGTTTCTGTGGATCTGAAGACAGGAGGACACCAGTCGGCCTTCATTCCCAGTACTGCTGGGACAAGGGTTACACTGAGGGAGGGTCATGCTGGTCACTGCTGGTCAGCAGAAGGGACAGCTAAAATTGATGTGCTAGCCAGCCACATCTGAAGATAATTGTCCACCACATCCGCCTCAGGTGGTTCAAGCTACACAAGCCCTTGGTCTGGGAGCGCTCAGGAACTTGGTCCTAAACTCTCAAGCTTCTTCCTGACTTCCGAGTTTGGTCCCTGAATAATGGCCCCTAGCTTCACCCTGCCTTTGTTGTCTAGATTACCCTCTTGTGCTTGTGTGCTGTGTCTGTCTGTTTACAGACTGTGCTTATTACCATCAGCTCTGAGTTTGGAGTTTGCTGTGTGCTGAGCCTCTGTGTTCACCCAGCTTTGATCTGGCCTGTTCTGGATGTGGCTTTGGGCTGCTGGTCTGCACCACGCTTTTCTGTGTCCGCCAGCCTGTCCCTGTGCTGCAAACAGGGAGCTGTTTGCTCACACAGCCGCTTGCCTGTTTGCTGGTGTCTCTCTGCCTGCTCTTGGGCAGTGACATATTACAGGGAGACAGTACCTCCGTGCTGTAGCTGTCAGCTGTCTGACTATCTGTCCTCTCCTCAGTTAGAAAAACCAGCAGATGGGCTCTATAGTCACTTACATTCAGTTCTGGATCATCCACCTTCATGTTTCTCATCAGGCCGAGATGATCAGCCAGGTCCTTCACGGTCTCCGAGACCACCTGGCTGGTACTGAGGACCTGCCACACCTCCGGGAGTGAGCTGTAAAACACACCCCCAGCTGTGAGTGCAGGGCTTAGCATTCAATCTCATTCTCAGAGCTAAAATACACAAACACTGACGCCACAACACAGTGCTGTTGTTGTGATGCTTTTATCATTGCAAAGAGCTTCTCACTGTTAGAATTGTGCTCTACCTCTCAGAGGGAGATGTGAGGGTCACTAGGGACTGGATGGTCTGTCTGAGGTCTTGAGCAGCCAGATATAATATCCCCTCCCTCATACTCTCTTTCAAGCTGTCATCCAGAGTGTAACTACCCCCGAAGAATTGCAGCAGGTCAAGAGCCTACAGGGAACAAGAACAGCAGGTCAATCTCAGACAGATCATATGAGCTCCGTTACACTGACTGTTGAAGTTGTCCACTACTGCCCCTTTGCTGCAGTTCTCAGTGCTGTCATCAGAGACAGGACACAGGATCATGTCACTAGGTGTGAACAAAGGAGTAATTTTTCTGAATACTTCTGGAACAGTGTTTCCCAAAAGCTAAAAACACAACTGTATTGATCAATAGCAAAACAGTTTCCCTTCCGATCACTTCTCACAAACTATCTGTTCTCCGATTCACAGTGAGAGGAAACAGCTTGTCCAGAGCATCTGTGTGGGAAAACAGCAGAGAGGCGGCTGCGTCAGAAACACTGACCATCATTGTCGCCAGGAGCTCGGCCTTGGCAGGGAAGCTGGGAGCTCCGGAGGGACTGGCGCTGCGCACTGCCTGTGCCATCATGCCCACACTGCGGCACAGGCTCAGTCTGACACTGGGCTCCTGCAGGGGGACACACAGCAGCCCAGACGCCACCTCACCACCCCACCCCCACCAGCCCTGGACTCTGATGGACACCCACAGCCTGGACAGCCTTGGACACTGTATCCCTGTGTCCTCCTCCCCATAATCCCATCAGGTTCAAGTATAATTAACAACTTCTACCCAGACAGTGCAGGAAAGTAGCACTGTAGTAACTGATTCCTGAGAGTTGTTACAAATACCTCCCTGTGTTAGAGATGCACATTACACAATGTAGCAGTGGTTGAATACTCTCTTCAGACAGGAGCTGTGAGGTTCACTCTGTCAGGTCTCTTGTTCTCATGGAGGACATGTTGCCTACCTTAGTGGTGACATGGTGTCTCAGTCTCTCCATAAAGTCAGTGTCCATTCTCTGCAGTAGATCCTCTGCAGGTGCTTTAAGTGCAACGTGCCCATAGCACAGAATCAGGGCACAGGTGAAATCACTCTGCAGTAACAAGCATGACAATCCAGATCAAGGTGCTGAAACTTGTAGGTAGAAGCTGACATTAAGAGCAGCTTCTGTTTGTCTGTCAGGACTCTGATGCAGTACACCTACCCCATAGCCCTGCTCATTGCAGGGGAAGGCTGGGTCAGTCAGCTGGGTCTCCAGTCTCTTCAGCACAGACAGCACCACATCCAGGTTCACACTGGCACACAGCCCCATCAGCACTGCCAGATCCTGGGACACCAGACAGGCATCAGAGCACTCTTACAACACCCACAAGGGCATCATGCACACTCTCTCATGGACTGCTGTTCTAATGCCATGATAAAATGAGCCGAGTTATCAATATCCGTTCAACTGAATGAATAAGGGCTTCAGCAGTCAGATACACGGCACTTCTGTGTTGCCATGAGCTGTGGAGAGGGGTAGATCACAGCACTGAGCTGCTGTCATTGATGAGGCTCCTGAGGGCTTCACCCCTCAGACAGACACTCTTACTGACTACTGTAACGTCTCTCTGTGCAGGTGAGCGGGCTGCTGTCCCCATTACCTGGGCGTGGACCATGGTCAGCAGCTGCTCCAGCTGGGATTCCAGCACTGGTCTGGCCTTCGGCACTGCTGCCTCCACAAGCACACAAAGACTCTGAAAGAAGAGCACGTTGGAGTCAATCTGGAGAGGCACTGCTGCTTCATCAAGAGGCCTCACTCTCTCAGTTTATGCAATAACACGTTAGCATTAGGATTTTGGTAGTTTGATCACACACAAAAATCTGACAGAGCAGGATAACGCCTCTCCTGGACTCTACTCCTGGCAGATCCACCTTGTTCACACCCTTCCACAATCACATGGGGCGCCACAGACCATAATCCGCTTCTGCACTGGGTCTCACCAGCACATCACTGGAGCTTGTGGACAAAGGGACACTGGGAAAGTGCTACTAGTGATTGTTAGGATCAACAATTTAAGGAATCAAAATCCAATTTCTAAAAGAAACGGACCTCGCAATCCACAACCTGTACACCTAAAGGCCCTTCGTCGGTCACAGCCCTACCTTGTTGATTCTGGAGTAGCTGATGTCCAGCTCAGCTGCATACAGTGCCTGTAAGGCCTGTAAAACTGCTGGCAGCTCACTCTGAAACTTCTCCTCAGGGAGCAGGCAGCACATAGCTGCCAGGGCCAAGACAACGGCCTCCGTCACCTTCAGACAGAGCAAAACACAAACACCATCATCCTCAAGGAAAGGATTCAGTCACAGTAAAGCAAACTTGTCTAAAACCACAGACAGTTAAAACAGCTTTGAGCAATGAATAAAACCTGCTTCATAAGTGCACCCTATTCAACTTTCCTTACTGTGATCTGAACCCTGGACCCTGATACCCTTCCCTAATACCTGCATGGACACATCTTTTCTTTTCATTCAAGTCCATTCTTTCCTCCAGAACATCTGAGAAATCAAGATGATTAATAAGATGTCAAATAACCTACACTGGATTAAAGATCCCATACCTTTGGCTCAGAAGATGGCAGCCATCTGTGCACTATATCAAAACTAGTGATGACCTGGCTTGAACAGTCCTGAACACACTGCCCGGGACCCTGGAATTTTGCCCAGCTCTCGTACAGGCCTTCTAATGCTGACAACACAAGAGAGGAACAGCCTGCTACACTCCTCAGCTACATCAAGGCAGTCCTGTAGCTCAGTGGGAAGCAGTCTGAACAGGCCTTGTCAGTGGATCGCCAGTGGAACCAAGCATTGATAACAACTGTCCCCCTAAATGAGACAGCTTGCACACTTACCAAAAGACATCATGCCTTCATTTTCTTAGTCTCAGTAAGGGGGAGAACAGGCACCAGCAGGTCCAGCAGTCTCACTATATCCGTTGCAATGTCACGACCTTCAAAGAAAACACATTTCACACTGGGTAGGGGCCAAGGCTCATGATGACACTGGAGACTCAGCAGCGGGATGAGTAACAAACACTGAGCCTTCATAATAAGCTCATGTATCAGGGCTTGAATGGGCAGATACGAGCAGTATCATGAAGTTTTAAATACAGCACAGTACAAAATCTGGAATATATCTGTGCAGATCACACCCCATTAGAAGCACAGAACTTACTGCATTTCCAGGAGATATCTCCCACAGCATTCAGCAGCGTGTGGTGAGGGAGCACTCCGGGCTGGAAGAAGGACAGCACCATATCCATGGTACTGTCGTAGTGGTCTCTCACCACACAAACGACAATGTTGCTGGCTGGCTGTTGCCAGTCAGGCAGCCATTTCTGAAACAACAGTAAAAAGAGATCAGAGCATCTTGGGAGTCAAAGGTATTGGAGTTGAAGCAGCAGGTTGGATCAAGCCAATGAGCACACAAGTTAACACACAACGATTTGCTTCCATTAGATGTAACAATGTGTGTTACAGGCAAGGAAACAGACCACAGCACTGCAGCAAGGCAACAATACGATAGATTGGAATTAAAGGGATTTACATATCGGTGACATAGTCATCTCATTCAAGGCCATCGAGACGATGCTCTTGGCCAAGGACTCGTCCAGATGCTGCGCAGATGTTTTGCGCAGCAGCTTCTCCACTGCCTGGAGGACAGCAGAGCGATGGGCAGTTGTCACCTAGAGCAGGGAAGAACCAAAGCCAGGGGTGAGACTGCTGCTCTCATCACAGCACCAAGAGTGTCTGTTCAAAGGCTTCTCCTTCAGGGCCAGTCAGCCTGGCCAACGGGCACTGAGTGTGAAACAGCAGAACCACCCCAGCTCACCACACGAGGGAGTGGAAACGCACACAGAGAAACCCCAGGCTTCCACTCAAGCACATCTGTCAAGATGACAACACGTTAGGGCTTTTCTTCTGACTTCTAGTTGTAAGAAACAGCACAGACAGTATCTTGGAGCACACTGGGCTCCTGATTAGAGTGCGTTTGCAACAAGTATGTCAGGAGGTGTGCAGGGAGCTCCTTCATGTTACCTGGGGGCTCTCGAGGAATCCCAGGATGACTGGCAGTGTCCCCTTGGTGTTCCTCTGCAGGAGGGAGAGCAGCTCTTCTATCAGGAGCTTCCCAGATTCCTCATCAGCGCTGCTCATTCCCTCCAGAACAGCCAGGACCTCATCTACAGCAAACACACAGACAGGGGAAACACTGGTGTCGCCGCAGCACAGACTTCTAGGGAGAAAACTCTGAAACCGACCTGTTGTCTGAGGGACCTAAAACTCTGCTGACACATGTCTGAGAATTATAGAGATCAAAATGATTTTTGATGCACAGCCCGTAAAAGCTGGGACTCTTTCACCCCGGACAGTTTTCCAGTAGAGAGGAATACAGATCTGCTCTAAGGGCAGGGGGCTTCAGAGTGCAGGGTTTTGTTTTCGTCTCATTTTCAGTTCAGTTGTCTTGAATAACAGCTGCAGCCACTGGGACTTCCTAACCCTGAAGAGCCCACAAACAGAGCTGCTCTCTGGGTCACATCAGTCCTGTTAGCAGCTGCTCCTCCGCAAACAGAGGATCTCAGTGTTGAAGAAGAATCAGGCAGCAGCTCTGCTCCCGGGTGGAAAACCTCCTTCTGCTGCTCTAAGGGGATTAGAGCCTCTAATTCACTTTCTCTCACACCCAGTCAAAAGGACTTGGACATATCTTCATAAATATACATTTGCTTTTCCCAAATTTACAATTAAATGTAAATGAAAGAATAATTGCAGTACATCACTCAGACACAGCTCATTTCATAACCACTGTGAGTTACTCATTTTCAACACTTTCAAAAGTTTCATACCTTACATGGATGTAAGTCTTCTTAAAAATACTCTCATACTGGCCAACGGGCACTGAGGGTGAAACAGCAGAACCACCCCAGCTTCTGTTCAGATCTGCACTCTGGGCTTTAATAAAACTCCAGCAGGTTAAGAGCTTTTAACCCCCTCTTACTTAACACCGTGTTAACACAATAACCGCTCGATCTGCCCAGGAGAAACAGGTCAAGAACAATCGGATCCGCGATACCGAGCCACTGCCAGTCATCCGGGGAGTCTAGCCCAGAGTGCAGATCTGAACAGGAATTCATTGCTGCTTCTGTTCCTGTCTCTGCTTTCACTGATGTGAAGAATTTGCTTGTGTTCTCAATATCCCGTGTCTGCCCTTCAGCCTGTTGGGTTGTATTCCAGTAGGACCAGCTGGTTAGAGAGAGTTCTGTGGTGTCTAGTGGGTCTACTGCTGGCCTGTCAGCAGTACCTGTACTCCCAGTGTGTGAGAAGCGCCGCCCAGCTCCCTGCTTCACTGGGCTGTTCTACTGGCTGACTGACAGGTCCAAGATGAGCCCGAAGGAGTGCAGCTGTGAGCCCAGCAGGGTGAAGTGGTTCTCCTCCTGTGTGCAGCGCACAGGCTGCCAGTGCCCTGGGCCAGGTATGACACAGCTGGATCTAAACCAGTGCCCCCTGAAGCCAGTCCCCCCACACACTGACTCCTGGCTTCCCTTTCCACTGGGACTCCATCTCTGGGCTCAGCTCTGACTGACCTGAGGGCTCTTCACTGTCACCCTGCAGGTCTCCTCAGCTCGAGGCAGGGAAAGCAACAGCAGTCTCTTCATCTTTTCAACTAATGATGATTTGAGCAAAAATAAATAAAAGATATAACATAAAATAACAAGATATAAAATTAAATAATTTAGTATGAGAGTATTTTTAAGAAGACTTACATCCATGTAAGGTATGAAACTATTGAAAGTGTTGAAAATGAGTAACTCACAGTGGTTATGAAATGAGCTGTGTCTGAGTGATGTACTGCAATTATTCTTTCATTTACATTTAATTGTAAATTTGGGAAAAGCAAATGTATATTTATGAAGATCTGTCCAAGTCCTTCTGACTGGGTGTGAGAGACGCTGAATTAGAGGCTCTAATCCCCTTAGAGCAGCAGAAGGAGGTTCTCCACCTGGGAGCAGAGCTGCTGCCTGATTCTTCTTCAACACTGAGATCCTCTGTTTGCGGAGGAGCAGCTGCTAACAGGACTGATGTGACCCAGACAGCAGCTCTGTTTGTGGGCTCTTCAGGGTTCAGAAGTCCCAGTGGCTGCAGCTGTTATTCAGGACAACTGAACTGAAAATGAGACGAAAACAAAACCCTGCACTCTGAAGCCCCCTGCCCTTAGAGCAGATCTGTATTCCTCTCTACTGGAAAACTCTCCGGGGTGAAAGAGTCCCAGCTTTTACGGGCTGTGCATCAAAAATCATTTTGATCTCTATAATTCTCAGACATGTGTCAGCAGAGTTTTAGGTCCCTCAGACAACAGGTCGGTTTCAGAGTTTTCTCCCTAGAAGTCTGTGCTGCGGCGACACCAGTGTTTCCCCTGTCTGTGTGTTTGCTGTAGATGAGGTCCTGGCTGTTCTGGAGGGAATGAGCAGCGCTGATGAGGAATCTGGGAAGCTCCTGATAGAAGAGCTGCTCTCCCTCCTGCAGAGGAACACCAAGGGGACACTGCCAGTCATCCTGGGATTCCTCGAGAGCCCCCAGGTAACATGAAGGAGCTCCCTGCACACCTCCTGACATACTCGTTGCAAACGCACTCTAATCAGGAGCCCAGTGTGCTCCAAGAAACTAGAAGTCAGAAAATAAGCCCTAACGTGTTGTCATCTTTACAGATGTGATTGAGTGGAAGCCTGGGGTTTCTCTGTGTACGTTTCCACTCCCTCGTGTGGTGAGCTGGGGTGGTTCTGCTGTTTCACACTCAGTGCCCGTTGGCCAGGCTGACTGGCCCTGAAGGAGAAGCCTTTTAACAGACACTCTTGGTGCTGTGATGAGAGCAGCAGTCTCACCCCTGGCTTTGGTTCCTCCCTGCTCTAGGTGACAACTGCCCATCGCTCTGCTGTCCTCCAGGCAGTGGAGAAGCTGCTGCGCAAAACATCTGTGCAGCATCTGGACGAGTCCTTGGCCAAGAGCATCGTCTCGATGGCCTTGAATGAGATGACTATGTCACAGGTATGTAAATCCCTTTAATTCCAATCTATCGTATTGTTGTCTTGCTGCAGTGCTGTGGTCTGTTTCCTTGCCTGTAACACACATTGGTACATCTAATGGAAGCAAATTGTTGTGTGTTAACTTGTGTGCTCATTGGCTTGATCCAACCTGCTGCTTCAACTCCAATACCTTTGACTCCCAAGATGCTCTGATCTCTTTTTACTGTTGTTTCAGAAATGGCTGCCTGACTGGCAACAGCCAGCCAGCAACATTGTCGTTTGTGTGGTGAGAGACCACTACGACAGTACCATGGATATGGTGCTGTCCTTCTTCCAGCCCGGAGTCCCTCACCACGCGCTGCTGAATGCTGTGGGAGATATCTCCTGGAAATGCAGTAAGTTCTGTGCTTCTAATGGGGTGTGATCTGCACAGATATATTCCAGATTTTGTACTGTGCTGTATTTCAAACTTCATGATACTGCTCGTATCTGCCCATTCAAGCCCTGATACATGAGCTTATTATGAAGGCTCAGTGTTTGTTACTCATCCCGCTGCTGAGTCTCCAGTGTCATCATGAGCCTTGGCCCCTACCCAGTGTGAAATGTGTTTTCTTTGAAGGTCGTGACATTGCAACGGATATAGTGAGACTGCTGGACCTGCTGGTGCCTGTTCTCCCCCTTACTGAGACTAAGAAAATGAAGGCATGATGTCTTTTGGTAAGTGTGCAAGCTGTCTCATTTAGGGGGACAGTTGTTATCAATGCTTGGTTCCACTGGCGATCCACTGACAAGGCCTGTTCTGACCGCTTCCCACTGAACTACAGGACTGCCTTGATGTAGCTGAGGAGTGTAGCAGGCTGTTCCTCTCTTGTGTTGTCAGCATTAGAAGGCCTGTACGAGAGCTGGGCAAAATTCCAGGGTCCCGGGCAGTGTGTTCAGGACTGTTCAAGCCAGGTCATCACTAGTTTTGATATAGTGCACAGATGGCTGCCATCTTCTGAGCCAAAGGTATGGGATCTTTAATCCAGTGTAGGTTATTTGACATCTTATTAATCATCTTGATTTCTCAGATGTTCTGGAGGAAAGAATGGACTTGAATGAAAAGAAAAGATGTGTCCATGCAGGTATTAGGGAAGGGTATCAGGGTCCAGGGTTCAGATCACAGTAAGGAAAGTTGAATAGGGTGCACTTATGAAGCAGGTTTTATTCATTGCTCAAAGCTGTTTTAACTGTCTGTGGTTTTAGACAAGTTTGCTTTACTGTGACTGAATCCTTTCCTTGAGGATGATGGTGTTTGTGTTTTGCTCTGTCTGAAGGTGACGGAGGCCGTTGTCTTGGCCCTGGCAGCTATGTGCTGCCTGCTCCCTGAGGAGAAGTTTCAGAGTGAGCTGCCAGCAGTTTTACAGGCCTTACAGGCACTGTATGCAGCTGAGCTGGACATCAGCTACTCCAGAATCAACAAGGTAGGGCTGTGACCGACGAAGGGCCTTTAGGTGTACAGGTTGTGGATTGCGAGGTCCGTTTCTTTTAGAAATTGGATTTTGATTCCTTAAATTGTTGATCCTAACAATCACTAGTAGCACTTTCCCAGTGTCCCTTTGTCCACAAGCTCCAGTGATGTGCTGGTGAGACCCAGTGCAGAAGAGGATTATGGTCTTTGGCGCCCCATGTGATTGTGGAAGGGTGTGAACAAGGTGGATCTGCCAGGAGTAGAGTCCAGGAGAGGTGTGATCAAACTACCAAAATCCTAATGCTAACGTGTTATTGCATAAACTGAGAGAGTGAGGCCTCTTGATGAAGCAGCAGTGCCTCTCCAGATTGACTCCAACGTGCTCTTCTTTCAGAGTCTGAGTGTGCTTGTGGGGGCAGCAGTGCCGAAGGCCAGACCAGTGCTGGAATCCCAGCTGGAGCAGCTGCTGACCATGGTCCACGCCCAGGTAATGGGGACAGCAGCCTGCTCACCTGCACAGAGAGACGTTACAGTAGTCAGTAAGAGTGTCTGTCTGAGGGGTGAAGCCCTCAGGAGCCTCATCAATGACAGCAGCTCAGTGCTGTGATCTACCCCTCTCCACAGCTCATGGCAACACAGAAGTGCCGTGTATCTGACTGCTGAAGCCCTTATTCATTCAGTTGAACGGATATTGATGACTCGGCTCATTTTATCATGGCATTAGAACAGCAGTCCATGAGAGAGTGTGCATGATGCCCTTGTGGGTGTTGTAAGAGTGCTCTGATGCCTGTCTGGTGTCCCAGGATCTGGCAGTGCTGATGGGGCTGTGTGCCAGTGTGAACCTGGATGTGGTGCTGTCTGTGCTGAAGAGACTGGAGACCCAGCTGACTGACCCAGCCTTCCCCTGCAATGAGCAGGGCTATGGGGTAGGTGTACTGCATCAGAGTCCTGACAGACAAACAGAAGCTGCTCTTAATGTCAGCTTCTACCTACAAGTTTCAGCACCTTGATCTGGATTGTCATGCTTGTTACTGCAGAGTGATTTCACCTGTGCCCTGATTCTGTGCTATGGGCACGTTGCACTTAAAGCACCTGCAGAGGATCTACTGCAGAGAATGGACACTGACTTTATGGAGAGACTGAGACACCATGTCACCACTAAGGTAGGCAACATGTCCTCCATGAGAACAAGAGACCTGACAGAGTGAACCTCACAGCTCCTGTCTGAAGAGAGTATTCAACCACTGCTACATTGTGTAATGTGCATCTCTAACACAGGGAGGTATTTGTAACAACTCTCAGGAATCAGTTACTACAGTGCTACTTTCCTGCACTGTCTGGGTAGAAGTTGTTAATTATACTTGAACCTGATGGGATTATGGGGAGGAGGACACAGGGATACAGTGTCCAAGGCTGTCCAGGCTGTGGGTGTCCATCAGAGTCCAGGGCTGGTGGGGGTGGGGTGGTGAGGTGGCGTCTGGGCTGCTGTGTGTCCCCCTGCAGGAGCCCAGTGTCAGACTGAGCCTGTGCCGCAGTGTGGGCATGATGGCACAGGCAGTGCGCAGCGCCAGTCCCTCCGGAGCTCCCAGCTTCCCTGCCAAGGCCGAGCTCCTGGCGACAATGATGGTCAGTGTTTCTGACGCAGCCGCCTCTCTGCTGTTTTCCCACACAGATGCTCTGGACAAGCTGTTTCCTCTCACTGTGAATCGGAGAACAGATAGTTTGTGAGAAGTGATCGGAAGGGAAACTGTTTTGCTATTGATCAATACAGTTGTGTTTTTAGCTTTTGGGAAACACTGTTCCAGAAGTATTCAGAAAAATTACTCCTTTGTTCACACCTAGTGACATGATCCTGTGTCCTGTCTCTGATGACAGCACTGAGAACTGCAGCAAAGGGGCAGTAGTGGACAACTTCAACAGTCAGTGTAACGGAGCTCATATGATCTGTCTGAGATTGACCTGCTGTTCTTGTTCCCTGTAGGCTCTTGACCTGCTGCAATTCTTCGGGGGTAGTTACACTCTGGATGACAGCTTGAAAGAGAGTATGAGGGAGGGGATATTATATCTGGCTGCTCAAGACCTCAGACAGACCATCCAGTCCCTAGTGACCCTCACATCTCCCTCTGAGAGGTAGAGCACAATTCTAACAGTGAGAAGCTCTTTGCAATGATAAAAGCATCACAACAACAGCACTGTGTTGTGGCGTCAGTGTTTGTGTATTTTAGCTCTGAGAATGAGATTGAATGCTAAGCCCTGCACTCACAGCTGGGGGTGTGTTTTACAGCTCACTCCCGGAGGTGTGGCAGGTCCTCAGTACCAGCCAGGTGGTCTCGGAGACCGTGAAGGACCTGGCTGATCATCTCGGCCTGATGAGAAACATGAAGGTGGATGATCCAGAACTGAATGTAAGTGACTATAGAGCCCATCTGCTGGTTTTTCTAACTGAGGAGAGGACAGATAGTCAGACAGCTGACAGCTACAGCACGGAGGTACTGTCTCCCTGTAATATGTCACTGCCCAAGAGCAGGCAGAGAGACACCAGCAAACAGGCAAGCGGCTGTGTGAGCAAACAGCTCCCTGTTTGCAGCACAGGGACAGGCTGGCGGACACAGAAAAGCGTGGTGCAGACCAGCAGCCCAAAGCCACATCCAGAACAGGCCAGATCAAAGCTGGGTGAACACAGAGGCTCAGCACACAGCAAACTCCAAACTCAGAGCTGATGGTAATAAGCACAGTCTGTAAACAGACAGACACAGCACACAAGCACAAGAGGGTAATCTAGACAACAAAGGCAGGGTGAAGCTAGGGGCCATTATTCAGGGACCAAACTCGGAAGTCAGGAAGAAGCTTGAGAGTTTAGGACCAAGTTCCTGAGCGCTCCCAGACCAAGGGCTTGTGTAGCTTGAACCACCTGAGGCGGATGTGGTGGACAATTATCTTCAGATGTGGCTGGCTAGCACATCAATTTTAGCTGTCCCTTCTGCTGACCAGCAGTGACCAGCATGACCCTCCCTCAGTGTAACCCTTGTCCCAGCAGTACTGGGAATGAAGGCCGACTGGTGTCCTCCTGTCTTCAGATCCACAGAAACACAGAGGAGCAGCTGGCAGCTCAGAGCTCAGCCCCGACAGAGCAAGAGACCCCAGCTGAGCCAGTTGTTCTGCGGGCTCTACTGGGCTTGATCACTGTCCTGTCCATCGCGGACGAGAGTCAAGCCAAAGCACTGGTGCCCTTTGTGTACTGTAGAGCCAGGCCCTGTTTGGAAAGTGTAAGTTTTTTAGGATGTTCTTTGTTCAAATATTGTGTCATTTGTTTTTGTCTATTAAATTTAAATATAACGTTTTTAATTGTAATCAATTCGAAATCCATGATTACAGTGTTTGCCCTTTGAGCTACAGTGACAGTGGGCTCAGACTCCAGCCCTGAGAGGAGAAAATAAGTGGTGACAGTTTGTGCGTGTCTGTGTGTAAAGTTTCCCTCTTGTCCTGTGTCTGTGTTACAGGAGAGCCCGGAGGTCCGCAGAGCCACAGTGGTTCTTCTGGGGCAGCTTTGTCAGGCTGGGCTCTGAGAAAGCCCGGCTCAACAAAGAGGTCCACAGCTCCCTGGTCAGCGTGCTGCTGAACCTGACTGACCTCAGCCCAGAGGTCATCCAGGTAAAGACACAGAGCTGCCGCTGGCTGGGCTCAGCCTGTGGGACTGTGGGTCTTCTCACGCCCTTCTTTGATATTCATACTTGTCATCTATCCAGTGTTTGACCAGCTTTGCAATTGGTGAAGAAAAACAACCCTACAGTCAGTATGAACTTGTAGCCTGGAAATCTAAACATTCAGAGGGTTACTATCAAGGATGTGTCAAAGGGTTTCAGGGCTGGCTGCTATTTTGTGACATTTGTGTAGTTTCTGTTTAATTTGGGCTCTGTGTCAAGATAAACTGGTTTTGACGATGTGGATTTCCTCAGGCCTGCTGGACAGTCCTACAGCACTTCACCCTGGAATGTGTGCTGTCCATGAAGGAGATGTGCAGGATCCTGGTGAGTGAGGTTCTCCTAGGGCTGGCTTCTGGGCTGCTGGTGAGAGAGGAGAGCACACCCTGCTTTTGGGACACAAACACACGAAGACTGGTGTCAGATTTAGGAAATATATTTGTGCTGAACCAGGCTTACACTGAGCACTGATTACAGTGAGTAGCAGTTTATATCCAGATTATAATCACAGTAGTGCTGATGAGTTCATACACTCTCATTAGATGGTTAAGAGGTGTTTATGTGTAATGGAGGGCTGTCTCTCACATGGGGGCCCCTTTACAGTAGTAGCGTGCTGTCTCACACTGCCCTGCAATATTCCCTGTGTCCAGATAACGAGTGGGCAGTTCAGCCTGGCCCAGAGGCTTGAGCTCCAGGGTGCACAGGGCCTGGGTTCGGGAAAGTGCTGCCATCTTCATTGGTAAGAGCTCAGTGACAATAAGAAGAGTGATTGAGATGATGCTCCACTGATAAAAGTGTGTTTTGCTGTGGTTAGTGATGGGGTATTGCCGGGATGAGAATTCAATCATTAAAACGCTTCTCTGTAGGTTTCCCTTGAAACAGGTTTGAGTCTGAAGGTGTTTGATCACTGGGGTTTTCTCAAAGGACTCAGGCTCTGATATGTCACACTAGTAAAAGGCCTCTAGTAAGAAGGCTCTAGTATGTCTAGGTACCGTAGTCTCATTTCGGCAGCAGGACACTGGGCACCACTTTCAGCCTCATCTGTCTAGTGTTTGAAATGCATTTTTCTGCCAGTAATGAGGCAGGTTAATCAGACTTACCAATGTCACCAGGAAAAACATTTCCATGAGCTGCTCTCCATTCAGAGTGCTGGCAGTGTGCGGTGGTGCAGTATCCTGTGTGGTGCTGTGTGTGCAGGAGCTCTGCTGTTCAACCCCTCTGTTTTTCAGGCCTCCAAGTGCAGCAGCTGCAGAGGAGACTCTGCTCTTGTTTCGCTCTGAGAAGAGCTCAGCGAGGTAACGATGCTTGTCTTTTGTGTCCAGTATGTTGACCAGTTGTTCTTGTAAAGTATATAATAATTAATAATAATAATTGCTTACACTTATATAGCACTTTTCTGGACACTCCACTGAAAGTGCTTTACAGGTAATGGGGATCCCCTCCACCACCACCAATGTGCAGCCCCACCTGGATGATGCGACGGAAGCCATAGTGCGCCAGAACGCTCACCACACATCAGCTATCAGTGGGGAGGAGAACAGGGTGATAAAGCCAATTCATAGATGGGGATTATTAGGAGGCCACGATTGGTAAGGGCCAATGGGAAATTTGGCCAGGGCGCTGGGGTTACACCCCTACTCTTTTCGAGAAACACCCTGGTTTTTTTTATGACCACAGAGATTTAGGACCTCGGTTTGACGTCTCATCTTAAGGACGGCACCTGTTTACAGTATAGTGTCCCCGTCACTATACTGGGGCATTAGGACCTACATGGACCACAGGGTGAGCGCCCCCTGCTGGCCCCACTAACACCTCTTCCAGCAGCAACCTTAGTTTTTCCCAGGAGGTCTCCCATCCAGTTACTGGCCAGGCTCACACCTGCTTAGCTTCAGTGGCTTAGTATTTAGTATTTTAGTATTTTAGAGTCTGTTTAACCAGAAATTCTGGCTGTAGCCTCTCACACCATAGATACCCAATGTACAAAGTTTTGAGAAGTTCAGAGCATGGAGATGAAAAATGTATAGTTGGCCTGTTTAGCAGATTTCTGTGAAATTGCACATCTATAGTAGCGCTGCTTTATTTTATTCTTTTTAGAGACTTGTGTGGTCTGTGAATTTCAGTGTGGCCATTTCTTCCAGCTTTATACTATGACATTATTGACTACTGTACTGTTCCTTCTGACAGTGAAAAGAACACAGATGTCACACAGAAAGGATCTCACACTCCTTCTTTAACCCCACTGCATGAGGTCCAGACCTGCTGCTCTGCACAGTGTCTCCTAACTCACACCTGCTGGGCAAGAGCTGGATCAGCACTGCAGCTGTGTGTCAGGAGCTGAGCAGGACTGCAGGACCCCGAGTAACACCCTCGTCTCTTTCCTCCTGCAGATCTGAGGATCCTGCTGCAGGACCCAGAGCCGTAGGTGCGAGAGAGGGCTGCTGAAGCCATGGGGCTCTTCACCCGGCCCTGAGCAGCACTCTGGAGTCGGGGCGCCCTTCCCAAGCCACTGCAGAGACACCTGGGTGCCCCAGCTCACTCTGGACCAGACAGCGAACCTCTCTCTCCTTCACACACACATTTGTGTTTAAATAAATTACACAACGTGTACAGAAGCTGGTTTTCATTCTAGAATGTATGAATGGTGCTGAACCAACACTGAAGTGTATGAAGTGCTTTTCTGTCTTCAATCTGCAAGTGTTCAGACAGGAGGAGCTGGAAACAAGCTGTTTCACACAGAAGTACAGAATACAGAGCAGTGAAGTACAGGAGAGAAAGTAACACTTGAGAGACAGAGGGGCGCAGGAGAGCTCAGGTGATTCAGCTTCAGCCCAAACCGGCGAGTCTGTCCACCCATCAGTCCGCTGACCTCCTGTGGCACAGCGGCAGTCTCTGGCTCTCCTGGCCCACAGGGATTTCTCACACCGCGGCCCTGCTGCAGTGTGCTGGGAGTCGAGCTGCTCTGAAAGTGTGATGTGTTTTTACAGATTGTTGAGAGCACGAGGTCAGTGTGTGAGGGATTCAAGTAGGAACATTATAATGCACAGTATAGCAGACAGATCTGTCTGTTGCAAATCTAGATCATTCTTTCATACAATCGATGCAGCAAATGAACATGAATTGTCTTAGATTAGTTTGGTTGGAGATTTTTATGATCAGGAAAAGCCACGGTTATGCTGTTGCGTGAAAGACAAGGTAGCAGGTCTGTGGAAGGTGGGAGGAAGCCAAAGTCTGAAGTGATCGTAGGGAGACGCATATCTGAGTTCATGTCATAAAGAAGAAGCGCTGCTCTGTGTCTTCACAGACTTTCCAACTGAGACTGGAAATAAGAGAACCATTTGCTTGTGGGGAGAGCAGGAAGAATACTAAGTTGTATAATAACTTTCAATCAATTAATAATATTAATGATTGTAATCACTGAATATGCGCATGTGTCACGTAGTGGCAGCAGGATTGTGACGTAACATTTGGCGGTCAGGAGCGCGTTCCAATTTTACTGACTTGCTCAGAGCTCAAGTACGAAGCAAAGAAAACATCTCACCTTCTGAGCTTCTTTTTTCACTGCGGATTCAAGAGTCATGGCTGTTTACTGGACTAGGCAGGGACGTGCTGAGGCTCGGTCACACAGATCGGATTGTTCTAGTGCTGTTTCTCCTGGGCAGATCGAGTTATTACTGTGTGAAATGACGGTCTGAGCAGGAAGGAGTTCAAGCCTTTTAACTTGTGGGTGTTTTGTATTCACTAGAAGACTACAGTATGTACAGAGTGCAGATCTCGGCAGAAATGAATTGTTGCTTCTGTTAATGAAGTGCAGGACTTCCTTGCGTCTTTCATTTCCCCATTCTGCCAGTTAGCAGAGGTTGATTGTAAGAAGTTGGTAAAAGAGAGTTCTGTGGTACCTCTTGAGTGTTGCTGCTGGTCTGTGAGCAATACGTTGACTTGTCATGAGTGTGAAGCCATATCCAGCTCACGTCTTCACTGTGTTGATAATTTTAAATGCCAGAAATGTTTAGTTATAGTAGAGTTGTAGGACAGAATTCCCATTTTGGAGGGGCGCATTAGCACACTATTAGATATTAACCAGGTTGAGGGATGGATAGATTCAGCTCAGTTAGAGCACTCAGTCATTTCAGAAGTGGCTGCAGTCCCTCCTGGCCCAGCTGTCTCCAGGTCAGCGCCGGCACCAGCAGCAACCACACGTGAGCACTGGGTCACAGACAGGGGTCTAAGAGCTCAAGGACTAGACCCCCTGCACACCAGTCACCAATCCGACTCAGCAACAGGTTCTCTGCTATAGGCAGTGCGTCTGTTGATGCAGATAAGGTGCTCATAATTGGCAACTTGATAATCAGGAATGTTAGAAATCCTAACCATCACAAAGCAGTGGTCTCTGTAAAATGCCTCCCTGGGGCCTGAGTTTCTGACATTGAGGCGAAACTAGACACATTTTCCAGCAATGAAGCCTCCACCTTGGTTGTTCACGCTGGAACAAATGATATAAATGTGCAAAAGAGCACAAAGAAAATTTTCGGAATTTAGTTGTGTCTGGTACCTTACCAATCCTATACAGAGGGGACATACCCTATGGTAGGCTATACTCCCTAAATCGTTGGTTGCATACAATAGAATAACCTTTATTAATAATTGGGACATTTTTTGGGAATGGTTTTTATAAATGGGACGGTCTCCACCTTAACCAGAGGGGATCATTAATTCTATCCCAAAATATAGCAGAGAAGCTGCTTGCTTGACTACTAAGAGCACCAACCAGGCCTCAGCCATGTGATCTTAAATCGTGTGCTGTCTGTACTCCCAGCTCTAGTTCACCTCCTGTACCGACCCAGGTTCTCTACCACATGGCATCCCATCAATCACATTACTATCCAGAACCAGATATGAGTGTGAATAGACAGAGTATTGCAACTATCACTAGACCTAGTTTAGAATTCAGACGTTCCTTTAGGGGCTCCTCTGTTGACAATTTAATTTCCATTCCACTGGAAATTAAACCTAAAGGAAGGTAAACCTAAATCAGTTAAAACATGAAACTACCATAAAATGCTCACTGTTAAATGTTCGCTCACTAGGCAACAAATCAGTTCTGGTTAATGATATGGTGCTTGACAGCAACTCTGACCTCTGTCTACTAACAGAAACCTGGCTTAGACCCACTGACACTATTCCTATGAATTCCTAATTCATAGATTCCTAATCTATGAATTGGCTTCATGACTCTGCTCTCCTCCCCACTGATAGCTGATGTGAGGTGAGTGTTCTGGCGCACTATGGCTGCCGTCGCATCATCCAGGTGGATGCTGCACATTGGTGGTGGTGGAGAGAAGTCCCCATTACCTGTGAAGTGCTTTGAGTGGAGTGTCCAGAAAAGCGCTATATAAGTGTAAGCAATTATTATTATTATCATTCCTTTAGTTGAGGTCTCACCTAATGGCAAAACTTTTTTACCGAAAGCTCTTTGCCCAGGGCATGGAGGTGGCCTAGCAGCCATCTTCAGTGAGTCTCTGAGAATTGAATTAAAAACTATTAATGACTTTCACACATTTGAAGCAATGCTCCTTAAAATAGCTCCCGAATCATCTACATACAGTACATTCTTTTAGTGTACAGACCCCCCGGTAGATCCCATCCCCACTCAGCTAGTCAAAGATTCCCTCGAAGTACTGGCAGGACCTATAATTAGTATGATGAACACGTCCCTTGCATCAGGCGTTGTACCTGATCAATTTAAGGTAGCGGTTGTTAGATCAATATTGTTCTCTCTTTACATGCTGCCGCTAGGGAGGAAAATATGAAAACATAATATTAACTTTCATTCATATTCTGGTGACACTCAAATATACATTTTGTTTACACCAAATGACAACTCTTTTCTTATCACTTTAGTTAATTGCATTAATGAAGTAAAGACTAGGATGTGTGAAAACTTGTTACTCAACTGAGGTTCTATTGTTTGGAGGCAACAATACTGACAGGACTACTATAACTTCAGCACTTAACTCAGAGGATTTAAAAATTTGCCTCAAAGACTCTGCACGTAACCTGGGCGTACCTAGACACTAGGCTTTCATTTAACTCTTATGTTAAAACATTATCTAAAACATGCTTCCTATAGTTAAGACACAGAGAAATTAATACATGCTCTTGTAACAGCAGGTTAGACTACTGCAATGCCCTACTATCAGGGAGCACCCTCCAATCTTTCAATACCTTACATTGAATTCAGAATGCAGGAGCTAGAATCGTTACTAGGAGCTGAAAGTACAACCATATAACCTCCATACTTAGCTCTCTTCATTGGCTTCCTGTCAGGTACAGGGCAGACTTCAAAATACTTCTACTTACTTACAAGACTCTCAGAGGTCAGGCACCTGTCTATCTAATGGCACTTATTAATGTATACCACCCAAGTCACCTGCTTAGTTCACAGAATGCAGGTCATCTTCATATTCTATGAATTAATAAAATAACAGTTGGCTGTAAAGCCTTAAGTTACAGGACCCCTATCTTATGGAACAGTCTCTCACCCTATATTCGGGATGCCGAGTCAATCTCAGTATTCAAATCCTAGCCTATAATAATAATTAATTGCTTACACTTATAAATAAATATATTTCTGGACACTTCACTCAAAGTGCTTTACAAGTAATGGGGATCCCCTCCACAACCACCAGTGTGCAGCCCCACCTTGCTGATGCACCAGTACACTCCTCACATACCAGGTCTCAGTGGGGAGGAGAGCAGAGTGATGAAGCCAATTCAGAGATGGGAATTAGTAGGAGACCATGATTGGTAAGGGCCAGGGGGAAATTTGGTCAGGACACTGGGGTAACACCCCTACTCTTTTCAAGAAATGCCCTGGGATTTTTAATGACCACAGAGCGTCAGGATCTCGCTTTACATCTCATCCAAAGGACAGCGCCTTTTTACAGTATAGAGTCTCTGTCACTATTCTGGGGCATTAGGACCAACACAGACTGCAGGGTGAGCACCCCCTACTGGCCTCACTAACACTTCTTCCAGCAGCAACTATAGTTTTCCCAGGAGTCTCCCATCCAGGTACTGACCAGGCTCACACCTGCTGAGCTTCAGTGGGCTCTCAGCTGTGACTTGTAGGGTGACATGGCTGCTTAGATCAAGACCAAGTGTTTGTTTCCACTCTGGATTCAGGGCTAGATCCCAGTACTTCTAGAGTTCAAGGTGGTCAGTGCTTGGACCTCTGGGTTTGGCCAGATGATCCAAATGATTCCTCAATCATAGGTCATAAGTAGTGGCCAAAACAGCTGCCCTAATAGTCCACCACATCCTATCAAAGAGGTTACATGCAATACAACAATGGATGAAGACCATCAAAGAAACCTACTTAACATCAGTTGTAATAAAGACTCAGTTCATTCAATTCCAGTTCAAAGGAGTGTTACAAGACCAGCTAATAAAACCGAAACCAAAATAATACAATATAAAATTGTAGCATTTTCAGGTTCCCTTAGCACAAAGGACAAGTGGAGACAATTCTATTTTGATTAAGAACTTTATTTTCTTTTCACAAAAATACAGGGAATCACAAATTAGAAAGCTTTACATTAATATACATACTTAAAACAGTATATATGATTACATCTCATTACATTTTGATGCAATAATAGTTACATAGCAACAATTTCTCCTGTTCTGGTGCAAAGCAAATTATTTAAACATGATAATGTTTTCACAGCTTCTTGAGATATTGTCCTATGCCGTCTATTTCCCACAGATTTTCTGTTTCCTCTCTCCCTTCTCTCCACAGATCTCTGAGGTAATAGTTCTCTCGGGTGATGAACAGGGCCAGGCTACCTGCTGCCTTGACTGGGACCTCGATGCCTTTGAATACCCCCATGTTCCTCACTCTCCACAGGGCGTCTTCCCCACGGCCTAGATCCTGTCAAACACGTCAGGAGGAAGTTTGACTGAAGAGAAAGCGACTGCTTTATTCTGCTATCGAAACCATGCAAAATATACGCACACATGAGGAGACCGATGGAAAACGTACACAGTTTAGGGTGGTAACTCGTTAACTACAGGCCATACACTTACTGTATAAAGCTACACAGACACTAAAACTACTATAACACTATTTACATCAGCAGGGTCAGCTGCTGGTTATCGTGCTGACCCTCAGACTCCCCCCGGCTACAAATCCCAGCCTGCTTCGCGGTACCCTAAGTGCGTAGGTGTGCTTCCTCCTCACCACCAGGCGAGGGCGCTACAATGTATTTTAGATTACAAAATAAATGCAGGAGCTGAAAAATAATCCTGCAACTGATCTTTTCTGCAATTCGAAAAAATGACATCAAAAGGGGAAGCCAGTAATCCTAAATCAAAGCCGGGATCCAGGAGCCGTCGTTCAAAGCACAAAGCCAGGAGTCTGAAACCGAGGAGTGTACTTTCCGCAATCCAGAGGCCGTAGGTCCAACAGAGACCAGCAGTTCCAAGCCGAAGAGCTGTAAACAAGAACAAGCGAAAAGCAATAATAAAGCTCACATGGACACCGAGCGAGAAGGTCAGGGAAGACAGTGCTTCAGTGTATATTGAGATGGTGGTGTGGTGGTGAATTAGTGATCCGGTAGGTTGCCTAATTCAGCGTGGTCTACGCAACAGGGAAGCGGGGATCATAAATAGCAAAGGAGCATTTTTTTTCCCCCCCCAAACAGCAGCTGCATAGAGCCCTGTTACTCAGGAGTTAGTCAACGAGGCTCCCAAGTAGAGCTGGGTGTTGTAACTTGGGCATTTCTATCCACCTCCTCAATCTGAGGGTTTATGGCAGAAACTAAACTACATTACACTTTGCCCAATACACAGCTCACATGTGCTTCAGAATGGAATGTGTTCAACAACTGTATGGAATAGTATGTCTTCCAGGGCGACTTTTTGTAGGAAGGAAGGTGCAGGTGTCACTCATCTAACATGCTTTATGCTCAGCTGCTGAATGATACACATCTGCTGTAGTCTTACCTGGCTGCTGCTTGAACTCAGTGTCTTACTGATACAAACTCCAGAGAGGCTCTTTCCATTCACACTGATATAACCTCTGACACCACCTTTTGTTTGTGTAACCATTGAGAGTATCAATATCAATTAATTCTTTCACACAATGTGTTTTACAAGAGTCTTATACATGCACATATACACTGTAGGTCAAGTTATTTTAGAGGCTAAAATACCATATAATAATCCCATTTAAAGTATTGCAAAAGAGAAAGTCAACATACACAGGCACTGTCTATACTTTACACATGCAAAAGCTTTTAACATTGCACTCTTTCAGCAAGAGTGTTCTCACAAAGGATACAGAGGTTTGCCACTCTTCTTAGCCACAAAGTGCCATCGCTGTTTATCATTCTTGAAAAGCTTGAAATTCCCCCTGATCTGCATTTTTTTTCTGCTGCAGTAACATTTTCACATATTGTCTGTTAACATAGAACAAGAAAGCAAAATATTTAATTAAAAAAAATTGTAGTAGTATTATTTACCGTAGATATTTCCTTTCAGTGACTTGTACAGCTGTTCAGCTCATTGTAAGCCACCATTAGTTCTATATGCAGTTCAAAGCCACAGTCAAGTCTATATTTGTGAGCTTATTTGGGGAGCTGCTGGGAGACCTTTTCTCCTGACATCAGTCCAGTAGAACTGTTGACCAGCTCTCAAACAGGATCAACAGAGACTTCACCAGCTATGATCAATTTACAAGAGCGGATCTGTTTTACAATCTTGTGCAATGACCTCACATCTCTAGACAACTAATATCACAGTTTGTTTCCTGCTTTTCTAGGCACACAGGGCTGTCTGTTAAACACCTGAAGGACACCTGATATCAGGAACTAACGAGGGTTAGAACAATATCCACTGGTGCTCTAATAATGCTAGACACCAGATATTGCAATAGAAGATCGTAGGTCTACTACATTATTTGAAAACTAATTTGACTAAAATCTCAAATTAATTTGAAGATATGTTTCTCCTTTATGTGACAGGTGCAGATCTTCTGAAGGCTCTGCCCCAAGTTACATAAACTTCAGGTAGAAATATTTCAGTGGTACTCAAAGGTGTTTGGGAACAATATACCCCAGACCCTGAATTAGCATTCGGTGGTTGTTCAGAGACAATGTTCACATTAACCATCAGCACTGGAATTTGGAATAATTGTGGCTGAACAAAATTGCTTCTATAGCACAAGCATCTGGAGCCATTCCATGAGATCTGGGGCCCTTTCCCTCAATATATTTAAAAACAGAGCTTTGTTGTGTGATTATGGCTGTCTCAAATTTTGACTTTACAAGAAAACTGTTAAAAAGGCAGCAGCAAATTTGAGGATTTTTAATCTCTTGTCTGTTTTTCATATGTTTCTCATTAAATATATCAAAGCTTTTTTGAAGATCCCAGAGAAGTCTATCCAGAGGCCAGTCAGCCAAGCAGCAGTGCCACCTAGTGGTCAGAAAGCTGAGCACAGACGGGTAGGACTATAACGAGATGAGGGATAATGTGGGGAAAATTATAAAGCAAATGTTTGGATATATAGTTAAGTGTAACATTTAAATCACAAGATGCTATACAAAAACTGTACCACTAGTAATGCTTCATTTCAAATTTGCTGTCTGTTGCAACAAAGTTTTTGCTCTGGAATCAGCCCAAACGGTGAAGAGTGACCAGATACATTCTCAGGTTCACGCGATTGTCCTGCACTGTTCAGGGGCCCCAATTTAAGTATTGAAAATCTTAAAGGGCAACAACAACTCTACTGTATGACCTTCACCTTCTCAATGACATTGTATCAGCAATTGTTACATACTCAGCCTACTTTAAAAGTTTAAATTTACATTATGAAAGAAACAACAAAAACTGATTACAAGTACAGAAATAAAAATGTAAACAATCACCTGAAAAAAGTCAGTTGAGTGGACTGTATGCAATACTGGTTCACATGATTACAAATATACACACACACACACAACTCAGTAACATAGTAATAGGTGTTATTTTTGTAACATGTGTTGTAGGTATTCATATGGCAACTACATTTTAAATTGTACAAGTTCACCAAGCCACATGCCACTCAACTAGTTACAGCAATGAAGTATTACACCTGAACTTGAGCTAAACCTCAGGTGAGGATTCAACCATGAAGATGAACTCCGTTGTTAAAAAAAAAAAAAGCACCCAGTCAACATGGTTAGGGATGCAAAAGAAAGTTAAGACCAAGTGCTTTGTGCAAACATTACGGAAACAAACATTACACTGGAGTGATTTAGAGTCAAGAGTGAAAGGCCTTGAGGACCCCAGTCACAGCCTCAACTTACATCCCTGGTTAGGGCCACTGGAAAAGACCGATCAGTGATGCTCCCCAAGCAACACAGGGGGCACTTTAGCTCATCCACTCATGCCTAAAACTGGGACTAAGCCACTGTGGAAAGACTTGATATGTTTCATTAGCTTACTACAGGCAAAGGGCCATGTGATTAGAGGGCTTACAGGTCTGGATATTAATGCTTAATGTGACATCCCAGGTAGTCTTCAGGCAGCTATCATTTCTAACCCATATAGATCAGCTGTAGCCTCACCTGGTCTTACTTCAATCTACCTTCCCCAAAGCCACTGGAACACAAGGCTTACGAGACTCACACTCCAGAGCCCTGCTGGCCCCACACTCATGTTTCCCTTTCATGGCCAGAGAGACCCGGCTGTTGCCCTAGTAGCTGACAAGGTTGTCTGCATTGTCGACTCCACACACCCTTCCAGCACCAGCATCTATCTGCTTCAGACCGCCAGGCACAGCCCAACACTGCAGGGCTTCAGCCACAGACACTGGGGAGGAGAGGACACCACTGGGTCAATGATCACATGGAAGCAGCCTGGGATGAGGGCAACATAGGAGCATGAGCATCCGACACCAAGGGACTAAGTCAATATATGAGGACAGAAGAAACAAGCCAATAGGGTGTTAATGAATCAGCAACAACCACAAGTGAACAGAGCTCCATACACAGAGAATCAAAGGTTTGCAGAACTTCAAGAGCACACAAACATCCATGTCATGGATTTAACACTCAGGCAACATCTATACTCAAGATCAAATACCTATACTGAAATCCTTAAATACTAGCAGCATGCAGTTAATCCTCCCATCTGCCTTTATGCTGCTCCTTTTAGTCAAAGTAAGAAACCCAAACCTTACCTAGAAAGAATCCTACAAGCAAACACACAGCCTCTCCCATCCACATTGATGAGTGATCACACAAACCTCATGTATGGTATAAACCCCCCCCCCCCCCACAGTGGCCTTTATATACTCAAGACTGCTGGGCTTCAGCTCCTACACACACCTGTCTAACCAGGTGTTAAATTGTTAACCACAAGGAACTGCTGATTGAATCACTCAAGTATCAATTACAGAAGACATCATTAATTATATTCTTTCCATAGACCTTATCCTCAGGGTTTAGGAATCATGGCGACAAAAACTGAAATTGAAGCCCAGTGCTTCAGATAGTCATGAGCTGGATTAGTACTAATACCAGAAGTGACATCCTCCAGTAGTGCAGGTCAGGGGTGGTCTAAATTAGATAACGAGACAAATAGTTTCATTGCAAAGCTGAATGTTTGGTTACTCTTGCTCTTTGTCATGAGATTTTTTTTTTCATTTCAGATTTGATCTCCCAGATTAAAGGTTAAATTTTTCTAAACACTTAGAAGAAAATATCTGGGCCCTAGATTGAAATATTCCAAGTCAAGTCTTGTTTTCTCAGTTAATGTCATGTGGGAGAGGATTAGTGATAATTAAAATCTATGAAAGCACAAGTTCCTGCATTCAGAATGGGGAATTAATGATAGTGTAGCTCTTAAAGCACTTAATTCACGAGTGACCATTTGGACAGCAGAGTGCTGTGGATTAAGGACTGTAGCCTTACAGTTCCTGGGGTTGATGTCCAACTGAATTTCCTGCTGTGTGGAGCTTGCATGTCTTCCATGTGGATTTTCTCTATGGGATGTAATGGATAGTTACTGAAAAAAAGTGTTTTATCCTAAATATGTCAGTTCACGGGCAGAGCTGTGTTGTAAAAGCAGCTGGATTCTTAGAACAAAGTGTGATTGTACCCAGCGAGTCAAGGCCATGGGATGTTCTAAGAATATGTTGATCTCTGTCCCAGCAAAAAGGCGATGAGTAACTGCACGTAGCTGTCTTCTCTGTCCTAAGGCTAAGACCTATAAGGACTGAAAAATGACTGTCTCGCCTGTCTTTGTTTTACTAACCAACCATAATGAAGTAAACAAGTTGAGGTGTTGCATCAGCTAAGTGTTTAAAATAATGGACCCTTTTGCTATTTGACTTTGAAAATCAGCTCTCACTTGCTGCACAGACTGGTGGTTGCTGTTTTTCCCTATTGCGCAATATGAATAAATGCCTTACTGAGTGAATGAGAAGACCTCTCCTGGCTACCTGACAGGGACCAGTTTGCTACCAATTTAGAAAGGCATCCTGGCTTTTCAAAGTAGTTGAAAGTAGAAGGACAGCAGACTGGAAACTAGGGACAGGACAGAGAAGGAGCGCCCTCTGGCTGCAGAGGGCGTGACAACCAGTTCCTTCGTCTTTGTTACATTCAATTGCAGGTGATTCTCCCCACACCACTCCACAAAGCTGCTGACCTCTTCCTCTGCACTCTTCCTCCTGCCCACTCTTGATACATCCCAGTGTAGGGGCAAGGCTTATTAAAATACAGGAATTAAGTTTGCTGCTCCCTTGCCAGTCCCTCTCTCCTTCATCTCAGTGGTGCTTGGATTAGAGAGGCCATTGCATTTGGTTCACAATTAAGGTGTTTTTCTAGCCGATAGAGTGTATTGATAAGGAACAACTCCAGAAGCTGAGATTCTCCAGCAACCCTAAAAAATTGTCATCTCTTGCGTCTTACTGTCTGGGAGAGTCTTATTCAAAGTTGTTTACAACCCTAAGGTCAGAGTGAATTGTTACCCACCCTCAGCCAATCAGGAACTGGTAGGGCAGGTTAACCCCACGTGGGTCTCGAATGCCCACAGAACTTTCAAACAATGAATGACCGTAGTTCCTCCAGGTAAAACAGGCAGCACAGGGCTTCCTCGGGGCGCCTCCTGGACATTCTCAGACTCAGCTCCTCCTGGACATCCTCAGTTTCAGGTCGGACCACAACATAACGGCCAGTGTGTCCGAGAGTCAGAACTTTACTTTGTTCTAAGAGTCGAGAACGGAGGTTGCCAGCCTAACCAAAGGATCCACCCGAGGATAGCCCAGCAGCAAGCCTCGTGAACCCACCGCGAAAACTCACCTGATCAACAAGTGAACTACAGTTGGAACTGTGGACAGCTGAATCTGTGGATTCAGGACTCGCGCTACATCAGGAACGAACCGGTCTTCTTCCTGTCTAAAGAGTGTGACCTGCTTGGACCCACAGTCAATTTTTATTCTGTGCACAAACGCTAGTTTCAGCCAACACTAACCAGCCGGTCTTCAGAGAGCATCAGCAGCGCACCGCAGCAGAAATCTCTCCCACTTCTCTCTCGCTGAACCAGCACTGCCTGGCACCGAGCCAGAGAACGCCAATTGGACACAGCAACAAGCCTGCCGCTGTTTGTGTCCGCGGGAGATCTGAATCCACACAGATTGGATGAGTATTCAACATTCTGCATTACAGCTCGAGAATTCAGTTGTTACCTCAACCTGAGATTATATCAATTTAATTCCTATGAGTGATGTACTTGCTTTTGAGTATCTAGTGTAGAAGTTGTAATCCAAGTTCATTTACGAAACGGTCTAAATGAATGATATACTGAACGTATGTCCCTCTTGGTTTGTAACTCTTCATGACTGAATATATACCTTTTGTATTCTGCTAACCCTCACAATAAGATCTGTTATGTTTATATGCACATTTTATGTATTAATAAATGTATTGTGGTGTATTAGTATCCGTGTGTGCGTTGCTGAGTATCCCTCTGGGTCGGTCTTCTAATAGCCATCAAAGACTCATTTTGTGACTTAATGCTACAATTAATAATTGTCCCAGTAAATGCACAAAACCCCTACATTTATTGGTGCCTCATGAGAGGATGCCTACACCACAATTGCACAATTGCAGCACATCTGAGAACTTCTGCAGGTGGCATGACTCTGAGTTGTATTTAAAGTCCAAAGTATAGAGGGTGAAGAGGAACAGAGAAAGAACAGAGGAACAGAGAAAGAACTGTCCCTGAGGAGGCCCTGTGTTACTTACTACCTGTTCAGACACACAGTTCTGAAGTCTCACAGACTGTGGTCTGCCTGTCAGATAGTCAGTGATCCACAAGATCATGGAGGCACCGACTTGTATCTCCTCCAGCTTCCTTCTTAGAAGTAAGGGCTGTTATTGGAAAAGCAGTGTACGTCTTTGGTGGGGATGGTGTTGTGTACGCAGAAGTTAATGTAGTCAGTGACACAGTCCACCATGTTGTGTATGTCGTCCCCATGTGGTTCGCACAGCACATCCCAGTTGGTAGCCTCCAGACCACCACGTAGATCCTCCATAGCCTCCTGAGACCATCTCCTCACAGTTGGCGCTGGACAATAGGCGTGTATAGTGGTGCAAGCAAGACAAGGTTGTGATCTGATCTGTCAAGGGGGGGATGGGCTGTGGAACTATATGAATCCTTAGCATTGGCATATAATAAGTCCAGTGTTTTGTTTTCTCTGGTCGGGCACTTAACAAACTGGTGGAAAGTAGGAAATAGAGACATGGTTTAAGTCCCCTGAAATAGCTATAAAAGCACTAGGGTGCTTCGTTTGTAGCCTGGCTGTGACTGTGTGTATAATGTCACACACTGCCTCTGCGTTCGCTGTGGATGGAATGTAAACAACAACAAAGATGGCGCATGTAAACTCCCGCGTCAGATAGTATGGACGCAGTCCTATGGCAACCAGTTCAATGTCCGGGTTACAGAAGCGCTCCTTAACATGAATATGCCCAGGATTACACCATCTGTTGTTGACAAGCAGAGCGAGCCCCCTCCTTTCCTCTTACCCCTCTCGGTGTTTCTGTCCGCCCGCACCGGCTGAATGCCGCTGATGGTAACATTCGAGTCTGGAATAAGTTCCTGCAGCCACGTCTCGGTGAAACACATCATACTGTATTCTCTATACTCCCTCGCTCCTCACCAGTGCTCCCAGTTCATCCATCTTGTTCACTAAGGACCTCACATTTCCCATGACGATCGAAGGAAGATAGGGTTTAAATCTCCTTCTCTTTGCCTTTCGCGTCACACCAGTCCTACAGCCTCGGCTTCTCCTCCTCAGCTACTCTGGAACTGATGGCTTCTCTCCAGTGAGTAGAGCCAAACGCGTTAGCGCGATCAGCTGGTCACGCATTTAGACAATGCCTCTGTAGCTATCGGCATTGCAACCCGATAGAAACAGAGGTCTAAGTATCAGGAAAAACAAGAAAAAGTATCTCAGCTTTCCTAGCATCCATCATGTTGTGATCGCAAATCTAGTTGCCGGCAAGGGTATGAAGAAAAAACACTAACACACTAGCACTAACTAACTGAAAGAAACAAAACAAAAACACTAACAAACTAGCACTAACTAACTGACACAAACAAAGAGACAACAAAGAGCAGGCTGCCACTAACACGGCGCCATCTTCTTAGATGCGTTGTTGTAGCTGCTTGTTGCCCTGTTTAAGGTAGAAGGTCACCCCTGTCTTAAGCAAGACATCCCACTGATTCTCTAAACGTGAGGTTCAATCTGGAGCTCATACAGGACTGTGCCACAGTCATGGGATTCACAGTCTGTCTTGGATCTCCATTTACTCACTTGTGAGTTTCGGTTCAGTGCTGTAGGGGTTCAGGCAAAGACCTTCAAGCTTGTGGTGGTGGAACATCTGTTCCAGTGTGGGCTGAACATGAAAGACCTGCTTTGATACGACTGGAGACATAAGACTTCAAATCAGCTTTCTAGATGAAGTGAAAAACAGCTGAGCCGCCCTGCAGTGAATGGAACCTTTCCGAGCTGCTGTACATATCAGAAAGCACTCTGGATTCCTCTGGATTCTCTCAGAGGTTGACAGCTCAGGGGATTCATTTTGTGTTGAATGTGGAGTTAGTCTTTTCCACAGCCTTCTCATAATGACCTGATTCTATACCTGATTTAAAATCACAGCTATTGATTTCACACGGTGTCATAAACTGCCTACCATTTACTTTAATGATGGTGCTTGTTTTACAATAAAATTGAAAAAAAAAACAATTAACAAAACATCTGATTCAGCATAATCATGTCCAATATAATAAAGTTTATAAAGTGTCAACATCATTAGAGATGAGGCAAGAAGATTTCAAATAGGATCCTGAACAGTGCTCCCAGGAGAAACAAATACAACTCAAATTGAACTTGAACTTTATTGCCATATGTAACTTATACTCATTTTTCTAAAACTGATATACTGGCAGGATGTAACACTGAGTTTTTGTCAGAGTTCCATCTCTGTTTACATCATGCTGAGTCTTGAGGAAGAGCTGCTAACAGTGTCCTGTTGTTCCTTGTCCCACTGTAGCTGCAGCCCAGAGCTCCCTGCAGTGCAGAGCACCTGACTCGTGTGCTTGTGGAGGATGTGCTGCTACTGCCTCTGCAGGATCCCGGGGGCCCTGAGCTCCAGGTAGGACTGCTAGACTCAGCCACTGAGTGTTGGGTACAGGTGGCAGACAGTGTCTTAAGAATACCTGCTCGTGCATTGTGGAACCTGTGAAAATTCACAATGGCTGTACATTCTTTCGCAGAGCACAATCCCTGACACATGTGCTGTATGCTTTTCTTAAAAATTACTGATTTCCAAGGTTTGGAAAAGGAGACATTAATTTGGAAAACATATGGAAATCTTAGTATCAAAATAACGCTGACCCAGTGAAGTTCACTACACACAAATATATTGGTGTTAAACAAACATACACTAGAGCGGATCTCCTCCGTGTTTCCATAATCATCCTCCCGAAAAACGCCGGGATGTTACTCATGTTGGTCTGAGACAGCAGTTGGCTGGGTGGCAGAAAGTGGCTCAGCCAGTCAAGCTGAAATCTACCTGTGTCAAGATAACAGAAGGAGGCAGAGTATTTAATATTTAAATGATTAATTAAAGATTTGCCATTTGTGTACAATCACACACCCGATTCCTAGTCTCTACTTCGTCCTCTTCATCTGCTGCGTCTGGTCAAGCTGCTTGGACCAGGGCTGCACTCACAGGGTTGTGTGTTTTTTCAGTCTGTGTCAAGGAGGCCCTGAAGGACTATGTCCTCATGAGCTTTGTGGCATCCCTTCACAACCCCAGCAATCAGGTACAGTCAGAGCTGCAGTGATCTGGCCTTGCTCTGCTGTCATGTGTCTATGCTCTGTATCCTGCTGTGCCTGGGAATGTGTGAAGTACTCCTGAGGTGTGTGGAAGGTGTGAGGGTGTTTGTGTGTCTCAGCATGTGCAGACTGGTCCTCTGTGACGATGTGCTGTGATTCCTGTCCTCAGGTAAAGTATCTGGAGTCGCAGGTCCTGATTGCAATGGGGCAGAAGGGCTACCTGCGGCTGGGGGGCACAGTCTTAGCTCTGGAGTACATAGTGAAGAACTGTGCCCTTGCAGGCGACACCACCCAGGTATGGAGCTGCAGTTTACGGTTGTCAGTAATGTTCCTGAATGAACATGAAATAAAACCTTGGACTTCCTGTTGAGCAGCACTCTGAGAACTGTCAGTCCATCCCAAGTGTTTGGCTTTACCTCTTCTTGCACAGCATGAGCATGTCCCTGCTCCACACCCAGTGGGATAATGTGTGTGTTTCTGTGTGTTCAGGCCGAGCAGAGTGTGAGCAGCAGCACTGTGAGGCAGAGCTTTGAGGCTGTGCTGGCCTGCTGGTGTGCCGATGAGAGTGTGACTGAAGTAAGTGCCTCTGTCTACAGTCTCTGCCACCTGAGACTGGAAACCTCTTCCAGTGATGCTCAGGCAGACTGTTGCCAAACCTGTCTATTTTCTCTTCCTGTAGCCTTTCTTCCTGGTTCACTGTGTTTCTTTAGAAGGTGGTGCTGCTTTGTAGCAATTGTGTTGACGAGCTGGAGGTTGGAGTGGCCTGTGTTTTGTGCTCCTGCATGATGCTGTGGCCTGTGTACCTGCTGAAGTTCTTCACCTGAAGAATTGATGAGCTTGGTTAGTATTGAGGACCAGATACAGCTTTTCTAGCTCAGTGTTTCCCATTTAGGATTTATATTTTGTCTTTACAAAGAACAGAAATGCCCTGCAGTTGTCTACGTGAAATTTCCTCCTCCTGGTGTTCGCCCAGTCTTGAGTTTCATCTAAATCTTGAATTTTTATCAAAATGTATTGAGACACCTGAGATTTCCTCAGGTTACAGAAAGTATGCCACATCATTTAGAGAACAGATTCTCTCTAGGTGGGGAGAGTCAGTGTAATAAAGTGGTAATGTTGCCACTTATTTCTTAAAGTTCTTATTTCCAGAAACTGGATGCGCAGAGTCTAGTTGGGTTTACTGTGCTCCCTTTTGATGTCAATGTCTGTGTAATTCAGAGTTCCTGGCCTCACCGGACATCTTCATTGGGAGACTTCTGGTAAGTGAGGCCTCAGCTAGCAGAGCACACAAGGCCCCCTAACGTAAGACTTGAACAGTAGTGCACAGCTTCTCTACCCACAGCCAGCCAGAGTGGGAAGACTGGGCCAGTGGGGGTGATTTCTTTCTTGATCCAGTGTGAACTGGGGGAAAAAGTGCATCAGTGAAGCCAGTGATTCAGTATTCAGTGTAGACAGCAGCTAGAGAGCCATGCACACTGATACCCAGCAGTGATGTGCAGGCCCGAGCTGAAGTTCTGTGCTGACATCTGCTTGCCAGCTTGGAGCATCCCAGCCGCACAGAGGTGGGAGCGAGTTCCTGAGCCTCCTGCAGTCCCTGGGCCCAGTGATCCACCCCCAGCTGCCCAGTGTCTGGGAGCTTCCCATCACGCCCCTGGCCAGGCTCTCTCGGGTACCCCACAGCACAACAGGACAGATCTGCGAAGAGATTTGTCTGAGAGGATTAATCAGATTTGGAATCTTTCAGTGTTGCATTAGAATCAGTGTCATATCTTCTGCAGAGCACAGGTTTTGTCCTTATGGCACCTGAGTACTATAAGGTACCTGAGCAGATTTCCATCCCATTGTCCAGAACTGTCCAGGATACAGCACATCAGATGGGGGATTTGCATTTATCAACACCAGGATGTCCATAATGTCACTCATCTGTGTTTTTTTATGTTCAGTTACAGCAATTTCCCCTTAATAAGCTCTGAGCTGCTGCAGCCCCTATCCAAGTGCTGAGTTTTTTGTGTGTTGTGTTTCAGAATTTCCAGAGGGAAAGATTCCCCTGAAGCAGTGGCAGGATGGGCTGATTGTGGTATGAAGTGAGAGAGGGGATTGATAACACACACAGTGAGAGGGAGGGGGTACAGACAGGAAAAGTGATCTTCTTCCTCTGTTAGGTAATGTCATGTCATTCAAGTACAGTGACAGCTGTCTTGTGCTTCCTCTCCTAGATTGCTGTGAGATTCAAGAGAATAATTCTTCTCTTGTTGAGATGGTCCTGTCATGCTGTAGTGTGAGAGAATCGTTGTCAGTCCTCATAGCTGTGCAGTAATTTCATACTGTTTGCTCATTCTGCTGTGGACCTGATTGCCTCCCCTGTGTGTCTGTAGCTGCTCTCGAACACACTGAGTGCAGTGGTAGATGTGCTCAATACCTTCTACCTGTGGTTCTACCTTCTTCAGAAAGTCACTGATTGCTGAGATATGTTATTCTAAAAACTGACAACACATGAATAGAAAGTAAACATTATACCATCGATCTCTGGTATTCCTTTAAAGCGGAACTGTAACACATTTTTATATTTAGAGCTTAGAAACTATCAGCATTGATGAGTGTATTTAAAGTCAGATGTAAGCTGGAGGCTTTACAAGTTACTGTGTACATCTCAAAATAGACAAAATTTCCAGAAATGCCCAACATCTGCGATTCAACAGAAATATTGCTCTCGAGATCAAGACAGTCTAGCTGATAAATTGAAGTTACTTGTTAATTCTGAATGCAGATCACACTGGAAACTTTCTGTGGTCAAATGCCTGCAGCACAACCTGTACGCATTCACTCGTACCTCACAGTACATGTATCGTTTTAGTGACTAGTGAGCAGGAAGGGCCGCTTCACGGCACAATTCATATGAACTCTTGCTCTCCCCATGGAGAGAACAGGGGTTTGTGACAATATGGCGACTTACAGAACTTTCAAAACGTTCATGATTTTGTGGTTAATTCGATTTTTGTCAATGTTTTATATGCCGTTAATCAATTCATTTTGCTACAAAGATTTACTAACCGGTCTGAGAAACTGGGACTGCAGTTCCCCTTTGAAATTCTATTGGAAAGCTGGGCGGCGCATGAAGAACCTTTGACAGGCTTCCGTCACCTTGCCAAGACGTCACCTTTAATAATCAGCTCTTGCAGGTCCAGTCACTCGGAATGCTCAGGCTGCCACAAAGAGCACTGCAGTAGACCGAAAGGTATTGCCCAACACCTTTTCATAGTACTTTTTTCCCCAATATAGACAGTTTAATAAACCTTACTTTTTCTCGTATTTTTTCTTATGATGTATCTTCTATAAAATGTGAAGATGTTTGCAATTCATTTCCAAGATAAAATAATTGATTAGACAGAATATAGCTCAGACAACCACAACGAGTCTCATCAATTGTCCTGATCAGCCACCTACATCTGTTATGACATCTTTTCGCTGTTATTAATCTTCAGACTCTTAAAACTGTTACAGACAACCTCCACATGTGATCTTGACCCTGTTCCTACAACTCTGTTTAAGAAGGTTTTTGATTGTGTGCAAGATAATGTTTTTACTATTGTAAATTGCTCTCTGTCAGCTGGAGTTATTATGTTATTAGCAATTTTAGACCTATTTTGAATTTTCCTTTTTTAAAGAAAATTTTGGAGAAAGTTGTTTTAATTCAATTAAAAGAATATCTGGTCTCTAACATTTTTTTTGAGTAACTTCAGTCAGGTTTTCGTTCTAACCATAGTACAGAGACGGCATTGGTCCATGTTGTGAATGACCTGAGACTGAGTGCCGATAAACATAATTTGGTTTTACTTGATCTCAGTACAGCTTTCGATACAGTTGATCACAAGATTCTGATCAACCGACTTGAAAACTGGGTAGGTCTTTCAGGGTTGGTTTTAGAATGGCTTAAATCTTATTTGAAGAATAGATCATTTTTTGTTGCTTTGGGAAATAAATCATCAAAACATTTTGACATTTCTTGTGGAGTTCCGCAGGGTTCCATTTTAGGACCTCTGTTCTTTTCATTATATATGTTACCTTTAGGTAATGTAATTAGGAACCGTGGGATCAATTTAATAGCTATGCCGATTATATAAAACTGTATATCTCTGTTCCATCTGAAGATCAAAACTCCTTCAACAGACTAATCGGCTGTGTGTTAGATATATCTCAGTAGATGTCCCAAACTTTTCTACAGTTAATCAAGACAAGACTGAAATATTGATATTGGGTACTAAAATTCAGAAAGAACTCTTGCAGGATAAATTCATGTGTTAAATCTGTCCATGCATTTCTAACCAGTAGAATCGATTATTGTAATGTTCTGTTTAGTGGGCTTCCCAAGAAAACAATACATCCCTTACAACTTGTTCGAAATGCAGCAGCACGGATCCTAACAAAAACAAGAAAGAGAACACATATCACTCCTGTTTTGAAAGATCCTCACTGGTCACCTGTATTTTCTAGGATAGATTTTAAAGTTCTTTTACTTGCTTTTAAAGCTCTAAACGGCCTAGCACCTATGTACCTTACTGAATGTCTGTCTTTATATGTTCCTATACATGACCTGAGATCTGCAAATACTGGCCTTCTGCAGATACCACATGTGAAATACAGAAAGAGTGGAGAGGCTGCTTTTTGTTTTTATGTTTCTAAATTATGGAACTCACTACCACTCTTTATCAGGTAGTCAAGCTCGGTACATTGTTTTAAAAAACACTTGAAAACATCTTTTTAATTTAGCTTTTAGTTAAAATGGTTCTCTGTTCTTTCTATTTATCTTTCTTTTTTATTTATCTTTTATTGTTCTTATTCTATTACGACCTTCCTAATTTCTTTTTCTTTTTCAAGCATAAATTGACATTTATGTTGCTTTACTGTATTACCGTGTTTTCCTTTACAACAAAAAGTATATCTCTTAATTTTAAGATTTTATTTGTACGCTTGGTTTGTAAAGCACTTTGAGCTGCTATCTGTATGAAAGGTGCTCTATAAATAAAGTTTATTATTATTATTATTAGGAGCACAGTTTAAAAATGTACATAGATTACTGGAGGAATGCAGGAAACTAGATGATGAAAGAGCTAGGGTAGAGAAGGAAAAAAAATAGAGGACTGCTTTATAAGGCTGAAGCTGAAATTCAAGCTCACTCACAATAACACAAGGCAAATGAAAAGCTAGGACATGGAAGTGTTAGGAATGTGAATAAAAGGCTTAGATGCAGGGATAGTAAGCTTCGGACACTTGAGCAAAAAGTTGTGGAATGTGAGCAGGCAGTCATTTTGAATGAACTGCAGAAAAGTGAGTTAGAGAAGAAAAGGCACAACTAGAGAAGAGTACTGATGAATTGCAGGAACAGTTGCAAAAGATTAAATATGCAATAAAAGTAATCACAGAAGGTTGCGTATTACAAAAGGAAATGTGATTCTGAAGCAGATTTAGCACATGGGGAGAGGGACTGTGTCCCAACAGGGTACTAATGGAAATTACGCTACTGTGGGGAAAACTGTAGAGTGGGGGCTACAGAAAAGAAACAAGGTGAAGGGGCCTGGAAGGAATGTTAAGTCAATGAGAGTGGGGAGTTGGAATGTTGGTACCATGACAGGGAGAGGGAGAGAATTGGTTGAAACTATGGCAAGGAGAAAAGTGGAGATCTTGTGTGTGCAAGAAACCAAGTGGAAAGGAAACAGCTCAAGACACCTAGGAGAGGGATACAAGATTCTATATGCTGGAAAGAGTACAAAAATGAATGGAGTGGGTGTGATAGTGTGCAAAGACCTAGCAGACGAGATAGTGAGGGTGGTTAGACACTCAGACAGGATTATCAATGTACAGGTGGCTTTTGAGAGCGGGTTGTGGAATATCATCTCTGTATATGCACCACAGGTAGGAAGACCACAGGAGGAAAAGGATAGCTTCTTGGAAGATCTCGAAGAAGTGGTTAGCAGAATCCCAGGAAATTAAATGGTGGTAATTGGAGGAGACTTCAATGCGCATTTAGGAGAGAAATGCCCAGATTATCCAGATGAACATGGTCAGAGAGGGCTAGGAGAGAGAAATGAAGAAGGAGGAACGCTACTAGAAACACTCTAAGCTCTTGAATTGTTTGCAGTGAACACAGGGTTCACAAAGAATTATGAGCAAAAGGTGACATACAGGAGTGGAGGCCATACCCAAATAGACTACATACTACACAACACAGGCTACTGGTGATGGACATCACAGTATTGAAGGAGCAAAGAATAAAGCAGAGAAAACACCCAGCACGAACAAAAGTGTGGAAACTGAGAGAAAACAAAGTAGATTTCAACAGGCTGGTGAGAGAAATGAAAAACAACACAGAGGAAACAGAGGAGCCTTCAGTTGAAGAAGAGTGGACTGAGATAAGCCACATTCTAGAAGAGTCTGCTACCAGGGTTTGTGGAAAGACAAGAGGAGGCAGACCGAGGGAAAATGAAGAGTGGTGGTGGGATATGGAAGTTCAGGAAACACTGAAGGAAAAGAAAAAAGCAGACAAGGCTCTGAAAGATGGCACTGGAGAATTACAAGAATATAAGAGAATAAAGAAGGTAGCAAAAAGAAGTGTAGCAAGAGCAAAGGAAAGAGCCTGGAAAGAATGGTATGAGAAACTTGAAACAAAGGAAGGAGAGGACCAAATCTACAAGATTGCTAAACATAGAGCGAGACAGAAAAAATATATTATCCGGGTGGCAGTACTCAAGGACGGAGAAGGCAGAGTCTTGATTAAAGAAGAACAGATCAAGCAAAGATAGCTGGAGTACTTCAAAAATCTGTTAAATGTAGAGAACCTAGTGGAGGCAGACGTAGTGTGTGGACCAATCCAAGAAATTTCAGTAAAGGAAGTGACAGAAGCTATCAAAGAGATGAAAGCGGGCAAAGCAACTGGACCATCAGGAATAGCAGCAGAACACTTTAAGAACCTCGATGAAGAGGGGATTCAGTGGCTGACGAGATTGCTAAACAATATTGCAAAGGAAGAGAGAATTCCAGAAGAATGGACAAAAAGCAGTATGGTTACCATCTACGAGGAGAAAGGAGACCCAATGGAGTGTAAAAAAAAATATAGAGGAATACAACTTCTGGAACATGGTTTGAAAATCCTGGAAAAAATTCTGGACAAGAGACTCAGGAAGATAGTCAGGATCCACAACCCACAATTCTCAGCGGGGAAAAGCACAACAGATGCCATTTTTGTGATGAGACAGTTACAGGAGAAGACACTAGAGAAAGGGAAAAAGCTGTATGTGGCCTTTCTGGACTTGGAGAAGGCATATGACCGTGTGCCCAGAGAGGTGGTGTATTGGTGCTTGAGGAAGAAAGGAGTACCAGAAAGCATAGTGAAGTAAGTTCAAGCAACCTATAGAGATGCAACTATGAAGGTGGTCACACAATGGGGAGAGACAAAAGAGTTTGAAATCACAGTTGGATTACACCAAGGATCAGCACTAAGTCCTTTCCTTTTTATAAACATTATTGACACACTGACAGAGGAGGTAAGAACAGAAGTGCCTTGGGAACTCATCTTTGCTGATGATGTGGCACTGATGGCAGATTCAGAAGTAGAACTACAGGAGAAAGTGTTCAAATGGCAGAGGAGTCTGGAAAAGGGTGGACTGAAAATGAATGCAGAAAAATCTGAAATAATGGTAATGGAGAGAAGGGAAGATACTATGACCAATGTTAAGGAGACAAATGGAGGAAAACTGAAACAGGTTGATGGCTTTAAATACCTTGGATCAAAACTGGTAAAGGGAGGAGAAACACTGGAGGCAGTAAAACAAAGAGTGAAAGCTGGATGGAACAAGTGGAGAAAAATAACTGGAATAATCTGTGACAGGAAAATTCCTAGAAAGTTAAAGTGCAAAATGTACAAGACTGTGATTAGACCTGTACTACTATATGGAGCTGAATGCTTGGCAGTTGGAAAGAGGGAAGAGAACTTGATGAGAAGAACTGAAATGAGGATGTTGAGATGGATTCTGCAGATTTCAATGAAGGATAAGATCAGAAATGAAGAAATCTCTAGACGATGTAGGGTGGTAGATGTAGTTGAGAAGATGCAAGAGGCGAGGTTACGGTGGTATGGACATATCATGAGGAGGGACGTTGAGGAAGTAACAAAGAGGGTAATGGAATTTGAGGTGGAAGGTAACAGGGGAAGAGGCAGGCCTAGAAAGAGATGGATAGATTGTGTTAGAAAAGATATGGAGGTATGTGAAGTGAGTGAGGAAGATGTGCTCGACAGAGACAAGTGGAGAAGAACAACCAAAGCAGCTGACCCCAGGACAGTCTGGGACTAAGGCTGTGAAAAGAAGAAGAAGATGATGATGGATTTAGAAAAATGTGGTGGTTTGCTTTGTGGAAAGATTATATGAATAGTTATTTAGAATTGCTTCCTGTTAGTGCAGAGGACTTTGTAAGAAGAAGAAGATGATGATGGATTTAGAAAAATGTGGTGGTTTGCTTTGTGGAAAGATTATATGAATAGTTATTTAGAATTGCTTCCTGTTAGTGCAGAGGACTTTGTAGGCAAGAAAATGGAGCACATTTGTGAGCAGTGAAGATGGGAGTGAATGTTGGTGGCCAGGCAGGGCAGTCCATGTAAATAGAACAGGAGACTTGTTTGTTGTGGATTGTGTAGAGGAGGGTGATGATGACGTTAGTGGCTTTAATTGATTATCCATTGTTAGATGATCACATGGATAATGAGGTGAGGATTGTTGCTTAGGTTTCTTAAGTTCGGGCAGTTGCTAATGTTACACTGTGTGTCAGATGCAGATAATTTTGAGGAAGACGAAAAGGAAAACATCTTGTAGCTGATGCTGATGTGCCAGGGAGGCTGATGAAAAGTTGATCCCTGGAGCCAGCAATACGAAATTACTGCTCTATATATAACTGCTGATGTAAATAACTTCCCCATGCCTTGTGATAGCTGGTTTCCAGCACTGTCTATAGTTACTTGCGAGTCGTAATTTTTACACTGTTGTTCATTGTTATTCATTGGATATGTATGTTGTTCAGGTACAGTTTATATACTTTTAAGATTTATCTTATGATGTAGCCATGCAATGCCTGTGATAATGCCTTTTTTCCCATCAGGTCCAAAGAAAGTGTATGTCCTCAGAGACTCTATGTTGTGGGGCCTGGAAACACTGATGCCAGCAGAACAGGTGTGGCTGCACCCTGGCACAACACGCAGTGCCCACCAGCACCTGTACCACCTCCAGGCCCTGAACGAGGATATATTACTGATCATTAACATAGGGACCAATAACAGAGCCCAGGGGGACTCCTATGACATCCTTAGAGCTAGGAAAGCACTGACTGTGGCAGGAAGGAGAGCATCTCCTTGTAAGGTTCATATGGCAATTTGCTCAGTTTTGCCACGGCTCTGCGATGCCTCTTTGCTGCTGGAGCTGTGAAGGAAGCTGCCCGGGCTCTTTCACAGCTCTCCTCTCACATGGACCATGTGCAGCTCCTCAGGAGCAACAGAGTGCTTCTGCAGAACCTGCAGCCCGTTGCTCAGGCCTTTGCTGCTGATGGGCTTCATCTCAGGGCCGATGGGAAAAGGAACTTTTCTCAGTATATTTTACCTATATTTTACACCTATGACAGCGCCAAATGGAGACGGGCGTGCCGACAAGCGGACCCTGCCGATGCGGTATTAACGCTAGGATGAAGAAGATTAATTTTAAACACTAAGTCATGAATCGGTGCCATTAGCGCTCAGTCTGTTCTGCTAGGCTCCACCCCCCTCCGTGACGGAGCGCAGTGGGCGGGGCGCTGTTCTCCATCCTGACTGGGAAACACGAACCCACTGATCTGTTTCACACCACATGAAGCCCGTTTCTGCCAGTGAGTTAAAAAAAACAAGCTATGGTATCTCAGAAATGCGACTTCAAGTCTCACAGTTTTGACTTCACTTCTGGCGCCAGCAATGAAAGTACAGTAGGTTGCTCATCTGTCATAGGAAATCCACTGTTCACAATTCAGTCCAGGTACAGTGCTACATTCTACTGATATCTTCATACATTTCACAGACTTAAATAACATCTGCGTAAACTGTACACAGACTAACGTAGCTAAGTTTAAAAAAAAACATATGCAAGAGCTACTTTGGTTGAGCAATTTAACCTTTTCAAGCGCGACCTAATTCATGAGTCAAAACTAACAGTAGGCCTGTACTCTTGTGGGGGTTTCGTCTGTTTGTACAAGGCAGCTCCTGCAAACACTTTTCCAGCAGCTATTTCAGCACAGTAACATGAATGCAAATTTGTGGCGAGTGTTGGTCATCATTGTCTGTCCTGGACTACTTCTAAATGTACTATAATGCATACTATTTGAGTCTGGGCAAACAGGAGGCTAGGTAATTACACTATGCTAACTAATCAATGCTAAACCACTGTCCCATGTGTGCTTCCTAGGCCACAATTGCAGGATGGAGGATCTTATCGATTTCCTCAGGGACAGGGACATTCCACTATCAAAAAAATAAAGGAAGTAAAGGCAGTTAACAGAATGGATGTGTTCATTGTTTATTGTAACTAACTCCCACTGACCTACTGTAGATATTGACAGCACTTTCAGTACTGTGAAAAGTCAGAGACCACCCTTTCGTTTATTTAATTTCCAGTCAAAACGGCCATTAATTTATTTTTCAATGTCAGAAATTATTCCAGGAAACATATATTTAACACAAAATTACACAAAAGCATCCATAACTAAATATAATGTCAGATCTTTCATTGTTTAGTGTGTCCACCCTTTGCCTTTATTACAGCTTCCATTATTAACAGGAGCCCTTCTTTGAGTTTTTCAAATAAATCCACTGGGATATTTTTTCATGCTTCATGTAAACACCTCCAAAGTTCAGTCTTAGAAGTTGATTGTATTTTCTGCTTCTGCCGATCCAAATCCAAATCCACTCAATGACTCATCGTCCATAAAGCCTTTCTTATCTCAAGTGTCCAGTTTTGGTGTTCTAGGGCAAATTTTCTTCTCTTCTGTCTATTTCCTTTTCAAATAGTGACTTTTTGACAGCTACACACCCCTTCAGACCCACTGCATTGTGTTGTCTTCTTACAATGGAAGTATTGACAGAAACACTTGTGGATTTTTTTCAGATCTGATGCAAGAGTGATAAAAACGTTAACTTCTGTCTATGTGATGGTGATGTCTACCAGGCCTTGCACGATTGTTAGGAGTCCCATTTTCTCTGTATATTGTAGTAATTTTTAATTCCAGTTTTGGAAACTCTTGTTTTTCACTTATTTTCCTTTGACTTATATTTTCCTAACGCAAGTGAATTATCTTTATAGCTAATCTTATCAGAAATATCGCCTCTAGCCATTTCAGATACACATGACAAAGATATGTGCAGGGCAGCTATGGTGTGTTTGGGAAGTTAGTGTCCAATGTTAGTGTCTACCCAATGTTAGTGTCACTTGTAATGGAAAGTGTTCTAATATAATGTCAGTGACAGTTTTGGGATCAACTTGTGCTGGGAGGACACAGCTGTTCCACTTGTTTGAGTGGAAGGATGGAAGACTTAAAGTGCCAGAAGGGTGCACAAAAGTAAAGAGTGGACAAATTAAATACTGATAGATTTGATGTTATATTTAGTGTACTTTTCTGTCAAATATATGTTTCTTGCATTATTTTCTGACACCAAAAACTAAATAATTTGCACTGAATGGCTGTTTTAACTGGGAATTAAATAAATGCAAGGGTGGTCTCTGACTTCTGCACAGTACTTTACAGTATATTGATATTTTCATGTATAGTAGATATATTTTCACTTCATACCTCAACAGTCCCGAATTGACTTTTTCCCTTAAACCAGTATCAGCATATTGATCCACATAAAATGATGCTTTAAGTATGGTATTTTGAAACTGAAAATAGATAATACACTATTCATTTTTAGATTGATGCCAGTGTCCTGATGTTAATGACAGATGAACAGATGAGGAATTATTTGCCGTCTTATGGAGACAGATTGGCAGTGATGGGATATTGTAGGAGACACGAAAAACAGCCCAACAGTAGGAAATCAAAGCTTTTTGATAGACTGAAGTCAAAACTGAATAAAAGACAAAAGTATAAACATCCAGAAAATATCACTCCTCATCAAGAGGTGAACACAGAGAGGAAAGTAAGGAAAGTGGAGTTGGGCTGGATGCTGTACGATGGAGGAAAAGGAGGCTTTATCCAGGTGAGACCCAAAAAGGGTGGTGGAACACGAAAGTTAAGTGTTTCAAAGGACTGGAAAAAAAAGACCTCATAGCGGAGGCAATAAGTTTGTTTTTCCCAGATGGAAAGAATGTACATGGAAATATTTCTGAGTTTGAGGTGGATCTGACAAATGACCAAGAAGTTTCCTTAGATGAGGACAGTGGGAGCTCTATATGAAGCCTCAAATTAACTGTCATGAGGTTCTATCTGTCAACCAAAAAGAAACATGACAGTGGTGGTGTGGAGACACAGCAAGAATCAAACACTGCAGGTCCCTCACAGGAAAACACACAGGAGCTTCCCTCTACAGACTCACAGATTGATCCACCATTGGAATTAGAAACATTAGATGTCATCTATGTTGGAAATACTGGAAATGATTTGAAGTTAGGCAGTGATGATGTGACAATTTTATCCTGCAGATGTCACAGATGATTCCAGTTTAGGTCAGCAAAGTTCTACTGCTTGGGAAAATGTGGAGGATAGCAATATCATTACAATTTTCAATAGAGACCTCTCTGAGATGGGAGGACAAAGTCTAGAAGACACTTTGCCTCTGGCACAAGAACTCAGGGAACCAGACAAAAAACTCCTTGTTGTCCATCGCAGCCAGATACTATCTGAGCTTATTGAACATTTCACTGAGGAACGCCTTTCATATACTCAATCAGAAATTCAAGTAAAGCTTCTACTACCAAATGGGCAGTATGAGAATGGATATGATGAGGGAGGCGTTCTCAGAGATGGCCTCTCTGAATTCTGGCATGAATTCTATGAACAATGTACAACAGGCAGCACTTTCAAGATACCATTTCTCTGACATGACTATGGCAAGAAAAAGTGGCAGAGTAAAGGTAAAATTATTTCTTTTGGTTGGCAGAAACAGAAGTATTTGCCCATCAGGCTTGCTCCTGTAATCTTGGAACAGGCAGCTCTTGGATATGTGAAGAGTGATCTTGTTGACAATTTTCTAAAGTATCTCTCAGAATCTGACCGTTATAGCTTGGAATGTTGTCGCAGAGACTTCAACAGTTCTGACCAAGATGAATTACTGGAAATCTTGGACAGCTACAGCTCCCGAAGAATGCCAAATGCACACAACATAGAACAAATTCTGCAAGAACTGGCTCACAAAACCCTTATTCAAGAGCCTGCTTACAGTATGTTATCGAACAGTGGGAAAGTGTACTCGCTCCCCTCAGCAAAGCCCTTGAGGAAATGGAAACTGTGTATGAAAACTTGCACCCAACAGCAAAGGAAAAGCATGCGGTCACTGAAGTTTCCCTGCACAATGAATGCACAGGAAGAGGAAATATCAAAGCATCTTACAACATACCTGAGAGTGTGATGGAAGGAAACACAGGCTCATATCTCTTTCTTGGCAAGACTGTAACTGTTAACTTCACGGATATGCAAGGATTTGAGAGTGTCTATTCATTATGATAGCTATCCTGACTTAAGGTGTAAAATGAACAAAATTTTGGAAAGTAATGTATGGTTAATGGACATAATTTAGTATTTTACTCTGTCAACCTACAGACTACCCAGATTAGAAATATGTGCATCTTTCACCATTCAAAACTTTTGGTAAGGTATACTTATTCACAGTACGCACTTAAAGGCCATCTGACCAAGTCTGTACCTTTATACATATAAGCATATAAGATGATAATATGAGTTTTGAGTGTACTTATGATAGAATGTTCATCATTTCACTTAAGACAGTGGTTCTCAAACTGTGGTACGCGGACCGGCAGTGGTACGCGGAGTGCCTCCAGGTGGTACGCCAAATGACCCTGGAACTGTGTCCTGTGCACTGAAAAATCAGGACGGGTTTTCATATTTTGTGTTTTAATACGTGTCGAATACGCAGCCTACGTACTACGATACAGTGTGCGAAAAATACTTCAGTGGACACAAGAGATACTCTGTAATTCTATACCACTCTATAGGAATGCATGCTACGGACGGAAGTGACCAATTGTATTTTAAAAAAGCTACCGTATCTCCAGCAAATAGGGAGGAAGGAGAATGTGCGTGATTTAGGAACAATGCCAACGTTGTAAACACAGGAATGCATAGAAATGCGTGCTACAAACACTGGTGATCTTGTGAGTACAGGAAAGCGTGATAACAGAAAAATATTTAAGAACTGTTCTAAGTTAAATTGAGAAAAATACACCGAGCGTCTCTGTGTTTCGCTCCCATGCGCATGAAATAAAAACTTAAAATAAATACGGAAATAAAAATGGAAAAGCGGGAAAATGCAAGCTTGCGGATTGCTAAAGCGCTATTTTTGAAGAACCTTATTTGCCGTTGGCAAAAGAGCTGACACGTATTGTGTGGAGAAAAAGCTGCTAAACAGCTCGACCTGCTGCCCCCTCTGAAAGACATTCACTCACAGAATTATTGAAATGGCGGATGATATCAAAAGTACGCTGATAGAGCACGTTCAGATTAGCCGATGCTTCTCACTGCAATTAGATGAGTCTGTAGTCGATTTGGCCGGTTCGTTTGCTTACGTTAGATGCGAGTTTGAGGGCAAGCCCCGTTAGGACTTTCTGTTCTGTAAACCGCTACCGACAGGAACTACAGCAGAGCACGTTTCAGCTTCTGAATGAATTTATCGAAGAGAATGGCATCGACTGGATAAAACGCGGCAGAGTTTGTACAGACGGTGCTAGAGCGATGACAAGCCGACATAACGGTGTAGTTGCACGAATTAAAGAGGTTGCTTCAGAAATGAATGGACGCATTGTAACATCCACCGCGAGACCTTTGCCGTCAAGAAAATGCCTGACGATTTTGTGAATTGTATCAAGGCTCGAAAAATTAAATCACCTCTGCTTTGCTCGACTAAACAGGCTCACCCCTCTCACTGAAATGGTGCTTTTTTATTAGTTGTTGTTACTGTTTTTTTTTCTGTAAAACACTTTGAGAAGCCACCTTTAAAGGTGCTATATCAAATAAAGTTTATTATTATAATATTTATTATATGTATGTGTGAGTGTGTGTGCACGCGCGCTCATGTTGGTCATTGAGAATTTCTGGGGTTCCTATGAGATGATGACTTGTAGGTGGTACCTGGATGCTTTAGTTGGATTAGGGGTGGTACTTGGTCCAAAAAGTTTGAGAACCACTGACTTAAGAAATTAAAAAGTCTCAGGTTAAATTGCACTTTTATTTTTGTCATTTTGGTACAAGAATTTCTTTCAGACTGGTTGTTCATTGAGTGAGAAACTAATAGATGTTTTTCACCTTCAATAAAGTATGGTGATGCAGTTAAACACGTTCTTTTTTTGAGCCATGTGCATTCTCTAAGCTACCAAGCACTTGTGCCAATGACCTCTGCTGCCATCTAGTGTCTAATACTGTTACAACTTTTGCGTTGTCACAATATGGCAGCAGAGTTTATTTGCACAACAACTGGACAGTTCATGACAAAGATGAATTCTAAGTGCTCACTTTGGTCAGCACTTGATTTAGAATTAATCTTTGTCATTAACTCTTCAGTTAGACATTTCTTGGGGTCGCGGCAACTTTGCAGAACCTGAATTTTTTTATTTGTGTTTGACTAGTTTGGCTATTTGTGGATTTTGTCCGACATTTTTATGAAACGTCAAGATTGCAGATGAGTTCAAATTCAATGAGTTCGAATGCCTTGCGTTTAGTGAATATTATTTGTACTCTATTTTCATTGCATTTGGTGAAAGGAAATGAGAGAGATGAGGTAATGTTATTGTCAAATCAAAGTTGGGTTGGTTTTATGTGTGAACATTATCTATAGTCCATTAAAGATTGTTCACACTGTTTGCATCTTTTGGCGCATTTACTTTCATTTGTTCCCTGTTTCATCCTATTTTACACTCAATGTTAAATCAGATCTAAAGACCACACATTCAGAGTGGTGACATCTGCTGTGGCATTTGAGAAAAACAAAACACCCTTATACCTACAGTAGATCCCACGTTTATAAGCAGTTTATCTTATCCAGAGAGTGCGAAGTCCCCTATTCTCCTATTCCTACTCAAGGTCCAGCCCATTGAGGAACATTTCACGTAGTCATAAGTAAAAGTCAGTGATTTCAAACACATCATCTGCCATTGCAAGGTTATGTTCAGCCATCAGTTCAACACAAAGATTATAGACATCCTCATCACAGGGGTAGTCCTTCACACAACAGTCTTCTCCACAGATATCAACTTTGATTTGGTCAACTGCCTGCAAGCAGTTCTGTGCGCCATATCACCTGGGGAAGGCATGCATCACTGAAGGTCGTCCACTTGGAGCACAAGGGTGAGTTGGACTTAATCTGTGATTATTCCAGGCAGTCAGCACTTCACAATACACAATAGAAATCAGTTGTTTTAAAATAAGGTTTGCGAAATCACTTTATGGAACTCAAAGAAGAGATCTTTAATAAGTATAATAGTATAAAACATAGTAGAATTTTCACACAGCATTCCTTCCAAAGTCCGAAGACTCAGTTTTACATTGTGTGATTCCTCCAATAACACCAAAATTTAATGGTTTGTGTAACCACGACAAAACAAGTCCTCTATAATGGTGTCTTGCAAACCGTGTAGGGATTATAATAAGCAAAACTATTGTAGACCTACATTAATTTGATTTTTATCAGGACACTTGAAAATGCAAGTCTTCATGCCTTTAGATCTTGTACGATTTATGAATGATTTTAAGTCGCAATTCTGAGATATGAAGTCGCAATTCTGAGATATGAAGTCGCAATTCTGAGATATTAAGTCACAATTCTGAGATACTGTACCATAGCGCGGTTTTTTTTTACTCCCTGGTGGAAACATGCTTCCATACACACCACAGGAAGAGAAGGGAAGGAGATTGTTTCTGCACGTCTGGTGGAGGAAGGATGACGGGAGCGATTGCTAATTACTGACAGCTGAGGACGATTGAGCAAGGTTGTTGTCACCCCTCCCGAACTTTCGTTATAAACTCCATTTATGAGATTCAATTATTTTAAAGGTTTAATTATAAAGTAAAAAACATACAATGTACACAAACATTCTAAGCTGATCACCCGTTTCTTGCACATAAAAAGTGTTTTTTAATGATCTAAACCCGGTTTTTACAGCTTTTAAAGTCATGCACTGTCTCAGGCAGGGACACTTCACTGTATCATATTTTCGATTTCTTTTTTTAAAACTTAAAAAAATTGTTTGCCCAGCATGATTTTAATTTTGCACAGTAACGATATATATCACGATATAGATTGTTTTCTCATAATTTCAACAGAACATGCTTTAAAAGGAGTACAACTTTTTTATTGCCTGGAGTTAACTATTAGGTTATTATTAACTGTTGGTTAGCTACCGCGTTGCTCCTTTAGTATTGTAACGCCCTCGCTGGCGGTGAGGAGGAAGCGCACCTAGGCGCTCATAGTACCGACGACGCCTCGGACTACATCACCGGGTCGACCTGGTTCAGCTCCCTTGACATCCGCTGCGGCTGCTGGCAGGTACCGCTCTCTCCTGATGTTCGCCCGAAGACGGCCTTTTCCATCGGCCAGGGCCCCTGGCAGTTTACTGTCATGCCCTTTGTCCTGTGCAGTGCCCCGGCGACTTTCGAGAGGCTGATGGAGAGGGTGCTGGCATCGGTCCTGCGGAACCAGTGTGTGCTGTACCTGGACGACCTGCTGGTCCATGCCCGGGGTTTCGACCAGGCCTTGACGAACCTCCAGACGGTGCTGGCCTGAGGCCCAACCCCCGCAAGTGCGAGCTCCTGCGGCGGGAGGTGACCTTATTGAGACATGTTGTTGGACCACGAGGGGTGGCTACAGACCTAGGTAAGGTTGCCGCAGTGAGGGGTTGGCCGACTCCCTGCACCGTCGCGGAGCTGCGCAGCTTTAAGGAGCATCTCGCCATCTCAACGCCGACGCTCTCTCGCGGCGCCCCTGTGAGGACTGCCACTACTGCGCCCGGCGGGAGCAGCGTGAGGGGGCCCTCCGCACCGTAGTGGAGGCGAGCGCTGTGGCCACGGCCCTGGAGGGGCCACTGGGGGTGGGCCTGTCAGACCTGGCGCAGCGTCAGGCAGCTGATCCTGACGTGGGGCCGGTGCTCCGCTGGAAGGCTGCAGGAGCGCGGCCTGTGCCGGAGGAGTTGCCCCGCACAGTCCCTCAAGGCCCTCTGCTCCCTGTGGAAGGCCTTTTGCCCCAGTTTTGAAATTGAGTATGTCTACAGACATGTCTGACGATGACACATTCACTGCTGTGGTGCACTTCAAAGGTATTTTGCCGGCGGATTTCACTGGTGAAGGAACCGAAAGTTTTTCACAGTGGGTTAGACGTTTTCAAGTGTGCTGTGAGACTTCAGTATGGATAAAACACAAATAGCCAAAATTCTTCCATCGAGATTGGCAGGTGCTGCATTTAGTTATTGGGACAGTCTCCCAGATACAGTGAAATGTGATTATGATAACACTTGCAAGCACATGTAATCCGTTTTTGGACAAAAACAGGAACTCAGGACATTTCAAACATATCTGAATGCACGGCCGCATCAGCCTAATGAACCTTTGGAGGTGACTACTCCACCGCCTGCTCTCTCCACGCCAGTGCATAGCTTGTCTAATACCAGCGCTGACAAGCTAGAAGCCCAGCTAGACAAACTTACACTTCAAGTGGACAGACTGCAGTCAGCTGTAACATCACTGACTCGCACCCCAGAGGTCCAGTCTTCATCTGCTGCGCGTAGGAGACCACAGTCCCCAGAGGGGCCCTGGGATAGCCACTGTAGTCCTTGCTGTGACTGTCGACATCAAACAGATTCTACTGCTCATCAGCTATACAGCAGAGGCAGATCTCCTTCATGCAGCTGCATCAGTCATAGCCGACCTTTTTGCAGCCCCAGTCCTGGTGCCAGGTCATACCAACAACACAAAGGGTGCCACCCCAGGACAACCCAGATGTGCTGGTACCTAGTGCTACCCCTGCGTTGCCTTCCATCATTTTCTCTGGTGTAAAGCAGTGCCACCATCCTGCCAGACATACAATTAATGAACAGTCCACTGCACAACACGTCCAACACCGTCCAGGGGAATCAGATCACAGTGCAGCTCAGGTAGCATCTCAAGTGGACAGTACCTCCTGCTCCCCTGATAACCACGAGCAGTCATCACGACTGCCAGGTCGCAGGCCTGTTAAGTTGCCAGCCCGTTTCAGGGATTATATTGTAAAAAAAAGTTAAACAAAAATGTACACAAAGTGTTTCAGTGGTTTCATATTGTTTAATGATCTTACATCTAATACTTGTTTGTTCTCGTATTTGTTACTTGTTATAAAGTTTAGTTATGTTTTTATTTACTTATAGGAATGTTACCTAGAAACGTAGACGTTTCTTTTTCCACGGTGGGTCTAATGTGAGACATATTTGGTTTAACATGTTCAGTGTTCAGTGTGTGGTAATTTGTTTGGTGTGAGTGAAGTTGTATTTAATCTCTGACCCAAGGAAAAGTGTGGTGTGGACGGTTGAGGAGAGAATGCAGGCTCTCATTGTGTCCGTTATTTTGATTCTTTGTCTTCTTCTGGCTTGGTCGGCTAGTTTTTTTTTGTTTTATCAACAAAGTTTGATAATCGGCCAGTGAAAGCTCTGTTGTCCTTTACATGAATGCCTGAAACATTTTACCGAACCCAGGATTTTACAGTACTGTCACACAGAAGGACATGATGGAAGGTTTAATACTCCACATTAGTACTTTTTTTTAATTTTATAATGTTAGCATGCCCAGAGGGGTTGGGCACCTAGTTGACCTTGGACCCCCAGAGGTTTTTCTTCTCCTTACTGAGGAGTTTTGGGTTCCTCTCCTCTGTTGTGTTTTGGCCTCTTCTCTTTCTATACTGTAACACGTAGTGCGAATTACGGGGGAGCTAGGGGGAGCTTAGCTCCCCTGAATAAGGCACAAGCTCCCCTGAAGAGACCATTTGTGAAATTTTGGGGGGTTTCTAAAATATGGAAACTGTCAATTAAAAGAAAATCCTATTTATACAGTACGTGTCACTTTTTCCGGTATAGACTACATTTGCACTTCTGTTTTGAGCGTGTTGCTGCCATAGAAATAGCTAAGCAATTGAATACTATTACCGATCAAGGCCTGGTGGCGCTGTTACAAAAGTAGGCAACGTTCCTTTTCACTTGACAAACAGAAAAGCTAACAAGTCACTCTTGGTTATGTCTTCTCAAAAAAAAAAAGGCGCACAGTAAATATGCAGAGAAATGTACCAAAGACATTCAGTTTTCTATATATATTTCTGAAAAACAACGATAATGACCAAGAGAAGACAGGGAACTTGACTCGCTAATTTTGGGTTCATAAAACAACCCAAACTGCACGATCTGACTGTTGCTGCTAGCGGCTGGGGACGTAGACAATATATTTATGGAAATCACAGAGCTGATGGATGGCACAGACGCGGAATCAATCTACAGTTGCCTGAGAAGGAGCCTTAGTAACGTGGGTTTGGATGATGAGTTCTTGAAGAAATATCTCATCAGCATAGCCACAGACGGGGCTGCAGTGCTCACTGGCAAATCCTCTGGACTGACTGCTAGACTAAAGCGTGACTTTCCTAAAGTGCAGTCCATACACTGTCTGGCACATCGCCATGAACTGGCAGTCCAAGACGCTCTCAAAGAAGTGGCTGGGTGTAACCATTTTGAATTCTTTATTGCAAAACTATATTCACTTTATCACCAATCGACTAAGAACGCTCGGTTGCTCGAGAAAGCAGCTGCAGATCTAATTGTGCAGATTTCGAAAATTGGCCAGATTTTGAATATTAGTGCCAAGCAGTTTTAATACCGTGAAAGCAGTATGGAAAGATTTCCCTGCATTAGCACACCATTTTAAAACAGCAAGGGAGGGAGGATGCATCACACAGTGCCACTGAGAGACAGAAACACAAGGGACTACACAAACACCTCACTAACTCCTCATCTGTTGCTGATTTGGCATCTATGAAAGATGCTCTCCGTGAGCTGCTGGGCCTCTCCCTGAAACTCCAAAACACAGACACATCTCTGGTGGACTCCAGTTGCCACATTCAGCAGACCTTCGATATCTTGACAGCCAGGAAAGACACCGGCAGTCGATCCGCAGTGAAGGCCGAGCAGCGCTCGTCGCTGGGCATGTTCAAAGATGTTGAAATCTCAGAGGGTACAGGAAAGATAAACCGGCTCCAGTTCTATCAGTCTGTGATCAGTAGCCTAACAAAGCGACTCTGAATCTGAATTAGTCCAGATGCTGAAACCGCTGGATAAGGGCTTCTGGCCACAGGATCGTGATGTCTTAATTCTTTACGGGGAAGGTGAAGTTGGTGCGCTTGCTAAAGCACTGGGCGAACCCGTCAGAGAGGCAGTGGAGGAATTCCGCGACTGGAAATTACAAGACAAAGCATCAGGACAGACGCTTGGAAAACTCCACAGCAGGCCGGACGTACCTCACCACCTCAGCCAATTGCGAGCTGGGGTTCTCTGCCCTGAGTGACACTAAGAGAAAACGAAGCCTCTCATCTCTTCTTTTTGTTGATCCGAATGGACCTCCTGTGGAGAGATTCGATCCCTGCCTCTTGTATCATCTTGGAGTAAAGCAGGCCACTGCTCGTCCACTTCATGGGCAACAGGACGGACACCACAGACAGCTGAGCCCAGACCTCTGTGGTCACTTCTATTGTAAGGTAAGAGTAACTCCTGTTAAACTATAACTATATAATCCAGTGCTCACTTTGTATGCGGTAGCTGACTGGCCTTTCACGCGTGATGCGTCCCCTCCAAAACCAGGGGTGAGCTCCAAGATATCATTCGCACCCTGCTGTAACGTCATGTGTTGTCACACAGCTTTGTTAAGTGCCTTGGGGCAACCTTGTCCTGAAAGGAGCTATATAAAAATAAATTAAATTGAATTGAATTAAAATCGAATATAGGACAGATTTTGTCCAAGTCATTTCTGTTTGAGGAGGTGTCAATTACTGAAAGTAACGATTCACACACTTCAGACACCACTTTCCTTATTGCAAGCACTCCAAGTAGCCTCCAAAAAACGCTCCAGTCACAAGGAATCACAGCCCTACCTGTGAACAGACTGTGAGTTTCTTTTAATGCTGAGGTCCAGTATGATGAGCTCTATTAACAATGTGATTTGTGCCACAGAAAGTAGTGTTTGTGCTGCTTTTGTTCCTCAGATGTATTGAACTGATGACTAAAGCTAGACTACAGCAATAGCTAGTCTGTATTTTACATTGTTTACATTTTTCTAATTTACCCGTATTTTTAGCTGTGGCTAAATATATTTTCCCAGAAACTAGATTACTCAAATTATTTCTAGCAAAAAAAAATATCTGGTTAATTATAACATTTTTCTGTTAGGAAGTATTATTTTTTCCAACATTTTTATAAACCTTATCTGGCGAATTCTGATCAGCTTGCCCAGCAGGATTGAGGTTTGACTGTAACTATAAATATCGTTTGCACCCTTTGTGTCATCAATGTGTCACTGTCAAGCTTAGTTTGGTTCTGTAATTCTGTTTTTATGCTTGCCTGCTTATCGACATTGATGTTCTGCAATGAACTGTCGAATTTAAAAGACAAGACTGTTGTGAAGACTTATTGTTCATGAGTCCAAATCACGTCCATATTAGCTCAACTCAACAGACAACACTGAGGACTGGATGGAAAAATTACACCATCATGAGAGCTCTCCGCTGCTGACAGTCTCATCACACTCTGCTGGTGAAGGTGAGCTGCAGGGATCAGTCGACTGTGTTCACGTGTGTGATCAGGCACAAATGGCAAATCTTTAATCAATCATTTAAATATTACATACATATGAACCGCACTGTAACTGAAATCACAAATTGGAAATGAACTCTGCCTCCTTCTGTTATCTTGACACAGGTAGATTTCAGCTTGACTGGATGAGCCACTTTCTGACACCCAGCCAACTGCTGTCTCAGACCCACATGAGTAACAACCCGGCGTTTTTCGGGAGGATGATTTCGGAAACACGGAGGAGATCAGCTCGAGTGTATTTTTGTTTAACACCAATACATTTGTGTGCAGTGAACTTCACTGGGTCAGTATTATTCTGATACTAAGATTTCCATTCATTTTCCAAATTAATTTCTCCTTTTCCAAACCTTGAAAATCAGTCATTTTTAAGAAAAGGATACAGCACCCGTGTCAGGGATTGTGCCCTGCCAAAGGATGTACAGCCATTGTGAATTTTCACAGGTTCCACAATGCAAGAGCAGCTATTCTTAAGACACCGTCTGCCGCCTGTACCCAACACCAGCGGCTGAGTCTAGCAGTCCTACCTGGAGCTCAGGGCCTCTGGGATCCTGCAGAGGCAGTGGCAGCACATCTTTCACAAGCACACGAGTCAGGTGCTCTGCACTGCAGGGAGCTCTGGGCTGCAGCTACAGTGGGACAAGAAACAACAGGACACTGTGAGTAGCTCTTCCTCAAGACTCATCATGATGTAGACAGATGGAACTATACAAAAAATACATACATCACATCATATATTTTGAATGTATTGTTTTAGACTTAGGAGTACTGCAGTTGATGCACCACATATTGATGTTAGGAAATGGCACTTATTGAAGTGGAGAAGACGGGGAGCTTTGTGAGACTTATGTTCTCTGACTTCTCCAGTGCCTTTAACACCATCCATCCACCTTTACTGAGAGACAAGCTAAGGGCGGCGCAGGTGGACACTCCCCTGGTGTCCTGGATTATAGACCATCTCACCTGCAGGCCACAGTATGTACGGCTACAGAGCTGTGTGTCCGAACAGATTGTTAGCAGTACTGGGGCTCCACAGGGGACTGTCCTTGCTCCATTCCTGTTCACCTTTTACACCTCTGACTTCAGATACAACTCTGAGGCATGTTATCTGCAGAAGGTTTCAGATGACTCTGCAATTGTGGGGTGTATTAGAGAGGGGAGGGAGAAGGAATATATGAGCTTGATTAACAACTTTGTGGAGTGGTGTCATCTTAACCATCTCCAGCTAAACACCAGCAAGACCAAAGAAATGGTCCTGGACTTTCGAAGGAATAAGTCTCTGCTGAACCCTGTTTCCATCCAGGGTGAGGACATAGAGGAGGTGCAGTCCTACAAGTACTTAGGGGTACAGCTGGATGATAAGCTGGAGTGGTCTGGTAACACTGACGCCCTGTACAAGAAAGGCCAGAGCCGACTCTCAGGTTCTTCGGTGTGTGTGGAACACTGCTACACGTTTTTTATGAATCAGTGGTGGCAGCGGCCATCTTCTATGCTGTTGTGTGCTGGGGTAGCAGCATCATGACAAGAGATGCAAATAGGCTCAATAAACTCATCAAGAAGGCTGGCTCTGTGTTGGGGCTGAGCCTTGACTCCCTGGAGCTGGTGGCTGAGAGGAGAATGCTGACCAAGTTTACAGCCATCATGAACAACGCCTCTCATCCGCTTCATGGGACTGTTACTGGGCAGCGGAGCACTTTTAGCAACAGACTGCTCCAGCTACGGTGTTCAAGGGAACATTTCCGCAGGTCTTTCCTCTTGGCGGCTATCAGGGTGTATAACGATGCTCTAGGCTGGGACTGTTAGCCCTTCATTTGCTCGTCTATGAACAGCATGTTGCTTCATTGTACTTTTTGGACACTCAATCTGTATATACCTATGCACATTTTGCACATATTTTATTGTTTTTACAGTGACTATGATCATATTTTGCACACAACTATGTATTTATTTTTATTTATTTACTTTATATTTATTTTGTATTATTGTACGGATTCTAATTTTTTTTCCATCCTAATATCGTTTTTTTTTTTTGCTTGTCTTCGGCTGCTGTAACACATCAATTTCCCTTCGGGATCAATAAAGTCTAATCTATCTATCTTATTGCATCAAACATAATGCCCATCTGCCTCAAGCACACTTAAAAATGTAATTGTGAAGAAATGGAAGCAGTGAAGGCAGTTTCATCAGGAAGCAGTACCTCAGTGTGGAACAGGTGCACAGGGCCTGCAGACAGACAGCTCGGCTCAGGGCATCACTGGGCTGCTTTTTAACAAACGCCTGTGAAGAGATGGGAGAGAAATGTAAACCCCACTTCCCTCCATCAAAAGACACCAGGACAGGGCCTGTGCTCATCTAGAGGCACAGCTGAGAGTCCCGAGACTGTGTGCAGCTGCAGCGAGGAAGAGAGCGAGGGCACCTCTCTCCCCTCTGATTTCTACTGACAGTAAGGACTGTCAGAGCATCCGTGTGGGAAAACAGCAGACAGGCGGCTGCGTCAGACACACCGACCATCATTGTCGCCAGGAGCTCGGCCTTGGCAGGGAAGCTGGGAGCTCCGGAGGGACTGGCGCTGCGCACTGCCTGTGCCATCATGCCCACACTGCGGCACAGGCTCAGTCTGACACTGGGCTCCTGCAGGGGGACACACAGCAGCTCACTCACTGCCAGCCCAGGCAGGCCTTGCAAGGAGTGAAAAACTCACTGGAATAAATCCTGACTGCACACACCTTACAGAATGTACCAGCAGGTTAGTCAAGTCTGCAGAAAGCAGTTGTGAGGTTCACACTATGAGGTCTTCTGCTCTTAATAGCAAATTTAAACATAAAAACATTAACTGTGATCTTTAAATTTCCTTTCTCTCTGGTGGTCAAATGACCAGTAAAACTAGTTTTAGTTCAAGTCCTGGGGTGATTGCTGTGTGGATTTTGCGTGTTCTCCCTGGGTTTCCTCCAGGTGCTCCAGTTTACTCCCACAGTGCAGCGACATACTGGTACAGTAGGTTAACTGGCCTGTGGTAACATTAGCCTGGTGTGAGTGTCTGTGTGCCCTGTGAAGGACTAGCATCCCGCCGGAGTGTACCCCACCTCGTGCTGTTGCTTGCTGGGATAGGCTCAGGCAGTACACGACCTGCACTGGATAAAGCAGTTAGAACACTGGCTTAACGTTTACTTTCCATTCATATGTTGTCCGTTTCTAGGATGACATATCTCTACAGTCAGTGACTTTCTGAAGAAGGTGGAAAATGCTTCTCTAGGGAAAAGTGCTTTGAAAATCTGGCCATCTGTCCTCATACTTGTAGATGCTCCCCGTCTGTCCATCAGTCGTGTAGAAAGGAATCTCTGAGATTACGGTTTTCATGGCTGTCGTCAACAGCAGTAGAAGCCCTGAGTCTGTGTGTGAGGAGTGGGAACAGGTGTATTCACAGACATTTACAACATGTCTCTGGCCCAAGCCGTAGTCCCCACCTGCTTCAAGACAACCACCATCATCCCAATACCAAAGAAAACTACAGTGACATGTCTTAATGACTACCGACTGGTGGCACTAACACCTGTCGTCATGAAGTGCTTCGAGAGGCTGGTCATGAAGCACATTAAGGACAACATTCCAAACACACTGGACCCGTACCAATTTGCCTACTGGCCCAACAGATCCACAGATGACGCAATCTCCATTGCCATACACACTGCCCTATCTCATCTGCATAAAAAGGACTACATATGCAATAGTACTATTCATCGACTTCAGCTCAGCTTTTAACACAATCATCCCAGAGAAACTAGTCAAGAAACTCAGTGCACTGGGTCTCAACATCACCCTCTGCAACTGGATTCGGGACTTTCTGACAGGCAGACCTCAGGCTGTCAGGCTTGGAAACCACACCTCCGGCACACTAACTCTGAACACTGGGGTCCCCCAGGGGTGTGTGCTTAGTCCATTACTCTACTCCCTCTACACCCACAACTGTAAAGCCAAACACAACACCACCCCATCATCAAGTTTGCCGATGACACCACAGTTGTAGGTCTGATCACAGACAATGATGAGAGAGCCTACAGGGAGGAGGTCAATCTCCTTACAACGTGGTGTGAAGACAACAACCTCACCCTCAATGTCAGCAAAACCAAAGAACTGATCGTTGATTTCAGGAAACTGCAAAACGGATATGCCCCTATCCACATCAACGGGACTTAAGTGGAAAGGGTCAGTAACTTTAAATTCCTTGGCGTCCATATCACCGAGGACCTCACATGGTCTCTCAACGCCACCTGTCTGATCAAGAAAGCGCAACAGCGCCTGTACTTCCTATGACGGTTGAAGAAGACTATCTCCCCAGATCCTCACTAACTTTTACAGATGCACTACAGAAAGCACACTGACAGGCTGCATCACTGTGGTATGGCAACTGCAGTATTGCTGACCGCAAAGCCCTACAGCGGGTGGTGAAAACTGCCCAGTCCATCACTGGGGTTGCCCTCCCATCTATACAGGACATTTATGACAGACGGTGCTTGTGGAAAGCTCTAAGCATCATCAAAGACCCCACACATCTCAGCTACAGACTGTATGACCCTCTGCCATCTGGAAAACGCTACCGGAGCATTCAGACCCGGACTACCAGACTCAGAGACAGTTTTTCCCCCTGCACTATCAAACTACTAAACTCCCAGCCTCTCTCACTCTCACCTCACTTCTCACCTATGATCTGAACCTCACAGTGCCTTCTTTCTAACCAGAAACTCAAAAACACACTGAAATCTACCTCTACCTTACAGTACATGTCAAAAAGCTCACTCCCCATAATTTCTATCCTTTTATTTTTTTCTGTTGATGCATGTTTTTGCACATCTGATGTTGTTTTTGCACATTACCTGTCACCTTTTTGTTGTTTTGCACACTGCCTGTTGTTGTTTTGCACACTGCCTGTTGTCTCTGTCTTTCTTTTATTACACAATTGTTTTGTTGTTTTGTTTGTACTACGTATTGTCTGAGAGCAAGCTAAATAGCATTTCGTTATACCATATAGCTGTATATGAGTATAATGATAATAAACTTGAACTTGAGATCACCTCACCTCTCTCTCAAAAGGATTCTCAAGCCCTGCTTCTTTCACACTGTCCTGAAGCACTTGTTTCGCAGTCTCCTGCTGAGAGAGGTGCTGGGCAGCCGCACCGACACACTGGTACAGGAAGGCCTGTGACACCGGAGAAGAGGACAGTGAGCACTGAGCTCAGGAGGCTGCTCTGTACAGCTGCACTAAGAGGACATGATAGCTGTGGATAGGGATGCTCCGATCAAAATCGGCCGATTTTCACTCCAAATGACTCGATCGGTGGTTTGTAGATTAACCAATCTCAAACCAATTTTGCGATGACTACATTTCCTACATTACCTGAACATACAGTAGCTACATTTTCTCCCTGGTCTGGCAGTTTTTCCACACTGCTCCCTCGGCTCAATCAAACACTACTCACAGCTCACATCAACACAACAGCACACACGTATGAACCTAGCCTGAACAGACACACACCTTACAACATCTAATACACAGCACATTACATGACACACCTGCTATGTCACTACGTCACAACACTAGGTGAGGAATAAGACTTTTAGAGAGTAAAAGTCCCAGCTTCTCATGTAGCTCAGCCTTCTGTCAGACTCACCTTCTCCTCAGAGGTGGAGCTGAGAGGGCAGAGCACTACAGCCTACAGGCCACACCTCATCCGCCACTGCGCTCAGTGTGTTAGAGAGGAGCTGCAGACACACAGGGGAGGCAATCAGGTCCACAGCAGAATGAGCAGACACACCCACACACCACACTGGGCAGCTGAAATTACTGCACAGCTATGAGGACTGACAACGATTCTCTCACACTACAGCATTACAGGACCACCTCAACAAGAGAAGAGAGATTATTCTCTTGAATCCACAGCAACCTAGGAGAGGAAACACAAGACAGCTGTCACTGCATTTGAATGACATGACATTACCTAACAGAGGAAGAAGATCACTTTCCCTGTGCCCCCTCCCTCTCACTGTGTGTGTTATCAATCCCCTCTCTCACTACATACCACAATCAGCCCATCCTGCCACTGCTTCAGGGGAATCTTTCCCTCTGGAAATTCTGAAACACAACACACAAAAAACTCAGCACTTGGATAGGGGCTGCAGCAGCTCAGAGCTTAAGGGGAAATTGCTGTAACTGAACATAAAAAACACAGATGAGTGACATTATGGACATCCTGGTGTTGATCCCCCATCTGATGTGCTGTATCCTGTACAGTTCTGCACAATGGGATGTAGATCTGCTCAGGCACCTTATGGTACTCAGGTGCAATAAGGACAAAACCTGTGCTCTGCAGTAGATATGACACTGATTCTAATGCAACACTGAAAGATTCCAAATCTGATTAATCCTCTAAATGCACTTAAAACTCCCAGAGAGAAATCATATAATTCTGCTACAGACTTCTACACTTATCGTGGTGTACGCTCAACAGGAAGTCCAAGGTTTTATTTCATGTTCATTCAGGAACATTACTGACAAAGAACCGTAAACTGCAGCTGCATACCTGGGTGGTGTCGTCTGCAAGGGCACAGTTCTTTACTATGTATTCCAGAGCTAAGACTGTGCCCCCCAGCCCCAGGTAGCCCTTCTGCCCCATTGCAATCAGGACCTGCGACTCCAGATACTTCACCTGAGGACAGGAATCACATCACATCGTCACAGAGGACCAGTCTGCACACACCGAGACACACAAACACCCTCACACCTTCCACACACCTCAGGAGTACTTCACACATTCCCAGGCGCAGCAGAATACAGAGCACAGACACATGGCAGCACAGTGAGGCCAGATCACTGCAGCTCTGACTGTACCTGATTGATGGGGTTGTGAAGGGATGCCACAAAGCTCATGAGGACATACTCCTTCAGGGTCTCCTTGACATAGACTGAAAAAACACACAACCCTGTGAGTGCAGCCCTGGTCCAAGCAGCTTGACCAGATGCAGCAGATGAAGAGGACGAAGTAGAGACTAGGAATCGGGTGTGTGATTGTACACAAATGGCAAATCTTTAATTAATCATTTAAATATTAAATACTCTGCCTCTTTCTGTAATCTTGACACAGGTAGATTTCAGCTTGACTGGCTGAGCCACTTTCTGCCACCCAGCCAACTGCTGTCTCAGACCAACATGAGTAACATCCCGGCGTTTTTTGGGAGGATAATTTCGGA